>NC_069783.1:31626488-36626488 GCF_027406575.1 Nycticebus coucang
ATATAGAACAAGTCTCCTATTAAGATGTCAGCAAATATATATGTATGTATAAAGTTACAAGAGAAGATGACCTCAGCCCTTAAAACTTAGAAACATTTCAGCGATCTTGCTCTTGCAGGAAGATCCTCAATTCTGCTCAGACTATAAGCAGAACTGACAGCCATTGGTGCACTCTCTGCTTGAATTTGTAATTTTTTTTTGGGGGGGGGGGTCAAGAATTTTTTTCCAGGTTTAGCTATTTCCGTAATGTAATTAATATTTCTCCTGGAATGGTTTCATGCAAAATTGCTGGGGACGTCTGGGGTCTGACTGTTATTTCTGGAAAGCTTCCATAAAGAGAGTTTTAGGAAGGGGCAACCAGAATCCTGCCCTCCCCGGTGGCCAAGGGCTTTTCTGGTCTCACACTTCCCTTGTGTGACTCTCAGAACCTGTGTGCACGTGCGTCCACACGCACCTTTGGCTCCTCACCCTCATTCCTCGAGTAATGTAAGTGGGGGGGAGGTGAAAGAAAGCCTTCAGAATTCACACTGTTGCCTTAGCATTTTTCTTCTGTTTGAGATGCGTTAAGGTGAAATAAAATAAAGGAAAATCCCAGGTACATGTGGCCATTGCCTTTGTGACTGCCCCAAGGGTGTCCATCCATTCCCGTCGGTGCTGGGGCAGCTGTGGACGTCTGCGGAGCCCCAGAATTTTCACCACCTTCTAGGTATCTCCTTAGTATGTTTTCTATGCATTTGGACCCTGAAGTTACTCTTTCTCCAGCTCTGCCCTCTAGGGCTGCTACAGAGCTCGACTCTTAAATCTGAACAGTAGCCTGGGACCAGGACGTGCACTGAAAGCTCAGTAACCCCAGGACAGAAGGAGAACGGAGACCCCTGCTCCTCTGAGGGAACCGAAGGGGGCTGAGAAATCAGGCAGCTGCGGGGTTGACCGAGCAGCGTGGGATGGAAATGTGGTGACTGCAGATGAGTCTTGCTGGGGTGCAGCGGGGCAAGGACAAGAATTCCAAAGGAGCTGAGAGACAGGATGTTGAAAGTGCCTTCGGGAGCTTCTCTCCTGACTTGGAATCTGAGGCTGCCCCATCTCACCAGCTCTCATCTAACCTCTCTGTGCTCTTGTGTCCTCATCGGTGAGCTGGAGATAACAGACCTCTCCAGAGGGTGGTGTGAGTGTTGTAGTGAATTCATGTGTATTAAGCGCAGAGCAAGCATTATGTGGCTGGGAACTGTTTTTGCTTCTTATTATTACGATCACTGTGGCCACAGGGACTGTAGAGCGATGCTAGAGTTGTATTTTAAGCAGGGTAGCCAGCAGCATCCTTCCTTAGTGTGGTCTCGTTTCTGGTTCCAGGCATATCTTTTTCCTGTCACTAGTGAGTTACAGAGTACCTGTCATTATATCTTGAAGATGTTTTTGGTGACAAACCTGATGGGTTTGGATAAAGTCACCCTTCCAGGAGGCCTAAAGCACTCTCAGGTGGCCCTAGGGTGTGTTCTAGCAACCGTTCAGCTACTGTATTTGGTCTTTGATTTAGAACCTTAATTGTGCTCCACAGCAGTCAGTGCATGGGGATGTCCAGAATTCCCACCAAATATTCAGACATGTGCAGTCTCTATGGTGTGCAGGAGACAGAAGCACGCATGAAACGGGCATGCTGAAGGGTCTCCATTGCCCCGAGCTGTGAGGGGATGTGGGTAGGCGCGAGCCAGCAGCACTGGGGCCTCATGCAACTTATCCTTTCCTTCTTAGATGACTACGCCCAGCTGTGTAACATCCCCGTGACGGGACGCCGGCGGCCATATGGACGGGATGCCTTGGTCGACTTTAGTGAGCAGTATGCTCCAGAAGCGGATCCCTACTTCGTTCAGGACCGTAAGCCAAGTTGTCCTTTACTTTGGAACTAACTTGTGGTTAGAGATTAATCAGTGGCTCTCAAAATCTGATCCCTGGCAACTTGGAAGGAATGCAGACACCTAGGCTCCCCCCAAACCTGCTGCTCAGGAAGTCTAGGGTAGGACCCATTGGTCTGTGTTTTACGAGCCTGTCTGCACAGGGGAGTCTGAGGACCATTGGATTCCATGACCAGTCTTGCTGATTGGGGGTACCGTTACCTTTGCTTTCTTTCCTTCAATGATGATCTTGTTGCTATAATTTTCATAACAATTTCTTTTCACTCTCAGTGGGGGTCTAATTTAAGGGTTAGAGTTTCCTTAAGAGCCTGGTTATATTGTGGCATTTTTGTCTTACAGGGAAATGACCAGTGTCAACTGTACCAAGTTGATCTTCACAAGTGTTTTAGAGCAGGTGATTAGGAAAGAATTGCTCTTTTGGTCAGAGATGAATTTTTAGAATACAATCAGGAGGGAATTTAATAAGTACGAAGTGATACATGCTGGCTTCTCCTGTGAGCATGGCTTTTACGGGAGGTGGGAGCGTGCAGCTTCAAATCATGTTCATTCCTCTTAAGAAAGTAAATGCTGCAGGAGGAGCCTACTAGCAAGCTCAGCGTTTCCAGGGGGAATTGGAGCTCTTACTTGCATAATAATGATTTGAAGTCTGAAAGATGGCCTGGTCCAAAGTGAAATGCAGTGGAACCTCCATAGTTGGCCACCTCCCTACACTGACCACCTTAAGTTGACCTGATTTTCATAGACTGGACATGCAGCACATGTGCGTATCAGTGCAGTAGGCCTAGGTCCTTATGTCGACCGCCTCTGTTTTTACAGTCCCTTCAGTGGTCAGTTTACAGAGTGGCTACTGTATTAGTAGATAACAGGTTGTCTCAATTCAAGAGCAGGAGGAGTGGGCAAATACAATCCCTAGAGCCTTCTCTGTGTCTTACAGAAAAGCCCTCCTCACGGTGTGGCTATCGCACATTTTAAAGACAGGGAATCCCTATAGACCAAGGATTTGGGGGTTAGGACTTTAGAAATGCTGCTAAATAACAAAATACAGTGAAGCTTTTTCTTTCTTCTGGCTCTGTCACCTGGGCCTGCAGCTTACTAGCCAGGACCTGGTTCTAGAGCAGCGGTTCTCAACCTGTGAGTCACGACCCCTTTATAACAGTGAAAATACATCACGGCATTAGGAAAGCTGAGAGGAACAATGTGAACTTCATAGTTGCATTTGGAAACTATTTTAGATCTGTATCCAAAGAGCTTTTTCTTCCTTCTCTTTCCCTCTGCTCCCTTTGTATTCTCTCTACTCCTCCCACTCCCCCTTTTTTTGAAGGATGCAGTGTATGGATCACATAGCAGAATTAAGAATACTTTTAAATGTACACAAAAACAGCTTTATTAGTCTAGCTAGGCTGATTATGACACACCACCTGTGTAGCTCCCAACTGGGTCAAGAACACTGCCAGCATCTCAAAGGCCCCCCGTGCCCTAGCTCACTCGCCTCCCAAGGGGGACATCTATGCTTCTAATGCCATAGATTAATAACATGATTCTTTTCATCAACACGTAACCATGCGTTGCTTTATGAAATGGGCCTGAGTGCCCTCATAGCCATGAGACTGCACTTACGGTTATAGGTCAGTAAATGTTTACTTAAGAAAAAAAGGAAGAGAGGAGACATATCAAGGTTGCAAGAAAGCCCAACTAGCTCCATAAGTCCAGAAATACCAGGTTAAGTCCACGTGCAGTGCTGACACAATCCCATGGTTTATGTGTGTAGCCATCGCATTATAGTTCAGATTCCAGGAATTTTCATGTTGAAATGTCTGGCTTGTGTACCTTCTTTTGAATGCTGGCATTGCTTAAAAGCTCTTCTTTAATTTGCTACAAATGTTAAGAAATAAACATGTTGATGTCATATCAATTTCCTATTTAGCAACATAGAAAGTTGAGATGCAGTTCCAGGACCTCCAGCTTTGTCTTTGTAACAGCCTTTGAATTTCTTACAAGTTATGGAGAAATACGTCCCTGTTCCCAGCCAGTTCTCTGGCCCAAAGAGCTTTCTGGTTCTGTTCGGAAATGACCATGTTGGGTAGATAATAATGTAGCAGGGAGGCTAGGTGAGATTTCTTATCATCTTCATGGGTCCCCACCTCAGTCCTGCCGGTAGAGCAGTGTTTCTGAAACTGCAGAAGTTTGTTAGAGCAGAGACAAATTCTTTGTACCAAGGGCCAGGTAGTGAAATTTTTAGGCTTTTCAGGCTGCGTGATCTCTGTTATAGCTCCTCATTCTGCTATAGTCCCATGAAAGTATTCATAGATGGTTATATAAAAAGGTAGATAGCAGACCACACTTGGACCAAGGGCTGTAGTTGGCTGACCTATGTGAGCGTCCTGAAGAAGTATTTTGGAGAGGTTCAAGCTTTAATTTTGTGTGGTAGTTTCAAGTTTTAGTTTTGTTTTAATTGCTGTAATAATAAAAAAAGAACTTACTAGCTTAAAGTCAAAATGATTTTGCTGTGATACATGGAATTTGAAAATATTTTTATGGATGAAGCCTTCTAAGACAAACTGGCTTTGGGTATCTGCTGCCATATTCTCCGTGGCCTGTAATTTTTTATTTTTCCTTTAAAATTTTAAAATGTTCCTGTCATGTATATATTATTCAAGTTTTATTTTTTTATTTTAAAATTTTCAAATCAATATGAGGGTAAAATTTTTAGGTTACATTGTTACTCAGTTTTTAAAATCAGGAGGCCTTATGGTCCTACATAAGCAATGATATTTTGCTGCCCCCTGCAGTTCCACTGGAGAACTACTTCAAAGGCAAGATAACATGTTAATAAGAAAGTTCTGGCTGTATTTTATTTATTGAAGCTAATTTGTGGAGCATTTGGGAAAGGAGAGGGGATGAGAGGTTACATGACAACGTGTTTGTATCACCATCAATTTCTATTTACAATTTTCCTCTCTAGAATGATAGCTAAACACTCTTGATGCCTGGCTAAATTGTTTTTATATTATTAAAACTCTAGAAACTATACTGAATCAGTTTGAACATACTTAAACTATAAAAAGAGCCAAACAAGATTCTCTTTGTTTCCCTTTTTAAAAAGACTTTTGGTTTTATAAGCACAAGTATGATGCACTTCTCTCATTTATCAGGATGTTTTGAAGCCCTTTTTACTGCTCTTATCCTTTGATCCCCCCAGAGCGCTTTGTAAGGCCCGTTCCCAAGCCAGAACAAACGAATGGACTTCACGTGGCCGGGCCAGCCAGGCTTTTCTCTGGTCTTGCAAACTCCAGTTGAAAAAGTACTTCCTACCCTTGTGGATCTTCTTAGCAAATGCCTAGTCCACCCTTGACAGTGAATTCCATTGGTTCCATCCTGAAAGATTTTCTGACACTTGCCTTACTGTGAACTCAGGAAATTTGGAATTTTGGATGAACATTTCTAATAACTAAGAGCAAAATCAAACACTATACTGTACTCACCTTTCACATCTTACATAATTTTAATATAGAACATCAGAATTCAAGAGTGGGGCTAATCTGCACAACACATACAACATTTTAAATAAATTTTATGCTTAATATTGTATACAGATACTTTCAGTATTAACTTAAATTCTAATGCTGATGTTAAGGTGTTTAAAATATATCTCATTTTAATATCCTTAATATCATTTTAAAAAATGGCATAGGAGGATGAAAATGTCTAACTTGGCTCCTGCCACTTTCCAGGTTTTTTAAATAGCTTTGAGGAGTTACAGGCTGAGGAGTGTGGCATCCTCAATGGATGTGAAAACGGCCGCTGCGTGAGGGTCCAGGAGGGTTACACCTGCGATTGCTTTGATGGGTATCACTTGGATATGGCCAAGATGACCTGTGTCGGTAAGAATGACATGTATCTTATGGGAATTATTCTTTTCCTGAGATTCTTTGTCGCCAGATCTCAGCCAGTTGAGTACATTTAAGATGAATTTGCTGGGTTTCAGTTTGGGAAGGTAAGAAAAGTTCTGGAGATGTACATTAAGTACAGTGTGAATGTACATGATGTTATCCACATGGGCTATCCACGTAAAAATGGTTCAAGTGGTAAATTTTGTCTTCTCTGTGTCTTATTCTTTTTAGAAAGGAAGAGTTGATTCTCACTTGAGAATTCACAGAGTGGTAAATATGGGGGAAAGACCAGAATGTCCCAAGTAAATCTAGTAATGATCGTGCTGAATACTTGGCAGAAGCATATGGGAGCAATAGGCTTCTGGGGAAAAAATACAGCTCCCTAGTAATCATTTGGATAAAATGCCTCCTAAAACTGTCTTTCACGTCACCCTCCCTCTTATATCGAAAATAACAGGAAACATATGTCTGACCTTCCCTGTGTGATTCTGTGGTGTCTCTCGGGGCTTGTTGCCTCTTTGCTAAAAGGCCATTTATTCATTCATTTTTTTATTTTAATTTTTAATTCTCTTTTTCCTCTCCCTCCTATTATAATCTCTTCACCCACTTTGCTTTTGTTCATTTTAATCTGTGGTGAGTCTGGAAAATAGGTGAGCAAGGTTCTCACCGATATTTCAAGTGAGGTGAGAGCCTAATGGGTCTCGTTTAGATGGGGGTCTGAGAATGCAACCGAAGGCTTTCTAGAGGCGCTCACAGAGCTCTCTGCCTACCTGTCGGCGGAGTTCCTCTCAACAAGTCTAGCAGTTCGGGGAAGGAATTTAGAGGTAGTACAGTTCCTCCAACTTTGTTAAAGTTTGACCACAAAATGTCAAGCTGACAAAACATTCATGTACTAAATAACAGGGGAAGACATTCTAGAACCTCCCTGATAATCTACCTTTTTATAATATAAAAAGTCATCTGTATCCACTTAGTGTTTTGAAATAAAATGAATAAATAAAGTCATCTCTATCTTGTCTGTGATTGAAATGGACAGTGATGGGGCAGTGAGCTGGGGGTGCATCACTTAGGCTGTCATGATGCTCTTGGGTCGCTGTAGAGTCTGTCCCCTCACAGAGTAATAGTGAAGATCGTTCACTTGCCCGGTCTGGCTTGTTGCAGATGTGAACGAATGCGATGAGCTGAACAACCGGATGTCTCTTTGCAAGAACGCCAAGTGCATTAACACCGAGGGTTCCTACAAATGTTTGTGTCTGCCGGGCTATGTACCTTCTGACAAGCCAAACTACTGCACTCCGTTGAATACCGCCTTGAATTTAGAAAAAGACAGGGACCTGGAGTGAAAGAGAATCTGCGTCACCGAAGCCGTATACTCTGCACTGTGTAAAGGAGAAGGGAGAAATGGATTATACTTGAGACGCTGTACCTAACTCGGAGTGTTGGAAATGACGGAGACAGCCTGGCATAGCATGTCCTCTGAAGCCGGTGAAAAGGATTTAGGATGAGCCTGACGGTGTGACAGACCAAATGGACATTTCTCTGAAAAACCGGTATATATAGTCTGTTCATATGTAAAATTCAGTGGGAAAGAGGTGGAACAGTGCTGTTATTTTAAACAGAAGGTTGTATTATTATGTCGTTGTGTTTTGTTTTTTACTATCGCTTGATTAAATTGGCATTTAAATAGTGGTGGAAATATTTTATGTAATTTTCATTTTCTGGTTGGTTGTGCAGTTCCTTGGCTACTGTTTTTCTTTCTATTTGATTTTTTTTTAATATCAAGTGCAAAAGTCTTTGATAAAATATTGTTAAACTGTATTATAAGTATTGTTACACAGGGTTCTGCTATACCTGGTCTGGAGCGTTTTTAAAATTCAAATTGTCTGTCCTGTGGAGCAGGCAGTGATTTTGCTTCAAAACTTTGATACACGTTTGGAGAAAAGTACTTTATATTTTTGGTATATTATCTGATTTTAATGCCCATCCTTAGCCAAGCTGCTAGCAGGCGTCAGCTGGATCCCTTTCCTTCATTGAAACGGAAGAATTGAAGCGCTTACATTAGTATTGTAATATGTAAAGTAAGCCTGGCAAAATGTTTTTTAAAAATTTTATGATGCCCAATATATTTACCATTGTATGTTAAAGCAAAATAAATCACCATTTTTTGTAGAAAAACATTCCACCTGAGAGTAATTTTGAGTATAAATATACAAGTTGTATCCCACTCTTCCCTCTTTAGTTTTCACCAGTGGTCCTCTGTTAATATAGATTCCGTCAGAAGTTAATCATAATATGGGTCAGATATTGGTATGAGCTGAACTGTCTCCCACCAACATTCATATACTGAAGTCCTAATCCCCGTTCTTCAGACTGTAATACATTTAGAGATAGGCTCTTGAAAGAGGTAATTACGGTTAAATGAGTCATTGGGGTGGGCCCTACTCCTTGGATGGCTGGTGTCTTTATGAGAAGAGGTTTGGACAAGAGAAAGGTCATGTAAAGACAGGAGACGATGGCCTTCTGCAAGCCGAGGAGAGGAGGCCTCTGTAGAAATCAACCTGGTGGAAACCTCATCTTGAACTCTCAGCCTCCAGCACTGAGAGAGTATAAACTTCTGCTATCTAAGTCACCTAGTCTGTGGTACTTTGTTATGTCAGCCTTAGCAACTAACAAATCACAGGAAGAATGGATAATGGCTTTAAAGTTCCAGCCCCTGCTTGCGATCCACAGAAATGCCATTGTTTATAACTGAAAACAAACTGAAATTCAGAATCTATTTTTATGTAACAAAAGCATCTGAGTTTTTATTTTATTTTTCTTTATTTATTTATTTTTATTATTATTAAATCATAGCTGTGTACATTACTGTGATCATGGGGCACCATACACTGGTTTTATAAACAGTTTGACACATTTTCATCACACTGGTTAACTGGCATTTTCTTAGTTATTGTGTTAAGACATTTATATTCTACATTTACTAAGTTTCACATGTATCCTTGTAAGATGCACCACAGGTGTAATCCCACCAATCACCCTCCCTCCCTTCCCTTCCCCTCCTTCCCCATATTCTTAGGTTATAACTGGGTTATAGTTTTCATGTGAAAGCCATAAATAAGTTTCATAGTAGGGCTGAGTACATTGGATACTTTTTCTTCCATTCTTGAGATACTTTTCTAAGAAGAATATGTTCCAGCTCCATCCATGTAAACATGAAAGAGGTAAAGTCTCCATCTTTCTTTAAGGCTGCATAATATTCCTTGGTGTACATATACCACAATTTATTAATCCATTTGTGGATCGATGGACACTTGGGCTTTTTCCATGACTTAGCAATTATGAATTGGGCTGCAATAAACATTCTGGTACAAATAACTTTGTTATGATGTGATTTTTGGTCTTCTGGGTATACACCTAGTAGAGGAATTATAGGATTGAATTGCAGATCTATTTTTAGATCTCTAAATGTTCTCCAAACATCTTTCCAAAAGGAATGTATTAATTTGCATTCCCACCAGCAGTGTAGAAGTGTTCCCTTTTCTCCACATCCCCACCAACATCTCTGGTCTTGGGATTTTGTGATATGGGCTAATCTTACTGGATTCTGTGGCAGTGGTGTAAGGGACTGGCCACAGAGAGACAGCACCTGGCACAATGCATTCTAAGTCATTCATGAGACGTGCATCTTCCGTCTGCTCCAGAGCATCTTGTAAGAGCCATTCCTCTTCCTCTGCCCAGCCAGGGAGTTGTTCTCTGTGCCTTAAAACACTACCAATCAATAGCATTGTGTTCTTTTGTCATAAAATCAAACATTGTTCCAGAAGTCCTACCCCTGGATTACTAAGTTACACCTGTGTGGTTTGAAGTTATTTAGTTTTTAAATTTGCCATGTATTTGGAATGAACCCTAAGTATAAATCAAGCAAATGAAAGACATAGCAAAGTTCTTTTATACAGCATCATTAATGTTTCTCTACAAAACGTTTGTAGTTCTAAAGGGTATTGTAATTTAGTATTTGAACTCAGCCCTTCTGACTCTAAAATTTTTCTTACTCTACAATGTGCTTTCATTCTGGTAAATCTTATGTCACCAAATTGGCAGAAATGCATATTGGCAGAAATCTGATATGCGTAAAAATGAGGTTCACAAACTTTCCATTTCAGTCAGCAATGCAAGATGTCAGTCAACATGTGTGTCCGTGTCACAGGTACTACCTTACATGACAGACTGTAGGGGACCCAACTGTGCCACTCTAATATGCCTCTTTGGCATAATGATAATTTTCAGCTGATTATTTTGAGAAGCAACCTAAGTTACTTTCTTGTAAGGGAAATTTACATTTATACAGGAAGTTTTAATGTGTGAGTGTGTCTCTCTCTCTGTACCAGGAAAAGAAGGATAACTCTGGAACTTAAATTTGCATAATAAACTTTGCTGCGTTTACCATACTTTTCCTGGTCACTTTCCCCAAACTTCCTTCTCACATACCTTTCTACCTCTGTTTTAGCTCAAGATGATATTGAAGCCCAAACTCTAAGCCACCTCTGTGAGTCACTCTTTCCTTGAGTTTCTACCATGTATCCATCAGATACACATGTTGTTATAACAAACTTCTCTTTATGTTTTTGCTCGTTAGTCTGTCTTTTGTTACAGGGGACCTACCTAAGAATTTAGAGGGGGAAAGGAAAAGAGATTTTCTTCCCCTCACCTATAAGACCATAACCATGGATTTAAGAGTTCTAATAACTTGCACTAAATTTTCTGATTGTAATACTCTTCTCAACTTCCAAACAAGAATGATGTATGTATGTATGAGGGCATCTAATTAATGACCTTAAATCTTTGACAAGAAGAAGAAAATAAAAATAGCTGTCAAAGATTACTATCAACATGATACATAATTGCAATGATGAAAAAAAAGGAATAGGGAAGGTATCATCCACAAAATGCAGGCGTGAAGTCACATTGTGGTAAGGTAGAAAACATTTCTTAGGGGGGAAACTCCCTAATTTAGGACAAAACTTTTGTGATCATCTCAGGAATGTGTGGGTCCTCTGATCACCTTTCACTTCCTGTGAAAGTACAGGACAGGTTGGGCACAGTGGCTCACACCTATAATCCTAGCACTCTAGGAGGCCAAGGCAGGGGAATTGCTTGAGCTCAGGAGTTCAAGACCTGCCTGAGCAAGAGCAAGACCCTGTAATTACTAAAATTAGAAAAATTAGCCAGATGTGGTGAGTACCTATAGTCCCAGCTACTTGAGAGGCTGGGGCAGGAGGATCACTTGAGCCCAGGAGTTTGAGGTTGCTATGATCTAGGTTTAGGTTGAGGCCATGGCATTCTAGCCTGGGCCACAGAGCAAGACTGCATCAGAAAAACAACAATACAGGCCAGCCATCACAGGAAGAGGATGAAAATCAGTGCAGCTGGAGTGTAAGGAGAAGCCAGGGAGAGTGGTAGGTGATGCGCCAAAGAGGAGCCTTATCATGGAATGTTAATAGGTTTGGGTGAGGTTGGGCCCACCTGCTAAGATGTTTTTGAAGTTCCCCTTCAACCTTTAGGCATCTCAACTTATTTTTCTGCCCATTATTCTTTGGTGAAGAATTTTTCTATCAGTAAGCAAACTTCTCTCTTTCTTTCCATAGGAACAGTTCTCCCTAGTTCCTTCCCTTGTGGTGTTAATAGTTCCCTGTTGGTTATCCTAAACTATACAAATCTCAGACTCAGGATTCTAAGGTGTATACAGAGCAGGATGTCATGTTACTCCAAAGCCCAACCTGGAACATCCTGCTCTTGGAAAAGAAAACAGCACTTGCCAAGTTCTCCTTTAATCCAGACATCTCTCCTAAGATTATTCTGGGATTTTATGGTATCTTCTCTGAATAAGGACAGTCTTGTTTCTCTCTTTCCCATCTTTACAACTTTTAAGACAATATCGAATTGAGTGATTATAGCAGAAATCTTGATTTTAAAGAAAATGCTCTTACTGTCACCCTATTAAATATAATGCATGCTTAATACTTCCTATAAGTGAAGAATGTTCCTTTCTATTCTTAATTTTCTAGGGGGCTTAACATGAATGTAGATGTTGAATTTTAATGACATTTCTTACAGCTAAAGAAAAATTCCTCGGAAACTTCACCTCATTCAAGACTAAACCTCCGAGTCTGAACCATGCCTGCTGGGTCATCCCAGAAACCCAGACCGCTTAGGATTATAAAAAGTTCTCATTGATTGGTGACAAAGAAATCTTTTATTATTCCCCCCTTTAATAAGACAACTAAGCCAATTATTAGAAATTATAACCTGACTTTTCTTAAATAATACATGACCCTAAGTGAATACATTGTCACAAAATTAAAACCATGAGTTAAACATATTTCCAGAGGAGGTAGCCTCATCAACATTCAGTTCAGAGGCACTGAACCAGAAATGCAGTGTCTGTGATCTAAGAAGCACGGAGTGATTAATATCCCATTTGTTCTGGCAGCCTAGGGCCCCCCACACACACACAGAACACCCCCCGGCATTCCCCAAAGACTCAACAGTGTGGAGAGGGAGTGAGGGAGGGAAGAGGAGAGAACAGGAGCAACAGTGAGATTCTCTAGGGGCAGAGTATTGCAACAGTGAGTAGAGCAAAGGAATTGTTTGCAGCAGAATCCGTTAATTCTTCCTGTTTGTCCCTGCACACCAATATTCAGTGACATGTTAGCTTTTGCACTTCTATGTTTTTTTTTTGTTTTTTTTGTTTTTGTTTTTTAGCAGTTTTTGGCCAGGGCTGGGTTTGAACCCGCCACCTCCAGCATTTGGGGCTGGTGCCCTAACCCTTTGAGTCACAGGCGCCTCCCACATTTCTATATATATGAGGTATCCGACCCATTTGTTTTCTTTCTGGGTGTTTCTTGCTGGGTGTTTTGTTGTTCCTGACACCTCTGGTTTCAGGTATTTTGGCTACTGGATGGGAAATTGTATATGTTTTGTTTTGCTAATCGATTTGTATTTGTTTTTATAAAAATGTATTCAAATTGGTTTCATGTCGTGATTTACTTTTGGTTTCCATTATTCATTGGAAGATTGTGTGGATATCGATCGCTATAGTATTTCTTGTGGAATACGGGATTTCATTTTACCGGTAAATGTGTTTGGTTTTGTAACCTACTTAGTACCAAAAGTCAATAGGTGCTGATAGATTTTTTTATAGAGATTTTTATGTGATGTTCTATTTTTTTAGGGTTAGAAGAAGATTGTTGCATAAACATGACCAATGGTTTTCATTTGGACTCCTGCACACAAGTATACTGTACCTTTAGAACCACTTAAAGAGTTCTTTAAAATAAACAAGATGAAAACTACTTCATTTTTTCCCCTTAAATTTGCTCATAAAACTGGCAGGCCCTAGATGTTAGTAAATAAATGTAGAACTACAGAGAGAGATGTAGATATTGACCTTTCTATTGCATGCTGGCTTTATTCTCCATGCTGTCATGAATTATGTAAGTAGAGTTTGCGTTGCGTTCTCTGGTGGTCTGTTGTGGTCTTGGTCTGGGCCAGGCCCTGGGAGCCAGCCGTACAAGCCAGTGGGCACGGACACAGCCTGTGATCTCCGTGGGCGTCTCTTCATCAAGCTGCAGGGGAAGCGGAGATCAGGATGGTGGTTGTGTTGGCAAGGAATGATGTCACGGACAGAGATTATGACTTTGGGAAAACAGGTGGTACTGGGCACTCTGTGGTCAAGGTCAACCCCTGGTTAACAGGCCACATCATTAGCACACAGAGAACCCTATATGTACGTTTCAAAAGTAGGAAACATTAATGCTTTTATGAGCTTCATGTGAACTGGATGGTGTTTGTCAAGGCCAAAAAATGTGCTTTGGAAAACTTACATGCTATGCTGGGGCCAATTTCTTTTCTTTTCTCCTAAATCTTGTGATAAGAATTGTTTTTTCTTCAGTAGGTTGGCAAAGGCTCTTTTTTTGTTTAAAAATCAACAAGTTGGGGCTGGGAGTGGTGGCTCATGTCTGTAATCCTAGCACTCTGGGAGGCCGAGGTGGGTGATCGCTTGAGCTCAGGAGTGTGAGACCAGCTTGAGCAACAGTGCGACCTCATCTCTACTAAAAACAGAAAAAACTAGCTAGGTGTCTCGCATGAGCCAGTAGTCCCAGCTACTCAGGAGGCTGAGGCAAGGAGATCACCGAGCTCAGGAGTTTGAAGTTGCTGTGAGGTAGAGCTCCATGGCACTCTTCCCTGGGCCTGCCCTATTTTTTGTTTATTTGTTTCTGTGGGCAGGCAATCTGGGAGCCTAGAGATATAAAAGCACAAATTAAAAAAGACTCAGAAATGCCCAGTTGGGACTCAAAAGTGAATGAATGAGGTGAGTTCACTCTCTATAAGGGTCAGGGTTGGAGGTGGGGAGGGTGGGCAGGGGAGAGAAAGCCAGGCAGGGCTTGGGTGTGCCAACAAGGCCAGGGCTTTAACGAGTCAGATCCCCCTTCACTAAGTACACGCTGAAGTCTCCTGGCTGCTCATGGAAGCCTGTGATCTTCAGGACCATGTGAGGACCAACTGAAGTTACTTTACTACTTTCAAAATCAGGGAGACGTGATACAAGTTTCCATGGCAAGTTAGCTTTGCAGGTTAGTCTCTGAGCTTGAATGGCATTTGGGACTCTGCTGTGGAAAACATGGAGATTATGAACTTTGTACTACATTTTTTTTGGAGAGTATCACCACTGGGTGGCAGTAAAAATCCTTGGATTTCCTTCATTGTTATTATTATTGTTATTATTTTTCTACTCATTAGCTGTCTCTTCCACTTAAAAGTAGCATGCTTTTAGAGTTAACTTTGACCTTAATGTGTTAGGCACATGATATGTTAGGTTCAAGTTCAAAAGTGAAGGAAAAAAAAAAAAAAAGGAAAGACAGTTAAGTGCATGGTGGTCAAAACAGGATAATGTAATTTGGATGACCACCAGACTCAGGCAGTTTTCCCTTTAGCCAAGATCAGTACTCAGTCACTATGTCATTTTAAAATTAAATTAGGTCCAGAGTGATGAGGTATTGATTACATAGGTCTAATGGGAACTTTAAGCCTCTACTGAGAATAATGACCTCACGATAAGCACACAGGAGTTACCGTCAGAATTGAAGAAAAGGTTATGCAGTCCCCAGAATACACTTTCAAAAAGAGGCCTCACAGACGCTCAAGATTCTCTGCATCCAAAAGTGAACTTGTTATATTAACTTCAAGCTTATTCATCCCCTCGTTCATTCATTTATTCAGAAGACGCTGGGTGAACACCTCCAGACCAGCAGTCCTGGATGAGCAAGTTCCCTGCTTCCACGGAGCTTAGCTGTTGCCTGCCTGGCCTGGTTGTCCAACCCAGAATCTGAAAGCCACCCTTCCTACCCCATCTCCCACAGCCAGTCAATAATGGGTATTATCTGTTCTATATCCTAAATATCTCCAGATTCAATCTATGTCACATCTTTCTCATTTCCACGTCTCTGGTCTAAGCCATCTTCCTATTGCCAGACCCTGTCCTCACTGGTCTCCTGACCCTATTCTTGCCTCCTTCCCATCCATTTTTCCATCTAGTAGCCAGAGTGATGTTTCAAAGATACATGTATAAACTTGATCAAGCTACTCCCTGCTTAAAACCATTCAGTGGCCTTCCATCATCTTCTGGATAAATGTCCACGTATCCACTGCTGTTCCTCAGTCTCAGCTCATTCTATCTGCACTCCAATAACCAGTCACACAGTTACAAGAAACTTCTGTTAATTCTGTGCTGGTAATTCACTATTTCTTTGGGAATTTTTTTTTTTTATTCTCTTTCTCTCTCCAATCCTCCATGTCTCCTTGCACAACTTTTTCTTTTTTTTTGTAGAGACAGAGTCTCACTTTATGGCCCTTGGTAGAGTACTGTGGCCTCACACAGCTCACAGCAACCTCCAACTCCTGGGCTTAAGCGATTCTCTTGCCTCAGCCTCCCGAGTAGCTGGGACTACAGGCGCCCGCCACAACGCCCGGCTATTTTTTGGTTGTAGTTTGGCCGGGGCCGGGTTTGAACCCGTCACCCTCAATATATGGGGCTGGCGCCTTACCGACTGAGCCACAGGTGCCGCCCTGCACAACTTTTTCTAAATCACTTGTGATAAAGTTGCAGATGCAGTGTGCCTTTGTCCCTATTTACTTCAGTGTGGGTTTCCTAAGAAAAAGGGCTTCACTTATACAAATACAATATGATGGTCAGACCTCAGAAATTTATCATGGATGCAATCCTAGTCTCAAATCAAGAGTCCATATTCAAATTTTATCAGGTGTTCCAATAGTGTTCTTGTCAAAGGATAAGTTTCCTGGGAGAAATGTGTAAGAAGAAACATAGTCGGATAAATTTCAGCCCTGGCCACTGCAGTTGGGGCCATACCTGGTGCTCATTATCTACTACCCTCGCTGGAACACATCATTCTCAGCCATCTATCCTTGCTGGGTAGATGGCTTCACATGCCGGCGTGACCCAGATCCTCATTCCTAAGGCCTCTGAGCTCCTGAGCTGCTTCTTAAGATGACTGCTGTGTCCATCCATTTACCATCAAAATGGGAAAAGGAATGTCAAGAGGTGCCCCAGGGGACCACCAGGATCAACCACACTCTTCTCTGTCCCATTCTGTAACTGCAGCCCTCCTCCTCCTGAAGACTCCAGTCCTCGCTGCAGGCTGGTGACTCCCACATGAGCATCTGTTTGCTTAGACTGCTCTTGCCCCCACTGCAAGTTGGGACACCTGGAAAGCAGACTGTGAGATGGAGATCATCACACAGGAATTGAATTGGGGAATGTTCTTGAAAGCAATGCCCCTAAAAGAGAAAAGAAGGAAATCAATATTGGGTAGAAGAAGACGGATTATGATGCGGTCTCGATGAACTCTCCATCTCGTTACAATCTTGTGAAGTTCTGCCATTACAGGCTTCTGTTAAAACTCACCACATCAATGATATACTATGTCTGCACTTATGGTTCCAACGTCTTTGGTGCCTTCGCTCCCCAACAAATAAAACATTGGACGATGACCACATAGACCAACGTCTTTATCATCTTCTAAGTTTAGTGTCTACACTTTAACCATTTTCTCCACAGAACATTGTTTTTACTTATGAAAGCATTTCTTATTGGGATGTTCCTTAGTATGAGTTTTCTTTAAAGTTTCTTGTGGAAAAACAATCCTTTAGGAATCTAACCATTAAAATAGAATCTAACAAATACCATGAGCTGAGGCAAGTTAGAAACGTTTGTACTTTCACCCAAATACACAGCCAATACTGAGTAATCTGTTCATATCTTCAACAATGTTTTCTACGTGACTTCCCCAAAAAACTTGCTGACAAAGGAATCAAAGGAATGCATTTTAGTTTGTTGGTCTTTTGTTTTACAATTATTTCAACGTTTGTTTTTTTTTACTGTGGCAGGAAGCAACAGAGACCTCAATGGTTTGTGGGTTTTCTTTAGTTGTCATGTAGAAAACTTCAAAAGAAGTTTCTAAGCAATTATAAGTAGTTTTCATGAAATTTGTCAAAAACTGGATTTTTCAACATAAACTTAAACATCTGAAAAACTGCTGAAGGTTGCCTTTGTGTTCCAGATGTTTGACATTGAAATGTCTTGCTAATCATAGGGACTTGTAGTGCTAGCTAACATCTCGAGAAGTAATATGCCAGCCGATTAGGGAGAATGTTATCATTTATCATTAATGGCAGCGGGTGTAAATACATATTTCAAGTGGTCTTCTTGATAATTTTAGATTTGAAGGGACTCCTTCTTGCCAATCTAATTATATCATCATTCTTTTTCTACCTCGCGACGTGGCCGATGAAGAGTTTATACTCAGAGTGGAGGGGTCTGCTCAGCCATTTGCTTTAGCTTTATTTTGTTATCTTTCTTTCACTTGTGGATTTGTTTTTCTTTTTACAGAAATCGTTCTTAGCCATTTTTTTCCAGTATGAAGGTTAACTTAGTTAAAATTAGATAATATTATCTAAAGATCTCCTTACTGGACACATGTTAATGGAAATGTCTCCAGGGGTGTGTGAGAAGCCAGCAGTTGAGGCAGCAATACCATTCCTTCCACACTTGTTTTCTCCACAGGATATCTTCACACCCCTGAGCTTGGGAATTGTAATTATAGTAGTTAGCATACCCCGACTGATAGCAAGAACCAGGTTGAAAAATGTGGGCTTTGGTTCAGTCTTGTCTCACCATTCTGAATTTCTGCAAGTGGGCTTTGGGAGCCTCAGTGCAAAAGTTCACCTTTGCTTCTACTGATTTTATCTCCTGTCATTTGTCCTTGGCTTCAGCCTGTCAAGATCTTTCTAGACAAAGTCTCCCTGTGTCACCTGGGGAAAGGTACTTAGTGTACTTACTTTAGCTAACATCTAATTTTAATTAAGTACAAAGGTACTCAGCCTCGCTCACAGCCCCCTCAAACTTCTGAGCTCAAGAGATCCTCCCACTTTGACCTCCCAGAGCGCTAGGATTACAGGCAGCAGCCACCACACCCAGCCTGTCAAGATCTTTTCAGAGTCTGATTCTGCCCTCCAATATGGTTGCTATCTATTTCAAGTTGGCTTAACCCTCGTCATCATTATTCAAGACATTAGTATAAACATTAAGAAGGATATCTCTTTAAGACAAAAAAAAAAAAAAATCGCAATACAAAAAAGCAACTTCCTTTTGCTGGGTTGCCCAGCAGTGCAGGGCTGACAATGGCAGGATGGTTTAGTCTGTAATCTCCAAGGAGTTTCCTGCCAGGGGGACTGCTGGATTTCAGGATCGGGCAGCATGAGTCAGGCAGCTCTTGGAGTTCTTTGTTTTCCAGCTCCCCCTGCACATCAGACCTAGAGATTCAGAATTCGCTCCCCACGTTCCCAATCACTGGCACCACTCTCTATTTCTCAGTTTCTTTCAACTCCCCTCAGAGAGAGAAATTTTTTTTAAAGGCTTTCCCCCATTATCTCTTGTGATTTCTTTTCCCAACGAGGCAACAAGACTTCACTGAATTCACTAACATGTTGCACAGATTACCGAAGCCAGGGGAAGCAAGAAGCGGAGATTCTAAGATGACACCAGCTTTCTGTTTGGGGTGGCTTCATCGAAGGAATCCAGTGGTTCCTAGCTACTTTCTTTTTCAATGAAAAAGACACTGAATCCATCTTGAGCCTGGTGAGTTTGAGGTTCCCAGGAGTATCCATGCGCAGATGTTTGGAATCCCTGGGATGGACCAGCCTGGCGCTGAGAAGGCCGACTGGCTTGGTGCTCTGTGGTGTCCATGTAATACAGCTGTGGACGGAGAGTTAGGGCTCTCACAACTTTGGTCTGAAGGAAATCCTGGTCCTTAGAGCAGAAAGGCTCTCTTTCTCCCGGCGTCTATCTGACGGCGTGCTCATGGGCACACAACACACACTGAGAATCATATTGCAAGCTGGCCTTACAGTACACCGGCTCCAAATCTGGAAACTCCTTACCCTTCCTGCTGACTTCTGCATCACAACAGGATGGCTCTGGGCTGGGGGAGGGGAAAGGGTAGGTGGGTGGGTGGATAATAACCACCTTCATAGCAATCCCCCTGAGCCTTATATCTTATTCTGGTTCTCCTCTTCATTTTGATTCTGTCTCTGGCTCACTTCAACCTTCTAAATTTGTGGCCACTCTTTCAAATTCAGTCTCTGGTCCTTGCATTTGGTATTTGCGCTTAGTCTCCCTGGTATTTGAACCCTTGGTTACCTCCAACCTAAGTTACCATCACACATTTATCTTTGGAAGAAATGCCTTTGTATCGGGATCCATTCAGAGGACAGAAACTACACCACATACGTGAACAGGAAAATTTTAATCTGGTGAATTGCAACTAGGTAGAAACTTGTTAGTAGGTAACTGAGAAGGGAGAACGAAAACTCTGAGGTATTGCAGATGTAGCAATTGCAGGATGTGGCCATCACCCTTCAACTGAGGGAAGGCAGGGAAGAGGTTGGAATTATTAAACTTAGAAACTTGAGGTAGGTAGGAGTCCTATAGAGCTGAGAGTCAAATTTCTGAAGAGGTGCCACTGGCTGGCTAGGGCTGGAGTCTCTGAGGGTGTACATAAAAGCTGGTTTTATATTTTAGGACAACACTGAGAAGTAGATTCAGCTGCTGCTTGAAAAGGAAGTGCGTCTGCCCCCCGAGGAAGCTTTGCTCAGGTGACATCCAGGAACAGGAAGCAGACGGAGACCAGCAAGTCCTCTCTTCCATCTCCAGCCTTACAGCTCGTCTACCACCCCCTAGAGGGCCTAAAAGGGATCCAACTGGAAAAGTAGAAATGTCATTTGCAAAGTTTTAGTGCACACAACACAAAGCGAGGGATAGAAGGGCGTTTGGACTTGAAAGATAAAAACTTAAAACTTCACAAGCCTCTTAGTTCTTATTCTGGTCTCTATAACCCAAGTCTAACCTTAGAACTCGGCCAACCCCTGCTGCCCCCCAGCCAACCACTCCCAACTGCTGCCACCAGTACAGAATGGCCTTCTTATCCTCTGCCACTTTAGTTCTCAAGGGCTCTGCCCTGGCCTGGAGAAGGTAAGCAAACCTTTACCACTTTCCACTCCTAATTCCACACTACTGCCTGAGTAGGTCATAGCACTCTGCAGGCAGGAGCCCCCTTGCTCATTTCGGCACGGTGAGGACAAACATCTGCCTTCCAAGCAGAGACGCTGTTGGCTCCAGCAGCTGCAGGATCTTTTACCCACCTCTACTCTTTAGAGAATTTTGGAGGTGAGTCCAAGAATCTCTTGGACTTTCTTGAGCAGTATGAGTTATTCTCAGATTCTTCTCTGGTTATCAAATGTTGCATAACAAATCACCACAAAACTTAAAGGTTCAAAATCACGCCAAGCATTTGTTGTCTCATAGTTTCAGGGAGTCAGGAATTAGGGGTCCTTGGCTGGGATTATCTTAAAAACTCTAGCACCTGTGCTGGGAAGACTCAAGATGCTGGGTTCCTGAGGTATCTGTCTACAGTCTCTCCATGGGGCCCTTCTCAGAGCATCTAGATTCATTGAATGGCAGTTAATGTTTCCCAGAGCCATGGTCCAAGAAAAAACAAGCAGAAGCTCTTTGTGTTTTTTGGTGGGGAGAAAGGAGGGTTATTTATTTTTTATGTCATTATTCGTGTCTTCTAAAAAATTTCAGATTAATATAAGTTTACAAAAGTTTAGGTTACATTGCTTTCCTTTCTAAGGTAAAGTTCAAGTTGTAGTTGAGCCCTTCACCCAGGGGGGCATGCTGAACACCCTCAGATTGTGCACATTAGATGAGATTCCCCCCAGTCGCCCCCCCTCTTCCCCTGCCCCTCCCTCTTGCTAGACTAGACTTGTATTTTTTTCTTTCGTGTGGGTATGTAGTTGTTTATATTTTGGTTTCATATTAGTACGGAGTACATTGGATACCTCCCCCCCACCCCCCTGTCCAATTCTTGAGATACTTTACTAAGAAGAATGTGTTTCAACTCCACCCAGGTAAACACAAAAGATGTAAAGTGTTTATCTTTTCTTACGGCTGAATAGTACTCCATGGTATACATATGCCACAGCTTGTTAATCTATTCATGGGCTGATGGGCACTTGGGTTGCTCCACGTTTTGGCAATTGTGAATTGAGCCACAATAAACATTCTAGTGCAAATGTCCTTCTGGTAAAATTACTTTTTTTTCTTCTGAGTAGATACTTAGTAATGGGATTATGGGATCAAATAGAAGGTCAACTTTTAGTTCCTTGTGAATTCTCCATACTTCTTTTCATATAGGTTTTATTAGTTTGCAGTCCCACCAGCAGTGCAAAATTATTCCCTTCTGTCCACATCTATGCCAGCCTCTGTAGATTCGGGCTATTCTCACTGGGGTTAGGTGATATCTCAGGGTGGTTTTGATTTCAATTTCTCTGATAGGGACAATGAGCATTTTTTCATGTGTGTGTTGGCCATTCATCTGACATCTTCTGAGAAGTTTGTGTTCAAGTCTCTTACCCACTTATAAATGGGGTTGTTTGTTCTTTTCTTGTTGATTAGTTACAGTTCTCTGTAGATTCTAGTGATAAGCCCTTTGTCAGATTCATAGCATACAAATATCTTCTCCTATTTTGAAGGCTGTTTGCTTTAGTTGTTGTACCCTTAGCTGTGTAGAAGCTTTTTAGCTTGAATTTCAGTTGGAAGTCACACTTCATCACTTCTCCCATATTACATTCATCAAGGCAGTCACAAAAGCCTATCCAAGTTCAAGAAAAAGGTACATGAACTCCACCATATTATGGGAAGAGTGTTAAGGAATTGCAAACATTTTAAAAGCCACAATAAGCACCATTGCCTTTGGGTTTGTGGAAAACTCTGAACCATTGTTTTTCACATATCAGAAATTACATTCTTTCAAACAGCAGGATTCCTTACCCTGCTGTGTGGCATGCTCTGTTGCCAGCACGTAAACGTGTCACAGAACAGAAGGGAGGGACATTTAGCCTGGACACCAGAGTCCCCATGCTGGCTCGGGATCAGACATGGAACTATTAGTGCTTCCTGCCTGGTCCCAGGAAGGCCTCCACAGATTGCTGTGTGAAGTGTTAATTTCTGCATCAAGCCTACAAACTCCAGGCAGACGACGATCCCTGGCAGCTGGTTACACTCACCACTCCCTGCCCGCACTTCCAGGTCGGCATACGGCTGAGCACATATTGTACCGGAGCACATCACATCAAATGTGGGGCCTGTCCTGAGCAGCACATGTCCACTGCTGGGAAAACGAGGCTGGCCAGGCTCAGTCATGAGGATAAGAGCAATCAATGCTCTTGAATGGTGGTAGAATTAGGGGTGCCAGTGGTAGCACCAGAGTCTCTCTATGTGGCTCGAGAGAGGAGCTAGGAATTTGTCTTGACGTTGCTTTTGCATGAAAGAATCCTATTTTTACTTAGATTGTATGCTTATTGGGGACAACTTTGAGGGTGGAGGCTAATGGATATCTTGGGCACTAAAGGCCCCGTCAAGTCACCCGCTGGTGCCATTAGTTGGGCCAGCACGATGTTCTGAAAATCAGGCCGCGGCTTAGGCAGCCCAATAACCTACTAGCCAAAGTTACAGACCTCAGACCTCCCTACTTTCCCTGCTCCTTGTCAATCTCGGGATCCTCATCACATCTGCCTCTTGGCAGGCTGCTTCCATCACTGGGGGAAGCTGTGCTTCTGCACCAGGAAAGTGTCTTCAAATGTTACACAGACCTGTGGCCTTGCTGAACGGGTGTGCTCAAGGGTGAGCCTAAGACTCCTTAACTCCACTGACACAGTCTGTGTTGAGAGTTCATAAGACCCTCTACTTCCCTTTTGGAACAACCAATGTTCTTTGTCACAAAGAAGAATACAAACTGTTCACAACTGACTGCTGCGTCTAGAGAATTCCTCTTCAGGCTGGTATCCAGTGCCCTGCCTCTGATATCTATACCTAGTTTTTGGCATCTCAATCTCCACAAAATTGTATCTTTAGAAGGCAGGGAATGTTATGTAAATCATGGTGCATGATATGGTCAAAATGGGTGTGTCCCGCCCAGATTCACTTGTTAAAAGCTGATCATCAAAGTGAGGGTATTACAAGGTGGGGCGTCTGTGGGTGATTAGGTCAGGAGAACTCCACCCTGATGAATGGGATTAATACCCTTATAAAAGAGGCCCCCGAGAGCTGCCTTGCCCTTCCAGCACAGGAGGGTGCATCGAGAAGACACCACCTGTGAGAAAGCAGGACTCTCAGCAGGTTCCAAATCGGCAGACACCCTGTTCTTAGATGTCCAGGTCTCTAGAATTGTGGACATTGTTGTTGTTTATAAGCTACTCAGTTTATGGTATTTTGTTACAGCAGGGCAGCTCACCTGGACAAAGGCAGAGGTAATAAACGCAAAGCCACATCTCAGGTGTGCCTCTGTGCCTGACAGTGACTGTGGCCTTCACGTTGTCCTAGCGGTTTTCTGAATGCCAGTAAGTGGAAGGCTACGAACTCACAGACCTGCATGATGCCACGCCTGCAGACAGGTATGTCATGGAGCTTCCACTTTTCATGTGCCTGTACGTTGAAAAATATATAAAAATAAGGGTATGTCTGTGGTCCACTGAAGTAAAGAGAAGATTCTGCTCTACTGGGAGACAATTGACCTCAAGCTCTGCCCTGCCTTCCGGAGAACTGTGGGCATCTCTTTCTTAGCAACCTGTGAGCCATTCTTGGTGCACTTGTTAGGAATAGCCTACAGCAAGGGCTGTGGGATGTACTGTCACAATTTGGTGCCTAAGAGCAAGAGAAACTTATTGTCACAGGTTTGAAGGCTGGAAGTCTGAAATCAAGGTGTTGGCGGGGCCACGCTCCCTTCAAGGGTCCTAGAGGAGAATCCCCCCTGCCTCTTCATAACTGCAGGTGGCTCCAGGGCTTCCTTGGTGTCCCTTGAATTGTAGCTCTGCCTTTGCTCGCACTCCAGTCTCTGCCTTTGTCTTTACACTGACTTCTCTGTGTGTCTTCTTCTCGTATAAGAATACTAGTTACTGGATTGGGGTCCAATCTTAAATCCAAGATGAGATCATATTTCCAAATAAGGCCATATTCTGAGGTTCTGGATGAATATGAATTTGGGGACACACAAGTCTTCCCACTACTTAAAAATTCTCCTTGTGGCTTCCCAGGACTGAAAAATTCCTTTTTATTCTGTTAGTTAAATATTCAAACATGAAACTCTCTGTGTTTATATCTCCTTTGCAAGTACAGACCAAAACAAATTTTCCTATAGCATGCAAACAAAACATTGAAATAAATATATTTAAAATAAATAGCATTAACTTAATATGACAGATGACATTTTTATACGATTAAACTGTCCTTCACTCATATGAGTTGCACTGTCTACTGCAGTACACATTCTTTGAAGTCTGGCTTGCCAATATTACCACTAATTTCTTTCATCACTTTTTTCTCTTCTACCTATTGTGAATTTGGACTCATACAGCTCTCCACTGATTTGTTCTCTGGGTACAAATGTGTCCTCTACTTACTTACACAAATTCATTCTCTCAAATCACCTGGCAACACTAAGTTAATAGGTGTTGACCAGAAGATCCAAAATAATTGTATGTAAATTCTTTAAAAACTACCATTGAGCCACTCACAGTGGCTCACCCTTGTAATGCTAGCACTTTGGGAGGCTGAGGTGGGTGGATTGCTTGAGGTCAGGAGTTCGAGACCAGATTGAGCAAGAGCAAGACCCCATCTCTACTAAAAACAGAAAAACTAGCTGGGTGCCTGTAGTCCCAGCTACTTAGGTGCCTGAGGCAAGAGGATCTCCTTAGTAAGCCCAAGAGTTGAGGTGGCTGTGAGCTATGATGATACCATGGCACTCTACCTGGGGCAAAAAAGTGAGGCTCTGTCTCAAAAAAGAGAAAAAAAGAAAGAAAAAGAAAAAAAATAAGAAAAAAATAAAGGCCGGGTACAGTGGCTCATTTCTGTAATCCTACCAAACTGGGAGGTCAAGGCAGGTAGATTGCTCGAACTCAGGAATTTGAGACCAGCCTAGGCCTATTTTCTACTAAAAATAGAAGAACTAGCTAGGCTTTGTGGCAAGTGCCTATGGTAACAGCTATTCCAGAGGCTGAGGCAAGAGGATTGCCTGATCCCAAATGTATGAGGTTGCTGTGAGCTATGATGACAGAGTGAGGCTCTGTCTCAAAGGAAAAAAAAAATAGCCATCATTGAAACAACCTCCAAAGTTAAAAGCTTTTTTCTAGAGAATGTAGACATCCACAAGTGGTCCTTATTCTGAGAAAACTGATGTTTGGCCTTAAATCGCATGAAGTCTTGGCATGGGTTCTCTCCATCCAACTTGTAACAGCATCTTCTGCAGACTAAGCCCCAAAAGTATCATTTAGAAAACCAGGAATGGAGTAGCTGAACTAAGTTACATTTAGCAAGGAAAGCTCAAGGTTTCAGCTTTGGTATCCATGAACCTGCAGTAGAAGCTCACTTTTTACATTATCAGCTAATTTCCTGGGATTTTCTAGGCCCAGCACTTGGGTCCTGAGATTCCCACTTTTCCTATCAACACAACAAAAAGGTGATGAGCTATCACTGGTTGGCTGCCAGCCACCAAACCAAAATCCTGAGAACTCATTTCTATTTTGGCTTACCTGGATCTAGCCTCCCCTAACCCTGGGGACTGATGACTTTGGTGTCTGGGAGGGAGTGGGAGGCATGTTTTGCATCTCCACTGTTTTGTCTGTTCACTTCCCACTCCACCTTCCTCTCCACGGTCAGCATCTTGGAGTTTGGTAATGGTCATGAAATGCAGGCTGGGCTTGTTGTATTACCTCAGCGTGGTACAGTGATGGTTACAAAGGGAGGGCATGTTATACACCCCAATCAGAGTCCTGCCCCAAGAGTTTTCTCACTGGAAGTGGAAGAAAGGAGCTCCTTCCCTCTCTGATCACTATGACACCCGGGCAGATGTGAGTCCAGAAGAAACTCATTTCTAGTTTCATGGAGAACTCAGTCTGGGAGTATAAAGTAGATAGAGATCAAAGCCAGAGAAAAAGATTTGTGCTGGTGCTCCAGTGTGGGTTCCAGACACCCTATCGCAGCACTCCTTTGTTCGTCCTGAAGCTTTGTTAAAGGAGTTATAAAATTCCTCTTTCTCACGTAAGCCACTTAAGTTTGGATGTCTTGTCCTTTGCAACCACAAAGTGTGACTGATTCATTTTATTAAAAAAAGATACCATTTAGTCAACCTCTAACCCTCCCTCTACTTCTAAAAGAAGCAGATTTCCTATCCTGTCAGCAATCTTGAATCACATTAGGATCTATGTTATAATTTTCTGTGGGTGGGGAGAGTTTCTGGAGATTTGGATTCCTAGGAATAGCTCTCACTACATCTTGCAATAATTCCCTTTGTTCCGAGAAACTATGATGGATTTTTTTGGTACATAAAACATAAGGCAAATCCCCTATTGTTTTATGAGCAAAACCATGCAGCGCTTAAATCCGTAAAAGTCATAGTATCAGAAGTAGTAGCAAGGAATCGGGAGGTGGCTGATTGGAGCCTCGTGGGGAATTGACTCTTCTCTTATTTTCAATCCCATTGCTCTGGACACCTGCCAAAATCCATTCTCTACACTTGACTCCAGGAGTGAAGCACAGGACCCAGCCTAAGTCAAGGGAACGTAATCTAGTCAAATCCAGTGAGACTTTGGTTGGTACTTCTAGAAAAACAGCATTCTGTCTACAACATTGGGTTTAGATATGAGGAAATAGATGGCTGCAGCTGCTGTGACCAGCTCTGTGCTATGAAGAGAGCCTTCCTGAGAATGGCTAACATCACTGGATCCATTGCCTCAAGCCACACCTGAAGTTTTTTGTGTGTTTTTTTTTTTTTCCATTTGTAGGGGGACATAAAGTAACAATGCAATAGTCTTAATGATATATGTTAGAATACTTAAAACCATGTTCAAGATACAAATAAGTCTCCTTTAAGGATCAGATTATCTGTGATTAAAAATCTAATGACTGGAGTCTCCATCATTTAAAACAGCAGAAATGAGCCCACCCCACCCCCCTTTTATCTTTGATTTACACATACATTATGAGCTTGACAGCTAAAATAGCTGAAAAAAAAATCTATCCTGCCTATTATAATATCAGAGGGTAGCAGAAACCACACTGTGTGCTATTCTCATAATAAGAATAAAGGCAAATTATCATCATCATGGTAGTTGTAATTATCACAACTACTTATTAACAGCTCTTGGGTCAGGGGTTGTGCTAGTATGTTGCATAATCACCCTTAATTCTAAACCATAGGTATCGTTCTAATTTGGAGTGTAGATGAGGAAATTAATAATATGAAGATGGTTTAAAAGCTACCTAGATGGTGAGCGGCAGTTAAATGTGAAGGCAGATTTGTCTGACTCTAAACCTATGCTCTCCTGTGTTTTCCGTCCTTCTGCTCCCATTGCAGAGCTTGACTGAGATTCAGAGCCATCCCCAACATACCCCACGAGAGAGGTGTCTAGTACTCCAGATTGGTCAGTTTAATGCCTAGGAGGATACCTTCACCAAAGTTCTTGGACTCTTTCAGGCCATCACCCCAATCCTGGTGGGTCAGTATGGACCATTGAAACATTAACCATGACCCTCTAGAGCAGCGGTTCTCAACCTGTGGGTGACGACCCTTTTGTAACAATGAAAATACATGGCTATATTAGGAAGGTTGAGAACCACTGCCCTGGAGCTTTTGATGGCTCTGCTTTGGACACATATCCTTTTGACACATAATACTTAAGACATCTGTGTCCACGTTCACAATGTCTTGATCCACTATGGGCCATCTCAGCCACTCCATTCCTAGTGAAGTATCACAATGGCTTTATCATAGATATGCCCACCAACCAGTTTTGTGGTGGTAAATACCAATTATAATCTCCAGTCTTCTTCCTCTGACCTAGCTCTCTTTTACTTTAGCCATAGTTATTTGTTCATCAAAGACATACAAGTTCTATCTGATATCGAAAATGATCTATACCACATCTCAAAGTCCCAAAGCTGCAGATGCTGGTGTGGATGTGGACAGAAGGGAATACTCTTCTACTGTTGGTGGGACTGCAAACTAACACACCCTTTTTGGAAAAAAGTATGGGGAATCCTCAAAGAACTCAAAATGGCTTTCTATTTGATCCTGCAATCCCATTTCTGAACATCTGTCCAGAAGGAAAAAAATCATTTTATCATGAGGACGTTTGCACTAGATTGGTTATTGTAGCTCAATTTATAGTCTCCAAGATGTGGAAACAACCCAAGTGCCCATCAACCCTTGAATGGATTAATGAAGTACAGTATATGCACACCATGGAACACTATTAAGCCATAAGAAAATGGAGACTTTACATCTTTTACTTCTGGATAGAGTTGGAGAACGTTCTCTTTAGTACTGTATCATAAGAATGGAAAAGCAATTATGCAATGTACTCAATACTAATATGAAGCCAGTAGAATGCCCACACAAGAGAAAAACTCAATTTAATTCAAGTTGGTGGGGCGAGAGGAGGAGGGAGGGCGATTGATGTGTTCCCACCTAATGGGCACAAAGTAAGGGTATGTGACACATCTCCTGGGGTGTGGGACACAACAACAACAGGGACTTTAACCTAAAAAATGCAAACATTGTAACCTAATCATTTGTACCCTCATATTAATCTAAAATAAAAACAAAAAAAAATCAAAAACAAACTTTAAAAAAAATAAAAAGACAGCGACTTACAGTTTATACTCTGGCTTTAAAGAACACATTTGGCTGACACTCACTACCCATAGCCAGATGGCCAACGTGTATCAAATCCGTTCTGAAAAATGCCTCTGCTTAAATATCCATGTCTTTGCTTCACACCTTCTTTCTGCTTTGTGATCTCATTTCTTATATTAAATCCCTGATTTTGATGTTTTAGTCAGTTCTTGTTCTTTTTTTCTCAGACCTGACATGTTGTCGTATATGGGTTTTTATTTTATTTTTATTCTATTATATATATATATTTTTGAGACAGTCTCACTTTGTCACCCTGGGTAGAGTGCCATGGCATCATAGCTCATAGCAACCTCAGACTCCTGGGCTCAAGCAATCCTGGCTCAGCCTCCCAAGCAGCTGAGACTTCAGGTTCCCACTACAACATGCAGCTAGTTTTTCTATTTTCAGTAAAGACAGGGTCTCACTCTTGTTCAGGCTGGTCTCAAACTCTTGAGCTCATGCAATCCACCTGCCTCAGCCTCCCAAAGTGCTAGGATTGTGGGCATGAGCCACTGCTTTTTGAAAATGGTCCTTGAGTTTTTAAAATGGTCACTCCATCATAAAAACAGAAGGAAGCATGGTGGTTGTCAGTGCCTGCAGAGGGGGAAAAGGAAATTGCTGTTTCAAGGATTTTGAATTTAGATATTGGAAGATAAAAATGTGCTGGAGATGTGCTTCACAGCTATGTGACAAAATATTGCTGAATTGTATACTTAAAGTGGTTAAGATGGTAAATTTTATGTTGGGTGTTTTTGTTTACCACAACTTGAAAAATTATTTAAAAAAATGTTTTTAAGCACCAGGGAAAAAATGGTCCCTCCATCCAGACTTTTTTCCTGAGAGACTCCAACTGATTTTCTACCATAAGGGACCAATTAGAATTGATTTTAAAGGAAGTTGACATGGTAACCTGTAACCGTATCAGATCATCTGACTCAACTATTTTTTTTTTTTTTTTTGCAGTTTTTGGCCGGGGCTGGGCTTGAACCCGCCACTCCGGCATATGGGCCCGGCGCCCTACTCCTTTGAGCCACAGGCGCTGCCCATCTGACTCCTTACTTTTATATAACAAAGATGTGAGTTGTTTTTCAGTTGCCATGGACCCTAAAGATGAAGGTCACATAACCTGAGAATTCCCAGATGAATCAAGTGTACAATCACCGGTGCAGCAGAAGAGCTCGGACACTGGAGCATGGACTGAATTAAGAAGCAGACACTCACCCAATGCCAAGATCCAGGATCTAATCAGATTGAGGCCTAGTGTCACCGCGTTGCTGGATCCAGTCTGATCATGCCTCATTACCCTACATGTATAAAACCAGTACAGTCCCCAGCCTGGGGAGACAGATTTGCCAGTTGCACTGGGAAATGAGCCCTTTGACTTCTGGGTAACAATTCATTCCAACACAGAACCTTGATGTTGGTGAGAGCTATAATCAGAATTCACTTAGTACTTGTATCACCTGTTCCCTTGAGTTACTCTCTTAGATGAAAATGTATGTTTTGACCTCTGGATCACCCCAATGACACCTAGATCACTGATTTTCAAACTTTACCATGCAATTAACAATCATAGTTTTATTATAAATGAATAGTCCAAGGCTTACTCTAGACCTAATTTAATTAGATCTCCTCTGGGACAGAGGCCCAGAAAAAGGCATGTTCAGTAAGTTCTCTACATTACTCTGATACAGGGTGTCATTGGACCACGACTTGAGAAATTCTGCGTTAGAAGGTATGCCGAGTTTAGGAAAAGAACAAAATGTTTAATCTTACTTTTTTCTCTTACGGCTCAAGCTCAGAGATTTACACGTAGTAGGGACTTAACTATAGCTGAAAAAATACAGTAAAAAAAATAATTTGCTAAACTCATTGTTAAAGAAAATACAATTTGTAGCATGTGGTTTCTTTCAGAATTAATCATCCATTAATATTTGATATTTGTGCAAGCCATATAATAAGGAGACATAATGGGACGCTAGTTCCAAAAATGTGGCTTTAGTGTTTAGTGTTTTGAAATGCAGACTCTTTGATGCTCTGATCTCATATAGCTCTAAAGTAATTTCCTTCCTAAACTTTTACTCTTTCTTCAACTTCTAAATGGAAATGAAGCATTCCTCCTTTCAATCTGATTTACAGCTTTTAATCTATGTTCTTCGTGAGGTATGAGAGAACATTTGTAATGTATTTTACTGTGCAGTCTGTCCACACAGCCTGAGAATATATGTTTAGAATTCCATATACTTTAGAATTTAATTTTTTTGCCTGAAGAAAAAGAAAAGTTAATTGATCTAATAAGCAAGTAATTTGGAGTTAGTTGCCTTATTTAGATTAAATTCATAATTTTATTTGTAGTGGAGTCCTTTCCATGTATGACATCACAACGAAGTAATGGCAGTCTATAAATTTCTACTTAGAAATGAGAAGATCATTTTGTCTTCATGTTCTGGAGGATGTTTGCCTATCAGGTGGGTGGCAGATATATGACTACGCAAGCCCGTTCTAACCCTGAAAGTGTGAGTTTACACTGTCAGAGGAACTTCTTGATGTGCTCAATATTACTCAGATGTAATGCAAAATATAATTTGTTCCCCACAGAGAACACAGCTTTTAGCTCAACATTTGCCTGTACAACGTGAAGTTCATAATGGTTTTGTCTCTGTGTATTTTAAAAATGACATCATGCTTTATAAATATAAACATTCAAATGGAAATTCAAAAAATGGATCAGAAAGTCACACCCTGATAGATTGGGCTTTGAACTTTCCTAAGGGACCGATCTAGTATATATTTTCTTTCTTCCCTGTATTGTCCTATTAAAATGTCAACAATAATGCAGTGGTGATCATGATGCTTTGTATAAATACAGCCAAGATTTGTGGCATTCCAAAATGTCTTGAGAGGCTTTGAAGGGCAAGTCTGAAGTCACAGAGGCTTAGAGCTCAAAGGACTTCAGAGATGGAGCCGGAGGACTTTTGGGTTACCGAGTTGCTCAGGAATGTGTAATGCTAAAGAGAGGACTTGATTTTGATCAAGGCGGAGCACTTCTCACTGGTTTGAAAGAGGAAAAATGGAGTTATTTTGTCTATCTTGCCTTTGGGTAATACTGTCCCTAATGTCCATTAGTAACCACCTAGTCTGACGTGTCCTTACATCTTCTTTCTAGATCAGTTACCCATTGTGGCAGACAGACTCTGGGCAGCCTGCCTGGCCCCCTCTTCACAGTCACATCCCCTGCTCCTACACCCCTGGGGATGTGCAGGACGTGTGACTTGCTACTACACAACAGAATGCAGCAAAGTGACGGGATGTGCATCATTATCTTACATGTGACTATAAAACATCTTGACAGGAGACTCTGTCCTGTAGCCGGCTTGGCTAGACATGGATTAGCTGAATCCACTGCTAATGGACTGGGTCCATTGCAGTCTTAAAAGGCTGCAATCAAGGTGTTGGCTGGGACTTTGGTCTTCTGGGGCTTGACTCGGAAGGGTCTGCTTCCAAGCCCATGTGGTTGTTGGCACCATCCAGATCCGTGCAGGCTGTCAGATTAGGGGCTTCAGTTTTTCTTGCTGGCTGTTGGAGGGAGGTTACTCTCAGCTGCTTGCCATACAGTACTCTCCATAGACAGCTCACAACACGGCAGCTTGTCTTTTCAAAGCCAGCCAGGGACAGAGAGTCTCTTGGTCATGCTGGACACATCTGAAAGACTCAGTTATTTTAACTCTTTGCATCTAATTAGGGCAAATTTTCACCCCGTAATTTGTGTTAGAATTCTAAAGTTTATGGTTGTGTTCACTCTGCCAATATCAATATAAAATCAGTTTAAGCTTTTTTCATGAATTGTATAATTATGTACATCAAGGGATTATAGAGTATATTGACCCTATTGTGAATTCAACCCAACCTATTGTCTAAGCAAGGAACCTGTATAAAAGATTAATTTAGTATCCGACCTACTGACTGCTTAACTTTTTATTAGACAAGGATGACTGCCAAAACAATAAATTTTAATTGCTATTGGATAAATCAATTTCACTGCCCTCCTCCTTTCCCTCCTTCTTTGCCTCGTTCCTTCCAAATGTTGCACAAAATAGGGTAACAGACACCATTGCTCTCGGTGCCAGGGCAGCCTACCTTTGCGTGTCACATGCTGTCCCTACAATGGTCTGTTTTCTTGTATGTTTTACTCCCAGCAATAATTTTGCTTCTTCTCACCTATAACAGTGATTAGCTTTACAAACCTTATGATTGAATCCAAGGGCTTTTCCCAAAGGGGCATGAAATTGACAGAAAGAGCAAAAAGAGTATCTGTGTTTCAGAATCAATAGGAAAACTTTTACAACAGCAATGAGACTTTCCTTTAGTTATTATGACATCAGATTTCAGCTTTGACCAAACTGCACACGCTTTATTTAGACTTTATTGTCGGAGGGTCTCAAGATTTTTTTTTTTTTGTACATGGTGGAAAGTAGTGCTGTTTTATTTTAGGGGCATGGCAAAGAGACAGAATACCAACAGAGGCCACAGTCAAATGTGGCAGAGGCAGTCTGGTTTTGATTTTCCCACTGAGCTTTACCAAGGCCAGGCTTCTGGGAGACATGTGAACTCTTTTATTTGTGCCAGGATTTTTTGTAATTTTGCAAGGTGACTTTAAAATTATGTTTACTGAGAATTAGGCTAAGTAAACTACTGATGAACACAAATTGATTTTAATTAAATTAATGGGAAAATTATATTTATATCCAAGTTTCCCAGTTCCTTCAAAGAGTGGTTAACTTTTCTATTTTATGAGGTAGAACTCCTCCCTAGCGTTCAACTATCTTTCCAGTGTTTCTGCTAAATTTTAGAGACCCATCTTTAACCTGTGTTCTTGTGAGGAGTCATTCCAGCAGTTCTGGTTTATTTTCATTAGTATGATACAATTCAAGTCCAAGGAACGGGGGTTCACACCCCACAATTGGTTTACCATCTAGAGCTTCTGTATTTTGTGGACAAAGATAGGCTATTATTAAAGATACCTGATTGGCACACAGGCTCCGAAATATATAATGCATTTAGCTTATTTGAATAATAATATACAGATTTCCTTTGCGTTTTCTTTGAGGAATTAGGTTTTCCCTACATTGTATGTACTGAAAATTTTTTAGGTGACTAAAATTTTAAAAAATGAGTTTTCCTCCACCTATAAAATCAAAATAATTGAAGAAAGTTGAACATTACCTTTCCTGACAAGGCCTTTGACTTTTTCCCTGTTGCCTTTTGAGAGAATCTGTCATTAATTTTAGATTAAGAGTACAGAGTCTCTCTGTTCTCATAAATGTTTCAATGCTTCATCTAGAGATGGGCTACATGGGAGCCCTATGCAGTTGTTCTTTTTGAGAAGTGAAATATTTCCCCACAAAAAGAGAAGGAACATTTCCAGAGGACAATGAAAGAAGCCGGTAAATGTACTTGGAACTTCTTAGAAGCGTTCATTCTTCTTACATGGGAGCTTGGTTTGCTCTCAGAAACACATTACCCCCTTGCCAGCCAGCTTTGTGCCAAAGTCAACTCGAGCACCTTTCAGCCCCTTCAATACACTACAGCTGTTACATCCTGACCACCACGCACCTCCTCCTCTCTGCCATTACAAGGAAGCCATTCACTTTCATTCTCTCCTTTCCTCTCTCCCCACGCCACCCACTTCTCTCTCTCAAGAAATCTTTTCCTCCCAATCTGTAGCTGGGTTATGGACACTGATACTTCTGCTTCTCCCTCACCAGCTTTGGCTGTGCTCATCGTCCAAGCTATTTCTTCTATTCACAGGGCTCTTGCCTTAAGCCCAAGGATGGACAAGGAAGGACCCCGCCAGAAAACAATGATCAAATCACTAAACAAAAATAGGGATTGGGCCATTTTGTTTCCATTAGAAACTTTTAATTTATTTTTTCACTGTTTACTTTGTTTTTGCCTTCAGGCAGCTCAAAATTTTCTGAGATACATGTTAGTAAAAGGTGCTTTCAATTTGTCTGATTTATCATGACTATTCACAATGTGTGAGCTCTATCATCTCTCTCTTAAGACCATCAGCTTGTTCTTTCCACGGTTTGCCTCCCCTTGGATAGCTTCTCCAGAGTAAACAGGAAATTAGTGTCTTCTTAACATTATGTGGAAAACTCTTCTAGTCTTCTAGATAGAAATTACTGGCATAAAAAGCATTTAAAATGTTTTCTGATGCTTACATTTAAATAACGACCTACTATCTTACATTCTTTTTAGAAGATGGGATATTAATAAATAAGCACGCAGAATAATTCCATAGACCCATGTTTCTCATACTTCAGTGAGAATCAGAATCACCTGGAGTTGTGCCTGTGTCCCACCCCCCAGAGAGTCTGGGGCAGGTGCTACTGCTGCTAGGGAGCTCCAGACTGTCCTTCAAGTAGCCCCTCTGATGGGGAGATCCTTGAGCGATCCCCGTCCTCCTTCTCGAAGTGTTACCCCAACGTAAAGAACAGAGGTAGAATGAGAAAGGGAGAGAGATGATAAACAGGTGATCGATAGATAATGAATATCTAATGAAATATATAAAGGATCTTATGTGATAATAGTTTTAAAAATTCTGTCTTTAAAATTAATGTTTTTTTGAAAAACAAGTATCACACGTACTTAGTACCAAATTGATACTAGTAGATTAACAACTACATGCTCTCACCTGAGAGAAAAACTCAATTAAATTCTAGTGGGGGGAAGGGGTTGAACAAGTTCCCACCCAACAGGTACATCGTATGGGTATAGGGCACACTTCCTGGGTGAAGGACACAGCTACAACTTGGAGTCTAACCTTACAAAAGCAAACTGTGTAACCGAATTGTATGTGCCCCCATATTAATGTGAAGTTAAAATAAATAAAATAAATATTTTAAAGCATGGTATACATAGTATAACAATTAAAGGAGCACAAAATAAACCCCCCCATTTCAGAGCTACACTCCTATTTTGCAAAATCAGCCATATTGAAGTATCTGCAGGAAATAACTTATAGTAAAACTAAGACCATAAGAAATGAAAGAAAACTTTGACTATGGTGCACACACCAAAGCTCAATTATTTGAGTCCAGATTTTCTTTAGCTTGTATTCATTGGAAAGAAACATATGCACACACGCACAAGACTGCTTTCTGAAATCAAGTACATTTCCTGCCTTCTTTCCGCAGTGCTCTTACCTCTTACGACCAACCTATTTATAGCCCAGGAAAGGAAAAAGCTCCCCTGGAGGCAGGAAAACCAAGTTCGGAAAGAATAGGAGGAAGTGTGCCTGCTATTTAGCCAAACAACCTTTAATTCATTGAGCTCAAAGCTTAGCAGCTTCACTGTCCTTGTTAGACGCAAACAGCTTGCAAGGTTTGATTATTTTTTTCTCTCCCCACTTTTGAACTAGATTTGGGCAATAGAGATGATGGCAGCATTTTAGAAGAAAGAACAGGAACCTGTAGGTGTACATGGAAGAGAAACTTGCTAGGAGTTGATGAATGAAAAGAAAAAGACGATTCAATCTGGAGATGAACTTTAAATGATTGCACGCCCACAAAAGGCGGTAAGTGTCATGTTTAAGTCTATTATTGGGTCTTAATGCATATAGCCATAGACAGTGGATATGATTTGAGGGCAGGTTCCTCATGTAACTTTTCAATGAGCCTTTATGTCAGAAGAAGTGTAGAAATCAGCCCCAGAGATGTTATCTTCAGCATTTAACTATTTCTTTAAAAGAGTAGTTGTTTCTGAAGATAAGTTAATTTCCACTAATTTTCTTCAGTTTCATTATCATCAGGAAATTAGATGATAATTGGATTAAATAATTTCATTGATGATCACTTTTAAAAAACTCTTGTCTTGATATTTGCCTGTTCGTCCATCCTTTTCAAAGTGCTGATTGATTAATAAACCATCTACCATTTTTTGATCAATACTGATTTAGATTATCTTTAATAAATAGGTCCTCAAATCAAATGGACAATTAAAGGAGCACAATTTTTAAAAGAAAAATTATTTTTAACTGAAATTTAAATTTTATGTAAAATTAAGGTGAGATAAACTTTTTAATGCAAAGAGTCTTCTTTTGGACAGTCATTTTCAGACAGAGGAGAACCTTCTAGAAACACACAAAAATAGCACTGAACAGTTTCCAGGGACACAAAGTGTTCATAGTGATTATTTACATTTAAATTATAATGTCAAAACATTTCTTCAACATGTATCCTCTGAGTGCCTTGAAAAAATGTCACTGGGTTTAGAAGTGATAAGGCCAAAAGAAAATGGATTAAATCCAAGAACAGTTGATGCTGCCCACAGAAAACTTGGAAAGCTCCTGGGGACATTCTGAATTCTTTTAACATTCTTTGCCATTAGACAAGCACATTTGTTTAAATGATGCACCGTATTTGCATGCGCTGCTGATAACGTCCACATTGAGTCTTGGAGAAACTTGATTAATGGCACCAGGATGACTAACAAAGGGAGAGGGGTCTGGTGGATTATTGAAGGGGAAGAGCAGAAGGAAATGTGTTGCTGTTATTTCGGTTTATCCCTGGTCGAAATTGGTATGTTCAGAATCTGTTGCAAGAAGATAGCAAGGCTGGGAGCCAGACAAGCTGAGCCAGCCAGAGCCCGGGTGGGCGCCAGGACTCAGCGCTGTCAGTACGGATCCCACTGGCTGTCCTCTTTCCTGGGAGAATTTAAGGGTTACTTTTTCTGATTAGATAATCATAATTCCTTTCATGGAAACTGTTGGAAAGTATAATACGCTTGAATAGCAAGAACAAGATTTCTCAGCTGAACTTAAGTTGCAAGAAAAAAGCGGCACATGAAACCAGTCTGGATAAAGATGATAGAGCTGAAGGAACAAGTAAACCCGCAGCACTTATTCCCAGGACACTCCAGTGCTGCAGGATCAGCTCTGAATCCATTTTATCACTTCCCCAGAGTGAGATGTAAGGTCACTTAGTGAACCGCTTTAGTGATTGGGGCGTTGCTTATGGTAATCCTGATTTCCATTAATGTTGAACTCGTTTGAACCCTTACAGTTTCAAAATGGCTTTCCTATTTGAAACATTCATATGCTTGCATTATGAGGGTAAAAATGTCTTAACACTTTTCACTTTTTTTTTTTTTTGATGACAGAGTCTCACTTTGTTACCCTCAGTAGAGTGCCATGGCATCACAGCTCACAGCAACCTCAAACTCTTGGGCTTACGCAATTCTCTTGCCTCAGCCTCCCAAGTAGCTGGCAGTACAGGCGCCTGCCACAACGCCCGGCTATTTTTAGAGATGGGAACTTACTCCTGCTCAGGCTGGTCTCGAACTCCTAAGCTCTGGCAATCCACGGGCCTTGGCCTCCCAGAGTGCTAGAATTGTAAGTGTGAGCAACCGCACTCAGCCCCACTTTTCAAGATTTAAGAAAAATAGATAAAACTTTGAGTTATATATTATCCTGATAATATAGTTTTTCACCTGTAGAAGTGCCATTGATGGTCATTGATTGCCAAATGACCGTAGATGCTTGTATTCGTGACATGTCACTTATTTAAAAATAGGGGTCTTGGGAATTACTTAATAGTGCCACAGGTTTCTTTCTATATTTTCAAGCTCCCGAGAGCATTTTAAATTAGAGTTAGTGAATCTTGAAAATAATTCATCATTTTTTAAGCTTTTCTATTAATTAAATAGAACTGTATTGCCCCATTTCCAGTATAACTCCTACAAGCACTGTGTTTTTATAGTTTACAAAGTATAGCCAGCCTTGGACCTCCCATTTAAATATAAAGAGATCAAGTAAAACAGAGAGAAATTTAGATGCATGAAATGGGATCTACAACTTGTGGGATGTGTTGGAGGGGGCTGAGGAAGCAGGCCAAGGCCGTAGTCACAGCTACACTTATTTGCCATTTGGACTAATGTTGGGTGAGGGAGAGGAGGTTACATTTGAGTTTTGTGCATCTACAGGCACCTTAAGTTTGGATTAATGGGTGCTGGAGATCCCCTTTTTCCTACCCTCTCATCCCCTCACACCCTGTGTTACAGGTTACCAAACACAACGGCACTTTCAAAACATATTTATTACGTTTTCTAACTTATAGTGCAATCTCTACCCTTGATAAACACAACATGAAGCTGGAGAAAGGGAAGTATATAGGACACGGGCTTCCTATATCTGGAGCCAGATTAACAGTGTAGACCACAAATTCCATGGCAGGAGATCTGATCTCGGTGGGCTTCGTGCAGCTATGAGGCTGACCGGGGCCTTTGGAGGCAGAAGGAGATCTGGCAGGTGCAGAAAGAGATAAGAACATACAAGGAAAGAACGGAGATGTGAGCACGGGCGGAGATGGGAAGGGGCCTGGTGTGCCCAAGGAATGGGGTTGCCAGATGACATGCAGGATGCCCATGAATTTCAAATAAACAACAAACACATTTTAGCATAAGTGTGTTCTAGTGCATGGGTGTGTATGAGGCCTATCGCATGGGACATAATACAAAATGTTATTTGTTGTTTGTCTGCAATTCATACTTAACTAGGTGCCTTGTATTTTTACTACCTCAACACCCCTACCCGGGCACTGGGAGTTGACCAGCTTGATGTGAACAGGAGAACTAATCACCCACGAGCAGAAGTTTCTGGAGGCGGCTGGGTCAGATGTGGCAGGGCTGCAATGTCAGGCTGAGGGGGTTGAAATCTAAGACAGCAGGAGCCACTGCGGGGGTACGATCTACCTATCAGAGGCAGGCCTTTCTAGGGTAGAGAGCATGTCACCGAGGCCTGGGTGCTGAGAAAATAGCGAGGAACCTGGCACATTTTGGAACAATGTGACCTGTTTTGTAAACTAATCAGGCTTTTTTATAGGAGGAGAGGAAGTGTGATGAAGATGTCATGTTTTATGGTCCATTTAAAGAAATAGCCCAAGAGGCAGCAGCAGGTCTCTGTGGAGGAGATGAAGATTTTGGCTCTGATGTGTTAAATTTGAGGTGATGATGCAGTAGTCAGGTAGAAATAGTTAAGTGAAATGAGAAACAGCTCAGAAGGCAGGAGAGGACTGGAAATCATGGACTACAGGTTGAGTCTTTTGTCTCCATTATCTCAGTCCATGCTCGCAAGCACCTGTCAGCGGGTTCCATTGCTGGCTACCTTTTGTAGATGGGAAACTGTAGGTCAGAGGTCAACGGGCCCATGCTTACTGAGAGACGGATAGAAAATGGAACCCAGGTATGTGTGAGGCCAAAGCCCATGCTTCTGCTAATTTCTAGAAAGAACACTGAGCATCTTGCTCTGGCTTCACTTTATCCATCTGCAAAGACCTAAGAACACCACTTGTTCATGCTATAACCCAGTGTTTAACTAGATTCCAACTGGGGCAGCTCTTAGAATTCTGCAGCTTTTGGTTAATCTCTCTAAGGAAATGGGAATAGCTTATGCATAGAAGTTTTCTTTCTTCTGTCTTCTCTTTTTTCTTCCTTATTTTTCTTTCTATTTCCTTTTTTCTTTTTCTTTCTTTTCTTTTGTCCTTCTCTGTCTCAATCATCTCTGCCTCTATCATCTATCTATCTCTCTATCATCTCTATTATCCATCTTTCTGTCTATCTATCTCTTTCTTTCTTTTTCCAAAATTGTTTTTCCCACAGTGGCTCATTTGTTCTATGGTGAAATAAGGATTATCCTGAAGAGAAAACGAGACCAAGACGTGTGTTGACTCCTCTCCCTGTCCCTGGCTGCCCTCTAGTGGTAACACCACTAACAACGCCCAGGCCAGGATCAGCACAGCTGGGCATTAGAAAGAAGCAAGCTCCTTAGGAACCTCTAAATAGCATAACCATGAGTTCACAAAATCACTACAGAATCATCTGTGGGCTCTTAAATGGCACGGGATTAGTTATGCTAGTAAATTCTGGAAAAATACTTCATGAAATTACACACACCCTTACAACTGGCTGGCCTGAAGGGCCTTTTCAATCTGTAGACCAGCTATAGATTTATCTAACTGTCTAATCATTAAAATTATTTCACCTGTTTACCCTTTTAGGCAGGTACATATGTCATGTTTGATTATTAAACTTTCACTGCACATATGTGCCTTTATTGTTAAGATTTTTTAGATCTTTTAGTCTAAGATTTACTTCAAAATACACAATATATTTTTTAGTAAAAAGTGAAAAATCTTTCTTTTAGGAATATGTCCTAAGGAAAAGAATCATAAATTCAGACATCAATTTATGTAAAAAAGAATCTTTATCTTTTGTAACAGACACATTTTTTGTAACCAACTTAAAGATACAAAAATAAGGTAATTGTTAAATAATATTCCATAATATGGAATTCTATATGGCCATTCAATTACATTAAGATATTTAATGGCATTGGAAACTGTTCATAGTAAATATTAAGTGAAAAAGAGGCTACAAAATTATATACATGGTGTAATCCCATTTACTTAAAAAATATATGTATACGTATGCATGAAAAAGTAAGAGCTAAAACTTCATACACCAGAGTGTTAACCATAAGAATTTCTGGTCAGTAGGATAATGGTAATTTTAATATTCTACTTTGTCTCCAGAACAAATGAGCATGTACTAATTTTATAATCAGGACAGAAACCAGTGTTTTTTCAAAAGTGAAGAGCTAAGTCTCTGTTCCAATTTCTTGCTGTCATGGCTGAAAATATTTTTGTGCTAATTCAGCACCATTTACAGCCTCTTTGGCAAGTGAAGAGTTATATCCTGTTTGTGACAGCATAATTCATTGTAATGGAAAAGATTATGATGCACTAGCCTGGTCTATGACTTCACAGCATTCATCAGCAACAGGAAACAAAGACATGCATTTTTTTCATAATTGTTTTAGTAATAATTGACAATTGGAGGAAATGAATGGCAGAAAACAATTACGGGCAGACAAGATGGTCAGCAGATCACAGTGGGAAGTGCTGTGGAGCCAGACTCAGCTTTATTCATGCAACACTTTCAGAAAATTACAAAGATATTATTGTTTTGTTCTCCGTCTACTCCTGAAATTACTATTGTTTTCACCAGCCGTTACACAATTCTTTGCTGGAGGCAATAACCCCCCAATATGTTTTTAATTCAGTAATCCGGTAATCCCACATCAGGGATTTTGTGTTGAACTTTCTGTGTTTATTCAGGGTCAGGGTGAACTCCTCCCTGTGTGCAGGTGTCCAGTAATGATGCTCGGCCACGTGACTGCAACTTGTCCTGCCTCTGACTCACTGCTTCTTGCTCAGGCATAGAATCAGTAAAGTTTTGTTATCTATTAAATTAAAAAATAGCAAATTTGTGAAATGATTCCTAGTCTTCATTTTAGCCACAATGGGCAGGAGAATAAAACAACAAAAAACTCAAAACAAGCCAATTCACTATCTAGTTTCCCTGCCATAAAATGGACACAGTTAATAACCCCTTAGATAAAAATGAGGGATGTGCTATCAATTAGGAGAGAGTTAGTAAGGGAGGTATTATATTGCAGTAACATATTTATCTCTTCTGGTGGCTTGTGTCCAGGGGTATCTTGTGGGTATTATTAAAATTCTTTGAATGGGAAAGTTAACGTGATTTGGAGTAACATTTTGCAGTAGCTCTGACTTCCACGTAAAGACTACTTACTGGGCATGCTATTCACTGTGAAGGCCACATAACAGCACAGTCCCACGGAAATACCAGGTGAGCCACAAATGTGCCCCACATAGACCAGTTTACATTTTTATAGTGACCACATTAAAGAAAACAACAAGAAAAAAGTAAAATAAATTTTACGAATATAGTTCATTTAACCAAATATATCCAAAACCATCATTTCAGCATGCATTCAATATAAAAATTATTGAAATATTTTACATTTCTTCTTTGGTACCAAGTCATTGAAACCCAGTGTGTATTTTTTTTTTTTTTTTTTTGGCCGGGGCTGGGTTTGAACCCGCCACCTCCAGTATATGGGACTGGTGCCATACTCCTTGAGCCACAAGCGCCGCCAAAACCCAGTGTGTATTTTAAGCTTACTGCATGTCCCCATTCGGACTAGCCTCATCTGAAGTGCTCAGTAGCTTCCAGTGCCTGGTGGCTACTGTACTGGTGCAAATCTAAACAGAAGCATCATAGTGCCACTCACAGGTACATAAATAACATTTGAAATTTGGGCTGTGAGATACTTGTCTGCTCTGGACTCACAGACTTCTCCATTTTAATACTGAGCTGGCTACTCTTGTCGGTATCAACTGAAACGGAATAACTGAAAAGAACGCCAAGGATGGGCAGGTGTTTAAATCTGACCTGTTAGAACAATCCTGGTATTCATTCAGGCTGGGCAACGATGGATTCCTACATTGAGAATAAGGGCAATAGAAATTTATTAAAATTCCCCCAGATTTGAAATGTGGGTTGTATAGTTTTAGGAGACTTTATCATGGTGTTTTTGAGTGAATTTAGACACAGGAATAGATGCCATTACACAGCCTGTAACTAGCTATAACATTTAACAGAAAACTTTATAGACATTGTGCTCTTAATAATGCCTAAAGTGGAGTACAAAGAAAGAAATCTTTAGCCATCAACACACACGCACACACGCGCGCGCGCACACACACACACTTCTGACATTGTGACCACTTGCTGATGTCTTTTCTGCATTTTTCATTGTCTCATTTGAAGGATAGGAAGTATGCTTCAATAATCTTGTATAACTACTATGCCCTCGGGATTCTCATGCCAGTCAGCTACGGTGATAAAGATAGTTCTGTGTGCCAAATATGGAGATACAAAAATAGAACTGCTGGAAGTGGGTAAAACTGGAAAATGCTGTAGGTTCTTATGGCCCTACAATGGCAGAGACCTGGAAACATGGGCCTCTGAAGTCCTGGAAGTGAGGCGCAGCTGACTGGAAAGATTACACTTTGGGTTCATTTCTTATTCCATGACAGTTTGAATACAAGGCTAAATTTAAACCAGTGAGAAAATTCAAAAATCATAATAAAAGTTAAAGGCATATAAAATATAAATAATGACCATTCATTGCATGATTTACAAATTGGTAATGCTCCAAAAGTCTTGTTTTTAAGAATTTTCTTGGCCCTCTGAATTCACTTTCCATTTTCCCAATAGTAACAAGGTTATAACAAGGTTATATCCAGTGGCTGGATATGTACACCTAAAATGTCGTGTATCTATATTACCGTGTATATCCAATGTATTACATTATTTATTAAATTATTATTATAAATATATTAGCTATTGTAATGCACTTGCAATATCTTTTAATGTATTACTTTGACATAATGCATCATGTAATATATTAATATTAGTAATTATATCACATTAATACATTAATAATATATAAATTAACCAAAACAGAAAAACAATGTACTATATAAACACAACCACCTCATAATCAAAGCAACAAGTGCCAAGTGCTGTACTGGGTTTGGGGACAAGCATGAGAGATAAATTATATTGATTTTGTCCCTTAATGTTGATAGGAAAGCAAATTTACTGAACAGATGGAATGTATGTTTGTTTATTTATTTATTTATTTTAGAGACAGGGGCTTGCTATGTGACCCAGGCTCCCAGGTTCGAGTGCAGAAGTGTGATCATAGCTCATGGCCATCTTGAAGCCCTGGGCTCAAGTGGGGATTCTTTTTTAAAGGGGACTGCCTTATCTAAGTGACTCTTAGGTAAAGAGGCCTTTTTTAGACTTTTTAAGTCCAATTTTACTTCCAAACTTTGAACTTGCCTTTCCTTAAGGGTGGAGCACCCTAGCACTGCTCTTAATGTGTAGCCATACTTAGAAGCATTTTTGATTCCCCAATGCAGTGAGATTTTCCTGAAGTAACACTTGGCTGAGAAGTGGAAGAGAGGAAGGTGAAAAAAAAAGGTTAGAATTAAATATGTATAGGCATATGTGAAAGAGAATTGTGGAAAATTTCTCATTTCTCCTGAGCAAAAGGAAAAACATGGGGAAGTTTAGAGGACTGGACTATAAGAAATGATCCCAGACAAGATGGCTGACTGAAGCCAGCTTTCCACAGAGGCTCCCGTCCAGAAGGAGAGTTAAAGGACGGAAATTTAGCAAGTAACCTGGTTGATTAGAGCTGCACCAAGAGAGAAGGTTGAAGAATGCACATAAACCCCACTGAGGCGAGCTGTGACCCCAAGGATACAAACAAAAGGTACAAAATCCATCACCAAGCAGATGGGATTCCCCTCCCCCATGAGAACAGCTCGGAGTGCCCCACAAACAAATGAGCAGAGTTCAAAGTTTCTCCCATTACACTCCATGGGAGAGACCCTCTAAAAACTGGGCCTACCTCCCCTACTAGGGTGCCACAGCATTCTCCTGCCAGGGATAAAACTGTATAGAACTGTATATATTCTCTACCTGCAATTCTGAGCTCCCAGCACTCCCCTCCACTCTCAGTCTGAGGTCTGGGGGCCTGTCCCCCAGGAGTCCAGATTCTTGGGTGATTTCTTGAGGGGTGTAGACAGGGCCTAGACTGTAGCTGGTCAGTGCTGATTCTGTGGCACGGGAGTGAGGAGAGGATGGTTGGCTGAGAGGGCCAGACCGGCAGTGCCCCGAGGCGCAGAGCAGCAACCATTTTTGGCAACAATAGGGGTCATTCCAGATATTCCAAAGCCACACCCCTGTCTCCCTGGGCAACCACCACAGAACAGATCTGGGACGGAAATGCAGGCCTTGTGAGTAAAGGGTTTGCCTGAGGTGGTACTGGCCTGGGTGGAGTGCAAGGACTAGAAAATGCACATGCAGAGCCGGGAAATTCCCAGGGCAGGGCTGGCCCAGAGGAATGCTTTACTGAGCCTAAGACGCACCTGGCCCTCAGGGCATCATCAGACTATAGACAAAGGAAGGCAGGAGGCTAGAACTGACAGCTAACCGAATATAAACCTGCAAGAGCAAAGACAGGGCCTAAGGCACAGGCTCTGGGAACTCAAAACAGCTTCTCTTCTGCAGGGAAATTTAGCAGGGACAGAAACAAATTCATGCAAAGTTGTTCTGTTTTGTTCTGTCAGTAACATCAATCAGGGGTGAGACTGGAACTGAGTGAACACCCCCCAGCCTCCATCAAGCGCCCAAGGTTGTCAGGCCTCACCTCCCCCTGCTGGATAAAGGCAGAGCACAGCATCCTGGCTGAGCAGATATAGATTTCCTTGTGATTCAGGCAGGTGCAAACCCCTGGAGTATCTGCTAACTACAGGCAACTGGGTCAGAGCCCTGCAGGGCTATCAGTGACTGGGTGTGACAGAGGTGCAAGGTGGGGAAGGAGGCATCAACCTTCCCAGACTAATCTATTTGCTGGGTGAGTCCTCCTGACTTCATGGACCACCGGAGCAAGTCATATCTGAGTTGTCACTAGACCCCTGCGATCCGGTTGCCAGAGACCTTTAAACTCTGCCACCTGAGACAGGTGCTGACTGAGACAATTGATTTGGACCTTTTGAACTGAGCCAAGTGCCCGAGTACTATTCAAGTGGTGCCTTGGGTGTGTGGTTGTAGGAAGGTTTGATTTTCCTTTTCCAATTGTTGCCTGTGGGGGGAAGGGTGACTTAATTGCTGGTATTTCTCCACAGCTGAGACGTCAACCCAGAGTAACTGTTTCACTAGGGTCAGACAGAGACCAGCTAAAAACAAGACAGAACCACTTAGCCTCACCACACCAAACAGGTCTCCAGTTTCTCAGGCCATAGCACTGTACTGGTCCTTGACAAAGCTCCAGGGGAAAAATCAAATGGTGTAAAAAATTCATGGGGCAGAATCAGCGGAAAAACTCTGGTAACATGAATAACCAGAATAGATCAACCCCCCCAAGGAAAGATATGGCAGATGTAACTGAAAATCCCATTCATAAACAGCTGGCTGAGATGTCAGAAATCAAATTCAGAATTTGGATTGCAAACAAGATTAATAGAATGGAGGAAAATTTGGAATTAGAAATTTGAGGAGCAATTCAAAAGTCAGAATTCAAAATTCAAGGAGAAATTCAAAAGTTGTCTCAAGAATTTAACGAATTTAAAGACAAAACCACCAAAGATTTTGACACACTGAAGCAAGATTTTGCAGCCCTCAAAGATCTTAATGCAGAAAAAGCATTTGATAAAATCCAGCATCCTTTTCTAATTAGAACACTGAAGAGTATAGGCATAGGTGGCACATTCCTAAAACTGATTGAAGCTATCTATGACAAACCCACAGCCAATATTTGTGGGTTTGTCATAGATAGCCAATATCCTAGATTGGCTAGGATTTTGTTGAGAATTTTTGCATCTATATTCATGAGTGAGATTGGTCTGAAATTCTCCTTTTTGTTTGGGTCTTTTCCTGGTTTTGGTATCAGGTTGATGTTTGCTTCATAGAATGTGTTGGGGAAGATTCCTTCTTCCTCAATTTTTTGGAATAATTTCTGCAGTACAGGAATAAAAATACAGTAGAATCCCTCAGTAACAGAGTGGAGCAAGCAGAAGAAAGGATTTCTGACACTGAAGACAAAGCTTTTGAACACTCCCAAACTCTCAAAGAGGAAGAGAAATGGAAAGCAAAAATGGATCATTCTCTATAGAGGTCCTTCACCTCCTTCATTAGGTATATTCCTAGGTATTTCATTTTCTTTGAAACTATGGTGAAGGGAGTTGTGTCCTTAATTAGCTTCTCATCTTGACTGTTATTGGTGTATACAAAGGCTACTGACTTGTGGACATTGATTCTATATCCTGAAACATTATTGTATTTTTTGATGACTTCTAGGAGTCTTGTGGTTGAGTCTTTGGGGTTCTCTAAGTATAAGATCATGTCGTCAGCAAAGAGGGAGAGTTTGACCTCCTCTGCTCCCATTTGGATTTCCTTCATTTCCTTGTCTTGCCTAATTGTATTGGCTAGAACTTCCAGCACTATGTTGAATAGTAAAGGTGACAGAGGACAACCTTGTCTGGTTCCAGTTCTAAGAGGAAAAGCTTTCAGTTTTACTCCATTCAGTAAAATATTGGCTGTGGGTTTGTCATAGATAGCTTCAATCAGTTTTAGGAATGTGCCACCTATGCCTATACTCTTCAGTGTTCTAATTAGAAAAGGATGCTGGATTTTATCAAATGCTTTTTCTGCATCTATTGAGAGGATCATGTGATCTTTATTTTTGCCTCTGTTAATATGGTGGATAACGTTTATGGACTTGCGTATGTTAAACCAAACTTGCATCCCTGGGATGAAGCCTACTTGATCATGATGAATGACTTTTCTGATGATAAGCTATAATCTATTGGCTAGGATTTTGTTGAGAATTTTTGCATCTATATTCATGAGTGAGATTGGTCTGAAATTCTCCTTTTTGTTTGGGTCTTTTCCTGGTTTTGGTATCAGGTTGATGTTTGCTTCATAGAATGTGTTGGGGAAGATTCCTTCTTCCTCAATTTTTTGGAATAATTTCTGCAGTACAGGAATAAGCTCTTCCTTGAAGGTTTGATAGAATTCTGGCTTGAAGCCATCTGGACCTGAAAATCTTCTGTACAGCTAAGGAGACAATAACCAAAGCAAAGAGACAACCTACACAATGGGAAAGGATATTTGCATATTTTCAATCAGACAAAAGCTTGATAACTAGGATCTATAGAGAACTCAAATTAATCCACATGAAAAAAGCCAACAATCCCACATATCAATGGGCAAGAGACATGAATAGAACTTTCTCTAAAGACGATAGACGAATGGCTAACAAACACATGAAAAAATGTTCATCATTTCTATATATTAGAGAAATGCAAATCAAAACAACTCTGAGATATCATCTAACCCCAGTGAGAATGGCCCACATCACAAAATCTCAAAACTGCAGATGCTGGTGTGGATGTGGAGAGAAGGGAACACTTTTACACCGCTGGTGGGACTGCAAACTAGTACAACCTTTCTGGAAGGAAGTATGGAGAAACCTCAAAGCACTCAAGCTAGACCTCCCATTTGATCCTGCAATCCCATTACTGGGCATCTACCCAGAAGGAAAAAAATCCTTTTATCATAAGGACCCTTGTACTAGACTGTTTATTGCAGCTCAATTTACAATCGCCAAAATGTGGAAACAGCCTAAATGCCCACCAACCCAGGAATGGATTAACAAGCTGTGGTATATGTATACTATGGAATACTATTCAGCTATTTAAAAAAATTTACATCCTACATATTAACCTCGATGGAAGTGGAAGACATTATTCTTAGTAAAGCATCACAAGAATGGAGACGCATGAATCCTATGTACTCAATTTTGATATGAGGACAATTGATGACAATTAAGGTTATGGGGGGGGAGGAAAAGCAGAAAAAGGGATGGAGGGAGGGGGGTGGGGCCTTGGTGTGTGTCACACTTTCTGGGGGCAAGACATGATTGCAAGAGGGACTTTACCTAACAAATGCCATCAGTGTAACCTGGCTTATTGTACCCTCAATGAATCCCCAACAATAAAAAAAAAAAAATAGGATCATTCTCTCAGAGAGCTCTGGGATAATTCAAAGAAGGCTAATATCTGCCTCATTGGAATCCCTGAAAGTGATGAAGTGGCCTTGCAAGGCACAGAGGCCCTTCTCCATGAAATTATGAAAGAGAATTTTCCAGACATGCCAAGAGATTCTGAAATTCAGATAGCAGACAGTTTCAGAACCCCAGCGTGACTCAATCTGAATAAGACATCCCCCATTCATATCATAATTAACTTCACTAAAGTTAATATGAAGGAGAAAATTCTGAAAGCAGCCAGACATAAGAAATTCGTTAGCTACAAAGGGAAGAATATTGGAATGACTGCAGAAACTTTTCAAGCCAGAAGAGGGTGGTTATCAATTTTTAATCCCCTAAAGCAAAATAACTTTCAACCCTGGATCCTGTATCCAGCTAAACTGAGTTTCATTTATGATGGAGAAATTAAATACTTTAATGACATTCATATGTTGAAGAAATTTGCCATAACCAAACCAGCTCTCCAGGATATTCTCAGACCTATCCTCCATAATGACCAGCCAAATCCTCTACCACAAAAGTAAACTCACTCAGAAACTTTTGATCAAACTCCAACTTCCACAGTGGCAAAAGGATTAAAAATGTCCATTGGACTTTCAAAAAACTCGATACCCAAAATTTTACCAGACTTATCAATATTCTCCATTAATGTAAAAGGCTTAAATTGTCCTCTAAAGAGGCACAGGTTAGCTGACTGGATACAAAAACTCAGGCCAGATATTTCCTGCATACAAGAGTCACATCTTACCTTAAAAGATAAATATAGATTCAGGGTGAAAGGATGGTCGTCCATATTTCAGGCAAATAGTAATCAGAAAAAAACAGGTGTTGCAATTCTATTTGCAGACCCAATAGGCTTTAAACCAACAAAAGTAAGGAAGGATAAGAATGGTCACTTCATATTTCTTAAGGGTAATACTCAATATGATGAGATTTCAATTATTAATATTAAATAAAACCAGAATGCACCTCAGTTTATAAGAGAAACACTAACAGACATGGGCAACTTGATTTCTTCCAGCCCCATAATAGTCAGAGATTTCAACACTCCTTTGGCAGTGTTGGATAGATCCTCCACTAAGAAGCTGAGCAAAGAAATTTTAGATTTAAACCTAACCATCCAACATTTGGATTTAGCAGACATCTACAGAACATTTCATCCCAACAAAACTGAATACACATACTTCTCATCAGCTCACAGAACATACTCCAAAATCGATCACATCTGAGGTCACAAATCTAATCTCAGTAAATTTAAAGGAATAGAAATTATTCCTTGCAAATTCTCAGACCACCATGGAATAAAAGTTGAACTCAGTAACAACAGGAATCTGCATACTCATACCAAAACATGGAAGTTAAATAACCTTATGCTGGATGATAGCTGGGTCAGAGATGAGATTAAGAAGGAAATTGCCAAATTTTTGGAACAAAATGACAATGAAGACACGAATTATCAGAACCTCTGGGATACTGCAAAGGCACTCCTAAGAGGGAAATTTATAGCACTGCAAGCCTTCCTCAAGAGAACAGAAAGAGAAGTTAACAACTTAATGGGACATCTCAAGCAACTGGAAAAGGAAGAACATTTCAACCCCAAACCCAGTAGAATAAAAGAAATAACCAAAATTAGAGAGAATTAAATGAAATTGAAAACAAAAGAATTATACAACAGATCAATAAATCAAAAAGTTGGTTTTTTGAAAAGGTCAATAAAATAGATAAACCTTTGGCTAACCTAACCAGGAAAAAAAAAAAAGAGTAAAATCTCTAATCTCGTCAATCAGAAACGACAAAGACTAAATAATAACAGGCTCCTCAGAAATTCAAAAAAATCCTTAATGAATATTACAAGAAACTTTATTCTCAGAAATTTGAAAATCTGAAGAAAATTGACCAATACTTGGAAGCACGTCACCTTCCAAGACGTAGCCAGAATCAAGTGGAAATGTTGAACAGGCCCATATCAAGTTCTGAAATGGCATTGACCATACAAAATCTCCCTCAAAAGAAAAGCCTGGGACCAGATGGCTTCACATCAGAATTCTACCAAACCTTTAAAGAGGAATTAGTACCTATATTACTCAACCTGTTCCAAAATGTAGAAAAAGAAGGAAGACTACCCAACATGTTCTATGAAGCAAATATCACCCTAATCCTCAAACCAGGAAAAGACCCAACAAGAAAAGAAAATTATAGACCAATATCACTAATGAATATAGATGCAAAAATATTCAACAAGATCCTAACAAACAGAATCCAGCAACACATCAAACAAATTATACATCATGACCAAGTCGGTTTTATCCCAGGGTCTCAAGGCTGGTTCAATATCTGTAAATCTATAAGTATAATTCAGCACATAAACAAATTAAAAAACAAAGACCATATGATTCTCTCAATTGATGCAGAAAAAGCTTTTGATAATATCCAGCATCCTTTCATGATCAGAACACTTAAGAAAATTGGTATAGAAGGGACATTTCTTAAACTGATAGAGGCCATCTACAGCAAACCCACAGCCAATATCATATTAAATGGAGTTAAATTGAAATCATTTCCACTCAGATCAGGCACCAGACAAGGCTGCCCATTGTCTCCACTGCTCTTTAACATTGTAATGGAAATTTTAGCCATTGCAATTAGGGAATAAAAGGCGATCAAGGGTATCCATATAGGGTCAGAAGAGATCAAACTTTCCCTCTTCACAGATGATATGATTCTATATCTGGATATCACCAGGGATTCTACTACAAAACTCTTAGAAGTGATCAAGGAATACATCAATGTCTCAGGTTACAAAATCAACATTCATAAATCGGTAGCCTTTATATATGCCAAGAATAGTCAAGTTGAAAAAACAGTTACTCTATTCCATTCACAGTAGTGCCAAAGAAGATGAAATATTTGGAGTTTATCTAACAAAGGACGTGAAAGATCTTTATAAAGAGAACTATGAAACTCTAAGAAAAGAAATAGCTGAAAATGTTAACAAATGGAAAAACATACCATGCTCATGGCTGTGAAGAATCAACATTGTTAAAATATCCACACTACCCAAAGCAATATACAATTTTAATGCAATCCCGATTAAAGCTCCACTGTCATACTTTAAAGATCTTGAAAAAATAATACTTTGTTTTATACGGAATCAGGAAAAAACTTGAATGCCAAGACATTACTCAGAAATAAAAACAAAGCAGGAGGAATCACGCTACCAAACCTCAGACTATACTACAAATTGATAATGATCAAAACAGCATGGTACTGGCACAAAAATGGAGAAGTAGATGTCTGGAACAGAATAGAGAACCAAGAGATGAATCCAGCTACTTACCGTTATTCAATCTTTGACAAGCCAATTAAAAACATTCAGTGGGGAAAAGATTCTCTATTTAACAAATGGTGCTGGGTGAACTGGCTGGGAACCTGTAGAAGACTGAAACTGGACCCACACCTTTCACCATTAACTAAGATAGACTCTCACTGGATAAAAGATTTAAACTTAAGACATGAAACTATAAAAATACTAGAAGAGAGTGCAGGGAAAACCCTTGATGAAATCGGTCTGGGTGAGTATTTTATGAGGAAGAGACCCTGGGCAATTGAAGCAGCTTCAAAAATACACTACTGGGACCTGATCAAACTAAAAAGCTTCTGCACAGCCAAGAACACAGTAAGTAAAGCAAGCAAACAGCCCTCAGAATGGGAGAAGATATTTGCAGGTATGTCTCCGACAAAGCTTTAATAACCAGAATCCACACAGAACTCAAACATATAAGCAAGAAAAGAACAAGTGATCCCATCGCAGGCTGGGCAAGGGACTTGAAGAGAAACTTCTCTGAAGAAGACAGGCTTACGGGCTACAGACATCTGAAAAAATGCTCATCATCTCTAATCATCAGAGATATGCAAATCAAAACTACTTTGAGATATCATCTAACTCCAGTAAGATTAGCCCATATCACAAAATCCCAAGGCCAGAGATGTTGGCGTGGTTGTGGAGAAAAGGGAACACTTCTGCACTGCTGGTGGGAATGCAAATTAATACATTCCTTTTGGAAAGATGTTTGGAGAACACTTAGAGATCTAAAAATACATCTGCCATTCAATCCTATAATTCCTCTATTAGGTATATACCCAGAAGACCAAAAATCACATTATAACAAAGATATTTGTACCAGAATGTTTATTGAAGCCCAATTCATAATTGCTGATTCATGGAAAAAGCCCAAGTGCCCATCAATCCATGAATGGATTAATAAATTGTGGTATATGTACACCATGGTATATTATGTAGCCTTAAAGAAAGATGGAGACTTTACCTCTTTCGTGTTTACATGGCTGGAGCTGGAACATATTCTTCTTAGTAAAGTATCTCAAGAATGGAAGAAAAAGTATCCAATGTACTCAGCCCTACTATGAAACTAATTTATGGCTTTCACATGAAAGCTATAACCCAGTTATAACCCAAGAATAGGGGGAAGGGGGAGAGGGCAGGGAGGGAGGGGGGAGGATGGGTGGAGGGAGGGGGATCGGTGGGATTACACCTGCGGTTCATCTTACAAGGGTACATGTGAAACTTAGTAAATGTAGAATGTAAATGTCTTAACACAATAACTAAGAAAATGTCAGGAAGGCTATGTTAACCAGTGTGATGAAAATGTGTCTAATGGTCTATAAAACTAGTGTATGGTGCCCCATGATTGCATTAATGTACACAGCTATGATTTAATAAAGAAAAAGAAAAATCCCTGCAGCTTCTAGGGTGGGGGAAAGGAAGGGAAGGAATGTGTGCAATTGGCCTTGAGACATAGATTTGTAAGTTTTTTTTCTTTTTTAAAAATATCTTAGTGAGTGCCATTAACCTTGGATCTGTAGATATTTATAATTATTTTTTCCTAATCACTAGAAAATTAGGAAGGAGTTACAAAGTGAGGCATTAATAGACTTTCAGACAAGGTCAAGAAATCTTGGTTGAGTGGTACCACTGGTTATCAGCAAGAGAATTCAGGTACCTACATGCAAGTCGAGGTATGTAGCCCAAGGGACAGGAGCCTAGGCTGGAGGAGCAATCTCTTCTGGGTCATCTTCTTATTTCTTCTGCCTGGGGTCTGGGGATATTTCTCCGGTAATGGAGGCCCACTAACAAAGACAAAGATTGGGGTGGCTGTGCCACATGCCAGCCAAAGATTTGTAATAGCTATGGAGTGTACACATCTGTGTTTGCTGTCTGAAACCATCCCCACCTCTCCTAATAAGTTTACTTGTCCTTCGTCAATATCCCCTCTCTGGATTTCTTTTGCTAGAACATTTTCTTTAAAACATCTACATTTCTTCTTTGCCTTGGAAATTACCACCCAACCTAAATGAACCTTCCCCACCCCAGTTACTCATTTGGATTCTGATTTCACTGCTGAAATTCTCAGGGAATTCTCTGAGAATTCACATACTACCTTTGTTTTCTCACTTCTCTTTCAGATTTTAAGCACATAAAATCTGATGGTCTTTCCTCAACCCCACTGAAACTATGATGTCAGAAACTTTATAAATGTTGAACAGGCCTTTTCACCTGCCTTTATTCACAAAGCATCACCAGTCTTCAGCAAGAATGCCTTCCTTCTTCAGAAATAACATTTATACATTATAATGTTATATAAATACTATCTATCTAATCTATTTAATCATATTTGGTGATATTTCCTTAATTTATTTCACAATTATTTGACTTGATAGTTAATTTCCTGGAATTTCTTCTCTCATTAACCTAATTATAAATTCCTTCAGTTATGGGCCATATTTTGTGTTTTAAAAAAAAAACTCTGTGGTGCTCAATGTTCATAGTAGCTTTAGTCACAATAGCCACAGGTTGATAAAATTTAAGTGTCCAACAACAGATGAATAGATAAACAAAATGTGGCTTACAAGGATGGACAATCAAGTTCATGAACTCATCCTGAAAAAATGCTACATACCTCATTACTGAATATCATCACAGTCACTGGATAGCCAAGAGGAGTTTTTTAAAGGTGACTGTAGCACTTTTTCTAGGATGAATTCCTGAACTTAATTGTCTAACCCTATATTCACTTTTTCCAGGGAATTTTATACTTTCATGATTTTAGTTAGCATCCTTTCATTTTAACTTGGAGAATTCCCGTTAACATTTGAGCCAGGTGTAATGAAGATCAACTCAGTTTTTGTTTGTCTGAGGGAGGCCTTTCTTCTTCATTTCTGATGGATAGCTTTACTAGGTATAGTATTTGTGTTTGACAAGTTTTTTCCAGCACTTCTAATGTTTGCTGTCTCCTGGCTTCCAGTGTTTCTGCTGAGAAATCCACTGATAGTCTTCTGAGGATGCCTCTCAATGTGATGTATTGTTTATTTATTATTATTTTCTTTCTTTTTTCTTTTTTTTTTTTGCTTTCAAAATTTTTTCTTTGTCTTTGACTTTTGAGAATTTGATTATAATGTGTCTCAGTAAAGATCTCTTTATGTGTAATTTACTTTGTATTCTTTGGACTTTATGGATCAGGATGTTCATTTGATTCTCCAGATTTAGGAAATTTTCTTTTCTTTCCTTCTTTCCTTCCTTCCTTCTTTCCTTCCTTCCTTCTTTTCTTTCTTTTTTTCTCATTTGACAGAATTTCACTCTATCATCTGGGATAAACATCATCATAGATAACTCACTGCAACCTCAAATTCCTGGGCTTACATGATCTTCTTGCCTCAGTTGCCTAAGCAGCTGAGACTACAGGTGCATGCCACCTTGCCTGGCTAATTTTCCTCTCTTTAAAGATGAGTCTCACTTTTCCTCAGGCTGGTCTCAAACACCTGGTCTCAAGCAATCTTCCTGCCTCAGCTTGCCAGAGTGCTAGGATTACCTAACTAACTAAAGTGGTGGCATACACCACCACTCCTGGCCATTGTTTCTTTACATTAGTTTTTTGCATCTCATAATATATATTGATTGCTTTACAGTGTTTCATAAATCCCATAGGCTTTCTTCACATTTATTTGTTTGTGTATTTCTATTCCTCTGGGTGTTTTAAATAACCTATTTTTAAGCTCATGGATTCTTTCTTCTGTTTGACTTAAGTCTAGGTTTGAAACTCTCTATGAAATTTTTGGTTCAGTTACTGTGTTCTTTAGCTCTAGAATTTATTTTTGGTCCTTTTACATGGCTTCTTTACCTTCATTGTATGCCTCATTTTGCTTGTATATTGTTTTTCTTATTTCATTTAGTCATCTCTCTGTGTTCTCTTATAGCTCACTGAACTCTTTAAGATGATTATCTTGAACTCTAACTAGGCAGGTAATAGATCTTCTTTTCTTCGGGGTTAGATTTCTTTATTCTGTTGTTTGGTGGTATCATGTTTTTCTTATTGGTTGCGATTATTGTGGCCATATATTAATATCTGTGCATTTGAAGAAGTAGGCATCTATTCTACTCTTTACATATTGTCTTTTGCAGGGAAAGCTCTCCACTATTCAGCCCATCCAGCGATTCTGAGTGGGCTTTTTACTGGGTTACAAGGGTAGGATTTATCCTGTAGCTTTGGATACGCTGTCCTGGTACCTGAGGCAACAGTTTGGTAGTCCTGGAGCTTGGGTCTGCTGTGGTGGGGTTGGATTCTGGGTTCATGGGAATGGGCCTAGATCCCCTATTTGCAAAGGCTAGCATGAAACCTGGGTCCATGGGGCCAATAGGGCACTGGGGTAGCTTTGAGTCTGAGTTCACAGAGGCCCATTTGACCTTAGGATCTGCCTAGAACCTGGAGCTGGAGTCTGCGGGGGCTAGCCCAATGCTGGGGCTGGCCTGAAGCCTGGGCCTGCAGGACCTGGCCTAGAGGTTGGGCTACTGGGGAAGACCTGGCTTTGGAGTGAGCCTGGGGCTATGGTACTAACTGGTGCTGGAGCAGGCTTAGAGCCTGAGGCTATAGTGGACTGGCTGCAGCCTAGGGCCATAGAGACCAGCCTGGCATTAGGGTGGGCCTGGAGGTTAACTCTGTAGGTGCTGACCTGGAGCCTGAGGTCAGGAGGGCTGCTCTGGTACTGGATTTCACTGAGGTGGGCCTGGTGCTATGGTAGCAAAGTTGAGCATTCGGTCCACACTCCTTCCCTCATGTGGATGTATGTTCTCTGTGCTGTGCACCTAGGCTTGGGGGAAGGATGATGAAGGTAATTTGAAACTGTTCTTCCTCCCCTTTTCAATGTGTCTTTTTTAAATTTCTGTGATATACTCAAATTCTGTAATCTCTCATCTAGATTCCTTTGTTCCTGAGAAGGTATTTTCAAGCATGGATAGTTGTTCACACTGATGTTGCTACAAGGAGATGTGTCCTGAAAGGTCCTATTCCACCAACCTACTGTTGTCTACTTCTAACATGGTTCACCAACATAGCTGGAAATTGGTGCTGGCTGTTAGCTGGGGCTTCTGTTCCTCTCTTTGTGGACTTCTTCTTGGGGATGATTGAATGCTATTTTGCTGAGGCATCTCACTGAGTTCTTTCAGAGTGAGAGAGCCAAGAAACCAAGGTCAAAGCTGTGATGCTCATATGATCTTGCCATGGAAGTTATACATAATCACTTTTAATGTATCCTATTGGTCACACAGGGCCAGCCCCGATTCATCATGGGCAAGAACTACACAAGAGTACGTGAGGATCATTGGGACATCTGTAGCTTACCACACATACATACCACAATAATTTAAGGAAGGTGTGCTTAGAGTTGACCTTATTTTTCTTCTTTGTGCCTTTCTATGCTTTAAATATTTTTTACTTAAACATACATGACTTTCAAAATTACATACATACAAATGAACAAAAGTTATTTTGGGGAGGCGTGAACACAGAAATTTTTTTTTTTCACCATTCTGGTGGCTAAAATTCAAGATCAAGATATCAGCAAGTGTGGTTTCTCTTAAGGCTATCGCTGTAAATTGTGATGGCTGCTTTCTCACTATTTTCTTTCTTTTCTTTAAAAAAACAAAAGTTATTTTTAAGAAGCCATACATATTCTAGAGAGTAGTGAGTTAATTTCTGTTACTTTCATATAAAGTTGATGCATCTTTTCTCTGTTTCCTATAATCCTATAACAAAAGATAGGAGATTTTGTATCGGAAGAGGGAGAGGGATAGTCTTAAATCTGGAGCACAAGACTAGGAAGAGGTGGCCAAGGTAGAAGGTCTGGAGTAGGCATGGCAGTACACAGGCCCCAAGGTCCAGACATCAAAATAAGTTAAGAATATTATAAAGAACATTAAGTGTATTATAAAGAGCTTGGGCTTCCAGATAAAGGCAGGTTTAACACACACCTACCTACTTTCGCTTCCTTCAGAAATCTCATTAAAATGAGATCAAAGGTTTTTTTGTACAAGTGGGAGACCACCTCTCACTCACCATAGCAGAAGACCAGAAATTTATTCACTCAAGAGAATAAAAAATAGAGGCCGTGGGACCCTGCTGTGGGAGAGGATTTTTTTTTTTTTAATTTAGGCTGTGGGACCTTGCTCTCTAGCTGAGGGCCAGTTGAAGGCAAACATATTTCACTTAAAATTGGAAGTGAAATATTTTCACTTAAGAGTGGAAGTTGAGACCCAGTCTTCTTCTCCCTCTCAGCTCCAAGAGTACTGTAGGGCAAGACAGAAAATGCAGCTACTAATAGGTGCTAGGTTTTATATCTTGTAACTTGACTGAATAAAAAGGATATTATAGTTCTATGTCTGACAAATATGTAAAAGGGACTCATTAGTTTAGGGAGCCCTAACCTGAAGAAAGACAGGGACTATGACTGGCTCAGTTTGGGACACATGAGCATCTCTGGGCCAAGGTAGCTGAGGAGGTGGGGTTGTGGTTGAAGGTGGCAATGGAAAGAGTGAGAATGTCAGGCAGACAGTGTCCCAGATGTCAATCATAACTGTTCAGCTGCTTCTGTAGGAGATGGTCATGTAGGCAAAGGTACACGAAGGCTTTGAAAGTATCTTATGAATGTAAGAAAGGAGTAAACTTTACATTTCTATAATACATTATGTTTTTTGTTAGTACTTTTTTCTATATTATTTATTATCAAACAATCTGAGGCAAATACTACCATTCTCACCTTTTTGATTGATTATTAAGGTGGACTTGTAATGTAGTGGATTCCGTCACTATCCCTCAGATAGTATGATTAGGGAAGGGCTGGGGCGAGAAGTCATAGTTTTTGATTCTCATTCCTGTGTAGTTTCTATTTTGATATCCCAGTGATCAGGACAGGATCATGAATTCCTAGGTAATTGGGCTGGGAAGGACATTTGCTTACAGGCAGTGAACTGCATTAATGCTCATAGGTTCCTAGTAGCCCACCCACAGCTCCCCCAACACCAGCCCCAACACGTGTAAAATCACTAGAGACCAGAGAAGCGCTGCCAGATGCAGACAGCTTGGAGGAACCATGGGGCTTCCTTTTGGAATAAGACTAAAGAATTAACTTCTAGAAAGAATTTTCCATCTATTTTCTTGATAAGATTGATTAGAAACATCTAGCCACTTTTGCAGGTTCTATGAAGGAATGGATGAATTGTATCATCTGGCCTGGTGAAGTTTCGTTCAAATTTCTCAGAGGAGTTCTAGCTCCATCATGCAGGGACGAATTCTTCCCCTTCAAACCTTCTGAGGGGAGCAGCTGGGAGGTCCTGGACTACGGGGCCGCCTTGCCTACCCGGCCCCTGTGCCTCACTTTAAGTAACAAGTGCCGTACTGCTTTGAATGTACCACTTGGGTATCAGTTAGATAACTTCACATCCACTTAAAGTACCCTTTTGCTGAGCTATAGCATGGAAGCATCATTTCTGTTTGTCAGTTCTCTTTGTCTTCTTTCCACTTGTCCGCCCTGCTTCTCTCCCCACCAAGTTGGTTTCCTTTGTTATTTTTGGTCTGAAGGACTTTTCTTCAATTAATTTCAAGACTTCAGAAAAGCAGTTAGAAGATGGTGAGCCTTTTACCTACCTGTATATACACAGCCCAGACCTGTGGAGCTGAATTGATTAATCATGGGTCCATCTTTTTGTTATTTAATGATAGTCTATATATATATATATCTCTGTATATATATATATATATATATTTTTTTTTTTTTTTTTTGAGATAGAGCCTCAAGCTGTCACCCTGGGTAGAGTGCTGTGGCATCACAGCTCACAGCAATCTCCAACTCCTGGGCTCAAGTGATTCTCCTGCCTCCACCTCCCAAGTAGCTGGGACTGCAGGTGCCCACCACAATGCCTGGCTATTTTTTTTTTTTTTTTGGTTGCAGCCATCATTGTTGTTTGGTGGGCCCAGGCTGGATTTGAACCTGCCAGCTCAGGTGTGTGTGGCTGGTGCCTTAGCTGCTTGAGCCACAAGTGCCGAGCCAATACTCTTTATATTTTAATGGTGAATTTCAACAGATGACCTGTGGTTAGTTAGCTATTAATGTTATTTTTAAATTTTCTATTTACCATTCTTTCTCTTTATTTTCTCTCCTTTCCTGTCTTCTTTTGGATTTTTTTCTTTATCCCAGTTTTCTTCTCTATCGGTTTGAAAATTGTATGATCTATTTCTTTTGTTTTAGTGGTTATACTTAAAAATTGCAATACATACTTGAATTAACAAAGTCTAATTTAGGAACTTTTTTTTTTTTCAGAGACAGAGTCTCACTTTGTTGCCCTCAGTAGAGTGCCATGGTATCACAGCTCACAGCAACCTCCAGCTCTTGCGCTTTTAGGCGATTCTCTTGCCTCAGCCTCCCAAGCAGCTGGGACTACAGGCGCCTGCCACAACGCCGGCTATTTCTTGCTGCAGTTTGGCCAGGGCTGGGTTTGAACCCACCACCCTCGGTATATGGGGCTGGTGCCCTACTCACTGAGCCACAGGCGCCGCCTACATTAGGAACATTTTATTCCTGTTGAAAACTTTAGTACCACTTTTTAAAAACAGTTTTGTTGAGGTATGATGACATAAGATAAACTCCACAGTTAAATTATGCAATTATAATGTCTTATCACCTGTGAAACAATCACCACAATAAAAAAAAATCCATTTAAAAAAACAAAAACTGATCCAGTTCACAAATGAACATGAACTGGTTGCATGTTACCAAGGTCTGCTGGTTTTCTATAAACTTGTTTTATTGCATTGGAGTCCAACCTTTCTTCTTTTCCTGAGACAAACTGGAAGAATAAGAGTTGCCTTGGCTCGAAAATTAAATACACAAATTTGGCCAGGCATGGTGGTTCACGACTGGAATCCCAGCACTGTGGGAGGTAGAGAGGGGCAGATTGCTTGAACTAAGGAGTCTGAGCCCAGCCTGAGCAAGATTGAGACCCCATCTCTACTAAAAATAGAAAAATTAGCAGGGGTGTGATCGTGGGCACCTGTAGCCCCAGCTACTCAGGAAGCTGAGACATGAGGATCACTTAAGCCCAAGAGTTTGAGGTTGCTGTGAGCTATGATGACACCGGGGAGTCAGACTCTGTCTCAAAAACAAAACAAAAAACAAAAATAACTCAAACCATATACATTACCAAAAACTGATGAGCTATATAATAATAATAATAATAATAATAATAATAATAAAATAAGGTACATGCATACTTACTTACTTTTTGTGATATCTGACACCACAGATAAGCAAAATTGTCCTCAAATAAACTGCATGTATCCCGAATGCCGTACGTTGGACATCCCTGGAAGAGTTCTGTAGCTTCTGCCCAGGAGTAACTATGATAATTGCCATTCACTGCGGTCCACTGGGCATCATGCTAAGTGCTTTACATTAATTATTTCTTATTGCTTTCTTTCTTGTCCTTAATTATTGATTATAGAAGCAATGCGGGTTTGCTATAAGTGAATATACTAAATACTGAAATGAACCATGTGAAACAGAAAAGATTTGCAACCCTCTTCTATTCATTAGAATGGATATTTGTTTATTGTCACGGCAAGTATTTTCTATGCATTTCATAACACACATTACAATAATGAAAAGGAAGCTAAATGCATAGTGTTTTTGAGCTCACTTTTTTCACTTACTATATCAAGGCCATCTTCCCATAGAGCGCATACAGGGTTGTTTGATCACTCTCCCCTTTTTAGTTTCTTTCCCTCCCTTCCTCCCTCCCTTCCTTCCTGTTAGAAATGTCACAGTAAATCTTACAGATATCTTTGTGCACTTACTATTTTTATAGTATAAGATCCTGAAGTGGAGTGCATTATTTCCAACCCATACAGCTATGTTTTGAGTTGGATATTATCATTTCCCTTTTACAAATTAGGAATTTGATACTTAAAGGCTTATCTGACTCAGATTTTAAGTGACTGAGCAGGGAACGAGAGTCCTGGTTTCTGTTCCCCAATATGTAGCATTCCCACCCCTCACCACACTGCCTTTCCTAATAGTTCAGAAAATGGTTAACAAAGAAAATATGTGCAGTCAAATTGTCAGGAGGATTACAGAGAATTTTTAGCCAATAGTAGCCTGTGGAATTAGAATGCAGGGGACATATTTCAGGCCATTTATTTTTTCACCTGGCCTTTCAACTAAGGACGCTGATGTGAGAGCTGAGTGGCTATTTATAGCAGGTTACTGTTGAGCACCCTGGGGAGGTTGGGAAATTGCTGTCTGTCACAGACAACTAGGAACTGCTTGCCCATTTTTGTGTGGTGAAGGAAAGGACACAGACCATCTGGGCTAGTAAGTCGGGTCTGAATTCAGACTTACGTTTATTTAACTTAATAAATGTGTTCTTGAATAGCATGAGTTGAATTTTGCTTGGTCAGATGCCATTTTTAATGAATCAGGGCTGCCCACATTCCTTGTAATCCCTTAATGAGCGGCTTTCTAAAACAAAGAATGCTTTGCTAATGTGAGCAAATTTTCCTTAATTTGTATTGAATTAATTTATTTATTTTTTCTTAAAGCAGGAAACCCTGTGCCCAGTTGTTCGTGTCTTAGTATGTGTTGGCTGGTGTAAACTGTATCACTTAACTGTATCATGGAATATAAATATATAAATATAAAAATATATTTTAAAAACATAAACAAATATATTCCAACCTCTCACTCCAAAGTCCCAAACCAAACTATATGGTGAAATTATGTAATTCAGAAGAGGTGGTTTTAGATAAAACCCCATGCCAGAAGGAGTGTAGCCGTAGACACTGGGTACTCCCATCCCTATGTTTAGACTGTGAGCCCTAACCCTGCCTCAGACAACCTGGCTCTTCAGTTACCTAGACCAGCAAATAATACAGAAACAAGGGAGGCAGTGACCAACTCTTTTTTTCACCAGCATCATTGCATGCTTTGAAAGTACAAGAAAATGTGTTTAGTTTAACCTTAACATTTTTGTTCATAATAGCAAATCAGTTCACATTCACTCATTAAAAAAAAAAAAAAAAAAATCACTGGCCGGACACAGTGGCTCATGCTTGTAATCCTAGCACTTTGGGAGGCTGAGGCGGATGGATTGCTTGAGGTCAGAGGCTGGAGACCAGCCTGAGCAAGAGCAAGACCCATCTCTGCTAAAGAATAGGAAGCCTCACCAGGCATTGTGGCAGGCACCTAACATCCCAGCTGCTTGACAGGCTGAGGCAGGAGGATTTCTTCAGCCTAGGAGTGTGAGGTTGCTGTTAGCTAAGTTGATGCCATGGCACTCTAGCCAGGGCAAAAGAATGAGACTCTGTGTCTAAATAAATAAATAAGCATTGTTTATAACCAATCAGCAATTAATTCTATGATTACAATGGTTTATAGACGTCATGAAAATTTTGGTGCACAGGTAATAAGGACTAATAGGGGGCAAATAGACTCTACCTTTTAACTTTGACAAATTTTAGTTAATTGGGTTTGTGATTCTTTGTTTTTTTTTTTTAAAAATGTTATGTTTCTGCATGAAAAACAAGTAAACGTCTTCAACATGAATGATTTAATCAATATGCCTGGTGGGGTAGAATTCTGAAATGAATTTTTTAGTGACTCTGTTATTGTAATCTTGATCCTCAAAGTGGTCATTTATCAGACACTTCAAACCCATGACCCTTGCATTGCTTTTAGTTCAGTGGGAAACTAACTGGGAAAGCATAGTCAAGAAAAGTCAGATACTATGTCAGTTAAAATGACAAGGATAGTTTTTAATCAGTAATAACTTGCAAAGGGAAAAATGTCCAGCATGAACTGAATTAAACTTTGATTTTTAAAGAAGTAATTAGGCATTTTATTTATTTATTTAGAGACAGTATCTTACTCTGTGACCTGGCTAGAGTGCTGTGGTGTCATAGCTCACAGCAACCTCAAACTCTGGGCTCAAAAGATCCTCTTGCCTCAGCCTCCTGAGTAGCAGACACTACAGGCTCCCACCACAACACCTGGCTACTTTTTCTACTTTTAGTACAGACAGGGTCTTGCTCTTGCTCTTGTTCAGGCTGGTCTTGCTGGTCTTGAATACCTGAGCTTCAGCAATCCACCTGCCTTGGCCTCCCAAAGTGCTAGAATTGGGAGGTGTGAGCCACCATCCCCAGTGTAATCAGGCATTTAAAGGGAGGAAGAGGGAGGAGGGAGGGCAAAGCAGGCCCTCAGTAGAGTCAGGAAAGATAAAAATCTACAAGGGGTTGGTCAGTGGAAATGTGAGGAGGCCAGCTGTGTCTGCAAGTTAGACTAGGAGACAGAGGTCCTATCCTCATGTGTCCTGGGGGCAGCCTTGGGTCTTCTCAGGCAGACACTTCAAGTGGGGCTAAAGTCACTTTAGGAATGTGGCAACTATGTTAAAGTTTCAAGTCTCTACCGGCTAAGGTCAAGGCCTAATTGAGAAGAATGCTCAGAAGAGCCTGGCTGGAACTTGGTCATGGAACCATTTTTGTCGATAGTAAATGAATAACTTTGCAATCCCAATAATCCCAGTTTTGGAAACTGTAAGGAGAGGATGAGCAGAGAGAGGGCTGAAGAAAGAACGGAGTGTGCACAGCAAGAACCAGCACAAGTTTATTCACATAAGCCTGGGAAGGCCCTTTGGCCTAAGTGGAAAGGCGACTTCCTTACAATCTGGCTGCTTCTGTAGCCAGTTTAGTTGGGGGATGGGAAGGATCCGTGGGGGGCAGAGTTGGGCGGGTTTGGGGCGGGTTGCTAAAGGAAAGCTCATTTGAGGCCGGGTTTCGCCATTTAAGGCAGGAAAGCCGATTTGAGAAATGGCCCTTCCTTTGCAGAGGGGCTGGCTGGGCAGTCTCCGACATGCTGCTCCCCTCCTCCCCTTACGAAGGAAAACCCCAGTGCTGGGAAGAGGGCCCCTCGCTGGGTGCCCTTTCCCTGTGGTCTGCCTCTGAAACTTACCCTACGAAAATGAAGCACCACCAACTAAAGGTATGTGTTCAAGGATGTGTGATACAACATTGTTTAAAGACGCAAAAACCGGGAACATTCTGAGTATTCCTTAGTACAATGAATAAGCTATGAAGTGACTATACTGGGGGGTGGAACGCAGCTATTAAAAAGAAGAAATTCAGTCTACTGGAGCCAACATACAGAACCATGAAACATGATTGAGGGGAAAAATCAATTTAATGCGGTTTTTTAAACTGGAAAAATAGAACCCATACATGTGGGTATGAGATTCCTTTTTATGCCCTATGTTGCATTTTGATATGGGGTAGAGAAAGATGTGTGTTATCAACTGAGACAGGAATGGACAGGAAAGAGGAGCTCTTAAATTTTTCTTTATGTCTATTTCTGTGTTGTTGAACTTGCTGTCATGGGCATGTATGGCTTGTTAAATTTAAATATTTTATAAAATAAAAAATACACATAGGAATCCTGGTTTTCTTATTTTGTAAAAAGGAAACAAGACTACCTTTCAGTGTGATAACGTCATTGTTATGGTCATTAGAATATAAGTGTAAAAAGAATTTATGAGAATTCAAATGCCCGGAGAAGCTTCCCTGTGTGGTTGGTATTTCTCAGCCGTTGTAGTCCATGCTTCTCCACACTGGTTTCTCACCACCATGTGTTTACTCCACCAGCCAAGGAGTTTGAGCTTTTTACCTCCTCTTGTCTGTACTAAGACAACACCCACCCCTGTGTTCAGACCCTCCTCCACGTGCCTCTTGATTGAAGTTTCACCCCAGCGTAAATCAATCTCCTGCTTCTCTTTAGTGATTAGTGACTGTCATAAAGTCACTTAATTAAATATGTGAACAATCCTTATTTAATTAAAACATTGGAGAAAACTGGAAATTTCCCTACCACGTTTCTTTTTAATGTGCTTCTAGAAGTTCTTTCTTAGTTCACCCCCTATAGTCTGCAGACAGGAAAATGCTGCTGCAAAAATATGAGCTCGTCATCCCCAGCAGTTGCTACTTTCTGTGGTTGCCTCGGTGGGAAGGCGTAAAAATATCTTATCCAGAGGTTTTCTATACACAAAGGTACAAATAATACTGACACTATAGCCAAAGGTTAAGCAAATACAGTGTAAGTCAAGGTGCTATTTAATAAAGTTTTGAGGAAGAGAATAATACTTTAGGAAAGGATGTGGAAATATGGAAATGAGGCCGAAAGCCTCAGCCGCACAGAGTTATAACCTAGGGCCGTGATGGCGGAATTAAAACTTGAGTAAAGGAGACCATATAGAGGTAGATGGCACATCTCTTGGGTGAAGGATCCAAATACAACTCAGATTTTTCCTAACAAACACATGTAACCCAATCATATGTACCCTTATATTAATCTGAAAAAAAAAAAAAAGCCAACTTGAGTAAGGCATTGGCACTAAGGCTGGAAAACAGGACTTGTAGTTAGCTAGCTGGGTTTGGATAATCTGGAAATTAATGTGAAGAGCAGAAGTGATGAACTAGAACATTGATATTGTTTAGAATTATGCACAATGTTTAGCAGATGGATTTTATGTCAAATTAACAAAGCTATAATTATGATCATGATGTAAAAATTGTTTAACATATCCATTTATTTATTCAGAAAGTGTACACTGAGCATATCATCTTCCAGCCAAGGCCTGTGGCTGTAGCGTAGACCCCAGATAGCTTAGTGGACTCAAGGGGAGGCCTGTGTCTGTTGAGAGCAAGGGTATAGTGCAAAGGCAGAGAGAAGAGGCAGGGGACCCCTACAATTTGCATTTGAGAGCAAGAAAATAGGGAGTTTCTAACTTTAATTTCCAAATGATTCTTATGAAAATCAAACTGTGCCCTCACCTCATGCATTCAGATATGACAAATTTAGAGAAAAAAAATTTACATTTACTTTGCCCATTTATTCCTGAATCAGTTTTATATTTTCTGTTTTAAAGTAGCAATCATGCTGATGCTTGAATTGAAATGAAATCACAAATGAGAATATTGTTCTTACATTATTCTCTGCACACTAAATGATTCTCAGAAAATGCACTTTATTTTTCTTCTTCTTCTTCTCCTTTTTTTTTTTTTTTTAACTATAAGCAACTCTTTTCATGAACTGAAAGTATCCCAGAAACAGCAGTGGCATTTTAGAAGATCTAGACTCAGATTAACTCAACCACTAGTCTGCGGTTTAGAGAGGTGAGAGCCTCAAAATGAATGAAAGCTGCTGTCAACCAGGGTTTTGGAATAGAACTATTAGGGGGGAAAAGATATTATGTAAGTAATTAGGCTAAGCCAGGTGTTTGGGCTTGAATGCTTAATTTTCCTTCTCGGGTTTTACTTTATCCAGCTTCAGCTAGCAAAGGCTGATTAGGTGGAGGGAAATTTTAAGAGAAAATAAATAATGTCAAAGCTGGGCCTTTTGCACCAGGTAGCCAAGCTGTGAATGCAAAGGAAGCATTCCTCAAGGAACATGAACTCCATGTGAACACACGAATGGTGAGAAAGTGAAACAGCCTTATTGCTGACACAGAGGAAGTCTGGATAAGAGATCTAACAGCCACAACATTCCCTTAAGCCAAAGCCTGATCCACAGCAAGACCCCAACTCTTGAATCCTATGCAGGCTCAGAAAGGTGAGGAAGCAGCAGAGGAAACGTAAACTCGCAGAGATTGGTTCATGAGGCCAAAGGAAAGAAGCTGTTTCCATAGAAGTGCAAGGTGGAGCAGCAAGCGCTGATGTCGAAGCTGCAGCAAATTATCCTCAATATCTAGCAAAGATGATTAATGAAGGTGGCTGTGTAAATAACATATTTTCCATGTAGACAAACAGCCTTCTATTGGAAAGAAATGCTATCTAGGGCTGTGGTAGCTAGAGGGAAGTCAATGCCTGGCTTCAGAGCTGACTCTTTATTACGGGCTTATGCCACCTGAAGTTGATGTTAACGCTTGCTTATCACCCTGGAAATCCTAGTGCCCTTAAATGCTAGATGTACTCTGTCTGTGCTCTGTTAGTGAGACAACAAAGCCTGGATGTCAGCACATCTGTTTACAGCATGGTGTACTGATTATTTTAAGTTCTTTGAAACCATTACTCCTCCTTGACAATGTCCCTAGTCACCCAAGAGCTCTGATGGAAATGTACAAGGAGATCCATGTTGTTTTCCACATCCATTCTGCAGCCCACAGATTAAGTAGTAATTTTGACTTTCAAGTCTTATTATTTAAGAAACACGTTTTGTGCTGGGCGCAGTGGCTCATACCTATAATCTTAGCACTTGGGAGGCCAAGGTGGGTGGATTGCCTGACCTCATGTGTTCGAGACCAGCTTGAGCCAGAACAAGACTTCCTCTCTAAAAATAGTCTGGAGTTGTGGCAGGTGCCTGTAGTCCCAGCTACTCGGGAGACTGAGGCAGGAGAATTGCTTGAGCCCAATAGTGTGAGGTTGGGCTCAAGCAATTCACACCACAGCATTCTATCGAGGGTGACAGAGTGAGACTCTGTCTAAAAAAACAAACAAAAGAATATATTTTGTAAGGCTATAGTTGCCATAGAAAATGGTTCCTCTGGTGTATCTGTGTAAAATTAGTTGAAAACTTTCTGGAAAGAATTCACCACTCTAGATGCCATTAAGAACACTCATGATTCATGGAGGGAGGTCAAATATCAACATGACCAGGAGTCGGGAAAAGTTGATTGCAGCCCTCGTGGATGACTTTGAGGGGTTTGAGATTTCAGGGGCAGAAATAGCTGTCCATGTGATGGAAATACATATAACGCTTGCTATTTCATACTTAATCAACCATATATAGTGTGAACATAACTTTTATTTGCACTGGATAACCAAAAATTTTGAGTGACTTAGGTTTACTAAGAAGAGGCTGAGCAAATCAATGAAAACTTCTGCAGCCACTAACTCATTGGGAGAGAGGGTAAATGCTCAGTTTGGAGTAAGACCGACCTACATTTACATCTGTCTCCCTCTGGGACTTAACTAGTTATGGGTAGGCTACTTAACCTCACTAAAAGTCATCTGGGGCTAATAATAACCTCTTTTTAGAACATTGCTGTGAACATTAAATGAGTATTTTGCACAGCTGGTAGCTTTTTAGATCTTATTAGTAAAATACTAACATATTTTTTAGTAGATACTAATTGCTATTATATATGATAATTACTATTACTTACAGATGGCTTGCTACATGTCCCTCTTTCTCCCAGAGAGCTCATGAACTTTGAAAGCAGAGACATTTCTCTTGGACTTTGGTCGTCTCCCTAAATGCAATAAACACTGAACACAGACATCATGTACCTTTTATATATTTTTCATTTATTGTCCTAGATTTGTTTCATTCAAAGGATTTAGAAATTAAAAACTTCACTCTCTGATTCTTTCAAAATCTTTTCTTTCTTTTTATTTGTTATGGGTGTGTAGCTGGTACAATTCTTATGATTAACTGTGACTGAGTACTTATTTTGGCTCACATGTAGTTCAAAGGGAAGAAAGAGGGAAGAACAGGAGGGCAAGAGAAAATGTCCCCTGATACTTAGCCAGATGTTAGAAGAGTGAAGAGAACAGAGAACGTATCAAAGACGTGTATGTGTCTGAGAGAGACTGCACCAAAAAATGGGATTAGACTGAATAAACTTTTGTAACTTGTACTATGTATTTTTCATTTAACCTATAGTGAATATTTTTACATGTTAATAATATACTTCAGCAATATTATAATGAGTGCATGAGATGTAGATCTTATGAATGTGTTCTAATTCATTCAACTACTTCTGGCACATAGATTTTTTTCTAATTTTTCCCTAGTATAAATAACGATGTTAGAAACATCCTTATACATACGCAATTCTTTTCTTGGAGTATGTTCATATTTCTATAACAGGTACTGCTATGATGTACATTTTTGCCAGCAGAGTGTAAAGGCAAAGTTTATAGATAATAAATGGTATCTTATCATTGTTTAATTCGTACTCTTTTTTTAGGGAAGCTGAATTTTTTCATGTGTATATTGACCATTTATATTTCTTTCTCTGTGAGCTCTTTATCATATTAGTTTCTTTGCCTAGTTGTTGATTGTAATTGCTACTTATATGTTAAGCCTATTAACCTTTTACCATATATGTTTCATTTTTCTAAATCTCATTTTGTCATTTGTGATTTAATTTTGGTTATGGGGAGGTTATATTTAACATACATACATTTTACATTTTATGATTTAAATATTTTAACTATTTATGATTTCTGTTTTTGTAATCATGATTAAAATATTTCATGATATAATAATCATGCTTAAAATAATTTTGAGACTATAAAATCAATCACATGATTTTCTTCAAGTCTGATTATAGTTTTATTTTCACATTTGAATCTTTAGTCTATTAGGCATTTACTTTGTATATGGCATGAAATAATGATTGCATTATTGTTTTTCCTTGTAGATAAATATTCAACTCTTATTGAAAATTCCATCTTTTTAGCATTGGGTTTAAATACCTTGTTTAAAAAATAATAAACATTTAAATATAGTCCTCACATGGGTATTTCTGGGCTTTCTGTTTTGGTCCAGTGCTCTGGGCTCCTTTGCCACAACTACCAAACTTTAAATTATTAAATTTTTAGCCTATTTAATACCTTATATCACTTTCATAGTTCTTTTCTAAAATTTTCTTCACTATTCTAAGTTTTTTTATTCCTTTAAATAAACTTTAGGATTTTTTTCTTTTGACCTGTTTGAGAAATCTCTTTGGGATTTCAATTTGATTATATTTAAAAATTAATTTGGGGAGAATTGACACCTTTATACAACATTGGGTCTTCCAGTACAAGAAAATTGTATAACTTTTATTTATCAAAATATTTTTTATTTTTCAGTAAAATTTTATAAATTTTTTACATAAGTAGGTTGATCACCTTTTTTGTTATTCCTAGAAGTTTGGTTGTTGCTGCTATTGTGAATGAGAATATTTCAAATTATGCTTTATAAGTTTTTGGTGGTCATATGGAAAATGCCATAAATGGAAAATTTCCATAATTAATGGAAATTAATGTTGTGTATTTATTTGTTAACTGTTTGCCTCACCCAACTTTCTAATTGTTTAGAAGCATCTTTCTGGCTGGGTGTGATGGGTCACACCTGTAATCCTAGCACTCTGGCAGACCCAGGTGTGTGGATTGCTTGAGTTCAGGTTTGAGACCAGACTGAGCAAGAACAAAACCCCATCTCTACTAAAAATGAAAAGAACTAGCCAGGTATTGGGCACCTATGGTCCCAGCTACTCAGGAGGCTGAGACAAAAGCATCTTGAGCCCAAGAGTTTGAGGTTGCTATGAGCTACGATGACATTGTACCCAGAATTGCCATGGCATTCTACCCAGGGCAACAGAAGGAAACTCTCAAAAATAAAAAATAAAATGCTTTTTTAGTTGGTTCTGTGGAATAAATCGCCATAACATCTGAAGGTTGAACAATTTTGTCTCCCACTTTCTCATAATTCTTGTTTATTTTCTTTTTCTTCTTTCATGGCAATGGTTCAGATGTCTAATGCTAACTGATCATAAGCATACTTTTCTTATGTCTGATTTTAATATTAATACTCCCAGGTTTTTTTTTACCATTAATTATGTCTATGACTGGTTTGAGATAAATTATCGTGTTAAGAATGTATTCTAACTTCACCTTATCATTAGAAATTGATATTGAATTTTATCAGATGACTTTTCAAGATTATCTGTTGTGATTATCCAAAAGCATTTCTCCATGGACTTGTGTCTTCATAAATGTTAAGCATTTCTTAATACTGAGATATTTTTACATCTTTATGGTGAACTACATTTTTACATGAGGTCAGTCTGAGATTTTCTTCATTATGCTTTATCAGTTTTTTTTTTTTCATTTTTATAGTCAGAGGTATTATGTTAGGTTTTTGTTATTTTTGTCCTCTTGAACATTTTATGCAGCTTGGGAATTACCTGTGGCTTGAAGCTCAGAGAGAACTTGATTGTGTCAGTAATCTGAACTAAAAAATTGGGGGGAACAATTTCTTAATAACTTTTACATTTTTCCATGATGACTAATCTGTTGTTTTTCAACTCCTTCTTGGGTCAGTTTGCCTGTATTATTATTTGGGCTATGGCCCACAATATTTGATATGTTGTATTCTCCCATCCAAGTACTAACCAGGTCCAACCCTGCTTAGCTTCCAAGATCAGACAAGATCAGGCACGTTCAGGGTGGTATGGCTGTAGATGATATGTGGTATTCTCATTATTGAAAGCTAAGCATTCTGTAATTGCCTTTTTGATTTCTTTTCCAATCAATGATTTTTTTTTAAAGAAAAGCTATAAAGTTCTCCCAAGTGCTTGGCTCTTTCCTGACTTACATTTTGTAGTGAATTTCAGTTTTGTTACAGGGTGATCATAGAATATGGCCAGAGTGATTTCTTTCAGAGGGAAATGACTTAAGTTTTTTTTTTTGCTGGCTTAATATAAAGTCAAGTTTTGCGAACGTTCTTATATCTTTTCTTAACAGCATTGACAGAGATCCTTCTCTTTAACCATCTATTAATTGAGCGTTGTTTTAGCCATGTGTCTCATACGTGTTGGGTATCATATTAGGCACTGCAGGATGTAAAACAAGTAAGTCATCAGATTTCTCTGAGGTTGACAAAGTCTCCTTGGGACATAGATACGTGAAGACCTATTATAAAGAAAGAAATACAGCGGCAGTGGATGTACAAAAGGAGGCAGTAAACAGGGCGGGCCACACCCTGGCTCAGGTTCTGGGAATACCGGGTTGCTAAGATGGCCCCAAGAGGCTTTCAGTACAATGTGTTAAAGATAAATTAAGGGCAGAGACAGGTTTTCTGGAGGCAAGACGATTAACTAGGAAATCACTATAGTCATTCAATAATAAATGAGAAGATATAAGAGATGTTAGAGACCAGGAAGAGATTTTCCCATTTAAGGGGCAGGTAGAAGTTGAAAGGTCCACGTAGGAGGATGAAGGAGTAGGAAGGAAGCTTCCCAGAAGATGAAAGTATCTGTTGCCCTTGATCTTTGGTGACTTGGGGAAAGTAGTTTTAGAGAAGTGAGGGAAAGAAGCCATGAGACTTAAATGGGATGCAGAGATAATGGAAACAAGCATCTGGGAGTTTAGCTGTGGAGGGAATGAGTGAATTAGGACAGTCGTCAAAGGAGCAATGACCAACGAGACTGTCGTTAGGATATAAAGATTATGGGAACGTGTGGAGAGAATGAGGCTGAGCTGAGCGGGAGAGAAGGAAGGATTGTTGTTGAGAGGGCCCTAAGCAGGTGGGAGACTCAGGGGGAGACACAAAGCCCAGCTGAGAGATGGGCTCATGATCGGTCCCTGTGGGCAGCGGGGGCAGAAAGGTGGGATCCCCCCATCTCTTTGCAAGGCTGTGTCATTTTAGAACTTTTAGCCACACTCTCGGACCGTGACTAGAAGGGCCCAGGGTCTTCGTCTGTACATTGACAATGTGCATCATAGGGATGACTCAGGATCCAGTCCTTATTCCCCTGCCAGTAGAAATAGAAAAAAATCTCTACACATACCCTTCCTGAGGCTGTTGTCTGTGTTGGTCATTAAAGAATTTCCAGAAGTCTCTCTTTAACTATGTGGTATGCAACGGATCCTGAGAATAACCCAGACAATTGTAAATAAGGTGACTGATAGATGCTGTCACAAAAGTTTCTGTTATTGTACATACGAAGTATAAATAAATCAAAATACAAAATATTTTTTCAAATCATCAATAGGCCTCCCTTTCTGATTGAAGATTGTCACATCAACACACAACCAAGAATGCCTCAGAAGGTGACTTGTATTTTAGTACATTGTATTTTGATATCTGATATTTATTTCTGCTACCAACTTTAAACTCTTAGCAAGAGATTTTTTTTTTTGCAGTTTTTTGGCTGGGGCTGGGTTTAAACCCACCACCTACAGTATATGGGACTGGTGCCCTACTCCTTTGAGCCACAGGCGCCTCCCCAAGAGATATGTTTAATGCCTGCAAAATCTTTCCATTTGCACTTTGGGCTGTTACCAGTTGATAACTACTCCCCTAAAGGTAGGACAAGACTGAGGGTTTTTTGTCTTTCTCTGTCATTCTGGAAACCACTTATATCCTTTATATAGAGGGAAACTTCTGGTTTGATTAATGCCATAAATAATTATAAGACAAAGCCCAGATATGAGAGATGACTCACACAGGCTCCTATATTGAGTAAGATCTCACATATTAAAAATCAAGGTTGGCAGTCTAACAGGCTTAATATGGTTCAGAAATCCCCTGGGGGACTTTTACCATCTTTTTTGCATGTTCATTTTATCAAAAGGCTGACTCCCTGTCAGATCTCTACTGAAAGGGCAAGCTCTGGCTCTGATTTTGAGAAGTGTCACCCTGACTATCCCAAGAAGTCAGATACCCTGGGTCAGATACTACACAAAGTCAGATAACCCCCAGCGTTGTCCTCGGAGAGGAGGATGAAAAGCAAAGTGTGGCAACATCAGCTCCGGTGAGAAGTACGAATTCAACAAAACATCCAGGGTGATCTGCCACCTCTGTCAGCAGCGTGGAGAATGGCAGATCGGTCCAACTTCCTGGCACACCAGAGGGAGCAGCAGTTTTTCTGTGAAGTGTGCTGGAAACTTTGGAGATAATTTATGTTTCCACTTGCACTTGCTGATAGTCTCAACTGCTCTGAGCCCCTAAATGTTGACACAATCCAAGATAACCCTGCACAAGGCTGGCCTTCAGCACCTGGAATCATATCTACTGGCTAATTATATAAAGTTGCCTTTGATATCCTTCATGAAGCCCTCTCACATTCACCCATCAACATCACTTGGCTTAGCAGCCCTGGCCTGTGAAATTAAAACTAAACATTCTCAGACAGTTAGTTAGGGTCTTCTTTCCTTGGGTCAGTCCACTTAGTCTGATGGCTCCTCCGACTAACAGGAACCCGAGATTCTGAGAAAATGCAACCTGAGCAGACTGATGTGCTGGTGGTGGGGGCACCTGGAATCTAGACCAACTTCCACCTGCTGTGTGGGGCGGTGGCTCTTTTCCTTGCTGTTCAAGAGCCCCAGTGAAAACTTGGGTGAGCGGAGACAGCACGGAGCCTGCCAGGCTCCCCGCCCCACCCCCACCCCCTTGCAAACATGATTAACTTTCCACTTGCAGTGACCTGCCCTCCAGTGTGACTTATCAGCTGTTGGGCCTTTGTTGCTAAAAGAAAACAAATTGTGGAATGTACTGCTCTGCCTGCTAATGAAATGGCCGAGCCATCCCGGGGGGTTATGAGAAGGTTTGCAAGTGAGGAGAATAATGATCTTCAGTTTCTGACCTCCTGGCACTGCGGCAGTATTTATCAGGAGGTGCATGTGACTGGTTAAGACACAGAGCCTCAGCTTGAAGGAAACAGCTGCTCTCGGCGTGCTCCGGCACTTGGCAGCTGGACAGGCAGAGGGCTGATGTGAAAAATACCGGACAAAACCACCCCAGTAAGTAACTGGAGAGCTTTCCTCTGTGTGTGTGTGTGTGTGTCTGTGTGTGCTGCAAGCCACCAATAACTTTTTAGTTTGACTTTGGTCACCTTCTGCACTATAGAAGGAGATCTTTTATTTGTATCTGTTAAAATCCATTTGTGTTTTTACCGACTATTTTAGGACCTGTTCTTTTCAGCTACGTTGTCTTCTAATTTTGAGAATGAATGGGGCATATCTTGCTTGATTCCTGTCTGGGAAACAGTGAGTCCATTTCCAGTGCTTCAGAGTTTTATAGTCCATGGTATTTAGATTCACAGCCATGATTCAGGTTCTGAAGTAGAGAATTCATAGAAATGAGTTGATGACTAGATTGGATCTGAATCTGTTTTACCAGTGAAACTTGAACACATAGTTGTTGGAAATAACTTGTGAATTTACTGTTTGGCTGACTTGTCGATGTTGAAGAATATCTCATTTAACTATGTATAACAGTCTGCAATATAGAAAACTGACAAAATAGGATTTAGATTTAGATTAGAGAACATATGAAAATTTCAGGCCTGCTTTTCAATTCATTGAAGGAAAACTGTATTTTATAGCTCTTTCCTTCAGTGGGATAATCCACTTTCATCACTTTAAACTTTTAGTTGCCTCTGGTCTTCCTTATTTTAGTGTTTTTGTGATGCTGAAAGTCTCCTCTTTCTTGCTTGTGACATGGATTATGAAGGTGCTACTTACGGCTGATTATCATTTCTGGGGGCCTTGCACCCCAGTAACTGAGAGACCTGCTCGTCCTCTGGTTCACGCAGCAATAATGGAGCTTGCTCTTGGGAGAGCAGCAAAGCAGACACCACACTGGAACGGAGCTGCTGTTCAGGGACTTTTGTCCTTCTGTGGTAGTCACCAGATAGAGAGGGAAGGAAAAGGGGAAAAGAGAGAGGGCAGAACCCTGAGTCGATGATGTAAACCTCTGAATGTGACAGGCCAAACAGGTTCCTTTTTCTGGATTGCCTGGATAGTAGAGAGGAGGGGCAGAGAGTGGTTGTTTTGATTTGAAGTCTTACCAAACAGTTGTTTTGCTCGGGATGAGCCTAGGACACTCTGGAGTGTGCGTGTTTTCCCATGCGAATGATGGGTTACCACACAGGCTCAAGTTGTACGATTTACTTGCACCTTCTGCCTCCTGGCACAGGGGACATTGCTCTGTCCCCACCCTTGCTGCCCCTGTTGCATGTGAGAATGGATTGAAGATTACCCAGGGCGTGCTGCCTCTGCAGGGAGATGACCCCACGTAGGCTCTGTGTAGAGTATCCTTCAACACGGTTGATCTTGCCTTGAGTACCACACCAGCCAAAGATTTCTGATGACAGCAGCTTCAGATGCCCTGTCTGGTTGGCATCAAGAAGTTCTCTCTTTTCTTATCCTTAAAATGTAGAAGACATCACAAAACCTGGAGTGGCCAATGAGAAAAAATACACTTCACTGACCACTTGTGTGAGGTCCTTGGGTCAACCTGTGGCCTGTGACTTCCCTGTCTGACTGCAGGGGGCTGGGTGTCTTCCTGGGCTGTTCTACAGGGAGTTTGTTCCTGGTATAGTTCCACTCTTTACACAGGTTGATGGTGGAAAAGAACTGTCCAGTGAAATTGTGTCTCTGGAATAATAGAGCCTCCCCCCATAAACTGGAATGTCTCAATGGGAGTCAGATGCATCCTTTGAATTAATCTAACTGCTGAGTTTTTGAAATCCACAGATTATTTTGAAAAAAAACATGATACCTTGACTTTTCAAAATCTGAGTAGCAAAATAATAAATGTAATTATTTATGCAGATGGTACATTTATCGAGTCAAAGACTTTTAGATCTGGATAGAAATTACAGGGTGCACAATTTAAGGTCTTCATTTCAGAGATGAGGAAACTGTAGCGAATTTATCTCGGTCACAGTGCCCAGCCAGAAGAGAGAGCTCCAGGCTTCTGCTGCCATTACTATCCTAATATTAGTGCTAACAATTAGAGTTTATGCTGATGGTGCACTTACTATGACAGATGATGGGCTGAGCAAGTGCATTTATTTTCAGACTTGTCACAACGCTGTGTGGTATATGGGATGGCCATACAGTCCCTGTGCCATTTTAAATTGCACACGAACTTTATGGCCACCCTGTACAATATTATCCCAGTTTTATATTATAGATGGAGAAACTGAGGCTCAGAAACCCCTTAGCCACTTGGCCATACCACACAGGCAGGAGTGACACCTGGATCTGACTCCAGAACTCACCCACATTGAAAAATAAAAGTGGAACTCCTGTGCGAATCCCGCACATTTGAACTTGAAAGCATGAAATGCAAATGAGAGAATTTCCAGCACACTCAGATTAGACGCACAGTGTGTGTAATGGCCCTCCCAGTCCAGGAAGGGCTAGGTTTCCCCTTGCGACAGTCCAAGCCCGTGCTCACTGACTGGCAGCGTGTTTTTCTCTTTGAAAATAGTTTGATGATGGCTCTCACATTGGTAAGAACAGCAACTAAGAGCTTTGCTATTAATCCATCGCACACAGCTCTCAGGCCCTATCTGGCCTTTTCCTCCGTTTTTCCTGTCCCTCCTTTCCTTTGGAGAATGGCTGCTCTTCCCAGACCCCACCCCAAATAGCTGGCTTAATGCTGATAAAGCTTCCATCAGCCCCATGGTTGTGGCTCCTCCTGGGAGCTTGCTGTCCTAGTAGGTTGTTTACGAATACAAATGCTGTGATCTACCATTCTGTTTCCATTGTCCTGAGCTCTGGGCGTGGAGGGCAGGCCTGGCTGAGAGTGGAGACGGAAGGCAGGTGTGCCTTTCTTTGCCCTGCCATTTGTCCCCAGTCATACTTCTCCCCTTCCCCCACTCCAGCCTCTTGTATATCTCAACACTGGCTCTCTAGCTTGTGGGCCATGAACCTGTGGCCTTTCTGGGTCATCAGACAGATAGGGCCTTCACAAAAACCTACTTCTTGAATCCTTTCACAAATGGCGTTTGGCTTTCCATGTTCCTCCTCTTGGTTAAATGTCAAAATTGGGGTTGGGGACAAAGAGAAAAAGCACTGGGAAATATACAAGAATGGGGGTGAGGGGTTGCATCACTCGGTTAAATCACAGGGAACTAAGCAAGCAGGCCACAGTGACTGTCCCAGAGTGACTGTCCCTGAGAAAGTTACCAATGTTTTTGCAAGGTTGATACAAGATTATGCATTTTGAAGATCAAGCTATTTATAGCAAGAAAAGGGACCTTTTCATCTTTAATTCCACCTGCTTGCTGCCTCTAAAACTAAGCCCAACTCAATAGTGGTCAGCCATGCAGTCTGCTAAACCAGAGCCACTGGGAGTTACCTCTGATTCCTGCCAGAACTGCTTATTCCTATGGAAACTGCCATGTCTACGGGTGTTATGTGGGGACACACAAAGAACACTCAGGATTGTGCCAGACTCTAGAGGTGGTTTGAAGCAAAACAAAATGCTCCATTCATTTCTTGGGACCTTGTATGATACAGAAACAAAGGCTTTGATATAGTGCTTGTTTTGTTTATTTCTTTGTTTTTGTCAGATTGCGGGTTCCTAAGACACCTGTTTCCACAGAGTTAACGCTCTGATCCCCTCTCTCTCTGTAAGGATCGCCCATTTACACCCAGTGGCATTAACTTTTGCGTGTCCTGTTTCCACTGCTCTGTGGGATTTGAACTCTTGGGTTTTCTGCTGTTTCATGTGACTACTGAAACAGGGGATGGAGAGGTGCTGTGCTTTGATCCTTGAGCCCATCTTTGGTCCTGAGAAGATGAGCCCCTGCATTTGTGGCTACCTGCATAAGACACCTTCTTATTCTCTGGCACAGTTGTGTGAAAGAGGGAGGGGACTATTGCCATTGTTTACAGAGAGAAAACAGACCATGAGGGGAAGTGGGTGACTTGTCCATGCTCATGAGACAAGTAACTAACTGACAGAGCTCAGCTATGTCACCAGCCTACTGACTCTAAATGCCAGGCTTTCCCCCTTAGTTTACGCTGTCTTCTAGAGAAAAATAAACTTCAACTATTTCATGGCCATGCACTTACACATGAGCTGTAGTGTTATCCTTTGTGATAAGAAGTGATGTAACTTGTTTCATTATCTTCTGCGAAGCAAAGGGCAAATGCATGATTGATATGTGGTACCATTTCATGCAGATGGATGATATATCCAAAGTCTGTGGACATTTAACTTTGGGAACAGGGTCAGCTTAGTCACAGACAGAGACGCCATAGTATTTGCTCTGTTTTAAAGAAACTCAGGACCATTTTTCTTCTGGTTGTTTGGTTGGTTGGTTGTTTTCTGAGATACGAAAAAGCTAGTATGCTCTTCAGCGCGCACTCTCCTTTCCCAGCAAAACCATCAGCATTTTTGAAAGTTATGCCTGGGCATAGTGCCTTTATTCCCATGGAGGAATAGTGCACTCTGACCACCAGGCATAGTGCCCACTGTGATCACTTCCCTCTGTACAGTTATCTGCCCACATCTGAGAACATCTTAGCTTACTAGAATAACTGAGACTCTTCCTTCTTAGTCAATGTTCTGTTAGGGCAGCCAGTTGATTGTACAACAGCATTATTAGGATTCTGGCAAGTGCAGGGTGCCTGACGAACCTGAGGTGCTCCTGCACGTTGTAATGGCTGGTGCTCAGAGGCGGGGGAGCAGCTTTGTGACAATAAGAGCTACCATGGTATTTCTTCCCAAAGTAACTTTTTTAGAGAATGCATGTGAAAGGTAGCCTTCTTTGAATTTAGAAAATACCCCCCAAACTTTTAATTAATGAACTTGCCAGGTCCACCTGGAATGCAGATGGTCCCTGGTTTTTAGCTCCTCGTGCTGAAGCATAATGAGCAGTGGTGTCCGGCTGATGATGGAGTGATCCCAAATACAAAGCAGTAACATATATACACATTTGGTGCAGAGCAAAAGTAAAGCGAAGCACAACTATGTCTCACAGAGGGAGATGGGTCCTCCTCCGAGAGTGGAGAAGAGACTCCAGAGTCTCTTCCCACCCTTCATACGTTCACTAGTTTATCCCACCTTCTCCCCCTCCCCGGGATTGGCTGCTGTTTCCCATTGTTTGGGGTGATTGGCAGGTTGAGATTACATAGCAAACTCCTTATTAGGCATGTGTCTTCAACCTTCCAGAAGAACTGGGGGTAGGATGGGCTGTGCAAAATGTACAATGTTGATGTTATGGTAATGAGCCTCAGGTCAGTTTAGGTCACTGGGGGCCCCTCGCTGTGTGTTCCAACCAGGGAGCAGTCCTTAGCTGCTTTTTGCTTCTCAGCTACAATTGGTTCCCATTCTCTGCCCTTAGCCCTTCCCTGCCACCTGCTTACCTTTTACCAGACCTAACGAGCTGACTCAAAGAACATTTTTCTTTAGTGACTACTGTAATAATCAGAGCTTTCTGCATCTTCCAAGAGGACAAAAGAGAAAGAAAATTAGAAAGAAAAGAAAAGAAAATGAAATAGTGAGTTATAAGCCTACCTTCCCTGATAACAGTCCGTAGAATATAAGCTAGTATAAACCTCAGTGCCCCTATCATAAGTGGAGAATTCAACTCAATGCATAAATGACTTTACGTGGCTGCAGATGTCCCAACATCTTTTAAGTGTCTTTTTGAATAGATTAGTGATTTCATCTTCTGAAGGATTCTCTATTTGCCAAAAGCTGCCCCATCTTTACACTTAACTTAGTGTTGGTTTATGTGCACCTGTCTCTGTGCCACAAGAAGTTCTAAGCCCCTTGTCATTGATTTGCTTCAGTATCATAAGTGGTCTCAGAGTTTCACCTTTGAACATGTCCCAGCTACAATCATTGACAGAGAACTAAGAATGAGTAGAAAAAACATGGAAAAAATTAAATTCATATCTAATCCCAGAACTTTGTATTAGTCACTACTTTTCCATTCTTAATTGTTTCAAAAATCACAGAGAAGTGCATTTGAGTGTGTGTGATTTTAGTTACTTCTCTTTTTCCTTTCTGAGGTGTTTGTACTGTGGTAGGAACCTTAATAAGTAATGAATTGGCCAAAAGCAGGAGCAATGGGCTGGAGAAAAACTTAGGTAAAAGGGGCCATCCATTGTCATGGAATCAGTCTGCAATTTCTTTTATAAAACTGGCTTAGTCACTTCTCTCTTTGGTTTTGAGAAAGTAAAAATTTCCCTTCCATCCAACAATTCAAACCAGGCTGAACCAAGTTTCCTTGGAGTTTTAATTAACTTTGGGAAAGTACCAGAAGGGATTCCTTCCTAGGAATTTACATACATGAGTTGATTTTGCAGAACTCTCTAGACCTAGAATCAAAGAGTTAGAAAGGATGAATGATCTTTTGTACAACACTTGAACACCTCACTTGTGACCGTAAAGGATGAATTTCTTCAAGTCTCAACATAGGTTTCTGGAACTCATAAACTACTCAAGAATTTTAAACAATTTTAAATTGAAGAACTGAGTATAATTGCCAAAGTTCTGGAAAACTCATATCATGAGTTCAGTTTGACTGAACTTTGGATTCTGCTTAGCTTTCAGTTCTGTTTTTTAAAAGTAGAAAGTATTTCATTTATGCATGGAATGCTTGCCACTCAAAATCATATGAGTTGACAGGATGTTTTAGAGATCATTATTTTTTTATGACAAGGAAAGTGCCCAATCTGAGTGGTGGTGCTACAGATCTCTCTGTCATCCATTTCTGTCCCCACTCTTGGTTCTGAGATGAATCTCTATTTTCCTTTTGTAGTAAACATTCAAACTGTGTCTGATACTGAGAGGTGAAATTAAATGATGTTTATTTTCACATCACTCAGAGGTAGACATTGCTGTCAACACTCTTGCAGAAGAGAAAAGTAAGTTTTAGAGAGGTCGTGTATCTTGCCCAAGGTCACAAACCAAGGGTATGGCCCTAGTCTGCCTGAAAACAAGCATTTTTTTTTTTTTATTCAACCACATCGTCTCTGTCTATGCCACAAACTGATGCTCTGTGTGGAAAGGGCACCTATTCTGTGGGATCGGGATTCTGCTATTCTTGTCTTGTGACTGATGTTATGTCATACCCAATGGACACCCATTTCTATTAGAAGGATGCTGGACGACAAAGAAGTGTCCCAGGATTCTGTGGATTCGTGATTGCACTCTGTGGTCTCTTCTTAGTTACTCCCCAGAACTCGGTCAGTTTTGATTACTGAGCTGTTCTCTTAACTTTGCTGCTCTGCCCCCTTGGCAGGGTCTTCTGCAGAGCCAAGCCTCTGACAACACTCAGAAATTATTATACCAGCTCAGGTGGTGATGGTTATTACAAAAGACAAGCTGACTAACCAGCAGGGATAGTTTGCTTTACCTTATATCTAATTTTTACAAAAAGTGACAATATTGGCACCAAGAGGGGTGATCAGATTCACTCCCATAAAATGTTTTCTGGAGGCCAGGTGTGGTGGCTCACTCCTGTAATCCTAGCACTCTGGGAGGCCACAGAGGGTGGATTGCTTGAACTCAGGAGTTCAAGACCAGACAGAGCAAGAGTGAGACCCTGTCTCTACTAAAAATAGAAAAACTAGCCAGGAATCATGGCAGGTGCTTATAGTTCCAGCTACTCAGGAGGCTGAGCCCAAGAGTTTGAGGTTGCTATGAGCTATGATGATGCCACCACACTCTACCCAGGGGACAGAGTGAGACTCTGTCTTAAAAAACAAACGAAAAAACACACACGAATGTTTTCTGGGGCCACGATTATAAATAGATAAAAGGGGCACGGACACCTTGAAGCAGAAGCAGTATAATGTATCTCATGCTATTTTAATTCTTTATGTTTTAGAAGAAATACCACTTTCAACCTATCTTTGGAATTTGCAAGGACTCAGGTTGACTTTAGCTTTGGTATTATTATATAAAAATTAATGGTCTATGGTTTTCGGCTGCAAGGATGAGTGAGGCTTGTGTCATGCATAAAATTTGCAACTATGTGGAACATTATCTCACATCAAAGTTGTGGATGAGAAGCTAGTATTTTTGGAAAATTCTTTTCAGCTTTAATTTCTAGGTTTAGAAATTTTACTCAGAACCTCAGTGAATACAGTCTAGTTTATAGGTCCCCTTATGTATTAAAAGAAGCCAGAATTTACATTTAGCAACAAAAGTAATAGACTAAAACTCCCTAATATATTTTCACATAAAAATGAAATGAATCATATAAAATAATTTCATTTGTATATTTAAACATATGCTTTTGCACTGGATGCCACACAAACATGAGTAATATAGACTTTACCTTACTGGATATTACTACCTTGGTTAAGTGAATCAATATTGTAAAAAATTATTATAGTAATCATCTTAAAATACACAATTATACATCCTATAAAAGAGGGTTATACAAAGTTCAATGGGAATCCAGGAAATGGAGATAACTAAGTATCTCATGATGAGTCAGGAAAGATTCCCTAGGGTCCTGACATTTGAATTGGGTATAAAAGGATAAGTAGTCATGGTTCAAGACAATGACTATGCCCTACTATATTTTGAAAGAGTCTATACCAGGAGTAACATTTGACTTGAAAGCGCTGGATCATAGGATGTATGTTGAAGGAGGGAGTAAAGGATTAAAGACAAGATGGTTTCAGATGGTTAAGGGTAATGTTTGCTCTGCTGAAGCACTTAGACCAGTGGTTCTCAACCTTACTAATGCCGTGACCCTTTAATACAGTTCCTCATGTTGTGGTGACCCCCAACCATAAAATTATTTTCATTGCTACTTCATGTGTGCAAAAATGTTTTTTCCGATGGTCTTAGGCGACCCCTGTGCAAGGGCCATTTGACCCCCAAAGGGGTCGTGACCCACAGGTTGAATACCACTGACTTAGACATTTTTGAGAACTATTTAAAGTTAAAATAATCCTTTTTATTATGGAAAATTTCAAATATATATATTTGAAGTTAGACAAGGGAGTGTAATGAGCCCTCATTTATTTGTTATCCAAAGTTAACAATTTTTAATTCATGGTCAATCTTGTTTCATTTATATCCCACCCATGTTGTCTTCTTCTCATCTTAGTTTTGGAGCAAATACCATATATTTTATAGTTCCATATATAAACATTTTAGTATGCGTTTCTAAAATATAAGTTCTCTTAAAAAGTCCACAATATGACTCGGCGCCCGTAGCCCAGTGGTTACCGTGCTAGCCACATACACCAAGGCTGGCGGATTCGAATCCAGCCCAGGCCAGCTAAACATCAATGACAACTAAAACAAAAAAATACCCAGGTGTTGTGGCAGGTACTTGAAGTCCCAGCTACTTGGGAGGCTGAGGCAAGAGAATGGCCTAAGCCCAGGAGTTTGAGGTTGCTGTGAGCTGTGATGGCACAGCACTCTACCCAGGGCGACATAGTGAGACTCTGTCTCAAAAAAAAGTCTACAATATCATTAATACATCTAAAATAACTAATTCTTTGTTATTGCAGCTTTTCAAGTAAAGGAATGATATGCATATATTTGCGTTCTGAAAATAAAACTCTGAAAGCAATGAGGAGGACAGGTTAGAGAGAAAAAAAAATACTAAAGACCAAAAGAAGACTCCCTCTGGAGTTTGAACCAGGGCAGTGGTAATGAAGAGCATGGAAGAATTTTCAGAAAAATTTTAAAGATCAGTTATATATGGGGGAGCAGGAGATGAGGGAACAGAAGAAGATTTGAGGTTTTTTAATTTGGATAATCAGCATATAAATATGCCACTAACTGATACAGTATAGAGATTCCTTGAAAAGCAGTTTAGCTTGGTTCAATGTATACAAAATCCAAACATATTACCCTAATCCTATTACCCTAAAACAAAACTTTGCAATTTGTGCCTGAAGCCCCAGCTGCTTGGAAGGCTGAAGCAGGAGGATTGCATGAGCCCAGGAGTGCAAGGACAGCCTGTGCAGCGGAGAGACTGTCTCTTAAAGCAAAACAAAACTTTAAGACTTGAAGCATTTGGAGTAATTGTGATGCTCCACCTTAAGGAAGTCTTAACAATACTTAGAAAATATGCAGAGAACAGCATCTAAAATGTTGAAGGGGCAGAAGATTGCTCAAGGACAGACTGAAAACGGATCTTTTCAGTTTACGTCTGATTAGTAGCTATTAACCATGAAGCCTAATGAACATGACTTATTCACCAAACTCCAACCCCCAGAGGTTTGAAAGGGGAAAATTAAAAACAATGAAAAGAACGCCCTCTCCGTTATATGATGAAAATGTTCAAACAAACAAAAAAGCTGAAAGATTTATACAATGAATACCTTTCTACAAGTAGCAATTTACTATTTTTTAAACGTATTTATTTATTTATCCGTTTCTCTATCTTCCATTGGCTCATCTTATTTTTTCCAGAATAAGTGGCAGACAGCTGTAAACTTCATTCCTGAACACTTCATCATCATACATGTCGTTAGCCAGAGTTTAATATTTGTTTATGCAGAATTTATATTTTACACAAGAGAGATTAAACTTGTACATTTATTTTCTCAAAAGGAAAGGCTGTGATTCAAGGACGATTAGTACACTACATGGCTGATTTTATTTATGAAAACAAGAAACTGAGAACTTCTTAATTCTCAAAGCAGTCACACCCCCGCTACAAAACAGCCTTTGAGGGGCAGTCAGGGATTGGCCTGGCAAAGCCTCCCTATAAAATGTCATTGAATTTGAATGAGCGGAAACTGACACCTGGAAACATAAGCTTTTTGCCAGTAAGTGACAGAGCTGGCAGTAGAACAAATCACTTCTAATAATTTCTCATTGCTGCCTCCAACAATTCTGCAGAGTAATAATGCAGCATAGATGATTTATTAGTGAAAAAGTGATGCATTCTGTGCAGAGTCATCATGAAATTGCTCCATGAGTGCATATAGTTGGACAATGGTAAGGGAGGTAAAATGTTCTCACAAAAAAGAATTCTATTCATACACTGACACAAACAAACAAACAAACAAAACCATCTGTGCCCTTATTTATCCCCTGACTCTCTAAAGGGAATTAAAGCAGCTCATGATAAAAAGTAAAAATAAAATAAAACTGAAAAAGATCAATGCATTAGTAAAACAAGGGCCAAAATATGCCAGTGAGTCAGGTGGGGAATAAGTTTGGACCTAGAAAGCTTTAAAATGTTCTCATTATGCCAAATTCTGACATGCTAAATCTTGCTGGTTGGTTCAAGAATTAAAAGGTGTGTTTGTTTGTATGTTTACTGTTGATGGAGATGTCTAGTATTCATATGGAAACTGAAAAATTCAGTCAAATAGCAGGACATTTACCTATACAAAAAGCAGCCATTCTATTACTGGAAACTATTTCAGGTGTAGATTTTGTTAGTTTGTATTCTGGTTTTACCACCCTAGTCTGTATCAGTAGCTCTCAACTGAAAGTGATTTTGACTTCCAAAGGACATTCAGCAAAGTCTGGAGAGATTTTTGGCAGCTCCCACTGGGAGGGGGATGGAGTATTACTGGCATCTAGTGGGTAGAGGCCAAGGACGCTCCGACAAAAGGGTAACATCCTACCCTACACAGGACGCTCACCTACAATAGAATTATCCAGCTGAAAATATCAGTAGTAGCACAGTGGAGAAACCCTGGTCAACGTGAATCAGTGAAAAATCTCATTCTAATTGCCTTCAGAACACAGGACATGAGTTACACAGGACTTTCTTCTTGTAACTACCGTGGTGATGATCTTGATGGAATACTGCTGCGTCAGCTTCAGGGTGAACATGAGATGTCAAATGACCAGTCCTTCACCAGATCCACGAGAAGCCACGTGCAGTGGCTCACAACATAGGTTGGCAGTCCTGTCTGGTGTCCAAGTGAGGGGACTGATAGTTAGCAGAAAAATATTCAAAGTAGTGAGGGCCACAGTGTTGCTCAGAGCAGATCAAAGGATCTGTAGGTCTTAAGTCCCAGGATAGTTCATCTCGGGACTGGAGAGTTCATTTCTCTACTTCCTGTTTTCCTCTTCTTTAAAAACTCAGGAAGGAGAACCGAGGCCACCAGAAAGCAGACTGTCTTGCTGCCAATCTGAGGACTCTGTCTCTCTGATGTAGGTCCCTCCCCTTCCTGCTTCTCTTCCTAATTATAGTTATAATCGGTGTTTGTAACTACGTCCTCTTCTTTCGCCACTCGTGTCACAGCTGGTGCCCATCCGCCGCCCTGTGGTCATCCTCTCTTCCTTCTGGGTTTCTGGCTTCATTCTCCGCCAGATGATCTGCATCAGTGTGTAGGCCCATGTGCTTCAGTCACTCTCATCTTATAAAAATGCCCTCTGCTTCCCACAGCCTCTGCCCATTTTTCTTCACTTCCAATCCCAGACACAATTTTTAAGCTCATAGTCTACACATGCTGTCCTTCTTTGCCACCCAGCTTCTGCCCACAGACCCAGGGACGCTGTCCTTGTCAAGGTCACCAGTGACCTCCTCGTGGCAGATTTTTCAAAGGCAGACGGTTTCCTATTTTTTCCCTGTTTGACACCTCAGTAGTGTTCATCATGCCTGGCGGTTTGCACTAACATGGACGTGTCCTCCCCTGGCCTCACGGCCCAGCCTGCTCTGAAGCTTTCCTCCTCCCTCTCTGACCACACCTTCTCAAGATGCTCTGCTGCTGCTCCTCTTCCTGACCTCCCAATGTTGGAATCCCAAGACTCAAGGATGGGCCCTCTTACCTGCTCTCTTACACTTTCTTCCTGAGCAATGTAAACCATTCCTATAAATGCTGTTCTTCCAATTATAAATTATATCCCATATTCCTCCCTGGAGCTCCAGATTTGTATGAATAGCTGCAACTGGAGACCCACCCTTGGGAGTTTGCCAGGCCTCTGAGTGTTAAGACATCTCAAGCACAACTGTAGATTTCTTCCCATAAACCCTCTCCCTCCATCCGACCTGCCTTCTTCACGTTAGTAAGTGGAATCATGGTCCAGCTAGTTTTTCCACCTCTGTGTTTCCTCCCATCCAGACTGCTTCAGTCTCCAACTTTCAGCTTTTGGCTGCATTATCACCTCTACAAAGAGGTACTTCTTGACCACCCAGCTAAAATCATCCTTTCTGCCATTCTCTGTCTTAGCCTGCTATGGTGGGTTTTCTTCCATAGCTTTTATAACATGTATTATTATTTATTTATCAATTTGTCTGTCTCCTTGTTTGATGTTGGTTTCCCTCATTAAACTCACCCAGGTCCTGGCATATAGGGAGGGTAGGGGCATGTTTGTTGAATCATTAAAAGACTATTTTGATGTGGGGCCTAAAACGGATACTTTTTTTCACCCTGAACAGATAAGAATTGGATGCTTTTGCTGTCAGAGTCACATTTTTAGTTATAGTAAAAAGATAACATTTAAGCATCATCCAGAAAAAAAAGGATAAAAAAGAGAATTTTTAATTCTTAATACATGCTTGTTAATTAATGGATTGATGAATCAATTAGAAATGTACTTAATTTCTTTGTATTCCAATTTATTCATTTATAACTGAGAAATAATGCTATTAAGTCATTTTTGCCAAAGTTTATCTTTAATCTTTAAAAATGTATTTATTTATTTATTTATTTATTTACGAGACATGCTCTCGCTCTGGCACCCAGGCTCCTGTGCCATGGTGTCATCACAGCTCACTTCAACCTTAAACTCTTGGGCTCCAGAGCTCCTTCTGCCCATCTCCTGAGTTGTGAGACTATAGGGACGTGCCATCATGCCTGGCTATTTTTTGTAGAGACGGGATCTTGTTATGCTGCTCAGGCTGGTCTTGAGCTACTATGCCCAGTCTCCAAAATTATTTTATATGACAAAGTTAGAGAATTGTTTTTTAATATCCTTTGCAGAAAGACATTAAATTTGTACGAGACCACATTTGAGATGGTGCAGAGATGACACATCCTGTCGATTCCCTTCGTCTGAGGACCGTGCTGCACTGATGTTAGAGCTCTTAGGGTTTGTGAGTCAACAGAGTGTCATCCGTCTTCCCTGTTCTAAGTCTTATCGGCAAGGATAGCACTGGGTGGTGTTTTTGGTAACTGGCTACATGATATAATTTTCTGTGCAGCCTCGGCATCCTCCTGTTGGAGACGCCGTGGGAGGCTGGTGGGCAGCACAGCACAGAAGTCCCTGGCTGGGGCCAGAGCACAGAGGACGTTCTGGTTTCTGGCCAAGGTGCTGAAGGGTAACTGAGGTGAACAAAGTAGCAAAAGAAGCAACTTCACAGGGAGGAGTAAGGAACACCATCTAGGCCTTGGCAGGGTGACAGACACCTCTGCAAAAAAGAAAACCTTATTTTTTCTGAAATGAGTGTTCACTTTGCGGTTGCTCATGGATTCTTGGGAGGAGGTTAAAATTTCAATCTTAAGTTTTTGTGATACTGAACAGCAGCAAGGAAGGTTGTCTTCCCCACCCCACCCCACCCCACCCTTTTGTACTGTGCAAGTCTATTTGTTTTAAGGTATAAAAGAAGGACGTCAGATGGTAGAAGCACAGGAATGCCAATTTCCCTTTGTCTTCCTTCATTGTAAAAAACAAACAAACTGAAAGGGGGCGGTGCCTGTGGCTCAGTGAGTAGGGCGCCGGTCCCATATGCCAGAGGTGGTGGGTTCAAACCCAGCCCCGGCCAAAAAAAAAAAAAACTGCAAGGAATCTGTGGGCGCAAACACACAAAATTCCACATTTTATGTTGGGATTTTATAGATATCTGATTCTTGGTTAAGAACCTAGCTATGGACTGAAGTTTGTCCCTATAGAATTCACATATTGAAGCCCTAAACTCCAATGTGACTGTTTGAGGGTAATTAAGGTTAAACAAGGTCACAAAGGTGGGGCTCTAATCCACAAGGGCTGGTGTCCTCATCAGAAGAGACCCCAGAGTGCTCTCTCTTTCTCTCTCTTTCTAAAATGTGAGAACAAAGAGAAAACACTCACTAGGGACTTCTCGGCTTCTAGAACTGTGAGAATGAACTTTCTTTCCTTCCTTCCTTCCTTCCTTCCTTCCTTCCTTCCTTCCTTCCTTCCTTCCTTCCTTCCTTCCTTCCTTCCTTCCTTCCTTCCTTCCTTCCTTCCTTCCTTCCTTCCTTCCTTCCTTCCTTCCTTCCTTCCTTCCTTCCTTCCTTCCTTCCTTCCTTCCTTCCTTCCTTCCTTCCTTCCTTCCTTCCTTCCTTCCTTCCTTCCTTCCTTCCTTCCTTCCTTCCTTCCTTCCTTCCTTCCTTCCTTCCTTCCTTCCTTCCTTCCTTCCTTCCTTCCTTCCTTCCTTCCTTCCTTCCTTCCTTCCTTCCTTCCTTCCTTCCTTCCTTCCTTCCTTCCTTCCTTCCTTCCTTCCTTCCTTCCTTCCTTCCTTCCTTCCTTCCTTCCTTCCTTCCTTCCTTCCTTCCTTCCTTCCTTCCTTCCTTCCTTCCTTCCTTCCTTCCTTCCTTCCTTCGTCAGAGTCCACTTTTTCACCCTCTGTAGAGTGCTTTACCATCATAGCTCACAGCAACCTTAAACTCTTGGGCTCAAGCAGTTCTCTTGCCTCAGCTCCCAAGTACCTGGGACTACAGGCACCTGCCACAATGCCCAGCTATTTTTTTTTTTTGTTGTTGTTGTTATTTGTTTGGTTAGCAGGCTAGGCTGGGTTCGAACCCACCGGCTCTGGTATATATATATGGCTGGTGCCCTAACCACTGAGCTGAACGCCAAACCAGAGAAATAAGTTTCTGTGGTTTCAGCTATCTCATCTTTGGTATTTTTTAGAAACTGCTCTGCCCCTAAGGTAGCTGTGCTCAATGGTCACTGGTCCATGGAAGGGACAGAGGGATAAGAGAACTCCCCAACGATCAAATGTTCTGCATCTAGAACATTCTGCCCCCCTGTGGGTGGGGCATATGGGAGCCTCAGCACACATTAGTAGGGGCAGCCATACTGTGCTTGGCTCTCCCTGCTCTGGGTTTTGTGAACACACAGCAGGTGAAGGGTGGAGACCACACAGGAGGGGCTTGTTCTGGTGACGGGCGGGCCCCTCTTCTATAGAGGTGTCACTGGGCAGGTCATCTGTCTGAACCCAGGGGCCTCTTCCAATTTTCTTTCAAGTGTTTAATAAGGTAGGAATCCTCCTAGATGTGATAATCTTATTTTGTAAAGTAGGGAACCATATTTCCCCACAGTTAAGATTGGAGTGACCTGAGCCTTAAACAAACCCCTGGAAATGAGAGAAGCATTCACTCCAAAAAATTCCATTCACTTTCATCCTTGTCCCTCTTGAGAAAGCAGCCACTGTCTAATATCTAGTAGCATTTGGGTACAAGGATAATGTGAGCTGCAATTTGCAGGCTATTTATTCCAAAACCTGGTAGAGCAAGGGCAGTCTCCCAACATCGAGTGGTGCTGTCAGAGTGAGTTTGGACTGGCGGAAGGGGAGAACTTGAAGGTCTTTCCTGGAAGAATTAAAAAGAAAAGCCAAAGTTTGAGTGGCTGGAGGTAATCAGCAAAATCTGTGGAATTGGATGTGACAGGAGTAAAAAGAGACTCAATTGTCAAAGCCCGAGTACCAGTGGTTTGTGCCATGACCCATTTTGAGTTCCAAGACTCCATTTTGAGTTCTCCAGCTTAAATCCACACCTCCTCTTCACCCATCTCAGAGATACCCAGCACTGCCCCAGACGCTCAGCATCAACCAGCCATAGCTTTTAATTAAAATCCGCACTATCATGTTAGAAGTCTAAAATAAATTTTAGATGATTATTTTGACAAGGAGAGATGCTTAAGTTGGAATAATATTTGCAAAATTAAAGAGCTAAATTTCCTTGAAATCCAACCAGTAAGCAAAAATTCCATGGCCATCAGTCATACCCAAATTGTAAAAAGGTGGCTGTGTGTCAGAAAACTCACATCTTTTTTAAGCAGGTGCATTCGTTCAATATCAGTCTTTTGTTCCATGAACTTTTTATGTCCCAGAGACCCCACTATGTGTCTGGATTCTATGGAAGCTCACTGTAATGGAATATTTTCCTCTAATTCACTAGCTCATGTTTAAATTTTGGCAAATCCTGTTATCATTTGACCTTGAGGTTCTCCTTTATAGAATGAAATAGTCAAACTGGTAACTAAATAAAAGGTCCCCTTGAAAGGTGGAAAATTTCCCTATTTCTTCTATTACCACAACCTCTTTGTCTTCCTTAGACTAAAAACACTATCAGAAGACAGGAACAAGCAAGATGATGAAACAGGTGTTGGGGGACACATTCTCCCAGCTGCACTGTCCAGTAAATAACCCTTGCCTGGTTTCTAGGTTCTCTTTTTAGAATAATAAACAACAACCAAAGAAGAATACCAGATCAATTTGTGTAGTCACTCCTTATACAAGGGACTCGTGCTGGAAGTTATCCTACAGGAAATTATCCTGAAAAGTCCACAGTGATGAATCTCTGCCATTTACTTGAGTCTGACTTGGAGAAATGAGCTGTGACTTGCAGTCAACAAATTCTAAGCAACATAGAGAGGAAGTGGGAGAGAATGAAACTACATACTCACTGTGGTGTGTAGACTCTGAGATGTTTGCCTCTAAGCGTGAGTAGGTCTATGTATTTTTTTATTTTTTTAGGTAGCCCAAATGCACATTCTATTTTCTCTGAATCTTTCCAGAATCTGCAAAGTAAAGTGTTAAGGGAGCATTGACACCAAGTCCCATGTTTTTGGAAATCATTAATGAACCCCTATCTTGTTGATTATGAGAACTTTTCTTTTTTTTTTTAATTATTAGTTGATTACGAGAACATTTCTTTTTTTTTTAATTATTAAATCATAGCTGTGTACATTAATGCAACCATGGGATACCGTACACTGGTTTTATAGACCGTTTGACACATTTTCATCACACTGGTTAACACAGCCTTCCTGGCATTTTCTTAGTTATTGTGTTAAGACATTTATATTCTACATGTACTAAGTTTCACATATACCCTTGTAAGATGCACCGCAGGTATAATCCCACCAATCACCCTCCCTCCGCCCATCCTCCCCACTCCCTCCCCTCCCTCTTCCCCTTCCCCCTATTCTTAGGTTATAACTGGGTTATAGCTTTCATGTGAAAGCCATAAGTTAGTTTCATAGTAGGGCTAAGTACATTGGATACTTTTTATTCCATTCTTGAGATACTTTGCTAAGAAGAATATGTTCCAGCTCCATCCATGTAAACATGAAAGAGGTAAAGTCTCCATCTTTCTTTAAGGCTGCATAATATTCCATGGTGTACATATACCACAATTTATTAATCCATTCATGGATTGATGAGCACGTGGGCTTTTTCCATGACTTAGCAATTATGAATTGGGCTGCAATAAACATTCTGGTACAGATATCTTTATTATAATGTGATTTTTGGTCTTCTGGGTATATACCTAGTAGAGGAATTATAGGATTGAATGGCAGATGTACTTTTAGATCTCTAAGTGTTCTCCAAACATCTTTCCAAAAGGAATGTATTAATTTGCATTCCCACCAGCAGTGTAGAAGTGTTCCCTTTTCTCCAGATCCACGCCAACATCTCTGGTCTTGGGATTTTGTGATATGGGCTAATCTTACTGGAGTTAGATGATATCTCAAAGTAGTTTTGATTTGCATTTCTCTGATGATTAAAGATGATGAGCATTTTTTCAGATATCTGTAGGCTGTGCACCTGTCTTCTTCAGAGAAGTTTCTCTTCAAGTCCCTTGCCCAGCCTACTATGGGATCATTTGTTCTTTTCTTTATACGTTTGAGTTCTTTGTGAATTCTGGTTATTAAACCTTTGTCGGAAACATAACCTGCAAATATCTTCTCCCATTCTGAGGGCTGTTTGCTTGCTTTACTTACTGTGTTCTTGGCTGTGCAGAAGCTTTTTAGTTTGAACAGTTCCCAGTAGTGTATTTTTGAAGCTGCTTCAATTGCCCAGGGGGTCCTCCTCATAAAATACTCGCCCAGACCGATTCCATCAAGGGTTTTCCCTGTACTCTCTTCTAGTATTTTTATAGTTTCATGTCTTAAGTTTAAATCTTTAATCCAGTGAGAGTCTATCTTAGTTAATGGTGAAAGGTGTGGGTCCAATTTCAGTCTTCTACAGGTTCCCAGCCAGTTCACCCAGCACCATTTGTTAAATAGAGAATCTTTTCCCCACTGAATGTTGTTAATTGGCTTGTCAAACATCAGATAACGGTAAGTAGCTGGATTTATCTCTTGGTTCTCTATTCTGTTCCAGACATCTAATCTTCTGTTTTTGTGCCAGTACCATGCTGTTTTGATCACTATTGATTTATAGTATAGTCTGAGATCTGTTAGCGTGATTCCTTCTGCTTTGTTTTTATTTCTGAGTAATGTCTTGGCTATTCAAGGTTTTTTCTGATTCCATATAAAATGAAGTATTATTTTTTCAAGATCTTTAAAGTATGACAGTGGAGTTTTAATAGGGATTGCATTAAAATTGTGTATTGCTTTGGGTAGTATGGACATTTTAACAATGTTGATTCTTCCCAGCCATGAGCATGGTATGTTTTTCCATTTGTTAACATTTTCAGCTATTCTGAAGAAATTGCAAAACTCAAAGGTAAGCTAGCTGTTTGAGGATAAGTAGAAACAAATAATATGTCAGCACGAAGCTCAAGCAAGAGGTGGTATTTGGCTTGCAATTCGAACTTGCCTTTTGAGTAAACATTATGTCAGAAGGTTTAAGTAAGCATAGTAGCTGCCTCATCATCCTTCAGATTATGAAAGGCTTCTCCTTAGCTTTTAGATCTGGGATGCCAGCACACAGCCCCAGGAGTCTGAGGTAGGGGCTTGCAAATGCAAATGTCTGCAGGTCCAAGAAGACATAATGACATAAAGAGTGAAGTGGATTAGGGAGAAGAAAAATTCTCTCTCTACTTGGGATAAGTATTAGTTTGTGTTTCTCTTAAATCTACTAAAAGAGAAAAGGTGCATGTGGGGTGATAAATGGTAATGTCACTTGGTCTCAGTTTAGGGAGACAAAGTTGGGGGTAGGAGGGACTTTGGGGAACTGGGAGCCGCTTGCTGCTCATTTCCACCCAAATGTTTCCTCGTGTGAATGCAGCTCTAAAATTGGCAGATCTGATTTTTCCAGAAGCAGAAGTTCACATTTGTATACTTTTGCAATTAATTCAAACTTTCTGAAACTTGGCCTATACAGAGAGAGCCAGTCCTGTATGGGCCAAACACAAACATACATCCTGGGGCTCCATCGGTCCAAGAGGTTATCATTTTGTAACTTGTGGATACTGAGTAAGATAGAACTTACGAGCTTGTACCATCTTCAGTTTCAGAGGAAAAACTGAGCCTCGTGTTTATTATTTGTATATCTTTAAGCTTTCTCAGATGAGAAGAAATATGTAAAAAGAGAAAGGCATTTGAGAACAATATTTATAATGTTTGGCCAGGCACTATGTTCCTATATTTCACTGCTACGGTATCAGAGCCAGAGTTCTTGGGTTATTATAGAAAGCATGATTTTGTTTTAGGATCCATAAGCACAGCTGTGTGAGATACTGCTGGTGTCAACCATATGGCATTTATAGTCATCTTGCTGTGAATATGGTCCTCAATAAAGAATTCATGGGAGGGATTCAGCCAGGGCCCATGTTACAACAAAAATATGGAGATTTGGCTATATCTGGATGGCATAAGGAATTTTCTAGTTTAAAAAAAAAATACATGTTTGGCACTTTGTAGACAGCATATTATTGAAGAAAAGACTTGTTTATCCAAAAGCAAAATTAGATTTTGGAAAAGAAGCTATAATGCTTGAAAACAACCACAACGATACCTTTTTATAAAACCTGGACTCCTAGCCCATTGCTTTGGGCGCACAAAAGTAGCACATTTTGGGTCTTGTGCATCTGTTGATTTTTCGAGTACAGATACGGCATCAGATGTCTCAGTGTTATTTTTTTCCTAGTCATTGAGTTTTTTACGGTAGCTTTTTGTCTTTTTCACCTAAATCCAAGTATGTGGCCATAAATTAATGAGAGATTTAAACATTTTTATCTGTATTTTAATAACATGATAAACAATTTGTGTTGAGGAAGTATCTTTTAATCTAAATGTTTGGTGAACAATTTCAAGTGTTTGTGATTCATAGTTAAAGAGTGCAATGATAATTAAGTAAATAAACACGTGCTTTGTTTTCTGGACTAGACGTTAGAAGTAAGTATTGAAAAGAAACCACTGGAAATGAGACATTGTGGTGAGATAAAAGGGTGAGAACTTGCAGACTTGTGAAATCTCCCCAAATTACCACAGAAGCCTATGAGGTTTTCCTTTTAATTTTAGGGCTCAGCTTGGTTTCATTTACTATTTCAGCTCTTCAGCATCCTTATTATGATGAGTAGATCTCTCAGCAAAACTTTTGGTGGAAATATTTTTGTGTAACATCCACTCCCAAGAGTTGTTTTAGGGATATTAATAACCCAACATCCATTTCTTTCCATTCACGTAAGAAGGAATGCAACGTCAAGGCTTGGATCCTGTTCAAGACTCATTGGTGCGGATATTATGGCATATCTGTATGTGTCTACTAACAGCTCCTGGTCTTGAACCTGTTTGGGGCAGATACATATCTTTATAGTTCCCTGAGTACTTTTCCTTTGTGCTTAATAAATTATATTGTAGGCCAAGTGCAGCACTCTGGGATGCTGAGGCGGGTGGATTGCTTGAGCTCAGAGTTTGACACCAGCCTGATCAAGAGTGAGACCTCATCTCTAAAAAGAGCTGGTGTTGTGGTGGGCACCTGTAGTCTCAGCTACTTGGGAGGTTGAGGCAAAGACAATCACTTGACCCCAGGAGTTTCAGCTTGCTGGGAGCTGATCATTCTAAAAATTTTTTTTAGATTGAAAATGAGCAATAAAAATATAATTGAATGGGTTGGGTTGTACGTCTAGAGACAGCTAGTTTTAAACTGACAAAATAATGAATAATACAAAGTAAGAATCAGATTATAGAATTTTCATTTAGGAAAACATGGACTAAGTCACAGTAGAAATGAGAGTTAAACTAGTTCTCGTATTCATGACACAGATTTCTAGTTTATGCTGCTTTTCCCCTCCCTCCCTCTGTCCTTTCTTCCCTTTGCTCCCTTCCTTTCTTTCTCTGTAAAATGGGTACGTGTAGGTAAAACACATGTGGCTTATGAATTTGAGAGAAATGACAGAAATAGGAATCATTTTATCCCTTGGGAAGAGGGCACTTTTCGGTCACTTACCAGGAAAATAATAATAGTAGCTAACACTCATTGACAATACACTCTGTGCCAGTTCCTAGGCGCTTTGCCTGTTATTAATGTATTTAATTCTTATAACAACCCTGTAACTACTGAAGATACTGACATAACCGTTTGGTAACGTAAAGTACACAAAACCTAAAGGAAGTCATATATTGAGTTCTAAGATCTACCTAGAAGAAAGAGTCAGGAGGGTAGAGAAGTCTTGAAAAGTGAGAGGGTGATTGCCAAGCAGACTGTTGGGTGGAGGCATTAAAAAAAAAAAAAAAGGAGTTAGGTGACATCTCAAAGTAGTTTTGATTTGCATTTCTCTGATGATTAAGGATGATGAGCTTTTTTTCATGTGTTTGTACATCATGCGTCTGTCTTTAGAGAAGTTTCTCTTCAAGTCCCTTGCCCACCCTGAGATGGGGTCACGTGTTCTTTTCTTGCTAATACATTTGAGTTCTCTGTGGATTCTGGTTATTAAACCTTTATTGGTGGTATAACCTGCATACATTTTCTCCCATTCTGTGGGCTGTCTGCTTGCTTTACTTACTATGTTCTTGGCTGTGCAGAAGGTTTTTAGTTTGATCAGGTCCCAGTAGTGTATTTTTGATACTGCTTCAATTACCTGGGGAGTTCTCCTCATAAAATATTCACCCAGGCTGATTCCTTCAAGAGTTTTCCCTGCACTTTCTTCAAGTATTTTTATAGTTTCATGTCTTAAGTTTAAATCTTTTATCCAGTGAGAATCTATCTTAGTTAATGGTGAAAGGTGTGGGTCCAGTTTCAGTCTTTTACAGATCACCAGCCAGTTCACCCAGCACCATTTGTTAAATAGGGAATCTTTTTCCCACTGAATGTTTTTTTTTTTTTTTTTATTGTTGGGGATTCATTGAGGGTACAATAAGCCAGGTTACTCTGATTGCAATTGTTAGGTAAAGTCCCTCTGGCAATCATGAAGATTTCCCACTGAATGTTTTTAATTGGCTTGTTATATCACCTAACCCCAGTAAGAGTAGCCCACATAACAAAATCCCAAAACTAGAGATGTTGGCATGGATGTGGAGGAAAGGGCACACTTCTACACTGCTGGTGGGAATGCACACTAATACGTTCCTTCTGGAAGGATGTTTGGAGAATACTTAGGGACCTAAAAATAGACCTGCCATTTGATCCTATAATTCCTTTACTAGGTTTATACCCAGAAGACCAAAAATCACAATATAACAAAGATATCTGTACCAGAATATTTATTGCAGCCCAATTCACAATTGCTAAGTCATGGAAGAAGCCCAAGTGCCCATTGACCCACGAATGGACTAGCAAATTGTGGTACATGTATACTATGGAATAGTATGCAGCCTTAAAGAAAGACGGAGACTTGACCTCCTTCATGTTTACATGGATGGAGCTGGAACATATTCTTCTTAGCAAAGTATCTCAGGAATGGAAGAAAAAGTATCCAATGTACTTAGCCCACTTTGAAACTAATTTATAGCTTTTCACATGAAGGCTATAACCCAACTATAGCACAAGAATATGGGGAAAGGGTCAAGGAAGGGGAGGGGAGGGGAGGGGGGAGGTTAGGGTGGAAGGAGAGTAATGGGTGGGGCCACACCTACGGTGCATCTTAGAATGGGTACAGGTGAAACTTACTAAATGCCCAATACAAATGTCTACATACAATAACTAAGAAAATGCCATGAAGGCTACGTTGAATAGTTTGATGAGAATATTTCAGATTGTATATGAAACCAGCACATTGTACCCCTTGATTGCACTAATGTACACAGCTATGATTTAACAATAAAAGATACAAACAAACAAAAAAAGGAAACAATGAAACCATGTGTGCAAAGCTTGGGGGCCTGTGTAAAAGAAGTTCCTTCTTAGAGAAGTAGAACGTGGGTGGAGAACAGAGCAATGAGGGTATGGGCATTTGTATGTGTGGAAGGGACCATTGATGTATTTACCACTGCAGGGAACTGTGGAAGAATTTTGAGTAAGGGAGTTCTGTCATCATTCGAATCATTTCGAAAGATTGATTTGGCCCCAGGAGAGAGGAGAGCCAGTCTAGGAGTCTGGTAAGGGACTGCATGAGCCCGGGAGGGGCAGAGGAAGTGGAAGAATAAAGGAATGTGAGAGACTATTGGGAAGTAGATGGTCAGGCGAACGGGGTGAGTCCCATGCTTGTGGCTTGGAATACTGGGAGGCAGGTTGAACCATAGATCAAAGAAAGAAATATAGGAAAAATAGCGGTTGTTTACAGTGAAGAGCAGGGTGCAGCGGCTCACACCTGTAATCCCAACACTTGGGGAGGCCGCAGCAGGAGGATTTCTTGAGGCCAGGAATTCAACACCACCAGCCTGGGCAACATACAGAGACCCCGTTTCTTCAAAAAATTAAATTATTAAGGTATAGTGGTGCATGCCTATAGCCCCAGGAGCGAAGGAGGCTGAGGAGAGAGGATCTCTTGAGTCCAGGAGTTCGAGGCTACTGTGAGCTAAGACTGTGCACTTGCACTGCAGCCTGGGTGATAGAGCAAGACTCTGTCTCCCCACCAAAATAAAAACAAAAACAAAAAAGTGAGGAGGACATATTCTTTAATTAATTAGAAATTTTTCATTGAGTGTAGTTCATACACCATTAGAATCTATTCTTTTGAAATGTAGAATTCAATGACTTTTAGCATATTCACAAGGTTCTTCAACAACTAACACTGTCAAATTTCAGAACATTTTCTCCCTCTGGAAAGAAACTCCGAAGCCGCTGTAGTTACTTCTCATTCCTGCTTTCTCCTGGCGCCGAAGCGACTACCAATCTACTTTCCACGTGTCTCTGTGCATTTGCTTATTCTTGCTATTTATTGTAAATGGAATCGGTGGATAAATGATACAGGCAGTCCCCAAGTTACAAACATTTAGCTAACATACAACTCACACTTACGACTAGAAGCTATTCCCGTAAGCCCCGAGTTATGAACATCCGACTAATGAATGGCTCACACAAACAGAGGCTATTATAAGTAACAATAAGTCATAAGTAAATGTATCTGTTCCAACTTACATAGAAATTCAGCTTAAAAACAAACCTACAGACCCTATCTCATTTGTAACCCGGGGACTGCCTGCATGCCGGCGTGTGTCTGCCTTCTTTCACTGAGCACGGTGATTTCAAGGTTCATCCAAGTTGCAGTGTGTATCAGAACTTCATTCCTTGTCATGGTTGAATAAGATTTCATTGCATGCAGACACCTCATTTTGTTTATCCAGTCATTATTGATGGACATGGGGTTTTTCCACTTTGGGGCAACTATGAGTAATACTGCTCCGAATACTTGTGTACAAGTTTGCGTGTGGATATATGTTTTCAATAGTCTTGAGTGTATACCTAGGAATTTTTACATCATATGGTAAATGTAAACTATGTGTATATTTTTCAGGAACTGTCAAACTTTTCAAATTGTCTGTGCCATTTTACATTCCCACACATAGGAGATGAGATATGAAAACTTACCCAAAAGTTAAGTGAAACTTGCCCAAACTCACATACTCGTGAATGGCAGAGCTAGGACGCAATCCCAAGTGTGGCTGTCTCCAAACCCTCGTCCCTTTCCTCTGCAGTACACTCGCAGAAGCCCCCTGTTAGGGTTGGAGTCATCGGCATAGTGGTGGCCTTTGAAGCCACATTTGTGGAAGAGTTTACCACAGAGCATTTGTACAGTGCAAGGAACAGACGGACATGGAGACCTGAGACCCCTCTGCAGTTTAGAAGCCAGCAATAGGAGGAAAGTCCGAGACTGTAGGACCAGAGGCATAGGAGGAAACCCGGGGGAGAGAAGTTACAGGAAAACCGCTCAAGGGGAGAATTTCAGGGACAGGGTGGTCAAGACATAACCTATAGCTGCTGAGCCTGAGTGTAAGAAGAGGATGAAGAGAGCTTGTGGGATGTGGTTACTTCTGCCAGAGTAGTCTGGGTGAAGAATGGGGGAAAGGAGTGGAGAGGGAATTGGACAGAGCCTGATTTTGGTGGTATGGAGAGGGGATGGAATAGAGCCAGCAAACTCTGCTTGGTTGTGAAGGATGGGAAAGAGGAGAGGTGGCCAGTAGGGTTGGTGGGTTTTGTTTGTTTCTTTGTTTGTTTGTGCTTGGTTTGGGCCAGAAGAGACACTTCATGTTGACTCAGATAGAGGAAGAAGGAGAGTGCAAGGGCAGAGGACAGAGACGTCCTTTGACCGGCTGCAGAGCCTCGGGTGCCGGGTCAAGGTGCTGGTGAAGAGCCTATGGAGAGGCCTTTCTCCAGGGGAGAGGGCGCGGTGCTGTTGCAGATACCATCCTCCCTCTTGGCAGGCCAAGGGAAATAGGTTCACCCTGGGGTTTCCTTCACTTGCCTTCATCTGCTCACACTCTAGTAAGCTACAATTCACTCATTCCTCCTTTAGTAACCCACCGACACATGCTTATTCCCATTCCTTGGTCTTCTTTATTTCTCTCTCTCTCTCTCTCTCTCTCTCTCTCTTTTATTTGAGACAGAGTCTCACTCTCTTCCCTTCTACAGTGTAGTGACATCATTCATGGCTCACAGAAACCTCAAACTCCCAGGCTCAAGTGATCCTCCTGCCTCAGCCTCCTGAGTAGGGGGGACTACCCCCACAGCTGGCTAATTTTTCTATTTGTTCTTAGACAGGGTCTTACTCTTGCTCAGGCTGGTCTCCGACTCCTGACCTCAAGCAATCCCTCTGCCTCAGCCTTCCAAAGTGCTAGATTGCCTCTTTAACAGTTACTTTAGGAAAAGCTATCTTCCTTCCCCTCTATCTTTCTCCCACTCTGTTTCTTTAGATCCACTAATGAGTTAAAAATACCCATCAGATTCTAGTCTCTAAGACTGTGTTTCTCAACCAGTGTGCCACTGCAGCGGTGTGCTGTGAAAGGGTCTTAGGTATGCCAGGAAAAATTTTAGAAGTTGTTAATCAAATTATTTTTGAAAGAAGTTCAAAGCACAGTAAATATATTCTTTTTTCCCCCCTTTTCTTGATCAACATAATTTAAGGGTGATGTGGAAGTTTAAGTGTAGGTTCCAGTGTGCCATGAGATGAAGCAGATGGAGAAACATTGCTCTAGGAGTTGCAAAATTTCAAAAAGTGACTTGGCATGGGAATGAACCAATACTACCAACCTCAAAAATGCCTGAGAATTCCCAAAGTTCTTTTTGGCATTTTGACATATCTCTACCCACCTCCTGTTTCCCACATGTAAATCTGCTATTTATTCATTTACAATATTGTCCTGGGAGGGGAAAGATAGTCCAAATTCCAAGTAATCACTTTACAAATTTAGTTGGGTATGTTTCACAACATCAAGACTTCCTTTTTTGTCCTCATTGCGATTTATCCTCTTAGAACATTTTTCAAACGATTTTGTTTTTATTGTTCTGAGGTGTAAAATGGAACCTAAGTGAGTACAGAAAATTTCAGTCATTTTGTAGGTACGTTCTGTGATGTCTTTTCAAGAATAAAGTGAAATTAGTTAACGTTTTAGGCTGGAGGAAGAGAGATCACTTCCTCTTGAGATTTGTTTTCCTTGTAGAGAAAGGAAGAAACATTCGCTGTGGTAGAAACATCTAAAATAAGAGAATGCCAGAGTCATTAAGTGGAGCCTTCCAATTATGGGCTTCAAGCTGTGTAAATTTAATTGAGAGCACAGAAATAATTTTAAACACACATTTTTTGGGGGGTTACTACACTTTGCTTTTAATTGGTTCCAATAAAAAGTCTAGCTCCAAATCCCTGATTCAGAAGTAATTTCAAACTGAGACTTTACTGTCCCATAAAAGAGTACTATAAACAGATGGGTTTCTAAATGAGAGCAAAATGTTTTCACTTACTTAGATGGTAATGTAGTAGGTATAGTTTCTCTCAGAAAAGAGAAATTCGTATTTCATCTTCGGGTGGGTCTGTATCTGTGTACACAGTTAGTGTCCAAATGGCATAAGGAATGTATCTTTCCAACCTTTTCATTGTTAAACGCTCAACATGGATAATAAAATTAATAATAGCAATAATAATAAATTGTGCAGGCCCTCTGCTTTTTGGAAGGCTGCATGCCTTTTTAAAAGTTTAAAACATTTTAAAAGTTTAGAACACAATGCATCCTTACCTGACCCCCATCATTTCCCTCTGCCATCAGCTGTTGTTCTAAATATCATTGTCTCATTCATTTTTCACGTGATGATAAATTTTTGATAGCAGGTTTTTCGTAAGTACTCTTAGTCCAGCTCTGGAATCATGCTCAGTTATTTACAGCTACCTCACTGTGTGATATTGTGGACTTGGTCTGTGTTTTATGTTTCACCTTTGTGACCCAGCAGATTTAGCATCTGTGGTTATCTTCTCTTTCAGGAGGCCTTCCTACATCACTGTAGGTAGAATGTGGTTCCATTTCTACGTGCTTTTATAATGCCGTGGGCGTCTGTTGTCTCTGTCATTGGACTTAATAGGCTCTTTGGTTTATAATCTGTCTCCTGCACAGGGTCGTGGGCACTTGAGAACAGCTCTTCACATCTCCAGTCTATAGCATCATTCTTAATGTTTAAAAAATAATGTTAATAAATGTTGATGTTTTTGCTCAACCAAACTACTAATGCCTTTCTCTGAAAACACGGAGATCTATTTGAAGGCAATCTTTCATTACATTAGTACTTCTTACCGTGTTCCTGTGTAACAACTTAGAACTCCAGTTTTAAAATCCTTTCCTTTTGTTTTCAGTGACAGGCAGCATGGAGTGATGGGGGTGATGGTGGGGTAGAGGGAAGTTTGTAGTCTGGCTGCACCTTTTGTTCATGGTCCCTTGCGTTTTAGAGGCTTTCAGGGTAATGTCTTCATTCCCTTAGAGGCTCCCTTGTGTAGATTCTCTCCTCAGAGACTGTCACCTGCAACTAGGGGAGGATCCTTGAAAGTTTTACTTATGCAGTTATTAAAACATATCCTTGCTCATTGTGGGCACATAAGGCAGAGCGTCTCTGCACTGGTGCCAGCACCAGACAGAAGCCAGTAACCAGCTATCAAAAGACCTGCTTGCATTTTCATGGTAGCAAGTAACAAGATTTAGCTGCATTTTAGTTCCTCCTGCACCATCATCATCACCATTGTCATTGCCAAATTCACCTGGAAGTGAATAAACAATCCAAGCAGTAAGGGAACGTGCCTTTACTTCAGGAGATTTAAGAGCAGCTATTTCCAGAGCATGAGGACCACAGATAGGAAGCTTATGAATACAACACTGTCATTTTCTGGATAAGAAAACATTGCTCATGGGGAAAAAAAAAAACTTATTTTCCCTAAAGTTTAAAATGTTAACTTCTGAAGTATAAATTTCCTACTTCTGGGTCTTATTTTGGCATGTTATTTACAATTTGAACACTGGCGTTAGAGGCCGTTACCCTTCAAGGTGGTTGAATGTGTCCAGCTGGAAACCATCTGATTGCTTCCCTTCCATGTTCAACTTGGGACAAACGCTAGGAAAATACCCCTTTCATTGGGCTTTGGAATTTATTAGCATTAATTTCTATACCTTCTTCAAGACTCTCATTTCTCATTCGAGTTAGGTAGGTATAAATACATTAGTCTGGATGCTGATATTAAATACTGGTAACCAAGAAAAAGTAAAATGCAACTAAACCTTGTTACTTGTTACCGAAAAATGGAATGAGAGCTTGTGAGATGAGCTGGTTGTTGACTTCTGTTCTGTACTTGGTACCAGTGATCCCCTGAATTGCCAAGTATGCTGTAATAATAAGGGGTATTCATTTTCAGACAATTGGGCCTGTGATAGAATGCTTAGAAGTGAAACATAATGAATAACCTTTGTTATAGACAATGCCCAAAAGTTGACCTAAAGGACAAGCCTAACAATAGCTAAAATCTGTATAGGGCGTAGAAAAATACATAAAATTTTGAAATCAGACTTGGCTTTGCAACTTAACTAGTAACAGAATATTGAATAAGTAATCTAAGCTGTCTAAGCCTTAATTTCCTTGTCAATGAAACAGGAATAATAATACTTAGCTTTTAGGGTATTGTTATAAGATTTAAAGATAATATAGGTAATTTTCCCAACATTAGGTCTGTCTCATTATATTGCCACCAACAAATGTATTTGTAGATATTATTATTACATCATTTTCTAAAATCCAAACATCTCCACTGCCACTGCTTCACTTGAATAAAAAATAATAAATATATAAATAAAAATAAATAAAATCCAGGACAATGTTGATTATTAATGCCCCACTAATTTAGTAGAAGTTCTTTGCAAAAACAAACAACACAAATTTTAAAACCCAGGAAAATCTCCTTATCACATTAAATAAACCCATTCCATATAAGAATGAAAAAAATTACTTTCAATGTTGGGAAATACCATACTATTCATGGCTCCTCCCTACAGTCATTGTTAAGTAAACGTTGCAGATATTATTTCATTATCCGCAAATTGGTGGTGGTGGGGTAGTATTTTACTGTTCGTGTCATCCATTATGGCCCATTTACAATGATTGAATTTTGCTGTAGGCACCGGGTGCATTTCCTATTTTCATAGTATCCCAGTAGGTTTGTGATAGAAACGATTAGGAGACTCTGGTGGAGCACAGAGGGGAAGAACAACTGCCTGAAAAAAATGAAGTAGAAAGAGAAATTCAAAGGATTGTGGGGTAAAGTTAAAAGAAATGAGAAGGAAAATTAAAATTATAAAGAAATGCAGTGATAACCAAGTCTATCAACTACAAAGAGTAAGCTGGGAATAAACAGTAATGATACCTTGTGACTTAAGACCTTTAAAAAGTAACAGATAATGAGATGTTGGAGAATGTGGCAGGTGGGGCACAGAAGCACAAAGCCTGGTCAGGAAGGTGGCTCAGGCTGTAGTTGCCAGAATGAAATCTCTGGGATCAAGTCACAGCGTGGGAGATGAATTATGTTCTTAGTATTTCATTTCCAGTAGTGTCTTAACATCCTCTTCACCACATATAAAGCAAAGCTAGGTGATAGCTACTCAGGGGGTGGGGGTGAGAATAAAGGGTCTCTTGAGCCCAGGAGTTCAGGACCAGCCTGGGCAACCGAGGGAGACCCTGTCTCATAAAGATGTTTTTCCCCCTTGGTGGTGGGGTCTTGCTCTGTTGCCCAGCTGAAGTACAGTGGCATGATAATAGCTCACTGTAAACTTGGGATCCTGGGCTCAGGTGATCCTCTTGCCTTGGCCTCCTAAGTGGCTGGGACTATAGTCATGGGCACCACTACACCTGGTTAATTTTTTTTTTTTTTGTAGAGATGGTGTCTTGCTCTATTGCCCAAGCTGGTTTTGAATTCCTGGGTTCAAGTGCTTCTCCTACCTTGGCCTCCCAAATTGCTGGGATTATAGGAGTGAGCCACTGCATCAGGCCAAAAAAAAAAAAAAAACTCTTGGAAAAATGTTTGTATCATCGATGTGAATCCATGTTCAAATGATAAAAAATATTTTACCAATTAAAAAAAAAGCAAAGCTAGCTGAAATGTGAGCTGGGGTCTGTTCCCTAGTGAGGACACCACCTAACAAATGCCAGCCTTACTTTAGTTCTGAGCCTTACACTTATGGAACGTGTGACTAGACCATAACAACAGAAACCCAGAATTAACTTCTTCCATACAGAAGAGACTTGCCATATACATTGTTCAAAAAGAGTTATCTGAAACAATTTTGGAAACATGACACAAGTGGGTGGTATAGTAGCCCAGGGAAAAGGGAACACTGAGCTTCCTCTTAAACTCCAGAAGAAGAGAAGTGTCAGCCTTCTAACTCGTGATAGAAATAATCACAATAATTCTGGTTTTCTAACTTATGATAGAAATAATCGCAATAATTCTGGTTTCTTTCTTCTGTTCTTCACAGTGTCTTTCGTAAGTTTTCTACTCTTAATAAACCTCAGATCTATACCCATTATACTTTCCAGCAGATGACCTTGTCTCATTTTCACAGTAAAGAGAAGTCACATACGAGAACTTCCTTCTTTTTTAATGGCTGAATAGTATACATATAACACAGTTTGTCCATCCATTCATGGGTTGATGGGCATTTGGGTTGCTTCCACGACTTGACAATTATAAAGTGAGCCACGATAAACATTCTAGTGCAGATGTCTTTGTGGTAAAATGATTTTTGTTGTTCTGGATAGATACCTAGTAATGGGATTGTAGGATCAAATGGAAGGTCAACTTTTAGTTCTTTGAGCATTCTTCATACTTCCTTGCATCTTTTGTATTTACCTGGATAGAGCCAAAACCCATTCTTCTTAGTAAAGTATCACAAGAATGGAAAAATAAATATCCAATGTACTCAATACTAATATGAAACCAATATATAAACAATTACATGCTCGTATGAACAATAAAACACAAATAGAGTCTAGTACAGGAGTAGGGGAAGGAAGGAGTGGGGATGATTGACAGAAGGAGGGAGGGCATGAGGCGGGATCTCACCTATTATGCACATTGTGAGGGTGTATAACATGCCCCCCCCCCCCGGTGAGGGGCTCTTTTACAACTGGAAATTTACCCTGGAAGTGAGAACAGTGCAATGTAAAAATGTGTACCCTCATAATAATTTGAAATAAAAATAAATTTAAAAAATTTTAAAAAAGAACTTCCTTGACTTCTTGCCACCAAAGTGACAAATTTACCTATATCTATGTCCATTTTTTTTCTTTCCTGCCATTACATTGAAAGAGGTAGTCTTCCACCTCATGCAAAGTCAATCCCTCAACTTCCTGTCTACTCGTTCTTAGGACTTAAACATGCCAGGGTCTCAACTCAGAAGCCTATAATGGGTATCTGGACTTTAACTCAAAATTTCCCCTTGAATGTCTCAGATATCACTAACTCAGTATAGCTAAAAGTAAAGTCATAATTTGCCCTTCACCAATTTGCTTCTCCTTCCTGAACCCTCAGTGTCAAAGGAATAGCATCATAACCAAACCAAATGTATAGCTAGAAATCTGGGAATTATTCTTGATTCTGCTCATTCCCCATAGCGGACAGATCAACAAATCTTGTTGCATCTATTTTCAAAATAAATTCTGTAACCAAAGGCTGGGTGTGGTGGCTCATGCTTGTAATCCTAGTACTTTGGGAGGCTGAGGGGGAGTGGACTGCTTGAGCTCAGGAGTTCGAGATCAACCTGAGCAAGAGCGAGACCTCTGTCTCTACTAAAAATAGAAAAACTGGCAGAGGTAGTTGTGCATGCCTGTTGTCACAGCTACTTGGGAGGCTGAGGCAAGAGAATTGCTTGACCCCAGGAATTTGAGGTTGCTGTGAGCTACAATTATGCTACAGCATCTTCCCCGGGGTAACAGAGTGAGACTCGGTCTCAAAAAAGAAAAAAAAATTCTGTAACCACCCACTTCTCTCCATCTCCATTGCCACATGCCCATTTGTACCACCATCATCAATGCCTGGGTTAGTTATAATCTACTACTAAGTGGCTTCCTCATCCTCAGTGTGGGTCTTTACTCCAATCTCTTCTGTAACTAGAATAATCTTCTAAACATCCAGACATGATCATGCCACTCTCCCATACTCACCTTTAAGACAGCAGCTTTCCATTGCCCTGCAGATAACGTTTATAGTCCTTGTACAGTTCACGGGTCTGATCATGAGCTCCTCCTACTGACTTTGCAGTCTCATCTCTTGCTATGTTCTCTAATCAATCTAAATGTCTTTCAATTTTTCTTCATTGCAATCTTCTCACTCCTTCTTTACCTACCCCATTTCCCCGAAAATAAGACATCCTCCGAAAATAAGACCCACTTACAGGAAAGATAAGACGTCCCCTGAAAATAAGACCTAGCCCATCTTTGGGAGCACACCTGTCTTATTTTCGGGGAAATGGGTAGCTAAACCTTCTCTGGCTCCTAGACTGAATTAGTCCCCCTCCTCACCTGCTCTGTGCTTCACAGAATATTACGTGTAATAATTTCTTTAATTCTTTGCTAGAGTATAAAAACAAGAATTATATCTATCTTGCTCACTCGCTTATCCTTCCCTCCCCCACCCCAAACCCTCCCACCAGCCCCTCCAGTGTTTTCAGTAGTGTCTGGTAGATCCTCAGTAAGTATTTGTCAGACAAATTAATTCTCTTTCAGAGTTTTATTATCATTTCTCTTATTAAACTCAATAATCGTGGTTCTCCTAGGGAGCATAGCACTTAAAAAAAAAAATCTCGTGTTTATCAGGAGAAAGGGAAAGTAAGCTTACAAGTTGCCAGAACCATGAATGCCGTGACACCTTTGTCGTTAATCTTTATGACTTACAAGTTTGTAATAATTACCACTTGTTTTCACAAAGAATTTAGGCGTTTAGAGAAACTCCATTGTCTCCACATATGAAGGTCGTATGAATGCAAAGATAAATAAAATGGTCATTTATGCGTAAAGATAATATATGCCATTAGCAAGGAAGTGTTTTTGTTTCTTTTTTCTTGGAATGGAGATAGACAAGACACTCTTTGGAAGTTCTAATATATAGCCAACATCATTTCAAAACTATTTGTTGAATACTTACTAGATATAATATTTCACCTTATAAATTGTACGATCCTAGAGAAAGGAGAAACCTTCACTGTCATTCTGGCATACGTCCTAGACGCCATCTGGGAATTTAGTCTACAACATCTCTGACAGTTATTACCAAACTTTGGCTTGAGAACTTTCTCCTGGAATGGGAGCCCATTGCTGGTGAGACCATCTGGTATACTACTAGATGCTCTAGCATCACAGTATTTTTCCTTTAAGTTTCTTACCTCTTCTTTAAATGAACATCTCTCCTCCTGTCATCTCTACAAGTTGGACCTCTACTTCAGTCCTCAGCTTTAAAGGCTTTAAATATTTGAGAGGTAGTGCAGGAAAAGGGAGACACCTTCTGCCAACACCCAGTGCTTTGCAGGACTCCTGGTGGGTACACATGATGTGATCTCACTGACTCCTTAAACAATCGAGCAAATCAAGCAACATTAATAGCATTTTACCCCGAAGTAAGTAAAACATACCCCATTTGGTTATCTAATGTCGAAACCCAATTTTTTTAATTAAAATATTCTGAGTCAAGAGCCTGGGTTCTAACGCATATCTGTTAATGAATAATTGCATGGAATCAACTCCCTTTTGCCATTTATAAAATTGGAAGCACATTTCTTATTGTCCTAGGCAACCTCAGAAGGATTATTATTATTATTGTTTTTTGGACAGATGCTTTACAAGTTGTGTTAGTGAATCTTTTTGCTACATGTTCATTAGCATGGCCTTTCAAGTCACACCCAACAAAATTCTGTTGCCCTTTGAAAAAAGAACTTTTTTCTTAGAAATAATTCAAACCCTGGGCGGAATTTGGCTTATCATGTCCTTTTTAGACTCATGAGAAAATGACCCTGCTGCAGAGCAATAATTTTCACCACAGCCCAGAGAGCTATCAACACTACAGTGAGTCCTAAACCTTTGGGACATTGAGAGACTAAACACCTGGGCTAACATAACATGGGCGTTCATGTCGAGACAATCAGGAGTGATTTAGGGTCAGAGTTTGGTGATCCTCATGGTAAACAGTTTTAAGGATTTACCAACATTCCCCAGTCAGTGTTTGGAAATTCTTAATGAGTAATCTACGGATAGAAGTCTATTTGGACTAAAATAGTATTTACAGTAAATGTATAAAACTGGTTTTTGCTTCACTTGTCAATTTGTGGAGGTTTTTGTAGGCTGGATTTTTTTATTTTTTTAAAGAAACCTACTTAAAAAAAAAGTTACCAAAAAACTGTTTTGGATATTTTCCCTTTTTGATTTTGTGAGTGACATTTAGACAAAATCTCAAATGCTACCCATAACTCCAGGTTTTGGGAAATAGTTTAACACAATGTGATTCTTTTAAAGTTCCATCATTTAATTCTCTTTGGGGGTTTCTTTCTATTCTTTTATCAGGTTCTCCAAAGTTCTTATAATTTGAGTTGAACAAACCAATCCCATAGACAGCTTCCTCAATATATTTCCCAATGATGAGACTGCCCTTAAAATTGTTTTGAATTTGGAAATCTGTGGGAAAACAGCAGGTAAATATTTCTTTCAATTATTGTAGATTATGTAAGAAATTCCCCTGAAAAATAAATGTACTAGATAAACGAAAAAGAAACATGATATTAACAAGAGTTATCTTTGGATGATGAGACGATAGGTAACCTTTTCCTTTCCTCTTTGCTCACTGTTTTGTTTTAAATAAAAAGTGAATACTGCTTTTATAATAAAGAATCCTTATTTTTGAAAAGGCAATAGTAGACACAATAACGTCCCCACATATGAAACAAGATCTCAGGTACATGTGCAGGTGACAGAATGCTAAGCAGAGGCGCAGACAGATGGACTGATTACAGAAACAGATTGTAACAGGATAGCCTGGCCCACCTGGCTCAGCAGGTGCTGGCTTCTTTGCAGATCACAAATATAATTCTAAACACAGCGGCAGGTTATCCCTAACACCTTGTGAGGAGGTCAGTACCATCTCCAAACAGCTCAGCTGCATAATTTTGATTTTGAATTGAGAAACCAGCTTAGTCAATCTAGGCTATTTGATTCTAGGCAATATGTCTACTTTGCAGGGAGTAACAGGATAAAAAAAATCTGTATACATGGAAAGGTAAATCAGACTTACTCATTATTCAAGCTTGACTTACATAGTTATTGATAGAGCTGATATTAGGGAAGTCAGGGAAGTGCTGCCCCAAGATGTCCTGGAAGAGACACCAAGTTCTTATTATGTTATAAATATACACAAATCCTATTATGTCTAGAAAGCCAGCAGGGAATTCTGTCCCAGTGATATTTACTTAAAGCTGATTTAAATTAGTAAAACAGACTGAAAAATAACCTCTTAAAAATTAAGGCTACCCATACACACTCATATAAATATATTCAAAGACAAATCTTTGACAGTTTTTATTTTTTTTATTTATCCACTAATTTACTCATTCACTAATTCGACAAGTACTTTTTGAGTGTATTCTTTGTAAAAAACAAAACCTTAGTCATTGAGGAGTATGCCAGGGAACAAACACAAAAAAATCCCTGCAATCGTGAAGCTTATGTTTTTGGCACTAGAAAGATTAAAAAAAAAAAATGTATAATACATAGTATGTCAGATGGTGGTAAGTGTTATGAAAAAAATAAATCCAGGAAGGGAGGTAGGGCATGCCAAGGGAGAGGTGGTGTTGTTATTTAAATAGTGTGGTCTGTAAAGGCCTTACTGATAAGGTAACCTCATTAAGAGAATCTGAAAGTGTCATGTCCAGATGACATTAATAATCCCCTTTGCAAATCACTTGAGCTGTACCGATGGAAGATCATTGATCCAGTGTTGCTGTTATTTTTATGGCATACTTAAAATCACCCCTCTTTTTATGCTCTAGGAGTGGTTCTTTTAGGGCAAGAATATGGTTCTTTCACAGAACAGGTGGACAGTAAGCATTTTTTCTCCCGCATTATGTGCCTGGTGAACATACTCAAACGTCACTCTTCAGTGGTCTCACTGAACTAATGCAACCATTTACATATGGACATTGGATCTTTTTCCTATTGGTTCACGTCTTTCTTTCTGAAGTTGACTGTGAGCCCAGTGAAGATAGGGAAAGGAAAATGATTTGCTGTTCATCTTGGCAGCTTCAATGCCTAACCTAGGGCTTGGCATAGGGCAGGTGCTCAATAATTGCCAGGTGAGTAAATAAACTTTGTGAGTAAAATAAACATTGACTTCCCACAGGTCACAAAATGGACCCTCAATGGCCACATTTGCCTACTACATTGTCCAAAGTGGATGAATGTTTTATATCATGATAGCCTTGCTCTTCTCCCAGTCCTATGTGGGTCTGGCATCAAAAACCTACTCTCTATAATAAAGTGATGGTGTCTTCCCTGACAAGATACTTTTAGTATAAGCAATTATAAGAGGTTATCTCCAATCCCATTTTCCCTGTGACAGTTCTATAAAATGAGATAGCTTCCTGAGATGGTGTTGAGGATTACATTCTTCATACTAGATTGGGGGGGCAAAATTAGAGCAGTTTGTGATATCTGCACTTGGGGGGGAGTGAGTAATAAAAGGAGAAAGATGTCTTTTATAATTAAAGCCTAATTCTAGGCTTTAATAATTGTGTGGAGTTGCTGGATCTCTGGGAATCCCATGACCTCATCTGTAAACTGGGAATTTAATATAATATAATTTAATAAATATAATTTAATTATAATTTAATCCCTACCTCGCAGCATTCTTGTGAAGGCCAGGCCGGCTAACACACGTGTAGAAAGCATTTGGTATGGTGCCTAGCGTACAATGTGAGTGTTCAATCAACTATAATATTATTAATATTCTTATGCCTGCTAAGAATAATGTTACTATAAGAGAAATTAGGCCAACAGAATTGTTTTCGCAGTTGTTGAACAGTTTTAAATGTTGTTGAACATTTATATAATCACCAAGGATAATTTTTGTAAATATATTTGTATTTTAAAATTTATCTCCATATATACTTATATAAATATTATATTAATATCAAACCAAGCAACATTTATAATATTCTTGAATGTCTTATCACTTAAGAACATGAAGAAAGTGTAAAATGTTGTATCAGAAAACTTTCAGCTGTGAGTGTGGATGGCATTTCACCGGGAACATCTCTGTCATCTGCAGGCACCCTCTATGCTCAGGGACAGGATAGCCGGCGTTTTACCATGATGGCAGTTGTTGTAATCTCAGTCACTTTGATACTTTTCTCGTAGAAAGCTATAGTCTGTGGAAGTCATTATCTTTTGGGGGTAGGAAAGCAATGGTCCAGTGGAGTCTACTAACTTTCTTTTCTTGTTTCTTTAGCGTTTTCTTGAAGTACAACCAAGTCTAGAGGTCACCGCCTGTCACACCCGTCATCACCGACTTGCATGGAGTATGGAGATGGTCCATCTGATGTTGAAAATGTCTCTGGTATTTTGACAACGGCTAAATAATCATGGGGTCCAGTGGCCTTGGGAAAGCAGCCACGTTGGACGAGCTGCTGAGTGCATGCATTGAGATGTTTGGTATGAGCCTGTCCTCCTCCACCCCTTTGTACACTGACACACACTCACCTCCCCACTCCAGGCGCAAGCTGCTTGTGGGACAGAGTTCAGTCTCCGTAACCTTAGCATTGAGGTCTGTGGATTGACCCCAGACTCTCTAGTTTCACTGCTCTCTAGGCTTCCTTTCCTGCACTGCACTCAGCTCGTGCCCCAAACAGTTCACTTACTGTTTCTGAAACATTCCCTGCACCTTTCTACCTCCACGTCTTTGTCAAATTCCTTCGGCTTCAGGGCTTATCTCAATGTTGGGTTCCTAACACCCTTCCTAATCTCTCCTGTCAGGAACACTGGTAGCTTCCTGCGCCCTCTCACCGGCCCTTTACATTTCTTCTGGCACATTTGTGTGGTATGTGCTGTTGTGTGGATTTCACTGTCCTTTGACTCAGGACGGTGTAGGTCAAATAATGTACTGCATTGAATATTTGCTCATGTCTTCTCATTCTCACTAGATCATAGACGTTACAGCTTTATGCTTTTTGTATTATTACTTTTATATCCACCTCAGCATTTTGGATTCTTTCTTGTGCAAAGAGAGTTAAGCTGGAGTTATTTGTTGAATTGAATTACTTTAACAATCAGAGTTAAACCATTAACTCTGGGAGTAATTAAAGTAATTGTTAATTACTTTAACAATCAGAGTTAAACCATTAACATCTTGATAAAATACAAGATGACTGGTTAAATTTGAATTTCAGATAAACAACATCTTTAATATAAATGCATCCTAAATAATGCCTGGGACATACTTAAAAATTAACTATTGTCCATACGAAATTCAAATTTAACTGGGTATCATGTTTTTATTTGCTAAATAAAAATTTGTCAACTGTGAGGAAGGGTGAGACCCACCCACCTTAACTGGCAAGGAAATACTAGCCGAAATTGATTCTATGAGAAATTTTTGACACTGTTAGTTCTCTAATGATATTGGAAAAAGTAAAGAGTAGCCCTGTTATCTCCTCACCCCTTGTTTTATTTTTTTAAACAGATGACAATGGAGAGCTGAATAATAGTTACTTGCCAAGAATAGTCCTACTGATGCACCGATGGTATTTATCTTCCACTGAATTGGCAGAAAAACTTCTCTGCATATATCTTTTCAACTACTGTGTAATTTTTACCATCATAAATCAACTTCTATATTTAGATAGAATGTCTATCCAAAGCCAGTAAATTAAGAAGAATAAACAGTCTTCAGTCAGTTATCCAGCTGTTTTGTGAATACATGTAGATGTCTAGACGGAACATCTGGGTCATGGGCCACATAGTTGACTATCCATCTGCATGTTTTGGCTCTACTTGAAAATAATCACTTAGATGTAAAATGAAACAGGAACTGTATGCTGAATGCTTCTAACTTGTCTTAAATATTCTGCTGTTAGGACAATGAATGAATGTTTCACAATGATCCAAGACCTAATTTATTTCTTCTAGGATGACAGAATGGTAGGCATAGAGGTTACAGCTTAATCATTTGGAAATGCCAGCCAAAATAGTACGCTCTGGCTCAGGCACAGACACCAAGCCGTAATGAATCTTCTAGCAGGTTTATTGTAATTTGTTGATTGGTACTAATTTTAGATTTTCTTCTGACATTAAAAAAACAATGACCAAATGAAACCCACGGAGTTAGGAACTGCGTTCTATAGGAGGGCTGTTCACAGTTCACCACTTTTGTACATCAGGCAGCCCTGAAAAGTGGTTGAAAGCCAAATGACTGAAAATTCAGTCTCCCGTTTGTAAACAGGTTTTATTCTCTGACATCTAATGTTTATTACAAAGTCTCTAATGTTGGTTCCTGCAGTCTCTGGCCTCTTTGAGTCCGGGGGGCCCTAGAGATGACTGAAAACCCCTACAGGGCAGGGGAATCCTTAGAGGAAGAGGGTCCATCACATGTTATTAGGGCCTGCCGAGGCTGCCTGGGCCAAGTGGAGCGTCTACCTGTTCAATTCAAGCTTCTTACTCTTCCTGTTTCTTCCCCAAACTCAGAGCAGAAGGGGATGTTAGAGAGGGTAAGGGGTTATTCGCCCAGAGCCAAGGTCCATGGAAGTGGGCAAGATACTAGTCCCTGGGGTCCAAGGGTCTCGTGGGTCGCACAGTGGAAGGATAGAACATAGGGAAGGATGAAGGGCATTGAGGCTCTCTGGTGCCACCCTTTCCATGATCCAGACATTGTCCAGAGAATGTTCCCACCTTAGTATGGCCATTGGTGTAGGAAATAACCAATAAAAAACTATATTTAGGCCGAGTAAAGTTTGTTATGGGAAACCACAGATAGTGTAAAAGTTGAAGATGCCTGTGAATCAGTGTTTCTTTAAATGTTCCTGTTTTTGGATTCCTTGCTCACCCTATATCCACAGTGCCTGACATATAGCAGGAGCTCCATAAATATTTATTTAAACCAACTAAAAAATGCCCTGGTCCAGATGGCTTCACTCCAGAATTCTATCAAACCTTCAAGGAAGAGCTTATTCCTGTACTGCAGAAATTATTCCAAAAAATTGAGGAAGAAGGAATCTTCCCCAACACATTGTATGAAGCAAACATCACCCTGATACCAAAACCAGGAAAAGACCCAAACAAAAAGGAGAATTTCAGACCAATCTCACTCATGAATATAGATGGAAAAATTCTCAACAAAATCCTAGCCAATAGATTACAGCTTATCATCAAAAAAGTCATTCATCATGATCAAGCAGGCTTCATCCCAGGGATGCAAGGCTGGTTCAACATACGCAAGTCCATAAACGTTATCCACCATATTAACAGAGGCAAAAATAAAGATCACATGATCCTCTCAATAGATGCAGAAAAAGCATTTGATAAAATCCAGCATCCTTTTCTAATTAGAACACTGAAGAGTATAGGCATAGGTGGCACATTTCTAAAACTGGTTGAAGCTATCTATGACAAACCCACAGCCAATATTTTACTGAATGGAGTAAAACTGAAAGCTTTTCCTCTTAGAACTGGAACCAGACAAGGTTGTCCTCTGTCACCTTTACTATTCAACATAGTGCTGGAAGTTCTAGCCAATACAATTAGGCAAGACAAGGAAATAAAGGGAATCCAAATGGGAGCAGAAGAGGTCAAACTCTCCCTCTTTGCTGACGACATGATCTTATACTTAGAGAACCCCAAAGACTCAACCACAAGACTCCTAGAAGTCATCAAAAAATACAGTAATGTTTCAGGATATAAAATCAATGTCCACAAGTCAGTAGCCTTTGTATACACCAATAACAGTCAAGAGGAGAAGCTAATTAAGGACACAACTCCCTTCACCATAGTTTCAAAGACAATGAAATACCTAGGAATATACCTAACGAAGGAGGTGAAGGACCTCTATAAAGAAAACTATGAACTCCTCAGAAAGGAAATAGCAGAGGATATTAACAAATGGAAGAACATACCATGCTCATGGATGGGAAGAATCAACATTGTTAAAATGTCTATACTTCCCAAAGCAATCTACCTATTCAATGCCATTCCTATCAAAGTACCTACATCGTACTTTCAAGATTTGGAAAAAATGATTCTGCGTTTTGTATGGAACCGGAAAAAACCCCGTATAGCTAAGGCAGTTCTTAGTAACAAAAATAAAGCTGGGGGCATCAGCATACCAGATTTTAGTCTGTACTACAAAGCCATAGTGCTCAAGACAGCATGGTACTGGCACAAAAACAGAGACATAGACACTTGGAATCGAATTGAACACCAAGAAATGAAACTAACATCTTACAACCACCTAATCTTCGATAAACCAAACAAGAACTTACCTTGGGGGAAAGACTCCCTATTCAATAAATGGTGTTGGGAGAATTGGATGTCTGCGTGTAAAAGACTGAAACTGGACCCACACCTTTCCCCACTCACAAAAATTGATTCAAGATGGATAAAGGACTTAAATTTAAGGCACGAAACAATAAAAATCCTCAAAGAAAGCATAGGAAAAACACTGGAAGATATTGGCCTGGGGGAAGACTTCATGAAGAAGACTGCCATGGCAATTGCAACAACAACAAAAATAAACAAATGGGACTTCATTAAACTGAAAAGCTTCTGTACAGCTAAGGTGACGATAACCAAAGCAAAGAGACAACCCACACAATGGGAAAGGATATTTGCATATTTTCAATCAGACAAAAGCTTGATAACCAGGATCTATAGAGAACTCAAATTAATCCACATGAAAAAAGCCAACAATCCCTTATATCAATGGGCAAGAGACATGAATAGAACTTTCTCTAAAGACGACAGACGAATGGCTAACAAACACATGAAAAAATGTTCATCATCTCTATATATTAGAGAAATGCAAATCAAAACATCCCTGAGATATCATCTAACCCCAGAGAGAATGGCCCACATCACGAAATCTCAAAACTGCAGATGCTGGCGTGGATGTGGAGAGAAGAGAACACTTTTACACTGCTGGTGGGATTGCAAACTAGTACAACCTTTCTGGAAGGAAGTATGGAGAAACCTCAAAGCATTCAACCTAGACCTCCCATTCGATCCTGCAATCCCATTACTGGGCATCTACCCAGAAGGAAAAAAATCCTTTTATCATAAGGACACTTGTACTAGACTGTTTATTGCAGCTCAAATTACAATCGCCAAAATGTGGAAACAGCCTAAATGCCCACCAACCCAGGAATGGATTAACAAGCTGTGGTATATGTATACCATGGAATACTATTCAGCCATTAAAAAAAATGGAGACTTTACATCCTTCGTATTAACCTGGATGGAAGTGGAAGACATTATTCTTAGTAAAGCATCACAAGAATGGAGAAGCATGAATCCTATGTACTCAATCTTGATATGAGGACAATTAATGACAATTAAGGTTATGGGGGGGGAAGCAGAAAGAGAGAGGGAGGGAGTGGGGTGGGGCCTTAGTGTGTGTCACACTTTATGGGGGCAAGACATGATTGCAAGAGGGACTTTACCTAACAATTGCAATCAGTGTAACTGGCTTATTGTACCCTCAATGAATCCCCAACAATAAAAAAAAAAGAAAAAAAAAAATATTTATTTAAAAGAGTACAAAGAAGTACCATCCCACATGGGGTGGGCATGGTGGCTCACACCTGTAATCCTAGCAGTCTGGGAGGCCATGGTGGGTGGATTGCTTGAGCTCATGAGTTTGAGACCAGCCTGAGCAAGAGTGAGATCCCACCTCTAAAAAAACTATCTTGGCATTGTGGGGAGTACCTGTAGTCCCAGCTACTTGAGAGGCTGAGGCAAGAGGATCACTTGAGCCCAAGAGTTAGAGGTTGCTATGAGGTATGGCGCCATGGCACTCTACCAAGGGTGGCAAAGTGAGACTTGTCACTTACACACACAAAAAAGCACAACTTGTGTATTAATGTACCTGAACATAGCATTTTCAAATATTAAGAATGAAATAAGAGGTCAAGCGTGATGGCTTACACCTATAATCCCAACACTATGGGAGGCCAAGTTGGGAGGATCACTCAAAGCCAGGAGTTTGAGATCAGCCTGAGCAACATAGCAAGACCCCATCTTAAAAAAAAGTTTTTTTTTAAAAACTGTCATACAGGGGGTGGCACCTGTGGCTCAAGGAGTAGGGCGCCGGTCCCATATGCCGGAGGTGGCGGGTTCAAACCCAGCCCCGGCCAAAAAAATCACAAAAAAAAAAAAAAAAAAAGAAGAAAAAAAACTGTCATCCAGGTATGATGACACATGCCTGTAATCCTAGGTAATGTGGAGGCTGAGGTTGGAGAATTGCCTGAGTCTGGGAGTTCAAGGAGCAGTGCACTATGATTGCACCATTGCACTCTAGTCGGAGTAACAGAACACAAGACCGTGTCTCAAGAAAAGAAGGAAAGAGGCCAGGCATGATGGCTCACACCTGTAATCCAAGCACTTTGGGAGGCCAAAGCGGGAAGATTATTTGAGCTCAAGAGTTTGAGACCAGGCTGAGCAAGAGCAAGACCCTGTCTCGACCAAAAACAGAAAAATTAGCCAGGCAAGGTGGCAGGCACCTGTAGTCCCAGCTGCTTGTGAGGCTAAAGCAGGAAGATGGCTTGAGCCCAGGAGTTTGAGGTTGCTGTGAACTAGCTTGGGTAATGGAGTAAGTCTCATGTCTCAAAAAAAAAAAAAAAGAAAGAAAGAAAAGGAAAGGAAAGGAAAGGGAAAAAAGAGGGAGGGTGAAAGGAAGGAAAAAGTAAGGAAGGAAGAAGGAAAAAGAAATCAAGAGTACGTACAGTCATGCCTCACTTAGAGATGGGAATATATTGTGAGAAATGCTTCATTAGGCAGTTAAGTCATTGCAGGAGCGTGACAGAATGTACTTACACAAACTTCCACAGCTACTTCACACCTAGACCAACTGGTGTCACCTCCTGCTCTCAGCTACACACCTGTACGGCATGTTCCCATAGGGAACATATAGGCAATTGTAACATCATGGCATGTATTGTGTATCTAAACATGGAAAAATACAGTGTATAATACAAATGAGCATGTGTATAAACACAATGAATACAGCTTGCAGGACTGGAAGTTGCTCTGGCGAGTCAGTGAGTGGGCGGTGGCTAGGAAGGCCAAGGATCTTCCCGTACACCATCACAGACTTTACAGACACTGGCCACTTAGGCTACGTTAAATTTATAAAAACTACTTTTCCTTTTTTTAATAATAAATTGCCCTTTTTACCATATACATGTTTAAGTTTTTAAACTTTTTGACTCTTGTAATGAGTCTTAGGTTAAAACACAAACATTGTACAGCTGTTTGTACAATGAAAAATATTTTCATTCTTCGTATCCTTATTCCCTAAGCTTTTTTCTATTTAAAGTACATTTTATTTTACTTTTTAAACTTTTTTTTTGCTAAAACTAAGGCACAAACACGCACATTAGCCTAGACCTACCCAGGGTCAGAATCATCAGTATCACTGTCCTCCACATCTCATCCCACTGGACGGTCTTCAGGGGCAGTAATACACGTGGAGCTGTCGTCTCCTATGATGACAATGCCTTCTTTAGGAATACCTCCTGAAGGACCTGCCTGAGGCTGTTTTACAACTAAAAAATATAAATATTTTAAAATATAAATATATAAATAGGAAATCTACGTGGTGGCTCATAGCTCAATACTCCCCCTAGCATTCTGGGAGGCTGAGGTGGGAGTATTGCTTGAGCTCAAGAGTTTGAGATCAGCCTGAGCAAGAGCGAGACTCCATCTCTACTAAAAATAGAAAAACTAGCCGGGCATTGTGGCAGGTGCCTGTAGTCCCAACTACTCAGGAGGCTGAAGCAAGAGGATCATCTGAACCTAGGAGTCTTAGGTTGGCATGAGATATGAGACTTGGTCTTAAATAAAACAAAATATAAATAGGAGTACTTGAAAATAACAACAAAAAAGTGTAATAAACATATAAACCAGTAACATAGCTATTTTTTATTATTATCAAATACTACAATACACTGTTCATGATTGTATGTACAAGACTTTAAAATGACTCACGGAGCAGTAATTTTATTTACACCAGCCTCCCTACAAAAGCTGGGCTACAACTTTATAATGGTTATGACATCATTCAGCATTTAGAATTTTTTTAGCTCCATTAAAATCGTGTGGGACCACGGTCACATCCACAGTCCTTCCTGTTGTTAGGCGCTGCACAATTGTAGACGGCATTAGTCCTAAACCAAGTATTTTTTGGCTAACATAGCTCTTCTGCGTACTGCTCATTTAGATTATGTATAGTTGGACAGTGTAATCGTAATTACCATTGGCAGTTATTGGCTGGTAAGTGCTCAGGAAGGTAAAACTAATTTTATCAGTGGCTTTTCTTTTGGATCAAAAATTATGTCCCAAAACTATTATGAATATAAATAAAGTTTCAGTTCTTCACTGTGGAAGGCCTCAGAACCCACTTCTCTCCCTATTTGAGAGTTCATATGATCCAAATGTCCCCAGTACGGCCCTGTCATTAGGATTTCATAGGAACTAATGAAACAGCTGTGGGTGTGTGCAAAGAACACAAGCTGCAAGGTTTCTTTAACTGGGGTACGTACAGGAATGCCGGTGGAGAGCGCTGTGATGAGTTTCGATTAAAGATCTGCTACTTCATGAGGTAAATATACTTTAGCTTCTTATCATTTCTGGTTCTGGAATTGTTGACAATTTTCCTTTTCCCCAATTAGCAGACCTAGTTCGACAATAGAAGCTACTCAGATTCCCTTTTTATTGACTGTGTTAAAACTGGACTAGAGCTCAAGTTGTGGTGTTAAATAAATATGAGTAGGGAATGAAACCACGAGGGATAAACTCATTTTCTTCTACTCCCTCACCACCCACATTCCCACCTCCTTGCCATGAATTAAGGGAAGGGTTTACTCTCTGCTGTGGTTCTAGACAGAGTCAGAAAGAGAGGTTAAGAATGAGAGTAGTTTTTGATGGGAGGAGAGCAGGGAGACTCAATATCATGGAAGGGGGATAGGAAATGGCTAATTCAAATTATGGTCCTGCATTCAGTGTTAAATGTAGCCTGTAAAATGGTACAGTTGTGTCCGTAGAGGTCTAACTTGACATCTCATAGCTGTCAAAAATATTTGATGCCCAAGAGAAAAACGCAATTCAAATTCGAGTTGAGGAGAGGAGAAGAGGGAGGGGGGTTGGAGTGCTCCCACCTAATGGGCACAATGGAAGGGTGTATGGCACACTCTCTGCGGGTGGGGCACAACCACAGCAGGGACTTTACCTAACAAATGCAAACACTATAACCTAATTGTTTGTACCCTGACATTAATCTGAAATAAAAAAAATAAAATAAAATTTAAAATTAAGGGCATGGTGGGGGTGAGGGAAGGGGAGAGCAGAGAGAGAAACGAGGAGGGAGGAGTGGGGAAAGGAAGAGCAGAGAGAGGGAAGGAGGGAGGAGGGTGGGGCCTTGGTGTGTGGCACACCTTGCAAGAGGGACTTTACCTAACAGAGGCAATCAGTGTAACCTGGCTTATTGTACCCTCAATGAATCAACAATAAAAATAAATGAATAATAAAAAAATTAAATAAAAAAGTAGAAAGAAAAAAATAAATAAATTTAAATATATATATATTTGATACTGGATTTCAGGTACTGGATTCTGAAGTTTCCAGCAGAGTTTAATTTGGACCTTGGTTTAATTCGCATGACAGAGGAATTCCAAGAAGTAGCTAGTCAACTAGGATATGAGAAACATATTGGCCTCATCGACATATCCAGCATGTAAGTAAGGGTGGCACAAGCATCTTTCTAACCTGAAGAGCCCACTGTTTGGGGGAGGGAGTAGAGATGACCTCACTTGTCCTGAATCCATAACCATTCCAAATTAATTAAGGTTTGCTCTGTAAGGAAAGCCGTGTTGCAGAGAATACCGCCATAGTGGACACAGTTCATTTCTCCAAGCTGCAGTTTCTTTATTTGTAAAATGGGGGTAGTGCCTTTCTCATGGGACTATTAAGAACTATTACGAAGTACATCAGATAGCATGTGAAAGCACTGGCAACACAGGAGATGCTCTGTCCTTAGTTTTGGAAGCTGAATCTAGTTAATGTCTCCAGTGACTTTGCTACACACAGTGTGATCAGCAGCATTGGCCTCACCTGGGAGCTCAGCAGGACTGCAGACACTGGGGCCCCCACCCTAACCTTGCTGAATTGGAATCTGCACTTTAAAGATCCCCAGGTGATTCATAATTAAAATTGAAACGCCCAGAACCCCTGTCCCATAGTGCTTCTGAGGTTGACCTCAGAACCACCACCATACGGATGTTGACCATAGTTGTGCCATGAGTTGGTTAGTTCAGATATTAGGAACTTGGTATAGTTAGGCTAGTTTCATATCAACTAGCTAACTTTGCACACGGGAAACTATTGGATGATCCTAAATATGTTACCCATCCTGCAAATGTGTGCTCTTGCGTTAGGCATTCATACCCGATTCTATCTTCCTAGAAAGTTTCTTCAACAGTGATCAACAGTGAATGATCCAAGAATTACCAGGGATGTTTGTGAAAAATACATCTTATTCAGGTTCATTCCTAGTAAATGAGAATCTCTGGCAGTAAGGTCCAGACCTCTGTCTCTGCAACAAGCTTTTCAGAGAATTCATGTTATATTGAAGTGTGAGAACCACAAGTTCTGATAGTTTCCATGTGCCTTAAATCACCATCTATATTCTGATAAACTCCTAAAATTATATACAGAACCTGACCTCTCCCTTGTAATCTAGACCAGTGGTTCTCAACCTTCCTAATGCCACGGCCCTTTAATACAGTTCCTGTGGGTTGCGAACCCAGGTTGAGAACCGCTGATGTAGACCTTGCTGGTCACACGAAGATCAAGTCAGAGATTCTGGGTGGATCAGTGCAAAACCCACTGTGTCTGGAAAAACAACTCAAAGTTTATGTTCTGTTGGCAATTGGTCAATAGTTCTGTCTTCTGATATGAAAGGGCCTGTATTTTGCACACGCTCCTGGAAACAGGCCAAAAGTTACAGAGTCAGTAGGTTAATAACTTCCATCAAGTGAAATGGGCTATCAGCACATTGACCAGACTCCTTCTTTTACAGTCCTTCCTATGACTGGATGAGAAGAGTCACACAGAGGAAAAAAGTATCCAAGAAGGGAAAAGCCTGTCTGCTGTTTGACCATCTGGAGCCCATTGAATTGGCTGAGCACCTTACTTTTCTGGAGCATAAATCTTTTAGAAGGATCTCAGTAAGAAACCTGACATTTCTTCTTCCAAAGATAACAACCACCATGCCAACTTTCCCAAGAGCTGCATTTTCAAACTGTGAAGTGTTGGCAGCCTCTCTCACCGTGGTCCCCTGGAATAGTGCCCTTAATTCACAGGAACAATCCCTTTTAATTCCTCTGTCTTTATTTTATGGCTCAGGGACTATATTTCTGTCACTATTTTCAATGTCTCCTTTCATGGGATTAAATTTTTCTAAATACTCAATGGAGATTTCACCATTCAAGGTTGATTTACTTTCATTGACTTCTCCCAGGTGAACATGTTTTCTAGAACCCTTCTTTTGGGGGAAAAAGAGTTGTTTTGGTTGGGATTTGTATAAATGCCTAATTATGCATGTAGGTTGAAATGCATAATTGTAGGCTTTAAGAAGTCTCAAGATCATATTGTTTCTGTACCAGAGATAGACAGCCTGAATTAAACTTTTCCTTCCTACTCATTTTGATGGTCTTTTCCCTTCTCTACATCCTTTTTTTCCTTCTGGCCTGTGGTTTCTTCCTGGCTGTGTACTCGCTATCTTCTTGTTATGATAATACTTCCACATTGGTTCACAATCAGCAATCATTTCGCTTTGCTCTATCTCACCAAGGTCTGGGGAGGTCACTGCTCTTCCTTCTTTTCCAAGATGCCAGGGAATGAATTACAATATGGCTCTCAAAGAAGACCATCTTGGTTAGAAGCCTGAATTTCTGAAAGACATTCATTCTTTCACTAGGTAATCCTACATGGAGAGGAGCTTAAGGACTCCCATAGGCAGGCCATGCAAAGGAATCCTCTGTACTGTTTATATGATGAAAGGCTCTTTTATCTATTAATATTTGATGACATCCATGCTAACTTTCCTTTTTTTTTTCTTTTTTTTGAGATAGAGTCTCACTATGTCACCCTCAGTAGAGTCCTGTGGCATCACAGCTCACAGCAACTTCAAACTCTTGGGCTTAAGTGATTCTCTTGCCTCAGTCTTCCGAGTAGCTGGGACTACAAGTGCCTGCCACAATGCCTGGCTGTCTTCTTGTTGCAGTTGTCATTGCTATTTAGCTGCCCTGGGCCAGGCTTGAACCCGTCAGCCTTGGCACATGTGGCTGGTGCCGTAACCACTATGCTATGGGCGCCAAGCCCATGCTACTTTTTTAAAATGTGTCTGTGTCCTAAAAAGCTGACTTACTTTGTTAGTTTTTCTTATCCTTTTTTTTTTCTGTTGAAACAACTTTACAAAATGGTTCTAATGTGAAATCATTATACATGTATTTAGATTCATTTCCTCGCTTTTATTGTATATGCCATCATAGCTTTAACTCGCCTGATCTTTGGAATCCCTGGTTGTGTGTGAAAAATGGAGATTCTTAGGTTCTTCCTCTGGAAATACTGCTCTTTCTGATCTTGGGAGTTCCCAGGAACCAGCATTTTAGCAAATACCCCAGGCGATCTTATGCTCCAGAACATTTGGAACCACTGGACTATGACTCTGAATCTTGCCCTTTCCTCCCCCAGCAACACTGTAATATGTTGAAGTCTATGTCTTTGTGTGGGGACTAGGGGTACGAAGAGTGGGGTTTGAAATGCAGCAAAATAATATTATAAAGGAACACATCTATTCAAACTTGTAGGATGTCATTATAAACGTGAAATGAAAGAAATTATTATGCTGTCATGAAACAATATCTCACCTCTTCCCTGCAATATTCTTATTTTTAATTTTGTAAAGTCTCCATTGTAATTCAGAATCTCTGAATCTTCCTTCACTAGTTCACCGATTATCAGAGCTATGTCATCCATGGCTGCCTGGAGAATAATCCAACCTTGGAGAGATCTATTGCTTTATTTAATGGAATCTCTAAGTGGGTCCAGTTGATGGTTCTTAGCAAACCAACCCCTCAGCAAAGGGCAGAAGTCATCACAAAGTTTATCAATGTTGCAAAGGTATGGCGGGTAACCAGACTGTGGTCCTCAGATTCAAGGTGTTCGCTCCCTCTATCACGATAAGTTATTGAGGAAATTTAGTTTTCCTAATGTAAAGGCATAGGACAATTAACTACTCACTGATGTCTAAATTTTGCTTCTCTCATGCAAGAAAATTGCTTTCAAAAGGCAATGCTTAGAAATTTTTAATGTAGCTACTTTTCTGTGAAATAATTGATATATTTTTCTGATGGATTCTGTTCGTGCTTCATTTTAACTCAATGTTACTTTTTCCTTGGTCCTTGATATTATAATTGTGTGTGCATTCGCCTGTAATACAGAAAGGTTTGAATAGTTCAAAAAGCCTTACAAAGTACTGATGTTAACATTTGTATTGCAGAAGCTCCTTCAGCTCAAAAATTTTAACACACTGATGGCGGTGGTGGGAGGCCTTAGTCATAGTTCCATTTCACGCCTCAAAGAGACCCATTCTCATCTTTCCTCAGAAGTTACAAAGGTATAGTAGCTTTGGTCCTAATCATAATTAAAGTATTCATTCATAAATTGCTTAGGTTTGATATATTCCTAACAGATAACAGTCAAAGTGGGAAGTTTCCCTCTTAAACTGTGGGCAGGTTACATATGGGGCACAAAGTAGAAAGGACTCAGCCAACCAGCTGAGTCCACCTGGAAAACAAGTTGGAAGTGGTGATAGATGTCCTGATAAGGATGCTTTGACATACTGTTAACATATTGTAGTTGTAAATATTCAGCAAGTGGTGTTTGCTGTGTGACAGTCCCTGTGTTACATACAGAGGGTACAAGGTGAATAAGACAGAAGAACCTCTGTAAGTTGACCACCCAAGGGACTATAACAAGCTGGTCAGCATTCAGAGGTGGCCTCCACAAGGTACTTCCATCGAGTACATGTGGTGCATGTCCACTTTATGAAAATTAGGTCAATTTAAGGAAGTGGTCAATATAAGGAGGTGGTCAACTCTGGAGGTTCTACTGTGGTTCTTACCCTACCCTCCTGAAATAAAACCATTGAATGCCCACTCTATTCATAACAGTGTGCTTAGCACGTTGGAAGACATCATGGAAGGAGAAGACATAGACTTTGTATAGAAATCCTTGGATTTATAGATGAATTATCAGGATAAAATATATATACATATATTTTTAAAGACAGTGATCATTTTCCAAACCAATCTTTTCTGCCGTATTTATAGAGCAAAAAAGGAGCATCTTTATGAAAATATTCTCTTGTAAGAGTACATTTTACTATTTCAATGAGGACACTTTTGGCTTGAGATGAAAAAGAAAAAGGAAAAACTTATAAATTGATTAAGCAATAAGGAACTGTATTGTCTAACATAACTGGAAGTCCAAAGTCAGAAAAGATCCTGGGCAGGGTCTGGTCAGAGCTCTGACTCATTGCTTTGCCTTCCTCTGAGGACCAGGGGTCTTTGTTGATTTGTTTCATCAGTCTGGCCTCCCTTCTGATTGTCCTGTCTGCAGCAACAGGGAAATTATGTTCCCTTGTTCATGAAAGTTGAATATAAGGAAGATTTCTCACTTCCCCCATATAATTAAAGATCTTTTTCAACAGATTGAGCCATATTAAATCATGTGTCTACCTCTGGACCAATAACAGTAGCCAGAAGAATACAATGTACTGATTGGCTTAACCTTGTATTTCTGGACCAATGACAAACCAGAGGGGTGGGATTACTCAGATGGTAAAGTCAGAACCCATTCTTTTTTTTTTTTTATTGTTGGGGATTCATTGAGGATACAATAAGCCAGGTTACACTGATTGCAATTGTTAGGTAAAGTCCCTCTTGCAATCATGTCTTAGGGTATGAAAACAGTTTTCTCTGAGTCACATGGGCTGATTTGGAGAGAGTAATCAAAATTGGGAACTATGAGGAAGGTCTGGTTATTGTTAAGCAACCAATAATAACTTGTCCGTGGGCGACGCCTGTGGCTCAAGGAGTAGGGCGCCGGTCCCATATGCCGGAGGTGGCGGGTTCAAACCTAGCCCTGGCCAAAAACAAAAACAAACAAACAAACAAAAAAATAACTTGTCCGTATAGACCAGAGAAAGAAAGCCACAGAAGCACATTGTCTGACCTCAAACTCTGCACTCACTCCAAGTACGATGGGACTCATTTTGTAAGGGTTTTATTTTCTTTTAGCTTTGTATTAAATTTCAAGTGAAAAGCAAAGAAAATTTTTAAATATTGTAAAGAATAAAAATCTGATAAAGGCTTGCAAAGAGTTGGAACCACCCATTTTTTAACTATATATTTGAACTTCTCTTTCTTACAGGAAACTGAGCCCCCTCAGAAAGTGTAGTGACTTGCTCAAGGTCACCCTTCCTGTTAGTGAGTGGAGTCCAGACCACAGCTATCTCACTCCTCAGTGCAACTTTTCCTACCCCATAGTGTCCTTGGTTAACCTCAAGTAATATCTAGGATGCAACTTTCTTAGAACAACTAAGAAATTTTAATATGCTATGTGTTTGAATTTGTAGACTGTAACATGTTCATGAACATGATGCCATCTAACGTATCATAGTTGTGGGGATCCCAACATCCCTAGAGGGCACGCAGAGGTGCAGGCTGTTTCCGTTTTAAAACAGAATGGAAGAGCCTGCTCAACTCATAGCCAGGCCTAGTACATTTTTCTAGCTTTCTTTTTCCTGGTTAATATTTTTCTGCATCAACATTGGTGCAATTGATACTTCTCTCAGTAGCTGAGGAATTTCCTAGCCATGCATTGCAGGGTCCAGGAATGGGCAGAAGGGAAGACTGCCTGAAAATTCTACTTTTCCATCTGTTCCCAGAACTGGAATGAAATGACAGAGTTAGTCTCCTCCAACGGCAATTACTGCAATTACCGCAAGGCCTTTGCTGACTGCGATGGCTTCAAAATCCCCATTCTTGGAGTACACTTGAAAGACTTGATAGCAGTCCATGTCATTTTCCCAGACTGGACTGAGGAGAACAAAGTGAACATTGTGAAAATGCACCAGCTCTCCGTCACCCTGAGTGAACTGGTCTCCCTGCAGAGTGCCTCTCACCACTTAGAACCCAACATGGACTTGATCAACCTGCTCACGGTGAGTTCCAAGGGGCTGAGTTGGTGCTGATTGACTCCACTGCTCCTCACTTTCAGGGCACATGGGAGGATGTGTGCCAGCAATTCCCTCTGGGGGAAAATTTGTTTCAGGATCAGTAGATGAGAAGAAATCTCGAAGGACAAGGGAAAAGAAACCTCACACTCATAGCAAATTGCAGGGCAAAAAAATTTCCCTTTGTTCAGAGGGGCCCAGTCTCTGCTCGTATAGCTCCGCTTCTGCAGTTCTTAGACAGGCTCCTCCAGACCCTGTCCGGCCCTCACCCTCCTTCCTCACATGCGTCCCGCTCATCACTTAAATCATCTGCTTCTCTTTATCCTCACTGTGCTGCTTTAGCTGAAACCTGCAGGAATGCAAGGGCCTCCTCTGTGATCTCCCTGTCCCAGCCACCAGGATGTGTTCCCAGCAGCACCTGAGGTCTTTCAGCTCTCCGACCATCAGCCAGCCGCGTCTGTCATCACCCTCCCCGAGCACACCTGCCTTTGAGTCCTGGGGCTGTACTTTCCATCATGGAAGGCTACCTTCTACTTCCTGGCCTTTGTGCTTTCCTGAAAAATCTCATCCCTTTCCATTCCTGTGGCTAGTTCAAATTCAAAAGCCTCTATCATTCTGGAGCCTTCTCTGCTCATCCAAAGCCATAATAAGGAAATGGGAAGAAGGAAAAACTTTGTATTTTCCTTCACCATAGAGGTATCAGTTTGCATCACATCTTTTCTTCTATTTACCTGCCTATACATCACATCCCTAGCAACTCTCACAGACCACGGCGTATTTTAAGAACCCAGTAGATGAATTGCATGCTGTATTTAGAAGTAATGTGACTCAGACCAAAGAAATTCATCTACCACGTATGTTTTTTGGACAACTGTGGCATACATGACGTGTTTAGCTGGTCTCCAGGTCCTGGAACTTTCGGGACGTAGCATGTGTGTAGAAGAGAACATTTCCCATTGACTGCTTCCTTGTGTGAGGAAGAAGCATAAACCAATTCTCCTTCCCTCGCCTCCCTGCAGGTAGAGGTGCAATAGCCCGGTTTGGGTTTATAACGCTGTAGTATCTGAAACTTGACTGCAATACTGAATTGCAGTCAATTCAATATTGAGAATAGAAAAAAAATCTCAGGGGGTTTGCGTGGCAAACGGTACACACACAGACATTCTCTACTGGGGGTATAAGACCCTGCTCATAATAATCCACGCACCTGCATCTATCAATATTTTGCCATGCAAATCTGTTTCCATGAATAAGTGACCAGAATTGCAGCCCCAATCAGACAGCAAAACCCACAGGCACAGGTGACGTCTGCAGACTGGTCTTAGAGTGGAGCCTCGGGTTGAACATACTGTCTCCAGAGCAGGTGCCTACACTCGGGCGACTTCTCATCTCAGTAAAAGACAGTAACGGAGTAGGGAAATTAATTTTGAGTTATAAAGGTAGCAAGCAACACTATGACAAACAAATGGATATTTAGAGAAATACAGTAGAACCTCTGTAAGTTGACCACCCAAGGGACTGTAGCAAACTGGTCAACATACTGAGGTGGTCACCAGAAGGAACCAGGCCTGCTGCACTGATACACACACATGGTGCACGTCCAGTCTATGAAAATTAGGTCAACTTAGGGAGGTCGATGCAGGGAAGTGTCATCTATGGAGGTTCTACTGTGATGAAAGATTTTCAATGCAATTTCAGGGGTAAACTCTAAAAATAAAAGCTGAGAAAAAATTTCTTTTTGCTAGAAAGTAAAGAAAAAATAAAAAGGATGCTAGAATACCTCTTCTCTTTCTCTCTCTTTGAAGGAAAATTTAGAAGCCAACAAGCCCCGAATCTGATAACGTCAGTGTTATATAGCATAGAGCAGGTCAAAATCCTAGATGGGAGATCTGGGCTTCAGCCCTGCCTCTGGGGTTGTTAAACTTTGTCTCCTTGCTAACTAGCCTTGATTTTGGCTTTTTCATAAGGGTTTTGTGCTCATTTTGAGGTCTCTTCTAGCTCTAAACTTCTATACAGATCTTTCCCAGATACAAGGAATGGTGGAGCCCTCAGAGTAAGGAACCAAGTGTCAACCTGGTTCCAAGTGTACCAGCCCAGTGGCTCATCAGGGGCTCAATGCTGTGTGTGAGTGACTGGACATCAAGCCAGTTTCTACTTAAAACCAAGATCCTTTCTTCTCCATAACCAAGGAGAAAGTTCAGTGCATGGGAATCTACATTCATTCTTTCTGACCACTGATGAGTTAATCTCTTCAATATGAGAACTGAGGGCCCAGCGCAGTGGCTCACGCCTGTAATCTCAAGCACTCTGGGAGGCCGAGGCAGGTAGATGGCTTCAGCTCATAAGTTTGAGAACAGCTGAGCAAGAGTGAGACCCCCGTCTCTAAAAACAGCCGGGCGTTGTGGTGGGTTCCTGTAGTCCCAGCTACTCAGGAGGCTGAGGCAAGAGGATCGCTTGAGCCCGAGAATTTGAGGTTGCTGTGAGCTCTGACATCATGGCACTCTACTGAGGGTAACCAAGTGAAACTTTGTCTCAAATAAAAAAGGAGAACTGAGGAGACTTCTATTATGTGTTCTCTGGAGCCAGTGCCCATTTTATGAAGAACAGAACATGGATTAGAACCATAGGATGGACCAGTCGCCCAAATGCACGTGAGGATGTCCATCCACACAGCACTTGAACAGGAGATTCATTTTGCCCCAGAGCTCTAATTAAACTTTTTGCCTAAAGTGATTGTTTTCCTCTAACCGTGATGCCAAGTGAGGCAACGAATATATGATTGAGAGCCTGGAGGGTAGAAAATTGGAATGCTTAAGTCAATCAGCAGTTATCATGTGCCTAGTCAATGGAGCGGGCCACGTTGCAATACTTAAACTTTCTCCTAATGTTTGATTACAGCTTTCATAGCACTTTTCACAAACACTTCCTTGGTAAATTTTCACAAAAACCCTGTGATCTAATCTGCAGGGCAATGGGGGTAGTTACCCCTGCCTCTTCCTTTTTTTAAAAGAGAAGAAATCAAGATTTATAAAGGACAAAAGGCTTGTAAATGGCAAACTTCTGCAATCCAGCGGGGGGTTATTTGCTTGGTAATGTGGGCCTGCTGCTGACTTCTGATTTACTTTATTTCACGTCTGTACACATGCAATAATACCTCTTTCCCTCCCTCTTCATGGATGTCTAGCGAAGGAGTTAATTATGGGATAAAATCTACTAGGGCAGGGACCATCTGTCCTTATTGTCACGGTGTCCTTGGCCTTTGAGGCAGCAGAGAACCGCACCACCAAAGTGCTGGGGTTTGGATGCTCCCCTTTCTGGGAAGATCTGCAGATTCCCCTTGTGATCCCAATTCATGTAACAAGGAACTTCAAAAGCTGATGCTTCTGGTTCATGGTTTATGAAATAGTCTGAATCTTTTGATAGTATTTTTAGCCCTATCAGTTACTTTTATCATTCTGAGTGCATGCAAATAACTGGAAAGCCCCTGTATTTTTACAGTCTCATTTAAAAAAAAAAAAAGAAGAAGAAGAAGAAGTATGGTTTCAAAAATGGAGAGTGGAGGTAGTTCAATGCCCAAGTGCATTTATTTTATAATTAATAGTCAAGCCATTGTAGAGCCTAACGTGGAGACTGAACCTGCAGCCTTCTTTGATGTAAGGATTGGCTGCTAAATGCAACAATCGGGAACAGTATGACAGGAACATTTTTCAGAGACAACCAGACTCAAAGTGTGTTAGTAAAAGCAAATATTCTTGAAATCCTATAGGCAAGCTGCACATATTACATAGAGGGTGTGTAAAAGTAGGACAGCTGGCTCTTTGGGCAGGTCTGGAAACACAGAGATCTGAGAGAGGAAGTGGACCGTGGCTGGAAGGCGCAGGTGGCAGGAGTTAGTCACCTCCAGGGCAACCTTACGTTCACCCAGAAGCCAGTGGAAGTTGGCTACTGCATTGACTGGGAGCCAAACCTTGCCTCTGTGACCTTCTAAACAAACCCCGTGAGACACACATGGGCTCACTGCATCTTCACCGCAATCCTGGAAGGGAGCTATTTTCATGATTCCCATTTTACAGATCAGGAGCCTGAGACTCAAGAAGGTGAATAACTTGCCCAGGTTCACACCACTAATAAGTAGAGAGCAGATGTTTGGAGAAGAAAAAAGCATTTGCATCCCTGGGTCAGTTATCCATCCATTTACACGTGAAAATACACAAGGATGTTCTGTTCCTTTTGGAGGAGCCCCTCCCAGTGAGCATGTGGCTTCTGTGGTTTCTGATTGGATGCTTCGTGCCGCTGTCATCCCATCTCCTGCTGATGCTGGTCCCCATCATCATAGGACTTGGGGATGGAGTCTGGCCAAGTCAGATGGATTAACTGATGATAGCAAAGAATTCTGAAGGAAGAAGCCACTTTGTTTGCTATTTATGTAACTTTCACAGTGGGAAGTGACAAGCTGGGACTAGGGGTACAGAGGGAGACGACAGATGGGCTGCCCCTCAGAGCTCAGCTGTTACCTGTTGTGGAATTTACAAAATGGTGTGCGGCAACTGCCCACGGCCAGTGTGTCTTATTTGGCCCCGTGGAATTGTAAAATATTTTTTGTTGTCAGTGGTCAGTGTTTAAAAATTGGAATAGTTCATATAAAACTCCAGACTTCTAGCTTCTCTTGACAAATCAGAAGAGCTGGAAGCTGGAAGTCCAATGTCACACTGGCAAGAATTTGCCATAACCGAGTAGCGGCTGTCCCCTGCTCATCACAGACCCACTATCACACCCCTGTCACTTTCCTGACACAGGGACCCAGTGGCAGATCCAATTTTCCATCACAAATTTTTCTTACTGTATAGCTAAGAGGAATGTTCCCTGAGTTAATTACCTTTGCAAAGACTCCTTCTGTCCGAATAAGACCAATGTCGCTATCAAAATGTTCCTTTTGGGCATTGCACTTCACTCCTGTCTGTAAGGGGCTGGCTCCTAATGGCGTTTGCTTGTGACATATGGATAATTCTCCTGTAAAAAGGCAGAGCCCTTAGAGGTAGGAGTGATTGCGGTTCAGGGAAGGTGGATACAATATCTGTTCTGTGTGAACAGGATTTTCATTATCTGAAATGATGCCGATGTAAAGTCAACGTTCTCTTGTTTAGAAACCTCAGGTGACAAAAAAAAAGGTAAAACAATATATGACCAGATATATGAAGTCCTTAACTTAAATGTATTCAGTAGCTGCTGGAGCAGTGACTAGAATATTTCCTGGTGCATATTAGATGACTGATAAATATTTGTTGAAGGGCCGAATGATTCAGAAATAAAAATTTAGGATGCCAACTTCTTTTTTTAAAGGCGGTAAAACAAAAAATAAATTCCTGAAAAACACCCTTTGCCCATGAGCCTTCTCTTGCTTCCTCCTTTGTCTTCTCCCTCTGTCCACACCCATATCCATTATGCCTTTACCTTTAGCAAAGTTTGTTAGAGGAAATTTTTCATGGCTAAATGGTCAAAGAAAGGAGCTGGCATTTAATTACCTTTGTTGCTGATGAAGTGGTGTGATTTGTGGAGTGTCCTGGGGGGAAGGACAGGGTGGGAACTCTTTTTAAGCCCTGTGACTACTTGTGTTTCAGGTGAGTAGGAACATGTGTGCTTTAGGCTTTACAGATTTCATCTGTGCTTTCCAATCTTGGTCTAACGTTGTCCTTGCCTATACTGACCTTCCTCTCCCTCTTTATTTACCCATGTCTTACCGGGTAAGTCCCAGTTCACAAGTACCTCCACGAATCCATCCTGATCACTTCAACTGCCAGTGACCCCTATGCGTAATAACAATATAATTAGTAACAATTATAATAATAACAATAACACCAACACCGCCACATAACATTTCTGGAGATGTCACTGTGTACCAGGCCCTGTGTGAAGTACTTTCTCTGCATAATTTCATTTGATCCTGAGCAACACCCGACTCAGTGGGGACTTTGATGATCATTCCCATTTTACGGATGCACACACTGAGTCTCAGAGAGGCAGTAAAACTTGCTAAAGGCTGCAGAGCCTGTGGCAGGCTCAGTGTTTGAACGCAGGCCCGCCAGCACCCAAACCCCAGCCCTTATGTATCTTTTTTGCTGCCTTCCTGTACGATTCCTGTCCCACTTGGAGTGGGGCAGCTGACTTCACACGTCGCACTGCTGCCTTTCATTGGTGTGAACACATTTTTTTTGTGTTCAGATCCTATTTATGCAAGTAAATGGAGGAAATGATTTTCCTTGAGGGCAGGAAATGATTTTCTAATATTTTAGATCACCAGGACTTAGCACAGTGCTCTCAAAGAATAGGAACTTAGTAATTGCTCATTTATTTCCATAGTTCTTTAATCACACTTGTAAGGCTGCATTTGTTACATTTCCTCGTCTGTGATTGCAGCCTGTAATCATCAAGTGTCCCTTATCTGTAACTCAGCATGTGCCACCTATGAGATGCTTAATAAATGTTGAGAAATTGAGTCAATGGTCTCATTGATGCTGATGAGGACACCAGGATTAATGTTTTCTTTTTTAAATTTCATTTTTCACCTCTGCATGTTGTGTGTTTATTGTTCTTCGTTCAGTCAAATTACTGAATGTAAACCTTCAATTTGAAATGTAAATCAGCAACGTAAATAAATAAATACCATGCGATGTAATTTTTTGTCCCTTCTCATATTGTAGCTTTCTCTGGACCTCTATCACACGGAAGATGATATTTACAAACTGTCACTGGTGCTGGAGCCTAGAAATTCTAAATCAGTAAGTATTGCTTTCTCTCTAAGAATCAGTGCCAAAAAACATTCTTTTGTCATTTACAGTAATTGACTGATTCAATGTTGCTTTATGGTCTAAAGACTCGAGAATTTTAGAAATTAATTATCATTCCCATTTTTCAATAAAACAGCTTGGCTCTGACAGTTTGAATAATATGAAGAAATATTATTTCTTCAAGTCAGGGGCAAATATAAGAGGAAGAACATCATTCTTATTACTCTGTTTTATTACTGATCTATTTATGGTATCCCTGCTGAGAACTCACCTACACATAGGAACAAAAAGAAAAAAAATACAGAATAACTTATTTTAAAGATCATTTAGACCCTTCCAGGCTTTTGAAAAACTCCAACAAAAAATAAAATTTAATAATTTTAACTTTGAGCACAATTCACACATTTCTCTACTAATGATTGATTCAGCTCAGCATTTCAGTATCACATCGGATAGTGGCTCACATAATCAATGGTTGACCCTTAAGAAATAAACATTAAAAAATGAGATTGAGGAAACTGCAGTTTGAATGTACACTACTTACTGGTTTCAGTGAGCGAACTATATCTTGTATATGTTTTACAACATGCCTGGATGAATTTAAAAATTACAATGAGGATGAGGTTTGCATGTTGAAGGAAAAAGTGTCTGTTTGCTTCTTATAATCATGCTTTGAGATCAATTTTCTTACAAAGCTCTCATGTGCTACCTGCCTCCTTACCAGTTGAGCTCTGCAGCCCTTTGGCAGCAGCCTCAGCTCCAAAGTCTATTAATCCCGACTGTGAGTCTGAGCCCTCAGACTGAAGGGGGCAGAATGGTGATAAGAGTTGTTCTCTGTGCACCTGGGCTTGAGTTGGTTGGCCTGGTCGCATCTGATCTTAAAGTAATGCAGGTGGTGGTTCCATAAGCGCCTCTCCTTCCTGCCTGTGGCAGAGGCTCGTCTCCTGAGAATACTTGTCGGGCGATACGGCAAAGGAAAGCGTGCACACCCAGACTCTTCAAAGTCAGCATGAGTAAGAGAGAGCTAGCAGGAAGGGACAGCTATCGAATAAAAGGAATTTGTAAGCTCCTCAATCGTGCTGTAGCTTTGGCACGATGAACTTGGCCATGGTATGTTGAACTGTTCTGTACATATGCACATAGAGGTTCCACCTCCCGACACCTTTCCTTCCCTTTACCGTGCACCATAATTGCTAGCAGTTGTTGGACGCCTGGCAGGGCATCGCTCGTATGTTAACTCATTAATGCTGGTAAGGAGACCAGGTCTGGTGAGCTTGGGTGTCTGATCAGATCTCACAGCGGGAAACTGGGTTTGGTTTCAGGCCTGTCTTCAATCCTGGTGCTGTTCAGACCACCCCTCACTTCAGGAGCAGGGCAGGGATGACCATGGTAGCACCCCTGCCTGCCGCTGCACCTTTACATTTACTGTCAGGGTAAATTGTGGCCAATTTTAGAAGACATTTCCGTCAAACACACAAAAGTCATTTCCTGTGTTATGAGAGTGGAAGCTTTCAAAGTCCTTTCCAAGAGCTCACACCCGGTGAATCTGTGGAAACACATTTCCCAGCCTCCCTCTGTCTCTTCTCTACGTGGAGTGCCATCTTATCTGGCGTGTGGTGAGGACCGGTGACCACTGTCTAGTCAAGGTTGCAACACTGAGCGTCCGCAGCTTTCCTGTGCTTGCAGTTGGCACTGGCCGGCCCACCCTACGTGGTGAATCCCAGAGGTGCTCAGCCTTCTCCTATTCGTGGCATCTCATTAGTTCTCTGTGCTTTACTCTCAGCAGATTTTTTTCATGGCACACCTAGGTAAAAAAACAAACAAAAATTACCCAACAGTTCCACTCACAGAATAGTTAGGTCCAAACAGCTTAATAATTATTTGTGTTCTAACTACTTGGTACACACTGGAAAAAGAAACAATACACTGACATTGAAAGAAAACTAATATTTTTATTTTCTTCTTAAATAACCACAGTTACATAGCGATGGATGTGTCTGCCTGTCGGATACTACAGTTTCTTAAATGTGCCGTCCTTATTTCTTGTTCTGCTCTTGAGACAAATAAAAAGGCTTTTGTGTATTTGGCAGAAGTGTCTCCTAAGATTGACAGAAATTTATCCTGAAAATAAGCTAGAGTAATCTAAATTTCATTCCTTTACAACAATATGAGATCATTGAAAGAACTGTGGTGTGATCTACTGGGGGAGCTGTCAGCAGCTCCCAGGTGGTAGTTTCTTGTGACATCCAACAAATAGTAAGTATGTCCGTATTGCACATTTGAAATGTGTTTGGTGCCTGTCTGAATTCACAGCAACTGGAGCGCCTTGCTGTGGGTTTATTCTTTACCAGATGGATAAGATGAAAATCCTCATAGGGAGAGCTACGGTGTGTGGACATGTGTGTGAATGTGGGGGGAGGGAGTGTGTGGGAGTGTAGGGGTGAACATAGCCAAAAGCTAGATAATTTTTGGCTTAATTAGCAGCCGAGAGGACGCTGTAATAGTAACATTGACCTCCCAACGTTTGCAGGGGCTTACATGAGCATGGGTGCGTCTCAGCTTCCATTCGTCATCAAATTAAAAGCTTGCTGTTAAATAGGTTTGCATATGTGCACCCCCCAAAGTGTTGACATCACATGAGGGCTTCAGAGAAAGTTTAGAAAGTGCCCGTAGCCTTCACGGTCTCCTGGTAGGGTCCTGTGGTGTGCTTGTGTTGTTCAAAAGTGTTATGAGTCATGCCACCATCTTCCCCACATTATGAAACGCAAATGTCTTGAAAGAATGTGGAAAAACTTGTGGGGAAAGGAAGTTCCCCAAAGAGGGCCAGAGAGACCTAATGGTTAGCAGGGCAGTTAGAAGCCATTAAGCATGTTAGATGAGGTGCAGGCGTTGAGGACATGAACTTGGTCACACACTGGTACCCATTTGCTACATGCACCTAGTAATTGATCACTAATACCAAGTATTAAGGAATTAGATAACTGATGTTTATATGTCTGGTATTATATAAAAATCCATGATGGATGGTTATCCTAAGGTTTTAGGATGCTTTAGTGATATTTGGGGAACTTGGGTAGGATTTTGGGGGGGACTGGAAATACATTTTTTTCTCATTCAAAATAATGGAATTTAGGCTGCTGCTAAACAAAAGGCACTATCCAAACACATACTTAGCTATAGATTAGATTCCACTAGCTAAAGATGCTTGTTTTATAAACATTTAAGTGCTACAAAAATGTAAGTTTGTACTGGTATTGTTAATATACAAAACCTGTTTGTCTTTCTCAGTGTCCCTGGTCCTAGTTGTTCAAGGCCCCACTTAAAGTTGAAAAACATGTGTGTTTTCTGTCGGCAGCCTACCTCCCCCACGACGCCCAACAAGCCTGTGGTGCCCCTGGAGTGGGCGTCGGGGGTGATACCCAAGCCAGACCCCACGGTCATCAACAAGCACATAAGGAAGTTAGTTGAGGTAAGCGGCTGAGGGAGAATAAAGAGAGAGTGCTGGAAGGTTCCAAAATAAAGAGAGAGTGCTGGAAGTTTCCTTTCTCTTCCCAGAATATTCTGCAATTGTCCAGGTATGAGGTGGGGGCCAAAAAAACAGCCCTCTGGCAAGTAGCAACAATTTAGCAAAACACTCAGCCCTCCCTGCCTTGGCCTCTGGGCAGAGTCTAAAAGAAGGGCCCCTCCCCTCCTTGTCAGCCCCTTTTCACGGGCCCAGAGACTCTCAGCTGTGCAGCACTTCTAACCCCTTCATTCCCGGGCATTTGCCACCCACTCAAGAGACTGGGGATTAGAATCATTGCTAAAAAACTCACATGCTACAATCAAATGCCCAGTAAATTGGTTACCTAAGGGCAAGAAAACAACTCTGTAAATTGGATAGTTTCTCCTGATGTATTTTGGGGATTTTATGACATCAGTCCAAGGCCATTGAGGTCAGAAAAATCCCCTATGTGGGACAAGCCTCTATCTGAATTTCCCACGAACAAAGAAGAAACGAATTGGCAACATAGGGAAAGTGGCAAAATCTCAGGCCTGGGAGACTGATCCCTGATGGAAACTCTACGGATTGGTAGGCACATCCACTGGGGCAATCCAGTTGTGTCTTTAGGGTATAATGTGCTTTTTTTTTTTTCTGGGAAAGGATGTTTAAAGAAATAGGAAGAATGTTCTACAACTTGTTAATCCAGTGAACTATGAGGTGCTGAAAGAAAAGTTGTTTGGAGGGCGGTGCCTGTGGCTCAAGGAGTAGGGGGTGGAAGGTTCAAACCTGGCCCCAGCCCAAAACTGCAAAAACAAGAAAAGAAAAGTTGTTTGGAGTGTGTGAGACTGGAAGGAAAAGATTAGAAAGGGTGGTGTGGGGAGGAATTTGGTGAGGGAGGGGTCTGAGGAGGAGATAAGGAGGAGGCCTGGGCGGCAGTAACAGACCCAACCTGGACAAGGACGTGGGAAAAGGGGCTGGGGCCTCGGGAACGCGAGGACCTAGTAGCAGTTCAGGGATGTCTGACGCCAGGAAATGGAAGGCAGAGCTAGTCTCCCTCCATCTCATCCCGCAGGCCGACTTCCTCTGCCCCTGCCCACACAGAGAGTCTCCGTTTCTCTCTCTCTTTCTCTCTCATGCTCTCTTCTGTCTTATTATGAATTTTCATTGTAAATTTTATTCCACAAAGTACCTTGTAATGCTCAGTATAAATATAAATAGACACTACTCCAAAATAGTTAACTTCTAAGCAATTTTGATTATGGATGAATACTGATACTGAGATTTCCAAAAGAAGAGCAATGGTTTTTGATTTTGCAATTAAAATTCAGTTATCTAGGGATAAACTTGCAACGGGAGCTAATGACCCATTTTAGTCCTATTTTTAATTATTAATAATTCCTTCATTTATATCTTGCCTATTTCCTAAACTACTCCTGAAGCAGCTTGCAGCATAGGGTAACACAGATACATAAAATAGAGATTACTGGGGAAAAGGAGAAAATGTAATTATAGCTGGAATCTAACTCAGATAATGGATTTGCATAAAGGTGTTTGCGGAAAGAATGTGCAAATTTTTTGGAAAGGCTAATTAATTTAATAAAGGGCATTGAAAACCCTTTTTAATTATTCTCTGTTATAAAGGAAGACAGATTATTGTAAATATAAAAGCATTACATAAATTATAGAAAAATAAAAAGCTTTACTTTCAGGCTTTGGTAATTCTGTTCTCTAGAGATAAATAACCACTGATGGTTTGTAGATGATCTTACACGACTTTATTCTCTCTTTCTCTTTACATATATGTGTATACACATACACACACACACGCATATACTACACACACACACACGTGTATCTTTGAGCAACCTGTTGGATTATTTCCTTAGAACAGAGTCTCACAAGTAAAATTGCTGTGTCAGCAAGTGGGTACTTCTTAAAATGATGGTCCTCGGGCAGACTGTGGCTATTTATTTCACTAACAAGAAACACTTGCTATTTTCACTAACAAGAATACTTATTATCTCATAGCCTAGGCAATTATCAATTACAGCATTTTCATGTTTTATTTAATCTGAGACTTTAAAAAGCTTCTATAATTCTTTACAGTGCTCAACACCATTCTGTGACTGTATTGGCCATTTGTCTTTTCACTTTGGTGATCGCCTGTTCATCTTTTTGTCTTTGCTCTCATATACGTTGCAAATAACTCACTCTGTTTGTCCTTTGCCTTTGCGTTTGTTAACTGAGCTTTTCCAGTTTCAGATAGTTTCTATTTTGTTATAATAACATTTTTCTTTTTAGTTTCTGACTTTGATGTCACACTAGAAAAGGCCTTTCCCACACAAAGATTGTGAAACATGAAAGATATTTTTGTCTATTTGTCTTTGACTTTTATAGCTTTATTTTTTACATTAAAATATTTAATTTAACGTGCAGTTTGGGGTATTTCATTCTGTTAGATTAGTAGCTATTTAACTAAACAGCAATTATTAAATAATCCAAAATTGGCCTATGGATTTGAAAGAATACTCTTTGATGCTTAAAATTCCTGGGTCTATTTCTGGTTTCCGCTGTCTGTAGTAATTTGTGTCATCATGTTTTGATTAGTGTAGCTTTATGAAATATTTGATCTATGAAAAGGCATGGTCCCCTTCATTACTTTTCATTTTACACAATTTTTAGGCTATTCTGAACATATTCACATCTATTTGAACTTAGAATCAATTTGTTCATTTACTACCAATTCCTACTGGGATTTTTCACTGGAATTGCATTAAATGTATACTTTAATTTTTGAGGCAATTCAACATCTTAAAGTTTTATTTTCTATTGTGAAGATGTTAGGATTTGTGAATACACCCAGCTTACCTCCTATCCAGCTCCAAGTTCTCAGTTTAAATCTTGCTCTCTCCAGAAAAAGCATTCTTAATCCACTTCCTTTCCTCTCCCCTACCTACTGTTTTCCTCGGCAAACCACACTTACCTGGTTATATTCTTGATTTAGTTATCTCTCACTAGAGCATAAGCTGCCTGATAGAAAGGATACTATGTCAGTTGTTGCTTTCACAGTAACAAGTTCAGAATCCAACTCATAGTCATTCAATAAATGCTTGTCTTTTTTTTTTCCAGTCTGTGTTTAGGAACTATGATCATGACCATGATGGGTACATTTCCCAAGAGGACTTTGAGAGTATAGCTGCCAATTTTCCCTTCCTGGATTCATTCTGTGTGCTGGACAAAGATCAGTAAGTTTTAATTTTGCTATATTTTAATTCACCTGTCTTCAAGTAGAAAGTTATTATCAGAGGAGAGCAGGGAAAGCTATAATTTATGTCTTGGAAGCTTCAACCCTAGCACTTTGATGAGACAGGTGTAATTTGTCACTGATTTTTTTCTTGGTGTTTGCGATCAGTTGGATGGAATCACAGGGCAGACCACATCAACTCTGAACACAGGTGTCCATTTGCAAATTAGCCTGGCTCTCCATTTGTTATATTATACTTCTACTACTTATCTCTCAATGCCAAAAGCCGCCATTGAAAAAGAGTAGAGGAGAAATATAGTTAGATCTAGCCCGGGGGAGTCCTCAGCGTTTGTGGACTTGAGTGCAATCTTAAAAACTCATTAAGATTTTTTTTTTTAAGATTATTTATGGTCTTTCTGAAAGCAGATGATAGCTGCAAATAGCCAAGAAGCACCCATACTTTTTCTCCTGGATTGTTCAAAGGTTGTCTGGATAAGTGAAGAAAAAAATTCACTTTTTCTTCGGCGTCAAGGGATTCCTCAAAAATTAAATGTCTTTAGAGACTAAGACCCAACTCATTTAAAAAAATGACTTTAAAAAAATTGCTTAGAAAGACGGCCATTAAAAATTTGATTAATTGTTAATTGTGTGAGATTAGTTCCTAATTTAAAAATCATCTGGCTAGGCATGGTGGCTCACTTGTAATTCCAGAACTTTGGGAGGCCAATCGGGGAGAACTTGAGCCTAGGAGTTTGAGGTTATAGTGAGCTATGATCTCACCTCTATACACTAGCCTGGGTGACAGAACAAGACCTATCTAAAAAAATAAAAACAGAAAAATAAAAATAAATAAGGCTGGCGCTGTGGCTCACACCTGTGATCCTAGCACTCAGAGAGGCCAATGTGGGTGGATTGCCTGAGCTGAGGAGTTTGAGAGCAGCCTAAGCAAGAGGCAGACCCTGTCTCTAAAAATGTCTGGGCATAGTGGTAGGTGCGTGTAGTCCTAGCTACTTGAGAGACTGAGGCAAGAAGATCACTTGAGCCCAAGCGTTTGAGGTTGCTGGGAGCTGTGATGCCATAGCACTCTACTGAGGGAGACAAAATGAGACTCCGTCTCAAAAATAAGTAAATAAATAAAATAAAATAAAATAAATAAAAATCATCTGTAAAAAATGCTGGGCTTTGTATTGGTGAACCAGCCAAATTAGATCACATTAAAATCCTAATACTTGTGTTGGTTTGAGAATTAAAAAAAAAAAATGACATCTGTAAGCAATTCAGCCCACCAAGGAGAGCCTTGATACTTTAACATAAACCACTTAAAGTCTTAAGTTTGTCTTCATTATACATCCAGAACAAAAAGTTTCTTGCCTACTACTCACTTCTTCCTTAGTTTGTTATTATTAGTGATATGAAAATGGACATGGACTTAAAAATCACTTCCCATCCTTCATTTCTTGTTATTGCTAGTTAGAGACCAAACTGAGATTGTCACAGCTGGTATCTGCCTCTATCTCTGTATTATCTGCATCCTATCTATTGACATTTATTGATACATAGTATCTATAGAATTTTTTTTCTATGAATGAGGGTTGGAACTATTCAGGGCTTATACGTCCTCTTTTGTCAGAAAATGTGATTTTTGGCTTTCATATGAAAGCTATAACCCAGTTATAACCTAAGAATATGGGGAATGGGGAGAGGGAGGGGAGGGAGGGGGGAGGATGGGCGGAGGGAGGGTGATAGGTGGGATTACACCTGCGGTGCATCTTACAAGGGTACATGTGAAACAGTAAATGTAGAATATAATTGTCTTAACACAATAACTAAGAAAATGCCAGGAAGGCTATATTAACCAGTGTGATGAAAATGTGTCAAACTATTTATAAAACCAATTTTTGGTGCCCCATGATCTCATTAATGTAAACACCTATGATTTAATATTAATAAAATAATAATAATAATAAAAAAATACCTCAAACTTTATCATGGCTAATCACACTAAAGTTTTGAGTGGTTAATACTGGAAAGTCTCAAAAAGGATTTTTTTTTTTCTCTATGGTTTTGTTTTCCCAACTGTGTTCCAGAGATGTTGATATCAGTTGGTACTTTTGAAAAAGGAATTAACTAGTCAAGTGTGAGAAACACAAGGTTAAAGCTCATTTAATAGGTATCTTGACTGGGCAACTTCCCAAAACTTTAACAGGTTAGGGTGTAGCACTGTGATTCCCCAGGGGGTGGGAGGGGTGGGGTGATGGGCTCTGCACTATTTCATGAATTTATTTTATATATATATATATTTACCAAAAAACCTTTCTGTTTTCTTACAGCCTCTATTAGCAGCTCAAGGATCTGTTCTTTCACATAAAGCTCCTTGGGAACTTTTATTTTAGGTGAAATTTAACTTTTTTTTTTTTAAACAGAGTCTCCCCCTGTCGGCCAGGCTAGAGTGCTGTGGCCTCCCAGCAACCTCAAACTCCTGCCTCACTCAGCCTCCCCGAGTATCTGGGACTATAGGCTCCTGCCGCAATGCCCAGATAATTTTTCTCTTTTTAGTAGGGGGCGGGTCTCACTTTGCTTAGGTTGGTCTCAAACTCCTGAAGTCAAAGAATCCTCCTTCTCAGCCTCTCAGAGTGTTAGGATTACAGGTATGAGCCACTGCACCTGGCTGGCAACATTTGACTTTTAATCTGCCTCCCTGCCTCCCATGGAAGATTCCACAAGGAAGAAGTCATAGATTTTAGGCCATATGGGAGGTTTTGATCGGTCAGAGACCAAATGAAACTCCTCCATTCATTCAGATAGAAATCCTTTTAGAACAGCACTTAAAGGCTAAAGACAGCCTGTCTCTGTGGTTATCAGATTGGAAGGAGAGGGGTGGTGAGCTTAGTGGGTTCTCTGCCTCCATGCCAGGGCCAGCCCAGCACTCACGGAAACTGGCCCCACCTCCTGAGAACTCAAGTGTGGCGATCCCCACCGTAAACTGGGGATGGATGGCTTTGCAGAGTGGGATGAGATATTTCCAGGTGCAGTTACTAAGATCCCAGCAGTTTGGGAGAAACTCCAAACTTACAGTAGCTTGACACACTGAAGGTTTGTCCTCATGCATATTAAGAGTCCAGGGTTCCTGGTGGCTGCTCAGCCTTCCCCTTCCTGTTAATCCATGAACCAGGCTCCTTCTACCTCGTAACTTTGTCAGCTTCTACAATGCTGGACTCCCCTGTGCACTTCTGTCAGATGAGCGAAGAGAAGGCGGAAAAGCCCAACAGTTTCTCTTGCTGGCAGTAGTCACGTGACCCCCAGTAGATGTAAGAAAAGCTGGGAAGCGTAGCTCCTGTCTGGGCAGCTACTCTGTAGCAACAGACCTATGTGGTTAAAGGCAGCATGGGCTAGGCAGGGGGCAAATGCTGCCCCTCCTTTCTCTGTGAAACCGAGCAAGGGCCTGAGCCTGGTGCTGCCTGGGCTTCGTACTCCGGGCCCTGTTCACTTTGTGCTCTAGTAAGGGTTGCCTCTGGGGTCGTGTGACTCAGTGGTGCTGTGTCTGTATCTATATTTAGATATCTACGGCTCTATAATCTCCTAGCCATACGATCTTCTTCACTATACAGCTGACATTTTAATGTGTATTTGTGATTAAATGCAGTGATTGGACAATTTCCTCCTCTTGAGATCAGCACGATACAAGATGACTCTTTAGGTTTTATAAATTTTAAGTGTTTTAAAGTTATTTTGCATAAAAGCCAAGAAAGGGATCTTAAATTCTCAAGGTGCTGGTGGGAGGCAGAGAGGGACCTGGCGCCTCGGAGGGCTGCAGAGAGGCTTGGGGCAGGGAGTGCTGAGAAGAACGATACCAAGTTGGGCTCAGATACGTTAATTTTGAGAGAAGAGTGGATCATCAGAAAGAGATGCCCAGCAAGTTGTTGAAAACGTGGTACCAAAATTCAGGAGAACATTCTGGTGCTGGAGATGGAGAGTAAGTCTTTGGCCCAGCAGCACAAGCTGTAGTCTCAGTGTGGGAGCAAACTCTGGGGGGGAGAGTTGCAGTGGTTCTCAACCTTCCTAGTGCCGCCGTATATTTTCATTGTTACAAAGGGGTCGCGACCCACAGATTGAGAACTGCTGGTTTAGAGGGAGGAGAGACCAGGGCCTGAGGAGTGAGCTGTCAGCGACCCCCCTTCCCACATGTAGAAGCTGAAAGGAACAAGTGGGTCCTACAGAAAAGCCAGAGAAGGGAGGAGCCAGAGAGGAAGGAGGAAAAGCAGGGGAGACTCCCCAGGGGAGAGGGTGTCAACAAGGACTAGTGTGCCCAGTGTCACCTGCTGCCAAGAGAAAAGGCCAGGGAGGATGTCCTTGGTGACAGTTCAATAGAATTGTAGAATTAAAAACCCAATTATAAGGAGCAAAAAAGGAACTGGAGGAAAAGGAAAAAGAGTCTAATGAATGCTCTTTTTGAAAACTTTAGAGTGAAAAGGAGGCGAGAAAAGGTGAGTGTTGGAGATGGCAGCAGGAAAGGGACGCTTTAGGAGGGAAGGGTCTGTGCACGTGAGCAAGGAACAGGGGAGGAGCCTGAGCAGAACTGGCCAGGTGGGAGTGTGGGGGTGACAGAGAGAGAGAGAAGGACCCCAAGAAGGGACAGAGGCGAGACAAAGGCATTCTGAACTGGCCAGGAAAGGTGTGATCTCCAACACCAGAAGACGTGGAGGGAAGGTGATATGCAACTCACCCATGTCAAGTGGATTTCATCTTTCTTGATAAACAAGAAGCCAGGGTGAGTCAGGGGAAGGAAGGTGGGAAGAACTGGAGGTGTGTTCTGTCTGGAGAACATCTACAGGAATTACTCTAGTGGATGGCCTGTGAGAAGCGAATGAAAATATCACCAAGGTCGTAAGCTGGATGGCATCGAGCTAAGTGATTCTGAGAATGCCAGGCCCAGTTAGTACTGTTTCCTACCTTTCTCCACCATCCTAATTCTTGCAACTCTATTGCTAGACAAGGGCTAGAAAGATGTCCTTCTGGAAGTTGCTAGTGATGTTACTCAGTGATGAAGACGACTTTCTGTGCTGTGGTACAGCCATCCACACCTTTTTGGCACCAGGGACTGGTTTTATGAAAGACAGTTTTTCTATGGACGGGGCAAGGGGATGGCGTTAGGATGATTCAAGTGCATTACATTTATTGTTCACTTTATTTCTGTTATTATTGCATTGTAAAATGTGAAGCAGAATCAGGGAGCGATGGGAGGCATCTGTAAGTGCCGACGAAGCTTCACTGGGCCCCACTCACCTCCTGTTGTGTGGTGGTCCAGTTCCTAACAGGCCGTACATTGTGCAGCCCGGATATTGGGGACTGCAGCTGTGGGGCACGTTTGTGAAGTGAGGAAGAAACAGGGGAAAAGGCTGAGCAGAACCGACCAGGAGCAGAGTCCTGATCAGGTGGGAGTGTGGGGGTGACAGAGAAGGACCCCAAGTTCACATACATGTGGTCCTGGAGGTGCACGCCCACACACACAGGCCCACACACCACCTTCTGCTTCCTGAAAAAGCCTTTGAACACCTAAAGCTGTCCTTTGAAGTCCGCCCCTCCTTTCAGATGTAACAGAGGAGTGAGCATTCCTCATCTGCTTTTGGCCACAAAGGTCTGGGTGGCTGGTGAATGAAGCATGGCAACCCGTCAGCAGCACGGTATTCAAAGATCCCTTTCTTCTTTGATTCTCTTAACAGGGATGGCCTAATTAGCAAAGATGAAATGATGGCTTACTTCCTGAGAGCTAAATCCCAACTACACTGTAAAATGGGACCAGGATTTATCCATAATTTTCAGGAGATGACCTATCTCAAGCCAACCTTCTGCGAACACTGTGCAGGATTTGTAAGTCTGTTTTCCATTATTTTCTTTTGCGTGTGTTTATTTGTGCAGCGTTCAGAGAAGGTAGGTAAACAATGTACTAAGTAGAGTCCATAGTCTGCTTTGGATCAGAAGTGAAACATGATGGCTCCCTGAAATTGAAGATTAAATAAAAACAAAAGCAAGATCTATGGGTTTAGTTATCTTCTGGAAATGCAGGGCAGGCAAACTCAGGGAAGGTCAGTGAAGCCTATTAATGGAAGAGAGTGGTTTGTCTATTAATCTCTGCAGGGACAGATGTCAGACCAGTAAGCCCTGGCATTCGTCACTGATATTTATTAGTGGCTGCAGTTAAGGGGAGTGTTTATCTTAGGCAGGTCCTGCCAGTGATCATTTCACATGGTACTGGGCACTAGAAATGCATCATGGCTTGGCTCAATAATTCACAACTCAAAAAGGAAAAATTCATTTTGGAAAAGAGATGGTTATAATAATAAATAACATTTACCTAAACACTTGACAGCAATGAAAACTTCCACAGACGTTAAAATAATTAATCCTCACAGTAGATATTTTACTCTCCCTGTCTTGCCTAAGAAGACAGAGATGTTCAGAGAGATTAACCAAGTCCCCCAGGGTTGCACAGCTCACCGTTACCAGAGCTTGTGCTCAAACAGGTGTTCTGACCCTCAGTCCTGCGCTCTACCTACATGCAACTCGTGACGATTACACGCTACCCTCCCCACATTTGACAATTCTTGGGGATCTGGGGTCAGTTCGTGGTCCTGGCCTGAATATAGATTCTTGGGCCCTGAAGTGGAAGTGGAAAATGTGGTATTTCAGGTGAGGGAGGTCCAGCTGGCAGATGAGTGTGACAATTCCTCCTTTTTCTAGATGCCAGAGTTCAGACATGTCAGTCTTCTCAGCAGTCATAACCTACCTTTGGTCTGTGTAAAATTTGAATGCTCCCACAAAATTACATTTTACATATCCTGTGCTCAAGGAACTTGGTTTTGGGACCCCAAGGGCAGGAGTTTATGTTCATGCACACACCCATTTGAGAATGGGTAAATAAGAGGTAACTGTTACCTCAAAGAAGGCCCCAGATGCTCGTAGAAGCTGATGTGGTCAAGGGGCGAAGCCAAACCACCCGGCTGTCTTTGCCACTCCAGGGAAGGGGTTCTCCCTTTGTCAGCTCTCCCCTGAGATTGCACCTTCAGAACCACTTTTTCATGGTTCCCTATTCTGATGGGAATTTTTTGAAGTATCTGCACCTGGATGGGGGATGGGGCATTTACAACATTCACCTGCGGAGTTGGACTAAGTGGTGGTTCAAAGTCAGGGTGATACAACTGTCCTCTCGTGGAGAGTGAGAGTCAGGAGGCCCTTCTCAAATCTCGAGGTCCTGGGCAAAGTCATGGTGATACAACTGTCCTCTGGTGGACAGCGAGATCCAGGAGGCCCTTCTCAAATCTCAAGGTCCTGGGAAATGTCAGGGTGATACAACTGTCCTCTGGTGGACAGCGAGAGCCAGGAGGCCCTTCTCAAATCTCAAGGTCCTGGGAAATGTCAGGGTGATACAACTGTCCTCTGATGGAGAGTGAGAGTCAGGAGGCCCTTCTCAAATCTCGAGGTCTTGGGCAAAGTCAGGGTGATATAACTTTTGGTCCTTTGTAGAAAGCAAGAGCCAGGAGGCCCTTCTCATATCTCAAGGTCCTGGGCAAAGTCAGGGTGATACAACTGTCCTCTGGTGGAGAGTGAGAGTCAGGAGGCCCTTATCAAATCTCAAGGTCCTGGGCAAAGTCAGGGTGTTACAACTGTCTTCTGGTGGAGAGCAAGAGTCAGGAGGCCCTTTTCAAATCTCGAGGTCCTGGGTGTGGTGGCCCATGCCCAAGGTCCCAGCTATTTAGAGATGAGGCAGGAGGATCACTTTAGATCAGGAGCTTAAGTCCAGCCTGGGCAATATAGTGAGACCTTGTCTCTGAAAGTTAAAAAAAAGAAAGAAAAGAAAGAAAGAACACCCCCACAAAAATGTTCTATCTTCTCCTGAGTCCTTCTTTCCTGTTCCCCCCTTTTGTGGTGGCCCTGTTTCTGTAGGAAGAGCAAGGTAGTCTTTCTCACAAGCACCACGCTGCTCTCCTGGACTCAGCAAAGCAGAAGCGCTGGTGCTACATTATGGATGCAGGTGTGATGAAGCAGACAGCTCCTGGACTTGGAATCTGGAACCCTGAGTTTGAATCTCTGTCCTTTCCATTGCTAATTCTATGTCCTTGACCAAGTTATTGACCATCTCAGAGTCCGTTTTTCTATCTGCAAAAGGGAATTAAAGATTACCTACCATGTTGAAGGGCAGCGCCTGTGGCTCAGTGAGTAGGGCGCCGGCCCCATATGCCGAGGGTGGCGGGTTCAAACCCAGCCCTGGCCAAACTGCAACAACAACAAAAATAGCCGGGCATTGTGGCGGGCGCCTGTAGTCCCAGCTGCTCGGGAGGCTGAGGCAAGAGAATCGCGTAAGCCCAAGAGTTAGAGGTTGCTGTGAGTCGTGTGACGCCACGGCACTCTACCGAGGGCAGTACAGTGAGACTCTGTCTCTACAAAAAAAAAAAAAAAAAGATTACCTACCATGTTGCTGTGGTGATGACAATCTACCATGTCACACACCTCAGAGTATGTGACATTTCTTTCTTTAGTAGTCCTTGATACTCCTGGAGTTTAATTGAAATTAAGTGACTTAATTTCTACAGCCCTTTTGAGTTTTTTATAATGTTATTGGTACAATCTGACTTGATCTTTACTTATACATATTTTTAAAAGACCATGAGTTTTAAAGGAATTTATAAATATAACTCAAAAGATGTGTCATTGAAAGGAATTGTGGGGGAATGCAAGGAACCATTTTCTAGGACTTGGACCTTCTGGTTTAGAAATAAATTCCATTTTAAGAGTAAGGCAGACAACACCACTATTCACTTTGAAGTAGATTTATTTTACTGTTGTAATTCCAGAATTGTGAATGTTAGTAATTCCTTGATTTTGTAGATGAAGAAACTAAGGTCTGGAGAAGTTAAGTGACTGCCCAAGGTCACATTAGCAAGACCATGTATCATATCCGGGTCTCCTGCCTCAGTCCACGACTCCAAATATTACATCAGCCCACAGTCTCAAATCAAAGGACCGTGGAAAATACTCCCTGCACACCTTCCACATGAGGTCACCCTCTGCTGCCCAGCTAGTTCGTTCTTTCTTTCTTTCTTTCTTTCTTTCTCTTTCTTTCTTTCTTTCTCTTTTTCTTTCTTTCTTTCTTTCTTTCTTTCTTTCTTTCTTTCTTTCTTTCTTTCTTTCTTTCTTTCTTTCTTTCTTTCTTTCTTTCTTTCTTTCTTTCTTTCTTTCTTTCTTTCTCTTTCTTTCTTTCTTTCTTTCTTTCTTTCTTTTTCTTTCTTTCTTTCTTTCTCTTTCTTTCTTTCTTTTCTTTCTCTCTCTCTCTCTCTCTCTCTCTCTCTCTTTCTCCCTTTCTCTCTTTCTTTCTTAAATCATAGCTGTGTACATTAATGCATTTATGGATTACAGTGTGCTGGTTTTATTTTCAATTTGGAATACTTTCATCAAACTGGTTCACATAGTCAGCTAGTCTTTTCTCCTGGTTATTATTAGCAAACCACAGCCGGACTGCCTCTCTTGGTAGGACCCTTGCTCGACTGTATCTCCTTCAGCAGTCCCTGCCGCTTTGCTGATCCTGTAACATAGCCAGATAATAGGCTGCCTCCTCTTAAATCTTATCTTGCCCTGCCTCAGTGGCTTTTTCTCACACACAAACTGCCCAGGAACAATAGCTTCCTGTCTTTCCCTGAAGTGACACATTCTCTCCCTAATCACTAGCTGTAAGACCAAGTGACATCACCTCCCTGCAGGTCAGTCTCCTCATCTTTAAAAGTGAGCAAAATACTATTATCTATCCCAAGAAAGCTATTATAAGCATTCAATTAATTCATATGTGACCAGAGCTTGAAACAGTGCCTCTCACACAGCGAACAGTTTAGTAAATGTTACCTCTCACCATTTTACTGTTGTTCCCATTACCCCAAGGCTCTGGGGAAAAGATTTCCCAGGTTGAGGGACCTTCGAATGATTTAACTTCCTGGATCATTACATTCACCTTTTACAAAAGAGGCAAATTAGATTATCTGAAAGGCGAGGACATGGTCATCCCAAGGACTGTTTCAGTTTACTCTCGTTCACCCTTCCCTCCTCGCACCCTTCTAGGCACTGAGCCTCGCTTCCAGTTGGTTGTCAAATAATCCTTCCTGTCTCCAAGGCAGAATGTTGCCCCATCCCAGGAGGCATTTGTGTCTTGATGATATATTCTAAAGGGCCGAATAACTTTTAAGGGTCAAAGGAAGCTTTGAGGTTTCCGGTGGTGGAATTTCCTTGTCCAGAAGAGGGTAAGGAGTCGTCTTCCTGTTGCTCTTGAGTAGGCAGCTGCAAATTGGCAGCTGCAAATTCCGGGTCTGTGCCGCCCACTCTTGGGGGTGTTGTTCTTTTGTAATCTCTGTGAATGGCACCCTCATCAGTTCCAGGAGGCCACTGTCTGTGGTTTTATTCAACATCTTTTTACTTTATTTTGCAAATGGGGAAACAGGGTCTCACTGTGTCCCCAAGCTGGAGTGCTATGGCCTCATCATAGCTCACTGCAGTCTCAAACTAGTGGGGCTCAAGCGATCGTCCTACCTCAGCCTCCTAAGTAGCTGGGACCACAGGCATGTGCCCCCATGCCCAGCGAATTTTTCTGGGTTTTTTTTTGTACAGACTGGATCTTGCTTTTGCTCAGGCTGGTCTCAAACTCCTGTCCTCAAGTGATCCTCCCACCTCTGTCTCCCAGAGTGTTAGGATTGCAGGCCTGAGTCTCTGCACCTGGCCAAACATTTTATTAAGTAGGCAATAGCCACCTAATCTAACTATTAAAAAGTTAGCAACAGAACTTCTCCAATTTGTGCTAAACCCACTTAATTATCAGTTGTGTACACATCTGGTGTCCCTGTTGCCCTAAGTACTGAGAGAAAGCATCAGAGAGGACTCTTCACAGAGTTTAGGAGTGTGTCAGGAGGGCAAAGACATGACCTCCATGACGATGCCCTGGAGCCACCTGCGCAAACACTCCCTCATGGAGCCGCAGGCCCCCACATCTCTCCTGAGCCCTGTGTCACTTGTTAGCCACACGGAAGTCGCTGATTCCTTGCTTGACAGAATCTGAACTTTTTCTGCATCACCCACAGCCCTGGCACAGGCCAAACCCAGAACAAATGTGGAGAATGAATATGTGAATAAGAAAGTTGTTCTGCCTTCTGAATTCTTTCAAGGTACAAATATTACTCAGAAAATAATCTGGCAAAATTGAAATGCTTTGGTGTGAGGAACACGTCTTAGACAGCTTTATTCCCCGCAGTGGGCTCCAAGAGCAGGTGCTCAGTAGAATGAGGAGCCAGGAGCCTCCAAAGAGAACGCGTTTGTCTCCCCTGGAGATTTTGCTGAGAGCACATCACGCCCAAGTTCAGCACTGCATTAACTTTAGTTTTCCAACCTGGCTCCCATTTGGCTCTGAGAAAGAAAAGGGAAGCAAAACTCATGTTGTCACCACAGCTGGAGCTGCTGGGAGAAGGCTCTTCTATCTCACAGGAAGGGTGTGCAGAGCAGCTATATCCTGCTTGCACCAGGGCCAGTCACTGGTTTACTAGGACTTCCTTCTCTGCGGCCTTGTTTGCCTTTTAGATTCCTCTGCAGATTCCCTGACATTCCTTTGTCTTTTGTTACAGCTCTGGGGCATAATCAAGCAAGGATACAAATGCAAAGGTAAATATATACATTATTTTGTTACAATTAAAAAAAAATTGACATTTTGGGTAGGAATCAAATTTGTCCCGCTAATCCACAAAATCTCTTGGCATCATTGAGAATTTAGGTTCTTTAGGCCCGATGGCAACTGAGAGTTGATGTGTCTGAGGAATCCCTGTTGTTTTGGACAAAGTTCAAAGCGCATATCATTATCAACATGCGTGAAGCTAGGCCTTGCAAATCAACAACATCCAGGGAAGGTGGGAATTCTGAAGTGGGACAGGACTAAGTAAAGGGCTGCATACAAGACCTTTATCCTGCAAGGAGAAAAAACCCCACACACGCATTTCTATAATCCATAGGCATTTCTTCCCTCTCACACATAGCTACTTCTTTTTCTTCACTAAATCACCTTATGAGGAGGAAAAGAAGAGATTTTAGAACTTATTTTTGTCCCTTTCAATGAACTTCCTCATTTAATTGAAATTTATAAACAATTGAATAAATATATATTTGACAAATGTACTATGAATGCATAGTAAGCATTTTGCTACTTATCTATATGATTATTGCATATTATTAGTCTTTAAAAGGTTGCTAGATACTTTATGGAAAAGAACCAATTTATACTGTGTTTTTTAAGGATCTGATAATGTTCTTGAAAAGTATAATACAAATACAAAAAGAAATCTCTCCATCACGGAATGGCTTCAGACAGATGCTGTTCCCTTTGTGACGCCCACACCCTCTTTTCCTCAAGCTGTTTTTCAGTCTGTGCTCCTCATCTTGCATGAACAAGAACTTCACAATCAGAAGGAAGCCACTGTCCAGTGCGCAGAGGGACCTTCCCTTTCGTGCTTCTTTGTCACTTGTCTTGGTCTAACTTGAATTTTTACAAGGCGCAAAGACACTGCAATATCTTATTGTCTAGCAGTAGTGAGTCATTACTTTATTTGATTTCTATCTGCCAGCCCCACAAACATATATGACAAGCATACAATGCTTGTACACACACACACACACACACACACACATGCGTGCGTATGCGGATTTATGAAGGTGAAAATCAGTAAAACCTTTGGATCATCTTTTGTTTTCTCTTACTGGTGCATAGAGTGGAAAAAGCTAATTAAATTAGACTGAACATGTCATTAAGCCTATTTGAAAGAAGACCATATTGGGGGGGATGGGTATTAGAAATGCAGGAGTTAGAAAGGTCCTCTCTGGCTGTAGGAGAGAAATATACTCTTTTAAAATGACCATATCTGGTCAACGGTTCTAAATGAAGTACAGTTCTAAATGAATGACTCGTCATACCAAATCATTGTGAGCCATCTCCTGAAGTGGCCACGTTTTTCTACCCCAAGTGGTAGTTGGCCTTCTGCTGTGGGAAACACCCTCAACCCTGCTGTGCACCGTTTCAAACCATAGTCAAATGTGGAACATGTTTGTTGAGCACAAGCTCACCTTGTTTTCCATTTCTGTACAAAGAAAGGAAGATATAATCACTTGTCTAGAAAAGGTTTTGGGAAAGGAAGAAAAAAATGTAAAAGTCCAGACAAGTACTGAGTGGAGGAACGCCTCACAGTGAAGGGACGGACGCAGTGAGCAGCCCTGGGAGTGACAAGAAGCTGAGGCTTCTCGCCCTGGTTGGCTCAGGAGTCGCAGTGAGGATTCCCTCTCTGCCTGGGAAAGAATCCCAGCCCCATGTGATTTACATTTTGTTTTGGGCAGAAGCAGCCTACTTCCCAGGCTGGCCTCATTTGCTCCTAGGCACTTTAATGAATTGTGCAAGGAACACATTTAAAAGGAACCTCAGGAAAGCAAGAGTGGCCAATGCCCCTTTTTCCAGCCCCTAGACACACCCTGTGGGCCTGAGCTGGACTCTTGAAATTCAACACAGAAACTGGGGAGTGTTAGGGGAGGGCTGACAGCCCAAGGGCCACCCTAGCAGCTCATTCAGCGCCAGATACGCTGATCATCTGTGACACATTTGGAATCTTTCAGACTGTGGAGCCAATTGTCATAAACAGTGCAAAGACCTCCTGGTTCTGGCTTGTAGGAGGTTTGCCCGGGCACCGTCCTTGGGCAGTGGTCACGGGTCACTGCCTGGAAGCCCCTCGCTGCCCCCAGGTAATGCCCTCTGCTTGCTGTGCTGCCAAAATGCCTCTCTGCTCATCCCCTGACACCTGGCCCTCCTCTGGCTTCTGGTCTATCCTGGTCAGAGTCACTGTAAACACCAAGCTCTCTTTGAGTGAGCAGTGGTAGCTAAACTCTGCCTCCCCCTCTTCTCTCTGCTTTGCAGTTTCATTATCTGGCAACCTGCCTGCGGCTAATTTTGTTCTCCCCTAGTCTGTTCCACTAGGACCTTTTATGTAGGACTCCTGCTGTTTTCACTAACTTTGATGGTTTGCTATCAAGCAGCCAGATGTCAAATAATCACCATGCTCTTTCCCCTTCCAGTGCAGGATGAAGTATTTGAGTTTCCTGGGGTTGCTGCCGGACATCGGGACCTGGACAGCAGAGCTATTACACTGGTCACTGGTTCTTCTCGCAAGATCTCCGTGAGGCTGCAGCGGGCCACAACCAGCCAGGCCACCCAGACTGAGCCTGTGTGGTCAGAGGCTGGCTGGGGAAACTCAGGGTCCCACACCTTCCCCAAGATGAAATCCAAGTTCCACGACAAAGCAGCAAAGGACAAAGGCTTTGCCAAGTGGGAAAATGAGAAGCCCAGAGTGCAGGCTGGGGTGGATGTTGTAGACCGAGGCACTGAATTTGAACTTGACCAGGATGAAGGAGAGGAGACCAGACAGGAGGGTGAGGTCAGTACTGGGTCAAACCACAGAAAGAAATGCGAAGAAGGTTACTGACGTGCTGAGATGAGTTACTATAATGGGTCTAGGAGGCTGCCCAGTAGTTGTGAAAGCAGTATGGTTGGGAACGCGTCACTTTTAGTCTTGCCACTGGCTGGTTACATGACCCTGGGCATGGGGTTTCTTCTCTTGGGACCTCAGTTTCATCATGTACAAAATTGAACTGGACTGACTTCTGAAACTGAATGAAGATTGTCCTATCTGTGAACTCACACGATACCCCAGGAACCCCCCACTACTCCAGTGCATGACAAGCAGTCCACAAATTACAGACATCTGACTTACATACAGCTCACTCTTACGAATGGAGGCTATTACAGGTAATAGGTAAATGTACCGGCTCCAACTTACGTACAAATTGAACTTAGAACAAACTTACAGAACCTATCTTGTACGTAACCCAGGGAATGCGTATATATAGATCAGCTTAGTTTTACAAGCTAGAATCAGAGCCTAAACTCAGGGGAGACAGTGGGTGCAAAGTCTTGTAGAGAGGAGAATTAGAAACCCTTGCCTACACTACAACAGAGACTTTTGACAGCATCATGGAAAAAGGGTGATAAGAATCAGATATGTGGGGACATCAATGTTCTAAAATCCAGGCTCTGCTTCCACACAAGAATTACACTCAGATCATCCAGAGCAAACTGGGATGCATATGGAATTTGTTAGAATATACTGAAATACAAATTAGTTATGGTGGAGTTAGATATATTTATTAGTTAACAGTCTGTAGTGTATTCAGAAAAAGGAGTTGGGAAAGTGGCTATCCTATTGCTAATCCTTTTTTTTTTATTAATATTAAATCATAGCTGTGTACATTAATGCAATCATGGGGCACCATACACTGTTTTTATAAACAGTTAGACACATTTTTATCACACTGGTTAACATAGCCTTCCTGGCATTTTCTTAGTTATTGTGTTAAGACAATTATATTCTACATTTACTAAGTTTCACATGTACCCTTGTAAGATGCACTGCAGGTGTAATCCCACCAATCCTATTGCTAATCTTTAAAGCAGTGTTGTGGAGGGTTGTCCCTGCTGGCTGTCCTGTTGAGTCCTTCTCACAAACACCACACTGGGTTAGGCAGAGATCCTCCGGGATCTCTTCAGTCTTATAGGTGGCCTCCCACATTCCAGTCTTCAGGAGACCCAAATATGCTGTCCCCATAAGTTTTCCACACCCAGGAGCAAAACTCCATTTACTTTTAACCAAAACCCCTCTAGTTCCTTCCTCATTGAAGACAATTAATCAGAAGGCCACAAATTATCTCCAGTCATATGCGGTTTATTGTCAGTTTCTGCCGAGCCAATTTTCCTTTGTTATAATATCAACTTTAAAAACAGCTTAGAGATATAATTCACATACCATGAAATTGACCCATATAGAGTGTACAATTTACTGGCTTTTAATGTACTCACAGAGTTATGCAACCATCATTGCAATCTAATTTTAGAACATTGTGATTGTCCCCAAAAGAAACCCTGTGCCCATGAGCAGTCCTCTTCCCCACCCTGCCTCAGCCCTAGGCAGCCAGCTAATGTGTTTGCTGTCTCTGTGGATTTGCAAACCAGGTTTATTTTTAACATTTCCCTTACTGATCATCTTGGCAAATATATTAGCCCTGTTTCCACCTCTACTGTCCTAACATAGGTCAAACTAGGAAACGTAAAGGTGAATAAGAAAAAGTTCATGATTTGGTGCCAGAGGAAAATTTCCTAGGATATACTAGGGCTCTAAACCTGAGGTCTTAAAAAATGGCTTCAGGGAGGTTCATGAAAGTACTTTATTTCGTATATAAAAATTATATATGAACATGTGCTCACTTCTAGGCAGAGAAGTCCATAGCATTGACCAGGTTCTCTGTCATTCTGTGATTCAAAAAAACCAGAGAACCACAATGTAAGATTTTCTGGGTGTGCCTGAAATCATGCTAGCCACCCCATGTGCCAAACATGTCTGCAGAGGCTGCTCCTGAACTCTCAGAAAAAGAGCTTCTCTGGGTAGAACTGTAGATGCCCACCCAAGTGCTCAGGATGGTGCCCACCTCACTGACATCTCCCAATTCAGAGGAGTAGATGCTTTTGTTAAACAAATAGTGAGACTTGTTTGTATTAACCTGGACTGAGTTGGAACACATTCTTCTTAGTAAAGTATCACAAAAACAGAGAAGCAAGAATCCAATGTACTCAGTTCTAATATGAAGCCAGTAGACGATCTAATACAGTCCCTCATGGGAGAAAAATTCAGATCAATTCAAGGTGGAGGGACAAGGATGAGGGATGGGGGAAGGGGAGAAGGGAGGGAGACTGGGGGTTACAGTGTATGGCACACTTCTTGGGGGTGGGACACAATTATAGGAGGGACTTCGCCTAACAAATGCCTAATTCTTTGTACTCTCAATAAACCCCAAACACTAAATATATAAAACGATCGATCAATAAAATGGTAAAAAAAAAAAAAAAAAAGAAAGAAAGAAAGAAAAAGAAGAAAAGAACAAATAACTTGAAACTGGTTTCTGAGTTAGGAGAAATTCACAGCCTGTTAGGTGTAAAGATTACTTGCACAAGTAAGATTTCCTGATCAATAATCTCTATAAAAACATAAAGATCTGGTTTCTTAAATTAATTTTGTTTTATGGAAATTGAACTTTTATATTCAAATGTTCTCTTACCCTTTCAATGTTCTCATCGCATAAATCATAGAGATGGTTCGCTGACCACTAGTAGAGTAGAACCCCCATAGTCGGCCACCTCCCTACACTGACCACCTCCTTAAGTTGGCCTAATTTGCATAGACTGACATGCACCACATGTACATATCAGCACAGTAGGCCTAGTTCCTTATGTTGACCACCTCCGTATGTAGACCAGTTTGTTACAATCCCTTGGGGGGAGGTCAACTTACAGAAGTTCTACTGTGTTTAATTTCATGGGCCCTAATTAATGAAGACAGTATGTTATTATAAAATGTGTATATATATATATGGCATATAGTCCAATTACCATCCAAATCAGTAACAAATGAGAAGACATTTGCTCTGTTTAGGGAAAAAGTGAGAAAGAAAAAAAAAATTACACCCAACTGTTGAATATGTAGGCAAAGGAGTTTTCAGATTTAAGAATTTTCCTACAAGACAAGACCAAGGAATGGGCATTATAAAAAATGATCTGTGCATTTATTATTTAGTATCAGATGATATTTATGAGTCCTATAATTAAAAATGATAGAAGACGGAACTGGTAGTCGTGTTTGTAATCTGTCTGTTCCCTTCAATGGAGCTTCAAGATGTGTATTCATTTTGAAACGTAAGGGTGTGAACATTCTTTGTGGCAGTGGGTGTTATCTGACCACTGAGCCCCTGGATGGCAGAACAGGTCAAGGTTACTGTCTTGGCAGTAAGAACATACGTATTTCCTCTACAATTCTGATTTTGTTGTCCGTTATCTTCTGCTAAATTTAATCATCAAATATTTATCACAGAGGGGTTGAGAAATACTGGACTAAAGTTCATGAGTCTGTATATGCAATATATATATATATTCAGCATACGTATATATACATAGATCTGTATACTGTATGTACATTTTTTTCCTTGCACATTTTCTCAGTGCCTTATACTGGGTGTCCACAAAGTTCATGTGCAATTTAAAATAGCCAGCTAATTTTACACTGTGGATTTCTAAAAGGGAAACATTGTAATAAGAAACGTTTTGAGGGACTAATGCTTTGTGGTGCACCCTTTAGGAAAGGCCACAGAGTAAGTCTCCTGGGAGTCTTTAAGATTTCAATGTTCTGTGTGATCTCTTAATATCATCCCATTTATAGTTAAATCTTAACACTATAAGATACTCATCATTTCAGATGTTCCCCTCAAATTCATCTCAAAAACTGCTTTCTAGCGGCACTGTTATTTTGCTGGTTCTGATTTGTATTGCAGGATGGCTGACTCCTGGCTGAGGAACCGGAAGGCAACGATGTTGGCGTTTGGAAGGAACGGATGAGAAAGTTGATAGCAAGCTGGACTCTCAGGAAGTTATGTGGAAAGACCTGGACGTCTACTGCCCGGTGACGTTGTGGGATCTCCCGGAGTGGACGATGGGAGCCAGGAGTCACCCTAACGAGGGACTATCTACTTCTCCTCCTCTGCCCTTGGTTAGCCTGTGTCCTGCAGTCTGTGCTTTCCCTACACGACCTTTTCCAGAGCCACTTACATACGGGTGAACGAAAGCTCTGGTAGATGTACTTGATACTCATTTTCTACACTCAGACATCACTCCTGAGAATGTTACTTCAGTATTTTTCTGAACTTTTGTGTGTCTTGTGGGAGGGGTTTGGAGGTCTTTTTTGTGTGCTTTTGGGCGGGACCAAGACATAATTATCTTCCGCAGGACAGGAAGCCCTTCAGACCCTGGAAAGCAACAGATCTTCTTATGATGATCTGTTGCAACAAAAAGCTGTTTACATTGCTCCTTCTACACAGTCGCTCTGACAGGTCACAAGTCCCTTATGTACATATCACGTGAGTCTTACCAATCCTGCCTCCCAGGAAGCTCTGACATGGCAGAGAAAGCTCTCCTATTATTTATAACAGGTATAGGGTAAGATTAACTATTCTTATCCGATCTGACTGGGTTAAGCTATCTTTCTTAAGATTCTTGAAATAGAATTAGCAATTAGGAAATCAATTCAAGTTTGGGGGGATAACATTTAGCTGAACAAACGGCTAGGTGAAATGCAAAACCACCATCTATTGTTAAAAACCCAAAATAATTTGAAGAATTTTGTTTGTTTAAAAAAAAAAAAATCCCAAAAGGTTCTCTGGGTTGTAAAAACAAACCCTTGTACTTTTCCTAAGAAATTGCCACTTATCATTAAATAATATTCGTAGACAGAAAATCATCATAAATCACCTTTAACATTTCATTTAAACTTCTAAAATACCAATATTTTCAATATCTTCCTTTGACATAAAATAACTAGGTATGAGTCTATTTCTTACATGATTGGAGGAGAGAGAACTTGATTCAAGGTATTCAAAAACAGAGACAGGATTGAGCCTGTGGGTCAGAGAAATGATTTGAAACCCAGTGACTAGTCAGGAACAGTTCCACAGAGGTGTTGCTGCTCCACACTTGAGGACTAAAGTGTATATATTGCATAGGAAACAGTTTGTCACTATTTGGGGCACTCTGTAAAGCCTTTCCCCTCTCTTACTGAGGACAGTTCTGCTCAGCAAACTTGTGGAGCATGTGCTCCGGGAAGGTCAATGACAAAGACAAGCAAATCTTGGTCTCAGCCCTCAGGACCCCAGAGCCCGTGGAGATTTAAGCAGAGCAGTTCTGCTGACTTAAAATATGGTTCCACATTCAGGGATTGGAAATACTGAAAATTAAATGAAATTATCAGTTGTGGGAACCGTGATTAAGCTAGATATTAATAAGAGAACTAAGCATTCGCCAGCACCTCGGAGGGCACACAGCCATCCTCAGGGGTTGGTTTCACGTGTACACACTATCTACTCCGATTCTCAAGTGCAGTGGAAGATGTGAATGAAGTTTAAAACAGAAAACAGTAAGTTAAATAGAAGAAATCTTTCTTGTGTTTAAAAAAATTTTTTTGAAGAAAATTCAGGAAGAAACTTGTTAATAAATGTTATATTCTTTTACTTATCAAAGAAATTATTTCACTTGCCACTTAGTTTGAGTAGTTTTGAGTTTTCCTATATAGAACGAATTTTATATTGTATTGTCAGCTTTCCTGTGACAAAGATACTAAATGTAACTTGTGTAAAAAAATAAACAAATATAAACAAAAGAAAATACGTATATATGTCTATAAATTATATGTGTGCTTATATATTGTGGGTATATACAATATATTTTTACTTAATATTGTCCATAGATTCTTGGAAACTTTAAGTAACACAACACGTGGGTGTAACAAGAGCAGCATTTTTCTCAACATTATTACCAAATAACATTGCATTAAAAAATGTCATTTGAGGGCAGTGCCTGTGGCTCAAAGGAGTAGGGTGCCGGCCCCATATAGCGCAGGTGGTGGGTTCAAACCTGGCCCCACCCAAAAACTGCAAAAAAACATGTTACTTGAGGCCCTGCTGTACGTTATTTCAATTGTTATTGCTGTTTCCAAGAACCTCTGGAAGATGCTAAGGGAGGATTTATAGGATGTGTGTACATAAACATGTATATGTATACCCACACAAATACACACACAATTATTACTTTGCTTAAGAAGAATTTTAGTCCATAACAAAGCAGCTTTATAATTTTGATTATATCATTTATTCACAACCAATGTAGACTCCAATGTTTCCAATCCATTTTCCATAACCAGTAAAGTTAATAAAACAGGCAAACCCATGATGGAACTAAGAGAACTATTATGGTTGGTTTCTCAGACCTCTGTTTTATAGGTTTAATGACCACTATTGCTTTGAAAGTGAAAAGTAAAAATAAAAACAAACTCATAAAAATAAATATTAATGACCAGGTGGTGGCTCATACCTGTAAATCCAGCCAGCACCTTGGGAGGCCAAGGTGGGAGGATCACTTGAGGCCAGGAGTTTGAGACCAACTTGGATAACACAGTGAGACTGATCTCTACAAAAAAAAAAAATTAATTACCTGAGTGTGGCAGCTTGTGCTTTGTAGTATTAGCTACTCCTGAAGCTGAGGTGAGAGGATCACTTGAGAACAGCAATTTGAGGTTGCAGTTAGCTACGATGACACCACTATACTCCAGCCTAAATGATAGAGTGAGATTCTCTTTTTAAAAAAAAGATTATTATTAGGTATTAGGGCAGGATTTAGTAGATACTTGAGTCTTTATTGAAGGGTGTACAAACTGAACTGATGCCTTGCTTTTTAGATCTGCCAACCTCTGACTCCTGGGCTCAAGTGATCCTCCTGCCTCAAATTCCCAAATCGCTGAAACTACAGGTGCCTGCCATCAGACCTGGTATTTTTCTCTATTTTTAGTAGAGACAGAGGTCTCACTCTTGCTTGGGCTGATCTTGAACTCCTAACCTCAAGTGGTTTCCAGGCTTGGCCTCTCAGAGTGCTGGGATTACAGGTGTGAGCCACTGTGCCTGGATTCATAATTAGTATTTGAACCCTTATTTTGAGTGGATGCCCTACAAAGCAATAATGCCCCCAGATTTTTAGTGACAGAATTTCTCCAGTGGTCAGAGGGATTTGCTAATTTAAAATGAACGGAAGACTCTTACGGAAGAGGACACTACTGTTAGGAAGCTCAAGTATTTCTAAAATGAACATATTAATTTTGCCAAAATATACAAGAGTCTAGAAAGACTGAGGACGTAAATTTAAATTATTTTATCAAAGCTTTCTTTTAATACGTAATTCACAACCAGATTTAAATATCATCTCTGCTATTTATAGTCATGGGATCCTGGGCAAGTCAGGTACATCCGTCTATGTGAGTCTTCGTTTCTTCACTTAAAAAAAAGAGACATCCCCAACTTCCAAATAGAGTTGTAAAAATCAAGTCAGATACATAAAAGTAATTTTGTAAAGACTTTATAAGTTATTACCGTGTTTTATAATTAGGCAGAGTTCTTCTCTAAAATTGTTTCAAGGGCCCAGACTTTCTTTGCATTATATGGCTATAAGCTTGCAGGGGTCCTCAAACTACAGCCTGCGGGCCACGTGAGGCGATGTGATTGCATTTGTTCCCATTTTGTTTTTTTACTTCAAAATAAGATATGTGCAGTGTGCATAGGAATTTGTTCATGGTTTTTTTTTTTAAACTATAGTCCAGCCCTCCAACGGTCTTAGGAACAGTGAACTGGCCCACTGTTTAAAAAGTTTGAGACCCCTGTGAGGCTCTAAACCCACCCTTTAACTAAATTTTCTGGAGAAAAAAAGGAAAAAGATTTAAGCTGGGCACAAAGCTCACACCTGTAATCCTAGCACTCTGGGAGGCTGAGGCAAGAAGATCCCTTGAGCTCAAGAGTTGGAGAGCAGCTTGAGCAAGAATGAGACCCCATCTCTATTAAAAACAGAAAAAAAATAGCTGGGTGTTGTGGTGGGTGTCTGTAGTCTTTGCCACTTGGGAGGCTGAGATAGGCGGATTCCTCGAACCCAGGAGTTTGAGGTTGCTGTGAGCTAGGCTGATGCTACAACACTCTATCCTGGGCAACAGAGTAAGACTCTGTTGCAAAAGAAATAATAAAAAAAAAAAGGTTTAAACAAGGAAGTATAAATAAAAATATTCTAAGGAAAGATTCAAAAGAGTTTTTCTTCTTCCTGGCACTACCTGTGTGTAGTATCAGCTCTGGTTTGTTTTCTAACATTGGCTATTCTTGCCCTGTTGGAAAAAAGGGTAGGCAGAATTAAGAAACCACGTGGGTAAAATACAAATGAGTTTAGAGAAAAATCCATATATGGTGTATATATAAATAGGCTAAAGCATAAATATGTTTATAAGCTAGCTCTTGAAAGAACTTAATTTAGTACAAGGAGACAAGATAAAACCAAAAATTAATGGTTAAAAATAAAAAAAAAAAAAAAGCAAACCATTACTTGACAGTAAGAATGCATTTTAGGGCAGTGCCTGTGGCTCAAAGGAGTAGGGCGCCGGTCCCATATGCCAGAGGTGGTGGGTTCAAACCCAGCCCCGGCCAAAAACCGCAAAAAAAAAAAAAAAATGTATTTTACAACTATTGAATGTGGGTTAAGTATAGGAAACTAGTTGGCATTTAAGGCTTATCAGGAAATAGCTTCCCCCTGGCTGAATCCAGAACCTGCTGGTTGAAGTCTAGAGAGCCCTCTGACTCAAAAAAAGGCACCTATTTTATCTTATCTTTTAAAAATGTTACTAGCAATCATGTTGGAATTCACATTGATTCAGCATCTAAGTGACCTGTAGTTTATCCACAGGAGCATAAGGAAAGTATCTCTTGGAGTATCCTGTAAGGCAATTGGCCTGACCATATGAAAAATAAAATGTCACCAAAAAACAGAGAAAGGAGAGAGAAGACACTTCTGGATCAAAAGAGATTTAAGAAAACACGACCAACAAATTCAATATTATAAACCTCGATTGCATTCTGAGTCAATAATTAAAGTAACTGGAGAAATTTAAATATGGACTATATATTAAATAATGTATTGAATGAATGTTAATTTACTTTAGTACAGTAAGGATTTTATGGTTATTTTGGAGAATATCTTTATTTTTAGGAGTTGCTTACTAAAGTAGTTAGGGATGAAGTATCAATATCTACAACGTACTTGGAAATGGTCCAGTAAAAAGAAAAGTTTCTATTTGTGTAGAGATAAAACAAATATGGAAAGATATTAAAATGCCGACTCCAGGTAAAGGGTACATGGATATTCACTGTATAGGATCTAATTTTTAAACTTTTTCTGAAGGTTTGGAGTCCAAAAAAAAAAAGGTAATTCTTTCTAAAGAAGAATAAGATAAAGGCAATTCTACGTAATTATAAAGGTAAAGATTACAGCAAAATCTAGGGTGGCGCCTGTGGCTCAAGGAGTAGGGCGCTGGTCCCATATGCCGGAGGTGGTGGGTTCAAACCCAGCCCCGGCCAAAAAAAAAAAAAAAAAAAGATTACAGCAAAATCTAAATCTTCCTGAACAACAGAATAAATACAAAAACAAAAGCAAAGAGCTCCTCCATGAAAGACTTATAAGTCATAGAAACAGAAAACAGAACCTCATATGACAGAATTAAGTTCAGACATATCTTTCACATTAATATTAATAAGCTAAACGCATATTTTTTTAAGGGTCTTAGAAGGACAACAAAGAAAAACCCAATTCTATGTAAAAGAGATCTACCATAAAGTAATTGGGTGGCTGAAAAATTTAAAAAATGCATGAACCTGTCCCAGGCAAAGGCAAACAAAGACAAAACATTGGCCGTACATGTGTGTATCACACAAAATTAAATTCTAGGCAAAAGACACAAGGAGATAAGGACAGGCCCATTTTAATGCTAAAGGACACATTTCACAATCAAAATAGAACTATGAATATTTTTATACCAAATTGCAGAGTGTCATGAGAACATAAAGTAGAGGCAATTCAAGGATTAATGCAGGGAAATATGTCAGTGCTGTGAGACATTTATTATCCCCTTACTTGACTCATGATATAACCCGGTGCCAAGCACACGAAAGTAGGGCACTAGACCTGTGCCATTCGTACAGTAGACCCGGTTACAAGTGGCTACTGAGCGTGTGAAATGCGGCTAGTACAAATTGACATGTGCTGTAAGTACAAAATATGCCAGATTTTGACTCGGCACCTATAGCACAGTGGTTATGGTGCTGGCCATATACCCTGAGGCATGTGGGTTCGAACCCAGCCAGGACCAGCTAAACAATAATGACAATTGCAACAAAAAATAGTTGGGTGTTGTGGCGGGCGCCTGTAGTCCCAGCTACTTGGGAGGCTGAGGCACGAGGCTGAGGCCCTAGAGTTTGAGGTCGCTGTGAGCTGTGACGCCATAGGAGTCTACTGAGGGTGATACAGTGAGACTGTCTCAAAAAAAAAAAAAAAATATATATATATATTTATGCCAGATTTCAAAGACTTAGCACAAAACAAAGAAGGTAAATAGGTCACTAACAACTTTTTTCTTTTGATTCTATGTTGCCGTGATAACCTTTTTGATATAATGGGTTAAATAAAATTTCACATCCTTTTTTTCACTTGTTTTGAGACAGGGTCTCACTTTGTCACCCAGGCTAGAATGCAGTGCTGCAAATCATATCTCACTGTAATGTCAAACTCCTGGCACCACCATGCCCAGCTAGTTCTATTTTTTTTTTTTTTTTTTTACAGTTTTTGGCTGGGGCTGGGTTTGAACCTGCCACCTCTGAGCGACAGGCACTGCCCTCAGCTAGTTCTATTTTTTTTTTTTCAGAGACAGGTTCTCACGATGTTGCCTAGGCTGGCTTCAAAGTCCCTGCCTCAAGCGATCCTACTGCCCTCACTTCCCAAAGTGCTCGTATTACAGGTGTGAGCCACTGCTCTGGCCTTTATTACTTCTTAACATGGCTACTTTAAACATAAAATTGCATATATGACTTAAATTTCAGTTGGGCAGTGGTACTGCTCTAGAAGAACTAAGTAATTAACAAGGCAGATTTAAACAATTATAACAGCTAGCTCAGACACAGTGTTTATTTCATTCTAGGCATTGTTTTAAATGTTTTGTACATATTAACCCATTCAATCCTTTTAACAACCTTAAGAAGTAGATGCTATTATTACACCCATTTTACAGATGAGGAAACCGAGGCACAGAGCTATTAAATAATTTGCATAAAACCACAGTAGTGAAACTGGGATGGGGTTCCCATCAGTCTGGTTCCTGGAGTCTGTATTCTAAGCTACAATGCTACAGTTGATGAAAGTACATATTGAACTCTGTCCTTTGAAAGCAGGGATACATCTCCTGTTGTACCCTCTTCAGTGAAACTGGCTATATAATTGACAATATATATAAGGCCTCAAGAGAAGCATCACTAAATTCCAAAACTGAAAATAATACAGACAGAACTATACCATAATGGTATAAAATTAGAACCTAAAATCAAAACCAGAAAAATGAAGTACTTGAAATTACAACAAAACAAAATCTACCTCTTCCAAACCTTTCAAACAACTCTTGAATCAGAGAAGAAATTTAACTGAAGACTATTTAGCAAATGATCATGAAAACACTGCATGCAATAGCTCCAGCATTCAGCATACACACTACTCAGAGGAAAAGTGATAGCCTTAAATACATTAATAGACGAGGAGGAATAGAAATAAATGACCACTTGGCTCAAATCCAGACCAAAAAATAAATAAGAATTTAGTTAAAATAGACAATTTTCTAAGAAAATATAATTTATAAAAACTAATTTCAGAATGAAACAAGTGGAATTGTTGAATAGCTACTTTTAAAGTGTGGTTAATTCCAGTGGAAACTTAACATTGTTATAGAACATGATGAAAGTGTGTCAAACGGTCTGTGAAGCTAGTGAATGATGCCCCATGATCATATCAATGTACACAGCTGTGATTTAATAAAAAATAAAAAATAAAACTAAAAAAAAAAAGGAATCTTTCAAATTAAGTAAACATAATATTGATACCAAAACGCAGTAAGAATTGTCTAAAATAAGAGAACTGGAATCATCTCATTTAGGAACAACAAGGCAAATCAAAATTTTGTAAATACAACATATATGAAGGTTGATATCAGAAATTCAAGAGTGGGGAGGGGGATTGGTGGGATTACACCTGCGGTGCATCTTACAAGAGTATATGTGAAACTTAGTAAATGTGGAATGTAAATGTCTTAGCACAATAACTAAGAAAATTCCAGAAAGGCTATGTTAACCAGTGTGATGAAAATGTGTCAAACAGTCTATGAAACTAGTGTATGGTGCCCCACGATCACATTAATGTACATAGCTATGATTTAATAAAAAAAAATAAATTAAAAAAATAATATTAACTCTTCTGATCAATGAGCATGGGAAAAAAAAAGAAATTCAAGAGTGGCTCAATATTCACATATATAGGAACATGATTAATATCCATATATTTATGGAATATGATTTGTTAATAATATATATAAAGCATAAAACTATATAATCATGTTAATAAATGCTAAATAAACATCTGACAAAATTTAACATATCTTATGATTTAAAAATTCTTAAATGTCAGTGAGGCGGAGCAAGATGGCAGCCGAGTAACAGCTTCCTTGCATCTGGGCACCGTGAGTCTGGGGAGATAGGACTCCAGGCATCTCTGGCTGGTGGGATCTGCCTATCATCACCCCTGAGAGGATACAGGGAGTCAGCGAGAGACTTCTGGACCCCAAGAGGAGGACTAAAACAGTGGAAAACCGGCAAGCGGTCATGTGTGTTCAATCCGTCTAAACCCGCCCGCAACTGTAAGTTCAGTAGCAGCGAGACTGCAAACCAGAAAGGCCTTACCTGTGATCTGTTTTGGTGTCTTTGGACTTGGCACTCAGCTGAACTGCCTTGGGGAGAGCCTGAGCAGGAGTGCGGAGAACTTTGGCCTTTGTCTAGGGCCCCAGTCTGAGCCGCTGAGCCAGACGGAGCTAATAGTGTTTGGCTCTGGGTCACAGGCAGCCATTGTGAGCGATCTTCCCCGGCAAGCTCCGCCCTCAGGGTCACAGAGCTGGAATTGGGTGGGAGCTGGTAACCCAGCGACCAAGTAGCCTCAGGGCTGGGTCTGAGCCGCCTTGCAGCCCTAACCCTCGGGGGCAGAGGGAGACCAGTTTTGGCACACAGGGTAAGTGGATAGCCACTTCAGTAGTGATTCCAGCGACAAGCACTTCCATGGGAAAGCTTCTGCTCAGCAAGTGAACAAGCGCAAAGTGCCTTTTAAGTGGGCTGAAGAGAGATTTAGGGTGTCTACCTGCTGGGGTTTGAGAAACTAGCAGCCTCCAGTCATATCAGAACTGTGATTAACATCTCATACCCCAGAAGACGTGTTCCCCAGACAATATTCAATAACATATACATACTGCTTTGTTTTTGGTTGTGTTTTTTTTTTTGGTTTGGTTGGGTTTTTTTGTTTATTTTGATGTTGTTGATTGTTGTTTTGTTTTTTAAGTTCAACCTTTTCCATACAGATCCTTCTTCTTTCTCAATTTTTCCAGTTTAATTATAATTTCCCATTGCTGCCTATTTCAATAATTAGAACTTCATTTTTGTTAGTGTTTCTACCACTATTATTTGTTTTTTTCCAGCCAATTTTATCCCGTAAAGTTTTCTGTTTGCTTGTTTTGGTTTGATTTATAGCATTTTTGTCTTTCCTCTCTACTTGGTGGAGGTGGGGTACTGTGTCTGATCAGGTTAGCAAAGAGCTGCTGACCTCAAGGGAACCACCCAACTGGGAACATCCAGAAGGTGGTTTTTTTTTTCTTAAGGTTGTATCAAAGTACCCTACTGTACACCTATATTCTCTGTCTCCCTCTTTCTGTGCCTCTCTTCTTTTTGTCAATATTCCTTTTACCCACCCCCTCTCCTTTCTCTATTTTTCTTTTTTTTTCTTATCACTCGGTCCTCCTTTCTTTCATCCCTTTTTTGCTCTTCAACCTTATCACCCTTCTGGTCCTATAACCCTTAGTCCACAGGCACGAGAACTTAAAGAGCAAGAGGAAGTGAAAGGAAAATTAGGGCAAGGAAACAGATAAAAGAAATCACTCATGAGGAAGAATCAGCAGAAAACTCCAGGCAACATGAAGAACCAGTCCAGAACAACCCCGCCAAGGGACCATGAGGTAGCTACTGCAGAGGATTCCACCTATAAAGAAATGTTAGGAATGACAGAAAGGGAATTTAGAATACACATGTTGAAAACAATGAAAGAAATGATGGAAACAATGAAGGAAACTGCTAATAAAGTGGAAAATAACCAAAAGGAAATTCAAAAACAGAATCAAATAAGAGATGAACAATATGAAGAATATAAAAAGGATATAACAGAGCTGAAGGAAATGAAACGGTCAATCAGGGAACTTAAAGATGCAATGGAAAGTATCAGCAACAGGTTTGACCATGCAGAAGAAAGAATTTCAGAGGTAGAAGACAAAGTTTTTGAGATAACTCAGATAGTAAAAGAGGCAGAAAAGAAGAGAGAGAAAGCAGAACGTTCACTGTCAGAATTATGGGACTTTATGAAGCGTTCCAACATACGAGTTATAGGAATTCCAGAAGGGGAAGAAGAATGCCCCAGAGGAATGGAAGCCATACTAGAGAATATTATAAAAGAAAATTTCCCAAATATCACCAAAGATTCTGGCACACTGCTTTCAGAGGGATATCGGACCCCAGGTCGCCTCAACTCTAACTGAGCTTCTCCAAGACACATTGTGATGAACCTGTCCAAAGTCAAGACAAAAGAAAAGATTCTGCAAGCTGCCAGGAGTAAGCGCCAATTGACCTACAGGGGCAAATCCATCAGAGTGACCGCAGACTTCTCTAATGAAACTTTCCAAGCAAGAAGACAATGATCATCTACCTTTAATCAACTTAACAGAACAATTTCCAGCCCAGAATTCTGTACCCTGCTAAGCTAAGCTTCAAAATTGACGGAGAAATCAAATCATTTACGGATATACAAACATTGAGGAAATTTGCCACAACAAGACCAGCTCTACAGGAAATACTTCAACCTGATCTGCACACTGACCACCACAATGGATCAGCAGCAAAGTAAGATCTCAGAAATTAAAGGACAGAACCTAACCTCCACACTGATGCAAAAGATAAAACTAAGCAATGGACTCTCACAAAATAAGATGAATAGAATACTACCACACTTATCAATTATCTCAATAAATGTTAATGGCTTGAATTCCCCACTGAAGAGACATAGATTGGCTGACTGGATTAAAAAACACAAGCCATCCATTTGTTGTCTGCAAGAAACACACCTGGCTTCAAAAGACAAATTAAAGCTCCGAGTCAAGGGTTGGAAGACAATTTTTCAGGCAAATGGAATTGAGAAGAAAAGAGGAGTTGCAACCTTATTTTCAGATACATGTGGATTTCAAGCAACTAAAGTCAAAAAAGACAAAGATGGTCACTTTATATTGGTCAAGGGAAAAATACAACAAGAAGACATTTCAATACTAAATATCTATGCACCCAATTTAAATGCTCCCAGATTCTTGAAGCAGACCTTACTCAGTCTGAGCAATATGATATTTGATAATACCATAATAACAGGGGACCTTAACACTCCTCTTACAGAGCTGGACAGATCCTCTAAACAGAAATTAAACAAAGATATAAGAGATTTAAATGAGACCCTAGAACAACTGTGCTTGATAGATGCATATAGAACACTCCATCCCAAAGATAAAGAATATACAATCTTCTCATCACCCCATGGAACATTCTCCAAAATCGATCATATCCTGGGACACAAAACAAATATCAACAGAATCAAAAGAATAGAAATTTTACCTTGTATCTTCTCAGACCATAAGGCACTAAAGGTGGAACTCAACTCTAACAAAAATGCTCGACCCCACCCAAAAGCATGGAAATTAAACAATCTTCTGTTGAATAACAGATGGTGCAGGAAGAAATAAAACAGGAAATCATTAACTTCCTTGAGCATAACAACAATGAAGACACAAGCTACCAAAACCTGTGGGATACTGCAAAAGCAGTTTTGAGAGGAAAATTCATCGCTTTAGATGCCTACATTCAAAAAACAGAAAGAGAGCACATCAACAATCTCACAAGAGATCTTATGGAATTGGAAAAAGAAGAACAATCTAAGCCTAAACTCAGTAGAAGAAAAGAAATATCCAAAATCAAATCAGAGATCAATGAAATTGAAAACAAAAGAATCATTCAGAAAATTAATGAAACAAGGAGTTGGTTTTTTGAAAAAATAAATAAAATAGATAAACCATTGGCCAGACTAACGAGGAATAGAAAAGTAAAATCTCTAGTAACCTCAATCAGAAATGATAAAGGGGAAATAACAACTGATCCCACAGAGATACAAGAGATCATCTCTGAATACTACCAGAAACTCTATGCCCAGAAATTTGACAATGTGAAAGAAATGGATCAATATTTGGAATCACACCCTCTCCCTGGACTCAGCCAGGAAGAAATAGAGCTCCTGAACAGACCAATTTCAAGCACTGAGATCAAAGAAACAATAAAAAATCTTCCAACCAAAAAATGCCCTGGTCCAGATGGCTTCACTCCAGAATTCTATCAAACCTTCAAGGAAGAGCTTATTCCTGTACTGCAGAAATTATTCCAAAAAATTGAGGAAGAAGGAATCTTCCCCAACACATTCTATGAAGCAAACATCACCCTGATACCAAAACCAGGAAAAGACTCAAACAAAAAGGAGAATTTCAGACCAATCTCACTCATGAACATAGACGCAAAAATTCTCAACAAAATCCTAGCCAATAGATTACAGCTTATCATCAAAAAAGTCATTCATCATGATGCAGTAGGCTTCATCCCAGGGATGCAAGGCTGGTTTAACATACGCAAGTCTATAAACGTTATCCACCATATTAACAGAGGCAAAAATAAAGATCACATGATCCTCTCAAAAGATGCAGAAAAAGCATTTGATAAAATCCAGCATCCTTTTCTAATTAGAACACTGAAGAGTATAGGCATAGGTGGCACATTTCTAAAACTGATTGAAGCTATCTATGACAAACCCACAGCCAATATTTTACTGAATGGAGTAAAACTGAAAGCTTTTCCTCTTAGAACTGGAACCAGACATGGTTGTCCTCTGTCACCTTTACTATTCAACATAGTGCTGGAAGTTCTAGCCAATACAATTAGGCAAGACAAGGAAATGAAGGGAATCCAAATGGGAGCAGAGGAGGTCAAACTCTCCCTCTTTGCTGACGACATGATCTTATACTTAGAGAACCCCAAAGACTCAACCACAAGACTCCTAGAAGTCATCAAAAAATACAGTAATGTTTCAGGATATAAAATCAATGTCCACAAGTCAGTAGCCTTTGTGTACACCAATAACAGTTAAGATGAGAAGCTAATTAAGGACACAACTCCCTTCACCATAGTTTCAAAGAAAATGAAATACCTAGGAGTATACCTAACGAAGGAGGTGAAGAACCTCTATAAAGAAAACTATGAAATCCTCAGAAAGGAAATAGCAGAGGATATTAACAAATGGAAGAACATACCATGCTCATGGATGGGAAGAATCAACATTGTTACAATGTCTATACTTCCCAAAGCAATCTACCTATTCAATGCCATTCCTATCAAAATACCAACATCGTACTTTCAAGATTTGGAAAAAATGATTCTGCATTTTGTATGGAACCGGAAAAAACCCCGTATAGCTAAGGCAGTTCTTAGTAACAAAAATAAAGCTGGGGGCATCAGCATACCAGATTTTAGTCTGTACTACAAAGCCATAGTGCTCAAGACAGCATGGTACTGGCACAAAAACAGAGACAAAGACACTTGGAATCGAATTGAAAACCAAGAAATGAAACTAACATTTTACAACCACCTAATCTTTGATAAACCAAACAAGAACATACCTTGGGGGAAAGACTCCCTGTTCAATAAATGGTGTTGGGAGAACTGGATGTCTACATGTAAAAGACTGAAACTGGACCCACACCTTTCCCCACTCACAAAAATTGATTCAAGATGGATAAAGGACTTAAATTTAAGGCATGAAACAATAAAAATCCTCCAAGAAAGCATAGGAAAAACACTGGAAGATATTGGCCTGGGGAAAGACTTCATGAAGAAGACTGCCATGGCAATTGCAACAACAACAAAAATAAACAAATGGGACTTCATTAAACTGAAAAGCTTCTGTACAGCTAAGGAGACAACAACCAAAGCAAAGAGACAACCTACACAGTGGGAAAGGATATTTGCATATTTTCAATCAGACAAAAGCTTGATAACTAGGATCTATAGAGAACTGAAATTAATCCACATGAAAAAAGCCAACAATCCCATATACCAATGGGCAAGAGACATGAATAGAACTTTCTCTAAAGACGACAGACAAATGGCTAACAAACACATGAAAAAATGTTCATCATCTCTATATATTAGAGAAATGCAAATCAAAACAACCCTGAGATATCATCTAACCCCAGTGAGAACGGCCCACATCACAAAATCTCAAAACTGCAGATGCTGGCGTGGATGTGGAGAGAAGGGGACACTTTTACACTGCTGGTGGGACTGCAAACTAGTACAACCTTTCTGGAAGGAAGTATGGAGAAACCTCAAAGAACTCAAGCTAGACCTCCCATTTGATCCTGCAATCCCATTACTGGGCATCTACCCAGAAGGAAAGAAATCCTTTTATCATAAGGACACTTGTACTAGACTGTTTATTGCAGCTCAATTTACAATTGCCAAAATGTGGAAACAGCCTAAATGCCCACCAACCCAGGAATGGATTAACAAGCTGTGGTATATGTATACCATGGAATACTATTCAGCCATTAAAAAAAATGGAGACTTTACATCCTTCGTATTAACCTGGATGGACGTGGAAGACATTATTCTTAGTAAAGCATCACAAGAATGGAGAAGCATGAATCCTATGTACTCAATTTTGATATGAGGACAATTAATGACAATTATGGTTATGGGGGGGAAACAGAAAGAGGGATGGAGGGAGGTGGGTGGGGCCTTGGTGTGTGTCACACTTTATGGGGCCAAGACATGATTGCAAGAGGGACTTTACCTAACAATTGCAATCAGTGTAACCTGGCTTATTGTACCCTCAATGAATCCCCAACAATAAAAAAAAAAAAAAAAAATTCTTAAATGTCAAAAATAGGTAAAAATTTTCAAAATATGACTAAATTATATCTATTTCAACCTGAAAACCAATGTTATCCTTAAGAGGAAATAATGCAAGCATTTAAAACAGGGACTTGTCTAAGATAAGAAAACCTATTGTCACTATTATCTAAGATTGCCTTTGAGGTATTGAGTAATACAAATAAAAGAAAAATAGAAGTATAAATATTTAGAATTAGGCAAAACTATTACTAAGATATGTATGATCTTGTACCTAGAAACCCAAGAAAATCCACTGAAAACTTACTACAAATGATAAGAAAAATCAATAAAGTAGTTGGGCTTAGATTAGTGGGCAAATAGTTTTCATAAATGCACACAGCAATCAGTTTAGAAAACAAAAAGACTCTACATACCAGGAACAAAAATAAGTAAAATATCAAGGAAACTTAACAAGAAATAAGCAAGCTATATAAAGAAAACTTTAAAATGTTCCTGAGAGACACAGAGGGTGATTAAGATGAATGGAAAGGCACCAAATTCTTGGATAGGAAAAAAACATTATGAAAGTTTCAGTTCTCTTCAATTAACCTTTGAATTTAATACTGCTGTCCCCTCAAAACACTAAGAAGATCTCTTTTTTGCATTAGCAAATTGATTTGAAAGTTCCATGGTGGGGGGCGGGGACGGGGAACAAACATGAATAACTTAGAAATACCTGAATAAGAGTAACGAGTAAATACTATTATAATTCCCTGTCAGATATTAAAACATAAAGCCCCAACAAGTAAAAGAGTGTATTATAAGTGCAGAAATTAAATAGCAAGTCCAGGAACAGAAGTCTCAATATGATAACTAAATATAATGTTAAAGTGGGTATCTCATATCATTTCAGAGAAAAATATCATTCAATAAATGATTTGAGACAACTGGGTATCGATCTTAAAATAAATTTGGATTTATACCTCAAAAGTTACACTATGCTAATTTCCAAATCCATGAAAGAGTTACATGGAAAAGGATAAAACCATAAAAATAAACCATGGGAAAATTATTTTAAGTTATTATCTTGTATAGGGAAGGCATTCAAAGTATGACATAGTATACAGAAATCATAAAACACGTTAACAAAAATCAGCTATGTTAAGAAAAATACACAGAAAGTCTGAGTGGCTAGTCCTACCAAAAGCTAAGTGAAAGATGGACACAAAATATGTTAGCCAGGTGCAGTGGCTCACGTCTATAATGCCAGCACTTTGGAAGGCCAAGGCAGGAGGATCGCTTGAAGCCAGAAATTTGAGGTTACAGTGAGCTATGATTGTGCCACTACACTCCAGCCTGGGTGACAGAGTGAGACTGTCTCAAAAAAAAAAAAAAAAAAAAAGAAGAGAAAAGAGTATTTGCAAACCCTACCAACAACATAGAACTAGTTTACCTATTACAAAATATTCTTTGGCCACCTCTTGGTAGAATTTTATAATGAATATTTTCTAATGTGCACATTGTGAGGGTGTATAACCTGCCCCCTGGGTGAGGGGCTCTTCTACTTATTCTGGAAGTGAGAAAAATATAACCTAAATATTGTACCCTCATATTAATTTGAATAAAGTTAAATAAAAGACAATAATGAATATTTTGTAAATAAAGGTACATTTAGCTACAATTTCCCATTTTCCCTATGTATGATGACTTTCGGGGTGACTTCAGGGGCCACCTTGTATAAAGAGCTACCAATTCATAAGATATTCAACATCCTGGTTTCAAAGAAAGTGGGCAAAGGAATTGACAGACAATTCACACCAAAAGAAATCCGAGGTAGTCGTGAAACTGTGTTACACCCCTTACTAAAAAAGAAATTCAACTTAAAACTACACTGTGATAACAGTTCTCTTATTCTACTCGAAATATTCAAATACTCTCTTGACACAAATATGGGAAACACATTCTATTTGTACATTGCTATTTAGAAAGTAAAATTTGTGTAACTTCAATGAAGACCATTTTGGTAATATCCATTGAAATTAGAAATGTACCTTCTTTGTGACCCAGTAATACCACATCTGGGAACTTATCCTAAAGATAATGATGGTGGCAGCAACAATAGCATCAAGAGTGGAAATTAACAGTTACTGTGTTTAGTTTAGGGCAAGCACTGCTCTAAGTAGTCTGTATAGGGCAAGCCACTAACCCCAAAGTCCTTCAGTAGGCCCGAGGACACACACCTGGTGAGGAGTGGTGACGCTGGAGGTCAAACCCCAGCAGTCTTCCCCAGCACCCATGCTCTTGCTTGTGACTCTCAAGCTGTGCTTGGACTTAAGGGAAATAAAAAGGTGAACAAGGTTTTTCACAACAGTATTGTTTAGGATAAGAAATAGTTGGAAAAAAAAAAAAACTATCTCTAAAACCTGGGGTTAAATAAATGGTTACATTCACACAGTGTAATACAGTTTGGATATTTTTTAAAAAGAAAAAACTGTATGAATTGATATGGCTAAATTTTTAAATAAAAACCAAGGTGCAGGCTAGCCTAAATGCAGTGGCATTTACAACTAATCGGTCACGACCTGTTACAGTCTTCTTTGTTTTTTCCCCACTCTCACTGCTTCACTTGGCTAGGCTTAAAAAACAAAATAGAAGGCCGGGCTCCATGGTTCATGCCTGAAATCCTAGTAAGCTGGGAGGCTGAGGCAAGAGGATCACTTAAAGACAGGAGTTCAAGATCAGCCTGAAGCAGACCCTGTCTCTACCAAAAATAGAAAAATTACCTGGGTGTAGTGGCATGTGCACATAGCCCAAGCTACTCAGGAGGCTGAGGCAGGAGGATTGCTTGAGCCCAGGAGTTTGAGGTTGCTGTGAGCTAGGATGATGCCACTGTACTCTAGGCTGAGGCAACAGAACAAGACTCTGTTTCCAAGAAAACAAACAAAAAAGAAAACAAAAACCAGGGTGCAAAATAGTATGCATTGTATGCAATCATGTGACAAGGAGAAAAGAATGTTTAAAATATCTCTGAAAGTACACACACACAAAAAACATGTAATACTTAGATGTCTGTGGGAGGGATGACTTTGAATTTTACACTACATATTACCTAGTCAAAAATTTAATAATGATGGCAACAAAGGCCAGGTGACAAGAATGACAAATACAAGAACAGAAGAAGAATGCAGGCCCTTTTAATAATCACTAATGAAGTAACAATCACAGAACTGGTTATTAGTGAAACTTCATTTGTAAAAATCTAATGTAATCATCTTTCCAGTACCTCACCTCACACCACCACTCTTATTTTTCCTATAGCTAAAATGACTTCATAGGTGTGTTCTGTTACAGAGGATGACAGAGGTTACAGTGTCAAAAAGAGGCTTGGTGTGGTATACAACATGCAGAGAAATCTCTCTCAGCTCAAGGACAGCGCACTAGTGATGAAGTGTCCCTCAGACACACATAAAGGCATTTACAAATAAGTGGTCGTTAAGCCCTTGTTCATTTTAAAGTTTTATATAAAAATGTTTCACCCTAAATTTAAGTTTACTGTTTGCTGTTAGATGAAATGAACATTGACTGTTACTGTAGATTTCATGACATGATCTGAAAACACAATGTTTTAACTACCGTGTTGTACAGAATCCTGAATATTAAAGGCATTTAACAGTTTATTTATTTATTTTCCAGTTTTGGGCCGGGGCCAGGTTTGAACCCACTATATCTGGTATAGGGGACTGACGCCCTACTCCTTGGGCCACAGGTGCCACCCAACAGTTTATGTATGAGTTTTATCTAGTGTATCTTGACAGATTTGGTTTTTGTTATGTTTAAACCCGCATAAATAACTTATATTGTTTTGGTTGCTCTAAACTCAGAACACCGCTGTAAAGGCTAATCAGATCCTTAAGTAAAGTTAAGTACAGTCAGTATAAAAGGATTTAAAGAGCTAAAATGCCTGCAACAGATTGTAAAAGCAGGTTTCCCTGATCCATGATTTTGTCTTTTTTTTTTTTTTTTTTGGCACTTGGAGTGTTTTTACTCTGGGGCAATGCACAAGTACAAGATGTGGGATGAGTTTTGGGTCCTTTCCCCCCCTCCAAGTTGGATAAGTCATTTCCTCCACTGGTTTTAGGAAAGAATACCTGTGGAAGATGAAGATCTGGAAACTGATTTCCTGCCTTAGAGTTACGCACCTGCGCAGCATAACTCCTGCAGTGACTTGGGGTCCTATTGCTCATTCCATTTTGGAAAACACAATGCTATATTATAGGCATCATTCTGTTTTTTGACTTTGTTTTTGATGAGAAAAAGAGGGTGGTGCCCATGAAAAGGGAATGTCTTGAAAGTAAAAGAATTCTGTCACACGGGTCAGTGAGCAGAGTCTCATGATCTTCCACGCACTCTCGTCGGCGTCCTTGACAATGCTGTCCCAAAGCTTTATTCTACAGCCACACACTGAATACTATGAGGATTCTCCTATTACAAGAAAAGCTAGAAAAAAGAAACAAAAGGATGACAGCAGATCGCCCATCGTGGATTGTGTATGTGTGACCCTTCAGGTTAGGCTGTTTTGAAATTGTAGGAAGGGGAGCTAATTGAGTGCTATGTACTTCTTGGCAACATTTATTCTAAACTTGAAACAGGGGGGTAAGGAGATACTTTCCCTAAGATTCTACTTAGGTTCCAGAGTATTAATGACCTCCATACTGGTGAAGATAGCTAAGTATTGAATACATATTATGGGCTATACGCTGCAGTAAGCATTTCACAGGGATTATGACAATTCTTACAGCTCTTCTAAGAAGATGGGAATTACGTTCATTTACAGATTCAAAGATCGTGGTTAGGTAGGGTAAATAACTTGCTCAAGGTCACGTAGCTAGCGTCCCAGAGTTCTGAATCCAAAGTCTTCCGGTGATTTAAATGAATTGCTGTAGGCAAATATTTATTGCTTCTACCCATTGCTCTCAAATTTTAATATAGGTACAAATTTCACTGCCCCAGTTTGTTACTGAGTAAGTGCCTCTACTCTGGCTTTTGTTTTCTCCGTAGTAAATAATTTGATATTTACTTCTTGGCTAAGATCAAGTATAAATAACTTGGTAAGGAATTAACTTTAAAGGAGTAGTACCACAAAATTTAAAGCTATTTATATTTTACTATCTTTTAAAATAAGATTTAAAAATAGCCCTTGCTCATCCTTTTAGGTGGGGATTTACTTTCTGCTTGTTTCTTTAGAATTTTTTTCTCTAATTTCCGATAATTGAGGATTAGTTAAAATGAAGCATGTTTCTCTGTAGTTTCACGTTACTGTAGGTGACTAGTGATTGGTCACTTTCCATACCATGAGGACTGATCTCTATTGAGAGAAACCATTTTGAAGCAGTTAAGCCTTAAGACACGGAGCCAGTGCTGGCTAACGCCTTGAATAAGTGCTGTAAACTACGTATTACTGGGAATAAACTTACCTGCACTGAGGACTTGTTATACTTTTCTCAAGCAAAACCTCATTTGTCTCAACCATTTTGTAAATGCCTCATAAAAACTACGATAGGCCAGATGCAGTGGTTCATGCTTATAATGCCAACACTTTGGGAGGCTGAGGCAGGAGGATTGCTTGAGACCAGGAGTTTGAGACCAGCCTGGGCAACATAGCGAAATCTTGTCTCACACACACAAAAATGAAATAAGGAACAGTGAGTACTGTTTTGAATCCCTAAAAAATACTGCAGTTTATGTTTGGGGTTCTAAAATATCTTTAGCTACATTTCCTTGAAAACTTGCTTGGCTTTTTGTAACCTTTGAGTATATCGCATCATCACATTAAATTTTTTATATTTTTATTTTACTGTGTACTTTAATTCTCAGAAAAATTTCTGAAACTATAGTGGTTCATTGGTATATATGGGGAATTGATTTCAGGGCCTCTGCATATACCAAAATCTGTGTATACGCAAGTCCCATACTTGGCCTGTGGAACCCACAGATTAAAAAAAAATTGGCCTGTGTATGCAGCTTCACACGCATTGAAACTTGGATTTTCCACTACAGTGTTTAGTTGAAACATCTGCATGTAAGTTGAACCGGTACAGTTTAAACTTTGCTGCTTGAGTCAACTGTAGTCTAAATGTACCTTTTCTTCCTTTTTTTTCTTTAAGAGACAGAGTCTCACTCTGTCACCCTCGGTAGAGTGCCATGGCATCACAGCTCACAGCAACCTCCAGCTCTTAGGCTTAGGCGATTCTCTTCCCTCAGCCTCCCAAGTAGCTGGGACTACAGGTGCCCGCCACAACACCTGGCTTTTTTGTTGCAGTTTGGCCAGGGCTGGGTTTGAACCTGCCACCCTTGGTATATGGGGCTGGGGCCCTACTCACTGAGCCACAGGCACCGCCCTAAATTTACTTCTTATCTCATTCTTTCCTTAAAATCCAGAAAACTGGCCTCATTCTTTATTCTGAAACTGCCCTTGAGGAGTCATATTAAGATGTAATCGCTATTTTTCAGCTCTAGTTCCTTTAGTTTCTCTGTGGCATCTCGAATTGCTAATTACTGCCCCCTCTCCCCCCTTATTAGCTATATGGGTGTGGGCAAGTACAATCAATTATCCTGGCTTCATTCTCTTTAACACACACACACACACACACACACACACACACACACACACACACACACACACACACACACACACACACACACACACACACACACACACACACACACACACACACACACACACACACACACACACACACACACACACACACACACACACACACACACTGCTCTTAATGTAATAAACTGCTGCTCTCACTACTAACCCCAGACTCCCATGCCATCCTTCTCCTGGTTTTTCTCTTACTCTTTGACCCTATTCCATCCATCCCTTAAATGACTATTCCTGAAGATTCCTTCCTTGGTCCACTGCTCTCCCCTGCCCCTCACCCCCACCCTCTGCCGTGAAAGATTTGATGGAATCATTGTTTTGATAGAATGTTCTAATGCAAAACTCACTGGATGCTGAGTTTCAGACTGAAATTATTCTCCCCAGCACACTTTTCTCCCTTCTTATAATATTGATTTCAGTTAACAGTGCATCATTTACTTAATCACAAAACAAGCAAGCCAGGAGTTATACTTAATTTCTTACCTAATAAACTCCTGAAATTTTATCTCCTAAATATTTCCCAAATCTGCCCCTTCTCTGTCCCTATTATGCTACATTAGTATAAACTCCATGCTTCTGATTCCAAGCTTTATCCCCCTCCTTAAATCTATACTCTGTAGCCAACTATTTATATAGAATCCAAATATGAACATGCCACAGTCTTAGTTGCTATGTGTCTACTACCGTCCCTAAACAAGTACTAACACATTTAACATCTATTACTAAATCGAGTTACTTAGGGTGGCAAGTAGAGCCCTTTGTTACCTGACCCTTGCAATCTTTCCAACTCCTCCCTATTTCCATCCCATACAAACAATACTGAAACTCTATGCTGGCATAACTTTCATTATTATTTATGCTATAGTAATCTATTTTTCTGGCTTTGTCACTAGACATTTTCTGAGGTAGGGACTTTATAACTTATTTTTATACTTCAGCCCAACACAGTGCTAGCATATAGCAGACACTCGTTTTTATTGAACTAAACTGTAAGCCTTTTTAAATTAAATAATTATAATTCAATTTAACAAATACCATTTTAGGAGATTTTTCCCCCTAAGATTTTTCTCTAAACTCCTACGGAACATGTTAAAACATTTTTTTTTTCTGTTTCTATCCCACACTATTTATACTTAGCAAACAGCAAATGATTACTGTGGAAATTCTCAAGTCAAAAGGTTTTCAATGTTTATTTTTGAGATAGTCTTGCTCTGTTGCCCTGGTTAGAGTGCAGTGGCATCACCATAGCTCACTGCAACCTCAAACTCCTAGGTTCAAGCGATCCCAGTCTCCTGAGTCGCTGGGACTACAGATGCCGCCACAATGCCTGGCTAATTTTTCTATTTTTAGTAGAGATGGGTCTTGCTCTTGCTCAGGCTGGTCCTCCTGACTTGGCTTGTCACAGTGCTAGGATTACAGCTCTGAGCCACTGTGGGTGGCCCCAACAGTTAGGTTCAATGCAACTTCTTCAATCACAAATTTGCAGGTGACTTTTAAGTATGCAAGGAGAAAAGTTGAAACAGTGACATGCAGACCTGCTTCAATCAGTGATCTGATAGAAATACATTAATGTATGTAAATACAGCACTGAATAACAATTCTAGTTATTATTACCATGCTAATGAGGAATGAGAGAAACAAGAAAAGCAGGAGATAAAACTCTTACATAGTGCTGGATACCTGGGACCAATGTATTTTTTTATGTAGGTAAGCTCAGTGGCCCTGTTAAAGAGCGAATAAATCAGGCTGGTATGGTGACTCACACCTGCAATCCCAGCACCTCTGAGGCTGAGGTGCAAGGATCCCTTGAGCTCAGTTCAAGACCAGCCTGAGCAAGAGTTGAGAACCCCATCTCTACTAAAAGGGCTCTGTGGCAAGTGCCCATAGTCCCAGCTACTCAGGAGGCTGAGACAGGAGGACCACTGAGCCCAGGAGTTTGAGGATGCTGTGAGCCAGGCTGAGGCCATGGCACTTTAGCCTGGGAAAACAGAGTGAGACTCCCTCTTAAAAACAAAACCAAAAAATGAATCAAATAACATCCAAATAATACGTAGGAGGGGAGGATGATTAAATAATATACACACATTTAAAATCTATTTTCAAAACGATGTACTATAAGTGGACAAAGTATCCAGAAAGATGGAACGGGCCCAACCTGAAAATATTTAAGTACAGTACATGGTGGATTTGGGGCCTGGGGAAACAGTTAAGTATATATAGAGATGACTTTAAATACTTTCCCCCAGAAATAATTTATTTAACTACATTCTTTGCCTGGCACAGTTGGATACTAGCTTAGTTTGGATATAGAGCAAGAAGTGAAAACGACCGTGGCACACCTTTAACAATTTCTTAAGGAGAATACTGACACCTTGTTCCAGCTCTTGGCACTGGGAGGAAACAAAACATTAACAAAAAATTCTGTCTGTCTCAAGTCTGTTTTAAAAGACCATAATTTAAGATTTCATATCAAAATTCCCTCCTAACATTTTTCTCTGATTTCTCAAAGCAATTCCCACATGTCCTACTCCAGTAAATCATTTTTTTACTACAAGTAAGATTAAGGATGTATATAGTGTCAAAAGACCCTCTAGACCCAAACCTAAGAACTTGCAGTGTGAAACATATTATTTCTAGAAAATTTAATTTATGTCCAAGAGAAGAAACTCAATTCTTTTATGGTTTCATAATGTGAGGGGGGGGGTCTAATCTGAAGCAGAAAATGAAGATGCAAATTTCATAGCCATCATATTAGAAAAAATAATCTATTAACCACAAAAATAAACTAAATTATATTTGTCAAAAGAAATGAAAGATGTATTCAATGAAGTCTGATCAAAGCAAATGCTAACCTAAATGTGAATATACTGTATCATTTTAAGCTATGAAACTGTGACAATTTCTAATAAGAAACTTTTATATAAACATACATATTTAATAGCATAAAGAAACCAACACAACATTCAAAACAACTTAAAACCTTAATTAACTTTAATGATAAAAAATAAAATTGTCTTCAAATTTGAACATTTTAAAATGGTAAATGCTAGCTGAAAAATAAACAGGCAAAATGAAAAGAACCAAGATGAGCTTTCAAAGTTGGTTTTAGTTCTCAGAAGAATGTGCTTATCTCAACAGCAAGCAGAATATTTTTAATGGCAAGACATAACTTGATTCTTTACTCTAAAACAGCCCAATTTAATAGGAAAATACAATTTCTCTTTTAACAAACATATATTTATATTTTCAATTCACTTCATTTAAAAAATAAAGTCCCCACTCTCAGGAGGAAAGGAGAAACCAAATAAAACCCCCTAAGATTAGAAACATTAATTTTATCTTTGCATAATACGTGTAGCAACAGCTACACCCAGTGGCCACAGATAAGTAGTGAAGTTTTCTAGCTATATTGCTGCAATAAAAAGTAAATTTGGAAATAGCGATTTTACAATTTATTTAAGTTTTTAAGATAAAGGTTATTTTTCACTACATATTGTTTTAAGGAAATACTCAAGAATCATTGGGAACAAAGATTAGTTCAGTTTAAAAAGTAGCTAAAATAAAACTCAAACCAAAGAGAGACCGTACAGATACTTTATTGCTCACCTTTCACACAAAGCACACCTCCAGCCATTTTCTTTCACAGCTTGACAATGTTTATGTTTACAAAAACCCAGCAAGAAGCATCATGTCATGTAGTTTTCAGTAAAGGAGAATGTAAAACATCAACTTAGCCAGGCTTTTGTTTTCTGCAGCAATAAAAAAGGGCCTCCTGCACTAGGCAAAAATCTGTCTTAACTTTGTAGTGCATTTCTTCCATTACAAAAAAAGTCTCCTGCCTAAAGCAAACTAACTTGTATTTGCTGAGCCAGTGGTATTAACTTGTGCATAAAACAAATTTCAGTTTGCTGTTTTATTTTTCTAGCAGATTTCAAGTAAAAATAAGGTTGAAGGAAGAACTTGTTTTGGATGGATGCAGTCAGTTTTAATTGCTATACTAAACTAAATGCTTATGTACTATAGGTTCACAACTTAGTTTGCTTTTATAATCTGCGTGGATTTTGGCCGTGTTCAAGGTTTTCGGAGTTGAGCATATGGTACAGTATTCCATCAACAGAATAAGGCTACTGAATGTGCTATCTGCAGAAGAGCTCATTTAATAGGAACTGACCTAAAGTTCTATCACGAAGCAAATGTGGTATAACCTCTCTGAATGAAAGGCCAACCAGGGGCAGAACTGTGCTTGGAAAACAGGCATGAGAATACTTTAAGCAAAACACATACATATGGATTGTTAATATGAGGAAGGCTACCTAGTAGTAAAACTAAGAAAGTCTAGGTGAATCCTCATTTTCAAAATTGCATACTGAAAACATGAGAGCTACTTATTCAAGGAATTTCTTTGAAAAAGTATGCAAGTTCTGACCGTGGAAGTAGTCTACTGGTCACTTAAAGGCAATTTTAATTACCTTTTAAAAAATTTTTCAAAGAAAGGAAAGATGTTGTTTCTCAAATAAACAGCATTACATAAGTCCGTTAAAAGAAAAAAAATCAACAGAACTGAATGAAGACCTACATATTCTTATGCCAAGCAGGAATTTGCCTGCCACCTGTGGTCGGTCTAACAGTCATTCAAAATAGAATGCTGGATTCAGGATTTTGAAGCTAAGTTTCTATTACTTGAGCTCTAGCAAAATGTAAGGGTCTGTAGCCTCAACTAGTATAATGTCTTCCCTGTCCAAACCCAGAATGATTATACTGATAACCTCCATGCTGGAAGTGCTGCTCAAACTGACCCCCTTGGTGATAAGTCTGGCTCCCCCTTCCTGCCCAGCCCCCTCCCTGGCCTGCGCGACCACTTCGACCTCCGCGACTGCCCCTCCCTCCACGACCACCACCTCGGTCACCATGGTGCCCACCATCTTGGTATCTAGTGTCCTGCTGGTAGCCACCACCCTGGTATCCACTTCCTGTGTATGAAGTTGTCTGGAAGCCACCATAACCTCCACCTTGATAGCCACTGCTGTGGCCACCATGGTAGCCGCCTGGCTGGAAACCTGAATCTCGGTAACCACCATCTTGATAGCCACCTCCTCCTCCACTCCCTCCATCTGTCCAGCCTCCTTGATGTTTATTTCCTCTTCCTCCCCCTCGGCCGCCGTGGTCATAACCACCACGTCCACCTCTCCCTCCTCCTTGTTCGTGACCTCCTCTTCCTCCATATGAGGAATGTTCATAGCCACCTCTCCCGCCTCCTCGGCCTCCTGCTTGCTGCTGGGGCCCATCTTGCCTTTTTTGCCATGGTGGCATCTCTGGGGGTGGAGGTTCAATTTCATTGGGTCTACCACCTCTGTCAGGCACCCTGCCCATCAACACCTATGGAATATGAAAGATATTTTAAACTATTTTATTTTATGAACTGAAATAAATGTATTTAGAAGAAAATCAAATTTACTCTAATCACCTTATTGATGGCACAGGCAGTCTTTTCTCTTATAGAGCCGCTGCTTGTCCTTAAAATCTTTGACAAGTCTTGTCTTGCAGCCAAAAGATGGGCAACTGAAATAGTGCTTTTAGGAGATAAGACTGAACGTTTTGGCTGGTAAACCTTGGCTAATTTTTCTGTCTGACTCTGTTGAAAGAAAAGCAATTCAAAGACAAATGACAATTTCCAAAATGACACATAAACACTCATTATTAGTTAATGATCTCTAAAATATTTGATAATGATATTTACTAGGGTGACAGATTCTAGGTAAAGTTATTAACTCACTATTGCTCCTACCTAGTCAAGAACCACCTTAAAGTACAGCTCTCGTATTTGCTGATACAGCAGGGAGCGGGGTGAGGGGTGAAGTGGGAATGCTTCCCTTTGGGGTTGCAAGGCCAAAATGATAAGGTTCTCCCTGACATTGGTCTTAGATCAAACATATTCATTTTTTCTATTTAAATATAGGAATGTAAACCCATTTCAATAATTTTGCTTTTTTTATTTTCCCATCTTTGGTTTCTACAAGGTAGTAAATATCTATTGAATGACAGACCTTTTTTTTTTTTTTAACCTGGATTATCTGTCTAGATGATTTAAGCTGAAATATAACTTAAGTCTTACCTCAGCTTCCCAAGTAGCTGGACTCTAGGCACCTGCCATGATGCCTGGCTAATTTTTTTTTTTTACAGATGGGGTGTGGGGGGGACGGGGCGTCTCACTCTTGCTCAGGCTGGTCTCAAACTCCTGAGCTCAAGCAATCCACCCACCTCAGCCTCCTGGAGTGCTAGGATTATAGGTGTGAGGCACTGCGCCCGGCCCTGCAATTCTTTATAAATAAATCATAATATTTGGTCATACTAAATCTAATATTTCTAAATTCAATGAGCAAATTAAATTGTTAGCTTAAAACACAGTAAACAAATAATTTGAAAACAATTCATTATTTTAGTAATTTTAAATTTTATAACTTTGTGTCTCTCACAAATGGGTGCATCCAGTAAACACTATAAAGTTCAGTTTTTCTGAAAAATATTAAAACCTTACAAAATATAAAAATTTGAAGTTTTTATTATCACTGAATAGACGGAAGAATTGCCATGCAGAAAGTCACTAAGGAAAACCTCCCATATATGTCTCCTGTGTACTTTCCTGGCTGTCTCCATTTTATTGAACCTGTTGAGATATTTAGGGATCTTGTCTATAAATACCCTGATCTTTTAAATTATTTATTGCATACCTTAGCTCTGTCAGACCAGCCAAAGGACTGTACAGTGACATCCAAGCGTTTTATCAGCAGCTTTCTCCGGACTTCATATTCGTTGGCTATGGCTTGGTTAATTGCCTCTATCTTTTCCTGAAGCAAAATTAAAAAAAAAAAGATGTTAGAATTTAAATCTGCTTGATCCCCTGTTTTATAAAGGTAGTAACTGGATCTATGTCATTCATAATTGAATTCTAGGCAGTTAACACACACATCCCTCTTTCACATCACATATTCATAATGAATCAAATGATAGGCAACAAAAAGCAGTACTGAAAACTGAATAAAGAAGATGTGAAGTATGAGATTCTTATTTAGCATCCCCATAATTCAGTGTGTGAAGCTCAGGCGAATTATGTGTTTGGCTTGAAGACAATCTACTTGTCAATTAAGAAATGTGTGTTACACGGAATTTTAGTTTTTTTTAATCAGCTATGTGAAATATTTACAAATTATCAGATTAAGTATTTCTAATATTACACAAATAAAATTACTCTGTATAAACCTTAAGATTCACAAAAATGATTTCAAGGATGTCTACCTAGAAAAGTACATATTAAAAAACATAACTGTAAAAGTGTAAAATGTAAGTATTGACACAAAAATCATGAAATAGACAATTTATTACAAAGTTTATTCAAGATGGTCACTACTCACCCAGTGGGCCGGCCCCATTGGCTTCTTCAATAAAGGCTTTCCCACATGATTAGGTGGAACTTTTGCCAGTGTTTCCTTTAACTGACACAAAAATATAAACAAATGAATAAAAAATCCAAGAGCAAAACATACTCTCCTCATCTTCCCAATTCCCATCATATCTTGCCATCAAAAGAAGATTCCTGACAGAGGCAAAGTGGAGGATGTTTTGGAATATAAATGTAGAAGACCCATAAGATAAAGACACTCGCTTGTCCCACTTCTCACACGTCTATGGAAGCATGATTCCTTCATTGTACCTAGAACAGTGCCTGAGCACAGGAGGCACTCAGTGAGCATTTGCTGAGTAGATGGATGAACACACAGGAAAATAATGAACACTGCTGTTCCCCTGTAGAGTTCAGCTGTATTTGTGCATTATGGTGCTGGTCTACCCCGTAAGGCAAATGTACCAATTCTTAAGAGTCCACCAGATATGCATATAGTGAATAACTCTGCTATGACAAATACCATTTTCTGCTACTCATTTTTTGTTAAAAGTACTTGTTCCTACTAATTAGATAAAAAAAGTATTAACTGTTGATAATTTTTGGTATAAAAATAACCCTAATTTATTTTCACATACGAGATTATGTTAGTAGTCAACAAATCTAGTTTGCCAATTGAAACATATGAGACCCAAAGTGACTGGATTTAAAAACAAAATATTAACATCCTTTTCTGTCTTGTCAATGGGGAGGAGAGTGGTAACATTTAATGATAAAGACCTTAAAGTTATTTGCATCAAAGTTCAATGATAAAATAATTTTTTGAAGGACTTAAATCTTAATCTTTTTTTATATTATATCTAGCTTACTTCAGTTTATAAACCAAAATGTACAGTTTCCTTTTTGAAAAGAAACATGCTACTATATGCTTTTTAAAAAAATACTAGAAACACTGATTTCTCCTTAAGGTATCTACACTAAAAACCCAAAACTCAATAGGTAACAATTACTTAGCAATATGCACATTAGGTTCCCATTAAGAGAAATAAACTTAATTGTTTCATTTCAAACAAATGTAGGACTATGCCTTTAATACACTACAATTTGGTACTAAAGGTCTTACTTTTTTTTCAATCCCGCTGAAGAATTGGAACATAGTTATATTGGCTGGAGGTTTGGACATTCCTAGAGCAATACATATGCCTTTCAACTCTTGAAAGACCTCACTACCGCCTCCTTCTTGAGCTTTTTTTGGAGGAGCATTCACACAGAGCATTCTGGCAGCTTCTAGTTCTGAGATGAGGTATGCTGAAGTAAACAAAATAAGATTTCAAAATGAGATACAGCTATAGTTATAGTCATAAGTCTGGAGTCACAACTCTATAGACCTAATGATATGTAACTTTTAAAGCTGCAAGAATGGATAAAAACAAGAGAGGAAAACCATTTTACCTGCAAATGATATAATGTATAAGCTGGTTATATAATTTAGGTATTTAACCAATATTAGTGCTTCAAGGTTAATTTAAAAATAAGCGATTCTTCTTTGAAACCAAAGTGAGGTAGATCACATCTAAAATTTTGGATTCTTGCATTCTACTATTAAGGAAGCTCCAGAACAGGGGTTGGCATCTATTAAAAAAATTAGCAAAAGGTGGCAGGTGGCCAATTTTTAAAGATAATTTATAATGTTCTTTATTGTAAATTCACATCTGTTGGGCATAGTACACTTATCTGAGTCAAAGGCTCACTTAACAACTTTGACTACATTATGTACAAAAACAAAGTAAATAAACAGATCATGTGTACCCAATAATATTTTGACATGTAAAAAAACAGAAAAGAAAAAAATATATTCTCTTTTTTTTAATACCTTTCAACACCAGTGCTACAGCTACTTTACTCGTGTGTCTCCTGATAATTACGTAGTGGGTTTAGAACACATGTGAAACAACATTTTTAAGTAGTCAAAGAAATGACAAGGTACTTTCTTACTATCCTTACGTGGTGCTCTGCCTATTCAAAGAAAGCCCTCTTCCAAGTATTCCTCTCGGGGCTTCTTTTCTCCTTAGTTTCCTTATCCTATTCCTCCCCAAACACAAAATTTTCCAATCACTTATTGACAGAGCCTCCTTTTTGTCAATAGATTCCTCTTTTGCACTGATTTCAGACACGTGTAATGAGGGCTGCAATCTGCTTTAGGTAATTCACTTGAAGGTATTAATATTCAATCTCATTCCTTTAACATTCCCAAGGACATTTCAATTTTTATAAACGTGATTAAAAACCATTTGAATCTTAAGATTTCAGGTTATGTGACAGAGTCAGATCCTTCCTATGATATAAGGAAAATAGTTTTGGAAAAAGACATTTTTCAAGGCCTTTAAGTCCTATTAAAGTACAAAAAAAAGATCGACTTGAATTTCTCATTTTCTACACCCAAAGTGTAATGTTAGAAATATAGGGGCTATAATTTTAGCAAATCATTCCTGAAAAGCTGCCAAATTCTGTTCTAAAACAAAAAATACAGCTAAGTTTCTGTGAAGGTCATCCTAAGAGGGTTTGATATTGTAAAATCTTTCTTTCTTTTTTTTTTTTTGGAGCCAGAGTCTCACTTTATCGCCCTTGGTAGAGTGCCATGGTGTCACAGCTCACAGCAACCTCCAACTCCTCCTGGGCTTAGGTGATTTTCTTGCCTCAGCCTCCTGAGTAGCTGGGACTACAGGTGCCCGCCACGACACTCGGCTATTTTTTTTTTTGTTATTGTTGTTGCAGTTTGGCCGGGACTGGGTTCAAACCTGCCACCCTCGATATATGGGGCCGGCGCCCTACTCACTGAGGCACAGGCGCAGCCCAATATTGTAAAATCTTAACATGATCCATACGGCAAATTATTTTTGAGTTGAAACATGAAAACAGTAAAACCCCACTGTTATGACAATAACCACTGCTTTTATGAATGAGGTTTTCCTAGAACACTGCCACACTCGGTCATCCATGTGTTATCTATAGTAGCTTTCATGCTACCACAACAGAGCTAGTAGTCATGACAAAAAACTGTCAACGGAGTATTTTACTGTCTGGCCTTTTTAGAAAAAATTTGCCAACCCTTGTTCTAGAAAATCATATATTATATGATATAATATACTGGTCCTCTGAATTTGGGAAAACATAGTTCAGGTATTTGCAAAATTAGTTCATCGATATAATTACCATGAAAAAACTTTAACTGTAATTGATGTGTTCATAGCACAAGGAAAGGCACTGGAGATAACAATTAAAAAACACACTAAAATGATTATCGCTACTGACAATCTAATTAGAAATGAAGAATATATGCAAAAAAAAGAGAAAGATAACAGTTCTTCATCTACTAGGAACTCAGACATGTGACTTAACTTACCTAGGGGAAACAATCTGAGAACCATAAAAGGCCAATGAAACAGCCAAAACAGAATTCTTACTCTGATACGTGAGAGTTTTTCAGCCACTCACTCAGACTATTCTATTTCTCCAACAATTCTAATGAGGTTGGTTTATTTCCCCCCTAAAATGCAATGTGATAAAAAACTAAAATTATTAATGTAAGGGAGCTGGAAGAAGTTAAATATATAGCATGAAGATGTGACAACTGCTACTTGGAAAGATGAGAAATATTAACACAGAGCAGATAGCAATGAGAACAAGTGTGTAAATATTAGGAAGAATATTAGAGGTTAAAAAATGAGGGGAATATTTTAGAATGGGGTTAACAGCAGAAGCAAAGTTAAACAGGAAAGAGTGTGTATGCATGTATGAAGAATTAAAAACACAAGTAATCTTTAGTTGATTTAGTAATGTGAGGAGCAAGTAGTTGTATATTCTTGAAAAGGTTTTGAGTGTGAAAGCACATTAAAACACAGCCTCTGCTTATGACATTGAGTGCAAAATAATGTTCACTGAAGTCTGCTTAGGAAACAGAAAAGAGTGAAAACCATTTTATAAAGATTCTACATTAAAGTAGTTCTTACAAGCAGTAGTGCTAAAAAGGCCAAACTTTGAGCTCTTTGGAAGAATAAACTATTCGGGGTCATTACTAACTTCCCACACAGCTGTTATCCTTCTGTGTAGAAAACATATTCTAAGCGCCATATACATAGGGTGCCAAAAAAATGCATACGCATTTTAAGAAAGGAAAAAATTGGAATAAAATTTTAATACTCAAGTCACATTTGACTTTTGCAATTAAAAGTGATATAAGATGAAATACACGAGATAGCAACCGTACCGTTAATACATACTGAGTATCACTGGGAAGGATAAGCAATACTCAAAGGAAGAACCCGTGCGTACAGTCACTGAGCCAGTTATGGAAATCATACAATCTGAAGGGTACTGAATGAACATGTAAGAACTGTCTGTGACAACAGCAATCGCTTGAAAGCAATACCTAACCTTATGTGCTTACTCCCCCAATAAAAACCTCCTGACAAAGGGGAAGTTAAGAAAGTGATTCTGGAATAACTCAGTACTCAAGTATAGTGGCTATGAACAACATTCCTTCAAATGGAAATTGTGTCACTTTTCAGAATCGTAGAATCCTAGTGTAGTTGTAAAGACAAACATTTAAAAAAAAAAACCCTTAGTTGCATGTGTCATGAGAATTATAACATTCAGTTACCAAAGCTTAATCTAAATTGCTTTAGAAATGCTACAAAAATTCTGACTTAAGGCTATTGATTGTATTTAGTGGAAAGCTTATAGAAGGAAACAAAATTAGTGAGACTACTAAAAAACTGGTAGTTAGTATATTAAAAACATGGAAGGAAAGAACTTGTCATATTTCTCAGAATGTAAGCACAGGAACAATCCAAATATTATCCTAAAATATTTATAAACAAAACCAAAAACCCTAAACAATTATCCCACCACGAACAAATACCAACAAAAGAATTTAAATCATTACATTAACCATTAACTGTATCTAATGAATGTTACTCTCTTCAATGAAACTAACTTCTAAAGAAGACTGTCATTATTTCCACACTATCTTCCCAGTCTCTTTCACAATGTGCATTTAAAATGCAAAGGTTTAACAGTCACACACTTGGAGACTCCAACACTAGTACTGTCACATGAGGTGGAGCATGAATACCACCGAAGCTGAAAGGAGAGTATCAGTTATAAAAACGACAATGCCATCAGTGCGTACACCCACCATCAGCTCCTAAATAAATTTCTTTTCTTTAAAATACAACTATTTTGAATTAAATCCATAATAAAACAAAACAAGAAACACCAGCTTATTAGGCATGGAAACATAAACAGAAAATAATAGCTACATTCTAGCAGTGATGAACTTACTGAGCAAAAGAAGGCAGTTCTTCTGAACGAGAAGGCGCTTGGTCACGTCCCCAGATGTCAGCGAAAGATATGGACAGTTCATCTCCCCTAGGAGCCCACTCACCTCAAGCTGGAATTCTTCAGCTTCACTTGGACCTTTTAAGAATTAAAATAATTTAATCACATTATTTTTTCCATTAGCATAATACTTATTGTATATTCAATGAAATTTTAAATGATATGTTCATAACTAGAGTTCCCTTCCCTTCTAATTTATCCTTTTTCACTGCTGAAAATGTTTTTCCTTAAATGGTGTTCATTAAGTTATTCTCTTATTTGAAAATCTTCAATGGCTCCTGAATTCCCACCTCATCTAATGTTTTGGTCTGCCTTTAACAATTGTTCACAGGCCTACCCTTGCCAGCACATCCAGTCACAGTCACCTACATATCACCTCTCCAATACTCTACTCCACTCAGGTAAAGTCTCCTCACGGTTCCAGGCACAGCTGGTCTCATTTCCACTTTGTGCCTTCATTTAAGTTATTCCCTGTGATTGATACGTCTCTACTCTCTCTTCTAGCCAATCCTACGCATCTATCAAAGCTCAGGGGATGAAACCCTCCTTCAGTATTCTTGCACTTAGGATTTCCTCTCCCTGTGGAACACAAAGTAAAGCATTTAATTCCTGTACTAGTCTCCAGTTGTTTCATTTGTGCCTAATATTCCCAGTTGGACTAGATTTGAAGACAGCAAACATGTCTTATTGTTCTATGTTCCTATAAGATATGAAAAAATAGTACAGTTCACTGGGTGAGCCAAGGAAAATAAAACAATGCTCTTTCATCATTATTTTGATTGTTGAAAATCTTTAATAGCTCCCTAATTCCCACCTCATCTAATTTTTTAGTCTGCCTTCAAGGAGTAGAAATTGCCTAACAAATTTTGAGAGTCACCCAGCTTGAGTTCAACTCGTTTATCAAACAGAAAGACTGTATTATCAATGTTTTGCAAACTGTGATCTGTGAGCCCTACAGAGTTACACAGAGCTCCTTCAGAGGCAGCTGGGAAGGATGAAGAGAATTCTGCTGGAGGTATCCTCTCTGCTTTAAGAGGAACAGCTACATTTCTTTTTTAACCTGTTTTATATTTTGGCTTCTATATGTTTCATTTGAACAAAGGGACTCCAGGTTAAAAAGAGTTATCATCTAACGTGGGTGTTTCCAAAGGTTTCCGCAATCTCTGGAATATTAGGTCAAGAGGCAAAAGAGCACAATGCTTAAAAGCACTGGCTCCTGAACTTGGCTACTGGGGTGACTCTGGCTCCACCTCTTACAGGTTGTATGACCTCAGGCAATGTATTTAACCTCTTTGGGCTTTTTTGGTTAAATACAAGTAATTAATCTTGCCTCAAAGGGCTCCCCTGAGGTTTAAATGAGTTAACACATGCGAAGTGCTTAAAATATAGTGTGTGCTTAATAAATGTACAACTGCGGCTATCATTACTGTTATACCATACTCTACTTAATAATCAGAATTGAATGCAACTAACACATACACATTAAATATACTAACATGTAAAAGGATGAGCTCTTTAGAATGGGATTAGGTGAGAGAAAAGGGGATTATGTGTACAGATTCTCCTTAAAGGATGGTTAACTAGTAGGCATTCTTCTTAGTCACCGGTTATAGGTTTACCTACAGCAGAAGTGAACCAGATCGTGAATTGTCAGTTTGCAAGCTTTTGTCTGTTTTGCAGCATCTACTGATATTAAAAACAATAACAAAATCGGCAAATATAAAAGAGTTGTCAGCCTGCAAAATCTGAACATGCTGGAACTGGTTGTGATATATCTAATGGTACATTTTTGTGATAAAGAAAGGTTCTTAACAAAGTGTTGTCTGTCTTCCCAAGCATAACAGAATTACATTATATTTACCAGGGCATATGTGCTTCTGCAATCAGGTAGTCCAAAAGAAAAAGATCCCAATTTCCAGGTCTAGCCACAAATCTAGGATCTTACAATTCATGTTTTAGAAAATGCAGAAAGTTCACATATTCTATACTTGTGGTTTCCCATTTTTCTGTATCTCAGTATAGGATCTTTTTAGCCTCCCCCAATTTTCAATAGTTACAAGAGTATGTTCTGGCTTTTCAACTTCTGAATCACCTCATCTCTAAAAATATGGAGGAAAAAATATCTTGGCTCCTTTACAAAATTTTTCAGCACATTTACAAAAAGCTTGAAATTTCAGCTTTAGTACTATTAATGTTCAGTTGACGATACCTTAATTTTGTTTTTGTATTTTGTACCTAAAAGTGAACATTTACTTACTGTTAGTTGCTTGCACATTTTCCTCTAGCTTACAGAGCACTCTTAATTCAGACACCAGCCAAGCACAGAGTTTGGTAAACTCGGGGGAACTGGCTCCAGCAGAGACAGCCTGAGATAGAGCACCATCTTCCAACAATGGGCCCTTGTAACTGGTGAATAAGAAATTACACTTCAGAAGAATATAAAATCAAACCCATTACATTACAGGTAAAACATACCCATGAATTATTTATATAATTTAGCAATAATTTAATAAAGATTAAGTCATGATCAAATTCGAAATTTGCAAATATAAATAAAATTTAGAATTATATTGAACCATTAAAAAAAACAAGCTAAATAGTAACTACTTTTCAAAGCTTCAAAATACACAGGAATGTTTAAGGGACTCACACATACCACCAAATTATGTCAACTTCTATATAACTTCTGAAAAGCTGTTATTGCAAAGGTTTATTTGCTTAGTATAACTGAACTGAGTATTAAAATCAGATTAACAAGTGATAGCTAATTATAACTTTCTATTTCAGAAGTAAAACTTAGGTTATCTTGTCTAGAATTTTTTTCTAGAAATCAATTAGGTTAGGTTTTTAATGACTTCCTTTAAAACCAAAAATTTTCCAATTAACCACTTATTTTTTTCTATATTTAATGACAGTTAAGACTACTAAGACACAGTAGTAGTACCAGAGAAATATCCAGATTAATTTAATAATTATTGGCTGCTCATGAACTGGTCCACCCGAATCCTAATCCTTTTTGATACCAATGTAATTTTAAAAACTTATAAAATGTCCACAAATTCATAAAAAACAACAGTAATAATGAACTCCAAATTACCTATATGATAGAATTTAAGATTTCTGTCAAAATAATCTAAAAATACACATTATTCAGATTATTTTATATTCTTTTAAATGAAATATTGATGAAAATTTACTTTAGAAGATTATATTAGACATAAGATAACGTGATGTTTAGAAGTATTGGTATGTTAGAGAAATGACAATTCTCAATCTCTTTAAAATACAATTCTATGTTTACACAGCATACGAAATGGAATGGAGAAAACCATACACAAAAATTAAGATTACAGATAGTCCAATATCTAGATGTTAAAAACCACATATTATTAGACACTGGAATTAAGAAACTAAGTCTAGAAATTTCTCCTCATGTTTTACTTTTAGACTTCATTAGTTTATTCAACATGTAGTTACTGATTCCTACTGTGTGCAGGATAGAGATAAAAGATAGTCATTTAACTTAATATTCCACAAGAAAGCCTTTAAAAGCTAATGAAAGGCTGAATTTTAATGCTTGAGTGCACCAAACTAAATAGTTACAGTTAAAATTTTAAACAGTTTTTAGAAAACCCATCTCAATTATTTGATTACAAGTAACAACGACTTTTATAATACTAAGAAGAAAAAAAAGTTAAAAGAGGATAAAAGAATAATAAATGGGAAGAAACAGCATCCATGGGCACTTCTTGTTTTTTGAGACAAGAGTCTTGCTATGTTGCCCTTGGTAGAGTGCCGTGGTGTCACAGCTCACAGCAACCTCCAACTCCTGGGCTCAAGCGATTCTCTTGCCTCAGACTCCCAAGTAGCTGGGACTACAGGCACCCGCCACAATGCCCGGTTATTTTTTGGTTGTAGTTGTCATTGTTTGGCAAGCCCGGGCTGGGTCTGAACCCACCAGCTCCGGTGTATATGGTTGGTGCCCTAGTGGCTGAGCTATAGGTGCCAAGCCCCACGGCCACTTCTTAAGTGACCTCTGTTCCTTTAGAATGACATTTAAGTAAGGTCTACTGCTTCCTTTCCTCCCACTTCTCCTGCAACACTATTAAGTGCCATTTCTTCCAGGCAGCTTCCAGTACTTCACTTCCTTTCCCAGAGAAAGGATCCCCTCAGTGTTCCTCACAGCATATGTTCACAGTATCTCTTCCACCTCACCTTGGACCTGTAAGTGCTCAGCAGGCCAACAGTGCCAAGAGCAAGTGTTCCTCAAAAATGTATGATCAATGAATGGCTTCACGTGTGAACAAACAATTCAGTATGAGATGTCCAGTAAAAAGAGATCATTGTGCTGAATGTGACTTTTACTTAAGCCCTAATGAAAGAAATAAGCTCCCTAAACTGTGCAATATTTATGAAAATTCAGAGCAAATTTTAAAGAAAAGCAAAATGGTATTTCACTTTGACAAACATGATAAGCAATGACCACTTTCCTTCCTAAAAATTTCCACCAGGACAGCAAGTTACTTTAGTGGGTAGACTTTGGGAACCCTCAAGGTGTCGTTTCCTAAAGAATCCTCAAAGCATTCCAAGTCATGAAAAAACCTAAGGGAAAGTTTTGATAAAGGATTTGATACTTAAAAATACAGGCAGCTAAATCTGTATTTTGTTTCGACACTGTACCTGTAGGCAAACATTAATCACATAATTTGTTTCTGGAACCACATTTAGCTAAAAGGTTTCAAGTTCTCAAGTTTAATAGAATATAATAAGCTGGGTGACCCAGTGAGATAAGAAACCCTATTTCCAGCTTCTAGATACTGATGAATTATGGTTGGGTAACAGTCAGGAGGAGAGAAAAAAATGCAAAACAAGTTTTGCATACATACAGGTTTTTAGTGGGTGAAGATGGGCTAACGGGACTCAACAAGACAGAGTGTCAGAGTCAAAGGAAACTGCCAGTCGTTCCCAGTGAGGTGGTGATAGGTTAGATGCACAAGTGAGCTGGCTGGCAGACGGATACAGCGCCCAGACAGGTGGCTTAGGAAAGCCTGGGTGCATGCAGAGAGATGACTGGGCAAAGGAGAAATTTTGAGAGAAGTGGGGTGAGGTAGGACTAGAGGTGCAAGATGACAGCAGGAAATTTGGAAGACAAGTAGGGAAACAGAGAAACAACTTTGGCAACCTTTAGCGTGGGGGTAGGGCAGGAGGATGGGGAGCAAGGAGAGAGGCTCAGGGAGTTGGGGGTGGCGAGAACCAGAACCCAGACAATGACACGCATGACTGACAAACGCTGGGGGCAACTCGGCTGCAGGGAGCGTGAGGCAGGCCCAGGGGCTTTCGGTTTAGAGGGCTACGAGTCGGCAGGGCAGGCAGTAGACGTGGCACGGGGCTGGGGAGAGGTCCCGGGGCCACAGGGAAGAGACGGCCAGGAGCCACGGGGTGCGGCGGGGAGAAGCAGGTGTCTCAGACGGGGGCGCAGAAGGTGTCCCCGGGGGGTTGACAGTGTGGGGTTTGAGAGACCCGTTCCCCGGGAGTCTTACCCTAGATCTTCCAACGACTCCAAGATGTCAGTCTCCATGAGGTCACACTCCATGCTACTGTGGTATTCAAATTTCCGAGTCGTCAGGCTCCCCTCTTCGCCGGCAACGCGTACACTCGCGCATGCGCTACTTCCCCGGAACTTCCAAATCGACAGCTGGCGCCTCAGACCCTGCACTGCGCATGTTCCGAGCGTGCGCAAGCTACTTGGTCCCGCCTACTGCCCCGCCTCCGCCGGGTAAAGAGTTGCTGGGCCCCAAAGTGTGACACATGCGTAGTAGTGAATACTGAAGCCCGCCGTCGAAAGAAGGGCAGGAGGACTGACTGCGTGGCAGCTGGGCGTGGGGACCAGCAAGGTGGGAGCGCTTCCAGCTCCCTTTATTGGGTTTACGCATGTGTGAATTTTGGGGGCGAGGCAGGCGGGCTAGCAGTTTGGAGTGGTTTGTGTCGGCTGTGAAACCGAGAACGTACATCCCAGATGGTGGATGGGAGGTTCCCCGCAGCTTGCCGGAGTGTTCTAGCCTTAGCTGTGGGTCATGGAGAAGGAAAATTCATGTGCTCGGGTCTCACTTGGCTCAGGCAGGTAGATGAGCCAAACGCCGAGGAAGGCAGATAACGTGCCGTTTGATTTCCTTGTGGCTGCAGTAGCTGGAGTTAGGGTTAGGGATGAGTCAACTTTCCTTAGACACGGACGTATTGGGATAGTTGGGTCGTTCCCCTCCTCCTCCGTGCATTTTTCCCCCTGAGTTTTTAAGCCTTTCCCAGACACTAAGCATCTTATTTTAAGGGGAAAAGTGAAGGGGGCTCCACTCCCTACCAAACAGAATAGAATTTATTTAAATCCTCGTAGTTTAGAAAGTGAATAAACTTCGGCTGTCATTTCATTGCTTTTGACATTATTTACCTAGGTGTAACATTCAGTTCATGATGGGATATGATTTCGTGACAGTTACGGAGTGAGATTATTGAAAAGTGAGGAAAATTGTTTTCAAAGTGATGACATATTTAGAAAATTATATATTTAACCATAAGTTGGCATACTGTTAACACTGCCTAGGCATTTAATTAAAGTTTTCACTTTGGTACCAGTAGGTTTTACTTTATAGTTCTCAAGCATTTTTGTATCCGTTAGATGAATGAATGCTCCCTTTATCCTTACTAATACCCTTTTCAGCTCCTTATTTTGCATGATCTGAAGTGGGGGAAGGTTACTACACAACTGCTGTGGCTTGACATGGTGTTATTCCCCTAACCCACATAACCAGTCATCATAGGCTGTGTAAATATTTCTCACACTTTACAGAGGAGGACGCTAACACTCAGTAGTTTAATGATTTCTCAATGATCTTAATGTCTCTAAGTATGGAACTGGATTTTGATATTGAAGCATATCTGAATCCATATTCCTTATTTGACTACTCAAGGATTTATAAGCAGCGTATGAAAAGATTTAGTTACTTGAATTTGTTTAAGCTTGTGTATATTGTACATAATTACCTTATTACAATAAAAATGAAATCTTTTTTTATATGGTTGTTGAAAAACAATACTTATACAATTGGCCAATTCAACCTAGAAGAAAAATACGCAACAATTTTGAAAGAAAAAAGGTTTTATTCTTGACTCACTTTTTGATGTAAAATTGTAAAACATAGTAGTGAATAAACTGTGATAATTTCACTAAGTTTAATAGTACTTTCTAATGCAAATCATTAGTTTAAATCAAGGGTTGTGACATTTTTGTATGTATTATTATTTAAAATAATTCTGTAGTGGATTTTTCTGCAAAAAATAATGCTTTTAAGTACTTTTCAAAATTTGTCATTTCTATAGGATCTACTAGGAATCTTTTGCATTTTTTTTAGAATTATGTTGTAACCTATCTGAAGATTTCATTCAAACTGAGTTAACAGAATAAAAGGAAAAATGATCTGGGAGTTAGGGAGCCTTGATTTTTGCCCCAGCTTCAATAAGAAAGAATTTTCTAAAGCTGAGAATGGTTTTAGATTTAATTAGGTTATCTCGGAGAGATGGTATCTTACTATCTAGAAGATGAATAAATGCCTGAGGGTGCTTTTCAGAGAAGGCACACCCACAAGTGCCAGCACAGAACCTGTTACTAACTCTGTTGACTTTCAGTTCTAGACTTTACCCCCAAAAGAATATAAAAACCTTTCTGGTATCTATCTTTAAGGAGCTGGCTACTGTTTTTATTAGTGTACCACAAATTTAGAGGCTTAAAACGGGACAGATTTATTATTGTATAGTTCTGGAGGTCAGACATCTGAAATGGATCTCGTAGGGCTAAAAATCAATAGGTCTGTTTTCATCTGAAGTCTCTAGGAGAGAATCTGTCTTTTCCCTTTTCTAGCATCTAAAGCAGTCTTTCTCAACCTTTTTTATTTTATGGCACACTTGAACCTATAGTTTGGCTTCCGCGGCACACTTAAATTATGTTGATTTTATAAAAGAGTAAAATCCTAGCACTCTGGGAGGCCGAGGCATGTGGATTGCCTGAGCTAACGAGTTGGAGACCAGCCTGAGCTAGAGCCAGACCTCGTCTCTAAAAATAGCTAGACATTGTGATTGACGCCAGTAGTCCCAGCTACTTGGGAGGCTGAGGCAAGAGAATCTCTTAAGCCCAAGAGTTTGAGGTTGCTGTGACCTGTGATGCCACAGCACTCTACCAAGGGTGACAAAGTGAGATTCTGTCTCAAAATATATATATATGTATATATTCACTCTGCTTTTAACTTCTTTCGAGAATAATTTAATTAGTGATCTTTAAAAATTTTCATGGCACACTGGATGAAAATCACTGATCTAAAGGCTGCCTGCATTCCTTAGTTTGTGGCCCCTTTCCTTCATCATCTCTCCCACCTGTGCTACTTGGTTTTGACATTCCTTCTCTTTTACTCCCTACCTCCCTCTTTCATTTATGAGGACACCCCTGCCAACCACCCCCTGCCATGATTGCTTAGATAATCCATAATAATCTCCCCATCTCAAAATGCTTAAAATTAACCACAACTGCAAAGTCCCTGTTTCCATCTAAATAAACAACATATTTGCAGGTTCTGAGGATTAAGACACACAGATAGCTAAGAAAGAAAGATTAGTCCATAATTCTGACTACCGCACAGCCTTCCTTTTTTAAAAAAATTTATTGTTATTTTATCTTTTTAACAACCTGAATAAGACACTGCTTTCTCAGAGAATAGAAATAATGAATGATCTGAATTTAAAGACCAGCCTTTCCCAGGTCTTTTTTCAAAGAGTAAAGAGAAATCGTTTTTTGTACTTGCAAAAAAAATGTAGGGGACAAAATTAGAAACTGATTGCAGTTTTCAGAGGAACACCTTGTATGTATAACCTTAACAATTATCATAAAGAAAGTTAATTATGTAGTAGTTAAAAATTTGTACAGCACAGCTGAGATTTGTACGTAAGTTACTTCTAAAATCTATAGAAAGGGTAATTTTTTTTTATCACAACAATGAGGTAGGTATAAACTTGAACATAGATTTGTCATAAAATGGCTTCTAAGAGTTGATTAAACAGGCATCTAGAACAAATAGTTTTTCTTTCTCAAAGCAAAGAACACTGCCTGAAAAGTAGTAGCATTTTCCATTTTTAATGCATTTGCCTTGAGAGTGACCCTCCCTTTCAAAGAGAAAATAAGAAAGACCATAGATTTGCTGGTGTTGTTCATGAAATGCAAATTTGCATGTGTTACCAAATAAAGTCCTTTTCAGCTTGCATGATAAAGATACAGCTCTTTTTTTTTTTTCCTTAAATGTTAGCGTGTAGAATTGAATCTTGTATGATCTCAAAACTTTTACATTACTAAAGAATGCTGTTTTTCAAATCACTCTTCTGGCTATGAGCCTTGGCAAGTTTTAGAGAATGTTTCAAAGTTTAAGAATAATATGTTACGAAAAACATATATTCAAACAAAAGAAGAGAGAGATACATGTATGTGTGTATATGCAGGTCTTTCCAGAATAAGACCTCCAAACTTTATTTCTACTGTTCTCCCCATAAAGCTTCAGCCTAGTTGCCATGTTCTGCCAACCTGTGAATCAGGCACAGAGAGAATCAGACACCCATCTAATTTGGATGCAGTGCGAGTTTATTAGAATCTAGCCCAGAGGTGATAAACTAGCATCCATAGCAGGCCAGGGTTGTGTTTTGTTTGGCTTGATTAGTAATTTAAAGAATTTTGAGTCAACATTTAAAAGTTTGGCCGTAAAAGCAACGATTGCCTTGGGTTGAGCAGGCTGCCGCTTCTAGATGGGGCCTGAATCTCCAGTTCCCTCTGGTTTCTGGATCCTGTCACTCACACAAAATATCATCTACATGTACAGCCAGCAAATTGCTTGCCCTCCTGTGAATTTAAGATTTCCAATCCTTTTAGTTTTTTATTTCTTAAACATGTTGATCATTTTTACTACCCTGTCTCTTGTGGGCCTCTTCTCCTTTTTCCTCGATCTATTCTAGTCACACGAAGCTTCTACAATTCACTGAACATGCTTGCCATTTGTGGTGAGCAGATTTTTCCTGGAATCTCCTTCCTCATTTTCTGCCTGGCAGATTCCTCCTGCTTGGTGTTTGGGACTCGGGACTCACTTTGGGAGAAACCTTCTCTGGCTGCTTTGCACACTCATTCTCTCTTTCCAAAACCTCCTTAGCACTTCGGCATGGGCAGCACCAGGCGAGTGCATGTGAATGCCCTTTGGTCTCTCTGTTTTGCTCACGTTCTACCATATCCTCAGGACCCACCTCAGCTTCACTGCTCCATGAAAAAGATAAGAGATGTTTCCCGACAGTACCGGTTGAAACTGATTTTCCTCTCTTCTAGAAGATAGTGGTGCCCAATTGGACTGATAACCACAACCGTTTGGCAGACTTAAATGCAAATTTCTGGGCCTAGCATCTGATAAGTCTGTGTCAGCCTTTCTGGGTTGGCTTTAGAGATTTGTATTTCTTTAAACCACTTCAGATGGTTTCATTATTAGTTCTTCATAATTTATCATTCATTAGTGGCTTTTTTTTGCATTTGTAAATTTTATTTCAGGTTATGTGAGGGTAAAAATAACTAGTGTTTTATTTTTGTGTTGCTTATTTCATGTGTTCTGATCTTTTCTCTCCAATTGCTGTAAAACCTGTATGTCCTATAAATTGCCTAGTATATTAAAGCACACATGATAGACATAAAAGTATTGATTAGCTGATTGACAAGAAAAAAAGCTTCTCTTTCTCATAAGCAGTTTTGCTTTCTTCTGAAAGAATAATGATTCTTTGCAGAGAATAAATAAGTATACAATAATGAATTATGCTCTGAGCTCTCAGATCATCCTGGAACTCAGTCAATACCTATTTAAAACTTGTCTATTCTGGTAGGATGATACGTTCTCTCCTGACTTAGATTGTTCTCAGCAGCTTTGTCTTTTATTCTGGTGCAGCGATTCTTTTTGGGGAGTGTATGTGGGGGAATGGGAGTAAACGTTGGAATCTTCAAGGAGATTTTTTAAGCTCCACACTCCCACTAGTCCCCTGAGAATCCCAGTATTGTAATGAGAGATGTTACTGATTAGGAGTGCACTGTGAACAAAACAGAGCTGAAGCAGAATAAAGGCTGTGAATCACTATCCTAGGGAGAGGTTGTAAGTATGACTATTATCATGAGATAAATGAACTAGAGGCTGATTATAATGTTCTCAGCAAATCTTAGTTTCTCGTTTTAGTAGCAGTAGATACTTTATTCCTTATTACAAAAGGATCAGCATTTGAAATCACAACAGAGATGAGAAGAAAATACATTTTAAACAGAAACAATTACATTCAAATCTTTGTGTCAGATTACTTTATGTTTTGGAAACCTTGGGTGAAGTCATATAAATTTGCCTCTGAAGAGACCCTTGGAAGATCATTTTAGACTAGCCCTTCTCAACCACTTCTCAGAAAGAATTAAGCCCTACTGCACCAAGGTATCCGTTGAATAATAATTAACTCCTTTCCTATCAGTTTCCTAGAATGCAAGCTACCTGTTTGAGAGAAATGAGAAAAGAGTCACTTAAATAATATTCTCTAGGGCTCAAATCTTTCCTGTCATTGAGAAAGGATAGATTATCTGCAACTCAGTGTTTTTGTTTGCGTTGGAATTACCTACACCCTTTTAAAAACACAGATTGCCAGGCCTTGCCTTTGCAGGTTCTGATTCAGCAGGCCTGGGCTAAGGCCTAAGAATTTACATTTCCGATAATTCTAAGGTCCTAGGTAATAGGTGATGCAGCTGGTTTAGGGACCATAATTTGAGAACCACTAATCTAAATCAATTCTTACCATGTTTAAAGAAACTCCTGCAAATCAGTAAGAAGCTGATTGTATATTGTGACCAAGCACACTTAGCATACACGTACATGTGCACACACAAATACACACACACAGCAGATACAGCAGTTTCATGATTGATTTGTTCTGTGCATTGTGACTATTTTATATTTTGAGACAGAGTCTCACTCTGTCACCCTCTGTAGAGTGCTTTGGCATCATAGCTCATAGCAACCTCAAACTCTTGGGCTCAGGACATCTTCTTACCTCAGTTTTTAGTAGAGGAGAAGTCTCACTCTTGCTCAGGTTGGTACTGTGACCTTTTTACTCTGTTATATTGATTTAACAATGTTCTTTGGGACCTACTAGATTGACTCCCAAGCCACTCACTAATAGAGTTGTGAGCAACAGTTTGAAAAACAGTAGACATAGGTGGTCCCAAAGCTTCCTGGCTTTAGCATTTCACTCTAGGGCTTACCCACCCTCAATTAACAGATAAGGTACAAAAGGACCCCAAGACGGGAGCCTAGTAGATGGCTGCCCGTTAAGGATTCAGGCACAACTGACGTTAGTGGGAAAGGGATGGGAGGCAATGAGCAAATACCTAAAGCTGAAGACTTACTTGCCTCAGCTTCTTTTAGCAAGAAACCAAACCAAACTGTCAGACACTCAACAACATTGAATAAGGAACTCACCCTGAGCAGACAGCGTAACTCTGTACAGACTTAATCAGGGACACGGACTAGAGCTTCCCTGGGAGATGTGGTTCTGAGCACATTATAGGGCAGTGACATTTAATTAGACTTGTGGCCTGATTCCTAGAGTAGGAAATTTGAGGATAAAGGAGAACTGTAAGGGTTAAAACAAATTACCACTGTAGGGGTGCAACAGAGGAACTGTAAGGAAGCCTGCTTAATGGCCCAAGGACCTGAAAGAGGGGTAGGGTGGTTGGGTAGAAAAGGCATTTGTTTTTTTCTTTGCTGACTTTATTCCAGTGACCTTAGAAATGAGAAAACTATGAATAGCAATGTCAGTAGGATGGGTACAACACCTACAGCAAAAGTGATATGAGGAGCTGTGATAAGAGAGAGGAACAGATTGTCTCTCAGATTTCACTAATCAGGAGGATCTGAGACTGAGGATTTTTTTAGGATGATTTACAATCTGCGATTGTTCACCAGGCTGATTTGTCTTGGGGAATAAGTTTACTTACTAACTTGCCCTAAGCTGCAAGAGATGATGTACTGACACCTGAACCCATAGCCTCTGATTCTCAACTTAGTATGTATGCCCTGTTGTGTTCTTTGCTGTTTTTAATTTAGGCTGGTTTTCTTTTTTATGTAAAAATACGTCTCTGATTGTGAAGTATAATTGATTGTAAGATACTCTATGTAATAACAGATTGGGGGAAAGCAAAATATTGCATGCTATGCACATAAATTTCTGTTTCACGTTAAAAAAATGGTACATACTACAGAATCACAGTCACAACCTGAGTTTAACCTTTTCTGGATTTAGCATCTAAAGATTGCTCTACACTTCTTGCCATTGACAAGCACACATAGCATTCTGGTGACATTGGCATCGCTTGGATATGGTGATTGCGCAAGATCAGGTGTGAAAAATGACCACTTGGGATGAACTTTCTGTGACTGAATGGAGGATAATACCTTTTAGCTGCTGTATGGAGCCATGGAAAAGGACTGTATTTGTGGGAAAAGATCATGGGATAAGTTTTGGACATGTGGAAATATTTTAAAACATCCTTTTGAGACATTCAGATAGAGCTACCAAATAAGCAATTGGATAAAAGCATCTGGGATTGAGTGGCAGGGTCTGGCAGGAGATGTAAATATGTGAGTTACCCCATAAGGTTGGACTTGGAACTGGAATGTGGATGGAAACTACCTACCTAAAGCGAGAACATGGTGAGAGAAGAAAAGAAGGCTGGGCGTCAAGAAAATCCAGTATTTGTGGCAGGCAGAAGAGATGCAGCTACATAGGAAGTGATAATGGTGCAGACAGAGAAGAGGAAAACTTGAGGAAGGTTGGAGGATGGAAGCAAGGGATAGAGAATTTCAGGAGATGACAGTTTTGGCTGAGTTAAAGGCTGCTGATGGATCCAACAGGATTAGGATAAAAAAGATTTCCAATAGATTTAGTCATATAGAGTCATTTATAACGTTAGGAATTGCTGTTTCAGTGTTTTTTTTTTTTATACTTGTGCATTTATTTATTTAAATCATAGTTGTGTACATTAATGCAACCATGGGGTACAATGTGCTGGTTTTATATACAATTTGAAATATTTTCATCAAACTGGTTAACATAGCCTTCATGGCATTTTCTTAGTTATTGTGTTAAGACATTTATATGCTACATAGTAAATTTCACATGTACTCTTGTAAGATGCACTGTAGGTGTGTTCCCACCAATTACCCTCCTTCTCCTCATTCTCCCCCCTCCCTCCCCTTTCTCTCCCCTTTTCCCATATTCTTGGGCTATAATTGGGTTATAGCTTTTACATGAAAGCTATAAATTGGTTTCGTAGTAGGGCTGAGTACATTGGATACTTTCTCTTCCATTCTTGAGATATTTTGCTAAGAAGAATATGTTCCAGCTCCATCCATGTGAACATGAAAGAGATAAAGTCTCCATCTTTCTTTAAGGCTGTTTAATATTCCATGGTGTACATATCCCAAAATTTATTAATCCGTTCACGGGTCGATGGGCACTTGGTGTTTCAGTGTTTTAATAGAGGCTAAAGTAAGACTGGATATGTTATTATGAATGAGAGGTAAAGAAGCAAGGATGGTGAGTGCAGAGAAAAACTTTTGAGAAATTGGGTTTCTACGAGGTAAGGATTTGAAATGATAGGGATGTCGCTAGACAGATGTAGGTAATTATGAAAATTTTCAGAGGCACAAAAATCAAGAAGCATTAAATCTGCGTGGACAGAAACAAAGGAAGCCCTCCCAGCAATACTGATGAGCTGAGCAAGTTGAAACTTGCATGAGTGAATCAGAAAGGACGCTGTCGACTGTGTGTCTTGGAAGTGAAATAGTGGACCATAACACTGTCTCAAAACAATACATGGTGACCCATGTATTGACTCAAGGGAGATTTTTTGTTGCTGTTGCTATCTATAATTTGAACATATTTAAAAGCCAGTAAAAAAGGATCTAAGAGCTAGATATTTTATAAAAGCGAGAGATGAGAAAATTTATCACAATATAATTTTTAAAGAGTGGCTGGGTGCCTGTAACTCAGTGCGTAGGGAACTGACCACATACACTGAGGCTGGGGGGCGGGTTCAAGCCTGGCCCGGGCCCTGCTAAACAACAATGACAACTGCAACAAAAAAACAGTTGAGCATTGGGTGGGTGCCTATAATCCTAGATACTTCGGAGGCTGAGGCAAGAGAATCCCTTAAGCCCAAGAGTTTGAGGTTGCCGTGAGTTATGATGCCACAGCACTCTACTGAGGGTGACAAAGTGAGACTCTGTCTCAAAAAAATGAAAATAAAAATAAAATAATTTTCAAAGGTTGAAAGGGGAGAGGATGAAAAATTTTAGAGTATGAATGAGGTTTAGAGGCTGGAAAGATGTCCATGTTATGCAGTGGTGAAATAGTTGCTGAAACTATTCCCTGCAGTAACTTGGGAAAAGTATCATATATCTAATATAATTTGGATTTAGGTAATGAGAGGGGAAAGCCAAATATTAGAAGGTTATGTGGGTTCCTATTGGTTGAATTTACAAGCTATATTGGAAAGAGATGGACTCAGAAAAGAATTGCTATATTTACAATCAGGAATGAAAAGAAGTAGAGAAAGTCCTCAAATTCAGGGACTTATTCTTGATAGAAGAAATTGCTTTTCAACTTCAACTAGAAAAATCTAATACTAAGAAGGCTTCTGAGCAGTAAAAGCTGATTAGAACTCAGCTTTGTATGAAGGGTCAAGCTCACTGATGTTAAAACAGCTGAATGAACTAAGGTGTGTCAGAGTAAGCGTCAAGCTAAATGTTTCCAGTTTAGTAAATCCCTTCAGTGACTTAGGGAAAAGAGATTAAATGCAGAATGCTCCCCCTGAAGCCTTATAAACAGCAGATATGCACAATTAACTTGGAAGAGAGCATGTCTGGAGGACAAAAAAGTAAAGGATTGCAACCATCAGGAAAACTCAAAATAAGAAAGTTAGGGACATTGAACTGACAGGAAGTAGAAGATGTAAGGTCTATTTAAAGGATTTGATCTGGCAAAGGAGCTGCACACCTGGACTAAGAAGCCCATGACTCACTGAGACTTAATGATCATCGGTACTCAACCCGCTGTGGCAGGAAGTGGCCTGAGAAAGCTTCTCAGTCCTCAAGAAGGGGCTTCTCTCCAGTTCCACTTCAGATGTGGCCAAGGGGGGCAGGATGATGGTAAAGGAAGAACCTCCCAGAGGGTAGAACCAAAGTTCAAAGGCCTTTCCCACCACAAGGGCTCTTATTCCATGGGTCATGGATCCAACGGGAAGCTTCCTTCAGCTGCTGAGTATGCCCATCTCTATTATACACTTAGGGGCTGGGGAAGGGAGGAGAGGGTGAGTCCACGTGACTAACTGTGCAGTGGACTGGAGTGTGACTTCGCTTATTGTGGGCCTGCATATACTCCTGTGCTTGTGTGTGGTAGGCACGGTGGTGTTCTTGTTCCCTTCATTATGGTGTTGGCTCAGACTCTGCATCTCACAGACTTGAGTAGATCTTCTTGTGACAGGTATTCTGGGAAGTGGACAAATGTTTACCTACACGTTGAAATACTATTCAGAAAGGAGCATGAACAAACCACACTGCACTCAAAATGGATGAGTTTCCCGAACACAAAGTTGAATAACAAAAGCAAGACATGAAGGAGTACATAGTGTTATGATTCCATTCATATAAACAGCAAGGAGGCAAAACCAAACCACCATCTCTGAAGTCAGGGTAGGTAACCTTTGGGGGGATTAGTGATTGAAAAGGGAAAAATCTAGGGCTTCTGAGATGTTGATAATGTGCTTTTTTTTTTTTTAATCGTAGTGTTGTTTACATTATTTTTCTCTAAAAATGTATCCAACCAACACCCCTATGACATGGGTGCTTTTCTGTATATGTGCTATATTATTAATATTCTGGAGGAGGAGGCGGAGCAAGATGGCAGCCGAGTAACAGCTTCCTTGCATCTGGGCACCGTGAGTCTGGGGAGATAGGACTCCAGGCATCTCTGGCTGGTGGGAACTGCCTATCATCACGCCTATGAGGATACAGGGAGTCAGCGAGAGACTTCTGGACCCCAAGAGGAGGACTAAAACAGTGGAAAAATGGCAAGTGGTCACGTGTGTTCAATCCGTCTAAACCCGCCCACAACTGTAAGTTCAGTAGCAGCGAGACTGCAAACCAGAAAGGCCTTACCTGTGAACTGTTTTGATGTCCTTGGACTTGGCACTGAGTTGAACGGCCTTGGGGAAGGCCTGAGCGGGAGTGCGGAGAACTTTGGCCGTTGTCTAGGGCCCCAGTCTGAGCCGCTGAGCCAGACGGAGCTAATAGTGTTTGGCGGTGGGTCACACGGAACCATTGTCAGTGATCTGCCCCGGCAAGCTCCGCCCTCAGGGTCGCAGAGCTAGAAACGGGTGGGAGCTGGTAACCCAGCAACCAAGTAGCCTAAGGGTGGGGTCTGAGCCGCCTTGCAGCCCTAACCCTCAGGGGCAGAGTGAGACCGGTTTTGGCACACTGGGTAAGTGGATAGCCACTTCAGCAGTGATTCCAACGAGAAAGCTGGAAAAGCTTCTGCTCAGCAAGTTTACAAGTTCAAAGTGCCTTTTAAGTGGGCTGAAGAGAGATTTAGGGTGTCTACCTGCTGCGGTTTGAGAAATCAGCAGCCTCCAGTCGTATCAGAACTGTGATTAACATCTCATACCCCAGAAGACCACGTGTTGCCCAGACAATATTCAATAACATATACAAACTGCTTTGTTTTGGGTTGTGTATTTTTTTCTTTTTTTTTGTTTGGTTGTTTTTTTTTTTTGTTTATTTTGACGTTGTTGATGTTCTTTTGTTTTTTAATTTCAATCTTTTCCATACAGATCCCTTTTTCTTTCTCAATTTTTCTAGTTTAATTAGAATTTCCCATTGCTGCCTTTTTTAATAACTAGAACTTCAGTTTTGCTAGTGTTTCTACCACTATCATTTGGTTTTTCACCCAATTTTATCCCTGTAAAGTTTTCTGTTTGCTTGTTTTGGTTTGATTTATAGCATTTTTGTCTTTCCTCTCTACTTGGTGGAGGTGGGGTACTGTGCCTGATCAGGTTAGCAAAGAGCCACTGACCTCAAGGGAACCACCCAACTGGGCACCCCCAGAAGGCGGGGTTTTTTAAGGTTGTGTCAAAGTACCCTACTGTACACCTATATTGCCCTGTCTCCGTCTTTCTGTGCCTCTCTTCTTTTTCTCAATATTCCTTATACCCACCCCCTCTCCTTTTTCTATCTTTCTTTTTTTTCTTATCACTCGGTCCTCCTTTCTTTCATCCCTTTTTTGCTCTTCAACCTTCTCACCCTTCTGGTCCTGTAACCCTTAGTCCACAGGCACAAGAACTTAAAGAGCAAGAGGAAGTGAAAGGAAAATTAGGGCAAGGAAACAGATAAAAGAAATCACTCATGAGGAAGAATCAGCAGAAAACTCCAGGCAACATGAAGAACCAGTCTAGAACAACCCCACCAAGGGACCATGAGGTAGCTACTGCAGATGATTCCACCTGTAAAGAAATGTTAGGAATGACAGAAAGGGAATTTAGAATACACATGTTGAAAACAATGAAAGAAATGATGGAAACAATGAAGGAAATTGCTAATAAAGTGGAAAATAACCAAAAGGAAATCCAAAAACAGAATCAAATAAGAGATGAACGATATGAAGAATATAAAAAGGATATAGCAGACCTGAAGGAACTGAAACAGTCAATTAGGGAACTTAAAGATGCAATGGAAAGTATCAGCAACGGGTTAGACCATGCAGAATAAAGCATTTCAGAGGTAGAAGACAAAGTTCTTGAGATAACTCAGTGAAAGAGGCAGAAAAGAAGAGAGAGAAAGCAGAACGTTCACTGTCAGAATTATGGGACTTTATGAAGCGTTCCAACATACGAGTTATAGGAATTCCAGAAGGGGAAGAAGAATGCCCCAGAGGAATGGAAGCCACACTAGAGAATATTATAAAAGAAAATTTCCCAAACATCACCAAAGATTCTGACACACTGCTTTCAGAGGGATATCGGACCCCAGGTCGCTTCAACTCTAACCGAGCTTCTCCAAGACACATTGTGATGAACCTGTCCAAAGTCAAGACAAAAGAAAAGATTCTGCAAGCTGCCAGGAGTAAGCGCCAGTTGACCTACAGGGGCAAATCCATCAGAGTGACCGCAGACTTCTCTAATGAAACTTTCCGAGCAAGAAGACAATGGTCATCTACCTTTAATCTACTTAAACAGAACAATTTTCAGCCCAGAATTCTGTACCCTGCTAAGCTAAGCTTCAAAATTGACGGAGAAATCAAATCATTTACAGATATACAACATTAAGGAAATTCGCCACAACCAGACCAGCTCTACAGGAAATACTTCAACCTGTTCTGCACACTAACTACCACAATGGATCAGCAGCAAAGTAAGAACTCAGAAATCAAAGGACAGAACCTAACCTCCACACTGATGCAAAAGATAAAACTAAGCACTGGACTCTCACCAAATAAGGCAAATAGAATACTACCACACTTATGGAATTGGAAAAAGAAGAACAATCTAAGCCTAAACTCAGTAGAAGAAAAGAAATATCCAAAATCAAATCAGAGATCAATGAAATTGAAAACAAAAGAATCATTCAGAAAATTAATGAAACAAGGAGTTGGTTTTTTGAAAAAATAAATAAAATTGGCCAGACTAACTAGAAATAGAAAAGTAAAATCTCTAGTAACCTCAATCAGAAACAATAAAGGGGAAATAACAACTGATCCCACAGAGATACAAGAGATCATCTCTGAATACTACCAGAAACTCTATGCCCAGAAATTTGACAATGTGAAGGAAATGGATTAATATTTGGAATCACACCCTCTCCCTAGACTTAGCCAGGAAGAAATAGACCTCCTGAACAGACCAATTTCAAGCACTGAGATCAAAGAAACAATAAAAAAACTTCCAATTAAAAAATGCCCTGGTCCAGAATTCTATCAAACCTAACTAAAAAATGCCCTGGCTTCACTCCAGAATTCTATCAAACCTTCAAGGAAGAGCTTATTCCTGTATTGCAGAAATTATTCCAAAAAACTGAGGAAGAAGGAATCTTCCCCAACACATTCTATGAAGCAAACATCAACCTGATACCAAAACCAGGAAAAGACCCAAACAAAAAGGAGAATTTCAGACCAATCTCACTCATGAACATAGATGCAAAAATTCTCAACAAAATCCTAGCCAATAGATTACAGCTTATCATCAAAAAAGTCATTCAGCATGATCAAGTAGGCTTCATCCCAGGGATGCAAGGCTGGATTAACATACGCAAGTCCATAAACGTTATCCACCATATTGACAGAGGCAAAAATAAAGATCACATGATCCTCTCAATAGATGCAGAAAAAGCATTTGATAAAATCCAGCATCCTTTTCTAATTAGAACACTGAAGAGTATAGGCATAGGTGGCACATTTCTAAAACTGATTGAAGCTATCTATGACAAACCCACAGCCAATATTTTACTGAATGGAGTAAAACTGAAAGCTTTTCCTCTTAGAACTGGAACCAGACAAGGTTGTCCTCTGTCACCTTTACTATTCAACATAGTGCTGGAAGTTCTAGCCAATACAATTAGGCAAGACAAGGAAATAAAGGGAATCCAAATGGGAGCAGAGGAGGTCAAACTCTCCCTCTTTGCTGACGACATGATCTTATACTTAGAGAACCCCAAAGACTCAACCACAAGACTCCTAGAAGTCATCAAAAAATACAGTAATGTTTCAGGATATAAAATCAATGTCCACAAGTCAGTAGCCTTTGTGTACACCAATAACAGTCAAGATGAGAAGCTAATTAAGGACACAACTCCCTTCACCATAGTTTCAAAGAAAATGAAATACCTAGGAGTATACCTAACGAAGGAGGTGAAGGACCTCTATAAAGAAAACTATGAAATCCTCAGAAAGGAAATAGCAGAGGATATTAACAAATGGAAGAACATACCATGCTCATGGATGGGAAGAATCAACATTGTTAAAATGTCTATACTTCCCAAAGCAATCTACCTATTCAATGCCATTCCTATCAAAGTACCTACATCGTACTTTCAAGATTTGGAAAAAATGATTCTGCATTTTGTATGGAACCGGAAAAAACCCCGTATAGCTAAGACAGTTCTTAGTAACAAAAATAAAGCTGGGGGCATCAGCATACCAGATTTTAATCTGTACTACAAAGCCATAGTGGTCAAGACAGCATGGTACTGGCACAAAAACAGCGTCATAGACACTTGGAATCGAATTGAACACCAAGAAATGAAACTAACATCTTACAACCACCTAATCTTCGATAAACCAAACAAGAACTTACCTTGGGGGAAAGACTCCCTATTCAATAAATGGTGTTGGGAGAACTGGATGTCTACATGTAAAAGACTGAAACTGGACCCACACCTTTTCCCACTCACAAAAATTGATTCAAGATGGATAAAGGACTTAAATTTAAGGCATGAAACAATAAAAATCCTCCAAGAAAGCATAGGAAAAACACTGGAAGATATTGGCCTGGGGGAAGACTTCATGAAGAAGACTGCCATGGCAATTGCAACAACAACAAAAATAAACAAATGGGACTTCTTTAAACTGAAAAGCTTCTGTACAGCTAAGGAGACAATAACCAAAGCAAAGAGACAACCTACACAATGGGAAAGGATATTTGCATATTTTCAATCAGACAAAAGCTTGATAACTAGGATCTATAGAGAACTCAAATTAATCCACATGAAAAAAGCCAACAATCCCATATAACAATGGGCAAGAGACATGAATAGAACTTTCTCTAAAGATGACAGACGAATGGCTAACAAACACATGAAAAAATGCTCATCATCTCTATATATTAGAGAAATGCAAATCAAAACAACCCTGAGATATCATCTAACCCCAGTGAGAATGGCCCACATCACAAAATCTCAAAACTGCAGATGCTGGCATGGATGTGGAGAGAAGGGAACACTTTTACACTGCTGGGGGGACTGCAAACTAGTACAACCTTTCTGGAAGGAAGTATGGAGAAACCTCAAAGCACTCAAGCTAGACCTCCCATTTGATCCTGCAATCCCATTACTGGGCATCTACCCAGAAGGAAAAAAATCCTTTTATCATAAGGACACTTGTACTAGACTGTTTATTGCAGCTCAATTTACAATCGCCAAAATGTGGAAACAGCCTAAATGCCCACCAACCCAGGAATGGATTAACAAGCTGTGGTATATGTATACCATGGAATACTATTCAGCCATTAAAAAAAATGGAGACTTTACATCCTTCGTATTAACCTGGATGGAAGTGGAAGACGTTATTCTTAGTAAAGCATCACAAGAATGGAGAAGCATGAATCCTATGTACTCAATCTTGGTATGAGGACAATTAATGACAATTAAGGTTATGGGGGGGGAAGCAGAAAGAGGGATGGAGGGAGGGGGGTGGGGCCTTAGTGTGTGTCACACTTTATGGGGGCAAGACATGATTGCAAGAGGGTCTTTACCTAACAATTGCAATCAGTGTAACTGGCTTATTTTACCCTCAATGAATTCCGAACAATAAAAAAAAAAAAGAAAAAAAAATATTCCTGTATAAGTCTTTGCAGGTGAATCTACATTTATATCCATATATTCATTTCTTTTAAATAAATGCCTAGTAATAAGATTATAGGATTATGGGGTATGTTTAATTTTTTTTAACCACCCAGTTTTCCAAAGAGGTTGTATAGTATTTTATCTCCCTAGCAGGGATAAGTGAGAATTCTAGTTGTTCCATATCCTTGTCAAAACTTGCTATTGTTTGTCTTCTTCGTTTTAGTAATTCTGGTACATGGTTGTGATTTTTTTATTATTTTATTTATTTATTTATTTATTTATTTTTGAGATGGAGTCTCATCTTGTCGCCCTCAGAAGAGTGCTGTGGCTCATAGCTCACAGCAACCTCAAACTCTTGGGCTCAAGCAGTTCTCTTGCCTCAGCCTCCCAAGTAGCTGAGACTACGGGTGCCTGCCACAATGCCAGGCTATTTTTAGAGATGGGGTTCTCACTTTGGATCAGGGTGTCTCTTAACTACTGAGCTCAAGCAATCCACCTGTCTTGGCCTCCCAAAGTGTTAAGATTATAGGTGTGAGCCACCACGCCTGGCCCCCAGGGTTGTGATTTTTTTAATTTAAAATTTTTATTTTTATTTTTAGAGACAGGGTCTGGTTCTGTCATTCAGGCTGAAGTACAGTGGCTTGATCACAGCTCACTGTGATCTTGAACTTATAGGCTCATGCAATTCAGACTTCCAAGTAGCTATAGGCATGCCCCACCATGCTGGCTAATAAGTGTTAGTTTTAACTGTTTTGCATATAGGTTAAAAAAAAAATGCTTACAGTTCTTTTTTGTAAACTATACATTTGGATAAGAAAAGAAAGATAGCTGTGCCTGTAATACTAGCACACTGGGAGGCCCAGGAGAGTGGATTGCTTGAGCTCAGGAGTTGGAGACCAGCCTGAACAAGATCAACACCCTTCTCTAAAAATAGCTAGGCATTATGGCACCTGTAGTCTCAACAAGAGGATCACTTGAGCTCAAGCGTTTGAGGTTGCTGTGAGCTATGACACCATGGAACTTGACCAAGGGTGCTAGAGTGAGACTCTGTCTCAAAATAAAAAAAGAAAAAAAGGTAGCTCCTTTATACAGATAAGAAGCCGATACCTAAAGAGCTATTATTTTATATTTACACAAGGTGCTGTCACTGAACTTTCCTTAGATAGAAATTTATAGTAAGAGTATTCCTCTTGAATAGCATGGAGAATTCACCTGGCGAATTACTTGTTATACAAATTTGACAATAAAAGAGTTCATTGTGTAGATTTATCAATTTTAATACATGTACTTCTCTGGTGGGGAATGTTGATAATTGGGGTAACTTCAATACACCCATTCAACTTCAATAACAGGGACTCTCTCAAAAGAAATTATATTTATTTGAGAATGGGCATTATAATATGTGTGCCACAGTAAACTATGAAGATAAAGATTTTTAAAGGAGGGCCAGTTGAAGAGCATGGCCATTTTGGCACTCTGGGTCTGCCACCCTCCAAGAACTGAAATAAAGCCCTTTCTCTTAAAAAAAAAAAAATAAAACAAAAATAAAGTTTTAAAATTCCTTAGAACAAATGAAAAGAAACATAGCACACCAAAACCTGTGGGACACAGTAAAAACATATTAAGAGGCAAGGTTATAGCTACACGTGCCCACATTGAAAAACTAGAAAGATTTCAAATAAACAACATAACAATGCATCTCAAGGAATTAGAACAAAACGAATCCAAAATTAATAGAAGAAAGACATAATAAAGATTAGAGCAGAAATAAACAAAATTGAGACTCAAAAGAATACAAAAGATTAGTGAAATAGAGTACAACCATAAGAGACCCCAAATAGCCAAAGCCGTCCTGTACAAAAAGAACAAATCTGGAGGCATCACACTACCAGACTTTAAGATATATTACAAAGCTATTATAACCAAAACAACAAGGTACTGGCATAAAAACAGACATATAGACCAATGCAGCACAATAGAGAACCCATAAAATTAATCCATGTATCCACAGTCAATTGATTTTTGTCAAAGATGCCAAGAACACTCATTGGGGAAAAAATAGTCTCTTTAATAAATAGTGCTAGGAAAACTGAATACCCATTTGCAGAAGAATGAAACTAGACCTTCACTTCTCATTGTATAGAAAAAACAACATAGGGTGGCGCCTGTGGCTCAGTCGGTAAGGCGCAGGCCCCATATACCGAGGGTGACGGGTTCAAACTCGGCCCCGGCCAAACTGCAAATAGCCGGGCGTTGTGGCGGGCGCCTGTAGTCCCAGCTACTTGGGAGGCTGAGGCAAGAGAATTGCTTAAGCCCAGAAGTTGGAGGTTGCTGTGAGCTGTGTGAGGCCATGACACTCTACCCAGGGCCATAAAGTGAGACTCTGTCTCTACAAAAAAAAAAAAGAAAAAACAACATAGTATGGCTCAAAGACCTAAGTGAATGACCTAAAACTACTAGAAGAAAACTTGGGAACACTTCAGGAAATTGGTCTAGGAAAAGATTTTATGAGTAAGACCCCAATACACAGGCAATAAAGGCAAAAATAAATGGGATTATACCAACTAAAAAGCTTCTGTACAGTAAAGGAAACAATCAGAGAGTGAAAAGACATCCTACAAACATCTCATCAAACATCTCAACAGCAGTAAATAGTAAGCAATCAAGTTTCAAAAGTGGGTAAATGATCTGAACAGACATTTCTTAAAAGACATATATATGGCCAACAAATATATAAAAAAGTGCTGAACATCACTAATCATCAAGGAAATGAGAACAAAACAAAAAAAGATTTTTAAAGGAAAAATGAGGAGGATTACATAATTGTCTTGTGATAATTGTCTAAGGCTATGAGGACCAATAATAAGGGTGGTGCCAGCCTAAGGTTGGATAGACAGTTGTTGGGCAAGTGACCTTGCAGATGTATTTTTGGGGGGCGTGTGATGGCCTTTGTACAAGGTCCTGGTTTTTGTAGGCTTTTAGGGTAGTTCTTGTTACAAGGTAGAGCTAACAAAGATAAATTGTATTAAAAAATTTCCCTTTCTATTCTTTCTCTGCATATGAAAAACAAACAAACAAACAAACAAACTTGAGTGCTTCTAATGAAATAAAATTCCAGGAGAGTATTCTCCACCTCTCTTTGTAATCCTTTTCTCTTTCTCAAAATACTTAGAGGACATGTACACTATTTTTATGGGTTACCTAATTTCATAACACCCACAGTAATCTCAATTAATGTTATTGAAAGGTATCGGAACATGCCACCCCAAATATGCCTCTTTGGCATGCTGATCATTTTGCGCTGAAGGAAGTTGGGAAAGAACAGATACAAGAAGACTTCTCTGCCCTCCTTCTACTGAGTAAAAACAGGGCATAAATTTTCTCCTTCTCCTGTACCATATTGAGGAGGGCAACACATCTCTGAAGATGGGGGAAGCTGACCCTGAGATGAGTCTGCATAAACAAATCTTAGTAAAATAACCCTTCCCTCCCATTAGTTCCCCACATATATTTCCTAGTCACTTTTCTACAGTCTGTCACCCTAGAAGCCCAAATCTCCTTTTAATCTAGTCATTTCTCCATAATTTACCGACCTTTCTTAAAGTAGTGTGTAAGCTTCTGAGTCTAACTTCTTCTTTGAATTTTCGTTTCTTTTCTGTAAGCCATTGTGCACACAAAATATTAACATCAATGGCTCACCCCTATAATCCTAGCACTCTGGGATGCTGAGGTGGGTGGATTTGCTTGAGCTCAGAAGTTTAAGACAAGCCTGAGCAAGAGTGAGAACCTGTCTCTAAAAAATAGGTGGGCATTGTCATTGTGGGAGGTGCCTGTAGTCTCAGCTACGGGAGAGGATGAAGCAAGAGGATCACTTCAGCCCTAGAGTTTGAGGTTGCTGTGAGCTATGACACAATGGCACTCTATCCAGGGTGACAAAATGAGACTGTCTCCATAAAATACATACATATATACATATAAATGTATATATATATATATATATATCAATAAAATTCGTATTTCTTTTTCTCCTTTAATTTGTCTTTCCTCAGTTTAATTTTCTGGGTGTCAGTTACCTAATAGGGTAGAGGAAAAGCTTCCCCCCCCATACTATATTCTCTTTATTTCATAGTTACTAAGTAAAACTCTATCCATTTCTTACCCACTTTCTACCAATAAAATCGATCCCTGCAGTCCTCTTTTTGCTTATAATTCTAGTCAGTACGAATATTTCTATTTAATGAAGGGGGCTCAGGAAGAGGAGAAAGAAAGGTCCTCTCTGTGCTGAGCCTTCTGGGGGAGAGGGAGCTCTCTGTGTCATTGAAAGCATTCAAATAATCTCATTTGATAAAACCCTGGAGAAATTCATTAGACTTCCAATCTGGATTTTCTGTGCAATAAAGAGATTCCTATTAATATTCGTAACTGTTTCTGACTTGTTTTCTGTTAATATTAATCTGTCCTTGGAAGCAAAATTTAAACAAACAGAACTTGTAAGATTGCAAAGATCTTAGGAACTGGTGCCATATCTTGTGAAAATGACCTTCAAAGAGAAACATATAATTCTGATTATTTTTCTTACTTGCTATTTTTCAGCTTTGTTGATAATGTTGAAATAGACATCTCTATATTCCCAGAAAGAAAAGAAAAATATGTATGAAGTGTTTTTCTCAAATCAGTGGCTCTTTTTTTCCCCTCATGTGGCTGGAGGGTGAATAGGACTAGTCGTTTTCACTATTTAAATATGATTAACAGTCTTATTTAAATGAGTAGTTGTTAGACATACATCTGTTAGCTCAATAACTTTCTTGGTGTAATTGATAAGACCAAAATAGGGAGGTGGGGATCACTGCATCCTCTTCATCTTCACATGCTTTATCTGGTGAAAAAGCAAATACATCCTGCTTTGGTTTCTCAGTTGTCCAAGAACTGCTGGACTAAAGCATCAGGGCTTCTATATACCAGGTAGAGAGCCAGGTGGGAAGTCCAGGCAGTCCACTAGCTGATGGTTCCCTCAAATGCTGTCACTCAATCATGCTGTTAAAATCTTGGGTAGCCTGGTGAACTCCCATCTGTTCCCTCCGTGATGCCCTTCTTGGCACATATCCTTGTAAACGCTTCTGTTGGAGTCCTGGGTTTGGCTCCAAGTTTAGATTCACACGCCCAACTCCTTAGCCAGCAGTGGATCCACACAGAAGCTCAAGACTCTGTTCCACCATTTGCCTTCCATTTAAGCCTGCTCTGCTCTACAGCCCAAATTCCCAGCTCCTTTCAGTTATTTCACTTTGGGACTAATGACATCTTTGTCGACTAGTGGACTGCTGTCTAGGCCACACTGATTGGTGCAGTTCAGGTTGGCCTTCAGTATCCTCCCCACCTCATCCCACCTCCTGGGTCTCAAGACCCTTAAGCAAAGGGGTCAACCCCTCCTTCTCAGTGCTGTATACAAAGGAGTCGTAGGTGGAGGTACCTCAAACCACAGGATTCTGTTACTTCTTCCCCCAGGACGAGGGCTGCATTCTCGTTTCATACCTGTGTCACTAAAACAGCTGCCATTGAAGAGATAGTTCGCTTAACAAAGCCAATCTGCTCTAGGTGAATCGTGCCTCAATTTTGGATCCAGAGGCAGCTTTCATAATATTGAATTTCTTCCTCATCTGAGATTCTAAACATTTATCCTCAAATCCAAGGAAGGATTTGAGGCCTGAGCATACCAAAGGAGGTATGAGTTTTTAAATGCATGTGTTCATATTATCGACTGGAAATTTCTGTGTGTACCCCCCAAAATTTGGACCTCTGCCTAAAAAATATAGGAGAGAAAAAAACCGTGAATTAAACTAACAAAAGACAGACTAGGAAGAGAAAATTTATTTATGTTTGCAAAATATGTACACGTGCAAGTGCTCAGTGTTAACTCAAATAGCTGGTTAGAATGTGGGGCTTACATGTTATTTTAATCCATAAGAGGGAGGAAGAGAAAGGCATTTATGGGAAAACAAGTAACTTTTTATAAAGATAAATGAACCCTGTGGAGAATAGATTTAGCGATGTGATCGTCTTATAACAATGTCTGTTTAGGTGTGGTTCACTCCTAGTCTCTGAGAAGGTAAGAGTTGCTCCTGGAGAAAGGATTATGACAATTAGCTCCTTTTCTTTGTTGAGACAGAGTCTCACTATGTTGCTCTGGGTAGAGTGCTATTAGCTCACAGCAACCTCACACACTTGGGCTAAGGCAATCCTCTTGCCTCACCCTCCACAGTAGCTGGAACTACACTCGCCCACTACAATACCAGGCTAATTGTTCTATTTTTTGTAGAGACAGGGTCTCTCTCTTGCTCAGGCTGGTCTCTGAACTCCTGAACTCAAGCAATCCACCCACCTCAGCCTCCCAGAGTGCTAGGATTACAGGTGTGCGCCAGAGTGCTGGGCCCAAGTAGTTCTTTTGGGAGGCTCTCCTTTTAGGCAGCTAAGAGATTTCAGGAACCTAAGTGTTTTCATCTCAAAGTTATTTTTATTCTACAGTGGCATATTTTGAGTTGGCATGTTCTGATCCCCTTCAAAAAAGCACCAAATTATTTGAACATTATAAAATAAAACAAACTTTTAAAATATAGAGAGAATAGAATAGTTTCTTTCCTGTTCCTTTTGAAGAACAGTATAATTCACCTTAAGAAAGTTCAATTAAAGAATGATCCAAATATTCACTAATCTCCCTAGATAGCTAAACATGATTAATTTTAACCCTAAATATTTATTCCAATGGATCCTGGACAAAGGAGCTTTGTGAAGAAGGAGTTCCCTTTACTTTGAAAACTCAGCCAATGGCAGCAATACTCTGCTATTGATGGGCCTTGGAGGGTGTTTCTCACTGGTCAATTTCACTGTGTCTCCTGCCTGGGGATGGGAGAGGGGGCTGGTGCCCCCACGTGGCATATTATTTTAAGAGGTGAAAATGCAACTCATATAATGAAAGCTTGGCTTCTTGCTTTTAATTTTTCTACACTTTGGCTTTTAGTTTGTAGTCACTAAAATCTCATTTTCTTTCCTGCTCGACATACTTTTATCTACACAATAGCTTCCCATATTCTATATCCACTGAAGATTGGGTATACATTATTATGTTTTACATGGGAGAGATGAAATTTAGAGAAAGTATCATTTTCAAGTCAATCGTGCACCTATGAATCTAGAGACAACAATACATTGACCAAACACTAAGGAAGTGGAAAATATTTGTATTTTGTTTAAATAACTATGAATCCCATTGCACGTGGGGACACTTGGTTTTTTCATTCTTTCGTGCAGCAGAGACTCCACGATGGCCTCGGAATAATGTCTTTGTTCTGTGGCTATTGAAGTTTTCCTGCTGGTAGCAGATGGCGATTTATTTTTAAATTGGCCTGGACATGGAGACATCTTTTTTATTTTTTCAATGGTGATGATTTCAGGAAGACAAGCCCCCGTAGAATGTTAACTCTGGCAGGTTAGATTTTTCATGTAATTTTAATTGGAAGAACTGGGAATAATGATTGTAAGTTGACCAATAAATACTTCCCACTCAGGAAAGATCTACACTGAGTTGTTGCTAATGATATCAAGGTCTCCAGGTTTTTCTATAGCTGATGACTGTTTTAAACTCAGACTTCTCTCTTGTGCCTTATCTTGGTAGATATGCCTTGAAGACCCATTCTCCCTCTGCTACCACAGGCCTCTAAACATTCTTGCAAAACCGCTCTTTTATATTTATGTTTCCTTGATGACTCCCCTGAGCCAATAACAACATCTGCTCCCACAGTTTGCGAGGCATTAAAGCGAGAGCACCTCTCAGCACTAGATGATCTATGACAGACACTTCTTCCCGGCTGCATTTTAATCAGGTTCTCTCTTCTCGGCTTCTTAGGAGAAGAGTTTTCTGCATTGAGGCATTGACACATAGAGGCTCTCACCAGCTCTGTCCGTAAATTCATAAGAAAATTAGCTTACAGTTATGAAATATTACATTACATTTTCTTCACCCAGATTTGTTCCTGTCAAAAAGAGAAAGATTTGCTATTTGACTAGGAAGTGTGGGCTGGGTTGGTTGTGCTGTTTGTTAGAACACCGAATCAGACTTTGGCAGGGCCTTGGTGTGTGTGTGTGTGTGTTTATTCATGTTCAGATAAGAAGACGTTTATCTGTTATCTAGTTTATGCCGCATAAAAAAGTTTAGATGAAACCATTCTGGAGATCCAAGCTGTGCTTTGAAACTTTCATTTGTTTTATGGGAATTTTATTTCTTTTCTTTTTTTTTCCCCATGGAAAAATCCTCTTGTTTATTTGATTAAACAAAAATAAAATAAGCTGCATAGGAGCTATTTTTTTTTTTACTTGTAAATTTCTTTTATTTAAAAAAATGAAATTACAATTTTTCTTTCTTTTTTTTTTTTTAATTGTTGGGGATTCATTGAGGGTACAATAAGCCAGGTTACACTGATTGCATTTGTTAGGTAAGGTCCCTCTTGCAATCATGTCTTGCCCCCAGAAGGTGTGGCACAGACCAAGGCCCCACCCCTCTCAGAGGAACTATTTTAAAGTCCAAAGAGAAACCAACTTTGTTTTAAGGCTGTAGTAGCTGATACAGCATCTCCTTGCTACCTCTCCAGCCTTCTCTGTGGACCACAGGGATACACTCAGAAGCCTGTTAGCTAACACAGGAGTTTTTGAACACTTTTCCATTGGTTCTTCACCTGCTCATTGCCTGTCATGCCTGTGGCCTGCAATATTAACATTTAAGATTTAAAAGGGAAAGCCAAAAGGAAAAAACAAAACCAAAAACCCACTTTAGCCTAAAGGTTTGGGGTAAAATCTTCATTTCCCCGCCTACCTGCTGAATTGATGGGATTCACACTACCATGGCAATGCCCATTTAAAAAGTGGCAAGAGGCAGGCAGCACCCCACATGGGCCTGCAGCCTGGTTTCTGTGGCCAGGGGAGTTATTCTGGTACTGCATATATTTTCCTTATATCGTGTCTGCCTTGGACAATAAATATGAGGTTTAACTTAGTAATTTTAATGTAAGGAAATATATGCTCATGTTAACCACCTCCCCAATTCTGCGTTTAATTTTCTTTAAAAAAAAAAAAAAAGACTCAACTGAGTCATGTGTTCTAAAGTTGAAAATTAAATCCTTTTGCCGACCAGGCATGAGAGCTAACGGAGAGTAGTAAGCAAGAGTCATAAAAAAACACCCCTCGAACCCACCCAAGTATACCTAACATGCTAGTTAAAACAACATCCCTTACCCACCCACCCTCACGTGCATTGATTTTAAGAGATAAGAAAGAAATCTTACCACCTTAAAACCAAGAAAACCCCAGAAATGTGAAAACTTTTCCTCTGAAGAAAACACCACTACACAGACTGCTAGAAACAAACTATTACAGAGCTGGTTATTTAAAGAAGGTAAACATTTTGCTACACACGTCAATATTCAGTCAGTGTGCTCTGAGATAGAGCCTGGAGAAAAATACTACCTGAGCTTGTAAGTTGATACAATCATTAAAAGGAGGTCTAAGACCATGTCGATATACAAAACTTTTAGAACCATTACTGGTTAAATGATGATGGAAAACATCCCACCAGGCTGGCTTGTTAACCAGTAAGATCCATTTTAAAAATAGACATCACTGAGGTATTTCTTCACCATGACTTTTTTTTGCAGTTTTTGACCAGGGCTGGGTTTGAACACGCCACCTCCAGCCTATGGGGCCAGCACCCTACCCCTTTGAGCCACAGGCCCTGCCCTTCACCATGACATTTTTAAACCCAACTCACAGTAACTACCATGGTCTTAGGACCCTCCTCTCTTCTAAGCAAACCAAAAATTATCTAGGATAGAGGGATGGAAGGATCAATACAGTATATCTTGGTAATGTGCTTCTCAACTTTATCAAGTATTTAACAAACAAAGAGAAAAGAAAAAAAAAAACCATCAACATGTTACCTTTGGTAGAAAAGAAAATGAGAACACAAAACAAAAAAAGAGCAACACATACTCCCCCAGTCACTGCCCAGTAAAAACAGTGATTGTTGCAATATCATGGTGATGAAGGTCCTGCAGAAAGCTACAAATACAATCATGAAGTCAAAAGGATTCTCATTCCCTTCAAAAATCTGAGATTTCCAGTAACTAGACCTTTGGAATGGCTCTTAAAAGGGTATTATTACCTGTAGACACCCAAAATACTGATAAAATATTTTTCTCTTAAGGAGAAAAAGAGACCTACAGGTTTTTATTTGTAATTAAATTCTCCAATAGATCAGACTCACCAGTAGTTTTATAATACTGCACAACATGGTAATGGCATGCATAATTCTTTTTCGGGAGGAGGAGAGGGAAGTCAGATTGGTAAGATGGTAAGAACTACTTAGATTTATAACTTTACTTGCCTAATGTTCCTCTTTTGAGGTCAAACATTCCTCATGGGAGAAATCAGTTCTAGATTTATGATAATATTTCTTCTAGAGGTAGCTTCCTATCCCACCCATTCCCCACTGGGTTAATACTATTCTTTTCGACACCTGTCAGGTGTGAACACGAGGTAGATGACTTTCGCCGAAAGTGAGGTAGATAGAAACTCAACAGAAGCAGTCAGGGTGCTGTGGAGTGCTGTGTGTCCTGTGCCCCTCACCTGCAGGAAGTCAGAGGAAGCCACAGAGCTTGGGCACCACCAGCTCTGTGACTTCATTATCTGTGAGTACAAGAGTTTGACTTGTATATAGCCCCAGACTGTTGGAAACTCATTAAGAGCGATGTTTTAAATATACCTTAAATATTCCCTAAATACTTTTTTGGCACCACTGGATTTAAAAACCAAACCAAACAAAAAACAATAGAGAAACATGCCTAAAACTTTGGCGTATCCTTCCCTATCTACCTGAACACAGAAATCTTGGAATCTTCATATACATATACAAATATTATTCTACTGCTTCAAGCCTAAAAGACTTTCCTCCTCCAATAATTAAGCTTTGGCTTAAGTAGGATAAATCAGACTGAGCCAATTTCAAGTTATTTCTCTTAACTCAAAGTGCCCTGTTTCTGGCAACTATTTTGGCCCAGCACATAACTTAGATTCTGTTTTATGGTACCCTTGTTGTGTGTTTCTCCAGATAAGTTAGACTTAAAAGGGCACTGAGGAGTTAGTTAACTTGGGGTACAGCCCAGGCCACTGGGCTCTAGTCAACTCAAGTGCCACCTGCCAGCCACACAGAGCCCAGGTTCAGAGATAAGATTGATTCTCATGATCAAAAAAACACTTTTGAAATGTTAAAGTCTGTGTCAACCAAAAGTGTTTTTTTAACTATGGGTTATTGGGATTTCCTTCAAGTATATCAATACCCAAACCTATATATCCAAATCCAATGAGCATCTCCAAACACAAGCTGACCTTACATCCCACCACACACCATCCACCTGACCAGATCAGGGGAATTTTATTTCTGAAATGACATTCATAATCCCCTATGAAAGGCCTTCTTATGAAGTTATTTCAGAGCACCAAAGAAAAGAGTCAAAGGAATCATGGAAGTAAATGGTTTAAGTATATACATTTTACACATGGATCACTGTTTGAGCGAAGGGCCATTGTATGGGTATTTCTGTGGATTCTTACATAATAAAGGAATCTTAGAATGTTCATCTTAGAAGTTATCTGATAGTGATATTTCTTTATCCATTTCAAACAACTGTCAATGGATGTAAAGGAAAAAAAAGGTGAGGAGAACACCTGGTCCAATAGATTTATGAAGCAGGTTAAACAAATACGAAGTTTTATTTATTATAAGATTTCACATACTTTTGAAAATGGTAATGTAGACTGGAGTCTGCAAGAGGCAATCGTATTGTGCTTCCCACAGTGATTGAACTATTAATTCATTTCTTCCTCCAACATCATTTTGTGGGGCTCGTGTTTTGTCAAACATTCTTTGGCAAATGCTAATGTAGCACAACTCCTCAGTGCTTCAGTGGGATAAAGGGGACCCAGCAGAGAAATCAAAATGCTCAAGACTCCCAGACGCAGACTCAAACTTGGCACCCGACCGCCCCAGGTCTGTACTTTTTCCACAGCCCCGTGCTTCCCTACGTAGAGACCACTATGGGAGTAATGCCTATATAATTTGTTTTCATGACGTGCTTTTTTAAAATTACATTTTTATATCCATATGTTGTTATATTAATCTCTTTTTTCTTGTAAAAACACATAACACAAAATTTACCATCATTAAACGGTCTGTGAAGCTAGTGAATGATGCCCCATGAATATATCAATGTACACAGCTATGATTTAATAAAAAAAAAGAATTTACCATCTTAACCACTTTTAAGTGTACAGTTCAGTAGTATTAAGTATATTCATGTTGTCGTGAGATGGATTTCCAGAACTTTGCAACATATTTTTAAAAAATAGTCTTTACTTTTTAAAGCAATTTTAGGTTCGAAGCTAAATTGAGCCCAAAGCACAGAGATTTCCTGTATGCCACCTGCTCCTACATATTCACACTCTCTCTCTCACTATAAAATCCCCACACAGGAAGGGTAGCTCTGTAAGAAACTGACAAACCTCTATTGACACATCACTATCCTCCCAAATCCATAGCTTACATTAGAGTTCACTAAGAATGGTGTTGTATAGTAGCTTCAAAGAAAATTAAGTACCCAGGAATATTTCTAGCAAAGGAGATGAAGGATCTCTACAGAGAGAATTATGAAACCCTGAGGAAAAAAATAGCAGAAGGTATAAGAAATGGATGAATATACCATGCTCTGGGCTGGGAAGAATCAACATTGTTAAAATGGCTATACTACCCAAAGCAATCTATACATTCAATGCAATCCCCCATTAAAATGCCAGCATCATACCTTGAAGAACTTGAAAAAATAGTTCTTCATTTTGTACGAAACCCGGGAAAAAACCCATATAGCTAAAGTAAGTCTTAGTAATAGAAAGAAATCGAAGGCATCACTCTGCCAGACTTTATGATATACCTCAGTCTCTTATTGCCATCTGATCTTTGATAAACCAGACAAAAACATACACTGGGGAAAGGAATCCCTATTCAATAAACAGTGCTGGGAGAATTGGTTGTCCACATGGAAAAGACTGAAACTGGACCCATACCTCTCACCACTTAGAAAAATAGACTCACAATGGGTAAAAGATTTAAATATAAGACATAAAATGATGAAAATCCTACAAGAAAGCATGTGAAAAACTCTACATGAGATGGGACTGGGGAAAGATTTTTATGAAGAAGACTTTGGTGGCAGTCACAACAAAAATAAACAAATGGGACTTAATTAAGCTGAAAATCTTCTACTCAGCCAAGGATACAACAATTAAAGCAAATAGACAACCTTCATAATGGGAACAGATATTTGCCTGTTATGAATCTGACAAAGAGTTGATAACTAGAATCTACAGAGTATTCAAATTAATCAACCAAAAAAGAGCAAACAATCTCATCTAGCTCTGGGCAAGAGACATGAACAGAACCTTCTCTGAGGAAGACAGATGAATGGCCAACAAACTATGAAAAAGTGTTCATTGTCCCTGATCATCAGAGAAATACAAATCAAAACCACCCTGAGATATCACTTAAAACCCATGACAATAGCCCACACCACAAGGTCCTAAAGTTATAGATGCTGGCACAGATGTAGAGAGAAGGGAACACTTTTACACTCATCTTGCACTTTGTAATATTTGTTGGTGGGACTGCAAACTGACACAGCCTCTTTAGAAAGAAGTGTGGAGAATCCACACACACACACACACACACACACACACACACACACACACACTAGACCTTCCACCTGATCCCACAATATCATTACTAGGCATCTACCCAGAAGAAAAAAAACATCATTTTATTATAAAGACATTTGCACTAGATTGTTTATTGCAGCTCAATTCACAGTTGCCAAGATGCCAAGATGTGGAAGCAATCAAAGTGCCCATCAACCCAGGAATGGGTTAATAAACCATGGCATATGCATACTGTGGAATACTATCCAGCCATAAGAAAAGGTGGAGACTTTATATCTTTTATGTTTACTCAGATGGAGTTGAAACACATTCTTCTGAGTAATGTACCTGAAGAATGGAAAAAAAAATCCAATGTACTCAATACTAATATGAAACCAATATAAAAACAACTACACACCCACATGTAAGATAAAACACAAACACAATCTAGCAAGGGGGAGGGGAGAGGAGGCAGAGGGAAGGAGGGTGGAGGGAGGGCAATTGGGGGGATTTCACCTAATGTGCACAATCTGAGGGTGTTCAGCACTCCCTGTGGGTGAAGGTCTCAACTACAACTTGAACTTTACCTTAGAAATGAAAACAATGTAACCTAAACATTTGTACCCTTATATTAATTTGAAGAAAAAAAAGGAAAAAAATCTCAATTTAATTCAAGTTGGGGGTAGGGAATGAGAAGGGGGAGGGGAGTTAAAGGAGGGGTGAGGCAGGAGGGAGGAGATTGGTGTGCTCTTACCTGGTGGGCACCATGTAAGGGCATCTGCACGCCTCCTGGGTGAGGGGCACAACTGCTGGATTGTGTTTGTGTTTCATCTTACCTGTGGGTGTGTAGTTGTTTTTATATTGGTTTCATATTAGGGACCTCACCTCGCAAATGCAAACATTATAACCTAATTGTACACTCATAATAATCTGAAACAATTTGTGTTTTAATTGTATAATAACAAATGTATAATAACATGTATCTGCCATTCTAGCATAATACAGAATAGCTTCTCTGTCCTAAAATTCCTGTGTTCCCTGCCCTCCTCCCCCAGCAACCACTGATCTTTTTACTGTCTTCATAATTTGCCTTTTCCAGAGTATCATATAGTTGGAATCATGAGGTATGTAGCCTTTTCAGATTGGCATCTTGCGCGTTGTAATCTTCATGTGAAGTTCCTTTGTGTCTTTTTGTGGCTCCATAGCTCATTTCTTTAGGCACTGCGTATTTCATTGCCCAGTGGTGCTGCAGGCTGTTTATCCATTCACGTCGTGAAGGACATTTTGGTTGCTTCCAACTTTTGGCAATTATGAATAAAGCTGCTCTAAACATTTTTGTGCAGGTTTTTTGTGTGGATGTAAGTTTTGATTCATTTGGGTAGATACCAAGGAGTGCAACTGCTGGGTCATGTGGTAAGAGTATGTTTAGTTTTATAAGAAACGGTCAAACTGTTCTAAGTGGCTGTACCATTTTGCATTCCCTCGGGTGATGAATCAGAGTTCCTGTTGCTCCACATTCTCAGCAGCAGTCCGTTGCATTTTGAGCATTCTAATAGGTAGGTACCTCCTACATAATTCTTAACTTCAATTTAAATTGTATGCTGTGGCTTTATTCCCTAATTAACCTAAGGGGGAAAATCCAACTATTGGATTCACCCATTCCCGATTCCTAGACTTGTTTCCCAGGGGTAAATGCTTTTAATTCTTTCATCCATTTCTTTTGGTATCTGCCTCCATTTAAAAAATAAGGGCACTGCAATGTCTTAATTTATCAGTTCTTTACATAATGCATACACTTGCTATTATGAGGGATGAGAATTTAGCACTTTGTTGTTTTCGTTTTGTTTCTTGAGACAGGGTCTCACTCTGTCACCCCGGTTAGAGTGCCATGGCCTCAGCCTCGCTCACAAGCTCAAATTGCAAACTTGTGGGCTCAAGCAGCCCTTCTGCCTCAGCCTTATGAGTAGGCGGGACTTCAGGCAGGCCCTACCACACCCAGATAATTTCTCCTATTTTTAGTAGAGATGGGGTCTTGAACTACTGACCTTACCTTTCTAGGTACAAGATTTTTGTTTGTCCTAAAGTTAATAATTGACTTACTTTTTATTTGTTTTTATATTGTTTTATTTTTATGTACATATAAGCGTATTAAAATATTTACATAAATATATTTATGTACACATGAATAATTCATTTATGTATGAATAAGGAAAAAGAGAGGGAGACAGGGACAGAGGTATCAGTTTGACACAGGGAAAGATCATCAGATCATGTGCTAGGTCTTTTTTTCTCTGGAGACTGTTCCTGAGCCCACAAAGTTCTCATCCCTACCTCTCAGCTGGTTGTACAGCCGTCCTCAGGAATATTCTTTGTCAGGCTTCTGGATCCCTGTCCATGGATACTAAGTTCATTTCTCTATTTGCTTACTCTGTAGATGAAGAACATTCTTCAGGGTGTCTAACAAATATCTTAAATTTACTCTCATAATTGATTAATACCTTGGCTCAGTATAAAAATCTAAGTTGAGGGTAATTTTCCTTCAAAATTTAAAAAACTTTACTTCAAGATTCCAGTATTGCTTCCAAGGTGATTTAGTCATTCTGGTTTCCACATCTTTGTGAGTGACCTTTTATGCGTCTGTGTGTTTTTTCTTTGTCAAAGCTTTTGCAGTCTTCTTTCATCCGTGGTGTTGTGGGATTTCACAATGGTGTGCTGTGGTTGTGGCTCTTTTCTCATTCCCTGGTCTGGCTCTCGATGGTCTTTTCCCATCTCCAGATTCATGTTCATCTTGTTTTTTTAAAAAATTGTCTTTGTCATTGTTGTTTTTAATTGTGGTAAAATTCACATCATGTGATGTTTACTATCTTAATCATTTTTAGGTGTATAGTTCATGACATTTAAATACATTAGTATTGTTGTGCTATTATCACCACCATTCATTTCCCAAACTCTTTACGTCTTGCAAAAGTGAAACTCTGCCCATTAAAAAATAACTCTGTAGTGTCCCCTCCCCTTAGCCACTGGCAACCACTATTCTACTCTCTGTCTCCATGAATTTGACCATAAGGCTCTCCATAGAAACAGAGCCAACAGGATGTGTGCACACCCAGAAATGCACACACACAGAGAGATTAGATTGAGTTATTTTAAGGAATAAGGATTGTGGAGGCAAAAACCTGATTCAATGAGGCCATCTACATTATGAAGGGTAACCTGCTTTATTCAGAATCTATTAATTTAAATGCTAATTTCATCTAAAGAATACCTTCACCACAATATATAGACTGAGTTCCTACTTTCAGATCTTTGGGGCACATACTCAGAAGTAGAATTTCTGGATCATAAGGCTCTCACTTATTTTTAATTTCGAAATCTATTAACTGGATGTTAGACTTCTTGGATTGAGTCTCTAATTTTTTTATTCCCTTCCCCGTTTAATGTTCTTTTTTTAGTCTATTTTTTTGGAAGGTTTCCTTTGCTGTGGTTTTTAACTCTTTTTTTCTTCCTTCTTCTTCTTCTTATTATTTTTTGAGACAGAGTTTCACTATGTCATCCTTAGTAGAGTGCTGTGACATCCTCACAGCAACCTCAAACTCTTGGGCTTAAGCAATTCTCTTGCCTCAGCCTCCCGAGTAGCTGGGACTACAGGTGCCTGCCACAACACCTGGCTATTTTTTTGTTGTCGCTGTCATTGTTGTTTAGCTGGTCTGGGCTGGATTCCACCCACCAGCCTGGGTGTCTGTGGCTGGCACCTACCCACTGAGCTATGGGTGCCGCCCTTTTGTTTTCTTTTGTTTTGCACTTCATTCGTGTTTCTTATGTTGAATAAGCCTGGGTTTGTTTTTTTCTTTTTAAACAAGGACAGGTTTGAAATTAAATCATGAGGCAATTTAATTTTGTTTACTATCCCCCCTTTATTATTATGTAGGGCTAGTTCTTTCCCTGCCCTTGAATGAAATTTAAGGCCATTCCTATAAATTTTCTCATCATTTTTAGATAACCAAAGATGTTTTCCAGATCCATGGCAGAGTCAAATATTTAGTCTTGATTTAAAGTTAAATCATCTTTCTTTCCTCAGCTTGTGCTGCCGCAGATGCAATGTCTGAAGTCAGGAAGAAAGATGGTGTAGTCTTCTTTTCTCTTTATTACTTGGCACTTTTATTCTTTTGCCCACATCATTCGAATCACATGTTCTGATCTCCTTCCCCTCCAGGGATGAGTTCTTTGAAGGGATAGAAGGAATCAGAGACCGGTCCACGTGTCAGCAGGGTCAAGGTGTGTGATTTCTTACAGGCAGTCATTTCCTATATGATTTTATGAGAAAACTTTGGCATTATGTTTTATTTTACAGGTAAATGGTTTATGTATTTTAAAATCTCATTAACAGATAGGAAATGTTGGTATTTAATACAGTCATACTACAGCATTTCAATTATGTTGAAGCATCAGCTCTTCTGTGAGTTTCTCCACAGTTCTCCACAATCCCGCCACCCTACAATGGGGTTGACCTCACCACATCCTGCCCCACAGTTTATGCCCACTTCTATTTGACTCCTATGCTACATTGCAATCACCGGTTTGCTTGTCTGTCTCTCTCCCAGCCAATAAGCTCCCGGAAACTTCTTATCTCTCCAGTGCCTGGATTATAGTGCTGTTAAACAAATTTCCATCAAATTGAATAGGGTTCAGAGGCCAAGAGATCAAAGATTCAGCAAAAGATGCCCCCACAGTGAGTGTGACTCCAGGAGGGAGGCTGCGTGTCTATTTGGAAACAAATAACCTCCCAGCTCTGGATTAAGCTGCTTTAGTGAGTAGGGGCGGCAGTTTTGTCTACTGTCAGCCTGGGGCTGCCTCTGCTCAGTTGGCATTTGACAATAGCACTCAGAAAATTTTCCTCCTAATAGGGATATTCTGATCACAGCCATCAGTTTCAGATACCTGAAGAGTTGCTGGAGTCTGACTTCTAAATGCTTTAGGAGTTACCATATTGTAAAAAACAAAGCAAAACATCAGTTTGAGAAAATAAAAAGAATAATAGTATGGATTTGTTTGTAAATATTTGGTTCATCTTTCTGAGAGGCATAGCTTTAAGCTATCAAAGTGTACGGTATGTTTTATGGGTTTTGTCTTCCTTCCTAGCTCTATAAAATCATAGTTTTACTGGTGTGGGCCCCGTGTGTGGAGTAAGTGATAGGTAAGCAGACGATCATGTTATTTCACGGTCGAGACAAGATGTGTTGGGCTTTATTGCACCTAATCTCCCAGGGAAAGAAGAATTTTAAAGTGTATGATAGTTAATTCTCTTTGGCGGATATGAGCTGTAAACATATTTTTACCTGTTTTCTGTTCTTATTAAACTAGAAATCGTCAATAATCATAAGTTTTTGTTTCTCTTAAGGAGAATTTGGAAATAGTTTTTTAAAATCTATCTTTCCTATTTTTCAGATGCCTGGAGTGACTTAGGATATTGCTATTATTGGCGCAAGTGGCATTTTGGCTTAGTCAAAACAGTGTTTTTTTTTTGAGATATTCTCACTCCTGCCCCAGGCTACAGTGATGTGGGGTCATCATAGCTCACAGCAACCTCAAACTATTGGGCTCAAGCGATTCTCTTGCTTCAGCCTCTCCAGTATTTGGGACTAGAGGCACACACCATGGAATCTGGCTAGTTTCTTCTATTTAGTAGAGATGGCGTCTCATTTTTCACTCAGACTGGTGGTGAACTCCTGAGCTCAAGCATTCCACCCCTCTTAGCCTCCCAGAGTGCTAGGATTACAGGTGTGAGCCACCAGGCCTGGCCAAAACAGTGATTCTTTTTTTGTTTTTTCTTTGAGACAGAGTGTCAGTCTGTTGCCCTGAGTAGAGTGCTGTGGGGTCATAGCTCATAGCAACCTCAAATGCCCGGGCTTAAGCGATCCTCTTGCCTCAGTCTCCTAAGTAGTTGGGACTACAGGCACCTGCCACAATGCCTGGCTCGTTTTTCTAATATTAGTAGAGACAGGGTCTCCCCTTGTTCAAGCTGATCTTGAACTCCAGAGCTCAGGCAATCACCTGCCTCGGCCTTCCAAAGTACTAGGATTACAGGTGTGAGCTGGCACCAAATAATGATTCTTGATCATTCCAGACAGAAAAGAGCTCTTCTGTCTTGGTACTGCTAAATCACATTTTATCAGCATTTCATAAATAAGGTTCCTGTTATTGGGGGGCACTCTGTGTAATAACATGACTGATTCCCAGACTCTTTAAACCTTTATCCCTACAGATGAAATTGCCTAATTTTGACTAGCACAGGATGGAGAATTGCTTTTCTCTTTTGTGCCATGTCTGACAAATAGTTTTTGGCTTTGTGGAGTGCTGAGCCTATAGATGATATAAGGTGACATCTAGACTCAGTGTTAAACAGTGTTGTAGTTGCTCAGAGACGTCTCCCAGGGCTCAGGGGCGAGAGCACAGAGGATATGCATTGCCCTTCCTGCCTGCATGCTCTCCTGTGTGAGGATTCAATGAGAAAATCCAAGACCATTTGAGAGGACCGTGCTGGCCTTATAATCACTAAGAGCGGCGGCCACTCCCTGAGAGATGTTAGTTCCTCTAGTAAGCAGAGGGATGCCCCACCCACACCCCTTAGCTGTGCCCGCCATGCCCCTGCCATGGGGAGTGTTGGCTGCTTGGTGCTCCCTGCTGCCCCCTTTCTTCCCGGCATGGCCCTACATCCTCAGGACAACACAGCCAGGGACTGACTGGCTCTACGCACCAGAGCCCTCTCCCTGTGGGATCAGGCCAATGTTGGAGACCATATCCTTGCTTGCTCTTTCCCTTTTCTTTTCCTGCTTCATTCTCACCACCTCCATGCTTTTTCCAGAGGCATTCCTTTAACAGATCACACGCACCCAAGCCCCGTCTCAGACTCTGCATGTGGAGAGCCAGCCGAAGACTGTGCCCTTCCACCAGCAGCAGCGACCTCCCCTAGCACCCTGTTCCCCAGCCCCACCACCACCACCCCCTTGCCCACCCTCTATTACAGAGGGCAGGGAAGAGGCAAGTTATGGAAGTGTGAAGGAGATAAAAATAATAAAAGCAAAAGAAGAAGCAAGAACTGTGGAGAAGAAAACAAGGACTGTCAAACTGAGGAGAGCGAGGAGGAGGAGAAATGTAGTCACACGTAAGACAGAGTCTGAGCAAAATAAATTCAACAGCGACAGTTGTGGCTGTGGCGTGACAGGAAAAAATTCTTATTTATGATCCTCTCACAAACTCCTTCCTAAGAAGGATGTATCCTAGACTTGCATTTTTGTTTTGGGGTCAGCTGAAGCAGGAGAGGGGAGAAGGACAGGAGTTAAATCACTCTGCCTGGTCATAGTGCTGTGGATGGGGAGGGAAGTCAGGATAGGCACAGGAAAATGTGGTCAGTGACGGATGGCATCGAAACAGAACTTTCACGGTAATTTTTATTTCACTAAAGTTTTTTTTTTGCCATCATGTGTTCCATGTCAACAATGGAACTCCCTCATTCCTGCTCCCTCCCCACCAGAAATCATTAATATGTCTCCATTTTTCACTACTGTGCTAGGAGAAGTTGATAGAGTACTTTTGAAACAGCAGATTCTAATTCAGAAGATGTGGCTGGAGGGAGAAGAGGGACTGCCCTCAGGTGGGGTGAGAGTGGCATCTCTTCCCCGAGTATAAAGGAAAATTCTGAGAAAGAGAGGAAGCTGGGCGTTTGTGGCTTTGTATTCCTTTTTTAGGAGCCATCATTCACTGAAATACAGCCCAGGAGAGAGGAGGATGAAGGGAAGGAGCAGAGGATGATGCAGTAAAAATCCCCCAAATAAATCCTGGCATAGTTCACTGAGCTGCTCTAGGAAACCTGAAAAAACTCCTGGGAATGAGGGAGCCAGTGTTTTTCCATGTGTGTCTATTTCTGGAATTTTAAATGATGCCACTGGCTGCTACAGTATTTTACGTTTTTTTGCTTTCATGATGAGTTTTAAAGTCCTACTGTACACTGGCAGGTCCCTGGGCGCATGGGTGAGTGAGTCCTGCTGTTCCAGGACAGAGGAGAGTGCCGTGAGCCCTAGGTCTGTTGCTCTCTGACACCTCTCCTGCAGCCCCAGTGTCTCTTGCTTCCATCTTACAGGTGAGAGCTGGATCACTAACCTGCCCTGGCTTCGAGGCGTATGAGAGGGCAAGTTTTTGAGCTGTCCACCCCTTTTGGTAGAGGAATGTGAAAGAGAAGTAAGTTGAGAACAACATCTGGAAGGCCAATCCATTCTATTTGCTAAAGAATGGTAGAAAAAAGCCACTGTTCACTCAATAATTTTTTTCACTGTATTTGAGCTATTTTCCCAGTGGTTGCTCCAGGTCTTACCTTATACATCATAGCTTAACAGAATTTATAGTTGACCTTGAATGTCATGAGGACCATTTCCATAAAGTGTATGTTGCCATGCTCCAGTAATTGCTGACTGATTGTTCTATTGTTTTCAATAATGCTCCAGGTCAAAAATTGCTCCACCATCTGATCCAGTTAAATTCTGACCCTTTGCATGGGTAGGTTTGGAAGCCAGTCTTTCAGGTTTTTCTGGCCCCAGGAAGGCCCTTTTCGGGTGTCCTTTTCCCTGTTTCTCTCTGCTAAAGTACTTGGTGTGTGGGTTAGCTTGTTTATTTCATGAAGCTACCAGACTCCTTTTAATTGTTTACTTCTAAAATCTCTATTGTTGGGCAGGCAAGGCGGCTCACACCTGTTATCCTAGCATTCTGGGACGTCAAGGAAGGAAGATCCCTTGAGCTTAGGATTCCAAGACCAACCTGAACAAGAGTGAGACCCCATCTCTACTAAAAACCAGAAAAACTAGCTGGGCATAGTGGTATGTGCCTATAGTGCCAGCTACGTGGAAAGCTGAAGCAAGAGGATCACTTGAGCCCCAAGGTTTGAGGTTGCAGTGAGCTATGACTCCATGACATTTGTGATGTATGAAACTATCTCAACCCCCACCCCAAATAAACTCAAAACTCTATTGTTTTTGAGAGCACCCTTAGGATTGTACTTCACCACACTCTTTTCTGAATAAAGTCTGATCTTTTGAAGAAAGACTTTTAGTCTCTTGGTTGCCTCTACCTCAGGCCAAATCTCTGAGTCACTGCTCCAGAGCTGGAAGTAAGGAGAGTTGCCTGTTTTTCAGAGCGACAGCTGAAAACCCAAAACACAGCTAACAACTTTATTAGCTGTGTTTTGGGTGAAGCAGTAGCCTATGATCTTCTTGGTTTACCTCTCCCGATATTTGGTCTCCATCCCATGAGAGGGTGAGGGTTTTTGGGACTTTAGTATTCTTAGTCTGCTATGCCAGAGGTAGAGCCTCCGCCTTATGTTTGGGTGCTAGGTGGAAGAAGGGAGACCTCAACATCTTTGTTACACTCACCCAGAATTTAGCCTCTGCCACAGGGAGCTGGAGTTGGGGAGTGAGTAATGCTAGCGAAATACTCCTCCTGGTGAAATACTACCTTCTGGGAGCTGGGGGAACAGGAGCTCTCTATGTTATTAGCCATACCCACCCATATTGAAACCTTCCTCATGGTGAACTTGGGGGATTAGGGAGGGAATATTTCTTGTGTTAAGTGCCACATACTCTTGCTGTTCTTACCAAGACTTAACATATTTCTTCATTTGCTGTATGTTCTTAGGGCAATTTCAAGAGAGATTAAATGATTTTATTTTAATAATTTTCATCACTTGTGTTTGTTTTATGGGAGAGTAGTTTTGCCAAACTTCTCACCACACTGCCATTCTGGAAGTCATCCTTTATTTTCACTTTTAATGGAATTGTTGGAGGGATTCCTTCAGAGTATCTACTGAGCCATACATGCTATGGAAGAGATATACTAGGAAGAGACGTAGACCTCTGAATCAGATTTCCTCTGCTTCCTAGACTTAGAAGTCAGTGGGCAGATGGTGTGGAAGAGTTACCATTCAGCTGCATACTATATAAATGAATGTAGTGGGAACAAGATTTATTCATAAAGAATGGCTCCCACTCTTGCTAATTAAAGGTAATTCTGTACTTGCTCACACAGATTCTCTCCTTTCAGTTTCTAAGAAGAGTTCTGTCTCTATCATCCTGATTCTAGGGTTTTAAAATTATCAAGAATTGGGAAAACTAGTGGAGAAGGATAAGGCCAGAAGGATTGCAGCGGTTTTCAGCCTATGGGTCACGACCTCTTTGTAACAATGAAAATACATCCTGCATATCAGATATTTACATTATGATTCATAGCAGTAGCAAAATTACAGTTATGAAGTAGCAACGAAAATAATTTTATGGTTGGGGGTCACCATAACATGAGGAATTGTATTAAAGGGTCGCGGCATTAGGAGGCATTAGGAAGGTTGAGCACCACTGCCTTAGAAGAAAGGGAAAAGACTTAGTAGAGAGACTAAGAACTGGATGGCAGTAAGTGGTGAAGGGTGGTGAGGGCATACCTAGCTAGTTGGTGGAGAGAGTTTTAGGGGGGAAATGGGTGAAAAATTGGGACAAATAAGAAAAGAAAAGGATTTGAGTCTGGGTACAGTGGCTCACATCTGTATCCTAACATTTTGGGGGCCCAAAGTGGGAGGATTGCTTGAGGCAAGGAGTTTAAGACCAGCCTGAGCAAGAGCGAGATCCTGACTGTGGAAAAAAAGTCAGAAAAATTAGTCAGGCCTCCTGGCAGGCACCGATAGTTCCAGCTTCTCAGGAGGCTGAGGCAGGAGGGTTGCTTCAGACCCGGACTTGGATGTTGTAGTAAGCTATGAAGATGCCCCTGTACTTAGCCTGGGAGACAGAGCAAGACCATGTCAAAAAATAAATAAATAAATAAAATAAAAGAGAGAGAGAGAGAAAAAGAAAGGAAGGAAGAAAGAAGATTTAAGAAGTTTTGCTTTCATTCTGGGAGGTGAGTGGATTCCTTGAGCTCAGGAGTTTGAGACCAGTCTGAGCAAGAGTGAGACCTCATCTCTACTAAAAACAGAAAAAACTAGATGGGTGTTGTGGGAGACACCGGTAGCCCCAGCTACTTGAGAGGTTGAGGCAGGAGGATCACTTGAAACTGGGAATTGGAGGTTGCTGCATGCTGGGCTGATGCCATAGCATTTTAGCCTGGGCAACAGAGTGAGACTCTGTCTTAAAAGAAAAAAAAAGTTTTGCTTTGAGTTATTGTTGTATTTCCTATCATGTTCTTTGAGAAATATAAGCAAAGTTTGTAATACTGTTCTAATTTCTCTCAGCTGACAAGCCATATTTCTTTATATGCAAATCCATGCAAGACTAGTTTATGTAAAGCTCTTGTTATTACTGTCATTTAATAAATACATACTGAATATACCTCTCTTCCTGCTTCTTTTTTAGATTTCTCCCAGGAATACTGACTATAAAGGATGCTGATCATTGTATCAGACTCAAGAGAAATGGGAGAGAATCAAACTCTGTCTTAAGAAAAGCATCTGATTGACTTGTGATTCTTTTTCTCATTTAAAAGATATGAAACATATAATATATGTATTTTTATTTGATCGACATATTGATTCCATAGTTCTGGAGGGTGTGCTTCATTAATAGCTATTAAAACCAAGGTCCTAAAATGACATTGCAGCTAACAGAATTCTAATCCAAAGCATATGAAATGGTATTTTCTCCATGTTTCTCAAAAGAATAAGTGCCAATTAAGAAATAAATTGAAAGTTCTTTTTCTCTATTATTTCACTGGCTGGTGTGGAAATTGGTGTGTGGGGATAAGAGCTGAGAAAGACTCCTCCGTTTTACTACTTGAATAACTGAGGGCTTTCTCTCCTTCTTTTTTAATAATCAGATATGAGCTCGGGGGGACAGAAGTTTAGGGAGGTAGAAGAGATAATATTTGGAGGTGATAGGCTTGCAATGCTTTTGGGACAGCTTTTTTATTTATTTATTTTTATTGTATGTAAAACAAGTTTTAGATATGTTGCTTTTATTCAAAATAACAAAATTCTTGACAAGTTTCAATCACAAAATTTGAAATAAACTGCAATGCCGTACAACTCTGTGAGGTAGGTGTCTGCACAGCCACAGGGATCAGTGCAAGTCCCTTCTACCCTGTTCTTCCACTGAGAATTACTACGGTTGAAACCAGTGTTCTAGTGGGCAATTAGAACAGTTTCCCCTGTCCTGTTCCCCACAGGGCTGCCCAAGTTATTACCTACTCCTGGGGATGGACCATTTGTTTTTTGTGACAGTTACAATATTTAAAAAAATCCAAATTGTTGATTTGATTTATATGATCTAACTCTGAATCACAGAATTACTATGGCGGATGTTTAATGGATAGATAAATATATAGATTTTGGCCTTGGGGGTACTTGAAGATATTGATTTGATGTCAGTAATGTAATGATAGTGGTAATATAAAAAGAATAAATATGGCAACCGAGGGATAAAGTGAATTCATGGTACAAAAGGTCACCTGGGTAGAAGGAGGCAAAATACAGAGTCCAGAGAAAGGAAGAGGATCAAGCCTCAGGGACTGACAAATATTAAACAGGGCAGACTCTCAGGAACTCTGGGAGGTGAGGATTTCTAGAGGGAAAGAAAATGCTCATTAGTGTCTAATTCTGAAGATTGGTCAAATGCACATACACACATACACACAGTAAAACAGAAAAGTATTGTGGCCATTCCAACCTTTACTGAGAATTGAGAGAGTGAAATTGGTGGCCAGGAGGTTATTGGTGACTTAAATTATAGGGCAGTAGAGCACTGGAGGGGGCGGAAGATTCCTGTAGGTCTAAGTACATTGGAGGGTGGGGTTGGGGGAAGCTGACAGGTGGAATGTAACCTACTGCTTCAAAAATCTGAAGAGGAGGAAGGAAAAGCTAGACATCAAGCCCCAAGATAATGGGTTAATGTCTTCTCATTTTTTTCATGACTTGAACTCAATATACCTGGCTTAATACATAAGAACCCAAAAAAAAAAAAACAAAAACAAAAAACTGTTAAAAGGAAAAATAGACAAGGGACCGAGGAGTTGAGGTACAAACAAGAGAGAAGTTTAATGTGATGTGTTCTACTCTCCTTTCTCTCATTTCCCTGGACTCAAACCCTTCTTGGTTCTACTATTCTTTTCTTTCTTTCCCTCTCTCTCTCTCTCTTTCTTTTATAGAGTCTCACTCTGTCACCCTGGGTAGAGTGCTGTAGTGTCATAGCTCACAGCAACCTCATACTGTTGGGCTCAAGTGATCCTCTTGCCTCAGCCTCCTGAGCAGCTGAGACTCAGGTCACCATAATGCCTGGCTAGTTGTTGTATTTTTAGTAGAGATGGGGTCTTGCTCTTGCTCAGGCTGGTCTTGAACTTCTGCGCTCAGGCGATCCACCCATCTTGGCCTCTGAGAGTGCTAGGATTACAGGTATGAACCACTGCACACGGCGGATTCTACTTTTATAAGACAATAATTGGCTAACAGGCCTCTGGCATGGCCAGCCTGTCCATGCCTGTAAATGCCTATAAACTGAGGGTTTAGAAATTATTCAGGATGCATACTGAGAACATTATGAACCTACCTTTCCAGAAGGCAAATGTCTCATTCTGAAGTCTGAGGGAAATGCTTTATTCAGCACAAAATAATCTTGCTCTTTATCCCTATTAAATCTTTCAGTCACTTCAACTATTAGTTCCACTGTCTTTCCACACCTGAACAAATAATTTTCTATTTAAATCATGTTCAGTTGGTCTTATCTTAAATGAAAGGTTCTCAGCTGTATGACTATATATTAAAATCATTTGGGAAGATTTAAAAAATGTGGATGCCAGGGTCCTACCTCAGCACAGTGCATGGGGCCTGGTATTCTTTGAACTCCCTTGGAGATTTTAATGTGTAGGTGAGACTGAGAACCAATTTTTAAAAGACTTGCACGGACATTTTCCTTAATTTTTGCCTCCAAAGAATGACCCTACCCATGTCCAGGTGAAACTAGCCATTGACCTTCATCTCATTCTTCAGGAATGGAAATAGCATCCTAAATTAAGAATTTGAGGAAGTGCCCTTCGCATGTACCAAGGAGTTTATCCTTCTGTGTCTCCAAGGCCAGTTAAGTGGAATGACTAGCTATACTCAGCCATGCCAGGCCGGTGATCATCTTAGAGGGGAGGAGAAGCTTGTCTGTATTATTAAACAGCAGAGACCACACTCTGAATGTAATTGATAGACTCAAGTTGGTAGACTACTTAGAAGAAGCTGATTCTTAGAACAAGGTACTCCTGCCTGAATAGATCTTTGGTTCTTTGGATTCCTGCTGTCTTCTGAACATCCTTAAACTATTCAAATTTAAAATTTGTTTTTCCAGAACAATCCTTTTTTTTTTTTTTTTTTTTGGTGAAAAGACCTTACTCTGTCACCCTGGCTAGAGTGCAGTGGCATCATCATAGCTCAATGCAACCTCAAATTCCTGGGCTCAAGCCATCCTCCTGGCTCACTCTCCCAAATAGCTGGGAACACAAGCACACACAACCATGCTTAGTAATTTTTCTATATTTTGGTAGAGACAGGGTCTTGCTCTTGCTCAGGCTGGTCTTAAATTCCTTAGGTGATCCTACCACTTTGGCCTCCCAGAGTGCTAGGATTACAGGCATGAGCAACTGCGCCCAGCCACCAGAGCAATCTTTTCAAATGAAATTCTCCACAGAAGCTGGTTAGATAGCTGGATAAAGTGTAGCTGCTCTCCTTGAAGCAGAGATGGAGGAAGTTTCCACTCCTGGCTCTTGGGTCCTCCTGAGCGGCCCTTAGGCACTTCTGCTGAACTTTTCCAGGAATGCATTTTGAAAATCACCACGTTAGGATCCTAGCTGCAATAATAAAGGCCAAAGAGCAAAAGATAACCTTAGGCCATAATTATGAGTTGTTTAGCCCCATGGAATGACAAGAACACTCTTATTGAGTAGTCAAGGTTATAGAAGCCAATCTCAGAGAATGCAGAGCGGTGTGGAAAAAGCTTCAAGGAAAGGAAAAAAGAGCCAGGAAAACAGAGAGAGTAACCAGGATAGTGAGATTAAAAAATCACACTGTGGGAGAAGTAGTTGAAAGAAACGGTAATGTTTAGCCTGGAGAGAAAAAATGTGATAGCTTTCTTTAAATATTTTTAGGACTGTCACACTTCAGTGGGAGTGAAGTAGTTCTTATGTGGCTTCAGGAAGTAGAATGTGCATCAGTGGGTGGGGAGCTTTTAGAGAAAAAGCTTTTGGCTCAATTTAAGAAGTTGCTAATATTATGTATGTATAATGGGCCACCTAAGGAGTTAGCAAGTTCTTGGTTTGGTCTCTGGAGCTACTGAACCCTTGACTAGACGACAAAGGCACTTATTTACTCCGTCGTTTGATTTCCCTCTTCCTTGTATTAAAGAAAAATATTATTCATGACATTTGTAAAGCATGGTAAAGCAGACTTTATCCAGGACCATTGCAATAGGTCTAGGGGCTTTTGCAATTGGGTTTGTGGTAGGGGAGAAAGGTTGAGCTCAACTTCAAATACAACAAGGAAAAGTAGGAATTTATAGCTAAGGAACAGGGCATGAGTCAGTGGATGGAAAATTACTAAGAGGGAGCATCAGGGGTGGGAAGACTTCTGGCTAAAGCAACCTAACAGGATTCTTACTGAAGATAAACCAAGGTGATCAGGCATCACCTGGGGGATAGTGGAGGAGGAGGAATCTGATCAGATACTGAGGATGTTCAGATATTAAGGATGGAGGACTCTGGTTAAACTGACTTGGCAGGATTCTTGCTGGAACTAGACTCTGCAAGAAAGACACGGGCGCCCAAGGTTGAGCCTAGTGAAAAAGAGAGCTCAGAAGAGCTTGACTAGAGTTTGGTCAAGGACAGAATATTTGTCACTCACACACTTGATCTGAATAGTCACATTAATTCAAATAAAACTATACTTCCATCAAAAAAATTAACATTTGAGTACCTACTATACACCACACGAGTGGCTCCCAACTGCAGTGTTCAGAGAAAGAAAGATCACAATTACCTGTCAGTATGTCATCTGAAAGTGATTTCTATTAATAAACCACTAAAGCTTAAAATGATTTGTTTTAAAATTGATGGTAATTTAGAAAGGATTCCATGTTGTCCTGTTACCACAGTCACTTTTATTCTTCTGTATTCTGTGATGCATATTTGAGTGGGAGAAAGGTACAGGTTGTTAGCTAAAATTAATTATAACTCATGGCATATCAAGTTCAAGTTATAGTCTAGAGTAAGGGGTGGATAATAATCTGCTGTGGAAAAGTGTGGGAAGATATGAATGACGACTCCCCTGTGTGCTGTGTCTGGCTGTGTTTGTTTTACTGTCCTGTAAATATTTGTGTGCTTCTCTAAATTTTGACAGTCCTTTGGTTGTGTGTCTTCCATTTGAACATTATCTGTCACAGGAGACACCCTGGACAGGATCTGCAGGCTCCTTGCCTCCACCAGACGGGAAGGTGTGGCAGAGGTGACAGAGCTTTGGAACTGGACACACCTTGTGTGATGATGTTGGTGCTGTCTTTTTCTAGCTCTTGTAACATTGGGCATATCACTTAAATTTCCTAAGCATCAGCTTCCTCAGCCATGAAAAGGGGACATTAACTCCATACCAAGGCTGTTGGGAAGGTGAGATATAACAGACACATTGTCAAGTTCATTTGGTAAAAAAATGTAGGTTTCTGAATATGGTAGCTGTTAGCCTTCTTCACACAACATCTGAACAGAAAGAGAGGTAACATTCTATTTAACTCAGTTCAGATTTCCTCTAGTCACATCAGAGCATACTCATAGTTCTGGAGGAAAAGTAATACATAGAAAATGACTATTTTTTGAGCTATCTCATGAGGAAGCATTGTTTTCTGAACTACTTAGCTTGTTTTATTTCCTTGTGAGACCTTTCTGTTTCAAAGCAAATACTGAATTTAAATACTAGATGCAGAATGGGTGTGATGGAAGGCCGAGGAAGCAAGATTGCATGAGGTCAGGAATTCGAGACGAGCCTGGGCAAATAACAAGACCTCATCTCTAAATAGATCAAAAATTAGCTGGGTATGGTGGCACATGCCTATAGCCCTAGCTACTCAGGAGGATTGCTTGAGTCCTGGAGTTTGAGATTGCAGTGAACCATGATCAAGCACTCTAGACTGGGTGACGGAATGAGACCCAGCCTCAAAACAGAAACACACAGAGAGAGAGAGGTTATCAGGTGTAAGCAAATCGTAGAAATGCAGAAAATATTCTTTTGAGTTTTTTCTTAGGTACCATTTTTCATACTCGGCCTATATGCTGAATATTGGCTGGTATTTCTGAGCCTTGTTAGTGAGACTTGCAAAGAAATAAAGGGCCTTGAAAAGATTTACTATTTTTACATGCACTAATTTTATGTATTTCTATAAAATGTGAATGATATGAGCAGGCCTTACTAGACTGTGATTACAAGGTGGGAAATATGTTAATGGCCACGTTACCACAGCTTTGAACTTCACCCAATCTCTTTCAACCCCAGCAATAATGCTGCCATAAGGGGAAGGCAGAGGAGGTGTTTAGGGTGCCAAGAATTCCCTTTTAGAAATGACAAATTTCAATAGTTTGAAATTATAACCGTATGTCTAGCTACTGCTTAGAGAGAGTAGGCTAATACGTTAACAGGGGAAGAAGAACTTTTGGAACTCTAATGAGAATTATTTGAGAGCCACAGGCTGATAAGAGTATTGTAAAGCTATTCCACTGCTAAAAAATCTTTTTTTTTTTTTGTAGAGACAGAGTCTCACTGTACCGCCCTCGGGTAGAGTGCCGTGGTGTCACACGGCTCACAGCAACCTCTAACTCTTGGGCTTAGGCGATTCTCTTGCCTCAGCCTCCCGAGCAGCTCGAACTACAGGCGCCCGCCACAACACCTGGCTATTTTTTTGTTGCAGTTTGGCCGGGGCTGGGTTTGAACCCACCACCCTCGGCATATGGGGCCGGCGCCCTACTCACTGAGCCACAGGCGCTGCCCCACTGCTAAAAAATATTAGAGCCTATTCACACCTATGGAGCATATTGAAAGGGTACAAGTGTAATCTGTCAAGTGTAGAATATAAATGTCTTAACACAATAATCAAGTAAATGAGGCGAAACTATGTTGATTGGTTTGACGTAACTATGTCAGATTGTATAAAAAAAAATCAACACATTGTACCCCACATATGCATAAATGTATTCATGATCTATGTGTATATGACTTAATAAAAAAAAAAAGAAAAAAATCTTAGAGCCTATTGAGAGGACACCCTGCTGGGATCTGGTAATGATAATTATCTGTCTGTTTCTCTCTCTCTCTTTCATCTATTTGTTTCTATCTATCTATATCTACCATTATTGTCTTTTGCTCATCAATAGTTATTTATCTATTTATCCTCACTACCTTGCCTATCGGTGCTACTTCATCAATTCAACCCATATGCCAGGGTATTATTTGGATGCCAACATACTGCTTGAAATAAAATTTATTCAGAAACATAGCCTAGCATGCCAATGTAATACTGGAAATAAAATCTAAATCTTTTTCTTGCCTATAGAGTCCTGTTAGAACTCATTCATTAAGTGGAATTTGGAAGCTATTTTGTTCAAGTGTCATCTCTGTGAAAAGTCATCCTCTGATGATAAAAGAATAAAAAGCATTTGGAGTAAGCGTTCACACAGAACATCCCTGCATGCATTCCTGGAATGGTTAGGGCTACTCCTTCTTTGCACTCCATCAATAATCTAAATGCTATGAAGACGAAGAGTGAGAGAGGCTGTGACAAGGCACCCTCTATGGCTCATCGTCTGAATGGGTTATGAATATAAATGATGTTTATAATGCTGCTAATGTCAGGTCAAAGACCCTGGAGACCACTGTGGTAAAGAAGGACTCTGAGATACAGAGCCATTATTCAGGATATTATTGCTTTGTTTTTTGATTTATTTTGCAGAAAATTAGCCATGTCACTCTACACTTAGCATTCTGGCTTATATATTTCAAAATTGACTTTATGAGACAACTGTATATGAAGTATATGACGAAAAATTAGCGACAACCAGACCTTTTTCAATCACTTCAGATTCGATGTTCTGCACTCAGACATCGGAATGCTCCTCAGACCTGCATCTATAAGTACAAATTTAGCATCTTATAAATAATTCAAAGAAAAGATTACATTTTACCTATTTTATGTCATATAGTAAATTTCTGAAGTTGGGTTAAAGTAATAATCAAACTGGTATTATTGTCTACATGCTTAGAAAAATCATGAGAAACTGACATCAAAAATTAGAGGGTATGTCTAAGGCTGCACCCAGGAGAAAATTCATAGTATTAAATGCTTGGAAAAATCAAAATGAATAAATTATATGTTCAAGAAGTTATACAAAAATGAAAAACCCTTTGAAAAACAGGATAATAAAAGGTTGTGTCTCAAAAGTCACATACACAGGGAAAATGAAGTGTAGCTAAATGTACTTTTATTTACAAAATATTTTCTATGTGTTGAGAACTTCTTTGCGAACTTTGTAGTGAATGTTTTGTAAATAAAGGTCCATTTAGCTACACTTTACCATTTTCCCTATGTATGCTGACTTTGGGGACATCACCCTGTATATTAATTAAAAAAAGGAAAAGCACTTTAGGACTTCATTTATCTAACAAACATTTATTGTTTGCCTTCCCTTACTATTCCCCCCCAAAATATATATGCAGTATCTGTAACTCTATTCTGGGAAGAGTTGTACACATATGTATTTTGATTTGACTTTTGAATCAAATATTAATGATTCAGATTTATTTTTGTTGTTTAAAAAGAAGAGAGACAAAGTTATTTTGCTTTTATTCAAACATTGTTAAACTACCCTTTGAAACTGTGAAGACAGATGATGCTCCATGAAAAGGACAGGGTCCTCTCTGGTTCAAAGTGACGCCTCAGTCTGGTTTCTCAGCTATCCACTCCCCTCCTGAAAGCTAACAATATTTTTATATATTTTAAGAAGATAATTTAGGTATATTCCCCTGGTAGCACAATGTAGTGCTGTTTTGACCTTTGTTCTTTCCCCTTAATGATGCATCTTGGAGACGAGTTTTATGAATACATAAATAGCCTCTTGCATACTTTTTTATGGCTTCATAGTGTTCTATCTTGATAGAGTGACTTTTTTCTCATCACTCTTCATTTTCACGTTTAATTACCTTTCTTTCTTTTTTTGGCAGTTTTTGGCTGGGGCTGGGTTTGAACCCGCCACCTCCAGCATATGGGGCCGGCACCCTACTCCTTTGAGCCACAGGCGCCACCCCTTAATTACTTTTCAATGTGATTTAGAATCTGCTTGTTTAATTAAAAATTATTTTGGTATTTAAAATTGAGAGTGGCTGGGTGCAGTGGCTCATGCCTATAATCCTAGCACTCTGGGAGGCCGAGGCAGTGGATTGCCTGAGCTCATGGGTTTGAGACCAGCCCGAGCCAGAGCGAGACCCCATCTCTAAAAATAGCCAGGTGTTGTGGTGGGTGCCTGTAATCCCAGCTACTCGGGAGGCTGAGACAAGAGACTCCCTTGAGCCTAAGAGTTTGAGGTTGCTTTGAGCTATGACGTCACAGCACTCTACTGAGGGTGACAAAAGTGAGACTCTGTCTCAAAAAAAAAAATTGAGAGTATGTTAAATTTAGATTAATTTATAAATATTTAAAAGATACTATATTTAAAGATACCTTTTTATCTTTATTGTGCTGTGTCTTCTAAGACAATTCCATGATATATGTCTTTCCATTTTTAATCTTTTTAACTTCAATGAACATTTTATAGTTTTTCCCCCTATATATCTTATACAGTTCTTAAATATACATAATCTTTTCTGTTACTATTTTAAGTGAAATACTTTTTATCCATTGTATCTCTAGTTGGCTGTAATTTGACCATGTGAAGACTGTTTCTTTTTTTTTTTTTTTTTTTGTAGAGACAGAGTTTCACTTTATTGCCCTCGGTAGAGTGCCGTGGCATCACACGGCTCACAGCAACCTCCAACTCCTGGGCTTGAGCGATTTTCCTGCCTCAGCCTCCCGAGTAGCTGGGACTACAGGCGCCCGCCACAACGCCCGGCTATTTTTTTGTTGCAGTTTGGCCGGGGCTGGGTTTGAACCCGCCACCCTTGGCATATGGGGCCAGCGCCCTACTCACTGAGCCACAGGCGCCGCCCATGAAGACTGTTTCTTAATGACTATGTATTAGCTTTGAGCCTACCTATCTTAGAGAATGATTTTATTGTTTGATAATTTTTCAATCCTTTTTAGTTCTTCAGCTACACATAATCATTATTATGTGTCATTACTGATTATTTACTTGCTCTTTTCCAATATTTTTTATTCTCCTCTCCTATCTAATTAAATTGGCTAATACTTCATAGAACAATGCTAAAACTAATGGTCATGGTGGAAATCCTTCTCTTACTATTACTATTTTTTCCCGAGTCAATTGTGGAAGTTATTTTACGTCTGTTTCATCTTCTCTTGATTGCATAGGATGTTCCCAGTGGGGAAATGCCATGATTATTATAGTGGTAGTAGGACAGACAGACAATGGGAGCTTGCCAGGCTTTCCCAGCCGAGCCATGAGTTATCATGAAAGCAACGTAGGATCCCAGGTTGGGGTCAGGGGATGGAAAGGGGTTCTTGCACTGATCAAGGAGTTAATGGAGGCAGACTTTACCTCACTTTAGTCCCACTAGGGGGTGGTGAAAAAGCCAATGGTATTTGATGACTCCCTATGCCCCTGCACCTCTGGAGAGTATAATGATCCCTGAGTCCATTGGGCATATGGGGAACCTGGCGATGGACTTGGGAATGCTTCCTTCAGATCCTACCGCATCCTTAGATGCTATTTGGCTTCTCAGGCCTTGTATTACAACTCATATTCAATGTATTGCCTATGACAACATTAAATCTCTCTTGGATGGGCTGAGACATGGAAAAGAATGAAACCTCACCAGGGCTGTCTTGCTATCATTACATGGATGGCATTCATTACATGGATGGCTAGAGACAGCATACCATTTGTCCTAGGTAAACATTCATCTATGTGAGTAGCCATAGGGGGGTCCAACCTGCCAGCGAGGACTTTTTTTTCTTATCTGTGGTAGTGGGTATCATGAAAAATATGCACGGACCTTTTCTTTTGCTGATCAGCTTCTTTCATTATTGTTTGTGTATTTACTATGTGGCCCAAGACAATTCTTCTTCTTGCAATATGCAGCAGAGAAAGAGAAAGGGTGGATACCCCTGACAGAGGCTGAAGATTAATCCAATAAGAATCAACACCAGCTACCCAGGTATTGTTCTTGGAAATCACGTGTGCTGATGCTTAGTCAATTGGAGGAAAACTAAAAGCTTAAAACCCTTCATAAAACTAAATTTTTCAGTGCATGTGATGAGCTTGTTCCATACCGGATGGACTTATTACCTCACATAGGAATCCTGGCCATACTTGAAGAGCATTCCCTTTGACCAGCAATATGCTTTGGAAAATCTCTAACAATTGGTACAGACATCCTTCAGACTCTGGCTGGGCAGTACATTTCAGAGACTGAATATTTTTAGAGTGGAACCCATGGAAAAAAGATGTGTCTACTAGGCAAGGACATTCTTTGGGATTTGTTTGTAGCACTTGGCTGGCACCTCATTTTGGAGAATACTCCTGGCTTGTTAGTGAGTGCTGGTAGACACAGATGGAATAACGTAGGCAGACCTTGTTTGCTCAAGCCCTGTCTTCCTTATCATTTGATAAGCAGAGACCAAAGGAGAACACCAACAAAGTGGGTTGCTCAAAAAACAACTGTTTTTAAGTGAAATAAAGCCAAGTGTTAAAGTTGTCTTAGAGGTACAGGAAAAAGCATCCAGTCCCCCATCAAAGTAGTTGTTTTAGAGGCAAATCCTGTGTCAACACCTTGGCTTTTCTGTTGGCTTCAGCACCTTCCTGAGGTTCCTGAGGGCACCTGGCTTTATTTGTAGGATGCCTCAATTGTGTTAAGGGCAGTTCACATGTGAAAGATTGTCAAACCTGCACAACACTAAGGATAAATCCTTGCATCTGTGGTTTGAAAGGTACAATCCGTTCAGTGGGTAGAGATGAGGCTGTGGTACTTGCCCTGTGATATCCCCCAAATGGACTTTTTTACATTTTGATAGATTCCTGCACAGGTACCCTCCTTATCTTTTTCTTGACTTTAATAGGATTGCCTTTAGTCCTGTCATGTTGGCTTTGAGATTGTAAATACACAGTAGTTTATATAACATAATTAATATAATATATAATATAATATAAAACAAAACAATATAATAAATATAAATAAATATGTGACATTATATTCAGGAATTATTAATATATTTCTTTTTTAGTATCTATAGTAGTTGTCATATAACTTTCCTGCTTAAATATTTAACATAATGAGTTGTAACATATTATACATTTCTATAATAAATCCTGCTTAGTTTTCATGCATCTATATCTAAATACAGTATATATAAGCTTACCTTAAAATGTCCTCCACAGAACAGTAGCAGACACTAGGTATTTGCCTACCTATCATCCTTTCTCATTTCTTTTCCACCTTCCACTAAGTCCCAGTTTGTTGGGTGTTATACACATTGCTCTAAAGGCTATTTGTTTCATTAAACCAACCGTTGTCTGTCAAGTTTCTTGACCAGTGATTGGATAAGCAATGGATTCAAGATGCTGCAGTCTGCTAAAGATGTGCAGTGCCCAAGAAAGCAATCATCCCATCCCATCTCGTGCAGTGTTGGGACAGTGGATAAAGATGTAATCTTGAAGGGTAAAACCAGAGGCCCAGGAGGGCAAAGGACAAAAGAGAGCCTTTTAGGGTGCAGGCCCACAGAGCGACAGTGGCTCATCAAAGGACTCTATGTTGCTATGGAAAAGATTCTTCGCATTTGTGTCTGGTAGGGCATGTAAAATAGGCACCGTCACTTGGTGATAATTTTTTTCTGTCTCCATTCTTCCTCTTCCTTGAATTAAAAGAAAAATTATATGCATTTTCTTCCTTACTATTAGAAATAGGCAATAAAAACAATAAGGGACTATATTGGTTACAGAGAGTTTTAAAATGATAATAAAATGGACTAAAAGCTCTTCATTGTTATCACGTGCCAGCCACTCCAAACAGTGTTGGTGATAATAATGTCCTTTCCTACCAGGGTAGGACAGCAACCACTGCCATCCTCCTTTATACATTAATTTTGATGATAGCACTGGATTGACTGCTGAATTAACCTACGCTGGAGCCAGCGTGTCCTGGGACTTCCTGTTATATGCAGAGTTATGGCTAAAGCTATTTTGAGTCAAGTTCTCTGTTACTCCTCTATGAGTCCATACTTGGTCCTTTACTAGGGGTTAATCTGTACTATCGTCCCCTGTGCTAATACTGAAACTTGTACTAATATATACTTCTTTGGTAGCACTTATTTATAATTTTTGTTTATTTGGTTTTTCCAATGATATTTTGAACTCCTTGAGTTTATGAAGTTTATCTCATATTATATACATATAATATCTGGGCATATAATGTCTGGGCACATGTCATAATGCCCAGATAATTTTTCTATATTTCTTTGTAGAGACAGGGTTTTGCTATTTTGCTTATGTTGGTCTCCAACTCCAGGTCTCAAGTGATCCTCCCACCTTGGCCTCCCAAAGTGCTGGGATTACAGGCATAAACCACCTCGTTTGGCCCTGTCTTATTCATATTTGTCTCCTTATGACAATCCATACGTATGTGTATGTATGTGTGTGTGTGTATATATATATATATATATATATTTTTTTTTTTTTTTCCTTGAGATAGAGTCTCACTCTGTTGTCCAGGCTAGAGTGCCATGGTGTCAGCCTAGCTCACAGCAACCTCAGACCCTGGATTCAAGTAATCCTCCTGCCTCAGCTTTCTGAGTAGCTGGGACTATAGGCATCCACTATGACATTTGGCTAATTTTTCTGTTTTAGTAGGATGGGGTCTCATTCTTCCTGAGGCTGGCCCTGACCTCCCACAGTGCTAGGATTATAAGAGTGAGCCACCGTACCTGGTCTCTTTCTCTATTTTTTTCTTTTTTGAGACAGAGTCTCACTCAGTTGCCTGGGGTAGAGTGCAGTGGCATCATCATAGTTCACTGTAATCTTGAACTCCTGAGTGATCCTCCAGACTCAGCCTCTTTAGTAGCTAGGATTACAGGCACATGCCACAAAGCCCCAATAATTTTTCTTTCTTTCTTTCTTTTTTTTTTTGTAGAGACAGGGTTTTGCAATGCTGCTCAGGTTGGTCTCCATCTCCTGGGGTCTCAAGTGATCCACCCATCTTGGCCTCCCAAAGTTCTGGAATTATAGGCATAAACCATCTCCATTGGCCCTATCTTATTGATGTTTGTCTCCTTATAACAATCCATATCATACTAGTTGTCCAATAATTTATTGTTCCATGAATCTATCTATAGCCTTATTTGTCTATTCATTCTAGTGTCTCATAATCATCACTCTTAGGATATTGTCCTATTTTATACCCCATGCTGTGGTTTGGAACAAGGAGTTTATAGCTTATACAGCTTATATAGCTTAACTAATAAATAGTGCATTGGCTTACATCCCTTGTACTAGCCATCCTAGGTCTTAGGAAATAAAACTTCATGGTGTGGTGAGCAATGCACTCTCTGGTTATTTTCTGGTATTTTTTCTCAGGGATGTCTGCCCACATACTTTTGTTGACTATATAAGAAGTCTACTACTAAAAAAAAAAAAAGAAGTCTATACATACACAAAATCTTTTTTTTTTCACTTTTTTTTTTTATTAAATCATAGCTGTGTACATTGATATATTCATGGGGCATCATTCACTAGCTTCACAGACTGTTTACCAAGTTTCACATATACCCTTGTAAGATGCACCGCTGGTGTAATCCCACCAATCCCTTTCCCTCTACCCACCTCCTTCCTCCCTCCCCTCCCTTTCCCCCTTCCCCCTATATTTAGGTTGTAACTGGGTTACAGCTTTCATGTGAAAACCCTAAATTAGTTTCATAGTAGGGCTGAGTACATTGGGTACTTTTTCTGCTATTCTTGAGATACTTTACTAAGAAGAATATGTTCCAGCTCCATCCATGTAAACATGAGAGAGGTAAAGTCTCCATCTTTCTTTAAGGCTGCATAATATTCCATGGTGAACATATACCACAATTTATTAATCCATTTGTGGATTGATGGGCACTTGGGCTTCTTCCATGACTTAGCAATTATGAATTGGGCTGCAATAAACATTCTGGTACAAATATCTTTGTTATGATGTGATTTTTGGTCTTCTGGGTATGTGCCCAGTAGAGGGATTACAGGATTGAATGGCAGATCTATTTTTAGATCTCTAAGTGTTTTCCATATCTCTTTCCAAAAGGAATGTATTAATTTGCATTCCCACCAGCAGTGCAAAAGTGTTCCCTTTCTCCACATCTGCGCCAACATCTCTGGTCTTGGGATTTTGTGATATAGGCTAGTCTCACTGGAGTTAGATGGTATCTCAAAAGAAACTTATACATCCCTTACATCAGAGCTTAGAATTTGTTAGTTTCCTGGGTTATGGATGAGAATCCACTAGATGGTACTATGACATAAGTGACTGTACTTGGAACAGTACGCTGATATTTTCTTCTCCATTAAACAACTGCTCACTGAAATGGTTTGTATCTCAACTCAAACTATGCCAGTTTGATTAATAATGTAACTTGCCTAGCGTGAGGAAGTAAATTGTCATTATTAAGATTTATGTAATCTTCTTGTAAATAAATGAATAAGGCATTCAATTAGTAGTCTTCTCCTAGTTTATGTGCATAAAACTTTGTGAACCACAACATGCTATATTGGAAAACTGAATTCCTTTCAGAAAAACATTTTGGTATTTATGAGAAGGGAATTGCATTTGGTACACATTTGAAATGTCCTGCTTTGTAGATGGCAGTTTATTGGCTACTTGTTGCTTACAAAGTTTTGCCAGGAAACCAACCACTAATCTGGGAAAGTCTAAATATTACACACTATGCAATTAGAAGAACATTTGATTTAGCCCAGCAGTTACATGGAAGCCTCCTTGCAATATTTTGCATGGGGTTCCTAGTCTGGATTGATCTCGGAGTTGGGGCCAGTTGAAAGCCAGCAATCTGATACTTAAGTATTCTTAGAGGTAATTCAAGCTGAACATGCTTCAAGTAGTAAAAGTAGTATTCACTTTATAGTTTCATTACAACAGAATCTCTAAGTCACTAAAGGAATGAACATATGGAGAATTCAGGAGCTTGAATGTAAAGGGTAATTCTTTACTTGTATTACAAGCAGAAACTACATACATACATCAGCACTAAAGTAACTACAATTATTTAAGTACTGGGAAATGTGCCTTAAATGACACGTAAGAGAAGGAGTAAGCTCAGATCACATTCTTTTTCTTTAAGCTCTTACATCTGTCTAACTCAGGAGTTCTTAACCTGCTCTATGGACCCTGTGTCGTGTTTATTAATAGAAAACAGGGGTCCACCATTTTGAGTGTAAAAATTACAGCTAACTGAAATCTAGCATTTCCTTTGGTTATGAATGCCAACAGTAAAATATGGAAGTATTATCTATATCAGTGTTTTAATGTCAGTAGAAATCATAGATATTAACATGTCACATTACATTTGTTACGGCATCTTGAGATATTTTTCTTGTTCATCACTATTTTAAAGTTATGGTGGTTACGACTCCTTGCCAGATTTTCTTCTTAGTGTGTTAATAAAGAAAGAAATGCACTACTCTGCAATAGTTTAGAAACAGTTTGACTACCATATTTTAATATAATTGTTTCCTTTATAATCCTACACATTTTATTTTATGCATTTAAATATATTATTCCAACATGGGTTCATAAGTTTCATAACAAATCATCATGGAGATTCACAATACAAAAATGTTCAGAAATGCTGCTCTAAGTTGTGTTTTGAGATAGGACATTCTGGTTAAGCTAAGCTTTGCCTTGTCTTCCTTAAAAAACATATATAGCATCGTTTGGAAGGTGCCATCCAAGGTCAAGAATGACCCAGAGGGTGGATAACTTGGAATAGAATCAACGACTATTCTTCCATTTAACTACAGGAATGAGTTTAGAAGGTGACTATTTGAAATAAGAGAATATTCATGATTTCAGAATTTATTAAAAAACAAAGTTTTAAAATGCAGAACAAATGACTTTCAATTCTGATTGAGAATTGAACTAAAGAGTCAGGAACCAATCCCTCCCTCCCTCCCTCCCTCCCTTCCTTCCTTCCTTCCTTCCTCCCTCCCTCCCTCCCTCCCTCCCTCTCTTCCATTCCTTGATTCAGATGGAGGAACCTCATTTCTTAGTATTCACTTTCCCCCCAAATAATTTAAAGATTAATAGATTAGACCTATATTAAATTATCAATTAACTCATAGGCCCAGGTAACTTTGAGAAGTTAAGGAACATTTAAGAAATAGCAAGAAAATTTCTACCTCTGGGTTTGGCTATGGAGTTGGGCACTGTGGGCTAGAGCTGCCCAGGCCCCAGCCCCACAGTGATCGTTTTAGGCTCCTATGAGGTGTCTGAGGGTTGTGAGAGGAGTAAGGGCCAATGCTGGGGGTCCCTGAAATGGCGGAGCTTGCCAGCTGTGGAGGAGCAGCTGGTCTCCAGCTCTCTACGAGGAGGAGGAGGAAGAGGGAGGAAGATGAGGTGGATGAAGAGGAACAAACCCTGAACGGTAGCAGCCTGGGCTCCCTGTCATTCTGCAAGCCCCCGAGGCCTGAGCCTTCCAGAGACAGCTAGAGGAGCTGAGGGCTTAGGTGCTCCAACTGGTGGCAGAGCTGGAGGGGACGCGGGGCTGGCAGGGCAGGGTGAGGACAACTTACTGGAGCTGCAGGGGCTTCTGGAGGACCAATGGCTGCCAGTGCAGAAGGCAGAGAGGTTGCAACCCACGGTTGAGAACCGCTATATTAGAGCAAGCTTGAGCTTGCTTTTATGTAGGGGCGTCCAATAACTGAGGATCATTTGAATGTGGAAAATCACCAAATTTACTGCTAGGGCTCTGAACTCTCTTCTGCTCAGCTAATGGCGCATGCTCTGGATGCGTTTCTGCTCCTTTAAGCATTTTCTTCATTTCTTTTAGAAACTTCTCTCCTCGGTGTCTCTGAGGCACTTTTGTTCCTCTAATAAGGCACCTCAGAGTTACTGGTAACATACTCAACTCTTCCACCCAGTCCTTAAAATCTCGCATTGCATTGATCGGAGAAGGGCTTTCCATCTCCTATTCTATATTGCCAAATCAGTTCTGCAGCTCCTGGTCACGTCTAACCTAGTCTCTCTCTCTCTTACACACACAAACAATGTAGCTATAGACCAATGATGTGGCTTGTAGATTTCAATCTCACCACATTAGATTAGGATTGTACCATGCGTCATTTTCTCTTCATCAATCTCTTTTTCTTAGTATAGTACCAAATGCAGTGCCTGTGAACTTGATCGTCACTGAGATTATGTAATTCTAATGCCTGAAATCTGTCAGTGCTTCCCTGTTTCCCTCTTATCAATGCTTGAGATGCATTCAGCCAGGACTGCATTTCATCAATATCATTTCCCTAACATCTCAAGATACACTTTCCAGTTCCCTCTAACCTCCTGGAAGTCTGTCCCTTATTTCCTCTGTACGCCAGTCTTCACACTTTCTCCAGTATTTCCCTTCCATTATACTCTAGAAACATGACCTCATATTCCAGACTTTAATCCCTGCCTATAATAAAACCTTAGGAGAAAATGTAGGCTATTAAGCCTCAACCAGCTGCTGTATCTCCACTCAATGCTAACACTTCCATTACATACAGATAAGGATTCACAACTGCAAACACTTCCATGAAGAATTATACCACCTACATATGTTTGCATGGTGGGCTTTTATAGTATTAAATATTTTATCCAAAACTACAAAGGTGGTTTCAGAAGCTAGAGTTTTATCTTGTGGGGTTGAATTTCAGACCACATCCTCTGGATTGGCCAATAATGAATCCTTCTTTCCAGACATTCTTAATCTATAACAGCTTTCTCAGCATCCAGCTAAACAGATAATTCAACAGGGAAAAAGACCTGGAATTTTGGAAACAGAAAGCATTTCGCTGAAAACATATAATTGGGGCTGGTTACATACCTTGCTGGATCTGGTGAAAGATGAAAATATTAAACTTTTCCCATTCTTTCTCAGTCTCTCTTGACCTGTCATAATGTCTTATTTGCTACTGAATACTGTACTCTAATGCTTCAGGCATGGGGATATATATATATATATGTGTGTGTGTATTTAATTATTTTTTTTGTTTCACATTACTATGAGGGTACACACAACTAGGCTCTCATGTTTGCATTTGTAGTTGTGTCCTGCACCCAAGAGGTGTGTCCAATACCCTTACATTGTGCCCTTTAAGTGGGAGCATATCAATCCCACTCCCTACTCCCCTCTCCGCCTTCTTTGTTCTCTCTTCTCCCAACTTGAATTGAATTAAGTTTTTCTCTTATGTGGGCATGTATTAGATAGTCTATTGGCTTCATATTAGTATTTAGTACATTGAATTCTTTTCCATTCTTGAGATACTTTACTAAGGAGAATGAATGTTTTTGAATTCCATCCAGGTTAATCCAAAACATGTAAAGTCTCCATCTTTTTTATGGCAGAATAGTATTTCATGGTGTACATATACCACAGCTTGTTAATCCATTCCAGGGTTGGCATTTAGGTTGTTTCCGCATCTTGGTAATTGTAAATGGGCTGTGATAAACAATCTAATGCAAATTTTCTTATAATAAAGTGATTTTTTTTCTTCTGGGTAGATGCCCAGTAATGGGACAGGGATGGGGATGTTTGTGAGATGAATGCAGACCCTTGCAGGCACTCGGGACCCCATCTTGTGATTTCTGCACATCACCCCAGCTCCCAGGGTCCTTTTCCCACCAGTGTCAAACCATTAAGAGAAATCCACCTCCCTTTATGTTGGGAGAGGGAGGATCACCTGTCTTTTGTTGTTTAAGGCAACAGCGGACAGGTGATCCTCAAAAGTTTGCAATCCACCTGGATGGGGTGGGTGGAAGCCTCACCCTGGTCAGGTCTCCTGCTAAACATCCTCTGGAGCTGCCAGCCCAGAAAGGGGGTGGCCACCACCATGCCTGTCTCTGAGATGAGGGCATGTGCGCTCTTGCAGGCCTGCTCTGAAGACTCCTTCCACCCACAACCAGGCCCTGCTGGGGATAAAGGGTGGTAGCAGTAGCTGGGTGGGGGTGGGGATGAATATGGGAGGGTGGGTGTGTGGGGCACTAGAACCCTGGAGTTGGAAGCCAGGCAGCTCAAAACCTGTCTCGTGGACGAAGCAGGAGGTGAGGCTACTCCTAAGATGAGGTTTCAAGCTCCCCACACATACTCCAGTGTTTAGATTTAGAAATTCAAAGATAAAATTACTAAGAATTTTAAGACAAAGACTATGGGTCTCTTAAAACCCCTAAAGCGATGCCCTTATGAGTGTGGGTCTCCAGGAGACTATAAGGAGACTATACTGGTGACATGCTCATGAAGCTGATCCTGCAATCCCAAAATCTTGGCTGTTACGTCATATAGCACCTTAAATAAGATGGTAAATCCTTTAATAACAGGAACGATAGCATAGCATGTTCTGTTACTCCTCATGAATGGCCTCATTCTGCGTACTGATTCCACATCCTTATTGTCTCTGAACCCACGTGAAAAGGTTATTCATTGATTATTGATAGATTAACACAATAGACCAACCACAGGATAGAGCCTAAAAGTAAATACATTACTAAGCATTCTTTGAGCCAGTACAATTTATACCGTAAGCTGTCATTTCAGTTTTACGCTCATGTTTCCCACATCTGTGGCTCTTATTACAAAGGTACCCACCCACTTAGATCCTTTTTTCCCTCTAGAGTGAATTGATCAGCGTTTAGGCAGCAGCCGCAGCAGCAGCATTTCCATAGAGAATCCACAAGGAGGAGCTCTGAATTCATTTAAACATCAGGATTCAAAATTTCCAGCACAACAATATATCCATGGAGAGTAGGACTGTCTTGAAGGATAATTAGTTCCAAGACAGAATTTTATCAGCCAAGTCTTTGGGGAGTGGTGGTATGTAAACACTTATTAAAATGTTATGGTGGGAGGGAACACAAATTCTGCATAAGTCAAATTAGACAGATGCAAATAAGACCAAGGCTTTGTGCCCTTTGGGATTATTAGTTCCTTGGTTGATGATATACCTTATATGGTGGGTTTGTATCTACGGTAAGAGAGAGTAAAGATGATTTTGCAGTTTACTAAGTAGCTCTGACAAACAAAGATATAAAAAGTGCAGCTCTCAGAATTTAGTGTTTTTTCCCTGGGCATCTTTGGGGGGAAAACAAACTATTGAGTTGCATCCCTATATATTAAATTCTAATACCAGGAAAGCATGAACTGAAGTGTTTCAGGGGATGTTCTGTACAAATATAAATAAGTAGATAAACAAACAATATATTCTAAACAGATATGACAAAACAATAAAAATGAAGGCTTTTAAGATAATTGTAGACTGTTTTTTCTGCCTCTATTTTGTATTTATATAAAGTCACTAGTCTTTTGAGCCAGCTGGAGAAATACAGAGCGTCACACAGGAGTCAGGAGTATGCTGGGCAACAAGCTGGTGAAACTCGAAGGGTATAATAGTTCCTTTGATCTTTCTTGCTGGTTCTCCCACCTGGCTTTGGGACAAGGACTGTGTAAAAATGGGCTGGCTCTAACTGGCCTGGCTAAATACTCAAGATTTTTTGATTCTACATAGCTAGAGAATTTGGGAGATTTTTGTACCCTTGTTGCAAGGTGCATGAAATGGAAAGGAGTTGTATTGGTTGACTCATATAGCAAAAAACTGGAGGTCTTTCCCAGCAAAATAGCACCACCTGGCTTTCTGCTCCTCTGCCTCGCTTTTATTTTCCACCATTAGGTCTTATGGTATGATTTCTTTGTTTTTAGTCTGTTCCCCCTCCCATATAAAATGTAAGCATCATCCTGAAGATGATGACTTTGCTTTGTGTGTGAATCTAATCCCAGAATATGGTACAAAGGAGGTGCTCCGTGATTATTTATGAAACGAATGAATGAATGTATAATGTACATGATATATTTTATCCTGTTTTCTTTTTTTTTTTTGTATTTGAGATAGAACTCATGGTATTTTAGTGTAGTGCTATTCCCACTTTGATATTGGAAAGTAGGGAAATTCTCAGAGTTACATCAGCCTGTTGGCTGATAATAGAGGTCTTCTCTGCAGAGGGAATCTCCTGTACCTCTGCATTAAAACTGGGGGCTTGCAGATCTGCAGCATTAACATCACGGGGGGAAGGGTGTGTGTGTGGCAGTTATAGCTGAAATAGAATAGATTTTGCATTTTCACAGGCTGCCAAAATGATTTGTGTGTGTATTAAAATTTGAGGATGGGAAAATTCAAATATTTGGAATTTTTAACCAGATATATAGTTAGATTAGGAAGTCTGGCTCCCCTTTCCTTCTCAGCACAGCCGAAGAAGAAAGAAAGGAGGATGTAGTGGGATGAAATGTTTTGTTTTGCAGTGCTCTTTCCTCTTTGTTTTTGTATCCTCCTAAATACCTCTAGGTACACTTCTTTTGACAGTAAATCTTTATTTTTCCAATATTTATTTTATTTAAATGTTATGTTATTGTGGCAACAATATTTAACATGAGATCTACCCTCTTAACCAATGAGTGTATTAATACAGCTTTATTGACTAATTGGTACAGTATTATTCAGTAACTTTCTTGAACTTGTTCATCTTGCTTAACTGACATTTTATGCTTATTGATGAGCAACTTTCCATTTTCCCCTTTCCCAGCTCCTGACAATCACTATTCCACTCTTTGATCCTATGTATTTGACTATTTTTGCAACCTCATATAAGTGAAATATATGCAGTATTGGTCCTTTGGGGACTGGCTTATTCCACTTACCATAATGTCCTCAAGATTCATCTGTATTGTTGCATATTGCAGTATTTTTATTACAGTCTTGTTTTTAAAGGCTGAATAATATTCTGTTGTGCATGGGTAGCACCTTTTCATTACGCATTACTCTGTTGATTGACATGTAAGTTGTTTCCACATGTTGGCTTTTATGAATAATGCTGCAGAGAACATGGGAGTGCTAACATCACTTTGAGATTCTGATTTAAATTTTTTGAATAAGTACCCAGAAATGAGATTGCTGGGTCACGTGGTAGTTATATTTTTATTTTTTTGAGGAACATACTGTTTGCCACGGTGGCTGCACCATTTCACATTCCCACCAGCGGTGTGCATGGGTTCTAATTTCTCCATCTCCTTGTCAACATTGTCTTTTTCTTTCTTTTTTTTTTTGAGAATAGCTGTCCTCACTGGTGTGAGGTGGCATTGTATTGTGGTTTTGGTTTGCATTTCCCTGACAATTATGATGAGCATATATATTTCATATACTCATCGGCCATTTGTGTGTACTCTTTGAAGAAATGCCTATTTAAGCCTTGGACCCATTTTTAAAACCATTTATTCATTTTTTGGTTATTGAGTTATAGGAGTTCCTTACATGTTTTGGAAGTTAACCCCCTTTCAGATGTACAGTTTGCCAGCATTTTCCTCCATTCTCTGGGCTGCATTTTCACTTTGTTGATTGTTTCCTTTGTTGTTCAGAAGTTTTTAAATTTGAACTCATTTATTCAGTATGATCTCATTTATTTATTTAATGTTTAGTCTCACTTATTTATTTTTTGTTTTTGTTGCCTGTACTTTTGGCATCATATGCAAAAAAATCATTGCAATGACCAATGTCAAGAAACTTTCCCCTATGGGTTACTCTAGAAGTTTTATGGTTTAAGGCCTCATGTCTAAATCTTTTAAAATTAATTAATTAGTTAATTAATTTGCAACAAGGTCTTGCTCTCTCACCTGAAATTTAATGTATATTTTTCTAGATTATCTAGCTTGTTGGTATATAATTGTTGATAGTAGTCTCTCATGATCTTTTTCCTGTGGCACCAATTACCGTATCTTCTCTTTTATTTCTGATTTTATTTATTTGAATCTTCTTTCTTAGTTTAGCTAAGACTTTGTCAATTTTGTTTGTATTTTCAAAAACCCAAATTTTTGTTTTGTTGATTTTTTTCCTATTTGGTCTTCCGTTTTCTATTTTGTTTATTTCTGTTCTAGTATTTATTATTTCCTTCCTTCTGTTAACTTTGGTATTATTTTGTTTTTCTTTTCCTAGTACATTTAAGTGTAAATTTCGGTTGTTTATTTGAGATCTTCTTTTTTAATGTAGATGTTTATTGCAGTAAACTTCCCTGTTAGTACTGCCTTTACTGCATTTCACAAGGTTTTTATTATTTTTTTTTATTTTTATTTTCACATATACATGTGTTCGTTAGGCTTCCAATTTTTGCCTTCACAAAATTAAAAAGGCTTAAAATTTAACAATAATAACAATGTTTAAGATAGGGACCAGAAACAAAAACCTTGCAAAGAATGAACGGAAAAAAATTATAATAAGTAGTTAATTGATGACTCCATACTGAATCTCAGAGTCAAAGTATTCTATAATAGACATTCTCTTATTTGACAATGTGAATGTTACTTTCTTTGTATTACTATTATTATTATTGCTTAATACTTCATTGTAGCAATCGTCTGATTTCTTTTCTGAATGTATTTGTCTTTGTTCGTTCTTTACAAGGTTTTTATTTTTTAGACAGAGTCATCTCACTTTGTTGCCCTTGGTAGACTCACAGCAACCTCAAACTCTTGGCCTTAAGTGATCCTCCTGCCTTAGTATTTCATTTTTAGTAGAGACAGGGGTTTCACTCTTGCTCAGGCTGGTCTGGAACTCAAGTGATCCACCCACCTCAGCCTCCAAGAGTGGAAGGATTACAGGTGTGAACTACTGCATCTGGCTGATTTCATACGTTTTAATATATTTTTGTTTTCCTTTATCTTGAGGTATTTTTAAATTTTCTTAGTAAGTTTCTTTTTGACCTAAGGTTTTCCCGGAGTATGTTGTTTAATTTCCAGATAGTTCTGGGGTCTTATTTTTTAATTCATTCAGTTGCTAACTCTTTTTATTTAGGAGTTTAACCCATTTATATTTAAAGTAATTGATAGGGAGGAATTTACTGTTGCTATTTTGTTAGTTTTCTGTTAATCTTGTAGTTCTATTGTCTGTCTTTTCCTCTCTTTATGTCTTCCTTAATGTTTTGTTGATTTTTGGTATTGAAATGCTTTTATTCCTTTCTCTTTCCTTTTGTGTAACTTTTACAGACATTTATTTTGTGGTTAACTTGAGGCTTGTATAAAATATCTTATAGTTACAACAGTTTATTTTAAGCTGATAAAAACTCTAGTTCAATTGCATGCAAAAACTTTTTTTATTTTTAAAGTATAAGTAGACAGTTTATTTGGGCCAAGTTTGAGGACTTGAACTTGAGAGTATAGACTCAAGTTTCCATGAATATATACTTCAATTAGAAGCAGTTACAAGTGAGAAAAATTCTGGATTTTAATATCTCCCTCCTCATTTTATGTTATTGTTGTTATAATTTACATCTATTCATATTGTATATCTTTTAACATATTTTAGTTGCATTTATTTTTTTAACAGCTTTGTCTTTTAACTTTTATACTAGAAACAAACACAATTTACCCACCATTACTGTAATACAGTATTGTGTATTTGCGTATACATTATCTTTACCAATGAACTTCTTTCTTTCTTACATAACACATTGCTCCCTTAATTTTAAAGGGAGTAAAAATTTAAGGGAAAGTTTTACTCCCTTTAAAATTTCTCACAAATGAGAAATTCTCACAGCTTTTTTTTGTCTAGGAAAGTTGTTATCTCTCCTTCATTTTTGACAGAGCGTTTTGCCTGGCGTAGTGTTCTTGGTTGGCATGTTTTTCTTTTAGCACTTTGACTACATCACTCCACTCCCTTCTGGCCTGTAAGGTTTCTTCTGAAAAATGCACTGATAATCTTATGTGGTGTTTCTTATATTTGACAAGATACTTTCCTTTTATTGCTTTCAAATTTTTCTCTTTGTCTTAACTTTTGACAATTTGATCATGTATGTTGGTATGGATTTTTCTGTGTTCCTTTTATTTGGTATCTTTTGGGATCCTTGGATCTAGATGTCTTTTCTTTCCCAGTTTGGGAAATATTCAGCCCTTATACTTTTGAATAAAATTTCTGTTATTTCTTTCTCTTTTCTCCTTTTGAATTCCTATAATGAGCACATTGGTCTACTTGATGCTCTCTTGTAAGGATTTTAAACTTTCTTTACTCTTTTAATTTCTTTTTCTTTTTGCTCTTTTGACTAAACTATTCTCAATAATCTGTCTTTGAGTTTGCGGATCCTTTCATCTGCATGACCTAATCTGATGTTGAACACTTCTACTGAATTTTTTAGTTCAGTTATTCTGTTCTTTAGTTATATGATTTCTGATTGGTAACTTAAAACATTTTAAAAGTTGCTTTGTTGAAATTATCACTATGTTCATGTGTTAGTCTTTTGACTTTTGACAGTTATTTTGAATTCTTTGTCAGGTATTGATATAATTCCATTTAATTTGTGTAAGTTTCTGGAGATCTATCTTGTTCCTACGTTTGAAATATCTTTGCCTGAATCTTCATTTTCTCTGACTCTGTCATGGTGTCTGCATAGTCAATGTAGGCAAATCTTCCAATGGTCAAAGACTGGCCTCAAATGAGAGAAGACCCCCTCATCCCCACCAATCAGCCTGGTGGCCTGTACTGATTCTTTCTCTCCCCATAAAGAAGCACAAAGCTGTGTTTTTTGTTTGCTTGCTCTGTGCTGAGCAGAGGAGATCTATAGTGTCTACCAGTTCAAACTGCCATCTTCATACTACCTAGGTGGCTAGACGTCACCAGAACTGTCAGATCTTTAAGACTGGCAAGAAAGATGCTAGTTCTTTGGGTAGCACCAGAGAAGTTGGAGCACTGGACATATGAATCAACTCTTCCATTGCCCAAGGGAAAGCTGCAAGCCGGGGCTTTTCATCTGCTTGTTCTGTGCTGAAAGAATGAGATTTTTCATCCACTTTCCTGTAGATTGGGGGAGGGTAAGAGATATGTATGTACCAACCCAAGCCACTATCTCCATTCTCGTCTTGGTGGCTAGACAGTGCTGGCCTTACTAGAACTTCAAGACTGACATGACAGAGGACAATCATCTAGAGAGCTTCCTCAGAAAAGTTGGGACACTGGATGTGTAATCCAACTCCTTCCCTATACTGGGAAAAGCTAGGGCTAGGTGGTCTCTTCCTGATAATATGGCACTGTGCCAGTGGTAGGGGTTCCCAAACCTCGTTACCTACTTTGGTAAGTCTAGTTTTACATTAGCCTTGGGTGCATGTACATTTCAATTAGCTTATGGATTTTCCAGAAAGGAAATTTGTGAATTTTTGCTGAGGGAAAAAGGAGGGTCCAGGGTTTTCTATTATGCCATCTTGCTGACATTACCTCCTCTATAAATATTTCTGTTGGTGCCTTTCATTTATTTGCTATATTAATTTTTTTCTGGCTCTCTTATGATGTTATGTTTCAGCTACTATGTCAATATGCAAATAAAATGTTTTGTATTTTACATGTGGATACACTTTATTGAAATAATAGCTGATCCTTAAGATATTCCCTCTCTGTGTATAAATATTTACTCCTCAGCTTTCATAGTTGTCAGGACAAAAGTCCATATTATAAGTGAAATTCCATTCATCCAATCAATATTTACAAAGAACCCTTCATCTTTGCACCACTGCTTACGTAAGTGCCCTCCTTGGGCCTGGAATTTCTTTTTATTTATTGTTTTTGTCAGTATTTTCTGAGGGTATTTGAGTAAGAGTTGGGCTCAGAAATTAAGTACATGTATTTTGATAGACATCTGAAATATATATTTCAGAATTATTAAGTTATGAATATAACTGAAAATCAGGCAAGTGGTCATTCTTAGAGAATGGAGAGAGGAAAATGCCAATTGTTTTCTTTTTTTGAACCACAAATGTTCTGAAACAATATCTTAATATTTTGTGTAATTGTTACAACATAGAAGAAATATTCCTTATCTTTTCACTGTCACTATCCTCTCTCCACATTGAAATTTTAGTTTCTTTCATGAAAGTCTACCTTACATTCACACTTCATAGTGCCCGTATGAATTCATGATTTGAAATTTGAAAAAAGGAAGAGTCAGTCACATATGGAAGGATGTGTGGATAAGTAGAAGACCTAATAAGACAAATAAACCATACAGTTAGCACACAGAAGCACAAATTGAGAGGGTAGTTTATAATGTTTTATATGGACATTTTAAAGCTGCATGAATATTTATAATAAGCAATCACTAGCAATGATTGCTTATTATACAGCCAAGATATCTTTATTCAGCCAAGATATCTTTATTTTTAATGTGTTCTTAGGATTAACTACAGGGCTGATACCTATTTCCTCTTGGCAGCTATATTTATCTATTCATCTAGGTAAAAATTCAGAATGCTGAATTTAGCAGCACATAGCAAAATGAACATAGCATCATTTTGCTTTATTCATATTCTCTAGTGATGATCATACCATCTTTCCTCAGCTGAATAACAACAACAACAACAGCAACTACTACTACAACATGAGCTCTTTCTGTCTTGAAAGGTGATATGGAATGAACTCAGACTGCTTTTGTTCATCTATATTATATGCCATATTGTTCTTAGTGAATGATCCAAAGTCAGAATAGGCTGTCTTTCCTAGCTCTTGGCAGTGCTGACACACAGAGAAACACAATGTTTTATACCTCACAAATTTAGGAAGGTACTATGTTGAATATAGACTCATAAAAATAAAGTTATATAGCTATGCAATACATTAAACAACATTGTCACAGATGTGATAAGATGTAGATAGGCAGTATTGAACTGTTAAGCTTACGGCGATAGGTTATTTTTTAACTGATGCAGAATATAAAGTACCCAATTTTCATGTCATTGAAGTCTACCCTACTATGATTTTTCCCCCTCAGTTTCATCATGTCTCTAGGTATGTTCTAATTTAACCCTGCATATGCTTACTATTTATGTTATGCATAAATGTATAATTATTGATAAAGTTTGATCCAATTACACTTTTGGGCTGATGAGAGAAAATTAGTAATGTAAATAAAAATGCCTTTTGGGCAAAACAAATCCCAAAGCTATGCCAGAAGATGTACTGTCTGAATTTAGCTTTTCTTTTTTTCCTTCCACCCTATATTTACTTTTTCATTGCCAGGCAATAAGGAAGATAAAAACTGAATGTGTTTGGCTTGCTCTATCCATACTTGCTAAAGTAAAATAAAAAGTAAAGAGAAACAAAATGATTAAAAATAAAATATCAGTGTAGCGCCTGTGGCTCAAAGGAGTAGGGCGCCGGTCCCATATGCCGGAGGTGGCGGGTTCAAACCCAGCCCCGGCCAAAAAAAAAAAACTGTCAAAAAAACAAAAACAAAAACAAAATATCAGGAATCACAAAATGGAAGCATAGCTTAGTGCTTCCTAAACCAAAGAGAACAGAGGAGGGCGTGGTGATGAAACTTAGAGTCAAGAAGGAGACAGATGATCTTTTAATATAACACAATCTAAGATAGCACTTCCAGAATAGTGAAGTAAGAACCCCAGAAAAAATTTCATTCTTCTATAAAAGAAATGAGAATATTGGCAGACATTGTTAAAATTAGTTTTCAGGAATTTGGAAATTGATAAAGACGTGATAATTTGAAGAGTGTTTATTCAAGAAAATGGGATAAATCTCAGCAAGGTAGTGGGCTTTGTGGTGCTTTAATTTGCTGTATTCCCATTGTCACTTGAAGATATATCAACTGAGATTTTCTAGTTTGAAAAAGACACACAAAGAGAGAGAGAAAAATCAAAAAAGAAGAATGATCCTCAAAAATAGAAGGACACCATGGACAGTGCCTGTGGCTCAAAGGAGTAGGGTACTAGCCCCATATGCCGGAGGTGGCGGGTTCAAACCCAGCCCCAGCCAAAAACTGCAAACAAACAAAAAAAAAAAATAGAAGGACACCACGAAGTATATCAACAAATATATAAATGGGATTTCTAGAATGTGAAGAGAAAGGGAAAAAAGGTGAAAGAATATTTAGGCAATAATGTTCAAAAAATGTTCAAAACATACCAAATTGGCTAAAAATCATTAATCAGCAAACTGTAAGTAAAATAAACTCAAAGAACTATGCATCTAGACATATCCTAATGAAACCATTGAAAGCCAAACAAGAAGACAGAGTATGGAAAGAAGAGATACAAGCAACTGATCCCATCATAGTATAAGGGAGGCTAATATGATTAATAGTTAATTTCTCCAAAAAATCCAGTGAGGTCAGAAGTCCAGAAATGAAAACACTATCAATGAAGAGTGTGATACCTGGCAATACTACCTTCAAAAATGAAGTTAAGGCATTCCAAGAAAAATAAAAATGGAAAGAGTTTATCACTTGCAGACTTGCAATACTGAAAATACTGAAGGGAGTCCTTTGGATGAAATGAAAGAACACTGGAGAGTGACCTGAAGAAATAAAGAGCACTAGTGAAAGAAATGACAAATATTAGAGCAGAACTAAATGAAACAGAAAATAGAAAATCAATAGAGGAATTAATGAAACTAAAGTTTTTTTTTTTTTTGAAAAGATCAAGAAAACTGACAAAGCTTTAGCTAGTCTTATCAAGAGAAAAAGAGGGAGCAAGATGGCGGCCGAGTAACAGCTTCCTTGCATCTGGGCACCGTGAGTCTGGGGAGATAGGACTCTGGGCATCTCTGGCTGGTGGGATCTGCCTATCATCACTCCTATGAGGATACAGGGAGTCAGCGAGAGACTTCTGGACCCCAAGAGGAGGACTAAAACAGTGGAAAACCGGCAAGTGGTCACGTGTGTTCAATCCGTCTAAACCCACCCACAACTTCCACAGGCACAAGAACTTAAAGAGCAAGAGGAAGTGAAAGGAAAATTAGGGCAAGGAAACAGATAAAAGAAATCACTCATGAGGAAGAATCAGCAGAAAACTCCAGGCAACATGAAGAACCAGTCCAGAACAACCCCACCAAGGGACCATGAGGTAGCTACTGCAGATGATTCCACCTGTAAAGAAATGTTAGGAATGACAGAAAGGGAATTTAGAATACACATGTTGAAAACAATGAAAGAAATGATGGAAACAATGAAGGAAATTGCTAATAAAGTGGAAAATAACCAAAAGGAAATCCAAAAACAGAATCAAATAAGAGATGAATGATATGAAGAATATAAAAAGGATATAGCAGACCCGAAGGAACTGAAACAGTCAATCAGAGAACTTAAAGATGCAATGGAAAGTATCAGCAACAGGTTAGACCATGCAGAAAAAAGAATTTCAGAGGTAGAAGACAAAGTTCTTGAGATAACTCAGACAGTAAAAGAGGCAGAAAAGAAGAGAGAGAAAGCAGAACGTTCACTTTCAGAATTATGGGACTTTATGAAGCATTCCAACCTACGAGTTATAGGAATTCCAGAAGGGGAAGAAGAATGCCCCAGAGGAATGGAAGCCATACTAGAGAATATTATAAAAGAAAATTTCCCAAATATCACCAAAGATTCTGACACACTGCTTTCAGAGGGATATCGGACCCCAGGTTGCCTCAACTCTAACCGAGCTTCTCCAAGACACATTGTGATGAACCTGTCCAAAGTCAAGACAAAAGAAAAGATTCTGCAAGCTGCCAGGAGTAAGCACCAGTTGACCTACAGGGGCAAATCCATCAGAGTGACTGCAGACTTCGCTACTGAAACTTTCCAAGCAAGAAGACAATGGTCATCTACCTTTAATCTACTTAAACAGAACAATTTTAAGCCCAGAATTCTGTACCCCGCTAAGCTAAGCTTCAAAATTGATGGAGAAATCAAATCATTTACGGATATACAAACATTGAGGAAATTTGCCACAACAAGACCAGCTCTACAGGAAATACTTCAACCTGTTCTGCACACTGACCACCACAATGGATCAGCAGCAAAGTAAGAACTCAGAAATCAAAGGACAGAACCTAACCTCCACACTGATGCAAAAGATAAAACTAAGCAATGGACTCTCACCAAATAAGACGAATAGAATACTACCACACTTATCAATTATCTCAATAAATGTTAATGGCTTGAATTCCCCACTGAAGAGACATAGATTGGCTGACTGGATTAAAAAACACAAGCCATCCATTTGCTGTCTGCAAGAAACACACCTGGCTTCAAAAGACAAATTAAAGCTCCGAGTCAAGGGTTGGAAGACAATTTTTCAGGCAAATGGAATTCAGAAGAAAAGAGGAGTTGTAATCTTATTTTCAGATACATGTGGATTTAAAGCAACTAAAGTCAAAAAAGACAAGGATGGTCACTTTATATTGGTCAAGGGAAAACTACAACAAGAAGACATTTCAATTCTAAATATTTATGCACCCAATTTAAATGCTCCCAGATTTTTGAAGCAGACCTTACTCAGTCTGAGCAATATGATATCTGATAATACCATCATAACAGGGGACTTTAACACTCCTCTTACAGAGCTGGACAGATCCTCTAAACAGAAATTAAAGAAAGATATAAGAGATTTAAATGAGACCCTAGAACAACTGTGCTTGATAGATGCATATAGAACACTCCACCCCAAAGCTAAAGAATATACATTCTTCTCATCACCCCATGGAACATTCTCCAAAATTGATCATATCCTGGGACACAAAACAAATATCAACAGAATCAAAAGAATTGAAATTTTACCTTGTGTCTTTTCAGACCATAAGGCACTAAAGGTGGAACTCAACTCTAACAAAAATGCTCAACCCCACCCAAAGGCATGGAAATTAAACAATCTTCTGTTGAATAACAGATGGGTGCAGGAAGAAATAAAACAGGAAATCATTAACTTCCTTGAGCATAACAACAATGAAGACACAAGCTACCAAAACCTGTGGGATACTGCAAAAGCAGTTTTGAGAGGAATATTCATCGCTTTAGATGCCTATATTCAAAAAACAGAAAGAGACCGCATCAACAATCTCACAAGAGATCTTATGGAATTGGAAAAAGAAGAACAATCTAAGCCTAAACTCAGTAGAAGAAAAGAAATATCCAAAATCAAATCAGAGATCAATGAAATTTAAAACAAAAGAATCATTCAGAAAATTAATGAAACAAGGAGTTGGTTTTTTGAAAAAATAAATAAAATAGATAAACCATTGGCCAGACTAACTAGAAATAGAAAAGTAAAATCTCTAGTAACCTCAATCAGAAATGATAAAGGGGAAATAACAACTGATCCCACAGAGATACAAGAGATCATCTCTGAATACTACCAGAAACTCTATGCCCCAAAATTTGACAATGTGAAGGAAATGGATCAATATTTGGAATCACACCCTCTCTCTAGACTTAGCCAGGAAGAAATAGACCTCCTGAACAGACCAATTTCAAGCACTGAGATCAAAGAAACAATTAAAAAGCTTCCAACTAAAAAATGCCCTGGTCCAGATGGCTTCACACCAGAATTCTATCAAACCTTCAAGGAAGAGCTTATTCCTGTACTGCAGAAATTATTCCAAAAAACTGAGGAAAAAGGAATGTTCCCCAACACATTCTATGAAGCAAACATCACCCTGATACCAAAACCAGGAAAAGACCCAAACAAAAAGGAGAATTTCAGACCAATCTCACTCATGAATATAGATGGAAAAATTCTCAACAAAATCCTAGCCAATAGATTACAGATTATCACCAAAAAAGTCATTCATCATGATCAAGTAGGTTTCATCTCAGGGATGCAAGACTGGTTTAACATACGCAAGTCCATAAACGTTATCCACCATATTAACAGAGGCAAAAATAAAGATCACATGATCCTCTCAAAAGATGCAGAAAAAGCATTTGATAAAATCCAGCATCCTTTACTAATTAGAACACTGAAGAGTATAGGCATAGGTGGCACATTTCTAAAACTGATTGAAGCTATCTATGACAAACCCACAGCTAATATTTTACTGAATGGAGTAAAACTCAAAGCTTTTCCTCTTAGAACTGGAACCAGACAAGGTTGTCCTCTGTCACCTTTACTATTCAACATAGTGCTGGAAGTTCTAGCCAATAAAATTAGGCAAGACAAGGAAATGAAGGGAATCCAAATGGGAGCAGAGGAGGTCAAACTCTCCCTCTTTGCTGATGACATGATCTTATACTTAGAGAACCCCAAAGACTCAACCACAAGACTCCTAGAAGTCATCAAAAAATACAGTAATGTTTCAGGATATAAAATCAATGTCCACAAGTCAGTAGCCTTTGTATACGCCAATAACAGTCAAGATGAGAAGCTAATTAAGGACACAACTCCCTTCAGCATGGTTTCAAAGGAAATGAAATACCTAGGAATATACCTAACGAAGGAGGTGAAGGGCCTCTATAAAGAAAACTATGAAATTCTCAGAAAGGAAATAGCAGAGGATATTAACAAATGGAAGAACATACCATGCTCATGGATGGGAAGAATCAACATTGTTAAAATGTCTATACTTCCCAAAGCAATCTACCTATTCAATGCCATTCCTATCAAAGTACCTACATCGTACTTTCAAGATTTGGAAAAAATGATTCTGTGTTTTGTATGGAACCGAAAAAAACCCCGTATAGCTAAGGCAGTTCTTAGTAATAAAAATAAAGCTGGGGGCATCAGCATACCAGATTTTAGTCTGTACTACAAAGCCATAGTGGTCAAGACAGCATGGTACTGGCACAAAAACAGAGACATAGACACTTGGAATCGAATTGAAAACCAAGAAATGAAACTAACATCTTACAACCACCTAATCTTCGATAAACCAAACAAGAACTTACCTTGGGGGAAAGACCCCCTATTCAATAAATGGTGTTGGGAGAACTGGCTGTCTACATGTAAAAGACTGAAACTGGACCCACACCTTTCCCCACTCACAAAAATTGATTCAAGATGGATAAAGGACTTAAATTTAAGGCATGAAACAATAAAAATCCTCAAAGAAAGCATAGGAAAAACACTGGAAGATATTGGCCTGAGGGAAGACTTCATGAAGAAGACTGCCATGGCAATTGCAACAACAACAAAAATAAATAAATGGGACTTCATTAAACTGAAAAGCTTCTGTACAGCTAAGGAGACAATAACCAAAGCAAAGAGACAACCTACACAATGGGAAAGGATATTTGCATATTTTCAATCAGACAAAAGCTTGATAACTAGGATCTATAGAGAACTCAAATTAATCCACATGAAAAAAGCCAACAATCCCATATATCAGTGGGCAAGAGACATGAATAGAACTTTCTCTGAAGATGACAGACGAATGGCTAACAAACACATGAAAAAATGTTCATCATCTCTATATATTAGAGAAATGCAAATCAAAACAACCCTGAGATATCATCTAATCCCAGTGAGAATGGCCCACATCACAAAATCTCAAAACTGCAGATGCTGGCGTGGATGTGGAGAGAAGGGAACACTTTTACACTGCTGGTGGGACTGCAAACTAGTACAACCTTTCTGGAAGGAAGTATGGAGAAACCTCAAAGCACTCAAGCTAGACCTCCCATTTGATCCTGCAATCCCATTACTGGGCATCTACCCAGAAGGAAAGAAATCCTTTTATCATAAGGACACTTGTACTAGACTGTTTATTGCAGCTCAATTTACAATCACCAAAATGTGGAAACAGCCTAAATGCCCACCAACCCAGGAATGGATTAACAAGCTGTGGTATATGTATACCATGGAATACTATTCAGCCATTAAAAAAAATGGAGACTTTACATCCTTCGTATTAACCTGGATGGAAGTGGAAGACATTATTCTTAGTAAAGCATCACAAGAATAGAGAAGCATGAATCCTATGTTCTCAATCTTGATATGAGGACAATTAATGACAATTAAGGTTATGGTGGGGGGAAGCAGAAAGAGGGATGGAGGGAGGGGGGTGGGGCCTTGGTGTGTGTCACACTTTATGGAGGCAAGACATGATTGCAAGAGGGACTTTACCTAACAACTGCAATCAGTGTAACTGGCTTATTGTACCCTCAATGAATCCCCAACAATAAAAAAAATATATATATAAAAAAAAAAAAAAAGAGAAAAAGAAATAAGACTCAAATTACTAAAACCAGAGATGAAAGAGAGGAAATCACTTTGATCTTAAGGAAATAGAATGGATTATCAGGAAATACACTAATGACTATATGACAACAGATTAGATAACTTAGGTGAAATGAACAAAATCCTAAAAGGAGACAAAATACTAAACTGCCTTAAGAGGAAATAGTTAGAACAGAATCATACCAAGGGATTGGATGTGTCATTTTAAAACTTGGGGCCAAGAAAAAAAGCTCAGACCCAGATTGTTTCACTGGTGAATTCTATCAAATGTTATAAAAAAACAAAACAAAACAAAACTACTCCTTCACAAATTCATCCAAAATTTGTGAAAAATAGCTCTTAAATGAGAATTTACATCCTTATTTCTGGAATCTTAGATGGAAGTCTTTGCAGATGTGATTAAGTTAAAATCTTGACATAAAACCATGATCCTTTGCGTCCTTGGATTAAGTAATGATTTCTGAGATATGATACCAAAACACAAGTGACAAGAGAAAGAAATAGACAAATTGAACTTCATCAAAACAAAAAACTTATATGCTTCAAAGGACATCATCAAGAAATTGACAACAACCCACAGAACAGAAAAAATATTTGCAAATCATGGTATTGTGCACCTCACCCAGGAGGTGTGCCACATACCCTTACGTGTGTCTGACAGGTGAAAGCACAGCAACCCCCTCCCTCTTTCTGTTTGTCCCCTTCCTCCTCTCCTCTCCCCCCAGCTTGAGTTTAATTGTGCTTTTCTCTTTTATGGGCACACGTTTGTCTACTGGTTTCATATTAGTATTGAGTACATTGGATACTTGCTCTTCCATTCTCGTGATACTTAGGAGAATGTTCTCTGACTCCTTCCAGGTTAATACAAAAGATGTAAAGTCTCCATCTTCTTTTATGGCTGAATAGCATTCCATCATATGTGTACATCACAGTTTATTAATCCATTCGTATGTTGATGGGCACTGGTTAATTCCACAACTGGCAATTGTGAATTGAGCTGTGATAAATGTTCTGGTGCAAATTTCCTTATGGTAAAATGATTCTTTTTCTTCTGGACATCACCCCTTCTTCACATCACCCCAATCTCTGGATTCTGTCATCACATCTCTTTCTCTGCTTCTGTTATCAAACCCCCTTTTACCTCCCTTCGATAAGGGCACTTATGAATACATTTAGGACGCACCTTGAGAATGCAGAATAATCTCCCCATTACAAGAGTTTTAACTTAATAGTACCAATAAAGTACTTTCTGCCACTTAAGGAAACACAGGTTCCAGGGATTAGGTCCTGGATATTTTTGGAGGCCACTGTTGAGTTTACCATAATATTTAGAACATTTCTTTTCAAAGGCACATACTCTTATTCCTGTTTTGTGCTAATCCTTTCCTATCCAAAATGTAAAGCACTAGGATTATCTCTTCACCACCTTTGGATCTGAAATTGTACAGAAAGGGCAGTCCCTTTCTGGCATAATCCTCATTTACATGGTGCTAAGTGCGCCACCATCCTAGGCATAAAGTGGAGCTGCGGGGACATTTTAAGACAAAAGCGAACAAACCAAAGGACACAAGTACCCAATTCTTTAAAATGACGTGTTCTAGTATTTCTCCCAAAGAAGCATAATGTCTTTTCTTTTAAACCCTTTGTTCTGCTTCTGGTTGATTCTTGGTTCATAAATCACATGTAAGTGGTGTTACAACTTTTTTTGTTGGTTTGTCAAGCAAGGTCTACAATCGCGGGATGGTAAGAGGTCTGGACCTAGGCCTGGGCTCTTGCCTTCTCAGGTCCTAAAATACGCTCCCTTTGCTCCATATTGTCATTCACTGAACCCTATTGGTTCCTCTTTTCCCAAGGAAGAAGGATTCCCAGTGTGTCTTCTACCTGCCAGTTTCTATGCTTAACAGTTCTTTCAGTGGGGATAGTGGTTCCTGTTTGAGATCGCAGGCGTAGAGATAAGAGAGTAGATGGGTCATCATGCATCTACCAACTGACTATAAATTTTACTCAGATTACATTAGGAACCTTTTTATTACTGCAGACTTTGACTTTGGAAGATGAAAGATGGTATGAAGTAGGAACATGCAGTAATTGGAGGTGAACAGTGGCAAATGACCAGATAATCCCTCGATTTTGGGATGTGTATTTGCCTCTTTCATTTGAACGTGGACAGGATTAGGGTTCTGGAAATCCAAATTAAATTATGCAAACATAGTCTCTATATAGGCTAAAAAGACCCTAAATAATTACCTAGAATTAATTGAAATTCCTAATTAACTATCTACACACAATTCTTGCTTTCTTATTATTTTACTGTTGGAAATGGACTAACATAATTTACTAATCTTAGGCAGAATTGTTTATTTTCTAGGATAGCAAACTAATTAAGTTGTTTTTATTGAGGAGTATTATTTTTCTCCTATCTGGAATAGACTAAATGAAGATCTGATTTATGTCAACAAAACATTTTTTAAAAGGCTGAGAAAATGACATTGTCAATAAACATTTGAAGGGAAGATTTACTTCCAATTCATTAGGAATAATTGAGATGACAACAAAAATGTCATATCAACAGTTTTTCCAGAACTAAGCTTTGGATGAAGTAAAAATGTATTAGCATACTTTTTTTTTTTTTGAGACAGAGTCTCACTCTGCTGCCCAGCTAGAGTGCGGTGGCAGCAGCCTAGCGAGCAGCAACCTGGCAACCTGGCAACCTCAAACTCCTGGCTTCAAACGATCCTCTTGTCTCATCTTCTTGAGTAGCAGGAACTACAGGCATGCTCCACAACTCTAGGCTAATTTTTCAACTTTTAGTAGAAAAGGGTCGTTCCTTTGACAGAAATGTGAAGTTTTAACTCCTGTCTTATTAGAAGGATGTAGTCTGTTCTTTGTGTTTCCTCGTGTGTTGTAACTTTTCCAGAATGCACAGAACCTCATGTGCAATTCAAATAATTAAGAAAAGGGTATTTAAAAAAAAAGGGTATTTTTTTCTATTTGGCAAAAAATAAGAAAAACAAATCTCAAGCTCCTACCATATATCTATATCTATCTATCTATCTATCTATCTATCTCACATGTATTCTCCTTTGGAAAGGATGAAATCCTAAGAATAAACTCTTTGTCTCATTAACAAAAAAAAAAAAGAAAAGGGTCGTTCTTGCTCAGGTCGGTTTCGAACTCCTGAGCTCGAGCTATCCTCCTGCCTCCGCCTTCCAGACTGCTAGGATTACAGGCATGAGCCAAGGCGCCCAGCCTGCCTCTGTCTTCTTCCATCTCTATTTCTCTCCATCTTTTTCCTGTAGTGGCCAAGTGACATTCAGGTAATGCAATGATTGGCAGCAGTTGGACAAGGATAGGCCTCCTAACGTGTTCTCAGCATTTGGTTATACAGGGATTATTTGCTGGCACTTAACGTTAGAATACTTGATACAAAATCTTTGTTCTGTCAAGCAAATTATCCCAAGCTGGAGTCATGGAGGGGTCACTTACTCGTGGACCTTCCCATGTAAGTGATTTTTTTTTTAGGGCCAAGAGAGAAAAGCTTCCTTCTGAAATCATACAGAGAATTTCCTTTGTTCTATGAAATAGATGTTCAGGACTGATCCTTTATTTACACAGGAAGTTTCTAACAATAGATCCTGAATTCTACTTTTGGAACACCACTTTCTCATTTATTCTAAGAGAATTTGAAACTCAAAAAGAAAAGAGAAGATCTATGAAAAAGCAAGATGTCTTGGATATACTATTGATGTGAAGATGAACCTTCATTACAACAGGCATGTGCTGTGCCACAGATCTATGCGGGAGAAGTCTGTTTACAAAAGAAGACATCAATCAAGACATAGGCATCATTTATAATGTCTTTGCTCAGTTGCTAACTCCAGAGTGAGCTGGTGAGTGAGATGGCTGAAGCCTGGCAGCCAATTTAAAGCCAAGGTCTGCACGGTCCAGAGATTTATCAGAGAGTCAAGGAGCTAGTATCTTTTATGACTTGCACCTTCTCCAGAGGCAGTAAATGAAAAAGACGGAAAAAGGAGGTGCCATCTATTGCGACTGTGTAAAATCACATAAACACCATGCTCTGGGCTTTCATTAGAACACCTCCCTCTCAGCTAACTACTGTCAGCATTAAATTACAGAGTCAGGAGGCCCCACTCAATACCAATTCATTCATTTCAGATCACAGTTTGGCAGAAAACCTGTAGAGAAAGGCCAAACCTTTACCCACTAAGCCTTTTATTTGTGACTAAACAAAGGTCTTGACAAGTAGTATAATTTGCATCAAGCAGGGCTACACCAAAGGCCAATTAATACTTTTTTAAAAATAAAGATTCGTTCTAGCCTCTAGTCTACTGGATAGGACTTATCATTTTGCATATCAAAAGACATAAAAGCTTGTAGATTATTTTCTTCTTAATTCAAGTATTGTATCTTTAAGTATTACCAACCTTACAAACAATGAGTAACCTGATTTTTAAAAAATAAGCCCAAAATTTACATCCGTCAGGTATGAGCTGTCCAATCCTGGGCTGGAGTGGCAAAAGTTTTGGTGGTGTTGGTTTTATAGTATGTTGATTGGAGAGATTTACTATCATAACCCTTTTAAATTCCATTATTGTACAATTTAGCACGCAGGTGGTCAAATCAAAATGAGCTTTTAAGAAATGCAGAAAGGTTTTAATCTCCTTAGGTATTTTCTGGGATAAAAAGGTATATAAAGCTATTAACTTTCTAGGGGGGTTGATTTTCGTTTTTACTCTTTAGCTGTCATTGTTCAAACAGCTTATTTAGGAAAAGGAAATCAAATGTAGTACAGCCTTGTATATATGGTTGGAAGTTTGACATAGTTTCTTAAATAGACTGATTTTCTGATCATGTAGAAGTAAGGTTGCAATGAGAAATTAAAAATCAACGTATCTTAAATTCATGCTGGTGGAGGGATGATATTAATTGACGAGTTCGTTTCTTTTGAGCTGCAGTGCTTGGGTTTTACAATATAAGGGAAATGGTTTTGGTGAAAACATATGTTGCCTTAAGAGTTATTAAAGCTTTAATTGTGCAAAAGATTAGAGTTGATACTTTCTTACAAGTGATGCTATTTATTTAATTATCACAAGGACAGTATGAGTTAGAGAAAAGAGAGAAGATGAGAAGAGTCAAGCTAGGAGAAGTTAAATACAGTAGAACCTCTGTAAGTTGACTGCCAAGGGACTGTAACAAATTGGTCAGCATACAGAGGGGGTCAACATAAGGAACCAAGCCTACTGTACACTGAGTACATGTGGTGTATGTCCGATCTATGAAAACTAGGTCAACTGAAGGAGGTGGTTCTACTGTACCTTGCCGAAGGCCACCTGCTGATAAGAGAATTGACGCACAAGTGTTCTATCTTGAAGGCCACTGATTTTCTGCTGTAACACTGTCCCTTTTGTATGTTGGAGTTGTCAGGAGGGTGTTATTATATTTCTCTTGAGCTCATTGTTGCTGTAATCAGTGGTCAATTTTTTTTAATTTTTCTTTCAGTGGCCAATGTTTATGCACAGTAGCCCCCAGCAAAGTTTCTGAAAAGGTAGTCTATTCTTTGTTAGTTGCCAAAACAAGAGGTTTTTCTCCAACTCATGGAGGGATTTGGTGGTTTTGACCCTTGTGAATACAAACTAATGATTCACTCAGTGTGTTATTCCAATTTGCTTATTGTATTTTTCGCTCATGTTATGTAGACTGGAAGGATGAATAAATACTCATGACAAGGTCCAAAAGAGTGGAAACCATTAACTTAGAGGATTTAGCTGCAGTGGGTGATTATGGAAATGGAGCAGTCTGTGGCAGTCCTTAAGATTCTAGGTCCCTTGTCAGAGACATAACGTATAATCATTTTCTCCCATTCTGAGGGCTGTCTGCTTGCTTTACATACTGTGTTCTTGGCTGTGCAGAAACTTTTTAGTATGATCAGATCCCAGTAATGTATTTTTGGTGTTGCTTCAATTGCCTGGGGGCGGGGGGGGTCTTCCTCATAAAATATTCTCCTAGGCTGATTTTTTCAAGTGTTTTTCCTGTACTTTCTTCTAGTATTTTTATATCAAGTTGTGTCTCTGACAAAAGTTTAAGAACCAGAATCCACAGAAAACACAAATGTATTAGCAAGAAAAGAACAAGTGATCCCTTCTCAGTGTGGGCAAGGGACTTGAATAGAAACTTCTCTGAAGAAGACAGGTGCATGGCCTATAGACACATGAAAAAATGCTCATCATCCTTAATCATCAGAGAAATGCAAATAAAAACTACTTTGAGATATCATCTAACTCCAGTAAGATTAGCCCATATCACAAAATACCAAAACTATAGATGTTGGCATGGATGTGGAGAAAAGGGAACACTTCTGCACTGTGGGTAGAAATGCAAACTAATACATTCCTTTTGGAAAGATGCTTGGAGAACACTTAGGGATCTAAAAATAGACCTGTCATTCGATCCTGCAATTCCTGTACTAGGTATATATCCAGAAGACCAAAAATCACTTTATAACAAAGATATTTGCACCAGAATGTTTATTGCAGCCCAATTCATAATTTCTAAGTCATGGAAGAAGCCCAAGTGCCCATCTACCCATGAATGGATTAATAAATTGTGGTATATGTACAACATGGAATATTATGCAGCCTCAGAAATGGAGACTTTACCTCTTTTATGTTTACATGGATGGAGCTGGAACATATTCTTAGCAAAGTATCTCAAGAGTGGGAGAAAAAGTATCCAATGAACTCAGCCCTACTATGAAACCAATTTATAAGCACCCACACTTCCATATGAAATCCATAACCCAACTACAGCCCAAGATGAAGGGAAAAGAGGAGGAGGAGGATGGGTGGAGGGAGGGTAGTTGGTGGGACCACACCTATGGTGCATTTTACAAGGGTAATGTTAAATCTACCAAGAGTAGAATATAAATGTCTTAATGCAATAACTAAGAAAATGCAGTGAAGGCTATGTTAACCAGTTTGATGAAAGTATTTCAAATTGTATATAAAACCAGTACATTGTATCCATAATTGCTTTAATTTACACAGCTATGATTTAATAAAAAAACAAAAAACAAAACAAGATTCTAGGTCCCTGAGGTTGCAGGAATTGGGGCATGGCAGTTCCATTTACAACACAAGTGCTGTAGTCCATCTGCCTCTCTTTTCTGAGGGCCCAAGGGAAGGAGATCGTCAACTAAGATGGATTTTATAATCGCAAAATCTCTGCTAAGAGATTAGGCATCTATTTTACAAATATGTTTTGTGGTTATACTTTTTCCCCCCTACTAAATCAAGACGAGCAGCCTTTTTGAATGTCTCTAAAATGCTGACACTGTACAGGACACTGGAGAGGGGGTCAATATTCTCTGACTTCAAGGAAATGGGCAGCCGTGTATAGTAATAGGTACGGTAATAAAAATGACACAGTATCAAGTAGAGATACAAAAAGGGGCATTAGGAGCTCTGGGTCGGGGGCCAAGAACAGCTTTCAGAAAAAGTGGCATTAAAGAATTAAAAGATCTGTGTTAAGCATTCTTTTTTAATTTAAAACATTTTATTTTTAAAAATTGCAGGTTCAAAGTCAAGACAGGCAAGAATATGTGAAACAGCACAGCCAAAATCCCAGAGTCCAGTGAGAGGGGTAGATAGGCTAGATGGGAAGGCAGATGCTAGGCCAAGACTTGTGGATCATGCTGCTGGGACATTGCCTCCAAGGCCATGGAGAGCCACTGCAGGGCTTGAGCAGGTGCTCACTGTGATCAGCTTTGTGGCTGGGAAGCACCAGTCAGCGGTTAGTGGACAGATTACAGAGTGGCAAGATTGGAAGCACAAAGACCAGGCAGGACAGTATGTCATGTTATTTTTAAGCACAAACAAAAAGATTAAAAAAACACTGGTATTCTTAAATGATTAAATTTGGTGATGGTACTACTGTTTATGCTATTTGTAAGTGACTAACCTAGACTTTCAGCTGGATGCCCCAGGGAAAGAGCTTCTGCGGTGAAGATCTGCACATGGGGAAGTGCCCTCAGAACCAACTCCTGCAGGGCAGTGAAGGCAGCAGGAGTGGGGCTGTGACGCAATCATGACGGACATCTGAGCCAGCCCATGGGGCGCACAGGTCCTGGGTTGCCTTGAGAGGCAGGGGGCTGGGTTTTTATACTTCTGTGGCTAGTCATTGGATTCAGGCTGTCACCAGGTAGAGGGAGAAACTTCCTTAGCCTGAGATGAAAATCAGCTAAGTGCCATCAGCCATCAGCCAGTCTGTGAGCACTCGTTTGAGTGATCAGACGCAGGAAGGCATTCACTGTCATTAAAGACATGAACATTCTCTTGAGGACGTTCTTGTGGCGTAATCATGCTCATGTAGCAACTCTCTTAGGTTTTTAGACTTGGACTTTCCTCTGCCGCAATATTCTTTTCTCAGTCCCTTCATGTGGCTGCCTGCTCTCTCTCCCTCCCTCCCTCCCTTCCTTCTTTCCTTTTTCCTTCCTTTCTTCCTTCCCTTCCTCTCTTCCTCCTTTTCTCCCTTCCTCCTTCCTTCTCTTCTTCCTTCCTGCCTCTCCGTCTTTTCTTTCTTTCTTCGTTTTTCTCTCTCCTTTTGACACTTGATTCTCATTTCTAACATCTCCACTGAGAAGGCTTTTCTGTTCACTCTGTGTCATCAGCCACCACTCCCAATAGTCACTGACGAGGACATCACTCTTTTATTTTCTTTATAGCAGAAAAAGATAAATACAAATCTCTTCTATGTCTCCCCACCCCTACAATGTGAGCTCCGGGGATCCTTTCTATCTTGTTCACTGCTATATCCCCTGCACCCAGAGCAGGGCTGGTCACATAGAAGATTCTCTCAATCAGTGTTTGATGAATGAATAAATAAAAATTAAAATTAAGGAAATGAATACCAGAAGAATTAGAATTTTTTTAAATAAGAGGTTGTTTCAGTCCATTTTGTGTTGCTATAAAGGAATACCCAAGGGTGGGTAATTTATAAAGAAAAGAGTTTTATTTGGCTCACAGTTCAGCAGGCTGTGAAAGAAGCCTGGCCCCAGGATCTGCTTCTGGTGACCTCAGGAAGCTTACAATCATGGCAGAAGGCGAAGGGGCAACAGGTGTGTCACCTGGCAAGATAGGGAGGGAACAGGTGCCAGGTGCTTTGAAACAACCAGCTCTCATGTGAACTAATGGAAGAACTCACTCATTACTCTGGGGAGGGTGCCAAGCTATTCACCAGGGATCAGCCCCCGTGACCCAAATGCCTCCTGCACTGAGGATCAAATTTGGATATGAGATTTGGAGGGGACAAATGTTCCAACTATATCAAAGGTTGAGAACTTATTATTTTTTGCTTTTGACAGTGATCAAAATCAAGTCCAGGAAAAGGGTTTGTGTCTCATCACTCTTTCTATAGTTCTCAGCCACCCACAGAGAACTGCTGGAAAATCTCTCTTGATCATGTGAGATGGATAGCCCTCTGGCAAGAGCTTAGCTCTAAGATCTCACATTGAGTCTCATTTTTTTTTTCTTTCCTATGCTAAGTTTGAAGGCTTTTATTATTCTTAAAAAAACCTATCTTAGAGGAACATAAATTATCTATTAAAGAGACTTTTGGAATTTTAACATAACAATCACGAGTGGACTTTGCGCAGACTACAGGAGCAACTCCTCTGTAATCACCTCAACCATTTTCCTTCAAATAGAAACAAACTAAAAAAGTAGTCATTTTCCTACGTAGAGGCAAAAAGCCACTTAGCACAGCTTGAAGATTCAAATTATTCTGGAAACAACACTGCTGTACTTGGCTTTAATTTGAACTTCATCTCTTAGAAGCAGATTTAGACTCAGGCCCCAAGACGAGTGCTGACTTCAGAAGGGCCTGTGGATGGCTAGGCGTGGGAGGCAGAGCCCTTCTTTTTCCTTTCTGGACCTTCTCCCGCCTGCTTCTTCCCTGACATAGTGATCTCAGTCTTGAAAGCCCTGAGACGTTTGTTCAAGAAGAACAGAAGGAATCTCTGGACATCACTTACTCAAGCTCTTGTCACTCCCCAGGAATGAATGGACATCATTCTCTATAAATTCACATTCTCTATAAATTCAAATTAGTTGTGTTTAAATATTTAGATTCTTTTGCTAAAATATTGGGTCCTCTGCTTCAATTAAGAGAGTCCAGAGAGCAAACAGGAGAGCGTTTCGGTGGTTAGGCAAGACACTGAAGGTACTTAGGGCTGATCTGCAGTGTTTTTAAGCAATGGAAGTGAGAGTGGAGAAGTGTGGGGTAGCTCAGGAGAACTGTGTATGCAGGTTTAACTTCTTCTAAGGAAGCCAGTCCCCTTTAATAGAGAAGTTCAAGGTAGAAAGTGGGGAACCTCAGGATATGGTGAACACTCAGTCACCACCACAGGTGTTGCAGGGTGGGGAACCTGTGGCCTTCCAGATCCTTAAGTGCGGCCTTTTGACTGAATCCAAATTTTATAGGACATTAAGGATGTAGACGGCCACAGATTTCCCACCCTGCAGGACATCCCAGAAGGAATTCAAGAAACAGAAGCATGACGATCTGGAAGGATCCCTACCAACCTTAACATTCTACAAGTACAAAGAGAGCGGCTCTCCATGATTTTGTGTCCACACATAGTTGTTTGTTGCCATAAATGCTAGAATTCTAAAACTGAGACTGTTATCCTCTTTAAATCTAACTTTTCATTTGGATGTCCCTATCTTCCCAGTCACTTAAATCTGAAAGTTGTGAATCCTGTACAGATGGGTCTCTCTTGCTTTGGTCTTTCTCTCTCTAAATTAAAATCATTTTTTATTCAGTTTTTATTTTTATTAGAGTTGTACACACACACAGTGTAAGAGCCAAATGGTTTTGCCAGGCTAGTTCTGAGAACAGAAGTCTCCCCCTCCCTTCATTTCCTCTCTCTGTAGGCAACCACAATAAGCACTTTTGGCTGTTTGAGTTGGTACATGCCGCCACATTTCTAAATAGCAGGTTCATGTTTCTAGTTCTTGATTTTTTAGATTTAGGTAGGACTTACTGACTTCTCGCCAGGAAGATAAGGATTATGAAATAATAATATTATAAATAATATAATGCAATATATAATAACTAATATATAACAATAATTAAATAACGTATAATATAATAATCTTTCTTACCACTTTCCCCACCTTCCTTTCATCCTCTCTCCCATATAACTGAGGGTAAAGCCCTATATTATGAATATTCACATTTGAGGCTGCTGTATTTACTTTCCTTCCCATCTTCTTTTAATTTTCCTGGGTTTTATAATTGTGGGGTTTTTGGGGTGTGTGTGTGTGACACGTGCATACACATGCATTTTCTTTGTTTTATATTGACATACTCATAAGCAATTCAAACTCAAATCCTACATTTTTCCAAGTCTCATCACAATTCTTTTTTTTTTTTTTTTAATGTTTGGAATTCATTGAGGGTACCAAAAATTAGGTTACACTGATTGCATTTGTTAGATGAAGTCTCTCTTATACTTGTTCCCTCCCCCAAGAGGTGTGCCGTACCTTCTCCTCAGCTCCCTCATTCTCCTACGCGGTCTTATATTAGCTCATCTACTGCCTTCATATTAGAATTGAGTACATTGGATTCTTGCTTCTTCATCTTGTGATGCTTTGCTAAGAAGAGTGTGTTCCACCTCCCACTAGGTTAATGCAAAAGATGTAAAGTTTCCATCTTTTTAATGGCTGAATAGTATTCCATGGTATACATATACCACAGCTTATTAATCCATTCCTGGGTCAGTAGGCATTTAGGTTGTTTCCACATTTTGGTGATTGTAAATTGAGCTGCAATAAACAGTCTAGTGTAAATGTCCTTATGATAAAAGAATTTTTTTTCCTTCTGGGTAGATGGGATTGCAGGATCAAACGGGAGGTCTAATTTGAGTTCTTTAGGATTCTCCATACTTCCTTCCAAAAAGGTAGTATTAGTTTGCAGGCCCATAGGTGCATTACGTAATGAATTCATGTCATCTTTGAGACAGAGTTTCACTTTTTCATCCTTGGTAGAGTGCTGTGGTGTCATAGCTCACAGCAACCTCAGACTCCTGGGCTCAAGTGATTCACTTGCCTCAGCCTCCCAAGTAGCTGGAAGTACAGGTGCCCACCACAGCACCTGCTATTTTTTTTTAGAGAGGGGTCTTGCTTTTGCTCAGGCTGGTCTTGATCTCAAGCAATCCACTAGCCTTGGCCTCCCAGAATGCTAGGATGACAGGTGTGAGCCACTGCCCCCGGTCAAACTCATCCTCTTGAAGAAATGCTCTTTTTGCCATCTTTTGGCTTGTTCTGACCTGGTGCAACCTGACTGGCTGCCTCTTTAGCCCATTTACAGCTGACATTCTGCCCTGGGATTGCCTTTCCCGGTTGACTCTTAGTCCTGCTATATGCAGCCTCTTATTCCCGTGGCCCAGGCCTTCCTTGTTCTTGGCTGACTCCCTCACTTTGGTGGGGTGACTAGCTTCCAGAAAAAGTACTTGGAGCTAATTTTTTTGAGACTTACTTTAGGACTTTGAGAAGAAAGTGTTTTTTATACTCTTATACTTGATTGATACTTTTTGGCTGGGGGTAGAATTCTAGAAGGATTTTTTCCCCTAGAATTTTTAATGCCTTATTTTCTGCTTTCCAAGGTTAATGTTGAAAAACTAATAGTCATTCTGATTCCCAAAACTTTGTATGTCAAGGGTGTTTTACTCCCTACCACTTCTCTAGAAACTTGGAAGATTTTCTCTTTTCTCTGAATATTCTGAAATTTCCTAATCACATCAATTTTTATTCTTTGTGCTGGCTACTTGGATCAGGCCTTGAAAATTTAGAAAACTGTGTTGTTTAGAACTTGGGCTACTTTTTGGATGTTTTCTTTAATGATTTCCTCCCCTCCATCTCGGTTTTGCTGGAGACTCTGCTATATTGTATTTGGCTAATGGCTCCCCTGGGCTGGCTCTTTTATGTTCCTGTCTTTCCGCGCATGGTTTTCATCGGTCTTTTCACTCTCCTCTTTGGGAGAGTTCCCCACTGTTGTTTTCTAAAGTGTCCACTACTATGGATTTTTAATATGTTTTAGTTTGGCTCTTCTTTTTTCTTTATTTTATTTTAATGTTATTCTGTTTTTGTTTCATAGATGGGATATCTCCTTTTCTTTCTAAAAGTTTTTTTTTTTTATTTTTTGAGACAGAGTCATACTATGTCACACTCAGTAGAGTGCTGTGGAGTCACACTCACAGCAACCTCAAACTCTTGGGCTTAAGCGATTCTCTTGCCTCAGCCTCCTGAGTAGCTGGGACTCTAGGAACCCGCCACAATGGCTGGCTATTTTTTTTTTTTTTAATGTGTGTAGTTGTTGCAGTTGTCATTGTTGCTTAGCAGGCCCAGGCCAGGTTTGAAGCACCAGCCCCAGGGTATGTGGCTGGTGCCATAACCACTGTGCTACAGGTGCTGAGCCTCTTTCTAAAAGTTTATTAACATTAGTTCTCTTCTCTTTGCTCCCCGAAGAATTTATTTTCCCCCAAGTTTCTCTTCTTTTTTTCTTTCTTTCTTTCTTTCTTTCTTTCTTTCTTTCTTTCTTTCTTTCTTTCTTTCTTTCTTTCTTTCTTTCTTTCTTTCTTTCTTTCTTTCTCTCTCTCTCTCTCTCTCTCTCTCTCTCTCTCTCTCTCTCTCTCTCTCTCTCTCTCTCTCTCTCTCTCTCTCTCTCTCTCTCTCTCTTTCTCTCTCTCTTTCTTTCTTGACAGAGTCTCACTCTATTGCCCTTGGTAGAGTGCCGTGATGTCACAGCTCACAGCAACCTCCAACTCTTGGGCTTGAGTGATTCTCTTGCCTTAGCCTCCCAAGTAGCTGGGACCACAGGCACCTGCCACAATGCCTGGCTATTTTTGTTGCATTTGCCACTGCTGTTTTTTAGCTGGCTGGGGCCGGGTTCGAACCTGCCACCCTCAGGACATGGGGCCAGTGCCATACCCACTGAGCCACAGGTGCCACCCCCAAGTTGCTTTTCTTAATGAATTAAGTAGATTTTGGTTTCTTTCATTCAGGTTAGGTACTTTCCTCGTATGTCTAATAATTCTCCTATACGAGAGGATGGAATGAGGCTCGAGTAGAAAATCTAAGAGGGTGGTTTGGGGTTGTCATTTGTGGGACATCCCACAGGGTGACTGGGTGGGGCCTTTTTCTTTAAAGGACTCCTGACCTAAGTATTCTTTAGGCCTTGTAGATTGATTCCTCGGATGCTCCTCAGTGTGAAGATTCTCTACTCGATCCTTTGCAGGGGCTCAAACTCCTGTTTAGAGGGAAGGAGAGTCTTGTTAGTGATCTGTTTCTCAGACAGCTCACAAGTGCTCTTACTTTAAACTATTTCTGGTGCTTCCCATTCTTGAGTCTTCCAGGGATTCTGGGTTATAAATCAGGTGGCTTCAATCTACCATTTTTACCCAGAAATCTCAACCCTGCTATTACACCTCAGAAATCACTCCTTTTTCTATACTCTCCTTCAAGGTGAATATCTTCATTATTATTTTTTTAAACGTATGCTAGCAACATGTTTTAAAAATGATGTCATTCTCTGTGGCAATCTTAGTGTATGCTTTTAATTATCTAACACTCTCCATCAGTGGGCACAAATACTGCCCAAATTTCAGTTCAGACATGTTACTTCCTGCTCACAAAATGGTAATTGCACACGATGTGATTAAACATTAATTTTTATCCTGCGTGCTTGGGTCTTCACGATGGAGCTAATGTCCCAATACACTGTGCACTCAGCCCACTAAGTATGGATTCTTCACGGGCCCCTCTCCTGCTTTAGGAATTCCTACCTCTGTGTCTTTGCTTCTCACTGTTCTTAGGGCCTGGACCTTCCTCTGCACCCTTTCCTGCAGATCCCACCCTGACTTCCCTCTCGGTGCTCATTTCCCATGTTCCCACTCTCTCCCTTGCGATCTTTCTTCAGTCCGCATCATTCACTGAATCATCCTTGTGCTCATTCTATGTGTATCTATTGACTTCCTGTGACGGGCTGGGCAACGTGCTAGGTTATAGGGATACAAAGGAAAGCTGGAAGGACATTGTCCTTGCCCTCTGTGATCTTGCAGTGCAGTGGGAAAGGGAGGGGACTGGGAGAAAGATGTTAAATAACCCCACAATGCATGTGTTGTTGTAAGTTGTGATGGGTGATGGGGGACCTAATTGTGTGTGGGAAGTTAAAGAAGCTTCCCTGCCTAAGTGATACCTGAGCTGCCATCTGAAGATGAAGTGGGGCCAGAAAATTCCTGGTAAAATGAAGAATAAAGAAAAAACTACGTGGCATAAAGAAGGAAGAAATATCTAAAGAAGTAAAGGAAGAGCAAAGTGCCAGAGAGCAGAGAGGATGGGACAGTGGGAGGTGGCATGGATAAAGAGTCAGGCAGGGGCTAGATCAAGCCAGGCCTTGTAGTCCAAGTCAATGACTTTGGCACTTTAACATAAGGCCCATGAAAAGGTCCTGGACTGGTCTGAGTGGAGAAACTTATTACTAGGGTTGTATCTTTACGAGGTCACTTCAGAATACATTGCAAACAGAATACATTGGGTGGTCCCCAAAGGGCCCAGAACAGGCAGGGAGAGTATTTAGGAGGCAGTTGCAATTCATAGCTATGGAAGATATTAGGGGCTTGAACTCAGGTGATGGCAATGGTGATGGGAAGAATGTTTGAGAGATATTTAGGAGGTGAGATCGTCAGGACTTGAGGAACTAGATGTGGCTGGTAAGGGACAGGGCAGGGTCAGGGGACATTCCCGAGTTTCGGGCCTTTTCACTTTGGTAGATCTTGATTCTATTCCTTCAGATAGAACAATTTTGTCTGTTAAAGAGTAACACAATGTAGCAGACCACATAGTTCATGGGAAGGAGAAGCCAGGGTTAAGCTCGGAATACTCTGTAACTATAAGAAACACCTGTAACATCTCGGCAATAGAACACGTTGGTGATCAGGGCGTGGGGAAGGGATCCGGCTCTCCTTAACACGAGAGCACACGAGAGAGCATCACTGATTGGAAGTGTCTACGGCTGCGGTGCAAACAGCCCGAGATCCCGGGCTCGATTCTGACTCTTTCAGTCTGGGAGCTCAATTCTGACTCTTTCCCTTCTGCTCACAGGGCGTCTGCCTGGCATCTCTCTCCGCAGATGGGTAAGCTTTGCTCTCCTACTAGGGCGTTTCTCTCTCTTCCTTCTGCTAAGTGAATAGCCCTCAGGCACTTAAGGGGAGTTGCTCCCTAGCAAGGTAGCACAGCAGCCCGCGACTGGACGCTAGTTAAGCCGGCCGGAGACCTGGCAGGTCCCTGGCCGACAACACAAGGCTCCGTGTGCCATTTTGCCCGTGTTTCCCCGGACACTCTGCACTAAACTACAAGCTTGGGGACGGAGGGGTATGTCTGACCTCTGTACTTGCCTCTCAGCCCGCCCTCAGAGCATCCGACCCAGGGCTTAAACCAGCAGAAGACAGAGAGGATGTTGCCTGGATTTGAGAAACTGGAATGTCATTGGGAGTTGGAGTTTAAATTTTGACTTAGGAAAGATTTTTATGTCCATATTATGTCTAACATTTCCCCCACAATATTATAAAGACCAAATAAGATAGCAAAATATTTAGGAAAGAAAAAATTTTCTGCAAAGGATTTATTTCATTATTATCATTATGCTTATGTTTTCTCTAGCCCTCATTTGAAATTCTACCTATTACTCTCTTTTTTTTGTTGAGACAGAGTCTCAAGCTATTGCTCTTGGCAGAGTGCTGTGGCAACATCATAGCTCACAGCAAGATCCAACTCTTGGGCTCAAGCAATCCTCTTGCTTAGGTTTTTCTAGTTCCTTTTTTTTTTTTTTTTTTTTTGAGACAGTCTCAAGCTGTTGCTATGGGTAGAGTGCTGTGACATCACAGCTCATAGCAACCTCCAACTCTTGGGCTTAAGCGATTCTCTTGCCTCAGCCTCCCAAGTAGCTGGGACTACAGGTGGCCACCACAACGCCCAGTTAGTTTTTGGTTGTAGTTGTCATTGTTTGGCAGGCCTGGGCTAGATTTGAATCCACCAGCTCTGGTGTATGTGGTTGATGCATTAGGCGCTTGAGCTATAGGCACTGAGCTCAATGCCTATATTTTCTATTTTTAGCAGAGACAGGGTCTCATTCTTGCTCAGGCTGGTCTTGAACTTCTGAGTTCAAGCAGTCCACCTATCTCAGCCTCCCAGAGTGCTAAGATTACAGGCGTGAGCTACCATGCCAGGCCCTCACATGGTGGCTCATGCTGGTAGAAAGAAGAAGTAGGTAAGACATATTGTTGAAGGAACTAACCCAGTGGTTCTCAACCTATGGGTCGCGACCCCTTTGGGGGTCTGCTGCATATCATATGTTTACATTATCATTCATAACGTAGCAAAATTGCAGTTATGAAGTAGCAACAAACATAATTTTATGGTTTGGGGTCACCACAACATGAGGAACTGTATTAAAGGGTCACGGCATTAGGAAGGTTGAGAACCGCTGAACCAGCGCCAGAGATAATGAGATAGGTTTGATTTTTGCTACATACACCACTCCATGGGATGTTCGTTGGACAACTTCCAGATAATACTCCACACATGTTTGCAGAACCTTTTCCTTCATATTTTGCTCAGTATTTGTCCTCACTGTACCTTAACTAGCCTTTAAGAACTTAATACATGTTAAGATTAACTAGTTCTTGAAAGCATACATGGGCTGGGCACCTGTAGCTCAGTGCTTAGGGTGCCGGCCACATACCCCAGAGCTAGCAGGTTCAAACCCGGTCTGGGCCTGCTAAACAACAATGACAACTATAACAACAACAAAAAAATAGCCAGTGCTGTGGCAGGCACTGGTAGTCCTAGCTACTTGGGAGCCTGAGGCCAGAGAATCGCTTAAGCCCGTGAGTTGCAGGTTGCTGTGAGCTGTGATACCAGAGCACTCTACTGAGGGTGACAGAGTAAGACTCTGTCTCAAAAAAAAACAAAAAACAAAGCATACACGATTCATCAAGAAGACTTTTGTAAATTTTAGTAAAACACATGCCATCATTTGGAAGATGAACAAGGGTTTTCTGGCTCCTACATTCCTCCTCACCCCCTAAACATTACAGTGTGAAATATTGTGAAATACCTACCCGTGTTTTCTTAGATGATTACAAAAGGCTTTTATTCCTTCCTCTTTTAAAGAAAATTAACTATTTGGATATCTTGCTTATCATCTCATGTTACCATTCTACCAGCAAGTAGAGAAATATTATATCCAGCTTATTTGAGTGATATATCTATCCTGAAGTTCAATTTCACCTCTGAAGTGAATATGAATATGAATTGTATTTAATGAAACTCTGGGAGCAATTGTGCAGAGTGAAAAGGCCAAATAATTTGTCAAGTAACATTTTACAAAATTGATATATTTTCTTTTTTCATTCTTCATCATATTCATAATTCAAAAGTTAAGTCCAAATGTTACCTCCTGGGTTCTGATCCCTCTCTTCTCTGCCAGTAAGAACTTGGCTCTCTCTTCTGGGCTCAAACAGCCCCTTTCCTTTTCCTCTAAAATATAATTTACAAGGTGATATTATAAATGTTGGGTTTCCTGGAGGGAAGTGATTTTCTATTACTCATCTTTGAACCCTCTATGCCTATCAGAGTTCTTGGCCCACAGCAAGAACTCGGCATGTTTGTTGAATGAATAATGTAAATTCCCCCAAAGCACATGAATCCATTTCATGTGGAAAAATTTCACATTAAAATGTGTATTAAGTAAGTTTCTGTAACAAATAAACTCCAAAATTTCAGAGGCTTAACCAAATGGGATTTTATTTGTCATTCCTATAAAAGCAACATAGTTTTCCCTGGTTAACAGGTGGGTGGCTTTCAAGGACTCTTACTCCTTTCTCTAGGGCAGCGATTCTCAACCTGTGGGTTTTGACCCCTTTATTCCATTTGTAACAACATGGCAATTAGGAAGGTTGAGAACCACTGCTCTAGGGTCTAAATCATAGTCCTAATTTGTGTTGTTTTACATCTTTGTGATGAACAAATTTCTGGATAATGCAATGCATTCTGTCTTAGGCAAGCCACTTATTTCTCACTAATTTATCTACTTAATAATTTGAGAGAGCCTATTATATATAAGACAATGTTCAAGGTGCTTAGGATATAATAGCGAACAAACATCTTTGTCCTCGTGGGACTTATATTTCCCTGGACATAGACAACAGATAATGAGTTAAATAGATGAAATCATACAGTACATATGTTTAAAGGTGATAAGCACTATGGAAATATAAAAAAATGCTGCAAGGTTAAGATCAGGACTATGTAGGTGTTTGGTTGAAATGGGGTAGATCTGTGGGATAATGCAGATCAGGAGTTTTGGCCACACACTTTATAGAAGTGCTGTTAGGGAGGCCAGAGGCTTTAGAAATTGGGAGCTTAGGGGAGAAGACTAAGCCTGAGATAGAAATTTGAGAGTCACTAGCATGTGGAGTTTACTGCATCCGTGGAAGTGCCTGAGATCTTTTAGAAAGTAAGGATTGAATGGAATTGAGCCCTAGGGATAAGCCAATGTTCCTGGCTTTTTAGAGGAGGCAGACCCAGGATAGGATGGTGGAGTGCCTAACTGGGGCAGGTGTGAGTACGGGAACCTGAAGTAGACAGTGTTTCAGGGAGGGTATAGACAATCGGATCGAATGCGGCTGAGAGGATGAATGAGATGAGGATGGAGAACTGCTGATTGGCTTTGGAAAAAGGGAGGTAATTGCTGATCTTAGGAAGAGCCATGTCTGTACAGCACTGGGGAGGAAAGGATGATTGGAGGAAGAGGGATGGCGAGTATGTTGGGCTTTTACAAGGAGTTCCACTGTGAAAGGTGGGTAGAGAAATGAGGTGGTAGCTGGGGGTCTGCGTGCCGTGTTTTTTTTTTTTTTGCGTGTGTGTGCATGTGTGTATTACATGGACAAAGAAGGTTGTTCAGCTTTATAATTTTTTTGCTTTTTGAAAAAACATGGATACCATATTAAGACATGTTTACCACCAAAAGGAATGACCAAGTAGAGAAGAGGTATTATTGAGGGGGGAGAGATGGGAAAAGGTCAGAAATGAAACTGAGATGGCCAGAGAGGATGGGAGTCCAGCTCAAGTGGAGGGTCTTTCCTGAGGGAAGGGACATAGGAGCAGAGGGGATAACCGGAAGCTTGGGCTCCAGGTGAGGAAGCACCTCCCATGCCCAGACACTCTCTCTGATCAAACAATTCTCTGGTTCAAATGCCTTCTAGATTTGGGTGCTTATCTGGACTTGAGGAATTTTATCATGTTGAAACTCACACTGTGTTTTCATTTCGGTGGTTAAAAAGATGATGAGACATTATAACATATGGCCAGTCACCTGGCCAACTCTTCCTATCCTTTTATCTCAGCTTATCACTTCCTTTAGGTGCCTTCTTTGATTCGATTAGTGGTTCTCAACCTGTGGGTTGTGACCCCTTTTAACTGTATTAAAGGTTTGCAGCATTAGGAAGGTTGAGAACCACTGGACTAGATTATGTGCCGCTGTTCACTGTGTTAGAACATGTAGTTCTTTCATTATAGATGGCACTTACCAAAATTTATTTCGATTTTTCGATGAGTTTTCATAGGTTTTTTTTTTTTGCTGAAAAACTCTAAGGCGCTTTTCTTGCCTAAAAACTGTGAGAACAGCAACTTTTCTTCCTCTTTCTCTGTGTTGTGTCCCCACTGGCACTTGCAGAGCCTGGTATTTAAGAAGAGTCAGATACAGACATACCTGGCAGGCAGTGGGCATTTAACACATGTCTTTGTTGAAAGAATAAATGAGATTGTGAATGAGAGAAAGTGTCAAATTTAAACTAAGTACCTTTTAGATGTCTTTAGCAAGATCCAAGGAAATCCTTTTCTCATTTACTGAGCGATGGGGATTTATGTGGAGAAGAGTCTTTGATGATATTCACCCCAAAATCCATTTTTCTTCTTGTATTGTCACAGAACATCTGGATTAAATTATGACTGAAAATATGATTGCATTACATTCAAAGTGAATTTAGTGACACCAATTATTTGTTAATAAAGTTTCTTACACATACGGAATAGATGCCAAATTTTAGTAATATTCAGGGAATAAATTTTATATTTTTGAGATGGATTTTATTAAAACTAGTATTAGCCCTCATTATTCCAAATAGGTGAGAATTCCAATATTAATAGTTTTCAGAGGTGTCCGACCTTGTTTTGTACAGTCGTTCCATGGGCTTGTGGTATCCTAAAACGTTTTCCTGCAACGTCCTCAGTTTTGACTGGGGCAAATCCCTGGCTGGGGTTGCATTATGGTTGCTTCCTTTGGTGACATGATTATGTGGGTCAAGTGCTGGGACCATTTGTGAACGAACTTTGCCAATCCATGTTTCCAGATCCAGGTCCTCGCCTGGGTTCTTCAGAGACTCCATATGACAGCATCTGGGTAGGCGCCCTTGACTGGGCTCCTGCTGTTCCTTCCTGTGCCCTCCATGGGCCTGACACCTCTAAGGCTTCCCAGTGACTGCAGCATCTGCAAACCTTGTCTTTGTTCACAGTCCTGTATTATTCAGTGGAATGATGCCCATTTTCCCACTTTCAAACTCCGTAATACGGAAGTACTCATTCTGACCTTCTTTCAAAAACAGGGTTTGTGGGAGTCTAAGATAGCCCAGAGGGCCTGTCCTTAAAACCACAATACCTGAACTTGTCTTTCTGTAAGTGAGAAGGACCTGACTTTAGGAACACAGAGTTGTGGTCCCTTCCTTTTGGATGGACGTCCAGCAACAGGAAACAAAAAAAGGACAAATTAATGTTTTAGCTGATCGCCCTCCTGTATCATGTTCTCAATTCATTACAAACAGGTGTTTGCTGAATGCTCTGGGTTCTAACATTGTGTAAGGAACTCCTTTAATACATAGACAACACATTTTAATTAGTACTTTGCATAAATGGTTGGGTTGGAGGGCTTAAAAATTTGTGCTCTGAAAAATAAAATTAAATATCATGTTTAACTATACCGTTTTTAGCCTTCTTAATTTGTTCAAGACATCTTCCCCATGAAACTGATCTATATGTCTCACTAAAGATACTAAGCTCATGTTAATATAACCATTTATTTTTTTTTACCTTGGAAGTAGGAATATTTATTTTAGTTGCCTGAACTAAAACACTTACAGTCAGATTGTGAGGGCTGTGAGCGTTGTGTTTACAGGGAAAGAGTGATCAAGTACCTGCATCTCTCTTTGTTCCTCCCAGGCACTTATTGTCAAAAGGCCATGCTTCTCTGGTCACCGTATTGCCGGGTAGGTTGGCCTCCGTGGAAGTCTGTTATTTTCCTTGATTTCTGAGGTTAGAGTGAGTGACCAGAAACGTATTCTGTCTCCCAGGATACAAGCCTATTGAGGTTGCTGGGAAATGAGCACAATTAGGATCAGCTCATTAACTGCAATGGTTTTCAATGCATCACACTGAGTATGTGCCCTTGTGTGGTCAAAGGCATTGCCCATTAGACTGCTTCTGGACAATCGCTTTCCATGTGGTTCCTCTGAAAAATTTCACACTCTCCATAACTGAAGCAAGGAAAATAGAGCAATTCCAATTAACACACTGATTCGTTGAAAGGTGGCAGTGGGGATGTACTTAAGGATTTGTGTACATATTTGTAATTGTGATTTTGATTTTCTTTAACTCTTATGGCTAACACTTTTTTAAGAACATTTTTGGGAAAAAAAGAACCCCAAACCATAGTTCTGGTTCAATACAGATCCAAAGAAGACTAGAGAAATGTATTGTGGCCCTGCCCATGACAGGCTAAGTGGCCTCAGGTAAGCCATTTTACAGGTAATGAGGGGCTGGGCTAACTCTGTGCTTCACCATCATGGCTAGGAAGCTTCACAAATGCCGACTGTAGGCATTACCTCAGATCAGTTAAATCAAACATTGCTGGGCGGGATCTGGCACAGTAGTTGTTTAACAGCTTCCCCAAGTGACTTTGCCGTGTAGCCAGGATTGAGAACCACAGGACTGGATGATCGACAGGTGTTTTCCCAGCTTTCATAATCTCTGCGTTATACCAGTTTGTTTTTCTTGGAAGGGACATTCTATTATACTGCAGTCTTTATTCAAATTTGTGGTGGCATTTCCCTTGCCGAATTTGCAATGTGAACATTAGTTAAGTAATTTGAAGAAATAAACATCATAATTTGCACTTTTGAGATCTGTAATAATAGATCGCTGGAGAGGCAGGCAGTTTTGGTGTCAGCTGAGAAAATGAGGGGCAGTCTCAAATACCTGTCACTTGACCAGTGTGTCTGCGACCCAACGGCCAGGTTGGCTCTCTCGGCACCAAGATCAGGATCTCAAGAGTCACCTAATTCAAGGCATTCTTTAGGAAATCACTGAGTATAACTCCAAATCTGGAGATGCTAGTGGTGCTGATGTGCAGCTGGGTTGAGAAACATTGGCCACCTTGTTATAATCTAACTCCTTAGAAAGTGTAAAATATAATTAGGCACCCAGTAATTTAATTAACAAACAAATGGCAGACCTCAGAGAACACTGCATTCTGATTCTGGGGTGTGGGGGGAGGGCGGCAGCAGAAGCCACTTCCTAAAACCCCCAAACTGCATGTGGAAGAAGTTGCGTTACTGGGGTGCTGGAAAGACCATCAGCATCCTGTCTGCAGAGCCCGGTCTTCTGCCCTGTACCCGGCAGCCACTTTCTCCTGCTACTTTTCCTCACTTTGTATTTGCATTAAACTACCTGATGCGTTCATCACAGGTAACACGTGTGCAGTATAAATAATTGTTAGGTGGGTAGCTCGTGTCATTGCAAAGAATTTGTTTGGAGGTGCTGCCATTGTACAGCGGGTGAGAATTTTAGTTGAGCTATTGGGTTTGAAATCCTGAGTATTATGGGATTTCCACAGAAGCAAGAGAATGAGGACAGTTTGCAAACTTGTGTTTGTTGCCTTTGTATCACTGAGGCTCTTGCTCAGCGAGGGTCGGTGGATCCAGGTCAGACTTTTCACATGGTCACTGTGCTGAGTGCTGCGGGAAGTGACAGGCTGCTGCTGTCATGACCCACATAATGCAAAGTGCTGAAAAGACTCTTCCTGTCCTGCCCATGCGGAGTCTAATGACTAAAGCGAACATCCGTTTGCAAAGTACGTCCTTATTCACCAATGCTCTGTTTTTAAAAAGCCCTATTTATGAGACAGGATTATTGACAATCACATGTGTTGAATTTGGTCAGTTTGCTCATTTTTAATGTACCTGATATGTCCCTGTTTTGCAAATTTTAAGAAGTGCTTCCATATATGTTACCTTAATTGATTTGGATTTTGTGTTCCTATAGCTCTCTGAGGCACATTTTCTGCAAATGCATCATATTGTTGGGCATTAGGAGATTAGTGACCAGCACTGCCTTGGGACCTGATTGGGCCTGTAATTCAGGAAGGACTCCTGCATATTGGCAGATGTACTGCATTCCAGGGTCTGGTTGTGGGAAATCTTGACTTGCCTTAAAAATTAATTTTCATAGTTTTTGTAATGTACATGTTTATTGCAAAAGTTTTTGAAACCAGAAGAAATTGTGATAAAATTATGTTCAATCTGACCATATGTGTAAACACATCATGATTACCACTCCTAACTTCCCTTCCCTGTGTCAATTTGACAAAATTATATTCTCCTTGCTCACTCAGGATTGCATCTGAAAATCTTATCATGTCATTATATTTAGTGAATTATTTTTAGTGGCTGTGTAACATTTTATTCTTTGGGTAAGTAGCTTACTCATTTCCTTGTGGTTAGTCATTTAGGTTGTTTCTGATTTTTCACAATTACCAATAAAGTTATGAATAGAAAATAAATGCACGTATGATTTATAGGTGGTGTTAATGATATTCCAAGATGTTAGTCCTAATCTGGGTCATGGCCAAGTCTGGTAATTGTGTTAGTAGAAGGTTAAAAGTTTATGCCTTACTATTAACTTTTATCTGATCATTAACATGTAGGTTGGTTTGGAGTATGTTCCTAAACTTACACAATACTTAGTTTTTCAGGGCGGGAGCTGTGCCTCACACCTGTAATCCTAGCACTCTGGGAGGCCAAGGCAGGTGGATTGCCTGAGCTCACAGGTTCGAGACCAGCCTGAGCCCCAGAGTGAGACTTTGTCTCTAAAAATAGCTGGGTGTTGTGGTGGATGCCTATAGTCCCAGCTACTGGGAGGCTGAGGCAAGAGAATTGCTTGAGCACAAGAGTTTGAGGTTGCTGTAAGCTGTGATGCCACAGCACTCTACAGAGGGTGACATAGTGAGACTCTTGTTTTAAATAAATAATAAATAAATGAATAAATAGTTTTTCAATGACTATAATCATGTCTTAATTCAGTATCCTACCTCTTTGTCTATTGAGCTATTCTTTAAGACCCACACCCACATAGGACCAGATAATACCACAAAAAACAGCATGGAATGTTTCACCGTGATTCTCCTCACTCATTGTCACTTTCTGGAATAAATACTGAGAGTCTTCCACACCATGCCATGAAATCATTCTTGTGCTTTAAAAGGATTGTAGAATAAAAGAAGAAAATATAAAGATATAGGAAAATGGAATCATGAAAAATAAATCTTGATAAGAGTTTAAACCTTAGGGAAAGCTTTAGAACACAGAAATGTCACCCAAAGGGCCTAGTTACTAACACTGAGTTTGATTTAGGCCCTGAACTGCCAGATCACAATGAGAACCATATTCTGTCATGTAATTCACAATGACCTCATGCTGAAAACATACCCTACGTGAGGGGGTGAAAGTACTTTGTGAAGCACAGAGCACTTTTACCGTATTCAGCCTACTTTGTAAATTCTATTTTCTATTGAAGCCATCCTAGAGTATTTTATGATTGTTTTTCAGAAATATTTTTCCATTGAGTGATACTTCATGAAAAACAGAAAAATAACCCCCCAAATGGTTACCCCCTACATGCATTGAAAATTCTGTGGCTTGTTTATCTGGGGATGGATCTGAAACTCCAAATCTCTCTTTACATTTGTTTACTCATTTTTGACTAGATAAAATGTTCTCATTACACAGTTCAAAATACGAAAGGTGTGGAAAGACACATCGCAAACGTCTTCCTCTCATCCCTGTCCTGCAGCCACTCAGTTCCTCACCCAGAGGTACTCTGTGTTTCCCAGATTTTTTAGGGGCCTGAGGATTAGATAAAACCATCAGATGAGATCAAGAGAACATGAATACAATTTATCAGATGATTTCAACAATTGGCCTAGAGAAAGAGGAATACCAGTAACTGCACTCCTAAAATGTTGACTCAGTTCGACTTTTGTGATTTCTGTGTTCAGTGCTGCTTCATGGGTGTGCTACCTGGGAGGTTGCCCTGTGCTCGGTTAAATGTTCTGCTCTCAGCACTTGAAATTCTTTTTTTTTTGAGGGTAACAACTTTTTATTGAATTTTAGTTTGGGATGTTTTTGCAGACTGATCAATCATGTTGTGACATTTTACAGTGTGATGAGATTTTTATTTTATTTTTATTAAATCATAGCTGTGTACATTAATATGATCATGGGGCACCATACACTTGGTTCATAGATCGTTTGACACATTTTCATCACACTAGTTAGCATAGCTTTCATAGCATTTTCTTAGTTATTTTGCTAAGACTTTTACATTCCACATTTACTAGGATTCACCTATACCCTTGTAAGATGCACCAAAGGTGTAATCCCAGGTGGAGGGAGGGGGATTAATGGGAGCACTTTAAATTCTTATTGATTTTTGAACAAGGGGCCCTGCATTTTCATTATGTGTTGGATCCCACAAATGATATAGCCAGTCCTATCAGTGATACTTTCTAAATGAAAAACAATGGGATAATTTATGACTCAAGGAGTCCCTGACATGGGGCAATCGCTTACTCTAAATAAAATTCAGATTCTCACCTGTCTCTGAGGTCCACAGTAGTGAAACATTTGCTGAAAAGTTGAGAAACTTCCTGAGAGAATAAAATTTCCCAAAGAAGAGAATATCAAGCTGACTAGTAATGAGCTACTTTTGAATGTTAAATTCAACATAGAATTATTATGTTTATACAATCATAGATTTAATATTTATCTCACACTTAAATATTACAGGTTTGGTTTTGGCAATTGACACTTTACATCTGATGGCTGAGGTTATACTTAACAACGGGCATTTAATGCATGTTTTGCAATCACACCTTTTTTTCTTTTTTTTTTTTTTTGCCTGTGTTTGTTATTTTCGGATAAATCCCAGATATTGGATTTTAAGTTCTGGTCTCAGTTATTACTGAAGATAGGAAGTGAATGTTACCTAAAAAGGATGCATGCAAATGGAGCACTTCTGCTCCCCAAAGGCTCCACTTTTCCAACTAAAAGTGGAAAGATGCTGATAGATGCTTATTCCTTGGGGATAGCACTTGCATAGAAGATTGAATTAGAGTTTAGAGAAAGAGTTGAGGGACAACAAGAGCAAGGCCAATATGTTGCAGAGCATTGGGATGGAGTCCATAGAAACCAGTTAATAAATATGCAGTGCCCCTTGCTGTACTTTGAATATGAGCACTTACTATGGCTTTATGATAAGGGCTCTGAGGCCAGAAGGTGGCCTTCTAGTGGTCGTCTTCCAGCCTAGTGCAGAGACCTCACGAGAGTAGGGTTACCAAGTACAATGCAGGTTGCTCAGCTTACCTGGAATTTCAAATAAGAAATAACATTTTTATTAGTATAATCATGTCCCAAGTATTGCATATTTTTTTTAGTGTTAGAATTTTCTAACATTTGTGACATGTTTATGCTAAAAAATATCAAAGCCTTAGTTGTTTGTTTGAAATTCACATTCAGCTGGGTTCCCTGTATTTTTAACCAATAAGTCTTAACATCTCCATTTGTGGGGCAAGATAAGCCTGGGAGTGACAAAGGTGCACACTAGACTCAGTCACTTAGCCACACTGCTTAGGGTCAATTGCTAAGTCAGAGTTGGGAAAATCTGGAGGTTATGAGGATGACTGACACACAGGCTGAGGATCCCTTAGCTGAAATGCCTGAGACCACAAGTGTTTCAATTTTTGGATTATTTTTCACAGTTTAGAATATTTGCATAGATTCATAATGAGATGTCTTGGGGATGGGACTGACCAAAGTCTAAACACAAAATTTATTTATATTATATAAAATACTTTATATATATAGCCCAAAGGTAATTTTATATAATATTTTTAGTAATTTTGTGCATGAAAAGGAAGTTTATGTACATTGAATCATTTGAAAGCAAAGGTGTCACTATTTCAGCCATCCATATTGACGATCTGTGGCTCTTTGACATCACCACCATTCCTATCTCTGAATTTATATGTCACTTATGAGCAATCATTTCCTTACATTTGTTTGCAAACAAGTACTTAGCAGGAAAACATATGGCATACTCTTAGTACAGTGCAAAAATAATGTGTTTTGGGTAAGTAAGCAGCACTATAGCATCACCAGAATACCTGTATCGAAACAGCAATAACAAATGGCAGGCTTTCAGTTTTGACCTATGATACTATGTTTTGATGAAAAGGTCACTGTGCACTGAATTTTTCTTTTTTTTTTAGGTGAGAAGAAACATCAGAAACATTAGAACCACTGGGAAGTGGGTCCTGTTGGGAAGAGCAGGCACTCTTCTTGGGTGGCTTTTTCAAAGGTCTCTTTCAGGATTGTCTGCTTCATTAACAACAGTTTTTGTCTTAAAATTCTCTTTGATTTCATAAACTGATAAGTTTTCTTATTCTGTTATAAATTCATATTGCTCTAGTCCTTCCTTAAGGACTTTCACCATGTCACCTGAAGGCACTTTTTCTTCAGTGTTAACATCATCTTTTTTTTTTTTTTTTTTTTTTTGTAGAGACAGAGTCTCACTTTATGGCCCTCGGTAGAGTGCCGTGGCCTCACACAGCTCATAGCAACCTCCAACTCCTGGGCTTAAGCGATTCTCTTGCCTCAGCCTCCCGAGTAGCTGGGACTACAGGCGTCCACCATGTTAACATCATCTTAATTGTCACTGTTACGTATCATGATCACCTTGATTCAGAACTATTTTAGTTATTTCACCATCCTTCAATAAATGAACAACTGGTGCCCCATTATTGATGTTAAAAATTTTTGATATTCACTTTTTTCTGCTTACTGAAGGACTCTAAAGGTATATATTTTGCATATGTAATGTCAGACATCATTTTTTATCTCTCATTTGACATGTGGAATCCTTCATAGTCAACGTTTTCTTTATTATTGTCACTGAACATAGTCATAGTCCAGAGGTTGTGCCAAGAATAAATAGCCGTGGCTTTAGTCACTGTGTTCCAAGCATGGACAACAGCACATACAGCATCCTCGTTTTAAAATCCTCTTTAAGACTTTCACACTCATGCCTCTGTTCACTGCTGCTAGTATGCTGTTCAAGACAGTACTTTGTATTTTCTCTTCATTGATCTAAGGACACCCTCGTCACATGGCTATATTAGTAAAGTCACATTTTGGGGAAAAATACATGATATAAACATTTTTTGATGCAATTTTCAGCTGGAAGATGGGCAGAGCAGTTCTCAAGGAATAACAAAATCCTGTACTTGTCATTTACTCATCTCCTTGCAATGGTGAACACTAGCCCTTGGTAAAAAATGCTTGTGAAATCAATCAGAAAAGTAGTCCCTGGTGAACCATGAATTTTTGTTAGCATAATATTGGACTTGTAAGAAATTCACTTCTTGAAAACAGTGAGGACGCAGACCTTTACCTATCATGCAATTCACACTTAATGTGTGCCTGCTGCATTAGCACATCTCCCAATCATTGTTTTGTTCTTGGCACCCTCCCGTCCTCTAGGGGCTGTCTCATCTATAGTTAGTGTCTTTCTGGAGCAATACTGACTAATCAGTTTTGTTTCATCAGCATTATAGGCTCGTTCTGGCATTAGATTTTCCCCAGTGATGACCTTAGCAAACTCTTTATTAAATTTCTCTGCTGCTTTGTAGTCAGCAGAAGATTAATCACTATAAATTTTTCTTTTTTGAGACAGGGTCTCACTCTGTTGCCAAGGTTAGAGTACTGTAGTATCATAGATCACAGCAACCTCAAACTCCTGGGCTCAAGCAATCCTCTTGCCTCAGCCTCCCAAGTAACTGGGACTACAGGCGTCTACCACAGCACCTGGCTAGTTTTTCTATTTTTTGTAGAGATGGTGGTCTCACTCTTGCTCAGGCTGGTCTCAAACTCCTGAGCTCAAGCAATCTACCTGCCTTGGCTTCCCAGAGTGCTAGAATTACAGGTATGAGCCACCATACCTGGCTACCACAAATCTTTAAAAAATTTAATGCCATGTATTTTCTTAAATTTCTGCAATTAGCCTATTGAATAGCCACACTTTCCTTCAATTTTCAGTTCATTGAGATAGATCTTTGCTTGTTTTATGGTTAGCATACCATTAAGTGGCATGTATTCACTGCAGTGCTGATGGAGACACTCTATTTTTTTTCATTGACATCTGTTTATCACTTTCAGCATAGAACTTCAACAGTTTTTCCTTCTGTTTCTTTAGGTCCATGCTGGTCATTCTAACTCCATGCTCTCTTATGGTCCAGTTTCTGGTGTCCAGTTTCTCCAACAGCTGCTGTCCAGTTTCTTCAACAGCTTGACTTTCTGAGCTATAGATGAACATAAAGACTTCCTCTGTTTTTTGTCACTGTTACTTACAGGACATTTGTATGCCTTTATGACATTTTGAGCAATACCTGCAAAGAGCAGATCAGAGAATAAGTAAAACAAACAAAAAGCAAACAATCCCCCCCCCCAAAAAAAAAACATGTTAAAAAAACACAGCAAGTAATGCCTGTAGATCTTGGCAATGTAGGCCATTGTGGCATTGTGGTATTGTGGTAAACCTGTCATTGGTGCATCTAGCCCACACGTGCCCTTTTATTATTTTTGTGGGCATGCTTTTCTGAGAGTTTGGAGAAAAAAAATATCAAAGCTAAAGGTGCCTGGGAAGGTGTTCCCCCTTCCCCCCCTTGGGGGTGCTGAATAAACTGGGTGTACATGTCTTCATTTTAAATACAATCAGTCACGTGAAGGCAGGTGTGGAATTTGGTAGCATCATGTCAACACTCCAAAAGTTGGATTTTGGATTTTTGTGTTGGGTTGCTCAAAGCAAAATTCAGTGTATGTTAACTATGAATGGTGAACTGAACCAAGTTCTCATTACTAATTTACATTTATTTGGCACTTACAGGCATGGCAAATTTTATTGTACTTTATTATTTATAGATATTACATATTTTTTAAAAAGTGAATGCTTTTGGCAACCATGCTTTGGGCAAGTTTCTTGGCTCTATTTTTCCAACAGCATGTGGTCACTTAATGTCTCAGGGTCACATTTTGGTAATTCTCACAATATTTCAAGCATTTTCATTATTATATCTATTATGATGACTGTGATTAATGATCTTTAATGTTACTGTGGTAACTGCTTTTGGGTACCATGAAACCTGCATATATGTGATGGTGAACTTGATTGATCAGTGCTGTATGTGTTGTGACTGCTCCATCCACCAGTTGTTCTTCCATTTCTCTTCCTCTCCTTAGGTCTCCATATTCCCTGAGACACAAAAATATTTAAATAAGGCCAATTAATAACCCTATTATGGTTTCTAAGTATTCAAAGGAAAGGAAGAGTCACACATTTCCCACTTTAAATCAAAAGTTAGAAACATTGAGATTAGTGAGGAGGGCATAGCAAAGCTGAGATAGGCTCCCAAAGTTAGCCAAATTATGAATTAGAGGGAATAAAGGTCTTTAAGGAAATTAAAGGTACTACTTCATTCAACAAATGAATAATAAGAAATCAAAACACCTTTATTGATGATACAGAAAAAGTTTTAGTGATCTGGGTAGAAAATCAAACCAGCCACACATTCCCCAAAAGCCAAAGGCTGATCCAAAACAAAGCCCTAACTTGCTTTAATTTTGTGAAGACTGAGGGAAGAGAGGGAGCTACAGATGTTGGTTCATGGAAAGAAGCTGTTTCCAGAACATAAAATACGAAGTAAAGCAGCAAATGCTGCTATGGAAGCTGCGACAGGTTATCCAGAAAATCTAGCTAAGATCAGCGATGAAAGTGGCTGCACTAAACAAGAGATTTTTGACATGGAAGACACAGCCTGTTATTAGAAGAAGATACTGTATAAGACTTGTATAGCTATGGAGGGAAAGTCAATGTTTGGCTTCAAAGTTTCAAAGGACAGGTTGACTGTCCTGTTAGGGGGCTAATGTGACTGGTGACTTTATGTTGAAGTCAGTGCTCGTTGATCATTCCAAAAAGTCCTAGTTCTCTTAAGTATTATGCTAAATCTACTCTGCCTGTGCTCTATCAATGAAACAGCAAAGCCTTAATGACTGCACATTTGTTTACAGCATGATGTACTAAATATTTTCTTTTTCTTTCTTTTTTTTTTTTTTTGTAGAGACAGAGTCTCACTGTACCGCCCTTGGGTAGAGTGCCATGGCGTCACATGGCTCACAGCAACCTCTAACTCTTGGGCTTACACGATTCTCTTGCCCCAGCCTCCCGAGCAGCTGGGACTACAGGCGCCCACCACAACGCCCAGCTATTTTTTCTTTTCGTTGCAGTTTGGCCGGGGCTGGGTTTGAACCTGCCACCCTCGGCATATGGGGCCGGTGCCCTACTCACTGAGCCACAGGCACCGCCCTATGTACTAAATATTTTCGCTCACTCTGGAGACCTAGTATTCAGAAAATAAGATTTCTTTCAAAATAGTACTGCTTTTTGACAACATATTTGGTCACCTGAGAGCTCTGATAGCTGATGGAGATGTACAAGGAGATTAATGCTGTTTTCATGCCTGCTAATATAACATCCATTCTGTAGCCTATGGATCAAGAAATAATTTCAATTTTCTTGTTTTATTTATTTAAGAAATACATTTTGTAAGGTGATAGCTGCCATGATAGCAAATTCTCTGAGGGATCTGCGTTAAGTAAATGGAAAACGTAGCATGGATGCACCATTCTAAATGCCATTAAAACTATTTGGGATTCATGGGAGGAGGTCGAAATGTTAACATTAATAGGAATTTGGAAGAAGTTGGTTCCTACCCAATGACGTTGAGGTGTTCAGGACTTCAGTGACAGAAGTCACATGGGCGTGATGAAGATAGCAAGAAAACTAGAATAGATGTGGAGTCTGAAGATGTGACTGAACTGCAACAACATGAGAAAATGTGGACTGACAAAAGCTTGCTTCTTATGGATGAGCAAAGAAAGCTTTCTTGAGATAGACTCTGCATCTGGTGACAATGTGAACATTGTTGAAATTGCAACCAAGGATTTAGAATATATGTAAACTCAGTTGATAAAGCAGCAGTAGGGCTTGATAGCATTGAGTCCAATTTTGAAAGAAGTTTCACTATGGGTAAAATGCTATTAAACAGTATCCCATACTATGGAGAAATCTTTCATGAAAGGAAGAGTCAATTAATGGAGTAGTTCATTGCTTTCTTAAGAAACTGCTACAGCTAACCCAGACTTTAGCAATCACCACCATAATCAGTCAGCAACCATGACATTGAGGCAAGATCCTCCATCACTAGGGTCAGTAGGAAGATTCTGACTTGCCGAAGGCTCAGATGATGGTTAGAAATGTTAAGCAATACAATATTTTAAAATAAAGGTATATACATTGTTTTTTAGACATAATGCTCTTATTTACTTATACTACAGTAGAGTATAAATATAACTTTCACATGCACTGGGAACCCCCCAAATTCATATTATTCACTTTACTGAAAAGTTGCTTTATTAGAGTGATCTGAAATAAAACCCTAATGATCTTCAAGGTATGCTTGTATTATGTGCTGGTTACTACACTAATGTGTATTGCCTGCATCATTCTATTTTGTCATAATGACAATACCACTAACTAATGGTTAGTTAGAGAGAAACTAATATCAATCTCTTTTACAAGAAGATAACCATTTAACCCTGAATTGAGCATTAGAAAAAGGTACTCCATTATACTTTGACATAATAAAAGTGACAAACAGAGGTTCCTCCTCACAAAATGTAATATAATTCATAGACCACAACAGTCGCCCTTTAAAAGTGATTCAGTGATTTTGGTATTTTCACAAAGTTGTACAACCCTTACTGCAATCTACTGTCAGAACCTTTCCATCACTCCAAAAGGGAGCTCTTCCCATTCACACTCTCCCGTCTCCCTCTTGCCAGCTCCTGCAACCACTGATCTACCCCTGTCTCTCTGGATTTGCCTATTCTAGACATTTCAAATAAGTGAAATTATATAATACTTTTCCTTTTGTGTATGGTTTATTTCATCAAGGTTCATCCATATTGTGGCATGTACCTGTATTTCATTCCTTTTTTTGGCTGATTAATACTCCGTTGCATGCATACACATTTTGTCCATCTGTTCATTAGCTATGGACATTTGGATTGTTTCCCATTTCTTGGCTTTTAGGAATAATGCTTCTACAAAGATAGAAATTTACAACTAACTTGCTCAATATTATGTAATTCCTAAGTGATAGATCTGAAATACAAGCCGAGATTCATCTTATTCAGATCCTGAACTCATAACAACCATTTCGTACTGCTACGTCGGCTTTCTTGTTATGTCTCCTCTTCAGGAACTCTTACACTTCCATGCAGTTTCTTGGGTCCAGATTAACTTGTCGAGTTCTTATTCATTAGACCCAGATTTGGTATAACCAGGTAAGTGGCCCTGAGAATTCTGCCCCAATAACACATATCATGTGTTAGATATTTTCATGTCATAACCCCAAAGCTTTCCCTGTTCCCTGTCTCAATCCCAAACCTTCTACTTGTCAGTGTCCGGGGTAAAGAAAAAAATAGCAAGTTATCTAGAAAAATAATTTGTGATTGCTTCTGAAGCTTCACCAAGTTTAATGCTTCCTATCAGTCTTCTCTCTTATGTTACCGAAGAACAGATAGTAAAACCAAGAAAATAAGTACACATATGCATAAAAATTGCAAAAATAAAGGGAGAAATGATTTTAGGGACACTATTGTTTAACTACATGTGTTTATTTCTCTCTTGACCCAACTGAGCAAAGCACCACAACCCATGCATGCAACAGGCAACACAGAGAGAGCAAATAAACCAGAGAAAACTCCCCATTTCACTCTTCAGTAGTGACTCACTAGAGCAGGGGTCCTCAAACTGTGGCCCATGGGCCACATGAGGTGGTGTGATTGTATTTGTTCCTGTTGTGTTTTTTTACTTCAAAATAAGATATGTGCAGTGTGCATAGGAATTTGTTCATAGTTTTTTTTTTTTTTTTTTAAACTATAGTCTGGCCCTCCAACAGTCTGAGGGACAGTGAATTGGCCCCCTGTTTAAAAAGTTTGAGGACGCCTGCACTAGAGTTCTTCCTGCTGTAAATAAGAATCCCAAAATACAGAAGAGAAACACTGTATTTTCTTCTTATAGCTCCAATAAGGCTAGTATCTAACCATTGAGCCAGGGGTCATGTGCGCTTCCTTCCAGCAGAAGCTTCTGTACACAGCACTTTTATTGGGGACGGGGGATAGAAAAGGGAGCATGTTTGAGTCAAGCTGTTTAAAACAAAGCAAAATACCAGCTGGTTGGAAGGAGACACTTTCTCCCCAACATGTTTTCAAGCTGAGGCAAGAAAAAGTAAAATCTTAAATTCACTTTACCATCAAAATCAAAGGTCACGATTTCAACCCTGTTCACTACTTTCTCCCCCACTTTCTCTCTCTCTCTCACTGTTGAAAAATCTCCAGTACGTGAAAAATAAAATGTAAAAGGAAATCTTTCTGGCTCCTTGTTGCAGAGGCACATACCTCAAGCACAATTTAGGCTCCTGTACAGTGAGATGGCTCACAATGCCCAGGATGCTCTTGGGTTGCTTCCTGGCAGTAATAGATGCAAGGAATTCTTTATTCTAATTCCAGGGGTTACATAATTGGGGCAAACCACTCAATTTTCAATGTCTGCATTCTAACTTATGAAATGAACAAAAAACAATGTATCACAGGAGTTTATGGAAATGAACTAAGGGTTATAAAGATCTATTTGAATGAAAGTCAATAAAATCATGACCATAAATAATATGATTACAAATCTTCATGTCATCTCCCACCCCAAGGGACCCGAAGAGACCCCAAATACCTCACATACATGAGTCTATTTGAACTGCACATTTCCCCAAGAAGCAGACAGGTCGATCTCAACACTCACATTCTACACTGGGAAACCTAGGACCTCAGACAAGAATGAGCTGTGCATTCTTACTGTTTAACACCCAGTGGGATGCATTGTTCATGAATTTATGTTGCATTTCAGGTAAAGAAAACTTTATGATTTAGATTTGTCTCCCAAGAGAACTGTGTGCATATTTTCATTACCCAGTAATTTATGTAAGAAGAAAAGAGTATGCTGGTACACCTGCTCTACAATGTCATAGCCTGTAAAAAAATGAGGCGAAAACAAATATCACAAGGAAAAAATACATGACAAAGAATAATTCAACAAACAGTTTGGAAATGACTGATATATTTCTGCCCACTCAGACAATAAAACTTTTACACACATGTTCACATAGCCTCTTTGGGGCATGATAGCAAAGAAAAAAGTACAGATTATATCTTTATATACAATGAATATTACTCTCCACATGGCAGTTTAACTTATCTTGATGGAATATTACCATTTTGTACATGACAAAATTCCTATAAATTACTTGGTTGGCTTTTATAATACTGACCTGTCCTAAATATCTTTCCTAAATATCCAGGAAGTTACATTCTGCTTTGAATTCAACTTGATATAAATGGCTAGAAAAGAAAACATCGCTCACTTTGGGGAAATATAATGACTCTTCTGGGCAATTTGTGCGTCATTTAGAACATTGGATGAAGTAATTTTCTAAGTGATATCCTAGAATTAATGCACATTTGAAAGAGAGTAATTTACCCCATTTTTAGTGGTAAGTTCAGGCTCATTTTTTTACAAATGCAATTCAATGGCTAATCTAATTAAGGGAAGTCACTTAATTTTTCATGCTTGATCAGTCCTGGTTCTGGACACAGAACCACTTCTCTTCTGTGGGGGCTGAAAGGTACTAATGGCTTTGGTCAGTGCCATTTACAACGTTTGGATTTAAAAGTTCTGTTTAATCTTCTTTCCTGAACCACGCATGGAATTTTAGAGTAAATAAAGCTGCTGTTCTATCTTTTAGGGAGGTTTATTTGAGTCCCCTCCACCTTGTCTTCTTTCCTATCCTATGTGATCTGATGGCTAGTTGTTCCAAAGGCCTGCTGTATGCTATGCAGTATGTCCCTGACTAAGTTCGAATGAGGACAGGCTTCTTGTGCAGGTGAGCTGCGTTCTCCGAGTGCCTTTTTGTGAGTTAGTGGGGAGACATTGCCACAAGAAGAGCTGGGGTTATGATTCAGAAGATGGACTGTCTTGGTTTATGTTCTGTGGGTTCTCGGAAAGAAAGTGTATTCTGTTGCTGGCTAGAGTGTTTGATCAATGTGGTTTATGGTATAATGAAATTTTCTATATATTTGCTGGTTTCTGTATAGTTGCTCTGTCAATTTTTGAAAGATGAGTGTTGTATTCTCTCACCTATAAATGTGATTTTTTTTCTGTTTCTCCTTTCACTTATATCAGTTTTATGTCAAATATTTTGCAGTTCTGTTTCGGGATATGCATTTAAGCTTGCTTTGTGTTCTTAGAGTGTTGAAACATTTATCATTATAAAATAACATCCTTCTCTATTTCTGGTAATTTTTCTTTGTTCTGAAGTCTACACTATCTGATATTAAGATAGCCACTTCTGATTCCTATTGAATAACATTTGCATATGATTTAAAAATATGTTTATTTTCAACATGCCTAGATCATTATATGTAGTATTTAACATGACTTTCGTATATACTTATATAGAGGGTGCCAAAATATGTATACACATTTTAAGAAAGGAATAAACTGTATTAAAATTGTCATACTCAAGTTTGACTTCTGCAACTATAATAGGTACTCAAATGTTGACTTGTATTTATCTTTTTTGTATTCAATTAATCTATAATACTTTTTTTTGTTTTTATTAAATCATAACTGTATACATTGATGCATTTATGGGGTTCAGTGTACTGATTTGATATACAATGTGAAATTCTTCCATTGAACTGGTTTACACATCCATCACAATTACACTCTTTTCTTAATAATTTTGAAATGTACCATTGCATCATGCACTTTAGGTCAGGCCCCTCCAAAATACCCTTCCTCCTCCTGCCTCCCTTGTCCCCTCCCCTCTCTCTCCTCTTGTTATTAGTATATACTGAGTATTACACTTTTTTTATTGTTAAATCATAGCTGTGTACATTAGTGCAATCAAGGGGTACAATGTGCTGGTTTCATATACAATCTGAAATATTCTCATCAAACTGTTCAATGTAGCCTTCATGGCACTTTCTTAGTTCTTGTATGTAGACATTTGTATTCTGCCTGTAGTAAGTTTCACCTGTACCCATTCTAAGATGCACCATAGGTGTGGCCCTACCCATTACCCTCCCTCCACCCTAACCTCTCCCCTCCCTTCCCCTTCCTTGGCCCTTTCCTCATAGTCTTGTGCCATAGTTGGGTTATAGTCTTCATGTGAAAGCTATAATTTAGCTTCATAGTAGGGCTGTGTACATTGGATACTTTTTCTTCCATTCCTGAGATACTTTGCTAAGAAGAATATGTTCCAGTTCCATTCATGTAAACATGAAAGAGGTAAAGTCTCCATCTTTTTTTAAGGCTGCATAATATTCCATGGTATACATGTAACACAATTTGCTAGTCCATATGTGGGTCAATGGGCACTTGGGCTTCTTCCATGACTTAGCAATTATGAATTGGGCTGCAATAAACATTCTGGTACAGATGTCTTTGTTATATTGTGATTTTTGGTCTTCTGGGGATAAACCTAGTAAAGGAATTATAGAATCGAATGGCAGGTCTATTTTTAGGTCTCTAAATATTCTCCAAACATCCTTCCAGAAGGAACATATTGGTGTGCATTCCCTCCAGCGGTGTAGAAGTGTGCCCTTTTCTCCACATCCACACCAACATCTCTGGTTTTGGAATTTTGTTATGTGGGCTACTCTTACTGAGGTTAGGTGATATCTCAAAGTAGTTTTGATTTGCATTTCTCTGATGATTAAGGATGATGAGCTTTTTATCATGTGTTTGTAGATTGTGTGTCTGTCTTCTTTAGAGAAGTTTCTCTTCAAGTCCCTTGCCCACCCTGAGATGGGATCATGTGTTCTTTTCTTGCTAATACATTTGAGTTCTCTGTGGATTCTGGTTATTATCCTTCATTGGAGGTATAACCTGCAAATATTTTCTCCCATTCTGAGGGCTGTCTGCTTGTGTTACTTATTATGTTCTTGGCTGTGCAGAAGTTTTTGGTTTGATCAGCTCCCAGTAGTGTAATTTTGATACTGCTTCAATTGCCTGGGGAGTCCTCCTTATAAAATATTCACCCAGGCTGATTCCTTCAAGAGTTTTCCCTGCACTTTCTTCAAGTATTTTTATAGTTTCATGTCTTGAGTTTAAATCTTTTATCCAGTGAGAGTCTATCTTAGTTAATGGTGAAAGGTGTGGGTTCAGTTTCCGTCTTTTATAGGTCTCCAGTCAATTCACCCAGCACCATTTGTTAAATAGGGAATCTTTTCCCCACTGAAGGTTTTTAATTGGCTTGTCAAAGATCAAATAACAGTAAGTAGCTGGATTCATCTCTTGGTTCTTTATTCTGTTCCAGACATCTACGTCTCTATTTTTGTGCCAATACCATGTTGTTTTGATCACTATCAATTTATAGTACAGTCTCAGGTCTGGTAGCATGATTCTTCCTATTGTGTTTTCATTGCTGAGTAATGTTTTGGCTATTCAAGTTTTTTTCTGATTCCATATAAAACTAAGTATTTTTTCAATATCTTTAAAATATGACAATGGAGCTTTGATAGGAATTGCATTAAAATTATATATTGCTTTGGATAGTATAGACATTTTAACAATGTTGATTCTTCCCAGCCATGAGCATGGTATGTTTTTCCATTTGTTGACATCTTCAGCTATTTCTTTTCTTAAAGTTTCATAGTTCTCTTTGTAGAGATCTTTCACGTCCTTTGTTAGGTTACTCCCAAATATTTCATCTTCTTTGGCACTACTGTGAATGGAATAGAGTCCTTGGCTGTTTTTTAGGCTTGGTTATTGTTGGTATATATAAAGGCTACAGATTTATGGGTTTTGATTTTGTAGCCTGAGACATTGCTGTATTCCTTGATCACGTCTAAAAGTTTTATAGTAGAATCCCTAGTGGTTTCCAGGTATACGATCATATCATCTGTGAAGAGTGAAAGTTTGATCTCTTCTGACCTGATGCGGATACCCTTGATCGCCTTTTCTTCCCTAATTGCAATGGCTAAAACTTCCATTACAATGTTAAGGAGCAATGGAGACAATGGGCAACCTTTCCTGGTTCCTGATCTAAGGGGAAATGATTTCAATTTAACTCCATTCAATATGATATTGGCTGTGGGTTTGCTGTAGATGGCCTCTATTAGTTTAAGAACTGTCCCTTCTATACCAATTTTCTTAAGTGTTCTGATCATGAAGGGATGCTGGATATTATCAAAAGCTTTTTCTGCATCAGTTGAAAGAATCATATGGTCCTTATTTTTTAGTTTATTCATGTGCTGAATTACATTTATAGATTTACGTATATTGAACCCGCCTTGAGACCCTGGGATAAATCCCATTTTGTCGGGATGTATAATTTTTTTGATGTGTTGTTGGATTCTGTTTGTTAGGATCTTATTGAGTATTTTAGCATTAATATTCATTAGTGATATTGGTCTATAATTTTCTTTTCTTGTTGGGTATTTCCTTGGTTTGGGGATCAAGGTGAAATTTGCTTCGTAGACTGTGTTGGGTAATATTCCTTCTTTTTCTATATTTTGGAAGAGATTTAGTAATATAGGTACTAGTTCTTCTTTAAATGTTTGGTAGAATTCTGACATAAAGCCATCTGATCCTGGGCTTTTCTTTCTAGGGAGATTTTGTATAGTTGATGCTATTTCAGAACTTGATATAGGCCTGTTCAACATTTCCACTTCATTCTGGCTAAGTCTTGGTAGGTGGCTTACTTCCAAGTATTGGTCGATTTCTTTCCGATTTTCATATTTTTTAGAGTAGAGTTTCTTGTAGTATTTGTTAAGGATTTTTTTAATTTCTGGGGAGTCTGTTTTTATTTCATCATTACCATTTCTGATTGATGAAATTAGAGATTTTACTCTTTTTTTCCTGGTTAGGTTGGCCAAAGGTTTATCTATATTATTGATCTTTTCATAAAACCAACTTTTGGATCTATTAATCTGCCATATAATTCTTTTGTTTTCAATTTTATTTAATTCTGCTCTGATTTTGGTTGTTTCTTTTCTTCTGCTGGTTTTGGGGTTGGAGTGTTCTTCCTTTCCCAGTTGCTTGCGATGTCCATTAAGTTGTTAACTTCCTCTCTTTCTGTTTTCTTGAGGAAGGCTTGCAGTGCTATAAATTTCCCTCTTAGGACTGCCTTTGCAGTATCGCAGAGGTTCTGATAATTCATATCTTGATTGTTGTTTTGTTCCAAAAATTTGGTGATTTCCTTCTTAATCTTGTCTATAACCCATCTATCCTTCAGCATAAGGTTATTTAGCTCCATGTCTTTGTATGGGTATGCAGGTTCCTGTTGTTATTGAGTTCAACTTTTATTCCATGATGGTCTGAGACGATGCAAGGAATAATTTCTATTTTTTTAAAAAGTGCTGAGGTTAGATTTGTGGCCTTGGAGGTGGTCTATTTTGGAGTATGTTCCGAGGGCTGATGAGAAGAATGTGTATTCAGTTTTGTTGGGCTGCAATATTCTGTAGATGTCTGTTAAGTCCAGATGTTGAATGCTTAAGTTTAAATCTAAAATTTCTTTGCTTAGCTTCTTTTTGGAGGATCTATCCAGCACTGCTAAAGGGGTGTTAAAATCTCCATCTACTATGGAACTGGAGGAAATCAAGTTGCTCATGTCTGTTAGAGTTTCTCTTATAAATTGAGGTGCATTCTGGTTGGCTGCATAAATATTAATAATTGAAGTTTCATCATTTTGAGTATTACCTTTAACAAATATGAAGTGTCCATTCTTATCCTTCCTTATTTCGGTTGGTTTAAAGCCTATTGCCTCTGTGAATAGGATTGCAAAGCCTGCTTTTTTCTGCTTTCCATTTGCCTGGAGTATAGATTACCATCCTTTCACCTTGAGTCTATATTTGTATTTTAATGTAAGATGTGATTCTTGGATGCAGCAGATATCTGGCTTGAGTTTTTGTATCCAGTTAGCCAACCTGTGCCTCTTTAGAGGACAATTTAAACCATTCACATTAATTGAGAATATTGATAAGCCTTTTCAAAGTCCGGTGGACATTTTTAATCCTTTTGCGACTGTGGAAGTTGGAATTTGATCAAAATTTTCTGGATGGGTTTACTGTTGTGGTGGAGGATTATGCTGGTCTTTATGGAGCTGCTCAGTGGCTCAGTCTGGGACCCTAGACAATGCCCAAAGTTCTCCGCACTCCTGCTGAAGCTCTCCCCAAGGCAGTTCAACTGAGTGCCAACTCCAAAAACACCAAAACAGTTCACAGATAAGGGCTCTGAGAATATCCTGGAGATTGGTTTAGTTATGGCAAATTTCTTCAACATGTGAATGTCACATTAATTTCTCTGTCGTAAATGAACTTCAGTTTAGCTGGGTACAGGATCCTGGGTTGAAAGTTATTTTGTTTAGGAGATTAAAAGTTGATGACCATCCTCTTCTAGCTTGAAAGGTTTCAGCAGAGAGATCTTCAGTTATTCTAACATTCTTGCCCTTGTAGGTGATGATTTTTGTTCGTCTGCTTTCAGAATTTTCTCCTTCATATTAACTTTAGTGAAATTGATTATGATGTGTCTGGGGGATGTCTTATTTGGGTTGAGTCATGCTGGATTTCTGAAACTGTCTGCTATCTGAATTTCAGAATCTCTTGGCATGTCTGGAATGTTCTCCTTCATAATCTCATGGAGAAGAGACTCTGTGCCTTGTGAAGCCACTTTGTCGCTCTCATGGATCCCTATAATACGAATATTGGGTTTCTTCAAATTATCCCAGAGCTCTCTGAGAGAATGATCTGTTTTTGCCCTCCATTTCTCTTCCTCTGTGAGAATTTGGGAGCATTTGAAAGTTTTGTCTTCAATGTCAGAAATCCTTTCTTCTGCTTGATCCATTCTGTTACTGAGGGATTCTACTGTGTTTCTCAGATCTTTGAGGGCTGCAACTTCTTCTCTCAATGTGTCAAAATCTTTGGTCATTTGGTCGTTGAATTTGTTGAATTCTTGAGATATCTTTTGGGTTACTGCCTAGAATTCTAATTCGATCTTATTTGCTATCTAGATTCTGAATTCGATTTCTGACATCTCAGCTATTGTGCATGGGATCTTGTGCTGTGTCTGCCCCATTAATCCTTGGGGGAGTTGATCTACTCTGATTATTCATATTGCTGGAGTTTTTCTGTTGATTTTGCCTCATGATTGTTTTTCACCATTGCCTCTGGCCATCCTCAGAGTTGGGGAGGTGCGTCTCCAAGATTAGACCCCAATGGGATAACTCTATTGTTGCTGGATCTTTGTAGGGAGTGACCCTGTGTGGTTCCTATGGGGCTGCCCCAGGCAGGGTGTTTTGGTTGTGGAAGCAGCTCCAGAGTGTGACATACCCGGATCCAGCAACAGGGCGGGAGGTGGTGTGCATAGTTCTGGGAGTGCCTGGTGCCCAGTGACTTTGGCACAGAGAGTCCAAGGCTCCAGCAGTCTCTGGCCAGGATAAGGGCTCTGTGCAGAGGCAGGGAGGGCTCTGGATTGCACGCAGCTACCAGAGTCCCTGGCCAGACGAGCAGGCTGTTGTGGAGGCAGAGAGGGTACAGGAGGGAGGATGCGGTGTTGCATGGCTCCTGCAGTTCCTGGTCAGGGCATGTGGAGGCCTGGTGGGCATGGGTCGTGGGTCAGGGTTCATGGCACAGCTCTTATGGAGGTCTGAGCGGTGCCAAGACCAGGAATTTGAGGTTGCTATGAGCTGTGACACCACGGCACTCTACCCAGGGCAACAGCCCAAGGCTCCAGTGTGCCAAAACCGGTCTCACTCTGCCCCTGAGGGTTAAGGCTGTAAGGCAGCAAAGTCTCCATCTTTAGGCTGCTCAGTTACTAGGTTACTAGCTCCCACCTGATCTTTGCTCTGCGACCCTCAGGGCAGAGCTTGCCAGGGCCGTTCTCTCACAATGGCTCCCTGCAGCCCACAGCTGTACACTATTAGCTCCGTCCTGCTCAGTGACTCAGTCTGGGACCCTAGACAATGCCCAAAGTTCTCCGCACTCCTGCTCAAGCTCTCCCCAAGGCAGTTCAACTGAGTGCCAACTCCAAAAACACTGAAACAGTTCACAGGTAAGGCCTTTCTGGTTTGCAGTCTCACTGCTGCTTGTGCTTACGGTTGTCAGTGGGATTAGGTTGATCGAACACATGCAACCACTTGCCAGTTTTCCACTGTTTTTATCCTCCTCTCAGAAGTCCCTTGCTGACTCCCTGTATCCTCAAAGGGATGATTATAGGCAGATCCCACCAGCCAGAGATGCCTGGAGTCTTATCTCCCCAGACTCACGGTGCCCTGTTGCAGGGAAGCTGTTACTTGGCCGCCATCTTGGATTGTTCTTAGTATTACAATTTTAATACAGTTTTTTCCTCTATTAAATTGTGTGTACACTTTTTTGCCACCCTCTGTGGTTTAGCCATGTTTTCAGCCCACTCTGCCAATCTGTTTTTTAACTGATGTATTTAGATAATTTACATTAGGTATAGGTATTCACATGTTACAGCTTAGGCTGCCATTTTATTTTCTGTTTGTTCTCTCCACTTTTACTTTCTGTTTCCTTTTTTTATCTGCACTCCTGTAGATTACTTGAACATTTTTTAGAATTACATTCTATCTGTAGTGTTTTTGCGTATATCTCAGCTTTTATAGTACTTCTACAGGTACTGCTTTGCACATACATAATTTATCATGAATTGTTAGTGTTCATATAGTAATCCATGCATAGAAACCTAAATTTTCTTTATGTTGCTATACTCTCCCCATTTATAATCTAATTGTAGTATTTTCTCTATGTACATTGAGAATCACATCAGGCAATGTTCTAAGTTTTGATTCATTCATCAAATATAATTTAGAAAATTCAAGAGGAAAAGAAAAATATGTTGTTTTAACCCAGGGTTTTGCTTAACATGTTCTTTATTCATTCCTGGTTTTTCAAGTTTACTTTTTTATTTTTTATTTGGAAGCATTCTTCTAAGAAGTTCTGCTTTCAACAAATTCTCTTAGTTTTTTTTTTTTAAGCCTGAGAATTCCTTGACTTTTCCTTCATTCAAAAATAATTATTGAATTTAAGATTTTGTGTTGACAATTATGTTCTTTTAGTACATTGGAAAATGTTGTGTATTTCCGTCTGTCTCTATCATGAGGTATCTGCTGTCATTTGTATTGTTTTTTTCCATAAAGTAAGGTATCATATCTCTCTCAGCATTTTCAAATTTTTTTCTTTGTTTTTAATTTTCATAATTTTGACTATGATTGTGTTTTGCTGTATTTATTTGGATTTATCTTGTTTGTGGTTAACTCAGTCTCCTGAATATGTAGGTTAATATCGTTTGCCATATTTGGGAAGTTTTAATTCCTTATTTCTTTGAATACTTTTCAGCCCCATCCTTTTTATTCTCAGACACAATGTTTAGATTTCCTTTCGTTAAGTCCCAGAGTTCCCTGAGCCTTTGTTCCTTTATTTTATTTCAGTCTATATATTCTCTGTTGTTCAGATTTAACAGTTTCTATTGTTTATCTTCAAGTTCATTGATTCTTTCTCCTGTCCTCTTGATTCTGCTTTTGCACACATACATTGAAAAAATCTCCATTTTGGGGGAGGTGGAGCAAGATGGCGGCCGAGTAACAACTTCCTTGCATCTGGGCACCGTGAGTCTGGGGAGATAGGACTCCAGGCATCTCTGGCTGGTGGGATCTGCCTATCATCACTCCTGTGAGGATACAGGGAGTCAGCGAGAGACTTCTGGACCCCAAGAGGAGGACTAAAACAGTGGAAAACAAGCAAGTGGTCACGTGTGTTCAATCTGTCTAAACCCGCCCGCAACTGTAAGTTCAGTAGCAGTGAGACTGCAAACCAGAAAGGCCATACCTGTGAACTGTTTTGGTGTCTTTGGACTTGGCACTCAGTTGAACTGCCTTGGGGAGACCCTGAGCGGGAGGGCGGAGAACTTTGGCCGTTGTCTAGGGCCCCAGTCTGAGCCGCTGAGCCAGATGGAGCTAAATAGTGTTTGGCTGTGGGTCACAGGGAGCCATTGTGAGCGATCTGCCCCGGCAAGCTCTGCCCTCAGGGTTGCAGAGCTAGAATTCGGTGGGAGCTGGTAACCCAGCGACCAAGTAGCTTAAGGGCAGGGTCTGAGCCGCCTTGCAGCCCTAAACCTCGGGGGCAGAGTGAGACCAGTTTTGGCACACTGGGTAAGTGGATAGCCACTTCAGCAATGATCCCAGCGAGAAGCACTTTCCTGGGAAAGCTTCTGCTCAGCAAGTTTACAAGTTCGAAGTGCCTTTTAAGTGGGCTGAAGAGAGATTTAGGGAGTCTACCTGCTGGGGTTTGAGAAATCAGCAGCCTCCAGTCATATCAGAACTGTGATTAACATCTCATACCCCAGAAGACCACATGTTGCCCAGACAATATTCAATAACATATACATACTGCTTTGTTTTTGGTTGTGTTTTTTTTTGTTTGTTTGGTTTTTTTTTAGTTTATTTTGATGTTGTTGATGTTGTTTTGTTTTTTAAGTTCAACCTTTTCCATACAGATTCTTTTCTTTCTCAATTTTTCTAGTTTAATTATAATTTCCCATTGCTTCCTTTTTCAATAATTAGAACTTCATTTTTGCTAGTGTTTCTACCGCTATGATTTGGTTTTCCACCCAATTTTATCCCATACAGTTTTCTGTTTGCTTGTTTTGGTTTGATTTATAGCATTTTTGTCTTTCCTCTCTACTTGGTGGAGGTGGGGTACTGTGTCTGATCAGGTTAGCAAAGAGCTGCTGACCTCAAGGGAACCACCCAACTGGGCACCCTCAGAAGGTGGGTTTTTTTTTTAAGATTGTGTCAAAGTACCCTACTGTACACCTATATTGCTCTGTCTGCCTCTTTCTGTGCCTCTCTTCTTTTTGTCAATATTCCTTTTACCAACCCCCTCTCCTTTCTCTATTTTTCTTTTTTTTTTCTTATCACTCTGTCCTCCTTTCTTTCATCCCTTTTTTGCTCTTCAACCTTCTAACCCTTTTGGTCCTGTAACCCTTAGTCCACAGGCACGAGAATTTAAGAGCAAGAGGAAGTGAAAGGAAAATTAGGGCAAGGAAACAGATAAAAGAAATCACTCATGAGGAAGAATCAGCAGAAAACTCCAGGTAACATGAAGAACCAGTCCAGAACAACCCCGCCAAGGGACCATGAGGTAGCTATTGCAGAGGATTCCACCTATAAAGAAATGTTAGGAATGACAGAAAGGGAATTTAGAATACACATGTTGAAAACAATGAAAGAAATGATAGAAACAATGAAGGAAACGGCTAATAAAGTGGAAAATAACCAAAAGGAAATCCAAAAACAGAATCAAATAAGAGATGAATGATATGAAGAATATAAAAAGGATATAGCAGAGTTGAAGGAACTGAAACAGTCAATTAGGGAACTTAAAGATGCAATGGAAAGTATCAGCAACAGGTTAGACCATGCAGAAGAAAGAATTTCAGAGGTAGAAGACAAGTTCTTGAGATAACTCAGATAGTAAAAGAGGCAGAAAAGAAGAGAGAGAAAGCAGAGCGTTCACTGTCAGAATTACGGGACTTTATGAAGCGTTGCAACATACGAGTTATAGGAATTCCAGAAGGGGAAGAAGAATGCCCCAGAGGAATGGAAGCCATACTAGAGAATATTATAAAAGAAAATTTCCCAAATATCACCAAAGATTCTGACACACTGCTTTCAGAGGGATATCGGACCCCAGGTTGCCTCAACTCTAACCGAGCTTCTCCAAGACACATTGTGATGAACCTGTCCAAAGTCAAGACAAAAGAAAAGATTCTGCAAGCTGCCAGAAGTAAGCGCCAGTTGACCTACAGGGGCAAATCCATCAGAGTCACCGCAGACTTCTCTAATGAAACTTTCCAAGCAAGAAGACAATGGTCATCTACCTTTAATCTACTTAAACAGAACAATTTCCAGCCCAGAGTTCTGTACCCTGCTAAGCTAAGCTTCAAAATTGACAGAGAAATCAAATCATTTACGGATATACAAACATGGAGGAAATTCGCCACAACAAGACCAGCTCTACAGGAAATACTTCAACCTGTTCTGCACACTGACCACCACAATGGATCAGCAGCAAAGTAAGAACTCAGAAATTAAAGGACAGAACCTAACCTCCACACTGATGCAAAAGATAAAACTAAGCAATGGACTCTCACCAAATAAGACGAATAGAATACTACCACAATTATCAATTATCTCAATAAATGTTAATGGCTTGAATTCTCCACTGAAGAGACATAGATTGGCTGACTGGATTAAAAAAACACAAGCCATCCATTTGCTGTCTGCAAGAAACACACCTGGCTTCAAAACACAAATTAAAGCTCCGAGTCAAGGGTTGGAAGACAATTTTTCAGGCAAATGGCATTCAGAAGAAAAGAGGAGTTGCAATCTTATTTTCAGATACATGTGGATTTAAAGCAACTAAAGTCAAAAAAGACAAAGATGGTCACTTTATATTGGTCAAGGGAAAAATACAACAAGAAGACGTTTCAATTCTAATTATTTATGCACCCAATTTAAATGCTCCCAGATTCTTGAAACAGACCTTACTCAGTCTGAGCAATATAATATCTGATAATACCGTAATAACATGGGACTTTAACACTCCTCTTACAGAGTTGGACAGATCCTCTGAACAGAAATTAAACAAAGATATAAGAGATTTAAATGAGACCCTAGAACAACTGTGCTTGATAGATGCATATAGAACACTCCACCCCAAAGATAAAGAATATACATTCTTCTCATCACCCCATGGAACATTCTCCAAAATTGATCATATCCTGGAACACAAAACAAATATCAACAGAATCAAAAGAACTGAAATTTTACCTTGTATCTTTTCAGACCATAAGGCACTAAAGGTGGAACTCAACTCTAACAAAAATGCTCGACTCCACCCAAAGGCATGGAAATTAAACAATGTTCTGTTGAATAACAGATGGGTGCATGAAGAAATAAAACAGGAAATCATTAACTTCCTTGAGCATAACTACAATGAAGACACACGCTACCAAAACCTGTGGGATACTGCAAACGCAGTTTTGAGAGGAAAATTCATCGCTTTAGATGCCTACATTCGAAAAACAGAAAGAGATCGCATCAACAATCTCACAAGAGATCTTATGGAATTGGAAAAAGAAGAACAATCTAAGCCTAAACTCAGTAGAAGAAAAGAAATATCCAAAATCAAATCAGAGATCAATGAAATTGAAAACAAAAGAATCATTCAGAAAATTAATGAAACAAGGAGTTGGTTTTTTGAAAAAATAAATAAAATAGATAAACCATTGGCCAGACTAATGAGAAAGAGAAAAGTAAAATCTGTAGTAACCTCAATCAGAAATGATAAAGGGGAAATAACAACTGATCCCACAGAGATACAAGAGATCATCTCTGAATACTACCAGAAACTCTATGCCCAGAAATTTGACAATGTGAAAGAAATGGATCAATATTTGGAATCACACCCTCTCCCTAGACTCAGCCAGGAAGAAATAGACCTCCTGAACAGACCAATTTCAAGCACTGAGATCAAAGAAACAATAAAAAAGCTTCCAACCAAAAAATGCCGTGGTCCAGATGGCTGCACTCCAGAATTCTATCAAACCTTCAAGGAAGAGCTTATTCCTGTACTGCAGAAATTATTTCAAAAAATTGAGGAAGAAGGAATCCTCCCCAACACATTCTATGAAGCAAACATCACCCTGATACCAAAACCGGGAAAAAACCCAAACAAAAAGGAGAATTTCAGACCAATCTCACTCATGAATATAGATGCAAAAATTCTCAACAAAATCCTAGCCAATAGATTACAGCTTATCACCAAAAAAGTCATTCATCATGATCCAGTAGGCTTCATCCCAGGGATGCAAGGCTGGTTTAACATACGCAAGTCCATAAACGTTATCCACCATATTAACAGAGGCAAAAATAAAGATGACATGATCCACTCAAAAGATGCAGAAAAAGCATTTGATAAAATCCAGCATCCTTTTCTAATTAGAACACTGAAGAGTATAGGCATAGGTGGCACATTTCTAAAACTGATTGAAGCTATCTATGACAAACCCACAGCTAGTATTTTACTGAATGGAGTTAAACTGAAAGCTTTTCCTCTTAGAACTGGAACCAGAAAAGGTTGTCCTCTGTCACCTTTACTATTCAACATAGTGCTGGAAGTTCTAGCCAATACAATTAGGCAAGACAAGGAAATAAAGGGAATCCAAATGGGAGCAGAGGAGGTCAAACTCTCCCTCTTTGCTGATGACATGATCTTATACTTAGAGAACCCCAAAGACTCAACCACAAGACTCCTAGAAGTCATGTAAAAATACGTAATATTTCAGGATATAAAATCAATGTCCACAAGTCAGTAGCCTTTGTATACACCAATAATAGTCAAGATGAGAAGCTAATTAAGGACATAACTCCCTTCAGCATAGTTTCAAAGAAAATGAAATACATAGGAATATACCTAACGAAGGAGGTGAAGGACCTCTATAAAGAAAATTATGAAATCCTCAGAAAGGAAATAGCAGAGGATATTAACAAATGGAAGAACATACCATGCTCATTGATGGGAAGAATCAACATTGTTAATATGTCTATACTTCCCAAAACAATCTACTTATTCAATGCCATTCCTATGAAAATACCAACATGGTACTTTCAAGATTTGGAGAAAATGATTATGCGTTTTGTATGGAACCGGAAAAAACCCCGTATAGCTAAGGCAGTTCTTTGTAACAAAAATAAAGCTGGGGGCATCAGCATACCAGATTTTAGTCTGTACTACAAAGCCATAGTGCTCAAGACAGCATGGTACTGGCACAAAAACAGAGACATAGACACTTGGAATCTAATTGAAAACCAAGAAATGAAACTAACATCTTACAACCACCTAATCTTCGATAAACCAAACTAGAACATACCTTGGGGGAAAGACTCCCTATTCAATAAATGGTGTTGGGAGAACTGGATGTCTACATGTGAAAGACTGAAGCTGGACCCACACCTTTCCCCACTCACAAAAATTGATTCAAGATGGATAAAGGACTTAAATTTAAGGCATGAAACAATAAAAATCCTCCAAGAAAGCATAGGAAAAACACTGGAAGATATTGGCCTGGGGAAAGACTTCATGAAGAAGACTGCCATGGCAATTGCAACAACAACAAAAGTAAACAAATGGCACTTCCTAAAACTGAAAAGCTTCTGTACAGCTAAGGAGACAATAACCAAAGCAAAGAGAGAACCTACACAATGGTAAAGGATATTTGCATATTTTCAATCAGACAAAAGCTTGATATCTAGGATCTATAGAGAAGTCAAATTAATCCACGTGAGAAAAGCCAACAATCCCATATATCAATGAGCAAGAGACATGAATAGAACTTTCTCTAAAGACGACAGATGAATGGCTGAAGAAACACATGAAAAAATGTTCATCATCTCTATATATTAGAGAAATGCAAATCAAAACAACCCTGAGAGATCATCTAACCCCAGTGAGAATGGCCCACATCACAAAATCTCAAAACTGCAGATGCTGGCCTGGATGTGGAGAGAAGGGAACACTTTTACACTGCTGGTGGGACTGCAAACTAGTACAACCTTTCTGGAAGGAAGTATGGAGAAACCTCAAAGCACTCAAGCTAGACCTCCCATTTGATCCTGCAATCCCATTACTGGGCATCTACCCAGAAGGAAAAAATCCTTTTACCATATGGACACTTGTACTAGGTTGTTTATTGCAGCTCAATTTACAATCGCCAAAATGTGGAAACAGCCTAAATGCCCACCAACCCAGGAATGGATTAACAATCTGTGGTATATGTATACCATGGAATACTATTCAGCCATTAAAAAAAATGGAGACTTTAGATCCTTCGTATTAACTTGGATGGAAGTGGAAGACATTATTCTTAGTAAAGCATCACAAGAATGCAGAAGGATGAATCCTATGTACTCAATTTTGATATGAGGACAATTAATGACAACTAAGGTTATGGGGGGGAAGCAGAAAGAGGGATGGAGGGAGGGGGTTGGGGCCTTGGTGCGTGTCACATTTTATGGGGGCAAGACATGATTGCAAGGGGGACTTTACGTAACAATTGCAATCAGTGTAACCTGGCTTATTGTACCCTCAATGAATCCCCGACAATAAAAAAAAAAAAAATCTCCATTTTGAAAAATATGTACAATTACGAGCCACATGATGACATTTTGGTCAATGACAGACTGCATATACAACATGGTTTCATAGAATTACAATTTTTTAACTTAATTTTCATTAAATAATAACTGAATATATTTGTGGTGTACAATGTGATAATTTGATACGTAATGTAGAATGCTTAAATCAAACTGATCAACATAACATCACCTCACTTATCTTTTGTGGTGAGACATTAAGAATATACTCATGGTTATTTTGAAATGTACCCTTGCATTGTGCACATGAGATCCACTCAACCTTCCCCCTTCTCCCCTACTCTCCCCTCCTTCTTTCTGGAGTATATTTGTGTTTTATCATTAATATGAATGTGTAAGTGATTATATATTGGTTTCATAATAGTATTGAGTAAATTGGATACTTTTTTCTCCATTCTTAAAATACTTCACTAAGAAGAACATGTTCCAGCTCCATCCAGGTAAACATAAAAGTTGTAAAGTCTCCATCTTTTTAATGGCTGCATAGTATTCCATGGCATACATATACCACAATCTGTTAATCTACATTCATGGGTTGATGGGCACTTGGGCTGCTTCCATGACTTGGCAATTATGAATTGGGCTGCAATAAACATTCTGGTGCAAATGTCTTTGTTGTAAAATGGTGTTCATCTTGGTAGATACCTAGTAATGGAATTGCAGGATCAAATGATAGGTCAACTTTTAATTCCTTGAGAATTCTCAATACTTCTTTCCAAAAAGGTTGTATTAGTTTGCAATCCCACCAGCAGTGTAGAAGTGTTCCCTTTTCTCCACATCCATGCCAAAATCTGCAGTTTTGGGATTTTGTGATGTGGGCTAATCTTACTGGAGTTAGATGATATCTCAAAGTAGTTTTGATTTGCATTTCTCTGATGATTAAAGATGATGAGCATTTTTTCATGTATTTTTTGTCTATTCAGCTGTCATCTTCAGAGACGTTTCTGTTCAAGTCTCTTTCCCACAAAGAAATGGGGATGTTTGCTCTTTTCTTATTGATTAATTTGTGTTCTCTGTAGACTCTAGTTATCTGATCTTTTTTGGAATCATAACCTGCAAAATTTTTCTCCCCTTCTGAAGGCTATTTGCTTTACTTGCAGTTCCCTTAGTTGTGAAGAACATTTTTAGCTTGATCATATTCCAGTAATATATTTTTGGTGTTGCTTCAATTGCCAGATGGGTTCCTCCTCATTAAATATTTGCCCAGGCCAATTTCTTCAAGCATTTTCCCTGCACTCTCTTCTAATATTTTTATAGTTTCATGTTTTAAGTTTAAATCTTTCATCCAGTAAGAATCACTTTTTGTTAGTGGTGAAAGATGAGTCCAATTTTAGTTTTCTACAGGTTGCTAGCCAGTTCATGTGTTAAATAGGGAATCTTTCCCTCAATATATGTTTTTGTTACACTTATCAAAGATCAAATGATGATATGTAGCTGGGTTCATCTGTAGGTTCTCTATTCTGTTCCATACATCTACATGTCTATTTTTGTGCCAGTACCATGCTGCTTCGATCACTATAGATTTATAGTATAACCTGAAGTCTTATAACGTGATGCCTTCTGATTTGTTTTTACTTCTAAGTAAAGTATTGGCTTTTTGAGTTTTTTTCTGATTCCATATAAAACGAAATACTATTTTTTTCAAGTTCTTTAAAGTATGACATTGGTGCTTTGATAGAGATTGCATTAAATCTGTAGATTGCTTTGGGTAGTATGGACATTTTAACAATGTTGATTCTTCCCAATCATGAGCATGGTATATATTTCCTTTTGTTAACATCTTCAGCTATTTCTTTTCTTAGGTTTTCATTACAGAGATTTTTCACATCCTTTGTTTGATAAATTCCCAGATATTTCATCTTCTTTGGCAATACTGTAAAAGCAATAGAGTCCTTGACTATATTTTCAGCTTGACTATTGTTGTTATATATAAAGATACTGACTTGTAAGTATTGATTGTGTCCTGATACACTGCTATATTCCTTGATCACTTCTAAGAGCTTTGTAGTTGAGTTCCTGGGGTTTTCCAGGTATAAGATCATGTCATCAATGACAAGTGAGAGTTTAATCTTCTCTGACTCCATTAGAATACCCTTGATCCCCTTCTTTTGCCTGACTACAATGGCTAGGACTTCTATTACTATGGTAATAGCGGTGGTCACAATGAGCATCCTTGTCTAGTTCCAGATCTGAGTGGAAATGTTTTCAATTTTACTCTATTCAATATGATATTGGCTGTGGGTTTGCCGTAGATGGCCTTTATCAGATTAAGAAATGTCCCATCTAAGCATATTTTCTATTTTATTTTATTATTTTTATTTATTTTTTTGAGACAGAAAAAAAATAGCTGGGTTCGACCCTGCTGGCCTTGGTGCATGTGGCCGGTGCTGTAACCACTGTGCTACGGGTGCTGAATCTACGCCTATTTTCTAAAGTGTTCTAATCATGCGTTGATGCTGGATATTATCAAAAGCTTTTTCTGTGTCAATTGATAGAAACATATGGTCTTTGTTTTTTATTTTATTTACATGGTGAATTATATTTATAGATTTATGTATGTTGAACTAACTTTGTAACCCTGGGATAAAACCAACTTGATTGTGGTGTATAATTTTTTTGATGTGTCTTTGAATTCTGTTTGCTAGGATCTTATTGAATTTTTTGCATCAATATTTATTAATGATACTGGTCTATAGTTTTCTTTCTTTGTTGGGTCCTTTCCTGGTTTAGGGATCAAGGTGATATTTGCTTCATAGAATGTGTTGGAGAGGATTCCTTCTTTTTCTATGTTTTTGAAAAAGTCATGTAATATAGGCACTAGTTCTTCTCTGAAGATTTGGTATAATTATAATGTGAAGCCATCTGGTCTTGGACTTTTTTGGGACATTTTTGTATAGTAGACGTTACTTTAGTGCTTTATATAAGTCTATTCAAAATTTCTAATTCTTTCTTGTTGATTCCAGGAAGATGGCATGCTTCCAGGTATTGGTCCATTTCCTCCAGATTTTCATAATTCTGAGTATAAAGTTTTTTGTAGTAATCACTGAGGATTTTTAAAATTTCTGTGGTATCTGTTGTTATTTCTCCTTTATTGTTTCTGATTGATGTTATTAGAGATTTTACTTTTCTGTTTCAGGTTAGGCTAGCCAAAGGTTTATCAATTTTATTAATTTTTTCCAAGAACCAACTTTTTGTTAAGTTGATCTTCTGATTGATTCTTTTGTTTTCAATTTCATTTAATTCTGGTCTAATTTTGGTTATTATTTTCTTCTGCTGAGTTTGGGGTTGGATTGTTCTTCCTTTTCCAGTTGCTTGAGATGACATGTTAGGTTGTTGACTTTCTCTCTTTCTGTTTTCTTGATAGAGGATTCTAATGCTATAAATTTCCCTCTTAGGATTGCCTTTGCAGTATCCCACACATTTTATTAATTTGTCTTCATTATTATTTTATTCCAAAAATTTTATGATTTCCTTCTTAATCTCATCTTTGACGCATCTATCAGTCAGGCTAAGTTTATTTAGTTTCCATCACTTTGTTTCAGTATGAAGATTTCTACACTGTTGAGTTTAACTTTTATTCTGTGATGGTCTGAGAAGATACAAGTAATTATTTCTATTCTTTTCAATTTGTTGAGGTGATACTTGCATCCTAAAATGTGATCAATTTTGGAAGATGATCCATCGGCAGATGAGAAGAATGTGTTTTTAGTTTTATTAGGATGAGATGTTCTGTGGATGTCTGTTAAGTTCATTTGTTTTATGGTCAAGTTTATGTCCATTATTTCTTTGTTTAGTTTCTTCTTGGAGGATCTATCCAGAACTGACAAAGGGGTGTAAAAATCTCCAACTATTATGGTTCAGGAAGATATCAAATTGTTCATATCTGTTAGCATTTTCCTTAAAAATTGAGGCAATTTCAGGCAATTGAAACCTCTGCTTTTTTTTGATTTCCATTTGTCTATATTATAGATGTCTATCCCTTCACCCTATGTCTTTTGTTGTCCTTTGAGGTAAGATGAGTCTCTTGTAGTCAATAGATACCTGGCCTGAATTTCTGTATCCAGTCAGCCAACCCGTGCCTGTCTAGGGGAGCATTTAAGCCATTCACATTAATTGAGAGAATTGACAGGTATGGTAGTGTTTTGGCTATCATGTTTTTCAAAGGTCCAGTGCATATTTTTAATCCTTTCACCATTGCAGAAGTTAGGTTTTGTTCAATAAATTCTGGGTGAGTTTACTTTGATGGTAGGCCATTATGCTGGTCATTATGGAAAATGAGTCTGAGTATTTCTTAGAGAGCTGGTTTAGTTATGGCAAATTTCTTCAATACGTGTATGTCAGTAAAGTATTTGATTTCTTCATCACAAAAATAAAACTCAGTTTAGCTGTATACAAGATCCTGGGCTGAAAGGTCTTTTGTTTTAGAAGATTGAAGGTCAACGACCATCCTCTTCTGGCTTCAAACATTTTGGCTGAGAGATCTGCAGCCATTTTGGTATGTCTCCCTTTATAGTGAATTCTTTTCTTATGTCTGGCTCCTTGCAGGATTTTCTCATTCATATTAACTTTGGCAAAGTTAATTACAACGTGTAATTAACATTGTAATTACATTGGATTGAGTCTTGATGGGTTTTAAAACTATCTACTCTCTGAATTTCTGTATCTCTTGCAATGCTTGGGAAAATGTCCTCCATAATATCTTGCAGTAGAGCATCTGTGCTTTTAAAACCACCTTCTTCTCCTTCAGGAATTCCTATAAGTCATATATTTGATCTTTTGGAATGATCCCACAACTCTCTAAGGGAATGTTCTGTTCTTGTTTTCCATTTTTCTGCCACTTTGAATGTTTGGAATCATTCAGAAGCCTTGTCTTCAATTTCTGAGATCCTTTCTTCTGCCTACTTAACTCTATTACTGAGGGATTCTACTGTATTCTGAAGCTCCTCAAATAACTTTTTCCCTTCCTTGAGCTCTGCTATATGTTTTATCATTATGTCCATATCCTTGGTGACTTTGTCTTTGCATTCATTAATTTCTTAAGACATCTTTTGAACTACTCTTTGGATTTCTAATTACTTCTTTTCCTCCATCCCATTCATCTTATTTACCATCAATATTCTGAATTGTATTTCTGACTTTCAGTCATTTGTCTATGAATGGCATCTTCTGTTGTATCTCCTTTGTCATTTCTTTGGGGAGTTGATCTATTCTGAATATTCATTTTGCCAGGATTCTTCCACTCAATCCACCTCATGAGTATTATCTGAAATTTGGCAATTAAAACTGGTAGAGTGAGATTGGATTGGGGAAGTGAAATTAACCAGCCCTTTATGAATGAATTGGGGGTTGTGATTGTGGCTTTTCCCGTACAGCCTTACAAAGGTCCCTTTCAGAGCTACAGCCAGAGACTCTGAGGACCTGCTTGGTGAGATAGCACAAGCTGGCTCTGTCTTAAAGTCAGTCAGTCTCTACACAATTCAAACAAGTCAAAGCATCAGGCTGGAGGAGGAGAATCAGTCCTTTCCCACTACAAAACAACCACTGCTCAACCTTGGAGTTTCCCTGTGTGGACAGCCCAGGTCAAAAGTTGTAATCAGATTGTCCTGGGCAGTACAATCACTGGTCAACAGTGAGAGTTCAAAGGGTCTCCAGTGGCCTGATAATAGAAATCCACAGGCAGTTCCATTGCAAACCAGAAGGGATGGAGCATGGACCCCTTTGGTGAGCCACCAACTCAAAAGATCACCTGCCACACACCATTGTGGTACATCTCTCTCTCCTGTGTGTCCCTTTCTTTCTGTGCCTGTCAGTTTCCACTTGAGTCACTGTTTCTACACTGCTTTCTGGCAGCCCACACAATGCCCAAGCCTCTCAGGGAATTGCCAAACACTCTGGGCTCTGCAGGGGGCAGACTGTCAGACCACCAGGCGAGGGGTGGAAGGATGGACTGGGAGTTCAGAATTGCAGGAAAAATATTTGATCAATTTTATGCTGGGCAGGATGATGTCTAGGCTCACAAGTGGGACCTCCCTGGAAAAGGAGGCCCAGTGTTTAGTGGCTGTCTCCTCACTTGCAGAGAGCCTCCTGCTTGGGAGAGGTGGTCTCTGATCCTCTCGGTGATGGGCTTTGTAACGGTAAAAGCTGCCTCTAGTCAGCCATATTACTTACTCCCTTCCATAGGTTTAAAATTTGAGCTAAAAAATTCCTATCACTTAATGATGGACAGCTGTCATAACATTGTAAAGCAACACATAACGGGTGTTTTTGATGATGCTAATGTAAAAAAACCTGTTGCACTGCCAGTAGTGTAAATATATAGCACATACAATTATGTATAGTGCTCCTTTATACTTGATAATAAATGACTATGTTACTTGTTATGTATTTACTAAACTATACTTTCTATTATTATTTTGGAGTATACTTTTACTTATTATTATTTTGGAGTATACTTTTACTTATTAAAAAAACTGTAAAACACTCTCAGGCATGTTCTTTTTAGGGATATTTCAGAATAAGGCATCGTTATCACAGGAGATGACAGCTTCTTGTGCTTTTTTGCTCCTGAAGACCTTCCAATGGGATAAGATGTGGATGGAAGATGGTGATATTGCTGATCTTGACCTTGTGTAGACCCAGGCTAATGTTTTTGTCTTAAATTTTAGCAGAAAAGTTTTTAAAAGTAAAAAAAAAAAAATTGAACAGAAGAAAAGCTTATAGAATAAGGAAATAGAGAAAATATTTTTTGCATAGCTATTCAATGTATTTGTATTTTCAACTAAGTGTTAATACAAAAGAGTAAAAAAATTAAACAATGAGAAAGCTTATAAAGTAAAAATATCACAGTAAGCAAAGGTTAATATTTATTTATTTATTTATTTATTTTTGAGACCCAGTCTTACTTTGTCAACCTAGGTAGAGTGCTGTGGCTTTATACCTTACAATAACCTCAAACTCTTGGACTGAAGTGTTACTCTTGCCTCAGCCACCTGAGTAGCTGGGACTGCGGGTACTCACCAAAATGCATGGCTATTTTTAGGGAGGGGTGTCTTGCTCTTGCTCAGGATGGTCTCAAAGAGCTCAGGTGATCCACCCACCTTGGCCTCCCAGAGTGCTAGGATTATAGGTGTGACCTATTGTGCCTGGCCTAAAGTTAATTTATTAAAGAAAGAAAAATAAATTTTATAAACTTAGTGTACCCTAAGTGTACAATGTTTATAAATTTACAGTAGTGTCCAGTAAAATTTTAGTCCTTTGCATTCACTCATCACTTACTCACTGACTCACCTAGAACAGCTTCCAGTCTGCAGTCTTCATACATGATAAATACCTCACACAAGTATTTTACCTTTCATATGTATTTTACTGTACCTTTACATATACATACCACCATATTATAATTGCCTACAGTACTGAGTACAGTAACATAGTTTACAGGTATGCAGCCCAGGAGTAGTAGGCTGTATTGTGCAGCCTTGGCGTGTAGTAGGTTATACAATCTACATTTCTGTAGGCAATCTCTATCATGTTTGCACAATGAATAAATCATGTAATGGCAAATTGCCCCCAAAGTGTTCCTGTAGTTAAGCAACTCATGAACATACTCCTTTGTTTAGACTTAGTATTTCTTTGCTAAGATTTTCTATTTTTCATTTTTTTAAGTGTGCTTATAACCTCTCATTGAAGCATTTTTATTCTCTTATTTTTATTTATTATTAAATCACAGTTGTGTACATTAATGTGATCATGGGGCACCATGCACTGGTTTTATAGACCATTTGACATATTTTCAGCACACTGGTTAACGCAGCCTTCCTGGCCTTTTCTTAGTTATTGTGTTAAGACATTTATATTCTACATTTACTGAGTTTCACATGTACCCTTATAAGATGCACTGCAGGTGTAATCCCACCAATCACCCTCCCTCCACCCATCCTATTCCCTCCCTCCCCTTCTTCTCTCCCTACCCTCTATTCTTAGGTTATAATTGGGTTATAGCTTTCATATGAAAGCCATAAATTAGTTTCATAGTAGGGCTGAGTACATTGGATACTTTTTCTTCCATTCTTGAGATACTTTACTAAGAAAAATAAATTCCAGCTCCATCCATGTAAACATGAAAGAGGTAAAGTCTCCATCTTTCTTTAAGGCTGCGTAATATTCCATGGTGTACATATACCACAATTTATTAATCCATTTGTGGATTGATGGGCACTTGGGCCATGACTAAGTTTTTCCATGACTTAGCAATTATGAATTGGGCTGCAATAAACATTCTGGTACAAATATCTTTGTTATGATGTGATTTTTGGTCTTCTGGGTATATACCTAGTAGAGGAATTATAGGATTGAATGGCAGATCTATTTTTAGATCTCCAAGTGTTCTCCAAACATCTTTTCAAAAGGAATGTTTATTAATTTGCATTCCCACCAGCAGTGTAGAAGTGTTCCCTTTTCTCCACATCCACGCCAACATCTCTGGTCTTGGGATTTTGTGATATGGGCTAATCTACTGGAGTTAGATGATATCTCAAAGTAGTTTTGATTTTCATTTCTCTGATGATTAAAGTTGATGAGCATTTTTTCATATGTCTGTAGGCTGTGCATCTGTCTTCTTCAGAGAAGTTTCTCTTCAAGTCCCTTGCCCATCCTGCGATGGGATCACTTGTTCTTTTCTTGCTTATATGTTTGAGTTCTCTGTGGATTCTGGTTATTAAACCTTTGTCAGAGACATAACCTGCAAATATCTTCTCCCATTCTGAGGGCTGTCTGCTTGCTTTATTTACTGTGTTCTTGACTGTGCAGAAGCTTTTTAGTTTGATCAAGTCCCAGTAGTGTATTTTTGAAGCCGCTTCAATTGCCTGTGGGGTCCTCCTTATAGAATACTCGCCCAGACCTATTTCTTCAGGAGTTTTCCCTGCACTGTCTTCTAGTATTTTTATAGTTTCATGTCTTAAGTTTAAATCTTTTATCCAGTGAGAGTCTATCTTAGTTAATGGTGAAAGGTGTGGGTCTAGTTTCAGTCTTCTACAGGTTGCCAGCCAGTTCACCCAGCACCATTTGTTAAATAGAGAATCTTTTTCCCACTGAATGTTTTTAATTGGCTTGTCAAAGATCAAATAACGGTAAGTAGCTGGGTTAATCTCTTGGTTGTCTATTCAGTTTCATACATCTTCCTCTCTGTTTTTGTGCCAGTACCATGCTGTTTTGATCACTATCGATTTATAGTATAGTCTGAGGTCCGGTAGCGTGATTCCACCTGCTTTGTTTTTATTTCTGAGTAATGTCTTGGCTATTCAAGGTTTTTTCTGATTCCATATAAAACGAAGTATTATTTTTTCAAGATCTTTAAAGTATGACAGTGGAGCTTTAATAGGGATTGCATTAAAATTGTATTTTGCTTTGGGTAATATGGACATTTTAACAATGTTGATTCTTCCCAATCATGAGCATGGTGTATTTTTCCATTTGCTAACATATTCAGCTATTTCTTTTCTTAGAGTTTCATAGTTCTCTTTATAGAGTTCTTTCACATCCTTTGTTTGATAAACTCCCAAATATTTCACCTTCTTTGGCACTACTGTGAGTGGAATAGAGTCCTTAACTGTTTTTTTTCTGCTTTACTATTGTTGTTATATATAAAGGCTACCAATTTATGAATGTTGATTTTGTAACCTGAGATGCTGCTGTATTCCTTGATCACTTCTGAGTTTTGTAGTAGAATACCTCATGTTTTACAGATATACAATCATACCATCTGTGAAGAGCGAATGTTTGATCTCTTCTGACTCTATATGGATACTCTTGATCGCCTTTTCTTTCCTAATTGTGATGACTAAAGCTTTGATTACAATGTTAAAGAGCAGTGGAGACAATGGGTAGCCTTGTCTGGTTCCTGATCTGAGTGGAAAAGATTTCAATTTAAGTCCATTCAATATGATATTGGCTGTGGGTTTGCTGTAGGTGGCCTCTAATAGTTTAAGAAATGTCCCTTCTATACCAGTTTTCTTAAGTGTTCTGATCATGAAGGGATGCTGGATATTATCAAAAGCTTTTTCTGCATCGATTGAGAGAATCATATGGTCTTTGTTTTTTAATTTGTTTATGTGCTGAATTATACTTATAGATTTACGTATATTGAACCAGCCTTGAGATCCTGGGATAAAACTGACTTGGTCATGATGTATAATTTGTTTGATGTGTTGCTGGATTCTGTTTGTTAGGATCTTGTTGTATATTTTTGTATCTACATTCAATAGTAGTATTGGAATATGATTTTCTTTTCCTGTTGTGTCTTTTTCTGGTTTGGGGATCAGCGTGATGTTTGCTTCATAGAACGTGTTGGGTAGTGTTCCTTCTTTTTCTACATTTTGGAACAGGTTGAGTAATATAGGTACCAGTTCCTCTTTAAATGTTTGGTAGAATTCTGATGTGAGGCCATCTGGTCTTGGGCTTTTCTTTTTGGGAGATTTTGGATGGTTGATGCTATTTGAGAACTTGATATTGGCCTTCTCAACATTTCCACTTGATTCTGGCTACGTCTTGGAAGGTGACATGCTTCCAAGTATTGGTCAATTTCCTTCAGATTTTTGTATTTCTGAGAATAAAATTTTGTGTTATAATCATTAGGATGTTTTTGAATTTCTGAGGAGTCTGTTGTTATTTTGTCTTTGTCGTTTCTGATTGACGAGATTAGAGATTTTACTCTTTTCTTCCTGGTTAGGTTAGCCAAAGGTTTATCTATTTTATTGACCTTTTCAAAAAACCAACTTTTTGATTTATTAATCTGTTGTATAATTCTTTTGTTTTCAATTTCATTTAATTCTGCTCTAAGTTTGGTTATTTCTTTTCTTCTACTGGGTTTGGGGTTGGAATGTTCTTCCTTTTCCAGTTGCTTGAGATGTCCCATTAAGTTGTTAACTTCCTCTCTTTCTGTTCTCTTGAGGAAGGCTTGCAGTGCTATAAATTTCCCTCTTAGGACTGCCTTCGCGGTATCTCACAGGTTCTGATAATTCGTGTCTTCATTGTCATTTTGTTCCAAAAATTTGGCAGTTTCCTTCTTAATCTCATCTCTGACCCAGCTATCATTCAGCATAAGGTTATTTAACTTCCATGTTTTTGTATGAGTATGCAGATTCCTGTGGTTACTGAGTTCAACTTTCATTCCATGGTGGTCCAAGAAGATGCAAGGAATAATTTATAATCCTTTAAATTTATTGAGGTTAGACTTGTGATCTAAGATGTGATCAATTTTGGAGTTGTTCTGTGGGCTGATGAGAACTATGTGTATTCAGTTTGTTGGGATGAAATGTTCTGTAGATGTCTGCTAAATCCAAATGTTGGATAGTTAAGTTTAAATCTAAAATTTCATTGCTCTGCTTCTTATTGGAGGATCTATCCAACACGCCAAAGGGGTGTTGAAATCTCCAACTATTATGGAGCTGGAGGAAATCAAGTTGCTCATGTGTGTTAGAATTTCTCTTATAAATTGAGGTGCATTCTGGTTGGGTGCATCAATATTAATAATTGAAATCTCATCATATTGAGTATTACCCTTAACAAATAAGAAGTGACCATTCTTATCCTTCCTTACTTTTGTTGGTTTAAAGCCTATTGTGTCTGCAAATAGAATTTTAACACCTGCTTTTTTCTGATTACCATTTGCCTGAAATATTGACAACCATCCTTTCACCCTGAGTCTATATTTATCTTTTAAGGTAAGATGTGACTCTTGTATGCAGCAAATATCTGGCTTGAGTTTTTGTATCCAGTCAGCTAACCTGTGCCTCTTTAGAGGACAGTTTAAGCTGTTCACATTAATGGAGAATATTGATAAGTCTCATAAAATTTTGGGTATCGAGTTTTTTGAAAGTCCAGTGGACATTTTTATCCCTTTTGCCACTGTGGAAGTTGGAGTTTGATCAAAAGTTTCTGAGTGATTTTACTTTTGTGGTAGAGGATTGTGCTGGTCATTACAGAGGATAGGTCTGAGAATATCCTGAAGAGCTGATTTGTTTATGGAAAAACTCTTCAACATGTGAATGTCATTAAAGTATTTAATTTCTCCATCATAAATGAAACTCAGTTTACCTTGATACCGGATCTGGGGTTGAAAGTTATTTTGTTGTAGGAGATTAAAAGTCAGTGACCACCCTCTTCTGGCTTGAAAAGTTTCAGCAGAGAGATCTGCCGTCATTGTTTTTTTTTTTTTTCGCTTTTTTGTTTTATTTATTTATTTATTTATTTTTATTAAATCATAGCTGTGTACACTGATATGATCATGGGGCATCATTCACTAGCTTTACAGACTGTTTACCAAGTTTCACATATACCCTTGTAAGATGCACTGCTGGTGTAATCCCACCAATCCACTTCTCTCTACCTACCCCCCTCTTCCTCCCCTCCCTTTCCCCCTTCCCCCATTCTTAGGTTGTAACTGGGTTATAGCTTTCATGTGAAAACCCTAAATTATTTTCATAGTAGGGCTGAGTACATTGGGTACTTTTTCTTCCATTCTTGAGATACTTTACTAAGAAGAATATGTTCCAGCTCCATCCATGTCCATCATTCTAATATTCTTCTCTTTGTAGGTAATGGATTTCTTATGTCTGTCTGCTTTCAAAATTTTCTCCTTCATATTAACTTTAGTGAAGTTAATTATGATGTGTCTAGGGGATGTCTTATTTGAGTTGAGTCGTGCTGGGGTTCTGAAACTGTCTGCTGTCTGAATTTCAGAATCTCCTGGCATGTCTTGAAAATTCTCTTTCATAATTTTGTGTAGAAGGGCCTCTGTGCGTTGCAAAGACACTTCATCGCTTTTAGGGATTCCAATGATTCCAATGAGGATAATTCCTTCTTTGAATTATCCCAGAGCTCTTTGAGAGAATCATCTGTTTTTGGTCTCCATTTCTCTTCCTTTTCAAATGTTTGGGAGCATTCAAAAGCTTTGTCTTCAATGTCAGAAATTCTTTCTTCTGCTTGCTCCGCTGTGTTACTGAGGGATTCTACTGTATTTTTCAGATCTTTGAGGACTGCAAATTCTTGCTTCAGTGTGTCAAATTCTTTGGTGGTTTTGTCTTTACATTCATTGAATTCTTGAGACAGCTTTTGAATTTCTCCTTGAATTTCTAATTCCAACTTTTGAATTGCTCCTCGAATTTCTGATTCCAAATTTTCCTCCTTTCTATTGATATTGTTTGTAATCCAAATTCTGAATTCAATTTCTGACATCTTGGCCAGCTGTTTATGATTGGATCTTCAGTTACATCTGCCATATCTTTCCTTGCGGGGGTTGATCTACTCTGGTTATTCATGTTACCAGAGTTTTTCTGCTGATTCTGTCGTGTGATTATTTTATACTGTTTGACTTTCCCCCTGGAGCTTTGCTGAGGAACCGTACAGTGCTATGGCCTGAGAAACTGGGAACCTGTTTAGTGCGGTATGGCTAAGTATCTCTGTCTTGTTTTCAGCTGGTCTCTGTCCTACCCTAGTGAAACAGTTACTCTAGGTTGAAGTGTCAGCTGTGGAGAAATACCAGCAATTAAGTCACCCCCCCCCCCACAGGTAACAACTGGAAAAGGAAAATCAAACCTTCTTACAACCACACACCCAGAGCACCACTTGGATAGTCCTCGGGCGATTGGCTCTGTTCAAAAGCTCCAAATAAATTGTCTCAGTCAGTTCCTGACTCAGGTGGGAGAGCTTACAAGGTCTTTGGCAGCTGGATCGCAGGGGTCTGCTTAGAACTGAATTATGACTTGTTCCAGTGCTCTCCAAGGTCAGGAGGTCCCACGCAGCAAATAGATTAGTCTGGGATTGTTGGTGCCTGCTTCCCCACCTTGCATCTCTGTCACACCCAATCACTGATAACCCCATAGGACTGTGACCCAGTTGCCTTCCAATGAGCAGATACTCTAGGGGTTTGCGCCTGCCTGAATTGCAAGGAGATCTATGTCTGCTCAGCTAGGCTGCTGCTTTCTGCCACTATCCAGCAGGGGGCGGTGAGGCCTGACAACCTCTGGAAGTTGGGTCTGTTCACTCAGTTCAAGCCCCACCCCTGATTGATGTTACTGACAGAACAGAACAACTTTGGGAGAAATTGTTTCTGTCCCTGTTAAGTTCCCCTGCAGAAAACTGTTTTGAGTTCACAGAACTGTGCCTCAGGCCCTGTCTGTGCCACTGTATGGTCTCAGCTGTAGTTTGTATTCGCAGCATGGTTACCTGTCAGTTCCAGCCTCTGCCTGCCCTCCTTTGTTTAGGCTCATGATCTCCTGGGGGCCGGGTATGTCTTAGGCTCAGTAAAGCGGTCCTCTGGGTCAGCCCTGCCCTGGGGATCTCCAGCTCTGTGTGTGCATTTTCTAGTCCCCATGCTCCACCCAGGCCAGTACTGCCTCCGGCAAACCCTTTACTCACGGGGCCTGCATTTCTATCCCAGATCTGTTCTGGTGGTTGCCACCTGAGAAGATGCTCGGCCTCTGGTTGCCCAGAGAGACGGGGTGTGACTCCAGAATATCTGGGGGTTAGCCCGATTGTTGCCAAAAATGGCCGCTGCTCTGCACCTCGGGGCACTGCCACTCCGGTGTGTTTCCCTCTCAGCTGACCGTCCTCTCCTCACTCCCATGCCACAGAATCAGCACTGACCAGCTGTAGTCCAGGCCCTGTCCATAGCCCTTGAGAAATCACCCAAGAATCTGGACTCCTGGGGGACAGGCCTCCAGACCTCAGAGTGAGAGTAGAGGGGAGTGCTGGGAGCTCAGAATTGCAGGTAGAGAATATATACAGTTTTACAGAGCTTTATGCCTGGCAGGAGAGTGCCCTGGCACCCTAGTAGGGGAAGTAGGTCCCAGTTTTTAGAGGGTCTCTCCCGTAGAGTATAATGGGAGGACTTTTGAATTCTGCTCATTTGTTTATGGGGTACCGGTACCAAGCCATTCTCATGGGGGAGGGGACTCCTGTTTGCTTGGTGATGGATTTTAAACCTTTCATTTGTATCCTTGTGGTCGCGGCTCACCTCATCAAGGTTGATGTGCGTTCTTCAACCTTCTCTCTTGGTGCAGCTCTAATCCACCAGGTTACTTGCTAAATTTCTGTCCTTTAACTCTCCTTCTGGATGGGAGCCTCCGTGGAAAGCTGGCTTCAGTCCTCCTTGAAGCATTTTTAAAAGAACTGATAGAAGTCTTAGATAATTTTAACCCCTCTGTCATCTTGGTGTTGGCATCTATTGATTATTTTGAAAATTGTTTGATATCTTTCTTATTTTTGATGTATGATTTTTGATTGGAACCTGTATATTTTGGGTAATATACTGTAAGACCCTGGATCTATTTAAAATTTCTATTTTAGCTGGCTTCTCTGACACTGCTCTGGTAGAAGAAGGAGGGGCCACTTCATTACTGCCAGGTGGGGGTAGAGGTATATTTTCCTTGCTCATCCTCCATTGACACAGAGGAGAATCCTTATTTCTGCTGGGCGGGGCGAGAGTTCTAGCTCTCTACTAGGTCTCTACTACCACTTCCCCGCATGGGATAAGGAAGGGCACTTCATAACTGCTCCTCACATGGTCTGCACTGACACCACAGGGCTTGAGAGAGGTGACCTCTGTACCATGGGGCCATGGTGAGCGTCTGGACTTTCCATAAGGCCTCCTCTGACACCAGGCTTTCCTGATGACATGGAAAATACTACCTGGTGGGGATGAACATTTTGCTTCTCCTCCTGGCCTTCTTTGATGCCCCCTTCTGGCAGGATTGAGTAATGGCTCTATGACAGTCTTTTGAAGGCAGAAGTCTAGGTTCCCTGCTGAGATTTTGCTGGCATGGGTGAGGATGGGGCCAGTTTTTCCTGTGATGTTTGGCTGGAGTAGAGCAGTTGTCTAAGAATTTTATTTTCTGTGCTCCTAGGTTGCTTCTTTCCTATTCTTCTGGCTACACAGAAAGCAGACTTTTCTTAGTCTGTATTTTGGTCTGTGCCCATTAGAGTTTCTGGGTTGCTGGCTTCTCATACCTACAGACTAGTATATATGAGGCAAAAAGAAGACTCAGAGACTCACCATCCATTCACTCTTTAGGTATGAGGTCTTTAGCCAGTCAGCCTGCTTCTATCTGTCAAGGTCTCACATTTGTTTTATAACATCCAGAGTCTTTCTTTAGTTGTGCTTGGTGGGAGGACTAGGGAGAAAGTATGTTTGTACCATCCTTCCTTGGATCATAAACTTTTTAAATTGGAAGGAACTTGTATTAACCAGCCAGGGCTGCCATAATAAAATACTATAGTCTGTGTAGCTTAAATGACAGACATTTATTTTCTTACAGTTTTGGATGCTCAAAGTCCAAGAACAGGGTGACAGCATGGTCAGATTCTGTTCAGGCCTCTCTTCCTGGCTTGCATATGGCTGCATTTTAGCTCTATACTCATGTGGTAGAGAGAGAATGAGAACAAACTCTTTATTGTCTCTTCTTTTAAGTCCACTAATCCCATCATAAAGGCCTCATCCTCAAGACTTTAATCCTAATTACCTCCCAAAGTCCTCATCTTTAAATATATAACATTGGAAGTTAGGGATTGAAAATATGAATTTGAGGGAGGGACACAAACATTCAGTTCATAACACAACTTTAAAAATATTACAGATGGAGTTTTGAGGCCCATAGATGTTAATTGCATGCTTAAGACTACCCACTTTGTCCTCAGCAAAAAATTACACTGAAGGTGAGGTGTCCTAATTCTTAGCCTACTGTTATTCATGTTGAACTATATTAAATAATGACTAGCTACTGAAGAATCATTTGTGAAATATAAAAGAGAACTATATTATGGTAATTTTACTTCCCATCCTCAAAAACAGCAACAGCAAACCAGAGCAAATGTTTTCCCAGTAGTAACCAAACAAGGAAAGGAGAGCAAGCTGATATCAGTATTAAATAGTTGTGGCTAAAAAAGATTTGGAGTACTCTGGAGCAAGAGAGTATGGCTCATAACCTAGATTCTATTTATTCCTTAAGTTAAACTAGTGTGCTTAAAACAAACAGACATATTACCTGAGGATTATTCTGAACACAGAGTCTTCTGATGTAAGACTTGCTTTTCAAATGTGAACTTGTTAATATAGAGTGATGAAATTTTCTTTAGTTCATGTGATTTCCCTAGCATACTAATATTTTAAAGTGATCAAGGACAGATTTTTTTCACAATTAAAGAGAAAACCTAGTCTGTATATAAAAACCTTAAGAAAAAAGTGCCAAATCTTGTGTGTGTTTGAGCATGAATAGTAGCTAGTGTAGTGGCTTTAAGAACTGTGTTTCCTAAAACATGTAGCTTTTTGGTAAAGCTGTGATTACAGATGAAGAAGCTATAAAGATACTTGTTACCTTCTGCATAAATATTGATTATTAAGAAATGATATATACTAGATTTGAGGGTTTTTTTTTTTGAGATAAGATCTCTGCCACCCAAGCTGGAGTGCAGTGGTGTGATTATAGCTCACTGCAGTAGTGAAGTCCTGGGGTCAAGCCTCCCCCATAGCTTGGAATTATAGCCAATACCATCATCTGGCTAATTTGTAATTTGTTTTGTTTTGTAGAGATGGGGTCTTTTTATATTGCCCAGCTGGTCTTAAACTCCTAGCCTTAAGCAGTTCTCCCCTTGGGCCTCCCAAAGTGCTGGGATTACAGCTGTGAGCCAGTATGTCTTAACTGGGACTAGATTTTTAATTTGATGAAATGGTCCTAAAGACTCAGATCTCAAGGGCAAAGAGAAATTCCAAATATTTAAGAGCATGAATAAGTACGATGTTGGGCGCAAATGAGGTTAAACTTAGGTTAAACCAGAAACTGTGAAGGATGTTAGATTTTACCCTACTTGTGAGTTAATGAACATGTTAGCCTGCCACACACAGGATATATCTGTCTGTCTGTCTATCTACCTACCTATCTCTAACCAATGGTTTATTATCCATAGCATAATAGTCAGAGTACCACCTTGCATCAGTTCCTCACATTCCGCCCCCCACAGGGAAATGTGAATGAGGGCCAGATACTGTCTGTACCTGCCTTTGGTTTTCCTTAGAGGAAATAACCCCCAAACTGAGGACACTGAGCTTTTGTTAGAGTTGCTGGTCATGTGCTCACTCTCCCCTCTGGAGAGCTATTCATCATAACCATAGAACCAAGTAAAATGTCCTCTGGGAAGGAAAGGAAGTTTACTATTCTGGAATGTTTTTGGAGAAGATGTTCTCTTCTCCAAAAGTACAGTATGCAGTACCTTGGGAACTTTGCATAGGTAACTTCTTTTCACCATTGTTTTGCCATAGCTAGGGGTTGGGGGAACTGGGAGAACTTCCCTGTTCTATGGGGATCAGCTTTCCCATTGTTTTACCTGTTGCTAGGAGTTCTTGGGAACTCAGGGAACTTGTTCTATTCTGAAACCTGTTTGAGGAATTAACCCAAGGTTGGGTTTGAGATATGCGGGGACTCAGGCTGAGATAGTTAGGGGCCTTTAGGGGTTCCTTTGCTGGGTATGACAATAGGTCACAGTGGATCTCAACCTGTGGGTTGCGACCCTTTTGTAACAATGAAAATACATCCTGCATATCAGGTAGTTACATTATGATTCATAACAGTAGCAAAATTACAGTTATGAAGTAGCAATGAAAATACTTTTGTGGTTGGGGGTTACCACAACATGAAGAACTGTATTAAAGGATCGCAGAATTAGGAGGCTTTAGGAAGGTTGAGAACCCTGTTACAGGAGCAATTTCTGCTATCTCCAAATCTAGAAAGACACACTATGAGGGGACCTGTCTTTTCTCTCTGACTGGAGGTGTTGGAGTGAGGGCAAAAGGCAAGGAAGAGAGGTATCTAGGGTTTCACATGAATTAGAGAGGGGCTCTGAGACCCGGGGCAGAAACAGGCACAAGGTGCGGATACGTGGCACACTTCGTGGGTGAAGGATGAAACCACATCTCAGACTTTACCTTACAAATGCAAGTAATGTAACCTAACTGTACATACCCTCATATAAATCTGGAATAAAAAAAAATAAAGCTTGAACTTCAGAGACCTTACTTGCACTAACCCTTTCTAATGCCGTGGCAGGGGCCCTAACACCATGTCTTGATAACATCACATGGTTTTGTAAAATTTGCAAAAAGAAACTGTTTTAACTTCAGTCAGTTAAGAGAGCTGTTTTTTCACTCTAGTTTTCCCTTGTGTTAGGTGGCAATGGAGTGATCAACAACAGTTTTTGAGGATTAGCTAAGGGAAAGCTAAGCAAGGGACATAGTTAAATTGGATTTAGTAGGATGTGTTTCAGTGGTTCGAAGTTCCATCCATGAATATTTAAATTATTGTTTAGCTCTCCCAGGGTAGCAGGTGCCTCCAGGAACACTCCCTTCTCTGTACAAGCCCAACTGGAGTCATTTAAAGCAATTGCAAAGCCAGAGGCTATCTAATAATACAGAAGTGTCCTGTGGTACCTGGCACTAGAAGTCTGCAAGTGCTAGAGGAGAAATAAGTTGGAAAAGTTTGGAACCAGAAGCTACAACATGGAAAAACTTTCAAATATAATAGCTTGTTTAGAAAGAAAGAAAGAAAATTGATATAGAATCTCAAGTTTGATAATTCCAAGAACAAATGTTTGTACCAAGAACAAATTGTGATGATTAAAGAAATTCTCATTAATAAAAGTATTGATCATAAAAGCAAACTTTAGCAAATATGCTGGAGGAGACTAAATTATCTCTAATCTTTCTATTAGAAATAATTTTCTCCAGAACATGACGTTTTAATAAGTGTTGTCTTATTGCAGGTGAATGAAAGATTGCAGCCATAAATATAGGGAAAAATTATTATAGAAATGTGTAGGCAGTTAATTATTTACTATGATTCTAGATATTACAATTTTTGTTTTTTATCATCCTTTTAACACTATGTTGTGGTTTTCTTTTTCATTCCAAATAAAAATTCCTCTTCACATCTAATTTGGACCATAGCTTTGTATACATTTTCCTTAAAGAGAGCCCCTCAAATTGTTCAAACTTTTGGTTTCAAAAAACCCAGATCACTTCCTGATTCTATGGGATTTGCAGCCTCCCCTCCAACCCCTTTTCCCACGTAGATGGGAAACATTCTCGGAAAACAAAATGGAACTCACGTATTCTTCGAGAGCCTGTACATCACATCAGCTGAGTTCCTTCTTTTCTTTTACTCACTCTACCCTTTGTAACTCAGTCTATGATTGAACAGGAGATATCCGGCTCTTGAATTGTAGCTAAGCAGAGAAAACAAACAGGTATTAGGCAGAGCAGTAAAAGGAAAGTAACTCCAGTGTGTTAGAGAAAAATTGTTGGGATAGAGCAACTCAGACTGCGCATGCGTGGGATGAGAAGAAATGGCAATGAAATTATAGAAACATACTTCAGCAACAAGGAAAAGAACGTGAACAAAAATTAAAAGGAGGGAACAAACAATGTCCTGTCCTTGCATTCATCCCATCTCCAGTATTTCCTTGTCCAGAATTTGGTCCCATGGCTATAGCTGCCAGCAGAGGAGGCAGGGAAAGGTCTCAATCAGAGATGTTTTATGCTCAACTGAAACATGTGCTGTGATTAAAAAAGAAGGAAATAAAGACTAGGAAAAATGTTTCTGCTACCCTTGATAATGTAAAAATAATGATATAACTTGAGTCAAAGAGTGGGGACAGTGGAAAGAGGTGATGTGATCTGCTTTCACCCTCACATTTTTATAGCAGGAAGCCAGCCCAGCAGAAGCATCTGAAGTTCAAACATGTGGTTAAAATTACTTTAACTTAAAACTTTTCATAATCATCTTTTGACCTAAGAGTAGTCTTTTAGGAAATACTTGTGGTGGGGAAACCCTTATTTAATATTCAGGATTTATTTCAATTTTACTTTAATTTCATTTTTTCTTTTGTTAACAGTAAAAAATAAATTTTAAGTTAAAGTATCATGTATGTAAGGATTCTTTTTAAATGAAAGGCAATCTATCTTTCTGGATATATGAATAGACAACTAGAATAATATTCAATGATATTGATTATGGCTGTATTTGAATAATAGGATTATAGAAATTTTTTTTCTTTCTTTGTTGGACTTGTCTAAGTCACTTTAATTTTTATAATGCAAACACATCACTTTTAATAAAGTGGTAAAGTCTTGTTCTTAACAAAGATACAGTCATTACTAATGTGAGGAGGAAGGGATTTTTAAAAATGTTATGAAGTATTGTGAACTATCTTTAATTAATGCAATAAGTTTGAATTTCTAAAGAAATCTCTTTAACAACTCTTCTTAATGTGTTAATTATGTTTGCTATTTTACATATCTTCTTTCTGTTTTCCCATCATAATTAGCAGTAAATCTCTCAAACTCAAGAGTGAATATTTTTAGATAGCAGTAAGACTGAGGAGGTGTTTTCACTCTAAGATTTTCCGTTGACAAGGCTCTCTAAGAAGCAGAGGAGGTGATGATTACTAGCTGTGAAGCGAGAAAGGGTGAAGCGTGAACACCTACAGGTTATGGAAATCCCAGCAGACACCTGCGGACCCTGCCTGGGACTGAGAAGGGAATGTCCAAGACATGGACAAGTGCCACCCCATAAAAAGCCACACAGTTTGCCTACAGCTGCTTCGCCCCTGAAAATGGTGTTTTCTACCACTCACCCTATCTCCCTGGCCGTAGATTACTGGACCAGGAGAGGGCACTTTGTCTAGGGCAGTTAGTATCACAGCTGGCTTCTGACAACCGATACGGCTCGGCTTGAAGACCTGATGTGTGCAGCCTCTGGGTGATGCTCCTGTCACTGACCAGGCTCCTATAAAGCAGACTGTGTGGCAGAAATCAGCTGGTAGATGTTAAGATCGTGGGCTAGGAAAGGGGGCAGAGGGAAGGGGAAGAAAGGAGGAGTGGGCAGAGGGAGAAGTTGAAGGTGGTGCGACCTCCTGTAGGCTCAGCAAATGCCTCAGGGGTTTCTGGGATGATTCTTCAGAGGCATCTTGATTTGAGAGTAGGACTGGGCCTTTATTCTCTGTATCAGTCAGTTGCCGCTGCTTGGGAAGGGATGTGACCCTGGGTGAGGCAGCTCTCTGCAGGTGAGGCAACCTCTGTAGGAGGCTGACAGCTGGGCGAATCTGCCAGCCTCAATCTTGGGACTGGGGGGAGGTTGCCCATTTCTGACAGGGATCTGGGTGGCACATCACAGTATTTGCTACAGACCTTTTAATCTTTTGGCTACAGTTCAAATCTGTTTTGGAATTTAAAGTAGGTAAAGATTTAAAGTAGTGTATGTTGTCACTGTCCATGGAAGGAAGTGAAAGTCGGGGTAAAGAAGGAGCCGTTAGGCCATCTCTAGGTGCATGGAAGGTAACATCAGGAGGCAGAAGCTGTGAGGACACCAGGAAGCCTCTCAGAGCAGGTCAGACAGCACGGAGGAGTGTCACCAAAGACCCTAATGACGTTAGTGGAGGTTGAGTTGGAGAACTCTTGTGACTGAGCCCTCAGACATACCTCAAGCTCCAGTGTGGTTCTTGATTTTCGGTAGAACCTTATGGTTCTGCATATATTTTTCCTTTAGTTGATAGCCCAGGCATTGGATATTCTGTGGTGACTCAAGGATACCAAATCCCACGTAGGTTGGACCTCAGACACGCGAGGAACACAGACAGGACGGAGAGGCACAGGCCGTCCTGTTCTTTGGGTTGTTTCTGTGTATCTCCATCCCTGTAATCACATGACCCCAAGTGAGGCAGGGTGGTAAAAGGAGGAGCCTTTCACCACATGGGTCAACTCCACCTCCATGCCCTCACTCCGTGGCATTCTTTCCTAAACAGTGCTCATGTTTATATTTTCTCCTGGATTAAAAAATCCCTACACTGGATATTTACTTAACAAATACCTTTGAGAGTATTTTGTTAAATCCATTAAACGGAGCATATTTAGCATTGACCTTCACAATAACCTTAGCAACACAAACATTTATGGTGCATCTCCTATAAGATGGAGACTAAGTAAAGGCTTTTACAGGTGTTATTTCAATTAACACGTGAACACTGTATATATGATAGGCAAGGTTTTTTAAAATCTCCTTTTTTACAAATGTAAGGGGGATGTAAGCATCTCATCGGAAGTTACACAGCTAGTAAGTGGTCGAACCAGCACTTGAACCAGGCAGCTCGACTGCGTGCTTAACTATAGACTGTTCTGCACCACAGATCTAAAGCATTGTGATCCCTCTACCAGCGGTGCTGGGCTTTTGATGGAGTCATGGGAGGTGTCTGCTGAGCTTTTTCCTCACCCAGGGGCTTCTCTGTCTGAAATTCAACCCTTTGAAAATTCCCTCTTTAGGTTCCTCTCTCAGCTGTTCTCTTTTAAGAGGCAGAAATGTTGTAAGACAGACACTTGCACGAATTCTCACCAAGAAGTTATTGTATCCTTGAAACAGTTTAATCCTATCAAACCAGCCTCAGATATTGGATGTCTGTGAGTCTAGGACGCACTAAAGAGAGGAGACCAAGCTGAAGGTCACCAATGGCAAATTCACCTCTGAGGCGTGTTCGCTACCATCCATCCTGGTTAAGGAGAAGCTTGCGTGTAGTAGTTTGAATACAGAGAAGAATATGCCCAGAGTCATTCAGCAAATGCCAGGTGAATTGTAATAGTTGGATATTTTCCAAATAAGGATTTTTAAAACTTATTTTGTAAATCAACACACGAAAATTTATAAAACATGCTCAAGCACAATTTGGGGGAGAATGGAGGTGTTCCCGAGAGCTGTCTTCCAGCTCCTCCCTGTCCGTGTTTTTTTGTTGCTTTAAGCAAGACTGTCCAGGTGGTGGCAGCACCGCAGCTTCTTTGTTAACTCCGACGCTGTGGCCCGAGCCAGATGGTTGCCTAGCAACCCTCGTCTCTTTTGTGTTCTTTTGTAAGAAGGTATTTTTGTATCATACAATGCAAAACGTTGTATTTGTATTTATTGACCATTTAAAACGAGATACTGATGTGTGTGTTAGAATACAACAAATTCCATGCCAGTCCATCAAACCTCTGAGTAGTAATTATGAGACAGGGAAGCCTTATTTGGTGAAACTATAAGCAATAATGGCCCTACAATCATAAAGACACTTCAGAATCTTGCTGGAAAGCATAAAGGACTCAAAGAATGTGGTACATCTAATGGAACTGCATGTTTCTTATGAAATGTTGCTTTTAAAATACATATATTATTAGCTCTCTCATGGGCTAAATGTACTTTTATTGAAGACATTATCCATAGTTGCTTAGTACTCAGAACTACAGCAATAAAAAAGATACAAAACAATATAAAACGTGCATAGAATATCTTTCTCATTATCTTTTCCCAGCACTTACGAACATGATGATTGGCTGTTCTTTTTTCTTTCCTTAACTCTGAACAAGGAAACCCTTAGGCTTTTATGTGATTTCTATTCTAATTTTCATCTTTGAACTCAGCTCTCCTTGGTCACTCAAGGGTTCCACAGAGTAATAGCTAGAAGGCTTGAGAACTGAACTTCCAGAAGTATTAATGTTGGAGACCCTGGTGTTTTTAAAGTCTGGAGAAATTAGATTCTGATCTGCAGAGATAATCCTCTGGCAAATATTTAGCTATCAAATGCAGAAGCTAAGTTTGTGTAAATAGGGAAACCCAAATATAGAGTTGAAGTGGAGTTTAAGGTCTTCACCTGAGCAGAAGATTCCCAATTAAGTAAAGTCAGGATCACATAGAAGAATATTTGTAGTAGTTACGGTGATCCTCTTAGTAACCAGGAGCTAGCATTAAACAGTGCTCAGACATTTTAAAATGTTCTTAAGTTCGATAAGTCATTGGTTTACCACTGGTTATATAAATAGCCAAGTTAAGCATATTCCCTAAGTGGTGTACTCAAATGTTCTGCAGCAAAGGCAGGAAGTAAATTGATCATTCATTTGCCAGTGGCTCCTTCGGAATAACCACTCACCTACAATATGAGAATTTTACTGCTATACATTCTAAAAATAAGGCAGGACTCAAAGGAGGCAGTAGAGGGAAGCCCTCTTCTGGCAATACTTCCCATCTGAAGACGATGTTTATTTCACCTTCTTGTAATCTTATGCCCAGCACACCCATGATTTAGGCAAATGGAGCACATACCTGTGTGTGTATGTACGTTTATGTGGTGACCTTTTGTTTTCCATTCATTTCCTATTTGCAGCTTTCATTATTTATTATTATTATTATTTTTTTTTTGTAGAGACAGAGTCTCACTCTATCGCCCTTAGTAGAGTGCCGTAGCATCACACAGCTCACAGCAACCTCCAACTCCTGGGCCTCTCTTGCCTCAGCCTCCCGAGTAGCTGGGACCACAGGCACCTGCCATTGTTTTGTTAATCTGCCACCCTTGGTATATGGGGCTAGCGCCCTACTCACTGAGCCACAGGCGCTGCCCAGCTTTCATTATTTTAAAATATTTTTTCTCCTTTAATCCTATTGTAGATATTCATTTTGACTAAGTTTTACAGATATGAAAATGTATGTGTGTGTGTATATGGCATGGTTGGAGGGGGAAAAGAATGTGAGGTTACCACCTGATTTAGCAGAGTTTCTACTCCTTCATTCTTTTGAGTTGACTTATGAAAAATAACATCCAGAGGGTGTATGGGTGAAGAAGGCTTCTGGATTTGAGAATTATCTATTTTTCTTCCGTCACACATCAGAAGGAAAAGACACTGTATGTGGCAGCTTTGTTCATGGAGCCAGTCGTCCCTCAGGACCTGGATCTCTTGAGAAGGGAGCACTGCTACTGACTTGCTATCAGCAGCAAAGCCCTCGTCTAAGAGTCATGGACAGGTACCTGTGACATTGGAATCAAGTTCCCTTTCCTCTTTGTTCTTGAAGAGCAGAAAAGAACTAAGAGTCACTTGAAGTTTTCCTGGTCAAAGTGCCTCAATGTTAGTTCAGTCTAGCTTTTCAGCTGGTGTGACCTCAGCCCATTCTTAAGGCTTTCCACTTTTAATGTGTTTCTTGGAGTTCAGATGAGAACTGAGTTTTCTCACAATTTAGCCCTGTTGCTCTTTTCTGCTACAAGGCTAGTGTAGGTCACTCTGTGGTCGCGATGCCTGCAGTGTGTCCAGAAGTGGTGCTCTGCCCTGGGACCTGGCCTATCTAGGATGATACTCTCCTGGGGCCACCAGGGGCTTGGTAATCCCTTCTCCTGGAGCAGATTCCTCACGTGAGTCCAGTGACAAAGTCTCTTGGCTCTTATTTTGCTACCATGTCCTAGAAGTCTGCTCAGACCAGAGGGATTGTAGTGGACGGCTATTTTTGCTTATCCAGTTTCTCATTTTCTTCATCCTACCTCCCCCTTTGGGAAGCTATGCCTCCTTTCCTGTGGTCCAGTGGGATTAGCAATCACAGTGGCTTGAACACACGTGGCCTGCAGGTGTCCTCATGACTCTCAAGCTAGGACTAGTTGACTCAGTCTCCAGGAAAATTAGCACCTTAAATTGAGGGACACAGTGTTGGAAGGAAGTTTTTATTCCAATAGCATTGCCTTAAAGAGACTGTCTGTGAGTTTTTGAGTTTTTGACAGTCTCTGGGGCTGATCTACTTTCTGTCCTTCCTAAATTTATGTGGATTAGCTTTTCTTCTGCAGCTAAGACATGCCAAGTTGAACTGTGTTGCTCGAATTGTTGCTGATAGGGAGGAGAAATGGCCTCTTCTCTGATCACTGAGGGTTAGTTGCACTAGTTACTCAGTGCTTAGGAGTTAGAAGATTTCATGAGATGCCTATTTTGATCATAACTGATCATTTCTATCTTTTTGAGGGTCTGCTGGTTTCCTGGGTGAGTGAACTGCACTGCGCAGAGGTGATGGCCACATGTTGTATTCAGGATTCCTGCCTGCGCTGAAGTCCAGGCTCTACACCGCGTCTCTCCTGTACGGTGATCCTCCACTGAGGGCACAGAGCCAGTGGGGCAAATAATTGCCCAGGGAACAAGTAATTTGAGAACGGATATTCAGTTATTATACAGTTACATGAGTTACAAGTTGGAAATTTTTAACATATATCCCCCAGCCCATGTTAGATTTCTCATCCTGGTGGAGCCTCTTCTCTTGTTTGGCTTCTGCCACTTTGTCACCCACCTCCTTCGGTTTTGTGTGTCATCTGGAAGTTTCTTCACTTTTAATGAACATGTTTTAGTTTAAACTATTGTAGGGACCACAGGAGTTCTTTTCCTAGACATAGCCTCATCCCATGTGAATTAATGGCTACAAATAAAACAGAGGCAGGAGCAAAGTGTTACCCTAATTTCACACAAGTGAATATTTGCAAAACCACAGCTTATACCCAGCAAAGACCCCTTTACACTGTTTATCCAGTGACTGCCATTTACCTATGTTGTGTGAAGCACTTTTACATATGGCACTTTATTGTCTCAATGACTAGGAGGTGTTGAGACATTTATTGAGGGTTGAGCTATTATTATCAACTCTCCCCCATGCTTTTTAAAAATACTTCTTGCAAGTGGACCCTCAATGTTTTATAGACAAAAAAGCTGGGGTTCAGTGTGGCTGTGCAAGGTCAGATGTCACTTGTGTTGAAGTTCTTACCTGCTTAGATACAAAGCCCATGTTTCTGCCTGCACCACTCTGCTCTTATCCAGCTCCCATTTACAAATTGAAGACATCATAGGATCTGAAGTTGTAATTGGATTTTATATGGTAACTCTCTTGAAGAACTCACCATTCAGCAGAGGGAAGGGCCACCTACGCAGCCAAAGGTAGTAAGAGTGCGTACCTGGAGGTGTGTGTGCAGCGTGGGAGCTCAGGGAATATTAACATAGCCTGTGTTTGGTTCATGTAGGAAGACCTGCTGGAGAAGGAGTCTTCTGGACTGGAATGTGAAGATAAATAGGAATCTATGGTGCTGGAGCTATCCTCACCCTGTTCAGGCTCTGACACCCTATTCTGGGCAGTGTGGATTTCTATCATAGCACAAAGGGTGGATAGACACCTTGCTGGTGTCAACTAATGGTATTTAGAATGAATAGCTCAATAAAGAAATGGAAGAGATGTGTGTGATCCAAAAGGAGAGAAGGGAATGAAAAGACTATGAAGGTAACAGTGGGGAGAGAAAAACAAAGGAAGGGTGGGGATGAGAGGGAAAAAGAAAGGCTAAGAGGGGAGAAGGAAGGAGAAGAGGATAAGAAAAGGGAAGTTGTGCTTGAGACTTTCACTGCTTTCTTTTTTAGCTGGTGCGTATTATTCCATCACGCGTAAAGCCCACAGTTTATCCATTCTTCTACTCAGGAAGAGCTGGTTGTTTCTATTATATATTTTCCTTTTAAATACTTGGGATCAATTTCTCATGTACAGGTAGTTATGACAATGACAGAATTTGTCACTGAAGTTTAATTCGAAAACTGTGGTCCTTCTTATACAAGTGTCATGGGCACTTTTTTGTCTTGCTTAGGAATATCCTTGAACTTTTAGAAAAAAATCAGTTATTTAACCTTATAAATCTACATTTGAACTTTATTAGGATATCTTCTCATATTATATTGGAGATAAACCTTGAGTTTTTAAAATACTTTGGATGTATACTTTAGCAGCTAAAATATGTATACATTCTAAGTTTAGATTTTGCTTGCAGATCTAATTCTCCTTGGAACTTGTTTACTTCATTTAAAACTACACAAGGCTCTTGGGAGAACTATTTTTAAGGAATGGCTCAAGAGAGTTGGATAAGGACTGAGAGTAGAATAGCTAAAATTAAACATTCCTGTGGAGGTTTTGTGTGTCATCTGGCGGTTTCTTCACTTTTAATGAACATGTTTTAGTTTTTATTTTCAAAAATAGGGTATTTTGAAAGATGCTAACCTTTTATATAAAAGTTTGTATTTTATAAAAGTCTATATTTCATTCAGAAGGTACCATATTTACAGAATTAAGCTAAGTCTTCCCTCGTTTCAGCAAAGCATTTAGGGCTCTGTATATTTATTTTTTTCTGCATGTATTTCTTTATTCATTCTTTCACTTACCTCTCTCTCCATTAATCACTCAGTAAATATTTGTTGATCACCTACTATGTGCAAAACACTGTTTTAATTGCTGGAAATAGAGTATTTAACAAAAAAGACAGAAATCATTGCTCTCATGGAGCTTATGGGGTACTGGGGGAGACAAGGAGTAAGCAAGAAAACTAAGTAAGATGGTTATTAGGTCATGTATGTCATTAAGTCCTGAGGGCTCCACCCTCATAAGTGATTAATGATGATTATAAAAACGTTTAAGGCTGCAAGTTTGATCTCTTGAGCTTTCTCATCCTTTCTTAGCCCTTCTGTCCTTGGATGACACAGTAAGAACTGCCTCACCAGGTTCTGGCCCCTTGATCTTGCTGGGTTTAGGGAAGACCAAGGAGGGGAGTGTGGCTCAGAGAGAGGGATGGAAGGAAGGGTAGCAGCAGATAGCGCAGAGTATTCATGCAGAGGGAGGTGCAGGACATGTGGGGCACTGCAGGTCACAATAAGGACTTTTCAGTTTGCACTGAATGAGAAGGAAAATGATTATCGTGACCTCTGAGTAACTTATCTTCCTCACTTCTAATGATCTTTGCTATGGTTTGAATGTGTATTTCCAAAATCCATATGTTAGAATTTAAACCCCAGGATGATGGTATTAAGAGGTAAGACCTTTGGGAGGTGATTAGGCATGAAGAATAATGCATTCTGTAAAATGTCTTTTAGTCTCTAACAAGAAAATTGTATGATTTATCCCCTTTAAATATACTCTAATGAATATATAACTATGTATCAACTATTTTGTCATTATGAAAATGAATTTATTTTGTTGTACTGTGGTATGTTATTCTTTCACTATACTCTTTTAACTCTATTAGTTTATATTTGCTTGGGGGTTTTGTCTAACACGTACAAATTAAAATTCACATGTTACTCCTTTTTGGTGCATTCTTCCAGGTTTTGATACATGATGTGAAGCATTTCCAAATTAAATGTTTCTTTCTTTCTCCATATTTTTTGATAATTTATTGTTCTTATAAAAATAACTCCTATTCCTTATAAGTTATCAACATTTGAAAGGAAAAACAAAACAAAACAGAAACTCATTGCAGATTCTATCATTTGAAAATAACCATCATTGATGTTAAGTGGACATAAAAGATATTTCTTAATGCGCCAGTATGTGTGTGTTTCTGTGTGTGTGTAAGTGTACAAAGAGTAGTGTGCCTGGAACAAAATCATGGTAGGTTCTCCATTAATAATATTTATTTATTGGACAATTAAATTACACCTACAATTATAATTACACCTACAAGATTAGGTGTAATTCATTTTGCAAACATAGGATCATTCTAGATTCTATTTTTATTATTTATTGTTAAGTTTTATTAATATTTACTTTGAATAAAATTAACATTAACTTTATCATAATGAAATACATAATTGAAGTAACTAAAATTATAGATGAAGTGAGAAATTTAGGTACAATTTTTTATCATAAATAATTTCTAAACGATCGCTATTTAGTTTTTAAAAAAATACCATAAAAAAAGATGATTTGCTTCATTACAGTAGAGTTTCCATAGTTGACCACCGCCCTAATTGACCACCTCCTTACATTGACCTAGTTTTCATAGTCTGGAGGTACATCACATGTACACATCTGTACAGTAGTTTCTTTCTTTTTTTTTTTTTTTCAGTTTTTGGCCGGGGCTGGGTTTGAACCCACCACCTCCAGTATATGGGGCCGGCATCCTACTCTTGAGCCACAGGCACCGCCCTGTATGTTGACCACCTCTACAGGTTGACCAGTTTGTTACAGTCCCTTGGGTGGTCAACTTACAGATGTTCTACTGTATTTATATTTTTGCTTACCTTTAACTTTACTTAACTTTTACCTTTTCTTTTTACCTCATTTTCTATTAGATTTATGTTATTTTATATTGTCACATTTATTATGCTTACTTTCTATTCTTTACTCAAAATTTCTATTTTGTTTTAGCCATATTTTCATAATTTAATACTTTCAGTACTTACCACTGATCCTTTTCAGGAGCCTTCTTTATTCATCTCAGTTGCCTTGCTTCCACTGTTGAGCGGAATTTGCAAGGAATTCTTACAGATGCTTAACTCCCTGAGATTTTCATGTTGAGAACATTACAATGAATCAGCCCCTCCCTGGATAGACTCTTGACTTTCACATTCCCTTAGAACTTTGCATATTAATGTTAATATCCTCTTCTGGTAGTGAATGTTTTTATGGAGAGGTCTAAGGCCATCCTGTTTTTAAATTTTATTTTAATATTAATTTTTAATGATGCCATGATGTTTTCTGTAAATGAGGAGGAACGTCTGTATTCACTTCATTTTCAGCCATCCGCCTTTCTCTCAAAGCTGTTCCTACTCTAGTTGGTCACAAAAGGGAAACAATAAAGCCATCTTTCTGCTTCTGGTACTATTAGGGTAGACAGATAAAATATATGTATGATTCCCAGTTAAATTTGAATTTCCGATACTTTTTTAGTATAAGCATGTCCAAGTGCAACTGGGTATTCTGTAATTTTATTTGCTAAATCTGGCAACCTTAGGTCCTAAAGGGTCTTCCAATGTTCCTTCTCTCCCCTAGTTTACTGTTTTCGCAGAGGATCTCATTTCATTAATTTTCTCGTCTTTCAACCCTGCTAAGTCCTTGTTCCTTGCTGGGGATAATGAGGTCTGCGCAGAGATAACAGCCACATCTTCCCTCTCTGCTTTCCTCCGCCCTGTAAAGGCAGTAACAGCCATTCCTCCCACCTCACCGGGAGCCTGGAGAAAGCTGGCAAGGGCTTCTGTCCCTCTCAGAATTGGTTCGTTCAAGGTTTTCCCGGAAATGTCTGGTCAGTCCCTCAGTTCTCTTCTCTCTGAGTTGGGGTATCGGTGTGACTTCTCCATCTATTTTGTGTCTGTGCTCCCCTATACTTCTCGTAATATTGTTAGGTCTGGTGGAGGGTAAACAGATGGCAAGGTTGGAGGGCCGGAACTGAATTGCAGCTGGGAACCAAATCCCAGCTAGGCACTATTCCCAGGGGGAACATACATAGTAAAAATTTCCCAGTGACCTGAAACTGACCTAGAACTCGTTGCCATCTAAAGAAACCTGGGGTATAATCTGTTATATAACCCCAACCTGTCAATCATCCCAAAGGCAGGAAACAACCAATCCTTGATGGGGGGTGGGGGAGGGGTGGGACAAACTAGTGAGCTTATTAAAGGCAGGTGTGCTCAGCCTGTAGGTCTTTCTTCACTCTTGGAGACTGACCCATCTCCTCTCTCTGGGACTTATTTTTACTTTCTGTCATTCAATGTAGCTTCTTCCTTCTGCGCTTGCACTTTGTAATGTACCATATGGGAATGCTTGTGTTTGTAGTCACCATGTCATTGGCTCCTCTGGGAATCAGTACATATTCTTGACATTGGGAACTGGGGGAATCAGGGAACATCTAGATCAGTGGTTCTCAACTTTCCTAATACAGTTCCTCATGTTCTGGTGACCCCCAACCATAAAATTATTTTCGTTGCTACTTCACAAAGTAGCAACATCATGGGAATCAGTACTTATTCTTGACATTGGGAACTGGGGGAATCAGAAAACATCTAGATGGACCCAGCAACGTGGATTAAAAGTCACGCTATCCGATGTCACCAAATCATACCAGCCTCTTTTCTTTGTCTCTTTTCTTCTAGACATTTATGGCAGTAAATTTAAGTTCTTGCTTGTTTGTGTGTATGTATGTCTGTTTATTAGTTTTCATTAATTTATCTTCATTTTGGAAGGAGGTGATGCATCATCTATGGTCCAGCTGCAATCTATCATTTTTACTCTGAAACCATATAAATGATGATTATCCTAGCTTTAAAGTTTGAAATATTTCATCTCTGAGAAATCACTTTATTATCAAGCTTTTGTGAGTATTAGCTCTTTGAACACTTTGGAGTTTCTTCCATGTTTTTTGTTTTGGTTAGGTTTTCTGTGTTTTGAGGCTATCAAGATTTTTTTGAAGTAAAACATACATATTATTCCTTAAAATTATTTTAGGAAATAAAATTAAAATTATTTTGCCTCTATTATTTATCACTACCCTTTCTTGTTCTCAAGTTTGTGTACTTACGTTTTTGCCTTTTCCAAAAATCTTTGGTAGGGTAGTAGCTTACCTACTTTATTTATTCACTCTCTCTCTCATGATTAGCTGCTATATTTATCAATCAATTCTACTTTTCCTTTGTTTTCTAATTAATTTATTACTATTTTTAATTAAAAGTTTTTCTTAAGCTATGATATTTCTCAACGTACTATGCACACTTCTTAAATCTACAGCCTAATGAACTTTTTTTTTTTTTTTACACCCATATAACCACTACTCAAGACAAGTTGTAGAACTTTTTATCACTTCAGAAAATTCTTTCCTGACACTTCTCTATTAAGCCCTACCCCAAGATGCAATCCCTCTGCTGATCTATGTTGCCATAAATTAGAATAGACTGTTCTTAAGGTTCTAATAAGTGGATATGACAAGTGGATATTACAATAGCTATGGGGTCCTGGCTTCTTTAGCTCAACACTTTTTAAAAAATTCAAATATGTTATTGAGTGTATACATTTATTTAAAATTTATTTTTAAATTGTCCCATATTTTTTATTGGTGAATAATAGATATACCTAGTTTTGGGGTACATGTGATAATTTAATACAGTCATATAATCTGTAAAAATCAAATCAGTGTACTTGGGATATCTGTTACCTTAAAAATTTATCTTTTCTTTATGCTAGAACCATTAAGATCTTTTAGCTATTTTGAAATATACAATAGATTATTGTAAACTACAGTTATCCTATTGATCTATCTAACACTAGGTCTTATTTCTTCTATTAAACGATTTCTTTGTACCCATTAATGAACTTCTCCTCATCTTTCCCCTCCTCCCTACTCTTCCTGACCTCTGGTAACCACCACTTACTCGCTGTTTTCATGAGATACATTTTTTAATTTTCTACATATGAATGAGAACAAGCTGTATTTGTGCTTGGCTTATTTCATTGAATTTATAAATACTTTTTTATTTTTCCAATTCAGACGTAATGGTTGTTTTGTTCATATTTGTTTGGTAATGTGAGTGTTTCAGGAAGTAGATTTTCCTTGTGGTGCAGGGTCAGTTTTCCCCTTAGGTTTTGCTGAATGTGCTTTCCTGCTTTTTGTTTCTAATTCCTCTGTTGTTTGCACTTGGATTCACTCTCTCACTCAAGAGTTGTATAAAAGAAGCTCTTTTAAAAATTTTCAAGTATCTGGGTTTTTAATTCCTACCTCTGTTATGGTTTTTAATTTTATTGCGTTGTGGTCAGAAAATTTGTTTTGTGGTATTTCCCTTAAAACTATATTGAGATTTTTTTTTTCTACAAACTTTATACTCATTCAAAAATGTCCCATGGGTACCTTTAGAGAGCACTTTTAAAAAAGAGCTCAAGGAATATTTACAAAGACTGATTACAGGATAGACCACAAAAGCCGGACGATTCAATTAACTAAATTTATAACGTATTTTTTCTCTTAAACTATAGACACTATTACATTGTCTTCTGGCATTTCATATCGCTAAAAAGAATGAGTTTAGTCTAATATTTTTTCTTTTGTAGATTCTCTGTTTAATTACTTATAGACTTTTTCTGTGGAGCTCAATAGGGTCACTATGTTTCTGTTGGAATGGTTTGCTAAGTTTTTACTTGTATAGCACAAGCCCTTTCAATCTGGGCATTTCTATCTTCTTTTATTTCAGGACATAGATTTCTATTATCACTTTGTATTTTTTCTTTCCACTCACACTGCTTTTTTCTTCAGGACTAAAAATTCCGTTGTTGGATGTCCATTACCTCTATTTCATACCTGTCATCTTTACCTCCAATCATTATTACAGGGTTTTCTTTTTCTTTATTCTATGTTCTTCCTCTGCTTGGTCCTCTGTATCACTGACTCTATTTTCACTAGTATTGATTTTACTTCTTACTGCTACCATTGTGGTTTTCATATTGTAATGTTTTTATTAATCTCGTTTTTTCTTTTCATTTTCTTCTATTATCTAATTTCTAGTTCATCTCATGAATCTCTTCTTTGATTCTTCAAGACTTTGAGCAAATCTTGCCTTGAAATGTTTTCTGTACTACTTAGAAGTGTTCTTGGAATAACTGTCCTTCCAACACATAGTATTCATTTCCATTTGTTGAGTGGAGTCCCTTTTTCATGTCTCCTCTTTTTGTCCTTTCTGTTTTTGTTTTGGTATGAGCTCTGCAAAGGTGCTATCTTTGAAACTTCGTTTTATGAATCCTTTCTGAATGGGGCAGTTCTCTCTGACATGTTATAGAGGTAGATTGTCTTTCCCTTGAATGCATCTTCTCCAGATATGTTGGGGAACTTTAAAATTGTTCTACCATGCTCCAAGGTGGAGGGTTCAACTCTCTTCAGTCCTTAATCTGCTTGATGAATAGAGGGAAAAAATAAGGAGACTTACTTCAGGTGTTTGATCTTCACAGTCTGTGCCATTCCATATGGTGCTGAATCTTCTGTCTGTTCCTTACTTTAGGCAGCAGTTCACTTCAGCGAGAGAGAGGCTGGGTGAGTGGAGAGCCTGGGCACTCCCTTTCCATGCCTCGTGTTTGTTGTCTTAAAGTTCATTTAAGTTAGTCACTCACATTTTTTTGGTTTTCATTTATTGTCTCTCCTTATCTCCATAATTTTTCATGAATAGATAGCTGGGTAGAAAAAAGTAAGTATAAAATCACCCTGTGTTCAGCCTTGACTCTCCACCATCTAGAAGTTGCTCAATAAATATTTGTTGAATTGATACTTAAAGCTTCCCTTCCTAGCTCACAATTCCTGCCCCCATTTTTATGAACATAAGATTTCGGGAAGGGCACTTCAGAACTCTTGCTTTTTAAATGGGAAATATGAACTCTTCCTAATGGGTGTGGAGTCAAGGGAAGGTTTCCATGTCATTCTTCTTTAATTTGGTGTGAATTCTTTTATACAGATACTCATTCTGGCCTCTTTTATGTGATTCCACCATTTTTTCATTTTACCATAAGCAAAGATTTCTTGGCTCTATTTTTGATTGTTGTTATCCATTTCGGTGAGTTTCTGAGAGAAAAAATAAGTAAATATGCATTAATTCTGGTATCTTTTAGAAAGAATTCTCCAGTTGCTATTTTAAGACAAAATATAAATACCAAGACAACCGTTCCTACGGGCCATGTTTTAGAAACTGACAAGACAGCTGTCACCACCATTTCTAAGTCTCCTTGTTGCTGCTACTAGCGACGCTGTTCTGATTTTTGGCATTCCAGAACTCATGGGGTCCCGAACTCATGACTAATCAGCTGGTTTTTTTGACTCATGTTCTTATTTTGATTTTTGGGACCTGAGTTTCTGTGGCACGTGACTGTACTCAGCATTATTTACCCAAGCTTCTGGACACCTTAAGTAGAGCTAATTTTCAAGTTGTTACCATCCTGGTTTTTTATTTGTCACTGCCCAGTTTCCTGCTTTCTGTTCCCAAGTCCACCATCCCTTAGGGTCCAGGCATACAGCTTATTTGTAAGAAGAAATCCTGCACTCTGCGTTTACTACTTCAGATTCTTTGATGTTGACCCAATCCTGTTCCCCAATGGTTGCAGGAAAATGAATTCTATATATGGAAATTGTGAAAGAACAGATAATACTGAGCTCCGGAGATCCTGTGGCATTTTGATTTAACTAATTTCATTGCTCCAAAATGTCGAGAACAGTGAACAACACAGACCCAATTCTCTATAATGCTTACTACCCCATTAGTATAAGGTCTCCTTTAGAACCAAGTGAGGAGTGCACTGGAGTTTTGTCTAAGGGAATGTCATTTGCACTCAGAGCAGAGCCGTAAGGACACAATGCGGAACCGGAACAGAGGTTTGTGGCTCTAGGCCTGGGTTTTCTTCAGGATTGCCAGTGTCTTAATCAGTGACTCTAAGTCAGCCATTTCACTTGGCTAGTCAGTGCTTCTGATTATTTACTTGTGTAATTGGAAACTTTATCTATCATGATTTTTGTAGGCTAATAGATATTGTGATGATTGATGAGATATTGTAAGCTCATCAGATGTCCTCATCCATGAAGAAAGCCCAGGATTTTGCATACTAGGCTCAGATTTCTGATTAGTCACTGTAGTCTTATATCAGGATTTCTGTGACCTGCTGGTAATTATTCCAAAGGAACTTTCTATTTTCTCTAGAGAAGTAGAAGTTTTAGAGAATGGTAGGAAAATGAACATTTAAAGTTATAAGTTATAATTTCTTTGGAAGGTAGCATACTTTTTTTTTTCAGTTTTTGGCCAGGGCTGGGTTTGAACCCACCACCTTCAGTACATGGGGCTGGCACCCTACTCCTTTGAGCCACAGGTGCTGCCCTGAAGGTAGCATACTTTTGTTGGAGTAGGTTACTTTAAGTAACCTAAAAGATGGTTTGCCCTCTTGTTTGTTTGAAAACTCTCTTTTCAGATTTTTTTTTCCTTTTCTTTTTGAGACAAAGTATTACTTTATGACCCTCTATAGAGTGCTGTAATATCATAGCTCACAGCAACCTCAAACTCTTGGGCTCAAGCAATGCTCTTGTCTCAGCTTCCCAAGTAGCTGGGACCATAGGCACCTGCCACAACCCCCAGCTATTTTTTAGAGATGGGGTCTTGCTCTAGCTCAGGCTGGTCTTGAACTCCTGAGCCCAAATAATCCACATTCCCCAGCCTCCCATAGAGTCAGAATTTTTTTAAAAAAAATTTCATATCACTCAGCAATTAGAGGCTTATTTTAGAGTTTCAAATGAAGTCTAAAATCATGGTAGTCAGAAATTAAAGCAACTTTTATGTGTTTCTCTGTGTGTGTTTTTAATTTGTGATTTTTATTTTTATCTTAGAAATTACAATTCCTCTGTCTGGGATGTTTTGTCCCAATATCACACTTAGCTGACTCTGTATCGTTACTCAGATACCCCTCATGATGACCCACATAAAATAGCTACTGATTCTTCCCTTTCACTTTTTCTATTTCAATTTTCTGCATAGTGCTTATGGCCTTGGGTATTTTGGGGTATTTTCCTTCCCTTCCCTTTTCTTTTCTTCCCTTCCCCGGATCCCTTACACCTTCTCTCTAGTTTTCAATGACTGCCCTCGTTTGGATGTCTTTGCCCAGCTGCTCACAAAGATTATGTCAACTCGAGGTAGCAGAGACCTTGTCAGTTAGTCAGTCACCTCAAATCCTGCCATCTAAAGTGGGATCTGGAGTGGATGTACCATCAAACACTAACTGAATTAATGAAATGTTAAATTAAGTTTGGCCTACAACTGCTTCCCTAAGTATTCTAAGTTTGGCCTAATGGTTTCTTCGTACTGAGTCCTGTAATCTAACTTGATGTGGAAGCAGACCGTAACCTGCGCTGGTAACGAGTAGCCAAGTCTCAGTCAACCACAGGCAGCCAACTGTTCAAATGAGGTTCAAATAAGGCAAACAGCCAGCTGCAATCAATCTAGTTGTTTCTGTACCATAATTCCATTCTTTTTTTGTCCATAAATGTTATCTGACCTTGCAGCCATCTTGTAGTTACTCTGAACCTATTCTGGTTCTGGAGGTTGCCTGATTCACAGGTTGTTCTTTGCTTGGTTAAACTTTCTTAATTTTAATTTGTCTAAAATTTTTCTTTTAACAGAAGGAATGAGTTATAAGTTTCCTAATATTTCATTGAAGTCTATATTGAAATAATTATAATTAGTGAATGTTCCACAGAGCATCATTCAACGTTCCAACAAGTCTATGAATGATTGACCTGACGCTTCATCCTCAGGGAAGATGTGCTGCCTTGTACAGTCCCTTGTGTGTTTAATGAATCCTTCTCCTTTAGAGTGTTTGCTTTTTTCCAAACTCATGGATCCTCCTTTTTTAAATTTTTATTTATTTATTTTTTATTGTTACATCATAGCTGTGTACATTTGTTTAATCAAGGTTACAATGTACTGGTTTCATATACAATCTGAAATATTCTCATCAAACTGTTCAACATAGCCTTCATGGCATTTTCTTAGTTATTGTATGTAGACATTTGTATTCTGCATTTAGTAGGTTTCGCCTGTACCCATTCTAAGATGCACTGTAGGTGTAGCCCCACCCATTTCGCCTGTACCCATTCTAAGATGCACTGCAGGTGTAGCCCCACCCATTACCCCTCTCTCCACCCTCACTTCCCCCCTCCCTTCCCCTCCCTTGGCCCTTTCCCCATATTCTTGTGCTATAGTTGGGTTATAGCCTTCATATGAAAGCTATAAATTAGCTTCATAGTAGGGCTGAGTACATTGGATACTTTTTCTTCCATTCTTAAGATACTTTGCTAAGAAGAATATGTTCCAGCTCCATCCATGTAAGCATGAAAGAGGTAAAGTCTCCATCTTTCTTTAAGGCTGCGTAGTATTCCATGGTATACTTGTACCACAGTTTGTTAGTCCATTTGTGGGTCGATGGGCACTTGGGCTAAGTCCATGACTTAGCAATTATGAATTGGGCTGCAATAAACATTCTGGTAGAGATGTCTTTGTTATATTGTGATTTTTGGTCTTCTGGGTATATACCTAGTAAAGGAATTATAGGATTGAATGGCAGGTCTATTTTAGATCTCTAAGTATTCTCCAAACATCCTTCCAAAAGGAACGTAGTAGTGTGCATTCCCACCAGCAGTGTAGAAGTGTGCCCTTTTCTCTGCATCCACGCCAACATTTCTGGTTTTGGGATTTGGTTATGTGGGCTACTCTTACTGGGGTTAGGTGATATCTCAAAGTAGTTTTGATTTGCATTTCTCTGATGATTAAGGATGATGAGCATTTTTTCATGTGTTTGTAGATCGTGCGTCTGTCTTCTTTAGAGAAGTTTCTCTTCAAGTCCCTTGCCCACTCTGAGATGGGATCACTTGGTCTTTTCTTGCTAACACGTTTGAGTTCTCCGTGGATTCTGGTTATTAAACCTTTATTGGAGGTATAACCTGCAAATATTTTCTCTCATTCTGAGGGCTGTCTGCTTGCTTTACTTACTATGTTCTTGGCTGTGCAGAAGCTTTTTAGTTTGATCAGGTCCCAGTAATGTATTTTTGATACTCCTTCAATTGCCTGGGGAGTCCTCCTCATAAAATAGTCACCCAGGTCGATTCCTTCAAGAGTTTTCCCTGCACTTTCTTCAAGTATTTTTATAGTTTCATGTCTTCAGTTTAAATCTGTTATCCAGTGAGAGTCTATCTTAGGTAATGGTGAAAGGTGTGGGTCCAGTTTCCGTCTTTTACAGGTCGCCAGCCAGTTCACCCAGCATCATTTGTTAAATAGAGAATCTTTTCCCCACTGAAGGTTTTTAATTGGCTTGTCAAAGATCAAATAATGGTAAGTAGCTGGATTCATCTCTTGGTACTCTATTCTGTTCCAGACATCTACTTCTCTGTTTTTGTGCCAGTACCATGCTGTTTTGATCACTATCAATTTATAGTACAGTCTGAGATCTGATAGCATGATTCCTCCTGCTTTGTTTTTATTTCTGAGTAATGTTTTGGCTATTTGAGGATTTTTCTGATTCCATATAAAATGAAGTATTATTTTTTTAAGATCTTTAAAATATGACAATGGAGCTCTGATAGGAATTGCATTAAAATTATATATATTATATATTGCTTTGGGTAGTATAGGCATTTTAATGATGTTGATTCTTCCCAGCCATGAGCATGGTATGTTTTTCCATTTGTTTTTTTTTTTTTTTTTTTTAACTTGGCCGGGGCTGGGTTTGAACCCACCACCTCCGGCATATGGGACCGGCGCCCTACTCCTTGAGCCACAGGGGCCACCCATGTTTTTCCATTTGTTAACATCTTCAGCTATTTCTTTTCTTAAAGTTTCATAGTTCTCTTTATAGAGATCTTTCACTTCCTTTGTTAGATAAACTCCCAAATATTTCATCTTCTTTGGCACTACTGTGAATGGAATAGAGTCCTTGACTGTTTTTTCGGCTTGGCTATTGTTGGAATATATAAAGGCTACAGATTTATGGGTGTTGATTTTGTAGCCAGAGACATTGCTGTATTCCTTGATCATTTCTAAAAGTTTTGTAGTAGAGTCCCTAGTGGTTTCCAGATATACTATCATATCATCTGTGAAGAGTGAAAGTTTGATCTCTTCTGACCCTATGTGGATATCCTTGATCGCCTTTTCTTCCCTAATTGCAATGGCTAAAACTTGCATTACAATGTTAAAGACCAGTGGAGACAATGGGCAGCCTTGCCTGGTTCCTGATCTAAGTGGAAATGATTTCAATTAAATTCCATTCAGTACGATATTGGCTGTGGGTTTGCTGTAGATGGCCTCTATTAGTTTAAGAAATGTCCCTTCTATACCAATTTTCTTAAGTGTTCTGATCATGAAGGGATGCTGGATATTATCAAAAGCTTTTTCTGCATCAATTGAGAGAATAATATGGTCTTTATTTTTTAGTTTGTTTATGTGCTAAATTAAATTTATAGATTTACGTATATTGAACCAGCCTTGAGACCCTGGGATAAATCCCACTTGGTCATGGTGTATAATTTTTTTGATGTGGTGTTGGGTTCTGTTTGTTAGGATGTTATTGAGTATTTTTGCATCAATATTCATTAGTGATATTGGTCTATAATTTTCTTTTCTTGTTGGGTCTTTCCCTGGTTTAGGGATCAAGGTGATGTTTGCTTCGTAGAATGTGTTGGGTAGTATTCCTTCTTTTTCTATATTTTGGAAGAGGTTTAGTAATGTAGGTACTAGTTCTTCTAGAAAGGTTTGGTAGAATTCTGATGTAAAGCCATCTGGTCCTGGGCTTTTCTTTTTAGGGAGATTTTGTATAGTTGATGCTATTTCAGAACTTGATATAGGCCTGTTCAACATTTCCACTTTGTTCTGGCTAAGTCTTGGTAGGTGGCATACTTCCAAGCATTGGTCAATTTCTTTCAGATTTTCATATTTTTTTTTTTTTTTTTTTTTAGAATTTTCAAAGGTGGGAGCTCAGGGGACCACGGCCTGTTTATGGGCTCCTGCAAGTGGCTCCAAACCTTTGTTCCACACAGCTTTTATTGAAATCTATCTGCCCAGGTGGTAAGCTGGGGGAGGGAACAAAGACACCAGCAGTTTCTCTGAGTGAGCATATCAGCTCCCATTATTATTATTATTAACTTTAAGGATTTGAGCAATTTTGGAGCATCTGAAACTTGAGCCTTACATGGGGAAAGCCTCCTGTTTGAAGTCACACACACAGATTCCTTAGGGATCTCCAAGTTCACTGTGGAGTAAAACACCACTGGTGTTAATCTCCTCTGAGGACTCCGTGGGAGATTTTCATATTTCTGAGAGTAAAATTTCTTGTAATATTCGTTATGGATTTTTTGAATTTCTAAGGGGTCTGTTGTTATTTCATCTTTACCATTTCTGATTGATGAACTTAGAGATTTTACTCTTTTTTTCCTGGTTAGGTTGGCCAAAGGTTTATCTATTTTATTGACCTTTTCAAAAAACCAACTTTGGATTTATTTATCTGTTGTATAATTCTTTTGTTTTCAATTTCATTTAATTCTGCTCTGATTTTGGTTATTCTTTCCTTCTGCTAGGTTTGGGGTTGGAATGTTCTTCCTTCTCCAGTTGCTTGAGATGTCCCATTAAATTATTAACTTCCTCTCTTTCCATTTTCTTGAGGAAGGCTTGCAGTACTATAAATTTCCCTCTTAAGACTGCCTTTGCAGTATCCCAGAGGTTCTGATAATTCATGTCTTCATTGTCGTTTTTGTTCCAAAAATTTTGTGATTTGCTTCTTAATCTCTTCTATAACCTATCTATCCTTCAGCATAAGGTTATTTAGCTTCCATGTTCTTGTATGGGTATGCAGATTCCTGTTGTTATTGAGTTCAACTTTTATTCCATGATGGTCTGAGAAGATGCAAGGGATAATTTATATTTTTTAAAAATTTTCCTGAGGTTAGATTTGTGGCCCAGGATGTGGTCGACTTTGGAGTATGTTCCGTGGGCTTATGAGAAGAATGTGTATTCAGTTTTGTTGGGATGAAATGTTCTGTAGATGTCTGTTAAGTCCCGATGTTGAATGGTTAAGTTTAAATCTAAGATTTCTTTGCTTAGCTTCTTTTTGGAGGATCTATAGAGCACTGGTAAAGGGGTGTTAAAATGTCCAGTACTATGGAACTGGAGGAAATCAAGTTGCTCATGTCTGTTAGAGTTTCTCTTATAAATTGAGGTGTGTTCTGGTTGGGTGCATAAATATTAATAATTGAAATCTCATCATATTGAGTATTACCTTTAACAAATATGAATTGTCCATCCTTATTTATCCTTCCTTATTTTGGTTGGTTTAAAGCCTATTGCATCTGCAAATAGAATTGCAACGCCTGCTTTTTTCTGCTTTCCATTTGCCTGGAGTATAGATGACCATCCCTTCACCTTGAGTCTATATTTGCCTTTAATGTAAGATGCGATTCTTGTATGCAGCAGATATCTGGCTTGAGTTTTTGTATCCAGTCAGCCAAACTGTACCTCTTTAGAGGACAATTTAAGCCATTCACATTAATTGAGAATATTGATAAGCCTTTCGAGAGTCCGGTGGACATTTTTAATCCTTTTGCGACTGTGGAAGTTGGAATTTGATCAAAATTTTCTGGGTGGGTTTACTTTTGTGGTGGAGGATTATGCTGATCTTTATTTAGGATAGGTCTGAGAATATCCTGGAGAGTTGGTTTAGTTGTGGCAAATTTCTTCAACATGTGAATGTTGTTAAAGTATTTAATTTCTCTGTCATAAATGAACCTCAGTTTAGCTGTGTACAGGATCCTGGGTTGAAAGTTATTTTGTTTTAGGAGATTAAAAGTCGATGACCATACTATTCAGCCATTAAAAAAAATGGAGACTTTACATCCTTCGTATTAACCTGGATGGACGTGGAAGACATTATTCTTAGTAAAGCATCACAAGAATGGAGAAGCATGAATCCTATGTACTCAATTTTGATATGAAGACAATTAATGACAATTATGGTTGTAGGGGGGGAAATAGAAAGAGGGAAGGAGGGAGGTGGGTGGGGCCTTGGTGTGTGTCACACTTTATGGGGGCAAGACATGATTGCAAGAGGGACTTTACCTAACAATTGCAATCAGTGTAACCTGGCTTATTGTACCCTCAATGAATCCCCAACAATAAAAAAAAAAAAAAGTCGATAACCATCCTCTTTTAGCTTGAAAGGTTTCAGCAGAGAGATCTGCAGTTATTCTAATATTCTTCCCCTTGTAGGTGATGGTTTTCTTTCATCTGGCTGCTTCCAGAATTGTCTCCTCCATATTAACTTTAGTGAAATTGATTATGATGTGTCTGGGAGATGTCTTATTCAGGTTGAGTGGTGCTGGAGTTCTGAAACTGTCTGTTATCTGAATTTCAGAATCTCTTGGCATGTCTGGAAAGTCCTCATTCAGAATCTCATGGAGAAGAGACTCTGTGCCTTGTGAAGGCACTTCATTACTTTCCGGGATCCCTATAACATGAATATTGGTTTTTTTTTAATTGTCCCAGAGTTCTCTGGGAGAGTGATCAGTTTTTGCCCTCCATTTTTCTTCCTCTCTGAGAGTTTGGGAGCATTCAAAAGCTTTGTCTTCAATGTCAGAAATCCTTTCTTTTGCTTGCTCCATTCTGTTACTGAGGGATTCTACTGTGTTTCTCAGATCTTTGAGGGCTGCAACTTCTTGTCTCAATCTGTCAAAATCTTTGGTCATTTGGTTTTTGAATTCATTGAATTCTTGAGACATCTTTTGGGTTACTGCTTGGAATTCTAATTCGATCTTATTTGCTATCCAGATTCTGAATTCGACTTCTGACATCTCAGCTATTTGTTTGTGCATGGGATCTTGTGCTGTGTCTGCCCCATTGATCCTTGGGGGAGTTGATCTACTCTGATTATTCATATTGCCAGAGTATTTCCTTTGATTTCATCTCATGATTGTTTTTCACTGTTGCTTCTGGCTGTCCTCAGAGTTGGGGTGGTGTCTCTCTGAAATTAGACCTGGGTGTATCACTCTATTGTTGCTGGATCTTTGTAGGGAGTGTAGCTCCTGTGTAGCTCTTCTGGGGCTGCTCAGCCAGGAAGTTCTGGTTGTGCGAGCAGGTCCAGAGTGTGACACCCTGGATCCAGCAACAGGGCGGGCAGTGGTGCACATGGTTCTGGGAGTGCCTGGTGCCCAGTGACTTTGGCACAGAGGGCCAAGACTCCAGCAGTCTCTGGCCAGCAGAAGGGCTTTGCACAAAGGCAGGGAGGGCTCCGGAGGGCAGGTGTCTACCAGACTCCCTGGCCAGATGAGTGGGCGGTGTGGAGGCAGGGAGTGTACAGGAGGGAGGACGCAGGGTTGCGTGGCTCTCAGAGGACCTGGTCAGGGCGTGGGGAGGCCCCGTGGGCTGGGTATGGGGTCATACCATCCTGAGGTCATACCCCTGCCTCCACACCACCTATCAGTGGTAAGATAGGACTTTTATTGGAAGTTATAAAGGAATACAGAAGAAGTAAAAAGCACCAGAGCTTCTGGAAAGGGGGACAGAACTGAACTAACTCATTGCTCCTCCTTTGATTGTATTCCTGAGTCTATCCTGAGCTCAATCCCTGGCCTCTTTGTTTTATTTTACCTGGGCACACCTAAAATATGATTATATCAGAACATGGATGTGATCATACAAGAATAGGGAATAACCCAACACAATGACTAGTTATTGAAGTATGTTTATAGTTGCGCATTGCATTATGTTCCTTTAGCAATTCACATATTCAAGAAATAAATTTATGCTTACAATGTTCAAAGTACTGGGGATATATGGATGAGAAGGCAAAGCTCTTTTACTTGAGGGGGATAACCCAGTGTTGAGGAAGATGGACTTATAAGGACATAACTTAATGAATTAAAAAAGATGTCATAGGACATATATATTGTTTTCTGAAAGGAAGATAAGAAGAAAAAGAACATTCTAGAACAAGTACCCAGTAACCTCTTAGATGCCAGGTTCTACTCAACTCCAGGTCATTTCTGCACTGAAGCTGATCCTGGAGTAAGTGTATTGAAGCCATGAGGATGCTACTGAGCAGTGTCTGGCATAATGATTCTCACTTAAAAAATATTCAGTGAATCAATGAATAAATTTGCCCTTTGGGTTGCAAAAGGCCATCAAAATTTCCTAGTGGGAAGAATGGAAGAGCAAATATCCAATGTACTCAATACTAATATGAAACCAGTAGATGATCTTATCCATGCCAAAAGGGAAGAAAAACTCCTTTAAGTCAGGGAGAAGGGAAACAAGGGGGGGTTTGGGGTGCTCCCACTTAATGGTCACAATGCGGGGGTGCATGACACACCTTTTGGACACGGGACACAGCTACAAGAGGGACTCTACTTAACCAAGTCAAATATTGTGACCTGGTTGTTTGTAGCCTCACATTAACCTGAAACAAACAAACAAAAAAAATTATTTTTTCTTAGTGCAGTACACATCAGCAATGTTTTTCCTGAAAGGAGGGAGCACCGTCCTCAGGGTGGAAAGATCTGGAGTTGGGGAGAGCCTAGTGCCTGTGGGACCTGCTGCAGGGGGTCTCAGAAGGAGCCATCGTCCTTGCTGTCCTTGGAGCAACCCAGCACCAGCATGTGCAGCACACATGCTGAGCTGCGGGGCGGCTTCACGGGGATAACAGGGATGCTCAGAGGCATGGCAGGGGTGATTCTATTCTGGGACAACTCAGTACTGGGACTATGCTTTCTAAGTTGCTCAGAAGTTTCCAGAAACAAACAATCTTTGAATTTTAATCATTGCATTGTTATTGTTACTTTCTGACGTTACAACTTCTGAAATGAAATCTTTTGCTGTTTTTTCCCCTAAGATTGATGTTTGGCTCCTGCTTTAGGACAATTGGGCTCATTTATTTATTTATTTATTTATTTATTTATTTATTTATTTATTTATTTTCTTAAAGAAAAGTGCTGCCAGTCCTCCTATAATGTGGATTTGTCAGTGATGAGAAAGTCTCTCCCCAGCATTTCTCCCACACCAGCAGAGGTTGAACTCAGGATGGAATCCATCTTTGAAGGCAAATTTGGAGAAGGAAGCCTGCCTCTGTGCGCTGCCACCACAGGTCCCCCGGAGCCAAGATTCCATGGTGGCAACTGGCACAGGATGTTATTGTGCTTCTTGAACCACAGTCAGGCAAAAACTACCCCAGGTATGTACCACCCGCACTATTAGTAGTATTGTTTATTAAATCCACTTTAAATTTATTGAAAAAATAATACCCGTTCTAAGCAATTAGATCCATGGGATCACAAATTTTTATGTGCTGGTTGCTTTGGGTTTTTTTTCTCCTTATGCACATAAGATAAATTTATAACTCATACAATAGGTTTCTTCTGTTATCAAGTAAAATGATCTTGTGTCTTCCCCCTGGCATAGGACCTATATGTTGCGAGCCTCTGGCAGAGCAGTGTGGAGCCTGCTGGAACTTAATCACAGCAGCTCTGGCTAAAATCCAGAGGTGGGGAAGGAATCCTGGGAGGGGCCTGTGCCTCTGTCCACTGACTGCTGTCTCAATCTGCCAGTCCATTGAGGAGAAGGAAGAGGGGCTCAAGGACAAAAAACATGCATTTTCTTTTTTGTTGTTGTTGTTCCAGATAGGTGACAGTAAGTTCAGAAAAAGAAAGTTAAGCCTTGGCTGCGGTGTGGTGAGAGAAGAAATGATACCAGAGGCTGAGAGCTCTTCTGGGTCTTTTTTGCCCAGGCAACGAATGCGCAGGAGGTGAAGCCACAAACCAGCATGAGGTACGAGAATCAAAGGGGCCACAGAGGGGGCTCCAATGAAGGACTTGCGTTTTCTCTGGACCTTGGCCTCCAGTCTGATTTTGGCTATTGGGGGGTGATCAGGTCTCTAAAAACTGGGCCTCACTTGTTCACATTGGCCGAAAGGCAGGGAAGTATAGGTTTATAGCTCGTATGTAGGTTTATAGCTCAGGTGTAGGTTTATAGCTCATGAAGAATCGGGATTTTCATTGACCGAGACACTCATCTGTTGATATTTATTCTGTAATGGAGAACCCAAGTGAAAAAAAGACTACTGATTTTAGCAGCAGCTACAGGGAGAATTCAGAATGACAGAAAGGTAGTTACAGTGGCACTTCAATTAATAAAACCCATGGGAAACATGCCCTTTTACAAGGAAATCATCATGTTTGAGAAAATACAAAACAAAATGACTATAAATCACTAAGTTGCTTGTATGTGCTTTTACTTGACTGGGGAAAAAAACCAACCACCAACAAATAAAAAATCCAAGCAATCAACCAAAAACCTGTCTCACACAGCTTGTGCTGCCTCCTCACAGTTGGAGGTGAATAAGAATTCATTGAGCAAATTTTCTTTACAGTCACTAGTCTTACCTTTCTGCACCTTCTCCTGGCTCTGCCCACCTACCCCAGCGTCCCCACCCCCGAATGCAGTGGTCGCTCCCTTGCAGCCCCTCATGTTCAAGATTTTTCATTTCTTCTTTCCCATCAAAACTGAGAACAATCTGGAAACCCAAACCATTTGTCCCTGCTGATTACTAATCAATTACACTTTTACTCAACACACCTTGTGAGTATCCCCCCGAGAACACAGTTTCTCAGATGTCAGTGGGTGCTCTGTGACTATACAGAAAAGGTTTTGTGTCAAGTAAGATGGGCATGTTCTGGACAACTTGAATGGCTTTCATTTATAGCCAGACTTTTCAGGAGCTTGAATATGTCTATGTAAATTAGGAATCACAAGAAGGGTATATCGCATTCAGCGTTTCCCAACTTATTTGACAATAGTAAACAACATTTTCAGGCATTTTGAGGAACTAATGTTTGTCTGCCACTTTCCAGGGGATGCTGTTTTAGTTGAAACTCATCTATGTGTGTCTAAGAAAAGTGTATCTAAGCAATCTGTTAACATTTTATACCTGCAGTGGATGGAATGGTGGCCTCTCCAAAATTTGTCCAAGCCCTAACCATTAGTATTTGTGAACGTGACCTCTGTTGAAAATAGGGTCTTTGCTGGGGTAATTAAACCAAGGATCTCAAGATGAGATCATCCTGGTGTTAGGGTGGGCCCTACATCCAACGACAGTGTCCTTAGAACAGACACACGCAGAAAAGCAGGCAGACTGGGAGACATAGAGGGAGAAGGCGGCATGGGAAGGAGGCGGAAGAGATGGGGGTTATGCTGCCAGAAGCCAAGGAAAGCCAGGAGCCACGAGCAGCTGGAAGAAGCAAGGGGGGATTCTCTTTCAGAGACTTTGGAGGGGGCATGGCCCTACTGACTTTGATTTTGGAGCTGTGGTCTTCCGAGCTGTGAGAGAATACATTTCTCTTTTTAAAGCCACCTGGTTTGTGGTACTTTGTTGTGGCAGGCCTGGGAAACTGCCAAACCACTCCTTATCTGTCATTGTGAAGTGTGGTGGTTTAGGGTTTGGCCTTTTATTGTTAAAAAATCGGGCAGCTGTGGGTAGTTGACAGATATTCTTGAGGGCAGAGTCTGATCCTCCTTTCTGATCACTAAAAGTAAAATTCATTTAATGTTTTTGCAGTGATTGCCTGGGGAGTGTAGTATAGTAGAAGAAATAGCCAAGACAGTTCTCTTCCATTTGGGTCCCTTCCAGTGTTCTCTTGTTTTGGTGACAATTGCATCCGTCCTGTCCCTTCCACTTTCCACACATGATCCATCACAGGTCCTGATACTGTTAGCTCCCGAATATCCTTTTGGTCCAACCTTCCATCTGCTTATTTGTTGCTGTGCCTGAGTTCAGGCCTCAGACCTCTCCTCTGGTCCTGGAATCTCCCATCTGGCCTGCTGTATGCACTACCGCTCCTCTGCAGAACATGTTGCAATCTGGGCTCGTTATGTGCCCCCCCACCCCCAGCCCCCTTTCCAGCCACCACTTACAACACACTCATGGCTTTTCGCTTCTTTTAGATAAAGGTCCACGCTTTAGTACGTGCTACACAGCCTGCCACGGTCTGCTCTCTCCCCAGCTCCCTCAGCATCTTTCTTTACACCCCTCTCCCCCGCTCTCTTTTCCCTGAGCTATAGTGAATTGTGTTCAGTTCATCAAAAACACTTTGCTTTACTTGCCACAGGGCCTTTGCCCATATTATTATTATTTTTTTCCTGTGACCTTTTTTTCCTGCCCTGTCACATGGTTCATTTTACTCTTCCTTCAGATTCCTGTTCGGGTATCAGTTGCTAAAGGACATCTTCCCTGGCCTTGCTGGCAATCAGTTCTCCTGTAATGTGGCTCTTTGTGTAACCGTTACCACAGTAGCACTGACGCTTCGCTTCTTTGTGTAAGAGACAGAGTCTTACTTTATTGCCCTCAGTAGAGTGTCGTGGCGTCACAGCTCATAGCAACCTCCAGCTCTTGGGCTTAGGTGATTTTCTTGCCACAGCCTCCCGAGCAGCTGGGACCACTGGCGCCCGCCACAACGCCCGGCTATTTTTTTGTTGCAGTTTGGCCAGGGCTGGGTTCGAACCCGCCACCCTTGGTATATGGGGAGGTGCCCTACCCACTGGGCCACAGGCGCCGCCCACTTATGCTTCTTGATGGCGGTCAATTCTCTTGCAAGTGGCTCTTTGTGTAGCAGTTCCCACAGAAGCACCACTGCTTCTATTTGTTGCCTGCTAAACTGCATGTCCCTGAGAGAGGGACTGTGCGTGGTTTTGCTAATTGGCACAGAGTAAGGGCTCAGCAAGTATTTGCTGAATAGAGGGCTGAACAAAGAAATTCACTGAAGTAATGAAAAGAATGAACAGAGATTGGGCCAATTGAAGATGTTGGAATCTAGTCTTTGCAAGATATGAGGATTACAAAATCTTACTTTAGAACCTGAAAACATCAGCATAGTTTTCCTTCACAAGCAAAAGAAACCAGCCCTGGACAGCTGAAGCTGAAAAGAGATCTGCTGAAATACAGTGTTGACTGACAGAATCTCTGATAAGGCTGAAACCAGGCTTGGAGACTCTGCACCCAGCACAATGCTCACACAATACATCAGAACAGGGTCTCTGCAGACAGCATCCTCGCTACCACACCAGTGTTGCTGGGTACTGCTCACAGACGCGCACCTGCTACCACCTCCGGAAGCCGCCTGCAGCCGCCATGTCTGCTGTACCCTTGCCAGAATGACGAGGCCCTACTTCTTTGAACCACCACATCTTCCCTACCTAAAATCCAAGGTAGAATCTGGGAAAGTGAGAATTTTGCATTTTTAGCTTTAATAGTGGGAGATGAAGTCAGTGTTATAAGGTTGCAGGATCCCCAGCCACAGTAGGAGTTACTATGGAAGATGTTGGAGAGCACAAAGAATAATGATTGTTCACAGTGGCCCACATGGCTGCACAGTTGTAACGGACCTTCTTTCCCCCTTACTTATATTAAACAATGAAAACTGTACCTGTGCAGTGATGTTAGCACACCTCATGCAGCTGAATATGTGGTCAAGGCGCCGTAGGTAACTGCATCCAGACCCAAGACCAGCGCTTCTGGTCTCATCGCGTCATGGCTCAGTATTCTACACTAACGTCTAAAATTTACTACTACCTAGGTACCATATAGAAAAGAGCGGGAGAAAAGAATAGGGAAGAAGAGAAAAAATAATCACACAAATATGTGAGGCTGCAAGGCTACAAAGCTATAGCTTTTGTTTCTGTAACTAATCATAAGGCGGTAGTTGACATTTTTATCTTACTTTCTACATTTTCCATTTCATGATTCCTTTGTATTCAGCCAGCTCAGTTCCTCCGAGTTCTTTACCAGCATTCTGTATCTCCATTCCTGAGGGTTGCTGCGCAACGTTAATACTGTCTCCTAGTGAAATTTACCATGGACTGTGGAAATATAATAAGGTCTCTCAGGGAAGCTGCCCCCATTGTGAAACAGCAACCTTGCTTGCCCTGGACGATCATTCATCCTACCACTTTTTCTTGACCTTTTTTCTGAGAAGCCTTAAGAAATATATCTCTGTTTCTAGATGGTACTATTATTGGAGCCCTGGGGACACGTCCTCTAAATCATCAGAGCCATGTGGAGGAGATGGAAAGCAGACATTTTAGATGACTTGTCAGGAGTAATAGTGAGAGATGTTTCTGCCCTCCACTTCTTGGTTGGAATATCTGCATACTTTGATAGGAGTATGTTGTTTGACAACAACATGTATCGGTTTCTGGTTACCTATGTTATATCTCATTCAGTTTTACAAACTAGTGTCTAAACTCAGTCTTCAGTAGGTCTTTCTATGATTTCAGGAAGTATCTTGCTTCTGGGTGATGGGTCCTATAGTAAAATAGGTGACTCTCATTGGCGTTGGTCCACCACCATATTTATTTCACTGCAAAGTGAGCTCCTCAATTAGAAGCAATAGCATGTATATGTTATCCATGATGGTGACCATAGCCTTCAGTAAATCCAGGAATGAAAAAGCTACTGGAGGCATCATGATTCAGAAAAGCAAATCTAAATCCAGAAGAAGCGAAGGCAAAATGGTCACAAATACCTTCCCCTTCCATGACAGAAGGACACAATAAACATAAAAAAAAGCCATCAGATGGCTGGCTGGTCCCCTGGGATATGCACAATAGAAAGAACTTAGCTTTGGTCTCTGATACCGGTAAATAAGACCAACACATGTACAGGAATGTGAGCCTTGGTGAGAGGAAGCCACTGTTGTGTATCTTCCATTCCTGTGTCCATGGCCACCTTGTTCATAAACCTAACAGGTAGTCATGGCTTGGCAGGAGAAAGACACCAACAGACACCTGTTTATAGAAAGGCTCTTTCTTAGTGGGAGCCCTTTAGTCATTGTTCCTATGGGACAAAAATGTCCTTGCCCTGTGGGTTTGTTCTGACAGGTCCATGTACACATAGCTCTTTCCAAAATCTCCTTTTCTTGAATCCCTCAAGGAACCTGATTCTTTCAATTTCTTACAAACTAGCTGAAGTATTAACTATTGCCTGTGAACTGATATTGACCTTATTTTAGGTCTTCCCTGTTTCTTGGCAAATGGCCCACAAGAAGAACTACTTAAAGGCCCACCTGTAAGTCATGTATAAAATGTCCTCTTGGTCAACTGGTCACAGCAAAGTTCTCACCAAACTTTGACGTCTGTTGTCAGAGAGGTCATAACAAAGCCTTTAGGTGTGAGGATATGGAGCGAACCACCTGCTTATGACTCCAGGATGCTCTTGAGGCTGATTTCATAAATACCATGTTCTCTTAATAACAAGGTGCTGTAGTTACAGGTTGTTGAACTCAAATTTCACCTAGTTTCCCTATCTCCTGATTTCTTATCAAGTTTCTACCAGAGCTCAATAAATAGAAAGTCAAAGGCCAGGCAAGGTGGCTCATGCCTATAATCCTAGCACTCTGGGAGGCCAAGACAAGTGGCTTGCTTGAACTCAGGAGTTCAAGACCAGCCTGAGCAAGAGTGAGACCTCATCTCTAAAAAAATTAGCCAGGCATTGTGGCGGGCACTGGTAATCCTAGCTACTCAGGGGGAGGCTGGGGCAAGGGAATCACTTTAGCCCAAGAGTTTGAGGTTACTATGAGCTATGATGCCATGGCACTCTACCAAGGGTGACAAAGTGAGAATGTTTCAAAAAAAAAAGTCAAAAGCTGTTTCTTAAAATGAGAACAGTACTTATTTAACAAAGAGTACATGATTATACTACAAAATCCTTGTGGCTGCATTTCCCACTGAGGATTGCTAAGAAGTCCTTACACCATCCTATTCTTCTGCAGACCGGTCAAGCACCCTTGGATCCTGAGTCATAACTGCAGTGAGGCCCTGCAGGGCTCCACTAACGCAGTCATTGGAGGCTCACAATAAAGAGAGATCCCAAGTCTAGGTCCTTTTCTTGTCCTTCTTCCTTTTCCTTTTCCTTTTACCTTCCTTCCTTCTTTCCTGTATCTATTGAGTTCCCTCCACTCTAGTCTGTCCTGCCTGTCTCTCACATCTCAAACTTAATGCAATCCCTGCCCTTTTCTTCCTATACCCCAAGACTTTCAGATGTAAATTTTATAATTCTGCTGCTTTTGCTATTGGTGTGGTTAGCAGTTAATTCATTTTTTAGTAACGTAACCCTTCCTTATTCTGCAGTCCTAGAGCACATTACTTGACCTTGGTCAGAATCTTTCTAAGTAAAAGAAATGTGTGGAAGTTGCATGTCCCCTTTCTTAAGGGAAGTGTCACATATTAAGTTGAATTGCTTTGGGATCTGGGTTGCTGCTAAAACTGGGTCTCAGAACACAAAATAATTGCAGGTAGCCAGGATTTCTGCTTCATTCCTATTTAGAGACATATGTTTCTTCCTACCATAAACCCTACCTTAGAAAGAGCTCTGGGGTCGTTTAGTCCAAGGCATCAACAAAGTGGCGTCACTGGAGGAGAGACTCTCTGGCTCCTCATCCCAGCTGGTGCTAAAGGCCTCGAGAGATTGGGTTGCTCGGGCCCCAGGGCAGCTCTAGATTCATAGCTTCACTCTTCATGGGTTTCTAGGTTATCACACTTCATTTCTCTTTCTTAAAACTCCTCGTCTGTCTTAACTTCTGTTCAGACAAAATGCCACCCTCCATTGCACGCCATTTGAGCATATTTACGAACTAATTTCATGCTTCCTATTTCTCATGAACCAGGCAGTTGCCCTTGTTTCTCTCCTTGAGAATTAACATTCCCCCTTCTTGTAGACATGACTTTGTGATTTTGGAAGCCCACATTTGGTACCTCATCCTTAAAGCAATCTTAGTAGATGCATGCCATTTCTTTGCTCAGTGGAAGAATAGAATTTTGTACATGTACCCAAACTGTGGTGTTCATTCCCCTCCCTCCCCCCCACCAGGCTCATAATATAAACTTCTTTCTAATCTGCTCTTCTTGTTTACCCCTTGGTGCCTTTTATCATTATTAATTCCCTATTTCCTCCAGTCCCTTGAGCATGGTAAACGTTTCAGTTGAATGAGTGAGAAGTTTTTATGTTGGGTTTTATACAACTATATTTTGCCTGTGTTTCCAAGCTTATTTTATATAGATATAGTATTATTTACCTTTGCTTACTGGCATTTGCAGTATCTCTCAGATTAGAAATCTACCCCAAATCTGATTTCCTTACTGATCACTCTTCCTCTCAGGTGAGTGTTAAACTGAAGTGTTAAATCTTTATATCTTAATAAAGACCTGAGAGGAAGAGCTGAAGCACTCCATGACAGTTTCACACGTCTTTGAGGCAAAATGAGAAAGGACCCTGTAGGTTAGGTATGTCTGTCAGTTCCATAAACACTTCCCCTTGTGTGTCATCTGGATCTGCTAATTTATGTGTGTTCCTTAGATTTTGCTAGCTCTTCCTGCACGTCTACTTTTCTGTCAATTCTTTTCATAAAATCACTACCACTTATTAATTACCCATATTTCGAGTCTTTCAACATTAAAGATGGACCCCTCCCCCATCAATTGTTGCAGAAGGTGGGGAATTTGTCAACGTTATTGCGCTCTTACTATGTTATAATATGTTAATATTATTTTATTCAATGGGCAGCACCCCCACATAAGGTTCAATGACCTCCGTTTTACAGATTTTGAAGCTGAGTTGCAGAGAGGTTAAGTGACCTTGGCCTCGCTGGGGTTGGGTCCAGGCAGCATCCCCTATACAACCTGACTTGGGGGACCTCACCCATCATCCAGGGGAGGCAGCACTGCTCTGTGTTGCTCCCATTGGCCCTTTGCCAGTGGATTTGGCTTACCTGGTGAAAGCTTAGAGGAAGCTTCTAGTGAGGAAAGGAGTCAACCAAGGCTGAGATAACCGCAGAGTGCTGATGGAAGGACTGCAGAGTCTCAAGGTGAGGTCTAACAGAATGGCCCCCAAAGCACTGATGTGGCCACCTCCTCCCTCTGTGACCTCTCAGCATTCCTCTGTGAGGTGCTATGCAGACTTTCTGACTGTGCTTGCCTCTCTGGGTCTGCTGCAGGAAACTTGGCGTCTGTGGGGAGCATGGCGTTTTTCTCTTGAAGATCATGGTGCTCCTTTCATGCCATTGTCCCTGGTGAGACATGAATTTGTCTCAGCACAACCATTTTACATTCTCAGGAGAAAGCCAACATAGAACAGGCTAAAGGAAAGCAAAGAAAAGAGTCAAGGTAAGTGTGTACAGGTTACTTTGGTGAATTCAGGGGAAAGGTTTAGTCCAGATGGGCCCAATGCCTTGGACATGGCCTCCCTGCTGTGGGTTGGCTTGAGCTGCTTTAGGAGATTCCCCAGTTACACCCTCTTGCATCAGAACCTCTCCCTTGGCACCCTTGAATTCACTCTGTTAGTCACACCCATGCTGCTGTCACATCCCCTTCCCTTCACCCACATTTGGCCCTAGGTTGACACCCTGCAGAGCCTGCTTTGCCTCGGCTTCCATCAACATGGGATCAACCATTCCCACTTCCATACCCCACTCAAACTGCTTGGAACTAACTCAGCATAGGTCAGATTCTCATGATAACTCAGAGGAGGGGTCAGGTGAATAGAGGGTTGATGTCTTGGAATAAGGAGAAACCAAAGGCCAAGGGCTAGAGACACTGTATTCGGTAATAGCTATTTTTAAGTGTGCATACTTTACATTACAGTAACTCAACTAATCAACATATACCTTGACCATTCAATATCATGAAGTTTTATTCTGGATATTTAAAGTGATACAGAGTTGCTAGATTTACAAAACAAAAGTATAGGACACCCAGTTAATTTAAATATTGTATGGAAACTTGCTAAAGATTGTATGGAAACTGTGTGAGTGTCAAGGAGTACAACTCAGCTGAAAACTTCTATCCTGGATGAACTTGAAACATTTAATATTGCACAGGATGGTCATTGTGATATGCACCTATATAGTCTTTGCAACTCAGGAAGCTGGGGCAGGAGGAAGAATCACTTGAGCCTAGGAGTTTAAGACCCATCTCCCAAAACAAAACAAAACAACAAACAAAATAAAACTATCTAAAAAAGAAAAAAATTGCATGGGACATACTTAAAAAATTGTTCTTGGTTTATCTGAAATTCAAACTCATTTGGGAAATGAGCTGAATTTTATTTGGCAACGTTCAACCCAAGGGAAGATGCCTTAACTCAAAGAGGAAATGGACTTGTTGGAAGGACAGAGGCAGCTGTGAAGAGCTGCAGCAGTTCTGGCAACTCATAATAAGGGCCAGATGCATGTCATCAACAATGAGCTCATCTTTCTTTAAAGCTGTATAATATTCCATGGTGTACATATACCACAATTTATTGATCCATTCATATTTACATGGATAGAGCTGGAACATATTCTTCTTAGTAAAGTATCTCAAGAATGGAAGAAAAGGTATCCAATGTACTCAGCCCCATTATGAAACTAATTTATGGCTTTCATAGGAAAGCTAAAACCCAGTTACAACCTAAGAATATGGGTAAGGGGGTGAGGGGGGGGAGGGTGATTGGTGGGGTTACACCTGCGGTGCATCTTACAAGGGTACATGTGAAACTTAGTGAATGCAGAATATGATTGTCTTAACACAATAACTAAGAAAATGCCAGGAAGGCTATGTTAACCAGTATGATGAAAATGTGTCGAACTGTTTATAAAACCAGTGTATGGTGCCCCATGATCGTATTACTGTACACAGCTATGATCTAATACTAAAAAAAAAAAAAAACCCAAAAACAATGAGCTCAGAAATGTAAAACTTTAGCTGGATTTGAAGAGACCAGAGCACTTCAATAGGCAGAGATAAAGTGACTATGGGGAGGGAAGTAAACTTCAGGCGGGAGAAGGGACCTAAGAAAAAGTATGCAGGCGTGGCAACTCGTTGTCAGGGGACAGTGAGTAGACCTGGGCAGGGGAGCAGAGTGGGATTAAACTGATTTTGAACTCTTGTTTTGTTGTCAGTGTTGAGCAATTAAAATCTTTTACCATGGGGAAGAAACACCATGTGTTTGCCTCTACCATGTTTTTGGAAGGTCATGATTTCCCATCAGAGGAAGCTGAGGCAGAGAGAGAGGTTAGATTATTGCCCAATGTCATACTTTTCTTAGAAGAGGCAGGAGAAAGCCATGTGAATAAGATCAACTTTAAGCAATTAAGAATCACACAAATGTCTTGACTTTGGACAGGTTCATCACAATGTGTCTTGGAGAAGCTCGGTTAGAGTTGAGGCGACCTGGGGTCCGATATCCCTCTGAAAGCAGTGTGTCAGAATCTTTGGTGATACTTGGGAAATTTTCTTTTATAATATTCTCTAGTATGGCTTCCATTCCTCTGGGGCATTCTTCTTCCCCTTGTGGAATTCCTATAACTCGTATGTTGGAACGCTTCATAAAGTCCCATAATTCTGACAGTGAACGTTCTGCTTTCTCTCTCTTCTTTTCTGCCTCTTTTACTATCTGAGTTATCTCAAAAACTTTGTCTTCTACCTCTGAAATTCTTTCTTCTGCATGGTCTAACCTGTTGCTGATACTTTCCATTGCATCTTTAAGTTCCCTGATTGACTGTTTCATTTCCTTCAGCTCTGCTATATCCTTTTTATATTCTTCATATCGTTCATCTCTTATTTGATTCTGTTTTTGAATTTCCTTTTGGTTATTTTCCACTTTATTAGCAGTTTCCTTCATTGTTTCCATCATTTCTTTCATTGTTTTCAACATGTGTATTCTAAATTCCCTTTCTGTCATTCCTAACATTTCTTTATAGGTGGAATCCTCTGCAGTAGCTACCTCATGGTCCCTTGGTGGGGTTGTTCTGGACTGGTTCTTCATGTTGCCTGGAGTTTTCTGCTGATTCTTCCTCATGGGTGATTTCTTTTATATGTTTCCTTACCCTAATTTTCCTTTCACTTCCTCTTGCTCTTTAAGTTCTCGTGCCTGTGGACTAAGGGTTACAGGACCAGAAGGGTGAGAAGGTTGAAGAGCAAAAAAGGGATGAAAGAAAGGAGGACCGAGTGATAAGGAAAAAAAAGGAAAATAGAGAAAGGAGAGGGGGTGGGTAAAAGGAATATTGACAAAAAGAAGAGAGGCACAGAAAGAGGGAGACAGAGCAATATAGGTGTACAGTAGGGTACTTTGATACAACCTTAAAAAAAAAAAAAAAACACCTTCTGGGGGTGCCCAGTTGGGTGGTTCCCTTGAGGTCAGCAACTCTTTGCTAACCTGATCAGACACAGTACCCCACCTCCACCAAGTAGAGAGGAAAGACAAAACCAGTGAAGATGAGAAGCTAATTAAGGACACAACTCCCTTCACCATAGTTTCAAAGAAAATTAAATACTTAGGAGTATACCTAACGAAGGAGGTGAAGGACCTCTATAAAGAAAACTATGAAATCCTCAGAAAGGAAATAGCAGAGGATATTAACAAATGGAAGAACATACCATGCTCATGGATGGGAAGAATCAACATTGTTAAAATGTCTATACTTCCCAAAGCAATCTACCTATTCAATGCCATTCCTATCAAAATACCAACATCGTACTTTCAAGATTTGGAAAAAATGATTCTGCATTTTGTATGGAACCGGAAAAAACCCCGTATAGCTAAGGCAGTTCTCTGTAACAAAAATAAAGCTGGGGGCATCAGCATACCAGATTTTAGTCTGTACTACAAAGCCATAATGCTCAAGACAGCATGGTACTGGCACAAAAACAGAGACATAGACACTTGGAATCAAATTGAAAACCAAGAAATGAAACTAACATTTTACAACCACCTAATCTTTGATAAACCAAACAAGAACATACCTTGGGGGAAAGACTCCCTATTCAATAAATGGTGTTGGGAGAACTGGCTGTCTACATGTAAAAGACTGAAACTGGACCCACACCTTTCCCCACTCACAAAAATTGATTCAAGATGGATAAAGGACTTAAATTTAAGGCATGAAACAATAAAAATCCTCCAAGAAAGCATAGGAAAAACACTGGAAGATATTGGCCTGGGGAAAGACTTCATGAAGAAGACTGCCATGGCAATTGCAACAACAACAAAAATAAACAAATGGGACTTCATTAAACCGAAAAGCTTCTGTACAGCTAAGGAGACAATAACCAAAGCAAAGAGACAACCTACACAATGGGAAAGGACATTTGCATATTTTCAATCAGACAAAAGCTTGATAACTAGGATCTATAGAGAACTCAAATTAATCCACATGAAAAAAGCCAACAATCCCTTATATCAATGGGCAAGAGACAGGAATAGAACTTTCTCTAAAGATGACAGACGAATGGCTAACAAACACATGAAAAAATGTTCATCATCTCTATATATTAGAGAAATGCAAATCAAAACAACCCTGAGATATCATCTAACCCCAGTGAGAATGGCCCACATCACAAAATCTCAAAACTGCAGATGCTGGCATGGATGTGGAGAGAAGGGAACACTTTTACACTGCTGGTGGGACTGCAAACTAGTACAACCTTTCTGGAAGGAAGTATGGAGAAACCTCAAAGCACTCAAGCTAGACCTCCCATTTGATCCTGCAATCCCATTACTGGGCATCTACCCAGAAGGAAAGAAATCCTTTTATCATAAGGACACTTGTACTAGACTGTTTATTGCAGCTCAATTTACAATCGCCAAAATGTGGAAACCGCCTAAATGCCCACCAACCCAGGAATGGATTAACAAGCTGTGGTATATGTATACCATGGAATACTATTCAGCCATTAAAAAAAATGGAGACTTTATATCCTTCGTATTAGCCTGGATGGACGTGGAAGACATTATTCTTAGTAAAGCATCACAAGAATGGAGAAGCATGAATCCTATGTACTCAATTTTGATATGAGGACAATTAATGACAATTATGGTTATGGGGGGGGAAGAGAAAGAGGGAAGGAGGGAGCGGGGTGGGGCCTTGGTATGTGTCACACTTTATGGGGGCAAGACATGATTGCAAGAGGGACTTTACCTAACAATTGCAATCAGTGTAACCTAGCTTATTGTACCCTCAATGAATCCCCAACAATAAAAAAAAAAAAAAGAATCACACAAATGCTCCTCAACTTACAAAGGGGTTATGTCCTAATAAACACATTGTAAGCTGAAAATACTATACATTTAATGCACTTAAACTACCAAACATCATGGCTTAGCCAAGGCAACCTTAAGTGGGCTCAGAAACTTACATTAGCCCCCAGTTGGGTAAAGTTATTGAACACAAAGCCTATTTTAAAATAAATATTGCGTCTCTCATGTAATTTATTGAATACTGTATTGAAAGCATATCACTTTGTATTATAGTAAAGTAAAAGAATTCTTAAGTTTGAATCATCATAAGTTAGATACCATCTATATAAAAACATGGATTTATGGTTCATTTCTTCTTCTTTTTTTTTTTTTCTGGATTGCATGGACACTGAATAAGTGGCAGAAATGTACAGCTGACAGTTTCTATCTTAAATAAATTTCTGCCTTGGCCTCAAGTGATGTTTGGAGTTTAGGAAATACAAAATTCAGTATCCGGTGAAGAAATTTCTCTCTGTGTGCTGGTACAACAGTGAGAGAAAATAGCTTCCCCTGCCTTATGCTCGTCCCACCACTGGGGTAATCCTGGAGGGCTGTAGCCACCTTCACTGTTGCAAATGTCAGGCTTAAGTTTAATCAACTAAGTTATCATTATGGCCAGCCAAGACCTTCTCCTTGCCCATTCTGTCTCTTTTTAAAAATTAAAAATTAAATTCTGTAAAAAATGTGGCCTTTTATCTATGTGCTGCCAACTTTAGAACTGTTTCCAGTCTGTGAATTTTATAGTGATTATGCCATTTCTGCATAACTTTAGGGGCAATATTTTTTGAGGAAGCCCTGTTCTGTGTGGATAGTCTGCATGGATGCTTTCCTTATGTATAGGCTACCAAAATCATGTGTAAAATTAACCTCAGGAAAACAAGAGCAAATCTCCAGCCTTATAATTTTCTGAGCGACTGAAATTGCTTTTATGTAAGCATTTATACTTTTGCTTTTCATCCACAAGTTTATATTTTCTTCCTAATGTATTAACTAATAAGTTCCTGTTTTCTGCTTGTGCGAGACTAGAATATCATCAGTGGTGTTGATTTCGGTATGAGATTCGGACGAGAGTGGTGGATGTTCAATTAAATGATTTTCAAGGTCTCTTCCATGTATGAGAATCTGTTATTTTCTTTCCTTGGCGGCTCAAAATTATATACTGATTTTTCCACAGCACTCCCAAATGGTAGCTGATAGAAAGAGGGCTTATACATCCTGCTTTTTATTCAGGTTTAATCAAGTGACATAGTACTATATATACACGTATATGACTGGCATTTGTCTTTTGATAACAGTGATTTATTGTTTAGCAATTGGTTATATAAACTGTTGGCCAGTAAAAAACTGAAATAATTCTCCATGTTTTATGCTATGAGAGCAGTGAATTGGTCTGAAACATAATAACCTCAAAAGACGGAAAGGAAAAGGAGATGTACAGTCCAATATTCATTCAGAGTAAGATACCATACAGACATTGTTCTCAAACAGTAAGTTATGTTCCTTATGACTCAAAATTAGCCAGCTTTTAAAAAATATAGATTGCTAGATTCCACCTGGGAAATTGGGGAATGACATTGGAATCCTCTCTGTCCTCAGGGGAAGCTGGGCTCTGACCGTCTACCTGCCTAAGAAAAACTGAGCACTCCCCACTCCTCCAGCAGTCTGAGCATGTGCATGTGGTCTGAGGTCATCCTGGGAAACAGCCATTTCTCAGGTCCCCACTATGGTTTGGAGCAACTCGCTTTTCCCCGCCCTTCAATCTCTTTTGGTTTATCTAGCACCCCTCCCTCACCCATGCAAATCACACCCTGCTTTTGCTGAGGTCTTGTCTCCTCTCCCCACACATCTGTTGATCAATCTAGCCATTACTGCAAATCACAAAACTTCTCCCGTGTCCTACCTTCCCTCCTGAGCCTTCCTGAATAAGCAAGCCCACAGGTGGCTGCTAGGATCCTGAAGAGAATCAGTTTACCAATGAATGATGCTAAATTGCTATAATATTGCTGTAATATTATATATATTTCAATAGCTTTATACGTCAGTAGAATAGTATACCATTTTATTTTATAGTTGAACAATAGATTATGTACATTATTAGTTGAGTGAAATTAGTAAGTAAAGATTTTTTTTGCCTTTACTGTGGAGCTTCCTCCAACTACAAAATACACTACTCCCATCATGCATTCTGTTCCAAAGGCAGAGACAATTACTTGCCCAGTCTAACTTATTTTAACTTATGAAGGCATAGGAAGGTTTATGTTGACTTGTTTGTTTTTCCTTTGTGCAAGTTTCACTCCATCCTTAGTAATTGCTTTTGGAAAAGACACTTCACAGAAAAGAAAACTGTGGCACCGGAAGATGGATTATACCTTTTTCTTCCATTTCTCCGTCCTTATCAATTTTATATGACATTTGTGAAAGTCAATACATTGTTCATTTTTTATGATTGCATGAAGAAAAGCTCAGCTATCAGATTCTTTAAAAAAAATCATAGACTCTCCACCCCCGATCACTATTGAACGTAAGTTTATCACTAATATTTTCTGTTACGTACATGCGTATTTCTTTTTTCTTTTACTTTGAATGTATGATTATTTCTGAAAATGTAGAAATTGAAAAAAGGTTTAGGAAGAAAATAAAAAACCATTCACAATTTCACTATCTGGATATAGCCAGCATTAATACACTTTTTGCAATCACTGATAAACTATATGCTACTATATACATAACATACATATATATATTCTTTCTTTCTTTCTCTCTCCCTTTCCTTCCTTCTTTCAAGTGGTAGCATAGTCACAGAACTCTGCATTTATTTAATTTACTAGTGTATTGTAGTTATTCCATATTAGTACATGTAAAGTTATTTCATTCTTTTTAGAAGCTGTGTGTTATTCCATTGTATTAGAGACACTTAAGGTATTTAACCAGTCTTGGTGCCTATTGGAGTTGTCTTAAATATTTTCTTATTAAAAATGTGGCAGTGAATATCCATGAAATGACATTTCATATTTTTACCCTGTTTAGTTGGTTAGTAGCGGGTTACTAAGTCCAGCCCACACTGGTAAGGGATTCCACGAGGCATAATACAGAGGCAGACAGGAATCATAGGGGACCATAGCGCTCTCATTTAACTGGGTCATTACTAGCACAGAGTATTTTTATGTTTAAAAACCTTGCAGCTTAACAGGTAAAATTCATCATATTTTGCTTTAATTTTACTTTCTATTTCTTTTATGATGAAAGAAAAAAATGCTTTGTTGTTTATTGGTTGTTTGCAACCGTATTCTTTACATTGACCATTTCCTCCCATTTGTTTTCCTTTTGAATATCTTGGTCACCCCCACAAATTTTTTTTTTTTTTTTTGAGACAGTCTCACTTTGTCATCCTTGGTAGAGTGCTGTGGCATCATGACTCACAGCAACCTCAAAGTTTTGGGCTCAAGTGATTCTCTTGTCTCAGCCTTCCAAGTAGCTGGGACTACAAGTGCCCGCCACAATGCTTGGTTATTTTTAGAGATGAGGTCTCACTCTGGTCTTGAACTTGTGAGCTCAGGCATTCCACCCGACTTGGCCTCCCAAGTGCTGGGATTACAGGCATGAGCCACTGCGCCTGGCCTTCCCCATAGATTTTTAATGATAATTTAATTTGAAATTATGATCATTCTATGGGAGAAAGAGTGGCCTGTTAACTTCACAGAGTTGAGGGAAATTTGTATTTCATTTTGCTTTGTGGCTCTGTGCAAACACTTGTTTCTTATCAGAAAGATTGGACTATTAACTGCAGTTACCTTTGTTAGTTATTGAAACTCTCAAGAAAAATGATGAAAGATTTGACATTTATTTCCCAGCTGCCACTGCATTTGTAATATCATATTGACATTTAATGTTTTAATACTTGTTACAGATGATCTAGCAATTTGTAGACTAATCATTATCATCCAATTTTTTTTGATGCAAGATTGGCTAAAACTAATTAAAATGCCATGCTTAAGAATTTGCAGAAATATAAAAAGGCCTTATCTACTAAAAGGTTCCCAAAAGGCCAACTCTCAGATATAAAAATCCCAAGTTTTGCTTAGAAGATCAAGAATTAAATAAGTAACGTCACCTGTAATTGCAAGAAGCTTTTTATTTCCTAAGACAATAAAGACATGTTATATAAGAAAGAGAACATCAGACTCGTTATATCAGTCAATACGTGACCTTGGGCAAGTCATTTAAGCCTGTCAATTTCTTAATTTACCAAAGGGGACCCTGCGGCTTTGGTACATATTTTGAAATGCCATGAACATTAATGAAGTAATAGCTGTAAGACATCAAATTTATAGGAATATTTCTTTTCATGACTCTTGCTGAATTCTTTGCTTTGAAATTCAACCCCTTCCAATGCTTTAACTGTAGGAATACTCTTCCTTTCTTTAAGCTAAAATCTGTCATCTGCTAACTTTTATTTATTTTTGTTTTATACTCTGAAACCATTCTAATTTTAATTTTTCTACTGCATATTTGAAATGAGCTCTAAATATTTGAAAAAATTATCCTCAAAGATTTTTTAAAAAATCTGTGATAAGCAGTATTCAGTATTCAGTTTAAGATAAAATGTGCTTTTTTTTTTTTTAGGAAAAATTTAAAGAACCTGGAGGAATTTTAACCTTCTTATATCAAATAATAATTTTTACTATTCAATAAAAACTCAGTTACATGCAATGGCTTACAACAAAATGATACTTAGATATTTGGTCATTATTCTATGATTGTTTATAATGAGGGAAAAAAATGGACAGAAAGCAAAAGTCTTCTGACAGCTGAGCACAGGCCATATCTGCAAGATGAATTAGGCTCATGAGAAGGCCTTGCTCTGGCAGAGAGATGACTCTCTGTGGGGCAAGGAGTTATGGGGAGTTGGAAGAGGATCTGCTTTACATTTGGGGTTGGGCACTGGGTGAAAATGGCAAGAATTTCTTTTCCAGGGCTGTATCCACAGTAAATGCTCAACATATTTACTTATTTACTTTTTATTTTATTTATTTATTTTTTTTTGAGACATAAACTCACTCAATTGCCCTGGGCTTGAGTGCTGTGGCATCATGGCATCATGGCATCATAGTTCACAGCAACCTCAAATGCTTGGGCTCAAAGATCCTCTTGTCTCAGCCTCCTGGGTAGCTGGGACTATAGACACCTGCCACAATGCCCAGCTAGTTTTTCTATTTTTTTTTTTTAAACATAAATGGGGAGGGGGGGGTCTTGCTTTGCTCAGGCTGATCTGGAACTCCTGAGCTCAGGTGATTCACCCACCTCAGACTCCCAGAGTGCTAGGATTATAGGCCTGAGCCACCATGCCCAGCCCCAATATATATTTGATCTTTTAGTATGATGAAGTTTTTTGTCCGGGGCCAGGTTTGAACCCACCACCTCCAGTATATGGGGCTGGCGCCCTACTCCTTTGAGCCGCAGGTGCCACCCAGTATGATGAAGTTTTGTCTTAGTCTTTTGTCTGAGGGTGATGAAAGTACAGTACCTGTAGTACTATTTTATTTTTGGTCATCTTTGGTCTTTCTTCATGACAGTCAATTAATTTTTACCATATTTAATACATTTGAAGTTTGTATTATGGACTATACATTGTGCTGGATACTGGGGCTATTAAAATGAATTAGGAAAGGTCTTTTTGTGGAGAGATTTTGTAGACAAGTAGAAAATATAAAAACAGAGGGTGGAGCAAGATGGCAGCCGAGTAACAGCTTCCTTGCATCTGGGCACCGTGAGTCTGGGGATATAGGTCTCCAGGCATCTCTGGCTGGTGGGATCTGCCTATCATCACCCCTGAGAGGATACAGGGAGTCAGTGAGAGACTTCTGGACCCCAAGAGGACTCCTCAAACAGTGGAAAACCGGCAAGTGGTCGCGTGTGTTCAATCCGCCTAAACCCGCCCGCAACTGTAAGTTCAGTAGCAGCGAGACTGCAAACCAGAAAGGCCTTACCTGTGAACTGTTTTGGTGTCTTTGGACTTGGCACTCAGCTGAACTGCCTTGGGGAGAGCCTGAGCGGGAGTGCGGAGAACTTTGGCCTTTGTCTAGGGCCCCAGTCTGAGCCGCTGAGCCAGACGGAGCTAATAGAGTTTGGCTGTGGGTCACAGGCAGACATTGTGAGCGATCTGCCCTGGCAAGCTCCGCCCTCAGGGTCGCAGAGCTGGAATTGGGTGGGAGCTGGTAACCCAGCGACCAAGTAGCCTAAGGGCGGGGTCTGAGCCGCCTTGCAGCCCTAACCCTCGGGGGCAGAGGGAGACCAGTTTTGACACACAGGGTAAGTGGATAGCCACTTCAGCAGTGATTCCAGCAACAAGCACTTCCCTGAGAAAGCTTCTGCTCAGTAAGTGAACAAGTTCAAAGTGCCTTTTAAGTGGGCTGAAGAGAGATTTAGGGTGTCTACCTGCTGGGGTTCGAGAAACTAGCAGCCTCCAGTCGTATCAGAACTGTGATTAACATCTCATACCCCAGAAGACCACGTGTTGCCCAGACAATATTCAATTCCATATACATACTGCTTTGTTTTTGGTTGCGTGTGTGTTTTTTTTTGTTTGTTTGGTTTTTTTCTTTTTTTTGGTTTGGTTGTTTTTTTTGTTTATTTTGACGTTCTAGATTGTTGTTTTGTTTTTTAAGTTCAACCTTTTCCATACAGATCCTTTTTCTTTCTCAATTTTTCTAGTTTAATTATAATTTCCCATTGCTGCCTATTTCAATAATCAGAACTTCATTTTTGTTAGTGTTTCTACCACTATTATTTGGTTTTTCCAGCCAATTTTATCCCGTAAGGTTTTCTGTTTGCTTGTTTTGGTTTGATTTATAGCATTTTTGTCTTTCCTCTCTACTTGGTGGAGGTGGGGTACTGTGTCTGATCAGGTTAGCAAAGAGCTGCTGACCTCAAGGGAACCACCCCACTTGGCACCCCCAGAAGGTGTTTTTTTTTTTTTAAGGTTGTATCAAAGTACCCTACTGTACACCTATATTGCTCTGTCTCCCTCTTTCTGTGCCTCTCTTCTTTTTGTCAATATTACTTTCACCCAACCACTCTCCTTTCTCTATTTTTCTTTTTTTTCATTTTTTTTTTTTTTTCTTATCACTCGGTCCTCATTTCTTTCATCGCTTTTTTGCTCTTAAACCTTCTCACCCTTCTGGTCCTGTAACCCTTAGTCCACAGGCACAAGAACTTAAAGAGCAAGAGGAATTGAAAGGAAAATTAGGGCAAGTAAACAGATAAAAGAAATCACCCATGAGGAAGAATCAGCAGAAAACTCCAGGCAACATGAAGAACCAGTCCAGAACTACCCCGCCAAGGGACCATGAGGTAGCTACTGCAGAGGATTCCACCTATACAGAAATGTTAGGAATGACAGAAAGGGAATTTAGAATACACATGTTGAAAACAATGAAGGAAATGATGGAAACAATGAAGGAAACTGTTAATAAAGTGGAAAATAACCAAAAGGAAATTCAAAAACAGAATCAAATAAGAGATGAACGATATGAAGAATATAAAAAGGATATAGCAGAGCTGAAGGAAATGAAACAGTCAATCAGGGAACTTAAAGATGCAATGGAAAGTATCAGCAACAGGTTAGACCATGCAGAAGAAAGAATTTCAGAGGTAGAAGACAAAGTTTTTGAGATAACTCAGATAGTAAAAGAGGCAGAAAAGAAGAGAGAGAAAGCAGAACGTTCACTGTCAGAATTATGGGACTTTATGAAGCGTTCCAACATACGAGTTATAGGAATTCCAGAAGGGGAAGAAGAATGCCCCAGAGGAATGGAAGCCATACTAGAGAATATTATAAAAGAAAATTTCCCAAATATCACCAAAGATTCTGACACACTGCTTTCAGAGGGATATCGGACCCCAGGTCGCCTCAACTCTAACCGAGCTACTCCAAGACACATTGTGATGAACCTGTCCAAAGTCAAGACCAAAGAAAAGATTCTGCAAGCTGCCAGGAGTAAGCGCCAGTTGACCTACAGGGGCAAATCCATCAGATTGACCGCAGACTTCTCTAATGAAACTTTCCAAGCAAGAAGACAATGGTCATCTACCTTTAATCTACTTAAACAGAACAATTTTCAGCCCAGAATTCTGTACCCTGCTAAGCTAAGCTTCAAAATTGACGGAGAAATCAAATCATTTACGGATATACAAACATTGAGGAAATTCGCCACAAGACCAGCTCTACAGGAAATACTTCAACCTGTACTGCACACTGACCACCACAATGGATCAGCAGCAAAGTAAGAACTCAGAAATTAAAGGACAGAACCTAACCTCCACACTGATGCAAAAGATAAAACTAAGCAATGGACTCTCACAAAATAAGATGAATAGAATACTACCACACTTATCAATTATCTCAATAAATGTTAATGGCTTGAATTCCCCACTGAAGAGACATAGATTGGCTGACTGGATTAAAAAACACAAGCCATCCATTTGCTGTCTGCAAGAAACACACCTGGCTTCAAAAGACAAATTAAAGCTCCGAGTCAAGGGTTGGAAGACAATTTTTCAGGCAAATGGAATTCAGAAGAAAAGAGGAGTTGCAATCTTATTTTCAGACACATGTGGATTTAAAGCAACTAAAGTCAAAAAAGACAAAGATGGTCACTTTATATTGGTCAAGGGAAAAATACAACAAGAAGACATTTCAATTCTAAATATTTATGCACCCAATTTAAATGCTCCCAGATTCTTGAAGCAGACCTTACTCAGTCTGAGCAATATGATATCTGATAATACCATCATAACAGGGGACTTTAACACTCCTCTTACAGAGCTGGACAGATCCTCTAAACAGAAATTAAACAAGGATATAAGAGACTTAAATGAGACTCTAGAACAACTGTGCTTGATAGACGCATATAGAACACTCCACCCCAAAGATAAAGAATATACATTCTTCTCATCACCACATGGAACATTCTCCAAAATTGATCATATCCTGGGACACAAAACAAATATCAACAGAATCAAAAGAATTGAAATTTTACCTTGTATCTTCTCAGACCATAAGGCACTAAAGGTGGAACTCAACTCTAACAAAAATGCTCGACTCCACCCAAAGGCATGGAAACTAAACAATCTTCTGTTGAATAACAGATGGGTGCAGGAAGAAATAAAACAGGAAATCATTAACTTCCTTGAGCATAACAACAATGAAGACACAAGCTACCAAAACCTGTGGGATACTGCAAAAGCAGTTTTGAGAGGAAAATTCATCGCTTTAGATGCCTACATTCGAAAAACTGAAAGAGAGCACATCAACAATCTCACAAGAGATCTTATGGAATTGGAAAAAGAAGAACAATCTAAGCCTAAACTCAGTAGAAGAAAAGAAATCTCCAAAATCAAATCAGAGATCAATGAAATTGAAAACAAAAGAATCATTCAGAAAATTAATGAAACAAGGAGTTGGTTTTTTGAAAAAATAAATAAAATAGATAAACCATTGGCCAGACTAACGAGGAATAGAAAAGTAAAATCTCTAGTAACCTCAATCAGAAATGATAAAGGGGAAATAACAACTGATCCCACAGAGATACAAGAGATCATCTCTGAATACTACCAGAAACTCTATGCTCAGAAATTTGACAATGTGAAAGAAATGGATCAATATTTGGAATCACACCCTCTCCCTAGACTCAGCCAGGAAGAAATAGAGCTCCTGAACAGACCAATTTCAAGCACTGAGATCAAAGAAACAATAAAAAAGCTTCCAACCAAAAAATGCCCTGGTCCAGATGGCTTCACTCCAGAATTCTATCAAACCTTCAAGGAAGAGCTTATTCCTGTACTGCAGAAATTATTCCAGAAAATTGAGGAAGAAGGAATCTTCCCCAACACATTCTATGAAGCAAACATCACCCTGATACCAAAACCAGGAAAAGACCCAAACAAAAAGGAGAATTTCAGACCAATCTCACTCATGAACATAGACGCAAAAATTCTCAACAAAATCCTAGCCAATAGATTACAGCTTATCATCAAAAAAGTCATTCATCATGATCAAGTAGGCTTCATCCCAGGGATGCAAGGCTGGTTTAACATACGCAAGTCTATAAACGTTATCCATCATATTAACAGAGGCAAAAATAAAGATCACATGATCCTCTCAATAGATGCAGAAAAAGCATTTGATAAAATCCAGCATCCTTTTCTAATTAGAACTCTGAAGAGTATAGGCATAGGTGGCACATTTCTAAAACTGATTGAAGCTATCTGTGACAAACCCACAGCCAATATTTTACTGAATGGAGTAAAACTGAAAGCTTTTCCTCTTAGAACTGGAACCAGACAAGGTTGTCCTCTGTCACCTTTACTATTCAACATAGTGCTGGAAGTTCTAGCCAATACAATTAGGCAAGACATGGAAATAAAGGGAATCCAAATGGGAGCAGAGGAGGTCAAACTCTCCCTCTTTGCTGACGACATGATCTTATACTTAGAGAACCCCAAAGACTCAACCACAAGACTCCTAGAAGTCATCAAAAAATACAGTAATGTTTCAGGATATAAAATCAATATCCACAAGTCAGTAGCCTTTGTGTACACCAATAACAGTCAAGATGAGAAGCTAATTAAGGACACAACTCCCTTCACCATAGTCTCAAAGAAAATCAAATACTTAGGAATATACCTAACGAAGGAGGTGAAGGACCTGTATAAAGAAAACTATGAAATCCTCAGAAAGGAAATAGCAGAGGATATTAACAAATGGAAGAACATACCATGCTCATGGATGGGAAGAATCAACATTGTTAAAATGTCCATACTTCCCAAAGCAATCTACCTATTCAATGCCATTCCTATCAAAATACCAAAATCATACTTTCAAGATTTGGAAAAAATGATTCTGCGTTTTGTATGGAACTGGAAAAAACCCCGTATAGCTAAGGCAGTTCTCTGTAATAAAAATAAAGCTGGGGGCATCAGCATACCAGATTTTAGTCTGTACTACAAAGCCATAGTGCTCAAGACAGCATGGTACTGGCACAAAAACAGAGACATAGACACTTGGAATCGAATGGAAAACCAAGAAATGAAACTAACATCTTACAACCACCTAATCTTTGATAAACCAAACAAGAACATACCTTGGGGGAAAGACTCCCTATTCAATAAATGGTGTTGGGAGAACTGGATGTCTACATGTAAAAGACTGAAACTGGACCCACACCTTTCCCCACTCACAAAAATTGATTCAAGATGGATAAAGGACTTAAACTTAAGGCATGAAACAATAAAAACCCTCCAAGAAAGCATAGGAAAAACACTGGAAGATATTGGCCTGGGGAAAGACTTCATGAAGAAGATTGCCATGGCAATTGCAACAACAACAAAAATAAACAAATGGGACTTCATTAAACTGAAAAGCTTCTGTACAGCTAAGGAGACAATAACCAAAGCAAAGAGACAACCTACACAATGGGAAAGGATATTTGCATATTTTCAATCAGACAAAAGCTTGATAACTAGGATCTATAGAGAACTCAAATTAATCCACATGAAAAAAGCCAACAATCCCTTATATCAATGGGCAAGAGACATGAATAGAACTTTCTCTAAAGACGACAGACGAATGGCTAACAAACACATGAAAAAATGTTCATCATCTCTATATATTAGAGAAATGCAAATCAAAACAACCCTGAGATATCATCTAACCCCAGTGAGAATGGCCCACATCACAAAATCTCAAAACTGCAGATGCTGGCGTGGATGTGGAGAGAAGGGAACACTTTTACACTGCTGGTGGGACTGCAAACTAGTACAACCTTTCTGGAAGGAAGTATGGAGAATCCTCAAAGCACTCAAGCTAGACCTCCCATTTGATCCTGCAATCCCATTACTGGGCATCTACCCAGAAGGAAAGAAATCCTTTTATCATAAGGACACTTGTACTAGACTGTTTATTGCAGCTCAATTTACAGTCGCCAAAATGTGGAAACAGCCTAAATGCCCACCAACCCAGGAATGGATTAACAAGCTGTGGTATATGTATACCATGGAATACTATTCAGCCATTAAAAAAAACGGAGACTTTACATCCTTCGTATTAACCTGGATGGACGTGGAAGATATTATTCTTAGTAAAGCATCACAAGAATGGAGAAGCATGAATCCTATGTACTCAATTTTGATATGAGGACAATTAATGACAATTATGGTTATGGGGGGGGAAACAGAAAGAGGGAAGGAGGGAGGTGGGTGGGGCCTTGGTGTGTGTCACACTTTATGGGGGCAAGACATGATTGCAAGAGGGACTTTACCTAACAATTGCAATCAGTGTAACCTGGCTTATTGTACCCTCAATGAATCCCCAACAATAAAAAAAAAAAAAAAAAAAAAAAGAAAATATAAAAACATGGAAGATGTTTTCTTCAAGGGTCCAAGAGTTAGGCCTCCCCATGGGGGTGGAGCATAAGGTAGCCTGGGGTTCCCTCAGGTTTCTGAAAGGGAGGCCAAGGCTGGGTCTTGAGGCTGATTAAAGGACGGGCATTCTGGCATCTATAATACAAGGGAGGGTAGATGCAAAGACACTGAGGAAGGAATCCACAAGGCCTACTTATGCCACCAGTAGTGGTTGGAAATAGCTTGATTAGAGCGCTCAAGAGAAGCTGTGATAGGAGATAAATCTGGAAAAGGAACAGAGGGATATATGCATATCACATCAGCCACAGTGTTATATACTCTTCTCGCTTCCCATTCCCCTGCTTTAGACTAATGTTCTTATCTTCTCCCACAAGACTTGTTCCTGGACGCCTCCTGGTTTATTTTCCTCCAGGTACTACCTCTGTGCACTTCTGCATCCCTGTCCTTGTCCAACTCAATGCCCTTCATGTCGGCTTGGACACCTGGCTAGGGGCTCAGTAAGCCTTGGATATTTAACCATACTGCTGCTTGCCAGGCGGTGCATGAAATCCTTGATCAGTTTAGGTAAATCAGTATAAGTTAACTTTTTAAGACTTTTATAAAAATGTTTTTATTTTTTTTACCTAAGACTAAGTCACTGATTAAAAGTTTAAAAGTATCAGTTGGTATGCTTTCATTGCAAGGACAGAAACACAACTCAAACTAGTTTGTAAAAAGAATACATAAGTTCATGTTGTTAAAGACTCCAAATACAGATGATCACCTGTCATTTCCAGCTCCAGAGCTCAACAAATGTCTGCAGGACTTTGGCTGAGCCTGTGTCCTTTCTTCTGTTATGTTTTGGCTCATCATCATGTGCTGGCTGTATTCTTAGACAGACTCTCTCATATGGCAGCCTCTGGCAGCTCTCCTGATTGGTGATATCCATAGAGTTAGTATTCTCAGTGTAAAGAGGGAAGTGGTTGCCTAAGTAGGCCTTTGTATATACCCATCCTGTGCCAGGATGCCATTCCATTCCTTTACTCAGCCTTCGAGACCCTCAGACTCCCTTTGAGAGGCCTGAGGGGCCCCTGCTGTACCTTGTGGTCCACTCCCACAGGAAGGCCTGGACCTCTGAAGAAAATGTCTTCCATGTTTTTATATTTTTTACTTGTGTAGAATGCAAACTCAGCAAAGGACCTTTCCTAATTTACTTCAATATCCTCAGTGCCCAGTACGATGTATAGTTCCTAATACATACTTCTCTCTTTCAAATTTACCCTTGATGTCTTGGGGTTGAGTCTTATTGGCCTGGGCTGTGTTATAATTCCATTTCTGAATAGGTTACCATGGCCAGAGGGATGAGACACAGCTAATTGACCAGGCTATTTCACATGCCTATATTAGGAGCTGAGTAGGGGCTTTGAGGAAGCTCAGGTTCAAACTACAAGCACAAAAGTATGGAAGGAGTGGTTTCCCGTGATCAGGAGAATGTCCTTAAGAAGAAGAAATGTGTGCTGGGCAGCAAAACCAGGATATATCTAACACGAAGATTTTACAATTGGTTGGTCATTCATTATTCCACTCTATAAAATGTATTGAGTGGGATTTCAAGATGCCATGATAAATAATATGGTTACTTACTGTTCTCAGGATCATCAAAGTCTAAAATTGAAAAATGACATGTTAAGGTATATCATTCAATAAACAATTACCTTTGCAGATACTTTGTTCTATCTTGTCTTCAATGTTATCATGAGAGACTATCAAGATGTTAATGAAGTCATTATATAGTACAGAGATTGTGCATTGAAGACCCGAAAGGAAATGTAAATTAAATCCTTTTTATTGTATAAAGACATTATGAATGTTTTTATGCAGTAAAATGTTTGTATTCAGTACTGTGCCAGGGACTGTGAATGGAGACTGTGGCATATTCATTAGAGTCAACGTGTGGACAACAACTATTCTCTTATTACCTGGGCGGGAGGTTGGAAAAGCTGAGGATGATCTGATCTAAAAGGATGAAAGGACACAAGTTTGGCAATCTTGGGTGCAGATATTACCCATAGAGATGTCAGTGGAGGGTTATCACAAGAAAATAATACAGACAAGATACAAGGTAAAAAAGACAACAAGTATTCTAGAAAAGAACATCTTTTAAAAATCAGCACTCCATTGGGATTTTTCACTGGAAGGCCAAGACACACAGATGAACTATCCTCCACCCCTGAGGATGTCGTGTGTGTCTTGATAACAAATAATCCCGAATAATCTGGCGGCTGACATTTACCTACCTCTGTTTCTCCCCAGTTTCAATCAGACTTTCCAGATTAGAGCGCCAAATTAAAGAGGCATGCTCAAGGCCATGCATTTTACCATCTTTTTCTCTTCATAATTTAAATAGAATTCTAAACCGATTTATAAAAATGTGCATTACAGCTTGCATTGAAACATGTCAGGGCCCTGACCCAGGGCCTCCTTGGAGCCAGGACGCTAGGTCCCCCTTTCTCAGGGTGTGTCTCATTCAGGTCTCAGGTGCTGAAGCACCTTAGAAGTCACAGTCAATATTTGCAGGGGTGAGCATCTCAGCAGCAATCTCTCAGCAGCAGTCTTAGTAGGGGAGCATTGCTCAGGTGTCTTCTGAACAAGAAGCAGAGCAAAGGAGGAGTCTGGCTAACTTCTCCCACAGCTGTTTATAGAAGTGATCCCATGGCTATTTACCCCACAGGTGTGGAGACTACCAAGCAATAATGTACATTGTCTTGTGCTCTTTAACAAGAGACCAATGATGTTAAATCCTTTCCCCAATCTCTTATTGCTAAAGTATTTCTCACAGGTGCCTCCTGCAGAAACCTTTTTTTTTTTTTTTTGAGGAAGAGGGAGAGGGGCTTTGAGGATTTGCTAAGGAAAGATTAATATGGAAATGCAATGCTCTGGAACAGTAGTGGAATCCTGTGAAAGAGTGAATGTGGGAAACAGAACCTGCTCTCTCTGAGTTGAATTGTTCACTAGAAACACACGTCCATCTTTTCCTCTTTCTTTTATTATTAAGTAGCTAGAAAAGTATGCAAATAACATGAGAAACATGGTGAAAACAGTGTACTCACCACCTGGTTTGACAAATTAAAAAGTTATCGGGTAATTTTGAAGCCTCTGCTTTGCTTCCCTGATAATGTACCTTTCCCTTCCTTCTTATGTAAACTATTCACTTTTCCATGTTTTTGAACTTTGCATAAAAGGAATCAAACTGAATATTTTCTTTTCATCTATGTGCTTTTAAATTATGTTCAACATCACATCTTTGAGGTTTACTTTTGTTATTTGTCCTTGTGTATTTCATTGTATGAATGTACTACAATTTATGGACCCATCGTATTGTTGGTGGGTATTTTGTGTGTTTCTGGTTATTGCTTTAAACAGTCATAGAAATATTCTTGTCTATGTTTCTTGGACCGAGTGGAATTTAAGGGTCATGGGTATCCACCTCACAAGATAAATGCCAAATTATTTTATGAAGTGATTTTAACAACTACAAGCACAGCATGGGAGAGTGCCCATCGCTCTGCGTCCTTTCAAACCTTGCTATTCAGACGTAACTTTTTGTTCAGCCCAGTGAATTTGGAATGGTGATTTATTGTGTTTTATTTTATATTCTTTGATCACTAATCAGATTGAAGATCTTATTATGTATTAACCCTTCAATTTTCCTCTTTGTAGATTTGTCTGTTCAGGTCTTTGGACCATTATCATTCAGATGTTTTGTTCTTTTGTTTTTAGTATTTCTTTATGCATTGAATTAATCGTCACTTCTTCATAACTTGCCTGTTCACTTTCTTCTGTGTCTTTTGATGAATGGAAGATAATGATTGTAATGTTTTTAAATTTATTCATCTTTTCCATTATAATTTGAATTTCTCGCCTGGTGTAAGGAATTCTTCATGTACTCCAATGGCCATATAGGCATTCTTTTATTCTTTTAATGCAGGTTTTATAGTTTCACCTTATTTAGTGTTTTTCTCCACGTTTTCACATTAATTTCCCTGTAATTGACTGTCCATGTGTGAAGGTTCCATTTCCCTCCCCTGTACAGGTACCAGTTATTGCAGAGCCATTTAATTTCCATACTGACTGGCAGTGCCACCTTTGCCATGTATCCAGATTAGATATATGTGAGGATTTTATTTTTTTTTTGAGACAGAGTCTCACTCTCTTGCCCTGACTAGAGTGCTGTGGCATCATAGTTCACAGCAACCTCAAACCTTTGGGCTCAAGAGATCCTCTTGTCTCAGCCTCCCGAGTAGCTGGGACTACAGGCGTCTGCCACAACACTCGGCTAGTTTTTCTAGAGATGGGTCTTGCTCTTGCTCAGGCTGGTCTGGAATTCATGAGCTCAAGCCATCCCCCTGGTTGGCTTCCCAGAGTGTTAGGATTATAGGCATGAGCCACTGTGCCTGGCCTATAAGTGAGGATTTTTATGGGGGATGCTTTATTCTGTACCATCCATCTATTTTTCTATCCTGCCAGTAGCATATTGTATTAATGGCTATTGATTCAAAATAATTTTTGTTATCTGCTATGGCATTCTGCACTCTATTTTATTTTTCAATTTACATATTCTATTTTGAGCTATTTGAGAGTAAATTGTAGCTATTATGACATTGTCCTCCTAAATACTTCAGGGTATATAATTATCAACAGTCGTGAAATTTTACATTGATACAAAATGTCTAGGTAGCCCATATTGAAATTTCAGCAATTCTTTCAATTATGTCTTTTATAACAACATTCTTTCCTCAGTTCCAGATCCAATCTAGGGTCACACATTACATTTAGTTGTCATATAGCACTAATTTCCTTTAATCTAAAACATTTCCTCAGTTTTTTTTTTTTTTTTTTTTTTTGTCTTTCATGATAGTGACATTTTTGAGAAGTATAGGGCAGTTGCTTTGTGAAATGTCTCTCAATCTAGATCCAGGTGCATTTTTAATGGGATGCTGCGTAAGTTAAATTGTTCCCTTCTCAGTGCCCAATGTCAGGACGTAAGTTTCTCTCATTATCGAGGCTGCTAATTTTGATTACTTGGTTAAGATGATGTCAGCCAAGTTTCTCCACTGTATATTTTTCATTTTACCTAGATAATTAATTAGGAAATTTTAGACTATGTAAATGTCCTGTGGTTTATCAAATTTTTATCCAGTAGTTTTAGCATCCACTGACGGTTCTTGCCAGAATCAATTAGTTTTACTATGATTGCTAATCAATTATGTTTTAACCATGTTATTCCTTATGCATTTATCTTTTTCTTTATTAAATCCCCCTGATTACTTAAAATAAATTTTGCTTTTTATTTATTTTCTATCTTTTTTATTTCATAATATATGACAAAGTTAGCTTATATGTTATATGTCTTTGATAATTCCAACATCTGATCTCTTTGGGTCTGATTTAGTCATTTGCTGTTTCCTTGTATGTTTTACAGTTTTTGACATGAATTCAGTTTTCTAGGTACTTTTTCCAAGATTCTTTGCATTTTTCCAGGCATTGCTGGGAACTACTTACCGAATACCATTTTACATTAAATTCTTTGTTGAGGTTTCTTAGATCATTCAGGATGTGTGAATTTTGGTTATAAAACTCCATCAAGGCTGACTTGTAGTTAAGAATTTTTAAGGGAGAATTTTTCCTTACTACCTGGCACTGAAATTCAATAGACCTTTTCTTGCTGTCTTTGCAGTAGGGAGACAGGTGGTTTTATTTCAAGTTCACCCTTTCCCTGAGGCCATAGCTGTTGGGAAGTTAACTTCCTGTGATGGGGACTTTTCTGGGTTCCCTGCCTTTGAAGGGCTCTAGCTTTATCTTTATCTCTAATCCCCTAGGAGGCTATGAGAAAAAATGCTCAGGCTTACCTGTTTTGACATGCCCGAGGACAAAATCTGGCTTTAACAGGTTGCTCATCTCTGAATTTCTGTTCATGCTAAATTTTTGTCTTGTGAATACTTATTTTTGTTATCCATATTATAAAGTTAAAAGAAGATTTTGAGAATTTTAGCTTTTAACCTTTTTTAACCTACCTTTTTGGTTGTTTTGGGAGACAGAATGTTTTGGATTCTTAACTATAATGCTGCTGCAAATGGTCCTTACCTTCACATTGAAATCCATGAACCACTTTGCCTTTAATAAATTCACAAGCGCATGAATATATACTAGTGGGGTAGATCAATGCGTCTGTTTATTCTTCTTATAGAATAATGCTTAATGACCATTACTTTAATACTTAAGGCAGTTATTTCATGCAGTTGTAGTTGAAATATAGAGTTTCATAGATGGCTCATTTAATCACAGGTGATTTTGCCGCTTTTTGGATGAATCATTGAAATAGTAAATATATTTTGTAGCAGGGAATTAGATTAGGTCTTAATGGCGTAACAAATTTTAGGGATTCTTTTACCCTTTTAAACATTTCTTTGAAATGATTTGCCTCTAATAATAAGCATTCTGTAAATACTGAGCGAATGAGCATTGTTCAACAGTTCAATCCGACTTTGATGTACATAGGATGGCCTTCAACTGGCCATGCTTGAACAAGTCAGGTTTGAACCTGGCCTCTTCCTTCTTTCCTAGCTTCTGTAGAGCTGAAATGGGGGAGGGGTGGAGAAACAAGTTTCCAGTGAAACACTGTAAATACTTGCCTAACTTCAGCCACTAAATTGAATTTCCAGCATAAATCCTATCCTAGGCATCAACAGTGCAGAATTATTTGGAAAGGTACAATTGATGTAAATTTAAGTGCTGACTATTTATCAAGCCATATCGTTCTTTCCCACTAAGAGCTAAACAGACTGTAGCAATTTTTGTCATTGAAATACATTGAACTTTCCAGGACTGCTTCCTAAAGTCTAGTTATTTTATTTGGAAACCTTTTTCCTGAAATTCTAGCTGCTGCTACTCTGATCAGGGTGGACTGCAAGGCTAGTTAGAGATTGGAAAAGAATTATAAAGACTTTAAAATCTCCAAGGGAGCCTTGACTTTCCCTGGATAGTGTTCCAAAGCAAGATAAGAAAGTTTCCTGGGCAGAATAGATGAGAGAAAAAAGTCATTTCAGTAACTGGGTATTAGGTAGGTACCGGTCATAGTAACAGAGTAGGACTGGGTTTTTAGCACACATTCTATGTGCATGGCTGGGCATAGCATCTGAATATGACCTGAGAACCACATTAGGTTGGAGACCAGGTCCATCTAAGCTACTTCCTAAAGAGATTATTCCTTATACTTCAGCTTCCATTCCCCTTTGAATAGAACAGAACAATTTTTCATTGTTTTGCATAATTGTACATCTTTAATGACAACACAAGCCTTATTGATACATTCATTCAAATATATTTGAACAGTGACCTTTTCTAAGGAATTCTTCCCTTGGGTTATGCTAGCAAGAGACTCACAGCCCTGCAAGACAGACATCCCACATTCTAGAAAACAAATAGTATGGATTATGAAAATCTTGCTGCTGAATATTCACTCCTTAATTTCAGTTATAAATGAACATATTATGACCACCCTCCTCCCAGTGTTACAGCCAGTGTTAAGTGGGAAGATACCTATTTGCAGGTTGTCTGTGACTTACTACACTTCTAGTAAGTTACTTAAGCTAGACCGTTTGGTTAAATAATTGATAAAGATGATATTATTCCACAGATGGTTAATTTATTCTTTGGCTTTGTCAATGACTAAGCACTGGAGAAGTATTAATATAAATTTAAAATACCTATTTATGTTTCAGCATTTCTGGTTCGCTAACCAAGTCACTAATCTGTTCAGTACAAAAAACTCTATTAGATTTTTTTTATTAAATCATAGCTGTGTACATTAATGCAATCATGGGGCACCGTACACTGGTTTTATAGACCGTTTGACACATTTTCATCACACTGGTTAACCTAGCCTTACTGACATTTTCTTAGTTATTGTGTTAAGACATTTATATTCTACATTTACTAAGTTTCACATGTACCCTTGTAAGATGCACCGCAGGTGTAATCCCACCAATCACCCTCCCTCCGCCCCCTCCACCCTCCCTCCCGTCCCTCACCTCCTTCCTCACATGCTTAGGTTATAACTGGGTTATAGCTTTCATGTGAAAGCCATAAATTAGTTTCATAGTAGGGCTGAGTACATTGGATACTTTTTATTCCATTCTTGAGATACTTTAGTAAGAAGAGTATGTTCCAGCTCCATCCATGTAAACATGAAAGAGGTAAAGTCTCCATCTTTCCTTCAGGCTGCATAATATTCCATAGTGTACATATACCACAATTTATTAATCCATTTGTGGATCGATGGGCACTTGGGCTTTTTACATGACTTAGCAATTATGAATTGGGCTGCAATAAACATTCTAGTACAAATATCTTTGTTATGATGTGATTTTTGGTCTTCTGGGTATATACCTAGTAGAGGAGTTATAGGATTGAATGGCAGATCTATTTTTAGATTTCTAAGTGTTCTCCAAACATCTTTCCAAAAGGAATGTATTAATTTGCATTCCCACCAGCAGTGTAGAAGTGTTCCCTTTTCTCCACATCCACGCCAACATCTCTGGTCTTGGGATTTTGTGGTATGGGCTAATCTTAGTTAGATGGAGTTAGATGATATCTCAAAGTAGTTTTGATTTGCATTTCTCTGATGATTAAAGATGATGAGCATTTTTTCTTATGTCTGTAGGCTGTGCACCTGTCTTCTTCAGAGAAGTTTCTCTTCAAGTCCCTTGCCCAGCCTGCAATGGGATCACTTGTTCTTTTCTTGTTTATACGTTTGAGTTCTCAGTAGATTCTGGTTATTAAACCTTAGTCGGAGACATAACCTGCAAATATCTTCTCCCATTCTGAAGGCTGTCTGCTTGCTTTACTTACTGTGTTCTTGGCTATGCAGAAGCTTTTTAGTTTGATCAGGTCCCAGTAGTGTATTTTTGAAGCTGCTTCAATTGCCTGGGGGGGCGGGGGGAGTCCTCCTCATAAAATACTCGCCCAGACTGATTTCTTCAAGGATTTCCCCTGCACTGTCTTCTAGTATTTTTATAGTTTCATGTCTTAAGTTTAAATCTTTAATCCAGTGAGAGTCTATCTTAGTTAATGGTGAAAGGTGTGGGTCCCGTTTCAGTCTTCTGCAGGTTGCCAGCCAGTTCACCCAGCACCATTTGTTAAATAGGGAATCTTTTTCCCACTGAATGTTTTTAATTGGCTTGTTAAAGATCAAATAATGGTAAGTAGCTGGATTCATCTCTTGGTTCTCTATTCTGTTCCAGACATCTACTCTGTTTTTGTGCCAGTAGCATGCTGTTTTGATCACTATCGATTTGTAGTATAGTTTGAGGTCTGGTAGTGTGATTCCTCCTGCTTTGTTTTTATTTCTGAGTAATGTCTTGGCTATTCAGGGTTTTTTCTGATTCCATATAAAACAAAGTATTATTTTTTCAAGATCTTTAAAGTATGATAGTGGAGCTTCAATAGGGATTGCATTAAAATAGTATATTGCTTTGGGTAGTTTGGACATTTTAACAACGTTGATTCTTCCCAGCCATGAGCATGGTATGTTTTTCCATTTGTTAACATTTTCAGCTATTTCTTTTCTTAGAATTTCATAGTTCTCTTTATAGAGATCTTCCATGTCTTTTGTTAGATAAACTTCCAAATATTTCATCTTCTTTGGCACTACTGTGAATGGAATAGAGTCCTTAACTGTTTTTTCAGCTTGACTATTGTTAGTATATACAAAGGCTACCGATTTATGAATGTTGATTTTGTAACCTGAGACGCTGCTGTATTCTTTGATCACTTCTAAGAGTTTTGTAGTAGAATCCCTGGTGTTTTCCAGATATACAATCATATCATCTGTGAAGAGCAAAAGTTTGATCTCTTCTGACCTTATATGGATAACCTTGATTGCCTTTTCTTTCCTAATTGTGGTGGCTAAAACTTCCATTACAATGTTAAAGAGCAGTGGAGACAATGGGCAGCCTTGTCTGGTTCCTGATCTGAGTGGAAATGATTTCAATTTAACTCCATTCAATACGATATTGGCTGTGGGTTTGCTGTAGATGGCCTCTATTAGTTTAAGAAATATCCCTTCTCTACCAATTTTCTTTTCTTTTTTTTTTTACTACCAATTTTCTTAAGCGTTCTGATCACGAAGGGATGCTGGATATTATCAAAAGCTTTTTCTGCATCAATTGAGAGAATTGTATGTCTTTGTATTTTAATTTGTTTATGTGCTAAATTATACTTATAGATTTACATATATTGAAACAGCCTTGAGACCCTGGGATAAAACCAACTTGGTCATGATGTATAATTTGTTTGATGTGTTGCTGGATTCTGTTTGTTAGGATCTTGTTGATATTTTTGCATCTATATTCATTAGTGATATTGGTCTATAATTTTCTTTTCTTGCTGGGTCTTTTTCTGGTTTGGGGATCAGGGTGATGTTTGCCTCATAGAATGTGTTGGGTAGTGTTCCTTCTTTTTCTACATTTTGGAACAGGTTGAGTAATATAGGTACTAGTTCCTCTTTAAAGTTTTGGTAGAATTCTGACGTGAAGCCATCTGGTCCCGGGCTTTTCTTTTTAGGGAGATTTTGTATGGTTGATGCTATTTTAGAACTTGATATGCCTGTTCAACATTTCCACTTGATTCTGGCTAAGTCTTAGAAGGTGACGTGCTTCCAAGTATTGGTATATTTCCTTCAGATTTTTGTATTTCTGAGAATAAAGTTTCTTGTAATATTCATTAAGGATGTTTTGAATTTCTGAGGAGTCTGTTGTTATTTCATCCTTGTTGTTGCTGATTGATGAGATTAGAGATTTTACTCTTTTCTTCCTGGTTAGGTTAGCCAAAGGTTTATCTATTTTATTGACCTTTTCAAAAAACCAACTTTTTGATTTATTAATCTGTTGTATAATACTTTTGTTTTCAATTTCATTTAATTCTGCTCTAATTTTGGTTATTTCTTTTCTTCTACTGGGTTTGGGGTTGGAATGCTCTTCCTTTTCCAGTTGCTTGAGATGTCCCATTAAGTTGTTAACTTCCTCTCTTTCCATTCTCTTGAGGAAGGCTTACAGTGCTATAAATTTCCCTCTTAGGACTGCCTTCGCGGTATCCCAGAGGTTCTGATATTTCGTGTCTTCATTGCCATTTTGTTCCAAAAATTTGGCAATTTCCTTCTTAATCTCATCTCTGACCCAGCTATCATTCAGCATAAGGTTATTTAACTTCCATGTTTTTGTATGAGTATGCAGATTCCTGTTGTTACTGAGTTCAACTTTTATTCCATGGTGGTCCAAGAAGATGCATGGAATAATTTCTATTCCTTTAAATTTACTGAGGTTAGACTCGTGACCTTAGATGTGATCAATTTTGGAGTATGTTCTGTGGGCTGATGAGAAGTATGTGTATTCAGTTTTGTTGGGATGAAATGTTCTATAGATGTCTGCTAAATCGAAATGTTGGATGTTAGGTTTAAATCTAAAATTCCTTTGCTCAGCTTCTTATTGGAGGATCTATCCAACACTGCCAAAGGAGTGTCGAAATCTCCAACTCTTATGGAGCTGGAGGAAATCAAGTTGCTCATGTCTGTTAGAGTTTCTCTTATAAATTGAGGTGCATTCTGGTTGGGTGCATAGATATTAATAGTTGAAATCTCATTATATTGAGTATTACCCTTAACAAATATGAAGTGACCATTCTTATCCTTCCTTACTTTTGTTGGTTTAAAGCCTATTGTATCTGCAAATAGAATTTTAACACCTGCTTTTTTCTGATTACCATTTGCCTGAAATATGGACGACCATCCTTTCACTCTGAGTCTATATGTATCTTTTAAGGTAAGATGTGACCCTTGTATGCCGCAAATATCTGGCCTGAGTTTTTGTATCCAGTCAGGTAACCTTTGCCTCTTTAGAGGACAGTTTAAGCCATTCACATTAATGGAGAATATTGATAAATCTGGTAAAATTTTGGGTATCGAGTTTTTTGAAAGTCCAGTGGAAGTTGGAGTTTGATCAAAAGTTTTGCGTGAGTTTACTTTTGTGGTAGAGGATTGGGCTGGTCATTATGGAGGATAGGTCTGAGAATATCCTGAAGAGCTGGTTTGGTTATGGCAAATTTCTTCAACATATGAATGTCATTGAAGTATTTAATTTCTCCATCATAAATGAAACTCAGTTTAGCTGGATATAGGATCCAGCGTTGAAAGTTATTTTGCTTTAGAAGATGAAAAGTCGATGACCCCCCTCTTCTGGCTTGAAAAGTTTCAGCAGAGAGATCTGCAGTCATTCTAATATTCTTCCCTTTGTAGGTAATGGATTTCTTATGTCTGGCTGCTTTCAGAATTTTCTCCTTCATATTACCTTTAGTGAAGTTAATTATGGTGTGCCTGGGGGTTGTCTTCTTCGAATTGAGTCATGCTGTGGTTCTGAAACTGTCTGCTATCTGAATTTCAGACTCTCTTGGCATGTCTGGAAAATTCTCTTTCATAATTTCATGGAGAGGGTCCTCTGTGCCTTGTGAGGCCACTTCATCACTTTTAGGGATTCCAGTGAGGTGGATATTAGCCTTCTTCAAATTATCCCAGAGCTCTCTGAGAGAATGATCTGTTTTTGCTCTCTGTTTCTCTTCCTCTTTGAGAGTTTGGGAGTGTTCAAAGGCTTTGTCTTCAATGTCAGAAATCCTTTCTTCTGCTTGCTCCACTCTGTTACCGAGGGCTGCTACTGCATTTTTCAGATCTTTGAGGGGTGCAAATTCTTTCTTCAGTGAGTCAAAATCTTTGGTGGTTTTGTCTTTAAATTCTTAAATTCTTGAGACAACTTTTGAATTTCTCTTCGAATTTCTAATTCCAAATTTTTCTCCATTCTAATTAATCTTGTTTGCAATCCAAATTCTGAATTCGATTTCTGACATCTCAGCCAGCTGTTTATGAATGGGATCTTCAGTTACATCTTTCTGTGGGGGGAATTGATCTATTCTGTTTATTCATGTCACCAGAGTTTTTCCGCTGATTCCACCCCATGATTGTTTTACATCATTTGATTTTCACCCTGGAGGTTTGTCGAGGACCCATACAGTGCTATGGCCTGAGAAACTGGGGACCTGTTTGGTGTGGTGGGCTAAGTGGTTCTGTCTTGTTTTCAGCTGGTTCGACCCTAGTGAAACAGTTACTCTGGGTTGAAGGCTCAGCTGTGGAGAAATACCAGCAATTAAGTCACCTGCCCCCCACAGGCAACAATTGGAAAAGGAAAATCAAACCTTCCTACAACCACACACCCTGGGCAACACCTGGATAGTCCTTGGGAGATTGGCTTAGTTCAAAAAGTCCAAATCAGTTGTCTCAGTCAGTACCTGTCTCAGGTGGGAGAGTTTAAATGGTCTCTGGCAACTGGATTGCAGGGGTCTGGTGACTACTCAGATATGGCTTGCTCCAGTGCTCCGTGGAGTCAGGAGGACCCACCCAGCAAATAGATCAGTCTGGGAAGGTTGATGCCTCCTTTCCCACCTTGCACCTCTGTCACACCCAGTCACTAATAGCTCTACAGGGCTGTGACTCAGTGGCCTGTAGTGGACAGATACTCCAGGGGTTTGCAGCTGCCTGAATCACATGGAAATATATTTTGCTCAGCCAGGCTGCTGTGCTCTGCCTCTATCTAGCAGGGGGAGGTGAGGCCTGGCAACCTTGGGCACTTGATGGAGGCTGGCGGGTGTTCACTCAGTTCCAGCCTCACTCCTGATTGATGTTACTGACAGAACAGAACCGAACCACTTTGTGGGAATTTGATTCTGTCCCTGCTAAATTCCCCTGCAGAAGAGAAGCTGTTTTGAGTTCCCAGAGCCTGCGCCTTGGTCCTGCAAGTTTGTATTCGGTTAGCTGTCAGTTCTAGCCACTTGTCTTCCTTTGTCTATAGGCTGATGATCCCCTGAGGTCCGGGTGAGTATTAGGCTCAGTAAAGCAATCCTCAGTAAAGCGGTCCTCTGCCCTGGGAATTTCCTGGCTCTGTGCATGCATTTCTAGTCCCAGCACTCCACCCAGGCCGGTACCACCTCAGGCAAACCCTTTACTCATGGGGTCTACGTTTCCGTTCCAGATCTGTTCTGTGGTGGTTGCCACCTGAGTAGATGCCTGGCCTCCTCTGGTTGCCCAGGGAGACAAGGGGTGTGGCTTTGGAATATGTGGGAGTGAGCCCTATTGTTGTCAAAAGACAGCTGCTGCTCTGCACCTTGGGGCACTGCCACTCCATCGTGGTTCCCTCTCAGCTGACTGTCCTCTCCTCACTTCCGTGCTGCAGAGTCAGCACTTACCAGCTGCAGTTTAGGCCCTGTCCATACCCCTCGAGAAATCACCCAACAATCTGGACTCCTGGGGGGCAAACCTCCAGACCTCAGAGTGAGAGTGGAGGGGAGTGCTGGGAGCTCAGAGTTGCTGGTAGAGAATATATACAATTTTATACAGTTTTATGCCTGGCAGGAGAACACCGTGGCACCCTAGTAGGGGAGGTAGGTCCAGTTTTTAGAGGGTCTCTCCCGTGGAGTGTAGTGGGAGGACCTTTGAACTCTGCTCATTTGTTTGTGGGGCACTCTGAGTCGTTCTCATGGGGGAGGGGACTCCCATCTTCTTGGTGATGGATTTTGTACCTTTTGTTTGTATTCTTGTGGTTGCAGCTCGCCTCAGGGGGTTGATGTACGTTCTTCAACCTTCTCTCTTGGTGTAGCTGTAATCCACCAGGTTACTTGCTAAATTTTTGTCCTTTAGCTCTCTTTCTGGATGGGAGCCTCTGTGGAAAGCTGGCTTCAGTCAGCTATCTTGTCTCCGCCCCCCTAGATGTTGGTTTTTGACATCTGGTGGCTGAGCATACTGGTGGTATGTTCTTTTAGCTGAAATAGACAGGTAAGGATCCTCACTTTTTGTAACGATCAAGGTCTCTATCACCAACCACTGACCTGGGAAATAACAATTGTAGGTGACTTATCAAATTTACAGAAGAGGTTTGAACACAAAAATGTTTAAATTGCTTGAAAATGTCACCCTGATAGATAGAGTCTTGGCACAGTTTAAATTCAAGGGACAATTTAACATGATGTTGGGTTTTCCAAGAGGTTGTTGAATTGTTATCAGAGATTGAAAAGCATGTAGCAATCATAAGTGGCCAGATTACTGCCATTTCCCTTGTTCTGTTTGTTTGAAATCAACAGATATGTGATATAGAGGAAGACTATCTTCAACATTAGCAGTGGCTAATTTAATTTGGTTTGGGCTGTTTGAACTATAACTTATAACCCAGAATTTTATATATTTCCTGAGAAAGCACAGGTGTATTGCAAAATTTGGAAGATAGATATCTGGCAAAACAGCTAATCTAGAAAAGCGTAAAACCTGTGATAGAAAAGAAATTCCAATATATAAAATCATACCCATAGAGAACAATGCAATGTTAAGGGAGACAGAGATGTCAACCTAATCATTCTCAGGTAGTGGAGAAACCTTAGATTCTGGGGAAACAGCTTATGTGGATGGTGGGCAAGAAGCTAATCCAACCATAATTTTAACAATAAAAACAGGTTAGCATGATTTTGCAGTATTTCTAGTGTTCTAATTCATAAGGGTTAGTTTACATGAAAGGAATACTGAGTAGTGAGAATGATACTAATAGTAATAGAGACTGTAATAATAATAGCCCCAGCTGTCATGCAGTGGTTTGCTTCTACTCCACTCTCCTTTTCATTCCTTGCAATAATTCTTCTTTGTGGGCGATGCGTATGGCTTAAGGAGTAGGGCGCTGGCCTCATATCCTGGAGGTGGTGGGTTCAAGCGCAGCCCTGGCCAAAAACTGAAGAAAAAAAAAAAATTCTTCCTTGTAGTTACCATTATGAGCACCTACTATTATTAGCACCTCTATTTTGCACATGAAAAAATTGAAGTTCATCAATGCTATGTAACTTGTTCAGCTTCTAACAAATAGTAAGCAAGCTGCTAATAAGCAACCATGATTTTCACATTGGTGATTTATAAATTACTAGATTATGGAATTCCTGGGTTTAAGATTAACACACCCAAGGACTAGAGAACAGGGTAAAACTGGGGGTAACTGTTGTTTGCTTAGATGGTACATTGGGGAGGATAAAGTAAAGTCTGGAAAAATAGTGTTATGGGCATTATTCCCATCTACCAGGAGCAGATGTCTAAGCCTGTAATGGGCAACAAACTTCTGGAAGCCACCTCTTAGCTGCTATCATTCATTTCTTTTGTGTTGGGCTGGACCAGCTTTAAAGTGACACATTTTGGTGGGATGGGGGTAGGATTCATGACTAGAAAAGAATGCTGGAAGAATACAAGGCATGCTTTTGGTAGCTGGCCTCTTCCTACTTGTCAAACCTTATTTCCCAATGTTTCTTCCCTCTCCAGTCCCCCTTGTCTATCCCCGTTTGTACTTCTAATACAATCTCTGACCTGCTGGCTTTCAAATATTCTGTTTCTTTTGTTTGGAGACCCACTGCCTACCTTGCAAACTCTTCCTTTCTTTTTTTTTTTTTTTTGTAGAGACAGAGTCTCACTTTATGGCCCTTGGTAGAGTGCCGTGGCATCACACAGCTCACAGCAACCTCCAACTCCTGGGCTTAAGCGATTCTCTTGCCTCAGCCTCCCAAGTAGCTGGGACTACAGGCGCCCGCCACAACGCCCAGCTATTTTTTTGGTTGCAGTTTGGCCAGGGCCGGGTTTGAACCCACCACCCTTGGTATACAGGGCCGGCGACCTACTCACTGAGCCACAGGCGCCGCCCAACTCTTCCTTTCTTTTAACTCAGTTGGAAAGTTTCTTCAGCTGAGTGCTTCTCCTGACTCCCCATTAAGGAAGTCTTCAGTGCTCAAACTGAAGTTTTCAGTTTTCCAATGAAGCATAAGGATATTACGATTGTTGGCTTCTTTTTTCTGACTTCCCGCCAGAGTGCCTATGTATCTACAACAGGAAGGCTTTTGTTTTTCGTATCTTCTGCCTCTACTGTCTTGCTCACGCTACGCTGTCATAAAAAATGTATTAAAGTTCAATAACTGAATAAATGAATAAATCAACAACAGTTGGGGAGAATAGCAAAGTGACATAGGAAGTCAGGAAAAAAGGCATTCAGGTGAATATTCAAATATCTTGAAGTGGAGCTCCCTGGAGAGATGTGAATGAGAATGAAAGGCAGAGCAGCCATGGGACGACGTTATTGCAGGAATAGCTGCCAGACTCCACAGCCAGGCTGAAGTTAGAAATTATACAGATATTGCTCAGATTATAAAACAGCCAAAACAGCAAAATATACTAGTGATAATACAATCCAACTCTCTGGATAGCTGCTCAGAATTTTAGTGTGCTAAAATCAAAACATCTGATTAATATTTTATAATTTCAGCTCTCAAAAGGCCCAGGGTACAACAAGAAAGCTGATCCTGGCTGGTATGAACAGAGTGCTAACGGGAGTGGTGGGGAAGAGACAGGATCTCTGCAAAGAGGAGATATGGCTGTCCTTGCAACAAATGATTACATTCATTGTTCTGGCCATTAAAATTAGGTACACATTTCTAAAAACTGAATGCAAAGAAATGTAGAAAGAGAAAAGAAAAACAGCCCCAAACACACACACACACACACACACACACCCACACACACCCACACACACGTATTTTTTTTGTGGTTTTTGGCCGGGGCTGGGTTTGAACCCGCCACCTCTAGCATATGGGGCCAGCACCCTATTCCTTTGAGCCACAGGCACCACCCCCCAAATATTTTTTGATACCAGTTGCCGCTAACATTTGTGATATTTCTTTCTTTTTTTTTTTTTTTGTAGAGACAGAGTCTCACTTTATTGCCCTCGGTAGAGTGCTGTGGCATCACACGGCTCACAACAACCTCCAGCTCTTGGGCTTATGTGATTCTCTTGCCTCAGCCTCCTGAGCAGCTGGGTGTGATATTTCTTTAGATCTTTTTAAAGAAAAGAATATGCATATACATTTTTCACACATTTGGGATATATGGTCTGTTAATATATTTTTAAAGATTAATATTATTTTGAGAATCTTTTCAGTGTACTATTTCAGATTCCTTTATAATAGTACTTTCTTACATATACAATATTTCATCGGTAGATATGTCATAATTCAGAAATACTTAGTCTCTTATTTTTGGAGGCTTCAGTTGTTTTCTATTTTCACTGTAAGAAATGATGCTACAATAAATACATTTTCAAGGACTTAATTCATATCTTTATAGGAACATTTCCTGCATGGATTTCCAGAAGTGAGATTATAGGTAGGATCTTACTGTTCATACTCTTCATACGTTCACCAAAATTTCTTTCCAGAATTATTTTCCACTAATGGAATATAAAGTTTTACTTTATCATGGTTTCTGTACAAATATGTGTACACCCATATATAGGATGTGTCTCAGTCCATTTTCTGCTGCTGTAACAGTATCACTGAGTGCATTATCTATAAACAATAGAAGTTGTTTGTCTCATGGGTCTAGAGGCTTGAATGTCCATGTTTGGGGGGGTTACATCTGGTGAGTGCCTTCTCACTGTGCCATCTCATGGCAGAAGGCAGCACATAGCAAATCAGAGAGAAAAAACTGGGTCAAACACATGCTTTTATCAAGAGACCACTCCTGAGGTAAGTAACCTACTTCTGCTATAATGGTATTAATCCATTTGAGAGGGCAGAGTCCTCGTGGCATAATTCCCTTTTACATGTTCCACCTCTCAACACTCTTATGATGGAAATTAAATTTCAACATGAGTTTTGGAGGTGACATTCAAACCACAGCAGTATACACAAATATATATAACCTTAAATATCTCTATCTCTCTATATGCATATATATATATTTACATTTTATTTTTTACTAAAGTGTCTCTTTGGATGATTAAGGGGTACAAATATATAGTTTGATGGAAGAAATAAGATGTAGTATTTGCTAGGTAAGTAGGGTGATTATAGTTTACAATAATCTATGGTATAATCTCAAAATAACTACAAGAGAATAATTGGTTCTAGCATAAAGAAAAGACAAATATTTAAGGTGATATATGTCACAGTTACACTGATTTGATCTTTATAAATTATACGAATGTATTAAATTATCACACATACTCTGAAAATATGTGCATCTATTATGTATCAATAAAAAAGAGTTTCTTTGATTACTGAAGAGTTTAATATACGTACCAGTCAGCAAATTTCCACTTCAAGACTTTTTCTCATGAGAAAAAGAATTTCCACTTCAAGACTTTTTCTCATTTTTCTTTTTCAGTTCTTATTCATCTTTCCTTTTCTTGACTTGTAACACAATATTGTAATAACAGAGAGGCAGAAAGACTTGGTTGCTCTTACCTTCAATTAAACCTATACATCTAGAATACTTATAAAGGAATTAAAATCATTACTAAAGACCTTTAAACAGAACCCGAAGTTGTTTCACTCAAAATTTACAGGAAAATATTTTTTCATTTTCTTAAACAACAAAAAAATTCCACACCCACCACCTTGGGCATTCAAGTGCTTCTTGGAAGAGATTGGAGCCCATCCAGGACCAGAAACAGCTGGGTAGCGTGTTTCTTCCTGTGGCACCACCTACTGATAGAGAGGCTCACACAACCTAGCCATTTGATGGTAGTGGACATCAAGAACCCCCCCCGGGAGCTACAGGATCCCCCCCTAAAGCTTGGGACAATCAGGTACTCCACTTGAGGGACCACAGTCTACCGTGGACACAAAAGAACTTCTCTGCAGCTGGCTCACTCACACAAACATCAACCAGTAACTAGGAGAACACCACCAGAGCCCTTCAAAGCATCTTCTAACTCAAGCAAACAGGATATGGGTGATTCACGTTCACAAGGACCATTCATCATCACCAGGAGTAAACTGAGGGACATAGCTCAATGAACTCTGTTGGGAAGAGGTGAAGAAAGCAGGTCAGAGGAAACCTGAGAGGTTCAGTAAACCTGCCAGAGCAACCCATAGGCAACCCAGGACCATGGGTTGATCTTTGGGGTCTCAGAGACAAGCCCATAAGCCCCAACACCCTTATCTCTGGATAGAGAGGGAAGATGAGAAGGAATCAGTGGACCAGTGGAAAAACCTCAGGAAATAAGAGAAATCAAAGTAAAAAGTCACTTGCTAAAGAAAACAGTAACTCCTTACCAATGGCTACCAACCTAAACAAAAAGATGAAAATGACAGATGAAGAATTTTGAACATGGTTTGTATGTAAGCTCAAGAAAATACAAGAGAAAATAAATGTAAACCTAATGCAAAGAAACTACAGAGATATTGAAGGAAATGGCTTAAGAATTCAAAGTATTAAAGAAAAACCAAAAAGAACTTCTGGAAATGAAAAGTTCATTCAAGGAATTACAAAGTACAATGGAAGCTTTAAGGATAGGCTTGATCAAGCAGAAGAAAGAGTCCCAGAACTTGGAGATAATACCTTTTGCTAGACCAGTTAGTCAAAGAGAAAGAACAGAGAAACAAGAGGAATGAACAAAGTCAGAAAAATGGGATGATGTCAAGAGCCAAACATAAGAATCATAGGCATCCCTGGGGATGAACAAGAAAATTCACAAGGGTTGGATAATTTATTTGAGGGATTATTGAGGAAAATTTCCCAGGCCTTGCTAGAAATCTAGATATTTAGGTACAAGAAGTTCACAGGGCTCTTGGGAGATTCATTGTAAAAAGGCAGTTTCCATGACACATAATCATTAGGCTGGTCAAAGCAAACATGAAAAAGGCACTACTATGATGAGCAGTAAAATGAAAACTGGATGTAACCTAAAAAGGAAACTGATCAGACTAACTACAGACTTCTAGATTGAAACCCTTCAAGTCAGATGAGAGTGGGGACCCATCCTCAGCCTTCTAAAACAGAATAATGGCCAGCCTAGAATCTTGTATCCTGCAAAACTAAGTTTCTTCTAGTCCTTTCTCTTATAAAGTTTGCAATTCCCTTTTCTAAGAGTGAGGACACTAGTTTTCATTCCTCCCCAAATATTTATGTCATCAATCATTTTATGTAACCAATCTCCTGTCTCTGCTGCCAATGGCTTCCTCACATTAACACTGCTCATCTTGCTTTGGCTTTGACGTCCTGGACAGTCATTTTTGTCACTGCCACCATTTCCTATCCCTTTCTTGGTGGGCACCCTCTTCAACCCACTGTAGCTCCGTTTTCCTACTCAGGGCCTCTGCTATCAGTTGCTTATGAGGTCTGACAATTAAGTTCACAAACTCATCCTAGAAAAAGAGTTACATATTTCATTGTTTAATATAACTGTGGTCACCTTTGAAGTACTCACATTGGGAGGGTATGCACTGATGCCAGCACCTAGTCTATCCTTCAAAACAGTTTTGGAACTCTTTTTTTGGAATGGTCATCATAGCTGCTGTCATGTTACCCTTGATGTCCTGAATGTCATAAAAAATGTCTTGCTTTCAATGTTTCCTTTACCTTTGAGTAAAGAAAAAAGTCTCTGGAGGCCATATCAGGTAAGTAGGGATGGTGTTCCAATACAATTATTTGTTTACTGGCTAAAAAACTCCCTCATAGGCAGTACCAAGTGAGTTGGTGCATTGTTGTTATGCAAGAGCCATGAGTTGTTGGTGAAAAGTTCAGTTCATTTTCATCTAACTTTTTCTTGCATCCTTTATCGCACTTCCAAATAGTAAAGTTGGTTAACTGTTCACTTGGTACAAAGTCATAATGAATGATCCCCCTGATATCTGAAAAGGTTAGCAACATTGTTTTGACTTTTGATTTGAACTGACAGAACTTTTTGTCATGGAGAATTGGCTGACTTTCATTGTGCACCTCGATGTTTTGTTAAAGAGCTGTTTTAATACACTCAAGTTTCATCACCAGTGATAACAGCCCAAAGCTTTGTCTTGCCTCTTTGACTCTCCTTTGCTTTTGTGGGTGAGCTCCTTTGGGACCATTTTTGCACACACATTTTTCTCATTCCAATATTTTTAGTTAAGATTTTTCTGAGTCTCCATTGATGTTTACTTGGTCTGCTATGCTTCTTATAGTCAGCCAATAATTTTGATTCATGATTTGACAAATTTTTGTAACATTTTCACCAGTTCTGCTCTATATTAGCCTCCCTCACTTTTCTTTATCAGTGATGCTTTCTGTCCCCTCAAAAAAACATTTAGTGCATTTGTACACTACCATTTTCTTCATGGCATCATCCCCATAAACTTGAACTAACATGTTCCTAATTTCACTTCCATTCCTGCCAAGTTTAACAAGAAATGTAATGTTTATTACTCTAATTCAAGCTGCAACATTCTCACAATGGCACACAAGAATACACAACAATAACGAACACCACTCAACAAGACACTGCCACACATCGACATGAACACAGATGTGAGACACTGACATACCAAAGTTATGAAACCTGACCAAGCTATTTGTACAATGCTGCCAAAGTAAATGCATGGTGGTAAGTTCATGAACTTAATTGTCAGACCTGTGTAGATACCTTTTGAACCCCACTGAGCCCCACTTCTCCCTGGTAGCCCACCACCACTTCCATCCCCTGCAGGAACATGCCCTGACCCCACTTGGAATCTGGACACCAGAGCCAGGGTCACTGCTATTGCTTCTGTGCGCTCTGCTCTTTGCCTCATCTATACCAATGCTACCTTACTCAGCTCAGCCTTTGGGTGGAATTTCTTATAAAGGAAGGAAAGCAGATAGGAAGGACAGAAACACAGGAAAATTTGTTAAAATCGGCTTTCTCCATTTTTCTCTCACTTCTACATACCTGTCAGCAAATAAAATGGGAAAGAAAAATCAATAAGGTAACTTTCTTCTCTCTCTTTGTAAACTGCCTGCACAATTTTATCTTTCTTCTTGTCAGATCAATTCTTTATTTGGTAAATCAATTCATACTATCTGAATTCTTTAGATTTTTTTGCTCGTTACTTTGCTTCTGCCTATAAAAGGAGGGAACAGAAGATGACCCAGCAAGGAAGAATCCTCAGTTCTTACAAGTACAAGGATGAAATGGGGACCAATGTGTACCTTTTATTTCTATTATAGTCAAATTTTCTGACATTTATGTGATAGCTGGAGAAAGAGAAACTAGCAGAGGAGAGAGGATGAACTCAAAAGCAGAAGTGGAAAAGTAGGAGAGAGCAATGTAGTGGAAAACACAATAGGAGAGGGTTTGAAGAAAAAGGGTGTGGGTCAACAGAGATAAGGACCAGAGCAGTCAGGTTAGGTAAGAACAACAGTAACAAATAAACAAACTGGAATTATCAATAAGAGGGTCTATTAAGGATTCACTACATTTCATCATAGTTTAGTGGTTTACATCCCATCCCTACTGAATTCTCAAAGCAATTCTGTAAAACAGTTGTATTATTATCCCCATTCACAGATTGGGAAACTGACACTTGGAGAGGCTAAGAATTGTGCCTAAAGTCACAGCATTGGTATGAGATTCAGATCCAGGTTTCTTTGGCTCCAAATTTAAAATATTTTCCCACCACGCTTCATAATTCACTGCACTGTGAAGGACAACAGTGGAAGATTTCAGGTGCAAGGTTACACAAAAGGTGCTGCTTTTGGAGTCCTGAGCTCTCCACCATGCCTTAGGATTTAGTTTAGCAGACTTCAGATAGCCATCAGCCAGCTGTGTTATAGAAGGGATTCTTAAGTCAAATGCGTAGGAACATATAAAGCTTCCTTGAAAAACTGTTAATTGTTGGGTTTGGTGCTCTTCTTAAAGAAAACGTAAACATTTTTGTTAAAAGATGTTTGTCATTTTACAGGCAGCGCCTGTGGCTCAAAGGAGTAGGGAACTGGCCCCATATGCTGGAGGTGGTGGGTTCAAACCCTGGCCAAAAACTGCAAAAAAAAAAAAAAAAATGATGTTTGTCATTTTAGACATTTTCTATTCTTTTCAGTGGTATAATGCATGTCACTGGCCATTATATTCGAGAGAATTTTGTATTTTTATATAAATTATATCTATCATGGGTTTTTAAACAAGAAGTACAGGTCATCAATGTTCAGTTTCGGATTTACAGGAGAATATTTAGCATTAATCTGCCATTGACCCTGGGACTATAAAATTTTGAATGTGTAAAACAATCCATGCTTTTATTCATAGATGCATTTATTAGCTTAACCTGTGTTTTGCCAAACTTGGAGCAGATTGAGAGTTTCAGGCATCATCATACATTTCCCTGTCCATAACCGTCATAATTTAGATAATGGTGAGTGATTGGTAGCCACACATTTACTGGTATTTGTAGCTGCAAAGACCATCTCCTGTAAGTGGCAATTGCATTTCCTTAATTAATTTTAAGCATATTCTGGATTCATTGCTAATCTACTGACTGTGGGCTCTGTTCATCACAGGTCAGGAAAGTAATCATAATAAAAATGTAAAAGACGTATAATTATGGTAACATTCAACCCAATCAAATCAAAGCCAATAGCTAATTTCCACTTATAAGTTCAACTGATACTGTTCATGTGGTCTGTCAAATACATTTAAAAGCTATAAGCGATATGAGAATAGTCATTCATAATGTATGGACAGTAAATTCATGAAGGCACAGACTGTCTTATTCATTCCTGTATCTTCAATTCTCACAATTCCTGGCACAAACAAAGTGCTCAACATTTATTGAATTCACCTTGTTCCTATCGAAACTGTGTGTTTTGGTTTGTAACATAAAAAGAAACTACTAAGAAGATTTTTCTAGTGAATTTAATTGAGTCGTGTTTGAATAATAACTCTTAGGGAGTTTTGGTTAAAGAAATATCAATTTTTTATTCTAGTAGGGATTTTAATTTTTAATAATACTACCAATTCCCAATGTAAAAGCAATCTAAGATGTTGGGGGGGGGGGGGAAACGTTCCGAGGGTAATACAAAGTTTAAACACCCGAAGAAATTGAAAAGTGCATTGCCCTTGCCTAGAGAGCCCACCAAGTAGATTGGGTTCAATATTGCAATATGTTTAGTGGCATCCTGGGGCTTCCTAGTGAGAGTTACAAAGAAGGGGAGGGTTGAGGTGGGGACCAGAGAAAGGGCAGAGTTCTGGGAGCAACTGAATGTGACCTTGTTCCTTTCCGTCTCTGCCCACCACCTTCTCTATCTCTCCCCCCTTATCTCATGAAGACAGACACCTCCCACCACATGAGTTTGATAGCGCTTCAGTTGGAGCTGGAGGGATTTGGAGGGGAAGGAGCCTTGGAAGTTTTGAGTTTCAGAGCATGAAGAAGCACAGGGGCTTCCTTGACAGTCACTGCAGTTCAGCCATTGTGCAAGTGAAGCCAGCAAGGGCTGGATCCCAACCCAGGGAACTCTGCTTGTGAGCCAGACATCCTGGATGCTTCTGGTACAGAGAAGGTGACCTGACTTCCTTGGGAAAAAGTGCCACTTACTTGCCCAGCACTGGCCCAGAGGACATGGACTAGACTTTTACTGCTGCACAGAGGACATGGAGACAGGCAGCACTAGACCCCCGAGACTGGAATAATGATATTTTCTTTTACCAATCCCCAAGCCCAATGGCGACATAGATTGAATTTGTCCTGGATGTCTGCCCAGACTCAGTTTACCACACCGTCCTCTGAGGGAGTCACTGATAGAATTCTGGACAGACATCAGCCCCCCACTGTCAAGTCCCTTTGACTCTGGCTCTGCAGGGAGCTGCTGCGTCCACTCTTCCTCTAGTCCTGGGCACCCAGGCTCATGCTCTCCCATTCGTGGCAGGGTGATGCTGCATAAATAATTTGTAATAAAACATTTCAATCATTCAAAATATGAAGGAGAATCATATGACCAAACCCCACCTACCTATTGGTCAAGTCTATTCATTTTACCCATTTGCTTTAAATTTTTTTCTGCAATTAAAACGTATAGATAAAGCTAAAACTTTATGATTAATGCTACTGATTCTATTTCCCAACTTTCTGCCCCACAAGTAACCACCACCTTGAATTAGTGATTATCATTCCCATGTAGGCTGTTAATTATCATTACTATTGATAAATGATACAAAACATTGATTTTCATGTTTCTAAAATTTATATAATTGGCATCATATGTATCATCTTACAATTTTTTAAAACAGCCTTTTGAGATTTGCCTACGTTGATACTGGTAGTTCTCATTCATTTCCCTCAGCCTCTCTCATTTCTATACCTTTCTGTGAACCATATACTTAGGAGCATAGCCACAGAGACTATACTCATAAGAGGATCTGCTCGAACAATATTGATAAAATGTTTTCCAGTTTGTCAACTCTCCTGCTCAAGGCTGAACTACAGAGGGAGATATGACATGGCTGTGACACAAAGTGGAAAACAGATACACAAACAAGGAGTCTGTAGCTGGAGCTGTGATGTTGGGGGATGGCCAGTGGACCACAGACCAGGGACAGAAGGAATGAAAGTGGGGAGATAGCAGCTAGGAAAATGAGGGGATGTCACAGAGAGATTGGTAACGTTTGAACTGCTTTTAAAAGAAAGCATTTCCTGGGCGGCGCCTGTGGCTCAGTCGGGAAGGCGCCGGCCCCATATACCGAGGGTGGCAGGTTCAAACCCGGCCCCTGCCAAACTGCAACCAAAAAATAGCCGGGCGTTGTGGCAGGTGCCTGTAGTCCCAGCTACTCGGGAGGCTGAGGCAAGAGAATTGCTTAAGCCCAGGAGTTGGAGGTTGCTGTGAGCTGTGTGAGGCCACAGCACTCTACTGAGGGCCATAAAGTGAGACTCTGTCTCTACAAAAAAAAAAAAAAAAGAAAGCATTTCCTGGGAGCCAAGTGGGGAAGGACCACCTTTATAAAGGGATCAGTTCATGTAAAGAAGGGCAGGGGAATTTTGAAAGGGACTAGTGTGATCAGCAGACTGTAAGTACACTGGTGATCAGAGGGAGAAACCGTGTTGCTGTCATTCCCTTCCCTCAGAATCAGATGGGTCCTCTTAGCACCCATAGTGTCTTTCTGTAACTACTGAGAAATAGGTTTCTATGCCCACTCTCCTCATTGGCAGGGTTTTCTAAAACTCTTTCCTCATTCCCTTCTTCATGGGTTAAAAGCATGGTCTTTGGAGTCAGATAGACTTGGATTGAAAATCTAGCCCCTGTAATTGCGAGGCCTGCAATTACGATTACTTAACTCTTCTTAAATTTTCAGTTTCCTCATCTGTGAAATGGAATAATCGAAGCTCCCCTGTGTGCTATGGACTGAATATTTGTCCCCTTTGAAATCTGTATGTTGAACCCCCAATGTGATGCTATTGGCAGGTGGGGCCTTTGGGAGGTGATTAGGTCTGCAGGGTGGAGCCCTCTGAATGGGACTAGCGTCCTTACCAGGGGCTGAAGAGCTCAGAGTTCTCTCCTTCCACCCTATGAGGACACAGAAAGTGTGTATAAACCAGAAATTGGACCCTCATCAGATATTAAATCTGCTGGTTCTTTGATCTCAGATTTCTCAGACTTCAGAACTAGCAAGAATAAGTTTCTGTTGTTTGAAAGCTACCCCCTTGAGGTGTTTTGTTATCGCAGCCTGAACTATAGCCTGTGTGGGCATTCCCTGTTCCTGGCTGGCAGCACTCACACCTTATAGATAAGACTACAAGAGGCTTTGTTCTTCCTGAACCTCCTTCAGTTAGCAAGGGAAGGTGGTGGCTACTTGACACACACACAACAGTGTCCCAAGTGAGGGCAGAATGTTTAAAGCGATTCCACGAAAACAGTCTTTGCCCAAAACATCTCCAGGAAAAGCTAGGTTAGGCAAAGTGAAACAACTATTTTGATCACAGCATTTCTCAAAGACTTTAACATATTAAGAAATATTTTGAATCTCAAAGAATTAAGTCCTGTCTACAGTATTTTCCAAACTCATTTGACCAGAGGGTCTCCTTTTCAGGGAGCCTTTATTTTTATCTTCCTGAGTAGTAAGGTTTCACAGAACATGGCTTGGGAATTGACTTAATGTATATTTAAGACTTCATTCCGTGTTGGGGCATAAAGCAAATTCAGTTTCAGCCTTGGATTTTCTGATCCATCCCTGTCCCAGCACCGGGAGTAACACAGAGAATGCGTTATAGAAATCGTGGTTATCCCGCGAGGTGTTAATCTCCAACTGTTTGTGGTACCTCAGAAAATATCTCTGGTTTTCTTTATTAGTGCATTACGATTCTATTATACCATACTGAAATTTGTATATGTTGTTCTTGAATCTACTGGATTTTTTTACTATGACTTATGTTTTGGAGGTAACATAATTTAAAAATCAACTATTTGTTTTATAAATACAGTGCTCCATTGTTGTCCTCAAGTTTCCTGTCAGAAACTTCAAGTTATGCCTCATTTGAGCATTCAAGGATTCTCCACTGTTGAAGAGTTTCAGATATGGATCCCTCATTAAATTAATAAATCAATAGGTTAAAAAACCCCTGAATATTCTAAATTTCTCTGTTCTGGCCTATCAATAATGGTAAAGTTTCAATGAGAAATTCAGAAGGGAATATATATTAAATATCAATTATGAATGAAAAAATGTGATCTTTTTCTGTTTGTAGTTTATGATATTTTCCTTATTTGCTACCATAAAGGATTTGAGAAGTTTATGGACAAAAGACCCATTCACAATGCCACTTTAAAGCAAAAAGGAAACAATTAACAACAACAACAATAAACTATATAGGTGGGAGAAATAAATGTGCCAAAGATGTAGGTTAATGTTATTATAGCAATTGAAAATTAAATTTGGCTCAGATCTTCCTGGAAGCTAAGGGAGGACAAAAGGGGAGTAAGGCATTATGAGGTTAGAACATACATCTTTAATCAGCAAAGTTATTTATTTAAGTATTTAGCTAATGAGATAAGAATGCATTGCTTCCTGGTGAACTAAGTCCAAGGATAAAATTAAGAATTCCCAGAAGAATAAACAACTCAGACCCCTTGGGCTTTCACAATTTTTACTGGGCAGAAAAAAACCACTCAGTTGAAAGTGCTTTTCTTTAAAATTAGTCTGATAGATTCCTTAATCTTCTTACAGTAAATAATCTCATGGGGGTTGTGGACCAAAGAGCCAGAAAATACCATAGATTGGGTTAAGTTCATATCACCTGACTGCTTCTCACTGTTGGAAGGTCACCTTCAGCTTCTTCTGATGCCTGGGTCAGAGGTAGCTCTTTGGGGCATCTCTTTGCTATACTTACATATGAGATCTCTCTATCTATCTCATCCATCCATTTATTTGTATCTATATCTATCTATCCATCCATTCATTTATTTATATCTATCCATCCATATCTATCTATCTACCATATATCTACCCATTCATCTCTATCTATCCATTTATCTGTATATATCTCTATCATCTATTATCTATCTATCTATCATCTATCCAACCATCTATTTCTACATATATTTCACATCATGAAAATAAGAAACAAAATTTCTGAAGCTTTCAATCTGTTCCTGTCTAGAACCCCTTTGGGTCACCTGGGGCCTCTTGAATGGCCTAATTCCTAGGAATGGTCCTGGGAATCTGCACCTGCAGTTGGGAAGCATTTTTATCAATTTTTGAGACCCTGGAGGACACTGTTCTCTAGTCTACCTTTCTAATAATTGCTAACACTTTGAGGTTTAGAGTCATCTTCCAACAGATATTTTCCTGAGCAGGACACATGAGTCCTACAGGCAGGCCAATGTTTTGATGCCCCTTAAAAATGATGTTCTTCAAAAAGTCAATTGTTATTTATGCAGAGGGAGGCAGAGATGTATGGGGAAAAGAGGAGACGGAGCACTCTGGTGTGGTGCTCACTCTTGTCTGTCATCAGCTCACATTACACTTAGCAAAAGAAGAGAATGCAGCCGACTGGGCACTTCGGCTGCAATGGTGATGCGGATTCTGCAGGTTTCTGGGGAGGCCATCTGGAGGTCTCAAGTCTAACTTCAAGTGGCTTATCAGAAGTTGTTTACAGCTGCTTATAGTCTCCCTGAGAGGAGACTTCATTCGATTACATTTCTAGTGACATTCTAATGTCTCTGATTGGTGCCCTGGTTGGTTACCTAGTTGGGTTACTCCTTAATCTATGCCTGGTAGCCCTCAGTGAAAATTTCTTTGGGGCCTTTTACACACACATCTATGACTCTTTGGCTATACTAAAAGCTACAGAAATCAATTGGACAAATCCCAAGGGAAGCCAGCAGTGAAGCCACATTTTAGCAAATGAAACATGACAAACTTTGCCTGGGGACCTGAGGAAAGTGTGGAAAAAACGTGGCCTTTGTTTTTTGGCCCTCAAAAGCTTCTTCTTGGATGCACTTTTGACTAAAGAGATAGGAATTTGTGCAGTTTAAAAACCAAGCCACGTGCACACAGGACAGAGTAACCAGCATAATCTGGGTGTAGCATGGGACTATTTCCTTCACACGCCACCTGGAGGGGGTACAGAGCCTTATAAACCACTTAGTGGATGTGCCATCTTTGATGAACAGTGCCTACTGTGCGTTGGGAAAAGTTGTCATACCTGGGGAAAGCAAAATGGATGAGCATTAGGAGAAAAGAAAGGATATTGAAAAGAAATTTTAATTCCACAAGACTTAGTGTTTGGTTGGGAAATGCCTCCTTATCATATGTCTGCCATCCACCATTGCCAACCAACTATTTTTGCCATTGGAAAAATCAAATAGTATGGGCTACATGTCAGAAACAAAGGGACAAATGCCCTTTGGTAGATTTGTAAAGGTGAAGAGACTGGGCTGGATATCTTTGCTTATTTAAAGGAGACTTGCATACAAAATTTTGTCGGAGCCACTATGTTGTCAGCGCTGCATGCAGGAAACAACCAGTACGCGGATTGAAAGTACAAGCTTGCAAGAGGTGAGGCTCACCAGAGGTGCAGGAGACCTGCTGGGGAGCCCTTTGCAGGAAAGCAAGCAAGGAAGTCAGCCAGCCAGCCAACCAGCCGAGCAACCTCCACAATGGCTATTTATTGAGAGGGTAACAGGTGTGGGGAGTGTGCAGTAATCAATACAAGGACTACGTGCTCAAGGGTTGCAAAGTGCTCTTTCCCCATGGGCTCAACTCCCATACTGAAGTATCTTAAATGTTCAAGATCCAAGACCTGCTCACTAACAAGTGATCCATCTCATCTCATTCCCAGAGTGCTGAGCTACCAGAGAGCTTGTCTCCCAGCTGCAAAACATCTCTGGGTTTCTACACAATTTTTCCAAATATTTTTCGTACAAGACAGATGAATGGCTAACATACACATGAAAAAATGCTCATCATTCTTAACTATTAGAGAAATGTAAGTCAAAACTACCCTAAGATATCATCTAACCCCAGCGAGAATGGCCCACGTCACAAAATCTCAAAACTGAAGATGCTGGCATGGATGTGGAGAGAAGGGAACACTCTTACACTGCTGGTGGGACTGCAAACTAATGCCATCTTTTTGGAAGGAAGTATGGAGAACCTTCAAAGAACTCAAGCTAGACCTCCCATTTGATCCCACAATCCCATTACTGGGCATCTACTCAGAAGGAAAAAAATCCTTTTACCTATAAGGACACTTGCATTGTGACTAAAGTGTTTATCAGAGCTCAATTTACAATCACCAAAATGTGGAAACAGCCTAAATGCTCAGCAACCCAGGAATGGATTAACAAGCTGTGGTATATATATATCATGGAATACTATTCAGCCTTTAAAAAAGATAGAAACTTTAGATTTTTTGTATTAACCTGGATGGAAGTGCAACACATTATTCTCAGTAAAGCACCACAAGAATGGAGAAACAAGAATCCTATGTACTTAATTCTGGTATGAGGATAATTGATAACCTAGTACATGGTGGGGGTGGGGTAGAGAAAGAAGGATGCAGAGGAGGGGAGTGAGGGGTCACCATGTGTGACACATCTTTTGGGGGCAGGACACAATTATAAGAGGGACTTTACCTAACAAATGCAATCAATGTAAGCTGATACTTTGTACCCTCAATGAATCCCCAGCGATAGACAAACAAACAAAAAAATAGAATTTAGGAAACAGGAAAGGTGCTTCTTGTTCAATAGAATGCAGCAAGTTGACTGATAAATGGGTGTCTCCCTTGTGACAGATCCGAAGGTATGCACTCATCTGTTATCTCCTCACCCATCCAGTGCTTTTTTTATTCCTCATTCCCACTCACTGTGGTGCACCTTGTAACATCAAGGTTATTAGGATGTAGACCTTGCCCTTAACCCACAGCAAGTCTGTGTGCCACAGACTCATTAATGGCAGAGCATGTGCTCTAAAGAATCAGTGCACGGTGCTAGGAAAGAACTAGACGAGAACAACTTTCTTCAAGGAATACACAACATTAGGAATGTTGGAGGGGGCACTGGGAATAGGCAGAAATGCTTATACATAGGAGAAGATATGTATCTTGAAGAATGAACTACTGTCAGCTACAGTGATCTTGCTGTCCCTCTGTGGATAATTCTGGGGTGTATGTATATGATTATAAACACAATAACCAAGAAAGAAGATATGGAAAATGTGGGTGTCTTAGTCTGTCTTGTGCCAGTAATTTTCAACTGGTGTGCTATGGCACGCTGGTGTGTCCTGGGAGGATTTTAGGTGTGCCGTGAAAATTTTTAAAGATCATTAATTAAATTATTTTTGAAAGAAGTTCAAAGCACAGTAAGTACATTCTTTTTTCACTCTTTTTTTTTTTTTTTTAGTCAACATAATTTAAGTGTGCCGTAGATGTTCAAGTGTGTTGCGAGAAAAAAAAAAAGGTTGAAAAACACTGTGTAATTTGAGCTGTTACTGCAGAACACCACAGACCGGGCAGTCAGAGATGTGTTCCTCATAGTTCTGGATGCTGAGATTGCAAGATCAAGGGACTGGCATCTGGCGAGGGCTTCTTGCTATGTCATCCCAGGGTAGAGAGTGAGAGGTTGAGACAACCAGCAAGTATCTAACTCAGTCTCAAGCCCTTTTATAATTCACATTAATCTGTTCTCAAGTGCAGAGTCCCCATGCCCTAAGCACCTCTAATTAGACCCCTCTTTCTACACACTGTATGAGGATCAAGTTTCAGACACATGTCTTTTAGATGTGTATTCAAACCATGGGGGGGAAGGTGGAATGTTTTAAAAAAAAACCCATAAATGAAAACATACTTCCCCAACTTGGGAGCTGCACACTATCCTCCTAACACAGTTAGGGCAGTAATGACAGAGCGGCTAAGACAAGACCCGTGGGTAATCTCTGGTAATCTGACCCCTTCACTTCAGAGAAGTAGAAGCTGAGGCCCAGGGGTAGGGTTGAAGGGACAGTCTGTTGTCACACAATGAGTTAATATCTCAGCTGGGACCAAATCCTTTGTCTTTTTACTCCTAGCGTTGAGTTCTTTCTGCTCTACCACACAAATCACCTCAAATAAACTTTCAACCAGAGAATCACACTGTGTGGCGTCCATTCTGGAGCTTGACACCTGATTACTATCATTTCCATAATCCTGCTGCATTTCCCAGGATCTTTATGATGAACTGACATCAGAAAGCTAAGGTATGTACCGAACTCGAAGGTGACTTCAGAGTGTGGTTAATCTCCTGTGTACAATGAGTTTTTTAAAAGATTCATTTTATTGAAAGCAGAGGCAAGGCAGAACAGTGTGTCTCTTTGAATGTAATAGCTTTTTTTAGGGAATCAGGCCCAATCAATTTCTGATTCCCCAAGGCTAAAATTCTATTAGGCATTAAAACTCAAATTTCAGGCACCTCGCACTGATGAACACGAGGAACATCTGTAGCAAGTCTCCAGCATTTGAACAACTGAATACTGACGCCTGCAGGGAGAGCCAGGCTGCCATGTTAACGGACTAACATAACGAAGCGTTTGTTCCTAAAAATAGATAAATATCTTCTGTGTTTCGAATAAACTGAGAGGGTGGTGAAAGGTGTTGATAAAAAAAAAAACCTGTAAGTTTTCAGTTTAATATTGTTACTCCAAAGCACTTATAAGCTTAACAATAGACATGCTATAAATAAGTACTATTAATTGGGCATCCATGACGTTCTAGACCAGGGGTCCTCAAACTGCGGCCTGCGGGCCACATGAGGAGGTGTGATTGTATTTGTTCCCATTGTGTTTTTTACTTCAAAATAAGATATGTGCAGTGTGCATAGGAATTTGTTCATAGTTTTTTTTGTTTTTTTTTTAACTATAGTCTGGCCCTCCAACGGTCTGAGGGACAGTGAACTGGTCCCCTGTTTAAAAAGTTTGAGGACGCCTATAATCTAGACATTCCAGGTATTACATTATTCCAGTTCTTACAGTAATTTTGAAAGTCAACAGTTTATCTTTGTTTGACAGAGAACAACACTAAAGCTCATGGAGGGTTAAGCACTTTATTTCAGGTAGAAGGCAGGTGGGGAGAATCAGCTGAGGATGGATTGACGTCTGACATTTTACACAATTTCAGGGATTGGCTGACTTGTTTTTGTATCCTCAGCTCCTATCCCATCCCTGGGTGTGCACATTCCCCCCCCCCCCCCCACTGGCCGTAGTTAAAAAGTAAGGACTTTTGTGTTCAAAAGTTTATATCTAAAGTGGTCGGCTAAGGAAGAGTTCGTGGATCCGGGTACTAGGAATTGGGGGTGGCAACCTCTGATCCTTGACCAGGAGGCTGCTTGTTTGTCTCTGTTCTGCATTTTTATTCCTTGCAAGCTGGAAGCAGCCTACTGGTATCCATCAGCTAGAAAGAATTCAGAGACCTGCAGAAAATTTTTACTCTGAGGCAGAATAGAACAACTGTCAGTGCAATTTTTCACTTAGCCTCCAAAGCTGTCCTGTCCTCTCTGCCAATTCTGAGGCTCACCTACTCAGCCTTCATCTTTTCTTTTTCCCCTTGTCTTGACCTGGTGGCTCAAGAACCCACCTTCGGTAGCTGGACTGATCGTATCCACCTGCCCTGACCTGCTTTGAGAACTCCCTGGAAAGATGATTGTTCTTGAGCAAATTCCTCCACCTTGTTGGGTATTTGGTTTCAGCCATTTCTAATTTGTTCTGCTAAGCAGTTCTTCAAGACCCAATGTCAGGGTAATTAGAAGGAAGGACTAATGTTCAGGATAATAGAAGTAAGGCTAGGAGGGCAGAGATTTGTCCATGAGTGGTAGAAGGCTGGGAATTGGTCTGATGTAATGACAGAAGAAAAGGAAGGTATGTGGAGGTTGATTTAGGGGACAGACTATATTCCCTTTACAGGGTAAAGAGCAGGATGGAAATGGGTGTTAATTAAGATTTTTGTTGTTGTTGCAAGTTCCATAATTAAACTTTGGCTAAGCGAAGTAAAAAAGGACAACAGTTGATATAACACAGTATCAAAGACAGGAGGGCAGCTGCCTCCCTCCTGGGAATAACATGGAAGTAAGACCCGAATGGTTCTGCTACCCTCCACATCTCTCTGCCATGCCCCTTCCCGCCTCTTTGCCTTATTTCCTCCTCTCCAGATTCTGGTCTACAGGGCAGGAAGCATGGCCACCAAGATGGTCTTAGTTTTATACCTTAGAGGTGTAGGAATTAAGACAGAGATTAGCCATTTTTGTTCTCCACTGTTGCAATTTCTCTGTCTTCCTCTTGTTTTCTTCTTTTTGTCTCCTCCTCTCCTTTCAGTTAACTGGGGCGAGGGGTAGACACATTATGGAAACATGGCGGGTTTTGCTGCCATCGTTTGGATGAGTTGAGGAGTGGTCATTTCTAGAAAAGTGATGCAGAGGAGACAAGTTATAGTTATTATCCTCAAAATCCAGAATCTGGTAGGAACAGACCAATGGTTTAGTAAGAATACCAATTAATACAATGATTATGTATAATATCCTCAAAATCCAGAATCTGGTAGGAACAGACCAATGGTTTAGTAAGAATACCAATTAATACAATGATTATGTATAATACAATGATTATGTATAATAACCAATTAATACAATGATTATGTATAATTATGTATAATACCAATTAATACAATGATTATGTATTATGTAATAATAACAGCCAACTTTCATTGAGCCCAATCAGTACTGTGCCGAGTGTTGTCAGGAACCAAGCTCAGTATAGCCTGCACTGTTAACAACCATGCCTACTACCTTATATAATGACTGACTGATCTTTATAGAAGTACAATATGAGATAATTGATAAAATTAGTTACAGGCTGGTGAAAATGAACTCTTTTACAATACTCTTCTGTGACCAGCAAACTAAACAGTTGCCACAATGCAACAGGCTATGTTAGGTACGCTGATATGCTTGGTGATCATGCAAAGTCCTCTATTGGGTCGCTTTAAAATTGTAAACTCTCCCAACTGGATAAAGTGAGACGCACTGGTATACAAAGTGATGTAAGTCCAACATAAAGCCCAAGTGCAGTGCACCTGCTGCTATTCATTTAGGCAGCTATAGGGAGATTTTACTTCTGAAGAAAAATAACTGACTCTGCGAGTCTGCAAGTAAGGACTGACACCTTCCACATTGTTTTATGATGCTGGAGAGGAGTTTATAATCTATAAAGTTTCAGAAAAGCAAGAAGAAAGACATTTCATACCTTGGACATAGCAGGAACACCTCAATAAATATGTTTTGTTTCAATTTGACTTAAGACCATTTGATATACTGTATTTTTCTGTGTATCATGTGCACTTTTGTGCCCAAGTTTTTGAGGGAAAAATAAGGACATGCATTATACTTGAGTAGGACTCTTTGCTACTGGTACGGAAAATTTCTTGTACCTTATATCTGTTCTTGTGTTTTGGAATTATTTGTTACATAAAATTTCTTGTACCACAATATGTTAAAAAATAAATGCTGAAACTCTATAATACAAAAACAGGCTCCTAAATATAAACAAATAAAATTTTAAATTAAAAAATTAAAATACAAGATTTTTTTTTTTTTTTTTTGTAGAGACAGAGTCTCACTTTATGGCCCTCCGTAGAGTGCCGTGGCCTCACCCAGCTCACAGCAACCTCCAACTCCTGGGCCCAAGCGATTCTCTTGCCTCAGCCTCCCGAGTAGCTGGGACTACAGGCACAAGATTTTTTTGTTAAAAATGTGGGCACATATTATACATGGGAATGCCTTGTACATGGTGAAATACAGTAACACAGGGCAAGAAAAGGATAAACTGGGATGGTTGGAGGTACCCTCAACTCTGATCCCATGATAAAAAATTAGCATATCAAAGGAAATGTATCATTCAGACCCTAAAGAGTCTACCTCTACCTCTCCCTGTCTTCATTTTACTAGCTGTAGCACTTTTTTCGAGCCTTGGATCCCTCATTTATGAAACAAAAATTTTAATGACAATTACTTTCACGACTCACAGGTTAATCCTGTGTATCAAATGAGGTAATTTATATGAAAGCACCCTATAGACCAACACTAAAAGTATTATGCATATTTTACCTTTTATAATTAATACCTATTTTAGAAAATCAAAAAGTATCAGAGGATTATAAAATGAACACCCCTGTGTTTACCACATAGCTTAAGGAATAACAGTTAGGTAATTTTAAATCCTTCCCATGCAGGTGCAGGTTTCCCTGATCCAGTTACTCATCTTTGTCTCCACAATTCAGGATCTCCCATTTATTTAGCATTCTCAAAGGTAAATAATTAGTAAATAAGTATAATTTAGAAATATATTTGTGTGTCTCTAGGCAATGTATAAGCAACCCATGTATACACAATATTTGAGACATATTAATTACATCATGCTGGAGGAATCCTTTTGCTATCTGCCTTTTCTATGGTGCATCTTAGAATGGGCACAGGCGATTGCACTAATGTACACAGCTATGATTTAACAATAAAAAAACAAACAAACAAACAAAAAAACAAAAAGAAAAAATTTTTTTTTGAGACAGAGTCTCACTATATTGTCCTTGGTAGAGTGCTGAAGCATCACAGCTCACAGCAACCTCCAACTCTTGGGCTTACGCAATTCTCTTGCCTCAGCCTCCCAAGTAGCTGGGACTACATGTTGCGACCCCTAAGGCCCTGGTCTCAGTCGCCGCAGGAAGGAACCAGGTGTGACACAGATTAGAAGTACAAGCTTGCGGGAGGTGGGCTAACCTTAAGTGCAGGGTAGACCAGAGCCTGCTCCACAATGGCTATTTATTAAGGTTATATACAACAAGTGTGGAGAGTTAAGGTAATGATATACACGCAGGTGTGGAGAGTTAAGGTAATTACATATGAGGGCTGCATGCGTAAGGATTGCCATGTTCTCTTTCCCCACAACCCTCATGAAGAACTACTAAGCATCAATGTTTAACACATGCTTACGAGTGAGTGACCGATCTTATCTCATTCCGGAACACTGAGTTACTTGGGGTCTCTAGGCTTGCCAGGAGACTGTCCTGTTCTCAGTGTTTCCTTTTAATGTGATAAGAATCAGTAACTGTCCTTTGCAAGCATGGTGTCCATTCCTCTACAAGTATAGGCTCCCGCTGCAACATCCGGCTGTTTTTTTGTTGTGGTTGTCATTGTTGCTTAGTTGGCCCAGGCCAGGTTCGAACCCACCAACCTCGGTGTATGTGGCTGGCCCTGTAACCACTGTGCTACGGCGCCGAGCTTCATTCAAATTGTTTTTGCAGATTTCTCCGTGTAAACATGTGAGCATTGGCTCATGTATTTTCAATGCATGATTATAAATAAATAATCCATTATTAATTAAATAATCCATTTTTATATAAATAATAAAATAATCCATTATTAATTCGTCCATTGTTGAAAAATTAAGTCACTTATTGTTTTCTTTATAAATTTATTGTTATGTATAATTCTGCAGTCCATTTTCTTTCAAAATTACTGTGTGCACAGAACATTGTCCCCACTCAGTGGGGCTATGTCAATGTCTTCCACCACCGGTAAGGTCACATCCCTGGCCCTGGAGGTGGGATATGTGTCCTCTTCAGTTTTCACAGTGCTGCTGTGACAGCCGTCTCCCTCCTTCCACCCACCACTGCCTGACATTCGACTGTCCTGTAGACGTCACAGGCGCCACCCCATGCTGAGGTTGCCTCCTTCACCTACTTCCCTCTTCTTGATTTCTCAATGATTTTTGGTCCTGATCACTGCCAGTCTTTTAAACAATATTTCTATCTTCATTCTTGGTGATCTTAATAGCCACATAAACAATTTTTCTACTGTCATGGCCTTCAATGACTTCAATTTCTTCCCTCCATCCTATCTTAGACTCTCATGTACATGGTCACAGTCAGACTTTCCATCACCTTTCCATAATCTCAGGCTCAAACTTCGGGTCTCTGTTTGCCTTGTCTGTCTTTTCAGCTCACTCATTCTGGTATCATCACCTGGTGATCCTTCGAGCCCCAGGATAGACAATCCACTTGATGTTACTTTTCCCTCTTCCCAACCCACGTGGATGTCCTGTTGACTCTCTTCCTACAGTCTCAGCTCCATCATAAATCATTAAAGCCATTTTCTTGCATATACCATCAACGCTCTTGCCCCTTTCTTGCTGCGATTACTTCCTAGGCTGAACTTTAACCCTGGTGAAGTTCAACTCTCTTCCCATTTTGCATCATCACAGTAGAAGAGAAACACACAGCCGTGTTTACTAGACGTTCATCAATGTTAATATCAACGCTGCCTGTCAATCTTGTTTCCTTTGCCTGTTTCCTTTCAACCCTCCCAGATGACCATTTTGTACTTGCTTTTCTCTTTTTAAAACTCCAACACCTTACTTACTCTCTTCACTCTCATCTGTTGACTGCTTCCTGTGTCATGGAGAAAATATAAATAAGCAAGAGAAAACTTCTGCAAGCACCTGGCGGATCCACAGTGTCTCTTTCTCTGTATCCTGACTTTTCTTCTAGGCTGTTGTAAGATGACTCTGCTCTGTCTACATCTGAGCCATATACTTGTGCACGTCATGCCATTTCATCTCCTGTGCTCAAGCGTGCAAACTTGCAGGCATTTCTCCCATTTCTATTCTTAAAATAAATGCACGCGGGCATAGACACACACAAACAGAAATCCCTCTCTTTCCTTCTTCATCTCATTTATCCTTCCATTTGCTGGAAGTGAGGTCATTTCTTGTCTTCCATCTAGGTCAAGGCTCATCACCTCTCCTGGATTGTTCAAGACTTTTAACTGGTTTTACTGCTTTCACACGTGTGCCTTTAGCTGGCAGAATTTTTTAATAGCAACCAGAGTACTCTTATTAAAAATTTAAATCAGATCTCTGTTCTGTTCAAAATTCTTCAGTGATTCCTCAACATACTTGGACTAAAAATCAAAGTCCTTCGAAGTCATGCAAGGACAAACCATCCAGCTGCAGACACCCTCAACACCTTATGACTTACCCTCTTGCTCACTCTGTCCTTGCCAAACCCAGGCATGCTGGGCGTGCCCTGACCTCAGGTATTTTGTGCTTGCTTTCCCACTTGCCTGGAATTATCTCCTCTCAGGTATCCACAAGACATTCTCCTTCACCTCTTTAAGCTTTTATTTACATTTTAACTTTTTATTGCCTCTTTCCCTGAACACTGTTGACTCTAAATAAGTAACTGAGGCAAAAATCTCAATCGATGGACGTTTAGTAAGCCAAGTTAAGGACACACCTGAGAAAAACACAAACCACAGACAAACTTACGGCTCTTTTTCTGAAGGGGAATTTGGAATTTTCAGAATTTAAAAAGGAGTAGGGCATACAGGAATAAAAAAAAAAAAAAGGCCAGGGTAAAGTGGGCAGTAAGAAAAAATGATTGCAGGCTTATGAGACCCAGAACAATGTATGATGTACATAAGATGAGGTACGTGTTAGAAGAAAAAAAGGGAAAGAAGGGTGCATCAGTTATGTAGATGTCCTTGGGTAGTCTTGTTATTTATTATTAGTGTGGATTGAACAGACTTTAGTTATAGGAGCGAGATGGAGCCTGCAGACCTAAAGTTACAATTTGCATATCTTTGTTTATGGGAGGCCAGGAAGGAATTTCCTTAGTGTATAATCTGTAGGGCCAGTCTTTCACAGGGATTACCTTCTCTTTTGCATAAGGAGGTGGGAGAACGGTCCTGAGATGGGTATTTTCTTTTATAATGCTCCTACAAAATTGCAGTTCATGCCTGCGGCTTTCCTTATGCCACTTTCTTGCTTTATTTCTCTCTATAGCATTTATCATCTTCTAGCATGCCATACACTTACTTACTAATTTTATTTATTGCCTCTTTCCTAACTACAATAGAAGATCCATGAGAGCTGAGCTCTCTGTCTCTTTTGTTTCCTGCAGTACCCACAGTGGGTGCCTAATAACTATTTGTTATACACAAAGGTTGCACACCATGTCTTAGAATTATTTGTAGGGATCTTTCAGCATCATTTACTCTTAAATAAAACCTTTTTAAAAATTGCATTTTCTAACCATGTGTTGTTGCTCTATAGAGAAGTGATTGGATTTTGTACATAAATCTTAGTAACTTGGCTTAATTATTCATTGTTTTATAATTTTTTTTTGAGTTCTATGGTTTTATGTATAAAAATGTCATCTGGAAAGAATGGTACTTTTGCTTCCTTCTTTATAACACTTACCTTTTACTTTGTATGTGAGTGTATATGTGCAGGACAGTCATATTAGAAAGCAGAAATTATATTGAGAAACTTGTTCCTGATTTTAAAAGGCATATTTTTAAGGTTTCATCATGAACTATGGTTTCAAACATGAATTGAGAGTATAATAGATATTCTTTATCAGATGAAGGGAATAGTTTGTTAGTTTGTTGTTAAATCATGAATTGGTGTTAGACGATTTTTTCTGCAATTATTAAGATTGACATATGTATGGTATTTAAAAATGTTAAATCATTTACATCGACGAATCTTATCTCTAGACTTTCTAAGTTTGAACCATTTTGCCTTATTGTAATAAGCCCAATGTGTTCATGATGTATTATTTTCAAAAAATACATTGTTGAATTTAACTTGTTATATTTTACTTATGATTTTGTGCCTATGCTCATAAAGAGATTGGGCTATAATACTCCATATTTACACTGTCCTTACCCCATTTTTATATCAGTTGCATTAGCCTCAAACTGTGATTTGGGACACATTTTTTTTTTTCCTATTCTCTGGAGAATTTTCTCAATGTTGGAATTATTTTTGCCTTGACAACTGACTAGAGATTACCTGTATAGTATCAGAGAACAGAGATTTTGTGTATAAATGAGTTTTAACTATGATTCAACTTTTCTAAGGAATATAAGAAAATCAGTTCAGTTTCTTTTTGGCAGTTTTGTAAGTTACACATTTATTTTCTCAGAGATTGTATATTATAGCTAGATGTTCAAGTTGATTGGCTTGAAGATACAAAATTCTTTTCTTTTAAATTTTGTCTGTAGCCATAGATAGGTTTCCTTTATACTCCTAATATTAATTCTAAAACCTGAATTTCTTGTGATCAATCTTGACACAGTTTATTAGCTGTTTCAAGAAAATTGCTTTTGCTTTGTTGATTATTTATATCTTTTTTTCTCTTCTATCAAGTTTTATTTTCATCCACAATGCTTCTTTTTGTTTTATTATCTTGCAATTGCTTTTGGGTTTTAGGCTAACCCCATTATCTGTACTACTTCTTCTTTTTCAATATAAGCATTTAAAGTCATAAATTTCCTTGTGAGGAATTAATTTGATGTACAGTAATTTTGTTATCCTTTGGCTCTATATATTTTCTAATTATTATTATTATTTCTTATTTAATTCAGTAATTATCTAGAACAGTATTGTCCAGTAGAAATATAATGTAAGCACATGTGTGACTTAAAACTTTTTAGCAGCCACAATGAAAAGTTATGATAAAAAATGAAATTCATTTTATTATTTTATTCAACTCATGATATTCAAAATATTATCATTTTAATGTATAATCAATAAAAATTTATTGTTATATTTTAAATCTTTAATTTTCTACTAAGTCATTGATATCTGGTGTTTATTTTATTCTTAAAATTCATTTTCAACTCTGGAGGCCAAGGTGAGTAGATAGCTTGAGCTCATGAGTTTGAGATCAGTGTGAGTAAAAGTGAGACCCCATCTCTACTAAAAATAGAAAACTGAGGCAAGAGGATCTCTTGAGCCCAAGAATTAGAGGTTGCTATGAGCTATGATTCCATGGCACTCTACCTAGGGTGACAGCTTGAGATTCTGACTCAAAAAAAAAAAAAATTCAGTTTCATTTATGCACCAGATTTTCATTATACATACATCTGTATTTAAATTTAACAAAATCTGTGGCTCAGTGAGTAGGGCGCCGGCCCCATATGCCGAGGGTGGCGGGTTCAAACCCAGCCCCGGGCAAACTGCAACCAAAAAATAGCCGGGCTTGTGGCGGGCGCCTGTAGTCCCAGCTGCTCGGGAGGCTGAGGCAAGAGAATCGCATAAGCCCGAGAGTTAGAGGTTGCTGTGAGCCATGTGACGCCACGGCACTCTACCTGAGGGCGGTACGGTGAGACTCTGTCTCTACAAAAAAAAAAAAAAGAAAAGAAAAGTAGATTATTTACCTAAAAGTTTTCTGATAATTGAATTATCAAAAAATCTTCCTTTAGAGACAGGAGAGCAAGATGGCAGCTGAGTAACAGCTTCCTTGTATCTGGGCACCGTGAGTCTGGGGAGATAGGACTCCAGGCATCTCTGGCCCGTGGGATCTGCCTATCATCACCCCTGTGAGGATACAGGGAGTCAACGAGAGACTTCTGGACCCCAAGAGGAGGACTAAAACAGTGGAAAAATGGCATGAGAACTTAAAGAGCAAGAGGAAGTGAAAGGAAAACTAGGGCAAGGAAACAGATAAAAGAAATCACTCATGAGGAAGAATCAGCAGAAAACTCCAGGCAACATGAAGAACCAGTCCAGAACAACCCCGCCAAGGGACCATGAGGTAGCTACTACAGAGGATTCCACCTATAAAGAAATGTTAGGAATGACAGAAAGGGAATTTAGAATGCACACGTTGAAAACAATGAAAGAAATGATAGAAACAATGAAGGAAACTGCTAATAAAGTGGAAAATAACCAAAAGGAAATCCAAAAACAGAATCAAATAAGAGATGAACGATATGAAGAATATAAAAAGGATATAGCAGAGCTGAAGGAAATGAAACAGTCAATTAGGGAACTTAAAGATGCAATGGAAAGTATCAGCAACAGGTTAGACCATGCAGAAGAAAGAATTTCAGAGGTAGAAGACAAAGTTTTTGAGATAACTCAGATAGTAAAAGAGGCAGAAAAGAAGAGAGTGAAAGCAGAACGTTCACTGTCAGAATTATGGGACTTTATGAAGCGTTCCAACGTATGAGTTATAGGAATCCCAGAAGGGGCAGAAGAATGCTCCAGAGGAATGGAAGCCATACTAGAGAATATTATAAAAGAAAATTTCCCAAATATAACCAAAGATTCTGACACACTGCTTTCAGAGGGATATTGGACCCCAGGTCGCCTCAACTCTAACCGAGCTTCTCCAAGACGCATTGTGATGAACCTGTCCAAAGTGAAGACAAAAGAAAAGATTCTGCAAGCTGCAAGGAGTAAGCGCCAGTTGACCTACAGGGGCAAATCCATGAGAGTGACCGCAGACTTCTCTAATGAAACTTTCCAAGCAAGAAGACAATGGTCATCTAGCTTTAATCTAATTAAACAGAACAATTTCCAGCCCAGAATTCTGTACCCTGCTAAGCTAAGCTTAAAAATTGATGGATAAATCAAAACATTTATGGATATACAAACATTGAGGAAATTCGCCACAACAAGACCAGCTCTATAGGAAATACTTCAACCTGTTCTGCACACTGACCACCACAATGGATCAGCAGCAAAGTCAGAACTCAGAAATTAAAGGACAGAACCTAAACTCCACACTGATGCAAAAGATAAAACTAAGCAATGGACTCTCACCAAATAAGACGAATAGAATACTACCACACTTATCAATTATCTCAATAAATGTTAATGGCTTGAATTCCCCACTGAAGAGACATAGATTGGCTGACTGGATTAAAAAACACAAGCCATCCATTTGCTGTCTGCAAGAAACACACCTGGCTTCAAAAGACAAATTAAAGCTCCGAGTCAAGGGTTGGAAGACAATTTTTCAGGCAAATGGCATTCAGAAGAAAAGAGGAGTTGCAATCTTATTTTCAGATACATGTGGATTTAAAGCAACTAAAGTCAAAAAAGACAAAGATGGTCACTTTATATTGGTCAAGGGAAAAATACAACAAGAAGACGTTTCAATTCTAAATATTTATGCACCCAATTTAAATGCTCCCAGATTCTTGAAACAGACCTTACTCAGTCTGAGCAATATGATATCTGATAATACCACAATAACAGGGGATTTTAACACTCCTCTTACAGAGCTGGACAGATCCTCTAAACAGAAATTAAAGAAAGATATAAGAGATTTAAATGAGACCCTAGAACAACTGTGCTTGATAGATGCATATAGAACACTCCACCCCAAAGATAAAGAATATACATTCTTCTCATCACCCCATGGAACATTCTCCAAAATTGATCATATCCTGGGACACAAAACAAATATCAACAGAATCAAAAGAATTGAAATTTTACCTTGTATCTTCTCAGACCATAAGGCACTAAAGGTGGAACTCAACTCTAACAAAAATGCTCGACCCCACCCAAAGGCATGGAAATTAAACAATGTTCTGTTGAATAACAGATGGGTGCAGGAAGAAATAAAAGAGGAAATCATTAACTTCCTTGAGCATAACAACAATGAAGACACAAGCTACCAAAACCTGTGGGATACTGCAAAAGCAGTTTTGAGACAAAAATTCATCACTTTAGATGCCTACATTCGAAAAACAGAAAGTGAGCACAACAACAATCTCACAAGCCATCTTATGGAATTGGAAAAAGAACAATCTAAGCCTAAACTCAGTAGAAGAAAAGAAATATCCAAAATCAAATCAGAGATCAATGAAATTGAAAACAAAAGAATCATTCAGAAAATTAATGAAACAAGGAGTTGTTTTTTTGAAAAAATAAATAAAATAGATAAACCATTGGTCAGACTAACGAGAAATAGAATAGTAAAATCTCTAGTAACCTCAATCAGAAATGATAATGGGGAAATAACAACTGATCCCACAGAGATTCAAGAGATCGTCTCTGAATACTACCAGAAACTCTATGCCCAGAAATTTGACAATGTGAAGGAAATGGATCAATATTTGGAATCACACCCTCTCCCTAGACTTAGCAGGAAGAAATAGAGCTCCTGAACAGACCAATTTCAAGCACTGAGATCAAAGAAACAATAAAAAATCTTCTAAACAAACAATGCCCTGGTCCAGATGGCTTCACCCCAGAATTCTATCAAACCTTCAAGGAACAGCTTATTCCTGTACTGCAGAAATTTTTCCAAAAAATTGAGGAATAAGGGCTCAGTGCCTGTGGCTCAAGCAGCTAAGGCGCCAGCCACATATACCTGAGCTGGTGGGTTTGAATCCAGCCTGGGCCAACCAAACAATGATGGCTGCAACCAAAAAAAAAAAGAGGAATAAGGAATCTTCCCCAACACATTCTATGAAGCAAACATCACCCTGATACCAAAACCAGGAAAAGACCCAAACAAAAAGGAGAATTTCAGACCAATCTCACTCATGAATATAGATGCAAAAATTCTCAACAAAATCCTAGCCAATAGATTATAGCTTATCATCAAAAAAGTCATTCATCATGATCAAGTAGGCTTCATCCCAGGGATGCAAGGCTGGTTTAACATACACAAGTCCATAAATGTTATCCACCATATTAACAGAGGCAAAAATAAAGATCACATGATCCTCTCAACAGATGCAGAAAAAGCATTTGATAAAATCCAGCATCCTTTTCTAATTAGAACACTGAAGAGTATTCATGGCATAGGTGGCACATTTCTAAAACTGACTGAAGCTATCTATGACAAACCCACAGCCAATATTTTACTGAATGGAGTAAAACTGAAAGCTTTACCTCTTAGAACTGGAACCACGCAAGGTTGTCCTCTGTCACCTTTACTATTCAACATAGTGCTGGAAGTTCTAGCCAATACAATTAGGCAAGACAAGGAAATAAAAGGAATCCAAATGGGAGCAGAGGAGGTCAAACTCTCCCTCTTTGTTGATGACATGATCTTATACTTAGAGAACCCCAAAGACTCAACCACAAGACTCCTAGAAGTCATCAAAAAATACAGTAATGTTTCAGGATATAAAATCAAGGTCCACAAGTCAGTACCCTTTGTGTACACCAATAACAGTCAAGATGAGAAGCTAGTTAAGGACACAACTCCCTTCACCATAGTTTCAAAGAAAATGAAATACCTAGGAATATACCTAACGAAGGAGGTGAAGGACCTCTATAAAGAAAATTATGAAATCCTCAGAAAAGAAATAGCAGAGGATATTAACAAATGGAAGAACATACCATGCTCATGGATGGGAAGAATCAACATTGTTAAAATGTCTATACTTCCCAAGGCAATCTACCTATTCAATGCCGTTCGTATCAAAATACCAACATCGTACTCTCAAGATTTGGAGAAAATGATTCTGTGTTTTGTATGGAACCGGAAAAAACCCCGTATAGCTAAGGCAATTCTTAGTAATAAAAATAAAGCTGGGGGCATCAGCATACCAGACTTTAGTCTGTACTACAAAGCCATAGTGGTCAAGACAGCATGGTACTGGCACAAAAACAGAGACATAGACACTTGGAATCTAATTGAAAACCACAAAATGAAACTAACATCTTACAACCACCTCATCTTCGATAAACCAAGCAAGAACATACCTTGGGGGAAAGACTCCCTATTCAATAAATGGTGTTGGGAGAACTGGATGTCTACATGTAAAAGACTGAAACTGGACCCACACCTTTCCCTACTCACAAAAATTGATTCAAGATGGATAAAGGACTTAAATTTAAGGCATGAAACAATAAAAATCCTCAAAGAAAGCATAGGAAAAACACTGGAAGATATTGGCCTGAGGAAAGACTTCATGAAGAAGACTGCCATGGCAATTGCAACAACAAAAATAAACAAATGGGACTTCATTAAACTGAAAAGCTTCTGTACAGCTAAGGAGACAATAACCAAAGCAAAGAGACAACCTACACAATGGGAAAGGATATTTGCATATTTTCAATCAGACAAAAGCTTGATAACTAGGATCTATAGAGAACTCAAATTAATCCACATGAAAAAAGCCAACAATCCCATATATCAATGGGCAAGAGACATGAATAGAACTTTCTCTAAAGATGACAGATGAATGGCTAACAAACACATGAAAAAATGTTCATCATCTCTATATATTAGAGAAATGCAAATCAAAACAACCCTGAGATATCATCTAATCCCAGTGAGAATGGCCCACATCACTAAATCTCAAAACTACAGATGCTGGCATGGATGTGGAGAGAAGGGAACACTTTTACACTGCTGGTGGGACTGCAAACTAGTACAATCTTTCTGGAAGGAAGTATGGAGAAACCTGAAAGCACTCAAGCTAGACCTCCCATTCGATCCTGCAATCCCATTACTGGGCATCTACCCAGAAGGAAAAAAATCCTTTTATCATAAGGACACTTGTACTAGACTGTTTATTGCAGCTCAATTTACAATTGCCAAAATGTGGAAACAGCCTAAATGCCCACCAACCCAGGAATGGATTAACAAGCTGTGGTATATGTATACCATGGAATACTATTCAGCCATTAAAAAAAAAATGGAGACTTTACATCCTTCGTATTAACCTGGATGGAAGTGGAAGACATTATTTTTAGTAAAGCATCACAAGAATGGAGAAGCATGAATCCTATGTACTCAATTTTGATATGAGGACAATTAATGACAAGGTTATGGGGGGGGAGGAAAAGCAGAAAGAGGGATGGAGGGATGTGGGTGGGGCCTTGGTGTGTGTCACACTTTATGGGGGCAAGACATGATTGCAAGAGGGACTTTACCTAGCAAATGCCATCAGTGTAACCTGGCTTATTGTACCCTCAATGAATCCCCAACAATAAAAAAAAAAATTAATTAAAAAAATATATAAAAAAATGTTCCTTTAATGCTTATACCCAAATTAACAAATTTTTTTCATCTTTTTTAGAAGAACTGATTTGACTTTCATGTAAAATTATATCATTTTCAAATTATGTCTAAGTGAAATAACTATTTGGTCAACTCAGTATTATTAGCATTTAGTTGAAAGAATATTGGAAAGTATATTGGAAAATATAAAAATCGATAAACAATTCTAAATTTATTAATATCATTCTTTACATATTGTTTTCACATATTTTCACAACATTCTTTACATAATGTTTTCAGCCATAGATAATTAAAATCTTTCCTATATTGATTCAAGCTACACAAATGTGTAAAACATTACTATTGATTTTTATTTTAAAAAGTTTCAATTTTAGTGGAATTTTCATACCTGTCTAGCTAGGTCACATGTAAGTTTCTCTTTTCCTTTCAGCTTTGCAGATAACATCTTTGTATGCAGTGTGATATCTCTGAGGGTCTATAAATCACACTGACTTTCTTTTTGGCCTTTGATAATTAGATATTTGATATATATATATTATACATATGAACACAATTTTTTTTAAAGAAAATTTTAAATAGAAGTTAAAAGTTGTACAGCAAAGTTTTAGCTCCCAGGGGGCTTGGTTTGCTCAAATTCTACACATTCCAAAGAAAAGTCTTGCCCTTGACCCAGTTCCTAAAAGGCAACCTTTAAACCTTCTACCATGGAATACTATGCAGCCCTAAAAAAGATGGAGACTTTACCTCTTTTATGTTTACATAGATGGAGCTGGAAAATATTCTTCTTAGTAAAGTATCTCAAGAATAGAAGTAAAAGTATCCAATGTACTAAGTACTTTTATGAGACCAATTTATAATTACTCATACTTTCTTATGAAAGGTAGAATACAACTATAGCCTAGGATAAAGGAGAAAAGTGGAGGGGGAAGGGAGGGGAGGGAGAAGGATTGGTAGAGGGAGAGTAATCAGTGGGACCACACCTATGGAGCATATTGCAAGGGTACAAGTCAAATCTATCAAGTATAGAACGTAAATGTTTTAACACAATAATTAAGTAAATGAGGTGAAAGCTGTATTAGTTTGATGTATGCATTCTAAATTATATAAAAAATGAACACATTGTACCGCACAAATGCACAAATGCATGATCTACCCTGTTTCCCCGAAAATAAGATAGTGTCTTATATTAATTTTTGCTCCCAAAGATGCACTAGGTCTTATTTTCAGGGGATGTCTCATTTTTCCATGAAGAAGAATACGGTACACATTTATTGTTAAATGAAAATAAAGAAATTTATTACCTGTATATGGTATGGTAGTACGGTAGTTGTCAACACAAATCAGACAAACTGTGAATCCTACCTTCAGTCATCATGAGGGCGGCCGCGAGCATCAGGCAGTGTCACCAGAGACAGACCAGCACTTCCACCACCTTCCAGCACTTCCGCCAGCACCACCACCTTCGCCGCATCCTGTTGGCTCTGATCCTCCTGTTCTTCTACACGCATCTGCGAAAGTTTCCTCCTCTCTCCCATCTTGTGCTCACCGCTCACTCAGACCTCCGCTCAGCCTCCACACAGCAGTGACGTCAGGACTCCACGTAACGTCACTGGTTGCTAGATGCCAGTCGGGGAGGCCCTAGCAACCAGTTTACAGTAAATTAATTTTCATTCCGAGACAGAGCCTGGGGGGGCCTTATTTTCGGGGGGATGCCTTATATTTCACCCAGAAGGAAACCTGTAAGTAGGTCTTATTTTCGGAGGATGTTTTATTTTCAGGGAAACGTGGTATGTGTAAATGATTTAATAACAGGAAAAAAAAATCCTATTTGATCAGAGTTTCTTTGTATAGCTGAGACTTTGGCCAACACCAGATAGTTTATGCTAACAATGTGCTATATAATGAATGCCTGCTTTGTTTACCTGGGGCCCAGGACAATGTTGCTTTATTTGACCCCTTGTTGGGAGGGTAGAGAAAGATTAGTTAAAGTCAGCTATGTGGACACTTCATACCTACTGACCACTAATAAGAATCCTGGACACCAAATCTCAGGCAAACTTCCACAGCTGGGCAACACTTTGCATATGTTGTCACACATTATTGCCGGGAAGAATTAGGCTCTGTTTGTGTGACTCCACTGAAACAGGACAACTGGAAGGTCATGCTTGCTTTCACTTGGTGTCTTATTTCTTTGCTAAGTTTAATCGATATCCTTTTGTTGTAATAAGCCATAGCTACAAATATAACAGTTTCTCTGAGTTCTGTGAATTATTCTAGTGGGTCATTGACTCTGAGGGTGGTCTTGATATAGTTGGCATCAAAAGTAAAATTTACTAGGTTGACACTGACTCACTGAAACATGGCAAAAGCACAGTTTAGGAAAAGAAAGAATAAGTGGACAGGGGTAGGCAAATTTTTTATTCCTATCTGGTTATTTGGTCACCCGTTATATGAAACAGTGGCTGTGCTGAACTATGATTTACTATAGGTAAAAGTTATCAGTGGGATTTAGAAATGATAAACCCTGTTCCTTGAGTGTTGTATACATAAAGACATGTAAAACAATAAGAAAAAAGTTAAATACATAATCCCTTGGTCATTGTTGCTGTAATAGCTAAAATGGAAATAAAAGAGAGTGTTGGGGGCAGATCCCAACACTGTACCAAGCTTGGATTTCAGCCAGTCCAGGGTATAGCCACTATTCTCAGAGCCTCTGCCAAGAGGTGAAGTAATGCTAGGACAACCTCTATGATCTCTGCTCACCAAGAAGATAGTCCAGGTGGGGTAGGGGGGCCAAACCAAGAAGCTGCTGAAAGCAGGGGTTATGGTGTGAAGGAGTTGCTTCATTTTGTGTATTGATAGAATTAGCTCCCTGAAAAGCCTAGTAAAGAGCCTTAGGAAAAAATGGATTGTCAGGATTGATCAATTTGGGGTAGTATCCTTGGCTTTGAATGCTGTAGAATGGAAGAGCATGTTTTGGTTTATACAGGACACACGCTGTGATGAGATACATGATGAAGATGCAACAGTAAGTTATTCTCAAGGGGACAGACAGGCTGAAGGAGTGAGTAAAAGATATTGGAAAGTTTGTTTATGTTGAGGGGAATTCTCTTTCTCTTCCTGGAAATGCTAAAGAGAACTTCGCAGATGAAGTGGCTGACATGTTGTGTATGGAGCCTGTGCTAGGTGGATGGGTAATGATGAAGGTGCTCCTCCACTTAACATGGCCCATAATAAGTCATGCTAAACTCTGTGATTAGGGGAGCCCCTTTTGCCTGGCATCCCAAGTAACTTTATTAGTGCAAAATCAAATGATATAGTCTGGGAGGCCTTATCATATTCTTTCTCTCAGCTTCCCCTTATGGTGTACAGATGCTAAGAGAATTAGAGTGATTGACTAGAGAATGAAGGAAGGACAAAGGAGTGATTCAAGGCACTCATCTCAGCAGGGTGGAAACTTCAGATGGTTATTAATGAATAGCGTGAATAAAACAAACATTGATGAGGTCTTCATGCAGCACTATGGGAAATTAGGTGCACTGGTGGGAGCCCCTGCTGGCCCCAACATTGAAGGGCTCTAAACAAATCTGTTCTGTTTACTCTAGTTTGAATGAATTTAAAAAGTTGGAAAAGAGAGATGACAATGGGAAACTTCTAATTGCTGAGTGTAATGGTCTGTCAAGTTAATCAGGATGAGAATTAATAAGGGAATGAGTGTTTGAGTGTCTCTGGTTCAATCCCCCGGCTGGGACTGAAGTCATATGCACATACATATGTGAGTAAAGTGTCTGGCAAGTGGAGAAGCAATTTTCAGGGACTCCTGATATGGAAATCAAATGTACTATGATTCTACAACTTTTTGGTGAATTCATAAAAATAACTGTGGTTAAGTTGGAGGACATGAGGATGGGATTTAGGTGAAAGTTCTAATGTGCTTTATGTGAAGTGGCTGTGTTTTCTTTACCTGAATACATTATTGGTATAAATATTATGTATAACTTGGGAACGTTTTCCTATCTAGTATTGTCAAATGGAAGGCATATTAGTTTGCCTTTCGGCCAGTGTTAATTGGGCATTCTAAATGAGAATGTATGGAATTGTCTGAACTCATGAAGATTGGCTAATTTGAAACAATATAGAATACCTAGTGGACATAAATGCGTCACTACTTTAATTAAGAAGAATATTAGAAGCTAGAGTGCTGGGACCAAAAGTTCTCTTTACAGTGGCCCTGTGTGGCCCATGACAAAGGTCCATGACCAATGGAGATTCACAGTAGCTACTGAGGCTTGAATGAAGGAGTGCTGCTGATAGCATCATCAGTCCTTGATATAGTTTCACTAGTGCAAAAGATACACCAGCCTAAGAGAGAATATTACTTAGTGATTGATCTTGAAAATTGTATTTTTTTTTCTATTTCAGCCTCAGAATAGGGCCAAATGTAATTTGACTTTATATCAGACGGATCTCAATTTACATTTACCATATTGCCCCTGGGGTTTTATTTTTTTTAACTTACCAGCTTATTTTCATAATTTTATTAGATAGGATTTGGACTTGATGAAAATCTCAACTGTAATAATACATTATATCGATAATATGAAGATATTAGAAACTGAACAGCAAACTAGCAATGACTTTTATGCAATGGTGACACATGTACCAACAATAAAACCTGGTCTATAAATCTAGCAAAGGCTCAAGGGTCAAAGGCTCAAGGGCCAAAATGATAAAATTCTCAGGACTAACCTGGGCAGGAGCCACCATTGATATTCCACAGATGACTGAAAGTGAGCTACTGTTATTGTCTGTCCCAAGAACTAAGTAAGAATCTTAGTACCTGGTTACTGTATACACCCTTTGGAAGACAATTACTGACTTGCATTAGTTGAAGCTGTCTTATGACTTAAAGACATAAGCTAACATGGAAATGATAAATACCCATAATGTCTTGGATGATATTAAAAAAAATACTTTGATATGGAAAGCAGTCCCAGAAGAGCTCCATAATCAAATGGAGATAGTTTACAGGAACATGCTACTAGGGAGAATGCAAGGGGGTGCTCATCATATTTAAGAGCATGTAGCCTCTTTTCCCCTATGGCCAGCTTTGGAACCACTAGAAGACCTGATGCCACATCAGTAGCGTCCTTTGAACAGCTCTCTATTCACCACAAAAATCACTACTTTGTTGATGGAGGGCAGCTCCACAGTGGACAGACAGTGCCTTGTTTGGAGGGTTGCCACACTGTGATTGGCTGATGGAAAAACTGATTGAAGGAGGCAAGAACAAATCAGCTCAGTGTACTGAACTGCATGCTGTTTTTCTTGCAGTAGTGCTTCCAGAGTTGAACAATGGTAAGAGTTTCCATGGTTGAGTGGTCATTAACTCATGAGCAGTGGCTAATGGCTGGGATGTATGGTCAGCTAGAAACTCACTGGAAACTGGATTAATAGATACCTGCCTGGGCATGGCCCCATGAAAATCACCATGAGAATATAAATAGTGCATTAAAATAAGACATCGTGATGCACATCAGAGGAACTTCCTTCTAGGAGTGCAAGGTGACTGGACCCACCGAACCGGGTGTGCTCACTCGAGTGGGGACAGGAAGGTGCATAAAGTGAATGACCATGGAGGAGCTGCAGCAATACAAAGATGGGCTGGTCATCAATGCATACCTCTTGCACCCTCTGAATTACAAAATGCTGAGAAGAACTGTCCTGTCTGCTGGCAAGAAGGGCAGAGGCTGCAGATGGCTATGGGACAGTCTCTCCAGGAAGAAGGTCCTGGACAGAGCCAGCGAACAGACTATATGGGACTGATGCTGCTATCTCTGAGAGGCTGTAAATGTATCTGGACAAGAATAGATACTTACTCTGGACTGGGCTTTGCCTACCTGATGGTAGATGAAAGTGCTCTTAAATACTATAAAAGGGCTGTAATGAAAGATACCGTGCCAGCTTGGACTGGCAAATTAGATTTTTTTTAAACCAACTAACACAATTTACACCCTAAAATGTCCTCCAATGGGCAACTAGATATTGCACTAAGCAGACCTATCATGTTGCATATTATCCTCAGATTAATGGTTTGGGAGATAATTGGAACTCTCATTGTTTAGAATGGGGGGAGGCTAAAATCAGGGAGGGCTGGTTTTCATGCCTTTGTAACAGTATACTCACCTTCAACATTATGGGGGACTAAGAGAGAGATGGATTTTATGTTTGACTGGGAACACTTCCCTACCTATTACTGTATGTAAAACAGAAGGCATGTAATTTCACCTAGATAGATTCTTCCATTTTTCTATGGGACTTGTAGATAGGGGGTGGAGGACATGCTGGTACAACTATACATTTCTTCCTTACATCACCTCTATTTTCCTGTTTTCTACCAGTAGTGGTAGCCCCAGGACCATGGCTGCAATTGCAGTTACCAGAAGCAGAGAGATCCCTATACAAGAAACTGTAACTATGTCTTTAACCCCCAATACCAGAATTCCTAAGGGCCTGATGGGATGCACTGTGCCTTCATCCCATCTGGCAAAACTGGAGTTGACAGTGAATGCAGCTGTATCCTGCCTTGTGGTTGTGATAGCTCATTACCTCTGTACCTATGTAATTCTACCCTCCCTATATGGGTAATGCTATGGTGTGAAGGTGTCTGCCAAAAAAGCATGTGTTGGAAGCTTAATTCCTAATGCAATGGTGTTGGGGGATGGGACCTAATGGGATGTATATAGGTCATGAGAGCTCCACCCTCATAAATGGATTAATGCTGATTATAAAAAGATTTGAAGCTTTAAGTTTTATCCTTTCTGCAATGAGATGACACAGCAAGAAATCTCTCAGCAGGTGTTGGCTGGCTCTTGATCCTGGACTTTCCAGCCTACAGACTGTAAGAAAATAAATTTCTGTTCATTATAGATTACCCAGTCAGTGGTATTCTTTAAAGCAGCAGAAAATGGACTAAGACAGATGAGGACGGGCTGACGGGGAGACTCCTGATAGACTGGTGTTATTGCTGACGACCCAGACCAGCACAGCAGCTGAGCCTAACATCCATTCCAAAGGTGAAAAAGTTTAGGTAAAAAGCAATGACAAATGGAGAGGAATAGAAATAGTAGCTCAGGGTAAAGGAATGAATAAGTGGGTTATGAAAGGAGAGAAATCCAACATTACATTGGTCCTTCGAGAGAGACTCAGAGAAAGAGAACAATATTTCTCTTAGTACAATTGCACCAGATCCCCAAAAGGATGGAGCCACATGTTTGCTTAGATCACTCCTGCTTTTTGAACCTGACAAGGTCAAATGAAGCCTGTAAATCTGAGTGGCTTTGCTCTGGGAGATATTTTAGTGATATGATGATGAACTGGATCAATTGTTAGTTACTAAGTGGAACTCTACTAATATATTAATATCTGTGGACTCTTATTTCAGGTTATATCTCCTATAAAAGATATCATTTGGGAAGAAACTTCCAGGAACTACTCCCTACTGGGCCATTGGAACTTGCAGTGTACAACTTTTGGCAGACTGATGACTATGTAACTATAAACACTGAGGATCAAATGTTTAGAAAGTTTCTTGGTTATAATGGAAAAATATATAGCAGTGTTATATCTGACCTGCTACAGTGTGTTATCCACAAGTACATATCACCCCTGTTTTTGTGGGTAGAGAGCTATTAAACAGAATAGGAAAGGATAACAGTTTCCTGAGGGGATTAAAGGAGTAGGCATCACAAGATATGACAGCTTGAATTCCCCGGAGAACAGCTCCACCCTGAGATGAGGAAGGCTGTGGGAGGAAGGCTTGTGGCGCAGCCAAAATAAATTACATCTAGGTGTGACTACGACATTTCTAATCCTAGTATGAGAGAGCCATCATTTTGGCGGGTACAAAACAGGATATTTTAATTGCCCTCAGGCCATTAGCACCCAATGGCAAAAACATGAATGATAGATTTAGGAACATTGGTCCACAGGCAGAAAGTACTTTAGGGTGGTTAGATGTCTATGTAGGCACCATGGAACAAGCTGAATTTTCTTTTGATGAAGAGCAGGATTCAGAGGAAAAGATCTTATGGACGAGAATAAGTAGATCAGAAGATATTCCATTCCAGAGATAGGAGTCAATCAAAAGTGTTTTTTAAAAAGTTCATTGAAGACTTAGAAATAATACTAGATATTGCTAGGACCTAGTATTGGGAAAGGATTTCTGCTCTTGGCTATGACAGAGGCCAAAGCGGGCAATGGTTTCTCATCCTAACTGTTAAGACTTAATTGAGGTAATCATGGAAATCTTATGGACTTTTGGACCTGAGGGAGTTCTCTGAGGGCACTTATTTATACTATGCACTATGAGGATAGAAACTATGTTGAATATTATTCATATACTTCCTGTAGGAAGAAGGTCAGCCTTGCTCTACAAAGTCTCTGCTGTATCAGTCTCCATACAAGCCTATAAATTGAGACAGTGTGACTGTCTTTGTCTCCAGCTGACTTGGACTGCAGGAATAACCTAAGCATAGCAAGTTACAACAATACCTGTTTAAAATAAAATCTTATATAAGAGCAAGGGCCAATTCTGTTAATATGGAATATTTCAAGATTCTTATTCTTAATCGCATCTACAAAGTTTCTTTGCCATACAGCAACATATTCATAGGTTCTGGGAATTAGGACATACATATCTTTGGGGAGCCATTATTCAGCCTACCACCCTGAGCAAAGCAGGTAGGAGTAAGAAAAGGTACCAAGCAAACACTCTGAAAAATGGCACCTGGGCGACACCTGTGGCTTAAAGGAGTAGGGTGCTGGCCTCATATGCCAGAGGTGGCAGGTTCAAACTCAGCCCCGGCCAGAAACTGAAAAAAAAAAAAAAAATTGCACCCAACCAAGTGTCAGTATGATGAGGTAGGGAACATCAGCCCGTGGGGCTTTGGGGCAGAGCATTGTTAAAGGCACAGACCCTGCTGTGTTCTGGTGATTGTTGCTGAGTAAGTGTTAGAAGAGGTGGACAGAGACAGGGATGAGTCTGGATGCAGAGGCTTGAAGACTGACAGCAGATGCTAAAATAAACATGACTTAAACAGATGCTAACTAGAGGGGGTGATTAACAGAGACAGGAGCTAGCTTCAACTAGCTTGCCAGCTATCTCTGCCACCTTACATGATCTTTGCTAATTATAGTATTATTTACACCGGGTTTAAAAATTTCTCTGCCTTTAAATAACCATGATAGTTCTAAGATAACCATATAAAGTATGAAAATGAGAGGGAATCCAATTCTAGGAAATATGACTCAAATTATTAGTGAAAGCCAACTCCCTAGCCCTGAATATTTCTCCTCTCAATCAGTAAGACTACAACAGATCTAAACTACGAACTCTTGGGCAGCTACTCTTTCTGGAGCCTACCTGTTCCCCTCCCTTAGAGTGTACTTTCACTTTCAAGGAAAAGCTGTGTCTTGCTTAGCTTATGTGACATGTCCTGAAATGTTTTTTCCCAACGAGCACCAATAACTTGGAAAAATCCTCTACTCAGAGGTTGGTAATATAGGAAGGTTGGTCCACAGCTGCCAAAGAAGACGGGAACCCAAATATGTATGTAAAGTAGTTAAATTTTTTTCTGGAGACAGAGTCTCACTATGTTGCCTTTGGTAGAGTACCCAGGCATCACAGCTCACAGCAACCTCCAACTCACTGGCTTAAGCAATTCTCTTGCCTCAGCCTCCCAAGTAGCTAGGACTACAGGTGCCCATCACAATGCCAGGCTATTTTTGGTTGCAGTTGTCATTATTGTGGCAGAGTTTGAACCTGGTGTATGTAGCCTTGGTGTATGTGGCCAGTGCCAAAACCACTGTGCTATGGGCGCTGAGCCAAGTAGTTCAATTTTTAAATGCCAACAATATATTCAAGTTTTGAAGTTTAAAAATATACTGTAGAGGGCAAAATAAAACATATCTGTGTTCTGTGCAGTTTACACTTTTATAATGACAATGAAATTGCGTTTGAAGAAAGTATCAATATAACTGTTCTCCCATAGGCTGGAACTTTTTTCCTGATGAGGAAAATGACATGTTATAATAATGTAAATGTAATTTAGAAAATGCTCCACCTTTAATCCTTATGACTTAGTATGTGAGGTTGGTTTTCAAGAGAAGGGTTTGAAGAACCCCATCCCTATTTTCTTTTTTTTTTATAATATTTTTATTTTTTATTAAATTATAGCTGTGTACATTGATATGATCATGGGGCATCATATACCCATCCCTATTTTCAAGAGAAGGGTTCAAAGAATTCAGAAGGTAAAGAAACAGCTTGTCCAAGCCCACTAAGGGGCAAAGCTAGGATTTACTCCTGGCCTTTTCCTTCCGAATCCCCTCCTTTCCCCACATACCTTTCTGTGCTGCCCTTTCTCTATCCATAACTAAATCATAACACTTGCCAGGACGATCAATCTCACTTAGGGTTTTTCACGTAGCTTATGCCGGAAACTGTTCTCTCCCTCATTCTGCTTTTCTCGGAGTTACATATGGCATCCTCTCGGCTTTGTTCACAGAGCAGCAGACAACAGCTCAAAGCCAGAGCACGCAGATGCTGAAAGGAAATAGGGCCCCAGTGGATCCAAAACTGAATCACTGTCCATGTTCAGCAAGAAAACACATTTTCCCACCATTCGTGTAGTTTGGGCAAATGTGATAAAACCAGCCCATATTTCTCCTCCTCCTCCAAGAGCAGTTCAGAAGGAATCTGTAGCTCTGTGTCTCTGGAGGGCCTCAGAAGCTGGGCATGTGAGAGGTAAGCACAGAGAATGGCCTGCAACGGATGCTCTTTTGCCATTTGATTTCCAGTCTCACTTCTGAAGCTTTTAACTGAACATAACTCTTCTGATCAGCATTGCAACCTCCCTTCCGTACCCTCCAGGGCTGTGTGTTGTGAGCACCAGGCTCTGACAGTGGCCAGCCAGTAGTTGGCTTTACTATTGATCCCTTCTTCTTTGTTGTGTTTTTCCTTTGAAAGCTCCATTCAGTACTTTGGCATTAAAAAAAGCTCGGTATGAATAAAAACAACATAATTCTGTCTCTAGGAGAAGTCAACACCAGAATGAGTTGTGACCCATCTTCTGCAGCTAAAATGACTTTCAAAACTTGTGGTTGTGCTCGGGGTGTTGAAACAGGATGTGCGGGATCTGCTGGAACAGGGCCATTAGTCAGTGAAGAAACTTCCCCGGGCAGATAGGCAGGGACCATCTTAATTTTTTGCCTTTGTTTTTCCTGTTTGCTGCCAACTGCAAGTTAACAATTTGGATACAAATTCCCTAACCTTTGAGTGCCAGCAGCACTCAATTTCGTGCTGTCTAATTGATATGTAAACAAAGTCACAAATTTGACTTAATTATATTTTCCTTAAGTTTGGTCAACTTATTTTGGGGGAGATTGTTTAGTTTGCGATTTTCTTAAAGTCTGGCTAACTCTTGACTTTCTGAAACATTTTGCTGAAGCATTACCCAGTCAACCTCAGGAACAGCCACCCTGTCTGCCTGATCTGTACACCAAGTTACAGCCTTACAATTGTAGACTGTTCTTTAGTGCTGAAAACAACAACAAAACTTGGTAGCATAATCTTCTTTTCTTTAAATAAAATCAGGTAAGAGAAGTGAGAAGGAATTAAGTGAAGGCAGGTGTGACTCTTTCAATCCTATGTAGAAATTGCTTCCAATAGAATCAAATACATATTTTTCCCATCCCAATGGGGAAACATCTATTTTTATTTGATATGACTCTAGCCTATAATTTATTTTTGTATTTTCACCTCTATTCTTAGGAAAAATCTTTCTGATTATTAACCTGGGAACTTCTCTGGAATCTTTTGTGCTGGTTGCTGTGTTAGTTTCTGAGGGTTGCCAGAGCAAATTGCCGCAAACTGGGTGGCTTGAAACAATAGCAGTGCATTTGTTCATAGATCTTGAGTCTAGAAGTCTGAAGTCAAGGTTTGGCAAGGTCATGCTTCCTCTAAAGGCTCTAAGGAGAAATCCCTCCTTGCCTTTCTCGTGGATTCTGTTGGCCACCAGCCATCCCTGGCATTCCCCATCTCTGCCTCTGTCTTCACATGGCGTTTTCTGCTGAGTCTCTCTCCGCTTCTTATAAAAACAACCCTCATTGGAATTAGGGCTCACTATAATCCGTGATGACCTCATCTTAACCAATTACAGCTGCTAACACCTTATTTCTAAATAAAGTCACATTCCAGAGTCTAGGTAGACATGAATTTGGGGGACATACTATTTAACCCACACAGTTGCCGTTTGTAACTTAAGCTAAGTACACATGATATCACATGTGAGAATTTCAATCACATATCAGGAAGTTTCATCTACTCAGTCACTTCAGGTGTGACATTTGAAGATGGTGACCAATGTTTTTAGGATGTTATCAAGGTTTGGGAGATAGAACTCAGTTACTCTGTTTTTGTTCACTTATGGATTACTTTTGTTCACTGTAGGCCTTTCTCATGTATTCAGCACAGACAGATACTGTATTGGAGCAGTTAAGGCAGAAAAAAAACTAAATACAGAATTCAGGGAGAGCATTTTAAATCCTCCCTGCCAAGGACAATGCAAAGATGCACCCTGCTAAGCCCTACAGAGGGATTCAGACTAACACCCATGTTATTATTTTACAAAAGTTCTTCTTGCTTAAGCTTTGCCTAATGATTGAGTTTTAGAATTGAAATGTAACATACAACACATGTTTCCAAGATCCAGTGGGAAGTCTATCTAGTTGATGTAGAGCACTAACTCCTTGCTTCTCACACTAGGAGAGAAGACCCGTCTGGGTGTGGCTGAAATATTTCATTGATATGTTAATGCATAACTATGGACATTTACTCATTTATAAACATCTAACCTTGAGTAATCTGTTAGTGCTGTGACTAGACTTTTCAATTTGACCCAATTCAGCAAGAAGTGATATATTCTGGGAAAGAAGGACAAAGGAGCAAAGAACGTACATTGTCATTGAGTGATTTTCTTTCCAGATTTCTTAACTTAATTTATGGTCTTTAATTAGTCTCTCATTCTCTCTTCTGAATGTCTAGACATCTGCTTACCAGTGTAATCTGATGATATTAAGGAAAAATTTATCTGAGTAAAATTTATATGCATGCCTGAGGGGCTGCTTAGGTCTCTGGATGTTGAGAGGTCCAGAATCTTGGGAGATATGGAAGACTGGCCTTCATGAGAACATGTTGGAAGTTGTGGGAGAAGTGCCTGCCCAGGGGCAACAGATGGTTCTAGGCACAGTAGATGTTAGGAAACTTGAAGCACAGAAACCTGATGAATCCCAAGATAGAAATACCAAGGCAGTTATAGTTAATCTATGTCTCGAAGGCATTTATTTAATATTCGATCTGCATTCTCTGTCCTAATAATATCCTTTTCTCCACAGCTGCTAAATTTTCCCAGCTATGCATGGGTTATCCATAGGAGAGAGTGATAAGTGATAAAGATAGATAATTATAATAGCAATTTGCTTTATTATAACCAGGAAGTATCATTAGTAAGAAATTGTTGATTCTTGGATTCTCAGTTGCTCAAGCTGAATGTGTTTATTCTAGGGTTTTGAAGCAAATTATTAATTCTTTTCTATCTGATAATTGATAATATATAGATTTTGAAAATAAATCCTCTCCCACTGATCATTTTCTAGTTTACTGTGGTTTCTGAATTCTATTTATTATTTATTCTATAACTACATTAACTTACCTAGTAAATTTAATATCATTGTTAAGAAAGAAAAATAGAAGCTAATGAGCGCAATTCTTCATCAATGTCTGCAGGTTTAATCGTCATAATATTTGTACAGTATGAAAAAGATGTCAGATGACTGCTACAATTATCTGCTTTGGAGAGATTTATTAAATTTGCAATTATTTTGCTTGCAATGCCAGCATTAAATTAATTTATTTTAAAATGTTAGAAACAGACATATTTGTGAAGATATCATTTTTTATTTTGTAGGCATTTTTGACAGATTCCCTTTCTACCAAAGGAAAAGCACATAAGGCAAATAGTTTGTTCAAGCTGTAATACAATATATTTCAACCTAATTTTCATTCATTCATACTTTTACTTACTCAAAGAATGGTCATTTCTGAAAGATCCTTCTATGTGTCACTCACTGTTGTAGACACCAGTGGTATGGGAGAAAAAAACAAACCTTATTCTGACACTAGAGCTCATATTTTAGTGAGATGTGTCTGGGGGTAACAGACAATAACAAAAAGCACTTAACATCTCAAGTGCTGTCAAAATGTGCAGTGCCATGAAACAAATGTGAAGCAGGGTAAGAGGATGATAGATGAAATAAGATAGTGGCTTTTCAGCAGAGACTTGATGGAGTGAGGAAGCCATGGGCAGAGGTGGACTTTCTGTGAAACATATAAAGCTTAAAATCCACTACTTTCACGGTGGTCTCTGAGTGGTGAGAGTTGCTGGGTACAGTATTTCTAGTGGGGAGAAGAAGCCAGATTGCTATCAGGAAGTATTTCTATATAAGCATTTATACTAAAAATGCTAAAGATACCTCTAAATAAAATGAAAGATGAATTCAAAGTATCTCCCAGACCACCAGTAATTTGCCATAGTTTCTGTTCTCATTTTATATAGATATTAACCTAATTTTGCATTTGTGATTTTATTTGTTTTTATGAAAGCACATCCTTGGTCTTAATTATATAAACTTCAGGCCCTGACCAAACTTTATCCACTCCAGCTATGGGAATTAGAGGGGAAGAGGGGGAGTGACAGAAGAATAGCAAGGAAATCAGTGTGGCTGGAGGTCAGCCTGTGTGAGGGTGGTGAGTGTGAGGTCAGCAAACTCATGAGGCCATAAGGCAGGCGCAACAGGGAATCTAATCAAGTTGTAAGATCAATGACTTATATTTTATAATCAATTACTCTGGGTTTTATTTTAATCAAGTTGTAGGATCAATGACATATTTTTTATTTCAGATTAATACAAGGGTATAAATGATTAGGTTACAATGTTTGCATTTGTTAGGTAAAGTCCCCATTGTAGTTGTGTCCTGCACCCAGGAGGTGTGCTATGTACCCTTACACTGTGCCCATTAAGTGGAAACATACCAACCCCTTCCTCTTTTTTCCCCGTCTGCAACTTGAGTTGAACTGAGTTTTTCTCTTGTGTGGGTGTGTATTAGTTCATCTACTGGCTTCATATTAGTATTGAGTACATTGGATACCCGCTTTTCCATTCTTGTGATATTTTATTAAGAAGAATGTGTTTCAAGTATATAATAATATATACTTAATACTTTGTTAATACAAAACATCTAAAGTCTACATCTTCTTTATGGCTGAATAATATTCCATGGTATACATATACTGCAGTTTATCAATCCATTCATGTGTCGATGGGCATTTAGGTTGTTTCCACATCTCAGTGATTGTAAATTGAGCTGCAATTAACGATCTAGTGCAGCTGTCCTTATGATAAAATGAGTTTTTTTCTTTTGGACAGATGCCTAGGAATGGGATTGCAAGATCAAATGGAAGATCTAATTTGAGTTCTTTGATGATTCTTCATTCTTCTTTCCAAAGAGGCTGTATTAGTTTGTAGTGCCACCAACAGTGTAAAAGTGTCCTTCTTTTTCCACACCTGCACTAGCATCTGCAGATTTGGGACTTGGTGACATGGGATGACTTACATTTTAATCAGATTCTTTTAAAAGAATCACTCTGGCTGCTCTGTGGAGTTAGAGTAAAGGAGACAAGAGTAGAGGTGAGAAGACCTAGTAGGAAAATACTGCTGTAGGGGAGATGGTGGCTGGGGCCTGGTCACTGTCAGAACAGGTGGTGACAAATGCCAGGATCAGGTCTATACAATTTTTGAGACAGGATGCCATTCTATCACCAGGCTAGAGTGCAGTTGTGGCATCATAGCTTGCTGGAGCCTTGAACTCCTGGGCTTAACCAATTCTCCTTCAGCCTCTTGAGAAGCTGGGACTATAGACACATGTTGCCATACCCAGCTAATTTTTCTTATTTTCTGTAGATATGGGGTCTCACTATGTTGCCCAGGCTGCTCTTGAACTTCTGGACTCAGCCTCCTGGAAGGCTAGAATTACAGGTGTGAGCCACTGTGCCTGGCCAGGATCAGGGATATATTTTAAGGCAGATGTGAGTTAAGAACATTTGCATGTGGATTGAATTAGTTGATAAGGCTGAATTAGTATTCCATGGTATACATATACTGCAGTAGGGGAGTATGGGAGTAGACAAGGAAGAAGCCAAGGCTTTGGCCTGAATCATGACTGGATGGAGGTGTTATTTATTGACTTAGGGAACTGCATAAAGATTTCATCTTTGGAGATACTAAGTTTGAGCTAGACATTCAGGTGGAGATAAATAATAGATTATTGAGTCTGTTACAGTCACCTTTTGATTTTTCTTTTTTCTTCCTTCCCTCCCTACCTCTCTTCATTTTTTGTCCATTGATTGATTGACATTCATTCATTCACTGAGTATATACTTGTTGAACAGCTCCTCAGTGCTAGGCTTCATGCTAGGTACTGGGATTACAAATATGAGTAAGATATGATTCAATCCTTCAGTTCACTTTGTGATCTTCATAACTTTTTTGATATATTAAACTATAGAGGAAAGAAAACTCAGTCAAGCCGGTAACTTGATATTTCCTTGAGTCTAAGGAACTATGACTTATAAAAAATAGAATTCATAAAAATTTTCTGAAAAAACGCAAACACTACTAAAATTAACACAAACTTCACATTTAAAATACAATTTAAAATATGACATTAAAAAGTGTATCTTAGAATTCTGAAACTATAGTGCATATTGGTTACATCTATTGGGCTCTGATTTTCTAAGCTCTTGGCACACTTTACATCATTTAATCATCACAAAAAATATTTGAGATTGTAATATTATTACTCCTGTTTTGTATACGATGAAGCTGAGGCATAAAAAAATTAAGTAAAGTGGCAAAGCTGGAAACTAGAGATATCTGATTAAAAGTAGGCATTTAATATACTAAATTTATTTTAAGAGTTAAGAGACCTAGGCTGTAGTCCAGATTCCATTTCTAAATTTTTTTTTTTTTTTTTTTTAGAGACAGAGTCTCACTTTATGGCCCTTGGCAGAGTGCCGTGGCCTCACACAGCTCACAGCAACCTCCAACTCCTGGGCTTAAGCGATTCTCTTGCCTCAGCCTCCCGAGCAGCTGGGACTACAGGCGCCTGCCACAACGCCCGGCTATTTTTTGGTTGCAGTTTGGCCGGGGCCGGGTTTGAACCCGCCACCCTCGGTATATGGGGCCGGCGCCTTACCGACTGAGCCACAGGCGCCGCCCTCCATTTCTAAATTTTACATACCTGTCCTTGGATTTTAGCATCAGTAAAGTTGGATTTGAAGGTCTCTGGGCATCTTACATGCTCTGCTAAGATTGTAACAAAATTTACTGTATTTTAATTTGCAATATGGCTCTCATTTTTAAACTGGCTTAGATAATTAATAAATACAACAACTAATTATTCCATACTTAACATTGGCCAGATTGTTAGGTGCTTTATACAGGTCATCTAACTCAGTAATGACAAAATAGTCCTGAAAGGTCAGGTTCATTATTATTGTGTTATGAGTAAAGAAACAGATTAAATAATTTTCTGAAGGTCTAATCCAGTTCTGAATCCAAATTCCTCCAGGCTACTGTTTTTCCAGGAAGGTAGGATCATCTTAAATGCAAAACTCCAAAAAAAAAAAAAATAAAAAAGTGTCAACTCTCAGGAAAATATAGGACATGTAGGGAGTGTGAGTCTAGTTAGAGGAAGAGGGTGTTAAAAATGCTGAAGCTGTTTTGCCGCAACTTCAGCCTCGTGAGGATTTCAGATAACACTGCAGTTTGGCAAGCTCTCTGTAGAGAATAACCTGCCAAGATTCACCCATTAGTAAAATTTAAAGTTTCCTTAGGAAGCCCTGCTGTCAATAATATCATATTATGTAAATTATCCTGTAGACATCAAAATGTTTAGGAAAATAGAACTTTTCTGGCCTTCTTGGACATCTGCATAACAATTTTAATTATTTAAAGGTTTCCTTTGAACGTGAAGTGTACTGATATTTGTGTGCATGGGTATTCTTAAGTTTAAACATGAACAAATGTGGAAGAATGGTGTGAAGGTCGCCATAACCCACTACTCAGCTTCAACAATTGTCAGTAGTCTGCCAATCTTGTTTCACGTATTATTGCCTGCTCCTTGCTATTTTTTTCTCCTTTCAGCTTTATTGAGGCAAACTTTACATTTCATAAATTAATCCATTGTAAGTGTGCAATTCAATGATTTTTAGTAAATTCGTAAAGCTGTGCAGCCATCACCACAATCTTATTTTGGAGCTTTCATTACCCCAGAAAATTCTCTCCTGTCCATTAGCGGTTAATCCCTCTCTTCTACCTAGCCCCAGAAAATATTTATCTGTTTTCTGCTGTCTTATATATTTGTCTTTTCTGGACATTTTATGTAAATGGATCATACAATATTTGTTCTTTTCATCTGATTTCTTTCATTTAGAAAGATGCTGTTAAGGTTCATTCATGGTTTAACATGTATCAGTAGTTTGTTGATTTTTATTGCTGAATAGTATTGCATGATAGGAATATATCACATTTTGTTTATTTATTCACAATGTAATGAACATTTGGGTTGCTTTTGGCTGGAATGTATAATGCTGCTATAATTATCCACATACAAGCCTGTCCATGAACATATGCTATCATTTGCTTTTTGGTATATATCTATGCATAGAATCTCCAGGTTTATGTTCACATTTAACTTTTTAAATATCTGCCAAACTATTTTCAAAACAGCTTCACCATTTAACATTTCCTCCCGCAGTGTATGGGATTACAGGTACTCCACATCCACACCACAACTTATCTGTCTTTTAAAATGATAGTCATCCCAGTGGGTACCTCGTGGTATCACATTGTGATTTTAAATTGCATTGCCCCAATGACTTATGATGTTGAACATTTTTGATTTTCTTATTAGCTTTTTATAAATCTTTGGTGATGTGTCTATTAAATATTTTACTTGCTTTAATTTGCATAGTTTATCTTTTTGTCCTTAAGTTTTAAAGTTAAGACCTAGGCTGTAGTCCAGGTTTATAAACTTGGATACAAGACCTTTATCAATACATGATTTGCAAATATTTTTCTCCATTCTCTGTTCTGTCTGTTCATTTTTTTAGTGGTGACTTTCGAAGTGAGAAAATTTTTAGTTTTGACGAAGTCCAATAAATGCTTGTTCTCTCTGATGGATTACACTTCTGTAATTAAACCTAAGAATTCTTTGCCAAACCATAGTCACAAAGATTTTTCTCCTTGTTCCAGCTCGGGTGGGGGTAGTCTACACGCAACCTGGGCTGCCCTCGTTTCCAGGTGTGTGGTGTCTGGCAAGTTATTGAAGTTCTCTAAATGCATTTCGTCATCTGTGAAGTGGGGTTAACAAAAGCATCTACCTCATACGATTTCTGGGAAGCTGTTTTTATGTATGTAAACAGCTTCACACAGTGCCTAGTTTCTAGTAAACACTCAAAAATTGTTTTCTTTCTACGATATAATGTGATCTATGGTATGCTTACAGTAGGCATGTGATGCGGCTATCCGAGGAAATGATTTTGGGACCTGAAGCACAAGTAGGAATTATCAGTGAGGGAGTGGAGAAAGCCTGTGGGATAGAAATTTCCAGAAGAGGGCTAGAGGGAAGAGGGAGCCTTACCCAAGATGAGGACAGAGTCATGGACAAATTAAGTAGTCACTGGGAGCTGTAGGAGGGTGTGTGATAAAACTCTTATGTTTCTCTAGAGGTAATCCTTTATGATGTGTTTGGGAAATGACTGAGAAATTGAGTCGGCTTATTTGCTTTTTGTTTTTACTCTCTTCTATATCCCCATTTTCCATATCAAATCTGGACCATCCAGTAACCTCAATATGTTCTATGTTTCACTCCCTGCCTGCATATCTTTACTCAAAGAAATAATGATTAAGGAAGAAATTGTTCCATGTAGGCTGAGAAATACTGATTGCAACTATTCTTTTTTTCAAAAATCAGATTGTTATGCCATTCTGAGCCTTCAGCCCATCAATCACCTCTCATAAGAAACTAGTTAATTATGAAAGCTGACATACGTCTTTAAAAATAAGGAAACCTCTAAAATGCATCAACTAGAGAAAGTAATAGAAAAATTCACAGTAAGAAATGTGAGGGTTTTTTTTTTTTGCTAACAGCTGTGTTGTGATGGCATTCACATACCATATAATTCCCTCAATGAAAAGGTACAATCCAGTGGGTTTTAGTATACTCATAAGGTTATTTACACTGTACCACACAATCTTGCTTATACTATTAAGAATATGCTTCTCCAATCTCATACATGATAGCAATCTGGGGTTCACCTACTTTAGTCTTATCTACTAATCTTCATTCTTGAATCTGCCCAATACCTCACCTTTGGATGCATGTCCTATTCTGGTCAACCCTGGATTAACTTTTGAGTTTGAGATTTGGTTTTCTGTGTACACATTTTCCAATAGAGCATGTCAAAACACTCAGAAACCATGTTCTTCTGTGTGCTTCTGTGTAAACTCCTGCTGGAATGGAAGAACCATGTCTACCTTGGGACCATGCCCTGGTATCACAGGGACCCTCTGGACAGAATTCTCAACTACGTATTGGTATTTTTCTTGTGGCTTGGTGCCTAAGTTTACTTCTAATAGCAACTGGATGTTTAGCTTTTTCCAACCAGTGGAGAACCACCTTGGCATTGAGGAAGCACAACTCTGTGTGCATCTATAAAGAAGCATTGCATCTAGTGTTTCTTTTGGATTAAATGGATAGGTTAATTTAGCGCAACAGACCGGTTTACGCTAAACAGTTATGTCCTTTTAATGAAGCCATTAATACTGCTTTCAATTCTCTGGATCTTTATTTTGACTTTGATAGTGGGATTGACAGTGTTCAATAAAGTTTTAAACTATTTTCAATACATTTTCTTATGGATGTCAAAAATGATGGGAAACAGGTATGTCAACTCACTGAGAGCCATATGTGTAGATTCAGGCTAAAAGATGGCCCCATAACCTGAAAACAAAAAGGCAATTGGTCTCACTAACTGTAACATATTTGCAGGAGGCAATTTAACCACTGGAGAGAATGCAAGTGTTTACAGAGCTGCAGAAAACGGAGCTTACTGCTTTGTAGATAAGAACCTATGGGACTTGGAGGGATTTAATCAACATTCAAACTATAAACACACTTGGTGCCAATTCCAGGTTATATTTAAGTTTCAGGTTGATTTCCCAAGAAGCAAGAAGTTCAGCACTTCATTGTTTCTTTTAAAAGCTGCAATCCCAGTTGCTTATTGTTTACAGAAAACCATGGCATTATTTTTGGAAATGGAAATGGAAAATTCTCTAGAGTCCTGATAAGGACAGGTCATATCTCCCTGAAGGTTTTTTAAGGGCCCAAGTTTTGAACCAATTGCATGAATAACAATTTTGGGTAGTTCCAGGGTCAGGATGGTTTTCATTTAGCCCAGCACCTAGTCAATCAGCTAGCCTGGCCAAATATAACTCATCTTTTTAAACGGACTTACTACTTGTCCTTGAATTTAAGACTAGGCTGAAATATGGCCCCTGCTGTGGCTGAGTAGCCCTGCATCTAATATTTATGGAAAAAGAAATGTAACATATCTTAGCAAGGTTGCCTTTGGAGATTATCATGCCTGGCTCTCTTTTCTTTCCTTTGATCAAGGTCTGTAGCTTTTTGGATGCTTTCTGGAGTGAGCCTCTGCCCAGGCGGCACCAGGTATTCTTTGCTTCTTTCTCTCTTTGTCATTCTTGTATTTAAAAAGAAATGAGGTTTTATCCTTTGAATAGAAAAATTTACAAAGTCTCTGTAACTCTACATTTAAAAATTTCACTCTGATTCTGGTTTGACAAATGACAATCTCTTTTTTACTCCTTTTCATCTTTGCTGGTCATTTTAGAAATACTGAAGTGATTGCAAACACAGAGGAAGCCTCCTTAGGTGAACTGACTCGGCTGTCCTCTGCTGAGAGAAAAGGCTATCTCCTTTCCCTTATTCTCTGTGACCAGGGTCACTCAAATTACTTGTGCACGGGAAATGCCTTGGCTTGCTGAGAGCGCTAATGGGCATGACAATCAATGTTGCTTATACGAATATATCACACTCTAGGTAAGCGATTTCACTAGTAGATTTCTTTTCTCTGGGGATTCAGTCAACAACATTTATACAACACTCATAGCAGACAAAGCATGGTACTAGACATGGGAAAAAAGGGCAAGAGGGTCACAGGGAATGGCTTCTGCTATGTTAGAGTTCTTCAGAGAAAGAGACAAAGTGAGAGAGAAAGCCAGGGGGGTAGAGATATTATAAAGAATTGGCTCACGTGACTATGGAGGCTGACAAGTACCAAGATCAGCAGTTAGCAAGCTGGAGACCCATCAGAGCTGACAGTGTGAATTCCAGTCTGGGTGCAGGAAAAATCCACTGTCCCAGTTCAAGCAGTCAGGTCAGAGAAGTTCCCTCTTTCTCAGTCTCTTTGCTCTATTTAGGGCTTTAAATGATGGAAATGGGTCATCCACATTAGGGAGGACAAAATGCTTTACTCAGTTTACTGATTAAAATGTTTATCTCATTCAAAAACACCCTCACAAGACACCCTGAATAATGTTTAAATAATATGTGTCCCAATCAACTTGACACATAAAATTAGTCATCATAGTAAGTGTACATAGACAAGAGTGCGAAAAACACCAGGCAACAGATAGAGTTGGTCCCTCTGTATTCATGGGTTCCCAATTTGTGAATTCAACCAAACACAGATCAGAAATTTTTTTTAAAAAAAATATCTGTCCTGAACATGTACCTATTTTCGTCATTATTCCCTGAATAATGCAGTATAACAACTATTTACATACCACTTACATCGTATTAGTTTTTATAAGTAATGTTGAGTTAATTTAAAGAATATGGGAGGACATGCATAGGTTATATTGAAAAACTATGCCATTTTCTATAGGGGATGGATTTTGGTATTTCAGGGAGTTTTGGAACCAATACCCCATAGATACTGAGGGACGGCTGCTGCCCCAATATGCAGTGTTTCAGCTATGTTCAAATACTGAGTGATAATAAACAGAGGTTGTATGTCCCCTTCTCAGGGATAAGGTGAAGTTCACAGAAGATAAGACAAGATGGCAGCTGGAGCCACTTCCAGATGGATCATGTAGGCATTAGCAGGGATAATCGGTGGATTATCACTGTGGCAGGGGTCTGAGCGAGACCTGAGGTCAAGGTCTAAGCTGATTTGGAAAGCAGAGAAGCACAGATGGAATCAATCCACATCTCTGCAGTGCAGGAGCATCAGAAGGAAGAAGCCACAGTCACACTGGGACCTGTAGTAATAGGATTTCACTAAAGGATAATTGTGCGAGGCAATATCTCTTTTTACCTGACTGTTCAGGGGTGTCAAGGTGTCTCTGGTAACTAAGATCAACTGCCTACTTCATTTTAGTAATCCTCCAAATTTTCCACCAAGAGGTAATTGTGACTTCAAGGCAAAATGGGAACTGTATGACAGCCATATGCAAATTGGCTCCAGTGAGAATGTGGAGGTCTCTTGCCCTGTAATTCTGTAGCTTACTGAGCATGAGATGTGGTGCAGTTTAGAGATATAGACAGGGCCTTCCCGTGACTGGGAAATAGGTGGCAAGGCAGAAGGGGGTGCCATGAGCAGCTACTGGAAGAAACAGTGCTGTGCTCAGAGTGTAAAGTCTAAAGAGGCAGCAGTGAGGGAAGCTCATGGAAAGAAGATGTGTGCGGGCTCCAGAATTGAAAATCTGCACACATTCACTATGGGTTAGAAACATGGGGTTTCTAGAGGCTGGGACTCCAGTTAGCCAAAATGTAGCCAGAGAAGTTAAGATGGCTGAAGAAGAAGAGGTGCAGGCAATTCAGTCCACGGACACAGAGCGATGCAGGACTTTTTGGTGTTGTGAACAAATTGCCACAAACATAACAGGTTAAAACAACCCGCATTTATTATCTCGCAGTTTCTGTGGGTTGGAAGTCTAGGAATAGTTAGGTGCTTTCTTCAGGGTCTCACAGGCTGCAGTCAGGGAATGTAATTCCTGGCCAGGAAGCAATTTCTTCTGAGGTTCAAGGTCTTCTGCCTACGTCAACGGTTGTTGGAAGAACTTAATTTCTTGTGGTTGCGGGACTGAGGTCCTTCACTCCTGTAGACCACCTACCGTTTCTGCCAGGTTGCCTTTGCCTTTTCTGTAACAGCCAGTTTGCTTCTCCATGGCCAGCAGAAGAGCACATGCTGAGGCTTCCTGTCTCTTACCTTTCTGGACCCTCTTTTAAAAAGCCTTATTAGGGATCTAAAATCCCTTCACCTTTGCCATGCAAAGTAATTTAATCATGAGAGTGACATCTGTCATCTTCGCAGATCCCCCTCACAGTTGAGGGGATGGGATTATACAGGGCATATGTGCCAGGGACTGGGAATCTGCCCACCCCAAGGTGTAAGCAGCTAAATTAATGTAATCATCGAACTTCAGTTAAAGAAATAATCTGGCTCTTCCAGTTACCTTGTAAATATATTTCTTGTGAGGTCAATACTGATTCCAATTGCTGTAGTCTGCAGAAAGAGTAGGTAACTGATTATACCTACAGGGCCAGTGTGTCTTCAGAGAGTGGGAATTCAATATGCAGGTTTTGTTATTTGACGGGTGGTGTGGGGCGTGATGTGATGAAAACTAATACGTTGAAGATTATTTTATCTTCTCTAAGATCACTTTATGAAGGTGAATGAACTAGGTGTCTGAAGTGTAACTTAGAAGCTATTGAAACAGCTCAGCTCTGAAGAGAATTATGTCTGTACTTGATGAAAAGCTCCAGGAAGAGAAAGATAAGGTTAAACATAAGAGGCATATTTTAAAATTAAATTTATATGCACTGGAGATGGGTTGGATTTGGGGGGTATGTAAAGGAAATGCCTCTAGGGGTTTAAGACTAAGGAAGTAAGAGATATTATTTTTTTCATTTAATATACTGTTGGAGGCCTCTTATGAACAAAATAATGTTAGGGGGGGATATCCGGATATTTAGGATATAGTTTTTTCTCTTCATGAGCTTTAAGTGTTATAGGAAAAACAGGGTAGGTTAAGAGTCACTGGTATCAAATGCCATAGAAGTGTGAGCATGGATAACCGATGTAGGCCGTGAGCAGCAGCATTCTCAATAAAGCATCTAGAGGCCCAGAGGATGCAGCTCAAAGGCAACAGAAAGAACTACAGGCTATTCATTTGGGAAGCAGGACTGAAAAATGAGTCAAAGGAGGAAGCCAGTTGAATATAAAGAGCAGGTAAAGCAAATGATTTCCTTGGGAGTTTAGAAACAGTATATTTAAATGACACTGCTGTTATTATTATTCATGATAAGAGCTCTAATGCGGTTTGAACTTGGATTCAGACAGATATCCATGGCCTTTGGACTCTGTCACTCTGCAAATACTACAGATTTTCTTTCATGTTCCTGGAATGGCTACGTGGGGAGGAGACTTGGAAGTCTTCTAAGCTAGTCTCGCATTCTTTCTGGATCATCATTCTTAGGAAGGAAGCTCACAGTTTTTCATTTAGATTATTTTGTTGCTGAACAGTTCTAGGAAGTCTTCATCCCTGGTTTGAGAAGCTCACTTTTACAACAGTGGTTTCCTTACTGAGCGTACCTGCACTAAACTGGGAGGAAGGCTTCTTGGTGCCCACCTTTGGGAAAAATGTCCATCAAATGCCCTTCACTAGGGGAACAAGATTGATAGTGGTTCCTCCAAACCAAGGACCCCTCTCCATAGGGTTTAATCAAGTAAGAGTCTTTTTTAGGATGTTGACCTCTTCCATTTCATCCTATGAAACTTGTTGGACTCCCATCTTTCAATTAGGCAGTCATATTTCTTAAATGTGGAGTGTAGCTACAGGAGTCATGTAGCCTGTACTTTATCAATGGCCTTATTTTTTTATTTTTTTTGGCCGGGGCTGGGTTTGAACCCACCACCTCTGGCATATGGGACCGGCGCCCTACTCCTTGAGCCACAGGCGCCGCCAAATGGCCTTATTTTTAAGTGCCCAATTCTGAATTTTCTCTCTCTTACTGTCTCTCCCAGTTTCTCCCTCTCTCTTTGTATAATCCATATGTAATATTAGCCTTTCTTTAAGGAATATAAACTCATTTTAGATGTCTGTTTGAAATGCAAACTTGCCTGAAGAATGAAATTTGGTGTTACCTAATCTCACCTAAAATCAACCACACTCAAAGTTTGCTTCTTTCAAAATATAAATGTACCATTTTATTTTTGGAGTTTTGGAATTGCTGAGTACTTTAGTCTTAGTTAATGTCAGTAATGAATTTAAAATGGGAAAAATTGAAGTAAATAATGACAAGGAATAAAAAAAGGATTCTGAAGTGTCATTTATTATAATTATGAGATAGTGACATTTTGATGAAGTTTGTATGAACTAAAATGTGAAACTTGTGTTGCGTACATCAGAACCAGTGGAGTTTTTGGATTTCATAATGACTTGAAAAATGCATTCTAGCAAGTACCAATGTATCTTAGGAAAAATTGATTTGTACCAAGTAGTGATGATCATATTCTACTTTAGCACCTACAAAATTAAAAAAAAATTAACTTTGTAATCTCACAGAACCAATAACAGTGTGATTTTAGAAATTATTCAAACAACGTTTGTTACATTGTGTGTTTATCTTAAAAGCCAACTTTTCCTTTCCTTCAAAGGGCATCATAAGGTAAAGAAGACACAAGGCTTTTCCCCAAACAGAGAAGTGGGTCCAGTGGGGTTAGACCAACAAAAGCTTTGAAGGAACCTTACCGGTTGAGCCAGGAGAAACCTTAACTCGTGTATTCTTTGCTAAGGGGCAATGAACTAGTGTTGCTGAGGCTCTCGGCCTCAAAGGAGGAGAGAGTTGGGTGAGATGTGCTGGGATTCACGTGTGTGCGCGCGCACATGCCAGGCAAATATATGGTGCTAAAAGTAATTGGAATTATCTAGAATGCCAGAACTTCCTAAATACTAGTGCTATCTTGTGACTTCTTATATTCTGGGTGTTATAATTTTTTTTTCTTTTGCCATAAGATGCTATAGCTGATTGCTGAAATATTACTACTGCTCACACTGTCCAATATATTCCCATTGCACTTGGAAAAAATCCAGGTGTTTCTTTTGTCCCCAAAGGCCCCAAATAGCAGCTTCTGACTGGCTCCATGTGCCATCCCACACTTTCCTCCTCCCACTCACTCTGCCATCGTCCCTTCTGCCTACAATACTGTTACCCTCAAGTTGTGAGTGGTTACAATCTTATCATCATTCTTGTCTCAATTCAAATGTGACTTTCTGAGAGAGGCAATTTCTGAAAATCCCGATAACGTAGCACTTCCCATCTCTATGTGTTTCTAACTTCTTTCTGCCCCAAGAGGGAGCTACTACTGCAGACCCCAGATCCAGAACATCATTATCTAAAGAGATCAATGTTAACTCTCTAACTGGACAGCATGGTGAATTCCAAAGGATTTTGCCAGTGTCCTTGATTTACCTTATCTGACCTTGATATAAAAGAGTGTGGGTGACATAGACAATGCATTATCCTCTCAGCTCACAGTGTGGGGCCTTTGGATGATGAATAATGATTACACTATGGTGTGATAAACACAGGAACAGGCACTGTGAATTCCATTGAACTAGTTTGTAAAGTTTGTGGCACTTATTCCTATAGTAAATTCATCATGATTTATTTGCTTACTGGTTTAATCTGCCTTTGACAGATACCCTTGTGTGCTGTACTCACTGTTGAATTTTCACTGTCTAAATGATGCTCAGTAGATGTGAGCATTTAAATAATAAACATTTGTGCAATATAGCTGAACAATGAAGTGATCCACCATGAAACGATCACATATGTGAGGATTCATTTAGACGACATGTGTGCACTCGCAGGGGTCCTCAAACTACGGCCCGTGGGCCACATGAGGCAGTGTGATTGTATTTGTTCCCGTTTTGTTTTTTTACTTCAAACTAAGATATACGCAGTGTGCTTAGGAATTTGTTCATAGTTTTTTTTTTTTTTTTTTTAAACTATAGTCTGGTCCTCCAATGATCTGAGGGTCAGTGAACTGGTCCCCTGTTTAAAAAGTTTGAGGACACCTGGTAAGGTCAGGTGCACTGTGGGCGTTCTATCAGTGTTTCCTCTCCAGCCTTCCTTCTGAGGGAAGGCCAATGAACTCTATGCCAGTGCTACCTGAACAGCATCTACAGTCAGCATCACAAAGTTGGCTATCTGCTTTCCATAACCGTTTGTTTAAATAAAAGATAATCTACAACTTAGACTCTGCCAACCTTTACTCCATTCTTGGCCAGTATCTATTTTTGTAATAATTCTTTATCTATATTTTGTACCTCAGAGATTTCACTTAGTTTGAGTATCTTTCCTCCTTAATCAGGATATATTAATGAGGATATTATTAAACTACACACTATAAGATGAGTTCAATGGAAATTGCTTTTAACTTCATCAATCATGTACTCATTATATTTCATATGTATTATTCAGATAAGAATGTGTGTATAGATATTTGTATACCACAAAATTAGATTATGACTTATGTGCCATGTTGAAAGGAACTATGTATTAATGTTCATTGGTTTTGTCTGCACAAATTAAGCCTGCCTTGAAGTGCTTCTAATGATAAGGTTTGTTAATTAGCCCAGTTACACGCAGCTTGATTAAGTTTGTACATATTAAACATAGTGCCCATTGACTCAGTTCTGTTCTAATTCAGAAAGGGAGCTGCCTCAGGCTCTAGAATCAGAAAATCTTTACCTAAATAGGTTGATTTTCAATTTTAATCCTGGGAATTCAGTGAATTCCAAACATTTTTGCCAGTGTCATTAGTTTACCTTATCTTGTGAGGAATGGAAAGGACGTGGATGATATAGGCAACTCATCGCCATCCTCGATAAAAACTTAAGAGTCATTTTGGTGAAAACAAGAAAGCCAACATTCCCCTGGCTATGCTGCATGAGCAAGAACCATTGTTCTGTGCCCTGTGTCACCTCCCCACACCCCAAATCCCATTTTGTGTTGTATAGAGCCCTTCGAAAGATGTCTGTGCAGACTTTGTTCCCCAAATTAGTGTGCTGTAGCCAACCTGCTTCCTCTGGCTGCAAGCCGAGAGCTTTGTTCTCCTTGCGTCTCAGTGATTGGCACACTTGTGCATCCATGTGGAAGACGCTCAGGGTTTATCTGTAGCTACTGCATCCCTGAACTTAGACTCCAGCCTAGGATCACTCACCTCCTGGATGAGAGAGCAAATCCTCTCCCTCCATCCTATAGGGATATAGTGTCGTGTCGCAGGTTGTAGGCTGAGATCTGCAATTCATTTCTGGGTGCAGTGTAGATCATCTGAAACCTACATGCAGGTGTTGCTCCTGCAGCTCCAGTTTTCATCATGCAAATTGGCCGTAACAGAATTGAGTAATCAAGGGGCAGAATTTGCATTCTGAGGATCAGCACAGGTTATGACTGGGATGAGCATAGAAATGAATGTTATTCCTGGAGGAGGGGCTGTGGTGGAGCTGTTAGGTGCTTTCACTGGGTCAGACTGCGCTTGTTTTTTCACAGTAATAGAGTGATGAGAAAGTGGGAAAGCTAGTGCTGATGGGTGGTTCGAGGGTGGGGACAGGACAGACTCACGTGGTCCTCAGCTAGATGTACTCAAAGGCAGTAGCATCCGCTCAGGGGTATTTGTATTGTTTAGCTATAAAAAAACTACTCCTGCTAGAAAAGGGAAGCTTAAGCACATATTAATAGTTTGCAGCCCTCTGTCCCCCAGGTCCTTTCTCATGTTCATCTAAAGACAGAGGCATGGGGCCCGTTCTGTGCGCCAGGCTCTGGGGACACACTGGTGTGCCATGTTAATTGTATTCAGACACATTTTTTGATAATTTACATTATTTTAGGTTTTTAAGTTTATTTAGGGGCAGGAGGTAGCTGAACAGACTCTGTTTCAAATTCTGAAACTCTCCAAATGTCCTCTGGGCCTCTCATGTTTTCTCTTTTCTCCTTTCTCTACCTTTAATATACATAAATCGGCAGGGATTAACTGAGCACTCACCATGGTCTGTAATGCTGAAAAATCTGGGGAGAAGGAGATGAAGAAGGTCCAGTTCCTGCCTTCATGGAGCTCACAGTATATCAGACTCTAAATGGTAAATAACAAATCATTCCATGGTGTGAAAAAGATAGCAACAGAGGTTTTCCAAATGCTCTTCAAAGAGTAAGCTGCATGCTAGGAGCAGGAGAGCTATGGAGGAGGCTTACCAACCCAAATGAGATACTCAAACCCAATTTACAGCTATTTGGGAGAATGAGTGAGATACTCTATCTAGACTACTCAGCACATGGTAATCGCTCACACCTGTTAGTTATTATCACGGTGACATGTTAACGTCTTCGTTATTCTTGAACTAGATAAATTTTATTTACAATTACCTCAATATATTTAGAATATTGAACTATAGTCTAATGTCTTTTGCCTCTCTCCCTTTAAAAAAATGCCCCCCCCATCCATTTTTCTTCTTCCCTCACTCTAGAACACTTGTTTATCAAGTTGGATACATTAAGACAAAGGATTCAAAGCAGAGTAGGGCAGAAAGTGGAATTGGGAAAATAAAGGCAAATGGAAATTAGGCTATTGCAATTCTGTAGGCATTGTTGACTCGCCACAGAAACTGGAAATCATAAACGTGCCCAGAGAATGGGAATGTTTCTCTTCTGCTGTATCTGCTTCTGCTGTCTTGGCAATAATGAGATCTGTCAGTGGGGACTGGATTGGGTTTTCTGGTCCAGGAATAGAAAGTATAGGACACACATCATTCTCAGCATGTTCAGAGTCCTTGAACCCAAAGGCAACAAGTGGATTTAGAATAATAGAGTTAATTCGTACTTACAAGAATTTTGGAGGGAAGTACTTAATATTTCTACATGAGATCTATAAAATAATATTTTTTTCCTAGGGATAAACAATCCAGGAATAGTGATAGCCTTGTTAGATTTAAGTAGATACCATCTTTTAAAAGTGTTTAGGGCACTTTTAACTGCCTAAAAATGAGTGTATGCAGCTGTAGTGTTACTATGACTATTTAGTATTCAATTTTTCGAAAAAGTTGAATATAGAGGTTAAGAGCACAAAGTCTGTCACCAGCTATATGACCTTGAAGCATCAGCTTTTTCGACTCTAAAATGAGAGCCATAACATTTATGTTTCATGGTTTGTGAGGTTTAAATTAGAAAATAACCTTGCTGTAGTTATTAGTGCACAGTAAACACTCAATAAATTTTATCTATCATCAAATTATTACTACACATATAGCATCTATAATTATCAAGTAACATCTGAACATAACATGTAGCATTCATATCCTAAAGATACAGATGTTGCTTTCTTGAAATAATGCTCTATTTCACTTTTTAGTCATTTTTGAAATAAGGAATATAACTATGTTAATGCTTCTGTGTAACCATTTAGTTTAAGAAGCTATTCGTTTTATGGATGCCTGGGTATGTTCCAAGTCTTGGAGGCTGGGGATGTGGTTTTTGCCATTACTTCTGCCACAGAAGTCTCACCTTGCACTCAGCCTAATTTAAATGCACTAGGTGGGTTTGGTCCCTATCGTTCATTTGGGTCTGTCATAAAATCAACACCCCTTCTGTGACTGGGGCAATCTGCCTCAGAGGAGACTAAGCCAGCAGAAATGCATGTTGCTTGCCAAGGTAGAGCTTGACCCGTAGTCTGAACAGAAGGGAATTTTTCTCTGTTTGAGCCAAGTTTTGATGGTAGCATGTCGGGTCATGTTGTGCAGACCTGATGCTTGGGTCCTGAGCTGGAAGTCCATGCTCTTTGACTCTGCCACACCTGTCAGCCTCCTTGGGTGGTTGGAGGCATTTAGAGACCTGGTTAGTCTTATTCTTTATAAATGATTTGGTATTTTACAGGAGACAAGCTGCTGGAAGCAGCCAGAAGCCCAGGAGATGAAGGATAAATCTTGGGAAGTATTGATCTCCGAGGATTTTGTTGTTATTGTTTCAGATTGGTCTGGCTAAGTTTGCAGAGTGTCTTAAAACTTGTAATTAATCTTTTATCTGTCAATTAGCTGTTGCCCTACCTGCTTTTATTATAAGCAGTGCCGTCATCATCTGTTTCACAAGGACATGCAGTGACTGATGTCATTAAGGCTAAGTGCTCGGAAGAGTGGAGCTCCAGCCTTGGCTGATGTGATGAGCTGGTGAGATGATGGTACGTGTTTAAGCACCATTTTCTCCAGTACTGACCCTGTGACATTTTGTCTACATGCAGATTCTGAATCAGTAATTTTGGCTATACTGGCTTATCAAGTCATTAAAAAAAAAATCAGTTGTGATAATTTTTCAGTGTTTTTTCTTAGTTCTATGAATCAGCTAAATCAATTGACAATATGTTATTATATAAAGGGCAATAATGGCAGTTTCTTATGGGAGTCAAATGGAAAAAGGAGAGAACAGAGCTCAAGCTTCCTTTTCTTCCTTAGTAAAATGTAGGGTTTAGTACCAACTTTACAGGCTATTTTTGTTGTTGTTGTTGTTAAGCAGGTTCAGGCTGGGTTTGAATCTGCTACCCCTGATGCATGGGGCTGGTGCTCTAACCACTCACAGGTTTTAATAAATATAATTTTCATAAAAAAATATTTTAGAAAATAAGTAAAAATGATTTTTAAACTGTACAGCCTTGTATAAAAGGTGTTAAATTTATTAATACACCATTAGGCTCATTACTTTATTTTCTTGAGACTTTTTCTGCTTCATTTCCATTAAATAGTCCAAGATTTTTTGAGCCTTCTGCACATAGGTTACAATTATTACTAAAGCTACAGTCTTTATCACCTTTAGTTAAACACATTGGCTGCTATATTGCCTTGACATAGGAAAGGAAAAAAGCTAATGAGAACATTCGGAAATATCACATGGACGGGGGTGGGGGGTCCGTTAGTTCCTGTTTTGGTCAATGACAGAGCATCTGTAGCTGATGACTTCTCTCAGACCCACCCTTCCACTTCCTGTGTATCATGCCATCCTGGATGCATAGCTTTCTAGCTCCTTGAGTCTTGGGAAGAAGGTGGGGCTTTGCCATAAATAGAGTGATTAGGGAGAGGAGGTGATAAGTTTATTGAGACACATTACATTTTGAGTAAAGGTAAGACATTTCCAAATGGAGCTCGTGTTGGAGAGGAGAGTCTGGATGGATTTACAGATTTGGAATCATCTGGCTTGAAATTAGAGTTTAAGCTGTGTGAGTGAAGGAGGTCCTGGAGGAGAGAGGAGAGTGTTTGTATGTGTGTGTGCACATGTGAACATGTGTGTGCATGCATGACGGGAGAGAGAGAGAGAGAAGAGGGGAAGAAAAGAGTCGTAGGTCAAATGATGGGCAGGATAGAAGTCAACAGATGAGGTAAATATACAATTTTTTAAAAAGAGAAAGTGAGAACAAGAGCCCTTTAGTCCTGTGGGATGAACCCCTACTACTGGTTATCTTGACACTTTCTTTCCCAGGCCCATCTCCATAATTATCTCCAAAGAGAAACCATCTCTCTTTAAAGCTGATATTTTTGTGACTTCAAGGTGTTGTCAAGAAACAAAAACATAATAAATCTGATATTTTTTTATCTTTCTTATTCCCCATCCCTATGAATGTGATTTTTGAAAAACATTTAGTGAAATTATATAAACCGTAGTGTCAAAAGGAAGTCCAGAAGTGTGAGAACACCGAATCAACACCACTAATATGTTTATTTTCTTGTGATAATTTTGCTTCATTTTCAGAACTCATAGCAATGGATATGTGCAAGTCAGGATGTGAGACTCGTTTTCAGATGGGATTCATTCTTAGTGGTTGATGCCAATGGTACCATTGTTAAAATGTTATTAATGTCATTTCTGTCTATATTTAGCCCAATAGCCTCCCATTTACCTTCTCCCCTTTCCCCAATCTAAACAAACCACCTTTTTCTTAGATTCTCCCAGGCCTCTTTCTAATAATACCAGGGCCCATCACCTAGGGGACAGGAATGTAAGCCAAAGACAACTTCATATCCTAAAATAAATTTTTAGAAGTTCCAGCATATTGTTTCGTGGAAAGAACACAAACCCAGCCCATTTCCAGGGGAAAATGAACTGCTTTCCCCCTTTTTCAAAAATAAACCTTAGTTAAAAAAAACAAAACCAAAACTCTGACTGAGAGTTAATGTGGAAAGTTTGTAAAGACAATAGCTGTTTTGCAATTGGTATCTGTAGAACTTGTCAGAATTTTAAAAGGACTATGACGGTTGACTAAGTCTTGACTAACAAGAATACTACCAGTATTCTTTATGTGTACATCTTTTCTATCTGGAAGTCTTTGAGTAAATTTTTTCTTAGAGTTCTTTAGTGTCCTTTGTAGCTGATGCGAAACTGTTTTCAGCTTCATCATACTCTTCTGTTCTGCATGTGAATGTCCAGATGCAGAAACATTATGGTCATTCTGTTTTCCCTGCTTTGTTTGGACTTCAAAAAGATACTGTGGTAGGCTAAGTAATAGTCTCCAAAGATAGCCAGGTACTAATTTCTGGAACCTGTGAATATTTCCTTGTCTGGCAAAAGGGACTTTGCAGATGTGATTAGGTTCAGGATCTTGAGATGGAGGAGTTATCCTGGATTATTCTGATGGTCTTGAAATGTAATCACGTATGTCCTTATTCGAGAGCAGCAGAGGGAGATGTGACTATAGAAGAGAAGTCGGCGATGTGACAATGGGAGTGAGAGGCTGGAGTGATTCAAGGAAGGGGCTTTGAGTCAAGGGATGCGAGGGTGGATCTCTGGAAGCTGGAAAAGGGGAGAAGGCAGATTCTTCCCCAGAGTCTACAGAAGGAACCAATCCTGCCTGATGGTAGAGGTTCTGACTTCCAGAAACATAATAGACTACATTTGTGTTATGTTAAACTACCAAGTTGGTGGTAATTTGTTACAGTAGCCCTGGGAAACCGATTCAGGCATCTTTCCCCTTCCCTGTGAAACCAGCTTCACTTCTAGGACCAAGAGATTTGTGTGGGAAATTCAGATATACAAACAGACCATTTCCCCGGAGAATGGAGCCTGCGTGAGGAGAGAAAAGAGGTCATATTCCTGTTACTTCTGTGTTCTCTTCTTCCCTTTCATGCAAACCCGAGGTTTTAGGTTTTCCTTTTAGACAGTGCTTTTTTGCTTGAAGGACCCAATAGCATTAGGGTGGTATCTGGAGTAAAGGCTGAATTGAGTGACTTTTGGGGGGTTTTCGCCTTTAGCCTCTTGAGCATCTGGTAAGATGACAGCTAGGAACCTGTAAACATATTAAGAAGTGGGAAAGCCATTTAACACAGGAAAATCTCACAACCAACAAGATCAGAAATGCTGTTTGAGAGGGAGCGCTTCTGCCTTCCTCCTCTTGGGTTCACTTTTTTGGGGGGTCCACTTTTATGAGGAATAAAAATAACAAAGAAAAAACCAAATAAAAATAATTAAGTTAGTTTTTTACCTCCATTTAGGTAGTGGGTTGATTAGTATTTCCCAAAATTCATTTCCACCTTAATCTAGAAAGTGGAACTCACAGAAGCCAAGAGGGGAATGGAGGTTAGCAAGTGCTGGGGGTATAAGGGGTAGGGGAGATGTTCGTCATCCAAGGATCCAAAATTTTAGTTGGATAGGAGGAATAGATTCAAGAGATTTCTTATACTTCATGGGAACTATAGCTAATAATAAAATATTGTATTTTTGACATGACCAAGAGTGGGTTTTAAATGTTCTCACCACAAAAAAAAAAGTATGTGAGGGAACACATATATTAATTAGCTAGATTTGGCCATTCCGTAACATGTACATGTTTTAAAACATCTTATTTTACATAACTTATGCAGATTTTAGTTATCAATTTAGAAAATAAATTGATTAAAAAATTTGTATCTATCTAGAAACTTAGAATTTGACCTTATTTGGAAGTAGAAGGTCTTTGCAGATAGAATTAGTTAAGGATCCCAAGATATCATACTGGATTTTGAGTGGAGCTGAAATCCAACTAATGGTGTCTTTGCAAGAGGAGGTTTTGTGGCACAGACACAGAGAGATGAAGGACACGCGGAGATGGAGGCAGAACTGAGACAGCAGCCACACTAGTAGTGTCACTGAATCCTGGCAGCCGTCAGAAGCTGGGGGAGGCAAGTGAGGATTTTTCCTTAGAGCCTTCACAGGGAGCATGACCCTGAAAAAAATCTTGATTTTGGTCTTAAGCACCCAGAAGTTTAAGAGAATAAATTTCTCTTGGTGTAAGCCATCAAACTACAGATCCATGAAGCTCAAAGACCAAAGAATTCTCTTCTCCTAGGCAGAATAGATGTTCCAGTATCACCACCACTCCCAGTCCTTCCCCTTGGAGAGTCGGCTTGTGTTATGAGCTGGTGCGGGTGGGTGGGGTATGGCAATATGGGAGGCTGTAGGGGTGGAGAGGGAGAGAAAAATTCATACCAAGGGCCTGCAAAGGTAGAACTGTACCCGACGTCTGCATGAGGAAGGAAGCTCAACAAGGGCTACTGGCTTGTCTCAACCCAGGCAAGAATGGTAGGTCCAGAAAAGAGAAATTTAAAAAGAGGAAATCGCCAGAGTTGACAGACGCTCCCTATTTCATTTGCCACGCTGCTGCCCCCTGGAGGGAATGCCTGGGAATTACATGGCACAACTCCCTTATAAGATGACGTTCATTCTTGGAATTTACTTAAAGGTCTGTGTGGCAAAAAGTAATTATTTTCCCCTGTGCTTAGCAAATAGTTTATTTCTTGTTTTATATTATTATATACCCCCAGAGAATATATGTTTTATTTATCATGTGTTCTAAACGTTACAAACCTAACAAAAAAGTGTAATAATTCAGATTGTTGACTCTGCACTCCTGCACTGGCCAAGCATGTCTGATCTTGGGCAAGTTATTTGACTCTTTAATCTTTAGTTCTTTATCTGTAAAATCTGGATACCACATAGCCCATGGAGTTATGAAGTTATTGTGAAGTTTCAATGAGATAATATAGGTAATTTGATTGATTTGTGCTAGGCACTGGCCTGGTAAATAGTAACTATGAAATAATAATCAGTTACTATGATGATTATTATTATTATAGCTTCTCTTGCTGTATGTTATTTTTTTCCTATGAGAAAATTCAGCCATGATGGCATGATGTTACTTCTGGGTTCACCCCCAACTTCAGTTTATGTGATTGGCTTCTAGAATAGTTATCAACCCTAAATGATACAGATATAAGGACATGTACATAAACACATACAGGTGTAAATATATATGCATAATTCTATATACATATACAACTGCATATATGCAAACACTTGTATTTTCTTGAAAAAAATTCTGAAAGGGTACACCAAAAATTATTAATATTCAATATCATTGTAGAGTTAAGAAGAAAAGTGGAAAGAATAAGAAAATTTAAAGTTTTACCTTCTATTTTATACTTCTTCTATTTTGTTTAAGTTTTAATAACATGAACAATCTTACATTCTATAATAAAAATCACTTTGATGCCTGATATATATCAAGTCATATGTAGTATCTATATATGTACATATCAGTTACATGTGCACAATATATATATCCAGATATATATCAGAGTTTTTATGCCAATGACTTTTTTTTTCTAAATAGTCATTCAAGAGAAAGAGTTCATTAAGTGGTATCATTTTGAAAAGCAGAAATAAAACTTGACTGTTTATAATTAACAACCTCTAAAACATACACAGACCTGACAAAGACACACAACGATTACGGTATTGAAGCTAAATGGTATTCCAATTATTATGGTAGAAAGTGGTTTTAAGATGAGTAGAAAACCATTATTCATATCAAACTGACTTAAGAAAAAATACACAAAGGGAATTGGGGAGCTATCGGTCCTAGGACATAAAATTTCAGTTGGTCAGGGGGAATAATAAGTTCAAGAGATTTATCGTACATCAGGGTGACTATAGTAAATGATGACATGCATATTGTGTACTCGAAGATTGCCGAGATAGTGGATTTTAATGTTTTTGCTGCACCAAAAAATAATAAGTACTATGGTAATGTGTTGCGCCCGCGTCATGGGATCTCCCACATAAATCACCCAGAGACCAAGTCCGATGCAAAAGCAAGAGTTTGTTTATTTACAAACTCGAGCCTGGGCTTCCTGCTCCTGATGCAGCAGGAGAGCACAGAAGCCCCGATCTCGAAAAGGAGGAAGGTTTTAAGGGTACAGAAAAGAAAAAAGGGAGGGGGTATGAGGTGAGCCGCTGAGGCGCGCCAATAGCGGGGGAGCTAGGGGACCTAGCAATTGTCCTTGGCTGTCTGGAAAGTGCTGTTATCGTGCTCGGAGCAGACGTTGCATAAGAGTGAGGATCATGGGGCAAGGACCTAACACCTTTGGTATGCAGCTGCAAAATGAAGACTGAGGGACAAGATGAAGTTAGTTTTAAAAAAATGGAGTTAACTTGGGCCTTACAGTCCCCCCTTTTCTTGTGCCTAGAAGATCCAATCATGGGTCTTCAGTGTGTTTTACGAGCCCTAGCTCTATGCCCTTGCTGGTGTGTTCAGTGCTGAGGGGGGTATACTGTGCTTGTAAGACCATTAATTGAACAGTATTAATTCTAGCTCGGATGAAAGCCAGTAATTTATTAATTATGCAGGGGCTGAAAGTTAATAGCAGTAATAGGAGTACAAGTGGGCCCGCTGTGGTTGAAATTAAAGTTGTGAACCAGGGTGACTTGCTGAACAAAGATTCATACCAGCTCTGAGACTGTTCCCGCTCGAGTTTTCTTTTGCGGAGACCTTCTCTCACTAACTCCATGGACTGTTTGACTACTCCTGAGTGGTCAGTATAAAAACAGCATTCTTCTCCTAGGGCTGCACATAATCCACCTTGCTGAAGGAACAGTAAGTCTAGTCCCCGCCTATTTTGGAGTACTACTTCAGAGAGGGAAGTTAGGGACTCTTGAAGGTAGGAAATGGAGTTTTCTATTCTTTCTATGTCTAAGTCTATTGCAGCATGCAGAGCTCCATAGTTATTGTCTATTAAGGAGGAAATTCCTGTGCCTGCTCCTGCTATACCTAGTCCCATGAGCATGGCAAGAATTATTGCTGTGACTGGTTCTCTCTTGGTTCTTGTAAGTGAGCCTGCAGCTGACTCGTATGCCTGATGTAAGTCCTCCTCTGAGTGATAGACCAGCTTGGGGATTAGCTGCACTAAGACACAAAAGCTCCGAGTTAAATCAAGGACTGCCCCATGTAGACACGAGGTGAGCCCTGTTAAGCAAGCCCACCAGGAATTGTTGGTGGGAATTACATATCCAGTTCCATCCCAGGTGAGAGTTTGATTACACAGATGCTGGTATTGGGGGCGGGTGTCTGACCCATATAGGTTCCTTGTCCTATAATGGACTGCAGGGTGACTCGGGGCTTAGACTGTTGCCAATGGCAGTTGCTAGCCTGGGAGTTGATCTTAGGTTTGCTTTTTAGGGCAATTCCCTCATGGTATGGGGGTCTGGCTTCTACACATAACCAACAGGACTCAGTAAGATCTGGTCTGGAAGTATTTAAGACCTAGTACGTAGCAATGACTAATTTCCAAAGTGGATTGGGATCCGTGGTAGGCACAGTTGTGGGGTTTAGAATTAGACTTTGGGTACTAAATGCTCGGTCTGGGGAGTCAGGGGAGCTACGGAGCTTAGGGGTGACTACAGGGGGAGGCTGAAGCACTGTATTGGGGCCCACTGCAGCAGGCTTATCACTAACAGGGGTGTATAAGATTTTGAGTTGGAACACATTACCCGGGTCTGGGCTGTGCTGTGCGTGTCGTACAGTCTCACGCCCCACCATCTGCCGAGTTCCCAATCTAGCATTCGCTTTCCTTTCTCCGTAAAGGTGATACTGACTGTGTCAGGTTTGGGGCCCCTGCACAGGAGTCCCCTCTCCAAACACCCTTCCTCTTTACTTGGATCAAGTCTCTTTGTATCGGGTGGTTCCACCGTAATTGCCCGGTGGAAACACAGTTCCATGAGTTACAGAAATATGAACTTGCTCCCCCAAACTTATTAGGAAGGTGACCGGGGAAGACATAAAAGTGCCTGGTTAGAGTATTTCTGGACCAATATGACTGCCACCTTGAGGGACAGGTCTAATCCCTACCAGATTATGTAGGTCGACTAAGAGCTCTGGGAACCAAGTACCCTTAGGGTGAACTCCAGAGCATCATCCCTGTGCTAGCATCAGTGACTAGCTACGTTATCTTAACAGAGCAATGAGGGTTAGTGGTGAGGGGTATAATCAGCAAGGCAGAGTAAGTCAGTAAGTGGTACACATGCGGTGGCATCTGGGATCTTCGCATTTCTGCAGTTTGAGCTTCAGTGGGTTATCAGGGTCCTGTCAGAGTTTCCACTGGGGGGTGGAGTCTTCTTCGATGGTGAACAGGTTGGCTAGGCGAACGTGTGTGCGATGTATCTAGGAGGTGATGCCATTAACCTTGAGTGCGGTGGGAGTAACGAGGACCACGGTGTATTGGCCCTTCCACCGGGGCTCTAGTGTTTCTTGTTGGTGACGTTTCATGTACACCCAGTCTCCAGGCTGGAAAGTGTGTGGCTCAGGAACAGGTCCTGAGTTGTAGAGGGCTATAAGTCTCTCCCAATCAGCTTATTGTGCCTTTTGATAGAAATGTAAAGTTACTGCATGATCTTTCTAAGCTTTAAGATCTGGGCCCTTTGAAGTGAGGGTAATATAATGCAACTTAGGGACTATAGGGACAAAGAGAATTTCATAGGGAGTTTTTCCTAAAAGGTAGGGTGAGTTTTGCACCCTGTACAGGGCAAAGGGGAGGAGAGACACCCAGTCACCACCAGTCCCCATGATTAATTTAGTCAGGGTCTGTTTTAGGCTGCAGTTCATCTGCTGTACCTGCCCTGAACTTTGGGGTCGATAGGCACAATGCAATTTCCAGTTAGTCCCCAAGGTTTCCACTAGACTCTGCACTACCTGAGAAGTAAAAGCTGGGCTATTATCTGATCATATCTGGTTAGGGATTCCATGCCTAGGCATAATATCTTCTAGTATTTTCTTTGCTACTTCCTGCACAGTTTCATTTTTGGTTAGAAATGCTTCTACCCATCCTGAGAATGTATCTAGGAAAACAAGGAGATATTTGTATCCATATTTACCTGGCTTAACTTCAGTAAAGTCCACTTCCCAGTGCGTACCTGGCTCCGTCCCACGCTCTCTGGACCCTGGATTGTGGGAGCTAGATACACTGTTAGTTACAATACATACTTTGCATGAAGCTATGACTTCATCAATTTTAGTATTTTGGTTTTGTATCTTGATTTTGGCTTGGCTCAGCAAGTCTTTCATCTTGCGTGACCCCAGGTGGGTGGATGAATGGATCCTATGGAGGATTTCCTGTCCTAGTTTTGCTGGCACAAGCACTTTGCCATCACAGGTGATATACCATCCGTTGTACTTCTCGGGGGAGTGGGCTGTGGGATCTGCTTTATCCATTTTAGGTCTTCCGGAGTATACTCTGGGGATAGTGGAAGTGTTGGGGGTCCAGGGTCTGGCAATGCAGTAATAGGAAGGTCTTGGATAGCTGAGGTGGCTATAGTCCTGGTGACCTGGTCAGCCCGCCGGTTGCCTCTGGCTACAGGGGAGTCGCCCCGCTGATGGCCAGGGCAATGAATGATGGCTAGTTTCTGGGGAAGCCATAAGGCCTTTAGGAGATCGTGTATTTCATTTTTATTTTTGATAGTCTTTCCCTCCACTGTAAGGAGTCCTCTTTCCTAGTAAATTGCCCCGTGTATGTGGGCAGTGGTGAAGGCATATCGGCTATCAGTATAGATGTTAAGTTTTAGGCCTTTCCCCAGGGTCATGGCTCGTGTTAGAGCTATGAGCTCAGCCTTTTGAGCTGATGTCCCAGCTGGGAGGGGCTCTGCCTATACAGTCTCAGTTTCAGACACCACTGCTGCCCCTGCATACCTGCATTCGTCTTGTATGAAGCTGCTCCCATCTGTGTACCAGGTGGCCTCCGCGTCAGGTCTGTAAGGTCCTGGCATACGCTGTGAACCTGGGCTAGGATGTCAACACAGTCATGGAGAGGGGCTTCTAGGTCTGGATGCAGCAGTAGGGTCGCTGGATTGAGAGAGATCTTTGGCAGGAATCGAATTTGTGGAGCGTTCAGCCGAAGGCCCTTGTAGTGGGCAAGTCGGGCATTGCTAACACACCAATCCCGTGGCTGTTTGAGGACTCCCTCCATGGTGTGAGGGGTCGTGATCAACAGCTCCTGCCCTAAAGTCAGTTTATATGCGTCTTTAACCAGCAATGCAGTAGCTGCAACGATGCATAGGCATGGGGGCCAGCCTACCACTATAGGATCTAGTTTCTTTTACAGGTAGGCAACCGGCCAGGTCCAGGGACCAAGAGATTGAGCAAGCACCCCTTTTGCTATGCCTTCGTGCTCATCTACATATGGATGAATATGTATACAGTAGACTGTATAATATCTGGGAGTCCTAGGGCTGGGGCCGAGAGCAAGGCTCGTTTCAGGGCCTGGAAGGCTCTTTCTTGTTCTGCGCTCCACTGGAAAGGCAGGCTGTCCCGGGTGGCTTCATAGAGGGGCTTTGCTATTTCCACGAACCCTGGAATCCACAGATGGCAGAACCCAGCTGACCTAAGGAACTCCTACACTCCTCGCTGTGTAGTCGAGGGGGGGAGGGGTTTTCAGAACTGTTTCTTTACTTGCCCACCGCTGCCCATCCTTAATGACGTACTCCAGATAACTCACAGTTTGTTGACAAATCTGAGCCTTCTTGGCATAGGCCCAGTACCCCAGAGCTCCTAGTACAGTCAGAAAGTCCTGGGTGCCTTGGTGGCATTCTGCTTCTGTCTTGGCTGTGATCAGAATGTCATCTACATACGGTAAAAGAGTCAGGTGAGGGTGCTGCTGCCGGTACTCACTCAGGTCCTCGTGTAGGGCTTCATCGAAGATGGTGGGGGAGTTCTTTTTTTTTTTTTGTAGAGACAGAGTCTCACTGTACCGCCCTCGGGTAGAGTGCCGTGGCGTCACACGGCTCACAGCAACCTCTAACTCTTGGGCTTCCGTGATTCTCTTGCCTCAGCCTCCCGAGCAGCTGGGACTACAGGCGCCCGCCACAACGCCCGGCTATTTTTCTTTTGCAGTTTGGCCGGGGCTGGGTCCAAACCCGCCACCCTCGGCATATGGGGCCGGCGCCCTACTCACTGAGCCACAGGCACCGCCCAGTGGAGGAGTTCTTAAACCCTTGCAGCAGCCGGGTCCAGGTAAGTTGACCAAGGATCCCTTGCTCTTCATTGTTCCACTCAAAGGCGAACATTGCCTGGCTCTGGGGGGCTAGTGGGAGGCTGAAGAAAGCATCTTTTAAGTCAAGAACAGTGTACCATACTCAATCAGGGGTGAGAGCACTTAATAGTGTATAAGGGTTTGGGATGGTGGGGTGGATATCTAGTACCCGCTTGTTGACCTCTTTTAGGTCCTGGACTGGTCTATAGTCATTAGTCAGTGACTTCTTTACAGGCACCAGGGGAGTGTTCCATGCAGATTGACAGGGCACTAGTATCCCACTCTTAAAAAGCCTATGGATGTGAGGCGTGATGCCCTCCTGGGCCTCTTGAGACATGGGATACTGCCGTACTCGTACAGGTTCAGCCATCGGCTTGAGCTCTATGATGACTGGTGGTTGATGGGCAGCTAGCCCCACTCCTCCAATCTCAGCCCAGGCAAGTGGGTAGGTTTTCAGCTATACAGTGATATCTGTCTGCTGATGGCTCTCAGGCTGCTACTGGTGCAGTCTGTACTCATCTTCAAGTTGTAGGGTGAGTATTTGTGTGGGACTCTCATACTGGTCTGTGACAAGGAGTCCTTCATCTTTGAAGATGATATGAGCCCCTACTTTAGTTAGGAGGTCTTGCCCAAGAAGAGGGTAGGGGCAGTCTGAGATAACCATGAATGCATGGGATACTTGGCCCACGCCTAAGTCCATGGTTCTTCAGGTAGTCGATGAATATTGTTTGATGCCCGTGGCCCCCTGGACCCATGATTTCCTGGCATCTATGGGGCCATAGTCTTGTGTCAGGACTGAATGCTGGGCTCTGGTATCTACCAGGAAGTTAATTGGGGTCCCCTCCACTCTGAGAGTTACCCAGAGGTCGGGGAGGGGAGGCAAGCCCTGACCCCCATAGCCTTCGAGCCTGCTCAGTTCCAAGAGTGGCACTAAGTGGGAGCATGAAGGTCTGGGAGGTGGTTTCTTGGGGCACTCCCGGGCCCAGTGTCCATGTTCCTTACAATAGGTGCACTGGTCTCTCTGGAGGCGGAGCCTTTCCCTGCCTGGGGAGCCCTCCTTACCTCCTGCCCCCAGTCGGCACAGCCGCCTGTCTCTTTCATCCGAGGTTGCAGCCGTGGAGGCCAGGAGGATCCTGGCTAATTCCTGGGTCTGTCTTTTAGCTGCCCTTGTTTGCTTTTCTTCAGGGGTCTCATGGTTGTTGTAGACTATTTCAGCAACTTCTAGGAGATCCTGCAAAGACTTCTCGCCCAGTCTGTCTATTCTCTGCAGTTTGCACTTAATGTCTGGAGCTGACTGGTTAACAAAGAACATGACAACTGCTGCTCTGTTCTCCTCAGCTTCAGGGTCTAGGGTGTGTGCATGCGGAATGCCTCCATGATTCTTTCTAAGAAAGCTGCTGGGGGTTCTGCCTTTTCCTGCTGTGCATTACCTACCTTGGCCAAATTAGTCGGCTTTCTAGCCACTTTACAGAGTCCCCTCATCAGAGTCTGGCGGTAGACTTGGAGTCTTACTGACCTGTTCCTGTATTAAAGTCCCAATTGGGGTGAGTAAGAGGAAAAGCGGCATTGATGAGAGCCTGGTTGGTGGTGGGGCTTCCGTCTGCATCCTTGACAGCCTTCCTGGCCTCAGCCAAGATGCAGTTCCATTCCTCAGTGGTGAAAAGAACCTGTAACAGTTGGTGACAATCATCCCAGGTAGGCTGGTGGGTAAAAAGAATGGAGTCTAAGAGGTCAATCAAGGCAGTAGGTTTTTTGGAGAATTTAGGGTTCTGCATTTTCCAGTTATAGAGATCACTTGTGGTGAAGGGCCAATAGTGGTGCGGCTGATTTGGGGGTCTGCTCCATCAGGGGTGCCTGCCACATGGAGGGGCAACACCATGGAGTCTACCATCAGATCGTGCAGGGCTCTACAGCAGGTGTGAGGTGGGCTCCGGTGGCTACCCTCTGGACCTGGGGCTGGAGTGACCTCACTGCCTGGTGGACTCTGAGGAACAGGTGCCTCCTGAGATGAGGGTTGACAGGGAGGGGGGAAGAGCACTTCTGGATCAGTTCCTCCTTGGAGGACATGGGGAGGGGCAGTGGGTTCAGGGGACTTCTCCTTTTTCTCCTTCAAGGCTAGGAGTTTAGTTACTTCCTTGCCTGACAGAGGAAGGAAGGGTTTTAAACATGATGGTGGGTTCTCTATGAGGTCCTGCCAAGCAGTTATATATGGGATCTGGTCCGGGTGCCCGGTCCCAGATCGATAGACTATATCTTTGACCTGAAAGATAATGGGGAGATGAAAAGTGCCCTCTGGTGGCCATCCGACGTGGTATGTCAGCCATTCATTCCTGCAAAAACCCACAAGTTTACCTCTGGACACATTTAAGCCGTACTCTTGGGCTTTATCTTTAAGTCCTGGAAATGAGTCAAAGTTAAGGAGAGGGGGGTCGTCTGTGTCTGTCCCATGTCGCCCTGCAAATATAATAAAACACAGACAAAACAAATAACACACAAGATTCCTCCAGAAGACAGAAGCCTGCCCTTGCGAGTTCTCAGGCAAAACTGAAAATGAGACAATGGGGTAACCCCGACTGGCGGTCGCAACCTGCCTTGTCTCTCAACCAGAAGGATCGCCTCTCCATGGTCTTCTTGACAAGGGACTGAGGATTTCATGTCCCAGTCCCCCATTCATAGGGTGTCCCCACTTCTACTCTGCCGGGGATTCCACGGCCTGACTACAGATTCAACAAATGGAAAACCAACACGGAACAGGACAAGACAAATGCCGGCACACACACACTCACCTCCGGAGCAGGTACTTGGTGATTTTGGGGTTTTTTTCCTGGATGAGCCCCCAAATGTTGTGCCCGAGTCACGGAATCCCCCACATAAATCACCCCAAGACCAAGTCCGATGCAAAAGCAAGAGATTGTTTATTTACAAACTCGAGCCTGGGCTTCCTGCTCCTGATGCAGCAGGAGAGCACAGAAGCCCCGATCTTGAAAAGGAGGAAGGTTTTAAGGGTACAGAAAAGAAAAAAGGGAGGGGGTATGAGGTGAGCTGCTGAGGCGAGCTGATAGGGGTGGAGCTAGGGGACCTAGCAGTTGTCCTTGGCTGTCTGGAAAGTGCTGTTATCATGCTCGGAGCAGACATTGCATAAGAGCACGGATCATGGGGCAAGGACAGGGGTCTGGGGAGGGAGCAGGTTGCCTAATGCCTTTGGTATGCAGCTGCAAAATGAAGACTGAGGGGCAAGATGAAGTTAGTTTTAACAAAATGGAGTTAACTCGGTCCTCACAAATGTACATATAGATTAGTTCACTTTACGCCACAATGTATACACATTCAAAACGTCATGTGTACCATAAATATGTTTAGCTTTTATTTGTCAATTAAAAAATAAGTAAGAAAAGTGCAAAAATAAATATGTGGAACTGTTTTGGACATGTTGTTAGAAGTTTTTCAGCAACAAGAGGGTGTTAGGGACCCAAATGTGCTTTTTCCTGTTGTCACACTCCTGACTGGAAATAGCATCAAGCTAATACTGGGGAGACTTGTGCAGGGAGGAGAACACAATTCTGAGTTTTATCAGAAGGACACAAATCCTTTTGGTTATCTGACTGAATGCTTCATATGCAAGTTCAAACCTTTCAGGAAGAAATAAAATACCCAGTTAACACCCTCCTCTTTTAAAAAGAGATAAACATATCCTTCAGGGTATTTTAGGGAACACGCACAGCAAATCCAGCTCTTCTCTTTTGTCGTGCTCTCAGGATCCAGACTTCAGCAGCAGAAATCCTCTGTAAGCCTTTCCCAGGCACTGAGGCTCTTTGCATGCTCCGCTGGGACCAGACACAATATAAATCTTGAATAGAATTTGGAATTTAGCTCGCAGAGGGGTGGGCTAAGTCATATCAAAACAGGTTTTCTGGTGCAATGATGATGATCTGAGTCATGAAAATATGTTATTAGGGCTGTCAGTTTACATTCCCTGCCAAGTGAATACACACCCCAGAATTACATGCTAATATTCTTTCCAATATGTAGGTTTAGAATAGGTTGCATTTCTGAGAGAGTACTGGGAATATTTCAAAGAAATAAGCTTTCCCTGATTTCATTTATCCAGATCATACTGCTAACTCTAGGTTACACCTATGTGTATAAATGATCACGAGGTGGGGGACAGCAGGGTAGGGTAGGAGAGAGGACTCTTAACTAGACTCTGAGAGCTAGAAAAGCCTTTATAACAATGTTTTATTGTCACCCACTTTTCCTGTTTAAGGCCTAGACATATGATATGACTTACCTAAGGGAAAAATATTTACTTACAAATAAATAACATTATTTGGTATTCAAGTAGTTACTGAATATTTGTTACAAGATAACTTAGTTTCTTGAGAATTTCAAATTCATATATGTTGTGTCTGTAAAGACAAATTGGTCAGAATTGAAAAGGCTTCCTCCTGTTTATTTGATAACAGATTTAGTCATAGCACTAAATTGTATGCCCTATATGGGGCTGATGGACCATTTTGGCTTTACTTAACTGGCTGTTCAATTTATTTTGTATTGACAATATCTTCAGTGATCAGTGCATGACAACAGGTGATCCATGGGATGACACATCCCAGTCATTCCACAGGGACCTTTGAGCCACTTGCTGTGCAGCTCTACATAAAATAAGACACTGATAGATTCTGTGTGTGTGTGTGAGAGAGAGAGAGAGATCTGGTATTTCTTCCTCTTCTTTTAAGAATACCAGTTGTACAGGATTAGACTGTATAGATTTTTTTTTTTTTTTTTTGAGACAGCTTCTTACTCTTTCATTCTGGATACCTTGCTGTGGTATCATCATACATCACAGCAACCTTAAACTCTGAGGTTCAAGCAGTCCTCCTGTGTCAGTCTCCCAAGTAGCGGGTGCTACATACAGGTGCCTGCCATAATGCTGGGCTAGTTTTTCTATGATGCCAGGTATTTTTTCTATTTTTACTAGAGACAGGGGTCTCTCTCTTACTCGGTTTGGTCTCAAACTCCTGAGCTCAAACAATCCACTGGTCTCGACCTCCCAGAGTGCTAGGATTACAGGCATGAGCCACCGTGCCTGGCCGACTCTATAGGTGTTATTCGACCTGGATTATCTCCTTAAAACCCCTAACTCAGAATCCAGTCACATTAGGGTTTAGAGGATTTGACATATAAATGTTGGGGGAACACAGCTGAGTCAATAACAAAGGCAGAAGAGCTGGGTGTGAGCCTGAGTCTGCTGACCTGGAAACTCCCCTCCTTCTATGATCCTTTCTGCTTCTTAGCGTGTGAATGGCAATGGGGGTATTTTCCCCTAGGAAATTAATGTTGTCTTGATACTAGAGTTCAGGTTTAACTCTGTTGTTATTGAAAATTATCTCCTCCTTTGCTCTCCTGCTTTATACCCTCTATTTATTTTTTTCCGTCTTTATCTCCATCTGCTTACTTTATTTTATTCATTTATTTACTCTGGTGTTTTGTTTACTGCGGTAGCCACAGTTCCAGAACAATGTTTTGCACATAACAGACAGTACAATTTTGAAGATGTGAATCTTCTGTCACATGAGACGGATGTTTGGGAGGAGGGTTCTGGAGCTCTGGCTTCTCTGTGGATGGAGTTTAAGCCACACCCCAGTTTTATAACCAGAGTCTTTATGGAGCCCACTTTCAGAGGGGTTACAATTCCTGAGCCTTTCCAGGATCATAAGGTGAGCTTGGTCTTCTTTCATTTTGGTTCTCAATCCGCTGGCCCCCAACAGATTTCTATTCCAAATTTTCATTTCTTTTTTCCCTAAGAGTTGGAGCCTTGCTCTGCTGCCCCCTATAGTGCACAGAGTGAAATGGCACAATCACAGCTCACTGCTGCCTGGAACTCCTGGGCTCAAGCGATCTAGAGCTACCACTGCTCCCAGCCTTAGATCCCAAAGTTTTTAATTTCTGCAAAATCAGTTGCTGTTTACCTATTTCATTATAAAATTTTGTAGTCTTCTCTTGCTTTCCTGTTCTTTTTCTCTGCCAACTTATAGCTTTGCCTGATTAGTAATTTTGCTGTCTACTTTCAGTGTTAAGGAAATGACAAATGTGAATATTCTGGACTCTGAAATGGTCCACTATGGAGGAATGAGATTACCGGAGGGTTCACAGGGTCGTGTAACTGTGTGTGAGGGCTGCTGTAAAGGAGACAGAAGGATTAGATATGTGTTTGGACTAGATCATCGTTTTAGTTACTTCAACCAGAAAAGTCATGATTCAGTGATTCTGTGAAATACTATGAACTACTGGATAAAAGGTGCTGTGGGCACAAAGTACATTATCATTAGCTCCTTTTTTTTTTGAAGAGATGTTATAATCTTTGTTCATTTTCAGTTTTATCATTCATTTGAGCTTAGTGAATTTTCTCACCAGCTCCCCTTTTATATTATCACAATATCTAACAGCTTTAATCAGCCAATTTGTCTTGACAAAAATTACATGCATGGCTGTCCCTATTCATAGCACTATTTTGCTTTTTAAATCCCCATTCAACCATAGCCTCTCTCTCAAAGAATACCTGATATGTATATTCACTTCCAGTGTTTTGACTTTGCCAAAGATCTCTTATCTGTTTCCCACAAGCATAACCTGCTTTAATACTCATTGTCTAAAGCATTGTTTTTAATCATTCCATATTAATGTGGAACCCTTAGGTAGCTCCATTATCAAGATTCAAAATGAACTAGTATTACTTAATGGAAATTTTAAGTAGATTATTAGAAGCAATTTTTTTCCCTTGTGCTATTTAGTTTCGTGCTCCTGTTTTATCAAGAATAGTTCCTTTTATCTGCCTTGTCAGATTTGGTTAATATACAGGAGTGCATCCATAAGATAAAGTTCTTAGTCAATATTGGAATCTTATATGTAATTCAGTATTTTGCATATTTTGGAATTTTCTGGAGGACTGGTCACATGTTCCATGTTAAATTGGTTATGTTGCTTTCTTGCTGGCTAAAACTTTCAGCCCTATTGCTACAAAGCTCATGTACCCTGGACTTCCAGTGATCTATCTTACCAGAATTTATAGTATGCATTTCTTATCTTGAATTAGTGCTTTCAACTTTGTTTTGGCTGGTAGTGATGCTGGTACAAGTTTCTAAACCACCTCAACCATGAGGGACTACGTAATAGTTGGAGCCTTATAAAATAGACAGCATTTCTATTATCACATGTTTTACCTCCACAAGTAGAAATGCAAGCTGGCCAGTGAGTTCATCTTTAGTCCTTTACAGTATCAGTCCCAGGATGGTAAAAGGAATGCTGAAGATACAGATACTTTGGGGGGGCTTCCATTTTAAAGTGAAATTTGTTTATTTGAAAAGCATCTGTATTCAGTAGCACACCCCTAAAGTCTTTTACTTCATATTGCTTTCATCAGTCAAAATCACAGGACTTTCCCTTCTCACATTTCACAATATTTTGTTAAGATCTACCATCAGATTACAGCAGGTTTTGGGGTTCTATTCCTTTGTCTTCTTCTTACAGATATTCTGCTTAGTATTACTCAACTTCAATGTATGTGCATGAAAAATTAGGTTTTAGCCAGTGTTTGGATCTCTGAAGTATTTTGGATACACATATAAATCCAATAGAAAATACGGCCAAAATCTAAGATGAAGTAATTTTGAAACTATCCACTATTTAGGGTCATATTTCTCTGCTTTTAGCACTAGCATAAATAGTTTGTGTTTATTTGTGTATTAGTATTGCAGAAAGATAGATATTTAATGGATGGGTGACTAGGAGAACTTAATTATAAATCTTAATCTGAGAATGGCTGCTTACTTCCTCAGATCTTCCATTTCCCTATTACCCACAGAAACAAATACAGGGATATTTCGTTCTAACAATAGTTGTATTCTGAATTTGCATTTAATCAATTGCTGGCAAATCAAATCATATTTTTAGTCCTTGGAGGTGGGATGTGGAGGGGGCATGCTATTTAAAGAAATCTTTTATGAACTTAACTACTAACCCTTTAATGTATCTGTTTTTATAAATTTTGGATTTTTAAATAATGGGTTTTAGTAGGAGAATAGTTCAAGTTTTGTCAATAAAGTCATCTTTAGTCTGTTTAATATACAACCTTATGGTGAACCCTTCTATAAATGTTTTCTAATTTGTATTTTTGATAAATATGATTTTTATAAGTCATTTTTTCTTAAAGTAGGACACAGCTGGATTGCTCTCTTTACCATACAGATGCATAGCACAGGGTGATTTGTTAATGTCTACAGCTCTCTGCAAAGATGAATAAAACATGGGGCTCAGCATACTAGTACCTCCTCTTTTGCCTCTTTTTCTCTCATCAGGAGAGTTTGTAGTGGTTGAAAGGACAGCAAGGAAATGGTTACTGGCTAATTTACTCTATCTCGAGGCTTGCCAGGGCTCTCTTGGTGGTATATTTTTATTTTATGAAAAAGAAAAATAAATAAAAGTAACTCAAACAGAAGTAACAAGTGGAATAGGAGCTTAAAATCACACATATATTATAGGCAAAAGAATGAGCATAGAACAAAATGAATCTTGAATTTTCTGAAATTATTACACTTTTTTCTTACTTACCATCTACATTTTATTATACCATTTTTGTCCATGTGTTGCTGCTTACTGGTGTCTTCGTTGGGGACTGAGAGCCTGGGGCTTATTTTGTCTCCTTACTAATGTCAACCTCTCACTCTACATCAGGGGTTCTCAACCTTCCTAAGGCCACGACCCTTTAATACAGATGATGTCATCACGCCGGGTACTCTGGGCATCTGCAAGTGGGTCGACCCACCTGGAGACGAATAGAGGAGCCGTGTCTCGGTTCCTAAGACCACAGGAAATATGGTCATGACCCACAGGTTGAGAACCGCTGTGCTACATGGCATCACATAAAAGAAGAAAATAAGTAAACAAATATTAAATTCTAGTTAATGAAAGGTATGTGAAAATATTCAGCAGAGAGTATATTACATTTCTTTTTAAGCCTGGAGTGCAATGGTGAGAACAAAGATACTTCCATCTCTTGTATACCTCCTCTTCAAGCGTAAGGAAATTGTGTGTCACGTCTATTCTGTTCTAGAAAACTTTTCTGAATGATTTTGGGCTCTTGGGCCCAGCCTTAACCCTCCCTGACCACTCCTCACCCCTCCTCCCAGCGCGCGCGCACACACACACACATACTGACACATGCACACATGCATTCCTACATACATGTACAGACACATACATGTTCACACACAGGCCCATAGATGCACACAGCTCACATATGCACACACATGTACATGTACACACATACATGTTCACACACAACTCACAGACGCACACACATGTACACATACACACATACATGTTCACACACATCCCACAGACACACACAGCTCATAGATGCACACACACATGTACATGTACACATACACACATACACATGCATGGGCCTGCCACTGAGTTTTCTCAGGATGATGGTGGTCACTTTCTCCATTGTGCAAATGCGAAAACTAAATAGTGCTAGTGTCTGAGGCATTTTCTGCTTTCTGATTTTAAAATAAGATGCTTGAAGGCTCTGGAAATATTGCAGTTGAGATGAGGCTCTTTTCTTCTTTTCTGGCAGCTCTAAGCCTTGGGTGGGCTTAAGGTGGCTCCTGAAGGATACAGATGTTCCCTAGTGGGGAGAAAGGAATTCATTTTAATAGCAAAAGTCAAAGAGTTGACCCTCTGTATTCTGGTTTCTGTCCTGCTCAGGCTATGAGGTATAATTAAAAACTGGGAAATCTGGATTTCAAGTTCTCACTTCCATAGACAAACTGTCACTTACTTATATAATTTTCTCTTGCATAAAAACCATGCTAGTTTCTGCTGGGGTCCTGCCCCGGGGGCAGGGTCCTTTAAGACCTGTGGAACTGGTGGCAATCTACTGAAGAAAATTAAAGGTAGAAGCAGTGAGAGACAAAGAGACAGGACATGTGGAACAGAATTTTCCAAGGTGGAAACCTAGGGGACCATTGCTAGTTTGTGGGGTTCCCAGAGAATGGCCCTGAGAGTTCCACTCAGCTTTAATTGAAGGCTATTTGCTCATTTAGCCCAGAAGGTAAGCTGAGGAAGGGAATAAAAACATCAGTGGTTTCTCTGAATAAACATATTAGTTCTTATTCTATTTATAATCATTAACTTTAAGGGTCTGAGCAGCCTTAAGAAATCTGAAACCTGAGCCTTATGAGGGGGCAGCTTCCTGTCTGTGTTGATGCACACAGATTCCTTGGAGGATGTTAATCCCCATTAGTTCACCATGGAGTAGACGCCACCAGCCTCAGTCTCCTGTGAAGAACTGAAGCAGAAGAATTTTCCACCGATCACCCAGAGGCGTCTTCTTCTGTGATAAGGGTGTACAAGCCCTCCTACCCATATTTTAGGGCTTGAGTCATTTGCTTGACTGCTGCCCAGGTCATAATATAAATCCCCACAATGGATATTTCTGTGACTGTTGACTGGGTGAGGGCAGCCTAGTTAATGTTCTTCTGAGGGCTTCCTGTATGGCCTTTCTTTCCTCAGGGTGTTTACAGACCCAGCAGGGGTATTTGCAAGCTGTATCTCCTCCTGGCCAGGCTTCTAGAAAAAGCAGGAACTGCTCAGATAAGGAATTTAGCTGTTAGTTTAAAAGTAAACTAGCTAACCTATTTTTATTCTGTCTTGCTCAGTTTATTTCTGTTTTTCCTTTCTGTTTTTATTTTTGTTGTTGTTGTTTTTTTGCAAAGAATGGAGTCTTTGGTCCCCATTCTTCCTGCACTTTATACCAGTACTTTTTTCTGGGAGCTATTTAGATTTTTCCCAGGTACTGGAACCCTGTAGAAGGTTCTTATTGTCAAGGAAAATAGACTTCTGTAGATTTAAGTTGCCAACCCTTTAAGTTATAGTGCCTCAGTTTGTATCAGCTGGTGAAAATATTTCTGAACAAACCCATTGTCAGTAAGATTACAGTCACCGTGGGAAATAGACATCACAAAGAAACAATTTAGACTCTAAAGGGTTACAAAATTTCCAGTGGCAGAGGAGCCAAGAGAATCTCTTTGAGGCAGAAATCTTAGGGATCCCACTTAGCTACTGGTTCAATGTTGGGCCTTGGGCAAGTTACTTTTTTTCTCTGGACCTGAATTCTGAGAACATAATGATTGTCATGAGGGAAGCAGCCAATACCTAATTCTGTTTTTGTTTGTGTTCGATTTGTTAAAAACAGCTTTGAATTTATTGAAAAATAATTCATGTCATACAATTCACCCATTTAAAGTGTGCAGTTCATTGTTTTTTCTTTAGCATATTCAGAGAATTACACAACCATAATCTATTCAGTATATTTCCATATTTCTTTTTTTTTTGAAAAACTTCTTGGCTCAACAATTCTTTTATTTATTTATTTATTTATTTATTTTTTGTGATTTTTGGCCAGGGCTGGGTTTGAACCTGCCACCTCCGGCATATGGGACCAGCGCCCTACTCCTTGAGCCACAGGCGCCACCCTATTTCCATATTTTTTAAAAGAAACCCTATGTCTATTAACAATCAATCCCTATTTCTTTTTTTTATCTCTTATTTATTTACTTATTTATTAAATCATAGCTACGCACATCAATGCAATCATGGAGTACAATGTACTGGTTTTATATACAGTTTGAAATATTTTATCAAACTGGTTAACATAGCCTTCATGACATTTTCTTAGTTATTGTGTTAAGATCTTTATATTCTATGTTTAGTAAATAAGATGCACTGTAGGTGTGGTCCTATTTCTTTTTTTTTTTGTTTGTTTTTTCCTCCAGACCTAAGCAACCTCTAACCTACTGTCTTTCTCTATAAAATTGCTTATTCTGGACATGTTTCCCAAATAGAATCATATAATATGTGGCCTTTGTGACCAGATACTTTCACTTAGCATTTTCAAGGATCAAACATGTGGTGGTATGTGTTAGCACTTCATTGCTTTATGTGGCTAATCATTATCCCATTGTATGGATATACCACATGTTATTTATGTACTCATCAGTTGACTGACATTTTGGTTGTATTTGCTTTTGGCTATTTATATTAAGATATAAACCCTTCATTACCTAAATAATTTGAAATTATTTTCTTTTATTCTGTGGGTTATCTTTTCACTTTCTTGATGGTTTCTTTTATAGTACAAAGGTTTTTAATTTTGCTGCAGTCCCATTTATAAGTATTTTTGTGTGTCATCTGTCTTTTAGTGCCTAGACAAGAAACCACTGCCTCACCCAAGGTCATGAAGACTTACTTTTATATTTTCTTGTGACAGTCTCATACTTTTATCTTATCTGATTATTATGTTCTTTGATAAATACAAATGTCCTAAATATTTTATATAAGGTATAAAAATAAATATACTTTTTATGTGAAAGCTCATATGAATCATTATGAAAAAAGATCATGTTTCCAAAAGATACATGGGCAAAGAAGATAGGTTATTTACAAAATAGGAAATCTATTAATTAATAAATTGTGAAATATTTATCTTTCCTATGAATTAAAAAGTTAAATGAAAATAACAATATAATTTTCGGTAAGTTTAATTAGATATTAAATAGTAAAAGGGACACAGTAACAGATGACATAAGATGCTGTAATTTTGGGAAAACAATTTAGCAATATGTATAAAAAGCCCCAAATTCTTATTTTTATAATATTCCTTTCTAAAATGGCATCTCTAGATTTTTTTTTTAATTTCAAGATATTACAGGGGTGCAAATGTTTTTGGTTATATGGCTCACTTGTGCTATGCTGAGTCAGGGTTATAAGTGTGCCCCCCACTCAGACAGTGTTCATCACACCCATTAGGTTGGCTTCCACCCATCCACCTCTCCCCTGCTGGATTTCCACTGAGCTTTACTTCCCTCTGCACATGTGAGCTCACAGCTAGTTCCAACTAAATAGTGAGTACATGCAGCATTTGTTTTTCCATTCTTTAGGTACTTCACTTAAGATAATGGTCTCTAGTTCCAGTCAAATGTTGAATTGTTGCAAAAAGCCTTAATTAAACCTTCTTCTTTGCTGAGTAGTATTCCATAGTATACGTATATGGTCCTTAACCCCCAAGGCCTGAGCTCTACCTCCTGTCCTATCCCACCCCACCTTCATCACCCCCCCAGCCTGAAACCCATTTATCCCCTGTCCTTGGAACAATTGTGGCAGGTGAGCAAGTAAAACTTCAGTTACTCCCCATCACTACCATCACTGCCTGAGCTCTGCTTCCTGCCTCACCCCTTCATTCCAGCCCCTTTCTTGGGCTGGGGACTGCTGATGTACATATGCCACATTTTGTTAATCCACTCTTAAATTTTTTAAATTTCAAAATGTTATGGGGGATTTCATGCTTTACATTTAAGTCTTTTATCCATCTTAAATATTTTTCATGAATGATGAGAGATATGGATTGTGTTTTATTCTTCTGTATATGGCTATGCAATTCTCCCAGAGCCATTTACTGAGCAGGGATTGTTTTCCCAAGTGTACATTGTTATTTGCTTTGTCAAAAATCAGTTTTATGTGGATGGTTTTATATCTGGGTTTTTTTGTTCTGCTGCCTTTGAGTTAGGTTTGCTTTTGCTTTTTTAGTTCATTGAGATTTGTTATTAGATTGTTAATTTTTTCTTTCTGTCTTTTGATATAGGCATTGAGGCCATGAATTTCCCCCTTAGGTCTGCTTTTGCTGAATCCCCTGATTTTGTTGTTCAATTTGAGGACTCTCTTGCTTTCCATATTAATTTCATCATTGATCCAATAATCATTTAGCAGCAGTTTGTTTAATTTTCATGACTTTGTATAAAATTAATTGTTTTTCTTGTGACTGATTCCTAGTTTTATTCTTCTGTGGTTTGAGAAGATGTATGGTATGATTTCTATTATTTTGAATTTTTGAGACCTGTTTTGTGACGTAAAATATGATTGATCTTGGAGAATGTTCTACGTGCTGGTGAGAAGAATGTATATTCAGTAATTTGGGGATAAAATGTTCTTTAAATGTCCATTAGACCCATTTGTTCTAGAGTCCTGGTTAAGTCCAGTGTTTCTTGATTCATTTTATTCTTGGATAATCTGTCCAGTTCTGTCAGTGGGGTACTGAAGGGAGTCATAATGCTGCTATTTATCTCTTTACTTAGGTCTTAGAGATGAATTTGAGCATCCTACATTAAGTGTATATGTATTTAAGAATGTTATATCTTCTTCTTGAATTTCTCTCCTTACCATTATATAATAATATAAGACAAAGATGTAATATAATAATATAATATAATAATATAAGACAGACCATCTTTGTCTTTTTTTACTATTATTAATTCAAAGGCAATTTTATCTGATATGAGAATGGTTACACCTGCTTCCTTCTGGTTTCTATTTGCATAGAGTATTTTTTTCCATTCCTTAACTTTGAATCTGTGTGGGTACTTGTGGGTTAGATGTGTTTCCTAGAGATAGCAGGTCCTCGAGTTGTATTTCTTCACCCATTTAGCCAGCCGGTGTCTCTTGAGTGGGGCATTTGGATCATTCACATTGATTGATAGACTTGATATGTGGGATGTTGTTCTGTTCATTCTATTGGGTAGTACCTTATTGCTTTGCTTAACTTCTTGTGTTATTGTTTTATATGAGCTCTGAGCTTTAGTGTTGGGTTGGTTTTACCCTGGTGGGTATATAATGTACTGATCTGTGTATATTGCAGGTCTGAGTATTTCCTGTAGGGCAGGTCTCGTTTTGACAAATTCCCTCCATGTTTGCTAGTTTGGAAAGTCTTTATTTTCCCTACATGTATGAAGCTGAGTTTTGCAGTATACAATATTCTAGGGTGGCAGTTGTTCTGTTTAAGAAGATAGAAGATGAGACTATGATCTCTTTTGGCTTGTAAGGTCTCTGTTGAGAAGTTTGCAGTGAGCCTGATGTGATTTCCTTTGTAAGTTGCTTTGAATTTTTGCCTCATGACTCATAAGATTTCCTCTTTTGTGTTGACTTTGGCCAGTTGACTATGTGTCTTGGTGACTGCCTCTTTGCAATCAATCTCCCGGGTGTTCACTGAACTTCTTATACCCGGATGTCTACTAAATCTCTAGCAAGACCAGAGACATTTCCCTCAATTATTCCCCCAAATTAATTTTCTAGCCCTTGTCTGTTTTTTTCTTCACACTTGGGGTGGCTATAATTTTTATATTTAGCTGTTTTATGTAATCTCATACTCCTTATAGGCTTTTTTCTTTTTTATTTATTTTTGGCTGACTGAATTAATTGAAAGAGTTATCTTCAAGCTCAGAAGTTATTTATTCTTCCTGGTCTAGTCTATACTTAAAACATTCCACTGTGTTTTATATTTTCTTAAATGAATTTTTCATTTCCAGGAATTCTATTATTTTAATGTCTTTATCTTTACTTAACTATTCATTCATTTCCTGAATTGTCTTTCTAGTTTCTTTGAATTGGTTTTTAATTTTCTCTTGGATTTCATTGAGCTTCCTTAAAGTTCACAATTGGAATTCTTTATTTGTCATTTTAATATGTTCATTTTGCTTCGTATCCCTTGCTAGAGAGCTTGTATTCCCTTTTGGGGCTGTCCTTTTGCTATGATTTTTCAAACTTCCAGGGTTATTTTGCTGATTCCTTCTCATCTGGGGCAGCTGTCACTTCTCAGTTTTAGATTTGCTTTTGTTTATATGCATCTTTTTTCTCCCCTTCCACAAGAAGTGCCTGTAGCATATATTAGGAAGAAACTTTAGCTTTGCTTGTAGGTGCTTTGATGCTAATCTAGGTTCAAGATGGATGCCATGGTTATAGATATTCTTAGTATGGTGATATTCTCAGTTACTAATTGTTTGCAGGCTATATCAGTGGTGACTTATTTGTGTGCACCAAGCCCCCATCTCTCTTTGATGAGGGAGAATGAAGGTCTTTGAAATCCTTTCTCTTTCCCCAGCCCTACTGTCTTCTTAACAGTGTGAATTGTATTGGCACACCCAATAAAATACAACCACACCCTGTATAACTGAGTCAGCAAATTCCGTCAAGGGCAGTGCAAGTTGACCTCCCTGTAAGTAGATGGCAGTTGCTGGATAGAACAAGTTGCAGTGTTGCTTTAGGTATCGGTGTCCAGCTTTACTCCCTCAGGAGAAGTACTTCAATGCCCCAGGTGGTGGATGGGTCCCGGGAACTTCCAGGTGACTCCTTATTCTCCACCACAGCAGAGGTGGGTGGAAGAGTGAGGGTGAGTATGGCTGGATTTGGTGAGCTGATTCTCAGCTTCTACAAAAGCTAGCAAAATAGATATTTTGGCAGAGGTCAAAGGGCTGCTCCCACCCTTTAGGCAAAGCTTCCAGGGAGAGGCTGAAGTGGCTCCTCCTAGTGAGAAAGTCCCTCTGAGATTTGACATCTGACTGTTATAAGCAGGTTTTGCTCTTCTCTCTCCTTGTCTGCTCTGTGGTGGCCCTCCAGCATCTGCCTGCAGGCAAGAGCTCAAAGTAGATGAGCCCTCAGCAACAGTGCTATGGCCTGGGAGCTTCCCTGTCTAGGATCCTACCCTGGCTGTGAGCATATCTGTCTTGTATGAGTAAGTGAGTTCTGCAAATTTGCTGCATCTGAGACCCCTCATCCCCACTGTATTCTCACTGTGGCTCTGTCCATGTGGGCTCCCTTGCTTCCTGAAATAGTTGACAAATCTGTCCTGAGCAACATGATCCAGTCCTGGAGTATGGGATCTGGCCTGCAGTTCTGTCCCCAGTTCCCTGAAGATGACCCCCTGACTGTGCCAGGGAGAAGTGAGCTGGCCCTGAGATGCCTATGGGGGTGCTCAAGCTTGGTGGATGTCCCTCCATTTGTGGTGTGCCCTGATCTTATGGAGCAGATGGGCAAAAAGCACCATCTAGGGCCAGTGAGCAGGCAACTCACAGCCCAAGTAACTCTTAGTTTTCTGCAGGTCTTTAAGAGGAATTATTTGAGCCCTTCTCTCTAGGGAAGCCCCATTGTGGTGTCTGCCCCAATAGGAGTGGGAGGAAGCAGCAGCTCCTAAGAACTCTGGATCAACTGTCTCTCAGCAGCTGTCAGTGGCAGAGGGAAAAGAAAGGAAAAGTCTGGATGGACGAAAGCGAGCACCTGGTCATCTCTGTTCCTCTCTCCAGTGGTATCCGGACTAGGATGTCCAGGCTCTTGGGTCACGCAGATTCCCTGGGATCCACTGGCCCACTGTGGCCCCATAGTCTGGGTCAGGATTGAGAAATATTTGTGTGAGAATTAGAAAGATGAAATTGATGGACTGAAGCCCCTGGGGAGGGCAAATGCGCAAGGTGGGTGGAGAGGCAATATGGTTTTTACTTTATTGGTTTGGGTCTGTGGTGATGGGAATTTCCCCAGGGGGGTTCATGGATGTTGCTTTGTCTTTAAGAAGCTCCTAATTTGCTGGTGGAAGCAGCTTTTGGGCTTGAGGGTAGAAAGGCTCTCCAGCAGCTCAGGAGCCTGCTCACCGCAGAGGAGGGATGTGTGGGAGAGATAAACCACTCCACCTACCCTTCAAACCCAACCAACGTCTTGGGGGTTGTCTTCTGATAATATCTTGTTACTCCTTGTTCTGCTCCCCAACTTCTTTCTGTGGAATCATTGCAGGTTCTGGCACTTTTCCCTAGGAATTACACCTGATCTAAGATTTTTCGCTTTTTCTTTTTATCTGGAAATATCTGGAAGCTGGTATCTCTGGTCAACCCTCTTTTTTCTCCCTTTATAATTGGAGCTGTGTGGTCATTTGTTTGTCTTTTCATTTCAGAGTTCACGCAAACACTGAATATGTTTGAAAAAGTGGCCAGAATGCTAGAATTCCTAAGCACCAAATTACAGGAAAGCTGAATAGATCTGAAGCATGTAGTTAATATTTAGTTTCCGGGAGTTGTGTCATGCTTCAGGCTTCAATCTATATTTCCTTCACTAACACCTTTGCTATACTAAATTTTAACTTTAATTTTGTTCTGCTCACATTGTTAGCCAATTTAAAAACTAGTTTCCTTAGTAAAGTTTGAAACTAATAGCTAAGGGGTATTGAAATAAAGAATGCCTTATTGCTGTGAGTTATTATATTTTTCTATGACTTTTTTGTACTTTTACCCAAGCCCCAGTCTATTATCATTCTCTAAAATAGCTTTTAGATTCTCCTTTTCACATGATTCTAAAATGTGCTTTTGTCCCAATCTCATTTTAATTTCTCATGTTTGTTATTATGTTCTGGTAGGATTTTTTAAAAGCTTTCATTTTCTGACAGCTTTTTAAGAAAAGGTGATAATGTTGTTTTGTATAATTATTATGCAATGTTTACATTAATATGTGGTGGAAATTTAATGCACATTAAAAAGCAAAAGATTTATGCTTGACCTTTTCAGATATAAATCAATTGTATTAGATTTCCTAATTAGCCATTGGTCTGACCTCACTAGGGCTTCAAAATTTAGATGGTGACACGGCAATATATAAAGCTCTCGTGTTAATCTGAATATTGGAATAAGAAAGTTAACTAGTGAGGACTTTTACTGGTGGTCAGGCTTTCCAGTTTTAGACCTAACTTGCAAAACCTTGATCTCATGTTTTCCACTGGATATGGTCACACATTTTATTATGGGAGCTCTGGGCTCGTCCCCTTCCCTGCTAGGAAAGCAATTATCTCCATTGTACTTAGAAAAGCTGTATCCCATGTGTAGTTGTCTTCCTGCTCCTTAGGAAACAATCTACTGGAATTCAAAATACAATTAGCATTCTTGACCTCCTTCCTATATCCTGGAGCTGACCATTATTAATGGCATCCAATTATTCATAGCAATCAAGCAACCAACCTTGCTAAACACATCACAGCAGTGGGTATTTGACAGTCTGCTAGCTGGATGTAATAGAAGGAGACAGTGTCATATCCTGGTTGTCTTTGGCAAAAACAACATGCCACTTGCATACTTACTGAAATGCTCTAATAACTTGATTGCAAGATTTGGCCTGTCTGTATTTGGCATATGTTTATGTACTGTGGCAGGAGCATGAAGAGGTAGGTTTGGGAACATTTGGTGTTTGGAAATCTCTTTGGCTTACTCTGCATCACGGCACATTGACTAAGTGATCTTTGGTAAATCATTTAGGTTTTCTTCTAAGCCTCCATTTGCTCAATTCTGTAATGCGGGCGTTTTCCATACTTTCAAGGGTGGCCTATGAGGGTTAGGTGATAGACTTGTTATGAAACAATAGTGTAAGAGGAAGTTGCTCAATCACTGTCAGTTCCTTGTTCATCGAGTCTGTCCGAGGCCAGCTCCAGCACAAGTAAAGGAACAGCACAAAAGCATTTTATCCTCCGTCAGTGTGCAGGATAGGGCTTGACTCCCACGTGAATGCTGCTTTTCCATTCTGCCTTTCCCACTCGCTCACAACTCAGAAGTTTTCCTTCATTGTGCAGTTAGGTATTAAAGTGTGATATTTGTTTGCAGTGAAGGAGCCTAAGCAGGAAAACTGACACGAATTTCCAGGTGACGGGCTTTGGACCCTACCATTTCCTTGACTGTGTTCTTTCCTTGAGTCGACAGGATCTGTAACAGTTCAGCTCTAACTGCAGAAAAGAGCAAATTGTTTACTTCTGGATATACATTTATTCTCTCATGCCAGTAGGCAGGGGATTTCCACAAGGAACTAACTTTACGTGAATTTTAAGCCAAGCAATTTGAAGTGGGATGGAGAAATGCACACTGTTTATACTTACTGCAGGGTCCCCGACATGTCTAATTCAAAGTGAGCACAGAACGCTCCTTTATCTGTTCTTCCTCCTTGGCACTGTGAGAGATGCTCTAGTGTCATCTGGATCCCCAGTAAACAAATCTACACTTTTATAAGCATGCTAGAGTGAAGAGGAAATATTCTTCTTGCATACACTTCTTACATACATATTCTAAAATGTCTTACATACACTGCTTACTAGTGGTGACTATGAAGTGAATCTAACTTGTCACGGATACTATGAAGAAGCATCCAGTGAGATTTACTAAGAGAAAGAGGAACTTCATTTTACAGAAGGTGGCTAATAGTGTCTGATTAGCCTTGAGGGTAATTGGGAATTTCCCGGTGATCTGCAAAGTAGCCTCTATTTCTGCACTCCAGGTGGACAGTCTGACTATATTAGCAGGTGAAAGGGGACGAGGGCACCTTGTGGTGGATTGAGACTCTGGACTCTGGTATATTCAGGTTGTTGTTTGGATAATTCAGAGAGTAGCCCTGTTGGCTTTCTGGGCAGTGAAATACTGTAATGATTATAGGACTACCCCTAAATCCTGATGGGGTTTTAATGCTAGGCTTCTCACTTTATTACTGGAGGTTTGTGTTTTGGTTTTTGTTTGTTTCAATCTGAGAAATGGTGTAACTGTCAGGGCTCTTGGAAGGCTTGTTTTGTGCAGTGGGCTGAATAGTGGTCCCTAAAGGGATCTGTGTCTAATTCCTGGAATCTGTGAATGTCGCTCATTTGCAAAAAGCCTCCTTGAAGGTGTAAGAAGGATCTTGAGATACTCTTGGGTTACCTGGGTGAGATGCACTGAATCCCAGGACAAGTGTCTTCATAAGAAACAGAAAGGAGAAAACACAAGACACACAGGGCAGGAGACCATGTAAGGACAAACGCAGAGCGGGAGTGACGCAGCCACAAGGAAGAGTGACAGGCCTCAGAATCTGGAGAGGCAAGGAAGGCAACCTCCCCTACAGGATCTGGAATGAGTGTGGCCCTCGTAACCCCTGACTCCTGACTTCTGGCCTCCAGAACTGTGAGATAAATTTCTGCTGTTGTAAGTCACCTTTTTGGTGGTAATTTGTTACAGCAGCCACTGGAGGTGAAAACACACACTGTCTGAATCACAGTCAATGGTCCATAAGTGGTAGCTTTATTTTTCAAATAAAATAGACCCGTTTTGGGAACAAAGTATGCTGAGAAAATCTCTTTCTTTGTCCCTTTCCTTCCTTATATTCTTCCCTTGCTTTTCATTCATTCATTCACTCACTCACTATTTATTAAGGGACTTCCGGGTGTTAGGGCACTTAGGGATAAGTGTGCTAAATACTTTTGAAAGAACACCATTCGCTGGTGAGCAGGATACACGTAGACCCCAATCTCACTTGGGTTTATTGTTTAGAGCAGGCATCCTCTAACTTTTTAAACAGGGGGCCAATTCACTGTCCCTCAGACTGTTGGAGGGCCGGACTATAGTTAAAACAAAACTATGAGCAAATGCCTATGCACACTGCACATATCTTATTTTAAAGTAAAAAAACAAAACGGGAACAAATACAATCACACCACCTCATGTGGCCCACGGGCCACAGTTTGAGGATCCCTGGAGAGGGAGAGACAGATGAGTAGAAAACAAACCCTCACGCAGGATTAAGTGCTCTGAGGAAAATTGATTGGGTCTGGGGCAAGAAACAGAAGGTACAATCAGGGTCGTGGGCTCCGGGTGAAGAAGGAAAAGGGAAGAAAAGTTGAGACACTGGCTTTAAGCAGATGATTATGCTTGAAGAAATGTGGCAGAAGCTTTAGAAAGAAAATCATTTTTGTAGAAGACTTCCATGTTAAAACAAAGTGTTGACTTTAAAATTAGACTTTGCCATCTAATGAGAAGCAGAAGGCATTTGCCTCTGTTGGGTGGAATATTTTTGCTCTATCTAATGAGGTAATAAGCCAATTTCTTAGATTTTTTTTTAGGTCATGGGTGGGCCATCGTTGTCGCTAAAGGATCAGATAGTCAACAGAACTTGTGTGATAGATGGTCCCAGTTGCAGCATCTGATTTTATGTGATAGCGTGAGAGCAGGCACAGCTCATACGTAAACAGTGAGTCTGACTGTGTACAAACTTTATCAGATGCTGACTTTTGAATGTCACATGTCTTGAAATATATTTCTTTCTTTTTTATTATCAACCATTTAAAAACATCATAATCATTCTTAGATTGAAAGCTTACCATAGCAGGCAGTGGGAGGCAAGGGGCCTTCAGGTCATAGTTCTCCAGGTCCCATGTACAGTGTAACCTCTGTTCCTAAAAGGAAAGGAATTATCTATGTGTGGCTATTCTGCCTGAAGCAGCATGCAGCAGGATGATTGGAGAGATATGGAGAAGAGCAGTCTCCTCGGGGAAGCAGTGTGACATCTGCAGAATTCTCAGCTCCTGCTGGCCCCATAAACACGAGTCTTTGCTTGAATTAAAAATAATTTCTTTTCTTCATGAGTCAACATTTAATGATAATGTTTCTATTTGAGGTTTCAGCTATACAGGGCAAATTATGCATGAAATTGATGTACATTATTCTATAATGAACTAATCTGCCAGAAAAACACATTAGGTGTTTATATTGAAAATAAGCCATTTGTAACTATTTAGACATTTTGAAAAGGAGAGCCATGTTCTCAAAAACCTGAATGGCTAGAAATGGAAACCATTCAGTTGTGACCAGGGAGATGGAGCATTGCCCAGTTGCCTTTTTGGACATGGATTTGAAATGATGGCAGGGGGTTCTTCATGTCTTTTATTCAGTGGTGTCATTTCCTGAGGGATGATAAGTGGTGTATTCCTCTGTTAAATTGTACTTAAAACCTTCCTGATACTTTGGGCTCTGGAAATGTGCTGATAAACAGAATGATTATGAATTTGAGCTCATCAGATACTTTGTGGATTCCAGGGCCGTATTACTCACACCTGTGGGCTTCCCACAAATTAGTTAAGTTATGGCTTCCCAGTTCTTAAGTGTCTGACTTCCATCTTCCAGTAGAACTCCATTTTTTAGCCACACCAATTCTATATCAGTACTCACAAAAAGTTCATCCTCTTGGGCGGCACCTGTGGCTCAGTCGGTAAGGCGCCAGGCCCCATATACCGAGGGTGGCGGGTTCAAACCCGGCCCCGTCCAAACTGCAACCAAAAAAATAGCCGGGCGTTGTGGCGGGCGCCTGTAGTCCCAGCTACTCGGGAGGCTGAGGGAAGAGAATCGCTTAAGCCCAGGAGTTGGAGGTTGCTGTGAGCTGTGTGAGGCCACGGCACTCTACCGAGGGCCATAAAGTGAGACTCTGTCTCTACAAAAAAAAAAAAAAAGTTCATCCTCTTGTCAATATGTTTTTGTAGGTTTAACATCAAATGCCAATTTCAGTGACTCTTCTTTTACACTGATCATAGATTTTTAGAGTGTAAGGTGGCCTCGGAGCTGACCTGGTCCAACTGCCTCATTTGACACCTGGAGGCAATGACAGGGCAGTGAATTCCTGATTCATTAGTTCTCCTGTTAGCCATAGGTGGTTTCTAGCTCACCCTCTAACGAGCTCAGCTCTCCTCAGTACTTTCTGGGATGCTTGCTCAGTAGTTTGTAGAGGAGAAAAAAAAAATTTTCTTAGCATCTATTCTGTATCTATCTTCATAACAAATATATCTCAGAGACCAGGAAATCATCAGTGGGTTGTCTTAGGAGTTTTCTTTTTTATAGCGCATGGCTTTGGACCTTGATATTAGGAACCATTCTGTGTAGCATTTTTATCCTTATTATTACGAGAGCAAAGTGTGCACCTTGGGGAGAATGGAAACAAAATTTTTCTAGAGGAACCCATCCTGTAGAAGAATCTGGGTGTGCACTCTCTGGATATCAGTGTGTACCAGCGAGTGTCTGATCTGGTGGCTGAGACTAGTGGTAAATGGCTACATGAGGCAGCAGTCACTATCCAGGCATCTGGGTGACCAGGAACAACTGTGGCACCCCAGACCATGGTCAGTATTTATTTTTAGGGAGGCAGCCAATGGAGATGTGTGCAAAACTGTAGAACTAAACCCTGAATTGGGGAGCAAGATGCAACTTGTGGGAGAGGGTGTAGGAAGAGGCACCCACATCCTCCGTAGGAGTCTAGAGAACTATGAATGAGAATTTTCTAGAACTAGGGAAGGGGAGCTGAGAGAGAAGCCCAAAAGCCTTATGGCAGAAGAAAAGCAATGAGAAAGGAGAGGAAAATGCAGTTAAAGAATTTAACATATAAGCCTATATTTCCCGTGTTTGCTTGAAAGCCTGGAGTCAGTCCTCAGTGAAATCAATCTTCCAGAGATGCAGGTGGCACAGCAGGAGTGAGGCGATGGCCTGGTGTACCCTTGTCATTCCAGGGTAGATTGTCCTCAACAGTTGTGCAGGAGCCCTGCCTGTTTGCACATGGCCTCTCGGGCCTACCAATCCTCACTTTCTCTCCAGAGATTTCAATTTATAAAGCTTTTGTGATTCTGTGACAACAGTCTTCATAAAATCTGGAGATAATCAACATTCTTTTAATTTCTTGTATTGCAGAAGAAAAACAGACAATACCAGACCATTTTATAAATATCTATTACTGATGTGGTAGAGCTGTCGTAACTGAAAAGGCCTTTTATGTATTTAGGGTTGCACTCCTAGGGTTACACAGGTCATCAGGTTACAGCCAGGGGCTTTTATCTTTGATGTAGTTCCTGCTTCATCAGTTCCTTCCTTCCTTCCTTCCGTGTTCTTTCCTAGCTCAATCCAAGACTAAGTGTCAATGCTGGAAGTCTCCTATATTGAAACTTAAACAAGAACCAAACCAAACCAAGCCTTACATATGTTAAAAAAAGTTTGCAGCACCATACCATCAGTAGATCAGTGGAAACGTAGGGTTGTATGCGCAGGTAGCCTTATAACTATTTATATCATAACCTGACCATGTTTATTCACGATCTACCTTAAACAGAAATACTTTCCACAGAGCTCTATGAAGAACATGAAAAACAACTTCAGTCATATTAATCATAGCAATTTGGCTTACTAGTAACCTTCTCTGGATATGGCTGATACAATCTCCTTAAAGTATTTCAATGATTTGAAAGAATATGCCAGGACTTTTTATTATTTATTATGTTTGATATGACATGAGCACAATGCCTGGGACTGGTTCTCAGAGCATTTGAGTTCTGATCGTTTATCATTTGTTTTATTCTCTATTATTCATTTATTTATTTTTGAGATGGACTCTCACTCTGTTGCCCAGGCTATAGTGCCGTGACATTAGCCTAGGTGATAGCAACCTCAAACTCCTGGGCTTAAGTGATCCTCCTGCCTCAGCCTGCTAGAGAACTGGGACTACAGGCAGCCACCAAGACGCCTGGCTAATTTTTCTATTTTTAGTAGAGACAGTGTCTTGCTCTTGCTCAGGCTGGTCTTGAGTTTCCAACCTCAAAAAATCTTCCCACCTCCACCTCTTATAGTGCTAGGATTATAGGTATGAGCCACCACACCTGCCTATCTTTTGATTTATTGGTTGAAAGCAGCATTTTCCTCATTTGGAAGCTTTCTTTCATAAACAGTGGGATGTCATATGATTTGTAAAATAACCTAGGAGAAGAAAACAGAATACTAATTTTAAAAATATATTAGATAACCTAAGTTTTAGCTAGATTTTGTCTTCAAGTGGTATGATGTAGACTTTTTTAAGCCTATTGAGGAAGGCTTGTCTTGAAAACATTTTAACAGGAAGGGAAATCAATATTAACTTTATTTCTTTAATCCTTTTAAATTATTGCAACATAAGTTATGGTTCAGCATGCATTCTGTCTTGTTGAAGATACCATGTATATTTGAAAAGAATGTGTATTCTGTTGGGATAGTCTTTGAACATCAGTTTATAGTTATTCAATCTTCTCTGATTTTCTATAATATCTACTCTGTTTATCAATTACTGGGACAGAATTTTTAAAATTTTTAATTACAGTTATGAATTTATTTATTCCTCCTTAAAATGTCAGTTTTGATTTCTTTTTAAGCTCTGTTTTTATATGCATTCACGTTTAGGATTTTTATACTATTTTGATGAATTCTTTATCCTTATAACTTTTTTATCTTTGGTAACATTTTCTGTTTTAAAGTTTACTTTGTACTAATATAATCACTTTATATTGTGATTAGTGTTTGCATGAATCGTATTTTTCCATGAATTTACTTTTAACCTATCTCTTTGTATTTAAGTTTTTTTCTTTCTTTCCCCTCCCTCCCTCTCACTTCTTTTTTCTTCACTCCACTCTCCCTTTCTGTTTTTTTCTTTTCACAGCATATAGTTGTGCCTTACATTTCATCCAGTCTGATATGTCTGCCTTTTCACTGGGATGTTTGAATCATTTGCATTTTAGGAAAATATTGACTTAGTATTGGAGGATGCTAGTTATTTCTTCTTCAAGTGTTTGATAATATTCATCATATCTTTTTCTAGGATGAGTTCACAAACTTGTCACCCCACCACCACCATCCCCCACCTCATGATAACTACTTTGATGGTTATTCCAGAAAAAGAGTTAAGAATTGCTTTGAAGGCTGAACTACCTGCCAGCATCAATGCATGGCTGTCCAAGGCGACCACAGGGACATCCAGCAATGAAGTGTACAGAACTTTGTCTAGGATGAACTTCTGAACTTAATTGTCTGACCTCATATATTCCTTTATTTTTTTTTAATCTTAGGCCTTGGTATAGAGATTAACATGTACCTTGTTAATTTATCACTATCTAGTTTGAATTAATATTATATCCTGCTACGGATGGAATGTTTTGTCTCCCCAAATTCATATACTGAAGCTCTAATCCCCAATGTGGTAATATTTGGATGTGGGATCTTTGTAATTAGGCAATAAGGATGGAGCCATCATGATGTGATCTGTGCCTTTAAAAGAGGAGACACGAAAGATGAATTCTCTCTTTCTCTGACATGTGAGGATAGAGCAAGAAGATGTCCATTTGCAAACCAGGAAGAGGCCTTCACCCTGAACTAAACTGGCTGGCACCTTCCCCTGGGACTAGGCAGCCTCCAGAACTGTGAGGAATGAATGTCTGTTATTTAAGTGACCCAGCATGTGGTATTTGTAATAGCAGCCTTGACTGACTATGATGTAATGAATGCAAGGACCTGATACTGCTGTGCCTCTATTTACCCCCTTCCTATCAGTTTTCCTGTAGATGCCATATATTTAATTCTACACATATTTCAAACAAACAATATATTGTTTCCACTTTACACTGCCTTTTAAACACATTTTAAAAAGGACTGAAGGTTTCTAGGGTATTTTCCACATACTTATCATTTCCAATGCCCTTCTTTCTGCATGGTTTTTCTGTAAAAGGCCAGTTAGTAAATATTTTTGCTTGTGGGCAATGTGGTCTCTGTCACAATGATTCACCTTGCCCATGCAGAGTAAAAGAAGCCATAGACAACTTAACCAATACTAAACTTTAAATGTCCTATAATTTTCACTAAACTTTGAATTTCACATAAAGTTCAAAACATTTTTATTTTGATTTTTATAATTATTTAAATATATAAAACCCATCTTACCTCATGGACCATACAAAACAGGCAGCTGGCTAAATTTGCCTTATAGTTCATAATTTGCAGATCTCTGCTATCGATCCATTTTTATAGCTGCTATCATTAAACCTCCACCAAAAATCCATGCTGTAATATTTCTTATAATGCAGAGCTACTAATGACATTGTTTTGTTTTTATCATCTGAAAATCATCTTCTCTCTCCCTCATTTTTGAACAACATTTTCATGGGGCATAGAATGTTAGGTTGACAAGTTTTGTTTTTCAGCACTTTAAAAATGTTATACCATTGTTTTCCTGTTAGTTTGTACTTTTGTGTTCTGTTTCCTTTGCCACAAGGGAAGTCTTTGATCTCCCCAGCTATATCTTGGAAAGGTGGAAGATGGAAGCAAATGCAAAACTCACCTCGTGCATTTTCCTTCCTTCAGGGAACACAACCTGTATTATCTGTGTTCAGTACCTGAAACAGTCACTTTACATATTTTGTTTAGTTATCTATTTATTTTTACGGTGAGAATATATCCTATACCTGTGATTTTATCATGGTTAGATTTAAAAATCCTTTGTATTCAAAATATAAGTAATGATTTGTTTATGATATGTTTATAAAAAGTTATTTTTTTATTGTTAAATCATAGCTATGTACATTAGTGCAATGAAGGGGTACAATGTGCTGGTTTCATATACAATCTGAAATATTCTCATAAAACTGTTCAATGTAGCCTTCATGGCATTTTCTTAGTTATTGTATGTAGACATTTGTATTCTGCATTTAGTAAGTTTCACCTGTACCCATTCTAAGATGCACCGTAGGTGTGGCCCCACATATTACCCTCCCTCCACCGAACCTCCCCCCTCCCTTCCCCTCCCTTGGCCCTTTCCCCATATTCTTGTGCTATAGTTGGGTTATAGCCTTCATGTGAAAGCTATCAATTAGCTTTATAGTAGGGCTGAGTACATTGGATACTTTTTTTCCCATTCTTGAGATACTTTGCTAAGAAGAATATGTTCTGGCTCCATCCATGTAAACATGAAGGATGTAAAGTCTCCATCTTTTTTTAAGGCTGCATAATATTTCAGTGTATACATGTACCACAAGTTGCTAGTCCATTCATGGGTCAGTGGGCACTTGGGCTTCTTCATGACTTAGCAATTATGAATTGGGCTGCAATAAACATTCTGGTACAAATGTCTTTATTATATTGTGATTTTTGGTCTTCTGGGTTATATACCTAGTAAAGGAATTATAGGATCGAATAGTAGGCCTATTTTTTGATCTGTAAGTATTCTTCAAACATCCTTCCAAAAGGAACGTATTAGTGTGCATTCCCACCAGCAGTGTAGAAGTGCAATGTCTCAGGCTACAAAATCAACACCCATAAATCCGTAGCCTTTATATGTACGAACAATAGCCAAGCCAAAAAATCAGTCAAGGACTCTATTCCTTTCACAGTAGTGCCAAAGAAGATGAAATATTTGGGAGTATACCTAACAGAGGACGTGAAAGATCTCTACAAAGAGAACCATGAAACTTTAAGAAAAGAAATAGCTGAAAATATTAACAAATGGAAAAACATACCATGCTCATGGCTGGGAAGAATCAACATCGTTAAAATGTCTATACTATCCAAAGCAATATATAATTTTAATGCAATCCCTATTAAAGCTCCATTGTCATATTTTAAAGATCTTGAAAAAATAATACTTCATTTTATATGGAATCAGAAAAAACCTCGAATAGCCAAAACATTACTCAGAAATAAAAACAAAGCAGGAGGAATCATGCTACCAGACCTGAGACTGTACTATAAATCGATAGTGATCAAAACAGCATGGTACTGGCACAAAAGCAGAGAAGTAGATGTCTGGAACAGAATAGAGAACCAAGAGATGGATCCAGCTACTTACCATTATTTGATCTTTGACAAGCCAATTAAAAACCTTCAGTGGGGAAAAGATTCCCTATTTAACAAATGGTGCTGGGTGAACTGGCTGGAGACCTGTAAAAGACTGAAACTGGACCCACACCTTTCACCATTAACTAAGATAGACTCTCAGTGGATAAAAGATTTAAACTTAAGACATGAAACTATAAAAATACTTGAAGAAAGTGCAGGGAAAACTCTTGAAGGAATCGGGCTGGGTGAATATTTTATAAGGAGGACTCCCCAGGCAATTGAAGCAGTATCAAAAATACATTACTGGGACCTGATCAAGCTAAAAAGCTTCTGCACAGCCAAGAACATAGTAAGTAAAGCCAGCAGACAGCCCTCAGAATGGGAGAAAATATTTTCAGGTTATACCTCTGATTAAGGTTTAATAACCAGAATCCACAGAGAACTCAAACGTATTAGCAAGAAAAGAACAAGTGATCCCATCTCAGGGTGGGCAAAGGACTGGAAGAGAAACTTCTCTAAAGAAGACAGGAACATGGCCTTCAGACACATGAAAAAATGCTCATCATCCTTAATCATCAGAGAAATGCAAATCAGAACTACTTTGAGATATCACCTAACCCCAGTAAGAGTAGCCCACATAACAAAATCCCCAAACCAGAGATGTAGGCATGGATGTGGAGAAAAGTCATTTCTCTTAGTTTGTTTTTTTTTCTTTTAGAGAAAGGGTCTCACTCTGTCACCCTGGTTGAAGTACGAGTGTGGTATAGCTCACTGCAGTTTCAAACTCTTGGGCTCAAGCAAGTCTCTTGCCTTAGCTTCCCAAGTAGCTGAGACTACAGGCACCCACCACAACACCTGGGTGATTTTTGTTTTTTTAATTTTTATAAAGATGAGATCTCACTGTGTTGCTCAGGTTTGTCTCAAACTCCTGACCTCAAGTGATCCTCTCACCTTAGCTTGCCAAATAGGCATAAGCCAGCACACATGACATACAAAAATCATATCTGAGTCCTGAGAAATATTTAATATGTGACTTTCACTTTGTTTGTTCAACACTTTTTTTTTTTTTTTCTCATGGAAATCTTAGACCCATAGCACAGGACTTATCTTTGGCCAAGAAACATGAGTGACATATTGTCAACCAACCAACATTTACTGAGCATCCCTTATGTACCAGATGCTGGCAGGTTACAGAACTATTACTCTTGCAAGCTCAATATCATGTAGTAATTCTTGATATTGGAATGTAACTTTTTGACCAAATGTTGAAGAATAATGTCACAGACACAAACAAGATTCTATATTTCTAAAACATCAAGGGCTGAGCTCCCTGAAAAAATGAACATTTTCTGGTAAAAACAAAACAAAACACCGAGAACTTAGTTTTAGTCCTAACGCTGTTAGAGTGAGATTGTGCGGTTTACACAATCCTGCTGGGCCTCACTTTGTTCTTTCATGGAATGAAGCTATTATGCTCAATGATCCTAAGTTCCCTTCCATACCTAACATTTGTGATTTTCACTATGTCCTCCTGCACTTTGTTCTGTTTCATGCAATTATGATATACATAGAAGAGCATAATGTTTCTGAGATTCTGTATTCTGAAGGTGATTTTGATTATTTAGAATATAAGATGTTAGCGTGCACTTAAGTTGCAAAAAATGGTTTTCTAAACATAATAGCTAGCTTCCTTACATATATGCTTTTATGTGTCCTCTGACTCATATTCGCTCTTAGTAGCTGCTGACAAAACAAGATTTTACTGCTGAAAGAGCAGCAGACCTAATATTGCTGCAGAAGAGCAGGATGAATTTTATTTTGCCTGGGGTCATCAATAAAATTCTAGCTGTGCTCTGATCCCACAGTCTTTATTGGTCTTTATGACACATCACAGTTTTTTTTTTTTTTTTAAACTTCACTTTTTTAGGCATTGCAAAAGAAGAATTTAAGAATTAAGTAAAGAATTGGACAACACCTAAAAGGTTGGGGAAAGGATTTTCCCTGACTCAGTAATATATGCAAATGGATATATTTGTTACATAATGCTAACTACTGTCTCATCTGACTGCTGCCAATAGGCCCATGTATAACATACCGTAAGAGGCTCTTGTTTCTTATGCATGTGCTGTGTCTGGCAGGTGGATGTGTCAGCAGTGGTTACTTCTTTCTTGTGGTCACTTAGGAACCCATGTTGACAGAGCATCTACTATTATTCAGCACCTTAGGCAGATGCCAACCCAACACCCTTTCTGACATTCCAGCAAGTCAGAAAGCCCAAGAATACTGAGAAAGTTTTGAGAGATTTTTATGGGCCAGTATTTAATTCCTTTGGCTTCATTATCTGGAAGGGAGATGGAGAAACCTCAGAATCAGGAAATAAAACCCAATCTGTCTGATTTAAGAGTTCACATTGTCAACTACATTTTTATATCTCTGTGTGTGTAATCTTGAAGTATTTGTCCAACTGTGGAACTCTACCAAAAAATCTGTTAATTAGAGCTCAATCTTGTTGAGGGCAACAAAAATCTTTATTTGTACGTTTCGTATGATTTTCTTTATTTTTCCACAAGGTCTCCATTCTCTCTTTCCACTCAGCTTTATAATCCAAATGTGAGGGAGGAGCTTCTTTCTTTTAGTGACTTAGAGATCTATACTTGTCTTAGGAAATGAAGGAACCCAGATGAGCCTACAATCCAAAATAAATAGCTGTTTCTGTCTTGGGGCTTCAAAGTTCGTATGTATTCATCTCTTTCTTCTGGATTAAAGACACTGAAAATTCATGTTATGTATGATAATATTTACTAGCCAATAACCTTAGATTTCATGTAAAAAACTCCTTTGCACACATGTGGGCTTTGAGTTAAACATTCTCAATAATTGTTAATATTCCATTTTCAAGTCCCTGCAAGTATTTCTGTGTTTTTCAACGCATGTGCCTCAGTTTCCAGATGTGTCCCTTGAGGCTCTTCTGCTTTTTGTTATTTTTCTGGACAGCCATTTTAAAACTATGATGAACAGACGCACAATTTTAACTCTCTAGAGAATATACTACATTTACATGGCATTACTAAGATGAAAGACAGTTTCCATCTGCCAAAAAATTAAGGCAGACTTGACAAATGTTTTGCTTCTTTTAAAAACATATCCATCTAAGAGAACTGTGATTTTTAAAAAAGTTTTACATGTAGAATAGAAGCTTTCAATCAGATCTTTAATCTATAGTTCTCCTGGGATGTAATGACAGAACCCAAGTGGGTTTACCCTTTAATGGAACATGGGGTTGTTCCATGATGTTTCCCCCCACTGAAGACAAAATCAATGGAAGACAGGAAGTTTGTGGACTCACATGGAAAAGAAAATGACTCACATTTGATGAAAAGTTCTATGATGTTCTGTCAGAGATACCAATACACCCAGGATATGAATACGAATTAGATGCCTGATCATTTTACATGCTTCAAAAATATTTTGAGGTGACTGTAAACAAAACGCTCAACGAGAGTGATTTTTTCCCATGTCTTTAAAGGGTTGCAGCTGATACGTGATAGAAAGTATGTCATTATTAGAGCCAAAATAATTTGAATTTGAGAACTGGCTTCTGTATACTAGTTGTGTGACTCAGAACTGAATGATTTTTAATCTCTTTGACCCTCAATTTTTTTCCCATTTTGAAAATAGCTTATAGGATGCAGTGGTGTTAATGAAATAATGTGTACAAAGACAACTGGAACTAGGTGTTAGTATAATGAGATATATAACGTCATTAAGTATTGAGAAATAAAAATCTGCATCCTTTTCCCTGATCTTATGCACATATGCCCACAAGTGCATTGATGTGCACACACAATTTACACACACAATTTGTAACTGAGCAAATAAGTATTTCTCTGTAGGAATTGTCATTTACACTACATACAGAATTTCAATAACAGCTAAATTTAATTTCTATGATAATCTCATTGAAAAGAGCTCCATTTTATGCCATTAACATAAGAATAGCAACAGAAGAATTCCTTCTTCGAACAGCGGCCCTTGTTAGCCAGTGGGCTGCTATGCTGTAATTTATTCCTTCTGAGGGACAATATTTAAGCCCCGGCGAGTTGGGTACAGTCACTGTGATTTTCTTAGGGAAGTTGAAGGGGTCCTGCCATTTAACATCTGTGTAAACAGGACAGTTATCAATGTCTCTGAGCTTTAGTTTCTGTATTTATAAAATAGGAAGAATAGGATTAAATAATCTTTAGGTGCTTTTCTAGACTCTGAAATCTCTGTAGCCAGGATCTCTGAAATCAGATCATAGAGACCAAACATGCAGTTGGTCTCATTGTTAACCCATGTCAGTGATCTTGAACCCAGGTTAACAGAAACAATCCACTGAGATAATAAATTAACTATTGAATTAGGAATAATTTCTACCATTCATGGGTGAAATTTCTTAACTGCAATAAGAGGATAACTGTGATTGGATAAGATCTGAAAACGTTTATAGTATTTGAAGAAAAAATATATAAAGTGAAAGATCATACTTTTTACTATATGATTATTAAAAATAATGTAGGGCTTTGGGTACTTTCATCCAATAAAATAGTCTGTGATGATGAAAATGTTCTGTATTTGCCCCATCGCCTATGGCAGCCATTAGCCACTATTTGACTATTAAGAACTTGAAATGTGACTAGTGAGACTAAAAATCTGAGATTTTTTTTTTTTTTTTTTTTTTAGCAGTTTTTGGCTGGGGCCAGGTTTGAACCCACCACCTCTGGTATATGAGGCCAGTGCCCTACTCCTTTGAGCCACAGGTGCTGCCCAAAATCTGAGAATTTTTAACGTTATTCATTTACTTAATCAAACCAAAGTAGCCATATACAGTGACTACCTTTTTGGAGAGTAAAGTTATAGAGAATGCAATGTGTTCACTGAGGTACAGACTTCTTTAGGGGAGGAAATCAGTCTTATTTATCTTTCTATGGATTTATCAAAACCAACAGAGAGTGCATAGTTGGAATCAGGAAATATTAATGGAAAAAAAGGATGCTCTTTTAGAACAATGATATGTGGTCAAGGGTATTTGGAAAACACAGATTCATAATTTATGTTGACATACTATATACTTTGAGAGAGCTAGTATATAGACCTATTTTGTTTTTTTGTGTATCTTTCTTATCTTCTTCTTCTTATTTATTTATTTATTTATTTATTTTTGAGACAGAGTCTCAAGCTGTTACCCTGGCTAGAGTGCCGTGGTGTCACAGCTCACAGCAACCTCAAATTCTTGGGCTCAAGCAATTCTCTTGTCTTAACCTCCCAAGTAGCTGGGACTACAGGCACCCGCCACAATGCCGGCTACTTTTTGGTTGCAGTTGTCATTGTTTAGCTGGCATGGACTGGGTACAAACCCACTAGCTTGGGTATATGTGGCCGGGGCCCTACCCAGTGAGCTATGGGTGCTGCCCGGTTTTTGTGTATCTTTCAAACTTATTTCATTAGACTCTGTGTGTGTGGGAAAGAGAGAGGGAGGGAGAGAAGGAATAAGGAAGAAGGGAGAGAGATACAGAGACAGAGGGAGAGAGAATATCCCATAGAATACAATACCATTAAAATAATATGGAAAATGGCTTATTCAGAGCCTTGGTTTGGTTGATAAAGTACATGACCCCATGTCAGATGGATGTGCCTGGATGTATCCTGTTGGGTCCCTGGATTCTTCTTGCCAACCTAATGAGGATGGAACACAAGCCAGAGGGTAAGCATGCAGGTAACTTGGATAGAAGATATTTAAAGGCTGAGAACCCTCTGCAGAATCGGGAAAGGAGGCATATGAATTTGGACTTTACCTGAGGCTGGTCTTCAAGCAGTGAATGACTTCTCCCTTGAGAAATATGCAAATGTTTCTGGACATTGAATGTAATGTTTTTCATAATTTTTAAATTTATTAGGGGCCCTTTATTCATAGGTATTTTCTTTCCTTTTTAGAAGAACATCAACTTTAAATCTCAATTTTCTATTTAAAGTAATGGAAACTAAGATGGCCAACTGGAAACAGCTTCTGAAAGAGGCTCTATCCAAAAGGAAAGATAACGTCCAGAAACAGCCCAATTAAGCTGAAGACTGGGAGCCCAGCTGAGAGAGAAATGAAACTGCAGGTCACCTCTGCTGAGACAAGCTGTGACACCAAGAAACCAACTTTCAGGTACAAAATTTATCTGAAAGGAAAAGTGTCCGTCCTCTCCCCCAAGAAAGCTGTGGTTTTTGGTTTTTTTGTCTCCTTTCTTTTTTTCTCCCCATTTGTTCCTGCGGGTATTCTACAGACAAGTGGGGAACTGTGGACCTCTTGTCTCACCCTATGGGTGAGTGCTGTGGGAAGTGGGGACTACTTCCTCAGAGGGACCCTGCTGTGACTCTGAACACTCTCGTGCTAGGCAGAAAAATTGAACTAAAGTCTTCCCTGCCATTCTGAACTCCAGTACACCCTTCCCCCATTACCTGATGAACCAGAAGCCTAACCCCTGCTGAGACTGAGGGAGGAGGTCCTTAAGCAGTGCTACTGCTCCCTGTCTGCCGGACCAAGCACCACCTCTGCCCCCCACTGCAAGAGACTCCGGGGGCCACGCCGAGCCTCCCCCCAACCCCTGCCAGGGACTCCACAGGCAATCACATGGCCCAGTGACCCGCAACTGCCCAGGCCAGGGACTCCGCCGGCAATAGCCTGGCCCTGTGCTCCATGCCTGCCAGGCATCTGCATGTCCATCTCGGCCTGGGACTCCACTGACAACTGTACAGCCCCACACCCCATGCCCACCCTGGCCAGAGACTCCGCCGGCAACTGCGCGGCCCCGTGCCCCACACCCACTGGGCCTCCACACTCCTGCCCCGGCCAGGGACTCCGCCGATAACTGCGTGGCCTCGTGCCACATGCCCACTGGGCCTCTGCCCACCCTGGCCAGGAATTCTGGGAGCAGCGCAGCCCATGTCCTCCCTCCTGTGCTCTTCCTGCCTCTTCACTGGCCCCACCTGTCTGGCCATGGACTCTGGAAGCCACATGAACCACACCATCCCTCCAAAGCCCTCCCTGCCTCTGTGCAGAGCCCTCCTCCTGAACAGAGACTGCTGGAGCCCTGGGGCAAAGTCACTGGGCACCAGGTACTTCCAGAACTGTGTGCACCATCCACCACCCTGTTGCTGGATCCAGGTGTACCACACTCTAGAGCTGCTCCCACAGCCAGAATTCCCTGGCTGGGGCAATCCCAGAGTTGCTACACAGGGTCACTACCTTCAAAGATCCAGCAATAATAGAGTGATCCCGCTGGGGTCCAATCTTGGAGAGCCACCTCCTCAACTCTGAGGACGGCCAGAAGCAACAGTGAAAAACAATAATGGGGCACAATCAATGGAAAAACTCCAGCAATATGAATAATCAGAGTAGATCAACTCCCCCAAGGAAAAACAAAGCAGACACAGCACAAGATCCCATGCATAAACAAATGGCTGAGATGTTAGAAATCGAATACAGAATCCGGATAGCAAATAAGATTGAATTTGAATTTCAAGCAGCAATCCAAAAGATATCTCAAGAATTCAAAGAATTCAAAGACAAAATGACCAAAGATTTTGACACATTGAGACAAGAAGTTGCACCCCTCAAAGATCTGAGAAATACAGTAGAATTCCTCAGTAACAGAATGGAGCAAGCAGAAGAAAGTCTTTCTGACATTGAAGACAAAGCTTCAAATACTCCCAAACTTTCAAAGAGGAAGAGAAATGGAGGGCAAAAACTATCACTCTCTCAGAGAGCTCTGGGATAATTCAAAGAAACCAATATTCACCTTAGGGATCCCCAAAAGCGACAAAGTGGCTTCACAAGGCACAGAATCTCTTCTTCATGAGATTATGATAGAGAACTTTCCGGACATACCAAGAGATTCTGAAATTCAGATAGCAGACAGTTTCAGTGCTCCAGCATGACTCAACCCAAATAAGACATCCCCCAGACACATCATAATCAATTTCACTAAAGTTAATGTGGAGGAGAAAATTCTGAAAGCAGCGAGACAAAAGAAAACCATCACCTACAAGGGGAAGAATATTAGAATAACTGCAGATCTCTCTGCTGAAAACTTTCAAGCTAGAAGAGGATGGTCATTGACTTTTAATCTCCTAAAACAAAATAATTTTCAACCCAGGATCCTGTACCCAGCTAAACTGAGTTTCATTTATGATGGAGAAATTAAATACTTCGATGACATTCACATGTTGAAGAAATTTGCCGTAACTAAATCAGTGCTCCAGGCTATTATCAGACCTATCCTCCATAATGACCAGTGTAATCCTCCACCACAAAAGTAAACTCACCCAGAAAATTTTGATCAAATTCCAACTTCCACAGTCACAAAAGGATTAAAAATGTCCACAGGAATTTTGAAAGAGAATTCATCAATATTCTCAATTAATGTGAATGGTTTAAATTGTCCTCTAAAAAGGCACAGGTTGGCTGACTGGATACAAAAAGTCAAGCCAGATATCTGCTGCATACAAGAATCTCATCTTACCTTAAAAGATAAATAATAGACTCAAGGTGAAGGGATGGTCATCTATATTCCAGGCAAATGGAAAGCAGCAAAAAGCAGGAGTTGACATTCTATTTGCAGATATAATAGGCTTTAAACCAACAAAAATAAGGAAGGATAAGGATCAACACTTCAACCAAAAATCACATCATAACAAAGATATTTGTACCAGAATGTTATCACAGCCCAGTTCATAATTGCTAAGTCATGGAAGAAGCCCAAGTGCCCATCGATCCACGAATGGATTAATAAATTGTGGTATATGTACACCATGGAATATTATGCAGCCTTAAAGAAAGATGGAGACTTTACCTCTTTCATGTTTACATGGATGGAGCTGGAACATATTCTTCTTAGTAAAGTATCTCAAGAATGGAAGAAAAAGTACCTAATGTACTCAGCCCTACTATGAGACTAATTTAGGGTTTTCACATGAAAGCTATAACCCAGTTACAACCTAAGAATAGGGGGAAGGGGGAAAGGGAGGGGATGGAGGGGGGAGGTGGGTAAAGGGAAGGGGATTAGTGGGATTACACCAGCAGTGCATCTTACAAGGGTATATGTGAAACTTGGTAAATGGTCTGTGAAGCTAGTGAACAATGCCCCATGAATGTATTAATGTACACAGCTATGATTTAATAAAAAGAAAAAATGTAAAAAAAACAACAGGATCAACACTTCATATTTGTTAAAGGTAATACTCAATATGATGAGATTTCAATTATTAATATTTATACACCCAACCAGAATGCACCTCAATTTATAAGAGAAACTCTAACAGACATGAGCAACTTGATTTCCTCCAGTTCCATAGTAGTCAGAGATTTTAACAGTCCTTTAGCAGTGTTGGATAGATCTTCCAAAAAGAAGCTAAGCAAAGAAATCTTAGATTTAAACTTAATCATTCAACATCTGGACTTAACAGATATCTACAGAACATTTCATCCCAACAAAACTGAATACACATTCTTCTCATCAGCCCACGGAACATACTCCAAAATTGACCACATCCTGGGCCACAAATCTAACCTCAGTAAATTTTAAAAAAATAGAAATTATCCCTTGCATCTTCTCAGACCATCATGGAATAAAAGTTGAACTCAATAGCAACAGGAATCTGCATACTCATACAAAAACATAGAAGTTAAATAACCTTATGCTGAATGATAGCTGGGTCAGAGATGAGATTAAGAAGGAAATTGCCAAATTTTTGGAACAAAATGACAGTGAATACAAGAATTATTCAGAACCTCTGGGATACAGCAAAGGAAGTCCTAAGAGGGAAATTTATAGCAATGGAAGCCTTCCTCAAGAGAATGGAAAGAGAGGAAGTTAACAACTTAATGGGACATCTCAAGCAACTGGAAAAGGAAGAACATCCCAACCCCAAACCCAGTAGAAGAAAAGAAATAACCAAAATTAGAGCAGAATTAAATGAAATTGAAAACAAAAGAATTATACAACATATCAATAAATCAAAAAGTTGGTTTTTTGAAAAGGTCAATAAAATAGATAAACCTTTGGCTAACCTAACCAGGAAAAAAAAAGGTAAAAACTCTAATCTCATCAATCAGAATTGACAAAGATAAAATAACAACAGACTCCTCAGAAATTCAAAAAATCCTTAATGAATATTACAAGAAACTTTATTCTCAGAAATATGAAAATCTGAAGGAAATTGACCAATACTTGGAAGCACACCACCTTCCAAGACTTAGCCAGAATTAAGTGGAAATGGTGAACAGGCCAATATCAAGTTCTGAAATAGCATCAACCATACAAAATCACCCTAGAAAGAAATGCCTGGGACCAGATGGCTTCATGTCAGAATTCTACCAAACCTTTAAAGAGGAACTAGTACCTATATTACTCAACCTGTTCCAAAATGTAGAAAAAGAAGGAATACTTCACAACATATTCTATGAAGCAAACATCACCCTGATCCCCAAACCAGGAAAAGACTCAACAAGAAAAGAAAATTATAGACCAATATTACTAATGACTATAGATGCAAAAATATTCAACAAGATCCTAACAGAATCCAGCAACACATCAAACAAATTATACATCATGACCAAGTCGGTTTTATCCCAGGGTCTCATGGCTGGTTCAATATATGTAAATCTATAAATATAATTCAGCACATAAACAAATTAAAAACCAAAGACCATATGATTCTCTCAATTGATGCAGAAAAAGCTTTTGATAATATCCAGCATCCCTTCATGATCAGAACACTTAAGAAAATTGGTATAGAAGGGACATTTCTTTTTTTTTTTTTTTTTTTTTTTTTTTTGTAGAGACAGAGTCTCACTTTATGGCCCTCGGTAGAGTGCCGTGGCCTCACACAGCTCACAGCAACCTCCAACTCATGGGCTTAAGCGATTCTCTTGCCTCAGCCTCCCAAGTAGCTGGGACTACAGGCGCCTGCCACAACGCCCGGCTATTTTCTGGTTGTTTTGCATTTTGGCCGGGGCCGGGTTTGTACCTGCCACCCTCGGTATATGGGGCCGGCGCCCTACCGACTGAGCCACAGGCGCCGCCCAGAAGGGACATTTCTTAAACTGATAGAGGCCACCTACAGCAAACCCACAGCCAATATTCTATTAAATGGAGTGAAATGGAAATCATTTTCACTCAGATCAGGAACCAGACATTGTTGCCCATTGTCTCCACTGCTCTTTAACATTGTAATGGAAGTTTTAGCCATCACAATTACGGAAGAAAAGGCGATCAAGGGTATACATATAGGGTCAGAAGAGATCAAACTTTAACTCTTTGCAGATGATATGATTGTATATCTGGAAAACAGGGATTCTACTATAAAGCTCTTAGAAGTGATCAAGGAATATAGCAGTGTCTCAGGTTACAAAATCAACATTCATAAATTTGTAGCCTTTATATATACCAACAATAGCCAAGCCGAAAAAATAGTCAAGGACTCTATTCCTTTCACAGTAGTTCCAAAAAAGATGAAATATTTGGGAGTTTACCTAGCAAAGGATGTGAAAGATCTCTATAAAGAGAGCAATGAAACTTTAAGAAAAGACATAGCTGAAGATGTTAACAAATGAAAAAACATACCATGCTCATGGCTGGGAAGAATCAACATTGTTAAAATGTCTATACTATCCAAAGCAATATATAATTTTAATGCAATCCCTATTAAAGCCCCATTGTCATATTTTAAAGATCTTGAAAAAATAAAACTTCATTTCATATGGAATCAGAAAATCTCTCGAATAGCCAAAATATTACTCAGAAATAAAAACAAAGCAGGAGGAATCATGCTACCAGACCTGAGACTGTACAATAAATCGATAGTGATCAAAACAGCATGGTACTGACACAAAAACAGAGAGATAGATGTCTGGAACAGAAAAGAGAACCAAGAGATGGATCCAGCTACTTACCATTATTTGATCTTTGACAAGCCAATTAAAAACCTTCAGTGGGGAAAAGATTCCCTATTTAACAAATGGTGCTGGGTGAACTGGCTGGAGACCTGTAAAAGACTGAAACTGGACCCACACCTTTCACCATTAACTAAGATAGACTCTCAGTGGATAAAAGATTTAAACTTAAGACATGAAACTATAAAAATACTTGAAGAAAGTGCAGGGAAAACTCTTGAAGGAATCGGGCTGGGTGAATATTTTATAAGGAGGACTCCCCAGGCAATTGAAGCAGTATCAAAAATACATTACTGGGACCTGATCAAGCTAAAAAGCTTCTGCACAGCCAAGAACATAGTAAGTAAAGCCAGCAGACAGCCCTCAGAATGGGAGAAAATATTTTCAGGTTATACCTCTGATTAAGGTTTAATAACCAGAATCCACAGAGAACTCAAACGTATTAGCAAGAAAAGAACAAGTGATCCCATCTCAGGGTGGGCAAAGGACTGGAAGAGAAACTTCTCTAAAGAAGACAGGCACATGGCCTTCAGACACATGAAAAAATGCTCATCATCCTTAATCATCAGAGAAATGCAAATCAGAACTACTTTGAGATATCACCTAACCCCAGTAAGAGTAGCCCACATAACAAAATCCCCAAACCAGAGATGTTGGCGTGGATGTGGAGAAAAGGGCACACCTCTACACTGCTGGTGGGAATGCACACTAATACATTCCTTCTGGAAGGATGTTTGGAGAATGCTCAGAGATCTAAAAATAGACCTGCCATTTGATCCTATAATTCCTTTACTAGGTATATACCCAGAAGACCAAAATTCACAATATAACAAAGACATCTGTACCAGAATGTTTATTGCAGCCCAATTCATAATTGCTATGAAGAATTGGGCTGCAATTCTTCAGAAGCCCAAGTGCCCACTGACCCATGAATGGACTAGCAAATTCTGGTACATGTATACCATGGAATATTATGCAACCTTAAAGAAAGATGGAGACTTTACATCTTTCATGTTTACATGGATGGAGCCAGAACATATTTTTCTTTGCAGAGTATCTCAAGAATGGAGGAAAAAGTATCCAATGTACTCAGCCCTACTATGAAGCTAATTTATAGCTTTCGTATGAAGGCTATAACCCAACTATAGCACAAGAATATGGGGAGGGGAGGGGAGGGGGGAGGTTAGGGAGGAGGGAGGGGAGGGGAGAGGGAAGGTTAGGGAGGAGGGAGGGTCATGGGTGGGGCCACACCTACGGTGCATCTTAGAATGGGTACAGGAGAAACTTACTAAATGCAGAATACAAATGTCTTCATACAATAACCTAGAAAATGCCATGAAGGCTATGTTAAACAGTTTGATGAAAATATTTCAGATTATACATGAAACCAGCACATTGTACCCCTTGACTGCACTAATGTACACAGCTATGATTTAATGATAAAAAATAATAAATAAAGTACTGGAAATACTCCATATATAGAGAGAGTAATTTCCATATATAGATGTGTATTTACTTCATACATATATGGAATAATTTGTATATATAGATATGTATTTCCATATATAGATTTATATATATGTGTGTATATATGTATTTGTGTATATATATATATATATATATTTTTTTTTTCTTTTAAACATACAAAACCCAAAAAGCCCAAACCCTTTTCCTTGGATTTTCCATGACTGAAATTTTGGTTGGAGTTGAATCACATTTAAGAAAAAATATCAGAAATGGCTCATATATAATTCAATGGGAAAGAAGAACAAAGCTCCACCTGTCCTGTTTATACAGTGTTATGTCTTCTCGAGAGTCATTGCATGAAAGTGTGAGTGAGAAGTGGGGCTGCTGGAAACTACCTGGAATCACACGTTTTTTTCCAGAGAGTAAATATACTCCGTTACCTCTTGGTTTATGAGGCACTGAAGGATCCCAGCACATAAATATTGATGCTGAGACCCCTGGGATGTAGGTGTGCTGAGCACATTTGCAAGACATAAAGACTGAAGGTAAACGAAGTTACACCTCTTCCTATAAAATGCAATCTGTCCCTCAGTGGATTTTACCATCCTGTTGTTTTTATTTCCTCCATGTTTATAATTGGAGACATCCTGCCGGCCTGTTGAAAATACCACTAGTATTTCTTCCTGAAAGTTAGCCAACCTACTAATTACCCTTAAAATTCTGATTAGCTGTTTGTAGCTAAAATTAACACAGGAGAGAAATGCCAGGATTTTGAGCAAGAAGCTGAGAACAGGAAAATGGCTAAATCAAGGTAATAAGAAAACAATTTATAGGAACAATATTGCAAAATGAAATTGATTTTTTAAAACTGAAAATAATTGTGTTGCTTTTTTTTTTACTTGCCTTGGAGCAGGAAGAATCAGAATTCTGCGTATTGAATACAGCTGCTCTAATGCTTATTTTGTTTTTATCCACATGGATGGGGGCAGGAGAAGTGGGTAGCACGTTGAACGTTCTGTTATAATTTTCTTTTGGAAAGTTGCATAAAACACGTTCTGGATACAATGTGTTGAATCCCAAGGATTCCTGGGAGAAGCTGCATTTCCTGAGTGGACCTGCGTTTCAGCACCATGTAGGAATTCCTGGTGAGCTACGCAGCTTTTGGAATCTTATTTCGGGCATGTATGTCTTCATTTCCCCACTCAGATTGTAATAGGCTTAAGAACAAAGATAATATTAATTAATGTATTCAGTTAAGAAACATTTATCTCTGGCCTAATTGATCCCAAGTATTGCTCTAGGTATTGGACCCAGCAATGAACTGCGCAGTGGTGGGCCTTGCTCTCACTGAGCTCCCATTGTAGAGCAGATAACTGACCAGTGCTAAAAATAAATGAAGAAGATAACATGATAAGAGAAGTCATAATATGATAAGAGGGGAGTCTGGAGAGGTCTTTCTGAGAATGGAATTTTAGAACTGAGACCCGGGATTAGGAAAGATGTGGCCACAGAGGGCAGATTGAAGTTAGGAGACATAACACGTACAAAGGCCTCAGAGTAGGATTGTGTGAGCTGTCAGGGATGACCAGGCCACTGTGCCTGGAGTAGAGGATCCACTGGGAGCTTAGATCCAGATCACTTAGGACCTCACTGGCCATGTAAACACTGTCATTTGCTGAGGGTTTTGCCTATATTGCCTGACTGGGCAAAGCTACTCTGGTTTGAATTCCACTATTCAAACTCTGGTTTGAATTCCAGCTCTGTCTACTTAACCATCCGGCTTGCCTCTTTACCTACCAATTTGTGACACAGATCCTAAACTGGCCATTGATGCTTCCTGGAAGTCTTACTGATCTTCTTTTGTACAATTACGCTTTTGTCCCTGTATGCTATTTCATACCTTTCCTTCACTCCTGAAACATCCACATCTTTATTATTCTTGGCTTAAGACCTTGCTTCTTACTGTATTAGAAAAACTGAAGCAATCAGGAGAGAACATCTCAGACTCCCAGGACAAAATCAGTTGTTTTTGTCACCTTTACAATGACACCATTCCTATAATTCTCTTCTTTCTTATATATTCTGTGCATATACATAAGTCCTTAAATATTTCCCCATTACCAGATCCTTTCTGTTAGCCTAAAAAACGAGGTTATAAAAACAAGACTTTCTTGGCTCCTACTATTCCAGTAAATAGCTGTCACCCTGTTATTTGGCTTACCTGTTTAGCAAAACTCAAGTCATTTGCCATTGTTGCCTTAATTCCTCTAAAAACTCACATCTGTCAAAGCTTTGTGTTTGCACCACTTTACCAAACTACTCTCACCAACGTTGCTAGTGACTTCCATTGCTAAGTTCAATGACCAATTCTCCATCCTCATCTCAATCACCACACCTGGCAGTAGATGGTTCTATTTTCTTTTCTTGGTTTCTAGTATAACACTCTTGTTTTTCTCTCACTCTTTTGATCACTCTTTTTACTTTCTTTTGCTTCATCTTTCTTTTCACTTCAGTATTTGTTTGTTTGCTTTGCTTCCTTGAGGAATTACTAACGTATGGTATAGTGTACGTAAGTGTTAAGAAGCAACTCGTGTACTCAGCAGTCACATTAAGATGCAGAACATTTCCAACATTCTAGATGGCTCCCTTGTGTTCCCTCTGAGGCAGTACCAAATAGTATACCCACTATTCTTACTATTGTCACCAGAGGTTAATTTTGCATGTTTTTGAACATAATACAAAGGGAACAATACACTGTGTTCAGATTTGTCCAATTTCATTCACTCAACATTATGTCTATGAGAGTCTTTCTCTTCACGTTATGTCTATGAGATTACACAAGATGTTTCCTGCATCATTAGGTCTTCCTTGTTCACTGCTAAGTAGTATTCCATTATAGAAATGAATTGTAATTTATGTATCCATTCTACTGCTGGTAGGATTTGTGGGAGATTATTTTAGTTTTTGAATATAGCTGTTTCTATACATATAGAATATATATATTCTGTACATATATTCTATATATGGAATATATGTTTTCTATACATATATTCTATATATATTTACTACATATATATTCCATTTATATATTTCCTATGTATAGAATATATAAAAATTCTAGAAACATTCTTGTAGATATCTTTTGGTGAACATAGCATTTCTATCTTTTTTTGCAGTATTTTTTTTTTTTTTTGGGCTAGGGCTGGGTTTGAATCTGCCACCTCTGGCATATGGGGCTGGTGCCCTACTCCTTTGAGCCACAGGTGCTGCCCAACATAGCATTTCTTATTGCAGGGTGTTTATCCAGGAGTGGAATATCAGGGGCACAAATTAAACACGTTTAGGCTTAATAGGTGCTGTCTAACATTTTTCCAAAGTGGCTATCCCAATTTACACTCCCATCAACAATTTAAGACACCTCCAGTTGTTCTGTATCCTCCAGAATACTTGGTATTTATATTCCTTTTAACTTGAGACATTTTTATTTTTAATTCTCAAGTACTCCCAGACCCCTTGTTCTATTCTCAGTCTACACTTACTTTGTGATGACATCATCTGTCTCATGACATAAAACTTACCCACACATATCTGGTTGACTCCCATTAAAATTAAAATCAGTCTGAACTCAGGACAAGTGACTATTTGATATCTCCAAATGGAGATAAATATCCATTTATATTTATATCAAATATAAATGTCTCAAACTTAATATATTCAAAACTGACTTCCTGATGTAACCCTAAGCCTGTTCCATCTTCAGCCTTCCTTCTCTCAGTTGACTGTGATTTCATTCTTCTACTTATTCATACAGAAAACTTAGGGGTAATTCGCAATACTTGTCCTTTAGACTCTACAGACAATTGCTCAGGAAACATCTTAGCTATGCCTTCAAATTAGGTCCAGACTAGGAGTATTTTTCAGCACCTGCACTTGCCACCACTCCAAACACAGCAGCTAGAGGGATCCTCTTCTCAAACGTAATAGCCCCATTTTTTCCCTTTGATTCTTGGACCAAGCTCCTCTGATTTTCCCCTTTCCTTACCGACCACTTCTTCTCATCCTGGCAACGTCGAGCTGCCTTGGGATCAGTCCTGGGGCTCTTTATCTTCACCCATGTCCTCACCAAGTCCCTCAGCTTTTATTACAGATTTGTATCCTTTCTCCTGAACTCCAGACTCGTAGATATGACTTCAACTTGCTATTTCTACTTGTAGTTCTAATATCAACCCCAGATATTACACAGCTAAAACATACATCTGGATTTTCTCCATCCCTTAGCATCCATACTTGCAATCTATCCTCATATGAGTAAGGGCGTCCTCATTCTCCCATGTGCTCAGGCTAGAAACCAAGGTGCTGGTAGCGCCCCTGTTTTCCCTCGCTTCTCATCTAATCCCTCAGCATATGTTGTCAGTTTTATTTTAGCAACACATCTTGAGTCAGGTCCTTCTCAAAAGCATCCCGGTGCAAGCCATCATCATCAATACCCTAGAAAACTGCAGTCATCCCCTACTTCCATTCCTGCCCTCTGTCTCTTAGTGTGTACATAGCAGTCACATAGATTATTTTACGGTAACAAATTTGATTCTGGGCAGCATCCATTCAGAAACCTCCAGCCTCTTGCTGTAATCTGAACTAGTTCTTCCAAAACTCTATCGCACAACTGTCATCTTGAGACTTCTCTGTACCATGATCCTTCAAATTTCTTTTGCCTCACTGCTGTGGTGAATGCCCAGCCATTTTGGAGTCCATGTCTTCCTGTTTCTTATTTCTGCCCTTTGTTTTTGCTGGAGCAATTCTTTAGTCACTCTCTAAGGAAAAGCACATGAGAGTAATTATTTGAGAATGCCTGAATATGTCTCCATTCTACCCTCTCATGTAATTGATATTTAGTTACATACCCTGTTTGCCTGAAAATAAGACAGTGTCTTATTTTAAGGTGTGCTCCCAAAGATGCACTAGGTCTTATTTTCAGGGGATGTCTTATCTTTCCTGTAAGTAGGTTTTATTTTCGGAGGATGTCTTATTTTCGGGGAAACAGGGTAGATTCTAGGTTTCTCCTGAAAATGTGAAAGACTTCTCTGTATTGTCTATTGTCGTCTAGCTTCCAGTATTTTGGTTGATAAATTTAATCACTCTAACCCTGGATCCTTTGTGTGTATCTGGTTTTCTTCTATCTGAAAACCAGGATTCTTTTATGACTAATTGTGCTTTAAACTTGTACTATATTGTGGTTTATGTGACACTTTTATTCATTCGTGATACAGGGTACTTAGTGGAATTTTTCAACTGGGAAAATTACATATTTATGCTCCAGGGAATTTTCTTTAATTTTTAAAAATAATTTCTTCTCCCATTTATTTCTTTTATTTTTCTGTAAATCTAAATATGGTATTTGACTTCCTGAATTGATTCCCTAATTTCCATATCCTTTCTTACCTATTTTCTCTTTCTTTTCCTTTATATTTTCTGTGATATGTCCTCAGTATTGTTTTCTCATAATTGTATTTTTCATGTTATTTTACCTTTAATATCCAAGGATTCTTCCTCTTTATCCAATATCCTATTTCATGAATACAGTAACTTTTCTAATCATTTTAATATTAGTATTAATAATCTTTATATACTTTGTATTCCTTTATGTCTTCTGGCTAGAATGGGCCTTCTTGTATTTGAGACTGTATACTAGATAGGCTATACTATATACTATACTAATGAAATATATTTGAAGCTCTGTGCTCATGGATATAGCACAAATGTTGGCATCAACAGGTGAAGGTTGAGTTTCACTTATCTTTCATTTACTCTCTTTCACTCCTTTTTTGTTGCTAAATTGGTGTCTTTATAGCTTAATTCTTTTGCTTACTAAGGATTCATTAGTAAAAGTCTGGCAGTTGTGGTCTTTGCTGAGATCTTATCTACTACCATGAGGACATCATTTCCCTATAATCTAACGGAACACACACACACACACACACACACACACGCACACACACACACACACACACATATATACATCCTGTTGGTTCTGTTTCTCAAGTTGACCCCGACTAGTTCAACCAAATGAACAGTATAGACAGGATTCAAATTAAGGTTTATTGGACTTCAAAGCCTCCTGTCTGCCCTAGTCCTTCTGTAGGTACTGAGTCTTTATTAATAATATCTTCAAGATGTTTTCTTTTTTCCAATAATGACTTGTAATTAAGTAGCCTAATACTGAGTCAGTTGTATAGTTCTATACCAAATGTTTCTATGCTCTAATTAACTTAGATAATTAATTAATATTCCTGTTCACATTCAGTGTTATGAGATTATGTATGTGTGTGTGTGTAGATTCAAACTCAACAAATGGTATCTTGGGGCAAGCTCACTGGAAGCAGACTTCGAGAGAAGGACTCATATGCTGTCAGTTTGTTAAGGCGGTGTTCCTAAGAGTGAAACAGTGAGGGAATGAGGAAAGTGGGATAAAAGAGAAGCCAAGCAAATGTGTGATCTCAGGTGAAGTCTAAGCCTCACTTTTACCTGAGCCCCAGCCTGCTGAAGCAGGATACTCTGGAGTGTAAATTATATATTACAGTCTGTCCCAACTGGAAGCAAAGGAGCTAGGCTTTAATTAGTCATTGGCTGAGGGCCACTCCAGAGGGATATAAATTCCCAGGCCCTTCCAGTTCTGTGTGAGCTGTCAAGGCAGCTCTACTAACCAGAAAGTGATTCTCCGAGGCGGTCTCTGATATGCACTATTAGCAGAAAAGGCCACACATCCAAGGGAGGAGTGGCTGGAGTATCTGAAATGGTTTGGGCAGAGTACAAGTAATTGGTAAAAGGATCATGGGAATTATGATTATGAAGGTAAAAATCACAAAGAAGGAAGCTGTGAAATTCTTGCTGCAGGAATAAGAAAATGTTTATGATCATTGCAGATGGTTTGTTTATTAAGCATATGTTGGTTTACAAATGATGTTTTTCTTGTCTGAAAAGAACTTGAAGGTGCTACAGTGAAAGATGTATATGAGTGGTAAAAATGTCAAACTATGTAGCTACTGGGAAATGCAAATTTACCAAATGCCTAGGCTCCTGTAGTTGTTGTATTTTTCCCAAAAATAAATTTATATTTGAGTTTTCTAGTCATTGCAAAAACAGTGGGAGAGGGAGAAGATAGGGAGAAAAAATAACAGGAAGACACCACTGCCAAATTTTCAGGAAAGATGAACTTTTATAAGCCTAAACTTGTAAATTCTGATTTTCCCTTGATACGTGCAGTAGGAAAGGTGAACATCTAAACAGACAATATATTTAATTGTCATCTTTTATAAGAAACACAAATGCTTATCCCATGACCAGTTCTCTATAGCATTAAATGGTAATCCATGGATAGGTTGGGGGTTAAAGTAGTAAAGCTGAAAAATACAGCTTTCTGTTATAAGCATTAATGAGAAAAAGGACATTAAGTTTCATCCCTTCATACTGAAACAGTGCCATTCAGTCACGTGGAATGTATTAAAAATGGCACCAAGGTCATAGAGTGAACCAGACTGCTTGAGTGGTCCATGTGACTATCTGGTCTGTGTCACTGAATATAAACACATTCTTTCCAGGCCTTTTTAGACTAACTCTTTGAAACAAACACCCTAAAATCTTAATTTGTGAATATAAAAAATTAACAACCAGGCTTGGCGTCCATAGCTCAGTGGTTAGGGTGTTGGCCACATGCACTGGGGCTGGCATGTTTAAATCCAGATAGGGCCTGCTAAACAACAATGACAACTACAACAAAAAAAATAGCCAGGTGTTGTGGTGGGTGCCTGTAGTTCCAGCTACTTGGGAGGCTGAGGCAAGAGAATTGCTTAAGCCCAAGAGTTTGAGGTTGCTGTGAGTTGTGATGCCACAGACTCTAGTGAGAGCGACATAATGAAACTCTGTCTCAAAAAAAAAAAAAAAAAATTAACAACTAGCTGGTTGACACAAAAGGAAATTTGCCTGTCTACTGCTAGCATTTTTGTTAGAAGCCTATATTATCTTTTAAGTAGTGAAATAATACACAACTCTCCTTAAGAGATTGTTTTTATGCGGCATGTTTAGCATTTTGCAACATTATATCTCATTTTAGTAGTAAGATGTTCAAATGGTAGTAGTCTAAAACTGGCAGGAACAATTAAGAAAACAAAGTGGCTAAGGATTTCCTTCCCTTGCAACCCCTTTTCAATCCCCATCTCCACCCATTGGCCTTTTTTAAAAAATCAAATTTGCAAATCCAAGTATGTATCACATTGTGTTTATTCAGTGCAAACATCATCTAGTTCTAAAACCCACTTAGTGGTTTTCTCTACTAAACATAGTACATGTATACACAGTGTGTTTATATGTGTGTGTGCATGTATGTATGTGCTAATATGTCCTACTCTGCAGATTATAATCAGGTTAACTTCACAGTAAGCTTTACATAGCTCCTGTTCTTATTCCATCTGTGATTCAGTCATTTCCTAACAGAAGCAACAACAAAACTTTTGGTGCTTTTATAAAGCAATCTAATTTATGAATCCTTTAACACATCACTTCGATTAGATACATGGGCTGTGAGAACCTTAGCAGATTGTTGAAGGCAATATCCTGTAATCTGGAATGCGCACACCAGGTAACCAGCCACTTACAGAGAACATGACCTCAACAAGCATGGCTTATATCTGGACATGCTACTAGTTATAAAAAAAAAAAAAAACAACAAAAACCCTCTAAAATGAATGCTTAGCCCAATGTAGATGTTCCAAACAAAAGAGCCTTTATTTGTTTGAATCAGACTGAAGAAAGGATACTAAAAAGAAAAGAAATATGTCAAAGAAATCTGTGAAGGATTCAAGCTTGTTCATTTATAAGCAGAGTGATCTTTGAAAAAGACAATGAGAATTATAGTTACGAACTTAAGAAGTCCCATGAGTGAAGCTGTGAAATTATGAAGATAAGAGACAAAAAATTTTGAATTTCATCAGAAACACTTTTGAGGAAAGATTGGCTATGGAGGTGGAGTAAAATATTGCCAAGTCAGGTTCTGGATGTGGTTAATAGGAAAGATATTGATATTCCATCCCCATGCCAAGCAAAACAAATGGCTGTACAGGTAAGATATAGTTCTGGAAAATATGCTAGGAAGACATCCATTTAAATTAGAGATTGGAGATAGAGACCATAATCAAAATCTATCCTCATCTTTTTGTTTAGTTTGCGGGTATATAACAACATCCTTTGTGCAGTTGCTACGAAATTTTAGAAAAAGCATATGGGTCCAGTTTCAGTCTTTTACATGTAGACATCCAGTTCTCCCAACACCATTTATTGAATAGGGAGTCTTTCCCCCAAGGTATGTTCTTGTTTGGTTTATCAAAGATTAGGTGGTTGTAAGATGTTTCATTTCTTGGTTTTCAATTCGATTCCAAGTGTCTATGTCTCTGTTTTTGTGCCAGTACCATGCTGTCTTGAGCACTATGGCTTTGTAGTACAGACTAAAATCTGGTATGCTGATGCCCCCAGCTTTATTTTTGTTACAAATAACTGCCTTAGCTATACGGGTTTTTTTCCGGTTCCATACAAAACGCAGAATCATTTTTTCCAAATCTTGAAAGTACAATGTTGGTATTTTGATAGGAATGGCATTGAATAGGTAGATTGCTTTGGGAAGTATAGACATTTTAACAATGTTGATTCTTCCCGTCCATGAGCATGGTATGTTCTTCCATTTGTTAATATCCACTGCTATTTCCTTTCTGAGGATTTCATAGTTTTCTTTATAGAGGTCCTTCACCTCCTTCGTTACGTATATTCCTAGGTATTTCATTTTCTTTGAAACTATGGTGAAGGGAGTTGTGTCCTTAATTAGCTTCTCATCTTGACTGTTATTGGTGTATACAAAGGCTACTGACTTGTGGACATTGATTTTATATCCTGAAACATTACTGTATTATTGATTCAAGATGGATAAAGGACTTAAATTTAAGGCATGAAACAATAAAAATCCTCCAAGAAAGCATAGGAAAAACACTGGAAGATATTGGCCTGGGGAAAGACTTCATGAAGAAGACTGCCAGGGCAATTGCAACAACAACAAAAATAAACAAATGGGACTTCATTAAACTGAAAAGCTTCTGTACAGCTAAGGAGACAATAACCAAAGCAAAGAGACAACCTACACAATGGGAAAGGATATTTGCATATTTTCAATCAGACAAAAGCTTGATAACTAGGATCTATAGAGAACTCAAATTAATCCACATGAAAAAAGCCAACAACCCCATATATCAATGGGCAAGAGACATGAATAGAACTTTCTCTAAAGATGACAGACGAACGGCTAACAAACACATGAAAAAATGTTCATCATCTCTATATATTAGAGAAATGCAAATCAAAACAACCCTGAGATACCATCTAACCCCAGTGAGAATGGCCCACATCACAAAATCTCAAAACTGCAGATGCTGGCGTGGATGTTGAGAGAAGGGAACACTTTTACACTGCTGGTGGGACTGCAAACTAGTACAACCTTTCTGGAAGGAAGTATGGAGAAACCTCAAAGCACTCAAGCTAGACCTCCCATTTGATCCTGCAATCCCATTACTGGGCATCTACCCAGAAGGAAAGAAATCCTTTTATCATAACGACACTTGTACTAGACTGTTTATTGCAGCTCAATTTACAATCGCCAAAATGTGGAAACAGCCTAAATGTCTACCAACCCAGGAATGGATTAACAAGCTGTGGTATATGTATACCATGGAATACTATTCAGCCATTAAAAAAAATGGAGACTTTACATCCTTCGTATTAACCTGGATGTAAGTGGAAGACATTAATTCTTAGTAAAGCATCACAAGAATGGAGAAGGATGAATCCTATGTACTCAATTTTGATATGAGGACAATTAATGACAATTAAGGTTATGGGGGGGAAGCAGAAAGAGGGACGGAGGGAGGTGGGTGGGGCCTTGGTGTGTGTCACACTTTATGGGGGCAAGACATGATTGCAAGAGGGACTTTACCTAACAATTGCCATCAGTGTAACCTGGCTTATTGTACCCTCAATGAATCCCCAACAATAAAAAAAAAATAAAAAAAAAAAGGAAAAGCATATGGGACTATGTCTAATCCAAAAGAACTGTCATTCAGTTCTTTTAAAATTTTTTTTAATTGACAGATAAAATTGTATTTATGTGATTGAGGCCTTCAAGTTAAAGCAGAAGAGGAAGGAGGCAGCCTCTACGTATCTATGCGGATGAAGTACACAAACCATGGAAAAGAGTAACAGTTATAGGATGACTAAGCTAGCCAGAAATCGCCCTCCTGAATGATGCAATTGTTCGATTAGGAGATTTGTTCCGGAATCTTTGCTAATGGCACTAAAAGTTAAGAGAATTATCACAGTTCCCTTTGGGACATTTTTGTCCAAATTTTCCTTTAAGAACAAGAGAGTGGGGGAAGAGTGGAAATGGTAATGAGTTGTGATTCAGTACCAAGCATTTCCGAACTAATTAGGATGCAATAGGTACCCAAGTATGTTCTGGACATCGTGCATTAGAATACCAACTTGGACAACGGGGGAAAAGTAGTTTAGTTTTTCTAGTTGAGCACAGATTTAGTTACAGACAGGGAAAAAATCTGAGTCTCAATTTAGAAAGAAGTGAGAGCTTGTGTTTCTAATATGCAATATGAGATTAGCCATCATGCATATAGTTGTGGGGAATCATATGAAATTAACTTTCTTTAATCATGTGTATTCAGTTCTCATTATGAATGAGAATTCTATGCTTCTTCCCACAAATGTATTTATAATTTCAAATTAGTTAATGTAAAAATGATCTTTTAGTTGGGTTCAGAATGTTGAGAAAATCTTACCAGAAAAATTGACCTGGGTTTGAGTATCAAGAAACTCAAGAAACTGCTTTTAAATATTAAATATGTGAAAACCTTTAGATTTTCTTTCTTTCTTTCTTTCTTTCTTTTTCTTTTGAAAATGTTCATGCAGTGGAATAAAATAATCTGGCTAGGTGGAGAGAAAATATTCCCTCCCTCCCCAAAAGAATCCATTTTGAAAAACATCAGTTTATAATGTATATACTTTCCATAGGAAAACAATTAATTTTGTATTACATGAGTTCATTTGTGTGCTGAAATATAGTTTCTGTAAGGGCTAGTAGTTTCATAGTTGTACCAGGAAAAACATGATTATGTATTACAAAGAATCAGCAATAAGACAAAGGATAAACATGTTTTGGTTGAGATGAACAGGGCTAGAAATTCTTAATTTGACACTAGATCTGTGAGCACAAAGCAAATGGAAGTTGGGCCATACTTGGCATTTCTTCAACAAACAATGCTCAATGTTTAATATCCTTGTGATGAAGCTAATTCATCTTCCGGTTATTGACCTGCTCAAATTCTCTGTCCATATATTGTCCTCTAGGGTAAGATGCTTCTTCACTTTAAACTGGCACTTAAAAAAATATTAGGTGAAGATTTCTCCACGGACAGGAGCAAGTTGGTGAGTAAAGGTTCTCAAGTCAGTAGAGAAATTATAAAAAATAAAATAAATATGAGTTTTTCGTAAAGGTAAACCCATTCCATTAAAGAATTGCCTTAAAGCAATCGTCTGATACCTTTTCTGAATGTATTTATGTTCGTTCGTTCTTTACAAGGTTTTTGTTTCTAATCCTTACCTTAAACATTGTTTTTGTTATTAAATTTTAAATCTTTTTAATTTTGTGAAGGCAAAAAAATGGAAACCTAATTAACACATGTATATGTAAAAATAAAAATTAAAATTAAAAAAAAGAATTGACTTTTAATCCCAAGGTTATGTCCTATCTGCTTATGTGGTTTTAAATTCTCTTTTTATGAAATGAAGGTGACAATAGGCCGTGCTTATGTTTTTAACATTACTACAAAAGTGGATACTGTATGTTGTTGTCTCTATTTAAAAAATATTTTGCTCATTAGTAAATTCCAGGACTTGTAAACACTAAGATGTTATAGCTGCACAGGCTGTATAAATATTGAAATAATTCTGTAACTATCATTAAATAGCTATTCTTAGATAACTATTATTAAATAATTGTGCCCCAACTGCCTGTGCTCGTACCTACTCTGGCCATTCAATCCCCTTCCTTAAGGGCCCCAGACCTCATCAAAATTAAGTATCTACAGGGTTAACACCTGTTGCAGCTGGGTCATGGGGATACTTTCTGACATTTTATGCTTTACCATCTGTTAAACATTTAAAATAGAAGCCATAGTAAAATCCAAATGTCTGGGAATGGCTGGTGTCAGATAAATGTTGTTACCTGTTCCTTTAGGACGGACAGAAATGCTATAATCTGTAAGGCTAGGTAGTCTTTTGAAAACCACATTCAAGACAACCTGGTGACCAAAATACCTGTAGTTTGATAAATGTAAGAATAGGGATGTTTTCGTCCCTTCCTAAGTATAAAAATCTGCATGAATAAAAACCCAGGGCTTTCTGCACTCTGGGCATGAATCATTATATGATGAGAAAGAGTGAGTAGCAGGAGAGAGACGGACACTCCACAGCTCTTTTCTCTTTCTTCTCATAATTTTTCCTTCAGTAAGAGAAATATGATCTATGCCAGCAGGAAGAAAAAATACATAGTATACAGGCTTAAAAAAGTAAAGTCTGGAGCTTTGACGAGGAACAAATTTTAGATCCTCCCCCCCCACCACAAAGAGGACAAATATTTGTAAAAGTTTTATAAGCAAAGTGAGTAAAATAAGTCTGGAACCCTGTTTGGAGTTTGTTAGAGTACATTAAAAAAAAAATCTCTCCCCTTTGTTTTTATATACTTGTTTTCACAGCAAAGGACAGGAGGAGCAGAACGTGTAGTCAACTCAACTTGACCTTTGAGCAGCTCCCATGTGAAACTTCAGGGAGCGCGTCCCCAGTGCCACAAGCAAGTGACTGCAGCTGGTACTGCCCTGAGCATTTCAGCTGCAGCAGCCCTGTAGAGAGGTGACAATGCTCCTCAGCTTCTAAATCACCAAAATGTGTGATGCTTTTACAAGCATGATACTATTATTTAAGATATAAACTTATCTATTTCTCCACCCTTTGAAAAATATCAAGGTAGTTATTCTGATTTTGTTTCTTTCATTTCTTAAAAGACTGCTAATATTTCTTCAGGAGAGGTGCATTGACAGCCCTCTATTATAAGATGCATAAATAAAACACATTGATGCCATGCAGAGGTTTAAAATTATTGAGAATATAATTAATTACAATTTAAGCTTTCACGTTGTCTTCAGAAGGAGGTTTGGGACAGAGAGGGTTAATGGCACACTAAAGTGAGCAGAGAAAATGTGCCTACAGGTGTTTGCTTTAATGGGGTGTTGATGGAAAGACAGGGGCACTTAAATAGGAAAATGAGTGAAAAGAGAGAAAGTGTTGAGGTGGCTGGTACAAAACAGGGGTCTGTGACAATGTTAAACTTTAGTTCTTAGAATTGTTTTGGCTTTTCTTCTTTGACAATGCTCCCCCACCCCTGCTAACTCTTGTATAATCCCAATTAGCTTCTTATTTTCCAGAGAGGATAGGACAATTGGAGTGGAGATTTTGGGAAAAGGGCTATTTAATCAGATTGAAGAAACTACAAATTCCTCACATTCATTTCGCGAACTTGGAAGGTAAATCGTGTTACCCCCCAGGTTTCCTTTTTTTATTTTTGTAACTATATATATTAGGGAATTTATAAAGTATTCACGTGCAATAGTAGGGAGACCAGTATGTATAATGGATTTCCCTTTATCTGGCCCAGTTATCAACTTCCCAGCCAACTTCCAGGCTCCTCCCTTATAGATTATTTGTACAAAATTCTAGACATTATATCGACACACGTTGAACATTGTTAATATTTCAATATAAGCTCTAATAAAATACTTTAAAATAGAACTTCAATTTTATCATATAAAAACTCCATATCCTACTTGTTGTTCCAAAAATGAATAGTATAATAAAATATCTGGTATTCAGATTTTTATCTCATTTATATGGTTTATATGACTTAGGACCTACAGAACCACCATACACAGCAATTGGTTAACAAGTCTCTTAAAAGTTTCTCTCTCTCTCTCTCTGTCTCTTTCTTGTTTGGTTTTGCTTTGGTGGGGACCTTACTTCCTACTTTATTTACTTGTTAATTGAAAAATAAAGATTGTATATATTTATGATATGCAGCATGAAGTGTCAATGTATGTGTATCCTGTATCCTGCAGAATGGCTACGTAATGCTAATTAGCATGTGTTCCGGCCTCTTCATCTACAGGATTCCTCTCTCCATCTTGTTCTTGCCTGTGGGGTTTTATTTATTTTTTTCTTTTTTGGTTGCTTTTGAAGAAACTGGGCTGTTTTTATGCCAGGTAGATTTTGTGGACTGTGTCCCCAAGGTGTTATTTACATGTTACCTTGATTCCTGTATCTTTTGTGAATTGTTGGTTAGATGTAGAGACTTGGTCCAATTTAGGTTTAACATTTTTTGGTAAGACTAACTTCATAGATGTTGCCTTAGTCTATCTTCACTGCTCCAACCAAATATCCATGACTGGGTAATTTATAAAGAACAGAAATTTATTTCCCACAGCTCTGGAGGCAGGAAGTCCAAGATCAAGGCTTTGTCACTGTTGGTGTTTAGTGAACTCAGATCTAGTCTGTGCTTCCAAGAGAAGCCTTTATTGTGAATATCACAAGGAAATGAGATACACACATTTTTTTGTTTTCCCAGTGTGTATTAAAGGTATGTTTATACTTTAGTCTATTAAGTATGTAACAGGGTTGTTTTTAAAAAAGTAGAAACCAGGCTTGGTGCCTGAAGCTCAGCAGCTAGTGCACCAGCCACATATACCAGAGGCTGGTGGGTTCGAATCTAGCCCGGGCATGCCTAAGAACAGTGACAACTACAACCAAAAAATAGCCAGGCATTGTGGAGGGCACCTGTAGTCCCAGCTACTTTGGAGGCTGAGGCAAGAGAATCACTTAAGCCCAAGAGTTTGAGGTTGCTGTGAGGTGTGAGACCATGGCACTCTATTGGAAGAATCCCAAGTGCCCATCGACCCATGAATGGATTAGCAAATTGTGGTACATGTATACCATGGAATATTATGCAGCCTTAAAGAAAGATGGAGACTTTACCTCTTTCATGTTTACATGGATGGAGCTGGAACATATTCTTGTTAGCAAAGTATCTCAGGAATGGAAGAAAAAGTATCCAACGTACTCAGCTCTACTATGAAGCTAAATTATAACTTTCACATGAAGGCTATAACCCAACTATAGCACAAGACTATGGGGAAAGGGCCAAGGAAGGGGAAGGGAGGGGGGAGGTTATGGTGGAGGGAGCGTAATGGATGGGGCCACACCTACGGTGCATCTTAGAATGGGTACAGGAGAAACTTACTAAATGCAGAATACAAATGCCTACATACAGTAACTAAGAAAATGCCATGAAGGCTACATTGAACAGTTTGATGAGAATATTTCAGATTGTATATGAAACCAGCACATTGTACCCCTTGATTGCACTAATGTACACAGCTATGATTTAATGATAAAAATAAATAAATTAATAAAAAATATTGATTACAGATTGAAAGAATAATATTTGGATAAATTATTTTAAATAAAATATATCTACTACTGAAAAAAATAGAAACCTTAATTTAATGGAGAAGCATGAATCCTATGTATTCAATTTTGATATGAGGACAATTAATGACAATTAATGGGGGGGTGGGGGAAGGGGAGAGTAAAGAGAGAAAAGGAGGGAGGGGGTGGGGGAAAGGAAGAGCAGAGAGAGGGAAGTGGGGGGTGGGATCTTGGTGTGTGACATACCTTTTGGGGTCAAGGCACAATTGTAAGAGGGACTTTACCTAACAAATGCAATCAGTGTAACCTGGTTTCTTGTACCCTCAAGGAATCCCCAACAATAAAGAAAAAAAAAGAAAAATTGGTTCAACAGGAGAGTAAAACAACAATAAAAAAATACTTTATTGCTGAAAAAATGCTGACACAGAGACGTGAAGTAAGCACATTTTTTGGGAAAAGTTGCACTGATAGCTTGCTTGACACAGGGTTGCCACCAACCTTTAATGTTTAAGAACACCAGTGTTTGCCAAGTGCAGTAAAGTAAAGCACAGTGAACGAGGTATGCCTTTACTGGAAGTGAAAAACAGACTGGTCATGTGGGCACTTGACGTAGAGTTTCTGTGGAATGCATGTTGTTTTTATACCACAGTGAATTTAAAAAATCCTAAGTCAGACCATTATAAATTGCTATTGTCTGGGCCTTGCCTTATTGGTTTTAGCTTTAGTGCGAAAGTCTCTAGTGTTTCTCCATTAAGAAAGATCACTGAATTTTGAGCTAGACATTACATACCTGTTTTATTGAGTTTTTAAAAACAGGGGTAGGTGTTGAATCTTGCTAATTCCCTTGTTTTTGATACCTATAGAGATGTAATAGGAGTTTTCTCATTAGCTCTGTTAATGTTAGGGATCAGCAGTACATTTCCTAATATAAATACCTTTGACTCTGTGACTAAATTATACTTCATGATGTATTAATTTTTTTTTTTTTTTTTTTTTTTTGTAGAGAAATAGTCTCACTTTATGGCCCTCGGTAGAGTGCCGTGGCCTCACACAGCTCACAGCAACCTCCAACTCCTGGGCTTAAGCGATTCTCTTGCCTCAGCCTCCCGAGTAGCTGGGACTACAGGCGCCCGCCACAACGCCCGGCTATGATGTATTAATTTTTAATATGTTTTTGGATTCTTTTCACCAGTTTTACTTAAGATTTTATTGTATCAATATTGATAAGTGAAATTCCCCTGCAGTTATATGTTGAAGTAAAATTTTTCAGGTTTTTGGATTGATGATTTACTCATTCCGTAAAGCCAATGTTTTACGTATTTTATTAGCTTTTACTTTGCTATTTTTTAAACTAGCTTTCTGAGTTTATTATTTAATACACTTTTAAATTTTTGTTAAAATAGATACTTAATGCTAGAAAATTTCGGTCATCAATTTTAGCTGTTATAAATTCTCGTATGTATTAATTTTATTATTGTTATTTTCAATAAATTCTTGATTTTAGTTTGTGTTTCTCCTTTTATCCAAGAGTTATAGGGGTATGTGTATGTGTATGTGTGTCTGTGTGTGTGTGTTTAGATTTCTAGGTGGCAAGGTCTTTTTTTTTTTTTTTTTTTATTGTTGGGGATTCATTGAGGGTACAATAAGCCAGTTACACTGATTACAATTGTTAGGTAAAGTCCCTCTTGCAATCATGTCTTGAGGTGGCAAGGTCTTTAAAAGTTCTTATTATTTCCTACAGGCCTACTGTATTATGAATAGAGAATTTTATTTGTATTATTTCCATTCTTTGGGGTTTATTCTATGGAGGCTTTCCTTGTAGCTTACATAGGCTAATGATTACATATTGGCTTACTTAAATATTTCATGTGTACTTGAAAACATATTAGCTCTACATATAAATGTCTGTATAAACACTTTTATCAAGTATAACATAGTTTGGTTCCCAGAAGCTGAGGGCAAAACCAGAGCTCTTGTGGGCCAAGGTTAAAATTTTACTGCACCCTCTGATTTAATATCTAAAGGCAATCAATAAACTTCTTCTATTTTTCATGCTTTTCCTAATTCATTTTTCATAAAGTATGATATATGTACTTATGTCAGTTTTATTCCTTCAGAAATATGGAGGTTTATATAAGAATGATAGTTTATGTACTATTTTATTTGCTTTCTTCTATTTTCTCTATCATCTCCATCTATCTATCTTTCTATGTATATCTATCTATCTATCTATCATCTAGTTATCCATTTATCATCTATCAATCTATCCATCATTTATCTATCTATCTATCTATCTATCTATCATCTAGTTATCCATTTATCATCTATCAATCTATCCATCATTTATCTATCTATCTATCTATCTATCATCTATCTATCTATCTATCTATCTATCTATCTATCTATCTAATTATTGTAGCAGCCCGTATAGCTTATGGCTGGGAGGAGTCAGAATTATAAGGAACACCTGAATAGTTCGATAATGGACCACCTTGGTGAAAAGGGCATGGGGAGGGATTTAGCTCTCTTAACAAGCACGAGAGCTCACTAGAACAAGAGCATTAGTAAAGTCACGAGATCAGCTCTCTATTAGACTGCAGGAGAAGGCAGTCGGGAGCATGCGTACATTCTATCACAGCCCAGTCACTCTGGCTCGTCGCTTCTCCGGCCTGCAGAACGCCAGCGCGGTGTCTCTCTGCTAAAGGCTTGCTTAGTCTTCTAAGAAGACTGCTTCTCCCTCAAAGGCTATCTGTCTGTCTGTCTCTTCAGTTTAAGTAGCTAGCCCTCAGGCACCTAAGAGCAATTGTTCCTGAGTCAGATAACAGCATAGCTTTCCAAGTCTGGAACCTAGATAAGCCGGGGGCCAGGGACCAGGCCCGTCCCAGGCCCCCACCAGTGGCAACAAGAATCTATCTGTCTGTCTGTCTATCTTTATCTATCTATCTATCTATCTATCTCTGTCTGTCTGTCTATCTATCTATCTCTCTATCTATCTCTGTCTGTCTGTCTGTCTATCTATCTATCTGTCTATCTATCATCTCCTTATCTATGTGTTTAAATCAGGATTTGTAATTCTGTGATACTGCTTTCACTCTCTTGGGAGAAGGTAAGTTATGGACAGAATATTTGTATGTTCTGTAAATTCATGTTGAAATCCTAACTCCCAAAATAATGATTTTAGGAGGTGAGACCTTGGTAGATGGTTATGAGAATGAGGACCTTGGGAATGGAAATAGTGTCCTTACAGAAGGGACTCTAGAGAGCTCACTCACCCTTCTGCCATGCGAGGGCATAGTGAGACGTTGCCGGTCTATGAGCCAGAAAGTGGCCTCTTAACAGACACTAGATCTGCCAGGGCCTTGATCTTGGACTTCCTGGCATACAGAGCTGTGAGAGAAAGATGTTTAGTGTTCAAGACACCCAGCCCGTGGTATTTTTGTTATTAATAGTCAGAACGAAGGTACTGTTGTCTCTTGATTATGTACTGCCAAAAATAGTGAAATTAGCTTGTCAGCTCTTTTTGTCCCATCATCCCTCTCACTTAACATTTGATCTGAAGTATTATCTTTTTTACTTCCTATAGAGAATTAGCCAAACTGCAGTGATTGAGGGCACAGTCTTCAAGACTGTCAAGTCTGTCCTAACTTCTGACACAGATTGTAAGGAGTTAGGGTCCAACTAAAATTTAGAGGGAAGAGTCCACATAAGACCACCCCTCAGTTCTGATGCCGATTGCAAATATGAGGGATTCCCCTGAACCAGGCTTAAGTTTGTTTATTCACTAGCAGGACTCACGAACTCGCTGAAAGGTATTAGAGTTACAGGGAAAGGATACAGATCCAAGACACAGGAATGGAGGCAAGTCAATGAGAGTTCCAAACGTGAAGTTTCCATTGTTTTCTGGGTGTGTTAATCTCCTGACAGATAGATATGTGACAACAAGTGTGGAGTATCGCCATCCAGGAAAGCTTACCCAGGCCTTGGAATGTACATATGATTGATTGATTGCTTGCCCAGGTGATTGATTTCAACTTTCAGGCTGACTGACCCTACATGACCCAAAGCCTCCACCCTAAATCCCATAACTGGATTTTCTGGCATGGTCAGTCTATGCTATAAGGCTATTAAATGTGGCCTACTGTACCCTAATGTCTGTGTGGGCATCCCTGCCCCTAAATGATAACACTTCTATCAGTCATGATATAGATTGCTTTACGGAAGCTTGGAATAAAGCCAGATCTCTTGTTGGGCCAGGGCAAATTCTTTCTATATGCTTTCATTTGTTATCTAAAGGCAATCCATGAAATTCTATTTTTTACACATTTTTTTTTCTCATTTAGTCCTCATTTTGGAAGTATTTCTAGGTCTATATTATTAAAGCATGCAGAAGTTACATATATGCTTTAATAATTATTGTTTTTTAGGTTTGTGCCGCGGACCACCCTGTCGGTGGGCTCCAGTCCGAGGGAGAGCAGGGAGAAGGAACGAGGAAGGTTGAGAGATCGGCGTAGGAATGACAGTCTGACACACTACGGGTTGGAGTATGCAGCTGTAAATTTACTGAAAGTATATGTTGGTATTTATACATTTTCTTTCTAAGGTTCAAACAATGCAATCTTCATTCTGCTTACGCTTGTAAATTATTTTTGTATCTGCATATGCGGTTTATCATGCATTACATGTTTTCAAGGTTTTCGCTCTCCGGAGGGTGGTTTATCAGTAAAACCTGGTTACTCCCTCTTATCTTAGGAATGTCAAGGCTTGCAACTCCTCTCAGTCCTGCAACTCTTCTCAGTTCCTTATAATCTTTTTTAAAACAGCTTGACATATTCCTTTATGTATAATGCTTGACTACTTCTATATATATTTTCTATATATTTTTACTCCTATTAGTAGTATTATATATGAAAATTAGTGAAGCAAGATGTTCTGAACAAAACTTTATTGTGGGTGGACATGTTTTGTTAAATTTGTAACTTATGTATGCATCTTGTTTTTCTTGTTCTCATGCCCATTGTCCTAGTTCACTGATATTTATGGTGGGAAAACATCTTTGTGTGCTCATTATTGGTGCTACTGAGTCTAGCAAGCTCATGAGGTGGTGTTATATCTGGATCAACAGTGTATTGTGTTCATTCTTAAGAAAGTACATATTGATAGTTTATCAGAACAAACAGACTTCTGGTACAGAATGACAAACACATGAATAGATGCCACAATCTTTAAACTTAAGTGGGTAACTGAGCATGCTAGGCACCATTTCTGATGCTGTGCATACTGGGGGCACTGGGGGCTAAGCTCCATGGAGCACAATCCACCTTCCCGTCGTTCTAGAACGCGGACAGCGCCGCCTCACTACGGCTGTGGTGCCGTGGGTGCGGCAGGTTTGCATATAAATATAAATTTTATGCTCTCCACAAGTTTTATAGTGATTGGGGGAAGTAAGGAAGGGAATCATATCTTAATCTAGGGGAGATGAAGGTACAGTGGCTTTGATAAATTCAACCAATCTACTGTTAGGAAGAATCACTGACCTTATCACTTAACATTGAAGACCAAAGTTCTGGTAGCAGCAGAACAAGTTCCCCGGTATAATGCATAGGGAGACTAATTACATAGAAATAAAATACTTGCTTAATATTAGCTTTTCTTATTTTTAAACATAATTTAAATGTATAAATTTTCTTTACTACTTTAGATATAAACTTCAGGATATATATTTTTTTGAGACAGAGTCTCACTTTGTCACCTTGGGTAGTGTGCCATGGTGTCATAGCTCACAGCAACCTCAAACTCTTGGGCTCAAGTGATTCTCTTGCCTCAGCCTCCCAAGTAGCTGGGCCTGCGGGTGCCTGCCAGAATGCTGGCTATTTTTAGAGATGGAGTCTCGCTCTGGTCTCAAACACCTCAGCCCAGGCAATCCACCTGCCTCAGCCTCCCAGAGTGGTTGGATTATAGGCCTGAACCACCGTGTACAGCCTTTCAGGCTTTTTTAATATAGCACATTTTAAAATAATCAGTTCAAAGCATTTTATGAATTTTATTATGATTTCGTTTGGGACCTATGACTTAGTTGGTTTTTAGATGTTTCAATAAGAACTTTTTTTTTTTTTTTTGCAGTTTTTGGCCAGGGCTGGGTTTGAACCTACCACCTCTGGCATATGGGGCTGGCGCCCTACTCCTTTGAGCCACAGGCGCCGCCCTTTCAATAAGAACTTTTAAAATTGCTTTCTGGTTACTGTTTTCTAAATTAGGTGCACTATGAACAAGAAATAGCCCATGTAATACTGATTTTTGAAATGTTTTTTGGAGCTTAAAATGAGAATTTTTAGAAATGTTAAGCATGTTTGGTAAGAGTGTGCATTGTCTACCTTTGGACAATAGAATTCTAAATATATTCTATAGACAAAGTTTGTTGCCATTTAGAGGGAAGGATTAAGGGGAGAGCTGTGATGCTCTGACACATATATACAACATGAAGTGGAAGATTGGAAATCAAGGACAATCTTGCTGGGATTGCAATGTTTGGCCCGAAGACGTGCCTAAATATACTTGGGATTATTCACTGTGTAATGTGTAATTTATGGCATTCTATAGCCCTAAAAAATTGGATATAGCATTTTCTCCTCCTGGTGCTAGCACATGATTTAAACCAGGGGATCCTGGCCTAAATTTTCTGTGTTCTACTGTGATTGACACTCAGGCCAGTTTCTTGTCATGTCCTGAATGTACCCAGTGCAATGGTGTGCTGCGTCAGGAGCTGTGTCAGGATGCTGCTGATGTGAGCGTGTGATACTTATTTGTTCCCTGTTCTGCTTCCCTTCTCTATGCTAATTAAACACTGTAAAGAATGAGCCCATTGTGTATTTAGGCTGACATTGAAACCTGAAAATCACTCTGGGGGGTCTTGTAGTCATTAATGATATTTGGCTTGTTTTTATTCTTCTATAAATTACTGAGAGAACTGTGTGAACATTTACCACTTGAATTTGTCAATACCTTCTGGCAATTCTAACAATTTTACTTTATATATATATATTAAGCTATGGGTGAGAAGTTCTGTAAGTTCTACATAATTATTTTCATAAAACCCATAAGTAATGTACATGAGTTTATTATATGAGTATTTAATATGATTTAATAGTTGATATTAATGTTTATTAATAATTTAATAGGTACCAGGCTTTGGTTTTGATGCTTGGAGTAAGTCACTTAACAAAACAAGGATGTTCCATTTGCATTTTATTGGTGGAGAATGATGATGAAGGAATATACAGCATAGATGTCAGGGTGTGAATTAGACTTTTTTATTATAAACATTGTTTTGTTTATACATGGCTTGTTCTCTGTTGGTTTTCTAATATAAGTATTTTCTTGAAATGAAAATAGCAAATGAGAAATGTCATTAAGACTAGAAGCATATGATACTATCTTTAATAGAATAAATGAAAACAATAGTAATAGTGGCAGCTAATATGCATTGATTGTTTTAAATGTCAATATATTTCATTGAATTATTACCCCATGTTTTATCAGTTTATTTGTTTATCAGATAAGAAAACAGATTTGGAAAGTGGAAGTAAATTACTCACGGTCACATGCACCAGTTGGTTTCCATTTACTCTGAGAATGTGAGCAGGTGAAATAGGTTTATGTTGCAGCTAAAAAGGAATGTTATTTATAATTTTAAACAGGAATGCAATCACCAAGGTAATGCTACTTGATGCCCTGAAAAAGTAGCAGGTTTCCTTCCTCTAGATCAGTGGTTCTCAACCCGTGGGTTGTGACCCCTTTGGGGGTTGAACAACCCCTTCATAGGGGTTGCCTCAGACCATCAGAAAACACATATTTCCCATGGTCTTAGGATAACAGCAGCAAAATTACAGTTATGAAGTAGCAACGAAAATAATTTTATGGTTGGGGGTCACCACAACATGAGGAACTGTATTAAAGGGTCGTGGCATTAGGAAGGTTGAGAACCACTGCTCTAGATCATTTCAGAATTGTTCTTAAAGCAAAGTTTCTTAATATGAGCTTCAGGAATTTTGGGATATGCCTTTAAATTGTATGCAAAATCATGAGTGTGTGTGTGGGAGGATATGTCTGGGCATTTGTGTGAGTGTGTTATTTGGGTATGTGGGCAAAAGCATTTTTCTGGGGATAGAAGGACCAATAGCTATTATCTGATTTTTAAAAGCTTCCATGATACAAATAAAATTTAGGAGGCATTGTTTTATAGGGAGCAATGGTTTAGTTCAAAGGTTTAGAACACCCTCAGCTATCACAAGAATAGAAAAACAAACATCACGTGTACTCCATACTAAATTGAAACGAATAAATTAACAACTGCAGGCTCACTTGAGAGCAAAACTCAAGGAAATTCAAGAAGGGGATAGTGGAGGAGGGCATTGGACAAGTTCCCACCTAAGGGAACAATGCATGGGTGTATGGCCACACCTCCTGGGTAGAGGAAACACGACAATTGGGACTTTACCTTACCAGTGCAAATAATGTAACCTAATCACGTGTATCCACACATTAATTTGAAATAAATAAAAACAAAAAATAAAACTTGTTCCATGATCAAATTAAAGTAGCGTGTAAGAAAATATGCATCTATTTCACCAGTGGATCACCATGCTGACTCGTTTAGACATGCACATCTTGCTCTACATAAAAGAAGTTCAAACACCATTTCTTAGCAAAAAAAAGCCATGATTAAATTAGCGCCTCAATGATATCCTCCTAGATGTGGCAAGGAGGAAGTCAGATTAGGGCAGGAGTCCTTACCTTTAGCTGCCCATGGGGTGGGGTTTGGTGTGCTCCCACCTAATGGGCACAGTGTTAGGGTAGGTGGCACACATCCTGGGTGTGGGACACAAGTACAACAAGGTCTTTACCTAACAAATGCAAACATTGTAACCTCATTGGTTGTACTCTCACATAAATCTGAAATAAAAAAAGGAAGCTTTAATAGAATTAAGATAGTATAAAGATTGAATTTAAGTCATCTGGCTTGGGACCTGGAGATCAGCATTTTTTTTAAACAATCCCCACTGTCTAGTTGTCAACTCAGTGTTCAGAACTACTGAGCTAAGGCGGTGTAAACAGAGATTTATATTTAAGAAATGATTTTAAGACAGAATTTCATGATCTGATGGCAAGTTGGACATGGGATAGTAAGGAATAAAAGATAACTCTGAGAATTCTAGGTTAGCCCACTGAATAAATGCACAATAAGCCAACATTTAGATTACTGTGTATTAGGCTAAGTGGTAGCCATATGTTAATTAATTTAAATTTCACATCAGTGGCAGAGGCTGTTTATCTCTTCACAAAACTCAGCAGGATTATATTGCACAGTGTTTTTGAAATTAATCCACGTGACTGAATTTATATGCCCAAAGGAATGTGCCAAAGTAATATACTATATACCATTGCAGGCCTGATGCACTAAAAACAAGAACTTTTCGGAAGTCATCCCTTTTATCATTTCAAATTTTTGTCTGCTCATTGAGACTGATGTCTGAGATGAGCCTTGCAGAGAGAAGAACAGAACATTAGAAATTGAGGGGAGTGACAGATCCACTTTTGTTGGGTGAATTCACTGAGATTTCTGGGTTTATGTTTTACGGCACATTCTGTAATCATAACAATTCTACAACACAGGTGCTATTATTAGCTTTATTTTTGAAGAGAAATATAGCAGAAAAACTTTTTTTGTGAAAAAAATTCGAGTATTACATTCAGGTATGGAAACTTATAACTATAGTTGCAGCGCTCAGGATGAGGGTCAGTGCTATAGACTGACGGGTGAGTCATCAACAAGGAGGTCATCACTGAAGCCCTGGAAGTGAAAGCAAGCCCTGGAGGAGGCAAGAAGAGAGCAGAGGAAGTGGACTTGTACGAGAATTTTAGTACCAGCAATATTTTAAAAAGAAGATACAATGTGGGAGACCAAGGAAGAGAAAAGGAAGGTTAAAAATAAACCAGGATGGAGAATTGAGGAAGAAATCAAGAGAAGAGATACTTTAAATAGAAGGCCTATCAGTAGGGCCCAGAGCGACAGAGTTGAATGAACTGAAGTCCAAAGAAAAGGCCACTTATCCAATTAGGTGGTGAATGCTGACCTTTAAGAAAGCCCTTTCAGGAGGTTGTAGGTCTGGAAGTCAAATTGAAATGGTTTGACATGTGACTGAGAAGCGAAAACTGGTGGGCTGTACCTACAGAGGGCCTTGTCCAGATACTTACCAATAAGGAGAAAAGATGTCTTGTCATATAGAATGATCCTTTTGATCCCTGGATCAGCTGAACACTAGAATAAATGAGGTTTTTTGGCTCCAGGGAATGTGTCAGACATTTCCTTTCCTTTGGGAAATTTCTACATTCATGGGAAAATAAATGAATCATAATTACAATTCACTTCAGTACTACCTGAAAGTTAATAGTGAATGTTAAAGAGACAGTATTTGAGAACATTAATCCTTTTGTAAGGCAGGATGACTATTTCTTTTGGGGGGGGAGTTTAATATGAGGGTGCGTATAAGATGGAGACTTTGAATCTTTTGTATTTACCTGGATGGCTTTGGAGAACATTCTCCCATGTAAAGTGTGTCCCGTGGAAAGGCAGGATGATGACGTAAAGTTGTATAGTTGGAAAGGTAGGCAGCAGCAAAGTCACATTCTAAGAACTAAATTTAGGCATTAAATAATAAGGCGAGTACTGTGTTGGGCTTGTTAGAAAACAGAGTATAATTAAATATAATCCAGGAAAACAGGAAAGAGATGAGCTTAGGGGTGGATCAGACATGATGACGAGTTGCTCATAGGGAATTGGTATTATACAACTATTATTGATATTTAATTAACAGGGAGGGAAATCCATGCTCCCTGTTTTTTTTTTTCTTTCTTTGTTTTGAGACAGAGTCTCACTCTGTTGCCCTCTGTAGAGTGCTGTGACATCACAGCTCACAGCAACCTCAAACTCTTGGGCTTAAGTGATTCTCTTGCCTCAGCCTCCCAAGTAGCTGGGACCACAGGCACCCACCACAACACCCAGATATTTTTGGTTGCAGTTGTCATTGTTTAACAGGGTGGGGTTGAACCTGCCAGCCTCAGTATATGTGGCCCGCACCCTACCCACTGAGCTACAGGTGCTGCCATGCTCCCTTTTGTATGTAATTCTTTCTAGGCAGAAACACAATATTATACTGAGGTCTCACAAAGTAAACATACTGTGGAGAAGCTGCGGACATCCACAAGGAATAATGCCAGGAGGATGGTTCATGTGCGGAAAATCGAAAGGGAATGGAGATATTTAACACAGAGTTATGAAGAGTGACTTCGACCTTTTGATAGTTTTACAACTAAATGTGGCTTACAAAAAGAAAAAGCAGTCTTTCCTACAAAAGCACCACAGGAGAGTGGGAAGGGATACAAGGGCAGTGCTAGAGGGGCCTCCGTGATAGCACGGAGCTAGGTGGGACGCAGCACCAGGAAAGCCATCACAAAACTGGCAGAGAGAAGCACAGATACCAAGAGGTGGATGTATTGTACCAAGAGGCTGAGTTGTCACAAGGGGTCACTGAACTACCCAAGTTGAGGGTATCTGGGCCAGAGGAGAATTTACTTGGAGTTGAATGGAGCTGATTCAGAGCATCTTCCTGGGCTCTGGGGTGGAGTGGGAGCTGGGGTAGGGGCCCCTAGCAATGTGTTCCTGTGATTGTATATTCTTGCAAAATTAAGACAGTTAAAAAAATTTTTTTTTAATTAAAAATCCCCTTCCCTTTTCAAATTTTGTGTGTTGAGCCTCACTACATCTGTCTCTGTCTTGGCACTACATGCACCAGGTACAGTTATCAAGAAAAAGCAGCTGAGCATGGCAGGGCATGGTGGCCCATGGTTACAATCTAAGCTACCCTGTCTCAAATGATAAAAGAATTGCTCCTTCATTTCAGACAGGGAACTTCTATTTTTTCTTCACTAACAAAGGATTCAGAGATCAAACTTAGCTGGGAAATCAAAAGCAGCTAGGGAGAGGAGCAACTAAGCTGGTCAGTTCTGGGAGTAGGGTTGGAATTGCATAGGAGGAAGACAGCAGGTCAAGGTCATCTTCAAGCAGGTGGAGAGATACATGTAGAGATTATTTTGGTGGAGTCCATCTTCTTGAAATTACTTATTTTTATCCTCTGCTTTTTTTTCTATTGAGTTCTTTTTTTCTTTTAAATACGTATCTTTTTTTTTAACATGTTATTTGGCACTGGGCATATGACCACAGGGTACCATCCTAGATTAGGAGCTTCTTCAGAGCTTCTTCAGCGCTCCTAATCTAGCTATATGATTTAGAATCTAGCTACATTACTGAAGTGTAGCTGCTATACAATAAATGAAATCCTGAGGCTTTCTAATAGTTCTCCACTGAATTGGGAATGGAGATAAGTAAGAAAAGATTTCCCTGGGAAGAGGAGGCACAGATCGGCAAAAGTGTGAAATTTGAAGTAATCTGAGTGAATTTGATAGAAACCTTTGATAACATCACATGTTATATATATTTTAAACTCAGTTCTAAGCTCAATGAAATAATTTTGATTGTATTCTTAAAACTCAAAAAATTATTATGGGTATATAATAGTTATATATGTTTACAGAATGTGTGTGATATGTTGATACAGGAATACAATGTGAACTAATCAAACCAGGGTAACGGGAGTGTTCATCACCTCAGGCATTTATCATTTTGTTGGGAACATTCTAATTTCACTCTTTCAGTATTATTAAAGGATACCTTCCTTAACTTACTGTTGATTATATTCATTTTGGTTTGCTATCAAATATTACTCTGCTTATCTATTTAACTATATTTTTGCACCCATTAACTATCCCCACTCTAGCCATCTCTCCTCACTTCATAGTCTCTGGGATCCATCATTCTACTCTGTGTCTTCATGAGATCCATTGTTTTTAATATTTAGCTCCCACATATGAGTGAGAACATTTGAGATTTGTCTTTCTGTGCTTGGCTTATTTCACTTAACATAATGTTCTATAGTTCCATCCAGGTAGTTTCAAATTCAGGATTTTAGTCCTCTTTGTTCTATTCAGAGGAAACACAAGGACTAAAGAGTCTGTTGACAGAAAGTCAAACACAGGTGGAAAATTTGGGTGACTGAAGTGAGAAAAGGAGTAAGATTGATGCCAGGTGAGGATGGAGATGCAGGCAGAGGCCAGACCCCGCAGGACATTCCAAACCATGATAGGGATTTATTTTTTTTCTTACAAACAAGAAAAATCCTTTAAAGAATTTAATGTACAATGTGATGTTGTCAGATCTGGGTTTTTGGTAAGGATACCTCTGGATCTGTTGTATGCAATATTTCCAGAGGGGCTAGGGTGAACGCAGGAAGCACAGTTAGGAAGCTCTTGGAATAGTCCAGATAGGAGAGATGGCAGCTTGGGCTATGGGAGTGTCAGTGGAAACAGAAAGAAGCGAGAAAATTTGTGGGCTATATAGAGGTAAAATAGATAGTATTTTGTCATGGATTACATCCAGGCGGGGTGAGTGAGAAGGTGATATCAAGAGAACTTCCAGGATCCCAGCCTATACAACTGGCTGGGTGACAAAACCATTCATGGAAGTTGAAGCCACTGGTCAAAGATGGAGTTGGGTGGGGTTTGATCACAATATGTTGGATGTGACATGCTGACATGGCAATCAAGTGGTATAGCCACAAGGCAGCTGCATATGTAAGTCTGGAACTCTAAGGGGTTGACTCTAGGGATGTGAATTTGTTGGTCTCACAACATTTGGTTGTGAGTGGTTGTGTTGGTCTCACAACATTTGGTTGTGAGTGGTCTTTCCTAGAAGAGCATGAGAAGAGTATCTAGGAACAAGTTTTAAGAACATCAACTTTTAATTGGACAAGAGAAGGATGAATCTACAGAGAAAACCTTAGATGCAGGTAAAAAACATCAGGCCACTGTTTTTCTTGGAAGCCAAGAAAGGGTAGTATTTCTAGAAGGAAGTTATACCTAACATTGCCAAATGCTGCTAAGAGGTCAGGTTATATGAACAATAGAAACAGTAATTGATTTTAATAATATGAAGGTCAATGGTCACTGTTTTAATGAGGTAACTATTTAGAGAGGATTGAACTGGGAAGAGAATAGAAAGTAAAAAAAAGAGGAGGGAAACATCAAGTTGATTTTTTTCCCTTTTTTTATTGTTGGGGATTCATTGAGGGTACAAAGAACCAGGTTACATTTTTAGGGAAAGTCCCTCTTATAATTGGGCCCCACCCCCAAAAGGTGTGTCACACACTGTGAGCCCCCACCCTCTCCCTCCTTTCTTTTCTCTGCTCCCCCATTCCCCCACCCCCCAGAGTGTACTACATCATTAATTGTCCTCATATCAGAATTGATTACATAGGATTCTTGCTTCTCCATGCTTGTGATGCTTTACTAAGAATAATGTCTTCCACTTTCATCCAGGTTAATACAAAGGATGTAACGTCTCCATTTGTTTTTAATGGCTGAATAGTATTCCATGGTGTACATATACCACAGCTTGTTAATCCATTCCTGGGTTGGTGGGCATTGAGGCTGTTTCCACATTTTGTCAAATGTAAATTAAGCTGCGATAAACAGTCTAGTGTTAAGTGTCCTTATGGTAAAAGGATTTTTTTCCTTCTGGGTAGATGCCCAGTATTGGGATTGCAGGATCAAATGGGAGGTCTAGTTTGAGTTCTTTGCAGATTCTCCATACTTCCTTCCAGAAAGGTTGTACTAGTTTGCAGTCCCACCAGCAGTGTAAAAGTGCTCCCTTCTCTCCACATCTGCTCCAGCATCTGCAGTTTTGAGATTTTGTGACGTGGACCATTCTTGCTGGGGTTAGATGATATTTCAGGGTGGTTTTGATTTGCATTTCTCTAATAGATAGGGATGATGAACATTTTTTCATATGTTTGTTAGCCATTTGTCTGTCTTCTTTACAGAAGGTTCTATTCATGTCTCTTGCCCATTGATATATGGGATTGTTGGCTTTTTTTCATGTGGATTAATTTGAGTTCTCTATAGATCCTAGTTATCAAGCTTTTGTCTGATTCAAAGTATGCAAATATCCTTTACCATTGGATAAGATTGTCTATTTGCTTTGGTTGTTGTCTCCTAGGCTGTACAGAAGCTTTTCAGTTTAATTAAGTCCCATTTGTTTATTTTTGTTGTAATTGCCATGGCAGTCTACTTCATGAAGTCTTTCCCCAGGCCAATATCATCCAGTGTTTTTCTTATGCTTTCTTTGAGAATTTTTATTGTTTCATGCCTTAAATTTTGGTATTTTACCATCTTGAATCAATTTTAGTGAGTGGAGAAAGGTGCGGGTCCAGTTTCAGTTCAAGTTGATTTTTTTTTTTGTATACAGGTGGCTACAGAGGAAAGAAGAGAACTAGGGTGGCAGAAAGTAGATATAAGAGAATATGACACAGAGGAGCCCTTTTGTATGTGTATCCATTGGGCTGTCCTGTGTAATCAGTGCTTCAGAAGTTTATAGTCTATAAGTAGAACTTGAAGAATACCAGTACTTTAATAATAAATATTTATAGTCATGGTTTATGACATGTAGTATAGATATATACTGTTGCTAGTAATAGCTATTATTTGTTTATGGGAATATCTTTTCATTAGGATATATATATATATTTTTTTTACCATGAGAAAATATGATCCATTTAGCAATGATGGCATTGGCTTTCTGAGACATTGCAAGTAAACAGAGGGTGGTGAAAAGCAAGAGATGCCTATTCCTTCACATTGCTTTGCACTGCAATAAGAAAACTTTGTTTACTGGGACTGGGTGTGTTAATACCCTATTGAAATAGACAGTAGTGGGAGCAGACCCACATATGAGAGAAATAAACAAGAGATCGTATCATGAAAGGGGTGTCTTGTGAAGAAGGCCATAGTTTTATACTCTGAGATTATAGCTAAAATGCATAGTAGGAGGAAGAATCTTTTATTTGGAAACTGCTTTGTGGAAGCATCTGTCTCTTGCAGAAATTCTCCTTTTCTATTAGTTGCAAGATCCTAGAAAAAATTGCTCAATCACATTCAGTCTGCTTTTGTTATTTATAAAATTTAGTTACCAGTATCTTTTATCCCACTTTTTATCTGAACACTCTTGTGCATTTGAGCTATGAAATACCATGCCCATTTTATTTACCATGCTGGCTCATGAGTACTAGTGTATTTATTGGAGGAAGACATAAAACTCATGACAGATTTTTTTTTACGTAATATTAAATATTATGTACATATTGATGGATCAAATATAGTCTTAAAATTAAAACTTAGAATTTAAGTTGAAACTCTGAGTTGTACCTATTAAAACATGGTGAGGACCATAGACTTTGGAATAAGACTTGCTGAGATTACCCCTAGTGGGCAAGTTATTTTACATTCTGAGCCTCAGTTTCTTTATCTGTTACAGGGAAGTATTGAAATAATAAATGATAGTTAGTACCTTCCTCAAGGGGTAGTTGTGAGAATTAGTTTCTGCTGCCTGGGGTTCATCCGTGGCAATGGTTAAGAATTTCTAATCGGGAGACTTTATTGTGGAAGATGATGAAGTAAAGGCACTTTTTTTTCTATCACCGATTATGGTAGATTAAAAGTCAAGAGGATTATATGGATTTGTCTGTGCAAATCCTAAAGTGATTTTCCGGATTTGGGGAAAATCTCGACATGTTTTAACTTAGCACTTTAACTGAGAAATTGTTCCCAGCATCTTGCTGTTTTAAATAACTGAAACACCGTCAACTCAGATTGCCTCTGAAAAAGGCAAACTAAGATGTTTTCAGAGACACGGCATAAGATCCCTTGCATGTATTTCGGTAAATATCTTGATTTCCTTATTTACTGTGACTAAAAGGATTTGGCAAATTTTCAATTCTAGAATACATAATTCTTGGAAAATAAGCTGTATGCTTTCCCCCCCTAATTTGCTAAATTTGTCAAAACCTAAATATACACTTCCTTATTAACATTTGGGTGTTATTTTCAAAGAAAAACGATTTAATTAAAACAGGCACAAGGAAAAAAAATATATATATACAAACACAAAGCAGATTTTATGGCATCTTTGTGCATTTGTGGCTTCTGTCTTAGGAGTTTTGAGTTTAACTTTTTAATTACTTTACGGAGAAGTTGGGGGCCATAGGTTGGATTTTGGAAGAGAAGTTGTGATCCTTGCCTCCCTAGTTTTGCAAATTCCTTCCTCATACAAAGAAAGGAAGAGCTTTCTTTATCTTCTAGATTGATTCAAAGCTCACTTGGACATTGCTTCCCCTGACAAGCCTCTCATATCATCTACCCACCAGAAATGGTTATATCTTCATCTGTGCAACATTCTGTACTCACTAAGATACAGAGCCATTGATTTCCTTACATATCTGTGCATGATTTGAACTTCTTTGTTTAGATTCTAGAGACACATATGTAATTAAGTGCTCAGTACCCATCTATTAATTGAAATTGACTCTAGTGGCAGGTGGAATTTGTAGAATATATAGAAGATGATCACAGAGACCTAATGAAGGTGTCAATAGAGCCATTCCATAGGTCATCTCACAGAAGTACCCTGGAAGCCAAACAGGACTGCAGATGGCAGAAGAGTCCAGAGTTACTTAAGAAGGTCTCTGGTCCTCCTCTAAAAGAGGGAAAGGGTGGGTGTCTGGGAGTGCTGACTGGGTGGATTCAGTCAAGTTTCATCAAACTTTGAGTTATGAATCTATACTATGACAAGTAATTATATATTTACTACTCAAGAAATTTGTTAATCAAGTAATTTATTAATCAACTAATCTTGAGCCCTACAAGTGATGAATATAACATGACAAGTAATTACATATACATTAATCAAGTAATTTGCACTGGTAGTTTAGCAGCGTGGATTGGGATGCAGAAGAATTCTAAAGCTTGTTTTGTGACATGGAACAGCTTATATTCAGTGGGGGAAGGCAACGCTGGCATAAATGATGCAGCAGGAGACGATATAGAGCAGGCAACAGAATGAGGAGTGGGATGTATCTTTTTGTTGGGAATGCATCAGAACTCAAAGCTGAGAGTATCAGGTGATGAGTATGGTTTTGTTTTATAAGAGAGTTCCGAGAAAAATTTCTTGTAAGATTGTAAAAGATACAGGCTAAAGTGGACAATCCACTTTCTACTCCCATCTATCATGTGGACCATAAGGGAAGACTAGGAGGACATTCTCTGCAGAAGTCCCATAGGATTGGAGTGGTTTTGGACCCACCACTCAGTGTATAGCATCAATTTGGAGGAGAGAACCACTCATATCATTGAGATGCGAGAGAACCCTTTTGAAAGATCAGAGAGTGTTTTCCAGAAGTGGAATGTGGCATATAAACATTCCCAGATGTTCACTGTATTGCTGAAACTATAATCAGAGAGTATTTTGTACATAGGAACTGGCTGGGCCTATGTTATACTGACATGGACAGTTTGGGATAGGGACACATGGTAAAGAAATGATAGATGGAAAGGGCCAGGAAATCTGTAGAGAAGGGAAAGTGGTAAATTTCTGGAAGAACTTGACATCGTCTCCTTTGGTTTGTGAGGAGACACACTAGTGCTGGGTGGTCTCTGGCCGGAAGACATCTGAAGTCAGGAACTGGCAGGAGCTTCTCTTTCTGCAAGGCGAGAAGAAAAGGATGTGTCCCGAGCCAGTAAGCTCTACCCACAGAGTGGGAGAGTTTCCATGGGATGAGGGGGTGGTTGAGATAGTAGTTATGTTAGACCTTCCTCAAAGGGTTGTCTGCAGGGAGGGGACCCACGCAGAAAGAAGGGGACATTGACAATACTGCTCAAGGCTGCAGTGGAGTGGCTGCTAATAAACCTCAGGCAGAGAAGACATGGGATGTGTTGAGATTTATATAAGAGTAGCTTCAAAGAAGCCACAAAAATAGTGTCTTCAAAGAGAAGACTGGTATGGCGTGTTTCTTTAAATGGTCCATTTAGGTGCTTGACTAGACACTAAAGTGACCAACATCCTATTCTTGTGTGTACTACTAGCTGCCATAAGCTCATGCTTTCTGCTTGTCCCTATTACTGTCTGCATGACCCAGGGACAGAGGACCGTTTGTCTTCTTTTTTTTTTAGAGATAGGATTTTGCTCTATAATCTAGGCTGGAGTGCAGTGGCAAGATCATAGTTCACTGCAACCTTGAACTTCTGGACTTCTGGGTTTAAGCGATCCTCTTGCCTCAGCCTCCAGAGTTGCTGGAACTCTAGGGGCAAGCCACTACACCTAATTTATTATTATTATTTTTTAGAGACAGGGTCTTCCTATGTTTCTCAGGCTGATTTTGACCTCTGGCCTCAAGGGATCCTCCTGCCCTCTGCCTCCAAAGTGCTGGGATTAGAGGTGTGAGCCACCATGCTTGGTCAGTAGTAGTATGTTGAAATTGCATCTTCCATGCGAAGAACCAGGAGTATCCCAGGTTATATTCCCCAGAATGCTGAGGAAGACACAAGATCAGTTTCCTGGTTCTAAGGTGATGGTCAGATGAGAGCCGCAAAGGCATCTGCCAGCATAAAATGTTTCCCATGTGAGGACGCTCAGGTTGAAGGTTAGACAACTGAATATTAGGCAGTTTGCCAGATAAAGAAGGATCCTGTGAAAACAGTTTGTTCACAAAAGGCAAACACCACATGATCCCAAAGTTCCATTGACGAGTGATATCATGTGGTTTTTGCCTTTTTGTGCCTATGTCACTTAACTAACATCTAACCATCTTGTCACAAATGACAGGAAACCCTCTTTTCATGGCTGAATAGTATTGCATTGCATATATATTCCACATTTTCTTTATTAATCTGTTGATAGAAAGTTAGGTTAATTCTTTATCTTGGCTACTGTGAATAAGGCTGCAATAAACATGAAAGTGCAAATATGTCTTCAAAATTACTGATTTACTTTGAATGTAAGTGGAATTACTAGATAATGTGGGAATTCCATTTTTAGTATTTTGAAGAATCTTCATACTGTTATTCATAATGGCTGTAGGAAATTAGGTTTCTACCAATGGTGTGCAAAGATTCTCTTTTCTCCACATCCTTACCCATATTTGTTATATTTTTTGTCTTTTCAATAGTTGTCACTCTAACAGGTGTGAGATGATATCTCACTGTTGTTTTAATTTACATTTTCCTGATGATTAGTGATCTTGAGTATTTTTTTATTATTATTAAATCATAGCTGTGTACATTAATGGGATCATGGGGCACCATACACTGGTTTTATAAACAGTTTGACACATATTCATAACACTGGTTAACATAGCCTTCCTGGCATTTTCTTAGATATTGCGTTAAGACATTTATATTCTACATTTAGTAAGTTTCACATGTACCCTTGTAAGATGCACCGCAGGTGTAATCCCACCAATCACCCTCCCTCCACACATCCTCCTCCTCCCCCCCTCCCTCTCCCCCTTCCCCATATTCTTAGGTTATAACTGGGTTATAGCTTTCATGTGAAAGCCATAAATTAGTTTCATAGTAGGGCTGAGTACATTGGATACTTTTTCTTTCATTCTTGAGATACTTTACTAAGAAGAATATGTCCCAGCTCCATCCATGTAAACATGAAAGAGGTAAAGTCTCCATCTTTCTTTAAGGCTGCATAATATTCCATGGTATACATATACCACAATTTATTAATCCATTTGTGGATCGATGGGCACTTGGGCTTTTTCCATGACTTAGCAATAATGAATTGGGCTGCAATAAACATTCTGGTGCAAATATCAAGTGATCCCATCGCAGGCTGGGCAAGGGACTTGAAGAGAAACTTCTCTGAAGAAGACAGGCACATGGCCTATAGACATATGAAAAAATGCTCATCATCTTTAATCATCAGAGAAATGCAGATCAAAACTACTTTGAGATACCATCTAACTCCAGTAAGATTAGCCCATATCACAAAATCCCAGGACCAGAGATGTTGGTGTGGATGTGGAGAAAAGGGAACACTTCTACACTGCTGGTGGGAATGCAAATTAATACATTCCTTTTGGAAAGATGTTTGGAGAACACTTAGAGATCTAAAAATAGATCTGCCATTCAATCCTATAATTCGTCTACTAGGTATATACCCAGAAGACCAAAAATCACATTATAACAAAGATCTTGAGTATTTTTAAATATACCTATTAGTCATTTGAATATTTTCTTTTGAGAAATATCTTTGATTTCTTGGCCATTTTAAAATCTGGTTATTTGCTTTCTTTCTATGGAGTTTGAGTTTCTCATATTCCGATATTAACCCTTTATCAGATGTATGGTTTGCAAATATTTTCTTCCATTCTGTAGGATGTCTCTTCACTTTGTTTCCTTTGCTGTGCAGAAGACTCTTAGCTTGATGTGGTCCTATCTGTCTATTTTTGCTTTTGTTACCTATGCTTTTTTGTATATCCCAAAACATCTTTGCACATGGCAATGCCATAGAGCTTTTCTCCTATGTTTTTCTCTAGTGTTATAGTTTTGGATCTAACACTTAAGTCTTTAATCCATTTTGGGTTAATTTTTATGTGATAAGGGTCTAATTTCATTCTTTTGCATGTGGATATCCAATTTTCCCAGCACCATTTGTTGAGCACACTGTCCTTTTCTCTTTATGTGTTCTTGGCATCTTTGTTGAAAATCAGTTGGCTTTAAATGCGCGGGTTTATTTCTGAGCTTTCTATTCTGTTTCATTGGTCTATATGTCTGTTTTTAGGCCAGTACCATGCTGTTCTGGTTACTATAGCTTTGTAGTGTGTTATAAAGTCAGGCAGTGAGTGGGTTCAGGATTTGTTCTTTTTATTCCATTTTTTTCCTTATCAGGGTCTTTTGTGATTTTAAACAAATTTTAGAATTTTTTTTGTATTTCTATCATTTAATATTTTGGTAGAGATTATATCAAATCTATAGATCACTTTAGGGAGTGTGGACATTTACAATATTAATTTTTTCAAATCCATGAACATAGGATTTAAAAAATTTATTTATGTTGGCTCAGTGCCTTTAGATCAGTGGTTAGGGTGCTGGCCACATACACTGAGGCAGTTGGGTTTGAACCCTGCTTGGGCCTGCTAAACAACAAAGATGACGACTGCAACAAAAAATAACCAGGCATTGTGGCAGATGCCTGTAGTCCCAGCTACTTGGGAGGATGAGGCAAGAGAATCACTTAGGCCAAAGATTTGGAAGTTGCTGTGAGCTGTGATGCCACAGCACTCTACCAAGGGGACATAGTGAGACTCTGTCTCAAAAAAAAAAATTATATCTTCTTCAATTTCTTACATCAGTGTTTTATATTAATAATAGTCAGTGTAGAGTTTTTTTTTTTTTTTTTTTACCTTCTTGGTTAAATATATTCCTATATAGAAACACTATTGATTTTTGTATGTTGACTTTGTATTCTACAACTTTAATTAATTTATTAGGTCTAATCTTTTTTTGATAAGAGTCTTTAGGGATTTCTATATAATATCATGTCATTTGCAAGCAAAAACAATTTAACTTCATTTTTCCGAATTAGATGCCTTTTATTTCTAATCTTGCTCAATTTCTCTGGCTAGGACTTTTAGTACTCTACTGAATAGAAGTGTTGTGTTGTCTTTAATCTTAGAAGAAAGCTTTCACTTTTTCCCGTTGAGTATGCTACCTGCATTTCTCATATACAGCATTTATTGTGTTGAGGAACATTCTTTCTATACTTAATTTGTTGGGAGGGTTTTTTTTTTTAAATAACTAAATTTTAACAATTTTTTGCATCTATTTAAATGATTGCATAGATTTTTTTTTCCCCGTCATTCTGTTAAAATGGTGTATTACATTTATTGATTTGCTTATGTGGAGCCGTCCATGTCCCCCTGCAATGAATCTCACATTGATCATGGTGAATGATCTTTTTAATGTGCTGTTGAATTCAACTTGCTAGTATTTTCTTGAGGGATGTTTACGTCTATGCACATCAGAGATATGGGCTTATAGTTTTCTTTTGTCATAATTTTCTTGTCTGGCTTTGATATCAGGTTAATGCTAATCTTATAAAATAAGTTCAGAATTATTCCTACTTTTTCAATATTTTGGAAGAGTTTTAGAAGGATTGGTATTAGTTTGTTAAATGCTTGATAAAATTTAGTAGTGAAACTTTCAGGTCCTGGGGTTTTCTTTGTTGGGAGAATTTTTATTACTAATTCAATCATGATCTCGGAGGGTCGGGCCTGGTTAGTACTTGGATGGTAGACTAATTGATTTGTGTACAAATGTGTTCATTCCATCTAAGTTATCTAATTTATTGGTGTCTAATTTCCAGAATAGTTTCTTATGATCCTTTGTATTTTTGTTATATCACTTATGATATCTCTTTTTCATTTATGGTTTTACTTACTGCAAAGTGACTGGACATCCTTTGGCCACATGGCCACAGTTGATTAGTCCATGATAGGCACTGGCCCTAGGTTCAGCCTGTCAGAGTCTCATCTGTGGAGACCTGAGGGGGAGAGGCAAGAATAAAGAAGTAAAGAAAAAGAAAGAAAGGGAAGAAAGAGAGAGACAGAGAGAGAGAGGAGAGAAGCCTATAAATAAGGCTGTTGATGATCATGTTTTTAGCCAGTAAATAGGAAAATTAGAAATAAATAAAAGAGGCAGCGCCTGTGGCTCGAAGGAGTAGGGTGTTGGCCCTGTATGCCAGAGGTGGTGGGTTCAAACCCAGCTCTGGCCAAAAACTGCAAAAAAAAAAAAAAAAGGGCAGAAGCACAGACAGTTGCAGAGCTAGGTAAGAAAGAAGGAGAAAGAAGACCCCCAAGGATCTCTCTGGCTTCCGGTTTGTTCCTGAGGCCTGGCTGCTTCTTGTTTCCATGTGACATCCTTGTGACCTTACAATGAATTCACCTATTTTTTTTTTTTTAAGTTTTACCAATCACTTTATTCTTTTTTTATTAATATTAAATCATAGCTGGGTACATTAATGTGATCATGGGGCATCATACATTGGTTTTATAAACAGTTTGACACATTTTCATCACACTGGTTAATATAGCCTTCCTGGCATTTTCTTAGTTATTGTGTTAAGACAATTATATTCTACATTTAGTAAGTTTCACATGTACCCTTGTAAGATGCACCACAGGTGTAATCCCACCTATCACCCTCTGTCTGCCTATCCTCCCCCTCCCTCCCCTCCCTCTCCGCATTCCCCATATTCTTAGGTTATAACTGGGTTATAGCTTTCATATGAAAGCCAAAAATTAGTTTCATAGTAGGGCTGAGTACATTGGATACTTTTTCTTCCATTCTTGAGATACTTTAAAAGAAGAATATGTTTCAGCTCCATCCATGTAAACATGAAAGAGGTATAGTCTCCATCTTTCTGTAAGGCTGCATAATTAGTAATGTTTTAAATAAAATCATAAAAGAATATTTCAGCTCTTTCCATGACTTTTTAAAAGAAATAAATTTTGAACTATAGTTGATTATAAACTGTTGTTTAAGAAGACTCTAAATAAAATAGTCTGCAGATGGTAAAGATTTTATAGCAGTCATGATTACAGATGGAAAGGAGATTTGGTTATTTTGTAGCATAGAAATTAGTATATAATTATTACTGGTAATATATATCAAGGCCTATTAAACATTATAGGTTTAGACATTTGTTTTAGTAGAAACACAAGTTATCACAAAACACAGGCTTTCATTTAATTAAGAGAATAGTCTTAGATGACTAACGGCAGTGTAGGAAGTTGTATGGGTACAAACTTTGACTTTTAATGTTTAGGGGCTTTTTTAATTTTATCATGAGTGAACTAACATTTTAAGAAAGCTTTGCTGTCTTAGCCAAACCTCATAAATTATAGCCATCTGGATCATATGTATTCTTTTATCACAAACAGGGTCACAGTTTACTATAAAGTTAGTTGTTCCCTTAGCTAAACTGATAATTAAAAGATTTTAAAAAGTAAAAACCTTCCTTGGGTAGAGAAAAGACTCAGTTTTCCAAACCATCATGCTCCCTAATATAGACAGCTGAAATATTATACAAGTCAAAAATGTATAAAAATCTTCTGTTATTCTTTTTTTTTTATTTATTTTTATTAATCATAGCTGTATACATTAGTATGATCGTGGGGCACCATACACTTGGTTCATAGATCGTTTGACACATTTTCATCACATTAGTTAACATAGCTTTTGTAGCATTTTCTTAGTTATTTTGCCAAGACCTTTACATTCCACATTTACTAGGATTCACATATACCCTTGTAAGATGCACTGCAGGTGTAATCCCATTAATCCTCCACCTTCCCCCTCCCTTCCCCCTCCCTCCCCTCCCTTTCCCCCTTCTCCCTACTCTTAGGTTATAACTGGGATATAGCTTTCATGTGAAGGTCCTACATTAGTTTCATAATAAGGGTGAGTACATTGGGTACTTTTTCTTCCATTCTTGAGACACTTTACTAAGAAGAATGTGTTCCAGCTCCATCCATGTAAACATGAAAGAGGTAAAGTCTCCATCTTTCTTTAAGGCTGCATAATATTCCATGGTGTACATATACCACAATTTATTAATCCATTTGTGGATTGATGGGCACTTGGGCTTCTTCCATGACTTAGCAATTATGAATTGGGCTGCAATAAACATCCTGGTACAGATATCTTTGTTATGGTGTGATTTTTGGTCTTCTGGGTATATGCCCAGTAGGGGGATTACAGGATTGAATGGCAGATCTATTTTTAGATCTCTAAGTGTTCTCCATATCTCTTTCCAAAAGGAGAGTATTAATTTGCATTCCCACCAGCAGTGCAAAAGTGTTCCCTTTTCTCCACATCCACGCCAACATCTCTGGTCTTGGGATTTTGTGATATAGGCTAGTCTCACTGGAGTTAGATGATATCTCAAAGTAGTTTTGATTTGCATTTCTCTGATGATTAAAGATGATGAGCATTTTTTCATATGTCTGAAGGCCATGCGCCTGTCTACTTCAGAGAAGTTTCTCTTCAAGTCCCTTGCCCAGCCTGCAATGGGATCCCTTGTTCTTTTCTTGCTGATGCGTTTGAGTTCTCTGTGGATTCTGGTTATTAAACCTTTGTCGGAGACATAACCTGCAAATATCTTCTCCCATTCTGAGGGCTGTTTGCTAGCTTTACTTACTGTGTTCTTGGCTGTGCAGAAGCTTTTTAATTTGATCAAGTCCCAATAGTGTATTTTTGAAGCAGCTTCAATTGCCCGGGGGGGTCCTTCTCATAAAAAACTCACCCAACCCAATTTCTTCAAGGGTTTTCCCTACACTCTTTTCTAGTATTTTTATAGTTTCATGTCTTAGGTTTAAATATTTAATCCAGTGAGAGTCTATCTTGGTTAATGGTGAGAGGTGTGGGTCCAGTTTCAGTCTTCTACAGGTTGCCAGCCAGTTCACCCAGCACCATTTGTTAAATAGGGAATCTTTTCCCCACTGAATGTTTTTAATTGGCTTGTCAAAGATTAAATAACAGTAAGTAGCTGGATTCATCTCTTGGTTCTATATCCTGTTCCAGACATCTACTTCTCTGTTTTTGTGCCAGTGCCATGCTGTTTTGATCACTATCGATTTGTAGTATAGTCTGAGATCTGGTAGCGTGATTCCTCCTGCTTTGTTTTTATTTTTGAGTAATGTCTTGGCTATTCGAGGTTTTTTCTGATTCCATATAAAATGAAGAATTATTTTTTCAAGATCTTTAAAGTATGACAGTGGAGCTTTAATGGGGATTGCATTGAAATTATATATTGCTTTGGGTAGTATGGACATTTTAACAATGTTGATTCTTCCCAACCATGAGCATGGTATATTTTTCCATTTGTTAACATTCTCAGCTATCTCTTTTCTTAGAGTTTCATAGTTCTCTTTATATAGATCTTTCACGTCCTTTGTTAGATAAACTCCCAAGTATTTCATCTTCTTTGGCACTACTGTGAATGGGATAGTCCTTAATTGTTTTTTGAACTTGACTATTGTTGGTATATATAAAGGCTACCGATTTATGAATGTTGATTTTGTAACCTGAGACACTGCTGTATTCCTTAATCACTTCTAAGAGTTTTGTAGTAGAGACCCTAGTATTTTCCAGATACACAATCATATCATCTGCGAAGAGCGAAAGTTTGATCTCTTCTGACCCTATGTGGATATCCTTGATAGTCTTTTCTTCCCTAATTGCGGTGGCTAAAACTTCCATTACAATGTTAAAGAGCAATGGAGACAATGGGCAGCCTTGTCTGGTTCCAGATCTAAGTGGAAATGATTCCAATTTAACTCCATTCAATATGATATTGGCTATGGGTTTGCTGTAGATGGCCTCTATCAGTTTAAGAAATGTCCCTTCTATACCAATTTTCTTAAGTGTTCTAATCATGAATGGATGTTGGATGTTATCAAAAGCTTTTTTCTGCATCGATTGAGAGAATCATATGGTCTTTGTTTTTTAATTTGTTTATGTGCTGAATTACATTTATAGATTTACGTATATTGAACCAGCCTTGAGATCCTGGGATAAAACCGACTTGGTCATGATGTATGATTTGTTTGATATGTTGCTGGATTCTGTTTGTTAGAATCCTGTTGAATATTTTTGCATCTATATTCATTAGTGATATGGGTCTATAATTTTCTTTTCTCGTTGGGTCTTTTCCTGGTTTGGGGATCAGGGTGATGTTTGCTTCATAGAATGTGTTGGGTAGTCTTCCTTCTTTTTCTACCTTTTGGAACAGGTTGAGTAATATAGGTACTAATTCCTCTTTAAAGGTTTGGTAGAATTCTGACGTGAAACCATCTGGTCCCGGGCTTTTCTTTTTGGGGAGATTTTGTATGGTTGATGATATTTCTGAACTTGATATGGGCCTGTTCAACATTTCCACTTGTTTTTGATTAAGTCTTGGAAGGTGTCGTGTTTCCAAGTAACAGTCGATTTCCTTCAGATTTTCATATTTCTGAGAGTATAGTTTCTTGTAATATTCATTAAGGATTTTTTGGATTTCTGAGGAGTCTGTTGTTATTTCGTCCTTGTTATTTCTGATTGATGAGATTAGAGATTTTACTCTTTCTTTCCTGATTAGGTTGGCCAAAGGTTTATCTATTTTGTTGACCTTTTCAAAAAACCAGCTTTTTGATTTATTGATTTGTTGTATTATTCTTTTGTTTTCAATTTCATTAAGTTCTGCTCTGATTTTGGTTATTTCTTTTCTTTCACTGGATTTGGGGTTGGATTGTTCTTCCATTTCCAGTCTCTTGAGATGTCCCATTAAGTTGCTTACTTCCTCTTTTTCCGTTCTCCTGAGGAAGGCTTGCAGTGCTATAAATTTCCCTCTTAGAACTGCCTTTGCTGTGTCCCAGAGGTTCTGATAGTTCATGTCTTCATTGCCGTTTTGTTCCAGAAATTTGGCAATTTCCTTCTTGATCTCATCTCTGACCCAGCTATCATTCAGCATAAGGTTATTTAACTTTCATGTTTTTGTATGTGTATGCAGATTCCTGTTGTTACTCATCTCAAGTTTTATTCCATGATGGTCCGAGAAGATGTTTGGAATAATTTCTATTCCTTTAAATTTGCTGAGGTTAGACTTGTGACCTAAGATGTGATGGATTCTGGAGTAAGTTCCGTGGGCTGATGAGAAGTATGTGTATTCAGTTTTGTTGGGATGAAATGTTCTGTAGATGTCAGCTAAATCTAAATGCTGGATGGTTAGATTCAAATCTAGAATTTCTTTACTCAGCTTTTTGTTGGAGGATCGATCCAGCACTGCCAAAGGAGTGTTAAAATCTCTGGCTATTATTGAGTTGGAGGAAATCAAGTTGCTCATGTCTGTTAGAGTTTCTCTTATAAATTGAGGTGCATTCTGGTTGGGTGCATAGATATTAATAATTGAGATCTCATCAGAGTGAGTCTTACCCTTAACAAATATGAAGTGACCATTTTTGTCCTTCCTTACTTTTGTTGGTTTAAAGCCTATTGTGTCTGCAAATAAAATTGTAACTCCTGCTTTTTTCTGGTTACCATTTGCCTGAAATATGGATGACCATCCTTTCACCCTGAGTCTGTATTTGTCTTTTAAGTTAAGATGTGACTCTTGTATGCAACAAATGTCTGGCCTGAGTGTTTGTATCCAGTCAGCTAACCTATGTCTCTTTAGAGGGCAGTTTAAGCCATTCACATTAATGGAGAGCATTGATAAGTTTGGTGAAATTTGGGGTATTGAGTTTTTTGAAAGTCCAGTGGGCATTTTTCATCCTTTTGCCATTGTGGAAGTTGGAGTTTGATCAGAAGTTTCTGAGTGAGTTTACTTTTGTAGTAGAGGATTGGGTTGGTTATTATGGAGGATAGGTCTGAGAATATCCTGAAGAGCTGGTTCGGTTATGGCAAATTTCTTTAGCATATGTATGTCATTAAAGTATTTAATTTCTCCATCGTAAATGAAACTCAGTTTAGCTGGGTACAAGATCCGGGGTTGAAAGTTATTTTGCTTGAGGAGATTAAACGTTGATGACCACCCTCTTCTGGCTTGAAAATTTTCAGCAGAGAGATCTGCAGTCATTCTAATGTTCTTCCCTTTGAAGGGAATAGATTTCTTTCTCCTGGCAGCTTTGAGAATTTTCTCCTTCATATTAACTTTAGTGAAGTTAATTATGATATCACTGGGGGATGTCTTATTGGGGTTGAGTCGTGCTGGGGTTCTGAAGCTATCTGCTATCTGAATTTCAGGTTCTCTAGGCATGTCTGGAAAATTCTCTTTCATAATTTCATGCAGAAGGGCCTCTGTGCCCAGTGAGGCCACTTCATCTGTTTCAGGAATTCCTATGAGATGGATATTTGCCTTCTTCGAGTTATCCCAGAGCTCTCTGAGTGAGTGATCCATTTTTGCTCTCCATTTCTCTTCCTCTTTGAGAGTTTGGGAGCATTCAAAGGCTTTATCTTCGATGTCGGAGATCCTTTCTTCTGCTTGGTCCATTCTGTTGCTAAGGGATTCTAGGGTATTTTTCATATCTTTGAGGGCTGCAAATTCTTGTTTCAGTGTGTCTAAGTCTTTCGTGGTTTTGTCTTTAAATTCGTTAAATTCTTGAGACAGCTTTTGAATTTCTCCACGAATTCCTAATTCCATTTTGTTAATCTTGTTTGCCATCCAAATTCTGAATTCGATTTCTGACATCTCAGCCAGTTGTTTGTGAATCGGATCTTCAATTATATCTGCCATATCTTTCCTTGGGGGGGTTGATCTATTCTGGTTATTCATGTTACCAGAGTTTTTCCGCTGATTCCGCCCCATGATTGTTTTACTCCCTTTGATTTTCCTCTCGTGTTTTGTCGAGGACCCGTACAGTGCTGTGGCCTGAGAAACTGGGGCCGTGTTTGGTGTAGAGGGTCTAAGTGGTTCTGACTTGTTTTCAGCTGGTTTCTATGTGACCCTAGTGAAACAGTTACTCTGGGTTGAAGTCTCAGCTGTGGAGAAATACCAGCAATTAAGTCACCCCACGCACCACAGACAACAAATGGAAAAGGAAAATCAAACCTTCCTACAACCACACACCCAGGGCACCACCTGGATAGTCCCCAGGTGAGTGACTCAGTTCAAAAGGTCCAAGTCAATTGTCTCAGTCAGCAGCTGCCTCAGGTGGGAGAGTTCAAGAGGTCCCTGGGAACTGGGTCACAGGGGTCTGGTGACTGCTCTAAAATGGCTTGCTCCAGTGCTGCGTGGAGTCAGGAAGAGCCACCAGTAAATAGATCAGTCTAGGAAGAATGATGCATCCTTCCCCACCTTGCAGCTCTGTCACACCCAGTCTCTGCTAGCCCCACAGGGCTGTGACCCAGTCAGTTGTCTGGAGTAAGCAGATACTCCAGGGGTTTGCACCTGCCTAAGTCACAGGGTAGTCTGTGTCTGCTCGACTAGGCTGCTATTGTCTGTCTTTATCCAGTAGGGAGTGGTGTGGCCTGTCAACCTCGGGCACTTGATGGAGGCTGGAGGTGTTCACTCAGTTCCAGCCCCACCCTTAGTTTATGTTACTGGGTGAAGGGAACAACCCTGTGGGAGTTTGTTTCTGTCCTTGCCAGATTCCTCTGCAGAGGAGAGGCTGATTTGAGTTCCCAGAACCTGTGTCTCAGGCCCTGTCTTTAGTCCTGTGGATTTGTATTCGCAGCACGATCAGTTGTTGGCTGTAGCCTCTTGGCCTCCTTTGTCTATAGGCTGGTGATCCCCTAAGGGCCAGGTGCATCTTAGGCTCAGTAGAGTGGTTCTCTGGATCAGCCCCACCCTAGGAGTTTCCCAGCTCTGCGGGTGTGCTTTCTAGTCCCCGTGTTCCACCCAGGTCGGTACCATCTCAGGAAAACCCTTTACTCACGGGGCCTGTGTTTCAGTCCCGGGTCTGTTCCATGGTAGTTGCCATCTGAGAAGATGCTCGGCCTCATCTGGTTGCCCAGCAAGACAGGAGGGGAGGCTATGGGATATCTGTGGGTGGGTCTTGTTATTGCTGAAGATGGCTGTTGCTCTGCACCTTGGGGCACCACCGCTCCAGTGTAATTCCCTCTCAGCCCACCGTCGTCTTCTCGCTCCTTTGCTACAGAGTCAGCACTGGTCAGCTGCAGTCCAGGTCCTGTCTATACCTCTTGAGAGTTCAGCCAAGAATCTGGACTCCTGAGGGGGCAGGTCTCCAGATCACGGAGTGAGAGTGGAGGAGGGTGTTAGGAGCTCAGGGTTACAGGTCGTAACACCAAGCTCATTGAGACCAAATGAACAAATAAACAGATACAAAGGTTACCAGGCACATGGGCCCATAGATACAGAGATAGACGGAAACACATAAACATACAAGCAATAGCCACGACAACAGCAATATAAGAACAACTGCAATAAAAATAGTGATAATCGTAAAATAATTGAAAGAAAGGAAAAAAAGGAGAAAAAAGTGGTGTTAGAAGGAATGTTAAGTGAGAAGAAGAAATTAAAATTAGAAGACATAGAAATAAAAAATATATCTATATAAAATGTAATAATAAAAAATTATCGAAATCTCCTCTAAGAAAATGGTGAGGAAAAATCAGACAAAAAGAAAACAACAGCAAAAACAAAACAAAACAAAACAAAAAAACCCCCACAACAACCAAACCAAACCAAACAAAACAAACAAAAAAAGGCACCAACCGCAAAAATATTCTTGTGGTAGAAATATACCTATAAATGTCTATATGTCTGCTGTAGGGATCAATTTTCGTAGGAATATATTCATACTGCAATATACTTTCTGGACACCAGGTGACGCTGTGAGTGGTTTTTGAGACTTATACCTGGTTTACAGTTTATACCGTTACCATGGTAACCACCTTCCATGGCAGATCGCCATTTTGGAGTTTCTGTAAAAGTTTGTCGCCTAAGAATTGTGCAACCTCGGCTGTTCTCCTCTGGACAGCACTTGCGACTGACCCTCCCACTCAGTGCAGGTGTCCACGCTTCCTAAGTCCCTCCACTTTGTTCTCAGGTTCCCCCGCAAACTGGCGACTGCAATCGGCCATAAGGGGAGTGGTGCTGAGTTCGCACGGTATCTCCTGTAGCTGGTTCCCGGGGCTTCAGCAGCCAATGCCGGTCCGGGGCTTCAGTTGCTCCACGGCCCCAGAAGCCAAAGCCGGGTTCTAGGCTTCAAGCCGTTCCCGTGGTTGGAGCGCTCTGGGGATTTATTCTGAGTTTTATGGTTCAGATTTTTGGATGGGCGTCCGCCAGTTCGCTGCGCAGCCTGAACCGCCAGCCCCCTCCAACACCTGGGGGAAAGGTGCCCACCCTTTTGGGTAGTTCAAAATGTCTGTTTGTTTCCCGGGCAGGATCCCTTCCCTTCAATTGTCCAACAGTTTGCCCAGCTCCCTGTGGTTTTGAGTGGCTCTCCTTTCAGATGCCTCCCTCAGTTCAGGATTAATTACTTGTCAATTGGATTTTGTCAGCATTTACAAGCTGCTGACCTCCATGGGGGAGGGGCCTGCTGGCCAGCACGGCGGAGCAGGGATGAATCTCTACAACAGAGTCTGTGATTTTTAAATTACCCCTCATATATAGCAAACCGCCAGTTTGCTGGGCGTCTCCAGCTGTCTGTCCACTAAAATAATCCACACACAGGGAAGGTCCAGACCACCTTTCCTCTCCGAATTCACCTATTTTACTTAAATAGGGTTTCTGTTATTTGCAACTCCAGTAAACCAACTCACACCCTATATGCTAGCATTGGGCAAATGCTTTCCCAATTAAATAGAGAAAAATTAGGTTAGATTATTCTTTCTTGTCCTGCAGGATTTTTTCAACTATAGAGTTACTGAGTAAATTCAAACACAGACTCTTTATTAGCTGGCTTAATGACCAGATTAGATCTGGTTTATGTTCCAGGCACATTGGCTGTGTCAATATAATACAATAGTGCAAAATTAAAAGCAACCGAGGGGTTCAGTCGTTTGGATTTTGAGTGGCTCATTAAGTCAGTCCCATGAGCAGCAGGCAGGTATATTTGGATTTCCACAGTTTACTAATCTTTCTCTCCAATGCTGATGTGGTTTTCAGTGCTTATAGCTCAGACATTGGCTGGTCTTCTTGAAAAGCATTCTGATCAAAAGGCACACTTCACCAAATAATGCTATTTCAAAAGTGATCAAACTTTAAAATCCAAGGGTTACCAGCAGGGTTGAATTGAATATTCAATATTGTCTTGGTGCCTTGAAGTGAAATCTGAACTTTGTAAACTCCCCCCCCCTTTTTTTTTTCCTTTGAAAAGAATGTTTTGGGTGGCTGACAGAGAAGCTATGGTCCTAGGAGTCAGTACCCAGGATTAGGCACCTTGGGAATATTGTATGCCAGCTCAAAATATAGCTTATGTATATAAAAATGTAGAGTTTAATTTGTCTTTAGCTTAAAATTTTGTTGAACACTCTAGTAAAAAACTTTTTATTTCTTTTTCATTAACAAATAATAGATACTTTATAAAACATTCAGAAAACAAAAGAAAATGAAGGAATAGAGGCACTCTTTTACCAAAGGAAAAGACTAGTAATTCTGAGTGGTGCCTGTGGCTCAGTGAGTAAGGCACCGGCCCCATATACCGAGGGTGGCGGGTTCAAACCCAGACCTGGCTGAACTGCAACCAAAAAATAGCCGGGCGTTGTGGCAGGTGCCTGTAATCCCAGCTTCTTGGGAGGCTGAGGCAGGAGAATCGCTGAAGCCCAAGAGCTAGAGGTTGCTGTGAGTCCTGTGTACATCATGGCACTCTACTGAAGGCGGTAAGGTGAGACTCTGTCTCTACAAAAAAAAAAAAAAAAAAAAAAAAAAATAGTAATTCTAACTTTTTGGTGTATATATATTTTTCTATCCATATTATTTTTAACTAGTTGATACATTTACTTTCTTTTAATTTACTTGGTACATGTTGTATATTTACAATTCTATGTCTCCTTTTAATTCTAGGATTTGCTATATAACCATAAACTCTTAAATATTTCAAAGGATTCAGAATATTCCACAGGGCAGATATTACATAGTTGATTAGCCATAATTGGGGGGCATTAATGTTTTCGAATGTTTTGAGATTTCACTGTCATTTAAATATCTTTTGGGTAAACCTTTTCCTGTGTGTAGAATTTTTTGTAGGTTAGATCTTTCGACATTGCTGCTCTGATTTTGATGTTTGCATTCTGACAGCACAAGTTCATCTACCCCTCTTTCCGGTTTCCCTGTAGATTGGCAGGCACCGTTTCTGGGTCTGTGGAGTGACGGAGGCCCAAGGCAGATTTGGGAACGCTGAATGTGAACTGCAAATTTGAATGAATCTGAAATCCGGGTTGATCCTTTTGTTTTCATCTGGCTGGGTCCCAAAGATGAGAACTGGTTGAGAATGAGCTGGGGTTTAGCCCTGCCAGCTGGCGAGGCATCTCTGAATAATGGGAGATTATTAGAATCCTGTCCTTTCTCAGCAAGTTTTATCCACGTTTGTTTGTGTTGTGCCTATTAGGGAGGGCACAGTGGCTTTTTCTCGTGTGCATTCCGGCACCCCTGTCTACACAGATTTGGGAGGAAAACCTCACAAAATAGGCACATCATTTTGGCTTCCTGTAACGAGGCATGACAGAAGGATCTCGGATCTCTCATCCTAAATTCATTGAGTGGCTACATGCCTGAAGAGATTATCCAGGCACCTTTTTAACTCGCCAGCATCTTTATGCATGAAATGTCCCTTAGAGAAGACGAGTAATCACACTGAGGATACAGTGGAGATCATTTGCTCTCTGAATTGTATTTATTTTTCAGTGGTGACATTATATCAATCCACACTGGAGCCACAGTGGGACGCAGCAATAAAACAGAATTGGGTGCAAGATGAAGTTGGTGGGATTCCGTTCAATTTTATTTAGTTATTAAAATATTTAAAGTGTCTTACTGTAAGCTTTCCTCTCTGTGATTGTTCCACAGCTGAGCCTCCCTGGTCAGTTCTGTAATGAATTTGTAGCGTATAGAGCCAGACACCCAGGTGCTCACCCGGGGCACACAGACTGTCTCTATCCAGGCCCAGCTTCCTCTTCATATCCACCTGCTAAGGTTCCAGGACAGGATTTGTTCTCTTTTCACCCCTTAAGCATCTACTTCCCTCTTCATGGATTTGATATAAGAAAAAATAACAATGCCAGAAACCTGTTTCTTAGACAGAAAGGATTTTGTGTATCTTGTCCAAGTTACTTTTGGGGGCAATGGAGCTGTGAGTGGTAGCTGTGCGTAAGGGCTCACCTGCCAGGCTGCCTGTGTGGAACTCCACAGATGCTCATTTCCTTCATGGTTGCATAATCTTACCATCGAGGTCAGCAATTTGCATAAGGCCAGAAAAAGGAATCAGAGATGGGGCTTCTCTGCGTGATGACTGTGTGGATATGATGCTTGCTTTGGGTATCTTCGTGTGGCTTTGCTTGAATTCTCTGTACAGATGTCTGAGGCTTCCCCTCTTCCGATAGTGACTTGAATGCCCTTAGTACTGGCAATGCACGATGAAGTGATGGCGTTCAGAGAGAGGTTAACTGCTTTCCCTCCGATTATGGTCGTCCATGGGTGTGGGGATGCATTCAGATGGTGCGTAGGAGCTAATGTATAAGAAGCCATCGTCTTCATCTCAGACGGCACTGCTCCCTGTGTCCACAGGTCTAGGATATGGGGTTATTTTTCTCCTGACATGCAATACTCAGAAGAGAAATGAAAATACATCCCATGGTGTGTGTGTGTGTGTGTGTGTGTGTGTGTGTGTGTGTGTGTGTGTGTGCAATGCCTGCATTATTGCAACATAGTGATGAGTACATGTTAGCTTCTTTTTCAGCCAGAGGCAAGCTTATAGCATTTCACAGACTACTTGAATTTTAGAGCCAGAGGCACTGAAGAGATTCTTTAATCCAACCCCATAATTTGTAGATCAGGAAAGAGATAAAGCGTGATTTTAGGGATTTTCTTAGGTAATAGAAGTATTGACACAGCCGGGTCTACAACCTGGGTGTTTTTGCCCAGCCAAATGATCTTTTCATCACATAGTGTCTATTTTTAAAAGGCAAGAGAAAATATATTTCTGTACTTTCTTTACTTAATGTTCACAGTGCAAGGGTACATTTAAGAACAACTAAGAGTGTATTATAAGTGTCTTACCACAAAAAATAAGTAAGTCAGGTGATGGTTACGTTAATCAGTTTGACTTAAGCATTCCACATTGCATATCAAATCATTGTACCCTATACATGTATACAGAGTATGATTTAATACAAATTAAATTAAAAAAAATAAATATACTTTTCTGAGGCAGGAGAAAAAGAGTAACACCTAAGTGGTTGTTGTTATTATTATTGCTGTTACTATATAATACAGTACTTATGCTTTCTCTTTGTTAAAAGTATCAAAGTATGATTGACATGCTAAAGTTTGCACAGGTTTGGTGTATACAACTGGATGAGTTTGGAGATAAGTATACACCCATGAAACCATCACCACAATCTACACCGAAAAATATCCGTTGCCTTCAAAAGTTGCCACTCATTCTCTATTTATTAATTTAATTTTGTGAAAAGAATACTTAACGTAAGACGATCCCCTTAGTAAATTTTAAAGTATACAATACACTATTGTCCTTTTCTTTCCTATTGAAGAACTTCTTGCATTTCTTCCTCTCCTCTCCTCCCCTCCCCTCCCCTCCCCTCCCCTCCTCTCTTCTCCTCTCCTCCTTTTCTTTCAACAGATTCTCACCCCGTCACCCTAGTTAGAGTGCCATGGCAGCATTATAACTCACAACAACCTCAATTTCTAATTTTTTTTTTTTTGTAGAGACAGAATCTCATTTTATCGCACTCGGTAGAGTGCCGTGGTGTCACACAGCTCACAGCAACCTCCAACTCCTGGGCTTAGGCGATTCTCTTGCCTCAGCCTCCAGAGTAGCTGGGACTACAGGCACCCGCCACAACACCCGGCTATAGATTTTTTGTTGCAGTTTGGCCAGGGCCGGGTTTGAACCCACCACCCTCTGTATATGGGGCCGGTGCCCTACTCACTGAGCCACAGGCATTTAACAACCTCAATTTCCTTGGGCTCAGGTGATCCTTTTGCCTCACCCTCCCCAATAGCTGGAACTACTAGTACCTTCCATGATGCCTGGGTAGTTTTTCTATTTTTAGTAGAGATGGGGGTCTAATTCTTACTCAGGCTGGTCTTGAATTCCTGAGCTCAAGCAATCCACCCACCTCAGCCTGCCGGAGTACTGGGATTATCTTGCTTGAGCCACCGTACCTGGTCTGTCTCTTTTAGTATTTCTTGAAGAACAGGTTTGGTGTTGATGAAATCCCTCAGCTTTTGTTTGTTTCTTTTTCTCCTTTATGTGTGAAGGCTGTGTTTGCAGAATATGATATTTGAGGGTTAAGATTTTTTTGAACTTAGAATATGTCATGCCACTCTTTCCTGGCCTATTGATTTCTGCTGTGAATTCTGCAGTCAGATATATTGAGCTCCTTTGTATGTTACTTTTTGTTGTTGTTTCCCTTAGGACCTTTTGTTTATCTGTGACCTTCGAGAGCTTGATTATAAAATGCCTTGAGGTGGTCTTGTTTGCATTAAATCTTGTTGGTGTTCTGTGACTTTGTTGTACTTGAATATTAATATATTTCTCTAGGTTTGGAAGGTTCTCTGTTATTGTCTCTGTGAATAAACTCTCTATACCAATCTCTCTCTACCTTCTCTTTAAGGCAAATACCCCTTAGATTTGCTCTTTTGAGGCTATTTTTCTAGATCTTATGAGGTACACTTCATTCTTATTCTTTTTTCTCTTTTGATTGTGTTTTCAAATAGCATGCCTTCAAGATCACTAATTCTTTTTTCTGTTCTATCAGTTCTTCTATTGAGAGACTCTTATGCATGTCTTAGTTTGTAATTGAATTTTTCGGCTCCAGAATTTCTGCTTGATTTTGTTGTTGTTGTTGTTGGATTCCCTTTGTTACTTTTCTCTGATATGCTTCTGAATTCCTTCCCTGTGTGGTCTTGAAGTTCACTGAGCTTCTTCAGGGCAGCTATTTTGAACTCTGTGTATGAAAGGTCACATACCTCAATCACTGTGGGATTGGTCACTGATGTTTTATTTAATTATTTTGGAGAAGTCATGTTTTCCTAGATGTTCTTGGTACTTTTAGATGTTTGTCAATATGTGAACACATGACTTTTTTCTCTCTGGCAACTTTTATTTTTTTAAAACATTAATATTTTATCACTGACTTTGAACAGTTTGATAAGATGTACCCTGGCATGTTTTCCTTATTTTCTCATGATTTTGATTTGTTTAGCTTCTCAGATCTATGAGTTTATAGTTTCTATCAAATTTTTAAAAATATTTCTTACAATTTTCCCAGTATTTTTTCTGCCACCCTATCCCTCCTAAAACCCTGTGATTGCAATTACATGTAAGTAGCATGTTTGATACTATTCTACACCTCATGGATGCTCTCTGATGGTTTAAATAAATTTTTTTAAAAATCTTTGTTTAATTTTTGAGATTTCTATTGCTATTTATTCAAGTCCATTATCATGTTTTTTTTCTTCTGTGATGTCTAAACTGCTGTTGGTCTCACCCAGTCTATTTCCAACTGACACATTGTATTTTCATCAATGAAAGTTTGATTTAGGTCTTTTAAAAATATGTATTTTTGTCCTCTCTATGTAAATCTCTCAACGTATGACATAGATGGAACAACTGTTTTAATGTTCTTCTATTTATAACATCTAAATCAATTCTGAGTAAGTTTTGATAGATTAATGTTTTTTCTTTATTATGGGTTGTATTTTCCCACTCACTTGTTTGTCCGGTAATTTGTTATTTCATATATTGTGAATTTTACCTGGTTTGATGTATACTTTTTCTTTCTATAAATACTATTAACCTTTGTTCTGGAATGCATTTAAGTTATTCAGAAGAGTTTTGTTCCTTTAGATCTTAACGTTAGGATTTATTAGGTAGAACTGTAGCAGTGCTGGGTCTCAGGAGAATTTTTCCCTCATTACTGAGGTGAGACCCTTCTGTAGAGTCTGTGTAATGCTCAGTAAGCCAGGAGGATCTCTCTTGTGGCTGGTGGGCACAGATACTGTCCTCTGCATTGTGCTAGTGTTGGGCATGGTTTATTCTAGTTCTTTTGGGTGACTTTTTCCTCAGCCTCAGGTAGTTTCCTCACATGCATTTGCTGATTATTATCCAGCTGAACACAGAAGGGGTCTCTTCCCAGATATTAGGAAAGTCTATTGTGCTCTAGTTAGCTTCCCCCTATCTGCACCATGATTTGAAACTCTCTAAAGGACATAGCTGGAACAATTTAGGGACTATTTGTTTTCTGCTTTTCAGCAATCCCCGTTCTTCATTATCTTATGTCCAATATTGTGAAAACAATACTTAAAGAGGGTTTTGTCAGTGTTTGTTATTGTTGTTTCAGGTCAGAGAATAAATTTGTTCAGAAACAGAAGTTCTCAATTTTACTTAGATCTTATTTTAATATTATATGCAGTTTTTCAACTTCTTTATGTTTATATCTGATCTCCTCAACAAGATAGTAAACTCCTCTAAGGTAGAGGATTCCTCTTAAACTGATGCATATTTCTTATAATGAAAATCATGTTCACTTTGCTGTAAATTTAGAAATTTCCTGGTACAAAGTATAATGACAACATAGAAATTACTTGCAACTTTTTTTTATGTCTGTGTCTATCATATGACATTTAATAATTTCATCTTGGGTTTACTTTATTGTGATCTATGTCCCTGTAATGGAAGAAAGGGGATGAATAAGTTTCGTTTTGAGTCAAAATAGGAGTGCTAGGGGTTGAGACCCTGGAGTTGGGATAATACCAGGTAGAAAAATTAAAGCCCATATGATGGGAAGAAAGTCATGAGAAAAAAATATAAGAGAGTCTAGTGACTGGGATTCAAATCTCAGTGAGGAACCAAGAGTGTGGAGCCCAAAGAGACACTGGACAAAAGCTGTCCTATAAACAGGGATGCACTGGGCATCAGCAGCACCTCAATGTGAAACTTGAAAAAGTAGTATCTGGCATGGATATGGTAGAAGTGTGGGTGAACTGTCACAAAGAGAGAAAAGTGTGATGGCAAATCAGTGAAAGCACTTAACTACAAGAAATTCTTCTCCCAAGTCTGTTACTGTGGCTCTAATTACTACATTAGCTGTATCAGCCCTGTCGTGCTGCTGCTTCTCAGTGGGACTTTGTTGTTTTATAACTAAGATAGATGCAAACATAGGTTTCCTGGGCTTTGTTGTTTTATAACTAAGATAGATGCAAACATAATAAGCACACAAACATCTGTCCCCAAATTAGCTCCATTTCTTTGTAAAGAAACCTGACATTCTGTTATGGGCACAGAAAGATCATGCTGGTTGCTATGTAAAGGCTTTTCACTACTTTATACAGTATTTTAAATGAATAGTAAGCCTAAAATTCAAATAGACTACATATTTCATATTGATTTGTGCATTGTTCATATACTATAGCATTTAGTATAGTGGCATTTGTTAGGCCTTATTCAATGTAATCATAGATTTCTTTTTAAAAAATAATTTTCATTTTATTTTTTCCCAAAGGATAGTTTTTCTTCAGTCCACAAGGACTCAACTCCTTACATGGGCTTTGGTGGAGGTCATAGGGCAGCACCCACAGGTCTACATCTGGGTGGAGGTTTTCAGTCCTTGTGGGCTTCCTGAGAACAGTTCCTGACTACCTTGCTGTGAACAGCACAACTCACACAGTAATGTAGCTTCACATAGAGCCGAGATAGCCATCGAAGACATTCACTTCAGAAACATCCCTGACAGCTTTGGCCTTCACTGTGTTCCCAGTGACAAACTTTATGGCTTTGTCTTTGGGCACACATTGGGTGCAGTTCGTGCAGCAAATAGGTTGCAAACGGCCACGACCCTTTTGGCACACCATTGTTCCTTTTTTTCTTTGTCATCTTTGAAGCAAGGACGTGAACAAGGATAATCACAAATCTCTATAATTTGTGCCACTCATCAAATTCCTAAAAAGCCAGATAAAAATTACTGAAGACTATTTAAAGTAATAATAATGCCATATCTTCCTGGAGCTATGCTGAAGGTCATTTTAAGGTCACCATCTCATTTAATACCCAAGATAAAGCTATGGAATAGGTATTATTATTAATTTCTGGAGGAAATTCCAGTTCAAGAGCCCACGTATCTTGTCTAAAGTTGCAATTATCAAGAAGATAAACTCAGATCTGTTTGACCTCAAAAATTTGTAATCAGCGCTCTGCCTTTATTTCTCCCTCTTTTTCTATCTCTGTTGTTCGTGATGGATTGAGCTAAACATTCAACAGGCTCCATTTTTTTACTTAGTCACAAGACCACTCTGGAAGTTCTTGGAGTTCATCAAAAGGCCCTGCCTGTTTTGTAATTATAGGGTTTGGGTAAATTAGGAGTGTCTTTCTCCCACTTGCTGCCCAATATCTTAAAACATACTTTAAGACAATTTGGTGCAAGCAACCCATAACAATTCACACAACACATCAAGATTTTTTAAATCTCTGCTACTATAATATTTAGATTAATTTTCCTTTTATTAGAGTCCAATGAAAGCCAAATTTTCATTGTTTACTGAGAGGAAGAGAACTTCCTCCAGGGGCTGTGGGCATTGCCTCACAAGAACTGGGGTAACAGAAAACTTTCCACATGAGCTTAGTTGGATGAGACAAGCTTTCTTTAGTAGTGTTGGGAGTGCAAGTGAGGAGAAGGGTGAGTAGTGGTTGGAACGGTAGTCAGGAATCATGGAAGCAGGATAAAGAGGAATTGAATTGTGTATGTTGCTAGGCCACGTATGACAGAGTCAGAGAAATAGCCAAGATTAGAGTTGAGGATAGCAACCAGTTAAATAGACCCCATCTGCAGATGCAATGCTTTCCATGTATCCTTATCCAGATTCAAGCCATGAAGCTACATTATGGCTTATGAAATCTTATGTGGTACCAATCATGATCTCATAAACTTTATATTTGTTATTTATTGCTATTATTGTACTTATTATATTTGCTATTCACATAAATTCTAGTAAAAGTCTCACAAATTCTCATGACATTTCTATGGTGGGTATTTATCCAAATGTTACATATGAAGAAACTGAGTAACATCAGAACATTTGGGGTTAATTTTTAGGTCTAATCAATTATCAAATTTCTAATCTCTAATCTCAAATTCTCAATGCCTTGACAATTTTCTTCTAGCAAAAGATTATTTATGAATCCAGAAAATGTGAACGGAATCACTGCAGTGATATTTTTAAAAGCCCAAATGCTCTTTCTAAAGACGGAGCAATATTGTTTAGAATAAATTTATTGGAATGAAAATCTTTTCCTTGGAGATTCTGAGTTCTTTGATATTCCATTTAAATAATTTAATTATTGAATTATCTGAAGGGAATGTGAGAATAGTAGATACATCAGAGTAGGGAGTTCCTAGTAGTCTCATTTGCAGAGACGTACATGACCTTGAGAGCTTTAGTTATTCATCGAATTGTCATCTTGTCTCAGAAGCTAGTACTTGTTACCAAATAAACATGACATATTAGGCTGAGACAAAAAACTGAAACAGCCATTTATATATGCCCAGTTTGTTTATAAAGTTGTAAAAATATTAATATATTGGTTGGTATATACATTTTTTGAGACAATTTAGAAATTTAAATGTAGAAGTTTCCTTTCCAGCATAGACCTAGAGGAGGGACCAGCATTTGTGAACCCATGTTTGCTCAGGGTTTGACTGAAATGGTAAATTCAGCAGAACTTGAAAAGAGCAAAAATCCAAGGTGACTTCAGCACTGGTGCAACTACAGAATGTAATTTAGGATAGTCTGCCTAATCTCAAAATAGCCTTCCAGAAACTAAAAAATATATAATTAAGGAGAATATATCAGACAATCACATTTTTAGTGGTTGGACCAACAATGGAATTTTCCTTTAAGTTACCTGGCTATATCAGTTCTATATATACATTGTGGAACTTAGACGGATACATTTTGCTTAGATTAAGTCTATACAAAATTAATGGATAGAATCTAAAACCTAATCTTTGGGTTGATTTTGTTAATTTTAAAATGTTAAATTAGGCAAATGCTTTGACTGTCCATGTAGGTATCTATGTGTGTGAGCATGTAAGTGTAACGTGTCCTGTTCCCCTTTGTACCCCATGCCCAATAAAGCTCTTAGCAAGCAGGCAGCACTCAGTAAATATTTCTAAGCAAAACTATACTTTTAGTATAGGTAAGTTATGTAGACTTTTTCTTTTTAGCAATAGTAATGTAAACTGATGGAATTGAAGGGCAGTCAGATGAAGAGAGTCAGCAAATTCAAATTTTAGCATACCATTTATTACACGTGTGACTTTGGGATAGCCACGTACCTTCTGGTTTGTCATTTGCGCAGTGGGAAAATCATATTTTCTGTCTCTAAGTGCCGTGGAAATGGAATTAACATGTTTAGAATTGTCATCTAAGCTATCCATTCTATATAGACTAAAGTATCTGCTTTATTACTTTGAGATCAGGTTTCCATTTCTCAACTTCACAATTCTCAATAAACATGAGCCCTGTTTCGTGTGGGCCTATTCCTGTTCCCACCTGCCCACACTCTGGGGAGAAGATCACTCAGCACTTTTAGATGAATGTGGGCAAGTTCTCCTATTGCTAATGACTAACTCACAGACTTACACTCTTCTTTGTCTTACAGGGTAGAGATTCAATGTGGGACTAGGAAAATTCATGGGGTGAGTTATCCTTTATGTCAATGCCATAGAAAAATGTAGAAGTGCTTTTAATCTGAATGATAAAGAAAAGACATTGCAGCCCATTTAAAAGCATGTTGGCTTTGTCTCAAGTGATGATTGAGAGAGAGATCCAAGGTGGAGAAGAGTTAATGAAGTGAGTGAGAAAATGATATCAGGGAAGATTCCTGACCCTAACCTCCCTTGAGACACTGAAGTCATACTTGGAAATCCTAAGAAATATGACTGGTCTGTTGTTTGTTTTTTAAAGCCTCATACATTTATCAGGCAAGTTGTCATGTAGGTAGAAGTAGCATTGTATTCATTTTCACTGGGCTTTTTAACATTTTACTTGTATATGGTTTATGGCTCTCCTGGTTTTACCACTGTGGGTTTGGGCACATCATTCCTGCCTAAAGTCAACATATAAGCAACAAAAACAGCTTTATCTGAATTTGTTCTAGTAGAGCTCGTGGCCAAAAACTAAGAAAAAAAAAAGTTAGTTTTTCATTCAACACTAAGCACTGTGCCTGGCCATAGCGGGCAAAACAGTACACATAGGCTGAATGAAAGAATTGAAGTATGCTTAGAATAAAATCTCAACTGATTTTTAGGACCTTGTGGTACCTACCTAGTCACTCATATGCACGATCTGGCTCCTGCTTAATACCCTCCCCTCCTCTCCCAGGTGTCAGCCATCCTCCTTGCTATTATCCCTCCTGCCTGGTTCCTTCAAGCCATTCAGGCCTCACTGCTCTGACAAAGTCTTGCCCGACACACGCTGGAACACAGAGCATTTGAAGTACAATGTCTCATTGAATGTGATCCTACTCGCTCATCTTCCAGATGGGAAATAAGATACTTTGACTAATTGGTAACTTTCAATTGTAGCATGGGCTCTACTTCATCATAGTGTTTAAATATTAACAACTGAATACATAAACTACATTTATATGACAGTTTAAAGGCAAGTGATATAGTATAGTAGTGCCCTCATTTTTGGGCGTTACAAATCTTAGTTTAAATCTTGGCTTTTCTCCTCACTTGCTGTGTGATAATGGGAATTAGATAACCTCTCTGAACCACTGTTTCTCTGTCATTTATAAAGCTGCTTTGGGTTGTTGTAAGAATGAAATAATAATTGCTAAGCCATGGAAAAAGCCCAAGTGCCCATCCATCCATGAATGGATTAATAAATTGTGGTATATGTACACCATGGAATATTATGCAGCCTTAAAGAAAGATGGAGACTTTACCTCTTTCATGTTTACATGGATGGAGCTGGAACATATTCTTTTTAGCAAAGTATCTCAAGAATGAAAGAAAAAGTATCCAAAGTACTCAGCCCTACTATGAAACTAATTTATGGCTTTCACATGAAAGCTATAACCCAGTTATAACCTAAGAATAGGCGGAAGGGGGAGAGGGATGGGAGGGAGGATGGGCGGAGGGAGGGTGATTGGTGGGATTACACCTGCAGTGCATCTTACAAGGGTACATGTGAAACTTAGCAAATGTAGAATATAAATGTCTTAACACAATAACTAAGAAATGCCAGGAGGGCTATGTTAACCAGTGTGATGAAAATGTGTCAAACGGTCTATAAAACCAGTGTATGGTGTCCCATGATTGCATTAATGTACACAGCTATGATTTAATAAAAAAAAGAATAAAATAAAATCAAGAATGTAAAATTCATACTACACCTAAGTGATTGCTTAGTAAATGATAGACATTTTTATTAAGTGCTTTTATATCAATTAGATTTCATGTAAGTAATTATTATTACGACCTATATTTTTAATATTTAATACATTTTTCAGATGAGGAAATGAAGGGACAGAAAAGAAAGGTAGATGCTGACCATTGCACTGTGATATTAGGCTCTGTGACACTCAGGTTGAGGTGGGCCAGCTTCATCTTTCAAGTTCTATGCTACTCTGTAATGCTGTGTCTTTGCACAGTGTTTCCTTACACATTTACACAATGGAAGTTCTCCTTCATTCATCTGGGAACTCAGTTCCTGTCTAGGCTAAACTCCTCAAGTATAGGAGGTTTGCATCTTTAGGAAATGCAAAGACCTACTGTAGGTTTATGTGTTTATTTCATAAAAATAAGTTGACACACAGTTCAAATAATTTTGAACCCTTAGTATAAGGTAAATCACTTGTCCTAAAACTGAATCTCAAAAGTAAAAGAAAGGAAAGTATTATAAACAAGGTGAAGTGTAGCGTGGAATACCCAGTGATCTGGCAGAGGGGACCGCTGCTGGGTAATTTGGACCGGTTCTTGTGGAGGTAGTTATATAGGCCAATTATGCATATATTAGCCTAAGAATAAATATCTGTATTCATGTGCTGTATTTTTCCTCCTTGCTTTCTACATCCTTGCACACAGTTCCATAATTTTGTTCTCATAAGACTACAGGGATTATTAATTCATTTAATGGGTATTTATTCAGTTCCTAATATATGTTAAGCAATGTATTAGACTGCAAATATACAAAAACAAGTGTCCTTATGTAACTCATAGTAGGGAAAAACAAAATGTTGACTAGAAAAATATAATTGTGCTGACTTGCCATTGGTATTGAGGTAAACTAAAGATGCTCTTAGAGACTCTAAGGAGATTCAGAGAAGGTTTTTTTAAAGGAATGATAGGTGAGCTAACTTTCAAAGGAGTTTACCAGGTAAAAATAAGAAAAAGACATTTATTAATATTAAGTGAAGCATACTCAAAAACTTGGAGATTTGAATCACCAGGGACTATTCTGGGGCATATAGGTCACTCAGTGAGCTGAAATTCACAGAGGGAGAGGGCCAGGACAACAAATGTAATTGGTGAAGCAATATAGGTAGATCTTGAAGACCTTATCAACCACAAGAAGAATGTTGGACTATAGCTTAAAGACACAGAGAAGCATTGAAAAGATTTATGCAAGGGAACCACAGAATTATGTTTAGAAAGATGACCCTGATCATCTGTGAAGAACGAGATTCAGGGTCTAGTGCTGGTGGCAGGGTAACCTTCTGGAGGCTGCTGTAGTAAACCAAGTGAGAAATCACAGCAAGGACGTGGTAACCAATAATCCAGGGTTGAAGAAAGAAAGAAAGAAGCTGCAGATGACTCTCAGTTTTTCACTCGGAGACCAGAAAATGGTGGTATAATTCACTGAACTAAGACATAAGGAGCAGCAGGTTGTAATGAAAAATGGGATAACTTCTTTTTGGGAGATACTCAGTGTGAAGAACTTATAGGGCTCCCTGAAGGAGATTTCCAGGAGGCAAGTTATCAGTTTAAGAGAGGGATCTGGGATAGCAAAGTGGAGTTGGGAGTTATAGGGGTATGGGTAGTAAGTGAAGCCATGGGAAAGAATAAAATAACTCAGGGAGGGATTTCCTGGTGTACATAGTGAGAAGAAGGGAAACAAAAAATAACAGATAAGGATATTGGAGGCAAGCAATAGTGTTGCTAAAATTAAAGTTGAAGAAGAAGATGAGGTTAGGGAAAAAAATTATAGCTGCAAATCCTTAGAGAGAAAGCACAGGTAAAATAAAGATGTGAAGTGTTAATTGAATTCAGCAACACATAGGTCAGTAGCCACCATGGTAAGAATAGTTTCAAAGAGGAGCCTGAAGCCAAGAAAGATGGTTATGAGAAGGAAAAAGAAGGCTGCATGTAAAAAGAAGAGAGGGCAGATGGGAGATGGACAGAGCTTTGAGGGAGTTTCATTTGGGCTTTTTGTGTGTACATTTGTTTGTGTGTGCATGTGTACTTTTTAGAAGATAGGAAAGATTTGCACATAGTTATACTTGGAAGGTAAAGAACCTAAGAGGGGTGTGGAAGGCATATTTAATTTTTTCACCCACTGGGCACATGGTAGATCAGATTTAACTTTTTTACACCCTTTGAAATGAGAGCTTTGTGACTTGGTACTGCTAATGAAATGTAAGCCGATGTGACTTTGTCACTTTGGGGTGGAAATTAGAGACTTTTTCTGACTCAGTGATCTAGAAAGCCTGTGTTAAGATAAATGTCACATGAGCCTGAGTCCCTGAAAGAATGTAGTGAAACCAACACAGCCTCTCAGGTGACCCACACTGAGTATATAGCAGGAACCCAAAGTCAGGAACTTAATGTTGATCTCTCCATTTCTTGCATTGTATGTTGCATCTTAGCTCTGTGTCTACCATTTCCTTGTTTCTCTTCAGATGTTCTGTGCAATGTAGGACATGGCCTACAATGTGTGACCACCACGTTTAAACATCTCAGACCTTCAGACTCAGACCAGAACTTACTCCATCAGCTCCCCTTGTCAACCTTTTACCAGATCTTTGAACTTGGACTGAATTGAACAACTGTCTTTCCTGGGTCTCTAACTTATGGATGGCAGATTGTGAAATTTAGCCCTCCTAACTGTGTGAGCCAGATCATATAATAAATTTCTCTTTCTCTCTCACATCTCCTCTTGGTTCTGTTTCTCTGGAGAACCCAGACTAATACACGATTCATGTATGCTTTCAAGATTAACAATACTTAGATGATTAAGATAATTTCAGTTGAAAACTGTATTTTATACCTAGGGAAATTAAGACATAGAATGCAGTGAAATTAAAAACTGGGTTTCCTTACTCCTAACTTAGTCTTCTTTTTGCCTTGCCCTGACCTCCAGCTTCCTCATGGTCCCTGGTCAGCTTTGATTCATGACTCACTCTTGACCCAGCATGGAATCCTTGACCCTCACTGACTTACTCTTTTCCTTTGAACCTGGCCTTTACTTTGCTTCACCTGATCCAGACTTTTATTTTCTTCTTCTGCTATGCCCTGAGTGTAGTCTGTCACTGGGGACCTACATAAGCTGCTATCTTAGAACACACACATCCTAAGGCCTTAGAACAAAGAGGATGAGGAGGGCTGCTGAGGAAGGTCAGACATACCTCACACCTACCTGGGGCTGAGCAGGTGGAATGGTGACCAGTGAAGCTGCAAGGTTTAGGGGTGCATCAGGTCCTAGAGCCTCCTGAGGAGATTACAAGGTACAAAGGCATTAGAAGCCCTGGGGCCAGCTGTCTGCTTAAAGTATTCCCGGGAAGCTTTCAGTATTTTAGAAGAAAGAAGAGTTTTCTAGAGGAGAATAAGTTTGCCATTCACAGATGGGAACAATTCACTAAACCAAACTCTGAGAAAATTCTGGTGATTTATAAGCTTAATAATAGCTTCTATCTGTCAACAGAATTCTGAAAAGCTGGATGGGACTTTGACTGCTAGTTTAGGGAATATGTACACTGCCTAGTTGTGGTGAGATTAATAGAAGGAGCTATATATCATCATCATTATTATTATTCATTGAAAAGTACTTGAAGAATAGTTGTGAGAGTCACATAAAACCAGTTTTTCAGTGAAAAGAGACCAAGTAATTTGAATATTGAAACCTGACCTTAACTTATCCCTGGGCTGCCTTTACTGTCCATTTTCTTCAATGCAAAATAGCAACCTCCCTGAAAAGCATTTCTCTCTGTCACATTGGTTTATCAAAATAGCTACCAGGAAGCTAGTTTGGCCTATTTCCTGCAGCTCAAGGCTGCCTTGAGGCAAAACTGAGACTGGTAGAAGATTATATGGGCTTGATTAAAGAGAAGGTTTATTGAAGTTTCTTTACTTGGGAGGGAGGAAAGGAAGCCTTCTCTAAAAGAAAAAAGAAAGGGGTGGTCCCAGGTCCTGGACTAACTTGACCAAATTGGCCAATTCAATTAAAAAGAAAATTCAAGTTGATCAAAAGGAATTATAATTAATTAATTATAATTATTGTAATTGTAATTAATTGGGAAATATAGGCAATAATTTGTGCTTTGGAGGATTATCTCGAACACCTGATCTTGAAGCCTGATTCTATTATGATAACAATAGAGTTATAACTCCAGGAGTTATGAACAGAACTCACTGAACTGTATTTATGTGTCCCTTGGCCAGTAATTACTTCTTGTTTACCATTGAGGTTATGGGGAGGAAGCATCAACTTGCAACTGCAAAAAGCATACTGGAATCCCAAAGAGCCCTGCCTGTTAAATTCTCTCCATTGTCTTCTCAATAACTCCTTATCATTTTAATTTCATGGGTCAGATATTAAAATGAGCCAGAATTGCAGGTTCTGCTGAGAAGAAAATGGCTAAGTGAATAATATTTTCTTTCTACTGCTTAATATTTATTGAATCCATCCATTTCTAATTACAATATTGTGTTTCATCCCCTACAAGATTGCTTTTGCACATGGAGGGATGACCTGTAACATATGCTACTATTATGATCAGGGCCTTTTTGTAGTTATCATTGCTGATGTAAAATCTTCGAAAATGTAGCATGTAGAAATCTGAAGTAACATGAGCATTTATGACAATATACATTTCTACTTGATTAAAGAGGTCCTTATAAAATCCAGAATCATTCTCTTCTGCACATACCTTCATTTACTGCCAAACGGGGTGACACATACATAAATACAGTATATAACATTTGAAGGGTAGGAGTGTGAACTGCTTGTAGCATGTACTTTGTGCATGTGTGTGTGTGTATGTGCACATAATATATCGAAACCCACTGCTCTATGCATTGTTTTTGATAGATTTTTATTAGTAAATAGAGAAGGAAGAGTATGAAGGATAGTTTCAGTGCATGTAGTGGGCACTCAATATAGGTTTACTAAGTTGAATCAAATGCTCTGTGTACTTGAGACAGAGTGGAAGGGGGTTCATATAACAAAGGCTGAGTTTTTCTGGGAGAAATCTTGTGGGAGGTATATAGGTTGACTTATTATTGGGCTTCTCCTCCTCAATCTTGGGATATCCAGGGGAATGCCTGCAGACAGACAATGCCTGGGGGTTTATCAAAACCATGGAAGATGAAAAGAACGCAGAGGGGCCCGGACAGATGGACTAGGCCTATGCATTTGAAAGTCAATAGATGGGAGGGATTAAACTCTTTGAACTTTTGATATGTAGTTAGATTCGGAAACGTGGTTTACTTCCTCTGCAGGATGTAACTAGTTTCTCCCTGCTCCTTTCTAAATACACCATCAGTGGGCTGGGTCTGTTAGTAATCCCTTACTTGGCCTCTCTCTCTATCCAATCTTCCTGGGAACTTAAGATTTTTTCAACCCTATTTTCTATATATACACCTTTATTGGAAATCAATAAATGCTTTCTGGGGAGGCCAGATAGGGGCTGCATTTTCTCGGTTTACTCAGCCTAAGTTAAGGTAAGCCTTCCCTAGACATTCTCAGACATTATGTCTTAAACTGGCATGAATTAATTATTTTCAACAAAGTTATCCCAGCCAGCTTTCAAACCAGGTAAGGGTTCGTGTTCAAAGATTCCTGACAATTGGGGCGCAATGTGGAGCTCTTAAATACCATGTTGGGTGTCAATTGTCAGGGTCTTTGTGTGTGAACCTTGACCTGTTTTGAAAGGCATCTGGGAAAACTTTGTTGAAAGTAAATAAGTTATGCCAGTTTAAGGCATAATGTCTGAGAATGCCTGGATAAGGCTTATGTTAACAGGCTGAGTAAAGTGAGAAAATGCAGTCCCTCTGTGGCCTTTTCAGAAGATTTTTATTGATTTCCAACAATGATATACATGCAAAAGATAGGGTTGAAAGAATCTTAAGTCCTCAGGAAGACTGGATAGAAAAAAAGGTTGGCTGGGTAAATGGTAGGGAGTTCCTAACCATCAGCCAGCCAATGGTATATTTAGAAAGGGGGGAGGGATAATCTAGTTCCTTCCCTACAGGGGAAGTAAACCACATTTCCTAATCTAACTACATATCAAATGTTTAAAGAGTTTGAGCCCAAAACAGACAAGATTTCCAACATATGACCTTTGATCTCTATCGTGGCACAACCTACTTCCTGAGCAATTCATTTAGTGTGTAAGTAAAAAGAGACAAAATTTCAAGAAAAAAAATTTCACAACATTCTTATAATTATCCTTAAACAACTGGCCAAAATCTCCCTACTTTAGACTTAACTTGAACTTATTGTTTCTCTCCAATTTTTACACAAAAGCTGTTTACCAAATAATTGGGTATTAAAAAGTTAAAAACCTACTAAACTTTCTAAACTTTTAATTCTTGAGCCCAACCAATCATAAAAATTCATTATGCCTTATATTTATTATAAGGCTTCTAAAGAATGAAATCCTGGCCTAGAAAATCCACTTATAAGAGTCCAGCAACCCTTATTACTCCTTTTAAAAAAGGAAAGATAAAATAACTTCCCTTTTCTCCCCTGTGTAATTAAACAACTTTATCCTTCCCAAATTTTAAGCCCTGACAATTACCACCAATGAACAGCTGAAGACAAAACTGATAAAATAATAATAGACACTTCCATGCCCTACATATTTACACTAACTTCTAAGCTACTTCCATTCAATTTTAAAAGAACACTTATTTACAAATCAAACACTTTAATTTGACCCTCTAAACTCACAAAAGTTGATTGACTCCTAGTTCTACCTATAGAAATGTAACTCAACTTAACTTATGTTTGCCTCCAGCAAGAGGCTTTGCAAAAGCCCCTGGCTAAAAATTTAGCTCAATTACAAAATACTCTGGCTGAATAATTAAAACAATTAGTATCTAAAAAAACAAAAAACAAAAACTTTCCATGTCTTAAACTGTGCAACAGATTGACTCAATCCGAAAAACTAATTTTCTAAACTCAATTTATGAATTTAAATTTTGACCACTTTTGCGATTCCTTACAGTAATCAATACTGTTTGCAAATTATTTCAGAAGACCAACTGTGCTGAAGCCACACTTGCTCTACACTTCTCCATTAACATGTTCCTCTTTCCTTCCTCTTTCCTCCCCCTTTCTCTAATGCCTTTCCTCATTATAAAAAATGGCCATTTTAATAATAAAAATGGGGGGAGATGTGGAGGTAGATAGGCTAGTTTCTAAAGGGGGCACTCTACCTCAATCCTGGGATATCTAGGGGAATGCCAAAAGACAGACAATCTCTGGGGGTTTGTCAAAACCATGGAAGAAGAAAAGAAGCTGGAGGGGCCCAGACAGACTGGACTAAGCCTACGCATTTGAGAGTCAACAGATAGTAGGGATTAAACTCTTTGAACCTTTCATATGTAGTTAGATTAAGAAACGTGGTTTACTTCCCCTGTAGGGATAGAACTAGCTTCTCCCTCCACTTTCCTAAACACACCATTAGCAGGCTGTCTGTTAGTAACCCCCTACCTCTTACCCAGCCTCTCTACCGGATCTTTCTGGGAACTTAAGATTCTTTCAACCCCATCTTTTGCATATGCACCTTTGTTGGAAATCAATAAAACCTTCTGGAGAGGCCAGAGAGGGGCTGCATTTTCTTGGTTTATTCAGCCTGAGTTAATGTAAGCCTTCCCCAGACATTCTCAGACATTATGTCTTAAACTGGCCTGATTTGTTTATTTTCAATGAAGATTTTCCCAGTCAGCTTCAAACCAGGTCAGGCTTCACGTGCTAAGACCCCCAACAAAGTCTCAGTTCTCACATCCCTAGTCTTTAACAACAAGGGTATTTTTGGGCTTCTTTATTTCTCTGACCAAGTCTTCAATACTGTTTCTTTTCTGTTGATAATTTGAGAAAGCCACTTGCAAAGGAGGGTGAAGCAATGATGAGTAGAGAGATAAATTTTCTAAGAGGAAACGGTAGAGAAGAGAAGAAGAAAAATGACTATGTAAGATCTATATTTTTCTTTACTGTAGCTTACAAGCACAGAGAAAAATTTAATCATGAAAGTCTTTTTGTTTCTGACTAAATAAAAGTCTGAGTTGTCTAAACTAATACAAACACATATCAAATTCTTGTCTTTATAGGAAACTACGTGAATGCTAATAAAAGAGATGTAATGACTAAAAACAAATTTCTGGTTTTAGAAAACTAGTAAATGAATATGTTTAATGCTGGGCAGCCCACTCCTTTTTAAAGAATAATGGTGAAAGGGATAATAATCTTCTGCTTATGTCTTTTGCCTGACATTTTTAACATTTGTTTTTCCGTGACTATGTGAATCCATAAAGCATTTTAACCTTTAAGTGTGTGCACTCTCAGACATAGTTTCACTAGCCTTTGAAAGAGAGGTTATGTTTTTTATGTGAAATGGTTGAAATCAAGGAATGCTAATGTAGTCATTTTATAACTTTTAGTAAATTAAAGAAATTGGAATTGAGCTTCCTACTTGGTAGATCACCGTGGCCCCACGTTACTCTTAGAGATAATGTCAAAAAAAATCAAGCATGTGAAATATTTCTCTAGCTATTTGTGAATTATGATTCCTTGCTAAAAGACTCTGCCAAACCAGTAATATTGTATTTGCCCATGGATTTACATTTTGTGAGTTTATCACCTAAAAGGTGATGTATCTCAAATCCAGATTTCTAGCCTCAACATTTTTCTAAGTTCAACAAAGTTATTTCCAAATGCCAATTTTGTTTCTAATGGTGCTCGATAGAATTTTAGGATGCCCCAATGGCTTTTTGCTCTGACTGGTATATATCATGGTTTGGTGATATGTTATATTACCTGACAAAAAGTTAGTAATCAGTTGACTTTAAGATAGGGGGATTGTCTGGGTGGGCCTAAATAAAATCTTATGAGTGGTTTAGAAGCAGAAAGTTTTCTCTGGTTGGTAGCAGAAGGAGAAATCAGAGACATTCAAGCATGGGAAAGATCTGATGCTCTGCTGCTGGGTTGAAGATGGAGCCATCCAAGAAGTAAGGACTTGAGTGCATGAAAGAAAATATTACCATGAGAATGTGACCACTTCTCACTCCCTACCATAGGAATGTGACCTTTTGTAACTGTTCCAGGAGATAGCCCCAGGAGCTTCAGCAAATGTTTACTATTAAGTATATTTGACTGTTAGTCTTGTCTTAAGACAGTTGAATAGTGAACTAGAGTTCTCCTTATCTAGTTAGAATCCCAGGTGTGTGTATTCTCTCTTACTTTATTCATGTCTGCTATTCCCACCTACTTTGTAGTTTTTGCCTTTATAAGCTTGTAAAAAACTGCTGTGGGGAACTTGATTTCTCGGCTCCTAAAAGAGTTGTGAATCAAGTCCCCGTATACAGGAATAAAAATCCTCTTGCGTTTTTGCATCAAGAGACGACTCTTGCGGTTGATTGGGGTGGTCAGAGCTCCGGGCTGAGTGGGGGGTTCTGCCCTAAGTCTTTCATTTGGGGGCTCGTCCGGGAGATAACGACCACCCCTCACCTGCAGAGTCGACCTTGGAGGTAAGAAAGGGGTACCCTGAAAACTGTCTAGTCTGTGTCTTCAGTCCTTTTGTTTGACTTTGTGTGCGCGCTTTCAATTTCGCAGCCGTTCGGCACCTCGTGAGAGTGGCCGGACAGTGGTCGGTAGACGTGCCCGGAGGACCACAGGCTGAAACCCTGGGGGACGCCCCAGGAACTGAGGAGAACCAGGGACGCCTGGTTGTCTCCTGCTGTAAGGGCGCTGGTCAAGTCTGGTTGTTCGATCAAAAATTACGGGAAACGTGCCCGTCTGATTCTGTTATAGGCTTGTGAAGGACCAAGTGTAGTAGGTGGGTCCTTGTACCTGTAATATTTCTGTTATTTCTGTTATTTGTGTTTCTGACATATCCACTGACGATGGGACAGACTGTGACAACCCCTCTGAGTTTAACTCTAGATTATTGGACTGAAGTGAAGAGAAAAGGTCGTGATCTGTCAGTAGAGGTTAAAAAAGGCCCATGGCAGACTTTCTGCTCCTCAGAGTGGCCTACTTTTAACATCGGCTGGCCCTCAGGAGGAACCTTTGACTTATCTCTTATTTTTGCTATTAAAGAGATTGTTTTTCAGAGAGGACCGGGAGCCCATCGGATCAACAACCTTACATCATAGTCTGGCAGGACCTGGTGCAGAATCCGCCCCCCTGGGTTCGGCCGTGGACTGCCACATCCAGGCCCCCGTCTAATCCTCAGGTGCTCGCTGTCCAATCTTCCGGTCCCAGAAAAGGGGGCGACAGTTCGGACCCCCCTAAGAAGATCTACCCGGAAATCCAGACTGATCATCTTCTCCTCGACCCTCCACCCCCTCCTCCCCCATACCCTCCCGCCTTGGCTCCTGTCGGGGGGCAGGGAGGACCAGCATCGCTGGATCCGGCGATTGCCCCCTCTGCACCCCTGGGGGAACCTTCACTGGGGCCCGCACAAGGTACCAGGAGTCACAGCCGGGGAGGAGTGTCTCCCGACACTACTGTTGCCCTACCCCTGAGGGCATACGGCCCCCCACCGGTGGCAACAGATGAGGGACCACCTCCTCTCCAGCCCCTCCAGTACTGGCCATTTTCTTCCGCAGACCTGTATAACTGGAAAACTAATCACCCCCCTTTTTCAGAAGACCCCCAACGCCTGACTGGGCTGGTAGAGTCCCTGATGTTCTCTCATCAGCCCACATGGGATGACTGCCAGCAGCTCATACAGACTCTCTTCACTACTGAAGAGAGGGAGAGGATTTTATTAGAAGCTAGGAAGAATGTACTCGGGGCGGACGGGCATCCTACCCAGCTCCCCAACATCATCAAGGCTGCCTTTCCCCTCTCCAGACCAGACCGGGATTTCAACACGGCAGAAGGTAGGGAGCGACTGTCAGTCTATCGCCAGGCTATAGTGGCTGGCCTCCGTGGGGCGGCAAGAGGCCCCACTAATTTGGCTAAGGTAAGAGAAGTAATACAGGGGGCCACGGAACCCCCCTCCGTGTTTCTTGAGCATCTAATGGAAGCTTTTAGGCGCTACACCCCATTTGACCCTGCCTCTGAAGGACAGAGGGCTTCCGTGGCTATGACTTTCATAGGGCAGTCAGCTGTAGACATTAAAAGAAAGCTGCAGAGAATTGAAGGATTGCAGGACTATACCTTGCAGGATTTAGTTAAGGAAGCTGAGAAAGTATACCATAAAAGAGAAACTGAGGAAGAAAAAGAGCAGAGAAAGGAGAAAGAGAGAGAAGAAAGGGAAAATAAGAGAGACCGAAGACAGGAGAAAAATTTAACATGGATTTTGGCCGCAGTAGTAGGGGAGAAGAGCCAGGAACAGACCCAAGGTAGAACTAAGAAGTCAGGTAGTCTGAATAACCGCATCCCGTTAGATAAGGATCAGTGTGCCTACTGTAAGGAAAAGGGGCACTGGGCCAGGGAATGTCCTAAAAAAAAAGAAGAAAGAACTCTCCAAGAAAGTACTGGCCTTAGAGGAAGAAGAAGATTAGCGGGGACGGGGCTCGGAACCCCTCCCTGAGCCTAGGGTAATACTTAAGGTGGAGGGGAAGCCAGTTGAGTTCCTTGTAGACACCGGAGCTCAACACTCAGTCCTACTTGAACCATCAGGACCCGTCTCCAAGAAAAAATCCTGGGTTGTAGGGGCCACAGGGCATCAGCAGTACTCATGGACTACCCGAAGATCAGTAGATCTGGGAGTGGGACGGGTAACCCACTCATTTTTAATTATCCCTGAGTGCCCTGCGCCCCTCCTCGGGAGAGATTTACTCACCAAAATGGAAGCCCAAATCACTTTTACTCCTGATGGCCCAGAGGTAACCCAAAATAAGAGGGTAACAGCCCTGACCATGCGTTTAGAGGATGAACATAGACTCTTTGAAAAGCAGCAGGAGAAAGGGACTAGTCTCGTAAATGACTGGCTAGAAAAATATCCCGGGGCATGGGCCGAAACTGCTGGAATGGGACTGGCCGCAGAAAGGCCGCCTATAGTCATAGAACTCAAAGCTACTTCCACTCCTGTGGCAGTGCGCCAATATCCTATGACTAAGGAAGCTCGGGAAGGAATTAAGCCTCACATTCAGCGTCTCCTACAGCTGGGCATACTAGTAAAATGCCAGTCACCATGGAACACGCCCTTATTACCCGTCAAGAAACCCGGCACAGGAGACTATCACCCTGTGCAGGACTTAAGAGAAGTAAACAAGCGGGCGCAAGACATCCACCCCACCATGCCTAACCCTTATAATCTGTTAAGCTCTCTCCCTCTAAACCATATCTGGTACACTGTCCTGGATTTAAAGGACGCCTTCTTCTGCCTCCGACTACACTCCTCTAGCCAGAACATCTTCGCATTTGAATGGAGAGACCCGGACTCTGGAACAACAGGGCAATTGACATGGACCCGACTTCCACAGGGGTTTAAGAACTCCCCAACCATCTTTGATGAAGCTCTCCACCAAGACCTAGCTCACTTTCGCGCCAGCCACCCTCAGGTAACGCTCCTACAATATGTAGATGACTTACTACTAGCTGGAACAACAAAAGAAGAGTGCTATCGGGGCACAGAACTATTGCTAGAAGAACTAGCCCGCTTAGGATATCGAGCCTCTGCTAAAAAAGCCCAGATCTGCCAGAAAGAGGTAACGTACCTGGGTTACGCCTTAAAAGGAGGGCAGAGATGGTTAACGGAAGCCAGGAAGCATACTGTGACTCAGATTCCAGTTCCCCGCTCGCCCCGCCAGGTGCGAGAATTCTTAGGGACTGCGGGGTTCTGCCGCTTATGGATACCGGGGTTTGCTACTCTGGCAGCTCCCCTCTACCCTTTGACCAAGGAAGGCACTCCCTTCGAGTGGGGTGCCAGCCAACAGCGGGCCTTTGACAACATTAAAAAGGCCTTATTATCAGCCCCGGCCCTGGCTCTACCAGATGTAACAAAGCCCTTTGTCCTATACGTAGATGAGAAGAGAGGAGTGGCCCGAGGGGTGCTGACGCAGCCTTTAGGGCCATGGAAAAGACCGGTAGCATACCTCTCCAAGAAATTGGACCCCGTCGCTGGTGGTTGGCCAGCCTGTCTGAGGTCTGTGGCGGCAGTAGCGGTACTGGTAAAAGATGCAGACAAATTGACTATGGGGCAGAAGTTGACAGTCATTGCCCCCCATGCTTTAGAAAGCATCATCAGACAGCCCCCTGACCGGTGGCTGTCTAATGCCCGCATGACACATTACCAGAGTCTCCTATTAAACGGAGACAGAGTCCAGTTTGGCCCGCCTGTCATCCTCAACCCAGCTACCCTATTACCTGATACTTCTGTCCAGAAAGATGTATTACACACATGCCAAGAAGTACTGGCTGAGGAAACTGGAACTCGGAAGGACCTCTGTGATCAGCCCCTGCCGGATGCCCAGCTGACCTGGTTCACTGATGGGAGCAGCTCCATAATAGAAGGTAAAAGGGTGGCCGGGGTGGCGGTAGTGGACGATAAGCAGACCATCTGGGCAAGTAGTCTGCCTGAAGGGACGTCGGCCCAGAAGGCCGAGCTGGTCGCCTTGACCCAGGCCTTACGTTTGGCAGAAGGGAAAAAAGTTAACATACACCGATAGCAGGTATGCTTTTGCTACGGCCCATGTTCATGGGGCCATTTACAGGCAGCGAGGACTGCTGACTTCAGCAGGAAAAGAAATTAAACACAAAGAAGAAATCCTAAGTCTACTGGAGGCTGTTCACCTCCCTAAGAAAGTGGCCATTATCCACTGCCCTGGGCATCAGAAAGGGGGGTCCAGAGTTGCCGAGGGAAACCAAAGAGCCGACCGAGAAGCTAAGCTAGCAGCTCAAAGGCTCAACATCCTGCCGCTATATGAAAACACTTTAAGGCCTAGCCTTAAAGAAATAGCACCCCCGCTTGTCAAACACTTTAAATATTCGGAGCGGGATCTCGAGAGAATGAACAGATTAGGCCTCCACTTAGAATCCCCAGAGGGGATCCGAGAAACTCCGGAAAGAAAAATCATCCTCCCTGAAGAGCAGGCGATCACCTTTCTCAGACAACTTCATAAATTAACTCATTTGGGCCCCAAGCATCTAAGAACTATTGTTCAGTCCTCCCCATACTATATTATGGAATTAAGTAAACTCGTTGACGCAGCTGCAAAAGAGTGCAGACCTTGCCAATTAGTAAACACCCAGCCTAGCACATTACCTCAGGGTAGACGACTCCGAGGAGATCGTCCTGGGAGCTACTGGGAAACAGATTTTACAGAAATTAAGCCCGCCAAATACGGATACAAGTACTTGCTGGTGTTCATAGATACTTTCTCAGGATGGGTCGAAGCTTTTCCTACAAAAAGGGAGACTGCTCAAGTCGTAGCCAAAATAATATTAGAAGAAATTTTTCCAAGATTTGGGCTACCCAAGGTAATTGGATCCGACAACGGTCCCGCTTTTGTTGCCCAGGTTAATCAAGGTTTAGCCAAAATCCTGGGGCTTGAGTGGAAATTACATTGTGCTTATCGGCCCCAAAGCTCAGGGCAGGTAGAGAGGATGAATAGAACCCTAAAAGAGGCCATGACTAAATTATCCTTAGAGACTGGCATTACTGACTGGACAGTCCTCCTTCCCTTTGCCCTGTTCCGTGTGCACAACACCCCTAGCACTCTCAAGCTGACCCCCTTTGAAATCCTATATGGAGCTCACCCCCCGCTTGTTGCCATGCAGCACCTCCCTTCCCCAGAATCTTACTCCTCTCAATCTCTATACACCAGATTAAAAGCCCTTGAAACCGTGCAAAAGGAGGTGTGGAGCCAGCTGATCGAGGCCTACAAGCCCGGGGATCTGCAAATACCTCACCAGTTCCAGGTTGGAGATTCGGTGTACATCCAGCGCCACTGGACAGCCAACCTTGAACCACGGTAGAAAGGACCATACCTGGTGCTGCTCACAACCCCTATGGCAATAAAAGTCGATGGCATCGCAGCCTGGATCCGCGCATCTCATGTCAAACCAGCACCGCCGCCAGACTCCGGGTGGAAAGTGGAAAAGACAGACAACCCCCTCAAGCTCCGCATTCGCCGCAGTAGCCCTGCTCCTGCTGATACAACTCCCGGTGATAAGTAGTTCCGGTCCCAACCCCCATGCCCCCCAGAGGTTAACCTGGCAGGTTCTCTCTCAGACTGGTGATGTAGTATGGAGTACTACAAAAGAAGACCCTCCTTGGACCTGGTGGCCGTCCCTCACCCCAGATATTTGCGCCTTAATAGCAGGGCTAGATAATTGGGATATCTCCGATGAGACCTTTAAAGAGGTTCTATCAAGCCTTGATCACCATTTAACAAAGTGCTCACTTACCCAAGGCTCCACATCCCAAGGCCAGTACGTTGCAGACGCCCCTGGCTGTGGCAACTTGCCCGCCCAGCGCCGGATGTGACAAACGGAGTTCTATATCTGTCCCCGGGACGGGAGAACAAGAAGCCAAGCCAACAGATGTGGGGGGGTAGAAAATTTCTATTGTAAACAATGGGGATGTGAGACGACTGGGCAGGCCTTCTGGCACCCCTTCTCCTCTTGGGACTTAATAACCGTAAAGAGGAGCAGTACCGGAGCAGGGTCAAACACCCTAAATATTTCCTTCACGGAGAGGGGGAAACAAGCCCGAGATTGGATAAAAGGAAGAACATGGGGATTCCGTTTCTACATGTCAGGGTGGGATAAAGGATTTACCTTCTTCATCAAATTAAAAATAGAGACCCCCGTCGCTGTCCAGATGGGACCCAACATCGTACTCTCAGGACAGCAGCCGCCAGCTAGGCCGCCTATTTCTCCCCGTATGCCCCAGACTCCGGGGAGCACCCAATTTACTGAGGCCAGCACAGCCCTATCGCCTGCGAAACTGTCTCCCCAGGTAACATCCCCGGAGACTCCAAGCACCGGGCAGAGACTTCTTAACTTAATACAGGGGGCTTTCAATGTCCTCAATACTTCCAACCCTAATCTTACCGAATCTTGCTGGTTGTGTCTAGCCTCAGGCCCGCCCTATTATGAAGGAATCACCTTCTCAAGTATCTTCCAAAATACCACCTCCCATAATTCCTGTGACTGGGGATCCAAGATCACCCTTACAGCAGTCTCTGGGCGAGGCATTTGCCTAGGCACGATCCCCGAAAATCGCCAGCATCTGTGTAATCAGACCATTAAAAGCCCATCAACCACTATCAATTATTATCTAGTGCCCCCTAAAGGAGGATGGTGGGCTTGCAGCACTGGGCTAACCCCATGCATTTCCTCATCAGTGTTCAACTCCACTGCAGAGTACTGTATCCTCGTACAATTAATACCTAGAGTTATCTATCATGAGGCGAGTTTCTTCGAGGCAGAATTTGATCTCAGACCCCGTAGACAGAAGAGGGAACCAGTCTCTATTACTCTAGCTGTCCTGATGGGTATAGGGGTGGCGGCCGGAGTAGGAACAGGAACGGCTGTGCTTGTCCAGACCCCACAGTATCTCGAAGAACTGAGAGCAGCTGTAGATGAGGACCTAAAAGCCATAGAACAATCGATCACAAAATTAGAAGAGTCACTAACATCCTTATCAGAAGTAGTATTGCAGAATAGACGGGGACTCGATCTCCTGTTCCTAAAAGATGGAGGGTTATGCGCTGCACTAAGAGAAGAATGCTGTTTCTATGTAGATCACTCTGGTATGGTAAAAGACTCCATGTCTAAACTCAGGGAGAGACTAGAAAAAAGACAACGAGATCGGGAGGCCCATCAAGGATGGTTTGAAAGTTGGTACAGCCGATCACCTTGGTTCACCACTCTCGTTTCCAGTTTAATAGGCCCTCTTATTATACTGCTTCTAATTCTTACCTTTGGGCCCTACATTCTCAACCGTATAGTCACCTTCGTCCGGGAGAGAGTGAGTGCTGTACAAGTATTAATGCTCAGACAGCATTACCAGTCTCTCCACCGAGACAATAGCCATGAGAATGAATACATAGAGCCAGAAGTTCCATGATTAGAACTTCCCAAAAAAACAAATGGGGGAATGAAAGAAAATATTACCATGAGAATGTGACCACTTCTCGCTCCCTACCATAGCAATGTGACCTTTTGTAACTGTTCCAGGAGATAGCCCCAGGAGCTTCAGCAAATGTTTACTATTAAGTAAATATTTGACTGTTAGTCTTGTCTTAAGACAGTTGAATAGTGAACTAGAGTTCTCCTTATCTAGTTAGAATCCCAGGTGTGTGTATTCTCTCTTACTTTATTCATGTCTGCTGTTCCCGCCTACTTTGTAGTTTTTGCCTTTATAAGCTTGTAAAAAACTGCTGCGGGAACTTGATTTCTCGGCTCCTAAAAGAGTTGTGAATCAAGTCCCCGTATACAGGAATAAAAATCCTCTTGCGTTTTTGCATCAAGAGACGACTCTTGCGGTTGATTGGGGTGGTCAGAGCTCCGGGCTGAGTGGGGGGTTCTGCCCCAAGTCTTTCATGCAGACAACCCCAAAGAGCTGGAAGTGGCTTCTTCCCCAGAGCATATAGATAAGAGAAAGCCCAGCCTGGAAGACACTTTTATTTATTTATTTTTATTTCAACAGAAAACCTGGTTAAGCCTCCCTGGAATTCTGACCTTCAACACTGTTTTGTTTCCCTCTGCCCCAGGTTGAGGCTGGTGCTGGGTATGGGGAGAGCCAGGTTCAGCAGTGGGCTCCACCATGTTTTGGGTGGAGCAAGGAGGTGGCTATCTGTGCTCTAGCCTTGGAACATCACAGCACATTTAAATGATCCAGCAGAGTCTTCTTGCCCACTCCTGATGTAAGTACTGAAAACATCCTGACGTGAAAGTTTACAATCCCTTGGGGGTCTCCTATTTACTATTGGCTGAGGGAGTAGGCCATAGAAAAAAATTTTTTTTTTTTTTTTTATTGTTGGGGATTCAATGAGGGTACAATCATAGAAAAAATATTTAATGAATTTACAAATTGTTGCTAAATAGGCTTCCTTATTCAGCTGCTTTTACAACTGAGATTTAAACTAATCCTTTTGCCACAGTATCCATCACCAGAAAAAAAGTGTCGGTCTATAGTTATGTATCCATAAAATTATTATTATTTGCCTATAATTGATTTGAGCACCTAGTCTTCAAGATCTTTGAGTTTGGGTACTCAGCCATTCTAGTGTGTATTGTACTGTGTTGTATTGGGGTGGGTTTCACGTCAGTAAGCTCTATGCTCAGTGCCTATCCTCCTGTTCAGTCATGTGGTCACAGAAGCAAACAAAGGGATTGTGCAGGAGTCTTGGAGGGAACAAAAGTTTGTGTTGAGAAGCAAGAGTATATGTAGCCCCTAGGTAGGTAGTATCTCCTGTAGTGCTGAAGGCTGGAGAAACATTTGACATCATGGGTTAGGTACTTGAGAATAGCTTCCATTTGTGCCATCATTATGCTGTCATGGCTTTTTGCATACAATTTCTTGGCATCTCTGTTTCTCTATCTGTAAAATGTTTGTTCTAAATAAATCACTGTGTGGGGTGTCTGTGAATAAATCACTGTGTGGGGTGTCTGTGCCTGCTGTGGCACCCCATCATCACCTGAATGAAATCAGTTGGGACACAGATTGAAGGTACAAGCCTGCAAGAGGTGGGCTTCCCCTAGGTGCAGGGAGAGCCTTGAGTTACCTCTGCATGGCCTTTTATTGAAGCATTATACAACAGGTGTGGGGGGCCCACGCACAAGGATCACGTGCTTAATGGTTGCTACATGCTCTTTCCCCACGAGCTCGATTCCCACCCTGTTATACCACAAATGTCCAGAGTATAACACCTGCTTGCTAATGAGTAGCTGATCTTATCTCATTAACGCATGCAGTTGCTTGAGCGCTTGTCTCTGGGCTGCAAAACATCTTTATGCTGGCTAGGAGATTGTCTTGGTCCCAGCACCTTCCTCAAGAACTGGTGGCCACTTCTATAAGCCTGGTGCTCAGTGTCTTGCAGTGGGGGAATGAGAATAAAGTCATTCTCTCAAGACCTCTACCCATAGACCCTTATACTTCTAATGAAAACTCTAAACAGATATGGAAATTAGATTTCTTAAGTAGACAAGTGAGTATGGAAGATCTAATTATTTGATATACAGAGGACCGATATTTTAAATGACTTCCAAAGAAGTCATTTATTCCAAGGTATATAATAATTGTGGAAACCAATATGTGAACAACTATATGCTCCCCGACACCCTGCCCGACACACAAAAACACACAAGTGTTGTCTAACAAGCAGGAGGAGAGAGATGGGAGGGGGCAGAAGGAGGAGGGTGGATAATTGGTGGGATCTCATCTAATGTGCACAATCTGAGAGTGTTCAGCACCCCCTTCTTATTTAAATGCTCTGGTCCACAAAGAGTAGTGAAGGGCTCAACTACAACTTGAACTTTACCTTAGAAGTGAAAACAATGTAACCTAAACATTTGCACCCTCATATCAATCTAAAATAATAAAAAAAATTGGTTGTGTTCTCATATTTGATAGTGGATTAAGTGTTTTGTATACTATAGAAGTAGAACACCTATATGTTTGTACTTACCAATGGTACAAACTCTGGTAAACAGTTGGTAATTAACTTACCAATCTACCACTCCAGTGAAAAGGATCAAATATCTACATGGGGCCTTGGAGAGTGTCCCAGAGAAAAAGATCACCTGGTGACCATAGTGATATTCAGCAGTGAGGTATGTAGCACTTTTTCTAGTATGAGTTTGAGAACTTTATTGTCCTCCCTTGTAATTGGACTTTATTTAAACTCACCCTTTGATCATAATTTGAGAATTATCTATACACTTAGATTTGTTTATTAATATAGTACATTTGAGAATTATAATGTAGTCTGATACATAATTGCCTTTTAGAAATAATTTCTCTCTTATTTATGGAGAATAACAAAATAGCAATTTTCTGTATCTGACCAATTTGTCAATTTGGAAATAGAATTTTTGTGGATAATCACCAGAAGGCCATTCAGGTTACAGAATTTGAAAGGTAGGGCATTTTTTTAACAGGGCAGTACCCCACTGAACCATTCTAATTGCTACTACAATGAATCCATCTACCTCTATCAGGGGAGGACATATGTTCTCAACCATTATGTTAAATGCTTATTTTTCTTTCTTTCTTTCTATTTTCATTTCACATGGCATTTTTTCTTAATTCCTTCAGACCTGAATTTTGAACTCTGGCCCACCAAGAGCACGTGAAATGTTCCAAAAAAACCCCTGCTCTTTCAGATTGTGCCCTGCTTCGGACTTGTTTTGAAGGAGGCTGTTTTTAAGAACTTTTTTGTGCTATTTGAAATTAAAATGCTGCAGCACCTATTCACATGACTGAACCTTTCTAGGTTCTAATCTGAGTCATTGAGCTATTTAAAAAATGATAGGAAGTCGCTTTCATTCCTTTGGTCCTGTGCTAAGATTAAACGCTGACTTTCTTGAGCTTTCGCAGGCAGTCTAAGTGAGGACACTGCCGCAGAGATGAACAGACCTGAGAAGCTGCAAACATCTATGACACCCCCAAGGTGAAATTCAGCAGGCTCCTGCTGTCACAGTTTCTAAAAGCGAATACAGGATTTGGCATCACTGAGACTTACCTCTACCCAAACAACTCAAAGAGATGCGGGGGAAAAGAAGACAGGGAGATGGAACAGATGCTAAGGCAGCTGGAGACAGACACTGAAATATATAATTGTACCCAGTTTAGTTACGGAATGTGGGGGTGCTTTCATGCACCATGTTTTTAAAGAAGTAATAGACTCTTTATTGCTACTAAGCCTGAAATAAACAAGTGATTTGATCATTTTGTATGGATTAATTGGTAATGAATTCATTAACAACCATTAAATCCAGCCAATCACCTAGTTACTAATTGGTTTACTAATCTACCACTCTAGTAAAAAGGGCCAAACGTCTATATACAGCCTTGGAAACCAAATGTCCCAGAGAAAACCCTTTTCAAATACGTATTTGTCATATGCTTAGGTCCACAAGGACATGCAATCTTTTATATCTTGATCAGTATTGAGAAAAGGGACTGAATAACCGAGACTAGTTTTTACAGAGAAGACTACCCCTGGCAGAAAGAATTATGCACGTCTACCCATCAGAAGATGCCATATTCCTATAGTTATTGAACCTGTAATGGTATCAGCATTTAAAAAACTCTTATTTACATCTTTCCTTTCAGAAAACAATGGACCAAGCCTTGTTCTTTACTTCCTTATACCTGAAGAATGCCTAACGGAGTGCTACATACTGCCTGGAGTCTACTACTGGAGGTGTAAGTATAGGTTGGAAATTTGGTTGCAAAATTCCTCTGCAGCCCAGTACATGAGGTCGAAATTCAGCATAAGCACAGAGGTTTACCTGTCCTCTCTGCAACTTCTAGGCCATCGCTAACAAGGAGCCAGCCCAAAAAAGGCTATCTTCTCCCCGGCTCAAATTTAGCAAATACTGAAGCACTTCGTACAAAAAGAAAGGCACAAGTGATTTTGGTTATGCCAGCAAAGATATTTTGACAGTGGAATATTAATAACTTCCAATTAAAATCAAATCAACTTTAAAGAATACCTGAAGTACTAGGATAGACTGTGCTGCAGGAATAATAAATCCTGATACCACAGTGGTTTCATGTGTAAAAATATATTCATTATTTCAGCAAGATCTGCTGCAGGCTCAGCTGTTCTCCTACGTAACCTCCCTTCCAGGTGGTGATTCAGGGCTCTGATTGCTTCATCTAGTGACAGTCCCGCTATTCCACACAGGGCTTCCTGGGTGCCGCAGCCCAATAAGAGAACTTAGAAGGTAGTTTGTAGACTTGACACTGTTTCAGTTCTAAAGTGACAGAGATCACGTCTTAGCATAGTCTAGAAACAGAGCAAAACCAGGCATGAGTGAGCACCGTTACAACCCCACCTACAATGTGGCTCCCAAAGTGCCAGCTGGGAAGAGGGACAATGATGGGTATAATGGGTTTTCCCTTCAAGAATCTTATAATCCATTGACTCAAGATCAAATCATTCAGAAGTGTGAATCTGCAGTGTACATTAATAACAGCTGTTAAAATCTAAAGCTCAAATCCAAATCAGACATTTATTAGGACTTTAACTAAATTGTATATTGGTTACCCATAAAAATTTGGCTTCCTATAGTTTAGCGGTATCGGAAAAGTGAAATAAAAACAAAACCCCTGTATTTGTTAGTATTGAACTTCTCCTGATTAGAAGGAGGAGTATACTCAACACTCTGAAGAACTGTGTAGAATTTAAAAGAACAAAACTGAGAACTGGTCTCCGCTGAGGGTAGTCAGGTAGGGATCCTCAGGAAGAAATAGGGCCTCCTGAGAATTAGGGGACTTTTACCAACTGGGAAGGGGCAGTCATCATCTCATTTTACGTGTGTTAACAGGTTATAAAATGGAAGAGACTTTGCTAGATTTTTCTTCTTTTGAGTTGCATGTTGCCCAGAATTTCAAGTTTCTCAGAAATTTCAAGTTTCTTACCTTTTTCAGAGTTGTTATCCCTGAATAAAATATGTTCATTGAAGAAAATTTAGGAAGTACAGGGAAAAATTTAAAAGAGAAAACGATCATGGTTAGTGCTCCCATTCAGAGATAACTTCCATTCACATTTTGGTATCATTTATTTTGTACTTTTTATACATATTCTGTCTTACATAATTGAAACCATGCCTTACAGATGATTTTATATCTTTTTTATATAGTTAACACTTCATACTTAAATTTTGCAAACATACATGCATTATTAATGTGGGATAGCAGTTTCTTTTATGAAAATTCCAAATGTTATTTAAGCATTCCCTGATATTAATCACATATGTTGCTTGTAAATTTATAACCCTGTGATAAACACCATCAATTAGCAGATAAAGCCTTGGAAGGCTGCAATAGCCTTCCTCAAGTACTCGACTTCAATACTTTCTGTTGACACAAGTGTTTCAGAGAGCATCCTCCACAAGATAAAACTTAATGTCATATTTGAAGGAAAGTGAGGAAATGAGTTAACACAATCACCTCCCGCTTGTTACTAGGCTTTTTAAAAGAAGAGATTTTTTTTTTAATTTCCAAATATTAAGGGGATGCAAATGTTTTAGGTTACACGCATCACTTTTGTAATGATTGAATCCCAGCTAAAGGTGCTCTTGTCACCCAAATAGTATAGTTCATAGGACCTCTTAGATAGGTTTTTGTCCCTCCTCTTCTACCCTCCCCCCTGGTTGATTTCCACTGAGTTTGATTTCCCTCTGTGCATATGTGTGCTCATCAGTTAGTTCCAGTTTAACAGTGAGTACATGTGGTGTTTGTTTTTCCATTCTTGAGACATCTCACTTAGCAGAATGGTCTCATGTTCCATCCATATTGCTGCAAAAGGTTCTAATTTGGAAAAAGAAGTCAAAGATGAAAGCACATTCTAGATTTAAAAAGCATGAAATCAAGTATATTTGTTAATCTTGGCCATAATATGTCTAAAGACAACTGACCCAAGATTCAAAAATAAGCATATATTTAGCTCAGCCACCTGCAGATTGGCCCAGCTTCTAGGATGGCTTCAGTAGGCAACTCTGCTTCAGTAAGCAGGACTGGAGGGGCTCTGCTCACTGCAGGGCTTCAGGTGACTGCGCTATATGTTTTTCATCTTCTTCAGACCAGCAAGAAATTAGGACACGATCTGCTCAGGTTGCTGGCAGCGTAATCCTAGCCTCTCAAGCCTTTTCATGTCTTGTCTGCTAATATTCCTTTGGTCAGTGTAAGTCCAGTGGCTAAGACTGAAGTCAGGAGATGGAGAAGGACATTCAGGCTGTGGAGGTGTTAGCGAGAAGGAGTGAATACCTCTTAACAAGCTCTACTTTACTAAGAAGAGATAATAATCACACAGGGAGTCTCCTATAATGCTCCAGCTTTTATTAAGGAACCTTTGTCTACCAGAAAGAGGCAGACGAACAGGCCTGTGATGATTACTTTGTATGTTAACTTGACTGGGTTGGAGATATCCAGAGAGCAAGTAGCATATTATTTTTGGTGTGTCTGTGATGGTGTTTTTGGAAGAGAATAGCATTTGAATCAGTAGACTGAGTAAAGAAGATTACCCTCACCTATGTGTATCACAGTTTCCACACTGTGTGTGTGTGTGTGGTCAGTCAATTCAGTTCATGAACTCATAGAAAAAGGGCTATATTCCCCATGGCTGAACATCACTGTGGTCACCTCTAAAGTAATCCCCACCCTTTGACCATCTGGTTACCATAGTGATATTCAGCAATGAGCTATGTAACCCTTTTTCTAGGGTGAGTTCACAACCCTAATTTTCAGACCTCATACAATGATGGCTCTGATGGTCATTCCAGAAAAAGAGTTTCAAAATTGCTTTGAAGGGTGGACTAGACACTAGCTTTATTGCATAGCTTCCCAAGGGGCGTACCTCAAAGGTGCCTGTAGTGATAGTTAGCAACGAGGTCTGGAGCACTTTTTCTAGGATGAGTTAGTCTTTGGAGAACCTTGACTAACAAAGTCTCCTTGATTTTTCTTTTCCATATATTCCTCTAATTATGAAAAGGATGTGTTTGTGTTTGTGGATATCCTGGACATCCTGTGAGCAAACTGATTGAGATACTTACATCTCAGGGCCCAGACTTGAGCCCTAAATCCCCTAAAGTCTAAATTGACAACATTCTCATTGACACAGCCTCCTCATTCTCTCTTGTTCCAGGAACTCTCCTTCAAAGAACAGTTTGCTTCATTTGATAATGCAGTGGTCAGGCAACACTCACCCTATTTTCCCTCGAAGGTACCGTTTCTCAATCTGGCTGTACATAGCATCAGCCAGGGAGCTGGAGGATGGGTGGAGGGAGAGTAATTGGTGGGACCACACCAATGGTGCATCTTATAAGGGTACATGTGAAATTTACTAAGTGTCAAATGTAAATGTCTTAACACAATAACTAAGAAAATGCGGTGAAGGCTATGTTAACCTGTTTGATGAAAACATTTCAAATTGTATATAAAACCAGCAGATTGTACCCCGTGATTGCATTAATGTACACAGCTATGATTTAATAATAATAAAAAAAAAACTCCATGATGCCTGAGTGCTGCCCAGACCAATGAACTGTTGGGCTGTTGTTCTGAGGCCCTGGCACGGTTGCTCAGGTGCCCAGTGGGACCACCACATACTCAGCATTGAGAGCCACTGCTCCACCACAACCATTTCCCCTCTTTCAATCCATTCCCTTTTTTCCCAGACCCAAATTGGATTCACAGCCGTATTTAATTCCACTCTCACCTGCCATAAGATACTGAAAACCTGCACAAGCAGCTGACTTTCTATCAAAATTTCTTAGAGGGGCTAACTTAGAAAGCCATTAATTCTTCTCCATTAAGAAACTGATTAGCCGTGGTGTGCTGCAGCCAGCACAGACTCAGTCTTGGCTGCACATATGAATTACTTGGGGAGCTTAAAACCAAAACTGATTTGGTCCCACCAATTACTGATACCCAGACAAAGACACTTGCCCAGCACTAACCCCTAGATTCTGGTTCAACTATTATAGGGTGGGGCCCTCACCAGCACTAATGTTTTGACAGCTCCTTGGCTAATTATAATCTATAGTCATTTTTGAGAATCACTTATAGGGCTAGGAAATTAGCAGCCCTCAAACATATGACCCTAAGGCACCATGGATGAATAGCTGTGTTGACCCTGGTCAGTAGGACTCTCTGAACAATGAGAAGTATTTCTCTGGATGTGGCAGAATAGGAAACTGAACACAAGTAACACCAGTGAGAACAAGTCGTTTTTTTTGGTTTTGCCACAGGATGTGCACGTAGGAGTGATGGGGAATGAAATTTGTCAGGAAGATCTGTGTATTGACCATGACATCTGTGGACACAAAGACAAGCAGGAGAGTCTCACATATAAGGACAGGGCTAGAAACAATTTGCTAGATGGGTAGAAGCTCTCAAAAGTTCCTAAGTAGTATAGTTCTCAGACATCCAGTGTTTCTGAAGTTGTCTTCTTTATTGAAATTATCGTATTTAGTCATATTTTCCTGTCTGATGAGTGTGGCATTCTGTCATCCTTATGTGTGTATATAGTATATTTGATATATTGGACAAGCATACCACTTGGAATATGATTATTAATTTTATGCCCCCTGTTTTTTTTTTTAAAGAAATATTTATTGGAGCTAGTTCTTATCTTGCCTCTGGGTAGGAACTGGGCAGTCCTTGACTACTCTGGTAAGTTCCCCACAATTGGCACTATCAAAAGCTCGCTTTGACCTCTGGGCTTGGCAGGCATTTAAGGCTGAATTTTCTACTCATAGAACACCCAAGTCCTTTGGAGGAAAACTTCTCTTACATCTCCAAATTTAGGGTTCTAACCTTTAGTTTTTTTTTGTGTGTGTTTTTTTTTTACAGTTTTTGGCCAGGGCTGGGTTTGAACCTGCCATCTCTGGCATATGGGGCTGGCACCCTACTCCTTTGAGCCATAGGTGCCACCCAACCTATAGTTCTTTGATAATGGAAACTATTTATTCTTTCTGGCAATTTAGTTTTTTCACAGCCATTGGAAACAAGGTATTGCCTATGATTTTTCTCTTCTCAAATCTATTCTTCATTTGACTAGGGCTTACCAGCATTGAGACACTCTCTTTCCTGCCAGACCCATACCTGGTCCACAGGAAATGCTTATGCCTCCTTTGTGCCAACAAACTTGGAGTTCATGTAAACTGCATTCAGACACCATCCCTTTGACTTGTCATTAGTGGCTAGTCAGCCTTATATTTGCAGGAGGAAATCAGACACTTGGCTCGCAGGCCTTGGGGGGCAAGCTCTTGGAGTGTGCTGATGAAGCCCCTTTTATCAGTGTGAAGTGAGGGCCTGGCACTTTCCCACTTAAGTGAGTGGGAAGTTAGAGTCATTGCACGTTAATGAGTTACTCCAAAAACGCCTCCCTAGAGATGCTGAAGAAAAAAAATGTGTTAATCAACATTAACTAAATAAGTCACTGATGCTACTTAACCTGAGCAGTTTTACCTAGAATTACCCAGACGAGAAGCAGCTAGATTGCAAACCACATCTGCTTTCGTGATGACCAGTGTGGGACTCCCATTTAACACTACCAATTGTTTTCTCTGTCCTTGGCATGTTAATGTATCCTCATACTTACGGCTCATTACTCTCGTTGGCAGTCGTATGGGCCTCTTATTTCAACACCAATTCTACTTTTCTAGTAAATGGCTGCCTACTTGCCCCCTAGAGGAACCCAAAGCAAATTTCTAGGTAAGTCACATAGCCTATATTTAAAATCACGTTGCTCAAAACATACTGTACAAATTTGATGAAAACATGTCAAGCTGATTTTGCTTGATGTGGTACCAGAGATGTATAAAAACATATACAAGCATTTTTGTTCATCTAGCTATACATAGATGAAATTAAAAATAAACAAATATTAGGCAGTAAATTCAAATGGCTAAGGAAAAGAGTATTGTGATTGTACTGTTGAATAGATAGGAATTAGAATGGCTTTGTTTCTTGAGCCTGCGAGAGGCTGAGGGATAGTAAATTTTCTCAAAGACCATTTAAGTCTTGGTGCCCTGTGATTCATCTTGCTAGGGCTATCATGAGTCTTGACGCATTTGTTATGTGCAGTCAGGCTTAGCTGATGGCCTTTCCTTTTTGATTGTCCCACTAGGAATTCAGTTATAGGCTGTTCTTTGGAAACCTGCTGTTAGTTCGTTCAAGCCTGTTGCCTTGTCATGTGCCCTGGAGCTTTAGTCTAGTTCTCCCTGTTTGTTCACTGTGCTGGGCAATTGTGAGTTAGAATGTGAGTTAGAATAAAAGGATTGGTTTTGACCTTCCTGAATTTCTAAATATAACATCTCTACTAACCAGAGACACTGCTGGGCATGTTTAATCCTTTCAGAAGAGAAATAAGTTCTTTGACTTCTTTGGAAGTTGTAGATTCATCTACAGTTTTGCTCTAGTACCTATGATTTATTTAAAAATAAATGATCAAGGTGCTCTCTCTGTATTTTGCTGGATAAATTCACTCTTCCCAACACAAATGATTGGGTGTTTTAATTTTTATATATTTATTCATTTAAATAGTTAATGAGCAGATCTTAGAGTCCCCCAAGAGGTCTCGTATTTTATTATGCATAAGCAGCAGCTTATACACAGGATGTGATTTCTACAATTGAGATTGTTGTCTGTCCACTGCTGTTGAGGGCTTAGTTACATTTAGCATGTGGGGGTGAGTTGGTGTGGTGGAGGTGGACTAGTGGGAGATTAGCTACAATATTTACCTTTTCAAACATCTTTTACTATTCTTCCATCATTGGGACTTAGTGGGGAGATCCTGCTCTTCATAGCAAATATTCCTTCTTTTTTTTTTTTTTTAAGAGTAAATTTATTTTAGGTTAATATGAGGGTACAAACAACCAGATTAAAATACATGATTTTTTTTAGGTAGAGTCCTCTTGTGGTTATGTCCCCCACACAAAAGTTGTTCCAAACCCCCTCACCCCAGGCCCATTCAGTGAGAGCATTCCAATCCCCTGTCACCTCTCCCTCACTCTCCCTCCCTCTCCCTCATTATCTCTCTCTCCAACTTGAATTGAAATGTGTTTTCCTCCTATGTGGGCATCCATCAGATTGTCTACTGGGTTCATATTGATATTGAGTACACTGAATAATTGCTTTTCCATTCATGTGATACTTTACTAAGAAGAATGTTTTGACTCCATCCAGGATATTACAAAAGATGTGAAGTCACCATATCTTTTATGGCTGAATAGTATTCCATGGTATACATACCCCATGATTTTTTAGTCCATTCCTGAGTTGATGGGCTGTTTAGGTTGTTTCCACATCTTGGTGATTGTAAATGGAACGGCGATAAACAATCTAGTGTAAATGTCCTTATGATAAAATGATGTTTTTTCTTTTGGTTAGACACCCAGTAATGGGATTGTGGGGTCAAATAGGAGATCTAATTCGAGATCTTTGAGGATTCTCCATACTTCTTTCCAAAGAGGCTGTATTAGTTTGCAGTGCTACCAGTAGTGTAAAAGTGCTTCCCTCTTTCCGCATCCACACCAGCATTGGGACTTTGTGATGTGAGCTAATCTTACTAAGTGATATCTCAGGGTGGTTTTGACTTGCATTTCTTTGATGACTAGGGACAATGAGCATTTTTGCTTAATGTTTGGTAGCTATTCAAGTGTCTTCCTTAGACAGGGTTCTATTCATGTCTTTTGACCAGTCAAATATGGGATTGTTAGCTCTTTTTTCGTTGTTGATTAATTTGAGTTCTCTGTAGATCCTAGTTATCAAGCCTTTGTCCGATTCATAATATGCAAATATCTTTTCCCATTCTGAAGGTTGTTTATTTGGTTTGGTTGTTATCTCCCTGGCTGTACAGAAGTTTTTCAGTTTAATTAAGTTCCATCCAGGTGAGGATGTCCTTTATTGTCATTACTATTTAACATAGTGCTGGGAGTTCTAGTCAATGTAATCAGGCAAGAGAAGGAAACAAAGGGCATCCAAATGGGAGAAGAGGAGGTCAAACTCTTGCTATTTGCCAATGATATAGATCCCCAAAGAATCAACCACAAAACTCCTGGAAGTGATCAAAAAATATAGCAATGTCTCAGGATATAAAATCAATGTCCACAAATCATAGCCTTTGTATATGCCAATAACAGCCAAGTTGAGAAACTAATCAGAGACACAATTCCCTTCGTTGTAGCTTCAAAGAAAGTGAAATACCTAGGAATATACATACCAAAAGAGGTGAAGGACCTGTACAAAGAAAATTATAAAACCCTAGGAAAAGAAATAACAGAAGATATTAACAAAGGAAAAACATACCATGCTCATGGCTGGGAAGAATCAACATTGTTAAAATGTCTATATTTCTCAAAGCAATCCAGAGATTCAATGCAATCCCCATTAAAATACCAATATCATACTTTCAAGGTTTGGAAAAAATAATTCTTCATTTCATATGTGACCAGGAAAAAAACCCATATAGCCTAGGAAATTCTTAGTAATAAAAACAAATCCCGGGCATCACCCTACCAGACTTCTGGCTATATTACAAATTCATAGTGATCAAAACAGCATGGTATTGGCACAAAAATAGAGACCTAGACATTTGGAACTGAATTGAAAGCCATGAGGTGAAACTAAAAACTTACAGCCACCTGATCTTTGATAAACCAAACAAAGAACACTCTGGGGAAAAGAATCCCTGTTCAATAAATGGTGCTAAGAGAACTGGATAACCACATATAAAAGGCTGAAACCAGACCTGCACCTCTCACTACTTAACAGAAATTGACTCAAGGTATATTAAATATTTAAATCTAAGGCATGAAACAATAAAAATCCTTGAAGAAAGTGTGGGGAAAACCTTTGAAGATACTGGCCTGGGGAAAGATTTTATGAAGAAGACTTTTGTGGCAATTGCAACAACAACAAAAATAAATAAATGGGACTTAATTAAACTCCTTCTTCATGAATAGGTTACCATCAGAGAATGGGGGTCTCCTTTCCTTACTGAAGTCCTGGAATCTGAAAATTTTCTGACAACAAATGGCTTGAGGTTTTTGTTCTTAATGCAGAGAAGTGTTGCTTAACTCTAAATTTCTGAACCAAGTGTTCTCAGAGGAAGAGGTACAAACCCTATGGTTGTGGATTTGTTATAAGGAAGATATTTCTGTAATATTTTTATTTTCAAAAGTCTTACAACATTGGCATCCCTATATTAGGCGTGTACCCATATTTAATGTTAGCAAGTTACATATAAAATTGTAGAATTTTTTTTCTTCTAGTTAATTTTTGAATAACATTATTATGCAATTATTTTAATCTAAGTAGAAATTACATTTAGTCTGGTCTCTATTTCTCCTGATTCACTTTTTTCCTGGGCTACTAGAATCTTCTTGGCTATCTTTTGAGAGGACATACTATCTGATGGAGTGGTATTGTCTCTCTCCTATACCTTAGGAAGTGCCAAACTGCCTGTCCTATGACTTCATATTTCTCCCATGGTAGCTCCCTCTGATGCAAGGAAAATTTTGTTGCATGTACATATAGCTGTTGCCTCTGGCTAAGGTAGAAGTTTGCAATATACTTTAACAAAGCTTTCCATTTATTTATTTTTTAAATACTATTTCCTTCCCCTTCCAATCTTCCTTCTCTCTCAGCACACTTTAAGTTCAGTCCAAAAGCTATCCATTTGCTACAAATGCCTTTTAACAAATTTCTTGTCTTTTCCCATCTACTTCTTCAGGAAAAATGTTGTTCATTTCTTAAAGGTACCCATACTTCTGTACCATTACAGAAGCTGTACTTCAGATATCATGGTATTTAAATCATAGCAAATACTATATCCCCAGGTGCTTTCTTGAGTGAACTAACCATGAAAGCTTCCTAACAGAGGAATGTACATGCATATGTGTGCAAATGGGGGATCGCAGTCAGAATATTACTGTCACTCATAATCCTGAAAATGAAGGGTCCACAGATGGTATGCCAATTCTCTTCCCCTTTGGTCAGAAACTTCTCACGGTTCTTTCCCAAGCCCCAGTTTTTGTGTTCATTGTTCTAGCTTATGAGATTTCTTAGAAAACATAAAGATGGTGTCAACAGAACCAGGATTATCTCTCCTTCCTTTTTGCTCCACTTTCATCCTTATCTCTTATTTTTCCTATTTCTGAATTATACATACCCTCTAATATTTCTCAATGCTGAAAATAAACAGTAACCCATTAATACTTGTGAAGATGGCATACAGAAGAACATTTAATCACACCATTTTTTTTTATGTGAAAACTAACAACAAAAATGGGCTAAATTTCTCTAGATGAGGAACCAGGATCTGAACTTATTGCCATTGAATTGTGGCTATTCTTTTCTCTTTCTTGCAATATCACTTCAAAGTAGACAGTTTTTCAGACATAAGTAGAATCCTTAAATTAGAGCTTTACTTGCCTTTAATAATTAATCAACAATGAGATACCTACTAGAAATCCACCTAATTGCTTAACGTATGTAAAATTTCTATGATATTGCCCGAATTTGAAGAGATAAATTAATTTAGATTTGAATCAAATCCATTTAGTTAAATTGCATCTTAGCTTTAGATTGTCCTAAAGAAAAATGGCAGCATTCCTGCCATTCTACATGCTAAATCACAAAGATATACATAAGTAACTGTATATCTCAGAATACTGGTTGATAATTGTAATTTCAATTTTAGATGTTTCTTATTTTAGATTTTTCAGGATATTGTTTGAGTTATTGTAATAGTTTTGGGTTATCATTATTAGGCTATAGTTTCCTTGCATTTCTACATTCAATCAACAGATACTAAAGGCCTCATAAATGTCACACACTGTTCTAGGTGCTGCAAGAATTACTTCTTGAGTGAAAGTGTTTTCAGTTTATCAAATCAGCCATCATTGCAAGATAGATCTAGAAGTGGCATGAAGATGTGGATATAGTATCTTTCAGCTAGGCATTACAATATTCCTTTTCATTGTTTGCTATGTAGAATCATAAAATGGGCTACATGAAACCTATTCCAATTCCCTCCATGTACAGAAAACTGAGTCTCAGCAGTTTAAGTGATACACTCAGAATCACAAAGCAAATTATATTAGCAACTGGGCCTAATCCAAGATTTTGGAGTGTTAATCTGATGCTTGCCACACGAGAATTCCAGGAATGATAGGCACATTTTAGCAGGACCCTAGGCTTTGTGAAATATTTGATAACCCTGAATCCAAAGGTGTTCCTTCTATCTTGGTGGGAAAATAAAATGCACTATTAGGTTGTTGTCAGAGTCCTAGCATTAAGGTTGGGTGGTAGATTCATTAGTGCTTATTAATCTATTAAATATAACCAAAAAATGAAGAAATAAAGAAGATGGGATTTCAGAAGATTGTTCCACTTAAAGTGTTGCTAATTTCCCTCTTTATGGTTAAGTACATTATAGTGATCTAGCGTTGGTTGGAACATTAGAGACTATAACAACTTAGAGACTTAACAACTATGAAACAACCTTTTTATTTTAAACTTGTGATTATTGAATAAGGAAAGTGAAATACCCAATGATCCACCAAAAGCTAGAAGCAGAGCAAAGCTTCTGGATTCTCAATTCTGTGTTCTCCTGACTCCCTCTCCCATGTTCTGAGATAATTTGTTCTAACACCAGAGCCTTGTTTGCAGTTGCTTCCCTTTCTGGAATGATATGAGAGGTGTGTGTGTAAACACAGATATTTTAACAAAGGAAGCTTGCAAATTCTGTCTTGATTGCTGACCTCTCAAACAATCACACTTCAAATAGCTAAGTTATAGATGAGTAATAGCCATGGAAATCTAATTGGGAATCTGAGGCACAAGGTTGGTGGACCATTGCTAATAAGTAGCAATGCTTACACGTTAGTGATCATTCAAAGCCCTCAAAAATTTATCCAAAAGTTCAATACAAAGAGAGAAAGGTTTTGTGAAATATTTTCTATAATATAAACTGATGAAAGTTCATAGATCAGTCGTAGATCAATTTATAGATTTGTTGGGGAAGGTCACAACAGAATTGCATATGGTGTCCACATCCTCACTTGGTTGCCCTCCCACTCTTTCTTCTTAAACTTCATTCCCCATATAGGCTATGTTCTGGTTTTTGTATGGACAAGCCATTATACAACTTCAAAGGAAAATGGTGGCATTCCTATTGATCTATATGCTAGGTCAGGAAATGTTCAACCTCACTGAATTTTTCTTTTTTTCTTTCTTTTTTTTTTTATTAAATCATAGCTGTGTACATTGATATAATCATGGGGTATCATTCACTAACTTCACACCGTTTACCAAGTTTCACATATACCCTTGTAAGATGCACCGCTGGTGTAATCCCACCAATCCCCTTCCCTCTGCCTGCCTCCCCCCCTCCCATCCCCCTATTCTTAGGTTGTAACTGGGTTATAGCTTTCATGTGAAAACCCTAAATTAGTTTCATAGTAGGGCTAAATACATTGGGTACTTTTTCTTCCATTCTTGAGATACTTTACTAAGAAGAATATATTCCAGCTCCATCCATGTAAACATGAAAGAGGTAAAGTCTCCATCATTCTTTAAGGCTGCATAATATTCCATGGTGTACATATACCACAATTTATTAATCCATTTGTGGATCGATGGGCACTTGGGCTTCTTCCTTGACTTAGCAATTATGAATTGGGCTGTAATAAAGATTCTGATCCGGGGTTGAAAGTTATTTTGCTTTAGGAGATTAAAAGTCAGTGACCACCCTCTTCTGGCTTGAAAAGTTTCAGCAGAGAGATCTGCAGTCATTGTAATATTCATCCCTTTGAAGCTAATGGTTTTCTTTCTTCTGGCAGCTTTGAGGATTTTCTCCTTCATATTAACTTTAGTGAAGTTAATTATGATATGCCTGGAGGATGTCTTATTGGGGTTGAGTCGTGCTGGGGTTCTGAAACTGTCCGCAATCTGAATTTCAGAATCTCTAGGCATGTCTGGAAAATTCTCTTTCATAATTTCATGCAGAAGGGCCTCTGTGACCAGCGAGGCCACTTCATCTGTTTCTGGAACTCCAATGATTCAGATATTCGCCTTCTTCGAATTATCCCAGAGCTCTCGGAGAGAATGATCCATTTTTACTCTCTATTTCTCTTCGTCTTTGAGAGTTTGGGAGCGTTCAAAGGCTTTATTTTCAATGTCAGAAATCCTTTCTTCTGCTTGCTCCATTCTGTTGCTGAGGGATTCTACTGTATTTTTCATATCTTTGAGGGCTGCAAATTCTTGCTTCAGTGTGTCTAGGTCTTTGGTGGTTTTGTCTTTAAATCCGTTAAATTCTTGAGACAACTTTTGAATTTCTCCTCGAATTCCTAATTCCACTTTGTTAATCTTGTCTGCAATCCAAATTCTGAATTCAATTTCTGACATCTCTGCCAGTTGTTTTTGAATAGGATCTTCAATTACATCTGCCTTATCTTTCCTATGTGGGGGTTGATCTATTCTGGTTATTCATGTCACCAGAGTTTTTCCGCTGATTCCGCCCCATGGTTGTTTTACTCCCTTTGATTTTTTTCCCCTGGGGCTTTGTCAAGGGCCTGTACAGTGTTGTGGCCTGAGAAACTGGGGCCCTGTCTGGTGTGGTGGGGCTAAGTGGTTCTGTCATGTTTTCAGCTGGTTTCTGTTCCACCCTAGTGAAACAGATACTCTGGATTGAAGTCTCAGCTGTGGAGAAATATCAGCAATTAAATCACCCCACCCCCTACCAGCAAACAATTAGAAAAGAAAAATCAAATCTTCCTACCACCGTGCACCCAGGGCACCACCTGATTTGTCTTCAGGCAATTGATTCAGTTCAAAAAGTCCAAATCAATTGTCTCCGTCTGCACCTGTCTCGGGTGAGAGAGTTTAAGAGGTCTCTGGGAACTGGATCACAGGGGTCTGTTGACTACTGTGGTGTGGCTTGCTCCAGTGCTGCATGGCGTCAGGAGGAGCCACCCAGCCAATAGATCAGTCTGGGAAGGTTGCTGCCTCCTTCCCCACCTTGCACCACTGTCACACCCAGTCACTGATAGCCCTGCAGTTGGCTGACCCAGTTGCCTGTAGTGAATCAGTACTCCAGGAGTTTGTACCTGCCTGAATCACAAGGAAGTCTTCCAGGCCGCTGCGCTCTGCCTCTCTCTAGCAGGAGGAAGTGAGGCCTGACAACCTCGGGCACTTGATGAAGGTTGGGGGGTTTTCACTCAGGTCCAGTCTCGCCCTGATTAATGTTACTGACAGAACAGAACAGAACAACTCTGCAGTTCCCCTGCAGAAGAGAAGCTAAATTGAGTTCCAAATCAGCTTTTTTTGTTCTTGTATTGTCTATAGGCTGATGATCCCCTGAGGGCCAGGTGCGTCTTAGGTTTAGTAAAGTGGACCTCTGGGTCAGCCCCGCCTTGGGAGTTTCCCCGGTTTGCAAGTTGGAGTTGCCTCAGGCAAATCCTGTACTCAGAGTCTCTGGTTGCCCAGGGAGACAGGGGGTGTGGCTTCAGAATATTTGGTAGTGAGCCGTATTGCTAGCAAAAGAGTGCTGCTGTTTTATGGCTCAGACAATCGCTGCTCTGGTGTAGCTCCCTTCTGGCCAACCGTCCTCTCTCCGCTCCCGTACCCCAGAGTCTGCACTGACTGGCTGCAGCCCAGCACTGTCTATACCCCTCGAGCAATTGCCCAAGAGTCTGGACCCCTGGGGGACAGGCCTCCAGACCTTGGAGCGAGAGCAGAGGGGAGCGTGGGGAGCGCTGGCAGCCTGGGGTTGCAGGCAGAGAACACACATAGCTTTACAGTTTTATGCTTGGCCATATTGTAACCAAAAGATGGCTGTCACACTGTGCCTCAGGGGACTGCCACTCAGGTCCGGTCCCTTCTCCCCCGACCAGGACTGGCCTCCAGACCTCAGTGTGAGTGAAGGGGAGTGCTGGGAGCTCAGAATTCCAGGTAGAGACAATATACATTTTTATGCCTGGCAGGAGGACGCCGTGGCACCCTAGTAGGGGAGGTAGGTCCAGTTTTTAGAGGGTCTCTCCCGTGGAGTGTAGTGGGAGGACCTTTGAAGTCTGCCCGGTTGTTTGTGGGGCACTCTGAGCCGTTCTCATGGAGGAGGGGACTCCTGTCTGCTTGGTGATGGATTTTTTACCTTTTGTTTGTATCCTTGTGGTCACAGCTCGCCTCAGTGTGGTTGACATGCGTTCTTCAACCTTCTCTCTTAGTGCAGTTCAAATCCACCAGGTTACTTGCTGAATTTTTGTCCTTTAACTCTCCTACTGGATGGGAGCCTCTATGGAAAGCTGGCTTCAGTCAGACATCTTGTCTCGTCCCCTCACTGAATTTTCTAAGCTGCTTTTATATATTCACAAACATGCTGAATATTTATATAATGCTAGGCCATAACCTGCTATGGTACATAATATTTACTTGTGTATTGACCATCCTTTTTCTTAACACTGACTTGTACCTGTTGTACTGAGATCTAATTCCCACCTTTTGACTGGGTTGATGTCACTCAAAGAGAATTTATCTACCCCTTTATGCCTTTGAGATTGATTCTTATCATGAGAACTTCAGAGTCACCAGGCTACCTACATAATCTTATTTTCCTTAACATATTTGTTTCTAAAAATAGAATTGCTCCAAGGATCAGGTTCTAGTACTATTACCACCATATAGTTGTGTATATTTCTAGATTATCTTATTTTGTTGGAGTTTTATAAAACTGTAAACTAATGGAGACATATTTTCAATCATACTTTTTAGGTAGGACATTGAGTCTTAAAAAGATAACATGACAGTAAAAGTCACCAAGCCAGTTGTTAGTGAGAGCAAGACTGGAAAGCAGATAGAACTTTTGCTTAGATAGAGCATTTTTTTTTTTAAAGCATTCCAAGTCTTCACATTTTTTGAAATTCAAAGTATATTCCCCCATAAGTAAGCCACAGAATCCTAAGCCTTTGAGGCAACTGAATATGTGACATATGCCTGATGTACCTGGCATGTGTTTGTTTCTGCCAGCAAGACTGATAGCGATTGCCATGATAAGTTGGAAAGTTGAGTGAAGCCCAGAAGACCTCTATACCTTTTAGGCATTTTATACTTGCAACTTCAGTTTGTGGCGGGAAGGCGAGGGAAGTCAGTGAACATTTATCGAATGTCTGTTAGGTACAAGTGCAGTGCAGGTGCTATCCTTGTGAGCGCAGCACTCCTCTGAGGTTGTTAGGCACTTTCTGCATTTTCAAAATGAGGGATAGGAGGTTTTCAGAGATTAAGGAACAAGGATCATGCAGCTGGAAAACAGTGCATTCAGGTCAGTGTGTAGCATTGAATGGTACACTTTTCCTTTCAGTAAAATTTGACTTCTCCAGCAGAGCAAATGTACTCCACTCTGCCTCTAAAGAGGCCTGGATGCTCTTCTGCACTGCAGCAATTGAGTGAGTTAATAAAGCATGGTATGGTACGAGAGACAGACCAGGATTAGAATTTTAATTCAATAAATTGTACTATATTCACTGTCGGATTCAATAAACTTCCATGTTTCTGGTCCTCCCTGTCTCTTTCCTAAGAAAACAGAATATGGTGACTTTTACTTAAACTGGTCCTCACTTTCAGCTATGAAAGTTTTAACCGTGTGTTCATATGTGTCATATCCATACATTTGAATATTCTAGTACCTAGCAGAGTGCTGGGAATTTTAAGTTTAATACAAAACAAATTTTGGAATGGCAACTAATCTAATGTTTATGACTGCAGATATTCTCTAGAGAGTTCCAAGTGAAAACAAAATTTTTTTTAAAAGAACTTCAAAGCTACCACACACATCTAAGAAGTGAAACCCCATTGATAAATACTTTGGCTGAATGCCATCAACTAAAACTTCTGGGTAACAAATTTCCTTGAGATTTTATTGGAATAAAAAGCGATTTCATTAAAACAACAGCAAAAACTGAATCAATTCCAGGTTGACGCTAACGACTATGCTTTGGAAAGATGGTTCTGATCATTTGATTTTTTTAAATTGAAATGTGCATATAATGAAAGTTTCTCACATCCAATCTCTTTTCTTGGCAGTGAAACAGCTCCATGGATGCACTTGTCAACATAATAACTGGAAGAATTCTTTCATCTAAGAGGTAAAATTTGCAATTACTGATGAGATCTGGGAAGATCTACCAGATGGGTGGTTCGCCAAACAATGTTCTAAGAGTATAATAGGACATATTAGTGGAGTGCTGTTGCTGAGTCGCTCATGCAGTCCTCCAGGGCATGTTGATTGAGTTCCTGGGAACCGCAATTTAAAGGTAGGGATTTGTCCAAAGTTGTTCTGCAATTACAAAGCTCTATCTGGTTCAAGAACCTATAATCACTTTCCCAATTCTTTTTCTTGCTACCTAAAGCTGCGCTTAAGAGAGCATTCTGTTTGGGGTTCAGATAATTGGGGGAAGAAAGAGCTGCCACTTCATAAATCTTCCTGGTAACCAACTAAATTCACAGACTCTGAACCTTTAATGAGAATCCGTTGGTGTGAATTAAGTGTACCTTAAGATACATACAAATCACTTTTCTATTTCATTTAAAAAATGGAATCACAGCCTTGATGACTAAAACTTGAGGGATTTCTTAGAAGGTGAATTGTGAGAGCCTCTTTAATGCACAATGTATGGTGATGTCCTCCAACATTATTTCTTAACTGAACCACATTTGGTATTTCTAATGTCCCTCAAACTGCTTGAGCTTGTAGGAAAGCATCATTTCAAGACATTAGAATTGAAGGAGCAGCTGTACAGATAGATTCTGGCTGTCACACTGCAGCTGAAGCATTTCCTAAGCAGTGTCAGTAGACAGGGGAAAACTGTGCTTATCTGTATGTTTGGTTCAGGCATAAAGTGTTACCCTTATGTCTGCTTGTAGGTTTAAACATTCTTTCTTTTTTTTTTTGAGACAGGGTCTCACTTTTGCCTCAAGCTAGAGAGCCATGGTATCAGCCTAGCTCATAGTACTCTAGCAACCTCAAACAGCTGGGTTCAAGTGATCCTCCTGCTTTAGCCTCCTGAGTAACTGGGACTCCAGGCATGCACCACAATGCCTGGCTGCTTTTTCTATTTTTAGTAGAGATGGATTTTACTCTTACTCAGGCTGGTCTTGAACTCCTGAGGTCAAGTGATCCTCCCAACTCAGCCTCCCAGAGGGCTAAGGTTACAGGTTTGAGACACCATGCTTGGTCTAAAAATTCATTTTAAAGGCACTGTAAGAAAGGTCTCCTTGAGAGATCTGATCTCTGACCTGGCAGGATGAAGTGTCCATTATCATCGTGGCAGTAGAGCACAGGCACCACATCTATTCAACACATCTCTCACAGAGCACCTCAGCCTGCTCTAATTGAATTCATCAATGGGAGAGAGCAAAAACTGAAAGGAGATTGGGCTTTTAAGTGATAAAAATACTTTCTGCAATTTTCTCACCAGGCCCTTTGCATCTGCCCCAGGATGTTCTGGAGTCTCACTAATAGACATCCTTATCACCTCAAATTCCACCCCACAACAAAAGCTGCCAGTTAATAACAGTGTCCTCCAGAACAGGGCTTCTCAGACTTTAAAATGTACAAAGTGTATATACAAGTACCCAGGGATCTTAATAAAATAAAGATTCTAATTCGTGAAGATAGGGATAGGACTGAAATTCTGTATCTTGAACAAGAACCTGGGTAACCCAGGTGCTGCTGGTCCATGAACCACCCTTTGAGTAACAAAGCTCTAGATCTGCCTTCAAAGGAATAAAATGGAATTAACATTTGTGAGTCACAGCTCAAATCGAAAAGCAATTTACAGTTTTATTCTGTTCTTTCAAGAACTTACAAGGTTAACATTATGTCCCTTTGACAAATGAGAAAGTGGAGGCTTGGAAATTTTGACCTACCCCCAATCACCTGGATAATAATGACGAAGTGAGAACAGGATCCAAGTTTCTGGGTCCCCACAGCTTAGAAATAGTATTGCCAGGGAATGCTGCATCCTCATGCCGGTGTCGCTCAGAGTACGCTGACCTTTCAGGGTTTTCTAGTTTGCCAAGGAACGTTAGAGGGAATGATTAAACTGAGGAATTGACCTCTTTTCCATCCAAATACCAATAATATTATAAAAAAGCAGTTTTTTTCAAAAGTCATAAGTGTAGAGGAACAATGAGCATAAAATCAGAAACCTTGGAAATCCAAGAAAGCAGACAGACAAGTGGTGACTGCTGTAAATCAGAGAGCGCTGAACCAGGGCAGGTGGTGGGAGGAGCAGGCAGTCCGCTGACAGCACATGGTGGCTGGCGCGGAGTCTAACCCTGAGCTGGAGGACAGAGTGAAGCACTGATAGGGAAAGGGGAGAAGTGCAGAAAAGAACAAAGAAAACAAGGAAAACCAACCTTATCACTCCCCAATAATTACTGTAAATGTCCTAAAAATAAGATGCACAGGAGGGTCCCTTCCTTCAAGAAAAATTAGCATCAGGCAATATCTGCTACCCCTAAAATAAAAGTGACCTTTTCCATATTAATGAAAGCACAAGAGAGGTCTTCTTGTAGGGCTGGCTCTGGGCCCAGGAAACGTGTTGAACTTATGAAAGAGAAATAACCCCTTCTTATCTGAGTGGATCTGGAGAATTGGAAAGAGTCTGTAGCACTAATTCTTAAAACAATAATACATTTTTTGAGATAGAATTCACATGCCATAAAACCTGTTTAAAATATATAATTTAGTGGGTTTTAGTATATTCACAGAGTTGTATAACCATCACTACTATCTAATTCCAGATCATTTCACTCCCTTCCCCCCAAATAAAAACAACAATAAAAAAAAAAACACATGTTTAGTCGTGGTGACTTCCCATTCCTCTCCTTCCAGCTTCTAGCTACCAGTGTTCCATTTTTCTGTTAGTATAGACTTGCCCCTATCCTTAGCACATCATAGAAATGGAATCATGTAGTACTTGGTCTTTTGTGTGGTTTCTTTCACCTTTTTGAGGTTCTTTCGTGTTATATGTAGCACGAATCAGAACTTCATTCTTTTTATGGAAAATGATATTCCATTGTATCAAGGAATACACATGCCACGTTTTATTAGTGTACAGACTTTTAGACTATTTTATTTTTCCTCTACTATGCATAATGCCATTATAAACATTTGTGTACAGATTTTTATGTGCACATAGGTTTTCAGCCCTCATGGATATTTACCTAGGAGTGGTCTTATAGAGAAATCTGTATTTGACGTTTTAAGGAACTGTCAAACTGTTTTCCACAGTGGCTGCTCCATTTTACAATCTTACTGGCAGTGTGTGCAGGATGAGAGGTTTAATTTCTCCACTTCCTCACTGATGTTTATTACTGCTTGTAATCTTACATTAGCCATCCCAAGTGGATGAGGAGTAACATCTGATGGTAGGTGATTTTTCTAGTGACTAATGATGTTGAGCATATTTCTGTCCATGTTTTTATTTGCCAATTGTATACCACAGATATTCCTTGGAGATATGTTTAGTCAAATCTTTTGTCCATTTCCATACTCTACCCCCAGGTTTTTAACCTTATTTAGCACTGTGATTGGTAGTTTGTGTGGATCAGGAGGTGAAATTCTTGACCCAATTTTAGGCAATCATCTTGAGAGCACAGTATACTGCAAATCACAATAACAAAACTCTGCTTCTTAGCTTACCGGAGAACAAAGTGTGAGTTATTGAATCACTGGCAGCATGGGTCTCCATCTCCTCCTAAGAAGATCTTTTTAGGCAGTTTGTTCAAGGAGGTGCATGAATCCTATGGTTACAATGCACTCAGATGTGTGGCTATTCTATCTACAAGGTGATAACCAATCATATTAGTTGTTCCTTTTTATTTTAAGCCCCATGAAAAGAGTCATTCAAATGAGGACTTTGGCTTGTGTGTGTTTTCTCCAGTGTCTTTGCACCATGTTCATAATATCAAATGCTCCTCAAATATTTTCTCATTTGCTTGGAAGCAAGATACGGGGTGGGTAATTCAAAAGGTCAAGAGGTGATAAAAAATTATAACCTAACAACATGCTAATTATTATCATTTTATTATTTCTGATTATTAATATTTCTAACCTGGTATGTAAAGAAGCTCAGATTAATTTGAGGTGTGCGCATGAAGTGTATCCCTCTCTCAGACATTCACAATGCATGTAACTCCATGGGAAGGTTTGTTTCACCTCATGTTTCCATGTAGTATTTGACCATAGAATCCTTTTGTTTCTTTCTCATAATACCTTTTAATCCTTGGCAGAGGTAGTGTTCCTTGGAAAGTGCATTGGGAAACCTTTGTTTTATGCTCTAGGTGAAATAAGACAGCTCAGGGAGTATGAAGGCCAGAACAATTATTTTTAACTATGCAGGTGGGAAGGAAATCAGAGAAACCTTCATGCAATGGGTGACAGCTAATGAAATATGAAAATAATGTGTATATTACTTCGAGTAGAGTACTGCTATAGGAATGAAATGAAATAGTTCTACAGAGTGCGGTTGACCTGGAAGCAACACAGGTTTGAACTGTGCCAATCCATGCATACAATAACCAATTTTCTTCACTTCTGCCACCCTAGAAAGAATAAGCTCAACCCCTTCTCTTCTTCCTGACAGCCTGAGGATGAAGACATTCGTGATGATCCACTCTCACTCAGTGAATCATAAATATATTTTCTCTTCCTTGATTTTCTTTCTTTTTCTTCTTGTAACTTATTGCTTCAGGTTCATCGAGGGTACAAAGAATTAGGTTACATTGCTTGCATTTGTTAGGTAAAGTCCCACTTATAATTGTGTCCTCCTTCCAAGATGTGTGCCAGAAAAAACCCTGTATAGCCAAGGCTATTCTTAGTAATAAAATCAAAGCCAGAGGCATCACCCTATCAGACTTTAGGCTATTTTACAAGTCCACAGTGATCAAAAAAGCATGGTATTGGCACAAAATAGAAACATAGACATATGGAACCAAATAGAAAACCAAGAGAGGAAACCATTCTCTACTTGCCATCTGATCTTTGATAAACCAAACAAAATCATACTTTGGGGAAAAGAATCCCTGTTCAACAAATGGAGCTGGGAGAACTGGATAAGTACATGTAAAAGACTGCAACTCAACCCACACCTTTCACCACTTATAAAAATTAACTGAAGATTTAAATCTAAGACATGAAATGATAAAAATCTTAGAAAAAAGTCTGGGGAAAGCTCTTGATGATGTTGGACTAGGGAAAGATTTTATGACAAAGACTTCAGTGGCCATTGCAACAACAAAAATTAACAAATGGGACTTAATTTAGTTGAAAAGCTTCTGCACAACTAAGGACACAACAATTAAAGCAAAAAGATAACCTTGGTTCTCTTTTTTTTTTTTTTTTTTGTAGAGACGTTGTCTCACTGTACCGCCCTCGGTAGAGTGCCGTGGCGTCACACGGCTCACAGCAACCTCCAACTCTTGGGCTTACGCGATTCTCTTGCCTCAGCCTCCCGAGCAGCTGGGACTACAGGCGCCCGCCACAACGCCCGGCTATTTTTCTGTTGCAGTTTGGCCGGGGCTGGGTTTGAACCCGCCACCTTCGGTATATGGGGCCGGCGCCCTACTCACTGAGCCACAGGCGCCGCCCTAACCTTGGTTCTCTTAATAACATTTTCTTTTCTCTAGCTTACTTTATTTTATGATAAAATATATACGTTATATAAACTAGTGTTAATTGACTACCTTTGTATCATCAGTAAGGCTCTGGTCCGCAGTAGGACAGTAGTAGTTAAGTTTTGGGGTAGTCAAAAGTTGTACATGTGTTTTCTTCTGTGTGGGGAGTCAGAGCCTCTAATCCCTATGCTGTTCAAAGATTAAACTAGAAAATTTTTAATAATTTAGGCCATAAAATATTGGATAGATTTTTAGCAGGTAGAGTGGGAAGGAGGGTGAGATGCAGAGCTGCTGGGGTCCAGATCTCTCAATTTCAAATCTTTTCTCTGCCGTGTACTAACTGTTACTTAGCCTGTTTCACAAGTTTATTTGATCTCTCTGTGACTGTTCTGATTCATCAGTGAAGTGAGGGAAACCTAAAGGTTAAATGATTTTATGTACAGGAAGTACCTAGAATAATCCCTTAGGAGAGGGTTTTCAACTTTGGCTTGGTTAACATTTCTAGCCATGTAACTGTTTACTGCAGGTGACTCTCAGAGGAGCCATGGCCTCTATCCACTGGAAGCCAATAGCAGTTCCCTCCTCCTGAAGTTGCGACAATCAGAAATGTCTCCAGACACTGCCATATGGTGTCCTGTGGGAGGCAAAGATGCCTCTAGTTGAGAACTGCTGCCTTAGGATGGTAATAATACAAAGGATGTAGTAACTATATTTTCATTTTTGTTTAGGGATAATTACATAAAAAAGCCGTATTTTTTTTGCCTGGGTTATGCGTAGGTTCTGTATATTCTACTTCTTTGATCCACGCCCTTGTCCCCTACTAATTAGTCTTTACTTCTGTGTTCAACGATTAATTGGCATAAGTTGAATGATAGATTGATGGCAAAGGGAAATGTTCCCTGGTAGAGAGAGCAGAGAAAGACAATTACACATTTTCTGTGGAAGATGAATAAAGAATAAATTACGTGTATTTATGGATATATATTTTAATAAGAATATAAAGGAAAAGAAGGCATCAATGGTTCCAGAAAGGAGAAGTCACGTAAAAAATAAAATGAAAAGTATCGAAAAACGATGTTCAGGATTCATGACTGAGTTTGTGTTGTGATGGATGGGTAGAATTTCAATGCTTTGTAAAACTTGGATAGGCTATGACTAAAGCGATTGGGATATCAAAAACATAACTGAGAGATTTTAGCCCTGGAAATTCGCCCTTCAATTTTATGTGCTGGCAAGTGGCTGGAGATAATTGGAATATTGGTGATTATTCTTCAACTGTCATAATCCAAAATGCTTATGAAGCCCTAGGAAACTTACTTCCTGGGTATAGATGACTCCCTACTATTTAGTTATATCAAATTTTTACTTTGGTTTTCATCATTTATTTTGATATACTTTTGAAAACTTTCCTAGACATAATATCTTAGCTTTATATTTTTTGGAAATAATAAGATACTTTGCATAACAAACAAAACAACTTCAAGTAACAAGCAAAAACAACTTCAGTGTAGGTTGACTAAATAGTGTGGGAACTTTGGAGTCACTGTAATTTCCCTTTTCTGTTTTCAGCTGTGGGCAGAGGAGGAAACACTGTCCCAAATGTCTTGTGGTGTGGCTGCCAAAAACCTGGGTGATATTAAGTGCGTTAGCAACTTTCTGAGTCTCAACAACTTGAAACAGAAAAAGAAAAGGCTAGAAAAGTCATCTCTCTATTGTATTAGTTCCAATATTCTGTGATCCTGAAGATAAAATGTCTGTTTCATAAAAAGGCATTTTTATGTGAGTTTTTCATCATCATAGCAAAATTTGTAAAGTAGCAGATTGAGCAATATGTTTGTTTATCATGATGCAAATGGTCATTCCTCATTTATACAAATGTTTACTGAGGACATGGCATTAAAAGCTTCTTTGCATTCAAGTTTTAAAAAAAATCTATAAAATTATATTCAACTGGTTAGCGGTCTGTGTCTGAAGTTTTAATAGAGTTATATTTCTTTTTTCGGTTCAGAGGCGGCTTTTCCAAATGAATTTAAGATATGAAGTACTTGATTTGGCTGCACTTTATAAACTGAGGGCTAAATTTATTAAAATGAAGCTCATAATTTATCCCCTTTGTTTCATCAACCATGGCTTTTATTTTCTTAAAAAACAATATATATGTTGTCACCATGGAAAGGAACTTCAGGTAGGTAGAAATGAGATTACAGATTTAGTCTACATGAAACAAACGTGATATATGAAAACCTACATTTAAAAAAGATATACATGTATATATCTTTTTTATATGTATACGAATGTACAGTTATTCACTGTTACCAAATAATTATTTATAAATAGGAATTCATTGCTCAAGGATTAAAGTAGAACATTTAACTCAAAATTCATTCATTGATATTTTAAAAATTCAATATATACACAAGTTTTAGAATTTCATTTCTTGTTTACTTAAAGTCAGTTTAATGTGGTATAAGCCACTTTCTATTTTTAAAATAAAATAGGAAGTAAAATGTCCATTTGACAGTAATAATTACAGTGGATTTGGACATAATGAGGGGAGAGATAAAAGTTATGAAAATGGGCTAGAGAGTTTGGTATGCAACAAAGAAAGAACTAATATTTCTATCTAAAAGTTGGAAGCTGAATACAAAATCAAAATGATGGTCTGATTTTGGAATTTAAGGATTAGAAATCAATCCCCTTGCTCTATATTTGTCCCCCTCCTCTTTGCCCCACCCACACTCAATTGGAAGCACTGGGTTCACTTATACTATTTTGTTTCCCATGAGGGAGGAACTGAGATTTAGAAATTTAAAGTCCTTTGAAGATTTTGCTGCACTGGAGATTCAGATAGGATTGCTCAGCTGATAATGCTAGATTCCCCATGTAACAACCTTCATACTGGCTTACATTTCCATAGAAATTAATTAGAAATGTTGAACATTTTTTGTGTTAGGGGCCAGGACGGATCTAAAGATGAAAAGGAAGAACTGATTTATTTGACACTTACTTTGAGCTAAACACTGTGTAACTATGTGTGTGAGGTTGATGACATTATTCCGGTGTCCATATTTCACTGAGTCAGAATTTAAGGCTGGAGGAGGACCTCTGACCAGTGTAGCAGCTGGGCTTCATACCCCACCATAAGATTTAATACATGATCTCTCATAATATAATAACTCCCTAAGATGTAGTCCTAGTGCTGGGGTCCTGCCCTGGGGGCAGGATCCTTTAAGACCTGTGGAACTGGTGGTGGTCAACTGAACAAAAATAAAGTTAAAAGCAGGGAGAAGTAAAAAGGACACACAGAATAGAGTTTCAAAGGTGGGAATATAGGGGAGCACTCCTAGTTTGTGGGGTTCCAGCTAGTGGCTCTGAGTGTTTGTTCTACTCAGCTTTTATCAAAGACTATTGTCTCATTTAGCCCAGAGAGAAAGCTGAGGAAGGGGACAAAAACATCAGCAGTTTCTCTAAGCAATCATGTTCTTATTCTATCTAAAATCCGAAACCTGAGCCTTGTGTGAGGGCAGCCTCCTGTCTGTTGTCACACACACAGATTCCTTGGGGAAGGTTAATCCCTCTAGTTCTCTGAAGAGCAGATGCAACGGCATTAGGCTCCTCTGAGAACTGGTGGAATAGAAGAATTTTCCTCTGATCTCAACCCTGAGGCATCTTTCTACATTTATTAGGGTACAAGCCCCTGTGCCCATATTTCAGGGCTCAATCTGGTCCCTTGACCTCTGCCCTGGCCATAATACAAATACCCACAATGGGTGTTTGCTTTGAGTGGTGACTGGGTAGAGGATGGCCTGGTTGATGCCCTCCCACCCCAGCCTTGCAGGTAGCCTGTCTACAGCTATTCTTTTTCAGAGTGTGTACGGATCTAGCAGGGATGTTTGCGAGCTGTATCCCTTATAGGCTAGGCTTCTAGTACAAGCAGGAACTGCTCTGGTAAGTAATTTAGCTGCTGGTTTAAAAGAAAGCTAGCTAAGCTGTTTTTATTCCACCTTACTCAGCTTTTTTCTCCATTTTTCCCTTTTTCTGGAGGTGTTTTCCCTGGCCAAGAATGGGGTCTTGGGTCTCCATTCTCCATGCATTCTAGTCTACAAGTTACTTATCAGCTGTTTTTTTCATGATAGTTGACACATGACAATACTCCTGGCATGTGGTAACTGATATTAGGGAAATATGAAATGTTGAAGGAGGTCAGAGTAGGAAATGAATATACAAGGTTGGACAGTGAAGTTTGAGAACTCATCCTAGAAAATGTACTACATACCTCACTGCTGAATATCACTACAGTCACCTTTGAAGTACTCCCCTGGGAATCTATGCACTGATGCTAGTCCCTTGTCCACCCTTCAAGCAGTTTTGGAACTCTTTGTTTGAATAACCATCAGAGCTGTCATACAAGATCTGACAATTAAGTTTATGAACAATTGAGCTTATGTTGGCAGAACTGTACAAACTACTCAGCAAGTTTCCATAACCTTGGTATATCAGTGTCTCTCAACTGTGTTCTGTCAACATGTGGCAGTGTCTTGCTATGTGGTATTCATTATTGTTGTGTGTTTTTTGTGTGATGACAACTCTGATGGTCAGTCCAGAAAAAGAGTTCCAAAAGGGCTTTGAAGGATAGATTGGAGGACCAGGTGCTGCATCAGCATCACTTCCCGAGGGGAGTACTTTGAGGATGATCATAGTGATATTCAGCAGTGGGGTACATATGGTGCACTTTTTCAAGGGTGAGTTTGCAAACATAATTGTCAGACCTCATATTATTGTTCTGGGCAAAATGGATGTCACATAGAAGCAGCAGTGAGTAAATCCAGGGTGTGGCTTCTAAGTGCTGGTGTGCACATACGTCCTTTTCCAGCTATCACCCAGAATTTACATCCAAATGTAGTCCAAGAACCAATTTATCCAAGTATATGTTGAAATAAAAACAAAACAGCATAAAATTTCTTTAGTCAAATAACTTTGAGAAATGTATAAAGATGACATTTTCATTTTTCATTCACAACAGGTATATTATTGAAACAAATATTTAAATAAGAATAGAGTAGGATAAAATAAACTCATGATTTAACTGTGATCTGTTGCAATTATGTTACCTAAGATCCCTGTAGATAGGTCATCAAGTGGAGAATCCAAAAACAAACAAATAAAATGTTTTGTCACACCTGTGTCTCTAGTAGTGGAGAGTAGTAAAAATAGTGAATGAGTATTGATTAGCTCTTAGAGAAATTATTATTGTTCTTTCTAGAGGCATAGCCCATATGCCTTCTGTGGTCTAGACCAGAGGTTACAAATTATGGCTATGGTTGACCTCCTGTTTTGGTAAATACATTTTTAAAGACAATTTACATATTTTCTATATCTGCTTTTGCTTCACAATGCAAAATAAAGTAATTGGGACAGAGATTGCATAACCCTCCCTCCCCCTAAATTTATTCTCTGTTCATTTCGGAAAGTTTGCCAAACTTGCCAGACATATAATCTCCCTTTATGCATTCTCTGCCAGTGAAGCTTGATAGAAGTTAAACAAATGGGCAGGAATGTGTCTCAACAAAACTTTATTTATAAAAACAAACTGCAGATCAGGTTTGGGTAATAGGCTTCAGTTTGTTGGCCCTGTCCTAGAACACGGAAGGTATGTAAACCAGTTAATATTTGCTGAACAAATGAAAAAATACTGATTTTTTTTTTGTATATTCTAAAATTACCCATGTCTTGGGTGGCGCTTGTGGCTCATATGTCCCAGCCCCATATGCCGGAGGGGGTGGGTTCAAACCCAGCCCTGGCCAAAAACCGCAAAACAAACAAACAAATAAACACCCCCACCCCCATGTCTTCTTTTCTATTTTTCATTGTGTATGGTGTCTAAATTATGCTCTGTGACAGTGGGAGACTAGGCGTGATGAATGACATAGGTACCTCTGGAGGGTACCTATATTATGGGCCATAAACCACTGTGTCCATGTGGAAAACATCACAGTCCTGGGGCAAAAGGTAAACGTCATGCTTGATAAAAAGCAACAGAAAGGTAAGATTCCTTCTGGTGCGCTACAGTCTTTAGTCTTCTGCTTTTCATCCCCACTGGCAGTTCAAAGATGTCCTTAATCCAGCCTATGCCTCTGGAGTGTGCACTCTGGGTTTACTGTCATGATGAAAAACTACTTCAGGAACTTAGTCGAGGAACTCAGGATTGAGTCAGAGCTGTTTACATAGCTGCTGGAGGGACATGTCGCCCAAATGTGGGGAAAACTATTTGGGAGAAATTTCAGGTATTCTGAAATAGAAGTATTGACAGTGGCATCTGTTTTGCTCAGAAGTGTTTGTTCTATAAATCCAGATATAGAAATTTTATTGGTGAACTTGGTGATGCTACCTCTGTTATGTCATCTAATTAGGCCCTGCCCTTCTGTCTTATTGCTACTAGCATAACTCAGGCCCTCTCTTCTGAATTGCTACCTCCAACTCTTCATGTCTTTAATTTGTTTACCCTTTCTCAGGAATATAGTTAATCTTCCTGAAACACAAATCTAATCATGTCAATATTTTTCTCAGAAAGAAAATAATTTCTCTATGCCTGGAGAATAATGTCTTATCTTAGCGGTTGACTCAGCCCATGCTCTGTTTACCTACGCCACTTGCCCTCCTTCCTGCTCGTATCCAACTAGAGGCAGACCTCAGAGACCTTGCTCACCTGCTTCCCGACCACCATAATGAAGCAAACATCTCAATAAAACAGGTCACACAAAACATTCGGTATCTCAGTGCCTATACAAGTTACATTTACCTGTGCTGTAGTTACTGTTAATGGCATTATGTCTAAAAGGTATCTACATGTCTTAATTTAAAACATACTTTGTTGTTAAAAAACACTAACAATCACCTGAGCCTTAGAGAGTTGTAATGTTTTTGCTGGTGGAGGGTTTTGCTTCAGTATTGGTGGCTGCTGACTGATCAGGGTGGTGGTTGCTGATGATTTGTGTGGATACGGCAAATTTTTAATATAAGACAACAACAAAGTTTGTCGCATTGATTGAACTTCTTGTCTTGAAAGATTTCTCTGTAGTGTGTGATTATCTTTGATAACATTTTACTCACAATAGAACTTCTTTCAATATTGTATTCAGTCCTCTAAAAGTCTGCTACTGTTTTATGTAATATTTTAAACCTGTTTTTGTCATTGCAACAATATTCTTGGCAAATTCACCAGAGATACATTCCATTTCAAGAAAACACTTTTTTTGCTCTTTCCAGAACTTCCTCTCTGAGATTACACCAATTCAGTCACCTCCTCAAGCTCCTCTCCTAATTCTGGCTTTCTTGCTATTTCTACCACATCTGCAGTGACTTCCTCCACTGTGGTTTTGAACCCTTCAAAGTCATCCAAGAGGATTGGAAAAAATATCTTTGAAACTCTGTCATGTTGATATTTTGACCACCTACCCTGAATAATGAAGATTCTTAATGGAATCTACAATGGTGAATGCTTTCCAGAGGTCTTTAATTTGTTTTGCCCAGATCCATTGAGGGAATCACTATGGAAGCTATAGTGTTATGAAATGTAATTTTTAATATTAAAAAAATCAACAATTAAAAGTCAAAAATTTCTCCTTGATCCATGAGCTACAGAATGGATGTTGCGTTAGAAGGCATGAAGACAACATGAATCTCTTTATACACCTCTGCCAGTGTTTGGGGTGACCAAGTGAATTATCAACAAACAATATTTTTAAAATAATATTTTTTCTGAGGAGTAGGTCTCAAAAGTAAACTTAAAATATTCATTAAGCCGTGCTATAAACAGATGTGCTATGTGGAGACATTTAGAGATCACAGGCAAAATAAATTTAGTATAATTCTTAAGGGCCCTGAGATTTTCAGAATAGTAAATGAGCATTAGTTTCAACTTAAAGCCATGAGCTACATTGTCCCTAACAGGAGTGTCAGCCTGTTCTTTAAAACTTTGAATTGAGGGGGCAGCACCTGTGGCTCAAAGGGGTAGGGGGCTGGCCCCAAATGCCAGAGGTGGCAGGTTCAAACCCAGCCCCGGCCAAAAAACGCAAAAAACAAACAACCAAAACAAAAAACCCCCCACAACCTATCCCCCAACACATACACACACACAAACTTTGAATTGAGGCACTTCCATAGCTATTAAAGTCCTAGCTGGCATCTTCTTTCAATATCAGGTTGTTTCATTTATATGGAATATCTATTGCACAATGCAACCACCTTCATCAGTGATCTTAGCTAGATCTTCTAGATAACTTGCTGCAGCTTCTCCAACAGCACTTGCTCCTTCACTTTGCACTTGTGTACTATGGAAATGGGTTCTTTCCTTAAAACGGGTGAATCAACCTCTGCCAGCCTCAGACTTCCGCAGCTTCTTCACTTCTATCAGCCTTCCTTGAATTGAAGAGAGACAGAGCTTTGCTCTTGATTAAGCTTTCTGATGGGAATGTTGTGCCTAGTTTGATATTCTGTCCAGATCATTAAAGTTTTCTCTATTAAAGCAGTAAGGCTATTTCAGCATTTCATGTGTTTACTGGAGTAGCAACTTTAAATTTCCTTCAAGAATTTTTCTTTTGCGTTCACGACTTGGCTAACTGGTGCAGCAGGCTTCGCTTTGGGCAGACCTGAGCTTTGGACATGCATTTCTCACTAAACTTAATTATTTCCAACTTTTGATTTAAAGTGAGAGACATGTGACTCTTTTCACTTGAACAATTGGAAGCCAAATAAAGTTATTAAGTGACCCAGTTTTAATATTGTTGTGTCTCAGCAAATAGGGAGGTTGGAGGAGAGGGAAGGAGATTGGAGGAAAAGCTGCTCAGTAACACAGTGAGAACACACATCATCTTATGGGTATAGTTTGTGTCACCCCCAAACAATTAGTAACATCGAAGATCACCAATCGTCTGTGAAGCTAGTGAATGATGCCCCATGAATATATCAATATACACAGCTATGATTTAATAAAGAAAAAAAAACAAAGATCACCAATCACAGATTAACATAACAGATACAATAATAATAATGGAAAAGTTTGAAATATTGCAAGAATTAGCAAAATGTGACACAGAGATAGGAGATGAGTACATGCTGTTGAAATAATATTGTACATAGACTTGCTCGATGTGGAGTTGCCACAAACCTTCAATTTGTAAAAAATGCATTATCTGTGAGGTATAATAAAGTGAAGTGACATAGATTAGGTGTCCTTATACTTCCCTTCATGAAGAGTTGCTAGATAGATTACAGGATGTTAAGTTAATTTGAATTTCAGGTAATTAATGACTCTTTAGTATAAATTTATCTCAAATATTACATAGGAAATACTCCCACTGGAAAAGTATTCATTATTTTTCTGAAACTTAAATTCAGCTGGGATCCTGCATTTTTGTTTGATAATCTGTTGACCCTACTTTCAAGTTCATCCAAATTAAAACATTCTTTATTCTCTATGTGAACCTCATGCTTTTCTGTTGTCCTGGTTTTGCCAGAATTACCTCCTCGCTCCCTTGCTGCTACAAATGAAAGTATGGAGCATAGCATGCAAACACCCGCTTTCCTGAGTCAAGGGGATATGGAGGAAGGGGGAGAGAGGAGATAGTGTGAGGTATGGCCAGCTGGATGAGCTTTGGATGAATGCCTTAGCTTTTATAGTCTTCATATTCTTTATGTGCAGAGTAAAATTAATGATACCAACTTCACGCTATTATTTTAAGACTTAAGTGTAAAACTTCATAAAAGCATTATAAAATTATGTTGCTCATCAGAGTAGTTCAATCAATGACTACACCTTATCAATTTTCCCTTTTATCAGTGCTTCTCAAACTTGAGAACCCTCAAAGCCCCTTCCCCCAATATACGTGATTTCAATGTAATAAATACATCATTAAATAGTTCAGAGTAAAGGTTGTTTCGTAGTCATTTCTCACCTTATAATCATAAACATTAATCAGACTTAATTAGTAAAACTTGGTGGCTAAACATGGTCATTAGATATTTAGATAGTCCAGAAAAGGACTCTAGTTTTAGATTGTGTTTAAGACAGAATATTTTAAAAGTGTCATAAAGAACATATAGAGTCACAAGAATATGCCAACAGATACTCATTACAGAATCACCGCATTCTGTCATATTGTATACTTGCTTTACTCTCTCCTAGACAGATTGTCTCTGGACTGGATACAGAGTGAGAAGTTATGTTGATGACTGAAGGCTTACCACTTGAGTAAGTGAATAAATATTGACCTCTTCTTGGATGTGAAAGTATAGGCTTTACATGAGAACTAATTTGTATGTTTTAGCCAATTTGCCATTTGTGTCCAAGGCCCTTCCTTGACAGTGAATTCACACCACCTTCGCTGTGTAGGGAATTGGTATTGTGTCTTTTTTGGTCACGGTTTCCTGAACATCTGACCTGGCTGGCACGTGCTGAGTCAACCAGACTTATTTCTCCCAGGATGTGGGAATTGCTGTCAGTCTCTGGTGGGTGCTTAAAATGAAAGTTACTGGGCAGCGCCTGTGGCTCAGTTGGTGGGGCGCCGGCCCCATATGCCAAGGGTGGCGGGTTCAAGCCTGTCCCCGGCCAAGCTGCAGCCAAAAAATGGCCGGGCGTTGTGGCGGGCGCCTGTAGTCCCAGCTGCTCGGGAGGCTGAGGCAGGAGAATAGCTTAAGCCCAGGAGTTGGAGGTTGCTGTGAGATGGGTGAGGCCACGGCACTCTACCGAGGGCCCTAGAGTGAGACTCTGTCTCTAAAAAAATAAAAATTATAAAATAAAATAAATAAATAAATAAAATGAAAGTTACTGGCTGGCACCCGTAGGTCATCTGAATTGTGCTGAGAGCAGCAGAAAAAAAGTTCTTCAGAGAATGATAGTAATGTGCCAGGTACTGAGTCTAAGTGTGGTGAAATTGCAAAGTAAATATGTGACCTGGCTTTCTAGTTTCTGATTGAGTCCCTATTTTTATTTAAGAGAATTTGACACTGTTATTTGTTATTCACAATCAAATAATCCCTAATTAAAGCACCCAGATCAGAATAGGAAATGGACCATAATTATCAAGGGAGTTGCATGGAGTATGGAGGTAGCATGAATTTTAGAGCACACTGTATGCCTAGTGGTGTATCAAAGCAGAGGAAACTAAAGGAGGGAAAGCAATACATTTTTTTTGAAAGATGTTTGGAGAACACTTAGAGATCTAAAAACAGATCTGCCATTCAATCCTATAATTCCTCTACTAGGTATATATACCCAGAAGACCAAAAATTATGTTATAACAAAGATGTTTGTACCAGAATGTTTATTGCAGCCCAATTCATAATTGCTAAGTCATGGAAAAAGCCCAAGTGCCCATCGATCCATGAATGGATTAATAAATTGTGGTATATGTATACCATGGAATATTATGCAGCCTTAAAGAAAGATGGAGACTTTACCTCTTTCATATTTACATGGATGGAGCTGGAACATATTCTTCTTAGTAAAGTATCTCAAGAATGGAAGAAAAAGTATCCAATGTACTCAGCCCTACTATGAAACTAATTTATGGCTTTCACATGAAAGCTATAACCCAGTTATAACCTAAGAATATGGGGAAGGGGGAGAGGGAGGGGAGGGAGGGGGAGGATAGGCAGAGGGAGGGTGATTGGTGGGATTACACCTGCAGAGCATCTTACAAGGGTACATGTGAAACTTACTAAATGTAGAATATAAATGTCTTAACACACTAACTGAAAATGCCAGGAAGGCTATGTTAACCAGTGTGATGAAAATGTGTCAAACTGTTTATAAAGCCAGTGCTCCATGATCGCATTAATGTACACAGCTCTGATTTAATAGTAATAAAAATAATAATAAAAAAAAAACTAAAGGAGGGCAAGAAGGAGTGGTAGATGGATGCAGTAAAGGACCCGCAACTGGCTGCATGTCATCAAAACACTTGGGGAAATTGTCTAAAGCAATGTTTCGTAAGTTGTAGTACACAATCCACACCCTCTCTTTTTTTTTTGCTATAAAATGCTTGGAAAACATACAAAATTCACTACACTTCTCATGTATGAGTATATCTTTTTTAAACAAATGATCATTATGTAGAATAAGTAAGTTGGATGGTAAGGTTGGTGTCTGCTTTGACTAAATGTAGGAATGGGGCCCAGAGTTACGTCTCAAATATGCTAGGGTACTGCTTCAGTTTTCATTTGAAGAAAGCGATTCACTGATAAAATATTTCCATAAAGCAATGTAATAGGAAAAGCCTTGGACAAGAATTGAAAGATGGAGAAATACATCCAAGATTCCTCACTCCCTTGTTGTGTCTCAGATTATACCCAAACATTGCTAATTGAGTAATCCTATAAAATATTAGAAGGTTTTCATAAAGTCTGAATGTTATTAAAAAATAAAAGCAGTTTGTAAACTAAAAGATACAAAAGTGAAAGATGATATTGCTTCGGTTTATAGATTAGATGGTGAACCCTTTTGTTTCCATCGTCACAATGTCTAGCATAGCTATAGTAACACAAAAAGTACTCATAAATCATTAAATAAATAATACAGACTTTAAGGTCACACATATATTACATATATGGTCAACCCTCTGTGTTTGTGGATTCTTCATCCGTGGAGTCAACCGTGATAGAAAATATCTGGTAAAGATAATTTAAAAATAGCAATGACAAACAACACAAAAACAATACAATAACAATTTATATAGCATTTTCATTGTATTCGTTATTGAGTAATTTAGAGATGATTGAAAGTGTATGGAGCACGAGCATAGGTTATATGCAAATGTTATGCCATTTCATATAAAGGAGGTGGGCATTCCTAGATCTTGGTATTTGAGAGAGGCTCTGAAAACAATTGTGCACAGAAATAAAGCAATCTTAAAGCAGTCATTGATGGAGAGGATGCAAGATGTCCTTGTGGACTGTGGAACAAAGCACAGGAAATAACAAAGGAAATGATATAGGTTAGAGTCACATCTGAGAATTCAAATGATACCCAACAGTGAGAATGGTAGCAAAGAAAGGAGGAATTTCCCTTCCCTAGAGTCTGAAGAGCTTGCATTGTGTTCTTTTTGAAGAGATTTCAGTCTAATCTTGATGAACTTTAAGATCGTCCAGCATTTTTGCTATCCTTTTAATTTTAGGATGACAAAGAACCTGAAATCTTGTTTACTGCTGGGTAGTGAATGAAATCTTCCATATGGGTTACATAACACTGACTCAGTAGGATGTGTCCAACCCATGCACTGCGGCATTTGTGTAGTTTAACTGGGTTCTCAGTTGGATACTTTAAGTATATTTATTGGAAGCATTTCTCATGTATAATTTTAAAAGACTTAAAAACAATTTGGGGGCATTTTTACCTCCAATGAATCACTGTGCGAGCAGATAGCATGTTCCCCTGGGCCCTGTGATATGAGTAATAAAGGGAGATGGTTGACTTAGGCTTTTGTGACTAATTTTATGTAGTTGCTTTTATTCATGGAACAACAGGAATGAGTCACCACATGTATTTCAGTGGTTTTACATAAATATGTAAATCATCCACCCCAGTTTCTGACTGTGACAGCTTTTAAATTGATGACACATGCACCAGAAGATGTAGCATCTATTGTAGTCCCCTCCATAGTCTTTCTGGCCAGATGATTCTGCTGTTAGAACTGCCTTTATATTGGGGCAAGATATACCCCTGTCATAGGTCCTGCATTTTACAGGGCTTCAAAACCACAAAGAATGCATTTATTTCAAAACATATCCATAATTAGATATCACCTCACACCTGTTAGAATAACTGTTATCAAAAATACACAAAATAGCAAGTGTTGAAGAGGATGTGGAGGAAAGAAAATCCTTGCTTATTATACATAGGAACTTAAATTGGTGAAGACATTATGGAAAACAGTATGGTAGGGTCCTCAAAAAATTAAAATAGAACTATTGTATTATCCAGAAGTTCCAATACTGGAATTATATCCAATACTGGGTATATATCCAAAAATATATGACACTAGTAGGTAGAAAAGTTTTCTCCACTCCATGTTCACAGCAGCATTAATCACAATAGCCAAGGTATGGGATCAACCTATGTGTCCATCAAAGGATGAATGGATGAAGAAAGTATAGTCTTACACATGATGGAATACTGTTCAGCCTTAATAAAGTAGGCAATGCTGTTATTACATTGGGATGAATGAACCTGGAAGACTTCATATTAAGTGAAATAAGCCACATCCTATATGATCTCACTTATCCATGGCATCTAAAAATGTTGATTACATTGAAGTAGGGAGTAGAATGATGGTTAGTAGGGACTGGGGTGGCATTGGAGAGATGTTGGTCAAAAGATTCAAAATTTCAGTTAGGAGAAATAAGTTCAAGTATTTACTGAACAACAAGGTGACTGTTAAAAACAATGTATTCTGGAAAATTACTAGGAGAGTAGATTTTAAGTTGTTTCAGCACAAAAGATTAATATGCGAGGTAAGGCCTATGTTAATTAGCTTGATTTAGCCATTCAACTATGTACATATGTAATTCAAAATGACATGTTGGAGGGGAAGAGACAAGATGGCTGACTGAAGCCAGCTTTCCACAGAGGCTCCCGTTCAGAAGGAGAGTTAAAGGACAAAAATTCAGCAAGTAACCTGGTGGATTTGAGCTGCACTAAGATAGAAGGTTGTAGAACGCACATCAACCCCGCTGAGGCGAACTGCGACCACAAGGATACAAACAAAAGGTACAAAATCCATCACCAAGTGAACGGGAGTCCCCTCCCCCAGGAGAATGGCTCAGAGTGCCCCACAAACAACCGGGCAGACTTCAAAGGTCCTCCCACTACACTCCACGGGAGAGACCCTCTAAAAACTGGACCTACCTCTCCTACTGGGGTGCCACGGCGTCCTCCTGCCAGGCATAAAACTGTATAAACTGTATATGGTCTCTACCTGGAATTCTGAGCTCCCAGCACTCTCCTTTGCTCACACTGGGGTCTGGAGGCCAGTCCCAGTCAGTCGGTGGAGAGGGGACTGCACCAGAGTGGCAGTTCCCTGAGGCACAGTGCGACAGCCGTCTTTTGGTGATAATACGGCCAGGCATAAAACTGTGTAAAGCTGTGTGTGTTCTCTGCCCGCAACCCCAGGCTTCCAGCACTCCCCGCGTTCCTCTCTGCTCTCACTCCAAGGTCTGGAGGCCTGTCCCCCAGGGGCCCAGACCGTTGGGCAAATGCTTGAGAGGTGTAGACAGTGCTGGGCTGCAGCCTGTCGGTGCAGACTCTGGGGTACGGAGCAGAGAGAGGACGATTGGCCAGAGGGGAGCTACACTGGAGCAACAGTTCCCTGAGCCATAAGGCAGCAGCCCTCTTTTGCTAGCAATACGGCTCACTACCGAATATTCTGAAGCCACACCCCCTGTCTCCCTGGGCAACCAGAGACTCTGAGTTTGCCTGAGGCAACATAAACTTGCAAACCAGGGAAACTCCCAGGGCGGGGATGACCCAGAGGTCCGCTTTACTAAACCTAAGACGCACCTGGCCCTCAGGGGATCGCCAGCCTATAGACAATACAAGAGCAAAGACAAGCTGATTTGGAACTCAATTCAGCTTCTCTTCTGCAGGGGAAACGCAGAGTTGTTCTGTTCTGTTCTGTCAGTAACATTAATCAGGGGTGAGACTGGACCTGAGTGAAAACCCCTCAACCTTCATCTAGCACCCGAGGTTGTCAGGCCTCACCTCCTCCTGCTGGAGAGAGGCAGAGCGCAGCGGCCTAGCAGACTTCCTTGTGATTCAGGCAGGTACAAACTCCTGGAGTACGGATTCACTACAGGCAACTGGGTCAGCCAACTGCAGGGCTATCAGTGACTGGGTGTGAAGTGGTGCAAGGTGGGGAAGGAGGCAGCAACCTTCCCAGACTGATTTATAGGCTGGGTGGCTTCTCCTGACTCCACACAGCACTGGAGCAAGCCACACCAGAGTAGTCACCAGACCCCTGTGAGCCAGTTCCCAGAGACCTCTTAAACTCTCTCACCCAAGACAGGTGCAGACTGAGACAATTGATTTGGACATTTTCGAACTGAACCAATCACCTGAGGAAAAATCAGGTGGTGCCCTAGGTGCACGGTGGTAGGAAGGTTTGATTTTTCTTTTCCAATTGTTTGCCGGTGGGGGGCCGTGTGACTTAATTGCTGATATTTCTCCACAGCTGAGACTTCAATCCAAAGTATCTGTTTCACTAGGGTGGAAAACAAGGCAGAACCATTTAGCCCCACCACACCAGACAGGGCCCCAGTTTCTCAGGCCACAACACTGTACGGGCCCTTGACAAAGCCCCAGGGGAAAAAATCAAAGGGAGTGAAACAACCATGGAGCGGAATCAGTGGAAAAACTCTGGTAACATGAATAACCAGAATAGATCAACCCCCCCAAGGAAAGATATGGCAGATGTAATTGAAGATCCCATTCATAAACAACTGGCTGAGATGTCAGAAATCGAATTCAGAATTTGGATTGCAGACAAGATTAACAAAGTGGAATTAGGAATTCGAGGAGAAATTAAAAAGTTGCCTCAAGAATTTAACGAATTTAAAGACAAAACCACCAAAGACTTAGACACACTGAAGCTAGAATTTGCAGCCCTCAAAGATATGAAAAATACAGTAGAATCCCTCAGTAACAGAATGGAGCAAGCAGAAGAAAGGATTTCTGACATCGATGATAAAGCCTTTGAACGCTCCCAAACTCTCAAAGAGGAAGAGAAATGGAGAGCAAAAATGGATCACTCACTCAGAGAGCACTGGGATAATTCAAAGAAGGCGAATATCTGAATCATAGGAGTTCCAGAAACAGATGAAGTGGCCTCGCTGGTCACAGAGGCCCTTCTGCATGAAATTATGAAAGAGAATTTTCCAGACATGCCTAGAGATTCTGAAATTCAGATAGCGGACAGCTTCAGAACCCCAGCATGACTCAACCCCAATAAGACATCCCCCAGGCATATCATAATTAACTTCACTAAAGTTAATATGAAGGAGAAAATCCTCAAAGCTGCCAGGAGAAAGAAAACCATTACCTTCAAAGGGAAGAATATTAGAATGACTGCAGATCTCTCTGTTGAAACTTTTCAAGCCAGAAGAGGGTGGCCACCGACTTTTAATCTCCTAAAGCAAAATAACTTTCAACCCTGGATCTTGTATCCAGCTAAACTGAGTTTCATTTATGATGGAGAAATTAAATACTTTAATGACATTCATATGTTGAAGAAATTTGCCATAACCAAACCAGCTCTTCAGGACATTCTCAGACCTATCCTCCATAATGACCAACCCAATCCTATACCACAAAAGTAAACTCACTCAGAAACTTCGGATCAAACATCTAATTTTCACACTGGTGAAAGGATTAAAAATGCCCACTGGACTTTTGAAAAACTCGATACCCAAAACTTCACCAGACTTATCAATATTCTCCATTAATGTGAACAGCTTAAACTGTCCTCTAAAGAGGCATAGGTTAGCTGACTGGATACAAAAACTCAGGCCAGATATCTGTTGCATACAAGAGTCACATCTTAACCTAAAAGACAAAAACAGACTCAGGGTGAAAGGATGGTCATCCATATTTCAGGCAAATGGTAATCAGAAAATAGCAGGTGTTGCAATTTTATTTGCAGATACAATAGGCTTTAAACCAAGAAAAGTAAGGAAGGACAAGAATGGTCACTTCATATTTGTTAAGGGTAATACTCACTATGATGAGATCTCAATTATTAATATCTATGCACCCAACCAGAATGCACCTCAATTTATAAGAGAAACTGTAACAGACATGAGCAACTTGATTTCCTCCAGCTCCATAATCGTCGGAGATTTCAACACTCCTTTGGCAGTGTTGGATCGATCCTCCAACAAGAAGCTGAGCAAAGAAATCTTAGATTTAAACCTAACCATCCAACATTTGGATTTAGCAGACATCTACAGAACATTTCATCCCACAAAACTGAATACACATACTTCTCATCAGCCCATGGAACTTACTCCAAAATCGATCACATGTTAGGTCACAAGTCTAACCTCAGTAAATTTAAAGGAATAGAAATTATTCCATGCATGTTCTCGGACCACCATGGAATAAAACTTGAGCTGAGTAACAACAGGAATCTGCATACTCATACAAAAACATGGAAGTTAAATAACCTTATGCTGAATGATAGCTGGGTCAGAGATGAGATTAAGAAAGAAATTGCCAATTTTTTGGAACAAAACAACAATGAAGACACAAATAATCAGAACCTCTGGGACACCGCAAAGGCAGTTCTAAGAGGGAAATTTATAGCACTGCAAGCCTTCCTCAAGAGAACAGAAAGAGAGGAAGTTAACAACTTAATGGGACATCTCAAGCAACTGGAAAAGGAAGAATATTCCAACTCCAAACCCAGTAGAAGAAAAGAAATAACCAAAATTAGAGCAGAATTAAATGAAATTGAAAACAAAAGAATAATACAACAGATCAATAAATCAAAAAGCTGGTTTTTCGAAAAGGTCAATAAAATAGATAAACCTTTGGCCAACCTAATCAGGAAAAAAAGGGTAAAATCTCTAATCTCATCAATCAGAAACAACAAAGACGAAATAACAACAGACTCCTCAGAAATCCAAAAAATCCTGAATGAATATTACAAGAAACTTTATTCTCAGAAATATGAAAATCTGAAGGAAATTGACCAATACTTGGAAACATGTCACCTTCCAAGACTTAGCCAGAATCAAGTGGAAATGTTGAACAGGCCCATATCAAGTTCGGAAATAGAATCAACCATACAAAATCTCCCTAAAAAGAAAAGCCCAGGACGAGATGGTTTCACATCTGAATTCTACCAAACCTTTAACGAGGAATTGGTACCTATATTACTTAACCTGTTCCAAAAGGTAGAAAAAGAAGGAAGACTACCCAACACGTTCTATGAAGCAAACATCACCCTGATCCCCAAACCAGGGAAAGACCCAACAAGAAAAAATTATAGACTGATGTCACTAATGAATATAGATGCAACAGAATCCAGCAACACATCAACCAAATTATACATCATGACCAAGTCGGTTTTATCCCAGGATCTCAAGGCTGGTTCAATATACGTAAATCTATAAATGTAATCCAGCACATAAACAAATTAAAAAACAAAGACCATATGATTCTCTCAATCAATGCAGAAAAAGCTTTTGATAATATCCAGCATCCCTTCATGATCAGAACACTTAAGAAAATCGGTATAGAAGGGACATTTCTTAAACTGATAGAGACCATCTACAGCAAACCCACAGCCAATATCATATTGAATGGAGTTAAATTGGAATCATTTCCACTCAGATCAGGAACCAGACAAGGCTGCCCATTGTCTCCATTGCTTTTTAACATTGTAATGGAAGTTTTAGCCACTGCAATTAGGGAAGAAAAGGCGATCAAGGGTATCCATATAGGGGCAGAAGAGATCAAACTTTCACTCTTTGCGGATGATATGATAGCATATCTGGAAAACACTAGGGAGGAGTCTACTACAAAACTCTTAGAAGTGATCAAGGAATACAGCAGCGTCTCAGGTTACAAAATCAACATTCATAAATCGGTAGCCTTTATATATACCAACAACAGTCAAGTTGAAAAAACAGTTAAGGACTCTATCTCATTCACAGTAGTGCCAAAGAAGATGAAATATTTGGGAATTTATCTAACAAAGGACGTGAAAGATCTCTATAAAGAGAACTATGAAACTCTAAGAAAAGAAATAGCTGAAAATACTAATAAATGGAAAAACATACCATGCTCATGGCTGGGAAGAATCAACATAGTTAAAATGTCTATACTACCCAAAGCAATATATAATTTCAATGCAATCCCTATTAAAGCTCCACTGTCATACTTTAAACATCTGGAAAAAACAATACTTCGTTTTATATGGAACCAGAAAAAACCTCGAATAGCCAAGACATTACTCAGAAATAAAAACAAAGCAGGAGGAATTATGCTACCAGACCTCAGACTATACTACAAATCAATAGTGATCAAAACAGCATGGTATTGGCACAAAAACAGAAAGGTAGATGTCTGGAATAGAATAGAGAATCAAGAGATGAATCCACCTACTTAACCGTTATTTAATCTTTGACAAGCCAATTAAAAACATTCAGTGGGGAAAAGATTCCCTCTTTAACAAATGGTGCTGTGTGAACTGGCTGGCAACCTGTAAAAGACTGAAAGTGGACCCACACCTTTCACCATTAACTAAGATAGACTCTCACTGGATCAAAGATTTAAACTTAAGACATGAAACTATAAAAATACTAGAGGAGAGTGCAGGGAAAGCCCTTGAAGAAATCGGGATGGGAGAGTATTTTATGAGCAGGACCCCCCGTGCAATTGAAGCAGCTTCAAAAATACATTACTGGGACTTGATCAAACTAAAAAGCTTCTGCACAGCCAAGAACACAGTAAGTAAAGCAAGCAAACAGCCCTCAGAATGGCAGAAGATATTTGCAGGTTATGTCTCCAACAAAGGTTTAATAACCAGAATCCACAGAGAACTCAAACGCATTAGCAAGAATAGAACAAGGGATCCCATCACAGGCTGGGCAAGGGATTTGAAGAGAAACTTCTCTGAAGAAGACAGGCGTGCGGCCTTCAGACATATGAAAAAATGCTCATCATCTTTAATCATCAGAGAAATGCAAATTAAAACTACTTTGAGATATCATCTAACTCCAGTGAGACTAGCCTATATCACAAAATCCCAAGACCAGAGATGTTGGCGTGGATGTGGAGAAAAGGGAACACTTTTGCACTGCTGGTGGGAATGCAAATTAATACATTCCTTTTGGAAAGAGATATGGAGAACACTTAGAGATCTAAAAATAGATCTGCCATTCAATCCTGTAATTCCTCTACTGGGTATATACCCAGAAGACCAAAAATCACGTCATAACAAAGATATTTGTACCAGAATGTTTATTGCAGACCAATTCATAATTGCTAAGTCATGGAAGAAGCCCAGGTGCCCATCGATCCACGAATGGATTAATAAATTGTGGTATATGTATACCATGGAATATTATGCAGCCTTAAAGAAAGATGGAGACTTTACCTCTTTCATGTTTACATGGATGGAGCTGGAACATATTCTTCTTAGTAAAGTATCTCAAGAATGGAAGAGAAAGTACCCAATGTACTCAGCCCTACTATGAGACTAATTTAGGGTTTTCACATGAAAGTTATAACCCAGTTACAACCTAAGAATAGGGGGAAGGTGGGTAGAGGGAAGGGGATTGGTGGGATTACACCAGCGGTGCATCTTACAAGGGTATATGTGAAGCTTGGTAAACGGTCTGTGAAGCTAGTGAATGATGCCCCATGATCATATCAATGTACACAGTTATGATTTAATAAAAAAAAACAAAAAAAAACAAAATGACATGTTGTATAGGATAAATATATACAGTTTTTGTCAGTTAAAAAAAGGAAATATGGGTATTGTGTCACTTGAGATACAGGATTCAGCACTGGCCCAGTGTAGTTTGAAACCATAAACAGCTATTCTCATGAGCAGTACCATTTAGACCTCAGAGAAAGCTCTTCACTCTGGGGGCAGTGCCCGTGGCTCAAGGAGTAAGGCGCCGGACCCACATACCGGAGATGGTGGGTTCAAACTCGGCCCCCGCCAAAAACTGCAAATAAAATGAAGTAAAATAAAATGGATCAATAGCAAACAACCATAAGAAAAAAGCTCTTCTCTCCACCTCACTCCGTATTTTCAAAACAAAAGGCGGTCACATCCAAGTGCCATAAAAGTTTCTCAGTTGCTCTTTTGCCAATGTCACAAATGGATAGAACTTTGAAATCAGAGAAGATTTGAACAGAGAAAGCACATAGGTAAAATAAAAGGCAAATGCTTTGTATCAATCTAGATTTAGATTTGGCCAGGAAAGCAGAAGCACTTTAAGTTTTATGAGAAAAAGATATTTATGAAAGGAATTAGGATTTTTGCAACTGCCAAAAGAGCTGAGAGAGTGAACACTGGGAAATCTTCAACTACATGGTCAAAAAAAAAAAAAAAAATAGTTACTAATAGTACACCTGAAGCACTAAAGCAGATGATTTCTGAAAGGTTGCGGGAAGCTGCTATAACAGGCGTCCTCAAACTTTTTAAACGGGGGGGCCAGTTCACTGTCCCTCAGACCGTTGGAGGGCCGGACTATAGTTTAAAAAAATATATATATGAACAAATTCCTATGCACACTGCACATATCTTATTTTGAAGTAAAAAACAAAATGGGAACAAGTACAATTCATACCGCCTCATGTGGCCACATGTAAGTGTAGATTCATCTCTCATCTTCCAGGCAATCTCATTTTTCAGGCAAAGCAGGTAACTGCTCCAAGACCTACCTGTAAGGAAGATACACATTAAACAGCTCCCCATTCAGGGCCACTGCTAGCATTTATTTCTGGGTGGTTTTACATGACCTTCCAGAATCATTTGTAAACCATGCTCAACCATTTCTCCCTTTCAGGGGAGAAGTCCCTATGAGACCATAATATGAGGCGGGGGAAGGGCAGGCCTGAAAAAGGCAGCTCGTTTGTGTGATCCAGTGGTTTAGGCTCCCATGATGCCTACTTTTGAGCCTATATATAATCTCAGCATCACCTCTTCTTTCATTCTCTGGCATGACGGGAGCCTAAACCACTGGCTCATGCAAGCGAGGTGCCTTCAGGCCTTTCTGGAATCCAGTCTTGAAAATACCACTTCTGCTTGATGATGGATTGCTGCCACCCCATCAACTTTTATGGCTTGGTGGTTCAGATAGCATTCAATCTACCATGAGGGGTTCAGGTTACACAGCAACTCCGTGGTTCATGTCAAGTATTTAGGGCTTGGTGTACATATGGCAGAAGCTATAATTCAGAAAGAGAAGATTTTCTGCAGAAAAGGACATGATTTACTCTAGAATACTAAGGATGTGTATGGTGATTTATTTTTAGGGGCCTGCCAGAGGCTCTATTCACATTCCCATCAGATACTTTGTGTCCTGGAGCTCTGCTGCATGTGGCGCATGTGACGAGCAGCTTGGGGAGCAGCATGGACCTGTCACAGAGTCCTTCCTTGAGTTCTACTAACAACTAGAAACCTTACAAGTTACTTGATAAATGTATCCAAGTAGCATTGCTGCCCAAGTCTAGAGAATGTTGCCTTTGAAACTCCAAGAGGTCCAACAGGCCCTGCACTTTTCTTCTTCTTTTTTTTTTTTTTAATTTGGCAGGGGCTGGGTTTGAACCCTCCACCTCCGGCATATGGGACCGGCGCCCTACCCGCTGAGCCACAGGCGCCGCCCAAGGCCCTGCACTTTTCTTGGTGGTGGTAGGTGTCAGATGTATGTAGGAACTTGTCTTTCACCTCTGAGCTGATACATTAACACGCCCAGACCACTGAACTGGAGAAACTTTACAGAAGTTACAGGATCCAAAATTACCGGGGAGTTTATTTCCAGTGCTTTGCGCCCATGTGTCTGACCAAGGTATTTAACGAAGGGGTTGGATAAATTTTTCTGTAAAGAACCATTTAGTAAATATTTTAGGCTTTGTATGTGACTTAAAGTCGATGTCACATTTTCTTCTTCACTTTTACAATCTTCCAAAAACATAAAGATCATTCTTAGCTCAGGGCCAAAAACAGATTAGTGTATTGATTCTTATTTTTAGGCAATGCTTGTAAAACTATCTATGCTATATGTTTTTTTTTAATCTTAAAATTTCCAATCACTTTCAAACTGCCACTTTTGTAAAATACAATTCAAAATTAATTAAAAATAAAATTATAAACAATATATAAATTAGAAGTTTGGATTGCTTTATAGTAGCTTCAACAGACATAAAATTATGCTATCAAAATTCCCTAAAATTTCTGAATGTTTAGTCTAAATTTCCGTACTTAATTGATTGGAAATTAGCAACATATAATTTTCATATCTGTATTATGTGCAGACTGCACTTTGAATAATACTGACCCCTGCTTTCTAGGTCAGTCAGCATTTAATGGCGTAGTCTGTGGAGTGGCCAGATTATTAAGATCTTCATAGCCTAGAGTAAAACAGTGGTGTGGAAAGCGTATATATTTTTGAAAGCAAGAGGAAGAGGTGTGATGGCTGTCCCTTTCTTTGTTAAAAGAACAGAGAGCTAGAGAGAGATAGAGATAAAGACAGGTAAGAAGGAGCCAGGAAGGGAGAGAAAGAGAAAATGAACTCACAGATCAGCAGCTACATACCAGCTACTAGGGATTTTGTTGATTTGCTGGAATAGCAGCTGTTATTGGAGTCACCTCTTGATTAACTTATGGCATTTTGATGCAGTTCTCCAAGATTCATCTGGCTTCTGCATAACCTAAATAGGTAGATTGAATTGGTCTGTGACAGGAATAACCTTCACAATTTCTTTTAAATCCCGGATGGTTGGCTTAATCTCTACAGTCCTTCCAGTAATGCAGGGTTTCTTTTGGTTTTACTACTTACCATGGGCTACCAGTGTCTTATTTTCTAGGGCCAATGGGTCTTTGTGAAATTGGGTTATTTTACAGCTGTGCTGGAATGGATCTGTGGTAAGCTCTGGAAATTTGAAAGTCTGGTATAGACATTTGGGTGAGATAAGAATAAGCTAAGAGAAGCAGTGACATTTAATGTGTTATTAAAATGTTAGAAATTCCCTTGGTGGAATCTAGGATCAACTTTTTTTTTTTTCTTACTTTTTTTATGGGTGTTCAAATTGATGCCTTACACCTGGCATAATCAGTTACATAGCCTGGCTTTGGTTGTGTAATGAACAAGGCATAGAAACCCCCGCTGGTAACTTTTGCCCAAGATCTCCTAAACTGAAGAATCCTTTCACATATCTTGTGATTCATGTTCCAGCAGTAAGCCCCATCCTGTACAGTTGAAGAAGGAACCTGGGAGCTGCGCTAGATATATCTTGGGCCCCTGAAATTCTGGTGCTCATTTCCTTCTCATTGACCATATTCTTTGCCTTTATATACACTCAATACAAATGTACACTGAGGAATTTTGTGAGTCTTTTCAATTCTCTGACCATATGTAATTATTGTGGGGTCATAACTGTCTCTAAGATTAAACAGAGAACCAATTCCAGATTCTTATACTGAAGATTCTGTTACCCTTAGAACACTTTCTATACCAACAACCATATCAGCTTGAGGATCCTTCAGAAGTCAATAGAATCTCTCTGATTAATGTGCTAATAAAAGAGTTTAATATCAGACTTAGGGCTTCATAAATGTAGAAAGATCTGTAGGAATGAGGGTTGGAGGAGGTGCGGGCAAGGTCACAGTCACTGACCACCATTGATGTGGGTGATGTTAGAAGTTACTGCTATTTTCACATCTGTTGAGAAAATTTCCATCTGTGAGAGAGAAATACCAATTTTTGTAATTTGGACTTAAAACGTTACTTGCTAGCTTGTAAATATTCAGACTTATGATCAATGGGGGCATTTATGCTCTTACCTGATCCCTGCAAGTATTAGAGACAAGCTTGTTTTTTATCATGGTGGTGTCCTGTGGGCTTTCCTTGACAAAGTCTTTGCTTTGCTGAAATTTTGCCTTCATTTAGTATGTTTTCCTGAAAAAACCATAGTTAAATAACTCCAATTTTTCCTTCCCTTTAATGGCAATCAGCTTTCATGCTTGTAGGTGATCTCCAGGGCTTTGCTCCAACTTTGGGTCTTGAAACCCATATTTTGTTTTTATTAACTCTAATAGTCTGTCATGTAGTATCTTTACTATAGTTCATTTGCATTTAGTAGAATAATTTTTTGGTATGTCTGGAGAAGATATGAGAACTTTAATTTAGTCCAATGGCTAAGATGGAAATAAATAACATGGGCCAGGCATGGTGGCTCATACCTGTAATCCTAGCACTCTGGGAGGCCAGGGTGGGTGGGTGGATTGCCCTGAGCTCACAGGTTTGAGACCAGCCTGAGTAAGAGCGAGGCTCTGTCTCTAAAAATAGCTGGGCATTGCGGCAGGCACCTGTAGTTCCAGCTACTTGGGAGGCTGAGGCAAGAGAATCACTTAAGCCCAAGAGTTTGAGGTTGCTGTGACCTATGACGCCACAGCACTCTACGGAGGGTGACAAAGGGAGACTCTGTTTCAAAACAAAGAAACAAACAATTTTATAGTTATATAACACTTTATCCATTTATCAGTTGATAGATATTTTACATTGTTTTCACCTCTTGGCGATTATGAAAAATGTTGCTAAATATTCATGTAAAAGTTTTTACATGGACATAGTATGTTAAGATTTCTCTTGATTATATACCTAGGAGTGAAAATTCTGAGTTAAATGGGACCTCTATGTTTAACTTTATGAGGTTAAATGTTTTCTGAAGTGCTGTACCACTTTACATTTTCTTATTTTTTTATATAATTTTATTTTATTTATTTATTTATTTATTTTGGCCAGGGCTGGGTTTGAACCCACCACCTCCAGCACATGGGGCCAGTGCCCTACTCCACTGAGCCACAGCCGCCCCACCACTTTACATTTTCATTATCGGTGTATGAGAGTTCTGGTTTCTCCACATCCCTGCCAACATGCATATTGTTTGTCTGACCACAGCCATCCTAGTGGGTGGGAAGTGGTATCTCGTTTTATCTGGGTGTGTGTGCATGTGTGTGCTGCACGTCCCTGAGGACTAATGATTTTGAGCATCTTATGTGGTTGCAGGCCTTTTGTATACATTCTTTGTAGAAATTTCTCTTCATATTTTTTCCTATTTTAAAAAGTTATTAGTTCTTTTATTATTCAATTGTAAGTATTATTTATATACTATATATAAATCCTTATCAGATATGTGACCCCAAATTATGTTCTCCCATTCTGAAAGTCTTTTCACCTTTGTGACAGTGTCCTCTGAAATACATAAATTTTTAGAGTTGATAAAATCCAATTTGCATTTTTTTCTTTTGTTGTACAAAATTTTAGTTAACAAAATTTTGTTACAATATCATAGTCGTACAATATCATAGTTAACAAACCATCACCAACTCCGGGATCCTGAATATTTATGTTTGAACTTCAAACTCTTTGTAGTTTTACATTAGGTCATTGATCCATTTTGAATTAGGTTTTGCATGTGATGTGAGGTAGGGGTTTTATTTGATTGGTTTGTATTTGTATCTCCACTTGTCCCAATACCATTTTAGTACTATGCATTTTTATGGTTACTTCTCAGAATTTCATAAATTCCCTAACAATTCAATTAAATTAATCAGATTGTTATGGATTATATTTGGCAGAGATATGATTCAGCCTATTTTTCTAATTTCTGGTAAGACAAGGTTTGAGGACAGAAGGAGATCATTTAGAAATTTTCTTCGAATGTCAGATCTGGGTAATCTATTCTGAGATATTTCACTCATTTCCCCTTATTTAGAAAGGATCTCTTCTGGGGTGATGTGTTACTCCATGTGGGCTTTTATAATACAATATCCTAGACTGGTAATTTGTAAGTAACAGAACTTGGTGCTGGAAGATTCAGTGTTGATAAGAGATTGCTCTCTGCTTTATAGCTGGTGACTTACTGTGTCCTCATATGGTGTACGTGGAAAGGGAGCTCTTTTCCCCCTCTTTTATGAGGGCATTAATTCTATTCCTGAGAGTGGAGCCCTCATGACCTAACCACTTGCTAAATTCAGACCACTTACTATCACAGTGGTTTTTAGGTTCCAATATATTAATTTTGGGGGAAACAAACTTTTATGCTACAGTGATAAGGAGCACTGCTGAGTGGCACAGAGTGGACCCTTAGCAGGATAATCGGGCTAATATGAATCTGCCTTCTCAGGCAGTTTATATTATGCTTTCATCACAGTAACCTAAAATTAAGGATAATTTATTTTCCATAGCTTGTGTCATGTTGGGGAAGGGGTCACATGTGTGTTTGTTTTTAGGAGCCATATTTATTGTACCACTGTGGGGGATCCAGTGGAGGAAATATTTCTGTGGGTAAAAGGAGCTCTCCTTTTTCCCAAATGGGATACAGGTTGTAGGTGTCATAGACCGGTGGTTCTCAACCTTCCTAATGCCACGGCCCTTTAATACAGTTCCTGGGGGTCGTTAAGAACCGCTATCATACACAGATACCATGGTTACCAAAGCTTTGACCCATAGGAGTTCCCTGAGTAAACCAACTTTCCAAGCAGAATACCCTTGATTTGAGTATGATTGAAGAGCCTTTTAAAAAAATACCTTAAAAATTTATTTATGTTTTTAAATGACATATGAAATTGTGCATATTTTTCATATACATTGTAATGTTTTGAAGTATATATACACCATAGAGTGATTACATCTAGCTATGAATTATATCACAGAGTTTTCATTTTTGTGGTGAAAACACTTAATATTCACTATTTTAGCATTTTTTAAGAATACAAATATATCATCATTAACCATGCTGTACAATAGCTCTCTTGAACTTATCCCTTCTACCTAACTGTAAGTATGTACCCTTTATCAACATCTCTCTACCTTCTCTCCCCTGAAATGAGTCCGGTCTCTGGTAACCAACATTCAACTTTCTACTTCCATGAGATCAACTTTTTAGAGTCCACACAATGAGATCATGCATTATTTTTCTTTCTGTGCCTAGTTTATTTCATTTAACACAATGTTCCTTGGATTCATCCACATTTTCACAAATAGTAGGATTTCTTTCTTCTTTTGTGGCTGAATATGTAGAATCCCATTGTGTATATATGCCACATTTTTTTTCATCCATGCACCAAGTAATAGACACAAGGTTGATTATTTTGGCTACATGAACAGTGCTGCCATGAACATGGGAGTACAGATATCTCTTTGAAATACTTTTCTTTGAACCTTATAGATTAGTGACTATAGGCCCACAAGAGAGAAAAACATGATCTAATTCAAGAAAGGGGGTTTGGGTAAGTTCTCAACTAACAGATACAATGTAGAGGTATATGGGAGATTTCCTGGGTGAAGGACTCAACTATGACTCAGACTTTACATTTGGTGTTTGTACTTAACAAATGCAAGTGATATAAACTAATGATATGTACCCTCGTATAAACTTGGGAAAAAAAAAAAAAGAAAGACATCTCTTTGAGAGTGATTTTAATTCCTTTGACTATAAATACAGTAGTGGGATTTGTGGGTCACATGGCAGTTCTAGTTTTAATTTTCACTCCATATTGTTTTCCATAATGGATGTTCCATTTTACATCCCCATCTACAGCGTGGAAGGGTTTTCCTCTCTCCACATTCTTGTCAACACTTGTTATTTTTGTCATTTTGATAATTGTTATTTTAACTGGAATGAAGTGATTTTTGTGGTTTCCATTTGCATGTCTCTGATGATTAGTCAGCAAATCATATATCTGTTGGTTATTTATGTCTTCCTTAGAGAAATGCATACTCAGGACTTTTGCCCATTTTTAGATCATTGTATTTATTTCCTTCCTATGGGGTTGAGTTCCTTATAGATTTTGAATATTAATTCCTTATTGAATGTAAAGTTTATAAATATTTTCTTAGACTCAGTAGATTTCTCTTTACTCTGTTGATTCTTTCCTCAGCTGGGCAGAGCTTTTTATTTGATATCATGTCATTTACACATTTTTGCTTTAGTTGCCTGTACCTTTGAGATCATATCTAGAAAATTGTTGCCCAGACCAATGTTATGGAGTATTTCTTTTTTGTTTTGTTTTTTTAACTTTTACTATTGTGGGGTTTTATGAGTTGAAACTTATAAATCCTTTTTTTCCCCCCAAATTAATATGAGAGTACCAATGTTTAGGCTACATTATTTTCAATTCTAAGGTAAAGTTCAAGTTGTAGTTGAGCACTTCACCCAGGGGGCATGCTGAACACCCCACATTATGCACATCAGGCGAGATCCTGCCAATTGCCCTACCTCCCCTGTTGCCTCTCTCTCCTCTCCCCACCCCATGCTAGACAATATTTGTGTTTTATCTTTTCGCGTAGGCATGTAGTTGTTTGTATATTAGTTTCACATTACGATTGAGTACATTAGATCTTTTTTTTCCCTTTCTTCAGATACTTTACTAAGAACAATGTGTTTCAACTCCATCCACGTAAATGCAAAAGGTATAAAGTCTCCAAAAACTTACAGAATTCCCTAATGTTTTCTTTCAATAGTTTTGGATCATACATTTAAGTTTTTAATTCATGTGGAGTTGTTTTGTTTTGTATCTGCTGAGAGATGTGGGTCTAATATTGTTCTTCTGCATGTGGATATATAGTTTTCCCAACATCATTTATTGCTTTTACTGAAGAGATGTTCCTTTCCTCATGTTTGTTATTGGCAAATTTGTCACAAAATCAATTGGCTATAAACGCATGGATTAATCTCTGGGCTTTCCTTTCTGTTCCATTGTCTATTTGTTTCTTTTTCTGATAGTATCATGCTGTTTTGGTTACTATATCTTTGTTGTGTATTTTGAAGTCAGGTTGTATAATAGCTCCATGCTTGCTTTTTCGGCATAAATTTGCTTTGGCTATTTGGAATCTATTGGAATTTTAATAGTGATTCCCTTGAATCTGTAGATGATTTAGTGTAGTATGGACATTTTAATAATACTAGTTCTTCCATTCTAAACCATGGGATATTATTCTATTTATTTGTGTCACCTTTAATTTCTTTCATCAGCATTTTACAGTTTTCACTGTAGAGATCTTTCACCTTTTTTAGTTAAATTTATTTCTTGGTATTTTAATTTTTGTAGCTATTATAAATGAGATTGTTTTCTTGATTTCTTTTTCATACAGTTCATTCACTGTGTAGAAATGTTAATTAGTTTTGTATGTTGATTTTGTATCTGGCAACTTTACTGAATTTACTTATTAGTTCCAGTAGTTCTTTGTTGGAATGTTTAGAGTTTTCTGTACAAAAGGTCTATAGATTATCTCACAAATTTTGATAATTATTAAACATGGGATGTAAAATTTTATTAACAATACATATCTTTTAAGATAAATAAGCCTTTTTAAAAAGTGTTGTTTTCATGAAAATGTTTCAGGAAGACAAGGCCCAATGGAGAGAAAGAGCACCCAGACACCATGTTTATAAGAGGAAGGGCTTTATTCACCAGCCGGGAGCTTATGGCATAGAAGAAGGGGGAGAGGAAAGGGAGGGAGGGGAGAGTATGGGCAGAGGGAGGGTGATTGGTGGGATTACACCTGCGGTGCAACTTACAAGGATACTTGTGAAACTTAGTAAATGTAGAATATAAATGTCTTAACACAATAACTAAGAAAATGCCAGGAAGGCTATGTTAACCAGTGTGATGAAAATGTGTCAAACGGTCTATAAAACCAGTGTATGGTGCCTCATGATTGCATTAATGTACACAGCTATGATGTAATCATAATAATAAAAAAAGAATTCCAAATGGCCACGCTCCCCCACTATCTTGGTCTTTCCCTTTTTATTGACAGTCAAAAAGTTCCACCCTGCAGGTACCCTTCTTATTGGCCAGTTTGAATCAAGCAGGAGATGCTTATTCCTGCCCCTACAGAACTACAGGATTTCACAGAACTTGGAAATTTCCCAGTTTCAGGAAGCTAAGTTTACAAATTCCCAAGAACTGAGTCACTATGGAGAGGACCCTGCAAGTATATCTTTGTGGTCTCCTTGAAAAGACCTGTTATTCTAGACCTCACCCTTCTCAGGTATCCTCTCTCAGATAAACTTTGCTTATTGCCAGAATGGGAGAAAGTTTAGTACCAAATTTATTCCTAAAATTTAATTAGTTTGTTTTTCATAGTTTATATACTAGGGACATTTATTTATATAAGAATGTAGATGGGAGTAGAAAAAAGATGGTTATATTAATTTTGCTCAAGTATATGAACTCTTTCAGAATTACACAGAAATCCATAAAAGAAAAAAATTTTAAGTAATGTATTATCCTTTTTTTTGAGAACTGGCAGAAAATCAACTTGCCAAATATTTTGATCAAATGGCTACTAAAAATGATTGCAGAATGGGCGGTGCCTATGGCTCAAAGGAGTAGGATGCTGGCCCCATATACTGGAGGTGGCGGGTTCAACCCAGTCCCAGCCAAAAACTGCAAAAAAAAAAAAAAACAGAAAAAAAAATTCCAGAATAACTAAATTCAGAAAAAAATTCAACATGACTTCACAAAAATTAATTTATATACACATTTTTGTTGCATAAATATAAATAGAATTATGTGTAAAAGACTTTCAAACATAGATGTGTATATCAATGAGATAAAATTCTGTGGAAGAAGTGAAATGGAAATATAAACTAAAGATGAAATAAATGATGTAAAATATTTATTAAAGAGGAGTTTATTCATATATTTTTTAAATGAATGGCACATATTAACTTGCTGCAGTAAATGTATTTTATGAATTACATTATTATAGTTATATCAGAGTTCAATTTTATAATGTCAATATTAACAACATGATAAGAATTACATTCTTTGGATCTACTTGAACTTCCAATAAGGAATTAGATATTAACCAAAAACTTTTCTTTAGCAATAACTATACCCCTTCCAAAACCTTGTAGTGTTATTACTTTTAACCTTGCAGTTTAGTCCTTCGAGTGCTGGGCTCCAGTAAAGTCTTCACATCAGCAAGTCTCATAATCAACTGCTCCTACAACTTTGTCATTGTCTAGAAGCCTGCTGGTGGTCTTCCTTCCTTCCTTATGCATTTCTTATATATGCCCTCAGTCTCTTTCCTCATTGTAATTCATCATACTTGGAAAAGATTCAACTTTGAAACTTGATAAAAATTACATTTCCTGATGAATCTACATCTCCCAGTTGATAATAGTTGAAAAAGAAAAAGAAAGCAAATACTTATTGGTCTTACTTTGTATTAAACCATTATAGTAAATGCTTCTGGACTAAATATTTTAAATAGAAGTAGGGATTCTTAGGCTGTATAAAAGATCAAGACCTAATTGTATGCTATCTATAAGAATTTTTTTTTTGCTTTTTTTTTTTTAAATTTATTTTTATTGTTGGGGATTCATTGAGGGTACAATAAGCCGGGTTACACTGATTGCATTTCTTAGGTAAAGTCCCTCTTGCAATCATGTCTTGCCCCCAGAAGGTGTGGCACACACCAAGACCCCACCCCCCTCCCTCCTTCCCTCTCTCTGCTCTTCTTTTCCCCACCCCTCCCTCCTTCTTTCTCTCTCTGCTCTCCCCTTCCCCAACCCCCACCGTGACCTTAATTGTCATTAATTGTCCTCATATCAAAATTGAGTACATAGGATTCATGCTTCTCCATTCTTGTGATGCTTTACTAAGAATAATGTCTTTCACTTCCATCCAGGTTAATACAAAGGATGTAAAGTCTCCATTTTTTTTTTTTAATAGCTGAATAGTATTCCATGGTGTACATATACCACAACTTGTTAATCCATTCCTGTGTTCGTGGGCATTCAGGCTGTTTCCACATTTTGGCGATTGTAACTTGAGCTGCAATCAACAGTCTAGTACAAGTGTCCTTATGATAAAAGGATTTTTTCCCTTCTTGGTAGATGCCCAGCAGGATCAGATGGGAGATCTAGCTTGAGTGCTTTGAGGTTTCTCCATACTTCCTTCCAGAAAGGTTGTACTAGTTTGCAGTCCCACCAGCAGTGTAAAAGTGTTCCCTTTTCTCCACATCCACACCAGCATCTGCAGTTTTGAGATTTTGTGATGTGTGCCATTCTCGCTGGGGTTAGATGGTATCTCAGGGTGATTTTGATTTGCATTTCTCTAATAGATAGGGATGATGAACATTTTTTCATATGTTTATTAGCCATTTGTCTGTATTCTTTAGAGAAGGTTCTATTCATGTCTCTTGCCCATTGATATGTGGGGTTGTTGGCTTTTTTCATGTGGATTAATTTGAGTTCTCCATAGATCCTAGTTATCAAGCTTTTGTCTGATTCAAAATATGCATATATCCTTTCCCATTGTGTAGGTAGTCTATTTGCTTTGGTTGTTGTCTCCTCAGCTTTTCAGTTTAATGAAGTCCCATTTGTTTATTTTTGTTGTTGTTGCAATTGCCATGGCAGTCTTCTTCGTGAAGTCTTTCCCCAGGCCAATATCTTCCAGTGTTTTTCCTGTGCTTTCTTTGAGGATTTTTATCATTTCATGCCTTAAATTTAAGTCCTTTATCCATTTTGAATCAATGTTTGTGAGTGGGGAAAGGTGTGGGTCTAGTTTCAGTATTTTAGGTGTGGATATCCAGTTCTCCTAACACCATTTATTGAATAGAGAATCTTTCCCCCAAGGTATATTCTTGTTTGGTTTATCAAAGATCAGGTGGTTGTAAGATGTTAGTTTCATTTCCTGGTTTTCTATTTGATTCCAAGTGTTTATGTCTCTATTTTTGTGCCAGTACCATGTTATCTTGACCACTATGGCTTTGTAGTACAGCCTAAAATCTGGTATGATGATGTCCTCAGCTTAATGTTTATTACTAAGGACTGCCTTAGCTATATGGGTTTTTTTTCTGGTTCCATACAAAACACAGAATCCTTTTTTCCAAATCTTGAAAGTATGATATTGGTATTTTAATAGGAATGGCATTGAATAGGTAGATTGCTTTGGGAAGTATAGACATTTTAGCAATGTTGATTCTTCCAATCCATGAGCATGATATGTTCTTCCTTTTGTTAATATCCTCTGCTATTTCCTTTCTGAGGATTTCATAATTTTCTTCAAGGAGGTCCTTCACTTCCTTCGTTAGGTATATTCCTAGGTATTTCATTTTCTTTGAAACTACGGTGAAGGGAGTTGTGTCCTTAATTAGCTTTTTCATCTTGACTGTTATTGGCATATACAAAGGCTACTGACTAGTGGACATTGATTTTATATCCTGAAAAATTACTGTGTTTTTTGATGACTTCTTGGAGTCTCGTGGTTGAGTCTTTGGGATTCTTTAAGTATAAGATCATGTCGTCAGCAAAGAGGGAGTGTTTAACCTTCTCTGCTCCCATTTGGATTCCCTTTATTTCTTTGTCTTGCCTAATTGTATTGGCTAGAACTTCCAGCACTATGTTGAATAGTAAAGGTGACAGAGGACAACCTTGTCTGGTTCCAGTTCTAAGAGGAAAAGCTTTCAGTTTTACTCCATTCAGTAAAATATTAGCTGTGTGTTTGTCATCGATAGCTTCAATCAGTTTTAGAAATGTGCCACCTATGCCTATACTCTTCAGTGTTCTAATTAGAAAAGGATGCTGGATTTTATCAAATGATTTTTCTGCATCTATTGAGAGGATCATGTGATCTTTATTTTTGCCTCTGTTAATATGGTGGATAATGTTTATGGACTTGTGTATGTTAAACTAGCCTTGCATCCCTGGGATGAAGCCTACTTGATCATGATGAATGACTTTTTTGATGATAAGCTGTAATCTATTGGCTAGGATTTTGTTGAGAATTTTTGCGTCTATGTTCATGAGTGAGATTGGTCTGAAATTCTCCTTTTTGTTTTGGTCTTTTCCTGGTTTTGGTATCAGGGTGATGTTTGCTTCATAGAATGTGTTGGGGAAGATTCCTTCTTCCTCAATTTTTTGGAATAATTTCTGCTGTACAGGAATAAGCTCTTCCTTGAAGGTTTGATAGAATTCTGGTGTGAAGCCATCTGGACCAGGGCATTTTTTGGTTGGAAGATTTTTTATTGTTTCTTCGATCTCAGTGCTTGAAATTGGTCTGTTCAGGAGCTCCATTTTTCCTGGCTAAGTCTAGGGAGAGGGTGTGATTCCAAATATTGATCCATTTCCTTCACATTGTCAAATTTCTGGGCATAGAGTTTCTGGTAGTATTCAGAGATGATCTCTTGTATCTCTGTGGGATCAGTTGTTATTTCCCCTTTATCATTTCTGATTGAGGTTACTAGAGAGTTTACTTTTCTATTTCTCATTAGTCTGGCCAATGGTTTATCTATTTTATTTATTTTTTCAAAAAAACAACTCCTTGTTTCATTAATTTTCTGAATGATTCCTTTGTTTTCAATTTCATTGATCTCTGATTTGATTTTGGATATTTCTTTTCTTCTACTGGGTTTAGGCTTAGATTGTTCTTCTTTTTCTAATTCCATAAGATGGCTTGTGAGTTTGTTGATGTTTTCTCTTTCTGTTTTTCAAATGTAGGCATCTAAAGCGATAAATTTTCCTCTCAAAACTACTTTTGCAGTATCCCACAGGTTTTGGTAGCTTGTGTCTTCATTGTTGTTATGCTCAAGGAATTTAATGATTTCTTGTTTTATTTCTTCCTGCACCCATCTGTTATTCATCAGAACGTTGTTTAATTTCCATGCCTTTGTGTGGGGTCAAACATTTTTGTTAGAGTTGAGTTCCACCTTTAGTGCCTTATGGTCTGATAAGATACAAGGTAAAATTTCAATTCTTTTTATTCTGTTGATATTTGTTTTGTGTCCTAGGATATGATCAATTTTGGATAATGTTGTATGGGGTGATTAGAAGAATGTATATTCTTTATCTTTGGGATGGAGTATCTATATGCGTCTATCAAGCATAGTTGTTCTAGGGTCTCATTTAAATCTCTTATATCTTTGTTTAATTTCTGTTTAGAGGATCTGTCCAGCTCTGTAAGAGGAATGTTAAAGTCCTCCGTTATTATGTTATTATCAGATATCATGTTGCTCAGACTGAGTAAGGTCTGTTTCAGGAATCTGGGAGCATTTAAATTGGGTACATAAATATTTAGAATTGAAATGTCTTCTTGTATTTTTCCCTTGACCAACATAAAGTGACCCTCTTTGTCTTTTTTGACTTTAGTTGCTTTAAATCCACATGTATCTGAAAATAAGATTTTAACTCCTTTTTCTTCTGAATTCCATTTGCCTAAAAAATTGTCTTCCAACCCTTGACTCGGAGCTTTAATTTGTCTTTTTAAGCCAGGTGTGTTTCTTGCAGACCTCAAATGGATGGCTTGTGTTTTTTAATCTAGTCAGCCAATCTATGTCTCTTCAGTGGGGAATTCAAGCCATTAACATTTATTGAGATAATTGATAAGTGTGTAGTATTCTATTCATCTTATTTTGTGAGAGTCCATTGCTTAGTTTTATCTTTTGCATCAGTGTGTAGGTTAGGTTCTGTCTTTTAATTTCTGAGTTCTTAGATGACCATTGTCTTCTTGCTTAGAAAGTTTCATTAGAGAAGTCTGCAGTCACTCTTATGGATTTGCCCTGTAGGTCAACTGGCACTTACTCCTGGCAGCTTGCAGAATCTTTTCTTTTGTCTTGACTTTGGACAGGTTCATCACAATATGTCTTAGAGAAGGTCGGTTAGAGTTGAGGAGACCTGGAGTCCGATATCCCTCTGAAAGCAGTGTGTCAGAATCTTTTTGATATTTGGGAAATTTTCGATTATAATATTCTCTAGTATGGCTTCCATTCCTCTGGGGCATTCTTCTTCTCCTTCTGGAATTCCTATAACTCGTATGTTGGAATGTTTCATAAATTTCCATATTTCTGACAGTGAGCGTTCTGCTCTCTCTCTCTTATTTTCTGCCTCTTTTACTATCTGAGTCATCTCAAGAACTTTGTCATCTACTGCCAAAATTCTTTCTTCTGCATGATCTAACCTGTTGCTGATACTTTCCATTGCATCTTTAAGTTCCCCAGTTGACTGCTTCAGTTTTGCTATATCCTTCATATCGTTCTGCTATATTCTTCATATAATTCATCTCTTATTTGATTCTGTTTTTGGATTTCCTTTTGGTTATTTTCCATTTTATTAGCAGTTTCCTTCATTGTTTCCATCATTTCCTTCATTGTTTTCATCATGTGTATTCTAAATTCCCTTTCTGTTATTCCTAACATTTTGTTAGAGGTAGAATCCTCTGCAGTAGGTACCTCATGGTCCCTTGGAGGGGTTGCTCTGGACTGGTTCTTCATGTTGCCTGGAGTTTTCTGCTGATTATTCCTCATGAGTGATTTCTTTCATCTGTTTTCTTGCCCTAATTTTCTTTTCACTTCCTTTTGCTCTTTAAGTTCCCATGCCTGTGGACTAAGGTTTCGATGAGTCCTTTTGGTACAGGAACAGATGGATGAGAAGGTTGAAGAGCAAGAAGGGATAAAAGAAAGAAAAAGAAAGAAAGAAAGAACAAAAAGAAAATAGAAACAGGAGAGGGGGTGGGTAAAAGGGAATACTGACAAAAAGAAAGAGGGAGACAGAGCAATATAGGTGTACAGTAGGGTACTTTGACACAATCTTAAAAAAAAAACAACCTCTGGGGGTGCCTCGTTGGGTGGTTCCCTTGAGGTCAGCAGCTCTTTGCTAACCTGATCAGACACAGTACCCCACCTCTACCAAGTAGAGAGGAAAGACAAAAATACTATAAATCAAACCAAAACAAGCAAACAAAAAACTTTACGGGATAAAATTTGGTTAAAAGCCAAATAATAGGGATAGAAACACTAGCAAAATTGAAGTTGTAATTATTGAAACAGGCAGCAATGGTAAATTGTATTTAAACTAGAAAAATGGAGAAAGAAAAGAAAGAAAAAACAAAAGAAAAAATCTGTATGGAAAAGGTTGAAATTAAAAAACAAAACAACAACAAAATAAAAAACAAACAAACAACAACAAGAACAAAAAACAACCCGAAACAAAGTAGTATATATATCTGGTTGAATATTGTCTGGGCAACAGGTGGTCTTCTGGGGTATGAGATGTTAATCACAACGCTGATACAACTGGAGGCCTCGACTTATTTCTCAAACTCCACAGGGTTGACACCCTAAATCTCTCTTCAGCCCTCTTAAAAGGCACTTTAAACTTCTAAACTTGGCTAAACAGAAGATTTCCCAGGAAAGTGCTTGTCACTGGGATTACTGCTGAAGTGGCTATCTACTTACCCAGTGTGCCAAAACCGGTCTCACTCTGCCCCTGAGGGTTAAGGCTGTAAGGTGGCTCAGTCCCCGCCTTTAGGCTGCTCGGTCACTAGGTTATCAGCTCCCGCCCAATCCTTGCTCTGCAACCCTGAGGGTGGAGCTTGCCAGGGCGTTCTCTCACAATGGCTCCCTGCGGCCCACAGCCAAACACTATTAGCTCCGTCCAGCTCAGCGACTAAGTCTGGGGCCCTAGACAATGCCCAAAGTTCTCCACACTCCTGCTCAAGCTCTCCCCAAGGCAGTTCAACTGAGTGCCAAGTCCAAAAACACCAAAACAGTTCATAGGTAAGGCCTTTCTGGTTTGCTGTGTCGTTGCTACTGTACTTACAGCTGCTGGTGGGATTAGATCTATGGAACACATGTGATCACTTGCCAGTTTTCCACTGTTTTTGTCCTCTTGGGGTGCAGAAGTCTCTCACTGACTCTCTGTATCCTCAAAGGGATGATTATAGGCAGATCCCACCAGCCAGGGATGCCTGGAGTCTTATCTCCCCAGACTCATGGTGCCCAGTTGCAGGGAAGCTGTTACTCAGCTCCCATCTTGCTCTCACATCAAGAAAATTTTTTAATATAAAAATACAGACAGGATACAAGGAAAATGATGGAGAAAGATATTCTGTATCAACACTAATCATCATGTTTGAGTGAGTATGTTAGTAGCAGATGAGTATAAAGAATTTTATTAGGAACAAAGGTAGCCATGTCATGATGGTAAAGGTTTAAATTCATTAACAATACATGACAATCAGATATTTATATACCCAATAATCCATAAAAATGCATGAAAACAAGCTGATAAAACTGAAAGGAGAATTAAGCAATTTCAGAATTAAACAGAGTTTTCAAACTTCTTTCTCACTAATTGATGAAGCAAGTAATAAAAAAACAAAAGAAAATCAGTGAAGTAACAGATTTGAAGAACACTATCTACTGACTTTAATTTTCAGTTGTTGAGTTTTCTACTCTTAAATTACAGAATACTGTTGCTTTATTTCCAAAAATACATAGAATACTCATAATATAGATTATATTTTAGCTATAAAACAAATCTCAGTAAGGTTATAAGTATGAAATAATCAGAACATATTCTGTGATCATAATAAAATTAAAATAAATGTTAATAATAGGAGACTATCTAGAAAATCCAAAAATATGTAAAAATTAAACCACATAATTTTAAATAACCAACGTGTTTAAGGTAAATTGAAATAAATGGTATTTTTTAAGTCCATAAAAATCAACATATCAAAATTTGTAGAATACACCTGAAACAGTTCTTAGATGGAAATTTATAGTTTTAGATGCATATATAAAAAATAAAAAAGGTTTAAAATCAATTATGTAAGTTTCCAATTAAATCTAGAAAAAAATAGCACCAAAATAAGTACAAGAAAGGAAATAATGAAGTAAGTACAAAAATTATTCAAAAAAGAATAAGGCAAATCAATAAAACAATAGCTGGTTTCATGAAAGTATCAGTAAAATTGTCTAGTTAGTTTGAATACGAAAAAAGAGAAGACATGAATTAGATATCAGAAATGAAAGAGGCAGCTACTGATTCTGCATATAGTAAAATAAAGAATATTATTAAATTTTATGGAATATGTTAAAAAACTTATAAAATAGGAAAATATCTTAAAAACATATTTTCAAAATTAACTGATAAATACATTATATAATTTTATATTTTAGAAAACACCTTCCAGGTCAAATGGCTTCATAGGTGTATGGTACCACATTCTTATGCAGAGATTATACTCATTTTGTACAAACTCTCAGAAAATTCAGGAGGAGGTCAAGATTCCTAACTTGGCTTGTGAGATCAATCCAGCAGTCTTTCCTTATCTGTGGGGGTTATGTTCCAAGGCTCCCAGCGGATGCCTGATATTGCGTCCTTTGTGTTTTATATACATGTACTATGCTTTTTGTACACATACCTGTGATAAACTTTAATTTGTAATTAAGCTTAGTAGGAGATTAACAACAATCATAAAATGGAACACTTACAACAATATACTGTAATAAAAGTTATGTGAATATGGTCTCTCTCTCTCTTTCATAATATCTTCTTATACCACATTCGCCCTTCTTGTGATGGTATGAGATAAGAAAATGCCTAGATGATGAGAAGGAGATGAATTTTTCAGGCATTATGGTGCAGCAAATTTTATGATATAGCACCCACTGTAATGTAGATGATGTAGTTACTTTTCACCTTCTGAAGGTAAGTCAGAAGGAGGATCATCTGCTTTAAGTGATCCTGGATTATCAAGTCATGATCGTGTTGTTGGAAGTAAGGAGCAGATGTTGATGACTAACAGGCAGATAGTGTCCATAGCGTGAAAACACTGGACAAGTGAATGATTCATGTCCTGAGCAGGACAGCGTGGATGGCAAGAGATTTCATCATGCTACTCAGAATGGCATGCAATTTAAAGCTGAGGACTTGTTTATTTATAGAATTTTTCCATTTAATATTTTTAGAATGCATTTGACTATGAGTAACTGAAACTATGGAAAGTAAAGCCTCAAGAAAAGGTACTATTGTATTACCCTAAGACAAAACCAGAAGATAAGGACACAGGAAAAGAAAGCTAGGTAACTATATCCTCATGGACAATAATGTAAATACCCTAGATATAATTACGTATTTCTGGATTTATTAGAAAATAAATCTACTTTATATAAAAAAGGGAATATGCCAAAACCAAAATGGAAATATCTAAGGAATGCAAAATAGGATTAATATTTAAAGTCAATCAAGATTGTAGTTTCAGCTAAGAGTGAGAAGTTTGGGAGGAAGCAAAAATTAATGAATGTCCATAGATGAGGTCTGGATAAAATTCAGATATTTCTGTTTTTCTGGACAATAAGGAAATACTAGAAATAATTCAGCATCTGTAAATTTGATAACTTTGTATTAAAGGATCTGAAAATTGTGGCTTCTAGTCAACTCAACCCAATATGTTTTGGTGATTAAAGTTTCCATAGAGAATAGCCACTATTATGGGTACATTTGCTGTGTATGTATGGCTGTTTTCATGCTACAATCTCAGAGTTGAGGGGTTGTGACAGAGAACACAGGACCCACAAACCTAAGATATTTACTATATGGTCTTTATGGGAAAAAATTAGCTCAACTATGGCATTTTTTTGTGGGTCAATTTGTAGATCAAATAGTTTGGGATTATCCCTAACTCTTCTCTCTTATACTTATTATCCATTTTATCCACAAATGTACAAACTGTGTCCAGATCCCAGCTATTTCTCATTATCCTTACAGCTGGCCATCCAGTGCAGGCCACAGTTTTGTCTCCAGTGGATATTCCCCACACAGGTTCTACATTGGTTTGTTTGTTTTCTCTACTGTACCTCTATACTCTTTACTAACCACAAGGAAGAAAGAACTAATTTGTTTAAAATGGAAATCTGATCATATCATTCTGCTTATAAATCTCTTGCATCTTCCCTTTCCAGTCAGAGTGAAAACTGAAGTCTTTACAATGGCCAAAAGAACTGCCACAATCTGCCCATCACTTAGCATCTCTGCATCTGACATCTGACATCCTTATTTCCCACTCCAACTCATTTCCTGATACTCTCACCACTGACGCCCCTGTAGTTTCCCTGGGCTCTCAGCAGTTCCTTAAACCTACCAGGTCAGGTTTTCAGCACAGTGCTTCAGATTTCTGCTGACCTGGTCCTTGAGCACACTCAGTGACACAGTGTCAGCCTCTAAATCCCTCCCTCCTCTCCTTCTCCCCCTGTTATACTATATTTGTCCTAGTACTCACCACCATCTGACAATAAACACTAGTTGACGAATACAACAAAGTCTATACAAAATCTTGCTCAGGAGAATATTGTTAGAAGTAAATTTTTAATATATATTGAGAAAAATACATATTCCCTTGTATAGTCCCAATTTTGTAATTAAATATTATGAATATATGATTACATGTGTAGGTACTCACTGAGATTTTATTTATGTGAGGAAGATTGTGAGTGGTTTTAATTTTCTGTTTCAACTTTCTACAATTCACATTGTTATTTTTTAAGTAGAAAAAATGACTGGAATACAAACAAATTTATGGGAGAAGTTGCTTAATTGAGAGAACTCTTCATCTTGGCTCTTCTCCATAGCATTTGAAACAGAGACACTACAGGAACTTCAAACAGCAGATGTGTGTCCAGAGAAACTATTCTAGAATGTACACCACTGAGCATGTATTTGTTTCAAGAGGCTAGAATATGAATGGAGATGGAGGTGCCACATAATATGCAATTGTCTTTAAAAAAAAAAAAACTATTAGACACCTAGTGCCACGTATCACTAGGTGTCTAATAGTTCAAACTATCCTTCATATATATATATATATATATATATATATATATATATATATTATTTCTAATAAGTTCAGGCTATTCAAATTTAGCAACTTATCCATGTTACCTTGGTCACTACTTTTTACAAGTAGTAAAAAGTACTTGCCCATTTAACTGTTTGAATATATGGCCAGGCTTTTTGTATGTGTGAACTTTGGGATATGTTATTCATATCTCAAACCTGCTTCTTCCTGTTTTTACCTGGGCTCCAAATAAAACAATTCCTTCAAACCAAGTGAATTGCTTTCACTTCTAAATATATCTATGTAAAAACTTCTCCAATCACCTGATAAATTAGGTTTTATTAGCTAATTGTACTTTCAACCTTAGATTAACAGATTCTTGGAAAAGGTGAGCAATTCTAACAACCCATTTCTGAGAAATTTGCTTTCTTTTTCTTCACCTTCTGCATTAGTGAACATTGTCTTTAGAGATGTTCAGAATTGGAACAACATATGTGTCCTGAATATAGTGCCATTTAAAAAAAAATGAATTGAGTTACTTCAAAGAAATATGCCTTTGAGAAGAAATATAGTAGAACCTCTATCAGTTGACCATCCAAAGGATTGTAAGAAACTGGTCAATATATGGAGGTGGTTCAATATAAGGAACCAGGCCTACTGTACTGATATGGAGAGGTGGTGCATGTCCAGTCTATGAAAATTAGGTCAACTTCAGAAGGTGGTCAATGCAGGGGTAGGGAGGTGATCAACTATGGAGGTTCTACTGTACATGGATTTATACAATTTAAATACTTCCTAATCACTAAAATGTTTATTAAACTTCCCTGTTTTAGATTTAGATATTTAATTCACAGTAGAGATTTTTAGACCTCTCACTCATTTGGTTCCATAAGATCTATCATGAAAATATCTTACCAACTCAAGTTTGAATCTTGACAGATGGGAAAGTATTTATGTATTTATTTTCTATGGTGCTAGCTACAGAATTTGACATAACCCTAGAGTTCCATGAAATAGAATTTCCATAATTTTTCTCAGAAGACTTGTTCTTTGTCTAAGTTTTCTAGACACATACTTTTCTTTGAACGTTTTCTGGGTCCTCTAATAAACGGATATCTGTGCTTGAATCCCTCTTTCTCTACTCATAGCTTCATGGAATCTAATATCTGACGCCCATGTTGTTGAGTAGTCTACAAGTTCAGATATCTTCTCCACAAAACTTTTATGTTCCAAGTCTTCCTTTCTCCATAGATTTTTGTGTCTGTGGTAAAGGGGAAGCTCCTGACTGGAAGTATAATTAGTCAATTGTTAGAAGTAATGAAAATAAATAGATTGGGTTTTACATCCAAAGCATTTTGATGAGGAACCTAATGAAGCCTTTGAAAACCTGTAGGAAATAAGGGATAAGCTCTTGGCCAACAAACCTTGGAAGGGAGAAATAACTTCCATGGGCAGTTGGAACAGATGGTATCTTAAGCATGACAGATTTCCCACCATTTTAAGTAGAATCAATATCCAGAAGCATGAAGTAAATTAGGGGGCAGTTGGACGAGAATCTGCCTGTTAGTTTGATTTAGATGTGGGTCGATTTGCATAGTTTTGCCATGATACTTTGTTTTAGTTCATTACTTGTGACCAGATTCAATAGCAATCATTATGAGATTGTGATGAGAAACTTTCTGACATAAACTTGAAACCAGAAAGATTTAAAAGGAAAGAGCAAGTGAATTGAAGGAGCCTAACTACATCTCCATGTCGACTCTCTTCCTCTGTGGATATTCAGATAATTTCATGGGCACCATGCTTCTGAAATGAAGTCACAAAGGAGGCAGAGGAGGATGGAGAAGTATATGGAGAAGATACCAGTATTTATCATGAGTTTACTTTATGCCTGGGGGTTTCCAGCTGGAATTCTTTTAATTCTTGGTACAGATAGCAGAGTTAATAAGTGACAAAGTCTGGCTGGCCTCAAATCCATGTTTAAATGAATTCGTAAGCCATGCTTTTTACCTTTCAATGACATGTTCATGTTTGATTGTCCTTTAGCATTTAGCTCTTTCTTCCAATAGACATCCAAAACCTGAGCCCATTCTTAAAGGTTATTCTCCTTGAGAAAGTCTTGTGTTCTCAACTCAGGATACTGATAGACTATACTCACTGAATATAAGATTTAATCGTATTTTAGCTAAAAACCCCAAAATTTAATCTGAAGAAATGAACTCCTAATAGTAAATGATCAGGCTTCAAGTTATTTACATAATCATGTAAGAACTAGCTATTCACCAAATATCTATGAGGTCCCAATTACACTGTGCTAAATACTGAGAAGACAGTGTGAGCAAGAAATGACACAGTTGTTATTTCATGGAGGATAGATTTATATGAAATTCCAACTGTTAAGAAGTTCAGCTTATCACATTGAAGGTTTAGCTTACATGTTGGAGAATTCCAAGCTGAACAGTAGTGTCTGCCTTATTTCATGGGGAATATTCCTGAGATCAACCCTAGTGGAAGAAAGAGCAAGAATTAGGCAGAGGAAAAAACTGAGCTTTAATTCAGGCTCACTGAAGCTAAGTTGGCCCTTTAGAGTTGTCTCAAATTGGGGGAAAGGGTCAGGTCTTTACATTTTGTATCCGTCATTAGACTTGTGCTGCTTCAGAAGAAAAGTAGTTTGAGGACAGAGTAGAATGTATGGAAATAGACGTAACTTTTTCCAAAAGTTTTAGCTTACATAGTAAAGAGCAAGATAAAGTGGTGCCTAGAAGGCAATGATGGCCACAGTGAACATTTATAGGCGGTGGCTCACGCCTGTAATCCCAGCACTGTGGGAGGATGAGGAGGGAGAATCGCTTGAGCTCAGGAGTTCGAGACTCGCCTGAGCGACAGTGAAAACCCGACTCGTGAAAAAAATGGAAAAACCCAGCCAGGCGCCGCATGGAGCGCCTGTAATCCCAGCGACTTCAGAGGCTGAAGCAGCAGGGTGCACGCAGCCCGAGTCTGAGGTTGTGGTGAGCTACCACGCCCACTGCACTCTGCTCAGGGGCATAGGGTGTGACCCTGTCTCCACAACAACAACAAAAAAAAGTAAAGAAATAAAAAATAAGCAACGAAATAAAATAAAAAAGCCAAAAAAAAAAAAAGTGAACATTTATTTTATAGGAGAAGTTTTCAGGTAGGAGAGTTTATCAGAGACATAGATATCTCACCACAGAAACAATCTTTGGGTAAGTCCCACATTGTTTCTTGGTATAAATATAAGTATGATACACACTGTCTTAGAACTTTAAACTTATTACTTAAAGTTTGTTCTTCCTACTTTTCCCAAGATATTTATTAGGAGACTTTACTCAGCAAAGTAGGAAGATGCAGGTTAAACATAGAAGGCTGAGTCACAGTCTAGTTATGAAATAAAAACAGGCTATGACTTCGGGCATAGGATATTGGGAAGAGCCATCTTAGAATCTGGAATGGCTTTTCATAATAATACCAAAAATATGTCTATTGATTAATCCAGGCATAACATTTTGTGCCTTTGTTCTAAGTATTGGAGATATATTTGATATAATTTGAATTAGCATGTGTGGCTGATCCCAAGAAGAGAAAGACTAAAGACATGGGAACTACTGACGATAGCAATAGGGATCAAGATCAGATATGAAGCCCTGGGGTTAACCTTATCAATGATCTGGATATACTTGAAAGTGAAGGTGAGAAAATATGAACTTTCTACTTTTGTGTGACACTAATGTTCTAAATATGTTGCTGTATCATTTTATTATGAGGAATTTTATGATTTCCACTTTCTTTTTTTAAATTTTTTTTATTATTAAATCATGGCTCTGTACATTAATGCGGTCATGGGGCACCATATACTGGTTTTATATACCATTTGACATATTTTATCACGCTGGTTAACATAGCCTTCCTGGTATTTTCTTAGTTATTGTGTTAAGACATTTATATTCTACATTTACTAAGTTTCACATGTACCCTTGTAAGATGCATCATAGGTGTGATCCCACCAATCACCCTCCTTCTGCCCATCCTCCCCCCTCCCTCCCCTGTCTCTGCCCCTTCCCCATATTCTTAGGTTATAACTGGGTTATAGCTTTCATATAAAAGCCATAAATTAGTTTCATAGTAGGGCTGAGTCCATTGGATACTTTTTCTTCCATTCTTGAGATACTTTATTAAGAAGAATACGTTCCAGCTCCATCCATGTAAACATGAAAGAGGTAAAGTCTCCATCTTTCTTTAAGGATGCATAGTATTCCATGGTGTACATATACCACAATTTATTAATCCATTCGTGGATTGATGGGCACTTGGGCTTTTTCTATGAGTTAGCAATTATGAATTGTGCTGCAATGAACATTCTGGTACAAATATCTTTGTTATAATGTGATTTTTGGTCTTCTGGATATACACCTAGTATAGAAATTATAGGATTAAATGGCAGATCTAATTTTAGATCTCTAAGTGTTCTCCAAACATCTTTCCAAAAGGAATGTATTAATTTGCATTCCCACCAGCAGTGTAGAAGTATGCCCTTTTCTCCACATCCACGCCAACATCTCTGGTCTTGGGATTTTGTGATATGGGCTAATCTTACTGGAGTTGGATGATATCTCAAAGTAGTTTTGATTTGCATTTCTCTGATGATTAAGGATGATGAGCATTTTTTCATATGTCTGTAGGCCGTGTGCCTGTCTTCCTCAGAGAAGTTTCTCTTCATGTCCCTTGCCAATACAGCGATGGGATCACTTGTTCTTTTCTTGCTTATACGTTTGAGTCTCTGTGGATTCTGGTTATTAAACCTTTGTCAGAAACATAACCTGCAAATATCTTCTCCCATTCTGAGGGCTGTCTGCTTTACTTACTGTGTTCTTGGCTGTGCAGAAGCTTTTTAGTTTCATCAGGTCCCAGTAGTGTATTTTTGAAGCTGCTTCAATTGACCGGGGGAGGGGGACTCCTCATAAAATATTCGCCCAGACCAATTTCTTCAAGAGTTTTCCCTGCACTTTCTTCTATTATTTTTATAGTTTCATGTCTTAAGTTTAAATCTTTAATCCAGTGAGAGTCTATCTTAATTAATGGTAAAAGGTGTGGGTACAGTTTCTTTTTTTTTTTTTTTTTTTGGCCGGGGCTGGGCTTGAACCCGCCACCTCCGGCATATGGGACCGGCGCCCTACACGTTGAGCCACAGGCGCCGCCCTACAGTTTCAGTCTTCTACAGTTGGCCAGCCAGTTCTCACAGCACCATTTGTTAAATAGGGAATCTTTTCCCCACTGAATGTTTTTAATTGGCTTGTCAAAGATCAAATAATGGTAAGTAGATGGGTTCATGTCTTGGTTCTCTATTCTGTTCCATACATCTACCTCTCTGTTTTTGTGCCAGTACCATGCTGTTTGATCACTATCGATTTATAGTATAGTCTGAGTCTGACTTTGTTTTTATTTCTGAGTAATGTCTTGGCTATTTCAGGTTTTTCTGATTTCATATAAAGTGAAGTATTATTTTTTCAAGATTTTTAAAGTATGACAGTGGAGCTTTAATAAGGGTTGTATTAAAATTGTATATTGCTTTGGGTAGTATGGACATTTTAACAATGTTTATTCTTCCCAGCCATGAGCATGGTATGTTTTTCCATTTGTTAACATCTTCAGCTATTTTTTTTCTTAGAGTTTCATAGTTCTCTTTATAGAGATCTTTTGCATCCTTTATTAGATAAACTCCCAAATATTTCATCTTCTTTGGCACTACTATGAAGAGAATAGAGTCTTTGATTGCTTTTTCATCTTGGCTATTGTTGGTATCTATAAAGGCTACTGATTTATGAATGTTGATTTTGTAACTTGAGATGCTGCTGTATTCCTTGATTGCTTCTAAGAGTTTTGTAGTAGAATCCCTGGTGTTTTCCAGATATGCAATCATATCATCTGTGAAGTGCAAATGTTTGATCTCTTCTGACCCTATATGGGTACCTTTGATCACCTTTTCTTCCCTAATTGTGATGGCTAAAACTTCCATTACAATGTTATAAAGCAGTAAAGACAATGGACAACTTTGCCTGGTTCCTGATCTGAGTGAAAATGATTTCAATTTAACTTCATTCAATACAATATTGGCTGTGGGTTTGCTGTAGATGGCCTCTATCAGTTTAAGAAATGTCCCTTCTATACTAATTTTCCTAAGTGCTGTGATCATGAAGGAATGCTGTGTATTATCAAAAGCTTTTTCTGCATCAGTTGAGAGAATCATATGGTCTTTGTTTTTTAATTTGTTTATGTGCTGAATTATATTTATAGATTTATGTACATTGAACCAGCCTTGAGATCCTAGGATAAAACTGACTTGTTCATGATGTATAATGTGTTGGATGTGTTGCTGAATTCTGTTAGTATCTTGTTGAATTTTTTGCATCTATATTCATTAGTGATATTGGTCTATAATTTTCTTTTCTTGTTGGGTCTTTTCCTTGTTTGGGGATCATGGTGATGTTTGCTTCATAGAACGTGTTGGATAGTATTCCTTCTTTTTCTACATTATGGAACAGGTTGAGAAATATAGGTACTTGTTCCTCTTTAAAGATTTGATAGAATTCTGAGGTGAAGCCATCTGGTCCCGGGCTTTTTTTTTAGGGAGATTTTGTATGGTTGATGCTATTTCAGAACTTGATATAGGCCTGTTCAGCATTTCCACTTGATTCTGGCTAAGTCTTGGAAGGTGACGTGCTGTCAAGTATTGGTCAATTTCCTTCAGATTTTCATATTTCTAGGAATAAAGTTTCTTATAATATTCATTAAGGATTTTTTGAATTTCTGAGGAGTCTGATATTATTTCAGCTTTGTTATTTCTTATTGATGAGATTAGAAATTTTACTCCTTTTTTCCTGGCTAGGTTAGCCAAAGGTTTATCTATTTTATTGACGTTTTCAAAAACCAACTTTTTGATTTATTGATCTGTTGTATAATTCTTTTGTTTTCAATTTCATTTAATTCTGCTCTAATTTGGGTTATTTCTTTTCTTCTACTGGGTTTGGGGTTTGAATGTTCTTCCTTTTCCAGTTGCTTGAGATGTTCCATTAAGTTGTTAACTTCCTCTCTTTCTGTTCTCTTGAGGAAAGCTTGCAGTGCTATAAATTTCCCTCTTAGGACTGCCTTTGCGGTATCCCAGAGGTTCTGATAATTCGTGTCTTCATTGTTGTTTTGTTCCAAAAATTTGGTTATTTCCTTCTTTATCTCATCTCTGACCCAGCTATCTTCAGCATAAGGTTATTTAACTTCCATGTTTTTGTATGAGTATACAGATTCCTGTTGTTACTAAGCTCAACGTTTATTCCATGGTGGTCCTGGAAGATGCAAGGAATAATTTCTATTCCTTTAAATTTACTGAGGTTAGACTTGTGACCTAAGATGTGATCAATTTTGGAGTATGTTCTGTGGGCTGATGAGAAGTATGTGTATTCAGTTTTGTTGGGATGAAATGTTCTGTAGATGTCTGCTAAATCCAAATGTTGGATGGTTAGGTTTAAATCTAAGATTTCTTTGCTCAGCTTCTTATTGGAGGATGGATCCAACACTGCCAAAGGAGTGTTGAAATCTCCAACTATTATGGAGCTGGAAGAAATAAAGGTGCTCATGTCTGTTAAAGTTTCTCTTATAAATTGAGGTGCATTCTGGTTGGGTGCATAGATATTAATAATTGAAATCTCATCATATTGAGTATTACCCTTAACACATAAGAAGTGATCATTCTTTTTTTTTTTTTTTACTTTTGTTGGTTTAAAGCTTATTGTATCTGCAAATAGAATTGCAACACCTGCTTTTTTCTGATTACCATTTGCCTGAAATATGGATGACCATTCTTTCATCCTGAGTCTATATTTATCTTTTAATATAAGATGAGATGCTTTTATGCAGCAAATATCTGGTCTGAGTTTTTATATCAAGTCAGCCAACTTGTGCCTCTTTAGGGGACAGTTTAAGCCGTTCACATTAATGGAGAATATCGATATGTCCTCTAAATTTTGTGTATTGAGTTTTTGAAACTTCAGTGGACATTTTTAATCCTTTCGCCATTGTGGAATTTGGAGTTTCATCAAAAGTTTCTGAGTGAGTTTACTTTTGTGGTAGAAAATTTTGCTTTTCATTATGGAGGATAGGTCTGAGAATATCCTGAAGAGCTGGTTTGGTTATGGCAAATTTCCTCTACGTGTGAATGTCATTAAAGTATTTAATTTCTCCATCATAAATGAAACTCAGTTTAGCTGATTACAGGATCCTGAGTTGAAAGTTGTTTTGTTTTAGGAGATTAAAAGTTGATGACCACCCTCTTCTGGCTAAAAGCTTTTAGCAGAGAGATCTGCAGTCATTCTAATATTCTTCCCTTTGTATGTTATGGTTTTCTTACTTCTGGCTGCTTTCAGAATTTTGTCCTTCATATTAACTTTAGTGAAGTTAATTATGATGTCCCTGGGGGATGTCTTATTCGGGTTGAATCATGCTGGGGTTCTGAAACTGTCTGCTATCTGAATTTCAGAATCTCTTGGCATGTCTAGAAAATTCTCTTTCATAATTTCATGGAGAAGGGCCTCTGTGCCTTGTGAAGCCACTTCATTGCTTTCAGGGATTCCAATGAGGCGTATCTTACCCTTCTTCGAATTATTCCAGAGCTCTCTGAGAGAATGATCCATTTTTGCTCTCCATTTTCCTCTTCTTTCAGAGTTTTGGAGCATTTAAAAGCTTTGTCTTCAATGTCAGAAATCCTTTCTTCTGCTTGTTCCACTCTGTTACTGAGGTATTCTACTATATTTTTCAGATATTTGAGGGCTGCAAATTTTTGCTTCAATGTGTCAAAATCTTTGGTGATCTTGTCTTTAAATTCATTGAATTCTTGAGACAACTTTTGAATTTCTCCTCGAATGTCTATTTCCCACTTTTTCTACATTCTATTAATCTTGTTTGCAATCCAGTCTCTGAACTCAATTTCTGACATCTCGGCCAACTGTTTATGAATCGGATCTTCAGTTACATCTGCCATATCTTTCCTCTTGGGGGTTGATCTACTCTGGTTATTCATGTTACCAGAGTTTTTCTGCTGATTCCACCACATCATTATTTTATACCATTTGACTAGATGGGTGGATAAAAAAATGTTGAGTTTGGGGCTCCAGGAGTAGTGTTTAACCAGCACTTTTTCCAAAAGCTGGGACTGGTGTCTGTACCTTTTCCCCTGTAGCTTTGCCAAGGATCTGTATAGTGCTACAGCCTGAGAAACTGGGGACCTGCTTGGTGTGGTGGTGCTAAGTGGCTCTGTCTTGTTTTCAGCTGGTCTCTGTCTGACCCTAGTGAATCAGTTACTCTGGGTTGAAGTCTCAGCTGTGGAGAAATATTAGCAATTAAGTCACCCCGCCCCCACAGGCAACAATTGGAAAAGGAAAATCAAACCTTCCTGCAACCACATCCCAGGGTACCATTTAGATAATCCTTGGGTGATTGGCCCACATCAAGAGGTCCAAATAAATTGTCTCAGTCATCACCTGTCTCAGGTGGGAGAGTTTAAAACGTCTCTGGCAACTAGTTTGCAGGGGTCTGCTGATAACTCAACTCAAATCTGACTTGCTCCAATGCTCTGTGAGGTCAGAGGACCCACACCGCAAATAGATTAGTCTTGGAAGCTTGATACCTCCTTCCCCGTGTTGCACCTCTGTCACACCCAGTCACTGATACCCCGCAGGGCTGTCACCTAGTTGCCTCCAATGAGCAGATACTCCAGGGGTTTGCACCTGCCTGAATCACAGGGATATCTATGTCTCCTCAGCCAGGCCACTGCTCTCTGCCACTATCAAGCAGGGGAAGGTGAGGCCTGACAACCTGGGGCTGTTCACTCATTCCAGCCCTGCCCCTGATTGATGTTACTGACAGAACTGAACAACTTTGAGTAATTTGTTTCTGTCCCAGCTAAATTCCCCTGCAGAAGAGAAGCTGTTTTGAGTTCACAGAACCTGTGCCTCAGGCCCTGTCTTTGTTGCTGCCCAGTTTTTATTTGCAGCATAGTTAGCTGTCAGTTCTAGCCTCCTGCTCTCCTTTGTCCAGGATGATGATCCCCTGAGGGCCGGGTGCATCTTATGCTCAGTAAAGTGGTCCTCTGGGTCAGCCTCACCCTGGGAATCTGCCAGCTCTGTATGTACATTTTCTAGTCCCCACATTCCACCCACACTGGTACCACCTCAAGCAAACCCTTTCCTCACGGGGCCTGTGTTTCCATCCCAGATCTTTTCTGCCAGTGCCTGCCACTGGAGAAGATGCCCAGCTTCCTCTGGTTGCCCAGGGAGACAGGGTTGTGACTCTGGACTATCCAGGGGTGAGCCAGATTGTTGCCAAAAATGGCTGCTGCTCTATGCCTCGGGGCACACTGCTCCGGTTTGGTTCCCTCTCTGCTGACTGTCCTCTCCTCACTTCCGTGCCACAGAATCAGCACTGGCTAGCAGCAGTCCATGCCCTGTCTGTACCTTTCAAGATAATACCCATGAATCTGGACTCCTGGGGTACAGGCCTTCAGACCTCAGAGTGAGAGTGGAGGGGAGTGCTGGAAGCTCAGAATTACAGGTAGAGAATATATACAGTTTTATGCCTAGCAGGAGAGTGCCATGGCACCCTAGTAGGGGAAGTAGGTCCTGTTTATAGAGGGTCTCTCCTGTGGGATATAATGAGAGGACTTATGAACTCTGCTCATTTGTTTATGGGGTACTCTGAGCCATTCTCATGTGGGAGGGGACTCCCATCTGCTTGGTTATGGATTTTGTACTTTTTGTTTGTATCCTTGGGGTCGCATCTCGCCTCAGCGGGGTTGATGTGCATTCTTCAAACTTCTCTCTTGGTGCATCTCTAATCCACCCGGTTACTTGCTAAATTTCTGTCCTTTAACTCTCCTTCTGGATGGGAGCCTTTGTGGAAAGCTGGCTTCAGTCAGCCATCTTGTCTCCGCCGAATCTGATTTCCATTTTCTGTCTAGTAGTTAATTATGTTCTTTCTGGGAAAACCCATACAATGTTTATTCATTCATTCAACCATTTAAAAATAATATATGTATTTTTGGATTGGCACTGTGCTACTGGCAGAGTATGGGGGGTAGCAGAAAAAATGATATAGACCCATCTTTTGTGGGAAGACAGATGAAGATACATAAAAGTAATGAATGGCACCAATTGTCATACATGCTAAAGGGAATGAATTGTCACAGCAGAGAGTAAGAGAACAGGAATGTGATAGCAGGGAAGGGAACACACTTTAGACTGAATGATCAGAAAAGATCTTTCTGACCAGTTGACTCTTAGGCTAAACCTCGGGATGAGAGTGAGAGAGCTAGAGGAAGGTAGGATGAGCCTGCTATGTACCAAACAGAGGGAACCATGCACATAGACATCCTGGGGTATGAAAGGGCTTCATATGTTCAAGGGACTGAAATATGTCCAAGAAAATGGGAAAGTTTGCAGAGGAAAGGAGAAGTCAGATCATCAGAATTCACTGGCAGCCACATATCAGAAATAGCAGTTTTCTTTTCAGTGCAATGGGAATCCATCACATGGTTTAAGAAGAGCAGCTTCAGGACATGATTCATACTTTAAAATTGTCTTTCTGGTTGAATTGTGGAGAAGAATTGTGGTGAAAGAGTGGATGCAGTAGTGTGTGTGAGAAATGATAATGGTATGGTGGGAAAAGGAATGAATGGATTCAGCTATAGTTTGGAGAAAAATGTAACAAAAATATTAGTGAATTGAGTATGGGTTGTTAATTGGAGGGAAATAAACCCTGAATGATCCTGAGGTTTCTGGATTGAGCACCTGAATGAACTATGTTACCATTTACTAAGAATGAAAACCTTGGGCAAAAGCAATTGGAGGAGGGCTGGGCTGTTAAGAATTCAACTGTGGGCACACTACATTTGAGATACCTATGAGCCATTAAAGCAGACATTTCAGGTAGGTAATGGGATATGTGTATGTTTAAAGATGAGAGCAATGATGTGTGTGAGAGAAATAAACTTTGAAGTTGATGACACATAAATGATACATAGTCATAGCAAAGGATGAGATTATTTAGGCAAGAAAATGACCAATGGGGGGGTGGGGGGAATGAACTATTGCAGAGTCCTGTATTACAGAGTCCTGAAGACTCCAATACCTAAAATTTCAGGTGGATAAGATGGAGACCTTGATGTTGAAGTGAGAATTCCCTTGGTCTGACAACATAATGCATGGCTGCATTTCCAAAATGACACCTAAATTAAGAACAGTTTCCACGTAGAGAGCATTTCCTGTGGTAGCCATCCTTCCAAGTCCTCTGCCTACATTAACATATGTAATTCTCACAACAATTTTGTATAGCAGGTACTTCTGTTATCACTCCCATTTTAGAGATGAAGAACCCAAGTCCCAGAGAGAATAATTGTTATGGTCTGAGTGTTTGTGCCTCCCTCAACCCTAAGTTCCTATGTTGAAGTCCTAATGCGTAAGATGATAGTATTGGAGATGGGGCATTGGGTGATGATGAGGTCATGTGGATACAACGTTCATGAATAGAATGATGCCTTTATAAAGGAGATCCAATAAAGACCCTTCACCCCTTCCTCCATGTGAGGACACAGCAAGAAGTTGCTGTCTGTGAACCAGGAAGAGAGCCCTCACCAGATTCTGAATTTGCCTCTACCTTCATCTTGAACTTCCCAGCCTCCAGAATGGTGAGAAATAAATTTCTGTTGTTTATAAGCCACTCAGTTTGTGGTATTTTGTTATAGCAACCTGAATAGACTGAAGTAATGATAAACTTGGCCAAGGTCACATATGGAGCCAATCTTCAAATCCAAGCTGCCGGGTTCTAGAGCCTGCTCATAATTATGGAAGTTTTTTTGCCTCTTTTTTGTCATAAAGTGTGCTGTCCCAAGTGGCAGAGATCATGGATGCAGGATAAATCTAAGGGTTCTCACAATCCAGCCATAAATCCATCTTGACACGGATTGCTTTTTAAAATTAGATGTAATTCACTGTAAGGGGAAAGAGTCATAAGTGTTATCTAAGGATGAATTTTCACAGAAATTTCTATTCCCTTGATAATTTTCTCACTAGTACTGTAGATTCTGGTCCCATGATAGAAAGCATCAAGCAAGAATGGGCTAGCTTCTCCATTCTCTCTCTGAGACAGTGGGAACCTCAGGCAACCCTTGCAATCAAGTGTGAGAGCCGAGAAGGCATCTGTCTCCTCATTTCACTGAGTCCTCAGTGTGGTGTCTGGGGGCTGGGGCAGAAGTGATGGCTTTCAGCTCTTAGTGTCCTTTGTGAGTTTAGTGGTTGCAGATTGAGAGACAGTGGCTTTGGCTGTGGCAGCAACGTGCTTTGTAGAAGCTTCAAGGACACCATGTGAGCTTTACATCATTTGAGAGAAACTTCCTTGTGGATTTTCAGGTTTCACAAAATCTGGAAGATGGTCTGGGAGATGGAGCAAAAAGAAGGAAATAATATAATGTGTGTGTCAGTTATTAAGCTATTTTTTTCTTGGCTCTAAACGCACAGTTCTATAGTCATCTGGTGACGCTGGATGGTGACTCTAAAACCACGTGTCAGCTTCCTGCTGGGTCCGTGTTAGGCTCTGCCAATAGAAGACACCAGAGGGAGACTTTGGAGCTGCAGGAGAGAGAAGAGACTTGCTCCTCCAAGTTTGCAGTTTTGTCTGCTTGCAGTTTTGGGGGTGAAACCCCAACCTCACAACCACACCTTCCTATGGCAGCAGCTGAAATCATTTGAAATTTCTCAGTGCTTGCAAGATGAAGCTTCTTTGTCCTCTTCCTAGGAGTCTGGGTCCCAGCTGCACGGGGCCCTCCTCTAAGCTCAGAGATAGCAGGTGGCCAGCACTCCTTCCTCAGCTGTGAGTTTCAGCTTCCCAGGGGCCCTTATAGGCTTTAACACTTACAGGGTCTCCCTTTGTTTCCTGACTGTTGATGTGGTATCTGCCTCTTGCTAGTACTACCCCATTACACCTTAGAGACCTATGCTTATCTTTTCATTTCCCTAGTTGTTAACTACTTATAGTTAAGAGATTTTTACATTAAATTCTCCTACTTCAAATAACTGATGTTCTTTCTGCCTCTTGCCTGGACTCCAATGGACACATCAAGTGTATTTATAGAAGTGTGTCAAACAGGAAGGATGCTGCCAGAAATGGCTGTGGATGGAATTCCCTGCCACCTGGAGCTTTCCACAATACGACAGTTTGTTCTTCTGTGGCTTTCTATGGCCAGAGAATTTCCCTGGCTTCCAATCTCTTTCTTCATGAAGGTTCCGGTCCTTTTTATGGGCTCATCTGGGTCGGTCCCAGCTTATCTAGGAGAATCTCCCTTTTAATCAACTCATATCAATTTTTCTGGTACCTTAATTATATATGCAAAATAATTTTACCTTTCTCAGATGATGTCACCTAATTACGGGAGTCAAATCCCTCAAACTGACAGACCTACCCATATTCAATGTGAGAAAACTACACAGGGCATGTAAAACAGAGGGTGGGAATCTTGAGAATGTTGGCTACTAGGGAGACCATAAGTCTCTCACCAAGCTGGATGGCTTCAGCCTCTTGAACCCTGAACATACTTGGGATCATCTGGCCATGGCTAATTTGTATGTCTGTCATTTGAATATGTAGATTGGAAGTCACTTCTGTCCAAATGACCTCTTTTCCCCTTCCTTCAGAGTAGACCACAGCTGTTCTGGAACTAAACTGCAAGACCACACACTGAGCGGTTGCTTTGGCAACTGACACATACTCTGTTCCATTTGAACACTAGTTAATTTTATTTATTTATTTATTTTTTTGCCAGGGCATTGCTAAGCAGAGTAAAAACTGAAATGTTGAAGCTTGTCAAAATCCCAGACATGGCAGAAGCTGGGAGATCACCTGAAGGGTGGGCACAAGCTTCGAAACCAGATGTAAGTTTGTAATATAGAGTCTGTATAATTTGTTGTCCAAAGGGACACATGTCTTCTGTCTTCTAACTAGTACTTTATATATAGCAGCTATGCATCAGATATTTCTTAAATTAAACCAAAGTGCCCATTCAAATGGTTATTTGTATGTATCTGAACCAGCACATACAAAATTTGAATTTCCATGACCCTGAGTTTCCCCAAATTTGATTTTAAACAATCTATTAAAAGTCTAAAAGCATCAAATTCCTTTCTGTCCATCTATTATATTTCTGACTAAAGTGACCCTTGAACTGTTAGAAGTCAGGCGGCTGGTACTGCAATCATTCCCTGTGTTGTTCACAAGAGAGAACAACTTATTTTTAGTCATCCACATGTGAAATAAATAAAAGTAAGTGCATAAATCAATAAAATCACACAGTAGCTCTGCAGTAAGTTGCTGAAGGTGTTTTGTTCCCACGATGCATATGAGTCATCCTACACGCAGAAAGGATGCAGGTCATCCTTTGAGACAACAGTGATGTCCCAGCTCTTGTCAGTCCAGTTCCCAAGATCTATGTTCACCACCTTGTGTTTCACAGAATGTTAGTTCCTTGGGGTATTAATAGGTGTTCCTGTCAAGAACGTTTCTATTGGCAGAATTTTGGGAAATGTAGCACACCTGGACCCCTTCCTGCCACCCTGTCTCCCCTCAAGAGTCACAATTTACACCAGCAATGAGAAGCTCTAAGTGTTCATGGAGTTAGGTATTTAACTCAGCATTTCTCACTTAATTGGACCATAGACACTACTTTTTATCCCCTTGGTGGCTCTGTGATCATCTAATAGTATTCCGAAAAAATAATGTTGCAGTGATACACTTTGAGGAACGCTCGCTAGATTAGCAAGGCATTTGATGAGAAGGATTGTATCTTTGTTCAGATCTTCTAATTGGGGTAGGTGATTTGGGGGAATAAACACCAAGGGGCTCTTTTTATGTGCTGGGCGCTACACAGTATCTCTTACTAACTTTTATCCCTATGGCAGAGGAAATCTGATTCCTATTTATAGGAATGCTGGAGTTGAAGGACATAAAACAATGTAGTCATGTGTCCAACTAGTCTACCACACCTAAAGTTTGGGCTCTTTGCTCTATTAATATGCAGTCTCGTGTACAGGACCCTGAAAAACAAAACTGCCTCATGCCACACGCTTGTACATTCTATCCAAAAGACATAGCTTTCATGAAAGAGTCTAGAGAGATCTGTCGAAAGAAAGATCTCTGTGGAAGAAAATGAAGAACCGGCTTGTGTCTCCAAGTGAAGCTTTGAATATTGTATGCTGGGCAGAAGGGCGTCTGTACATTAGAGGCTCAGAGGTTGGGAATAAAGAACATAAGTCAAGCCAGACCTCAGCATTCTAGGATGCGATGACCACTTTTATTTCCTAAAAAGAAGCAGTTCCCAGGTTTTGTGGATGTTCTGACTGGGTCACTTAGACCCTGGCTGAATATATGCTTGCCTTGTAAGATTTTGACTGAAATTGTGCCTTCCTGAATTTTCTCTTTAGAGAAAAAGTACTCAACAGTCTCTGAAAGATGTGTCAGCCACAGTTGATAAGTACTTTAAAGATTTTATTTCTCTGAGAGGTACTGTAAGCAGGACAATTTACAGAAATAATACCTTAGGGAAAAAAACCTTATAGCTAGTTCACTGTGGACTTCAGTGCATTATGGTATTCTATATTTCAGTACTATCTTCCCAGTATTATATTTTAGACCCTTTTTGGAAAAATTGCTCTTGTGCTATAATCTGCTGGAGTGATTTTGAATAATAGCATTAACAAAAGGTCATTTGTTGTGATTCAGGCTTTTATTTGTTTTGGTTAGTAGGGAGAGCTATATTAATATGTATTAAAATTACACAGTAAGAAAAACAGGATGTGTTTATTTTTTCCATGAATATGATGTATGAAGTGTTTCCAAATCTCAAGTGTTGCTCAATTTCAACCATCATGCAAAGCATTTAATAAAGGTGGACTTCAAAATAGCACACCACGGTAGTACCACATGCAATTGAAATGGAAAGAGATGAAGAGTACGTTAGTTGAATTATTAGTAACCAAACTACCCCAAGTACAGGCTTGTTGAATTCATTCTTCAGGCACATACCTCAGTCACCTTGTCACTGAACGACTTTGAGCCTTAACTGCCCCCTAATCCATCCTGCTCAGCCAGCTTGTCAGTCAAGCACAGAAGGAAAACCCCACGAAGGACAGTTAACTTCATGCACTCTGGCAAGTCTTCCCACCAAGCAGGAATGTTTACCATATTTATATTTGTGTGTATGCTGTCCTCATATACATGCCAGCTTTACTAGTTGCTCTGGAGATTTGAGGCTTCTGAAATCACTTAGCTACCTAGGTGACCAGCTATATAGTTTCTCCCATGCTGTGATGAGCTATGAGGTGTATCTATGTGTGCAGCTCAGTGAGATCATTCTCATGTGTTGCTACTCATTAGAATTCCTTGGGAATCTTTTTTAAACAATACCAAAACCTGGGCATTAACAGAACAATTATTTCAGAATGTTTGGCAGAGAAGTGAGTGTGTAATTATTTAGTATCTATTTTTAAACTTTTATTTTGGAAAAACTTTCACATACATAAGAAGAGGAAAAATAATATAATGAATTTACAGGATAACAAGCCATGACTTGGCAGCAACAATAACAATATCATTGCTAGATTTGTTTTTAATCTAGCCTACACTACTTTCAGTGTCCACCTCCCTTGGATTATTTGCACACAAGTCCTAGATATCCTATCACTTCCTTCAAAAATATTTTAGTGTGGATAGGGATGTAGCTAAAAGAAAGATACTCATTAAAAAATCATAACACCTTCAGAACACTAAAAGTTTAACTTAATTCTTTTTTATAATCAAATACCTGTCAATGTTCATACTTTTCTAATTGTCCCATTTTTTTTATAGTTTATTGGTTCAAATCAGAATTCAAATGAGGTACATAAATTAAAAATGGTTAATGTGTTTCTTATATCTCTTTCAATCTATAGATGACTTCTCCATGTTCTTTTTTTTTCTTGCAAATTTAAAGAGAAACTGGGACATTGTATAGTGGAGTTCTCCAAATGGTTAGGAATAAATGAATTCTGGGACTTTATCTATCATTCTCCTGTGTCTCCTGTATTTCCTGTAAATTAATGGTTAGAGCTCAAGGCTGGGCACAATTTAAATTGGCTAATTTTGGAAAAACTATTTCCTAAGTGTTGTTGGCCACCTTCATCATTTGGCAATACATTTCTGTTTATTTGTCTTTTCTATATAAACAGCCTCTGATAATCAATTTGTAGACCCATTTTTTAAATTAAGGTTTACAGAATGGTGATATTTGAATTCAATTATTTCTCCTTTACTTACTAGATGGAATAGTTCTCTGAAGAAAAGTTTTCTGTCAACAACTATTTGATTACTCTGAGATACAGTTTGTACAGGAAAGAAGAAAACCCTACTTGATTATTTCCCCTTATTTTCTAGTTTTCAAATAATGAAGTTGTATACCAGTCTCCTCCATTGAAATGTTTCTATCATGTTGTTATGAATGCATGAATTTAAAAATATTTGACATATTTTAATACTTGCAATTTTGTTTTATTTATGCCTACATTGTCCCAACAGTGGCCAAAGTAGCCTCTTCATTTGGGATTCTGGGCCTCTTGGATACATTCTTAGTAGTTGTTGACAACATTCTTGCTTTCTCCTATGAAAGCACTTCTTGAACATTCCTGAAAATAGCCATCTGTCTAAGGGGCTCTAGTTCTTTTTATGAGGCTATGTATTCAGAGACACGGCTCTGATTGTTAGATATCATCATTGTTAATAGGTTGTTCATTCTCTGGGACTTTCCAATAGATAGAGTTGGGAAATACATGTGAATGTTTTAAAAATATTTTTTAAAGCTTCATTTTTAGAGAAGTTTTATAATGATAGTAAAATTGAGCAGAAGGTAGAGAAATTTCCCATACGCCCTCTTTCCCTTCATGTGCATAGCCTCTCCCATTACCTGTGTTAACATCTTCCACCAGAACGGTCCATCCGTTACTAACTGTGAACCTACATTGACAAGTCATTGTCAACCAAAGCCTGTGGTTTACATTAAGGATCACTCATGGCATATATTCTGTGCGTTTGGAGAAATGTGTAATGACATGTATTCAGCATATAGTATCATACAGAGTAATTTCACTGACCTATAAATTCCCTGTGTTCTGCCTGTTCATCCCTCTCTACTCTCTAACCCCTGGCAACCACTGATACTTTCACTGGCTCTATAGTTTTGCCTTTTCCAGAATTTCATATAGTTGAAATCCTATAGCACGTTGGCCTTTCAGATTGGCTTGTATTACTTAGCAATATGCATTTACCTTTCCTCTGTGTCTTTTCATGGCTTAGATGGTATCTCATTTTATTTTATAATATTTTATTGCCTGAATGTACGATGGCTTATTTATCTATTCATCTACTGAGATTAGATATTATTGACTTCCAGTTTGACAATAGAGCGTTTACAAACATCTGTGTGTGGGATATGTGTAGACATGTTTTCAACTCCTTTGGTTATGTACCAAGGAGCTTGTTTGCTGGACTGGTAAGAGTGTGTTTATTTTTGTAAGAAACTGCCAAACTGTTCTCCGAAGTGGATATACCATTTTGTGTTACCATCAGCAGTAAATGAGAGTTCCTGTTGTTCCACAGCCTTGCTATATTTGAAGTTGTTAGTTTCTAGATTTTGGTCATTCCCATAAGTGTGTTTTAATTTGCATTTCCCAGATGACCTGTGTGTTGGAGCAGCTTTTTATGTGTTCATTTTCTTTGATGAGATGTTTTTGAAGGTTCAGGCCCATTTTTTAACGAAATTGCTTTCTCATTCTTGAGATTTAAGAGTTTTTGTATATTTTGGATTATAGTCCTTTATCAGATATATTTCTTTTTTATGTCTCTCACAAATATTCTCTCCAGATCTGTGGTTTTACTTTTCATTCCTTGACAGTGTCCTTTGCAAAGCAGGGATTTTTAATTTTAATGAAGCCCAGCTTATCGATTCTTTTTTCATAGATCATGCCTTTGGTGTTGTGTCCATTAAGTCAATGTCAAACCAAAGGTCATTTATATTTTCATTTATGTTACCTTATTGAAATTTTATAGTTTTGTGAAAAAAATATGGACTAATTTCAAAATTCAGGATATAGCATTCTTCTTTAATTTTATCAGTTTTGTATCTTTTCTTTCATACCAAAATTTCAGTTCCTAATGACATTAATATAAGTGTTCACTTGTTTCATATGGCGCATTGCATTTTCTAAAACTGGTCACAAAAATGTTTTTAATTCTATATGTACTTCCTGAACCTTATTTCTTCCCTATCAGGAGGTAGAGTGTATTTTCCTTCCCTTGAAACTGGTAGGCCTTTGTATTTGCTTCAATTAATAGAATGGAACAAAAAGAAATCTGTGTGATTTCTGAACACCCTTGAAACCCACCACCATAGTTTAAGGAAGCCCAGGTTCCAAAGAAGTCATCTGTATGTGTTCTGTCCAGCATCCTCAGGCATGGTCTCAGGTGACAGTCAGCATCAGCCATCAGAGTTGGCAGTGGGAGAGATTTCAGATGATTCCATTTCCTCAGGTGACATGGATTAGAACAGAAATAAGATATTCCCAGTAAGAGATGACCAAATATTTATTCCAGGAGCAAAACTAATTTCATTTTGTTAGTATTAAATTACTCATTCTTTAATGCATTTAAAAATAGCCCTTTATCTTACCTTTTCAATTAAATGTATTTAATAAGGTATACTTGACATAAAAAACTATAGAATCTGAAGTGCATGATTTGATAAGTTTGCACATGTGCATATATTGTAAACCCATCTGACCAGCAAACATAATGAAACTACCACTCTGTCCAACAGTCTCTTCCTGTTCCTTTGTGATCTATGGAATCCTGCCACTCCTCCTGGACCCACGCCCTCGTCTCAGGCAACCACTGATATCCTTTTCATCAATATACATTAGTTGCACTTTTCAGAATTTTATATTAATTGAGTCATACTTTCTCTACTGTTTTGGTCCTGGTCTGGCTTCTTTCACTCAGCGTTATTCCTTTGAGATGCATCCAGGTCACAGTGGCTGTCAGTAGTTCCCACTTTATTTTGAAGTAATTTGTGACACAGCCATAGGAATTAGATATCTCTCATTTTACACACAAAGTCCTCAAAGTAATAATACTTACATTATCACCAAAACCGTGATTTCTTTGTTAGCCAATCTGAATTTCCTTTCTTGTATAAGTGAATCTTATTTAAATGCTTTGATATGATTAACATATTTGACTTCTGGTTCTATAATAATTGTATAATTAGCATATATGCAAATACTTCCATTGTATATTTTATTTACTTGTATTCTTTCTCTTTTCCAATTTTCTATTTTTTCCTTGCTACAATAAAATGTAAAGTTTATCAATAGTAAATTCTTTCTCTTTTCTTCCCCCCATCTAGAGGCAGACCTTGTTTTATCACACTTCATTTTATTGTGCTTTCCAGATACTGCATTGTTTAAAAATTGAAGATTTGTGGCAACTCTACATCAAGCAGTTCTGTCAGCATCATTTATCCAAAATGTATGTCACTTTGTGTCTCTGTGTCACACTTTGCTAATTCTCACAATGTTTGAAACTTCATTATTCTATCTTTTAGTGTGATCTATTATCAGTGATCTTTGATGTTATTGCTGAAATTGTTTTCGGGTGACAAACTGCACCCACATAAGATGGCAAATGTAATCAATAAATATTGTGTGTGTTCTGATTGCTCTACTGACTGGCCATTCGCCCATCTCTCTCCCTCTCCTACAGCTTCCCTATTCTCTGAGACATTGGAATTGGGCCAATGAATCACCCTACAATAGTTTCTAAGTGTCCAAATAAAAGGAGTCACATTTTTCTCACTTTAAATCAAAATCTGGAAATGATCAAACTCTGCAAGGAAGGGATATCCAAAATTCAGATACCCCCAAGTCTAAGCCTTTTGTACTAAACAGTTAGTCAAATTGTGAACGCAAAGGGCAAGTTCTTGAAGGAAATTAAAAGTGCTACCACAGAGAATACATAAGCAATAAGGAAATGAAACAGCCTCATTACTTACATGGCGAGTTTGTCATCTGGATAAACAATTGAAGAGCCAATATTCCCTCACCCCAAAGCCTAAACCAGGGCAAGGCCCTAATTCTCTTCAATTCCATGAAAACTGAGAGAAGCTGCAGAAGAAAATTTGAAGCTAGCAGAGGTTGGTTCATGAGGTTTATGGACAGAAGCCGTCTCTATGACATAAGAGTGAAAAGTGAAACAGTAAGTGCTAATGTGTTAGCTGTAGCAAGGTATCCTGAGACGATCTAGCTGAGATCACTGATGAAAGTGGCCTCACTGAGCAACAGATTTTTCAATGTAGATGAAGCAGCCCTCCATTAGAAGAAGATGCCATCTATGATTTTCATAGCTAGAAAGGAGAAGGCAAAGCCTACCTTCAGATTCAAAGGACGGGCCGATTTCTTGGTAGGGACTAAAACAGCTGGCAATTTTCATTTGCCATTCTGAAAATCCTTAAGAACTATGTAAAATCTATTCTACCTGTGCTTTATAAATGGGACCACAAGCACATCTATTTATAGCCCACAGCTCAGAAATACTGCTCAGATATTACTACTCATCGACGATGTACCTCATAACTCGGGAAATCTAATGGACGTGTTCAAGGAGATGCATGTTGTTTTCATAGCTGCTAACACAACATCCATTTTGCAGCTAATGAACCAAGGAGTCCTTTCAGATTTCAAGCCCTTTATTTAAGAAAGACATTTCATAAGGCTTTCACTGCCATAGGTAGTGATTCCTCTGATGGATTTGAGCAAGATAAATGAAAACATTCTGGAAGGGATTCAATATTCTAGATACCATGAAGAACATTCGTTATTCATGGGAGGAGGTCAAAATATCAACATGAACAGAAGTTTCAGAGAAGTTGATTTCAACCTTCATGGATGACTCTGAGGTATTCAAGATTTCAGTGAAGGAATTCACTGAAGATGTTGTGGAAAAGGCAAAAGAATTTGAATTAGAAGTGGAGCCTGAGCATGGGACTGAATTGCTGCAATCTCATTATTAGACTGGCGTGAAAGAGGAGCTACTTGTTATGGTTGAGCAATGATCTTGAGATGGAATGGATTCCTGCTTTGAATATTGTTGAAACAACAGCAAAAGACAGAATAATACATAAACTTAGTTGATAAAACAGTCATTGAGAAAATTGGTTGTAATTTTGAAAGCTGTTCTACTGTGGGTAAAATGCCATCAACCATACTACAGAGAAATATTTTGTGAAAGAAGAGTCAATTAATGGAGCAAACTTCACACTTTCATTATTTTAAGAAATTGCCACAGCCCACCCCAATCTTCAGCAACCACCTTTCTGATCAGTCTGCAGCCATCAGCATTAGAGGCAAGACTCTCTACTAGCAAAAAGATTATGATTTGCTGAAGGCTCCAATGATCGTTAGCTTGACTTTAGCAATAAAGCATTTTTTTTTTTTTATGGCCTGGGGACGGCCTTGTGGGAAGGCCAGGGGGTGTACCAGGCGAGATGCCCCCAAGACCCTGCAATCTGAGGGCCAACCCAGGCTGCTTCCTGGCCGCCGGACCAGCAATAAAGCATTTGTAAATTAAGGACTGTATAACATGTTTTTATCACAGTTAATGGTATTGCACAGACTACAATATAGTGTAAACATAACTTTTATATGCATTGGGAAACCAAAAAAGTCATGTTTCACTTTTTTGATATTCATTTTATTGCTGTGTTCTGAACTGAACCCACAATATCTTAAGATATGCCTGTATTTGAGATATTATCCTTTACTGCTAGAGCTCATCGTATTTTCATATATGTCCCTGTTCCCGTCTTCTCATTTTATTTTACCGTTCAACTGTAGCCATCATAAACTTCATACATAGCTAATATTCACCACCAGATCTTATGTGAATTTACCCTGGTCATTGTGATTGTCTGAAATTTTCTTTAGTAGAGAAATAGTATTTTTTTGATTTTGTGGGGGGTGTTGCTGCTGCTGTTTGCTCCTGCCAGTTAGTAATAGCTGTGCCCTTTTATGTGCAGGTGTGTTTGGCTGGATGATACACCGGTTTACATTTTCTTTTATTTTCTTACGTGTGTTTCTTCATTTACAACTGACATCAAGTCAAAATGTCTGATGACAGCCTGATTCTATTTTTCTTACAAGTGACTTAGAGACAGGGGTGCTCCATGATTTCTTCTTGTTCTTTATTGTACTATGATTTTATTAGCATATGCCATGGCTGTCCTGTGCTGACGTCCTCATGAATGTGGTAGACCCTTTCAGGGTGAAGTGTCACATCTTTTCATTTATTTTTTAATGCAAGGATTTTTTTCTTGATAGTCTTTAGCATTTGTTTTTTTCCTTTGCTTTGGTTTTCTCTGGGGACTCCTGTAACACTGTGTTAAGTCCTTTTGGCTAATCTTCTATAGCTATCTCTTTCTTAAGAATAGTGTAAATCTTTTTCTGTACTTCTCTTTGATTTTAAAATTTTATTCCTTTTTCTCTCTAGTTTTCTTAATGCATTATTCACCGAATTCATTTGCTTTTGCATGATTTCTAGTTCAGACTATTCCTAAAATAATTTTTTCTTTTACTGACATTCTATTCTGAGTCGTGTCCCTTATTTTTTCATACTTTCCATTTTCTAACTATCTCATTTCTGCATGTTTCTAGTTCTCTTATATGTTGTTATTTCATATTTCTTAGAAATGTTTCACTTTTTAAAAAATATCAGGAGAGAGTTTCATGGACATATGTTTTTGGAGAGCCTCTATTTATTTTTTTATTTATTTTTGAGACAGGGTCACCATCCTCTTGTGTAGAGTGCAGTGGCATTATTGTAGCTCACAGCAGCCTCAAACTCCTGGGTTCAAGTGATCCTACTGCCTCAGCCTCCCAAGTAGCTAAGATTACAGGTGCGTGCCATTAATTACCAGCTACTTTTTGAAAAAAATACCTTTGTATGGAATTTTCCACAATTATTTTTTCTTTTGTTCATGTTTAAGAGAAATGCTTCCCTTTATTTTAGACATGAAGAGTGGTCCAGGACAACTTTTCTAGATTGAGTGTTTTACATCATCTTTGATGTTTTTTTCTTGAAATGAATAATAGCAGTAATCATAGCATGAGTGGCTTCAGAGATCTGACTCCTCTGCACCCCTCTCCCACTTTCACCTGGATTTTGCTTTCCCTTTGCTTTGTTGTACTTGCCCTGCTCAGCTGGTACTCTTCTTGGGTGGGCTTTTGGTCTTAGGAAAGGGCTCCCCTTTATTCATTTTGAAAATTCACAGGGCTCAGATCATTTGTGCCACATCAGCCCTTCTGAGGTCTCTGCCCTGCATAGTCATGGAGCTTGTAGAAGCCCATCCAGCTCCTGCAGCTGTTTCCAAACTGGATCGCACTTTTCAGTAGGACTTCGTGGCACTGCTCAGCTCTCAGAGCCACCAGGAGCAGCTTTGCCTTCTTGCTCTTTCTTTTGCACAGTGTGGATAACACATATCTGTTTGCTGCTGGTGGTTTTACTCATTTTCTTGCTAATATTTTGGGGTTCTTATATATTCACACTTTTGTTGTAGCTGTTGCCTGTGATATTTGCCTTTATTTATTCACTTAATTGTTCTGTTAAATTTATGTGGACGTGGATGAAAGGGCTCTGGATTTTTAAAAGTCAGGTAGCCATCATGGTCATTCTCCGTAAGTCCTTCTATTTCTTTTTTATAGGTTTCCCTGGTAATTACAAAGTTGAGAAATCAGAAGACATGAAACCTATGTCTACCACTTTCTGACAATACCACCCTTTTTGTTTTTTTTTTTTGTGGTTTTTGGCTGGGGCTGGTCTTGAACCCACCACCTCCAGCATATGGGGCCAGCGCCCTACCCCTTTGAGCCACAGGTGCCACCCAGTACCACCTTTTTAATGTCTCTTAAATTATCTGAACTTAATTTTCTTAAAATGAGTACAATAATATTTGTACTCTCTTCCTCATCAAATTGATGTGCTGTATGAGATTCATGAGTGTGAAAATCCTTTACAAACTAAAGTTGCATTCAATCTACAGTGTTGGTCATTCATTCTTTTTTTTTTTTTTTTTTTGTAGAGACAGAGTCTTACTGTACCGCCCTCGGTAGAGTGCCATGGCGTCACACGCCTCACAGCAACCTCTAACTCTTGGGCTTACACGATTCTCCTGCCTCAGCCTCCCAAGCAGCTGGGACTACAGGCACCCGCCACAACGCCCGGCTATTTTTTGTTGCAGTTTTGGCCGGGGCTGGGCTTGAACCCACCACCCTCGGCATATGGGGCCGGCGCCCTATTCACTGAGCCACAGGCGCTGCCCGGTCATTCATTCTTAAATAAACTCTGAGCACCAGCAGCCTCCCTGACATGCCCTTGACCGCGTTACTGCACGGTCATTGCAGAGGTGAGGTAGAGTACTCACATTTCTTACTAAGGGAATGTAAGCTCTAGTGTCACTTTGAGACAATGGTCTCTCTTGGTCCACAGTGGTGATTCTGAAGGGCTGTCCTGAGGGCAGAGGGCTGGAGGTTGAACTGCTGGGTTCTGATTCATCCAGAACAGCTTTCTCCTTTTTTTGTTCTCCCACAAGCAATTGTGTGAGTAAAAGAGCTCCTCAACAATGATGAAAGAACAACAGTAATAAAACATACTGATTTAAAAATATATGGGGTACAGTTGATTCTTAAGTGGAGACTATAAAGCAAAATTTTATTTTTGCCTCTATTGTTTGCAACGCTACATATTTTCTACCAAACACAACATAATACACTCTAGCTCATCCTCAAGCTGGATGGAATAAACTGAACCCACAACGCACCCAAACTGTGTGCTTATAAAGCTAATGTTAGCATACTGTATTGACCTCCTTGGTTCAAGGAACAAGGTGGTGCTGAAGAGAGAAGGGAAATTTTTTCATACCAATTCCTGATACTCTTGATGATTCCAGACAAAATTTTGAAAGTTACATTTTAATTTTCCATCAATGTACCTTTCTTCTTATGCCTCTTTCCTCCCGGCCTTAATGACTTTAGGTTATGCCTTTGTAGCATTTCAATGGAGGGAGAAGAGCAAAGGTTTGGTCCTCAGTCCACAGCAATTTACTGACCTCCGGGGCCCTAATTGTAGCCGCCTTTTTACAAAGTAGCTGATCTTTGTCAGCCATTAGAAAATTAATGGGATTAAACCATTCACACTAACGAATGACTGATGGCCTGTAATCATTCTGCAGTTATTAATATTTTAAAATGCGGATTCTTGAATTGCTAATTGGTGAATTTGAAACACTGTTGATAGAAAATGAAAAGGAACCACCCCCCCAAACACACAAAATCCCCAGATCAGGGATGTATTTTGCATAGATGAGTTCATAGGTGGGCCTTCAGGTTAGACTCAGTGCCAAGCATGCAAGATGTGGTCTGCAGATTTCCGGAAAGTATGACAAGGTGCCCCAGGAGCTGAGTTACTCAGGTCTGCGGTGGGAGTAAAAATCCACTATACATTTTATTGCCTTTTCTGATGTTGTAGCTTACAGTTTCTCCCATTACATTTCAAAATATCTCCTCGAACAGTAGAGGCAGGTCACTTGTACATGTAGTTTGTTTTACACATCAGATATTTTGAATTGGCAGCTGCCTGTAGACCTGCTTGGACTCTCAAATGAGCCTGCATCACAGATGCCAGTTGTTCCTCCCAACATCCATTCTCTTGCTTCTCCTTTACTGATAGAGCCCTGATATATTCCGAGGGTGGAAGGGGGTGACGGTGGTTGGCACTGTGTCACTTCCTGACGTTTCTTGTAGATAGACTGTAGGCGTGTGTCTAAGCTCTGGTAACTGATACATAAGCCAAAGTGTTGTATAAGAACACGCTTTTAAAAGGAGGGAATACTCTGTAGCCTTTACTCTCTTCCCGGTGCCAACTGGCTGAACTTGGACTCGATTACTAAAGATACAGCAACCAACCTGGTGAGGCAGAAGGAGAAGAGCAGGGTGCTTGAAGGCAGGGTGAAGCCCAGACAGTAACTCTGGTCTGCCCATGCATGACAGCTTTTACGTGAGAGAGAGAAATCAACGGTCATTTCTTCCTCTTCTTTCCATTATTCACAGCCAGCCCTACTACTGTTGCAAGCCCCTAACTCCCAACTTAACTAGAGCCAAGATGCTGTCCTTATGCCTATTATAGTTGAACCAAATGGCTTCAATTCTGTTTTAAAAATGCATAAAGTTTTGGTTTAAGACAATGTATTCTACCAAGAAATTAACTTCTGAAAGTTGTAAGACCTTAGGAATTTGTTCTCATTCATGTCTCAACTACAACAGGAACTCACGGAGAGGGGCTCAGTGCAATGCTTCTCAGTCTTTAATACACATGTGAATCACAGAGAATCTTGATGACCTTTGGATTCTGAGTCAGGAGGTCTGAGATAGGGCCTGGCATTCTACATGGCTAACAACATCCAGGTGATGCTGAGGCTACTGATTAGCACCTTGGAGGAGAGACATTGAATCACCCAGGGTATCTTTAAAGGTGCAACCTCATGGCTTCCTTCCTCCCTTTCGCTGCCTGCTCTCCCCTCATCAGAGATTCTGCAGTTGGGATCAGAAAGCTGCATGATGATTAGACATTACATATAGTTCCTTGACACACAAAAGTTTAAGAATCACAACCATGGCCCAAGAGTTGTTATTTTGCAAATTTTAAACAGCACAGTTGCTATTATCACAGCCTAGGAGGGAAGTCTGTTTTTCATATTTTCCTAAGAAGAAAAAGGAAAAAGGAAATCTCCTTCGTTCTAATTTGGAAAAGATAACCTTTTCTAACATAGAGTGTACAGAAATAGTCATTAAAAAAAAATTTCAGCCTCTTCCTTGTCCACAGTGGATTAGAAGAGCTACCCTTTAAAAACAACAAGTGCCAGAGCAGAGGTTCTTTTAGTCCCTGAAATAACTTGTTCAACTGTCTGATTGGGAGTGGGAGCAGGCTGAGGATCATTTTTTAGGTCAAATTACGCATTCTCATCATTAAGCGCTATTTGAAATAAGGCAGAATCAAACAGACCTATGCTATTTTTGATCCCAGGATATGTTAGATTTTTCCTTTTTTTCAGAATTATATTGTTTATAGAATTTATATTCTTTGGGCTATCTCTTTGGTCAGATGTCAAGCTCTTGAATAGGGATTGAGCTCTATACATTCAAAGTAAGAAATTATAGCAGCCATCCATATTCAGGAAAAATAATTTCCCTAGAAACATTGAGATATTTAAAAAATGTTCTTTTTTGGTTTTAGTAATTAGAAGAAACTGACTCCAACATTCTTTTTTTATGGATAAACCCAGTCATGTATAATTATGCACTTCTATAATTGTTTTTCTTTTGTGTAATTATTTCATTTTATTTTTTCCCTGAATAAATACCTTCTTTGAACATCTTTGATTTTATGTAAAAAAAGTTTTTTGTTCAAATCATTAACAGTGATTTTTTAACAAACGAGTTTTTGGCAAGACGTTCTATTTGATTTAATCAAATTCTTTTTTATGTATGACATTTGTTTTCTTTTACACCTCTTCTTTACTGTTGTTATTTGGTTTGAGTCTTCTTATTTTTTTTCCAGAGATTTTTTTCCTCTGTTTATTGGAAAGTATTTGCACCATCCTATTCTTTTATTGATTACCATAGCTATTTTAACATGCATATTTGTAAAAGTCTAAAGTTAATATTTTATCTTCCTCCAGAATCATACAAGGATCATAAAGTACATTTCACTCTAATCTTCTTCAATGCTATTTACATGTAATTGCTGTTAAGTGTTTTAATTTCCCTTGGAAATTATTATTGTAGTTGTTTCCCATCGATAATTATTGTTGTACTTGTTGATTTCTGCAATTAATGTTTGTTTAGTTCTACCTACTTAGTTTTCAATGTTATCGTTTTTTATTTTTTCTTGTATCTGAGACTTTCATCTGAGATCATTTCTTTTGGTGTGAAGTATATCCTGTAGAATTTGAGATAATGAGGGTCTAATGATAAATTCTTTCTGTATTTGCTTGTCTAGATACACCTTTATTTTAAAAGTTCAGCATTCCCTCTCCCCAAGTTCCAGAGGGTTGATGAAGAGTGGACCCAAGGTAAATGCTGCACATACGGTGGCCTGTGTCACAGCTGAGGACTGGTGAGCTTAAGAAACCCTCAATCATGTAAGGGGTCCTGCTCATCCTCCCTTCTGGAGAGAGAGAGATTATTATTTTGAAGGTAACTTTATTACTCTGTGATATAAACAATTCTCCAGGGAAGGGAGGGAAAGTTCTTTATCTTTATTATCCTGAAATATTCCAGAAAGGGAGACATTCTTTATCTTTAATATCATGAAATATCTGTCAGCGCCTAGACACAGAGAAACATGAGAGATTCATGGAGATTTGTCACCTAAGACATATGTTCAATTCCTTAGTTATAAAGCATTTTCATATCTGTTACAAGGATTTAAATGAGAATGAGGCTAGGATCCTGTCCTTCACAAACCTGACAGCAGGTTGAAAGAAGTGACAAGGGAAACATTTGGAAATGTTTGATCCAGAGGAAGTCACCAGTTTCTACAGCTTGAGATGTCAGATGAATAAGACCAGAGGGAGTAAAAACAAATCTAACTCAGATGAAGAGATTTTATACATAGCTTTGAATGTGTGAAGTTTTCAAAACTTGAAAAATTCAAAAATAGATGGACTAGAGGATTTAGATAACATGCTCAATTTTAATATCAATTCAGATTTGTGACTTTTAAATTTTTTATATTTTTATTTTTAAAAATTTATCATAACACTTTATGTGTTTCCAAGCAAGAATGCCATAATAATAAACAGGGAATCATTTTTCTATAATAGGGGTATACTAAAAGTTTCCACTGTTTTCTATGTAACAACAATATAATAATAAACACATAACTCTTACTATTATAAATTGATATGTTGTGACAAGATTGTATATTTCAAAATACATGTAAAAGTGATGGACACCTGATATTGACACTGAACTACAAAACATAAGAAGGAACTTAAACCAAAATAAACCCTAAATACAATTACAGTAGAACCTTTGTAAGTTGGCCACCCAAGGGACTGTAACAAACTGGTCAACATATGGAAGTGGTCAACATTGGGAACTAGGCCTGCTCTATGATGCAGCGTGGTGCACATGTGGTCCATGAAAATTAGGTCAATTTAAGGAGGTAGTCAGTCTGGGGAGGTGGTGAGCTATGGAGGCTCTATTATATTTTATAACTCAAGTATCTCAAATATTCAATATGTGAAAGTTATTGTTTTTAAATTAAAAATTCCTAAAACACAAAGTATTAATTACCTTGTCTGATAGTCCTGATCTTTGCTGGTTGACACATATTTCTGCCCTGGAGTCAAATTCACTACTGCTGCTGCTCAAGCTTGTCTCCTTCGTAAATGCCATCTCCCTTTCCCCTGGTTTCAAAGTTAAAGGCATTCTATCAGAAGGGTTTACAATAGAGTTGTATTCTTGAAAATTCCTACCTAGAAAAGTCAAGAGATCTTAAGTGTTTTTAAGTATGGCTTTTAAATTTGTATACATATCATCATAACATTTTATTATGAAAATATTTCTAGATTAACTATTTTGTTGATTAAATTATAATTGTGTGGTTTATTTTTTATTTTTTATTCTTTTGAAGTTTCTGGCTGGGGCTGGGTTTGAACCCACCACATCTGCCATATACGGCCAGCGCCTTACTCCTTTGAGCCACAGGAGCCACCCTGTGTGGTTTATTTTTTATGCCCCTTCCATGTTCAAAAATAATTTGAGGCAGCTTATATTGATGTCACTTATAATATTCCCGCCATAATCACTAATATGGAAAAGACGGAGAATGCTGAGTGTTGGCAAGAAGGTGGAGCAAGTGGAACTTTTTGTCCATCACTGGTGCGCATATACATTGATACCACCACTTGGGTAAACATATATATATTTACCCCATGAGTAATAATTCTACCTCTAGCTATATACCTAGCAGATATGTACTCTAATATATATAAGTTTATCAAAAGATGTGAACTGGAAGGTTCATAGTAGATATTACAACTATTCATAGTATCCCCAAACAGTAAACTACATAAATGCTCAGTGTTATAAATTGAATTATGTCCCCGCCCCTCATAGTTCACAGATTGAAGCCCTGACCTCAAAGTGACTGTATTTGGAGATAGGGCCTTTGAGGAGGTAATTAATGTTAAACAAAGTCATGTGGTAGGGCCCTAAAATGATAGGCCTGGTGAACTCATAGGAAAGGGAGGCCAGGTGAGGACGCAGTGAGAAGACAGCCACCTGTAAGCCAGGACAAGAGCAGCAACTAGAAGTCATCCCTGATCACACCTTTACCTTGGACTTCCTTCCTCTCAAAATTTGAGAACAAATTTTCTGCTATTTAAGCCACACAAATTCTGCTATTTTGTCACAGCAGCCTGAGCAGACACAGATACTCATCAACAGTCAAATGATAATAATTGTGGTATTTTCATTCAATACAATACAACAAAAATCAACAATTTCTACAAACATCAGTATAAATGAATCTCACAAACTTGATACTGAGTGAAAGCCAGACATGTGTTCATAAAGGAAAGGGGCTTATATGAAGCAATGTGTAACTTAGGTCCAACTTGAAATTGATTTAGGACACACTCTTAATGATTTGACCCAGGGTCAGTGCAGAATTGTGATTGTAAAAAATTAATTGTTTTAATTGACAAGTAAAAGTTGCATGTATGTGTGGTGGGCAACATGATGTTTTGAAACATGTAGTAGATTGGTTAAATTGAGCTAATTAACGATGTATTACCTAATACTTCTTTTGTAGTAAGAACCCTTAAAGTCTACTCTCAATAGTATTTAAGTAGACAATACAGTGTTATTAGCTGTGTGTTGTGTCACCATGTTGTCCCATAGATCTCTGGACTTCTTCCTCCTGTCTGACTGAAATTTTGTGTGGGATTGTGATTTTAAAAGATGGGATTTACTATAGCCAAATAACTCGAGATTGAAGTTATTTGCCAGCTAGTGTGTGAACGTAAGCATCTCTTGGATTTTAAAACTGAAAAGTCTTTGAGAGAAATGGAAGTTTATATGCATATGACCAACAATAGTAATTACCATGTGAGATTCAGCAGGTGTTTAACTACTGTAATGAGGCAATCTCAGTTGTTTTCTCAAATCCTAAATTCTAATTTTCATGGGAAAAAAAGAGTCATGAGATTGGATTGGATTAGAGCACTATACCTTCTTGACGCATAATAGGTATTCAATAAATTTGAGCTAAATATATGAATCAATTGACAATATTCATAGGCTTTTGTGAAAGAAAGGAATATAACATTTTGGAGACATTTTTGTTTTTTTTTTTTTCCTTTTTTTTTATTGTTGGGGATTCATTGAGGGTACAATAAGCCAGTTACACTGATTGCAATTGTTAGGTAAAGTCCCTCTTGCAATCATGTCTTGCCCCCATAAAGTGTGACACACACTAAGGCCCCACCCTCCTCCCTCCATCCCTCTTTCTGCTTCCCCCCCCCATAAACTTAATTGTCATTAATTGTCCTCATATCAAGATTGAGTACATAGGATTCATGCTTCTCCATTCTTGTGATGCTTTACTAAGAATAATGTCTTCCACTTCCATCCAGGTTAATACGAAGGATGTAAAGTCTCCATTTTTTTTAATAGCTGAATAGTATTCCATGGTATACATATACCACAGCTTGTTAATCCATTCCTGGGTTGGTGGGCATTTAGGCTGTTTCCACATTTTGGCAATGGTAAATTGAGCTGCCATAAACAGTCTAGTACAAGTGTCCTTATGATAAAAGGATTTTTTTCCTTCTGGGTAGATGCCCAGTAATGGGATTGCAGGATCGAATGGGAGGTCTAGGTTGAGTGCTTTGAGGTTTCTCCATACTTCCTTCCAGAAAGGTTGTACTAGTTTGCAGTCCCACCAGCAGTGTAAAAGTGTTCCCTTCTCTCCACATCCACGCCAGCATCTGCAGTTTTGAGATTTTGAGATGTGGGCCATTCTCACTGGGGTTAGATGATATCTCAGGGTTGTTTTGATTTGCATTTCTCTAATATATAGAGATGATGAACATTTTTTCATATGTTTGTTAGCCATTCGTCTGTCATCTTTAGAGAAAGTTCTATTCATGTCTCTTGCCCATTGATATAAGGGATTGTTGACTTTTTTCATGTGGATTAATTTGAGTTCTCTATAGATCCTGGTTATCAAGCTTTTGTCTGATTGAAAATATGCAAATATCCTTTCCCATTGTGTAGGTTGTCTCTTTGCTTTGGTTATTGTGTCCTTAGCTGTACAGAAGCTTTTCAGTTTAATGAAGTCCCATTTGTTTATTTTTGATGTTGTTGCAATTGCCATGGCAGTCTTCTTCATGAAGTCTTCCCCCAGGCCAATATCTTCCAGTGTTTTTCCTATGCTTTCTTTGAGGATTTTTATTGTTTCATGCCTTAAATTTAAGTCCTTTATCCATCTTGAATCAATTTTTGTGAGTGGGGAAAGGTGTGGGTCCAGTTTCAGTCTTTTACATGTAGACATCCAGTTCTCCCAACACCATTTATTGAATAGGGAGTCTTTCCCCCAAGGTAAGTTCTTGTTTGGTTTATCAAAGATTAGGTGGTTGTAAGATGTTAGTTTCATTTCTTGGTGTTCAATTCGATTCCAAGTGTCTATGTCTCTGTTTTTGTGCCAGTACCATGCTGTCTTGAGCACTATGGCTTTGTAGTACAGACTAAAATCTGGTATGCTGACGCCCCCAGCTTTATTTTTGTTACTAAGAACTGCCTTAGCTATACGGGGTTTTTTCCGGTTCCATACAAAACGCAGAATCATTTTTTCCAAATCTTGAAAGTACGATGTAGATACTTTGATAGGAATGGCATTGAATAGGTAGATAGCTTTGGGAAGTATAGACATTTTAACAATGTTGATTCTTCCCATCCATGAGCATGGTATGTTCTTCCATTTGTTAATATCCTCTGCTATTTCCTTTCTGAGGATTTCATAGTTTTCTTTATAGAGGTCCTTCACCTCCTTCGTTAGGTATATTCCTAAGTATTTCATTTTCTTTGAAACTATGGTGAAGGGAGTTGTGTCCTTAATTAGCTTCTCATCTTGACTGTTATTGGTGTATACAAAAGCTACTGACTTGTGGACATTGATTTTATATCCTGAAACATTACTGTATTTTTTGATGACTTCTAGGAGTCTTGTGGTTGAGTCTTTGGGGTTCTCTAAGTATAAGATCATGTCGTCAGCAAAGAGGGAGAGTTTGACCTCCTCTGCTCCCATTTGGATTCCCTTTATTTCCTTGTCTTGCCTAATTGTATTGGCTAGAACTTCCAGCACTACGTTGAATAGTAAAGGTGACAGAGGACAACCTTGTCTGGTTCCAGTTCTAAGAGGAAAAGCTTTGAGTTTTACTCCATTCAGTAAAATATTGGCTGTGGGTTTGTCATAGATAGCTTCAATCAGTTTTAGAAATGTGCCACCTATGCCTATACTCTTCAGAGTTCTAATTAGAAAAGGATGCTGGATTTTATCAAATGCTTTTTCTGCATCTATTGAGAGGATCATGTGATCTTTATTTTTGCCTCTGTTAATATGGTGGATAACGTTTATAGACTTGCGTATGTTAAACCAGCCTTGCATCCCTGGGATGAAGCCTACTTGATCATGATGAATGACTTTTTTGATGATAAGCTGTAATCTATTGGCTAGGATTTTGTTGAGAATTTTTGCGTCTATGTTCATGAGTGAGATTGGTCTGAAATTCTCCTTTTTGTTTGGGTCTTTTCCTGGTTTTGGTATCAGGGTGATGTTTGCTTCATAGAATGTGTTGGGGAAGATTCCTTCTTCCTCAGTTTTTTGGAATAATTTCTGCAGTACAGGAATAAGCTCTTCCTTGAAGGTTTGATAGAATTCTGGAGTGAAGCCATCTGGACCAGGGCATTTTTTAGTTGGAAGCTTTTTTATTGTTTCTTTGATCTCAGTGCTTGAAATTGGTCTGTTCAGGAGGTCTATTTCTTCCTGGCTAAGTCTAGGGAGAGGGTGTGATTCCAAATATTGATCCATTTCCTTCACATTGTCAAATTTCTGGGCATAGAGTTTCTGGTAGTATTCAGAGATGATCTCTTGTATCTCTGTGGGATCAGTTGTTATTTCCCCTTTATCGTTTCTGATTGAGGTTATTAGAGATTTTACTTTTCTATTTCTAGTTAGTCTGGCTAATGGTTTATCTATTTTATTTATTTTTTCAAAAAACCAACTCCTTGTTTCATTAATTTTCTGAATGATTCTTTTGTTTTCAATTTCATTGATCTCTGATTTGATTTTGGATATTTCTTTTCTTCTACTGAGTTTAGGCTTAGATTGTTCTTCTTTTTCCAATTCCATAAGATCTCTTGTGAGATTGTTGATGTGCTCTCTTTCTGTTTTTCGAATGTAGGCATCTAAAGCGATGAATTTTCCTCTCAAAACTGCTTTTGCAGTATCCCACAGGTTTTGGTAGCTTGTGTCTTCATTGTTGTTATGCTCAAGGAAGTTAATGATTTCCTGTTTTATTTCTTCCTTCACCCATCTGTTATTCAACAGAAGATTGTTTAATTTCCATGCCTTTGGGTGGGCTTGAGCATTTTTGTTAGAGTTGAGTTCCACCTTTAGTGCCTTATGGTCTGAAAAGATACAAGGTAAAATTTCAATTCTTCTGATTCTGTTGATATTTGTTTTGTGTCCCAGGATATGATCAATTTTGGAGAATGTTCCATGGGGTGGTGAGAAGAATGTATATTCTTTATCTTTGGGGTGGAGTGTTCTATATGCATCTATCAAGCATAGTTGTTCTAGGGTCTCATTTAAATCTCTTACATCTTTGTTTAATTTCTGTTTAGAGGATCTGTCCAGCTCTGTAAGAGGTGTGTTAAAGTCCCCTGTTATGATGGTATTATCAGATATCATATTGCTCAGACTGAGTAAGGTCTGCTTCAAGAATCTGGGAGCATTTAAATTGGGTGCATAAATATTTAGAATGGAAATGTCTTCTTGTTGTAGTTTTCCCTTGACCAATATAAAGTGACCATCTTTGTCTTTTTTGACTTTAGTTGCTTTAAATCCACATGTATCTGAAAATAAGATTGCAACTCCTCTTTTCTTCTGAATTCCGTTTGCCTGAAAAATTGTCTTCCAACCCTTGACTCGGAGCTTTAATTTGTCTTTTGAGGCCAGGTGTGTTTCTTGCAGACAGCAAATGGATGGCTTGTGTTTTTTAATCCAGTCAGCCAATCTATGTCTCTTCAGTGGGGAATTCAGGCCATTAACATTTATTGAGATAATTGATAAGTGTGGTAGTATTCTATTCGTCTTATTTGGTGAGAGTCCATTGCTTAATTTTATCTTTTGCATCAGTGTGGAGGTTAGGTTTTGTCCTTTGATTTCTGAGTTCTTACTTTGCTGCTGATCCATTGTGGTGGTCAGTGTGCAGAACAGGTTGAAGTATTTCCTGTAGAGCTGGTCTTGTTGTGGCGAATTTCCTCAATGTTTGTATATCCGTAAATGATTTGATTTCTCCGTCAATTCTGAAGCTTAGCTTAGCAGGGTACAGAATTCTGGGCTGAAAATTGTTCTGTTTAAGTAGATTAAAGGTAGATGACCATTGTCTTCTTGCTTGGAAAGTTTCATTAGAGAAGTCTGCGGTCACTCTGATGGATTTGCCCCTGTAGGTCAACTGGCGCTTACTCCTGGCAGCTTGCAGAATCTTTTCTTTTGTCTTGACTTTGGACAGGTTCATCACAATGTGTCTTGGAGAAGCTCGGTTAGAGTTGAGGCGACCCGGGGTCCGATAGCCCTCTGAAAGCAGTGTGTCAGACTCTTTGGTGATGTTTGGGAAATTTTCTTTTATAATATTCTCTAGTATGGTTCCATTCCTCTGGGGCATTCTTCTTCCCCTTCTGGAATTCCTATAACTCGTATGTTGGAACGCTTCATAAAGTCCCATAATTCTGACAGTGAACGTTCTGCTTTCTCTCTCTTCTTTTCTGCCTCTTTTACTGTCTGAGTTATCTCAAGAACTTTGTCTTCTACCTCTGAAATTCTTTCTTCTGCATGGTCTAACCTGTTGCTGATACTTTCCATTGTATCTTTAAGTTCCCTAATTGACTGTTTCAGTTCCTTCAGGTCTGCTATATCCTTTTTATATTCTTCATATCGTTCATCTCTTATTTGATTCTGTTTTTGGATTTCCTTTTGGTTATTTTCCACTTTATTAGCAATTTCCTTCATTGTTTCCATCATTTCTTTCATTGTTTTCAACATGTGTATTCTAAATTCCCTTTCTGTCATTCCTAACATTTCTATACTGGTGGAATCATCTGCAGTAGCTACCTCATGGTCCCTTGGTGGGGTTGTTCTAGACTGGTTCTTCATGTTGCCTGGAGTTTTCTGCTGATTCTTCCTCATGAGTGATTTCTTTTATCTGTTTCCTTGCCCTAATTTTCCTTTCACTTCCTCTTGCTCTTTAAGTTCTTGTGCCTGTGGACTAAGGGTTATAGGACCAGAAGGGTGAGAAGGTTGAAGAGCAAAAAAAGGGGATGAAAGAAAGGAGGACCGAGTGATAAGAAAAAAAGAAAGATAGAGAAAGGAGAGGGGGTGGGTATAAGGAATATTGACAAAAAGAAGAGAGGCACAGAAAGAGGGAGACAGGGCAATATAGGTGTACAGTAGGGTACTTTGACACAACCTTAAAAAACCCCACCTTCTGGGGGTGCCCAGTTGCGTGGTTCCCTTGAGGTCAGCAGCTCTTTGCTAACCTGATCAGACACAGTACCCCACCTCCACCAAGTAGAGAGGAAAGACAAAAATGCTTTAAATCAAACCAAAAGAAGCAAACAGAAAACTTTACGGGGATAAAATTGGGTGAAAAACCAAATTATATCAGTAGAAACACTAGCAAAAATGAAGTTGAAGTTATTAAAAAAGGCAGCAATGGGAAATTATAATTGAACTAGGAAAATTGAGAAAGAAAAAGGGATCTGTGTGGAAAAGATTGAAATTAAAAAAACAAAAGAACATCAGCAACGTCAAAATAAACAAACAAAAAAAACAACCAAACCAAAAACAAAAAGAAGAAAAAAATACACAACCAAAACAAAGCAGTTTGTATATGTTATTGAATATTGTCTGGGCAACACGTGGTCTTCTGGGGTATGAGATGTTAGTCACAGTTCTGATACGACTGGAGGCTGCTGATTTCTCAAACCCCAGCAGGTAGACACCCTAAATCTCTCTTCAGCCTACTTAAAAGGCACTTTGAACTTGTAAACTTGCTGAGCAGAAGCTTTCCCAGCTTTCTCACTGGAATCGCTGCTGAAGTGGCTATGCACTTACTCAGTGTGCCAAAACCGATCTCACTCTGCCCCTGAGGGTTAGGGCTGCAAGGCGGCTCAGACCCCACCCTTAGGCTACTTGGTTGCTGGGTTACCAGCTCCCACCCGTTTCTAGCTCTGCGACCCTGAGGGCAGAGCTTGCCGGGGCAGATCACTGACAATGGATCCGTGTGACCCACCGCCAAACACTATCAGCTCCGTCTGGCTCAGCGGCTCAGACTGGGGCCCTAGACAACGGCCAAAGTTCTCTGCACTCCCGCTCAGGCCTTCCCCAAGGCAGTTCAACTCAGTGCCAAGTCCAAGGACATCAAAACAGTTCACAGGTAAGGCCTTTCTGGTTTGCAGTCTCGCTGCTACTGAACTTACAGTTGTGGGCGGGTTTAGACGGATTGAACACACGCGACCACTTGCCGGCTTTCCACTGTTTTAGTCCTCCTCTTGGGGTCCAGAAGTCTCTCGCTGACTCCCTGTATTTTCATAGGAGTGATGATAGGCAGTTCCCACCAGCCAGAGATGCCTGGAGTCCTATCTCCCCAGACTCACGGTGCCCAGATGCAAGGAAGCTGTTACTCGGCTGCCATCTTGCTCCGCCTCTGGAGACATTTTTGTATGTGCATGTGTTTGTGTCCCTGTGTGTGTGTGCGCGCACGCGCCCATGTGCGTACACGTGTGTGTGTGCTGTGGAGGTTATAAGCAGGATGTAAGAGTCATTGCTGCTGCTTCTCTGGGCTCATGGTAGCCAAATACAGACCTATTTATCTGTTTATCTGTTGACTGACTAGGAAATTAATTGGCCCAAAACTCCCACCATCTGAGCTATCAGACAAGGCAGACCTGGATCTTAAGTCACCTGCCAGAACCAAGAGTGAGAGTCTCGGCTCTTTCTTTTTCATAGATTTGGGACACAGAAGAGACAACAACAATAGAAGCTAATGTGTAATAAGCACTTACTGTATAAGAGGCATATATTCTTTAAGTGTTATACAGGCATTAGCTCATATAATTCCCACAACAATCCTACAGGATATGTTCTTTTATTAGCCTGATTTCACAGCTGATACAGAAAATTAAGCAACTTCCTGGTCAGGACTGGTTAGTTGTAGAGCCTACATTAAACCTCGGCATGTGACACCAAAGCAGTGCCCTTGACCCCACTTGATGCTTATTTTCTGCACATTAACTCACAATAATTAAAACTGAAGAGTTTCAACAGTAGCCTACTCTGTCCCAGAGGCGGTTTTATCCCTCAGGAGACATTCTGGTAATACAGCATCTACTGGGTGGAGGGTAGGGATGCTGTTACATATCCTACAGTAGACAGGACAGCCCTCCACAGCAAAGAACTATTCAGTCCAAAATGTTGATAGTGAAAAGTTTGAGAAATCCTGCTCTAGATTGTAGCTCTCAGCCTTGGCTGCATATTAGAATGATTTGGAAAGCTCTTAAAATACCTAATATCTAGCATGCATCCAAGAGCAATTATGTTAGAACCTTGGGTGGTAAGTGGTATTTTTTTAAGCTCCCAGGTGATTCTGATGTAAAGCTAATGTAGCAATCCATGCACTAAGGAAATTTGTTCTTTTGCATGTCAGACCTTCATTAATTCCAATTAGTTCCTCCACCTCTATTGATTACATGCTGTGGTTGCAGAGATAGGAAATTTCACTTTAACATTTTATATTTTGGAGAACTGTTGACACTTCTCCAAGGAAATTTAAGGTGAGAAAAGAGGGAATTTCCAAGGCAAACCAGGTATATGCTCCTTCTCTACAGAGGCTGCTGTCAACTCCTATCACTTACTTTGCATTTAAATCTTGATTGTGTCTCATGGCCGAACTTGAATAAGACTAAGTCCTTGACCTTGATATAGACCTGTTCCTGCATGAATGTCTGCATAGGAGTGGTGGAGGGGCAGGTGGTGAGAATGATGGCTCCAGGGGTCAGCCATCTTGGGAAGGCACTTGAACTCCTCTCCTTTGACAGGGGGCAACAGCCTCACTGTCTGGGGATACACACTCTCAGAAAAGCAAATATCCAGGTGTGAGCTCTTGAGTGACAGTCCTGATGATTCTGCCTATTGCATCTTAGCCAGGACTTAGAGAAGGCAAAAACCATACCTCTGATCTGAGCTTTAGAGGTCAAACCAAATCATCTAAACCAGGTTATGTAGGTTAGCATTTAGATGTAAATGTTTAGATTATATAAACATATAGATTTTTTGTTTTTAAAAAATTTGTTTTCTCTTTACCCTTAAGAATTTAATAAAATCAACTTTAAATGTTCTAAGTTTGACCAAGATGTTCTAAGGGATCTTAAGGGAGAAGATCTTTATGCTTGAATCAAGAATATTAAAAGGTGAGCAACACTTTCTAAGAATTGTGTTGTGTTGGTAGCAGTCCATCACGAGGTATTTCCCAAAGAAACCAGGAATGCTTGCTTGAGTTGGGACTATACCATCCAGATGTCTCTCTGAATCTAAAGGTTCCTCTAAGACTAAAACTTGCTGTGCATGCGTGTGCACCTGTGTGTGTTTTAAATATTGTTCCCCTTACAATTTCAAAATTTAACATCATTAGATAATTTAGAAAGTATGGGGGAAAAACCCATCTAGGTCTGGCTTAATACGATAAGTCATGGAGCATCTGTCCTTTTCCCTGACTGCCTCCTCTCAGTACAGAAAATCTTCAATCCTCAATCCCTGTCTTAGTAACCACAGTAGATACAGTAATGCCTGCCTCTATAAAGGTTTCCCTGCCCTAATCCTCAGAATCTTTGATTATGTTAGCTTGCATGGTAAAAGGAACTTTGCAGATGGATAAAGTTAAGAATGTTTAGATGGGGCAGATAGTCCTGGATTAATGTCCTGGTGGGCTTAATGAAATCACAAGGGTCCTTAGAAGAAGAAGCCAAGAGAGTCAAAGTAAGAGAAGGTGATATGATGATGAAAGAAGACAGAGGAGAGAGATGGGACAAGCCAAGCAGAATTTGGAGAGATTTACATTGAAGATGTAAATCTTCAATGAGGACAAAACCTACAAGCCAAGGAATGGAGGCTGCTTCTAAACGCCTGAAGAGAAGGCAAGGAAACATTCTCGTACAGCACCTCCTGAAGAACGCAGCTCCACTAACACTTTCTACTAGCTTGCTGACCTCTAGAACTGTAAGGTAGTGAATTTGTGTCAATTTATGCCATGAAATGTGTGGTAATTTAATACAGAAGTCCTAGGGAACTAAACAGTCACCACACCACTCTTCCTGGTAGAGGAAGCCTTCTCCTCTGTGACTTATGGTCATTGATTACTACAATTTCTGCTAAGTAGGACACTACAAAAGTTCTGAAACAGACTGTGTTATGGTCCATTATTTTGCTTCCAACAAGCATAGTCAGCAGCGTCCTTCCTGATTCACCTGTGCAAATTTCAACTTGCTCGACTTATCAGCATTGTTGGGAGGGCTTCATTTGTTTCCATCTGCATAGGTTTTAAGTTTTAGTGTCTCTCAAAACTTTGTAATGACCCAGGTATTATTAATAAGAAGAGATTTCAACATAGAAAGCATGACCATGAAAAGGAAGTAAGAATGAATGAATAAGCATGACACAGTCTCAGGAAACATTTTCCAAATTATGAGGAGAGGTCTGCTAAAGGATATGTTTCAAATCTATAATAGTCAATTACATGAAAAGCACTCTAAAGATAAACAGAACATTTTGCAAAATATATTATCTGTGATTATATTTAACTTAAAACAAAAATAAAATTTCATGCACATCTGACTCGTCTAAAAACTCCATCTGCTCTATGGGAGAAGAGAATCTTTTAAGGCCTGCAATTTTCAATTAAACAAATAATTTCCAGGTCCCATTTAATAATTCCAGGTTACAACCTTAATTTAAAATTCTCTATCCACTTAATTTTTCATAGATGTAGATTTAATATATTTTTCCTCATGCAGGGAAATGGCATTTATGTCTGATCAGCACCTTAAAGAAGAAAAGCCTTCTGCTTTGTCCGTTCTGTAAATTCAATTTTTTTGGTGTCAGAGATAATATTCAGGGAGTTGGGGTCGAGAGAATCAGGCACAGAGCAACATTTTTCTGGATAAAGCTAAAAGTGATTTTTCTCTGGCAGGGACTAGAGAATGCATACAGTATGCAGGGAAGACAGAGGAGCTGTACGTAAGGGGATAGCGTTAAAGAAAAAGCAGCTGGGAAAATAAAGTAGATCACACGTAACTCCAAAGTAGAACAATTCTGGGGACAGTCTCATGGGTGAGTATACTAGTCAGCCTAGGCACAAATATGATAGATTGGGTGGCTTACACCACAAACATTTTTCACAATTCTGGAGGCTAGGAAATCCAAGGCCAAGGTGCGAGTTGTTAATTTCCTGATGAGAGCCTTCTTTCTGGTTTGCAGATGGCCAACCTCTTGATGTGTCCTCATGTAGGCCAGAGGGAGATTATCTCTCTTTTTTCTCTTCTTATGAGGGCACTAATCCCATCAAGGGCTCTGTCCTCATGACGTAATTACCAACCCCCCCGCCCCAAAGTTTTACCTCCAAGTACTATCACGCTGGGGATTAGGGATTTGATGTATGAATTTTAAGACCCCAAATATTTAGTCTGTAAAAGTGACAGCATAGTCAATCATTAGCAAGCTTAGTGATATTTAAGTGTTGTTTATTCTTTTGCATATACTTTAATCATGTATCAAGGCGATTATATTGTTTTCAAATTCTAACATCTCACTATTTTAACTAGGAAATAGAGGAGTCTGAAAATGTGTTAAATTTATAATGAGTTTAAATATATAATTCATTGTTGGATGATTATGGAACTCATACTTCTTATACTTATCTATTGCTAATGATTCTTTTGCCTTTAGTGGTTCCCAAATTTTACTGTGTATGAAATAATTATCTAGGGAATTTATTTAACTGACTCTGACTGGATCTGTTTGGAGTGAGGCCCTGGTGTCTTTATTTTTAATAAATACCTCAGGTGATTTTGTGGTAGCACCAGGCTCCCAGCCTCTGCCTCATGCCTACTTTCCTGAAGGAAGCCTTTTGAAGTTGGGGTGTAAGGCCTGTTGACTTGTTGCATAGAGTGTGGCCACACCAGTAGCATCCATGTCACAAGGGAGCTTGTTAGAAATGCAGAGTTTCAGCCCTAACCCAGATTTACTGAGTGAGAACCTGTATTTTAACAAAATCTGAGGTTTGAGTGTGATGGTGGTATGACTCCCAAGCACATTAAAGGTAGAGAATTTCTACCTGGAAATTAATCAGACCCCATGCTTTTGGTTCTCCATCCTCTAAGGAGCTCTGAAAAATTACACAGATTTCACTTCAGATCCACTGACCCTTCAGCAATATAAAGATAGGAATTGGCTTTTTATAAAAAGATCCAAAGATGACTCTGATACACACCCTGGTTAAAAACAATTGCTCTATAGAGCTGGCTTGGCAACTCAGAACCTTTAAGATGACAAAAATCACACGCGATCACTCTCAAATCTCAGTTTCGCTTTGTGGTGTGACAGCCTAAAATTCAGAGCAGACATGGGTATTACCTCCCGTGGCCTTTGTTCTTTCTAGCTTTCTTGTCCTAGTTGTCACACTGGGAGAACTCAAAGACATCAGTGAGGTTTCATCTCTGTCCTGTGCCCTCAGGGGATGGCTGATTTATTCCCGAGTTCTCCTGCCTCTTTAATTTTTTTTCTTTTTTAAGTTTAAGTCTGTGCTAGTGTAGGTCAGCCGATTCATAATTCACTCTGAGACTGGGGAAAAATATCTCAGGTCCTCATTTTCTCCAGGACTTGAGCAGTAGTTTGTTAAAACTCCAGAGCTGTCAGCCCTCACTGTAACTGTGGTCCCCATAAATATAAGGAAATAATGAAACTTTATCAAAGGGCAATCCAGGCATGAATCCTTAAGTAGTTCATGTAATAGGTCTTGTATGAAAGTGACTTTAAAACATTCTGAGGTAATTTTTAACTTGGCCATTTTTAAGGTAGTTTACTGAAGGGATTTCAGTTTATAACTAAAAGGGGCTATCAAGTATGCCCCTAGTTCAGCTATGACAATAGAGAGGTATCAATAGACCCTTTGTAGGTGGGATCTGAACCAATTTAAAAAAATCAGATTTTTGTTTGGTGGCCTGTGGCTAAATTATCACTTGCTACTTTTCATGAATCCAGGAAAATATAAAGGAAACTGGGACTATTATTTGAGAAAATTCTTTGGTAGTGAGGAAATTGTGTTGATTGCTATAGGAATTTGTTCATGCTCAGTTCTATTGGCAAGCCAACACTAAGTCAAAGGAAAACACCCTTTCTGGAACATCCATCAATATAAGCATGTACCATTACTCACAAGAAGAACTATGGGGTGAATTTTTTTCTTCCACTGCTTGAATTCACTGCCTTGGAGAAGGTTCTCCTCCTTTTGGTGGACACTACGCTGTTACATTGACATTTTGTTCCCCTCATCCCTCACGTGACCTGCATTTTGAAATGAGACCATGATTAAGTGAAATTGCTTTCCATGGTAAGACATTTGGGGCTGAGAAAGCCATTTACCTGTTCCGTAATCCTTGGTTTGCTTACTCTGCGTTTTCCTGTCATTTTCTCCTCCAGTGTCCTGCCTCAGCTCTTAGTTCAGAAGACATGTGTTTTCAGCAGGGGAGCATTAGAGGATAATGCATCTGGTAAATGGTTCTTCCCCAAAGGAAGAGGCCACTGATGAGTGAGAAATTAATACCCATCGGGCCATCTTGATGCTGAGGGAAATGCTATTTGCTTTGAAAATGAGAACTCTCTCTCTCAGTAGGCAGTGATTTTCATTAAGGGCTTTATACCAAAGATGAAAACTTGTGATCTGCAAGTTAGTGAACAATTAACTTTTCATGTTCCGTAATAAGTGGGAGGACATACAAGGTATCCAGGGGAACAGTTCTGTGCCTCATTAAGTGGATCAACGTGTTAGTGGTAAGCCCAAACAAGAACCTTCACACAAAGCCGGTTTTGAGATGAAAAAGAGTTGAAGGACAGAATAGACATCAGGATGAAAATCCCAAGGTCACCACCAAGGCTAAGTTTGCAGGCTTCTGTCCTGTGAGACATTACAATGTTCTCTTCACAGGGATGTGCTACATTGGGAGATCACTAGGGATTCTGTCCTCGTGAATAAGCTCCTTGATTTTCAGAAACAATGATTCAGCCAATCACACCTGGCCATCATCATGTTTCAGGCTCTTGGGCTGTGATTATGTCATATTACAGTAATTTTTATCAAGAGGAGGACTGACCTGGCAGAGCACAATGTGTCACCTCATTGCTGACTCACTCTTTCCATGAATACTTTGTGGGGAAAAAAAATGTAAGTAGAGTTTTGTCCTTCTCTAATTTAGCATTAGAAAGTGTTTTGGGCTTATGAAATGTACAGCAGACTTAGAGGAGGAGGTCGCAGAATCTCTCTTCACCATCAACACCAGCCTTGTTTCTCAGTCCAGAGGAGATGGTGCCACCTCTTGTACTTCACAGATTCCTTGAGTCTATCCAGAAAAATTCCTTACTCACTGCTCCTTGGACCAGAGCAACTGATAAGGGCACTCTGAATAATTCCACTTTCTTACAACAAAATTCTAAAAGCATAAATCAGAACTACTCTAGAAATATTATTCTTGTTCCTGTCTTTGATTTTCAACTCTTATTCAGGAACAGAGACCTTTTGGTGCTATGTAACCCCAAGTGAGTGGAAATGCCCAGGAAGAAAGGTGATATAGAAAGGGAGAAATCCAAGAGATGGATGCATCAGCTTGACTGATTTTTTTACCATGTGCTTACTAGCTGGGGGAAATTCAGATCATAATCTAAAGGGGGCATGCTTTTCTGTTGGAAGCTTCTGTAGTGTCACACCTACTGTCAGGAATGTGACCCTTTGCAAAGATCTGTTGATTAACAGGCTAATTGGAAGACTACATGAGATCTATAAATAAAAGCCCATACGGGAGGAACCCAATGAATGTTGTTTGCTTTCCTCTGCTCTGCCTCTTTCTGTAAATGTGCATCAGCTGTGTGGTGCCTGTGCTCAAAAATGTCAGGGATCGATTTGTTTGATAGGTGGAGTCCAAGGAGTCCAAGTCCAGCAGGAGCAGTGCAAGACAGAGCAGGCCAGGTTTTCTCCCCATTTTGTGTTTTCTCTTATGACATTTTTTTCCATGTCTTATCTAACCTTGGTTTATAATGACATTTTCTGAGGAGAGAGAACTCTTATTAACTTTTCAGGTACAAAATATATGTAAAAGGAAAGCCAATCCAGATGACTAGTTTGACTCCTTTTGCTCACTCCCATTTTGTCATTTCTCTTTTTGTGCTGACAGAGTTTCAGTTTTTGCAAATCAAGACTGTAAAATGCTTAGAATTCTAACAGAATAAACCCACGGTAGCAGTTACTAGTTGTCTTTCTTCTGTTGTCATCAAACGATTATCAAAGATTCACTACCCAGGACCACGCTAATTTAGTGTATGGAATATGCAAACAAAATGACCATACACAGTATTCCCCTGTGAAGGGTGCTGCTAATCTGGATTTATGCACTTTGGGAACAAGAATATTGTTTGCAATGGTCTCCTTATAAAAATACTGGAAGTTCTTTAATTAGGATTTTAGAGAGAAAGAAAAATAATGAGTTGGAAATGATTAAATGGGTTAGTTGTGAGTAAATGAAAATAGTACAGTAGAAACTCCACAAATGACCACCTCCTTAACTTGACCTAATGTTCACGGACCAGACACTGCATATACATATCAATTCAGTAGGCCTAGCACCGTATGTTGACCACTTCCATATGTTGACCAGTTTTTTCCAGTCCCTTGGATGGTCAATTTATAGAGATCCTACATGTTATTAATCCACTGGATTTATGAACTCTGTATTATTTTTAAATATGTTATTCCTTGAGCATTTTCTACCCTTGTGACAGGCCGCACATTTTCCCAGTGGCTTAGGCTGGGGTTCTCCACCTCATCCTTAATTCCTCCCTCACCCCCCTCACCTTCCATCAAAGCCCACTCCTGTGAATACTTCTCCCTTCACAACTCTTGAATCTGCCCTTCTCTCTCTAAGCCTCAATGCCACCAGCACAATCCTGCTTTACTGCAATTGCCTCTTGTTTGGAGCTTTCCTGCCTGTAGTTTCTTCTTTTGTCCTATTCTCTACATTAGATAGACTTAAAAACACACAAGTCTAATTGGATTTTTGTCCAATATCAGATTGTGTAAACCCTCTTCATTCTTACCACTAGATGGTGAAGTCCACTGTCTTTGACACGGTGCATAGAACATGTGAATTATCTGGCCTTGTTTTCTTTTTTAGCTTCATCTCTCGGCACATGTTCTCTCTTCTCTCGCTTGTGAGCCTTTGCTGAGCCCATTCCTCATGCCTGGTCTTGGAGGGCTCTGCTCCTTTCCTGCATCCCCATGTGGTTACTTCTTTCTTACATGTTATGTTTCAGGCTACTTCCTCAAGCAAGCTTTCAAATCTTTTCTAGCTGTCTATGTTGTTTTGACTGCTCAGCAGCCTTATTATGTGGTGGGATAGTCACTTACGGGGCCCTAAATGTACTCGCTCCCACCATAGGGAGCTTGGTGAGTACTTAAATACCAAAGAGCATACACTCTGAATCAGAGACCTAAGTGTATTTCCAAAGTATATGGAAATTTCCAACGTCTATGAAATCCAGGTATCCCCAAGTACTCGCATGAGACAGGGAAAAAGACCCATTCGAAATAGGGACCTGATTTCAGATTGTCTCTAGAAGGAGCAATCCTAACACGTGTGAATTAGCAAATATTGATTGTTTGGAGGAAGAACAAAATAACAGTATTTATGCCTTTTTTTTTTTTTGGATTTTTTTGCTCTTTAAATGTAGGACCTTGTCTTGTTCATCAATATAGCAATTGTATATTAGCATGAAATAATCATAATCATTCAATAAATATTTGTTAGATTGAATTATATATCTTAAAGTGTGAAGAAACAGTTAAAAAATGGTTTTGTTCAGCTCCTTGATAAAAGTGTAAAACTACCCTTGTGTTTGAGAATGAGTCTCCAGAGGACCAGAAACTTAGACAGTCCTTGAGTTCACACAGCACAGCCTAGCAATGAAGTCTTTTGTTCCTCTACACTGTTCTCTTTTTTCCAAAGCTAGATGCTATCCAACTGCATTTGTGCATTTCTTCCCTTTTTTTAATTAATTAATTTTTTTATTAAATCATAGCTGTGTACATTAATGCGATCATGGGGCACCATACACTGGTTTTATAGACCGTTTGACACATTTCCATCACACTGGTTAACATAGCCTTCCTGGCATTTTCTTAGTTATTATGTTAAGACATTTACATTCTACATTTACTAAGTTTCACATGTACCCTTGTAAGATGCACCGCAGGTGTAATCCCACCAATCACCCTCCCTCCGCCCACTTCCCCCTTCCTCCCCTCCGTTTCCCTCTTCCCCCTATTCTTAGGTTGTAACTGGGTTATAGCTTTCATGTGAAAGCCATAAATTAGTTTCATAGTAGGGCTGAGTACATTGGGTACTTTTTCTTCTATTCTTGAGATACTTGAGATACTAAGAAGAATATGTTCCAGCTCCATCCATGCAAACATGAAAGAGGTAAAGTCTCCATCTTTCTTTAAGGCTGCATTAATATTCCATGGTGTACATATACCACAATTTATTAATCCATTCGTGGATCGATGGGCACTTCGGCTTTTTACATGACTTAGCAATTATGAATTGAGCTGCAATAAACATTCTGGTACAAATATCTTTGTTATAATGTAATTTTTGGTCTTCTGGGTATGTACCAAGTAAAGGAATTACAGGATTGAATGGCAGATCTACTTTTAGATCTCTAAGTGTTCTCCAAACATCTTTCCAAAAGGAATGTATTAACTTGCATTCCCACCAGCAGTGTAGAAGTGTTCCCTTTTCTCCACATCCATGCCAACATCTCTGGTCTTGGGATTTTGTGATATGGGCTAATCTTACTGGAGTTAGATGATATCTCAGAGTAGATTTGATTGTCATTTCTCTAATGATTAAAGATGATGAGCATTTTTTCATATGTCTGTAAGCCATACACCTGTCTTCTTCAGAGAAGTTTTTCTTCAAGTCCCTTGCCCAGCCTGCGATGGGATCACTTGTTCTTTTCTTGCTTATATGTTTGAGTTCTCTGTGAATTCTGGTTATTAAACCTTTGTCGGAAACATAACCTGCAAATATCTTCTCCCATTCTGATGGCTGTTTGCTTGCTTTACTTACTGTGTTCTTGGCTGTGCAGAAGCTTTTTAGTTTGATCAGGTCCCAGTAATGTATTTTTGAAGCTGCTTCAATTGCCCGGGGGGTCCTCCTCATAAAATACTCATCCAGACCGATTTAATCAGGGATTTTCCCTGCACTCTCTTCTAGTATTTTTATAGTTTTATGCCTTAAGTTTAAATCTTTAATCCAGTGAGAGTCTATCTTAGTTAATGGTGAAAGGTGTGGGTCCAGTTTCAGTCTTCTGCAGGTTGCCAGCCAGTTCACCCAGCACCATTTGTTAAATAGGGAATCTTTTCCCCACTGAATGTTTTTAATTGGCTTGTCAACGATCAAATAATGGTAAGTAGCTGGATTCATCTCTTGGTTCTCTTTTCTGTTCCAGACATCTACTTCTCTGTTTTTGTGCCAGTACCATGCTGTTTTGATCACTATCGATTTATTGTACAGTCTCAGGTCTGGTAGCATGATTCTTCCTGCTTTGTTTTTATTTCTGAGTAATGTCTTGGCTATTAGAGGGATTTTCTGATTCCATATAAAATGAAGTATTATTTTTTCGAGATCTTTAAAATATGACAATGGAGCGTTAATAGGGATTGCATTAAAATTATATATTGCTTTGGATAGTATAGACATTTTAACAATGTTGATTCTTCCCAGCCATGAGCATGGTATGTTTTTTCATTTGTTAACATCTTCAGCTATTTCTTTTCTTAAAGTTTCATAGTTCTCTTTATAGAGATCTTTCACATCCTTTGCTAGGTAAACTCCCAAATATTTCTTCTTTTTTGGCACTACTGTGAAAGGAATAGAGTCCTTAACTGTTTTTTTCAGCTTGACTATTGTTGGTATATATAAAGGCTACGGATTTACGAATGTTGATTTTGTAACCTGAGACACTGCTGTATTCTTGATCACTTCTAAGAGAAGTAGAATCCCTGGTGTTTTACAGATACACAATCATATCATTTGTGAAGAGTGCAAGTTTGATCTCTTCTGACCCTGTATGGATACCCTTGATCACCTTTTCTTCCCTAATTGCGGTGGCTAAAACTTCCATTACAATTTTAAAGAGCAGTGGAGACAACAGGCAGCCTTGTCTGGTTCCTTGTCTGATCTGACTGGAAATGATTTCAATTTAGCTCCATTCAGTACAATATTGGCTGTGGGTTTGCTGTAGATGGCCTCTATCAGTTTAAGAAATATCCCTTCTAGACCAATTTTCTTAAGTGTTCTGATCATGAAGGGATGCTGGATATTATCAAAATCTTTTTCTGCATTAATTGAGAGAATCATATGGTGTTTGTTTATGTGCTGAATTATACTTATAGATTTACGTATATTGAACCAGCCTTGAGACCCTGGGATAAAACCTTAATATTCATTAAGGATTTTTTTGATTTCTGACGAGTCTGTTGTTATTTCGTCTTTGTTGTTCCTGAATGATGAGATTAGAGATTTTACTCTTTTTTTTCTGATTAGGTTGGCCAGAGGTTTATCTATTTTATTGACCTTTTCAAAAAAACAGCTTTTTGATTTATTGATCTGTTGTATTATTCTTTTGTTTTCAATTTCATTTAATTCTGCTCTAATTTTGGTTATTTCTTTTCTTCTACTGGGTTTGGGGTTGGAATGTTCTTCCTTTTCCAGTTGCTTGAGATGTCCCATTAAGTTGTTAATGTCCTCTCTTTCCGTTCTCTTGAGGAAGGCTTGCAGTGCTATAAATTTCCCTCTTAGAACTGCCCTTACGGTGTCCCAGAGGTTATGATAGTTTGTGTCTTCATTGTCATTTTGTTCCAAAAAATTGGCGATTTCTTTCTTAATCTCATCTCTGACCCAGCTATCATTCAGCATAAGGTTATTTAAGTTCCATGTTTTTGTATGAGTATGCAGATTCCTGTTGTTACTCAATTCAAGTTTTATTCCATGATGGTCCAAGAAGATGCAAGGAATAACTTATATTCCTTTAAATTTACTGAGGTTAGGCTTGTGACCTAAAATGTGGTCAATTTTGGAGTCAGTTCCGTGAGCTGATGAGAAGTATGTGTATTCAGTTTTGTTGGGATGAAATGTTCTGTAGATGTCTGCTAAATCTAAATATTGGATGGTTAGGTTTAAGTCTAAGATTTCTTTGCTCAGCTTCTTGCTGGAGGATCGATCCAACACTGCCAAAGGAGTGTTGAAATCTCCGACTATTATGGAGCTGGAGGAAATCAAGTTGCTCATGTCTGTTAGAGTTTCTCTTGTAAATTGAGGTGCATTCTGGTTGGGTGCATAGATATTAATAATTGAGATCTCATCATATTGCGTATTACCCTTAACAAATATGAAGTGACCATTCTTGTCCTTCCTTACTTTTGATGGTTTAAAGCCTACTGTATCTGCAAATAGAATTACAACACCTGCTTTTTTCTGATTACCATTTGCCTGAAATATGGATGACCATCCTTTCACCCTGAGTCTGTATTTGTCTTTTAAGTTAAGATGTGACTCTTGTATGCAACAAATATCTGGCTTGAGTTTTTGTATACAGTCAGCTAACCTATGCTTCTTTAGAGGACAGTTTAAGCCATTCACATTAATGGAGAGTATTGATAAGTCTGGTGGAATTTTGGGTATCGAGTTTTTCAAAGGTCAAGTGGACATTTTTAATCCTTTCGCCAGTGTGGAAGTTGGAGTTTGATCCGAAGTTTCTGAGTGAGTTTACTTTTGTGGTATAGGATTGGGTTGGTCATCGTGGAGGATAGGTCTGAGAATATCCTGAAGAGCTGGTTTACTTATGGCAAATTTCTTCAACCTATGAATGTCATTGAAGTATTTAATTTCTCCATCATAAATGAAACTCAGTTTAGCTGGATACAAGATCCTGGGTTGAAAGTTATTTTGCTTTAGGAGATTAAAAGTCGATGACCACCCTCTTCTGGCTTGAAAAGTTTCAGCAGAGAGATCTGCAGTTATTCTAATATTCTTTCCTTTGTACATGATGGTTTTCTTTCACCGGGCTGCTTTGAGAATCTTCTCTTTCATGTTAATTTTAGTGAAGCTAATTATGATATGCCTGGGGGATGACTTATTGGGGTTGAATCGTGCTGGGGTTCTGAAGCTGTCTGCTATCTGAATTTCAGATTCTCTAGGCATGTCTGGGAAATTTTCTTTCATAATTTCATGCAGAAGGGTCTGTGCCCTTCGAGGCCACTTCATCATTCTCCAAAATCCCAATTATTCATATATTGCTTTTCTTTGAATTCTCCGAGAGTTCTCTGAGTGAATGATCCATTTTTGCTCTCCATTTCTCTTCCTCTTTGAGAGATTGGGAGTGTTATCTTCAAGGATTTCAAAGAAATCCTTTCTTCTGCTTGCTCCATTCTGTTGCTGAGGGATTCTACTGTATTTTTCATATCTTTGAGGGCTATAAATTCTTGCTTCAGTGTGTCTAAGTCTTTGGTGGTTTTGTCTTTAAATTGGTTAAATTCTTGAGACAACTTTTGAATTTCTCCTCGAATTCCTAATTCCATTCCAAGATTAATAAATCTTGTCTGCAATCCAAATTCTGAGTTCAATTTCTGAGATCTCAGCCAGTTGTTTACGAATGAGATCTTCAATCACATCTGCCATATCTTTTCTTGGGGGGGTTGATCTATTCTGGTTATTCATGTTACCAGAGTTTTTCTGCTGATTCCACCCCATGGTTATTTTACTCCCTTTGATTTTTCCCCTGGGGCTTTATTGAGGGCCCGTACAGTGTTGTGGCCTGAGAAACTGGGGCCCTGTCTGTGTAGTGGGGCGAAGTGTTTCTGTCTTGTTTTCAGTTGGTTTCTGTTTGATCCTATTGTAACATTTACTATGGCTTGAAGTCTCAGCTGTGTGGAAAAACCAGCAATTAAGTCACCCCGCCCACCCACTCTGGCACCAATTTGAAAAGGAAAAGGAAAATCAAACCTTCCTACAACCGCATACCCAGGGCACCGCCTGAAAGGTCCTCAGTCTATTAGTTCAGTTCAAAAGGTCCAAATCAATTGTCTCAATTGGCACCTGTCTCGGGTGGGAGAGTTCAAGAGGTCTCTGGGTACAGGATCACAGTGATCCTCTGGTTACTCCTCTGATATGGCTTATTCTAGTGCTGCGTGGAGTCAGGAGGAGCCACCTAGCAAATAGATCACTCTGGGAAGGTTGATGTCTCCTTCCCCCCTTTGCCCCTCCGTCAGACCCAGTTACTGGTATCTCTGCAGATGGCTAATCCAGTTGCCTGTAGTGAACAGATACTCCAGGGGTTTGCACCTGCCTGAATTGCAAGGAAGTCTGCCAGGCCCCTATAGTCTGCCACTATCTAGCAGGAGGAGATGGGGCCTGACATCTTTGAGTGCTTGATGCAGGTGGTGGGAGGGAGGTGTTCACTCAGGCTTAGCCCCGTCCCTGATTGATGTTGCTAACAGAACAGAACAGAACAGAACAGACAACTTTGCAGGGTTCTATCTCTGTTTCTGCTAAAATCGCCTACAGAAGACGAGCTGTTCTGAGTTCAAACATCTTTGCTGCTGGAGGTTTGTGTCCGATTACCTCTCTGAGTCGGCCCTGCCCTGGAAGCTTCCTGGGTTTGTGAGCAGTGTCAGGCAAATCCTTTGCTCACTGGTGGCCTCCTCTGGTTGCCCAGGGAGACAGGGGATGTGCCTTCAGAATATCCAGAAGTGAGCTGTTTTGCTGTTAAAGAAAAACCGGCTGTTGATTTGCCTCCAGGAACTGCTGCTCTGGTGTGGGCACCCAGCCGACCCTTTTCTCCTCTGTCTCACACCCCAGAGTCAGCACTGAGCGGCCGCAGTTTATGCTCTGTCCACACCCCTCGAGAGATCTCCCAAGCATCCAGACTCCCGGGGGGTGGGCCCCCAGACCCCCAAGTGAGAGTGGGGGGAAGCTAGAGTTTCATTCATTTTTATGCCTGGCCGTATTGTTGCCCAGGGAGGGCTGCTGCACCGCACCGCAGGGAACTGCCGACAAGGCGTGACTCCCCCTCAGCCAAGTGCCCTCTCCTCACTCGCATGTCTCAGAGTCAGCGCTGACCAGTCGTGGCTCGGGCACTGTGCACTCCCCTCGAGAAATCACCCAAGGATCCGAACTCCTGGGGGACAGGCCCCCAGACCCCAAGTGAGAGTGGGGGGAAGCTAGAGTTTCATTCAGTTTTATGCCTGGCCGTATTGATGCACGGGGAGGGCTGCTGCACCGCACCGCAGGGAAGTGCCACCGAACCGTGACTCCCCCTTAGCCGGGTGCCCTCTCCTCACTCGCATGCCTCAGAGTCAGTGCTGACCAGTTGCAGCTCGGGATTGTCCACTCCCCTTGAGAAATCACCCAAGAATCCGAACTCCTGTGGCACAGGCCAACAGACCTCAGTGAGTGGGAGGGGAGTGTTGGGGGGTTCAGGGTTGCTGGCAAAAGATTTTTAAACTTTTATACAGTTTTATGCCTGGCAGGAGAACGCCATGACACCCTAGTTGGGGAGGTAGGTCCAGTTTTTAGAAGGTCTCTCCCATGGAGTGTAGTGGGAGGGCCTTTAATTTCTGCCCGTTTGTTTCATTGTGGGGCTCTTGAACCAGAATCATGGGGGAGGGGCACTCCCATCTGCTTGGTGGTGGAGTTTGTACCTTTTGTTTGTGTCCCTGTGATCACAGCTTGCCTCAGCGGTGTTGATGTGCGTTCTTCAACCTTCTGTCTTGGTGCGGCTCAAATCTACCAGGATACTTACTAAATTCCTGTCCCTTAACTCTCCTTCTGGACGGGAGCCTCTGTTGAAAGCTGGCTTCAGTCCGCCATCTTGTCTCTCCCCCTTGATTTTGAACTTCTGAACTGAGCCAATTGCCTGAGAACTATTCAAGTGGTGCCCTGGGTGTGTGGTTGTAGGAACATTTGATTTTCCTTTTCCAATTGTTCCCTGTGGTGGGCAGGGTGACTTAATTGCTGGTATTTCTCCACAGCTGAGACTTCAACCCAGAGTAACTGTTTCACTAGGGTCGACAAAGACCAGCTGAAAACAAGACAGAATCACTTAGCCCCACCACACCAAACAGGTCCCCAGTTTCCCAGGCCATAGCACTGCATGGGTCCTTGACAAAGCTCCATGGGAAAAATCAAATGGTGTAAAACACTCATGGGATGGAATCAGTGGAAAACCTCTGGTAACATGAATAACCACCATAGAGTAACACCCCCCAAGGAAAGATATGGCAGACATAACTGAAGATCCCATTCATAAACAGCTGGCCGAGATGTCAGAAATCAAATTCAGAATTTGGATTGCAAACAAGATTAATAAATGGAGGAAAATTTGGAATTAGAAATTCAAGCAGCAATTCAAAAGTCAGAATTAGAAATTCGAGGAGAAAGTCAAAAGTTGTCTCAAGAACTAAACAAATTTAAAGACAAAACTACCAAAGATTTTGACATACTTTGACAAGCAAGAATTTCAAAGATCTGAAAAATACAGTAGAATCCCTCAGTAACACAGTGGAGCAAGCAGAAGAAAGGATTTCTGACATTGAAGACAAAGCCTTTGAACACTCCCAAACTCTCATAGAGGAAGAGAAATGGAGAGCAAAAATGAATCTTTTTCTCTGAGAGCTCTGGGATAATTCGAAGAAGGCTAATATCTGCCTCATTGGAATCCCTGAATCCCATGAAGTGGCCTCACTAGGCACAGAGGCCCTGCTCCATCAAATTATGAAAGAGAATTTTCGAGACATGCCAAGAGATTCTGAAATTCAGATAGCAGACAGTTTCAGAACCCCAGCATGACTCAATCTGAATAAGACATCCCCCAGGCATATCATAATTAACTTCACTAAAGTTAATATAAAAAGAAAATTCTGAAAGCAACCAGATGTAAGAAATCCATTACCTATAAAGGGAAGAATATTAGAATGACTGCAGATCTCTTTGCTGAAACCTTTCAAGCCAGAAGAGGGTGGTCATCGACTTTTAATCTCCTAAAGCAAAATAACTTTCAACCCAGGATCTTGTATCCAACTTAACTGAGTTCATTTATGATGGAGAAATTAAATACTTTAATGACATTCGTATGTTGAAGAAATTTGCCATAACCAAACCAGCTCTTCAGGATATTCTCAGACCTATCCTCCATAATGACCAGCCTAATCCTATACCACAAAAGTAAACTCACTCAGATACTTTAGATCAAACTCCAACTTCCACAGTGGTGAAAGGATTAAAAATGTCCATGGGACTTTTGAAAAACTTGATACCCAAAATTATACCAGAAGTATCAATATTCTCCATTAATATGAATGGCTTAAACTGACATCTAAAGAGGCACAGGTTAGCTGACGGGATTCAAAAAATGAGGCCAGATATCTGCTGCATACAAGAGTCACATCTTACCTTAAAAGACAAATACAGACTCAGGGTGAAAGGATGGTCATCCATATTTCAGGCAAATGGTAATCAGAAAAAAGCAGGTGTTGCAATTCTATTTGCAGACACAAGAGGCTTTAAACCAACAAAAGTAAGGAAGGATAAAAATGGTCACTTCATATCTGTTAAGGGTAATACTCAATATGATGAGGTTTCAATTATTAATATCTATGCACCCAACCAGAATGCACCTCAATTTATAAGAGAAACTCTAACAGACATGAGCAACTTGATTTCCTCCAGCTCCATAATAGTCGGAGATTTCAACACTCCTTTGGCAGTGTTGGATTGATCCTCCAATAAGAAGCTGAGCAAAGAAATTTTAGATTTAAACCTAACCATACAACATTTGGATTTAGCAGACATCTACAGAACATTTCATCCAAACAAAACTGAATACACATACTTCTCATCAGCCCACAGAACATACCCCAAAACTGATCACATCTTAGGTCACAAGTCTAACCTCAGTAAATTTAAAGGAATATAAATTATTCCTTGCATCTTCTTGGAGCACCAAGGAATAAAAATTGAGCTCAGTAACAACAGGAATATACATACTCATACAAAAACATGGAAGTTAAATAACCTTATGCTGAATGATAGCTGGGTCAGAGATGAGATTAAGAAGGAAATTGCCAAATTTTTGGAACAAAACAACAATAAAGACATGAATTATCAGAACCTCTGGGATATTGCAAAGGCAGTCCTAAGAGGGAAATTTATAGCACTGCAAGCCTTCCTTAAGAGAATGGAAAGAGAGGAAGTTAACAACTTAATGGGACATCTCAAGCAACTAGAAAAGGAAGAACATTCCAACCCCAAACCCAACAGAAGAAAAGAAATAACCAAAATTAGAGAAGAATTAAATGAAATTGAAAACAAAAGAATTATACAACTGATCAATAAATCAAAATGTTGGTTTTTGGAAAAGGTCAATAAAATAGATAAACCTTTGGCTAACCTGACCAGGAAGAAAAGAGTAAAATCTCTAATTTCATCAATCAGAAATGACAAAGACGAAATAACAACAGACTCCTCAGAAATTAAAAAAATCCTTAATGAATATTATAAGAAACTTTATTCTCAGAAATATGAAAATCTGAAGGAAATTGACCAATACTTGGAAGCACGTCACCTTCCAAGACTTAGCCAGAATCAAGTGGAAATGTTGAACAGGCCCATATCAAGTTCTGAAATAGCATCAACCATACAAAACCTCCCTAAAAGGAAAAGACTGGGACCAGATGGCTTCACGTCAGAATTCTACCAAACCTTTTCAGAGGAATTAGTACCTATATTACTCAACCTGTTTCAAAAGGTAGAAAAAGAAGGAAGACTACCCAACACGTTCTATGAAGCAAACATCACCCTGATCCCCAAACCAGGAAAAGACCCAACAAGAAAAGAAAATTACAGACCAATATCACTAATGAATATAGATGCAAAAATATTCAACAAGATCCTAACAAACAGAATCCAGCAACACATCCAACAAATTATACATCATGACCAAGTCATTTTTATCCCAAGGTCTCAAGGCTGGTTCAATATACATAAATCTATAAATGTAATTCAGCACATAAACAAATTAAAAAACAAAGACAATATGATTCTCTCAATGAAGAAAAAGCTTTTGATGATATCCAGCATCCCTTCATGATCAGAACACTCAAGAAAATTGGTCTAGAAGGGACTTTTCTTAAACTGATAGAGGCCATCTACAGCAAACCCACAGCCAATATCATATGGAATGGAGTTAAATTGGAGTCATTTCCACTCAGATCAGGAACCAGAGAAGGCTGCCCATTGTCTCCGTTGCTTTTCAACATTGTAATGGAAGTTTTAGCCACCGCAATTAGGGAAGAAAAGGCGATCAAGGGTATCCATATAGAGTCAGAAGAGATCAAACTTTTGCTCTTCGCAGATGATATGATTGTGTATCTGGAAAACACAAGGGACTCTACTGCAAAACTCCTAGAAGTGATCAAGGAATACAGCAGCATCTCAGGGTACAAAATCAACATCCATAAATCGGTAGCCCTTATATGCACCAACAGTCAAGTTGAAAAAGCAGTTAAGGACTCTATCCCATTCACGGTAGTGCAAAGAAGATGAAATATATGGGAATTTACCTAACAAAAGACGTGAAAGATCTCTATAAAGAGAACTATGAAACTGTAAAAAAAGAAATAGCTTAAAAATTTAACAAATGTAAAAACATACCATGCTCATGGCTGGGAAGAATCAACATTATTAAAATGTCCATACTACTGAAAGCAATATATAATTTCAACGCACTCCCTATTAAAGCTCCACTGTCATATTTAAAGATCTTGAAAGAACAATTTAAAGATCTTGAAAAAACAATATTTCATTTTATATGGAATCAGAAAAAACCTCGAGTAGACAAGACATTACTCAGAAATAAAAACAAAAGAGGAGGAATCACACTACCAGACCTCAGACTTTACTACACATCGATAGTGATCAAAACAGCATGGTATTGGCACAAAAACAGAAAGGTAGATGTCTGGAATAGAATAGAGAATCAAGAGATGAATCCAGCTACTTACCGTTATTTAATCTTTGAGAAGCCAATTAAAAACATTCAGTGGGGAAAAGATTCCCTATTTAACAAATGGTGCTGGGTGAACTGGCTGGCAACCTGTAGAAGACTGAAAGTGGACCCACACCTTTCACCATTAAGATAGACTCTCACTGGATTAAAGATTTAAACTTCAGACATGAAAGTATAAAAATAGTAGAAGAGAGTGCAGGGAAAACCCTTGAAGAAATCGTCTGGGTGAGTATTTTATGAGGAGGAACCCATATGCAATCGAAGCAGCTTCAAAAATACATTACTGGGACTTGATCAAACTAAAAAGCTTCTGCACAGCCAAGAACACAGTAAGTAAAGCAAGCAAACAGCCCTCAGAATGGTAGAAGATATTTGCAGGGTATATCTCTGACAAAGGTTTAATAACCAGAATCCATAGAGAACTCAAACGCATCAGCAAGAAAAAATCAAGGGATCCCATCGCAGGCTGGGCAAGGGATTTGAAGAGACACTTCTCTGAAGAAGACAGGCGCATGCCCTGCAGACATATGAAAAAATGCTCATCATCTTTAATCATCAGAGAAATGAAAATCAAAACTACTTTGAGATACCATATAACTCCAGTGAGACTAGCCTATATCACAAAATCTCAAGACCAGACATGTTGGCGTGGATGTGGAGAAAAGGGAATACTACTGCACTGCTGGTGGGAATGCAAATTAATACATTCCTTTTGTAAAGATATATGGAGAATACTCAGAGATCTAAAAATAGATCTGCCATTCAATCCTGTAATTCCTCTGCTGGGCATATACCCAGAAGACCAAAAATCATAACATAACAAAGATATTTGTACCAGAATGTTTATTGCAGCCCAATTCATAATTGCTAAGTCATGGAAAAAGCCCAAGTGCCCATCGATCCACAAATGGATTATTAAATTGTGGTATATATGTACACCATGGCATATTATGCAGCCTTAAAGAAAGATGGAGACTTTACCTCTTTCATGTTTACATGGATGGAGCTGGAACATATTCTTCTTAGTAAAGTATCTCAAGAATGGACGAAAAAGTACCCAATGTACTCAGCCCTACTATGAAACTAATTTGGGGCTCTCACCTGAAATCTATAACCCAGTTACAACCTAAAAATATGGGGAAGTGGGAAAGGGAGGGGAGAGAGGGGGGTGGTGGGTAGAGGGAGGGGGATTGGTGGGATCATACCTGTGGTGCATCCTACAGGGTTATTTGCGAAACTTGGTAAATGTAGAATGTTAATATTTTGGCAGAGTAACTGAGATAATGCCAGGTAGGCTATGTTAACCATTGTGATGAAAATGTGTCAAATGGTCTTGAAGTGAGTGTATGATGCCCCATGATCATATCAATGTATACAGTTATGATTTAATAAAAAAAAAAAAGTTCGAAATCAGTTGTCTCAGTCAGCACCTATCTCAGGTGGAAGAGTTTAAAAGGTCTCTGGCAACTGGATCGCAGGGGTCTGTTGACTGCTCTGATATGGCTTGTTCTAGTGCTCCATGGAATCAGGAGGACCCACAGTAGATCAGTCTGGAAGGTTGATGCCTCCTTCCCCACCTTGTATCTCTGTCACACCCAGTCACTGATAGTCCAGCAGGACTTTGACCCAGTTGCCTGTAGTGAATAGATACTCCAGGGTTTTTCACCTTCCTGAATCATAAGAAAATCTATTTCTGCTCAGCCAGGCAGCTGTTCTCTGCCTCTATCTAGCAGGGGAAGGTCAGGCCTGACAAACTCAGGCAGTTGATGGAGGCTGGGGGGTGTTCACTCAGTTCCAGCACTGCACCTGATAGATTTTACTGGCAGAACAGAACAGAACAAATTTGTGGGAATTTGTTTCTGTCCCTGCTAAATTCCCCTGTAGAAGAGAAGCTGTTTTGAGTTCCCAGAGCCTGCGCCTCAGGCCCTGTCTTTGCTCCTGCAGGTTTGTATTCGGTTACCTGTCAGTTCTAGCCTTCTGTCTTCCTTTGTCTACAGACTGACGATCCCCTGAGGGCCGGGTGCATCTTAGGCTCAGTAAAGCGGTCCTGTGGGTCAGCCCCACCCTGGGAACTTCCCAGCTCTGTGTGCGTTTTTAGTCCCAGTGCTCCACCCAGGCCTGTACCGCCTCAGGCAGACCGTTTACTCACAGGGCCTGTGTTTCCATCCTAGATCTGTTCTTTAGTGGTTGCCACCTGAGTAGATGCCTGGCCTCCTCTGGTTGCCCAGGGAGACAGGGGGTGTGGCTTTAGAATATCTGGGAGTGAGCCCTATTGTTGCTAAAAGACGGCTGTTGCTCTGTGCCTTGGGGCACTGCCGCTTCAGTGTGGTTCCCTCTCAGCCGACTGTCCTCTCCTCACTTCCATGCAGCAGAGTCAGGACTGACCAGCTGCAGTTTAGGCCCTGTCCACACCCCTCGAGAAATTACCCAAGAATCTGGACTCCTGGGGGACAGGCTTCCAGACCTCAGAGTGAGAGTGGAGGGGAGTGCTGGGAGCTCAGAGTTGCAGGTAGAGAATATACACAGTTTTATACAGTTTTATGCCTGGCAGGAGAACACCATGGCACCCTAGTAGGGGAGGTGGGTACAGTTTTTAGAGGGTATCTCCTGTGGAGTGTAGTGGGAGGATCTTTGAACTCTGTTCATTTATTTGTGGGGCACTCCGAGCCATTCTTATGAGGGAGGGGACTCCTGTCCACTCGGTGATGGATTTTGTACCTTTTGTTTGTATCCTTGGGGTCACAGCTTGCCTCAGCGGGGTTGATGTGTGTTCTTCAACCTTCTCTCTTGGTGCAGCTCAAATCCACCTGGTTACTTGCTAAATTTCTGTCCTTTAACTTTCCTTCTGGATGGGAGCCTCTGTGGGAAGCTGGGTTCAGTCAGCCATCTTGTCTCCGCCTGTGCATTTCTTCTGTGATAATTTTCCTACATAGAGATAGAAAATTGCTGCTTTTATATCCTAATTACAGCACACTCTCTGTTTAGGAAGCTTCAAGGTTGAAAATAAAGGTTGAAGTTAGACTAGATTGTACCAAAAATGCTAGTTTGGGGAGTTTGGGCTTTATCATTCAGGATGCTTTTCAAGCTGTGCTCAGATAAAGATTTTGTCTGGACCCCTACCTACCTCTTGAATATGATAAGCTCCATGTTCTTTAATTTCCTTGGCTTTATGGAAAGCTTTTTTCTGAAGAAAGGGGATGCATGACTAAAGCACACGTGAGAACTGTGTAGCTCCAGGGAGTAATACCATAATCTTTTTCATTATCCAAACGTCATCTTTTCAATGAGCTATTAAAACAAAGTTTGTTTTCTCTTTTCTGTTTCTGACTAGTTTTTCTTAATAGCTCATGGGATGAGCGGTTAATCTTGACTCTTAAATATCTAAATACTATTAGTTATCGAAGAAAACAACGTCTTAGAATCTCGAAGTATGCCACGCCCACGGCATTACCGCCGAAGCGAGGCGGCGCTGACCGCGTTTAGAACGCCGGTAAGGAGGCTTGTGCTCCATGGAGCTTCGCCCCCAGCGACCCCTGCACAAACGGCATCAGAAACGGTGCTCTACGTGCCAAGTCACCCGCAGGAGCTTGAACGACCGTGGCAATCTTTAAAATTTATCACTTTGTTTTTCTTTAGCATAGGTCTGTGTGTTCTGATACTAATCACAATGTGCTTTCTCAGGGCTAGACCCATTGCACTGCAGGATAAGATAAGGCACGAGCTTGCTAGACTCAATACCGCCTATAAGTCAGGCACTAAGACGTTTAAGTAATAAATACCTTCACAGCAAATGCCAATGATTTCAGACAATGTATAGATGTTTTATTAAAAGAAGAATCATTTATAACTAGAATAGACAATGATCATATACAAATCAAAATAGTACAATCACGCAAAGGCAGGGAAAGCAGGATAAACAGAGAAGTAAGAAATTATGCCAGCCTTCCCTTTGCCTTGAGCAGTTAGCAAAAAAATGCAAACCTTGTTATCTCTAGAAAGAGGAAGAAGCAAACAACTTCACAACCATGCTGAGACCAGCTCTTTTATAGTGAGTTAAACTTTGTACTGTTTAGTCTGGACATGCTTTTGACTGTTATCAACAAAAGGCAGAGCAATTGAATTGTTGTTGAAAATGTCTCGAATAATCAGAGCTTACCTAAGCATGAGAAACTGCAAACATAAAGGAAAGATCTGTACATCTAAGTAAATGATTGTAACTCTCCCACTAACTCAAAATAACTCTTGTGTATGACGCCCCTTGCCTGTAAGAAAAAGTGTATAAATACTTGCATGCTTTCACAGTAAAGTTACAGCTGCATACTCCAACCCGTAGTGTGTCAGACTGTCATTCCTGCGCCGACCTCTCAACCTTCCTCGCTCCTTCTCCCTGCTCTCCCTCAGACTGAAGCCCACCGACTGGGTGGTCCGCGGCAGAAGTATTTGGTCCACATGATTAAGAAAAATAGCATATGCCTTCAGTAGGCTCTTTCATCTCTTTTATAAGAAATATGCAGTTGTAGAAAATTTTAAAAATGTTCATTTCATGCACGTTCTTATATTTTCTGGGTTCGTTTAATGGTATTTGCAGCTGTTGAGTTAAAAGAGAATGACCAGAAGAAACTGCTGAAGCTAGACTAGTAATCATGGATTAAAGGTAGCAGAGATTTGCCTGGAGGTGGGTAGTGACAGTCCTGATGATATTTAGAAAGGGCCACAAAATCTTTCTAATCTCCTTTTCTTTCTGTTCTGTTACTGGTGAAATGAGAGGCTGACATAGATAAGGACAATGCGCATTTTATAGATCTGTAGCACTTTACAGTTTACTAAGGGCTTTCATGCCTTTTCCCTCTTCTGAAGGAAATGAAGACTCTTTGCAGCTCCAAAATTAGACTACTCCGTGTGTGTTTTTTTAATGGTTTACATTTCCTTTTTATTTATTCCTAGAAACTGCCCGTATTGCAGGTTTTTCATGGATGAAATATGGAACTGAGCAGATTCTTTTTTTCTACAAAATTATGGTATAAACTTGCTCAATTTTCTATCTTATTGCTAATAAATCTTACAGGTGCACAGTTTGTAAGATAAACCCCTTAAGGAGTGAATCCTTACAGCATGCTCCAAGGTACAAGATATAAGCTAAAAATGAGCATATATACCTACATCTGGACTGACACAGCACTGAATGCTTTGATATTTAGTTAAGAAATCATATTAAATTAACTGATAACAAATGAGATGCTTTTGAAAAACAAACTATACCTTACCCAGCCATGTAGCTCAAAATAATTTCTCAAGTTCATGGCTTTATTCAAATCAACTTTTGCTTTTTTAATGTTTATATCTTATTTTGGTTCCTTGTTTCTTTTAATAAGATAATTGACATGTTAGACTATAAGCTCTTTTCATGTTTTTTTTTTAACTACTCTGTGTTTTATTGATTCTTTTGAAGATAGCTTAATTTTTTTTATTCAAAACTGACAAATTGAACAGTTTTAGTTTAGCAGTGATACAGCCTTCCAATTCTGTGCTTTCCTACAGGTTACTTGAACTATGACTATTGGCTTTGTTAATAAATTACCTGCTGCTAGATAATTTACAAATATCCAGGAGATACATTTGAAAGAACTATCAATTATAAGACCATGTGAACAAACAAAGCTTAAACAGCTGAACTTTATACAGTTGTAGAACAAAGCTCTATGTTTCACTTTCATTTATAAAACCAGTGTATGGTGCCCCATGATCGTATTACTGTACACAGCTATGATCTAATACTAATAATAATAAAAAAAAAGAATTCTGTAAGACTGAGAAAGCGACCTCATAATGCAGGAATCAGGTGTGCAGATTATCATTATCAGTGGGAATCTGGAGAATGTTGACTCAATCACTAAGTCTCAATAACAAAATACTGGTTATGGTAAAAAGACAATCTAAATGTTTCTTCTAATGCAAAAATTCTCTAATTTCCCAACATTATTGTGAGATTGTTACCACTTAAAATGATGCCTCAACAGAAATGCAACAGTTTAATAGGAGTTATTTGTTAAATAAAAAGAATAACTTTGGGGGCTTGAGGGAGCAGGTAGGACGGCAGTCTGTTATAAGTGATTGTTTATGTATTTATTCATTTATTGTTTGGGATTCATTGAGGGTACAAAGAATTAGGTTACACTGATTGTGGTTGTTAGTTAAAGTCCTTCTGGTAACTGTGTCCCACCTCCAAGAGGTGTGTCATACATTGTTACCTTCCCATCCCCTTTCCTCCTTCCCTCTCCCCATCCCTCATTCCCTACTCCACCCCTTGTATTAGCTCATCTACTGCCTTCATATTAGAATAGAGTATATCGGATTCTTGCTTCTCCATTCTTGTGATGCTTTACTAAGAACAATCTGTTCCATCTCCATCCAGGTTAATACAAAAGATGTAAAGTCTCCATCTTTGTAAATGGCTGTTATAAGTGATTTTTATAATTTCTTATACAGCTTTGTAGCTAGGAAAGGAGACTCAGAAAGATAATATAGAGGTGCTTAACACTAATACAACTGAAGCAGTGACCAAAACCCATGTAGTAAGAATTATTCATACCCGTGGAATTCTCGTGGAACTTCTTAATGACCAGGGAACCCACTTTCCTGGTTGTTTAAAAAAGTGAATATATTCAGTTTGCCCAATTTTGTAGCATTTTCATTGTGTATGCCTTCCTCAATCTTCTGGCCTGTTAGAACAAACAGATGGAATTATAAAAACCCAATTGGCTAGATTTATGGGAACCCTAAATCTTCCTAGGCCTACAGTTCTTTTGCTGTTATTATTAAAGTTGAGAGTCACTCCTTCTGGGGTCCACAGACTTTCACCTTTTAAAGTAATCACAAGCTGCCTTGTACACTTGACTCCCTCTACTTTTGACTCTCATTTGATGAGCAGAGATATACTTCAGTATTCTAAAAGCATTATTGAGATGAGGGATGCTCTCCTGGGATACAAACACCTGGAGCACCATCTGATAACTTTGTCTTAAAGACACCTACATAAGGATGCCCCCCAGCCCCACTGAAGCACCACGATCTGCAATCTGATGACATTGTCTACTAAAAGACACCTATATAAGGACGCCAAGCCCCACTGGAAGGGCCTACATCTAGTCCTTCTCACCAATCCCTGTTCCACTGAACTCAAAATTATTGGCTCAAAATTAAGTAAAAGGTCCTTACTCATGACTGAACTAACACATCATTAGTTTTATTTATAACTATAACTAAAATTCACCCAGAATTGAAGTATGTAACATCTATAGTAGACTACTATCCTAAGATGCATAAACCAAGACAGTATATATCCTTTGCCTTCTATTATTAATGTCTTATCATATGCCTTTATTTTTCTGCTCTAACTTGCACCTTTCAGTCCATTGTCAACTGACCATGATCAGTGACCGTGATGCAAGTGACCCTTTAGTCTACCCCATAGCAGATGTCACTAATGTTTCTGACGGAGCTGTTCAAATTGTGTATCTAGTCCATTTTATAAAGTCAGGCTTTGGGACCTAGATATTCAGATTCCCTATCTTATCCTAATTATACCTTAGGGTACACACACATATGACTTTAAATTGGAGTAAGATTTTATAAGTAAAAATATAGTAGTAAGATTGAAGAGAAAAAATTGACATGTTACAAATATATTTGTGGTCCTGGTCCTGCAATTGTTGATGACTTCCAACCATGTAATAATTCAATAATAGACTATTGGATAAATACTGCTGACACTTCGTAATATTAATACACCAGTACACCACATGGAATTACTTATTGTGCCCCGTTGAGATACATTTTTCTCAGTGGGGGATTGAGCAGTCAGTACATACCTGGGCAACATCATGTGTCAATAAATAAAAAATAAAAGGCTAATGTGGTCTAGGATGTTTCTGGATTCAACTCTAATCAACAAATTCATACCTAACAGAAATGCACACTATTCAGGGAAAGGTACACTTATAACTTTGATTCAAACTGTGCAAAAACAATTCATGTAACAAAAACATATTTACCCCTGTAATATTTTGAAATAGGAAAAAAATATGAACGTAAGTTGACACCTCTTAACTTACATCTTTATGTTAAAAAGATACCTTACCAAAAGACATAAATCCAACAGGATGGGCTTCAGTTATTAGATCTTTCCCCCTCTGGATTGGAGTTAGTCACTTAAAAGCAACAGTCAATAATTTATGCTTAGCAACTGAGTCTACAGCTGACTTCACAGCTAAGGCCATTGAAGCCCAAAAAATTTCCTTAGATTTTCTTGCTAAAGTATTAGATAACAGGATTGCACTGGATTACTTCTTAGCTTAGCAAGATGGTGTCTACGTACACATAATTGCTATTACTACTGCTACGTACAGGTGTGTTTCTTTGAGAAAGTAAAAGCCCAATGATATGAGATGAGAACCCCAAGATTCTTGGCTCCAATAAGTCTTACCAGGGCATCTTTAATAATAACAGCAAAAGAATGTAGGCCAAGGAAGATTTAGGGTTCCCACAAATTTGGCCAATTGGATTTTTATAGTACCAATTCTTCCACTGAGATAATGATTGTTAACCCAATGCCTATGAAACTATTTTAATAAAATAAAATAAAAATTAATAAAATAAAACTCAATGCTGGACTCCAGGTAAACCTGTCGAGTGCAAATTATTCCTTGCATCCTCTTTATTTTTCGCATGTGGCTTGAGTCCCTGACATGGATTCTTATAACTTCCCTTTATTGTGGAACAGAGACACCAGAACAGGTCCACATGGGCACCAAGGGATAATTGGGGGTTGATTAATCAGGAATGCTTTCAGAGAAAGATCTTGATCAAAAGAGGAAAAAGTGAAAGTTGATTATACAAACTGGGTTCTTCTTGTCATATCCAACCAAATCAGAGTTGAGGAGTCAAGGAGAAAAGCATTCTGGGGAACACAGCACCTGCTCCAAGAATGATCCCCAAGCCCAGGCGCTGAAAGAGCCTACTGTAGCCCAAAGGTCAGTTTTATGTAGAATGTAGGTCACTACAAAAGTTTTAAGACACCTGTGTTATGGTCCATTATTTCACATCTAAGAAACAGAGTCAATAGTGTCCTTTCTGATTCACCTGTGCAAGTCTCAACTTACTTGGCTTATCTATGTTGCTGGAAGAGCTTCATTTGTTTCTGTCCATGCAGATTTTACTTTTCTTAATTTTTGTGTATCTCAAAACTTTCATAAGTGCCCCAAGTAGCTGCTGAAATGACCTTCTGTGACTCTGAGACTAGTTTTGCTTACTACTGTCTCTCTTTAATCAAAGCTTGCCAGTTCCCTAAAACTTTGCTAGTGCCAATGAGCTTCCTTTGAAAAGAATATGTAGGATATCTCTTTCTAATAAAATTCCCCAATTTTTCTTTGTTCTTCAGACATACTGAAAACCACTCTGGTGTGTGGGTATGCTCTGAATTATAATCATGTTTGTATATACATTCCAAAATAAAACACTTTTTTCATTTTTTATTTTATTATTTTTTTATTATTAAATCATAGCTGTGTACATTAATGCAATCATGGGGCACCATACACTGGTTTTATAAACAGTTTGACACATTTTCATCACACTGGTTAATATAGCCTTCCTGACATTTTCTTAGTTATTGCGTTAAGACATTTATATTCTACATTTACTAAGTTTCACATGTACCCTTATAAGATGCACCACAGGTGTAATCCCATCCTTCCCCCTTCCTCCCCCCTTCCCCTTCCCCATATTCTTAGGTTATAACTGGGTTATAGCTTTCATGTGAAAGCTATAAATTAGTTTCATAGTAGGGTTGAGTACATTGGATACTTTTTCTTCCATTCTTGAGATACTTTGCTAAGAAGAATATGTTCCAGCTCCATCCATGTAAACATGAAAGAGGTAAAGTCTCCATCTTTCTTTAAGGCTGCATAATATTCCATGGTGTACATATACCACAATTTATTAATCCATTCGTGGATCGATGGGCACTTGGGCTTTTCCATGACTTAGCAATTATGAATTGGGCTGCAACAAACATTCTGGTACAAATATCTTTGTTATAACGTGATTTTTGATCTTCTGGGTATGTACCTAGTAGAGGAATTATAGGATTGAATGGCAGATCTATTTTTAGAACTCTAAGTGTTCTCCAAACATCTTTCCAAAAGGAATGTATTAATTTGCATTCCCACCAGCAGTGTAGAAGTGATCCCTTTTAGTGCTCAACATCTTTAATCATCAGAGAAATGCAAATCAAAACTACCTTGGGGTACCATCTAACTCCAGTAAGATTAGCCCAAATCACAAAGTCCCAAGACCAGAGATGTTGTCGTGCATGTGGAGAAAAGGGACCAAATAAAACACTTTGCATAGAGATTCATCTCTATATTTTTATTTGACTTTGAATTTCCCAGCTAGCTCTGGTGGCAAAATCAAGAACTCTATTACTGTAGGATGGTGATACTTTGAGAATCCAAGTGGTATGTCTTTGTGGTCCTCTTTCAAGCATTCATTCCTTTTATACCCCTCCCCTTTTAATTATAACCCAAGGAGCTGTCCCTTTATCTTGGTGATCGTAATGTGCAAGTAAAGAATAGATATTAAAAAGATCATAAATGTATATCAAAAAATAACCAAAAGACAGTAGTAAAATATGCTTTTCTATTAAAATGAATAAAGAAGATCCAAGGGGGAAAAGTTTGTTTTCTTATCTTAGAATTCTGGTGAAAGAAACACAGAATATCAATTAAGATAAATATCTCAGTACCATTTATTTTTTTCTATGTAGTAAAAACATGGCAGAATAATGTTTTTACTACATAGAAATATCATTGACTAGTATGATATTTTCTACTAAATTATATAGAAATAGTAATATCTAGTATGAATAGTAATAGTATTCATACTAAATGATAGCAATAGTAATATTAAATACACTGATCCTAAAGTTTTTACTCTGTCACTTAAATAGTTCCAAATATCTTTTGTCCAGTAATTCTTAAATTTTGTACAGTTTTATTGAATGAGGAAAATCTTCCAATTTTGATAATTTTCTTTTTTATAGCTTCTAGAAATGGCAACTTTGGTGAAAGTATTCCTAGAAATCAATAATGCTGTGAAACGTATTTTCTCATATGTAACATTAAGACATCTTATTTCTTATCCAGGTCTACTAAAGATTTACTAAAATTATAAAGCATACTCATGACCCCAAACATTTCATAAATGTGGGGACAATCAGCTATCACTATGAATTTTTTTTTTTTTTGTAGAGACAGAGTCTCACTTTATGGCCCTCGGTAGAGTGCCGTGGCCTCACACAGCTCACAGCAACCTCCAACTCCTGGGCTTAAGCGATTCTCTTGCCTCAGCCTCCCGAGTAGCTGGGACTACAGGCGGCCGCCACAACGCCCGGCTAATCACTATGAATTTTAATACATGACTTTTATTTTGTCTTAGAAAAAGAAATAAAGCTTTATATTGTATAAGGTATTTTCACTTATGCAGGTTAAAATGGTCAAATAATGGCAATATTTTATAGTTCAACCTATTCTATAAAATGTATATGAAGTTCACAAAAACAGAATTTTGATAGGTTACAAATTTGGTCACAACCAACATATTATCTCAAACATGCATTTGAATTTTTATTTAATGATTACACTGCTTGCCTGATTTGAAAAGTTTCTTCGGGGAGAATTTGGGAGACAATCCTAGCAAGTTTGCATGAGTATTCCTTTTTCTTTTCTTTTCTTCCTTTTTTTTTTTTGGTAGAGACAGAGTCTCACTCTATCGCCCTCAGTAGAGTGCTGTGGCATCACACAGCTCACAGCAACCTCCAACTGCTGGGCTTATGCAATTCTCTTGCCTCAGCCTCCTTAGTAGCTGGGACTACAGGCACCCGCCACAACGCCTGGCTATTTTTTTGTTGCAGTTTGGCTGGGGCAGGGTTTGAACCTGCAACCCTCGGTATATGGGGCTGGTGCCCTACCCACTGAGCCACAGGCGCCACCCCTAAATATTCCTTTTTTCTCATAATATTTTTTCTGATAGTGAACAGCATCAAAATTCAATCTGTTGACATGAGATACATACACAAAATACCAGAACCACAATTAATGTTGTGGGTGACATTTTAACTATTCTATTAATAAAAAATAACATATTTTAAAAAGTGTTAGTAAACATAAGAGTTAAGAGAGTATCTAAACATATAGCAATATAAGTATTTATTATAGTGAAAAACACATAAAAATGCTAAAAAGAAAGCATTAGTAAAATGCATTAGAATATAAGGGGCTAGTTTATAGATATTAAAAATAGTGCTGTAGAATAATATTTCTTAACATTGGAATATTATTATGTATTTTTAGGTGAAAAACTTTGGTTGCAAAACAATTCAGCATAAAAATACATTCTAATATATATGAATAAATAACAGAAAGGTTATTCAACAGTGGAACTGCTAGTATTTTTTATTCTTGATATTTGTACTTTTTAGTTTTCTTCTTTTGTCAATCTGAATTTCTAGGCCTAAAAAACTGTTGAAGAATATATTTTACCCCATTGTTAAAAAGTATTTTTTAATTTATTATAAAATAACCTGGTATTATTATAAAAAGTACAAAATGGTATAAAGTAAAAATATTCTTTCCAGATACATCCACCATCTGTATTTCCTATTCCCGTTCCTCTGAGCAACTGCTTTTAACATTTCTTTGGGTTTTCTTCAAGAAATCTTGGATATGGTTTCATACCAGTACATATGGAACAAGTTTTTAATAGTCACTTAGAATTATATTTAATGAATTATATTTAATTGAATCAGTTCTTTTTCAAAGAAAATTTAGGGCTTCCCTCTACCCAGATCATTTTGTGAGTTTTTAAAAATGATACTACAGTGAATTACTTGTACAGATCTTTTAGCATTCCTGAGAACATATTTTTTTATGAGATAAATTGCTCACAGTTGAGTTTTAGAATAGAAAAGATTTTGAAATGTGATTTTTGTAGATATGAACAAAACCATTGCATCCAAAAAGATATAGAAGAAATAATATGACAAGAGAGTTGGTAGAAGCATAAACATAAATGTTCAATAAGTGCGGTCAACCCTCCATAGCTGTAGGTTTCACATCAGCCATCTGTGGGTTGAAAGCATTCAAGCAAAAAGAAAAAGGATAGCTGCATCTGTACTGAACATGTACAGACTTTTCTTTGGTTAGTATTCTCTAAACAATACATATAACAACTATTAACAAAGCATTTACATTGTATTAGATATAGTAAGTAATCTAGAAGTGTGTGGGAGGAAGTGCATAGGTTACATGCAAATACTGAGACATTTTACATAAGGGACTTGAGCGTCCATAGAGTTTGGTATTCCTGGGGGTCCTGGGGGTCCTGGGGGAACCAATCCTACATGGATTCTGATGGACGATTATATATTAAAATCAAAGATAAATATCATCACATGATTTTCTACTTACTAGATTTGTTAAAATTAATGAATTTGATATGTCAAGTTTTAGTAAGAATGTGGGGAGACAAATCCTCTCCTACACTGTTGGAGGGCATTAAACTTCTATAATGTTCTATTTTCTAAATTAAGGACATAGTAAAGGCTGATCTGTACCTTATGCTAGCTCAGTTTTTCAAAACCATAGTGGCTTTTGCTTTGAACATATTCATCCCTTTTCTTATCCACAGAAAAAAACAAACCTTTCGAGAGTTATTTTTCATTTTTCACAGCCATCTTCCCTCCTCAAGGAAGGTCTATATTCTACTTATTCTCTAAAAACACTAAAATATGGCACAATTTTTTTTTTTTACATGTCAGTTCTTCTGTGTAATGACCTCAGAATCACTGAGGCTTACAACATAAACATTTATGTTTCTGCCCTAGGCATCTGTGGTCTCGGTGAGGAGGCTCTACTTCTGGCCGTGCTTCAGGCTGTGTTCTGTTGTACATATTTTTCATTCTTGTTGAACCTGGATACCAGGGACATATTCTTCTCATGCCTAATGGTGTGATGGCAAAGAGGCAAGCCAAACTCTCAGTACACAATTAAACCTCTGCTCCTACCCATCTGCTGACTTATATTGAACAAAGCGTGAAATATGGCCAAGCCCAGAATTATGGAGGGAGGGAAATTTTCTCTTCCCATTCTGGAGGGACGTGCCATGAAGTCACACTGGAAGGGCATGGAACATGTACATCTATACCATGCACATTCCTTTTACTATTTGGAGTGATAGAATGGAATTTACCGTGCTATGAAAGAATAACTTGCTTTAGAAAGAATTCCCTAATGGGTTTCCAAATACAAATTTTAGGACTATATTAGTTCTATAAAAGAAGGGATATATATTACTGAGATGGACAAACTTATTTTTCTTGTGAATTTTTTATTTGTTAATGTGAAAATAGTGAACATACCAAACCATTTATGCTTGGAATATTTTATCAGTCACTTTCTCAGATATACTTTTATAATTGGTTTTCACAGCCACTATGAGCATCATTATTTTGGGCACATTGAATAGTTAAATGAGATGACTGGAATTTAATAGCTAGGATCTTTGGCAATGCATAAAATACTACCAAATAATTTCAATGACGTGAACGTTTAAATTGTCTTTCCCTAGGTCACAGACTTAATGTGTGACAAAATCAGTTTTGGAACTCTCATGTCCTGTGTCCTTCTAACTCTGCCAATGCACATCTTCTGTAATCAGTGGCCAATAAATGGTTTAATTTTACCCAAAGCCTCTTCTATAACCACATTAAAAAGAAATTAGCCTAAAGGTGTAATCAGGTTAAGTACTGATCTCACGACAGAAGAGGATTGTGCAAACAGCCAGGACCACATGGCTCAGGGAATTCAGGCACCAGACACATCTTCTGTGAGAATAAGAAAGAATAAATATTTACCCCCAATTTGGCCCAGGCCATTGTCTGACTGCTCCATTGCCTTTGTCATTATCTTCTGGTATTTTCATCACTACTTATTTAATTTAGGTAAAATTAAAATTCCGAAGCCTTACATTGGGGCAAAATGGTCATTCCATATAGATTTCCTTATTACTTTTGGCCTATTCTAGCTAATACTATAGATTAAGCAAAGTTCATTCATCCATCCATGGCAAGTGTCTAGGTTTGTGAATGACACAGATCATAAGAGATCACTAAGGTGGCTGATTCTATTTAAATTACCTTAGAAGAACATTAATTTGGATAAGCCTAAGCCAGGCCTTGTAGCTGGAAAGGAAATTTCTACTTGAGAATCACCTTGGGATTTCTTTCTTCTTTTCTTTTTTAGAAATGAAACTTAGCCTGTGATATAAAGAAATGAAAAATGGTCTTTTCTGTGTCTGTGTCTCACAAAGTGCACGTAGAAGGCATTGTTATCACATGTTCCAATTGTCCTTCTTTCCAGGAGAACCCTATTTTTCCTTCTTTCTTTAACAGTGAATATTAAAATATAATGGCAGAGGCAGTTCCTTTTTATTTCACTTAATAAGTACCTCACCTTTGAAACAAAAGGAAATAAAACATAAAAGCTATTCTTAATTTTCACTTACATTGTCGAACAAGTATAGGGATAAAAAAATCATTCTATGATTTTAATGAAAGAAAATTGTTTGGGAACTGAGACTCCAAAAGTAAAAATGAAGGTGCTTTTTTTTTTTTTCTAGAATGCTTCCAAAGTAAAAGGAAAAAAAAATGAGGTTTTCAGTTAGGTTACAGAAATTGTAATCTTCCAGAGGTAACTATTATAAGTTTTCAGGAATTTGAACAAGTTAATAAATTCATTATCACATCAAGATCCTTATCTTACCCAAGTGATATTAAAGTAACAATAGGCACACTCAAAATGTGCCTATCCCTAAATAATCTCCCATTTCACTAGAGGCAACATGAATCTTAAGGGAATCACTAATTCCCATCTTTGAGCTTGAACAATAACAACGGGAAAAAGTAGCCTTAAAAAATAAATTATTCAAATAGAGAAAGAAATATCTGATTAAGAAGTCTCTTCCATGTCCAAAGTCCCTCAGCCATACATTTTGCTGTTAAATACTCACTTTCCTTTAAGAAATTTTTTAAAACTCTTGTATGAGATGAATGAAGTCACATATATCCTTAGAAATTACTGTATGCTCAAGAAAATTAGAAGCATGTATCAACCATAAGAGATCAGGGAACAAAAGCCACTCACCATGAAGTAGACACTTGAAAATAGTAATTTTGGGCATACAAAGGCAAAGGCTGAGGCTTTTAAGTGGTACTTCCACACTAGTGTGCTATTAATCCTTTATTAGGTCATGGAAACACGTTGTATGGAAGAAGCCATTTCCCTAGTTATGCAAACATTTTTTTTCCTTACCAAGTCAGTTAAACAGACAGTTTTCTTATGCAAATATTTGGGGGCCACTAGCCAGCCTTTTTTAAAGGTTTGTAATAGATCGCACTGTCTTCTTAATTCCACTAGAACTGCCTGCATATATCTGCACAAGAATATAAAGAGAAGAAAAGAGCGAATTGGAAGTCATCAGCAATAGCATAAGGAAGGGTAAGAAATGGAAAAGAAAAAAGAAAAATATAGTAGTAGAGCTGGTGCTGGAAAACAGCTGGGGGAGCAGCCACCCAGAGAGCCCTGAGAACAGAGGGGAGGCCTCTGGGTTCTGAGCAGGTTGGTTGAGGAGAAGCCCCGCGTGGACTGTGTGCATGGCAGTGTTGCAGGACACCTGCTCTGGGCAGCGTGAGAGCAGCTCCACGGGTCACTCCCAATGGGCTCTACTCCCTCGGGGGCCTCTGAGACCAGCCCAGAAACCTGGAAAAGGGTAGGAATGAGTACAGTCCACAGTCCACAACCTTCAGCTTTCAGCCTGATTTCCCCAAACCCACTCTTTCCCAGCCATGCTGTCTCTATCTCTTAGTGCCCTCCAGCCCCCACATCCAACCTCACAGAGCTTTTTTGTCCCTCCGTACTTCCCCTGCACTTGTAGAGAATGCTGGAATTCTGATAAATACATGGAGTGGGAGCTGGGGCATTCCTTTCTAGCCTTCTTTCTCCTCAGTTTCTCCCTGTCTCGTATTATTTGGCTGCGGGCAGCACTATCTCTTCACGCTTTGCTCTGTCTCTCGTGACCTTTCCTTTATTTTTTCTTGTGGAAATCTAACCCATTTTTCAAAATCCATTTCTAGTTCTACCACATCTTTGTCATTTCAGTCAGAATTAGCAGCATCTTTTTCCTTGTTGCTATAACACTTGAACCCTTTATTTTGGAATATAAGACTTTCTGCCTTAAATTAGATTTGGTTGGATAGAAATTGTCTATCCCACTGGACCACAAAGTTCTTAAAAGCAAGGGCAATATCCTGTTCATCTTCATAGACTTCACAAAGCCACACACATTAAGTGTTCCAGATATTTACTTTGCTTGATACAGCATTTAAAATAAATATGACACCATCCCAGGGAGTATTTGCATTTATCGGCAGATTCTTCAAAAATGCGATGCCTTCCCGCTCTAAAGAGCTAAGCTCCAATGGAAACTTTTAGAAGTTTTGGAAGGTAGAAGATACCCACTTTTTAGAAGGTAGGAGATACATTCTTAGAAACCTTGTGTAGAGCTCTTTAAATCCCACCACATATGCTCCTTTTTGCAATAATTCCAGCTCTCATGACTCATGACACATATTGAACATCAACATTGTCTTGCAAAGAATTCCTTTGATCTGTTTAGTGTAACTAACCAGAACCATATGGCTTTGTCAGTGGTCAGGTTCCCTGAATGACTGATCAGCCACACAGTAGCTCCAAGTCAAATAGGATAGATTCTTCTGGGTACTTTTTTACAGTACTAATGTGTGGTTCAATTTGTATTAAAAACAAACTAACAAATAGCTTATCAATGTCAGTAATGATAATCAGAATAACCAGGTCTAGAAACCTGGCCCTGCCTTAATTAGCTGTGAGGGTTTGACATATGGACATTAATTTGTTTCCATTCATGGAATTAGTGTATGTTAGTGCCTTGAGATATAATAGTGAGTGGGAAGTCATGGATCCTTCTCTCTAGAACTATTCTGCTAAAATAGTGAACATAAGGGAATACATGAAAATTATATAAATAGTTTACCCTTAGAAAAATGTTGATCTTGGTCAACATAAGACAAATTTTACTTTCAATATCCTAGGCATCACTGTCCATCCTTCCTCATCTTCCCCAAATTTCCTATAAATTTATATATTGTATATGCTATTAGAAAAAGATCTGCCATTTATTGAGTATTTTTTTATTTTAGGTCTTAGAGTGGGCTGAATGGTAGTTCCCCAAAAGATATATCTTTATCCATGAATTTGTGAATGGGAACTTATTTAGAAAAATGTTATTAAGTAACTTGAGATGAGATCATTTTGGATTCGTAAAGTATTCATGAAAAAATGTTCAACTTCTCAAATCTTTAGGGTAATGAAAATCAAACCCCCAAGAAGATATCACCTAACTCCAATGATAATGACTCATACTAAAAGTCCTAAAACAACAGATGCTGGGGATGTGGAGAGAAAGGAACTCTTATATACCTTTGGTAGGACTAAAATCTAGAACAGCCCCTCTGAAAAACTGTTTGGAGATACCTAAGAGAACTTAAGTAGGCGTATCATATGATCCAGCAATTCCTCTGCTAGGTACATACCCAAAGGGGGAAAAAAAGTAATTTTATATAAATACACCTGCACTCAAATGTTTATAGCAGCACAAGTCACAATCCAAAAGTTGTGGAAACAACCTAATTGCTCACTAACACATGAATGGATTAATGAAATGTGATATATTCATACTACGCAGTACTATATTCAGCCATAAAAATGGTGATTTAGTATCTGTTGTGACAACCTAGATGGTATTGGAAACCATTCTTTTAAGTGAAGCTTCACAAGAATGAAAAAGCAAACACATTCAATACCAAATTGGAACTAATTGATCAATACTTAAGTGTATCTACAAAAGTAAATATCAATAATAATTAAGGTTGGGGGGGATGGAGAGGAGATGGGCAAATTCACTCCTATTGGGTACAGGGCACACTATCTGGGTGGAGGGCACAGTTATAGCTTTGACTCAATCTGTAAAAAAGCAAGCATGTACATAAAACGTGTACCCCTAATATTCTGAAATTAAAAAATAAAAATAAAAATAAATGCCCTACATAGAGTAGTGGCCATAACATGATCTCCATAAGATCATTCACATTCACTAAACTAATTTTGACACTGTGTCACCCAGAGAAAATATTTGGAAAATTGATTTAGCCTAAGGCTGCCAAGGTAGAACCTCTGTGCTAGAATGTATCTTCCTTAAGATTAGAAATTGATTGTGCTTATTCCTTTTACTGTCCCCAGCATCCCAGTGGACTTGGCATGCCATAGGTACTCAATGAATATATCTTGATTTATTAATGGAATGAATAAATAAGGGGCCAATTTAAAAAAAAGAGGAGAGAAGAAGACACAAAAAAACCATGTAAATATGGAGGCAGAAATCGGAGTAATACAGCAAGCCAAGGAATGTCTGGAGCCATAGAAGCTAGAAGGCCTAGAGCCTCTGGGAGAGGAGTATGCAGCCCTGCTAACTCCTTGACTTCAGACTTCTGGCCTCCAGAGCTGAGAGAGAATAAATTGCTACTGTTTCAAGCCATCCAATTTGTGATAATTTTAAGGATGTAATGCAGTCCATTCATTGATATTTTGACTATGTTATTGTATTTAGTCCTATCTTGACAATTTCTGACAAATTATTCCTAAAATGGAGAAAATAACAAATTCCCAGGGAGGTTAATGAATTGTCCATAAACTCATGGACAATTGGAGTTGTAGTTGGAGTCTTTATTGAAACTCATTTCTATCTGATCCAAAGTCCAGACTCTTTCTACTACCCTGGACTTACATTATTTCAAGAATGAATATAAAAACTCAGATGAACTATATATTTTTTCATACAAACACTTTCTGTTCTTTCTGTTTCATGGTACCTACCAGAATATTTTGAGCACTAAACATTCAGATAAAGGCAGGGCTCAGATATGTTTCTTGCAATATTTTTTCCCATTTTACTTATTAAATTTCATTGTAAAGTTTCTTTTTTCCCTTAAATGAAAATTATGGTTTATTCATTGATTTTTGTCATTTTAGCCACAATTATCATTACTCTTTTCCCTTTCCATTAGGTTCACATTAAGAAAAATGTCCTAGCATATGCAGGGAAAGTAGTCTTTGCTTAACATTACAGCTCAGTTGTGCTACTAATGTGTGATAATCACATATTTCTCTTCAATGTCAAAATGGCACTTTCTTCTTCATTATTATATACTAATATATAATCTGTTTCAAGATTTTCTGTTTCTGCTTTTATGTTGAGCAGGCTGCTTACATTCTTAAAACACTGAATGCGTAGTGGAACGAGAAATTTTCTCTCAGGAACATAAAATTCTTCTAGATTTAAAAAATTATAAATAAAAGGTATTTATACTTTAAATACTAGCATGCAGAATTAATGTCTACTAGAAACTAATTTGTCCTATTGCTGAGAAAGCATTTATATTACAGAACCATTTAATGAGAGAGGAATGTATTGTGTTTAAAGTAGTAGTTGTCATTGATTTCTGATCTTGTCTACAAAAGATTTCATTCTGGTAGGGAATTATTTGTAGTATCTGAAATTATGTGGTCTTACCTTAATTTATCCAAGATTTAAAGCAATTCTGTTAGCCTGACACTTATTGACAAGGCCCTTTGCTGATTATATCCTTGTGCTTGAATTCTTGTCCTTAACTCTTCTCTGATTCATAATAAAGCTGCTTACTGTAGCACTGGGAATCTTTATTGAAGACGTAGCTTTTGATTAAGTTAAATGGAGGAAAAGGGAATTTCTAAACTACTTATATCACTTACAGAGGCATAATTAAGTTGTAGGATAAGAGATTTCAGTGAACTTCTTTCAAAAATCAATGATCAGTAACTAAGCTTGGTGAAGATACAATTGCCATAAAAAAGGCACTTTACAGATGAAAAGAAAAAACTCTTTACTTACTGACACAACTTGTGATTTGTTCTCTGCAGGAATAGGGATGATTTTACTAATGAATGCTTCTATCTTTTAGTAGATTCTACATGTAACCGACAATTTAAACAAGTTAAAAGGCCACAGACATTTAAAGAAGAGGGCTTGAGAATATTTAGGCCAAGAGACCACTGAATTTCAAAAATAACCAGCTAGATGTGAAGACAATTCTGATGGGATCTGTAACCCACAGGCACAGTGGTCCAATGGATCTGGGTAGACATAAAGAGATTTTCTGTTAAATTGTAAACATCTATGTTTTTCCTTCCTCTTTGGAGAGTTTAAGGTGGACTCCATTCTTCTAATAAATATAGTTCTTTATTTTGATTTCCTGCTCTATGTTAGAAGTGAAAGGTGTTTGTAGATTAGACCTCTAATGACAGATAATAGACCCATCTCAGTTAAAACTCTCATAACTTTGTCTTTACCCTATGGCTTTCTATGTCTACATAAGGTGACTTTTGGAATCTATACATTATTCTTGTGATTTTCTTTTTTATTAAAGGCCAAATATAGGCCAAAATATAGTGAAAACTCAAAAGTACTTTTATCTCATTTTTGCATAAATGAATTCATGAAAATATGTCCATTCCACCCTGCCTAGTCTCTTTTCTTGCTCACTCCATCTGTAAAGTTCTGGGATTGTTGGTCATAGTGGTTGTGGAGAAGTCACTGTATTTTAGTAGTGGTTTCAGACTCCTTGGAAACTGCTTTGATGAAAGAAGAAGAGTGCAATTGTGAAAATGAAATGACTGTACTAATAATCATTCTTCTGGTTCCTAATCACTTGGCAGCCCACAAAGCCTACCTAAGACCGTGGCTTCTAACTCCCATTAGATTTACATAAGTATCTTTGCTACCTGGCAAGTAGGTCATGCACGGCATGTACCAAAGACAGGGAAGTGAAAGTAGTTTGCACTGGTGGGAAAGAACATTTTAACATTAACATTGTTTATAATTATGGCCTTGGGGAGGTCTTAAAAAGAAAGCCCATGACAGTTGATTTTATTATTATATTTTCAAAAGACAATGCACACACCTTGGGTATGCTATTGGTGATGACAGATATATATGAACATAAGGAGAGATAGATCATATCAGTTCTTTTAAAATGCATATTCATTTAAAGCTGGAGACCTGAGCATGTTCTATGCACAAGCTATTTCCATATGCAATGACCACGTTTGTATGTATTTTTTTAGCGGTTACTAAAACAAACATTCAGACTCACAGGCCACCAGTCTATTCAAAAGGATATAGGAAATACACTATATCTTGCCAACAGAGCAGTGCCAGGCATTTCTCTCTTGCAGGAGTCCTGGCAACATATCTTGTAGCCACCAGGAAGTTATCTTCTCCCAGGTGATAGCTCTGGTAGAAGGAGATGAGAACCACACTGGGCAGATTCCAGAACCTCCCTTATTTAGAAGCCCCATGTTCCATAGTGTCAAAATCTCTTGTATTATCTTCATAGCACAGCTTCCAGGGACAATGAATGGGCCATGTCTGGACACAAGGATCAAATCATGTGTCTCCTCTGGATGCCCCCATCAGCTTTGGTCATTTCTTTGTAGTTCATACCAGTCTGAAAGAATGCTACCAATAAGGAATCATTTCTATCCCAGTCAGTATTGCCCAGTAACAGAGGTGACATTTTACTTTTACTTGTTGCCCGGGGAAACAAAGCTAGAGAGTTAACTAAAGCACAAATTTTCATGAAGCAGAGGAAGAATTTTTGTTAAGGCATTACCCACAATGGGTCATAGAAAATCAGTTTTAGCCACTAATAAGTCAATCGCCATGCCTTATTAAAACAATCATTTAGAAATCAATTCAATAGCAAGAAAACAAAATAATCTAATTACAAATGGCAAAAGATGTAAATAGATATTTCTTAAAAGAAGACATACAAATGGCCGAAGGAATATGAGTATGAAAACAATGTTCTACATCACTAATCATCAGAGAAATGCAAATCAAAAGCACAACAATATAGCATCTGAAACTTATTAGAATGGTTCTTATCAAAAAGGCTAATGATATCAAATGTTGTCAAGGATGTGGAGAAAAGGGAACATTTGTACACTGTTGGTGGGAATATAAATCAGTGTAGCCATTATTGAAAAGATATGGAAGCTTGGAGCTTCCATATCTTTTCAATAATGGCTACACTGATTTATATTCCCACCAACAGTGTACAAATGTTCCCTTTTCTCCACATCCTTGACAACATTTGATATCATTAGCCTTTTTGATAAGAACCATTCTAATAAGTTTCAGATGCTATATTGTTGTGCTTTTGATTTGCATTTCTCTGATGATTAGTGATGTAGAACATTGCGTGGATGTGGAGAGAAGGGAACACTTTTACACTGCTGGTGGTACTGCAAACTAGTACAACCTTTCTGGAAGGAAGTATGGAGAAACCTCAAAGCACTCAACCTAGACCTCCCATTCGATCCTGCAATCCCATTACTGGGCATCTACCCAGAAGGAAAAAAATCCTTTTATCATAAGGACACTTGTACTAGACTGTTTATGGCAGCTCAATTTACCATTGCCAAAATGTGGAAACAGCCTAAATGCCCACCAACCCAGGAATGGATTAACAAGCTGTGGTATATGTATACCATGGAATACTATTCAGCTATTAAAAAAAATGGAGACTTTACATCCTTCGTATTAACCTGGATGGAAGTGGAAGACATTATTCTTAGTAAAGCATCACAAGAATGGAGAAGCATGAATCCTATGTACTCAATCTTGATATGAGGACAATTAATGACAATTAAGTTTATGGGGGGGGAAGCAGAAAGAGGGATGGAGGGAGGAGGGTGGGGCCTTAGTGTGTGTCACACTTTATGGGGGCAAGACATGATTGCAAGAGGGACTTTACCTAACAATTGCAATCAGTGTAACTGGCTTATTGTACCCTCAATGAATCCCCAACAATAAAAAAAAAAAAAAGAAAAAAAAAAAAATAAAAGTAAATCTATCATATAAACTAGAATTCACACTACTGGAAGAAAATGAAAATGAAATCAGTACATTGAAGAGATATCCCCACTCCTGTGTTCATTGCAGCATTATTCACAATACCCAAATATAAAATTAACGTAAGTGGCCATCAAGCTTGAGACAACAAGACCAACATCCTTTTCCCCTCCTCCTTGTCTACAGCCTAATCAACATGAAGATGATGAGGATGAAGATTATTATAATAATTCACTTACATTTAAGGAATAGTAAACATATTTTCTCTTTCTTATGATTTTCTTAATAATGTTTAACCTCTAGCTTACTTTATTGGAAGCATACAGCATATAATACATGCAGTATTCAAAATACATGTTAATTGACTCTGTATTATTGGTAGGGTTCCCAGTCAACAGCTAGCTATTAATGGAAGAATCAAAGGTTATAAGCAAATTTTTGACAGCATGGGGGGGTTGGCATTCTTAACCACCACATTCTTCAATGATGAACTGCATCTGCTTTTTGAAAAATGCTGAGAGAACATGTGTAAGATGTTTTTACTACAAAAATGATAACTATGTGAGACATGCATATGTTTTTCTTTTTTTTTTTTGACACAGAGTCTCATTATGTTGCCCTTGGTAGAGTGCTGTGGCGTCACAGCTCACAGTAACCTCAAACTCTTAGGCTTTAGTGATTCTCTTGCCTCAGCCTCCCAAGTAGCTGGGACTACAGGCGCCCTCCACAATGCCAAGCTATTTTTTTTCTTGCATTTGTTTAACTGGCGAAGGCCAGGTTCGAACCTGCCACCCTCGATGTATGTGGCTGGCGCCGTAACCACTGTGCTACAGGTGACGAGCCGTGAATCATGCATATGTTAACTATATTTAATCATTCTAAAATGTATACATACTTAAAAACAATGTGTTATGCATGGTAAATACATGGAATTTGATCTATCAATTTTTTAAAAAAAGTAGATAAACATATAAATTACCTTACTAAAAAAGCAAAAAATAATAATTTTTTTCTCAGTTGGATCGTTATCTTTGGTTAGACCCAGCTTTGAGATGATAGGCAAAACAACGTATTTCATTTATTAATGTATTACTTTTATTTTCGTACCCCCTATCATTATCTACTGGCTATACATGATTGATTATATTCTCAGTGCTTCCAAAATATTATTTTATATTTACCAAAACAATGTTTATCTTGTAGTGGATAAAATATTTTCTTCTTAGAATATATAAGGATGGGGGGAGGAGACAAGATGGCTGACTGAAGCCAGCTTTCCACAGAGGCTCTCGTCCAGTAGGAGAGTTAAAGGACAAAAATTCAGCAAGTAACCTGGTGGATTTGAGCTGCCCTAAGAGAGAAGGTTGAAGAACACACGTCAACCCCGCTGAGGCGAGCTGCGACCACAAGGATACAAACAAAAGGTACAAAATCCATCACCAAGCGGACGGGAGTCCCCTCCCCCATGAGTATGGCTCAGAGTGCCCCACAAACAATTGGGCAGAGTTCAAAGGTCCTCCCACTACACTCCATGGGAGAGACCCTCTAAAAACTGGACCTACCTCCACTACTAGGGTGCCACGGCGTCCTCCTGCCAGGCATAAAACTGTATAAACTGTATATAGTCTCTACCTAGAATTCTGAGCTCCCAGTGCTCCCCTCACTCACACTGAGGTCTGGAGGCCAGTCCCCATCGGTGGAGGGGGGACCGCACCAGAGTGGCAGTTCCCTGAGGCACAGTGCGACAGCCGTCTTTTGGTGACAGTACGGCCAGGCATAAAGCTGTGTAGGGCTTTGTGTGTTCTCTACCCACAACCCCAGGCTCCAAGCGCTCCCTGTGCTTCCCTCTGCTCTTGCTCCAAGGTCTGGAGGCCTGTCCCCCAAGGGTCCAGACTCTTGGTTGATTGCTTGAGGGGTGTAGAAAGTGCTGGGCTGCAGCTGGTCAGTGCAGACTCTGGGGTACGGAAGTGGAGAGAGGACGGTTGGCCGGAAGGGAGCTGCACTGGAGCGGCGTTTGCCTGAGCCATAAAACAGCAGCCCTCTTTTGCTAGCAATACGGCTCACTACCGAATATTCTGAAGCCATACCCCCTGTCTCCCTGGGCAACCAGAGACTCTGAGTATAGGATTTGCCTGAGGCAGCTCCAACTTGCAAACTGGGGAAACACCCAGGGTGGGGCTGACCCAGAGGTCTGCTTTACTAAACCTAAGACGCACCTGGCCTTCAGGGGATCCTCAGCCTTTAGACAATACAAGAGCAAAGACAAATGATTTGGAACTCAATTCAGCTTCTCTTCTGCAGGGGAACTGCAAAGTTGTTCTGTTCTGTTCTGTCAGTAACATTAATCAGGGGCGAGACTGGACCAGAGTGAAAACCCCCCAACCTTCATCAAGCACCCGAGATTGTCAGGCCTCACCTTCTCCTGCTAGAGAGAGGCAGAGCGCAGTGGCCTGGCAGACTTCCTTGTGATTCAGGCAGGTGCAAACTCCTGGAGTACTGATTCACTACAGGCAACTGGGTCAGCCAACTGCAGGGCTATCAGCGACAGGGTGTGACAGTGGTGCAAGGTGGGGAAGGAGGCGGCAACCTTCCCAGACTGATCTATTGGCTGGGTGGCTCCTCCTGACTCCACGCAGCACTGGAACAAGCCACACCAGAGTAGTCACCAGACCCCCGTGATCCAGATCCCAGAGAGCTCTTAAACTCTCTCACCCGAGACAGGTGCAGACTGAGACAATTGATTTGGACTTTTTGAACTGAACCAATCGCCTGAGGATAAATCAGGTGGTGCCCTGGGTGCACGGTGCTGGAAGGTTTGATTTTTCTTTTCCAATTGTTTGCTGGTGGGGGGTGGGGTGACTTAATTGCTGATATTTCTCCACAGCTGAGACTTCAATCCAGCGTATCTGTTTCACTAGGGTGGAACAGAAACCAGCTGAAAACAAGACAGAACCACTTAGCCACACCACACCAGACAGGGCCCCAGTATCTCAGGCCACAACACTGTACAGGCCCTCGACAAAGCCCCAGGGGGAAAAAGTTAAAGGGAGTAAAACAACCATGGGGCGGAATCAGTGGAAAACTCTGGTAACATGAATAACCAAAATAGATCAACCCCCCAAGGAAAGATATGGCAGATGTAATTGAAGATCCCATTCATAAACAACTGGTTGAGATGTCAGAAATCGAATTCAGAATTTGGATTGCAGACAAGATTAACAAAGTGGAATTAGGAATTCGAGGAGAAATTCAAAAGTTGTCTCAAGAATTTAACGAATTTAAAGACAAAACTACCAAAGACTTAGACACACTGAAGCAAGAATTTGCAGCCCTCAAAGATATGAAAAATATAGTAGAATCCCTCAGCAACAGAACGGAGCAAGCAGAAGAAAGGATCTCTGACATCGAAGATAAAGCCTTTGAATGCTCCCAAACTCTCAAAGACGAAGAGAAATGGAGAGCAAAAACAGAACCTTCTCTCAGAGAGCTCTGGGATAATTCAAAGAAGGCAAATATCCAAATCATAGGAGTTCCAGAAACAGATGAAGTGGCCTTGCTGGGCACAGAGGCCCTTCTGCATGAAATTATGAAAGAGAATTTTTCAGACATGCCTAGAGATTCTGAAATTCAGATTGCAGACAGCTTCAGAACCCCAGCACGACTCAACCCCAATAAGACATCCCCCAGGCATATCATAATTAACTTCACTAAAGTTAATATGAAGGAGAAAATCCTCAAAACTTCCAGGAGAAAGAAAACCATTAGCTTCAAAGGGAAGAATATTTGAATGACTGCAGATCTCTCTGCTGAAACTTTTCAAGCCAGAAGAGCGTGGTCACCGACTTTTAATCTCCTAAAGCAAAAGAACTTTCAACCCCGGATCCTGTATCCACCTAAACTGAGTTTCAGTTATGATGGAGAAATTAAATACTTTAATGACATTCATATGTTGAGGAAATTTGCTATAACCAAACCAGCTCTTCAGGATATTCAAAACCTATCTTCCATAATGACCAACCCAATCCTATACCACAAAAGTAAACTCACTCAGACACTTCGGATCAGAGTCTAATTTCCACAGTGGTGAAAGGATTAAAAATGCCACTGGACTTTGGAAAAACTCGATACCCAAAACTTCACCAGACTTATCAATATTCTCCATTAATGTGAATGGCTTAAACTGTCCTCTAAAGAGGCATAGTTTAGCTGACTGGATACAAAAACTCAAGCCAGATATTTGTTGCATACAAGAGTCACATCTTAACTTAAAAGACAAATACAGACTCAGGGTGAAAGGATGGCCATCCATATTTCAGGCAAATGGTAATCAGAAAAAAGCAGGTGTTGCAATTTAATTTGCAATAGGCTTTAAACCAAGAAAAGTAAGGAAGGACAAGAATGGTCACTTCATATTTGTTAAGGGTAAGACTCAATATGATGAGATTTCAATTATTAATATCTATTCACCCAACCAGAACGCACCTCAATTTATAAGAGAAACTCTAACAGACACGAGCAACTTGATTTCCTCCAGCTCCATAATAGTCGGAGATTTCAACACTCCTTTGGCAGTGTTGGATCAGTCCTCCAACAAGAAGCTGAGCAAAGAAATCTTAGATTTAAACCTAACCATCCAACATTTGGATTTAGTAGACATCTACAGAACATTTCATCCCAACAAAACTGAATACACATACTTCTCATCAGCCCATGGAACTTACTCCAAAATCGATCACATCTTAGGTCACAAGTCTAACCTCAGTAAATTTAAAGGAATAGAAATTATTCCATGCATCATCTCAGACCACCATGGAATAAAACTTGAGCTGAGTAACAACAGGAATCTGCATACTCATACAAAAACATTGACGTTAAATAACCTTATGCTGAATGATAGCTGGGTCAGAGATGAGATTAAGAAAGAAATCACCAACTTTTTGGAACAAAACAACAATGAAGACATGAACTATCAGAACCTTTGGGACACCGCAAAGGCAGTTTTAAGAGGGAAATTTATAGCACTGCAAGCCTTCCTCAAGAGAACGGAAAGAGAGGAAGTTAACAACTTAATGGGACATCTCAAGCAACTGGAAAAGGAAGAACATTCCAACCCCAAACCCAGTAGAAGAAAAGAAATTACCAAAATTAGGGCAGAATTAAGTGAAATTGAAAACAAAAGAATAATACAACAGATCAATAAATCAAAAGGCTGGTTTTTCGAAAAGTTCAATAAAATAGATAAACCTTTGGCCAACTTAATCAGGAAAAAAAGAGTAAAATCTCTAATCTCATCAATCAGAAACAACAAAGACGAAATAACAACAGACTCGTCAGAAATCCAAAAAATCCTTAATGAATATTACAAGAAACTTTATTCTCAGAAATATGAAAATCTGAAGGAAATTGACCGATACTTGGAAGCACGTCACCTTCCAAGACTTAGCCAGAATCAAGTGGAATTGTTGAACAGGCCCATATCAAGTTCGGAAATAGCATCAACAATACAAAACCTCCCTAAAAAGAAAAGCCCGGGACCAGATGGCTTCACGTCAGAATTCTACCAAACCTTTAAAGAGGAATTAGTACCTATGTTACTCAACCTGTTCCAAAAGGTAGAAAAAGAAGGAAGACTACCTAACACTTTCTATGAAGCAAACATCACCCTGCTCCCCAAAACAGGAAAAGACCCAGAAGAAAAGAAAATTATAGACTGATATCACTAATGAATATAGATGCAAAAATATTAACCAAGATCCTAACAAACAGAATCCAGCATCACATCAAACAAATTATACATCATGACCAAGTCCGTTTTATCCCAGGGTCTCAAGGATGGTTCAATATACGTAAATATATAAATGTAATCCAGCACAAAAACAAATTAAAAAACAAATACCAGGGTGGTGCCTGTGGCTCAGTGAGTAAGGGGCCAGCCCCATATGCCGAAGGTGGCGGGTTCAAACCCAGCCCCGGACAAACTGCAACAAAAACAAAAAAATAGCCGGGAGTTGTGTTGGGTGCCTGTAGTCCCAGCTGCTCAGGAGGCTGAGGCAAGAGAATCGTGTAAATCCAAGAGTTAGAGGTTGCTGTGAGCCGTGTGATGCCACTGCACTCTACCCGAGGGCGATATGACGCCACGGCACTCTACCCGAGACAAGGCTGCCCATTGTCTCCATTGCTTTTTAACATTGTAATGGAAGTTTTAGCCACTGCAATTAGGGAAGAAAAGGCGATCAAGGGTATCCATAGAGGGTCAGAAGAGATCAAACTTTTGCTCTTCGCTGATGATATGATAGTATGTCTGGAAAACACTAGGGACTCTACTACAAAACTCTTAGTAGTGATCAAGGAATACAGCATCTCAGGTTACAAAATCAACATTCATAAATCTGTAGCCTTTATATACACCAACAATAGTCAAGTTGAATAAACAGTTAAGGACTCTGTCTCTACAAAAAAAAAAAAAAAAAAAAGGAAGACCATATGATTCTCTCAGTTGATGCAGAAAAATGTTTTGATAATATCCAGCATCCCTTCATGATCAGAACACTTAAGAAAATTGGTATAGAAGGGACATTTCTTAAACTGATAGAGGCCATCTACAGCAAACCCACAGCCAATATCATATTGAATGGAGTTAAATTGGAATCATTTCCACTCAGATCAGGAACCAGACAAGGCTGCCTATTGTCTCCATTGCTTTTTAACATTGTAATGGAAGTTTTAGCCACTGCAATTAGGGAAGAAAAGGCGATCAAGGGTATCCATAGAGGGTCTGAAGAGATCAAACTTTCGCTCTTCACTGATGATATCTGGAAAACACTAGGGACTCTACTATGAAACTCTTAGTAGTGATCAAGGAATACAGCAGCGTCTCAGGTTACAAAATCAACATTCATAAATCGGTAGCCTTTATATATACCAACAATAGTCAAGTTCAATAAACAGTTAAGGACTCTATCCCATTCACAGTAGTGCCAAAGAAGATGAAATATTTGGGAATTTATCTAACAAAGGACGTGAAAGATCTCTATAAAGAGAACTATGAAACTCTAAGACAGGAAATAGCTGAAAATATTAACAAATGGAAAAATATACCATGCTCATGGCTGGGAAGAATCAACATAGTTGAAATGTGTATACTACCCAAAGCAATATATAATTTCAATGGAATCCCTATTAAAGCTCCACTGTCATACTTTAAAGATCTTGAAAAAACAATTCTTCATTTTATATGGAATCATAAAAAACCTTGAATAGCCAAGATATTACTCAGAAATAAAAAGCAGGAGGAATTACGCTACCAGATCTCAGAGTATACTACAAATCAATAGTGATCAAAGCAACATGGTATTGGCACAAAAACAGAGAAGTAGATGTCTGGAACAGAATAGAGAACCAAGAGATGAATGCAGCTATTTTCTGTTATTTAATCTTTGACAAGCCAATTAAAAACATTCAGTGGGGAAAAGATTCCCTATTTATCAAATGGTGCTGGGTGAACTGGCTGGCAACCTGTAGAAGACTGAAACTGGACCCACACCTTTCACCATTGACTAAGATAGACTCTCACTGGATCAAAGATTTAAACTTAAGACATGAAACTATAAAAATACTAGAGAAGAGTGCAGGGAAAACCCTTGAAGAAATTGGTCTGGGCTAGTATTTTATGAGGAGGACCCCCAGGGCAATTGAAGCAGCTTCAAAAATACACTACTGGGACTTGATTAAACTAAAAAGCTTCTGCACAGCCAAGAACACAGTAAGTAAAGCAAGCAAACAGCCCTCAGAATGGCAGAAGATATTTGCAGGTTATGTCTCCAACAAAGGTTTAATAACCAGAATCCACAGAGAACTCAAACGCATTAGCAAGAATAGAACAAGATCCCATCGCAGGCTGGGCAAAGGATTTGAAGAGAAACTTCTCTGAAGACAGGCGCGCAGACTTCAGACATGAAAAAATGCTCATCATCTTTAATCATCAGGTAAATGCAAATCAAAACTACTTTGAGATACCATCTTACTCCAGTGAGACTAGCTTATATCACAAAATCCCAAGACCAGAGATGTTGGCGTGGATGTGGAGAAAAGGGAACACTTTTGCACTGCTGGTGGGAATGCAAATTAATACATTCCTTTTGGAAAGCGATATGGAGAACACTTAGAGATCTAAAAATAGATCTGTCATTCAATCCTGTAATCCCCCTACTGGGCATATACCCAGAAGACCAAAAATCACATCATAACAAAGATATATGTACAGGAAGGTTTATTGCAGCCCAATTCATAATTGCTAAGTCATGGAAAAAGCCCAAGTGCCCATCGATCCACGAATGGATTAATAAATTGTGGTATATGTACACCATGGAATATTGTACTCAGCCCTACTATGAAACTAATTTAGGGTTTTCACATGAAAGCTATAACCCAGTTACAACCTAAGAATAGGGGCAAGGGGGAAAGGGAGGGGAGGGAGGGGGCAGGTGGTTAGAGGGAAGGGGATTGGTGGGATTACACCAGCGGTCATCTTACAATGGTATATGTGAAACTCGGTAAACCGTCTGTGAAGCTATTGAATGATGCCCATGATTATATCAATGTACATAGCTATGATTTAATAATAAAAAAAAGAATATATAAGGATGAATCATTGAGGGGTTAGCCTTTTGTTCTCCTATATCTGTCATAGGAGTTGAACAAACAGTCATGCATTCTTTTTATTTATAAATGAGTATGACCTTCAGATTCACAGGTTAAGATAACATGTAAGCACAGTGCCATGATCTTCCCAGGAAAGCCAGCATTTATTAATCACCTATGATTGGAGCTCTATGTTATTTTACACCATAATTCTAAAGATTTAAGAAATTTGGATGTGAGGCATACTAATAAAATGAAAATAGGTTGATACATAAAGGCAGTGGTTCTCAACCTTTATGGTTGGGGGTCACCACAACATGAAGAAATGTATTAAGAGGTTGTGGCATTAGGAAGGTTGAGAACCTTCAACTGCATAAAGGCATATGAATAGGGAATGTTTGGTCTGAGATAGAGAAAAGTAAAAAGATAATCAAGTTAACATGTATATGTTAAATGTTTTTAAATGTTTAGTAATTTATTGGAATTCATAATGAAGTGTTCCATGTTCTGTGTATACAGAAAAAATTACATTGTGTGCTGAGCTTTGTGTCAAAACTAGACTTAGGGTACATTTCTAGGAAGTGAGGTAAATAGTTCTAAAATTTGACAATTTTAATGATGAATAAATGTTTCATATTCTTTAATGAAGAATAATGACTATTATGCATGTTGTACTTGTATTAAAAATAATATTTAGTAGGAAAAACTACACCGAAGTCAGAATGGAGATATTTTCTTCCTACCTGGTTTACCTCTACAACCAACAATTAGAAGACAATCTAAGATGGCATGTGATTTATTATACAGATTTGTAACAAAACTGATACAGAAAGCCTGACATCAAGAAATATCTTACCCCTGACTGGGCTCTGTGGCTCATACCTATAATCCTAGGACTTTGGGAGGCCAAGGCGTGAGGATCCCTTGAGCTCAGGAGTTTCAACCCAGCCTGAATAAGAGCGAGACCCTGCTTCTAATGAAAATAGAAAAAATTAGCTGTATGTTGTAGTGGACCCCTGTAGCCCCAGGTCCTTAAGAGGGGGAGGCAAGAGGATTACTTAAACCCAAGAGTTTGGGGTTGCTGTGAGTACGCTAGCCTAGACAACAAAATGAGAATCTGTCTCAGAGAAAAACAAACAAACAAACAAAGAAAACAAAAAAGCTTAACCCTGTTCTCCCAAGTGACTACCTTCTTCTCTGGAAATGATTAAATAAGGGCTCAGATAGAGGATCTTTCTGGTCTATACAGGATTATTTCTCTTTCACAAGTAGAATTTAATGGGTGAATATATAAAGATATATATTTGTTAGATAGCATCCAATGAAGCATGATATTCATCATGGCATAAAACCTGTCATTCAGATATGTAATGGATGTTTCCCCACCAGGAATTTGATGTCATGATTTTTTTTTCTATGGAATGATAATATTATCTCTGTTACTAATGTAAAAAACGCTCTATTTGCATAGGATATGACAGTTTTCTAAAATTCTTTCACATGTCTGATTTTATATGATAATTTCTTCTTTCATGGCCATTTAATTTAACATCTTTCTGTATTTGTTTGATTATTTTATTGAATAATTCAACTAACATTTATTGCCTACCTATCATGTGTGTGTAAGTCATTGTTTTTGATGCTTGCTATTTCAGGGGAAGGGGAATGATAATACTTGCCATGTTCCCACTCCCAGGAATGTTTTATCTACTTTCATTGTATGGATATGTGCTTTGTAATTTGGAAAAAGAGGGAGGAAAAAGATAAATAAGGGAAATTAAATGAAGTAAAACTCAAACCAATGTGAATTGCTTTGGTTGAAAAAAATGGAGAAAATATTTTAACAAGTGAACAATTTGAAGAAATTCTCTGATGATATAATAATCATGGCTGGATAGAGAAACATTGACTGCATTGTATAAAAAAAAACAAATAGATTTATTACTTCATGATTTAAAATATCTGAAGAGAGTTCACAGAGCTTACTGACCGGAAAAACAATTTACTGAGTTAAACTGTAAATAGTTGGCACATACTTGTAGTCACAGCTGCTTGGGACACTGAGGAGGGGGGATCACTGGAGGCCAGGAAGTCCAAGTGTGCCTGTGAATACCCACCACAGTCCAGCGGGGGATCATGGTGCAATCCTATTGCTTATTAAAAAAAGGGGAACAATTTATTGAACCATCTCCTGGCTTTGTCCCTGACTCTGTGATTTTCAACATTTCTAAGTGATAGTGAGAAAAAAATATACAAATATACATTTATCTGCAGATGACTCCGAGACATGAGGAAAGTTACTATTAATATGATAAATGCAATACTTAGATATCAACTTGTTTCAATAGGCTCCATGTCATCATTTATATATTTTAGCTTAAATGCCACTTCCTCAGATAGGATGCCACTGATCCTTAATTCAAATTACAGTCACTCCATCACTCTGTATTACCATGTTATTCTGTTTTATTTTCTTTGTAGATGCATTATCTCACATTATTTCTTATTACTTATGTGTAAGTTAGCATTCCAAATTAGAATACACATTCCATATGAATAATAATTTTGTTAGTGCTGTTCACCATTGTGTTCCCAAGTGCCTGCGAGGTTTTCAAGAAATATTTCCTGAAGGAATAAATATGAATGAATAACTGAATCTGTAACAGAAGCATTGAAATTATATAAAGATAATTTTAGGTCAAGCAAGTTGCATATATACAAAGTAGAGGACATTTACATTGATGTTCTTTCAATTGACAAGTCTTGATTGAGAACTTGCTTTATGATGAACAAAAACCAAAAACAATTTGACGATTTTAATTGATCTGAAGCTTTAAAGAAACTAACATCTGCTAAAATATGAATGCAATTTTGGGGTTTTTTTTTTTGAGACAGAGTCTCAAGCTATCACCTTGGATAGAGTGCCATGGGGTCACAGCTCACAGCAACCTCAAACTCTTTGGCTTAAGTGATTCTCTTGCCTCAGCCTCCCAAGTAGCTGGGATACAGGCACCCGCCAAAATACCCAGCTATTTCTTGTTGTTGTTGTTACAGTTGTCATTATTGTTTTAGCTGGTCTGGGCCAGGTTTGAACCTGCTAGCCTCGGTGTATGTGGCTGGCACCCTACCCACTGAGATAGGGTGCTGCCCATGAATGCAATCTTAAGTAGCATGAATTAAAATATTCTGTCCTGGGCGGCGCCTGTGGCTCAGTCGGTAAGGCGCCAGCCCCATATACCGAGGGTGGCGGGTTCAAACCCAGCCCCGGCCAAACTGCAACCAAAAAATAGCCGGGCGTTGTGGCAGGCGCCTGTAGTCCCAGCTGCTCGGGAGGCTGAGGCAAGAGAATAGCTTAAGCCCAGGAGTTGGAGGTTGCTGTGAGCTGTGTGAGGTCACGGCACTCTACAGAGGGCCAAAAATGTAGAGACATTTTTTCTGTCTCTACAAAAAAAAAATATTCTGTCCCAAATAAGGAAGATAATAGTCTTACTGGGCTTGTATTAATGGGATCTCTTTCTTAAGAATTATATTTAAACAAGGTAATTTAAACTATGCTTCAGAATATTACTATATTTAGAATATCACTGGCAGAATTATGAGGAATCTAGAAATCATTCAATTTTGGAGCTTTTTGAGGGTATTGAAGAATCAGAAGATTGTGTTCAAGATAATCACTGCTGCTGAAAATTGAGAGAAGAATCTTGGAAAGGACACAGAAAGGAGGAACTCCAATTTCTGTGTGAATTCTGTCCAAGCCTCTTGCTGATCTCTGACATATTTAAGCTTATTTATCCAAATAGGTCAGCTGAAGACAAAAGATATGAACTGAGGTTTGGGATGCCAACTGAATGAGGTTACAATTTAAGTTTAAGCAGGTAAACTGCCTGTGAAGGCAAATCAAAAAGCAACACCTAACAGAAAGAGGGAAGGAGGGAGGTGGGTGGGGCCTTGGTGTGTGTCACACTTTATGGGGGCAAGACATGATTGCAAGAGGGACTTTACCTAACAATTGCAATCAGTGTAACCTGGCTTATTGTACCCTCAATGAATCCCCAACAATAAAAAAAAAAAAAAAAAAAAGCAACACCTTTCTGAGGAATGTAACAGAATCTGGGGTTTCCACAGCCTAGTAACCTGAAATCAAAAGACCAATAATACAATGACCCAGATGCTTCAGTTAATAAGCATATACATTAAAACAGTTATGAGAACCACAACAAATACATACAGAAAAGCATGCTCATAATAAATTGTTAGCAATTTTCAGTAGAGAAATAGAAACTATGAAAAATTCAAATATAAATTCTAGAACTAAAAGGTTCTATATGCTCAGTAACAAACAAGTAGTATAGTTTCATAGCCTCTGGTTATTTATTACTCCACTGTTAAGAGTTTTAGTGGTATTTTGATTATATTTGGCTTGATATTCCAGAATTGCTCAAATCTTTCCCTAGAATATTCTGAGCTTCTGAATTGGCTCATTATGCTGCACAAGTGATAATGTGTTCCGGGGCAGGGTCCGCTAAGACCTGTGGAACTGGTGGCGACCAACTGAAGAAATATAGAGTTAGAAATGATGATAAAGAGACATGAAACATAGAGTAGAATTAAAAGTGGGAGCTCAGGGTCCCTTGCCCATTTGTGGGATTCTGGCAGTGGCACTGAGTGTGTGCTCCACTCTGCTTTTATTGAAGCAGAGGGAAGGTAAGATGAGGGAGGGAACAAAGATACCAACAGTTTCTGAGTGAGCATATTAGTTCCTATTATTATTAACCTTAAGGATAGCCTTGAGAAATCTGAAATCTAAGCCTTGTATTGGGAGAGCCTCCTGCTTGAGCTCACACACACAGATTTCTAGGGAAATGTTAACCTCTACTAGTTCCCTGTGGAACTAATCTCCTCTGAGGAAATTCATCCCTCCCATGGGCATTAATCTCCTATGAGAAATTGGTGGGAGGGATGAATTTTCCTCCCATCACCACCACAGAGTATCTTCCTCTGCAATAAGGGATATAAGCTCTTTTGCCCATATCTCAGGGCTCGAGCTACTCCCTTGATTTCTGGGGAGTAGAAATGCAAATCTCCACAATGGGTAGCTGCTTTGTCTGTTTACTAGGCAGGAGACAACCCAGTATCTTTCAAGGTCTTGTCATAGCCTCTTCTACGACCATTTTTCCTCAGAGTGCTCACAGACCCAGCAGGGGTGTTTGTAAGCTGTATCCTCAACAGCCTAGAATTTCAGAAAAGGCAGGAAGCTTGCTAGCAATGGCTAGCTTAAATGTAAACTAGCTGACTTTTCTTTGTTCTGACTCACTCAGCTTACTTTTTAATTTTTCTCTTTTTCTGGGGGTGCTTTCCTTTGCCAAGAATGGGGTCTTTGGTCCCCATTCTCCCTGCAATAATGAAAAACAGAATATTAGTTCCTAGGCATTCATCTTAATCACATTTCTTATTAACGTATAAGAGCACATAAATTAGGCTCAAAGAGAAGTAGAATCCTTCTTTTCCTCCTTAAGTCTTCATTTTAACAATGGCTCCCCTTAAAGTCTGAAGAGATGATAATTTTATGTGGTTCTAGTAATAAGGACAAAAAAAAATAGCATCATCCCAAGCAATTACTCTAAATCAGCTGTACCATCTTGGTTAACAAGGTAAAGTAGAAGGGAGTAGAAGAGAGAGCAGTATTAAAGTTGAGGTAATGAGATCAGTTCTGGAATCTGAACAGTTAGTGTAATAACCTCTTCTCAAATGGAAAGAAGGAAATGATTATGGAGGCAAAAGGATTTTCTTTCTCTCCCACTACCAATTCCTATAACTACTTGCAAACTGAATTCTACTCCCACCTATTACTGTGACTACCCTCTCTAAAGACATCAGTGTCCACTCAGTCTCTGAAAACATGACAGTGTGTAAGTCATCTACTGGATTGCCTGGCACACTGGTATTCTGAGTCTCTTTCTTTTTAGATGTTGTTTCAATGTATTCCATAGAAGTCCTGTTTCCCCTGCCTTCAAATTTAGGCTGTAGCCATAGATTTGTATTTAATCCTCTGTATGTATACATCTATAGTTACTACCCAGAAAAACTTAGACATTGCTTTCTCTTGCTCAATTCCAAGGTTCCTTGTGTACTTCTGGGAGAAAGTTCTGAAAATACAAATCTTCAAGCTCCTTTTATTTCTTTAACCACAGGTTTTAACATGTAACGATTTCCTTAATACATTATATTGATTCATTAACATAAAAAGACATTTCAATCTAGAAAAATAGGGTCCCATCTTAAACCCCACAGACATTTTACAATGCCTTTTCTGTAATTTGTCTTGATTATCAGTTATCAGCTCTGTAGGCATATTTCATTATTGCATCCATTTTGCTTTTATTCCTCTCTAGTTTAACTGCCACCACCATAACTTTGAACTTCGTAAGTTGATATCTGAATGACTCTGATGGATCACCCTCAGATTTTGTGCACTCTACTTACAGTTACTAGGTTACCATTGTAGTGTCCTTTGTTCCTCTTCCAATTTTTTTATCCTTGTTATTTCTTCATAATCAGAATGACCTTTTCAAATATAGATCTGGTCACATCATTTTTCCATGTAAAATAAAATCCTTCAATTTTCTAGCACATAAAGTTCAGACTCCTAACCATGAAATGCAAGACTGCTTCTCATCCATTGCTACTTTTTCAGAGAGTGCCTCAGTGCAGAACTTATGTCCCAGCTCTGCAGAGAATTTTTTCCATTAACTAAATGTGTCATATTCTTCTATACTGCTATGCTTTTGTGGATCTATCACCTTTGCTGGAAACATAGCATGTCTTCTACACTTTGTATTTTGGTACACCTCCAAAATAATGGATCCATTAAGATCCAATGCAAGGTAAACTTCTCTGAGAAGTCTTCCACTACACTCCCTAAACCACAGCCCAGGTAGGCACATGAGAAAACACTCATGTTATACAAAAGTATTGTTTGCCAGAATTCACCTTCTTTTCCACAGAAATCTCTCCTTTCTTGGCTGTCCTGCTTTTCTTTTGATTTCTGTGTCTTTTCTTTTTCTTTTCTTACTCGGCTTCTTCTTCTTCTTTTTTTTTTTTTTGAAATAGAGTTTCACTCTGTCACTCAAGCTAGAGTGCAATGGCATCAGAATAGCTCACTGCAACCTCAAACTCCTAGTCTCTTGACCTCCTTTAATGCCCATCTGTGAGCAAATCTTTCACTCTATTTTCTTTAGAGCATCCTATTTATCTTCATAAAACTTACTGTATTTCAATTATGTGTTATCTTTATGCATTTGTGGTCTATTCCCCCACCACTAGATTGTAAATAACATGCTGTCATAGACAATGATTTTTCTTTTTACCCCTAAGCACAATATGAGATATGTATTAGGTACTTGGTTATTAGTAGTTGAGAAAATAAGTAAATGCAATAAATGTTTTAAACTAAATACATACTCTACTAGATTATAAATTTTTTGAGGAAAATGTAGTCTTATACTTTTTCTTTATATATATAGCTTCTATTATCATGCTGATATCAAGTGTGTGCTAAATGCATTGTTGAAAAAATAAAAATTATGCATTGAGTAGATATGTGAAGAAAGAAGGAAAGGGTAATTTGATTGGAAAAGAAGAGAAGATTAGGTGAAGAATCTGCAACTACTTAAAGGCAATTTTATGATAGTCTTGATATCTAAGATGAGTAAGAGGCATTTTGATGAAGGTGCATTCACATATTTACTCATCACAAGTATGGTAAATCTCTGTTTTAAAGTAAAATGTTCCACATATTTTGCTCATAAAAAGACAGAACTAATACACAAAATTGCATGGCAATGTACATCTCATTCCTACAATTATCTAATGTAGATATAACTTGTACAATTATCTAATGTAGATATAACTTGTACTGATGTGGGGGTGGTGGTGATGTACTTAAGTACTATTTGGTAGCACTACTTCATTTCTGCGGATGTAGCCAAATGGTCCTTGCGATTTTTCTTTTGTAGATAAGCTTTTAAAAAATTATTGAAACATGTTAAAACCATCACACAGTTCAATAAAATTTACATGTAAAATAGAAAATTGAGAACCAGTGGTGCTGGGTGAACTGGCTGGTGACCTGCAGAAGACTGAAACTGGACTCACACCTTTCACCATTAACTAAGATAGACTCTCACTGGATTAAAGATTTAAACTTAAGACATGAAACTAAAAAAAGTACTAGAAGAAAGTGCAGGGAAAACTCCTGAAGAAATCGGTCTGGGTAAATATTTTATGAGGAGGACTCCCCAGGCAATTGAAGCAGCTTCAAAAATACACTACTGGGACCTGATCAAACTAAAAAGCTTCTGCACAGCCAAGAACACAGTAAGTAAAGCAAGCAGACAGCCCTCAGAATGGGAGAAGATATTTGCAGGTTATGTCTCTGACAAAGGTTTAATAACCAGAATCCACAGAGAACTCAAACACATTAGCAAGAATAGAACAAGGGATCCCATCGCAGGCTGGGCAAGGGATTTGGAGAGAAACTTCTCTGAAGAAGACAGGCGCGCGGCCTTCAGACATATGAAAAAATGCTCATCATCTTTAATCATCAGAGAAATGCAAATCAAAACTACTTTGAGATATCATCTAACTCATATCACAAAATCCCAAGACCAGAGATGTTGGCGGAGAAAAGGGAACACTTCTACACTGCTGGTGGGAATGCAAATTGGTACATTCCTTTTGGAAAGATGTTTGGAGAACACTTAGCGATCTAAAAATAGATCTGCCATTCAATCCTATAATTCCTCTACTAGGTACATACCCAGAAGACCAAAAATCACATTATAACAAAGATATTTATACCAGAATGTTTATTGCAGCCCAATTCATAATTGCTAAGTCATGGAAAAAGCCCAAGTGCCCATCGATCCACGAATGGATTAATAAACTGTGGTATATGTACACCATGGAATATTATGCCGCCTTAAAGAAAGATGGATACTTTACCTCTTTCATGTTTACATGGATGGAGCTGGAACATATTCTTCTTAGTAAAGTATCTCAAGAATGGAAGAAAAAGTATCCAATATACTCAGCCCTACTATGAAACTAATTTATGGCTTTCATAGAAAGCTATAACCCAGTTATAACCTAAGAATATAGGGAAGAGGGATGGGGAGGGGAGGGGGGAAGCTGGGCAGAGGGAGGGTGATTGGTGGGACTACACCTGTGGTGCATCTTACAGAGGTACATGTGAAACGTACTAAATGTAGAATACAAATGTTTTAACACAATAACTAAGAAAATGCCAGGAAGGCTATGTTAACCAGTGTGATGAAAATATGTCAAATTGTCTATAAAACTAGTGTATGTTGCCCCATGATCACATTAATGTACACAGCTATGATTTAATAATATAAATAAATAAATAAATAGAAAGAAAATTGAGAACCAAGTTATCGGTAAACAAAAGAATGCACACATAGAAAAGAATAATTTAGGCTAATGCCTGTGGCTCAGTGGGTAGGGCACCGGCCCCATATACCCAGGGTGGTGCGTTCGAACCTGGCCCTGGCAAAACTGCAACAAAAAATAGTGGGGTGTTGTGGCGGGTGCCTGTGGTCCCAGCTACTTGTGAAGCTGAGGCAAGAGAATCGCCTAAGACCAGGAGTCCAGGAGTTGGAGGTTGCTGTGAGTTGTGATGCCATAGTACTCTACGGAGGGTGACAAAGTGAAACTCTGTCTCTAAAAGAAAAAAAAAAAAAATACCAGAAAAGAATGATTTAAAAGTGGAGGCATCTTTTGTTTACATTGCCCCAAACAATATTCTGGGACTTCATACCATGGATGAATTGAAATCAATCAAATAATCGTTTACTCTTACTCACTATAAATGCTAATACTCTCCACAGGGAGCTGGTTAGAAATGTTTAGCCTGTGGCTCAGAAGAGCATGCTATCCATGAAACTTGGCCACATCTGTCCTTTGGTTCACCTGGGGATTTGTCATTGCCAGATAAATTGACCAGATTGGTCACCCAGTTCCCCATTATTGCCTCTGGTACACCAAATTCTGTTCAGTCAGTACACACACACAAACACATACACACACATGCACACACAAACATACATACACACATGTTTTCCATGTTATCAGTCTTAAGGGGTTTGGATTTTTTTCTCTATCTTTTATTCAGATTTGATGACATCCTGACACTTCACGTATTTGACTCTGGCAAGACCTGCTGGAAAACTGGGCCACCTTGGTTGTTTTATTGTGGCATCTTGGTGTGATACAAGTTGATCTTGGCATGACCCAAGTTGGGATTATCTCCTTTCAGAGAGCAGGTTTGACACAGTTGCCTTATCTTTGGTGATTAGCTCCAAGCCTCAGGCAACAAGCAGGCAGGGAGAGTTCCTGTAGGGGGGGAAGCCTCCCCTGGGAGTCACTGAGAAGACTGGACTGAAGCTTTGTCTTAAATTGTCAGGATCGGCTAAGGTAGACCAACTTCTGATGGTGAAGGGACACTCTTAACCCAGTGACCTCCATTTATACCCATGGAAGAGTGACAGGTTCTCTGGCTGCTTTTAATCTTTTGCTAATGTTTGTGTCTGTCCTCTTTTCCTGAGTTTTCAAGGTAAACTGCTTTCCAAGGCCAGAAAGGTAACATAGTCAGTGGATCAGGGAGGGCCAGGGCAGAGCTTCAGCATGTGCACCATCGAGATGGGACAGTCCCTGCTTAGCCACAGCCAGCTTTGGTTTGGTTTATTAGTACTTTTGTTTCTTATGATTTAAGTTTATTTTTAAAAAGGCATCTATCTTGTGTTTTGTGAAAAATTCTCTGATTTTTAAATGTTCTAAACTATATCACATTAAAAAAATTGTGAGGTCAACTAAATCTCCTGGGAAGAACAGATCTGGCTACAGGTTCCAGGTAAGCACTAGGATCCTGATACAGATGGAGAGAATGTGCAAGTCAGCCATCTTCAGATTTGAGGAACAATATAGGTTTTTTTTTGGTAACCACTGGACACCTCAATCTTGATCTCAAGCATTCCAGAACCAGGATGCTACCTCAGCCTCAGAGAATTTGCTACGCATGCCCTTTGGGAGGGATCATTATTCTCAAAACCTGGTATCATGACGTCAAGCAGGTTGCAGCAAATCAGCAAGGCAGACTCCTTCCACAGCATGTTAAGTCATTGCTCTGACCTTAAGGAAAGTATCTGTAAATCATGTTGGGATTCCATACGATAATCTGGTAGAGAGGTCATGGATAATAAAAGACTCAAAAATTTATTACCTGACCCTTGGTCCCACTTCCCAGTAGATGGTGGCTTCTAGCTGTGTCATCCCATGGTGGAAGGGAGCAAAGTCTCTCTCTCCGAACTCTAATGACCCTCATGACCTACTCACCTCCCAAAGGCCCCATCTCCTAATGTCATCACCTCAGACACAAACATTTATTCCATAGCAAATTGGTATCTGTGATTTGACTGATGGTAACTCAGTGACTGTTGACTGACTCAATGACTTGTTACTATGACCTGGTGACAGGCAATTGACTTAGCAACAGGTGACTGTGCCTTTGTGACTGATAATTGTGACATGGTGGATGGAGAGAGAGTTTGTGGTAGTGACTGGTGACTAATTAGTGACTGTGGCTTGGTCCTAGGTGACTATAAACTGGTGACAGATGATTGTGACTTGGAGACCCAAAGGCTTACCTCCAAAGTATCAAGAATATTTAGTTTTGTGAAAGCAACAAAATTAATTCCTCTCTGATCCTGACTGTTAAATCTTTGCCCTACTTCATGAGGCATGGGGTAAAAAACTGCTAAGGGGCTCAGCCAAGTATATTTAGTTATGGGAAATGCAGGGATTGGCTTTCATTCACTTACATAGAGAAATGTTTTTAAAGAAAATGGAATTTAATATTTTGTTTAAAAGTTTCTATGTAACATAAAAAAGCTCAATCGTTCTCTGTGTTTTCTTTCCCCTGCTAAATTGTAGTTAATGCACCACTCCATGCCCACTGAGATTTTGACTATAGATCTTATTTTCTTTGAATCTTATAGTTGTTGTCTTATGATCATTGTCTTTTTAAGGACAGACATATCCTTATCTCAGAATTGTGTTTATATGAAAATTAATCTCCCAGAAAGGCTCATTAAAAGTTTTAGGATTGGGTTTCTAATGACATTATTCAAGCAGACCATAGAAAGAAACATATGAATTCTCCTTAGATTCAGTAATTTTTCATTATATTCATCATAAAGCCCATATGTTCTCTTCTGTGCATGGGTAGAGTGAGGGAGTGGAACAGATTGCTGTAATATATGTAGGAAGGAGATAAAAGTACAGCCCTGTGGAAATAATAATGTTACAAATGTCAAAATTCTTACATGTAGAGGTCAAAAAGGATCTTCTTTTTTACAAAAATGTTTCCTATGATAACTAAAAAATTAGAACGTATGGCCAATAGTTACTTTGGTCCTTGGGAGATAGTGCATCTGGTCTTTGAATATGCTTTTCAACAGTATGAGACTGCATTTTTAATTTAAAAAATGTTGCTGACCAGAGGGCACTTTTAGCTACAGAAAGTATATTAGTTGGTTATTCCTTGCCTATAGAGATTGTCTAGAACTTAAATAATTGGCTTTCTTCTTAGTTAGGGACAGAACAGTAACTATAATATAGAAAGAAACTTCTTTTCTATTCCAGCTCTTTTTTCTTATGTGTATTTTCTGAGGACACCAAAGAGAGAATTCCAAAAACCTGCCCTAAGGGAGCTTCCAGTTTAATGAGTTCATAGTAAGACATAAGCAGAAAATATGGTAACTGCCCAAATGTGATATATGCAATGTTCAATATTTGGGAGAAAAAAGAACTCAAGGAGTTTTTATGGTTCCTCTGTTGAATATGTGCCAAGAGTATAAAGTAGTTATGAAAAGCAGCAAGCACAGCTTCAGATTACATCCTAAAGAACCAGACAGCAGTAATCTTCAGTATGCACCAAATGGATTATCACACAGGCACAGCGTCTAGCTGTGGCACACAATATAAAAATGGATATGGCTCTGAGGATCAAATAAGTGTTGAAAATTTTGATTTATATGACAAGTTAAAGAACATACTATTACTTAGAAGGGAAAATACAAGTATAAAGAAACCCAAAGCTTATCAAAAATTTTGGTTGAAATACAAGGATACAGACTAAGATTAACAGTAGAAAACTTGCCATGGCCCAATTTGGTATTTTTGCATGGATTCTTCTCTCCATTGATTGAAAATGTCCATGTTGTTCTCTGAAATAAATCATGAAATCAAGGATAATAGTCAGAAGGATTAACACACCTAGTATAGTGAATGTAGTAAAAGGGATTTATATGTGTAGCTAATAATTGTCCTCTTTATCTTACCTTTCTTATTTATCATTAAGGTAATAAAAGCACATTATAAAATACTGGAGATGTTAGATATATATGGGCTTTCAAAAGTTAAAAACTCTTTGCATGGTGTCGTATGTTTGTGTGTTCTTCATAGGAAGAACTCCTAACTGCAGAGTGGTGGAGTCAGAAGTGGGTACTTTGAAAAGGTTCCCTTATAGAAGCCCAAGGAAGTTGCCTTGCCTCTTCCATCCTATGGGACACAGGTAGAAGGCACCATCTGTGGACTAGAAAACAAACTCTTACCAGCAGATAACAAATGTGCTGGTGCCTTCATCTGAGGCTTTCTGGCCTCCAGAACCGTGAGAAAGAAAATCTGTTGATAAGCTGCCCACTTTACTGAATTTTGTTACAGCAGCCTGAATGAGCTAGGACACCCTCTTCCGCCTGCCTACCACATAAAGGAAATCACTGTTAGGAACTTAATACCTATTCATCAAAATTTTTTCCTACAGATATAGTAAATACAATACTTAAAACCTTTCATAATAGTTGTTTATTGTGGAATTTCAGACATCTATCACCTTAGGTATTATTCTAGCCACAAAGCAAATCAATTAATACATAGAAGAAAAAGATAGAAAAGAGAAGTATATTCTCACTAAGATACTCTGTTAGGTGTTTTGTATATGATCTAATCCCCATAGCATCCATGTTAGGTAGAAATATTGTTCTCAATTTAAAAATCTGGACTCTGACTTTGAAAGCTGAAGTCACTTGCACGAAGGTCATAAAATTGTGGGTTGCAGAGTTGGAACTTGATCCCCCTTAAAACACTGAAATTTGTGCCTTTTTACACTCAGAATTGATAAAACTTCATTGTTAAAATACGAACAGTTGGTTGAATTCTTTTGTTTGAATCTAACTCATTAAACAAAAGAATGTTTGTCCTGCTTTTTCATCTTTTTGATCTTTTATATGTACACAACTCCCATACATACATGATTTATGAGCTTATATCAACATGCCACTCTCCTTTCCGGACTCGCGTTCTCATCTGTAAAATGAAGGGATGAGTTCTGCAGTGCTTTTGGGTCTGTTTGTCTGTGAAGGACAGACTCTCAGATAGCACCTGAGACAAACCATCGGTAGAGGAATTGAACTAGTTTCCCTAAACAACTTCAGGTCCATGAGATCTTACACCATCCTACCCCCACTTCTGTACAACATGGGACTGATTGCTTGTGTTAATGAGATAGCTAACTGACATCCAAATTAACACAGTTATATTAGCCATACTAGCTTGGTCTTATTTATTCCCTTAATTAATTAGAATGTTGAACACTATACTATACTATAACACAATACCCATTAAAGTTTTAACACTTCTTCCCAAGTACCTAACATCTTGGTTAACGAGAGTGATTTTGTGCCCAAGAAGAATGGAGGTCTACTGTGGCAATGGTTTCCTTTAGGTATGTAACTCAACTAAGTGAGGAAGGAAAGCTAAGGGCACCATTGTGCATGTTGTACCCCAGCCAGTTTCCTTGAGTAGGGTCTATTGTTCAAGGAGCACTTAAAAAAAAAATAAGTGACAGGGAAATAGAGACATGGGGATTGCTGTTTCTAAGGTGTTTCTAGAGAATTTAAGGCAAACTGGTATTACAGAAGTCAAAGACAAATCTTACTTTAAAACACGGAAATCTAGCTAAGCAAAAAGGGTCAACTTTTAACTCTGAGAATTTTAAATTGCTTTGAAGCAATAAGAGTAATAACTAATATTTAGTTACCTGTGTAATTGAACTGAATAACAGACTCCACATTTTCTTCTAGATACAGACAATTTTATCTGGGACAAAAAGTGGAAGCTTTTACTTCAGTTCAGTGTGTGGCTTTTACAAGGTAGACTCCAGCAATTCTAGTGCCTTCACACGCAGGACCATTTTAACAAAGAATACTGAAAATGAATAACTGAGCTTTATTGCTATAGATGTCTCTACAGTCTCAACTCAACTATTATCTGATTTATCAGAGATGGGAAGGAAGAACTTGTGTTCTGTGTGTTGTCTAAGACTCTCTTAGTCATGAGGTCTGAAATTGGGAACGCAATTAACAAGTAACTTAGTTCCATCTTTTCTTTGTTCTGTTCCAGGCTGGGAAGACCAGGGACATATTATCATTACCAATTTTGAAGGTACATACCATCAACAGGAATTGGTCTTACAGTATTGCAATTAAGTATTAATGTCTCAGTTGTTTTCTGAGAGCTGCTTGTATAGTAAATGCAAGGCCAGATAACTGTTTTTCAAGCTTTTTTTTTTTTTTGTAATCTCATGGCACATTTGAACCTATAGTTAAGCTTCTACTGCACACTTAAACTATGTGGATCAAAAAACCCCAAAAAACAAAAAAACAAAGAGTTTTAAAAAAGCACTGGCTTACTCTGCTTTGAACTTCTTTCAAAATTAATTTAACTGAAGATCTTTAAAAATTCTTGTAGCACACCTAAGATCCCCTCCTGGCACACCGGTGTGCCACAGCACACTGGTTGAAAATCACTGGTCCAAGAAGAAGTGTGGGGAGCGGGCTGGGCCCCCACTGCCTGGGGGAACACTCAGGGAGTGACCCCCAACCATTTCTCCTCCTTTAACAACATTCTTTCCACCTGCCAGAAGTCACTAAAACCATGCATACTTTCCTTGTTATCAGCAAGTACAGCTTTTCCTCTTTAAGGATGATATCTACCCCATGTGTTAAGAGTGGCTCAGTGAGCAGGGCGCCGGCCCCATATACCGAGGGTGGCGGGTTCAAACCCAGCCCCGACCAAACTGCAACAAAAAAATAGCCGGGCGTTGTGGCGGGCGCCTTTAGTCCCAGGTACTCGGGAGGCTGAGGCAGGAGAATCGCCTAAGCCCAGGAGTTGGAGGTTGCTGTGAGCTGTGTGAGGCCATGGCACTCTACCGAGGGCCATAAAGTGAGACTCTGTCTCTACAAAAAAAAAAAAAAAACAAAAAAGATTTACACAACCTTGTTAATATACTGTATAAATAAAGCTGTTTCTGTGGTTCAGGTGCTGGCTGTAGCCATCAGCTGCATCAGTCCTCCTGATTCCATCTTAACTCTTGTTTCCTGTCTTTCTTTGCCTCTCTCTGTCTTTCTTGGCTTTATTTCTCCATTTCCCACCATTTCCACTCAGAACAACTCTCCCACCTTGCACCGGGTGGAGAGAAAGAAGGCCAAGTATTAAAGGTTACTGGTCGAGTGCATGTTTAAATCTTCTATCATGCCAGATGACTTTTGACTTGGTTGTTTATAATGTTTAAGGTTTTTATGTCTTTTACTTTTCTACCTTTCAAAGCAGGTTAGATGATCTAATGTAAATGTAAATAGCTGTGATGTGTGTATATATGTCAGTAAGTGGGTCATGGCTTGGGGTGAATTTTGTAATATTTTGACACCAGTTATAACAGGAACACCTCTATGTCATTTGTTATTTAAAATAATGCTCCCAGATGGGTTTGATAGTCCCAGACTTACAAATGGATGCAAACCATGGGGCCATCAAGTCTATATATGTGGTAGATCCAAAATTAGAATGTAGTTTTGTGTTGTCTATCTTCAAAGCTCTTCTTTTTAAGGTTTTTGGGTCACTGTTCTTCTGTCTATGCATATTTACTTCTCAAATAGAAGCATAGATTTAGTATAGTACATTTAGCCAAATTAAACTTCCAATCTTAAACAAATCGTATGTCTCTTCCCATCCCATCCCATGATCTTCTTGTTTGTGCAAAAATATATTATTTTCTCTATTGTCACCAATTCTCCTTTGTCTAATTCCAGCAAAAGGAAACATTATTTTGCACAATCAAGCTTTATACATGAGTTGCTACAAAAATGAAATATCCTGCTACTTGTTCTTAAGATTAATTCAATCTAATTGTTCAGTAAAATGCATGTGTGTGGGGGATGTGTCTGTGAGTTTGTGTTTGCAGTGGTTTTAGATCAAAGGGTAAGTGCCATGTAATTTTCATAAAATGTCTTATAATTTTAACAAAGAACTAAGGTAGATAATTCAAATGTACAATTATCATTCTGTGCCTGGCCAATTTCACTTAGCACAATGTCCTCCAGGTTCAGCCATGTTGTCGTAATGACAGTACTTCATTCTGTTTAAAGGCTGAATAGCATTCCACTGGGCATGTATATCACATTTCCCTTATTCGTCATCCATTGTGGAAACTTAGATGGATTCCATACCTTGGCTCTTGTGAATAATGCTGTGGTGTGCATGGGAGCACAGATATCTCTTCAACGCACTGATTCCATTCCCTTACAATATATATACTTGAAGTGAAATTGGATCATATCATCATAGTTTTTAAAATTTTCAGGAAACTTCATGCATGGTCCCACTTATATATGGAATCTAAAAACTTCAAACTCACAGAAGCAGAAAGTAGGATGTTGATTTACCAGAAAATAGGACAGGGGAGAGGAAGTAAAAGAGACAGTTGTCAAAGGGTAGAAAAGTTTCAGTTTGACAGGAGGAGTAAGTTCTCGAGAGCTATTTTACAGCATGGTGACTATATCTACTGATAATACATGGAACAGTTGGAATTTACTAAGAGAGTGGATTTTAAATACTCTTGTCACAAAAAATTAAGTGTAGAAGGTGATGGGTATGCTGATTAGCTTGTTTTAATCATTCCACAACGTATGCAAATATCCAAAAATCACATTACACATCATAAATGTTACATTTTTCATTTGTCAATTAAAAAAAGTAAGATTGTTAAAATCTGCCATGCTGTACTAGAAAATAATAAGAACTTGGTTTAAAATAAAGTGATACTACATTTGTACCCGATGAAGTAATTCTTAAAAGTGTGGTCATAGTGTCAGGGAATAAAGACAAACCTTACTATTATAAAAGAAAAAAAAACTAACAACAATTTCAAAATATGAAGACCAGCAACGATGATGAAAAGTGTGCACTGGTAAAATGGGTACTGCCACAGAATTCTAATATTAGCCTAATGGTACCAGGGTCCATGGAAGGTACAATCAGGAGTGGCAGGCTTGCTGCAGGAGCCACCACAAGTCCCTGGAACTGTATGCATTGTAGCTTAGGGAATAGTTGAACTTCTCAAAAGAGACAGGAACAGTGGAGTTTGATGACAGCTTCTTTTTTTTTTTTTTTTTGTTGGGGATTCATTGAGGGTACAATAAGCCAGGTTACACTGATTGCAATTGTTAGGTAAAGTCCCTCTTGCAATCATGTCTTTCCCCCATAAAGTGTGACACACACCAAGGCCCCACCCACCTCCCTCCTTCCCTCTTTCTGTTTCCCCCCCCATAACCATAATTGTCATTAATTGTCCTCATATAAAAATCGAGTACATAGGATTCATGCTTCTCCATTCTTGTGATGCTTTACTAAGAATAATGTCTTCCACGTCCATCCAGGTTAATATGAAGGATGTAAAGTCTCCATTTTTTTAATGGCTGAATAGTATTCCATGGTATACATATACCACAGCCTGTTAATCCATTCCTGGGTTGGTGGGCATTTAGGCTGTTTCCACATTTTGGCGATTGTAAATTCAGCTGCAATAAACAGTCTAGTACAAGTGTCCTTATGATAAAAGGATTTTTTCCTTCTGGGTAGATGCCCAGTAATGGGATTGCAGGATCAAATGGGAGGTCTAGCTTGAGTGCTTTGAGGTTTCTCCATACTTCCTTCCAGAAAGGTTGTACTAGTTTGCAGTCCCACCAGCAGTGTAAAAGTGTTCCCTTCTCTCCACATCCACGCCAGCATCTGCAGTTTTGAGATTTTGTGATGTGGGCCATTCTCACTGGGGTTAGATGATATCTCAGGGTTGTTTTGATTTGCATTTCTCTAATATATAGAGATGATGAACATTTTTTCATGTGTTTGTGCCATTCGTCTGTCATCTTTAGAGAAAGTTCTATTCATGTCTCTTGCCCATTGATATAAGGCATTGTTGGCTTTTTTCATGTGGATTAATTTGAGTTCTCTATAGATCCTAGTTATCAAGCTTTTGTCTGATTGAAAATATGCAAATATCCTTTCCCATTGTGTAGGTTGTCTCTTTGCTTTGGTTATTGTGTCCTTAGCTGTACAGAAGCTTTTCAGTTTAATGAAGTCCCATTTGTTTATTTTTGTTGTTGGTGCAATTGCCATGGCAGTCTTCTTCATGAAGTCTTTCCCCAGGCCAATATCTTCCAGTGTTTTTCCTATGCTTTCTTGGAGGATTTTTATTGTTTCCTGCCTTAAATTTAAGTCCTTTATCCATCTTGAGTCAATTTTTGTGAGAGGGGAAAGGTGTGGGTCCAGTTTCAGTCTTTTACATGTAGACATCCAGTTCTCCCAACACCATTTATTGAATAGGGAGTCTTTCCCCCAAGGTATGTTCTTGTTTGGTTTATCAAAGATTAGGTGGTTGTAAGATGTTAGTTTCATTTCTTCGTTTTCAATTCGATTCCAAGTGTCTATGTCTCTGTTTTTGTGCCAGTACCATGCTGTCTTGAGCACTATGGCTTTGTGGTACAGACTAAAATCTGGTATGCTGATGCCCCCAGCTTTATTTTTGTTACAGAGAACTGCCTTAGCTACACGGGGTTTTTTCCTGTTCCATACAAAATGCAGAATCATTTTTTCCAAATCCTGAAAGTACGATGTTGGTATTTTGAGAGGAATGGCATTGAATAGGTAGATTGCTTTGGGAAGTATAGACATTTTAACAATGTTGATTCTTCCCATCCATGAGCATGGTATGTTCTTCCATTTGTTAATATCCTCTGCTATTTCCTTTCTGAGGATTTCATAGTTTTCTTTATAGAGGTCCTTCACCTCCTTCATTAGATATATTCCTAGGTATTTCATTTTCTTTGAAACTATGGTGAAGGGAGTTGTGTCCTTAATTAGCTTCTCATCTTGACTGTTATTAGTGTACACAAAGGCTACTGACTTGTGGACATTGATTTTATATCCTGAAACATTACTGTATTTTTTGATGACTTTTAGGAGTCTTGTGGTTGAGTCTTTGGGGTTCTCTAAGTATAAGATCATGTCGTCAGCACAGAGGGAGAGTTTGACCTCCTCTGCTCCCATTTGGATTCCCTTTATTTCCTTGTCTTGCCTAATTGTATTGGCTAGAACTTCCAGCACTACGTTGAATAGTAAAGGTGACAGAGGACAACCTTGTCTGGTTCCAGTTCTAAGAGGAAAAGCTTTCAGTTGTACTCCATTCAGTAAAATATTGGCTGTGGGTTTGTCATAGATAGCTTCAATCAGTTTTAGAAATGTGCCACCTATGCCTATACTCTTCAGTGTTCTAATTAGAAAAGGATGCTGGATTTTATCAAATGCTTTTTCTGCATCTATTGAGAGGATCATGTGATCTTTATTTTTGCCTCTGTTAATATGGTGGATAATGTTTATAGACTTGCGTATGTTAAACCAGCCTTGCATCCCTGGGATGAAGCCTACTTGATCATGATGAATGACTTTTTTGATGATAAGCTGTAATCTATTGGCTAGGATTTTGTTGAGAATTTTTGCGTCTATGTTCATGAGTGAGATTGGTCTGAAATTCTCCTTTTTGTTTGGGTCTTTTCCTGGTTTTGGTATCAGGGTGATATTTGCTTCATAGAATGTGTTGGGAAAGATTCCTTCTTCCTCAATTTTTTGGAATAATTTCTGCAGTACAGGAATAAGCTCTTCCTTGAAGGTTTGATAGAATTCTGGAGTGAAGCCATCTGGACCAGGGCATTTTTTGGTTGGAAGTTTTTTATTGTTTCTTTGATCTCAGTGCTTGAAATTGGTCTGTTCAGGAGCTCTATGTCTTCCTGGCTGAGTCTAGGGAGAGGGTGTGATTCCAAATATTGATCCATTTCTTTCACATTGTCAAATTTCTGGGCATAGAGTTTCTGGTAGTATTCAGAGATGATCTCTTGTATCTCTGTGGGATCAGCTTCTTAATTGTCTGTCCATGTTAAGTGAAGAACCTTGAATATAGGCTCCAAGAGTATTCCTAAGTCTTCTTTCTCTGTCTGTTCCACATTTGCCACTGGTCAGCAATCATTTAGTTTTGTATTTGTTGCAGTTTATTTGGCATAACTTGTCTGCTATACTACAAGAAGTAGAAGCACTTCTGCTGAATTCTGAACGTGAAACTATTGTTTGTTAATAATATTTGAGAGGACGTTAGGCATTGAAATTCCACAAAGACACCCCCGAAGCAAACTGAAGTCTTCTGGGGATACTCTATTTCTCATTGCTCAGTTTCTTCTCTGAACTCTGACAACTCCAAAGATTACAGAGAGAGTTACTTCGTTACATGAGTCTTAAATTTCTAACTTTTAAATTTACCTTGGCTTTTTAAAAAATTTCAAATGAATATGAAGGTACAAACTTTTAGATTACATTGTTCTCACATCCAAGGTTGCAATAAAAGCAAAACACATATTTTTAATGCTTTATGTGCATTTTAATATTTTCAAAGTGTGAGGCCAGCATAAATAATGTTATTGGATTAGTTTAATCATTGATGGAGGCCTTATTTGACACAAAATAGCCAATAGATTTTGTCAATTAAATGATTAAATTATTGAAGCCAGTTATTTGATGTACCGTTTCTTTTTTAGGGACCAACTTTCCTTATTGGTTTATTTAAGAAATGAAATTATTTCTGTACCTGACTAGTAAAGCCTGAGGAACTCCATTAGACACTTTGAGGTCATCCTACTGAAGCTGCTTTCATTCCTCACTGCTTTTTAGGGGTCTGCCCAGGAGCATTTGAAGAGGGTCATATTCCCTTCTATAAAACTGGCAGAGCACTATGCATAAGCTTGGGAGGAAAGCATGACTTATGAAGACTTCTGCCAGACAGACTTGGAATTTCTAAAATACAGACAAACTGCAGTGATTGATTGATTTATTTTTTCCCACTCAGTAGCACACAGGTGATACAATATCAGGCAAGGACATACCACCTTCCAGAAACCCAGACATCACCTGGTGGTCTGTCAGTCAAAGATACATCAAACCTCAGACTGAAATGTAAGTCTACCACTCGGGAGCACTGTCCACTTTCCTTTATGGCTGTGAAGCTGGATCTGTGACAGGTGCATAACTTCTATCACACGTCTGTCCTGCCTTGTTTCGTATTATGTGGCAAGCAGTTTCCAAGAGCCAGGATTGAGGAAGCAGTTGATCATCAGTTGTTGACAATAAAATCATAAAACATCAATTCCACCAGCCTGGACATCTGCAGGTTGTGAATAACAAAATATCTCGGTTCCTGGGCAGAGAGGGCAGCATGCCATGGCGACTGGTAGAAGTATTACTTGTATGCAAATAAATCCAGGTTGTTAGCTTTAGCTCATAGTTTACCAGAGGGTATTTTTCATCAGTTAATGCATGCTTACTACGTGTTAGAAACATTGATATGTACTAAGGAAACCAAACTGAGTAGAGGTGTGTAGCTCAATATGTGTTTGCTATTGAATTGACATACTTGAAATACAATGTCCCAAGTGCTAAAATAGTATAGGCAGTGTTTCAGGGGATAGCAAAAGAGGAATCTTTTACATTAGCCAAAGTAGCCATTCAATTTGGGACTCCTTGGATATGAATCTGGTCACCAAAAGGACCTTGATATCTGACCATGACTCCAGGCTCTTATATTTTTCTTATCCAAATCCTCATTACCTTTGGTTGTAAATGTTTATTTAATGGCCTGTCTCTCTGGAGATTTCAGAGAGGCATAGTCAATAAAAGTATAATGTGACGGACCAATACAAATCACTCATGTTACGTTGTGCCCCCTCTCACTTGTGGGTTCGCTTTGCCTGGGTTTGTTTACCCACAGTGCACTACAGTAAGATATTTTAAGAGAGGGACTACATTCAAATAACTTTTTATTACTGATATTATAATTATTTTATTTTATTATTATTGTTAATCTTTTACTGTGCCTAATTTATAAATTAAATTTACCATAGGTGTGTAATATATTGGAAAAAATATGACATATATAAGGTTTGGTACTTCTGGTGGTTTCGCATCTTGGAACATATCCCCCATGGATAATGTTTGGCTATTGACATCTTAATTTTCTAGCTGCCACATTAAAGAAGCAAAAAGAAAAAAAATTAATTTTAAGACTATATTTTATGTAATCAACATAACCAAAACATTGTCAGTGGAAGATGCAATACATTACAAAATTAATGAGATATTTTATATTACTTTTCATAGCAATTTTTCAAATTCTGGTATGTGTTTTTGCTTACAACACATTTTAGTTTGGACAAGGCATATTTCAAGTACCCAACAATCACAGGTGGCTGGTGACTGTCATGTTGGACATCACAGCTTTGGAAGAATTTCTTGTGGCTGAGAGGGACTACATGAGTCTTATTTACTCCTTGTACTAGGTACTTGGGGTTCAAAAGTATTTGATAAATAAATTATTTTTTTTTTAAATCTTGGTAGTACTTGTAGCTAAAGATGGAGTCAGTTGTCCATCAAAGAATGATTGCTTTAAGCAATAGATTTGGGTTTATATTTTTAAGTCAAAGAAGCACTCTTCATTAGCGGCACAACTAAGGTTTGAGAAGTATTTTAGAGAAATGGCAACAGCCTATTGAATCTCATTAGTGAATAGATTTTTTTAAAAAGGTTCAAATATAAAATTCTACATCATGTTTCTACAAAGGACTAGTGGGTACTAATGAGGACGAAAAAGTGGTATCTGGTAGTGGTGTAATTGCATTGAGAGAGTGCTCTTCCTGATTGCACTGCAATTTCCCTTAGATATCTGTGAGAGGTGATCCGGTATAGGAGTTATCCAGACCCTTCGTTTTCATGTTTTTTTCTTATCTGTTTAATTACTGATTATGAATTTAGGAGATGAAATGGGTTACAGACCAAAGAAGTGAAAAGTAAGTCAGTGAAATTTAATTACTATGAAACTTTTATTGAAAAGCATTTAAAACAAATAAACTAAAGCTATAATAATTAACAAACATAATTGGAAGACACATCATGGAAAAGAATCTTTTTTTTTTTGAGCATAGAAAAATGCCAATTATATTCAACATAGCTTTAGAAAAAAGCAATGGAAGTAATGCAAATAAAACCACTACGTTATCTGTATTATTATCATAACACATCTGTACAGTAACTGAGCAAACCAGGTTACTTCAATTATGGAACTAATCTGACAATGCTCTTAAAGTTTGTCTGACATATGTAATTAGGTAAGAATTAAACTCATTTCTGAAAGCAAATTGTAAGAAACGAAGAAATGCTATAAAGAATGTTGGGACTATCCATTCAGCTCAAAGGTTTGAAAAAATAGCACTTAACATCTAATTAAAAAAAATAGTCTTTTGTTTTTCAAGAGCATTTTTAGGTTTTGCTCAGCAAAACTGAGCATAAGATACAGTGATTTCCAGTATACCCAGTGCAATTCCTTTTTTCATGAACAAATCACTGATCTCTCAGCCAGGTTTCTTGGTGGAGGACTCCAAGGTTTGAGATCTTTAATAAAAAGGACGGAGGTTGTTACAAATCATAACATTTCCATGGAAGAAACTGATTTTTCTAGGACAGTCTATGGTTTAAACCAGAAACAAATACTGAGTAGTTCCTTTGGGTCTGCCTTGAGCTAAATACTGTGCCAGATTTAAAAGCAGTGTGAAGCTTAACTACTGCCTTTTAAGAGTCAGTGATAACAGACAAAACAAGAGAACTAGATAACAGGTTATCAGGCACGACTTCTTCATGGAAAAAGCTTTCTGGGGAAGGGGAGATCAGTGAGTTTAGAGAGAAGAGGAGAGACTTCATGGAAAGTAACAGAATTTGGATTTTACTTTAAAAGCTAGAGAATGCAGAAGACAGCAAGCTGGAGTGGGGAACCTGTAGCCTTAAGGCAAATGTGGCATTTAGATCCTTAAGTTCAGCCTTTTGACTGAATCCAAATTTTGCAAAACGGATCATTTTATTAAAAGGGTGTAACTGAGAAAGATGAAGTGTTTCTTGCTCCTTTGGTGCTTATAAAATAATTTTGAGCTCAGAAGGCTGTAGGTTCTCCAGTCACTCAGAGCGGCACATGTGGGGAGCTGGTGAAAGTAAGAGTATGTGCTGAGAATTACAGGGGTTATGCTGGAATAGAAAATCCTGAAGGTCCGGCAGAGGGATGTTTGTGTTGGGCAAAAAAAAAAAACAAACTGCCACATCACAAATCCTAGAGATACAAGATGCCTCACTGTTCAAAATGATGAGTGTCTTTTATCTAGATGCAGAAGACAAGATTCAGTTATTTCTCTATTCGACCTGGAAGTATATGAAAATCAAGAGACCTGTCAAAGACATAAATAATGGAATGTTCAAAACACGGAAGGCCTAGGGGCTGAACAGGGAGAATGAAAAAGGAGGGATGAAAAGTTCAGCTTTAGTATGACTGATAGAAAATATGATGTACAAAGGGGTAATACACGTATGCTTAAGATTAAAAAGAAATACAGTTGTTTTGGGACATTGTATTAGTCAAGATAGGATTAGCTTGCTGCAATCTCATCATCAGACTTGAATGAAGAGCTGCTTCTCGTGGATAAGTGAAAAAGTGGGTTCTAGAGATTGAATCTACTCTTGACAAAGATGCTGTGAAATTATTGAAATGACAACAAAGCATTTAGAATAGTTGATAAAGAAGCAGTAGGGTTTGGGAAGATCAACTCCAGTGTCACTCCACTGTGGGTGAAACACCATCCAACGGTATCACATATGACGGAGAAATCATTTCTGAAAGGAAGAGCAAAATTCATTGTGTTATTTTAAGAAATTTCCACGGTCTGGCTCAGTGCCTGTAGCTCAGTGAGTAGGGCGCTGGCCACATACACTGAGGCTGGCGGGTTTGAGCCTGGTCCCGGCCTGCTAAACAATGACAACTACAACCAAAAAATAGCTGGGCATTGAGGTGGGTGCCTGTAGTCCCAGCTACAGGCTGAGGCAAGAGAATAGCTTAAGCCCAAGAGTTTGAGATTGCTGTGAGCTGTAACACCACATTACTCTACCAAGGGTGCATAGTAAGACCCTGATTAAAAAAAGAAAAAGAAATTTCCACAGTCCACCTTCTGCAACCACTGCCCCGATCGGTCAGCACCCATCAGCATTGAGGCCAGACTCTGCATACACAATGTGATTACAGTTCACTGAAGGCTCAGATAATCATTAGCATATTTTAGCCAGAAAATATTTTTAAATTAAAAGATATAGATTATTATTTAGATATATTTTTTATTACCCACTTAGTAGACTTCAGCATAATGTTAATGTAATTTTTATATGCCCTGGGAAACCAAAAAGTTCCTGTGACTTGCTCTACTAAGTCATTTGAGGTGACCTGCAACCAAACCCACAATATCGTCAAGTTATGCGTGTATTCAGAAAGAGTCTAGAAGGTTCTAACGTGTTTCTTTCTCTGATATCCTTACCCTTTCTAGTATTATAAATCTTCCATCTGGATCGAATCAGCTGTAATCTCTAAAATCATAAAATTTTTCACATCTTCATTTCAGCTAAAACCAGTATTTAAAATTGATCTTCTAGAAGTAAAGAGCAGAAATGTAGCCATTCGAGGCTCAGAAGCATAGGAGAAATGAGAGGGTAGGAAGAGGCTGGTTGAAGGATACAAAGTTAGGCACTGTGTGGTGAATATGGTTTACGATAATTTTATATATTTTTTCAGAAAGCTAGAAAAGAGGATTTTGATTGTTCACAACACAAAGAAATGATGTATGTCTGAGGGAATAGACATGCTAATTACCCTAATTTGATCACTTCATATTGTATACGTGTACAAAATATTTTGTATCCTATAAATACGTACAATGATTATGTGTCAATTAAAAATAGAAAGGGAAAACCCCTCATGTTTAGAAAATATAAAAGATATTTGAGGCTAGAAACCAGACAAGTCACCTTTGTGTTCTTTCTATCGTCTGTGCTTGAGCATTATTCTATTTAAAGTTCATTATAAATTTATTGAATCATAATTGTAAACATTATATCGAGTAGCATTTTAATGTCAAATTACTGGGGAGAAATTTCATTTATTGAAAAACAGAAATCCTTGTCTAGTATGCACTTAATAACATTTTCAACTTTAATATGGGATGTTCTGGGTTATAGAATTTATGATTGTACTAGATTTTTATTATAGCCCCATGAGAAAGAGACCATTGATATTAAACCTCTTTAGAGTAGTGATTGCATCTCATTAATAGTGACCACCTCATCCCTATTAGGTAATGTCAGGAACCCAATCTATATTAACCAATGGACTGAAGAAATAAAGAAGGTTAGAAGCCATGGGCATAAAATTTATGATAGTCTTCTTTCAAATACATGTGGAAACATTCTACTTAAGGCATAATAGACTAGGTTGGAGCCCAAAATTCAAAGAAATATGTTTCTTTGAAGATAGGGAAAGATATAAATAAAAGAGGATGTTTCTCTCTCTGGTAATTATTTCTTTGTATGAGAGAGAACTAGATTTAACATGTAATTCAATAAATTTCTGCCTAAAGGTAATTTCTAGATAATCTATTTTAGTGGAATTTGTGAAATGCAACAGCATCTTATAAATATCCTTGTGTTTGCTTTCCGCTATTCTCTAATTATCTGCAGTTATGATTTGAAATATTCTGCTCCCTAGAGCTCAAGTCGCAGCAAATTTGCCCCTAATGAATCAGCTGGCAAGGAGTAATTCATACATTTACTTCAGTCCCCAAATGGAGAGTTAGGGCATTGTGTTCAAGTATTTCATCAGAGGCCAAGTGGCAAAGTCTGGTTGTGCTATGGGAGTTACATTGAGTTTCTTCAAGAATACCACAGAGAATCCAGAGGCTCATGGAGACTATGGTTAAAATCAAAACAAAGAAGCAGGTTTTCTCTTCCAAGGAAACCAAGAGATGAAGCTGAAGGAAAACAGTCTTTGGACCTATAAAAAGAAATCCTCTTCAGCAGGTAGTTAACCTTAAGAATTGGGGGGAAAAAACAAGCAACTTTTTGATGGTAAACCCAGTAAAGAAAGCTGCGAGGAGAAACATGGAGAGCTAAGGGAATATCGTGTTGGTCGATGTATTCCTAACCTTCTTCCTGGAGTGGAAGGTACTATTGCATTTAATTCAGCGTCCTTGTGCAGGAACAGTGATTGATGGGCTGATGCTGGCTATTGCTTCAGCATCAGCCCATCACCTGCTTTCTTCACCTGCAGTCTGATTCCCAGCTTCCCCTAGAGTCTCAGTGTGAAGAATTTATTTTACTCATTCCTCAAGGGGTGTAGTTTGTGGGGCCACTGAACCAAAAGTAGGAGACTAGCTTTTCAACAAATGGCCAATTATTTATGGTCAGAAATAAAATTCTCTCTAAAGTGCCTTTTACATACCACCCACTTAAATACAGATTGGAAGATGTGCCCCCTTTAAGCAGACTGAGCGATCTAATTGAACAGGGCAAGACGCTCTTTTCCAATAGGAGAATTCAATTGCCAGTAAGTCACACCTAGGGAGAGAAGTAATAATATGAAATGCAAACTAATTAAGGAACAGTATAATTAGCTATAATAGCACAATGTACTCTTCTTCTTCTAGGGTTATAATGCAGAAAACTAGAAATAGACATTAGTTGGGTGTCCATCCTGATTAAAGTAACACAGAAAACAGTTTTACTATTCAAATTTGTTTTTCAATTTCTCAAATCTTCTTTCATTATGTAATGTCACACTATAATTTCTTAGATGATATATTTTCATTTAATCCTTTCATTTAAGATTTTTGATTACTTTTTATGAGCTAATCCTCAGGTTCCAGGTTCATAGCATGTTTTTCTTTTTTCAAAATAATAATGGGGTACAGGAGTTTTTGTTACAGAGATGAGTTGAATAATGCTGAAATCACGGCTTTTAGGGTGCCCATCACCAGAGTACTGTACATTATGGGCATATTTTTATCCCTCCCTTCCCTCCACTGCCCCCCCTTTCTTAGCTTCCAATGTCCTTTATACCACTTTATGAGCATGTTTAGCTCCCACCTGTTTAGCTCCCATTTGTTAGTAAGAACACATGGTGTTTGTTTTTTCATTCCTGGGATACTTCACTTAGGATAAAGTTCTCCAGTTCTATTCAGTTTGCATTTTTTTTTTTTTTTTTTGCAGTTTTTGGCTGGGGCTGGGTTTGAACCCACCACCTCTGGCATATGGGGCTGGCACCCTACTCCTTTGACCCACAGGCACTGCCCAATTTTTTTTTTTTTTAATTTCAAGAGACTTAGAGGGTATAAGTGGTTTTTTTGTTACATGGATGAATTTTATAGTGTAAAGTTTGGACTTTCAGTGTATCTGTCCCCCAAATGTGTACATTGAGCTGATAGGTGATTTTTATCTCTCACCCCACGTTCAGTTTCCCCCTTCTGAGTCTCCAAAGTCCTTTACACTGCACTGTATGACTACGTATACTCATCTTTTAGCTCCTGCTAGTGAGAACACGCAATATTCCTGTTTCCACTCCTGAGATTCTTCACTTAGGATAATCACCTCCAGTCCTATCAAGTTGCTGAGAAAGATGTTCTTTCATTCCTTTTGTATGGCCAAGTAATATTCCATGGTGTGTATGTGTGTACACACCACATTTTCCTACCCACTTACCAGGTGATGGGCAACTTGGTTGATTGAATATCTTTACAAGTATGAATTGTGCTGTGATACACATTTGAATATAGGTTATCTTTTGATATAATGACTTCTTTTCCTTTGAGTGTATGACCAGGAATGATCACTGGATTAAAAAGTAGTTTTCTTTTATTGTTGTGTCCCTTCCTGACTTTGGTATCAGAATGATACTGGCTTCATAGAATGAGTTAGGAGGATTCTCTCCTTTTTCATCTTATGGAACAGTTTTAGTATGACATGTAATAGTTCTTCTTTGAATTAGCTGTAAATCTGTCTGGTCCTGGGTGGGCTACCTCCCTCCCTCCCTCCCTCCCTCCCTCCTTCCCTCCCTTCCTTCCTTCCTTCCTTTTTTCTTTCTTTCTTTTGAGATTTTTTTATTATTGCTTCAATCTTGCTACTCATTATTGGTCTTTTTAAGTAAGGCTCCTGTTTCTTCCTGATTCAAGCTTGGGAAGTTGTAGATTTCATTTATTCATTTCCTCTAGACTTTCTGGTTTATGTGCATAGAGGTGTTCATAGCAGTCTGAGATGATCTTCCATATCATGTGGTATCAGTTGCAAGCCTCCTTTTTCATTTTCAATAAAGCTTATTTGAATCTTCTTTCCTTGGTTAAACCAGGTAGTAATCTATCAGTTTTGTTTGTATTTTCAAAGAATCAATTTTTCATTTCTTTGATCCTTTCTATTTTCTTCTATTTGGTTTCAATGTCATTTATTTCTACTCTGATCTTTATTATTTCTTGTCTTCTCCTAGTTTTGCGTTTGGTTCTTATTTTTCTAGTTCCTTGAGGTGTGACATTAGGTTGTTAATTTTTGATCTTTTTGTCTTTTCTGAGGTTGGTATTTAGTGCTATGAGATTCATAGCATTTTAGTGTACCCATTAAATTTATATACTGATAATGATTGTGACTGGAAAAAAATGTAGCAATAAGATAAAACATATGAGAAGATATTTTGTTAGTTCATTATGGGAAGGTATTCTGCACAGAGGAAAACACAGATACGCTGGAAACAAATAGGCCTCAATCTGTCTGGTACAAATTGTTGTGAACCTGGGAAAATTAATTACTCAAGCACTGTAAGCGTCAATATAGTCACTCACAAAATGTAAATATTTCAAAGTATTTTATGATTTTATGAAGATAAGAATAACATTATTACCTAAAAATATTTTTTAAAGATTATGGCTGATGCCTAATAAATATTTAATAAAAGATAAATCTAATATTAACATGATGATGACCTGGATTGACCCGGTCATTACTTTGTATGCGAGGAGGTAGGCAAAGGGGTTAACTTGAGCCACGATGCACACATACATTAATCCACAGAGGAGAGCAAAGTTACAGTCAAATTCACCACATACACACAGAGATGTCTTTGAACTTACATCTCAAAAATATTTTAAGTTAAAAATAAATTTAATACATCTAACCTACTAAACATCATTGCCTAATGTGGTCTACCACAAATGTGCTCAGAATAGTTACATTAACTTACAATTGGGCCAAATCATCTGGCAAGACAGTGCACTGTGGAGTATTTTTTGCTTTCTATCCCAATCTCACAACTGACTGGGAGCTGTGGCTCACTGCCACCCATCAGTATCACATGTGTATATTAATTACTAACCTGAGAAAAGAGCAAATTTCATAGTTCAATGTACAAGTTCAGCTAAATGCATTTTGCTTTCAAACCATTGTGAAATTAAAAATCATAACTTGAACCATTGTAAGCCAGGACTGTCTCATGTGCCTATCAGAATGGTAAGATTCAGGGAAACCGTATATTCAATACTTGACTATTTATTTTTATTTAGACATATGTACGTATGACAGAAAACAAGATCAACTCTCAAAGTGGATGAGGAATAAAATACATATGTCTTGTAGTTCAATAACATTATTATGTTGAAGAAATCTGGTCTTTAAGGTAAAAAATATGATAGTTTGTTATTTGCCTCTTATAAATCAGTTGGCCTTCTGAACTCTTCCTCAGACATTTATGTCTTTAACTTTATAATAAATCTGTGAGATATGCATTTTCAGCTCCATTTTATAATGGAAAAAACTGAAGATGTTTTGAAAACAACACAATGGAGAGATAAAAATGGCTTATGGTCACTGCCAGAGAGTCTCACAGATGGTGAAGGATGGAGCTGCACAGGAACCTATGTAGCCTGAAGCCCTACAGAGAGGGATTGGGAGGGATCACTGCTGGTCCCTTCTCTGGGAAGCCTGTCCTCACTCCCAGACCAGCTTCAGTTTTCTGTTATTTGCTTCCATAACACCCTAGGTCCTCTGCTCTTATATTTGCCACACTAGAATTAATTAAAGTAATCAAATACTTTTTGGTGCATGTTTTCTCATGCACTAGGATCTGACATTTTTCAGCTGGTCTATAACAGACTTCAGTATGTAGATGGTGACAGATGGGTGGATAAACAGTGACATAACTGTGGCAGATTTATCTTTTCTCCTCCTCCTCACTCCCTTCCTGGAAAAAGGTCCTTTGATAGATGAAAAGGAAATGAATGATTTCATTAGCAAAATGACGAGAAGATTTATCCTTCAAGAGGCAGTTAACATTAGCAAGAGAATGGCTGGTTTTATCCTGTGAATGTTTCACTCTGAGGAAACTGAGGAACTTTCATACCTACAATCAGCTGTGTTCTCTCACCAGATCTGAGAGTCCTGTAGCAGGCAAGAAAATAAATTCCCCTGGTTTTAAAAGTAGGAACTTATTTTTGTTCATTTAAAGAGGAAATGGTGATGGAGGAGGAAGGTTCTGCACCATGTAGTCACTGATGAATGTAGGCCAACAAGGGCTCTGAGAAGTGCGGTCCATCTTCCTGCCCACGAGGAAAGGGAAAGGGGTTTGTGAATTGTAAGCTAGCTTTGCCACATTAAGCTAAATGGAAAGCTAGTCGAGTGTCAAATGCAATTTTTTGTGGCTCTCTGAAGACTTTACTTCACAATTTGCCTTTTATTTTCTTTAAATAACTTTGTCTGGTGGAGTATGTCTTGCATTAACATAGATGCAGACACAGGACCATTATTTCCTGATGCATAGATCGATGCTGATTAATTCATTGGCTGCTCCGTAAAACATATATGCATATACAAATAAATGTATAACATGGTGCACATATGACATACTATAAATGTGGATATGTACATGTATTGCATATGTGTATACATAAACATAAGAAAGTATAAGGTGAGGATGTGCATAGTAGATTTGAAGGAAGGCAGAGAAGGAATTTCTGGATAACTTTGACCACATTTATCTTGTCAGTCTGATCTGGGTTGAGGACTTGGATGAAAGGGACTTGATGGAGTAAGTTTATAATCTTAATTATCCCTCATTAAATCAAAAACATTGCTTTTTAAGAAATATACTATTATTTTATTTCAAAACAGTAATAAATTTATGGAAATATTGAAAGTATAGTATACATATCCTTTTTTCCTCCCTGAACCATTTGGGAGCAGGCAGTGACCTGTTGCCCAATCACTTCTGATTATTGTAGTATACATGTGATTTGTAAGTATGGGGTTAATTTCTTACACAGCCATTATGATTCCACCATCATTTAATCCTCAGGCCCCATTCAAGAACCCTATCAATTTCTCCTGTGATGTCTTTTATGGTAGAATGATCCATTTCACAATACACGTTATATCTGATTGTGTATCTTTCCCTCTCCTCAGGTCTAGTATGGTCGTTCAGTCTTTTGTTGGCTTTCTTGACCTTGCCACTTTTGGAGAGACGGGTTGGTTTCTGTGGTAGAATGGTCCTCAATTTGAGTTTTTCTTATGAATTTCTTTCAGATGCAGGTCATGTACATTGGCAAGAATTACATAAAAGTGATGTTTTCTTTTTCTTCATTGTGTCCTCTCAAAAAGTGCAAAATTTCAACTTGCCCAATTACTAGTGATATTAACTTTGATCACTTGATGTCTGTGGTGTCTGTCAGGCTTTTTCAGTTGACTTTTCTCCAAGTATATTGTGGGGATGTACTCCCATGTAAATATCTTGTTCCTGGTCAAACTTTCAATCTAGTTGTTTATATCTAGGGAGAAACATTTCCTTATTTTAGTCTATGCATTATTGTAGCAGCCCTTATAGTCTGTGGCTAGGAGGAGTGAGAGTTATGAGTAACACCTGTATAGCTCAATAATGGAACACCTTGGTGAAAAGGGCATGGGGAGGGATTTTGCACTCTTAACAAGATGAGAGTTCGCGAGATGAGAGCAGCAGCAGTCATTACTCCTGTGGCGTAAGAGCCATGAGATCAGCTCTATATTAGGCTGGAGGAGAAGGCAGTTGGGAGCGTATGTGCATTCTATCACAGGCCCGCTTACTCTGACTTCTACACTTTTCCTGCTTGCAGAATGCCAGCATGGCATCTCTCTGCTGATTACTAAGCTCTACGAAAGACTAAGACTTATTCTTCTAAGAGTGCTTCTCCCTCAAAGACAATCTCTCTCTCTCTGCTCCTTCTGCTAAAGTTAATAGCCCTCAGGCACCTAAGAGGAATTGTTCCTGAGCGAGATAACAGCATAGCGGTCCTAGATAAGCCAGGGGCCAGAGACCTGGCCAGTCCCGGCCCCAATAAGTGGCGCCCACGAAGGGACCCTGACACGTTACAACTTCTTATTGTCACTATTTATTTTAATGTTAAATTTATACATACTCTGTTTGGGTGGAGACTCTGTGATCTGGTTTCTGTGTCTTTTTGACACATTCTGAATTTTTGGAGCACTTTCTCACTTTATAGAGCAACATGATAATCTAGCTTGTACTTATCCTGCCCCAAACCTATAATCTATTATTTTTTTAAGGAACGCAAAGTTCATTTTAGTGAAGAATGATATTTAGAAACCAAGATTTGGGCGGGAGATGTGCTCATTTGTATGAAAAGTGTCAGAGCTCCCAGGCCCTTGCGGTGGACAGCACCGAGGAATCGGTAATTGGTATTTATGTATCTACACACATACCTGTGCACACACTGACGTCTGCATGTATGTCTCTGTCTCTCTATGTTAAAAGCCATGCGTTTATACAGATACTTTCAGTAACAATTCACCAGAACAGGGTTTATTCTAGTTTTCCCCTTTCTGCATGTATAACCCCTATATGTGATAGTAAGAAACCTGGATTCATTGACTTGATTAGAATTACTCACTTTACTTTTCTCTCCACTTTAACCAATCTCCTGTCTGCTGCGATCCCTCCCGTGTCTGACTTCTCACCCTCCTTATGCAAACTAGTCCACTAAACTAGGCCATTTTTTCCCTCACCGTGGGCAATCTTCTCACCCCACTTGAGCTGATGCTTCACACCACGATGCACCTGATCTGAATTATTTTTGACTATGCTTCTTTTCTGGTCTCTCATGCACAGCTGCCTCAAGCATGGGCCGCCATGGGGTCTGACTCCCAACCAGGCTACTCCTCTTTCCACGTGAGCTCTGAAACTTGCCACGAGCTGGCTCCCCCGTCTCTCATGCATACCCACAACACCTCACTCACCCACTCAGGCTCTGACTGCCCCCACTTCCAGAGGTGGCCTTTTTCATGCTGCTTGAGCTCTGACAACACTTGGTGGGCCTCCTCCGTGACGGAGGGCAGCATTTACCACTCTGGGTTGCCCCTGTGCTGCTGCTTTACTCATCTTTATGGACCGATCCCCAGCACGAGCACCAGCCTCACCTGCTTGAACTGATATCTGACATCAAGCAACAACCCACCCTCCTCTCACTCTGCTTGGTGTCGCTGATAACTTATTCAGTTCTTTTACAGGTTTTTAATCACAACCCCTACTAGTGTGGGCTGATAGCTTGCCTTGCCCCACCAGTGACTTAAGGAGTGAACTTCTTAGCAAAGGAAAGGGTAAAAAGAAGGGCAAGAAAAAGCTGTACTACTTTTATCCCTGGGGTGTGCAATCATTTTACTTATTTATGTATTCATTAATTCACAAAGCAAGCATATGTAAGCACTCTGTGTCAGGCACTGCTCTGAGAACTGGGTTATAATGTAGTATACTCAGCAGGCAACATCCCTGATCCCGTGAGTTTATTATGCTCACGGAGCTGGAAAGATGTCCGATACCAAGCGCAATGCTTTGGTATTGGCTGCCCATGTAAGGACATTAGATACTAGTTTGGTAAAGTGGCAGAATGACTAAGGCATCCTAACCTTGGTGCCACGACATAAATTAAGTGAAGAACTTTAAGAAGTGACTTGAGCAGACTCAGTGGGGAAGGTATGCTGTGACAAAAAATTCCAAAAGAGAAAAGCGTCAGTAATAAATGTCCTGGAGACTTAAAAGGTCAAGTATTTTGTAGAGAACTCGGAAACACTTGATTACCTTCCTAAGGTTTGGAGTTTGGGGTAACTCTTTTTGGTATACTGGGGGAATTAGATATGTAATGAAGACTTCCGTGGTGCAAGAGCTAGATCCTATGGGTCTGACCTAAAAAGATGCCTTCATTGGGGCTAAAAATCCAGCTTTTCCAGGTGGTAATTGGAAGCAGACGGCATCCAGTGATACTTGCCATGACTCATGTGTTCACATGGAGGCTGAAGGGGTTGGAGGGAAACCCTGAGGCACCCCAGCCAGCAAGCCAGGGCTGAGTGGAGAGTGATGGAGAGAAAATAAATTTACCTCTCCTAAACCCAGGCTACCTTTGGGGGCTGTCCTTTTTAGGTTTGGTGTGACTCTGATGCTGCAGCATACAAAAGAGAATGAATACTTCCATTGTCTGAAGGAGAATACCTCTGCTTCCAAGGAGAGGCCCCCCCCCCCACTGGTATACACGGATCATTCTCCAATAAGTTGAGTGAATTTCTCCCTTTTAAATTAGTTATGTTAGACAAAAATTAACATTGCTATGCCCTGTTAATGCTCTGTTAGTGAAATTCCTTCTCTGCCTTTATTCAAAGGTGGTAAGAAGAATAGAGAATAGAGAAAAAAATTTTGCATTGATTTCTGACAAATAATTCAAATTCTTCTCCATTGCTAAAACCAACCGGACTAGATATTTTGCTTTTTATGTCCAGGCCTACATCTGAGTTCTCGCTCAGATATTATGAAATCAGAACATCAACCTCAGTTTAAAGGTTGGGACAGCTTGGCGTATTGATCAATATAATGGCTTTGTAGATTCATTTTGTAACACAGAAGGTATGTAGCTTTCAGGGCCTTCGGTGGTTCATGCTGAGAAAGCTGTAAGTTTCTTTTTCTGAAGTGACTAAGGAATGATTGTGAGGAAATGCCTGATTTCCTCTTTCCTTCAAAGTTAGCATAGGACTATCAAATTTAATCACACAAATAAATAATTTCAAGACAAATCAACAGATACTAAAACTGACTCCCCCAGATATTTCCTACTTCTTTGGCCTCTAATGTGAAAAGAATAACTCTAACATCCTTAGGAGTTACTTCAAACCATAAAATATAGGTATAATTAACAAAGACATATTCAAACTCAGTTGGGATGCAGTGTAACACAGGGATGCATTTTCCTTGTTCATTAATTGTATGTATTTTACATCCATACTTTCATTACTATACTTGTTTATTCCTCACAGGTTGTAATAAAGAGTGTACAGAGTTAAAGTATTTACATTTTGAATACTTAGATTTTCTTTTAGCAGTAACTAGAACTTAAAATGTATATACCGGGAACTTACACATCTTTATAACTTGTAGGTGTTCTTACCAAATCAACCTTCCTATGGATAGCAACTATAAACTATAGATAAAATTGGAAAAAAAAAATTCCTGAAGACAATGGAAAGTTAAATGACCAAAAGAAAGCAGATTTTGTAGGGAAGTTTTATAGAAGAAAAAAAAACACTAATTTGAGTTTTGTATTTTTACTGATTTTAGCCTAAGATTAAGCTGTAGTCAGTGATTTGGGGACAAATCAAGAAGGTTAAACTTCGGTGGTGTCTGTGGCTCAGTGAGTAGGGCACCGGCCCCAAATACTGAGGGTGGCAGGTTCGAACCTGGCCCCAGCCAAAGTGCAAAACAACAACAACAAAATAGCCGGGCACTGTGGCAGGCACCTATAGTCCCAGCTACTCGGGAAGCTGAGGCAAGAAATTGCCTAAGCCCAAAAGCTGGAGGTCGCTGTGAGCTGTGATGGCGCAGCACTCTACTGAGGGTGACAAAGTGAGACTCTGTCTCTAAAAAGAAGGGTGAACTCAATTTAAAAAAGAAATGTGTGATTCTTTTCTGTCCTGAAGACCCAGAAGAAATAGTCTGGGACAACCACAGATGTTAGAAAATAGAAAAGGAATTCCAGTGAAGAGAAAACCAGAAACAGGAAGCTTTAATTCTAAATAGAAATGTCGCCCAAATGTCTGGCTGATCCTTCAACCATGTATAAATGGGCCAACCTCCAAACTCTAAAGCTAAGGAAAAAAGCTCTGAACTGAGATTTGAACCATCATTTAAAAGGCAGAGTTTACAGAGTGAGGCCAAAAAATTAATAGCCTTTTTAAGTAAACAAACAGAAACACATTTTGAAAGAATAAGATAGATCTTAAATTCCACAACAAATGATGTTTAGGACACAATATAAAATTACTTCACATTTAAGAACTAGGAAATGGTGATTTATTTCAAAGACATAGTCAATGAAAACCGACTCCAACAAGACCAAAATGTGAAAACTAGATAAGTATTTTAGAGCAAGTTTTATGACAGTGCTCAATAAATGTAAAGAAAATATGTTCATAGTGTGTGAAAGTTATAACATCTCAGAAGAGAAATAGAAACTATAAAATAGAACCAAATAGAAAAATATATTTCTTATGAATAGTTCTTAACCCAGTGTGGTTCACAGAATAGATACTTTATTCATTTTCAGTGACTGATTTTCTTTCAAATGGCAGAGAAACACAATTTAAACTTTATGTCTATTTTTCCTGCTTTACTGAGGTATAGCTGAAAAATAAAATAATATATATTTAAATTGTACAACATGATGATTTGATATATGCGTGTACTGTGATCACAATCAAGGTAATTAACAAATATTTTGGCACATGTGATGAGTAAATTAAAAATCTATAGGGTAGACACTTTGAAAAATATTCATTAAACAAAAATATGACCTACATTTACGTTATTTCCTTTTGAACTATTGGCCTTTTAAAGATTCCTGTTTTTTATTTTTTGCTTATTTATTTGTTTAAAATTAAGAAGCAGCAGAGGAGGAGAAGAAAGAGGGAGGAAGATACTTTCCTTCATGAGGCAGAGCATTTTATGAATTCTTGTTGTCTAACATAAGACCTGAGACATAGTTAATTACTCTAATACATATTTATTGAATGAATGAATGATTCAATGAAAACAGACCAGAGATAATTTCTATATTTTATGTACACTTTGGTCTTTTAAATTCTCCTAATCTTGAGGTTCCAATTTCATGCCATCTATTTCCTTGTTTTGCTTTTTCTCCTTTGTTCTTCCGGGTACTTGGTTAACATTTTCCCTCGGTGGTGGTGAGTTTCACTGCATCTTCTCTAAAGCTCTTCCTGACTATCTGTTTTTCAATATGGGGGGATGGACTAAAAGCTTTGTCACCATTTCTTTTTCTCCCCCAATCTTTTTAATGTAAAACAAAACACTAAATTGCAAGACAGTTCATACTGACCATAGCTAGCTGTCCTGCCTGTGAAGGTGCATAGTCTGCCTTCCAAGCCGCACCAGTTTCCCTACTTTTCCTTCATAGAGCCACCTGCCTCCCCGCAGGCATCTACATACAGGCAGAAGTCCTCAGGTAAGACTAACACATTTCCTAGAATGTGCGTATAAGTATCTTGTTTTTCAGTAAATTATTCAGAAACTGAATGTACATGGTTACCTTCTTGATAGTTAAAAGAGGAGATAGTTTTTATTGGAAATGAGAGAAACTCAGCTTAAACTAGCCCAAGCATAAGCAAGGAATTTATTAACAGACTTGCTACAGAAACTCTGCGTTAGGCATCAAGCCAGGTAATAGAGTAGTTCAAATAATGTCACCGACAGCCTTGTGCTCATTATCTCTTCTCACTGCTTCCCTCTGACTTTATTCCAGTCTTAGGCAGGTGTTCTCCTTATGGTAGAAGATGCCTTCCAGAAGCTTCAGACTTACACTTAACTTCTCTGGGTCCTTATCAATTCTCTGACTAGACAGCTTTGGGCTACATGCTATTATGAAAGCATTTATTATGTCCAGGTCAAGGAATATGCTACTGGCCTGGCTTGTTCCATGTGTCCACCTGTAGTGGACACTGCTAATGTCCTGCTAATATCTCCTCTGATCTACTTTGCACATCTTTAGGCCCATCCTTGAGTGCTCTGTGCTTGGCTCAATTACCTTGCAGCTGCAATCCTCAGAGGACTCTCTGGGCTGCCCAGACCCATAAAAAGAGAGAGAGATGATGGGAAGGAGAGAATGCCTGTGAGTCTGTATTTGTTCCAGGTTAGCCCATGCCCACTTACCAGACTGGTATGGGACATAAAAGCTCCCTTGCTGTGAGGCAAAATGAACTGTAAGATGCAACTCATATTCCAGAGCCCTCTCTGGCAACAGCCCGAGGTTAGAACTTCACTACAATTTAAAATGACATGTTGTTTGAATTCTTCTCTTCTCTATCTTTCCTCTCATTTTCTTGTGGATTATCTGGGAAGCTCTTTCTTTCTTTCTTTTTTTTTTTTTTAGTGTTGAACCTCAGAGAGGGAAGCTCTTTCTTAACGAAACACCTGCTCTCAAATCGTGGGCTTAGAATCAGTACCTGGGCGAATCTGACCAAAAACTAGACAATATGGGTGGGGAACCTTCAGCTGTGGGGCCGCATGTGGCCTTCTGGGTCCCTGAGTGTGGCCTTTTGACTGAATCCAAATTCTTTTAATAAAGGATTTGTTCTGGATTCGGTCACGCCGCCACACTCAGGGATCTAGAGGGCCATTTGCGGCTTTGAGGCTGTAGGTGCCTCACAATTCCAACATTCTCAGATGGGAAATTGAAGCTGGTGGATTAAAGCAATAGTATTCTAGTAGGGTAACTCCACAACTAATACACGTTTACTTCTTTTATTGCTTCTTTCAGTTCTATTTGTTACAATGGCAACTATTTCTTGCAAAATGCGTAGCAACAACTCTCATTGGCTCACCTTCAAACTCCGTGATGACAACACAGTTCTCTCTCTCCCTTATGGTTTGATGTTTCGACGTTAGTTCATTAATTCAGATTCCACTTAGTTTGGATATTGTAGGAGACACCTGAAAAGAAACACCTTGGTAATAAGGGAATGGGGAAGGGATTGGTCTCTCATTAAGAAGCATATGCATTATTGCTTGGCAGCCTCCACACCTGTGGGGTAAATAGCCAGAAATCACTTCTACAAATAGCCTCGGGATAAAGTTAGTCGGAGCTCCTCCTACTAAGACTGACTACTGCGCCCATGAGGCTCTCTGGCGCCTCTGACCTGACTGAGACACCGGCTCCCCGGCACCTCCGGGGGGCCATACCCTGAGCGAGCACGCACAGCATAGAGCGTGGTCTGCGTCCTGGCAGGTTCTTTGGCCCAGGGCCAGCGGCCCCGACAGGATACTTGAGGTATTTGGGATCTCTTTTGTTAAGATCTACATAATGCAGTTTGCAACTATGTCTGAGCTTGGCCTACTCAGCCCTCATCTATTTCCCTCCTAATGTAAGGTAGCTTCTGTACCCAAGGTGTATTTAGACCATGTGCTTTTAGGGGATAGAAGAACAATCTTGATTTCATTCCCTTTGTTAGTTTAATTTCACTCTCCATCATCTCATTACTGGCATAATGGCATATTACATTTCTCATATTTAAATAATAGTTTTCTGGTTTTCAGTGTCTGTCTTATATCAAAAACTTTATGATTTTGTCCATAAAAATGTGTTTTTAAATTTTCAAAATATGAGGGGTCTAAAAAAAGTTCATGGAAAATGAATGTTATGAAAAAAACTATGCATGGATTTAAAAAATTATTGCACCCCAAATGACCTCACACTAACTTATTATAAAATATGGAGACAGGATCTAGTTTGAGGCAGTAAGAAGGATAAGACATCAACTTGAAAAGAGTCCCTGTAAGAGAAATATGGTTTCTGTTAAAATGGAAGGAAGAACCAACATCAAATTTATGGCAAATCTTAGTGGAAGAATGATGACATCACGACAGCACTGATGCTCTATGAAGAGATTATGGGGACAATGCTCCAGAGAAATAAGTAGTTTACAAATAATTAACTTATGTTAAGAAGGAATGAGATGATATTGAAGATGAAGTCTGCAGCAGCAGACCATCCACATCTGATTATGAGGGAAAAGTTCATCTTGTTCAGCCCTACTTGAAAAGGACTAAAGATTAGCAGCAGAAATAATAGCCAACAACACAGACATCTCTGTTGGTTCAGCTTATGCCATTCTGACTGAAAATTTTAAGTTTAGCTTTTTGATAAAGTTCCCATTCAATGGATTCCAAAACCATTGCCTCCAGATCAATTGCAGGTAAGAACAGAGCTTTCAAGTGAAATTTTAAACAAATGAGATCAAGATTCTGAAGCATTTCTTCAAAGAATTATAACAGGAGATAAAACAAGGCTTTACTGTATCCTAAAAAAATGTACAATCAGGGCGGTGCCTGTGGCTCAAAGGAGTAGGGTGCCGGCCCCATATGCTGGAGGTGGCGGGTTCAAGCCCAGCCTCGGCCAGAAACTGCAAAAAAAAAAAAAAAAAGTACAATCAAAGAAATGGCTACCAAGAGACAGAAGTAGTCCAGTCAAAGTCAGACTTGGGTAGTCAAGAGCAAAAGTCAGATTAACCGTTTGGATTCTCAAGGCATTTTGCTAGTTGACTTTCTTTAGGGCCAAAGAATGACAACATCTGCTTATTATGAGAGTATTTTGAGCGAGTTAGCCAAAGCCTTAGCAGAAAAACACCTGGGAAAGATTCACCAGAGATTTCTTCTCCATCATGACAGTGTTCCTGCTCATTCCACTCAAAACAAGGACAGTTTTGCAAAGCTTTGGAGGAGAAATTATGATGCATCCTCCTTACAGTCCTGATCTGGCTCCTCTGACTCCTTTTTGTTTTCTAATCTTAAAATGGCTTTGAAGGGCATTGTTTTTTCTTTAGTTAATAAAGACTGTAAAAACAAAAAAGACTGCATTGGCATGCTTTAATGCTCAGAACCTCAGTTCTTTGGGGATGGGCTGAATGGGATCATCATTTACAGAACGATCTTGAATTTGATTGAACTGATGTTGAAAAGCGAAGTATTTTTATTTTTATCTTTTAATGCCTTTTTAAAAGTCTCCTCTTATGTACTTTCTCTCCTGTCAGTGACTGACTTCTCTTAAGCTCAAGTGGTTAACTATATAACCAGCCATTTCTGTATATGCGTTATTTTTTTTTTTTGAAGTCCTGAACAGGCTTTGGGACAAGATTTTTAAAAATCCAAACCTATAGTCTATACCTAGAAACATCACTGTTCTCCATTTGAATTCCATATCTAAATTGAAAAATGTTATTTTCACACTGTTAATACTTCTTATTTGTATACCTGAGTTATTTCAATTTTTTATAGATTTCCTTGATAACAAAGTCCATTTAAAGGGGTGTATCAAAAGTCCGATTCAATTGCAGCCTTCTTCCTGACACTAGCCTGCATATTATTTATCACTCAAAGATTTTACTTTTCGTCATGCATAGTTATAGGTAGTTTCCTTACATATTCTCTTTTCCTGGAGGACTAGAAGATTCTCAAGAGCTCAGCACCCTTTTGCTTACTCTTATTTGTCCAGAACCTAGCATAGTCTCAGATGTATAGTATATGTTCAATGAATGTCAGTGGAATCAGTGCTTCTTGGATAACAAATAAGAGCATTGAACAAACTCTTAACTTCTGATGCTGTCATGTCTACTTTAAAATAATTTTGCTTAGGCCGGAGTGGTGGCTTACGCTTGTCATCTTACTACTCTGGAAGGCCAAGATGGGTGGAGTTGTTGAGTTCAAGAGTTTGAGAACAGCTTGAGCAAGAAAGAGACCCCCCCCAACCCCAGTCTTTACTAAAAACAGAAAAATCAGGGTGGCGCCTGTGGCTCAAAGGAGTAGGGCACCAGCCCCATATGCTGGAGGTGGCGGGTTCAAACCCAGCCCTGGCCAAAAACCGCAAAACAGAGAGAGAGAAAAAAAAAGAAAAACCAGCTGGGAGTTGTGGCAGGTGCCTGTATGTAATCCCAGCTAGCTACCTGGCAGGCTGAGGGAAGAAGATGGCTTGAGCCCAGGAGTTTGCCATGACCTATGATGTCATGGCACTCTACCTCAGGGCAACAGAGTGAGACTCTGTCTCAAGAAAACAAAAGGGGGGGCGGGGGAATTTATGTATGAGTTATGAACCCTCATATTAGAGAAAATCTTTAAAGTTTACAAAGAAGAAGTTCAGGTTCTTTCTCAGGAAGTTTACATAATTGGCCTTAGGCCACCTAGCTAGTAAGTTCTGAAATTAGAATCAAACCCTTCTGACTCCATGCTAAAATGTGCTCTTTACTCTTGAATTGGTAACCTGGTATCAGCTTGTGTCTTAATCCTTTCTTTCAACTTCCTTTGCTCCTGAAATGACTCTTGAAAATGTCTTTAATTTTTTTCTCTTTAACTAGGGAATACCATGCACCCTGATATTTTTCTCTTAAAGTCATTACTTCTGACTACTTCCCTTCTCTTTGATTCTCATTTCTGTGCCAGGGCTTCTTGTGGCCCATGGGCTGCATGCAGATTCTTTGAGGACTGTTTTGCTTCTCTGTGGGGTCAGATATTAAGGACAGTATTCACAGTCCCTGTCCGTTGTTGTTGTTGCTCTTCGGCTTTTGTTAGTATTCGTGTATGTAATGTGTGGCCCAAGGTAACTCTTCTTCCAATTTTTAGCAGAGAAGGAAAAAAGTTGGATATCCCTGCTGGTAATCTATATAGATCCTATTCTTTGTTATTTTATAATATTTTCTCAAATTCAATTCCTTTCTCTTACTTTCATTCCTATGTTTGCACACAGATCATTGCCCCAAATGGAAGTCCCTATTTTGTTTTTTTAGAGTCATGACTCTATTCTGACTTCAGAGGGTTAAAAAAATCTCTTGAAAGTGTCTCACTATTTTCTGATGTATTTTTCAGTTCAAAACATATAAAAATTGTGTTTTCCATACAATATTATTATATATATTTTTGTAGAATGTCAGACAACGGTTGTATCTCATTTATTATTGAATTGTCTACATTAGCTTGTGATACATCATCTGGCCCAAAAGACATTTATTAACCTATGGGCACACAGATTTACTCACCGGCCATGTACAAAAGGCAGAATAAATGACCTATATTCATTTTGAAATGCCAAAGAGTGTAAGAATTAGTTTTGAAAATGATACCACGTGCAGTAAAAAAGATATGTGAAGATACGTGTACAAAATAAAGCTAATGAGGGCTCAGAGCTTTTATGTGGCATAGTGATTGCTGCAGTTTGCATATTTGTTCCCTCCAAATTTCATCCCCCATTTGGATAGAGCCTAATGGCAGTCGGTTGTGTCATGGGGGCAGATCTCTTACGAATAATGTCCTTCTTTGGGGTGAGTGAGTTCTTACTCTGGTAGTGAGGAAGAGCTGGTTGTTAACAAGAGCCTGGCACCTCCCCCTCTCTGTCTCATTTCCTCTGTCACTATGTGATCTCTGCCGTGCCAGCTTCACCCCCACCACGAGAGGAAGCAGCCCGAGGCTTTCACTAGGTGCCCGTTGCCAGCGGAATGGTGAGCCAAATAAAGCTTTTTATCTTCATAAATTATCCAGTCTCAGGTATTCCTTTAGATTAACACAGGTTAAGACAGTGATATAATGTTTCCAGATGACTAACGGAATAGGCAAGTTTTCAACATCAGCTTCTGTTCTTCTGATATATTTCTTAATATGATTTCCATAATGGCTGTAAAAGAGACCTTTGTGAGACCTTTTCTGGTATGTCTGGGTCTCATCACAGGTATGAAATAATACTTCACATTTCTGACTAATTTAATTTTGAATTCTTAGTACCCAGTTGATACTTGCCTGGTGTTTGGTTCAATACAAGTGCTCCCTGATGTTGACAGAACGAAAGGATGTAGTTATCAACACCAACATTTGAAGAATCATAAAAAATAAAGTAGGGCAAGAAAATGAGGTGGAGCAAGGAAAATGTGTCTTCTGAAAGTTGGAGTTAAAGCAGCCAGCTAGGATGGATTGGGAGTGTGACTGAAAAACACAGAGAAGGGGACTTCAGACAAGTAATTAATAGAACTGTAGGATTCATCAGAATGGGCTTAGATTAATGGAAATATTGACCCAGATCCACGATTTTCTTACCTCTCTAACTTTTTGGCCACGAAATAAAAATTATTGCAATAAAATATTGCTGGAGGACCAATTCACAGAACTGTCGCACTAAGAGGGGGGAGGAGTAAAGATTTGGAACTTGGTGTTCTTGTTGCCCTCCTTCTCGTTCCTTCCTTCCATGGTGGTCCCCAAAGAACCTGCAAAGAGCCTTGAATAGAGGGGCTGTCAAACTGAAGAATACATGGAAATCAGCTGAGCTATGATGGAAATGCATAATTTTGTATTTCATCACCAGATTCTCATTTAAAAAAGACGTACTCGGGCGGCGCCTGTGGCTCAAGGAGTAGGGCGCCGGTCCCATATGCCGGAGGTGGCAGGTTCAAACCCAGCCCCGGCCAAAAACCACACACACACACACACACAAAAAAAAGACGTACTCAACTGTCTCAGCTGATGCTGATGTACATACTGCTAGGCCTCTCCAAAGCACAGTTTGAAACAAGTCATGTGAGGATAATCTGCCTATTGTGTTCACAGCCTGTCAGGAAGTTTAAAAACCTGGGGTAGATGAAATTACAAAAGGAGCTAAATACAAACTATAGGTTGATACAAAGGGAAGTTTTGTGTCACCACTGGGGCCATTCAAGGTCATGACTGAAGGTTAAATTCTTTTATTCACTGGTCTTTCAGACTTAGCATTCATGGAGCATATTCATGTTCATGGAGCAACAGAATTTGAGATCAAATAAAAGAAAACAAGAATCATCTTTATTCCCTATCTTCTCTACAGAGCTCAGCTGTTTGCGTGTCCCCAGGAAAATTCAGCCAACCCAGAAGGTAGCTAATTCTTCTCAAACAATGAATATATTACCTTGTCCCAGTCACTTCCTAGGAGTCATTGCCAGTTTAGCCATTGGACTTTTCTCTTTTCATCATCTACTTGTGTTTATTTTTTTTATTAAGTCATTTGTACATAGACCATGAATACATTTATGCCATTATGGGATTCAATGTGTTGATTATTTGTACAAATTGGAGTGCTTACATCTTACTAATCAACATAGCCTTTACCTTGTTTACCCAACTACAGTGTTAAGACATTTGTGTTCTACACCTGATAGATCCAACTTGTACTTGCGATATACTCCATAGATGTGGTCCCCCTACTAACCCTCCCTCTGTCGACCCACTTCCCCTTCCCTCCTTCATCCTAGGCTAAAGTTGTGTTTCATCTTTCATATGCAAGTGTGAGTGATTATAAATTGGTTTCACAGTAGTTCTGAGTACAGTGGATTTTTTTTTTCCATTTCTGAGATACTTTACTAAGAAAAATATTTTCCAGCTCCATCCACATAAAGTTAAAAGAGGTAAAGTCTCCATTTTTTTTTTTTAATGTTGCAACTGGGATAATTCGAACTGATCTACTTGTGTTTAAAAATGTCCCAGGTGCTCATGATCAGTTTTTTATTGACATTTCATTCTTGACATAATGGTTCCTCTCAGTGAATACTCCTGAATTTTTCCCTTTTTGGTTTTGTGTAATTGAACAATTATAATTTTCTCATCAGTAGCTACATTGTCACTTTCTGTTTGTTCCCTTTCTGGACCACAGCTTTGACTCTTACACCCTGAGAGGGCAATGTGATGGGCTCAAAGTCAACTCAGCTTCTGATTTTACTGTGTATGAGCCTAACAGATTCCTCTTTTTCTCCTGCACTGACATCTACAGGCTGCATATCCCGAGTTCTGTAATCAACTGAATTCCAACTCTCATCACTCAAAAGTCATACTGATGGAAATCTGGAACATGGAATATCACTCCATCCCCATTTTGCCCCCAGTAGCCTCTCTGGCTGGGCTGGGATCCTCCATGACACCAACTCCCTCCTAAGAGGTGTAACTCCAACCCTGGAATTTAGGTAGCACTGTCTCTTTCTTCCTTTTTCTCATCAGCTCTAGGGTATGGGGTTTTTCTGTTGCTAATCTCTGAATTAGACTTCACCTGTGTAACCGATTCCTTGAATTAAATTCTCTGATACATTTGAAATGGTTTCTGTTTTTCTAATTAAAACCTCACTGTTACACCTTACTGTGTCTCATTCCTCTTCCCTTTCTCCTTCATCTTCTTCCTCCTCCTTCTTTTCCTTCTTCTTCTCCTCATGTTTGCAGCCCAGGAACTTCTCGACTTTAACAGTAAAGCTCCAAATCTGTTTCAGATTTTCCAGTGTACCCAAATACGCACCCTCCTTGTATCCCATCCCAGTGTCTTGAGATTAAACTTGTAATACTCTGTTAGAGGAGATTTATTGTTAGTTGTCCAGAAGAGGTTTTTTTTTTTTTTTTTTTTGTGGTTTTTGGCCGGGGCTGGGTTTGAACCCACCACCTCCGGCATATGGGACTGGCGCCCTACTCCTTGAGCCACAGGTGCTGCCAACCAGAAGAGGTTTTTGATGGTTATAATTATGGTCCGTAAATTACTTAAAAATAAGTCTGATTTCAAAGTATTGAATCAAAATCCTATAGTGATTATGTAGATAGAATAAGAAGGATGGGACAGTCCACATGAGGATTCCAGGGGAATCCTATGTGTCATTTAGGTGTAGAAGGCAAAGTGCTGGTAACCATTAGGTGAGGATTTTTTCTATGACCAGACAAATGTGGTTTCTGAAGAAGTAAGGATTACTTAGTCTAGAGAAAATACGCACCTCGTTGACAATAGTGTTTCTTGGAGACATTCTCCAAAGTGTGTGAATGTGTTGCAGTGAAGACTCCTGATCTCCAGGCTGTGGCTTACCCTGGATATCTATCAGCTGTGCCTCTTGGTAGATGGGGCTCCTTGGAAAACACCAATCCTTGCTTATTAACATAAATATCTTCATTCTGGAAGCACTATGAGATAATTAAAAATCATATGCCTTGGTTTTTCACTCCCTGAAAACTATATCCACCTTTGCTTCCCCACCCTTATACCCTCACCTTTGCCTCCCCACCTTTATACCCTCACACATACACATACACACACACACACTCATATATATGCACACCTGTACATGTAACATATGTGGAAAGACACACACTAGGAATTTGCACTCATCCATACAGTTAGGAAAACAGTTTCTTCCTCTGGATCAGAAAACAGTGACAAAGAATGATTTCTAAGAAGTGTTTTTCATAATCTGAATTACTGAGTAAAAGAGCAAAGAATTAGATTGTTAAGAGGTTAGATAGACCAAAGGGACTTTGTATAAATAGCTCATCTTTGAAAGGTCATTATTTGATAGTTTCTGGATTCGAATTTTGGTTCCAGTATGAACTTAAAGTAGTCACTAAACCCCTTTAAGGTTTGGTTTCCTTATATTTATTAACAGACTAATATTATCAGATTCATAGAATTTTGAAGATTAAATAATTCATGTGATGTCTGGCAAATTGCAAACCTTCAAAATATGTGTTGGTCTTGTAGTTTTTGTGACACAGCTCCCAGAATATGTCTTAGTTTTAAGAGCCATTAAATTCAATACTCTGTATCTTCTACACCTATTCTGCTCAACAAAGATCCTTGAATTTCAGAATGATGAGCTAGAAAAAAAACCTAAAAATACTTAATTTTTAAAAGGACAGTTTAAAATACTTGCAGCATACTTGTTTACTAAAGATAGATGAGTAACAATTAAAGAAGAATGTTAACTGTTTTTATTATCCAAGTCAGCTACCACTCTTTTATTGTTTTCAATAGACTATACAAACAAGAAAATGTCAATTTTATAATTCTTTTTTTTTTTCATGTTACTCCCTAAAAAATATGGAACGCTTCACGAATTTGCGTGTCATCCTTGCGCAGGGGCCATGCTAATCTTCTCTGTATCGTTCCAATTTTAGTATATGTGCTGCCGAAACGAGCACTTATAATTCATTTTTAATTATACATCTTGTTTGCAATTAATCTGGTAGATCTTTGGTCCTGTTCTGATACTTCTTTTGCTCAGTCATTTCCTATTTGCTCCCCTCATCATGGCAATGGATTATTCCAGCCCTCACTTTTGTTAGTATTATTCAGTTCCTTTACATCTACATATAATGATACTCATTTTTAATTTCTAATATTGCCACATTAAAAATTCAGCAAAGAGTTCTAGGAAAAAGGCAGCCTGTCTGTGATTTTTGCCCCTTCCCTTCTGGGTCAAACGGCTGGTGAGACAACACACTCCTGGATGCCAATGAAGCCCTGGGTGCTGTGGGAATCGCAGGAGTGAGAGCAGGTGAGGACCAGGGTAGAGACTGGATATTAACATCTCACAGCTCAGGGAGAAGGATTAGAACCAAGAAGGCTTCTGAGAGAGCTAGACTCAGTGATACTGGGAGCAGGACCAGCTACATAACTAGAGGGTCCAGTGAGAAATGAAAACGCAAGAACTCTTGTTAAAAAATTATTAGAAATTTTAGGCTAGGCGCGGTGACTCAACGCCCATAATCCTAGCACTTGGGGAGGCCGAAGAAGGTGGATCACCTGAACTCAGGAGTCTGAGACTAGCCTGAGCAAGAGAGAGACCTCATCTCTAAAAAATAGCTGGGTGTTAATGGTGCCTGTAGTCCCTTGGGAGGCTGAGGCAAGAGAATCGCTTGAGCCCAAGAGTTTGAGGTTGCTCTGTCTCAAATTTTTTTTTTTATTTTTTTTTGTAGAGACAGAGTCTCACTTTATGGTCCTCGGTAGAGTGCCGTGGCCTCACACAGCTCACAGCAACCTCCAACTCCTGGGCTTAAGCGATTCTCTTGCCTCAGCCTCCCGAGTAGCTGGGACTACAGGTGCCCGCCACAACGCCCGGCTAAAATTTTTTTTTTTTTTTAATCAGGAATTTTAGATGATGGAGCATTAGGCAAAGCATGTGGCCCTTCTCTGTTCAGGGCTTTGTGTGACTGCACAGACTGCACACTAGTGAAGCTGGTTGAGGATGGGAGTGTGCCTGTTAATAAAAGGAGGATGTGAGTATCAAGCTCGTATTATTGTGTCAGACTTTCTAGCCCGAGATACCAAGTCACCGAACTGAGCATGATGGGCGAGGTTCTCTGATCCCCGAGGCTCAGGGAGTGTGAGAGGACAGAGGAGTAGAGGCTTCTTCCAAAGATCTCATCGGGGCCTGGCATCCTGCCTGCTACTGTACTTGCAGCCCATAGGATTTGGTGTCCTTATGTTATTTGACAGTGATGTGGAAACTCCAGTAGATGTCATCAAATATCAGAAGAAAAAAATATAGAAAGAAGTGATATAACGATTGAAAAAATAAAAACTCTTTTTCTTGATAGTAAGATTGTATACTAGAGAATGCAAGATAGTTTATAAAAATCTAAGATAATTAACAATAGAATTTGATAAATAGGCTGGATTAAGATGCATTTTAATCAGGGAAATAGAATTACTCTGTCAGTACTATGCGCTGACCAATTGTGCCACTGGAGCACTAGGGAAATAGAATTACTTAGAGTATTAGGGGAGGGGAAATTTATTACAGGAATTAAACATTACAAACTTACAAAGATCCCCAGAGAAAAGGTAAAGAAGCAGAGAAAAATGAAGACAAAAAAGAAGCCTGGAAAAATGAATAATCAACTCTGATGCAGGTATTCCCCAGCTTGTACACCTGGAAGATGGGTGTGTCTGATTACTGTGGTTAGAACCATGAAAGAGACTGGTTTAGTGGTTCATGGACCATCACGCCCATGCCTGTGAATAGTTGTTAGCCCTTCACAGCCCCTACCTCTGTGAGTTCACAGAGAGCTGCAGGCAGGTCACCGTGGGTAAGTAGGGTCGAACCAGTGGTTAGGAAGGAGAGGAGGGGAGAGCAAAAACAAACTGCACCTGCTCAGGTCTTTATTCACTGCTTAATGGCTGCTGCTTCATTCTGTCTCCAAAATTCCATGCAATTGCACTTTTGCCAACTCTAATCTCTAACTGTACAAAGAAGAGGATTCAGGGGGAAAAAAATAGTGCCCAGCAATGGCAAGTCTGAAACAGAGCAGTCAAACTCAGTATCTGTAAGGAGAGGTGGGCTAGTCTACTTTCAATAGCAAAATATCAATGCATTGTTTATTAATTTAACAAGAAAGATATAAGACTTGCATGAAGAAAATTGTTAAGATTTAAGGGTATTACACAAAATTTCCTCTTGCTTTAGAAAACATAATAGTATAAAAATATTAGTTCTTCCAAACTTTGTTTTATATATATACATATATATGTACATATGTATGCATATGCATAAAAATGTATACATTTGGGTTAAAATACCAATAGTTCTTTCTTGATAATGATGTTTTAGTTAATACTTAAGAATATACTTGGGCAGCGCCTGTGGCTCAAAGGGGTAGGGCGCTGGTCCCATATGCCGGAGGTGGCAGGTTCAAACCCAGCCCCGGCCAAAAACCACAAAAAAAAAAAAAAAAAAAAGAATATACTCAAGTAAGTAACAGTGAGAAGTGACTTGCCTTAGAGATTCAGAATGTGTTGTTAAACAGAAAGCGTCTGCTCATAAATTATTGTGGTGTGGCTATGGAAATACACAAAATGGAAACATGGAAGGTTGAGAGAATCCAAAAGTAGATCCTGGTATGTATGAGCATGAAAGATAAACACTGCATGATCTCACTCATACGTGGAATCAAAAAAAAATTATCTTATGGAAGCAGAGAGTGATAACTGTGGATACCAGGAACTGGGGGCAGTGGTTTGGGGAGTGGTAGGGAGATGTTGGTCAGTGGACACAAAATTTCAGTTCACTAGGACCAATACGTTTACAAGTCTACTGTACGTACACATGCCACATGTTACTATAGTTAATAGTATATGGTATTCTTACAAAATGCTGAGAGAGTGGATGTAAAGTGTTCTCCCCACAAAAAATGATACCGTGTGAAATAATGTATATGTTGATTAGCTAGATTTAGTCATTCTGCATTGTATACATATATCAAAAAACTATTTTGTACATGGTAAATACAGTTTTCCCTGTCAGTTTAAAAAATATTACAGATAATATTTCAATATAGAGACAAAATAATGAACTATTTAATACATGTATTATTTATCAAATAAAGCCAATGGATTATTTAATGGAGCACAACTAACTACCACCAAGAAAAAGATTAAAAATGGGCCTCTTGGGCGGTGCCTGTGGCTCAGTTGGTAAGGCGCCGGCCCCATATACAGAGGGTGGCGGGTTCAAACCCGACCCCGGCCAAACTGCAACCAAAAAATAGCCGGGCGTTGTGGCGGGCGCCTGTAGTCCCAGCTACTTGGGACGCTGAGGCAAGAGAATCGCTTAAGCCCAGGAGTTGGAGGTTGCTGTGAGCTGTGTGAGGTCACGGCACTCTACCGAGGGCCATAAAGTGAGACTCTGTCTCTACAAAAAAAAAAAATGGGCCTCTTTCTCCTCCACATAAAATATAATTTCTAGTTGGTTTAGATAATTAATGAACATTATGCAATAAAAATCTTGTAAAAGAATTTTAGAAGACTACATAAATATTACAAAAGGAAGAAAAAGCTTCTAACACTCAGATGCTAAAAAAGAAAAGAGAAAATTAATTGAGCATATACATATTCAATGTTTTTATATGGCAAAGATACCATAAATAATGTGAATAAACCAAACAATAAACTTGAACAAAGAAACTTGCATAGCAGAAGATAAAGCTAATATCTATACTATAAAAAAGACTCAAAAGCTAACAATAAATCTATAAATAACAAAGAATTGACAGGAGATATGAGAGCATATTTATATTAGTGAAAATCTATGTGGTTCAAATAATGAAGAAATGCACAAACACATTAGTATTTAAGAAAAGATAGATTAAGATAAGAGATTTCATTTTTTGCCTTTTTGACTGGCAAATATTGAACTAAACATAAAATCTACTGCTGTCTGGGAGGGAAAAAATGGCAGGCCCATAAAAATGCTGAAAGGAACGTGAGAACAATCTCTTAACATCTATAAAAAAATGCATATATTCTAATAACCCAATAATTTCCCTCCCGATGATCTATTCCACATAAGGAAAAGTTTCATTATATTAGGATGATCTACAAGGTTGTCTACCTCAGCATTGTTCATAGCAGAGGAAAAATCCCTATCCATAATGAAACAGATAAATAAATTATTGTTCTTCCAATCCACTAAAAAAAAGAAAGAAAACTATGTCAGATACTTTAAAAGATTTCTATGACATTGCACGCTTTATCTCATTTTTGTAGCACATTGCTAAAGCTCTATATGAATATATGTCTCTAAATGTCCATGTGTATATAGGGATATGTGCATGACTATATGAGCCCGGAGAAGCAATATGAAATGATACAGTTCAGGTTGCCAACTTGGGTCACCTAGTGGGGAGATAGGAAGTTATCTGGACACAATGGGGAATGAGAGGAGACACAAAAATGTGATACCAATTAAAAATGAAGTAAGGGGAATTCATGATATGCATTATAAATGTAATTATGCAAATTGTATTTATGCATAAACATTGTATATGTATGCATTTATGCAAGATTGCATTTATTAATGTATTTTAAATTAGAACTCCATCAGTATGTATGTATGTAAAAATAGGTTCTAAAACAGGGAGTGAGCTCAGTCCTTTGCTGGCCTTGAGCGAATGGACCGCTTCCAGAGAATAACTTTCTAAAAATCTTTTCCAGGACTTACAAAGTGAAGATGGACAGGGCCTCCAGAGGATTTATGGTTTGGGGGCATTTTCTATTGACTTATTTAAAAGAAAATGAATCCTATGCTATTTCTTTTTGAGGAATCTGTATGATTGTGCTGGGGTGCTGATAAACAGAGCTTAGGATCTGCAAGAATGAATGTGTCAACAACAATGGGAAACACAGAGGAGCCACAGCTTCAGAGTGATGGGTGAGCGTGTAGTTAGAACAGGCTGCGTTTGAGATGCTGGCTGGGCACTTGCAATGGGGCTTCAGCAAGGGCACAGTGGAAGGAGTGGTCAGGAGGTAGGGAATGTTGTCTTGGGGACACAGGTATGGATGTAACCACTGTGTGGATTTTAAGGATGAAGGTCAGAACCTTGGAGAAATCCTGCCTTTACAGAGAAGAAAGAGAAAATGAGCCTAGAGAGATGACAAAGGTGAATGCAGGAAAGGTAGAACAAGCTGAAGAAAAATACCAGTGGAAGCAAAAAGCATTTCTCTTCAGGGAGAGGATGCCTAACCACTCTGGTGCAGCAGAGTAGAGAGTGCTCCAGCGGAGAGGAGACTGCTGTACTTGGCAACTGAGCGAGACACCAGTAACCTCGACAGGGGGTGAGTGAATCCACCAGTGAGCGACAAATGTGGGGGGCTTTCTTTGACCCTGATGGAGGTCCACTCCCCATTAGAGAAGAGAGGAAGGAATTTCAGATGACGTGGGCAGGACTTGAGGAAGGAGAAAGTCTAAGTCAAATTCAGGGGACACTTGAGAATCCCTTAAGAGACCATTGTCATCACTCTAAGGACGTTGTGGTAGAACGAATCTGTGCCAGCAATACTTTTGTAAAACAGCTGCTCAGAACTCAGAAAGGAAAGTGATCTGACGTGAACATGGCCACCCTTTGAGGCTCCTCTTGGGTACCAGCAAAACCCTCCCTGCCGCACCTCTCACTCCAGCCAAAGTGCAGCGACTTGCTCTGCGTGGGCATCGCCCAGCTTCATTCAGGAGTGCCTGGCAGCAGCTCAGGGTGCCCCGTACGTGCCTCTGACCTCACAACCTGCAGGTTCTCGTTCACAGGTATGTGAGCCATCTGCTGGCACCCACACGCGTGGAATCCTGAAATGTGTTTTCATGTGTGTGCACATGTTGAACGGTGCACACCTTCTTGGACCAAAGAATGAGTGTCAATGGAGAAATACCTCCCGTTCTTTCACCTAGGCAGACCCAGGTACTGAGATACATTTTATATGACTTCTCTGATCCTTTCTTTCAGTTAGGGCATCATTTTCCCCGATAGAGGCCAACCCCGTAATGCATTCTTATATCCCCTCCTCGTCTTCCCTGTTTCAGTTTCCCTGTCCCTCAGACTCATCCCTGAGTCTAAGGAATTAGACTCTATAACTTGTTACACTTAAGCCTTTGTCTCTGGCTCTGCGTTCTGGGGAATGCAATGTAAAGCAGCTGCTGTTTTAAGAACAGAAAACAGGAAGCTGTGTGGTCCAATAAAAGGAATAGGGAAAGGAATTTTTTTCACCAGCAGGTGTTATCCCTCGCTCCTTTCTTCCCTCCCTCCTTCCTTCCTTTCTTCCATAATAAGTGAGTTTAGGTTTTCAGCTATTTTTGAAATGTCTGTAATATGTTGAGATTCATAAGTGAACAGCGATAGAAGAGCTAAGTGTTCTGTAATGGATCTTCAATTAATTGCAGAATATACAATAGAGGGCAAAAGAATTCAACTAATTTTGAATAAAATACTTTTATAATTAAAAATCTGTTGGGAGGATAGCCCTAATTTTCCTTTATGTGTCTTGAAAATTTGCCAGGAATTTAAAAGTCTTCCATCATTATACGTGGCTTCTGGACTTTCACAGTCCCTCAGCTCTTTAGTTAATTTTATGTCCTAAACCAAAATTATTTCTTCAGGCTTTTTTTCTTCTTTTTAAATATCACCTAATTTAGTGATATTTTGGGAGATCGTTATTCTGATTATTCTTTTGTTATTTAATTATGTGACCTACGGTAACAATTTATGGTATTCTGAAAGCAACTTTTGAACAGAAAAACTCTCTTTTTGAGACTGATCTAGGAGCTTTCCAAGTTTTATCCTCATTTCTTTTAATCTCAAGGTTGTTCAGAAAATTATGTAGTATTAATGGACATCAGAAGAGAGACTGGGACTTGAGCCTTCTCTGTCTATTGCCTTCAATTAAGAGAGTTCATCCAATTATTACCTCCATTTGCTTAGAGGTTGTCATCTAGAAACAATAGTTTCTCCAAGGGCAGCATCCTAAATTCTTTATGGCTCCTTCATATTTCTGGCTAAACCTATTCGTACTTTCTTCAAACGGAAAATTTGAAGCTCTTAAAGGAAAGCAGGGAATTTGCACTGGGGTACAAATTTGAACTCTATCTCTGCAATTGAATTATATCTCTAATTTTGAGTCTATAAAAATTAAACAGAAACTCGGTAGAAGGAAACTATATCTGCATAGGTCTAAACATTACCACTGGCACCAGTGCACCCTTAAAATTGACATCTGGATAGTTATAGTGTGATGACAAGGTATGAAAGCTCGTGGATAATATTGGTGTCGAGTTGCTGAGAGAAAATGCTGACTCTACCACTTATTTTTTGAGTCTAACACAAGTTACTTAATTTCTGTAAGCCTCGATGTCCTCATCTGCATGCGCAAATTATAACTGCGACCATCTCATCAAATTGCTAGGCCTACAGAAAGACTCCATGGAAGTATTATTGTTATTTGTTATAGCTGCTGACATCAACTGTAGGCAATTACAATATATACTCACAATATCTGTGGGTTTATAATGAATGTGAATTATCTTTTAAAGAGAGGAGAGCCAAGAAAACTTGGGATTTAATTACAAATCAATGCTTTGAGGAGCAAAGCTATGTGTTAGTAAAGATCATGGTTTCTGGAGTCTAAAAGCCTGAGTTCAAATCCCAGCTCTGCTAATTATTAGCCCTTAAACGATCAACTTGCCCTTTCTGTGCCTGTTTCTTTGTTTTCAGTGAGAGGTAATTATAGTGCCGACCTCACACAGTTGTTATGAAAGTTTAATTGTTTTTCCTAAAGCAGTGCCTGGCAGGACTGGGTTCATGGACATGTGACTTGTGCTGTTGCACCAGTGCCGACCTCAGAACAAGCCGTGCTTGGGTTAGCGCTCACTGTTGCTGCCTTAAAATGCTGAAGAATATCTAATTATTCATAATTTTAAGCGTGTGTGTGAGCAGAGAAGCTACACTGAACATGCGTGTCTACCTCCTCCTTGCTGCTACGTTATTAGCACATGCCATTTGTGAAGTCCCATGAGCACAGAATTCCCGTGAACTCTGCGTGGGACCTCGGCGAGACTCAGAGCAAGCACAGCCACAAAAGACTAAAGGAAAGCTCCAAGGCGTCATGATTTTTGTTCAAAATGGAACTTCTTTCAAAGGCAAAAAGAAAGTGATGGCATTCCAAGAAACACAAGTGACCAAAACCCCCCTATCATTGTCTTTCTTACTCATTTTACTTCCCTTTATCAGCCAAGTGCTTATGCTGAAAATTATGAGATGGAGGGAAAAAGAAAGTATTATGTTATTTTTCCTTTCAATTCTTTCTTGCTCATCAGTCAACTAAAAGTAGATGGTATTGGTCAAATGTCCACGTATCAATAGATGGAATAAAAACAGCCTGGTTATTTTCATGCATAGTTTCTTCTGTTCTATCCAGAAAAAAAAAAGAAATGTGCTTTTACAACCTGTCAGATATGTGAATGAAACAAGGTCAAAAATTGCATGTAGGAGATAAATGATGTTATATTTTTATTTAAAACCAATATTGTACCCTATGAAGAAGGTCAATGAAGTTCTGGCCAAAAATGTAAATAACTAATTTTTCCTTCTTTACAAAGCATTAAATTGCAAAAAAAAAAAAGCACCGTGAAAGTCAAAAGACAAACTGTGAAAGAAAGAAAAAAAAGTCTTTGTATTTTAAAACCTTTAATACCCCTTTTTCTTGTTTTTTAAATAAAGGGCTCTACATTCTCATTTGTATAGAGCTCTGAAAATTATAAAGCTGGGTCCAGAGCTTGGCACATCATAACACTGCATGTAAATCTATGTGTATTTATGTGCAGACACTCATGCATATATAACTGAAAGGAAATCGCCGTGGTTTCAGATTTTGGTATTGGAATATTACATACCTAAAGGGAAAACCCAGGATTTCTATTCCTGAAAGAGAAATATTCAAACAAGGTAAAATGGCTTATTCCTTTCACTATCTCTCAGGCACTTTTCAGTGTTTCTGCGAAGAATTTTATACTTTTGTAAACACTTTCAAATACATTATTTTATCTCTACCCCATAACCCTTTTGAAGAAGGTAGTGGAAAAGCTAAAAAAATAATGTATATGGCTGGCTAGTTACCAGCTTCCCCTGGAAGGGTGCTGCCTGCTGAGTTCATTACAGCCCAGGGACTGACCCTCCATGTCACAGATTGAGAAAACAGACAGTGTCAGTTTCCCAGAGCTCTACCGTACTTACACATGCTGATTTACATCAGCTAGATCCACGGGAGAATAAAGTATAGAATCCAGAAAGCCAATGCTGTAATTTGTAGAGAGAAATGGAACTTCCCAGCACACCAGAACATTCTCCCCCTGTAGACAAACATCCTGGGAAGCTCAATTATTAGAAGGCAGCTCCTGAGCATAGAATCAGAGCAAGAAGAGTGGGTTAGATAATTTATGTGTGTGAAGGCATCAGCTCTGATGGTCTGATGGATCTGTCTCAACAAAATGAGAACTGGGCATATTTGTAGCATTTTATCATGGAGGACACTTTGTTCTCCAGTCAGTGCTGGAGGCAAAGTGATAATTTACGTCTTCTTTTCTCTTAGACTCCTTGCTGATTGATTCACTTCCGGGTGGACTCATTCTTTTTTGAGATATGTGATTTTTATCATATAGTAGCAGCCAGATTCTTTTCTTTCCTGCTTCTGGCACAGGGAACATTTTCCCTCCCTGAGGTGTTTTTCACATAGAATGGATTTCATAGAATGTGTGCCGGTTTAAGGTTTAACTCGTAGCTTTTAGGACAGCGTGGCTCTCACCCCGTGCTTCCAGCAGCTCTACCCTTATTTTACAACACAGGTGCCAGGAATGTTAATGGCCTGATTTGAGAAAGGAACCCTTTCTTTGTACAGTATTTTTCTTTGAATCCAAGTGTAATGTTCTTCCTTCTACTGTATTATGCTATACTAGATCTGTCTTCTTGAAATTTAAATACCTTTTTAAAGTAGCATAACATTAATTTCTTACCAAACTCCTTGAGTTGACCTACAAAGACAACAGGGTCTTTCTCTTAGCTTTTCTGAGCTCAAACCCAAACTCCTGGGTTCTGTCCTCAGAAATTTCACGTGTTTTTTTTTCCTTCTGCCTGGAATGCTCTTCGCTCATGTGCCCTTTGTCCCACCATTTCCTTCATTCAGCAGGACACTCATATTCAACCACCTGTCTAAAATTATGCCACAGTCATTCTCTGTCCCCTTACCACACTGCCCTTCCCTTCCTTGACATTAACTTATATTCTCTTTAAATTTTTTACTATATTCCATTTAAATTTTGTACACCTTGTTTTTTTTTTGTTTGTTATCTGGCTTTCCAATAAGCTTCAAAGGCTGTTTATTTGTTTTGTTCACTGCTGTATCCTTGGTCTCTTAAACATTTCCACCGCAATGGGCTATTGTGAAATGAAAAAGTAAATGTAGGACACTTTATCAATTCTGGTCCTTAGTAGGTGCTAATAACGTGGGGCTCTGTTGTCTGATGTCCTATATTGTTGGTTCCTTCATCGAGCAACTTTCTCTTGAGTGGGTACCCTATACAGAACAGGTGTTCAGTAAATACATGTTCACTGAAGAGACAGGAATAAGTAATGAACTGCTGTGGGATTTGAGAGGAGGACAAAGTCATTTTTAGTTGGATCAGAAATCAGAAAAAGCTTCTTGAAAAAGGTTGCTTTTTAAACTGGATCTTGAAAGATGTTAGACTTATTCCTGTGGTGTGGGCATAAAAGGCACTGAATACATTTATCCTGTGTTCCACAGCATAGTCTACCCTGCTGTCTTAACATCCTAGAAACACGCTAGAAAGGTGAAGTTCATGGGGGCAGAAACTGATCTTGCCTGGTTCATCTATGCACAGATGCACACACACACACACATTCTCACTTATATACGGGGTGGTCATCAAGTTCATGCTTTACTGTGTTATTTTTATTTTATTTTATTTTTTATTAATATTAAATGATAGCTGTGTACATTAATGTGATCATGGGGCACCATACACTGGTTTTATAAACAGTTTGACACATTTTCATCACTCTGGTTAACATAGCCTTCCTGGCATTTTTATAATTATTGTATTAAGACAATTATACTTTACATTTACTAAGTTTCACACGTACCCTTGTAAGATGCACCTCAGGTGTAATCCCACCAATCACCCTCCCTCTGCCCATCCTCCCCCTCCCTCCCCTCCCTCTCCCCTTCCCCATACTCTTAGGTTATAACTGGGTTATAGCTTTTATGTGAAAGCCATAAATTAGTTTCATAGTAGGGCTGAGTACATTGGATACTTTTTCTTTCATTCTTGAGATACTTTACTAAGAAGAATATGTTCCAGCTCCATCCATGTAAACATGAAAGAGGTAAAGTCTCCATCATTCTTTAAGGCTGCATAATATTCCATGGTGTACATATACCACAATTTATTAAACCATTCATGGATCCATGGGCACTTGGGCTCTTTCCATGACTTAGCAATTGTGAATTGGGCTGCAATAAACATTCTGGTGCAAATATCTTTTTTATAATGTGATTTTTGGTCTTCTGGGTATATACCTAGTAGAGGAATTATAGGATTGAATGGCAGATCTATTTTTAGATCGCTAAGTGTTCTCCAAACATCTTTCCAAAACGAACATATTAATTTGCATTCCGACCAGCAGTGCAGAAGTGTTCCCTTTTCTCCACATCCACGCCAACATCTCTGGTCTTAGAATTTTGTGATATGGGCTAATCTTACTGGAGTTAGATGCTATCTCAAAGTAGTTTTGATTTTCATTTCTCTGATGATTAAAGATGATGAGCATTTTTTCATATGTCTGTAGGCCATGCGCCTGTCTTCTTCAGAGAAGTTTCTCTTCAAGTCCCTTGCCCAGCCTGCGATGGGATCACTTGTTCTTTTCTGGCTTATACGTTTGAGTTCTCTGTGGATTCTGGTTTTTGGAGACATAACCTGCAAATATCTTCTCCCATTCTGAGGGCTGTCTGCTTTACTTACTGTGTTCTTGGCTGTGCAGAAGCTTTTTAGTTTGATCAGGTCCTAGTAGTGTATTTTTGAAGCTGCTTTAATTGCCCTGGGGGTCCTCTAAAAATACTCGCCCAGACGGATTTCTTCAAGGGTTTTCCCTGCACTCTCTTCTAGTATTTTTATAGTTTCATGTCTTAAGTTTAAATCTTTAATCCAGTGAGAGTCTATCTTAGTTAATGGTGAAAGGTGTGGGTCCAGTTTCGGTCTTCTACAGGTTGCTAGCCAGTTCACCCAGCACCATTTGTTAAATAGGGAATCTTTCCCCCACTGGATGTTTTTAATTGGCTTGTCAAAGATCAAATAACGGTAAGTAGCTGGGTTCATCTCTTGGTTCTCTATTCTGTTCCAGACATCTACTTCTCTGTTTTTGTGCCAATACAATGCTGTTTTAAATTGCACATGAACTTGATGGCCACCCTGTATGTTCATTATATATTTTTTTGTGTATACACACACACACACACACACACACACACACACGTCACTATGAAAGTTTTGAGACAGACTCTGTTATGGTCCATTATTTCACTTCTAAGGAACACAGTTGACAGTATCCTTTCTGATTCATCTGTATGAGTTTGAACTTGCTCAGCTTATCAGTGTTGCTGGGAGGGCTTCATCTGTTTCCATCCATATGGATTTTACATTTCTTGATTTTTGTGTATCTCAAAATTTTCATAATGACCCATGAATATAATGAATAGATGAAAAGAAAAAGTACTACAAAATTTACAAAAGACCAGCTTATGATAAAAATAGGACATTAAGGATTCGAAGTCAGGATTTGAGGCAAAATTAGGCTTGTTCTGTGATTGTGTCTATGAGTTATTACAAGAATTGCCAATGAGATACAGATGCCTTCAGCCAATCTCGAAGCCCATATTTTTCTATAGGGGAAAGTTGGAGTCATCAGTGTTTATATAATTTAGAATGAGTTTTGAATTCATTTACAAATTTATTATGGGATGTTGGGAAAAATAAGTGGTCAAAAAGCAGGCACAGGATGTTGGAATGAGACATCATGAGATCTTATTAGTCTTGAGAGGTTTTTAGTAATTAAGCTCTGCACTACCAGTGACCTGAAGATAATTCAAAATAATGTATCTTTATGATAGGAAATCTCCCCTTGAAAATAACCCCATAGGAATGTGTACCATAAAACAGGCATTGGCGTTTTTGTATCTGTTAGTTATAGGTGAAGTGTGGCATTTAAGTTTCTCTCTAGAACTTATTCCACATGAGAACTCTCCCTAGACCACAGGTTCAACATTTTTGCTGTATCTCTACCCCTGATGTTCCCTTGTTCTTTGAGTTCATCATCTCTACCTAAATATCCCATAAGTACATCAAAATGAATCAGGCTAAACTGAGCGTGTTAAGCTCTACCCACCCCCAACCCCATCTCTACCCAGTTAAGAACACTGCCATCCAGCTAGAAATGTGGGTAAAGAAACAGTCAAGGGCTGAGTTTGAAGCACCACTGTGGTATTCCCTGTCTGTGAGGACATGGATTAAACTTAGCTGCTGCATGTTTCAAAGGGGGATTTGAATAATATGTACCTGCTATGGACTGAATGTTTGTGTCCCCCTCAAATTCATATTTTGAAAACCTAACTGCTGGTGTTGAGAAGGAACACTAAGAAATAGGCTTCATGGGGGTGGGAGGAAAACCTGGCTGGAGGGCTCATAAGAATGTGGGTATGAAGTAAGCTAGGTAAGGAATGATCAATAGAAAGAGACCATCAATGATCAATAGAAAAGGACAATGTTGCCTTGGACGTGCAGGGAGGCCAATGAAAGACTTGCAGCCAATTTCAAGTGGACAGAATATTTATACCCTTGCAGGCCTTTGTCTCTCTCTCTCTCTCACTCTTCCAACTCTCTTTGGAAGCACTCTAAACTTTCTTTTTGTTCTTAAATAAAATCTTTTTGTCACCTGAAAATTTGTGTAGGTTACTTTTGCTTTTTATCCACACCCCCTGTGCCTCTCTAGTTTTATTTTCAGCTTCACTCACTTTTACTTTCCGTTACTGCTGTGCCTCAGTTGAACTTTCTGGCACAGCCAGAAACAGATCAAGTGGGTTTGGGGACCCTGGATTCCCAGTGATGTGATGGCATTTGGAGATGGGACCTGTGGGACGTAATTGGGTTATAAGAAGAGACACAAATGCCAGAGGTGGCTCCCGCCTATAATCCCAGCACTCTGGGAGGCCCAGGTGGGTGGACTGTCTGAGCTCAGGAGTTGGAGATCAGCCTGAGGCAGAGCAAGATCCTATCTCTAAAAATAGTGGGGTATTGTGGTGGGTGCCTATATAGTCCCAGTTACTTGGGGGCTGAGGCAAGAATATTGCTTGAGCCCAAGACTTTGAGGTTGCTGTAAGCTATGACACCACTGCATTCTACTGAAGGAGACAATATAGGACTCTAAGGCTCTGTCTCAAAAAAAAAAAAAAAAAAAAGAAAGAAAGAAAGAAAAAGAAAGGACACAAGCTTGCTGCTGCTTTTTCTCTCCATCACGTGTGGACATAAGCAGGAAGGTGGCCCTTACCAGGTACTGGACTTGCCAAAACCAATTGGCTGTACTTCAGTGCCTCTGAAACTGTGAGAACTACATTTCTACTGTTTAAGCTGGCCAGGTTCTGGTATTTTTGTTATAGCAGTCTAACTGATGAAGGCAGGACCATACTGGATTATTGCAGAGTAAGGTAATGTTTGATTCTAGTCCTTACTAAGTGTGTGACAAATGTTCACGTTTCACATTGGCATTGATGGAGGAAGTAATTCAGTCCAGATTGTAGATTGTGTCTGTTTTCTCTTTGCTTTCCAATGAAAGCAATGCATTGAGAATGAAATGGAGTCTGTCAGGCTAGGGTGAACATGACACAGCTGGACTTCACCTCTGGTCTCCCGTTCTTACTGTTGTGAAAACTTAGCTCCCACCCTAAAAATCATCATGAAGAATAGTTTAGGAATTAATTTTTAAATGGAAATGTTGTAATAGACTGTTACTGAGTTGTGCTGATTATTATTTAAAATAGAGGTTATTGTGGTCTTTAAGAAGATTGATTAATGAAATTAACTTTTCAATTGAAATTGTTATAATAGATTGTCACTGAGTTGTGCAAGAAGTCCAAGTACCCATTGACCCACAAATGGATTAATAAATTGTGGTATATGTACACCACGGAATATTATGCAGTCTTAAAAAAGATGGAGATTTTACCTCTTTAGTGTTTACATGGATGGAGATGGAACATATTCTTCTTAGCAAAGTATCTCAGGAATAGAAGAAAAAGTATCCTATGTACTCAGCCCTACTATGAAACCAAGTTATAGCTTGGTTTCATAGTAGTGAAGCTTTCATATGAAAGCTATATCCCAATTGTAGCCCAAGAATATGGGGAAGGGGAAAGGGAGGGGAGGGGACAGGGGATGATGGGTGGAGGGAGGGTAATTGGTGGGACCACACCTACGGTGCATCTTACAAGGGTACATGTGAAATTTACTAAATGTAGAATATACATGTCTTAACACAATAACTAAGGAAATACCATGAAGGCTATGTTAACCAGTTAGATGGAAATATTTCAAATTGTATATAAAACCAGCACATTGTACTCCACAATTGCAATAATGTAGACAGCTATGATTTAAACAACAACAAAAAAAAAGTTATTGTCATCTTTTACTGTGTACCATTATGTATAAAACTTTAATTTGTAAATGGAAGAGCAGAACAGTCTTGGAGAGGCTGCCCTCACTGTTCTCCAGAGCCCTGGCCTTGTGATAAAGTTTGGTGAACCTACCCCCAATCTGCATATTGGTTGAGAGTGGCAGGTGGCAAGACCCTCTTTGTCCAGTCACACCACATTCTGGCCCAAAGTGGGCACAGGGCAAAGAGAATTTATCATTTTCTTTCAAAATCAATTGCTAAGAAAATATTGCTCCAGTTATGAAGGGACACTTAATGCCAATGAATGAAGTGTTCTTGCTGGAGCATCATCTTCCTTTCACACCGTAAAGGAAGCTGGGCCTTAGGCAGGTTCAAAGTTAGCCTGGGTAAGTGAAAATAACCCCTGGGGATGTTCGGCTTGAAGGCTTGAAGTCTGAGAGCAGTGGGAGCCCTGAAACACCTTCATCTAGGAGTGCCCTTCTTCTGCCTAGCCCAAGGTGCATTCCCCAGTAGAGAGTATTCAAATTCCAGGGCTGTTTGTTAGCATCCTCCTATACCACCTACAAACCGTTGTTTTCTAAATCATTAGCATAATTAGGACTCTTTTTATAGCCTGGGGAAAGTGGGCCATCCTCTCCCTTTGTGATGCTGATCACTTCCCACTACTGTTGTAGCTCTACTGTGATGATTTGAGCCTAACCTGTCAGGCAATGGTGGCAGGGAGCATTGTGTTTGTGAAGGAGAACACTTGTTGCAGTGGGGAGCACAGTACTGTAAGAATCAGGAAACCTGGGTTAGAAGCTGTGTGAGGTTTGCATGCTGCTATCTTTCCCTTCTGACTGTAATTTCCTTTTCTGTAATTGGGAAGGTTGTCTTACGTGATCTTTAGATTTACAGCCACCTAAATGTCTTCACGCTTTGCTAAAGTGTTTTCCAGTGAGTGTGAACTCCTAGAATTAGAATAGGAGGTCGTAAAATTGAGTTTAGAGAATAAATTTTGGACCCAACCAAACCTTCACAGGCTCTGTCTCTATTGCATACAATGTGTACATTTTGCAAACTTACCTGTAAAACTGACAAAATAATAGTTCATTCCTTACAACGCTGTTGTGAAGATTAAAATAAATGTTGCACTGGAAATAGCAAAAATGACTTCTGATCCTTTGGGCGAAAAGCAAAGCTAAGCGTAATACTAAATAAATGTCATTTATTGGGGGAGTGGGAAGATTCAGAGAGAGAATAAATATTCCAAAACCTCCGATACTTTAACCTTCACAGTTGGAGATGAAATGCAAAGAAAAAGAACAGATTCCAGGTCTTATATTGGAGGTGAGTATCGCTGACCTTCATTCCAAACATGAATGAACAATAGACAGTTTTCTATCTAAGCATTTAGAATATTTTAAAGTGATTTTTCTTTGGCCTGAAAAGCATACTCTTTGCTTGAGTGTAAAACATGCTTTTTGCTTGGGGAGGTGGATGGGCCGGTCACTTCCGAAAACTTTAAAGGATCCTAAATCCAGATAATTATTCTAATTGAGGAATTATCTATGCATGTGTGTAAATGTGAGTATCTATCAGTGTGTTTGTCAGTTTATTTTTAATTTCTTTTCAAAACATGCATAACCCCCAATTAAAAAAAAAAGTTAAAAAAGTCTCCCTATTGGCCTCATTCACTTATTTTTCTACAGTCCCCTCCAAACTCTTCCCACAACATGGAGTATTTTTTTTTTTTTTTGATAGTTTCTTGTGTATTTTCCATTTGCTCCATTTTGTTTTCATGAAAGATATGCTTATGAAGGAGAACATTTGTTGCAGTGGGGAGCACAGTACCTTGTCCTGAGAGAGGACACCCGAGGAGGGTGAAGTCTAGGAGAACAGGTCTTCTCAAGGAGACCACAAGGTTACACTTGCAGGGTCCTCTCCATGGTGACTCAGCTCTTGGGAATTTGTGAACTTAACTTCCTGGAACTTGGAAATTTCCACTTCTGTGAAATCCTGTAGTTCTGTGGGGGCTGGAATAGCATCTCCCACTTGATTCAAACTGGCCAGTGAGAAAGGTACCTGTGGGGTGGAACTTTTTGACTTTAGATAAAAAGAGAAAGACCAAGCCAGTTGGGAAGTGCGACCTTTTGGAATTCTATGCCTTAAGCTCCCGGCTGATGAAGAAAGCCCTTCCTCTTATAAACATGGTGTTTGGGTGCCCTTTCTCTCCATTGGGCCTCCGTCTTCCTGCAACAGTCCCACATAGTGAAACAGATTATATTTTCAAAAAGGTGTGGCAACAATAGCTCCCAGGCCATCTACCTTTCTTCCGGAGCGACTTCAACATTTCCTCTATCAAGAGAGGGGCTGATGTTCTCTTTCCCTGAATCCGAGTGGGCTTTCAAACACAGAGAAAATGATGCTATGTGAAGAGACTAAAATACAGAAGGTGGTAGAACTTCTTTAGTATTGCTCTTGGAACCCTGCCATCATGCTGTAAAGAAGCCCCAGCAATCTCATGGAGATGCTGCAGTCATGGGAGGAATGTGTCTCTAGCCCCAACTGAGGTCCAAAAGCCAGTGCCCAGGACCTGACGTGTGAATTAGCAGTGAATGAATTTAGCCTGGAGCAGGGGAGGCAACATCCAGCCAGCAGGGCTTCCCAATGGAGGCCCCAACCTGGTGAAATAAGAACTAAATCGTCCCCACTATCCCCTTTCAGAGTTCTTGACCCAAAGAATCCATGAACATAATAAAATGGCTATTTTAGCATTTTATGTCAGCAAGTTTGGAAAGGTTTGCTATGCAACAGTAGTCAGCTGCAACAGAGCTTCTATGTGCTTTTTTTTTTTTTTCTTAGCTTTATAATATTCTGTGGTAGAGCTCATATTTATCTAACTCTATCTCCACTGATGCTGACTTGGGCATTTAAAACTTTTGGTGTTTGAAAAAACATTTCTAGTAACTAACCTTTCTCAAATAGAATTAAATGTATTTAGGAATACATTTCCTGAAGTGGGATTTCTGAAGCAGTAGTAAATCAACTTGTGAGTTTGATGATTCCCAATTGGCTTTTATAGGAGTTGTACGCATTTGCAATCACATCTGCAAATCCAAGAGGATTGTCTCCTAACGGTCTGATTGAACTATGTGGTGGTGTTTTCAGATTCTTTGCAATTCTAATAAGTGAAATATGGGATCTCATCGGTATAATTGCATTCTTTTATCACGTCTGAACTTGAACAACTTTTTGTGTGAATGTCCTTTTATGTAAACTTTCTCTTTAGATCCTGTTTTTATTTCCAGGTATTCTTCATATATATCCAGTAAATTAGTCCTAGATCTACAAAATGAGTTACAAATATTTTCCTGTTTGTCATGTTTTTCTTTTTTACTGTTCTTCCAAGATTTTTTACAAAGTGGAAGTTTTTGATTTTTTATGTAGTGTAGGTTATCAGTCTTTTTTTTTTTTTAATGGCTTCTGAATTCTGAGCCTTGAAATAAAAAAATTCTTTCCTTCTCCAATGTTATGAAGTATTTCTCTGTCCATATATATCATTATATGCGAGGATGTCTGGAAATTGTCCAGCTACGTATGTTTCTATTTTTCATAGTACATGGCTGGATACTTTCTGGACAGCTCACGTATGTTATATATGTGTCCTAGACATAACATATATTTATTCATAAATATCTCTAAAATTATATACATATCAGTAATATAGAAATTCTCCATCAGTAAATATCACTCACATACATGTATATACAAGCATTACGTATTTTTATATATTAGTTTTATATACAGAGGGTACCAAAAAAATGCATACATATTTCAAAAACCAAATTTTGAAGTTGAATTCAAGGTATGGTTTTGCCAAATGTACCCAGAGATGCTATACACATCAATTTTACCTGAAGTTCATGCACCTTTTAGGAATGATTGATTTTACTTTCACAAGGTCTCTTAAAATGTGTATACAATTTTTTGGCACCCCCAGTATAAACATTAGTAATGTAGAAATTCCTCATTATGTGTTTCATAAGTGTATTTGTAAAAACATGTATGTTGGTTTTATATGTCAATATAAACATTGGTTTCATACTGTACACAAATAGTAATATACACATTAGTAAATTAGTTGTATGTGCGTATTTATACAATTCACAAAGTATCTGTTGACTACTGTTCAATACTATGCATTAAATACTGTTTAATAAATGTTTTAAAAAATTGCAAATGGGTGTTGAAGATGGCACATATCAGCCTGTTTTAAGATGATCACTGATCACACGGTATATTTTGCCCAAAGAACTCTTAATAGTATGACAAATTTTAGAATCTGGTCAGGTCTTGGTTTTATTGTCATGATTGCTTTATAGGAGAATTTGAACACTTTCTTCTTAATCTGTTGGAGTCATCTCCTCCTTAATGGTTTGTTTAAAGTAGAGCATAGTTTGTGCCAAACATCACTATGAGGCTCTATGAGACTGAGGTGTGCTGGTACTGACAAACCTTGAGAAACACCTGGCTGCAAATACGTGAAACATAAATCAGAGAATCAGGACTTCTGATTTAGTACTGTGGTTATGGAACGGTTAGCAGTTTGAAGTCAAGTAACATTTTCATTTCTTCTTTTCTTCATTTAATGTTAAATTTTCTAATGATATTTCCAAATCAGTGATCATAAACATCATCTTCATGAATGTTGAATATGAGGTTGATGAAAACGTATATTCACAATAAACATAAAAAGATAATCTCTTATATATGAATCTCTTATATATGAATATATATTCAAACATAAAAAGATAATCTCTTATGATGAATCTCTTATATATGAATATATATATATTCATAATAAACATAAAAGATAATCTCTTTTCTCCACCCCATATCCCTCCTTACCCAGAATTCCCTTTACCCCCAAGCACATTAACAATGTCTAAGTTTTGCTCCTGGACTTTTATGGACCACAGGTCCTTTCTTCCTCCTGGTTGTTGCTTTCTCATAAAGACTGCAATAAACTCTATCCGTTATTTACTTAGTCTTCATATGCAAAGAGTATGCTTATGGATTTCTTTATTTTTATTTTTATTTTTTTTGAGACAGAGCCTCAAGCTGTTACCCTGGGTAGAGTGCTGTGGCATCACAGCTCACAGCAACCTCCAACTCCTGGACTCAAGCAATTCTCTTGCCTCCACCTCCAGTAGCTGGGACTACAGGCACCTGCCACAAGGCCAGCTGTTTTTTGGTTGCAGCTGTCGTTGTTTGGCGAGACCAGGCTGGAGTCAAACCTCCCAGCTCAGGTGTATGTGGCTGACACCTTAGCCACAGGTGCCGAGCCAGATTTCTTTATTTTTTTAATTGACTATTTCTTTCAGTTGTTTCCAGATAGGGTCTTTGCATGTAAAATTTAATGTCTTTATTCGGTTCTCACAAATAGGTAATAGTATTGGCAAAAATACAATTCTAGATTCAAAATTCTCTCCCTTCAACACCTTGCACGTCTTACTCCATTATGTTCTGTCTGTAGTGTCCAGAAGCTGATAGGAATTTGACGTCTTTTTCTTTGTGGTGTTGCTTCTTATCTATAGAAACTTCTGGATGTGCTTATTTTTCTTCAGTATTCTACTAATTTTCTTTTCAAAAATATTTTATCTTTAATCCTGTCACTGATTTTTAAAACACAAATATTTCTTTTACATTCTTTTTCTTTTTTTAAATCATCCCCAGACACCTATTAACACATAGCTTAAGTGGTTTATATTTTTGAAATTTTTAATCTCTTTTATTATTATTAATGACTTTTGAGATAATTTCTTCACCTTATTTTCTAATTTTTTTTTTTTCTATAATTTCTTCACATGATTTTCTTATTCTAGTATATAACTATTTTGTTATATATCTTATCTATTAAGCTCTTTATATTTTTGAACACATATTTCAACTCTGTCATGCTTCACGCTACTGGTATCTTCCCTTATCTCTTTCACAGTATTTTAAATACTTACATAAAAAATTAAACTATTTGTTCCAATATTTGTACTTCATCTGGCATAGGTTGTCTATTTTGCATTCTTTCTTTTAAAGTGTAATTGTACTCGTGAAATGTCTGGTTATTTTTGTTGTAAGCAGTAAATAGATAAACTTGAGTCATTCTGGTTTTATGCTCTGAATCATTACAGTGTAATCTGTCCATCCATAGAAAATATGTGGACGCCAAAGACCAGTTTCAACTCCCCCTGTGGAAATGCCTTTAGACTCTGTAGCCCAGACACTCATCCGCGACTTAGGTCTTATTCCCTTTACCTTGAAACCATGAGGGAAAATGTATGTATTTCACATCTTTCAGCTTTAAGCTATTCCCTAGGTTAATATCCTATTTTCACGGGTAGCAGCAAACTAAAAGCTTTTTTTTTTTTTTTTTTTTTGTAGAGACAGAGTCTCACTGTACCGCCCTCGGGTAGAGTGCCGTGGCGTCACACGGCTCACAGCAACCTCTAACTCTTGGGCTTACGCGATTCTCTTGCCTCAGCCTCCCGAGCAGCTGGGACTACAGGCGCCCGCCACAACGCCCAGCTATTTTTTTGTTGCAGTTTGGCCGGGGCTGGGTTTGAACCCGCCACCTTCGGCATATGGGGCCGGCGCCCTACTCACTGAGCCACAGGCGCCACCTACTAAAAGCTTTTTTGTTCTAGAAACAGAATGTAAAGCCCATGTGCTTTAAGGCCAGGACTTTAAATTTCCTTTTCTAAGTCCTCTGTTATTGTAGGCCGAGTTGATTTCAAAATCTCTGGCTTCACCCCGGCCACAAAATGTCAAGCTGGTATAAAACCTGAGGGTGTGTTTTGAGGATTGTAGGAGGCTTGTTTGCCTGGGTCCAGGGCCAGGTACTTAAGCTGCAGGGCCCAGGGTAAAATGAAGGTAAGAAGACTCTTATTCAGAAAACCAGAAAAGTGCATGACAGGTACTAAAATAAAAAGCTTTCCCCTTTCTTGGGTGGTCTGACTCTCTTGACTTGTCAAAGCAGCATTTTTAATTTACTTTTTGATGTCACTCTAAGTAGGAAAAATTTATATTTTATCTTATTCCCTTCGGGCTCTTGCCCATGGTTCTCAGGAAACTCCACATGCTCCTGTTCCCCCAATCTGTAAGCTACAGCTCCCACACCCAACCAGAAAATGACATTTTAAGTCATTAGCATGCATCTGACCATTCACATTTATATTGTACAATGACAATTTAAATGCAAATTTAAAAGTGTTTAAGTTGTATATATGGTATCACCAAAATGACACGTTCATATTTCTCAGTACATGCGTATATATTTTTGTTTACCAGAACCGGGGAAATGTTGCACAAAAAAGTAACTCTTTTATGGGGAAAGGGGAAATGGAGGGGAGAGCAGAGGGAGGATGGGTGGAGGGAGGGTGATTGGTGGGACCACACCTACGGTACATCTTACAAGGGTACATGTGAAAGTTGGTAAATGTAGAATATAAATGTCTTAACACAATAACTAAGAAAATGCCAGGAAGGCTATGTTAACCAGTGTGATGAAAATATGTCAAATTGTATAGAAAACCAGTGTATGGTGCCCCATGATTGCATTAATGTACACAGCTATGATTTAATAAAAGAAAAAGGAAAAAAAGTAACTCTTTTGATATTACCTGACAACATGCAGATTTTAACAACATCCTCTATCCTTGGCTTGTAGATAAGAAAGGACTGAAGGGTAAACAAATTATAGACAAGTAAAAGGAGTGGAAAAGATTAGAATAGGTTTTCTTGGTCATCCCATCTCTTAGGATCCCATTTCTCTCTGGTTTGAAGCAAATTCTGTTTTAACCTATGGCTGAAGTTGCCTAGGATATATGTACATATGTACATCAGATACATACACAAATATGTATAATTTCACCTGCCGTACATGAATTTTATTTAATTTCCTTCCTTCCTTTTTTTTTGCACACACATATGCCCCCTTCTTATTTCCTGGCTGAGCAAAGGGAGCAGGAAATATTGGCCAGTCTGCTGCTCAGACCGTCACACCCCACCAAACTGGTATCCTGTTTACTCATGCTTAGTTTTTTGTTCATTTTGTAATTGCAATCCCTGATGGATGACTGTCTAGGTCTGTAAGAACATAGACTTGAGAAGTAAGCGCAACTGTCCAAAGGACGGGAGAGAGAAGGGGAAGGAGGGAGGAGGCAGGGACGGACCTGAAGGGCACCTGGCCTTTCCGGAAGCACTGGGCAATGTGGCTGTTTTGTCAGAGATGCAGACTCGGGTCTGATCTGTACGTTGTCCAGAAAAGTGTTCCACACACTTAGGAACCTTTGGCCTGGGCTAGGGATGAATTAACATCTAGAGAAAGATTCTTCTAGATCCTACCTTTTCCTCTCCAAACTATTCTCCCTCTAGAACACCTGTTTCAAACGATGCTCTATGTCTGCATTAACAAAAATATTCCTAATACTCTAGTCATTCTCTCTACTCACTTCTAGATCCAGGGCAGTGTAACTGAATATTTTAAAAAGTGGAGTAATTCATAAAGCAACTCAATTTTTTTTTTCTTTTATTTAAATCCAAACTCCCTCGCTGGCCTAGTTCTTTCCTGACATTTGATAAAAAAATACGGGATGTTTCCATAGTTTCCCCAGCCTCCTGGATATAGTAGCTTTTTAAAAAGTCTCCATATCACAAGAACAGTAATTAAAATAAATCCTCCATTGTAACAAAAATGTCTTATTTCCAAGTTCAAACAACTTCCTACCTCCAGTTGGGGACCTGCAGTAGTGGGTGATTTTTCCCTTTTTCTCAACCCATCATCTTTCTCCTTTTCTCTTCCTTCACAGGAGGCTGCCTCTAACCTCACCAAGTGTAGAGTAGAGAGATGGAGGAGGAAGTATGTAGTAGAAAACACTTTTGTCAACTGATTTTCTTGTGAAATGGCATGTTGCCCTTTCTGGGTTTGATAGTTCACAGCTGATGATCTCTCATGGGATTCTTCTGTAGGTTATAGACAAATCCACTTCTTTAGAAAGGAGCACTTTTTTAGTAGGGGGGTGAAGTGTTTCCTTGGAGTGTCCACCTATGTTTCTTTGCTCAATATGTGGCTTCTGGGGATGTATATCCTTTTAGTTGTTTTCTTGGGCAGAAACCCAAATTACCCCAGGCTTGATCCTGGTGAGTGGTTCATATTTAATACCTTAGAACATATTATTTTGCTGTTGGCCCTTAGGATTTAATCTCCTTTCAATATCTCATTGCTGTACAATGGGGAAAATAAAGCCAGGGAGGTAGCATGGTGGTTAAAATTAAGGCTTTGTATTCAATTTCTGGCTCTTCAACTGAACAGCTATGTGACTTGGTATAACTTACATATTTGACTTCTCTGAGCCTCAGTTTTCATTTCAAGTGGAATGATAATACCTAATTCAGAGGCTTGTTATCAATGAAATAATTAAAATATCTAGCACATGTAAACTCAACTAAGATGGAATATTACATGTGATCTATAATTTCTCAGCAATTATATGATCCTGGATTTACCCAGTGCTCTGAGAAGAAGGAAGTAATCCAATACTAGACCTTATTATTCTTGGAAGATTTGAAACTGGTTTTCAAAAATACACCAGCCATTCAAGAATAGTTCCCTATTTGATGGGTAATGTTGGCACTTTTCAACGTTCTTAAGTAATTTCTCATGTTATCTTTGAGATACCCCTGTGAAGCTGGCAGTAGAAGGTAGTGCATTTGGCCATCCCTTATCCATGGGTTCTATATCCTTGGATTCAACCAACCAAAGATTGAAAATATTTTTTTAAAAAAGTGTACTTGTACTGAACATGCACAGATTGTTTTCTTGTCATTATTCTTTAAAAAAAGAAAATAGATATAAAATCTATTTACGTGACATTTATATTGTATTAGTTGTGATAAGTAATCTAGAGATGATTTCAAGCATTGGGAGGATGTGCAGAGGTTAATTGCAAATACTGTACCATTGTATATCAGGAACTGAGCATGCACAGATTTTAAGTTCTGGGGAGATCCTGAAACAAATCCCCAGGGATACTGAGGGGCAACTGTATATGTCCCTCTTTATAGATGAGGTGTTTAGGGTATAGTAGGAATAAAGACCGTAATGCCAGCACTGGACCCAGAACCCAGGTCATCTGTCTGCCCAGTGATTTTCAGGCTGCACCTGCTGTCCTCTACTGTCACAGCATTATTTGCCAAGTGAGTTTTGAGTTCAGTATGTAGGTGAGAGAGATATTATTTCTTGTGGTGATGGTCTGTTTGTAGGCTTTAGAAGAGACAAAAATTTCTTGCTTGGGTTTTAATCAGTGCAGGTGGCCTTCTGGGGAGAGTGGGCAGGAATGTGTCTGGTGAATTACAGGCCTGCTCTGTCCCATTAGGGCACTGGTCTCTCTTCTCCTTTAGACAGCACGGGGTTTCTCTAAAACTCGTCCTGTTGACATGCCAATAACGGAGAACATGTTGATATCCAGCTGTTGCTTTCATTACCAATTTGTTTTAATTGGTTTCACACTGTTTTCACTTCACTGTTTTGTGCGGTGTTGGTTTAACTCTGTCTAAAACCGGCCTGGCTTGGGCTATAAACCTTTTATGAGGGGAACTTGCTGATGTGTGGAAAGTCACAGGCAGCTGGCTGAACCTGGCTGGCAAGTCTGGAACATTCCAGCCCTGACCTTAACCATTCAATAATTTTGCTTACTCTTTCAATGTCTCCTTTTAAAAATGTGATCTCTAAAAACTCAGGGAAAGACTTTCTAAGGCCAAACGTCTAACACCATCTATTCTTAATGTGTAAATAACATATTGTTAAACTGAGAATTAGATAAAGCTTGGAATGGAGAGTGTTTGGCAATAATTGCTACTGGGAAGGGAAAGGCACTTATAATTTAAATGATCACAAATAGGACATTTTGTTCTAGTCAGTGTCACTAATTAACAACTGAGCAGCAGCCCAGTATGGAAAGTGCACTTGGAGGAGGACAGAAGTCCAGATGGTGGGCTATGATCCAGAAGTTTGAGTGTCAGTCAAGACTGCAAGGTGATTCCAGGGTGAGCAAGAGAGAGTGGCAGCTGGACTCTGCAGAAGGGTGTCTTCGTTGGTACCTGCTGATGGTAACTACTCACTTATTGTATTCAATAGTGTGAGATAATGGTTTGATTTATTTGCAGAGCACTATGAGGTAAAATGCATTCATGTCCCATAGCTCAGCTTTGATTCTCAGTTATAACAACCTGAGCGTTTATATAGGGAAAGGTGGAAACACTGAGTGAAACCAGGGGTAGGGTTCCTGGAGGAACCAATTATTTACTTGCATATTTAACTAATATTTATTGGGCAGCTACTGTCTTCTAAGTACTGTTACAACTGCTCTAGGATCATGCAGAAATGAGGCCACTACTCTCAAGAAATGTACAATCTATCTCTAGAAGCGATAAACAACTGTGAGTAGTTTTAATATAGAATAGAATGTCGTAAGTGTCACAAAGTTAAAAAAGAAAAGCTATCATAGGAACAAGATATTTCTTCTGAGGATTTATTTAAATCACCAACAGCAATCCTTGCAATAAAAGAAAAACAAGTTTTCTTTTGTTCGGTGCAAATTGTCTCAGCTGTCAATTGCACCTGCATTCTGTAAATAAATCTCTCATTCTGAATTGTGAGAAAATCATGAGTGCTGGCCCTCTTTTTAAATCTTCTCTTGAAAATTGTGTGATCAGCCTATTTTTATATGTAAGAGGAAAAAAGATTGAATCCTTGTAGAAGTCACAACATTTATTTACTTATCCTTCTTTAAAAGTTCAAGCTTGGACAAGGGAACTAGTCAGTAGATCAGAATCTTGAATTCTAGGTGGGAAAGGGGACACCTCCCTGAAAGGCATATTTGTAAAAATGGAGGAATTAAGAAGACTGAGCTATTCATTCAATCAACACCGAGTGCCTCTGGTGTGCCGAGCTCTGTGTGGGTCCATCGCTGAGTAGATCATGTGTGCAAAGCACAAATGCTTGTGAACAAATGGTTGGAAGGCCAGATAAGTGAAGTTGTGGTTAGGTAGTAAGGATGGGACAAAGAAAAGAGATGGAATCAGAGGCAAACACATACTTCTCAGAGTTCATAAATTGGCCTTTGCTTATTCTGGTAGCAATTGTCGACCTCAGTCCTGAAAAATTATCTCTGCATTGTTTTTGGCACACTGCCATAGCTAGGCGCCCAAGGTTCTTTATGTTAGAATATTGATCACAGTAAATATTCCAAGTGTGTGATTCTATATAACTTAGGTCTGAGAGTGGAGATGTATCTGTTTTTTAATGGCGACTTTTTGTATTAAATCTGCATATGGGCAATAATAAATTCTTGGAGTCTGACAATGGTATAGTTCCAAACTTCATAGGAAACCTAAATAAGTAGAATAAATACATAATATATTTTAAGTTTTACAATGCCTTATTTATGTTATTTACTACTTTAGCTCTTCTGACATTCTGTAGCTTTCTTTTCTCCATTATTTCTGTCTACTTGGGATTCTTACGCATTTTTAATCAACAATTGGTCTGAAGATTTGGTACTAGGTAGCAAATAAGGAATCACACACATACCTCAATAATACTGGAACACTAAAAGACGCACAGATGAATTTGGTTCCGGGTTCAAATTTTCAAATTACAATTTTCAAAAATAATGAAAAAGGAAAAACTATAGTATTTCTTTTACTTTTTCTCATAATTATGTGATATAACCATATATGATCTAATGCACTGGGATTCGTGATTACTGCACCTACTGTCAATGAATTCTATAGCAGCACCCAGTTGAGAGTGGAGTAAGGGACAGATTACACTGGGAGGACTTCTGCGCCAAAGTTCATGTAGGAGAGGAGATGCAGGTCTCCCCATTTGCCTGCTAGCCCCGGGAGGGAGTTTGTTGAGGCTGCACAAACTGCAGTGGGGCAGTGTGTTTAGGAGTCCCGGAGGCCTCCTCAAGTTCAGTGATTAGAAGGGCTCAGAACTCTGAAAAGCAGTTTTACTCACAGTTACAGTTTATTAGAGTGAAAAAATACAGATTAAAATCAGCAGTGGTGAAATGCACGTGGGGCAGAGCTCAGTAGAGCTTGCAGGCATGCTCTCCCGGTGGAGCTGGACAGATTGTGCTTAATTCTCCCAATAATGTGTGGCAAAACATAGGGGAAGCTCACCCAGTCTGTGGTACCCAGGGTTTTCATTGAGGGTTGATCACATAGGCATGGTGTGCCCATGTGGCTGAACTTAGTTACTCAGTCTTTAGCCCGTTTAGACATCAAACTGATATGATGTGGTCCAAGACCCCTACTGTAAATCAGTTGTTGGCATAAGCTAACTGGTATGACCTGAGGCTCCAGCTAAACAAAGACACTCTTATTGGCTAGGATATTGCAAAGACTTAGAGGTTACCTTCTGGAAACCACTGAAAGCCCAGACTTCTTTGCAATGTGCAGGATTGAACACTCCCAGACCTGCTGAGCTAACATTTTCCTGCAGCTGGCATTCCAGGAAAGAGTCCTCACCCATTGCACCTTCTCACAATGCACTTACAGGAACAGTTTTCGCAGTGGGAATACCATCAGATTACTGAGGCACCAAACATTTGGGTTAGGTGTCCTTTGTTTACTGGAGTTGTCAAGAAAGCCAGCTGTACTGCGTATAGGAGATGTTGGGGACTTGGGAGGCTAGGTTTGGGTGCTGCCCCTTCAAGCTGGATGAAGGAAGAACTCATGGTCTCAGATGCCTGTAGTCTGCCTGGACTCAAATTTAGAATCATCTAAAAGAAACAGGAAAGTTATTTCTGTAGAATATGTCAATGAAGAAAGATTTCCTTCATTCCTTTCTCCTTCCTTGGTGATTGCCTGCCTGTCTTCACCAATATACTGGGGTTCTTAAATGCATATTATGTACTCTACCATGGAAGTAAATATGACTAATACGAATCATGGAACTCATCCTCTGCTTGTGTTCAAAAAATCCCTATAATTGTTCTTTCTTCTTTGATTTTTTTTTCTCCTATGTACCACCCGAACCATCCTGCAGAAAATACACATTTTTTTTTTTTTTTTACCTTAAAGTTGGTGGACAAAAGTATGGTGAAAGGAAAACTATGACTTAAATTTGCATATATAGTATTTCTCAAAACCTTAAATCCTGCATTCTATTGTAAAGTTCTAGAGCATGAAAACATGTTCAGCTAAAACCTTCAAAATTATAAACTTTGTCCTAAATTAGCTTGAAAACATATCAGTACTCTAATTTTTCTATGGCTAAGTGGATTGAGAGTAGATGATTTTTTAAACTTCACCCAACTGCCCTTGGGTAACAAGTGTAGGTAAAACTGGAGCAATGTGACACATTTGGAAGTTGCTGAGTGTCAGATGTGAGAGAAGCCTTCCTAAGCCATGATCGAATAATAGAAGTAGCTCCTCGGTGCACTGACTTCTGTTTTTCAGGAAGAATAAAGTTTTATAAATGTAAAACCTCAGTACTATAGGAAAGTCATCCTAATTAAAGAGAATTTCCTAACTATAATGAAATCCTGGGACAAGTCTCTGAGCATTAAATTCCCTAAGCCATGTTCAGTATGTGCTGGCAAATATCTTTGAGGTTGACTTGTGCCTCAGATCATTATCAGTGGATTTTCATCTGTTCTTTTTGAATCAATGATTTCCTTTGTTGGACTTAGACTGTCTTTGTATTCTCTTGACACTCATAACAAAAGCTGCCTTATTTAGAAATGCTGTTTGCTAGAAAAATCCAGCATCAGGTGAGTCATTCTGACCATTAATCACCTCTGTTTTTTCCCTCCTGTGTAGTGTGCTCTTTCCAGAGGGGTTTACCTCATCCTGTGGGGCCCAATTTCCACTTGAGAAGTAAATGTTTTTATCCTCAGTAGTTCCTCTATCTCATTCTTTCTTTGTAGTCATTTCTTTCTCTGCTTCTTCCCACAGCCCTCTGGATGCAACTTTTTATTTAGCCCTTTTAAATCATCAAGGCGAAGAGCATGAATAAGGAGTTTCAGAATTAAAATCTTGGCTCTGTTGCCACTGAATTCATTGCCAAGAGTTTTCCAAATCAGTTGATACTAATAACTGCTTGCTTTTTATTACTTTTGCTATTGTTCTGTTCCAATAACTCTGAGAGACACACACACATATATACATATGCCATCTATTTTATATCCTTTTGAAAAATTTTATTATGTGAATTGATAAAGGTTATTAAAATTTTCAGCTGAACTAACCTGTCTGAAAGGCATGCACTACTAGAAATTTGTTCAAAATAGACAGGATTGTTCTTTTCATTTTTAAATGGAAGGCAAAGGATTCACTATAGTAGCCAGTTGAATTTTTGTTAATTTTGGAATTGGGGGATATATGCTTATGGTAAACTTTGAGTACTAAGAGAATCACATATTCATAAGGTTAAAATAGTTAAATGACAAATATCTAGGCTATTAATTCTAGTCTTTATTCTTGAGTGTTTCTAATATTAATTGTGCCAGATATTAGATATTAAATCCAGAGGACTGTCATAAATTATGGGCTTATTATACATTTACTGAGCAGGTAACAAGGATGGGATTAAAAACAAACAAATGCTCTGAATTACCGGGGTGGTGCTTGTCTATAGCACATGGCAGGTATTACCATACTAGACAAGGGTGGAGAAGCTCCGGGACGAGGCAATCTCTGAGGCAACTTTCAGATTTTGGTTAATTGTTCAACTTCTTTAAGCCTGTTTTCTCTCATAAGTAAAATGGGGGGTGTTGATTATAGTTATTTCAAAAAGTTCTTGTGACAATTTTTATGTAACATGGTTATCACATTGCCTAGCACATTCTGAGAAAATACAGTTTCATTTCTTTGTAGGCTGAACTAGAATTACTTCATAGCACAAGTTTTGCTTTTGAATTTATTCAGACTTCAGGGATACATGTTATAATTAAGTTGTCACTCACCAAAGAAGACACAGGGGAGTAGTTCTCTAAGGTGTTTTTGTTTCTCAAAGGTTTCTAGCTAGAAATTTTTGAGAGCAGGTCAGGTCAGCTGGTGAAATTTACCCTGAACGTTATATTTTCCTGGACTTGGTTAACATTTCTACATTAAAATGACTGAGAAGTTGAACTCTTTAATCCACCCCTGGCTCAAAAAGATCCAATTCTCTTTTCTGAAGTAATGTTAAAATATTGACCTATTTTTGTAGGTGCCAACATACCGCTGTCTCTTCTGATAGTTGATTTAAAGCCTTTGATAAGTATGTGCAGGGTCGGGGCTTCCTCAGGGATGGGTTCTGACAAGCCAGTTTTTTTTTTTTTTAATCTTTATGAATGGGCCACACTTTCCTGTTTGTTTCTAGGCTTTGTGATTATTTTTTTCGAAAACAAGATGATATGGTTACTCTGAAAATGCGATTCTCCCCCTTCCTCAGTTTGCTATTCTTGCTTGTTAAAGACTATAATCATCTACTGTTCAGTTACTTTTCCTGAATATCTTTTGCAATGACTATATTCTTGTCACTTGTGCCCTCTGGAATCTCTGTTATGTTAGCTTGTATTTAGTTGGTGTTTCGGCAAAATTTTCTTGACCACCAGGAGCTATAGCAAATAAACACACCTGTCCCAGTCTTTGTGGATTGACTGTGTGGTGCTGCTTCAACACTTAGGCCATTTACCACTGTGTCTGAGTTTTCATTTCTGCTTGCACTGAACCTAGAAATAAGCCAAACTTTGGATTGGATTAGGAAATCTTGGATCGCCTTAGGTGTTGTGTAAGCATTCTTGCTGCTCTGAACATGAGCTTGGGTATATATTTTATGTATCAATCATAACTTTTTATACCAGATGGCTGTGGATTTTTGTTTATCTTACAATGTGTTTGAGTAATGCCTACTACGTTTTTACCCTGTAAAATGTAAAACGTAGCATGCATTACTTATATCAGTGTTTTAAGTAGCTCCCATCCAGATTAGAACCTGAAATAAGGTCTGTTCAGTTCCCTCTAGAATCAGATACCAGGGTCTCACAGTAGGCATGTAGGCTGCTGTCTCCAAGACTGCTGGCAAGCTGGGGAGAGGTTGGCACAAGGACAAGTAAAAGCTTTCTTATTGGTTCCAAGTTGCTTTTTTCTTGAATCAGCATTTCCCTGGTTGCCATAAACTTCAGATGGTTTTCCAGTGTTTGGTCAAAGCTGCTGCTTATAGTTCCTATTTTATTTTGGGTGTTTCTGTGGATTGATGGGAGTTTGCAGCTGCCAACTCTGCTATTTTTCTAATGTCATTCCTCTTTAACTTTTCTGAAGTGGATTGACATCACATCTGGACAAAGATACAAACGCATTTTACATTACTTTTTATCAAAAAATGATATCTATGATTGTTAAAGCTAATATTACTCATGTTAGCACACAACAGAGAAGAACTTGTCCTAATAAATTTGCCAAATATTTAAAATTATCATCTTACTACACATGTCAGTTATTCAAATTTTGCTCAGTAAAATGGCTATTTACTAGTAAAATTGCTGTTCATTCATTCATATAATACAAGCATATTTGAAGGCCTAATATATTCCAAGCATTGTAATGATTGGACCTGGGTATTTATAGTTGTATATAACATGGTTCCTGATCCTGAGCTTCCTGGATATGCCAAAAATAAATAAATAAATAAATAAAATAAAAATGCAATGTGATAAATGTCATGAAGAAGATATGTATAAAGTACCAAAGGAACACAGAGAAGTCAGAATATAATTATGTGGCAAGAATAGCAGAGTTTTGAAAGTCAGAGGGTTAGAGGGTGACTTGGGGTTTAGCAGGCATTCGTGATGAGAGAATAGCTCATCCTATTTGGAATGCCACCCGGATGGAGTGAAGAGCATGTACAAAGACTTAAAAATTTAGAGCACAGTCTGTTACAGAAAAGGAAAACAATTTTGCTAGCTTAGAAGAATAGGGCCTGAAGGAGGAGAGGCAGAAAGGAAAGCCGAAAAGTTAGTTTATAGCCAGATCATGAAAGGCTTTGTGTGCCATGCTGGACTCTCCAAATTGACTTCCCACAATTTTGTACATCTAAATCGCTTACTCTTTGGGCAATGGCAAAAAACACTTTTTTGTTTGTTAACAGGCCCGGGCCAGGTTCAAACCCACCAGCCCTGGAGCATGTGGCCAGTGCCCTAACCACTGAGTATGGGTGCCCAGCTGGAAAAAACAGATTTTTGATTAAAGATAGTTAATATACAGCTATTGATCCAGAAACAAATAAGGTAAGATTTCTGGTAGCGAGTATGTATATTTCTTCAGGCAATACTACATCTTGTCTCTTCCTGTGTTACATGCATTTATGACACTCCTAAAATGACCATTTCTGCTCCTGTTGATTCTATTCTTAATAAATGATTTATCACTTACTTTAGCGGTAAGTGGAGGGAAAGGGACCAGACTAGATATCCCTGATCTCTTCCTTCCCATTTCAGACTTTTCAATTACTATATTTTTGTCATTCCTCTTTTTGTACAGTCTCTATTCAGACATCTCTCCTTCCAACAAAGCTCCACCTCTTTATGTGCTGAGTCAATCTTTGAGATTTTTTTTTTTTTTTATGTTTCTTTATCCAAGAAGCTTTCTTTTTTTTTTTTTTTTTATTTTGGCCGGGGCTAGGTTTGAACCCGCCACCTCTGGCATATGGGACCAGCGCCCTACTCCTTGAGCCACAGCCTTTGAGATTTTGACTGATGATCTTCTCCCAACTTGCCTTTCAATTCATTCCAGTCTCTTTTCTTTCTTTATCTGCTAAAATTCTTTGCTGTCTTCTTTTTCTCATCATCTAACTTGTTTTCTGAATCCTTGGAATCAGGAGCCTTCTATCCCAACCACTTTTCTAAAATTTCACTCTCAAAGATGTTCATGACTTCTGAGTTGCCCAACTAGAAACCTTACCTCCATCCCAGTGTTCAACACTTCATCAACAATTGACATTGTACTTCCTGTGGTTTTACCCAAATGAGATGTACCCAACTAACCAGTCTTAACACTATTAGATTCATAATCCATGCTGTGGATTCTTTAAGAGTGTTATGTCCAAGACCATTTGATGGATAAGGGCCTGGCATATTTTCCTGTTCAGCAATGGGCTAAGGGCTATGATCTTTCCATGCAGTAGTAGAGATCAGGGAATGATGTCTCACCCCCTCCTTACTCCCTTCTTTTAGCCAGGTGCTTTCTCTCCTATTGAATTTTTATTTTCAACATTTGCTTGTTATGTAAATTTGTCTGTGACATACGTGTTTGTGTCTAACTTCTTAAATTTTTGTTTGCAGCCACTCAAAATGCTCCCTGTTTTTAATAGGTTTCCAAAAGCTTGTTTTTGTTTCAAAACCCTATTTCAATAGCACTTAGTCAATACAGCACTGAATCATCTATTAGGTAAAAAAACAAAAAACAGCAAAAACAACCAAAAAATGCAGATGGCAAATAGAGATTTTTACTTAACTTAGACTATACAGATTCCTCCATCAATTTCTATCAGTTCACAAGAAATTATGTTAAAAGGTGAAGGAGTCTTCTGAAGGAGACTGCATTAGAGGAATAATTCTTCATGGTGATGCTCACTCTCTTCCAATAATAAGAGCTGTTTAAAGAATCTGGTAATGTGTAATAGCAATACTACACGTTTTCATAGCATCCAACAGATCATCAAGTGCCTTTATAGGCATGATCCCATTTCACTCTGACAACAGCAGCGAGAGGAGCATTGTTATCACTTTCAACATTGCTCCCATTTTCTTTGAATATGGTTTCAATGGAGAAGCCAGTTTTTCTATAGTGTACACTAGGCACAACATCCCTCCAGATCTCCTTCATTTCTGCTCAATGATCCTTTCTTTCTAGTCAAGTTCTTAACACTGACTACAATCAGAATTACTTGAAGAGTTTTTTTTTTTTTATTTTCTTTAAAGAAACTACTGTTTGTCTGGGTCTTCCTTTGGACTGGTTGCATCAGATTTGCAGGGTGAGATGAGGAGTGCCCAAGTGGTAGTTTTAAACCTCCTTTGGTGCTTTTATTGGGCAGTGCCCTTTGAGAACCATGGCTATAGACGCAGACCTGTTATCTGGAGAGATGGAGAACAATTTAATTTCAAGTTTCTGAGGGAGAAACCTTTATATAAGAACCATCATTCTCTCTAGGGGCTTTGCTTTTAAAATAGATAATTTTGTGTTTCTGTTTATTCAAATAATATGTTTATGCATTTCTTTACAATTAAGGTATTTTCATATGCCTTATTGCTCAGTGAGACTCTATTTTAGGCACATATTTAGTATTCCATTTAGACATGTAATTGGTATTGCTATTAATAGGAATGGAGGATTATGAAATTTGTAGGTACCCTGTTTCCCCGAAAATAAGGCAGTGTCTTATTTTAAGGTGTGCTCTCAAAGATGCGCTAGGTCTTATTTTCAGTGGACATCTTCTCTTTCCTGTAAGTAGGTCTTGTTTTCAGAGGATGTCTTATTTTCGGGGAAACAGGGTAGTGTGGCTGTGTGTATGAAGTGGGGAGAACTGAGGAGGGTACACCAACCTTCGATATGCTTTCCTTTCCCTTGCTATGCCTTTCCTTTGCTATTCCTAGTGTGGTCCGTGAGCCCACAGAATATGTGGGATTACCTGGAAGCTTATTAAAATTACAGAAGCCCAGTTCTCATCCCAGGTGTTTGGAATCAGAATCTCCAGTTTAACATGTTGTCCAGGTGGTTCAGATTCTCATTAAAGTGTGAAAAGTCTTGCTTTGTACCCAGCTACTTCTTGGATTTTTTAGTCTAACCTTTTGTGGTGTCTTTGTATAAATACAAAGTTGTTGTGTGCATTGATGTCACGAGGCATACTTTTTCAGAGTTCTTGCCTATAATTTCTCCTTTGAAGTTTATTTTTCAGTCTTTTTGCTATGACTCAAGGCATTTCCCCCTTAGCTCTCCCACTGCCCTGGAAATGAATCTGTGATCATTTTATGCTGCTTTGAATTTTGCAGGTACAAGAGCTATGGAGGACCCAGGGAGGGTTGATGTTGCTTTTTCACTGTCATATTTTTTCTCCCTTTTTTTCCTGAGCCAGAGGGTATAACCTAGTAAAATGCTAATCAGACTCCTTTTGAAATTTAGTTTCTCAGAGGATTTTGCTAAACTCTTGTTCCTTATTATCATCACTCACAGTTCATAAGAGGACTTTAGGGATCTCATGCAGTAACATTTTTCCTAATAGATATTCTCTCTACAAACGTAAATTGAAAAGGTTCCTAGTGATGTGCATTTCACTTTAGTGAGCTCTGCATTTCTTTCTGGCTCCCTAATGAGTTCTGAACCTGGAGAAGTCTCAGAGAAGACAGAAAGAGCTAATGTGGATGCTGCAATTCGGAAGGTGACTCTCTCATGGTTACTGCAGGTGAAATAAACAAATACGTTGTTTTCTGAATGCAAAGCTGTGTCGAAATGTTGCAGTAGAGTGGGAAGAAGTCTCCTGATCCTCTGTGTAGTTTCTGCAACATGCCAAACTCACTGGGCTCAAACTGCTTCACCTCTTGCCCCTCTGTATCTGTCTTACCCAGACTCAGAAAGTTAATGAATTTATGCTCCTTTAGAGGAAAAAAAACTACACCAAACTCTAGCTATGATGCTCAAGTTAACTTGTGGCTTTCCTTTGGTGAGGGACTATGTATGTGCCAACTGTACATTTGATGTGTAGCAGTAAACATGGTTAGGAGTATAGCTAAATTCATAAGAAACGTACAGAGGCATACCATAGCTTAAGAAATAAAAACAAAAAATGATGCCCACTCTTCCTCATTTAAACTCCTGTAAGTCTTTCATTATGGGTCTCACTGAGCATTTATATTTTGGTCTGTGTTACAGCGTTTTTCATTCTCTGTGCTTGATTATCAGCTACGTGGGGTGTTTTACTGGTCCCTGTGTTTCCTAAGGTGGTCAGGGCAGTGCTTTCCTCATAGCAGAGAGTCTCACTGGGGCTGACATCCTTTGTCAAATTAAATAATGCGGGGAAGAAGAAATAGGAGTCAGAGAATTCATGCTCTATCTCCATTTGGGCACCGAGGAAAAAGTCAAACTGGGCAAGAGCAAGTAACATCTGCAGGTTGTACTTCTTACCTGTGAAATGTGGACATGGGAAGGGGAGAGCCTTTAAGTCCTTTCCAATGCAACAACCTGAGCATTCTGAGTTTCAAAGGTAGAGACTGCCAAGTGGAAAAGCTCAGACAGAATCTCAGGTGAAATAGCACAACTAGAGATATGTATTAGGGAAACTTCAGTACAGGGGTCTTAGAAAGAGAAAGACTAAGAAAATGTGGTATTAAGAACACTATTTTGGGATCATACATTTACACATGCCTATCCTCAGAATATAAAAGTTTCCTTTTTCATATTTTTATCAGAAGTAACTGCTATGGTATTTGGCGCATGTGCTAAAATATTGGCTGCTTCAGTCAACTAGTGTGTTACCCTCTGGTTTTTCTTTACCAAGCATAAAGGAAATTCTAAGCTGTTTGATTCCCCAACTTCTGTTTTCTTCCTTTTACTCCTTGTTCCATTTTGGTCAAATCGGTCAATATTATATACTAAAATTTGCATTAAATTCATTAATTCCCGTAGCAAGCTTCTTATATAGGATCAGATACATTTGCTTTCTTATTCTTTTTCTTTCTTTTTTTTTTTTTTTTTTTTCTGAGACAAAGTCTCACTGTACCACCCTGGCTAGAGTGCTGTGGCATCATCATTCCTCGTAGCAACCTCAAACTCTTGGGTTTGAATAATCCTCTTGCCTCAGCCTCCCTAGTAGTGGGGGCTACAGGTGTCTGCCACAAGACCTGGCTAGTTTTTCTAGTTTTAGTAGAGACCAGGTCTCACTCTTGCTGAGGCTGGTCTTGAACTCTTAAGCTCAGGGCAATTCACCTCCCTCGGCCTCCCAGAGTGCTAGGATTATAGGCATGAACCACCGCATTTGTCCCAATACATTTTCTTTCTGAGATAATTTTCTTACTAAAAGTTTTTGGAGGGAAATATGGAATCATTTCACAGGTAAGATCCATATGCATTGGCTCATAATTTCGAAACACATTCATAGACCTCAGCACATATCAGCTTCAAAAGTAGATATGCAAGAGTCAGGTGACTGAGATTCTGGAGAGCCCTGAAGCATCTGCTCCTGTCAAGGTGAAACATTTTCATGTAATGTCTCCCCCCAAGTCTTGTTTGAAAGATTGAGTAAAGCATCCATGACTTCCCTTACCTGCATTACTTACCCTCATGTGATAACTACGAATCATTTGTAATATGCAAAAATGTTAATAACATTTTAATGTAAAATTCATTTCTAGTTTCTGAACATCCAGTTTCTACACAGTTGTGTATATTTGAATTTAGTTCCATTCTCATAATTTGATGTATGGATCTCTGTTTTTTTTTCTTCCAAGGTGATTTTGGGGAACAAAAGAAAAATGTGACCTTGGATGCTATCTTTCTCAGGAAATTTACTGTCATATACCTCCAGACAGAACACTCTCCCCTGGTTTTCTTTCATATTCTGTGACCTCCTCACCTTAAACACTAATTTAAAAATTCTTCAAGGTCTGGCTTTACAGTCTCCTATCACTTCATCTCTCCTAAGCAAACTGACCCCACCAAAAGCTTCATTAAGCACTGCAGGCATGTGGTTCATACCTGTGTTCTGTTCTCTGAGTACATGTGGCCAAAGGCTTGTCAGGTTTTTGTTTTTGTTTTTGTTTTTTGAGGTGTCTCAAAGACATTTCAACCTTAACTCAGCCCAACTAAATTCATGACTCTGTTTCCCAAAACTTTTCCTATTTCCTTGTTCCCTATTTCAGACTAATACAATTATCCACCTGGAATAACTAGAGTTTTCCACATGGCCTGTGACATTATGTAGATTGAACACAGAAACAGATGGGAGAATCCTGTTATTTACCATTAGAGCAACACCAGAGAGCTTGGCAAAAGCAAGACAGTGTCACTCTCTTCATTATATTTTTGTTTCGTGATATGTAGTCCTTTTAACAACAACAATAAAAAATGATGTTATTTATGTTAACATGTACCTTAAATTTATTTTTAAGATTTTAAATAAATTCCGAGATGGTATAAATATGTAGTCAAAATTCATGTGTTGAAACTTAATCGACAATATGAAGTAATAGGAGGTTACTTAATCAATTTAGGAATTAAGTCATGAGCGCAAAGCCCTCAGGCAAGAGATTAGGGTTCTTATAAAAGGACTTGAGGGAGTGGATTCATACCCTTTCTATCTTTTCTACCATGCAAGGGTACACTTTTTGTGTACTTTGGAGGACACGGCATTCAAGGCACCATCTTACTTTTTGTATAAATCAGGTCTCACTGGGTTGCTCAGGCTGATCTTGAACTCCTGACCTCAAGGGATCCTCCTTCCCAAAGTGCTAGGATTACAGGTGTGAGCCACCAGGCCTGGCCAAGGCACCACATTAGAAGCAGAGAATAAGCCTTCCCCACATACCTACCTTACTGGTACCTTGATCTTAAACTTCTCAGCCTCCAGAACTATGAGAAGAAATAACATTATATTCTTTATAAAATACTCAGTCTATAGTATTTTATTATGGCAGCACAAAGCAAACTAAGACAAATACAATTGATCCTTGAACAACTTGGCTTTGAACTGCTTGGCTCAATGTAGATGCAAATTTTCATCTACCTTTGCCACTCGGGAGACAGCAAGACCATGTCTTCTTCCTCCTCCTCCTTCCCAGTCTACTCAATGAGGATGAAAACCCCTATGATGATATATTTCCACTTAATGAGAGTAAGTGCATTTTCTCTTCCTTGTAGAGAAAGGTCTTAATAACATTTTCTTTTCTATAGCTTACTTTTATTGTAAGAATATAGTATATAATACATATAAAATGTAAAATGTGTTAATTGCTTACGTTATTGGTAAGTTTCCAGTCAACTAGTAGACTACCATTAGTTAAATTTTAGGGTAGCAAAAGTTATATGCAGATTTTCTACTGCATGGGTGGGGTTGTGAAAGGGGTCAGTGCCCATAACCCCTGTGTCAGGGTCAGCTGTACTCTATAAAATTCTCAGGTTTAGTTTATATAATAGTAAGTATTACACAATACTTATATCAATTTATACAATAGTAAGTATTATTATAATAATGCACATAAGCAAAAGTTCTTTGGCATTCTGTGGGAAAGAAATCTTTGTGACCCTGACAAGAGCACAACCATTTTGGGAAACAGCCAATGAGAGAAAGCAGGCCAGCAACTAAACTGCAAGATCATCACAACCTCCCCACTCCCTTAGAATGCTGCAAGACCAGTGTTCCTTGGACACATACCCTAGCCCAGTTGTGTAAAATCGGTCCTGCAGAAAAGGATGACTCCCTCTGCCCTGCCCCCACATTATTACCCTGAGGGATAATAAAAGCCTCTTGAAACTGTGTGAAAATGAGCTGACCCCTGGTCAGACTCCACCCTGCGCCTTTTCTCTCCTTTTCTTAAAAAGCCTTTCCAATCCCTGGACCAGACTCTGCTCCTTCTTTTGAACTCTTCCCCTCCCCCACCCCCCTACTCTCCCCCTGTTCCACTCCCATTCTCAGTAACTTTTAAGAGTATAAAGATTTCTTGAGACTGAAACAATTGATGATCACTGGCTTGGAATTTCACTCATGTCCTGGCCACTACCCAACTTTCCAACTTTCCAACTTTCCAACCTTGTCTTTCTCCATACCACCCTTCTCTCTCTAAACTCTAGCTTCCTTCAGTCCCTTGTTGCCTTATTCGTTTCCCTTCTCGTTGGAAAAATCTCGGGGCAGTATAGAAAAACCACCCTGAAACTGACAGGGAGTCAAGAGTCCAGAGAGGGACTCAGACAAGTCCAGCTGGAGGATTTTGTTAGAGATCACTTTCAGGAGTGGTTGCTCCTTGGAGACACAGGAGCTCCTGGGTAACAAATTTGCATCTGCCTATGTACAGCGTTGCCTTAAATCCCTTCCCAATGAGTGAGGAAAAAATTTTAAGTGGAATCTTTGCTTGTTCATAGAGAAACAAATCACTCAGGCCTATCATCACACTTCCATGCAACTATATTATGTTAAAGATATTACGATTTTCCACTAGGCAGGGATTTTACTATTACAATTAGCTATAGGGCCCGAGAAGACAGCCAAAGCTGGTCTAAAGTGGACACTTCAAGGCTAGAAAGTGCTGGGTACTCCCCCACCCCCCCAGTAGTTATTTTGGTCTTTATTTAATCTACTTTGTAACAACTTTGCTGGGCACTATAGGGTGGCACAGGGATTCTGTTCTGTGCTGAGGAACCTGCATTATTCTTCAGCCTCCCAACACAGGTCACTCTGCCACAAACTCTTTTTCTAACCCTCTTTATCCAGTAAACTTAAAGTGATTATCAGATTTCTTTCTTTCTTTAAAATTTCAGACTAATATGAGGGTATGAACAATTACATGAGGGTATGAACAATTACATTGTTTAATGTAAACAATGTTTTCATTTTTTAGGTAGAGTCTCTGTTGTAGCTGTGTCCCACCCCAGGAGGTATGCCATATACCTTTACATTGTCCCCGTTAGATGGGAGCACCCCAAGATTTCAATAGTGCAGTTGTCATTTCCCTAGGCTAGCCTACCCTAATCTCCTTGACTGGGTCAAATTAACTATAATAGGATCTCATAGCCTTTGTCCCTCTCACTCATGGTTAGGGCTATAATTTTACATTTATTTCTGCCATTATATAGGAAGGGCCACTAACTGAAATGCCATGAGATTGGCCATCTAGTGTGTTTCTGTTTAATATTGAAGCTTCGGTGCCTAGCAGAATACCTGATATGTAGTAGAAATGAATAAAATGCATGAACTAAAATTATATTTAGTTCATGTAAATACAAAATTACATTTAGTTCATGTAGATACAAAAACAGTCCTATCTCACACATGTAACATCACAGAGGGTGGATGTAAAATACAAAATTGGAACCAGGAGATTCTCAAGGCAAGCAAGAGTTTCACAAGGACTTGGAGAGAAAAACAGAAGTATAATGGTCTACTAGAAGGGAAAAAGTAAGGTGAGAAAGACCCAGGGATGGAAAAACACCAATCTGGCAATAATATTAATATATACCAAGAAGTGAGACTGTATAGTGAGAGTAACAGAAGTGAGAGTAAGAGAAGATCAGATTAGAAAGATAATCAAAGACCGAATGTTCAGGACTTTGAATGTCAATTGCAGGAGTTTGGCCTTTATTAATCCATTCATGGATCGATGGGCACTTGGGCTTCTTCCATGCTTAGCAATTATGAATTGAGCTGCAATAAACATTCTGGTACAAATATCTTTGTTATGATGTGCTTTTTGGTCTTCTGGGTATATGCCCAGTAGAGGGATTACAGGATTGAATGGCAGATCTATTTTTAGATCTCTAAGTGTTCTCCATATCTCTTTCCAAAAGGAATGTATTCATTTGCATTCCCACCAGCAGTGCAAAAGTGTTCCCTTTTCTCCGCATCCACGCCAACATCTCTGGTCTTGGGATTTTGTCATATAGGCTAGTCTCACTGGAGTTAGATGGTATCTCAAAGTAGTTTTGATTTGCATTTCTCTGATGATTAAAGATGATGAGCATTTTTTCATATGTCTGAAGGCCGCGCGCCTGTCTTCTTCAGAGAAGTTTCTCTTCAAATCCCTTGCCCAGCCTGCGATGGGATCCCTTGTTCTATTCTTGCTGATGCGTTTGAGTTCTCTGTGGATTCTGGTTATTAAACCTTTGTCAGAGACATAACCTGCAAATATCTTCTCCCATTCTGAGGGCTGTTTGCTTGCTTTGCTTACTGTGTTCTTGGCTGTGCAGAAGCTTTTTAATTTGATCAAGTCCCAGTAGTGTATTTTTGAAGCTGCTTCAATTGCCCGGGGGGTCCTCCTCATAAAATACTTGCCCAGCCCGATTTCTTCAAGGGTTTTCCCTGCACTCTCCTCTAGTATTTTTATAGTTTCATGTTTTAAGTTTAAATCTTTTATCCAGTGAGAGTCTATCTTAGTTAATGGTGAAAGGTGTGGGTCCACTTTCAGTCTTCTGCAGGTTGCCAGCCAGTTCACCCAGCACCATTTGTTAAATAGGGAATCTTTTCCCCACTGAATGTTTTTAATTGGCTTATCAAAGATTAAATAATGGTAAGTAGCTGGATTCATCTCTTGGTTCTCTAGTCTGTTCCAGACATCTACTTCTCTGTCTTTGTGCCAATACCATGCTGTTTTGATCACTATTGATTTGTAGTAGAGTCTGAGGTCTGGTAGCGTAATTCCTCCTGCTTTGTTTTTATTTCTGAGTAATGTCTTGGCTACATGTACACCATGGAATATTATGCAGCCTTAAAGAAAGATGGAGACTTTACCTCTTTCATGTTTACATGGATGGAGCTGGAACATATTCTTCTTAGTAAAGTATCTCAAGAATGGAAGAAAAAGTACCCAATGTACTCAGCCCTACTATGAAACTAATTTAGGGTTTTCACGTGAAAGCTATAACCCAGTTACAACCTAAGAACAGGGGGAAGGGGGAAAGGGAGGGGAGGGAGGGGGGAAGTGGGTAGAGGGAGGGGGATTGGTGGGATTACACCAGGGGTGCATCTTACAAGGGTATATGTGAAACTTGGTAAATGGTCTGTAAAGCTAGTGAATGATGCCCCATGATCATATCAATGTACACAGCTATGATTTAATAAAAAAAAAAATAAAGAGTTTGGCCTTTAAATCAGAGATAATGGATAAACCAGTAAGTGCCTGTGGACTGGACTGATAGCAAAGATATTGCATTTGGGGCATATCATTTTACTTGAAGTATGCAGAACAGATTAGAATAGGGGTGGGAAAATTAGTTGAGGACTTACACTTGAACTTCTGCACATAATCCCTCAGAATGACTATGGCCACATGAAATCTGTTTCAGAAACCCAGGAAAACTTACATGATGCTGAGATACATATTTTAAAGTGATAAAGCTGTAATAAAATGAGCTACTGTCCCCACAGGCTTACCAGTTATTTTCTGAAAATAAAAAATGGCTTTTCAATACAGGGTGAACACAAATGATGTGTGCCAGCTCAGTAGAATGGCTCTGGAAAATTATTTTTTGTTGTGGTGGAATGATGTGTACTTACCCCCTTGCATGACCTGTCCTGGGAAGCTGTGACTATGAACTTGGCTGTGTCAGAGGTCTTGTGATGTTTCCTCCCTCCTGGTATATTCACCAATGCGTCGTAAACATCTTCACTTCAGATTAAGTTTTTATATGCTTGGAATCATGTTAGAACACAAACTACAATAATTTGAACTGACATGAAAAGTGAGACTTTTTTTTTCCATTTTCTCTTAAACAAGTTTATACTCAGTTTGCCTCAAGGAATCATAATAACCAAAAGCTCTAAAATTGGTTGTTCTACAGAGCGTGTGAACTGAGTCTGTTTAAAATCAAACAAATTAAAACATGGAGCCTTATGCCCTGCAACTTGGCTAAAAGTCTTCTGCATGGGCTTTCCTAGAGCTGTAAGGGGCTACACATAAGGGGTTTGTGAAAAGAAAACCCTCATCACTGGGAGATATACATGTATATATTTTTATCTGTACCATAAATGGAAGAAACTTAACACTTGTCATCTTAGAAGGTGCTGGACCATTTGGTACGTCCAACAGGTAAGGACCATCCTGTCACATATTCATTGCTTACTCTGGTTGGCTCTAATTTGGGTCCTTGAAATATATTTTCCAATCGAATCCTCATGAAACTGGACAGCAGTAGTCTGTTTTTATCTCCATTAAAAGAATGATGATCCTGAGCTTATAAAACTTGTCTAAGTTCACACTGCCAATTAGTGTTGGAGCTAGGCTTTTCTGATCCATTCCCTCACTCCAAAAATGTGTTGGAGAATCACTAGTTCACTATTCTAGAGGTAGAGCAGTATTCAGGCAATTGGCAAGCAAATAAATAACTGAATGACCTGCTGTCATGAAAATGTGCAGTCTATGATGATATGTAATCCAGAGTAGGGGGTAGAGAGTGAAGAGGTTAATTTTGATCCTATTTTTCAGAGTGTAATAGAATAAGTATTCCCCAAGGCAGTAACATTTGAACAAAGAGTCAAATAGAGTGATGAAAAAAGCTTCATAAATGTTTTGGGTAACAGCATTCCAGGTAAAAAGCGTAAGGTTAGGAAGTATATTCCCATCACAGGAAGAAGGCCAGAGTGGCCAGAGCAGGACAGGCCCAGGCAGGGTGGTAGGGAATGAGTCTAGAGAGTTAATCAGGCATACATCAGGAAGGCTGTTGTTGGTCATAGTAAAAAGTTTAGATTTAATTTGTTAGAACAACGGGAAGCCATTTGTTGCAATTTATGTAGGCTGATGTGGACTGAGGGATAAAGGGATAGAAGGCTCAAACTAGGGAAAACTAGTAGAGACTACTGACAAGGAAAATTTTGGTGGCTGGGACTGGGGTGGTAGAAGTGGAAGTGTTCAGAAAAAGTAATCAGAAAATATTTGTTGATTTAACTAAATTTAAATCCCTGTGCTATTTCTCACAAATTTCCAATTTATTGTTTGATTTCCACTTTTACTGCTGGTATTATAATCTAGGCTCTTGTCTCTAGGTTTAGGTTAATATATTATTTGATCATTATTATATTGTTATAGAATACTATGACAGTTTTCTTTGGTTTCATTCATTCATAAATTCAATCCATTCAGCATACCTCTAGTATTGATTACAGATTATTTATTATAATTCCAAGGAGAGCTTTCAGATCAAGGTAAATTTCTTCTTTATCCTAAGAATACTCAGAGTCAGTCATGTCTTTGTGCCTTTTCTCAAATGCTGGCCCCTTTTCTGAAAGAGGGAGCCATTTCTTATTTGTGATTGATGTGTCTTTCAAGGTCAATTCCAAGGTCCAAGGTCCTTAACTTCTTCTCCAAACTCTCCCCGAAGCTCTGTCTTTTTTGACCTTATACAGTAATTATTTTGTATATAATTAATCCCAGAGCTTAATTGTATTGTCAGATTATATTAGTTTATTAAATTATTCATACATTTTTTAATCGATTAATTAGACACATGTTTACCTATACTATGCCTGGTGTCTCTCTAGACATACAGTAGAGCTGAGAACCTAACAAAAATCTATTTTTAAAATCAACTTTAATGAAGTATAGTTTATAATACATACACAGATTTTTAAGTGACGAGTTCTATGAGTTCTGACAAATGTTTACACTTGTGTAATATAAGGCAATCTATATATGAAACATTTCCATCATCTACAAACCCCAAAAGTCTTTCTTGTACTTTAGTACTTGAAAGAAATAAAGTCACACATTGATATATGTTTGATTCTGACTTCTTTTGCTTATCATGATGTCTGTAAGATTAACTTCTATTTTGTTTTTAGCAGATTATATACTTTTTATTGTTCAGTAACTTATATGAGTATTCACCTGTTTTTAAAATCACTTGGTGATAAGTATTTAGGTTGTTAGTTTCTGGATGTTGGGAATAAATGCTCTATCAATATTTATGTAAAAATCATTTTCTAGAAGGAGCTTTACCTTTCTCCTTCTCTCTCTCTCTCTCTCTTTTTAACGTTTTTATTTTATTTATTTATTTATTTGCAGTTTTTGGCTGGGGCTGGGTTTGAACCCACCACTTCCAGCATATGGGGCCAGCGCCCTACTCCTTTGAACCCTAGGTGCCGCCTTGCCTTTCTCTTGAATTAAACCTGTGAATGGAATTGCTGAATCATAACAAAGGTGTGTGTTTTTAATGTATAAGAACCATGAAATTATTTTCCTCCTGACTGGTTGTGGCATTTTACACTTCTATCAGTAATAGGTGATAGTTCCAGTTGTTAAAAATCTTTGCCAACACTTGGTTCGTCAATATTTTTAGTTTAAAAATTTTGTTATTACAGTGAGCATGAACTTGTATTTTCCTAATGATTAATGATGTTGAGCTTGTTTTTTAGCCAATTCCTTCTCTCACTTTATGAACTGCTTATGTAAGTCTTTTGTGTACTTACTTTTTTGGATCTTTTTATTATTGAACCACTGGAGGTGTTTAGTATGTGTATGTGTATGTATGTGTACACACATATGCAACTATCTATCTCAAAGTCATCATGTCAACAATGTGAAATGGTATGTTTAAACATTTTACCATGATTTTATTTATTTAATTATTTAGAATTTGATAGATTTAGGGGTACAATTGGATTTTGGTTGCATGCATTCATTATCTAGCGGTGATGTCTGGGGTTTTAGTGCACTTCTTATGCTAAGAGTATATGTGGTCCCTGATGGGTAGTGTTGAAGAGCAGACATTTTTAATTTCAATAAAGTTTAATTTTTCAGCATATTTTTATAGCTTGGGCTTTTTGTGTCTTTTCTAATAAATATCTTCCTGCCTCCAATTGTGAGGATTTTATTTTGTGTTTCTTCTAAATATTTTCAAGTTTGGTCTTTTCTGTTTCAGTCCATCATCTATATTAAATTAACTTAATTTTCCTGTATATTATGAGGTACTGTTTGGTATTCATTTATTTTTCATACATAAATTAGTTGTTTGCTCAAATGCTCACGCATACCTATTGAATTACTTTTGCAACTCTATCAAAAATCAATCCATGACCTAGTTTAAGCTCTAACATGTAAAGGGTTTAAAAGTCTTGACTGTCCTTATAAAACATAACAAAAACTAAACTGTTAATAACTTTTCTTAGGTCTATGAAAAAAGTAGACAGCATGCAAGGTAATATAAGCTACAAAGAGATAAAAACTCCAAAAAAAAAATTCAAAGAAAATGCAAGAAACCAAACACACTGTAATAAAAATTAAGAATGACTCATGCCTGTAATCCTACCACTCTGGGGGCCTAGACTGGTGGACTGCTTGAGCTTATACAGGTTAGAGACCAGCCTGAGCCAGAGCCAGACCTCCTCTCCCTCTAAAAATAAAGCCTGGTGTTGTGGTGTACTTCTGTAGTCCCAGCTACTCAGGAGGCTGAGGCAAGAGAATCGCTTCAGCCCAAGAGTTTGAGGTTGCTGTGAGCTATGATGCTATGACACTCTAAGCAGGGTGACAAAGTGAGACTCTGTCTCAAAAAAAAAAAAAAAATAAGATTCTGACAGACTTATCAGTAGATTGGACATAGCCAACGAAAGACTCAGTAGTTTTCAAAAACTGTGTTTAAAAACAAATAAACATAGTCTTGCGCTATAGTTGGGTTATAGCCTTCATGTGAAAGCCACAATTTAGCTTCATAGTAGGGCTGAGTGCATTGGATACTTTTTCTTCCATTCCTGAGATACTTTGCTAAGAAGAATATGTTCCAGCTCCATCCATGTAAACATGAAAGAGGTAAAGTCTCCATCTTTCTTTGCCAAGGAAGGGGAAGGGAGGGGGGAGGTTAGGGTGGAGGGAGAATGATTGGTGGGGCACGCCTACCGTGTATCTTGGAATGGGCAGGTGAAACTTACTAAAGGAAGAATACAGATGTCTACATACAATAACTAGGAAAATACCATGAAGGCTGCATTGAACAGTTTGATGGGAATGTTTCAGATTGTACATGAAACCAGCACATTGTACCCCTTGATTGCACTAATGTACACAGCTATGATTTAACAATAAAAAAATGAAAAAAAAAACATTAGCTTAAAACTAAAAAATAAGTAAAATTAAAAACAAATAAACAGGGCTGGACTGGTGCTTCATGCTTGTAATCCTAGCACTCTAGGAGGCTGAGGTGGGTGGATTGCCTGAGTTCAGGAGTTCTAGACCATCCTGAGTATGAGCTAGACCCCATCTCTAAAAATAACTGGGTGTTGTGGCGGGCACCTGTAGTCCCAGCTACTGGGGAGGCTGAGGTAAGAGAATCACTTGAGCCTAGGAGTTTGAGGTTGCTGTGAGCTGTGATGCTAGAGCACTCTACTGAGGGCAAGAAAGTGAAACTCTGTGTCAAGGAAAGAAAAAAAAAAAAAAGAAAGAAAAACAAACAAAAAGCCCAAATGAACAAAAGAAGCAAACAAAAAAACAGAACAGAGTATCCAGGTCCTATTGGACAAATACAGATGTGTATCATACCAGTAATAAATGTACTAGAAGGAGAAGAAAGAGAGGAAGAAGAAGAAATATTTAAAGCAATAATGGCTGAGCATTGTTCAGAAATAATATTATTTATTACAAATGTATCATACTAAGAAAGATGTTAATAATATGAGCGCCTATGTGTGTCAGATGGAAGGTAGATGGGACTTCTCTGTGTGGTCCTGCATTATTTAAAAAAATATTTTATAAATGCTTTTCATTTTATTATGTTTTAATTTTTGCCTTCGGAATTAAATTCCTTCCCCCAAATACAACTTTTCATTTATTGTCACATTGCTTCTGCCAGGACAATGTACTTAGTGTTTATTGTAGTGCATGTCTGCTGTCAACAGATTTTTTTCAGTTTTATTTCTCTGAAAATGTCTTCATTTCATGTTTATTTTTGAAAAACGTTTAACTGAATATAAATACACAAATATCACAAAATTATGTAAATTTTATGTTTTTTGCTTATTTTTCATTTTAAAGATAAAATTTCAATTTCCTCTAGCCTGCGTTTTTAAATTGAGAAGTTGAACATTGCTCATAATTTTATTCTCCTATTTCTAAAGGGTTTACGGAGCTTTGTATGATTTCAAGTTTTTCCAGTTACTTTTGGTTTTTACCATTTGACTATATTCTGCCTCTGTGTGATTCTCTTTGTATTTATTGTGCTTGGGGTTCTCTAACCTTATTAAATATACAAGTTACGTTCTTCATGAAATCTGTAAAATTTTTGACCATTTTGCCTTCAGATTGTTTTTCTTGCCTAATCTCACTTTTATCCTTTATAATTACAATTTCATAGTTGTTAAACTACTTGATAATATTTAGTAGATCACTGAGATTCTTTACATATATTTTAAAATCATTTTTTTCTCTCCTTGAGTTGGATGATTTCTATTGATCTGTTCCAAGTTTACATTTCCTTTTTTCCATCATTTCCAATCTTCTGTTAAGTCCATCTAGTAGTAAATTTTCCTTGTCAGTTTTATACTTCTTAGGTATAGAGTTTCCCTTATTACAGTTTTTATTGTTCTGCTAAGATGTCCTGTATGTCCATGTGCTAAGATTATAATATTCTTTAGTTGAGTTAAGTTATTTTAAGTTATTTTCTCTTAATTCTTTGGAAAAAAATATATACATATGCACTTCACCTACTAAATCCAACATGTGGATCTTGGATCAGTTTTCGTCTGTTTCTTTTAAAGATGTGATTCTCATTTCCTGTTTCTTGCATACCTAGTAATATGAATTGTTTACTGGACAGTAGATGGTATGTTACAGAGAACTTGTGTTCTATGAAGATCGTCTGAAGAATGTTGATTCTTTTTTGTCAGGAAGTTTTTTGCTGGATGATGACTCTGGATTTGTGTATTCTTAGTTTTGTGTGGGTGAAATAGAATTATCCTACAGGAAGTTTAAAATATTTAAAAAGCCCCTCTGAATATGGTAGAACTAAAATTGCAAACTTTGTCTTTTCTGTGAATCTTGCCAGTGCTCATTTTTAGTTATGGTAGATTTAGGGTACCTTTTACTCTTTAGTATCGTTTTCACTTCTAGGGCATGGATCTTTTTTGTGTTTTGTTTGGATAACCGTGGTGTGAACAAAGTCTGTCTACCGTCGCTGGTACAATACTCCAAAGTCTCCCACAACTGCTGAGCAACCCCATAGCAGTCCCTCCCTGATGAACCTCATGCTGTTTCACCCTGTGTATGCATGTCCCAGACATTGGCCAAAGACTCATAGAGAATTTCCATACAGTCTTCCACCTCAACCTCAAGTCAATTGTCTCTAGCTTCCTTCAATGAAGATTTCTACAGCTTTGATAACCTTAAACTCATGTTTGTCTTCTCAGTTTAACAATCCAGTGTACCCTGCTTGTGCTCCAATTATCTGTGCTATTTTTGAGAAATTATCCTCATGGATAGAACAAAGGAAAACGTGGGACTCTTTTATATCTGTGATTTTGTCCAACTTTGTAGTTGTTTATGGTAGAAGAAATACTGTGCTATCAGGTACTATTTATAACTATTCATAGAAGCCAAAACTTGAGTATATTTTGTCTTCAACTTTAGTATGAGCCTTTTGCAGCCAAGTATTAATTTTCATATTTTATTTGAAACTCCCAGAATTTGGCATTTGGTGAGCATATTCGTAGTATTTACCTCTTTGTTCATTCATTAAATTATTTCACAACTTTTTATTAAATGCCTACTGTCTGTGTGTCTGTGTGTCAGACATAGTCCTAGGTATTTATAAGGATAATAAATATAGGACTTCTGCCCCTATTAGCTCATAGCCTTATTGAAGATATATTTTGAAAAATAGGTATGTAAATTATTTCTTATAAATATAGTTTTTAGCTATAAATTACAATAGGGAAAAGCAGAGTAAGTCATTTCTCTTGGACAGTAAAAGAGAACTATATGGTAGGTGATGAAAAATTATGATATAATTTAATTAGACATAAATATAAATTATTCCCTAGAGAATAAAGGGGCATCAAAATAAGTTTATGCAAAATCAGGAAAAGGAGTATCTTGTGTTAATGTTATGCATTGCCAGGTGGTATTATCAATCACTACCCATGATGTTGGTTGAGGAAAGGATTAATTTCATGTTTATGAAGAAAACAGAGAATCGTTGAGTGCCATCATTTTGAATTTTCAGTTCCTATTCACTATGCATAAAGGGTCTTGGTTCTTAGAGCTTTTGTTTTTTGTCATTTTGCAAACAGTGGGTACTTACAAATTCTTTCTGCTGTTCAGTATCTTCCAAGTCTTTCTTCTCCAAGGTACCAATTAATATTATATAATCTCAAAAATGCTTGGTTCTGTGAGGAGATTTGTAACACTTCTATATCTGGTTTTGCACATAATTGGCACCATTGTTGTCATTGCTACCCCTGATTGATACTGTAGGAGCTGAGGGCGTATGGCAAATGGAAGATAAATAAAACATGGGAGCATCCTGGACCAGTATGCTTCATTATTCAGGTTTCATGAAATGTTAGAAACTCTTCATATGCAATCAATCAGTTAATCAATAATCAATGTTTATTAAGAGCCTGTTGTTTGGAAGAAATTAAAGGAGTATCAAACACAACTTTGGCTGTAAAGGAAGGCTTAAAGGCTTCTAAGATCAAATATTGTTTGAGAAAAGAAGGCACCTATATGAAACAGCCCTGGATGTACTCATCAAATATGTCAAACACTTGCAGTGAGCAAACAATATGGGAAGTGCTGATAATGTAATAAAGTGGAATAAGACAAAATCTATATTCTGAAGATGTGTACAGTCTTGTAGACTAGACAGATATGCAAAGAGATAGTTACAACACAAATCAAAATGAAATAAGTACTAAAATAACATGAGAGATTCATTGGGTACTTACTATGTTCCACACATGACAATAAAGTTACAATGGAATGCAGAGGAGGAAGCAATTCATTCTTAGATACAGTATGATATTGAGAGACTCGAAAACATCATAAACTAGATTATCTTTATGGGTTGATTTTAAGTGAGAAGATATAATTGGTTTCCCATCGCATAGGAAATACACATATTTTAAAAATTGCGATTATCTTCTGTTCTCAAATCTAACACAGATTTCCATGCCATAGGGGAATTGGATATCTGCAGAAATGAGTCCAGGGTTCCTATATCCATCACAAAATACAACCTCCTTGAAAGGTCAAGGATTACTGCAAGTCATCACTCAATCCATTCAAGTCCCAAGATTCATTTCCCAAAAACCTTATAATTATTTACTCAGTTCCTTAGATCCTTTAATCCAAGTTTTACCTCTAGAGCACGTGTATCTTTCCAGTCAGCAGAAATCTTTATTCCTCTTTATAAATTATTAAATTAAGTTTATGGCTTAAAACTAAGTATCTCATGAATTTTGTTGTCATGAATTAGTAATAAGTCTGTACGTCTGTATAATACTTTATGGTGTTCTTCTACATAAATTTTCTAATTTCAACTTCCATTAACAGTGTAGTGTGTTAGGGAAAGTTGATATTAATACCCCTGATTTTAACTATGAGGAGCTTAAGACTTAGGAAAATATGAGTAACTTTCTAAATCAATACAAATGACTGTGTGTTTTTGGGCCTGACTTGGAGCTAATTCAGTTTACTTTCCCCCTGCCCTACTAATCAGAGTCCGATCATACCCAAGTGATCAGAAGTGTTTGAGTTTCTGAAAGTACAAACTTGGAAATAACAGCTAGAATGTTGTGAATTCACTGGGATGCAACAATTTTATAAGATCTGGTGTAAGAGAGTCATCTAGGTGGCCTCAGCCATTTATTCAATGTTGTTACAAGTAGCTTAGAACTTCCAGCAGTGAGATATTAGAGCTAGGGGTATGGACTTAGCCAGAGTCAGGGACCTTTGGTGGACTTTGAAAGAGGAAGAACATTTGAAGAGGTAGAGACCAAAATTGTATCATTCTGGATAGAGGGGCAGCATGAACAAAGATACTAAGGGGGTGATTAATAGGAAAATCATGCCTAGCATGCCTAATGGCAGTTTTAGGACCGTTTATCCATTTTTGTTTGGCAGATGAGTAATGGTGGGTGAGGCCAGGAGAGCAGAACAAGATGAGCTGGACACTTTATCGTGGATGGTGCGGAGGTCTCCAGTGATGGGCTGATGTGGGAAGAAAGAATATTTCCTCAAATAAGAAAATGTTTTGTCCACAATGATGGACAAAATTCAAAGGATGAGGCACAGGGAAAATTTATAGATGACTACACGGTTTCTAGTTGAAATCAAAGAATGTTGAGGCCCCTAGCAGCAAGAAATGCTAGAGAAAGGGAATAAATGTTAGAAGATTTTCTTTGCTTGTTGAGTGTGATGTGATGTGACCCCCCAGGAAGACATCCACAGGGGAGCTCTTATGGGCTGTTTAGATGGTGCAGCTGGAAGAGCCTAATCTGGGAGGCCTTGACAAGCAGTGGTCTTCAATGCTACCAGTTTGGGATAAACACAAAACCTGAATCAGAGAGATAGATGCAAAAGGTCAATACTGGCTTGTGGATGACCCGTGGAAGCACAAAAGCGAGACCAAGAGTAATCAGAGACGCAGGGGAACCAGGGGGAAGATCTATCAGTGACCTCAATGAAGGAGGAAGGGTCAAGGAGTAGGGTGCATGAATGGTGTAAAAAATAACGTAGGATCAACAATAAGAACTTAAAAAAAAATACCATTGGATAAAATACTAATGTTAAAAAAGGAAACTATAGAAAAGAATTCAGATTGAAGAAGTTAATTATAGTGTATCTTCTACTATCAGTAGATAAGTGCATTTTATGTAAATGTAGAGTTGTACATTTTTGATATTTTAAACAGACAATATTAGAAAGTCAATAATCTACAAAGCAATTTGTAGAATTCATACTAAAAGCTGCTGACATAAACATGCCTGTAAGAAATTTTACCTGTATAGAGGAGTTTCGTTTAGAAAAGTTAAAAATATTTATAGGAAGTGTGAAATTTAAAAATTAAGAAAGGTAAAAAATTTGTGAAATATGAAAGTATCTTCAAATAAAAGTGGAAAACCAGGTAGAGGTGTCCCTTGTAGACACCCTAAATAGGCTGTGTACTTTTTAAGCACTTGCTGCTGAGAAAATTTTAGAAACAATGTATTTAGCCACATTTTACCAGCTCATCATGCATTTTATATTTTCTTAATTCTCACTTTATTGTTGAAGGGATTTGCATGAAAAAGGGTACTTTAAAAAGTTGCATGTGTTTCTCCTGATTTTTTCCTTCACTTGAAGTCATAATCATATTTCCATAGGAATAAATTATAATTTCACAGACAAAAGATTATAGCTTTGGGAGGATAATTAGGTGACAGAATATGAATTTCTTAAAATGAAGGTTTATAATATCAACTGTTTGTTTCAAACACAATGAGTAGTGATGAAAATGTGCCCCTAAATGCAACATGTCATGTGGGTTATTATCTACATTCTGCTAAAGGGATTCCTGACGTCTAAAACTTTTCTGTTATGGTATGGATTTTAAAATAATAGGGTGGCTCAGCTCAGCCCTCTTATAGAGAGTTCATGTGAGGAAATATTTCTTTTCTGGCTAAAATCGCTTCTGTGATTTTGTGTGGCTATCTCCATCATTGCTACAGAGGCTTTATTTGGATTTCGGAATCCTAGAATGTCAATGTCAGCCCGTGAAATGTGTCTGCGTGTCTGCATGGTACTGACCTCTGTGATGAGCAGAACCAGGGAATGTTCCAGTTACTTTACCATACAGTCGAGAATCAAGAATTCCATAAGACCACTGTGAAAAAAATTGTCCACGATGTCCTAGGGAATTCACTTTTTTCCACGCCCAGGACCTTATATCCACTGGGGAATAGAAATTCTTTACTGGGCTCTAAGGTGGTGAAGATGGACTATTGCTTATATTTCCTGTGGGTAGCACAGTGCCTGGGATATTGAAGGGTGTGTGTGTGTGTGTGTTTTGAATGAATGACTGTAAAGGAGGATCTTTCAGAGTCTTAGGATTCCTCCAGGAGCTGACTACTGCTTGATTTGTGCCCATAGGAAAAAACTTCCCTCTGCCACACCTTGCTAGGCTTCTCTTATGGTTGACAGCATCGGTATTTTTCAGGGTGACTGTGTCTGTCTTCTGCACTATCCATGCTGGTTAAAGGTTCCTGGAAGGGTGATTCCTAAGCAGGTGTTTCTAAGTGCATCCTCTAGGGAGCGCTGGATAACCTTTATTTACCCTGCCCTGCTCTTCCTATATATTGTGCCTACTCATCTTGACACAAAGATGGAGTCTAGAGTTATATTAAACATATATAAGGGTTGTATAAACATGCCTTAGAAAATTTGGCTCCTAAGTTTGTGAGTAGGGGAAAAAAAATAAGCCAGAAGAAAAATGGAATCCTCTTTGTCTTTAAATTGAAAATTAGACTGCAAAATCTTTTTTTTTTTTTAACTTTGTTTTTTTTTATTTTTTTTGTTTGTTTGTTTTTTTTTGACTGGGGCTGGGTTTGAACCCGCCACCTCCGGCATATGGGGCTGGCGCCTACTCCTCTGAGCCACAGGCGCCGCCCTAGACTGCAAAATCTTTATCGTATGACAAGGCCATCAGCAGCTATTCAGCCAAAAATGTAAGAAAATAATATTTTGGATTTCTGTTAGTAAATAAATAATAGCATGCTAGTTTTCTGGATGTTGCAATTTGTTGCTAAAAAATTGTAGTTTGAGACTTCTTTATTGTTTTAAGTGAACATTTGCTTTAATACCTAATTTCACATATAGTGTATGTTTACAGAGGGGGACTTTCTGTGTTTCCCAGGCTGGCCTTGAACTCCTGGGCTCAAGAGATCCTCCTGCCTCAACCTTCCGAGTTGCTGGGACAACAGGCATTAAGCCATGGAGCCCAGCTTGCACTCATGATTTTGTATTATTTTTCTTAAAAAGGATTTCAGAAATTATATAAGTTTCAGGCAACATAAAATCTGTTTCCTGCCCCACTTCACTTATTGCTTACATTTCTCTAATAGAAAGAGCCTGCATCTGCATATCACCATTTTATTTGAGAAGTAAGAAAATGAGTAAAAGATCCTGGCATTCCTCTTCCGTTCACCCTAGAGAGGCTAGAAACCACTGTAAGCAATACCCCTGTTATAATCAGCTAATGATTGCCACTTTCAAGATGACAAAAGAAGCAAAAACAAAAAAAAAATTCCAAAGCAAGTTTCTAGGGTCTCTGTTTCCACGGATGTGGTTCAAAGAGCACAGAATTTGGAATCAAAAAGTTTGAATTATTATTCCTGACTTGCCTCTTATGAGCTGTGAGACCTTGAGAAGATCACCCCTCTGAACCTCTGTGATCTGTCTCTCAAAGGTGCCTTTTATCTCGGCCTATTTTACAAAGATCTACTCATGATCAAATGAGATAATGGACATCAAAATGTATCGGCAGGTTTGAAGCATACTGGTTTAAGCTGTTACTGAGACATGTTACTTCTTAGTAAGGGCAAAACACATCCTGTGACAGAATAGGAAAGAACCTCCTTTCCTCCTCTTCAATTTTCTTAGTAAATACAGGTGCTGGGAAGGCAGCTGGGGAGATGAGGAGCTGGATGACAGCCAGGTGAAGAAACAGGGAAGGGACGTGAGGAGTGATGCTGGCTTTGTAAGTGCCCTGGACAAACAAAGCCAAAGGGAAGGGTCATCTGCTGCCTTGCAGTCTCAACTTTCCTTTAAACCTATTTGCGAATGGACTCTCAACTAGTCCATCAGCTGGCTACTGTCTAGGAACACTAGCTAGTCATTTATGTCACTTTTTCTTGTTATAATAACCTATATATTTGGCATTTAGGATTCGGAGCTGTTGTTGCACAAAGCTGTCCATATCAAATGCAGCAAAATGAGAAACGGTTCTCATATTCACTTTTATTTTCAGCATGAGTCACATTTTTCCTGAAGAAGTATCATTTGGGTTGGAAGAATAAAAAGATCATCCTACTAGAAATGCAGGAGTTCTTTTTAGCTCCAGTTTGTAAAAAGGCAAGGTACTTTGGAGATAAGTCATGACTTATACATTCTCTGAGCCCCAAATTCTTTATTGGTAAAATAACACCAGTCCGATTGCCCCAAACATATCATGACAATCACATAACAAAGGATAGACATTGAAGGATTTTTCCAAGCATAAAAAATCCTACCTAACTAAATAGTTATATCTAAGAATTCCTAATGAGGAGTCAGTTAAATACATGAACTATGAGATGGGAAAATAGAGGAAATCAGCAGATGCAAAAGGTACTAATTTGATAATTCTTAGGGCTATTAGCTTGTCATATATATACATGCACTGACATCAAATTAAACACAAAGTACTCCTTTCATCTAAAAATGTCTTTTCCTTTTCTGGCTAGTCTCATAGTGACAATCTGGCATCTACCAATTCCATCTAAGAGGATTGCTTGAAGCATTTAGTCAATCTTTTATAAAATGTACACGTCTGCTGCTTTTATAATTGCGACTAAATAAAGGGGGTATGACTATATTTCGCCTCTTTTCTGCTTTTCAGACAGAGCCACTGGCAAGGATTCTAAACTGAAACTTCCCACAATGCACTGGGGTGACTTTCCTTCCAGACAAATATCAGTTAACCACAGTACACAATCAGCAGCCCGCAGTGGAAGAAACAAATCACGAAACCACTGTTCTATAAGCACAGAAGTGAAAGAATGGCATACGTAAAATGACAGGCTATTAATTCTGGTTTGGAAAGCATGAATAGGACTTTTGATGTAGTTTAATTTTCTTTTGGCTCTTCAGAAATGGATAAATCATTTAAAATAAAAAAGCTGTTGTATTATAGAACACTTATTTTTCTCCATATTTATTATTTGGGGCAAAGTGTTTTTATTTTTTTTAATGATGAAAAATAATGAAGTGTTCACACGAATGCTTCAAAACAGCACACAGTTCATTTTCTGATGCCTCACTAAGTTCTATACTTGAAGATTATTTGGTGTAATTTAAGTACACCTCCAGTATATAAAATTTTAATTGAAAAGATACGATATTTCATTAAGTGCTGTCACACATCACTATTGTTGCCAAATGAGGCTTGGCGGTACTTCCAAGATATTTTTCTACTGACTGTATTTTGTCTTCAGCTTGAACCAAATATTGCCTTCAAGATGCCGTGTGCTACATGAGAGACTGTATCAATGCAAGTCAAGATAGAGGTTGTATTTATATGTTTTATATCATTTATACACTTACGTTGATAATGAACAGTTTTTCAAATTGTGTTTTAGAATATTACAGGAGTGCAAACATTTTGGTCACATAAATTGCCCTGAGGTAGAAGTATATGGATTTTTTTAAACTTAATTTTTATTAAATCATAACTGTATTGTTTTATTAGAAATTTTATTATAAAATTGATTCAGTGATGTTAGAACAATTGACAATGTTTTAAAGTCTTACACTTGGAAAAGTATTTATAGCTGCATGAATTAAAAGAATGCTGTACAGTAAGATGAAAAGAAAAAAGAAAAAAAGAAAAAAATTATAAGAAAGCATTTTGGAAGTAGACATGCCCAGGGAGTCCATCTAGAATGTGCATGAAAGAAAGTTAAATAGAGTTTAGTTTTGTTTTTGCAGTTTTTTTCTCATTTGTGAGATATTGAGCTTTATTTTCCCTTTTTTTCTGGGGTTGGCAAGTTCATCTTGAAGCAAACAACTGCAGGGAGTAACAGTGAGGAAGGTGTGTGCACCCTCTCAGTGCATCTTAGTTAGGTCCTATTCTCCCACATAACTTTTTTTTTTTCTTTCTTGAGACAGAGTCTTACTCTGTTGCCCAGGCTAGAGTGCTACAGCTTCATCATAGCTCAAACTCTTGGGGTCAAGTGATCCTCCTGCCTCAGCCTCCTGAGTAGCTGGGACTACAGGTGCCCACCACTATGTCCAGCTAGTTTTTCTAATTTTAGTAGAGATGGGGAAGGGTCTTGCTCTTGCTCAGGCTGGTCTGGAACTCCTGAGCTCAAGCAATTCATCCATCTCAGCCTCCCAGAGCATTACGATTACAAGTGTGAGCCACCACTCCTGTCCCCGCATAATCATTTCTAACTAGACCTATGTTCCTTGTAAAGTATGTTAGGGCCAAGGAGCCAATAGGCTAATCCTACCTTAATTAATCAGAAAAAACCTTACTGAAATGGTTAGTAAGCACGTAGGTAACAACTTCTAACTTAAGTGAATCACTTAACCTGTATAAAACTACTGTACTAGCATTAAGTCCACCACATTTCTCTATTTACACTGAACCTGGGCATTTATTTTGGAATGATGGTTTCATGTAATAATTCATCTTCACCCATTCTTTCTTCCCCAAAGTATCCAGGATGCAACCTGAGGCCACCAATACCAGGGGCACAGTGGCCATCAGTGTAACAGGAGTTAGCAGCTTCTATCTCCTCTGTATAAGCAGGTTCCTACCATACTAGGCTCTCAAGCAATCCCTCCTGTTCATATCCTCAAGACTCCACAATTATTAAAAATCTCCAAGAACAGAAGCTAAGGTAAACATGTAGCCTAGGGGAATTCAACCAGCAGCTTAGAGGCCATATGCTGATTTTTGTGAGAAATTTTTTTGCTGATTTGTGGTATTGGGTATCATGAAAAGTATGCGTGTACCGTTTTTTGGCTCATAAGATTTCATTAGTGTTTGTGTATTTAATGTGTGGCCCAAGACAATTCTTATTCTTACAATATGTGGCAGAAAAGAGAAGTTAGACACCCCTGAGATTATTCTGCTTATGTTTTATACTTAATACTTTGGGGGGAAATATTTGAAAAATTGGATTATACAACTTTCCAGAAGAGGTTTTGAAAAATACCTTAGTGATATTTCTTATTTTATAGTCCAGGTGAAAACTTGGGGCTAGCTAAAGTTTTGTTGTGTTTCGTTACTTTTATTCATAAGCTGAAAGTACTTTCTTCTTTACCAGAGGATGGTTATTGAATTTACTTTTGGAGTGGTCTTTCCTTGTTTTTTTTTGGTGGGGGGGGGAAGGAGAAAAACATCTGAATACATCCTATAGGGTTAATTATACTGTAAAGGTGAAGGTACTCCTTAATTGTCTATAAGAAAAAAGTATTTTTAAAATGCAGCACTGTAACCTGAGATTCTAAATGAAAATTGGTAAAATAAGTTCAGTGGTTGGTCAACACTGAGCTGTGACTCTGTTTTGGCTTGGCTCAGCCTAGATTGGCCAACTGATGTTCTACTCAGCCTGACACACAAGAACAAATAACCCAATATGCTGATTATATTCTGATAGAATGGTTGTGTAGGGACCAAAGGGCAAGTTCTTTTTGTGGTGGGTATTAATGTTCATGATAATAATAGCTAACAAATGCTGAACACTTATTACATGCCAAGCAATATAAACAGTCACCCTCGTAGCAACCCCCCGAGTTAGGAACAATATCTCCATTTTTCAGATGAGGAATCAGAGACCCAAGGAAATAAAGTAACATCTTTCTGGCTCCAGAGTGAGAAGACTCCAAGCTGAGAGGGAGCTAAACTTCTAGGGTTGGGGGAACCAGGCTGCTCTATTTCTTAGGTTTGTGGTTTCCTGTGTTAGTGAAAAGGTAAATATTTATGATAAGAGTTAAAAAGGCTTCTCTCATAGTAGGGTCCCCGAAAGGCAAAGAGAAATGAAAGCTTCACCACAGGAACCCGGTGGCGAAGGGCCTTGGTATGGGGCACATACCACACTGAACGCACCTGCATCTCACAGAATTCTGCCAGTTAGGTAAGGTATGTTGGCATTCTTACCTCGCCTCCATCCTCTTTGCTTGCTATGATTCTTTTCTAAATGTATTAAAATGTGTTGCTTGATAGAATCTCAGGCATTAAACTATCCTTACTGCTGCTACCTTGATACAGACATTTTGAAATAAATGTGGCCAATTTTATGGATTTTTTTTTATTGACATCTTTATACCTCCATTAAACTAAATGCTATCCTCATTTTGAGGGTGTGTGTGTGTGTGTGTGTGGAGGGGGGTGGGATGTGTGTACGTGTACAACATTGGGGCACAGTTCTTTGAGTACTGAATTTAAATGCTGAAAGTTAAAATCCTTATCTTGTTTCTAATCTCAAGGAGAAATTATGACTGGCACCATTAAGTAAGATGTTTGCTCTAGGTTTTTAGTAAGTACTCTGTAAAAGAAATGTCTCTTTCATGCTTAGGGAGGATTTTCTTTTTAAGTGAGAGGTTGATTTTAAATTTTGTTAAGCTTTTTTCTACACCTATTGATCTGATCATATGATTTTTATTCTTTGTTAAAAGGACAGAGTGCAATGTTCAAGTGACTGCATACATGATACTTGCTTACAATATATTGTCTTTATAATTAAAATAGGTTTAATATAGCTAATATTTCATTTAGAATTTTTGCATCTATGTTCATGAGCAATATGCCTTTTTTTTTTTTGTGGTTTTTGGCCGGGGCTGGGTTTGAAACCACCACCTCCGGCATATGGGACCAGCGCCCTACTCCTTGAGCCACAGGTGCCGCCCGCAATATGCCTTTTTATTTTTCTTTATGCACTGTGCTTTTTGTGGTTAGGTATCAAGATTTTGATGGCAGAATAAAGAGTTGAAGACCACACTCACTGTTCTATTTTTGGAAGAATTAATGTAACATTGGGACTATTTCTTCCTTACGTGTTTGGCAGAATTTGCTAGTGAAACTTTATTGGCCTGGAGTTTCCCTTATGGAATGATAATATAGTTTAAACTCCTTATTTACAGAAGAGAAAAATAAAGCCAGCAAAACATATAGTGTATTTAGTAACTGAAAACCCTGAAGCAGGTAAACTGCTTTGCCAACTTCATTCACTTCCCTGAAATTATCAAGTAATGTGTTTAACTGTTAAAATAATACATAGGTATTCCATTTTTTTAGTTTTATAAATTGTATTTTCTAAGAATTATTTTATTTGTCAAAGTAATTATATTATCTTATTATCTTTTAAATGTCCAATCTACAGTGATATTGTGCATTTTTTTCTTGATATTATTTATTTGGGTCTACACTTTTTATTTTATTTATTTTATTTTTTTTGACATTCCAATTTTTTTTTTATTAAATCATAGCTGTGTACATCAATATGATCATGGGGAACCATACACTTGGTTCATAGACCATTTGACACATTTTCATCACATTAGTTGACATAGCCCATAGCCCTCCTGGCATTTTCTTAGTTACTTTGCTAAGACATTTACATTCCACATTTACCAAGCCTCACATATACCCTTGTAAGATGCACCACAGGTGTGATCCTTTCAATGCCCCTCCCTCTACCCACCTCCCCCATCCCTTTGCCCCTTCCCCCTATTCTTAGGTTGTAAGTGGGTTATAGCTTTCATGTGAAGGTCCTAAATTAGTTTCATAGTAGGGCTGAGTACATTGGATACTTTTTCTTCCATTCTCGAGATACTTTACTGAGAAGAATATGTTCCAGCTCCATCCATGTAAACATGAAAGAGGTAAAGTCTCCATAGAAATTCCATGGTGTACATATACCACAATTTATTAATCCATTCGTGGATCGATGGGCATTTGGGTTTTTTCCATGACTTAGCAATTATGAATAGGGCTGCATACACTTTTTAAAATCTTGATTGTGGGTGATCCAGGGGTGTTCAATCTTTTATTCTTTCTGCCTCACATTGAAAGAATAAGAGTTGTCTTGGGCCACACAGTAAAGACACAAACACTAATGAAAGGTGATTAGCAAAAAAAGTTCATGCACACTTTTCATGATATCTGACACCACAGATAAGCAAAGAAATGCTCGCAAAATCAGCATATGGCCCTCAGGCCAACAGGTTGGACACTCCTGTGATGTTCATCAAATTTATTGTTTCCTTTCAAAAATCATTTTTTTCTTAGGTTACAGAAGTACTCCAAGGTGGTGTCCACAATGTGGCTTCTGAATGTGATCAGACAGGCAAGTGTGCTAGGCAATAGCATAGAAGCGGCAAGTCAGTAGACTCTAATGAACTAACCCCAGCGGGGATGTCAAGAGTAACCTGGAGATACCAGGCATTACAGATCCATTCTTTGAATATCATGTGAGGCTTTGTGATTGTAATTCAATACTAGCCCAGAGAAGGAACTTTAATAATACTGAGATGGAATTCTTCTTCCATTCCAGAGGGTACAAGTCTGGAGTTAGACTTGTGTTGGTAAAATAAAAATATTAATGAATTTAGCTTAGCACTTTATCATTTATTTTCTACATAGATAAATCACTTCAAAGAGAAGGGCCAGGTTCTCACAGATCCTGCTTCCCATACGGGCCAAGCGGCTTGCTACCCTTGTTCTCCCATTACTCATTCTCAAACAGATACATTTCCAGAGCCTTGAGGGGGTTATGTTATAAATAAGTGTGTGTATGTGTGTGTGTGTACAATGGGGAGTTGATTATAATTTTTAATTAGCACAACTTCAGGTTTACATACCTCAAAGGTAAACTAGGAGTATTTGGCAATTAATGTTTGTAAATCACCTTGAGATCCTTGAGGTAGAGAGATGCTATATAAATGAATAATGTGGTAATGAAAATAATAATGCAAGCACTTAAATTCCCACTCTACTTGCCTAAATTAGATCTTGAAGTAAAAGGAAAGCAGTGCAAAATGTGTCTATTGAAATAAGAATTGTCACGCCCTTTTTAATTCATAATGAAAAATATCTGTGAAATGCAGAATATAAACATAACCCACGAATGTGATTTCTAATATATTTATTAATGCTTATCATTTGGATAAGTAACTGTTTCACTATTTGTATATAGTAATTAGATCAACGATTAAAGACTATAATCATTTCTCTGGAATGATATTATATGGAAGCTAATTCACAGTTATTTCAACATAATTGCTTAATGTTGTTCAATGATAAATTATAACCATTATGAATTCAAGTCTTGTCAATGGCATAATGGATATTTCTGCAAATATTTGCAGAGATAATTCTTTGAAAAGGCAAAAAAAAAAAAAAAAAGAGCCTAAGGTGTCCTCAAAGCATGAAAGAAATGGCTTTTTCTACATTTAACCACCCTGTGTTTCCCTTCAATATTAAAGGTCAGTGATCTTATGACTCTGACAGCATCTTACCCTTCTGGCACTGCAGAAAGTAGGAGGGGGGAGGAAGAATATATATATTTTTAATATATACACTTCAATCATTTTATATTTTGTTTAGTTGAATCCTGAAAGTTCTGAAAATAAAATCAACCTTCATAGAATACACAAAAATGAGTTGGTTCCATAATTACACAAAGTACGTTGAGGGATTGGGTTTTTACTAAATAAGAACTTTAAGATTATGAAAAGAGAAGAAGAAAACCATTAGGTTATATATTAACTACTCTTATAATCTAATTTCACAACTGTATTTTTTAATTTTAATTTTTTTTTTTTTGAGACAGAGCCTCAAGCTGTCACCCTGGGTAGACTGCTGTAGCGTTACAGCTCACAGCAACCTCCAACTCCTGGGTTTCAGCAATTCTCTTGCTCAGCCTCCCAAGTAGCTGGGACTACAGGTACCTGCCACAATGCCTGGCTATTTTTTGGTTGTAGTTTTCCTTGTTGTTTGGCAGGCCCAGGCTGGATTTGAACCTGCCAGCTCTGGCGTGTGTGGTTGGTGCCTTAACCACTTGAGCTACAGGCGCCGAGCCATTTAATTTTTATTTTTGTTTGTTTGCTATCTGTCTCTATCAGCAAGAATATAAGCTCTGTGGAACATTATCTTGTCTGTCTTACTTACGTGTATTCCCAGCAGTCTAAGATTACCTATGAAATAATTAACACTTAATAAATATTTTTAAATAATTAATTAAGTGACCAAGAACCCCACTATTCCCTTTCCCAATCAATGAGATTATTATTTGGGGAATTTTTACTGTTACAATAAATCATAACAGTTCCACAGATGCTATCAAAGTTCCCAATTTCTTGGAAATAAACACCCAAAAGGAAAAGATGAGGGCAAAGAACATTCTTTGGTGGAGTCAGGGCTGCTGTACTGAAGCTGGCTCAGTCTGGCGAGGAGAGCTGGCTGTGCTCTTTTGCAAGCCCATGTCCACTGACATCACATTAGTAGCTTTAATTAGGCTGTGGTGGGAGTATGTAGACCACAGAAATAAGAAGATGGTACAAATCAGGACCTTCCACTCTGCCCATTTTTGAAGAGCTTGTTGTCAAATATCTAGCAACTTTGGGATAGAAAAAAAATTGAGTGCTAACTTGATGACAGGTAAGTCATGGCAAATCATGTCAGGGAATAATGTATAACAACTATTTTTTCCCCCGTGTTGATGACAGAATAGAAAGAGGGGGTACGTCTTCAAAATTGGCAAAGTTAACACACAAATAAAAAATTGTAAACTATCCTTATTGTGTTCAAAGCATTTTCATATAGATAATATACTTAGTCTTAGTTCTTGGTAGACCTATCTTAATTCCATGGTAACAAGGTACAAAGAAAAATTTGAACAAGTGAGAATGAATGTTGCCAAAAAAGAGGAAGTTTTGATTATGCTTTTACTTCTTAATAAAAATTCGTAGACTAAACTAATGTTATGTTGAGGTTGGAAACATACATAATCAAAGGTTTCTCTAAGCAGTTCAAAATGTGCCTAGATTTTGATTGATGTACAGGTCCAAAGACAAGGTTTTAGAAACATCTATATAACTATGGTCAAGGTTTAGGAGTGGATAGGGCCACAAATTCAAAGGGAATTTTGAATGCTCAGTTCAGAGAGTTGGAAGAATTCCCACCACATGGGGAGCTATTTGAAGAAATTTTTAAAGTTAACCAATGATAAATAATTGATATAAGCGGGAATCTTGGATAGTTCAGGATCACAAAATTAGTGGAATGGTAAAGAGGGAATTGTTAACTGCAAAATCTTGTAGGAATGTCAAAGGGTAGATGATGAAGCAACACTAGTTAATGTGGAAATTCAGTCCTTCTGTTTGGTTTTGTTTTTTGAGATAGAGTCTCACTCTGAGACTAGAGTGCAGTAGTGTCAGCCCAGCTCACAACAATCTCAAACTTGGGTTAGAGCAATGTTCCTGCCTCAGCCTCCCCGTAGCTAGGAGTGCAGGTGCCCACTATAATGTCCAGCTAATTTTTCTATTTTCAGTAGCGATGGGATCTTGCTCTCGCTCAGGCAAGGCCGGAACTCCTGAGCTCAAGGAATTCACCACCTTGGCCCCCCAGAGTACTGGGATTACTGGCATGAGCCACCTCATCTGGCCTGAAAATTCCATCTTAAGAAAGCAGTTTCCGGGCAGCGCCTGTGGCTCAAGGAGTAGGGTGCCAGTTCCATATGCTGGAGGTGGCGGGTTCAAACCCAGCCCAGGCCAAAAACCACAAAAAAAAAAAAAAAAAGAAAGCAGTTTCCATTGAATGATAGTAACGGAAACCAAATTATAATGGTTTACTGGTAGGTGGGTGCTTCAGGGTAGTGAATAATATTAACTTTTGAATAGGCTGAATATAAAAGGGAGAGAAATAGGAGAGATTTAGGAAAAACTAAGAATTTATTTTTATGTATAATTTTTATGCATAATTTATTGTTTAATTGTTTTGGAAGGAAGATGACAAGTATATTATGAGAAGAAGGAAAGCAATGGAGAAGGAAAGTAAAAACTAAGGCATATGATTTAGTCAAGGAAATAAGGAGTCAAAGGGAAAGGATACAATTCTACAAAGAGATTTGGGTATTGAGGGAAGAAATTTGATATATTTAGGGTTATGGTTTTGATCTCTATCAAATATAAAATGAAAACATGGTGAGATAAAATTGTGTTACTGTCATGAAGTGAATACACTACAACAAATTTTGGAGCCTGACAAGCTCATGTTCATTAATAACTTCTGCCTCTTATGTTGTAAGTTTGGATAAGTTGCTTACTATCACAATGGACAGCTATTGACTGTTCAGGTTATTAAGTATAAATGTCTGATTTCCTTATGTACTAAGTTTGACATTTGAGATCTCCAACATTGCACCTTGACACTTCCTGTCTTGTTTTTATGGTGATGGTATAGCCTCATGCCTGCAAGTGCACATTGTGGCTTGTGATTACTTTTTGATTGTCTTTTAGAGCAATTTGTGTGAAACTATGAATAAGTCAAAGATTAATTCTGAATATGAAGACAGACCAACAGAGTGGCTAATGAATACATGGCATATTGATGGTGTAAGTAGTTTTGGTGATTTTAGTCTTGAAAATGAGCTTCATGGGTGACCTGAGAGTAAGGTGGATATTGAAGAGCTGAAAGCTGTAGTGTAAATGAATCCATCTCAAACTGTATGTGAATTAGCAGCAAGGCTTGTTACTACCATTCTAACCAATACTGGACCATTCGAAACAAGTCAGCATAGTAAACAAGCTAGATTCTTGTACTGTTCTTACTCCTGTGGGCTTGTAGTTGCTTTTCCATTGGTTTCAAAACGTAAGTACATTCAAGTAGTGAGAGAGAGGGAAGGAGACAAGGGGGAGCAGGAAAGAGAGGAAGGGGAATGGTGAGGAGGGAAAGATATTGGTAAATTCTCACCTAAAGGTCAGAACTTCATGATATACAGCACATTGTCAGATGAAGGGCTCAACCACAACTTGAATTTTACCTTAGACATGCAAACCATATAACCTAATCATATACACCCTCATATTAATCTGAACTTTAAACAAAAGAAGCTGGATAGATGCGTTCTGGGTGGATTAAAAAAGCATCAGAAGAGAAATTGTCTCAAAGCTTGCTTTTCTTTGCTGTCATGACAAAAGAAAACCATTTCTACACCATATTTTTACACGTGATAAAAAATGGATTCTTTTTGACAATCGCAAGCATTTGGCACAATGGTTAGACAACTATGAAATGCCAAACACAGACCAAAACTGAATGTTCATCCAAAAAAAGAATATGGTGTCTGTTTGGTGGACCAATGCTGGCATCCACTACAGCTTCATGAAACCTGGTCAACAGATCACAGTGGAGTTTCTCAAAATATATGCCACCCACCTGGACCTCCTCTGCAAAATAAAAATCACAAGCATCTGATTTTCAAATCTCTATTATTTAGCAAATAGTTACTGTGTTCCTATTATGTGTCTGGTGGTGAAAACAATCAAAACTCACACTCCCTGGAGCTTGTATTGGCACTATAAAGTGAGAGATAACAATAGCACAAAAAGAAAAATCCCACTAAAAGAAATAAATAATATACAATCAGACCTAAAAATTAGGTAAGAATGATAGTGATTCTCATTTTACATAGAACAATCAGAATGGTCTCTCTGTTGAGATGACATTTAAGCAAAAAACTGAATGAAGGAGGAAGATACCTGTGGACTGACTTTTCCATGTAGAGAGGATTATGGAAGTGAATTTGAGCTCCACAATGCAGGGCAGTGGCTACTCTCTAAAGTATGGCAAGGGAGGAAGAGAGTGCTGCATGGGCCAGATCATACAGGCCATCTGTGGTCTTTGGATTTATTGTAAGAATGGTTGGGAAGGGGGATAGTTGGTATTTTTTGCAGGAGAGTAGCATGATGAGATTGAAATTTGGAAAGAATTGCCTTGAGACTAGATCATGGACGCAAGCCCTGAAGGAGATAATTGCAAAAGTCCGGATGTGAGATGCTGGTGTTTAGGATTGGAGTGGTATTGACACATGTGGAGAGAAGATTTGATGCCTAGAGTATTTCTGATCAAACGTATGCATTATATTTAGAAAGCAGAGATTGAATTGAAGTGAGAAAGATTAGAAGCAATTTTAATAAAATCTTCTTAAAGCGAACTATAGGGATTCTAAAAACGTTACCTTAATTCGGTGGCTTCAGCTCACTTCCTTTGTTTAGGAATGTACATTAGGTCATTTCTCCGGATGTGAAATGGCGGTTTTTCATCTAAAAATATTTTAAGGATATATTTCCAATACAGTATTTGCTTTAAATTATGCTCTATTCTAAATAAGGCAAGATGAGACTTCATTTGAAAGCTGTTTCTTAAAAATTTTTTTCTGATGATACCAGCTTTCTGATTTCTTAAGGTCTAGAAATACGGTTTTGCTCCATAATAAATTCATGTTACTAAGTGAATAATGAGCTCTTTATTTATAGCTAGAAAATTATTCACAGAAGATGTTTTCATAAAGCTACTGTTTTTGGTGCAATAAATTCACCAGTAGTCTGTGTTTGTGCACCCTGGGTTCTTTCTCTGCCCTCATCCCTGGTGCAGATACTCTTGGAGTTGCACTGCAGTTTGAAATGAACCCTGGGTGAGCCTGTACTAGTTTTCCAAGCCTAGCAGGAGAATCATCATCCAGGCTGTAATTAAATTTCAATGTATTGCTTCCATGAGAGATTATTTTAGCCAACCTGGAAACAGTATTTAAGTCTTTCTCTTCAATTGATGAAATTACATTCAAAATTATTAAAGAGCATAATCCTAGGATTAACCTATAACTTTAAAATTAGCTTGCTCTTTGTATCTCATCTTGGTATTTTATTTCACTTTCAAATCCAGAAGAGTTTTAAAAATGATTTTTAAATGGCATCCCCAGAGTTCATTATTAAATCTCATTCTAATCCTGTAATAGTATTAATTAAGTCATGGGGAACTCAGTTCTTAGGATTGAAAAATAAATTGCTGAAAGTTTTTACTTAAATAAAAAGATGAAGAGGTGGGGATAAGGAATCTTAGGTATACCCACCTTTAAGTATAGGGCTAAATTATGTAAATTTTTTTTTTAAATCTGAAATGGAAAGGACATTAAACAACACCAGTAACATGTCCTGCCTGCATGACAAACACTTCAGAGAATTGTATGAAAATAACAACAAACAGATTTGTTTGCTTTTGTTTTGGATTGCTTTTCAAATAGGGGTATTTTTTTCTTGGTGTTTCTTATTTATAAAAGCTTAAAAACTGTCATAAAATATTTAAACACATAGAATATATAAACTAGAAAATGAAAGCCTCCTCTCCCCTTATTCTTTCCCCCGACCTACCACCACTCTTCTCTTTGAGATAACCATTAAGAGTTTGATGTGTACTTTTTTCTTAATATGCCCTCTGCTATATAACTAGGCATATGATGTAAGCATAATCAATATGGTATATAATGCATCTGTTTGTTTTTGACTTAATATATCAAACAAATTTTACATGTCAAAGTCTGACATGTCATTTGTTTGAAGAGTTACATAATATTCCCTTAAATCATTATATTTGTTTCATGAATGTGTGTGTGTATACACATGCACAAAACTTTTTATGCATTTGTTATCTTGCAGCAATGGAAAAAACATTTTATATATTAGTATTTTATATAGATACTTTAACCTTATAGTATCTTGTATTCTATCTACTATTAGGGATTCTTTTTGTCACATGCATTACTAGGACCTTGGGAATTGAAGACATTGGGCCAGATTTCGGTATTCAATACAGCAGGATCCTAATCCCAAAGATTACATTTTTAAAACTGTGCTATAAATCCTCTCACATTTTAATTGTTATTAGTTGTTCCTCAGTTACAAACTGAAAAGCTCATGTCATGTCAAACTGGATAATGTCATGTCTATATTTATTAAACATAATAAATATAGACATGACATTTGTATATTTCTAGTTCTTTCCTTAGGATAAATTTCTAGGAGTGGAAGTAGAGTTGTTGGGGTGAAAACATGGTTTAAGGTCTGATCCTCACTGGGAGAGAAAGACGCTCCTACTAATGTTATATCCCAGAGTGCCTGTTTCCCAAACACTTGCCAATCCTAAGTATCATAGACATTACTATAATAGTTTTGAAAAATTTATGGATCCTATTTAAAATAATTCAAGCCTCTTTTCAAAAGTTTAATACCTATTTATGTTTCTGCCTTTCATGAACAAAGTTATGGAATCGTAGGTTCTTGTGATCACTCTTAATGAATTGTAAATTGTAAATCAAAAAACATAACCTTTTGTTATATTTGCAGCAATTGTTCTAAAGATTGCTCTCTTTAAATTCTATTTTTGTGTTTTTTTATGTATGATATTTAAGTACAATAGAGATCCACCCGCTACTTCTTTTTATTAGTCTTCTGACCATGGTATTCTGCTTAGAAAGATTTTAGCCCCAAATTATTAAGATACTATCTTCTTTATTATATATCTTATTATTTTAGTTTGATGTCACATTTAAATCCATAATTAGTCAGTAACTAATTTATGTGTGTACAATAGGCATATTTCAATGGAGGGTTAATTTTTACCAAATTCAATGAAGAATCTATTCATTATTTTTTATAATTTTCATTATTTCCTAAATTCCTGCCTATTTATAATTTTATTTTTGTATCTTATATTCTATTTCACAATCCTTTATTAAACAGCACTACACTTAAAAAAATGAGTCAGCAGTTTTGTGCACTTAGCTCTAACTCCATGTGAGTTTGTTGCTGAGTCTTACTGTTCTCAGTCGGTTGCTCATGCTGCTTCTGCAAAGTCACTTCCTCTCTTTATTTCATTGTTATCGTTAACTTCTTGTTTGGCCAAATTTAATTCTTACTCAACCCTTTTCAGAATGCTGTATTAGCGGTACTCCTTCTCAACCTTTAGTGATCAACATAGTGTTTCTTTTTTCTCTGGGAAGAATAGGTTGAATATGACAGCAGATCCTAAAATGTGCTTCAGTCAAAACTATTGTTCATAACTAAGAAAATGCCAGGAAGGCTATGTTACCCAGTGTGATGAAAATGTGTCAAATGGTCTATAAAACCAGTGTATGGTGCCCCATGATCACATTAACGTACACAGCTATGAGTTAATAATAAATAAATTAAAAAAAACAAGTATTGTTCAATGTGATGTTAGCAGATATTTCAAAGTGGATGGGGATGCCATTATCAGATAAATTTGGGAAAGTGAGTTAAATTAAAAATACTTTGTTGTATTCGTTTAAATTTGATTTTATTGCAGGATTGCTCAGAGCTCTTTACAAAATGTTGTGCTTTATGCTTCTCTAAGAAATATATATATATTCTAAAATTTATTAATCCATAGACACATTTTTAATAACTAATGCATGTCAAGATACAATGGAACCATAATGGCAACAGTTTAGAAAATTATTGTTCTATTTATCGGGGTTTGAAATTCTAGATGAATTGTTCATTCAAGTTCATGGACGATTTATTATTAATGTGTAAGGAAAATGTTCCCTGCTTATTTTTACCTATATGCTAATGATTTAGTCTCTAATTTGTGTATTGGACCTGCTGTCTCCTTTCTGTATCATAACCACTTATTCATTTATTCATCAATATTTAATTAGTGCCCATGGTATACCAGGAGCTCTTCTAGGTCACAGAAATTCCAAAGTGAATTAGAAAAATCTGGGGGCGATTAGTGGAAGGAGGAGGCAAGGCATAAAATATATAAGTAATATACAAAGTTTTCTATACATATGACGCACAAAATATAAAACAGAGAAGGGGCAAATGGAGTGTAAAACTGTGTGTGTGGCTGGTGCTGGTGGTTTTGAGTGCAGTTCAATTTTACATAGGCGGTCAGAAACGTCTGATTGTGCAGGTTGCATTTTAGTAAGAACCTGAAAGAGGGGAGAAAGCGAGACACACAGTTATCTGGGGTGAACACCGGCATCAGAAAGAACATGGAGTTAACTTTTCCCTTTATGGCTTTATACAGGCAGGCTGGCAATTCACACAGCAAATGTCTTAATAATAAAATGATAATTTATTCTTTTAACTCAGAGGATAGTTAAAACATTTGTTGCATCTAAAAACATGTCCGTGTCAGCTGGAGGACGGTTGTAGCTGCACAGCAAGTGACTCTGCCCTCTTTCCACACTCCCTTTTCTATGAGATCTGCAAAATTTTTCCAGGTGCTGTATCTGCCCTTAGGAAAGTACCCAGGAGACAACATGAGTCCGTCCTAGTGGTCCTTTAGCAAAGTGACACACATTCAGAGGTAGCCTCTGACAAGAACCTCTGATTTCTTTATGTGACTAACTTGTATTTTCTAAAGTGCTGCCACTCAGAAAGTTAACTTTATGTGCTCTACCCATGTGGTCAGCAGGGCAAATGCTGCAGTGATTATTTATTTGTCTATTTATTTTATTGTTGGGGATTCATGGAGGGGACAAAGAACCAGCACTGATTAGTTTAAACTCTGGCCAGAGGGAAGGAGTTGCCCTTGATTGTTGGTGGGACACTGGGCTCTGGGGAAATCAGGGATTGTTCACGCCTTTCTCTAGGAAAGCCTGGTTAATGTCATACGCACTGTAGAAGCCAGGGATTGAGACTGAATGAGTCAGTCAAGAATTGACAATTTAGGAAAAAACAAACAAACAACTCTAGTCTTTATCTTCAAATGCATTACTTTGGCTCATGATTTAATTTATCATGTTTTTGGAAGCTCAGTTAGTATCGTAAAGGCAATAGCAGAATTGCCCTTCTTTGCATTTGAAATTTAAAGTACCGTGTGTGTGTGATGTGATGTGAAAGAGAAAGACGCAAAGAGGACTTCTTGATTAAAGAGCTAAATTCCTTTTTTTCATCATTTTGAAAAAACACCATGAATTTGATAATTTGATGATGTTGAAGATAATCCTAATATTAAACTAGATTATCTTTGTTTTATAAGCAATTTTTTTCTCCCAATCTCCCAGTGGGAAAAAAATATTCTTATTAATGTCATTGAAGAATAATTTACATTCTTTAAATGTATTCATTTGACGTACACAATCTAGGGAGTCTTATCAGTTACATGCATGCATGACGCTATCACTGCAGTCAAGGAGGGGAACATTTCCATTCACCCTAAAAGATTATTCTTTTCCCATTGCAATTGATCTCTCTCTCAACCCCCTGCCCCAGGTAATCACTAGCCTGCTTTGTGTCACTGTAGACTAATTTGCATTTTGTATAAATAGAACCATTCAGTATGGACAGCCATGCATTGAACATGGATGGGGATTCATTCTGAAAACTGATTTGGTCTTTGTGTGACTGTCACAGTGTGTACAAACACACCTAGGCTAGAGCAGCCACAAAAGTCTGCTGTGATGGTGATAAGAACTATCACACTGTTTATTAACAAAATTGAGTGAAGGCTACATGAGACCAGACTAATGCTAGACCATGACATCCTTAATCCATTCAAATAAACCTCAGGGCATGTTAAATAAATAAAGACCAGTTCAAGTCACCTTTCATCAGATGATTTTAATAATTCACATTAAAGTCTTAAGAGAAACTATAAAATTCAAGGAGATCAGTTCAAGATGCCTCAAAGTATAGCAGTTTTTGAATTAGAGCTTCACTGTAAGGTGTAATTCAATGCAGATTATAGCATAGCAATAATTATGTCATATAGCCTAATTATTATTAATATTTTGTATTCATATTAGATACTGGTCTGTGGTTGCCATGGTGGAATAAAGGAGAGGTGCCCAAAGAAACTCCTGTAGAATTTCTTTATTTCTTTAATAGAGACTATTTAGAAATTAATTAAGATTTTAAAAAACAAAACAAAATGAGAACACAGGGTGCTCCCAGATAATCCGTGATTCTTCCCAGGTAAAGTGAGGATTATGCCAGGCGTGAGAACGTCCCTTTTCACTTTTGGCAGGGATTAAAAAAATTCTCCTGGCTGCCTCTTCTACCCTAATTGTATGAAGACTGTAGCCACCAGGGATTTGTTCTACCTGTTTGGTTCAAATCTGTACATTCAGTCTCTGAACAGTGCTGAATTATGGTTTGGAAGTGGCTACTCAGCACATATTTGTTAGTAAACACTTTTCTTTTAGGTCACAGCTAAATTCCATGACACTCTAAAAAACTTCTAAGATTGAACCTGTGGTGTTTTACCCTCACTCCAATCACCAAATAACCTGAACAGATTCCTGAGTGCTCTTTAAAAGATGAGGTGACCCTGATGCCATTCCCAGAAGTAAACCTCGAGAACAGAGTTTAGTCCTATTTGCCATGCTCTGGAGCGCTCTCGCTGCTATTCCCTATATCCTCAACCTGATGCAAGCTAATCTTCGTTAGTGTTCTCATTGTGTAGGAGAAAGATCTGGGGCTGCATCTTCCCTGATATGTCTGTCCTCTGTAAGAGGTGATAAATTCTCAGTTACTTGATTTCTTCCTCAGAAAAGGCATTTCATGGCAGTGAAGACGTGGGTAAATGTTCAGTGGATGAAAGAATGGATGGATAGTTGAACAAACATATATAAGCAAGATCAAAAAGTGATTGTATTTTGAGTGTAAAATCATACATTATAATTGCTATTTGTCAGTAAAGGGACTTTGTAATTCTTTCCAGTCAGGAAATATCCAAAATTTACTGCAAATCATTTTAAATACAAAAAGGAGTTGCATAGTATTAAGCACAAAGAAGAATACAGGCTTCCAAAATTCAATCAAGATATTTAACTTAAAAGGAAAAAAAAAAACCCAACTATACATACACACACACAGAGAACATGTGCTCACAAAATTTAGGATTGCATCACATTAAAAGGCTTTCAGAGTTAGGCAGTAAGCCATTTAAATCTATTATTATTCCTCAGAAGTGTAAAATATAATAAAACTTTCAACCTGGATCGAGAGTTGAAAAAAGTAGGCTTTGTAAGCTACATGAACAAATAGTTTTAAAATACTGAAGCTAATGATACAGTGATTGTTGAGACATTGAGAAAAATCTCTCTGGAATTTGACAGCTCTGACTTGTGTTTAAAATATTGTATAACAGCAATTGACTAAGATGATAATTTTCTTTCTTAATGAGTATATGTATTCCAACTCTAGGTTATTAAGAATTAAGTGAAAATTAATAAAATAAGAACCTTACCATTACTATTTTAATTTTAGGAAGATGTGTAATAGATATTTGTTATTACACATATTTATAAACTGTAACAGAATTTAATGTAGTAGTATGATAACCTTTTAAGTACAATTTAAAGGGTAAAATTGAGCAATTTATGTAGACTTTTAATATCTTACTAAGTTTATGCATAGTTTTGAAATATCTCTGATAACTTTATATTCACGGTAATTATAAAGTTTGTTTAATTTGCAAGACTCATTTAGTACTATATTCTGAAAGGTTTTGTTCATTAACTCAGATAATTATTTAAAACAAGAATTCACATAATTAAATTTATAATTGTGGTTATAATACTTGCGAGTATTTAATAAAATTTATAAAATGAGCAAATATTCAAAATTCCCTCAAAAGTAATTTTTTAAATCTGTTAAGTTTATAAATAGAAAAATAAGATTTGTATGCAAAACTTACATTTGAAAATAAGGTTGCAAATTTGTAACTGTAACAAACTGGAGATTAATTTTCAATCCAAGGCAAACTTCTGCATAGTCTTTTGAGGGCACAAGAAAACGTAACAGCAACAACTGTTTTTATCTGATATTACTTTTTAAAGATATTAGCATTATGTTTAGCAAGTCCTCACAGGTACTAGGTGGTTACTTGAAGCTGATTCTATGAAAATATCATAAGTAACTTTGGCACTGAACAATTGAATTTGCAGATTCCACACCTGAGGGTGCCGGATCAAAGAAGGCAGAATATAAGGTTAACAAGGAAGAGTTTGTTGGTATAGGAGAAATCCTGTGTCATAGGGTTTAACACCCTAAAAAGGTCTCTGGGGGCCAGTTTTAACATGTTGCTGTGAATGCTCATAGGACTTTGGAAAAGAGATTATAAATGTCCATGGCAGATGTTGAAGGATAGAAATCAAAGGCTCAGAGAAGCCTGCAGAACATGATGGTCTTCTACATAATGCTGGAAAACCTAGCAGGTGACTGTGTACCTGAGGAGGAGCCCTGGTTCACTAAAGCAATATATATATATATATAGCAACAATAATGAATGCCATCTGTAAGACACCACAATACTTTAACATGAACCTATCTTGAGATGCTGATATGCCAAGGTTATATGAAACTTTACTGAGTTGTTTGTACAGTGCTGCCAACATAAGCACATGGTGGCAAGTTTGTGAATTTAATTTTCAGACCTCATACTATGGCAGCTCTGCTGGACATTCCAGAAAAAGAGTTTCAAAATTGCTTTGAGGGTGGACTGGGCACTAGTGTTGTTGCCTAGCTTCCCAAGGGGAGTACTTTGAAGGTGACCATAGTGATATACAGCAGTGAGGTATGTAGCAGTTTTCCTAGGATGAGTTCATGAACTTAATTGTCAGGTTTCATGATATGCTGATGAGTGGGGCTGACATCAATAAGAATCTCTGTCATGCTTATGTCTGTAGGCCAGGACTGATGGTAGTAGATGCTAGGCCACTTAATATAATAGAACGGGCAATTTGGCAACCTTTACATATCTAAAACAAGGTGTATGTAATTATTGTTATGGGCAGAAAGTTTGGAATAGTGTCTACAAGCATCTGTGGATGCTTATAATAAATAATAAAATAAGCATGGGGAAAAATGCATGAGTAGCCCATGAGGATATTAGTTAATACTTAAAATCAAGAGAGTTGAAGCATGAGCCAGGACAGAGGCTGAAGTCAGGTACTCTAGTTAAAAGAGATTATCCCTGACTGGTTTCTAAAACTGAGCTTGATTTTAGACCCAGAAACTATTAATTGAAGAACAGGCCACGACCAGTGAAAAAGGACCACTCAACAATAACCCTAGTGTATACAGTAATGATTCACCCCGTCTTACTCTAAAAGTCTTACACCTATTTACTTTGAAAACCATACACAGAGGAGAAATGACTAAATAGGTCTTTTGGATAGGCTGTCTACGTTGACTGTGACACTCAGGAACCCAAAACACCATCTTCAAGTCTCCTCTAATGGAGCAAACTCAGGTGAGTTAGGTCATTACCTTATTTGCCAGGTGGATCTCATTTTATATCCACTGGGTATGTGGACCCATTATCCAAGGGCCATTTCCCTTAGTGCCTAATGTACAATTGACATATTCGGCATTGAGAGAATCTTCAAAATAATATCTTGACCTATAGAACTAGTAGAACCTAGTTGAGCTTCTGTGGATTAGGTTAAGACTAGACCTTAACTGAGATTACAAACTTGCTTTTGCTTGCCTCATTCCTTTGAAGACTGTTTTCATTGTACTTCCACACTAAGTCTTATGCACTTGATGCCCTGACTCCACTGCTGCCTCTGGAAAATTCAACCTTGACCCTATGTGAGTTATCCTATTGGCCTGTACTTTAGACCATCTGTAGCTGATATGGTGTATCATTTAAGCATTTCATAAGTTGAAATGTGGTGCACGCACACACACACAAACACATACACAAAATATCTCCTATGGGAAAATTATGTTTTTCTTTCAGAAGTTGATATCACATTTCCTTGGACATACTAAAAATACTCTAAGCAGATATTGTTGAAATAAAATCACCATCTGGAAGCTATGTATGGAAACCTAAAGCAATTTTAATATTGAATGCAATCTATACTTCTGTAGTTCCTGCCTGGTTTCTCTGAAAAATATATGGAAGATGGCAACTTTTCCGTCACATATTGCCAATATTGGGACCTTTCAGTGTCATTTCAAGTACTAAATCAAGGTTTCTTGGTTGTGATAGGTTCTCCATCAAGGTTCAAACTGCTTTGAGTTCTTTCTTCATACTTGAGTGTTCATAAATCAGAGATGTGGTTGACCCTTTATATTTTTCTGTGACTATATTAATGACCAATTTTTCTAATATATAGGCATTTTTTAATTTATTAATTTCTAAAATATGAGTATGTTTCAGGCTATTATTCTCATACCCCTAACCGTACAGCAAGTGGCTGAAAGAATGTTTAGGGTTACTGAAATCAGGAACTAATGGAGGAAGATGGTAATAGAGAAAATTGACTTCTTATCACATTTCACTTGTGGACAACTCCAGAGCTCATACCAGCCTGGTTGAATTATAAATGGCTTATGATTCTTTTATTCTCAATCCATTCTCAGTTCTCAATCTTGAGATTTAATAATATAAAAGTGAAAACTGTAATGACCCTCATTAATGACTAGAGACCTGTATGTGAGAAAGTAAGAGAGAAAAAAGAGGGAGGGGGAGAGAGAAAGAGAGAGAGAAAGAAAGTGAAGATTGGAGGAAAGAAACAAATCCAGTAAGGAAGCAAATAGATCATGATCATTACAGTTATTGCCCCCGGAAGGGGAAAAAATTATCTCTCTTGTATGAAAGCCATAAATAACTAGAAAATTTGTTCCTGGAAATAGTGAGTAGGAAAAATTTTTAAAAATTGACAACTTTGGGAGAAAGAGCAAAATGGTGGTGTTTCTGGAACATTCCAAGTAGGTAGGGGATAAATAAACAATTCCCAAGCAGTTCCTAGGGTGGCCAGTAAGAGCACATGCCTCAGTCCTGAGTGACCCAGGATCCATCCCACAGGACAGTAGGAGTGTTCAAGCCAAACTTCTGTCTCAGTTTTCTGTACATCACCTTTGAATTTTGGGGAGTTAGATATACACATGAACAACTTTCTATTGGGAATAGAAATTGACTGGTACTGTTAGTTGTATCCCAGTATTCTCATAGGCATATGATGACCCATATTCGGATATTACATGACCAACCAGACACATTTACCAGCACCCCTGCTTCCTTCAGGAGACTAACTACTGACTCATGTCCTAAAAAGGAGGGTCATATTTTCTCACACACACCTCTATCATGTTGCTTGGAATATGGTGACAAGATATTCTAAAACATTAGACAAGAACGACAACCAGGAAGGTCAGATGATACGTGGCTTAAATGACAGCATGCAGACAGCCTTTATACTATACTATTATGTGAGAGTGTGAAGTGCCTCTGTGAGGCACATGAGAGTGTTCCCTGCAGATGAAATGATCTCCTAGCCATAATACAGAAACTTTGAAGTTTGATATATTTTATGCAGTTTCCTAAGTTTATATATTTTCTGTGATGATTCAATATTTTGGTCTGTATGTTCTTAAATTAAGAGTGAAAGCAAGGCAAATAGGTTAGTATTGCTTCATAGAAAAGATTTCTATAAGGACTACTGAAGAGAAATGTAATTATAAATTACTGAGAAACTCCTGGAAAGGTAAAGCTGAGAACAGCAAAAATAAGTGAACTAGGGAGCTGGAGCACGGTTGCCTTGGCTCCCAATGCCATACTTCATATTACAGACTTTGGGTTATAAAAAGGCTCAGAGAAATGATAGTATCATATGTTATCACTGTGTTGATCCCAGGAAAATTAACAGCTGCAGAATCTTATCTTTAAAAGTATTTCATTTAGATTTATCTTTATGTTGACCTTTTTGTTATATGTATTGAGAACCATCTTCTGCAAATACTCAACTGAAGTCATAGGATTTTTTTTCTGTATATTCATTCATACATTATAGAGTCAGATTCCTATGATGATGAACTCAAGAAATAATTCTGAAAATGAAGGCAGAAAGGTGTTGGTTACTGATACCCCATTTTAGAGAGTTGTTTCTGTATAGTACTTATATTTGAATGTCTGGGAAATTTTTGGTTGGGGTTTTTCCAAAGTAGCATTTTTGACTCCTAAAAAGGTGTTTATTGAATACTCCCTCTCTGACCTGATACTACTTAACTGTTACCACTGTCTTAAGACATTAGAGTTGGTAGGTCCAGAGAGAAAAGAGAAGATGGAGGACTAGGACGAGTTAAGTAAGACAGGAGAATAAAAGGGAGAAAGAAGAAAGAAGTGGTAAAAGAACAATAGGAATGGTGCTGTTATGGGAAAAACTGAACAGACAACTTCAGCAATAATAGGTTCACTTACATAAAAGCTTTTGCGCATAAGTGGACTACAGTGGGAACAGAGGAGCATGCTTGTCATTAAGTGACCAAAATGTTGGCTGTGCTATAAAATTGCAAGGTAATATTAACACAGGATGGGGTCTGACCCTCTGAGCCAAATATTTTTCTTTAGGGCATATCTGTGCTAGAAATTTGTATAACTTTTTCCTGGTCATTCCTGGTTCATTTTTTAAAAACTCTTTAACAAACACAATTAAGAGAAAAAAAGGAACAATTTCCATGATGTTACTCTATTTGCGTTTCATCACTTTTTCATGAGAGAGGGTTGTTTTTTGATAGATTCGATATTAAATTTACCCAGATAGCCTTGATCTCTTTAGTATAAAATGAAAGCTCCTGATTCATTGAAGAAAAAAGTACCTGTGGTGTATATTTAGAGATAATGCTAACTGTATTTGGTTGTCATAGAAACTGAAATGTTAAAATAATAATGAAGTGATTACTAAAAAAAAGTACATAGAGTTGTTATGGTAACTACTCATTTTGGCAAATATTTTTTTCTTTTTTCTCTAAATTACCCATCTGAAATACTAGTGTCACACAATTGCTGTTCTGATAAATACGATACGTTTCATGTCAAATGTCCTTCATACTAAAGACAGACACATTAGCTTGGAAATATTTTACATCTACATGAAATGTAATAAGATGAATATGTATGTATTATGTGTGTTTGTGTGTGCTTAAGGAAGTCACGATGTACAGCCCCCTCTTAAGGACTGGGGGCTTAGGTTCCATTTCTCTGAGGGAAGAGTATCTATATTTGTTTGGAATTCTCTGCATTGGGTATTTGTCTACTCTCATGCATGTATTTGTTTATTCAAACATTTATTTATATATTATTTATATATTAATATATAAACATATATTTATATATTAATTCTACATATTTAGTTCAGGCACAAAGAAGGACAGTCTGAGATTATAAGTAGTAACTAGAGTCACCATTCCAGTGTGTGATTTTGGACACTTAAAAGGTGGAAGATAGGCATTGATTCAGGGAGTCTATTAGCAAAAAAGAAGTAGGTTGCTCTGTTAACTGATGATAAAGGAGAAGAATTGGAAGATAATTAATTTTTTAAATACTTATATAGTTCTGGGAACCAGGCTTTTTTCTCATTTGTTTTCTCATTTAGACTTAATAATTACCCTTGGAAGTTCATAGTGTTCTCATTTCACAAGCAAGGAAATTGAATCTCAGAGATGCTGACTAACTTGCCCAAGGTCATAGTTAAGGAAGTGTGGAGCCAGGATTTGCATCTGTACATGTGTATCTTAAGACACATACTATGGCTTTGACAAGTGGCTGATTCTATGACTGAGGCGGGACATATACAAGATGATCCTGGAGAATTTTGTAGTGTCAGAAAGTAAAACAGTTCTAAAAGCAAACAAACAAAACCACCCGTGTTGGGAAGGGTATCTTAAAGGGATACAAAGGACATTGGAGGCAACTGAACTCCCAAAGGATTAAGTTTGAATAATTTAAATAACAACATAATGGTTTATAAAAGCTAGTGGGTTATGACCCTAGCATAAAACAAAAATCCCTGAATACATATTTATATAAATAAATGTTTGAATAAACAAATACATGCATGAGAGTAGACAAATCCCCCATGCAGAGAATTCCAAACAAATATAGATACTCTTCCCTCAGGGAGATGGAGCCTAAGCCCCCAGTCCTTAAGAGGGGGTGTACATTGTGACTTCCTTCCAAAGAGTACAATATGTAATGGAGGAAAAGAATAACTTCACAGTGGAAAAATTTGATAAATACTACCTGAAGCATGTAAGCAATATTAACAGCAACAGTGATAAGTTATGTCGGTAGTATATCCCTTTGATATGATGTGATTAGAATCACACTTTGCCCCTGTATCTTTCTCCCCCAAACCTCAAAGAATAGTCTAATCATTAGAAAAACATCAGATTAAAGGTCACTCTGCAAAATATATGACTAAAGAAAGACATTAGCTAAAAACTAAGAAAATCTTCATGAAATATGGACTTTAGTCAATAAAAACGTACTAGAATTCTTTCATTAATTGTGACAGATGTATTAACATCTCATGTAAGACTTTAATAAGATGGGAAACTAAATATAGGGTATATAGTACTGTGTACTATATTTGTAATTTTTCTGAAAACCCAAAACTATTCAAAAATAAAAAGTTTATTTTAAAAGGAACATTCTGTATTTATTATATCACACTGTAGACTTTTTTAAAAAACGACTTTTCCTCTTGAAATTCATTGTATCAGGATTTTGTCTGGAAAATCTTAGTTATACAAAGAGAAATGTGATTATGGTTGATTTCCAACCCAACTCTATCTTCTAGGAATTTTTTAATACATCCATAGCTTTTTAATTTTTTTTTAAAGTAAAAAGTGAACAGCACATAAACTATAAGATACTTCTTATGCCCATTATAACTTATGGATTCTGTTTTCTATCTGACAGTAGATGAAATTTTGCTATTATATAGATATTGGTAAACATCGCTCTGGGTAAATTACAGACTTATTAGTCAGCGTTCCTCAAATCAATGCATATATTAATTATTTATCAAAACATCCTACTATACTGCAGAACTCATATGTCCCTCCTGGTAATAATTCCATTAAAAATCTACATATGTACAGGCTTGGAATAACCACATTTAGTGCCATTGAATGCACAATTTTAATGTCTCTATTTTTATTTAAGAAAGTTGAAAATGAAAAAAAATTCTACAAGTAAATATATCCCTCCCTTTTTTGTCTTGAAAACTGGTATAAATACCAATCGTTAGGCCTAGTGGGCCTAGGCTAAGACAGAAAGGTGTCAGGCCTAGGCTACAATGGAAAAATACCAGTTAATTCCTGGCAAATTTCTGGACTGCAAGCTTTCAAAAAAAAAAAAAAAAAAGTCTAGTTCACTCCCAAGAAAGATAGGAAAATGCTAATTAATTTCTTGCTTCTAGTTCACTCTGTTTCTTGCTTGGCTAACTCCCTGGGAGACAGACCGGGAGGTACCAACTGTTCCCCACTGACTTTTAAACAATGCCAGGTCAGGAAAGTAATGAAACTAAGATGCATAGAGGGGAAATATTAAAATAATAACCTATGATGTATGGCTAACTAACTGCAAAATTCTGTTATCCAATGCTTGCTTGCTACCCTCCCCGGATGCACTTGAGCAGCCTGCGTGCCAACTAGGATGTAGACCAAGCCTTAAAAACCTGACCCCTTAAGCACTCGGGGCTGCTCTCAGAAACCCCATGTTGGGACACTGTGGTAGTCGCTGGCCGGCTCTTCCATAAAAGGACTCTGCTGTAAATTCATCTTGTTTGGCAGTGTGGTCTTTATGGAACTCCTGAGTACAACACCAATAATCCAGGGACCACAAACAATGAAAAAAAATGTAAGATGTGGACCTTCAGTGACCTCAAACATGTGCCAGATGTCACTGTTGTTTGCTGCAGGACCCTTAGGCTGAAGGCTTATGGAACTGGCCAGGATATCAGCCAAACTTTTATTCATATTTATTGTACATTTTAAATATATTAATATGTTTTAAGGGCTCTTGAGAATACTGTTTCCACTGTCTCTCAAATAGAAACTGCTTTGTCACTGTGTTCCATGTAACACAATGGGATGTAGTCGTGAAGACTTGAGTTAAGGGACAGCAAATACAAACATAAAGACTTCTAACACTTATCAAATGGTTCTCAGTTTCATTATTTAACAAACAGGGACAATAATACTTGGCCTGACTTTTGGTAAGTTTGCAGGTTGATAAGTAAAATAACTGATCTGATAAGAAGTGCTTTTAACTATAAAACCTACATAAAAGAGAGAATTATTCCTGTTACTATTGATGAAGAAAAACTATAGAGAAATGAGAAAAACTAGTTGTATATATTGACACTCCGTAAACAACTCCCCAAAATATGGTGCTTTGACAGGATGAAGTAAAGAATTTCCATCCAGGTCTCTCTGACCTTCTCCCTTTCTCCTCTTAATCCTGTGCCTCCCCCAAGCAGGGTGTGGATGATGCTCCCTCATGTGCCTAGAAACCGAACTTGCCAACAAGGAATGCAATTGCCTTTGATCTATTTCCTGAAATCCTATTCATCTGAGAAGATTAAAGCTCATATTACAGAGGAAGAAACTGAAAGATAAGCACCATGCTAGAGCCCGGAGGAACTTTGTTTGCTGGTACCATTCACTTACCAAGGAGAATTAATTACTAACATTTTCCTGAACATTGGGCTAATCATTTCCCCTAAAAATCTTTATTACCCCTTAACATTACTCTTATCTCCTTCAGCCCCATCCCCCTGCGAAAAAAGAAAAAGGCACATAAGAGCCTGAATCTCATTGAATTATTTGATAACTGTTCTCCCGAAATTACTCCATAACATACTTATGCAGAGTCACTTGTCTCTCCTGGTAATGATTTTATTTAAAAATGTAAGTATGTGAAGCCTTGTAATAAACACATTTAGTGCCACCGAATACACAATATTTATGTTAATGCTTTTTCACATTAAATAAATTTGTATATCTTTTTCTCTTACTAATCTGCCTATTGTCAGTTTATTTTCTGCAAACCTTTGGAGAGTGAAGGGGAAGTTTTTTCTCGACCTCTACCTTTGAAATCTAGCATGGCTCCCCAAAGACTAGCTATGCATAAGTACCTGTAAGGCTACTAGTTCACCTTCCACACAGGGTAATAAAATGTTGGGCCTACTTAGGCATTTAAAAATGCTTTTCCTGAATAAAAAATCACAATAAAAGATGTTTTAGTGCTACTGTGTCAGTTGTGTAAATAGGGTCTGGCTATGAGTGAAGCCCGTGGATGGGCAAAAATCCTAATGGGGTCCTATTATTTGAGAAGAAAAGCAAGAAGCGATCAAAACAGAACCCCAGGAATACACCAGTGTACACAGAGAATTGTGTAGCACTGTGCACATTAATGTTTTATTTTACAGAGTTGGGCCCTTGTAAATTTAACTCTTCTTCTGCCCTTCACAGTAATGCTTGATATCCCTTCTATTCTTAACTAAATTCCCAAATAATCTGTTACTTCTATTTCATTTCTAATTCAAATTCAACTCCAAGAAATATCCAGTCATTTTTGTCTGCAGACAGGAGAATTAGAAACAGAAATGATAAAGTAATGAGAGGGTTTTAAGGTATTTCTGAGATTCTGAGGTGAGAGAAAGTGCTTCATATTTATAGGGGGTTAAGAGAAAGAATCCATTCTTTTGAGAGACTGAGTTGAAGGAAAAAGAACACAAAGGGTCAAGTCCTAAACTTGAGGAATGTCTACAAGTTGGAATGGGAAGAGGAGCTAGTTCAGCTAGAGAGAGGGTCTGAGGAACAGGGAAAGAACAAAGACAGAGCGAGGTTCGAGCCGTCTTATTAAGGATTATGCATCAGCTATGACAGATTGTTTTACTGGATTTCTTTTAAAATTGCTTTTGATTATGGGCTTTTATAGGTTTAAAAAAAGCTTGACAATCAATGGATGAGAAAAATTGTCTACCTCTTAGTTCTGATTCAAGCATCATTTCCTCTGAGAATTTTAAAAAAAATGTAAAAACATGCCTTGACTCTATCACTACCTTGTGAAATCTAATTTAAATATCTCCTCTTTCATTTGACTGAATCATAAGGTCCGTTTATAGCCTTATTTCAAGATGCATTCATTTGAAATTGCTTATTGAGGAATTGGAAACTATAATTAAATGCATATTGGGAAAACATTATTTTGAGATGGAAAAAATAATCCTCACTAATATTATGTTGCAGCAATCACTTCCTGCACTTTCAACTATTGAGAAACTTAGGTCGTTCTTACCTCTCATCACCTCCCATCAATATTAGCATCATAACACGACTATTGTGGTACTTCTGCTTTTGATTTTTCCATTTGATACCATAGGCACTGGCTAGTGGAACATGGACTAACGTTGGCCCAGGAATGTTTCCCAATTTAATTTGTTGTCAGTGTATCTCTTTAATCTTGCTCATTTTATCATAGATGCCAGTGTAAGTGAGGAACCACAATTCTGTCTGCATTGTCTGCCTCTGCCGTGGAAACGCTACGGAATTTCTTTTTGGAACTAGCAAGGAGAACAATTAGTCATCAGAAATCCCACTTGAATTGGCACAAGAAAAGTAATAACTATTAAGACGAAAATGTTTTGATTCATGGGCCTCTTTTTCTTCCTGAACTAAGAATTAGGATTTGGTATAATTATTATGCTGAGCATTTTTCTTTATCTGAGGACTTCCACTTCAATTTTGCTTGTTTTATTTTCAATTTATCTCATGCATGCATGACTTAAAAAGGACTTATTCACATCAAAAATGTCATTCCTTAAAAAAAAGCTCAATAATAATATATAAGTCAAATTGTGTTTGCAAATTCTAGGCATATTTGGTTATCGAGTAAGAAACATTCATAGGCCGACCCTACACCCATCCCTAGAGCCTCTCCATTTGAAAATGGTACTCCACTCTGTGTTTTAAAAAATGATGCAATTAGGTATTATAGTATCTTAGTTGTCATTGATGCTATAGTTCATGCACAGATCTTTTCAGGCGAGTACAGACAGAAAAGCCAAAGTGGCTCTGGCCAGCTTCCAAGAACATTTCAGGGCTCTTCAAAGACACTTGGAAATGGACTTCAGTAATGCAAATGTCAAGTTATCTGTGACTAGACCTAAGGAAGATAAATATACCCTTTACACAGCAACTAATCAAATCAACTTCCTTTTCCTGTCTGCTTCATAAAAGGCTTACTCTGGAAGGCTGCTTAACTCCGAGGTCCCTTTGTCCTTGTTTTGCAGACAACTCCAAATACCTACATTTGCTTTGCAATGACACTAAATGAGTCTTTAGATTTGTAGTGTGTCCATCTAGACAATTCATCATCCTTCTATCAGAGCTCCTAAAAGATAAGGACACTTCTTCCTTTTGTATTTCCAGAACCTAGAACAGTGCCTGGTATAAGATGCCTTTAAAGCTTGCCAAACAAACAAGTGGAGGTTTAATTGATGGATTATGGTTTATTGACTTATGAAGTGTACATTAGAATATGTCTCAAAGATGAATTTCTCTGTCTTGTGATGTTATTTTTTTTCTAAAATCCCTATTTTCCTTTTCTGTCCTGTCCTTCCATTGAGCCTTTCAATCTGTCCAACTAGGGCCCAAGTGTCTAGTGCTTTACTCCCCTTTTTGATTCTTCAACCAAATTCTTACAGCCTTCCATCTCTCACGAAACCTAGCACAGTCGCAGACTATTCTATTACTTTTATAACTGACTTTCAGTAACTGACTCGCGGTGTCTACCTTTCCCAAAAAACCTGTCAAAGTTCACGGAGCTCATGGTTTCTATTATCTGTGTACTTTCTCCTTTCTTTCAGCTCTTCAGTGAGGCAGCAGAGATCACACCCCCTGTTTTATGACTGATACAAGAAGTGAAATGGGATTACCCAGCCTTTCTTATCTGTCTCCAGGACACAGAAAGTAGCTTACTTTTTAGAAAAAGGGCTATTCTGGAATTCTGTGTGGATGAGAGGAATGAATTGTAGGAGTGATCTGGCAGCTTGAGACATGACTAATTATAAAGGGGAGGTGACCTAATAAACCTACTTTTAGTATCTAAAAATCAATGTAGGTAATAAAATGCATAGGGTCTTGAAGGAGCTTTGGAAATTTGAAATGTACACTGCCTTGCCTATTCTTCCATTTTCTCTAAGAAATAAAAATGACAAATATCATCACAGAGTAATTACAACAAAAAGAAGTCAAAAAGATGAATAGAAAATAACATTTTGTGATCTACAAGTCTTAAGTAATAAATTCTGCAGTAATATGACTTGGTTGCACTTTATCCTGAGTCCCTTAATTCTCTTCCATATCTATTGTGGGTGTGTGTTATTTGTGTGTTTACACTTTGCTTTGAAATCCTCTTCTGTTGCTACCATTACAATGAGACAGAGAAAAAGGTGCTGACATAGCCCACCTCGGCTACACTCATGAAGAAGGCACAATTTTTTTTTTTTTTTTTTGTAGAGACAGAGTCTCACTGTACAGCCCTCGGGTAGAGTGCCGTGGCGTCACACGGCTCACAGCAACCTCTAACTCTTGGGCTTACGCGATTCTCTTGCCTCAGCCTCCCAAGCAGCTGGGACTACAGGTGCCCGCCACAACACCTGGCTATTTTTTGGTTGCAGTTTGGCTGGGGCTGGGTTTGAACCCGCCACCCTCGGCATATGGGGCTGGCGCCCTACTCACTGAGCCACAGGCGCCGCCCAAGAAGGCACAATTTTAATAACCACTGAATATGTATTAATATGTACAGACACCTCAACAAAAACTGAGAAAATAACAGCTGCTACATGAAAAGTCATTTAAGTGGAGACCCTAACTGCAATTTCAAAATAAAGTTAACACTAAAATTAAGCCTATAGATGTGAAAAAGAGGCCAGGATCATATTCATGTTGAGTTAATGAAATATAAAGAGGCCATTCTTTTGAATCACAGAAAGAGATTCTGGAGTTGGGGGGAAGGAGATGATGAAGTATTTGCTCAGGCGTCACAATGAAATATAACTTATCTTTCATTTCTATAAAATTTTGATGTCCTCTCCCTTATAATAGTTTAGGGGTGCATGCAGATTTTTGTTTTATGTTATTATAGGATCAAAATATCTCAAGTGGCCTGTAGATGAAGTATATGAAACAAAATGATTAAGAAAAGGAGTTAAATATTTATGTGAAATAGCTGCTATCAAAGGCAAGACTTAATGACTAGGACTTCCTGTTATAAAAAGTTAAGATGGATAATTATGTGAGAGTAAAGAGGCTCTTAACATAACAAATATCAAAAGGTTAATCAATTTCAATGGAGATCTGATATTTAGGATCACTCTGTTGAAGTTCCAAAGAAGTTCATTATGTCCAATAATAACCAATTTATGATCTGGGACACCATGAATTTTAAAATAAAGTTTTAAATGAGTTTACATAAGTTATTAGAAAATGCAACATGCGATGAAATATATTATGAGATGTACACCATTTGAGATAAATCCTAAACTTTTGCTACTGACTCCAGGAGTACATTCGTCTTCTTTACAGAAAGCACACAAACTTTGGTGCTTTAGTCAGGGGAATGTTACTGAGCTGGATGGACCAATGAGCTGCCCTAGAGGGGTGTTTGTGTTTTTAATGGAACTTATAATTTATGAAATGTCTGTAATGGTGATGCTAAGTGTGCTGAGATGTGGAAAATATAAGAAACATAGCTGTTCCAGTGCTTACCTGGCTCCCTGTCTGCAGCTGGCTACAGGCTAACCAGATAGATATGCTTAATTGAACACAGCATCATGGATTGACATCATCCTAAGCTTTAAAAGAAAAAAGAGAAGCCTTCTTTTCCTTTTACAGAAAGTACAAACAATCCATCTTTGACCAAAGTACCTGGATTAAAAGTACAAATTTAATGAGTCATGTCAGACTGTGTTGTCAGATAATTAAATACAGATGCCAAAAGATTTTTACCACCATCACACATGCAAATTTTCTGGAAGTTTTGACTAAATTGTAGAAATATATGACATTACATTTTTTCCCTCTTTACCCATGTGTTTTGATCTTTCATTCATACATCGTGTTCTTTAAATGCAGATGCTCACACTACAATGAATTCACCTATCCATATTTATTGGGTACCTTGTTATGGCGGGCAATGTTTCACAACCTTTTAGATACGCTATCTTTATTTATCCATATTAAAATCTACTGAGAATGAATTTAGGAATGTCAAAGGGATTAACCCATATCACTGACATGAAATGAGCTCTTCCTTGCTCACTGCAAATTCTCAGGGACTAGTTGGGGTGGAAGGATTACCTGTGGTGTCATTGTGAAGGGGAGTGACATGTACCCTTCACAGTTTCAAGATATGTGAAGTTCTAAACGCGGTTAGTCTGCAATAGCAGTTTCATAAGAATGAATTTGAATTTTTGTAAGAATGCGGAATGCATGATGGACTCCAATTAGTGTAGATAGTTGGTTTATTATTAGAGAATTAAGTAGATAGATAAGGTTGTGTGTGTACTTTTCTTATGTTATCCATTTACAAGCGCAGATTCACAGACTATAACGGAAAATATGATTGCACTAATAATGTGCCCTTTTTCTGAGTGCCTTTTTGTTTCATTATATTGAATATTTGAATTCAAGACAGCAGTTTTAGCCATCCTCAAAGATACCCTTGACTTCAGCAGTATAATTCATTTAAAATGGATTTAGTCATTTATATCTTCATGGGAAATATTGCTTTTTTTTCCCCACTGAAAACCCAGCAGACCTATGAGAGCTCAGATTTCTAGCACATGGTGACATTTTGACCTTTCAGGCTGTAAGCAGCAGGTTGGTTTATACTTCATAGTTTAAGAGTTCATTATCAACTCAATACTGTTATCAGTTGCATTGGCTCATCAGTACTCACCAGTCCTGGGATCTGGTGAACCTACAGAGGACTGATGGCCTGAAGAAATGTAAAAAAAAGTTTCTAGGCTACTGAGCCTAAGCTCTGTCCAGAGTTCTGTTACATTAGACTTCGTATTATCTAGACTATGGTTCTTTGATGCTGAAGATGGTATTGTATTTATTTATTGATTCCAATATCCAGCACAGCGTGGTATAGAGCTTGATATATGCTAGGGATCCACAAAATCAAACTCTCAGCTTTGCTTTAAACTTGGGCAGGAAACCAGTAAGGGGTGGTTGCCTTTGTATGTTTTATATGTGGTATTGGATCAATCTTTTGCCTTACATTTCTGTTAGTTTTTGGTCCATATCTCGCTGGTTGCTGACCCCTGAAACCTGCTTCTCCCTAGGCCTACAGTGTTTGAGTCACTCCTCTGATCCATAGCTACCCTTCGGAGTTCTGAGTGAGGTACAAACCTCACTGACTGCATATTCAGGTTCAAAATTCTATGTATCCATTCATCCCACCCCCCCAAATATAATTGACTTATGTAGTGAAGTTAATATCAAAATGGGTTTATAAATTTCTTCCTATGGGGCAGCTCTTGTGGCTGAGTGAGTAGGGTGCCGGCCCCATTACTGAGGGTGGCGGGTTTGAACCCCACCCTGGCCAAACTGCAACAACAACAACAAAAAAAATAGCTGGGCGTTGTGGTGGGCACCTGTAGTCCCAGCTACTCGGGAGATTGAGTCAAGAGAATCACCAAGTCCAAGAGCTGGAGGTTGCTGTGAGCTGTGAAGCTACAGCACTCTACCGAGGGCAACAAAGTGAACGATCTCTAAAAAATCAATCAATAAATAAATAAATAAAATTTGTTCCTACAAGGGCATTGTTCCTTGCTTCATTTGACAATAAGATTCTTGCTATTGCTCTTACATCATCTTATGCTCACTTTCATCAAAGAACTACAAAGGAGAAAAGGCCTTAACTGGGTTTTATTTCCATAACCCCCAGATTCCTTTTTTTTTTGTGGGGGGGGACAAGAAAAGTTTTAAGGTATGGAGAGTTAAGCAATTTGTATAATTCCCCAAAGGGAGTTGTAAGTATAGCTGAGGATCAACTTTCTGAAATTTTCTCTCCACATCATGGGTTCCCCCTGTTCCTTCAGAATATTCACTTGTGCCTCACGCCCTGCTGCTATTTTTATTTCTCAGCTGTCCAAAATGACCTGATTGCCTTACCTTCCACTCAGAAGTCTGTATTATGTTTCTAGATTTCTCTCAGTAATTATCTGGGGATGAAAATTAGTGTTAAGTTTCAGTTGAGGTACCCTAAATTTCACAGTTGCAAAGAATTCCCAGGGCATCTATACCTGATAGCTTTAATACCGCAACAGAACTTTCTTCAGGGGTTCCTATACCCTGGACCCACTTGGGTCTTCATAATGTAGGTTTAGTCCTGCCTCCAAAGTATGATAAGTTTAGCTGATTGCATTTCCTTCCTCCTCCATGTGAAACCATGATCTCAGCATTTAGTCTGTAATTTAAATTTTCTCCTGAGACTTGGGGAATATCCTGATGATACTGAATCAGTGTCTTCTTGGAATCTGCAGCCCCTTACCCCTTCATGAGTTTTTCCAATATCTACTTAAAATGTCCTTGAATGCAAAATGTCCTTCCACCTTTCAAGCCCTGAACTTCTTCTGGCTTTGAGAATTACTTTATGGTTATTATGGGCAAGTGGAGACTGAAAGCCCCAGGCACCCAGGTCCTCGTCCTCTAATTCTTCTGCTCTGATTTCTTTTTCTGCTCATTCTCCAGCACCTGCACATCTGCATGTTGGCAATGGGTCTGTTGTGTGGGTTTCTATTTCCTTTCCCGCCTCCTCTTCTGTTGCCATTGCCGTCTCCTTCTTTCTTCCTCCTTTTCCTTCTCCTTATCCCCCTTCTCCTCCTCCTTCTCCTCTCTACCCTCCCCTACCTCTATTCAGCCCTGTCTTCTGAATCCTTCTCTTTACTCTAGACACACATTTTCAAGTATCTCTGATCCTCAAACAAAAAATAAAACCTAAATCTCGGCCTCGGTCTTTACTCAGCCTCACTTGGTCATGCCGTTTTAATTACCACTATCTCCTCCCTCTGGAAATATTTCAAAATCATTTTTTTTCTCAGCTTTTCTTTATATCTCAATCCACTGCACTCTGGCTTCCACTTTGAACCCTCTATCTAAAGACTCAGACTAACTTTAACAATAATTATGCAATTGTCAAATTCCAATTTGTTTGTTTTATTGTTGCTTCATTCTTACTCATACTTTCCTGAGTATGAGTAATACACCTGACGTTCTCTTTCCCTCTCTCATTGAAGTGTTGATACCAGCAAGGATTCCATCTTTAACCAGAAAGAAAAAAACTGAACTCTTCCTAGCTAATTTCATACATACTAATAGTTTCAAATAACTAAAAATATGTATTCAGATCACTCGTAAGTCATGGTGCTGTTCAGAACTCTATTTTGAGATTCAGGCTCATGATCATCTGCAGGACATCACCACCTGTAGGTTTTGCAGATTAAGAATGATCATATAATTTATTTCCCAAAGCAAGACACTTTTCAGAGGAAAGAGGGTACCATTGCTAAATTAAGCTGGGACAACAGGAAGAAATCAGCATAGTTCAGGCAAATCATGATGAATTATCATCTATACAAGTATCAAACTTGATCTTCCTCCTATATTCTCCATGTTTTCTAATACCTCCACCCATCTAGTTATCTAAGCAAGAAACCTGAAAGCAGACTCTGATGCTTTCTACCCTCCTGCCCCATATCCTCAGGCCACTCCTCCAAATTGGCCTCGTAAATATTTCTTGGATGTATCTGTTTTTGTATATCCCCACTCTTACTACTCAAGTGCAGGCTCCCCTCTTTATAGCTTGCTCTCCATCCTGTCTTGATCTCCCTAAATTCGTCCTTAGCAATCTATCAGAAAGCAATATGGTAATATCACTATGTTGAAAAGTCTTAGATTTTTTTTTTCTTTCACCTTGAGCAGAGGTTCTCATCCTTCTTAAATTAAAAATATTCCACAAACAAACCCTTATGTGATAGATTTGAGAATTGTAGTGTTCGGTAATTGAAAAACAATGCATAATGATGAAAATATTTCTGCACATTTCTTTAGGCTTTTAAATAAACTTGTAATTGACTAATCAATATGGCTTATAAAATAAATATTAAAACTAGAAATTTACATAAATTGAAAATGTTATTTCTTATAAGAATGGATTTTCAGATGCATTTATGTAACTCAGGGTCCCCTGAGGAGCTTCAGCTTAGTTTGAGAAACTTTGGCACCTCAAGTGATTGTCTAATATAAATTGCCTTTCTTCCCTACTCACGTAACACCTTCTAGATAAAGGTAAATGAAAATAGCTAGCTTAATGTAGGGGAAAAGGCAAGTCTTTTTTCCAATGGTCTTTTTGACATTTGGTTTGCCTGCCTCTCTTCTCTTCTCAAGTCATGTCTTTTGGACTCTTTCTCTAGCCCGTTTTTTCTAAATCTTTGATTTTGTTATGCAAGAGAAACATACAAAGCCTCTCTGTTTCCTTCCATATAAACTTTGCTTTTGTCCTTTCTCTGTTATATGAGTTTCCCATAAGTTGGCTGCCCTACCAGTCCAGATCAGGCTCATGCACCTATTTCACATCACCCCACACAACTCTCTTCAGGCCCAGAGGCTTGCACAGGCCCTGTGCTCATCACAGTCTTGTGCCTGCCTTCTTATTAGCTTTGCACTTGGGGTCCTCCTCCCCTCCTCATCTTGACTTCATCCTGCTTTTAGAAATCCCATTCTTTTCTCAAGAATAAACTCAAGCAAATCTTTCTTTGAAAAGCCCACTGGAGAACTTAAAGCCAAACTAATTCCTGTTCTCTGAATTCCCGTAAGTCTTGAGTTAGTCAGGTGGTTCATGATAGATGGAAAGACCACAGCCTTGAGCTGGAGATTCCTGAATTTGGATACTGTGTCTAACACATAGTAACCATGGACAGAACATTTTATACTTCAAATTCCTCATGTGTAGAGTAATAAACAACTCTAATCTTTGTTTCTATAGCCAAAAGTCTGTTCTTAAATTACTTGACTGTTTCTCTTAGGAACTTTTAGAGTATAGAAAACATTTCTTATATCCCAACTCAGTGGAGAGATTTTGTGAGTTATCAGTGGTTGACTTGTTGATTGATTGATATTCATTCAGAAACAAAATCTATATGGATGAAATTTCAGCCACCTGGAGTTTCTTAGTGGAAGAATAATCTCTGTAACTAAATTCTATTTCTCTTTATTAACTCTGACCCCTTGTAATCCTTTACATTAATTATATGTACATTCTCTCCTCATTATTTTTCCTTCTAACTGGATTTTCCTATAACTGATTTCACTTTCACAATTTTCTTCTTGACCTAATTCACTCAGTATTCCTATGCTAAGTGCAAAACATTTTTCATGTTTGAATCCTGCCAAATCTCCCGTATTATATAGAACAAATAGAAACATAGAAAGCAGTAATCCAATTATAGCATTGCTACATATAGTTTTTCCTAAATCAAATCACATTTAATACCTATTTGAGATTTTGTTAGAGCAATTGCAATAGAAGAACTAAATAATAGTGATAGGAAGTTTAGCAGGTTTGGTCCCTTCTTTTGGTGGTAGTGGAAACTCTAGCAGGTTTGGCCCCTTCTTTTGGTGGTAGTGGAAACTCTAGCAGGTTTGGTCCCTTCTTTTGGTTGGTAGTGGAAACTCTAGCAGGTTTGGCCCCTTCTTTTGGTGGTAGTGGAAACTCTAGCAGGTTTGGTCCCTTCTTTTGGTTGGTAGTGGAAACTCTAGCAGGTTTGGTCCCTTCTTTTGGTTGGTAGTGGAAACTCTAGCAGGTTTGGTCCCTTCTTTTGGTGGTAGTGGAAACTCTAGCAGGTTTGGTCCCTTCTTTTGGTGGTAGTGGAAACTCTGGCGGGTTTGGTCCCTTCTTTTGGTGGTAGTGGAAACTCTGGCAGGTTTGGTCCCTTCTTTTGGTGGTAGTGGAAACTCTGGCAGGTTTGGTCCCTTCTTTTGGTGGTAGTGGAAACTCTGGCAGGTTTGGTCCCTTCTTTTGGTGGTAGTGGAAACTCTGGCAGGTTTGGTCCCTTCTTTTGGTGGTAGTGGAAACTCTAGCAGGTTTGGTCCCTTCTTTTGGTGGTAGTGGAAACTCTAGCTTTCTGCGTCAGTGCTTCTGCAAAGTCTATTGTCCTTCACTGTGGCAATTCTCTATAAAATGGGTGACTCCTGACTAATGTTTATTGCTATACAGCTGTGGTCAAAAAGACAAGAGAGATGGAGGGGGACTGCTTGCTGTCGGCAGGCATATGTGTGTGTGTGTGTGTGTGTGTGTTTGTTTATGTGGGTAAGTGTACATGTTTTCCGTGATATGGAATTATTGTCTGGGAATTAAGAATCTGTTGCATAAAACAGTAAAATACCACATTAATGAGAAAGAGAGAAAAAAAAGATAAGAAGAATCAGAGAACCGTAAGACAGCAACCGAAATCCTGACAATCATAATAACATACCAAATATCTCATATTCCCTGTTCTAGTATTTAGTTTTGCTCCTAGAAGAGACAATTAACATTTGTATTAATTTTAATTTGTAAGCTCTCTTTCTAATGTGCCAATAGATAGCCCCAAACTAGTAAATAATTATGTATTGTACAAACATATTTTTTGTCTTTTAACTGTAAGCTTCACAGCTCCAAAGCAAATTAATCTCCTAATTGTGTGTTCTCTGTTAACCTACAGTAAATACATCACCAGATATAGTAGAAAGGCAAAATAAAACATTTTTTGATCACCAGAGACAAATTGTTGACAAACCAGTCTGATTACTGTTAAGACTTTGTTTAGTAAAGAACTTTATTAGAAAATGAAGTAGTTTAAATAAAGTAGTAAAAGTGGTAAAAATATGCAGAAACCATATCTTTCCTTCTCTCATTTTTTTTTTTATCTGCAACAATAATTCATGAAAATGGCTCCATTTTTCTAGCACAAAATCTAAAACTCTGACTTCTATATGCCTATTTTCTTCTTTCCTTTGATTACACAATCAAGCTTGGATATTTGTTTAAAGCTAATTTACCTCCACTTTCCTTTTGTACTGGCTTCTATCCTGTCTTATGTTGAGATTGCTCCCTCGTCATCTGTCTGTATGTCTCTCTTGCATCATAAGAGATATTTCTTTTCCATTAAAGTGGCTTCTCTTCTCCAAACCTATCTGTCTCTTCCTCAGTCTTCTGCGTCTTGGCAAGGGGTACCCATCTCTACTTATCCACACATCACTTTCCACCATCTCCCAGCACCCAAACCATTCTGAAAAATTTTCTTCTAGAGAACATCTCCAAACTGTCCATTTCTTCCAACTTCTCTAGCACACAACTCTAGACCAAGTCAAAAATATCTTTCATGCAGACTCTTTTCCTTCTCTAATATTTAGACTTATATCACAGTCAAATAATTTTTTTATAAAGGTAAATCAGGCCAAGGGTGGTGGCTCATGCCTGTAATCCTAGCATTTTGCTGGGAGGTAAAGATGGGATGATGACTTGAGCTCAGGAGTTCAATGCCAGCATAAGCAAGAGTGAGTCCCCATCTCTAAAAAAAGTAGAAAAATTAGCCACCTATGGTAGCAAACACCTATAGTCCCAGCTACTCAGGAGGATTGCTTGAGTGCAGGAGTTTGAGGTTGCTGTGAGCTACAATGTCACTACTGTGTGAAGTCAGGGTTTGACAGAGTAAGACTCTGTTTTCAAAATAACAACAACAAAAAAAGTAAATCAAATCACTTGCTTCAAACTCTTCTTAAAAGCCTTCTATTGCAATACAAACTTCCTTCCATGATTCTACCAGGGCCTCTTAGTCATGTGTGGTCTTGCCCAAACACTGTTCATCCTGGCTCACATCACACCTTCGTTGCCCATTCCTTCTCAGCTATGCTGGTCTTCTTCCTTCCTTGAAACATGCCAAAATGCCGCAGTTGACATTTTTGGTCTGGACTCTTTATGTACAGACTGTCTAGAAAGCTCCTCTTTGGGGTCTCACAGAAATACTATTTCTCATCCCCTAGCTCAAAGTTCACCTCATTAGACAAATTTACATACAAATACCAGTTTCAAAACGAGCCCTTCTGTAGTCATACACTCTAGCTCTCTAACATGTCCTCTTCATTTACTTTATGGCACTTTTCGAAGCTCTAATGGTCTGGTTTTATGGCTTGCTCACTCATTGATTAGCTTTTTGCTCACACTTTGCTAAGCCCCAGGAAAGCAGAGACCTTGCCATTATTATAATTACTGTGTCATCACTGCCCAAAATAGTACCTGCACACCCACAACTGCAGGCTGTGGTATAAATGGTACCTTAGAATTTTTCAGCATGGTGTGTTTGAGGGTGTATCTCTTCCTTTGGTTTACTTGGTACAACATTTTGCATGCATGTTTATGTTCATACTATAGCTGGATCTTGTCTTTCCTTTAAGCCACAGGAGGCTGTAGAATTCCCAGGAAGACCATTCTAAAATCCCAAAATACTTAAAAAATTTTTCTTTTTGTTTTTTGAGACAAAGTGTCTTTCTGGTACACTGACTAGAGTGCCATGGTGTGACAGCTCACAGCAATCTCAAATTCCTGGGCTCAAGCAATCCTCTGGCCTCAGCCTTCTGTGTAGCTGGAACTTACAGTTGCCAGTCACAATGCCCGGCTAGTTTTTTTTTTTTAGTAGAGGCAGGGTCTCATTCTTGCTCAGTTCTTGAACTTCTATACTGAGGCAATCTACCCTCCTTGGCCTCACAGAGTGCTAGGATTATAGATGTGAGCCACCAAGCCTGGCTCTAAACCCCCAAATTCTTCACCTAATAAATAAAGTGGATTTCAAAAGAATTGACAAATTCCTGTGAAGTTATTTAAATCTATATAATTAGAGACAAAGGCACAAAAAATTCAATGAAGTGATTGATGTAGTTGAAAGGTTACAAGTATATGTGAAAAAGAAATGCCAGAATGAGGTAAGAATGTGACTGAAGCTTAGGAAAATGAGTAACATTACCATCTTCCTTCTTTAATTTAAGGACTCTACTGTACAGTGCTCCCAAACAGAAGTTAGCTCGACAGTTAGGATTGTGAGAAAAATCATCCAGGGCAATCGTAACTGCAGACCTCATATTCCCAGCCTATATTTCTGGTCCTTATGTGACCTTAATCCTCTGAGAAGGTGCATAGGGTGATGTAGTTTTTTCCTTAAGGTCTTTAACCACAGGAAAATTTAGGATTAAACGTAAACAGTTTTAATGGAATCACATCCATAAATATTTTTGTGCTAAGCAGGTATTTTTCCGTATTTACCCTGTTTCCTCGAAAATAAGACAGTGTCTTATTTTAAGGTGTGCTCCAAAGATGCGCTAGGTCTTATTTTCAGGGGATGTCTTATCTTTCCTGTAAGTAGGTCTTATTTTTGGAGGATGTCTTATTTTCGGGGAAACAGGATAGTATTTCAGGGTGTTAGTTTAAGAGAATTAATGTAAAGATAATTTAGTAATGTTTAAGAATATTTGTCTTTTCCAAGTAAAATATTAATGTGTGATTCTAATTTAAAGTATGTCATCCAGTAATTGCTTTAGACTTACAATTTACTAAGACTACATGTTACACTGGAAAATTTAAAATAATTTAAGAATTGCTATATTTATAGTTTTAATTCTGTTTTTTATAAAAGTATTAGGGGAGATCTTATTTTATAAGTTAGCTAAAGTACTATGAACTATGTTAAATTTATGAATGTAATTTAAAACACTGAAAGTGTTATTTTATAAATGAGATCATTGTTAAAATTTGCTGGAGATTTAAATAGAATCCAAAGATTTATATTTTAGATCTAAAGCTTAAGAACAAAAATAGGGTTTTGAACACTAGAAGCAAACTGCCACATAGCCTTTGGACCCTAAATTACCTCTGAGTTATCACTCCAGTGAAATGGGAGGTAGAATAAGCTCTGCACTAACCTGAGTCTTTCTAATAAGAAAGCTGGCTGGAGCCAAAATAAACCACATTGTTAGGTCATGAGATGCAACAAATAATGGAAAGTTAAATATACAGTAGAACCTCCATAGTTGGCCACTTCCCTACATTGACCACTTCCCTACATTGACCACCTCCTTAGGTTGACCTGTTAATAATTTTCATTGACTAGACCTGCACCACATGTATATATCAGTACAGCAGGCCTAGTTCCTTCTGTTGACCACCTCTGTAAGTTGACCAGTTTGCTACAGTTCCCTGCATGGTCAACTTACAGGGATTCTAGTATATGAAGGAATTACGCATGTTGGTCTTCACCCTCCAACTCTATTCACTATAGCAGTGCTGTTTGTCTCAAGTAGCCTACAGACAAGCAGGCTCATCTGGAGAACATGCACTCATTCACATGCACACATACATGCACATTCTATACATCTTTCAGCCTCACGGGAAACTCTAAAGTTTGGTACTATTGTTCCCATTTTTAAATGATTCAAGACAATCAAGTGCTTTACTTAGTCTCATACAGCTGCAAAGTGAAAAAGCAGATTTTGAACCAAGGACTCTGTAACCCTGTTTGGTAATGAGTTAGTACATTATTGGGTAAGACAGTGGTAATTATTAGCCGTTATTACATGGAAATAACTTGATCTGGAAATAGTAACTGACAGATGCTCAGGTATGTAAATGGATAAATTTTTCTATTGTAGACAAGTAAAAATAATGAAAATAACTTTTATTTTCTTTTAAATTATACCAGGTGGAGCAAATGCTTAGGCCATTTATCTGTCAGCTGGATTTTTATTTTTCTGGTTGTTATTTTTTTTTTAAACAATGAATATGTGCTTATAACCACTGTGCTCTGACAGTGATGTGTAAAACTATGATGGCAATTAATTTGAACTTCAGGAAGTTCTATAAATTCTGTGATATTGTGAAAGAGAATTTCAATAATTTTTAAACCTAGTATTTCATAGATGAATTAGCCCAGGGCTCTGTGTGTGTGTGTGTGTGTGTGTGTGTGTGTGTGTGTGTGTATGTGTGTTTATAGTACATTTTCCAGTCCTCTGTGAAACCAGTCTTAGCAGGAAAATGTGAGGTTGCTCTTAAGGTCCTGCAGATTGGGACACTGGCCTTCATCACTGGCAGAGCAAGGAGTGATTAATATTTTCAGGGTTTTGCTAGTTAGGTTAGGTCCTAACCTGTTGAAGAGAGTCAGTTGTATGCCTGATGCTTTTCTGGAGCTTCAGGAGGAGACTGATTGGCTTCTTAGACTATACTTATTAAAATTATATTATGAATAATGAATAACAAGGGCTTTTATTAATACAATGTCAAAAGTCAAAGTTCAGTTCATTTGTGTGGGACTCACCATGGCCCCCAACCTGTAGTAAGTTGGGAAAACACTTGTCAGGTTTAGCTAACTCAGTAGGTTTCTGGCCAAAGTACCTCACATTCATGAATGAAGTGTTCAGATCAATGTAGAGGATGCTCATGTGGAGTAGTCATGTTGAGTCTGCCTGGCCAGTGGTCCTTACACATACGATTTCATTAGAAGAGCAAAGGAGACTTTCCTCTTCTTTATGTGGCTTCTGGTTTGCATAAAATGCAGTGCTAGCACTAGTGATAGAGTGAAAGTATCACAGAAAGCTGGAAGATCTGGAGAGACAGAGGTGACAGAAACACAAAGATTTAAAGCGTGGAGCAAGCACCATGCTTGCCTGGAAATGTTCCCACAGGCCAATGCTAGAGCTCCTTTCTACTCAAGCCTGGGAAATAGTAGGGGTTAGTGGATAAATACAAGATACTATGACCACATTGCCTGGATTCAAATCCTGGTCCAGTCACTTATTAGCTACATGACCTATTTTAAATATAATAAACAGTAGCTATTGCTTTCACCTGTAAGAAACTTCCCAAAACTTGGATGAACTATGGGAAAGAGTAGCTAGATGATGGTACCCTTGGGGTTAAGTGTTGCAACAGATTTTGTAAAACAATAAAGAAATATTTAGTGGGAAAGGATGACTCAGTTAGCTGCTAGTTAGCTTTACATTTCTTTACAATAAATTTCAAACATGATTGGTGATATATTTTATTTTTTGGATTTGGTTTAGAATTTGCCTTTTGACAAAGATTATTCTAATTAGGAGAAATATATACACTTGTAGGTAATTTGAAAGAATTGGTTGATTACTATTAATATTTGTATGTTTTAATATAGTTATTTTTTAAATTTCAGATTAATGTGATATTAATTCAGATTAATGTAATTAATTCAGATTAATTATGAACAATTAGGTTATAATGTTTTCATTTGTTAGGTAGAGTCCCTGTTGTAGTTGTGTCCTGCCCCCAGGAGGTGTGCCATATACCCTTACAATGTGTTCATTAAGTGGGAGCATATTAATCTCCCTCCTCTCCACCCCTTTCCCCACTTCCCTCCTTCTCTCTACCCCCATCTTGAATTGAGTTGAGTTTTTCTCTTGTATGGGCATGTATTAGATCATCTACTGGCTTCATATTGGTACTGACCTTCCATCTTTTGTACACCTAGACAGAGATGAAACACATTCTTCTTAGTAAAGTATCACAAGAATGGAAAAGCAAGTATTCAGTGTACTAGAGTTATATTCTTTAAAAAATAGTGTAATGAAATATGTCCTTTTATTTCTGGGTTATCATTTAACAGTACCTTCACAAGCTTCTCTCTTGGTCTAAAATGAATGGTCTCTTGGGCAGCAACAGCAGCATCACCTGGGAGATTGTTAGACATGCAAAATCTCTGGCCTCCCCTAGAACTGCTGCATTAGAAATGCTGAAGCTAAAGATGCTGGCCTAAATGTTCTTAGTTAACAATCTCACTGTGTGTTTACTTTTATCCAATAGGAAGAATTACCATTTAGAGAAATAATATCTAAAATGATATATATGTGAGACAATCCATTTGAGCATGGGAAAAAAATGCTGGAACGTCTGTTTTAGTTTATATGTTTGTGTATGTATGATCGTGTCCAAAATATGTTGTACGTTTACCTATATACTAGTAAATAGCTATATGTATGCATATTTGTATATAAATACAAGCATACATAATATCAATGTTTAAATACTTAACTATATTTGAAGATATTGTGATATATGAATATAAATATATATGGGAGACACTTTTTTTTTCCTAATAGTTATGTTGTTTCAAAAATTTTGGACATAATTGTTCTGAAGAATGTAAGACCTATATCCTGAACATCACAATTTCTAAAGAATAAAAAATTACAGTAAAAATTATTTAGCTAATCATTGTTTAGTTGCAGTTAAATTTCAGTTAGACCTCTATATACTTGCTACAGATATTCTTACATTCTCTTTTATTTATTTATTTATTTTTATTAAATCATAGCTGTGTACATTGATATGATCATGGGGCATCATTCACTAGCTTTACAGACCGTTTACCAAGTTTCACATATACCCTTGTAAGATGCACCGCTGGTGTAATCCCACCAATCTCCTTCCCTCTACTCCCCTCCCCACTGCCTCCCCTCCCTTTCCCCCTTCCCCCTATTGTTAGGTTGTAACTGGGTTATAGCTTTCATGTGCAAACCCTAAATTAGTCTCATAGTAGGGCTGAGTACATTGGGTACTTTCTCTTCCATTCTTGAGATACTTTACTAAGAAGAATATGTTCCAGCTCCATCCATGTAAACATGAAAGAGGTAAAGTCTCCATCTTTCTTTAAGGCTGCATAATATTCCATGGTGTACATGTACCACAATTTATTAATCCATTCATGGATCGATGGGCACTTGGGCTTCTTCCATGACTTAGCAATTATGAATTGAGCTGCAATAAACATTCTGGTACAAATATCTTTGTTATGATGTGCTTTTTTGGTCTTCTGGATATATGCCCAGTAGAGAGATATTCTTACATTCTCAATCCTCAATGGTTATCACAATTAGAAGTATAAGTACAGAGTAGCAATCAGTGCTTTAGTTCCTCCCCAACTGAAATGAATGATCTGTATTTTGCTAAATTCTGTTGACTACAGAAATTACAAAATAATGATCAAGCTGAAGACCAAATCAAGAAGGCAATCCTATTTCAATACCTACAAAAAATAAAATAAAATAAGACCTTGGAATATATATATATAAGCATGGGCATGAAATATCCTTACACAGAAAGCTACAAAACAGGGATGAAAAATATTTATAGATGATAAACAAATGGAAAAACATTTAATGCTCATGGATCAATCAGAAGAATCAATATTATGACTACACTGCCCAAAGAATCTTCAGATTCAATGCAATCCCTATCAGAATACTGATGTCATTTTCATAGATGTTGAACAAATAATACTAATACTCATATTGAAGCAAGATGAAATCCTGAATAGCCAAAGGGATCCTAAGCAAATGGAACAAATCCAGAGTTATCATCCTACGTGACTTCGAATTATACATATAATACAGAAAATAGCAGTATGAGGGAGTTTTTTGTTGGTTTTCTTCTAGAAGTTTTATATTTTCATGACTTACATATAAGTAATTAATCCACCTAGAGTTAATTTTTGTATTTAGTGAGACACAGGGGTGTAGTTTTGTTTTATAATACCTATTTTTTGTTCTGTTTGTACCTATTTTTCCAGCACCATTTATTGAATAAGATGTCTTTTTCCTAGTGTATGTTTTTGTCAACTTTGTGAAAGATCAGTTGGCTGTAAATATGGAGCTTTATTTCTAAGTTCTGTTAGAAATAGATCATTTCATGGATCTCTTGTTTATTTTTATACCTGTGCCATGCTTTTGGCTACTGTAGCCTTGTACTATATTTTGAAGTCAGGTAATATGATGCATCTAGCTTCCTACTTTTTTACCCCATGATGAATAGTTCCTTAATAGGTACGATGTACATTATTCAAGTGATAGATACACTAAAAGCTCGTACTCACCACTATGCCATATATTTATGTGATAATATTGAACTTTTATCCTTTAAATTTATACAAATGAAAATAAGCTACTAATACTACTAATATTTTTGTCTCAAACTATTAAAAATGTTGCAGAAGAGGGTCCATGTCCAAAATCAATTTCTCAGTCCTAATTACCTAATTACCCTAATACCAAAGACTAATGAGGGCACTGTAAGAAAATAAAATTACAGATCGATAACACTGGTGGACATAGGTATAAGAATTTTCAGCAAAATACTAGCAAACCAAATTCAAGAACACATGAAAGAGATAATTCATTATGATCAAGTATGATTTATTCCAGGGATGCAAGGATAGTTCAACGTATGCAAACTCATAAATGTCATGAACCACGTTAGTAGAATGAAGAACAAATAAAAACATTTGATAAAACTCAATATCTTCTTACAACAAAAACTCTTAACAAATTAGGTATAGTTTAATAAGACCTTGGCACCATAAAGGCCATTTCTGACAAATCCACAGCTAATGTGACACTCAATAGAGATAATTTGAAAGATTTTCCTCTAAAATCAGAGCAAGACTAGTATATCCACTCTTCTCACTTCTATTAAATATAGTATTGGAAGTCTTAGCTAGATAAATTAGGTAAGAGAAAGAGATAAATAGCATTCAAATTGGAAAGGAAAAAGTTATACAAAAACTCTAAAGATGCTACTTATACAAAAACTCTAAAGATGCCACTGAATATGTTTGCACTAATAAACAAATTCAGTAAAGTTACAGGATATAAAATTAACATACAAAAATTAGTAACATTTCTATAGAGTAATGGCAAACTATTCAAAAAAGAAATTAAGAAAATAATCTTATTTACAATAGCTACAAAAAATATTTAGGAATATTTTTGAAAAAGAAGATGAAACACTGTACACCGAAAACTATGAATTATGAAGAATGAAATTGAATAAGACACAAATGCACATTTATCTGTGTTTATGAATTGGAGTAATTAACATTGTTAAAATATTCATATTTCTCAAATCCATCTACATACTCAACATAATCAGTATTAAAATTCTAGTGACATTTTTCACAAAAATAGAACAAATAAACTTCTTGAAGTTCATTGGGAAAACTGAGTGTTTAGATGCAGGAGAACGAAATTAAACCCTTATTTCACACTATGTGTAAAAACAAAGTCAAAATGGATTACATACTGCAAAATTTAGTTAAGACTGGTAGCTATAAAAGTACAAGAAGAAAACATAGGGTTAGGGTTAGGGTTAGAGGTAGGTTTAGGGTATAAGAAGAAAACAAGCTCCATGATGTTGACCTAGGAAATAATTTTTTGAATATAAACCCTGAATAAAGCACAGGCAATGGAAGCAGAAATAGGCAAATGGCATAACATTAAACTAAAAGTATCTGTGCAACCAAGGACACAGTCAACAGAGTGAAGACACAATTTATGAACAGGGAGAAATGTGAAGGGGTTAATATCTGAATATAAGAAACCCCAAATGAGAAATGTTTGAGAGAATCAACATTCTAATTATCCTGACCTGATCATTATACATTATATGTGTCAAAACATCACTATGTACACTCCATGAGTCCATACAATTGTTATTTGTCAATTAAAAAAACATTTAAAAACAAGACAGTAGAGAGTTTTGGTAATCAAGATAATGTGTGAAACAGACATATAGCTCAATAGAACAGACTGGAGAGACTTGAAATAGATCAGCACATAAATGTCAACTGACTTTTAACAAATATACTCAGATAATTCAATGCAGAAAACAGTTATTTAAAAATGGTGTTGGAATTTAATGAGGAAAAATGAACTCAAAATGAATCATAGGACTAAACAGAAGAGTTAAAAAATATTTTTAAAAATAGGAGAAAAAATTGTTTGCTTTGGCCAGAAATTTTTAGACTATAAAAAGCAGATATCGGCCAAGGACGTCTCCGCTGTGGACCACTTCAGCGTTCCCGGTGTGGCCGCGAGTCGGGTTGCACTGCTGTGATCCATCACCTTCTCCTAAAGATGCATCCTGACTTATCTCCACACTTGCACACTGAAGAATGCAACATCTTGATTAACTTTCTTAAGGAATGTCACAAAAATTCCACAGGCACGAGAACTTAAAGAGCAAGAGGAAGTGAAAGGAAAATTAGGGCAAGGAAACAGATAAAAGAAATCACCCATGAGGAAGAATCAGCAGAAAACTCCAGGCAACATGAAGAACCAGTCCAGAACAACCCCGCCAAGGGACCATGAGGTAGCTACTGCAGAGGATTCCACCTATACAGAAATGTTAGGAATGACAGAAAGGGAATTTAGAATACACATGTTGAAAACAATGAAAGAAATGATGGAAACAATGAAGGAAACTGCTAATAAAGTGGAAAACAACCAAAAGGAAATCCAAAAACAGAATCAAATCAGAGATGAACGATATGAAGAATACAAAAGATATAGCAGAGCTGAAGGAAATGAAACAGTCAATCAGGGAACTTAAAGATACAATGGAAAGTATCAGCAACAGGTTAGACCATGCAGAAGAAAGAATTTCAGAGGTAGAAGACAAAGTTTTTGAGATAACTCAGATAGTAAAAGAGGCAGAAAAGAAGAGAGAGAAAGCAGAACGTTCACTGTCAGAATTATGGGACTTTATGAAGCGTTCCAACATACGAGTTATAGGAATTCCAGAAGGGGAAGAAGAATGCCCCAGAGGAATGGAAGCCATACTAGAGAACATTATAAAAGAAAATTTCCCAAATATCACCAAAGATTCTGACACACTGCTTTCAGAGGGATATCGGACCCCAGGTCACCTCAACTCTAACCGAGCTTCTCCAAGACACATTGCGATGAACCTGTCCAAAGTCAAGACAAAAGAAAAGATTCTGCAAGCTGCCAGGAGTAAGCGCCAGTTGACCTACAGGGGCAAATCCATCAGAGTGACCGCAGACTTCTCTAATGAAACTTTCCAAGCAAGAAGACAATGGTCATCTACCTTTAATCTACTTAAACAGAACAATTTCCAGCCCAGAATTCTGTACCCTGCTAAGTTAAGCTTCAAAATTGATGGAGAAATCAAATCATTTACGGATATACAAACATTGAGGAAATTCGCCACAACAAGACCAGCTCTACAGGAAATACTTCAACCTGTTCTGCACACTGACCACCACAATGGATCAGCAGCAAAGTAAGAACTCAGAAATTAAAGGACAGAACCAAACCTCCACACTGATGCAAAAGATAAAACTAAGCAATGGACTCTCACAAAATAAGACGAAAAGAATACTACCACACTTATCAATTATCTCAATAAATGTTAATGGCTTGAATTCCCCACTGAAGAGACATAGATTGGTTGACTGGATTAAAAAACACAAGCCATCCATTTGCTGTCTGCAAGAAACACACCTGGCTTCAAAAGACAAATTAAAGCTCCGAGTCAAGGGTTGGAAGACAATTTTTCAGGCAAATGGAATTCAGAAGAAAAGAGGAGTTGCAATCTTATTTTCAGATACATGTGGATTTAAAGCAACTAAAGTCAAAAAAGACAAAGATGGTCACTTTATATTGGTCAAGGGAAAAATACAACAAGAAGACATTTCAATTCTAAATATCTATGCACCCAATTTAAATGCTCCCAGATTTTTGAAACAGACTTTACTCAGTCTGAGCAATATGATATCTGATAATACCATAATAACAGGGGACCTTAACACTCCTCTTACAGAGCTGGACAGATCCTCTAAACAGAAATTAAACAAGGATATAAGAGACTAAAATGAGATCCTAGAACAACTGTGCTTGATAGACGTATATAGAACACTCCATCCCAAAGATAAAGAATATACATTCTTCTCATCACCCCATGGAACATTCTCCAAAATTGATCATATCCTGGGACACAAAAGAAATATCAACAGAATCAAAAGAATTGAAATTTTACCTTGTATCTTCTCAGACCATAAGGCACTAAAGGTGGAACTCAACTCTAACAAAAATGCTCGACCCCACCCAAAGGCATGGAAACTAAACAATCTTCTGTTGAATAACAGATGGGTGAAGGAAGAAATAAAACAGGAAATCATTAACTTCCTTGAGCATAACAACAATGAAGACACAAGCTACCAAAACCTGTGGGATACTGCAAAAGCAGTTTTGAGAGGAAAATTCATCACTTTAGATGCCTACCTTCGAAAAACAGAAAGAGAGTGCATCAACAATCTCACAAGAGATCTTATGGAATTGGAAAAAGAAGAACAATCTAAGCCTAAACTCAGTAGAAGAAAAGAAATATCCAAAATCAAATCAGAGATCAATGAAATTGAAAACAAAAGAATCATTCAGAAAATTAATGAAACAAGGAGTTGGTTTTTTGAAAAAATAAATTAAATAGATAAACCATTGGCCAGACTAACGAGGAATAGAAAAGGAAAATCTCTAGTAACCTCAATCAGAAATGATAAAGGGGAAATAACAACTGATCCCACAGAGATACAAGAGATCATCTCTGAATACTACCAGAAACTCTATGCCCAGAAATTTGACAATGTGAAAGGAATGGATCAATAGTTGGAAACACACCCTCTCCCTAGACTCAGCCAGGAAGAAATAGAGCTCCTGAACAGACCAATTTCAAGCACTGAGATCAAAGAAACAATAAAAAAGCTTCCAACTAAAAAATGCCCTGGTCCAGATGGCTTCACTCCAGAATTCTATCAAACCTTCAAGGAAGAGCTTATTCCTGTACTGCAGAAATTATTCCAAAAAATTGAGGAAGAAGGAATCTTCCCCAACACATTCTATGAAGCAAACATCACCCTGATACCAAAACCAGGAAAAGACCCAAACAAAAAGGAGAATTTCAGACCAATCTCACTCATGAACATAGACGCAAAAATTCTCAACAAAATCCTAGCCAATAGATTGCAGCTTATCATCAAAAAAGTCATTCATCATGATCAAGTAGGCTTCATTCCAGGGATGCAAGGCTGGTTTAACATATGCAAGCTATAAACATTATCCACCATATTAACAGAGGCAAAAATAAAGATCACATGATCCTCTCAATAGATGCAGAAAAAGCATTTGATAAAATCCAGCATCCTTTTCTAATTAGAACACTGAAGAGTATAGGCATAGGTGGCACATTTCTAAAACTGATTGAAGCTATCTATGACAAACCCACAGCCAATATTTTACTTAATGGAGTAAAACTGAAAGCTTTTCCTCTTAGAACCGGAACCAGACAAGGTTGTCCTCTGTCACCTTTACTATTCAACGTAGTGCTGGTAGTTCTAGCCAATACAATTAGGCAAGACAAGGAAATAAAGGGAATCCAAATGGGAGCAGAGGAGGTCAAACTCTCCCTCTTTGCTGATGACATGATCTTATACTTAGAGAACCCCAAAGACTCAACCACAAGACTCCTAGAAGTCATCAAAAAATACAGTAATGTTTCAGGATATAAAATCAATGTCCACAAGTCAGTAGCCTTTGTGTACACCAATAACAGTCAAGATGAGAAGCTAATTAAGGACACAACTCCCTTCACCATAGTCTCAAAGAAAATGAAATACCTAGGAATATACCTAACGAAAGAGGTGAAGGACCTATATAAAGAAAACTATAAACTCCTCAGAAAGGAAATAGCAGAGGATATTAACAAATGGAAGAACATACCATGCTCATGGATGGGAAGAATCAACATTGTTAAAATGTCTATACTTCCCAAAGCAATCTACCTATTCAATGCCATTCCTATCAAAATACCAACATCGTTCTTTCAAGATTTGGAAAAAATGATTCTGCGTTTTGTATGGAACTGGAAAAAACCCCGTATAGCTAAGGCAGTTCTCTGTAACAAAAATAAAGCTGGGGTCATCAGCATACCAGATTTTAGTCTGTACTACAAAGCCATAGTGCTCAAAACAGCATGGTACTGGCACAAAAACAGAGACATAGACACTTGGAATAGAATTGAAAACCAAGAAATGAAACTAACATTTTACAACTACCTAATCTTTGATAAACCAAACAAGAACATACCTTGGGGGAAAGACTCCCTATTCAATAAATGGTGTTGGGAGAACTGGATGTCTACATGTAAAAGACTGAAACTGGACCCACACCTTTCCCCACTCACAAAAATTGATTCAAGATGGATAAAGGACTTAAACTTTAGGCGTGAAACAATAAAAATCCTCCAAGAAAGCATAGGAAAAACACTGGAAGATATTGGCCTGGGGAAAGACTTCATGAAGAAGACTGCCATGGCAATTGCAACAACAACAAAAATAAACAAATGGGACTTCATTAAACTGAAAAGCTTCTGTACAGCTAAGGAGACAATAACCAAAGCAAAGAGACAACCTACCCAATGGGAAAGGATATTTGCATATTTTCAATCAGACAAAAGCTTGATAACTAGGATCTATAGAGAACTCAAATTAATCCCCATGAAAAAAGCCAACAATCCCTTATATCAATGGGCAAGAGACATGAATAGAACTTTCTCTGAAGACGACAGACGAATGGCTAACAGACACATGAAAAAATGTTCATCATCTCTATATATTAGAGAAATGCAAATCAAAACAACCCTGAGATATCATCTAACCCCAGTGAGAATGGCCCACTTCACAAAATCTCAAAACTGCAGATGCTGGCGTGGATGTGGAGAGAAGGGAACACTTTTACACTGCTGGTGGGACTGCAAACTAGTACAACCTTTCTGGAAGGAAGTATGGAGAAACCTCAAAGTACTCAAGCTAGACCTCCCATTTGATCCTGCAATCCCATTACTGGGCATCTACCCAGAAGGAAAGAAATCCTTTTATTATAAGGACACTTGTACTAGACTGTTTATTGCAGCTCAATTTACAATCGCCAAAATGTGGAAACAGCCTAAATGCCCACCAATCCAGGAATGGATTAACAAGCTGTGGTATATGTATACCATGGAATACTATTCAGCCATTAAAAAAAATGGAGACTTTATATCCTTCGTATTAACCTGGATGGAAGTGGAAGACATTATTCTTAGTAAAGCATCACAAGAATGGAGAAGCATGAATCCTATGTACTCAATTTTGATATGAGGACAATTAATGACAATTATGATTATGGGCGGAGGGAAAGCAGAAAGAGGGATGGAGGGAGGGGGGTGGGGCCTTGGTGTGTGTCACACATGCAAGACATGATTGCAAGAGGGACTTTACCTAACAATTGCAATCAGTGTAACCTGGCTTATTGTACCCTCAATGAATCCCCAACAATAAAAAAAAAAAAATAAGAGTAAAAAAAAAAAAAAGCAGATATCATGCAAGAGAGAAAAGATAAATTGCACTTCATCAAAATTTAAAAGTCTATTCTTTGAAACATACCAGTATGAAGATGAAAAGACAAACTATGGCCTAGGATAAAATATTTGTAAAACATATATTTGACAAAAACTTGTGTCCAAGTTATATAAAACATTCTTTTAAGCCAGTAATAAAAAGACAAATACTCTAACTTTAGAAAGTGGGCAAATTATTTGAGCAGATGCTTTATAAAAGAAAATATACAAATGGCTAATAACCATTAGAAAAGGTATTCCATATTATTAGTCATTAAGAAAATGCAAATTAAAGCTACAAAATATATACAATCATTAGAATGGCCAAAAACTTAAAGACTAATAATATCAAGGTTTGCTGAGAGTAAGCACAGTAGAAATTTTCATAGGGAAGGTAAAATTGTTAGACATAGTTTAACAATTTCTTAAAATGTTAAAAGAACACTCTATGGTCTAGCAATTCCATCCATGACTATTTATCAAAGAGAATTGAAGACACGTCAACATAAAAATGTATAATGAATATTTATAGGAACATGATTCATGATAGCCAAAAAGTGGGAACAGTTCAAATATCTAACAGATGAATGGATAAACAAATTGTAAAATATCCAGAAAATGGAATATATTGAAAATAGTATGTAATATAATGTTGGAGGAATAAAAAAATAAATGATTCAATAGTAAGAAAACAAATACCCCAATTAAAAAAGTGAGAAAAGGATCTTAAAAGACATTTCTCAAGGGAAGACATACAATTAGCCAACAAGTACATGGAAAAAATGCTCAAAATCACTAGTTATTAAAGAAATGCAAGTTAAAACCACAATGAGATGTCAACTCATGCCTGTTGGAATGGCTTTTATCAAAATGATAAAAGATTATACATATTGGAGGAGATGTGGAGGAAACGGAAGTCTTGCTCATTGTTGATGGGAATATGAATTAATACGGTTGGTGAAATTTTTCCCTTGAAATACTAAAAACTGCAAAATATACATGCTCATTAGAATGGCCAAAAACTTAAAGACTACTAATATCAAGGTTTGTTGAGAATATGGGACAGTAGAAATTCTCATAGGGAAGGTAAGATTCTGATTTATGATAGAATCCACCAATCCCATTTCTGGGTATAAAGGAAGTAAAATCAGTATATTAAATAGGTATCTACACTACCATGTCATTCAAATAGTCAAGATACAGAAGCAACCTAAGTATCCAACAGCAAACTGATGGATGAAGCAAATGTGGTATGTATGAGTGTACACAGTGGAGGACTAGTCAGCCTCTGTAGAGACTTGCCATGGATGACATCCCAGGCACAGAAAGGCAAGGACCACTTGATCTCTCTTACACATGAGTGGACCCATAAAACCCTAAAGAATTGAACCTATAGAATAAGCAGAGAATAAACAGAATGGCAGTTGACAAGGAGGCATAGTGGGGTGTTCATTATGGATGTGAAATTTCAATTAGATAAAAGATATTTATTGTACAACATGGTGAGTATAGTTAGTATTAACATATTATATTCTTAAAAATTGGTAAGAGACTAGATTTTTATTATATATTTATATATATTCTACACGAAGGTGTAAGGAATTAGACACACTCTGCTGAAGGAAATGTAAACTGGCATAAAAATCATTTTGGAGTGCAATTTGGAAATAGGTATTGAAATCAGCAACATGGCCCAGTATTATGCTTTTGTGTAGTTTGGACTTCAGTGATTTATCCTGACAGTGTGTTAGAATGTTATTAGTGTTAATGTTATTTAGGAAAATCCTAAATAATCAGCAGAAAGCAATTTGAGCTAATAAATATATTCAGCAAAGGTACAGGATGCCTGTCCAACAAATGAAAATAAATTGTATTTCTATATGCTAATAATGATCTGAAAATAAAATGAAGAATAAAAGACCATTGGCGGATGACTGCAGCGCGGGCTCGCTGCCAGCTGACAGGCCTGGCCAAGCCTTGGACAGTCCACGACGGAAGTGGCTGGGCGGCCCTGGCAGGAGCAGCAGGTGCCTGGCACGACAGCCCTGTGAAAGTCGCTGCACGGGAGGGCAGCCTCACTGTCTTAGGTAAGAAAAATGTTGACCCTGGCTTAGCAGAGAAATCATCTCTTCATAAACAGCACTTCATGCGTTTTTCTTAACTGGAACATGAAGGAGAATATTATATGACGAGACTTCCTCCTATCAGAAAAGTTTGAGCAAGTGAAGGTAAAACTTTAGTCAAGAAGCTGACAAAAAAGGATATCGAGGATGCTCTGGCAGGAACCCAAACAGCTGGTTGTGGATCAACTTTTTTTAGAGACCTTGGTGATAAAGGGCTAATTTCATATACTGAGTATCTCTTCTTGCTTACAATCTTCACTAAACCCTGTTCTGGGTTTCATATTGCTTTTAAAATGCTGCATGCAGATGGTAATGAGTTGATCGAAAAAAACAAAAGAATTTTATAAGCTGCAAAAAATCATAAGTAAACAAGACGACTTAATGACAATGGAAACAAATGAAACAGAATATCAGGAGCTAACAGTGAAAGAACCTGAAATTAAGAAAACCCTTTGGATGTGTTTCTTTGGGGGAAAAAAAGGGGGTAGGGATGGGGGCAGCACCTGTGGCTCAAAGGAGTAAGGCGCCAGCCCCATATGCTGGAGGTGGTGGGTTCAAACCCAGCCCTGGCCAAAAACTGCAAAAAAACCCCCCAAAAAACAAAAAAAAACCACTTCATTATCAAGTATTTTGAAGATTTATGGAAAATTTACAAACAGAAATTTAAGAAATGGAATTCCTTCAGTTTTCTAACGGCTTGAATTTTATGAAAAAAGAAGACTTTGCAGAGTGGCTACTTTTTTACCACTAACACTGACAATAAAGACATTTACTGGAAAAATGGGGAGAAGTTGTCAGCAGGAGAGAACATTACTTTGGATGAGTTCAAGTCATTTTGTCATTTTACAACCCACTTGGAAGACTTTGCTATTGGCATGCAGGAGTTTAGGTCATCGCCCTTTCAGACTGGCGGAGTTTAAAAGAGCTGTGACAGTAGCGACAGGACAAGATCTTTCAAACAATATTTTGGACACTGTCTTCAAGATCTTTGATTTGGATGGTGATAAGTATCTCAGCCATGTAGAGTTTCTTGGGGTGTTAAAAACAGAATGCATCGAGGTTCATGGGTACCACAGCATCCAGATATACAAAAATACTGGAAATGTGTGAAGAAAGCATTAAAGGAGTAAAAGAAGTCTAGAAACAAGTTGGAAAAGGTCCTTTTTGATAAAACATGGTAAGACAATTCTATTTCTCCAAATGTCAGATTCGTAATTTTTTTAAATTATCAGCTATTTATCTTCCTGAGTCTTCATTGATATCCTTTGTAAAGTAAACATATCTTGCATTTGCCTTTTTCCCCCTCCTATGGTCTTGTCTGAATCCTTGTATTTGCTTTCTGATTTCATTAAAGAACTTAGTAGGAAGAAAAGAACTTCAAAACAGATATTGGACTTTGTCAGATGCCTAGCTTGAAGTAACATTTTGTACTTTGGTAAGATAGAAAGCCTGATTAGTTGTTGATTTCTTAAACACAATAGCACAATATGGTTCCTGGAAGGATAAACAAGTACTTATGGGAAAAAGTGCTTGATACACAAAGCCAGCATCAATTACAGAAATCCTATTCTTCCTGACAAAGTAAATGAAGTTAAAAACTGACTTAAAATTTTTCTCATATGTATCTTAACATCTCATTAATCTCCTGTATATTTTATGTCAGTAACTTAGCTATTTATTGGTTGTCTTAAAAATAACATGTAAATGTCAATATCCTATATGAAAGCAAAATAAAGTGCTTACTTAAAAAAGAAAGAAAAAAATATCATTTATTGTAATATTAGTTTGGGATATTTTCATTTATGTATATAGGATATTCAAATTCACTGTTTCTTTTCTTGGCTGTGACTAGACTATTAATGAGCTCATCAAAGGAATTCTTCATTTCTGTTACAGTGTGCTTGATTTCTAGCATTTTTCTTTTTTATTATCTTTTAGAGTTTCCATCTCTCTTCTTACATTATCCATCTGTTCTTATATGTTGTTCAGTTTTTCCATTAGAACTCTTACCATATTAATCATTTTTGTTTGATAATTCCTAACCTACTTCCATATCTGAATTTGGTTTTGTTGCTTCTTTGTCTCTATATACAGTGTTTTCTCTTTCCTTGTTTTTTAGCATGCTTTGTAATTTTTGCTCGAAATCCAAATATGATGTATTAACAGCTAGTGAGATAAATGGACCTTCAATGGAAAGTTTGTTTATCTGCCTAGACATTCGGCTTTCTTTACTATTTGTTGTAACTGAAGGTATTTGATGGTTTAATTTCCTTTAGTTTAATTTTTTTCTTTCCTGTTATCTTTAGAGTTCCCTAGAAACTCCTTCTTATATAGAATCTGATTCTTGCAATTATTTCAGCAGCAATCTTCTGTTATTGTACAGGAGCACTGTTGATGTGATGAAGTGTGGGAGAAGGGGACAAGTTCTATAGTCCTATACCCCTTGACTGTAACCCTCATAAATGATTCTCAGTTTCATTTTTTTTTTAATCTTTCTTAGGTGAAATACTAAGGCTTATGAAGGGCTGGAGTTGGGTGTTTCCCTTCTCCCATATGTTTAGGCTTTGGTAAAGTTGTGTCCCTTGAGGGGAGGTGGAAAACAGAAAATACTTTGGGGTTTTGGTAATGTGTAAAAATGATTATTTTTCCCGAAGGTATATTTCAAAATGGTAAGTTTTCCCCTTCTCCTGCTAAAAAGAGTAAGGGATTTTTTTTTTTTAATCTTTACAGTGAAAACCTCTTAGGGATACAGGAGGTAAAACTCAAGAAAGTTTGAGGGGCCCCCTTACACTACACCCATAGGAGTTTTAAGATCTCAAGAAAGTCCGTATCCTAACTCCAGCAGTTCACAAGCTACAGTTGAAGTTTTCCTATCACTTCTGAGTCGAATAGTTTTTGATTCCAGTTTACTGTGAGTCTCTGTATTTGTCTGTCTTTCCAGGCACCAAACTAAAACAATAAGGAAAAAATGATTGGACTTAATCACAATTAAAAACATTTGATTATCAAATGACACTATAAAGAAAGAGAAGACAGTCTGCACAGTGCAAGAAAATACTTGCAAATCATATATTGCAAATCAGCAAAAAAAGGGCAAATAAACATATTAAAACTGGGCTAAGGTTAGATGTTTCTCTAAATAAGTTATACAAATGGCCAGCAAATATCCTCAACTCCATCAGTCATTACAGAAATTAAATCAAAACAATAAGAGATCACTCCATAGCCACTAGAATAACTATAATTCAAGACATGAAATGTAAGAAGTCATGATAGGAATCTAGAGAAATTAGAACCTTGCTTGTTTACTGGTAGGAGTGTAAAATTGTACTAACTATTGTGGAAAACGGGGTGAGGCTTCCTAAAAATGTTAAACACAGAACTACCATTTGACTCAGCAATTCTACACCTGGTAGATACTATAAAGACTTTATAACAAGTATTGAAACAAATATCTGTAAAGGAATACTCACAGTAGTGTGATTCATAATAGCCAAAAGACAGGAACAACTCAGTGTCCATCAAGTAACGAATAGATAAGGGAATGGTGATATATACAATGTTATACAATGGAATATGATATTTTATAATGGAGTATTATTTGGACATTAAAAGGAAAGAAGAAGTGCTATAAGTTTCAGTGTGGATGGACTTGGAAAAACCTTATGCTCAAGTTAAAGAAGCTAGACAGAAAAATTTGCATGTTGTGTGATTCCATTATATGAAATATCTAGGTCAAAATAGGTTAATCCATGGAGACAGAAAACAGATTAGTGTTGGCCAGGGGATAGAAAATGAGGGGAATAAGGAGGAACTTCTTAATGAGAATGGGGCTTTCTTTGGAGATGATGAAAATATTTTGGACTTATATAAAAGTGATTGCTCACAACAATATGAATGTAGTAAATACTACTGAATTGTATACCTTAAAGATGTTAATTTTATTTTATGTGAATTTAACCAAAATAAAAGAATATGTAGTTTATCATAATACGGTGGTAACACCAACAGAATGAGAAGGATTTCGATATGTGGGATCATCTGTCTTCTGAAATTAATATAGTTAACTCATTTTATCTCAAAAAATGTCCTGTTCTATCATTGATTTATCTAAATTGCTCTATTATAGAAGCTATGAAAATATACCTCTCAGATATTCTACTGCAGAGAGTGCAACCAGCACTACATCAAGCTGCTGAGCCCTCACACCCATCACTGGGTCCTCACCAAGAGTACACTTCCCACCAACTGCTCCCAGTCATTAAATGAGCCTCATAGGGATAAGGCAGGCCATTCTTTGGAAATAGGGACTTCTCCCACAGGTCCTTTGGATCTTCCACTGGATTTTTCAAATTTCCTTGGAATTGCAATATCTTCTAAGACTCTTCCAAACCTTCCTTCCTTCTCTCTCTGCTTCACAAGAGCCAGATCCACATGGGATCTAACGGTTCACCTGGCCTCCCTTGTTTCTCCTAATAATTTTTTTTTCATGCTTAATCCTATTTTGGCATATATCTCAGAGGACGTGTACTAATACATTTATTTATATTTAAATAAAAAGATGAATTATAGAGTAAAAATAGGTTTTTAAAAGCAAAAACACAAACATTGAAAAGGCAGTTTGCAAATTTGATCACATGTTTCACATTTAATTGCAGACACCTGGAATTAAAGATTAATTTTCCTCTGCTAAATGTACTTTGTTGGAAAAAGTTTTAAGGCATTGCACTGGTTAAAACAGTAGTTTCCTATCGAATCCTCATAAAGTAATTCAGTACTTCTTGTAACTGACAAATTAAAAGAAAATAGCTTTCGCAAAATATATTTATATAAAATACTTAAATTCCTTCTGTCCTACTTATGAATACTCCCTATTGTATTGTGTACAAGTTTACCAATAGACTCAAAGAGACTTACATGAGATAATATTAAATGATAGTCTCTGAGGTTGGCTGTAGATCTAGCTGTCAATAAGCAAATAATCATTTAGCTTATCTTCTACTGGGAATCATCTTAATCAATTTAAGAGATCAGACTAAGTTAAGTAAAAGACAAATTTCTCCCACAAATGGGGCTGGTTTCAAATGCAAGGTTATACCTGCTTTAATAACAAATAGTATTTTTTCTAGAGTTTAATAAGTAAAAGAGTAACTCATCAGTCATTACCTATTTAGCCCTAAGGAGTAGCTTCATCAAGAATTAAAAGCTTTTGTGTCTCTATATCCTGATTTTGTTTCTGCCTTTGTCATTAGCTGTGGTCCTGGCTGCATTTCTCTCATTTTTGTGATAGATGTTTGGGAAATTATCAGGAAAGCCAAAATGATAACATAATTTTTACATGCAACAAACATTTCTTTGTTTTTCTGACTCTTTATAAACACAGCATTAAATATTGTATGAACTTAGGATATATTGAGATTTTTACTTTCTTCTAATCTTTATTATTAACCAGGTGATAGAAAATTAAATGTTCAAATAGATTCCTTTTTGGCACTTTATAATAAGGATATGTTGGCCTTAACATACATATATATATATAAACATTTGATATCTTAAGATATATGTATATATACACATATATATGATATATACTTATATATGATATTTATATATAATTGTAATTTTTACACAATTTCTATGTGTTCTAATTCATGCACATATATATGTGTATATCATATATACATATGTGTGTATTAGAACATATAGAAATTGTGTAGAAATTAGGATTTTTCTATGTATCTTTCAGTTGTTAAAAACAAAAGTATTTATTAGAACTAGTGCTATGTATATGGAAAATTTTGTCTTTAAGGTAACCAAGAAAAATTATTATTAAAATTTATCTTCTCATTAAAATGTCAACATAACATTAATTTATTATATAAATATTTTGTTGGAATACATTACTGATTTGATCATTTCTTCTAACCTGGAAATTATAAACTTTGATTATTATTACCAGATACAGTTATCTTGAAAGTTCAAATGTGGTCACCTATAGAGATGTAGTAAAAAAAAAAAAAAAAAGTAGAATTGAGAATTGATGATTTTAAAGCAGCTTGAAAGTCCGTAAAAAATCAAAGCTTTAGGTAATGACTATAATCCTGGGAAAACAATGGAGACAGGGAAAGAAGAATGATTATATAGCTGCAGGCTAGCGCCATTTATATGTTCATTTCTGGTAAATATATTATTAACACTTAAGAGAGCAGTACTATTACAAATATTTTAATACTATTACTGTATTTTTATCAAGAATGCGCATATGATGTATGTACCTTAAAGAATTGTTAAATTTTTCAGACATTTTCAAAACACTTTTAGGTCTTAAACATTTTCCAAGAACTGCATATTTAGTTTTGTACTTACAGTCATTAGGCAAATATATTTAGTTTAGTAAATACCTACCTTAGGATCAACTTTCTGGGATATGTTTCTTTTGTTAGATTGGCTTGATAAAATAAATTGAAGCTAAAAAGTGGATGCCCACCTCTTTGTCACAGATTTTGAGGGGAGTGAGAACTAGTTTAAAATGAGCTTGAAACTGATTCACAAGGAGAAAAAAAGATTTTTTCCTTTTTTTTATTAATATTAAATCATAGCTGTGTACATTAATGCGATCATGGGGCACCATACACTGGTTTTATAAACAGTTTGACACATTTTCATCACACTGGTTAACATAGCCTTCCTGGCATTTTCCTTTTTTGTAAAACACAATCCTTTATAGGACCTGGAATGTAAAAGCTATGTAAATTCTCATTTTGTTGTCTCACAGATTGGGTTTTTAGTGACTATTCTATCAAGTCTCCAAGACACAGGAGGATATGGAAAACCAATGTGAGTGCCGTTTGCTTCACCAGTATAATGAAGTTGTGCCGTGTTCTTTAATTAGCAGAATACCTATGGAACCATTGTGTAACGTAAGTGAAATTTTACATCAAAATCATTTCACTGAAGAGCAGTAAGATTATTTTGCATGTGAATGGGGGAAGTAGTATTAAGATTAAAAAGATTTAACCATGTCGCATTTTATTTCAGTAATTACTTAACCATTTTTAGCTAAACCTGCCAGCATCTGTAATTATAGCACATATTAAAACCAGCCAAGCTGTTAAGTACATACTCAAATATGTAGCTATTGCTCTAATATATCACTCAATCATTTTCCATTATACCATGCAACATTAGTCACCATTATTGCAGTGTGAAGCTTTGATAAACACTTAATGCTAAAGGAGAAAGTGTTGGGAATATTGCCTAATTTCCTTTTTATCTCTGCATCTACATTATGTTACTCATGTGGTTCTTCTTGCTTCCATTCATCTGCTTTCATTTGTTAAATTTGCACAAATTCTTAACATAAAAGTTATCCCCAAATGTGTATGTTGTAATTAGGTTGTAATTCTGAGCAGAGGTTCTAGTGACATTTAAGAGCAAACTGAGAAGCCTATGGGATCCTGCCAACACCGGGGGATTTAAAAAGGGAATAGAATTAATTGCAAGTCTAGGAACTGATTATTTTATGCACAGCTACTTCTAAGATGCAAACTTCCTTAGTTACTGTCCTCCTGAATTTTTCTCAATTCAATCTTTACATCACACCTGTTTAATATCTAGTATTTAGTTTGCATCAATGTAAATAAACATATTAATGGTGATTTGCTTTATTCAAGACACCTACCTGCACTTCTAGAAGAAAATTGTATTGGATCTTCTAAATTTTAACCTAAATAACTTTTTCTAGGAGATCCCATATGTTTTAAGCCATTGGAAACTTGGGGGTGGGGCAAACAGAACTTTATTTTCTTCTGTCTGTATTTTAGCAAATAATACAGTATTTGCTAAATTAACATGAATAAACTTAAATCAGAGTTTGAAAAAATGTACTATTAATCTGTCATACAAAAGAAATTACAGCATAAACTGAAAGGAATAAAAAGGCAATACATGTGTTGGATAGATCCTCCAGTAAGAAGCTGAGCAAAGAAATTTTAGATTTAAATTTAACAATCTAACATTTGGATTTAGCAGACATCTACAGAACATTTCATCCCAACAAAACTGAATACACATACTTCTCATCAGCCCATGGAACATACTCCAAAATTGATCACATCTTAGGTCACAAATGTAACCTCAATAAATTTAAAGGAATAGAAATTATTCCTTGCATCCTCTTGGACCACCATGGAGTAAAAGTTGAACTCAGTAACAACAGGAATCTACATACTCATACAAAAACATGGAAGTTAAATAACCTTATGCTGAATGATAGCTGGGTCAGAGATGAGATCAAGAAGGAAATAACCAAATTTTTGGAACAAAAAGACAATGAAGTCACGAATTATCAGAACCTCTGAGATACCACAAAGGCAGTCCTAAGAGGGAAATTTATAGCACTGCAAGCCTTCCTCAAAGAGAACAGAAAGATAGGAAGTTAACAACTTAATGGGACATCTCAAGCAAGTGGAAAAGGAAGAACATTCCAACCCCAAACCCAGTAGAAGAAAAGAAATAACCAAAATTAGAGCAGAATTAAATGAAATTGAAAACAAAAGAATTATACAACAGATCAATTTAAATCAAAAAGTTGGTTTTTTGAAAAGGTCAATAAAATAGATAAACCTTTGCCTAACCTAACCAGGAAAAAAAAAGAGTAAAATCTCTAATTTCATCAATCAGAAATGACAAAGACAAAATAACAACAGACTCCTCAGAAATTCAAAAAATCCTTAATATATATTACAAGAAACTTTATTCTCATAAATATGAAAATCTGAAGGAAATTGACCAATACTTCGAAGCACATCACCTTCCAAGACTTAGCCAGAATCAAGTGGAAATGTTGAACAGGCCCATAGCAAGTTCTGACATAGCATCAAACATACAAAACCTCCCTAAAAAGAAAAGCCCGGGACCAGATGGTTTCACATCAGAGTTCTACCAAACTTTAAAGAGGAATTAGTACCTATATTACTCAACCTGTTCCAAAAGGTAGAAAAAGAAGGAAGACTACCCAACACATTCTATGAAGCAAACATCACCCTGATCCCCAAATCAGGAAAAGACCCAACAAGAAAAGAAAATTATAGATCAGTATTACTAATGAATATAGATGCAAAAATATTCAACAAGATCCTAACAAACAGAATCCAGCAACACATCAAACAAATTATACATCATGACTAAGTCTGTTTTATCCAGGGTCTCAAGGCTGGTTCAATATCTGTAAATCTATAAGTATAATTCAGCACATAAACAAATTAAAAAACAAAGACCATATGATTCTCTCAATTGATTCAGAGAAAGCTTTTGATAATATACAGCATCCCTTCATGATCAGAACACTTAAGAAAATTGGTATAGAATGGATATTTTTTAAACTGATAGAGGCCATCTACAGCAAACCCACAGCCAATATTGTATTGAATGGAGTTAAACTGAAATCATTTTCACTTGGATCAGGAACCAAATTGCCCATTGTCTCCACTGCTCTTTAACATTATAATGGAAGTTTTAGCCACTACAATTAGGGAATAAAAGGTGATCAAGGGTATCCATATAGGGTCAGAAGAGATCAAACTTTCACTCTTACCAGATAATATGATTGTATATCTGGAAAACACCAGGGATTCTACTACAAAACTCTTAGAAGTGATCAAGGAATACAGCAGCATCTCAGGTTACAAAATCAACATTCATAAATCAGTAGCCTTTATATGTACCAACAATAGTCAAGCTGAAAAAACAGTTAAGGACTCTATTCCATTCACATTATTGCCAAAGAAGATGAAATATTTGGGAGTTTAACAAAGGACGTGAAAGATCTCTATAAAGAGAACTATGAAACTCTAAGAAAAGAAATAGCTGAAAATGTTAACAAATGGAAAAACATACCACACTTATGGCTGGGAAGAATCCACATTGTTAAAATGTCCATACTACCCAAAGCAATATACAATTTTTTTTTTTTTTTTATTTTGGCCAGGGCTAGGTTTGAACCCGCCACCTCTGGCATATGGGACCAGCGCCCTACTCCTTGAGCCACAGGCGCCGCCCTAGCAATATACAATTTTAATGTAATCCCTATTAAAGCTCCACTGTCATACTTTAAAGATCTTGAAAAAATAATACTTTGTTTTATATGGAATCAGAAAAAACCTCGAATAGCCAAGACATTACTTAGAAATAAAAACAAAGCAGGAGGAATCACGCTACCAGACCTCAGACTATACTATAAATTGATAGTGATGAAAACAGCATGGTACTGGCACAAAAACAGAGAAGTAGATGTCTGGAACAGAATACAGAACCAAGAGATGAATCCAGCTACTTACCATTATTTGATCTTTGACAAGCCAATTAAAAACATTCAGTGGGGAAAAGAGTCCCTATTTAACAAATGGTGCTGGGTGAACTGGCTGAACAAATGATGCTGGGTGAACTGGCTGGCAACCTGTAGAAGACTGAAACTGGACCCACACCTTTCACCATTAACTAAGATAGACTCTCACTGGATTAAAGATTTAAACTTAAGACATGAAACTATAAAAATACTAGCAGAGAGTGCAGGGAAAACCCTTATAGAATTCAGTCTGGGCGAGTATTTTATGAGGAGGATCCCCTGGGCAATTGAAGCAGCTTCAAAAATACACTATTGGGACCTGATCAAAATAAAAAGCTTCTGCACAGCCAAAAATATAGTAAGTAAAGCAAGCATACAGCCCTCAGAATGGGAGAATATATTTGCAGGTTATGTCTCCGACTAAGGTTTAATAACCAGAATCCACAGAGAACTCAAACATACAAGCAAGAAAAGAACAAGTGACCCCATCGCCAGCTGGGCAAGGGACATGAAGAGAAACTTCTCTGAAGAAGACAGGCACATGGCCTACAGACATATGAAAAAATGCTCATGATCTTTAATCATCAGAGAAATACAAATTAAAACTACTTTGAGATATCATCTAACTCCAGGAAGATTAGCCCATATCACAAAATCTCAAGACCAGAAATGTTGGTGTGGATGTGGAGAAAAGGGAACACTTCTACACTGCTGGTGGGAATGCAAATTAATACATTCCTTTTGGAAAGATGTTTGGAGAACACTTAGAGATCTAAAGATAGATCTGCCATTCAATCCTGTAATTCCTCTACTAGGTATATACCCAGAAGACCAAAAATCACATCATGACAAAGATATTTGTACCAGAATGTTTATTGCAGCCCAATTCACAATTGCTAAGTCTTGGAAAAAGCCCAAGTGCCCATTGATCCACGAATGGATTGATAAATTGTGGTATATGTACACCATGGAATATTATGCAGCCTTAAAGAAAGATGGAGACTTTACCTCTTTCATGTTTACGTGGATGGAGCTGGAACATATTCTTCTTAGTAAAGTATCTCAAGAATGGAAGAAAAAGTATCCAATGTACTCAGCCCTACTATGAAACTAATTTATGGCTTTCATATGAAAGCTATAACCCAGTTATAACCTAAGAATAGGGGGGATGGGGAAAAGAGAGGGGAGGAAGGAGGGAGCTGGGCATAAGGAGGGAGATTGATGGGATTACACCCGTGGTGCATCTTACAAGGGTATATGTGAAACTTAGTAAATGTGGAATGTAAATGTCTTAGCACAATAACTAAGAAAATGCCAGGAAGGCTATGTTAACCAGTGTGATGAAAGTGTCAAACGGTCTATGAAACTAGTGTATGGAGCCCCATGATCACATTAATGTACACAGCTATGATTTAATAAAAAAAAAAAGAAAAGAAATTCCAGCCTGGCATTGAAAGGAAACTTGGTGACCTCCCCACAAAGGTGTTCTGACATAGATGTGAGGCTGTTGCAGTCCAGTTTAAGCCTAGAAATGTCTCACCCGCTGATATGTAGATCATGTCCTGGGTAGGTCCTCACTGTAAACCTCTTGCTCTCCTGAGAGGGCAGCTCTTATCTGCATTTCTCCCCGCTTCCCTTGGAACCTGTGGCACTCTGTTCTGCACAATTTCCTCAGAGCAGCAACCCAGGCAGCCCTTTCTCCAAATGGCACATTACTTTAGGCTCTGCTTCCACTTGCCCTGGAAGTGTTTCAAGCATTTCATTGGCCTTGCTGATTTCAAGCTGTCAGCCTTGCTGAGCCATCAGTAGGATCTACCTTGTACCCTCAGCAGGTGCTGCTACACTATCACTTCAGAGCCACTCAGTCAGCAGTGTTGGCAGAGGTTTTTCTGTTTCAAACCAGGAGGAAAATGAAGTTTTCAGTAACCTCTTCACAAGCATATCGGAAGTTCATAGCAAATTAGGGAACCTGGACATAACAAGGCAGTAGTTTCAAAATAATGGGTTTTGCTTGCAAGGGAGTCACCCACTGGATATCCGATCTACAGTGTGGGAAACAGAACCAGGAGTTTCATCCTATGTTCTTGTTACAGAAAAGACACTGAACCAAAGGAGATTTGTCCAAGGCTCTTAGTCTGGATCACGAAGGAGAGGAAGAATATGAAAGCTTCTCTTCAAATCCTTCTATTCATCAGCCCACAACTCTAGACTGAAGTCTACCTGTGTTTTCAGTGGTATTGTGTTTCAGAATTCCTCTTCTGGTATGCCAATCCAACTCCTTCCCAACTTTAGCCCACATTTACTTTTTTTTTTTTTTTTTCCAGGATCCCAATAGCTTTTAGTAAACAGGACTATAACACTTAACTGTAAAAGAACCATCTATGCTTCATGGTTCGATGCCTGTAGCTCAGAGGCTAAGGGCACCAGCCACATTCACCAGAGCTGGTAGGTTTGAATCTGGCCCAGGCCTGCCAAACAAACAATGACAACTACAACCAAAAAAACAGCTGGGCATTGTGGCAGGCACCTGTAGTCTCAGTTACTTGGGAGGCTGAGGCAAGAGAATTGCTTGAGCCCAAGAGTTTGAGGTGGTAGTGAGCTGTGATGCCACAGCATTCTACTGATGGTGACATAGTGAGACTCTGTCTCAAAAAAAAAAAAAAAAAAGAACCTTCTGGGCTTTTTAAACTTTTCTGTGCACACAGATCAACGAGGGATCTCATTAAAATATAGCTTCTGACCTGCCATATCTTATGTGGAACCCAAGCTTCTCTAATTCTGACCAGCTCTGTGGGGCCTTCTGTAGGATGCAAGGTGCTGGATTACCAATTCCTAAGTATTGAGTATCACTAATCCAAAAATCAGAATTCCAAATGCTCCAAAACCTGAAACATTTTGGCTACAGACATGACTCTCAAAGGAAATGTTGCTTATTGGAGCATTTTGGATTTGGATTTTCAAAATAGGGATGCTGAACTGGTGAGCATAATATGAATATTCTATAATATGGTAACATCCTTAATCTAAAACACTACTGGTCCCAAAGATTTTGGATAATTCTTGCATAATCCAACCTGTACTTGTAGGAGAAAAGCTGTGTGAACATCGCCTAGAATCACTTGTAACATGCTGATTCTTAGACATTTTATTTATTAACATCTAATAAAAGAAAATATCTATGGTAGAAAGCCAGGCGTCTGTATTTTTCACAAAACCTCAGGTTATTATAAGACATGGCAACTGATCAGTTCTAACCCACCGTCCTTACCTTGAGGTCAAGATAAGAGCTCATAGGCAACAGAATGCATGTATGATTTTAGGAGCTGACAGATAGGAAATATGCCTTTTATTCCCATCTTAAAACATATTGGTATGGGACTTCAAGCTCCATTCTTAACCTCTTTGTAGACAGTTTTACCATCTGTAACATGAAGATAGTATTACCTAACTCATAAGATTTATGTTAGGTTGTAGGAGATAATCTATGTAAAACACCCAGGCCACTGAAGGTACTGAATTTATTTTGGTTAGGGTATTATTTCCTAGTTTCATGTATATGAGTTCTCTTCTTATCTACCTTATAAGCTATTTGAGGCCACGTATCAGTGATTTGCTCCCCTTTATTTTTATCTTACTTGTCCCTAGCACAAGCCTGAGAACAGAGTAAATGCCTAATGGATATGTAATGATGTGACTCAGAACAAATTTCTTCTTGTCCCTTTAATAAATACTTTTCTTACATTAGCCAGTGTTAATTAGTTATGTTTATTAGACGCTGAACTAAATGCCACTGAACTGAACTTAGAATTCTTATGTCCTGAGCAACTGTTTCATGCCCATAGAAAGTGGACCTCAGATGGGACGTGGTAGCTCGCACCTGTAATTCTAGCACTCTGGGAGGCCAAAGCAGGTGGATTGCCCAATTTTAGGAGATGCAGACCAGTCTGAGCAAGAGCAAGACCTTGTCTCTAAAAATGACCAGGCATTGTTGTGGGTGTCTGTAGTACCAGCTACTTGGGAGGCTGAGGCAAGAGGATTGTTTGTGTCCAAGAGTTTGAGGCTGCTATGAACTATGATGCCATGGCACTCAACCCAGGGTGACAATGTGAGATTCTGTGTCAAAAAAAAAGCAAAATGCTGACCTCACTCTGAATTACACTATACCCTACTGAAGATCAGGAATATCAGATCCATTTGAAGTCTAATTTAAAATTCACGTATATTGCAATTTGAGTTTCAGCCTCAGAATTTAATCCTGCTTCAACTTGAATTCCCAAAGTAAACTCCTTTATAAGTAACCTGACCACTACGAATTACTCTGGAGTAGAAATAACTTGTGCTACTGAGTGACTCCTTACCTTACCCCCATACTTATTTCTTAATTTCTCTCTCTTTACCAGCGAACCTGCAAATACTGTGGGGCAGAGTGTGCCTTTTACCTTTGCATTTCCAACAGCATCACGGTCTCCAGGCTAGACAGTAATTCCGAGGGACAACTCTAGACCTTTGTACTTTTTCTGGGTGAGAATCAGAGGAAATGAAAACTAACCTGAGGTTTATTTGGCTTCCAGTCAGAAATGTTCACCATACATTTAGAATACCTTCTAGTTCTGTGGCACTGTCGGTGCTTCTCAAAGTAATTCTTGCAATTCCCTGGGCAGGGTTAGTGGTGGTAAAGAGTAGTGTGGAGATAAAAATATTAAAATAGCCCAGAAGATAGACCAACTCCTGAGCAGTCAAAATCCTGACACAGTGAATTATTTCTCCACACTAGAAGGAAGAATAGAATATCTTGTCTGTTAATCCTAAGACCTAGAGCAGTAAGCAATTTTCTATAGGTATTTATTAATAAATGAATTGAACAACAAATACTGATAGTCACGTAAAATGGTTAGATTACAAAGGCAGATCTATTTAAGGAAAGGTTCTTGCTACCTAGGAGAGCCTTGGTGCGAATGAGTTGACAACAAAATTCATCAACTCTATGGTTATCTTCATCTCTTGTGTGGCTGCAATATGTATGTGTATGTGATTATGTGTTTACCTGCTATAATTTTTAAGTTTCTAAATATCTCATATATTTGCTGTAGTGTTATCACTGAGGCAACAACAAAGGTAGTGTTTTCCCCTAGTGATTTAAGGAAAGTTTATTATCTTTGAGTGTGCCTGCCATATGTAAGTAAAGCAAAGACCTTTGAAGAATAAAGAACAGTGGGGATTTGTAAGGGATTCAGCGCAGTAAATGTGTGAGGTCCATTAGGAAGGCCAGAAAGGCTTTCCGTAGGTGGGTTGATGAAAGATGGCTGCAGAAAATAGTCTAAGGTGATTACGAGTCTCATTCAAGAAACTCTTTCAAACCCCTCATTTCCTCCTGGCCAAATCCCTATCTTGTTTGTCTTGTTTTGTATTAAGCCATGTTGTCTTGAAAGGTAAAAGACAGTCCAAACTATGCCATATTAATTTTTTTTTTCATTTAGCCTCACTCTTAGTTCTCTGTTATGAATAGACCCATAAAATATTAGGGGAGCCCACTCTGACAGTTCTTAGCTTCAAACACCTCATTTTATAGCTGTAGAGACCAAGTCTAGAGAATCTGTACGCTGAGATCACATGACTAGTTAGTGACAAAGGCAGATGTAGGACCCTGACTGTCAGGTCTCCACGGCCACAGATACCTTACATATGCAAACATACCCACCCCCAACAGAAGCCGTATTTCTCCAAGAAGTTGCTTAGGGTTCAGTCTTGTATGCAGCTGTCAAAATAAAATATAGGAATACAATTTGGTCTGATTTTATATGATATAAACCAGTATTTTAAAGTCTATGCCACAATAATATTGAATTACTCTATTTTTCTTGTAAAGATAACACTGTGTTACTTGACATTTCTTAGAAGTTTTACATAAAGGCTAAAACAAAATACATTTTAAACTGTGAAATATATTTGTCTCTAACTTTATGTCACTTGCAATCAAGGGATTTGCTTTTTCTTCTTGTTGTAATATCAAGCAAGTGCCTCCGCAAAAATATTTCTGACCCAAGTCATCACAAAAAGTAATTGCCCTTGATAATTTACTATTTGTCAAGCACTGCCCAAAGTTCTTGGCAAATGTTCTTTGATTATATAGTCACATTTAGACTATGTAAGTAAGTCACAGTAAGATTGTATAGTCACAGTTACAGAGTGACAGTGTTATCTCCTTCGTACAGTGAGGATACTGAGGTGCAATGAGTTTTCCAAAGTCACAGCTTCAAACCTCGATCTGCCTGCATGTAAAGCTGTACTCTGATCACTCTGATATACAGTTATCCTACATTCTAATTTTAAATTTTTATTTGAGAATGGAGTAAACCTTTTAATAGTATGTGTTTCACAGAGACACTTTTTTTTTTATAATTAATAACAGCATTTAAGATAGTGCTATATATTAACTTCTCTAACTGCCAGATAACAGGGTGAGCTTGACATGGAATTTGTCATCAAAGGACCATGATCCAAATCTCCTGTCAACAACCTAAGTGGTATTGGGCATGTTTAATAACTTCTCTTTATTTTAGCATTTACATCCATAAAATTATAATAGTGATGTTAATTGCAAGATTATCATAAGATCACAGGTAGGTAAATACCTGGCATAATGCCTTCCATGTAGGACACTCTCTGTCTGTTCTCCTCGTTATCTGAATAAACTGAAAGTTTTTTCAGCTCAAAATTTCTCAACCAAGGCCATCATTTTCTTCAAATTCTGCTTTCTTTGTCAAAAAAAAAAAAAGAAACAAATTTGGTGATAGATGAATATGAAATTTTAATTTTTCTAATAATTTAGTTGTAGATGAATGATAAATTTTATTTCAAGCTTCCTCTAAGAAAGGAAACCTAAGAAGATTAATTGAAAATCTCTTTTTTGATTGTGACATTTTATTAAAGGAGTAAAGAATGATCAGATAATACTGGTCAATGGCCACAAAGAAAAGATGAATACTGTTTAATGTCATTATTCTTGATGGACAATTAGCTAGATTGGTAGGTAATAAATTCTCAAGAAGGAGTGATAATCCATTGGCATCTATAGGCAAACTGGTTAAGCAATTTACAAGGTTTGTTAATTTGTCCCTCACAGGAGATAGGGCATTCCATTCTGAGAAAGGTTCCATCTTCTTCCAGGGCCATGGTTATTTATTTCCTTTTTCATTAATAGCATCTGGCTTTCCTGGCCCAGGCTATCTCCTTTTGAATCATTATCTGTGGTCTTCTAACAGTTGGTCATCATATCAGCAGAACCTCAGGCTTCACTTCATCTTCTATGTTATAATCAAAATTATCTCTCTCGAGTCCAAATCTAATCACACCACTCACTAAGGTCGATCCTTCTCCTTCATTTGAATGTCGAAATCTAAAGTCCTTAAAACTGCTCCTTCACACCCAACTCGTTTCCATCCTCCTGCCCAGCCCCATCTCCAGTTACTGTTTTTCATGAAGACTTTTTTCTGTCTCCAAGAAAAGACTAACCTTTTACTGAATGTCCTAGGGACTAGACACACTCATGTCCTTTCTTTGTGCTTTCTCTTTATTATCTTTTTTGGAACATTTGGTTCATTCTTAAAGACATTATGAGTAACACAAGGCCTCTGACAAACCTTTTCTGATATCCCACTGGTCTCACCTTTTCTCTCCTCTGCTAGCTAAGCAATTCGTAACTCTCCTGCATTTTAGTTAACAAACACATTGCACCTAGTATGTGACACTTAAGCACTTAGTAAGTATTAATTTATATTTACTCTAAATATGAACTTATAATCCTATGTTACTAAGTTTATTTTAAAGATAAAAAGCCTAAGGCACAGAGAGGTTAAGGTACGTGTCCAACGTCACTCAGATATTAAGTGCTACAGCTGAGTTCAAACTCAGGAAATCTGGTTTTGAGCCTCTTCAGAATCCAGGTTTTTAACCATTATGCTAAAATCCCTCTGATAGACAATTATACAGTGTATTGCAGATACAGTACAATGATTTTAACATTATAATATTTTTAATTTTACATATCCACCTCTCCTGCTAAGCTCCTTCAGAACAGAAATTGTCTAATTCCATTTGTTTCTCCAATTCCTGACTCCTGACTCAGCAGCCAGCATGAAAAGGGTGCTCAATAGATGTGTGTTGAATGGAGTTGAATTAAGATTATAGCTATTCTGTCTTTCCTCTGCTAATACATGAACTTGCATGGCAGGTGTTTGCCTTGAGGTTTGTTTATACTTTAGTGGGAGAAAAGGTAAAAAGATAAAAGAAAGTTAGTTCAGCAAAAAAAAAAAAAAAGAAAGAGAAAACCAGCAAATGATCAGAAAACGCCATCAAATACTATTACAGATGCTCCTTTCGGGAATGAATATTTACTTTAGCCATCTAGTGAGGGGGATAGAAGTTTACACAATAGTAGGGTGATGGGCAATTTCTGCTTCATGTTGCAAATTCACTGTGAACAAAGGAAAATGGAGTCATATACATGATTTGTACAAATCATTGAAATAAATGCGTATGCTTTGAAAGTTGCTAAATGAGGTTGCCTGTGTTCTTTGGAAAGGGAAAGGCTGAATCTGATGGAAATCCTGATAGCTTAAGTAGGCAAAGCTGAATTAATTGAATCTTTAGAGGAAAAAAAATGCACAAATCCCTTCTGGGGAAAAAATATAATAAAGGAGGATAAAAGAAAAAATAATCACTTAGTTTTTATCATTATAGATTATGAATACTCTTGTGGAGGCAATTGGTACTAATGAGCTCTAATGTGACTACAATATTACAGAGCTGTTGTCATGGTAATTGGTAATGCAGATGATCCCCACAGAGATATCGAATAAATCTATTATAAAACGTATATTGGACTTGAATAAATGCCAAACAGACATGGCGGGATGTATCAAGGAAGCAATAATAACACTACCTTTTTCTGATATAATACAATATTCAGGTAAATGAACACACATCATGTTATAAATGATCAGCTTCTACTTCTCCCATCAATCAGTAGAGATTTAATTATATAGAACTACTACAAATTAATATTCAGTATAGTTACAGATTCAAAATTAGAACTGTTGAGAAGAAAAATTTTCAGAATATGTTGAGTTTAAACTCCCACCCAATATAGATTTTTGTTTTGTTTCTGCACATTTCTTAGAAACAGTTATTTATTCTTGCTAATTCCACCCAAGTCAGGAAATTTAATGCTTCATACAGGAATATTTTTCACGTTTGCCCAACTTTACTTATTAGAATGGCTATTGAATAGGACAGTATTAACTAAGATCTCATCGGAAGTTCAATATTGAATTACTTTTACACATATTAAAAAATGTTAGTAAAGAAAAGACAGTTTTGATATTTATAAGATTTACTACACTAATCTATAATTTAAACACGAGAAACTATAAGTACATTATTAGCAATGATTTTTATGAACATAATTGATCAGATAATTTCATATGATTTTTATAGCTTTGGGTGGTCTTAATTAAACTCCTCACCATTAGCACTTTGTTGGCAATAGAGTTAGTTTTAACATATTTCAGAAGAATAGAAAGTCTTTAAATGCATTGTTTAATTCGGTTGTGTTAGTAATATTTCTAATATGCTTTTTTTCATTTTAGTTAAAAATACCTAGGCAATCCCTTCCCCCCCCCAGTAAAACCTAGGCTTTATATTACCTAAATTACAAAAATGGGCTCATTGTAAACACTGTATCACCAAATACTCAGAACCATAAGTTCTCTGTCTAACTGGCCCTTTTTGAACATTGTATTCAGAAGGTAGAATCCTTTTGTTACCTGGCTGATTTCATACTATTAGTAATTTTTCAACTAGTGTGCTGCGGCACACTGGTGTGTTGGGACAGTATCTTAGGTATGCTGTGAAAATTTTTAGAGATCATTAATTAAATTATTTTTGAAAGAAGCTCAAAGCACAGTAATTATATTCTTTTTGTACTCTTATTTTTGATCAACATAATTTAAGTGTGTCGTAGAAGTGTAACTATAGCTTTAAGTGTGCCTTGAGATAAAAAAAAGGTTGAAAAATCCTGTGTTACATGCATCCCTCTAAAGTGCAGAAAAACTTTAAATCATTGAAGACTTTGCATTTAAAGAGCTGAAATAAAATGTTCTTTCATTTTTTCGCATCATTAATTTATAGATTTAGCATGCACTTGTTTGACATCTGCTGCATGCCAGTTAGAGGTCTCAAAACTTCAAAAACTAGGAGCATTTAAATGTTGGGAACAAAGCAAAAGAAAATAAAACTATACAATATTCTCTAAAACCAACAAAGCTAATTGCTAAGTGCTTTAAATGCATCTTGTATTATGAAACGCATTTATTGCTTGTGGTTATTAAACGCTTACTATATAGCAGGCACGATACTAAATGTTTTTTAGGCATTCATTTATTTTTCCTAATAATCCTATAATGTAGACACAATTATTACTATTGCTCCGTCCAATTCTACAGGATGCCTAGCAGCCCAAGTGGCACTGACAGATTGACTCCATAGCTGAGACATGAAGTGTTATGATTGTAAACTTCAAATCGCTACTTTAATTGGGTGCCTAGGAAGATCTACAGGAGACTTTTTTCATCATTTTTGCTTTAAAACAGAGACAATAACGGTAGAAGGTAAGGAAGCCATTTTCTAGGAAAAGTAAAAAGAATAACAACAGAGAATTTGAAACTGAAATTGGGTTTGCTGATGAAGATAGTAAAGGCCTCTGAAATGTTGGTGAGGGATATATGTGGAAAACAATTCAGTAACATGTTAAAAGCTACAATCAGGATACAAATCTCATAATGAGGAGAAAAATATAAATTGTTTCATAGTAAATAAACTGGCTCAAGTATAGCCCCATTATTAGAAAAATAAATGAAATCTTATGTCCCTCGATGTCATTTCAGTCTCAATAGTTTCTTCCAAGCAGATTTAATTCACAAATTGCTGTAGTCAGTGGCAGCAGCATCAATCATCCCTGGGCATCTGTGTCCTCAGAGTATGGCACAGGGGTACATGTAAGGAATAAGGACAAAATGGGTAAAAGTTGGTGAGGACAATGCTCCAAAGTGAAGAGATTGGGTTTGGGGGTAATTACCTGTTTTTTTTTTTTTTGTGTGTGTGTGTGTATGTTATACAATTTAATCACTGTCTTATTGAATTTTTAGAATAAATTTAAAGATGGGTAAACTGAGACTATGGTTTTAAGATGTCATAATAAATTGTAGAAAGACATGTAGATCCAGGAAGCCTTCTTGTACACCTGCAGTAACACACACACATTCTTCTGTAACTTTTCCTTCTGTTCATTTTCCCCACTCTGCACCTTCATTGGTGGTTTATCTCTCCTTAAGTACTTTTTTCTCAAATTAAAGGTACCCATGACTAGCCTCAGGCCTCTATGATGGGTGTAATCCTGGCTATATAATGGGATAGTAAAGCTCCTATGAGATGTTACATTGAATGTCTACAGAAAGTGAATGATAGTTATGAATTTGCCAACACTAAAGGGCATTCTACCTATATGTGAATTACCTCTGACAGCTCATCATATGAAAGAAATGCGATGCCACCTAAAAATGTGCTGATGTTCTATAAATGGAATCCACTCTTAGCTGTCAATCAGAATTAGCTGGGAGAAGGATGCGGAACTGTCAGAAACTTGTCGGATGACAATGTTATTCAACAGTTTGCAAAATAAAATAATGAGTTCTCTCCAGAGAGGCTATTTTTCTCTCCGTGTGTGGATTGGTAGTACATAATCACCAGAGTACAAATCAGCTTTGGTTCATAGTAAAAAAAAAAAAAAATCACTGACCATCATAAGAGAACTTGAATTGCCTTCTAGACGTGATCGAGAAAGAATAAAATACAAATTTTATTCAAATCTATTTTATATAGTTTAAGAAATATTCAGAATGAAGGGCCCATTTGGCATATTTCAAGAACTATTCCTAATTACAAGTTTAATCATAAGTAATTGGATAGGTGATAAATTTCTGGAAGGAAAGACCAAGATGCTCTGAGCAGATTCATTTGGTGGACAACATGGGGATAGACTGAAAAGTGAAAACAGCATATTTAAAAGGCAAACCATTCATTGGCTCTTTGTGAGGCTGTGAGCCATTTTTGCTACGGAACTGTGGACTTTAGTGTTCTCAGGCAATGTCTGCTAACCATGGACTCTGATATCAGCGGGGGCACCAAACAGATCACCCGGGGTAGAGCCACGGAAAGACAGTCTAGCAGATACTTTATCATTATTCTGATGTAACAATGGAGGTGTTCTTGGCAGAGAATATGAGATTTGTCTTCAGCATATAAGGACCTGCTCTTCTGCTTATTATTTATGTGATGGCTCTTAGCTTCAGTTTCTTGATCTGCAGATGGGAATAAAGAATACCAGCTTCATAGGGTTTATAGGAATATCAGTGATTTTGTCTAGAATGGCAATCAAAACATGGCATCTGTTGCTGTGAACATGTGCCTGCCTCGCTTTGTGTTAGGCTCGGCAAAGTGCAGCAAAACACTGGAGCCTTGTGTTTTCAGAAGCTGACTAACCTCTTTTAAGAAGGGAGGTACAGATACAACAAAAAGGAGAAAATAGGCTAAGTTATTGGTCATTGCTGATTGGCAGAATAGAAATTTAAATATTCTTCTTATACATCTGATTAGTTAGCTCTTTTAATCAGTTTCTTAATCACCTTTTCTTCTTGTCCCAGTAACATATATGAAAACAACCTTGCTTGCAGTGAGATTTCCTTTTGCAGACCTAGTCGTAGCCTTTATCTCACTATTTTGTAGAATTCCAAAGGAACTCGGAAATAATTTTTTTATGCTTTACATGTGTGTATATTGACAAAGGCAAAAGTGCACAAATTATAATTTAAGAGCTTGATAGATGCACTCCCCACACATTTATATATTTGTAAACAGAGTCCACAGTACAATACAGTAGCATTTGCACCCCTGAAGAAACTGTCATGTCCCTTCCCAGTCAATGGCCCCCTTCCAAGGATAGTCCAAGGGTAATACTACCTTGACTCCATCAACATAGATCACTTGTGTCTGTTTTTAAACCTCATACAAGTGGAATTATGCCATATGTTCTCTGAGGCTTATTTCACTCAGAATTTGTACATTAGCTGATTTACCATGATATTGAGCAAATTAGTATTTCCTTTTTATTGCTGTCTATTGTTTTTGTTATAATTCTACAAAATATTTACAAAATATTCTTTACATGTTGGTCACCTCTTTGTAAAATTTGGTAACGAATATTTTGCATATAAAGGTACATTTAGTGACAATTTCCCATTTTCCCTAGGTAGGCAACTTTCATAAGTGAACTTTGGGACACACTGTATAAATAAAATACATGTTATTTTCCCATCCTCCTATTAATAGAAATTCAAGCTATTTTCAGTATTGAAAATAGGTACCACAAACAAACTGCTATCATCATTCTCATACATGTCTTTTGGTGGCCATAAGCACTGACTTCTGTTGGGTAGATACACAGGGGTAGCATTGCTGAGTCATCAGGTATACATGTATATACTGTGAAATATTTTTCAAAATGACATTATAACCCTCCTACCAGCAGTCTAAGAGATTCCAATTTCTCAGTACCCTGGAAAATAGTTGTTGTTGCCAGACCCATTTCATTGTTATTATTTTTTATGCATGTGGGTATGAGGACTATTCTGTGTTAGGAGGTCTTTAGTAGAAAGAAAAACAAATCACTTCCCAGAATTCAGTCATGTATCTGACGATGGTTCTTTCTGTCTTAAATCTTTAGCCTGGATGTCCTCCCGCAGTACACTTCAGCTTTCTCGCATTTCTTGCTCCTAGGTTTTGAGCACATATTCAGCATCCCGAGGAAATTTCCATTTTTACTTCTCCTACTATGGAAGTTCCATAGACTTTCCTAGAGAGTTTTTCATGTTGTGACATCTGCAAATATGATAATGTCTGATGTCTTCTCATCTGCTGACCAAAGGTTGATTAGCATTGTCCAGCAGAGTTGACGGGGGAGGCTCAGTTCTCTTAAATATGTATCACAAAACGGTCCCTGCACTTTTAACTTCTAGCTAGCTGGCTTTTGCATAATAGACATTTAGTAAATATTTGTTGAAATGAGTTGACTTGCTTCCTTTTTAGCTCTGAAAATTACTCTAACATGCACTTACTCCTATTATAAACATTGCATTTTGCTGGGAAATTGCTCAGAGTTTGTACATTTACCTGAAATGCCTTAATTTTTCCACTTCAGTGCTGCTTTCAGTCTTAAATTACATGATCAGAGGAAGCAATATTGTAAGCTTCCTAAAACATAAATCTGTACATAATGGTGCTCAAAAATAAGCCATTAACTATTTTTAAGGAGATTTGGGACAGTGGTATAGGCAACTTAGCATTTTGAAAATGATTTTGATAGTGTTTTGTTGCAAACTTTTGAAAAGCCATGGTGGGTATTGGAGACAGTATCTTTAAGTCTCTCATAAACTTATTTGCCTAAACTTTAGTAATCTGGGGGAACTAATGGTTACCAAATACAACATTATCCAGTAACATTATCTCTGATTATTTCAACTGATCAGAAATATAAATTGGAATAGTTCAGCTGCAACTTGAACCATACCTAACAAACTCAACTAATGTAATCATTTGTACCCTCATATTAATCTGAAATTTAAAAAAATAAAATTGAAAAAGAAGTGCAACAATCTCTTTATTAAAATAAAAATAAAATATTTGTTATCAAATTCTTTAAGGCCTGAAAAAGTAAGATTAATTAAACTGAACATAATACAATTTTGAGGAATTTAGCAAGTTAAAAGAAATGAGACTACTATAATTTTGTTTTAATTGTTATCTATATTTCTATAGTCATAAGAGACTTTGATGGTTTGTGATACAAAATATATTGTCCAGACATAAAAGAAGGAATGGAAGGTGATTAAGGCTTCTTGTTTCCTTTCTTTTTGTCCTTTTCTCAGATCACAGAGCTTTATTTTAAATGTTTCTGAAGACTACTGGAACACATTATTTTCCCTTTATTATGAAAAAAAAACAACTTTGCTCTTTGTAGCTTATTTTCTATTATTATCTTGCAGCCCATTCTATATTATGCTTTGTAAGATCTCGATACTCTGACAGTTTTCTCTTGATAATTACTGGAGTGGAGACCTGAACCATTTCTTGTACTGTTCACTTTTTCAAATAAACACTTGTATATGTTCCTTCTTTCCAGTTTCTGCCGATGTCATTTAGCGTCTAACAATTTCCAATTTTATGCTTGTGTCTATCTCACTGTGGGCCAGTGGAATTGAAAATTATGGACAATCAATTCATCTGGGTTTATTTATGCATGTTTGAATATCCGTGTCTCTCTGAGACCCATCAACTATAAAGTTAAATGCTGGATTGTGGTGAAATAAACCAGTTGCAGCTAAATTTAACCCATCAGTTTAGCATAGGTTTGTTAAGAGTTTATATATTTGACTATAGAAGAACTTAATGGTATTAAAATAGACTTATTTGATTATATGACTAGTTGAAACCCTAATCAGGGAGGCAGACAGAACTATCATCAGATGGATTTTTTTTTTTCTTTTAGGATACCACTTCTTCTGTATTCTCATTTATTTATTTAATAAAAGTCGTACCAGGATGCAAGACACCTGTTTCTAGGTGCACTTCCCTGGCTCTTGGATACTCCACATGGGCCAGCTGACTAAATACAGGTGACAAGGTTAGCACCTGAGCTACATTTAAGAATTACTACTTTTGAATCCTATTGAGGACAATTAATGACAATTAATGGCACAGTGGAGCATGGGGGAAGGGAAGACAAGACTGAGAAGGAGGGAGTGGGTGAGGGAAAGGAAAACAAGAAGAAAAAAAAGACAAGAAAAGAAAATAGTGACTAATTCTCACATAAATTGGATTTAATTTTGACCAAAGTACATTACTTAAACATTAATTTTTAATTCAACTTGTTAATATGTTGTTTGGGATATTGCATCCTCATTTATAAGTGAAATATGTTTGTAATTTCCCCTTTATAATAATATATTCTCTCTAATTTTAATAGCAAGTGTACCCAGATCAAGTAGAATGATTTTTAAATATTTCTTCTTTTTCTATTGTCTATAAGATTTGGCATGATCTGTTTTTTGAAATTATCTTTTACTTTTACTTATAAATACTAGTTGTCTATTTTTTGAGACTTAAAAAAATAATAAGAAGAAGTTAACTGATGACTCCATACTGAATCTCAGAGTCAACGCATTCTATAATAGACATACTCTTATTTGACAAGGTGAATATTACTTTTTTTGCATTATTATTATCATTATTATTACTTAATATTTTGATGCAGCAATTCTCTGATTTATTTTCTGAATGTATTTATGTTCATTCATTCTTTATGAGATTTGTTTCTAGTCCTTATGTTAAACATTGTTATTGTTAATAAATTTTAAGCCTCTTTAACTTTGTGAATGCAAAAAATGGAAACCTAATAAACACATGGATATGTAAAAATAAAAAAATCAATAAAAAAAGAATTACTACTTTTATCAATTCTACTAATTTAGTAGGAACCATAAATTCCTTCCCCCCAAAGTGTATTAACAGGAATGATGAAGATTTAATAGTAATCATTGCCATCTATAAATCAATTATTTTAAGCTGATTGCCATAGATGTAGCTCCTCAGGTCCCACTGAAAACTTCCCATGTGACCGTTTGTCACATCTTAATTTTAATTTATTGCTGAGATAATACTTGCTATTCCCCCATCTCTTTTTATCCATGTTGCATCTTCTTTACGTCTTGTCTCAGAGATTATTAGAGCATTTTCCAGAGTTTCTATGCTTCACAGTTATCATTATCATGGATTCCCAAATGACAGTACATAAGTCATTACAAAGGTTTTGAGATATACAAAAATTAAGAATATAAAATTTGTGTGAACGGGAACAAACGAAGCCATCCCAGCAATACTGATAAGACAAGCAAATTGAAACTGACATGGGGGAATCAGAAAGGACAATGTGGAATGTAATTCTTGAGAGCGAAATAATGGCCCATAATACGATCAGTCTCAAAACGTTCATACTTACTTGCATATCTTCTCCTCTGGACTGATTTTCAAAAATGCAGTTTCTGGGCCTGGGTTAAGTAAAAGGGAGATGTGTGACTGAGTTATTATCAAATCCTTTAATATCCTTGGCTGCATAGCATCTCCAATTTCACCTGGGCAAAGAAACTAGCTTTGGGAATATTTGTCCACAGGCTTATCTAGGGAATATGTATGAAAGATCTTCTGGTAGCTGTAATCAATAATAAATTAAAATGTATATTTCACACGTTTTGAATAAATTAATGAATGCCAGTTATACATGATGGGTTCATTTTCTTCTCAGAATTTTGGACTTAAAGCTCATGAATATGAATTGAGTCTTTCCCAATTCCTGTATTTGAGGGATTTAATAATTTTAAGATTTCAAATGGACAGCTTTGAAACTATATGTTGTTTGTGTATTGAGGAGAGCTGGCCGTCATATTCTCTAGCCCAGAGCTGCCTTTGATTAGTAACTTATCACTCCTGATGAGGACTGTGGGAAAAGAATATGCAATGTTGGCTAAAGGAACTGGCAGAAAGAAAAGTCATAAGGCCTGGAATCTTGTAACCATAAGTTTTATCTTTAGCTAAACTATGCTAATACAGCAACTAAAAGTAAAAGATCATATATAGCTTGAGTTTGAGAAAATTGCTTTTGTAGGAAGGCTCTTCCTTCAGGATGTCTAACTATTATGGAAGATAGTTCAGTGATAAGAGATATTCAGAGACTTGGAAAAAGCCAGGAGACCCAGCTGATGAGGTTCAAGTTTGGGCTGATGAACATTTGCATCCTGTCAGGTAGAAAATGCCTGGGCACCGTCCATCCCACCTTGGCAGATGAAGCTGGCCAGATGTCTTAGGATCTTCCTGCTGTTTTCCATTGGTTTAAACTCCTCTAATATGCAGCTATTTTCTTGATGACTGTGATAGATTTAGCAATAACATTAGTTTTGTAAACCTGCTTGAATAATTCTTCTTGTGACTAAAGACTGGACAAAAGTTATGTGCAACAACAGAGATACTCATATGGCTGCGTTAGAGAAAGCATTGCCTGCACACGTGTAGTGTATGCTGGATGGGACTCGGAGACCCTGGGGATCCTCACAGATTCACCAGGCTTCTAATAGCTCTGTTCATGCCAAGTATGGCATGGAGCTCTTGGCAAGGCTCTGAAATAAAGAGGGCCTTTTATAGGCAGATAAATGAGTCCAGGAAATCTAATGCTACAGGGCTAGCTGTGGGGTTTGTCTTTTAGGAGAAATACTTTACTTAAGCAAAACCACCTCCCTCATAGTTTTATGTTTAGGCAGAGCACGATATTTGCAAAAAAAAAATTTGAAAGACAGTAATTTCTCACTGTTGGGCTATAATCCTTACCATTATACACTGGTTTAGCTTTCTGTCACCTCTAGTATTGGTCCTTATCTTCACCTAGCTGATGCTGAAAATTTCACGCATCGGTCACTTCCCCTTATCACTACTGTGATTCATTTATTTATTTTTCTTTTGGTTTAATGGCCTTTTATTTTAGGAGATAGGTATAGCCTTGGGAATGAAAGATGTCTCTTTTGAATGACAGAATAAATGTTGTATGGACAGTAAGAGTGTTTTTGTAACTGCAGGCAAGAGACTGTGTCTCCTGCCAGCACTTACCAACAATAAGAGCGACGGAGAGGAAACCAGCTGCAAACCAGAGACCACCCTGTGGCTAACTGGGATACATACATTAAGAAAAAAGGAGCATAGTCAATTCTTTTTTTTTTTTTGCAGTTTTGGCCAGGGCCAGGCTTGAACTCCCTGCCCCTGGTATATGGGGTGGCCGCCCTACTCCTTGAGCCATAGGCACCGCCCAAGCAATTCTTTTCTTTGGGATAATACAATCAGAGGTCCTCAGATTATCTCTGTCAGAGGTACAGTGTTCTGGGGTGTTTTCCACAGAATTTGTTTTTGTATCTGTTTAATTTTATAACTCAAAAATAAAAGTTTTTACCCACAGTACAATTTCACATCATCTTGGAAGATAAAATGTGTACAACGTTAAACTCTGACCCGAATAATAATCTTAAAATTATTATTCAAAGGAAGCACAAAGTTAATGGTGTGGAAAGCCAGTTCTTTAAGAATTCAGAGTCAGAAAAGTTAACATGGGAACAAGTGGATGGGAAAGCCTCTAGGGAATAGATAGAATTTGACCTCAGCCTTGAATAATCAGTGGGTGTCTTGACAGGTGTAGAGGGGGGAAATGGGAGCAAGAACACTGAAGGTACAAACACGAAGTGATTCAAATAAAAAGAGTCTGTTCTCAAGCAGTAAGGAGACCACCTGCACTTGATAGGACAAATGGAATACAGCTGTGGAGATTGAATAGCTAAAGAAGTTATCCTCTTTTTTTTTGAGGAATGAAAAATGATTAAGACTAACTCTTAAAAGGATTTCCTTTTTTGGCTCCTCTGGACTATAAGAGACAGGTGATAATTCCCTTGTTAAGTAAGTTAAGTAGGCAGAGGTGTTTAAGGAGGTAAGACCTTGAAAGCTAATTTTGGAGGAAATGAGTTGGCTGTGATGGTTTGCCTAAGGACACTTTCAAGGTAAAATTCATTTCATCTTGAACTATTCATACCTGGAAATGTCATCCATGTAAGATTAGGTTAGAAGATCTTGAAATCTTTTTAAAAATAGAGACGATAAAAAGACTGTGCCAAATGCAAGTCGTGAGTTAGATCTTTACTGCGACTTTATGAAGTAGGTGTTACTATACTCATTTCACAGATGAAGAATTTTAGTTTCAAAGAAGTTATTCAGCTTGTTTGACTAACCTCACAGGTATAGGGTGGCACAGCTGGTGCTTAATTTCAGAACACTCTGACTTTGTATTCACGCTCTTTCCACTGACCTTCACCGCCTTGTCATGTTACACGTGGTGGAGAGTACAAAAAATAAAGGACAATGATGTAGAAGCTGATAAATTGTTTTCATAGAAGATAATCATTGCACACGTGAAATTAAGCCTGAAGTAGATACAGCATATAATTTAGTGCTCTACTGCAAGTTTACGCTATAAGTGAGTGTTAGGCAGATGGGGTTTCTACTTGGTTCTCATTCATTCTGTCAAGTAGCGTGGCTATAATCCCAATAGTGCATATTAACAGTCTATGTGGCACCTTGAAAATGTTTTTAAATAAACTTTACAAAAACTCATTAGAAGAGGCTAAGTATATGAATTTTCTTCTCCTTTCTTGGAAAGAAAACCGAGATTCAAGAGGTGCTAAATGGCTGAGCAATGAAATCTAGTTTTTTTCCTAAGTCTAATGGCATACTTAAGTCCTACTAAGTGTGCAAATGCCAGCACTGCATACGTGTAGTCATCTTGGCTTTTGGAGAGATCACTGGATATGATCTGTTCTTTTTATCTATTCATTATATCCATTGCAACTTGAAACTATTTTCTAAATTTTTTTCGAAGTATTTCTCTCCTTATAATAATTTTCTTATTTTCTAATCCAGAATAGTTTGCATTTTCTAATTACTTTTCTTAGAATGGTCCTCAGATTACATGCCTCATTTCTTTTATTCTTTCAGTTTCTAGGCTTAAGGGTTCTCTATAAATGTAAAACCACCACTGCTCCCATCAAACAGGTTAGAAAATGTTGACAACCCTGGTGACTGGATATGAGAAGAAGGAACTTGTCATCATTAAAAGCCTTGTATCCTGTTTCTTTTTGCACAAGTCTGGTCAATGTTAATTATTCATTGAATAATTTCATTGTGTGAAAAGAGCAGAAAAACAACACAGACAAATTCCTGGTTTCCTTTTCTTTTTCTTTTTCTTTTTTTTATTAAATCATAGCTATGTACATTAATGCAATTATGGAGTACAATGTACTAGTTTTATATACAATTTGAAATACTTTCATCAAACTGGTTAACATAGCCTTCACTGCATTTTCTTAGTTATTGTGTTAAGATATTCATATTCTACCCTTAGTAGATTTAACATGCACCCTTGTAAAACGCACTATAGGTGTGGTCCCACCAATTATCCTCCTTCCACCCATCCTCTCTCTTCCTTCCCCCTCCTCTTTCCACTTCTTCTTGGGCTATAGTTGGGTTACAGCTTTCATTTGAAAGTGTGGGTGCTTATAAATTAGTTTAATAGTAGGACTGAGTACATTAGATACTTTTTCTTCCATTCTTGAGATACTTTGCTAAGAAGAATATGTTCCAGCTCCATCCATGAAAAAATGAAAAAAGTAAAGTCTCCATCTTTCTTTAAGGCTGCATAATATTCCATGGTGTATATATACCACAATTTATTAATCCATTTATGGGTGGATGGGCACTTGGGCTTCTTCCATGACTTAGGAATTATGAATTGAGCTGCAATAAACATTCTGGTGCAAAATCTTTGTTATAAAGTGATTTATGGTCCTCTGGATATATATCTGATAAAGGAATTGAAGGATCAAATGGAAGGTCTATTTTTAGATCCCTAAGTCATCTACAAACATCCTTCCAAAAGGAACATATTAGTTTGCATTCCCACCACCAGTGCCTAAGGGTTCCCTTTTCTCCACATCCACGCCAACATCTATTGTTTTGGGATTTTGTGATGTGGGCTAATCTTACTGGAGTTAGATGATATCTCAAAGTGATTTTGATTCGCATTTCTCTGATGATTAAGGATGATGAGCATTTTTTCATATGTCTGTAGGCCGTGCACCTGTCTTCTTCAGAGAAGTTTCTCTTCAAGTCCCTTGCCTACACTGAGATATGATCACTTGCTCTTTTCTTGCTAATACGTTCGAATTCTCTGTAGATTCTGGTTATCAAACCTTTGTTAGAGACATAACCTGCAAATATCTTCTCCCATTCTGAGGGCTGTCTGCTTGCTTTAATTACTGTGTTCTTGGCTGTGCAGAAGCTTTTTAGTTTGATCAGAACCCCGTAATGTATTTTTCTTGTTGCTTCAATTGCCCAGGGGGTCCTCCTCATAAAATATTCTCTCAGGCCAATTTCTTCAAGTATTTTCCCTGCACTCTCTCCAAGAATCTTTATAGTTTCATGTCTTAAGTTTAAATCTTTTATCCAGTGAGAGTCAGTTGTTACTGGTGAAAGGTGTCGGTCTAGTTTCAGTCCTCCACAGGTCACCAGCAATTCTCCCAGCACCATTTGTTAAATAGGGAATCTTTTCCCCACTGAATGTTTTTAATTGGCTTGTCAAAGATCAAATAACGGTAAGTATATGGGTTCATCGCTTGGTTCTCTATTCCATTCCATACATCTATCTCTCTGTTTTTGTGCCAGTACCATGCTGTTTTGATCACTATTGATTTATAGTATAATCTGAGGTCTGGTAGCATGATTCTTTATGATTTGCTTTTATTTCTGAGTATTTGCTTTATATTCTGAGTAATGTCTTGGCTGTTCCAGGTTTCTTCTGATTCCATATGAAACAAAGTATTATTTTTTTCAAGGTCTTTAAAATATGACAGTGGTGCTTTGATAAGGATTGTATTAAATTTGTATATTGCTTTGAGTGATATGGACATTTTAACAATGTTGATTATTCCCAGCCATGAGCATGGTATGTTTTTCCATTTGTTCACATCTTCAGCTATTTCTTTTCTCAGAGTTTAATAGTTCTCTTTATAAAGATATTTCACATCTTTCATTAGGTAAACTCCCAAATATTTCATTTTTGGGGGCACTACTGTAAAAGGAATAGAGTTCTTGACTGTTTTTTCAGCTTAACTATTGTTGGTAAATATAAAGGCTATAGATTTGTGAGCATTGATTTTGTAACCTGAGATATTTCTGTATTCCTTGATCACTTCTAAGAGTTTTGTATTTGAATCCCTGGGGTTTTCCAGATATACAATCATATCATCTGTGAAGAGTGAAAGCTTGATCTCCTCTGACCCTTTCTGCATACACTTGATCGCCTTTTCTTGCCTTTTTGCAATGGCTAAGACTTCCATCACAATGTTAAAAAGCAGTGGAGATAATGGGCAGTGTTGCCTGGTTCCTGATCTGAGTGGAAATGACTTCAATTTAACTCCATTCAAGACGATATTGGCTATGGGTTTGCTGTAGAAGGCCTCTATCTTTCTAAGAAATGTCCTTTCTATACCTATTTTCGTAAGTGTTCTGATCATGAAAGGATGCTGGATATTGTCAAAAGCTTTCTCTGCATCAATTGAGAGAATCATATGGTCTTTGTTTTTTATATTGTTTATGTGATGAATTATATTTATAGATTTACATATATTAAACCAGCTTTGAGACCCTGAGATAAAACCCACTGGATCATGGTGTATAATTTGTTTGATGTGTTGCTGGATTCTGTTTGCTAGAATCTTATTGAATATTTTTGCATCAATATTTATTAGACATACTGGTCTATAATTTTCTTTTCTTGTTGGGTCTTTGCCTGGTCTGGGGATTGAGGTGTGTTTGCTTCATAGTATATGTTGGGTAGTATTCCTTCTTTTTCTATATTTTGAAAAATGTTAGGTAATATAGGTACTAGTTCCTCTTTAAAGTTTTAGTAGAGTTCTGATGTGAAGCCTTCTGGTCCCAGACTTTTCTTTTCGGGGAAATTTTGGATAGTTGATGCTATTTCAGAGCTTGATATAGGCCTGTTCAACATTTCCACTTCATTCTGGCTAAGTCTAGTAAGATGGCATACTTCCAAGTATTGGTGTATTTCCTTCAGATTTTTGTATTTCTGAGAATAGTTCTTGTAATATTCATTAAGGATTTTTGAATTTCTGAGGACTCTGTTGTTATTTTGTCTTTGTCATTTCTGACTGATGAAATTAGAGATTTTACTCTTTTTTTTTTCCTGGTTAGCTTAGCCAAAGGTTTATCTATTTTATTGATCTTTTCAAAAAACAAAATTTTTGATCTATTGATCTGTCATATAGTCCTTTTGTTTTCAATTTCATTTAATTCTGCTCTAATTTTAGTTATTTCTTTTCTTCTGCTGAGTTTGGGGTTGGAATGTTCTTCCTTTTCCAGTTGCTTGAGATGTCCCATTAAGTTGTTGACTTTCTCTCTTTCCATTCTCTTGAGAAAGGCTTGCAGTGCTATAAATTATACTCTTAGGAATGCCTTTGCAGTATCCCAGAAGTTCTGGTAATTCATGTCTTCATTATCATTTTGTTACCAAAATTTGGTTATTTTATTAATCTTATCTATGACACAGCTATCATTCAGCATAAGGTTACTTAGTTTTCATGTTTTTGTATGAGTATGCAGATTCCTATTGTTACTGAGTTCAACTTTTATTCCATTATGGTCCAGTAGGATGCAAGGAATAATTTCTATTCTTTTAAATTTGCTGAGGTTAAATTTGTGACCTAAGATGTGATCAATTTTGGATGATGTACCATGGGTTGATGAGCAGAATGTGTATTCAGTTTTGTTAGGATGGAATGTTCTGTAGATGTCCGTTAAATCCAATTTTTGAATGGTTAATTTTAAGTCTAAAATTTCTTTGTTTAGTTTTGTATTGGAGGATCTATCTAACAGTGCCAAAGGGGTGTTAAAATCTCCAACTATTATAGTGCTGGAGGAAATCAAGTTGCTCATGTCTGTTAGAGTTTCTCTTATAAATTGAGGTATATTCTGTTTGGGTACATAATTGTTAATAATTGAAATGTCATCATGTTGAGTGTTACCATTAACAAATATGAAGTGACCATCCATACCTTTCCTTACTTTGGTTGGTTTAAAGCCAATTGTATCTGTGATTAAAATCACAAAACCTGCTTTTTTTTTGATTGCCATTTTTCTGAATTATAGATGACCATACCTTCACTCTAGTCTATATTTATCTTTTAAGGTAAGATGAGATTCTTGTAGGCAGAAGATGTCTGGCCTGAGTTTTTGTATCCAGTCAGCCAACCTGTGCCTCTTTAGAGGACAATTTAAACCATTCACATTGAGAATATTGATAAGCCTGGTAGTATTTTGGGTATTGAGTTTTTCGAAAGACCAGTGGACATTTTTAAAACTTTTGTCACTGTAGAAATTGAAATTTGATCAAAAATTTCTGAGCAAGTTTACTTTGGTGGTAGAGGATTGTACTCATCATTATGGAGGATAAGTGTGAGAATATTCTGGAAAGCTTGTTTAGTTATGGCAAATTTCTTCAACATGTGAATCTCATTAAAGTATTTAATTTCTCCATTATAAATGAAACTCCATGTAGTTGGATACAGGATCTTGAAAATTATTTTGTTTTAGGAGATTAAAAGTCAATGACCATGCTCTTCTAGCTTGAAAGGTTTCAGCAGAGAGATCTGCAGTCATTCTAATGTTCTTCCCCTTATGGGTTATAGTTTTCTTACATCTGGCTGCTTTCAGAATTTTCTCCTTCATATTAACTTTGGTGAGGTTAATTATAATGTGTCTGGGAGAAACTTTACTTGAGTTGAGTCATGCAGGGATTCTGAAACTGTCTTCTATCTGAATTTCAGAATCTCTTGCCATGTTTGGGAAGTTATCCACGATTATCTCATGAAGTAGACTATCTGGGCCTTTTGAAACAACCTCGCCATCTTCCAGAATTCCTCTAAGGCAAATATTAGGTTTCTTTGAATTGTCCCAGAGCTCTCTGAGAGAATGATCCACTTTTGTTCTCCACTTCTCTTCCTCTTTCAGTGTTTGGGAGCATTCAAAAGCGTCTTCAGTATCAGAAATCCTTTCTTCTGCCTGCTCCATTCTGTTACTGAGGGATTCTACTGTATTTCTGAGATCTTTGTGGACTGCAAGTTCTTGTCTCAATGTGCAAAATCTTTGGTAATTTTATCTTTGAATTCACTGAATTCTTGAGACAACTTTTGAATTACTCCTTGAATTTTTAATTCCAACTTTACCCCCATTCTGTTAATCTTATTTGCAATCCAAATTCTGAATTTGATTTCTGACATCTCAGCCATTTGTTTATAAATGAAATTTTCTGTTATGTCCACCTTGTCATTCCTTGGGGGAGTTGAACCTACTTTGATTATTCATGTTGCCAGAGATTTTCTGCTGATTCCTCCCCATGATTATTTTTCACCATTTGGCTAGATGAACAGATAAAGTGAAATTGGATTGGGGGCTCCTGGAGTAGTGATTAACCGACCCTTTGCCCAAGAGCTGGGACTGGTGACTGCAGCTTTCCCCCTACAGCTTTGCAAAGGACCTATACAGTTCTATGGCCTGAGACACTGAGGACCTTCTTGATGTGGTGGGGCAAAGTGGCTCTGTCTTGTTTTCAGCGGTCTCTGTCGAATCCTAGTGAACCAGTAACTCTGGGTTGAAGTCTCAGCTGTGGAGAAATACAGGCAACTAAGATACCCTGCTCCCCATGGGCAACAACTGGAAAAAGAAAATCAAACCTTCCCACAACATAATCAGGGTACCACGTTGGATGGTCCTCAGGTGATTGGCCCAGGTCACAAGCTCCAAATCAATTGTCCAGTCAGCACCCAGTCTCAAGTGGGAGATTTAAAAAGGTCTCTAGCAACTAGATAGCAAGGGCCTGCAGGTAGCTCAAATATGACTCACTCAGGTGGTCCGTGGAATCAGAGGGGTCCACCCAGCAAATGAATTAGTCTGGGAAGGTTTATGTCTCCTTCCCCACCTTACACTTCTGTCACGCCCAGTCACTGGTAACCCCACAGGGCTGTGACCCAGTTCCCTTCAATGAGCAGATGCAGCAGAGTTTTATGCCCACCTGAGTCACTGGGAGATCTATATCTTCTCTGCCAGGCCATTGCACTCTGCCAACAGCCGGCAGGGGAAGCTGAAGCCTGACTTCCTCAAGTGCTTAATGGAGGCTGGGGAGTTTCACTCAGTTCCAGCCCCACCCCAGATTAATATTGCTGCCACCTACATTCTTGTAGAATTTGCCTTTCTGTCCTGGGTATATTCCCGTGTGTGCCAGGTGCTGTTTGAGTTTACAGAAACTGCGACTCAGCCCTGCCCTGTGCCACTGCCACTGCACCAATTCTAACGGAGCTGGCATCTCTGTCTCCACTGCACTTTGTGTTGGAGCAGCATCTCTGTCTCCGCTGCACTCTGTGTTGAGGCAGGCACAGTTAGAGCTCACAAATGGTTCTCAGTTCCTGCCCTTCCCTAGGCTGATGCTCCTGCCATGCCTGCTTTTATCCAAGTTATGCTCCCCTGGGGGCTAGTTGCATCTTGGGCTCACAAAAGCAGCAATTGTGACTCAGCCCTGCCCTGAGCCTCTACACATGTGTCAATTCTATTTTCCATCCCCTGTGTGCCCTGCCTGGGCAGGGACTGCCTCAGGCATAGCCTTTGCTGACAGGGCCTGCATTTCTGTACCAGATTTGTTCCACCCATGGCCACCACTAGAGCAGAGGCCCGGCTGCCTCTGCTTGCTAAGAGAGGTGGGAAGTGTTTCTCTATAACATCACTAGGGGTGTGAGCCATATTACTTCCGCCACTGCCACTACTGTACTGCACTGTGGAGCATCATCTCTCCCTCTCCCATATGGCTACCTCACTCCACAGTCCTTGCTTTACACCTGTACCACCAATTCAGCATAGGGAATTGCAACAGCCCATGCCCTGTCGACACCTCTTGAGAAAATGCCGAAGTATCTTGACTTCATGGGGCACAGGCTTCCAGACATTGGGGTGTGAGTGGAGGGGAGTTCTGGGAGTTAAGAATTGCAGGTAGAGTATATGTTCAGTTTTATGCCTGGCAGGTGAGTGCCATGGCACACTAGTGGGTCTTATCTAGGGAAGGAATTCTGATTTTTATAGGGTTTCTCCCATGGGATAAAATACTAGAAGATCTGAACTCTGCTTACTTGTTTGTAGAAAGTATACCATGAACTGTTCTCATGGGGGAAGGGACTCCCATCCACTTGGTGATGAGTTTTGCACCTATTGTTTGTTTCCTTGGGGTCGCAGCTCACCTCAGTAGGGATGATGTGCGCTCTTCAATCTTCTCTCTTGTCTCAGCTCCAAACTATCAGCTTACTTGCTAAACTTTGATCCTTCAACTCTCCTTCTGGACAGTAGCCTCTGTGTAAAGCTGCCTCCAGTTGGCCATCTTGCCTTCTCTCCAAAATTCCTGATTTCTTAAACCATGTTCTTTTTTTTTTTTTTTTTTGAGACAGAGTCTCTCTTTGTCACCCTTGATAGAGTGCTGTGCTGTCACAGCTCACAGCAATCTCCATCTCTTGAGTTTAGGCCATTCTCTTGCCTCAGCCTCCCCAGTACAAGCACCTGGGAATACAAGCACCTACCATAATGCCTGGCTATTTTTTTTGTTGCAGTTTGGCTGGGGCCAGGTTTGAACCCACCACACTCAGTAAATGGGGCCAGCGTCCTACTAACAGTAACAAGGTGTTGCCCTTAAATCCTGTCCTTTTCAAATGGATAATGTCTTTCTTTTAGAACAAAATAAGGTTGCAAATTGGACTTGTGGATTGTCATGTAGACTTACCCTGATTTTCAGCACTTGGGTGCCTTGGAGGCCATTGAGACTTATTGCCTTTCTTCCCAAAATCTTTTAAGTGTGACATCCAGCCCTACCCCCCACCCCCAGCTCTGCCTTGTGGAGCCATGGGAGAAAGTCAGAGTCAAACCATTTTGCAGTTCTTGAATGACAAATCAGAGTCATTTTAGGATGTGGATGAAAGCCCCTTTCTGAAGGGAGAGAGAAAGAGAGAGAGGAAGGAACATGAATTTCATATTCACTCTAGTGTAATTCCAGGCCATGCCTGCAGGGCTCCCTGTTGCTGAATTCTTCACTGCTAATTCCTTGTCATGGGGAAAAGCCTACAGATAATGCCTAAAGTGTTCTCACATCATAGGCAGGGACACTTAAGAATCCTGAGAGTTATTACTACTGGAAAGAAAAATAGAAAATGCAGTGGAATCGTCCTCAGGACTAAGTACATTTAAATGTATTCACCAGTCTGGAACAGTTCTCATACACTAATCATAAAATGAAAAGAAATTTCTTCAATGAGAAAACTACATTTTGACTCTGAGATTAAATCGAAATAATTTAAAATGAAATAGCAAAGGAAAGATTTCCTGTGGCTGTGTGATATCACAGGGTTCTGTGCAATTGAAAAGGAAAAATGCAAACAGAAAAAGTATCTGGAGAAAACACATTAGGTGTGAATATCGAAGAAATCAATAGGAAAAAAATCACCTCCCCTAAGTATAGTGTCAAGGAAACTCTATTGAAAAAAAGTCATATTATCTTCTCCCAGGGGAATATGCAGAAGCAAAGGCAAGTATTTTTAAGACCAGAGGAAACTCACCGGAATTTAAAACTAAAATTAATCTAGCTGACAAAGACCTATGGAAGGTGTTTATATGTTCCATTGGGGATATAAAATCAATATAAGGATTAATATATTGTTTTTATACACCACACATGCTTTATATCATACTAGTCCCAATACTGTATTTTTGTTATTCCAAGTGATTAAAGACCCACTTTAGTCCATTAAAACATTTTTTTTTTTTGATGGTTATACAGTAGAATGACAATGCATGCTTTGCTGCCATTCATGTTAAGAGTTTGGGAGAATATACTTGGATGCTTCAAGGAAAGAGCAATAAACATACCTTGCAGATTTATGAAATTTTTATTCAAGGTGGCTTAAACATGTATTTTTAAAAGAAAGGGAGTGGACCTGGCTGATATCTAGCAGTAAGCCCAATCTACCCGAAGAAGTTGTTGATAACCAGCATCTTTTCTCACTGGTCAGTGCCTAGACAGATTAAAGTTGGGATTATAGTGGATTGATACATTCTTTATATGATGTAATGTGCATCACTATGACATGTTTGGGAACAAATAACAGCAGGAGATTTTAGTTTCACAAGGTATAGTGTTTAATTCAGATGAACAAGGTTATTTGCTGAGAGCTCTATACCCTTTTCCTTGAAGAGTATATAATTATTTACTGAATATAAAATGAGGTAATCAATATAATTATAGTATTATCATTGCTTAGTAATTTGAAGTAGGTATACAATAAATGGTTTTCCTTAGTTTAAAGCAAATACACTGCCTTGCAAACTATATTATATATAACATCTTAATTTTTAAAATTGAAATTACATTTTTGGGAGAGGGAGGCAAGATGGCCAACTGAAGCCAGCTTTTGGCAGAGGCTCCTATCCAGAGGGAGAATTAATGGCCAGAAATAACCCAATAAAACGGAAGATCAGGAGCTAACCTGAGAGAGAGGATCAATAGGTTTGTACCACCCCTGCTGATACAAGCTAGAACTCCAAGGGAACAAATTTCAGCATCTCCAGCCCAACAGTGAAAATAATCATGGGGAGGAATCAGCAGAAATACCTGGCCAACATGAATAATCAGAGTAGATAAACGCCCCAAAGGAATGACAAAGGAGACATAACAGAAGATCCCATTCACAAACAAATGGTTGAGATGTCAGAAATCATATTCAGAATTTGGATTGCAAATAAGATTATCAGAAGGGAGGTAAAGATAGAATTAAAAATTCAAGAAGCAATTCAAAAGTTTTCTCAAGAATTCAATGAATTAAAAGATGAAATTACCAAAGATTTTGACACATTGAGGCAAGAACTTGCAGCCCTCAAAGGTCTGAGAAATACAGTAGAATCCCTCAGTAATAGAATGGAGCAGGCAGAAGAAAGGACCTTTGACATTGACGACAAAACAACTTTGAATGCTCCCAAGCACTCAAAGAGGAAGAGAAGTGGAGAAAAGAAACATATCATTCTCTGAGATAATTGTGGGACCACTCCAAAAGAGCAAACATTTGCCTCATAGGAATCCCTGAAGGAGAAGAGTATGGTTTGTAAGGCACAGAAACTCTACTCCAAGAGATAATTGAGGAGAACTTCCCAAGCATGGTAAGACATACTGAAATCCAAAAAGCAGACAGTTTCAGAACCACAGCATGACTCAACCCAAATAAAGCATCTTCTAGAAACATTATAATTAACTTCACCAAAGTTAATGTGAAGTAGAAAATCCTGAAAGCAGCTAGACATAAGAAAATCATAACCTACAAGGGGAAGAATATTAGAATGACTGTAGATCTCTTTGCTGAAACTTTTCAAGCCAGAAGAGGATGTTCATTGACCTTCAATCTCCTTAAACAAAACAAGTTTCAGCCCAGGATCCTGTATCCAGCTAAATTGAGCTTCATTTATGGTGGAGAAGTTAAATACTTTATTGACATACACACGTTGAAGAAATTTGCCATAACAAAACCAGCTCTTCAGGATATCCTCAGACCCATCATCCATAATACCAGCACAATGGTCTACCACCAAAGTAAACTCACTATGAAATTCTTGACCAAAAACCAATGTCCACAGTGGTGAAAAGATTTGAAATGTCCATTGGACTTTCAAAAAACATGATACCCAAAATACTACCAAGATTATCAATACTCTCAATTAATGTGAATGGCTTAAACTGTCCTCTTAAGAGGTACAGGTTGGCTGACTGGATACAAAAATGCAGGCCAGACATTTGCTGCATAGAAGAATCTCATTTTACCTTAAAAGATAAATATAGACTCAGAGTGAAGAGATAGGCATCTGTAATCCAGGCAAATGGAAATCAGAAAAAAGCAGGGATGGCAATTTTATTTACAGATATATTAGGCTTTAAACCAATAAAAGTAAGGAAACACAAGGATGGTCACGTCATATTTTTCAAGGGAAACAGTCAACATGATGAGATGTAAATTATTAACATTTATGCACTCAACCAGAATTTTCCTCTGTTTATAAGGGAGACCCCAATAGACATGAACAATTTAATATCTTCTAGCACCATAATAGTTGGAGATTGTAACACCCCTTTTGAAGTGCTGCATAGATCCTCTAATGAGAAACTAAGCAATGAAATTTTGGACTTAAACCTCACCATACAACAATTGAATTTAACAGACATCTATGGAACATTTCATCCTAACAAAACTGAATACACATTTTTCTCATCAGCCCATGGAACATTCTCCAAAATTGATCACATCTTAGGTCAGAAGACTAACCTTAGCAAATTTAAAAGTATAGAAATTATTTCTCGTATTTTCTCCAATCTTCATGCAATATAAGTTGAATTCACCAATAACAGGTATCTGCATACTGTTACAAAGACATGGAAACTAAATAACCTTATGCTGAATGATAGCTGTGTCATAGATGAGTTTAAGAAGTAAATTGCCAAATTTTTGGAAAAAAACAATACTGAAGACATGAATTATCAGAACCTGTGGGATACTGCAAAGGCAGTCCAAAGAGGGAAATTAATAGCATTGCAAGCCTTCCTCAAGAGAACAGAAAGAGAGGAAGTCAATAACCTAATGGGACATCATAAGCAACTGGAAAAGGAAGAACATTCCAACCCCAAACCCAACAGAAGAAAAGAAATAACCAAAATTAGAGCAGAATTAAATGAAATTGAAAACAAAAGGATTATACAACAGATCAATAAATCAAAAAGTTGGGTTTTTAAAAGCTCAATAAAATAGATAAACCTTTGGCTAACCTAACCAGGAAAAAAGAGTAAAATCTCTAATTTCATAAATCAGAAATGACAAAGATGAAAAAACAATGGACTTCTCAGAAACTCAAAAAATCCTTAATTAATATTATAAGAAACTTTATTCTCATAAATATGAAAATCTGAAGGATATTGACCAATACTTGGAAGCATGCCACCCTCTAAGACTTAGCCAGAAAAAAAGTGGAAATGTTGAATAGGCCTAAGATCAAGTTCTGAAATAGCATCAACTATACAAACTCTCCCTAAAAAGAAAAGCCCAGGAACAGATGGCTTCACATCAGAATTCTACCAAACCTTTAAAGAGGAACTAGTACCTATATTACCTAACATTTTCCAAATCATCAAAAAAGAAGGAATACTACCCAACACCTTCTATGAAGCAAACATCACCTTGATCCCCCAAACAGGAAAAGTCCTCAAAAGAAAAGAAAATTATAGGTCAATATCTTTAATGAACATAGTCGCAAAAATATATTCAATAAGATCCTATCAAACAGAATCCAGCAACAAATCAAACATATTATACACTGTGACCAAGTGGGTTTTATCCCAAGGTCTCAAGGTTGGTTCAATATCCATAAATCTATAAATACAATATACAGCACATAAACAAACTAAAAAACAAAGATCTCAATAGATGCAGAAAAAGCTTTTGACAATATCCAGCATCCTTTCATGATCAGAGCACTTAAGAAAATAGGTAGGAGGACATATAGAAATAGGTAGGAGGAAAATATAGAAAGGACATTTGGTAGAAAGATAGAGGCCATCTACAGCAAACCCACAGCCAATATCGTCTTGAATGGAGTAAAATTGAAATCATTTCCACTCAGATCAAGAAGCAGGCAAGGTTGACCATTGTCTCCACTGCTTTTTAACATTGTAATGGAAGTCTTAGCCATTGCAATCAGGCAAGAGAAGGCAATCAAGGGTATACAAATAGGGTCAGAGGAGATCAAACTGTCACTCTCCATGGATGATATGATTTTATACCTGGAAAACCACAGGAACTCAACCACAAAACTCTTAGACGTGATCAAGGAATACAATAGCATCTCAAGATACAAAATCAATATTCACAAATCAGTAGCTTTTATATATACCAATAATAGTCAAGCTGAAAAAACAGTCAAGGACTCTATTCCCTTTACAGTTGTGCCAAAGAAGATGAAATATTTGGGAATTTACCTAACAAAGAATGTGAAAGATCTCTATAAAGAGATTTATGAAACTCTGAGAAAACAAATAGCTGAAGATGTAATCAAATGGAAAAGCATACCATACTCATGGCTAGGAAGAATCAACCTTGTTCAAATGTCCATATTATCCAAAGCAATGTACAAATTTAATGCAATCCCTATCAAAGCACCACTGTCATACTTTAATGATCTGAAAAAAATAGTGCTTCATTTTATATGGAATCAGGAAAAACCTCAAATAGCCAAGACATTACTCAGAAATAAAAACAAATTAGGAGGAATCATGCTACCAGACTTCAAACTATACTATAAATCAATAGTGATCAAAACAGCATGGTACTGGCACAAAAATAGAAAGGTTGATATATAGAACAGAATTGAGAACCAAGAGGTGAACCCAGACACTTATCATCATTTGATCTTTGTTAAGCCTATCAAAAATATAAATTGAGGGAAAGATTCCCTATTTAACAAATGTTGCTGGGAGAATTGACTGGCGACTTGTAGAAAACTGAAACTGAACCCACACCTTTCACCATTAATAAAAATTGACTCTCACTCGATAAAAGATTTAAACTTAAGACATAAAACTGTAAAGATTTTTGGAGAGAGTGCAGGAGAAACACTTGAATAAATTGGCCTGGGGGAATACTTTATGAGGAGGACCCCCCCTGGGCAATTGAAGCAACACCAAAAATATATTACTGGGATATGATCAAACTAAAAAGCTTCTGCACAGCCAAGAACACAGTAAGTAAAGCAAGCAGACAGCCCTCAGAATGGGAGAAGATATTTATAGTTTATGCTTCTTACCAAGATTTGATAACAAGAATCCACAGAGAACTCAAACTTATTAATAAGAAAAGAACAAGTAATCCCATTTCATTGTGGGCAAGGGACTTGAACACAAGCTTCTCTGAAGAAGATAGGCGCATGGCCTATAGACACATGAAAAAATGCTCATCATCCTTAATCATCAGAGAAATGCAAATCAAAACACTTTGAGATATCATCTAACTCCACTAAGAGTGGCTCACATAACAAAATCCCAAAACGACACATGTTGGCATGGATGTAGAAGTGGGGAGGTCAGTTCGAGGAAGGGTGAATGGTGGGATCACACCTATGGTGCATAATGCAAGGGTATATGTCGGATCTATTAGTATAGAGTATAAATGTCTTAACACAATAACTTCAGAGGTCCTCAAACTGCGGCCCGTGGGCCACATGAGGTGGTGCGATTGTATTTGTTTCCATTTTGTTATATTACTTCAAAATAAGATATGTGCAGTGTGCATAGGAATTTGTTCATAGTTTTTTTTTTTAACTATAGTCCGGCCCTCCAACGGTCTTAGGGACAGTGAACTGGCCCCCTGTTTAAAAAGTTTGAGGACCCCTGATAAGTAAACAAGATGAGGTATATATTAACCAGTGTGATGTAAGAGTTCCTAATTCTATACGAAATCAGCACATTGTACCCCATAAATGCATTAATGTATACATGATCTATGTGTTTATGATTTAATAAAAAAATAAATAAATAATTACATTTTTGGTAGGAAGCATGAAGACTCCTCAAGGCACTCAAGTTAGACCTCCCATTTGATCCTGCCTAGATTACTAGGCATCTACCCAGAAAAAAAAAAAAATAATTTTATCATAAGGGCATTTGCACTAGACTGTTTATCACAGCTCAGTTTACAGTCACCAAGATGTAGCCGAAATGCACACCAACCCGGGAATGGATTAACAAGCTTTGCTATATGTATACCATGCAATACTATTCAGCCATTAATAGATAGAGACTTTATATCTTTTGTATTAACCTGGGCAGAATTGGAATACATTCTTCTTAGCGAAGTATCACAAGAATGGAGAAGAAGAATCCACTGTGTTCAGTTCTAAAATGATGCCAGTAGACAATCTAATAGTACCCACATAAGTGAAAAACTCAAATCAATTCAAGGTGGGGTTGGGGGAACAAGGGAGTGGTAGAGAGGAAGAGTGAGGGGATTATGGTCTGTGGCACACCTCTTGGGGAAGGATAAGAAGGACTTTACCTAACAAATGCAAATGATGTAACCCAATTCTTTGTACCCTCAATGAACTTGAAACAATAAAAACAAATAATAATTTCATAAATTCTTCATTTAGAAGTTTTCTGAAAGAAACAAAAAAGATCTACTAAATCTCATAAAATTAAACTGCATTTGTGATTTGTGTAGAAAAGAAAAACAATATAGTTAAAAATAATACCTTCCCCTATAAAATAATTGTAAGAAAGCTGGTGGTATTAACACATTGATTATTGGAACTGAACTCTGAATTACTTTTCTAATCATGATGATAGTTGTTTTCTCCTCCTTTGACATGAATTCACTGAGTACCAAGTGAGTATCAGATGCAATTACAGGAATAAAATCAGAGCTCCAACCCACGAATTTGGATTTTTAGATCTACACCTGGGTCTCTTTCAGATTTACAAATCTATTCATACCCTTTCAACACATGCCTTTGATCTATTTATGGTCTGTTGCAAAGGGGAGTGTTGTACAAAGTGTAGTCCCTTACTGTGCAACTGAATAATATTATCAAACATTGTGATATGGGCGAAGAGTCATTAAATGCTTACTACATGTCTGACTTCTCTAAATGATTTATCTTTCTTAATTTTCACAAAATACCAATGAGTGTGTTGTATTATTGTCCTCATTTTACAGATGAGGAAACTGAAGGAAGCCGCAAGGTCAAACAGTTGTAAATAGAAGAACTGGTATGAAGAATGGACCATGACCTTGATATGTATTGATGTAGATTGTATATTCTAACATAATAATTCAACCAATCAGGGAACTTTTAATCCTAGTAAATTGCCTACAGGATGTTTTCCCTACCCAAATAGACTACAATGTCTTGAGGAATATTTCTTGTGAACTGTTTCAAGAGATTAATTCAGCCATGGGTGGACAGAGAGCCCCTGGTGTGCTTATTGACAAAGCTTCAGGGCTCCCTTAACTTTGCTTTGCTTATGGCCATGGAGGCCTTCTGAACCAGAGCTGGGTCTGCTTCTGCTGCCCAGCATGTGGCTTTGCCTTTGTAGATAATCCTTTCACCTTGAGAAGTTGCACTGATATTTTACTGTTAGAGTTTTTTTTGTGTGTGCTGTGTCTGAATCCTACCTCCCTGCAATATAAACCTTCTTATATCCTGGGCATTTCTGCATTTCTGCCCCACCCTTATTAATTTGGTTTTCCTTCCTCACAATTTTTCTCTTTCAGCTCTGTCATTCTGGAAGGGCTTTTTTTCTTTTCCTTTTAATCAGATATTTACTAGTTGTTTTTTGTTTGTTTGTTTTGTTTTGCTTTTTTCTGAGATTGTCTCAAGTCCTTGTACTAACACAGTCCTTCTGCCAGATTTTTTTTTCTTTTTGCACTTGCCCACATCTTGGAGGCTATGGGCTGTGTTTCTTTTCATCTGGTTTATTTTCAACTTGGTTTCAAGGCATGGTACTGTCCTCTCCCTAGAGGAATGTGATGTCTGATCCATCTTTGTTTTCAGTTAATTTCCTGCTGCTTCTGTTACACAACTGCCCTTTCTTCACTGGTCCAGCTGCAGGGGGCTGTGGGACTGAGGAGTTTGGACACAGACACCCATATTCTGGGGTTTCTGAGACTGCTAGGATATATTGACATGTCATCCTGATTCTCTCTGCCTCAGCACCCCCTGTCCTTGATCTCACATGAAGAGAATTCTTTTGCCTTAATTTTCTTAAAAACAAGATTTCTGTTCTTGTGTCATAAATGCAATTTCTTCTCTTGCCTCTTTGAAGATACAATGAAAACTTTTTCTTTGTCCTCTTCTCCTAGGGATAGTCTCCACTCCTTCAAATTACGCATTTATTTTGTTTGGTTTGTTTTTTATTTGTCACATTAGAAATGTTTTTCAGATAGTTTGAACCTGACAAATCTAGGTTTTTGCTCAGATTTAAGAGTGGGTACTGTGAAAGTAATCAAAAATCTTTGGAGGAGGATGGATGGAGGGAGGGTAATTGGTGGGACCACACCTATTGTGCATTTTACAAGGGTACATGTGAAATTTACTAAATGTAGAATACAAATGTCTTAACAATAACTAAGAAAATGTCGTGAAGCCTATGTTAACCAGTTTGATGAAAATATTTCAAATTGCATATAAAACCAGCACATTGTACCCCACAATTGCATTAATGTACACAGCTATGATTTAATAATAATAAAAAAAATCTTTGGAGCGTGTGTGTGTGAGTTTACCCACTCCAAGTGTTACTATAGGTGATATGCTAGGACGGTTCCTTTGAGGGGGTGTTGATGTCAGTAATTTTAGGCTACTACCTAAAACTGGTCATATTTCTTGGAGAAGGGCCCTTAATTTATTATCAGGATGGAATAGACCTAGCTGCCTCATCTGAAAGGTGAGTGAAAAAAATATAGTTAGAATAAAGCATATGCTTTCTTATCATCACATAATGAATACGGCATCCCTGCCGTCAACCTGACCCTCAACCCTGAGATCACTGTATACCTTCTGTGGAGGATCAATCTCTAGCCTTATAACAAAGTAGGGTAGAGGGCCTTTTGTAGGGAGGAGATCTAACTATGTCTCCAGCTTTCTCTCTATTTTCAGCACCATCTTCATTGCTACCCTGTTTCCCCGAAAATAAGACATCCTCTGAAAATAAGACCTACTTACAGGAAAGATAAGACGTCTCCTGAAAATAAGACCTAGCGCATCTTTGGGAGCACACCTTAAAATAAGATACTGTCTTATTTTTTGGGAAACAGGATAGTTGCCAATATGCCTGGTGGCCTAATTCTTTGGGGGAGTTAGTAGTGTAGATCAGATTATATCTCTGCTTTTCTGACTGCTAAGTCAGTTTTATTTCTCAGGCTACAAAATTTTATTGCTCTTATTTTCTACCTCATTTTGTTGCCTTTGTAGTGTATGATGTTTGAGGAAAACTTTTATTATTGTTTTAATGGAGTTCTTAAAGGGAAGCAAAGGTAAATTCATGCAATCTGCTCACCACTATGTGTGTTACACAAAATGGCTTCAAAATTGGCACTGTGATAAATGCCTAAAAGTATGTATATTTATAGGTTCCATTTTTTGCCTTCTTAATGACAAAGATCCTATATTGAATCACTTATAATTCTACCTTCTATGTCATAATTTTCACAAAAACTAGGATTTCTATTATGTTCTGAGTTCTTCTGGGAACAGTCCCTTTTCCTACAGGAGAGATGATTTCCTTTACTATATTACTAATCTAACTTATAGAAAAGTGCCTATCATAGGTTCTTAATCTTCTGAAAAATTATTACTTTATAAAACACTATAATATTAACCCCCTTTTTCATAAACCACTAAATGAAGGGTATTAATCATAAATGCCTACGATTAAGTTTTAGCTATAACTAGTGAGTATTCCTACTTAGAAAAAGGTTGCTTACTATCTTCCTTCCAAACATACTTTTTCTTACTGGCTTTGTTTCATTAATTTTTACAGAAAGATGCCATGTTATTTTTTGAAATAAATCTATTTGGTTATCTATGGTTGCCCAAAAAAGTACTAAAAAACCAAGGGGTTGAAAGTGACCATTTTCTGTTGCACACAGTGTTGCATTGTTAAAATGTCTATGCTACCCAAAGCAATATATAATTTTCATGCAATTCCTATTAAAGCTCCATTGTCATATTTTAAAGATCTTGAAAAAAATAATACTTCATTTAATATGGAACCAGAAAAAAATCTCAAATAGCCAAAACATTACTCAGAAATAAAAACAAAGCAGGAGGAATCACGCTACCAGACTTGAGACTGTACTATAAATCGACAGTGATCAAAACAGAATGGTACTGGCACAAAAACAGAGAAGTAGATGTCTGGAACAGAATAGAGAACCAAGAGATGAATCCAGCTACTTACCGTTATTTAATCTTTGACAAGCCAATTAAAAACATTCAGTGGGGAAAAGATTCCCTATTTAACAAATGGTGCTGGCGCCTTGTAAAAGACTAAAACTGGACACACACCTTTCACCATTAACTAAGATAGACTCTCACTGGATAAAAGATTTAAACTTAAGACATCAAACTATAAAAATACTTGAAGAGAGTGCAGGGAAAACTCTTGAAGGAATCGGCCTGGGTGAATATTTTATGAGGAGGACTCCCCAGGCAATTGAAGCAGTATCAAAAATACATTACTAGGACCTGATCAAACTAAAAAGCTTCTGCACAGCCAAGAACATGGTAAGTACAGCAAGCAGACAGCCCTCAGAATGGGAGAAAATATTTGCAGGTTATACCTTCGATAAAGGTTTAATAACCAGAATCCACAGAGAACTCAAATGTATTAGCAAGAAAAGAACAAGTGATCCCATCTCAGGGTGGGCGATGGACTTGAAGAGAAACTTCTCTAAAGAGGACAGAGGCACGACCTACAGACACATGAAAAGAAGCTCATCATCCTTAATCATCAGAGAAATGCAAATCAAAACTACTTTGAAATATCACCTAAACCCAGTAAGAGTAGCCCACATAACAAAATCCCAAAACCAGAGATGTTGGCATGGATGTGGAGAAAAGGGCACACTTCTACACTGGTGGTGGGAATGCACACTAATACGTTCCTTCTGGAAGGATGTTTGGAGAACATTTAGAGATTTAAAAATAGACCTGCCGTTTGATCCTATAATTCCTTTACTAGGTATATACCCAGAAGACCAAAAATCACAATATAACAAAGACATCTGTACCAGAATGTTTATTGAAGCCCAATTCATAATTGCTAAGTCATGGAAAAAACCCAAGTGCTTGTCGATCCACGAATGGATTAATAAATTGTGGTATATTTACACCATGGAATATTATGCAGCCTTAAAGAAAGATGGAGACTTTACCTCTTTCATGTTTACACGGATGGAGCTGGAACATATCCTTCCTAGCAAAGTATCTCAAGAATAGGAGAAAAAGTATCCAATGTACTGAGCCCTACTATGAAGCTAATTTATAGCTTTCATATGAAGGCTATAACCCAACTATAGCCTATATGGGGAAATGGCCAAGGGAGGGGAAGGGAGGGGGGAGGTTAGGGTGGAGGGAGGGTAATGGCTGGGGCCACACCTAGGGTGCTTCTCAGAATGGGTACAGGTGAAACCTACTAAATGCAGAATACAAATGTCTACATACAATAACTAAGAAAATGCCATGAAGGCTACATTGAACAGTTTGATGAGAGTATTTCAGATTGTATATGAAACCAGCACATTGTACCCCTTGATTCCACTAATGTACACAGCTATGATTTAACAATAAAAATAAAAATAAAAAAAATCACCATCTAAAACTATGACACCTAAATTTTTAGCAATAATTATTATTTATTGTCCTTTAATGTAATAAAATATTTAGACAATGTTCACATCTCCCAAATTGCCTTGTAATGGTTTCTTGTTAGTAATGGTTTATTTTTTACTGTTTGTGTTCATTGGCTTCAAAATAATGTGAATATATTGGCTGATATGTCTTGTATGTGTATGTGTGTTTTTTTTAAAATAAGTGTTTTATACTGATGACAATGGTTCCAGTTCTATGCAGAAATGTTTTCTTTGTTTTTCTATCAATATGAAGTTGGCTGAGATGTTGTCATACATGGCTTCTATCAGTTTAAGATATGTCCCATCTATGCCTATTTTCTCAAGTGTTCTTATCAAAAAAGGATTCTGAATTTTGTCAAATGCTTTTCCTGCATCTGTTGAGAGAATCATATGGTCTTTGTTTTTATTTCTGTTTATGTGATGAATTACATTTATAGATTTGTGAATGTTGAGCCCTAAGATGAAACCTACTTGGTCATAATGAATTATTTTTTGATGTGTAACTGAATTCTGTTTGCCAAGTTTTGTTGTTTTAGTTGTTTTTTAGATAGTATCTCACTCTGTGGACCTAAGTAGAGTGCCAAGCCATCATAGCGCACAGCAACCTCACACTCTTGGGCTTAAGTGATCCTCTTGCCTTAGCTTTCTGAGTAGCTGAGATTATAGGTACCAGCCATGACACCCTGGCTAGTTTTATTTTTTAATTTTTTTTTTTTTAATTTTTGGTAGAGATGGATATTGCTCTTGCTCAGGCTGATCTTGAACTCCTGAGCTCAGATAATCAATCCATCTGCCTTGGCCCCCCAGAATACTAGGATTATAGGTATGATATACTGTGCCCATGCCCAAGATTTTATTTTTGAGTATATTTGCATCAATAAATGTTTTATTTTCAAATAATTCTAGACATTACAGAAAAGTGGTGACTAGAGTACAGAAGGCTCCTGTATATCCTACCACCATGAAATAACTTTTTTTGTCAAATTCAGGTAAATCAAAGCCAGGAAAGCATGAAGGGAACAGCTCAGGCTTGCATGTATGAGATAGACTCTCTCAGGGACTTTCTAAAATAATCCTACAAGAAATTCCTTCTTTCAGACTGCAGCAATTCATATCAGGTGCTCTTGAAAGAACACCTGCCCCACAACAAACGGCACCTCCACCAATAAACTGATGCCAGTTTGGCTGTGAGTCTCCAAAAGCAATGAACACAGGCTTATCTGAGTTTCTCCTTTTGCCAGTGAAAGTGTCCTTATACCCTACTTTTTTTGGACGTATATGTCATACGTGGCTTGCCACAGCTGTGAATCTCAGATTATAATACCCTTCCCTAATTCTCAAAGAACTCTATATATTTGGAAATATTTTTCTCTGTTTTTTTTGTTTTGTTTTGTTTTTTTTCCTGATTGACATCTTTTGCCCACTTTTTTGCTAATGTTAGCCTCTTACGTAATGCTGGTAGATCAAGAAATTAACATTACTACAACACTATAGACTAAACTACAGGCTTTATTCACATTTCATCAGTCTTGCTGCTAATCTAGAATCCATTGCTTAAACAATAATACGTTTAAGTCTTGTTTAAACTCCAATTTTCCCCTGGGGTTTTCTCTTTTTTTGGCCATATTTTATATGGAAAGCCAGAGGGTTACTCTTATAAAAGTTTTCCAATGTGAACTGAAATTTTATAGTTGTGTTATTTTTAATATATTTCTCTTTCTTGAATTTTTCATGTGCTGATACTAGATCTAAATGTTTGCTAAAATTCAGAATTTATTTATTTATTTGGTACTGGCTGAACTACTTAATGGGCAAGGTTGTGTGCTTTCATCACCAGATTCCTAAGTCTGTTTTTTTTTTTTTCTTTCCGAGATTATCAGTAATTGATGATCATTGTTCAGATCTATTAATTCCTTAGGGGGCTAATAATATAAACTGGAATATTGATGTAAAGTAAAATGTTTCCTCTTTATCTGTAGTATGGTTTCTATGTAAATGTAGAATAAACATTTAATTTTGCCCCTTTATTTGATTTCAAAGAAATGCAGTCATTTCAATACAGTCATTTCCTAGCATCTCTCAGTCGTTTATATTTACAATGTACTCCATTTTGATGGCTCCTTTACAATATTTTTGTTATTTTATTGGTATACTTAGTCAGGGCAATCTTAGGTCTATGGAGAAATTTGAGCAGAAAGTACAGAGAGTTCTTGAGTATACCTTCTTGCCACATACCATCTTCCCCTATTGCTAATATATCAAGGTAGTGCCTTTCCTTTATAATTGATGAAGCAATACATTGGTACATTATTATTTACTACATTTCACAGTTTATGTTAGGGTTCATTGTAACATACAGTTTATGGGTTTTGACAAGTGTATGTCAGGTATCCATAATACAGCACTGTAAGTGGAAAGTTCATTCCATTGGCCCAACAATCCCTTGTTTCTCCTGTTCATTCCTCTTTCACTCCTAACCCCTTACTTTCCTACTTTTGCCTTCTCCAGAATGCCACATACAGTAGCCGAAAATATGTGGTATGAATTCTTTTACGTAGCAATATATATTTAAGTTTCTTCCATGTCTTTCTGTAGCTTGATTAGTCATACCTTTTTATTGCTGAAAAATATTCCATTGTCCATATATACTATAGTTTGTTTATCCATTCATCTATTAAAGGACTTTTTTTTTTTTTTGTTGCCCTTGGTAGAGTGCCATTGTGTCATAGCTAACAGCAACTTCAGACTTTTAAGCTGAAGCCATCCTTTTGCCTCAGTCACTCAAGTAGCTGGGACTACGACTACGGGTGTCCACCACAGCACCCAGCTATTTTTAGAGACGGGATCTTGCTCTTGCTGGTCTCCAATTCCTGAGCTCAAGCAATCCACCCACCTTGGTCTCCCGGAGTGCTGGAATTACAGGAGTGACGCACCATACCCAATATCTGAAGGATGTCTTAATTGCTTCCAGTTTCGGCAATTATAGAAAAAGGTACCATAAATATTCATGTGTAGGCTTTTCTGTGGACATACATTTTTAACTAATTTGGGTAAATGGCAAGGAATGTAATTTCTGGGTCAAATGTAAAATCTATATTTGGCTTTACAAAAAATTGCTAAACTATCTTACAAAGTAGTTATGCTAGTTTTCACTCCTACCAACAATGAATGAGTGTTGCTGTCACTCCACATTCTTGCCAGCATTTAAGGTTGTCAGAGTTTTAGTTTTAAGTAATTCTAATAGATCTATAGTGGTTTCTCATTCTTATTCTAATTTGTCATTTCCTAATGATGTAGGATGCTGAGCATCTTTTTCTACATTTATTTATCATCTGTATATTTTCTTTGGTGAGGTATCTGTTCAGATTTTTTGTATATTTTAATTGGGTTACTTTTCCTTATTTTTGAGTTTTAAGAACATTTTTAATGTCTTGAATGCAAGTCCTTTTTCAGGAGTTTTGCAGATATTTCATCCCACTGCGTGGATTATCTTCTCATCTTTCATTATATTATTCTCTTCTTTTTCTTTTAGCAGTGTTTTTCACAGAGCAGATGTTTTTAATTTTAACATTATTGACTTTTTCTTCTTATGGATCATCCTTTTGGTGTTCTAGCTAAAGACTCATTGCCAACCCCCTGGTCACCTAGATTTTCTCCTAGGCTTTTAAAAGTTTTACATTTTTGAATTTTACATTTGGGTCTATCACAATTTTGAGTTATTGTTTGTGGAAGTTATAACATCGTTGTCTAGCTTAATTTTTCTTTTTTACACTTGGATGTCTAGTTGTTCCAGCACTGCCTGGCCTGAATGTGTCTCCAAAAACTCATGTGTTAAAACTTAATGGCCAATATGACAGTATTAAGAAGTGGGGTCTTTATGAGGTGATTAAGTCTCGAGGGCAGAGCCCTTATGGATGGAATTAGAGCCCTAGTAATCTGGCTTAAAGGAGTGGCTTTGGTCTCTTCTACCATCTGACAACATAATTTGTTGTCTGTTTTACCTTTCCACCATTCTACCACATGAGCTAGACATTTAGAAGGTACCGTCTAGGAGGAACAGGACTTCAACAGATATTCACCCTTCCCCTATCTTGACCTTGGACTTCCTACTTCCAGTACAGTAAGAAATGAATATGAGTTGTTTATAAATTACCTAGTCTTAGATAATCTGTATTGTAGCACAAATGAACTAATTTGCTTAAATTAGTTCAAAAACCATTTGTTGAAGACACTATCCTTTCTCCATCAAAAATGTCTTTGGTCCAATTTTAGATGTCCATTGACTATATTTTGGGGTTTATTTCTAGTCTCTCTATTCTATTACATTGATCTATTTGCCGATTTCATGGACCAAAATCTTAATATTAGATAATGGTATGAGCTGGAGGACTTTGGAGTATTTTGGTTTCTACTTTGAGAATGACAAATGTTAATAGAGTCTATGATGAAGTAGAGTGTGTCTTATATTATTTTCATAATAAACACCCCATTGCAAACATGGCGTTGAGATTTCAGTATCATAAAACAATACACAAAACAGAAGAAAATGAGAAACTAGAAAAAATGGAGTAATTAATGTGAATACATGATAAAGAAGTAAAAATAATTGTTATGTAAAGAAATTTGGACATGTTTTCTATTTCCATAGAATTTAAATGGAAGACATTTTTATTCAATAAAAACATTATCTGCCATAGGTATAGTTGAGGCATATGGTTCCTTGTTAGTCATTGGATGGAATAAAGGAAGTCCCTGGGATATACTGGTCATGGATTTCTACATGGGAAGAAATATTAGGTAAAGAGACATGTAAAGGTCCTTCGCCATTTGACCAACTCTCATTTCTCTTCTGAAGAAACAGATTTCAAACATACTGCACCTGATAAGATATAGCGCTGTGTGAGGGTTCTAAACAGCCAGAAGGAGGTGGAAAGAAGATAGAGGACAAGATAGTCTAAGACCAAGGGTTAGTAGAAAAGGAAAAATAACAGAAAAAACACTATCCTTGCTTCAGGTAAGGGAGCGAGTACATGACTTCCTATTGGTCCATTATTAACATGAACCGCACATACTTTATTCTCTTTACACCAATTTTAAAGGCAGCTCATTTTTCAAGGGCATTTCTTTGAAATAAGCCTGGAAAATAGCCCTGGAAATATAAAGCAATTATGGAAAAACATTCAGGAATGGCATTGACCTGGAGAAAACAAATTTTATTGACTTCTGTGGGGTGGGAGAGCTTAGAAGAGTAGCTCACATAAAACTTTACTCCAGCATAAAATCAATGTCAAAACAATGCACCATTCAGCATCAAAAGGCTCATGCCAGAAGGGTTTGAATTGCCATGACAGTAAGAAACTTCTGTAAACCAGAATGGGATGTTATGACAGATTATAACCATTTTGTAAAATAGCATTCCTTTGGTCAAGGTCACTTATTAGCAAGGAGTCAATCTCTGGAAAGTTAAATGGTTAGCATAGTTTCATTTTTCCTCTTTCTTCTTTCATGTGAACCACCTAATAGGATTTTTTTCAACAAAGTGAATAATAATTAGTTGGTTTTCTATTCTCTAGTATGAATAAATTGAAACCAAATACTTTTTTTGTTTAAGGGTAAAGAGAAGATGACAATTGCTTCTCTATTTAAAAAAAAACAAAACTGTCACAATTAGGAAGACTAAAGAAATCATAGTTTTAGCAGATCATTAGAATTAAATTTGATACCAATTACACTTTCAAAAATGAATATAATTGAATTCTAGTCAGCAAGCTTTGACTATATTATTTGTATAAATATACTTTAAACTCAATTTAATCTATTCTATTTATAAAGCCTGGATGTAAATAGTGTACTTAGAGTTGGCTGAGGAATTCCATCTGAAATGAAATCAAATCTTCCTTTAATGTCCTATGCAAATATTCAGTGCTGTGGCTTCCACACTTTTTTTTCTTACATGTTGAAATTGTCATTGTAAAAAAACTAATTGACACTTTTTAAATTATTTTTTATTTTTATGTTATTTTATATGTGTCATTGATCTTCAAGAAACATCCCAATTACAGATATAAAGGCTTAAGCCTGACTCTTGTCCAAGGAGGCATGCTAAGCTCAGTAAATGATCTCTTGGTATATGCAAACCAATGCTTCATTGACAGACAAGTGACTGCCCTTCCCTGTACGTTGACCCATCTACTCCATTCTTCCTATTTGTTGCAGTCTGTGTAAAATATACATTTATCAGTAGAATACTAAATGGATAACTTTAAGAGTAGAATTTATTTTTATTGCCCATTTCAGATGAATTTTTACTGGAGCAAATTACCATATTTTCCCTCTAAACAAATGTAATTTTTTCAAGCAACATGGTTGCATTTAGCCGATTTTAAATTGTGACTCATCATACAATTCTGACAGAGTTGGTCCAGTCATATGTCTAGATTATTGGTGGTTTTTAACTTGCTAAAATAAAAGAAACACATTATTTAGTGAGTATACTTACAGAGCATTAATCTAATGCTTACCCTTAGTTTTACTGAATGAGAAACATAAAAATGAAGGAAAAAAGTCAGTTTTCCAACTGGCAAAAAAAGTCCTATACTAACACCATTAAAAAGAATCAAAGGGTGGGCGGCGCCTGTGGCTCAGTCGGTAAGGCGCCGGCCCCATATACTGAGGGTGGCGGGTTCAAACCCGGCCCCGGCCAAACTGCAACCAAAAAATTGCTGGGCGTTGTGGCGGGCTCCTGTAGTCCCAGCTACTCGGGAGGCTGAGGCAAGAGAATCTCTTAAGCCCAGGAGTTGGAGTTTGCTGTGAGCTGTGTGAGGCCACGGCACTCTACCAAGGGCCATAAAGTGAGACTCTCTCTCTACAAAAAAAAAAAAAAAAAAAAGAATCAAAGGGCAGAGCTTCCAAATACATTTTTGTTATTCACCTGATTAAACAAGCAAATAAATGCACAACAACATGGCCTGCACAGATTATTATAAATAGTAATTTTTATTTTTTTCCTATTTTATATCCAAACATTTTCTTTTTCAATGACAGATGAGAAACTCATACTTCAGCATTTAGTTTCTTTAGTTTCTCAGAACTAAGTTCTCCATCTCAGCAGAGCCCTATTATTTATTGACTTCATAACTCACAAACTGCCTTTCATTATGTAATGAGAAAGGCAAAAACATGAAAATATAAGAGTGCAAAGAGCATTGACTTGTAAAGCTGATGTCACTAGGGGTTGCAATGTTGTGTTGAGACTTTTGAAGTTGTGTCCAGCTGTGCACAGTGGCTCACACCAATAATCCTAGTACTTTAGGAGGTCAAAGTGGGTGGATTGCTTGTGCTCAGGAGTTTGAGATGAGCCTGGGCAAGACTGAGACCTTGTCTCTACTAAAAATACATGGTGGGTATCTGTAGTCCCAGCTACTCAGGAGATTGAAACAAGAGGATAGCTTTAGCTCAAGAGTTTGAAGTTGCTGTGAGCTATGATGAATCCAAGGCACTTTACTGAGGCCAGTAAACAGAGTTAGACTTTGTCTGGAAAAAAAAAAAAAAAAAGGTAAAAAAAAAAATTAACTTCTCTTTATCCTGAAGCAAAGACGCACCTTTGGTAAGTTCCAAAGCCATAAACTCATGTAACTAAATGGGAACTTTACAGATATAATCAGTCAGTGATACAAAACACTCGGTGAGGGGCACCTCTAATGGCTATTTTTTCCCACATTTCCTAACAGCATTGCTCTTTCTTTGTATGTGAAAATAATTCTCATCTACCACAGTCAGTACAACATCTATTGGCTTGCTGATAGTGAAGTTAAAATTACACAAAGAAGAAGAACTTTGAAGTTGACCTAGTCCAGCTACTTTATAAGCTGTTAGAAACTCAAAGACTTGCTCAAGGTTGTACTTCCTGTTAATAAGAGATTCCCAGCTTCATCTATAGTACTCAGATTCCACACCTCCCTGCCCAGCACCATTTCTGCTTCGCTTCAGTCTGGTATGATCTGTGTTCTTTCTTGCTGTCTCCACTGGATTAATGACACACATTTGTGAGACGGACGGCTACGGCTACTGTCATTTTTCTAAAGAGATGTCCATCTGCCCTCTTCAGTTCAACAGAATCCATGCAAACTTTTCTTTCAATGTCTTCTTTATTTCTGTCAAGTCTGGAAAAATGAGAAAAAATGCCAGTATGGGCATTGCGTTGATCCCATTGGAAAGCCTTTTCATCAAAAACAACAAATAGTTGTTGAACATTCACTGTGCTTATGGCATACTTTATCATTTTCTCTTTTTTTCTTCATTCTGCTTTGTGCCTTCCTGTCAATTTGTAAGCTTTTTTCTAGAGAATGTGTTTTATTTAAAATTATTCTTTTCTTGCCCCAAAAGAAATAATCTCTATGTGAGCCTTATTTTATATGTAGGCATTTACTTCTGAGGAAAGGTAAATCTCATATAGACAGAGGGTGCCAAAAAAAAAAAAAAAGATAAGAAAGTAACAACTGTATTAAAATTGTAATGTTCATTATATACTGAACAAAACATGACTACAAGTCATGTTTGAGCACCTCTTATAATTACAGAAGTCAAATATGACTTGAGTATTACCATTTATACACACACACACACACACACACACAGAGGGTGCCAAAATAAAGTATACACATTTTAAGAAAGGAAAATCCTGTATTATAATTGATATACTCAAGTCACAGTTGACTTCTGCAATTGCAAGAGATATGCAAAATAACAAATGTTGCCAATATATGTTGTGTATTGTAATTTTAATACAGGTTTTTCTTTTCTTAAAATGTATATACATTTTTTTGTCCCCCCATGTATGTACACACGGAGACACAGACATGCACACATGCATATGAGGTCTCACAATTAAGTTAGCAAAGTTCCACTGTGCACTTACATTAGCAGGACTGCTCAATAAGGTTTTATAACCTTATTTTATTAGTGTCTCACAGCTATGTTCATGTCCACATGTGGCAATGGTCATTTGTGTTGTTGTGGACTTTTATGTGCCAACATGAGAATGTTGGTACTTGAGTTAGAGCAATGAACAAACATTAAATTTCTTGTTAATCTTGGCGAGAGTAGAAATTAAATCAGAGACATGTTAATGCAAGTTTATGGGGATAATTACACAAAGAAAATGGCAGTGTACAAATGGATTAAACGTTTTTCTGAGGGGAGAGAAAGCACCACTACTGAAGAGAAGTCAGAGTGCCCAGTAATGAGCAGAACAGATGAAAACATTGAAAAGTTCTTTGAATTATGTGTCAAAATTGGCTGACTGTGAGAAGCATAGCAGACCAAGTAAATGTCAATAGAGAAACAGGAAGAAAAATCTTAACTGAAAATCTTGCCATGAGAAAGGTGTGTGCAAAAATGGTCCCAAAAGAGCTCACCAGTGAACAAGAGCAAAGGATAGTTGAAGTTTGCCCAGATCTTTGGGAGAGGCAAGACCATATTTGGGCCATGTTATTACTGGTGATGAAACATGGGTGTACCAACATGACCCTGAAGCAAGGCATCAAGAGTACACAATGGAAGCCAGACAATTCTTTATGACCAAAACACTTTCATCAGTCCAAATCAAGAGTCCAAATGATGTTGCTAGACTTTTTTGATGTCAGAGGGATTGTTCATTATGAATTTGTACCAATTGGACAAACAGTTAACCAAGTTTACTATTTGGAAGTGCTGAAAAGGCTGTGTGAAAAAGTTAGATGAAAAGCATCTGAACTTTTCACAAACAACTCATGGCTCTTGCATCACAGAAATGCACCAGTTCACATGGCACTGTCTGTGAGGGAGTTTTTAGCCAATAAACAAATAACTATATTGGGACACCCTTCCAACTCACCTCCTCTGGCCCCCAGTGACTTTTCCTTTACCCAAAGATAAAGGAGATTTTTAAAGGAAGAAATTTTGATGATATTCAGGACATCAAGGGTACTATGACAGTTCAGATGGCTATTCTAGAAAAAGAGTTCAAACACACTTTGAAGCATGGAATAGGTGGTGGCATAATTGCATAACTATTCAAGGGGAGTTCTTTGAAGGTGATAATAGTGATAGAAATGAGATACGTAACACTTTTTCTAAGATGAGTTTATTCACTTAATTGTCAGAACTTGTGTGTGTGTGTGTGTATGGATGAGTAACCACATATATATGAACAAGTAACCAAACTTCATGTAGTTATTCATTTATATGGTTTAACTTCATATGGTTATCTCTTTCAAGAGGCAATATAATAAAACTACTTTCAGCAAGAGGTATTGCATATATATTCAAACATCAAACATTAATGTAACTGTATTACTTCCCTGTAAGTAAATAATTTTAAAAAAGAAAGTCACAAAGTTACCTTGACCAAATGTATGTAAGGTCAAAGAGGATGCAAAGGCCAGTTCAGTGCTAAATGTCTCAATCTGGGTGAGAAATAATGAAGACTGGAAGAGGGTAGTGGTCTTGGAGATGATGATAAGTACATGTATTTGGGAAAATTCAGTCAAAGAATTTGGCAGTGGTTTGAACATGGAATATGATGAGAAATATTGAAACAATGTCTAGGTTTTTCAATTTTCAGTTGCAAATTATAAGTTGTTTTAATTATCAGTTGCAAATTATCAGTTGTTTTATTTTTAGATGATAGGAAAGGATTTGGAGAGATAAGTGTTGTGAATTTTGATGTTCTTAATAAATACTCAAGTGAAGCTATTAGGCTGGCCATCAGGTCTATAGCACTGGCACTCCTGGGAAGAGCTAGAGTGCCATTAATAGTGATGCCTATTAATGTTATGTTACAACTGGCATGGGTTTGGGGAAGATTACTTGGGAAGAATGTGTACATTAAGAACATGACTTGGCTAACTACTGAGCAATAGTAAGTAGATAAGATTAGTGAATAATAAACTTTAGAATGAGAAGGTGTTTCTGAGGAAGGAAATAACCAGTTGTGCCAAATGATGCTAAGATATTGGTAAAAATTGGTAAAGTGAAGGTAGAATAATGCCTGTTAGTCTTGGAAATTTGTGACTCACTAGTCACAAATCTTTCAATAAGAAAGATTTTAGTGATATGACAAGGAGGGAAGATGAGAAGATACGTAATAATAATATAAGCAATATGAGCTAATGATTGTCCATTGAGGACTTGTATATTCTAAGTACTTTGAATATTTCTACTAATTACATTATTTAACACTTATAATAATGCTTTCAGGAATATTAAGATGGAGAGCTGTTAAGTAGTGAAGCACATAGAGTGAGATTATTTGCAGTGGCAAACAGAGTTTGCAGATCATGAAGCTATTAGTAAGTCAAAAACAGAAAGACAAATAGTGGTAGAAATGGCTAGAGTGGGAGGTGAGAGGATTGGTGCAGGAAAGAACTTGGAAACACGAAACTGCACAATGTCACACAGCACACGGCAGGTTGGGGAGAATCTGTCTTTCTTCATTGCTCAGCTGACTTTTCCCTTTTTAACATGGGCTCAGAAAAACCACTGTAGGGAGGTTATTTTTTGAGGAATAATATATTAAAGAACTTTAGAAAGAGAAACTTTCATAGGATTGCCAAAGATGATAGCATGTATAAAAATAAAATTTTTATTATTTTGCTGTTGGAGCTTATAAGGACCACGTGACATACTGTGGGAAGGCGGAAGAAGACAGAAAGATGGAACAAGTGAATGAAAAAGTAGGACACTAGGTTAGTTCAGCAAGTTTAAATGTTGACCTCTCCACCTTCAGGTGTCAGGCACCCACCACCTAATTTATACTGTAAGTCATGGATAGCTAAAACTAAAACTTGTATTTGTAATGAGTGTCTATAATTGCTGAGAAATTCAATTTAACTATTTTAAGTAAATAAAAAAATTCATAATATGTGGTGATCACTATTATCAAGCAATTTTTTTTTTTAATTCTCAGAACCTGTTTATGACACACTCAATAGGAATCTGGGGTCATTGTGATGAGAGGAACAAAACTCACACCCTCCCTATGAACAAATTCACTACATGTGAAGACGAAGGAAAAATTATGAAACGCATGTGGGGGGTATGTGGCGATTACTGTATAATTCTTTAAGCTGTACTGTATGTTTGAAAAATTGCTGGATACAATATTAGAAAATTAAAAAAGCGCAAAGAGAGAGAAGAGAATACAAAGAAAGATTCAGGATGATGGAAATGTTCTATAGCTTGATCTGTGTGATGACTTACATGCCTAAAAATGTATTAAACTATAAGTTTGAGCTTAAAAAAATTTTTCTCAGAATCAAAACCTGGGGGTGACATTGGTTAAATCAAACTACCTTAAGTTGGGGAGATTCTATGCATACTTATCTTAGGTAGGGAGGGATAGGGTCTGACTGGAAACACCTGTTTTCCTACCTAAAGGCAGAAACAAATATGGGTCACAGAATCAGTATTCCATTAAATTCTCCAACTAACTTTCATTTTACTACCACCTATTACCTGGATTCCTTTCTATAATTGTCTCTTGACACGTTTCCCTATTTTTTTCCTTTGTTCCTACCAATCCATTCTCATCTACCAGTTACAGTAACAGTGCTAAAATATGAGATGATGACACTCCTCTGTTTAAAATCTTGCAATGATGCTCCATTTAATTCAGATTCAGCCCCACAAGACCTTACCATGTTTGTGTGTCTATAACCTTTATTATCTTACATTCTGCTTCATTCCTCTGGGTAATCTCCATTCCGGCCACACCCATTCCCTTCCCATTTCTTTATTATGACAGGTAGCTTCTCATATTCACGCTTTTGTACTAGGAGGGGACTGTCTCTGCTCAGAACACTCTCCCTCAGATACCTATGTGGCTACCTGCCTCCTGGGATTCCTTTTCTGATATCTGGATGTCGTCTTTACATGAGGCAACTCTAGCTGCAGCTCCAGCTCACTCTGTTCCACTTCACCCTCACTCATCATATCGTGGTTCATTCTGACAACTCTGCACTGTCTTTCTGCCCCTGGAAGAGAGTAGGCTCCAGGAAAGAGGAATGCTAGTCTGTTTGCTTCAGTAGATGCACTTAAATGGCTAGGCACACAGTAGACACTATAAATTCTTTACAAATAGACTGACTTTTTAATGTTAGTAACCATGTTTTATTACTGTAGACAGTGATCTATAGCTGACACTCAATAGATACATAGATTGATTGATTTTGTAAACTTTGTAGTTTTTTTTCAGATCTCTTTCATATAATTTTCCTAGGACTTATACTCACACATAACTTCCTGTTCTATTGAGTTAAAAAAACAGTTGCCTGAGAATCTTTATCTGGATGGGCAGAGGAGGGCAGGCCATCATTTATCAATTCCTTACCATTCTTCCTTTTATCTATAGGTATGCAGAGATAGTATACCTAAAGACAGAAATGAATATTATTAGTAATTATGAGAATCCTCTAGACATGGTATAGCAGGGTTTTTTTTTTTTCAAATCTACTGACATAATCAAACTATAATTTATCTTGGTATATAGGTTTTATTAGGACATTGCTCTTGTCCCCAATTTTAGCAAGGTGTCATTACATTTCTATTAGTCCCTTTCTCACCTAATGCATAAACTGGCAATTTTACTTTATTTTTATTTATTCTTCCTATTAAAAATAGAATAGTCTATAAATCTCTTCTGGGATATAGGGAAAACATTGCACAGAGTGATTGAAACATTCACCCATCAGTGTAGATGGGTCATATTTGTGGATTTATGGGAAAATTTTAAATTAGATCCACTTCATGTATATTCCCACTGAAAATAAATTGATGGTTATAGATAAGTTGAAAAAAAGCAACTTTCAAAGCATTAAATACCTAACAAGATAATGAGGACAGAACCAAGATGTTAGGCAAGAAGGTATTGAGAAAGTCAAGCCCAGAATTTAGATGCTTTGTCCAGGAGCATTTGTTAAACCAGGAGAGTGTCTGAGTGGGTCTTTGACCAAGTTTCAGGACTTGAGGGTAATAGTTGAAGTCCACAGCTTGCCAAAAGTGAGATCTCTGGAGGAACTTCCCTAACTTAAATTTGTGTTCCAAATCTAGGAGGAAGATTGAGCAAGAAGCAAAGCAATCTTAGAACAGATAGCAGCCTAGTACCAACTCCTTTAGGTGACCAGGACAAACCAGATGAAAGTGAACCTGGACAGTCAGCATGTATAGGAACCCAGCAGACAAATGAACATTCTCTTGGGAAGAGAATAACAGTATCTTGGTCTCAAATTCTTTCTACCAAAATTTTCAAATGCTATGACTTGTGAAAAAATTTAATATGAATGTACTTGGAATCCCAGAAGAGAGTAAAGAGAACGTAACGGAAGAAATATTTGATGAATAACTTTCCAAAACATTCGTGAGGCATCAAGAAATAGACGCTCAAAGCCCCATGGATTTCAAATCAAACTATGGAGACTAATTGGGGAACAATTAATAGAAATCAATGAATATTATTAAAGTCAGTTGAAGAGTATTTTATTAGGAATACACAATATTAATTTTCTAGTACAATCCATGTAAATTATACTAGAAACACCTTTCTGGTTAGAGGGTCTACTTCAATCAATACATTTGAAGAGATTTATAAATAACATAGTTGCTTGAAAGTGCATCTAAAAATGACTGAAAGTGGTTTTCTGTATAAATTGTATAGTCTTTTTTCATTTATACTATACAGGTATTTTCTTTGTGAATCCACTTTGTTTTAACAGACAAGAAAAGAAAAATTATCTCGGCTGTATGTGAATTGAATCTCAGATTAAAAATTAATGTATTCCAATTTTTTAGATATTTACCTTAATATTGTGAGATGAAATCATCATTGTCCTATCAGATTGTATATCTTACACAGATCTGTTCTGATAGAGTTTAATATGATATTAAATCAAGGCAAACAGAATTCTCCAGTCTCTGAGTTTGTACTCTTAAAAAAAAAAATCTTCCTTTGGTGGACATATGGACAGGTTGAATAATGTAAAAGGGCTTAGAGAAAAGCCTTCATACTTGTTTATATCTCCCATCTACATTTTTAATTAAGAGTGACTATGGTTGGCATCTACAGATACGGCCATATGTTGGGAGGAAGCACGTCAATGACAGGACTCCCCATGTCCTAATTTACTGCCTCTGACTTTGCGGTACTCTGTGTGATAAAATTCCAATCTAAAGCTGGGACGAAGCTGACAATTAGAGTGCAATTGTCCTCCTTGAGGTATAAATACCGGATGGTAACCTCAAAAATTTCCCACAGAGGCCTACCCAGGAATCGAATGATGAAAGGAAATAAAAGAAATCTTGGCTGATACTCATGAAAATAACCTCCCTCCCTGGCACAGACCCATATTGTGCTTCAGAGAGACCTGGGGAATGGAGGAAAGAATTTTGAGGTGAAGTAGTTGAGCAACTGATGTTCCAAACTCTGTTTTCTTTTTTAATAACAGCATTTAGAGAAAGGTGCTCATCTTTTTCTCAAACAAGGATAAACATGGGTGCTTTTTGAAATAGGAGAACATGTATAGGAAAGAAATTAGGACAGAGATTGGTGAAAATAAGTGGAATAAAATAGGGGAGGAGGAAAGAGATATAAAAATAATGAAAGAAAAATAATGGAAAGTGTGCATTGAAAATCAGATTAATACCTGGTAATTTCATATGCTTCTTATGGACATTATAATGGAGAAAAATAAGGTCAGGAAAAATGTAGAAGAAAGTAGAAATCCTCCATGTTTAGAAGCACTGAGAAAACTCCCTCACCCCTCTCTTTTCCTTTCTTCCTTCCTTCTTTTTTCTCCTCTATTTCTCCTTTCTAAAAGCTACCTTATGAGTGAAACTGTAAAATCTTATATCATAGACATTTTGAGGGGATAAAAAAGATACTCTATCTCTCAGAAGATGTAGGGTTTGGCCTAAGTAAAGTACAGATACTTTTTTCAATCATTTGTACTTAGAAGTTTACAAGTCTGGGGAGTTCCGTGAAATTCCTCTCAATTGTTCTAAAACTATTCAAAGTGAGTCTCCTTATGGACCTCCGGTGATTAAAACAAATAATAGAAACTACTCAGGTATATCAGAATATAAGGCTTCTTACTTTTGGTTTTGTATCCTGCCTTGTTTCACAGTGAGTTAATATATTTCAGGTGTACTAAATCTCTAGCACTCCTATTTGGGGTCCCACTAAATCACTTTTCACCTGCCACAGAGCTTGTGCTTGGCTAAGTTGGGAATTTCTCCCCAGATCTCAGTTGCATGTAAAAGCCTGTGGGCCAGTATGTTTCAGCTGTAGTAAGACTTCTTGGTAAAAAATTAACAGTGAATGATGGTAGCAAGTAGATAAAATTGAAAGAAGATAGGATATATTAAAATTGAGGGAATAGTACAATAATTTAGGGAAGCTCTACTCAAGCCTCCTAACTTACTTCTTTTGTGATTTATAAAAAGATTTTCCTTGATCTTAATGTTGAAGAAAAGGTGAGGAAAAAGGCGTAGTGAAACCAGACTAGTGTAAGGTTAGTGTGAGCTATCTGGACGAGAAGTCCCTTGTGCTCTTCCCTCCCTGGGTATCTGTTGGGAGCTGCTACCTTATTGGATCTTTCATCTGAGTAGAGCAATGAAAGGTCTTTTCCTCGGGATGACCTTACTCGTTTTATCCCCTCCTGGCTTATGGCATGATTAGACATGTTTTGCGAAACCTTCTTTGCCTCTCAGTATCAGCGGCCACAGGATAGAAAAGATGGTTTTCTCAGATAAGATAGTACAGAGTGGTGTGAGCATGCAATGTCATTTACAAAAATTAATGGCACTATTATCTGTGTGTATGGGAGAGTCACGGTGCACACAGCAGCTGGGAGAGCTAACTCATGAGTCCGCAGATGTTTTTTAAGGTGAATCTTTTGAATGTGATCTCTTCTTGCTGCTGGATGAAAGGTAATAAAGTGACAGGCAGAGAGATGTCCATCATTTTACCAAGGATGAGATGTGGTGTGGGGAAAGGTGAGGAAGCCTCTTTCTACATTTGCTCATAATTTTGGTTTATATTAGGGCTTCCATCTTTGCATCTGATCTTCTTGTTCACTTCTCTCAAGAAATTTTTTTTTTTTATTGTTGGGGATTCATTGAGGGTACAATAAGCCAGTTACACTGATTGAAATTGTTAGGTAAAGTCCCTCTTGCAATCATGTCTTGCCCCCATAAACTGTGACACACACTAAGGCCCCACCCTCCTCCCTCCATCCCTCTTTCTGCTTCCCCCCCATAACCTTAATTGTCATTAATTGTCCTCATATCAAGATTGAGTACATACGATTCATGCTTCTCCATTCTTGTGATGCTTTACTAAGAATAATGTCTTCCACGTCCATCCAGGTTAATACGAAAGATGTAAAGTCTCCATTTTTTTTTAATGGCTGAATAGTATTCCATGGTATACATATACCACAGCTTGTTAATCCATTCCTGGGTTGGTGGGCATTTGGGCTGTTTCCACATTTTGGCGATTGTAAATTGAGCTGCAATAAACAGTCTAGTACAAGTGTCCTTATGATAAAAGGATTTTTTTCCTTCTGGGTAGATGCCCAGTAATGGGATTGCAGGATCAAATGGGAGGTCTAGGTTGAGTGCTTTGAGGTTTCTCCATACTTCCTTCCAGAAAGGTTGTATTAGTTTGCAGTCCCACCAGCAGTGTAAAAGTGTTCCCTTCTCTCCACATCCACGCCAGCATCTGCAGTTTTGAGATTTTGTGATGTGGGCCATTCTCACTGGGGTTAGATGATATCTCAGGGTTGTTTTGATTTGCATTTCTCTAATATATAGAGATGATGAACATTTTTTCATGTGTTTGTTAGCCATTCGTCTGTCGTCTTTAGAGAAAGTTCTATTCATGTCTCTTGCCCATTGATATAAGGGATTGTTGGCTTTTTTCATGTGGATTAATTTGAGTTCTCTATAGATCCTGGTTATCAAGCTTTTGTCTGACTGAAAATATGCAAATATCCTTTCCCATTGTGTAGGTTGTCTCTTTGCTTTGGTTATTGTGTCCTTAGCTGTACAGAAGCTTTTCAGTTTAATGAAGTCCCATTTGTTTATTTTTGTTGTTGTTGCAATTGCCATGGCAGTCTTCTTCATGAAGTCTTCCCCCAGGCCAATATCTTCCAGTGTTTTTCCTATGCTTTCTTGGAGGATTTTTATTGTTTCATGCCTTAAGTTTAAGTCCTTTATCCATCTTGAATCAATTTTTGTGAGTGGGGAAAGGTGTGGGTCCAGTTTCAGTCTTTTACATGTAGACATCCAGTTCTCCCAACACCATTTATTGAATAGAGAGTCTTTCCCCCAAGGTAAGTTCTTGTTTGGTTTATCAAAGATTAGGTGGTTGTAAGATGTTAGTTTCATTTCTTGGTGTTCAATTCGATTCCAAGTGCCTATGTCTCTGTTTTTGTGCCAGTACCGTGCTGTCTTGACCACTATGGTTTTGTAGTACAGACTAAAATCTGGTATGCTGATGCCCCCAGCTTTATTTTTGTTACTAAGAACTGCCTTAGCTATATGGGGTTTTTTCCGGTTTCATACAAAATGCAGAATCATTTTTTCAAAATCTTGAAAGTACGATGTAGGTACTTTGATAGGAATGGCATTGAATAGGCAGATTGCTTTGGGAAGTATAGACATTTTAACAATGTTAATTCTTCCCATCCATGAGCATGGTATGTTCTTCCATTTGTTAATATCCTCTGCTATTTCCTTTCTGAGGATTTCATAGTTTTCTTTATAGAGGTCCTTCACCTCCTTCGTTAGGTATATTCCTAGGTATTTCATTTTCTTTGAAACTATGGTGAAGGGAGTTGTGTCGTTAATTAGCTTCTCATCTTGACTGTTATTGGTGTATACAAAGGCTACTGACTTGTGGACATTGATTTTATATCCTGAAACATTACTGTATTTTTTGATGACTTCTAGGAGTCTTGTGGTTGAGTCTCTGGGGTTCTCTAAGTATAAGATCATGTCGTCAGCAAAGAGGGAGAGTTTGACCTCCTCTGCTCCCATTTGGATTCCCTTTATTTCCTTGTCTTGCCTAATTGTATTGGCTAGAACTTCCAGCACTATGTTGAATGGTAAAGGTGACAGAGGACAACCTTGTCTGGTTCCAGTTCTAAGAGGAAAAGCTTTCAGTATTACTCCATTCAGTAAAATATTGGCTGTGGGTTTGTCATAGAAAGCTTCAATCAGTTTTAGAAATGTGCCACCTATGCCTATACTCTTCAGTGTTCTAATTAGAAAAGGATGCTGGATTTTATCAAATGCTTTTTCTGCATCTATTGAGAGGATCATATGATCTTTATTTTTGCCTCTGTTAATATGGTGGATAACGTTTATGGACTTGCGTATGTTAAACCAGCCTTGCATCCCTGGGATGAAGCCTACTTGATCATGCTGAATGACTTTTTTGATGATAAGCTGTAATCTATTGGCTAGGATTTTGTTGAGAATTTTTCCATCTATATTCATGAGTGAGATTGGTCTGAAATTCTCCTTTTTGCTTGGGTCTTTTCCTGGTTTTGGTATCAGGGTGATGTTTGCTTCATAGAATGTGTTGGGGAAGATTCCTTCTTCCTCAGTTTTTTGGAATAATTTCTGCAGTGCAGGAATAAGCTCTTCCTTGAAGGTTTGATAGAATTCTGGTGTGAAGCCATCTGGACCAGGGCATTTTTTAGTTGGAAGATTTTTTATTGTTTCTTTGATCTCAGTGCTTGAAATTGGTCTGTTCAGGAGGTCTATGTCTTCCTGGCTGCATCTAGGGAGAGGGTGTGATTCCAAATATTGATCCATATCCTTCACATTGTCAAATTTCTGGGCATAGAGTTTTTGGTAGTATTCAGAGATGATCTCTTGTATCTCTGTAGGATCAGTTGTTATTTCCCCTTTATCGTTTCTGATTGAGGTTATTAGAGATTTTACTTTTCTATTTCTAGTTAGTCTGGCCAATGGTTTATCTATTTTATTTATTTTTTCAAAAAACCAACTCCTTGTTTCATTAATTTTCTGAATGATTCTTTTGTTTTCAATTTCATTGATCTCTGATTTGATTTTGGATATTTCTTTTCTTCTACTGAGTTTAGGCTTAGATTGTTCTTCTTTTTCCAATTCCATGAGATCTCTTGTGAGATTGTTGATGTGCTCTCTTTCTGTTTTTCGAATGTAGGCATCTAAAGCGATGAATTTTCCTCTCAAAACTGCTTTTGCAGTATCCCACAGGTTTTGGTAGCTTGTGTCTTCATTGTTGTTATGCTCAAGGAAGTTAATGATTTCCTGTTTTATTTCTTCCTTCACCCATCTGTTATTCAACAGAAGATTGTTTAATTTCCATGCCTTTGGGTGGGGTTGAGCATTTTTGTTAGAGTTGAGTTCCACCTTTAGTGCCTTATGGTCTGAAAAGATACAAGGTAAAATTTCAATTCTTTTGATTCTGTTGATATTTGTTTTGTGTCCCAGGATATGATCAATTTTGGAGAATGTTCCATGGGGTGATGAGAAGAATGTATATTCTTTATCTTTGGGGTGGAGTGTTCTATATACGTCTATCAAGCATAATTGTTCTAGGGTCTCATTTAAATCTCTTACATCTTTGTTTAATTTTTGTTTAGAGGATCTGTCCAGCTCCGTAAGAGGTGTGTTAAAGTCCCCTGTTATGATGGTATTATCAGATATCATATTGCTCAGACTGAGTAAGGTCTGCTTCAAGAATCTGGGAGCATTTAAATTGGGTGCATAAATATTTAGAATTGAAATGTCTTCTTGTTGTAGTTTTCCCTTGACCAATATAAAGTGACCATCTTTGTCTTTTTTGACTTTAGTTACTTTAAATCCACATGTATCTGAAAATAAGATTGCAACTCCTCTTTTCTTCTGAATTCCATTTGCCTGAAAAATTGTCTTCCAACCCTTGACTCGGAGCTTTAATTTGTCTTTTGAAGCCAGGTGTGTTTCTTGCAGACAGCAAATGGATGGCTTGTGTTTTTTAATCCAGTCAGCCAATCTATGTCTCTTCAGTGGGGAATTCAAGCCATTAACATTTATTGAGATAATTTAGAAGTGTGGTAGTATTCTATTCGTCTTATTTGGTGAGAGTCCATTGCTTAGTTTTATCTTTTGCATCAGTGTGGAGGTTAGGTTCTGTCCTTTGATTTCTGAGTTCTTACTTTGCTGCTGATCCATTGTGGTGGTAAGTGTGCAGAACAGGTTGAAGTATTTCCTGTAGAGCTGGTCTTGTTGTGGCGAAGTTCCTCAATGTTTGTATATCCGAAAATGATTTGATTTCTCCGTCAATTTTGAAGCTTAGCTTAGCAGGGTACAGAATTCTGGGCTGGAAATTGTTCTGTTTAAGTAGATTAAAGTTAGATGACCATTGTCTTCTTGCTTGGAAAGTTTCATTAGAGAAGTCTGCGGTCACTCTGATGGATTTGCCCCTGTAGGTCAACTGGCGCTTACTCCTGGCAGCTTGCAGAATCTTTTCTTTTGTCTTGATTTTGGACAGGTTCATCACAATGTGTCTTGGAGAAGCTCGGTTAGAGTTGAGGCGACCCGGGGTCCGATATCCCTCTGAAAGCAGTGTGTCAGAATCTTTGGTGATGTTTGGGAAATTTTCTTTTATAATATTCTCTAGTATGGCTTCCATTCCTCTGGGGCATTCTTCTTCCCCTTCTGGAATTCCTATAACTCGTATGTTGGAACGCTTCATAAAGTCCCATAATTCTGACAGTGAACGTTCTGCTTTTTCTCTCTTCTTTTCTGCCTCTTTTACTGTCTGAGTAATCTCAAGAACTTTGTCTTCTACCTCTGAAATTCTTTCTTCTGCATGGTCTAACCTGTTGCTGATACTTTCCATTGCATCTTTAAGTTCCCTGATTGACTGTTTCAGTTCCTTCAGGTCTGCTATATCCTTTTTATATTCTTCATATCGTTCATCTCTTATTTGATTCTGTTTTTGGATTTCCTTTTGGTTATTTTCCACTTTATTAGCAATTTCCTTCATTGTTTCCATCATTTCTTTCATTGTTTTCAACATGTGTATTCTAAATTCCCTTTCTGTCATTCCTAACATTTCTATACTGGTGGAATCCTCTGCAGTAGCTACCTCATGGTCCCTTGGTGGGGTTGTTCTAGACTGGTTCTTCATGTTGCCTGGAGTTTTCTGCTGATTCTTCCTCATGAGTGATTTCTTTTATCTGTTTCCTTGCCCTAATTTTCCTTTCACTTCCTCTTGCTCTTTAAGTTCTTGTGCCTGTGGACTAAGGGTTACAGGACCAGAAGGGTGAGAAGGTTGAAGAGCAAAAAAAAGGGGATGAAAGAAAGGAGGACCGAGTGATAAGAAAAAAAGAAAGATAGAGAAAGGAGAGGGGGTGGGTATAAGGAATATTGACAAAAAGAATGGAGGCACAGAAAGAGGGAGACAGGGCAATATAGGTGTACAGTAGGGTACTTTGACACAACCTTAAAAAACCCCACCTTCTGGGGGTGCCCAGTTGCGTGGTTCCCTTGAGGTCAGCAGCTCTTTGCTAACCTGGTCAGACACAGTACCCCACCTCCACCAAGTAGAGAGGAAAGACAAAAATGCTATAAATCAAATGAAAAGAAGCAAACAGAAAACTTTATGGGGATAAAATTGGGTGAAAAACCAAATTATATTGGTAGAAACACTAGCAAAAATGAAGTTGAAGTTATTAAAAAAGGCAGCAATGGGAAATTATAATTAAACTAGGAAAATTGAGAACGAAAAAGGGATCTGTGTGGAAAAGATTGAAATTAAAAAAAGAGAAGAACATCAGCAATGTCAAAATAAACAAACAAAAAAAACAACCAAACAAAAAAAAGAAAAAAATACACAACCAAAAACAAAGCAGTTTGTATATGTTATTGAATATTGTCTGGGCAACACATGGTCTTCTGGGGTATGAGATGTTAGTCACAGTTCTGATACGACTGGAGGCTGCTGATTTCTCAAACCCCAGCAGGTAGACACCCTAAATCTCTCTTCAGCCTACTTAAAAGGCACTTTGAACTTGTAAACTTGCTGAGCAGAAGCTTTCCCAGCTTTCTCGCTGGAATCGCTGCTGAAGTGGCTATCCACTTACCCAGTGTGCCAAAACTGGTCTCACTCTGCCCCTGAGGGTTAGGGCTGCAAGGCGGCTCAGACCCCACCCTTAGGCTACTTGGTTGCTGGGTTACCAGCTCCCACCCGTTTCTAGCTCTGCGACCCTGAGGGCGGAGCTTGCCGGGGCAGATCACTGACAATGTATCCGTGTGACCCACTGCCAAACACTATTAGCTCTGTCTGGCTCAGCGGCTCAGACTGGGGCCCTAGACAACGGCCAAAGTTCTCCGCACTCCCGCTCAGGCCTTCCCCAAGGAAGTTCAACTCAGTGCCAAGTCCAAGGACATCAAAACAGTTCACAGGTAAGGCCTTTCTGGTTTGCAGTCTCGCTGCTACTGAACTTACAGTTGTGGGCGGGTTTAGACGGATAGAACACACGCGACCACTTGCTGGTTTTCCACGGTTTTAGTCCTCCTCTTGGGGTCCAGAAGTCTCTCGCTGACTCCCTGTATCCTCATAGGAGTGATGATAGGCAGTTCCCACCAGCCAGAGATGCCTGGAGTCCTATCTCCCCAGACTCATGGTGCCCAGATGCAAGGAAGCTGTTACTTGGCTGCCATCTTGCTCCGCCTCCGTCTCAAGAAATTTTTTTATAAGATTATTAAAAGGAAAAAAGGAAGAGAATATAACAAATAAGATTAGTGTAGAAGAATGAAAAAATACATTCTTTTAGAAAGGAGAAATAGAGGAGAAAAAGAAGGAAGGAAGAAAGGAAAAGAGAGGGAAGGGTGAGGGAGAGTTTTCTCAGTGCTTCTAAACATGGAGGATTTCTAATTTCTTGAAAGACTTAAAGTTATACTTGCAGAAAAATGAGGAAAGAAAATGAAAAGGTAGAGATTTACATGAAGGCATTTAATACATTAGCGTTTATAGGAAGGATTCAAAGCAGAAAGTATGGCTTGGGTCTAACTAGATTTTAAAAACACTAAATGAGATACAGGAAAAAGAGATAAAGACCCATGAAGGAGAGTGAAAAATTTAAAAGTTGAATTTGTATTTAGCTGGAATTAAGGGGGGGGGGCGCCTGTCGCTCAAAGGAGTAGGGCGCTGGCCCCATATGCCGGAGGTGGCTGGTTCAAACCTAGCCCTGGCCAAAAACTTCAAAAAAAAAAAAATTAAAAAACTAGCCATGTGTTGCAGTGGGCTCCTGTAGTGCTTGCTACTTGGGTGGCTGAGGCAAGGGGATCATTTGAGCCGAAATGTTTGTGGTTGCTGTGAGCAACGATGTCACGGCCCTTTACCCAGGGCACACAGTGGGACTCTGTCTCAAAGTAAATAAACTATTTTTAAAAATGAGAGAACTTTTAAAATAAATAAACATTTTAATAAATAATTTATATATGATAAATAATTTGTTTTTAATAAATTAATTTTTTACCTTTCAGAGAAATATGCAAAAGAAACCTAAAACCTATAAACAGTCAAAAACAAACAAAAAATAAAAACCAATTAAGAATACCAAAAGAATGACCAAGAGCAGACAGTTAGTTATAAATATCTAAGTTTGGATCTATTTCTCCTGGTTAAAGCAATCCCCTGCTGATGTCTCACCCTGTGCCAAAGGCCAGTATGACTTTGGGCCTCTGGGTGTGAGGCCCAGACTTGGCACCTTGATCCATCAGCAGACCAATGATCTAAAAAAGATAGAGAAGTGGGAGCAGGGGGGAGTCATTACATACCCGCAAGGATCCCAGGAAATATTCTACTTTTTACTGACTGCCGACGTCCTGCCCAGAAGAAAGTGAAACTTGTATGGTCATTAAGACAAAGTGTTGAGAACAAAGCCTAAGGTCCAAGCAGCATCAAGGCCATTATATTCAAGTGTGCAAGAAATATTATTACGATAATTATCGAGTACTTTTTTGAGTGGCTCTCTGGGGAAAGAGCATTTCAGGCAAAAGGCAGACACAGGCAAAGACCCTGAGGCACAAATTTGCCTGGCGGGTTTTAGGAATAGAGAGCCAGTGCCTGGAGCGGAATGAGCAAGAAGAGAGGCTGGTGAAGAAGGCAGAGAGGCAGTGGGGCGTCGCTGAGGCTCGCTTTGTCGCTTGAACAACCTGGGCTTTTATTCTGAGTGAGTTGTGAAACAACGGCAGGATTTTTTTCACCTTTTTAAATTTTTAATTAAAATCATAACTGTGTGCATTTGTGGCGTACAATGTGATGATTTGATATAAAATGTGGAATGCTGAAATCAAACTGATTAACATTGCCACCACTTCACTTATTTGTTGTGGTAAGATGTTTAAAATTCACTCCTAGTTATTTTGAAATATACCCTGGCCTTGTGCACATTAGGCGAGATCCCACCAAATGCCCTCCCTCGTCCCACCAATCGCCCTCCCCTCCCCCCTCTCCCTCCTCTCCCTTGCTAGAGTATATTTGTGTTTTATCATTTGTGTGAGTGTGTAAGTAGTTATATATTTGTTTCATGATAGTTCGAGTACACTAGACACTTTTTTTCCCATTCTTGACTACGAAGAATGTGTTCCAACTCCATCCAGGTAAACAACTGAAGGATTTTAAAACCCAGAAGTGTGGCGATCTGACTTTTGTCTTAGTAGTGTGTTCATGTGGTTAAATTCCTTATATTCAGTAGCAGCAGAAGCTGCCTGCATTGCGTGAATAGTAATCCATCCGCAGGCAAGACCTCTGGTCTTGCAGCCACCACCGCTTGTTTCTCAAAGCACAGTGAGGAAAGTATGCACATGTGGGCATATCTGACTTTCCATTTTCTGTCACCAGGATCATTGTCCCTAAATCAAATCAGAGAGAGCTGAGTGCATGGGGCTGCGAAGTATTGACCGCTTCAATCTCCTTGTTTTGCCTTTGTGACTGAGTTCACTGATTTTCTCCGGGTTTCTGTTTAATGAAATTTGATTTTTTTAAAGGGCCATGACTGTTTTTTAAATGCCTTTCCTGATGTCAACGATTCACCAATGATTTTCTAATTATATGACAGTCCCTTGAAATTGCACACACATTTCACACTCCTACAGAGTGCAGAGGGACACACTCTAAACGTAACTCATCTACCATACTGACAGTATCTAATTATAACCTTAAAAAAATAGAATACAGCTCTGCTTGCATATTAATAAAAGTATAATATTTTTTATTCCCCATCATCTCTTTTCTAATCTTTTTTGTGCAATAGCCTAAAAGGAAATTCAAACTAAAATTTTATTGTTGCATATTTTCCCTTGCTAAATGCATTTGAGTATAAATGACTTCATTGACTTTAAATTTTAGAAATTGCTTATAGGTAAATATCAGCAGTGAAAATTATTAAAATAAAAAGCCATCCCATTTCCACTCAGATATCCTAGTCCTCAGATATCCTAGTTCCACTCATTTATTGCTGTGAGGAGACTTGGATTTAATTTGGGAGAAATTTAATGAGTCCAATTTCATAATATACTCAGAAAGATTACTTTAGGTACCTTGTTCCTTACAATCTCATATAATAAGTTTGCAACTAAGAATTCCTATCAATTAAATTTAAAATAGTTCTAATTAACTTATCTCATTGTAGTTGGAATACATCTTTGTGAGGGTATTAGCTGCTTTAAAGTGCTTTTTTTTCAGATTAAGAAATATTTTTTCAGATAAAAATAAAAATAAGGATGCTAATATCAATAAACTGATAAGAATCTAAATTATAATTACTTGTGACATGAGAAACTATCAATAGAGAACTCAAGTCTTTTTAATTATTTATAATGTGGACCATTCATAAGCTTCATAATAAAGTGACTTCTGATGACACAGTGTTTTCTGTTTGTTTACTTAAGAAAGAATCCTGGTGAAAACAGTAACACTTTTATCTGTCATAAGAAAGTTTATTCGCAAAATCTGTCATTATCATTTGCTAAATTAAGGAATGATAATAATAATGATACAGTGTTGATGGTAGTAGCTACTGGATGGATTTACTTTGTTCCTGGCACTTTGCTCCCAGATCTCCATTTCAGACAAGAAAGCTGGGACTCAGGTATGACAAATGACTTGCTTTAGTTCACGTAGGTGGGACGGGGAAGAGTTAGATTTCAAATCTATGTCTGCCTTGCCCTAAGCCTTACCTCTTTACTTTGCATCATATTTCTTCATTATAGAAAGATCAGCTTTCAAGAGCTTGCTGTTGCTACCTTTACCTTTATCTCCTTCCTGTGAAGACATCAACTGCATGATGATAACGGTGTTCCAACTGCAATATTTTGTTTGAATAAATAATAACAGCAGCACACCTGACATGCTATGCATGTACAATCATGTACCTAGTCAGCAAAACAGAAAGTCGACAAAATAGACATGATTCTAAAACTCCAGAAGGGGAAAATTAAAGCAAAGCTGTGGGAACACAGAGATGGAGTTAGGATTCTTGTCTGGATAGACTGGGAAGGCTTTTTATTGCTGATCTACTAAAAAGGAGACTGGGACTTAATCTGATAGAAAATGTATGCCAATAATTGTTACGGATTTTATTGTTTTCTATAAATCTCATTCCTCAATTTATCAGTGACTAAAAGGAAATATAGAACACATGATTCTAAAATTTTAGTACGTCTTCAGGAAGCGTGGCTATGTATATTTTGCCATAAACACTGATCTCAAGGGAATTGGCCTTCAAATATGTTTCAGTCATTTGTTTTCATTAGGGCTCTTTTAGTTACTTACTCACACTTTCAACCAACTTTAAATTGAATCTCATGTTTTCTTAACTTGACCCAAATAAATATTATTCATAAAGTAATGAGTTTGATGTACGGTGTATAGACAAGCAAACATGTTTAACCTTCTTTAACTTAAATTATGCATCTATCATCTAAAATAATTTTGTAATTGCCATTGGTATATACTACGCACTGAGATCTTTTTAATTCCTGGGATAAATAGCCCTTCTTATCTTTTTGATGCAGAACACGGAAGGTCATTTCCCTGAATAGTCAATGAAAGGATTACTTTTGGGTAGACTGGTGGGGGTGGAGCCCTATGCTGTCCAACCAGCGGTGGTCAGGGATTGGAATCCTGTAATCCAGAGACAGTTCAGCAGAGAGTGGAGATGAAGGGGGTGGGGACAGTAAAATTAAACAGATACGAATGTTTACATTCAAAATGGCAGCTTCTCAAATGAAAATTGGTAAAAAAATGATGGTGGTTTTGTTAATCGTAAGATCACCAATAATATGTAGAATGCCTAAAGAACTATACTGACCAACTAATGTGGATCCGTGGTACAGTGAACAGGAGGGGAAGGTACTATAATTTATGGGATATGTGAAATGTCTTTATGAAATAAGAGATTTACCTTAAATATTTGAGTTGTTGTAATATGGAAGAAAGAAAATACCAGTGCTCAGCAACTCTTTGAGTAGGAGTAGAAGGGTAGGTTTTGAAGCCATGTGAGGAACAACTTTAAATCAAAACTCTCCCAAAGCGGAAAGCTCTAGCTGTGGGAGGGAAGAGGACAAACTCCTGTCTTCCATAGAGGCAGCACAGACATATTTAAATCAAGAGAGAAATTGAATTTGATCATCTGTGAATTCCTTTCTTTCAGAGCCTAAGAAATTAAAGTTTTACACTTAAATTCATATATCAAAGTAGGTCATGCTAGGCATTTACAAGAACAAATCTCTGAAAGTTTCATGCTACAGAGTTCAAAATGTCTTCATGATTTCCAAATAAATCTCCCATCTCCAGTCATAACCTTTTCTGAAAGTCTCATGTTAGAAACAAACCCACGACATTCAATTTCTGTTCTACAGAGATTTTTATTCTCATAACTAAGCATTCTGAGCACTAAACTATTCGTCAGGCTTAGGAAGGACTTTCTTGGGATAATGAATTTAAATAAACTGTTAACCTTTGAAAATGTGATTCTGAACAGAAGGAAAATGTCCAGCATACTGGCTGCTCTGTTAATATTTATCTAAAACATTACCACATACAAGTGAGAGTATATACACTTGGAAATATTGCCCAAGTGTTCCTTATATTTAATGAGGTATAGTCCTTTAACACTTCACTTCAAGCTGTGGTGTGGTGTTGATAGAATTAAGAATACAGTGTGTGAGTGAGTAAGTGGGCATTTGCTGAACAGTGTCTGATCACTGTCTACCCATTCCTAACCTTGCTGCTTTCGTATTATTCATAATATATGTAATATTCTGATCACTCCTAGTTTATCTGTGAGAGCTTAGGGGGCATATTTTTTGGAAATAGTGTTGATTGAAGTTATTGCTAATCTCAAAAATCTTTACAGTCTATGAATAGGAATAGAGACCTATATATTATGTTGTTTTTAAATTCCCAACTAATATTTCTATTAACATCAAATATTTACCTCATTAAATGGGAAAATATGACGGATATGGCATTATTAACACAGTCAACATTTGTTTCCACTTCCCAGAATTCTGCCTTCTTTCTTAAAGTGAACTTTCTAGTTGTTTTCTTAGGGTGGACCACTCCTTCCCGACCCCTGGCCATAGACCTTTAATGAAGCTTCAGGGATGGAGCAGGGGACCTGGGCAGCTCAGAGATGACCTAAATCAGGCTGATCAGGGCAAGCAAAACTCAAGCTAGGGCTTCTTTTTAGCAACTCGGGAATGAATTTGCTCTCTCTCTCTTTCTCTCTCTCTCTTTTTTTTTTTTTTTTTCATTTCAAAGGCCTATGTATTCTGGTCTAAATCCTGTGATTCTACCAATAGCATTGCTGGGTCACAATGCAAGAAAGTTTCTTTTTTATTTCCTGAAATAGATTCTACATGATAATTTTATCAAAAAAATTCAAAACAAATTGTTCTAAATAAAACAAATGGGTTGAAAAAGAATTCCAGGTAGAAAAAAAGTTTATTATGCTCACGTTAAGGCTGATTCCCAGTAAAATGTTCCTCCTCTCATCAATCCCAGATGATGGAGAATGTAATTTCTTCTCTATGTAAATGTAGTTCTATCAGACATAAAAGATAATGCAAGAAAACATTTACTACTGTGTCATTAGAGATAGCCCATCAAGATGATTAAATAAGCCATACCTCATTTTTTTCCTGATGTTTTCATGTTTATGGGTAGAAGATTGTAATTAGAAGTTTCTTGAGTACCCTAGAAAGAATGGGAGGAGAATTAACAGTAAATGGCCCTATATTCTATCCCAGAAGATAAGTAGATAATGAGTGTAGGCCCTTTATAATTTGGAGAATCTTTCTTTGTTAAGTCAGGATAGCACCATGTATACATAATCTGTGATCCAGCATTCCCATGGGACAAAGGAGAACTCTGGACAAAACCTAACCCTGCAAGAAAATCCTCATTTATGTATGCATATCTGGGGATTATAAGAAACTAAAATTTTATACAAATAAAAATTGTGCAGTCACTATCTCAGATATGTCCTTGATGCTACTGAGATCTTTCTTGACTCTTCCCTCTAGATCTGAAACTTGATAATTCCAGTTTGTCAAGGAGATGAGTTTTGCCTTGCCCAGCTGTATTTCTATGATTCACTGTGCTATGGCTATTTGAGGTTCTACTGACCACAGCCTTTCTAACTCTGTTTAGTCCTATACCATGGCCATAGCCCATTCTGAGTTGCTTATCTCTTCCCAAATATATCTTCACTAGACTTAAGTTGTCATTCAACTATCACTGTTTTTTTATCCTGAACACCACCAAATTTAGATGGATTTAGTGACTGAGTGTCCCATGCCATCCCTGTAGTCCCAAACTCAGTGAACTCTGCGTCTATGCAGCAAATTGACATAAACAAGAACAAAAAAAAGAACAAGGCAGGAAGATGTTCACCGTGTTGACTTTTAAGAAGTTGTGGCCATCAACAACTCGACTTTGAACTGAAGATAGACTACAGTAGACTAATTATATAAATAATTGCCTAGAATGTGAGATAATCATAGGGCTGTTGATTATAAACGGCAGAGGAACAAAACCACCTAGTGGAATGATGGACACAACTATGAAGAAAATAACACTGAGCAAGATAAAGTCAATCACAGTCACTGAACAGAAAGAAAAAAAAAAAGAAATTTAGCAAGTAGATGACCAAATGTTTAGGCATCAATGAGGGCAAGCAGTAATCTGTTGGATAAAGGGGAGCTGGAAAAGTCAAAACAAGCCATGATCTCCAAAAGAAATACCAGATATGGAGATGGTAAGACCCAATAATTTATAATTATACCATGGTTCTGAACAACACTGAGAAAGTAGTTTTTCCTAGGAAAAAAACGTGATTAATTTATATTTTGCTAATAATCATTATATGGTCAATCCTGTCCCCAGACAAAATTCTACTGATTAAATTTATATTGTTGAATTATATAGGTTAAACCTTCTTCATTTTTTACATGTCACATATTTCACATTCCTTTGCACATTCCCAACTTTCAGATACCCCAAACGTAACACTCTATGTTCATCAATATACTAGCAAAGCTCATTTGGTCTGACAAATGAGTTCACATACTCTCATTGATGGCTATTTGGTGTAGTTCTAACTATTCTTTGTCAATGCACTCTGTTCTTGAAGCTCTTTTATTTTAAATTAAACTCTAATTTCTGGCATGTCACTTAATTAATGTCTTTGAATCTGCCTTTTAGATACAATTACATTTTGTCAAAAATCGATGGCGTTTGATTAAGACAAATGGAAGCAGGAACTGTCCATGTTATATTTCCACTTATAGGCATCAAATGTAGACTTTACATCTACGTACCAAGTTCTGCCAAGGAATGTACTTAGTGCTTAAAGAAATTCTACTTTTGACACCAGAACTGAGATTGCATTGACAGTTTTTTTTAATGAAGATTTCTGGAACCAATCAATGACTTCCCTGTAACACATCCTCTTGAGGTAAATGCTAAGATTAATGGGTTATGTTTAGACAGTAAAGAGTCAACAGAATGGCTTCTGTTTTGCTGACATTGTTTTCTGTTCCAGATATATGAAGCATACTATCTAGGCGATGAAAATCGAGGCTGTCCCAAATTAAGAGAAAGCTCATTACATTCACTTCTTAATTAATAAAAATACAATAACTTAACAGTGCTTAACTGTGTGTCCCTCACTTCTCCTTTATATCTGAGCTGCCAGGATTTGACTGTTCATTTCCAGCCATCTGACAGTTCATTAGCACTGTCACCAGAAAGGTGGGAAGGCAAGAAAAAGTGGTGTAAATCCAATCAATCAATTTCGCAGCTATACAACAGTGATAGTGAACACTTTCCTGGAGGAAGAGTTTATACAAACGTCTGAAATGAAATTTTCAGGTAATGACAGACCTCACTGTCTACATGTGGCGCTCCATTTTCTAATATTCTCAGCAACTCGAGAGGGTGCAGAGTGATTTAAAGTAGATGTATATGAACTCAACAGCACCACCTATGTTTATCCATGTTACATACCTTAGCACTAACTCTGTAACATTTTGTAGACCACTATTCTCATGAGATATTCACACTATTTGTTTTTTTTTAATCCAGCAACTTTTCTATTTTATTATTTTGCTTAGGAATAAAATTAGCTGATTAATTCTGGGATTTCTAACAATCCATCTGGTTCTTAGAAGGTTGTGGTTGGTTGAGAGTTTTGTTGATTGTGATCAATGGAAGAATAAACAGACATATGCTGATAATGAAAACCCACAAAAATAAATATAGGCAAAATAATGGCCACAAACATAATCTCATGAAAAATGCTTTCCTTTCCCCTTGCAGGGTAAACACATCATACCTCTCCTATGTAGCTAGGGCTTTATGAGATTCAACTCCAGTTTTACATTGTTTAGTTTCTAAAATAATGGTCTTAATATTGCAGTAAGTAATAATTATTCAATTCTGAAAAATTGCTTACATAAACATGTTTATAACTCATATATAACTTTGCCACAGAATGGAAAAGAAAAAAATACACTTTATCTTCATTTCATAATATTAAACAGAAAAAATTTATACTTTAAAAATGTTTACCCACTCAGTACACTTCTGTAGATTTTATTAATGAGAATAATAATTTTTAAAAAGTGGTTGTTACCAGGCAATAACTCAAATCTAAGTTATTTCTGGACATTTTTTATGTGCAGCAGTAAATTAAACATCTACACAAATGTTAATTTTTAAATGCACAAAGATCTCCAGAACTATTTGTACCATTTGTTAAAACTATGCTATTTGAGCACAAAAGAAATATCACAATTTCATTGTCTCCAAATCTGAGTTGGACATTGTCTCATCTTTCATTTTTCAAGAGAGTCTTTCATTAAATTATTATTAGTGACAAACTATAGGTTAAAAAGAAATAAGTCCTGTATGCATCTATTGTCAAAATTACAACAGTATATTTAGAAAATATATTTTCTCAGCAAAAAATGTTTTTAAAGGGTAAGATCAATAATAACAATTTTAATACACTTTATCCAAGTTCAGGTTTTACATATAAAATAAGATAAAGCCTCCGACTATTACCATAATCAGCAGTTCCCGGCATACATATGCTGTGCAAATTCAGATACATATGTCATACAAGCTAAGCAATAGGTAAACCTTAGCTTTTTAAATATATCAATGATATTGCTATTTTGTTTACAATGAAAAACAGATTTTTAAAACACATTTCAGAAATGGGAATAGTTACCTTGGGAAATCCACTTCAGTTCTGTTGCAAAAGAAATTAAGTTGAATGGTTACCAGTCTTTCTTGAAGAAGAGCTTTGAAGTAGTAATATGTAAGGTATATTTTCTCATAAATGTTACTAGTGATCTTAGTAATAACAACCTTTAATTTAGTAGTAAGGGAATTTGCCAAAAGTTCAGAACAGCATCAATACGCCATTTTTAATGCTTCTCTTTCTACAAACAGCAGCTCTCAATTTATTTCATAGAGTAAAAGTTACGGCATCAGTTCAATCAATGAATGTGTGTATGTTTTACGTATGTCCTATAATGAGACTTAATGTATCAATTTCTTTCCTGGTTAGTGGCAATGACAGACACAACAAGAACTCAGGTTACCCCTGATGACTACTGTGATATCATATATTTTTTAAGTTTTACAATGTATATATTTTTATTATTGTTTGAGATTCATTGAGGGTACAAAGAATTAGGATACACTAATTGCATTTGTTAGACAAAGTCTTTCTCATAATTGTGTCCTGCCCCCAAAAGGTGTGCCATATACCATGACCCCCTGCTCCCCTCTCTCTGCTCTCTCATTCCGCTACCTCCCCCTCGGGTTAGCTCATCTACTGCCTTCATATTAGAATTGAGTACATTGGATTCTTGCTTCTCCATTGTTGTGATGCTTTATTAAGAGGAATGTGTTCATCTCTATCCAGGTTAACACAAAAGATGTACAGTGTCATCTTTTTTAATGGCTGAATAGTGTTCCATGGTATACATATACCACAGCTTGGTAATCCATTCCTGGATCGGTGGGCATTTAGGCTGTTTCCAAATTTTGGCAATTGTAAACTGCAATTGAGCTCAACAACTGAGCTGCAATAAATAGTCTACTGCAAATGTCCTTATGATAAAATTATTTTTTTTCTTCTGGGTAGATGCTCAGTAATGGGATTGCAGGATCAAATGAGAGGTCTAATTTGAGTTCTTTGAGGATTCTCCATACTTCCGCCATCTTTATAATCTCATATTAATGGAGTTGTTGACTTAACAGGTCCTAGGATTGCAGGATATTGTGTCTCATTTCTAGAAGAACAAAATGAAACAATAAACTTTATTTAGGTTGATTGACATTTCTTTCATAAGTCTTATTCTAATTCACAAGATTTCAGTAATTATCTCCAAAGTCTTGTTTTCCTCAGCAGCATATGTCCAACTGGATGGATGCTTTTAACAGATCATCTTAAGAAACATCAAAGCCTAAACATACTAAATTTCCCACTATAATAAAATCATGCTCTTTGTGGGGCATCAAGGCCATACTAGCCTGGCTGTGTATCTTGTGACTACTGTGATGTTATTAGGATCCAAAGCTATCTTGATGTCTTAAACATGACATTTGAAAACTGAGTGTCATAAATTTTGTTATCACTGGATTTCATTCATTTTTTATTCAGTCAAGCAAACACTCAACAGATATATTTCCTGTTCCATTTTAAATTCCTGATATTCTTAAGTAAAGTTTTAAGGCAGACTGTGATAAGCAAATTAGAATTGTCAAGATCACACATAAAAGGTGTGGCATGACCAGGAGAAAGGTGTTAAGGCAAAGTCAAATTGTAGCTATAAAGTTTTTAGCCTATTTAAAAGCAAACTATGCCCTTAAGAAAAATTCTCTTTCCCAACCTCTCAGAATACCAAGGACAAAATGGCTATGGCTCCTAATCAAAAGATTCAAAGATTTATGGATCTTACTTATTTTTCTTTCTAGACACAACTAAAAAAACTCATCTCTAATAGTATAGTGAAAACCATAGAGAAATGCAAATATTTTTCTAGAAAGTGTCAGTGTTGACAGTGATGCTTATTATATTTAGTAAAAGAATACCTAAAATATTCACAAAACATATTGACAGAGTCATCACTATGAACATACCTTAACATGGTGATTATTCTCATGATTATGCAACTGAGAATTTCTCTGTATCTGTGTATTAGCATAGTTATTTTGGGAATCATCTACCATTGGCAATTTGCTGAGAGAAATGCTTTCACTAGAATTTGACAGGCTTTTTCTACCCTGTTTCCCTGAAAATAAGACAGTGTCTTATTTTAAGGTGTGCTCCCAAAGATGCTCTAGGTCTTATTTTCAGGGGATGTCTTATCTTTCCTGTAAGTAGGTCTTATTTTTGGAGGATGTCTTATTTTCGGGGAAACAGGGTATAAAGAGCTAAACAGTATATATTAGGCTTGTGGGCCCTATGGTTCCTGTTAACTACTCAACTCTGTCACTGTGTGTTAAAGAAGCTGGTGACTGCACAGAAGTGAACATAGTGTCTGTGTCCCACTAAAACTGTATCTACAAAAGGAGATGGCAGGTCAGATTTGGTCTACTAGTAGTAGTTTGCCAAGTCTTGCTTTTAACAGTTCCAAAGTTGACATATGACATTTTTGATATTAGCCTCTATTTGGAACTAATATATGTCAAAAGCATTTCTACCATTAAGAGCATTTGAAAATTCAAGATTAATTTGTAGAGTAATATGAATGGTTTGTAGTGGAATAATGATATAATTTCTAAACTTTGCACAGTGTGCAAATGTGTGAGGTTAAAATAAAAAAAGTCTGTGATTACTTTGAACTCCCTAGATGGACCTGTTCAAGGATAAGCAGGTGGTTATTATTAGCATGTACTGTTTTTGCAAAGAGTATGGTTTCCAAAACCAAATATCATTTTATTGTACACTTTGAAATTAGAGTATATTGCTCTTTTACTCATTTTAAAATTTGAAGATTTGACAATTTGTATTGGTAGCTCAATATAATATCCTATGGAACATAGGTTAGACTGGTGTGATTGCTAAGGCTCTTCTGTTCTAATGATCAGTGGTTCTATGCAAATGAACACATCAATATTCCTATTAAATGCAACTGAATTTTGAAAGTGCGTGAAGCATTGGCTGCTCTATTTCCACACAATTACCAATTGCCTCCTACACATCCTGATTATTATGATGCTTTCTAGGGTCTCAATTCTGAACAGCTAAATTTTATCAGGCTTTCATGATTGTATTTTTCTTCATTCTAAATGGATTTGGAATGCCTATATTTAACATTTCAGAAAGCATTTCAAAAACAATAGCTTAATTTTTAACTGTTGTTCACCGGGTTGCCAAAATTTATCTTTGTTGTGTTTAGTTCTTTGACAACTTTGGATTTTTTCCATTTTTTATATTATATTGAGAAATTTTTTTCAAATACATGAAAGTTGAGAAAATGCACCCCTACAATTCTTGTCAATGGTCAACAAATTAACAATCATCAACAATAATAATTTTTTTTGTAGGTTTATACATTCCTCCATTTTAGTTTGTGAGAAGCTGGAGAATTTGTAAGTGTGTCTTTGAAAAGTTCATGATGTGCTTTCCCTATAAATACTTCATGGTGATCTCTACCTGGTACGAACATGTCAATAACCATCTTACCATCATCACACATCACAACACTAAAAATTTCTCAATCATCTAATGTACAGTCCACATTCAAATTTCTGTGACAGTTTTTAAAATCCTTTGAAAAAATTTGCAGGTTTTTTTTTTTAAAGTCTGGATGTAAACAAAGTTTCAATACTATCCGATTTGTTTACAGAACACTTTTTTCCAAAAAAAAAAAAAAGCAGTAAGTTGAGAGTAAATTAAAACACCCTTTCAAAGTCCTTCCTGAAACATGGAAATAAGGCTGAAAACACCTCTGTTCCAAAATTTTCAGGGAGGAATTACACATTGTGGATGGAAAATAGGGACAGACAGTCCAAGCACAGGAGCAAATAAAATAAAAACTCAACAATATATGTGCTTACAAATCAGTCTTGGCTCCTCACCTCCAAAGGCATAAGGCCCAAAGACCTTAAGTAAGACCCACCCCCAGTCTGTTCTGAGCCTAGAATTCTGCATTTTCTTTATATTTCTTATGTCATCCTCTATAAATCCTACACTTTCTCAAACAGGACTCGGTCCAGGTGTTTCCTCTGTTTCTGTTACCCTGCATTTTCCCTCCATCTGTTGCTCTTTTATGTGCAAGAGAACAAGGAACTGTTAATCAAAGAATTATGAGGCTCAAAAACTTGTGAAGGAGAGATTTCTTTCTCGTGAAGGCTGAGAAATGCAGGTTGGCCACCTTGCAGGATGGACAGCAAAAGCCTCAGGCAGAAGCTGAAAGCGTGGACTTCGAGGGAGGGACAATGGCAACAGTGATTTATGCTGCGCAAGGTGACAGGATACACATATTTAATGAGCAAGGAGAGGAGTCATGAATTTTTAAAATCAATTTATTTTTATTGTTTGGGATTCATTGAGGGTACAAAGTTATAGGTTACACTGATTGCATTTGTTAAAGTCCCTATTATAATTGTGTCCTGCCCTCAAGAGGTGTGTCACACATCATGACCCTCCTGCACTCCTCCCTGTCCCTCATTCCCCTACCTCCAATCTTCTATTAGACCATCTGTTTTTATAAAAGGAGAAACATGTCCATGCACGATTGAGCTTCCTGCTACTTCACGGGACCCATGTTCAGAAAATGGCATTAGCATGATGGAGGGTGTAGTTTTTGGCCCTCTGATGTCAAAGGTGAAACAGAGGTCACAAAAACTCTCACTGTGCATCCTCTCTAGATTGACCAGAACCTCTCCATGGTCAGTGGCCTGTCATCAGCAAAGAGGGCTGGACAGCTATAGTGCTGAAACTGAAAAAAAGGAGGAGCAACATTACTCAGGTGATTGAAATATGGTGCAGAACAAATCTTTCCAAAAGGCTGCTTCTGTTTTATCCTTAGAGAGGAAAGTCTGAGGTTAACAAGGGAGGGTCATCACAAGGCATATACAACCTGCCATCCCATCCTGTCCAGGAACACAGTTTTACGCTTTCCCTTGGATCACTTTGGGCAAGATGGGGCCAGTTCAGTAAGTTGGGGGACATAGGATTTAATTTTATTTCTCAGCACAGAAATTGAAAATATAGTGATCCCTCCCTGATTATAATTTATCCTAAAAATCAAGAATTTGTGGAGTTATTATGGTTTTTCTTTTAGCGCCTACAAGAATTTCCTATGCTTCCCCCTCAAATTCTAAGTAACTTCAAACAGTTAAGGCAAAAGGCAGAAATAGACAGATGGGAACAGAATAGAGACTAAGTCAGAGGGAGGCAATGTTTTTCTGCAGTGAAGCCCATGGGAAAGATAAAGGAAAATGGAGAAAGGTAAACTCTAAGCTTAGAATTTTACACTATCTCTAAAGAAAGGGGAAATAGCAAAAATGTATAAAAGTCACTGGTGACGGGCAGAGGTGTAGCAGATGGAGATACGGGAATTAGCAAATCCTGGGGCATAAATATGGTCACAGACAGAGCAGCAGGAGAGAGTGAGTCTGCGGCAAAGAAAATCACTGTTACAAAGTATCAGCATCTAATTGTAACTGCTGGAAAGCAAGTAGTTGCAAAATCATCCTGTGAGCAAAGGCTGATGAAGATGCTGATAGTGCCCATTAGTACAAATTTAAATAGGAGTAATTCGGCTTCGCAGGCCTTTTTGAGTAATATTCCTTACCGTACTTGGAGAAAAGGCTCTTTGGAACTACCATGAGTTTCTTTCCAAATCCTGGGTTTTTGAGGAGATACTCAGCCTCTCTCAAGTGGTTGTCTGGAAGTTTAATCCCAAGCTAGACATCTCAACTTTTGCTCAGTCTGTAGCAAGTAGTAGAAGAAAGCCATCTGTGCTTAGGAAGATATTATTGACTACAAGGGTGGCTTCGTGAGGAGGGGCAAAGTGGAGGCAGAAAAACTATTGGACGACTATTGCAGAGCTCAAACCGGAGACGACAGGGCTGAACTCAGGCTGCGCTGAGCCTAGTTGCATTGCTGCATATTTAACCCTGTTGCATAAAACAGTATAAATTCTGACTAATACAAAGATTAGCAAAATGGACAGAAGTATAAAAACCATTCAGTGGTTTTAGTTATCTCTTCACCTCTAAGAGCTAATGTCAAGGTGAATCTTAGTGAAACCTTCCTGACTTCTAGGCCTCAATCTTGTTTTTGCTTTTTGCACATCTACTCTAATTCCTGAGCCTGCCCATTCCCTAAATATTCTATTTAAACTCTTTTCTTTAAGTTAATTAAAAAAATTAATAGCCTTTATTTTTTAGGACAGTTTTAGGTCCACAGAAAAATTGAGTAGAAAGTATACATCATTCTCATATGCTCTCTGCTCCCCCCTCCACCAGCCTTCCCCTGCTATCAACATCTCCAAGCAGAGCGGTAAATTTGTTATAATTGAAGAACTTAAACTAACGTTATCACGCGAAGTCTTCATAGTTTATATGAGGGTTTACTCTTGGTGTGTATTCTATGACTTAGGAAAGATGTATAATGACACACACCTACCCTTGTAGTATCACGTGGAATAGTTTAACTGCCTTAAAAATCCTCTGTGCTCTATTCTCCCTCTCTCTAATCCCTGGCAACGGCTATTTTTTTTTTTTATTATCTTCATAATTTTTCTATTTTCAGAATGTCACATTGTTGGGATTCTACAGTATGTAGCTGTTCTTATTGGTTTTTATTTTTACTTATTAAGGTACATTTAAGTTTCTTTTGCCCCTTTTCATGGCTTGATAGCCCATTTCTTTTTAGCGATAAATAATATTCCATTGTTTGGATACACCAGTTTGTTTATCTATTTACCTACTGAAGTATATCTTGCTTGCTTCCAAACCTTAGCAATCCTGAATAAAACCGCTGTAAACATTCATCTGCAGGCTTTTATATAAACATCACTTTTAACTCATTCGGGTAAAAACCAAGATGCACTATTGAGAGCATGTTTGCTTTCGTAAGAAGTACCAAACACTTTCTAAAGTAGCTGTGCCAGCAGCTCCAGCCATGAATGGAGTTTTGGTTAGCCCACATCCTGCTAGCATTTTCTATTGTCTGCAATCTAGATTTTGGCCAGTATCACAGATGGGTACTGGTACCTCACTGTTGTTTTAATGCGCAATTTCCTAATGACATATGATGTTGAGAACCTTTTCATCTGCTTATCTGCCATTTGTATATCATCGCCCATGAGGTGTCTGTTCAAATCGCTTGTCATTTTTAATTGGGTTGTTTTCTTATTGTTGAATTTTTAAGAATTGTTTCTACATTTTGGATAATAGTAATTTTTCCCATGTTTGTCTTCTTGTTCTCTGATATTGTCTTTCACAAGGCAACATTTTTAAATGTTAATGAAGTTCCACTTATTAACTCTTTCTTTCATGAATTGCACCATTTTTGTTTTATCAAAAACGTCATCATCTTACTAAAAAGTTCACCTGAGTTCTCTCCTCTGTTGTCTTACTAGGGGAATTCTAGTTTTGTGTTTTGAATGTAGGTCTATCATCCATATTAAGTTAATTTTTTTGAAGGATGTGATCTCTATGTCTAGATTTGTTTTTGCTTTTTGCATGTGGATATCTAGTTGTTCCAGCACCACTTGTTGAAAAATGATATTCGTTTGATTGTATTGTCTCAGTTTCATTGTCAAGGGTCAGCTGAGTACATTTGTATGGTTATATGTATGTGTATGTATGGGTATAGTTCAGGCTCTCCATGCTGTTCTACTGCTCTATTGGGCTGTTGACATTGCCACACTGTCTCGGCTATTGTATCTTTATAGTAAGTCTTAAACTTAGTAAATGTAGAATGTAAATGTCTTAACACAATAACTAAGAAAATGCCAGGAAGGCTACATTAACCAGTGTGATGAAAATATGTCAAATGGTCTATAAAACCAGTGTATGGTGCCCCCTGATCACATTAATGTACACAGCTATGATTTAATAATAATAATAAAAAGAGTTAGGTAGGGAGAGTTCTCTGACTTTATTCTTCTTCTTCAATATTGAGTAGTTTATTCTGTGTCTTTTGTTAGTAAACTTCAGAATCACCTTGTCAATATCTACAAAATAGTTTGCTGAGATTTTGATTGCAATGGCATTGCATCTATAGGTCAATTTGGGAGAACTGGCCTTTTGACAATAGTTAGTCTTCCTTTCCATGAACATGGAATATCTCTTCATTTATTTATTTATTTATTTATTTGTTTTATACTTTTCATCAGAGTTCCTCTCTTCAAGCTTGTACATATTTTGTCATACTTTTACCTAAGTATTTCATTTTGGGGGATACTAATGTAAATTTTAATGTATTTTTAAGTGGAATATATACTTGTTGGTTGATGGTAAATAAGAAATCAATTGACTTGTTAATATATTGACTTTATATCCTATGACTTACTATAATCAATATTAGTTATGCGATTTTTTTTATAAATTCTTTTGAATTTTCTACCTAGACAATCATGTCATCTGTGAACAAAGAAAGTTTCATTTATTTTTTTTTTCAATTTTTATACTTTTTTTATCTTACTGCGTTAGTTAGGACTTCCAATACAATGTCAAAGGCAGTAATGGCAAGAGACATCCTGATTTTAATAGGAGAGCTTTGAGTTTCTCAATATCATTATAGCTTCCATTTTCTTGTATATTTTCTTTATCAAATTGAAGAAATTTCTTGCATTTTTAGCTTGCTGAAAGATTTTATCATGAATAGATATTAAATGTTATCATGAATAGGTGATGGGTGATTTCTTTACACATTTTAATATGATCATGTGAATTTTCTCCCTTCGTCTATTGATGTGATATATTACCTTATTTGATTTTTGAATATCGAGCCAGCCTTGCATCTGTAACAATCCCTCTCTTTTTTTTTCTTACACTGTTAGTAAATAGTATCTTCTCTCTTTTCTCTTTTTCTTAGTCACCTAGTTAGAGGCTTATGAATTTTATTGACTTAAAAAAAGTTTAATTTTTTTCTATTAATTGTTTAAAAAATTTCTCTATTCAATTTTATTGATTTTTGCTCTAGGATTTATTGTTTCTTTTTTCCTGCTTACTATAGAGTTAATTTGCTCTTTTCCAGTTTTGTTAGGGAGAGCTTAGGTTGTTGATTTTAGATCCTTTTTTCTTTTCTAATATGTGCATTCAATGCCTTAAATTTCCCTCTAAACACTGCTTTCACTCCATCTCTCAATTATTGCTAGGTTGTATTTTTATTTTCATTTAGTGCAATGTCTTTTATGGTGATTTGATGATTATGACATATAGTTTATCCTCAGTTTGAGACATCCCAGCAGGTCTGGTATCCTCTCACCTCCTATACACTCAATTTCATTCAGTCACTGGGTTGCTGCTTGAAATCATTTATTCTTTCTGGGCTTCTCATCTGTAAAATAAAAAGGTCAAATGAGCTGTATTTTAACCTTTAATGCATTGTGTTCTTTTTATTAATGTCTGTTGGTTAAATGAAGACAATACAGTTGATGGATTGTTTTAAAATCCTAGCAGTATAGGGCGGCACTTGTGGCTCAAAGGAGTAGGGCGCCAGCCCCATATGCAGAAGGGAGTGGGGTCAAACCCAGCCCTGGCGAAAAACTGCAAAAAAAAAAAAAAAATCCTAGCAGTATATTCTGAGCAAAAAATTGCAAAAACAAAACAAATAAACACACTTCTTTCAGTCACAACTACTACATAATTTGTGGAACAAAATATAATATAAAAATATAGATCCCAGTTTCAAAGAGGAGCAAAGGGTGTCTCTAAAGATACTAAAATAATGAGTGACTGAAGCAGGAGGACCTTTTGAGGCCAGGAGTTTGGGACCAGCCTGCACAACATAGCAAGACCCCATCTCTACAAAAAAAATAATAATTAATTGGCTGTTGTGGCTCGTACCTGTTGTCCTAGCTACTAAGGAGGATACAGTTGGAGGATCACTTGAGGTCAGGAATTTAAAGCTGTGGTGAGCTATGATCGTGCCACTGCATTCTAGCCTGGGAGACAGAGTGAAACCTGCTCCCAATGTACATAGTATATAAAGATACTAAAATATGAAGAAAGAGAATAATTTCTATCTGAGGAATGTGAGCATTTTCAATTTACTAGTCCCAGAGGGGCAGTAAACTGAGACAGCAATCTGGTCCTACTTCTGCCCTTTTGAGCTATGCACGTTCTTCTATTGAAACTGTTCGCTATTGCAATAAGTAGCTATGAATTAACCTAATAAGGCCTCCCTGATCACTACATCCCATGCCCTGCAGGACGACACTGTACAGCCATCACTAATCAGCGTTTTCTCCATACACCAATGAGAATTCCTGGCAGATCTTTGTGTTAGCTCACTCCCTGCATCGCCTTACTTTTCTTTTTTTTCCATTAAAAGTCTGCCTGTAACAGAGGCCAGAGATTATATCCAAGGTTACTTGGGCCTGAGTTGTCAAGGCAGCTGTCCTTATTTTAGCTCAAGCAAACTTTTAAATCACATTTGTGCTTTAGTCTCTTCCCTGTAGGTCAAAACAAATATAAAACATTTTACTTTCTCTAGTGAGCGCTAGACTTATCTTGGTGTTTTTCATTTGCTATTTGATGTTATTCTAATAAAAAGAATAATAATTTTTTTAAAGTATTAACATAAATTTTACTATCCATCTCTATATTGTGCAATGCCAATCATAAAGGAAATGTAAGTATCTTTAATTTGTATGCCCAGTCACCCAAATTTCACAGTTCTTGTTCTATAGGCAGTTCTAGAACATGTGTTTTCATTCTTACCGGTACAGAGGAAACATTGCCTGAGACAAACACAACTCCTTTTGCTCACTTCTTGATTTTGCTACATTCCATCAAAACTGTGCCTTTGTAGAAATATTTAGTTTGTTGAAATACATTTTTCAGGACGGCGCCTATGGCTCAGTGAGTAGGGTGCCGGCCCCATATGTCGAGGGTGGCGGGTTCAAGTTCAAACCCAGCCCCGGCCAAACTGCAACAAAATAATAGCCCGGCGTTGCGGCGGGTGCCTGTAGTCCCAGCTGCTTGGGAGGCTGAGGCAAGAGAATCGCGTAAGCCCAAGAGTTAGAGGTTGCTGTGAGCCGTGTGACGCCACGGCACTCTACCCGAGGGCGGTACAGTGAGACTCTGTCTCTACAAAAAAATAAATAAATAAAATAAAATAAAAAAATGAAATAACATTTTTCAAATCTGATTTTGGTTCACTATGACAAAATGTGCCTAGATCTCCTGAGAAAATGGCTAAATGTTTGAATGATGAAACACGTTACAGTGAATCCTATTAAGTTAAAGACAAATAGAAAAGTTATAAATTCTAAATGTTATGCTAGAAAATAACCATGGAATAAATAGTGAGAGATTGCAGACTAAAATATTTTATTTCAATGAAGTCTTTCTGACCTGTAAATACAATTAATTGTTCTTTTGAACAAGTAGAGTCTTCAGAAGTTTGATATTATGCATCTTGGAATAATCCCCAGCTAACTCTTGGTGTATTCATTGACAAAACGATGTACCTGTTCTCAAAACCCTATTTGGAAATGTCACTTTCCTCCTGTCTCGAAAAGAGAGAAAAGCTTTGTTTTTAATCACTCATTGGTAAAAGTCAAAGAAGAAAAATGGAAAACATACAAATAGCAAATACTAAATTTAATGCACAAATAAAAATAATACAATATGTTTAGCTAATAAACAGTAAAGAAAAATATATCTTAGTTTGTTTATATAAGAAGTAATTACAAATGTAGCAAGATTACAGAATGTAGCTATAAACAAAAGCATTTTGGCAAAAGAGATCTTAGAGATTGTTTATTAAACACTCACATGCCTCTATTTCAAATGAATAGCAGAATGACAAATTAAATTTCTAATTATTTTTTTCTCTTCTCACATATTAAAGTTAAAGTGAAGTAAAAATACTAAGAGACAATTTAGAGAAGTAGGGTGCTGAAAAAGGAAAAGAAGAAGACTAAAACATTTATAACATTATTCAGTTATTGTAATTCTTACAGTATAAAAAAACTAAACATTGCCAATTCATGTGAGATTAATATGCTAAATAATAGAATGAGGCTCTTTCTATAGCTGTTTACAATCGAAAATACAAATTAACACTCATGTAAAAATAAAACAAACATTTATCTAATAAACCAAAATGAAGTAATATGAACAAATACAAATATGTTTGGTTTATGTGATGAATACATTACTAGAAAGTTATGTGCACACGGATTAAACTAGGTTTAATGAATTGTACGTATTCACAGTCTAAACAAACATTTTGTTTAGAAACAAAATCTTAGTTTGGTTTAAAAATACAGTTTTAGAAAGTATAAATTTAGCTCAACCAATATATATTACACACTATTTATTAGATACTGTTCTAGAAATAATGTAATTGTAAACCATGGTTATTGAGGAAATCTTTTAATCACCTCCTGCGTGACTAATTGACTGACTTTGTCTGTCTCACCCCCACCTTCTGCTCTGACAAACATCCCCTATCTTGAGAGGTAGGATTCCATACCCTTGTGTGAACTCTAGGCATTTTGTTCCAACTCTATCTATGTAAATCATTACAAAAGTTTTGAGACCGACTATATTGCAGTCCCTTATTTCACTTACAACAAACACAGTCAACAGCAACCGTTCTGATTCACTGTACAAGTTTCAACTTGCTGGGCTTCTCAGTGTTGTTAGGAGGGCTTTGTTTGCTTTCGCCCACCTCGATTTTATAGTTTTTGATTTTTATTTATATCAAAACTATTGACCCACCTAATTGGACAAAGTCCACATGACTAAAGCTGGAAATTTTCAGAGGCCTGTTTTAATAACATTAAAAGTAAAGGATAGGAAGATTGGATTATTTATTCACAAATACTGCACTTGTAATAAAATAAAGGACAGGGGAGAGGTACCATGTTTGAGCCAAATAAGGTGTACCAGAAGACTCAGGATGACATCTCAGAGGAACAGATTGGAGAAAAAGATGTGGAAAGTCTAGCCTTGATCCTTAAGGTCTTTCCATTCTTGTTTCTAATTCTTGTGAAGTCTGACTATAATTCACTGACCGTAGGTCCTAAAAACTATTCATACCAATTTTTTTCTTTATCCTTTCCCTTGAATCTTTTGCTGCTTTTATTATTTGTTGCTTGGTTTTGTTTTAAGGAATTTAAAAAATATTTTAAGACTTCTTCCTTGCAAACAAAGGCACCAGTCATTTCTTAAAATCTACATTTTTTTTCAACATGTGGTAATGGGATAAAAAAGTTAACAACTTGAAAAGATAGATATTTAGTGTAGACTTTAAACAAAAATGCATAACCAATTTATTATATAGTTATATGTTATACCTAAGGAAAATAGAATTAGACTTTTAGCAAAATTGTGAAGAAGATATGGATTTGTAAGTTTAAAAAGTAAAATAAAAAGTTTCTAACTAAAATGAATGAATTTCAGAGCACAAAATTCTGCATACAGAAAGGAAAAATAAATTATATTAACAGGCAATCATTGATGATGTGGATATACTACATATCCTCGGGTTACTACCTTTCTAATGGAACTATCACAGAAAATTCTACAAAAATTAAGAATTTGAACTAAAAATGGTCAAGCATCCACACTGCTGGTGGGAATGCAAATTAATACATTCCTTTTGGAAGGATATATGGAGAACACTCAGAGATCTAAAAATAGATCTGCCATTCAATCCTGTAATTCCTCTGCTGGGCATATACCTAGAAGACCAAAAATCACAACATAACAAAGATATTTGTACCAGAATGTTTATTGCAGCCCAATTCATAATAGCTAAGTCATGGAAAAAGCCCAAGTGCCCATCGATCCACAAATGGATTAATAAATTGTGGTATATGTACACCATGGAATACTATGCAGCCTTAAAGAAAGATGGAGACTTTACCTCTTTCATGTTTACATGGATGGAGCTGGAACATATTCTTCTTAGTAAAGTATCTCAAGAATGGAAGAAAAAGTACCCAATGTACTCAGCCCTACTATGAAACTAATTTGGGGCTCTCACATGAAAGCTATAACCCAGTTACAACTTAACAATAGGGGGAAGTGGGAAAGAGGGGGAGTGGGTAGAGGGAGGGGGATCGGTGGGATCACACCTGTGGTGCATCTTACAGGGGTATTTGTGAAACTTGGTAAATGTAGAATGTAAAGGTTTTGGCACAGTAACTGAGATAACGCCGGAAAGGCTATGTTAACCACTGTGATAAAAATGTGTCAAATGGTCTATGAAGCGAGTGTATGATGCCCCATGATCATATCAATGTATACAGTTATGATTTAATAAAAAAATAAATAAATAAAATAAAAATGGTCAAGCTTCCATGGTAACCAAAAAATTGATTAAGGAAAATAATTGATATTAATGTGAAAAATACTCAGTCTCTATTAATTTTAAGTAAACAAATAAATATTAATGTAAAAATTTATAAAATAGTTTGGCTATTAAATTGGAATCTTTGAAAAAATATTCACTGTTCCCCAAGATGGGATGCAAATGATAATTTCTTATATTTTAGAAAACATTAATTAGTACAATTCTTTTGGAAACAAATTGGAGGTATTTCCAAGAGTCAAGAAAGTTAATATGAATATATGTAATATGTACACACACATATATATCACAGAAAATATCCGTGGATATATTTTAAAGATACATATCATACACTGATAAAGTCACATTTTAGCTTTTTGTGTAAATGCTACATAATAATAGGGAAACCTCAAAGGTAAGATAATGTTAGATTAAGAAATTAAAAAACAAAATTAGATATAGATTATTTGCTTAAAACATATTAAAAGAGCCAGGAAGAAAGAAATGAAAAAAATAAACCAAAATGATTGAGTTAGGATAATCCAGTTATAGTTATTTTTTCCCCTTTAATTCCAAATGTATACAATGCATCTAGGTACCTGTAAATTTATTTTTTCAAGCATATTTTGATATTCATATGATTTTAATGGCACACTGGCAACTCATTTGTAGGCACTTCAATGTTGTTTTCTATATTGATATCTGAAGCCAAAATTTAATGTAATTATTTATAGAAATAGACAATGGAAATAATGTATATATCCAAAAACTAAGGAATGGTTAAATAAATTATAGTATTGGCCAGGTGAGGTGGTTCATGCCTGTAATCTCAGCACTCTGGGAGGCCACGATGGGTGCATTTTCTGAGGTCACAAGTTCCAGACCAGCCTGAGCCAGCGTGAGACCTTGTCTCTTAAAAAAAAAAAAAAAAAAGAAGAAGAAAGAAAGAAATAGCTGAGCACTGTGGCAGGCGCCTGTAGTCCAAGCTACTTGGGAGGCTGAGGCAAGAGAATCGCTTAAACCCAAGCGATTTGAGGTTGCTGTGAGCTGTGGCGCCACAGCACTCTACCAAGGGTGACAAAGTGAGACTCTGTCCCCAAAATAAACAAATAAATTAATTAATAATAGTATTTCTATTTGGAAAAATATTTAAGTGTATATACATTTTTTTGAGTGTATATAAATAAAAAAGTTTTACTTATATACACAGTGTGTGATCATTAGAAACTGTGTATGAAGGGCAGTGAGAAGTTCATTACACCTATGTTCCCCATTATCATAGATATTTTTAATTATACCCCATGTGGAAAATAGAATTTGGGGAATAAAATTATGAAGGTCTTCATAAATTTCTTATTATTTCATATTAAAAGCATTATTAAACAAATACAAGTCACACTTTTGAATGTCACAAAAGCAGATGTCATTCAGTGTATCCAGGTAGTTTCTAGGGCCAACCTGGAGAAGGCGAGGCATGAACTATATCTCGGGTAGTAAGGGGCATTTTGCCAGCGCTTAAAAAAACAAAAGTAGGCATTGGTTGAAAAATTGCTTGTATGGGATTTAAAACTGCAACAAAAAAGGTTAGTACTAACCAGAATACAATTAATCCAGCTGCTTATAGCATGTCTTTATTGAAACTATGGCGATTATATCCCTATGAAGGTTTTTCCTAAGTTGAGAATTACATGCCCATCAGAATAATAGAAAGCGTAATTATCCTTATTGTGCTTAGTGACACTGAAACTGGTATTATTTTGTGACGGGAGCTGCGTAATTATAGATAATTGCTGCTACTATACTGTCTGTTCCAATATAGCCCTAGAAAAATTAGTTTACTTTAATTAAACATGTTTAGGCTTTTAAAGTTTGGTTTGCTATCATAACCTAGCAAACTCTATTTAAATGTCACAATGGTAGATAATGTTTCTCTCACTTTTTTTCTTAAGACTTTATTTATTTACTCATTTTTTTTTTTTTTTTGAGACAAAGTCTCACTTTGTTGCCCTTGGTAGAGTGCTGTGGCATCATAGATCAGAACAAGCTCAAGACTCTTGGGCTCAAGCAAGCCTTTTGCCTCAGCCACCAGAATAGCTGGTACTACAGGCGACTGCCACACACCTGCTATTTTTATTGTATTGTATTTTTTATTTCTTTTCTTTTTTTTTTTTTTTTATTGAGACAGAGTCTCACTTTGTTGTCCTTGATAGAGTGCTGTGGTGTCATAGCTCACAGCAATCCCAAACTTCGGGGCTCAAAGTGATTTTCTTGCGTCAGCCTCCCGAGTAACTGGGACTACAGGCACCGCCACAATGCCCAGCTATTTTTAGAGACAGGGTCTTGCTCTTGCTCAGGCTGGTCTCGAACTCTGGAGCCCAAGCAACCCTCCTCCAGTGCTGGGATTACAGACACGAGCCCCCCCACCTGGTCTATCTTTCTCACTCTGTTAATCAGTTTCTAGTCAATCAGTTGTTCAACTCTTAATATATTGAATTTGTCCCACTTAACTGTCAATTACATAAAATACAAAATTACATTATTAATGTATTTTCTTTTCAAAGATCTAATTCTAAAAGAAAATATAGAACTTGTTTTAAAAATATTGGTGATATCGCTTTTAGCTCTAGGAGATAGTGGCATCAGAAAGTAAATGCTTAATGAAAATAAAACATACTGGAAACAATTTACAAGAAATGTGATACAAAGGGAGGGACATTAATGAAGAGAACTATGAAACTCCCTTATCAAAATTATCAGTATTTCAGAAAACATATTACCATGGGAATCAGCCGTATAACCTACTCAGGGCAGCCTGCACAGAACCCAGTCCTTTCCTTTTAACATTGGGCTTCATACACCTCACTAAAGGTCCCAAAGCATATGTCTCTCAGGAATTCTCCTCACTTTGCTTCCCCCCGACTGAGAAACACCCCTGAAGTGGATGCCAAGGCCCTTCCTCTTCGCCTGATGGCACAGGCTATTTTTCTGTGATTCACAGGCACATTTCACATGTTGCCATTGACTTCAAGTCCTCCTCCCCACCTGGGACCGTGTGGTTGGAATTCACTCTTGGAACCAAGCAGGGATCTTTGGTGAATTACATGTCTTGGTTTAAACAGTTTACAGTCTTACGAGCAGCTTGAACTCAACTGTGCAAACTTGGTGATAAAACACAGTGTGTAATTTTGAATATTCTATTTATGTCCAAACTAGCCAATCCAAAGGCACCTAAAAGTCAATTATATCATGGAATGATGGCATCTGAAGACACTGGGCCTGCTCATTGCTCATGAGCAATGAAATGTTCCAAGCAAGAAGATAGGGAGAAAGTGAGGATTCTAGTAATGATCAAATTATCTTGTAACATTTAGTTCACATAATCAACTATTTGGATTTGACAAAAAAGGGCTGTCTAGGGACAATGAAACTTGTTGAGAAACATTGGTAAAAATATGTATATGAATCTAAATTCATTTTCTTCCTGACCAAGACAGCTTTTCCCCGTAAATGCTTTCATTTTGCTTATTTCCTTGCCTTGCCTTGCCCTGCCCTTCCATTCCCTTCTCTTTTCTTTTTGTACTTTTCAGGGGAAAAGTGTTATTTTCTCACATCTTATTTGTCGTGAAAGGCACTTTCTAGCTTTCCAAGTTCTGTTTGACTTGGTCTTTTCCTTTTCTCTCTCCCACTCTCTTGCGCATGTAGCTGCTTAATGTTCTCTACACATTTCACTATTAATTTCTTTCTAAAAGCACACCTCTACTTTTGCTTCTAATGTTAGGTCATTCTCCTCACTTGCTTTCCCCTTTCACACACACACATCCACCTCCCCAAACTTTCTCCAGTTTTCCAGCCTGACTTAAGTGCAACATTCATCGAGGAAGCTTTCCTCACTACCAGTATCTGGCTATTATAACTTTTAAGTCTGTTTGTTTCTCTCTTATAACAGATATTCTATTTTACATTAGTTGCTCATGTAGTATGGGTTATTTTATACTACTAATCTGAAAGTTCTTTGGAGTAAGTATTCTAGGCTAATATATGTCACAAAAAATAATGTTACATTCAATTCCTTAGCCTATAAATTGAGAAGAAAGTAAGATTTCCCTTTAATATTTTAAGTATAGGAACATTTTATCTGTCACTTTATATTATATCAATCATCTTCAAAGAAAACATGAAGATAATAGTTTTATACATAACCTCCTATGATTTACGTAGTGGGTTAATAGTGAAATTACAACATTCACAGGAGATGGTGACGAAAATAGGTAGTGTTCTTTCCACTTAGTGAAACTCGTGCTTAAGTGGAAGAATAGTATTTATAAATATTTTAAATTTTCATAATTAGAAATGTTAATTTTACATGTAGACTATTTTAAAATGGGAATTTAAATGAAGCAAATACCACTTTAGAAAACAGTCTTGAAGATTTAAATTATAGCAGGTAAAACAACTAAAAATACTGGAAAGAAAATCTAAAGAGGTAATCATTCTCTTAGCGTCCAATGAATGACCCCATGTAATTTATTTTGGACTTGCTGATAATAAATGGGAATAAGTGTATAAGCCAAATTTTTTATAGCATAGAACAGAGATATTTTTTACAGCACATGAAAACAATAGCATTCTGCAACCAACTTTGAAAATCCTATTTCCTGAGAGAAGCAGGCTAATGTGTGGTAGAATGGCTTCTGTTCAAATCATGTCTTGTGAAAAACAAGAGAGAAGCAAGAAAGAATATTAAAAACATTTATGACTCCTAAAAATCAGAAATGAATATTTAACAAGAGTGGCAAAAGAGAAGTGAAAATAAGACTTTCAAATCATGATTTAAATTCTAATATGTGATCTATACAGTCTACTCTATAATTTTATGATCTATAATATCTAATATTTATAAATATATAAAAGAAATATAAAGAACAATACATAAAAGAAAAAAATTATTTTAGGCCATTATATATGAAATGTCTTTTTTTTTTTTTATTAAATCATAGCAGTGTACATTAATGTGATCATGGGGCACCATACACTGGTTTTATAGACCGTTTGACACATTTTCATCACACTGGTTAACATAGCCTTCCTGGCATTTTCATAGTTACTGTGTTAAGACATTTACATTCGGCCGGGCGTGGTGGCTCACGCCTGTAGTCCCAGCTCTGTGGGAGGCCGAGGCGGGTGGATTGCCTGAGCTCAGAGGTTCAAAACCCATATGAGCAGCAGTCAGCCAGAGTAAGACCCCGTCTCTAACAACAACATCAAAAACAGCCAGCACCGCAGGAGAAGGAAGAAAATCAACAAAAAAGGAGTACTTCAAACAAACATGAACAAGCACACTGAAATTAAAAAAAATAAATTAATTAATTAAAAAAAAAAGACATTTACATTCTGCATTTACTAAGTTTCACATATATCCTTGTAAGATGCACCGCAGGTGTAATCCCACCAATCACCCTCCCTCCGCCCACCTTCCCCCCTTTTCCGCTTCCCCCTATTCTTGGGTTATAGCTTTCATGTGAAAGCCATAAATTAGTTTCATAGTAGGGCTGAGTACATTGGATGCTTTTTCTTCCATTCTTGAGATACTTTACTAAGAAGAATATGTTCCAGCTCCATCCATGTAAACATGAAAGAAGTAAAGTCTCCGTCTTTCTTTAAGGTGGTATAATATTCCATGGTATACATATATCACAATTTATTAATCCATTCGTTGACTGATGGGCACTTGGGCTTTTTCCATGACTTAGCAATTATGAATTGGGCTGCAATAAACATTCTGGTACAAATATCTTTGTTATGATGTGATTTTTGGTCTTCTGGGTATATATGCCTAGTAGAGGAATTATAGGATTGAATGACAGATCTATTTTTAGATCTCTAAGTGTTCTCCAAACATCTTTCCAAAAGGAATGTATTAATTTGCATTCCAACCAGCAGTGTAGAAGTGTTCCCTTTACTCCACATCCATGCCAACATCTCTAGTCTTGGGATTTTGTGATATGGGCTAATCTTAGTGGAGTTAGATGATATCTCAAAGTAATTTTGATTTGCATTTCTCTGATGATTAAAGATAATGAGCATTTTTTCATGTCTGTAGGCTATGTGCCTGTCTTCTTCAGAGAAGTTTCTCTTCAAGTCTCTTGCCCAGCCTGCGATGGGATCATTTGTTGTTGTCTTGCTTATACGTTTGAGTTCTCTGTGGATTCTGGTTATTAAACCTTTGTTGGAGATATAACCTACAAATATCTTCTCCCATTCTGAGGGCTGTTTGCTTGCTTTATGTACTGTGTTCTTGGCTATACAGAAGCTTTTTAGTTTGATCAGGTCCCAGTAGTGTATTTTTGAAGCTGCTTCAATTGTCCGGGGGGTCCTCCTCATAAAATACTCGCCCAGACCGATTTCTTCAAGGGTTTTCCCTGTAGTCTTTTCTAGTATTTTTATAGTTTTGTGCCTTAAGTTTAAATCTTTAATCCAGTGAGAGTCTATCTTAGTTAATAGTGATGGGTGTGGGTCCAGTTTCAGTCTTCTACAGGTCTCCAGCCAGTTCACCCAGCACCATTTATTAAATAGGGAATCTTTTCCCCACTGAATGTTTTTAATTGGCTTGTCAAAGATCAAATAACAGTTAGTAGCTGGATTCATCTCTTGGTTCTCTATTCTATTCCAGATATCTACTTCTCTGTTTTTGTGCCAGTACCATGCTGTTTCCATCACTATTGATTTGTAGTATTGTCTGAGGTCCGGTAGCGTGATTCCTCCTGCTTTGTTTTTATTTCTGAGTAATGTCTTCAGTAATGTATTTCTGAAGTATTGTTTTTTCAAGATCTTTAAAGTGTGACAGTGGAGCTTTAATAGGGATTGCATTGAAATTATATATTGCTTTGGGTAGTATAGACATTTTAACAATGTTGATTCTTCCCAGCCATGAGCATGGTATGTTTTTCCATTTGTTAACATTTTCAGCTATTTCTTTCTTAGAGTTTCATAGTTCTCTTTATAGAGATCTTTCACGTCCTTTGTTAGATAAACTCCCAAATATTTCATCTTCTTTGGCACTACTGTGAATGGGATAGAGTCCTTAACTGTTTTTTCAGCTTGACTATTGTTGGTATATATAAAGGCTACCGATTTATGAATGTTGATTTTGTAACCGAAGACACTGCTCTATTCCTTGATCACTTCTAAGAGTTTTGTAGTAGAATCCCTGGTGTTTTCCAGATATACAATCATATCATCTGCGAAGAGCGAAAGTTTGATCTCTTCTGACACTATATGGATACCCTTGATCACCTTTCTTCCCTAATTGCGGTGGCTAAAACTTCCATTACAATGTTAAAGAGCAGTGAAGACAAGGGGCAGCCTTGTCTGGTTCCTGATCCTAGTGGAAATGATTCCAATTTAACTCCATTCAATATGATATTGGCTGTGGGTTTGCTGTAGATGGCCTCTATCAGTTTAAGAAATGTCCATTCTATACCAATTTTCTTAAGTGTTCTGATCATGAAGTATGCTGGATATTATCAAAAGCTTTTTCTGCATCAATTGAGAGAATCATATGGTCTTTGTTTTTTAATTTGTTTATGTACTGAATTATACTTATAGATTTACGTATATTGAACCAGCCTTGAGACCCTGGGATAAAGCCAACTTGGTGATGGTGTATAATTTGTTTGATGTGTTGCTGGATTCTGTTTGTTAGGATCTTGTTGAATATTTTTGCATCTATATTCATTAGTGATATTGGTCTATAATTTTCTTTTCTTGTTTGGTCTTTTCCTGGTTTGGGGTTCAGGGTGATGTTTGCTTCATAGAATGTGTTGGGTAGTCTTCCTTTTTTTTCTACATTTTTGGAGCAGGTTGAATAATATAGGTACTGATTCCTCTTTAAAGGTTTGGTAGAATTCTGCCGTGAAGCCATCTGGTCCCAGGCTTTTCTTTGTAGGGAGGTTTTGGATGGTTGATGCTATTTCATAACTTGAGATGGGCCTGTTCAGCATTTCCACTTGATTCTGCTAAGTCTTGGAAGGTGACGTGCTTCTTAGTATTGGTCAATTTCCTTCAGATTTTCATATTTCTGAGAATAAAGTTTCTTGTATTGTTCATTAAGAATTTTTTGAATTTCTGAGGATTCTGTTGTTATTTCATCTTTGTTGTTTGTGATTGATGAGATTAGAGATTTTACTCTTTTTTTTTCCTGGTTAGGTTAGCCAAAGGTTTATTGATTTTATTGACCTTTTCAAAAAACCAAATTTTTGATTTATTGATCTGTTGTATAATTCTTTTGTTTTCAATTTCATTTAATTCTGCTCTAATTTTGTTTTTTTGTTATTTATTTTTATTAAACCATAGCTGTGTATTAGTATGATCGTGGGGCACCATACACTTGGTTCATAGATCGTTTGACACATTTTCATCACATTAGTTAACATAGCTTTTGTAGCATTTTCTTAGTTATTTGGTTATTTCTTTTTTTCTACTGGGTTTGGGGTTGGAATGTTCTTTCTTTTCCAGTTGCTTGAGATGTCCCATTAAGTTGTTAACTTCCTCTCTTTCCATTCTCTTGAGGAAGGCTTGCAGTGCTATAAATTTCTCTCTTTGGACTGCCTTTGCGGTATCCCAGATGTTCTGATAATTTGTGTCTTCATTGTCGTTTTGTTCCAAAAATTTGGCAATTTCCTTCTTAATCTCATCTCTGATCCGGCTATCATTCAGCATAAGGTTATTTAACTTCCAAGTTTTTGTATGAGTATGCAGATTCCTGTTGTTACTGAGATCAACTTTTATTCCATGGTGGCCAAGAAGATGCAAGGAATAATTTCTATTTCTTTAAATTTACTGAGGTTCGACTTGTGACCTAAGATGTGATTGATTTTGGGGTATATTCCTTGAGCTGATGAGAAGTATGAGTGTTTGGTTTTGTTGGGATGAAATGTTCTGTAGATGTCTGCTAAATCCAAACGTTGGATGGTTAGGTTTAAATCTAAAATTTCTTTGCTCAGCTTCTTATTGGAGGATTGATCCAACACTGCCAAAGGAATGTTGAAATTTCCAACTGTTATGGAGCTGGCGGAAATCAAGTTGCTCATGTCTGTTGGAGTTTCTCTTATAAATAGAGGTTTATTCTGGTTGGCTACATAAATAATAATAATTGAAATCTCACCATATTGAGTATTAACCTTCACAAATATGAAGTGACAATTCTTATCCTTCCTTACTTTTGTTGGTTTAAAGCCTATTGTATCTGCAAATAGAATTGCAACACATGTTTTTTTCTGATTACCATTTGCCTGAAATATGAATAACCATCCTTTCACCCTGAGTCTATATTTGTCTTTTAAGGTATGATGTGACTCTTGTATGTAGCAAATATCTGGCCTGAATTTTTGTATCCAGTCAGCTAACCTGTGCCTCTTTAGAGGACAGTTTAAGCTGTTCACATTAATGGAGAATATTGATAAGTTGCTAAGTCTGGTAAAATGTTGGGTATTGAGTTTTTCGAAATTCCAGTGGACATTTTTAATCCTTTCACCACTGTGGAAGTTAGAGTTTGATCAGAAGTTTCTGAGTGAGTTTACTTTTGTGGTAGAGGATTGGGCTGGTCATTATGGAGGATACGTCTGAGAATATCCTGATGAGCTGGTTTGGTTATGGCAAATTTCTTCAACATATGAATGTCATTAAAGTATTTAATTTCTCCATCATAAATGAAACTCAGTTTAGCTGGATACAGGATCTGGGGTTGAAAGTTATTTTGCTTTAGGAGGTTAAAAGTTGATGACCACCCTCTTCTGGCTTGGAAAGTTTCCGCAGAGAGCTCAGCAGTCATTCTACTATTCTGCCCTTTGTAGGTAATGGATTTCTTATGTCTGGCTGCTTTCAGAATTTTCTCTTTCATATTAACTTTAATGAAGTTAATTATGATATACCTGTGGGATGTCTTACTGGGATTGAGTTGTGCTGGGGTTCTGAAACTGTCTGCTATCTCAATTTTAGAATTTCTTGGCATGTCTGGAACATTCTCTATCATAATTTCATGGAGAAGGGCCTCTGTGCCCAGTGAGACCCCTTCATCACTTTTAGGGATTCCAATGAGGCGGATATTAGCCTTCTTCCAATTATCCCAGAGCTCTCTAAGAGAATGATCCATTTTTACTCTCCATTTCTCTTCCTCTTTGAGAGTTTGGGAGCGTTCAAAGGCTACGTCTTCAATGTCAGAAATCCTTTCTTCTGCTTGCTCCACTCTGTTTCTGAGGGATTCTACTGTATTTTTCAGATCTTAGAGGGTTGCAAACTCTTGCTTCAGTGCATCAAACTTTTTGGTTGTTTTGTCTTTAAACTCATTAAATTCTTGAGACAACTTTTGAATTTCTCCTTGAATTTCTAATTCTGACTTTTGAATTGCTGCTTGAATTTCTAATTCCAAATTTTCCTCCATTTTATTAATCTTGTTTGCAATCCAAATTCTGAATTTGATTTCTGACATCTTGGCCAGCTGTTTATGAATGGGATCTTCAATTACATCTGCCATATCTTTCCTTGGGGGGGGGGGGTTTGATCTATTCTGGTTATTTATGTTACCAGAGTTTTTCCGCTGATTTCACCCCATTATTGTTTTACACTTTTTGATTTTTTCCCCTGGAGCTTTGTCGAGGACCTGTACAGTGCTATGGCCTGCAAAATGGGAGACCTGTTTGGTGTGGTGGGGCTAAGTTGTTCTGTCTTTTTTCAGCTGGTTTCTGTTCGACCCTAGTGAAACAGTTACTCTGGGTTGAAGTCTCAGCTGTGGAGAAATACAAGCAATTAAGTCACTTCGTCCCCCACAGGCAACAATTGGAAAAGGAAAATCAAACCTTCCTACAACCACACACCCTGGGCACCAACTGAATATTCCTCAGGCGATTGGCTCGGTTCAAAAGGTCCAAATCAACTGCCTCAGTCAGCATCTGTCTCAGATGGGAGAGTTTAAAAGGTCTCTGGCAACTGGATCACAGGGGTCTGGTGACTACTCTGATATGGCTTGCTGCAGTACTGCGTGGAGTCAGGAGGAGCCACTTAGCAAATAGATCAGTCTGGGAAGGTTGATGCCTCCTTCCTCACCTTGCACCTCTGTCACACCCAGTTACTGATAATCCCGCAGGGCTTTGACCCAGTTGCCTGTAGTGAATAGACACTCCAGGGGTTTGCACCTGCCTGAATCACTAGGAGATCTATTTCTGCTCAGCCTGGCCGCTGTGCTCTACCTCTGTCTAGCAGGGGGAGGTGAGGCCTGACAATCTCGGGCACTTGATGGAGGCTGCGAGGGTGTTCACTCAGTTCCAGCCCCGCCCCTTATTGACATTACTGACAGAACAGAACAACTTCGCGGGAATTTGTTTCTGTCCCTGCTAAATTCCCCGCAGAAGAGAAGCTGTTTTGAGTTCCCAGAGCCTGCACCTCAGGCCCTGTCTTTGCTCCTGCAGGTTTGTATTCAGTTACCTGTCAGTTCTAGCCTCCTGTCTTCCTTTGACTATAGGCTGATGATTCCCTGAGGGTCGGGTGTATCTTAGGCTCAGTAAAGCCTCTGGGTCAGCCCTGCCCTGGGAACTTACTGGGTCTGCGAGTGCGTTTCTAGTCCCTGCTCTCCACCCAGGTTGGTACCGCCTCAGGCAAAGCCTTTACTCATGGGGCCTGCGTTTCTGTCCCAGATCTGTTTTATGGTGGTTGCCACCTAAGTAGATGCCCGGCCTCCTCTGGTTGCCCAGGGAGACAGGGTGTGTGGCTTCAGAATATCTGAGAATGAGCCCTATTGTTGCTAAAAGACAGCAGCTGTTCTGCGCCTCAGGGCACTGCTGCTCCGGTTTAGTTCCCTCTCAGCCGACTGTCCTCTCCTCACTCCCGTGCCCCACAGTCAGCACTGACCAGCTGCAGTTTAGGCACTGTCCACCGCCTCGAGAAATCACCCAAGAATCTGGACTCCTGGGGGACAGACCTCCAGACCTCAGAGTGAGAGTGGAGGGGAGTGCTGGGACCTCAGAGTTGCAGGTAGAGAATATATACAGTTTTATACAGTTTTATGCCTGGGAGGAGAATGCTGTGGCACCCTAGTAGGAGCAGTAGGTCCAGTTTTTAGAGGGAGTGAAGTGTAGTGGGAGGTCCTTTGAACTCTGCTCATTTGTTTGTGGGGCACTCCGAGCCGTTCTCATGGGGGAGAGGACTTCTGTCTGCTTGGTGATGGATTTTGTACCTTTTGTTTGTATCCTTGGGGTTGCAGCTCACCTCAGCGGGGTTGATGTGCGTTCTTAAACCTTCTCTCTTGGTGCAGCTCAAATCCACCAGGTTACTTGCTAAATTTCTGTCCTTTAACTCTCCTTCCGGACAAGAGCCTCTATGGAAAGCTGACTTCAGCCAGCCATCTTGTCTCCACTCCCCTGAAATGTCTTATTTCAAAACAAAATTTAGTTCATTATATCTGAAACAAGAATCCATATAGTTAATCAAATTATGAGCCTAAATTATTGACACTGTTTTGCCATCCTAATGTTAGCTTGTTTATGCAAGCAGTGAAAAAGCCTTGAGAGAGTGGCAATGAAATTATAACAGGTGTTCCCACAGCTTGCTGAGAACCGAATACTTTTCCTTGAAAGAAATGGTTTGAAGCCTAGAAGAAGTGGTGGAAGGTCTGGTGAATATGGTGGATGACAAAGAGTTTCCAACTCCAGCTTTCACAGTTTGAGCAAGCTTTGTTTTAATGATAGCCTTGTCTTGCAAGAGAATTGGCCTATCTCCATTGGCCAATCTTGACTGCTTAATCACAAGCACCCTCATCATTTCATCCAATTGGTGCAGTAGACATCCTCTGTAATCTATTGACTGGATTTCATGAAGCTTTCATGGATAATATCAACTCTGGACAATCAAACACCATTAGCTTTTTCTGGTGAATATTCAGTTTGGGACTGTGTTTTGGCACCTCATCTTTATCCAAACATTGTGCAAAATGCTTGTGACTGTCAAACAGAATCCTATTTCACGATATGTAACAATATGGTATAGAAATAGTTTGCCTTTACGTAGTGATGGCAAAGAAAGGCAAGTTTCAAGACTATTTCTCTTCTAACATTCATTTAATCCTGTGGAACCCATCTACCCTGTTTCATTCCCTTGCCAATTTGTTTCACATGGTCTGATATCAATGAAATAGTACATCAAACCTTGCTGCTAAATCACACATAGGTTGTGATTGATTTGCTTCTACTACAACATTCAGCTCATCTTTATCCACCTTGGGCTCAGATCGCCCAGGTGGCTCATTTTTAAGATTAAAATCACCAGAATGGAACTACTTAAAGTATCAAGTATTGTGCATTTATTGTCCATATCCTTCCCAAGTTCCTTATTGAAATTTTGAGCTATCTTTGCTTCTATTGGTCTCATGAGTTCTATTGGAACTCATATTGAAAAATAACACAGGTTTTTTTTTTTTTTTTTTTTTACTGATCCATGATTTCACAAAAATTTCTCTAAAATGTTTTGAAAGATAACCACAACCCAAATGTATATGTACATTTGAAAGAATAAGGAAATTAAAAAAAAAAAAAAAGCAAATGGAAGAAGTGTCAAAGTGAAATGTCAGAGATATTATGAGAGCGGTAGGGTTGCTCAATGGAGTCACCAAAATAAAGAAAACAAGTAAAGTTTTAATGAGGAAAATAAAAAGTATTTATTACTGACCTGTACAGCAATCTGGGCCCCTTTTTAGTGACTGCAGGAACCACAGAAAACGCAGCCTCTGGGTTTTATACGCAACTTTGAGGAATATCAGCTGCTTCTTGGAAGTCTCCGAGGTTATTAATCAATTCTATTCTCCAAACAGCCCACATGCAAAGTCTTAATGACAACACAAATGCTTAATAACAACCCACATATAGCTCACTTCATAATATCCCAAGTCGACCATACACAGATGAATCAAAAATATCCTAACAAAATCTATCACCTACCCTGTTCTTACCTAGCTAACTACCTAACAACATCAACTGTCAATCTTAGTACTTAAGGAAATTGGACATTTCATACTTTATAGACAGAGTGTCCATAAAATTCATGTGCAATTTAAAATAGATAACTACCCTACTTCCCCAAAAATAAGACAGTGTCTTATTTTAAGGTGTGCTCCCAAGGATGTGCTAGGTCTTATTTTCAGGGGATGTCTTATCTTTCCTGTAAGTAGGTTTTATTTTCGGAGGATGTCTTATTTTCGAGGAAACAGGGTATTTTACCTAATAAATAACGATTTCATCTAATAGACAACCATTTTAAATTGCACATGAATTTTATGGCCACCCTGTATGTATATATGTATGCATGGATATATGAAATATATTTAAAAGGTAGAGTCTCACTGTGTCCTCACACTAGAGTGCATGGCTCGATCAAAGCTCACTGCAGCCTCAAGCTTCTGGACTCAAGTCATCCTTTGACCTCAGCCTCCCAAATAGTAAGACCACAGGTGCATGCCACCATACTCAGCTAATCTTTTCTCATTTTATTAGAAAGGGGTTTCACAACATTGCTCATTGTTCTCAAACTCCTCACCTTAAGCAGTCTTCACTAGAAAGACCAAGCCATGATGAGAACTTTGGAACTTCCAGCACCATCCCTCATCCTCCAGAGAGGGGAGAGGAACTGGATATTAAGTTAATAATTGATCATGTCTACGTGATGAAACCTTCATTAAAAATCCAGGAAGTACAAGGTTCAGATACCTTCTGGGTTGGTGAACATCCACCTAACTGGGACATGCTGCATCTCAGTTCCACAAGTGGGCATGCTCCTGGGCTTGTGATTCTTCAGACTTTGCCCTGTGTGCTTCTTCCTCTGTGAGTTCATCTGTGTCATAGTCTTTATCATAAACCAATAAGCACAAGTGCTTCCCAGACTTCTCTGAGCCATCATAGCAAATTATCAAACATGAACAGGGGGAGCTGGGATTTTATCATTTGCAGCTAATTTGAACAGAAGTGTAGATGTCCTAGGAACTCATTACTTTAATTGTTATCTGACACTGGGGGCAGTATTGTGGGACTAATCCCTTAACCTTGGGTTTGCTCTAACTCTGGATAGTATCATAATTAAATTGTAGATCCCCCAGTCATTACCCAGAGAATTAGAGAATTGGTTTGTATGGAAAAACCCATACATTTCTTACCAGAAGTGCAGTGTTACATACATATAGAAAGAAAAGGAGTTGTTTTTCCTATTTAGTGAAAATTAGCTGTATTTTTGTGCAGTAAAGAGTTAGCTTGGCAGGCTTGAGTTGTTTTGTCATTGCAAAGAAAGGACTAGCCCTTGATAAGCTCCTGGTTGATAAACATGTGAGACTTGGAATATCGTGCCTGGTAAGGGTACTGTGTATGTCTAAGGCTTCCAATAGTTTATGCTCACAATATAAACGTACAGTGAACACTTGTTCTGTATGCCTGAGGCTCTGGGCCATGCCCTATCTCTTTGGCCTCCTGGGAGCTAAAGACTGAGTAGCTGAGTCAGTCAGGCAAACACACAATCACATGTCTAATGCCCCTCCAAGAAAACTCCAGACACAAGACTCAGGTGGACTTCTCTGGGTGAAGATGCTTTCTGTGTATTACTAATAGAACTAAACACATTTCCATGTGACTTTTTCTAGTGAATTAAGCCCAAGGTTTGTCTTGAAGGCTCCCAACAGAATTAAAATGAAATGTGCTAACATTTGAACTTTGTAACTCAGTGAACAAATATTTTCCAAATGACCAATGAACAATGCTATAAAATTATGCATGGATAAATGATCCACAAAATGCAAAATAGACAATGAATTATAATGTAGCAGAGTAAAAAGAGTTTACTGTTCAGATTTTACTTTTCAACTAACCTCTAAGAAACTATTGCCAACTGCTGAGTTTTAGCATAAGTTTAAGAAAAATATTCACTATTATCTAAAAAGGATATTATCTTACCCATCCCTTTTCTGTCTACAGATATTTATGAAGTCACATTTTCTTCATATATTTCACCAAAACCATTATGCTGGAACAAATTGAAATCAGAAACAAACATGAGAATCCAGCTATTTTCTATTAATCCATAGCTTAATGACATTTGCAAAAATAACAAACATTCCACTATTCTTACTATTTTATTTCCACAGTTCCATTATTCTTACTATTTTTTTTTTTTATTATTCTTACTATTTTATTTCCTGTCTTAGAAATGTATTTTTATAAAACATATTGTTCATGTTAACAAATAATGTTTATATTTAAAAAAATCATTAATAACTATTTTAAATTTTTTTCAATACTAAATCTAAATATGACATATAGTAACAGATATAACTCATATGAAAAAAATGTTCTTATGATCCCTAATAATTTTTTAAGAGCATGGGAGTGTTAAGAACAAAATATTAGGGAATCATTGGTATTGTGGTCAAGTATGTTCTTTCTCCTGCTTCTTCTGGGTTACTATAACCTCTGGTTTAGGGGAACCTACGTTGGGAAGAGGTTTATCCCTTACTGTTCAGGGAAAACTCAAAACTGTTTTTCCTCTGCTTTCACATGACAATCAACACAGAAGGCTTGTGTGACTCCAAAATATGTGGCGATTTCTCACCACCAGCAAGCAAGCAAGGATATCTAGACCAGCTAGGTATCCTCCAATTGAATTCTAACACATCTACTTAGTGATGACATCAGATCCCATGGGGATGGACTCAGTCCCAGAGGTTCCCTCCTCCCCTTTCACACAAAAATTGCAAGTCTGGGCCTCCAGAGCTTCTGACCAACTGGCTTCAAGTTGGAGTTCCCACAACCCATTTTGTGGCAGGATCAATTTGCCAATGTGGCTTATGAAACACAGGGAAACACATTCACTGGTTTATTGTAAAGGATCCCTTAAAGGAAAGAAGTAAACAGCCAAATGAAGTGCTATGCAGGGTGAAGTCTCTAAGGGTCCTCAGTGTGGTTTTTTATCCCATTCTGCCCTCCTGGCACATAGATGAGTTCTTGTTCATCTTCCTAAAAGCTCCCATGTGTTCAGCTTTCCCAAAGTTCCCCCAGCTCTGCTCTTTGGGCCTTTTATGGAGAGTTCATTAGTTGTCCATGATTGAAGCATGTGATTCCACAAGAAGGGTCTGATCTAAACCCAGTAAGTCCCATCTGTTCACATTCCTCTTGGCCTCTCTCTGCAGCATCCTTTCTCCAGGGCTTGGGGCAGGAGCCTCTTTGGAGTGCAGGTCTTACAATCCAGGATCAGATTAGAGTCTTGACTTGAGCAGGTGAAAGGAGGCCAGAAGAAGGTCAGAGAGAGATTCTATCTTTGAGACCTAAATGTTTCTAACACTATAACAAAAGACTGTAACAAAGAATGTGGGAATTACGGGTCAGGAACTGTGGATAATAACATATAATAACATTACCCTTACTTGCTCTGATGCAGTCCTTCAGACTTTTTTGTTGTTTTTCTCTCTTTTTCTGGCTAACACTGGCACTTTTGTTGACAGCTTGTGCGGTAGGTATCTAAATGCTTATTCTCTCTTGTTTTATTTCAAGAGTACAGAGTACACCATGTCAAGAAGGCAGATAGCCTTTCCATGTCTCTGTCTTTGGGGCCACATGTTCCTTCCAGCATGCTCTTTGGTGCGTGTACACAGGCTTCTTCTGTTCCACCTACTTCTGGCCCAAATATGGCTCCTCCTGCTTTGTCCTTAGATGTGTAATATCTTCTAAACCACATTTTCCAACTTTAACTTCCACCTTTGAGTAAATACTACATAGTCTCTTTCTTTTGAGGTCTCCTTGCCTAGCACAAAAGCCTCCTGGGAGAGTTAATGTCTAGTTGGATTAAGAAGTTCTTTAGGACCACGTAACTTTGAGTATAAGCTTGTGCCTTTGCTGTGTCAATTGTTGGTGACAGATCCACTGCTTCCTAAGAACAGGAATACCAAAGATCTTTTTTTTCACTTTTCTTCCCCACCCACCCCAAGTTGATCCCAACCTCTTGGGTGATTTCTTTGGGACCCCTACAACTCACTTAGGGAGCTCTCCCCAGAGAGCTTTTCTCCCCAGGAGAAAAGATAAAAGCCTCTAAGCTTCTGACTCAGCGTCGTTATTACCACTTCTCTTTCTCTTTCCAGTCATCTTTATAGAGACCAGAAAAGATTTGGGGGAGGACTAGCAGAGATGCTTGGGTCTAGCAGAGTGGGTTCTCCTAACCTTTAGGAAATCCAATGGAAGATATCTGGCCCTAGTTGTTTGCAGCTCCCTTTACTTTTAACATTCTTAGATCCTTTTTGGCCTTGGCTTTGGTCTCACCAGACAATTCCCAGGAAGTGTCATTCGACATTCTGCCATATATATAGGTATCTGAGTGAACATTCCAAAGACATACATGGATTTTGAATTGTGTATTACATGCATAGCATGAAATAAATAAAAAAAAATGTGTGTATATATATATCCTCTTAGCTAGACTTATTTGTAGGAGGCTACCGAATAGAAAGCATCTATCAGAAAAAAACATTTAAAGTGATCCTGATAGATCTAACTAGATTGCTGATAGACTTAAATTTTTCAAAGAGTAATCTACTACCATTTTAGATCAACCTAACCAATAGTTACAGAGCATCTGAAAAAGAAGTAAGCTATAGTTTTTGCCTCAAGAAGATTGCCCTTCAGAGGAAATATGTGTAATCAGTTTACTCCCTTGAAGCAGGTTGCACAAGTTAAAACGGAGGAAATGTGGAAACATACAGAAGTATAGAATAAGCTTCAGCTGGCACAGCAGGGAAAGACTTCACCTGGGACGTTTGAGTTGACTTGAATGATTAAAAATGAGATTTGGCCAGGTGAATATAGTTGTTTGACTGTAATTAAGTAGGAAAAAACCCAACAAAACAGAAACTTATGGTTATAGGGGAAATACATGAAGGCCCGTTTTGGTATGACACACAGAGATGAGTAGAGTAGGGTGAAGAAGAGGTAGGGGCGTCGAATGGGGGTAGTTTGGGCAGAGGATGAGTCTCCCAGGCAACATAGATCACAATAACATGCAAATAAGGCAAGCTTCTCTGCCATTTCAGGGAATTAAGTTACTATGACTTAAATTACTTAGTAATGAGCACCATTATTTTTTAATAAACACAGAACTACATAAATAAAATACCCAAGAACCACAATTACACAATTGTGTAATTACAAAATTACACAAAAAGTGTAATTTTTCTAAGTGTTGCCATGAATACTTGCCTTTGGGAAGTTTTTTCATGAAAAAAGTGTAAATAATTTTCTTAGCTTTTGGCAATTTATTTTGTAATTAAAATTATAAAATCACATGCAACTTACTTTCACAGATACTGTGTACCTGTTTCCTCATTTCCTTTTATCAAGAACTTAAATTTTACTTCTCGTTTTGTGAAAGTCAACTGTGAAACTGCAAATAACAGTTTTAGATAAGAAAACAGAAAATGGCAAAATCTGCACTTATTAACTATAGTCTTAAAATGATCAGAAAGGATATTGGTTGCCAAGATACATAATTTTCTAAACTTGTGTTAAAGTATCCCTCTTGTCTAAGATATAAAGTTGACTTCTGCTAAATTCAATTCACATCTATCTAGAATTGTGGAAGATGAGTTTGTGCTCTGCTTTGGTTAAAAAAGTGTAATGCTCATCTGGGGGAGGTTGGAGGAAGAGATGGTAGGACCATGGGAACCAACTGAAGCACCTTCTCCCCAAAAAGGAAGGTTGATCCTCAACAAAAAGATTCAACGAAGCCTCAGACAGATTTGGAATAGGATGGGGCCCACATGGTAAGAGTTTAAAAGGTGGTGTAAAGAGCTACAGATTGCAGTGGCTTTATGGTAGTATTTCTAATTATCACCTTAAACCAAGTATCAGATAACCATACAGTATATTTCACTAACAAATAATAAAATACAATAAAATAAATAAATCCTCACCCCTTACCAATTGCGGACAATTCCAGAATAAACAAATATAAAACCTTCTTTTCTAAGCTGACTCCTGTAAATACACAACCCACCCCAGAGAAATAGAAACTACCTTACAAATTAAAAGGACAGATTTCTGTATTTTCCTACTCAGAGTCTTTAAATACATGATGGTTATTTGAAAAATTTTTAAAGTTCTTACAAATAATTTTGGATTCTCGGAAGTAAAATAAATTCAAATAGTCTATGTCTCCTTTGGCTTATATTTGAAACCTATTTATAGATTTGTGTATGTTACTTTTTATTTTTCATAGCTGAAATTCTAACATAGTGCCTGGGATACTCCAGGCTAATATTCCCTTGTAGACATTTATTAAATTTTCATTTTGTTTTCTCTTTGGATCTGTTTCAGTTGGCAAGTTTTTCAAAGAAGTATAAATGGGCTGACTTGAAAAGGAAAAAAGCCATCATCAAAATCCATCAAGAAAATTGCTTGAGCCATGGGTAGGTAGCAATCATTTCATATCAAGGTACACAGAAATGAAATGCATTTGTCTATATCATCAGCACGATGGCAGCTAACTCAGAAATTGAGTAAACCCACGTAGCAAAGTCAGCAGTGATTAAACAAAGCTGGTTGGTGGGCGGCGCCTGTGGCTCAGTCGGTAAGGCGCCGGCCCCATATACCGAGGGTGGCGGGTTCAGGCCCGGCCCCGGCCAAACTGCAACCAAAAAAATAGCTGGGCGTTGTGGCGGGCGCCTGTAGTCCCAGCTACTCGGGAGGCTGAGGCAAGAGAATCGCCTAAGCCCAGGAGTTGGAGGTTGCTGTGAGCTGTGTGAGGCCACGGCACTCTACCGAGGGCCATAAAGTGAGACTCTGTCTCTACAAAAAAAAAAAGAAAAAAAAAAAAATAAAAATAAACAAAGCTGGTTGGTTCCTCTTCCCCTCCTGGCCATAATAGTAGGTAGCCCAATGTATTGATCTATTAAAATTTGAGATAAATAATCCAGTTGACATTCAACCAGAAACTTCTTGGAGTCAAAGACATTGCTTGTTACTCCCACATCCTCAGCACCTAGAACAGCACCAGGTATTCATTAAGTGCTCAGTACATATACTGTATGTTTAAAATTTAATTAAATGTAATACAAGAGACTTCCTCCTGTTCTTTTTCTCTTCCAACCTGACGTGAAACCTCTTACAAATGGGAATGTTGTAGATTGTTTTTCTCACTTTATGTTTTTGGAAGCAAATGCAGATATGCATAAGCCAGTTGGTTTTGTTAAAGTGGGTTAGGATTAGCATGAAAATATTTATTTATTTACTACTTTTGTTTGTTTGTTTTTCTACTCTGACCAGACTCTTGATGAAGCGCTGGAAATTCAAAGATAAATAGGCCCTGAACTTTGTCTTTCAATGGAGAAGAATGAAATAAACAAATAATTACAATGCAAAATGGAAAGTATACTGGCTGACTGCAGAAAAGAGCATGCAACAAGCAAAGAAAATAAATTGGCTAATGGCTCTTGGAATCAGAAGAGGCTTCCTGAAACAGGTGTGGCCTGTGTATTCCTTGGAGGGTGAAGTGGAGATGTTAAAACTTTTTGTTAAATTAGTTCCCCACACGTACCCTGCATAATCTTGAGAAGTGGGGAGTTTTCTGTCTTCTCGATTAGAGACAATTTGATCACATCTAAATGTGTATTTAAAAAGGGATAATTTAACCCAACTTCAAAGATACCTTGTTTTGGCATCCTAAGAAAATAAATAAAACCACATCATTTGCTGTTTGAAAAATGTGGTAGGTGACTACCATAATATAAGTTATTATTGGGAAAATTAGCTGGATCATACATTAAATATGCCTCTAAAATATAATTTCAAAGTAATATAAGACTATTAAGAAAGACAGTTATGTTAAAACTGAACCTTTCCATTGGTGTCATAATTTCTGTTCTCCTGAACATTTTCTTTTTACAATGAAAATATTGTAGAGAATTTAGCGTCCAGGAAGACACCTTCCTTTTAATCAATTTGATGCTGACTGCCCTCTCCTACTCATAGTTAACATCTGTTACCCATAATTAATTGTTATCATTAATGAGACCAGCACGCTCTCAGCACAAAGTGAGTCTGTTATTTTATGGAGAAGCTGGATGTACCGAGGAGTTTTCATTCTGTCACCTTTCTCAATATAAACTATTTCGGAGGATTCTCTGCCTATTGAGGAGATCCTCCCCATCGATGTGCATGGTTTACCTGATGACTGGAGATCCCTCACTCCCTTGTAGTAGCTAACTTTGAAGAGAATAGGTGACTACAATGGTTTCGGAAGCTTCAGTGGAACTTTCTTCCTTCACATGTAAGGTTTGTCTTTTTAATTCTGGATCCATTAAAAATTCAGGACTATTTAAAAATCAGAATTAAATGTAGTAATGTTAATTCTGCTTTTCTTAAATTCTTTTCCCCTGCTATTTTAATGTGTACTCTGCTTTTAGTATCAAAAAATTACGTTTTTTTAAACTGGGAAATGTTTCTTACCATGTTGCTTGTTGCTGTCTTGCTGGTGAATTTTTAGTAAGCAAGACTAGGTGTACTGCTCAAAAATTCTGACTTAATACATATGATACAATTGTTTTCACTGGAAAGACACAGCCTAAAGATGCCAGCAGGGACTCCCAGGTTAAAAAAAGAAAAAAGACCTGAAGCTTTTAAAAATTAGTAGAAATCTTGTTAACGTTTCTTAGCATTTCTTTTTAGAAAGTATTATTTCTTAAAATTAATATTCAGCTATAGTATGGATGTCTTGCTGGAATTCTTTTTCTTTCCCAAAGAAGCTGGGGGTGAGATTAAGCAAACCTGGCAAAATTAAGTGAGTTAGAATTAACTAACTTCCCGAGGGACCAGGGAAAATCAACATGAATAATGAAAGAAAATCATTTAATAGCAGTGATTAGAGAGATTTCTTTGTTGAGGCTAGAATCCTCTGAAAGCAGACACGAAGGTAAGATTAACCTTGTAAACATTTTATTACGCAAAACAACTGTTAGGGAAAATTAGGGTAAATATGGAGGAAGTCTGGAAAGGCCGAACAAGCTTTTAGATCACAGTGAAAATCTGACCCTGAAAAAGGAGAGGGAGGAAAGGTTTTGGAGAAGCAATGTCATGGAGAAGCATCCTTGACTACAGACTAGGGAAGGTTCGGCAAGGTTGTCAGGCTGTCTTCAAGTCAGAGTCCAATATCAGAGGAGTCTTGCTTCCTATAGTTCTCCCAGCATCAGTCCTGACTTAGTACCCCTGCTGGCATTGTTTATTTAATGTCTTTTCCAAGGTGGATGCTTTTTGATGGACATTAACATGCAATATAAAAGTGTTCAATCTTGGTGCTCACTTGCTTATATCAATTTGCATGTCTCTGCCCCAGACTTTGTGTCTCTCTTTTTTTTTTTTTTTGCTATTATTTTACCGTATAGCCAGGACACTGCTTACTGCCCAAGAATATTTATCTATATTCTCAAATTGGGCCACCACTTTCCCTCTCACAGGCCCACAGGCCCTTCCTAGTTCTCAAGTACATAAATAAAATGGGATCAGGCTTTAGCCATCACTTTACCTGCTCCCCTGTAGTCCTCATTCTACTAGTAAGCCATCATAGTTATTGGGATCTCCCCGATCAAGGTAAACTTACTCCTTTTGTTTAATAATCCTCAAAAATATTTGCTTTATTCACTTTTTATTCAATGTATGGTCATTTAGTAAATAAATGCCTTTGTGAAAAGGTTGGGGATGTCATACTATAAATTTGTCATGGTGTTGCATGGTTCTTCCTCCTGAGGACCCAGGGTACCTCTTTAGTCTTGGATCATAAATGGGAACTGAATGAGGGATTGAGATTTTGTACTTGTGCAACCATCTTCACTCCCTCTTTTTTCCCATTTCTGCTCCTCTTTCTCTTCTCCTTCCTTCTTCTCCTCCTTTTCCCTCTTCTTCTTCTTCATTATATGTGTTAATCACCTTATCTGTGCCTGTCTATTTTGCTCTTAGCTCCACTGTATCTTCAAGTTAACTTTACTGGATTCTGGGAGTGAAGACTTACCACTTGGCCTTGATTATGTCAAGAGGTTCATGGTACTTATGCATAAGCCCAGCTGGATCCTGGAACTGTCATTAACCTGCAGAGGATAACTGCCACTAAACTTCCTAGTGATGCTGGTGTCCACTCACCCAACCATTACTGAGGGTTTGCATAGAAGCATGGCTCTCTGGGTCCTCTTGGGGAACATACTCCCCTGATTGGTCTTCTGCAGTTACTTAATGCATCCATTTCAGCATGCCTACTTTTCTCAGCCTCTTTATTCTTTCCTCTACCTCTGCCAAGGCAAGTGGACCTTTTCTACTATACTGCAAGTTGGCCATCATTTTCCCACCCAGGCTTCTAAAAGCCACTCCAAGAGCAATATCTTCACAGCCTCTTGTGTCACGTGGCCTAAAAATTGCCCCGAAGCTGCTAGAATTCCTGTCTATCCAGTCTTACATTTCACTCTCTTAACAAAGTACATCCAAAATCAAATCCCTGGAGCACTTTTCTGGTGGCTGCCAGAGCATCTGGCTATGTTTTATTTTTGCAATTTTTGAAGTATATAGTTTCTTTTCTGTGCTAAACTTAGGCTAAGCGGGTACCCGGCAGGGTATGCCTGGAGTTTATGAAGAGGAGGGCAGCTCTTTAGCTACTTCTTGCCTTCATGAGGACAGGTTGGTTTCCTCAGCTTTTGCCAGAACAATAGGAAGGCTATCTTCTGATACTGAGAAGTTCCTCAGCAATCCCATGGAGTTCAACATTGATTAAAGAGTAAACATTTTCAAAGGTTTCCATCTAGATGTTTCTGCACCACGCCTTGGGACCCCAGGTTTCTCCCCCACCAGGTCCCTTCCTTCCACACAACCAACCTGCCTGGCTAAGCACTCAAGTGTCCCCAGAGCTCTGCAACACTAACAATTAGGTCTTCAGTGTAAGAGATAAGAATCTCTTTGTGAGCTACCAAGAAGGTTTTCTGGCTCCTTCACTTAGTCATTATGTGCTTATTATTAGTTCTGCACCTTTCATTATCTTTCTGCCTGGCCTCAGATCAACTTTGCAGTCATCAGTCAACTTGGTTCTCTTCCTTCTCTTCTTAGGCATTGTGCCCATAATTTTCAAATGTCTGTACCTGGCACAGAATTCCTCTCTGCTGCTATACTCTCCCAGAACACCATTAGCAAATTCTTCAGGAAATATGCAGCCAATTGTGCCAGGATGTGTTCTGACACCCCACTTACCAACCGGATGGGTCCTCTCCCAGGTAGTGGCTGAGCCAGTCCTAAATCCTCATTTTACTGCTTATTTTCTTTGACAATTCCTGGTACCAGTTGTGTTAATCCAGTTTTTGCAGTGTGGGAGGGGAGCTGCAACACAGTGGACAGAGAATTCCCCAAGTAGGGACTTTCCCTGACTGCCTGAGGTCTTGAGAGGAAGGCAGAGTTTCTGTGAAAAAATCTGCTGAGATCTGGAGGATGCCATATCCGCCTGAAGGGAGGCAGAGAGGTGCCACCGGGATTTGAAATCTCAGGAGGTTTTTATTAAGATTTTAGGGCATGTGTTTACAGAATGAAGAAATAAAGAGTTAAGTCTCCTGACTCAATCTTGTGGGTGGTCTTTTGATTACAGAAAAGGTCATCTTGGTGGAGGCACTAACTCATAGAACTATTCTCAAGGGTAGAACTAAGTAACAAAGTTGCCTCAGAGGATGGGAGAGGACTGGTTATAGTTATAGCCTTCAGAATAGATTGTCTCTTCTCAAGGGTAATTTTTAATCCCCTTCTAACTCTGCTGATGTCCTGTCTCTCTTAAGCTGCTAAATTTTACTCAGATATCCCCATCCTAGTTTTCTGTCTATTGTGGTGGATATTCTGACCCCCTTGCCACCATAGGTGTGTTGAACAGTGAAGGGGCTGAGGCCCAGCCTATTTCCCCACAAGTTTTCTGAAATGTCCAGCAGCATTATATATCTAACCACAGTCCAGGTCCTCTGAGAAACAGGACAGGATTAGACATGCATTGATTTTATTAGGGGGGAAACTTGTTAGAGAAAATAGGGTGTCAGAGAAGTCTGAAAGAGTTATGAGACCATAAGACAAATCTATAAAGTGGAAAGAAGGAAGGGTGGGTGGAAGAACTCCAGTCAGCTGTGCTGTCTATTAAAAGTTCTGCAAGGTTATCAGAGTTCTCAAGCCAAAAATCCATGTTTCTCAGCATCTGATCCGCCTTCATACACCTGCTGCAGTCAGTCATTGACTGGGAGAAGCTCCTGGGACCCAGTATGTTCTGATTCCAGATACGGTGGTGGATTTCAGAACACGGCAGCTGGAGTTCACCCTTGGTCAGTTTTTGCTGGAAGTCTGTGACTTACTTTCTCATGACCACCCCAACTAACAAAAGCAAATTCAAGACAGTAATAATATTGGGCCTGACTTGTGTTCACTCTTGTGAAAATCAAAATAAGTGTGGTGCTTTTATTTATTGTGAAGAGATCCACTTGAATGAAGGATTTGGTTCTTAATAATTTCGTACCAGAACAGACACCTTCACTGATGACTTTGGAATCATTAAGCTTAAACTTCTCTATTTACAGGAGGTTAATTTAACCAAATAATGTGTTGATGTAACGGTAAAGGGGATTGTGTAGTATAGAATTTGCACCAAACATGTCTTCTCGAGGCAGCATAATGTGCACCTTTATTTAAACAAAGTTAAACAGGTCTCTTTATTATTCAAAGAAACATTTTGCAAATTAATTACCCTACTTTAATTAAGTATATGGCATTGACCAGAGTTTTAATGACACAATACATAATATTTACTTACTGTTAGAGTTTATAGTGAGGGTTTTGTTCTTGCCATGTAGGTTTTTCAGTAAACTTAGTGTGAATTGTGTTGGGATAAAAAATTATCTCCCCATAGTGGCTTAGAAATATGTGTTTAAAAACAAGGTGTGAGATTAGCAGTACTGTGCTTCTGTATGCACAAGCCTGTTTTAAAGCATCATCTTAATATGTTCCTAGAAGATAAATTTTATTACTGATGGTCGTTGAACACATCTTAGCCTCAAAACATGCACCTCAATCAAATATCACTTTAAAAATCGGCGTATTTAAAGTTCTTTAATTATTTTTGGTTTTGTCTTTTAGTAGTTTAACTACTCAGAAGACTTTGAAAATTACCAGAAACATATATGTCCCAGCCCCTAATATTAATATCACTTCTCAAGAAAACTTATTTGTTACCAATTATTCAGCCAACTATAGTAGTTGTTTAAGTAATAAACAGCTGAGGTAGTAACCAGATCTTCAACAATGAGATGTTTACAAGCTGGGAAATAGAAAACTGTTGAGAGAGGGGGCACTAAACAGGGAAGCAATTTCTGTGATTTTTTTAGGATTTGTCTTTTAAATTGTTGGGAATAAATAGTAGATTATATTTCTTTTTGTTGTTGTTGTTGTTGCAGTTTTTGGCCAGGGCCAGGTTTGAACCCGCCACCTCTGGTATATGGGGCCAGCGCCCTACTCCTTGAGCCACAGGCACTACCCCAATAGTAGATTATATTTCTTTTTTGTTGTTGTTAGAGACAGAGTCTCACTCTGTCACCCTTCGTAGAGTGCTGTGGCGTCACAGCTCACAGCAACCTCCAGCTCTTGGGCTTAGCTGATTCTCTTGCCTCAGCCTCCCAAGTAGCTGGGACTATAGGCACCCGCCACAATGCCAGGCTATTTTTTTTTTGTTGCAGTTTGGCTGGGGCCGGGTTTGAATCCGCCACTCTCATTATATGGGGCCTGTGCCCTACTCACTGAGCCACAGGCACTGCCCTAGATTATATTTCTTTAATAGAGAGAAAATGTACCTTTTTCAAAAAAATTTATTATTAAATCATAGCTGTGTACGTCAATGCAATCATGGGGCACCATACACTGGTTTTATAGACCATTTGACACATTTTCATCATACTGGTTAACATAGCCTTCCTGGCATTTTCTTAGTTATTGTGTTGAGACATTTATATTCTACATTTACTAAGTTTCACATGTATCCTTGTAAGATGCACCATAGGTGTAATCCCACCAATCACCCTCCCTCCGCCCATCCTCCCCACTCCCCCTCCCCTCTCTCTCCCCCTTCCCTATATTCTTAGGTTATAACTGGGTTATAGCCTTCATATGAAAGCCATGAATTAGTTTCATAGTAGGGCTGAGTACATTGGATACTTTTTTCCCCATTCTTGAGATACTTTACTAAGAAGAATATATTCCAAAATGTACCTTTAAACAGCCTACCCTGCACAAATCTTTCATTGCTTCAAGATTCTTTAGAATTATGGTGTCTCCAAAGTGATTTATTACTAGATGAACTAAGCCACATAAGTCAACGTTATCTTGAAGTTCAAACACATCAGATAAGAGGAACCTCTATATAAGATCAAAGGAGTTGTAAAGAACAACTCAGGAGAATTAAAAGATGTCCTTTGATTTGATCTATGTGTATACATGACACTATGCCTGACTATTCTAATTATAATCACTACGTTATACAGAATTTGATTAATCATAAAGTAGAACTGCTGTCAAGGTTTTTTTTTGTTGTTGTTCCTGTTACTAAATGATTCTAGTCATTAAAACCTGATACAGCATGCTGGAGGCTCTGAGGATAAAAAACACCTTCTAAGAATAAATAACTTTTTTATTTGTAAAACTCCAAAAAAGGCATATAGAGGCTGCATACTGTGTTGAGTGGTTTTAAAATATTCCATCAAGTATTTTTAAAGCTTGCCCCAAATACCCAAACCCCAAACATATCCACCTCAAAAATGTACTTACCATGAAAAGGAGAGTTCATGGAAATAACACGCAAATGTAAATGAATTGAGGTGTGATTTACCCAAACTACCTGATTTTTTTAGGAAGGATTTCAGACCTGCAAGCGCATTTCTGAGGACACAGCTAGTTATACATCTTTCTGATTAAAACATTGAACAAAGTCATGTTTTTTCCCCCAGTCTGTGCCCTAGCATTAGAGAAGAAATTGTCACTTTCTGACTGTCTTCCTGTCACATTTTTCAGAGACTCAGGCCTCTCGCTGTATCATTAACCAAAGAGAATAGCAAAGGAGACATCAATGAATACTATCTTAAAAAAAATTAATTATTGGTATTCCTTATAATCATTCCTGAAGTCTTCAAACAGCAACGACATCTGACATTATTGTTCTTTGTCTTCTTCCCAGTTGACCAGAGACCCGTAACATTTTTCAGTGCAGATATCAAAGGACCATTAGGGGCATGAATGGCTTATTCAGGCGTTTTGAAAAACACCAACTCCAACTCACAATAGGAAGCTGAGGTCTCTGGTATACCTTATGTGGTTATTTATGTATTTATTTATTTAATGTTATAACACTATGTGTGAAGGTGGTACAGTTATTTTTGTTACATGGATAGCTTGTATGTTTAAGTCAAGGCATTCGTGGGCCTGTCATCAGAATAATGCTCATTGTACCCAATAGATAAATTTGTATTCTTTAGCCACCCCCCTTTTCAGTTTCTGATGTCCTTTATGTCTCATTTAGCTCCCACTTATTAGTGAAAATATGCTATGTTTGTTTTCTATAACTGAGATACATCAGTTAGGATCATGGTCTCCAGTTCCATACAAGTTGCAAAAGACATTATTTTGTTCCTTTTTATGGCTCAGTAGTACTCCATGGCATGTGTGTGTCTGTGTGTGTGTGTTTACACATATGAGCATACACACGTACACTTCACGTTTTCTTTACCCACTCATGGATTGATGAACACTAAGGCTGACTCCGTATCTGTGCCATTGTGAATTATTCTGTGACTAACATTAGACACATTAGGTGAGTTTCTTGTAAAATGACTTCCATTGGGTTGATACAAAGTAGTGGGATTGGTGGCGCCTGTGGCTCAAAGGAGTAGAGCACTGGCCCTATATGCTGTATGTGGTGGGTTCAAACCCAGCCCCGGCCAAAAACTGCAAAAAAAAAAAAAAGTAGTGGGATTACTGTGTCATATGGATGGTACCTCTACGTTTATTTATTTGAGGAATCTCCATACTGTTCTCCATAGAGGTTGTAGTAATTTGCAGTCCCACCAATGGTTTATAAGCTTTCCTGTCTCCCTGCATCTAGGCCAGCATCTACTGTATTTTGACTTTTTAATATTGGCCATTTGGACAGGGATAAGGTGGTATCTCTATGTAATTTTAATTTGCATTTCCCTGATGATTAGTGTTGTTAAGCCTTTTTTTTCATATGTTTGCTGGGCATTTAGATATGCCCAGCAAACATATGATAACAGCATTTATCATGATTCTGTTCATGTCTTTTGCCAACCCTTAATGGAGTTATTTGATTTTGTCTTGCTAGTTTGTTTAAATTCATTCTAGATTTTTCATATTGATCTTTGTTAAGTGTAGAGTTTGTGAATTTTTTCTCTCTTTCTGTGGGTTGTCTATTACCCTGTGACTATTTCCTTTGCTGTGCAGATGCTTTTAAGTCTTATTAGCTCTCACTTATCTATGTTTATTGTTGTCATATTTGCCTTTGTAGCCTTATCCATAAATTCTTTGCCAAGGCTGTTGTCTGGAAGAGTTTGTTCTTTGCTTTCTTCCAGGATTTTTATGGTTCCATGTCTTAAATTTAAGTCCTGTCCATCTTTTTTGTGGATGGTGAGATGGAGAGGTCTTGTTTCATTTTTCTGCATGTGGCTAGACAATTTTCCCAGCACTATTTATTAAATAAGGCTTCCTTTCCTCAGTGTATGCTGTTGTCTGCTTAAAGATCAGTTTGTAGCTGTATGGTTAAATTTCTGGGTTTTCTATTATATTCCATTGATTTCCATATTTTTTCCATAGAAGTTGAGGTTTTGGTTTTGGTATGGTATAAGCAAAACCATGCTGTTTAGGTTGCTATGGTTTTGCAGCATCATTTGAAGTCAGGTAATGTTATGTTTCCAGATGCTTTGGCTATTTGGGATCTTTTTTGGTTCTTGATGAAGTTAGAATTACTTTTTCTAGATCTGTAAAATATAATGTCATCATTTTGACAAGGACTGCATTGCATCTGTTAATCACTTTTGGCAGTATGGATATTTTAATGTTGCTGATTCTACCCAGCTATGAGCATGAGATGTCTTACCATTTGTTTGTGTCATCTACAGTTTCTTTCCTCAGTGTTCTGTCATTTTTCTCATAGAGATCTTTCACCTCCTTGATTAAGTATACTCCTAGGCATTTTGCTTTCTCTGTAGCTATTATAAATGGGAATGAGTCTTTTATTTGATGCTTAGCTTATCTGTTATTAGTATGTAGAAATGCGATAAGTTTACATACCTGGATTTGGTTAGCTGAGATTTTGCTAAACTTATTAATTCTAGGAATCTTATGGAGGAATCTTTAGGGTTTTTCTAGATTCATGATCACAGTATCAGCTAACAGGGATACTTTGACCTCCTTTTTTCTAAGTTTATTTCTTTTTTTGCCTGATTTCTCTGGTTGGGACTTTCATTACTATGTAGAATAGAAGTGGTGACGGTGGGTACCCTTGTCGGATTCCAGTTATTTAGGGGTTACTTTCATCTTTTCTTCATTCAGTAGGTTGTTGGCTGTGGGTTTGTCATATATGACTTCCATAATGTTGAGGTTTGTTCATTCATGCCTTGTTTGATGGGAGGTTTTATTATGAAAATGTGCTAGATTTTTAAAAATACTTTTCTTTAAAAATTTGTAAACTTAAAAAAAAAATTTCAAACCTACAAAAGAGTTGCATAAACAGGAATAGTACAAAGAACACCTGTATACCTCTTACCCAGATTTATCTATTTTTAACATTTTACCATTTTCTTCATCATAAGCTATTTCTACCTCATTTTCTTTATTAAGAAGTAATAAAACTTACATGATACATCTAAAAAACTTGACCTCATAGAGGTCAAGACCTCACAGAGAGTGGAAAGGTACTTACCAAGGACTGAGGTGGTTGGGAGTGGTGGGGTTGTAAGGATGTTGGCCAAATGATACAAAATTTTAATTTGACAGAAAGGATAAATCAGAAGATCTATTGTGATTATAATTAATACAAATATATTTTATTCATGAAAAATGCTATGAGAGTGGATGTTAACTGTTCCAACCACAAAAAACTATGTGAGGTAATGCATTTGTTAATTAGCTAAGTTTAATAATTTTTACTTTATGTATATTTCAGAACCTCATATTGTACATTATAAATAATACAATTTTATCTGTCAATTTAACAAAATAACAAAACAAAAATAAAATGAAATTACATGTAAGTATAATGTGCACATATAACATCAATATGTACAAGCATGAGTATATATAAATTTCAATATATAATTATATATCAAATTTCAATTTTATACACATATAAGTATTCAAAATTAAGATGAATAAAACTTTCACTTTCATGAAGCTACAACCAAAAGTATTTACATGTCCTTGAAAAACCTTAATAATATTATTGACCTAGAATAAAACGTTTTCATAGAAATTACCATTTAAGCTTAAATATTTAGGAATTAGAAATGTGAGTCAGATGCTAAGGTTTTCCATTAACTTGTGGGATTGGTCAGGAAGTCAGAAATGGGAAGGGACCAAGTGGGAGATACGGATGGTGTAGCCAGATGGCTGAGGGTCACAGTAAGGGGATGACCGGAGAAGTAGGAATAGACTAGGAAGACACTGGGGACACGGATGTTTCTGATCATCTCCCAAGCCACAGGTTTTAGAAAATCAGCAGCATTTAACATAATAGAGCTTCTGGGGAGATAGCCAGATGGACAGGCTATTTTATCAATAGCTGGTCTATTTTCAAGAAAATACAAGGTTGGTGAGTAGTGGCATGTTCAGATCAGAGAGGTTTAAAGTACAACGTGGAGGATAAGTAAGGATGGCTGAATGGAGAGCATTGTAGATTCACCTGTTTTCAAACTAATTTTAAACAGAAATTACATATAAAGTCTCCAGTTTGAGCCAGAAGTTTAGAGAATCATACAGGCATAGAATCCTAACAGAAATAAATGTCATCTGACGAGACTGGGCAGACACAGGCAGAAGTCTCTGGGCTTCACACACTGGCCTGTGAACCTATGTGGGAAAAAATCCAGGTGAAGCTGGAGTCTGCATCTGTCTGTTGTCACCTTTAGTTCCTTCCTCCTAGCTTCCTCTGGATGCTAAGTGCCAACCCACTGCCATCTCCACCCTCAGGTACTACAAATGAGATAGCCAATGACACTGTCATAATTTTTCCTTTCCGTGAGTCATATTACAATATACCTAGATATATATCCTTGGCTCACAACTCAGTGTGAAAGTCAATGAAATCCTTCAACCTGTGGACATTCTTCGATTTAGATATTCTGTCTTCTACTTGGACATAATTAGTGCCTCTCCATCATCCTTTCTATCTTTTATGACCTTTCATTACTCAATGCTAAATTCTCTTTTTTCTTCATTGTTTCTTTCTACCTTTTACCCCACTTTGAGATTATTTTCCCTCTTTTACCTTACGACTCAACTCCAACTTCTGTTCATCTAGTGAATTGCTAAACGATGGGCAGTTATGTTAACCTGAGTAGTGTGCTGCCCCTCAACTTTTATAGGTTCTATTGTGGTCTTTCCAAGTGGGACCAGCAGTAGTCACTGGCATGTGTTCCATCCACGCTGACTGACATTCCCAGATGGTGAGATAGATGATCAGTTCCCATCTGTTTTGAGCTCATGAGGTCTTGAGCATAGTTGATGGAATGTGTAGCGGTAGTTTGACTTTTTTTTTTATTAAATCATAGCTGTGTACATTAATATGATCATGGGGCACCATACACTTGGTTCATAGACCGTTTGACTCATTTTCATCACACTAGTTAACATAGCCTTCCTGGCATTTTCCTAGTTATTTTGCTAACACTTTTACATTCCACATTTACTAAGTTTCACATATACCCTTGTAAGATGCACTGCAGGTGTAATCCCACCAATCACCATCCCTCACCCACCTCCCCCCTCCCTCAGCACCCTTTCCTCCTTCCCCCTTCCCCCTATTCTTAGGTTGTAACTGGGTTATAGCTTTCATGTGAAGGTCCTAAATTAGAGAAATGCAAATCAAAACTACTTTGAGATACCATCTAACTCCAGTGAGACTAGCCTATACCACAAAATCCCAAGACCAGAGATGTTGGCGCGGATATGGAGAAAAGGGAATACTTTTGCACTGCTGGTGGGAGTGCAAATTAATACATTCCTTTTGGAAAGATATATGGAGAACACTTAGAGATCTAAAAATAGACCTGCCATTCAATCCTGTAATTCCTCTGCTGGGCATATACCCAGAAGACCAAAAATCAAATCATAACAAAGATATTGGTATCAGAATGTTTATTGCAGCCCTGTTAATAATTGCTAAGTCATGGAAAAAGCCCAAATGCCCATTGATCCACGAATGGATTAATAAATTGTGGTATATGTACACCATAGAATACTATGCAGCCTTAAAGAAAGATGGAGACTTTACCTCTTTCATGTTTACATGGATGGAGCTGGAACATATTCTTCTTAATAAAGTGTCTCAAGAATGTAAGAAAAAGTACCCAATGCAGCTTGACTTTGGTAGATTTCCAACTGTCTTCTCCCTGTAGCCTGATCTCAGATGGAGAAGCAGGCTGTGTTGACCATTTACAGTGTAAATACCTGGAAGGTTTTCCTAGTGGAAGTCCACCCGATCTCTGGTTTCCTCAAGTTTTTACAGTCACAGGGTCATAGATGATTTGGTCCAATTGTTCAGTTCCTCTCTATTCTGGGTTTTGTGGGACCAATCAAGCTTACATAAGGTTATTGTCAAATGGTACCATTTTCCTCCTCTTGGAAGGGATGCTCTCTACCTAGCTCTGAGTGTCCGGGTCTTCCCACGATTTGCCCCTTTCTGGCTTGTTTGCTGAGGCTCCTAAGTAATGTCTCCAGGTTCTGACCTACCCACCATGTAAAAAAGGCCCACGTGATTTATTGGTAATGGGATTCCTTTTGAGTTGCTGATAAAATGCAGGACATTCGGTTTAATTGAAATTTTGGATAAGCAAAAAAAAAAAAAAGTCATGGAAATAGGAACCAAATATTGTATGGGACATATAGTAAAGAAAAGTATTTGTTGATTATCTGAAATTCAGATTTAACCAAGCATCTCATGTTTTTATTTGCTAAATCCAGCCAGTCTACCACAGCATGTAGTTTCCTGTAGGTTCAAACAGAAGGACGATGCAGAAGGCACAGTGAGGCTGATGCTGAGAGATGAGGGGAAAGTTGTAGCAGTCTGTTGTCAAGTTCCCAGTCTCTCTGCAGGCCCCTACTTTGCCTCTTACATATGTTCTACATAGTAAACAAGACCTTATGAGATGACCCAGAAAGTGGAAAACACTGTAATAAAATCTTTTCCCATTAGGATCTTATGTCTATGAATACATGTATTTTAAATATTTTGGTTCCTTTTCCACATGAGTGATTTAACTTTTTTTTTATTGTTATTATTTTTTTTATTTTATTGGGATTCATTGAGGGTACAAAGACTTACATTGTACTAATTGGTTTTTTTAGGTAGTCTCTCTTGTAATTGTGTTCCCCACCCAAGAGGTATGCCAGACACTGTGACTCCCATCCACCCACACTTGCTCATTCCTCTACCCCTACCCTTGTATTAGCTCATCTAATTCTTCATATTAGAATTGAGTACATTGGATTCATGCTTCTCCATTCATGTGACGCTTTACTAAGAAGAATGTCTTCTACATCCTTCCAGGTTAATATAAAAGATATAAAGTCTTGGCTCGGCGCCTGTAGCTCAGTGGCTAAGGGCACCAGCTACATACACTGGAGCTGGTGGATTCAAAGCCAGCTCGGGCCCACCAAACAACAATGACAACTACAACAAAAAAATAGCTGAGCATTGTGGTGGGTGCATGTAGTCCCAGCTAGTTGGGAGGCTGAGGCAAGAGAATCACTTAAGCCCAAGAGTTGGAAGTTGCTGTGAGCTGTGACACCACACACTCTATGGAGGGTGACATAATGAGATTGTCTCAAAAAAAAAAAAAAAGATGTAGTTTCCCTCTCTTTTCATGGCTGAATAGTATTCCATGGTATATGTATACTGCAGCTTTTTAATCTATTCCTGGGTTGGTGGAAATTTAGGTTGTTTCCACATTACAGTGTGGCCATAAAGTTCATGTGCAGTTTTAAATTGCACACTATTTTTTTTTTTTTTTAAAGACAGAGTCTCACTATGTCTCCCTTGGGAGAGTGCTGTGGCATCATAGCTTACAGCAACTTCAACTCTTGGGCTTAAGTGATTATTCTCTTGCTTCAGCCTCCCAAGTAGCTGTGACTACAGGCACCCACCACAATGCCCAGCTATTTTTATTGTTGTAGTGGTCATTGTTGTTTGGCAGTCCCAGGCTGGGTTTGAACCTACCAGCTCTGGTGTATGTGGCCAGTGCCCTGGCCACCATGCTACAGGCTCCAAGCCTAAATTGCTTCCTATTTTAAATTGCACATAAACTCTATGGAAAATCTGTTAGGTTACAAAGCAAAATCTAGCTAGAAGCTATGTTTTTAATACACTTAATGTAAATAATTAAAGAAAACAATTACAATAAAAGGATACAGAAGGAAAACAAAGTATTTTTAAAAGGAAAAGAAGAAAATTTAGGAGTGGGAAGTCATTAGCAGGGTATTGGGAATTTAAGTCTAAAGTCACTAAATAGGATAATAAAGTGAATAAAATAGAATAATAAAAGCAGTTTATTAAAAATGTAATATTCATACATGTTCATAGCATGAATATAACTAACAATTATAAAGACAAGAAATGCAAAAATGGGCTATAAATATACATATGAAGAAGACTTGCCTATCCTCTGATGAAGAAGTTGAATGACCAAAAGAAAAACAAAACAAAGTGAAAGGTACTTAGAAGGGGAAATTAGTTTTTAAAATTGAAGATCTATAACGTTTTTGCTGAAAGGGCTGTAGGATAAGGATTGCTCTCATAGGTTGCAGATAGAAGTATAAGGTGTTGCAAGAATTTGGAAAAGCAGTTGGTCAATAACTATTAAAATTGAGCTTGCAAAAATCTTTTGACCCAGCAATCTAATTAATAGAAATAGTTTCCATATAAAAGAAAACATGAATATATGAAGTCAGATGGACAGAAATGTTTAATGGAGGATTGTCCACGATGAAATTAAAAGGGAAATCAAATGAATACCCCAATATGAAAATAGTTGACTTTTGTCCTTACCAAAGAATATATTAATATAGTAGGTGAAATGAAGACAGTTGAAGGGATTATTGGCTGAGAGAGGAAATTAAGATGCAGAAAATACGTATAATTTGATCTCATTATTATTGATTTTATATATCACTTAATGTATAAATTTGTATAGGGTTGAACATGAGCATGGATTCTGTTTATGTTGATGGATTTGAAGGGACACTGCAGGTGGAAGGAAAGAGGAAAATCAGAGAGGAAAGCCACACAGAAAAGGGAAGAAAGAAAACTGATATCCTACAAAAACAACAAAAGAAATTTATGTCAGGATAACATATATCACATGTACAAACTTATGTGAAAATAAATATTTCCTTAAGGGTAAATAAATTGACTAGTTTCAAAAAATCTTTGGAGCCCTGCCCAATACATGCACATTATAAGAAAAATTTGCATTCTGGTGTTTGATGTCAGGTATACCCTATCATGCTATAAATTTAGAATAAACTAATGCAAATGGTAGCATAATCCAGGACATAATTTAGAAATACATGTGTAGTCTAAACAATAGGTCAGATGATAGCATTCATAGGAGGGAGAATTCCCCATGGGCAAAGTAATCATGAGATAATTCATTGAGGCTATTAGGAGAAAATCTAGGTTTATTGAATATGTGGATGGGAGAGAAGGGTAGAGTTATTCTTTGTAAGTACATTTCTGAAAACTAAAGCAAAAACAAAAAACAAACACTGGGTAGAAAGGAAGGAAGAAACACCACAAAGAAAAATATAGCATCCCAACCTTTTGATAAAAGTGTTAACATTAAGTTTTAATGAGTGTGTCTAATTCCAAAAGGACAATTCTTTGTTAAATAAACTTTCATCCTACAGCTTATTGGCCCTGAGGCTGGACAATAGGTCTTCTCAATGAGAGGGTACCTTGAGCAGAATAAGAGCTAACATTTTCTGGATTATCACCATGGTACAGGCACTGTTGTATTTCTTTTTGTCCCTCCAGTACTCCTGTGCAATTGATACTGTTATTATCGTTATTTAGATGAGAGGAGACTGAGTCACAGGGAAGTTAATACCTTTCTCAGAGTCCCATTGCTAGTGAGAGAAAGAGCTGAACTGGAACCTGGGCTCATAATCATTCTGCTGACTGTCACTTACAAGGCCCTGGCTATTAAACTGGATGTGGAAACAGCTTCATTACATGAGAGTACACAGCTAATGATATTTATAAAAATGAGACTCTAGCCATACAAACCAACTTCCTACTGCATCAGGAAAATTCCTTCAGGACCAGTGATAATTAGTAAAAGGAATTGTTAGATAATGGCATTCACTAAGCTGTGTGCTGGGAATATTCTAGGATACACATCGCATATATTAATTCTTGCTGTATAATTTAGACAACTGTCAGCCCATGGGGGGAGCTCATATTTAAATTAATTTAAAATAAATAAGTAATTAACATTTCACGAGCTAATGAATCAAACATTTTGCTAAATGCAAGACAAACCATGCCTGAAGCTTAGCCTTCCAAGGTGACTACAAATCCTATAATTCAATTAAAAATAAGCTCTTTGGCTTTCGTTTGATTAAACAACAACTTTCTGTTTTTCCTCTAAAAATACTTAGATTTCCATCACCCACCATCCACCTTAATAGACACTTGCTGTAATAATGTAGTGTGATTTGCTCTATGATGTTTTTCAGTTAGTAAAAGAAATATGCTGAATGATTCTTTTCTAAATAATTTAAAATGTGATCCATACTAAGTATAAGTAAATCTCCTTTGGAAGGAGAGAAAGAAAAGTGGGTTTGGTCTAGATTAGGAAATTTCAGACTTTTAGCTTCCATGTGCACACACACGAGGTGGGACAATTAAGTTTGTGAACTTGTTCTACAAAAAGAGCTACATGCCTCATTATTGAATATCACTATGGTCACCTTTGAAGTCCTCCCTTGGGAAGTGATGCTTTGATGCCAACACCTAGTCCACTCTTCAAAGCACTTTTTCTTTTTCTTTTTTTTTTCTTACTTTCAGATATTTATTTAATTATTCAACAGATGCTTAGGCAGTGGTAAAGTCCCTGCCTTCATGATGTTTACATTCTTTCTTTCTTTTTTTTTTTTAACAATGATTGCATTGGTTAGAGAAAGTCCCTATTACAAAGCACTTTTTCTAGCATGAGTTTGCAAACTTAATTGTCACACCTCATACTATGACAGTTCTGATGGCCATTCCAGAAAAAGATTTCCAAAATTGCTTCAAAGGGTATTTGGAAAGTGATTGTAGTGATCTTCATTAACGATATGTGTACCTTTTTTTCTAAGATGAGTTTGTGAAGTTAATTGTGTAACCTCATATATGTGTTTGTGTGTGTGTATATATGTGTGTGTATGTGAATATATAAAAACTTTGAAGCTTTTTTTTTTAAATTGAGACAGAGTCTCACTTTGTCACCCTCAGTAGAGTGCTGTGACATCATAGCTCAACGTACAGCCACCTCAAACTCTTGGGCTCGCCTCAGCCTCCCTAGTAGCTGGGACTATAGGCGCCCACCACAGTGCTCTGCTATTTTTTTTTGTTGTTCTTTAGCAAGCCCAGGCCAGCTTCAAACCCACCAGCCCTAGAGTATGTGGCTGGCTTTTATAAGAGATTTATTTATGTTAGGCTGCTGTGTTGAGTTCTTCACATGCAATACCCAAATGGACCTCATAGCAATACTAGGTAGTAATATTGTTACTGTCCATAATGTAAATAGACCGACACTTGGTCTCAACATTTATTGAGCATCTTTATGTGACAGGTGTTATGTTCCACAGTGACATTTTCCCCATCACAAGTTCTTAACATCCCTTTCAGCTGGACTTCATCATAGGAGATAGGCCAGGCATCCTCAAATTTTTTAAACAGGGGGCCAATTCACTGTCCCTCAGACCGTTGGAGGGCCGGACTATAGTTAAAAAAAAAACCAAAAAAACAAAAAAAAAAAACTATGAACAAATTCCTATGCACACTGCACATATCTTATTTTGAAAAACAAAACAGGAACAAATACAATTCACACCACTTCATGTGGCCCACGGGCCACAGTTTGAGGACCCCTGACATAGGCCTCTTCTTCCTTTTCTTAGAGCATTTGGATCCCAAGACCAGAGATGTTGGCGCAGATGTGGAGAAAAGGGAACACTTTTGCAAGTTAATTAACATTCCTTTTGGAAAGATATATGGAGAACACTTAGAGATCTAAAAATAGATCTGCCATTCAATCCTATAATCCCTCTACTGGGCATATACCCAGAAGACCAAAAATCACAAAGATCATAACAAAGATATTTGTACCAGAATGTTTATTACAGCCCTATTCATAATTGCTAAATCATGGAAAAAGCCCAAGTGCCCATCAATCCACGAATGGATTAATAAATTGTGGTATATGTACACCATGGAATATTATGCAGCCTTAAAGAAAGATGGAGACTTTACCTCTTTCATGTTTACATGGATGGAGCTGGAACATATTCTTCTTAGTAAAGTATCTCAAGAATGGAAGAAAAAGTACCCAATGTACTCAGCCCTACTATGAAACTAATTTATGGCTTTCACATGAAAGCTATAACCCAGTTACAACCTAAGAATAGGGGGAAGGGGGAAAAGGAGGGGAGGTAGGGGGGAGGTGGGTAGAGGGAGAGAGATTGGTGGGATTACACCTGCGGTGCATCTTACAAGGGTATATGTGAAACTTAGTAAAGGTGGAATGTAAATGTCTTAGCAAAATAACTAAGAAAATGCCAGGAAGGCTATGTTAACCAGTGTGATGAAAACGTGTCAAACGGTCTATGAACCAAGTGTATGGTGCCCCATGATCGCATTAATGTACACAGCTATGATTTAATAAAAAAAAAAAAAAAAAAGGAAAGAAAACTGGGAACTGTAAATTTTTCCTTTGCCCCTTTGAGATGCAAATCTATGAGCTACAGCTGCATTTTTCCAGGGAGCCATCCCTTCCAAAAGTAAGCAACAAGAATGATAAAGTCCCTATCTCCCATTCTCTGTGGGAATAGAGGAACTTAACTTTCTTAAGTGCCAATTAGTAAACTCAGATGGCCTAAGGGCATTGACCAAACTCACCAGTCCCTAATCCTCTCCAGTACTTTTCCAATAGCTCACTTCACTGTCTAAAACCCCTCTCCTTCACTCCTCCCAACTTTTGTTTTAATTGGAGTTGAGTTTAATCTCTTTCCCTTATTCAATTCATCTTGAATAAAGTCTTCTTTCTCTGTTTAACTGGCTGAGCACAATTTTTCTTTCATGGGTCCATTCACATGGAATACATTGTGAATGGCTGGGGGCCCCCTGGAGGGGCACATGTGTGGCCTCAATCAGGCTGCTACACACAAGTAGAGAATAGGGTATTAACACATGACTACATCACCACACAGCGGCAATTGTCGTAAGTGGTAAGTAAGGAAAGTACAGAGTGATATGAAAGTTAACTGTTAACCCAAGTTAAAGTTTATAGGAATATTTTTTGAAATGAAAGATCACATTTTGTACCCTTAGAGGTCCAACTTAGGGTCTAATTAGAATTGTGAAGATGAGGACAATAGGTATGACTTCTATGCGGAAAGAATGAAGTACAACTATCAATAATGTAAAAGAGATTAAAAGATGAGTAATCACACTCTTCTCCTCTTAACAAGAGAAAAATGAACCTGGGGTAGATTGTTTGTGTGAGCTGAGTTTCTTGGGCACTGGTAGGCAGCAATGGTCAGTGGGTGAGGAAGAAAGCCCAGAGAGTCTGGTTTGTCTTTCATTGTAAATATGAAGTTATTAGTAAAGAGGAAAATAATTCACCTGCCAGTGTGTGGGAAATAGAACAGTAAAACAAATCAGGAATGAGGAGGGTTAAGGGGCTTGAGACGGAGTTTTGAGTGATGGAAGAGAGAAATTTGTAGGCAAAAAGCTCTTTGGGGGGTTGTGGGTGCGTTGTGTGAAAATATGGCAAAAACAAACAAACAAAAAAACCCCACATGATTTCTAAAGGCAATAAATACTTCAGTTATTTTCAATTACTTTTGCTTGTTGGATGATACTCACTGGAATGGCAGCTATATGTAGCCATTTAGTCTCAAGGCTCCTCTGTGTTAAAGGACTTCCTCAGGTACTGAAAATGGTTTGTGCCTGTGTGACTGAAATTCAGGGAGGGAGAGTGGCCTGAACTGTAACTGAGGAAGCAGAGAAGTGTGCTGTTGGGACTCAGGCAACTATACAAGATGAGGTCCTCAGAAGCAGTTTTTCTCTGATCTTCTTCTCTCTCCTATTTCTGAGTCCCATTCTCCTCCAAGACCAACCATAAAATCTAGCATTCTACTTTCCCAAAGTGGCTCCTGGGAATTAGAATCAGTTTTCCCCAAAGCCATTCAATAAAACCTAGGAATGCCTCTAACTTTCCCTCTACCTTTCTGGATAAAAGCTGACCGTAAGGCAGGCCCCTGTCTTCCTGGCTTGACTGTAGGTCATAAGAGCCCCAATTTCAGAGAGGGCCCTGCCACCCACCCAGAGGATGGAATGTATGTTCACAGAGGCCAAGGAGCTGGGCCTTACTGGGTTTTCCCCACTCAGTCTATTAGCACCAGATCATACTGTTTTTGTCAAGTCACTTTTCTACAAGGCTGTTCATACTTTGTTGAAACTAAGCATAAAAATGGACAATTTCCCTGTAGCTCTGAGTCCTCATTCTGAAGACTCTTGTGTACATGATAAATAAATCTGTTTTCCTTTTCTCCTGTTAATTTGCCTCCTGTCAGGGATTTTTAGCAAAACTTCGGAGGACAAAGGAGAAGCTTTCCTTTGGTCAATACATTGGTTAAGAGAGCAGGCTTGGTGAACCCCGCTTGTCAGCAACAGAAGTAGAATTAAGACCCTGGCCCCTGTAATATCAATACACATGCTTCAAATAAGTAATTAAGTTGAACGTTAAACAAATTAACATTAAATACATGAGAAAAAAAATGTACCCACTTAAAACTAAGAGTTTCTCTCAACTTTCCACCAATCTAACCCAAAAAGTATAATAGTAGGGCATGGAATTTAGTATGAAGAAAATACTTGTGGCTACTTAGTAAGTGCCTTTTGAATAGATGCAGCAATAAAATGCAAGTATTTAACTAATGTGTGTTCATCTCATGGGAAAGTACCTGTTTTTGGTCTACCTTGTGTTCCCAATGTCATGTGGTTGATGGAAGGTACTCAGCATTTGTGACCTATGTTGAGTATTGACCAAGGGAGTCAGAGAGAATAGCGAGTGACTTTAAAAACACTGTGAGACCCTGTGATACTGTTACAGTTATTATCTGTAATTATTATTAATATATAATTATTGTTAAATATTAGCATTATTGCTCATTGTCACTCTGAGCCTTTTAAACTTTCATGTGTAGCCAGAATTCTAGCATTTGAAAATGTACAGCAGATAAGATATGCCAAGAACAAGCGCGTTAGCGTTTTTGCTTAAAAAGTTAATGCATTAAGACATTTCATCACAAGAAACATAGTTATAGAAAGTGGAGTAACAAGAGAAAAAGAGGAATGCACATATCACCTTGCAGACACTTTTCCCTTCCCAGAGATGAGACAAGTTTAAGTACCTGGGCTTTCTTGGGCAAGGGAAGTGTTTGAGCCTCTCCTAGAACTCTTTTCTCCTCAGAAACAGAAGGGGTGGAATTGACAGAGAACTGGGCAAAAGTTGAGATGCCTTTCCCCCACCGCATCAGCCACTGTCAGCATACACACCTGCACACCGCACCCAACACAGCTGACAGAAGAGTGCTCACTTCCTCTCTCATGCCTTAAAGTCTAGGCCCAAGTGATTTCTCTTAGAAGGAGGTCTCTTCTTTTCTGCGTGTCTGTAATAAAGGCATCCTGTAACAGGGGCTGAGTACCCATGGAACCCTGTTTCTTTGGTTTAGGCCCACACCAGCTTCAGTAAAGTATGGTGTGTGTGTGTGTGTGTGTGTGTGTGTGTGTGTGTGTGTATTCAGATAGATTTATATGATTAAGTGAAAAATACATTCTTTAGGAAACTTGCCTTAATTACATGACAAATTCACATTTATAAGGAAGATAATGTACATCAATTTCTGGGACAAAGGAGATCTCATTGATAAATATTTTGTTTTTTCATTTCTCTGCTTTAACCAAATTCATTGAAATTAACCTCTAAAACAAAAGCAAACACACAGCAAAGCCTCATGAACTTTCCCACCTCTATTGGAAAAGTGAGACTGTTTGAATGTGATTTGTGTCAAAGAAAGGGTCACCCCAAACCCTTAGACTCCATGGGAAAAAGTCGTTCTTCTTACAGTCTCCAATTCAGGAAATATCTCAGAATCATTCCTTTGACTTTCTCATTTCAATCTCTCTTTCCACCCCTCCCCTCCCCTTCCCTTCCCTTCAATAAGGGACAGCTGGGCCTTTCGAGGTTTCCCCACTCAGTCTATTAGCACTAGATCATACCGTCTTTGTCAAGTCATGTTTCTACATGGCTGTCCATACTTTGTTGAACCTAGGCATAAAAATGGACAGTTTTCCTTCCCCTCCTTTCTCTTCCCTCCCCCCCCTTCCTTTGCCTCCCTTCCCCTCCAGATCCATATTTCCAGGCAGACAGGGAAGGAAGAGGAAAGAAGGTTGAGGTAGGAGAAACCCCAGTAAATATATAAGGTGTTAAATAGTCTGTTGTATTTGAAGAATTTTATACACTTCAAGATTACCGAAGAGGGAGATTAAAGGGGGCTTATGTGGATGAAATTATGGGGAAACAAGGGGCTAGATTATACTTTTATGATAGGAAGCTATTTTGACTTTATTTTGTAAGAAATTCGGAGTCATAAGTGGTTTTAAATAGGATGTGGTAGTTTTTAAATATGTCCACAAATTCTCTAAGACTCATTCCTTCAAAAGATACAATCTAATGTAGCCATGTAGACTCCATGGGAAAAAGTCTTTCCCTGGGCACGGACGGTGCTCAATGATTCACTTCTTTTTTTTTTTTTTTTGAGACAGAGTCTCAAGCTGTCACCCTGTGCAGAGTTATGTAGTGTCACGGCTCACAGCAACCTCAAACATGTAAGCTGAAGCAATTCTCCTGCCTCGGCCTCCCAAGTAGCTGGGACTCACAATGCCTGGCTATTTTATTTTTATTTATTTATTTTTGGTACAATTGTCATTGTTGATTTTTAGCTGGCGCCGGCTGAATTCAAACCTGCCAGCTTCAGTGTATATGGCTAGTGCCTTACCCAGTGAGCTACAGGCACTGCCTCAATGAACTTTTTTCCAGAACTTTAATCATGCACCTTTAAACAAGAAAGAATTGACAGAGAATCACCATTCTGCAAGAATGGGAGGACTTAGAAGCAAAAATACACCTAGAGAATCAGTTTTAAACTAATCAGTTTAGTCCTATCTATATATTTCAAAAAGGAAAGGAAAACTGAAACTCAATCCAAGAATGTCAGGGTCATCATTTCTCATCACTTTTGATTATAGACCTTAGATACTCCTCGGAAGTCCTGCTCTAACGTTAGAGTTCTTCTACATGAATACTTCCTGAGATAGGGAATTAAATATTTCCCCCAAACAACAAAATTTTCTGTTAATCAGATCCATTTTTTTTTTTTTTCAGTTCTTGCTTTGGTTAAGGTGTAATCATACACCATGAAATTTTACTTAATTCTTCCTACTTTTATTCTCTCAAACAAAGCAGAATAAACATTCTCCTTCTACATGACAATATCTCTTACAGTATCTATTTCCTTTGAAGCACATTGTAGAAGAAATTCCTATGTTGGTTTAGCAATTAGTCCAGGTGACCTCTAAGATTCTATTATTTTATGAAGCCAGGGTCATCATGAACGCCACAGATGCAACAATGAAAATAACAACTACTCTTTTTATTTTTTTGGAGAGAAGATTTGACTCTTTGGTCTGCTCAGGTTAGAGTACAGTGGCACAGTCTTAGCTCACTGCACCAAACTCCTCGGCTCAAGTCATCCTCCTGCCCCACCCTCCCAATAGACGAAACTTTTGGTCCATATCACTACTAGCTCATTTTCTTTTCTTTCTTTTTTTTTTTTGGTGTGGCAATAGGGTCTCACTCTGTTGCTCAGGCTGCTCCTGAACTCCTGGGGCTTCAAGTAATCCTTTCACCTCTGCTTCCCAAAGAGCTGGGATTACAAGCGTGAGCCACCATCCTCGTCCTAATAATACTCTTTATTGATTGGTGGCCAGGTGCCAAATATACCTTTACAATACTCCTGTAGAGGTGGTACCATTATTCCATTCATGTAGAATAGGCAACTAAGTAAAACACTCATATGTATGTAGCTAGGAAGTGATAAAGATGTGTATAGTTATATACTCCTATTTAAAAAAATGAAGGAGAGAGAGATAATCACAAAGAGCAAGTGTACAAAAGCAATTCATGCAGCTAAAATATTTATACCCCATAATATTCTAAAATGTTAAGAAAATTAAAAAATTGCAGTTAAAATAATTCTGGTGCTATGTTTTGTGTCCAACCCCTTGTAGATTAATTAACCTAATTATTCTCCTTTAAAATAAGTTTTTTGTTTTTTTTTTATTGTTGGGGATTCATTGAGGGTACAAAGAACCAGGTTACGCTGATTGTATTTGTCAGGTGAAGTCCCCAATTTTTGATTAAATAGTTCCTACTTCCTAAATGAAGTAGGTATCATTGATTAGAGAGAAATAAAGCAAAAATAGAATGTTAGGGGTCACTTAAATTCTGAGATTTGTTAAAGAATGGAAAGTAAAACCTATGTATCTGCAATGGTTTTTGTTGACTTTAATTTTGTTTGCTGGTTATCTTAAGGTTGTTAAATAATTATTAAATTAAGAATTTGTTCATTAGTTTGTTAATCAAATTAATTTTCAATGAATTCATTTTTTAATTGTCACAGTACATTCTATATTCCATCACAGTAATTTCTTTTAGTGCTCCCAGGGTAATGTTTAATTTCAATGTACCCAATGTTTATATAAAAAATATGAGTCTATTAAGTTAATTTAACATTTTTAAAAGTTTGGGAAACATTTTCCTATTAATCCTAATATATTTAAACTGATGTTGTTTAAAGAAGTAGTTTTATTTTAATATGAATTTATTATCCTAATATCGGTGGATCCTTAAAAGATAATTTTAGTAAAATCGTGAAAGAGTCTAAAAGCTTGGGCTTTGAAATCAGAGTGAACTGACAGCAGGTAAGTAATTTCAGGTTGTAAACTCCTTGCACTTGGGAGTCTTCCTTGTGAAAGAGAGATGATACGGGTTGGGCATCCCTATATGCCCCCAAATCTGAAACTTTTTGAGCAAGTGACATGATGCCACAGTGAAAAATTAAACACTTGACCTCATCTGACAGGTCACAGTTAAAATGCAGTCAAAACTTTGTTTCATGGATACAACTATGAATTTTTTTTATTTCAGCAAAGTAAGGGGCACACGTTTTGTTTAATAATTTATGTTTTATACAGATGAGTCAAAATTATAACTGTGCCTTCACCCAGATAGTGTTCACTGTATCAACTGGAATAAATTTACACAATACCTCCTTAGCCTCCCCCAGCTTAATATTCATTGAGATTTACTTCCATATGTGCACTTAAGTGCTGATCAATAAGTTCCAACTTGGTATTGAGTACATGTGTTTGTTTTTCCATCTGGTGATCTTTCACTCAGAAGAATGACTTCCAATTCCATTCAGGGTGTCACAAATGTTACTAGATCATCATTTTTTATGGCTGAGTAGCACTCCATAGTATGCATATACCACATTTTACTAATCCATTCATGTATTGGTGGACACTTGAGTTGTTTCTACATTTTCTTTTTTTTTTTTTTTTTTTTTTTTATTGTTGGGGATTCATGGAGGGTACAATAAGCCAGGTTACACTGATTGCAATTGTTACGTAAAGTCCCTCTTGCAATCATGTCTTGCCCCCATAAAGTGTGACACACACCAAGGCCCCACCCACCTCCCTCCTTCCCTCTTTCTGTCCCCCCCCATAACCATAATTGTCATTAATTGTCCTCATATCAAAATTGAGTACATAGGATTCATGCTTCTCCATTCTTGTGATGCTTTATTAAGAATAATGTCTTCCACGTCCATCCAGGTTAATACGAAGGATGTAAAGTCTCCATTTTTTTTAATGGCTGAATAGTATTCCATGGTATACATATACCACAGCTTGTTAATCCATTCCTGGGTTGGTGGGCATTTAGGCTGTTTCCACATTTTGGCGATTGTACATTGAGCTGCAATAAACAGTCTAGTACAAGTGTCCTTATGAGAAAAGGATTTCTTTCGTAGATGCCCAGTAATGGGATTGCGGGATCAAATGGGAGGTCTAGCTTGAGTGCTTTGAGGTTTCTCCATACTTCCTTCCAGAAAGGTTGTACTAGTTTGCAGTCCCACCAGCAGTGTAAAAGTGTTCCCTTCTCTCCACATCCACGCCAGCATCTGCAGTTTTGAGATTTTTGTGATGTGGGCCATTCTCACTGGGGTTAGATGATATCTCAGGGTTGTTTTGATTTGCATTTCTCTAATATATAGAGATGATGAACATTTTTCCATGTGTTTGTTAGCCATTCGTCTGTCGTCTTTAGAGAAAGTTCTATTCATGTCTCTTGCCCATTGATATAAGGGATTGTTGGCTTTTTTCATGTGGATTAATTTGAGTTCTCTATAGATCCTAGTTGTCAAGCTTTTGTCTGATTGAAAATATGCAAATATCCTTTCCCATTGTGTAGGTTGTCTCTTTGCTTTGGTTATTGTCTCCTTAGCTGTACAGAAGCTTTTCAGTTTAATGAAGTCCCATTTGTTTATTTTTGTTGTTGTTGTAATTGCCATGGCAGTCTTCTTCATGAAGTCTTTCCCCAGGCCAATATCTTCCAGTGTTTTTCCTATGCTTTCTTGGAGGATTTTTATTGTTTCATGCCTTAAGTTTAAGTCCTTTATCCATCTTGAATCAATTTTTGTGAGTGGGGAAAGGTGTGGGTCTAGTTTCAGTCTTTTACATGTAGACATCCAGTTCTCCCAACACCATTTATTGAATAGGGAGTCTTTCCCCCAAGGTATGTTCTTGTTTGGCTTATCAAAGATTAGGTGGTTGTAAAATGTTAGTTTCATTTCTTGGTTTTCAATTCGATTCCAAGTGTCTATGTCTCTGTTTGTGTGCTAGTACCATGCTGTCTTGAGCACTATGGCTTTGTAGTACAGACTAAAATCTGGTATGCTGATGCCCCCAGCTTTATTTTTGTTACAGGGAACTGCCTTAGCTATACGGGGCTTTTTCCGGTTCCATACAAAACGCAGAATCATTTTTTCCAAATCTTGAAAGTACGATGTTGGTATTTTGATAGGAATGGCATTGAATAGGTAGATTGCTTTGGGAAGTATAGACATTTTAACAATGTTGATTCTTCCCATCCATGAGCATGGTATGTTCTTCCATTTGTTAATATCCTCTGCTATTTCCTTTCTGAGGATTTCATAATTTTCTTTATAGAGGTCCTTCACCTCCTTCGTTAGGTATATTCCTAGGTATTTCATTTTCTTTGAGACTATAGTGAAGGGAGTTGTGTCCTTAATTATCTTCTCATCTTGACTGTTATTGGTGTACACAAAGGCTACTGACTTGTGGACATTGATTTTATATCCTGAAACATTACTGTATTTTTTGATGACTTCTAGGAGTCTTGTGGTTGAGTCTTTGGGGTTCTCTAAGTATAAGATCATGTCGTCAGCAAAGAGGGAGAGTTTGACCTCCTCTGCTCCCATTTGGATTCCCTTTATTTCCTTGTCTTCCCTAATTGTATTGGCTAGAACTTTCAGCACTACGTTGAATATTAAAGGTGACAGAGGACAACCTTGTCTGGTTCCAGTTCTAAGAGGAAAAGCTTTCAGTTTTACTCCATTCAGTAAAATATTGGCTGTGGGTTTGTCATAGATAGCTTCAATCAGTTTTAGAAATGTGCCACCTATGCCTATACTCTTCAGTGTTCTAATTAGAAAAGGATGCTGGATTTTATCAAATGCTTTTTCTGCATCTATTGAGAGGATCATGTGATCTTTATTTTTGCCTCTGTTAATATGGTGGATAACGTTTATAGACTTGCGTATGTTAAACCAGCCTTGCATCCCTGGGATGAAGCCTACTTGATCATGATGAATGACTTTTTTGATGATAAGCTGTAATCTATTGGCTAGGATTTTGTTGAGAATTTTTGTGTCTATGTTCATGAGTGAGATTGGTCTGAAATTCTCCTTTTTGTTTGGGTCTTTTCCTGGTTTTGGTATCAGGGTGATGTTTGCTTCTTAGAATGTGTTGGGGAAGATTCCTTCTTCCTCAATTTTTTGGAATAATTTCTGCAGTACAGGAATAAGCTCTTGCTTGAAGGTTTGATAGAATTCTGGAGTGAAGCCATGTGGACCAGGGCGTTTTTTGGTTGGAAGATTTTTTATTGTGTCTTTGATCTCAGTGCTTGAAATTGGTCTGTTCAGGAGCTCTATTTCTTCCTGGCTGAGTCTAGGGAGAGGGTGTGATTCCAAATATGATCCATTTCCTTCACATTGTCAAATTTCTGGGCATAGAGTTTCTGGTAGTATTCAGAGATGATCTCTTATATCTCTGTGGGATCAATTGTTATTTCCCCTTTATCATTTCTGATTGAGGTTACTAGAGATTTTCCTTTTCTATTCCTCGTTAGTCTGGCCAATGGTTTATCTATTTTATTTATTTTTTCAAAAAACCAACTCCTTGTTTCATTAATTTTCTGAATGATTCTTTTGTTTTCAATTTCATTGATCTCTGATTTGACTTTGGAGATTTCTTTTCTTCTACTGAGTTTAGGCTTAGATTGTTATTCTTTTTCCCATTCCATAAGATCTCTTGTGAGATTGTTGATGTGCTCTCTTTCTGTTTTTCGAATGTAGGCATCTAAAGCGATGAATTTTCCTCTGAAAACTGCTTTTGCAGTATCCCACAGCTTTTGGTAGCTTGTGTCTTCATTGTTGTTATGAAGTTAGGAAGTTAATGATTTCCTGTTTTATTTCTTTCTGCAACCATCTGTTATTCAACAGAAGATTGTTTAGTTTCCATGCCTTTGGGTGGGGTCGAGCATTTTTGTTAGAGGTGAGTTCCACCTTTAGTGCCTTATGGTCTGAGAAGATACAAGGTAAAATTTCAATTCATTTGATTCTGTTGATATTTGTTTTGTGTCCCAGGATATGATCAATTTTGGAGAATGTTCCATGGCGTGATGAGAAGAATGTATATTCTTTATCTTTGGGATGGAGTGTTCTATATGCGTCTATAAAGCACAGTTGTTCTAGGGTCTCATTTAAATCTCTTATATCCTTGTTTAATTTCTGTTTAGAGGATCTGTCCAGCTCTGTAAGAGGAGTGTTAAGATCCCCTGTTATTATGGTATTGTCAGATATCATATTGCTCAGACTGAGTAAGGTCTGTTTCAAGAATCTGGGAGCATTTAAATTGGGTGCATAGACATTTAGAATTGAAATGTCTTCTTGTTGTATTTTTCCCTTGACCAATATAAAGTGACCATCTTTGTCTTTTTTGACTTTAGTTGCTTTAAAACCACATGTATCTGAAAATAAGATTGCAACTCCTCTTTTCTTCTGAATTCCATTTGCCTGAAAAATTGTCTTCCAACCCTTGACTCGGAGCTTTAATTTGTCTTTTGAAGCCAGGTGTGTTTCTTGCAGACAGCAAATGGATGGCTTGTGTTTTTTAATCCAGTCAGCCAATCTATGTCTCTTCAGTGGGGAATTCAAGCCATTAACATTTATTGAGATAATTGATAAGTGTGGTAGTATTCTATTCGTCTTATTTTGTGAGAGTCCATTGCTTAGTTTTATCTTTTGCATCAGTGTGGAGGTTTGGTTCTGTCCTTTAATTTCTGAGTTCTTACTTTGCTGCTGATCCATTGTGGTGGTCAGTGTGCAGAACAGGTTGAAGTATTTCCTGTAGAGCTGGTCTTGTTGTTGCGAATTTCCTCAATGTTTGTATATCTGTAAATGATTTGATTTCTCCGTCAATTTTGAAGCTTAGCTTAGCAGGGTACAGAATTCTGGGCTGGAAATTGTTCTGTTTAAGTAGATAAAAGGTAGATGACCATTGTCTTCTTGCTTGGAAAGTTTCATTAGAGAAGTCTGCGGTCACTCTGATGGATTTGCCCCTGTAGGTCAACTGGCGCTTACTCCCGGCAGCTTGCAGAATCTTTTCTTTTGTCTTGACTTTGGACAGGTTCATCACAATGTGTCTTGGAGAAGCTCGGTTAGAGTTGAGGCGACCTGGGGTCCGATAGCCCTCTGAAAGCAGTGTGTCAGAATCTTTGGTGATATTTGGGAAATTTTCTTTTATAGTATTCTCTAGTATGGCTTCCATCCCTCTGGGGCATTCTTCTTCCCCTTCTGGAATTCCTATAACTCGTATGTTGGAACGCTTCATAAAGTCCCATAATTCTGACAGTGAACGTTCTGCTTTTTCTCTCTTCTTTTCTGCCTCTTTTACTATCTGAGTTATCTCAAAAACTTTGTCTTCTACCTCTGAAATTCTTTCTTCTGCATGGTCTAACCTGTTGCCGATACTTTCCATTGCATCTTTAAGTTCCCTGATTGACTGTTTCATTTCCTTCAGCTCTGCTATATCCTTTTTATATTCTTCATATCGTTCATCTCTGATTTGATTCTGTTTTTGGATTTCCTTTTGGTTATTTTCCACTTTATTAGCAGTTTCCTTCATTGTTTCCATCATTTCTTTCATTGTTTTCAACATGTTTATTCTAAATTCCCTTTCTGTCATTCCTAACATTTCTGTATAGGTGGAATCCTCGGCAGTAGCTACCTCATGGTCCCTTGGCGGGGTTGTTCTGGACTGGTTCTTCGTGTTGCCTGGAGTTTTCTGCTGATTCTTCCTCATGGGTGATTTCTTTTATCTGTTTCCTTGCCCTAATTTTCCTTTCACTTCCTCTTGCTCTTAAGTTCTCGTGCAGTTGTGGGTGGGTTTAGACGGATTGAACACACGCGACCACTTGCCGGTTTTCCACTGTTTTAGTCCTCCTCTTGGGGTCCAGAAGTCTCTCGCTGACTCCCTGTATCCTCTCAGGAGTGATGATAGGCAGATCCCACCAGCCAGAGATGCCTGGAGTCCTATATCCCCAGACTCACGGTGCCCAGATGCAAGGAAGCTGTTATTCGGCTGCCATCTTGCTCCGCCTCCTTGTTTCTACATTTTCATGATTATGAATTGTGCTGCTATGAAGATTTGAGTGCAGGTGTCTTTCTAAAAAATTACTTTTTTTTTCTTTTGAATATATACCCAGCAATGAGATTGATGGATTAAATGGTAGTCCTCCTTTAAGTTCTTTAAGATATTTCCATGCAATTTTCCAAAGAGGTTTTACTAGTTGGCAGTCTATCGATAGAGTATGAGCGTTCCTTTCTGTATTCACACCAGCATCTGCTGTTTTGAGACTTTTTAATATGGGCCATTCTCACTGAAGTTAGGTGTATCTCATTGTGGTTTTGATTTGCAATTTCCTAATGATCAGAGATGTTGAGCATTTTTTTCATGAGTTTATTAGCTATTAGTACATCATCTATTGATAAGTTTCTGTTCATGTCTTTCCCCCACTTTTATATTAAGTTGTTTGGTTATTTCTTACTGATTTGCTTGAGTTCATTATAGATTCTGGTTATTAGTTCTTTATTAGATGTACAACATGGGCACATTTTCTCACATTCTGTGGGTTGTCTATTTGTACTTTTGTGTACTGGGCTAAGCAAAACCTTTTTAATTTGATCAGATCTAATTTATTTATTTTTATTGTTGCCATGGTTGTTTTTGAGTTCTTCTTCATGATATCTTTGCCTAGGTCAATATCTACAACAGTTTTTCCAATATTTTCTTCTAAGATTCTTATAGTTTCTTGCCTTTGGTTTAAGTTTTTATCCATGATGAGTTAATTTTTGTGAGTGATGTGAGGTGCAGATCCTCTTTCAGTCTTTTACATGTGGCTATCCTTGGAAAAGGAAGAGCAGACTAATCCCAAGCCCAGCAGAATAAAAGAAATAACCAAGATCAGAACAAAACTAAATGAAATTGAGAAGAAAAGAACTACCCAGGAGATTAATGAAGCAAAAAGTTGTTTCTTTGAAAAGATAAACAAAATTGACAAACATCTTGTTAGACTAACTAGAAACATAAATGAAAGAACTCTAGTAAGCTCAATTAAAAATGAAAAATAAGTAACAATTGATATCCCAGAAATATAAAACATCATCTCTGAAAACTAAAAAAATCTCTATGCCTATAAACTTGAAAATGTAGAGGAAATGGAAAAATTATTGGAAATATACAATCTCCTGAGGCTCAACCAGGAAAAAATTGAACTCCTGAGCAGAGTTATATCCAACTCTGAAATTGAAGCAGCAATAGGAAATCTTCCAACTGAAGAAAGTTCCAGGCCAGAAGCTTTTATGCCTGAAATGTTCCAAACCTAAGAGGAACTTGTACCTATGTTACAGGGATTATTCCATACATTGAGAATGAAGGTCTTCTTTCCAATGAATTATGAAGCCAATATTACTTTGATACCAAAGCCAGAAAAGGATATAACTAAAAAGAAAACTACAGATCAATATACCTTATGAATATAGATGCAAAAATTTTCAACAAAATTTTAGCAAACCGAATTGAGCAGCACATCAAAAAAATAATTCCTCATGACCAAGAGGGCTTGAGATGCCAAGAGATACAAGTTTGGTTCAACATACAACTCTATAAATTCACCACATAAATAGATGCAAAAAAAAAAAAATACAATGTGATCCTTTCAATATACACACAAAAAACATTTGACAAAGTTCAGCACTCTTTCATGATAAGAATGCTTAATAAAATTAGTATACATAGGACATTCCTCAAAATTATAAAGGTCATAAATGACAAACTTACGGTCAATGTCATATTGAGTGGGAGAAAATTGGAAACATTTCTGCTTAGAACTGGAACTAGTTAAAGTTGCCCACTCTTACCACTTAGTTAATATAGTGCTGGTAGTTTTCACCAGAGCAATTAGGCAAGAGAAGGAAATCAAAGGGATCCACATGAGGAAAGAAGAGATCAAACTATTGCTTTTTGCTGATCTCATGATCTTATATTTAGGAAACCCCAAAGACTCAACTAAGAGACTCCTGGAATTGATAAGTTAATTTAGCAAAGTCTCAGATTACAAAATCAATGTCTATAACTAGAAGGTTATCATAGAAACTAAACTGGGATACTTTTAAGAATAAAAGGAGTATTAAAATAATTTCAAAGACTGTGTTAAAATTTTAAGATATTTATTTGTAGACCAACTTTGCTACATGAATAGACCTGTTCAAAAAATAATTTAAAAAATTATAATTCCTTCTAAAAGCAAAACTAAATATATATACATGTCCAAACATCAAGGTAACACTTAAAAATCTTTATAGCGAATGTTTAAATATTTAAAAATAATATAAACAAAAAGTTATTCTGTGTATATTCACATATTTTTAAGTCCCTTGGTTTTATAGGTGTCTAATACTATATCAACTCCTATTTTCCAGAAGATAAAATTTTTCCATATGATTTGATTTTTTTATAAAACTGCTCAGTATTCTTCAGTTATATTTAATAATGTACTTAATTAAAATTTTGATATACCAAGTTTTCTGACTATAAGATGTCTAAAAAAGATTATTGAAATGTGTGGATTATAACTGTATGTGGCTAATTCTAATAGTTTATTTATTTTGATTTATTTATTGAGTATGGCAAATATTTTATCAAATAAATTTATTTTTACCCGTATACACATGGTATGGATGGAAGAGAAACAGAATTTAACTTCCCGGATAGTAAATAAATCATAATCTTCATAAAATATAGAATTGTGGTATATGTACACCATGGATATTATGCAGCCATAAAAAATGGAGACTTTACCTCTTTTATGTTTACATGGATGGAGCTGGATCATATTCTTCTTAGTAAAGTATCTCAAGAATGGAAGAAAAAGATATCTGATGCACTCAGTACTATTATGAAATCAATATATAATCACCCACACTTTTGTACAAATGATAAAACACAATTATAGTCCAGAAAGAAGGAGAAAAGAGGAGGGCAAGGAAAGGGGTGTGGCTAGATGGAGGGAGGGTAATTGGGGGAACCTCACCTATTGTGCATATTGCAAAGTTACCTGTCAAACATATTAAGAGTAGAGTAAAATGTCTTAACACAACAATTAAATAAGTGAGATGAAGGCTATGGTAAGCAGTTTGATGTAAGCATTTCAAATTGTATATAAAATCAGCATATTGTACCCCATAAATACAGTAATGTACACAGTTGAGATTTAATAAAAAAAATGTAAAAAATAAAAAAAGCAAATAAGCATTTTAATAAAGCTTTGTAAGTAAAATAATCACCAGTTACTATGCCATGAGTGTATGGTATGTGCTTTATCTCATGTAATATTTATAATAGAGATGTGCAGAATTCATTGTTATACTCATTCTGCAAATTGGGATCTCAGGCTCAGAGTAAACACTCTGATTGGATCACACATCACACAAGGAACAAATGTCCGAGCTGGAAATGGGAACATTTACTTGACTATAATGCCAATGCTATCCACTTTAAATATACACTGCTTTGCAGAAGTTAAATTCTAGAAGTTAAATTTTATTTAATGGCTGTTAGTAAGTTAGGTAAATAAGTAAGGACAAGTTTAATGGATTCCAGAGACATATGTTTGAAAGAAATGTGCCCTTGATGGGGTCACAGAGATACTGGGATTCTATTCTTAGCCAAATTAGATGCCAAGTAATGACCAATAAATGTTATTATCAGATTCTATCTATATTCCAATGCCAAGAATAGAATCTTAAAATAATCTGAGGTTGTTTTGAACCAATAGTATTGCCAAGCAGGAGAAAATAGATGGTGTTGAAGTTAAAATGATCTCTATTAAATTAAGACATAAATAGATCTTGAAGATCATTATATCACTATAAACTCAAACTCACCTTTCATTTCTTCCTTGGAAAATTGATGTGCTTAAATGTCAAAAAAAGGCTGCCCCTATACATTTACTGTCTCTTTACAGAAAATGCCAGCCAGTGCATATAAATTGGGAGTGAGGGGTGTGGAAAAGAAAGAGATGAAACTTCTGTGCATATAAGTGCATTGCAGGAAGCTAGGCAGCACTTGGGAAGGGTATTGTGGCAATTATTCAACCCTGTTGTCCTCTGATGCTCTCACAACAGGGACCTTGAACCAAAACTAAAATTTGAATCTTTTGTTTCAGGTTGTCTCAGAGTGTTGAGGCCTGGGGCTTCCCTTAGTTCTGCGAATCACTATGCCAGGAAGTTCTGGAAAATTAACTTTCATATTATCCCTATCCTGGCCTTGGATATTATAAGGTCAGGTGGTGAAAGGACATGGTTCAGTGAAAACTTAAACATTAATTCTTCTCTGAGCCCACAAAGGTTGAAAACCTTAAGAGAACAAGCTCTAAGATAGCACCATGGATTCTAAATAAGAGAAGATCACCGTAGGTCACAGCAGTGGGCATCCTCTCAGGACAACTTTTCATTCACTGGCTGATTTGAAAATAATTAGCCTTAAGTGCTTTGTGCATAAGAGCCATAAAAGTGTTCATCCTTCAGTATGCTTACTGTATTCCTTATGAACTTCCTGACATCTCAGCACTTTTAATTATACAATCTTGATACCAGGGTATTAAGTTGAAAACAAGTTAAGAAAGACTTTCCTGAGTAGAGTAAGCATGTTGAATTAGCTTTAAAATAAATTCTACTATTCAAAACATTTTAGTAATAGAATTGCTAAGGACTTAAGTCGTTATGGTATTGTAAAACAGCTAACTGGCTGCTTTAAGCCAATTTCTTTAATAAAATTGTCTGTTTATAACTTGTGATGATGCACCTTAAATCTCCTCTTCTAATCTATGTGTTGTAGCACACTGTTGGAAGGTGCAGGGGGATATATGGTCAAGCAGCACCAATCTTCTCTGATGGTGGAATAAAGAGCTGCTTACACAGTGTATTTCCTTTCTTTGTGTAACATGCCTTTTAATAACAACAACAAAAAATTACTAAACGCTTTATAAAATTCATAGACTCCTAAATAATATGTAGAAAATGAAACCCTCCCTGTGATTCCCACAATCTGGGATAGAGGAAACCACCGAAAACACATTTTACTTTAATCATTTATGTAATGATCAAGAATTATACCAGCATGATTAAAAAAAAGAAATTAGAATCAACTGTATTTAATCATAATCCATGTGCTTTAGGGGAAATGAACAAAGGGCATTTTCTCAGGCTTCGCTTAATCTGGAAGCGAAGCTAGAAAAAAATCAGAAAGTCTTATAATATTTTAGAAAAATCTAAACATGACCAGGACCAAAACCATCATTAAGTTATATATTAACTCTGTGGTTATGATACAATACAAAAAAAAAAAATCTAATGAGAGGTTACTCCCCATCCCTCCCTTCCTTTTAATGTGAAATTAATTTTGTTATACTGTGTTTTACTTCAGTGGGTCAGTCCATTAATGGAAATTACTTTCAACACTCTTTTAAAATGGTTTCATTCTCTTTATTTAAATGTCTTGGTTTGTTACACAGACAAAATAGTCCTACCAGGAATGAATTTATTTTACATGCATTTGTTTTACTGTCTTTTTCTATAGTACCTGTATAATGATCATCTCTTACAGCAATGAGACCAAACAGTTGTGTTCGTGTTTACATTTTGGATTTTTTTCCTAGCTGTAAGGTTCTAGGCAACTGCAATAGGTGATAAAGCACTTGTCTAACATGTTTTGGGGCATAGAAGTGGGGGATTAAATTTCAAAATTGAACTTTTCTCATTCCAAAAATGATACCTTTGAAACTATCAATTACATTATCGTATTAAGGACTCTCCCTATAGAAAAAAGTGCTGGCAAGTTTATAATGGGTTAACCAGGTGTGGTGGTGTGTGCCTGTATGCTCAAAATCAGAGGTTGAGGTGAGATGATCAGTGGAGCCCAGGAGTTTGAGGCTCTAGTGAACTATGATGATGCCATTGCACTCCAGCCTGAATGACAGAGCGAGACTCCACCTATGTATATCTCATACGAATGTACACACACACATATAATGGATTAACATCAATGTTTTATTAACCCATGTACATCACCTTCATTAATTAAATATATTAGAGCAGTAAAGCTCTGTCTAGATACCGAGTTTATAGTCATCTACCCATCATTTGGAATGATGGGGCAAATAACTTAGCGGCTCTTTGGGACAGCAGTATTGCTTAATCTCTTGTGCCAAACATCATCAATTTCTTAGATAGTATTCACATATTTGTTTTTCTTTTTACAAATAAATAGAAATATGTCTTTGCTCAGAATGTCATGATTAGTTACATCTGTCAACTTCCTTGCAGCTGAAGGATTACTTTACTCAGTTCTGGCTAGTGAGGCAAAAAAAGGTGGGGGGAATTATTAGAAAGTTTTGCTTTTCATCTATGGTTTCCCTCATTGCCCTTTTATGCTAGAGAGGGAGATGGGTGGCTTTGGGTAGCCATTTTGTGGCCATGAGGAGAAAATCTCATTCTTCCAATGATTGCTCACTGATTTCATTTTAAGCCACTGTACTGGTCATGAGTAGCCTAATACTGGGCTTTTTTGTTACATGACCAAACTGAGACTCTTATTAGCTGAAAGTACTATGAGCATATTTCTGAGACAGCCAGCCAATGAGCACTTATTGGTGATATTATGAGAATGAAACAAAAACATAGACATCTACTATACTTGAACATTGTAAAAGTACTGTTCACTGATTATGTATTTAATTATTATCTTGTTGTTGTCTTGGTAAACTATTAATTGCCCAAACAAAGTATTAGGAAAATAAAAATCAATTTTGTTTAAGAGCTTATATGCAGGGCCAAATTCATTGCCTAGGCTCTGAGAATATAAAAAGTTTACAGTGTCTCCTCTCAAGGAATTAGGTCTAAGAGAGCTAAAGATAAATAAGATTTTACAATACAGTGTAAAATACTCTCATGACCCCAAGGAGGGCTTCCTGGAGAAGATATCTATGTTGGTAATAAGTGTAAGAAAATAAACTGGTTGCTCTTGTGTCAACCTGTAATCCCAGCTATTTGGAAGGCTGAGACATAATGACCCCTTCATCTTAGGAGTTAGAGGTTGTTATAGTGAACCACGATGGCACCTGTGAATACCCATGGTTCTTCTGCCTGAGCAATATAGGAAGATTCCAAGTGTAAATAAAGAAACAGAAGAAAAAAATAGAGAAGGAGCAGAAACGATAAGTGATAAGAACAAAAGCTCAATTGAGAAACCAATAGTAAGTCAGAATTACAAAAGCAAATAAGTTGATGAGGAGGCATGGATCTCACCACTCGGTGTTCTGTTTGCATCTTGGGATTTTACCACACAGGCACTGGGGTGTCTTTGCAGCATTTTTAGGCAGAAAGTGTTATAATTGGTGGGGTAAAGAGGTTACTGGTGGAGGTATGGGGAGTATTTTGGAAAGGAGTGGGACAGAGTGCGTAAGCCCTATCAGAACACAATGGTGACAGTCCCACTGAGAGATGACAGGGCTACAGAAGGGGGCAGTATCAGAAAGTAAAGGAGACAGAAATGAAATATTTCTTACTTGATTATTTGTCTATTAGAGTTTGGTAGAGAATGGGACAATGAGAATATAATAGAATCACTCACCATAGTAAGTGTCGAGTTGTGTTCTTTTTGGACCATTACAATTTATAATAAATTGTACTCAGAAAAGTATTATTTCCAAGAAGAAATAGACAAAATTTTTCAGAGCAAGAGATGATTTCTTGAAATGCAGTTTAAAAAGAAATCACTGTCATTTTTCATTGTAAGCATAACTCTCAAACAGTTTAGTTCAATAACTAAACTGATAAACTGTGGTACATCCATACAATGGAACAAAAAGAAAGGAGCTTCATTAAAAAGAAATGAACTTTGAGACATACAAACCCAGATGGAGAAAGAAGCTCTGAATGCATATTGCTATGTAAAAGACGTCAGTCTGAAAAAGCGACATACTGTATTATCCCAATTATATGGCATTCTGAAAAGGCAAAATAATAAAGACAGTAAAAAGATCAATGGTTTCCAGGGATTGAGAGGGAGTGGGGGAGAACAGGTGGAACGCAAGGCATTTTTAAGTCGGTGAAACTACTCTATGTGGTACTATAGTGGTAGATACATGACATTTATTTGTTAAAACCCATAGAATTGTACAACACAAAGAATATGCCTTAATGTAAACTATGGCCTTTAGCTAAGAATAATTTATCATTACTGGTTTATCAATTGTAACACATGTACAACAACAATGCAAAATTTTAATGCCAAAGACAACTGTGGGTGGGCATGTGGGAACTCTACTTTCTGCACAATGTTTTCTATAAAGTAAAGCTGTTTTAAAAATAGTTCATTAGGAACAAATAACTCTCTTCCAAATAATACAAGTTCATGTAATACTAGGTCATAGACAAGTTTTTTTCTGAGACAAGTAGGTCTTATATCTCAAACTCCTTGGCACACAAACCACCCTCCAACAGATCTCCTAACTTTACTTTTTCAAATATTTTTGAACAGACACTCCCCTGAGCTTTTTCATCTTTTCAATCTAATAATTCTTATTAGATCTAGGGTGATACTTTGTAGAGACTTCAGTTGATAAATTTCTGACACTTTTGAATTTTCCTACAGACTTATGAAATCTTAGGATTTGCAAAACTGTATTTAGTCCTTTTCCCTTCATATCCTGCAGTTCTATTGTCAAAATCCTGCAAGCATCTGTTACTCCTATCATACGCAGGATGCATTTCTCGATGTTACCATGGCATCCAGTATTATTCATCTCCAAAGAACAGGGAAGCTAGTCCATGGGGAAGGTGACATTTCCTTTATAAAGAGCTACCTCTAAAGAGGTTTCCTGTGAATTATTATATTGATCCTCTGACCGTGGTCCTCCACTGATAATTTTCAAGATTCCTAGATAATTTCTGACTTATGAGTTTGCTTCAGAGATAGCCAAAATAAATCTGTTTTTGTGGTTATAGACTAATGTTTGTGTGAAACATCCTAAAAATCTTACATGCAAATTCCTTCAAAATTGGTTATTATTATTTTTTTATTAAATCATAGCTGTGTACATTAATGCAATCATGGGACACCATACACTGGTTTTATATACAATTTGATATATTTTCATCACACTGGTTAACATAGCCTTCCTGGCATTTTCTTAGTTATTATGTTAAGACATTTATATTCTACATTTAGTAAGTTTCACTTGTACCCTTGTAAGATGCATTGTAAAATTGGTTATTTAAAATGATGGCATCATACACCTAAATTAGGGTGTCATTTTTAACATCACTGATGAGAGTCAGATTTCTAACCACTATTATGTTTTCTACCAAATATTTTTAGTCAAAGTCAATTTTATCCAGTTAGATTAAACCCTTCATTTATTAGACATAATTCTAAATGACTTAGTCATTCTTCAAATGAAATATACTCTTATGTGGTGAAAATGCCAAGACCAATGCCAAAAATAAGAAGCACTGTGGTGATTTCATAAAAAAAAATTCTAAAATCCTAAATTCAAAGAATGAGAGTACTAGGGAGGGATGTTATATTCTTATTTATTTGAAGGATGCTACATCCATTTGTATGTTCCTGTGTTAGCATGTTAACAATTGTGTTCTTACTTTTATAGTCCTATACTAAAATATATATATATGTATATAAAAATCAGGAACTTCAGAGGGGAAGAATAATGTTTATTTTCTTCTAGCTTGTTTATTTTCACCTCATAAATGATGCTAGAAACAACAAAATACTAAAAATAAAACATGACCTTAAAAAAACTTAAGTGATACAGATGTTATAAATAATGTCTATGTTACTTAAGGACATCTTAGTGCCTCACAGTAATGTGTTTTAATCCTGAGATCCCCAATGCAAATTCCCTAAAACCTTTATCATTTTTGTCATTAATCATAAAGTTATCAGAAATTTCTCTCCGGGTTTTTTTTTTTCCCATCAATATTTGCCACAACGGTTGATTGCACCTGAGGAAAGATGAAACCTCAGCAGAAAACTAGCTGCCTTTTTTCTCCTTCTGCCAACAGAAAATGAATGCATTTGGCAAAGGTGTTTTACCAAATCAACAAACCACAAGCTAGAAAGCAATTAACAAGAGCTTACCTTTAAATTCTACCTCACTTGGGCCGTTAGCAAATGTGGAAAGTGTCTTACATTGCCGTCTTCTTTACTCTGGTTGGTTGGGTCAGGTACGGGTTTGCCTGGATGATTCTCAGTAGAGTTGCCAGATTCAGAAGAATAAATACAGGATGTCCAGTTTCATTTGAATTGGATTTTTTAAATTATACTCATGTGCTAAATATTGCACAGTACTCACATACTAAAAATTATTTTTCATTTATCTGAACTTCAAATTGAATTGGGCATCCTATGTTTATCTGGCAACTCTGCTTCATGGAACAACCTCGTTGTAAGTCTCTGCCTGGTTCCTGTCACCTTGAGAAAGATCATACGTGATGTGGAAAGAGGGGCTGTGGTCTTCGAGCTACTACTGGGTTGTGAGAGGTCTCATAGACTCTCAGTGTGAATATGATAGTAAAGAATTGACATGTTATTTCTAAGTCATTATTTATTTATAGATTCTTGCAATGTGAAATTTACATTCACAAATGTCAGTGTGTTTGTGCTTGAGGATGTGTGTGTACGTGTGGGTATGGCCTATTGGTGTAATGAAACTGAACTCCAGTCATTTGTTTTATGCTCTCACTCTACAGTCCGAGGAAACAATAAAGATCAGGGCTTCCTCTCCTAGTGAGTCCTATTCTCTTGGTTATGTCTTACTATAATGTAACCTGGCTTCCTTGTCAAAAGAAATCCCCCAACAGGGATTCTTCAAAGAGTATTTATCAGCCTCCATTGATTACAAATGGCATCAATACAGTGGGCGCTTAGAATTTACACTAACCCTGTAACTTACTTCAGACTTATTTTGAAGGTCGTTTAGTTCATTCATCAGGCATTTTCTAGGATGGAATCAAGTAAACCGGAAGCATTTGCTGAAGATGTCTGGATCAGGGCTTGTCTCACTGACTAGCAGTCCTTAGCCAGCTTACTGGAGATCTCCTCTCTCTTCTGATTAGTCCTTTATAAATGAGTCATTTTACAAGATAGATCAGAAAGTATGTGTTGTATAAACTAATGGGTATATCTGATTTCCGTAAAGCAGGACTCCTTCATCCATAAGTTCATTGAAGCTTGTTTGGTCAGGCATTCCTTGGCAGATTTTTTTTTCATTCGGGTAATATCACTGCCAGACTGCTAAATGTAAACGTTAATTTGTTTCTGAGAATTGCTTACCCCAATCCTGATTCAGCACATGTTTTAGAAACATTTGATTTAGCCAAACTTTTCATTTCAAATTTGGTGACAGGGTCTTATTTCTTGTTCAGTTCGGGGGGTCTAGTTTCCCAACCCACAGAGGTTTCTTTGAAGTTGTTTGTGGGCTTACATCAGAACTTGTTCTAACTTCTCTTCTAGGACAATTAGTGCTTACCAATTTAATCGGAGCTCTTTTTATTTTTTGAACTCATTGTGGAAGCCTAATATGTGTACAAAAAATATGCAGTTGTAAACATATGGCTTTCTTTTCACAAAGAAAACTCAAAGTAAATGAATTTTCAGAAAATAAAGCATTGCTGGCACCTTGGAAATTCCCCCACCCACATGCTCCTTTCAAGTCACTATCTCTCACCAAGAGTAACTAATGTTTTTACTTTTAACAGCACAAATTGGTATTGCAGAATTTTGAATTTTATATAAATAGATATTACTGTTTGTATCTAGGCTCTTTTGCTCAACCTTGTATTTGTTAAATTAATCCACATTGTTGCATGAAAAGTGGTTTACCCTTATGGCTGTATATTGACATATTTGGTGAATATATTGTAATTTATTTATACATTCAATATTAATAGGAATTTTGATAATGATGCTATGACAATTATATTTCTTGTCTTTTGATGAAGGTCAAAAATTTCTCTTGGCACATAAGCAAGAGATGGCTTGTTGAACTCTTATTAATTTTATAATTAACAATCACCTCTTTTATTAGGATTAACTAAACTATTCTTAAGCTTCTATCATAACATAGTTGAGATTTTTAGACCATAAAATCTTCCAAATCTGGCAGCAACTTTAGAGATGAGAGCAGAAAACCATACAGTGCAATGGAAAATGCATAATGCTTGCGTCACTTGTCTCAGATCTGACCCAACTCATCTAAACTCTGTATAAAACTGCCATAACCATATATTGCTATTTATTTTGTAGGCTGTGTATGGGAATCACAAATATTTTTGTCTATGTATGGTAGTAAAAATCTTAATTAGTTATAAATGTATACTATCAAGATTCTACAGCAATATCTTTGGCTATCTGGACATCTTCAAAAATATAAAAATCTATATATTATTCCTGCTATGTCAACAGGAAATGCTTCTGTTTAGTCAAGAGTAGTCATTCAAATAGCCCATTTATCCTGCCTTAAGCCAATCTCCTTCTCTCATATGGGAACAATTTTTAGATATAGAATTTATATAACATGCCTCTTCAGCACAGTAGGCACTTCTAACTTCTTTAACACAATTCTGTCACTGAAGGGTAACATGTGTCCTTGACCTTCTTTCCAATATCACTCTCTTTCAACCAAGCACATCATGCCTTCCACATACAACACCCTAAAATATTTCCTCTTTCTATAATTTGCCATGAACGTGAGTTAGTAGTGTTAACTTAATATTAATTTTTCAAGGACTTAATGTAACTGAACCCACTTGTACCAGTTCATGCTCCAACTTATTAGGTTGACTGTGGGCTGTTTGTTGAGTTGACACCCACATCAGTCTGTCTTAGAAGTCCCATACGGGTCATTGTACCTGTTAGGTTTTTGCCCATGACCTCCTCCTCTCACCCCCTGCTTGATTTCCACTGAGTTTTACTTCCCTCTATGCACATGTGTGCTCAAGAGGTAGTTCCAATTTAATAGGAAACGCATGTGGTGTTTGTTTATTCCATTCTTTAGAAACTTCTCTTAGGATAATGGTTTCCTGTGCTGTCCAACTTGTTGCAAAAGGTCATAATTCATCCTTCTTCATGACTAAGTAGTATTCTATAGTACACATATGCCACATTTTGTTAATCCACTCATGAATTGATGGGCACTGGTGTTGATTGCACATCTTTGCAATTGTAAATAGTGCAGGTGTAGGTGTCTTTTTGATAAAGTAACTTCTTTTCCTTTGGGTAAATCCCCAGTGGTGGGATTGCTGAATACATTGTAGGTCTACTTTTAATTTTTTGAGAAATATCCATATTTTTTTCCCATAGAGGTTGTACTAATTTGCAGTCCTACCAACAGTGTAAGCATTCCTTTATCTGCATCCACACCAGTTTCTACTATTTTTGGATTTTTTAATGAAAGTCATTCTAACTGAGATAAGGTGATATATCTCATTGCAGTTTTAATTTGCATTTCCCTGTTAATTAGTGATGTTGAGCATCTTTTAAACTATTTTTTTTTTTTTGCCATTTGTCTATCTTCTTTTGAAAAACTTATGTTTATGTCTTTTTCCCACTTTTTACTGGAGTTGTTTGGATTTTTCTTGCTGATTTGTTTAATTCTTTGTAGATTTTAGTAATTAGCTCTTTATTGATGTATAGCTTGTGAATATTTCCCCCCATTTTGTAGGTCTATTTGCTCTTGATTATTTCTCTAGTTGATTATTTCTTATGCATGCATAGTAGCTTTTAATTCAATCAAGTCCCATTTAGTTATTTTTGTTGCTATGATTACACTGGAGTCTTCTTCATAAATTGTTTGCCTAGGTTGATATCTAGAATCATTTTTCCAACATTTTATTTTAGAATTATTATTGTTTTATGCCTTACATTTAGATGTTTTAACCACCTTGAATTAATTTTTGTGAGTGATATGGTATGTGAGTCCTATTTCAATCTTCTATACATGGATATCAAATATGGCTTATTTTCCCTGGTATATATTGTTGCATCCTTTGCCAAGGACCAATAGGCTATATGTGAGTAGTTTTATATCTCAGTTCTCTGGTCCGTTCCATTGGTCTATGTCTATTTATGTGCCACTGTCATGCTCTTTGGTTTACTACAGCCTTATAGTATGTGGTATAGATTGAAGTCTGGAAATGTGATGCCTCCATATTTGTTCATTTTGCTTAAGATTGCTTTGGCTACTTGGGCTCTTTTCTAGTTCTAAAGGAAGTACAGAATTATTTTCTCTAGATGTCCAAAGTGTGATGTTGGTATCTTGATGGGGATTCATTAAATCTGTAAATCACTTTGAGCTATACTGACATTTTAACAATGTTGATTCTACAGATTCATGAGCATGATATGCTTTGCCATTTGAGTGTGGTGCCTATAATTTCTTTCCAGTGTTTCATGGGATGATGGGAACACTTTATCCCTGCTTCAGACATAACAGAATCAATACATACATCCAAAAATATTTGAGCCCCATACTATTTTGAAAGAAAAATGTAATCACTGAAGACATCCAAACATGGAAATTAAATCCTAAAACATTGTTTTGTTTTGGTGATTTCCTGGGGTAGGTATCTACCTCAACACATCAATGAAAGGCCAATTTTATGTGATAAAACACAGGAAGTCATTATAAGGGTATAAAAACCAATGACATTAAAATCAGCATTAATGCCCAGCGGATTAAAGCCAAATAATCCAGTATAACAAAATGGTTAGGTCGAATTCTTATGATATTGTAATTGTTAGGTGTATAAATTAGAGCTAACATATGTTTGCATGCATGAGGTAAGAAATATAAACAAATTTAAAATACAGAGACCTCAACTCTAAAGGTAGAGGATATTTTCCTTTTATTACAATACTAAATAAAAGCAAATTAAATGAAAAAGAAGTAGTAGTCCCATGGGGCCTTCTTTGGCAGGTGATGGTTATTCTCTAGTACTCAGTGGGGCTCAGTAGTGATACACTATCGTAGGCATCTCAAGTGTTTCTGCTCTACCAGGTATACTTTCTCTTTGTTTATTTCTTCATTTTATATGTATCTACACTGGCTCACTCTCAGACTTAGATGATAGTTCCACAAATCAAAGTAAATGAATAAAGATGCTACATTCTACTCATAGTTTATATTGTGTCCACTCCAGTGATCAGAATTATTCAAGGTATTATGCCCAGTTTATTCCCTCGGGAAAAGAACACATTCCTATCAGACTCTGAAGACTCATACAAATTAGCTTTGGGTGACTTTAACCATTAGTTATACATATTCAGGGCTGTCAGAATTTCACTTAGCTTCATGTAAGGACCCCACACAACTATTCAATCTTCACTTTTATCTTATCCCACATGTCATGGTTGATTTCACCAGACTCTTTGACAGGCTTACAGCTATATTACTTTCCCGTTTGGAGGTAGACAGATGGTAATGAAATGAAGTAATTAGGTCATTATTTCTTTTCCAATAAAGAGAAAAATCACTTACCTAAATAAAAAAATCACAGAAGATGTAAAATATTTGGATGCAAAGTCAAAGGTATAAATGTTAGTTTCGCAAGAAGTATGTATCCAATTTGTAATCTTTTGACCGTTTTTGTTCTTAGCATCCATAATTCCTTTAACATGCTCACTTTTTTCCTTTCCCAGATTAAAGCCCATTTTCCATTTTCTCTCACTGAGATTATAGAGCAAGCATCCCTCTATTTCTCCACCATCTTCAAAATGCAAGCAAAGACAGAACAGTTGCAACAAACTCCAGAGCTAAATCAGTGCCCCGGGTATCCTCCTTTCTTGAACAGACTTCTGCTACTGTTTTCAAACTAGTCCCACTGCCTCCCTCTTACAAAGCGTTCTTCTGTTTGCTCTCCACACATCAGTCTTTGAATGATAAAATATGATTTATAACTTTCCTGCTCAAAATTATTCAATGTCTTCTCATTCCACTGTAAAAGTTTCAAGATTTTTTTGTGCTAAGATGCTCTGCTCTTAAGATCCGGCCCCCAGGACCATGGTTGTTTTCATCACCTACCTCTCTGTTCTTTATCATCCACTTATGGTGATATTAGCTTTCTTACCTCTTATTGCACAGGCTAAGCAAATTTCTATCTTAGGCCATTAGTACCTTGTATTCACCCAGGCTAGGACCCAAAATTTGTTCCCTCATTTTATTTATTCAGGCTTTAGTCCAAAAAAATCTTCTCCCAAGAAAAATAATCTCTTTATCAGCCTATCTAAACCACCCACCCACACTAGTCTGCATCCTATTCCTCTGGCCTAGTTTTCATCCTTGAGCACATACGCATTCATGGAGTTTTGTATTATCTTGTCATTTGGAGCCCATTTTAGCCACTAGATTATATAGGCAGACACTATGTAATCTAGTGGCTAAAACTATTTGTTTACTGTTCTATCTTTTGCACACATAACAATGTCTGACATGTTACAGGTGGTTAGTAAATATTTGTTAAATACGTGATTACATTGGAATGAAAAACCTAATTATTCATCTGAGAACGTTCACAGTCTTATCAGAATACCCACAAGCTAACAAAACAAATCTTTGTATTTGTGACAACAAATCTCCATTACTCCCCCCTTCAGAAAGAGGAAGGATTTTTTTCTGACTGAAATCAGTTAACTATTTTACTTTAAAAGGAGGGAGAGCAGTTCAGAGAGAACCTAGCTTTGGGGGAGAGTCTAGGAGATGGGTGAGGGACAGCAACTGCAGGGTTTGCTTCTAACCATCCTTCTTGCTTCTGCTTGGACCCTCCTTCAGCTGATTCTTTACTGGTCAGGGTTAGTGATAACAGGAGGGCGAGGTTAGTATGGCTGTGGCCTTATCTTTAGGAGTTTTGAAAAACATCAAAAGGATTTGTGCTATTTTGAAATTACTTATGGTGCTAGACAAAGTTCTTTATTTTTCTATTTTATTTTTTGAGATGAATTTCAACTCATTTATTTTTTTAATTGATTTTTATTTCAGAGTACGGCAGGAGTGCACACATTTTGGTTACATAACTTGCCTTTTTACATTCGAAGTCAATGTTATAAGTGTGCCCTTCACTCAACATATGAGTATTGTACCTGTCAGGTGGGGCAGGCCTCCTCCCACTTCCCCTGTACTGAAATTTTATTGATAAAAATAGTAAATGTAACATATGTTAAGAGAGATTTTCAATGATGATACTGAAACAAACACCTGCGCACTCACTAATTACTCAGGTGAAGAACTGGGTTGTATTGATATATTTAGGCTCATTGTAATCCCTGTCTACATCACATACATATTCCCTTACTTTCTGTACAGTCTTACTACACATTTGTGTTCCTAAAAAATATTAAGTTTAGATATTTTGAATAAAAAGAATATACTATTAGTATCCTTCTGTAATTTGCATTTTATGCACAAATTGGTATCAGGGATGGACTCCTGGTAAGGAATTGTTTGTTATAATTTACATATTTATGTTCTCGCTTATGAATTCCATCTTTCATGGACAGTGACTTTATCTCCTATTTCCTGTGATGCTTGTCAAAACTTAGCCAGTAGGAATTAGTACAAGCAATTGGGCAAACACGGATTCAGGATATGCCTAATTCCAGGGATGCTTTCTAGCCCTGGATGTTTGCTATTTCCTTCCAGTTCAACAGTTCTCACACAATATTTTTGATATCCTTTATTGGCTCGTCCACCTTTCTGGGAGGTTAATCCACCCTACTTCTGTCACTAATTGCGCATCACTCCAGGGCTGCACTGCAAAGTGAATCTGGGCTTTAGAATATATTCGAATGAGCCTTTATCTTTGCTAAACAATGCTCAGAGATAGTGGGAAGTGTCTAGGGCATTCCATGCATTAGAGAGCTGGATTCTTTACTGAGGCAAAGGCAAATAGGCTTCTCTCTTGTAATATAATGAGAGAGAACATTGGCCCAGTGCTCACTATGTGCCACACACACTTCTAAGTATCTTACTTCAATTCATTCATTGAATCCTCTTGGAAAACTTATGAGGCAGATATGAGCTTTATTACATTTTACATGTCATGAAGCTAAGGCATGGTGAGTGCAGGACACTTGCTCGTGTTCATGCAGTTCATGAAAAGAAGAGCTCAAATATAAGGATTTGGAAGGGAAAAGCAGCTGGGACATGATTGTTCACAGAACTCAGAGAGAAAGTGAAACAGACTACAGAAAAGAGATGTCCCCCAAATGTGAGGGCTTGGGTACTCGAGTGGGGAAGAATGATGATTGTCTCCTTCTCCAAAGTTAATGTAAGTGTCTAATCATATGTGATGACATCTAGTGTCACACCTGACTTCTTTTGGTGTGTGCCAAATTGGCTAGGAAAAAATAAGACAAAATTAGGAAAAAAATAGGAATCAAGTATGCTCTCAGAGATGCTGAGCCTGTTGGAGCCCTACAGGACAGCTGATTGTCCTTTAGAGACATGAGAGGAAAATGGATGTATGAATTAAGCCAAAACCATTGCAAACTCGCAATCAACTGGCAGGCCTTAACATGTGTAAAACAGGGAAAAAATTGGTGGACGTACATGACCCCAAAACCAAAGAGGAAAAAGACATTTACAGGTACAGATGAGCATCAGATTCACCAGCATGTCAGAACCGTTGCAATAGTAGTTAGGACACCAGGGGTTGGGATCCAAGAATGGGGTTCTAGGCAAGAAAATAGTTAACATGACAACTGGATGCCCAAGAACACAGCAGGTCTGACTTGAAAATATATTGGATAAATATTTGATTAATGCTTTAATTTTCTCTGCTTCATAAATTAATTTTCAGTTCAGGGAGTAGAGGTTGAAAATAAGGAGAGTGGTTTAGTGGCCATATCTGCTAAGTTTAAGAGGATTGAGGGACAAGGAACAGGTGGCCCATTAGTCAGTCTTTCCTTTTTTTTTTTTAAACTATGATTTAGTCTGTGGCTAAAAATTTTATTTAAAATAAGAGTGCTCAATACTATAATTAAATAATTTTATCATGCCAAAAAAAAATCATAGAAATGGTCTACTTAAAACAAATATGTTTGAATACTAATAAATGCAATTACTATTTTATTTGTCAAATCCTTGAGAAAAAAGTTAATCTAAATAAGTGTCTATTACAACATATATTGCTTGTATTTACTGTTTTGTTTTGAGACAGAGTCTCACTATGTTGCCCTCAGTGGAGAGCTGTGACATCACAGCTCACAGCAACCTCAGACTCTTGAGCTTAAACGATTCTCTTGTCTCAGCCTCCCAAGTAGCTGAGACTACAGGTGCCCACTACAACACCCGGCTATTTTCTTTGTTGCAGTTGTCATTGTTGTTTACCTGACCCAGGTTAGTTTGAACCCAGCAACCCCGGTGCATATGGTCGGCACACTAACCACTGAGCTATGGACACGGAGCCTGTATTTACTGTTTTAATGAAGTATCTAAAGAGTAATGAAACTGAGGACTATAGAATTATTTACAATGGGTTTCTATAGTCACCAGAGAAGGATTAATAAAGGGAAATACAAGTTCAAGTTGACAAAAATAAAAATAATTTTAATTTTAATATATGGAAGAAGCTAATGCAAGAACCACAGGAAGCAGAAACTCAGCCTACCTCAATGCAGTGAGTATTTGCAAGCTCTCTGCCCCTTCTCTGTGTTTTCACATGCACACATGTAGAATGTAGTAAAAGAATGGTAGATAAACATAGTAAAAGAATGGTAAAAATTTAGAACTAGAAGGGATATTAGATTACCTAGTTATGTTTAGCCTCTTATTTTAAGGATGATATAAACCAGGGAGGTTAAATGACATGCCTAAAATTAGACACTTTGGAAGCAGCAAAAGGAACCAATTTCCACAAAAACTATGGAAGTTTCAAGGACGAAACAAATAGAAACTAAAGAATTCAGGTGGTTTATTGGGCTTCTTGGGGTGGAGATGGTTTTGTTAATCATTCCTTTTCCTTGTCTTTAGTGTGAAGTCTGTTGGTTGTAATTTCAAAATGATCAGGGACTCAGTAAACTCAGATTAAAAAAAAAATGATCCTTAAGGAAACTTTGTGTCAAGAAGTGAGAGGTAGTGTTAGGCATGAAAAGAGAAGAGTAGAAAAATGAAGTAGACGTCAAAGGTGAACTTGCCAGCAATGTAAGGGGCACGATTGCTGTGATTCCTTTATGGACACTTGGATTTCCAAGTTGGAAATGTTTTTTTTTTTTTTTTTTTGTAGAGACAGAGTCTCACTTTATGGCCCTTGGTAAAGTGCCGTGGCCTCAAACAGCTCACAGCAACCTCCAACTCCTGGGCTTAAGCGATTCTCTTGCCTCAGCTTCCCGAGCTTCTGGGACTACAGGCGCCCGCCACAACGCCCGGCTATTTTTTGGTTGCAGTTTGGCCGGGGCTGGGTTTGAACCCGTCACCCTTGGTATATGGGGCCGGCGCCTTACCGACTGAGCCACAGGCGCCGCCCAGTTGGAAATGTTTTAATTAGAATGTCATTATCTGGGGATCAGTGCTGGAAACTTAGTAAGAAGTGGCTAATTTTGATTATCTGCCAGACCTTTCTCACTTAAAAGGGCATTTAACCCAAACAACAGACTCACTAGCAAAGTTGCTTGATGAAAAAAACTGCAGAGGAAAAGAATTACTTGTGGCAAAAACATAATGCTAGCAATCTCTCTTTTAGTTTACCATTATTTTTATACTTTCCAAGTAGACTGCAGTCCAGGAATAGCGCGCGCACACACACACACACACACACACACACCCTTCATCATTATAGCTTTGTCACTGGCTCAACTTTTGATGGAAGAAAGAAAATGTAAGAAAGAAAAAAATTACATTCAGCAGATAAAGATGATTACCTTTCTTGCTTTTTACTGCCTGTTATTATGATGCCAGATTTTTCAAAACATAAAAACAAATTTTGAAAAACATAACAAACCCACAAGAATGGTTAAAAATTTAATGAAGTAAAAACTACTAGAGTCTACCCTGTGGAATATTTAGGGGGCTAAGTCCTCTGGTTTGTATAAGAAAAGCCAGCAATCAAATAGCTAATGTCAGATTATTGTTTTGTCCAAAAAGTAGGAAAACAGTTTAAGACATTGATGGCAAAACTTCAAAAAATACTGCCAAAGTAGCAGTTGAAAGGAAAGTCAATAAATTCATCAATTCTGAGTGGCACTTCACACCCAGTGGTCACAAACATAATTGGATCCTGGGACTGTAGTTTCCTGACTAACACACAGCTTACTAGAAGAATAGTCTTTAAAATACGCGGAGTGAAAGACAAAGTTTGGTAATATAGAACGGGGAAATTAGCAAGTACAAAAACAGAGAATCTAATGGTATAAACTGCATAGGGAGACACAGCAAGAGGAAGCTGTGGGGCAAGTAGCTGGACATGGGTGGCGCCTGTGGCTCAACGGAGTAGGGTGCCGGCCCCATATGCCGGAGTTGGTGGGTTCAAACCCAGCCCCGGCCAAAAACTGCAAAAAAAAAAAACAAAAAAGTAGCTGGACATAGAGGAGGAAGAGAAAACAGCAGACCTATGTTCTCTTACAACAGTCTCATCTCATCCTTCATACTTAGAGCAAAATAATACAGTGAGGAGGGGAGCAGGTCAGAGCAGCTGTTTCTTAGACAGATGAGGTTTGGAATGTATCATTTTGCCCATTTAAATTGGTGGGTCCCTTCCTTCTAAAAGTATCAGAATGTGAAAGTCTGGATGGAAAATATCGAGGCTGAAATATGTGTGCTTCCAGGCTGTAGGTCATCATTTCTAATTCATTTTATCCTTCCACGGTCCACTTTGTAAACAACAACAGAGAAGGTGCTGGGCCCACTTTTAGCACTATGTGCATAGACTGAATAGTGCCCACCCTGCCTGAGCCCTAACACACAATGTGACTTGGAGGAAGGGTCCTTAGGAAGTAGCTATGGTTAAATGAATCATAAAGGTGCTTTACAGAGACGGGTAGAAGGAGAGAGAGAGAGAGAGAGAGAGAGAGAGAGAGAGATATCTCTTTCTTTTTGTCATGAAAGGATGCAGTGAGAAGGTAGCTGTCTGCAAGCCACAGAGAACTTAACAGCAACCAAACCAGCCTCTGCTGACCTTGGACTTCTAGCCTCCCAAACTGTGAGAAAATAAATTTCTGTTCCTTGAAGTGTCTGGGCTATGGTATTCTGTGATGGTAGCCTCGGCAGGTTAAGATACCATACACACAACATAAATTAACTTTTTCTACCTCGATTAATTTATTACAATGTTTACCAAGCATCTATAATGTGCATGTAATTTCCTAGGTAATGAAGGCATAAATGTGAAAATCACCTAGTTTCCATCCTCAGGACAGCAGAAAAAATATATACACAAATAATTAAAATATAGATGAACATCTTATGAAGGTGGCATAAGGATGTTAATCAGGCTAAGACTTTTCTTGATAAATTGAACTTTGAACAAAAATCTAATAGAAATAAGTAAGGCAGCCATTAGAATATTGGCATGATACATTTTGAAATATGGCCCTTCAAACCTTTGAAGTCTTCTTGTTGAGAATCTCAAGAAATTCCCATTTTATCTGGGCAAGCTCATGACTTCTTTGACTAATCAGCAGAGTGAAAGTGACACTGTGCTTTTGAGGCTGGATCATCAAGGCCTATGTTGCCCCCCTGTGTTTTCTCAGGATGAGTTCTCAAGGGAATCCGGCATGCATGTGAGATACTCACCTCTGAGACCACCATTCTGCAGAGGCCACATCAATTGAGCTCCAAAATAAAGATGCCAAATCAGAATTGCTTAGTGAAGCACCTCCTGACTCACAAAATCATTACATAAATGATGGCTATTTTATACTAATCATGAAATAAATGGTTGTGATTTTAAACCAGTAAGATTTGGGGTAATTTGATATGTGGTGATAGTAACTAGAACAGGTGTGGGAGAGGAGCCTGGAGGTGATCAAAATGAAGCAGCAACAGTAATGCAGGACCCTGCCCAAAGTGAGTCAAGGAGAGAGTTAGAGTTTGGAAAGGTTGTGTGTGGTACCTAACACGTTAGCAGCTTCTAGACTATTCTATGTCTGGTCTAGTGAACAATTCTGATAAGAGGTATAAGACCTAACTCACACATTTAAAGGATCACTCTCACTGCTATGTTAAAGAGATTGTTAACAAACAAGTAGACAAGTTAATAGGCTATCGCAGCAATCATGGGGAGAGATGGTGGTGTGACTCATCAGACCCTATGTACATTTCAAACATGAACTGGATGTGGAAGATTTGAAAGAGAAAGAAATTAAATTTCACTCGTATGTTTTGAACAGCAAATGAAAGAATGGTTGTGTTTCCATGGTAGAAAATATAAGAGGAGGAGCAGATTCATAGGGGGAAAACCAAGTATATGGTTCAGATTAATTTAAGATTCATGTTAGACATATGTGTGGCTATTTTTCATAAGTAGATGGATACACAAATCGGTAGTTCAAGGAAATGGTTGAGGGTAGCATTATATATTAGGAAATCTTGATGGCATAGATGGTACTCTAACCCAAGGTACTGAGTAAGCTCATTCAGACTGTAGGGTAGATAATAAAGAAAAGAGATCTGATGTCAGAGTCTTAGGACATTACAAGGTAAAGAACTTGGGGAAATAGGAGGGATGAGCAACATGTACTTGAGGGAGAGATAGTGTTGTGCCAGAAGCCAAGTGAAGACTGGGATGAATGTAAGTGAGAGCGTGATCTACTTATATTAAAGTGAAATGATGACTGAGAATTGATCATTGGATTTGGATCTACAGTGGTCAAGAGCTATTTTGTTGATTGGTGGTCAGATCAGATTGAACATTAAAGAGGGAAAGAGGAAGGAGAAATTGGAGACAGAAGGATTGAAAATATTTTGGAAGTTTTCCTGTAGAGGGCCACAGAAATGGGTAGTAGCTAGACAGAAGTGTGAGATAATATTTCCTGAGTATTAATAGGACATACTATAGGTAGTATTAATGGAACAGTAGTGCTGATGGGAAAATGCTTCAAATTTCATGTTGAGGAGAATAAAAAATCTTTCATGTCAATCAGGAATTACCTCAATAAAGGGAAAAGCTACCTAGTGAGGCAAGATCTCAGCTGTTTTAGGGCTTCAAAGATAACTATGCATTCACAATTCCACAGAGATTTCCCTGGTGCTTCTCACAGATCCTAAACTCGGAACGTATTCCTTCCCAACCCCTTTCCTCTGTTCATGGCTGGGCCCACAACATTCCCTAAGCCTGCTTTCACATCTCCTAACACCCATGCATGAAGCATGCTTTTATAAAATAGATATCTTTAACGTCTGCGTTTGATCAGTTCCCTGGCTACAGTCCTCCCACTAATCTTGCCCTGTTAAGATCTTAGAAAGGCTTAACAAACTTTTCAAATACTGGCTTGCTACCCTTTAATTGCATTACAGGAATTAATACCTTTGATCCACAGGAATTCTTTAGAAGTAAAGACCATAATTTTCTCTGTTTTTTTAATGAGGAACCTAAGGGGAAAGGGTCTGAAAGACCTTGTGCGTGGTGTATACTGAGAAATTGCAGTCCCTCACTTGTTCAGATCTTGACAGCATTCACCTGAATATCTCACTGTCCAGTCTTAGTGATTGCAACTTGCTTTCTGTCCAGATATGAAGCACTGTTAAATCGCTCTACCCATACTTCCACACACTGGCACCAAATCCGCAGATGTTGTACTTTCACACCATAACTGAATAGCTGGATGTTAAATGCACTTGAATAAATGGAAAGAGTAACAAGGGAATTGAAAGAATTTTCTAAACCCTAAATACTTTTATAAATGTTAGTAAAAACGTATTCTTTCAACGATAATTGTATTTTATGGACTAGCACATAAGCTATAGGTGTTATAAATAATTTGTGTATATTTGGACTATGAGCAATGAGAAGACCTGATGTGCACAATCATTTGTTCAACCCAGTCTTTACTTTGCTGTGTAGAGTTAGCTGGGCTCTGGGCTCCTACGTGCACAGCCTTATTGACTTTCTGTCCACACCTGCATAGGTAAATGGACAGTTAATGATGGGGTTTTCTGATATTGGTCTTTGTGTTTTCAGGAAGAGACTGCTGCACTCAGCAAAGGCTCACATATCAGCCTCTCACCCACCCTGCCTCCAAAGAGGAAAGTTCACAGAGAAATTCTTGATTACATAATTTTGCCTGAGTAATGGTAGTGGCTTACATTTTTAAAACCTGCTATTCCTTCCAAAGCATCTACAATTTCATAATTTCATTTGATATTCATAATGGTGCTGTGGGATATAGGGGCAATTGTATTGTCCACATTTTACCCAGGAGGAAAGGAAACTAAAACTTAAAAAGTTTAGCTAACTGGGCGGTGCCTGTGGCTCAAAGGAGTAGGACGCTGGCCCCATATGCCAGAGGTGGCAGGTTCAAACCCAGCCCTGGCCAAAAACTGCTTAGGTCACTGAGTAAGAGGCTGGTCTGGGATTTGTACCCAAGTTTTCCGAGTTAAAGTCTGTAAAAAGGCTTAACCAGGGTTTGCACTATTTTGCTTCTTGAAAAAATACAGCCTTACAGTGCCCTTCAGAGTCTTGCACAGAAATTTCTCAAAGGGACTTCCACGTTTGGAGATTTCTTGCTGAATTAGCTTCCTTGCCTCATGTCTCCCCGAGTCTCATTTCACACTTGGCTCACCCCCTCACTGGCCAACACTTACCCCCTTGCCGTGTTCCTGATTCCAAAGCTTCTAGGTTTCCAGTTTTGAAGTCTATTAAAATACATCTTCCTAAATTATCCTTATTTTGCAATTTGGGTTTTCCCACTTGGAACATTAATTCTGAATGTAAATTTATAAGTAAAAACTATTTCATTTAGCAGTTGTTGAGATCACTTCCTTCATGTCTTATATTTTTTCTTCACTCAGAGGTAATCCACATCAGCACAATCTGAACATCCAGTCTTCCCCCTGGAATGAATATGAAATATTGCCAATGATACGTAGGTGAACTTTGCTTACAAAATCATTTTATTTTGCATAGCACAGATTCTAAGTATTTATATCTAAATCACATTCTTTATCCAGAGCATAATCCAATTAGTAAGACTGTAGGAGTACATGGCTGACATCAGATGTTTTGTAAGACATTTAAGAAGTGCCATATGTCAGGTACAGACCCAAGAAAGTGATGGTGTCAAAGACAGGAAGGATTGTAGAGACCTAAATAGAGGGGCTAAGAGCAGAACCCTAAAGAGGGGCTAAGAGCAGAACCAAAAGCCATAGATAGAGTTAGAAAGGCAGCCCAGCACAGCAAGCCCACAAGGAGTTCAAAACATGGGGAGAGAGGGCGGCACCTGTGCCTCAAAGGAGGCAGGCGTTGGCCCCATATGCCAGAGGTAGTGGGTTCAAACCCAGCCCTGGCCCAAAACAGCAAAAACAAAATAAACAAACAAACATAGGGAGAGATATGAGAAATTACCAGAAATGACTTTACTAAAGTTTTCTGCTTTGTGAGGAAAAGACTAAGGACCAGATGAGAACTCATTAATGGCATCACACTCCTTCTTCTTACAGAATGCCACACATTGCCCTTTGCAGAAATTACATTCCTGGGATTATTATTAATTATTACTAAGTGAGAAATTACACGACCTGAAACATATTAAATATATATAGCCCTTCAAAATGCAAGCCTGCAGGCTGGCATATTGGAATACAGGACTCTGGCTTTGACATTCACACAAGGGTAAGTCCAGATATAAGTTAAAATTAAGCAAAATAGTTTGCTTTAGAAATAAAGTCCTATGTTATTTTTTTTTAGTACAGTGCATCATAAATCAACCTTTTTCTATTAGAAAAAATTTTGTTCATTTTGCAAAAAATGTATTGTGCATCATGTTCCATGTTTTAAATGTCTCCATTATTTTAAAATGTGTTGCTAGTAATGCATGTCAATGGCTTAAACACCGAAGCCAAACGACACGAAAATGATACACAGTTGTGCCCACCTTGTGCGCATCTTGCAGGACATATTTCACTTGCTTTAACTTTCTCTGAACATCAAGGAGTCACTCTCTGCAATTCCAACAGAACACAAATGAAGCACAATCACTCTTCACTAGTCTAGCTGAACACAAACCAAAAGCCGAGAAAGCATTTTAAAAAACTATCACCTGAAATCTGCTGTTGATACATCATAATGGAAATTACACATATTGCATGTTCAGGCATCTATCATAAAAGGTTTACTGCAAGGAGAACAAAATAAATACCAGATGTGTTGTATCTATCTAATACATGCCATTTTTTTTTATTATATGTATTGGCCAAAAGAAATTATCCTTGCCTGATAATTATTACTTTTTCCTGCCAGATTCTGGAAAACTAAGACTTCCAAAGAAGTGACCCATTATATTATGAACAGAATACCCCAAATTGCCTACGCTTTGTCTAGTCCATGAATATTTACTAGGGATAGAACTGCAATTGGATCTGTCTCAAAATTCTCCTAATTGGAACAAAAAGTCAAACAGACAAATAAGAAGCACAGCAACTCTCACACAGATAAAAAGTTTACTCAGAAAAAAACTGAGAGAAAGCTTCAGAAGACCATGAATATCCTACTCGCTCCAACCCAGATTGACAGAGACCATCCCAGCATAAAGAATAGCTAAAAATAAAATGTTAGCTAAAGTTCCTAAAGACATCTGCGGGGCACACAAAGGCATTAGGGAGTCGAGGTAGAGAACCAAATCAAAGCAGTGAATTTAAAAGTCTATCTGGTAAAACCTGTCTTTAGTAAGAATTCTTATGAACATGCCCTCACGTAGGATATTCAGACAGTTTAATAGGGTTTTTTGTTTGTTTGTTTGTTATGGTTGGAACTAAATTGCTTATTTTAGATTCCTTTTATTAATAACTAGTTTTTAAGTCACATGCCTTATAAATAAACCTAATTGGATTAAGACAATAACAGCTGGGTTTGCCCTCCTGTCCAAGCATGCTTCTAAAAACAAAATGGCCAAGTAATATGAACCTCAGTTACTGAGGGACACAGCTCTACCTGGTCCTGAAACCCTGGGAGAGGTTTTAGGGAATTGATCTTGGTGTGGAAACATGCCAAAACTATGGCAGCCTATGTGCCAGAAGTCTATATAATGAGAACATTTATCTCAATTAAGTTTCTAACTCATTCTAATGATGTAATTTAAAATTCAGATAACTAAGGCCAAACTGGAAACTATTCAGATGGTTTCTGATACTCACTGGAACTGATTTTGAATTTAGACAGGCAGAATAATGCTGATGGCATAATAGGAAAGAGTGGACACTATTCGCAGCGCTCAGTAAGGAGTGGCGCTTACTTCCTTCTCTGACCGCATCCTTTGCTCCCTTTCCACTTTCCTGGCCTCACATAACAGAATCTTTTTAACACAGGTTTCTATTTCTGAACAGCTTCCACTGCTATCATTGCTCCTTTGTTGACATTCCATTCTAACATTGATTCCTTAGCTTCTATTATTGTTGGTGCTGTTACTATTATCATTTGGTCATTTCAGAATTCAATATGAGGTCTTGGTACAAATGCTTGACCTTTCCTCAGCATTCCCACACAAACCCCACTCAAGTGCCTCTTCCTCCCTACCCATCACCACTCACGTAAGGACTCAGCTTGGGTATTTTGCTTGAGCCTAAGAATGGGAAGGACTAGTAGGATTCATAAAGTCCAGATGTCTTAATTAATTCATATTTCAGGATTCTAGTTAATATGCTTTCAAAAGGCAAAACAACATTTAGAGTATTTGTTGAGTACCTACTGTGTACTAGATATATTAGAAAGCTTGAGCTTAACTAATCTAATCGTGAAAAGTGAATACTGCTATTGTCTCCATATTTTTAGCTAATGAAATTGACTTTTAGGTAGAAAAGATTAAGGAACTCAATGGAGACTGCCCATTAATAAATGGTCAGACCAGAGAAAAAAATTATCTACCTCCAAAAACATAGATACCTTTTGAACTGCACCATGATATTTAACTTCAAAATTACTGAACACTGAGTTTATACAAGTAGACAGACTATGCACATTTGATAATAGTACATACATGCATACATGTATATGGAGAGGGGAGTATCACTGTAAATGGCATCTAGTAGTCAGGGTGGCCAGGGGAATGAGGACAGTGAGAGTCTAGGGTTAATCCCAATATTCTCAGCTCAGGGTCTCCAGTCCTTTAGTGAATTGTGATTTACAACACCATTTCATAGTGGTCTGGTTGCTTCATTAAAATATACCCCGTGAATCATATGTTTATCATAGAACTATTCACAGTTGCAAAGACACAGAACCAGCCTAAGTACCCAACCATTGATGACTGAACACATATTGTGGAATATACTCAGTCATAAAAAAGAATGAAATCATGCCCTTTGCAGCAACAGGAACGGAACAGGAGGCCATTCTTTAAAGTGAAATAATTCAGAGATAGAAAGTCAAACACCTCCCATGTTTTCATAAATCGGAGCTAGATAATGAGCAGAAGTAAGCATATAGAGTGGAACGATAGACGTTAGAGACCCGGAAGGGTGAGAAGGTAGGAGAGGGGTATGGTATGAGAAATTACCTGATGAGTACTATGTATACAAACCAGGTGAGGGTTACATGAAAAGCCCAGACTTCACCACCATGCGTGCAATATATCCACCTAAAAAAACTATATAAGTATCCTGCAAATAAAAAAAAAAAAAATCAATCACTAAATTAATCAATCAAGACATCAGTGAAATAGACTCAACAGAACAATGCTCCAGGGGCATATTATCTGCAGTTCATGAGCTGCACTGCGTTGGGCATGTCAGCTGGTGTCTTAATGTTTCATATTCTTTATGTTTAAGATAAAAATATATAACAAGTAGTTCACAGACTTATTATGAAATTAAGCTCTCAGATTTCCTAGCTTGCAGAAAGCACTTGATAAATGCATCCTGTTATTTATAGTAGTACAGAAGGTGTCATTCTTTTTGTTAACGGCTCAAAGAGGAACTCTATTGGTGAATATTTAATCTATTTTAAATTTTAAAGCAACTTTTCTTGCTTTAGCTGTTTCTGTTTGCTGTCTTACAAATGCGCATGTGTAATGAAGGCGTGGCTTTCCTGTAGTGCATGTTCTCAGACTACCTACGATCTTGATGCGTGAGCAATTTCTATGAACACCCAAGAAAATTTTGCCATTGTAAAAAGTTTATAAATCATTTTTGTGTAGTTCAAAAGAGAAAATAGCTTTTAGGCTATTGTACTGAATAAAATGCATAACTCATAAGCTAATGAAAGGAAAAGGAAATATTTTACCAATATTACTTTAAACAGCAAAAATTAATAAATAGTCAAAAACAACAGAATGTATGAGGAAAAGAAAGTAAATGTTAAGATGAAATCTCTCTCTATATATACATCTATATTAATAATTGCATTAAATATAAATAGGCCAAGTAATCCATTTATTTATTTAATTTTTAATTATTCTGGGTACATAATAGTTGTATATCTTTACAGGGTACTTGTGATGTTTTGATGCAGGCATACAATGTATGTGAATTAATCAAATTAGGGTAATTGGGGTATCCATCAGCACAGGCATTTAACATTTCTTTGCATGAGGAACATTCTGATTCTATGCCTTAACTTATTGTTGATGGTAGTCACCTTATTTGCTATCAAATATCATTCATTCTATCTATATAGCTACATTTTTGACCCGTTAACCATCTCCATCTATTCCCCCTGCCCCACTACTTTTCCAGCCTCTAGTAACCATTGTTTTCCATGAGACTGCAGATTCTAAACACAACATATTAAACATGAAGCAGGAGATATCAGACCTGTTCACCAAAGAACATCATAAAAAGAATATAAATATAAGACACTGAGTGCAGAATATACTGGATACACATAAACTGACAAAGATTTTGTATCTTTTACATATAACTCTACCATACAAAATAGAAATTTTAGCCAATAGGAAACAATAGTGAGAAAGTTGTATAGGCATTTTACACACATAGTCAAATAGCTCAAAAAATATATAGATGTTCAACATCAGGAAATTAAAACTACAATTTTCACCAATAAATAAAGACACACCAGATTGGTAAAAATCAAGAAGACTGATGTACCTCTGGGTAAAGTGTTAATTGCTACAAAATTTAGAAAAACTGTCATTATCTTCTAAACTGGGAAATATAGGCAGGTGGGTAGACGGTAGGTAGATTTCTTACTACCTAGGTATTTTGTTATTACGTATATTCCACACACATAGGCACAACCACATGCACACATTTCACACATTTATGCAACAGGAGATGTCTAAGAATGTTCATTACAGCATTAACCAAAATCATGGAAACAAGTAAACCTTTTATCAAACGTAGAGTAAAATTCAATAGCAGGATATGTATGCCTTGGAACAGGGTACAACAAAAACAAAGGCAATGAACGATTGCCAAACGTGGCAATATAAATGAATGGCCTGAAAAACGTTTCGGAAAAAAGAAGACAGAAAGAAGTACCACAAAGATAATTCCTTGGTATAAAAGTTAAAAATAAACAAAACTAACCATGAGGTTAGCAGTGAGAGTAATGATAATTTTTGAGAAAGGAGTATTGTTGTGATACAGGAAGGATAAGGGAGATTTTGGAGTATAATGACATTATAATATTACAATTATTAACCCAGGAGATGTTTATTGGGGCTTGTTCTGTTTCTTATAAGTCATTGATCGGTATAATGATGTATTTTGTATTATACTACAATAAAAGTGCATTTTAAAAATAGTGGAAGAAACAGAACATACATTTTCAGAATAGTTATTCCACAAGAGAGTATGCTTGATGTTTTTTTTCCAAATTCTCTTCTTTACCATTTTCCACCGTTTTAATCTTTCTTTTAAAGGCTATTATTTTGTGTCACAGTTGCTAGTTAATGGAAGAAACTGACCTAGTGCTTCATATTAGATATGTTGTGTTTAGAATCTGCAATCTCTGAGAATGCTATATTGACATGACGATCCTTATACTTTAACTTAATTACTTATTCTCCCTTTAAACTGTGACCATCTCAGATGATAAGATGCTTTATTTGATATTTGATCCTTTACATTCAAAACTGTTAAGAATTCACTTTTCCATTCATTGAATGTATGTTTATTAAGAATCTGCTATGTACTGTTCAATATTCTACTCTTCTTTATGTTGGGGTGAGTGATCAGGACAGAATAAGCCATTGGGTTCATGGATTGATTACAGATAGCTACTCTTATCTGAATCCACTATGAAGAAGGTTTTTTTTGAAGAAGGTTTTTATTTTTTTTCATAGTGCATCACTGAAGTCCTAAATATAAATATCAAAATGAAAAGTAAAAAAATTTGGAATTCCTAGTAAACATATCTCCTCCAAAGCCACCCTAAAATGGGTAGGATTACCAAGTTTTCTGGTACATTGACATTCTGTTTAGAGTCCTGATACAAAAAAGAAATGTCTTTAGTGAATGGTAGGTCTTTCCTTCCAGGCCAAAGTTATTAATAATTATAGTTTTAGTCTTACACCTATTACTGCTCCGGGAAGGCAGCAGTGGTTCTGTAATCCCGAACCTCTCCAGTTGTACGTGTCACTGTGTGTGCAAGAGGATGGGACCAGGCCTGCTGGTGGTGGTCGCAGTTCACAGTGCTCATATTTCAGCATGGAATCGATACCATGGTGAAAAGTTGAAGGCTTAATGGTATCCTGTTCATACATAAAGGTAAAAATAGTACCATGCTGAACAAAATGTCCAGAGTCTGGCAACTCTTACAGATGAAATAACTAAATTAGTTCTGTAGGGGAGATCAAGAGATCTGCCAATTAAGTTCTGAGTATACCACAAAGACTTATTTATCCAAAAGTACCTGCTATAGCCAATTATAGTACCAGATAACCACTCTTAGATTCATTTACTGAAATTCTTTTCTTAAGATTTCTCATAAAATGTAAAAACCCTTGGGAGACATAATAATAATTCATTTACACTAAAATGTTAATGGCTCAAATGATTCCCATGCCCTGAGAATGACCATTCTCAGAAGATAATTTGCCAGTTGCAGGGAACAGAAGAATGATTGTCTGCTTTACAAGATGTGGCACGGAGGAAAGACTGTGGTTCCTGGTGTCAGGAAGACCTAAGTTTATTTCCTGGCTCTGAAAGATTTTGCTTATATCATTTTGAACAAATTATATGATCACTCTGAACCACAAACTTATATGAAAAAGAGCAACAAAACTATTGTTTATGAAGTTTTTGTTAGGAGCAAGTTAACAAATGAAAGCACCTGGTAGTATAGCTACTTTCCTGATAAAAAAGAAGAAAGTATGGGTTTTGTTCGTGTTTTTGTTTTTTAAAACAGCTATTTAAAAACGTGATTTGCTGTGCACTGGTAAATTCTTCTACACAATGGAGGAAGCTATATGTCAATAGGATTCTGAGGAAATGTTGGCCCTGGAGATATTACAAATTTCAAAGAAGCCAAAACAACCAAACAAAAAAAAAAAAAAAAAAAAGGAGAAATGTGAAACTATGATCGTAAATGATGTTAGATTGCTAGTAAAAGGGTAAGGTAATGGACTGGGGAAATATGTTGACACCATGGGTGTGAAAAGCCAGGAAAGCAAAAATGCTGGAAAAGGCTTGAGGGATTGGTTGTCATCCAATTAATTAGCTACAACACATATGTGTGTGATTTCACACCCCCCAGAGGACTCTCCCCACAAGGCAGGGATAGAAGGCATCTGGAATACCTCATTTAACAGGGCCTCTTCAGTCCCTCAACATTGATGGATATCAGAGTGATCAAGACAAATGATTAAGAGTTTCATGAGGCTGTTCTCTGATGAAAAAAATAAGGAACTGAGTATGTCGAACTTGATTCGAATGGCCAGGTGCAAATCAACACAAATCATTGTGACTCATTATTACAGAGTCAGAAATTACCAGCCCATTTCAAGTCTTCAATCTGGAGTCTTTGAAGTGAAACCTGGGGATAAGACTGCTGGGGTATAACACAGAAATCAGTCCTGTCACTTTGTCAGTGTCTGCAGGTTTCCTGATGAAAGCCGGGAGCTTGAGCCTCTGGACAGGGATCCTTCTGGGCCCCTCCCCCTCCTTCCTTCCTGAGCCAACCTTGCTTTATTTTAAGTTACTACCCTGAGGTGCTCATACCTCAATCACATCAGACTACTGATCATTGATCCAACATATTCTAGAATTTTTTTTGAGTCTCGCTTTGTCCCTGTGGGTAGAGTGCCATGGAGTCATAGCTCACAGCAACAACTTCCTGGGCTCAAGAGATTCTCTTGCCTCAGCCTCCTGAGTAGCTGGGACTACAGGTGCCTGCCACAATGTCTGGCTATTTTTAAAGATGGGGTCTCGCTCTTGCTCAGGCTGGTCTCAAACCCATGAGCTGAGGCAACCCACCTGCCTCGGCCTCCCAGAGTACTAGGATTACAGGCATGAGCCACCACACCTGGTATAAGATTCTAGAATTTTCTATTTCTCTGCCCTTATTGATCATGTTCCCTTAACTTAAAATGCTCACCTTCAATTCCCATCCAATTCTGTTCATTTTCAAATCCAAAATGCCCAGCTACCCAGTCACTGAGCAGTACACTGTTCCCATTAAAGATATGTACTTGAATGGACTGATGGCCTCGCAGAAGTTGCTCTACCACTTTCCCTGGGCCCCATAGGTGCTATCTAAACTTGACACTGCTTTGAGAGTTGGGTGATCTCAAATTGATCCCATTAAGTTAAATTAAAAATTAAGTCGTTTTATAGAAAAATAATTATATTCTTTGTATGCCAGAACCTATCATCTGAGATTCCATATCTTCTGAAGTAGCTATTATGATTATATTAGGAGCACAAAATACTTAGGTATCAATTTATAGACTTAAGAACCCGGAAAAGCAGTTTGACCATCTTTTCCTGTAATGCTCTGCTTCCTATATGCATTAACAGTAGCTTAATCCTAAGAGCCCAGCAAACAGATAAACTGGTTCAGTTAATTATTAGTTGCTGACATTTAGTATTGTTGAAAAGAGATATTCTTAGATTAATAGTAAATAATGATTGGTAATCAAAATAATGCAAAAATTTCTGGGAAATTCAGAGATGGGGTTAAATTGGTATTGTTTGGCAGGATCCACAAGATTAAAGCGGAGAAACTGAGAAAGATTTTGTGTGTGAGGAAATAATCAATGACTACAAAAAAGGAAATTGAAAAATATCTAATGAAGAGACTGTTAAAATAAACATGTTGGGTTAAGGGGATGAACTAATAATGATATCATGTTCTGTGTCCACAAGAGCTAAATATCATTACCTTTCTCAGGCTAAGAGGGCCTGAGAAAGGTAATGAAGGCCAAGGTGAGAGGGCCTTGGAAGGCCAAGGTGAGAGGGCCATAGTTGTAATTCAAAGAGAGATTACAGTAAGAGTGTTGGCTTTGCATAGATACTATGAGAATAAAAAGAAGGAAAAGCGAGAGAGAGGAGAGGAGGGGAGGGGAGAGGCCCTATATCTTGTGTCATGCCCATATCTCCCAGTAGTATCTCCCACTAGCAAAATATGACCAGAATCCAGCAGGTGATCAGGCAATCAGGCCAAGTGATGGTTTCCAAAGTGCCCAGCCACCCAGTCACTGAGCAGTGTACTCAGCAGATATATTCAAGTATCTATCTTTAATGGGAACAGTGGTGGCATCCTCAGAACTATCTTTAAAGTCGAGTATGTTGCTTTAGTTGCTGAGATTACCGTCAGGAGATAACCCTCTGCTGATGCCGCATTATCCAAGGTTATGACCTTTCTGAAGCTGCACATGTTTGGTTACAGTTCATTGTGGCAGTATAAATGCTCAGCCATTTATTCAAGTGCATTCGATTTTAAAAGACCTTTCTGGTTCCAGTGTCTACACAGTTGGCTGAAGTCTTGCCTCCATTTCTTATCTGTTCTGACCTGCTCCTCTACCTTCCTTCCACACATGTTAACCCCAGGGGCATTTCCCAATAAACTTCCTACATGCTAAACTCCATTTCAGAACCTGCTTTTTCAAGGGTGCCAAGCTGCAATTAAATTTTTGCTCTTCCTACTTCTCAGTCACAAGTTTCAGTTGAAGTGTCTCTTCTCCCAATCTTGTGGCTCCCTCTGACTTTATTCTCTCCTTCAACCTGTTTTCACTATATTAGCTATCTATTGCTGCGTCGCAACATTGCCACAAACTTAGCAGCTTAAAATAACACATATTTATTATGTGGCATTTTCTGTGGTTCAGAAAAAAGTCTTATAGAGTTGCTTAATTGAACCCTCAAAGTCTCACAAGATTGCAACCAAGGTGTCAGCTAGGGTTTTAGTCTCATCTGTGGCTTGCCTGGAGAAGGAGGCACTTCCCGGCTCATGTGGTCATTTACAGCATTCATTTCCTTGTGGGCTGTTGGGCAGTTTTGATGACCAGCATCTGGAAGCCCCCTCGGTTATTCTTATGTTGGTTATTCTCAACAAAGCCCCTTGCTTCTTCAAAGACAGCAAGAAAAATAATTTCCTACCTATATGGATTTCTATCTTAGGTCATCATGAAAGTGACTCCCATCACCTTTGCTGTATTCAGCTGGTTAAAAACAGGTCACAGGTTCTGTCCACATTCAAGGGCAGGGACACAGAAGTTATGACTAGTAGGAGGTTGAGATCAGGGGATTCCTAAATTCGTGAGGTTTCTATGGCCTTGTCTATCTAGATGCATCAAAGCAGCAGCCAAATACTTTCTGGAATCTTGCTGTCTTTCAGAGAATCTCCCTTGGAGAGCAGGGCCAGGAATTTTCTCTCTTGGACCAGGCACGTTGTTTCCTTGTTGATTCTCCTTCTCTATCAGAGAAAATGAAGGCACAAAAAGGTAAGCCGGGAGAACACAGACTCTGTCAATTTTGCTTAAAGGGGTGATAAACTGTTGTCTTGTTACAGGCATGCAATGGGAAGCGGGGAGGGGGTTGAGAAGGAATGGAGAAGGGCAGGGGAAGCATTGGCCATGGCAAGATGTGCATTCCCCATTCCACAGACACTTGGAGAACTCAGCTGTTCCACTTAGCAATGACTGGCTTTAGCATTAGCAGTATGTCAGCAGCAAACTCTAAAATATTTGGAAGGAATTTGAAACATATTATCAACAAAATTAATCTAACCTAGCCTAGTAAGTTCCAGTAGGTGTTTTGTGATAGTCTTGTGCAGCATAATGAGCATAAAAATGTAAGTATCATGTAAGAAATGATTGGGGTGAGAATATGGGACTAAACATATTTTAAGCACCCTTCTTCTGCTGAGAACTTTATTATTTCATCTTCTTATATTTCCATAATCACCTTGTGAGAAATGTGTTAGAACTACCATCTTAGAGAAGTCAGATGCTTAGTGAGATAACAAACCCTTAATGCCACAAAGCTGGTAGAGATTGACTTACCGTTTAAAACTAAATCTGTGTTGTCTGTATGATGTATTTTTATTTGCTATGCTTCCCTTGGAATTAGTAAAATATTTGTGTAATCCTAAACAACATTGCTGGGGAAAGCTTGGAGAGCAGAAATGCTGGAAATGGGAGAGGGAAATATGTGCTCCCAAACATCCCCTTCTTCCAAAAGAAGAAGATATGTTTAGAGGAATTGGTAGACCTGGAATTTGAAGCACAGACTCAATGAAATATATTAACTTCCCTTCTATTTCCTCTTGAAAGAGGTTGATAGCAGCTGGAGGGATCCAAGCCAGTACAAACAACAATTGCTTGATAGCCACCTGACCAAAGATAAAATCATTTCTGTTCCTCATGAAATACTCGCTGGAGAATTAAAGAGGAGGGAGTGAGGGCTGTGCCTAGGGGACAAACAAGACCCATTGATCCTTAGTAAAATCTTCCCTGGGTATAGAATACCCTTGTCATTCATTTGTAAAACAGAGTTATAATAAATAGGAAGAGAAAGAAGTCCATTTATGTGAAAATAAAAAGCCAAAACCTGCAAGGGATGAATTAGGTGGAAAATACGTATAGCTAACAATTTATTTAAATGAAAGGAGGGTAGGAAAATGTCATCCAGGTAGAAGAGCTTACAGAGTTCAATACCTGAAGTAGGCAGGAATTTAACCAATCATAATTGTACTAAGTCCTATTATTCTTCCTGGACACTTTGTGTACAGAGATGGCTGTGCTGGCCCGTAAAGTTGGTTCTGCCTTGATAAATCCTAGAAAAAAACCTTTCATGTACACAAGGCTTGTAGAGCAATGTGGAATTTCCTGGGAATTAGATGTCAAGGGAAACATGTATTTTCTAAAATACATAAATTTGAAATGCACAGACCTTTAACCTATAGGAAAGACAAAGTTTTTAAAAAATATATCATTTAATTCTTATTAGTACTTTCCCTTTCATGAGCAATTCAGATCAAAGGTCAAAGCTGCTCTCCTGGTGAAATCTATAGAGCGGAAGATCATGAAGCTCAGGGACACTGAGATTTAAGGATAGAAAAGTCTAAAGACTTAGGTTTTGTTTACCTGAAAGGAAATGTGGCCTGGTGCCTGCTGTGTAAGATTCAGTCTCTGGGGGTAGAAAAATTAGACAACAAAGTCTCTATAATCTAGATGGGCATGTTGATGACACATACTGATGCTGTTGGACGGAATGTAGATAAGGTGTTATGGAAATGATGACACTCGGGAGACCAAAGTCACAAGAGAAGGCTTTGTGCTTTCCCTGCGTTTTCGTGTCTTTTTTTCATCCAATCTCAGTTGCTTTTCTCAACTAAGTTCCTCTCCTACCTCCTTTTATCCTCTCAGGAATTTTTCTTTATTTTTTATTTTATTTTCTGGAAAACTGAAGACGATTGGACAACTGACCTGTCTTTCCAAAGCTTATGTCCAAGTTGAAACCACTTTGAGTCGCCCTGCAGGATTTAATACAATGCTTACACAAAAAAGAAATGTTTTCTAATATCTGGATCCATCCTTTTCTCACTCGAAAAGTACACAATGTGGGCTTAACAATTTTGCACATGCCAACAACTTTCACAGAGCTCTGAAGTATCTTAATACTGAATCATATGCTGTTACCAAACGTTCACATCTATTATTTATTCTATTATTGGTGTCAATGTGCTGTATTCATTATAGCTACCTTTTGGGTTGATTTTTCTTTAAGTAAATACACTTACGAGTTCACTAAGTGATTGACGGTTCTTTTTATTCATCTCCCCTCACCTAACATAATCATTGCTAGAGGGCTTTTTGGCAAACAGAACTATGTTACCGTAGATAAATATGTCACTATGAGCGTGCAGCATAAAAGAGCAAGGAATGACAGGCTTCAGCAGCAGCAGCAGTTGAATTCTCCTTGATGATGTAGATAATAGCATAAGCCTTAGTTTGATGACAATAGGTAGGCATAGTAACTGTGTGCTGGCTAGGCAGAAATGACAGGAAAATGAGCGTTTTGATATATTCCGATAGGAAAGTTGCAATATGCTTTCTAATTGTGTGAATTTAATCCCTTCTTTATACATTCCCACGATTGCAATCTTTCCTTGTTGACTCTTCAGGCAATGGACAATTACTAAAAAGCCAGGCAAGCAAAAATAGTTTAGAAACATTTTACAGGGGTTGATAATAAAAATCAGAATGTATTTTTCATGTAAGGATTTTTTTTTTTCTGTGATGCTATATATTCCAGAAAACACATTTAACTATAAACTCCTCCTTGGACAAAATTATTATACAGAAATTCATGCAATTAAATACTGAGGCTATAATTCCAACAGCAATAATACTTTTATAAGATTGTAAGGTATTGGAAAAAGAGATACTCACCTTCTTCCCACCTAGGGACCTGGTTAAAGTCAAAAGCTGTTTTGTGGAGACAAGCTACATTCTTATGGAGGCTTTGGAGCAATATTTGGAAAACAATGGAGGAATGTAAGGGGGAGGATAGAGGTTTATATGCAACCCCTTCTCCTCACTAGATAAGTCCTGAGCCAAGATGGAGTGATCCAGTGATATGGGGTCCCTGATTCACGGTGTTTTACCCCCACCCTCAGGGCTCTACAAAAGGATGATTGCCACATTTCCCGTCTAATCACTGCCAAGGTAAAGGTGAATGCTGAATTGCATAGGACCGGATACTTGACTGACTTAGCAGAGAAGATTTTCGTCTTCTATAGAACTTTATTTCACAGAGTGGCACATCAATATAAAATATTCATTTTTTGCCACTTTATACTGGTTCTAAAAATTAGCTGAGGTTACTGCTCAGGCCATATATTTAAAACCTGGTCCTCATGTCTGAGGAGCAGCCTGAAGGCAGGACAGACAAAAGAAGATTGGCAATTTTACAACTTTTCTGCATTTAGGGCAGAATGGGATGTGTTACTCCGAGTTACAGAGGGAGAGATACACAAAGAGCAGTTGCATTTGAGTGGAGTCCAAAGATGTCTTTACACCGTTTAACAGTGTCCCCAATCGCCCCACCCCCAGTACTTACCTTTGCATTCCCTCATAGCCTTCCTGCATTGCTGTAAGGTGTGGTGTGATGTTCTAGACTTACTTTATAGCACAGAAGAACAACCCGGAGGAGGAAAGTTACTTCTTTAGAGTGGCTAGTGTGTAGCTAAGTCATTCTTCCCATGTATTCTTTCCTTCAGAAGATAACCTGGGCTTTTTGACAAAATATCCAATTTCTTAGAAAATGCCTTATAGAATCGATATCCTGAATTATGTATTTGAATAGAACAGACCAGGGAAAGCCTATGATTTCATTGTTTTGGGTTTGGTGTGTGCTGTGGCAGGGAGGTAAATCTGATGCAAACCCATTCTTAGGAGTGAGATTTTAGTGTTTGATGCCTGGCTAATATCTGTAGATAGAACATAGTTACTGGTTAGGTACAGACCAATGATTGAGGGGTTTTTTGTTTTTGTTTTTTAAATGTCTAATGTTGTAAGTGGTAATTAGAACATGAAGACTAAACTTTAACCGTACATGCTGATTTCATAATCTCTTTCAAAATGCCATTAGCAAATTATAGTCAGATTGATTCACAAACCACAATTAATCACTGAATCTTTCAGTTAGCTAAAAATAAAAGACAGTAAAAGCTATAGTTATTTTATTAATAACAAAAAGTACTATACTTTCCTTCTTGTCAAGGTTCTTGTCTTTAGAAGATTGTTTACTGCTTTTTTGCTTTATTACCTTATCTTGAACCTCTCTCTTTTTTTCATTTCCTAATTTAACTAATTATATCCTCTTTACCTTAGACATTTTGAGTTCTCTAAAAGGTTTGGCCATCAGTTATTATAAGGAGCTTTTTAATATATCTGGTTGATTACTGACATTACCAAGGAAAAGAAAACAAAGAAAAACTTAATTTTCAAAGAAATACAAAAATGACTGGCTTAAAATGAAAAAACAAAAAAGAAAAAGAAACTCTTATTTTTCATACTAAAACTCTGCAATCTCTTGTCAAAGCCAAACTAGAGTATATGAAGAAATAAGAGTTTTCTCAAATGGCAAGGTGTCTTCTCCTTTGTTAATAATAATGCCATTTTTTTATACCAATTGATTAAAATTCACAAAGGCTAAAAGATATTCTGATTTTTTCCAGTTTATCTTTTTAATTGGACATTGCATAAAACAAGGCATAATTTAACTTTTATCATCTAAATAAAATAATGGTTAATCTGTAAGTAGAGATGGGACAAAAAAGATTTCAGCAAAGAAAAATATAAATTGTTTCTAAAATATTCAGTTTTTATTTAAAAATGGGTAAATTTGAAAATAATTTACAACTGGGGATAAAGAAAGGGAAAGTATCCAAAACTATGTAGCCCTCTTCTTATATTTTAATAAGATATTCTATCATTTTATGAAGATGCACATTTAAATATATTTTAACAATGTTTTCAGTCTTACATTCTATTTCTGAATAAACTTTAGAAGTTTTAAAAATAATACAGTTTTATTGCTTTATCAAAAAACTAAAATAACCTTGGTAATACAATAAAGAAAAATAAAGATTATATACTATCACAGCTAATAGTTCTTGGTCATAATGATTAAATTTTATAGAATAAAATCTTAATTTTACTTTGAGGTTTTTAACAGAAGAGATATTTTCAAAATTTTAGACTGTCTTAATGTATAAATATCATTACTAATAAACATTGTTAATAAACATTGATAGTATACATTTTTACTATAAGATATATACGTTTTCTCTCTCATAACCTCGACTTAGTGATACTAAGCAAAAAGTTGTTTAAATTTTGTTGGGCAGCAGACCTTTGTAAGTGAGTGGCTAGTACAAACTTGTTGGAAAAGAACAACACTTTATCTTCATTGTTGTTAAAATGTGTTGTCGTGGAACTGAAAATGTACAACTTTTACTTGCAAAAATGTGATCATTCTTATATCCACTTCAGAAAGCTTCTAAGAGCAGGAACAAAGAACTAACATTATTATATTTCTAAGGAGGATTGAAATTTTTACAAAGTGTGTTTTACTTGATCCCTTAATTCTGTGGAGACAAAACCAACTTTCTTTGTTTTACACCTGGAAAACGTGAGGCTGAAACAGAGACTGTATAATGAATTGCCAAGCTTCTACACATAGCCTGTTGTGGCCAGGTGTGGCCAGGTCCGGCCCGGTCTTTTCCTTCTTAATCCAGTATGGTTTCTCCAGAGGAGGATGAACTAGGTTACAGAGACAAAGTATTTGGAGGTAATTATTGACTTTACAAAAAACCTTCAACTCCAGCTATCCCCTTGCTTTTTAAAATTATTGGGGACGGAAGTGTAGGCAGAGTATAAGTATCAACACGCTTACTTTTACACCTATTACATGGCAGTAAATGAGAAACTGCACAACTGTTTTACTTGTCATATTCCCACAGTGATTTTTACAAAAAAATAAGGGCAGGGTGTGTGAGATGATTCCTGAGGTCCCTTCCAGCTCTCCCATCCTGTGATTCTGCCATGCTGAGAGCAGAATAAATGTTCACCAAATGCATGCCGAATGAATTAATCCACTTCAGACAAATGCAAGTGATATAGCTGTCATCCTTGAATAATAATAGTCCTGACAGCATCGTATGCTGACAGCAATTCTACCAATCATTCTTAGATTGATCCAAAGCGAAGAAAAGAAAACATTTAGAATTTGTTTTTCTCTATTCATAATTTTAGACTATGAGTTCTTCAGACTTTATAGAACATAACCATGGAAAGACATTTTGGCTACCTGCTCATCAGCTCCAAGTCTCTTTTGATATATTTTTATGTGTCTTTTTGAAACAACTTCCTCACTTTCCCCAGAGATTCACACAAATGACTAAAGGGTGAAACTAACCAGATGCCAGGTGACATTTACACTTTAAAGACTCTTTCAAGGTCCACAGGAAGCCGGTTGGAAAAGCAGTGGTTAATCGGATCTGAAGTCTTAAGAAAATGTTTTAGGAGGAGTCAAGGTCATGAATTATCAAAGAGGAGGTGAAGACATTTCAGATGGGTGAGGAGGAGATTTCAGAAGAGGAGTTGAGACAGCAGTGCATGCGTGTGAAGGGGTGCCTGCAAAGTTGTGGTGGGCATTAATGAACGCTGACCGGAGGGGTTAGAAAGGAAACCAAATGAAGCATGGAAGTTAGGAGGGGGCCGGGTAGGGAGAGGTCTTTGGATGTTAGGTTGATTTATTTTTTTTTTCTTGCAGCCTTCGGCAGTTAACATTTAGCCTACTTTCACGCTCACGCTTTAAAAATGGAGAATAGCAGGAACTGGGTCCTCCTCCTGGAGTTTAGGCCCACGATGTATCCTGGTGCTCTGGCTTTACCAGGTCTCTAAACTGAATGTCAGCAGGGTGGAGATACTGCAGACCCATGCCTATAAGTTATAGCCTAACCTGACTCTGATGTATGGAAGTGAGATCCAGAGCTCCTCACATGTTGACCGTGAACCCATACCTCAGAGAAAATGCCTTTCAGCTTCCTTCTGTTAACTCATGGAGTGATCAGAATGGGCAAACAAAAGGCAAACAAACGTGTCTCTAAACTAGATCTCTCCTAATCTTGACTGAGATGGGACTTTTTTTTCGCTCACATAAAATAGTTTATAAAAATAACATTGAATGAAATCAATCAAAATTTTAGCTCATGATATTTAGCTTATATCTCCTTACACCATAATATGGTGCCTCAAATAAAATAACCTAATGGATTGGTTATTAATGGACTACTAAACACTTATGTTCACTGATATCATTTTATTTATTTATATATCTTCAATTGCTACTGATCATCTTAGCAATTTTTAATTTGCACATATTTTTGTGTTAAATAGTTATAAAAATTAACTTTACTAACTAAATTAAGTCATATAATATTTTCATACACAAGATCATTTTATCAGTTACATAAAAGTAAATAACAGTAATGATTTCTATGATTTTCTATAACAACCAAAAAGTAAAATTAGATGGAAAGAAGCTGTACATAATTGAGTTTATGAGATCATAAAAAAATAAAAAATTACCCATAACCTAAGGCAGTAGAATCTAAAGAAATATTTGTACCAGAATGTTTATTGCAGCCCAATTCATAATAGCTAAGTCATGGAAAAAGCCCAAGTGTCCATCGATCCACGAATGGATTAATAAATTGTGGTATATGTATACCATGGAATACTATGCAGCCTTAAAGAAAGATGGAGACTTTACCTCTTTCATGTTTACATGGATGGAGCTGGAACATATTCTTCTTAGTAAAGTATCCCAAGAATGGAAGAAAAAATACCCAATGTACACAGCCCTACTATGAAACTAATTTGGGACTCTCACATGAAAGCTATAACCCAGCTACAACTTAACAATAGGGGGAAGTGGGAAAGGGGGGGGGTGGGTAGAGGGAGGGGAATCGGTGGGATCACACCTGTGGTGCATATTATAGGGGTATTTGCGAAACTTGGTAAATGTAGAATGTAAATGTTTTGGCACAGTAACCGAGATAACGCCGGAAAGGCTATGTTAACCACTGTGATAAAAATGTGTCAAATGGTTTATGAAGTGAGTGTATGATGCCCCATAATCATATCATTGTATACAGTTATGATTTAATAAAAAAAATTAAAAAAAAAAAGAAATATCAAATACACACTCTGTGCCAGAATTTTACAGTTTAATCCTAAAAGATTATTTTGTGACCTTCAGCCTGGATAGAAACAAATAAATAGACCTGCTTCTGTAACAAATAGAAGTTCAATTTAACACACTTCATGGCTGCAAGGACGAAGCGACTGCTTCACGGAGGTGCCCCCTTTCTTCCTCCTCTTATTCCTTTCTCCTTCATTAGGAATGCTTTCATTCAGGTTCATTACATAGTCAGTGGGCAAATTGCATCTTGATCATTGTGCTCCATCCTCAGTAAACACGTGCCTTGCTTCTTGTGATGGACAGAAGAAAAGGGCAAAAGTGATTTCGGTGAATATCAGAACACTCCCAGACTTTCAATAGGAAAGGTGGACCCTAGGGATGGTAATGCATTTCCAATCATCTCAAGGCATTCAAGGCATCTGGCGATCTCGTGTGACAATCTTTTTCCCAGAATATTATCAAACGTTTAAGAAAATATTCAGCCCTATGTGAATGTAATTCCCTCATCAGGATTTACAGACAGCCCTCCAATCCTGTATTTCTCCTTTCATTCCACATCTATGAGATAATATTTCTGTATCCACCTTGCTCCCTTATTTTTTTCACCATTTGAAAAATTTCTTTAACTATAAATTCCTTTCTCCTTTAAAGTGCAAAGTATACGATATGAGCTTCTTTTATTTTTTGTGTGAATATTAAGTGAAATAATGTAAGTAAAATAATCTGTATCTGCCATACATGGTCAGGACTCCGTGAATGCCACTAGACTTTTCTAATCATTCTACTGTGTTTTCTGATTTTTCATGTGGTGAGGCTGATGATTCAGTAAAAAGATTATGGGCTTTTAAGTCATATAAACTGAGTTGATGTTTTGTCTTTGTTAGTATGTAGATGGGAAAGCAAAGCTTGGTACTTTATTAACCCTGAAGTCTCAGTGTGATCATCTATTAATTGAAGCTATGAATGCCTACTTCCCATCTCCATAGTGAGAATAAAATATGAGCATGAAGGGAAAACACCCCAAAGGCCGTTCAGACTGTATTGCTAGGCCAGCCAGAGGGAAGACACTTTGCTTCCAGGGTGCTTTTGGCATGTTCTGTCTTAAAAGTTTAGAATTGACCAGCTGCTTTCTTAAATAGCTGCCAAACATTAGATTAAAAGATGATCGTGAGGAAAAAGCAACTGATGTCAAGATCCACCAGATGACCTCTTGTTTGCCGATGACCATTGATATGTGCGCAAAGCTTGCTTTGGACCGTGAACCCCCTTATCCCTTCCTTTATAAGTTGTCAGTAAGCACAGACAACGATGGTCTTTGAGACCAGTCTGCCATCCCCTCAGCTTGCTAGCCCATGAATAAACCACCTTGTCCTTCACCACCTCACTTCTTCTGTCCGGTTGTCGAGTGAAGGATGGCCACACCTGCGTTCAGCAATACAACTAGAAAAATGACTGCCATGTGGTAGTTACTTGGGAAATGACAGATAGGACTTGGAAACAGAGTACTCTTCCCATCTTTGTTGTTCTTTTCAGGCAAACCAGAAGACAGCCTTCTGTGTTCCACAGACATTTTAGCATTCACCTTCTGATTTTTCCTTTCTCTTTGTTACACCATTATTTTGGATAACTTCAAACTTACCTTGACTTTTTCTATTTCACATTAGTAATTGGTATTTGGCTTGTATTATCATTGAGAACTCTTGTAAGATCTTAAAATAGGAACTTACTCTTTCAGACCAAAATTATTTCTCCTCAGACTCCATCACTTTCCTCTTCTTCATCCTCATCATGGCCTCCATTTCCTCAGTTCCTCTGTGTTCTTAGAATTGAATTTTCTCCCCCCATCCCCACAATCAACAAGTTTTATTTAACCATTTCTACCTCTTTAAGTTTTCTATGTCACTTCATAAATCATTCAAACCAATAACCAGTGATAATTATTTTGTATAATTCTCCATTTTTTGAAAACATTTATATAGGATTTATTTTAATTATCTTAAATTTTGAATTAAATTCATCAGTGAATCTACTTGAGACTGTTTCTTTTTGATTTAAATCACATTTTAAATGTGTTTGATGTAGGGTTTCTCAAGTTTTTAACCGCTTTGGATCAGTTTTGAGAATTTGTGCCATTCAAGGGATTTATCCATTTTATATAAATTGACATATTGTACCTAATTTCCTCTTATTTTTCTAACAGTTTAATGTCTTTAGGAGCTGCAATGTATACCTTCTTAATTCCTAATACTGATAATTTATTCTTTCTATGTCTCTCCCTTTATTTGTCTCCTTTTCCCTTCATTTCTCTGCTAAGGTAGATGTTTACCAATTTTATTAAATTTTTTTTTCAGCTTTTGGCTGGGACTATGTTTGAACCCACCACCTTCCGCATATGGGGCCGGCGCCCTACTCCTTTGAGCCACAGGTGCCGCCCCCAATTTTATTAATTTTTACAAAAAAACAGTTTCCATTTTTATTGATTCTTTTCAATTTTTACAAAATCATTTTTTCTCTTTTCTACATTATCTTGTGAATGTATGTACTTTGGATTAAATTGTTCTTTCCGTTTCGATTCCTAAATAAAGCTTATACCATTGATTTGAATACATTTTTCTTTTTATACAAACATTTAATGCAATTCATTTTTCTCTACTATTACCCAAATAAATGCCATCTTCTTTCCCAAATCAAACTGTTGTTCTCATTGCTCTGTATGTAAACTTAACAATTTCCTTTGTCATTCAGATACTGAACTTCATTTTTTGTCTCCCATCTAAAACTTGTATTTATTCTTGCAAATTATGTTGATTCTATGTTCAAAAATCTTCTAAAACCCATTTCCTATTTCTTAAGGCCTCTGCAAACACTCTGATATAGACATTTAATCTCCACCTTTGAATTTCTTTACACCTTTCCATATTGTTCATAAAATTAATTATAATTGCAGTCTGTACACGTTCCACCAGAGCCTTCCAAACGTTAGTTTCACTTCCTGTCTTAGGTTCTCTACCACTTATTTTTCTTCCTCTCTTTTCCTTGACCTAGAGTGAAAGAACATAACTCCCGTCTCTTATTTCCTTTGCTTTCCAAACACTGTGCTTTTAGCCGTGATATTCTTTCTTCCAGAGATACTTATCTTTTGCTCTCCTGAACTTATAAAAATTTTATGCATTTAAAAGTGAGAAAATTCTTTTTATTTCATGATTTGATGTAATATTCTTTTTTTTGAAATTGCCTAACACTTTATTGGACTTCAATAAGACATTCACCTAATGCCACTAGAATTTTAGCGTATAGGTAAAATTCTAGTTATTTTTAAATTACTAAAACCAGAAGCATTTTCCTAGTCACTCTTTTCTGGGAAGATGCTATTTCCATGTCTAAGAATGGGTGGGAAGAATTAACATTAAATGAACGAGTCCCTTTTCTCCACATCCATGCCAACATCTCTGGTCTTGGGATTTTGTGATATAGGCTAGTCTCACTGGAGTTAGATGATGGGAACACTTTTGCACTGCTGGTGGGAATGCAAATTAATACATTCCTTTTGGAAAGAGATATGGAGAACACTTAGAGATCTAAAAATAGATCTGCCATTCAATCCTGTAATCACCCTACTGGGCATATACCCAGAAGACCAAAAATCACACCATAACAAAGATATTTGTATCAGAATATTTATTGCAGCCCTATTCATAATTGCTAAGTCATGGAAAAAGCCCAAGTGCCCATTGATCCACCAATGGATTAATAAATTGTGGTATGTGTACACCATGGAATATTATGCAGCCTTAAAGAAAGATGGAGACTTTACCTCTTTCATGTTTACATGGATCGAGCTGGAACATATTCTTCTTAGTAAAGTGTCTCAAGAATGGAAGAAAAAGTACCCAATGTACTCACCCTTATTATGAAACTAATGTAGGACCTTCACATGAAAGCTATAACCCAGTTACAACCTAAGAATAGGGAGAAAGGGGAAAGGGAGGGGAGGGACGGGGGAGGGAGGGGGAAGGAGGGGGATTAATGGGATTACACCTGTGGTGCATCTTACAAGGGTATATGTGAATCCTAGTAAATGTGGAATGTAAAGGTCTTAGCAAAATAACTAAGAAAATGCTACAAAAGCTATGTTAACTAATGTGATGAAAATGTGTCAAACGATCTATGAACCAAGTGTATGGTGCCCCACGATCATACTAATGTACACAACTATGGTTTAATAAAAATAAATAAATAAAAATAAATAAATAAATAAAATAAATGAACGAGTCCTACCGATTATCATCAGTAGACGTTCCTTCTCACCCTTGCTCCTGGCTTCCTCGCTGGCACCTGAGACCCCTCACCCACAGTCGGAAAGGAAGAAACTGGCCACACTCTTTTAGGGCTGATTCAAATATTACCCATTACAGCTTGGGGGTGAGGCAAGTCCTGAGATATTTAGAGGGATTTATTTTAGCACTTTGGATAATTGGAAGCCTATCAGCTTTTTAATCTTTGTTTTCATCTTGACATGGTGTTTGGGTAAGGACAGTATATTCAGCCTTTGAAGCTCACTAAAGCTTCTTTAGAACAGCCACATGGTTGGCATTACTATCATGCTGCCTTTCTAGAAGACAGGATGTCACTCAGAGATCCATGCTTGGTCAATGATTCACAACTAATTCATGAGAAAAGTAAAACAAAAATGTCAGACAATGAATCATTAGGACATATTTCAAGAAGAATCTGTATCTTCCATAGTAGTTTCTTGTCTAACTCGGCCTATGTTTGCTGTGTATGTCATGCCAGGATAGAAAAATAAGGAATGTTCACCCCAACATTCTTTCCTTCATTCCCCTTCCTTCCCTCTCCCCCCTTGCACTACCTTACAAGTGGGCAGAAATATTCTTTCTCCTTGGTGCTCTCGTATTATGAGAAAAAAGGCAGTCTTGCAACACTTCTCATTATGAAATTCAATTTCTGGAAGCAGCTGCAGGGGGAAGCTCATGAATAACAAGGAGAGAGGGAAACAAAATTTGTGAGGAAAAAAAAAGAGTTATTTTCCTAGGATAGAAAGATAATTCAAAATGCAACAAATCAATGAAACAGAGATAAATCTGTATGAAAAAGAACTACTGGGAAGAATATATATTGTATATGGTGTAGTTTTGTTAATAAAAATGCTCATTGTGAAACTGAGAGTAGAAAACTGGAGGTTTTTAAATCCCCCATGAACTACAAGATGCATCTGTTTCATGCATCGTAGGGCTGAATATTAATGTTGGAAGTATGCTACACAGATAATTTTTACACTGTGTTTTGTGATCTCTGGGCTGTGAGTTTTTTTAGGTGTATTAAATGTGTATTTAATGCTGAAATTGTCTCTGGTCCATGCAATATGGCATTATTAATAAAATATCTAATAAAGCTCCAAAAACTTACCACTTAAACTCACTGTTCTTTTGCCCTTCTTACCCCTTTGCCCCCAAATAAAAGCCATATACATTAAACCTGTATGAAATTGAGGAATAATAAATATGACCATTTATTATATTACTTACTATTACAAAGAGACTCTTTACAATCCAGTTTGCTACTAGGGGAAAGATACAAGCTCCTCTATGTCATCTCTATAGTTTGTGTGACTAAAAGGATGGGAGCCAAGGATGTAGGCGATTCAGTCATGGACAGAGATGTGCCTCTGATTTTGTCCACCTGTTTTCTGGAAGCAATCCATTGCTTGGCCTAAGGGAGGAGCAGAGATGCTATCCCAGAGGCTTCTCAGTTCAACCTTCTCAGCCTTCTGTGAGAGTGAATATTATAAGTAGCCCTGTCCAGGACTTCAAATGGAGTTAGTCTTCCTGCAGGCTTGCTGTTGCCCTCATCTCCGCTGGAAGCTGCTGCAGACAGAAGTGCTCCAGGCCACTCCTTTCTTCGCACCCCACTGGGTGAACTAGGATATCTGACTGCCATTGTCCCAGAGAGGAGCCAGAATTGTAGCAATAATGGCACTATTTCTCCAAGTGTCTTGAGTCTAATGCTACCTCTGCCTGAAGATGTTTTAGATAAAATCCCAGGAGGCAAGTACAGCTGGCTGTTATCACACACAATGGGTGCTCTGCTAGAAGGTCATCTGGTCTTCAGAAGGGTGCCTGAAAGAAACGATCTGAGCATTTCACATATATGTCCTGATTTTTTTTTTATTAAATCATACTGTGTATGTTAATGCATTTATGGGATACAATGTGCTGTTTTTATATACAAGTAGAAATACTTTCATCAAACTTGTTAACATAGCCTTCATCGCACTTTCTTAATTATTATGTTAAGACATTTATACTCTACACTTAGTAGATTTGACAGGTACTCTTGTAAACTGCACCGTAGGTGTGGTCTGACCAATTATCCTCCCTCCACCCATCCTACTCCTCTCTTCCCCATTCATCTCGGGCTGTAGTTGGGCTATAGCTTTCATATGGAAGTGATAGGTACTGATTTTTAGATTAAAATGCCCCTCTTGACCTGTTGCTTGCCTCAGCGTATTTTTGAGTTGGCTTTAATGACCTGACTGACTTTCTGCCCAACTCATATGCAAATTAGAGCCTGTTCTACCCTGGGTCCTTATACTTGGAGGGTATGAATGATATGACAGGGGACTGTTGGCGTCTTTTATTTCTCACAATTCTGAAGGCTGGGAAGACCAAGATGAAGGTGTCAGCAAATTTGGTATCTGGGGAGGGTCAAGTTTCTGATTTATAGATGAAGCCTTTTTATGGTGTCCTGATATCATGGAAAAGAATAAGGAAGCTCTCTGGGGACCTTTTATAATCTCTCATTGTTTAGATCTCAGGCCTCATGATGTGATCACCTTCAAAGCACTGTATCTCCTAATACTATTGTACGGGTGATTAGATTTCAATATACAGATTTTAGGAAGACACAAATATTCAGACTGTACATAGAGTAATAAATTATTAGTAATGTTAAAGCAGGCATTGCTGGCCAGTCGGCTGAGAGCAGCACTGAGGTATCTGAGGAACTCTGGGAGGGAGGACAGGAAGAAGGTCTTCCACTCTCTTGCTTGATTTTGTATTTCCCTTAGGTAGCTGCTTCTTCCTTTCCACTGTCAGCCGTTCTCCCTCAACCCACATTTGTAAACGTTACTATGCTAAGAGCCACAGTGAAATAATTAAGAAATGAATAATAGAGCATTGGCTTTATTACGAGGTCAAATTTACTTGGACATTGTCTGATACCTTAATAAAGTGCATGTGTGAACTCCAGTGAACCCAGACATTTCCACGCAACATTTTATTTTCCAATTCTTTGCTCCCACGTTGTTTGATTTTGCTTTCCTTTTTTATTCACATTGAGTCTTTGTTTTGCACCTGATTACCTGTCTTTTGCTGAATTTTTATAAACATCATTCTGTGGGTATTATCAATATCCTGGCTATATTTAATATAACGATCAATGATCAATATCCTGGCTATATTTAATATAACGTTTGGAATATGGCTAGAAATGCTGACATGAAATACAAGTTACAGTGGAAATTATTGAAAGCTTTCAGCATGCAGGACGGATGTAGGCTGATTCACACGGTGTCGTATTTATAGACATGGATTGGTGCTCTTCTGCGTGCAAAGCCTGCCTTTGTTTTCGTAACAATTTTCTGTTTGGTGATTGAATGTATACTTTATTGATACTTTTACATGCAGTTGTTTCCATGATTATACTTCTCGAGGAATAATTAAATTTAGAAAACATTTCTTGCTTTCTTACTTATGTCAAGCACTCTGGTAGATACCATAGTTCCACAGAAACAACATAGGTCTTCTTTTTGTCTCCATGAAGGGTGTGATTAGAAATAATTCAGAATAATAACCACATTCATGTGGCATTTCATAGTTAACCAAACACACTCATTTTTTATCATCTCATTTTATCTTTATCACACTCTGTGAGTAACAAGAGTGGGTATTAACATTCCCATTTCTCAGTGGAGAAAAAAGGTGTAGAGAGTTGATGTGAGCCTCTTACAGTCAGGGTTAGGAAGGGACAGAGTTAGGGCAGTGAATGAAGGACATTTACTTTGCAATTGTTCTACTGAAGATAATAGTCCTTAAATTCCAATAACAGCATGTGACTGAAGACATTTGCTTTATCACATTCCAACATAAGTGTTAGTAACTTTTTGATAAAAGCGGTCTCCATCATACATCTTAAAACAAACAAACGAAAAAACAAAACAGATACAGTGAAAAGAATAGCTGTAAAGACAAGCTATTTGATACTCTCCATAAAATATCATTGTTATTTCTCAGTCTTGTCCCAGAGGGATAGTTAAATCTAAGAAGCACTAATTTATATGTCAGACCAACAGCATAGTCCAGCAGAAGATCAATTTAAATGGACATTTATCGTTGAGTTTTATTTTTAAAGAGACACCAGTAGAGTAAAAAACATTTCATAAAATAATAGTCATCTTCCTCTTGGCTCTTTTTGTTTCGTACCACAGTCTTGCCTGGCTCTCTCATGCTTAACAAGAATGCAGAAGAAAGTCACCAGACCCCTTTATCAATGGTTGCCAGTATTGCTTTTCTCCTTCCTATAAAATTATATATATATGATTATTTTAATTCATAAATATATTCACATGTAATTCTTAACGAGTTTTATCTCCTGTCATCACTGTAGTAGATCAGCAAATATATGAAAAATATCCACAGGACTTTACTGGAGAAAAAGGTGCTAGAGCTTTCCAAAGTATTGTCTTTCCCTCTGTTCAGCATTTGACATCCTTAACCACGTCCTATCTTTTGAAGTTCTCTCTTCCCTTAAATTCTACAACTCTGCATTGTCTAATTTTCTTCCTATCTTTAATTCGCTGATTTATTTACAGAGTTCTATCCTTAGCCCTTCTCCTGATGGATTTCGTCTTCTGATATTACATCTATTCTCACAGTTTCATCAGTCACCTATTATGAGTCACTCCTTAAATTACAGTTTGAATTCTCGCTTAAATCCAATTTGCCAAAATATCTGCTAGCTGGTGCCATCTTACATACTATTACTGCTAGCTCAGTCTTTTGAAAACCAAAAAGCTCATTTTACCCTCACATTTATTTCACGCATCATGATGCTCTCCATTTATTTCTGTTATCAGCACTCTTAATCCCTCAGTCTGGAAACTCAGGTTTCAACCTGCATTCATCCTCCTCCCCATGCCTCCTTATTTTAAAATTTTTCTCAGTAGTTTATAAGCCAGACAATTTCATTTGTAAATTTCAATTACTTTTTTGTTTATTTCTATTTTTCCAGCATCAGGTGCTCTACAGCCACTGTTATTATATTTATTTTCCAAAACATTCTTATCACCAGTCTGACCATGAGCAAAACCTGTCAGTATATCCTAGTAAGTGAACAATCTGACAGGCAAGTCTGACGGTAGTATCTTCATCCAACACTTACGCATGTCTTCAATTTATATTGCAGCATAAGTGTTATGTTCCATCTGAGGGCCACACTTTGTCCTCCTGCAGCATTATGGCTCTGTCTATGCCATTTCCCCAAGAGACAGTTCCTCCTCTCCTTCCAACCACACACTAGGAACCCCAAATCTTTTACAGCTCATTGTATTTCCCAATTTCCCACATTGCGTGTAAGTCATCACCAATTATCCAGAATCTTTTTTTCCTCTATCTTGCCATAGTAAATAATTTAGCCTTCTGCATGTAATATCTTTTTTTTTTTTTGTAGAGACAGAGTCTCACTTTATGGCCCTCGGTAGAGTGCCGTGGCCTCACACAGCTCACAGCAACCTCCAACTCCTGGGCTTAAGCGATTCTCTTGCCTCAGCCTCCCGAGTTGCTGGGACTACAGGCGCCCGCCACAAACCCGGCTATTTTTTGGTTGCAGTTTGGCCGGGGCTGGGTTTGAACCCACCACCCTCAGTATATGGGGCCGGCGCCTTACCGACTGAGCCACAGGCGCCACCCTGCATGTAATATCTTAAAAATTTAATTGTCCTTTATATGTGTTTCCAACTTTCTCTACTAATTTATAAACTGTTTATTATCAGAGGTTATATATTATCTCTCCTTGCAGCTGCCACCATAACTACTCTCAGTCACTTTAGGCAATCCATCAGTAATTGATTGATTACATATAAACAAAATAAATTCCTACTGCTAATTATTTTTTTATAAGTAAGGTATGGATGCATGCTTCCAGCGATCATTAGTGAAGAATTTGCCTTGGGCTGACTTCTCATGAGTGGCTTATGACTGTTTCTGGCTCTCAATAAACTAAAGGCAAAAATCCATGAAGCAGCTTCGATTAGTTTGGCAGAAGATCAAAGTTTCAAACTGATGAGAAACAAATACGAACCTTGTTTCAGTGTCTGCACCTCCGATCCCAGGCACAGCCTTCCCTAGGATTCACCTATTTACTCATTTTCTTCTAAACGGGACAATTATCTAGGCTTTTCCTATTCAATTATGTCCAGGGAAGATAAATTTACTAACCCAAGGATGAAAAATAACAAAAATAAAAGGCCATCTTATATGAGAGTTAAACAGCAGTGGCCTTGTGGTGGCAGCAGTTATATTATGTATATACAGATACTGGACCTAATACTTTTTAAATCAGATTGGTTTAATGCCCACAAGCAAAGTTCCATATCTCATATTACTGATTGTCTCTTTTTACCATTAGCCTGTAAACTCTGGAGACCAGGAGATGTGCTTTATTCATTTCTGAATTCTCCTTGTCTAGCAGTTTTGTGTACATAGTTTGGGTGCAATGTCCATTCATTCATCCTTTTTCCCAATGCCCGGGAGGAATGGCCTATGGTGCCAACTCATGCAGCTGGCAGTGGATAAATTCGGGGCAGTCAAACGAATATAAGAAGGAGGGGCAAAGCACCCCCACACACTTTTCTCCTTCCACTGCTTCTCTCAGACATTTATTTATCAGAAGGAAAGACTGGAGAAAGTGGATCCCCAGAATGCTGAATGTGCCCCTGCTGCTGACCTGTGTCACGCTATTCCAACTATATCCAAAGTGCTGCAAGGAGGTGCCAACAATTTTCCTCCTTGTAAGAAGAGTTGCCATTCCCATCACAAAAAAAAAAGGTACTAAAGCCATGTTGAAAACAGTGAAATAAAGGAAAATTCTCAGGCTCTCATTAGAGCTATGAACTCTGGATGTGTCCTCCTCCTTGCCCAGAGCACGTTATTAATTTCTTAGGTGTCTGTAACAAAGATGTATTCAGAGATTGGCGTGTATCACAATTTGTGCTAAATGCTTTTCATGGGTCATCTCACTTAATTCTTGTACAGATATTATAAGATAAGTGCTACTATTATTCCCATTTTGCCAATGGGAAAACTGAGATATAGGGAGTTTACTGGTTTCACATCTAGTAAGTGTTGGAGATACAATCAAAATCCAGGCCTCTTCAGAGATATTCTCTCAATTATTAGAATCCCAAAGAATATTCTGATCTAGTGTATAATAATTTGAGGCTTGTACATAGCTAAAGTTCATTGTGAAATCTACTTAATTAATAACTGGCAGATTTCTTCAATGTTTTAGAAAGACTTGGGCAAAGAAACATTTAAAAGGAATGAAAGCGATGATTTAAAGAACAGTGAAAAAAACAAAATCCAAGAATGGTAAAATAGTTTGATTTAAAAAAGAGATTGGAAACTAAATTAGTACTTAGTTTTCAAATTTAGGAGAAACTAAAGAAAAGAAGTAGAGAGATTGTCTTTGGCTATCTATGATGCATGAAGCTTGTGATTCAGTTAACTGTAGGTGGAATGGATTTAGGATTCAGAAAGAAACCTTGACAATAGTGTTTGATAGATTAGGAAGCAGCAGTTAGGAAGGGTTAGATGCTTCCCTTCTGGAAAATAGGTTTGAATCAGGAAGGTGGACTATCCCAAGATGTACTCACCTTGCTTCAGCCCTGACAAGTCCCCCAGATAGCATTCCTTGATGGAGACCCCATCTGTGAAAATGAAGATACTGGAGTTAAAGAACTCCAAGAATAGGAAGATGATAAAAAGAGAATTTGTTGTCAGTCAATGTCCTCCAAGGCATACACCCTGTTTGTTCACTGCAGCATCCTCCATATATAGCAAGATTTGCTGGCATTGGTATGCATCAACAAATATTGAAAGATAAAATAAATGAGGGAAGGAATGAATTACGCATTTTTTCTGAGATCACTGGTTCTCAAAATTAATAGCAATATGTGTCACTTAGTGAGTGATATTAGGGGTGGAAGAGACTGATTTTTAGAATGCAGATTTCCGGGCTCATCTCTGTAGATCAGTGGTTCTCAATCAGGGGTGACTTTGTCTTGCAGGGAACAATTGACAATACTTGTGGGTATTTTTTATTTTTATGATGTGTGTGTGTGTGGTGTGTGTGTGGTGTGTGTATGGTGTGTGGTGTGTGGTGTGCATATGTGGTGTGTTTGTGTGTGTGGTGTGCATGTGTGGTGTGTGTGTGGTGTGCATGTGTGGTGTGTGATGTGTGCATGTGTGTGGTGTGTGTGTGGTGTGTGTGGGGGTGTGGTGCGTGTGGTGTGTGTGTGATGTGTGTGAGTGTGGTGTATGATGTATGTGTGGTGTGTGTATGTGGTGTATGTGTAATGTGTGTGTGGTGTGTAGTATGTGTGTGTGTGTGGTGTGGTGTGTGTGTGGTGTTTGGTGTGTGTGGTGTGTGTATGGTGTGTGGTGTGCGGTGTGCATGTGTGGTGTGTTTGTGTGTGGTATGTGTGTGTGGTGTGTGTGATGTGTGGCATGAGTATGTGGTGTGTGGTGTGCATGTGTGGTGTGTGTGTGGTGTGCGTGTGTGGTGTGTATGTGTGGTGTGTGATGTGTGTATGTGTGTGGTGTGTGTGGAGGTGTGGTGCATGTGGTGTGTGAGTGTGGTGTGTGGTGTATGTGTGGTGTGTGTATGTGTAATGTGTGTGTGGTGTGTAGTGTGTGTGTGTGGTGTGGTGTGTGTGGTGTGGTGTGTGATGTATGGTTGGGGGTATGGTGTGTGTGGTGAATGTGGTATGTGTGGGGTGTGGTGTGTGTGGGGTATGGGTGTGTGTATGTGGTGTATGTGTAATGTGTGTGTGGTGTGGTGTGTATGTGTGTGTGTGGTGTGGTGTGTGTGTGGTGTGTATGTGGTGTGTGGTGTGTGATGTGTGGTTGAGGGGTATGGTGTGTGGTGTGTGATGTGTGGTTGGGGGGTATGGTGTGTGTGGTGAGTGTGGTGTGTGTGGGGTGTGGGGTGTGGTGTGTGTGGTGTATGAGGGTGTATGTGTGGTGTATGTGGTGTATGTGTAATTGTGTGGTGTGGTGTGTATGTGTATGTGTGGTGTGCTGTGTGTGGTGTGGGTGTGTGGTGTGTGTGTGGTGTGTATGTGATTGTGGTGTGTGATGTGTGGTTTGGGGTATGGTGTGTGGTGTGTGATGTGTGGTTGGGGGGCATGGTGTGTGTGGTGTATGTGTGGTGTGTGGTGAGTGTGGTGTGTGTGTGGCATGTATGTGTAGTGTGTGTGTGGTGTGTGTGTGGGGTGTGGGGGGTGTATATGGTGTGTGTGGTGTGTGTGTGATGTTTATGTGGTGTGTGGTGTGTATGTGATATGTGGTTGGGGGGTATGGTGTATGTGGTGTGTGTGTGGTGTGTATGGGTGGTGTGTGTGGGGGGTGTGGGGGGTGTGTATGGTGTGTGGTGTGTGTGATGTGTGTGTGTGTTGTGTGTGGTGTATGTGTGGTGTGGTGTGTGTGTGTGGGGTGTGTGTGGTGTGTGTGTGGTGTATCTGTGTGTGTGTATTGTGTGTGTATGTGTTGTGTGTGTGTTGTGTGTTGTATGGTGTGTGTGGTGTGTTTGTGTGTGGTGTGTGTGTGGTGTGTTTCTGTGTGTGGTGTGTGTGTGGTGTATCTGTGTGTGTGTTGTGTGTGTATGTGTTGTGTGTGTGTGGTGTGTTTGTGTGTGGTGTGTGGTATGTGTGTGTGGTCTAGGTGTGATATGTGTGTGGTGTGTGTGGTGTATGTATGGTGTGTGTGTGTTGTGTGGTGTGTGTGGTGTGTGTGGGCATGTGTGGTGTATGTGTGATGTGTGTGTGTGTTGTTTGGTGTATGTGTGTGTTGTGTGTTGTATGTGTGTGTTGCGTGGTGTGTGTGTGGTGGATGGTGTGTGTAATCCCAGGGTACTGCATACTCTGCATGATCTGATACAGAGGATTCATGGAGCTCAAACTACCAACTTGTTCCTTCAATATTTCCCTGTGATCCCAGGAGAACATTCAATTAAAATATTCAGTATTTTGCACCGATATGTGTGGTGCTTGTTCATGCGAAATACTAACCCTGAGCCCCACGGAGCACCAGCGTGACATATTATCACTGGCGGGAAGTTAACACCCTCACTGTCACGTCAAGTCCCACAGGCTTGTCGGCTCCATTGTCAAATCCGATGCCTACACAATTAACAGCATGCAGTCTGCTTTAGTGTCCCACAAAAGAAAAGTATTGTAGCAGATAACTGCTTCCAGGACCCCTGCTGTCAGAGAAAATAAGCAAGTTATAACTTCCCTCATACCAAGCATTTTCAGGGGTGCCTGTTGCGGCTTCACTCAGGTGTCACATGTTTCTCTCTAGCAAATGGTCCAGCTAACTTTTGACTGTATCTTCAGCCCTTTCATATTGATTTCTGCAGGAAGTTGCTGTTGAAAGGCAAGGCTTTCCCTCCCCTACTACAAAACTCAACACTATTCTTAATATGCTGACAGCTTCTAAGTCATATCTTGGAGTGGACTGACACTTACTTACAGGGCCATGTGCAGCTTCAGCCACTGAAGAAGACGTCTTTGGCAGGGCACCCAACAGGCTCTCAGTCTCCTGGCTTCTCCGCTGTCAGACTCTCAACCACATACCACCACATATGGCTTTATCTACCGCTCCTTCATGGACCCGCGTTAGGAACCTCTGCCCCTTCTTCATCTTGTATCTGCCATCCAACACCTGATGAAGTTGTTCCTACTTCATCACATGGCCCGTATATTTTCACTGCTCACCTGCTTCAGCGTATCCCTTGAAAACCTTTCTTTCTAATATGACAGATGCCTTCTGTTTAGTTTCTCTTCCACTTCTGTCTCTCAACAACCTTCTAATCTGCCTTCCAATCTTTTCTTTTGGAAACAACTCTCATTATGTCAACCTGTACATACAATTCATAAATGATTCCCTTTTACCTACAGAGATTAATCCAAATTCCTCACATTACCAATCAAACCTCTTTATAATACGGGTCTTTTTTCCCATCTGCTACATCATAAATTACTTCCTTGGTATTGTAACGAATTAATACAATTTAACCTTAATAAGGTGGGTTCTTTCATATCTGCTTTTTCATACTTTGTTCCCTTTGCCTGGAGAGTGCACCTCTCCCTCTGCCTCTATTAGACAAACTCTTCTTATTAATGAGGATACATCTCAAATTATAAATCAAGTGTTCCTTGATCACCTTGGGCCAGATTAACAGGTCAATTTCCTTAGGAAGCAGACTCTAACAGAGATTTACGTGCTGGAAGTTTACTGAGGATGTGTTCTTAGAATCAATATCTTGGTAGGTGGATGGCAGGAAGGACGTAGGATTGTCCAGAGAAAAGTTGAACTGTGATGCAGTCACAACAAAGGCTTCAGATAATCGCACTGGGGCAAGGGCAGACTGGGCCTTTATACGTCAATATTGGCAGATAGCTGTGTGAACTGGCCCAGGACAGGGTGAGACATGGGACAAGGTCCAGGGCAAGTTGTCAGAGAGGGACTTGGCTGAGAGCTGTGGATAACTCACACTTCATCAGCTGGGAAAGTTCTTCAGCCCTTAAGCAAAGACTGGGAGGATTCCACAGCATTCACCGTACTGAAGATATTCATGACTTCTGCTCATACCTTTATTATAGAACGTGGCACTTTGCACAGTGAATATCTGTTTCTATTATTTGCTCACTAAGTGAGGTTAACATTTTTTAAATGAGTGGGTTTGGGAATTGGACTCATGGATCAGGGGAAGGTGTTATGTGTATCCCAATATATAATAGTAAAAGATCATGCTAGTCATTTTTGAATTCAAAATAAAAAAATGTTGGTACCTTTTTGTAACCAATAGATGGCATTGATCTGAACATTTAAATCTTAATTTTAAATGAGATTGGTTTTTCTTTCTCAATAATTAAAATAAGGTGATTAAAACTCCACAAAGCTTTCAATACTCAGGGTTTATGTTTCTCATTAATAAAGGACCTAGTTTTGTTTTTTTAATACATCAATAGCATACCACTGCACAATTCTGAGAAAGAGAAATCTTGTCAGACAAAAATTCGGACAAATGAATAGAATATAAATTTGGAAGAAAATAATTTATTTTCAAGAAATTTACCAATGCTCACTTCAAAGAGAACTAACAAGCTTAATATTCCCTTTAATGCCTGGCAACATACTTAGCTTACCTCTTACTTCTGGAAGAAACATTGTTACAAGATGAAAGACATATTGAATAAAAAAATCACTGTGGCCTTTGAATGTAGCTCATTTAGTTCTGTTCATTAGATGCTAAAATATAATTAGCCCGTTGTTATGAATGAAAGTATTCAGGAAATATAATAGAGTTTTCATGGCAGTATTTTTAACATAGCAAGCAATTACTCATTTACTGTTTACACTACTCATCCTGAGTCAGTTGATGTCAACATTAAAGTTTTATCTTGAACGTTGCCTGGCTTCTCTTTGTTTAACTTGTAACTTGAAAGTTAAATTCTAGATGTTTTGTTCCTAATTATTACTTGTCTTATTCTTTCAAGTACAAGAACATAACATGGAGAAAATAAACTTTTTTATCACTTATCATTAAAGTCACAATTGAATTTTTATAGGTACCAGACAGCATTGTTTACAATTTTTTCTTGCAGTTTTAGGCAAATGATTATATAAACTTGATTTACCAAAGTATTCACATCTTGAAGCTGAAAAATAATTTCACAAGCCAAGAAAAACCTAGAGCCACTAGAACTGGATGAGGATTCTCCCCCTACAGCTTTCAAAGGGAACTTGGTCCTGATGACACCTTGACACCTTGACTTTGAATTTGGGGCCCCTATAATTGTGAGAGAATAAATTTATGTTTTTCAAGTCCTATGAAACTAAAGAAAATTTTGATACTTTCCTAAAGCTATAACCCAATTATAACCTAAGAATATGGGGAAGGGGGAAAGGGAGGGGAGGGGAGGGAAGAGGATGGGCAGAGGGAGGGTAATTTGTGGGACCACACCTATGGTGCATCTTACAATGGTACATGTGAAACTTACTAAATGTAAAATATAAATGTCCTAACACAATAACTAAGAAAATGCCAGGAAGGCTATATTAACCAGTGTGATGAAAATATGTCAAATGGTATATAAAACCAGTGTATGGTGCCCCATGATTGCATTAATGTACACAGCTATGATTTAATAATAAAAAAATAAAAATAATCAGTACATATTGATATAAACTTCTCCATCTATGATATTTTAAATATTTGGAGCTTAGAGACCAGTCAATCCTTCGTTATCAACCCCTGGGTCTGTGCACTAGAGCATCTTGGCATAGGTTGATATATGGATGAAACAGAATTCAGGATTATTGTCAATTCATGGAATTTTAAATTGCCTCGAAATTCATTTTAAATGTGAGTTGACGTTCTCACACTAGAAGTGGGGCTTAGTCAACCTTGATACAGTTTCCATTTCTCCACATATTTTGTACTTCAAGGTGGTTAATCCAGATGTCTGCCTTATAAAACTACCTGCTGGTGACTGCCGCTCTAGGGACAGGTGGCTACAACCTGCTTGAGTTGCCCAACTGACCCCCTCACCATGCATGGACTTAGCAGATAGGCTACAGTGACCACTGCTCAGTCACAGCATACCTCCACAGAGCTTGTGCTTGAGTACGCTCAAACCACTAATTAGGGAAACATGTGTGAATGACATCCTGGATTCCAATCAAAGCTTTGGCTCACAGGTCTACCTCTCTTTCTCCCCATTGTTCCCCACCTGTCCCTGATGGCTCCCTGCTTCCCAGTGGCCTACAAAGCATTCTGCCCTCTTCTCCGTGGGCCCAGTAGGTAACATGCTTCTGTTCCTTTTTCATGTGTTTTGTTGTTCTGCCTCCTCTGTTGTGACTGACACACCCAAACCTATCTCTTCTCTTGGTCAGGGCTCTCCTAAAAGTGGCTCTCCTGGTAGAAATAAACTAGCCATAGGTCAGACAATAGCTACAGGGCTTCTGCCAGCATAAAATTTTCCTATGAAAGGCACGACTGGTCACGAATCAAACAGCTGGCATGAGGCTGTCCACCGGGGTAAGTATCCCACGAAGGCCCACTGTAAACTTCCATGATCACACATTGCCTGGAGCCCTGGGAATCTCGAAGCCATAGCTACTCGGGAGAGAGACTTCAAGACTAACTTACAGAAAGAACACAAGGCTATAGTAGGTCTCCCTACCCCATCCACAAGCTGTGATACTACATGTTGCTCGCTCAGTGAAAAGAAGGTCTGCGTACCTCAGTGGAGACCATTTAGCTTAATTGTTTTATTTTAGATATCAGAAAATTGAAACTCTAAGCTTCAAATGTTTATCCTCGGTGACTGTGAGTTAATTTTGGACCCAGAGGCTCTGGTTATTACTCATTTCTGCACCTTTGGTTAGGAGGATAATGGGACCTGATACTGAAGCATAAACACTGGCAAGTCAATCAAATATAATCATTTTATAATCAGGTATAATCATTTGTAGTATTTATAAAAGTTTTATTTGGATTTATCTTTAAATATTTCTTCCTTCTGATTTTAGGATGCTAATCATAGGAGATATATTCAAATTAACCAAACATTTAGAGGTACTCCTGATACATGCTACATTTTTGCTACTATTATCATATTTAATCATTACAATAACTTCAGATAAAATTATTTTATATTTATTATTATTACGTATTATATAATGATTATTTTACATATTTACCTCTGTCTAGGTAAATGACAGGGATGGAATTCAGACATTTACATTTCTAGCACCCAGTCTATTTATTGCTAGAATAGTAGTAAAATGTAGTGCAATTAACCATATAATTAATTGTTAAAATCTGGGCCATTTTAAGAGTGAAGGAAGCATTATTTGTAAATACATTAGGATAAACAGGTATAAGCTGGGACTGTTCTGACAAATCAGAACATAAAAGATAAATAGGAAGAATCTGAGAAATCACCAAGCTTCTTTTAAGCTGAATTTTGAACATTATAGTTAAACCTGCTAACTCCCCAGTATATAATATAGTTCTGATTTAAGATGAAGTTATTTCTTTAAGAAACGCATTGGAGCAGTTATTTCAACACTGGATGAGAAAAGGCATCCCAAGATAGAGCTTGGTGCAAAGCTTTGTAATGAATATCGTGAGTGCTCCCTGAGAAATCAGACTTACTGGGAGTCGTCCATAATTTTTGTTTACGTTAATTTAAGATGTGGTTCTTCCTCAGCAGCTCTGCATTTTGGGAAGCTCTTGTTATATTCCTCAGACACAGTTGGGCTGACTGTCTCTTGTGCTTCTTAAGTTCTTTATTCACACCTCTTTTTAGGCACTCGATTTAATATATTGTAATTTTTCATGGATGTGTTAAATGCTTTCTAATAGCTACAGCAAATTTATAGCAAATTAGTTAGCCTCCTAACACAGTGAGCCCTCCAACACAGGTATTTAAATAGAACATGGATGATCCCCTTTCTGGTACATTCTGTGTGTCAGTTAAATAAGATTATTAAGGATCTTTCCAAAATCTAAATCCATGCTATTGATAAAATGGTGCATTTTGGCAGTTCTAAGGCCAACATTCAAACATTACAAATATAGCTTTCAGTCATCCCTCAGTTGAGATATCTACCAGTAGATATTTTGGCTATTGTCTAGGCGTGTTTGGGCAAAACAGTTTTCTCTACTTAACACGCTCTGCCCATGACTTTAGCTCTGTCCAGTTGTCCAAAAGGGAAGGATACCTGGACAGAGAGGATTTATTAAAGACCTTGATGGTACAGGGCTGATCTCCATATCAGAGCTGGCATAAGAAAGGGAAGATTTGTTTTAATTTCCTGATGTATTTCAGATTAGATCCGGGTCTTCACATCTTTCATGGCACAATCAGCTGTCAGTAAATCCAAGATTTCGACTATTGGGTATAGGTGACTTATTGAGAATCGCAGCGTCAGAAGCATCTGAAAGATCTAGGTGTCTAAAATTGTTGGTGACACTTAGAATAGTTACTGTTTTTTTGTTTGTGTGTGTGTGTGTGTGTGTGTGTTTTCCATCCCAGGTAAATGTATAGGAGAACCTCATTGTGGTTTAATCTATTCTATTTCTAATAGTTCATGATGCTAATCTTTTAATGTCTCCTTCATCAGGAGAATATTTTCTTTGATGAGTATCTGTCCAAATCTTGGCTTCTTTTTAATTGGACTACCTGGACTACCGTTAGTTTCTGAAAAACCTTTACAGATTTACGCAGAACATTTACTTTTTTGATTCAACAAAATCCTTTATTGAGTATGTGATTTGTAAATACTGTTTCACAATCTGAAGCTTAATGTTTAATTTTATTGACAGAAACTTTCACATAGCAAACTTTTTTTTTTTAATGAAGTTCAACTTACCAACTTTTTGGTTTTTGGATCATGCTTTCTACATTATACAAAAGTACTTTTTAACCAAATCTTAGATCACATGATTTTATCCTATGACATTTTTTCCCCCAAATTTCAGAGTTTTACATGTAGATTTGTGACCCACTTTTTAGTTAATTTTGTATAAAGTATGAAGTTTAGATTGAGGTTCATTTTCTATTTTTACATACACAGTAGAACATCTGTAGTTGACTACCTCCTTAAGTTGAACCTAGTTTCCATAGACAAGACACGCACCACATGTCCTCAATGGAAGACTGACCTCTGCGAGTTGTATCTTGACTACTTGGACTATGACACACAACATTAACTTACCTTCTGTAACCTGACTGGTTGAGTCCACTCTATACCAAGGGGTAAAAGGTGTGGTCTTTGATTCTGAGTTGTATTATTTTTATATTAGCATAAGTTCTTTTTTATGTTTTATTATTACCATTCATTGGATTAGGTTTAATGTCTACTGTTAATAATGTGTTGTGGAAGATTTTAGTCATTGTGAAGGACTGGTCTGAGTTGTAGGTACATTATAATTATAATTATAGAAAAATTTTGTTAGTTGAGACATCATGGCCCACAGGAAAGAACTCCGATCTCTGACACTGAAGGAAAAGTTTGATCTTGTATACTTTCTGGAAAGCAGCAACCAAAGAAATAGGGCGGTACATTCTGGTGTTAGAGCACAATTAGCAACATCCCAAAATATAAATATGAGGACTTGGTGAGACATTGTAAGGAAAGCAGAGACCTACAGCAGAAAAGGAGGAAACCTTCCCTCAGTGAATTCAGTGAAGCCACATTAAGCTGGTTTAAACAAATGAGGGCAGTTAACACCCAAATCTCTGGACTGATGATCCAAGAAGTTGCTAAAAAATTTGCACAGGAATTCAGGGTGGCAGATTTCCAAGCATTAAGTGGTTGGCTCAAGAAATTTAAACCATGGCATAAGATCTCCTAGAAAGTCTGTGTGTTGAATCCAATGAAGTTCCAGTAGAAGTTGTGGAAGAGTTCATCAAAAGGTTCCCAGATTTCAGCATAGGCTGTGAAGATGACAATATCTTTAACCCTGGTGAGTGCACAGGCGGTGAAGGTGACAGTATTTTTAACACTGGTGAGTGCACAGGCTATGAAGATAACAGTATCTTTTACACGGGTGAGTTCATACTCTTTTTCAAAAAGCTACCTGACAGGAGCATTGTCATGAAGAATGACAAACACAAGAGCAGAAAACTTTCCAAAGAATGTTTCACAATTCTGCTTGGCACTAGCTCAACTAGAGAAAAACTAAAGCCCTTGGTGATTGTTAAGTTGGAAAAGCCACATACATTCAAGAACCTGAAGTCTGAAGACCTCACCATCACTTGTCATTTGGAGATCAAAGAAATGCTCATGAATGACTGGTGCCCCATTTGAGGAGTGGGGAAGAGTATCAACTGAGGAATAAAGAAGAAGAAATGGTCTTTTCTGCTGACAGTAGACAACTGTCCTGGCCACCCACAGTGAGTCATCTCACAATTGTGACCCTGAAATTTCCACCTCCAAACATGACCTCAAAATCCAACCTCTTGGCCCAGGCATCATCAAAACATTTAAAATGTGCTACCAAGCCCCACTCCTAGAGTGGAGTGGGTCATTAGTAACACACGAACCTGTGGTCTGCTTGTGGAAGCACCTTCATTCACTGCCTCAGTACCTCTGAATGCTATCCTTTGGACCAGTTATACTTGGAATAAAGTTCAGCCAAAAATAATACATGAGTATTTCAAAGAAATTGGATTTGTCACACCCCACAAAAAATGTTTTGGCCCCATAGGACAGTCCATCTCCCATGGCTGAATTTGAAGGAGTAGGTTTTGAAAGTTTTGTTGCAATGGACATTGAAATGACAACCTGTAATGAACCTGACCCAGAAGCAATTTTCCAAGAGATATTGACCAAAGTATAGACCAGCATAAAAGTAAATGAAGCAACTGATGAAGTGAAAGAAGATGTTAACCACTGTGATAAAAATGTGTCAAATGGTTTATGAAGCGAGTGTATGATGCCCCACGATCATATCAATGTATACAGTTATGATTTAATAAAAAAAAAAAAACTAAGCCAAAAAAAAAAAAAAAAGAAAATAAGGATGACACAGAAATTGCAGACTCCAAAAGAAGAGGATGTCAGGCATCTGATAATGCAGCTGAAGTCATTTGCTGTAGAAGAATGTCCAGAAATTCTGAGCAGTGTAGCAAACATTAAGAGTGCTTTCTCCACTTACTTATATAATAAGAATAAGAAGCAGACCAAGACTAATTTTTTTTTAATAAAGACTGATTAACTCCTAAGAAAACAGTATTGATTTTATATAATACTGTATTACGATTTCACTATCTTGATTATGTATGATTTTATATGATATTCTCTAATAAAAGCTATACAAGAAAGTAAAATGCATGTACAGATCAGTACAGAGGCCTAGTTCCTTATGTTGACCATGGTTGACCTTATGATGAGAACCCAAGATCAGTACATTGACCTTGTTCCTTATGTTGACTATCATATTGTCATTGGTATGTTGACCAATCTGTTACAGTCCCTTTGGGTGGTCTGCTTACAGAAGCTTTACTGGTGTATATATACCCATTTTTATAACATCATTTGGTGTAAAGATCACTCCTACTCTGTTGAATCACTTTTGAACTTTTGTCAAAAGTGAATTGATCATAATTGTGGGATCTGTTACTAGACTCCATTCTGTTCCATTGATCTATAGGCCACTCCCTTCTCCACAGTCACTGCCTTGACTACCAAAGCTTTATAATAAACATTATAAATTGGTAGTATTAATATTCCAATTTTATTCTTTTTAGAATTATTTGTGTTTACTTCCCTATTTTTTCTACATAAACATTAGAATTAGATTAACTAAGTGTACTAGATAATGCTGCAAGGAGTTTGTTTAGGATTACATTCACTGTATACATGAGTTTGGGAAAATAAGGTTTTAAATATAATAACACATCGTGGGTTCCAATGCATATGTCTTTATTTATCTAAATAAATTTATTTAAATTTCTTTTATTAGTGTTTTATATATATTTTTAGAGTTATACTCATGTTTCATTCTTTTGTGGTGCTATTTTATATATTTTTCAAACATAGAAAACTTACTTATCAGTTGTAAGAGCTGTTTATAGATTCTGCAGAACTTTTTACATAGGTAGTCATGGTATCTGGGAATAAGTTCAATTTCATTTCACCCTTTCTTATCTGTATGCCATTTATTTCTTTTTCTTCCTTTATTGTACTGGCTAGTACTTTCAGCAAAATGTTGAAGTGGTAAAGATATAATATGCTTGTTTTTGGTTTAAATTTTAAAGGAAACATATTGATTATTTTCCTATTAATCATATAGGTTAAAAAATGTGTTTTCTCTTGATATACTTGGTCAGGTTAGCAATATTCCCTTCTGGTTCTACTTTCCTGAGTGGCTTTATCATAAAGTGGCATTCCTGAGTTTCTCTTGCACTGAGAAGAATAATTTTGGCCATACTATATACTCACAAGAGGAAATATTTTCGAAGTAGAGAGGAATGGATAGGTTTATGTTAAACTCTGCAATACGGGGTCTGAATCATGGCCTTTAAGGTCTCAATACTGCGTGACATTATTTTGTATTATAAACTAGTGGAATAAGATATAACAGCTGTAGTAAGAAATTATGTTTTTGTAGGATAAGGACTGAAGACTAGATAGCCATGGAAATACTAGTCCATGAAAATGCTTTATACCATAACTTGCTTTATTAGGGTTAGATACTTAATCGTTTATAAGGTCTTCTTATATAAGATACAGACAGCTAAATGTAAGACTTCCCCTTCCCATAACTTGATCATTTAAAATAAATGCCCTAAATTCTTCTAAAAATATTTGAATATTATAGAGAAAAATGTATGTATTATAGCCTGAAATATTGATTAAATAATTACACTATTTTTTCAATCAATGCCTTATCAACTGATAACTTTTAAAAGTAACATTTTTCTCGGCTTGGCACCAGCCACATATACCTGAGCTGGTGGGTTTGAATCCAGCCCGGGCCCGCCAAACAACAATGACGGCTGCAACCAAAAAATAGCCAGGCATTGTGGCAGGCGCCTGTGGTCGCAGCTACTTGGAAGGCAGAGGCAGGAGATTCGCTTGAGCCCAAGAGTTGGAGGTTGCTGTGAGCTGTGATGCCAGGGCACTCTATCAAGGGCAACAGCTTGAGGCTCTGTCTCAAACAAACAAAAAAAAAGTAACATTTTTCTCAGTTTCAAGGCTGACTGAACTCAACCATCTCATTGTATTTTCTCACACTTCTTTGGAATTGTTAATAATTTGGTTTTCTGTTCTCTAGTGTGTGATATAAGCTTTAGATGAATAATTACATCACACAATACATAGAAGGCCAAATTGCATTGGCCACTACTTGTTCCTGAGTATAATATAAGTGCTGATGTTGCTGTAAAAATCTCTGAGTGTTTGTGGTTCCCAACATATTACAAATCATTGCTCCCAAATGAAGTTCAAAATAAGGAAGATTAGCTAATGTGCTCCTACTGGTATTGCCTGAAATCGACCTTTGGAACCTGGAGTGTAGGCATTTATTAGTGTGACCTCATCTTGTCTGTCTTTGGCTGGAAAACCAATATTTGGTTTCTCTGCAGTTGGTGTGAGGCCTAGAGATTTTGGATTGCAGGGTGGCATTTTAAAATTTTATAGCTGACTTTGTAAGACATGCGATATAAATTGCAATGTCATGAGGCTTCTCTTTTTAATGTTTTTATTAGCTATTTCTCCCTGAAGCAATTCTTACAAGAGCTCATTTTCAAAATTAAATAAATATGAAGAAGGCTTAAGAAAATGTATGGTGGACATAATTAGAAATTTAGAGTAAAGACTGTTCACATACACATTTTCTTAGATGTGAAATTTGTTCAGTGGGTTTTGTAGTGATATTTTGTGTTCCTGAACTTCACATCTCTGGCCAAATCTTTGTATTTAGTTTACTTATCTTCTTAAAATCTGTAATGTTATGCTATCATATAAAAGTTTTACATTATTTTAAGAATATGGCCATTCTATTGATGTGATAAAAATTTTCAGTTAATTATATCTTTTTCTAAGAGAATTATAGTAAAATATCAGTTAAAACTGCTGCAACCTGTTTGTCCCTCTGATTCTTTATCCATTAAAAGAAAATTAGCTAGTTTACTACCCCTTAGATTTATTGCATAGGGAATATTCAACTAAACAAATTATACATATACAGAGATATGAAGATATCTAAGTTATACAACTTTTTGTGTGTTTTATAATTTGGCACAGTGAAAAGAAGGCAAACTTCAGAGTTCACAGAATTGCATTTAGACATTAGTTTTGCCAATAGTTGAGTAACCTGGAAAAATTATTTAACTTTTTTGCCCTTAGATTCCGTCATATAAAATAGGAAGAATAGCATCTACTTTTCAGAAATATTACATTAAACTAAATTAATACTAAAGTTGTGAAAATGATTGGACAGCATAAGATTCTCAATAAATGATAGTTTCTGTCACTACTATTATGTTGTTGATTTTATTGGCAATCTTCAACCAATGGTAATTTTGTTTTCTCTTTATCAGTCAGGCGACATGACTCAGCCTGTTGAGATTTACCCAGTAATCAGTTTACAACACCTATTACAAGCTTAGGAATATGAAGACACACATGAAATTATATTAACCCCTCTACTACGGATAAGATTTCTCTAAACAGTTAAGCAATGCTGAAGAAACTATCAGGAAAGACTTACCCCACAGTGAATTTAGAGTCACTACGTGCTAATCTGCCATCAGCATTGCCTGGAATTTTTAGTTTCCCTGTAAGTATTATTTCTATTTGAGTCTCCTCAAAATTTTAATCCTATCACCTCTACTCATTTCTGGCATGGGATGTTTCCATACTTCTACTAAATTAAACAGAAGTGTTTACACAGGGCATTATTGGAATTCTTCTTCTTCTTCTTTTTTTTTGACACAGAGTCTCACTCTGTCACCCTCGGTGGAGTGCAGTGGCATCACAGCTCACAGCAACCTCCAACTCCTGGGCTTAAGCGATTCTCTTGCCTCAGCCTCCCAAGTAGCTGGGACTACAGGCACCCGCCACAATGCCCGGCTATTTATTTGTTGCAGTTGTCATTGTTATTTAGCTGGCCCGGGCCAGGTTTGAACCGCTAGCCTTGGTGTATGTGGCCGGTGCCCTACCCACTGAGCTACAGGAGCTGAGCCACATTATTGGAATTCTTGATGCCAGCCTACACACGTTTCTGTCTTCTCTGATTCTCCTCCATATCTCCTGCTTATTTCTCCCCATCTCAGAAGCCCTATGTTGCTGCGTATCTTCAACGTCTACCCACTTCTCTGTAATCTGTACCATTCTTATTTATGGGTACTCTTCTTTCATTAAGATCACAAAAACAGCTTCTGAGGCTTCTTCTTTGTCTGTCTTCCTTCACAGCCTGAGTCATCTCTGGTGCATAGATTGTTCTCATTTCTCCATTCCATTCCATTGCATTTCTCATTTCTTCAATCCATTCCATTCTGATTTCTAATCCAGAAGAAATCACAGAAACAGAATTTCTGAGGATCAACTATGATTTTTATTTTTTAAAAATCTACTGGGTATTTTTCAGGCTCCCTTTTAGTAGAACTCCCAGCAACGAACAATAATACTAAAGTCATTCTTCTAACTAAACATGTGTTTTTTATTTCCTGACAAATTTTTCCTTCCTATTTCAAGCTTCTATCCCGGATCATTTTAGAAACCCTAAAAAACTTTGTCTTTTGTAGAAACCCTAAAAAACTCAGATCGGATCATGTGTCTCCCTTGCTCAGAAGCCCTGGTTGGCTTCCAGCTGCTCTCAGATCAGACATTGAGCCTTTGAGGTCACCTGTGAGCTCTGTCCAGTCTTGCTTTCCTTCAGGCCCACTTCTACCACTCCCTCCACTTCTATTTCGGGGTCTTTCATTACTTCACACTTTCTGCCTTCTCAGGGCTCTGAACAAACTGTTCTATCTGGAAAGCTCTTTCTCCTCCCCTTTACCTAGTGAAGACCAACTCATGCTTCAAATGTCACCTCAAAACTTCAGCAGGATGCTCTTCCTTAACACCACCCGGAATCACACCCCACCTGCAACGACCCTGAACGTACATCATTTCTCTGTGTTCAACACTCCCATGTGACCTTGTGCTTTTCTTTTGAAGCATTAATAATTTTATGGGATCTTTTATTTTCATAATTATTTGCATGATATCTCATCTTCCATTAAACTTTATGAAGATATGGAATCATGTGTATTTTGTTTGCCAATTGCTTTTGTCAATCCAGCACTAGTAGAGCACCTGGCATGTAATAGGGGATCAATAAGTTGTGGAAAAACTCAGATCGGATCATGAGTTTTTAATGATCAGTCTTTAATCCCATCTGTCATCCAGCCAAAGTGTATTACACAGAGGAAGGGCCCTCCTACTTTTACACCATTCCATATTTTAAACATTTTACGTAAAATTTATGCTTTTATTTGAGTTCTCTCAACAGCTCTGTCACATAGGTATTCTTGTCCCAATTTCTTACATGAGGGCATTGTGGGTCAGAGAGGTTGTGACTCAAGATCAGAGACTAGCAATTAGTAAAATGACTTTGAAATTTAGCCTCAACTTTCCCTTTAGTTTTTTATTGAGATATAATTAACATGCCATAAAGTACACTCATATAAAGTGTTCAATAATTTTTAGAATACTCACAGAATGGTAAAGCTTTCTTCTCATCTATAATATATTCTAAATTTTCTAATTTTGGGAAATTTTATCATACCTCAAAGGGAAACCTTGCCCACATTTAGGAGTCAATCCCCATTCCTTCCTTTACTCTCCCATCTCCCAGCCATTCTCTATCCCTATGGATTTGCCCATTCTGGGCATTTAATTCAGGTGATACAATGTAGTATCTGATGTTTGTGATGTACTTCTTTTACTTAGCATAATGATTTTGAAGCATATTCATGCTATGTCATGTATACACTTGATTCTATTTTATGGTCCAATTATATCCCATTTACTGCATATAATGGGATATAATTGGACCAGAAAAAAAGTAAACATTCTGTTTACTATTCATCAGTTGCTGAGTATTTAACTGATGAGGTTGTTTCCACTTTTGGCTATTATGTATCATACTGCTATGAACATTTGTATGCAGGTGTTTGAATAGGGATGTTTTCATTTCTCTTAGCTATCTAGCCGGAATAGAATTCTGGATCATATGATAACCCTACATTCAACATTTAGAGCAACAGCCAAACTGTTTTCCAAGTGGCTGCATCATCTTACATTCCCACCAGCAATGTTTGAGGGTTCCGACTTAACTAAACGTTTACTAGTACTTGTTACACTTGTTTTTTTGATTATACACAATCTTGTGGATGTGAAGTGGCGTCACATGTGGTCCTGGCCATGTTAAACTAGTTTTTAACCTTGTAATTATTGAGTTTTAAGAGTTCCTTGTAAATTCTGAGCGTAAGTCCCTCATCAGACATATGATCTGCAAATATTTTTCTCCCAGTGTGTTGTCTTACACTTGGTTAATGGTGCCTTTTAAAACAAAAATGTTTCAATTATGATAAAATACAAGTTATCAATATTTTTGATTACTTGTGCTAAGAAATCATTGCTTAAGGTCACAAAGATTCATTTTCATGTTTATTGCAAGAATTTTATAGATTTTGGCTCTTGCATTTAACTCTTTGATATATTTTGAGTAAGTTTTTATGCATTGTGGAATAAAGGGATCCAATTTCTTTTTTTCTTTTCTTTTTGTTGCATGTAAATCCAGTTTTCCCCCTATATTTGTTAACAAGACCATTCTTACCCCATTAATTTATATTAGCCTCCTTGTCAAAAATAAGTTAATAACATAAACATTACTACATAGAGTTTATTTCTAATTTTAAATTTTATTTTATCAATCTATATGTCTGTTTTAATGTCAGTAATACTGTCTTGATTACCCTAGCTTTTTAGTAAATTTGAAATCAGGAAGTATGAACCCACTTACTTCATTCTTTGTAAGGATTATTTTATTTTGGCTATTTTGAATCCCATGCAGTTTCTTATTAATTTTAGAATTGGGTTATCAATTTCTGCCAAAGAAAATAGTCAGTTGGGTTTCTGATTTTACTTGTGTTGAATTTGTAGATTAATTTATGAAGTATTGACATCTTAATAAGTCCCCAGGCATCATGAGATGACTTTTTATTTATTTAGCTTTTTAAAAATTCTTTTAATGATGTTTTGTACATCCTTGGAGTTTTCAGTGTACATATTGTACTTGAAAAAATATATTCCCAGTTTGGTGCAGTAGCTCATGCTGGTAATCTTAGAACTTAGGAAGTTAGAGGTGAGAGGACTGCTTGAGCTCAGAAGTTCAAAACCAGCGTAAGCAAGAGCAAGACCCGGTCTTGAGCCTGTAGTCCTAGCTACTTGAGGACTGAGGCAAGAGCATTGCTTTAGCCCAGGAGTTTGAGGTAGCAGTGAGCTATGATAATGCCCCTGCATTCTATTGGGGGTGACAGAGTGAAACTCTGTCTCAAAAAATAAAAAAAAGAAAAAAAATATATGTATATATACACACACTTAAATATATAAGTATATATATACATATACTTAAGTATTTTATTCTGTTTTATACTACTGTGAATGGAATCGTTTTTATTGTCAGTATATAGAAATACAACCTTTTTTTTGTATAGATCTTGTCTTTTACAATCATAGTGAACTTACTAGTTCTAATTGTGTTTTAGAAGATTTCTGGGGATTTTCTACATACAAGACCATGTCATTTGCAGATGGAGACAGTTTATTCCTTTGTAGTCAGGATGCCTGTTGCTTTCCTGCCCAATTACCTTGGCTGGAACTTCAAGTAAAATCTTGAATCCAAATGTTAAGACTAGGCCTTGTGTTATTTTTTGATCTCAGGAGAAAGTATTCAGTCCTTCCCCACTAGGCATCATATGAAGTACATGCTTTTCCAAGTGCCTTTAATTTAACTTCCTTAAATTAAGGAAGATTTCTATAATTGTAGTTTGTTTAATTTTTTAAAATCATGTATTAGATTTTTGCAAATGCTTTTGCCCAGTCTTTTGATATGATAATGTGACTTTCACCCTTTATTGCAATGGCACATTACATTAATTGATTTTTGTGTGGAAATACCATCATATTATTCTCTTTTACTTACTCGAGTAATCCTAACTCCAATCTCCCAGTCTTCCATTTTCTCCATCCATTGAAATTCTTTTTACTCTTCCAGGTACATTTTAGTTTAATCTCACTCAGTAATCTCTCCTCAAAACAATTTGTATTATCCATGCGAATCTTTCATAAATTCAGTTTTATCTTAGTCATTCATGTATATATTGGTTTTGTATCACTTTATACTACATAATCATATGGACATGACTTATACAATAAATGTTCTGAGGGCAAGAAACACGTTCCATGGTTACATCACAGAGCGGAAGAAGTAATCTGAACACAAGACAATATACAGAACACATACAGAAAAGTTGTTCAGTGAATGTTTGTTAACTTGGAAAAAGTTTCCAATTTTGCTGAAGGCAGTCTACGAGGAACTATGACACCAAAAGAATTGATGTAATCACATTATACTCAAAACATGATAAATTCAAATTACTAACCAGATTTCCATTTTCATTGTCATGTTATTTACTTGGGCTTTCCATCTTCTTGACGAAAAGTTATGGAAGAGATTTCAATATGTATATGAATATTTCTAGAACATTTGAAAAGAAAATCCATTTAAAAATTTATTGAACTGGAAAAAGGCATTTCAGTTTAACTCAAAAAGTTGTAAGTGTTGAACAATGTTAACATGACATATATCCATTCCTCAGCTTTCACATGTTGAAGAAAGTTTTATAACACTAATGTAGCAGCTTTTGAAAAAAAGCAAAACACCACAACTTTATCTGTCATGCTCATATGCTTACTATATATGCTGGAAATCTAGTCTATTTCTTATTACTTTTGCAAAGAGTTCTGTGCTTCCTGGAGGTGGCCTTGGGAGAATAAAAGGTTTCTTATCAACTGCATTCTGTTTTTCATGCTCCAGTGCAGTGATTTTCAACCTGGGTGCCACAGCACATCTGTGTGCCATAAAAAATTTTTGTGGCTCAGTGAGCAGGGCACCAGCCCCATATACCGATGGTGGTGGGTTCAAACCCAGCCCCAGCCAAACTGCAACAAAAAAAAATAGCCGGGCGTTGTGGCGGGCTCCTGTAGTCCCAGCTGCTGGGGAGGCTGAGGCAAGAGAATCACCTAAACCCAGGAGTTGGAGGTTGCTGTGAGCTGTGATGTCATGGCACTCTACCAAGGGTGATAAAGTGAGACTCTGTCTCTAAAAAAAAAAAAGATCATCAATTAAGTTATTTTTGAAAGTTAAAAGCACAGAAAGTAAATTCTTTTTCCTTACTTTTTATTTTTTTGATCAACATAATTTACATGTGCCATGGAAGTTTAACTATAGATTCAAGTGTGCTATGAGATAAAAACATTTGAAAATCACTGCAGTAATGTGAGTGGTGCCTACCCTCCGTGCTCAGGGTTTGTGAGAAGTGTAGCCTAGAGAGTTATGCAGCTGCCAGAGAAAATGCTGCCCTGGCCTTGCTGTGGCCCCAAAGATTAGCTTTCAGTACCTGGTTTGTACTTTTTGATGGACAATAAAAGAAGTGACAGTGAAAGGTACTGGGCCTTCTTTTGAAGGGAAGACTCATTTTGTATAAAGTAAACAACAATGTTTTTGATTTTGTAGTCTCTGGATTCAGATGTTCACAGCCATTTAACCAACATTTAATGAGAACCCACTGCGTATAAAGAAATTTACAAGATGTTGGGGATGGTCTGGGGGGGGAACAGGTGAGCAAAGATGGAATTAATCATAACCTATTCATTATTTTTCTTCTGAAGGCTTATTAAAGGCTAGTTTTTAAAAAGTCAAAACAGATACAGAATTTTTTCTTTTTTTTTTAAACTAAAATTTGTTTTAATTTTCTTTTGCTCCTAATATTATAGACTAGACTGGACTGATAGAAATTATTTCCATCACTTCATTATGAGACCCCAGAAAAGTCATTTTACTTTTGCGAAATGAGAATTCGAATAGAAGATCTCTAAGGTGACATTAAACACTCAAATTTTATAATTCTGGTTGGGCTGTTCATTCCATTGCCCTGCTGATGGGTCATTTTAACATTATAACTACAAAAACATGATGGGGGATGGTCAAATATTTATCTGTAAGTGCACTTGTCAGCTATGTCCTTTTTTTTTAACAAATAAAGCACAGGTACAGCAAATAATCTGGACACATAAAAATTTAATTATATGTTCAACAATTAGTAAATTAAGAACCCTTTTTCTCTAGTTTAGATAATCAATACTGATTTGTTATATTGATATATTCTAACTACTCTTGTGTTAAGTGGTATATTTCTCAAGCTATGTTCCAAAGAACATTACTGTTCCTCGAGATGTTTTTAATTATTCTCTTTGGGGTGGAGGAGAGAATTCTTTGGTTAACAACTTTGAAAAATCTTTATACACCATATCTCTTAGAGATTAACAATAATACATATTGCCTAATTATAGGCTCTGAGAAATCCTTCAATTAATAGCACATATATTTGTGTGTGTGTGTATATATATATATATATTTTTTTATTTTTTATTTTTTTTAAGACAGAGTCTCACCCTGTCACCTGGCCTAGAGTACAATGGTGTTAGGCTAGCTCACAGCCACCTCAAACTCCTGGGTTCAAGCAAATGATCATCTTGCCTCAGCCTCCCAAATACCCTGTTTCCCCGAAAATAAGACATCCTCCGAAAATAAGACCTACTTACAGGAAAGATAAGACGTCCCCTGAAAATAAGACCTAGCGCATCTTTGGGAGCACACCTTAAAATAAGACACTGTCTTATTTTCGGGGAAACAGGGTAGCTGGGACTACAGGCATCTGCCAGAACACCCAGCCAATTTTTCTTATTTTAGTAGAGATGGGGTCTCACTCTTGCTCAGGCTGGTCTGGAACTCCAGAGCTGAGGTGATCCTCCTGCCTCTGATTCACAGAGTGCTAGGATTACAGGTGTGAGCTACCGCATGGGGCCTATATCACACATTTTTAAGCGAACATGACTGCAGTTGCTTTTTTCCTGTGACACACCTAGAAGCACATAGAGGAAACAAAGACTCCAAAATGCTGTTACGCAGGAGTGATTCTCACTGGTTAAATCCTCCAGAGATTTTACTATAGTTAAATAGTCAAGCTGGTTGGTTTTGTGTTTTTCTCTTTGACATCTTGTTATGTATTATCTCATTATTTATGGCTCAATTTTTGTGAACACATCTTTTTTTTCTATTTTGTCTGGCTGTTTTCCCCTTCTCTTTTGTTCTGTCAGCTTTTTTTGTTTGTTCGTTCATTTTTCAGCATTTCACCTGCAGCCAATATTTCCTTTCTAATTATTCCTATTTACAGTTGTGGTATTTCTTAGAGTTTCAAAACATATGCTTGATTACCTCTTCTGTTTAGTATTTTAGTTCATTGAGGGAGCAATTGAAGGTATTTGTTTAGCTTAAATAGTTCAGCACAATGGCTATTCCTTGTGTCTGGAGGAAGTCACAGGGATGAGTAAAATTTATTATCTCTACTCCACAACTTATAGAAAAAAGAAATGCAGTATAACTGTGCAAGTAATTGTTCCAGTGAGAGATACATATTTATCTTCTCTTCCACACATTACTTTTTTAAGCCCTCAAGATTGACCTAATCCAAGAAGCTTCCCTGAGCAATCCTGGAAACGTCTTCTGATTCCAGCTAATTCAGGTTCTTCCTTATTTGTTCATAATGAATTTATTTATTTTTTAAGGCAAAGTCTCACTCTGTCACCCTCCATAGAGTGCTGTGATGTCACAGCTCACAGCAACCTCCAACTCTTGGGCTTAAGTGATTCTCTTGCCTCAGCCTCCCAAGTAGCTGGGATGACAGGCACCCACCACAATGCCTGGCTATTTTTTGGTTGTAGTTGTCATTGTTGTTTGGCAGGCCCTGGCTGGATTTGAATCCACCAGCTCAGGTATATGTGGCTGGTGCCCTAGCTGCTGAGCTACAGAGCTGAGTCATAATGAATTTGTTTATTTCCTTTTATTTAGCCGTTCTGTGTATTTTGGTCTTGTCACCTCATGAGATCAAGAACTCTTTGAGGGGAGGAACTATATGTATTTTTGGATGTTTGGACATCTGTAGGCTTATCATGTTGATGACTGTTGGTGGATGGATGTAGGTAATAGCTAGTAGAATAAAAAGTACACTGTGAATTACACTGGAATTAGATCCATTTAAAAATTGAATATCTAAAGTAACACTGAAATTTGAGGGGCAGAAAAATCTAACCTCTAAATAACAATGCCATTTCCTGCACTGAGAAGAAATGACTAAGGGAAAAGGTTGAGCCTGTCTCGATCATAACAATTACTCTAAGTTATTCATAATAACTGTGTTTCAAGAGCTGCACATCACAGGAATCGGGGGCAACATCATGCCTATTTTATGAGGAATTCTCTTAAGAGAACACAGCAAGGTCTCCATGTACAAGTCCCATCTGCTTTCATAGCCTGTGGCGTCTCCCCATCCCACCTTGGTTGAAGGGCTGTGCTCTGTGGTCCAGCCTGCAGCTCATTCTATACAAGGTGGGGCTTAACAAGTCTGTCTTTCTGAATAGATAAGGAGAAGCTTTATTATTTTTAAATAAGAACCATGGCTAGGACTAGAAAGTCAACAGCAGAAACAATTACTGAATTCTTGCTATTTCTAATATTTTTCTATAAAATAAATGGTTTTATTTAAGCATGTCTAGATGTAGATGTCAAAGTGTTAATTTGGTGATACTGAATTTCTTTTCTACAAGTAAGTTTTTGGTATGTTACGAAGTGGTCAATTATAAGGCAGACGTTTTGTGGACAAAGATAGGAGCATACTGTAGTGGATAGAGAAGGTTAGGGAGAGGATGAAGGAAGAAGAGACTTAAATAAAACTGGATATATGCTCTGAATTACATGCAGTCTAAACCCCAAATAGTAGGAAATAAATTTCAGTAAATCTAAATGATTTTTTTATCTGACAGTTCCCTTCCAAATCTGATATTGACTACAGCTTGCCTCTCTGTGCTCGGATGCTTTTATTGAGTTTTCTATTCAGTGCCTTGTGATGCAGTACCAAAGTGATTGGATCCGTATATTTTCCCTTCGGGATTATGGTTGGAATCTTGGAAATCTTACAGATGCATTTATTATGTTTCCAAAATTTTAGTGCTTGCCTAACCAACTGGGGGTTTGCTACTTTTTTGTAGTGGGATTTAGGGAAAGAAAATAATCTACCGGAGTTTGTCCAGATCATTTTAAAGTGTTTTCAGTTTCTGTTAATGAGGCTTTTAACCCCAGAGTAAAACATTCTATTGAAACGATTTGGGCCAGCTTGCAAGAGTGCGGTAATGACTTCTGTGGCCATGGTGGTGGTGATTATTTTTCTTTTCTCTGAATCATAGGGTACGGCATCTCTTCCTCACTTTCTTTACATTTGCTGATTCCCATCACCCATTATCCATACACAATTTCTATTTTTTTTTCTTGGGGGAAAAATGTTATTTTATATGCATAACATGTGAGCTGATTTATTTAATAACTGACAAATTTTGAAGTCATGGCTCTAATTCATTTTAAGTATACGGTGCTTATTTTTATGTGAACCTCAAAACAATGTGAGATTTTATTTTTATGTCATTACTAAGCTCACTAAATTCTAGTTTTAGCTGTCATACAGCTTCTACTTCTATTCTTCTTCTTCTTTTTTTTTTTTTTTTTTTTGCACTTTTTGGCTGGGGCCGGGTTTGAACCCACCACCTCTGGTATATGGGGCCAGTGCCCTACTCCTTTGAGTCACAGGTGCCGCCCTATTCTTATTTCTTTATCTCTCTTTTCCTTTTTTCCTCACTAAATCTGCTCCCAAAGCTGAGTTTTTCCTTGTTTTAGACTTTTTTTATATTCTGACAGATTCTTCAATAGATTATTGAACGCATAGTGATTCCTCTTCATGCTAGAGGGTCAGGTATATGGAGGAAAAAGAAATAGCGCGAGAAGCAGGTAAAATAAATGAGATTTGATTATTTTGCCTGAAATAAATTCAGACTCAATCAAAACTACTAAATGATCATTACTATGTTTTTTATTACTAATTTCTGAAAGAATCCTAGGAAATATACTTCAGTAGCCTTCAGGCTTAGATTTACAAGTGAGGAAATAGAGGCTTAGAAAGATTCAAGGACGATTTCAAGTTTATAGAGCTATCGAGTAATGTGCATTGTATTAGTCAGGATAGGTTAGGTGATACTGCAGGAATAGGCAATCTCTGAAACCTCACTGTCTTAAAACAATGAATACATTTCTCACTTATGCCACAATCTGGTGACATAATATTTTCTTTTCTCTCATCTATAGCATACATTGGGATGTGGGGCAGGGAGAAAGATGGAAGGGTCACACAGGCTTTGATTTTCTTGATGTGGAAAGCAGCGTCTTTCACAGGCCTTTGACTGGGGCCTCGAGCTATGCCCAGGGCTCCAATCTCACCCAAGGGAGGGCAGGCACATGGAAAATTCAAGAGGCATTGAATGTTTTTGTCATGGAGTATACCAAATTTAATCAGGTTATAGAGATCCCAAAACTCTTTCCAAAGCATCACACAATGCTTATAATAATTTCCATTTCAGTTAATGATGAAATCATTTTTTATAATTCTTTTAATAAATTAATACTTGGAAGCTTCTCCCACTCATGAATATAAATGAATACAATATACAGACACACACATGCCACATGTAAATGGTGATGATAATCTATAGGGAGTTTTGTGCAGTGTTTATTAAACTAACATTTGAAAATGAATCATTTACTATGTAGTATTCTCAAAAAATTACATTTGAATGGATGTGTTATAATTGATCAAACATTTCTATACTATGACAAGTTTAAGTTGTTGCAACCTTTTAATGATTGTAAATAATACTGCAAATTTTGTTTCATGTACAGTTTTTATTTGAGACAGAGCCTCAAGCTGTCACCCTGGGTAGAGTGCTGTGGCATCACAATTCACAGCAACCTTCAACTCTTGGGCTCAAGCGGTTCTCCTGCCTCTGCCTCCCAAGTAGCTGGGACTACAGGCACTCGCCACAACATCTGGCTATTTTTGGTTGCAGCCGTCATTGTTGTTTGGCGGGCCAGGGCTGGATTCCAACCTGCCAGCTCAGTGTATGTGGCTGGCGCCTTAGTGGCTTGAGCCACAGGTGCTGAGCTGCATGTGTAATTTTTTTAGCTTAGTTTCAGAATATTTACTTCAGAAATATTTCTTGAATGAGGATTATTGAGTCAAAAGATACTAAAACTTTTAAGGCAAAATGTTTACAAATGTTATAAAATTGTATATCAGTTTATTATGCGTGCAACTGAGTATGCCTGTCATTTCTTGGAACTTTGTATTTACTTGGTAATTATTTGAAAGTGGACCTCAATCCTCATTTTCTCATAACTGAACCATTGAATCTGTGAAGAAAGGTAACCTTTTATTATTTTATTTATTATTGTTTTTATTAATTTACAGATCTATTTCAAAATTATATACTTTTTTTCCCCTGCCTGCCTTAGAGTCTGACAGTCATCTGGACCTCTTTATTCCTCTTATCTGAATTCCTTTATTCAGATCAATCGTTCAGCAAATATTTTCTAAACTCTTATGTCTTATTAGTTCCTTTTCTCCTTATCTGCTCTTGCTAATTCTAGATGGCAGAATGCACAGAGATTGAGGCATTTTAATAGTAAAAAGTAAAGGTACAAGAAAAATGCTCCTTCAATGACAGTCACTAGGTCTTTATGTTCGGATGCAAGTACATTGAGAATCTCCCAAATGAATTTCCTGTAAATATAAAAGTAATAGGTTAAAACATCCATGAATGGATTAGTGATTTGTTTATTCCTGTATCAAGTTAAGCATCACTTTAAGAAAAGTTAATAGTTCAACCGTGTAGCTTATTTTTTATGGCATTAACATTGGAACTCCCTCTTGGGAATGTCAAATCCATACGGATGATTACTCTTATCTTAGAAAACTGACTTTAAGCTTATTATAGAAGCCACAGGGTGTCCCAGAAGTTGCCCATATAGTCACCAAACCTAGGGAAAATGGGACATTGTAGCTAAATGTACATTTATTTACAAAATATTTTTTACAAAATTTTACAAAGAGGTGCAGAAGATATTTTGTAAATGTCTAGTAAAATTTGGCAGTAAATATTTTGTAAAGGAAGGTGCATTTAACGACAATTTCTCCTTTTCCCTATGTATGCTGACTTTACGGTGGCCTTTGGAACATCCTGTCTACTACCAACTTCCCAACTTCTATTTTTCCATCTGTTTTATTTAATCAACATAAACGCAGCTTGCCATACCTGTTTTATTGATTTTCATAACAGATTTCAGTAGTACCCACAGACAGAAGCACAGACAGTTCCCTCTTCTCTGACTGATGCTTTCTTTTACCACACATGACAAAGTGATAGATGTACTTAGTTAACTTTCTCCAAAATCATTAGTACCGCCCTCACCGGTTGGCTACTCAGGGATTGGTTAAATAGCTGTCATGCATTTGCTACCTATAACACTCCAATACTGAATGAGGAGCCCCTTAATTTTCTTTCAAGATCAGCATTAACGGATAGGTATGAAATGCACAGTTAGAAAAGAAGTAGAAGAATATACTACAGGCTTCCGAGAGATATTGGGTACTGCAGAATTACAACGCAAGCCTTAGATTAAAAAAGAGAAAGTAAATTGATTTTGTTTGAATTTACCCTTGGGAAAATTGTTTAAAATTCTAACACGTTTTCTTCCAAGCCATGATTTAGCTGTTGAGTTCCCAGATATACATATGTAGTTTCTAAGTTTTAATCTTGAACCCACAAATACACTCAAACAGTAGGTTATACATTTATGTTTTCAAAATACTTTTTTGCAAATGGGATAAGAATAGAGAATATAGCAAATAAGAGGTAATTCTTTCATAATTATCAAAAGAATCATATGAATAAATAATTAATGCTCCAAAAAAATGGGGAAAAAAATGAGAAAAAAAAACTGGCCTAAAAGAAATCTGCCAATTGCTAATACTTTTTTGAGGTAATTTAATAGTTCTCTTCTGCATTTTGTATCAATATTACTCAATAGATTATTTTAGGTATATATTTTTTTTCCCTTTATGGAATATAAGCTAGAATTTGTTTTGCTTAGAACCCAAGATAACTTTTCTACTCTAGTTAATGAGGTAGTAACTAAAGCATAAGAACCAGTTAGTCAACTGAACACGCAGCCCTAAAGGCTTTAAAATGCTCACTTGCTTTTTTTACATTCTTGGCTTCTACATCTAGCTGAAGAGTAAGAAATCTTTCCCTGATATAAAGTGTTTTCTGCTTTGGGGGAAATACATTTTATATGACAACCTTATTTCTTAAACAGCAGATAGGAAAGAGAGATTGGTAATAGCCGTACCTTGCATCTGTGTTATTATACACGTAGAGTCACATGTACTTCCAACGGACAATTAGAAACAGTGAAAACTTCTAAATGTTAGGCCTGTCTTGATGTGCCCTGGTCCTGGGTTCCCAGGGGCAGGATCGAGAACTGGCACTGAGTCCAGCCAAGGATGGAGTGATCACAAACACAAAGTAATCTCACATACCACATAAAAAGTGCATCTCACAGGGAGAGATGAGTCATTCTCCACAAGCAGAGAAGACCCTGAACTCTTACCACAGAAAGTCTTTTATACACTCACTAGTTTGCTTGCCTCTCCCCTGGGTGAGATTGGTTGCCAGTTCCACCTTTGAGTGATTGACAAGTTATATACCAGGCTACATAACAGGTTGGGGTTATATTACACATGTATCTTCCCAGAGTCCTTCACAAAAACAATCACTGGGGCTCAAAACCACAATGTGAATTAGATGGTAACGAGCCCCAGGTCAGTCAAGGTCAGTAGGAGCTCCTCACTGCACATGCTGTAGCCAGGGAGAAATCTCTAGTCACAAATAGCTGAAATTGTGGTTTCTTTTCTGCACTCAGATTGGTTCCCACTCTCCACCCTTAGCCACTTCCTCTACCTGCCTTGCCACGGTTTGCCCTCCTCCCTACCTAACATAAATAGCAAGCCTCTTCCTCTATAAAGACTTAACAATTATTCAAGGATTCAAAAATGGAAAAGATCTGAAGGGAGGAGCTGGATTGCACAGCTTTCTAGAAAAGAACATGGGACATGGGGGGTGGGGGAGGCATTGGCCTAGCCTGGCTATCAAGTAGTTTTCAACTGATGGGGGAAAGATGACAGACATGTGTAACAGAAAAAATAGTTATTAAAGACACCTCATCAGTCTATTTAACAAATATTTATATTGCATCAACTGTATTTTAAATGGAGTTCTAGATTCTGGGGAAGACAATCCCAAAAAATATAGGAAATAAGTTTCATTCTATTAAGAAAGGAAATAGAAAATCACCAAAGAAACACAGAGGGGTACAGGTTTTGAAATAAATACAAAGAAGGCAGCAGGCTAGATGGTGACTCAGCATGGGGTCAAGTGTAGGATTTCTTAGATACAGTGGTTCGGCAAGACCTCTCATGATTTAGTATGATTTAGAATGATTTAGTATGCTGTGGGGCCTGTGAGGTTGGAGCGCAGGTGAGGGGTCTGCACTGGGGATATGCATTTTTAGAATCCAGGCATATGACTGCACTCCAGGCTTTGGAGTGCAATCCTGAGTGATGAAAAAGAACCAGTTATTGAAAAATGGGGTTGAAGAACATTCCAGGCAGAAGAAACAGCAAAATTAAAGGTCCAGAGGTGAAAACAAAGTTCAGGAATTACGACAAATGGAGCGATGGAAAGGAAGGGTCGCTGGAGCTCACGACTGTGTGTGTGGGCAGGGGTGAGGGAGGAAGGTGGGAAATGTGTGATCAGAACCAGTGTGAGATCACTGGGACCCACCACTGTTTCCCAGTCCTTTCAGCTAATACGTTATGTCACACTCAAATGCCTCAGCTTTATAACCTGATGTATTAGGATAATAATGCTGTATGTCTCTCACGAAACCATTCCCTTTCCATTGATTTTTGTCCACAGAGATCATCATAGCATTATTATGACTTCCTTCTAAATACTTACTCATCTTCACTGGTTTGTTCAACAATCAATACTCTTTGTCTACAAAGAAGAAGCCATCTTTATTTCTCTCGTCTCTTTTTGGTAAGCATGAGGGAAGGATCACTCTTGCGTTGAAAAACAAACAGATCTCTGTGGAAGTACAAGTAATAACATGGTGTTTCTGTGGTACCTATGAGCAAATTACATTATTTGTTCATTAAGAATCACTTCTGCTTTCAGCCAAAACTGTGTAGCACCAAGGCATCTCAAATTGTGCACCACAGCCAGGCTGCCTCGGGTCATGCAATGCTGAATTCTGAGGCAGTCCTATGTTTGGACCAGAGAGCAGCCTTTTAAATCTAGGGAGATGGGAACCAATCATTGATTTGCCTGTTTCTGACTGAGTTTTTTCCTCAAATACCCATTTTAAAAGCAAAAACCATTTATGTCAATGTTTTTTCCATGATAGAAGTTTGTACCCATATTTATAACCCTACATTAAGATCGTTGATGTGCATTTATAACTTGTATACATGTCCTGTATAATTAAATATGAATTATTTTTGTTTATGCTCAAACTGTCTTTAGAAATAATTTCTAAGCACTCATAAGTAATATTCTTTATGTTTTATCTGGTTGTCTGTCTTTCCTGGACACTAAATAACTAAGTAAATATGTATCATACAGTATCCAATAAAAAACTTGAAGTTTTATAAATCACTGAAAATGCAACATAATTTAGATTTACATTCACAGCAAGAACATGGGGAAGATGATGTAACATTAAAAGATGAAATAAAATAAGAACTACTTCAGCCTCATTAGCTTTTAACTTGCATTCACTTAGTATCAAATATATGTCTAGAGAGATTTTTAGGCTCTTGATGTACATACAGCTCCTGTGCTAGGGGGCCAGGAAACAGCTGAATAAGTGCACTGCAATATTACAATTGCTACAGTAGAGTGATGTCAAAACACCAGGAAGAAATCATGATGAGAGTAGCCCAGATCTGATGGTAGAGGTCAAAGATGACATCAGTGGAAGAAGCACTTAAGAAAATACAAGAAGCAGGAGTTTCCTTTTTACCTAATGCAAGGTAGTACATTCTAGAGAGTGGGCATAAAATGTGAAAAAGTATATACTCACTACTGCATATGGAAAATATGGGAAGGGAAAGTTTGCAGGGAGCAAACCAGGAGTGTTTTTGCATGCCAAACGACAGAATTCAGATTCACTCTGAAAACAACAACAAAGGAATTTTAGACTATTTTATATTTGAAGAACCAGATGTAGAAAAATAACCACGGCATCTGTGATCAGGAAGTCTGAGGTGAAAGACCTTGGGCAGTAATGAAATCTTAGTAGGAGACAGCCTGAGGTAAGAAAAAGTCAGTGGAAATGAAGAGGGGAGAAAATAAATAAGACCAAACAAAATAGGAAGAAAACTGGCTAATTTAGTAATTATTGCATCACTAATTTTCAGTTAAAGAAGTGAAACATTTTAAGGTAAATTATTGGGTGTTGGCCTGGGAAATAAGAGTATGTGGTGACGTTCTTTAGGGCATAGAATAAGGGCAGATATTATCAGAGAGAATGAGTATAAGTATTTTTATCATTGTTAAATTTGAGGTACCTTTAAACCAGCTAGGGTTTGGATTGTACCTAAATTGTCTGTTGGGCTCAGGAGAGTCAAATAACAGATACGTCATGCTGTTGAAGAGAATGATTTAGTATGCTGTGGGGCCTGTGAGGTTGGAGCGCAGGTGAGGGGTCTGCACTGGGGATATGCATTTTTAGAATCCAGGCATATGACTGAAAAATATCTGTAGTTACCATTTTGATACAAAGGGGACTGAAGCCTGACAATGAAACCCATTGAATACTTAACTATTCTTTATTTGAAATACGAAGAGAGAAATCCTGAATGTATGTTAAAGTGAGTGAGGAGGCATGTGAGCAGAAAACGTGCGGATGGATGGAACTGGAGAAATCTGGGAAGTGTGAAATGAAATTGTTCATAAGACCCCAAGCTCTCCGGGTGAGATGGACTCTCTGTGGCTGTTAGAGACACCCGGATGTATAAAGTGGAGCCAAGCCGCCCTAGAGGGTGAGAGAAGAGTTGTCATGTGCCCTTTGTTCTCAGAAAGGCAGCTCTTCATAAACATCTTACTTTATGCCCCTGAACCATAGCAGTTTCTGTAAACACAGTTAAACTGTAGCTGGAATCCCCCAGGCCCCACCTGCTATTTGGAAAAAATAGACAGAGACTTCTGGTTTGGGGCTTAGAAATTCACCCAACCATTGCTCAACTATTTGGACCAATATGAACTGAACAGACTAATTGACCTGATTGAGAACCAGGGTGGAAACATTCCCTACTCAAGGCAGACCCTTTCTTTGTTTTTTTTTTTTTCCAGAGCACACTTGTACTAAAGTCTGTGCCTCCCTACTCTGCAGATTGTTTATTTATTCGTATTTTTTTGTAAAAACACTGTCCATTTTTCCTCCACAGAGCCCAGGGTCTTCTGTTAACAGAAGGAGCAAGTCTCAGGGGAGTGGCATGTGGCCCTCTTTGTTAAATTACTGAGATCCACAAAAAATGATAACTGAACAGAGATTGCTCAGATTTGACAAATTCAAAGTTGTTTAATGATACAGTTGAGCTATCTGAATTAAGTGGCGGGAGTATCTTAGACTTTCAATGGAAACTTATCTAATGGTAATAAGGGTAATGCAAACCCTTAAAAAATATAGCAAACTTGAGCAAGTTTCCCTGTGGAAAACAATGAGACAATGAATGAAAGAAAAGAAGAATCAGTAAATTAGGGATTATTTCTAAAGGAAAGTTTCCTTAAGAAGTAGGAAAGATAGACACAAGTACATAAATGGGTAATTTTCAGATGTGAGGTCAGGTTATTTATTTTCCCCATTGACCAAGAAATACATATATGAGTCTTAAACATTTAAGTAACTAAGTAGGAAATTGATACCTTGAGCTTATATTTTGTACCTTAAAGAAAACAAGAGTCTTTCTCTTAAGATAGGATAATAAGTTTAAATCCATGTTTGGGGTCACTGTTAATATAGAAAAGGGAAAATGTGACAGAAGTCCACCACTGTCATCCTTCATATATGATCACAGCCCATTTCCGGCTGAGTCCATCTTCAGTTTCACAATCCTCCCCTGTGTATAATGCACTCAGGTAGCCAACTACCAATCAACCAGAATTGTTGTAAGAGTAGAAATCTCTATATCATCTTGGGTTAAGATTAGGAATGTGACCAGGCTCAGGTGATTGAACTACAATTCATCTTTGAGGTCACTGCACAGGTGGGATACACTATAATTTTAGTGATTCCAGTCAGTACAGTTATGACCTTGTGAGTTAGTTTCATAACCCTTGCCAATTCAGACTCAGGCAGGGTGGAAACAGAAAAGTATTTAGGCATTTACTGGAAAGTGAAGCGGAAGGACAGAAAGGTGAGGGTATTGGCAGTATTGCCAACATGTAGATGGAGGTGATGACCTTGAAGGCTAGGCTGGCTAAGAAAGGAAGAGAAGCTTGGAAGATAATAATAGACTTGGAGATGAGGAGAAATTGAAGCGCTGGAGGCCAGACTAAAGTGTCACCTTGACACTAATGAGACCAAGAAAGAGAAGAACTCAAAACAAAGAGACTGGTTTAGAGAATGAAAACTGAGTTTAAGAAAACAAGAAAGGAATAAGGAAGTGGCTAGTCTGTGCCAATGGCATTGAGACTACCCTAGGCTGAAGATGCTTGAAGAATAGAGAATACGTTAAGAACTGAGAATCCTCATTAACTCGTGTAAAACCTACAGGTGTATGAAGGGCATCTTGCTCCATTTTTCTTCATGAAAACAGACTCCAACATGAATCTGTGGTAGAAAACATTCATCAGAAGAAACAGGAGAAAGGAAATAATCTTCCAAGGGGAGTCACAGCTGAGAGATTTCCATACAGGCAGCCCTGTTAAAAATAATCTCTATTTTCTTTCTTTGTTACCTTCCCCAAATAATTTAGTTAATTTTCCAGAGTTGTCTGGTTTTTCTCAGTGTAATACAAAAGCATTTGGTTCTTTCCACCTTTTTGCTTCTTCATTTTCTTATGAGGGCTTTTGTATTACATAAAATGTACATTAAAGTTGTACGCTTTTCTCCTGTTAATCTATTTTATATCAAATGAATCATGAGGCTCAGCCTAGGATCCCTCAGAAGGTAAAGTTTCTTCACCTCTAAAATGACAAAAGTGTGTCCTTGAACATCGTTGGATAAACAATGCAGGAGGGTGATATTCCAATGTTTTTAACTTTCCCTCTTTTCCCTGAGTTGTATCACCACTCATTGAACTTCAATTCTTGTATTTATTTTCGTTCTTAATATTTTTGAAGTTCAAGTCTATTTTTAAAATACATCTGAGTGGTTATGTAGGGCTATTAATTAATTTGAGATTGTCATATAACAGTTTTATTCTTCTTTAGTTTGGATATTTAGGGAACATTTTAACCATGAAAATTCTTTTTTTTTTTTTTTTTTTCTTGAGTAGTTTGATGTGGAATTACTCTGATTTCTCTATTTCTGGACATTTTGTGGATGGTGTTCCAATCCCAGGAGTGCTGTGTGCTGCCAAAGTAGTGACATGTAGTTTCATTAATGGTTGGCATTGATGATGGGGGAGGAGGGCACATAAGCTCACCTTGGGGTTGTTTCTGCAGGACATTTAGTTTTCTCCTTTTACTTCTGTCTTTGCCATCACTATCATGTCTCCCAGGGGACCTCCCCTCTCCCAGTGATGATGATTCTGAGCTGCCACTTTCTGTCACTTTCCTATAGGCACCCTGCTTTTTTCAATGCTGTGAACTAGCAAGTCCCCTATCTGTGTTCAGTATTTTGGCACTTAGTACTGGATTTTTCTTTCTGGGATTATTTTTTTTTGTGTGTGTGGGGGGTCTATACTTTTCTTTCCCCTGTTGTCTTCACTACCTGTGATCTTTTTAAACTTTCCCTTCTCCCCAGTGATTTCTGCATTCATGAACTTGCAATCCCAAAGGGAGTTCCAACAATAACTTTTAATTTAGTGTTTTTTCTCTACTCATTAACTCATGTAAAATCTAAAGTATTCCCTGACTCTTATTAATGATGATGACATTGTTATTATTTTTGTGTCTCTCTTATTTTATCCACATGCGTGTTACTTATTTTTTATATACTTGGAAAAGCAATATATATTGTATTTTATTCTGTTTTTTTTTTTTTCAGTTGGTCTTATATCATAAATGTTATCCCATGGTTCCATAAACTCTAAATTGCATTTTTAAAGTTTTAAAACTTTTTAATGTAGCTTTCTACTTATGGAAGCAATATGGATTTAGAAATTTTACAAAGTACAAAAAATAGCAGTGAAACTGGAAAATAGTAATTCTATCTCCCAGAGGAAAACACCAATAACATTTAATTTTTTTCCTTCCAGAGTGTTTTCAACACATATTGACAGAGATGCTATTACCTATAACTTGACATCATGCTTTTATTCACTCAAGGGGGTTTCACAATCATTTTCTCATGTAATTTAAATTATTCATAAACTTCATTTTCAATATCTTCCTAGTTTTCACCATATGGACATTTTACTAATGTTGACTGGAATTTTCAATATTCACAAAAATTCTACAATGAGCATCTTTATGCATAAATTTGCATCCATATTTCATATTATTTTCTTATATTTTTAGAAGGGTTGTGTAAACACACAACTTCATTATTACTGAATACTAAATTTTGATTCATTCTGAACAGTTTATAAGCACGACTTTTAGTGCTTTTTTTTAGAAGTCAGTGTGGTTGGTATTCTTATGAAGTATGTATATATCTGGAATTGCTTAATTTTGTCTTTGTATATAAGCACTTTGACATATTTCATTTACATAGTTCATTATCTTCTGTCAATCATTAATGCAGACATTCTTAATGTAACCTAAGTTTTATTTTTTGATGATGACATACTTTTTTCCTGCATGTTTACCTGTTAAAAAATTACAAATTTATATCTGTACCCGGGTGTACTTCTGTGAACACTAGAGACATATATTCGAAAGTCCACTTGAACTTTTCACTTGGATATCTTAACAGGCATCTCGATTTTAACATGGATCTCAAACTTAATAAGCCTCACTAAAGAACTGGTCTCTTCTGTCCTAAACAGAAACAAACACACCCCTACACACGCAAATCTGCTACACACTAGCACACATACCTCACTACCCATTCAGCCATTCAAGACAAAAACGTGGATCCCTTTCTAGGATACAACATTTCAGTAAGTTGATGAATTATGCCTTTAGAGCATAACCTAAATGTGGTTACGCTGATCTCCACCTCCACGGCTAAAACGCTGGTCTGTTGTATCTTGTTCAGAATAGTATGGTAACTTCTTAAGAGATGTCTTAGACTTTCCTTTATTTTCTATTGTACAGAAACTAAGCGGAACTTTTGTTAAAAAAGTAAATCTGTTTATCTATTTATTCTGATTATTTCCTTTGCCATTCAGAAATTATTTTTTAAAAAATTTAATTGGTCTGTTTATTTATTTGCGCTATTGTTTTATTTGTCTTCAGGGTCTTTGTCATAAATTCTTTGCCTATGCCAAAGTCTAGAAGGGTTTTTCCTATGTTTTCTTAGAATTGTTATGGTTTTATGCCTGAAATTTAAGTCTTTTTTTCCATCTTAAATTAATGTTTGTGTTTACTGAAAGGGTCCTGTTTATTTACTGTGCCATGGCTGTTCAGTTTTCCCAGCACCATTTATTGAATAGCAAGTTTCCTGTCCCCATGTATGTTGTTATCTGTTTTGTCAAAGATCTGTTGGTTGTAGGTAGATGATTTTATTTCTGAGATCTTGGATTTCTTACATTGATCAATGTCTCTACTTTTACAAAATATTTCCAAACTAAACTGCCACTAAAGGTTTGTTAATCCAGAATCTACAAAGAACTCACACAAATCAGTGAGAGAAAAACATACAACCTCATTAAAAAGTGGCAAGAGGACATTAACAGAAGTTCAAAAGAAGGTAAACAAATTGCTAAAAAAAAAAAATTATATATTTATATGTGGAAAAAATGCTCAACATGTCTAATCATCAGGGAAATGCACGTTAAAACCATAGTCCAATACCACCTTGTCCCTGTAAGAATGGCCATTATTAATAAACCAAAAACCAGCAGATGCTGGTGTGGATGCAGAGAGAAAGGAACACTTATACATTGTTGGTGGGACTGCAAATTACTACAACCTCTATGGAAAATAGTAGGAAGTTTCTCAAAGAAATAAAGTAGACTTACCATTCAGCCCAGTAATCCCACAACTGGGTATTTACCCAAAGGAAAACAAGTCATTTTCTGAAAAAGACACTTGCACTTCCGTGTTTACACAGGACAATTCGTAACTGCAAAGATGTGGAATCGAGCTAGGTATTCATCAATTTATGAATGAATAAAGAAAATGTGGTGCATCCCAAAGAGTAGTAGTCAGCCATAAAAAGGAATGATATGATGTCTTCTCCAGAAACTTGGATGGAATTGGAGACCATTATCCTAAGTGAAGCATCTCAGAAATGAAAAAACACATACCACATGTGCTCCCTTACACTTGGGAGCTAAAAGGTGGGCACACACTGGGACAGAGATGTAAAGGACATGGGAAACCAAGAGGTAGGCAGGTGGGTGGGGAGCGGGGGTTAAAAACTTACCTGTCATGTATGATGAACACTGTTCAAGTGGCAGGCATAATAAAAGACCCCACTCAAGCATTATACAAGGTATCCATGTAATAAAAACATCTGAACCCCTTAATATTTTGAAAAACAAAGCAGAAGTAAGTCTGTCCTCACCTTATGTTAACTAGTGTGATGAAAATGTGTCAAACGGTCTATCAACCAAGTGTATGGTACCCCATGATCATACTAATGTACACAGCTATGATTTAATAAAAAAAAAAAAGAAGACTCTTCCAATGGCTTTCCATAACAATGGCAATAAACCCCCAGATTCGTGATGTTGCTTGTAAGGCCCTGAGTAATCCGCTTCTGTTTCTCCTCCGACCTGTGACGTTCCTCCTGCACCTGCTCAGTGTTCTCACAGCACACATGCTTTCTGTCAGTTCTTGGCAGACATTAGATTGTTTGGGAAGTTTTTCTAGCACATTTTGAATACCCGTTGTTTCTTTCCAGAATGCGCCTGAATAGTCTTGCCTCAGAGTTTTTTCTGCTTATTGCTCTTGCCTCAGCTTAAAAGCCATCTTCTCAGAAGACACTCCCCGACCACCTGACCTTATGTGACCTCCAGTCAGCATCTCTCACATCGCTCACGCAGATTGTGCTCACTGCATAGCACTTATTAATATTCATGAGTTCTCACTTATTTTCTTATCTGTTTTATTTATTTTATGCTCTGCTTATTGTTAAAGCCAAGGCTTTTCCATTTTCTTTAATTCTGTATCCCCCAGAATCTGGAATAGTGTTCTATAAATAAGTTTAAGTATAGAAATTAGTATTTTCATTATATGGTTATTTCATCTTGTTGGTAAAATTTATCTAAATATGTGGAGCCTGACCTCCACATTCTGCTGTTCCATCAGCGTCTCATCTTTTTGTCCTTTTCCTGATCTTTCTTGTCACTGACTGTAATGGCAGTTTTAATCTTTCCTATCTCCTACACAGATCATAATCTTCCAATTCCATTTTCAGGCTCCCTGCCTCCTAACATTTGTTTCTCTCATCTCTCTCCATTTTCTCCTTATCTGTTGAGTTTATCTTCAACTCACTCTCTCAATATTTATTTGTACACCCTCGTCATTCAGATAATCAATTATTTTTACTAGTGAGAATGCCAAATTATGTTGTTATTTTTCACCTGACTGCTGAAGAGGTGTTCTTTTTTCTTAAATAATTAAAATACTGTTAGCTTGTTCTACAATATTTTTGTAGCTTTTATGATGTATCTGTTTATGATTGCTTTCTCATTCCTAAATTATGCATAAATTTTGGTAGAAAGATTGTTTGTCCACACTAAAATAAATGAGTATTTGGGGGTTTCTTTGCTCTAAGTGTCTTAGTTGGACAGTAGGTCAGTGTGTATAACTCCTTGTCCAATTCTCACTCACAGGCTTCTCTCTAGTGCAAAGGTGCAGAGGAAAGCTCTGAACTTAAGGAGAAAGCTTAAGATGAAAACATGCTGAGTGCTGTCAGAGCTCTTTCTCTTTCCATTCCCATCTTTCATACTTGATTGTGAGGATCACATTACCCAAGATGCAACGTATCCCTGACTGTGCTTGCTTCCCACTCTTTGCTTCTGCTTTATGGATATTAAGATGCAATTGTACAATGTGAGGAACAGATGGATGTTGGCGTATGCTATGCCCGGCTGCCCCAAAAGGGAGTTCTATGAAACTGTTAAGGGACATTGCTTCCCTGCATTCGTCCTATTTTTTTTATATGTATTTTAATAGGAAATGATATTGGGGGTGTTCCCCATCCTATCTAGCTATTTAGCCATCTAGCTATTTCTTAGACTAAACAACATTTCCAACAGTTTCCATTTGGACAGTACTATGAGGTAGATTGTATATTTAATCAAGAAGAAACGTTGTTTGTTATCAGGAAAGATAAGTAACTGTACTCACAGAGACATGGAATGTAGCAACTGGGAGAACTATAATGAGTCTAGAATAGTCAAGGATCTAAAATCAAATCACAACAGTGACAAAATAATTTTGAATTCTCCACCATACCTTGCAGATTTATGTTTGACAATCTTGCATTGATCATATTTATGACTCTGGTGGTTTCCAAGAGAAAAAAGCAAAAGTGTTATGTGTGAATCCTAAGGCTTCAACATAGGCGTCACGAATCTTTCCACAGCAGGCCTCACGTGGGGGAGCGGCCCTTCCCATACCACATGTGGAGCACAGAGCATGAAGTACCATTTTCTTGAAAGATTGCAGTCAAGGACGGAGGCCTCCTGACACATCTGCTCCTAGCTCAGCAGCCTCCATTCAGAGGCCTCCATATTAGGTCTGTGGCTGAAGGTGCTTCCCAGGTCCCCACCAAAATGTCTGTTTTGGGGGACCTTGGCTGGGCCGTTTTTTCCCTCTCTGACTCATTGCTATTCCTCTCCTAACCCTTCCCTCTCTCCTGCCTTCCAGCTCCCTGGATCCAGAAAAAGACAGGAATCTCACCTTCTGTTCCCCTCTGCAGTGAGATGATTCCTCCCACCTGTCCTGCAGGTTATCTGCCCTTCACCTTGGGCCATTGTATGAGAAAAAGGAAATGGGAAGCTGGTGCCTTTCCATTTTACCTCCCGTATGTACAACTGCAGTGAGTGAATAAAGGCGCAACTGCTACGTTCAGAGTTGCTTATTGTCCTAAATTACCATTCCCCAAACTGACAACTTGATATTTGCTAATGGTGGCACCATTTTTGTCAGGATACAACACATACATCACACACACACACACACACACACACACACACACACACACACACACCCCTACATGGTAACACAGTTTTTTGCAAATGGGATTAACTTATTTTACTTTTATGACAAAGTAACACTCTGCACTGTCCAATAAATAGCCACTACGCACACGTGGCTATTTAAATTTCAATTAATTAAAATTATACACAATAAAAAATTCAGTTCCTGAAAGACTCACATTTCCAGTGTTCCATGGATAAAAGTGGCTTATGGCTAGTAGATAGACATTGCGGATATATAATGTTTCCATCATTAAAGAAAGCTTTGTTAAACAGTGCAGTGCAGTCCAGACGAGAATAATACTTTATTATATATTGTTTATAAATTAATATGAAAACATAAAATCTGAAATTCCTACCTAAAATAGCTCATTTCTTTCTTGTAGTTTTCAAGTACACTTGATGAAACTATTAGTCTTATAAACTATGCCATTTCGATGGGAGGTCTAAAAGTTCCCACATGATGGGATCCTGTGTTCTGGCTGCCTTTGAAATAATTCCACTCATTAGAGAGATTAAAAAGATGAATCTTGCTCCGTCTTCTTTCTTATGGCTAAACCTCCCTCCATTGTTCAATCATTCCTGACAAGATGTGGTTTCTGGCTGTAACAAAGTCACCTTTAAAGAGTTGCAATGCATTTTACACAAATCTGTACTCCAAAAGTGTGCTGTTCAGTGCCAAGTGCAGCTAGTAAATCTGGCATTATTCAAGACAAGTTACTGTGACTGTGGTAACACAGCATCGTATTAATTTAGCTATGTAGAACGGCAAAACTGAAATCTAGTTGGGGTTTTATTACTAGATATTCTTGAAGGTTAATTTTAGTAGGCCTGGAAATGGCCTGAGATATTTCACTGAAATGTAATATGTGACTGCAAAGCACTGACCCTTAATCGAGGATTAAACATATTGGTAACAGTGTTCTTTGCTAATCAGGAATCGAAGTGTATCAGGTTTGCATCACTTTTCAGTCTTGGTTGTGGATAACAGTGAGATTGAAGATTTGCACCTGATCTCAGCGATGAGCAACCCTTTACCCCCAACCCTGCTGCCCTGCCAGGGCTCTGCCATGGGGGCTGGCCTCATAGGCAGAAGTGCACCTACATAATCAGCCAGGGGTAAGCAGGCCCAGCCAAGACTCTACTTGCTGTGACTATTTTCCTGGTTCCGAGGTGTCCTGTGCACACATGATTGATGGTCCCTGATCTGAAAGAAAGAGTTCATCCTAGTACAGCTTGCGGGAGAATAACTGGAGCGTGTCACTGGCTTCCCAGATCGTTTTGCTGTGGGGCTGCCTTTATTCCCATTGCCACGTTGTATCCTTTTTCTACAATAAGCCGTGAACGCATAACCATTGCTATTTTGAATCCCCTATGGCATCTTTAGCCGTCAAGCCCAGTCTAAATGCCTCCATTGTTGGACTAGCTGTGAAACCTCTGCCAGTTTCTCAGTCTCCCCATCTGTAAGTGGCCGTATTAATAATACTTACAAGGTTCATGTGAGGAATAAATGACACATTACTTATAAAGTGGAGCGCCTACGTAGCTGGGAAAAATATCAACACATCTAAGCGATTACTTTTTTGGTGATGATGATGATGACAGTCATAATGCCCATGGATTTTTTTTTTTAAATTGAATTTATTGCCATATTCTATTTTTCCAATCCCATATTTGTACATTTTGTTTTTTTATTCTTATTTCATGTTGGTCTACAAATCTACACTCTTATAAAGAAACTTTTGACATTATTCCATGTCTACCATATTTTTTTCTATACTTAGTCTTATTTTTGGTGTCCTAAAATCAGATGAAGTAAAACTGATAACTTTTTTTTCTTTTACTTATTCATTTTTTGGTTTTGTTTTTGGGAGTTAGGGTCTAGCAGTTTTCATGTTCTATGATCTTCTGAGATCCTACAGAGTGTATTTCATTGTTTTAGAGCACCATTCATGCTCTGGAAATTGGAGTGATTCACCAACTAGGAGCCTGCATGCAAAAGCCTCCTACTTTCCCTCATGCTACCATTGTGTACTTCTATTTTTTTGGCACCATCCAAAATACAAGTTCCCCTGGCCACATGTACTCTCATTTTCTGTCTTTGAAGGGCTTTTTCTTTATGCATGAGTCTTTTCTGAAGGCTGCTTTCCGCCCCCAGAAGACCACTTTTAGCTGCTCTCTCACACTCAAGATCATTCTGCTAAGCTTCAGGAAATAATACATTCATGCATGTTAAAACTACAAGTAGTCCTTTTCCACCAGCATGCACGTAATGTAATAGAAGACAACAGAACAGGATGGGTTGAGATAGAAACCTTCCTAGTCTACCACAGTAACGAAGAGTAGAGATTGTTTTCACAATCTTTTATATGGCATACCATTATTAATCCTTACGTGTGTACAAATGTGCATGATACATCCATACGTGTGAGTGCGTATTCTCTACGGTGATTGCATGTTCCTTGGAGTGATATAGGATTAATTTAGTACAGATTGAAGGCATAAAAATGTAAAAGTAGTGCTCTAGTGACCACAAAACCCATAGGGGAAGAAAGTATTTTCCTAGACACCATTGCCATTTCTAGGCTGCTTAATTTTCATGGTAGGTAAAACTCCCATTGTCAAAGCCCATGTGATTTTCTATGATGTTTTGAAACCTTATCCATTAAGAACCTTAATATTTCACCATCTCATCCACACTCCAAGTCTGTTCGTCCTTCTTAGAACATCTAATGAACTATTCCATGACATCTTCAAATTCTGTAATTTTTACCAACAATTTTATTTTTGTTTTCTTTTCTTTCTTTTTTTTTTTTAATTGAGACAAGAGTCTCACTATGTTGCACTGGATAGAGTACTATGGTGTCACAGCTCACAGCAACCTCAAACTCTTGGGCTTAAGTGATTCTCTTACCTCAGCCTCCCAAGTAGTTGGTACTACAGGCACCTGCCACAATGCCTGGTTATTTTATTTGTTCCAGTTGCTATTATTGTTTAGCTGGCCTGGGCTGGGGTCAAACCCTTCAGCCGCTACAAGCACCAAGTCTTTTTTCTTTTTTTGAGACAGAGTCTCACTCTGTCACCCTGAGGAGAGTGCTGTGGCATCATAGCTCACAGCAGCCTCAAACTCTGGGGCTCAAGTGATCTTCTTGCCTCAGCTTCCTTAGTAGTTGTGAATACAGGCATCCTTCATGGTGTCTGACTAGTTTTTCTATTTTTAGTAGAGATGGAGTCTTGCTCTTGCTCAGGCTTGTCTCAAACTCGTGAGTTTGAGCAGTCTACTTGCCTCAGCCCCCTTTATCTGAAGTATAACGCAAGCAATCTCAGCATGGAACACGTTGTTCTTTCCCAATCTTTATTCATTCAATGAAGAATTAGTTTCTGCTTCTGGAATAAATCATAACTTTATATACATTTGCTTTCTTATCCCTTCTTTCTTGAGGTTGTTTTCCTTCTGATTATGAAGAACTGAAGACTTCAACAAAAGTTTTTCTTCACTGAACAATATTAAGACCTTGCCTTCATAACTGCTGTGATCTGGCCACATTTGTACCAGAGTTTAGTTCTGCAGTCTTCTTTCCTCATAACCGAGGTGTGGTATTACTGTGTAACGTTTGGATGCTCTTATAGTTTTAATAAATATTGATCATATATATAAATATAACTAAGTCAACTAGAAGAAAATAAAATGTTAGGAGAATGGTATATGAAAGAAAATCCCCCAAAGACTTAGAAGTAATAACACATATTGCACAGCCTCAATTCGTGTACTGCCCATTGAAATGTTTCTAATTGTACCTAATGATACTCCATTAACAACACCCAAGATGATTTTGGAATCATTTAAGATGTTGGACAGAATTAGGCATCTGGCTTGAAATAACTCCAATGGGATATAGACAGGCAATCTCTTTGAAGTAAAAAATGTTTATGCAACATGGCAGAATTATCAAATATCCTACCCTCTGCCAAAGAATGGCTACAGCCAAATATTAAGTAATGTGAAAGAATAAAAGAGGATGCAGTTCTCTCAATAGGATATAAATCAAGAATAGGCCTTGGTTCAGACATGAATTTGGACAAAAGCAATGCATGCAATCAATAGTATTATCATTCACACAAAACAAGTAGAGAAAAATGGGCAGAAAAATAATTTTTCATTTCACGAATTTATATTAATGCTTCCTTATCATTCTTGACTAATGTCTTGATTTCCATCAGTGGCAGTATAAGAATGTCAGAGTTCAATTACTAAGTGTGTGACTTCCTTACTTATACTATTTCCATATTTTTCTTTTAAGCACACCTATGTGAATACCTTAAATGACTCAATTATTAAAGACACTTTAGACTGTAAGCAGCATGAAAATTATTTTTCGTAGCATAGCTTCCCTTATTTGCATGCATAATGACACTTATCTTTAGCAAAGAGGCTGTTGAAGGACAAGAAGAGGGTAATGTATAGAATTTATCAATGTTTTCAGGGTGTCTTTATAGTTCCCTTTTCCTCCTTTCCCTACACTATGGAATTTGACACGATTCCTTCCAAACTACATTACAAACAACCCAAACTTCTCTAATTACAACTGAATCTTGCTTCCTTCCCCTTCTATCTTTCAGAAAGATAGAGATTACCCTTTGCAACACTGGATATAGTTATAAAAACTGTTAATTTCCTAGAAACAAATTTACAATACCCGTTTTCCTTCTTAAGATTGTTCAGCCGTGGCTGCTTCTGGCCCCGTGTTAGATTTCTCTCACAGCCATTTCTCAGGCAAACACACTTCCCTGAAAAAAAAAAAAATAGCGACTTAGATCTGCAAGTGTTCAGTGAGTAAGATGATGAGGGATACTTTGTAAGTCTTGCTCATTGAGCTTATTGCACAAAGCCTTATGATTGTACTGAGCAGAGGGGGCTTGTGTTCCAGTCGTAGGCGAAAACAACAGTGGAAGATTATTTTCTGTCTCACTCTTAGCTTGTAGAATGCAGAATGTTTTCCTATTGATAGAATTCAGGAAAAGTTCTTTGCTTCTATTCAGAGACTGACACGTACTGTTTTGGGGGTCTCATTTGCTACTTTCTTTTCTCTTTCTTTCTTTCTTTCTTTCTTTTCCCTTCTTTTACTTTTTTTCTTTTTGTGTTTTTTATTATTAAATCATAAACACATAGATCATGTATACATTAATGCATTTATGGGGTACAATGTGCTGATTTCATGTAGAATTAGGAATGATTATATCACACTGGTAAATATATACCTCATCTCGTTTACTTAATTACTATGTTAAGACATTTATACTCTACACTAATAGATCTGACATGCACCTTTGCATTATGCACCATAGGTGTGATCCCACCCTTTACTGTCCTTCAATCTTACTTCCCCCATCCCCTCTGCTTCCCCCTCCTCCCTCCATCCTGGGCCATAGTTGTGATCTATTTTTCGTATGAAAGTGTGAGTGATTGTAAATTGGTTTCATAATAGTACTGAGTACATTGGATATTTTTTCTTCCATTCTTGAGATACTTTACTAAGTAGGATATGTTCCAGCTCCATCCATGTAAACATAAAAGAGGTAAAGTCTCCATCTTTTTAAGGCTGCATAATATTCCATGGTGAACATATACTATAATTTATTAATCCATTCATGGGTTAGTGCGCACTTGGGCTTCTTCCATGACGTGGCTATTATGGATTGAGCTGCAATGAATAATCTGGTGCAAATATCTTTGTTATAAAGTGATTTTTGGTTTTTTGGATATATACCTAGTAGAGGAATTGCAGGATCAAACTGCAGGTCTACTTTTAGATCTCTGAGCATTCTCCATACTTCTTTCCAAAGGGACGTGTTAGCTTGCACTCCCACCAGCAGTGCAGAAGTGTTCTCCTTTCTCCACATCCACGCCAACATCTGTAGTTTTGGAATTTTGTTTATGTGAGCCACTCTTACTGGAGTTAGATGATATCTCAAACTGGTTTTTATTTGCATTTCTCTGATGATTAAAGATGATGAGCATTTTTTCATGTGTCTATAGGCCATGCATCTATCTTCTTCAGAGAAGCTTCTGTTCAAGTCTCTTATCCACAATGAAATGAGATCACTTTTTCTTTTCTTATTAATAAGTTTGAGTTCTCTGTGGATTCAGGTTATCAATACTTTGTCAGAAGCATAACCTGCAAATATCCTCTCCCATTCTGAGGGCTGTCTGCTTGCTTACTGTGTTCTTGGCTGTGCAGAAGTTTTTTAGTTTGATCAGATCCCAGTAATGTATTTTTGGTGTTGCTTCAATTGCCTGGGGGGGGTCCTCCTCATAAAGTATTCTCCCTGGCCAATTCCTTCAAGTGTTTCTCCTGCACTCTCTCTAAGAATCTTTATAGTTTCATGTCTTAAGTTTAAATCTTTTATCTACTAAGAGCAAATTTTTGTTAATGGTGAAAGGTGTGGGTCCAGTTTCAGTCTTCTACAAGTCACCAACCAATTCTCTCAGCACCATTTGTTAAATAGGGAATCTTTCCCCCAATTTATATTTTGATGAGTTTATCAGAGATCAAATGATGATAAGTGTCTGAGATCAACTCCTGGTTCTCAATTCTGTTCAATACATCTACCTCTCTATTTTTGTGCCCAGCTTCTGAGACCCATGGCTGGGTGTCAGAGGCTCTGCCCTCCGGTTCCCTGCCCAGCTGCTGCCTCATGAGACTGGGAGTCAGCAGCTCCACCCTCCAGTTCCCCTGCCAGCTCCTGTGACCCTTGCGGCCAGTGGCAAAGCCCTCCAGCTCCCCGCTGTCTCCTGCAACCTGCACACAGCAGTACCCCAGACCGGCAGCACCACACCCAACAGTGACAGTGCCACTGCTGACAGTGGTGGCAGCTCCAAGGTCCCTTCCACTGGGGTCAAATTGAGCTGCCAGTGGATCCCCACTGCCTAGATGATGAAGAACTTTTGAACTCTCCTACCTGATGGGTGTTCGTGTTGTCTGGGACAATTGGTTTGGAACTCTTGATATGGGCTAATCACCCAGGGACCTACCAAGGTTGTACCCTGGCTGTGTTGTTGTGGGAGTGTGGGATTCACCTCTTCCAATTGTCACCTATGGGGGGCGGGGTGTCTTAGTTGCTTATATATCTCCACAGCTGAGATTTCAGCCCAAAGCCACTGATTCACTAGGACTGGACAGAGACTAGCTGAATACTGGTCAGTGCCATCTAGCCCCACCACACCAAGCAGGTACCCAGAGTCTCAGGCTGTAGTTCTGAATGGGACCTTTATAAAGCTCTAAGGGAAAAGCCGCAATCACCAGTCCCAGTTCTTTGGTAAAGGGCTAGTTAATTACAACTCCAGGAGCCCTCAATTCAATTTCACCTTGCCAGCTTCTCTATCAAATGGTGAAAAATAATCATGGTGTGTAATCAGCGGAAAAACTCTGGCAACATGAATAATCAGAGTAGCTCAACTTCCCCAAGGAATGACGAAGGAGACACAACAGAAGATCCCATTCATAAACAAATGGCTGAGATGTCAGAAATCAAATTCAGAATTTGGATAGCTAATAAGATTAACAGAATGGAGGTATAGATGGAATTAGAAATTCAAGGAGCAAATGAAAAATTTTCTCAAGAATTCAATGAATTCAAAGACAAAATCACCAAAGATTTTGACACATTGAGGCAAGAACTTGCAGCCCTCAAAGATCTGAGAAATACAGTAGAATCCCCTCAGTAACAGTTGGAGCAGGCAGAAGAAAGGATCTCTGACATTGAAGACAAAGCTTTTGAACACTCCCAAATGCTCATAGAGGAAGAGAAGTGGAGAGCAAAAATGGATCATTCTCTCAGAGAGCTCTTGGATAATTCAAAGAAAACTGATATTTGCTTTATAGGAATTTGTGAAGGTGACGAGGTTGCTTTGAAAGGTCCAGATGCTCTACTCCAAGAGATAATGGAGGAGAAATTCCCAAGCATGGAAAGAGATACTGAAATTCAGATAGTAGTTTCAGAACCCCAGTACAACTCAACTCAAATAAAGCATCTTCTAGACACATTATAATTAACTTTGGCAAAGTTAATATGAAGGAAAAAATCCAGCAAGCAGCCAGACATAAGAAAATTATAACCTACAAGGGGAAGAATTTAGAATGACTACAGATCTTTCTGCTGAAACTTTTCTTTCTTTTCTTACTCTCATCCTGCTCCTTTCTGGAAAGGTAAGTCTGTCAGTGTCAAAGCACAGAGACTACCCTTTTAGGGATTTTCTCTTTCCCTTGATCTTTTTCTCTTAAACTTTACTAGGTGTGAAACAGACTGCTACCCTCTCTACTTGGCTATGTAAATATATCAGAAGTTGTTGTGTAGCCTCATATTTTCTTCCAGAAAGGTCCTAAGATCTAGTTGTTAAGAAATGGGTGTTGAACACTTCAACTCAATGTATCAGAAGCCTCATATTTGGTGATAATAAAGCTGACAGTTATATAGCATTTTGTGACTGCTCCCAATTAGTTCAGAATAAAGAAGAGAAATAAGAAACACACTTTATGGGGGCAAGACATGATTGCAAGAGGGACTTTGCCTAACAATTGCAATCAGTGTAACCTGGCTTATTGTACCCTCAATGAATCCCCAACAATAAAAAAAGAAAGAAAGAAAGAAATTCAATTCTCCAACTTACTTAAAAAGTTATGAATTTCTTCCTAATTCCAGTTGAGAATTTTACATACGCCATCATGTAAAACTGTATTCTTATACTATTTAGAATGGAAACTTAAAATTCTTAAATGGAAACTATTACCACTTTGCACAATTCTCATCGTATCAATATACTTTTAAAACCATTGACTCCTCAGATACAATCTAATGTTTTAGCTGCAAAGGGTCTTCCTAATCAATTAAAGATCTTTGTTCTAGAGACAGAGATATAATTCCTGATATATGAGACATTCATTGTCACTGATAGAGAGTGAGGCAGGAGGAAAAATGCATCCCAAATGTTTGTCTGGTCTGGGCTCCAGAATAGAATCCAGTCAGGAAAGGGAAACTCCACCAATTTTGCTGCAGAATTTTATCTCAGTTGCTCAGTGAGTATTTTTGGCTTGAACAGAGTTCTTGGGCATTGAAATTATGTCAATATTATAGCTTTTTTATTCAATTTCATATGAACAGTAACCCAACACTGTGTACAAGTTATAATCTAAGTTCCTCAGGGAAGTATAATCATAGTAATAACAATAATAAGCATTAATGATTTACATTTATTGAGTATTGAACATGTGTTGATACTCTTTTAAAGGCTTCACATATGTTATCTCACCACACTCCATGAAGCAGGAAACACCTTGATTTTACACATGAGGAAACTCACTCAGTCAAGCATGATTGGTTCCCCAAGATCCACGTAATGGAGAAGAAACCAGACATGGTTCTAAGTGTAATACCCATGGCCCTTAAGTTTAGGTACAATGTTACTTAAGATGTTACCTTTCCAGCTTTACTGCTGGAAAGCAAGAAACAGAGATTAGGACAAATAAGACCATTGGTTATTGTTAAGATATAGAGAATTTCCTAGTGAATTTGACTCAGTTCACTAGGTGCTGAGTTAGAACACAGTGTAGGTAAATCTAATGAGATCAAAGTGCGTCCAGAAAAAAATGTTACCATATTCTAGATACAAGGGTACTCAAACTTTTTAAACAGGGGGCCAGTTCACTGTCCCTCAGAATGTTGGAGGGCTGGACTATAGTTTAAAAAAAAAAAAAACTATGAACAAATTCCTATGCACACTGCATATATTTTATTTTGAAGTAAAAAAACAAAACAGTAACAAATACAATTACACCACCTCATGTGGCTGTGGGCCGCAGTTTGAGGACTCCTGCAAGGACAGTGGGGAGGTAGAATTTCTAGACAAATTCAGAACTACTTGAGATAGCAAGGCATCAAAGGTCAGAAACCCAGGAAATCTTGATAGTCTAAAAGAATTAGGCAGAGAGCATGGGCTAGAGTTGACATCTATCCAGGGTCCATAAGACTTAGGTGAAATGAAGGTATCAAATCATTCATAAACTGAAAAAGTAGAAAATTTAGCCACCAGTCATTATGGGCATCTGATTTTGGAGCAATGAGTATTTGTCTGTTAGACTCTCAGACCTTTAGAAACACATCTTGACAACCTCGGGAGCAATTTCTGTTAGAAAGATTGAAACACATAGGTGTGTGCCCATTCTGCCTATGTTATTGCTGAGAATACTAAAAGAATACTATCCTTGTCATTAAAGTATAAATTGTCCCTTTTGTGAAATAATAATATAGTTAGAATGAAACAAACACAGTAATGTTAGCTGACACATCTTGCAGGCTCAGTATGTGCCTGGAATTATAACAAGCACCTTATAAGTCATGGTAACTTTCAAATGTGAGGAGTATTTGCCTTGTGGGAGTCTAGAAGAATTAATGGGCAGGAATGGCAGGCTTCTTGAGAGAAATACATTTTGGAAGATAGTTCTCCATGGGCTCCATTCATTTATCATGTCTGAGGAGCAGAGGCCTTGTTTATAGAAACAGATGTTTTTTCCTGATGTTTCTTTATAAATATATTTGTATATTTAATAGTTATGGAAGATAGAAATAGTCTATCACTTTCTCCAGAACAGAAGTCTGTCTAATATGATAAAGAGAATTCTCTATGGGGGAATGTTTGGGCGTGTTCCCTTTTTCCATTATAAAAATGATTCTGAAATCCAAATTGTGGAGTTCCTTGGATGTGACACAAACACTCTGCCTATATAGCCTGTTAAATTAGTGTTTTCTGTTTCCATGGGATTTAGGGACAAGGAGAACCAGTTCATACATGAAGCTCATGATGCTTACTATACTATGAGTAAGAAATTTCTTTGGCTCTGAACCAGGAGTTAATGTTTTATACTAACATCCACAGAATTGTGCCAGGCTAAGTCCTTCACTTTCAAGTAGGGAAAATTGTCTGATCCTTTACAGTTCTTAACAATAGTTTTTAAAAACTAAATAAAACAAGAAAATAAGAAAGTTGTGGGACAGTGTCTCAACCTAAAACAATATATGAATTAGGCGGGGTACAAATAACAGACCAGTTTGATTAGGCTTAAATATTTTAATATGGAGACTAAGGACAAATTTTGCTTAGGTTAGGTTAGATGTTATGGAAATTTGAATGATAAGTAGTCTAGAAATTAATATATGAAAATGTAATGAGCTGTTGGTATGGATTGAATGCATCTCCTCAAAATTTGTATCTTCAAATCCTTACTCCCAGTGTGATCGTATTAGGAGCGGGGCCTTTGGGAGGACTTTAGGTCATGACAGTGAAGCCTTCATGAATGGGATTAGTACCCTTATAAAAGTGACCTCAAAGAGCTCTCTTCCTCTACTCTCTACGTTGTGAAGACACAACACCATCTCATTGGATTTACCTGCACTGTGGCCAAAGTTGGCCACCTGCTACTTGGAAGAGGGCCCTTGATGATGCTGATCTTGCACTTCCAGGCACCAGAACCGTGAGGAGTAAAGTCTATGGCAATTTGTTATAGCATCTATAACTAAGATTTTTCAGCCATGAAAGGTTTTGGAGCAAAGAGATTCTTTATTTCTCTATGTTTATACTCTCACTTAAAAGGTCTCATCTGGTAACTGGACTTTATCTATCACCTTTAGGCAGGTCCTCCAAATACTATGCAGCACCTGTCTGTGTTTATATCAAATAATAGTCATATATTTTCAACCCTTTATAAACAAATTACTATTCATGCAGAATCAAAACTATATTTGATTGTAATGTCTAATTAGTGATTCCCACCATTAACTTGCTAGCAATATTCAGGTGAGAGAAACATTTCATTATCTTTTGAAAATGAATACAACTGGGATTTCTATGTTAATTTTCGCTGTACTAAAGTGCAATTTATTATTAACTTGGATTTAAAAAGGAGAAAAAACATTTTTGTTATTCTCATGAGAAAGCTATTTGTATGATGTAATGGGACTTTGTTCATTTCTTTCCTGTTTTTATGTTTCACTAAAAATGGATGGTTAGATATAGACCTTAGGACTCAAGTGTGAAAAAAAAAAAGTTCGACACTGGGACATGCATACATGTACGTATTAATTATTTTAGATTTTAGTGTCTCACATATATTATCTTTTGAAATCTTCATTTCAAAATGATTCTTATGGGCCTATAGTGAAGAAGATTCATCCATTCACTGTAGACTAAAAAAGAAATAAAGAAAAATTGACCTAATCAACTGTGAAGAACACTGTGCATTTTAGAATTATATTTCAAAGGTGATTAATTATGGGTACTGAGAAAGAATAATCCTTATTCAAACCCTGGCAATCATTATTTTCTTGGTACAGTACTAGTGATTACAATTTTAAGCCATGAAACTTCTTCTACTACTCTAGCAAGACCCATAATCTCTAAGCAAGAAAAAAAATTTTTTTTCATTAAACATTTGATTAAGGGAGTTAGCTGTAGAGAACTGAACCCTTTGATCATTTCTGCGTTCAGAACCAAATTCTCTCTTAAGAATGATATTCATGTTTATCCAAGCAGCTGAAAATAGAGAATTATTTTTTCACTCCATTCCAGAATAAGGCAGTCTGTAGCGTCCTCCTAAAACAGAACAAAGAATGTTGTTTTTCTGATGAAAAGCAAATGTGTCATATATTTCACGGCACTCATTAACTCACGTGCAAACCTTAAGCCTAATCCCTCTCCAAGTTTAGCTCATTACTTATTTTCTCAGGGACTGAAAGAGACGATCATTTGTTTTTGTCATTCACAATATGTGACCTGCTATTTACAGCACTGAAGCATTATATATACATTACACACCCACACACACATATACTAAAATCCTTATACTGTGGTGGTGGAGATGGCAGATAAAGGGCAGCGTACTACTGCTGTAACATTCCACATAGACATTACTAATTGTGCCCTTTCTCTCCGAGTCCAGGAGTAGCCTCAAATTTCTTCACAACACATTTCTCTGGCCAAATATTGCCAAACAATGAAAATTAGCTTGGGAATTGAAAGTACATTCCTGCTCTAAAAATATAATGCATTTGATTTCTAAGGCACATGTGAATTCCGGCTAAGTGTAAAATCCCTGCTCAAGTTGTAATGTTGGGACCATCTTAGAGATATCCACTGCATGCCTGGCTCGTTTGCGTGCTCATTCATCAGTCTTCGTTGCACAGCTATAAATGTACCAGGCACTGGTTCAAAACCAATTAAGTTTTATTTGTTGAAAGCTGAAAGACCCTCCCAATAAATTATTTTTTCATGCTACCTGATACTATGTATAAGAAAGTTGATGGCATGTAAGAAGATATTATCGAAATTCCACAAACAGCACTTGACTTATCCAAATCTGGAAACTAAGACTCTGAAGAACTAATTTCACTAAAATCTAGTTGAAGCCACATATTTATACCTTTACTTGGTGAAAATATGTCTCCGTGGAGAAAATCTTAATAGTTGATTGATATCAGGATTTAATGAACAGGAATTTCGATACTTGGGCTGGTTGAAAATAATAAACAAAGATTCTTAAAAAGAGTGGCTTACGTTCTAGGGATAGCTGCTTCTCATTCTGTGTAATGAAAGCATTGCAAGTATCCATCTTATAGGATTGTTGTAAAAATTAAATTACCTCGTATATGTAAGGTGTCTGTTTAGGATACATGAAGCACTCTTTAATATAATGGCAACTCATTTAACAATGTTTCAAATGGCTCCAAATCAAAACTGAGAATGAAGAATATGAATCCTCTCATGTGTGAGGGTATACATATATATACTCACATACACATACCCAAGATACTGTTGCTTATACCTTTAGACTTAGAAAAAGGCAAACAGAATCTAGTCATCATTAAGACGTGAATAGGATCTATCATAGGGATGTGAGAAAATGAGAAAATCTGCTAATGTATTAATATAATAATAGATTAAAGTAAAAAATAATCATATAACCATCTCATTAGCTATGGAGAGAATCCATCATCTATTCTTGATTAAAGCATAAAAAAGAAAGTTATATGAGCAAACTAGAAATGGAAGAAAATGTTTAAACTTTCATAAAGCTCATCTACAAGAAACCTGAAACAGGCGTTACTTGTACTATAAATATTCTCATTAAACCCAGGATGCCTATGATCTTTACTGTTATTGAAATCTTACTCTGTGCTCTAACCCAGAGGTCTTTTTTTCTTAATCTTTGCTACTATTAATATTTTAAATCAGAGAGTTGTTTGTTGTAAGGATTGTCTGGATATAGCCAAATATTCCCTAGGAAGTTCAAACTGTACCAAGTTTAAAAGTTTTGCTTTAATCAATGAAAAAAGACAATGACTGAAAAATACAAAGTGTAAATATTAGAAGGGAATAAAACTATTTTCAGATAATATGATTGATATAATCAATTAAAACATATGACAGAAAAATCATAATCCCAATAATTGATCTAAAGTAAAACATATGACATTTGGGAATTAACTTGAGAATAAACGTTCACTTTGATGGAAATTATAAATCATTAGCATGTAAGAATTTCTGTTTAAGTAGACCAACATTTCAGGCTCATGGATATGAAGAATGGATATTATAAATGAGACAGTTCTACCCAATTTATTTATAAATTTAAAACAAGTCTAATAAAGTTATTGACACATAAAGTAAATGTGTAGTTACAGCTAAGAACAGTTTTAGCAAAATAGTGGATTTTTTTTTTTGGAGTTTTTGGCTCGGGCTGGTTTGGTTTTGAACCTGCCGCCTCTGGCATATTGGGCCAGCACCGTACTACTTTGAGCCACAGGCACTGCCCCAAATAGTGGGTGTTTTACCATGCTAAATTATACAATACTCTATAAAACCATATTAAATACAACAACATGGAATTGGCCTTGATTCATGCTGCATCAATCAACTTTGAGATCATGCTAAAAAAAATCAAACACAAAAGGCCACATACTATGAAAGTTTATTCTTATGAAATGTCCACAATAGCATATCAGGAGAGACAGAAAATATATTAGTAATATGCAGGGTCTGGAGTAGAGGGAAATGAGTTCTGGGGGTTCTTTTTGGAGTGGTAAAAATGTTCTGGATAAGATGACTCTGTGAATACACTAGAAACTACTGAACTGTATTCAATCAAGGGATAAATTTTATGATATGGAAATTAAATCACAATAAACTGTTTAAAAAATGAAGTTGACCCATTAAATGGATACATTTTTTTATCAAATATGCCTAATAATAATAAATAGGTGTATATATATATAAAGGATACATATTTGTATTCTATATTAATTATTTTATATATATGGAAAGTGATACTAATAGTAATATTGGTAATTTCAATCCATGAGGGAAACATGAACTATTCACAAATTATGTTGTTATTGACTCTCTCAGAAAACAAACAAAAAACAAAAAAACTCTTTACCTACCTCTCATTGTTCACAAGTAAAACTTTATATTAGAACAATAGATAGACATTTAAAATAGCCTTTAACTGATTGGAAAAACACAAAGGCAAATCAGTTTCTATAGTAGGAAAGAGCAAGGCTTTCTGATGCAAGTCATAAAATACAAAAGACATAGGAAAAAAATTAAGAAACTTCAAAATTTTAAATTATGAAAAGACAAAACAAAACATTAGAGAATTATTTGCCATCTGCAAAATAAATTTGATATCAGACATAAAAGAGAGGTAGGCGTTAAAATATCTTACATATGGACTTAAACTCACAAAAAATGTGAAAAAACATTAGGTAGATTACAGAAAGGAAAATTGAAGTTAAAGTCAATAAAATATTTTTCTCCCAAAAGACTGGAAAAATAAGGAATATATCTAGTATGGGTAATTTATGTTGGAAATTGAAATTTCCATGCACTGTAAGTATTTGTGTATATTTCCTTTTCATAAAATAATAGCTAGATAAATATACAAATGGATAACGATATATGTAAATCTGTAGATATAAAGACTGGGAGATATGGCCGTTCTAATTCATACAGACATATTTAAGCATGCATCAAAAGGCATGTCATTGTATATACTGTAATACCATTATAAAACTCAAGGATTGGGAAAGTGGTGGATTCTATTTTTTTTTTAATGACTGTAACAATATTTCTTATTCCCTATGATTTTCCAGACATTCACCACTCCTTTATTAAGAGATAGTGTCTTTATCCCCCACTCCCCTTTAAACTTGTACTGGAGTTTGTGACTTTGTCGATGGAGAGTCCTGTGGACTCTGTAAATCACGTGGGGTGACTTGACTGATGAACAGAGAATTACTTACTGCTAATCTGCTCTCAATGAGGCACGTCCACCTTGATAGCGAGTTGATAATGACTGATGACTGGGATAAGAGGCTATTTGACTTCCCATATTAGGTAACCAAAGGCAAAAACAGTTTCTTGCTAGCCTAACTTCCTTGGAATCCTTATCCTTAGAAACCAGCCACCTTGCTGTGAGAAATTTCAGACCACTTGGAGAGACCCACATGGCAAAGAACTAAGTTCCCAGCTGATCACACATGGCATATAGAAAACCCTTTTCCCCAAGCTCTGCTCAAATGACAGATTTGTAAGCAAAGAAAATGATTGTTGTGTTAAGCTGCTTAGTTTCACAATAGTTTTTGAGATAACATTAGATAGCAAGAATAAATGTACAGTTTCATTAAATGGAAAATGAATATACTACAGTATGTAAATATTGTATAGACTCTTCAAAGAATTACTTCTTTACGAATATATTTACATGTGCATATATGTGAGAGTGCGTAAGTGTATAGTGTATGCAATTTGCATGTGGTGTGCTCAAGACATGTTGTTAAGTGATACAAACTAGTTTAGAGAGGACAGAACAAGTTGGTGAAATAACACCCTCCAGCAATCATCCCCTCACAGAAATAAATTCAAACAACTATTCCACACATGAAAATACCTTCACAGGAGCTAAGAAAAAACTAGAGATTACTGTATCTCTTTATAGCAAAATACTATGCAAAGATGCATTGGTTCCATATGAATTTTCAGGCTGTTTTTTCCTAATTCCATGAAAATGAGTTAGGTTTTGATAAAAATTGCATTGAATCTGTAGATTACCTGGCAGTACAGACATTGTAACAATATTGGTTCTTCCAGTGCCATGAGCATGAGATGCTTTTCCATTTGCTTATTTCATCTATGATTTATTCATGGATGACATAAGTAGTTTACAGTTAAGTGTATTCCATGGTGTGTGTGTGTGTGTGTGTGTGTGTGTGTGTGATGATTGGAAACTAGACTGAGTTCTTGATATGATTCTCAGCTTGGCTTTTATTAGTGCATGGAAATGTTAATTTGTGTATGTTGATTTGTAACCTAAAACCTTAACTGAATTCATTTATCACTTATAGGAGTTTTTTGGAGGAGTCGTTGGGATTTTCTAGGTATAAGAACATGTCATTGGAAAACAGTCTTCGTCTTCTCCAATATGAGTGCTCTTAATTTCTTTCTCTTGCCTGATTCTTTGGCTATAACATCCAGTACTGTGTTGAATTGAAGTGGTAAAAGTAGCATCCTTGTCTTGTTGGGGTTCGTAGGGGGAATGCTTTCAACTTCTACCCATTCGGTATTATGTTGGCTGTGGGTTTGTCATACATCACTTTTATAATGTTGGTGTATTCTCTTTCTATGTCAATTTTTTTTTCTTCTTTTTTGCCTTTTATTAAATCTTTTTTTTTTTTTTAAGTTGGGGCTTCATTGAGGGTACAATAAGCCAGGTTACACTGATTGCAATTGTTAGGTAAAGTCCCTCTTGCAATCATGTCTTGCCCCCATAAAGTGTGACACACACCAAGGCCCCACCCCCTCCCTCCGTCCCTCTTTCTGCTTCCCCCCCCATAACCTTAATTGTCATTAATTGTCCTCATATCAAAATTGAGTACATAGGATTCATGCTTCTCCATTCTTGTGATGCTTTACTAAGAATAATGTCTTCCACTTCCATCCAGGTTAATACGAAGGATGTAAAGTCTCCATTTTTTTTAATGGCTGAATAGTATTCCATGGTATACATATACCACAGCTTGTTAATCCATTCCTGGGTTGGTGGGCATTTAGGCTGTTTCCACATTTTGGCGATTGTAAATTGAGCTGAAATAAACAGTCTAGTACAAGTGTCCTTATGATAAGAGGATTTTTTTCCTTCTGGGTAGATGCCCAGTAGTGGGATTGCAGGATCAAATGGGAGGTCTAGCTTGAGTGCTTTGAGGTTTCTCCATACTTCCTTCCAGAAAGGTTGTACTAGTTTGCAGTCCCACCAGCAGTGTAAAAGTGTTCCCTTCTCTCCACATCTATGCCAGCATCTGCAGTTTTGAGATTTTGTGATGTGGGCCATTCTCACTGGGGTTAGATGATATCTCAGGGTTGTTTTGATTTGCATTTCTCTAATATATAGAGATGATGAACATTTTTTCATGTGTTTGTTAGCCATTTTTCTGTCATCTTTAGAGAAAGTTCTATTCATGTCTCTTGCCCATTGATATAAGGGATTGTTGGCTTTTTTCACGTGGATTAATTTGAGTTCTCTATAGATCCTAGTTATCAAGCTTTTGTCTGATTGAAAATATGCAAATATCCTTTCCCATTGTGTAGGTTGTCTCTTTGCTTTTGTTATTGTCTCCTTAGCTGTACAGAAGCTTTTCAGTTTAATGAAGTCCCATTTGTTTATTTTTGTTGTTGTTGCAATTGCCATGGCAGTCTTCTTCATGAAGTCTTTCCCCAGGCCAATATCTTCCAGTGTTTTTCCTATGCTTTCTTTGAGGATTTTTATTGTTTCATGCCTTAAATTTAAGTCCTTTATCCATCTTGAATAAATTCTTGTGAGTGGGGAAAGGTGTGGGTCCAGTTTCAGTCTTTTACATGTAGACATCCAGTTCTCCCAACACCATTTATTCAATAGGGAGTCTTTCCCTCACGGTATGTTGTTTGGTTTATCAAAGATGAGGTGGTTGTAAGATGTTAGTTTCATTTCTTGGTTTTCAATTCGATTCCAAGTGTCTATGTCTCTGTTTTTGTGCCAGTACCATGCTGTCTTGAGCACTATGGCTTTGTAGTACAGACTAAAATCTGGTATGCTGATCCCCCAGCTTTATTTTTATTACTGAGAACTGCCTTAGCTATACGGGGTTTCTTCTGGTTCCATATGAAACGCAGAATCATTTTTTCCAAATCTTGAAAGTACAATGTTGATATTTTGATAGGAATGTCATTGAATAGGTAGATTGCTTTGGGAAGTATAGACATTTTAACCATGTTGATTCTTCCCATCCATGAGCATGGTATGTTCTTCCATTTGTTAATATCCTCTGCTATTTCCTTTCTGAGGAGTTCATAGTTTTCTTTATAGAGGTCCTTCACCTCCTTCGTTAGGTATATTCCTAGGTATTTCATTTTCTTTGAAACTATGGTGAAGGGAGTTGTGTCCTTCTCATCTTGACTGTTATTGGTGTATACAAAGGCTACTGACTTGTGGACATTGATTTTATATCCTAAAACATTACTGTATTTTTTGATGACTTCTAGGAGTCTTGTGGTTGAGTCTTTGGGGTTCTCTAACTATAAGATCATGTTGTCAGCAAAGAGGGAGAATTTGACCTCCTCTGCTCCCATTTGGATTCCCTTTATTTCCTTGTCTTGCCTAATTGTATTGGCCAGAACTTCCAGCACTATGTTGAATAGTAAAGGTGACAGAGGACAACCTGGTCTGGTTCCAGTTCTAAGAAGAAAAGCTTTGAGTTTTACTCCATTCAGTAAAATATTGGCTGTGGGGTTGTCATAGAAAGCTTCAATCAGTTATAGAAATGTGCCATCTATGCCTATACTCTTCAGGGTTCTAATTTGAAAAGGATGCTGGATTTTATCAAATGCTTTTTCTGCATCTATTGAGAGGATCATGTGATTTTTATTTTTGCCTCTGTTAATATGGTGGGTAACGTTTATGGACTTGCGTATGTTAAACCAGCCTTGCATCCCTGGGATGAAGCCTACTTGATCATGATGAATGACTTTTTTGATGATAAGCTGTAATCTATTGGCTAGGATTTTGTTGAGAATTTTTGCATCTATCTTCATGAGTGAGATTGATCTGAAATTCTCCTTTTTGGTTGGGTCTTTTCCTAGTTTTGGTATCAGGTTGATGTTTGCTTCATAGAATGTGTTGGGGGAAGATTCCTTCTTCGTCAATTTTTTGGAATGATTTCTGCAGTACAGGAATAAGCTCTTCCTTGAAGGTTTGATAGAATTCTGGAGTGAAGCCATCTGGACCAGGGTATTTTTTGGTTGGAAGATTTTTATTGTTTCTTTGATCTCAGTGCTTGAAATTGGTCTGTTCAGGGGCTCTATTTCTTCCTGGCTGAGTCTAGGGAGAAGGTGTGATTTCAAATATTTATCTATTTCCTTCACATTGTCAAATTTCTGGGCATAGAGTTTCTGGTAGTATTCAGAGATGATCTCTTATATCTCTGTGGGATCAGTTGTTATTTCCTCTTTATCATTTCTGATTGAGGTTACTAGAGATTTTACTTTTCTATTCCTCATTAGTCTGGCCAATGGTTTGTCTATTTTATTTATTTTTTCAAAAAACCAACTCCTTGTTTCACTAATTTTCTGAATGTTTCTTTTGTTTTCAATTTCATTGATCTCTGATTTGATTTTGGATATTTCTTTTCTTCTACTGAGTTTAGGCTTAGATTCTTCTTCTTTTTCCAATTCCATAAGATCTCTTGTGAGATTGTTGATGCGCTCGCTTTCTGTTTTTCGAATGTAGGCATCTAAAGCGATGAATTCTCCTCTCAAAACTGCTTTTGCAGTATCCCACAGGTTTTGGTAGCTTGTTTCTTCATTGTTATTATGCTCAAGGAAGTTAATGATTTCCTGTTTTATTTCTTCCTGCACCCATCTGTTATTCAACAGAAGATTGTTTAGTTTCCATGACTTTGTGTGGGGTCGAGCATTTTTGTTAGAGTTGAGTTCCACCTTTAGTGACATAAGGTCTGAGAAAATACAAGGTAAATTTTCAATTCTTTTGATTCTGTTGATATTTGTTTTGTGTCCCAGGATATGATCAATTTTGGAGAATGTTCCATGGGGTGATGAGAAGAATGTATATTCTTTATCTTTGGGATGGAGTGTTCTATATGCGTCTATCAAGCACAGTTGTTCTAGGGTCTCATTTAAATCTCTTATATCTTTGTTTAATTTCTGTTTAGAGGATCTGTCCAGCTCTGTAAGAGGAGTGTTAAAGTCCCCTGTTATGATGGTATTATCAGATATCATATTGCTCAGACTGAGTAAGGTCTGTTTCAAGAATCTGGGAGCATTTAAATTGGGTGCATAGATATTTAGAATTGAAATGTCTTCTTGTTTTATTTTTTCCTTGACCAATATAAAGTGACCATCTTTGTCTTTTTTGACTTTAGTTGCTTTCAATCCACATGTATCTGAAAATAAGATTGCAACTCCTATTTTCTTCTGAATTCCATTTGCCTGAAAAATTGTCTTCCAACCCTTGGAGCTTTAATTTGTCTTTTGAAGCCAGGTGAGTTTCTTGCAGACAGCAAATGGATGGCTTGTGTTTTTTAATCCAGTCAGCCAATCTATGTCTCTTCAGTGGGGAATTCAAGCCATTAATGTTTATTGAGATAATTGATAAGTGTGATAGTATTCTATTCATCTTATTTTGTGAGAGTCCATTGCTTAGTTTTATCTTTTGCATCAGTGTGGAGGTTAGGTTTTGTCCTTTAATTTCTGAGTTCTTACTTTGCTACTAATCCATTGTGGTGGTCAGTGTGCAGAACAGGTTGAAGTGTTTCCTGTAGAGCTGGTCTTGTTGTGGCGAATTTCCTCAATGTTTGTATATCCATAAATGATTTGATTTCTCCATCAATTTTGAAGCTTAGCTTAGCAGGGTACAGAATTCTGGGCTGAAAATTGTTCTGTTTAAGTAGATTAAAGGTAGATGACCATTGTCTTCTTGCTTGGAAAGTTTCATTAGAGAAGTCTGCAGTCACTCTGATGGATTTACCTCTGTAGGTCAACTGGTGCTTACTCCTGGCAGCTTGCAGAATCTTTTCTTTTGTCTTGACTTTGGACAGGTTCATCACAATGTGTCTTGGAGAAGCTCGGTTAGAGTTGAGGCGACCTGGGGTCCGATAGCCCTCTGAAAAGCAGTGTGTCAGAATCTTTGGTGATATTTGGGAAATTTGCTTTTATAATATTCTCTAGTATGGCTTCCATTCCTCTGGGACATTCTTCTTCCCCTTCTGGAATTCCTATAACTCGTGTGTTGGAACGCTTCATAAAGTCCCATAATTCTGACAGTGAATGTTCTGCTTTCTCTCTCTTCTTTTCTGCCTTTTACTATCTGAGTTATCTCAAGAACTTTGTCTTCTACCTCTGAAATTCTTTCTTCTGCATGGTCTAACCTGTTGCTGATACTTTCCATTGCATCTTTTAGTTCCCTAATTGACTGTTTCAGTTCCTTCAGCTCTGCTATATCCTTTTTATATTCTTCATATCGTTCATCTCTTATTTGATTCTGTTTTTGGATTTCCTTTTGGTTATTTTCCACTTTATTAGCAGTTTCCTTCCTTGTTTCCATCATTTCTTTCATTGTTTTCAACATGTGTATTCTAAATTCCCTTTCTGTCATTCCTAACATTTCTTTATAGGTGGAATCCTCTGCAGTAGCTACCTCATGGTCCCTTGGAGGGGTAGTTCTGGACTGGTTCTTCATGTTGCCTGGAGTTTTCTGCTGATTCTTCCTTATGAGTGATTTCTTTTGTTTCCTTGCCCTGATTTTCCTTTCACTTCCTCTTGCTCTTTAATTTCTTGTGCCTGTGAACTAAGGTTTACAGGACCAGAAGGGTGAGAAGGTTGAAGAGCAAAAAGGGGATGAAAGAAAGGAGGACCGAGAGATAAGAAGAAAAAAAAAATAGAGAAATGAGAGGGGGTGGGTAAAAGAACTGTTGACAAAAAGAAGAGAGGCACAGAAAGAGTGAGACAGAGCAATATAGGTGTACAGTAGGGTACTTTGACACAACCTTAAATAAACCCCACCTTCTGGGGGTGCCCAGTTTGGTGGTTCCCTTGAGTTCAGCAGCTCTTTGCTAACCTGATCAGACACAGTACCCCACCTCCACCAAGTAGAGAGGAAAGACAAAAATGCTATAAATCAAACCAAAACAATCAAACAGAAAACTTTATGGGATAAAATTGGGTGAAAAAACAAATAATAGTGGTACAAAAACTAGCAAAAATGAAGTTCTAGTTATTGAAAAAGGTAGCAATGGGAAATTATAATTAAACTAGAAAAATTGAGAAAGAAAAAGGATCTGTTGGAAAAGCTTGAAATTAAAAAGCAAAACAACATCAACAACATTAAAATAAACAAAAGCAACCAAACCAAAAAAAAAAAAAAAAAAAAAAAAACACAACCAAAAACAAAGTAGTATGTATATGTTGTTGAATATTGTCTGGGCAACACGTGGTCTTCTGGGGTATGAGATGTTAATCACAGTTCTGATACGACTGGAGGCTGCTGATTTCTCAAACCCCAGCAGGTAGACACCCTAAATCTCTCTTCAGCCCACTTAAAAGGCACTTTGAACTTGTAAACTTGCTGAGCAGAAGCTTTCCCAGGAAAGTGCTTGTCGCTGGAATCACTGCTGAAGTGGCTATCCACTTACCCAGTGTTGCAAAACTGGTCTTACTCTGCCCCTGAGGGTTAGGGCTGCAAGGCAGCTCAGACCGCACCCTTAGGCTACTTGGTCGCTGGGTTACCAGCTCCCACCCGGTTCTAGCTCTGCGACCCTGAGGGCGGAGCTTGCTGGGGCAGATTGCTCACAGTGGCTGCCTGTGACTCACAGCCAAACACTATTAGCTCCGTCTGGCTCAGCGGCTCAGGCTGGGGCCCTAGACAATGGCCAAAGTTCTCTGCACTCCCACTCAGGATCTCCCCAAGGCAGTTCAACTGAGTGCCAAGTCCAAAAGACACCAAAACAGTCACAGGTAAGGCCTTTCTGGTTTGCAATCTTGCTGCTACTGAACTTACAGTTGCGGGTGGGTTTAGACGGATTGAACACATGCAACCACTTGCCATTTTTCCACTGTTTTAGTCCTCCTCTTGGGGTCCAGCAGTCTCTCGCCTACTCCCTGTATCATCACAGGGGTGATGATAGGCAGATCCCACCAGCCAGAGATGCCTGGAGTCCTATCTCCCCAGACTCACAGTGCCCAGATACAAGGAAGCTGTCACTCGGCCGCCATCTTGTTCCTATGTCAATTTTTAAGAACTTTGTATCTTGAAGGGCTGTGGGATCTTATCAAGTGCTTTTTCTGCCTCTGTTGAGATGATTATATCATTTTTTTGTTTGTTTGTTTTTTAATGTGGTGAATCACATTTTTTACCTGAACTATCCTCGCATCCCTGAGAAAAAACCCACTTGATCATGGGGTCTTATTTTTTTCATGTGTTATTGAATTCAGTTTTCTGGTATTAATATTTTGTTGAGAACTTTTGCATCTATGTTCCTGAGGGACATTGGTTGATAGTTTCATTATTATTATCTTTTTCGTGTTCATTTGCTTTTTTTGTTGTTGGTCCTTTCCTGGCTTTGGTATCAGAGTGAACCTGGTTTCATAGCACGAAGTAGAGAAGATTACCTCCTTCTTGGACTTGTAGAACGATTTTAGTAGGGCAAGTATCAGTTCTCCTTTATAGGTCAGGTGGAATTTGGATGTGAATCGAATCTTTCTGACCTTGAGCTTTTTTTCTATTGGAACAGTTTTTCTTACTTATTCAGTCTCGTCTATCACTGTTGGCCTGTTCGGTATTTCTATTTATTCCTGTTTCAAGTTTGGGATGTTATTTTTTCCAAAATTTCATCCATTTCCCCTATATTTTCCAGCCTGTGTGCAGAGAGTTGCTCACAGTAGTCTCTTATGTGATATAAGTTGTAATGTGTCCCTTTTAAATTTCTGATTGAATTTATTGGAATCTTCACTTTTCCCTTCTTGGTTAATTCAGCTAGTATACATGTTTTCTTTATAGTTAGAGGTAAACATACACAGACAAACATACATGCATGTCTGCAATTATGACTGTGGCGTGCCTGGAATGTAGGAGGTATACATCATGAAGCCTCTATTTTGAAAGCATGGAGATTAGTCTTTATTTTGACAATACAAATTAATAATATGCAGGAAGACTTACTTTAGATTTATCTGTTTATTTTTGGTATTTTGAAATCTTTCCCAATTATTATCCATGTACATATCAAGATTCTATGCACCAGAAATTAAGCTAAACACCAGGATACCAAGTTAAAATATATTATTTAAGCAAGATTGAATAACATAATAGAAGTAAAAGAATTCATTAATATCTTGTTGTAGCAACCTCTCTAGAGAATAGATCTAGGTATAATGTATACAGATGTTTGTGGAATCATAACTAGGATAAAATCTTAATATATTCCACAGTGCTCTCTTCTTTTTTCTGCTTAATTACTGACATTCAGATATATATGTATGGATATGCACACACAAACACATCTATATAAAATATAGTATACTATTAAACAATAAAATTACAACATTTACAGTGAACATGTCTCTAAACTCTTACTTTTCCATTTTATTTTAAGCAAATTTGGACAAAATCTTGATTTCCAAGTGATGATTATAATGCAATTGTCTTGAGAGAATTACAAGAATATCATTTTTAGTATGTATCACAGGTTCAGAATTTTCAGAATAGAACTATTTGGATTAAAATCTTCTGTGTGTTTACTACCTTAAACAATTCTCCTCTCATTTCTGAGGTTCAGCTTCCTCATATAAATGAGATGGAAGTCATAAATAACTGCTAAACTGAAGGGCTAATCGGTGGTATGAGGCAATAGCTTTCAAACTTTTTTAGAAGTGGTCCTCAGTGAGACATGTATTTTACACTAAGATCCAGTGTAAAACAGTGTAGAGACACACACACACACATATTTGAAACAAAGACATTTGGGTACCTTATTTACCTTTCTATGTGAAATACACTCTACTAATTCCTATTCTATTTTGTCTATTTACAAAAAGACATATAGGAGAACCTCCAAACCTCCCAATATTGACCACCTGCTTATTTTCATACCTAATAATTTTCATACCTCAGACATGCACCACATGAACATATCAGTACAGTAGGCCTAGTTCTTTCTGTTGAACACTTTCATGTTGAGCAGATTTACAGTCCCTTAGGTGGTCCACTTACAGAGGTTCCACAGTACTTGCTTCCACCTCATCCAAATTAATCTCTAAATCTGCTAATAGGACACAAACTATAATTTGAAAATGTTAAAGTGAGAAGTTAGGAGACAAGTTCCTGTGGTTAGAGATGCTTGTGTGTGAGGCATGAGATCATGTCATCATGTATGAAGATCTACATGAAATTGCTTTAACATTCCACATACACTCTATTGAATTGATTAATTAACTCAGTGCATGCAAAAAAAGAGAAAGAAAAATAATAGTTACCAACCTGTTGTTTTGCTCTTGATGGTAATGATTTGATGACAACTGGTAGCACGCTATCATTTCATGCTTTTCTAGAAATTTTACCAGACTTCCAGAAATTAGGTTTTTATAATTCACGAGTGAAATAAACAATGTTCTGTATTTTATGAAATTGTAGCTTTAGGGAGTCATTGGTTAGCTACCTAAACACATAGTACATTTTTCTCTGATTTTACTGATTATTTTATCTATTTCAATTGTCTGATATCCTGCAGAAAATAAATCTTTGTTCAACCCGTGCATCCGAAGATGAAACAAAGGTTTTCTTGCTTGAAAGAAGTAATTCTGTTTCATGGAGGTATATATTTGTAATGATTTTTCTACCTTCAGATTTACACCAATGCCAGGAAAGAAAACTGAAACATGCAGTAGGAAAAGGAATATAAAGCAGAATCCCACTCACAGCCCACTGCGGTACTCCCGGAAGGTCTGGATGGCAGCTCACCAGACTTTTTGCTAAAATAGGTTTGTGAACTGGCACATCCTGAGTTTTAAACATTTAAATCAGTGAAGTTGTTTTTCTTAAATTCTCCTTAATTATTTTTTAATTTTGAAGGCCATATATGTCTTTATATGGGACAAAAATTGCCTGGGAAATAAATCAAGAGTCATATAAAATTGCACAAACTAAAAAATTCAAAGAAAAGTGCCACGTCTCTTCTCAGAACACAAGATAACATTAGAAGGCCACGATGCACCTTCCAACCTACATATCAGAAGGATGGAAAAGTAAGGTTTCCCTGCAACTTCTGAAATGAAATATCTCCTCATGGATATTTCTAAATTTGGAACAAAGTGACTCCACTGTGAAGCCTAGAAGAGTTCAGAGTTCGGATTTTGAAAATCTAAACCCAGAACTGCCATCATCCAGTAGCACAGAGAATAGGGATTGGTGAGCAAAACCTACTCATAGACTGCTGGCCAGGGCGAGGCTCCAGACGTGCGTCTCATTTGTAAAATGTTGCGGTGGGGAAGGAAACGACAGACATGTGAATCATGCTCCTCCCCCAAAGATCGTTTTTCTGGTTACCTAGTGCCGACACCTACGTTCGACACCCCAGCCCCAAACACCGTCCCCCTTTTTCATTTCTTTTAATTTCTATGCCCAGTGAATACTGCTTATGTTTCAACACCTTAAAAACAAACCACAAACAGAAAAAAGGAGGTTGGTAAGCAGGGATACAGGTGTGCTCCCAAAGATGCGCTAGGTCTTATCTTTCCTGTAAGTCTTATTTTCCAAGGATGTCTTATTTTCGGGGAAACAGGGTAGGTGCGTGCATGGAGAATGTCAGGAGCTTAAAATGCTATATTTTCCATTTCTAAAAGCATCTCAGGGTTAAAAGCTAATTGTCTTGGTCTCGGGTTAAATAGGCGTACATTTGCAGTTCCTGTGTGGAATCACAATATCTGAAGAGTCAGAAAGTATAATGTAACCACAAATAGGTGGAATTCATAGTAGAGTTGTTTTGCCAAAGTGATGTGCACAAAATGTTGTTTATAAATAAAATTTTACTATACAAATTTAGCCCATTATGCCAGAATGACCAAACTGCACGTGGACATGCAAATGTGTAAAAAGAATCAACTGTTATTATTATTTTGTTGTTGTTGTTAAATTTATGTTTTTTCACTACTATTTTGGAGATACAAGGAAAAACATTGGATATAGACTCTGTGAAAGGACATGCAGTTTTCTCGTTGGAGACTTCATATCCTGAGCCTCCCTGTGTGAGACTTTTTCTACCAACATGCTTCTTCAACTACACATCTCTCTTCTCTATACCTTCCAGATATTTAGAATATTTTAAACGCAAAATGAAGTTTAGTTTAATGAATAAATAAGTCAGTCAAAGAAAGAAGTTATCAAGAAAATAAAACTTATCAAACCAGGTTTTCCTGCTTATTTGATTTTAATGAATATCATTAATACAAGCCTTTTGTTTTGGTCCCAGATATCCAGAGACAGAATCAAAAAACTTTTCTTTGTATTTGTATCAGCTAATAATTATGTCCTTTGTTTTGCTAACATAACCTGTGATAACGTTACTGCAAAATTTTACCTTCAAATTTTTTGTAAATAACTTAGGTTTCACAAAAGCACTGGGATGTATCCATTAAAATAGAAAGAAAAGAAAATGAAGGAAAGAAACAAAAAACTCCTAACTTGGAGTCTTATTTACAAAAATTGTCTGGAGTTTTCCCCTGCTTTCCTCTAGGATTTTTATTGTCTTGTGTCTTAGATTTAAATCTTTTATCCATTGTGAGTCAATTTTGGTAGGTAGTGAAAGGTGTGAGTCCAGTTTTGATCTTTTACATGGGGTTAACCATTCATTGAATAGAGATTCTTTTCCCAAAGATCCATTTAAAAAAAGATGGTGACTTTATGTTTCCCAGCACCATTCATTGAATAGAGATTCTTTTCCCAAAGATCCATTTAAAAAAAGATGGTGACTTTATGTTTCCCAGCACCATTCATTGAATAGAGATTCTTTTCCCAAAGATCCATTTAAAAAAAGATGGTGACTTTATGTTTCTTGTACTATTTACCTGGATGGAGTTGAAACATGTTCTTCTTAGTAATGTATCTACAGAATGGAAATGCTAGTATCCCATGTACTCGATACTAATATATAACCAATAGAAAAATAATTACATGTGCATATGGGAAAATAACTCAAGTACATCCAAGTATATGGGTATATGTATATATATATATACACACAAGTATAACTTGAGTATATCCATATGGGAGGGAAGGAAGAAAGGAAGGAGCAAAGGGAACTGTGAGCTCTCCCCTGATGGGCACATTGTGAGGCTGTACAGCACAACCCCTGAATGAAGGGCTCAACTACAACTTGAACTTTACCTTAGCAATATTAACAATGTAACCTAATCATTTGTACCCTTATACTAATCTGAATAAAAATAAAATAAAAATTTAAAATCAGTAAAAATAAAATAAAATTAATTAATTAGTCATTTTCTCTAGGAAATTTCACTGTGGTCTCCAGAGTGTATCCCAAGACCCCAGAACCCATTTTTCTCTCAGAAAAAAATTAGTAATTGCTCATAACTGAACGTAACTGGGGATTAAGATTTTCTAGGTATTATTAATAATTGCATTGGGGGGGAATCTAGCTTTCTTTTCTCTTTGAATATTCATCAGGGAAAGTAATAGACACATATATGTAATTACAGGCGTCCTCAAACTGCGGCCTGCGGGCCACATAAAGCGGTGTGAATTGTATTTCTTCCCGTTTTGTTTTTTACTTCAAAATAAGATATGTGCAGTGTGCATAGGAATTTGTTCACAGTTTTTGTTTAAACTATAGTCCAGCCCTCCAATGGTCTGAGGGACAGTGAAATGGCCCCCTGTTTAAAAAGTTTGAGGATGCCTGATGTAATAAAATACAGGTTAGTCCATAAGGGGACTCCATATGGGGACATGACATCAAACGGGAAGCCTTTTCTCTGGTTGCAGAGTTTGAGTCAAGCTCCCCAGCAAGGCTGTGAAGAAGTCTTGTGCCAGAGCTCATGAGATGATTTTTTTCCTAGGGTTCAGGAAAATAATTGCTAATGTGTCCCTCCTTGCATGTCAGCTTATTTGAGAGTTTATAATGAGCTCAACATAAAGTGCATTATTTAAGAAGACTTTCAGGAAATGATCTTCATCATTAAATATATCATGATTGCATGCAGAGAGCTAAAAATGGAAAAAGGAGCTATCATGATGAAAAGAAATAGACCAATGGGTCTTTTGGAAGTAAAGGGAGAGTTTATTAGGTAGGGAAAGCTGACATGGGAAAAATAATTCTCTTGGAAATTCTGTGCAAATATGCCCTTAAATTCCAGTGTTTATTGACATCAAATGATTACTATATTAAAGTATATGCTTCTGTGGTTTACTTCAGATTTATTTTTAAGACAAAGTGTTTTCATTGTGAATGACACTGTACACATGTCTTAGGACTGTTAGATACAATGGGATCACTTTGTGGGCATTTAGACTATGTTGTTTCTATCTTATAAATGCCCCCCTCCCTTTTTTTTGGTAGGATATGTTCACATATGGATTTGCATGACGACATTAAGCTGTATAATGGCTATCACATTCTCACATCAGTTCTAGTTATTCCAGTACTGATTATTTTATTCGTGGGGAATTTTTCTCCTTGTCTTTCCCTTTCTTACTATACTTTTGGTGACTCCCCAGACAAGTCCTCTGAAACATAAATAAGACCTATTCTGAAGCATAAAGGAAGCATTATTCTCTCAATTCTTTGCATTCTTTATATCTAGTTCTACTTTCATGATTTTGCTGGAAAAAGTCTCTGAGAAGACTCACTAAAGAGACAGTTTAATGGATTCCTTTTAATCCCCATAACTTTTGTCCTTTTTGTGGGGTACGTGGCACGTGAGACCATGGAGTTAGGAAGCACCTCTGAGGTCCTTGAGGGCATGGCTGATGCTGTGAAATTGCACGCCCCTTTGCTTCAACTGCGTCTTCCCTCTCTCCCTCCCTGCCTTGCCTTTCTACCCACCAGTTGTATGCACCCATAATAGAGTTTGCCATCAATATTTCCTCCATTTTTGCACTATGAAGATGAGTCAAAAGTTCTTTTTAAAAGATTCATCATTATTTTAAGTCTTGAGAAAATCAAATCAAAGCCTACATATCAAAAAAAGTTTGGTTTCTCTCTTTTCTTTTCTTTCTTTTTCTTTCTTGTTTGCTACACCAGTCCCTATCTTAGTATTTTAGGCTGCTAGAACAAAATTCTTAGACTAAATAATTTATAAACAACAGAAATTTACTGCTCAAGGATCTGGAGGCTGGAGGTCCAAGATTAAGCTTCCAACAGATTAGGTATCCGGTAAGTGCCTGTTCTCTGTAGATGGTACCTTCTTTGTATCTTCCCGTGGCAAAGAGCCCTTTGCTATAGTCAACAGAAACACCTTCTGAATAAGTTAAGCAAAACAAGATGGAAAAACAAAGTAAAACCACATAAACACATAAAGGGAGTTTATTGGCAGTCAAGTCAGTTAGAAGCAGAGTCTTGGGAAGGGTAAGAAAGCGGGCAGCTTCAGGCAGGAGACTCATGAATCTTTGCACCAAGGCGCTGTTTAGACTGGCTTAACTCTAGCAGCCATTTGTTACATGTGCCTTCTTCATCAAGACTCAAATTGCTGCATGAAAATGTGCTTGGCCTGATTTGGGTTACTCATCCACCTCTTGGCAGGGTGTAGCAAATGAGAGAGAAGGACAATGCCATTGATAATCCTGCAGGGCTACATGATAAGAGTGAAGGGCCCCTGAATAAGGGTTATCAGTGCCCCTGAAGAAAACTGCCCTACAGTTATCCAGAGGAGGGAAAAGACAGCTGGAGGCAGAAAGACAGGTATCCACATGTGAAGCGCTCCAATTCAACCACCCCCCTGTTCAGTGTAGTCACCAACTTCCTCTCCCTAGTGGTCTGACCTTGCAATGTCCTCCATTCCCTGTACATGGTGTACATGAGCCTTTCAGGACCCTGCCCCTTTTGGAATTTTGGCTTCTCTTTTCTTCATGGAACGAAGCTTTTCTATCTGTATAGGCCCTGCCCAAATGCTACTCTGTTAGTAACTTTTCAAGATTTATAAAGACAAGTAATTTCTGCTTCTCTTCCTTTTCCTGGGCATTTTCGTGTTTACAAAGTATCCTTTGACTTTTGAAAGTCTACCTGTGTCTTTTTCACTGAAGTGTGAATGCTTTGCTGTTATGTGCCATGGCTTATTCATCTCAGCATTCTCTTAATACCACACACAGGGTTTATTGCTTGCAGTGATCAATAAATATAGGCCTAATCATTTTTCTTATGGAACTTTTCTTACTGCATATTAAAGTGGCTAAATTTAATCTGTGATGCAGCCTCATCAGTTACCTCCAACCTCACTGTAACATCCTTGATGGGAAATTCCACGTCATATTCAAAATTATTAACTTATGCATAGTTCGTACTGAATAAATGTATTCATTCAGCCTTGATTTAATACATTTTAATAGTAACTTAACATATTTTTGTAGAAAAAGAATAACGTTTCTAAAAGAAAACAGGAGGGAACATAGGTTAATAATGAGTAGGCATTTTTAAAAAGTTAATCCTTAGAACATGGCTATGAGGTGGGTGTTTGTACATGAGAAAATTGAGGTTTATATCATATTAATTTCTTACAGGTAATAAATATGGGATTTACAGATGCTAAACGCTCTTTCCACTAATTGACAAATTCATAAATCTGAAGTAATGAGTACATGATTTTTTAAAAATCCAATAAGCCAATGGGTTTTATAATAATAATGAGCATTCCACTCTCCTAACCTTCTTTTTTCCCCACAGCAGCCACTTTTGATCTTTTCTTTTTGGAGTTCCTCTGCTGACTAGCTTCATTTCTCGGGATAATATCCGGGTGTCACTCTCTCAATGGATTATAAGCAATAGGTGCTCATTCTTATAAGCCATAAGATTTACCCCACATTGAGTACAGCTGTTGCTGCACTATCAGGTCAGAGGTGTTTAGCTGTATGGTTGTTGGAGAATAATCATAAGAGCTGAATTTTATTTATCTATTTGCCTAAAGTATCTTCAACTATTTGAGCTCTAAATTCAACTGTTTTCCTCAATTTTATCCTTACATATTTTAATCAGAACTCATCAGACTCTTTATTTTGAAACCACATAGCTCAAATTTCTCAAATGCCTTAACATTGAACCAAACCATCTGTCTTTAAGGGCTATCTATATCACTAAAGGAAACACTAAACTCACTCAATATAAAGGACTCATACAAGTTATTCAGGCTGTGTTTTTTTAACTGCTCCTTCTTACCCTCCTTACGTGCTTTCCACCTGTTCTCCAGTCATCTGCCAGGGATGCCTCCCTTCAGTCCACCCCTGCTAGGGTTGAGGATGCCTTGCTGATGGCTGGGACTTTATCAGTGTCTAACAGTGTCTAGTTGGGACACCTAAGGCACCTCAGCTGCCAATCACTTTCCATTTTCATTTTCTCCTGAGTCTCCCGTCTGTGATCAGGGGAACACGTGACACTCTGACTGGTCCAAGCACACTGATGAGGAAGCATAATCCATAAGCTATTGAGGTTTTGGCAGATTTCAAAGCAACCCACGTTCATATAAAACAACATACATATTACTGAATTACTTTCAAATTTTGACCTTTCCTTCCAAGAATGGGTACCGATTTGTATGTTCTTTGGTTTACTCTTCCGGACATGGACGGGTATAAGTTTGAGAGGATAAGAGAGGAAGTAGGAGATGGAATCTAGGATGGGACACAGGGGAGCTGAAGGACCAAATGGATACACATCGTTAGGTAACCTAGAGCTCTCTGGTGCACACTGAGTACAGATATCTCAATAGGACAGAAAGAAGGGGGAGAATGTGAAGTGCAGAAACAAGAATATAAACAAAAGTTCACCTGCTCAGGTAAGATTGAAAATTAGGGTGACCCACCTCAGAGGTATGCTCTTTCTATCTATGACTTTCAAAATTCTTTAACAATTTCTCTTCTTTGTTTTTAGTGACCAGCTCCCAATGGAGCTGTCCTAATTCTCTCTGTTCCAGAGAAAATTAAAACAAATACTTTACTTAATGTTTATATCACTTTTCAGAGGGAGATATACTCTTAAAAATTTAAAAACACATGCTTTAATGGAAAAAATTATAAATCCCAGAAATAAGGCATCATATATCTGGTCTAATATATTTGGACAAGTGTGCCAAGTATCTGTGGGAAGGGCATTGTCTTCAGTTCGGGAGTAGGCCCACTGTGGCTACGGGAATGACACTATGAAACAAAATGTCTCCCCTGGATGATAAACCAGGCCAAACCCACTTGATATGAGGACAATATATTAGATCTGTTAGTATGGAAGAAAGGCAAAGGGAAGAAACTCCTATTCAAAGCTTATCTCAGGAAAAAGCCTCTATGTACTGGCCATGAGGAAATTATTATAGAAAAGTAAGGGGGGGGGGTGGCACCTGTGGCTCAGTGGGTAGGATGCCAGTCCCATATACCAAGGGTGGCAGGTTCAAACCCGGCCCCGGACAAACTGCAACAAAAAAATAGCTGGGCATTGTGGGAGGCACCTGTAGTCCCAGCTACTCGGGAGGCTGAGGCAAGGGAATCAACTAAGCCCAGGAGCTGGAGGTTGCTGTGAGCTGTGTGATACCATGGCACTCTACCGAGGGTGATAAAGTGAAACTCTGTCTCTAATTAAAAAAAAAAAAAAAAAGAAGAAGAAGAAAAGAAAAGAAAAGTAAGGGTGCAATCGACATTTGGCATTTGATTTATCAATTTTATTAGACTCAGTTAAGGAAGACTCACCTGTTGAAAAGTCAATTCCAATTTTAAAATTCTGTGGTTCATTTTATATTTGTGCATTTTGTGTTTGTGGAAAAACAAAATAAATAAAAAGAATGCTTTAATCCTGAGATTACTGTGTGGATTATATTTTGTTAGTTTTTCTTAATATATGCACTAGATAAAACTGTATTATTAAACCCAGTTTCCATCAAATTAAATTGCATGGTCAGCAGCTGTTAGATAAAGTAATTAATATGTAAACTTGGGAAATTATTGTGGGTACACTGTTGTGCAACTTCATGTACTATACACTTGATCTTGGCCAACAGGCTGAGAAGTGATAATTTCATGTACTATGGATAAGAATGTGCCATTCTCCCTCTCCTGAGATTTGATTAGCTGATGATTTGATTGCAATGACATATAGTTTAATTATTTGCTAAGTATTTGCAAATTTCTATTCAATAATACTATATCAGTTTATAATTTCAAAAACATTACATGTATATGAGGCCCTTTTCCCATATTTTCACTAACGTGGGTAATTCATCACAGGTTTTGTGAAGTTTTGATAGTTTGATAGGTATAATTTTTTTCTCTTTGCTTAAGTAACATAGTTTTCCTAATTTATTTATTTTTTTTCCTGGTCTTTTACATTTATTTAATCATTCTATTTCATCACTTCATTATTTATACTACATTTATATTAGAAAATAAATTTTCTATAGGCAATCATTGTGTGTTGAGACATTTTTCTTTTGTTGTTGAATAATTTGTAAGAACTCTGAGTGAAGGAGGGAGTCTTGGAGACAAAACTGAAAATATAAAGAAAAACAAAATTTTTTCTCAATTTCACTATTATATATGACTTGCTCACTTGGTTGAAAGAAAATCAAAACAACGTAAAAATTTCTTGAAGAGGTTTTAGACATAAAGCTGCTAGGATGCTCTATAGCACTAGAAGACCTTTAGCACCACGGACAGGTTCAGGGTGAAGCAGTGCTTTTTTAACCCAGACTGTAGAGAAAATCAAGGTTATTTTGAGGGGAAAAAATGAGTAAAGTTATCTAATTTTATCAAATTATTAAGATTTTATAGATTATTTATCCCATTATTTATTATAATTAATACATTCACTGATTAGCAAATATTACACATTTTATTAAAATAATATGTTATTTAAAAATTCTCTTTCAAATAGAAAATGATTATTCTATGAGTACAATGTTCAAAAGACCATTACCATATGTGAATAAATGGTAAGGCTATAAACTGTTTCTAAGTACCACTAATAACGTAGTAGTCATTTCTCCAAACAAAGGCCCAGTGGCTTACAGGAAATAGTCTGCTATGTACAAGTTTTACATATCCAAAGATGTAGCCTCTACCCTGTAGAGTCATGGTAGGCATTCCAGTTATTCTCACATCTCTGGGGATTTTTTTATATCAGGTTAACAGTAGGTCTTAGAGTGTAGTGGAGAGAACATAGGTTTTGAGAGTTAGGAGAACTATTAACATTTTTTAGGTTTAGTATACAACTGCATTAGTCCTTAATTCTCTGGCCCATGTCTTCTCTGAGACTGAACAACCAGATGACCTGAGAAGTATAACAACATGATCTTGAAATTTCGGTAAAGGTGTGATATCTCATAGAGAAGCCTCCCAGGCTTACCAGTACCTCCTGTCGCTGTGCTATTCAGCACCCTCTCTGATGGCAGGACCAGGTATGCTGCAACTAAAGACTTTCTTCAGGTTTTGCAATAACAGAAGCTAAACTTCATGGGAGGCAGTGGTGAGCTACAAATTCATTTCCCTGGCAACAAGAACAATTTCATTTTTAAAAAGCTTTTTTTGTAGCTTTGCGTGCTTGTCATAAGCTGTAGCAAGCTTTTAAAGCATGCTACCAGAGGTTTCTATTACCATAAGTGACATCTCACATTGCTGAAGCCAGCATAGCGTGTTGCTCAGCACCATAGACCCACAGCTTCCTCCTCCCAGATCTATCCTAGTTGCTAAGGCAATTTTTGCTGTCTACTGAGTGATTTTGGGAGGCAGCAAACTTTGGTTTCTTACTCCATGGTTACATAAATCACCTCCTCAATCAAAGCAGACAGATTCACGTGGCAGCATGCTCTGGCTTCTGATAGAGAGCTTTCAGACTGATGAACTGGGAATGTTGAAGTAGCATTAGAAAAAAATCAAAACAGATAGGGTGAAAATACTCATAAATGCTATGAACAGAGATTTCTGTATTATTTCTGATAAATGCCCTTGTCCAACTAAACCTTCTCAGGTCAAGGACAAATAGTTATCTTTTTAACAATCTTAGTTTGAATTTCTGCTAGGAGTACCAAGGATAAAGATGAAATGAAGTACATTGGTAAAAAGAAGGCGAAAGATAATATGCAATGTAGTAGAGTTGAAAGACCCTAGTAATTTAAGTCAGAAAATCCTCGTTGTGACTCTGCCTGTACATTGAACTGTGTGCCTATAAACAAGCCACCTAACCTCTATAGTGCACCATTTCCTGAACCGTAATATTGGGATAAATATGTAACCTTCTATAATGTCTTCACTTCTAGTAGTCATTTTATTTTATTGGTATGAATGAGATAGAAAAAAGAAAGAAGGGAGGAAGGGAGGAAAGAAAGAAAAAAAAATAGCACCCACCCTTCTTTTTCAGTGCTTCAAGGCCTTTTCTCTGAGGAGCAGGGGAAAATATGGTTTTGGTACTTTGCTATCTCTCTAAATCACTTCATTTCTTACAGTTAGCAAACACACATAAAACACACATTTTAATTATCTTCCTATGATTTATATGTATATGAAAAATCTGTACTGGCAAGGCAAAGGACTTAAATTGCTCTCTGCAGAAGCACAGACAACTATAAAAACAAACCATTTCTTTGTACTTTAGTTCAAATTAATAAGCAGTATGTTTAATCCCCAACATCGAACATTAATTCAGAGAGGAACCTAAAATTGGGAATGTAATTTATATCTTTTAATTCACTTTTCAATTTTCATTTCACTTTATGCCCTTTATTGGTCATGAAACTATGGACACTACCAGTCACTGAAATTATGGTATACATTTTTATTTTATATATGGCAAGATATTTGTGATTCATTGATATTAAAATTCAGGTGCAAAAAGAAGTTTAGCATTTGAATTATGTATTTCTATACATTGTAGGTAATTATATACATGTGTGTAAAGGCATGCTGTGACTATCTGCTAAGAAACTATAATTATTTTTTTCACTTTCTCTATTATTTCAATTTATTATAATGCATAAGAACTACTTTTATAACAAATATTCAAACCATGTGGTTGTCAAAAAAAAGTAAGCATTTTAAATCAAAGTCTAAATTGATTTCAAATATGCTTTTTATGAACTTCAGGAATTATTATATTCTGATTTTAAAACATGTAAATAAATCATAAGTCTTTTTTCCTTTATTTGTGGCACAAAGTACTTATTTTATCCTTTATGCAACAACATTTGATACATGAACTGAGGTGTATCTATATAAATAATGTGTTTCATTTTCATATTTGAGAAACTGTAGAAATTGTTCTCAAAAAATTTGCATAGCTTTATTTTGGCACTTATCTGTGAAGAACTATTCACTTAGCAGTGTTGGCTACACAACAGATGCTATGCATGTTTTGGAATGAATAATATATTTTAATGTGCTTTAATTACAGTAAATAATATATAGATAAGGTATCTTTGACCTTCAAGTCAACACAGAATGTTAGCCCCTCTTTTTACAGATGAGGGAATTGAGACACAGTTTTAAATTGCTTGAAGTCTCGGACTGTATATCAGCAGTGAAGAAAGGCCCAGGTGTTTTTTATTTGTGTTTTGCTTTCATTTTAGTGGATTTTCTTGATGTGTCTTGGTGGGAAGAGTGGCCTATCTTTGCAGCTCCATGATCACTGCAAAATCTAAAATGGCTTTACTATTAATTATTTCATTAAAACTAAGTTCACATTATGCTATAAAATGTTTACTACAAAATATGTTTAATGCACATAAAATGTTTATGAAGTAAATTCTGTAATCCTGCCATTTGAAGAAAACTATTAATACTTATATTTGTTTTTTTGTTTTTTTACTTATTTTGTTTTTTTACTTATATTCTTTTAGCCTTTTCTTGTGTTTATGTGATGTGTATATGTGTGGGTATATGTGTAATTTTTAATTAAGGAATTGTATTATCTGCTTTCTAATGTGCTTATTTTATTTACTGAAATATGTGAGCATCTTAAATGTTTTTCTATGGTTTCATATTAATATACCATTATTTCTTTATTCTATGAATGAACTTGCATTTATTTAAACTGCAAGGGATTTTTCTCCAAACTTCAGAATGCTAATTTTCCTTAGATCTGTAACGAAAGCTTCTCAGGTGGGATTATCAATGGATGTCTTTGCTGAAAGTACAGAATGCTTCTAGATCTCATGTGCTGAAATCTTCTAAATCTAAAAAAAAATAACCAAATATGTAATATAGCAGTCAGTGACTGTGAAAGGTTTCTGAAAGAGAAGAAGAAAGCTTTCCCTCTGAATACTTTGCCATTTTTACTGATTAATATTCAGCGACTGTCCACCTTCCTAAGTACATCTCCCAGTGATACCCAAAGATGCTCTCTACTTCAGCTCAAATGGTAAACTCAGCTGTACTTTTTTGTGTGTCTGGATATTTTTCTCGTGCAATTTTCTCAGTTCTATTCAACATTTCAAAAACTAAAATGCCCCCCAGGCTTCAAGTTCCTATTTTTTAAAAATCCAGTTTCCCCATTTCTCCCAACACTGCACATGAAAGTGGCATCTTCAACCTTAGAAGTTGTATAAAATCACTCATTATTTTCCCTATTCATGCATCATTTTGCATGAGTTGCCACACCCTGTGTCTGTGTCTTATTTTCTGGATAAGTCCTGTCATCCACACCTCTGTGCAGCTCCAAGGATGAAGGAGGTGAATTCCAGATTAACCCTGAAATTTATATTCAATTCTCCTAGGTCATTTTCACATTTTTCTTACGTATGTGGATTTTTAGAAATTTTAAACAATTAAAATAATAGTAGGGCCTCTAACCTCCTAACATATTTGTATGTAAGACTACTTAGGAATTTGAATTCTTATAAATTTGAAGACTTATCAAATTGAATAAGTTTGTGAGCTCAGAATCTTTTCTTTGGCCAGAAATTGAGTACTTATAATACCTTCAGATAGTTTTGGTTTTTTCAAACTTTATATCCTTCAGAGTGTGAAAGATGTTCTAACTCTATAAGTCTAATGCATGTCCAAGGATATTGAAGTTTGGCCACCATGTTTTATACAAGTTCAATTCCTCTTTAACCTCTGAGGAAAACAGATGAGGCAAAGTGTAGCCATCTCCTTCCCTTCTGGCGGGTCACACACTCTTTACTGCCAGTTCTTCCTTCTGTGGAAGAAGCACAGTCTCCAGCTAATTCTGAAGCCACAATCATAGATATTCACATATGTATACGACCGAGCTTGAAATCCTCTAAACAGGCTACGTACTCCTGATTCGGTCTCTAAGATAACTGTCCTGAATTTGGGAAGAAAACAGAACATTGGCCCTGAGCTCTTGGATGACCGTGGAGGGGACTAGAAATGTCATCCACAGTGCATCTTCCCAGCCTCATTTTCAGCTGCATGTGAGGAGATGTGTCGGAAAGGAAGGTGTGGTAGACAGAGGAAGCTGGTGTAGTTGACTTTGACATGTGGTTAATTACTTACCCTTTAAAATGACTAACAATTATAAGATCCCTACCGTTTTTTCCTTCCTCTTTCCCACCTCCAGTGCCTGAGTCAGGAACTTGGCTAATGCGAATTGTCAGGTCCAAGTGCCCATCTTGACCTCATTGCTTCGGTAGCAGCACCTTCGCCTTGTGAGTGTGATTTAAAAGAAAGTGCCTTAAATGGACTAGGATTCCACAGCCAAAGCAAGGCAGAGAATTGAAGCAATTTTCCAGATGGTTTAGGGAAAGACAGGTTAAGGGTTTCTGGATGGATCAACCAAATAGAAAATTAATGCATGAAAAATTGAAAGCAGCGGTTCACATCCCAGATCAGCTCTTGTTCTGCAGAAGGCTGAAAAAAGGTGCCCTGCGTGTAAATGAAAATGACATAGGAGGTAACTCAATGCCACTCACTTCTCTTTCTTGATTCAAATCTACCAGTCTCAAAGGTTTTTTTGCCCCCATCAACTACTGCTCTCTGCTTTGCCTCTAGTGAGAAAGCCTGGATCTACAAAATTCTTGATCTTTACCTAATCCAGTGCTTTAGGGATTTATTCTTGAGGCAACCCAGAGAATGAGTGCTGGGTGGCTTTGAGTAACATGCCATCCTCGCTTTAATTGCCTTCCTCTCACCCATTACTCCAGCTTTCTTTCCTTTTCCACCTTTTCCCATCCATGAGATATACGCTCCTCTGGCCTCATAAGACTTCATATTTTGCCTGGTGACATGTGCTACGTACCTGCTCTGTCAAGATGTACAATTCACTGTAATTGTTTAAAATAGATGTTTAATATATAGCTTGCATTAAATATTAATATTTTGATGGGTTAAATCATTATCCTGCAGGTTAGACTTTTACATTTTAAAAGGAATCTAGGATGCAACTGGGACTGCTATCTTCTAAAATTTTAAACCACTGGAACTATACCAGTGTGATAATTTCAGGCACTGTGGGTGGATAATGAGGGACCAACGTGGAGCGGGCAGACCCCAATTTTCTGTAAAACGTGCTGCCTGCAAGTCAAGGGATAAAGCTGGACGCATGTTCTGGCCAAGTCATGTTTCTTTTTCTTTCTTTTTTTTTTTTATTAAATCATAACTGTATACATTGATATGATCATGGGGCATCATACACTCGCTTCATAGACCATTTGACACATTTTCATCACAATGGTTAACATAGCCTTCCTGGCATTATCTCACTTACTGTGTCAAAATATTTACATTCTACATTTACCAAGTTTCGCAAATACCCCTGTAAGATGCACCACAGGTATGATCCCACCAATCCCCCTCCCTCTACCCACCACCCCCCTCCCTTGCCTCCCTTTCCCACTTCCCCCTATTGTTAGGTTATAACTGGGTTATAGCTTTCATGTGAGAGCCCCAAATTAGTTTCATAGTAGGGCTGAGTACATTGGGTACTTTTTCTTCCATTCTTGAGATACTTTACTAAGAAGAATAAGTTCCAGCTCCATCCATGTAAACATGAAAGAGGTAAAGTCTCCATCTTTCTTTAAGGCTGCATAATATTCCATGGTGTGCATATACCACAATTTATTAATCCATTCATGGATTGATGGGCACTTGGGCTTTTTCCATGACTTAACAATTATGAATTGGGCTGCAATAAACATTCTGGTACAAATATCTTTGTTATGTTGTGATTTTTGTTCTTCTGGGTATATGCCCAGCAGAGGAATTACAGGATTGAATGGCAGATCTATTTTTAGATCTGAGTGTTCTCCATATATCTTTCCAAAAGGAATGTATTAATTTGCATTCCCACCAGCAGTGCAGAAGTGTTCCCTTTTCTCCACATCCATGCCAACATCTCTGGTCTTGAGATTTTTGTGATATATGTTAGTCTCACTGGAGTTAGATGATATCTCAAAGTAGTTTTGATTTGCATTTCTCTGATGATTAAAATGATGAGCATTTTTTCATATGTCTGAAGGCCGTGCGCCTGTCTTCTTCAGAGAAGTTTCTCTTCAAATCCCTTGCCCAGCCTGCAATGGGATCCCTTGTTTTTTTCTTGCTGATGCGTTTGAGTTCTCTGTGGATTCTGGTTATTAAAACTTTGTCAGAGATATACCCTGCAAATATCTTCTCCCATTCTGATGGCTGTTTGCTTGCTTTACTTACTGTGTTCTTGGCTGTGCAGAAACTTTTTAGTTTGATCAAGTCCCAATAGTGTATTTTTGAAACTGCTTCAATTGCCCGGGGGGTCCTCCTCATAAAATACTCGCGCAGACCGATTTCTTCAAGGGTTTTCCCTGCACTCTCCTCTAGTATTTTTATAGTTTCATGTCTTAAGTTTAAATCTTTAATCCAATGAGAGTCTATCTTAGTTAATGGTGAAAGGTGTGGGTCCAATTTCAGTCTTCTGCAGTTTGCCAGCCAGTTCACCCAGCACCATTTGTTAAATAGGGAATCTTTTCCCCACTGAATGTTTTTAATTGGCTTGTCAAAGATTAAATAACGGTAAGTAGCTGGATTCATCTCTTGGTTCTCTATTCTGTTCCAGATATCTACTTTGTTTTTGTGCCAATACCATGCTGTTTTGATCACTATCGATTTGTAGTAAAGTCTGAGGTCTGGTAGTGTGATTCCTCCTGTTTTGTTTTTATTTCTGAGTAATGTCTTGTCTACTCAAGGTTTTTTCTGATTCCATGTAAAACGAAGTATTGTTTTTTCAAGATCCTTAAAATATGACAGCAGAGCTTTAATAGGGAGTGCGTTGAAGTTATATATTGCTTTCAGTAGTATGGACATTTTAATAATGTTGATTCTTCCTAGCTATGAGCATGGTATGTTTTTCCATTTGTTAACATTTTCAGCTATTTCTTTTCTTAGAGTTTCATAGTTCTCTTTATAGAGATCTTTCACGTCTTTTGTTAGGTAAATTCCCAACTATTTCATCTTCTTTGGCACTACTGTGAATGGGATAGAGTCCTTAACTGCTTTTTCAACTTGACTGTTGTTGGTGTATATAAAGGCTACCAATTTTTGGATGTTGATTTTGTAACCTGAGATGCTGCTGTATTCCTTGATCACTTCTAGGAGTTTTGTAATAGAGTCCCTAGTGTTTTCCAGATACACAATCATATCATCTGCGAAGAGCAAAAGTTTGATCTCTTCTGACCCTATATGGATACCCTTGATCACCTTTTCTTCCCTAATTGTGGTGGCTAAAACTTCCATTACAATGTTGAAAAGCAATGGAGACAATGGGCAGCCTTTTCTGGTTCCTGATCTGAGTGGAAATGATTCCAATTTAACTCCATTCAATATGATATTGGCTGTGGGTTTGCTGTAGATGGCCTCTATCAGTTTAAGAAAAGTCCCTTCTAGACCAATTTTCTTGAGTGTTCTGATCATGAAGGGATGCTGGATATTATCAAAAGCTTTTTATGCATCGATTGAGAGAATCATGTGGTCTTTGTTTTTTAATTTGTTTATGTGCTGAATTACATTTATAGATTTACGTATATTGAACCAGCCTTGAGACCCTGGGATAAAACCGACTTGGTCATGATGTATAATTTGTTTGATGTGTTGCTGGATTCTGTTTGTTAGGATCTTGTTGAATATTTTTGCATCTATATTCATTAGTGATATTGGTCTATAATTTTCTTTTCTTGTTGGGTCTTTTCCTGGTTTGGGGATCAGGGTGATGTTTGCTTCATAGAATGTGTTGGGTAGTCTTCCTTCTTTTTCTACCTTTTGGAACAGGTTGAGTAATATAGGTACTAATTCCTCTTTAAAGTTTTGGTAGAATTCTGATATGAAACCATCTGGTCCCAGGCTTTTCTTTTTAGGGAGGTTTTGTATAGTTGATGCTATTTCTGAACTTGATATGGGTCTGTTCAACATTTCCACTTGATTCTGGCTAAGTCTTGGAAGGTGGCGTGCTTCCAAGTATTGGTCAATTTCCTTCAGATTTTCATATTTCTGAAAATAAAGTTTCTTGTAATATTCATTAAGGATTTTTTGGATTTCTGAGGAGTCTGTTGTTATTTCGTCTTTGTTGTTTCTGATTGATGATATTAGAGATTTTACTCTTTTTTTTTCTGAAAGGTTGGCCAGAGGTTTATCCATTTTATTGACCTTTTCAAAAAACCAGCTTTTTGATTTATTGATCTGTTGTATTATTCTTTTGTTTTCAATTTCATTTAATTCTGCTCTAATTTTGGTTATTTCTTTTCTTCTACTGGGTTTGGGTTTGGAATGTTCTTCCTTTTCCAGTTGCTTGAGATGTCCCATTAAGTTGTTAACTTCTTCTCTTTCCGTTCTCTTGAAGAAGGCTTGCAGTGCTATAAATTTCCCTCTTAGAACTGCCTTTGCGGTGTCCGAGAGGTTCTGATAGTTCATGTCTTCATTGTCGTTTTGTTCCAAAAAATTGGCAATTTCTTTCTTAATCTCTTCTCTGACCCAGCTATCATTCAGCATAAGGTTATTTAACTTCCATGTTTTTGTATGAGTATGCAGATTCCTGTTCTTACTCAATTCAAGTTTTATTCCATGGTGGTCCGAGAAGATGCAAGCAATAATTTATATTCCTTTAAATTTACTGAGGTTAGACTTGTGACCTAAAATGTGGTCAATTTTGGAGTAAGTTCCGTGGGCTGATGAGAAGTATGTGTATTCAGTTTGGTTGGGATGAAATGTTCTGTAGATGTCTGCTAAATCTAAATATTGGATGGTTAGGTTTAAATCTAAGATTTCTTTGCTCAGCTTCTTGCTGGAGGATCGAACCAACACTGCCAAAGGAGTGTTGAAATCTCCGACGATTATGGAGCTGGAGGAAATCAAGTTACTCATGTCTGTTAGAGTTTCTCTTATAAATTGAGGTGCATTCTGGTTGGGTGCATAGATATTAATAATTGAGATCTCATCATAATGAGTTTTACCCTTAACAAATATGAAGTGACCATTCTTGTCCTTCCTTACTTTTGATGGTTTAAAGCCTACTGTGTCTGCAAATAAAATTGCAACACCTGCTTTTTTCTGATTACTATTTGCCTGAAATATGGATGACCATCCTTTCACCCTGAGTCTGTATTTGTCTTTTAAGTTAAGATGTGACTCTTGTATGCAACAAATACCTGGCTTGAGTTTTTGTATCCAGTCAGCTAACCTATGCCTCTTTAGAGGACAGTTTAAGCCATTCACATTAATGGAGAGTATTGATAAGTCTGGTGGAATTTTGGGTATCGAGTTTTTCAAAGGTCCAGTGGACATTTGTAATCCTTTCACCGGTGTGGAAGTTGGAGTTTGATCCAAAGTTTCTGAGTGAGTTTACTTTTGTGGTATAGGATTGGGTTGGTCATTGTGGAGGATAGGTCTGAGAATATCCTGAAGAGCTGGTTTACTTATGGCAAATTTTTTCAACATATGAATGTCATTGAAGTATTTAATTTCTCCATCATAAATGAAACTCAGTTTAGCTGGATACAAGATCCTGGGTTGAAAGTTATTTTGCTTCAGGAGATTAAAAGTTGATGACCACCTTCTTCTGGCTTGAAGAGTTTCAGCAGAGAGATCTGCAGTTATTCTAATATTCTTTCCTTTGTACGTAATGGTTTTCTTTCGCCGGGCTGCTTTGAGAATCTTCTCTTTCATGGTAACTTTAGTGAAGCTAATTATGATATTCCTGGGGGATGACTTATTGGGGTTGAATCGTGCTAGGGTTCTGAAGCTGTCTGCTATCTGAATTTCAGATTCTCTAGGCATGTCTGGAAAATTTTCTTTCATAATTTCATGCAGAAGGGCCTCTGTGCTCTTCAAGGCCACTTCATCATTCTCCTAAATCCCAATTATTTGTATATTGCTTTTCTTCGAATTATCCGAGTGTTCTCTGAGTGAATGATCCATTTTTGCTCTCTATTTCTCTTCCTCTTTGAGAGATTGGGAGCATTCGAAGACTTTATCTTCAATGTCAGAAATCCTTTCTTCTGCTTGCTCCATTCTGTTGCTGAGGGATTCTACTGTATTTTTCATATCTTTGAGGGCTATAAATTCTTGCTTCAGTGTGTCTAAGTCTTTGGCGGTTTTGTCTTTAAATTCGTTAAATTCTTGAGACAACTTTTGAATTTCTCCTCGAATTCCTAATTCCATTTTATTAATCTTGTCTGCAATCCAAATTCTGAATTCGATTTCTGACATCTCAGCCAGTTGTTTATGAATGGGATCTTCAATCACATCTGCCATATCTTTTCTTGGGGGGGTTGATCTATTCTGGTTATTCATGTTACCAGAGTTTTTCCACTGATTCTGCCCCATGGTTATTTTACTCTTTTTGATTTTTCCCCTGGGGCTTTATCAAGGGCCCGTACAGTGTTGTTGCCTGAGAAACTGGGGCTCTGTCTTGTGTGGTGGGGCTAAGTGGTTCTGTCTTGTTTTCAGCTGGTTTCTGTTTGACCCTATTGTAACATTTACTCTGGCTTGAAGTCTCAGCTGTGTGGAAAAACCAGCAATTAAGTCATCTCGCCTGCCCACCTCCGGCACCAGTTGGAAAAGGGAAATCAAACCTTCCTACAACCGCATACCCAGGGCACCACCTGAAAAGTCCTCAGTCTATTAGTTCAGCTCAAAAGGTCCAAATCGATTGTCTCAATCGGTACCTGTCTCGGGTGGGAGAACTCAAGATGTTTCTGGGAACTGGATCACAGGGGTCTGGTGACTCCTCTGATATGGCTTACTCCAGTGCTGCGTGGAGTCAGGAGGAGCCACCTAGCAACTAGATCAGTATGGGAAGGTTGATGTCTCCTTCCCCATTTTGCCCCTCTGTCAGACCCAGTCACTGGTATCTCTGCAGATGGCTAACCCAGTTGCCTGTAGTGAACAGATACTCCAGGAGTTTGCACCTGCCTGAATTGCAAGGAAGTCTGCCAGGCCCCTGCAGTCTGCCGCTATCTAGCAGGAGGAGATGGGGCCTGACATCTTTGAGTGCTTGATGCAGGTGGTGGGAGGGAGGTGTTCACTCAGGCTTAGCCCCATCCCTGATTGATGTTGCTAATAGAACAGAACAGAACAGACAACTTTGTGGGGTTCTGTCTCTGTTTCTGCTAAAATCACCTACAGATGACGGGCTGTTCTGAGTTCAAATGTCTTTGCTGCTGGAGGTTTGTGTCCGATTACCTCTCTGAGTCGGCCCTGCCCTGGAAGCTTCCCGGGTTTGTGAACAGCATCAGGCAAATCCTTTGCTCACTGGTGGCCTCCTCTGGTTGCCCAGGGAGACAGGGGGTGTGGCTTCAGAATGTCCAGAAGTGAGCCGTTTTACTGTTAAAGAAAAAATGGCTGTTGATTTCCCTCCAGGAACTGCCGCTCTGGTGTGGGCACCCAGCCGACCCTTTTCTCCTCTGTCTCATGCCCCAGAGTCAGCACTAAGTGGCTGCAGTTTATGCTCTGTCCACACCCCTCGAGAGATCTCTCAAGAATCTGGACTCCTGGGGGACAGGCCCCCAGACCCCTGAGTGAGAGTGGGGGGGAGTGCTGGGAGCTCAGTGGGGAAGCTAGAGTTTCATTCAGATTTATGCCTGGCTGTACTGTTGCCCTGGGAGGGCTGCTGCACCGCACCTCAGGGAAGTGCCACCAAGTTGTGACTCGCCCTCAGCCAAGTGCCCTCTCCTCACTCGCGTGTCTCAGAGTCAGCGCTGACCAGTCACGGCTCGGGCACTGTGCACTCCCCTCGAGAAATCACCCAAAGATCCGAACTCCTGGGGGACAGGCCCCAGGACCCCGAGTGAAAGTGGGGGACAGTGCTGAGAGCTCAGCGGGGAAGCTAGAGTTTCATTCAGTTTTATGCCTGGCCGTGTTGATGCACGGCGAGGGCTGCTGCACCGCACCACAGGGAAGTGCCAGCGGGGCATGACTCCCCCTTAGCCAGGTGCCCTCTCCTCATTTGCATGCCTCAGAGTCAGCGCTGACCAGTTGCAGCTTGGGGACTGTCCACTCCCCTTGAGAAATCACCCAAGAATCTGATCTCCTGGGGGACAGGCCCTCAGACCCGAGTGAGAGTGGGGGGGAGTGCTGAGAGCTCAGCAGGGAAGCTAGAGTTTCATTCAGATTTATACCTGGCCATATTATTGCCCAGGGAGGGCTGCTGCACCGCACCACAGGGAAGTGCCTCCAAGGCGTGACTCCCCCTTAGCCAGGTGCCCTCTCCTCACTCACCTAAGAGTCAGTGCTGACCAGTTGCAGCTCGGGATTGTCCACTCCCCTTGAGAAATCACCCAAGAATCCGAACTCCTGGGGGACAGGCCTCCAGACCTCAGTGAATGGGAGGGGAGTGTTGGGGGTTCAGGGTTGCTGGCAAAGGATTTTTAAAGTTTTATACAGTTTTATGCCTGGGAGGAGAATGCCATGCACCCTAGTAGGGGAGGTAGGTCCAGTTTTTAGAAGGTCTCTCCCATGGAGTGTAGTGGGAGGACCTTTAATTTCTGCCCGTTTGTTTAATTGTGGGGCTCTTGAGCCAGTCTCATGGGAGAGGGGGACTCCCGTCCGCTTGGTGGTGGATTTTGTACTTTTTGTTTGCGTCCTTGTGATCGCAGCTTGCCTCAGCGGTGTTGATGTGCGTTCTTCAACCTTCTCTCTTGGTGAAGCTCAAATCCACCAGGATACTTACTAAATTCCTGTCCCTTAACTCTCCTTCTGGACGGGAGCCTCTGTGGAAAGCTGGCTTCAGTCCGCCATCTTGTCTCTCCCCCCAAGTCATGTTTCATGGTGTTCATTTCTATCCTGGGGTTGAATGTTGTCCTTTTGATGTCAGGAACCTTGTTCTCACCTTCCTCACCTCTCTCACCTTTTCTAATCACCTCTCAGGCTCTTCTGTAAACGTCCAGCAGGGAAGGGGTTTCTTTTGCTTCTGCTCTATTTAAATTTCTATCCTTTCCTCTTTCCCCATTTACAGTGACCAAAGAAAACCTCAGTTCTCTTGCTCATTGAAAGAGAAAATGGCATCATCAAAGAGGCTACCCTAGTGGTATTCATTTCTTTCAACAAATGCCATAAGAGGTATACTTGGAGGAAAAAGAATAGGAGCTATACTTCAAAATAGACCTAAGCCAGTTTTAGTTCTGTTCTTTACCAATCCTGAGAATTGTATCAAGACTCCTGCTCTAACTGGACTTCAGTTTCATCATCTCTAATGTGGGGGTAATGTTATTTACCTTGCAATGTATGGCTGGGATTGGATCAAATGTATATGAAGTATTTAATTGTATAAACTACACGGTCTTTAGTGAATGATCAGTATTTTTGCAGAGTATTCTGCTAAATGTTTTAGTTAAATAAGTTAGATCTACTTTCTTCAAGATGTTCACAGGCTAATGATGAATTAAACCAATGCTGAAACAACTATGATTATGAATATCAAGAAAAACCTGAAGTTATGCATTGAACTGTGTCCCCCCCAATTCATATATTGAAACCTTAACCGCCAATATGACTGTATTTGGGGGTAAGACCTTTAAGGAGGTTAATTAAGGTTGAATGAAACCATAAGGGTAGGACTCTAGTGCAGTCAGACTGGTGTCCTATGAAGAGGGAAGGAGACATGAGGGGCAGACCTGTTTGAGGACACAGCAGAAAGACTGCCACCAGCGAGCTGAGGGGAGAGAGAGAAACCACCTGCCAGCACTCTGATCTTGGACTTGCAGCCTCTGGAGCTGTGAGATAGTACATCTCTGTTGTTTCAGCCACCCATTCTGTAGTATTCTGTTGTCACAGCCCTGGTAGACTATTCCGGATACCAGAGAAGAGTTAGTTGACCTTTGGAGTATAGCGAAGGAGAAAGCTTTATTTATCTATTTATTTATTTATTTTTTGGGTGTAGTTTTTGGCCAGGGCTGGGTTTGAACCCACCACCTCTGGTATATGGGGCTGGCACCCTACTCCTTTGAGCCACAGGCGCTGCCAAGGAGAAAGCTTTTATGTTAGTTTGTTTCTAGATGAAGGAGTCAGAGAAGTCTCCACGGAAATAAGCCTTGGTGAATCTGCGTGTCATAAAGGAGGATGTGGGACACATTTTTTCAACCTTAGGAAGAGGCTGAAAATCCGGTTGGAGACGGGAGGGGGGGCTCAGGGACAGAGCAGGGTACTCTAGGGGTCCTCAAGCATATAATTGTTTCTTAACCTCGAGAAGTCAAGATGTCAAAGATAAATGTGATTATGTATAGACACAACGTTTTGGCATTAAAATAATCATAATTATAGAAAATTGCCTCTTTCCTCAGAAAGGTTTGAAGCAATTGCACTCCCTGGTAATGTAAGCTATGGATCCATTGCATTAGTATACAGTGTGTAAAAGACATATTTTGAACAACAGAATTCGGAGTCATTTGATGATACTTCCTCTCCCAACCAAGAAAGTAACAGAACAGAAGGATGCTGCTCTTACATATCAGAGCTTTTGAATCAGACTAGTTGAGTTAGATTCCCAGCAACTTATTATTAGTTTGTTTTCAACACAATCCTTAATTGCCGAACACTTCAAATTTCTCGTCCTATCCATATAATAATAACCTGTATCTCCTATCACTCAGAGGTATTGTTGTGAGAAGGGAATAAAGGCGAGCATAATTATTATATTCTAGCATTTATCAGGAAACAGTATCAAGCAGGTTGCTGCCTCGATAACAGCCATCAAATCAAAAAGAATGGTAGCATTTGATGAAAACCAGTTACTCACATTCCACTTCTACCCTGCCTTCTATTAAATTTAATTTCTTTGTCCTTTGAGTAATTATTAAACACTTATTTTCAGGACAGAAGTAGTAATGGCTTTAGGACTGTTTGGGGGAAATACACATATTTATAAACTAAGTACGCTTTTATTGGCAGTCTTTACCATACAGAGATTATGTTTTCGTTTAGACAGATAAAATAAAAGAAAAAATAGGTTTTGATGAGATTTAGAATGAAGAGACCCATTTGTCACGCACTCAGGAGGGCAGAGTCAGATGGCGACGGGGTTTGGAGCCAAGTGTGGGGCAGCCCTGGGTTGCTAAGTCAGCACCACAGCCCTGGGAAGATGAAGGAAACTGGAAGAAAGGGAAGGGAGACAGACTACAGACGCATCCCCAGTACAAAATTTGCCGGCTTATCAGTTTCCTGAGAAGTTTTGCATCAGCAATTTATTAAATATAAGACGGCTTGTGGTGCTGCATACCCCATATGTCCAAATTCTCTCCATTCCTTGGCAAAAACAAGCCTAGCCTCCCTGCAGCTTTGCAGATGGAATTCTAGAGGTCCGTGCGTTTTGCATTGCTCCCTCATCAGTTCTAGATGCAGAAATTCCCCTGGTTAAACTCTCAATTTGCTGAGTAATGGTGCACATGTTCTTCGTATTTCTAAATACCAAAGATGAGCTGAAGTTTCCAGTGATTTTTTGAAACACACACAGTCTATTTTGTGAAATGGGTGCTTTAAGAGTTTTACAGATACTAATTGGTTCAATCCTCATAACAATTCCATGATATAGAAACTATTATTTCCACCTTTCAAATAAAGAAGCTGAGGTACAGATAAATTAAGCCTATGCAAGTTCACAAAACAGTAAGAGATGGAGTCAAATCAGCTCTTGATCATTTAACCTCTAACAGCAACTACTGTTACACAGTAACACAGGCACAAATATTATATTATTATATTATAATAATATAATACTTGACCTTCTCTCCTTCCTTTTAACAAATTTATTTAGATCCCAATGACAGAGTTCAAGATGCCATCTTAATAAAATAAAATACTTTCATAAGAGCTGTTTTGTTTGGCTCCTGCCTGCTACTTTGATTAAACTCCCCCAGCACAGCAAAGAGGAACTGGTTGGTGATATTAATTCAGAATTGATATTATTCTTAAAGAGATAATCCTCCAGATATCTCAAACAGTGGCATATTTCCTAAGCTCTTCAATCTATTTCAGTTTTTTTTTTTTTATAAGAGTAATATTAGTACCGGGAAAATGTATTATCAGAAATCCCAGGGATGTCTTATTTCATTTTAAAAGGATCCTTGCCGAGGGTGGCGGGTTCAAACCCAGCCCCGGCCAAACTGCAACAAAAAATAGCCGGGCGTTGTGGCGGGCGCCTGTAGTCCCAGGTGCTCGGGAGGCTGAGGCAAGAGAATCGCGTAAGCCCAAGAGCTAGAGGTTGCTGTGAGCCGTGTGACGCCACGGCACTCTACCCGAGGGCGGTACAGTGAGACTCTGTCTCTACAAAAAAAAAGAAAAAAAAAAAAAAAGGATCCTTTTATTTTCAGAATAGCCAAAACTGTATTTTTGTAAATCAAATGTGTGTGTGAATGAATACATATGTGTCTATACACATCATACCCATATACGCACACGCACCCAGGTCCAGCATATGTATGTATCTACTTACGTACTCCACAGAGATAGGAACGTTTATATTGAAAGATTATTCAGTATTACCTCTCCAAAAAGAATATTTGGCCTAATAAAAAAGCAAGTCAGTGATGTGACTGTGGTGACAGAGTCTTCACCCTTCCCCAGATGACACCACGGCTCGTCCTCTCGCTGTTGTGCCTTCTTGTGTTTCCCTGGCCCTACATGAGCCTTGATTACATGTCAAAAGCATGAACTTTTTTTTTCTTTTAACATTATAGCTGATTTCTTTATAAAAATGCAGCAAAGGGAGTGAGAAAGGATTTCAAAGGCTGGAGCAAAAAACATGCCCTTGATCTAAAAATCTGTCACAAAACATTATGCATTTGGGATCATTCTCCTTCCATTTTTGCAACCTTATTACTCCCTTAGGTAGTATAACATTGTGGATACCAGTGCAGACAAGCACCAGGTGGCCCTGGGATGGGGAGAAATTTGGGGGTCAACTTGGCCAAGTAATCCAGTATCTCTGTGCCTCAGTTTGTTTATCTGTAACGTGCAGTTAGTAATAAATTCCTCCTTAGGGAGGTTGTAAGTATCAAATAATTTATATTCACTTATAAAATGTATATTTTATATTATTATACATACTATATTATATAGTAATATAGTATTTTTATGTATACTCATAACATATACATTAAATATACACACATATCTTAATAAATCTCTTGCACATATACAAATAAGTGCTGAGTGAGTATCTGTTATTATTATTTGTTTACTGTCCTTGTTTGCCAATGACCTTCTGATATAGATAGAGAAAGATTGGGAGTATATTGTGTATTGTAATTAAAATTATAGGCTCTGACATCACATGGCCAGAAGTCATTTATTTATCCTTTTAAAAAGATTTTCTTACCTCAGTTGTGAAACTGAGAATGATGATACTATTTGCAGGATTATTATGAAGATTAAATCATCTAATACCTACAAAATATCTGTCATAACACTTTGTACATAGTAAAAACTCAATAACTAAAACATTATTCTGTTATTATAATTAATGGTTTATTATTAGACCAATTTCAATAAATATTTGCTCTGTAATTATAAGCATTATTCTTAATTTTAGTATAAGCACACATGTAACTTTTTCTAACATAGAATACATATGCCTATATTGCATTTTATATGTGGTTTGTGTCTATGATGATATGTAGCACAGCCATGTAAAATTCATTAATACACAGAAAAAATGAGAATTCAGGCATTGCTATGGATGAACTGTTTGTGTCTTCTTCAAATGCACATAGTGAAGCCCTAATTTCCAAGAAGATAGTATTAGAAGGAGGTAAGGCCTTTTGGAAGCAGTTATACCATGAGAAATAAGTTGTCCTGATTAGAATTAATGCCTTGTAAGAAGAAACCAGAAATTATTCTCCCCTGTCTTTGCTCTCTGCTGGGAGAGAAAACGGGAAGGTGAACCACCTACTACCAGGGGGCTGGCCCTCTGGCAGTTTGATCTTGGATTTCTCAGCCCCCAGAAGTGTGAGAAGTAAATGTTTGGGGCGTAAGTCACCCAGTCTATGTTAATTTGTTATAGCAGCCAGGACTGGCTAAGATAGGCATTTACCTGAGAATTCCTCTTTGATTCTTTTCTGTAATGTTTTTGATTTTTTCCCGGATATCCTAGGCTTCTTCCTTGCACTTTGTTTCTTATCGAGTTGGACACACATTATTAGCACAATCAAGTTTCTGTGTAGCAACAGAAGATAGCATTTCTCTGGAAGAAGCCTTCCAATTAATTTCCATGCAGCAGGGCTGCTGCTGTACTGTCCATCATCGTCAACACTCCATTCCAACTACGTGACTCGGAACCCCAATGAAGGCTCCTCTCAAGAAAGCTGCCTGCCAGATCCTGCATCTTTAAAAATGGGCTCTAAGCAGACATCACATAATGAGCCTGACCTCATCTCTGATCTTACGAAAGAATCGATTAACCCACCATCAGGCTGTTTATTAACTGTTCCTTACTCACACCTCAGTTAGGTAGAATAGGAGATTTGCTTTCTTGAACTCGCTGTTACAAATAAATCAATTACATTGCTTGGACTTATTCTTTTAGAAGACTCTAATCTTTATTACTGTCAACTTTTTTTCAGTGCAATGATATGATAGTGTAGCAATCCTAGACCTTCTGTCTTCTTACATTTAGCTGCAGAGGGATAAATTAGCTAATCTCCACACTTCTATTTAAATTAAAAAGGCACATTTAATGTGCAGCTTATTTTTCTGAATGTTCTCGCTTCAAACGTCATTTGGTTTGGAGATTTCTTTTATTTTTAATTAAAAAATAACTGTGTGAACTTGATCATGTTGCTTAAATCTGGCTATTTTGTCAGGTTACGTGATTTTTGAATGCACAGTATCTAAAAAGTACTTCTTTAGAGCACGAAAATGGTATGGGACTGTTTGCACTCACATCTTTAAGATTCAGCAAGTTCTTTCCTGGGTGACATTTACCAGACACGCTAACCTCCCCAAACCTCAATTTTCTCATCTGTAAACAGGGATAACGTTATTACTACCCCCATAGGCTTGCTGTGAGGATGAAATGGAGCAGCTTGTTACTGCATCGCAGAGGTCCACACATATGGTAAGGGTCCCAAGAACAGGTTTCCTCTCCCTTTTGTTTCTATTGCCTTAGTAATGTGAAGGAAGATTCTCCCACAGAGGATTGAGATGGTTCCTCAGAGATTTAGAACCAGAAAACTAAATACTTCCATGTTTCCCCAAAAAGCATGCCTGACATAGAGTTATAAGCTAAGAAGCACGCATAGGCTTTTGCACTTACTACACAGGGCCACGCTGAACTTGCAGACCTGCAGTGAACTGATGGGAGTAGAAATAATAGATATTGGAAATACTTAATGGGAAAACCACTGTTGAAACTCATATACATTGACACATTGACAAGAGTCAGGAGCCTGAGTGAAAACATTTATGGATGACAGGTGCTGATTACTAGAATGAAACTCAACTCTAAATATTCTACGTAATAAATGATTAGCCATTTAGAAATAATTTTAGCCCTTTCTTTAAAATGTCAGGGTAGCAAGGGGTGCATTTGGCATGCAGATGCCTACATCTTCAGATAAATACCAAATACTGGGTGAACACACCAACAGATCATCGGATACGTAGTTTTTTTTAACTATGCGGTAAATAAGACGAGATGGCACAGGCACCTCTGGGCTGCTAGTACTGGACGGTATAGTAGCTTAACATTTTAAATTATTTATGAAGATTTGAAAAATAGAATATTTAATGTAATATTCACATATGTCTATACATGGCTTATTAAAAACCAAAAGACAAAAAGAAGAGTACACAAGGGTGCCCTGTGGTGACAAAACAGTTCTTCATGTTGAATGTGGTCACGGTTACCTCAAGTTACACATGTGACAAAATTGCATACAGCTGTATACACGCTTCTCAATGAGTACTCACAAAACTGTGGAATCTGAATAAGCACTGTGAATTGTACCAACCTTAATTTTTATAAGTTAAATTGCACCAACGTTTTGGTAGTGAGCTACAATAATACATAATGTTAATATCAGAAAGACTATTTAAAGGGTACAAAAGAACTTCTGTACATTTTTTTGCAGTGTAACAGGAGCTATAATTATTTCAAAGTAAAAAGTCAAAGGCCTGGTGTGGTGGCTCACACCTGTAAGCCTCGCCCTCTGGGAGGCCAACGTGGGTGGATCGCTTGAGCTATGGGTTGGAGATCAGCCTGAATAAGAATGAGACCTTCTCTCTAAAAATAGCTGGGCGTTGTGGCGAGTCCTGATGTATATGGCTGGGGCCCTGACCACTGAGCTATGGGCGCCGAACCATGATGAACTTTTAAAATATGTGAAGTGATATAAGCCAGTCACAAAAGTCCACATATTATTAAATATCTGATCCCATTTGTATGAAACATCCAGAATATGCAAATCTGTAGAGAAAGAAAGTAGATTAATTAATGGTTGCTCAGGGCTTGTGGGGAAAATGCAAAGGCAGGTAAAAGATGGTTTCTTTTTCAGTTAACAAAATGCTCCAAAACTGACAGTTGATGGTGGTTACACCTGTCCGCAAATATACTGAAATCTATGGAATTATACATTTAATGGGTGAACTTCATAGCCTTGAATTATGTCTTGATAAAGTTATTTTTAAAGTTGAAATAAATATACTATGACTATATTCTCTCTTGTTTGGCAAATTAGCACCAGTGTTGAATAAATTAGGATAATATTTTAAAAAACTATATTTAAAGCAAACAAAGACTAAAGTGGACAGATATTATTGTGCTCATCATGGAGTGTGTTCACTACAGAAAAGCTCGTCTCTTATGAGAAACCACAGAGCAAGTTTGATCACCAGCTAGCTTCTTCAGCCTGAGAAGTGTGTACATTGGCTTTCTCCTTGACTCATTTGGTTTCCTTTCATTTTGATGCATAGCTTTTTCTCATTTGCTGAAAACAGTTAAATATGACTTCAAAATCTCAGAGTTTAAACAGAGCTACAGGATATTTAAACAAACCTCTCTACCAGTGTGGCCATGTTCCCTTACGGTGTTCATCTAATGCTTCAACATTCTGGTGACCAGGAACTCACCATCTGAGAGACAGATTATTTCCATAGCTGCACCATTTTATTATTAAACAATCTAGCCTTATGTGTCTTTCTGTAACTTTCATACATTGGGTCTAGGCTTATTCTACACAACTTCACAGAATATGTCTACTTTCTCGTTCCTCGACAAACTAAACAGTAATTGTTCTAGTCAGTTGAACAAACGTTTAGGGAGCAACATCTATCAAGTTTAAGATTAAGAAGATGTGATTCATTTACTTATAGATTCAATTATTTTGTGCCGATATAAACATTTCACATGTAGGTATCACCAGTGCCACAGCTTATGTTTACTGTTGACAAAAAGGTGAATGAAGTTCAGTCAGGAAAGTAGCTGATCTTTCTCTCCACATCATAGAAGTCCCAACTCTAACCTATTGCAACTTCGGCAAATATTGTTAAGAAAGTTTGTTGATTGTGCTATAGTTCAAAGTGACATATATTTATGTCACTTCTCATCCTAATTTTGTGAATTTATGCTAAATTTTTACTAAAGGAAATGATTAGTAACTGCTCATAGAGAGGGCAGTGATGAGAGGGGTTCATCAGTGGGTTAGAGACTTCAAAACGTGTGGATATTTGGAGTAAAAAGGATAGTGAAAGAAGCTTGTAGCACTCGAGGATCATATGAAGGAAGATAGTGTAGCAGAAAGAAAAAGTATACTTTCCAGCAGAGTCTCAGTGGGTCTTCGAGCTTAGAGAACAGAAGTGGACTACAGCATAGTCATTCATTTATGCTTTAATTTATATTATCAAGGCAGACGACCACAGCCTCCCCCAATGCATGTTTAAAGAAACTAGCCCCAAGAAGTAGGCTGGATATCTGCTATTTAAAGATGTTGGAAAATCTCTTTATGGTGGACAAGAACTCATAGTAAACCTCTTATTTTGGCAGAATTCAGGAAGTTTGGGGGTTACAGGATGCCTGTATGATCCCTACCCACGAAAGCTAACTGAAGTCTACCAGTCGACGTGTCTCTATGCACAACATAAAACTCTCAGTCAGTTTTTCTATACAGAGGAACAGAGATCTAGAAAACACCATAGGAGATCAAACTAATATTTAACAGACATTCCTTCAAATTGAGAGCAAAGTATCACCAGAAATGTTCTGGAAGCCAGGAACAAATGTACATAAATATCATTATAACAAAAAGAAAAAAATAAAGAGATGCCAAAAGAAATAGAACTTGATCAGAAAAATGTCTTTTGAGATCTATAGTTAATGTGCTCAGAAATTTCAGAATATTCTGCATTCAATCAACCAAAATATAACTTCTATTTTAAAAAATTATCAGATAATGACAAAATGTTACTGGAAAGAAAACCCATTTAAAAATACTAGAAAATTAAGAAATGTCTCAAAATATAGAGCAAAAAATATAAAAAGGGGAAGATTGTGAGAGACCCATGAGAAATACAGAGGCTCAAATTTCATCATCCAACTAATGATGCTTAAGAAGGAGTTCAGAAATAACAGAGTCAGAAAACTAATTAAGGGACTAATTGAGATTCTTTTGTAGCACTTAATACTAAATATCAGACTGGACGACGGATCCAAAAAATACCTGCCTGGAGTGGTAGATGAAAACAGTATTTTAGTGGTATCCCTAAAACACATTCTCATGAAACTTCAGAACATCAAAGATAAAGAGATGATCTTAAAGGTGATTGTAAAAAAAAAAAAAAAAAAGTCAGTTTTTGAGAAGTAATTCAACAATAGATTGGAAGGATGGGGTAAGACAAAGAAAGGGCAAGAAGGAAAAAATCCAACAAGGAAACCAAGAACAAAGATACAGAAAAATGAATCAGTATCTGTCTATTTATGTTGATTCTTTTTGTATAGTAGGTATTAGACATACAAAGTGAAATAAAAAATAACCACTTCCTAAATGGTTTACAGTCAAATGACAAAGATGGATAAGCAAGACAGAGCCGTCATACACTGCTACACTACAGCCGTGTTTGGTTTGGGGTAGGAAGATTTTCTATGGGAAAAAGGAGAGCAGGAGCTGGGCTGTGTTAAAGCTTGAGGAGGACTGTTAATCACTGGACAGTCACTTAGGGGCATAAGAGAGTGACACATCACAAAATTGCCGAGCATCTTGAAGTCTCTTCTAGCACCGAATTGTCACCCAATCACAGGACATTACTATTTCCCCCAAAGGCACTTAGCATCCATTTTGAAGGAACTAACATTTTTGACTGCTTCAAAGTGGAAGCTAAGTGTCTCTGCTTGGTCCAGTGAATGTGGGAGACGTTTACTTGGTCTTGAGGAAGTTGGGGAAGTTCTCCTTATCACGTGCTTAGCATGGCATCTAAGACCAGGCCGTTAGCGAAGATGTGGAAGTGGGGTACATAAGCTGAGAAAAACGCAGAGACTGAAGTTTTGCATATTTCTTTTAAGGATTAATGGATGAAGAATAAGATAGAGAGTGCTAAAAGTACGACAGGACATTAAAATAACAACCCTGTCCTTATTTGCATATGATGTTTCCTACCATATTTGGCTGAGTGAATACCCTGATATTCTGAGGCCTTATTAGTATTATTGAACCTATTGTTGAAGTATGACAAAATTAGAAATAAGCTTGAGTAACTCTTATGCAAAATGCTGAAGGGTTTCAGAATTGGAAACTTTTGGATTACAGAATATGTGCCTTATTTGTTCTGATTGAGAATTCCCAAATCTGAAAATCTGAAATCTGAAACAGTCAAATGAACATTCCCTATGAGTGTTATGTCGGTGCTTAAAAAGTGTCAAATTTCAGAGCATTTTGGATTTCAGATATTCAGATTTAGGGTGCGCAGCCTATACCTTTATCATGGCTAGAATCTGGTGAAAGCACAGAAATGGAAGACCAGGAGACCAACTACAAAAATCTGAAAAGCACCCTTAACCTTTCTAAGGCTCCAGAGAGAAGAAACTTGCATTAACTTGCGATGTTACCTAGTTGCCAAGTCATGTATAAAAATCATAAATAAAAACTTAGGGGAATATAAAAATGAGCTTTTGACTGATTATTCATATGTCACCATAAAGAACTGCCTCCTAAGTATTAAGGCTGCCTTTTCCTTACGCTTCACTTTACCCTCCTAATTATCACAGAAAAAGAGTTGATCTCAAAGACATGATTTGCTCAGGCAAACAATGTATAAAGGACCTAGTTTATCAGATATCTATAACTAACAAACTGCAATCATTTAAAAACACTTATTTTATTACATTCCCTTTACCTGATCAGTAGGATAAAATTTTGACACCATTACAAATAAAACAAAACTGTTCAAACTCTCAGTGGTCTGTAACCAATGGACTTAGTCATCACAAGAAGGTCTGTTTCTTCTCTAATATTTTTCTGGAAAAGTGTACTCATATCCTTTGTAAAAATAAACCAGAGAATATCCTTTGTGTATGTTCTATTTTTCTAAATGTTCAAAATAACTATTTCAATGAGAAATCTGAGCTTCAACTTTTCATTCTGGTAATGCTGAATATTGTAATTCTAACAACGTGGTTAAATTTATTATTTCTCTACAACTGAAGATTCTCTCCCCCCACCCACCCCTACACATACTAGGAAAACAAGTAGTATAATTCTGTTTGAGCTCCAGGGCCTGAAAACCCAGGGAAATGGTGGGTAACTCTCAGTCTGAGAAATGGAAAAGGGAAATTCTGATAATAGCGAACAGCAGAAGAAATGTGCCCCAGTTTGAGGAGAAAGAATTGCACTTTGTGTGCCTTTCTGCTCTACCAGGGCCCTCGATGACTGCAGGATGCCTAGTACCCTGGTGAAGGCAGATTTTCTTTATTCAGTCTACTGATTCAAATGCTAATCTCTTCCATAAACACCCTCAGAGACACACTCAGAAACAATGTTTTAGCAGCTGTCTGGACATCCATTAGCCTCAGTGAAGCTTACACATCAGTTGACCATCTCAGATCTTAACAACTCATTTCCAGCATTACCTGGATTTCAGCTTTATCTGATTATAATATTCATATGTTGCTATCTGTATATTTTAAAAGTGGTAGGAGATTATCCAAAGACCTAGGGTTAGAGTGAGGTTGTTGTAGCCTAGACATGAACTGTGGATAAAAAATGTTCTAGGCCATGTACATTTTACTTGGACTCAGAGGAAATTGTTATATATTTCTCTACACATCAGGACATTCTGTTATTCAGCTAAGTTAAGATGATTATGGAATAAGATAATATGTTTTCACCCAGAACACATAAAAACTCGTGTATTACATACTAGTTAAGCCAAAAATGTGTTTTGCTTATGTTGTTAAAAATTTATTTGTATCACTTCATTAATTAGTAATTTGCATTATATCAAGTGGTTCTAACTTCTCTAATAGATTCCAAATGGGCTATTACTGCATTCATTACTAGTTAGTTTTACACTTATTCATGAGAATAAAATGCCATAATAAGATTTCCTAAAGGAAAAGGCTTATTTGGAATACAATCTTTAAACAATTAAAAAAAAAAAAAAAGACACACATTGCGGTGACATATGCATGAATGGCTTTCCGCGGGAATTTTTCAGTCCCTGTCACACTGAGAAGGGATGAAACTGATCAGCCTGCTTATGATATCATTTGTCAGAAATCAGGATCTGAATAAAGATTTCTTGAGGTAGTGACTATAAAAGAGAAAAGTGCTGATTTCCCCATGTTTGCCTTTTACAAGTTGCTTCTTTTGTTGTCGTTGTTTTTAATTATACCATATCCAAGCTTCACCTCCCAACCTCCATGTCAGAATTCCCAGGTCAGCCCTGCTTCTCACCAACCATTACCTGTAGGAATGTTTCTGCTTCTCTCCCTCATAATTGAGTAGTGAGAACCCCAATGTCTACCTCTACATAATACTTGCAGGCTGAGTACAGAAACTTCCTTCCTGTTCTCCCAATTTACTGCTTACATCTGAGTTTGGCAAAACCTTCTTTGTAAAGGGCCAGATCTTAAATATTGTAGGATTTCCCAGACACATAGGATCTTTGTTATATTATTTTTAGAAAACAACTTCTTAAAGAATGTAAGGAACTTTCTCCCCTTCAGGATTTGGCCCTTAGGCACTGGTTTTCAATTCCCTGGTCTATATTAACATGACTTTATTATTCCAGTATCGTCATTAGCACACATTTACTGTTCTAGAATATTCTTGCTCTGGCAGTAGCTTAATGGCTCATTATGGAACTTTATCAAAAAAACTAATTATCCAATGAAAGCATCAGAAGACATTGTCACCCTGAGTTCCTATGAACCCCTTACCTTCAAGGCCTTTCCTTGCTTTTTTCGCCAGTCCTAACCTGTTCCTATTACCACCCTTACCGAATTCTAATCAAAGTCCCATCTCTTATTCCCCACCCTCCATTCCCACTGAAAGTCCTTTAAGTCAAACATTCAATTTTTAATAAATTCTGATATTGTATTTTCTACTCTGAGACATGACCAAAGTTCTATGGATTTGATTTTGCTCTCACCTGCCCTAAACTCAACTTTGTCTTATAAATAGGTGGTGTTGGTGAAGGTGGTTTGGGGAGATATTTGACGATCTAGCTTTGAATAGTCAACAGGATGATTTTGATTTTATTATAGTATCTGTCACAGTTCCTCTTTCATTATAGTTATAATAAAAGTATGAGCCTGCTTCTCTGTTTGAATTTAAAATTCAGGATATCAGGAATTATGTATTGGTTACATTTTATTATGTATTTTGTACATTACAAGTGTTAATTAAGTATTTTCTGCTGCCTAGCAAAATAGTCAATGATATGTACTGAACCACATTTATTCAGTTGTGCCCTTTTGGTGCTCAATAGGGTTTTGCTGTGTGACAGCGTCTTTGACTTCCGTTCATGAACAACACAAAATGAAAAGGAAGGATGTTCTCAAAGCCATAATTAGGCCTACTTAAAATGTCTCCAGGAATAATCAATGCCATTTCTCCACAGGATATTTTCTGTGACAGTAGCAGTATTTTCTGTCTGGGTTTCTTTATATCTTTAACTATTCTCAGGACTGAGGATAAGGGCATCCCCACAGCGCAGATCCAATCAAAGAAACACTGTGTTTCTTCCATTTGACAAGATGCAGAGCAAGAAAAGAAACAGAGAACATGCCTCCCTGAAAAGTAACAAAGTCTTCCTGACCTGTGCTGATGGGGACGGGGCAGGTAGAGCTGCTCTGTTTCTGGAATTAGTGCCTAATTACCCAGGTGTGTGCTTCCAAGGGAAACAATAGGTAATTCTTCAGTGCAATGTCAGTTGTTTTTTTTTTTAAGTGAAAAAATAAAAAGAACAATAACAACTTGACAGAACCCAGCATTTGAACTGTTGATCCCTTGGGGGACATTTTGTGGGTGTGCTGTTACATATTTGACTGTTAGCGTCCCTGCACTTTTTCCCTTAAGCTATGTAAGCTACAGACTGTGAACATAAAACTAATTGTACATGATCAGAAACAGTGTTGGAAGTTAAATAGGATCCCCCCCAAAAGTGAGCTTATACATATTGAATCAGTATAAAGACTTGTTAGGGTTAGACTAGGATAGATAATGAGGCATAAAGGGCATGTTCTTCATATGAGTCAAAATATTAGTCTTTCCTTAACAAAAGAGCCATTTCCGAGACTACTTAAAAGAAAGGCATTGTTAGATAGTGGGGAGAGTGTATTTCAGGGGTCCTTTCACGTTTCGTAGGAGTAGCTCGTCTCTGTTATCGGGCCCCTTTATAGAGAGGGATGTGGCTCCGTGGAACATCTCATTAAATGCCTTCCTGGCCTACTCTGCAGCTCTCCAGACACAGTCGTTGGTTTCTTCTATGCTGTTCTTGAGAAGAGAAAAACCAAACAAATAAAGCACATGCACATGTGCACACACACATACACACACACACAGAGGTGCCTTAGAGAAAATGCTTTTGATGCTTCATGGAGGTAGGAGTGACAGGTGAATAGGCTCATCTGCTGAAACATCTCTCCCTCAGAGTCAGGAGATTTGCCAGTTCACTGCTAGAGTCTTTCCCCTGACCTTTGCCTTGCTTGATCTGACATATCTAGGGAGATGAGAAGTGGGGAAAGGCTGTGAAGGATGCATCTGACTCAGATTGCATCAGGATGGGGTCTTTAATGCCCTGTCCACACCATCACATGGGGCTCTGCTTTGCTGATCCTCTTAAAGTCTCTCCATGTGAAATAAATCTAGCTATTGAAATAAAGTTTGGATTTCTACAGATTAATCTTTGGAGTAAAAATACCTCTTAGGACTTAAAAGAGGAGAGCACTGTCCCTGTTGAAGTATGGTCATGTATCAATCTTTCTCATATTACACATCCACTACTTTCAGAACATCTGAAAGTAGTGGGACTTACGAACTTCCACTAAAAAACAATTATATAGCCAGCAATCTTAGAATGGTCATTTGATAATTTCAAGAACTATGTAGGTTTGTTCTAAACTATATTCATAAATATCCCCATATATTATGCGATGAAATTCTGGTGGACATTCATTGTTTCCTTTGCACTCTTTGTAGAAATGCTGTGTTTACACAACAAGACAAAGGGAATCTTTTATCTGATGGAGACATTTTAAAGCAGTTTAAGCACTTAAAATCCTGATGTGGTAGCAAATCAGTTAATATTTGCCAAAATTTTAAAATAACATGGAGAAATAATCCCATATCTTCATCACATCAATGCATAAATTGTGATTTTATGCATTTCTCTCAGGATACTATATATGTATATATACTCAGCAATAAAAATGAATGAAATATTGATAGATGCAAAATGATGAATTTCAAGGCAATTATGCTGAGAAAAAGAAGCCAGAGATCACATCCCATAAAAAAGAGTACTTACTATATCATTCTATTTTAAAACATTCTAGAAAATACAAACAAATTTACAGACACAGAAAGAAGATGAGTGTTTGCTGGGAGCAGGGTGTGGGAAGGCAGAAGGCAGGGATTGAAAGGGGTGCAAGAAAACTTTTGGGAAAAATGAATATGACTGTTGACTATCCTGATGGTTCAAGGATGTATGTCTAGGTCGAGTCTTGTCAAATTGTACTTTTAAATATGTGCTGGGCCATTTACTCCATGTGGCTCATCCATAACCAAACCTGTAAAAATACAATGGAAGTATCACCAACAATTCTTAGTCTGTTTTTTGTTACTCATAATGTAAAGCCTAAAACTATGCAATTAATAAAGAAAAGACATCAGTTTCTTATAGTTAGGAAGGCTGAGAAGTCCAGAGTTGAGGGGCCACATCCACTGAAATTGTTCTTGCTGTAGGAAACCTCTTCAGATACACACGGTGACACAGAGCATCACACAGTGAGAGAGCAGGATGTGCCAGTTCAGACTTCTGTCCTTCTTCGTACAAAGCCACCAGTCTCACTCCCCAGTAACCCCTAAAGCCACACACTTGTTAATCCTTTAATACATAAATGTCTCCGCCCCCATGATCCGATCACCACTTAAGCCTCCACCTCTCAATAAGCCTCAATGAGGATTAAATTTCAACATAAGTTTTGGAGGGGACAAATATTCAAACCATAGCAAGATCATATCAGTTAAATAAAGCAGGTGAGGGAGAATCGTTCTTTGGAAAGTGATATATGCAAAAATAAAAGCATCTTGTGTATAGTTTTGACACAATGCTGTAAGTGAACAATGGAGAGGTATACAGAGCTTTCCCTTATCATAGTACAAGAGTGCTCACAAATGAGGGTCACATGAGTAACAAGCAATTATGTTAAAGAGACATGAAATGGTCCAACATGTGACTTTACAATGCAAATAAGAAAGATAAGAAATAAAACATAATTCTTACCATTTTCCACAGTACATAAACAACAACAACACAGAAGAATAAAGGGAATACTGAGAAAAAATAAAAGTGTCCTGAAAATAGAAATTAAAAAAATTGTTCACTGGACAGTGTCAGTGGCTCAAAGGAATAGGGAGCTGGCCCCATATACCAGAGGTGGTGGGTTCAAACCTGGCCCCAGCCAAAAACTGCAAAAAAAAAAAAATTGTTCACTTATCTCAGGAATAATATTGGGTAAATATATAAAGGCAATTAAGCATTGATCAAATAAATGGAATATTCCTATCTTGTAAACTCTCAAGAAAGAGTCCTTAAAAGACTTTTAGAGCCGCCTCTTCACTAAAAAGCCAATACAGGTAATTGCATAAAGCTGGGGGAAGGTTAGATCTACCTGGTGGGCTGTAGTCCCCGCAGACTGTTACTTTCAGGTCAAAAGAATGGAAAATAGTTTAAAAATTTGTTGCTTAGAAGCCTGGATAGTTTGGATTCAGGCTGTCAAGTAATTGAATGACATTTGAAAATACCCTTTAATTTCTCAATAAAAATAAGTTGAAAATGAGGAATGACCTAAAACAAGGTAAAGCAGTTACTAATTGAGCAGCTTTTTGCATCAGTGAGAGAAATATTTTTAGGCTGAAGTTTTCTTCTCCTCTTATAAATCACACCAGCTACACCTACATGTTGCATTAACTGTTTTATGAGACTATGTAGTAAATTGAGCATCACTAGTGACATACTAGTGCTATGCTGATTTAAAACAAAATATCTAACCTCACCATTAGATATAGGACCATGAGAAAGTGTTTAGGAATGGCTAAACAATTTGCTTGCTCTTTCATTTTTCCCACCAAGGATATTTAAGAAGAAATAAAGTGGGGATCTGATACACTTTAAAAAAATTTATTGTTATGGTATACAACCTGATGTTATATACACATATATAAATATGCATTTATGTGTACTACATATATACAAATATATATATATATATAAAAGGTAACTATAGTGGAACAAATTAACTTACCATCACCTCACATAGTTTCTTATACTCCCCCATGGGAAGAGTAGCTGTAATCTTTTGTTATTATCATCTGCAGTGCTTTTCTGGAATCAAGCATGGATCAAAATGTACCTGGTCTTTGTTATTAATCTCCAGTGACTACAGAGTTATAAAAGGCTATTCCTATTTTCCTTCTTTATTAAATTGTTCTAAGGGAATCTGCAGGTTTATGATTTACCCCTATGTTCTTGCTAATCAAGCCATGTAAACATTGTAAAAACAAACACAATTATTTCTCCGTCATCTGGGAGGTTTCTTCCTCATGGTTCCTTCTCAAATTCCCTTAGCATACAGGTTATTCAGAGCCTGCTTTTAAAAGTCAACACGTGAAGATTAAGTAGATGAAAGTCAAGGTAGTCGCCTATGGATGTTTCCGGAGGATACGGTGGGAGAAAACACAGGTGATGTTTGGTGAAGTCTTGGGTACATACAGTTGTTAGTACACTCTATCGTGGAATTGACATTCAAGAGGGGTGATGTTCCTGAGGTGACAAATCCTTCACCATCATAGCCAAGGGGGTGCAGAGACCTGTGCAGAAGGAAAGGGAGAGTGAGCTGTTTGAAGCACTGACAATATATTATATGAATTTCTGTGATCATGATTTGTATGTAGAAGCTGCTTAACAAATAATTTATGTTACAAAGTATTTGAGATGGGGAATGCTTCTCTGGTGGGCCGTGCTGTAAGCTAATTTCTCCTTGGCTCAGGGGGCTCTGGGCTGGGCTGCAGCAACTGTCATCCCTGCGGGGAGATTTCCACTCACTGGGTAAGGGACAGAGGAAGCCCCACAACCATGTCCTCAGCACAATATGGCTGTGTATTTTGTTGCTAGGAAGGAGAATTTGTCCAAGATACCTGCAACAAGGTAAGAAACTTTTATCAATCAAATGAGATAGTAAATGAGAAAAAAAAAAACCACACACGCTTTAGCATTTTCTCACATGGGGCTGGTAAGGACAGACAGGCCAAGTCAAACTTTCATTTCAGATTGCTGTGCAGTGAGCACTGTAGGGACCAGGGCCTTCTCCTCAGGGCTGAAACACAGCCCTCCTTGGCAGCCACAGTGAGTCCGTGAGTTTGGAAAATACAAACCTACCTTCTTAAACTAATAATTAAAAAATCCAACCCATATGTATTTTATCAAAGAGGTGAAGAATAAATCTTTACTTTTGTTAAGAAGACAGGAAATATAGAAAAAATATTTAAAAATTCTGACATCATGAAGAGAGAAAATTTGTGTCCAAGGAAAGAGAAAGTCCAAGAGAGGAAAAATTACTTTCCAGCAAAAGCATTGTAGGAGGAATGAAATACTGAATGGAAAACAATGATAAAGTGGTCTGAGAAGCCAGAATATTTTTTTCTTTCTTCTTTTTTTTTTTTAATGTTGAGGATTCATTGATGGTATAAAGAACCAGGTTACATTGATTGCATTTGTTAGGTAAAGTCCCTCTTATAATTGTGTCCCACCTCCCAAAGGTGTGTCACATACTGTGACCCCCCACTCCCTCCCTCCTGGCCTCTCTCTGCTCTTCCCTTTCCCCACCCCCCACCATGTACTAGGTCATTAATCGTCCTCATATCAGAATTGAGTACATAAGATTCTTGCTTTTCCATTCTTGTGATGCTTTACTAAGGATAATGTGTTCTACTTCCATCCAGGTTAATACAAAAGATGTAAAGTCTCCATCTTTTTTTAATGGCTGAATAGTATTTCATGGTATGCATATACCACAGCTTGTTAATCCATTCTAAAAGCCAGAATATTTACAATGTAGAAGTAGTATGTGTGTGTATATCATATAGATAGATAGATAGATGGACCAATATATATTTCTATAGTTGAGGAAGTATTTCTTCTTTCTTTTCTTTCATTCCTTTCCCCTTCCTTCCTTCCTTCCTTCCTTCCTTCCTTCCTTCCTTCCTTCCTTCCTTCCTTCCTTCCTTCCTTCCTTCCTTCCTTCCTTCCTTCCTTCCTTCCTTCTCTCCCTCCTTCCTTCCTTTCTCTCTGTCTCTTATTCTTCTTTCACTTTCTTTTTAAAAAAAGCAGAATTTTTTAACATAGTGATGTAGGACCACTTGAAATTAAATTTTTCTTGTTCTCAAACCTTAACTGAAGTAATTGTCAGCACCCTCCCCACGCCTACACTGACACTATCACGGTGCTCCAGACTGCATCATTTTTGAGAAGCCTCAATTACAATATAAATGTTGTATAGAATAATTTGGTCTATGCTTAAAATAATCTTTCTGGGTTTTTTGTTCGTTTGTTTGTTTTTCTTTGAGACAGAGTCTCACTGTGTCGCCTTTGGTAGAGTGCTGTGCCATCACAGCTCATAGCAACCTCAAACTCTTGGGCTAGCAATTCTCTTGCCTCAGCCTCCCGAGTAGCTGGGGCTACAGGCACCTGCCACAACATTCAGCTAATTTTTGGTTGCAGTTGTCATTGTTGTTTAGCAAGCCCAGGCCGAGCTTGAACCCACCAGCCTTGGTACATGTGGCCAGCGCCCTAAGCACTGAGCTACGGGTGCCACCATCTTTCTCTTATTTTTTTTTTAATTTACATAAGCAAATAACCAGGCATTCAGGGAAAAGGACGTTGCATAGTTTCTGTCAGTTTTGCAGGGGCAGAGAGAGGAAGATACAATCTCAAAAATAGGCAGGTATAGCAAAGTAACCACAAGGGCACTGTCAGACCTTAGGAATGTGAAGAGCCTGGAAATCTGGTGAAAGAGAAAGGGGACATTGAAGGGGAAGGGGAAGGGTTGCTGCTAATAAAACCTTCTGTGTACATAGGAGCTTTGCTTAGGGAAATGCACCATCACAAGGCAGAGTTTAGATTTTTTTCAAATGGTAGTTCTTTCTCAGAAGCCAGGCTGCCTGATGTATTCTTTAAAATCTTGGTCTTGGTACCAATCACTGTGGATATACAGATACTGTGTTCTGGCTCTAGATAATGAGGCCACACTTGTCTCTTCTATGAACTTGTAACCTGAATTTTCTAACATTCGAAGGACTGGGTAAGCAATAAATCCTGGAATGAACAAATGGATGTTTGCATAAATCATTAATTTTGGAACACACAAATAATAAATACAGTTCCAAAATATTTTGGAAAACAGTCTTTAAAGACACTTTGAAACTGGTTTGCAGAAATTATTTCCATTTAAAAAGCCATATGCTTTCTTTCAGAAATGAAAGTAAGAAGCTTCAGAGATAACAGCTGTCACTTTGAAATCTAAAGTGTTAGAAAGGAAGTAGAAATTTGTCGAAGTTCAGAGATTTCTACAGTCATCACAATAGACATCACTAATCATTTCTTATAACTTGAATGGATGCCGCCACTCATCAATGTTTTGTTGAATTTTCGGGGGAAAATTGACTTATGAACAAACAAGTAAATAAATCTTCAATGGAACTAGAAGAAAATAAACACATTTATTAATATAAATAATGATTACCACAAAGCTCTATTTTGTTTTTTTTTTTAATTGATCTACTGTATTTCTTATGGAAGTTAATATTTTGACAGGTGTCAATTAATTTTGACTTTTTCATAGTACTTCTATTAGACTTTTAGCTCATTTGAAAGTGTTAGAGATTATAATATTAGGGCCAGGTACGGTGGCTCATGCCTATAATCCTTGCAGTCTGATAGACTGAGGCAGGTGGATCGCTTGAGCTCACATGTTCAAGACCAGCCTGAGCCAGAGCAAGACCTCGTCTCTAAAATAGCCGGGTGTTGTGGCCGGCACCTGTAGTCCAAGCTACTCAGGAGGCTGAGGCAAGAAAATTGCTTGAGCCCAAGTTTGAGGTTGCTGTGAGGCTGTGAGCTAGGACTCTATAGAGGTGACAAAGTGAGACTCCGTCTCAAAAAAAAAAAAGAAAAAGAAAAAGAAAAAGGAAATTAGAATATTAAGACACAGGAAATTTTATTTGCTATAGGGGAAGAGAAAAGAACTTATATATTTACCTAAAAATCCTCATTTAATATTTATGTCACAACATTTTAGCATGGTGTGCAGCACATAACCTGTTATCAATAAATGTGGAATGAATGATGTTAGGTGATATGTCACATAAAATATTATTTTCAGAGTCTAGCAGCACTGTGAGTTTTGTGGCTCTTATTTATTTATTTATTTATTTGTTTATTTTTGAGAGAGAGAATCTTACTTTACTGCCCTCGGTAGAATGCCGTGGTATCACAGCTCACAGCAACCTCCAACTCCTGGGCTTAGACAATTCTCTTGCCTCAGCCTCCTGAGTAGCTGGGACTACAGGCGCCCACAACGCCTGGCTATTTTTTGTTGCAGTTTGGCCCGGGCCAGGTTTGAACCCGCCACCCTCGGTATATGGGGCCGGCACCCTACCCACTGAGCCACAGGTGCCGCCCACTTCTGTGGCTCTTAAGTAAGATTCAGAACTTCTCCAGACAACTGTTTTCAGAATTGTGTCATTCTGAAGTTTATAAAAGTTATTTCAAATCATTTTCCAAATAAACCAATGACAGATGTTATGTCACCAAGGCGTATCTTTTTTCTAAAGTAATATTGTTATAGTAGTTTCTTTCAAGAAATTTCCTTTTCAGGTAGGATGGATGGAGTATGTATGTAAACTATTGTGCCTGTTAAATAAGTAAGGAAGTGTGCCTAACCCAGTATTGCCAGGCAATAATATATGTAGTAGATATTCTAATTTCAAATATATAATGTGGAACAATAACCATAATAGCAAAAACATTTGAAAATAATAACTTTAAACAATTTTCCTCACCACTACATTAATATCAGAATGTTTATTAAAGCAAATAGTTTGAAGAAGCCCTAAAAATTAGCATTTTAGGATTAGGCAATTTTCCTGCTTTCCCCAAACTTGTACTTGAATTAAGCAATGGATCCTTCTTAGTATTGAAGAAAGAAACAGCGGAATGACTGAATCGGTGAATGTTATCAAAAACTGTGAGAAAATCAAGGCCTTGTTTAAAAATTCCTGCCTTTTGAGAAGATTATAAAACACTACATTTGGTTCTGGTAATGAAAATTCAGTTACTGTGATATAAACTCTCCTTAAAAATGCCTATGTTATAGTTGAGTTAGAGGCAAGTATGCCATAGGCAAAAATTTGATTGACAGATTCTAGTGTTTAGCATTAGTTATAAAAAGAGATGAAGGCAGCTGAAGGCCTGAAGTTGCCCTTCAAACTTCCCCTTTCTCTACTTTCTCCCCCCCCCACCTTGCCTCATTCTTTTTTTGCCTTTCAGATAAAAAAAAAAAAGAAACGATTAATAGACTCTAGCAGCATCCATTACACAAAAGTACTAACTTGGATTAACAGAAAGACATTTTTACCTCAAAATCATTTATACATATTATCAATATACTGTGGGGAGTTTACCTTATCTATTGAACTGAACCCACCTCTGATGAAACCCAAGAATTAACTGAGTTATTAGGAACTCGACATAACTCAATTTTGTTTGAGAACTTCTCTTAACTCCAACGTAAAGTAGAACTTCTTTCAGCACCAAGTACATTTTGAATTGTGTCTGAAGTTCTTTCATGGCATGTGTTTTTTCAGAAATTTCTCTTTGCATTAATTCAAATGTTTGCATAACTGGTGGTAGTGCACACCTTCCTATTAAAATGACTAACAACTATTTCATCTTCATTATTGCATTGACACTTGGCAGGGCGTGTGTCCTATGCAGTTACACAGGACCCCATGTTCACAAGGTCCAGGGTTTAGTTTAATTCCCTCATGTTACTATTTCGAAAATGTAATAACTTTAGAACAAGGGCTTCATGCTCTCCTTTTGCACTGAGTCCTGGAAATGATGTGACCTGTACTGGCACTTGTAGAAAAGTAATGTAGGACTTCAAAGGTCTGGATGATCCCCAGAGATACTGGTGCAAAGTCTCCAGTGGTCGAGTATGTGTACCTGTTTGGACCAGAATAATAGCCATAATATAAAGAGCCAAGCTTCTGTAGAGTTAAGTGCCACAATTCCTCTCACTGAATGCAAAGTAGAGTGATTAGAGCAATCTTTAATAGAAATACACAATGATCTGTGATACTAGGAGTCAAGGAAGTTTAAAGCCTGTCAGCTAAATGACACTACAGTTCTGTATTATGTTCTGCTGGGGGAGGGAGGGGACAATGACCTTATAGGCAGAGGAAGAAAAAGAAGGTGATATTAAGCATAGCCACTATATTCTAAACACATTCTGCACAAACCAAAAAGACTTCCATTCATATACACCGAGAGCATTAAAGGCAGAATTGTCCTGATTCTAATACCAGAAATACTACTTAATTATTATAAAACACCATACAGATTTTCTCCCAATAATAATCGTATCTGAGGTTTCCTATAAATCTATTATAGAGATACTTAATGAGTCATCAAAACTCAGAAAATGAGTAAGTTGGGGTAAACTTCAAAAAGGGGTCTTTCAAATCCTTGGCTCATGTCCTTTCTACCTCTCTGTTCCACTTGTAAATCTTTGAGCCTTTTCTTAGAAGATCTGCACACATAATAAGGGTCTTATCAAAGCAGATGAAGTAATTTTTTGGTTATTAGTGAAGACCATGCCTCTGCAGAATCCCATGTCACAACAGACTTGGCTATGATATGAACATTTGTGTTTCCCTGAAAGCATATGTGGAAATCATAACCCTCAAGATGATGGTATTAAGAGGTGGGCTTTTCAGAATGAAAAACTCCACTTTTTCATAAATGGAATTAGTATCCTCATAAAAGAGGCTGAGAAGAAAACCCTTTACCCCCTTTACCATGTGAGGACACAGTCAGAAAGCACCACCTAGGGGCCAGCAGGCAGGCTCTCACCAGACTCTGCCAACACCTTGACGGTGGAATTCTGAGCCTCAGAGACTATAGAAAATAAGTTTCTGTTATTTGCAAGTTACCCAGTTCAAAATACCCAGTATTTTGTTATAATAGCTTAAGTGGACTGAGACAATTGTGCAGGTGATAGGAAGGAACCAGAGTGCCGAAAATGCTGTAAGGAAAGAAAGGCAGGTGTCTTTTGGGGTGGGGCCACATCTATGGTGCATCTTAGAATGGGTACAGGCGATTGCACTAATGTACACAGCTATGATTTAACAATAAATAAATAAATAAAAGAAGAAAGATTCAGAACAAAATATGTGTACTTGTTTCATTCAAGAAGGAGAAAAGACAGAGTTCTCTTTCTATAATAGATATATAATAGATATAATAGATAAAAGATGTATCTTACAATAAAACAACAACAACAACAAAAAAATCTTCTTTTCCTTGGGGTAGAAACCCTGTAGTGGGATTGCTGGATCAGCTGATAAGTCTCCTTTTAGCAGTTGGAGGAATCTCTGTACTGTTTTTTTATAGAGATTGTACAAATTTCCAGTCCCAACAGTGTAGAAGTGTTCCTTTCTCTCTATATACATTCTCTTTGGACTTTTTGATAAAAGCCATTTTAACAGGAATAAGTAATATCTCATGTGCTTCTAATTCACATTACCCTGATGATTAGGGATGTTTACCATTTTTTTTCATTTGTTAATTAGCCCTTTGTTGTATCTTCTTTGAAAAGCTTCTGATCATTTTGCCCACTTTTTGTGGGATTGTTTATTCAATCTGCACTTGAATGTTTATTGTGACACCATTCATAATTACAGAGATATAGAAACAAATCAAATGCCCATCAATTCATGAGTAGATTAACATGCATATAGCATGGAGTACTACTGGGCCATAACGAAAGAAGAAATTAATGCTTTTTGCAAGAAATTGGATGGAACCGGTGACTATTTTCCTAAGTAAGGTATCTAAGCAATGGAAAAACAAATAACACATGTACGGACTATTAAAGTGGAACTAACCAATTAGCACATGTGTACAAAGGGAAGTAAAAATCAGTGGAAATCAGACGAAGGGGAGTGGGAGGACAGGAGGAGTGAAAATCTACCCAGTAGGTACAATGAACATTACAAAAGCAATCGTGTGACCAAATCATTCCTGCCCACTTAATATTTTGAAATTAAAAAAAAAAGGGCAAAAGGGAGAGACATGGAAAGAAACCACTGAATTTCCGAATTAAATAGACATCGTTTGTTTTCTTTTATTTTGTTCATATCCACCTCTGTCCCAATCTAATCTGATGAAAAAGTTCCTTCAACAGCCACTGGAAAGATAAACTTTCACTTCAACATTTACAACTGAGTCCTTTTGCCAAAATACAACATTCCATTTTATTGTTAAAGAGTGATAACTGCTTGAAAGTTCTGGCTTGAGTTAAACTGAAATTTGATTCCCTGCAAATTTGAATAAAATATGGTATCGGCTCTCAACTCCACAGAGAAATACAGCCATAAACACACAATGCCAATACACATACAATAAAACTTAAAACAGAGAAGTCCATGCGAACTGTTTAGAAATTAACAGCTGGCAGAAAAACACATTCCTGTGATTGCTGGAGAGTTTCACCCAGTGCCTGCCCCTTGCCATGGTCTGTGAAATCAGTCAGGCACAGAGAGGGATGCCGCACTGCAGCATGGGAGTTTGCGGCTCCCCAAACCTCCTGATTTTTTTTTTTTTTTTTTTTAAGGTTTATAAACTCTGTTGTGTCTCTTGTTTTTACTTTTAAGTTTAAGGACCAACTCAAATAATTGTAGTAGCCGCGTATGACCACCCCAAAAAGAATATCCATCCTGTTCTCCTAGCTACACTTTCTCTCTAGCTCTTCAGTTGCCCGTATTAATATGGACCACCAAGGTTTAAACCCCCCTCACAGACAAGGTCTGTGCATTGCAACAATCAGACTTCCTTTTCTGTGCTTAGGGCACTTTCTTGGGTATTGGAGTTTGGGCCAGCAGCAGGATGATTTTGTTGGCTGATGCTGACCCTGTATTTTGACAAGTGCTGCAGAGGCAAGGGAGCTGCACTACCATATTTTTGAACATCCAAGGGAAGACTTCTATGATCTTTTCCCGTTTTGTCTCTTTTGTTTTTAACCTAAACAAATGAATGTTGATCCTGTTGTCTACTAAATGAGCTTTGTCTCTAGCTAGTTTCACTTACGAATTTGGTTAACTCTGAAATGTTTTTAAATTGGGGGGAAGAAAAATCGAACATCAAAAACCGAAGTAAAACAAAACCCCAAATAATAAAATACCATGAGAAAACCTAAAACAGAGCCACCTGCTGTCCTACCAGGAGCTTCCCCCACATTTCAAAAAACTTAAGTGGTAGTAAAGAGGCTTCTTCACATCATCCCATTTTGTTTTATACTCTGATAGAAGTTCCCATGATATCTTTTTTTTAATGTTAAAAGAGTGAATCTACTGCTACCTGAGAGTGTCTTCGCAATTTCGTACACAATATGAGTGAGTCAAGGTTGTCATTCTGTATTGTAGCTGAGTTCAGCTCCATCAGGGAAATTATCATGTGCTTTAAAAAAAAAAAAATCTGTTCAAATTCTTTGATTATTTAGAGTTTTTCTAGATTAGTTTTTCATCCCCATGTTATAATTGTCTCAAATAACATCTTTTCTTTCCTCATTAAAAAAAAAATCAAAACATTTGCTTAATCTTCCCTTTTCTGAGCTCTTTCTTTCTCCCCCGTTTTCATAATGGTTTAGATTATGACCTGCAGTTTGAGTCTCTTATTAGGTACTTCTTCCAGACTTGCTCCCTGGAAATCTTAGACCATTTTCTCATTTGTTCAGGGACTCAAATATATTTCAGTAATAATCACTATTTTCTTGACTCTGGAACATCGAACTAAAATTGGATTTGAGTAGGAATGTCTAACTCTTTGGTTTCTGACTTTATATTTCTCTTTGTACTATGGACATAAAATGAAAATATATTTGTGTATTCTTTTTGTTGGCACTTTTCTTGGGACTTCAATTAATTCTCAAATACTATTTTCTAAACTAATTCCTTCTGAGTCGGGCAACTTTTGGTATTGATTTGTGTTATATGTTGCACTTTCCATCTTAAAAAAATTTTTAAAATCTGTGATTTTCCCTGCTGTCGTAGGAACTTTTTATAGCTCTATAGTTACTAAACATTGATTGTATGCATATTTAGAATTTTGTTTTAATCTCCAGTTTCTCAAGAGTCAAGCTTGGAACGTTCCAGGTTTTATGGATCTGAAGCTTGAATAATTGGAGAAAGTGGGTTGAAAACTCTCATTAAGAAAAATAATATAAAGCATCTTATGTTTTTTGAATTTTACAGAACTGTAAAAGCAGTTTAGTAATAGAGGGTCCACTGAAGCTTCAGATTTATTAGGGTCAGGCTGAGTGCATTTTTGGCTGTGTACTTTCAGAGTCTAGATAAAGAACTGTAACTGAATTTTGGCTAACCATTTTGAAAATGACTTTAAATTGTCTAATATATTTTCAGTATAGCAATCCGAGCTGAGTCCAAATCCACTCCCAACACACAGACATGGTAGAAAATAATATAGAATACATCATTTAAATAGAAATGAACAAAAGAGAGTCATTTTATGGCTGAAATGAAAAAGGAAATCAAGTCAGGAGTGTGTATCTAGGCCAAGTGTGGTGACTCACACCTGTATTCCTAGCACTTTGAAAGGCAGAAGCTGGAAGTATATTATGAGTAAAGAAAATATGGATAATGAAAAGAACAAACAAGGCAGTCTACAGATAATAAAACAAATAATATAAAGGGAAAAAATTTCAGTAGATTAAACAAGAGACTGATATAATATAAAAATGAATAATTGTGTCTGAGAATAGATTTGAGTATTTCTGTAATACAAAGAAAATTTAAAACAAGGAAAGTATGGGAAAAGATACAGGCATATTGTATAATGTTTTAGCCTGTAGTAGGAGTTTATGGGTGGAATAACCTACACTTTTTTGGGGGGGATGAGGATAATGTCTTTGTCTAGTTTGGGCATTTTAATTATATAAATCTTACAAAGTGAGTTGAATTACTTTCATTCCATTTCCATTCTCTGCAATAGATTGTGAAGGTCAGATATAAATTATTTGGAGATGTTTGCTAAAATTTTTCTATAATACTATCTGGGCCTTGTGTCAGTCAAGAATAGGAAATAGGGGAAGATTCTGACCATTTATTCAACTTGTTTAACGTCTGTTATTTATTTAGGGTTCCTATTTCCTATTGAGATAATTTGATTATATGCCTATTCATTTGTAGAAAATATCCATATATATACTGTTTATAATTTATTGACCTCCAATCATTAATTGTATTTGCTTCTAATTTCAAAATAATCACTACTCCATAGTTTATATGCTCTTTTTAATTTATTGGATTTGTGTGTGTGGAGAAAGAGAGAGATCTCTTAGAGAAGTTTTGCTTAAATTTTTTCTACTTCATTCATTTCTAAATATAGCAGATATTTTCACTTTTAACAACATTTACTTCAGATAAATGGAAGAATACCACAACTTAACTCAAAATCAATTTTTAACTTGTTCTAGAAAAATCATCATACATGACCTTTGTGTAATGCATTTGGAATGTACTTGCCAAATAATATCATTTGTAAATTTATATTTATTCATTCTCCCAAGCCCCCCCTGGTGCTTACACCCCACTCCCCAGGAAGTCCTTCCTGCCTGCCCTTAGGCCAGATATCAGAGCTCCATCCACTGTGTTCACATTACTTCCCACAGTTGGCTCCATTTAGATGCCATATTTAATTGTCATGCTTTATGTGACTGCAGGTCCCCTTACTATATTATAAGGTTTTGGGGGACAAATACAGTGACTTTTGTTGTGGGATCTAATTGTGAAAAGTTAATTTGAATTTTTAACAATACTCCTATTAACTTTCCTCACAAAAATCACACACACACAAAAAATACTAAAAAGTATTTTTGACAGGTTAGGAGATGTTGACTCATTCTTCTAAGATAGCACATTTATTTGATATGTCTGGTCTATTTATTTATGTATAGTTTATCTTTTTCTAATAAGAATTTCATCAGCTATATCACACTTGCATGTGTCTATTTTCATAGCCATTAGAAGAGATTCCTCAAATTTTGTTACAAATTTTCTTCAAGGGTGATGATGGTGCTCCTGCTTTTGCCTCTGAATACATAGATCACATTACACTCTCTGAAGCATAAAATAGGTCTTCAATGTTTAGACTCATCATCTTTAAGAAAAAGTTCTTGTCTTTTAGATGCCAATATAGTAAGTCTCTTGTTCATTGTGTTTCATTAAGTGATACTTTCCTGCTTCTACAATGTTTATAACTTTGATTTACTCAACCGGACTAGCGTGTTTCCTCTGAGAAATTTTGATTTTGCTAATAAAAGATGTACAATAGGAAAAGTCTTGCCTTTTAGACAAAGTTTGGAATTTATGTAAAACCGTTTGCGTTTATAAGTAGGCTTAAAGGGCAGAGGATTAAAAATAATAGAAATATATACTTGCTTTTGCATATTTTTGCTGTGTTGTTTTATTAGTTTGCAATTTGACTGATAATCCAGGTGGGTCCCTTTTTCGTAGGCTGCTCCTTACATTCAAATCAGCAGATGTTAAATAATGTGTAACCGTGAGCATCTGTGTGGTTAGCCGTGTGTGAACAGGTGTGCAGCTGCACATGGTTGGGGTGTGAGGCTGGCTTTGCTGGCTGCTATTTTACCCTTCCACTCTTGCTCAAGCAAGGAAATCAACTTCGAAAATTATTAATAGTTATCACTTTAGATAGGAGCAGAGAAATAAGATGTGCACTTCTAGTCCCTCCCTATCTGTAATGCTTGGCTACTTCGTGCCTCTAGAAAAAAATTTCATAAAAAATGCAGTGAAAGACTCTCTTCTTTGACCAAACTTAAGTCAGGCTTCTCTGAGCACCTTTTTCACTGGGATCTACCTTGTTTGTCTATTTAGTACTGATTTAGCAAGAATCTTCTATTTTAGATATCCAATCAAATTCTCTATTCCCCTCCTACAGTATTTCATCACTCTGGCCTTCCTTCAGAAAGAATATTGTTAAGTGGGTTTAGTAAAAATGCCCTTAGCTTTCCAGTTACTTATTAGTAATTTTCCAGATTCTGACCCTCTCTCCAACCCTGTTCCTTGGCTATAAATGTCTACTTTTCCTTGTTGTGTTCGGAGTTAGGACCAAACTCTTTATGCAAGGAAAAAAAATTATAATAGCCCTTCTTGACTAAAGTCTTATTTACCATCTTTAATAAATGTCATGAATCTTTTTTCCTTAACAATTTCATTGAACACCCTTTTCCCAGTTGATGATTAGTCTCGGTAGCTCTCAGAAGACATGAATTTGGAATTTCCTAGCACTGCCTTGCACGTACCCAGAGCAACATTCCATACTTCAGTGCCGACCACTTCCACACAGAACTTATGAACAAAAGAATACCCAAATGGAATTCAGCTGCCCTTTCTCCATTGTTTTTCAGACAGAGCAAAGCCAAAGATAGATATGTTATCTTTTCACATATTCCTGCACTAACTTTGAGAATGCAGTGCTATTTGGGAAAATGGGGACAAAGTGGAAAGGGAGAAAAAAGGAAGTAAATAGTGAGAGAAATTATGGAGGATAGTTGAATAAAACTGGATGACATCGACACATCCTTTGGGAGTAGTTCTAATAAGAGTCCAAAATTGTGACAATTCAACATGACAATAAAATTTATTTGAATTATAATAGAATATTTCTACCTTTTAAAATTTAACTCATTTTTAAACTGATAGATAAAATGATATATATTTATTCTGAAAAACACAATGTTTTGAATCATGTATACATGGTTGACTGGCCAAACCAAGCCAACCATTGTAAGCATTACATCACACAGTAGCCATAATTGTGGTAACACTTAACTACTTTTTGAACATTTTCCAAGAATACAATATGTTCTTGTTAACTATAGCTACCTTGTTGTACCACAAATCTCTTGAAGTTCCCCTTGTCTAAATTTTTTTTGTTGTTGTTGTTTGCTTGTTTTTTCTGACTCACCTCTTCTACTCCTCTGTCAGGTATGGAGACTGGAAGTTAGGTCTGTGTCTCCTGGTTCTTGGTTCTCAATGAGGAAGAATGGTTACGGTTCCAAATTGAATGAACAAATGTGCAGACCAACCAGATGCAAGCAAGAAAAGTGCCAAGACTTATTAAAGCATAATACAGAGTGTAGAAAATCTCAAAATCGGTAGAAAACAGGATTGCTCCAATAAAGAACATCAGCCCCACAGGGTTAGGGTCTGTCTGCATGCTAATCCCTAATAATATGCTAAGCTTGGGAATGGAATATTCATGATTTTTCTTGGAAAGGGATAGAGATTTCCCTTTTCTGACATTATAGGATTGCTATGGCCATTTGTAAATTGTCCTGGTGCAGGTAGGTGTGATTTTCACTGTGTTAATGACAGTAGGTTTCTTTAGGATACTGTATCTTACTTGTAGGCATGCTTCAAGACCCTCTTTTGTGGCCTTGTTTATATTTCCACTTTATAGATTCTCTACCTCTTTTTGGTTGGTCAGTCCTTGGAGACCCCCCCCCCCACATCATAGACCAAGCATCTGTTTCATCCTTGGAAATCCCTCTGGTCAATTTGTTCCTCCTATTGTAAACAAACACCTCGTAGTGTCAACTGCTCCACTCTCTCCTTATCTCCACCATACCTCCATCACCGCTGCCTAGCCCCTGGGAAACATCCTTCTGCACTCTACTTCTATGAGACCAACTTTTTAGAAGTCTACATTTTGCAAGTGAGGTCATACAAAATTTATGTTTCTGTACCCGTTCTATTTCACGTAATATAATATATATATATATTTTTTTATTGGTAGAGACAGAGTCTCACTTTATGGCCCTGGGTAGAGGGCCGTGGCCTCACACAGCTGACAGCAACGTCCAACTCCTGGGCTTAAGTCATTCTCTTGCCTCAGTCTCCCGAGTAGCTGGGACTACAGGCGCCCACCACAACGCCCGGCTATTTTTTTTTTTTGGTTGTAATTCAGCCGGGGCCGAGTTTGAACCCGCCACCCTCTGTATACGGGGCCGGCGCCCTACTGACTGAGCCACAGGCGCCGCCCGTAATATAATGTTTTAAGTAATGTTAAGAGATCTTAAATAACATGAAGAGCAAAATTTGGTACATTTATGAAAATTATAATGAGGACACAGATGGATTTAGTCACTACATACCAAGACACCAGAACGAGGAAACAGGCTTGTAATTTTTAAGAAGTGCATTTGAAACAGGTAAAGGGATGCTACAAATGGGTCTATGGATTGACACAATGATTTATTGGAAACAAAAATAAATCAGAATAGACATTGAAACTATTTACAAAAAAGTAATAATATATAATGTTTTGGTTTGAATTGTGTCCCTCCAAGAGATACATGTATGTTACAGTCCTAAAGCCTGGCACATGGGAAGATGACTCTATTTGGAAAGTGGATTGTTGTGCATGTAATATAGTAAAAATAAGGTCATGTGGGCTTAAGGTGGGCTCTAATCCAATGACTGGTGCCCTCAAAGAAGAGGAAATTTGGGCATACACACACACAGAGGAGAATGCCTTGTGAAGTTATAGAAATGCACATGCACGGAGAGAAAATGAAATGTTAAGAGGGGATAGAAGATAGGATCTATCATTGAAAAAGCAGGTGAGGGGAAGAGGTAGCTTGAGACAGGAGCAAGGGGCAGAGAAGACAGATGCAGAGCCTGGGAAGGAAAAGATGGATATGAGGAGGCAGCTGCTTGGGAATAAGGCAGACTGACTGAGAGAGCTCGAGGAGGTGAAGTGTAGACAAACAAGGCTCAGTAGAAGACATGTTTGAACAGAAGATAACTAGATATCCATCTGGGTCTGTGCAGATAAAAGGAATGAATCAATGATTTAACTTTAACTAATTTATTTTTATTTTACTTGTTTTTCTATAGCTTTAAACACAAAAGAGAGAGATACTATTCCTTTATCAAGACTCAATTCTGCACAGGCCCACGATACCCACTTAAAGGAGATAATCAGGTCAAACTCCTTTTCTAGACAAGGAGGGCCTTAGTACCAGGAGAAGAGTAGAGGAATATATTCTCTCTAATTAATAACGTGATTGCCTGAAGAACACAATCACTTTTGGAAGCTTCTCCTTCAAGTACAGCAGATACAATGGCTTAATTTGAAAGTTAAGATCAGATTAAAGACAAGTTGCTTGAATTAACACTGCAGTTATTATTCCATTGCTCTTCTCACATTTCCAGGACTGTGGTTAGGAACTTGTTCATCAAACTATTACAAGGAACTATTTCAGGCAGCTAATCTGTGGAGCATAGAGAGAGGAAAACTGTTGGGTGCTAAAAAGACATTGGTTCAAGGCACAATGGTGAAAACTTTTACTTTTGAAATCTCCCTTAAAGGCTAGAGAGTGGTGTAGGTAGGAAGATTCCTTTTTATACAATGAGTCTTCAGTTTTTATCAAGAAGGTCACTGCAGGGTTTTAGGCACACTCCCTTCTCCACAATCCACAAAGGTCTTCAATTAACCTTTAATCAGCAATGGTACCTTTGCCAGGGGTCAACGACAAGAGGATATGGGTCCAGCAGACACTGGAGGATATGACCAGCAGACACTCAAAGCTGTTTCCTCGTGCTTCAGCACCATCGTAAGAGCTCTTTTTAAGATTTTGGCAATTTTTTCGATAGAGGTGAGTGGCCATCAGTACTTAATTTCTTCCTTTCTGGCCCCCCATTTTCCAAAGATTGCTGAGCCCTTTCCCTTCCTAAGTCAGAACCATACTGAAGCTTCACAATAAAAACTTAGAGACTAAAACTTGAGAGCCCCCATAAATGGGTCCATTTTGACATGATTTTCTTTATTTCTCTCCATCGTATGTTGCATGGCCTCTTTTGAAATCATCAAACTTCTTCCATCTCAGGGCCTCCTGCGTGCTGTCCTTCTGCCTGACATACTCACTTCTGACCTCCTCCTTATGCTTCAGACATTAGTCTCGTCCCTGGCACTGACTCTAGGTCAGCTTGAAGTTATACCTCTCCTGGAGCACCGAATCATTTAAATATCCCACTTCTAAAATGACTCAATAACTTTTTGTGTAACCATGTGTTATGTCCTCCCTGCAAGGATGTAAAGGACAAAAGGGGGCTTGTCTCTTCTAATTCTGGTACTTCATTTGATGTCAATAATGCTGGAGGTGACATGACTTCAGCTTAGAGAGACTCATGCAGAGATCTCTAGTGTAGCGATGGGTCACTGCAGTTTATCTATGTCCTCAGCATCCTTGAGCTTTGATTACTGTCAGTATGTGCAGGGACGATGGGTGGGTGAAGTACACTGTTCTCTACAAGTTATAGACCCAGGGCCAGCAAACTCTGTTCTAAAAGGGCCATCTGGTAAATAAGGATAGGCCCCCTTTGAGGGCCAGTCAGTCTCTGTCGCAACTACTCAACTCAGACTTCGTAGTCATAAAACCAGCTGTGGATAAAACTAAATAAATGCGCGTAGCTTTGTTCAGATGAAGCTGTTTTCAAAAACAGACAGAAGGACAAGTTTGGTTGGTGAGCTACAGTTGGCCAAATCTTGTAGATAGTAGTTTATTCACTAAAGGTTTTTAAATCAGGCAGAGAATACAGATAGCTTTACCTGTTCTGGTCTGTTCGTGTTCTTTAGTATAGCAGTATCTTTGAATTATATTTCCCACAAAGAGTACAGGCATTTTGAGTGTGTGTGTGTGTGTGTGTGTGTGTGTGAGAGAGAGAGAGACACACACACACACAGAGAAAGAGAGAGAACTATAGTATTGACCCTTGTGTCAACTTTATAATAACTGAACTCTGTGTTTCAAAGAGTCACATGACACCAAAATGCCTCGGCACATGCTGGTGCAAACCCGCCTGGATAAGTTTCCATTAAATCTCAATTTTTCTCGTCCTGTCACTTTTCATATTAAATTCTGCACTATTCTTTGCTTTCCTATAAAGATCATCTGTCATGGCTTGTTCTAAGTGTTAGGCAAAGTGTATAGGAGTGATTGGGAGCAGTTTTGACAAGTAGGGATCAAATAGAATCCATTCAAAACCATGTACTTCCCCTATAAATGAGAGCTGGGGTGGCCAATAGCAGAGGGTTGCACATATGTTGATTATCCACCCCTGCCTTTCTGTTCCGTTAGGTCTGTGCAGGGGGGATGTTTTGAGTCAAGCTCTGACATCACTTCCACAACTGATGTTTCAGACTAATATGAATGTGGCCCATTTGCACTCACAACGTGCCCAAAACACGTGCATTATCCAGAGGAATTAATTGTCAGCGATAAATTCAACATTCAGCCCTTAACATTTTTATTCTGGCAGTGAGGCCAGAGAATAAATCTATTCTTTCACGAAGGCAATTATTAATCTTTGGCTTTCACAAATGGGAAACAGGCACTGATTCCAGCTTACAGCAAATCTACATTTACAGGCTAGTAAGGAGAATTGCCCATGTTAGTTAAAACGCATTCATCACCAAGTTTAAATCTTTCCAGAGTTATGATAGGAGTTGGACTGGTGTATATAGAACTGATTAATTTGTTCTAACTATTATCTAAAGGTGAGACATAGAGAACATATCCAAAATATCTTGTGGCAATTATTTAAATTTTGTTTAGGACAGAATATAATATTGCAACGGATATTATCTTACTTTTCTGCTAAGTAAATAGGTTTAAAGTCCTTCAACCTTTTGTGTGACAGGGTCAGAGAAGTCCCTTTATTTTCACTGTGTTTATGTTAGAATTTTGAGTATAAGGAGCTCAACTATGTGAAGTAGTCAGAAATAGAATGCAGGTTTCCAAAAGCAAAACCTGAGAACGTATAAGGGAGGAATAATACTGCAAGATTTTTCTCTGGATTCCACATTTCTTACCTGTCACTTTTTAATCATACCAAGAATATTGTCAGTAGCTCTCAAATTATTGTGCAGATTTAGAAGAATCCACTTAAAGGTGCAATTTTGAGTCTCAGAAAAGAAAAAAAAATGTATATTAAACCAAAGGCACTGTATCCCACATTTTGTGAGTAATTACTGAATAGCTACAAAGCCCTCCTTGGAATTCCATCAATTTTTCAGGGTTTTCATAATGTTTCTATGGTTGGTTTGCAAAAATAATCATAGTTTCATGGTTGTGGCATCCGATTTATCTCACATCTAGTCTAGTAGCTTCCCTGAATTCTAACCTACCTATATTGTATAATGGGAAAGTTATTGAAGAGTTGATGCTTCAGGGACAATTTTGAAATTAACTTTGCCCTTGTGATGCCTGTGAAGTGAAAGCTACAATTGTAATGCACCTGCAGTTTGCCACGAGGCATATTTGTTTATTTCTAAAATGCAAATAGCTAAAAATGCATTTACGTGTAGTACTATCTGAGTGCAGTTGAATTTATGCATTCTTGTGCCTGTTGGATGCAGGGACCAAAATGTGCCACAAAAAGACTCACCTGTGCATAATTCGGAGTGTAATGCTCTGAGCAGCAGACAGGTATGAAGTGAGATTTGTCATCTCATGCTGGCTTTCACAGATTCACATACAGCAGCTTTGGTACGGTATTACTTAACATGATTTTACTGTCCTGAACATCCACTTTCTGTATTTCACTGAGATTTGATCACTAATTTACATAAACGCTACTCTTCTTACTGGGGCTTTCTGATATTGTTTACTTATATGTAAAAAGAAAGAAAATGTAGTACTCTAAAAAAATCATGAACTAAGTTAAGAAACGAGGCAAAGACTATGTTTAAATAACTTTAAAACATAGGCTGTGTTGACCAGTGTGATGAAAATGTGTCAAATAGTATATGAAGCTAGTGAATGATGCCCCATGATCATATCAATGTACACAGCTATGATTTAATAAAAAAAAAAGAAAAAAAACATTCTATTATTATTCAGTCACAGCCTCATTGTTATTTATTTGCATTTCTAAAGCTTTTGGTTTGTAAGTGAAAAACAAAGCTAAAATATTTTGAATGTCTGACCAATCAGCCTTGGATATTGTATCCTTCGGACTCTTCCACACTTTCCCAGTTATGTTATCCCAGCTCTCCCCTGTTCATCCAGACTAACCTTCTCAATGTTCCTTGCAAGGACTGAATTTTATCTCATAATTCCCTGAGTGTGGAAGAGCTGTTCTATGCAGTATGCACTTTTCTACTTTTCTCCATTTCCTCCCTTAATATTTGGCTACTGTGTTACTCTCCATGAATAGTGGTTCCTGCCTACCTAAGCAAGACAGGAAAGTCAGGAGATAGTTTTAATTTTTTTGTTTTTTTGTTTTTTGTTTTTTAATACATATTACATTATCTACTATCCTTTTCATGGCACTTACTGTAGGATTGTGTAAGAACTTGATTTTTCTCACCTTTTTCTGCACTTGACTATAACTTCCCTTAGGGGAGAAAATGAGTTGTTCTTACCTCTGGGTACACAATAAATGGAAACATAATAAATATTTATTGTATGGATGGCTTATAGAGTTTATGCCATAGGGTGGCTAAGGGAAAGAATTGCCCAGGGAAATAAATCTTCCTCTTGACTATGAAAACCTAAGGGGGGATTTTTGTCCTACAGTAATGCTGAGGGTTTCTTCTGAAATATGTAGGAGACCCCAGGTTCTCCCTGGGGTGGCTATTTACGTACATGAGACTCAGATCTGCCACATACATGAGACTTGGATCTGCCACATGGATTCTGGGCTAGGATCCTCTGTAGTAAAGGTGTAGTTACCCCAGCAAGTCTGAGCTCTCCACAGTGTACATTCCAAAGAAAGGTTTGGGCTCTGCCCTTCACCTGGAAGGTAATTTCTAAGCCTTTGACCTAATCTCCTGACAACAGTATTTTTGTTTACCTGGGAACTTGGGCCATATAAGACTGTCTATTCTGACAGTATGATTTAAGGTGGGAATCACTGGGTCCCACAGAATCAGGGTGCTTTTTGGAGGACCTGGATTCTAAAATTAGCCACACAGATGGCAAGTGACACCTACAAGATGGCCCCAAATAAACACCCTGGACACCAGTGCTCAGTAAAATTTTTCTGGTTTGTAGAGCTCTGTGAGGAATGGAAAGCTTATGCCTGGAATATCTTGGATCTTGTCTTAAGCATTTTTTCCCCATTTCCCTATAATACACTAAACTAGGAGTTTGACACCTATGCTGAGTTTTGTGAGTCTCTCTAGAAAATCATTGAATATGAGGGAGGTCATTCGGACCTTTAAATACAGAACCTGAATGATTAAGAGAACAATGGACAAAAGCTTCTGATCATCTGTGACCATCTTAACTTAAAATACCTTTCATACTATGCAGCCACAAAAAAAGATGGAGACTTCACATCTTTTATGTTTACCTGGATGGAGCTGGAACATATTATTCTTAGTAAAGTATTTCAAGAATGGAAAAAAAAGTATCCAATGTGCTAAATACTACTATGAAATCAGTATTTAGTCACCTAGACATTCATGTGAATGGTAAAACATATTTAAGTGGGAGGGAAGAGGAGAGAGAGGGGAACAAAGGCCAGGAGGAGGGAGGGCATTTGGGGGGACTTTGCCTAATGTGCATAATGCAATGGTACATTTGAAAACTATAAAGAAAAGAGTATAATTGTCTTGCAACAACAAATAAGTAAGCGAGGCGATGGATGTGTTGATCAGTTTGATGTAAGCATTTCACATTGTATGTCAAATCAGTCCATTGAACCCCATAAATACATCAATGTACTACAATTATGATTTAATTAAAAAAAAGATACAGCAAACCCGAAAAAAAAAATACCTTATCACCACTGCATGAATAGGTAAAACTTTGGAAATTATTTTATATGGCTTCGATTTAACATTCCCTTTTCCTAAAATCCTGTGGAATTTTCTGGACCTTAATGAGAACTTATGTGACTATGATACCAAAGTGCACTTTTAGGTTGTATAGTGAATTTTATATCACATTAAATCAAACTAAAATGTGTTTCTTTCTGAGGCACGAATTAGACTAGAGACAATTTAGTTTCTGAGAGTCCAATAAATTCTTCATAGCTTTAGAGCTCAAAATATTCTATGAAATTCACTTTACTATAAAAAACTACTAATTCAGATTTTATTTAGGTAGGGATGCATTAATAATGTATAAAGATGTAATGTGTATTGTATTACATCTAATGTATTACAGTACAACAAATTACAATTATAACACAAGGAAGGAAGATGTAATAAAAGGAAAAATTATATACTATTGAAATTAATTTGGTATTAATATAAATAAGATTGTTTTAAGTTACAAAATGTACTTCCCAGGGTAATCACTAGGAAATAATCCAAATTTAAAACTAAAGAAAATGTCAAAGTAATTAAAATCATATACATGCAAATGTCTATTAAAAGAAAAGAAGGAGGGTGGTGCCTGTGGCTCAGTGGGTAGGGCACTGGCCCCATATACCGAGGGTGGTGGGTTCAAACTCGGCCCTGGCCAAACTGCAACAAAAAAATAGATGGGCGTTGTGGTGGGCCCCTGTAGTCCCAACTACTTGGGAGGCTGAGGCAAGAGAATCGCCTAAGCCTAGGAGTTGGAGGTTTCTGTGAGCTGTGTGATGCCACAGTACTCTACGGAGGGCAATTGAAGTGAGACTCTGTCTCTAAAAAAAAAAAAAAAAAAAAGAAGAAGGAAATAATGAAGGAAAATAGAAACAAAAAAAGAAATAAAAAAAATATATAAAAAGCAAAAAGACTTTGTCATACATAAATCTTATGTTATCAATAATAAGACTTAAAGTGAATGAACTAAACACCCACATTTAAAGGCAGAGATCAAAAGATTAGATATAAACACATGATCAATGATATGATGCATAAATGAGACAAAATTTACTCTAAGTACACAGATAGGGTGAAAGTAAAAGAATGGGTAGAGGCGAAACTTACTAAAGGCAGAATACAAATGCCTACATAGAGTAACTAAGAAAATGCCATGAAGGCTACATTGAACAGTTTGATGAGAATATTTCAGATTGTATGTGAAACCTGTACATTGTACCCCTTGATTGCACCAATGTACACGGCTATGATTTAACAATAAAAATAAAAATAAAAGGATGTAAAAAAGAAAAGTTATTCAAAAAAGGCTCAAAGAGAGCCACAATCTAGACACAAAATCTAGAATTTAAGACAAATTGTTACTGCAGAAGAAAGAGGATGTTTTTAAAGATAACAGAGATATTCCATCTAGAAGACAAAACAATTATAAATACCTAACAAAAGAGTTCCAAAATACATGAATCAGAAGTAATACAATTAAAAAGAGAAATAAAAAAATTAAATAAGGATAGCTGGAGATGTTACTAGTCCACTTTCACAAATATATACTATTAGAAGAAGATCAATGAGGGAAATTAAACCAAACACATTTATCAGATATCCATAAAACACCCTAACGAATAAAAATATAATACATATTCTTCTCAAGTGCACATTAACTGTTACACAGGATTAAGCATACATTATATCATAAAACAAGCCTCAGCAAATTTCAAAATAATAGAAATAATACAAAATACTTTATTGTACAATAGTAGAATAACATGAGAAATCAATAATAAATGATTATTATTTGAAAATAAATTAAAATGTGAAACTTAAAAAATATCCCCCTAAATAACCCTGGGGCCAAGAAGAAATCACAGGGAAATCAGAAAATATTTGGGGATAATAAAAAAACAAAACCAAAGTTTATGTAATACACTTGAAGCAGTGCCAAGAGGGAGATTCATAGCCATAAACACTTATTTTTAATAAGTAGAATAATCGCAAGTCAATAATAAAACTTTTAATTCAAAGAAAATTAATAAAAAGAAGAAAAGCATACTAAACCTAAAGCAGCAATGAGGAAAGTATGGTAGGATTCTCCAGAGAGATAGAAACAATAGGATATACATAAAGAGAGATATTTGAGAAGGGAGCTATTAGAGAAATTGGATCCCACAATTATGGAGGGTGAAAATTCCTGCTACAAACCATTTGCAAGCTGGAAACCCTGAGATACCTAATATGACTTATACAGTATCTAAAAAGTGTGTTTGGAGCTCAAATATCTCAACAGATGATGTAACAGTTTTGCCTACAAACATTAAAGCCTGGGGAAGGACACCTAGGTGGCAGACTAGACACAGCCTGCTCTTGTCACTATTAAGGAGGGAACCACAATTTGCAGGTAGAGGTAGGTCCCTAAATGGATCATCTCAGAGTGAGCATTTTGAATCATAAGAGAAGCAAGTGGAGATACCCAAAGTTGAAGAGAGAGGAGAAGAAGGTAGCAGGGTGATCCACTCAGCAAAGTTAGAAAGTACCTAGGGGAGTTTCCACATGTAGGGAAGGGTTAGGGGAGAGACCCCTGGTGGTTTGCGCTCTCCCAGTAGATGATGCAATCCCCAAGTGGATGAAGCTGCAAGGGGACTCCCCTACCACTCCAGGCCCCCCTGTTAGCCCTGCTGGGCCAGGAAGGAAGTGGAGAGTGTGGAAGCTCTCACATGCCCTGTGACTGGGCGTCAAGGACCCTCCCTGTGTCCTTCAGCTACTACCTCCCAGGCATCTGAAAGTAGCAGGCACCCACTGCCCCTCAGCATCTGCCACTGCAAACTCAATATCTTTAAATGCCACCACAGTTCTGTAAGTAACATTACAGCAGCTACACAGTCAGACCCATATGGAGGGAGAGCTCCAGCCAGCTCAATTCCCAGCTCTGCACTTTCTCCCTATCCATGCCAGCTGCAGGTAGATAATCTACTGAGGCCCATTGAATTACCTTGATGCCAGACACAGTCCTGTGACTCACCCGGGCAGTAGCCAAGTGCCCCCCAACTGTCTACATGTCTGTCAAGATCAAGCAATCCATGCAGGCACCTTCCATGGTCTGGAAACCGAGGTGCCAGCCTACATCCTGCAACCCACCCAGGCGCCATACAAGACCCCCTAACTCATGGACTTTTGCCAAAGTCTTGTAACGAACACAGGTGTCTGCCAAGATCTCACAACACATGCAGGAGCCAGCTAAGGTCAGACTAGCTCAGCTCATGTCAAGAATTTCCAACAGTGTCCTGGGACCAACTCACCAATCTGAACAAATATCCCCGAGGATCAGATTGGATTATTACAGGGAAAAATTATGATGCAAGAGAATAGCTGTGTTCAAGGTCTCAGTCCATCTGCCTTTCTACTGCCAGGTCAATCCTCCAGAGTGTAGTACGAAAGTCCTATCTAGTTATTTCTTCTTCTCACTAAGTAGGAAAGTTCCCAAAAAAGGAGAACGGGTGCATTGCAAACCTATCTGCTGAAAGCTGAGAGAAGAGGTTTCAAATGATAAGAAACCAGCAGAAGAATTATAGCAACATTAAAAAACAAGCTAGTTGCAACCCCCCATAGGATCACAACAGATCCACAACAAAAGGCAGCAACCAAAAGCAAACTGTCAAATTGTCTAAAATGGAAATCAGAATATGGATGGCAAATGGGAGTGAAGAGAAAGCTGGAAAACAACACACAGAAAAGAGAATTCAGGACATGAATGAAAAAATTGCTAAAGTGATGAATACAATATAAAAAAAGGTATAACTAAACTTAAAGAAATGAAAAAGTTGTTTAGGGAATTATAAAATATAGCAAAAAACTTCAACAACAGGCTAGATCAAGCAAAAGCAAGAAATCTCACAGCATGAAGATAATACTTTCAAACTATCCCACTCAAAGATAAAGAATAAAGAAGAAAAAAACTATCTCTCAGAGAAATGGGCAAACATATGGATTTAAAGTATCCCATAGGTAAAAGAAGAAAAATCAAAAAGCATGAAAACCCAATTCAGGGGAATTATTGAGGAGAACATCCCAGTATCACCAGAGATTGATATTGAGACATAAGATGGACTTTGAATCCTGGGAATATTCATAGCATAAAAGACATCTCCAAGACACATAGCAATCAACCTGGTCTAAGTCAAATGAAGGAGAAAATTCTATAACCTGTAAGATGAAAATAGCTACTAACCTACAAAGCAAAACATGTCTAACAGTAGACTTCTCAGCAGAGACTTTAAAAGCCAGAAGGTAATCTAGCCCTTTTTTAGACTTAAACGGAACAACTGTCAGCCAAAAATTTTGTATTCTGCAAAACTAAATTTCATAAGTGATGAGAAATAAAGACTTTTCTGTGTAATCAAACAATAAGGGAATTTGTCACTACTAGATCTACCCTACAGGGAATGCTCAAAATGTGTTACGCGCAGAACAATAAAATAGATACCGACCAGTGTAAAAACTTCCAAACGCTAAAACTCACAGTTCTTACAAAGGTGAACAGAATTGCATCCCACATATCACTACTAACGCTCAATATGAATGGTCTGAATGCAGCAGTCAGAAGACGTAAGACTGGCTGAAGGAATGAAAAAGCACAACCCATGTATTTTATGTCTACAAGAAAGACATCTAAGTCACAAGGACACACAAAGCCTCGAGGTAAAGGGATGGAAAAAATATTCCACTAAAATGGAAACCAAAAGTGAACAGATGTAGCCATGCTTATGTCAGATAAAATAGAGTATAATTCAACAAGGAGAAAAAAAAAAAGGTCATTAAATGATGGCAAAGGGAACAATTTGGCAAGAAGACATAACAATCCTAAATGTATGCATCTAACACAGGAGCTCTTTTATTCTTAAGGCAAATTTTACTAGATCTACATGAAGAGAAAAACAGTAGCATCATAATTACTGGGGAATTCTACGTATCAATAACAATACTCGAAAAATCATTGAAGTGGATAATGAATAAACACTGGACTTAAATGGGACTCTAAACAAATGAACCTAACAGACAGTCACAGAAACTTTTAACCAAAAAACAACTGGATCTACATTTTTTCATTAGCACCTGAGATATTTTTTGAGATTAAATACCTACATCAAAAAGATATAAAGATCACAGAATAACAACCTAATGTAACATGTCAAGAAACTAGAAAATAAAGAAGAAATCCAGCTCAAAGCAACAGAAGAAAAGAATTTAATGAAACTCAAACCAGAACTAAATAAAAAGAAAATTTAAAAAATGCAAAATATCAATAAAACAAACAAAAAAATTACTCCTTAAAAAGATACAAAATTAGCCGGGCGTTGTGGCGGGTGCCTGTAGTCCCAGCTACTCGGGAGGCTGAGGCAAGAGAATCGCTTAATCCCAGGAGTTGGAGGTTGCTGTGAGCTGTGTGAGGCCACGGCACTCTACCGAGGGCCATAAAGTGAGACTCTGTCTCTACAAAAAAAAAAAAAAAAAAAGATGCAAAATTGACAGGTGATTTGCCAGATTAGCCAGAGGAAAAGGAGTCAAATAAGTTCAATCAGAAATGAAAAAGGAGACATTACAACTAATACCCCAGAAATACAGTATATCATCTGTGAATACTAGAAAAGACTCTACCAAACATACTAGAAAATCTATACTCTCCCAAGCTTCAGTCAAGAATAAACAGAAATCCTGAACAGAAAAATTGTGATCAGTGAAATTGAAGCAATAACAAAAATCACCATTTCTCAAAAACCCCAAACCGGATAGACTCACAGCTGGATTCTACCAGACCTCCAGAGAAGATCTGGTACCAATCCTTCAGAAATTATTCCATAGTATAGTATCAGAAATGTTTCCATAGTACCAAGGAATCCTTCATAACTCATTCTATTCATCTTGTATCACCTTGACACCAAATCTAGAGTAAGACACAACAAAATTAAAAGTATAGACCAATAAACATAGATGTGAAATTCCTCAATAAATACTCACAAACCAAATTAAACAGCACATCTTAAGATAATGCACCATGATCAAATGGGATTCACCCCAAGGATTTGTGGATGGTTCAACATTCACAAATCAATAAACATGATTCATCACATAAACAGAAACAAAAAAAGAACATATGATCATTTGAATAGACACAGAAAAATAATTTGATATACCCAGCACAATTTCATGATAAAACCCTCAACAAAGTAAGTATAGAAGGTACTCAAAATAACTCAAAATTATAAGAACCACATATGACAAACTCTCGGCCAACATCATACTGAATGATGAAAAGTTGAAAGCATTTCACTTAAGAACTGGAGCAAAACAAGGTGTTCACTGTGTCACTGTCACGAATTCTACACAAGTCCAGTCAAAGTAATTGGACAAGAGAAAGAAATAGGACGGTGCCTGTGGCTCAGTCGGTAGGGCGCCGGCCCCATATTCCGAGGGTGGCGGGTTCAAACCCGGCCCCGGCCAAACTGCAACCAAAAAATAGCCGGACGTTGTGGAGGGCGCCTGTAGTCCCAGCTGCTCGGGAGGCTGAGGCAGGAGAATCACGTAAGCCCACAAGTTGGAGGTTGCTGTGAGCTGTGTGAGGCCACGGCACCCTACCGAGGGCCATAAAGTGAGACTCTATCTCTACAAAAAAAAAAAAAAAAAAAAAAAAAGAGAGAGAAAGAAATAAAGTGCATCCAACTCAGAAAAGAAGAGGTCACACTGTCCCTCTTTCCTGGGGATATGATCTTGTATCTAGAAAATCCTAAAGACTCCACCCAAAATAAAAATACTCCTGGAATTGATAAATTCAGCAAAGTCTGAGGTTCCAAAATCAATGTGTACAGCCAGTAGTGTTTATATATACTAAAACACTCGAACTGAGAGTAAAATAAAGGACTCAGTATCATTCACAACAGCTAGAAAGAAAATAAGATACTTGGGAACATAACATAGGAAAGGAATGATCTCTACAAAGAGAACAACACACTGATAAAAGAAATAGCAGAGGACACAAACAAGGGGGGAAAAAAAAACCCTTGCTCATGGATTGGCAGAATCAACTTCATTAAAATGTGACACTGTCCAAGGTGATTTATAGGTTCAATCAAATCCTTGTTAAAATATCATCAAAATAACAATGTCATATTTCACAGATCTACAGAAAATAATCCTAAGCTTCATTTGGTACCCAAAAGTACCCTGAAAGCTTCATTTGGTACCCCAAAAGTAGCCTGAATAGCAATGTTCACCCTAAAGAACCACTCTGAAGGCATTACTTTACCTGACTTCAAATTACACTTCATGCCTCTAGTAACCAGAGGAGCGTGCACTGGTGGTATGAAAGTGCAGACAGGGACTGATGCAACAGAACAGAGAACCCAGAAATAAAAACGTAGAGCTACAACAGCTTGGGCTTTGGCAAACAGACAATAACAAACACTGGGCAAAAGAAACCCTTTCAATAAATGGTGCAGGGACAACTGGATAGCCACACGAAGAAGAATGAAACAGAACCCCTATGTCTTATCATATACAAAAATTAATTCAAAATGTATTAAAGACTTAAATGTAAGGCACGAACCCTAAAAATTTCTAGAAATAAATATAGGAAAAACTCATCTAGATATCAGCCTAGGCAAAGAATTTATGAACGAGATACCAAAGGCAAATATACAATATAATACAATATATCAATAACAAATAAATATGTAGGAATTATTTAAATTAAAATAACTTCCATACAGCAAAGGAAATAATCAACAGAGCAAATAGTCTACAGAACAGGAGCAGTCATCTGCAAACTAAATATGTGACAAAATAGCCAGAATCTGTAGTACAAAGAACTCAAACAAATCATAAGAGATAAAGCAAATAACTTCCTCAAAAATGGGAAAAGATATGAACTGGACAGAAGTTTTTCAAAATGTAATGGGCAAATGGCAAAAAAAAAAGAAAGAGAGAGAGAGAGAAATGCTCAACATCATTAATCATCAGGGGAAAGAAAATTAAAACTAAACAGAGATAATACTTTTCCCCTATCTGAGTAGCCATTATTAAAACATTTAAAGAAATAATAGATGCTGGTATGGATGCAGAGAGAAAGGAATGCTCATACACTATTGGTCTGACTGCAAATTAGCGCAGTCTCTATGAAAATCAGCATGTAGATTTCTCAAAGAAATAAATGTAGATTTGCCTTGCAATCCAGCAATCCCACTGCTGGGCATCTCCCCAAGGAAAGTAAGTCATTTTATCAAGAGGATACTTGAATGCAAATGTTTATTGCAGAACCATTCACAAACTCAAAGATGTGAAATCAATTTAAGTGCCCCATGAAGTCATAAGAAATTGTGGTGTATATGCTGTGTATACCTTGGGGTACTACTCACTCTAAAGAGGGAATAAAATAATGTCATTTGCAGCAACTTAGATGGAACTGAAAACCATTACGCTAAGTGAAGTATCTCAGGAATCAAAAACCAAACACCATGTTCTCTCACTATTAAGGGAGAGGTAAACGATGGGTACTCATGGACACGGAGGGATATAAAAGATGTTGTAAACCAAGGAGGAGGAGGGTTGGGAGGCAGGTGAGGAATTACAATTTACCTGTTTGATACAGTCAATAGCGTGCTGGTGATAGACACACCAAAATCCCTGACTTAAGCATTATGCAAGGTAGTATTCATGTAATAAAAACATCTGTACCCTCTTACCATTTTGAAATAAAAAACAAACATGCTGCCTTGAAGAAAACTAAAGCTTCATAGAGTATAGACAAAGGTTTTAAAATGGATTGTTCAGCTGACAAATGATAAATCCTATTATCACCATTGTGCCATTTGGCTTCTGTAAGATTTTAAAAAAAGATATTCATGAGTATTTCTAAGACATTTGGCTTAGAATCTGATTGGGGTCTTCTTCCCTGCAGTTGCCCCACGGAGTCCTTTCGTTATATCACTGACTAGCAGACTCTCCATCTGCAACTAGTTAGTAATCTAGTTTCTTTAATTTCTAGAAGTTAAACCGATCATTTGTTTTTATCAACCCATAAACCCCAAAATGTGTGAAAAAATAAAGAAAAAGAAAGGAGAGAGAGAGAAGAGCTAACATCATTCCAGTTCTTTGTGTAAATACTTTGGAGTCATTCTTGACCCTTTCTGCCTCTTACAGTTTCTCTCCAATCGCTCAGATCCGTCATGCCCACTCCATCTTAAAATTATACACAATGTTCAGTCACTGTTTATCCCCTGCACTGATGCCAACTATGTCACGCCACTCTCGTGTCTTATTTGGATTAATAAAACACTTGAAAACGATCCCACCTGCTTCTCTGTCTCTTCTCTAGTCTCATAACAGCAGCCAGAATGATCCTATTAAAAGGTAAGTCAGAGCCTGTCATTTCTCTGCTCAATACACTTCAGACAGGTCATCTCCATCAGAATAAAAGCCAAAGTTTTGACAAAGACATGCAGAGCCATATTTGATATTTCTGACACTCATTTTTCACTGCTTTCACCTTCTCTTCACTCTGCTTGAGCCGGGGATTCCTTGTTTCTCTGGGAATGTGCAGGCTTGCTGAGACCACAGTGTTTCTGCATTTGCTTTTTCTTCTCCTTGGAATGCTTGTCCTGTAAGGCCCCCTCGCTCCCGTTACTGGAACATCACCTGGACATGGATCGTGCTAATTCTTTGGGCCATCCTACCTATCATTCTAAATGTAATCCTTCCTATCCCTCTTCCATCTTCTGTTTCTGTTTCCCATTCATATCATATAATGTACTACACATATCAGTATTTGTTTCATTTGTTGTTATTTAATGTATACCCTATAGGGACAGAGATTTTTGTCTCTTGGTCTAGAACAGTGCTTGGCTAATTAGAGTGTTCTATAAATATTAGTGCTGCTGAGTAAATGGATACAGAATCGGACTGTTTACATTATCTTTTTCACTTTATTTTTTAAATAACTTTATTATACATATATTTTTATCACTTTTCTAACATGAAGACACTAAAACTGAAAGGGGGTAAAATATGTGAATATAGACCTTTCTGAGTTCAAAGCCATTATTCTTTGTTATATCTCTGTTACTTTTGCTCAAGAAAATAAGTGTTACATGACAGGTCCTTGGGTCTTTATTTCCCTTTTATCTGGGTCTCATTCAGTCTTCCTTTCACTCTCTGGCTTTTCATGTTAACATTGCAAAGACAACCCATTGTGAGGCCTAGTTTAGCCGCACTGTCGCCAGTTCCTCTAAAATTTCACTAGTTGCAGTAGAGCTGTCAGCCTTTTGTGAACAAAGCAAGCCTCTCAGTGAAATAAAGGCCAATGACATGGTGCACCTTGTAAAAACTATCATAGTGGAAAAGAACATGCAGAAATGTTCACGTTGTGAACAGAAATGTCACCGGGTGCATATAATTTTCAAATTCTTACCCATATTTTTATATAGGCTACTTGGGTTAACAGTTCTGAGACAATAAAAGAAAGACACAATAATTTTGTTCAATTCAACTGCTTGAAATGAAAAAAAGGCTCTCTATACAAGTGAATATCAGGTTCGTAGTCTCAGAAATATTGCCTATTGATGTAATCAAATGAGAACATTCAAAATGAATATAGTCCAGGTTTATGTAATATTTAGAACAAGTCAAATGCTTAGTACTTTTGGAGGTAAAAACTTTATGATTCTTGAATACTAATGGCATAAAGTCAAGGGCAGCAAATATAAAATTGGAATAAAAAAGTGAAACCAAGTGGAATTTCTCGAAGTGGAGCCATTTGAAATGAAGCAAAATCAGAGCAGCGGTAACAAAACGGTGTAGTGACTAATTCACCCTGAGTCTCTGCTTCCGAAGGCAGTTCTGGGTGTACATGGACGAGAGGGTGTGAGAACTCACGGTGGAAAGGAGAGCAAGGGGAAAAAGACTTTCAGCCTTGGTTCATTAAATTTAGATTTGTTTTTCTGTTTGTTAAGCTTCTCACAATGAGCACTAATAAGTTCCTTTAAGAAGAACATTTGTTGAAGAAAGTACGTGTGCTTTGTTATGTTTGTGTGTGTGTATATGTATGTGTAAGCACACAAATTTCCCAAACAGCTTATTTTCATGATATTTCTGTATTTAAAAAATACAGAAGAGTTGTTACCTTTAAATGTGCTAAGTTGACGATGGTGGCTGCTTATACAGACAAAAGCAGATGGACATTTCCACTTTATGACTTTCACTTTGCAACCTCTTTTTTTTTTTTTTTTTTTTTTTCATGTAATAAACCAAACTAGTGCCTCAACCAGCTGTCTGTCCTTCAATCAGAAATAACAGAAGCCAGGTCTCCCTAGGATCACCATTCCATCCAAAGGAAAGGTAAACAAATCAGGAAGATCATGCATGGGCCGGGCTGGAAGTGCACATTTTCCACCTGCTCACATTCCTTTAGCTCAATCTCTATTACACAGCTACTCCTGCCTGTCCAGCCATGTGCCCAGGAAGAAGTGTCAGATGTTAAGAGCAGATAACAGTTTGCCCAAACAAAACAGAATGTGTACATTGAACTTCTACTCTGAGCAAAGTGGTGATCCAGAAAGTGGAACGCACACATTTGAGGATCGTGTATTATGGGGATCTAAAAATAGAACATCAATTGTGTGATTTTGGTAATAATGAATTATTTTATTTGGATTATAAAAACATAGAGTCGTATATATTTAGGCTTATGATATATGTTTCATGAACACATGCTTTTGGGTTTGTATCAAATGATGGAAAACTCAGAATTTTCGAGTTCCAGAATAGTCTGAATTTAGAAAGCTATTCCCTATAGATTATTTGGGGGCATTAAGAAAGCCATGCAATTGAAATGCTGAAATGTAAATTAATTGACTTGCAAATGAGACAAGTATTGCAAGTAAATGAGATCCTGAGGTTTTGTTTTCATTCAGCTACTGAACTGCAAGGGAAAGCCAAGATGTTTACAGAGGTTAATGAAGTAATTATATGGGATTTATCAATACCATTAAAATTACATTTAAAATATAGAACTATACGGTATACCTTAAATTATAAAAAGCTTTCTCAGAATTCAAAATGCTTAGAATTCAAAAAGAGCCCTTTTTGCATTATTGTGTGACGGTAGCTCACTGCCTTTTTGTAATTAGGAATTTATTTACAACTTTCTTTTCCAATCTATTTTCTGGTCTTTTATATAAAAAAACTCATCTGTCTTCAAGGTTAGTTCATTTAAGTCATAGAGGAGGGAGAAGTAAGGAAAGAATACAAAACAAAAGGCCAGTCATGATGCCATCAGAGACTGTTTCAAACGTGATCAACCGGGAGCTCCTTACTTCTCTCATTTTTCTTTTTCTTTTCCTTTTTCCTGTCCCTACTTTCCTGTCTTTTTTAAATTTTTAAAATTATTTTATTTATTTATTTGTTTGTTTATTTATGAGACAGAGTCTCACTCCGTTGCCTAAGCTAGAGTGACATGGCATCAGCCTAGCTCATGGCAACCTCAATCTCCTGGGTTCAAGCAATCTACCTGCCTCAGCCTCCTGAGTCGCTGGGACTCAGGTGCCTGCCACAGTGCCTTGCTACTTTTTTTGTTTTTAGTAGAGATGAAGTCTTGTTTTTGCTTTGGCTGGTCTCGAAGTCCTCAGCTCTTGAAATCCTCTTGCCTCAAGCTCCCAGAGTGCTAGGGTTACAGGCATGAGCCACCATGACTGGCCCGTTCTTCTTCTTCTTTTTTCTTTTTTTTTTGCAACTCTATCAAGTCTTTAGATTGTTTCTCCAGTGGATTTTTAATTTTCTAGCTGAAATGTTGATAGTGGAAACCAAGCGCTTGCTTTCACCCAAGCAAGAATCTCTGCTTCTAGGGCATAGTGTTGCCTTGACAATCCTGCTACCATCTTCACCTATATTTCTCCTTATTTGGGGTAGATTCTTCTGTATACCCAAGGGGACTTAATGCTTAAACTGCTTTAGAAAGCTTATCAAATTAATAATCTTCTCAATATCTTTCCAGTTAGTTTCATGCCTGGGTATTTATCTAGGAAAATTTCAGACATACCACCAATAACTTATATTTGCCTAAACTACCATTTTTTAAAATTGCCTTTTGAACTTCAATGGTTTAATAAATATTCTCTTATTTTAAGGAATAATTTTATTCAAAAGCAATATTATTCTACATTTTCTTAAGTAAAGTATGTCATCTAAAACTTGAAAGCACAGGAGCAAATACATGAATCATTTCGTGGGATGTTTACAAACCAAATAAAATTTTTTTTTAACGAGTTAAAAGCAGGGATTTTCTTTTTTTTTATTGTTGGGGATTCATTGAGGGTACAATAAGCCAGGTTACACTGATTGCAATTGTTAGGTAAAGTCCCTCTTGCAATCATGTCTTGCCCCCATAAAGTGTGACACACACCAAGGCCCCACCCCCCACCCTCCGTCCCTCTTTCTGCTTCCCACCCCCATAACCTTAACCTTGGCACTACTGACATTTTGAATTGGATAATTCTTTGGGGGGGGGGAGGGCTATCCTTATTGGTAGGAAGTTTAGCAGGATTCCTGGCCTCTATTCACCAGCTGCCACCCAGCTGGATCAATCTAAAATGCCACCAGAGATTGCCCAATGTCCCTTGGTTTTGTGTATATGTTGGGGGTGAGATAGGAAGCAGGTGAAATCACTTTAGTTGAAATGCACTGGGCATATTTTAAACATAAATATTTGCAAATATTCTCATGTATGCTTTTAAATTTTGATACAATCACACTCTTCTTTGTAGTAGTTTACAATTCATAGAGACAAAATGTTTATATGTTATGTAGCTGTTAATCAATATGGGGCTTGAGGCGAGCCTATTTGCTGAATTAGGGTCTGTGGGCTCATTTATTGGTTTTAGCTTTAATCATGATGGAGAACGAGTGGTGCCTGTGGCTCAAAGGGGTAGGGCGCCAGCCCCATATACTGGAGGTGGTGGGTTCAAACCCAGCCCTGGCCAAAAACTGCAAAATAATAATAATAATAATAATGATGGAGGAACTAGTATGTATTTTATCCAGCTGAGCCAATTTAGTTGTTAAAGTGTCAACAAGTCATCCTGATAGTACATATTGGGTCAATAATTCTATAGTGGATTCCCTTGTGTTTTGATATTAGAATGGAGGTGGGAAACAAACATTGAGTCATATACTTTGGTTATACCTGAATTGGATAGTATTTAAGATTATTCTTCAGATATTTTAATTCTGTTTTGTTCATGATAGAAACTGAACAATTATCTGATGAATTTCAATTCTGTAAAAAAATTGTTGGATAAATTTTGTCAAAAAGGCATTACATATTCTATATGGGTCCCAGGTTTGAGTTTGTGATGCTTTAGGAAACTACTTAAATTCTGAAACTCTTATAGTCTGTGTTATGACTAGCCTTGAGGCCATTCCACTAGTTGGGAAATTCTGGATGTGAATTAAAACATCTCAGGATTATAAGGGCTACTCAAAATAATAATTTAGGCTTGGCAGTCAAAGGTTATTTCCCTAGAAGCATTTATACTTAGGCATTCACCAGCAATTAGGAAACACTTAACTGGAAGATTGAAAAGAGAAAAATGATATTTATGCTTCTAATTTTCATCAGCTTTTACCCTTCCTTAACCGATCAGTTCAAAAATTGCTTGCTCAGAGAATATTTCATACAGGTGGTTAAATCTTCAAATTCTATCTGAACAGTTATTTAAGTGGTCCTCATGTTTGTAATAAAGAAAATTGGGCAGCTAATTGTTCTAATTCATTTTGCACATGTATTTTCAGGTGCCCTAGGAGTCTTCTGAGCCTTGGTAAATAATGTGACAAAAATAAATTTTATTTATCATTTTGCATATTCTACAGATTTTATCACAGAATCAATCCAGGCAGTCCCTGATATACAAACAAGATTGGTTCTGTAGGCTTATTGTTATGTTGAATTTGTATGTCAGTTGGAACCTGTCATAACCCCTGTTTGTATGTGCAAATCATATGTCAGTCAGATGTTTGTAACGTGGGGACTGCCTGTATCTAGGGATTCTCATTTCCTACTTATCCTTAGTCTGTGTATATGACCAGAGTATTGACCAAGAATAGGAAAATGAAGTTTGTTAGATGGCATTTGCAACCTAAGGGGTTCAAGACACACTACCCCCAAATACAGCAGCTTGGCATATTAAATATTTTAAGCTGAAGGAATTTAAAAAACAGTACAGGAATAACCTTCTGACCCTCTCCTAGAGCAGACCTTAAGAACTTCATGTGAGATGTATCCTTCTTGTTCCTAGCAGAAAAGAATAGTTTTTATCTCTGAAAACAATGAAGCATTGGGAGTAATCTGAACACAGATCTTGCTAAATGCCCCCAGTCTGTGACCCTTACCTCCTGGCCTTTGCCCTGTCACATTATTTCACTACTGTCACTCCTTTTCCACCTCACATGAAAACACTCTTCTCCTTTGGGACTTCACTCTTTATAAAGACTCTCATGTCATGCAAAATTTTTATTAAAGTAAATTTGTATCCCCTCTCTTGTTAATCTGTTTTTTTTTTTTTTTTCATTAAAAGAGGCCCCAACGAGAACTTAGAAGGCAAAGGGAAGGTATTTTTCCTCTCTGAAAATCTCTAAAGAAATTAAATTATTAACAAACTATAACTTTTAAGAACAAATATATATATATATATAATTTTTCCTAGAAACAAGTGATGCAAAATACATCTCAAATGCCACCTTTTCATAAAGTATGCCCCGGTTCCCAAATTGATATATTTCTTCTCTCAACCTAACAATTTTTATGACCATTGTGGCTCTATAATTACATGTTTAAAAACAAAATTCAGCTTTATGCCATGGAGATTCATGTGCTTATATCATTTGCTTTACAAATCTGCACCCTCTTGTAAGAGACGTTTCAGAGTTTCATTTCAGAATGACTTTGCCTCACATAGTCATTCTGGTTTTCATAACAGGAAAAATATCTGGCCCAGACCTTTTTGACTTATTGTAGCAAAAACAGTTATCATACTCCCCAATCTGCAGCATGGACCAGGCTCCGGGTCATTGCTCAATGAGGATAGCTCATCCTTATTCCACTAGGTGTCAGCTGGGCAGTTGGAAGTCTGGGTTTGAAATCATCTGAAAGCTTGCTCATTTATACAACTAGTGGGGGATACAGGCTGTTGTCTGCCTTAGTTGAAACTGTTGACCAGAATATTTACTACCGGCTTCTCCTGTGGTCTGTGCTTCCTAACAACATGGAAGATGAGTCTCCACGGTGAAAAACAGGTATAGTAGAATGTAAAGAATTGTAGGCAGCAGCTTCAGATGCAAAGCAGAGTACATTTCTTTGGGCATAAAGAGTTAGGTGGCATATAAAGCTTACCTTATGTATTCGTATGTTACACTGGCTAGTCCAAGGCAGGTTCATTACCACTGGGGAAGGAATTTCTGTGTTACAAGTTTATCATAGCAGTGAAAAATTTCCAGATCTCTTTCCCAACACCATTACCTCTTTTACTCTGCAGCCCAGCATTTATTTATTCCTTAAAAATCCTCCACACAATAGCTCATGTTAAGTCCTATCACTTGTTTGGGAAGTTTTCCTTATTTATTTCTCTTTATCTGTGCCCAGCACCTTGCACATCACTTAAAACATCAACTAGATCATCAACTCTTTGTTAAACTAATGGAAGAAATGAATTTTGGAACTTCTTTTAGCAATTTTATCAGGTGAAGAAAATGCATATATCTACTTATTACTGTCTACATTTGGAAGCAAAATGCTCTAGACATTAACCTTTGATGGAGAAATAATCCTAGAACCTAAAATAAGAAAGATGGATCCACAAAGAGTGAGTAGAAAATGACCCTTAATAACTAATTTGGATAAAATATCTAATAAATACAATAAAATAACTGTACTACTTATGGACTCAGAAAGCCAGTTCTTACCTAGTTAAACTCAGTTAGAACCTCTAGTAAGGTAATTTAAGACAGTATGAGTTTTACTATGCTCAGGTAGACTTGATAGTTCTTTGAGAGCATTGTCCAATTATTTGGCTGAAATAAAGTACTTGTTCTATCAATGTTGAATGAGTAGATAGATTTATAAAAAAATAGATTTTATAAACATAAAAATTGCTTTATGCATCCAAGCTTGATGAAACCAACATGACCTTGATATTAATATTTCACTGTCTGCTATTATCACCCCTCCCCCAATATTGTAGACATTGAACTCTCAAACCAGGCAGAATACTAAATACTAGTTTATCATCTGATGTTCTGACAAAAAGATAAGAATTTTTTTCCGAATTATAAAAAGAAGTCAAAAGGAGAAAATAGAGAGATGGGAATATAATGAGAATATAAGTATTCAAGAAATATTGACTGTCTGTTTTGATGTATGTAATGAAATTAAAAAGTTGAAAGCCAATTTTAAAGCATTTCAAAGTAATATCACATAAATTAATTTGAAGGATACATTGAATGTTTTGAATCAGAACCTGTCAAGCCTGTCATGCATTTTAACTGAGTTTAAAAAGCCTTCTAATGTGCAGTGTACAGACATTAGAGTTTTAAATACCACAGGACTGCAGAGGAAATGAGGCTATATTAGAAATAAGTTACCTGGTAGTAGTGAAGTATTTCAGTTGAATCATGATGAATCAAAGGAAATTTCAGTTGAATCAAAGGAAATATTTTGATGTAGTTAACTAAGAAGTCTACTATTTGTAAAACCTGGTTTTGCCAGATAACTTCTGGAACAATATTTCTGATTTTAACTCTATTCTGCTTTCTTAACTTTGAATTACAAACACGTGCACTTATCCAAAGAATAAAGTTCATTCAATTTTCACAACTGAACACCCCTGTGTCACCAGTACCTTGATCCAAAAAGAGAACATTGTCAACACACCAAAAGCTTTCATTATTCTCCTTCTTAACTGTACCTGTGCTTCGAACTCATTGCATACCTATACTATTCTGACCGCTAACAGGATAGATTATTTTGCCTGTTTTGGATTTAACGCTATTTAACAACAAAGGTTTTATGGAATTTTTCTTTTTTTTTTACTGATTTCTTTCATGCAATGTTATGTTTGTGGGAGTAATTCATATTGTTGCAAAAAGTCACAGATTGTTAATTTTTATTGAGGCATAGTATTGAATTGAATAATTATGTCATAATTTATTTATTCACTATATTCTCAATTTCCAGTTTCAGTTTGGTGCTATTATAAATGACACTGCTATGAACATTCAAGTAGAAGTCTTTTAGTGAACATATTCTAACATCAACTATTTTTTACATGCACTATGCAAATTACCATGTAAAACAATGCAATGAATGTTATGGTATTTTTTGTTCGGAAATAAGTATAAAAATTTATTTCTGTAGACTTCTATTTATTAAAGAAAGATACCTGTAATTGAATAAATGTGGACTGTCTGTAGAGACAGTCCAGTATATTCCAAACACTGAACTATATACTTTTAAGCTTTTATCTATTTATTATGGATAAATAGTCTGTGAAATGATTATTTCTATCTTCCTTTTACAGATGAGGAAACTGAGGATATTAGGTTAATAACAAATTTGAAATTCTCTAGATAATAATTTATATGGAATTTATAATTATCAAATGGTATAAATGAATTACATTATAACAAATTTTGTTTGCAAAATTAAGAAGGGGAACAAGGAGGGAAAAGGTAATACAAAATGATTTTTCCAAATCAAATTTAGAATCCAAGTCAGATCTCAAAATCTGTTTTAATCAGGTTTTCCAAGCAGCAGACTTTGAGACCATGATTTAATTTCTAGTAGTTTATTTGGGAGAACATCCCAAGAAACTTATTGAGGCGTAAGAAAGTAAAGGAGGAAAAGGAAGGAGCTAATAAAGGATGCCTTATCAAGCAAGACACCACTGTAGAAAACTCAGTATCAGGAAACAGTGGATTACAGCACTCAGTGACAATCTCCTAGAACCATAGGAGTTTGGGTATGAGGACGGATCCTGGAAGTGTTATTTCTCTGGCACTTCCTATTTGCTATGTGCATGGGCATGAAAGGTTTTAGTAGACAAGCCTTCAGACATGGAGAAAATGATGGCAGTTAGAAATCAATTAGCATGCACTTAAACAATAAGGCTTGAAGAGATGTGGTGGGCACCATCAGCCTCTCCTACAGTCCACCCCTTTCTCTGACCAGACCTTCCCATGTCTCATGTTAATTTCTCCCAGTACTATCACTGTTTCTTCATGCAGTGGTCAGTCACCATTTCACTGACAAAATAGCAATAGAAGAAGTGGGACTATAGCTAGCTCTGCTGTGTCAATTCTGAAGCCATGTAATAGATGTCTATCATTTCCTCACCTTCAACTTCATTTCTATATTCCTTTCACTGTCAGGCAGGCATCTCACTAGTCTAGTAAATATACACCTTTATTCTTGGAGGAGTCTGCATCCCTGACTCGCAGGGGTCCTCAAACTGCGGCCCGCGGGCCACATGAGGCGGTGTGATTGTATTTGTTCCTGTTTTGTTTTTTTTACTTCAAAGTAAGATATGTGCAGTGTGATAGGAATTTGTTCATAGTTTTATTTATTTTTTTATTATTTTGTTTTTATTAAATCATAACTGTATACATTGACATGATCATGGGGTATCATACATTCACTTCATAGACCATTTGACATATTCTTCTTAGTAAAGTATCTCAAGAATGGAAGAAAAGGTACCCAATGTACTCAGCCCTACTATGAAACTAACTTGGGGCTCTCACATGAAAGCTATAACCCAGTTTTTTTTTTTTTTTAAACTATAGTCCAGCCCTCCAACGGTCTGAGGGACAGTGAATTGGCTCCCTGTTTAAAAAGTTTGAGGCCACCTGCTGTAGAGCATGCCTTCCCTGCGTAGTAATTGCCCATTAGTGGCTATCCCCCAACATAGTAGCAAAAGGAGACTCCCTAAGGAATATCTTGAAGTCTGTATATAATTCTCTCTACTCTCCTCAGGTGGAAGAAATCCTAGCTTCTTACAATAGTCAGTTTCCATAATTGCTACTGGGGTAGTAACATATTTTTCTTTGTTTTGATGGTCTTTCTGATAAGAAAAGCCAGAAATAATAAGATCACAGTTCAACAATAAGGTTTTGTAGAGTTTTTACTCTGCCACCTGTTACCAGAATTCCATGTAGGCACTAGAATCTCTGGTTCAACAGAGCTAAAATTTAAAAGCACAGGGATTACAAATTCCTTATGCGACCCTCTGAAAGTGTGGTGAGAAGAACCTATTTTCAGGATCCATTTATTCTGTGCATCCAGCCCCCAACACCATGTAATGGCTGTTGGTTCAACTATATTTTACAACTTAAATGACTCAAAGAATGCCATCATCCCTAAGCGGGGGTTTCATTAAAGAGGTCATTTTAATATTCTATTAGTCCAGCAGCTTGTCCGTGATGATGTGCATATTGAGACTAGAAGATCCCATGCTCATCTCCCTTTCTATAAAATGGGATCCTTGATCCATGGTGATATGATATGGGATCCATTGACAATAAAGCAGCCATGCCGTGAGCCCTAACCAAGACTGCCTATGTCTTCCCCTCCACCCAGGGGGATCTTTTCAGTGTCATCTTTCTTCTTCTTGACTCTCGTAACCTCCCTTTTCTCAGAACATTTTCTTTAGAAAACTTTGTACATCCTTTCATGCCTCTTTGAGATATAAATTTTCTCCATTCTCTTGCCAATTTTACAGTCATAGACTGTCATCATCCTTTTGAAATACAGTCATCAAGGAAGAGAGTGCTCTAATCTCCCAGGCTCTGCAGGAGGGTAGGAACTTCAATGGGCTGAGCACCAATTAGCAAACACATTGGCCAGCTCCCTCCCAAAGGTTGTCTGGCACCCTCCACTAGCACACCCCGTGTTTAAGAACTCTCTTGCCTTTTGTTTCAGTGCAGTTGAGCTCTATCACCTTAAAACCTACTGCATTTTTTTTTTTTTATTAAATCATAGCTGTGTACATTAATGTGATCATGGGGCATCATACACTACTTTCATAGACCGTTTGACTCATTTTCATCACTCTGGTTAACATAGCCTACCTGGCATTTTCTTAGTTATTGTGCTAAGACATTTACATTCAAGATTTACTAAGTTTCACATATACCCTTCTAAGATGCACCACAGGTGTAATCCCACCAATCCCATTCCCTCTGCCCACCTCCCCCCTCCCTCCCCTCCCTTTCCCCCTTTCCCCCTTTCCCCTATTCTTAGGTTGTAACTGGGTTATAGCTTTCATGTGAAAGACATAAATTAGTTTCATAGTAGGGCTGAGTACATTGGGTACTTTTTCTTCCATTCTTGAGACACTTTACTAAGAAGAATATGTTCCAGCTCCATCCATGCAAACATGAAAGAGGTAAAGTCTCCATCTTTCTTTAAGGCTGCATAATATTCCATGGTGTACATATACCACCATTTATTAATCCATTCATGGATCGATGGGCACTTGGGCTTTTTCCATGACTTAGCAATTATGAATAGGGCTGCAATATACATTCTGGTACAAATATCTTTGTTATGATGTGATTTTTGGTCTTCTGGGTATATGCCCAGTAGAGGGATTACAGGATTGAATGGCAGATCTATTTTTAGATCTCTAAGTGTTCTCCATATCTCTTTCCAAAAGGAATGTATTAATTTGCATTCCCACCAGCAGTGCAAAAGTGTTCCCCTTTCTCCACATCCACGCCAACATCTCTGGTCTTGAGATTTTGTGATATAGGTTAGTCTCACTGGAGTTAGATGATATCTCAAAGTAGTTTTGATTTGCATTTCTCTGATGATTAAAGATGATGAGCATTTTTTCATATGTCTGAAGGCCATGCGCCTGTCTTCTTCAGAGAAGTTTCTCTTCAAATCCCTTGCCCAGCCTGCAATGGGATCACTTGTTCTTTCCTTGCTAATGCACTTGAGTTCTCTGTGGATTCTGGTTATTAAACCTTTGTCAGAGACATAAGCTGCAAATATCTTCTCCCATTCTGATGGCTGTTTGCTTGCTTTGGTTATTGTGTTCTTGGCTGTGCAGAAGCTTTTTAGTTTGATCAAGTCCCAGTAGTATATTTTTAAAGCTGCTTCAATTGCCCGGGGGGGTCCTTCTCATAAAATACTCACCCACACTGATTTCTTCAAGGGTTTTCCCTATACTCTCCTCTAGTATTTTTATAGTTTCATATCTTAAGTTTAAATCTTTAATCCAGTAAGAGTCTATCTTAGTTAATGGTGAAAGGTGTGGGTCCAGTTTCAGTCTTTTACAGGTTGCCAGCCAGTTCACCCAGCACCATTTGTTAAATAGGGAATCTTTTCCCCACTGAATGTTTTTAATTGGCTTGTCAAAGATTAAATAAGGGTAAGTAGCTGGATTCATCTCTCGGTTCTCTATTCTGTTCCAGACATCTACTTCTCTGTTTTTGTGCCAGTACCATGCTGTTTTGGTCACTATTGATTTGTAGTATAGTCTGAAATCTGGTAACGTGATTCCTCTGGCTTTGTTTTTATTTCTGAGTAATGTCTTGGCTATTCGAGGTTTTTTATGATTCCATACAGAACAAAGTATTGTTTTTTCAACATCTTTAAAGTATGACAGTGGGGCTTTAATAGGGATTGTGTTAAAATTATATATTGCTTTGGGTAGTATGGACATTTTAATAATGTTGATTCTTCCCATCCATGAGTATGGTATATTTTTCCATTTGTGAATATTTTCAGCTATTTCTTTTCTTAGAGTTTCATAGATCTTTATAGAGATCTTTCACGTCTTTTGTTAGATAAACTCCCAAATATATCATCTTCTTTGGCACTACTGTGAATGGAATAGAGTCCTTAACTCTATTTTCAGCTTGACTATTGTTGGTATATATAAAGGCTACCGATTTATGATTGTTGATTTTGTAACCTGAGATGCTGCTATACTCCTTGATCACTTCTAAGAGTTTTGTAGTAGAATCCTCGGTGTTTTCCAGATATACAATCATATCATCTGCGAAGAGCGTATGTTCGATCTCTTCTGACCCTATATGGATACCCTTGATTGCCTTTTCTTCCCTAATTGCAGTGGTTAAAACTTCCATTACAATGATAAAGAGCAGTGGAGACAATGGGCAGCCTTGTCTGGTTCCTGATCTGAGTGGAAATGATTTCAATTTAACTCCATTCAATATGATATTGGCTGTGGGTTTGCAGTAGATGGCCTCTATCAGTTTAAGAAATGTCCCTTCTATACCAATTTTCTTAAGTGTTCTGATAATGAAGGGATGCTGGATATTATCAAAAGCTTTTCCTGCATCGATTGAGAGAATCATATGGTCTTTGTGTTTTAATTTGTTTATGTGCTGGATTACATTTATAGATTTACATATATTGAACCAGCCTTGAGACCCTGGGATAAAACCGACTTGTCATGATGTATAATTTGTTTGATGTGTTGCTGGATTCTGTTTGTTAGGATCTTGTTGAATATTTTTGCATCAATATGCATTAGTGATATTGGTCTATAATTTTCTTTTCTTGTTGGGTCTTTTCCTGGTTTGGGGATCAGGGTGATGTTTGCTTCATAGAATGTGTTGGGTAGTCTTCCTTCTTTTTCTACATTTTGGAACAGGTTGAGTAATATAGGTACTAATTCCTCTTTAAAGGTTTGGTAGAATACTGATGTGAAACCATTTGGTCCCAGGCTTTTCTTTTTGGGAAGGTTTTGTATAGTTGATGCTATTTCAGAACTTGATATGGGCCTGTTCAACATTTCCACTTGGTTCTGGCTAAGTCTTGGAAGGTGACGTGCTTCCAAGTAGTGGTCAATTTCCTTCAGATTTTCATATTTCTTAGAGTAAAGTTTCTTGTAGTATTCATTGAGGATTTTTTGAATTTCTGAGGGGTCTGTTGTTATTTCATCTTTGTCGTTTCTGATTGATGAGATTTGAGATTTTACTCTTTTTTTCCTGGTTAGGTTGACCAATGGTTTATCCATTTTATTGACCTTTTCAAATAACCAACTTTTTGATTTATTGATCTGTTGCATAATTCTTTTGTTTTCAATTTCATTTAATTCTGCTCTAATTTTGGTTATTTCTTTTCTTCTACTGGGTTTGGGGTTGGAAGTTTCTTCCTTTTCCAGTTGCTTGAGATGTCCCATTAAATTGTTAACTTCCTCTCTTTCCGTTCTCTTGAGGAAGGCATGCAGTGCTATAAATTTCCCTCTTAGGACTGTCTTTGCAGTATCCCAGAGGTTCTGATAATTCGTGTCTTCATTGTCATTATGTTCCAAAAATTTGGCAGTTTCCTTCTTGATCTCATTTCTGACCCAGCTATCATTCAACATAAGGTTATTTAACTTCCATGTTTTTGTATGGGTTTGCAGATTCCTGTTGTTACTGAGCTCAACTTTTATTCCATAGTGGTCCAAGAAGATGCAAGAATAATTTATATTCCTTTAAATTTACTAAGGTTAGACTTGTGACCTAGGATGTGATTGATTTTGGAGTATGTTCCGTGGTCTGATGAGAAGTATGTGTATTCAGTTTTGTTGGGATGAAATGTTCTGTAGATATCTGCTAAATCCAAATGTTTCATGGTTAGGTTTAAATCTAAGATTTCTTTGTTCAGCTTCTTCTTGGAGGATTGATCTAATACTGCCAGAGGAGTGTTGAAATCTCTGACTATTATGGAGCTGGAGGAAATCAAGTTGCTCATGTCTGTTAGAGTTTCTCTTATAAATTGAGGTGCATTCTGGTTGGGTGCATAGATATTAATAATTGAAATCTCATCATAGTGAGTATTACCCTTAACAAATATGAAGTGACCATTTTTATCCTTCCTTTTGTTGGTTTAAAGCCTATTGTATGTGCAAATAGAATTGCAACACCTGCTTTTTTCTGATTACCATTTGCCTGAAATGTGGATGACCATCCTTTCACCCTGAGTCTATATTTGTCTTTTAATTTAAGATGTGACTCTTGTATGCAACAAATATCTTGCCTGAGTTTTTGTATCCAGTCAGCTAACCTATGCCTCTTTAGAGGACAGTTTAAGCTGGTCACGTTAATGGAGAATATTGATAAATCTGGTGAAATTTGGGGTATTGAATTTTTCAAAAATCCAGTGGACATTTTTAATCCTTTCACCAGTGTGGAAGTTGGAGTTTGATTAAAAGTTTCTGAGTGAGTTTACTTTTGTGGTGGAGGATTGGGTTATTCATTATGGAGGATAGGTCTGAGAATATTCTGAAGAGCTGGTTTGGTTATGGCAAATTTCTTCAACATATGAATGTCATTAAAGTATTTAATTTCTCCATCATAAATGAAACTCAGTTTAGCTGGATACAGGATCCGGGGTTGAAAGTTATTTTGCTTTAGGAGATTAAAAGACGATGACCACCCTCTTCTGGCTTGAAAAGTTTCAGCAGAGAGATCCGCAGTCATTCTAATATTCTTCCCTTTGAAGTTAGTGGCTTTCTTTCTTCTGGCTGCTTTGAGAATTTTCTCCTTCATATCAACTTTAGTGAAGTTAATTATGATATGCCTGGGGGGATGTCTTATTGGGATTGAGTCATGCTGGGGTTCTGAAGCTGTCTGCTATCTGAGTTTAGACTCTCTAGGCATGTCTGGAAAATTCTCTTTCATAATTTTATGGAGAAGGGCCTCTGTGCCTAGAGAGGCGACTTCATCAGTTTCAGGGACTCCAATGAGTTGGATATTAGCCTTTTTTGAATTATCCCATTGCTCTCTGAGAGAATGATGCATTTTTGCTCTCCATATCTCTTCCTCTTTGAGAGTTTGGGAGCGTTCAAAGGCTTTATCTTCAATGTCAGAAATCCTTTCTTCTGCTTGTTCCATTCTGTTACTGAGGGATTCTACTGTATTTTTTAGATCTTTGAGGGCTGCAAATTCTTGCTTCAGTGTGTCTAAGTCTTTGGTGGTTTTGTCTTTAAATTGGTTAAATTCTTGAGACAACTTTTGAATTTCTCCTCGAATTCCTAGTTCCATTTTATTAATCTTGTCTGCAATCCAAATTCTGAATTAGATTTCTCACATCTCAGCCAGTTGTTTATGAATGGGATCTTCAATTACATCTGCCATATATTTCCTTGGGGGGTTGATCTATTCTGGTTATTTATGTTACCAGAATTTTTCCACTGATTCCACCCCATGGTTGTTTTACTCCCTTTGATTTTTCCCCTGAGGCTTTGTCGAGGGCCCGTGCAGTGTTGTGGCCTGAGAAACTATGGTCCTGTCTTATATGGTGGGACTAAGTGTTTCTGTCTTGTTTTTATCTGGTTTTTGTCCCACCCTAATGAAACAGATACTCTGGATTGAAGTCTCAGCTGTGGAGAAATATCAGCAATTAAGTCACCCTGCCCACCACAGGCAACAATTAGAAAAGGAAAATCAAACCTTCCTACAACCACTCGCACCCAGGGCACCACCTGGTTTGTCCTCAGGCGATTGGTTCAGTTCAAAAAGTCCAAATCAATTGTTTCAGTCTGCACCTGTCTTGGGTGAGAGTTTAAGAGGTCTCTGGGAACTGGATCACAGGGATCTGGTGACTATTCTGATGTGGCTTGCTCCAGTGCTGCGTGGAGTCAGGAGGAGCCACCCAGCCAGTAGAACAATCTGGGTAGGTTGATGCCTCCTTCCCTACCTTACACCACTGTCACACCCAGTCATTGATAGCCCTGCAGTTGGCTGACCCAGTTGCCTGTAGTGAACTGATACTCCAGGAGTTTGCACCTGCCTGAATCGCAAGGAAGTCTGTCAGGCCGCTGTGCTCTGCCTCTCTCTAGTAGGAGGAGGTGAGGCCTGACAACCTCGAGCGCTTGAGGAAGGTTGGGAGGTTTTCACTCAGATCCAGTCTCGCCCCTGATTAATATTACTGACAGAACAGAACAGAACAACTTTGCGGTTCCCCTGCAGAAGAGAAGCTGAATTGAGTTCCAACTCAGCTTGTCTTTGCTCTTGTATTGTCTATAGACTGACGATCCCCTGAGGGCCAGGTTCAGTAAAGCAGACCTCTGGGTCAGCCCACCCTGGGATTTTTCCTGGTTTGTAAATTGGTATTGCCTCAGGCAAATCCTTTACTCATGGTCTCTGGTTGCCCAGGGAGTCAGAGGGTGTGGCTTTGGAATATCCATTAGTGAGCCATATTGCTTTTGTTTGTATTGTGGTCGCAGCTCGCCTCAGCAGGGTTGACTGCGTTCTTCAACCTTCTCTCTTAGTGCAGCTCAAATCCACCAGGTTACTTGCTAAATTTTTGTCCTTTAACTCTCCTTCTGGATGGGACCCTCTGGGTGCTATTGGCCAGGCAAGCGAAGATGTCCCTTCCCTCCTTGGCAGAGCTTCTGTGATGGGTTTCTCTCATTCCCCATTTCGCCAGGTCTGTCTTTCCCAAAGTCTCTCCTGTCAGGCCTTTCTTCCCAGTGAACTCGGCCTACAATGGGGTTCTACTGTAAATATCAGGAGAGAGACCTCAGATGGTAGTTCCCAAACCAATTGAGGCTGTGAATTTGTGCTCGCATAGCTCCTATCCCGGGCTCCTCTGCACCCACGCTAGAAGGACTAGTTCTCTTCTCTAAAGCCAGCTCATCAGCGTCTGCATTTTTTTTTTTTTAAAGCTTCTTTTGCCTATCGGCCCCCATATAGTGTTTTTGTCCAAGGTACTGAAAAGTGGTAACACAAATCTTTACCTGGATAACATAAGAAATTAATCATTGTCCTTAAGCCATGGAAAGGAGCTAATGTAATCAGGTGCCCAAAAAAGTACTTTGTTGGTTTCTTTTGGGGATGATATGTGACTTAATCAGGATTTAGTCAAGATATAGAAATCTTGAAAAAATTTATAATAGAAACAGGAAAAAACAAAATGAGATATTATTAATGACTAAAAGTAGTAGAATAATGCTAATACATTTTGGACTGAAAAAGAGTGAACAAAGAAGTAACAACAATTTAGAAGAGACACCATCCTCAGGCTGAGACTTAGGCTTCTTAAAGAGAGTGTGGCTGGGTGGCACCTCTGGCTAAAAGGAGTAGGGTGCCAGCTCCATATACCGGATGTGGTGGGTTCAAACCCGGCCCTGGCAAAAAAAAAAAAAAAAGAGAGAAAGAAAGAGTGGCTATCCAACAAATATGCAAAAGACCAATATGGAAGAAATTTGCTGGAAAGTGTGGGTTTAGACTACTGGGTAGGAACAGCCTGGGGGGTTGGTAAAGAAATTACTAGAGAGTATTTGTCACCAGGTCTCTAGCACACAGACTTCCTGGCAGCTACATCCTAGGGAAACTAGTATACTAGAACCAGGGAGAAAAGACCCTTCCTTTTGCTAAAACCTTGCAATCATCTTCTAGCACCTCTATTGACAAAGCTTAAAATCCCACCAGCTCTCAAAGGAGAACTGTTCATAGGATGAAGTTCCAGTATCATAGAAAGGGCAAAGAAGGATGAACTAGGAGCTTATTGACAATAAATTAATAAATAGTGTAATATGAAGGTGTCAGAGTTGGCCTAAACTGTCACTGAGTAGCAGTAGTGGCTGTGTTATTCTTAGTAAAAAGAAGTCCATGGTGAAAGCCCATGTGTAGCCTTCTTTATCCTTCCCTGAAGTCCAGTCCATTCATTAGAACATGGTGAGCCTGGTGTGGTTGAAGTCTCAGAGTGACTGACCACCGTGCAATTCTATTCTGTCAATGCTTTCCCTGTGATGAGAGTTCTTGGTGGGCACTGCCATGACACACAAGGATCCTCTCACCTTTTTCACCTTCTCACATAACAACCTACATGCTTTTCTCAGATTTCTGCTCTTCTGATCTTACTCTATACTGGTTATAAACCAAAAACTAGGTCATTATACTAAAAATTTATTAATCTTCTTAACTCAGGCATCTTCTCCTTCAAGTTGATAAACTGGAGCATTGTTCAAAGCTCTGCCTATCCAAAAGATAATCCTTCAATATTGTCTTCTGAGGTCAACCCTATTTTTGCCTAATAGATTGGTTTATAGTACCTAACCTTTTCATAAATCTGGTCTGAGTTTATTTCTACAAGCTATATATAGGGACCTCCACATCAGATCAAAGGTGTGAGCTGAGGGAGAGATGTTGGAACAACAAAATTAGGTAATTTAGAGTGTGGGCCACCTATTCATGTAAAGTAACTTGTGGTTTCTGAATGGTGTTAGGCCTAATCTTGAATATGTTATACCTACCCTATGATTGATTTATGTTGTACCTATACACTTCATCAATTGGTGGATTGTTAAGTCCGAGTTCATGATCAGTAGCACCAACTATAGTCACTTGATATCCTGGAGTGAGGCAGTTGGTATCTGTGAAGGCCCAGTAAATGTCAGAAGATGATTTTCTAATAGCTAATATTCTCCAGTGCAAACATTTTTCTACATGCCTCTAGCATTTCTTTCTATAAAGAAATCTGCCTTTCTTTATAGACAAAGTTACAGGACTCTTTGTATTACAGTCCAAACTGTTGAAGAATCCTCTCTTTCTCTGGGCCCACTCAAACCAAACATACTTCTGAGTCACCCAACAAACAGATTGCAGCAGTGTTCCCAAGAGTGCTGTCTTCAAAATCAAAATGGACCCACCAAGTGGAGATTTTTTTTTTTTTTTTATTGTTTGGGATTCATTGAGGGTACAAAGAATTAGGTTACACTGATTCCATTTGTTAGGTAAAGTCCCTCACACTGATTCCATTTGTTAGGTAAAGTCCCTCTTATAATTGTGTCTTGCCCTTAAGAGGTGTTCCATACACCATGACCCTCCATCCCCCTCTATCATCCACCAAGTGGAGATTTTTAATCATAGGAGACTCAAGGCACAATAATTTGTCCTTTAATTTGGAGGAAATATCCTGATATGCTTCAGCTTATTGGATCCCTACAAATGTCTTTCATATGCAAAGAAGGTTCGTAAATCTGGGTTTTCAGTAAAGTATTTTCTTCCAATCTCATGACCATATGACATCCAAAGAACTTGGCATGTCCTACTCACTAGATGTGATTAATATGATGCCATTAATCTAGTGAATCAGATGTATATTGATGTCCAAATGACCAAATGTCCAAATGACCTAAGGTTGTTTTGACTGTATTTAGCTAAAATCAGTAGAGCTAATATTATTTCGAGGCAAAACTGTGTGTTTATATTACCATTTAGTCCAGGTAAATGTAAACTGATTCAAATCTTCTTTCATGATTAGGCTGGGGGATGGGGGAACATGTTTTTCTAGATAAATAACTATTTATAAAATGCCCAAGGCAGCATTGATCTGCTCTGATGAAGTCACACAGCTGGCACAGCAGCTGCAATTGGAAAAACACCTGGTGAAGTTTGTATTACATGCTGTCATTTACCATGCTTCATCCTTGTCTTATTTATTTTTATTTGTTTTTGGAAAGGTAGAACATGCAGAGTAGTTAATTAAATATTGTTAAAATAAAAGCAACCACTCCTGCATTCTTTAGCTCTTTGTAAGTCTACCATTTTAACTGTGATATAGTATTGCTTTCAATTTATTAACCTTCCCAGAAGGGTGAATATTCAGGGGCTTCCATTTGAACTTAATTACTATTAGCACACTCTCCATAGGTTGGGTTGCCAGTATAAGAGCACTATCAAGTCTGTATTTCTATCCTGATTATGCACTTATGAATTGAGAAATGACCTTAGGTTAAGGCTAGGGGCTGGAGGGTGAGAATCAATGGACCTAAGATAAGTTAATAGAGGGCCAGTGTCCTGCACCACCTGCCCCCCCCCCCCAATAAGCTCTCACTGTACTGCAGTTGGAGGCTATGATGGCATTTGGGCCTCTCTAGTACAGTGTCAGTGAACACCCTGCAGCCAACAGCCTTCCAAGAATACATGTAAGCTCTGGTAAATTTCTGTAGGTCCCTTTGAGAAATGATTGTGGAATTTGCTATTGTGTATACTTGCTTCATTTTACAGAGTATTTCTCAAGGCAATATTGCCTTTTTAGAAAAAGAGTCCCTGGAAACTGATACATGGTTATGATTTTGCATTGTGACAGTAGACACCAGCCTTTTGTTAACCTTTTTTAAGATTTCTGTAATGTAGCCGGGCATTGTGGCAGACACCTGTAGTCCTAGCTTCTGGGAGGCTGAGGCAAGAGAATCACCTCAGCCCAAGTGCTGAAGGTTGCTGTGAGCTATAACGCCACAGCACTCTATCAAGAGCGACAAAGTGAGACTCTGTCTCTAACCAAAAAAAAAAAAAAAAAGATTTCAGCAATGGATATGTGTGTGTGCTTGTGGGGTGGTGTTTTACTGTGTATGTCAGGCAGTATGCTCAGAAAACCATGGTCCAATAGCCATGTACACTGAATGCCGCCTGTTACATGCATTTGGAAAGGTCTCTTCCCCATATAAGACTTAGATGAGACTGAAGCCATGGTTGACACTTTAATAGTAGTTTTGTGAGACCTGAAGCAGACACAGAGCAGCCCAGTTAGCCATATTAGCTTTTTAAAACCTTAAAACAGAAATAGAGAATCTGAGCTTGACACCTATATAGCTCAGTGGTTAGGGTGCCAGCCACATACATCAGGGCTGGTGAGTTCAAAGCCAGCCCAGGCCCACCAAACAACAATGACAACTACAACAAAAAAACAGCTGGGCATTGTGGTGGGTGCATGTAGTCCCAGCTAGTTGGGAGGCTGAGGCAAGAGAATCACTTTAGCCCAAGAGTTGGAGGTTGCTGTGAGCTGTGACACTGCAGCACTCTACCGAGAGTGACATAGTGAGACTTTGTCTCAAAAAAAAAAAAAAAAGAAGAAAGAAAAAAAGGAAAAGAAATAGAGAATCCAGCTAAGCCACACTCATACCACCCCACAAAACAGTGATACATGGATGTTCCTGGAAGCTGCTATGTGGTGATAATTTGTATGCAGTAATAGAGAAAGAATAAGACAGGGACAGCACTTCCCTGATTGGGTTTTGGTGAGTCATGATCATAGTTACTGGTAGAGAAACAATGAGGGAAATTGGAAGTAGCTCTGAAGGAGAAAAAAAAAATAATGTACAAGTCACCTGCCTCACGTGAGCTCTTTGCCTGGTCTCCAGGAAAGGAATGCCGTGATTGCTGAGAAAGTGGAGCACTTTGCTAGCCCAGAGGCTTCTGAGAAGTCTGGAGAGGCAAGATTCTCAAACATGCTACCCAGATATCTCCTCGAATTTTTAACAGCCCCACTCTTTCATTTTGAGAAGTTTGAATTTTGCCAGGATGTGAATTTAGCCTTTCTTGCAAATTATTCTGACACTTAGAGCCTACGTCTTATTATCAGCACATTGTGCTCTCTGGTTGTGGGAGATGATAATATTTTTAATATCAACATAGAGCTTGCAGCTTGCTTGGTCGTACCCTGAATTAAGAATGTCACAAATCGACTTCACCTTCAGTTTTTTTTCATTTTCTTTATTACTTAATAGCCAAAAATTCCACAACTCCTTTAATAATTATTATACTTATAACACTAAAGATAGTGCAGAAGCCAGTGCATTCTGTTCCACTTCTATCTTAATTTATCACAGGTCAGAGTGTTGGATATTGTGTTGTTACAGCATTTTAGGGGTTATCATTACCACAAGTAATACCAATAATGGGGTCCCAGAATCAACTGACCAGTGAGTGATCTAATTTTAGAACTTTTCCTTAAGGATCTGCTTTCTAAAACCACTTCCAGTAGCAAGTATCTTAGTTGGGGTTCCCCCAGAAGCTACCACTGAGAAGACAATTCAAATACCAATAGTTCATTTGAGAGGGATTTCAGGAAGTACAAGTACCAGAGTAAGATCTTGAGATGGGGGAGGAAAGAACAAGTGAATGATACATTATCAAGCAAGTGATAGGAAACTGGAGCTTACACTACCAGGAGAAATCTCAAAATCATTTCCCCCAGGGGTGAAGGAGCTGGAATATTTTTTATATAACAAATCATCAGTTATTGATCAAAGACTGTTATGCAAGTCATCTGTGACATCTACTCTGCTGTCTACAAAGGCGATTTGAGCTTCAATAGTGAGAGACTTACTTTCAGGTGAAGAGATTCAGATGTGAGCCATGGGAAGTCTGCAGAAATGAACCAAAATGATGAAGCGGAGAGGATTGAGACTGGACAATGCAGAATCTGCTTCACTATAGTTTTTTCCCATTGCAACAAATAATAATGCATTAAGATAGCAGTAAAATAAGGAAATACGTACACTCTTAACTATACAACAGAGTCTATAGTGATATTTCTGGGAATTTCCTAGTAAAAGGCTAGTTGAAGATTGTAGGTTGATAACCAAATTTTTACCTGTCAATCCTTTTAGAATTATGATTATGATGACGAGCTCCATGAAGAAAAAGCAAAGTCTGTCTCATTTACTATATTCTAATCATCGAGCACATTAAAGCTCGGTACACGGTAGATGTTCAATAAATGTTTGTTGAGTTAATGAATCTTAGAGTAACTGTGTGATATTCTTTTGATACTAGACCTGACTGGCAGGGAGGATTTAAATCAGGGCTGTAGGTCAGTCAATAACAGGTAATGAGTCTTCAGCTACACAACAAAAGTAGAGCTCAGAATTCGAGCTATCTTAATTTGCAGCAGCAACAGAAAAAGGGGAGGGAAAAGGGAAGAAGGAAGAAGAGGAAGAGAAAGAATAGGTAATATCTTCCTTTTGTAATTTCCTTTTTTCAAGTATTAAACCAATACAAATGTTTTGTTACATGGATACCTAGCGTAGCACTTAAGTCAGGGCATTTAGGGTGTCTATCACCAGAACGGGGACGTTTTAGCCTTGTCCCTCTTCCAACCTCCCCCCTTCTTGATGTCCAATGACTTGCATCTCTTTGTGCACTCTGTGCCCACATTTAGCTCCCAATTATTAGAGCGTACAAGTGATGTGTTTTTTGGTTTTTTTTTTTCTTTTACTTCTGAGATGCTTCACTTAGGATAATGGTCTCCAGTTCCATGCAAGTTGCTGCAAAAGACATTATTCCATTCCTTTTTACTGAGCAGTACTTTATAGTACATAATATACCACATTTTCTTATCCCATTTCTGAATTGCTGGGAACATAGATTGAGTCCACATCTTTGTGACACCAAATTTCCAGTAGTAAACATTCAACTTCAGGTTTCTTTTTGATAAAATAACTTCTTATCCTTTGGGTAAATATCCAGGTGTGGGATTGCTGGTTGAATGGGATGTTTATTTCTGTTACGAAGACATCGCCATACTATTTTCCATAGAGGTTGCACTAACTTGCACTCCCACCAGTCGTGTATGAGTGTTTTTTTTTTCTTTCTGCATTCACACCAGAATCTATTGGTTTTTGACTTTCAATAATGGCCATTCTGACAGGGATAAAGTGTTATCTCACTTTAGTTTTAATTTGCATTTCCCCAATGACAGTGATGTTGAGCAATTTGTTCAGATTTTGTTGGACATTTTTCTATTGCTTTGAAGATTTCTGTCCATGTCTTTTGACCACGTTTTATTGGGGGTGTTCTTTTTTTTTTTTTATTCTTGCAGATTTGAGTTTCTATAGTATCTGGATATTAATCATTTGTCAGATGTGTAGTTTGTGAATATTTTCTCCCATTTGGTAGGGTTGTTTATTTACTCTGTTAATTATTTTCTTACCTGCTCAGAAGCTTTTTAAAATTTTTATTGTGTCTCTATTTGCCTTTGGAGACTTAACATTAATTCTTTGCCTAGGTCAATGTCTATAATTGACCTAGGCAAAGAATTTTGTCAAATTCTTTTTTGATATTTTCTTGTAGAATTTATGTGATACCATGTATTACATTTAAGCTGTCCATTCATCTTGCAATAATTTTTGTACATGGTGAGAGATAGGGGTGCTATTTAATTGTTTTGCCTGTGGCTATCCAGTTTTCCCAGCACCATTTATTGAATAGGATTTCTTTTTTTTTACCCAGTGTATGTTATTGTCTCTTTTATCAAAGATTAGTTGGTTGTAGGTAAATGGTTTTATTTTTGGGTTCTCTATTCTGTTATGGTGTTGGCTGTAGATTAGTCATATATGGCTTTCAATAATTTAGAGGAGTATTCCTTTTAGGCCTAGTGATGAGGTTTCTAATCATAAAAAATGTTGGATTTCATTGAATTTTTTCCCCCTGCATCTATTGAGATGATCATATGGTCTTCTGTTTGTTTCTGTTTATGTGATGAATCACGTTTATAGATTTGGGTATGTTGAACTATCCTCACATCCTTGGGATTGAGCCAACGTTGTCAGGATGAAGGATCTTTTTGATATGCTGTTGGATTAGGTTTGCTCATATTATACTGAGGATTTTTGCATTGATGTTCATAACAGCTATTGGTTTGTAGTTTTCTTTTCCTGTTTTGTCCTTTCCTGGCTTAGGTATCAAGGTGGTACTTGAATCATTGGATGAGTTAGGAAGGATTCCCTTCCTCTCAATTTTATGAAATCATTTCTGTAGGATAGGAACCAGTTCTTTGTCAGTGTGGTGTAATTCAGCTGTGAATCTCTCTGGTCAAGACTTTTGTTGTTGTTGTTGATTTTGTTGTTTGGAGAATTTTTTTTTTTTATTACTGCTTCAATCTTACTGCTTCTTATTCGTCTGTTCAAGATTTCTGTTTCTTCTGATCTAGCTTGGCAGCTTGTGTGTGTCAGAGATTTATCCAATTTTTTTATATTTTCTAATTTGTGAGAATAGAAGTTTTTGTAGTATTTATGATTACTATTTTTTTTTCTTTGGTATCAGTTGTAATGTCTTCTTTTTCATTTATGTTTGTGCTTATTTGAATACTTTTTCTTCTATTTCTGGTTAATGGCTAATGGTATATTAATTTTGCTTATCTTTTTAAAGCACCATGTCCTTGTTTTATTGATATGTTTTTGTTTCCATTTGGTTTAGTTCTGTTCTTACCTTTGTTGTTTCTTTTCCTCTGCTACCTTTGTGTTTGGTTTGCTCTTCTTTTCCTATTCCTTGAGATGTAACATTAGGTTGTTAAATTGTGATCATTTTGTCCTTTTGTTGTAGAGCCTGACAGATTTTCAAAGCAGAGCATCAATTAGGAAATATTGGACTTAAATATGACTTTAAATAAAATTGACCTAACAGACATTTACACAACATTTTATTATAAAACTACTGAATATATATTCTCCTTCTCATCAGCAGCTGGGATATTCTCCAAAACCAAACATATCCGAAGCCACAAAACAGGTTTCTGGAAATTCAAAGAAATCAAAATCAATCATGTATCTTCTTAGACCACAGAGGAATAAAACTAGAAATAAATTCTAAGAGAAACACTCAAATATGAACAAAGTCACGCAAAACACACAACTTTCTGCTAAGCAATCCTTGGGTCAAAAATGAAATTAAGATGGAAATAAAAAAAATTCCTTAACTGCACAACATCTGGAACACAGGCTATCAAAATCTATAGGCTACAATAAAAGCATCCATAAGGGGAAAGTTCATAGCCTTAAAGCCTATATATTTCTTTACTAAAATTGAGATTTCTATCTGCATTGATATAAAGCTCAGTACGTAGAGAAGAAGGGGTTTATTATTTTATCTAGAATTTCACTTGTTTCACTCCCTCTCTCAGAAGGAAAGGAATGGGAACTTTTATCACTATTAGTCTACAGAACTATCCCAAATCATAATACAATTATTTGTAAATAGAATGGATTGGCATGGCCATTTATTATTTTTCATAATATTTTTAACTTGAAGTTATAAATTTATTAACTTGCTAGAACATGGAATGTTTCATTTGTCTTGAATTTCTACGTGCTAGTACAAAAAAGTTTCTTGAGAATTACAAAATGAGCATTATCAATTGTAGAATCATTTTCAGTATCCATAGTTTCTGATTCTAGGAAGGAAATTATTGTAAGCATTGCCAGTTATAGATTCAATTGTCATTATTGACCTAAATTCACCAGTTGTGGGATCATGAGCATAATGGTTTACAATGTTTTTGTGAGACATTAATAATCTGTGACTGTGTAAAGGAGGAGCTACAAGATAAAAGCCAATACCCTTCTCATTATACTCGTGAAACTGATTTACAAGGTTTCAATTAGATTTTTCTTCATACCCCTGAGAGAAGCTAACAAATGTATTGCATTAATTACGGCTTCCAGAGACAGAATCATGACAGCCAAAATTATAAAACTATAATCACTGTAGTTGTGCAGGCTCTCCCCCTCTTAGTCTGTGAGCCTGCAGACTCGGAGTGTATCCTTTCCTAGGCATGTCGGAGAAAGAGGCTGTGGAGGAGAGGAGAAAAGGAAGACATGACGTCAAAGAACATTTCTGGTTAACCAAATACGTGACTGGATGTTGCTTATGATATCTAAATTGCAAGATTTTTTGACCTATTAAATATCATTTGAAGTATATTTATGCTTCTATTAAATGTCATTTTAGTTGTTTGTATAGATACATATATGCTTATTTACATACACATATGCATACGTAGAGTGGGAGCTATTTTTGAACACATATGTAGTTATATTCACATGTTACTCTGCATGTGTGTTTGCTGTGTACGTATATGTGCACGTGTGTGTGTGAGAGAGACAGAGTTGGGTACATCCAGAAAGAAAGGAATGGGAACTTTTTTTACTATTAGTCTACAGAACTATCCAAAATCATAATACAATTATTTGTAGATAGAATGGATTGGCATAGTTATTTTTCATAATATTGTTTAACTTGAAAACTAACTGATGCCTTTTCTGAAAAAAATATATCATCCACTAATATACCTTTTGCCTAAGACAATCACCAGGGTAAACTTTCACATTATTTCAAAAGCTACTATCTACAAAAAAGAAAAGCCAGGGATAAGAATCTAATCTTTCTTTATAAGACTAGAATTTTGAAGGGAGCTGTGACAGCATTTTCTAAAGCTAAAGAAGAAATTTTTCTAGAAATTTCTATATCTAAGGATATTGTCTAAAAGTATGATTAAATTTAAAAAATGCAATTTATCAAGTGATCCAGACCCATTTAGGTAAGTAACTAATGTCATAAATCAAAAGCACTTGCAGGCAGAGGTTACAAGTAATTGGCTGATTTTACATGTTCAGAAGGAATGATTTTGTTTTTGATGAAATAAAATCTTCTAAAAATGTGCAATCAATTAAAAGTCATAATGTACAGGAGACAGAATTAATGGTATTAAATTAAATTTAATAACCCAAGTTGATGCTTTCTAAAATACAAAACTTACAGAAAATAAATTATATTTATAGCATGAATAAATTCAGAAATAAGTGGCTGAAAGAATAGGTTAATTAAAATTAGTGTGTTTTCTGAACTGGCAGACCAAATACCTTGGTAAGCAAATGTATCAGAAGTTGGCAGTGATTCCAGCCAAAATCTTCAAAGCAGGTGGGCATTCAACATGGCCCCAGAAGACTATTTTTATGGTTTTATGGAGACTCACAGAGCTTACAATAATATCTTTTTTTTTTTTTTTTAAGAGTCAGAGTCTTACTTTATCACCCTTGGTAGAGTGTCATGGCATCACAGGTCACAGCAATTCTCTTGCCTCAGCCTCCCGAGGACTGCAGGCACCTGCCCAGCTATTTTTTTGTTGCAGTTTGGCCGGGGCCAGGTTTGAACCCACCATTCTCAATATGTGGAGCTGGTGCCCTACCCACTGAGCCACAGGTGCTGTCTACAATATCCTTTTTTAAAACAATATTATCATATAAATACTCATGTACACTAAATATTAATTAGATAACTTGTTGAGAATTAGCAAGTTATCTACCTCTATCTCATCTACTTTTCCACATTTGTAAAACAGAGAGAATAATATACTCATCTCTTAGGATTTTTCAAAGTTTAAATTAAAAAAATATATAAAATAGAAGATTATCTGAGACATACTAAGGCTTTCAGTAAATTAAAGTAGTGCATTTTGAAAATATTGCCTTTACTTTAACATTCTTGAATATAGTACACATTGAAGATATTTTTAGATGCAGAAGGGGGTTGTGTATACTTTCATTACATTTTATGGTATTTCTGTTTACAAAAGCTTGACAAGCAGTTCAATAGACCAATAGACTACAATTAAGTAGACTGTGCCTAACTAATCAGAGATGCAATCGAACGGGGTTTCTGTTTTGCTTTTCTTTAGCTATTTTATCTGTATGAAATTACCCTATTCAAGATCTTTAAGAAAAGTTTTCCACTGTGGGAACACTTTTAATACATGGGATTTGGGCAAAAGAAAGAAAACTGATAGAAAACGTCAAAGAAAATTCACCTCAAAAAGACTATAGACTTTTAAGTGGCAGAGCACCTTACAGGGAGTATGGAGTTGAAGGAGAGTCAGGTGGGAAGTAAAGAGGGAGGTTTTTATGAATCCAGGACTGGAAATGACATCTGTAATTGGAATAGGTCAATGAGATCATTATGCCTTTTGGATTGCAAACACCAGGTTAAGAACATTTGAGAGAGAAAGGCATTTTAGAATGTTCACTCAGAGAGCAAATGATCTGATGTCTTCTATTTGCTGCTATACTATCAGAGATTCTATTTCAGATTGCTTGTCTAATCAGAAAGATTTTCAATTTTTTGACCTTACTTGCTGACCTTTCTGTCTCTTGAAACTAAAGAATCCCACATACTGATCTTGCAAAATGGAAAGTCTTCCTATACCAGTATGTCTGATTTCAATTATTTCATATAGCATCACTTTAATTTTTTTTCTTTTATGCTTAGGAGAGGAGGAGGAGGGAGAGAGATATAATATTCCCGCAATGGGAAATGCTGTAATATTCACAAAAAATCAAGGATGCCAAGTTCTAGACAACCAGCTTTTATTCCTGCCAATGATACATGCTGTCCGACTTATGAGCACATATTCTTTAATGAAAAACCCTGTTTTGTTGTTAAATCTGTGTGACACACCACAAAGTGTGTGCAAAACAATCATACAAGAAATGGTTGTTGAAAAAATAAATTATAAAGCAAGTTTTTTTTTTTAACCTCATGTTCCTGCAGAGAGGAAATAGTCTCTGCAAAATGGTAATACTCTAAGTTTGCAAGAATTAGACTAAATAAATAGAAAAAGCACTGGGCAAGTAATCAATCATACTTCTGATTATTTGCATTAAAAATATTTAACTGCATAATAAGATTTTTCTTTCTTTGTAAAGAGAAAACTATTCCTACTTTATACTAGGCTGTCATGCATAGATATCTATTATTTCTTATTCACATGCAAATTTAAATCATTAAAAAAGAAATATTTATTATTTATTTAAAATATTTACTTAAACATTTAATATTTAAATAGCTATTTAAAATATTCATTTTCTAATGACTGATAGTAATATTTAATAATAATCATTAGAAAATAAATATTTTAAATAGCTACATAAGAATGGTAGCATTTTAGGGTAGTATTTGTATATGTTAAATGGTTAGATTTGGAACAGTTTTGGTTTGTTACTTTTTTTGACTTGTTTTTGCTCACATGCAGTGCAATTTTAGAAAGATGTGTAGTATTATGATACTATTTTACGTGAAATGCTTACTAGATTTGGCAGAATTTAATTTGAGATCTCAATCAAGCATTGGGCTCCTTTCCTCTCGATGTCAGTATGTTGTCTAAGAGCTTCTTTTTTTATTTTTATTTTTTTTTAGTATATTGAGAAATTTGGCTGTCTCTGTACTCTTCTTGTAAGAATTTTACCTGCTTGTATATAGTTAAATTCATAAATAAGCTGCCCTGTATTTTTTTTGCTGATAGCCCTTCCAGCCAGCCAAACATTTCAGAACCATGACTTGACCGAGTACTCATTGATCACCCAGTATGGGATGATAGTTTTAACCTCATATCAGCATTAGCTTCCTGTTGACTTTAATACCAGTAATAGGAATACCGCTTCAGAGAAAAAAGAACCACTTGAGACTTTCTACATTTATTTTCATACGTTAGCTTATCCTGAACTTCTTCCTAAGTCTTAGGTGGAGGAGGAAGCAAGAGAGGCAGCCCTTTTGTGAGTGTGTGTTAGACTTAAAGTACATTCAGAAACATCCCTGCTGCCTTAATGGAAAGGAGTAAGACTCATTAGTAGGATTTTTTCAGTGGTAATTTTAGATAGCAGTAGAGGAATACTGTGGCTTCCGATCTCTGGGAAAAGAAGTTGATTTATGTTCCTTTTGGAAAGAGAACTGCTCTCAGGGAGTCTTTTCTACTTTGCCTGTTGACATTACTCACCCTTCTCTCTCAATACAGACCTACTTTTGCCATATGGTTTCTTTCTTTCTTTCTTTTTTTTTTTTATTAAGTCATTTGTACATAGATCATAAATACATTTATGCCATCATGAGATTCGATGTGTTGATTATTTGTACAAATTGGAGTGCTTACATCCTACTAATCAACATAGCTTTCACCTCATTTACCCAATTATAGCATTAAGACATTTGTGTTCTACATCTGATAGATCCAACTTGTACTTGCAATGTGCTCCATTAGGTGTGGTCCGCCTACTAACCCTCCCTCTATAGGTCTGCACTTACAGACCTTCTAGCTTGCTTCAGTCACCTAAGAATCTTTAAAGATTCTGAATCCACAATCCTAAAAAAAAATATTATTCTAGGGAAAAGGTTAGGTCTGGTACTTTCCCTTGAGTCTATCAATTTTGAGCAAAGTAACATGATTATTTAAAAACATGGTACCCCCAAAGGGATGGATAAAAGGGAAAAGAACAAGTTTCTAGAAAATAGAAAAGGAAGGAGAACTAATGGTTTGGCATATCTCATGTAGTAAGTCATCCCCAGACCCTCTACTCCCAATTTGAAATCTTCTTATCTACATAGGATGGTAAAATTGTATACTTTACACTACCAGGTAAGAATCTGTTATCACACCTCTAGTTGATCCTGTTTCTTTTTTATTATTTCTTTATTTTTAATTTTGGAATATCATAGGGGTACAATTGTTTTAGTTACATGATTGTATTGCACAGTTTGAGATACAGTTGTAAGTGTGCCCCTCACACATACAATGTGCATTGTACCTCTCACGTGTATCTGTGAATGAAAATAATCCCCAAGCAGCCTCAGCAAAGCTACCTCTTCTGCCATCAGGAACTGTTTCTTCTTGGTGGCCACAGGCCCCAAAACTTTTTGAAGCCTTGGATGTCCCTTCTCAAGTCAGTCCTGACACCTGCCATCATTGTTTGATGTTCAGCCCCGGATCCCTCCCATGTGCTGACTGGGTTTTCCCCTGCTTTCCACTCAGTATGCAATGCTTAGCTCTATGTCCACAGAATTGCGAGGTGGCGCCAGCCACAGTGACCACAGCAACACAAATCTCCAGGGCAAGGCACAGAACTCAGAGGATGCAGAGTCGATATTGGAGGACGGTCTCCCATAACATCTGAAGATTTTCTCCTCCTAGGTTTCAAGCGAGAAAAATAGACACTGTTTGTTAAAGTTACTTGTTGAGCAAAAAAATTGGTATACAAATTCTTAATCATTCACATTTTTCTGTTGTTCATTAAATTGCAGTATCTATTAAGACATCTCAATCTGTTTTACAAATCCTGATAAATGACTTTCTGATCTTAATCCTAGGTGTAAAGAGTTGCACCTTGTTCTCTGGATCTCACTGTACAATTGATTAACTGATAATGTAATTAATACATAGTACCTCTTTGTCAGTCTTCATATATTGTCTGTTCATCTAACATTTCCTATTCGTTTGTTACTGTGGTAGGAGGAATCATTGTCAACAATTATGATGAACTATAAAGAAATCCATGTACAGAAATAGTTAAAGAGAAATTATCCAGAGATCTTCCACTAAAAAATAAGTAGATGAGCTCTGTACCACAATTGTAGCATAAAACTAATGAACAAAGCAGTTCAATTATTTTAAGTTACTAGAACTTATCACTAATTAGACTTGAAATCCCTCTAGAATTCAGTATGTACTTAAAAGGATATCTCCAAAAATCTTGACAAAAATCAAAAGAGAAAGCTCTTGGATTATTTTCTATCAAGTACAGTGCATTCTTTTCTTTCCATAAGAGACAACATGAACTTCACCTGTTAACAATTATTCAATTAATTCAATCAGTAGAGTCTGTCTTGCTTTTTTGAGGTTCAAAATTAAACAAAAAACAAAGCTCAACACAAAGGTTTTCTCAAAATACCAGACTATTTTTTTCTTCTGCATGTTATAAATATAGTAAAGATTATAAACCATACTAATTAGTCTTTGAATTCACAATTTTTGATGATTCATTTCTTTTTAAAAATTTTTTACACTGGCTTCCTTCTCACTCTTCCAAGCCTAAAACTCAAAATCAATAAGGTAATGACAATTAAATAAAAAAAAGACCAAAATAATTGTTTCTTATCCATGTTTATTTCTTATAGAAAATGTTAAAATCTATTTCAAAGAATAAAGTGTTATTCCTCTTTCTAGACAATACATCATCTTATACAGGACACATGTGCATCCTTATTAATAATTTAATAAATACCCTTAAGACAAGTTTTGCTATAAGATGACACAGTGCACAGAAAGCTAGATTAACAAAAAGATCCATTAATATTTTCTGGGTCACTAAACCATATGGAATTTAAATTAGCTAATCTATAGAAAAATTGAGCCCATGATTTATAACTCTTTTGAAAATAAGAGTCTTACTCAGAATTATATGGGGACACTGTATCTGTTTGTATGGTCAAAAAACACAAGTGGGAGTGCTCAAGAAAATAGTTATAATAGATTCTGCAATATTGCTTTTGTTTAAGTCAGTAGGTTCTCAACCTAAGCTCCTTGGGTAGATTCTTTACCTGTTGTTTCCTTTACACCATTTTAAAAGAATTATGGTTAATTTTAGAAAAAAGAAAATCTCCCTGAAGTTAGCTAAATAAAAATAACATTTTAGGATTTTCCGGAAGTATTTAAACAAAGCTTTCAAAATATTATATCACTTTCAGAAATGAGATCCATTATCTCAAAAGATCATTTGCTACAAAACTGAATAGGGGTTGGGAGTTTAATTTGTTGGGTCTTATGCTATGTTCCTGCTATCCCAAACAGAACCTTGAGATGCTAGCTCAACACTCAATTTTCAAAAGAAAATGATTCCAAATTTTTACAGCAAACCTTGTGTTTTGGGGGGACATTTGGAAGCATCCTTTGTTCACATTGGGGTGCAGGTTTTATTTCCTACGTATTAAATCTCCTTTACATACCTTCTCCTCGTCTGTCATTATCTCTATTCTTTGTTTCCTGTGTCTTTCATTGATGAGTAATCCTTACTTTGTAACCACATTCATTTTTTTTTGTGTGTGTGTGTGATTTTGATTTTGAAGTTTTGTTTTTAAAGTACATTCTGCCTATAGACAATAAAGATATTTGATTATGTAATATTCCACTGTGGTATATGCACCACATTTTCTTTATCCATTCATCCATTGATGGATACTTAGGTTGATGCCACATCTTGGCTCTAGTGAATAGTCCCGCAATAAATATGGGGATGCAACTATCTTTTCAATGTAATGAATTTCCATCCTTTGGATATAAACCCAGCAGTGTGATTGCTGGGTCACGTGGTAGTTCTAATTTCAGGTTTTTGAAAAACCTCTATTCTCCATCGTAGTCACATTAACTCACATTTCTGTCAGCCATATACAAGGGTTCCCCTTTCTCCACATCCTCACCTGCCTTTCTGATAAAGTTCATTTTAACTTGGGTAAGAGCTTTGATTTGCCATTCTCTGATGACTAATGACATTGAATGTTTTTACATATACCTGTTGACCATTTGTTTGTCTTCATTCAAAAAATGTCTGCTCAGATCCTTTGCCCCTTTTGGTAAATGGATTGTTTAATGTTTTTATTTTTCCTGTTGAGTTGGTGGAACTCCTTATATATTCTAATTATTAACCCCTTTCACATGATTAGTTTGCAGATCTTTTTCCCTTTCTGTGGTTTGCCTCTTCACTTTATTGATCGTTTTCTTTGCTACACAGAACCTTTTTGCTTTCATTGACTGTGCCTTGGGGATGTTACTAAAGAAGCCTTTGCTCAGACAAATGTCATGACGCATTTCTGCAATGTTTTCTTTTAGTAGTTTCATAGTCAATTTCATCAATTTCTTAGATTTAAATCTTAAATTCATTTTGATTTGATTTTTGGATATAGTGATATATAATGTCTAATTTCATTCTTCTGGATATAGCTTATCAGTTTTCCCAGCCCATTTATTGAAGAGACTATCCTTTCAACACTGTATGTTCTTCAAAACTTTGTTGAATATAAGTTCACTATAGATACGTGGAATTATTTCTGGATTCTCTATTTTGTTTCTTTGGTCTATATGTCTGTTTTATGCCAGTCCCATGCTGTTTCAGTTACTATCGGTTTGTAGGAGAATTCAAAGTTGGATAATATGATTTCCTCTAGTTTTGTTCTTTTTGTTCAGGATGGCTTTGGCTCACCAGAGGCTTCACAATATCTATTCCTGTGATTATCCTTATTTGAAGCTTAAATGTTTAGATTTACTTGCTGGAGGAATACTACACACAGATTACTGATAAATGAGTTTTATGAGACAGAATCGTGTTTTTGAAATGATGTCAGAACAGCCTGGGAATTTTTGCCCTATCACCAGAATCTACAAAAAAGTCAAGCACACCAGCAAGAAAAAAAAAAACATCAAATATCCCATTAGAAAGTGGGCAAAAGATACGAACAGAAACTTTTCAAGTGAAGATAGATTTACAGCCAACAAATACATGAGAAAATGCTCAATATCGCTAATCAGCAGGGCGATGCAAAATGAAACCACTGTAAGATGTCACCTAACTCCAGTGAGAATGGCTAATAGCGGAAAGTCCCAAAGCAAGAAGTGTTGACACAGATGCAGAGAGAAAGGAACACTCATTCACTGTTGGTGGGACTACAGACTAATACAACCTCTAGGGAAAGTAGTATGGGGGTACCTCAAAGCACTAAAAGTAGACTTGCCATTTGATCCAGCAACCCCACTATTAGGTATTTACCCAAAGGATAAGAAGATATTTGTAAGAAAAAGACATTTGTACCCAAATGTTTCTGGTAGCACAATTCACAATTGCAAAGATGTGACAACTCAAGTACCCATCAATGAGTAATGGATTAATAAAATGTGGTTTAAAAAATGCTAATCTAATATTTTTTTTAACAACCTGAATGTAATTTGAGAAAATTTTCCTAAGTGAAATATCTCAATAATGGAGAAACAAACACCATATGTAATCCATAATAAATTGGAACTAGTCCATCAACACTTAAATGCATGGATGGAAGTAAAATTCAACTGATATCAAGTAGGTGGAAAGGGGGAAGAGAGGTAGAGTAAGTTAACACTTAACCAGTGCAATGCACATATCCTGGGTGAAGGGCACTCTTATAACTTTGATTTAACTTGTATAAATATCTGTAACCTAATTTGTGTTACCCTGTAATATTCTGAAATTTAAAAAAAGTCTCATGTCATAAGACACATATTTTGTATGCCAAATGATTTTAAAACACCAAATGATAATACTAGTTTATATTAATGAGTAAAAAAATAAGACTATTGAAAATTCATTTACAAATTTTAAAGGTATAATTAAATTTTAAAAAGTACAAAGGACTTCAATGGATTTATTATATTTTTAATACATCAGTGACACCAATGCCAGATTATTTTAATAAATTATTATGAATGGAAATAACAAGATGTATTTTTACAAAAGTGATTCCTCACGAGTAAAGGAATATGCAAATTATAAAACACTGGCTCTATTTTAAAAGATGATCTTCCCATGAGTATGCATTTAAGTTGAATTCGTTGTTCTGAAGGACAAATAGCTACTCCAAAGAGTGTCCTTTAAATCTCTGAGGTTAACATGAAACTTAGTAAATTGATACTGTAGAACCTAGTGAAAGATTAGAATATAAATAAAGGACCTCAAACTTTACTGCTGACTTTGAGATTTGGAAATAATATTTGTTACATTATTAGAAAGCTATTGCTTTTTCAATGACAAATTATTTGTCATGAGGGGCTGTAATCATTAGACCGCATTTTGGATTGTATTGATTGTGCAAACCTGAGGTATAGTCAGTTTTATTATACGTTTTCCCCTCAATTTCTCTTGCTAGATCAGATGGTGCTTTAAATACAGTTTTTTCTGGACAACAATAAAGAAAATACAGTGTTCACATAGGAGAGTTGCTTTGTTTTAAAGTGCAATATAACATTGCAAGTTTAATTGCATCACTATGTTTTTTGGTTTCTATTTTAGTCATCTTCTATTCATAGATTTTATGACAAATGTCCCGTTTATTACACAGTTCAGCAATGAGAAAGAGAAAATGAGCCACCCTAAAAATCTGAGACCTGCCCGCCATTCTAGTTAGTTCCTCCTTGCGGTATTTAAAAGCAGACCTGGCACCTAGAGCTACGTCATAGGATTCTCTAGTTAGATGCAAACATTTCACAGAATCTCTATTTCAGACAAGGTCACTCTGTGACCATGATGAAGTGGCACAAAACCTAACATTTTATAATGTTTTTAAGGAAAGATAAGAGCAAAACTGCTGTGCAAACTCAAAAATATCAAATATCCCTTGTTCAAGCTAATAGGAGTGACTGCTTCAATCTTGCCCCAATTTTCTCTCCTTCTAGTTAAGATTTATTGTTACTCAATCATTTAATTATCCACATTGCCAATAGCATTAGATCCAGAACATGCTTATTTGAAGTTTCCCCAAAATTGCCTAATCAAAACTGAAATCTTGTCATGAGCCTTTAAGAAACCCTCCTATGGAGGCATCCCATACTGAGTTTCTCATTGGGTGAATTCTCCTTTGCTATAAAACAACACAAGCCAAATTTGTTCTACTGGTGTGTTTCTGGTCATCTTTTTGAAGGACATTGGACCTATTCACTATAACCTTAGTTACCATGCTTAAAACACACACACACACACACACACACACACAGCAAAACAACAACCAAGTGAAATCTATCAAGGTAATAATTAACTTCAGAATTCATACCTAGTTATTATCTTGAATCCCAATCAATGCTGAGTGAATTGTTTCTAATATAATTCAACATTCTCTCTCAAGGCACCAGAAATTGTACTTGAAAATAAAAAGTAATTCTAACTCTAGCCTGAACACCTACTTTAAAAACACTTAAAGAAAATCAAAAGGAAACCCAAGATGAAAAATAAAGTGTTGCAATTTTCATCCTATCTAAAGAGTAACTTCTCAAAAATAGTATTTTCAAAACTCTATTGCATAAAATAGTAAAGCTTTCATTTAAATATCAGTTAATTAATACTGACTCTTCACAAACTCCTCAAAAATATGTAATAGATAAGGAACTTTCCAACTCATTTTAGAGGGCCAGTATCCCATTGATATCAAAACCAAACAAAGACCCCACAAGGTAACAAAACTACAGATCAATATCTTTTATTTATTGAACAATCCCCAATAAAATACTAAAAAGAATGGCAACATCTAAAAAGAGTTATACAGCATGACCAATTACTATTTGGTCTAGGAATGTAAGGTTGATTTAACATTCAAAAATTAATCTAATACATTATGCTTACAGAATAAATAAAAACTCTCACATGATCTCAATAGACAGAAAAGTAATGTGACAAATCTATTGCCCTTTTATGATAAAACCAAATCAACCAACCTGGAACAGAAGGAAACTTCCTCAATTGCATAAAGGATACTGACTAAAATCCCACAGCTGATGTCGTATTTAATGGTGAGAGATTGGATGCTTTCCTGCTGCTAAGATTAAGAATAAGAATGTGAACTCTTGACACTTCTGTTCATACAGAAGGCCTTAGCTAGGGCAAGTAGATGAGACAAATAAATAAAAAAAAGCATTTGAATTAGAAAGGCAAAAGCAAAACTCTCTATTTGCAGACAACATGCTTTCATATGTCCAATAAATAGTCAATAAATCAATAAATGAATTCAGCATGGTTCAAGGATACATAATTGTATAAAAATAAATTATATTTTATACACTTGGCAAAAAAAATCTGAAAATATAATTGTGAAACCAATTATATTTACTATAGCATTAAAAAGTAGAAACGACATAGAAATAAATATAACTGCACACAACCTTATATTCTGAAAACTACATTGTTGAAATAAGTTAAAGAGTATCCAAATAAACAGAAAATATCCTATGTGCATGAGTACTTCGTATTGGTAAGATGGCAAAACTCTCCAAATTGATCTACAGAGTTGACACAATTTCTATGAGAATCCCAGATCAGTTTTTTGTAGAAATCGATAAAATGATTCTAAATTCCATATGGAATTACAAGAGACCCAGAATTGAGAACATCAACAACAACAACAAAAAAAAAAAACTTGAAAAGAAGGAAGAAATTAGGAGGTCTTCAACTCACTGATTTCAAAACCATACTATCATATTATAAAGCAGTGTTTTTCAACCTTTTTTATCTCCCAGCACACTTGAACCTATAGCTAAAATTCCATGAAATATATAAATTATGTTGATTAAAAAAAGAATTAAAGAAAAATTATACTTACTGTGCTTTGAACTTCGTTAGAAAATAATTAAATTAATGATCGTTACAAGTTTTCAAAGCGTACCTAAGATGCTCTTACCGCATGCCTATGTGCCATGACACTCCTAAATCACTGCTGTAAAGCAACAGTAACAAAGACAGCATGGTACCTGATCAAAGATAGGCATATAGATTAATGTAATAGAATTAAGAGTCCAGATATAAACCCACACATAAATTTATTTTCAACTATTTTTTTTGTAATGGTATCAAGACAATTCAATAGACAAGAAACAGCATTTTCAACAATTGGTACTGAGACAATTGGGTGGCCATATATAAAAAATGAAATCGGCTAGTTTGTCAAAGATCAGCTGGCTGTAGGTATGTTGCTTTTTTTTAATTCTCTATTCTATTCTATCAAAATTTGTGTCTATTTTTATACTGGTACCCTGCTGTTTCGGTTACAATAACATCATGGTGTAATTTTAAGCCAGGTAATGTGATGTCTCCAGCTTTGTTCTTTGTACTTAAGATTGCTTTGGCTATTCAGGCTCTTTTGGGAATCTATATAAATTTTAGGACATTTTTTTCTAATTCTACAGAAAATGACATTGGTATTTTGACAAGAATTTTTTATGCACGGGTACATGTTGGATCTATTAAGTATAGAGTATAAATGTCTTAACACAATAATTAAGTAAACGAGATGAGGTATATATTAACCAGTGTGATATAAGAGTTCCTAATTCTATATGAAATCAGCACATTGTACCTTATAAATGCATTAATGTATACATGATCTACATGTTTATGATTTAATAAAAAAAGAATTTCATTGAACCTGCAGATTTCTATGGGTGGTATTGCTATTTTAATTTAGATTCTGCCAATAAATAAGCATGAGATGATTTTCCATTCATTTGTGTCATTGTTGTTTTGTTCCATCAGTGATTTGTAGTTTCTGCATGGGGATCTTATACTTCCTTGATTAAACGTATTCTTAGATTTTTTTTTTGTGTGTGTGTGTGTGTGTGTGTCTATAGTTATTGCCAGTGAAAGTAAGTTCTTGCTTTGGCTCTCAGCATGGTCCTTATTGGTGGACAGCAGCGCTCCTGATTTGTGCATGTTGATTTTTTATTCTGAAATTTACTGACTTCTTTACAAAATCTAGGAGACTTTAGAAGAAATCTATAAGGTGTTCTAGATATAAGATTATATTTTAAGAAAATGGAAATAATTTGACTTTTTCTTTTCCAATTTAAATGGCTGTAATTTCTTTTTCTTGCATGATTCTTGTGGCCAGGACTTCCTGGCCAGTAAAATGTTGATTAGGAGTGATGACAGTGGACAGCCTTGTCTTGTTCTAGTTCTTAAAGAGAATTCATTAAATTCGCTACAATGTTTGTTATGGATCTGTGCTATATGGCTCTTATTGTTTTAAGGATGTTTCCAACTATATCTACTTTGTTGAAGGTTTTTATCATAAAGGGATGCTGGATTTTATCATATGCATCTATTTCTCTGCATCTATTGAGATTATAAAATTATCTTTGTCTTTGTTTATGTGATGAATCACATTTATAAATTCAGTTATGTAGGGCCATCCTTGCATCCTGGAATAAAATCCACTCGATCCTGATGCATTATCTTTTACATGTGTTGTTGAATTCTGTTTGCTAGTGTTTGCTCACTTTCTGCATCTGTCGTCATCCAGATATTTGTCTGTAATTGTCATTTTTGTTGTTGTTGTATACTTTCCTGACATCAGCATCAGGGTGATAATGGATTTGTAGAATGAATCAGGAATCATTCCCTCCTCAGTTTTTTGCCACAGTCCCAGTGTGATTAGTACCAGTTAAAGATACTCTATGGTGCTGAGAATATTGGATAACCATATGCAAAAGAATGAAACTGAACCCTTATCTCCGCCTATATACAAAAATCAGATAGATTAAATTATTAAATATAAGACCTGAAACCATAAAAATTCTGGAAGGAAACCTAAGGAAACTTCTTCTGGAAATGTTCTAGGCAAAGAATTCATGACTAAGATTCTAAAAGCAAAAGCATCAAACGCAAAAATAGACAAATGGGATTTAATCAAACTGAAAAGGTTCTGCACAACAACAGCATCAAAATAATCAACAGAATATATAGATGACCTACAGAATGTGAGAAAATATTCACAACTGTCCATTCAAATACCAACAGATATCTAGAATCTACAAAGAACTCACACAACTCAATGAGAAAAAACAATAGAAGTCAAGACAACTCTCCTATTGGTGGAGTGGAGACCGGGAAGGTAGAGGCAGCACAGGTGGACTTCCCACGGTGCTGGCAATGTCTTTGTTCTGGAGAACGGTGCTGTGACAGAAATACTTATTATATAAAAATTCATCATGCTGTATATCTCATAGATGCATGGGTCTGCATACACCCCTATATCAAAAAATGTGTTACAAGTGCATGCTACTAAATGTTTGGTGAAAGATTTTTTTTTTTGAGTGAAACTAAGCTAAAGAAACACCAACACATATAGCAGTGCTTTTTGCAAAATGGTCGTTTTGTGATTATATATGTTTTTGTTTCCTAATCCTAAATTTATATTATGCTGTATTATAGAAAAGACTGACATTAGCTTTAAGTGGATAAACAAAAGTACAGGAAGACACAAGTGAAAAGAAGAAAAAAATGGAAAGTAGAGCCACACTAATTATACTGATTACCTGTTTTATATAAATGATTTATATTTATTTCACCAGCATTTGTCTTTTTTTACATGCCTCAATAACTAGCCCTCCCTTTATTTACCTCACCTCAGTGTATAGATATTTAATAATCAGGGAATGGAAAAAGCATCCCCATTCTGTTTGTTGTTCAAATTTTACCTATTTTGTATTTGCCCAACTCAAATCCAAGGGATCTCCCTTGGCTGTTTTCTAGATTTCTTCTGCTTGCTAAATTTTTATGGCATTATAAGTCTCAAAGAATATACGATTAAGGAAAACCTGATTGATACAGTATTGCTGTCTTAGACCGTCAGATTATGATTCTTTATTTCCAGGCTATCAGCTCAGAGATTCTGCTGGTGTAACTTCAGAGCCGAATCAGCTTGAAATGATGAAGTATATGGTCAAGGCTCCTTTTTAGATGACATCTGTTATTCAAATGAAAAAATGAAGTATTGGTGACTTAGAGCAGCTGTATCATAGGCTGACTGCAGGGAGAATTCCACTGTCATTTTGTATAAGGCAGGATCTTGATGTAATCAATCTTCATATATACCTTTGTACATTTCTTTAGTCTATCTGGAGATTGTAACACGTGATGACTCTACAATATCAAATAAACTGATACAGTTCCATCTACTTGCTATTTATTGCTTCAGAAAAAAACATTTCAATTTAATTCACCTTTAAAAATTTTTTTTAAACCTCTCTGCTTAGTTCTATGTTTGGCACCATGAGAGATTTTTAAGATTTTTTTAAGTTACCAGATTTTAAATAGCTTGCATTTTCTTTAGTTACTTATGGTATCCATACAAAACTTTAAAATACGATAACATTAATTTCAATCCTTTTCCTATCAGTACTCAGTCAGCTATCAGAGACTGCTTTTAGAAAACCACACGTTAAGACAGCATGATCTGTTTAACAGCAGGTGCTCGCGTTGTCTTGGCAAAATGGACTGCGTGATTGGCTCAGGGACTCCGCTGATGGACAAGTGAGACAAGGTTTAAGGTTCTCTTGCTTTCAGAGTTGGTTTTGTATTTTCTTGGGTGTAATTTTGTTTTTTTTCTAACATTTTGTGTTTCTCTTGACCTCTTAGTTCTTGAATTTACTTCAGGCCATGGCTGCTGCCAACTCAGCAGACATTCTGCCTCTGAGAAGCAAGACAAATGATGCCTTTGTGATTTCATTGGTTTAAGAGCACCAAATTTGGGACTATTCTTGTGGTGGCTTATTTTCTTCTGAGATAATTAATTTATTATCACCATTTGATAGAAGAAACATTTTTACTTGCAAATAAGTTGTGACTATAGACAAGACTGGAAGGAAATGACAAGACAGTCACCGTCAGTAGACTCATATTTGAACAGAGGAAAATAATTACAAATATTCCAACAGTAAATTTTTGCAATTGAAAGATGATACATGAGATGAAATCCTTTACCTCTCTTTTGTCAAAGAATGCTCGATAGAGTTGAAAGGGCTGGCTCTGGTCTTGATTCTGCCATTGCTGCAATATAAAACAAGTCATTCAACTCTTTAGGGATTCATCTCTCTCTCTTTCTCTCTCTCTAGCATAGAGTAAATTATTTTAAAATACAATTTCTGTTCTTGTTAAAAATCACCATTAATTCATTATTTAATGTGTAAGAAAGTAGACTTTACTTGAACCATTTCACTTAAGCTTTCCAGTGGTCATAAGAAAAAGACTTTATCACCGGGTTCATTTTACAGAATGAGATAAATGTGTTGTTCAGGATAAGACAGCTGGGCAGTAATGGAGACGGAGATGCAACTATTCTGTGTGGCTCTATTTCTTCTCCATCATGTAATCTTACTTTCATAAGAGGCAGTATATTTTCTTTTTTATTTCAGATTACTATGGGGATACAAATGATTAGGTTACATTGTTTATGTTTGTTAGGTAAAGTTCAAGTTGTAGTTGAGCTGTTCACCCTGGGGGTGTGCTATATACCCGGACGTTGTGCACCTCAGGTGAAAAAACTCGCATTCTGGAGCCAGCCTGCTGGGAGGCCAAGCCCAGGTCTGCCCCAGGCCTGCCATGCAACTTTCAACAACTTAGTCAAGTTCCTGGACCTCAGTTTTATTGCCTGTAAAAGGGTATAAGTAATTGCTCCTTATTTAGAAGGTTTTTATGAGAGTTCAAGAAGTTAGTATACGTAAGTCCTTTAGGACAATGCTGGTACAATAAGCATTCCTTCAGTGTCACGCGCTGCTTCTGTGCTTATCTTTATTCTTACTTCAAAAAGACAGTCATGGGATTAGAATCCCTTCATCTGCAGACATGGCTTGATTGCATCAAATACGTCTCTATTTACTACTGTTCACTTTGCATGACAAAATAGTCCAGTTCTTGTTAAATAGGACCTCTGAAAGTCAAGTGCAGTCTCACTCTTCTATAATAGCCTTAAAGATTTGATCCAGAAATTAAAATAGAAAATATATTTATGCTATAAATAAATTTACCAGGGTGATTATTGTCATGGTGAATCATTTATTAGAAGTAGGCATTCAATTGAATAACACCATGTGGCCAGAACTTTTTTAATACAGAATAATGTATTATGCCCACGTGTGTACACACACAAACACACAACTGGAATTAGATTCTTGAATTATACCATTGTGTCAATCCTAATTCTTCCTATTTTTTTCTAAAAAAAAAAAATCAGAAAAACACTCTCTCAAACTCTGTGGGGTTAAATTTATTCATAAGTTAAACATAGTATTTCTGTATATCTTTATATAGTAATCTTAAAATTCAAGTCTCTTTAAAATTAACTACATTATTAATGAAACTTGGTTTTTGTTTGACAGTTTATTTTTTTTAGATTCTGCTTTAAATCAAGTCTGCTTTTTCAATGGCCTTTTATAAAACAATAGTTTCCGAATCCAAGTGTTTATATGACTATGCTTGTCTCTTTAAAGGATCAAACTCATTAATGTTTCTAGGGTTAAATGAATTGCTTTCTCCAAAAGAGGTTTATTGCAAAGATTCACAGGAATAAGGGTGAAGGGACATCACCTCACAAATTACACTGTTCTCTCATTCTTCCAGAATATGCAATACACTTAGAATAACACAATGAATTCAAGCCAAGAGGCTTGCCTTTACCTCGCTCATTGAGCTTGCAAAGAAGAGTGTTAATGGACTCCCACATCACCTCCTTCCCGCAGAACTTACTCTGTAGCAACCATGGACTCTAGGATCAGAGGACTGGTCTCTGCATTCGGGAAAGCTGTTAACAGCAATGACAGCTTTATGTGCAAGACAGCAAACTGTTGACCGTTCATTCTTAATGGGGTGCATGTCCCAGCTTTATGCTAATGCTCATTTCTTCAGTTTCCTGAATCTTCTCTTTTAGAGCTATATTTTTTTCTGAATCATGTTTCTTAATCACAGTTCCCTCCATCTTATCATATTAATCAGTACTGTACATTAAAACAAACTAATATAACAAAATCGAATGATTAAAAACAATTCAGCCACACTTTCTCCTGATACTGAATTAGGAAGATAGCTAAAGAAACATCTGAAATCATTAAGTTTTATGCCTGATAACAAATAGCAAATTTGTGCAACCAAAAAGATACATGGATACTCTGGATCTACTTTTTGCCCCACAAAGTTATATTGGTGTATTTTATGAAAAGAGGGAAGATAGCTTCTGGTCACATGCCTGCCCATTGCTCTTTGCTCTTTGTTGCAGTAGTTTTTTGCCCTCCCTTTTCACTATATAGCGCACAGCAGTCACTGAGTCTGAAGTCTGTACTGGAGGAGTTTTTCTCTTAAGTGTGTGTTGATCTTCCTTATGGAATTTGAAAGTCAATGTCAAGGCTTATGGGCTTATGTGTTTATGTAATATAGCATCTCTCCCCTTTAAATGTACCTAACCTTGTCTCAATTGTATTTGGTTGGATTTTTTTCTGGCTTCACTGACTTCACTTTTTAAGCATTAGTTCTTTTCTTTCCTTCCTTCCTTCCTTCCTTCCTTCCTTTCTTCCTTCCTTCCTTCCTTCCTTCCTTCCTTCCTTCCTTCCTTCCTTCCTTCCTTCCTTCCTGTCTCACTCTGTCACCTCTGGTAGAGTACCATGGTGTCATAGCTCACAGCAACCTCAAACTCTTGGGCTCAAGCGATCCACCCACCTCAGCCTCCCAAAGTGGTAAGATTACAGGCATGAGAGCATTAGTCCTTTTCAAGTATAGTACTAGGTGAAATTATAGAAGCAGGACATACTGAAAAGCATAAAATCATCAAATGTCTATGCTATGGTCTATGGGCCAAGAATAATTACTCAACTACAATACAGCCAGCACATTTGCTATTAAAATTTTAATGTCAAGTGGCAAGAGATTTCCATATACTTCCATATGAAAAGTTCGTGGGTACATATCAATCATCCTACCTTTTTTGAGAGTAATACTACAAGTTTCTTTTTTTCAATTAATTTTGTCCATCATGATATTTTTAACATAATTCTATTAAAAAATGTTCTTTAAAATAAAAATTGGACATGACCTCTATTCAAGAACTGTTTCTTGTTTCTGTGAGAGTAAGGAAAAGATGTAGCTTAGTGGTTTAATTGGATTTTAATCCAGTATGATAATGGCATGCTCCTAAACATCAGAGATTCCAAGAGTGAGTTAAATAAACACATTTTATGAACCAAAAAAATTTAATGGACCATTAACTTTTATAATCTAGTTTTATGATAGCGACTTATACAATGAAAAGTGTAGACTCACTTTCGTTTATGAGTTATTTTATTAGTATGTGATTTTTGGAAAATAATAAAAACCTTAGAAAAATCATATATATAAAGACATAGATAATATATTAATGTATTTATTGTTCATTTTGGAATAATGCATACTCTGTCGACTTTATAAAATTAATTTAAAGATCATCCTTTGAGAAGTCAATTAAGTATTAAGAACTTTTATAGGAATGCATATTTAATCTAGTAAACATTAGAATTAACTCTTTTTGTTTCGACGGATGCAGTTGAGCGACTAGTATGTAAATCCTAAATACTTTGCTTTTTTATAACATTCAACTCACTATGGGAGAAAAGTTTTCTAGATTACTTAGCTGAGTTTGCCTTAATCATCATCTCTTATGTGTTTAATAACTCAGATTTGTCACTTCCAGTTGACCCTGATTTTCTTTGCCTGGTGACTGGTTCCTGGCCCTCAAACTAGAGTCATGGATACTTTCCAGCAATGCCACTGCCCTCCACAGTCCTGTCCCTCTGTGGGTTAAAGCAGAGTCCACCCTGCACACATTCTCACTGCTGCCCAGAGTGCCTCCTCCTAGTATCTTACCCTAGACTTTTTCTCCTGTGACCATACCCATTATTGTCTCACAGAGGCTGGATAGGATTATAGAGGAAAGTAGAAAGAGTTATAGAAATTGATTTTAGGAAGGCCTGCCCTACCAGTTTTCTAGGCATGCCCAGATACACATGAATTATAGCTTAGGCCTAGACAAAGACGTTTGTACCTGTTTCCAGAGAATTACTAACCAATTAAATGGCGTGAAGTGCTATATACCATATACGTTGATAATGGTCTTTACCAGGCCTATTAAATTATTTCTAGTGCCTACAGTGTACTGTCCATGTGCAATAAGAAAACTCAATAATTTAATAAAAATCTTTTTGAAACTGTTAAGACAAACTGCAATGTTCATACACAAATATCTATTACTCATACTTATTCAAAAGGCACTTGATAAAGACAAATTTTACACCAGTTTCTATACAGGAATTATGTCATTGAGTCATGACTATGGGGCTTAAAGAGGGCAGGATACTTACCCAAAGTCGCACAGCAAATAACAAATGAGTCGGGTTGCTAATACAGGTTTGTTTGACTCCAAACTCCATGCTAATCTCGGCAGATCTCCTTTCATTGCATTTCTCCCGTAGAGACCCAAAACAGCAGAATAATAAAATCACTGAAAATGAGAATGTTAATACATATTAAATTATTCCAATGCACTAAGCATTTAGCTAAGTATTTTACATGATGTATGCTATGCAGTATTCTCAAAGATACTCTGTAAAAAATAGTACTCCTTTTCCCATAATATGTGTGCAAAAATTGAACTTCAAAGAATTAATCAAGTCACATGCTAAGAAAGAGTTAGTGGCAAAACTGCATTTAATTTCCTAACTATCTTACTTCAAAACTCCCATGTTTAAACTCAGTGATAAACATGAATGGGATAAAAAAATCATCTACCAAAATAATATTGGAAATTAATTTTTTATAAAGGTAGCTTTTAGGCAGGATGTGCATAAACTGAGGGGTCACAGAGTTTGGGTGGAAGAGTGCTATATGTAGATAAGGTAGGAAGTACTCCAGCCTCCTCAATAAATCTCAGAAAGTTTTTTTTTTCTTTGTTTTATTTTGTTTTTACTGAGAGGAGATTAAATTGTGGAATCATTTATAGAGAAGCAAATCTTGAGAGGGCATTTGGCCAACCAAGGTACATAGTTCTATGGAAAATACTCTACAGTAGATAGGAAATGAATGGATAAAGGCATTTGGGATTACTTTAGGTAAAATAAAAAAAAAAAAAAGTTCTCTGAAACCACAGCAAAAGAATAGAAAGCTTGAATGAAGAAATTCAGGCATAGATTAAGATTTCTGAGCAGTTTTAAGGACATGAGGATTCTATAACACTTTTAAGAATAAACCATATACTTTAACTCATAACTTTAACTTTATTCATAAAGCAAAATACCATTATTATGATCAATGCAAGAGATTTAAATATTTCCTACATTATTTTTTCAACATGTAACTGAAAGGCAAAATTAATAAGTATAAAACAAAGCAGCTTTAACCAATATGGCTTAATTTAAATTTCTTCATTTCATTAGTATCTCCAACTTAAGTTCATATTAAAGCAGAGAAGAACATTTTTTATTCATAAAAGTATATCTCACTTTAAAGGTTAATAACTTAGAAAATATGGCAGCAATTTTCTTCAGTATTGGCTGACGACTACATAAAGGAATTTTCCACTATTGCCAACTCTCAACTTTATCTCTATTGCCATTTGAGTGCTATTGAACTAAATAAAAAGGGCCTAGCAAATTTTTATTATGAGAATTTTTTTATTCATGTTACTTATACTTGGATGAAGCAATGTTACTTATCTTTACCCACAAAATGATAATATCGGAGAAGTCTTCCTTGTTGCAGTCATTTGCAGACATAAAAAACTTTCTTTAAGGTAAGCAAGAATGGCTTTTCTGTTTCTAAGGATCCTCTCATACAAATTATACCAAAAATTTTGAAACTTGGAAATATCTCTGAAATGGTCAACTATGCTGGGATATGAGGATTGAGAAAATAGTCTTTATTATCATGAGGGTTCCAGAGAAGGGCTGGAGTAAACTTTATAAAAGTGTATGCTTGACTTAAGTTCTAACTTCTTTTGAACAATATTTTTCATTTAGGAAATACAAATCTCTAAAAGTCCCCCAAATTAAAACTACACTATTGTAAAGCATTTTTACCAAATGTCTTCATCTTTTTAGATTAAAAAAAATCTTAACTATTGGAGGTTCAGTTACCTGGACTTTAATCAACAACATTGCAAGACATTTCAAGAGTATCTTATCTGTATTTACTTTTAGTGAAGACATCATCCAAATGGGTAATCTTACCTAGAATAAGGGGATATACCCAGAACAGCTCATCATGCCATTCTCATTAAAGCCAAGGTCAGTTCACCAAGGGAGAAGCCAAAGTGTAAGCTACTACAATTACACTATCTTCTACGGTACCAAGATCAGGCTGTTAGGTAGCATAAGTTTGCCATCACAGAACTCCATTAGCCAAGCTTCCTCAGAGTCATCTCTAGTAAAACACAAACTCCATTCATCTAATCTGTCAGCACTCTTCTAACATAGTGCTAGAAGTCCCGGCCAGAGCAAACAGGGAAGAGAAAGAAATAAATGGCATCCAAATCAGAAAAGAGGAGTTCAAACTATCTCTGTTTACTGATGTCATGATCTGTGTCTAGAAAACCCTGAACACACCACCAAAATCCTCCTAGAATTGATAAATCAATTCATTGATGTCTTAGGTTACAAAATCAATATATATATATATATATATATACACAATATATATATATATTTCGGTAGCATTTCTATATATTAATAATAGGCAAGCTGAGAGTCACATCAAGAACTTACTAGTATTCATAATGGCTGCTGAGGTAAGAAAATACCTAGGGGTATATATACCCAGGAGGTGAAAAAATCTCTACAGGAGAACCACAAAACACCCATGAAAGACATCAGAGAACACAAATGAATGGAAAAACATCCACTGCTCCTGGATGGGAAGAATGAACCCTGCTGACATGTACACACTGCCTGAATGATTCAAAGCAATTCCATCAAAATACCAATGTCGTTTCTTTCATGGATCTAGAAAAAACAATCCTAAGCTTCATGGAATCAAGAAAGAGCCCACTTAGCCAGAGCAATCTTAAAAAAAAGGAGAAAATCTGGAAGCATCACATTACCTGACTTCAAATTATACTATGGTAATCAAAACAGCATGGTATAAAAGCAGACACAGGACCAATGGAACAAGCACATAGCTATGACCAACTGATTTTTGACAAAATAGGCAAAAATATACACTGGGGAAAGGGTACTTTAGTCAATACATTGTTCTGGAAAAATCGTATAGCTAAATGCAGAAGAATGACACTGAATCCCTGTCTGGCATCATATATAAAAAAATAATTCAAGACGAAATAAAGAAGAAAAATTCTAGAAGGAGACAAAGAAAAAACTCTTCTCAACATTTGCTTAGCCAAATAATTTATAACTAAGACCCCCAAAGCAAATACAGCAACAAGAAAAATGAATAAATGGGATTTAATTAAACTAAAAAGGTTCTGCTCAGCTAAAGAAATAATCAACTGAGTGAACAGACACTCTTCGGAATGGCAGAAAATATTCGTAAACTATATCCCTGATAAAGGGCTAATGTCCAGGGTCTATAAAGAACACAAACAAATTAGTAAGAACCAAGTAATCACACCAAAAATGTGCAAAAGGATATGAACTGATTTTTTTCTAAAAGAAAATATACAAATGGCCAAAAACCATATCAAAAAAATGCTCAATATCACTAATTATCACATAAACACAAATTAAAAGAGATAACATCATACCACTGTCAGAATGGCCATTATTAAAAAGTTAAAAAACGATAAAAGAAAAATAACGAGGAAGCAGATGTTGGTGTGGATGTGGTAATAACGGAAGGTTTTTTACACTGTTGGGAGTAATATAAACTAGTACAACTGCTATGGGAAACAGCATAAAGATTACTCAAAGAAATAAAAGTAGACTTACCATTTGATCTGCCAATTTCACTACTGGATATCTACCCGAAGGAAGTGAAGTCATTTTATCAACTAGACATCTGTATTCTGCAGCACAATTCAAAACTGCAAAAATGTGGAATCAACCCAATGCCCATCCACTGTTGAACAATTAAGGAAAATATGAGGTATAAAATGGAATATTATTTAGCCAAATAATGAGTGAAATGATGTGTTTTGCAGCAACTTGGATGGACCTGGAGACCATTATTTTCAGTGAGTTGTCTCAGCAGTGGAAAAATAAATACAACATGTTCTGACCTATAAATGGGAGCTAAGGGAGGAATACACGTGCTCATAAAGTGAGTCATGGACATTGAAAACCATACAGGGGTGAGGGTGTGTGGGCAAAAATCTACCTGTGGGGTACTTGACCGTTCTGGTGATGGGTACAGTGCAAGCCTTGACTTCAGCACTATACGATACGTCCATGTAACGAAAAGCACTTGTACCCCTAAAATTTTTCTGAAATAATAAAATAAGAAAATTAAAATTATATGATAATCTCCAAGTGAAAATCAAGTGCTGTGATAATACAACTGCATAATGTTCACTAGCCTTGCGTTTCAACTGGACGAATACATATACACTTCTCATAGAAAGTCCAGATTGTCTGCGGGGATATGTGTGTGTGTGTGTGTGTGTACGATCATAAACACTACTGTTATAATACACAATACTTCCTTCTCATTACCATTTCTACAGACTGAAAGGACTACCCAGGCAGATTATGTAAATTGCTAAGTGGCATCTCACTCTTGGAAGTGACCCCCTTCAATCCACTTCCTTAGATGGCTTGAGATCCTCCGTGAAAACTAAGTCATGACAGTTCCATGAACCTCGTCACATAAAACTTGTTACTTTATTGTTGAATCCGTTTAGTGTCACTTCTTTAGACCTTTCTATATTTCTTTCTTGCTTTAGTTTTAGTGGCACTAGTCTTTCATTTTCTTCTAAATTTTCAAGATATTCTTCAGTTTCTCTGCACATTAAGTTCCTTGCTCAGCCCTCTGCTCATGTGAACACGTAAATCATCAAAGATCCTGTTCTCTTCTCAACCACCAGGTATTTAGTGGTGAATAGCAGATCTATTTGTCATATATTCCAAACAACTATCTTGAATGGCCGATCCTATGGCTTCACTTTTGTATCTCATGTTCAAAACAATCAAAATAAATCAACAACGTTAGCCTTTCAAGGGTTTCAAGTTTTTAAGTGACACCGTTTACTACCTAGTTACCTCAGACAAATTTGTCTTGGTTCCCTTCACAGCACTGTGTCCCACCATGTCCCATCTGATAGGTCATTAAATCCCGTGATTCAACAGCTTCAATATCATCATGTCTGTTTTCTACAATTCCTTTGCCACTAACTTAGTTCATACCCCTGTAGTTTTTCATATGTAGAAAGAGAAGAGGTCTTCTATATTGCCTGGCTGAAATCTTATCCTCATAACCCTGCCAAAAATACATAAAAAAATGCCCATTTTCCACACTGCCACATTGCTACAAATCTGATCATGCAATTCCCAGGGAATCTAGGGCAGAGTCATGGAATGCAAGTCCCAACAGGGCAGCTGTGGCATCCTTCGTGTAACATCTGTGTGCTACGTATGCAATTCTCCTTCTGCCTGAAACGCTCTTCCCTTTCCCATACTTTTCATCTTTCAACTTTTATTAAAAGTTGACCTGAAAACAGCCTTCAAAAAAATAAAACAAAACAAAAACTGTTTTAAGCCCCAGACAAGTGTCATGGACCCTTATTCTGTGCTCCCAAAGAATCCTGCATATTTTTCCTAGAGTATAAATTGTCACACTTCAGTGTGCCCAATAATTCACTTACCTGTCCCCTTTATTCCAGAAACCCTTTGAGGACAGAAGGCAAGCCTTATTAAATTTAGAATTCCTCACATCTATTATTATTTCAGTAACTATTAGATGGTAAATAAATATTTACTGAGTAAAGATATAATTACAAAATATTACACAGAAAAAGATTCTCTTTTTCTTGCAAGGGGTTGCTACATTTTTTGTCCCTCCCCTGTTTCCATTATTTCCTATGTCCCATTATTCTAAAAAAAAAAATTGGAACTAACTCTCATAGAAATAATAATATTCTTTAAAATCAGTTTTTTTAATTTTCCAAATAGCTATATATTTAAAATTGTATGATTTCTTGAAAACCATGTGCTAAGTTCTGCATCCTCAGGAAGGATTCATTTAAATCCTTAAGACATAGTTACTAAGAACGTATGTCGGGATTGCCTTCTCTGGAGAGAGTATATTGAGTTAAATAGTGAGCTCACATGGCTTCATTAGGAGGATAGAAATCTAATGGTCACTTTTGAAGAGGTGCTCTAAATATCATCTTTTAAAAATTTTACCTTTACATTTTACAGCTCATAAACGTAGCTGTGATATTATCTAGGATTTCTTTTTGGTGATGGACAACAATCTTTTCGGGAGTTACAATCGTTATTAGTCTTACAGACTCCCTCTGGCACCTGTAAAGCGCATTTGTGAAAGTTTTATTAATTCACTAACATTATTTTGATCATTTAAAAATCCAAATCAAATTCCTGGAAAGAAGCACTAATATCCAAATATGTATATGGAGACCACTTTGTTTTTGCTTAATTCAGCTCAATTCACATTTTCCACATAACTACTACACCTTGAGAATTAGGCCAAGCACCAAAAGTGTAGGGCACGAGTGAGTGCGGTACTAAAGAAACTTCACTTTGTTTAGAGATTTAGGGTGGAGGAAGGGAAGATAGGCTGACCTAGAGTGAAAGAAATTAAATGTCCAAGTCTCTGGACTTTAAGTATATTGTTCACTCAAGTATTCCTGTTCCCAATTTTTATTCCTTGACTCTCATTAAAACTGGGTTATTAGAAAGATTGCTGTATTCAGAATTAAAATCCTCAATGATTACTTCAAGGAATGTGCGTAACAAGTACCAGTTTATAATGCAAGATATTATATAATTATACTGTTCAAGTGACATGAACACAAAAATCTTTTATGACAATAAATAAGTGTGATGGAATATTTTCTAATATATTCCTTGCAAATAAATATACTTTAAACTCAGAATCATTGTGAGTTGAAAGGTCTGGCTTTACCCATTGAGAGGATAACTTCGCTTCTAGAGGCTTGCCTTAGGAAAACACCTGAAGTGTATTAAAAGAAATAGGTGTGTGCAAATGATGTTCCAATTATGTTAATTGGAACATAGTAAATAATCACTGAGGCAAACAATTCGATAGTTAGGCAATAACCAAGCATTAATGAGGTCAATAAAATAGTATTTTCTACAAATTATGTTATGGGAAAAGCTTCTGCTATAATAAGCAAGACATTCAGGAATCAGAATTACTTTTATGATCTAAGTATGTTGCATAGAAAAGGTTGCTAGTAATAAAGATATTAAAAGTTTAGGTGGTTTTATCTGAGGACTGCCTCATTTTCCTTTCCCCTTTTATCCTACTTTTAGGTATTTCTTGTTTTCAGAAATATGGACAGATATTAAAACTATACTAAAAATTTATTTTAAATCATATAAAATAAATAGAATTTAGTAAGTATCTATAAAACTTGTCAACAATTCCTCTCTTACGCCTTCTAAAATGAGGATTGCTTATTTTCTGTGTCTTTCAATAAATACTCCAATGAACTCATAGGGTTCACTCCATAGATTTCTGACTACGATTTACTAAAAAAAAAGAAAAAAAAAAGCCTTAGAAATCTTAACCACTGTATAAAATAATACCCGGATGTTTACCCCATAATAATACTCACTGCTTTCCCTTTTCTTGGTAAATGTACACCTCTGCATCTCTGCATATTCTGGCATTACTTGGTTTACAGAGAATGAAAATCAAATTTTCAGCCACCACTGATAATACTCTGAATTTTCCAGAGTAGCAAAGCTAAACTTGATAAGAATGTTACAACCAGGTGGTGACTGTGGCTCAATGAGTGAGGCGCCGGCCCCATATACTGAGGGTGGCGGGTTCGAACCCAGCCCCGGCCAAACAGCAACAAAAAAATAGCCGGGCATTGTGGTGGGCGCCTGTAGTCCCAGCTACTGGGGAAATTGAGGCAAGAGAATCGCCTAAACCCAGGAGTTGGAGGTTGCTGTGAGCTGTGTGATGCCACGGCACTCTATCAAGGGCAACAAAGTGAAACTCTGTCTAAGAAAAAAAAGAAAGAAAGAAAAAGAAAAGAATGTTACAAACTACTAACAAGTTTTTCTGCCAAGGGTGGATTACTGAACCAATTGTGGAGGTAAAAACCATCCTTTCTGTGCTAAAATACCTATCTACCATCTAAACTTGAATAGGCTGTTTTTGAATAGTTGTAGTGTCTATAATTACAGACATTATTTAATACAATATAGAGATGAAAGGGAATGTGTATGCTTAGTTTCTTATATAGTTGATATAAAAATCACTTTATTTTCAGCTGCAAAAGGGCCCAGGCACACGATGGTCCTCAGTTTTACTATGTGCGTTACTCAAAGCCACAAGAACAAGAAGACCATCTGCTTTCTAAAAAGTCTTCTTGGGTTTCCATTTTTAACAAAATTGTCACTCATAAAACTTGAATTGGAGTAGTCAAAATCTTTGTACTTTTAGCTTGGTCTGGAATAGCAGACTATATATATAATTCAATTTTAAAGGATTGAAGAAAGACTACAAGGGTAATAGAAATACACTCTACCATCAGTACAGGGTGAAGAAAGCCAGGAAGGTGAAATGGTGGAGAAGAGGTCCCTTGAAGGAAATGAAATTAGAAAAGAGATAATTGCCTTGCTACAGTATGGGAAATAAGGCAAGCCGTTTAAAATGAAGGTCGTTTAAAGAAATGAACGTTTCAGTCCTGGTTTCACAGTGGACTTCGGTAAATCTCAACTTTTTTTTTTTTTTTTTGCTTTTACTTTCTAGGCTGTTCAATCAGGTATTGATTATTGTGGCTACCCACAAACCTTATTCTGATATTCACAGTGGCATCCTAAAATATCAAACCAAAAGTAGATACGTCAAACTACTATAGAAAAGGTAAGAAATGATAGTTGGGTGGAAACAGTGATTTATATTTTGACATTTTTTAGGCATTTTGATAGACCATATTGATATTAGATTCAATAAAATGAAACATGGGGAAACAATATTTTAGCAGTAGTACAAACTTGTATCTTCCCACGAAGACATAAACTCATTTTAGGCCAGAGAAAAATGACTTTTACTCACATTTGTACTAGCTCAAACACAATGGACATAAACAATTTCTATATCTTGTTGGCTTATTTGCTCAACAATATATCACCTGGAAAAATAAGTGTCAAATCACTAACTGTATCTAAAAATACAGGGGTATGTGCAGAGTCTGAGGAGCCAAACTACAGTTAGGGAAGCACCAGGGGTCAGAGTACTGTACAGAAAAATTGATACATCACTAAAAGCACATTACTAGTTTAAAAAGAAACATAAAAAGTGAATTATTTACATCAAACTTCATTGAGTGAAAAATTCACAACCTAAAATGACATAAACATTTTTCATCAAAAATATTTGGTACTTGAATTACCAGTTTTACATCCTCTTTAATATCTAAGAACAACGTATACAAGAGCTAAGTGAATCACCAGCTGTGAGACAATATCACTGAACCACTCAATGATGTATTACAAAAGTAACCAAATAAAAACATCCAGAGAGTCTTAAGTTTAAGTCACACACACACACGGACAAATTTATTGCAAATCAAATTCTTGTGTTTGTACATAGACAGTTATATGTCATAACAATAAAATGTCTAGGTAAACTAGTTAAAATTTTAACTTCTGTCTGTGACAGTAACAACAAAAAAAGTCAAGTAGACAGAGTAAGTAAACATGAACTTTGAAAGTACAGGGGTAATTCAACTAAATTCAAATAGTTCCAATTTTCCATAACAGAAATAACCCCTTATGGGGTAAAACATAAGGATGACAGTCAATTTCATACCTTTCTCTCTCTGTCTCTCTCTCTCTCTCTTTTTCAGAGATAGAGTTTTACTTTATCACCCTTAGTAGAGTGCTGTGGCATCACAGATCACAGCAACCTCCAACTCTTGGGTTTAGGTGATTCTCTTGACTCAGCCTCCCAAGTAGCTGGGACTACAGGTGCCCACCACAATGCCCAGCTATTTTTTGTTGCAGTTTGGCTGGGGCCGGGTTTGAACTTGCCACCCTCAGTATATGAGGTCGGCACCCTACTCACTGAGCCACAGGCACCGCCCCTACCTTTCTCTCTTATTATGAGGAATCAGATGAAGTTAACACTGGTGATTCCAAAGAATAAAGGGTATTTTGATCGCTACTGGACACACACACACACAAAAAAAAAAAAAAAAAAAAAGAGAGAGAGAGAGAGAGAGAGAAAGAGCCTTCAATCCCTGTGTGTTCCTCGAAAATTTCACATACTTTCATGCTGAACTATCTATCATAGATTAATTATTGTGCTAAATCTAATCAATTGTGTTGAGGAAGCAAGCTTATTTCAACTACATATAGGCTATAGCATGTTTACTCTTGTATCAGTATCAGTAGAGAGATTGTTCTAATCTCTCTTAAGTCAAGACCTGAGTAAATCTTGGTACATTAAAATTCTTCAAATTCAGAGAGCACATAGATTTCTACCCATAGCATGTTCTCTTTATTATTAAGATCCTAATTTTAAAAGGCCTGAGGTTTCGAAGACAAAACTGTATGTTCTGAGATATAAGAGCAGGATCATGAAGGAACAGTGTTTTAGGAAACCATTCAACAATTATTATATTTCGACAAATACTGTAATCAAGGATTATTTCTTTTTATCACAATGTTTCCTTTGACATAGATAGCATTTATACCATGTGTCAGAAGCTGTGCTAAATATTTTATAAGTGTTACCTTCTTTAATACCATTTAAAATGTTTTATTACTGAGAAAACTAAGATATGGAAACATTAAGTAACTTGCCTAAGGCTACCCCACTAGTGAGGGGTAGTGAGCCTTTAGAGTTCAATCCTTAACTGTTACATTGTATATCACAGTATTTTATTAATTTAGGAGAAATACTAACTAATGATGCTTGGTGCAAATAGATTCTATGTCCCAAATTAATGATTCATGGGATTGATAAGAAGAAACTCAAATTTATCCTAATCCCCTATACACACCTGCTAAAGCCTAGTAAATCTGGCAAATATTTGGCACTTGTTATATATTTGCTAAATCAACAAATGAAAGAATATAGTATGACTATCCAAATTGATTTAGACCGGGAGATGCCAATGTATGAGACTCATAATTTTATGCAATAGTGACTTTGACTTTGTTTCAAGGTGATGACACTACTTTTGACACTGTAATAACTCAATCATTATAAATACCATAGGCACTGGGATCATTATAATCACTCATTTTCATGATATTTGTTATATAGCTAATTGATCAGAAAGATAATCTCTAAGTTTGGATAAAGTATTATCATTTTTAAAGACAACTGATAATAGACAATCGAAAGTATCGAAAGTTGAGTATCGAAAAAATAGAATGTAAATGAATGTCAGCTGCTGAACTGAAAGTAGATGCTATAAGTAATTGTTTATTGAGTCTTAGGATCAGTGAATCACAGTAAATTAAGTTTTCTTCGTAAGAGCGTACACCTGAGAGCGTACACCTGGTCAATCACACTTTCGTAAATGAAACTTACTCTTGGGATAATCTTCCATTTTAGTTTCATTTTGTCTTGTTTATAACCAAATAGTCTTCTTAATTATAAAAAGCAACTTAATAAGAAAATATTTAGATACAAATTATATGTAGTCAAAATCTACTGAGTTATGAGAGATCAGACTTTGAAACATTTGGAGAGTGGATGTTAACGAGAATAGGCTAATGACAATGGAAGAGTAAGCTAAAATGTCTGTATCCTCGATGACATCTCAGCGAATTTCCAAGAGGGGTCACCTAAGCAGAAGGCTAATTATTTTAGATGGCTCCTCCGTAAAGTCACAGCTCTGTTATCTCTCTTCAGAAGTGTAACCTTCAGCAAAATGTTGAAAAGAGTTCTGAGTGAGTGTGAAAAAGTGCGGGCTCCCATGGAAAAAATGACTGGGCTCCAGATGACTGCCTATCCTCCAGGATGACAGGGACACCACATTGCTGAGACAGATCAAATCACAGCAATTTCATGTCTAACGTATGTGATGAGAAGTGTAGGGAATAAAGTCATTCTACATTGAGGTTTTCATTAATATACAAGGTGGACATAATGTCCGTGTACAATTTAAATAGTAAAAATAATAGTATAATAAATAAAATTATATAAAAAATAGTAATATTTAAATCGCATACGATCTTATGTCCACCCTATATAAGGATGATTTATATTATATATCCTTGTTAATAATTTAGGATATCAGAAATGGGATGAATGCTCACGTAAAATTTTTTTTAAATGAGTATTCCAATTATTACCCCTCATACTACCTAAGGAATACCCAGCACATAGATCTCGGTGCATCTTAGAATGGGTACAGGCGAAACTTACTAAAGGCAGAATACAAATGCCTACATATAGTAACTAAGAAAATGCCATGAAGGCTACGTTGAACAGTTTGATGAGAATATTTCAGATTGTATATGAAACCAGCACATTGTACCCCTTAATTGCACTAATGTACACAGCTATGATTTAACAATAAAAATAAATAAATTAAAAAAAAGTGAACCGGTCCGAGGGATATAAATTGTTGTATGTCAGTATCAATAGGAAAAGAGAACAGAACTCATTAACAGTAAATCAATTTTCTCTCCTAAAATTTGCATTGCCATTAATTAAACATACTTTGAAGATGGCAATTAAAAAATAGGATAAAATTAAATTATAGACTTTTCACCCTTAAAGTATTTTAGGTAAACAATATTTTCCAAAGCTTGCATAGTCTAAGTGCCAGTTAATGATTCTGAATCATAGAAAGTCCAGGAAATCTGGCAGTGAAGAACAGAAACATAGGAATTTGAGGTGTATTTGATTTAGCACTCAGAAAACCACTCTTTAAATTTGAGAAATTTTTCTACATTTACGTTACAAAGAGCACAGCCCTCCTCTGAGTATGCTACCCTCTATTTTGAAGTTGCCTGAATCTCCTTCTTCCTTCCAATGGCTGGTCTATTTTTCGCAAATCTATATCTATCCCACATTTTTACTTTGTTTCTATAGTTCCTCTATAATTTTATTTTTACTATGTTGCTTTTTGTTGTGTTCTGTCTTTGCCATATCCTGAAATAGCATCTACTTATAGCATCTTTTTTTAGTTCAGCAACTGACAGGACATGCCCTTGAACTTACGCAGAGATGCCTTGGTCTAAGAGTGTGTCTCACCTTCTCTAATCCATATGCCCTTTAAATATATATAAAATATATTTATACACAACAATATATTTATTGTTAATTTACATTTCAAGATATGTTTTGTGTGCTTTAACTAAAGCAAATCATATTATAAAACTAATTATTAAGTTGAATATATATTCTTTCTATCTGCCCAACCTCGTTCCAAACTTTTCCTCAATTTGCTGTGTCATTTATGCTTCCCTCCCTAGGAAAGCATTTCACAAAATTTTACAAACAATTGAACAAAGACTTTCTTTTTTCATAATAGGTCCCTGACTACAATTGAGAAATTCCCCTGTGAAAATGTGAGACAAATTTGAAATGGAAATCCAAGTGTTATAAATGAAAACATTAAGACTGTGGGGCGACTTTAAAAACTTGGGCAAACTGAAGCCACATCTGTAACCAAATAGTAGGCTTAGTAATCACAAGCTGCTATGAATCGTATGAAATCAATAGGGACAAAGAGTACCCAAAACATTTGCAGGCGTCTTTATTTACTAGGCGTTCACTGTAGTGCGTGTGACTCTGCTGGACTGCAGGTGTAGGTAAACATAAAAAAGTGAGAAAAACTAAGCAAAACATCCAAATCAAATAATTAAGAGATTATTTGTTTGTTGGTGGGTTGCCTTTTTTACTGCCATATCTCCTTTTTTGTTGTTGTCTAGTTTATATTACAGCAAAATATTAGAGAGATTCAGCTTATCCAAGTTGCCAACCCGAAGTGTCTCACGCAGGCTTTCATCCATGGAGCAGGTCAAGACTGAAAATGCTGGGAGCAGGAGCACAGTATACAGGGCTGTAGGCCAGACTCAGATAATGATTACTGGGGAGAAATGTGTCCGTGCATAGGAAAGTGGAGGAACACCAATAGAACATATAAGGAAGACACGGACTCAGGAACTCCAAGCTGATGAAGAATTCCTGCTCATCAGGAGTAGAAAGTTGTGGTTATAAGTAGACTGCCTTGCTAAAAGTTCAACGCAAGAAAGAAGGAAATGTCAGTTTTCTGTTGAATGATTGGATGTAAAGACAGAAAAGTGAAACAATTCAAGGGGAGAGGATCCAAACTGGTAAACCAAGTTCAAGTGAGGGCCACGCAAGTGGGCCAAGAAATTCAATTGTAAGAACCACTTGAAGTAGTGAGTTTTAAGACAGAGGTGGGGATTTATAAAGGGACGGGGGGGGGCTTGGTGTGTGTCACACTTTATGGGGGCAAGACATGATTGCAAGAGGGACTTCACCTAACAATTGCAATCAGTGTAACCTGGCTTATTGTACCCTCAATGAATCCCCAGCAATAATAATTAAAAAAAAATAGATGAGAAAAAAAAAAAAGATATGATAAGCTGACAAATGTCCCCCAAAAATATCCAGGCCCTAACCCCTAAAACCTGCCAATCTGTTTTGATATTTTGCCAAAGAGTCTTTGAAGATGTGAGTAAATCAAGGATCATGAGAGAGGGAGTTTAGCCTGAATCATCAGGTGAGCGCAATATAATCACAGGTTTCTTGTAGAAAGAAGCTGAAGAATCAGAGTGGGAGAAAAGAATCTGAAGATGCAGGAGAGAGACACAGGCTATTTGATGAGAGATGGAGACCTCAGAGTGACAGAACCACAAGCCCTGGACTATGGATGGCCTCTAGAAACTGGAAAAGGCATGGAAACAGATTCTTCCTTAGCACCTCCAGAGGGAATGCATCCCTGCCCAACTAGTATAGATTTCTAGTCTCTACAACAGCAAGATCACAAATTTGTGTTGCTTTAATACATTCAACTTGTGGTTATTTATTATAGCAGCAGCATGAACACAATAGGAATGGAGTAACATGAGTTAGAGACATAGGCAAAGCGCAGCAACTTAAGGTTGGAAATCACATAGCCTGTCGGTTTGAATGTAAATTAGTACCTTATAAAAAACAGTATGGAGGTTCCCCAAAAAACTAAAAATACAAATGCAACATAATCCAGTAATCCCACTGGTGGGTGTATGTTCCAAGAAAAAGGAAATCAGTATTTCAGAGAGATGTCTGCACCCCTGTGTGTGTTGCAGCACTATTCACAATAGCCAAGACATAGATCAACCTAAGTGTTAATCAGTGGATGAATAGAAAACAAAAATGGGGTACAGAGATCGGACAGATAAGTTTGGGAACTCATCCTAGAAAAAGTGCTACCTACCTCATTGCTGAGCACCACTACCATCAACTTTGTAGCACTCTCCTTGAGAAGCTGTGCACTGATGCAAGTGCCAACTCCATCCTTCAAAGCACTTTTTCTAGGATGAGTTCATGAACTTAATGGTCATACATAAAAAATGTATGTATATTCAGCTATAAAAAAATGAAATCTTTTCACTTGCAGCAGCATGGATGAAAATGGAGGTCTTCCAAGTATATGAAATAAGCCAGGTGCAAACACTTACCCACATATTCTCACTCAGGTGGGAACTGAGACGTGGCCCTCACAGAGGTAGAGAGCAGATTGGTGGTTCCCAGAGGGTGGCCAGGGAGGGAGAAAAAAGGAAAGAAGTTGATTAAGGTGTAAAAAAATAAAGTTAAGTAGAAGAAATAAGTTCTAGTATGTAATAATACAGGATGGACATTACAGTGAACAAATAATTTGTTGAGTATTTTAAAATAGTCAATGAAATGCAAATGAAATGCCAATGCAAAGAAAAGACAGATGTTTGAGATGACACATATGCCAATTGTCCTGATTTAATCATTACATACTGTATGCATGCACCAAAATATTACCCATACCTATAAGATAGTTATAACTGTGATGTATCAATAAAAATACCAAAAAAAAATTAAAAACTAGTCAAAAGAGCAATCGCACACCTACTGCAGAGGTAATAAAAATGTAGCAACATGGGCATAGGGCCTGACAGAAGGTACAAAGAAAAATCGATAGAAAATGACCTGTCCTTATATTTGTGGCAAGTACTATTTAGGTTTTCTTCTGCCTATGGACAAGACATGGCTAAGTCAGTAGATTCATATGAATAAAGGTAAAATTTACAAGTAGAGAGGATAGGAAAAATGCCACTGTGATAATAATGGCAACATGGCGATACTTTGATGAGTATCAGCCAACTCCACAAATGCCATCCTTAAACACTGAGGGTGCATTAACCCCTTACACATGGTGTCCACAAAGTTCATGTGCAATTATATTAGTTTTACATTGTAAACGGCACGTGAACTTTGTGGACGTCCTGTATTACTGGTTTTTGTGTCATCTGCTAATTTATGAAAAGGATTTCTTTATTTTCCCCTCAGGGATAGAACGACTCATTACTTCTACTCTTTCACTTTTCTTTCCCTACCTTGAGCAACTATTTTTTTTTTTCAGGTAAGTTTCTACTAAAATTTCCTTTATTACACATTTTATGTCTTAATAATTTAGCAAGAACTCATCTTACACAGCTTCACTGCGGGTTGCTAGCATCTATAACTTTCAATAAATACCCATTAACCACACACTAATAAACCTTATCTAAATAATTAAATGTGTCCAGCATACTGGAACCCTTTTATTCTAAGTCTGTGGAGAAGGAGAAATAGGATTTTATTATATACAAATGCTAATTTTCCTATAATTTTTGCAGTGTTTCTGAAATTCTCTACTTATGCTAAGTTACTTGTAATGCCCCTCGGGTGGGGGAGGAACCTTAAGACTTTTTGAATGATAAATTATAAAATGATGGAAACCTGTTTGGCTGCCTCCAACTCTCTGCCCTGGCGAGTTGGGCCTTCTTGTCACCCCCACTACAGGATTAGCCCAGGATTGGGAAATTCACTGTCAATGTGTGCTACATTTATGCTTGTCACGCCTATGATGGATATGCCAAATCCATCAGAGTGCAATTTCTTTCAGAATCTATCACAGTTCAATTTTCTATTGAAGTGAAGTGCAGCCTCAAAATTTTTATTACAGCAAACTAGACAGCTATTACCATTTGCTCGAAATCCCCACCCAGATGTAGCCTATTTTCTTTAGCGCATTTCTCCCCACCCTCAAATCTACAACTGTTGGAATGGGAAAAATCTGTGTCAGTTTTTCTCCAGTAAAAGATACTTTTGTATTTGTGGGCTGACTTTATTTCTCTGTCCATATTCCAGGTAATGTTTTTTTGTTTGTTTTTATGATACACCATCGGTTCCAACTGCCAACCTCCAGAGGACCTGAAGACTAAAAGTGATATTCTGAACCTCCAGGAGTGGGCTGGGAACTAAAGATCTCAGGTAGTTTTTGAATTACATTCATTATAGTTTATCTCTGAATTGTATTACTAGATATTACTGGTGCTAAAGTTGCTTTAATGTGGAATCTATTATTGCTAAAGAACAATAATTAATGATCTGTTCTTGAAATCTGCCTTTCGTCTCCTCCATTAGACCACTTCTGTTGTTGTCAGAGGCTCTGCTGAGTTAATCTCTCTGGCTCAGTCTTTGGATGACTTGAGCTTGTTGTAGCAACGTCCTTCTATTTCTCATTCTTTTTTACACTGATTTCCCAGCAGAATCAGGTGGGTCTTAGATCTATTTCTAACCATTTGCTTCTTCCAAACTCCTAGCTCAGATGTCCTTTTTCCAGAGTGGCTCATATTATCTGACACGGATGATCTGTTTGTCAGTACATATTCTTGATACTCAGCTAACAGATAATTGTTTTGCAATGCAGAAATGCTTCAGGGATATCACAAAGAAGAAAACAAGAATGAATCATACATGAACAAACAGCAACAATTTCAGGGCTATTAAAAATCAGGCATCCATGAGTTGACAGCCTTCTTACCTTTTTGGCCAGCCTACCTTTTACCTTTCTCCAATAGTCTATAGTTGTTATGATTAATTAGAAAGGCCTGTGAAAACACTACTGTGAAGCAATCATTATTATGGCTGTTATGATTTGTAATTATTGTGTTATGTTATATCACTTTAATGACAGTTAATTGAAGTATCTGCACTGATATTCATTAACTTCATTTTTGAATGAAGTAAATTTAAAAGGCCAAATGGAACTTTGTGTATTTAAAGGCCATTGACATCTGTTTATTTACAGGAAAAAAAAAAAGAGCCCTAGTTTAAATAAAACATCTTTATTTGATGTTGACAGTGGCCAAGGAGCAGATAGCTATCTCACCATGACGGTTATGGCAGTTTTCAGGAGAATGAATAAGGAATCTTAAGATCAAAACTAATTTGGGGAACCATATGCCTTAAATTATTTTAGAGTAAGTTTTGTCATACTTACGGAAATCTATCATGCATAAATGCATGCGTATTGATATATAAAAATATACAAGGAGCCCTCCCTTGCTTTGCATATTTTGATATGCATAAATTTCAGTTATCACAGTTTAGTAAAATAATACCAATCTCTCCAAAATATGGCCCAAATGTCACTTACTCTGGTGTATGAACTAATAGTCACTACAGAAAGTACAAACGGCACCGCAGGCTCTTCAGCCCATCGTGGTGTAGCTGCCAGGTACACGTTAGGACCAGGGCTTAATCACATCCATTCTATCAAAGTCTGTATTTATTCACTGTGCATTTCTCTGTTATTCTGTTCACACGCAGACAGCTAAATGTATAGCTGTGTTGCCTCCTGGTTCCCTAGAGATAAACCCACATGACATTTTACAAAAATGAGAAATAAAAAGAGAACATTGGTTAGCAAAAGTAAAAGTGCAACAAAGAAAGGAAAAGTCATGCTGAAAGTGAAGTCCAAATCGAACATAAATGGATTTAGAGGAAAAAGGTTAACTACGGAAATGTTGATAATTCCACTGTTCTAAAGGTAACCTGAGGAAATTAGTGAATTCGTAGACTTATCAACATAAATGAGAAGCATACTTGTAGAAAGAAAAATGTAGCTATCCCAGAGGAAGTCACGATCCTACAGTAAAAGACCTGAGATATTTCAGAGATATTTCACACATTCAATACACAGAGGCTAAAGTATTAGTAGTTGATAACTCTTCAGAAAGGAGCAAAACAATTTACTAAGGCACAGAAAAGAGCCTTGTTCTGTACAGGGCTTAGATCTATTTCTAACCATTTGCTTGGTTACAAAACTAGGAGAAGGTAAACACTGTTCAAATAATGCTTGATAGTTATTTATTTTTAAAAAGAAATTACACACTCATATTCTAATGCTCCCAATGTTTCAAGTGACATTCATTTTACTGTTATTTTCTCTTTCTATACATCTATAAGCAACACCAGGAGAGATTTGGGCATGTTGAGAAATGTGGAAGTGTCACAGGACATTTGTAATTTTTTTCATTTATCATCGAGATCACTTACTTTTACATTTAGAATCTCTTTCACAGTCCTCCACTATCAGACTGAAAAACAAGATCTGCTTCTATTTATGCTGTAATATATGGAAGTACATGGAAATAAGACCATTTAGGAAAGTTTGTGTAAAGGATGCACAAATCTTGAGTCAACAGTAAGAGAACAATTGTTCATTAAAGGGTAAATAAACCTCAAAGTGGTTCGTTCTGCAATGCAAAGCAGGGCCGGAGGGCAGAAACCATGTCATCTACAAGGAGTAATGAAGAGAAATTGTGAAAGAGGCTCTGCCCTAGAGATGATAGAATGGGGTCTATAAACTTGGGTAGATAAGGAAGGAGCTGCAATCCCAGTAATGAAACTGTCCAACTGTATGTTTATGGAAGTATGTGGAGAGAAGGAGAAACAAATAGTTCTGTAATTATCCAACATTCTTCCCTATGTTTGAAATTATCTGAAGAAAGAAAAACATGGGTAATATGTTGTCATTTCTCTCTCCCCCATGCACACAGTTGTAATGATTACAGACCTAAAATCACATTCTAACTTCGTGTTCTATCCATTAAATATATTTTCTCCAACTGGATGCTCTAAAATCTATACATTAATTTTGTTTTCTTATTAATTTAATAAAACATTAATTCTGGAGTTAGAATTACAGAGTAAATAATAAAAACATTTCCCCCTTTTTCTTTCATTTCAGGGGTCCTCAAACTATGGCCCGTGGGCCATATGAGGCAGTGTGATTATATTTGTTTCCATTTTGTTTTTTTACTTCAAAATAAGATATGTGCAGTGTGCATAGGAATTTGTTCATAGTTTTTTTTTTTTTTTTTAAACTATAGTCCAGCCCTCCAACGGTCTGAGGGACAGTGAACTGGCCCCCTGTTTAAAAAGTTTGAGGACCTCTGGATTAGGGGATGCAAATGCACCTTTGTTACCTGGTCTATTTTATAGTGGTGAAGTTTAGGCTTCCCTGTACCTATCACGTTAATAGTGTACAGTGTAACCACCAGGTCAGGTTCATTTCCCCTTCTCCTCCCATCATCTTACCTTTGGAGTCCCCAGTACCTGTCATTCTGCTAAGTGTGACCGTGCACACCAGGGGATTTCCCCCATTCATGTGATGCTGTGTGTTGGTTTGTCACATATGACCATTATGATTTTGAGGTATGTTCCTGTTATGTGTGTTGAGGGGGTTTATAACTAAGGGATGCTGGATTTTATCAAATGCTTTTTCTGACTCTATTTAAGTGAATGAATGGTTTTTCTTTTTAATTTTGTTGATGTGTCAATCATTTTTATTGACTTGCATATATCGAAACATCCTTGCATCCCAGGGACAAAGCCCATTTGATCATAGTGTGTTATCTTTTTTATGTGCTGTTGTCTTTAATTTAGTAGTATATGGCTGAATAATTTTAAATTTGCATTCTTCGAGAATATTGGTCTGTACTGTTCTTTCATTGAATACTGGTCTGGCTTTGTTGTTGGGATGGTGTTGGTTTCATAGAACGAATTATGGAGGATCCCTTCCTTCTTAGTATTTTGGAAAAATTTCAGTGGATCATTAGTAGCTCTTGTTTATATTTATAGCAGAATTTGGATGTGAAGTCATCTGGCATTGGTATGTTTTTTGTTGGGAAATAATTTGTTACTTACTCAATTTCCTTAATCATTATTGGTGAGTGAACTATTTCTATTTCTTATTTAAGGTTGGTTTGGAGGTTGTTTCTAGACATTTATTAATTTTCTCTAAGTTTTCTCATTTGTGAGCATAAAGATATCCATAGTAATCTCAGATAATCTTTTGTATTTCTGTGCTTACAATTGTAATGTCTCCTATTTAATCTTTGATCAAGCTTATTTGGAATTCCTATCTTCCATTTTTGGTTAATCTAGCCACCAGTCTGTAAAATTTGTTTATCTTTATAAAGAAACAACTTGTTATTTTACTGATCTTTTGTGTCCTATTTTGTTTTTTCATTTTAGTTTTGCTCTGATCTTTATTTCCTTTCTTCTGTTAGCTTTGTAAAACAATTACACAACTGAGTATGCAAAATTAGGTAGCAATTAACATTATGACAAGAACAAAACATCAAATATCTGTATTAACTATGAATGCAAATGGGTCAGATGGCACCCTGAAAGGATAAAGATTGGTGGAATAGATTTTTAAAAAAATCCACATTTATGCTGCCTAAAAGAAACTTGCTTACTTGATAAAAACTTATATATTCAAAGTTAAGGGATGGATTAAAATATCCCAGGTAAATGGAAACCAAAAGCAAGCAGTAGTAGGTATACTTAACATGAGATAAAGCAGAATTTAAATCAGCAACAGTAAAAATTGACAAAGAAAGTCATTACATAACAATAAAGGTTTCAATTCAAGAAGAAGATATGACAATCCTCAATATATATGTACTCATGACTGGAGCACATCTGTTCATAAAACAAATACTACTAGATGTAAGGAAAGAGATGGATGACAAAACAACAATAGTGGGAAGCTCCAGCACCCCACTGACAGCAGTAGATTGATCATCAAGGCAGAAAAATCAACAAAGAAACACTGGACTCAGATATGACTCTAGAACAAATGGATCTAACAGACATTGACAGAACATTCTACCCAACAATGTTAAAAAATACATTCTTCTCATCAGCACATGGAACATTTTCCAAGACTACAAAATAAGCCTCAATTAATAAAAAGAAATCAAAATCATATCAAGTATCTTCTCATATCACAGTGGAATGAAACTAGAAATCAATTCCAAGGGGAATTCTTGAAATCGTCTAAGCGCATTGAAATTAAACATCCTGCTTCTGAGTGATTTGGGGGAATCTATGATGAATTCAAAATGAAATTTTTTTCAAAAATAAGAATAGTAGGATACAGTAAAAACAGGTTAAGAGGGAACTTTATTGCATTTATTGCATTAAATGTTTACATCAAAAAGATTGAAAAGTCACAAATTCACAACCTAATGTCACACCTCAAGGAAGAAGAATGATATTTTAAACATGTTGGATGAATAAATTTTGAAAAATTAATGTAAATACACCTGTACTGAATGAATTAATATAATCTTTTAATGTTTTGTGTGGCTTAATCTATTTTTCCTTCCTTCAGTACACATTTAAAAAATGGGACAAAGTTTACCTTTATTTTATAAATTGAATTATGTTGAGTGTCACTGAGTATTTTTTTAAAAACTAATTTATGATGTTCTCTGAGTAATTTTCTATGTGCATCCAAGGTAGTAATCAATATACCTCCCTTTACAATTGAGAGGTATGTCCAGCAGTCTCACAGTTCTGTGATTTCTAATTTTATCTCTGAATTCAGGTATGAAGTAAAATCTTATAAATGGACATAATATGCAGAATAATAAATGACTTGCTGGAGAAGAATGTTGTTTATTGCAATGATTCTATTTGTCATGATTTTCAAGTAAAGCAGCCTGTAGAAATCTGGCTTTTCAGAATCACCTCCCTTATAATATTCCCTGCAACTAGTGGTGTTAGGCGGTAACTTGCAGGGTAAGTCATTCTCTTGCTAAGGCAGCCACTAGCAGACATCGTAGGGTGGAGCACTTACATCTAGAATTTTGGTGCAGTAAAGGCTCTGTCGTTAATATTCACTCCAATAGCAAGCTTTCCTTATGTTCATTCCAAGCCTGTTGCTATTGAGTCATGGAAGATGTTGCTTCTGACTTGACTGTGCCCTGCGTCAGTGCATTTCCTGACTCTGAGTTTTACTTACTTCAATGGCGAAATAAATGATTGTTTGCTTAGTGTATTTTGCCATTAAAGCAAAACATTCCGTGATTCTGAATTTCACTCAGGCAATAGATATGCATATGTGTGTGTGTGATTCATACACACATAAATACAGTACGAATCCTGACAATTAAGTATAAGAACTTGCCATGTGTGCTTACATTGGCAGCACTGTACAAATAACTCGGTAGGGTTTTCAGAACCATGGGTATGTCAGTATCCCACAGCTGTGTTTGTGTCAATGAATGGAGGTGTATTGTGAGGTGGCATTTGTTACTGCTGTAAAGGCAGACTAGGCGTTGGCATTGGTACATAACTTCCCCAGGAAAGTATTTTGAAGGTGACCATAGTAATATTCAGCAACGAGGTATGTAGCACTTTTTCTGGGATGAGTCCAGGAACCTAACTGTCAGACTTCATATGTGCATATACATATGCTGTTTAGAAGTTCTTTTCACACATTGTCTTTCAGGCAATATTCGATGTCAGTTTCTAGAGTCCTTCATTATTTTTACATCTGTATAATACTTTGTTGTGTCTATGTACCACAGTTTATTTAACAAATCTACTTTAAACCTATAGAAATTTATCAATATTGCATAATTACAAATTGTGCTACAGTAAATATACCCATTCCCCATGTCATATACAGTGATAAACTTCCACGTTTAAGTGGATTAGAGATTTGAGTGTAAAAAAGAAAATCTACAGGTAAAACAGGAATGAATATTTCTTTCCCTTAGATGAAGACAGGAGAGACTCAGACTCTATCAGCATATAATGTAGGGGACATTTAGGCATTGGGATCAATTTAATCACAGTGAGATCCTCAATGAATTAGGTATTAGATGCTTTTTTTCTTTATGTGTTTGGTATAATTTGGGGTAACTTCCATTAAGTTTGGGGAAAGCCAGTCGCCTGTTCTTCTCTGTGTGTAGTTATTTATCTATGAGACAGGCCTACTCAATTGGTGATTCTAAAACTGCACTGTTCCCTTTCCTTTCTCATGTGTGCCTCCCTCTACCTTCTGGTTCGACAGATCTATGCCGACATCCAGAAATCTGTATTTTCACCAAGCCTTGGGAACATTGATAAAGATGCTCCAAGAACCACATTTTACCAAATATATTTGACTTTGAGCTTCCTGAAAGCTACAATTGTACTATATTCATTTTTTCTTTGTTACTATAATAGTTCCTCTAACACATACATAAAGACCAAGAATAGTGCTACCCAATAATTACACGGGAAGTAAATAATAGTTGATGGTTAGTTTCCTTAATAAAATCTTTCATAGTGATGTAATTATTCCCAAGCTTTCAAGATAATACAGTTTAGATTTTTTTTTTTTTACTTCATTAGCTTTAGATCCTGTGGGAATGTTTTGCCTACTGTGATGGTTAATTTTATGCACCAACTTGACAGAGCTTGGGGTACCCAGACACTTGGCGACACATTCTCAGTCTGTGTATGGATGGTGTGAGGGTATGATAGGTGAGATTAACATTTGAATTGAGAGACCTAGTAAAGCAGATTATTCTTTGTGATGTTGGTAGCCCTTGTCCAGTCATCTGAAGACCTGAACAGAACAAAAAGTCTATTTCAGAGGGAACTTTTTCTGCCGACTGAATGAACTAGACATCGGTTTTCTCTTGCATTTGGACTGGGACTTATACCATCTGCTTCTCTGATTCTCAGGACTTTGGAAGTAGACTGACCCTGTATTGACTCTCTTGGGTCTTCAGCTTGCTGGTGGCAGATCTTGGTACTTCTTGGCTTCCACATCACAGGAACCTATTCCCTATAATCAAAATATTTTTTTGTTATAAATAAATGCATATTTATAACTATATCTAGATCAATATCTCTACCTACATCTATTCGACTCTGGACAACCCTTGCTAATGCATTCATCTAACTATCTTAATAGAGGCTGAGTTTGAAACAATAACCCAAAATAGCAAGAAAAACAACAAATCTTTTTTTTTTTACTTCATTTGGGTTTTTGTTTTGGATGTTGTTTGTTTCTTTAAAACTTCATAGAGCATTTTTCCTTATTTATTTTCTGCTTGGATGATCTGAACATACCAAGGGTTAAATAATATATATTAAAAATATAACTACCTAATATTTCCTGTGGGGCTTTGCATACAAAATCTCATTGATTTTTATTTTCAGTTTTGAGATAGTTATATATTATACATGTGTGCATATATATAGAGGGTGGCAAAAATGTATACACATTTTAAGAAAGGATAAAAACTGTATTAAAATTGTAATATTCAAGTCATGTTTGACTGACTTGCAATTATAAGAGATATAAGATACAATATACAGCAAATGTTATCAATATATGTTATTACAATTTTTATACACTTTTTCCTCCCTTGCAATATGTCTACATTATTGGGCACACTCTATGTATACAAACATATACCATATACATACATGTAAAATAATACACATGCATATATATGTAAAATAATATATGTTTATATAAGAATCTATCTACATATAGATGTGTAGGTAGGTAATAAAAAAATTTGTGTTCTATATATATATATCATACCAGTATTATTTGAAAAAAGAGTAATGTACAAACGCTCTTCATGTGAGATTAAGTTTTAAAATCACTGATACATCAGGTTTGCAATTTTTTAGAGCAAGTTATACAAGTCCTATCTTTGGAATCAACAAAGGCAAAACCCATTGGTATCATTTTTTTTTTTTGAGGAAAAATAAAACAACAATTTTTTCTGGAAATATTCAGGAAGTAGAGAAGAAAACAAACAGTAGAGAGAACAATAAATTTATCTGATGCAGCCAGATGTTGGCAGATATAGGGAATCATGAGTCAAGACTGACAAAAAAGTGAAGGCAAGAGAAGAAAGATGTGAACTTAGAAGCAAAAAAGAAAATCAACTTCTGCTGGCGTCTTCATGGCATGAGAAACTCACACCTTTGTTTCTTATTACTGGTTTTGTTTTCAGAGTGACATACCAGTCTGTGTGCTTCGGATTGTGATTATCTGGGCAAAGTGGGAATGATGTCATTGAATGATTAGCCAATAAGTAATACTCATGCAAATGGCCTGTTGAAAAAAATTGCAAATCCAAATAAATAATTTATTATATGTACTTTGTGAATTGGCAATGTCTGGAGGCCTCCATTTTGCTTGTTCTGTACACACACACACACACACCCCCCACATGGACATGAGAATAAACCAAGGCATCATGGGCAGGTGTTGTTTCCAGCATCCTTCGTTACAGTACTCACATCCCTTTAAATCCTCCCTTGCTGAGCTGGGGTGGTGACTCAAGCCTGTAGCCCTAGCACTCTCAGAGGCCAAAGGAGGGGATAGGATTGCCTGATGTCAGGAGTTCAGGACAAGTGCAAGACCCCCATCTTTACTAAAAATAGTAGAACTAGCCAGGCGTTCTGGTAGGTGTCTGTAGTCTCAGCTGCTTGGGAGGCTGAGTCAAGAGGATCACTTAACCCCAAGAGTTTGAGGTTGCTATCAGCTACAACACCACAGCACCTGACCAAGGTTGACAGTGAGACTCTGTCTCAAAAATAAATAAATAAGTAAATAAAAATCCCTGCTGAGGGCATCCACTTAAAGTAGTTAAGTATCAAAAGACAAGGAAAAAATTAGAGGATATCATGGCAGGGAAGTGGAATTTCAGTCAGGCTCATTAATTGCCCTTTTTCAGACAGAAGTCTAGTCCCATCATGCAGAGAATTTGCCTATTCTGTAGACACTTCAGGACAGTTATGCCCCAGGATGTTTTAAAGGAGAGAGTGCAGACATTGACAGCAGACAGATCTGAGTTTGAATTATGACCTCTACTGGCTATATGGCTTCAGAAATATTATGTAATATTATGTAATATTTCTGAGCCTCTATTTACTGTAAAATATCTACTTCCTTGATATTAGTTTGAAATTAAGGTTTAGATGAGACAATGCATTCCAAATGCATAATAAGTTCCTGATTAGTACGTGGGTGCCAGTTACCAAACTGGCTGCTGCTGTTGTTGTTATTATATAGTCATCATCCTCATCATGAGTGATTGGGAGCCAGAGTGTTAACCCTGGGAGTAATATTTTTATTTAGAGGAGTTCTTTGGGAATTTAATTAATAAATCATATTTGTGAAAATTCCTGTCTAGCACATGACAGATGCACCCACTCAAATGCAGCTTTCATTAACAAGACCTAAAAAAGGAGGTTGTTTTTGTTTTATTCAGTTGAACAGTTCTAAACCAGTTTCTGAGGCTTGAGCTGCAAATCAAGCAGCTTGGATTTTTCTTTTGCTACAAAGATGTATATTATTAGGACATGCTTTTGGATTTCTCCCCGGTTTCTTTCATACATTTCCCCAAATCTTACAGTTCTACGTGTAAAGAAAAGTGGAGATATGGTACTGACCTCCTGTCTACTTCTAGTGATCAGGATCAAGGATGCTGCTTAATTTTAAATTAAAAGGGAGGCTGTTTCATTCATCAGTCCTTTGAGGATCACATATATTTGAGATCTTTCTGTATGTCTTAAAACCTTGACTTAGAATGAAATACTTACTACTTACATTTAAATGTAAAATGATAATAGGTGTATTCTATGATTTTAGCTCTCTTTAAAGGCCTTAATAGAAAAAAAATATATTATTAGTGGCCATATTTAAAGGAAATATATATTTCATTATGTCTAAACATAGATATGTCAAACAGACTCTATTGTTCCTACAATCAGGGAAAAAAATTCTGACATCTGATTTTCAGCACATGCTCCCTCTTTGCTTTAAATACAGTTCCACATAGCATGAGGTCGTTTTAGTCAATAATGGACTGTGGATAAGATGGTGTTCTCAAAATGGAGCTGAAAAATTTTTGTTACCTCGTGCCATCATAGCTGTTGTGCTCATAATATTGTTCCACACTTGACCTTTCTGTTGCTATGTTTAGATGCACAAAACCCAGGGTGTTACAGCTGTCTGCAGTGCTTAGTCCAGTAACATGCTGTGCAGGTTGGTAGACTGGGAGGAATAGGCTAGCCCACGTGTCTTATGTTTGCCGTCGGCCTAGCCATCTAGGTTTGTGTAAATGCACTCCGCAATGTCCACACAATGATGAAATCTAATGACCCATTTCTCACAGTGTGTCCCGTGTTTGAGTGATGCATGATTGTAGTTTTGAGTGATTTCTGAACTAAGGATTTCCAAATAACCTCTTAGAAGGTGAGCAACCCTGAAACCACCCTAGATAAAAAAATGCTAGATGTTAATAAAGTTTTTGTCTGTGGCACACATATTTTTATTTCTGAATATTTTATTAAGATAATTTTAACATATTTATCCTAATACTTGCTCACAATTACAGTTAAACCATACTCATGTATAACACCTGAGATGTAGTCTTAATGTAGTATATAATATGTATTCCCACTTTTTTTGAACTATTAGCAGCGATACCCATATAATTCCTCTTTATATAACCTATTCCTGGTCCTGATACTTATGCAGTGGTTCTGAAATTAACAGCTTTCAAAAGAGACCATAGAAAGGGTTGTTTTCCTCAACTAACATTATTTTCTCCTCAGAAGATTATCAGATTCTCATTATTAATGTCTGAGGATAAAGACAGATTATTCAGATATTCAAATCAACTTTACTAAAATGGAGATGACAGTAGTTTGTTACAAATAGTTGAATAGGCCTCTAATGGGTTTCTTTTTCTTTTTATCTCTTTGACAGTGTGTGTCTGACCATGATAATATTACCATTGACTAAACAAATCAAGTTGATCTTAAAATATCATTATTTCAGAAAGGTTACTGAATTGTCATTGTACAATAAAGCTTTTGGGAAACATGACCTTGGGAATGCCTTTCTTTTTTTCCTCTTTGCGTGGAGATGGACAATTTGGCTTATATTGTAAAAGGGCAAATTTGCATATACTCAACGTTTTTGTTTTGGGTTAAGATATGAAGACCTCCCCTCCTCCCTAAAGAAAATGCAGGCATCTTTCGTCTTCAGTTGCTCCAGCTTAATAAAAGCGAAAATTGTAACTGATCTGAATCATTGAAAGGGCTTTTAACACTGAGCGTATTCTAAACACATCTTCAGGTCTGCTGGCAACTTTGTTCCCTAACCCAAAGTCTGAATACTAATGATGTGAAAAGTCTGACATTATTCAGGCCACATAAGAATTGCTTTTTCTCCCAAAAAACCACCTTTTAAAGATATGGAACACGGTAAGGTATATGTAAATATTAAAATGGCACTGTCTCATCCAGGAAGTGAGTCAAGTTTTCTGAATTGAGTTAGTTTATCGCCATGGGGGGATGGCATATTCCATATATGGATTGTTGATGTATGTAGACAAAAGTATTATAGGTAGGTAATACTTGAGGGGTACTGTGGTGTCAGCTATCTATAGCAAACTTCCATAAGCGATTTGCTGGAGCTCCTAAAATTCCTTCATTTGGAGTTATTCATTTGGGTCATTATTGTCTCCAGAGAGTTCTTATTGAAAAGCAAGTGTTATCTGGCAAAAGAGTGTTGATGTATTATAATATTTATGAGATTAGTCAGTTTTACTCTAGGGAGGAGGCATATGTATTTGAATGATATGAAACAGAATGCTTAGGAAATTATTTAGCATTTGTGTACGTGAAACTCTTGCATTAGATTGTCACTCTTTGATAGCAAGGCCCTAATCTTACTTTTATATCCTCCATTTCTTCATTAGAGTGCAATGCATCCATTTCAATATGGGACTTAAGAAGTGATTTTAGTCATAAAAAATCATTAACAGGGATGGATATTTTTCCAAAGAAGTTGTTCTTGAAAGTGAGATGAAAACGTGAATAGGTGTGAAGCCATCAACTGTATCATCCCCTGCAATTACTTCCATCTTTTTTGGGAGCATATCCTGACATCCATCCCTAAGCCTTCAAATAACCAACAGCATAGGAGAAAGAATCCAATTCAAAGAGAAAATCGATTAGCTTTTTGTTCTGTGTACAGTCCTGTTGTGATAGAAGAAGCTTGCCTAATCTAATTACAAATGACTGGGAATATCTAGATTGGAAGTAGACTAACCATGAGGTCAGTGTCAAATGAAATGACAAGGGCTGGACAGAAGTAAAAGCGATGAAATTCCAGTGTCTCAGGATAAAACATTAGCAGCGTGGCAGGATAAGTATAGTCTGCATTTCCAGTATGTAGTATAATAGCTTGATTTCATGGGACTTTGGAGGTATGATTTAACCGCCACAGGAGCATCAGTGACTTTTCCAAAAATAGAAACAATGACGTGAACACCACTGGATTAAACAAAATAATCCCTGTCAAACACCACATATGGCCTCAAATAATAATGGCCATCACCCCCACCTCTTACAGTGAGATACTCTCCAAACCACTAAACACATGTCCCACAATAGTTACTTTTGAGGAACTTTGGTCATTTAAAATAAATAAATTCTAAAGGAATATTTTTGTTTTCAATAGCAAAATAAAGATAGATCAAAGACGTGGGATTATTTCCGTGTTTGTGTTTCCCAAGAAAACGTAGATTTTCCTTTTGATTCTTCCCCATCTGGATCATGAACAGAGGTTAGGGCCTTTTCTGCCAGGCTCTTGCTAACTTCTGGATTCTCTAAAGTCTGTTACACAAAGAAAGAAAAGAGAGACTGTTTCTGGTACTTTTTCATATATGACCAGGTATAAAGACAAAATAAGCAGAATAAAAAATAAGTGGCAAGGCTGCTTCCAACAGAATAGTGACTGGTTTTCAGTTGGGAAGCAGGGTAGAGGATTTGTTCATTTTGTTTTTGTTGCTGTTTGGTTTTTAACTGATTTCAACCACGTTGATGAAAAATAGGCACTGGATGATATGGTGCCCCAGTATTTGTGGAAGGAAGAAGATAATAGAATCAGAGATGCCAAAGAGAGCTGTAGAGAATTGAGAGTGTTGATACACGTGAAATTACTGGAGAATATGTAGAAAGAAACTACACGGGAAAGATTCACAGTCAGAGATTTTCCTGTGCAAAACAATATGGTATTGATGTTGCTTTTTTATGCCTTTCCGTCCAACTTACTTTATTCCTTCTTTCATTCCAAAACCACACACACCCTGTCCCAATAAACACATGCGGACACAGACACACAGAGGATTGATGATTACAATAAAAGCACACTTGGCTAACATCCGGCTTCCTTCTATTTCCCTGCTTTCTGTTGAGCTGATTCAATAAAATCTATATCAAGTGAAAAAATGCAGTGTATCAACAATCAAAGAACACTTGAATAAAATTGGGTAATGCTGTCTTTGAAACTTAACTCATAGAACGTGCACAGGTAAAAGATAGGACCTTTATCTAGCACCTTCACTCCATAGTCCAGCTCAGTTGTACTGAAATTCCTCGTCTACATAAATAGTATTTCTGATCTCGTGAAATGAGAATGAAAATCCTATATCCTGAGAGAACTCAGAGAATGAGAAAAGGGTCATGTGGAAGGGCAGAGTGATCCTTCAGTTCTAGAATATCTCAAGTGTTTTCACTTTAGAATCTTCTAAAAATGGACTGAATAGTAGAAGGAGAAAAGAAGGGATGCTTTCTGAATGCTGGGTGTGCTGGGGGGCATTGATGAATTAATGCATGCTTATACAGTGACCAAATACAGCAAAGCAATTATCTGACGGAGATGTGATTGTGTTGACTTTCCCTTCAGTTAATTAAGGAATTTGCTACCTGCCCAGGGTCAGCCCCCTGGTACTACAGCATATTACGGATACAAGTGCAAAACTTTTGGGCTCAGAGAACAGTTATTTTTATCAATATAGCAAGCTAAATTTTTATAAGTAAAAAATCTTATTTACTTCCCTATGTTCTAAGTAAACCAGGGTGAGGAAAATTCTGCTGCTCCTATCCTGATTATTTCCTATAGAGAAAAAGAAAATTGTTTCCTAAGAATTTTAATTATATGCGTTGCTTTCTTAAAATAGAGTGAACTTTAGCAGAGGATTTATGATGATTTTCCTACTTATTTAAGCAGGCTTGATTTGTAGGAGAACATGGCGGTGTTGAGCTCTCTTTCCTCCTCTTCATCTCAAATCTGCGACTAAGTCTTCATATTTAATTAAGTTTGTATTTATGAAGCCCTGCTGTCTCCAGAGCAATTCAAGGAAGACATAACTAAGATAAAAATCTCTAAATGTCAGCCTCAGAAGAAGTGAGATTTCTGCACGAGAACGAGGCTCTCTGCCCACGTTCTCCAGCCCACACTGAGGCACTAAGGAACACCAGTGTTATTGCTGATCTTACGCAATGTGTCTTAAAATAAATGAACATAAAACCATACTTTGCTTTTCTTCTTATCTAGACAGATATAAAATTGCCACTTTTGATTATACATTCGAAAAACTGTTCTCATCAATTTATATACAAGTTATGAAAAAATATTAGTGGCTCACTCCCCCCTTTTCATTTGAATATGCTAAGTATTGGGGAAGAGGCAAGTTTGGAAATAATTCTACTTGACCATTTTAAACCTCTCCCATTATGAGTTTAACTTTTTTTTCAGTCTATCTCCCATTAACTTATGTATTTGCATTCTCCTCTTTTTTCCTGTTTGCCCATCAAAAAAAATTCAATCATTGACTTAATCTCCTTTAACTCTTCTCATTGGTGAGTGAGGAATTCCCATTCTGTGGCTATGAGGACGGTCACGCAGGTATGGGGCAGATGAGACAACTATTCATTAATCATATCCTCTTGCAGCCTGGGGAAGGAGAACACCATGTTAACCTTAGGAGCAGTGAACAGGTAGGATCTGTGGAAGGGAGGCTTCATAATATCTAGGGAGGGGAGGATGTGGTTAGCTTGTTTGAGTAATTCTGAAGGCTGGCAAAGATCAAAAGCCTGGTCCTCAGGCAGGGAGAAGCATAGGCTATGCCAGGTCCTGACTGTAAGGAACGTTTGGCTAGAGGCCTATGCATGGGAGCACAGTGGGGAGGAAAACTTGTAGTTAAGGCATTTAAAGCTCTCCAGGTTTTACCAGATGTGAAGATTACACGTAATATAAACATGGAATTTGTGTTTTCTATCCATGAATATTCATTTGTATTAGAAAATATTTACTGAGTATTTACTTTCTCTAAAAATGGTTATACCTTCTGTATAATACAATATTAGGCTATATGGTACCCAATTTGAATGAACAATTGTCTTGTCAATAAGGAGAGTCTTATTCTATCTTACAAATGAAGAAACTGAACTTAGAGAGATTGAGATCCCATAGCAAATACTACCGGTACTTGGGTTTGAGAGTATGCCACTGTTTATGAGATGACTATTCTTTTCTTTCTCTGTGATTGACGTGCATTTGTGCTGCTCAGTTGGCTTAACAGACTTATTCAACCCAGAGCTCAGAAGATTATCATGCAATTACCAAACCTGAAGAAGGAATGACCAAGCTTCTTTTCAAAGGATGCTGATTTCAGGGGGCCCTAACCTCTTTATTTCCAGCAACATGGTACTTTGTTGTACTGAACAGTTGAGTTGGAATGGATGGGAAGCACACATTCTCTGCTGTGAAAATGCCACCATCTATTCAAACCATTTGCTAGACAGTCCAGGCATTCTGAGAGGAGCAGAACCCTGAGGAACAATAAATAAATAAATATATTTTGTTTTATTTCATTTTTGTAAATGGCTAAGTGGTAGCCTTAAGCCAATGCCCCAGAACAACATGCAGGCACAATTCTGGCTGCCTGTGTTCTGATGTTTATATGATCCTTGTGCACCTGTGCAAAATATAAAATCCTGTAGCCATGTAGTGGCCTGGGTACCCTTTGTGTAGTGATTCTACACAAAGATAAAGAATAAGGCACATATCCCTTATAAAAATTAAGATTCAAGATTATCTGAAAGTTTCGGAGTCTCTAGCATCTCAAGAAATTCCAGAATTTAAATAGTTGTCAAAATGAGGAACTTTTCAATTCTACAGTCTGGAGAGATGGCATCCTTTGTCCCTCAGACACAAGACAATGGGACAGGCACTGAGGTTGTGTTTTCAAGTTCACCCCGCATGAGCAAATATAACTATCTTTAGGAGAAATGGCTTCCTTTTCTTATTTACTTAGTATATGTTTGTTTATTTTTTCTTAGGGGGCTAAAAGAAGTTTCTTGATTTGTTGCTGTCATTTTTTTATTCTAGGTGGTAGAGATTTTTATTTGTTTCTTTCTTTTTTTTTTGTGGCTGATTTTTGGGGGCTTCTTGTGCCAAAATCAAATGGAGGCAACAGTTGAAACCTTTTCTCAAATTGCTTATGAGGAAGAGCTGAAGACCTAATAGAAAAGGTCTGAAGCAGATTTGTTATTTTTATTCTGGCTTGTGAAGAGTTGTTCCTTCCTTTTGAGTGTGAGGTAAGAACTTCCTCAATTGGGTTTCTAGGTTTAAAGGTGGATAGGAACACGGGGATTGACATATACTTACATCCTGAGCAATTTACTAGTCCCAAGAGGGAGAAAAAAGCCCACATAACCATAAAACATAATATTATAACTCAAATAAAAATAACTAATCTTGGTTTCCTTTTGAATTGTTTACTAATTCGTTAAAACGATAAATTTTGAAATTAAGCCATCACTCTGGGTGTGCTACTTTCAGGAAACATGGATTCATATTAGTAAAGAATATACATTCAAAGATTTTCCAATCCTAATGAACCCATGTGGGCTTTTCAAATTAGCACGACTTGTAATTTGTGACTTCAGCGAGTATACCTACCACATAAATTCAGTTCAAATGAAGCATAGATTAGTTTTGCTATTTGCCTGTAGTTTTAATTGACTTTGTCTTAGGGATGAGGAAGCTGTGATTTTTATAATTTCAATTAAATTTGATGATTATCTTAAATTATTCAGATCATTGTGGAAAAATATTTTGTTTAGGTAAGTGTATATGTGTGTGGTTGTGTTTTCAGAAGTAGTAATAGAAGGAAATTCTTAGCATATATGGTGGTATTCAATAGAATATACTCCTTATATTTACTCACTTTTCCTTTCACACTCACAATGTGTACACACACATGCACACACAAACACATATACACATCTCACATACACACCCTTTCAAGCACACGTATCTATTAAAAACTTACTTTGTTAAAAGAGAAGCAATGTTTTTTCAGAGATATCTGAGATTTGTTAGAAGTATCAGATGATGAAAGAGATCTCCAAGTTGGATACCAATTCGTTGCTCAGAAAAAAAAAAAAATTATTTAATTGTGTATTGACAAAGTACAGTAGTATAAACTTGTGAAGTAAAATATGCTATTTTAATTTAGGAATATAATGTGAAACAAATAAAGCTAATTAAGGGATATCTAACATTTGAAATTTACTCTCAACAATTCTAAAATGCACAATACATTACATCTGAGATTGGTGTAACCTCACCCACAGCTGGCAAGAATTTTTCCCCTTGATTCTTAATTGTTAAGAATCTTAACAATTGTTAAGAATCTTAACTCTTAATTCTTAAAGAGAATAGATTTCTCTTTATTTCCGCCAGAGAATTTACCCTCCCTTGTCTGACAATGAACACTTGAATTACTCTCATTTTCTACTATAATTTGTCTGATAAGAAACTAAGAAACATATCTGCTGCCCAAAGTTTATGGCTGGATAGATTTTCAGGCCTACACAGTAATTTTCAACATTTATTCTTACCTTTTATTTTAGGTACATCTTCTATGCCCCGTTCATTTCAACATTTACACATAAGTCACCCTAAATTCAGTTTTGGAATGTTGTAATTATAATAAACAATCAACCTTATGTCTCTCATTTCCTTATCCTAAATGTGCCTCAGCTGAAATGGCTGCCTTAGTTTATGATTGTTTTTTTTTTTCTTGATTATGCGATGTGAGTCTGGATATGATTGGTAATGAGCTAGAGTTACTTCTACTGAGAGATATAGACTCTTTAATTTGATCCTATAATCCACTCAAATGTAGATACCACATATACTTTATTTATTTTACTTTAGTTATTTATTTATTTATTTTTGAGGCAGAGTCTAACTCAGCCGTCCTGGGTTAGTAGAGTACCATGACATCATATTTCACACCAACCTCAAACCCTTGGCCTCAAGTGACCCTCTTGTCTTAGCCTCCCAACTAGTGGGAATACAGGCACCTTCCACACACCTGGCAATTTTCTTTTTCTTTTTTTAGAGATGAGATCTCTCTTTTGCTCAGGCTGGTCTCAGCTCCTGAGCTCAAGCAATCTGCCTGCCTCAGCCTCCCAGAGTGCTGGGTTTATAGGCATGTGTCATTGCACCTGGCCTACATATACTTTAAAAGCAAACAAATGGCCTGTATTTCTTTATTAGCACCTTTGGGACATTTTCCTCAGCCTTCATTTAAGCCGCTAAATGTAAGGATTATTATGTGTGCAATAAAAAGGACAGCTACCATTACTGAACATTTACTTTGCATCAGAAACCATGTTAAATTCATTTTATCAATTATGTTATTTGATCTTTACCATAAACTTATTTATAGTATATTCTGTCTTTATTTTAAAGATGAGAAAACTGAGGGCCATGTGTAAAATATATGTGTGTTCACAAAGTTAATACATGGAGGAGATTGGAATTGAATCTATATGTGTTAAGACTGATTTTGTTCATAGGTGTTATAAAATCCTTGAGTGAAAATCATTTTAGGTAAGCTAGTATAATGTAATCCAGGACTAGGACGGTGACTGTGCTTATAACATCTTTAGAGACCCAGGATTCTTTAGTCCTCACCTGTCCATCATTTCTTGGTGTAGTCCACATCCTCATCTTCTGGTGGCATCCTGTTATAGGGAGCTGGACTGAAAGGAGGAATAGATTAAGAAGGGATGAAGGGTATATTCCAAGAATTTCTTAAGGAAAGTTCCAGGACATTGCTGCCTCATGACATTTATGCTTATAACTCAGTGGCTACAATTGTTCAGATGATTATGCTGCCAGCTAACATTCTCACTGAACAAATTTGCATCTCAGGTAGAATCATAAGAAACAGCCTTTGTCAAAGCACCGTTCTTTAAGGGTGCTACTTATTTGGATTTCCCACAGCAGACAGAACCTTAACTAGATGAGGATATATTTCTGTGTGATAATATTTTGAGTTGTTCTTTACTCAACCTTTTATGAAGACAGCAAAAGAATCACTTGAGAAAGAATGATTATTGCTAGATGGTGTTCAGTGTTTACCAAATGGATGGACAATACATTTGTGAAGTGAGAGCTCCGTGTGTTTTTCTATAGTCAAAAAAAACACATATACAGCCCCCCCGGCAATTGAAGCTGCATCAAAAATACACTACTGGGACCTGATGAAACTAAAAAGTTTCTGCACAGCCAAGAACACAGTAAGTAGAGGAAGCAGAAAGCCCTCAGAATGGGAGAAGATATTTGCAGGATATGTCTCCGACAAAGGTTTAATAACCAGAATCCACAGTGAACTCAGACATATTAGCAAGAAAAGAACAAGTGATCCCATCGCAGGCTGGACAAGGCACTTGAAGAGAAGCTTCTCTGAAGAAGACAGGCGCACGACCTACAGACACGTGAAAAAATGCTCATCGTCGTTAACCATAAGAGAAATGAAAATCAAAACTACTTTGAGATATCATCTAACTCCAGTAAGATTAGCCCCCATCACAAAATCCCAAAACCAGAGATGTTGGCGCAGATGTGGAGAAAAGGGAACATTTCTGCACTGCTGGTGGGAATGCAAACTAATATGGTCCTTTTGGAAAGATGTTTGGAGAATACTTAGAGATCTAAAAATAGACCTGCCATTTGATCCTATAATTCCTCTACTAGGTATATACCCAGAAGACCAAAAATCGCACTATAACAAAGACATCTGTACCAGAATGTTTATTGCAGCCCAATTCATAATTGCTAAGTCATGGAAAAAACCTAAGTGCCCATCAACTCATGAATGGATTAATAAATTGTGGTATTTATACACCATGGAATATTATGCAGCCGTAAAGAAAGATGGAGACTTTATCTCCTTCATGTTTACATGGATGGTGCTGGAACATATTCTTCTTAGCAAGGTATCCAAAGAATGGAAGAAAAAGTACCCAATGTACTCAGCCCTAATATGAAACTAATTTATAGCTTTCATATGAAGGCTACAACCCAATCTCAGTACAGGAATATGGGGAAGGGGGGCAAGGGAGGGGAGGGGAGGAGGAAGTAGGTTGGAGGGAGGGTGATTGGTGGGTCCACACCTAGGGTGCATCTTGGAAGGGTGCAGGTGAAGTTTACTAAGTGAAGAGTATAAGGGTTTGAATACAGTAATTAAGAAAATGCCATGAAGGCTATGTTAACCAGTTCGGTGAAAATATTTCAGACTGTATCTGGAACCAGCACATTGTACCTCATGATTGCATTATCATACACAGCTGTGATTTAGTAAAAACAAACAAAAAAACATATATACAACAAGTTAAAATGAATGAACAGAAACATGATAGAAACTGCTAGTTTCTGCACATGATGTAAACGGAGAAAGCCCTTCATACCCGCATTTGTCTATTCATTTAGTCAACATTGTTTAAAGTGCCAATTATGCATGTGGCACTTTTCCAGAGAAAGACAAAACAATCACACTTTTACATGGCTACATTCTAGCAGAGGAAACAGACAATAAATACAAGCAAGAAGTAATGCATGATGTGTTAGATAATTATAAAAGCTATGCAGAAAATTAAAGCAGGAAGAAGGATAATGATAGTGAAGGGAACACTGTAGTGGAGTCTCAACAGAAAATGAATTCATTCCCATCAACAACAACAAAAAGGAAGCTAGAACACATCTTGTTTAAAACTATAAATATTTATCTTGAATTCAGCAATTTGAGGATGAGATGGGAAGAGGGCAGATTGTAGGGACGGGAGAAGTAAAGGCTTTCTCTGTGACCAGGTTTTGTGCAATTCCATATAAGCTTTTGGATTCTAAGTGCAGGTGTGAGGCTATTGTTTACAAAGTGGCCTGGACATCTTCTCTTTACTGATTGGAAAAAGTGTTTGACCTATGTTTGTAAGACTATTTACTATTATGCTACTACGAAGTGTAATTGGAGATACAGGAGATCTGAAGTCCTAGACAATGCTGCCCCCCTAGTTTTGCTACCAAATTTTCCCAGAGAGCCTGACTGTCACATGGAGCAAAGAATCAGGACAATTGTTATGTGGAGAAAGACTTGTCAGCATCCATTGTTGTTTTGGGGCCTGATGATACCTACTTTTCAGCTTGCATACAGTTTGCTTTACAAGTTCAGTTAAAAGAAACAGTTCATTTCAGTGCTGTTATTTTCAAGAGGGTAGTGGTTGACTTTGTTAGAATATGGCACACAGGTGTAGACAGCCATGGCTGATTTTCTGACTATATATTGGAATTTCATCGGGCTGCAATTTGTTCATTCTTTGTAAAATGTAAACATAACCTCTCTCTCTTTCTCTCTCTCTGTATACACACTCAGCCCCCTTTTATCTCTAATTTCTATATCTGTGGATTCAAACAAAATATTCTACAAAGTTCCAAAAAGCAAAACCTGAGATTTTGGCATACTGAGTACTACGTTGAATCCATACCAATGAAGTGATTTATTTGCCTTGTATTACATATTATAAATAATCTAGAATAATTTAAAATATAAGGGATAATGTGTGTAGGTTATACGCAAGAACTATGCCATTTAATATAAGGGGCTTGAACATCTGCATACTTTGGTATTTGTGGGGGGGGGGGTCCTGGAACCAATCTCCCTGAGATCCTGTGTGTGTGTGTAGTTTTATGGAAAAATTGGGGGATGGAGGAAGGGGTACAGGAGCAGAAAATCATGGAGTTAACAGTCCATTTTCTGCCGTAGGTCCCTCCTCAGCCACAAGTGCTAATCTTTGGTGAAGCCATTCCATAAAATAAATGCTTCTCTGCCAGTTTCCTCTCCTCCTCTGTTTCTCAGGCTTTTGGGGCTTTCTCAAATGCTTCTTGGCTCCTTGAGTACAGTTAATAAAAAGGCACAATTCATCAAGGATGCTTCCAGGGCCCAGGAGCTGTGCTGAGTGTTTCTCTTTGCAAAGCCTTTTACAAATTATTATATTTACTGCATAGGGGAAATGCTACTGTTCTCGTTTTACAGAAAAAGATATAGAGAATGCAAAGTTTAAGGAAGAAAGTCTAGAGAATATCTGAACTTTATGGAAATTTCATTGATGAAGAAATAGAAATCAAGGTATTTGATAAAACTCTACAATCAGCGATACTTAAATCCAAATACTTTGAAGTTTTGCCTCATTTTCTTCCTTTACGCCATCATGCTGACTTAGAGACAACTAGGCCATTCAGGCCTATCCTAATGTACTGTGGATCCGCTCGGTGAAGTTGAACTAGATCTTGTGAGCCATGTAAAAATGCAGAAAATAGTGATGCAGAGCCTCCTTGTGGAGGCTTATTGGTGCGTATTTGAATCCCAGCTCAGCCTGTTACTGGCTGTGTCTTTGAAGGAATGTCTTCACCCATTGGGCCTTATTTCCCCCTGTGTTTATTCAGAATGCTTAATTCTTACAGCTATTTTAAAATTTTAGGATTTTTGACCATGAGACAGATACTTCCTGTGCTTTATCTTAATAAATCTTACAAAGAACTCTGTGACGTAGTCTTCTACTATTATTTTATAGAGGCCATATTTGGTCCTGGAAGGGTCTAGGTTTTGTAGTCAGTTGGAACTGCCATCACATCCAGGATGATCACTGCAGCAGGAAATGGAAACAGCATGTCTGAATAGGATAATACTTGGGATGATTTATAACACACCTTTCTTGAGGTTTTCAGGAACATAGTATGTGTTATGCAAATAATCACTTGAATTGAAAAAAATAGCTAACACTCCCTGTCTTATTCTACAAGTCAAATACAACCTTGATGATCATACCAGAAACAAAAACGAAAATTTCAATGAGGCTCACTAATGCGTATGGAAGCACAAATGTAAATAATTGTCTATTTTTAATTTTAAGTTAATCTGATACTTTAAAATATATTTTCTTTGAATAGTGTTTGCATTTGAGGCTACTGGAAGAATGAGAACACAAAAGTGTCTTCTCTCTCAGTTCAAATCCTCCTATGAGTGGTTTTTATATAGTTGAATATGGATGGAGAAATTATATTCTCTTGAAATTTACATCCTTTACAGTGTGAGATATACCTCAGTAAATAGGCTTAAGAGATATTGAAACCAAATATAACTTAATCACTTCCATACCTACTAAGGGAAAAACAAATTTATAGTAGAGAATTCAACATGTAGGAAGAATGCTACTTTTATTTCATCATTTAACTTAAATTGTCATTTTAATGGCTTTTAAAGCACCCTATAATCACTAGATAAAGATCTAAAATGAAAAGTGGAAAGCCTAAATGTAACTGTATAGAGTAAGAGAATATTCAATAAGCTAATGGCATTAAATGTGGAATGCAATTCTGGTAAAGAATGATGGGACAGTAATGATCACCTCTTACATTTATATGTTGCCCTAAAGCACAGGCAGCACTTTGATACTTACATTTCAGTGTCTTCAGCCATTCCATGGACTAGTTGGGACAAATAGGTTTGTCTTTATTGCAAAGAGAATGTTAAAATGTAGAGAGGACACATCATGAGTACAAAGCTCTCGGTGTTATTCATGATTAAGTGAGAAAGCAAATTTCTGAATACAGACATCTCTCCAGGATATCCTGATATAAAATGTGTCATAAAAATCTCTTTATATAACACTAAAAATTATACATATACATATATATACTTTTATACATATGCACTCACATTCCTCATAATTTTGGTGAGAGAGAAGAATCATAGTGGCGGTGCCTGTGGCTCAAAGGAGTAGAGCTCCAGCCCCATATACTGGAGCTGGTGGGTTCAAACCCAGCCCCAGCCAAAAACTGCAAAAAAATAAAAAAAATAAATAAAATAAATAAAAAAGAAGAATCATAGTAGGTAGGATTTAGGAAAAAGGAAAATTTCAGTGTGAATAATTGCACTTTATTTTTATTTTATAGCATTGATTAGACTCTTTGTGTATACTTTTAATTAGAAAAATGGAAGCGCTTTCACAACAAAAAGTTTGTAAGAGAGAAGGACCCTAGAGAATGCTGAAAAAAAAGAAAAAAGAAAGAAAGAATTCACCTGGACCACCTTCTCCGTGATAGCATAATTCCGAAGATTGGAGCTACTATTTTCATAACACTGAGAAGTTGCCAAGGTGTTTCTTTTCCTCTGCTGAAACTCCTTGCTGTTATTTCCAACTCTGCTCTGGGAATGCCAAGTGTCTACATTCCTCAATTGTGCACCAACAAATGTCTGTTCCTAGGGACAGTTTACCCAGTGGCGGCCATGTCAGCCCTCAGCTCCAGATGGCAGACCAACCCCAAGGAGCATATGGCATTTGAGAAACTGAATGTCTGCTATTCTTTATTCTTTCTTTATCAGAAATTCATTTCCCTCTCCTCCAGATATTTTACTTTGTAGTGAAGATTTCAGAAAAGAAGAATCTGTTATTAATAAGTGAGCTCATGCCCGCAAAAGTTTATAGAATCATTTGAGTTAAAAGTCATAGAATCATTTGAGTTAAAAGTCAAAATAAACCAATAAAATTGTGTATACAAATTACTAGCTTCTATTTTATTGTGTACCTCAATGGGTTATCTGAAAAATTGAAAATGCCTACACAGCAAAACAACCAAAAAGAGAAATAGAGAAAAATGAAGAGGAAGAACCTTAGTCTAGACGATCAGTCTTTAATATGTTGATTCCTTCATCATCAGTAAAACCAAGACTGAACCAGAGTTCTTAATCTATTGTCTAGGTAATCTTACACTATGGAAATCTATTTTGCCTTCAGAAGATAAATTTAAAACTCTCATTGCTTGAATGAAACACATGCCATTTACTTCATGAATAAAATCTTTGCTTATATTTTACAATAAAGGAAAGAGAAAAAAATTTACTCTTGACTGGCATCAGAATTACTTTTTAGCTTTCTGCAGTTCACAGTGCTACTATAGGAGTGTCTTCTTTATGACAGCAACAGAATTTTGTTCAGTCCATTTGTCTAGGGCCTCAAATGAGGAGCAAATCACAGGAATGATCCCTCTGTAGACAATTTCGCTTCCCTCATTGTATTAGATTCCTAGGGATGCTATAACAAAGTATTATCAACTAGTAACATGAAACAGCAAAAATGTATCTTCTTCAAGTTCTGGACACTTGAAGAATCCTTAACTCATCTTTTTATCATTATTATTATTAGGTCAAATACACGTAGATTATGAATTCATTTATGCATATGTGGGGTATGATGTGTTGATTTTTTTTTTTTTTTATACTTCACAAGGCATTCACGTATGTGTCCATGTCAAAATCTCCCTTCTTATAGGAAAACCAGTCATCGGATGAGGGCCCATCCAGTGAAATATAAAACCCATCAAAATACTTTCGGAAAAGTAATCAAAACAAAAAATTTAGTCTTCTGATTCAATTAGACTAGTATATTAAATAATGAAAGCTATGGTTTTAGAGAAAGTCAGTGCCAAATATATGTGTGTGTTTTGTCACTTAATGTTATTAACTACCTAATAACTGTGGCTTTAAAAACTAAGCCTGATTCTTGGTCAGCTGAGTTTTGTCTTACTCCCCTTTTCATCTGGGACCAAACAAGAATGTGTAGTAGCAGGGGAAACATTCAAGGAGTTAGTAAGATAATTTCTTTATCCAGAAGATCTTTAGTAAGAGTTTGCTCCAGGCCAAGTTCTGGTTTAGATGTTGAGGATAGGTAAGTAACACATCCGCACAGCCTGTTGTTCTCAAAATCCACCATTAGAGTGTTGCGTTTATTATAATGATGAACCCACATTGCAGGACATTATCACCCACAGTCTACAGTTGGGTGGTAAAGGGTTCACTAGTCTCTGGTTTATAGAATGACACTGAGTGGTTTAACTGCCCTCACCGCCCCCCAAACCTCTGTGCTTATCCTATTAAATCCTCTTTCCTCACGAACCCCTGAAAACCGCTGATCTTTTCACTGTTTCTGTAGTTTTGTATTTTCTAGAATGTCAAATACTTGGAATCACAATATGGAGCCTTTTCACACTGGCGTCTTTCACTGAGCTGCAGGCAATTAATTTCCTTCCGTGTCTTTTCAGGGCTTGGTGGCTAATTCCCGTGTAGCTCTGTGTAGGACACATATTCCATTGTCAGAATGCACCACAGCGTCCTCATCCACTCACTCCTGGAAGCACATCTTGGCTGCTTCCAAATTTTGACAATTGTGAATAAAATTGCTATACACGACAACGTGCAGGGTTTTGTGTGGATGTAAGTCTTCAAGCTCCTTTGGGTAAATAACATGGGCACAATTGCTGGGTCATGTTATTAACTCCCTAATAAAGATAGGTAGTTAAAGAGATAGATAGAGACATGTTTAGTTTTGTAAGAGTCTGCTTTTGATAAAGCTATGTTTAGTTTTCTAAGAATCTGCCAAAGTGTTTATCATATTTTGCATTTCCAGCGACAACGAAGGGAGTTTCTGTTGTGCCACAGTGTTGTGAATTTGGGCTATTCTCAGAGGTGTGTGGTATCTCATTACTGTTTTAATTTGAATTTCCCTGATGACATATGATGTAGAACATCTTTTTACAGGCTTGACATCTGTATATGTCCTCTTTGAGGCATCATTTTTTAAATGATGCCCATTTAAAAATGGGTCCATATGTTTTCTTATTGTTGAATTTTTAGAGTTCTTTGTATATTTTGTAGAATAGTTGTTTGTCGGGTATGTCTTTTTGCAAACATTTCCCTCTACTCTGTGACTTATTCATTCATGTTCTGGCTAATGCCTTTTGTAGAGCATAATTTTTTAATTTTAATAACGTCTGGCTAATAATTTTTTCTTTCATAAATTGTACCTTTGGTGCTGTATCTAGAAAGTCATCTCTAAATATTTGTTCATTGCTGCAATGTAAGAAAATTACTGACTTTTATGTATTTGCCTTTTATCTAGCAATCTTGCTATATTTGCTTATTCATGTCAGAAGGTATTTTATAGATTCTTTAGATTTTCTGCATTGACAATTATATCATCTATAAGCAAACATAGTTTGTTTCTTCCTTTCCAATCTATATCCTTTTCCTTTTCTTCCTTTTTTCTTGTCTTATTTCATTAGCTGGAAGTTCCAGTACAACATTGGTAAGAGGTAGTGAGAGGAGACACCTTTGTCTTATTCCTGATGTTAGTGAGGAAATTTCTAGTTTCTGACCATTATGTCTGATGTTAGCTGTAGATATTTTACAGGTAGTCTTCATAAAATTGAGGATGCTCTTGATTTCTAGTTTATTGAATATTTTAATCATGGATGTCTGTTGGATTTTATCAAATGCTTATATGCTTCTAATGACAGAATCATGTGGTTTTTATTTTTTAGACTGCTGCTGTGGTGTATTATATTGTTTTTAAAATGTTGAGCCAGCCTTGCACATTTGGGACAAATTCCACTTGGTTATGATTTCTTTCCCTTTTAGAATTATATATTAAATTTTTATTGGCTTTTTAGTAATTTTTTTTTTTTTTTTTAGAGACAGAGTTTCACTCAGTCCCCCTCCGTAGAGTGCTGTGGCATCACAGCTCACAGAAACCTCCAGCTCTTAGGCTTAGGCGATTCTCTTGCTTAAGCTTCCCAGTAGCTGGAACTACAGGCACCTGCCACAATGCCCGGCTAGGCTTTTTAGTCATTTTCAAATAATAAATAACTTTCCCCCTAGTAATTACTATATATAAGTTCATGTATCCTTAATTGTTCAGACTCCACTTTTGCTCTTAAGGTGTTACTTTATTTAAAATACATCATTGTCCTGACTCTTATCCTTACTATAATGTTTGTTGATTCACAAAAGTTATATGGAAAAGTGGCTGTTAGTCACTGTGCTATTTATTCCTCCCAATCAGCTTGTCATGAGGGGAAACAATAAATTTTTTGAATTAAGTCAAACTCATTCTTTTGTTAATGAGAAAAGTATAGTGCCAGATAAATCTAAACAGTAATTTCAGAACAACATTTCAGCAGTCCCTAACAAAGCACTTCATTTCTGATGCATCTCGTAGATAATTGAATGCTCTACTTCATAATAAACTAATGGTATTTGTCAGACAACATGATAATATTTTATACTTACGTATCATCTTTCTTCTAATGAGCTCATTAAAATAATGATTCTATGGTCTATTTTTTCTTTGCAATAATTTGGTAGTATTTACACAATAGTATCTTCTCATGCAAATTTCCTACTAATGAGAAACCAGACAGTATTAAAGGTAAGATGAAAAGTTTGCTTTGTAATTAGAGTTATAGATAACAGTAGACAAGTGGAAAGAATTTGCTAGAGTTAACCATGCCACCTCTTGTGCTATCTATAAAAGGTAGGGCTTAGTAACAAAAATAAGAAAATATAAAAATGTTTCTATGAGAAATGACTTAAGCAATTTTGTTAGCGATATATAAAACCGTAAGATAAAGTATTTCATCTGAAATAGCACAATATGTAATTATCTATATGTATTTTTCACTGTGTATTATTTGTCTTCTATATATATCATTATTGAATTTCAATAGCATAATTATCTTACTGTACATGGTAACATAAGTTATTGCTTAAATATTAATACTAAAGTTGTCTAGGTACAGATTTATCGAGTAGATTCTATAGATAATTTTTTATAGAATACATTTATGCAAATTCAAATATCTATTTCCATGGTCTTTTGGTAACCTCTTTTCCAATATTTTATGATTTCTAGTAATTATTATATTCCTGGGATAAAACACACAGAAAAGTCATTTTTATATCTGGTTAGTTATTAATTGTTTCCCAAAAGAATATTATAAGTGAATATTCTGGCTTCTAGTTCTGTGACCTTATGTAAGTCATTTAAATTTTGCTTGATTCTGTTTTATGACTAACAAATATTGAATTAAATATTAAATTATAAAAAAAAACTTTGTACAAATAGGAAACATATGATGTTTCCACTCATAATATGTATAAGATATTTGAAATTATTTGCCAATGATGTTGAACAGACTTTATTTCTTTTTGGATGGTCCCACGTGCATTCTCAGATTCATATTATCACTGATAATATATAAAAGTCAAACTTGGTGTGAAGAGGAGGAAGAAAAAGAGACGATGCCAATTTGGCTTAACTAATGGGACATAAGGATTCTCAAAATTTTGCCTAATTGCTGAATTTTTTTGATTTATTAACTAAAATTCACTTAATGAAAATCTGCTTTGCCCAGCCCTCTGCTATGTCTCAAGCTTCAACAGTTAACCTGATTGATAGTTGCCTCCTCCATTGACTTCAGATTAAAAATGAGTGGATCAAAGGCACCACACAGACATCTAGCTAAAGAAATAAAGGAACTCACATTGAAAATAGATAATATCTCTAAAAGAACTATTAAATGGTAAAAAAAAAAGTTTAAACTGTAATGAAATACAGAATATATGCTCAATAGTGTATAAATTGACCTCAATTGAAGCAAGAAAATCAGAACTTATTATTTTCTCAGACTAAGGTAGCAAAACAGATGTCCCTGAAAGACTTTGTCAATTATCTTTTACTTTGATCAATAAAGTATAAAGACATGTCTAGAAATTGAGCAAAGTTAGGAACATGGCGCTAATTCATTATGCACATCTAAACAAAACTGGAAATTTGGCCAAAGGATAAAGAACACAAATATGCTCTCTTTATTTTCTCTAATCTAACATCTGACCAGGAAATGACATTAAGATGAGCAAGTTAGAATAAGGAAGGAAAACAGGTGTTAATCTTTCAGCTAAGCAGAGAGAAATAAATTCCACAACACCAAACATCATACGAGGCTGTGGCGTCACACTAAGCCACAGTGACATCATGCAAAACATAAATGCCAAGGAGACAGGGATGACATAATAAAAGGTGACGTCCTAATTAAAAAAGTGGCAAACTCAAGTTTATCACTTCTCTCCCTTAACTCTGAATTCTTGTTGGCTACCTGGGTTCTATTTAAAGAAATGCAATGTGCACAAAAGAACTGATAAGAATGCCTTACGTAGCAAGATGATGGACGTGAAGAAGATGAAGGATAAGAAAAAGAGTAAAGATAAGTCAAAGAAGACCCCATTGCAGATAATAAATATTCATGTGACCAGGATTTGTCTTTATCTTTACGGAAATTAAAGAATATCAAAAAGCTTACACCAATAATAAAACAACCCCGCAACAATGACAAAAACAAAACAAAAACGAACATATGAAAACTAAACTGGAACAGCTCAGGAAAGAAAATAATGAATATTAAGCCGCTATAATGTGCAGCATTATTTTAGGTCATTTTGGGAATGTGTTCATTTTACTCATATACATGTATAAGGACATTTGTGGCGTGGGTGAGTTTATGTCTCAATCTGGATGTCTCAAATTATGGTGATTACTGACACTTTTGAACAATAGGTTTGAGAAAGTATTTTTCAAAATCAGGGCTAATGAACTGGTAATGGTGCTAATGGCTTGTTAACAAAGTGTGAAAAACTCCTGAATAAGCCATTGTCCTGAGCTGGCTCCCTGCTGAGGTGAGAGGGTAATTGTTTCCAATGATCCACACACAAGTAAATAAGCTCCTGCTTCCTGTCTGTATCAGAATGTTTCACTCTTTAGATGAAATAAGTCCTTTTTATTACTGGAGAGTCCAAATAATTATACTTAGATGAAATCACAAAATATCTGCAAAGAAGATTTAAGTTGGCTTATGGTTCTAGGAAATTGGTACTAAGGAAATGAACATTTTCAAATCCCTCCTAGTTTCTTTCTTTACCCAAATTCAGCTATTGCTTCCACTCAGGTACTTAAGGGATGGCTAGTGGAAAAGAAGAAGTGTATAGGAGATGGCTTGAGAAAGTTAGGATAGCTCTCAATTCAAAGTTAAATAAATAAAAAGAAAAGAATAGATGGCTAAGCAGAGAAGAAAGGATTGCATGGGACAGCAAAAGGTAGAAACGAATATAAAAATATAATTTCTGTCAGTTCAGTTTGTTGTGATTTTATGCAGTGAAAGAGTCCAGCTAAAGATGGTCAGGGAAAAAATAAAGGGCATGCGAAGAGGTTCTCAGTAAAAAGGTGTTGTGCAGAGAACTCTGTCACCCCTCCTCAATTTATATGTTGAAGTTTTAACCCCCAAAGCTGTATTGGGCTTTAAGGAAGTATTTAAGGGTAAAGGAAATCATAAATTCCTAACTCAATAATACTGGTATCTTTAAAAGGAAAGGAAGACACACCAAGAGTGCAGGACCTCAGAGAAAAGGCCTTGCGAGGACCCCAGGGGGACAGCAGGACACTACCACAGAGGGACACAGTGGTGACAGCACCTACTACTCAGGTTCACCTCCTTCTCTGCACGGCCCTCATTCCCTCCTTCAGAAGTCATCTTCCCTCATTCTCCTATGGCAGTTGCTTCCTAAACAATTTTCCTCATTAGTTCTACACCCTTCAATTTATTTTCCACCACTGGACTAAAGGGGCTTTTCAGAACCATAAATATAATCGTTGAATTCCCAGCTTCAAATCCTGCTACAAATACCCAGTCTTTAATTTTGTTATAAACATTCTCTAAGATTCCCCCACCTCTCTACCTGCAAGGAGCATATTATCTCTCAGTGACTCTGACCCATTTTATCTGCCAAGATGCACTCAATAAAGCAAGGCCTCTACGAAGACGCTTTGGTGAATTCCTGGCATAACTGCTCCCAATTCCCTCTGTGGTCTGCACACTTTGTACTGTGTCTTGTCCTGACCTCTATCAGGTCAGTTCCTTGTAATTTAGTATGTTTGTCTGTGTATTTTCAATCTGAGGGAACATTCTTTGAGGAAAAGGCTATGCTACTTTTCATCTTTGAATTTTCAAACTGAAATTATATACATGTATTTACACATACGTGGGGATATGCATGCTAGTATACAGTAGTAGATGGTGCCAAAAATATATGCAGTTTAAGAAAGGAAAAAAACTGTACTAAAATTGTAATACTCAAGTCACATTTGACTTCTGCAATCATAAGAGATACAAGATAAAAAATAAACATTATCCGTATAAATTGAGTATTATATAGTATAGTATGAGATATGTTCCATATATATGTTTATGATTATTCACATATACTAAATCAAACAGGCATTCATCATATGCAGAGTGAAGAAATGACTCAACTGAGAAAGACAGTCATTGTAGCTAATGTTTACAAGCGAATAGAATGCTCGGACTGCTGTAGCTTGCACGCGATGATTTGCATTTTATTGTATACATGTGAAGCAGGTATTTTTGTAAACATTATTTGTTATAGAGTTTTTGAAAATATTAACGTGAGGCGCTGGGAAGCTTATTATGTTCAGGGTCACTCCCCACGTAAACAAGAAAGGAAGGGTTCTATCTCAGGTATTCTGCCCCACAGTGAGATTACAGTTAATACAGAAGTCCCAGGGGTGGAAAGGGTTTGGGGTTTTCTCTTTGTTCAGATGTATATCTTTGATAAGACATTTTCATTGCACTATCAGGTAAATTTATTTGAAAATTTGGCTTACTTGTTTTTTATTTTTTATTTTTTTTGTTTCTTTCTCTCTAAATTGATGACATGTACTTAAGTACCAGGAGAATTTCCAGAGGAGATATATCTATGAGAATTATTATTATTTGCTTCAAAACATTCATTTATTAAGTATCTATTGAGAATGTCAGACCTTTCTTATTTTTCAGTGTTAGTAACATAATACTGAGCACAGGGCAACATGGGGCCAGCTGGCACTCCAGTGAGTCGAAACCTTCCAGGACTGAAGAGAAGGCTTTCCTAAGAGCCATGGGAGGCCGTAAACACCTAGTTTACAGCAGGAGACAACCTAATAAAAGTCATATTTTGGGTGTATTACTTTGGTATAGTGTATCAGATGTAAATGAATATGAAAGGTTAAAAGTCCAGATAATATGGGTGATAGGCAGAAGTTTTCAAAATCTTCATCAGTGGAAATGTGCATATATAAGGTCATCTTTATGTTTATAATAATGTAACATAAATTTTAAAGATTGTGAAATATGGTTCTAGAGATTCATTTATTTGACATTGGTAACATTCTGATTACACTTTGCAGTCCACTTGGCAAGTGAGCTTATTTTATATATTTCTTTTCTCAGTGTACCATGCCAGGTGCTAAAGATATTGGGGAAGTAGGTATTAAAGCAATTGTGTGAAATTACAGTGAAATCTTTTATTTAGGGGAGGACTTATAGCCCAAACAAGTTGGGAATTTTGGAATTAAAAAATCCCATTGGTTTAAGAATCAGTTTTTCTGGTTTTCCTTCCTTCTTTCCTTCCTTCCTTCCATTCTTTCTTTTTTTTTTCTGATAGTCTATTCTGTCTCCAATAGGTAGAGTGCTGTGGTGTCTTAACTCACAGCAACCTCAAACTTTTGGGTTCAAGCCATCCTCTAGCCTCAGCCTCTGTAGTCAGGAATATAGGCATGCACCACCACACTTGACTACTTTATTTTATTTTATTTTTTTGATTTTTTTTTTTGTTGTTGTTGTTTGCTTTATTTTTTCTATCTTTAGTAGAGGCAGTGTCTTGCTCTTGCTCACCCTAGTCTGTCAAACTACTGAGTTCCTAGCAATCCACTTGACCTCCCAGAGTGCTAGGATTACAGGTGTGAGCCACAGCGCCTTGCTTTTTCCTTCTTTTAAAAAGATGGTGTCTATGACTTCGAATAATCCACAAAGGAAGTCCAGTGTAATGCAATGGGGCCTCAGGAAATCTCCACAGATCTTCTTCCCAAACCCACCTCTTCTGTTTGCAGATCCCCATTAATACACAAGCTTTTCTTTTCTGAATCCTTTGAGATACACTTCCATGATTTTTGTGACTATTTTGCTCCTGGGTCCTCTCTTCATTCTTCCCTTTCCTCTCCTGATTCTGTAGCCATAAGTACCTTGTTGTATATCTGGATCCATTCTCAGTTTTAGGAACACCAATTCAGATAAAAAGCTTGATACTTTGGTCAATTTATATAGTTAAGAAAAAGAACCCAACTGGCCACTGTGTTTTTAAGTGTCTTAAAATATCAGGAAGAAAGGCTAATAAAGAAGGAGAAAAATATTTCAATATTAAAATCAAGGTTCCCCAGAGACAGTGGATGGTATGAATTATGTGTGTTTGTTGTGTGTGGGTGTGTGTATTTCCTTATTGCACACGTGAACACACATAGAAATACATAAAATATACACATCAGAAAGAGTAAAGGGAAACTCAAACTATTTTCCAAAATTCCTAATCCTCATTAATGCAAATGAGGTTTTCAATAATAGAAATATTTTAATGGGAGTTAAGACTGTGTGAATTATATAGATGAAGCCGTGGAAAGAGTTGCAAAACTCTTTTAGACGTAATTCTTCATGTTCTTTTCTTCGAAGGACTATGAAATAGATTCCCATTCATGGCCTAATGCTGTCATTTTTATAACTTTCTGAAGCAGAAGGAGAATTTAATATGTTCACTTTTACTTGAGAAGAAGCTAATTTTGATATTCTCTAAATTTTAGGCACTGTTGGAGTATTTATAATGATGACATTAAACTATGCATACATTTTTGCATATACTTTAACAAAACCCATGTGCATATTTGGCAGTAAAACTCAACAAGAAGCAAGAAGGCAGGAAAGAGTGGAGTGGGAGGGATAAATTTATACCTATCAGGTATAACACACACTATCTGGGTGAGGGGCTCACTTACAGCTTTAACTCAATTATATCATGTAACTAAAACATTTGCACCTGTATAATATTCTGGAAAAAAAAACTCATTGTTCAGATTCTACCACTTAAAAAAATAAAATGAAATAAAACCCAATGTTGGGATATTAAAAAAAATTAACAAGAGACTGTAGTACAGGCAATCTTGGATAACAGCACAGGGCAGTATAACAAGCACTAAATTAGAAGGAAAAAAAATTAAATTTTAGCCTGGGCTACTACCCAGTAGAAACTTAAAATAAATTGTCTTGTCTCAGTGAACTTCAGTTTCCCAGTTATGTAATGAAAGACATGGATTTGTTAATCTCTAAGATTTATTGTCAGTTAAAAGTCAATTAATTAGTTATCAACTATCAGTCTATCATCTATTGCTTTACAGTTTATTTATATGCAGAATCCATTGTAAGAATTATTTTATTTACAAATCTCTCTCTCTGGACACTTTGAGAACTACTGAGGAACAAGAAGGTGGGCTTGGATTAGAGGCACCCAATCCGAGGGTGAGACTGAAATCTACCAGTTACCAGAACTGTAAAAGTTCAGGATCAGTAGGATTGATATATATCAAAAATAACAGTGAGACATTTTAAGAAGTAGTGGACTTGAGAGCAGGGCTTGCTGCTTCGTCTGAGATATGCAAAGAGCTTGGAAGTTACTACCATCATTTTCAAGAAAAAAGCTGAACAATCATTATGAAAGTAAGCAAATTTCTTAGACCATCAAAGACTTGAGATCACAAAACGTTGACATGTGGTAATCCAGGGAAACAGGTAAATACCAAAAATAACACTTTAATTCAATTTACCTGGAGGAAAAACTCCTAGCGCCATTAACTAGTGGAAATGTATAAGAAGCAATTTTCATGAATTGTTGGAGGGAAGTGTGGATTAGCTTGAAAGTCAGAGACTCCTGAGTCCCTGGCTTGAAGGGGAATTTAAAGTTTTGCAGTGTTACTTCCGTAAATCCTCCCCCCTCTCCAAGTTCATAGAAAAATTTCCTCCTATTCCAGGGGCAGAAAGGGAAAAGTAACCTTTCTGAAATATGCTTGGTGTCCAGGAACTGAGTTTATGAGCGACTTACCTACATGAGAGAAGAGTGAAGAGTGAAGTTCACTGTCCTCAAGCTTCCCGTTTGGTCTCAGGGAAGAAGACTAAAGCTAAGAAATGCCTCTGGAATCACAGCCTAGGGAAAGAGGCCCGCCAGATGAGGGAAATTGAGTCAAAACATTCTCAAACACTCCCTTCTCCTGCCTACCTACCACCATATCCACAAGGCTCCCATGTGGTAACAGGGAGTTACAACCAGGATTGTAGGAGACCTCGATTCTATTTGAGAAGGTGTTCATAGGAAAGCTCAAAAGAACAGGAATAAAGAAAAACAAACCAAAATAACAACACCACAAAAAAGACTAGAGGAACCAAAGCCTCTGGCAAGTGGAGCTCCAGCAGACATTAAGCAAAGACCTGCTGCTGGTCAGGTTAACATGAAACCTCAGACTATAGGTCTATAGACCTCAGTTCTTATTATCCATATGTTATTTCCTCTTTAACAAAAAATTAGAAATATTGCTAAAAAACAAGAACAAACAGACTGAGGTGACAAAGCAGGGATCATAAACAGTGTCAGATATGAAAAAGATTCAGAACTATCGGCAAATTAAAAATAATTACAATGAATATGTTAATGACTCAATAAAAAAAGTAGACAATATGCAGGTACAGATGGAAATGTAAACTGAGATGGAAACGCTAAGAAGAATAAAAGGAAAGTGCCAGAAACGTACATCCTTGTAACAGGAATGAAGAAGATCTTTGGTCTTAGCAGTAGACTGAACACAGCTGGAAAATCAGTGAGCTTGAAGATATGTCAGCATGAACTTCCCCAAGTGAATTGATAAAAAAAAAAAAAGAATGAAAATAAAGAACAACATATCCAAGAACTATGGAACAATTATGAAAGTTGTAATATGTATGTAATTAGAATACCAAAAGAAACGAAAGAATACAGAAAAGATTTGAAGTTACGATAGCTAAGTATTTCACTAAAGTCATAACAGAAACCAAGGCAGAGATACAAGAAACTCTAAGAACATAAAACAGTAGGGTAGAAAGCTCAGTAGATGGTTGCAGGATGAGAAAGAAATTCTCCAGACCAAGATTAGGATGTAAAAGTATAAAGTTTATTTTTTCTTCTTAGGAGAGAGAAAGAGAATGAGAAAAAGTAGAGAAACAAAGGGAGAAAAAACAGCAGGGAGATGGCATGTCATCCCAAAGACAAAAGAAACAATGCCAGCTTCTGTGGCTGAGGCAGGTGGCTGTTGAGGGATCTTGTAAATTGGAGGGGTTATCAATCACAGGCAATGGACAGAGTCTTCCTTCAGTGGTACAAGCTGAAGCCCGGAGCTCTTTCTCTGCTGTGTACTCAAGAATTCTGTGAAACACAAATTCTCAAAAACAATTTTGAAAGAGAAAGATGTACATCTCCTTCTGTTTGTTCAGCCCTTTTCAGAAGTTGTGCAAAACAGAACTCCCAAGGGGTAGGGTGCCTGTTAGCAAGAGAACTTACAAGATTGACCTTTAACTGTTAACTAGGAAATTTCAGGAGTAGGTATTTTCCTGTTATTCTTGTATTTTTTTTTGCAAGGCTGCTCCTTTCAAAAACGCAATAAATATCAAAGAAATGTACAAATCTAAACATATGCATATTTTATACAAATGGCAGAAAATCAAAACAAAGAGAATATAGTAAAAGCAGTCAGGAGTGTGAGAAATACTTTATTTATAGAGGACATGATTAAGAATACTATTGGATTTTCTTTGGAAATCACTAAGGGAGAAGAGATAAGAGTGAAATATAAATGTTGAAAGGAAAAAAAAACTAGAATTCTATGTATAGAAAAATTCACATAGCAACTTTCAATAATGAATGTGAAATAAAGACTCTCTTAAACAAAAACCAAGAGTAGTTATCAGTATTAGACCTACCTCAGAAGTAATGTATTCAAAGTATCGCCAGAGGGAAGGAAAATGACATAAGTCAGAAACTTGTATCTACATGAAGCAAAGAGTTTTCTAGAAGAAAATACTAAAATAAGAAAAAAAAATCTTTTTACCTTCTTAATCCAGTAGATAACAACATGTCTACACTAATAATAGCAGCAATCTACTTAATGCTTATTACTTATGGACAAGGGAAATAAATGACATAAATATTATAAGAGCTGGCAGAGAAGAATTGGGAATAGTTGTTATAAGGTATTTGCATAACCTATGAAGTAGTTTAAAAGAAGACACAGAATAGTTGTAATTGTATATTGTAAACTCAAGAATAATCACTAAGAGAGCAAAAAAAAAAAAAAAAAAAAGGAGCTATAATTGATAATTTAAGGCAGGAGAAAGATGCTCAGGTGAATCCAGAGCCAGAGGGAGGTAAAAGGTGGAAGGGAAAAAAATAAAAAGAAAGAACAGAAACAACCAACACAAAACAGTAATAATAAGGCAGACTTTAATCCAAATATCTTAAAAATCACCACAAAGGTCAATGGTTGAAATACAGCAATGAACAGAGACTGTCAGAGTGCATTAAATTAAAACAAAAACAAACAAACAAAAACAAGGCCCAACTACATATTGTCTAGAGGAAAGTCACTTTAAATGTAAAGATACAGATTTCAAAAAATCAAAATGTAGAGAAAGAGTATGCCTTGAAGTTGAAATATATTGATTTCAGACGAAACTGGTATCAAAACAAGAAAAACTGTCAGTGATACAGAGGGATACTACATAATAAAGGAGTCAGTTCTAGACAATTTAAGTCTTTAATGAGCCCATATCCAACAACCCAGCATCAAAATATGTAAGTATGTAGCAGAACTCAATAGCACTATCAAAATACTGGGTGTAGTTAACAGTGTATCTGTGGAGTGTTTTATTCACAACAGAAGAATACTCATTCTTGTCAGCCTCACATGGAGTATTCACCAAGATAGACCACATTCAGGGCATGAAAGTACATCATGACAAATTTAAAAGAATAAAAGTCATATATAGTTTCTAAGACCACATTGGAACGAAACTAGGAATTTATAATGAAAAGATTACTGGAAACTCTCCTCCAAAACTTGTAGTGTAAAAAACACACATCCAAACAAAAAGTGGGCCAAATTGGAGTCTCAAAAGCAACTATAATTTATTTTGAATGAAATAAAATATAGTTGAAAATATCGTCTGTCAGAGGAATTTATAACATTGAAGGCATATGTTTAAAAAGAAGATCTAAAATCAATGCTGTAAGTTCCCACCTTAGAAAACTAAGGAGGGGGATGGAAGCAAAAGAGCAATTAAGTCTAAATCAAGAAGGAAAAAAAACTAATAAAAATCAGCAGAAATAAATATAATTGAGAAGAGTAAATTAGTAGAGAAAACATGAAACCAGAAGAATAACAAATAATGGTACATATTTATGGTATATAGTCTAAATATTATATATAATATATATGTATTCTGAAGTTTATATAGAAAATTAAAAAAAAAACAGAATAAAAAAAGAATAGTTCAGAAAAAGGAAGCTGGAGATCTGATATCAACCCTCAGTACTTACTATCAAGCTACAGTGTCAACATAGCCTGGTACTGTCAAAAGAATAGAGACCTGGATCACTGGAACAGAAGAGAGATCCCAGAAAACGTCCCCACAAATATAATCAATGGATCTTTACAGAGGTTCTAAGGTAATTCAATACAGAAGGAACTGTCTTTTTAAAAGATGGTTCTGGAACATTTGAACAACCACATGTTAAATAATTAGTCTAGACACATAGATCTTACATTTTTCACAAAAATTAACTCAAAATGTATCACAGACCTAAATGTAAAACACAACTTATAACATTTGTAGAAATAATATTGGAGGGACTCTGGGTGACTTGGGATTGAATGATGGTACAACAACAAAAATATTGTCCATGAACAAAAAATTTGGTAAGCTTAGCCTCATTAAAATTTTTTTAAGGATTTCTATTCTACAAAAACACCCTTAAGATTAAAAAAGAAAAAATGAAGAAATGAAAAAAAAAAAAAAAAAGACAAGCCAGAGACTGGGAGTATCTGTATATAAAATACCTGTCTGGATAGGGGCTTGTATTCAAAATGTGTTTAAAATCTCTTAAAACTCAATAGTAAGAGCACAAACGACCCGATTAAAAAAATTAAAGAAAGTTCTGAACAGGTACCTCACCGGTGAAGATACACAGTGACAAACTTATGAATGATAGTCAATATCATTTTTAATAGGGAACTTCAAATTAAAATACTTTAGAAACCACTAATGGAGGAGAGATTAGAGTAAAATATAAATGTTGAAAGAAAAACAAACCCTAGAATTATATGTATAACAAAATTCCTATGGCAGCTGTCAATAATGAATGTGAAGAAAACTCTTTTAAGCATACCACTACATAATATTTAGAATAGCTAAAATCCAAAAAGCTGACAATACCAAGTGCCAATAAGGATGTGGAGTAGCAGGAACTCCCATTCCTTCCTTGTGACAATATAAATTGTTATAGTCATTGAAAAGCACAAGTTAATGCTTTGCAATTTTCACTATTAAAGAGCCTTTATAACCTGAACAAGAAGGTTTAAAAGTAGTACAGCATTTGAATGTTATGTGAGCTCTCCAGGTTTCTGGGTGGAGCCTAAACCAAAGCCATTATATTACATCTTTATGCAATCGTAACCCGGAGCTCACACTCTTAAAATTGTCACTAATTTACATATGGACATGTAGAACATGGAGGGACCACGTGAACATGACAACAGTTGCACTTCATTGTGGGACCACTAATGAAATTCAGAATTTTCTTAATTAAAATAAAGAAATCACATGAAAAGATATTAAATAAAAATGAAGGAATTCTGAATAACCTATGGACCTGAGCTAATAGTAATGAATCAATATTGATTCATAATCATTATTAGTGTTAATAAGCATATCAGGCTAACGTAAGATGTTTATAATAGGGGAAACTTTGTACTGCTTTGGGGTACATAAGACCTCTCTCTACTATCAGATCAATCTTTCTGTAAATCTGAGGCTCCTGTAAAAAAATCATCTATTATTTAAAAACAAAACAAACAAACAAACAAAAAAAAACGTTACAGGACTCCGCGTTCCAACCAAAATTGGAGTTCAAATTATACCTTGGTCACCTGATTCTGTTGCAGTGTCATTGTGGGTTATCGGCCCCCCAGAGGTGCCAGGATGATGATCACAGGGTGCTGGAACCACTACCAACCAGGTGCTCGGATTCAAAGCCAAGAACTGAAATTGGGCACTTGGTAGATGTGTCTGGTTTGGCCATGAAGCATCTTGGCAAATTTTAATGGAATATCCAGAGAAGTATATTGGGAATGAAAAATAGTAAATTGACTCTAAAGTTTTTGTGCCAACAATAATCTGTCCATTGCAACTATTTTAATAAAGGATATGTCTCCCAGGTTTTGTTCTAGTCTGCAGCTATTTGTGGCCACTCATAGTTATGAAAAGTGATACCCAAGTGAAGTGAATTTCTTGATATAGACTAGCATGAATAAGCTTGGCAAGTAGGAGCCCAGGGGTTTGTCCCTATATTAAGAAAGTTGTTTTGTTAATTATTATTTTTCAGTCTGGGGCTTTGAAAGACACTTAAAAAACTCACATGTATAGAGGAGAAAGTTAGTTGTGACTAATACAGGTGTGACTAGACAGATTTACAGCAGAATAGAGCAGAAAATGAAGTCAAGTTGGATGGCCCCATTCAAACGGTTAGAGCAAAAATGGAAATGTGCCTGGAAGAGATGACTCTCGATAAGTCATATTTTAATTTCCCAGACCTCCAATGCACAATAATACTAAAAGGCAATTCATGTGTCTATATAGTCCCAAGAAAAAAGGGATTTCAAATGTAATAATGATAATAAATATGAAGATGTCTTTTAATAAAGTTAGACACTTAAAAGATTATGAGCATCAGGATCATTAATAAGCAATCAGAAATAATCGGAGGGAAATCTGTAATGAAAGTGATACACGTTAAAGGCAAACGTACTTGGTGGCTATGGGTGAAGATAGGGGAAAAGACACTTCCTGTGTCATAGATTATTTGTATTGCAATTAGAGATGGCGACTACACATTAAGCATAGGAGCTTAACTGAATTGTTAATAATGCATTCTATTTTCAATATAATGGTAATATTGTGAGACTCCTCCCATGTGAGCGTACAGATCTATGGGTGATTTGTGAAGAGTCCTTGGTGATTTTACTGAAAAATCTTTTTGGTCTTGTAAGAGAACAACCTAACTGTGTGTTAGGAGTGATCCAATAATCATGACGGGTTAGTTCATTATGTGTTTTTTGACTTTATGTCCAGGGAAATATTTGCCTTGTTTATTTATTTTTAAAGACCGGGTTTCACTCTGTCACATACATAGGCTGGAGTGCAGTGGCACAGTCATGGCTCACTGTACTGTCAACTTCTGGCCTCAGGTGATTGTCCCTTCTCTTCCTCCTGAGCAGTGAGGATGACAGGCATGCACTCCCTGGGATATAAGTTCTTCTCTGCGTTCACACTCACACTGAGATAGCAGGTTTCTGCTTCTTGAGCCTGCTGGCTTTTGGAGTCAAACCTGTATCATCAACTTTCCTGGTTCTCACACCTTCAAGACTCAGACTGGAGCTACACCTTTCACTCCGCTGGCTTCTCAGCTCGCCAACTGCAGGTCTTGGGACTGCTTGGCCTCTGTTTCACAGTGAACCAGTTTCTTATAAAAAAAGTTCTGTTCTCTCTATCTCTTTCTCTCTCTCTCTCTCTCTCACACACACACACACACACATGCACACGCACACACACACGCATAAGCTCTCTCTCTCAATATTGTCACCTCTAGGAAGTACTTATGAATGCTTTAAAGGTATGTGTGTTTCCATTGGAGTCTTACAGCATCCTGCATTTATCTCATCTTAACATGGTATTACAATTGCCTGTTTACTCTGTGTTTTCTTCTTGACTGACTGGCTCTGAAGAACCCAGATTGTTCTTTAAACATCATTCTAATTCCACTATCATAACAAAAGACATCTAGGGATAACTCAATTAATGTTTGTTGAGTGACTTAGTTGATGATGACTCAAAGATGATGAATACACCAAAAAAATCCCCCTAAGCCCTTGGTATTAGAAAGTATCAGTGCACTTCGACTGTCAGGTGAAAACTACTTTTTTAAACATATCAACACATCCTAGTATGTCTAGACGAATGTGATTATTTACCCAAGGTAAGAGAAACCATTTTATCTGAGGAACAATGGAGAAACGTGGAAGGGGAAGCTGGGGATGTGTGCATTCTCTCATTGGAAAAGAGAAATTGGGACAAACAACTTTGAGGATGTTTATGGAAGTGCTGTTCAGCAAGGGATTGGATTAGAAGAGGAACTAGTAATTTTACTTTAATTTCCATCAAGGGACACAAGCAATGTATTTTATTGATTCATATACACAGCAATGCTAAAGAGCACTTTTTCCTGAAGCAGCATTGCTCTACGCACTTTAAAATTCTGTTACTATTGGCCCTAACACAGTAATGAAAGAAAAAAATTTGATTGATTCAATAGATTGCACTGTTTTCAATTATGTGTGTGCTAAAGTGGGGCAGCCCTAAAAATATGAAGTCATTTTATTCAAAAACATCAACCTTCTCCTATCAGGTCATGATTTGTTAATTACTGGATTACCTCATAGTATCACTTAAACATTGACTTTATGTTTTAATTTACCTTTGTTTATCCTGTTATCACAGATAATAATCAGACATAGTAAAATCTGACACTGGTCTCTTTTTAGTACTGCCTCACATGTTTCTCTGCTATCAGCTTTCTCAAAATTATTTTGTTTTTACCTTCTAAAAACCATTGATTCCTCCAGGTATAAAAAATGGAGGATTTTCTTATAATTTATGTTCTTCGATATATATGAATTTTGGCAATCACCTTTCAGTGCATGAAGGAAATCTTTTGGAACATGTATTTGCAAGTTCCTGATCAGAAAGAATAGTATTTGAAATTAAAATCCAAGTCAATAAAGCATTTATTGCTTTTCTGCTAAGTACTCAAAAAATAGTTTCTCAGCAGGCTATAGGCCAAGGGAGCAAGAGAAATCTAGTGCAGTGAGGCTAATATAGGTGTCAAATGCTGGAATAGAATTAAATTGAGGGTCAAGAATTAGACTTGACAGGAAGATTAATAATTCAGCTGGAAACACAGAAAACAACATGAATGGTTTCAGCCTTTGCCTAGTGATTATGTCATCTAAAAAAAAATAAATAAAATAATGAAATAAAATCAATCATGCTTTGGACTTGATGCTTTTTGAAGTAGAATACAAGCTGTCTGGCAGAGTCCCTGAACTTGATAGTCACAGGCCCCTTGGAAGGCTACTTTCACCCACTTTGTTTTGGCTGATTGATTGATTGGCCATGGCTGGCAAGCATCAGATGGAAAAAGAAACTTATACGCAAATATCTATATATCTATTTGTATGTGTATATATATGTATATATTATATATAAATAACACAAAGTGATATACATGTAGCTGTATACATTTATGTGCATACAAGTGTAATGATCAATTCATGGTAATTAGCATATCTGTCATCTCAAACATACATCATTTCTTTGAGTTAAGAACATTCAAAAATTCTCTTTCTTTGCCAGGTGTGATGGCTCACACCTACAATTGCTGCACTCCAGGAGGCCAAAGTAGGAGGATCATTTGAGCCCATGAGTTCAAGACCAGCCTGAGCTAGAGGGAGAGCCCTTCCTCTACTAAACATAGAAAAATTAGCCAGGCACTGAGGTGGGCACCTGTAGTCCAAGCTACTTGAGAGAATGAAGAAAGAGAACCACTTGAACCCAGGAATTTGAGGTTGCTGTGAGTGAGGCTAACTCTGTGGCACTCTAGTATGGACCACAGAGTGAAACCCTGTCTCCAAACCAAAATAAAATCAATCCTTTTTCCTAGAAGTTGGATATAGACAATAAGAGACTGTTAAATATAGTCATCCTACAGTGCCATAGATCAGAAGAATGTACTCTTCCTGTCTAGCTGTAATTTTGTATCACTAGCCTTCTTTCCCATCATCCCTGCCCATTTCCCTCACAGCCTCCAGTTCCCAGTATTCTACTTCTGATTTTGGTGAGCACAACTTTTTAGCCCCCACATGAGTGAGAAAGTGCAGTATTTGTTTTTCTGTGCCTAACTTACTTTGCTTACTGTCTTGTAGTCTCATCCATGTTTCTGTGAATGGCAGGATTTCATCAACTTTTATGTCTGAATCGTATTCCATTGTGCATTTATTCCACATGTTCTTAATCCATTTTTCCATGGCTGGACCCCTTATCTTGGCTATTGTGAATAGTGCTTTGATGCAGGAAGTTCCATGTATCTCTTTGGTAGTGATTTCCTTTCCTTTGAATAAATACCCAGTAATGCGGTCACTGAATCATATGGTTTTTTGTTTTTAGTTTTTTTGAGGGATCTTCATGCTATTTCTAACACAGTGATTCTGATTTACATTCTTGCCAGCAGTGTGTTAAGGGTTTCCTTGTTTCCCCATCCTGGCGAGCATCTGCCATTTTTAATTTTATTGTTGTTGTTATTTTGGTCGTTTTAACTGGGGTGAGAAGATATCTCATTGTAGCTTAGGTTTACATTTCTCTAATGATCAGCAATGTTGAGCACTTTTTCATGTACCTGTTATCCATTTGTATTTCTTCTTTTGTGAGAAATGTCTATTCAGCTAATTTACCTATTTTAAAATCAGGTTATTTGTTTTTTTTTATTTTTTGATATTGAGTGACTTGAGTTCATTATATATTTTGGATATTAATCCCGCATGAGATTAATTGCAAATATTTTCTACTCTTTTGTATATTGTCTCTTCACTCTGTTGATTGTTTTCTTTGCTGTGCAAAAAAGATCAAAGCCAAAAAATAAACACTGCCTTTCTCACATGTGCAGTTCTGTTATTCCTACTCAAAACCGTGTCCAGAGCCTCTCCGCTTATGATTATAACAGATTCCATTTTTTTCCTGTCAATAGGAAAATTAGTTGTAAATGAGTCCAAACTGTATCAGCTGATAGAATACACAATGCAAGTTTAAAATTTATAAACAAATCAATAAAAACAACTGCATAAAATGTGTAGCTAGTAGTTGAAGGATGTTCATTGAGATTATGAGAATGTGAGAAAGGAGTAATCTATGCGAGCAAGTCAGAATAATATTTCAGAATTGCTCCCCAGCTCCCACTAGCCACCACTCATAGCTATTGTTATCAGCGTGCATTACACATTGACCTCCTTGGAAGGTGCATTAGTTTTCTAAGGTTGCCATAACACACTACCACATACCAGGTAGATTTAACGACAAATGTGTTTTCTCAGATATCTGGAGATTAGAAGCCTGGGATCAAGATGTTGGCAGGGTTGATTTCTAGACAGGCTGCTTTCTTTGGCTTGTGGATGGCCATATTCTTCCTGTGCCTTTGTGTGATCTTTGTTCTGTGACTGTGTATCCATATCTCCTCTTTTAAGTCACTGGTGATTTGGAGTTAGAGCTTACCCTAATGAACTCATTATAACTTCAGAACTACCTTAAAGACCTATCTCCACACACAGACACATTCGGGGTTGCAAAAGGTTAGAACATCAATAGCTGACTTTGGTGTGGGATTGGGGATGAAACTCAGCTCATAGCAGAGGGTCTTGAGTTTGTTTCAGGTGGAAAGCGATCTTTCACCATCTCAGTAGAATCCCCATTTACCTGCCCCTTGTACCTCCCAACATTGGGTATCTGAGAGTCTTGGAGTGATGTGAGGGTGTTTTCCACACAGGGAAATTAAAGGAAGATCAATTATTTTTCCTGGGGTGAGCATCATTCACTTTTCCTGGATAGCCAATGAGACAGGTATTAAATGTTCCTAACTTTACAACTTTGAAAGTCATTGAAGGGAAGAACAATTTGTGTATTTCATAGGTTCATGGTCCATAGTCTATACACACAGTGACAACCCTCTTACAAATATGTGGTATTTATCATTTTTTTCAAGAGACATTTGCCTTTCTGATAAGGACCCCTCCAATGTGTGACATTATCCAAATTTTTATCTGCAAAAGTGATAAATGAGTCAACACAAGATATTCAGAGGTAGAAAAATGGGGAAATTTTAAGTATGTCATCATGTGCACAAAACTATGGCAAAGATGTATCTCCATAGTTTCTTCTTTCACCATACACTTGGAGGAGAGGGTTTCTGTGATACGCATACATGCGCATGCGTGCACACACACACACACACACACCTGAGCCACTTTATTACCTTCTGATGAGTTTGAAGTATTACTTTCATATAGTCTTTTGGCTTTGTGAAGATAGTAAAGTCTCTAGATTGTTGCTAACCTCTTTATATCTTTTTACATTTTCTAGATTAACACAAGACTTTCAAGAACCTATAATTTTCATAAAGGATGATCCTAGCACTTAAATTTTTACCTAATTATTTTCCAGGAGTAGAAAATATGTATTAAGCATAGGAAAATTATTAGATACTCATAGAAGCAGGGAATGTAAGTAGAATTTTTGAGCACATATTATGACCAAGAACATAACCGAGATTTTGCATATAGTATATTAATTTTCAAAATGACCTTAGAGTTAAATGTTATCATCTTTATTTACAGACAAAGGAAGAGCTGCCAATTATGAAACAGTATGCTCTAAGTCAGTAGATAGTAAAGACCATTAATACAACAACTGTACTGTTTTCAGAACACGTGCTCTTTTCATTGTATATTAAGACTAGCGTCTTCCAGTGCAATACATTGTGGTCTCCCAGCATCCACGTCCATGGTATTGGTACACCTGCATTAATTTCTTAGCGTTTGTGTACTTGCTCTTTCCAACTGTGGTATTAGAGTTGGGGGATTATAATTTTATAATAAGCACTAAGAGATAATGCCTACATGTGTGTTATATTTATATTTCATATTAAATACTTTATTAAGAAAATATTAGTTTCAACTCAAAGATAACTCAGGATAGCCATCAGAGAATGACTTTTCCTGTGTTGAGGTTCTCCTGGCATTCATCATTTGGGTATACCCCCCATACACACATATGTGCATGTGCTGTTCACGTAAGACAAGCCATCAAGTCCATTTAGTCCCAGCACTTAGGATCCAACAGTGTCATTTAGGCCTGTGAGTATTTAAACATTGTCTAAATCTCTGCTGCCATCACAGGTATTTTAAAAGCCTGCACTGTCAGAGCAGCCTCTCAATGCCAGTCTGGATCTTTTTATGACAGGAAACAATTTACACCCAGATCTAAGAATAGACATCCTTGCCCTGGACGGTGATAACCATTCACTTGTTTATCCATATACTAGACTCTGAAGCACTTTCTTCAGTTTCCCCATTGGTTCTCCACTCCCTTTATGATTTTCAAGTTTCCTCAGTCCCAGATCGAGCCTTAGATCAGCTATTTAGAATAACTGTTGTCCATTTCTCTCCCCTAAACTCACTAATTCATCTTTTTATTTATTTATCCTTACATATACATTAAGCAATTGCAATGTGTCCTGGTGTTTTTTTAGGCGCTGGAGGGACAGTCTTTGTCCAAAAAGAAAAAGTTGCTGTTTTCATATAGTTCATACTTAATCAGAATACACAGATAGAATGATGTTATAGATATACAGCCTTGTAAGCTGTGGCAAGATCTTTAGATTTTACTTTCTGTATTAAGAGAAGCCACAGCAGTGTTTTCTTTACTTGGAATGATATGATTGGATCACGTCTTAAAAGATTACTCTGACTGTAGTGGATGTGGAATGAACGGAGTTCAAAGGAATATCACTTAAAAGGTTATGGAGACGTATGTCATAACATCATTTTGTAAACCTCAAATATACACAATAAATTTTAATTTTGTAAAGAGTCCATTGTAGTAGTGTGGGTAAAACAAGATGGAGATTTAAACTAGAACAGCAACAGTCCTGGTGATAGTAAGAGGTCAAATTCTGGATACTATTCATACACACATATGTAGTGCCGACAGAACTGACTAATGGAGAATCAAAAATAATTCCCAGGTTTTGGATCTGAGGTTATGACATTCACAGAGATGATGATAGCAAAAGAATCGTGTTTGGGAGAGTAACAAAGAGCTCCCGTTGTATTACAGGAGTCCACCTGAAATTGGACATAATATGTCAGTTACATAGTTATATATGAAAGTGTGAAATACAGGGGAATGTTTGTGGCTGAGCTTGGGTCATGAATATTAAAATGGTACTTTTATTTATTTATTTTTATTGTTAAATCATAGCTGTGTACATTTGTGCAATCAAGGGGTACAATGTGCTTCATATACAATCTGAAATAGCCTTCATGGCATTTTCTGAGTTATTGTATGTAGACATTTGTATTCTGCATTTAGTAGGTTTCTTTAGTAGGTTTCCCATTCTAAGATGCACCATAGGTGTGGCCCCACCCATTACCCTCCCTCCACACTAACTTCCCCCCTCCCTTCCCCTCCCTTGGCCCTTTCCCCATTTTCTTGTGCTACAGTTGGGTTATAGCCTTCATATGAAAGCTATAAATTAGCTTCATAGTAGGGCTGAGTACATTGGATACTTTTTCTTCCATTCTTGAGATACTTTGCTAAGAATATGTTCCAGGTCCATCCATGTAAGCATGAAAGAGGTAAAGTCTCCATCTTTCCTTAAGGCTGCATAATATTCCATGGTATTCGTGTACCACAATTTGCTAGTCCATTCATGGGTTGATGGGCACTTGGGCTTCTTCCATGACTTAGCAATTATGAATTGGGCTTCAATAAACATTCTGGTACAGATGTCTTTGTATATATAATGTGATTTTTGGTCTTCTGGGTATATACCTAGTAAAGGAATTATAAGATCGAATGACAGGTCTATTTTTAGGTCTCTAAGTATTCTCCAAACATCCTTCCAGAAGGAACGTATTAGTGTGCATTCCAACCAGCAGTGTAGGAGTGTGCCCTTTTCTCCACATCCATGCCAAAGTCACAATCTTAGATGGGACCAACAGGGGAGATAATGCAGATATAAAAAGGGTGAAGTTTGAGAACTGAGCTCCAGGACTACCCAAATTTTACAGATTGAAAGAAGAAAAAGTTTTCAGTGAGAGGCAAACTGGGGAGGTGAGGTCAAGGAAGTAGTTGAGGAATTAGTAAAGTAAAATGTCTCAAAAGCTAGTCAAACAAAGTGATTCAAATGTGGAACATGCACAACTTTGTGACTATGACTGAAAATGTGAGTAGACGATGATGGCTGAGAATGTGGAAATGTGAAGAGCTTCAGTGACATTTGCAGTAGTGACACCAAAGGACATGGAGGCATGATGCTGATTGGAGGGAGTTCAAGAGATAATGGAAGGAGAATAACATAATAATGAATATAGGCACTTCCTTCGAGAGGAACAGAGAAATGGAGTTGTGCATGGAGGAAGACACAGGAATCTCTCTCTTTCTCTCTCTCTCTAATGAAAAGATAGACCATGGAGTAAAATTATAGATTCTGGAGGGAGAGGTAATTTTATCACACATATCTTTACATAGGCAAAAATAGACAGAATCCAGCATACCAAGGGGGATTTCTTAGGTAGTAGCATCCAAAAGATGTTATCCATCACAGCTGGGGAGAAGATATACTTGGTGAATTCAAGTGCTGTGACCTAGGAAGTAGACATGGTCATGGAAATATGTTGTAATTCTCTTCTGTTTGCTGCACCAGTCCCCGGCCCCCCAGCAAAATGGAAGTCAGTGTTACAAGCTGAAGTGTAAAATAGTTGTCTGGGGCAGGAGGAGAATGGATTGATGAGATAAATTCAACAACAGTGGCAGCTGCACCAAATCCCCACTCAGCATGTAAAATATTGATTTGTAATGAATCCAGTCAGGTCAAGAAGAGTGGAGAAAGGGCAGTGGGCCAAGTGCAGAAACCTTCGGAGAAAGAACGAGTATGTGCTCAGGAAAAAAAGGAGGTGACTTCAAAGGCACACAGGTGATGTGCTCGGGGCATATCATTTTATGTCTTTTTATTGTGTTGTGTTTTGTTTTATGGAAAAGGCAATGAGGAAAGGAAAAGAAACTTCAGTTTCATAGACAGCTATATGTATGTTACTGAGAAAATAACAGTTCAGCAACATGAGAGGACTAGTGGGGACGTAGAGGTATCTCTAGTGAACATATGCATTGTATTCAGAACAAAAAACAAATGAAGGGAAACTTCAGAGAGACAGGAGGTAGAAGAGGTTTTCTGAGGATAGGCAGTAGGTTCCAGAGCTCTCAGTGTAAGGAACACCACCTACCAGAGTCAGGTGATGACGAGCATGCATTCTGATGGATATAAAAGTCTGGGACAGGAGATGGTGGAAAAAATACAGGCTTCTAGTGGTGGTTAGATAAGAATCGATCAGTACTAATTGTCTCTAAAAGAAACATAGATAATCACTGCTTTTCTGTTTGTTTCTTTGAGAGACGACATCTTGCTCCATCGCCCAGACTGGAGTGCAGTGTCTCAATCATAGCTCACTGTAACCTCAACCTTGTGGGCTCAGCCTCTTGAGTACAATGGATAACAGACACATCTATCATGCCTGGCTAATTTATTAGTATTATAATTTTAAGAGAAGTCTCATTGTGTTATATTGCCCAGGCTGGTCTCAAACTCCTGGCCTCAAGTGATCCTCTTGCTTTTGTCTCCGTAAGTGCTGGAATTATAAGAGTACTAGTCAGCAATTTGTTCTTAGAATAACTATTTCATGCAACTGCTGGGAGCTTTAGAGGTTGCAGGAGGAGCAAAGCTCCATGGATGTCTCCTAAAATCCTACTGAGGTCAGGATTGAGACAAGCAAAGATGCAGTTAAATCATGGTTGTCCTTGGAAGAGTGCCCAACCATACCCATTCTGCTACCATCACCACACGGGAAATGTGTCTCCTTTACTTTTCCTTTATATGGAGAGAGTGCCTATGTCAGCCATGATTACAGCATATGGCTTCCAGGGTCCTCAAACTTTTTAAACATGGGGCCAGTTCACTGTCCCTCAAACTGTTGGAGGGGTGGACTATAGTTTAAAAAAAAAAAAACTATGAACAAATTCCTATGCACACTGCACGTATCTTATTTTGAAGTAAAAACACGAAACGGGAACAAATACAATCACACCGCCTCATGTGGCCCACGGACCGTAGTTTGAGGACCCCTGGTTAACCATCATAACAGATTATCAGCCCAACAGGTACCTGTTACACAATCCTATCATGGATTTGCTGCAATTTAACACCTGCCAAATGCTTGCTTAACATATGATATCTGAGTGGAATAGCTGGATAGACAGACTGCATGTACATTAGGCTTTTTCTCATATTGCTATTCTTATACTAATTTGGATCACCAGAATGCAACAGAACCTAAGGGATAATTATGTCAGCCTCACACCGAACTACAATTTAGTAATATGTCTCCTCCTTATAAAGATTCAATAGAAGATGCATGCATTTAATCAGCAGTTCTGTGTTTTACTAAACCATAGATTATCCATTGTGTTAATTGGTGCCTCTTAAGCAGAAACTCTTGCTGTAAATTCCTCCTTAACTTTAATTCAAGGAAATCATTTAACTCTGTAAGGGAATTTTTGCTGCATTTCTAGAATTTGGCTGGAAGTACAAAATTTATTTAATGAATCACATTTCCTTTTCTTTTTTTTAGATCTTAGAAGTTCTGGGTCCTAGAAAGCTTAGAATCCTATGCAAAGCCCTAGCTGACTCTTTCCAAGTGTCTGGAAATCCAGCACACACCATGTGCGTTCTCCAGAATTTTTTTCTGAACTTTAACAACCCTGATAAGCCTTATGACCCAATTCAAGCTATCTCAAGTTCTTCAGGGATACATACTTACAAATATGTAAAGTAAATCTATTCCATAAATTTTCCTTCCTCTATTTTAAGAAAAACACATATCACTTTTGTTTCTAGATAAATTAGACATGTATAGACTTTAGAATGAGAAGAAAGAGCATATAATAATGTTATTAATATTTTTAAAAGTTGAGTCTATTAATCTAATTCTTTCTGTATTTTTTTAATCTTTTTTGATTATCATTTTATTAGTCATCTTTGATCAACATTTTATCAGACAATTGAAAATCTGTATAGTTCAGTGGGAATCTCCTGAGGTTTGAGTCTGAAACACCTGACGTTTTTGTTTTGAGGTAGGCGTTAACTAATGGCAGCAACTTGGATATGTCATTCAATCAGTCATTCTAAACATAGGATCCTTATGTGCAGAATAATCATGATAAAAGTAATATCTGTAAACTTGTGCTGAAGGTCAAATGAGATTGTGCTGATAAGAGCACTGTACTTAGTGGTTTCTGGACATTTTTGTTTTGCTATTTTAATGTACTATGCAAAGAAAATGTTTTCTACTTTAGTGGATTTTTCCCTTCATGATTTCATAGATTAAAGAATGAATAATTGCTACATTCTTTTAGAAAGGGAATTTTGCATATCCTTTGAACTTAATACAATATTGATGGGAAATGTGGTATATAGTTTGTTTCAGGAGAGATTCACTTACATGTAGCACATCATTTTTAATTTTTAGAAAATCTGGATTCAGAAATTTAGCAGGGATCCTCTAACTAGCTTTAGGTCTTTTATTTCTTGTTCATGTCCTGGACACTTTTGGAAGGAATGTTTGTGAGGCACCTCAGGTGCTTCTAAGAGCATGAAGCTCCCTAATAAGAAACTGAAGGAAGGAAACCCACCGTGAGCTAATCTGTCCTCCTGTCCTAAGACATGTTCTGGATTTGCCCTATGAATCTCTCCTTCTTCCCCATTTATCTCACTTCACATAGACTACAACTTTATATCCTCACAGGCAATATTTTTGAAAATGTGATCAGCTGTTTTTTCTGCAACGCTCTGTTAGACTTAACCCTTTAATATTTATACATGACTTTGCTTGCATATAAAATGAGTTTTTACTAAAAAGTGAATTATTGAACAGAATAATTTTTGTTAATCAGTATATTTATTTTTGCTTTTCATTGGTATTTATTCACTGGTTACTCCCAATATCTAAAACAAAGGCTAACACATAGCAGGTGCTTAGCAAAACTTTATTTTTTAACAAAAGAGGTTGATTTTCTTAGGATTCTGTAGGTGGGAAGTCCAAGATCAAGGTATGAGCAGGGATGGATTCATTTTGTGGACTCTGTCCTTGACTGGCAGAGAGCAACCCTCTTGCTGCCTTTTCACACAGGCATCATCTGGACACATGTGCCCTTCTGTCCCTCTCAGCAAATACTGTATTACTGAAGAAATCAGTGAATGGTTTCAGCTTCAAAAATAACTTTAGAACAACTATTTCTCAGTACTTTCCACAAGACAATAATGGGCTCACATTGGATTTCAACTCAGAATGAGGAAATGTGTAGTAATTTTCTAGGGGAAGCAAGTAAGAAGGCAAATGAGTAAAGCCTATAAAGAGGGAAGCCTTTTGATTTGACATTAATGGAGATTAGTTAAAAATAAAAGCAGCTGCTCTACAATAATAAACAAAAAATTCAACATCCTCCTTTCCCTTGCCATTCTGTGACTCTAGTCTTATCTTTTAATTAAACCTGATCTTTAAACTAAATGTGCCTGGCTTGCTAGTTTATTACATGGAATACCAAGGGAGAGCTTCTGGATTCAGCAACTGGCACGCAATAGAATGCCTTTTTAAAATAAGTGGCCACATCAAAGGCCCTGATTTTATTATAAGTCCACGCTTATAGTTCTCCCATTAGAAAAGGAAAAACAAGTATTCAAATTAAAGGGGCTTGATTTTAAACTCCTTTGTAGTACGCTAAACTGTTCATGTAGCTTTTTTTAAAGAATGATTAACTTTCATTAAGCATAGAAATTTCGCCAAGAAACGTAAAATTCATTACAGTTTATGTAATGCAAGCCAACTTGAAAGTTCTGAATTTATACTTGCTAACTTTGCATACCTTTTTGTGCTTTACTTAATATCCATCATTATCAAATTCCCTGAATATTCTCTCAGTTAATCACATTACCTTTGAGACAGCAGTTGTCCATGGTTGTTACTGAGCTATTATTTTATGTTTAGTCTATAGCATGAACTTGTCAATAGTAAGAAGATTAAAAGTAATAAATTTTTAGGCATGTACAAACCACACATAGACACTTAAATTTTTATTATACCATAGTATATTTAAAGACTGAGTGTTAGAAGTATCATTCCTAGTCCTGGCTCTATCACTTTGTGTATTTTAGCACTTCATGGCATAGCTTTTATTTATAAAACAACAATGATGATATTTGACCTGAATTAACCCTATGGGTAGGCAGTAGAATAGAAAGCATGTATATGGAAGTGTTTTGGAGAATTAAAATTATACCAAGGCAAAGCATTAAATATGAATCCTTAAGAAATCAGATGTTCAAAACAGAAAAGAAAATACTTTGACTATTGTATTACCTTTGCTACTGTCATTTTCATTTTCTTTTTGTCAGTTTTATCTGTTATAAACAATCCATATCTGCAGAATGGTTATGGTGTGAGTGATAGTGCTATATTTAGCTCCTGCAGTTTTGTTTAAGTGTTCATATTATTTTAAGTGTTCATATTTATTTTGTTTAAGTGTTCATATTTATTTTGTTTAAGTGTTCATGTTTGTTTCTGTTGAGTAGAAACAAACATGAAAAAACAGGAGCAGACAAAAATTCAAATACTAATGATAAGAATATAGATCTTAAATCCTAAAATAGATTGTAACATAGGAAATGCACTTAAAATGCAATATAATTAAATGCAGTATTATGGAAGAAATATGCAAAATTGATCATATTTTTGACAAGTCTTCTCTATAAATACAAACTAGTATTATTATCTAGGCTTTGGATTTTTAAATATGGTGTAATATATACATGCTAATATAGATAGGGTTGGATAAATGTTCACGTGATAAAAGACTTGTAGGTAATGTTATAAAAGAAAAGCAACTTCTTAGCTACTTTAATAAAATACTTTACAGTGTTCAGTTAAGACAGGTAGTACTCCCATGTTGCAGTACTAGTTTTATTTTTAAACCTCTTCTTAAAAGAGACAATTAACAATTAAGAGTAAATCTGGAGTGGTAAGAGGTCCATCAGCCATACATATGAGGAACAAGTGAGATGTTAGGTTTGTTAAGATGTTGCGTTCAAATGCTATCATAACACTATGACATTTTTATCATTCTTTACCAAACCATCTATTTCTCTGTAATCACACTAAGCTGTCAATTCTATAATATACCATGTCTCTTATTTGCTGTAGAATCAAAAGTGCCTATTACATATGAATCCTACTGTAATTTTTTTTTCCTTAAATGGGTGATTATTTTGGAAGGAAAAACCATCAGACCTAAAAAGTTGTTAAGTTTGGCACATTCAAAATAGAAATGTGTAAAGTAAGAAGAACTAAAATTAATGTGGGATTCTCTGAAAAAATTAGAACCGATCAAATGTGTGCTTTGACATGATGAACTTCAGCTAAGTGAAAGGAAGATGTTATAACCACTAGACAACCCCAAACATTGAGGCTTCCAAAAGGATAGCTGATTCATCAGCTACAATATTCAACCAGAGACTGGAAAATGCATTTTTCAGGATTATTCTGGTAGGAGGTTCTTTGCCTTGGGATTGAAATTTGCACTAGATTGTGTCTAAAAGTCTTTGTAGCCCTAAGTCTCTCTCGTTAGGTTGCTCAAATTAGATGTGTAAATCAAGATCTCTATTAGCATTAGCCTAAAAAATGTTCACAGATGTTTCCATTAAAGATGAATCACTTGAAGGACTCATGTAGCACTACAAAAGACACCGGCCAGGAACGGTCACTTCCAGACCTGCCTGGGTTCCTGACTCTGTTGGAGACAAATGGTGCACCTCCCACACACCCTGGCTTACGTTATTCTCACCAGCTTCATATTCTGCTCCTAAAGAACGGCAGGCTTGCCTTTCCAGGCCCTTTCCTGTCCTGCACTTACTTGCATCTTATCCTATTCTCCTTTATGAGATCATTAAAATGAATAAGTAGAGTAACCACATTACCAGCAAGTAGGGCTAATTTCATAACATGTATCCTAAATGCTCTGTTTTTAAAACCCACTGGTCTATGTCTCAAATGCTGACAGCAAAGGTAATTGCCTTTATACCTAGACAGCCAATGGTTCGTTTTTAGAGTTGAAACAAGGAGAAGAATTTATAATCACTCCTTTCACAATGATAATAGCTTAATGTACGTCACTTACAGTGAGGCAGCTGAAATGGGGTGTAGTTCAGGACTGTGTACTTCCTCGAGGGCCAGAGCAGGATTGCCAGTTTGGGAGAGAGATAACTAGCTGTCTGTTTCTGGCTATTTGACTGCAATAATATAGAAACGCTTTTGGTTGCCAGGATTTTTTTGCTATGATAGCCAAAAAAATGTGTTCTGTGTCCTGCACTGATGCCCGTGTTGGGGGTCCAAGTTTAGTTTCTCTCTTTAGTACTTGCTCTCATTTCTTTACTTGGTCTGCAACCTGCAAAGAAATACAGGGGAATTATTCCATCCTGCCACCTGAACGCAACATGGGAAAGTTCTTATTCCCTATCTGAAAATGAGATGGGAATTCTTCAAACACAAGCATGATGTGACTAGAGCTGCCTTGTACTGATTTGTGGCCCTGTGATTTTGGTTCTCCAGAAGCCTCCGCACCTCTGCTATGTCTAGGCCGACACAACCCCAGCAAGCTCTGGGAAAACATCTGAAGGTTGATTTCTACTTGTTACTGAGAAGTTCTGGTTACCTATTCTGTGAAGAAATCTGGATTCAATAACTTGCTGAATGGTAACACCTAAAGTAAAAAGCCAATTATCCAGCCCATGAGGGAGAGTCCAGCATATTGGGAAGCATACTTCTCGTTTTAGTTTAGTGCACTGGCTGAGAATGTGGTTTCTGATAGGCTCTACTAGTAATAGCTATGTGACTTTAGGCAATTTAATAGACTCCCTCTGAAGTAGAATTGTAAATAGTACCAGTATCAAAGGAGTGCTATGATAATTAAATATGTTAATGTCTACAGAGCATCGTGAGTGTTTAATAAATCCTAACACATCATTACTATTTTTGTTATAATATTATTAATAGTACTATTATAGTGTGAAGTTCTTTAATCTCTCATGGGTAAATAAGACATATAGCTTTATAAAAAAAAGTAAAGGCAAGAAATGAGTTATCTACTTCACCCATAGTAAGTCCTCAGTTGTATTTTTGGTGGACAGGTTTTTATCAGCAGATTAACTTTTGGTCAGCTAGTAACCTGGCTTAAGCACAGCTGTTCAGACACTTAAATAGTAATCTTAGCCACAACAGCATGAGAAGAGAGGAAGGTTTCTATTTTTTATCACTGTTGTTATTTTTGTCATTATTGGTTTTATTTGTTTAAAATCATCTGCCATAGCTCCAGGGTTTAGTGAGGCAAAGGCAGCTGGAAGGAAAGGGTCCAATACGTGCGTATTTATCCACTCTTAGTGCATTACATACCCAATTTTCTGGAGAACACAGGGAAAATAAAATTACAGGTTGCATTTTGCCAAATATTTCTGTCATTTCACATGATAATTGTGGCTTTTACTACCATCAATTTGATATATCTAAAAATGCAGACAGATTGTCCATGTACAGGGTTACCCTTTGGGGGCTGTGTTAGATTTTGGAGTAAGCCCAGATTTTGAATTTGCTTAGTTTCTATTCTCAAGTATAGATTTTTTAGTGTCATTCATACTGAAATATGTCTGAAAGTGGATGCATTAGGGGGTTGGTAGAAGTGGCATTTCCTACAGAGAGCATTCTCTTTGCAGCAACACAGTTACATCCTAGAAAGAATTTACTTGTCTTACTACATGATAGTAACTTATTTGAAACCATAGCAAAAAATTGCCTTTATGTGTTTGTGCTCATGCTTGCTCGGCTGTATGGATGTATATATAGTTTATCTTTCTGAAATCACTTTTTGCAATTGGGAAAAATAAGCTAAGCAAGACTCTTACAATGTCTTTCATGAGCCTTAAGAACACTTGATCCATATTCTATGGAGAAAAAAATGTATAAAATAAGCACAGATTTAGGAACACTATGTCATTTGATAATGTTATAGATTTGACAAATGTAATGATAGTTGAAAGCAAGAAGTTTCTTCTTTTTTTAAGTTACATTCCCAAACAAGTGACTATTAGGGTAAATTTTTATTACTGGAAATATCGAGGAATGTAGCAGAGAAGGGGGCGGGAAATTAGAAAACTTCCACTGGAGTTAGACAGATTGAAAACAAAAGTGATTTGTTGATATACAAAAACAATATTCATTCCAATTTACAAACTAAAAACTGCTAAGAGGTTATAATAATGGCGATGTCAAGTCTGTATGAATTGTAATGCCAATTATAACTCTACTTCTAATCTTATTAGGGCTAGTGCTAAGGCAAATAAAAGTTTAAGATTCTATTTTCTGGCCTGGAGCAGTATTGTTAACTACTTCATCAGTGCCACGCTCTTGAGCATGCTCAGTTCGTACTTCCCCTGCTGCAGGTGTAGGAACTTTTGACCACCATCTTGCTCCATGTCTGGCCCACCTCTGTCCTTCCTCTGTCACATTAGGTTACAGCGAGGTGTTGACCAACACGAAGTAAGCGGGGAAGAAGTAAAAAATCATTATCCTCAGTTTCTGCTGAGAAGTTAAAGACCAACAGAGAGAGGTACAAGAGCAGAAATGGTTAAGTTCCTCCCCTGGTAGACTAGAGAGAGAGAGTGTAAACATGTAGTGGAGTCAAGGAAAGTAGCAATCTCCAGCAACCTCATCAGCTGAGCCACAAAATCAGACATTCCATTTAAGAAGGAAAAGAAAGCAGCAATTCACTATACGAAAGCAGTTTGAGGCCAACACAAATGAACTTGTGAAATACATAAGAATGTTCACACTAAGCAAAAAAAAAAAAAGGAAAGGAAAGGAAATTCAAAACAATTTCCTTTGTTTTATCTAAAACAGATCACGTATTTAAAAAGAAAATCTGGAGGCATCACTAGGCCCAGGTCCAGGATGGAGGCTCTGGGATAGTCTTCTTCACCAGCATCAGATAGGAGTCAAATTCCATTTGCTTCTTGGGAACCTAATGGTGTCTGGGGCAACTCAGTGGTGCTCCCTGCAGTCGCCCTCCTCTAGTGTGCTCACCCTGACCTCCAGGATGAAGAATCATTCCTAGGAAAGCCCTGTGCTAAATACTCCTTCATTCGTTCTCCGTACAGTTATCTCCAAGGAATTTTATTGATGTTTGTGTGTTTTAGGATGCAATGGACAGTCCTACATGTCCATTTTTATAGGATTGGCTATTAAAAATAAAGAGGGATAAATGCTAGTCACCAATCTGAATCCTAGCCATTCATCTATCTTCTGTAGGTCATGTAGGTCGTTCATCAGGGAAGAAGACCAAACAAAACTCACCAGTGCTTCCTGCTGTGTACTGTACATTCTCATCTTGGGTCTTATTGACACTGAAGTTTATTATGACTCTTTGATAGTCACTCAACTAACTTAATTCTGATATTTGAATAATTATCCTTCCATTTGCACTTATTTGAAAATTTGGTATATATGTTTGGGTCCTCCCACTTCCTTTCTCATTTTCTTTTGGGATTTAATTTACCTTTAGAATTTCCCTCAAAGGTTTCTTGAATTGTATTCTCCTTTTTTTAATGTATTTAAAATATGTAAAGGTTTTTGTTTCATAAAGAAAGATTAAACATATAAATAAAGGAACCATTTTTGAATTTTATGTTGCATACAATTTACATCAAATTATTTCTCCTACATATAATTTTATATAGCTCCTTCCTATTGACAAGATAACAGCCAAAACCATTTCCCTGTATTCAAGGAATCCCAATATCTGGCTTCAGGGACATATTCAGGGTACTCATTGGAATGTTGATGAATCTAGCTAAGATCCAATAGTGATGATATCCTCTGGAAAGTTGATTTAGACATTGATAGCACAATTGGTACTGTCAAAAGCTAGAAAAATTAGTAATTTTGATTTTTGAAGACTCATATATTCAATGATATGACACCAATGGTATGTGATGATTTTTCTGTGAGAAAATTCTGATGCCACAACTAATTTATTTCACTTTTAATGTGCTCAAATTAGACTGAATGGCAAATATATCTAAAGAACAGATTTTTGATAAAAGAATGTAACATAAAAATTTAGTAACCTTTTATTAATCCTCTAATAGTTTAGCTACATCATGCAATTAAGATGTTAAGTAGAATAAACTACTTTAGATGGTAAGTGAAATTAATCAAACATATTTTATGATTATTTAATTTTATTATTAATTAATCATTGTATGTGAAAGCAAAATAACAAGACGGTTCTACTGATTTGTCATTGCTACATTTTAAAATATTTTATATCACACGAAATGACTTTATCTTAAATAATTTTTCATAAAACTAGATAGATAACTAAATATATCTGGGGTTACCCTCTCGATAGTAGAGAAGCCCTGCTATAAAATGGAGAAATTAGAAAAATAATGATGATGTGAGCTCTAATCACAGCTCAGATACTGTGACTTTTGTAAAGCCTGCTATCTCTCTCTGTTCATCAGTTTCTTCCAACTTCCTATGCAGGGATGACTGCTTTGCTTCCATTCCTACAAAAATTACTACCTTCCCATGCTATTTTAATATCCCATTGACTGATTTTTTTCTCGAACTCCTTGTGCTTCTTCAGATGAGGAAATATACATTTACACACATACATTATGAAGCATATATTGGTAAGTGTATGCTACGTGTTTTTGATTCCCATTACCACCTCGTATACTACTATATGGAAAGAAGACTCTGAATAATCATTTGCTTTAATAACATAAAATGATCATCAAATAATTATCCTGTTACAGCAGAATTGCCTCTAAGGAAATCAAGACAAAAATTCTCTTAAGTCCTGATTATACTTGACGATAGTTTCTTGTCATCATGGTGAAATTTCCAGAATGACTGTCTTTCTATGAAAATGTATTCTTAGTAAAGCATGACAAGAATGGAGAAGCATGAATCCTATGAACTCAATTTTGATATGAGGACAATTAATGACAATTAAGGTTATGTGGGGGGAGGAAAAGCAGAAAGAGGGAAGGAGGGAGGGGGGTGGGGCCTTGGTGTGTGTCACACTTTATGGGGGCAAGACATGATTGCAAGAGGGACTTTACCTAACAATTGCAATCAGTGTAACCTGGCTTATTGTACCCTCAATGAATCCCCAACAATAAAAAAAAAAAAAAGAAAATGTGGAATTTAAATTAAAGCACTCTTCCTCTGTCAGTAGGCTGCTTAATAGAATTGTTATAGCTTTTAATTTAAGTCAAGTTCCTAGAGTCCCTTGTATTCAGGTATGAGACAGGAGTGAATAGTAGGAAAGGAAGGGGAGACATATGGAACTGAAAGCCCCTGACGGTTAGCCAGGTACATGGTCCCAACCATCTTTGTGTTGTGACCCAGGGCCGGGAATGGCCCATACTCAGTATATATGTGTTTACTGACTAACACTGAATGTTCAAAGTGATGGATCCCAAAGGCTGGGACAGTCATAATTACTAAATCCATTTCTAAAATTGTGTTTACTGTGAGGAAAATTGGAGAATGAAGAAAAGAATAATACATGGCAAAACCTCATGCCCTTCAGTTCCTTCATAAGCAAGTAGAAGAGATTAGTTTGAGAGAGGCAGAGAAAAGACTTCTGAAAATCTGCTCCTTTAAAAAACAGAATGCTAGCAAAAATTGTCAAAATCTACTTTTTAAAGAACTTTTACTCAAAATCTTGGGATAATTCAGGAGAATTTCTTGAAAGAGTATGAACAGTCAATTTTTTTTTTTGAGACAGCGTCTCACCACATCACCCTTGGTAGAGTGCCGAGACATCACAGCTCACAGTAACCTCAAACTTGGGGTGAAGTGATTCTCTTGCCTCAGCCTCCCAAGTAGCTGGGACTACAGGTGCCCGCCACAACACCTGGCTATTTTTTTGTTGCTGTTGTCATTGTTGTTTAGCTGGCCTGGGACATGTTCGAACCCACCAATCTCAGTAGATATGGCCTGAGCCGTAACAACTGTGCTACAGGTGCCGAGCCTGAACAGGAAATTTTTGTAATGTTTTTACTTTGTGGCAATTTAAACCTTCCAACTCCTTCTACAATCAATATTACCCCAATACCAAAACCATCCTCCCAAAAACATGTTAATATTTTGAGATTTTCAAAAGATGAATAAACAATATTTTATATATATATGCTACATATATATATATGCACCTGAAAAATTGCAAAAAACTAGACAACTGTTTCTTTTGAATATAGATGCAAAACTTTTAAACAATATGTTATTAAGCCCAATCCAGCAGCATATTAAATGATTATATACCAGGACCAAGTGGGGGATTTATTTCAGCATCTGCAAGGTGGGTTTAACATTTGAAAATCATTCAGTGTGAAACTCCACATTTACAAAATAAGGGACAAAATGGACACAATTATCTTGAGTAATATAGCCACTCTGAAAAAGGTTTTGCCATTTCCTCAAGAAGTTAAACAGAGTTATATTGTTCAAAATGAAAGCAAATATTGAAATAAAAATTTGTACACAAATGTTTATACCAGCACTAGAAGTAGCTAAAGAGTAGTAGGTGAAAACAACCTAAATATCAATTGATGAAAGGATAATTAAAGCGTGGTATATCCATTAAACGAAATCTTTTCTGGCAATATAAAGCACAGACGTATGGAATGATACATACAATGAGGTGGATAAACCCTGACAGTATTCTACTAAGTACAAGAAGTGAGTGAGTCACAGCAGACCACACATGAGCCTATTAATATGCAACTTCCAGAAGAGAAAAATACATAGAAATAGAACACAGATGAGGATTAGGAAGATGGGACAGGAGTGGGGAGTGACTGACTGCTAATGGATATGGTAAGGGTTTTCTTTCCTTCCTTCCTTCCTTCCTCCCTCCCTCCCTTCCTTCCTTCCTTCCTTCCTTCTTTCCTTTTCTTTCTTCCTTTTTTTTTTGACAGGGTCTCATTTGTCCACTAGGCTACAGTGCAGTGGTGTGATCAAAGAGCACTAAGCTTCCATTCCTGGGCTGAAGTGATCCTTCTGGATCCTCTGAAGTAGCTGGGACTATAGGCACACCACCATGCCTGGCATTTATTTATTTATTTAGACAGATCCTTGCTTATTTATTTATTTATTGAAACAGATCCTTGCTATGTTGCCCAGGCTGGACTCAAACTCTTGGCTTCAATCAGTCTTGGCCTGCCAAAGTGCTAAAGTTACCGATGTGAGACACTGCATCTGGTTTGTTTGAGGAAGGATAAAATGTTTCAAAATGAAATAGTGGCAATAGGAGCATACCTCTTTATATATGTTAAAAAACACTGAATTGTACACTTCAGAAAACAAAGCTTGGAGCATGTAAATATATATTGGAATAAGGCCATTTGAAAATTACAGTTTTAAAAATACAACTCAGTTGGTAAAAAATGACATCTGCACAGATTGGTATTTTCTGGTTTTAAATTCATGCATTCATTTTTCTGTCACAGATTTGACACCTGCACTTTCTCAGATATTCTACACACGGGATTATAAAGCACATACCTTGTACTATGGCAGCTCTAAGTCCTGCCCAAAGACAAGCATACAAGCCGAAAGCTGAATGAAATATCCTAAGTAGTGAAATATGCTCACAGAGTACTCTGATAGAACGGAACAGGACAAGAATTTTCTTCCTGGTTTGAGGGATGGAGGGTTGTCAGGTCAGCCTCAGAGAGAAATCAGCACTGGGCTTTTTCAAACATGTATAGCAGTTCACAAAGGAAAAGCAAACAGTCTGGCTCTCTCAAGGCAATGAGATCAGTCTGAGGAAAACGGTATTACAAAAGCATGTGTCTTGTTTGAGAACAGAAGGCTACAGCATCTTCTCTGACTCTCTGTGACCTCTTCCACAGAGATGTGTCATTGGTACCCGCCAATCTTAGAATAGAGCCAACAGATTTAACCGGAGTACCTGAGCTATTTGGAGGATAAAAGATGATTTACATTTATAAATTACTTTTGTGAAATGATTAAATTAGGTTTTCTTTTCATAAAGAAATATGAAGGTAATAAAACATTCAAAGTTAAAATATTGAAATGCTTAATGAAACTATTTTGGAAATAGGAAAGAGAAGAATAAATTTTGTGAAAAGCCCAAAGGACCGTAATGCAATTAAGTTTATATCTATAGATTCTACGGCTTGAGTTGTACACTATTGTCAGAAAATCTCCAGAGCATGGATAGTTATTGAATTACTTATGGGCAAAGGGGATTTCTGCATTTTATTGCAGTCAGTCCCCCTTTTAATTAAATTAAATGTATAAAGACATTGAAATATATCTTAATCTTTACATTAAGAAATTTCTTCAGGGTGTTACATAGTATAGGTGGAAAAAAGGAGTCAATAATATTTCCATTTACTCGTAGTGGCAAATATCTTATTCTGCATTTAGTTCCATATTTTGTTTTTCTCATTACTGTTGTTAGTTAATCAAATAGCACACTGCTCCCACCCTTCCTCTGCTTTGCTTTTGTTTCCTTTGCTGCTTTTAAACTAAAAGTGTATTGGTGTACAGGATAAATTTTGTATTCTCTAAGGAAGCGTACGAATGAAAAATGTCTACGTTATATACACTCGGTATTATTTCTTCAAGGCGATTTTTTTAAAACTATGGTATAAACTTATATATAGTGCTTTTCACAGATTTTAAGTAGTTTGATTAAATACATTTGACAATTTTCACTGTTTAGGAACAATATCAATCTAAAGTATTCTTTGTCGGGTATATGTTTTTCTGTTGCTGCTAACAGAGTAATGTTGATCTCCTTAAAAGATTTGGGGAATGCTTTTTTCTATTATTCATATATTTTGAAAACATTTGCACTGAATTTTTTGTTGTTGTTCTTTAATGTTTTATAATATTCTTCAGTGACACTATCTGGGCCTACAGTTCTTCAGATGGGAGTTATTTATTCCAAGAATTTAATTTCTATTAAAAATACAGAATGATTCTGTTATCGATTTCCTCTTGAGTAAACTTTGTTAATTTGAGTCTTTCAAAGCATCTATTTCATCAAAGTGAATATTTCACTGGAATAAACATATTCATGATTATCTTATTATCCTTTTGTTTGAATGATGTATAGGGATGTCCTATTTTTCATTCTGGAAATTGATAATTTACATTGTGTCTTTTGTTTGCATCACTAGATGACTGACATGGTAAACGACTATTTTGTTAGTTGTTTTTTGTTTTTTTTTTAATCACATGTATTGCTTGCAAAAATCTCCCTCTTTTTTTTCTTGGTTTTAATTGAAATAACTGGACATTATTTGTCATTACGTATTATTTTACTCCTACTTATTATTTCCAGATTTTTATTTTATTTATTTAGCAGCTGCTTTAGGTTTTACAATATGCATCTCTCTTTAATATTTAACAGTCTCATCCAAATACTGTTATGAATCTTCGTATGTTGTGGAAGACCTGTACATTATATTTGTTTTTGTTGTTTCTATTTTTTTACCATTGTGATCACTGATTTTATTTCTACTTATTATAAACCACGCAGTATATTGTTATTTCTTTGCATTCAACAATTAACATTAAAAAGAAATCCTGTATACTTACCTACATTTAATGGGTTCCAGTGCACCTCCTTTTCGTTTTCTTTTGTTTTGTTCTGTTTTGTTTTTTATAGTTTCAAGTTCCCACCTCGTATCAATTTCCTTATGCCTGAAGAACTTCCTTTAGCATTTGGGGTAATACTTTTTCTTGGTGAGAATTCTTTTAGCCTTTGTATCCAAGAGAAAGCCTTCATCTTGCCTTTGTTTTTGAGATTTATCCCCCCCCCAAAGAATTTTAAGTTAACAGATAATTTATTTATTATAATTGTTATTGTCAATACTTACAAATTGTTATTGTCAATACTTACTTCCTTTGTTTCCTGGCCTGGATTGCTTTGTTTCTGATTAGAAGCCTACTGTTTACTTTTTTCCCTTTTTATATTTTGCATCTGTTTCTTCTGACTTGTAAGAGACCAGCATTTTATCAGTTGTTCTATGCAGTTACTCACCTCTGGAATTCCAGTTTAGGAATTCCTAACAAATGTTAGGAACTTTACTATTACCTTACAGTTCTTCAATATGCTTTTCACTTTTTAAATGCCTTTTTGTAATTAAGTTTCCATTTGGGCAATTTTGTTGATTTTAGAATTCACCAATTTTTAAAATTACTTTCAGTATCCCAATAAAGCTTTTTATTTCATAGAATATTATGGGCGTATAATTGTTTTGTTACTTGATTTGCTTTAGTGCACTTTTCATCTCTAATATTTTGTTCTCAATCTTATCATTTCCATTTAGAACATATATATATATATATTTTTTTATAATTCCAATCTTCCTGCTGAGCATCCCTATGCATGTTAGTCACACCATCTACTAGTTCCATTAACCTGCCATTCACAGTAATTTTTAACATCCCTGTCTGAAATCTTCAACCTATGTGCCATCTCTCAGTCTGGCTTTTGTTAACCGCTGTATGTTTTGATGATGGGTCACTTTTTCTTGATTTTATTGTGTTTCATAATGATTTATTCAATGCCAAATGTGTATTAAAATACAGTAGACATAGAGACAAGTATTCACTACGTCAGGAAACATGCACCCTTCTTCTGTTTATTTGTTTTGAGGTGTCGAGTCAGTATATGTAGTAACTGGGTTAGAGCTTTGGGATATGTTATTGCCTTACTTCCCTCCCAGGCAGCCCAGACTTCCCATTCCCTAACAAGTAGGATACATAATGCTCCCTTATGGCCCGGCATGACTAGTGGCTTTTTTTTTCTTCCTTTTATACTGGGTTCACCCTCACCTTCTAGAATGCATTGCATGTCTGTTCCACTGTGAGGTTTGTCTTTGTGTATTTTTCTTCCTTGCTGTTTTTTTGTTTGCTTGCTTTCTTAGTTCAAAGTTGAGTGGCGTTCTTCTGTTCTAGACTCATCCTCAGGAAGGCCTTGGACCTAAAAGAGAAGCCTTTATCAAAATTCTTATTCCTTTCTTTCCCATGGTAACTAATATTTAACAAGATTGTATCCCCCTGGATAGGGAAGATATCATGTGAAAGTTCTAGTGGTGTCTCTTCTGCTTTGTATCAAGGCAGGGTGTGGCACATGAGCAGGTTTCCCTCCTTTGGGCAGACAGACTTTCTTTACACCCCTGGCTCCATTTCAGTGGACCTCTGTAAGGGACGGAGGAGGGAGGATTTTTTTCCCCTGTCCCTGCCTGTGGATGGCTTTTGCTTTTATCTCTTCTCTAGAGGCAGCAGATCTTTCCTTGAAAGGATTAGGGAAGTGTCTTTTCTCTTCCCTAAGGATCTTATAAACTGAAAGTGTTTTGTGTCTGTGATCCACAGGAGGATGCCCTTTGAGATACTGAACTTTGCCTTCAATGTTTCTAGCAAGTAGTCGTCTGAAATAGACCTGGAAATAAAATAAGAACTCACCTCATGTCTGGGCTCCCAGGTTTTCTGGCCTGACACAATGCTCTAAACTTGGCCTTTGCACATGTCTTTAAAATTTAGTGATAGAATTTAGTTTACTTGGTTGCGGTTGCCTGGCAATTGCACTTCTCTGATTGTCTCAAAATAAATTATGATTTTATAGACACTCTGTGTCGTGTTTGTTGTTAGAATGAGAACAGCATTCCTTGTCAGCTTTCAAGATTCTAAGTGAAAATGGAAGACCTTGTATGTTTAATATAATTAATTTTGTTGTCTTCCTGCATGCCATCTTGGTATTGGTTTTCTCTTGGTCTCCTTCAGTTTTCCCTCCTTTCCTGATTTCTTTTCACTATATTCAGTATGTTTTATCTTCATGTGGTTTTACCTGTCTTCGGTTTTTAAATGACTATTTTAGGAATTTTTAAATACTTTTATTATAATACAACACAAATTAATACTATATCATTTAATGCACTATGGAAACTACTTCCACTTGCTTTCTTCTCTTTCTTTGTGGTATTTTAGTCATTCAATTTATGTTTATCTATATTACAAACCTCACATTTACTTCTATGCATGTTAGAAACCCCACAATATACATTTAAATATATTTGCTATAAGCAATCAATTATTTTTCAACTAGGAAACAATAGAAAGTGTCTCTAATATTTCCACACATACTTATTATATATGGTGTTGTCAATTCTTTTTTCCCCTAAATTTTTGTTTTAGTAATTTCTCCTATTTTATTTATTTTTTCAAAAACCCAACTCCTTGTTTCATTAATTTTCTGAATGATTCTTTGTTTTCAATTTCATTAATCTCTGATTTAATTTTGGATACTTCTATATCCATAAATAAATAAAATTGATAAATCTTTGGCCAGTCTAACTAGAAATAAAAAAGCAAAATCTCTAGTTACTTCAATCAGAAATGATAAAGGGGAAATAACAACAGATGTCACAGAGATATAAGAGATTATCTCTGAATACTACCAGAAACTTTATGCCTAGACTTCTCGTTTGATCCTGCAATCTCATTATTGGGCATCTATCCAGAAGCAAAAAACCTTTTTATTATAAAGACACTTGTATTAGGCTATTTATTGCAGCCCAATTTACAAATGTGGAAACAACTTAAATGTCCTTCAATCCAGGAATGGATCAGTAAGCTGTGGTGTATGTATACCATGGAATATTATTCAGCCATAAAAATGGAGATTTTGCAGCATTTGTACTAACCTGGATGGAGGTGGAACACATTATTGTTAGTGAAGCATCACAGGAATGGAAAAGTATGAATCCTATGTATTCAATTTTGATACGAAGACAATTAATGACAATTAATGACATGGTGGGGCATGGGGGAATTGGGACCAGAAAGAGAAGGAGCGAAGGAGTGAGGGAAAGGAAAAGAAGAAAAAAAAAGAACAAGGAAAGAAAAAAAAAATAGTGACTAATTCTCACATAAATTGGATTTAATTTTGACCAAAGTACATTACTTATTTAATTCAACTTGTTAATATGTTGTTTAGGATATTGCATCCTCATTTATATGTGACATATGTTTGCAATTTCTCTTTTGTAATAATATATTTTCTCCAATTTTAATATCAGGTGTACCCAGATCAAGTAGAATGACTTTGAAGTATTTCTTCTTTTTCTATTGTCTATAAGATTTGGCATGATTTGTTTTTCGAAATTATCTTTTACTTTTATTTATAAATATTAGTTGTCTATTTTTTGAGACTTAAAAAATAATAAAAAGAGGTTAACTGATGACTCCATACTGAATCTCAGAGTCAAAGATTCTATAACAGACATACTCTTATTTGACAATGTGAATGTTACTTTCTTTGCATTTTTATTATTATTGCTTAATATTTCGATGTAGCAATTGTCTGATTCCTTTTCTGAATATATTTATGTTTGTTCGTTCTTTACGAGGTTTTTGTTTCTAGTCCTTATCTTAAACATTGTTATTGTTATTAAATTTTAAGCCTTTTTAATTTTGTGAAGGCAAAAAAAAAGGAAACCTAATAAACACATGTATATGTAAAAATAAAAAAATTAAAAAAAATTGTCTCTCCTGCCATCTCTTTAACATCGTTGATTTTCTTTTGTGGTTTCAATTTGCTACTGTTACATCCAAAAAATGTCTTATCTAAATGTTTTTTTCTTTGGTTCAAAATGTCTATTTTACTTTGTTTTATCATTTGTATTACTCTACTTGGAGTTACCTGCTTTTTTTTTTATTAAATAATAAACACATAGATCATGTATACATTAATGCATTTATGGGGTACAATGTGCTGAAATCTACAATTTCATATAGAATTAGGAACGCTTACATCACACTGGTTAATATATACCTCATCTCATTTACTTAATTATTGTGCCAAGACATTTATACTCTATACTTAATAGATCTGACATGTACCCTTGCACTATGCACCATAAGTGTGATTCCACCCTTCACCATCCCTCAATCTGACCTCCCCCCTCCCCTCCAAACCCCTTCTCCCTCATTAATCTTGGGCCATAGTTGTGATCTATGCTTCATATGAAAGTGTGAGTGATTGTAAATTCGTTTTATAATAGTAGTGAGTACATTGGATTTTTTTTTCTATTCTGAGATAACTAAGTAGGATATGTTTCAGCTCCATCCATGTAAACATAAATGAGGTAAAGTCTCCATCTTTTTTTAAGGTTGCATAATATTCTGTGGTATACATATACCACAATTTATTATTTCATTCATGGGTTGATGGGCACTTGGACTTCTTCCATGACTTGGCTATTTTGAATTGAACTGAAATGAACAATCTGGTGCAAATACCTTTGTTATAAAGTGATTTTTTGGTCTTTTGGATATATACCTAGTAGAGAAATTGCAGGATCAAATGGCAGGTCTACTTTTAGATCCCCGAGTATTCTCCATACCTCTTTCCAAAAGGGATGTATTAGCTTGCACTCCCACCAGCAGTGCAGAAGTGTTCCCTTTTCTCCACATCCATGCCAACATCTGTAGTTTGTGGATATGAGCCACTCTTACTGGAGTTAGATGATATCTCAAAGTGGTTTTTATTTGCATTTCTCTGATGATTAAAGATGATGAGCATTTTTTCATGTGTCTGTAGGCCATGCACCTGTCTTCTTCAGAGAAGCTTCTGTTCAAGTCCCTTGCCCACAATGAAATGGGATTACGTTTTCTTTTCTTATTAATAAGTGTGAGTTCTTTGTGGATTCTGGTTATCAAACCTTTGTCAGAAGCATAACCTGCATATATCCTCTCTCATTCTGAGGGCTGTCTTCTTGCTTAACTTACTGTGTTCTTGGCTGTGCAGAAGCTTTTTAGTTTGATCAGATCCCAGTAATGTATTTTTGGTGTTGCTTCAATTGCCTGGGGGGTCCTCCTCATAAAGTATTCTCCCAGACCAATTTCTTCAAGCGTTTCTCCTGCACTTTCTCCAAGAATCTTTATAGTTTCATGTCTTAAGTTTAAATCTTTTATACAGTGAGAGTCAATTTTTGTTAATGGTGAAAGGTGTGGGTCCAGTTTCAGTCTTCTGTAAGTCACCAGCCAGTTCTCCCAGCACCATTTGTTAAATAGGGAATCTTTCCCTCAATTTATATTTTTGATGGGCTTATCAAAAATCAAATGATGATAAGTGTCTGGATTCATCTCTTGGTTCTCACTTCTGTTCCATACATCTGCCTCTCTATTTTTGTGCCAAGACCATGCTGTTTTGATCACTATAGATTTACAGTATAATTTGAAGTATAGTAGCATGATTCCTCCTGATTTGTTTTTATTTCTGAGTAATGTCTTGACTATTCGAGTTTTTTTCTGATTCCACATGAAACTCTGAGAAAAGAAAGTTTCTTTTGAAAATGTTAACAAATGGAAAAACATACCATGCTCAGGACTGAGAAGAATCACCATTGTTAAAATGTTCATAGTATCCAAAGCAATTTACAAATTTAATGCAATCCCTATCAAAGCACCACCATCATACTTTAAAGATCTGAGTTTCCTTCTTTTCAACCAATATATTTTTATAAACATTAATCTGTTAAATAGTAATGTTTTATATCCCTTCTCTCATAGTTTGAAAAGTTCAATTGTGGTTCTATTCATATTGTATTTGTTTTTCTTAACTACAGGCAATGCCTTTCTGATCTAGTGCATTTTACTTTTTTAAAAGGTCTTATTAGTGGAATAGTGTCAAAAATCTGAATTTTGTTGCCTTTTTAATTGAGTACTGAGTTTTATCCTAAGGGGTCATTAATTTACTTGTGGATTAATGTTATACTAACCAGGCTCAGTTTTAAACTTTTGAAGCAAGCCTAGGTTATGCCTTAACAAATGGCTCAATTAGTCCTTTTAAGGCATTGCCCTGTGGAATCTCAATTGAAAGCCTGGTGCATGCAGCACATTCCCTCCACTCTGTCAGGTCGAGATTCTTTGGCCTCCTTGTACTCTGTGGGTCCCTGCTTATGGGATCTCTCTTCAGGGCCCAACTTCCCCAAAACTCCTTTTTGTTAGAACTCATAGGCGTTCACCATATCTATATGTATCATAGTATTTGTCTAATCACGTAACTAAATCTGTCAGCAAATAGAGAGATACCCCTCTTTGTGCAAGGACCTCCTTTCTAATACCTTACATTTCAGACTCCAGCCACTTTTCCAGGCCTGAGCTCAGATTCCTGCTTCCTCAGCTCAGCAATATCACCAGGCTTTGCTTTCACCCCATTTCACTATACTGTTGCTTAAAAATGGCCTCGGGGCAGAAAACTGATAGTACCGGGGGTAAACCTCATGTTTTTCTTCTCCAGGAATCCTATTTATGCATTGCTTCTTTTCCAATGTCTAAACAATATTGCTTTGATATTTACTTCAAGTGTTAAATGTGTCTAATGGTCTCTTTAGTTAGGTTGAGTACAAAAAAATCTATTGTAGCCACTTATTTTCATGATTACATACAAGTATCACATCAATAGATGTTTGCTAAGAGATATATAAATCCACATAAGTAACATGCTTAGCAATCAGAAATTAAAACCAAAGAAAACAAAACTACTAAAACAGTACTTAAAAAAAATTCACATGAATATTTGATTGTTCATAATCCTAAACCACCCCAGGTTTTTTACTGAAAAAAATGTTGAAGTTATTTTCTACTGGTTGTAAAGAAAAAGAAAAACGCAACAAATGAGAATATATTATGTTCAATCTGGACTGTAATGATGCATTTACTACAGAATCCAAAAATGATAGCAAATAATCTTAAAAGCCCTTAAGATATATGTCATAACAATACAATATTAATTTGTTTGAAGTTATCCTTCTCCACTATCAAATATAACTGGCTCAGTCCCATTCAGGACAGTTTCTATCCTTGAGGCCAAACTCAATTTGTTTTTTCCTATTTATTAAAAGTAATAAATATAAACAAGGCTTTCAGAATTCTTTTTATCAAATTAGGCTTTAATTTATGTGCCCACTTTTGTATATTCATACACATGTCCTATACAACTAGGCTTTTATTCTAATTAGAACACTGGGAGCTAACATTTTAGTACACATACTAAATTTTAAAGCAATTAAATTCCTAACACAGACAGAGATTTATGGTGTTATCTTATGGTTGTGTAACCAAAGACATTTACTATTAAAGAGATGAACAGGTCATATCTTGAGAGAAAAGAGAATATAATTTTTCTGCAGCTTTCATGAAGTGATGATATATCATCCTTATTATTTTAACTAAGTTGTATCGCTTCCTTATAAAATGGACTTGCTTCACTTCATGGGTAGGAGGTGGCAAAAGTAAGTTAGGGACGCTCATTTCTTTGGTAGCTTACCCATGAGTTCTAGGCGGAATACTCACTGCTTGTAAGATCGGTTTGAAAATCACAGCAGATGGGCATTAAAAGAGCCTCCAGAAATAGATACCAAAGCATATTTTTTGAATATTTTCTTCTTAATAGTTCAGTGGAAAAGTATCCATAAGCCTACATATCTGGGGCAAAGGTCTTGATACATTTCTCTTCTTTAGTTTAACCCAGGTCTTGTTTGGTGTTCATGGAATACAGATATTTGACATTCTTTTAATATAGTCCTTTATCGAAGGGAGGGGATGTTAATCTTTGTCTCTCTTCTAACTTAGGTCATTTGAACTTATAATTATTGAAATGTATATATCAGCATATAAGCAAAACGTGAGAAGTGGAAGATTTTCCTTTATTGTCCCAGGGCAGTTTCAGCCCCATCAGCTCTTCCTTCATCTCTGAACAGTCTTTCCCTTTCTCTGTGGTACTTCCTTCTGTGATTGGAGCTCTATTACTACCACGCTCCTTTTTCCTTTTCACCATGGGTCCAGCAGGAACATTGCCCCCATCCAGCTCATGACCATACTCACACAGACCTACAGCCAAAGAGGCATATTTGTACACTGTGACCCTCTAAACTCTAAGTAGCAGATAGTATAAGTGCAAGCTCACATACAGTGAAATCAAATAAAGTGTTCTTTTCATTCAAAAGGTATTTCCGCATGTTTGTGTTCACAGGTAAACCCTTGAATAAGATAGAAATAATTTCAGGGTCATTTTTTTTACAGAGCAGATTTTTTATCTTCTTGAAAAATGAAAATAACAAGCATAGTAAAAACATACGGATCACCAAATGCTCTGGTCTAAATATTCCTTTGGTGTTTATGACACAAAATAACTCTCCATTTTGGCATTTAGAGTTTTTCCTATAATAACACGCAGAGAAACAGTGCCAGCTTGAAATGCCAAAGTATCCCTCCTAGGGTCGGGTAAAACTGACAATGGCAGCTCACTGGGCATCACACAGAAAGGTGTTAATACAGATATTTCTATGTACATCTCTGGGAAATCAGAAAATCGGGGTTTCTGGTTATACAAATGTGCCCTTCCAGGGTTCTTTTTGACTAGCGGGAAATATTATAGCTGTAGGATAAGTGTTATAGCCAGACCACTTTCTAAGGTAGCAGATTTTTTTTCTATGTGATTCAATAATTCAGAAGACAAAATGAAGTTCAGAGACCAAAAGTTGAAATGAGGAAAAGATGTCTAATAAAGGCAAGTTGCATTATTTAGAAGGATATATGAGGTGGTCCTTAATATTTTACAGGTTAAAATAATATCCAAGGCTATGTTAATTTTCCCCATTTCAAATGTAATTGCTGAAATCTTCCAAATAGCACACACAGAGAAATAGAGCAACCGGAATGTGCCATCTGAAATAAATCGACAGGCTTGCAGAGAGATCGCCTCCGCATCTCAGCCCCTCTCCTGCAATGCCGGCTGCATTCTCAACTGCACTTAATCCGTCTTCTCTCGACAGCAGCAGGCTGCCATCCCCACGGACACAGGGTTTTAACAGCCTCCACTTGATAGATTCCTTTGGAAGTGGAAGGAAGTAGGGAATGGACTAAGCTGTGCCTTCCCTTCTTCTCAGGCCTGGTGGGTCAGCCTCAGAGCACTGTTAGGATCTGCTGTGCTGACAGAGGCCATGGTCTCCGGGATGCCAAATGCAGGTCCGGACCTTACCTACCTGAAATGCATTCTTTGCACTTTTTGGTGAATAAATGATCCTAGTATCTTGACCAGACTCCACTATGGCAATCACCTTTCCATTTACCCGTCTTTCCCCAACAGATTTTACTATTAATGGGAATATTTCTGATAATTGAGAAGGGACACAGGAAATTCTGGCTATCACATTCTAAGAAGAGTAAGTTCCTAGAATATGAATGGGCAAATTCATAATAATCACATATTGCTTTATTCTCCACGGGCTCATCTTTACGTATACTGTGTGTTAAATTCTTGCAAGAAATCTGTGTTCTAAGTGAGAAGATACCATTAGTTATACGAGGTCACTAGGAAAGTTATGGTTCATTATTTCACTTGCAAGAAACTCAGTCCACAGTGTCCCTTCTGATTCACCTATTCAAGTTTCAGCTTGCTCAGCTTCTTGGTGTTGCTGGGAGGGCTTCGTGTGTTTCCATCTGCACACATTTCATATTTATTGATTCTTGTGTCTCAAAGCCTTTGTAATGACCCGCATACTTCACTATGAAAAACACTAAATGAGAGAAAGCAGAAATATGTCCCCTGAAATGGAAGCTAAGCCCATTCTCGAAGCCTAAAAAAAAAAAAATGAGAGCATCTCTGCTTTGGTTATATGGAGGGAAATAGATTATTTGTCTAAATGCACTGCTTAATATTCATTATGCTTTAATTGGATTTTAATTGCACAAGAAATGAAAAAAATATATTCTCTTCATAAAATATAACATTATTAGTACCTCCCTGTTAATAATCCTCAGAGGAAAAGCAGGGCTGTCAATGTGAGTTGTGTCTTTTGGGGGGAAAAATAAAGTGTGGATAATCACATATGCACCTGTAAGAAGTATAGTGTTTATGTGTGTAAATGGTTTTGCACAATTATATCATAATTTATCTGGGCTCTGCATCCTTTTCTCACCTAAGAACATAGTCTTAGAAATCTGCAGCACCCTTGAACCTGACACTTTGCACAATGAACGGCTTCTCAGACTGTTTACTGAGACACAAAATTGCTGAGTGAATGGACACTTGCAAGTTAATTCTAAATTATCTCCCAATTACTTTCGGCTATATATCCATTCTGATTCCCGTAGATCCCTGTACCTACTGCCCCTCTGTCTTAGAGCAGTTGATGTAGAATGCCCCTTCTGATGCCCACCCTTTAAAGCTCAGCTCACAAGCCAGCTTCAGCTGAAGGCATCGCTACCTCCCAGCTATAGCCAAACTTCCTCTCACATGAAACCAGACAGTGCTTTCTCTGTACGCCCACCAAGGCACTTCCTTTGTGGTCCATTGTACTGTAGTCATCTACATGCACACCTCATCTTCTTCTCGTTCCCCACAGGCTGTAAGTTCTCCAAGGCCATGCCACTGTTTCACATCTGAATCTGATAGTTGCGTGCCTCGCAGAGAGCTATTCCCATAAAATCTTCATTAAATGAATGATAGGATGAATGAATGATGCTCAACGTAGAATTTCATGTCAGACCAGTGCCCAGGAAACTCCAGGGAACATCAGTGATGTGGTCTCTTGCTTACAACAGGGAAGCACAGCTGAACTCTGGCTGTCATGTTTTAGTCTAGTCACTTATTTGCCTCTTCAGTGCATCATTGATAATGGATATGATCCTATATATTTTCAGGGTAGTAGTTGTTGGTATGCTTAGAGAAGAATCCTTGTGAACTAATTCTGAATTGTCCCGTTACCCAGAACTACTCTTACTGCGGTGAGAGATAAGCTTGTTTTAAGTGTTCTGAGTATACACTTGCATTCCTTATGGTTGCTATGGCATCACAACACCCCACACTCCTGCCTCAACCCAGCAAGAAACTAGGATATTGTAAACCACTCAACGTCTGGATATCAAGATGATACACATTCCAGTGGTTACAGGGAAACCCTTTCTTTATTCCTTCCTCTCTCCTTTTTCTCTCCTCTCTGTCCTTCATTTTTTTCTTTCTCTATCTCCTCTTATAAGAGAAGAATCAATCAAAACAAGTGTGAGTTTAGAATACACATGAATTTTAAGACACTCACATTAAAACCTAAGCATTATGGACAACTTACATGAATTTTAAGGGGAAATTATTCTAGCATTAAAAATTCAAATAATATATATTTAAAAAAGTATGTACAGTTGATTCAAATTAGTTTTATGTAGTCCAGAAATAAAAACCATCTATCTACAACCAAGTGACCTTTGACAAAGCAGACAGCAACATACAGTGGAGAAAGGAAGCTCTCTTCAGTAATGGTGCTAGGAAAGCTGGATAGCCACATGCCGAAGAATGATACTGGACCCCTACCTCTCTTCATATGCAAAAATTAATTCAAGATGGATGATAACCCCATTAAAATGGGCAAAGAGCACAAATAGACTTTTTTTTTTTTGAAAGAAGGTAAACAAATGTCCAAAAAACATGGACAAATGCTCAACTTCACTAATCATCAGAGAAATGAAAGTTAAGACCACAATGAGATAGCATCTTAGGCCATCCAGAACGGTTATTTTTTAAGAGTCACAAAATAAAAGATGTCAGAGATAATTCAAATAAGGACGTCTGCTTATAGTCTGTTGGTAGTAAAGTAAATTTGCACAACCTCTATAGAGAATAGTATATAGATTTCTCAAAGGATAACAAACAGAACTACAAACATAACTGTATTCTAACCCAGCAATCCCACTACTGACCATCATCTATCCAAAAGAAAAACAAATCATTATGTCAAAATAAATCAAATGTCAAAACAAAACAAATCAAAATGTACCTCCATTTGTATGTTTGTCAGAGCACAGTTCACACTGGCAAAAAATCATCCCAAATGGCCACCTGCAGATGATTGGGTTAAAAAGTGTGTTATTTATACACAATAGAATACTATTAAGCCATGAAAATAATAAAATTTTCTGAGTGAAAAACAGAAGGTAAGATACGACATAAATAATGTATACACATGGACACACAGTGTATAATAGACATGGAATAAACTAGAACAGGACCAGAGTGGGAGAGGAAAGGAAATGACCAATTACATCATGGATACAATGTGTAACAATAGGGCGAAAGATACACGGAAATGTCAGATTCCACCACTATAAAATATATTCGTGTAACAAAGTTTCAGTTGTAACTCATACATTTATACAAATAAAACCTAGCTTCAAAAGTTATTTGTTTTAGAATCACACTATTCTGTAACAGTCTGTCTTGGGATAAGCATAGAGAATGCAATGTGCAATGTATAGGAGATGATCGCTGTCTTCAAATTCGGCTTTGAAGTGTATTTCAAGAATCTTATCTTTCAGATGTTTTAATTGGAAATTTGACTGAGTACTAAACTGAACACAGATCTCCATTTATCTGAATAAAAAAGTCCTTTAAAACAATTTCTGCCTTTACAGCAGCCAGAAATATTTTTCAAAATTATTTATTGACTGCTTTATAAGGTTAATTGAAATGAAAGAAGGGCATTTCTTTTCCTTGAAAAATAGTAGGCATTTGACCTCCACCTGTAAAATAAATAATAGATATCTTATGACTTTTGGATTTATTGAGGGGATGAATTTTCTCTCCCCTCCTTTTTTAAAAGGTATATTTTTACTTTTCTGGCAGACTTTAAGTTCGGGTCTCTGTATCTGAGTTGTACCACTTACTGCCTTTATAAGACCAGACCATTCTACACTCCACAACAAGTTGAGTATTGGACTTGGTGGTATACTTAGAAAGAATGAGAATTCTCCTAATAAGTCAATATCTATGAGGTAAAGAATTTTAGAGAAAGGAGCAAAATCATATTTTTCATTGCAATAGGGTAATACAGACTCTAAAAATCAAGCAGACTCTTTTTAAAATACCAAATACACTCAGACTAAAACTGGAGAATCACAGAAAGTACTAAAAAAAAAAAAGAAAAGAAAGAAAAGAAAAAGTGGGCCTCAACACAGTGGCATTACAAGGAAGAATTTACATATTTGGGATAGGTGGAGAATGTCCTTGCCTTATAAGAGACAGCAGAATAAGGAGAAATTGGCAGGGTAGAGTGTTATTTCAAAATAATAATTCTAGGTCTCACATATTTTCTTCCAGCCTTTTACTTTCTCATCCTTTTATTCTCACTTTCTTTCATCTCCTGAGTGACTGCTCTGTTATAGTTACTACATGAAATATGCCCCTTCACTTGCTTTATTTCGCTTCCCTCTTGTAATTCTTCTTTTCTTCCATCTGTTGTTCTCTGGTCCTGTCATTAGAAGGATCTCACTTCCCCACTCTGATTTTGCATGAACTATCATGCAAATGGAAAAACCATGTTGGCATCTTACAACAAATAGGTTATAGCAGTTTATTACGATTATAGATGATGACAGAACAAATTTCCTTATAAAAAGGCAAGGATGCTATAATTTTACTGAGTTATAACTCTCTGGTTCTGTAACCAGCTAACTAAATCTAATGAGCTTCATTTGTTAGCTTTTCCTTTCTTCCCAGCTGTATCTTCTTACCTGTGAAATAAAATAAATATGATAGAAAAGTTAAGCAGGAAAAACAACTATAGGTTTGTATTGAGTTACCATTTGAAAATTCTTCAGTTATACAAGGACTTTTTGATTGTATTTATTGCTTAATGATTACATATTGAATGTCTAAGATTACTTATATTGTGTTTTTAATGAATTCCAGTCTAACATAGTCAGAGTGGGTATTGTTGTTGATATGATTTAGCATGAATAACTCAAGTTTTGAATCTATATTTCTATTCAAACTACTTATAATTATCTTCACATGGATAATGTATTTCTCTTTTTTTTTTCTCCAAATAATCAGTAATAGTACTTTCCCTTTAGCATTTTGATGAATAATTTCAAGACTTTGGGCATGGGTTTTTCATAACTTTTTACCCAACTATGTATTTTTATGTTTTACATCATATATGGCTATTGATAGTCTAATCACTTCTATAAGAGTTCTGCAGAATAGAAGCATGAATCCTTTTTAGCTAAATTATCCATTTTGTTTTTAAGTTTCTGGATCTAAATAAAAGTATTGAAATGAAAAGACAATCTCCAAACCCTTATTTTAGTCTTGAATAATCCAGCACTATGACTTATTTCCATACAAGGTAGCAGGATTTTATTTTAACAGCATTCCTTGAAAAAAAAAATAATGAAAAAAAGGAAAAAGAGAAAATAAAAGCAAAGCAAGAAAAGTACAGATAAGAAAAGAAAATGGAAGCAAAGCAAAGAGGAGAGAAGTGAAGAGGAGAGAAGCAGAGAGGAGAGGAGGGGGAGGGGAGGGGATGGGAGCAGAGGAGAGAACTGGAGAGAAGAGGAGAGGAGAGGAGAGGAGAAGAGAGGGGAGGGGAGAGGAGGAGAGAGGGGAGGGGAGGGGATGGGAGCAGAGGAGAGAACTGGAGAGAAGAGGAGAGGAGAGGAGAGGAGAAGAGAGGGGAGGGGAGAGGAGGAGAGGAGAGGAGAGGAGAGAAGTGGAGAGAAAAGGAGAGAAGCAGAGAGGAGAGGAGAAGAGAGGGGAGGAGAGGAGAGGAGAGAAGAGAAGCAGAGAGGAGAGGAGAGGGGAGGGGAGGGTAGAAGCAGAGAGGAGAAGAGAGGAGAGGAGAGGGGAGGGGAGAAGTGGAGAGGAGAGAAGAGGAGAGGAGAAGAGAGGGGAGGGGAGGAGAAGAGAGGAGAGAAGAGGAGAGAAGTGGAGAGAAGAGGAGAGGAGAGAAGCAGAGAGGAGAGGAGAAGAGAGGGGAGGGGAGGGGAGAAGCAGAGAGGAAAGGAGAGAAGAGAGGGGAGGGGAGGAGAGGAGAGAAGTGGAGAGGAGTGGAGAGAAGCAGAGAGGAGAGGAGAAGAGAGGGGAGGAGAGAAGAGGAGAGAAGAGAAGCAGAGAGGAGAGGAGAGGGGAGGGGAGAAGCAAAGAGGAGAGGAGAGGGGAGGGGAGGGGAGAAGTGGAGAGGAGAGAAGAGGAGAGGAGAAGAGAGGGGAGGGGAGGAGAAGAGAGGAGAGGAGAGAAGAGAGGGGAAGGGAGGAGAGGAGAAGAGAGGGGAGGGGAGGAGAAGAGAGGAGAGGAGAGGAGAGAAGTGGAGAGAAGAGGAGAGGAGAGAAGCAGAAAGGAGAGGAGAGCAGAAGAGAGGGGAGGGGAGGGGAGAAGCAGAGAGGAAAGGAGAGAAGAGAGGGGAGGGGAGGAGAGGAGAGGTGAGAAGTGGAGAGAAGCAGAGAGGAGAGGAGAGAAGAGGAGAGGAAAAGAGAGGGGAGGTGAGGGGAGGAGAGGAGAGGAGAGGAGCGAAGCGGGGAGGAGAGAAGCAGAGAGGACAGGAGAGAAGCAGAAAGGAGAGGAGAGAAGAGAGGAGAGGAGAGGAGAGAAACGGGGAGGAGAGAAGCGGAGAGGAGAGGAGAGAAGAGGGGAGGGGAGGAGAGGAGAGGAGAAGGGAGGAGAGGAGAGGAGAAGTGAGTGGAGGGGAGGAGAGGAGAGGAGCGGAGAGGAGTGAAGCACAGAGGAGAGAAGTGAAGAGGAGAGGAGAGAGGAGGGGAGGGGAGGGGAGGGGAGGGATATGTGGCTGGTCTTTGACCTTGCTACACATTTTTGAACAGTCGTGAACGCTCCACTGTACGATGCACCTCCCTGCACTGTCCCAGACTTTTCCCATCAGAAGCCCACACGGGTATCTTTGTCCACTGGGGCTCAAGTGCTCAGGATAATAGTTCTCTGGTTTAGCATTCCCTGATATTTATCTCCTTTTTTCTAATCATTTGTTCCTTGAACTGTGCTGTGGAACTAGGACTATTTAATATTCCTGAAATTTTAATATGGGCAGATGATATAGTAAAAGTTTACATAAAATAACATGTTTCTATGTAATCTCTGAAGGATAGGGTATGAAGAAGGAAGAAATGCACATAGAGTTCAAAACCAGGTAACAGTAGGCTCATTGCCTGTGGCTCAAGCGGCTAAGGCGCCAGCCACATACACTGGACCTGGTGGGTTCGAATCCAGCCTGGGCCTGCCAAACAACAGTGATGGCTGCAACCAAAAAACAGCCAAGCTTTGTGGCAGGCGCCTGTAGTCCCAGCTACTTGGGAGGCAGAGGCTGGAGAATCGCCTAAGCCCTGGAGTCAGAGGTTGCTGTGAGCTGTGACGCCACAGCACTCTACCCAGGGCCACAGCTTGAGGCTCTGTCTCAAAAAAAAAAAAAAAAAAATCCACCCCCCACCCACATAATATTAATTATTTGTTGATTATCATACATAATACTAATTATATATATATGTGTGGGTGCATGTATGTGTGTGTATATATATGACATATTTATATATAAAATATCCACTCTACTGTCACAACTTTAGTTCAAATCCCTTTGTTCTCTTTACTAAATTGTAACAATTCTTCTTGACTTTCCTCTCTTCACTCTTACCTTTGCCTCCAACCATTTCCCCCATTATGATTATATCATCTTACAAAAACTCAAACATCCTATCTCACATCTATATAAAGTAGTGGATTCCCTTTTCTCTTAAACTATGCCTGCCTTATTAAGGGTCACAGGACCATTGATCACATGGCGTCCTCACACCTCTTCATTCTGAGCACCACCATCCCTTCCCCATCCTTCCCAGGGCCACACTCAATTCAATTACTCTTAATGTCTGAGCCTCCCTCAACTCTCAACCCTCAACCTTTGCATGAATCATTGTCTGAGTAAAGCCTTATTCACCTTCTCTTCCTCCAACATTTTCCTGGCTAAATTTTTTAAAAATTTAAGATATACATCATGATGTTATAAGCTACAAATATATATGTAAGTGTATAAGTATATATACAGTAAAAAGTAACCATAGTTAGAAAAATTAACATATTTATTATCTCCTTTAATTGTCCTTTCTCCTCCTCCCCTGCAAGAGAAGCTATAAGTTACTCATCTAGGGAAAACTTCCAGAATATGACACACTGTTACTAACACTAGTCCTCATGCATATTAAACTTTCCCATTTATTCATCTTACACATTTACCACTTTGTATCCTTTGACCGTTACATTCCTGACATCTCAGCTTATACAGTAGCCTTCCCTGATGACCCTCACACACTCACAGTGCCTCTCCCTCACCTGTGCTCTTGCGATGTGACATCCTCTACGACCTCAGTGACGGCTCTCATTGCTTCGTGTGTTTAATTAATATTTGCTCACCTCCATCCTTCAGTAGGCTGTCAGGAGAATGAGGTCAGGAGTTTTGAGCTCAACATAATTTTTCATAACATATGCAACATGGTACTTAGCACATAGTAAAGTAGAATAAATGAATGAATAAAGTAATGAATAAATGAGTAAATGAATAAAGTAATATAGGTGTTATTTCTAAGTCATGTAATACACATACTTGTAATTATGAAGATGATTTGAGAAGCAATAACGGAATAGTGGTGCTACTTATTTAGGCACAGACGTCAGGAAAGAGAAGCTTGCAGGGGTGGGAGGGTGAGGATTCGTACCTAATTTATGATTCTAGGGGAAAAAGTTCAAACATAGGCTGCCCACTTAATGTAATTTTCAGGATAACTATTTATCCCCACCCCCAATCCCAGCATTTCACATCCTTTTAGGTACACTATCTTTGGTTTTATACTGTACATACTTTGTGGAAAATTGAGATATTATTTTATAATTCCAAAACTAGATGGTAAGCCATTAGTCCTACTATCAATTAATGAAACCTACAAATAAGCACTGAAGAACTTACTAACAAATGTGTTAACAATTGCAACAAAAACTGCCTGTAAAATTTTCTCCCTCAAATTTTGCTACCAATAACATTATGGGAAAAATAACATGGCGTTACAATAAGAAAGGTTATAAAATGTTATAGCCCCATATTTTAGAGTGTCCTGGGTTGTAAAATGGTACAAGGAATTCTCTGAACTTTTTACTGCAATATAGTGGGAGCTCTTTATAAAATTGTTACTGTTTTATAAATAGAAAGGAAGATAGTTTCATTTTTGGTATGACGTTTGTATGATTCTACTTGGCATATATCATTTAGATCAACAAATATAATGAATGAATTAGAAAAGGAACCACATTCAGTTTCCAGTTAGATTTGTTTACTGGAATTTTGCAGTCTTATGTCGCTTGTCCCTTAGACTTGCAAATCTGTTATGTCTACCTTTAGATTTCATTGTTTTATGTATTTTTTCTAAATTATATGTTCACTGAATTCAGGTAAATTCAAACCATCTATGGAGTATACAAAATACTTAAAAATTCTGCAGTGATTTTCAATTTTTAAAACATATATTTACCAACATATTTGTAAATATGATCTATGTACTCTGCATGACCCAGTGATCAAAAAGTAGAAAAGTGCCATCTAAAACAAGGTACATACCCTAGGAGGCCGAGGCAGGTAGATTGCCTGAGCACAGGAGTTCGAGACCAGCTTGAGCAAGAATGAGATGCTATCTTTACTAAAAGTAAGACAAAAAAAAAAAACTAGCTGAGCATTGTGTTGGGCACCTATAGTCCCAGCTATCAGGAGGCAGGAGAATTCTTGACCCCAGGAGTTTGAGGTTGCTGTGAGCTATGATGCCACGACACTCTACCGAGGGCGACAGAGTGACACTCTGTCTCAAACTAACAATATATGCATTTGGTGGGTGTATACATCTAACTTAGCTGCTTCCTCGAAATAGAAAGGACAAGTGTATTGCACTAGTTTAGAATATGGGTGCTGAAGTTCAAAGGCATGAACTAATCCTAGCCCTGCCACTTAGTTGACAACTTTCTTTGCATATCAATCCTCTAGGTTTGTTTTGAATCTGAATATAATACCAATGCAAAATGTTTAGCAAAAGACCTGGCTAAGGAGGTACTAACATATGTTTCCTGTTGTTAGAAAAACTTCTGTTACCTCTCTGCTTCTCAACTTGAAGGAGGAAAGCTGTTAGTAAATAGGAAAAACAACAAAAAATGACTGTGCGGCATGTAATATAATTTGGAGTAAGCAGGTATCCTTATTTACATAAGCGCGGATAGCAGAAAGTTTGAGGACTGAGAAAATAGGAGACACTGATAAATCCCTTAACTTTTTTAGATTGTGTTTCATTTAAGTAATTTCCATAAATGGAAATTTAAAAATTTAAAAAATTAAACAAATGAAATGGACACAACACTCTTGATGGTGCAAGTTTATACTCAGTGACTTATAATTTTAAATTGCTCAGAGAAATCACAGGATAATGAAACTATGGATAGTAAGTGCCAGACACGTGAGAAATTAGTTCTTGAATTAATGTTTGTTCAGGTTGTTAAAGCAAGTCCATTTGTTCCCCCCAGGCAGATATTTTGAAGGTTGTACTGGCTTTATTTTCTAGACAGAAGGAAAGACAAGAGGAGTTTAATCATATCTGTTTATGTGTTATGTACCTCAGAAGGTGTTCAATAAATATTAATTGATGAGGATGATATTACAAGGACAGTTTTGTGAAGTAGATTTATAGAAGTCAGCCTTAGGCTATTGTGCTGATGTGATTAGATGTTTCCAACATCTCTTATTTAATTCTATCTTTGTAAGATCGTCATGTTAAAGTAAACATGTTCGACTGGCATTTTGAACCTGTTTTTCTCTTCCTCCCTCCCTCCTTCCCTCCCTCCCGCTCCCCTGCCTTTCTTTCTTCTTTCTTTCCTTCCTTCCCTCCATTTCTTCCCCACCATTTCTTCTTTTTTTCTTGTCTCTAGTCTCCCTACATTGCTTGCTTATACACATGTTTTTAATCCATAATCCCATCAAGTGTAGTTATTTTGCTCATTTTTTTCCTTAGTCTTGTCTACACTGGCATTTACTGTTTGTTCAATTGTGCTTGCTCTGTTTTCTTTATCTCAAAATAACCTTACTTTATGTGCCATTTTATTTATCTCTTCAATGCCTTTTCTGAGTGATGTCAGTCTACATTTTTATGGCCTCCCTAAGTCATGTTTTTTTTTCCAAGTTTTCTTACCTCTGCTATAACCTCTTGTTCTGAAGACTAATAATCAGTGATATTTGAGCAGTCTTCTGAGACAAGCTATTCTGAAGCAGTTTAACTGAGGGAGAGTCTAGCATTCTGACATAGAAAAAAATTAAACCTGAAACAGAAAGAAAAAGAGAGAATCAATGAGAAAACACACATACTTTGACGTTCCTTATACTCAGACATTCCTTATTCGTACAGATACAGGCTTGCTGATAAATCAGTCTTTAGCTTTGGCTTTGGATAAGCCATTCATGGACAGTATGTATGTGAATTCTTTTATTTGTCTCAGCTGCTCTAACCTAGGTACCTGACAAGGGTCTAGAGAAGCCTGGACTCAGCAGCCCAGGCCCTTGGTCCCCAAAACAGTGTTGTTTCTGTCTCTTGGGGTGAGGCACCTGGCCTAGAGCTCCCGGCTTCTTCCTGTCCTGTCTGCTGCACCTGGGGGTATAGGCATGTCTGGTATAGTCTTTTCTTGGTCTGAAAACTTTTCCTCACACATTGAGTTTGTGGTTATGGTATATCCTAGTTTTATTTAACAGTTTATATATCTATTTCTTATCCTTCCTTTAACTATAGAGAAAAAAAGGGAAGTCACAGTCTTATTATGTCATGCTAAAATGTAAAGTCTCCAGAGTCTTTTCCTCAAGTTCTATCTGTAAGTTTATGACATTTGTTAGGAGAAAATGATAAAAAGCATCGCCAGTCTTTTTGGTCAAGAATATCTTCTGTGGACTATTTATATGTTTTGCAGTCGCCTCACAAAACCAACACAATGAAATAAAAATAATAGTTGCTGAGGTTTGACTGTCCTAATCCTTTACACAGATCAACTCATTCAATCTTCATGACACCCCTGGGGTAGATACTGTTTCAGATCTGGACTATCTCAAGATCCAGAATTTAATATATTATTGTGGCTAAAATGTGCAGTATAGCAGACTTTAGGTTGAACTCAGCAACACAACGTAGATAGATTTATGATTTAATTTTTACCTTTGCTAAGTGTGTTTCCCTAAGTCCAACAAAGTGATGGGGGTCAATAACAGATATGTTTTCCCTTAGCAATTGGTTCTTAGAAATAAATAAGCTAATAAATAATTATCAGACCTGAGAGTGGAGGGACCAGGGAAGAGCTGTTGAAATTGACAGGAACTTCAGGATTGGAACTGGCAGATCAGTTAAGAGGCTGTTGAGTGAGTGCTTTGTTTAATCAGAAAAAAGTTTAGCATGATCTCTTTGGGAAAAAAAAATTTTTTTAAAAACCAAAACAAAGGCCCAGATCAGCAAATTTCTAGTCCAAGATAAATGAATCACAGCTCATTCTTACCAGTTACTTCCCAGTTCCCAATGTGATAATCTTCTACTTTAATGAGAGAAAATCAAGGGAGAAGAGCTAGGAGGCCTTAACATACTTAATATATATTTTTTAATTTCTTCATTGCATGCAATATAGGGGCCATTTCTTTTTTAATTAGATGTCTCGTGATTACAGGTGCTTAATATGGTTGAAACTTACAGGTGGTCCAGGATAAATCGAAATTGGCTGTCTGTACATGAAGGTTATCCCAGAAGCCATTCTCAATATTTCTTTTCTGCATTATTTTTAATACCAAGTTCATGCTGATTCATATGGTGCTTAGCACAGTAACTCTTACATAGTATAAAAGCAATGTGGTTTTGATTGAATGTAAATGCTAGCATGGGTTAAATTATTGCACTCTTTAAAGCTATTTGTTTGATCAGAATTCTTGATAGAGGTAAGGATAAGACCAACTCTCAGCACATGGGTAGAGAAAAGAACGCCCATTGGGAATTGACCAGTAAATAGTTTCTTTGCCTTCTAACCATACAACTATATTACAAGGCTTTAGACCATGGGCTTAAGAATACAGCTGACCTGTGTTTAAGTTCCCAGTATCCCAATACTTGTGAAAATTTAGATAAATTAGTCACAGACTCATTTTCTTCATAAATAAGGGGAAGTTCATATGTGTTTTCAAGAATTTTATGAGGATTAATGGATAAAAAAATGAATTAAAACACCTTTTCTTGAGGCTTCATACTTACTAAAGGAATAAGAGAGGAATGCTATGTCAAAGAACTTGAAGTTCAAGAGTTCGGGCAGTTAAGGCTGAGAAAAGTCCCTGAACTTCTGCTAATGTCCTTTTGCTTTATATTGGGATAAAAACTTCAGAGAGAATGAGGACCAAAGAACCCATTCTTGGCAAGAGAAAACACCCCCAGAAAGAGGGAAAACAGAGAAATAAGCTGAGCAAGGTGGGATAAAAACAGTTTAGCTAGCTTAATTTTAATATAACATTTAAATTACTTGTCTGGGCAGTTTCTGCCTTTACTGGAAGCCTAGCCTGTGAGGGATAGAGCTTGCAAACACCCCTGCTGGGTCCATAAGCACTCTGAATAACATTGGCCATAGCAGAAGCTGAGTGCAAGGCCTGGGAAGGAACATTAACCAGGTCGACCCCTGCCCTGTCAACAGTCAAAGCAAATACCCATTGTGGGGATTTGTATAATGGCCATGGCAGGGATCAAGGGAACAGCTGGAGCCCCGCCATATGGGCAGGAGGGCATGTACCCTAACCACGGAGGGAAATAACTCCAGGTGGAGATAAGGGGAGATTTCCTTTTTTCCACCAATTCTTCAGAGGAGAACTGATGCCATCGCTTCTGCTCTACGGTGAACTAGAGGGATGAACCTTCCCCAAGGGATGTGTGTGTGTGACCATAGACAGGAGGCTGCCCCCACACAAGGCTCAGGTTTCGTATTTCTCCAGGCTGCTCAGACCCGTAAAGTTAATGATTATAGATAGAATAAGAACTAACACCCTTACTCAGAGAAACTGCCGACATTTTTATTCCCTTCCTCAGCTTACCCTTTGGGCTAAATGAGAAATTAGGATTCAATAAACACTGTATGGAACGAACACTCAGGGCCACTTGCTGAAGCCCCCCAAGCTAGCGGTGGTCCCCTGGGCCCCACCTTTGAAAACTCTATTCTTTTTTTTTTTTTTTTTGTAGAGACCCAGTCTCACTGTACCGCCATCGGTAGAGTGCGTGGCATCACACAGCTCACAGCAACCTCTAACTCATGGGCTTACGCGATTCTCTTGCCTCAGCCTCCCGAGCAGCTGGGACTACAGGCGCCCGCCACAACGCCCGGCTATTTTTGGTTGCAGTTTGGCCGGAGCTGGGTTTGAACCCGCCACCCTCGGCATATGGGGCCGGCGCCCTGCTCACTGAGCCACAGGCGCCGCGCTGAAAACTCTATTCTGCATGTTCCATCTCTTTATCTCTCCCTGCTCTTCACTTCATTTTTTCTCCAGCCAATCGCAAGTCTTAAAAGACCCTGCCCCCAGGGCGGGAGCCCAGCAAAAAACACTTTTTATTGGGCCTCTATAAAGTTGTTGCTGCTCCTTAAGTCTCGTATATGATGCCATTTCCAAGGGGTGGTCTGACTATTTCAGAAGTAACCAAAAAGTTCATTATTTATTCTCATACCACATCTGTAAGGCAAATCAAGAGTTCTTATAACTATCATGATATTGAATAGAAATTATTAGTGAGTGGTAATAAATTTTAATTATCTTTATAAAAAGATAAGGAAAACAAATATAACATGGCTGTCATTTTTCAAAATCACTGATCTAGGATATAATTTTCTCATAATCTGAGATATGATATGCAATGTATGAGGTGTTCCTTGGCTTTTGAGGTCTTTATAGAAGCTTTCATGCTCTTGTTTCTAAGAAAGCTGAGAAATATGTTTCCAGCTCCAACATTGCTTGAGAAAAGGAATATCAATATACCAAGTTCTGCAACTCTGATATGTAACCAGATGTCCTTTCTAAATCTCAATTTCCTATTTCTGCCATCAGAAAAAGAGTCTGCTTCTCTAGCCCATTTTTTGTGCAATATTTCTTAGAAGTAGGTTTGTTAATACTTAGCTTATTTATTTTTTGGAGACAATTACTTCTGATGTGATCCAGCAGTTTATCTTCTATTTTAGAGCAAACTTTAGAAATAATAAAACAAACAAAAAAATTAAACAAAAAGGAGTTCCTAGCTCTGAGCACACAATGATACCTAATCCTTTTATTCACCAGAGTGCATTCTAAACATTTTAAGTCATCTTAAGAGTATTGCTTTATTTTTACTTTTTCTTTTTTAAAAGTAAAATGATTATCATGGTATTCTGAAGATAATCAAAAAGGAAGGAAGGGAGGGAGGGAGGGAGGGAGGGAGGGAGGGAGGGAGGAAGGAAGGAAGGAAGGAAGGAAGGAAGGAAGGAAGGAAGGAAGGAAGGAAGGAAGGAAGGAAGGAAGGAAGGAAAAGTTAGACACATGGTTCAATATCAAGCTTTGCCACTTACCAGCCTTTTAATCTTTGGTTAAGTTTTAAACCATTTGAGCCTCGGTATTCTCAGCTTTTTGTACCTGTATATCAATTATATGGTAGTAATTTAATGAGTTAATTTATATAAATACTTATCTCAATGTTTAAGAAATATAACAATCAATACATATCTATTATTTTTATTTTTAGCCTCCCTCTGTTCTGCAGTCATGAGCCATGGTACTTGCATAGCTGGCAAAAATGTATCTATAACAACTTAGGCTGTTATTTTTTTCTGAATTAGAGTAATCATTTTCAGATATTATTAGGGAAGGAGATAACTAAATTAGATGAGCCCAGTTTATAATCTCCTTCTATATTTATGTTCCTAGAATGAGGAAAAGCAGACTTAATTCCACAGTGTCCAAATTCCTTTATGTTGAAGTATATCATAGTGTACACAACAATGCTGATCCCCCGGGAGGGGACACGGGAACAACTATACTGCCCACAAGATGAGAGAAGGGTGATGAGCTGTCCTAATGTTTTAGGAAATTTAGTAAAATAACAGTTACTAGCATATTTTAGATTTAATTCTCTTGTTCCTATTATGGCTTTAGAGACTTAGGCAACCACAGAAAAATATTAGTCTTAGAATCATGGCATCTCTTTGACCTCAGGTATCCAATGCTTGGATCTGGGAGAGCAGGATCAGCAGGATCATTATATAACATCTTCAGTCACTTCGGGAAACTCTGATGGCAGGAAGTTACAAGGAAGGACATCAATGTCTTTTGAAGAGGAACTAACATTGACTCCTGTCAATATTAAATATCACCAGCCTTGGAAAATGCGGGGTCATTGGCAAGAACAGGGCCATCTTAGGTGGGAATGAGAAGACCATCATTGCTTTTAGTGTTAGTAGAGGCAGCTTTAATGAAGAAACATGCAAAAGCCAACCTCACGTGGTCGACAAGAAGAGAATTTTATTGAGGACAGTGTGTTCATCTACAAGGACTTTCAGCACTGCTCAGGGGGAATTTGAGCATATAGGTATAGGACTGTATACATGCCACGTGGTACCTCTTTCATTCTACTCACACCCACATCCCTAAAACTTTTAGGAAACAATGCAAACTTAATGCACATTGAATTCTAAACTAGCCACATGACCTGCTAAGTTTGTACATAGATGTTCTTAAGAAGTAGACATTTCCGTGAGTCATTCATTCAATAATTTGCAGTATGTGTAAGATGAGAGAGATGGGAGAACATGGTAGTAGAGGACCAAGAAAAAATAAATTTAAAGGGAACATTTTAAACATTTATATTTTCAGTTCTGCCCTATCTGTTGCTTTTTTAAAAACTATAATAGTGAATTTTAATTTTAAAAAATTGTTAAACTAAAGCTAATGGCTACACAGCCAGAAACACAATTGACTTGTTTGGCAAGCACCAAGTATTTTATGCTGAATGTTCACCAAAGAGCACCATTCAGAGTGAGGAAGTAATTGACTCGGCTTTTAAAAACCTGTTCTCAAGTAGATATTTTTAACACAAAGTCAGTTTTTGTAAACTGAATTGTTTTTCTCCTTTTGCAAAAATTGAATTTCAGAGGATTGTCGCTTATTTTTAAGTTTCACAAAAGCAAATGTCTAGTACTATTCACAATAGAAAAGGCAGATGGCCCCCAAATAAAGCAAGCTGAACTGATTTTGTTCCAACCTTCGAGGCTCTAGTAATATACTGGAAATCATGTATGTCATATTCTTTTTCTTTAGCTAAAATTTTGCCACTGACTTTAAACAAATTTGTTAATGTCTCACAGCTCTTTATCTAATGTGACTTAAGTTTTGATGTTTTGTTTGAAAATAACACTAGGTCTCCCTCAGAGTAAAACAATGAAATTGAAAAAAAAATAGAGTAAAAAATATTATGTTCACTGTCTTATTTCTTATTTTAAAATCTGTGCAGTAGGGTCATAGAAACAAACTAAGAAGGCTATGGCAAGGAGCCCTCCTGGGAACCTGTTATGGTTCAGATAGGGTGCAGACCCGTGTCAGACCTTGTGATATCACAGGGCATCTGGGTCAGCTGGAACCCAGGGCTGGAGGTTTGACCTCTTTCTCCTTTGAACTTTGTTTTCTTGTTAACTGACGTATTGATTGAAGATGTAAAAATTGTAATTAAATGCTGGTTCTGGACTTTATTAGTTGTGAATCCTCAGATTCATAAAGCATCACTTTACAATGTCAATGAGGAAATAGTAAGTACCTCATATTGTCATCATAAGCTGTAAGTGGGTTAAATAGTGGAATGTGCTTAGCACAGTTGCTCACACATAAACGCCTCTCAGTAACTGTTAGCAATTGCGACACAGCAGGGCAGAAATCATAACATAGGGATAGTCTGTCTATTGTGGGCATCTTCCAGCACCTGTCATGGTCATTCTTATCAGGTGGGTTTTGTTTGCCCAGATAGGCAGCTTATCCCTCTGTGGGATGGCCTGTGATCTTACTAAGAAAGGAAATATTAGAGTTAAAAAATTAAGATTTTATTTACTTGGTTTGGGAAAAGATTGAGCACATTAATTTAGCAGCTCTTGCATGTGAAAAGAAAGGGAGAGGTGCATGAATTAGAAAAGGTGCTTCACTAGAAAAAAGTTTCTCTGCAGCAATATGAATAAACTAAAAATAAATAATGACAATGAACATCTATATCCATAAACATTTTTTCAATTTATAAATTGATTATCTCAAGTCTTATCTTACTTAAAACACACAGACAGTCTCTACTCTATTGCTTTTCACCAGATAAAGCAAAAGTGTAATTCAGAAAGGCTCAGCAACTTGCTCGACATCTCATAGCCAGAGGTCCTAATTTGGTTCTCTGTTCTTGGTCTCTCTCACATACACATACACAAACATACATACATTCATGTCTAGTATATACACATAGCCACATTTATGTACACACACACCAGTGAGAGAATACACGATCTGTAGCAATCTGTTGAATTTGTACACTGAATATATTCTGCTGTATATGGACACAGGATTTGCGACCACATAAATGAAGAGGTCAAAGAAATAAAAAATGACCAAACCATAGCAAAGACACAATCAAACAAAAAATAATCACATGAATGAAAAGTTTAGAGAGTACCCATTCCCAATTATAAATTATACTTACATAGTATATCATTTTTACATTATATCATATTGACATTATATCATTATTACATTTATATCAATAAAAAATCATGTCTAAATATCTTGCTGTGTGCTTTCTTTCCTGTTTCAGTCTTATCCAGGGGTGAGGACACTTTTCCTATTGGAATGTTGTATTAATTCTGCTGTCATCAAATAAAGCTGCATTCATGAAACTGCAATTAGGTAGGTTTAAACATGTATATGTATTTTCTAAAAATGTAACTATCATGTACTTAGGAATTTCAAAAAATGAAAACTATTTGTTAATTTTAAAGTTCACCAAAGTTTTTAATGATTTTCTTGTTTCCTCTTTTTGTTGGAAAGGATTTGAATGTTTGGTTATAGCGTGGAGATACATAGTTTTGGTTGATCCTCTATCAGGGGTCCTCAAACTTTTTAAACAGGGGGCCAGTTCACTGTCCGTCAGACTGTTGGAGGGCCGGACTATACCTCTTTCATATTTACATAGATGGAGCTGGAACATATTCTTCTTAGTAAAGTATCTCAAGATACTTATACTTTACTAAGTATCTCCCAATGTACTCAGCCCTACTATGAGACTAATTTAGGGTTTTCACATGAAAGCTATAACCCAGTTACAACCTAAGAATAGGGGGAAAGGGGAAAGGGAGGGGAGGGAGGGGGGAGGGGGGTAGAGGGAAGGGGATTGGTGGGATTACACCAGCAGTGCATCTTACAAGGGTATATGTGAAACTTGGTAAACAGTCTGTGAAGCTAGTGAATGATGCCCCATGATCATAGCCATGTACACAGCTATGATTTAATAAAAAAAAAAAGAAAAAAAAAACTATGAACAAATTCTTATGCACACTGCACATATCTTATTTTGAAGTAAAAAAACAAAATGGGAACAAATACAAATACAAATACAATCACACTGCCTCATGTGGCCCTGCTTCAGTCATTTGTGACCTTGAGAGCTAGAATACATAGGTTAAGTGAAATAATGTACTTTCACAACAATTAGTGACTCAAAAGCAAGAAGGCATTTTACAAGCATGTTCCTGAAGGTGTGGGTATTCTACTACATTTTTCCATATTTGAATTGGATCTTAGCATCAAACAATGACTTTAAAATGTCATCTACTGAGAACTCAATCAATCCCATCTGTAGTGCTTTGAGTATTTTCATAGTGTCAATTAGGTGAGGCTGAAATGGTAATTTGAGTGTGATGTCATGACTCTCAAAGAAGGTGAACCTTTCCTTGTATTCTCCAATTAATAGGTCTGAAACAGCTTTATATTCTCCAGTGGTCTTTCTATCTTGGGAAAATGTTCCTGTGAAATTTCCTTTTGAAGAAGTGTTTTGAAAAAGAGAACATTTTTGAAATGCTTGGTTTTTTTTTTCTTTTGCCACATAACATATGTAGACTTAGTTTTACCTTGCAAAGAAAGATTCAAATCATTTTGATTTGACATCACACAGAATGCTGCATTCCTACAGAAATGTTCTTTCAATAATTCACATTGTTGATTCAGTTATTAGTAAAATTTAACTATCTGTTCTCAAAGAGATAAAATTTTAGCCAACATCTGTCCTGCAATAGCCAATACACTTTAGAATGATAAGCCAAATCCACAGACTAGACTACTTCATCTTCCACTTTGCCATGTTACAAAATGGACAATGCTATGTTGTGTTTTCATGAATATAATGAACAATATTTATGACTTATTGCAAAGTGTCCCTTAAGACAGTATCTTTAGCACAAAGATTTCATTGATACATGATGCAATGAAAAGAAATGAGTGTCTGAATCTATAAATTCTTTTTATCTCTGTGAAATAAAGGATCTCTACATACACTCCTAAATTTACCAAATTCAGTCCAACTTCAAGACGTTTATCTTGCAAGTTGTTGAAGATATCTATCCCTCATGTTCTGTTGACAAGGGTGCCCAAAGCAAATAACTCTTTATAGCAAAGAAAATCTCCTACTAAGAGTGGAACCTGCTATGTTAATATACTTTTTTTGTTGTTGTTTGGGATTCATTGGAGGTACAAAGAATTAGGTTACACTGATTGCATTTGTTAGGTAAAATCCCTCTTATAATTATGTCCTACCTCCAAGAGGTGTGTAACACACCTTGACCCCATAACCTCCTCCCTCCTCCCTTCTCCCCACTCCCTTATTCCTCTAACTCCCACCTCGCATTAGATCATCTACTGCCTTCATATTAGAATTGAGTACATAGGATTTTTGCTTCTCCATTCTTCTGATGTTTTACTAAGAATAATGTGTTTCAACTTAATCCAGGTTAATACAAAAGATGTAAAGTCTCCATCTTTTTAATGGCTGAATAGTATTCTATGGTATACATATACCACAGCTTGTTAACCCAATTCCTGGGTTGGTGGGCGTTGTGGAACCAGTTATGAACCAGTGCCAGGTCAGTAGTATCAGTTGATTCATCATAAGTGATTGAATAATATATATTTTCCTTTGGAAGTAAGGCATGAATTTGTTCTGTTAAGTTGAAGGCTGATTCATGGTTGATTCACTGCTGATGAGTTATGGTTCTCATTGAAAGAGGTAGTTATTTTGTGCTTTGGAATGTTACTGGTGTCTAACCATCCTGCAACTTTGACAAGGCATACTTTCACAATCTCTTCCCTTATGTGGGTTGTCTGTCGATTGTGTTCTTTGCTATGCAGAAGTTTTTTAGCTGGATAGATCCCATTTTCCAATTATACTTTGGTTTCCTGTGCTTTGAGGCTATTACTCTAGAAGTCCTTACTCAGACCATGTCCTGAAGCCTTTCCCCAATAGTTTACTTTAACACTTTCATAGTTTCAGTCTTTGATTTTTATTTGATTTTGTTTATGGTCATAAGTAAAGGTCTAGTTTCATTCTTCGGCATTTATATATCCAGTTTTGCCAGCAACATTTATTGTAGATACTGTCCTTTCCCCACTGTATGTTCTTGGCAACGTCATCAAAATTAAGTTCATTAGAGTTGTGTAGATTTATTTCTGTGTTCTCTGCTCTGTTCCACTGGTTCTGTGTCTGGTTATATTCCAAAAACATGCTGTTTTCCTGAGTACAGCTTTATATCATAATTTTAAGTCAGGTAATGTAATTCCTGCATTTTTTCCCCTCAGTATGGCTTTGGCTATTCTGGACCTTCTACGAACCCATATAAATTTTAGGATTATTTTTTCTATATTGGTGAAAAATGTCATTAGTATATTGGTGGGAATTTCCCTGAATCTGTAGGTAGTACAGACATTTTAACAATATTGATTCTTCCAATATAGGAGCATGGAATATCTTCATGCTTCATTCATCAATGTTTTATCATTTTCATTGTAGAGATCTTTCCCTTCTTAAGCTTATAGGTATTTTATTTTATTTGTAGCTATTGTAAATTGGATTACATTGTTAGTTTCTTTTTCATTTTGTTTCCTGTTGGGAAAAAAATGCTACTGATTTTTGTATGTTTATTTTCTATCATGAAACTATACTTCATTTGTTCAACAGTTCTAATAGTTTGTGTGTGTGTGTATTCTGTATTTCCCTAGATGTGAGGTTTGACAATTAAGTTTGCAAACTCATCCTAGAGAAAGTGCCACCCACCTCATGGCTGAATATCACTATGGTCACTTTCAGGCACTCCCCATGGGAAGCTGTGCACCAACACCAGCACTTAGTCCATCCTTCAAAGCAATTTTGGAGCCCTTTCTGGAATGGCTATCAGAGTTGTCAATGTATTAATTTTTTGTCTTTAATGTTATCAAAATGTCTTTATTTCCACATTTTCTTTATCTTCTGATAAAGAAAAAGTCATGGGGGCCCAGATAAGGTGATATGGGAGGGTGTTCCAATGCAATTATTTGTTTACTGGCTAAAAACTCTCTCATAGGTGGTGTTCATCAGTGAGCTCCTTTGGGACCATTGCACACACTTTTCTCATGCCACAATTTTTAGTTGGTATTTTCCTAATTGTTTCTCCAGAGATGTTTACTTGGTCTGCTGTGATTCTCACAGTCAATAATTTCAATGCACAATTTGATAAATTTTTCCAGTTCTATTGTTACAGGCCACCCTGACCTCTTTTCATCATTGTCACTTTCTCTACCCTCAGAAAAATGTTTAATCTATTTTGTACACTGCTTTTATCTTCATCAAATTATCCTCATAAAGTTGGACTAACATGTCCTTGATTTCACTCCTATTCTTCTCAAGTTTAACAAGACATTTAATGTTTAGTCATTGCTCTAATTCAAGCTCTTACATTCTAGCAATGGCCCACAAACACACTCAGCACTAATGAATGAATGTATTCAGCAAGAGACCACCACATGTCAACACAAACACAACTGTGAGACAGTGATATGCCAAGATTATGAAAGCTTATGGCGTTATTTGTTCAGTGCTGGCAAAGTAAGCGCATAGTGGCAAGCTTGCATGTAAAATCATGTCACCTGCAGACAAGGATAATTTGACTTCCTACTTTCCAATTTAGGGGATGCCTTTTATTTCTTTGTCTTTGTGGATTGCCATAGCCAGACCTTCCAGTACTATGTGGGACAACACTATTGAAAGAGAGCATCCTTGTCTTATCCAGATCTTAGAGGAAAGACTTTCAGTTTCTCTCCATTCAGTGTGGTACTAAATATGAGTCTGTCATATGTAGCTGTCACTGACTGACACTAATTTCTACACTAATTTTTGAGAGTTTTTATTAGGAGGTGATGTTGACTTTCATCAAATGATTTATCATGAAGTGTTTTTCTTTGCTCTGTTGATATGATGTATCACATCTCCATCTGGTGAACCATCCTTGCATTGATAAATCTCACTTGAACATGATAAATAATCTTTTTAATGTGCTGTTGAAGTTGATTTGTTAGTATTTTGTTGAAAACTTTTCATTTATGTTCATGAGAGAGATTGGTCTATAGTTTCCTCTGTTGTTGTATTTTTGTCTTGTTTTGGTATTAAGGCAATACAGGCTTCATAGAATGAGTTTGAGAATACTCTCTTCTCCTCAATTTTTGAAATAGTTTAAGTAGCATTGGTATTAGTTCTTCATAAAATGACTTGTAGAATTTAGCATTGAGGCCTGGGTCTTGGGATTTTCTTTGTTAGGAGACTTTTAATTACTACTTTTATTACATTGCTTATCATTGATTTATTTAGGATGTGGATTTCTTCCTGGTTTGCTTTTGGTAGATTGTATGTGTCCAGGAATTCATCCATTTCATCTAGGTTTTCCATTTATTGACAGTTACTCATAATAACATTGAAGAGTTAGGAATTGATTTTTTATCTTTACTGTCTTTGAGAAGGATTTCCAGATATTAAAAGGGAATTGAGTACTGTGATCTAAATATTTGAAATCTTTGGTCAATGCAGAAGCATCAGCACTGGGGGTGCCCCAGTCTCAGTAATGCTATGACTCCTGCATACTTCTGGTGGTGCTGCCTTGATTGATTTGGGTAGGGCACAGGAGAATTCTCTGGATTTCCAGGCAAAGCACCTCATTTCTTCCCTCACTTTCTGTTCTGGGCTGCAGGAGATGGTGGAAGAGTGATGAGGGCACCCCCTCATGACCACAAAACCTAGATTTATTCCAGATCAAACTTGAAGCCAGCCCATTCTCACACAATGCCCATGGTAACTGTTGCTTAGCTGCATCTAATGTTTATTTAAAAAAGAAAGGCTTTTAGTCAGCAGGTGGTGAATCCTGAAGGACCCTACCAGGACTGGGTCCTTCCCTTCAGGGCACCATTTTTCCTTCTCCCTCAAGGTGGGTCTAAAAATGCTTTTCAGGAACTAAGGCCTGGAGTAGTCTACTTGTTTATTTTATTGTGAGTAAGTTGGTATACACTTATAAAACAAAATCCTCTGAACTCTTTCCTCAAGGCACTCAAGGCACTACAGAAAAGTGAGGGACAAATAATTGCTTTGAAATCTTGAATTAACATATAACCTTTATATTTGGTTACAGGTACAGTCCCTGTTCTATATTTCTAACAATATTTATAAATTCATTTGCTCATAAATATTTTGGAATGTTATCTATTTCTCAATGTCTTATCAGTTACTTTCTAATACTTGCTATAAGAAAACAAGTATCAAAATATCAGCAATAAAACAATTGCAGATATAAAATTTTCTGGAAACTTGATACATAAACTTTCAGCTGAAATTTTACATGACAGTTTTAGTTATACAGTAAATATGTGTAAAATTTGATAATGAATTCAATAGGTTAGTTTCTTAGACTAGAAAGAAGAGTTCTGATAATGGTAATAGAAGGGCAGTTAGAGGTTGATATATGGGGATGGAATTGAAATTATTACAAATTTATACCATCCAAGTAGGAATATTCCAAGTGATCTGCTCTTCTAAAATAGTGGGATTTTTGGTAGAAATAGTGGCTCTTATATCTACAGGAAAATAACATTTTTGTTGAGTTATTTCTTGGAAATTCAAGCAATAGAGAGTTACTGAGTGCTGAAGTTTTCTTCAGAGCAGCAATCCTTGAGTAGGTTTGGGGGAACTAACACATTTTGTACTAATATTGTGATTGGATGTCCCAATGAGCATTTTTGCTTATAGAGTCTAAAAGCAAACTTTTTTTGTTTTGAGACAGAGTCTCACTTTGTCTCCTTTAGTAGAGTGTCATGGCTTCATAGCTCACAGCAACCTCAAACTCCTGGGATCAAGCAATCCTCTTACCTCAGCCTTCCAAATAGCGGGACTACAGGCGCCTACCACAATACCTGGCTATTTTCTAGAGATGGGGTCTCGTTCTTGCTCAGGCTGGTCTCGAACTCCTGAGCTCAGGCAATCTACCTGCCTCAGCCTCCCAGAGTGCGAGGATTACAGGAGTGAGCTACTGTGCACAGACAAAAGTAAACTTCTTAATAGGCCTTTGGGTCTTCAAGGATGTAAATTTTAGATTATCTTTCTATTATGGATCAATTGATTAGTGGAAAGGCCATATCCTTATCTTAGATGCCAGATTTTCCATTTTTTTAAGGTGTCTTCAAAAATTTTTAGCCGCATAATGGATATTTACCAGATCTACAATTTCTCATCTCAACTTAGTCTTTCTTGCCAAATTTCAATTTTAGGCCTTAGATTGTTTACAAAAAGAGAAGATAAAGGAATACTTTATATCAGTTGTTTCCAAACTGATACTTTTTCTGAAAATATCTTGTTAATGTTTTTAAGTTAATTTCTAAAAGTCCCCTATAAATTCATCTATTCCTTGTTTAAAACTTCGGATTTTGTCAAATAAACTTAAAAAATATATATAGCTGGGCATTATGGCAGGTACCTATAGTCCCAGCTACTTGGGAGGCTGAGGCAAGAGAATTGCTTAAGCCCAAGAGTTTGAGGTTGCTGTGAGCTTTGATGCCAAGGCACTCTACTAAAGGTAACATTGTGAGACTCTGTCTCAAGGAAAAATAAAAAGAAAAAAGAAAAGAAAAAATTATATAGATTTGCCATGTATTTCAGGTTCTCTAATCTCTGTTGAGACTACATGGTTGGAATTCTTACATCCTTTGCAATTTCTCACCTAGTAGCCTTTAACTATTATTCTCCATTAAGAGATTTACAGTTAGAGAAATTTACTAATGTAGGTTAAAGTGCTAGAAAACAGAAGTCAAATAGTATTTGAACTTCTGAGGCAAACTTATCTATTTTCTTTTTTTAATATCTATGTTCTTATTTTTGTCTCCTAACATTTTAAACAGCTCTAAGGATATATATCACAAAATTTATTTATCACAATTGCATAATTAAATGACTTTTCCTAAAAAAAACTGTGCAACTACTATCATAGTTCAGGTTACACAACTAACATTACTCCAAAATGTTCCTTCATGCCTCTTTTAGTCAATGTCTATACCCTCCACTGCACCCAAGTGACCACTGATATACTTTGTGTTCTTAAATTTTTACCTTTATAGTATTACCATGGAAATGGAAGCATGTAATGTGCTTTCACTTAGCAAGATGTATCTGAGGGCCATATACGTGTCAGTATTTTTTTCCTTTTCCTTCCCATGTAGTGTTAAATTGTGTGGCTTTCCCACATTTTATTTATCCTCTCACTTCTTTATTTTTGTTAATTTTTTATTATTATTATTTTTTTATTAAATCATAGCTATGTACATTAATGTGATCACGGGGCAACATACACTGGTTTTATAGACCGTTTGACACATTTTTCATCACACTGGTTAACATAGCCTTCCTGGAATTTTCTTAGTTATTGTGTTAAGACATTTACATTCTACATTTACTAAGTTTCACATATACCCTTGTAAGATGCACCGCAGGTATAATCCCAACAATCACCCTCACTACACGCACCCACCCCTCCCTCTACCCCTTCCCCCTATTCTTAGGTTATAACTGGGTTATAGCTTTCATGTGAAAGCCATAAATTAGTTTCATAGTAGGGCTGAGTACATTGGATACTTTTTCTTACATCCTTGAGATACTTTACTAAGAAGAATATGTTCCAGCTCCATCCGTGTAAACATGAAAGAGGTAAAGTCTCCATCTTTCTTTAAGGCTGCATAATATTCCATGGTGTACATATACCACAATTTATTATCCATTCGTGGATTGATGGGCACTTGGGCTTTTTCCATGACTTAGCAATTATGAATTGGGCTGCAGTAAACATTCTGGTACAAATATCTTTGTTATGTTGTGATTTTTGGTCTTCTGGGTATATGCCTAATAAAGGAACTATAGGGTTCAATGGCAGATCAATTTTTAGATCTCTAGTGTTCTCCAAACATCTTTCCAAAAGGAATGTATTACTTTGCATTCCCACTAACAGTGTTGAGTGTACCTTTTTCTCCACATCCACGCCAACATCTCTGGTCTTGGGATTTTGTGATATGGGCTAATCTTACTGGAGTTAGATGATATCTCAAAGTAGTTTTGATTTGCATTTCTCTGATGATTAAAGATGATTAGCATTTTTTCATATGTCTGTAGGCCACGCACCTGTCTTCTTCAGAGAAGTTTCTCTTCAAGTCCCTTGCCCAGCCTGAGATGGGATCACTTGTTCTTTTCTTGCTTATACATTTGAGTTCTCTGTGGATTCTGGTTATTAAACCTTTTTCGGAGACATAACCTGCAAATATCTTCTCCCATTCTGATGGCTGTTTGCTTGCTTTACTTACTGTGTTCTTCGCTGTGCAGAAGCTTTTCAGTTTGATCAGGTTCCAGTAGTGTATTTTTGAAGCTGCTTCAATTGCCCAGGGGGTCCTCCTCATAAAATACTCACCCAGACTGAATTCTACAAGGGTTTTCCATGCATTCTCTTCTAGTATTTTTATAGTTTCATGTCTTAAGTTTAAATCTTTAATCCAGTGAGAATCTATCTTAGTTAATGGTGAAAGGTGTGGGTTCAGTTTCAATCTTCTACAGGTTGCCAGCCAGTTCACCCAGCACCATTTGTTAAATAGGGAATCTTTTCCCCACTGAATGATTTTAATTGGCTTGTCAAAGATCAAATAATGGTAAGTAGCTGGATTCATCTCTTGGTTCTCTATTCTGTTCCAGACATCTACTTCTCTGTTTTTGTGCCAGTACCATGCTGTTTTGATCACTATCAATTTATAGTACTGGTAGCATGATTCCTCCTGCTTTGTTTTTATTTCTGAGTAATGTCTTGGCTATTCGAGGTTTTTTCTGATTCCATATAAAACGAAGTATTATTTTTTCAAGATCTTTAAAGTATGACAGTGGAGCTTTAATAGGGATTGCATTAAAATTGTATATATCTTTGGGTAGTATGGACATTTTAACAATGTTGATTCTTCCCAGCCATGAGTATGGTATGTTTTTCCATTTGTTAACATTTTCAGCTATTTCTTTTCTTAGCATTTCATAGTTCTCTTTATAGAGATCTTTCACGTCCTTTGTTAGTAAAACTCCCAAATATTTCATCTTCTTTGGCACTACTGTGAACGGGATAGAGTCCTTAACTGTTTTTTCAGCTTGACTATTGTTGGTATATATAAAGGCTAACGATTTATGAATGTTGATTTTGTAACCTGAGATGCTGCTGTATTTCTTGATCACTTCTAAGAGTTTTGTAGTAGAATCCCTGGTGTTTTCCAGATATACAATTATATCATCTCCGAAGAGTGAAAGTTTGATCTCTTCTGACCCTATATGGATACTCACGATCACCTTTTATTCCCTAATTGCAGTGGCTAAAACTTCCATTACAATGTTAAAGAGCAGTGAAGACAATGGGCAGCCTTGTCTGGTTCCTGATCTGAGTGGAAATGATTTCAATTTAACTCCATTCAATATGATATTGCCTGTGGGTTTGCTGTAGATGGTCTCTATCAGTTTAAGAAATATCCCTTCTATACCAATTTTCTTAAGTGTTCTGATCATGAAGGGATGCTGTATATTATCAAAAGCTTTTTCTGCATCAATTGAGATAATCATATGGTCTTTGTTTTTTAATTTGTTTATGTGCTGAATTATACTTATAGATTTATGGATATTGAACCAACCTTGAGACCCTGGGATGAAACCGACTTGGTCATGATGTATAATTTGTTTGAAGTGTTGCTGGATTCTGTTTGTTAGGATTGTGTTGACTATTTTTGCATCTATATTCATTAGTGATATTGGTCTATAATTTTCTTTTCTTGTTGGGTCTTTTCCTGGTTTGGGGATCAGGGTGATTGATGTTTGGTTCATAGAACGTGTTGGGTAGTTTTCCTTCTTTTTCTACATTTTGGAACAGGTTGAGTAATATAGGTACTAATTCCTCTTTAAAGGTTTGGTAGAATTCTGACGTGAAGCCATCTGGTCCTGGGCTTTTCTTTTTAGGGAAGTTTTGTATGGTTGATGCTATTTCAGAACATGATATTGGCCTGTTCAACATTTCCACTTGATTCTGGCTAAGTCTTGGAAGGTGACGTGCTTCCAAGTATTGGTCAATTTCCTTCAGTTTTTCATATTTCTGAGAATAAAGTTTCTTGTAATATTCATTAAGGATTTTTTTAATTTCTGAGGAGTCTGTTGTTATTTCATCTTTGTCATTTCTGATTGATGAGATTAGAGATTTTACTCTTTTTTTTTCCTGGTAGGTTAGCCAAAGGTTTATCTATTTTGTTGACCTTTTCAAAAAACCAACTTTTTGATTTATTGATCTGTTGTGTAATTCTTTTGTTTTTGATTTCATTTAATTCTGCTCTAATTTTGGCTATTTCATTTCTTCTACTGGGTTTGGGGTTGGAATGTTCTTCCTTTTCCAGTTGCTTGAGATGTCCATTAAGTTGTTAGCTTCCTCTCTTGAGGAAGGCTTGTAGTGCTATAAATTTCCCTCTTAGGTCTTCCTTTGAGGTATCCCAGAGGGTCTGATAATTCGTGTCTTCATTGTCATTTTGTTCCAAAAATTTGGCAATTTCCTTCTTAATCTCATCTCTGACCCAGCCATCATTCAGCATAAGGTTATTTAACTTCCATGTTTTTGTATGAGTATGCAGATTCCTGTTGTTACTTAGTTCAACTTTTATTTCATGGTGGTCCGAGAAGATGCAAGGAATAATTTCTATTCTTTTAAATTTACTGAGATTAGACCTGTGATCTAAGATGTGATCCATTTTGGAGTATGTTTCATAGGCTCATGAGAAGTATGTGTATTCAGTTTTGTTGGGATGAAATGTTCTGTAGATGTCTGCCAAATTCAAATGTTGAATGGTTAGGTTTAAATCTAAAATTTCTTTGCTCAGATTCTTATTGGAAGATCGATTCAAAACTGCTTCTTGAATTTCTAATTCCAAATTTTCCTCCATTTTATTAATCTTGTTTAAATCCAAATTCTGAATTCGATTTCTTACATCTCGGCCAGCTGTATGTCAGTTACATCTGCCATGTCTTTCCTTGGAGGGGTTGAAATATTCAGTTATTCATGTTACCAGAAGTTTTCCACTGATTCCACCCCATGATTGTCTTACACTGTTTGATTTTTCCCCTGGTGCTTTGTCAAGGACCGGTACAGTGCTATGGCCTGAGAAACTGGGGCCCTGTTTGGTCTGGTGGGGCTCAGTGGTTTTGCTTGTTTTCAGCTGGTCTCAGTTCGACCCTAGTGAAACAGTTACTCTGGTTTGAAGTCTCAGCTGTGGAGAAATACCAGCAATTAAGTCACCCTGCCCCCCAAAGGGAACAATTGGAAAAGGAAAAGGAAAATCAAACCTTCCCACAACCACACACCCAGGGCACCACCTGAATAGTCCTCAGGTGATTGGCTCTGTTCAAAAGGTCCAAATCAATTGTCTCAGTCAGCACCTGTCTCAGGTGGGAGAATTTAAAAGGTCTCTGGCAACTGGATTGCAGGGGTCTGGTGACTACTCTGATATGGCTTGCTCCAGTGCTCCGTGGAGTCAGGAGGACCCACTCAGCAAATAGATCAGTCTGGGAAGGTTGATGCCTCCTTCCCTACCTTGCACCTCTGTCACACCCAGTCACTGATAGTCCTGCAGGGCTTTTACCCAGTTGCCTTTAGTGAACAGATACTCCAGGGCTTTGCACCTGCCTGAATCACAATGAAATCTATTTCTGCTCAGCCAGTCTGCTGCACTCTTCCTCTATCTATCAGGGGGAGGTGAGGCCTAACAACCTCGGGCTCTTGATGGAGGCTGGGGGGGTGTTCACTCAGTTCCTGCCCCACCCCTGATTTATGTTACTGACAGAACAGAACAGAACAGAACAACTTTGCGGGAATTTTTTCTGTCCCTGCTAAATTCCCCTGCAGAAGAGAAGCTGTTTTGAGTTCCCAGAGCCTGGGCCTCAGGCCCTGTCTTTGCTCCTGCAGGTTTGTATTCAGGTACCTGTCAGTTTTAACCTCCTATCTTCCTTTGTCTATAGGCTGATGATCCCCTGATGGCTGGGTGCATTTTAGGCTCAGTAAAGTGGTCTTCTGGGTCAGCCCCACCCTGGGAACTCCCCAGCTCTGTGCGTGCATTTCTGCTCTCCACCCAGGCCGGTACTGCCTCAGGCAAATCCTTTACTCATGGGGCCTGCATTTCTGTCCCAGATCTGTTCCATGGTGGTTGCCAACTGAGTAGCTGCCCGGCCTCCTCTGTTTGCCCAGGGAGACAGGGGGTTGGCTTCAGAATATCCGGGAGTGATCCCTATTGTTGCTAATGTTGCTAAAAGAAGGCTGCTGCTCTGCGCCTCAGGGCACCACCACTCCAGTGTGGTTCCCTCTCAGCTGACCGTCCTCTCCTCACTCCCATGCCACAGAGTCAGCACTGACCAGCTGCAGTTTTGGCCCTGTCCACACCGCTAGAGAAATCACCCAAGAATCTGGACCCCGGGGGAACAGGCCTCCAGACCTCAGAGTGAGACTGGAGGGGAGTGCTGGGAGCTCAGAGTTGCAGGTAGAGAATATATACAGTTTTATACAGTTTTATGCCTGGCAGGAGAACACCGAGGTACCCTAGTAGGGGAGGTAGGTCCAGTTTTTAGAGGGTCTCTCCCATGGAGTGTTGTGGGAAGATCTTTGAACTCTGCCCATTTGTTTGTGGGGCACTCCAAGCCATTCTCATTGGGGAGGGGACTCCCGTCCACTTGGTGATGGATTTTGTACCTTTTGTTTGTATCCTCAGGGTTGTAGCTCAACTCAGTGGGGTTGATGTGCGTTCTTCAACCTTCTCTCTTGGTGCAGCTCTAATCCACCAGGTTATTTGCTAAATTTTTGTCCTTTAACTCTCCTTCTGGATGGGAGCCTCTGTGGAAAGCTGGCTTCAGTCAGCCATCTTGTCCACACCCCCCAACACATGTATCTATCCTCTCGCTTCTTTTTTTTTTTTTTTTTGAGATGAAATAGTATGCAGCATATCCTCTCACTTCTTGATACACATTTGAATTATCTCCAGATTTTAGCTAAAAATATTAAACTAATATGAATATTTGAATACAAGCCTTTGGTGAATATCTGCTTTATTAATTTGGCTAAAAATCAAATATTAGAATAGATGTTTCTAATGGTAGATGAATATTTAATTTTTAATGAACAGTCAAATTTGTTTTTTAAATTAATTGCAGTATTTTACATGTTTACTGGCAACCTATGAGAATTCTAGTATTTTTACATCCTTGCAAAAATTAGTTTTACTAGATTTTTAGTTATAACCATTTTAATAGGTGTGGAGTGGTCTTAAATTTGTGGTTTTAATTGGAAAAATAGTTGATCATATTTTCATGTGTTTATTAACCATTCAAGTTTTATTTTTGGTTAAATGTAATTTTAAAACTTTTATTCATTTATAAATGGATTATTCATTTTCTTATTTGGTTCTGATAGTTTGTTTCACATACAGTATAATTTCTGTACTTGATTTGTTATTTGCAAATTTCTCCGAAAAATGTGGTTTATCTTTTCTTTTATTTCATATTGTTTTAAAAGAGTAGATATTTTTAATCCAATTTCTTTTTTATTTTTTGATGGATTCTGGTTTTGATAGCATATTAATAAAATTTTAGCCTAACGCAATGCCAGGGGATATTTCTTCTATGTTTTCTTTTAGAATTGCAGAGTTTTAATTGTTCCATTTATATATTTAATCCATTTTTTATTAATTTTTATGCATTATGTGAGGAAGAAGTCTAAGTTAAACAAGAGACACATTATTAGTCATGATTAAAATAAAAAAATGCTCACCAAAATATACTTCTAGTAAAAGAATATGTAAACCACAACTATGAAAATATTTACAAAGCATCTGTATGACAAAGGACTACTATTCAGGATATATAAATAACTTTTATAATGAAATATTAAAAAGGCAAATAATCCAAAGTGAACAAAATATTTGAAGATACACTTCACTTAGTCTGTGCATGATGAACAAGACATGAAAAACATTTAACTTCAGTTAGTCACCAGGTAAATGCAAATTAAAACCCCAATGATAGACATGCTCAACAAAATGATTAAAATAAAAGCATTTACACCAAAGAAATGTTGGTAATGATGTGGAACCATAGATGCTTCACTCTTGTACCTTCCTGATGGAAGTACAAAATGATAGCATCTTCAACAATATTCTGGGAATTCTTACGAAAATCTAAGGCACCAAGCTTATGACCCAGAAATTTTGCACTTGGCTGTTTACTCCCCCAAAGTATAATATATTCTCAAGAGTACTGTGCAACAATATTAATAGCAGTTTGGTTTCAATATCCAAAGTAGAACAGTCCAGGTGTTCATCCATAAGAGAATTGCATCAATGTTCTTGATATACTAATACAATAGAATCTGTTCCCTGATAAAGAATAACTAAACACTGATAAACACAACACCATGGATGAATCTCAAACACTTCATGCTATGTGTAGGAAGCTTTGCCCTAGAGTATGGTTAAATTTACATGAAAATATATACTATGCGAAATAAACCATGCCAGACAAAATCAGGGTAGTAATTGTTTCTGGGGGGATAGAGAGTTGGATCGACTATGAAGGGGTGTGAGAGGAAACACTTTGGGGAGAGGTTAGTGCTCTATATTTTGATAGAGGTTTGGGTTACATAGGTATACGTAGATACTTGTTAAAAGTCAGTGAATGTACATTAAATACTGTGCAATTTATTATGTAAATTTAAAATACAAAACAAAATTTTAAGCCATATTGAGCTCTAGCTCATAAAATGTAAACTATTTGTTTAGGAGGAAATGATTTATAATTCCAATTAATTAGAAATGTATCAGAAATTGCTTTGAATACATTGAAATTTTAGATTCAGGGATGCATTGATGTGTGGCCAAATGGATAGATATATGAACAGGAAGTATAGCAAAATCACAAATGTTGTATTTCAGAGGTGGGCTTGTAGGTTTCCAATCTAAAAGTCTTTCAACTTTTCTTCTTTAAGAAAGATTGGTGTGTCTTTACCTATTTTATTGATTGTACCTTAAGATGCTTCCATTTTACTCTATTTAAATTGTAGCTCAAAAGGAAACAACACTTTAAATCTTTGTTTTAATTTTAATTTGAATGAAAATTTAAGAGAACTGTGTATGTTGAACTGATTTAAGATAATTATTATAGGAAGATTGGCATATGTTTACATTTTCTGTTCTGAAGTAGAGAAAATTTCATCAGGTCACCAAATTATATAGAATATTGCATATTTACTAAATATTTTCTAAAAACATTAATATTCTCTCCACAAATACTGACATGTTTAGTAAAATAAACATTATTTAGAACACAGAGTGCAATAGGAAGTAAAACAAATAAAGCCTTGGACTCCTCATATTGAGTAACTGGCATTGTATTGGTTAGCTTAGAGAGTAACGATGAGGCTGATAGTCTTTGGCCTGCAGTTCTTAGAAGAGTTGCAGGCAATTTCAGATTAATTTGAAGGTAACAATCTATGAGATCATGAAGTAGGCAAGGTTAATTCAAGTTGTCTACAGTGACTTAGAAGAAATGCATTAGTCTAGCAAAGATATAAATTTTTAAATGTTCATCTAATCCCTCTTAGAAAGAACCCTTATGTAAAGAATCCCATATGCTGAAAGAAGTTTATTTCAGCAGAGAGTTTCAGCAGAGAATTCAAAGTTTATTTCACCAGAGCGTTCTGTGTTATTCATGAAAACACATCACTTCATAATATTTCTTTCTGAGGACTTCCTACAAGGATTTTTTGATATCATCTTTCTCAATGGACTGCTGTCAACTTGGCCTTCACAGTTGTGCCTTATACTAAGGGCATGTGACAGTGGGCTGGTATAAACACAACAATCTATCCACATATTCAACTTCACTCAATATTGAATAATATAAAATAATTTATTTTTAGAAAAAAGAAACATTATATGATAGAGTAAAAATTTCTCAAGAAGTTTTAAAATGAATATGTGACTTCAGAGACAGTTTATTTTTTGTACTGGACTGGTTCAGGCTCTTAATGAATGCTGACATTAATTGAAAGCATTTTGATGAAGAAGGTAGGGAAATTCTGCAACCGAAACACAGCATTAAAAAATAAAATTATGTAGAAATCTTCTGATATAGATTTCTCCCAGCAGGTACAGCTTGGTAGAAAAGTCACTTCTCTCCTATCTCAGATGGTGCTTCTGCAGGGGGTACTTCGATGTTAGACTTAATCATTGTAGTTAAAACCATCCAGAGAGGTGTTTAACATCTGGTTCCAAATAATAGACATGGGGTTCTGTTATTATAGGTCATAAAATGTCATTATCACTCCATCAAGGAATATATATAACTCAGCAAGAAAATCTGAACTAATTTCAGGGTGTACAGTTACGATAATTGCTTCAGAAGGGGAGAGTTACACTGGAAAAGTATCTAGACAGGTTGAGGTTTTACTCTCTGAGCTCTGAAAATATAATTTCTGAGGGCGGCGCCTGTGGCTCAAGGAGTAGGGCGCCAGTCCCATATGCTGGAGGTGGCGGGTTCAAACCCAGCCCCAGCCAAAAACCAAAAAAAAAAGAAAATATAATTTCTGAGATCCAGAATTAGGGATGTAAAATTAAGCATAGTGGCAGTTTTCAAGAACCAAGCTATTTCACCTGTTCTAACATTTTTTAAAATGGGTCCATTGAGGCAGGGGTAGACTAGCAAGATTAAAAAAGGGCAATTAAATTCATTTTTGGTCATTTCGCTTTAATATCCAGAAAGTTAAACCTAAAGAAATAATTTTTTTTATATTTTGACTAAAGTATATGTATAAAAAAACTACTAAATGTATAATAGCTATGAGGCCAGACATTTAAGTTTGCAAATTCGTCCTAGAAGTGCTGCTTAACTCATTGCTGAATATTACTATGGTCACCGATGACCAAGAGCATACTTCAAAGGTGAGTGCAGTGTTATTCAGCAGGAAGGTACGCAGCACTTTTTCTAGGATGAGTTTGTGAACTTAATTGTCAGACTTTATATGATGACATCTCTGATTTCCATTGCAGAAACAGATTTTAAAATTACTTTGAAGGGTGGACAGGTGCTGGTGTTGGGGTGTAGCTTTCAAAGGGAGTACTTTAAAGGTGACCATAGTGATATTTGGTAATGAGCTATGTAACACTTTCTCCAAGTGAAGTTCTCAAACTCAATCGCCCGACCTAGTATATTTTAGTGGTTAAGTTTACATCAGTGTATTAACTCTCAGTAGAGAAAATATTGCTGGTAAAAGCACATTCTTCCAGGTGTACAACTAGGTAATAGAACTGAAGCTGAAAAACATCAAAAATTGAGCTACCCATAAGCCTAGAAGGGACCCAGCGCAATGAAGTACCATGGAAATCACATACATGTTCCGAGAAATTAAGGGAAGAAATAAGGGCAAGTCAAACATTCAAAGAACTACAGAGACATGAAGGAGAAAAAGAACTATTGGATTCTGAAAACAGAACTTATTACTCAGTTGGGCAAGAGGTGGTTTGTTGATTCCCAAACCCTCAGTTATCAACCCATCTTTCTTCAGAATTTTGCTCTGCTAGTTTTGGAATCATACATAGAGTGTTATTTTCAAATGTCTAGATTGAAAGAGCACCATTCTTGATTCTTACCCAAGAGTTAACTCTGCTTAGAAAAAAGGCAAGGGGATGGCTTGAGGGTCTTCATATGCCTGTATGCTAGCTGTCATCTCACCATAATGTAATTTAAGCATGCATCCAACAAGAAAAGTTAATTTTGACCAGGACAGTTCTCAGATGTTTAGTAACCAGCTATTACATCCTAAATATTCATTCCACTAATTTAATGAATTTTAGCCAAAGAAGAGTAAACCTCCCCCCAAATTATGTTGACAAAAACCCACTTTTTAGTACTTTATCTGAAATAACACTATGAATAGAAAAAAAAATTTAAAAATCAAAAGCAACCTCTCTAGCACATCTCCTTTCCTTATTATAGTATTAATAAAATGGGAGGCCAATAACGGGAGTTCAGTAAGTGTCTATCAAGACAATATTCCTCATTTTAGTTGTCAGGAAGATTTCCTCCAGAGCATTGCAGATGAATGCACACTCCACACATCTTCTCTCAATGAACTGTCACATAGCACAGTCCAGGTTTGACAAATATCCCCATCTAGAGCAAATTATCCATACCAACAACTGTAAAACTAAAGAATATTTTGAAACATTGTAATCATCCTAAATAAAAGACGATCCTGGAGAAGATGAATTTTTCTATAAGACTTTCATAAAATTCAAGCCATGTTATGCCTGCATTCAGTTGCAACAAGAAACAAGAGTATTAGGAGGACTACACATTTGTCTATCAAAACTGTTTTCGATGTCTGGGTGTACACCTGTAATTCTAGCACTCAGGGAAGTTGAGGCAGGTGGAGAGCCTGAATTCAGGAGTTTGAGACCAGCCCGAGCAAGAGTGAGACCCTGTCTCTACTAAAAACAGAAAAAGTAGCCAGGCATCCGGGCAGACTCCTGTAGTCCCAGCTACTCAGAAAGCTAAAGCAGGAAGATCTCCTAATCCCAGGAGTTCAAGGTTGCTGTGAGCTATGATGATGCCACAATAGTCTACTCAGGGTGACAGACTGAGACTGTCTTAAAAAACCAAAACAAAAACAAAATTGTTCTTGACTTCTTTGGAAAAACAATTTCTCATTTTCTTAAGGCCTTATGATCAAAGTAGGCCCTGACAATGACAGGACTAAACGCCATGAAAGCTGAGCCATACTGCTCTCATTTCCTTCCTTTCTTCCTCTGAACCCATCCTTCCTTCTTTGTTTTTCTTTCTTTCTTCTTCCCTTCTTCTCTTGTTTTTTTTCTTCCTTATGTTTTTCATCTCTTTCTTCTTCATTTCTTAGCTCCTTCCTTTGCTTTAATAAAGCTATTGATTATCTAAAAAATGCTTAGAGAATGCTATCTTTGTTACCACGGGCCCATAAAAAAACCAAGAATAATAATTAAAAAACAAAATGTTCACTAAGAAAATTCTCCTGATTTTCTCAACCTGTAGTCTGATTTAGTTGGGCTGTACATAGGTTTGATCATAAGGAATCAAAGGATTAGGGCATTTAGTTTCTTCTGTATCCCACATGAAGTTCAAACTTAGCATTTTATAAATCAAATTTATTATCATTTATATACAAATCAAACTGCTTGTATTAAATCAGACTTGCCACTTTGAACCAATGTTCAATTTTAAATATTCCCCATTATTTAACTGCTATTATCCGTTTCTAGTTCCCTTTTACCTACACCATTTCCCTGCTTTCTTAAAGCATGACTGCAAGAAGAAGAAATGACCCCTATTTCTAAAAGAAAACAATTCAAACATCTTAATTTTATGTTTAATAAAATGTGGCACATCCATATTATGGAGTACTTACCGCTCAGCCATTAAAAAAACGATGACCTAATATATTTTCTGACCACTTGGAGGAAACTTGAAAACATTTTTCTAAGTGAAACATCACTCAAATGGAGAAACAAATGTACCCCAAACCTAAGTGGGACTAATCAATCAACCCTTAAGCTCACACATGGAAGGCAATTTCAATGAAAAGCAAGTTTTAGGGATGGGATGGGTACATTCAAACCTATGGGGTACCGTGCATACAATCTAGATGAAGGGCATATGTATATAACTTTGACTCAGTCTGTACAAAAGCAAAATACATAAACAAAACATCTTCACCCCCTAAAATTCTGAAATTAAAAAAGTACTCTATTTCTGACCCCTAGTGCAAGACAGGAAAGAAAAATTCTACTTGAAAACAAAGCAAAAAAGCACAACAAATAAAAGTTGTGGTTCCTGCTAGTTATATCCTTTCCCTGGAGATTCTCCAGCTCTCAGAATGACCCTTAGCGCAGGATGTTAAAGCCTGTTTAGTGAGAAGGGACAGGAATTTGGATTTGAAGCTCTCTCGGATATTTTTCTCACCTTAGGTTGTCTAATTTTATCTCTACCTTTATCTTCCTGGACTCCTCTACATGAACTTCATTATCTTCCTCAGAGTCAGAAACTCATTATTACCTGAACACGTCCTATGTCCTGCTGTTTCATGCATTTGCTGAATCTTGGCATCTCTACCACAAAAGCCTACCAATTTTGCTCTTCAATTGAATGCTTCTGCTATATTTGAAGGGACACGAAGAAGTTGCATCTGTCTGCTAACAATCTAACTTGCATAATAGCCTCTGTTTGTAAGTGCAGGTTGTATGTACGTCAGATGTTTGTAACTCAGAGACTGTGCATAGTTTATCAGTGTTGATGTGCTGATCTGTCTGTGAGTTGTCCTCCCTAACGTCTTTCCTAACTCTCTGCTGCAGACGAGGCAAATCCATGTTGAATGAAGAATATGGCGGTCTTCAAGCTCTCTTTCCTTTCTTAGTGCCTTCCACTATTTTGATAGTAAATGCTAGTCTTGGCTAGACAGTAGCAAAGTCACATGGTGAATAATGGATAGGAGAGAAGGAAGCAGATGTGGGATGATATGAGGTACGTGATTCTTCTTCATCACTGCCTGTCATCCAATGGACTAATGACTGCGATTACTCACTCAGAACTCATGATCCTAACTCAGCATGCTGATTTTTTTTTTTTTTTAATGTGAGGAACTCATTCAGTTTCCATTAATGATGGGTTGAACACATGCATAGCTTCTATTCCTTTGTGAATTATATTCTAAGCAAAATTGTAGTATAACTGTCTGTAGAGGATGGGAGAATGGGAAACTCAAGTTTGTATGATTTGTGTGTCTGTGCATGTGAATGTGTGTGTGGGGATAAAATCTACAAAAGAAAGCAAAAGCTGTTCTTCCATAGATAATGACTAAAACTGAAAAGTAAAGATGTGGCAAAATAGGCATGTCTTTTAGCAAAATGGGGAGAAATACCAACATAATCAGAAGATTTAAAAGATTAAAATTAGGTGCTTACCTTCCAGCAAAAGTAACTGTTGAGAGACAATAAAAATGATTTTTTGAACTATAGTTATGGATATAATTTATAAAAAATAAACATGAAATGTAAAATTAAATATAAAGTAAAATTATCTCAGTTTATTAAGTGATAACAGGAATTAAAATGTCTATACACATGAACCCACAAAACAGAAGATGTGTGGCTCGGCACCTGTAGCACAGTGGCTAGGGCACCAGTCACATACACCAGAGCTGGTAGGTTTGAATCCAGCCCGGGCAATGACAACTACAACCAAAAAATAGTCAGGTGTGTGGCAGGTGCCTGTACTTCCAGCTACTTGGGAAACTGAGGCAAGAGAATTGCTTAAGCCCAAGAGTTTGAGGTTGCTGTGAGCTGTGATGCCACGACACTCTACCCAGGGCAACAGCTTGAGACTCTGTCTCAAAAAACAAACAAACAAACAAAAAGAATATGTTATTTTTTGATTGAGAAATACTATCCAGCTGACTGTCTTCCACAGGTTGATAGAGTGGCATTATTTTAATCAGTGCATCAGGGTTCAAAGGCAGTGCAACAGGGTTCAAGGCCCTGGGCATCTTAAGCTCCTCAGCATTCAAAGAGTAAATGTTACTGTCAGTGGCACATTTAAATGAAACAAATTTATAAAAAATGGTAAAGAAAGTCAAGACATTACTTTTAAAATATTTAATGAGAAGCGTAACTTGTAAGGGAACTAAACATTTGAATCCACATAACTAGATATTCTCTTCCTAAAAGCAGATTTACCCGTGGCATTATCTACACTAAGTATGGCATTTAATTACTAGACAACAAAAATATAGATGTGATGGGGAATGGAATGTTGGTGTTTGGCATTAGTATAGACCAATGCTCTTCAAAAGAAAATATAATTCATTATAGAGATCTTTCACATTCTTTGTTAGATAAACTCTCAAATATTTCATCTTCTTTGGCACTACCATGAATGGAATAGAGTCCTTGACTGTTTTTGCAGCTTGACTATTGTTGGTATATATAAAGGCTACTGATTTATGAATGTTGATTTTGTAACCTAAGACGCTGCTGTATTCCCTGATCACTTCTAAAGAGTTTTGTAGTAGAATCCCTGGTGTTTTCCAGATATACAATCATATCATCTGCGAAGAGTGAAAGTTTGATCTCTTCTGACCCTATACGGATACCCTTGATCACCTTTCCTTCCCTAATTGTGATGGCTAAAACTTCCATTACAATGTTAAAGAGCAGTAGAGACAATGGGCAACCTTGCCTCCTCCCTGATCTGAGTGGAAATGATTTCAATTTAACTCCATTCAATACAATATTAGCTGTGGGTTTGTTGTAGATGGCCTCTATCAGTTAAGGACACTTGTACTAGACTGTTTATTGCAGCTCAATTTACAATCGCCAAAATGTGGAAACAGCCTAAATGCCCACCAACCTAGGAATGGATTAACAAGCTGTGGTATATGTATACCATGGAATACTATTCAGCTATTAAAAAAAATGGAGACTTTACATCCTTTGTATTAACCTGGATGGAAGTGGAAGACATTATTCTTAGTAAAGCATCACAAGAATGGAGAAGCATGAATCCTATGTACTCAATTTTGATATGAGGACAATTGATGACAATTAAGGTCACAGTGGGGGTGGGGAAAGAGGAAAGCAGAGAAAGAAGGAGGGAGGGGTGGTGAAAAGAAGACCAGAGAGAGGGAAGGAGGGAAGGGGGTGGGGCCTTGGTGTGTGCCACACCTTCTGGGGGCAAGACATGATTGCAAGAGGGATTTTACCTAAAAAATGCAATCAGTGTGACCTGGCTTATTGTACCCTCAATGAATCCCCAGCAATAAAAATAAATTAATTAAAAGAAAAAAATTTCCCATGACCTAACATCTATAACTGTAACTCTGTATATATCTTGCTAGAATAGTATAAAAGAGCTTTGTGGGAATGACTCCAGGGCTTGGTGCTTTAAGGCTCATGACCAGCTGCGTTCCCACCCATTAATAAAATTCCTTCCTCTATAAAAAAAAAAAAAAAAAAGAAAGAAAGAAAGAAAAAGAAATGTCCCTGCTATACCAATTTTCTTAATTGTTGTGATCAAGAAGGTTGCTGGATATTTGCAGGTTATGTCTCCGACAAAAGTTTAATAACCAGAATCCACAGAGAACTCAAACATATTAGCAAGAAAAGAAGAAGTGATCCCATCTCAGGCTGGGCAAGGGACTTGAAGAGAAACTTCTCTGAAGAAGACAGGTGCACGGCCTACAGACATAGGAAAAATGCTCATCATCCTTAATCATCAGAGAAATGCAAATCAAAACTTCTTTGAGATATCATCCAACTCCAGTAAGATTAGCCCATATCACAAAATCCCAAGATCAGAGATGTTGGCGTGGATGTGGAGAAAAGGGCACACTTCTACACTGCTAGTGGGAATGCAAAGTAATACATTCCTTTTGGAAAGACGTTTGGAGAACACTTAGAGATCTAAAAATAGATCTGCCATTCAATTCTACAATTCCTCTACAGGTACATATCCAGAAGACCAAAAATCACATTATAACAAAGATATTTGTACCAGAATGTTTATTGCAGCCCAATTCATAATTGCTAAGTCATGGAAAAAGCCCAAGTGCCCATCGATCCACCAACGGATTAATAAATTGTGGTATATGTACACCATGGAATATTAGGAAAGAAAGATGGAGACTTTACCTCTTTCATGTTTACATGGATGGAGCTGGAACATATTCTTCTTAGTAAAATATCTCAAGAATGGAAGAAAAAGTATCCAGTGTACTCAGCCCTACTATGAAACTAATTTATAGCTTTCATATGAGAGCACAGCCCTTGCCCGGAGACGGCATAGGTTAGCTGTTTGAACCCTGACTGTCTCTTTATTCTACACAGCACCTGATTGGATATGGTCCAGGCGGCTTACTTCATTCCTTTTTGCTTTCATTGAACATGAACTAGTCCAGTGATTGATGCATTATTTCTTTACATATGGTAATCTCTTCAGTCAAATTAGAGCCATATCTTACTTACCTAAAGTTTGCCTCTCTTTGGTGACCAGTATTTCTTTCCTATACACCACAATTTGTCAACTTAGGATCGAAATTTTTTCACTTATTTCCACATTTTGGGGAAACATTTTATTTCAGCTCTCAACTGTAGGTAACTGGAATCTGAATTTCACACACATTATTGGTACATCCTTACATAATTTCCTATAGAAATGAAGCTCTAACTCAGCAGGTTAGCAAGTTGGAGAATGTACAACCTCACAATTCTTTCATTTGAAAACATAAAATTATAATCTAAATATGCTCAAGTACTCAAAGTATAAAAATCATACCATAGCATTTTTGTATTGATTAATAAAATATTATACCTCTTTTGAATATTTCAAGTACATTTACTTATAAACTATAAAATAATTGTTTTATATATGTGTTTTAGAAACCCAATCAGATAATATGCAAGATGTATGCATTATAAAATATTTTATAAATGCCTTTATTTAATATCACTATATATTGATCTTTTTTTTCAAAAAAGCATGTATCGTTATAAGAAATAGGACATTACCATTGGTATGTGACAGCAAAATGTTTATAGGTCAGGAATAAATGAACTTTAAATGATAGAAATGAGCAAGAAGCTTTTTTAAAAACTATGTAATATTTATAGGAATGATAAATATGTAAAATTATAAATATAAATAGCACTTCTTCATTACTCTCCATTTCCCAATTTTTTTTTTTTTTCAGTTATTTCTCCGGGAAGTTATTTCATGGGAACCTACTTTCTACATTATATTTGACGAATAAGGTAGAAGTTTTATAGTGATAAGATTACTGGGTAGGGTACAGGTTCCAAGAGCTGTCTTCCTGCAAACTGAGTTTGTTTTTGAGATAGAGTCTCACTATGTCACCCTGAGTAGAGTGCGTTTCAGCTCACGGCAACCTCCAACTCTTGGGCTTTAGTGATTCTCATACCTCAGCCTCCCAAGTAGCTGGGACTACAGGTGCCCAGCACAATGCCCAGCTATTTTTTGGTATAGTTGTCATTGTTGTTTGGCGGACCTGGGCTGGGTTCAAACCCACCAGCTCCAGTGTATGTGGCTGGTGCTCTAGCTGCTGAGCTACAGGTGCCATGCCCAAACCGAGAATTTTTTTTCACTATATGCAAAATGAGAGGTCAGGCAAAATTATCCTTAAGACTCTTCCTGAGTGAGCTCTAACATGCAGGGTTACACACACACACACACACAGAGCTCAGGTGTGGATACTCCCAAGCAGAGATCCTTGACAGTCATTCTAGTTATCTCTTTGAAACCAAATGAAGATTTTTTTTTCCAAATGTAGTAGGGGAATGCTCCAATTTCTCTGTAGAATACAACCTCATAAGCATAGTTATAAATCTAAGACCTCCAAGACACCAGGAAATCAGAAGTTTTGGGTTTCAGTTCTACTTCTGTTATTAAACAGCACAACAGGCTAATCTCTTAGTATCATGGTACCTTCAAAGTTTGTTATGTCAGATGGAGATAAGAGCTATGGCTCTGCCTTTCTTTTGTGACTGTTGATACATATTCATGCATGTCTGCATGCATGTTGGTTACATGTATGCTTGTGTATATCAAAGATGCTGACCAATGATCAAATGAACAGTATTATCATATGTTATCTAAGTGGAGAAGCAATTTCTCATTTTTACCATTGATTCTGAGCCAGATGTGATGCTGAGAATTTTACTTCCATTGCTTCTATGTATCCCTGTGAGGTAGTATTGCTATTACCTTTTCCAGATGATGAACCTTAGATTTATAAGTAATAAGTAATTGCCTAAAATTACACTGAAAGTAAATGGCTGAGCAAAGATTAAAAATGGGAGTTAAGTTTAACTTCAAGATCTTTTTTTAAAGACATTATCTTGCTTCTATAAGCATATTTACATTCATTTCATAAGGCAAATTCAATTCATGACTGGTGATGAGCCAGTTTTGTCTGAAATAATTCTGAAACTATCTCAGCAGTGTAAGATTAGGGCTTCAACAAGCAAGCTAAGAAAAGACCCCACTATTACTGAACAATCTGTGACGCTATTTATCTTAGGTGGCTCCCAATATCGCTGACTTCCTCTTTGATTTATGAAATGTAACCTTCTATTATCTATCTATCAAATTATAGTATGGGATTAGAAGTCTGCCAAGCCCCTTGCTCATGTAAAAATGTATTTTTCTTTTCCCGCATTGGTTCAGGTTCTGATGTTACTTCCCCTCTAACAGCAAGTATTTTCTGAATAAATTCTGGAATATTATTTTTATATTTCTTTTCTCTTTATCCCTCTGTCTTTTCTTCTTCCAACACACTCCACTCCACTCTAATAATTCACCTCTAACCTGTCTAGACTAACGATATCCATGTCTGTGAGCTCCTTCCTCCGAAAACAATGGTATAGGGCAAGAAGTCCAATCCACAAGCTGCGGGCCACATGTGGCCCAGGATGACTATGATGAGGCCCAACACAACATTCTAAACTTAGTTAAAAAGTTACAAGATTTGGGTTTTTTTCCTTTTTTCTTTTTAGTTTTTGGTACAACTTGATTGCACAGTTCTTTGCATTGCACATGTGCAACGTGAACTTTGTAAATGACATCATGCTGCAATAGCACATAAAATAAACACACATGCTATTTGTACACATAGGTGGCTTACAGTGTTATTTTTCAAGCTCAGAAAGTAGAATTGATGCCACAAGACATTACACGTGCTCATGGTGACTTGGTGAAGGCAAAAATTATCAATATTGCAATCTAGTGTTGCAATATTAGGCATTTAATGTTATTTAGAAGTCAGATAAGCATTCTTGTTTGATTATTAAAGATACTTCCTTGCCTCAGTGGCGCCTCATACATCACCGGCTGTACTTTCCTATTTCCCTTGGCCTTGCTCTGTCTGAATCAGCAGCTGAGATATGGAAGGCCCCAAAGCTTGCTTTCTATTTTCCTGTCCATTAACTTTTATAATAAAAGTAAATATAGTCTCTTATCTATTATTATCTTTTAATCCTGGCATGTCTTCCAAGTGTCTAAAAAGAAAACAAAAACCCCCAAAAGAAAAATTACAGATGAAGGAAGATTATTCACTGAAAGGTTGAAAAATAATGTTTTTGTCAAGGCAAATCATAAGGCAGTCTGTTTAATTTGTAGGGAATTTTTGCAAGTTTTCAAAGACTATAATTTGGAAAGGCATTATCTGCATAAACATGGTGCCAACTGCAATGTGTATGAAGAATCTTGTCACATGGACAAAAAAGCAGAACGGAAAAAAGTCCTATCTTCTCAATAAAAACAATTTTTTTTTTTTATTTTTATTGTTGGGGATTCATTGAGGGTACAATAAGCCAGGTTACACTGATTGCAAATGTTAGGTAAAGTCCCTCTTGCAATCATGTCTTGCCCCCATAAAGTGTGACACACACCAAGGCCCCACCCACCTCCCTCCTTCCCTCTGTTTCCCCCCCCATAACCATAATTGTCATTAATTGTCCTCATATCAAAATTGAGTACAGAGGATTCATGCTTCTCCATTCTTGTGATGCTTTACTAAGAATAATATCTTCCACGTCCATCCAGGTTAATACGAAGGATGTAAAGTCTCCATTTTTTTTAATGGCTGAATAGTATTCCATTAATACGAAGGATGTAAAGTCTCCATTTTTTTTAATGGCTGAATAGTATTCCTTGGTATACATATACCACAGCTTGTTAATCCATTCCTGGGTTGGTGGGCATTTAGGCTGTTTCCACATTTTGGCGATTGTAAATTGAGCTGCAATAAACAGTCTAGTACAAGTGTCTTTATGATAAAAGGATTTTTTTCCTTCTGGGTAGATGCCCAGTAATGGGATTGCAGGATCAAATGGGAGGTCTAGCTTGAGTGCTTTGAGGTTTCTCCATATTTCCTTCCAGAAAGGTTGTACTAGTTTGCAGTCCCACCAGCAGTGTAAAAGTGTTCCCTTCTCTCCACATCCACGCCAGCATCTGCAGTTTTGAGATTTTGAGATGTGGGCCATTCTCACTGGGATTAGATGATATCTCAGGGTTGTTTTGATTTGCATTTCTCTAATATATAGAGATGATGAACATTTTTTCATGTGTTTGTTAGCCATTCGACTGTCTTCTTTAGAGAAAGTTCTATTCATGTCTCTTGCCCATTGATATATGGGATTGTTCGCTTATTTCACGTGGATGAATTTGAGTTCTCTATAGATCCTAGTTATCAAGCTTTTGTCTGATTGAAAATATGCAAATATCCTTTCCCATTGTGTAGGTTGTCTCTTTGCTTCGGTTATTGTCTCCTTAGCTGTACAGAAGCTTTTCAGTTTAATGAAGTCCCATTTGTTTATTTTTGTTGTTGCAATTGCCATGGCAGTCTTCTTCATGAAGTCTTTCCCCAGGCCAATATCTTCCAGTGTTTTTCCTATGCTTTCTTGGAGGATTTTTATTGTTTCATGCCTTAAGTTTAAGTCCTTTATCCATCTTGAATCAATTTTTGTGAGTGGGGAAAGGTGTGGGTCCAGTTTCAGTCTTTTACATGTAGACATCCAGTTATCCCAACACCATTTATTGAATAGGGAGTCTTTCCCCCAAGGTATGTTCTTGTTTGGTTTATCAAAGATTAGGTGGTTGTAAAATGTTAGTTTCATTTCTTGGTTTTCAATTCGATTCCAAGTGTCTATGTCTCTGTTTTTGTGCCAGTACCATGCTGCCTTGAGCACTATGGCTTTATAGTACAGACTAAAATCTGGTATGCTGATGCCCCCAGCTTTATTTTTGTTACAGAGAACTGCCTTAGCTATACAGGTTTTTTCTGGTTCCATACAAAACGCAGAATCATTTTTTCCAAATCTTGAAAGTACGATGTTGGTATTTTGATAGGAATGGCATTGAATAGGTAGATTGCTTTGGGAAGTATAGACATTTTAACAATGTTGATTCTTCCCATCCATGAGCATGGTATGTTCTTCCATTTGTTAATATCCTCTGCTATTTCCTTTCTGAGGATTTCATAGTTTTCTTTATAGAGGTCCTTCACCTCCTTCGTTAGGTATACTCCTAGGTATTTCATTTTCTTGAGACTATGGTGAAGGGAGATGTGTCCTTAATTAGCTTCTCATCTTGACTGTTACTGGTGTACACAAAGGCTACTGACTTGTGGACATTGATTTTATATCCTGAAACACTACTGTATTTTTTGATGACTTCTAGGAGTCTTGTGGTTGAGTCTTTGGGGTTCTCTAAGTATAAGATCATGTCGTCAGCAAAGAGGGAGAGTTTGACCTCCTCTGCTCCCATTTGGATTCCCTTTATTTCCTTGTCTTGCCTAATTGTATTGGCTAGAACTTCCAGCACTACGTTGAATAGTAAAGGTGACAGAGGACAACCTTGTCTGGTTCCAGTTCTAAGAAGAAAAGCTTTCAGTTTTACTCCATTCAGTAAAATATTGGCTGTGGGTTTGTCATAGATAGCTTCAATCAGTTTTAGAAATGTGCCACCTATGCCTATACTCTTCAGTGTTCTAATTAGAAAAGGATGCTGGATTTTATCAAATGCTTTTTCTGCATCTATTGAGAGGATCGTGTGATCTTTATTTTTGCCTCTGTTAATATGGTGGATAACGTTTATAGACTTGCGTATGTTAAACCAGCCTTGCATCCCTGGGATGAAGCCTACTTGATCATGATGAATGACTTTTTTTGATGATAAGCTGTAATCTATTGGCTAGGATTTTGTTGAGAATTTTTGCGTCTATGTTCATGAGTGAGATTGGTCTGAAATTCTCCTTTTTGTTTGGGTCTTTTCCTGGTTTTGGTATCAGGGTGATGTTTGCTTCATAGAATGTGTTGGGGAAGATTCCTTCTTCCTCAATTTTTTGGAATAATTTCTGAAGTACAGGAGTAAGCTCTTCCTTGAAGGTTTGACAGAATTCTGGAGTGAAGCCATCTGGACCAGGGCATTTTTTGGTTGGAAGATTTTTTATTGTTTCTTTGATCTCAGTGCTTGAAATTGGTCTGTTCAAGAGCTCTATTTCTTCCTGGCTGAGTCCGGGGAGAGGGTGTGATTCCAAATATTGATCCATTTCTTTCACATTGTCAAATTTCTGGGCATAGAGTTTCTGGTAGTATTCAGAGATGATCTCTTGTATCTCTGTGGGATCAGTTGTTATTTCCCCTTTATCATTTCTGATTGAGGTTACTAGAGATTGTACTTTTCTATTCCTCATTAGTCTGGCCAATGGTTTATCTATTTTATTTATTTTTTCAAAAAAACCAACTCCTTGTTTCATTAATTTTCTGAATGATTCTTTTGTTTTCAATTTCATTGATCTCTGATTTGATTTTGGATATTTCTTTTCTTCTACTGAGTTTAGGCTTAGATTCTTCTTCTTTTTCCAATTCCATAAGATCTCTTGTGAGATTGTTGATGTGCTCTCTTTCTGTTTTTCGAATGTAGGCATCTAAAGTGATGAATTTTCCTCTCAAAACTGCTTTTGCAGTATCCCACAGGTTTTGGTAGCTTGTGTCTTCATTGTTGTTATGTCAAGGAAGTTAATGATTTCCTGTTTTATTTCTTCCTTCACCCATCTGTTATTGAACAGAAGATTGTTTAGTTTCCATGCCATTGGGTGGGGTCGAGCATTTTTGTTAGAGTTGAGTTCCACCTTTAATGCCTTATGGTCTGAGAAGATACAAGGTAAAATTTCAATTCTTTTGATTCTGTTGATATTTGTTTTGTGTCCCAGGATATGATCAATTTTGGAGAATGTTCCATGGGGTGATGAGAAGAATGTATATTCTTTATCTTTGGGATGGAGTGTTCTATATGCGTTCTTCAAGCACAGTTGTTCTAGGGTCTCATTTAAGTCTCTTATATCCTTGTTTAATTTCAGTTTAGAGGATCTGTCCAGCTCTGTAAGAGGAGTGTTAAGGTCCCCTGTTATTATGGTATTATCAGATATCATATTGCTCAGACTGAGTAAGGTCTGTTTCAAGAATCTGGGAGCATTTAAATTGGGTGCATAGATATTTAGAATTGAAATGTCTTCTTGTTGTATTTTTCCCTTGACCAATATAAAGTGACCATCTTTGTCTTTTTTGACTTTAGTTGCTTTAAATCTACATGTATCTGAAAATAAGATTGCAACTCCTCTTTTCTTCTGAATTCCATTTGCCTGAAAAATTGTCTTCCAACCCTTGACTCGGAGCTTTAATTTGTCTTTTGAAGCCAGGTGTGTTTCTTGCAGACAGCAGATGGATGGCTTCTGTTTTTTAATCCAGTCAACCAATCTATGTCTCTTCAGTGGGGAATTCAAGCCATTAACATTTATTGAGATAATTGATAAGTGTGGTAGCATTCTATTCGTCTTATTTGGTGAGAGTCCATTGCTTAGTTTTATCTTTTGCATCTGTGTGCAGGTTACGTTCTGTCCTTTAATTTCTGAGTTCTTACTTTGCTGCTGATCCATTGTGGTGGTCAGTGTGCAGAACAGGTTGAAGTATTTCCTGTAGAGCTGGTCTTGTTGTGGCGAATTTCCTCAATGTTTGTATATCCGTAAATGATTTGATTTCTCCATCAATTTTTAAGCTTAGCTTAGCAGGGTACAGAATTCTGGGCTGGAAATTGTTCTGTTTAAGTAGATTAAAGGTAGATGACCATTGTCTTCTTGCTTGGAAAGTTACATTAGAAAAGTCTGCAGTCACTCTGACAGATTTGCCCCTGTATGTCAACTGGCGCTTACTCCTGGCAGCTTGCAGAATCTTTTCTTTTGTCTTGACTTTGGACAGGTTCATCACAATGTGTCTTGGAGAAGCTCGGTTAGAGTCGAGGCGACCTGGGGTCCGATAGCCCTCTGAAAGCAGTGTGTCAGAATCTTTGGTGATATTTGGGAAATTTTCTTTTATAATATTCTCTAGTATGGCTTCCATTCCTCTGGGGCATTCTTCTTCCCCTTCTGGAATTCCTATAACTCGTATGTTGGAACGCTTCATAAAGTCCCATAATTCTGACAGTGAACGTTCTGCTTTCTCTCTCTTCTTTTCTGCCTCTTTTACTATCTGAGTTATCTCAAAAACTTTGTCTTCTACCTCTGAAATTCTTTCTTCTGCATGGTCTAACCTGTTGCTGATACTTTCCATTGCATCTTTAAGTTCCCTGACTGACTGTTTCATTTCCTTCAGCTCTGCTATATCCTTTTTATATTCTTCATATCGTTCATCTCTGATTTGATTCTGTTTTTGAATTTCCTTTTGGTTATTTTCCACTTTATTAGCAGTTTCCTTCATTGTTTCCATCATTTCTTTCATTGTTTTGAACATGTGTATTCTAAATTCCCTGTCATTCCTAACATTTCTTTACAGGTGGAATCCTCTGCAGTAGCTACCTCATGGTCCCTTGGCGGGGTTGTTCCGGACTGGTTCTTCATGTTGCCTGGAGTTTTCTGCTGATTCTTCCTCATGGGTGATTTCTTTTATCTGTTTCCTTGCCCTAATTTTCCTTTCACTTCCTCTTGCTCTTTAAGTTCTCGTGCCTGTGGACTAAGGGTTACAGGACCAGAAGGGTGAGAAGGTTGAAGAGCAAAAAAGGGATGAAAGAAAGGAGGACCGAGTGATAAGGAAAAGATAGAAAAATAGAGAAAGGAGAGGAGGTGGGTAAAAGGAATATTCACAAAAAGAAGAGAGGCACAGAAAGAGGGAGACAGAGCAATATAGGTGTACAGTAGGGTACTTTGATACAACCTTAAAAAAAAAAACCACCTTCTGGGGGTGCCCAGTTGGGTGGTTCTCTTGAGGTCAGCAGCTCTTTGCTAACCTGATCAGACACAGTACCCCACCTCCACCAAGTAGAGAGGAAAGACATAAATGCTATAAATCAAACCACAACAAGCAAACAGAAAACTTTACGGGATAAAATTGGCTGGAAATAACAAATAATATTGGTAGAAACACTAACAAAAATGAAGTTCTAATTATTGAAATAGGCAGCAATGGGAAATTATTATTAAACTAGAAAAATTGAGAAAGAAAAAGGATCTGTATGGAAAAGGTTGAACTTAAAAAACAAAACAACAATCCACAACATCAAAATAAACAAAAAAAACAACCAAACCAAAAAAAAAAAAAACAAACACAACCAAAAACAAAGCAGTATGTATATGTTATTGAATATTGTCTGGGCAACACGTGGTCTTCTGGGGTATGAGATGTTAGTCACAGTTCTGATACGACTGGAGGCTGCTAGTTTCTCAAACCCCAGCAGGTAGACACCCTAAATCTCTCTTCAGCCCACTTAAAAGGCACTTTGAACTTGTTCACTTACTGAGCAGAAGCTTTCTCAGGGAAGTGCTTGTCGCTGGAATCACTGCTGAAGTGGCTATCCACTTACCCTGTGTGTGAAAACTGGTCTCCCTCTGCCCCCGAGGGTTAGGGCTGCAAGGGGGCTCAGACCCCACCCTGAGGCTACTTGGTCGCTGGGTTACCAGCTCCCACCCAATTCCAGCTCTGCGACTCTGAGGGCGGAGCTTGCCAGGGCAGATCCCTCACAATGTCTGCCTGTGACCCAGAGCCAAACACTATTAGCTCTGTCTGGCTCAGCGGCTCAGACTGGGGCCCTAGACAAAGGCCAAATTTCTCCACACTCCCGCTCAGGCTCTCCCCAAGGCAGTTCAGCTGAGTGCCAAGTCCAAAGACACCAAAACAGTTCACAGGTAAGGCCTTTCTGGTTTGCAGTCTCTCTGCTACTGAACTTACAGTTGCGGGAGGGTTTAGATGGATTGAACACACGCAACCACTGCTGGTTTTCCACTGTTTTAGTCCTCCTCTTGGGGTCCAGAAGTCTCTCGCTGACTCCCTGTATCCTCACAGGGGTGATGATAGGCAGATCCCACCAGCCAGAGATGCCTGGAGTCCTATATCCCCAGACTCACGGTGCCCAGATGCAAGGAAGCTGTTACTTGGCTGCCATCTTGCTCCGCCTTCCAATAAAAACAATTTTTAAAAGTAACAACTCAGATGGATTCCATTGTAAAAGGTAGCTATGTGGTAGCATATTTAATAGCAAAAAATCAAAACCATTTATTAATGGTGAGTTTATCAAGCAATGTGTGGAAAGTAGGGCAGACATAATTTTCCCTGAAAAAAAGGGGAGTATTTCTAAAATAAGTTTATTTTATCAGACTATAGCCAGGTGAGTGGAAGGATTTGGAAAATTTATGGAACGAAGTTTGGAGAGTAAAGTTGCTAATTTTAAATTTTATCCTTTGGTGGTGGGTGAAAATACTGTTCCTGCAAATGTGGCTCCCCTTACCATTTTTATTAGCGGTATTGATGAGTAATATAATGCCACTGGAGAAAGGACTTCTTTAGTGCCATTAAAAGACACAACCAAATCAAGAGATTTATGTGAAGCAGTAAAAGATATGTTAAAGTGATTTGCTGTGTCCATTGTCAAAATATCTGATATAATTATGATGGTGCCCCTGAGATTGTAGGTAAAAGAGAGTTACAGGGTAACCCTTACCCTGTGATTGTATGTAAAAGAGAGTCCTTGTAAAATTAATAAAAGGTAATGAAATTGTCACCCAAACTCATGTTTAATGAAGTATCTTTGCATAGTATATCAAGAAAATGTATGCACAAAAGATTTAGAAATGGATCATGTCATGAAAATTGTCATCAAGACTGAATTTCATAAGGGCTGAGGGATTGAATCATCACCAGTTCCAGAATTCTTTAAAGCAGTGGTTCTCAACCTTCCTAATGCTGTGACCCTTTGATACAGTTCCTATGGGTCACAACCCACAGGTTGAGAACCGCAAAGGTATTGGTGCTGACTGTCATTTACTTTTCAGAAATAAGATGACTAAGTCAAGGTTGAATAGTGAATAGATTTTATGATTTGTGACATGTTTTCAAGCCATTTATGGTATCAAAAACCTAACTGATGCCAGAATTTTATGATGAAAAATGGATTACAGATTTAGTAGAATATTTAACTGTTCATTTAAATGAGTTAAACATGAGTCTTAAGGTGAAATCTAAATTACCAATATGATGTTTCAAACCATACAAGTGTCCCAAATGAAACTGAAACTATGGCAAACTCAAGTGAAGGCAAACAGTTTTGTGCATTTTGACACATTGGCTAAACATAGTCCTGTGAGCAGCAAAAACTGTGTAGCCTTGCTTTTCAATTTGACACAAACATTTAAAAACAGATTTCAAGATTTCCAGAAAAATAACCCATATTTTGATGCATTTGCAACTTCATTTTTAGTCAACATAAGTATGTTACCTGCCAATTTTCAAATGGTATGCATAAAGCTGCAATCCAACATTCACCTTAAAGAAAAATTTTGTCACATCTCTTTACTGGACCTGTGTAGGTCCTATCTTCCCAGATACAAATATTCCTGGCTTCATAATCACATTATATTCATGTCATCACTTTTGGCAGCCACTACATTTCCAAGCAACTATTTTCAAGAATGAAGCAAATAATTAAGAGTAAAATTAGAACAAAAATATTAGATAAGCAACTTGAGAACTCACTGAGAATTGCAACTACTTCCATAGAGCCAAATACTGATGCATTCGATTTTCAAATACAATATCAAATATCCCACTAGTTTTATGTTGCCACTTTTCTTACTTTAATATTTAAAATTTTCAAAAAAGATGTTTTATTACTTATATCTACACATTTTCTATGTTAGTAATCACAAACTTGGGACCCACTTGACAATTTTAAAAGACTAAATGGGCTGTTGCATAATTAGGCTTATTATGTCAGGATGTATTTGCTTATCTGTGGTGGCAGATATTACTAAAATTATGCATTGACTATTTTATTATTTTTGCTCATCAGTTTTCATTAGTGTTTATGTATTTAATATGTGGCCCAAGACAACTCTTCTTTGAAGGTGGCCCAGAGAAAAGAAAAGGTTGGACACTCCTGGCATATAGACTCTGCCTTTAAAACTCTCTAATTGTTGTGTAATGAACATTTCTACAGTTAATGCCTTCACTTCTGAATTATATTACCCCAACTTTTCATTCTGTCATCCCTCCCCTTCACTGTATTTGAAACTTAACAATGGCTGTGAAATGCCTAATGCAATCCCCTTTCTCCTTTTTCAGTTTTCTTACCCTTCCTGTGATAATTAGTGATATTAGTGTCACTTTCCATTTTCAGAAATTATTATGTTGACTCTTCTGATTTCTTAAATCTCCTTCTAAGTTTTCCATAATTTTCAGTAATCTTTACTGTGTTATTAGCTCCTGCTTGCTCATTTAAGGAAATAAAGGAGAAAGGACAGCAGGGAGACACCAATGCTTCTATCTCGTCCCTTGTGGAAATAAACACATCACTTCAGTGAGAACGGTCAGAGGTTATTGTCTTAGTTTACTTTTGTTCCCACAACTGAATACCTGACAATGGGTAATTTATAAAGAAAAGAAATTTCTTTCTTACTGTTCCACAGGCAGGAAGTCCAAGGTTGAGGGACCGCATCTGGTGAGGGCCTTCTTATTCCTGGGGACTCTATGGAGTCCTGGGGTGGTGCAGCACATATGGCAAAGTGGTTTATAAGAGACAGTCAATGGCTTTTATACCCAGTCTCATGGACACTCACTCACTCATAACCCATCACTGATAACCCATCATGGACTAATGTGTTAGTTCACAAATGGATTAATACATTCATGAAAGCACAGCCTCTATTACCCAATCACCTCCCAAAGTTCTCACCTCTTAAGAGTGCTGCATTGGGGACCAACGTCTGACATAGGAACTTTTGGTTGCACATTCAAACCACAGCTGCTATTTGTTTAGTTTGCTATCACAAGAAAATCAGCCATCATAGCTTGCATTTGGCAGAGACTCAAACACAGTCAAGGAAGTGAGAGTGCTTGATAGTGGAGAAAAAAGGGAAAATGCTTCAGGTATGCCCTAATTGGAGGTTATTGGCAAGGGAAAGTTGTAGGCTAACTAGAAGTTAGCCTTTATGATTAATTAGGAAATGTATTTGCTTTCCCTAGTTGATCACGAGTTGAAAGCAGTGATGGGAGAATAAAAATTAGGAAAGCTGACCTTAGTTGCCCAAGTTCTGATCACTTGGGGCCAACTGTTGTAGAAGCTGTGATTTGCCTTTCCAGAAGCGTTACTACAAGATTGTGGTCAGAGTTCTATTTTTTATATATGAAATTAACATTGTCTTTCTCTTACCATAAATCCCTGGAAGTGGCTACTATTATAAATTAGCCCTGCTTGGCTCTGACTCCAGTTTTAGGCATTGCTATTATTGTTTTAACCATAGATGATATGTTGACCATAGACAAAGAGTGAGGACTCAGTATATACTCTCTGTCCTTAAACTCTTTCACCTGCAGGTCTGATAACAGAACAGCATATTCATTGTTGTCCCTACAGTGACTAGCCTATCACACAAACAGAGAACTTCTAAAGTATATACCAGAACCATTTTTTTTCTTTTCTTTTTGCATTCTTGGCCAGGGCCAGGTTTGAACCTTCCACCTCTGGCATATGGGGCCAAAGCCCTACTCTTTGAGCCACAGGCGCTGCCCAGGACCATTTTATTTCTACAATGAGTTTGATGGTAGGTGGACAATTTGAAATAAAATTGTATAAGTATTTAATTATTTTCCTGAATTACATAGACCAGAAGGCTTATTAAAAACAACTCCTTTTCTTTCCCCAATTTAACTTCTTTTTCTCCAGAATTCTTTAATTTGTCTTCTGTTTTGTAATTTCTGCTTCACAGAAACCCTGAAGTCTATATTGTATCACCTGGACCAATAATACTGAAGTGATTTGAATCAAGATGGAAATAAATCATGTGTGATTGATAATGGAGTTATATACCCCATTTCCCCAAAAATAAGACAACCTCTGAAAATAAGACCTACTTACAGGAAAGATAAGCCGTCCCCTGAAAATAAGACCTAGCACATCTTTGGGAGCACACCTTAAAATAAGACACTGTCTTATTTTCGGGGAAACAGGGTAGCAGAAATCAGAAAATTAATTACTGGTTTGGTGCCTGTAGCTCAGCGGCAGGGTGCCAGCCACATAAACTATGGCTGGCGGGTTTGCATTCATCTTGGCCTGACAAACAACAATGACAACTACAACCAAAAAATATCTGGGCGTTGTGGTGGGTGCCTGTAGTCCCAGATACTTGGGAGGCTGAGGTAAGAGAATTGCTTAAGCCCAAGAGTTAGAGGTTGCTGATGCCACAGCACTCTATGGAGGGTGACATAGTAAGACTTTGTCTCAAAAAAGAAAATGAATTACAATAAGGAATAATCAGCCCTGTTGAGCTAGAAGGCAGGTATTGTGCGGCTTAATGTATAAATACAAAACCCTTGGATTTTAGACATTTCCATGGTACTGACATAAATCACAGCACAAAACATTTCTGTGTTTCACAGATCAGGCACTCATACTGCTTTTCATTATTTGACAGACACATTTCAAGATTCATTAAGTTGGCTTGGCTGCGCTTCTGCAGGTAAAACGTGTCCTGCTCTTACAGACATCCAAGAATAGGGCAAAATGTTTCAACAGACCACATCAGAGCCTTGAATAACCGAGTCTTCTTCCAAAACTGTGAACAGAGCAAGCTATAAAATATTTTTTCAGTGCTACTCGCTTTCATATTAAAGCATTACCACAAGGTTTCATTTTTATTAAAGTTATAATTTGCGTGTAATAAAATTCCTAGATATGAAGATAAAGTTCAGTGAATTTTGGTTCCTAATATTATTACTAAAATGAAGATATAGAATATTCTATCACACAGAATATTCTCTCATGCAACTTACTCACCAGCCCAGCTATCCTATCCTCAACTGCTTGCAGAAATCTACCACGTTTTTGATTTCAGTTACCATGTATTAGTTTTATTTGTTCTTAAATTTCATATAATTAGTACACTGTGTACTCTTGGTTCTAGCTTCTTACACTCAATGTTAACATTTATTTATGTTATTGTGTATGTCATAGTTCTTTCCTTGTCATATCTGAATGGGATTCCATTGTATTTACCTATCACAATTTGTTTATTCTCTTACTGGTGGGGATTTGGATTGTTTCTATTTTTCCCCCTTGAGTAAAATTGCTGTAATGTGCTTTTACATCTTTTTGTGTCATGAGCCTTTGTTTCTCTTGGACACAGATGTAGGAGTGGAATTGGTGTGTGGATAACATAGTAACACAGTGTGTCAAAGAGTTTTCCACCCAGCAATATATGAGAATTTCCACTCCGCACCCTCACTAACTCTGCTATTGTGAAGCTATTGGATTATAATCATTTTGACAAATGTGAAATGGTATCAAGTTATGGCTTTTAACTTTAATTTTCCAGTTAGCTGATGATGTCAAGCATCTTTTCCTTCTGTTTGGTGACCATTTGAAGGTCTTTTCAATGTCTTCTGCCCATTTCCCTGGGTTGTCATTGCAACTTGACAAAAATGAATAACACAAACTCCATCCATTTGCATTGAACTGAAAGACCTGGCGAGGCCAACACTCCTCTGCATGGACAAACAGTGTGCATCCCCCTCCAACGTTCCTCCCTGGCTTTTATTGAAATCTCAGGCATGAGAAAATATAGCACAGTGGAAAGCTTCAAAGAGAGAGTCAACGTTAAAAAGCAAGTAGTTTTTCTTTAACTGCATAACTTTTAACATATCTTGCTTACTATCCTTCTGTCTTGTCTTAATTTAATCACTTCTAATATATGACATGGTGGTGGTGGAGGAATTTGGTGTGTCTAGTAAGTACTGTTTTTAATATCCAGGGCCAGCAGTGATGCTTTTTCCAGATTACTCTATCCCTAGTGCCTATCACTTTTAACCCTATGCTCTATCCTACAGTTTGTCACTTTTGTTCTTCATTTATAGGTGTACCATATATATTTTGGATACAAATCTTTTGTCTCCCAAATTATTTCTTACCTGCATCATTACTTTACCTACTTTATTTTAATTTTATTTCATTTTTATTGTTTTGGATTCCTTGGGCGGGGGGGTGTGTGTCAAAGAATTAGGTTTTACTGATTGAATTTGTTAGATAAAATACCTCTTATAATTGTGTCCTATGCCCAAAAGGTGTGCCATATATCACAACAGCCTATCCCTCCTCCTCCTCTCTCCCCACTTGCTCATTCCCTTACTCCTCCCTTGTATTAACTCATCTACTACCTTCAACTATAGCGTGCATTGAATTTTTGCTTCTCCATTCTTGTGATGCTTTACTAAGAATAATGTGTTCCACCTCTATCCAGGTTAATACAAAGATGTAAAATCTCCATCTTTTTTAGTGGTTGAATATCATTCCATGGTATGCATATACCACAGCTTGTTAATCCATTACAGGGTTGGTGGGCATTTAGCCTGTTTCCACATTTTGGAGATTGTAAATTGAGCTATGATAAACAGTCCAGTGTAAATGTTCTTAAGATAAAAGGAAATTTTTTCTTCTGAATGCTTAGTAATGGGATTGCAGGTCTAATTTGAGTTCTTTAAGGATTCTCCATACTTCCTTCAAAAAAAAAATTTGTATTAGTTTGCAGGCCCACAAGCAGTGTAAAAGTGTTCCTTTCTTTCCACATCCACAGAAGCATCTGCAACTTTGAGATTTTGTGATGTGGGCCATTCTCATTGGTGTTAGGTAATATTTCAGGGTAGTTTTGATTTGCATTTCTCTAATAATTAGGGACAATGAGCATTTTTTCATGTTTGTTAGCCGTTCATCTGTCTTCTTTAAAGAAGATTTTATTCATGTGTCCTGCCCAGTGATATATGGGATTATTGAGACTTTTTTGTTAATTAATTTGAGTTCTCTATGCATCCTAGTTATAGTTTTTACAGATCATAATATGCAAATATCTTTTCCCATTCTGACAGTTGTCTGTTTTTGTTGTTGTTTCCTTAGCTATACAGAAGGGTTTTAGTTTAATGCAGTATGATTTCTTTACTTTTGTTGCAAGTGCCATAGAAGTCTTCTCACAGAATCTTTCCCCAAGCCAATATCTTCAAGTGTTTTCCCCATTCTTCAAGGATTTTTATTGTTTAATGCCTTAGATTTAATTTTTTTATCATCTTGAATCAATTTTTGTAAGTAGTGAGAGGTGTGGGTCTAGTTTCAGTCTTTTGCATGTGGTTATCCAGTTCTCCCAGCACCACTTATTGAGTAGGGATTCTTTTCCCCAGTGTATGTTACTGTTTGGTTTATAAAAGATTGGGTGGTTGTAAGAGGTTAATTTCATCTCATCGTTTTCTATTCGGTTCCTAATGTCAATGTCTCTATTTTATGCCAATACCAAGCAGTTTGTATGCAAATACCATGCCGATACTCACTATGGCCTTGTAGTATAGCCAAAAGTCTGTTAGGGTGATATCCCTGGCTTTGTTTTTATTACTAAGAATTGCCTTGGCTATAGAAGGTTTCATAAAAAAATGAAGAATTATTTTTTCCAAATTTTGAAAGTAAGATGATGATATTTTAATGGGGTTGCCTTGAATCTGTAGATTGCTTTGGGAAGTACAGAAGACATTTAAACAATGTTGATTCTTCCCAGCCATGAGCTTGGTATGTTCTTCCATTTGTTAATATATTCTGCTATTTGTTTCTTAGAGTTTCATAATTTTCTTTGTAGAGGTCCTTGACCTTTTTTATGTATATTCCTAGGTATTTCATTTTTTTTGAAGCTACTGTGAAGGGAATTGTGTCCTTGATTTAGCTCTCATCTTGGCTGTTACTGGCATATAAAAAAGGCTACTGATTTGTGGACACTGATTTTATATCCCAAGATATCGCCATACTTTTGACCACTTCTAGACATCTTATGGTTAGGTCTTTGGCGTCCTCTAAGTTTAAGATCATGTTGTGAGCAAAGAGTGAGTTTGACCTCTTCTGTACCCATTTGGATGCCCTTTCTTTCTTTCTTTCATTGTATTTTATTGGCTAGAACTTCTAGCTCTATGGTGACTAGTAGTGGTGGTAGAGGACAACCTTGCCTGGTTCCAGTTCTAAGTGGAAAAGCTTTCAGTTTTACTCTATTCAGTAAAAATATTAGCTGTGGGTTTGTCATAGATGGCTTCTATCAGTTTAAGAAATGTGCCACCTATGCCTAAATTCTTAAGCATTCTAATTAGAAAAGGATGTTGGATTTTATCAAATGCTTTTTCTGTATCTATTGAGAGGATCATATGGTATTTGGTTTTGCTTCTGTTGATATGGTGAATTACATTTATGGACTTGTGTATGTTAAACCAGTCTTGCATCCCTGGGATGAAACCTACTTGAACTTGATTGTGATGAAGGATTTTTTTAATATGTAGCTATAATCTATTGGCTAGGATTTTCTTGGGAATTTTTGCATCTATATTCATTAGTGAAATTGGTCTGAAGTTCTCCTTTTTAGTTGGGTCTTTTCCTAGTTTTAGTATCAGGATGATGTTTGCTTCATAGAACATGTTCAGTAAGTTTCCTTCCTCCTCAATTCTTTAGAATAATTTCTGGAATATGGGTAGAAGCTCTTCTTTGAAGTGATAGAATTCTGGTGTGAAAATATCTGGATGAGGGTTCTTTTTTGTTGGGAGATTTTTTATTATTTCCTCAATCTCAGTTCTTGAAATTGGTCTGTTTAAGAGATCTATTTCCTCTCGATTAAGTCTAAGGATAGGGTGATTCCAGGTATTGATTCATATCAAATTTCTGGGCACAGATTTTCTTGTAGTACTCAGAGATGATCTCATGTATCTCTGTGGCATCTGTTGTTATTTCCCCTTTATCATTTCTGATTGAGGTCATTAGAGATTATGGTTATTTCTTTTCTTTTACTGGGTTTGGGATTAGATTGTTATTCTTTTTCCAATTACATAAGCAGGTTCATGTGTTTTTTGATATGCTTTCTTTCTGATTTTTTAATGTAGGCATCCAATGTGATAAATTTCCCTCTTAAGACTGCTTTTGCTGTATCCTACAGGTTTTTGTAACTTGAGTCTTCAATGTTGTTATGTTTGAGGACTTTAATGATTTCCTCTTTTATGTCTTCCTAAACCCAACTATCATTCAGCATAAGGTTGTTTAATTTCCAAGTCTTTGTGTGGGGATGAATATTTTGGCTGGAGTTTGAGTTCCACTTGTGGTCTGAAAAGATACAAGATGTATTTTCTATTTTAATTTTGCTGAGGTTTGATGTGTATCTTAGGATGTTGTCAATTTTAGAGTATGTGCTATGGGCTCACAAGAAGTGTATAACTTAGCTTTGGGATGTTGTGTTCTGTATATGTCTGTTAATCCCATTTGTTCTAAGGTCAAAGTTAAGTTCTTTGTATCTTTATTTATTTTCTATTTAGAGGATCTGTCCGGTTCTGTCAGAGGAGTGTTAAAGTCCCCAACTATTATGGTGTGTGGGATATCATATTGCTTAGACCCATCAAAGTCTGATTTATAAATCTTGGAGCATTTAACTTGGGTGAATAAATATTTAAAATTGAAATGTCTTATTGCTGCATTGTTCCCATTGTTCCTTTGACCAGTATAAAGTGTCCACCTTTGTCTTTCTTAACTTTAGTTGCTTTAAATCCACTTGCATCTAAAAATAATATTTCAACCACTCCCTTCTTCAGATTTCCATTTGCTTGAAATACTATTTTCCTACCCTTAACCCTGAGTCTTGATTTGTCCTTCAAGGCTAGGTGTGTGTCCTGGACACACACTATGAATGGCTTGTACTTTTATATCCAGTCAGCCAGCCTGTGCCTCTTCAGTGGTTAATTCAATTAATTGACATTTATTGAGAGAATTGATAATTGTGGTGGAGTTCTATTCTTCTTATTTTGTGAAAGTCCATTGTGTAATTTTATCCTTTGCACCATTGTGGAAGCTTCTGGAAGTTCACTTTGCTGGTGGTCCATTGTGGTGGCCAGTGTTGAGAATAGCTCTAAGTATTTTTTGTAGAGCTGGTCTTTTTTTTTCCTCTTTTTTTTTTTATTGTTGGGGGTTCATTGAGGGTACAATAAGCCAGGTTACACTGATTGCAATTGTTAGGTAAAGTCCCTCTCGCAATCATGTCTTGCCTCCATAAAGTGTGACACACACCAAGTGTAGAGCTGGTCTTATTGTGGCAATTTCCTCACTGCTTATGTGTCTGAAAAAGACTTTATTTCTCCATCAATTTTAAAACTTAGCTTAGCAGAATACAGAATTCTCTGCTGAAAATTGTTTTGTTTAAGAATGCCAAAGGTAGATGACCATGCTCTTCTGACTTGGAAGGTTCCAGTTGAAGGTTCTGCTGTCATCCTAATGGGTCTGCTTCTGTAGGTCAGTTGGTGCTTACTCCTGGCTGATGGCAGAATTTTTTCTTACATCTTGACTTTGGACAGGTTCATTACAATGTGTCTGTTAGAGTTGAGATGATCTTGGGTTCAATATCCATCTCAAAAGAGTGTGACAGGGCCTTTAGTAAAACTTGGGAAGTTTTCATTTATGATATAGTCTTTAGTAGGGCTTCCATTCCTTTGGGACAATCTTATTCCCCTTTAGGAATCCCTATTATTTGTATGTTTGAATGCTTCATGAAGTCTCATAGTTCTCTAAGCACCTGTTCTGCTTTCTCTTTTCTTTTCTGCCTCTTTGACTGCTCAGTTAAGTCGAAACCTTTATCCTCTAGCTCTGAGGTTCTTTCTTCTCCATGGGGGTCTAACCTATTTTTGATACTTTCTACTGCATCTTTACATTCCCTGATTGCATTCATCGTTTCCTTAAGCTGCACCATATCCTTTCTATATTCTACATATCTCTCATCTGACTTCTCGTTCTGTCTTTCCATTTTCTTGTACATTCCTTTCATTGTTTTTATCATCTATATTTTAAATTCCCTTTCTATCACATCCATTAATTCTTTATAGGTGGAGCCTTCTCTCTCTCCCTTTCCCTTTCTCTTTCTTTCTTTCTCTCTCTCTCTCTTTCTTTTCTTCTTTCTTTCTAACACTCTAAGCTTGTTCCTTCCCCAGAATCATCATCCTTCCCTCTCTCTGCATAGGTAGCTCATTTTCTGGATCTTCTTACAGATGCCTCCTTTTTATCAAACATGTCCCAGCTAAACCAGGCCTTCCTCAAAGAGGATATTCCTAACCTGCTTTTCTAAAGCAAATATTCTCAATCCTGTCTGCTTCTTAGCAGCCCCTTTTACTATCTTCATAGATGATGTTTTCTCACTAGAATTTATAATCAACCGAAGGAGTACCTTTATTTTATTTTTGCTTTATTTCTATTTTCTAGAAGCATATGAGGCCCTAATAGATACTTCCTTTCAGAGTCTCAATATAAACACAAAACAATCTAAACAAAAACAATTCCTTTTACTTGACTCTATCAAGTCCCCACATTAATATTCTCACTATTAATGTTTAGAATAGCCCTACCTGTCCAACACTGTATTTAGAAATGTGTCAGAATTTTCATACATCAACATCCCTATCAAGACCAGGAAATGTCTAGATTTCAAAAATTTTCTAAGCAAATAGATACAAATGGCAGCCCAATGTAATTTTAAACTTTATTTTTGTGTTTATTAAGTTAAAGTACATGCTTGATATCTTCATTGATTTCCTATTTTGAAAATTGCGTATTTATATTAATCATCTGTTTAGGTATAGACTTCAATACTCCTTGTTATTTTCATAATTAAAAGCAAAATTTTAGCTTCAAAGAAGCCACTGGATATTAGGGCTGTAAGTAGCACTTAAGTCAAATAAAACCAATATTACCTGGATAACAAAAATACTCTTAGCTTTTGTTAGAGAATTCAAGAAATGATTGTTTACCAATATGACCTCTATTCATCTCTCTACTCAACAATAATTTATATGTTTTTTAGATATACATTTTACTTTAATGAGATAGAGAAATTCTTTCTTACCCATTACTGTGATTATTTTGGCATTACATGTGAAGTCAGGATGAGCAACAAATAGGAAATAAGAAATAATAGCAATAGCTTTATCTTAGAATTGAAAGGGTAATTCTGGGCATAATACGATCTATAGAACTCTCTGTGAGTACCTGAATTTGATCATCTGTCAGATGTTCCTGCTATAGTCACATTTCCCCCAAGATATTTGTGTTAACCTCTAGGAAATAAAATGGAATTTCAATCTTAGTCATTCAGATTCAAAGACAGTGTTTTTTATAATAAGAGTTCCATAACCTTAGTTTAGGTGTAAGGAAAAAGGATATTTTATGTTCTTATTCAATGTTGCTTAAAAAGTTAATAGTATAAATCACCAGAGAAAGAAATTAATTTGAAATTTCAGGTGAGACAGGCCAGAATCTCCCCAGTTTTCTTTTTTCCAAATGTTATTTTTCTTTTCCAGATGAATTCACTTCCTCAAGGGATTAACTTAAAACTCATACAAGGTGTAATTAAATACATTTTTTTCTTGGAAAAAAATCTTATACTTGAAATTCAATAAAGGAGTTTAAAGTGAATATCATTAGCATAGTGGACCATTATAAACAGGCTAGGAGATGTAAATTAAAATATATGAGACTTTCTCCACTTGACCATCACCTAGGGAAATATCTAGTTATTTTATTTTTCCTTTTTCATTATGCCACATCTTATAATGACTTTCCCCTTACATTAAAATAAAATAAAAAAATTAAGTTAACAGACTTTCATGGTCATTTTAGTCATTATAATGGCTTATTAATATTACTTCCTTGTTGGCTATATTTATCACTGAGCAATCAGTCTTTAATGTGACCCCAAATTCCAAATTGAACATGTTATGCTCTATTTGTTAGGGTAATTTTAACACTGCTGGTATTGACACTAAATTTTTGTCTGTCTCACTCTATGTCCTTGGTCAGTTCATTAAATTTTCGGGTGGATGAATATCTTCCTCTATTAAGTTGATGATATTCTAGTTGTCAACAATGGAAGAAGAAAGAGCTAATTAAAAGTATAAGCTTTTTTAATGTTAACAAGTATAAAATAAATGATAAGCTGAACAGAATTTTTAACAAGTATAAAATAAATGATAAGCTGAACTATATGACTATCAAATATAATTAGTTACAATACTCATTTTATTTTTTTACCCACAAGTATTTGCAATTTGATCATGCAAGGCAAATAATAGATACAATTTTGTTTCAGAATATGCATCAGGTTATCTGTAATTTTAGCCAGGAGTAAAAAGGGAAGAAAAATGGTTGATGAAAAACCTTAAAAGAAAAAGCTCGAGATCCAAGGCAATGTTCATTACATTAATGACAAATGTTAGAATGTCAGTATATGAAGCATTTTTAGCATATTTTGACATCTTTTAATTGTCCTAATGTGATGTATACAGTTTGCCACTGTGTAACAAATTTTCACAGTTATGCTAATATAATCTGTTTTCTATTGCTATCTCTTCGTCATTCAACATATACTTATTCCCACTCTTCAACTTGCTCCCACTCACAGCTCCAATCTTAATTCTGAATGGTCTATAAGTAAAATTGATATCTGGTAGAAGTAACAAGTTCATGAACTCTAATTATATAAACTAGGGTAGAAGTAACAAGTTCATGAATTCTAATTATATAAACTAGCTAATGGAATTTTCCTGACTACACAGAAATGGGTAAGTGATACACTTGATACCAAAAAAGAAAAAAAAAGATTTGCCAGGTTCTGCAAAATAAATTTACTTTAAAAAAAATTTAAAGAGTAATCTACAAAAAAAAAAAAAAATAGACAATTCTCTTTATCTCTAGATTTCTCAAGATATCATGGTGTATATTTGCAAACCTTGAAACAGTTAACCAAATTTTTCATTATAAGAGATGCTAGTCAGAGGCTAAAATCAATGTATGTAAAGGATAGTGAAGCACCTGAAGAACGAGGAATTGGACGTATAACTCTGAGAATTGAGCCAAGCTTGCCCTTGTTCTGCTTTCTAACTAAATGAACAGTCAATTTAATTCCTGTTTGCAATCAAGACTCTCTGCATATGGTTGCATGGGGTGTAGTCTACAGAACTCCAGTGGGTGCTGTTTGTATGAACTTCTTATAAAGGACATCCCTGGGTTGTTTACTGTGATGGCCCAGAGGTAGTAGTTATGTAAACTCAAGTAAAAGCATTCTAAATGATGCAAGGGTTTATAAGTTCAGATTCTTTGAAATATTTAATATTACTAAATGTTTAATATTGCTAAAAAACAATAAGGCTATGTAGTTAATGCTGATATTATCAAAATTTTGGCCAATAGCCATAATGCAATTTCAGGTTGATTAAATTAACATCATGGTGATCAGATTGTACAGAATACTATGCTAGATGATGCAAAGGATGGAAAATTCTGAAAAATACAGTTCTTGGCTGGACACTGGAAATGGTAATCCTGTGTAATCCTGTAATCCTAGCACTCTGGGAGGCCAACATGGGTGGGTTGCCTGAGCTTACTAGTTTGAGACCAGTCTGAGGAAAAGTGAAACCTTGTCTGTGCTAAAAATAGAAATATTGAGGCAAGAGGATTTCTGGGACCAGAGTTGAAGGTTGCTGTGAGCTATGACGCCACAGAACTCTACCCTGGGTGATAGCTTGAGACTCTGTCTCAAAAAAAAGAAAATGTTTATATATATATATATAATATTTTATATTATATTATATACATTTATATTATATTATTAGAATTATATAATTATTTACATTATTTATACATAATATCATATATTAATATATTAAATAAAATATTTTATATTAAGTATATAGTATATTCATATTATATATAATATTTATTATATATACATATTATATATAACTAGTATATTATACTAATATTGATATTATAGTATAATTAGTATATTATACTAATATTAAATATTATAAATATTTAGTACTATATATAAATATTATATATTATATATAATTAATTATATATAGTTAATATATTAAATATATTTATATTATATTATATGATATTTAAGTATACATATATAATATATAAATATATGTATACACATATAAATATATATATATAGTTCCTGTTTTTAGGCTTTTTACATGGTTTGCAAAAACATACAGTAAAACTAGTGAAGTGATTGATGGGCGACTCAAGTGATAAATCACATGTAATTTATATTAGGAATTGCTCACTAAAGAGACAGAACTTAGCTGTGTCTTGAGGTATTAAGCTTGAATGATTTTAATAGACATAAAAGTAGCAGTGGCATTTTGTAAGCAAAGAGATAGAAATTACAAAAAATATTCTGCAGATTAAAAGTACAATAATATACATGAACAAATCAGTACAGGGTCTTAACATATTTGAAGTAGTAGGAGAAAAGAAATCAGTTACTTGAATATAGAACAATACAAAGTAGGCAATCTGAGAATAAAGGAAAAAGATTAAGGAAAAATAAACAAAAACTTAAAGATCCATTAGACATATCAACCATACCAATATAAACAAAATAGGACTCTCAGCATTTTTTGTGAAATTTCACAACCTTTTGCAATTATGCCAATAAATTTAGAAAAAAATAATGGCCCAAAATTCCTAACTATGCTAATAAATTTTTAATTTACAGATTCAAGTAAGGTAAAGACAAAGTAATACACATCTAGACACATGGAGGTTAAATTGTGGAACACCAAAGCAAAGGAAAAAAAATAACTTGCTTTAAAGAGGGGATAGAATGACTCATTACATAATGAATAAGACCAAGTGAAGTGGAATAATGTATTTCAAGTGTATCAGGAATTAATGTAAACTAAGATATCTATATCAAGCAAAATTATATTTTAAAAAAAGTGAAGAATAAGCGTTTTGGATTAAAAAACAATCCTGAAAGAATGCATTGGTAGTCAACTTACCTTTTAACAATACCAAAGAGGAAGTTCTTCAGCATCAAATAAAATGACAGGTAATATAAATTGAACACACAGACGTAGAAACACTAGCAATAGCTATGTTGTTGGGTTTATAATATAGAGATACATAGTAATAATAGCAAAAAAGGAGGGAATAAAAAGCACAGCTATATTCAAGCAAATTTCTATAATATATTGTACTAAGATGAAGTTAGTATTTATCTCAAGTAGATTGTGGTACATCATTAATTTTCACAAATGTAGAATAGCAACAATAAAAATAACCCCCAAAAGTAAAAAAAAAATAGAAAAATTTAAATGATACCCTAAGAGTATTTATTCAGCATTAAAGTAGACAGTTAAGAAGGTTAAGACCATAACCATTATGAGATGGATAGAAAAATAGAGGCAGGCAAAAGTTTTCTTTTGGGTAAGGCCAATTAGTAAACACAGAATGCCTGTAATTTTTATGACAAGAGGTAGTTTTACAAGTTCGATAAAGATGCCACCTATGTTAGGTGCATACTTTTCTACCTGTCCTGATGATTACCTGTAGAAGGGATAAACCTAGCTTCTTGACAGAGTCCATCCTGGGTTGTAAATGTGGTAAAAAGTATATTCAAACATATTTATATTTCAAAGGGTCAGAGAATAATTTACACCTGTGAGTTTTCTGAAGAGATTCTCTAAGAAAGGAATATCGGGGGCCTAGAGGCAGGAAGAAGTCTGTCTAAAGTTAGGTCAAGTGGAGGAAAATCTTACCTCAGGTTGGTTATAGCAAGCAAAGTATATTAATAGCAAAGAAGTATTAAACATAAAAAAAAAAGTTGTACAGCATTCACAAGTAGGATTTATGCCAGGCATTCAAAGTTGTTTTAGTTTTTAAAATTCAGATAAGATAATATACCATATTACCAGGATAAAGGATCAATATTAATAAGAAAAAAAAACAATAAAAATAAGCAAAAGATTTGAATAGACAGTTCACCATAAAAAACTACCCATGATTAATAAACACATAAAAAGTGTTTAACACGATTAGTGACTTGGACAAGGCAAGTTAAAACCACAATATCACGGGTGGTGCCTGTGGCTCAGAGAGTAGGGTGCCGGCCCCATATACTGAGGATGGTGAGTTCAAACCCAGCCCTGGCCAAACTGCAACAACAACAACAACAAAAATAAATAAACTTAATTAAAAAAACTTTAAAAAAAAAAAAAAACACAATATCACTATATACCCTCTTGAATAGCTAATAAAAAAAATGTAGGCAATCCTAAGCATTAGTGACAATGTGGAAAATCAGAAATGTTCAAACATGGCTAGTGGGGATATAAAAGTGTATAGTTATTTTATAGACATTTAGAAAATTTACTTACAAATTAGGCATACATTTACCATATGACCCAGTAATTCTACTCATTGGTATGTATCTCAAAGAAATGAAAATATATGTTAATACAAAGACTTGTTATGATTATTCGTAGCAGTATTATTCATATATGCCCCAATACAATCAATCCTAAATTCATCAGCTAGTGAACTTAAACAAAATATAATATATCCATACAATGCAAAAATTTTCACCAATAAAAAAGAATGTGTTACTTAAATATGGTGAGGCACGAATTACCTCAAACGCATTGTGATAACTGAAAAAGAACAGGCATAAAAAGACTAAATATTGCATGAATAAATTTATATGAAATGTCCAGAATAGGCACATTAGCTATGCAGACATTATTATAGTTATTTTTTAGGCTTGGGAATGAAAGGGCAGACAGACTGTAAATGGAAATATGAGAACTTTTCAGGATGATAGAAATGTTCAAAAATTGAATTGTGGTAATGATTGCACAATAGTATAAATATACTAAAAATCTTTGAATTAAATATGCATAATTTTATGGTATGGAAATTATAACCCAGTGTAAGTGTTTATAAAAAGTATCAATGAGACCGTGACCTGAGGTGTCCTTTGCTACATGGGTAAATCATCCATGTACTCATGATCTGGAATATTATCTTTGTTATCTTATAAAGGATTACAAAGGTAAGCAAAAATGGACAGGAGTAAGCAATTTCTTAGAAAATGGGAAAATAATAGTTTGAATGAGCAGAAATAGAAAAATTAGGAGAACACTATTTAGGGAAAAGGACACTGACTTATTATTTAGCAGTTAATGCATACGGGAGCACTACAGGTAGGCTGAAGCATTAGATTACAGGTTTAACGATAGGTCAGGATTAGAGATCTGGATTTTGGAGTCATGTTGATGTGTGTATATGTGTGTGTGTAGCTGTATATACTTCATATATATACAGTCAACTATAAAGTCACATAGTATAAGAATTATCTAGTTAATGTTATGAATAACCAAACAATTATTAAAGGATAAAAAGTGTTCTTGGTGATATTTTTTCCAACACAAATATTTATTATCATCTGAATGCCACGAAATTTTGATTTTCCTACTAGATTAAATAATGGGCAATAAGCTATTCTGATCATTTTGATGTCAACATCCACATTTGAGACATTAGTTTAGATCTTTATAGGGTACATACTTGTAGACCTGTATTGGTGTGAACCAAACATACCCACGTTATATGGCAAGAGTTAGCAAATTAAGGCCGTCAGCCGAAACTGGCCTGTTGCTCCTTTGAAAAAGACATAATCCCTGGATGGAACTTTATAAAAATACAGTTTAATACTGTCTTTCAGTTGTTCAAAGATGGATTTTAATTGAAAACATAATCATAAGTTATCATTTATGATAGTCTACCAACCAGTATTTCTAACTCATATCTGATTTAAATAAATCTTTATTTTAGCTTGTCTAGTTTCATTAAAATCTTAATATATTTTATTTTGTCCCTTGAATTGTTCCTTTCTTGTGGGGGTGGGGTAACTCATTCTTCTTGCCTTTCTCTCTTCCAATTCTAGCTGAGCATGATGTATACTTGAAAGCCCAGTACAAAAATACTGAGTATCTCCATGACATATTATTGATTATAAAGATCAGAATATGTCTTGGCATTTACTTCCTAGAATAATACATTTCACATCCATGGGTCATTACGAAAGTTTTGAGATGCACAAAAATCAAGAAACATAAAGTCTGCACAGACAGAAGCAAATGAAGCCCTCCCAGGAACCTAAGCTGAGCAAGGTGAAACTTGCATGGGTGAATCAGAAAGGACACTGTAGACTGTATTTCTTAGAAGTGAAATAATGGACCAAAACACAGTCTGTTCTAAAACTTTCATAGTGACTCACCATATAAAGCTTAATGTTATTGTTGTCTCCATCAGTATTAAGTACAAATTTGAAAAATTACGTCATATTACCCTGTAGTTACTTAAAATCTTGCTATAGGGCTGTGCACATAATAGGCTCTGGAAATACTGCTGTACAGTAAGAGGTACTGTGTGTTCTTTAGACGTCTAGTAGCCCCAGCTCAATGGTTGTTATCAAGCAAGTTTTTACAGAATGAAGAGTCCTGGGAACAACCAGATAAGAAGTTCAAGATTAATCCACAATATCTATTCAAACATCTAAAGACGGGCGGCGCCTGTGGCTCAAGGAGTAGGGCGCCGGTCCCATATGCCGGAGGTGGCGGGTTCAAACCTAGCCCCGGCCAAAAAAAAAAAAAAAAAAAAAAAAAAACAAACATCTAAAGATTCCTAAGTATGACTGCTGCCTCAAAGACAATCTTTGATTAGATGAGATTTTAGGCAGATATATCTGATTGACCTTGCCCCCAAGGAAAACTCTCATGATATAAAGAAAAATGATTTATTTTAATGCCTTTGAGTACAAAAATCATTTCCATCATTTACTATACATATTTGTAGTATCCATGCCTGAAAAAGAAATGGATCTTCGGGCAGCGCCTGTGGCTCAGTGAGTAGGGGCCGGCCCCATATGCTGAAGGTGGTGGGTTCAAACCCAGCCCCGGCCAAACTGCAACAAAAACAAAAAAATAGCCAGGCGTTGTGGCGGGCGCCTGTAGTCCCAGCTGCTCGGGAGGCTGAGGCAAGAGAATCGCGTAAGCCCAAGAGTTAGAGGTTGCTGTGAGCCGTGTAAGGCCACGGCACTCTACCCAAGGGCGTACAGTGAGACTCTGTCTCTACAAAAAAAAAAGAAAAAAAGAAATGGATCTTCAAAGATACAGAGAATTCTGGAATAATCCTGTCTCTTGCGAGTAATTACAAGCTATCAAGAGATTTTATAAATAATACAGATTCTAAAATGTTCTCCATAGGAATAAATATTCTGGTTTTGATAGGATCAAAGTGTTTGAATTAGATAGTTTTACAATTAATTAGTAGATAACATGCACAAAATGTCATCTCTATTTTCCAATTTTTTTTTTTGTTGTTGTTGTTTTGGTAAATTACCCTTTGTCCAAAGATCTAAACTTGTAAATTATTGATGAATTTTGAAAATCATGGGTGACCACTCTATCATTTTCACACAAATAACATTTCCCTGTATTCTTAGAATTAAAATATAATTCACTTTTGAGACATCATGAACTATTATAGAGATTATTTTTGTTTTCACAACTCTGTATGTGATAAACAGGGTCAGCAGAATTGATTTATTTATTCGCCCTGTACTGAAACAAAGAAATGTCAGTGCTTTGAAAAAAGAAATTTTTATTTGATGCTAAATTATGTAAAAATAAATTTAATGATGAATTCTGTTTTAAGAGATCCAACTATTCCTGAGTAAAATTTAAAATAACATATTTTTAAAAATATCACAAAAACTGATAGCATTTTTAGTTTTTGTTATTTTGAGTGAGGATGTATTTTGTATGCATTCGTTGCTTCTAATCAAACAGCTAGCTCACAAGTGCAACTACATAGAACAGATGGCAAAACCTTTGTACGTTAGACTTTATATCTGAAAAAGGGACACTTTATTTTAAAATTGCCACTTGGGAACATAAAGTGCTCTCATGAGAAAAACACATTTTACACTTTAAAGGTGGTCCATAAAATAAAGGCAGATGTTTAAATGACTTCTTAATTAACACAAAACAAACACTACACTGTGGGGATGAAGCAGTGCAATTAAAAAGAACCCTTTAAAACAGCCTGGGACATATATTATGCAAAGCAATAGCAAACATTTTATCTTTTAGGATTCTCTGTCGTTTGTTATAAAAAGAATAATTATTGTTTATCCACAATTCATTAATTTGAAACTACTATAAAAATGACAATTGGCTCTGCATCCGTTGCACAGTGGTTACGACACCAGCCACGTGCACCAAGGGTGGTGGATTTGAACCCAGCCCGGGCCAGCTGGACAACAATGATGCCTGCAAGAAAAAAATAGCTGGGTGTTGTGGCGGCCACCTGTAGTCCCAGCTACTTATGCGACTGAGGTCAGAGAATCGCTTAAGGCCAAGAGTTTGAGGTTGTTGTGAGCATGACACCACAGAACTCTACCAAGAGTGACATAGTGAGACTGTCTCAAAAAAAAAAAAAAAAACAAACAATTGTTATCTTCTAGTTTGATTAAAATCCCTCCTTCTTGGTAAAAATGTGTTTGAATCTAAAGGATTTTATAGTTACAAAGAAACATTATTTTCAACTAAATATAAAATTATGTTATCCCCTTAAGCATAGAATTCTTTCATTACCCAAGGAAACATTTGTTAAGAGAGTAGATGATGGCTGTATTTGTCAAAATGCCCTCATACAAAAAGTACACATAGCATATCTCTTATTAAATATAATTACAGATAGCATAAATGTCAGACAATCACACGAAACAGAAAAATAAACATTAACCATTTTTCACTCACACAAAAAAATTCATTTGTGGGGAAAAAGCACGCTGACGTAGTTAAGTATCTCAAGAATGGAAGAAAAAGTATCCAATATACTCAGCCCTACTATGAAACTAATTTATGGCTTTCACACGGAAGCTATAACCCAGTTATAACCTAAAAATAGGGGGAAGGGGGAAAGGGAGAGGAGGAAGGGGAAAAGGGAGGGGAGGAAGGGGGAGGATGGGCGGAGGGAGGGTGATTGGTGGGATTACACCTGCGGTGCATCTTACAAGGGTACATGTGAAACTTAGTAAATGTAGAATATAAATGTCTTAACACAATAACTAAGAAAATGCCAGGAAGGCTATGTTAACCAGTGTGATGAAAATGTGTCAAACAGTCTATAAAACCATTGTATGGTGCCCCATGATCACATTAATGTACACAGCTATTATTTAATAAAAAAAAAGTTGATCATTAAAAGAAAATAAAGAATAGAAAGAAAAGAAAAAAGACTCATAAGACCATCATCCCACCATGCTGGATGAATTATGCCTCCTACATGGACAAAGCCTACTGTTTTATTATCTCAAAATATAGGTTTAGAAAATGATGTAAGAAGGAATAAAGCAAAGAATGTATAAGGTTTATCTTCAAACTCCATTAATGTAAATAAGTTTATTTGTCTTGTTAAAGGGACAATGAACTAGGAAATAATAGTGCCCTATGTGGGGTAGTCAAAATAAATAAAAAGAGGTTATATAGACAAAGGAAATGTCTTTTACATCCACGTGGCTATCCTTCTATAACCAAATGTGGCACAGAGACAGGGAATGAAGATGTGCTATTGGAAAGCTGTAATTGGCTTAACTCAATACAGAGTTGCTACAAATCTTCAATTTGTAAAAAATGCAGTATCCGTAAAATGCAAAAAAACAGGTATACCTGCACATGCCACATTACCTGATTTATGTAATGTCTAGAAAATATAAACTAATCTACAGGAAGGTTTAAGTATAGGAAGAAGGCAGGGGCAAGTGGCAGAGAATGAAAAGGACACAAGCCTTTCTGACTCAGTCTCTCCTTTGTGATGATTGTTTCTTATCAAATTGCATGACTTAAATATTTACAAATTATGTTAGCTATACCAAAATTAAAAGAAATTTAATTTAATTTTAAATATAATAATATGGCCATATTTTATTTAAGTTATAAAAAATGTTTGTGTAAATTTATAGGTGAGTATCTAAATACATATATATGATTATCCATGCAAAATCAGTAGACTTACAGAATTAGAATTTACATATCCTCAAGCTACTTAAACTTCCATAACTTTCTTTAGTCAGGAAAACTTTCTGGTATATGGAGGAGACTTTTTTTTTTTCTAACTGTAGACCTCCTATTTCCATAGGATTTTGAATTTAGGATTCTCAAAGTGTTCGCTTTCCTCATTCATTTTTCAGGTAAGTAAAGGAATCAGTAAAACATAGTTCCTTCCTTTCTTTCTGTTCTAAGGATGGCCTCACATAGATTAATGTGTGATTAAACAAGATTAAACAATTACTCACAGAGACACAATTAAATGTCAGATACTGGCAAAACATGAGTGAGATTGGGGAATATTACCTTAAATATTAGAGTTTTAAAATGTAATAAGGGCAATTGCAGCAGGAAATATGAATATCTTAAAAGCAAGAACAGTTAGTGTGTTTAGCCTAAAGATGTTGGTAGGATATACACTCTGTGAGTCATCTTGCCTGAAATTTCTCACCAATGTCAATATCTCTTGACCTGTTTTAAAGCATAATATTTAACAAAGTAATCAGTTATCTTGGATGTTTGGTTGGTCTCTGTTTCTAAATAGTTCTGAGAACATTGTTGGTATTTCCTATTAATTTCTTCCTGGTTATTGAGACTAATTGAAAAATCTTTTTTTTTTTTTTTAACTAATTGAATATCTTTTTAAGTGATGAGCTGCTTTTCAAGGGCAGTTGTCTTACAGAGATGAGATTGGCTATATTTCACGGAGGAACGATTTCATTAGATTCTATTATTGCTCCTGTTTCAAGGACTGATTAAGAAATTAAGGAAAATAGCAATTTATCTAAGATATGTGATAAGTGAAATTATATAAACAAGCAACTAAATAAGTAAGTTTTGTCAGGTAAGAAAATATAGAAGGGAACATAAAATTCTTTTTAAAGTAATATACCATGAAATAACTCTCCTCTCCCACTACAGGATATTTTAAATAAGTGGTTGAGAATGTCTTCTATAAAATTGTATTATTTTCCTTTCTTCATTTTTAAAAGACTCTTTTTAGTTCCCTTTTATAATATTGTTCAATTGATGCAGCTCTTTCTATTTTTTAGTTGCTGTAGTAACAAAAATCAGGTCTGAATTAAGACCCTGGAGAGTCAAACTAGTCACGGTTTTACAAAAGCCAATTCCTCTTCTCTTTTGTTTAAGTGTTTTTGTTTGTCTGTTTGTTTATTAAAGTTGAGTAAACTTAATCACATCAGTTACTGCTCAAAACCGTTTTATTTTTCTGGACATAATAGAACAAAAACGCTATCATAAAAAAAGAGCACTCTTTTATATATTGAGACATTTAATAACATAAAGGAATAATTGGAAGTTGTTAAAAAAAACTTATTGTAAGGCTAAATTGACCTTCCTTGGGGAAATATATACTATATCAGTCTTTTCATGTTTTTTTCTGAGATGATGGATGAATTGATGGATGGATGGATATAAGTATTTCCCTTTCTTGAAGACATTGATAGGATATTACTATCCTATTATAATGATTCTTTACAGGAATAACTTCAGGACTTCAGAACTGAACATTAATTTTACATTTTAACAGGTTAAAATGTGTACTCTGAAATTCCTACTCAATTGGGGAAATAGTCTAACAATATGTATACCAGACATGCACACATTGCTAATTGTTATTCAACTGTAATACTTTTGTGGATGCGTTGTGCAATTCATATCAAAAATTTTGAGTCCTGCCATTTACTTTGTGAGCTGTAAGACCAGTCCTTGCTGGTCTTGCTCAGAGGAAGATACACAAACGTCCTCATAGTATTAAAACACTGACAGAACACGAGAGATTACATTATGTTAAATACATTTTATAATTCTCAAATGAAATAATATATTGAAAGGCAATTTGTAAATTGTAAAGCACTATGTTGACGTTTGCTATTACTAATACTACTGCTGTTACTACTATGGTTATTACTAACTACTACTAATTAATAGGTTCCTCCATTGATCTCAAACTTTAAGACTTATGAAGGAGATGCAATTATAATCTGTTTCATTCACACATGGAATCTTAAAAAACTGATCTCATAGAAATAGAGAGTAGAATAGTGGTTAGCAGAGCTGGAGGAGAGGAAGAGGGAATGGGAAATGGGGAGAGGTTGCACAATGGCTACAAAGCTACAGTTAGGCAAGAAGAATAATTTCTGGTGTTCAGTGATTATAACTAATAATATATTGTACAGTGTTCCCAATAAAGGAAAATTGAAATCATAGGTAAAATATCTTTATTTACAAAATATTCATAAGTTTTTACAAAATATTTATAAAATATTCTCTGTGTTGGCCACCTCTTAGAATATTAAATGTATGTTAGACAAGCTTCAACTATGTCCAATTTTGAAATGCTACAAATCATTTGCTTCATGTGCTCCAAATGTCTGAATATTAAAGGAATTTCTAAATTTGTTTATTTATTTTTCCCCTAAGTTCATGGGACTAAAATGAACATCTTGCAAAACATCTGATCCTATCATGTTACTTTATCAGAAAAGATATTTTTCTGTAAATAAAAAGTTTGAAAATGGAATAAAGGCCTAACTCAGTTCAGTAACATCTTCCTTTCTGGGAACACATATGTGAGAGATACACATTTTTTTAATTGCAAATTCCCCAAGTGCTTTTGAACTAGCTACTAAAAATGAACTCTGATGCCTTTTTATAAAATATTCATTTTTTTAAATTTGCGTTTAGAGTGTCAAAGGTTAATTTAGAATCTCTAAGAAATAAAACTTCTTTTCTTTCTGAAAACTAAGTATTTGCAGGCATCTTAATGTGATTGATTACAGTGCAGAAATTATGAGAAACGTATTTGTTATCTGATTATCAATGTAGACTTTATTAGTGCCTATTTGTTAAAATAGTTTTATCTAACACCTTCTTGAATCCTTGGTTGTGCCTGTATCTTATACTATTATAGCAAATGCCTGTAAAACTATGCCAAGTATAATTTTGGTTAAATCTGTAACTTGTACGATGAATATATGAAAGCACTAAAGAGACTCTGATGGTTCCAGGATTGGATTGCCCATTCTCCCAGGTAGATAGGCCACTGCTAAAGATTTCATCTATACCACAGAACAATATTTTTTCTGCAGATAATGCAAACACTACAAACTAGAGATGTTTTAACATGTTCAGTATCCTTACATTCCAGACAGCACTTTTTAATGTCAAATTGAACCCTGGTGGACTGTTAAAGAAAAATTCACATTCAAGGGTGAGATGGCCATATTGGTGATATGGTCACTGAGTACTTTTTTTGAATTATCAGTTGGTAAAATTTGTACTCAAGTGAGAAGACATGAAAATAGTTTCATACTTCAATGCTAATACATATCTGAAATATGTAGTAATTTATTAACAGTGGACTCCAGTTAAAGTTTTCAAAAAAAATAAATATTTCTTTGAGATACATATGCTGTAATTTGTTTCTGTCTGTATTTTGAAAAGGTGAAAGAACTGTCTTTCTGATAAAATCTCAAGGACTTTTATTCCTGAGAGGACGGAGGAAAGGGAAGAAAAGAGAGAATAGTTCTGGGTAGTAGATAAAAAGGAAGAAATTGAGTAAAACCTAGCCTGTGTCAGGCACATGCCATGTGTTTTCAGAAAACCAGGAAAGGATCAGATTATTATTTTACTTTTTATTATATCCAATTGTGTAGCATGAACCTTCATTTTCTAGCTGCCTTCTTAAAGTTTTCTAAATCTCTGGAGACAAATTGCATTTGTGAAATGCTCAGATGAAATGTTAACTGATAAAAAAGAAAAGGTTTTTTTGTTTTGTTTTGTTTTCCTTTTTTCTTTTCTTGCAACCCTGCATATTAGCCAGAATGGGGAAAAAAAATACAGAAGTTTGCACTTTGTATAATGCATTTTCGTACACCTTCACTTTGATTTATTTGCAAATCCATTTCGTATTCTCATTTGTTTTCTCTTTGGTATATATAGTACAGTCATTTTCTGCATAACATTTCCATCTACAATGGTAATAAGATGATAATCACAAGGTTATAATATTGTACTTTTGAGCCCTTCACCTGGGGGGGTATACTGAACGCCCTCACACTGTGCACATTAGCTGTGATCCCGCTAATGGCCCTCCCTCCATAACTACAACTTGAAGCTTACCTTAGAATTGAAAACAATGTAACCTAAAAATTTGTACCTTCTTTTAATTAGAAATTAAAAAATAAAGTTTAAACTCCCAGCCCCCCAAAATCAAACCTTTATTATACCTTTACCATCTTCATATGTGTTTAAAGGCACAAATGTTTACTATTGTATTAGCTACAGTATTTGGTACAGGAACTTGCTGGACAGGTTTAATATCTGTGAACAATAACCCATACCACACAGCACAAATAGTAGGCTATGCCATCTACGTTGGTGTAAGTACACACTATGATGTTCCCACAATAGCAAAATCACCTAACTATGCATTTCTCAGAATATATTCCCATCATTTAAAGAAGCATGGCTATAATCCATCTGGTCCTTCAGTAGATGTACCCACTATTATGGTAGAAGTTGTCCCATCTGTTCACACTTATTCAGTAAAAATGAAGGCATTGAAATCATTCTGTGATCATGAAGTGGACAATGAATAAGTTTTTCCATAATGAAATAAGTTTCTTTTGATAGCCATGCCTCCTCTTGAACAAATGTGTATATGGTCTCAACTGCCAAAATTTATTTTTAATTAGTTGAAGATATTGCAATTATTTGTTTACATTTTCAACAATCTGAATACTTTATTTTTTATTTTTTTTATTTTTTTTACTATTGTTGGGGATTCATTGAGGGTACAGTAAGCCAGGTTACACTGATTGTATTTGGTAGGTAAAGTCCCTCTTGCAATCATGTCTTGCCCCCAGAAGGTGTGGCATGCACCAAGGCCCCACCCCCCTCCATCCTTCCCTCTCTCTGCTTTTCCTCCCCCCCCTAAATTTAATTGTCATTAATTGTCCTCATGTCAAAATTGAGTACATAGGATTCATGCTTCTCCTATCTTGTGATGCTTTACATCTGAAAACTTTAAACAAAAACTGACCAAATAAAGTGACATTACCGAAGACTTTTCAACATCATAAGGATATCATCTCTCCCAGTTACTATAGAAATTTGGAGTTTATTAAAGTGTATCTTATTGTGGAATTTGATAAGTTGACTTTTTAATTTTATATTAAAAAATGAGCAATCCAGAACAATTAGGTAAGCCACCCTGAAAAGAAGAGCAATATGAAGGGAACAGTCCGCTGCTATTGAAACATCCCGTGAATCTTTTTTGTTTAAACCAGTGGAAGTGAGCATGTGCAGATGAACAAACCAGTGGAATAGAATCCAAAGCCAAAAAATAGACCAAGTACACTTGAAAATGTTAAATATGAAAAAGATAACATCTTAAATAATTTTACAGAAGAGGGAGTTTTTAGTTCACAGGCAGTGTCAATTAGATAAATTTAGTAAAGATTATCTTAGTTCCAGACTTCATACCATACACTATCATAGTTCTAAACATATAAGAGATTTAGATAAAATAAAATTAAAACACACAAATATTAGAAGAGTCAGTATGATTTTTTAATAATATAGGAGAGAAAGACACTTTTTAAACTATGACTCAAAATCCACAAGCAATTACAGATAAGACTGATAAATTTGACTACTATATTTAATAATTAAAAAGAACTTTATCATAAAAAATGATAAAGTCAAAGGACAAACCATGAATTGTGAGAAAATAGCTGCAATTTCTTTCACAGAAGACCAATTACCCTCATACATTAATGGGTCTTAAAAATTTATAAAGAAAAACACAAAAACTCAATAGTAAAAAATGTACAAAAAACATGTGGTGAGGTGAGCAGGAAGTTTAAAGAAAAGTAAAGGCAAATTGCATTCAAAATACGGAGAAAATTCTTAATCTTACAATAATAAATTAAAACTTCATTCAGATAACATTTTTCAACAACACATTTTATTGGCAGGGCTGTAAAGAAATAGGCAATTATGTACCTAGCTGGTGGGAATGAAAAATGCTTTAAACCCCAAGGAAAGATATCTAAAAAATTTCCACACACATTGGCAACATCTAACAAATTCATATATGCATTTACTTTGACCCACTGCTCTGAATCCATCCAGAAGATACACTTCTACATATACAAAACATGCAAAATAGTTATTCATAGCAGTGTTATTTGTAATAGGGTAATATTGAAAACAAAACAAATATCCACCACCAGGGAATCAGTTGAATAAACTATATTCACAAAGTGGAGTTCTGTGAAAAGAAATAAGAGATATCCCTATGAGTAGATATAAAAGGACTTTCTCCAAGATCCATTTTTAAGAGGAATCATAGAAGAGCATGCTACTCTTTGTGTAAGAGAGGATGAGGGACATCTCTGTGAGCAAATATAACAGTACTTTTTCTAAGATACATTGTTAGGTGAAGACATAGAAGGCATATGCTATTTTTGCATAAGAAAGGATGGGGATTCCAAATGAATGTACTAGATATTCTCTTATTTTTGCAAAAGAAATGCCAGAAACATAAGCCAAAAAAGTGGGGAGCAATGGTAGACTAGAGACATCTGCATATCAGCTGCTCATGGTGAGATAGAGGAGAGAGGACTCCAGCCACCTATGGCTGGGGAAAATCTACTCAGAAACTTCAATCCAGGAGCATAGTAAAACAGTAGGAGATTCCAGGAGCCATTGAGGAGGTCTGGAGCTGAGGAAGACCTGAACAGAAGGCAAGTGCCTGGGTAAAGGCAGAAGCTGGCTGGCCAGGCCCCCCACAAAGGATTAAGGACAGGAAAGTGCTGCCCTGAGCTTTTGATTGTTGAATGAGCTGCTTGCTGGAGCTGCCTTGGAGTGAGTGAGCTTGAGCAGCATCTGTCAGCCAGGATTAAATACCCAGTGGGGTGGATCTCCCATTGCTTGGCTACTAGCAGACACTGCCATGTGAGAAGGCCACAAAACAGGAATATTCCACAGGGTCCTAGTGTGTGGCTGGCTCTGGAGTGCCTGTGAGCTCAGGCAAACATCCTTGGAATGAGCAGAACAGCTCTTGCATCGCCATGAAGGTCAGAGGGCAATTGTGAGAGGGCACTGTTTTATGTGTCTCATAAGAAACCTGGTGAGACATTTTCATCACATTAATTAACATAGCTTTTGTAGCATTTTCTTAGTTATTTTTGAACCAAGTGTATGGTGCCCCACGATCATACTAATGTACACAGCTATGGTTTAATAAAAAAAAAAAAGAAACCTAGTGAGAGCCTCAGGACCCCAATCTCATGGAAACCTAATGCTGATGAAGTGATCAGGACCTGATTAAGGGCAAATAAGTCAGGAAGACAGGACCAGGTCTCCTCTACAACTAGAGAATACCTTCTGACCACCATATTATAATATTATGAAGAAAAACCAGCAAGTGTATGTTCTATTTCCTAATACCACAGCACTATCTTGAGTCCATACTATATATACATATATATACACATATGTTTTTGTTTTGCTTCTGTTCTCAATTTTTTTCTTAGATTTATTTAGTTTTGTTGTTGTTATTATTGTTGTTTGTTTTGGTTGCATATTTATTTTTTCATTTTTAAGTTCTTCAATAGCGAAGGTGCCTGCCTCCATTTTTGGTACAGGTTTTCAACCTCTTTTATTCTTTCTTTCTCTACTTTGTTCTCTGTTTTGGTAAACATTTTTCTACTTTTCTCATCTTTCACACATACATTTCTCAGACAACAACTAAGATACCCCTTTTATTTTATTAATCATATGTAAAGGTATTTTTTATTTTCTTTATATATTTTTATTTATTTTTTCTTTTGTCTGAGCGCTGGGGTCTTGGGATTTGTCTGGCTGGTGGGGTCACAGCATTGGCCTGGCTTAAGGAGGCCATGAGCTCATAGTCTAGGTTGTCCTCTTAGCTTTGGCCTTTGGAAAGATGGTATTGGTAGGTCCCCACTGTGATATTCTGCTGATTTTTTTCTATATTTGCCAAAGGTGGGGTCTTGCTGTTGCCCAGTCTGAAAAGCAGCTCCTGCTTTAGAGGGACACACAGAGCCTGGCTCCCTAAAGACTGAGAGTGGTGGATTTGGTTAAAGCATCAAGCTGAACACCTCAATTTCTCCTATCACTCTATTTCTGTCTTTCTGTCATTCTTCTCCCATTTTCTTTCATTCTTTCCTTTCTCCCCCACTTCTTTTTTTCCTTTCTCTTTTTCATTTCTTTGTCCCTTCTCACTCTTTACCCTTCTTTTCCTTTTGGCCTCACATCAAAAATCCACTCCATCACCTACATCCAAATATAAGATGATTTAAAGCAAAGAAAGTAGAGAGAAGAAAAAGTAGGGATAGTAAAGGAACCAAGAGAAAAATTCTGGCAACATGAGAAACTAGAACAGAGCAACTACTGCAAGGGATCATGCAGTAACTATTGCAGAGGATTCCACATATATGAAATTAATGGAAATGAAAGAAGGGGAATTTAAAATATGGATGGCAGAAAAAAAATAAGGAAATTGATGAGAAAGTGGAAAATAATTTAAAGGAAATCCAAAAAATAGAACCAAAAACTGGATGAAAGATATAAAGAATATAGCAAGGATATGACAGAGCTTAAGGAATTGATGAAGTCAGGATATTTACAGATACAGTAGAAAATATCAAAAACAGATTAGACCATGTAGAAGAAACAATCTCAGATCAAGAGGATAAAACTCTTAAACTAATCCAGGCAGTTAAAGAGGTAGAAAAGACTACAGGGAAAGCAGAACACTCACTCAGAGAATTATAGGACTTCCTGAAGCATTCAAACATACAAATTGTAGGCATACCTAATGGAGAAGAAGAATATCCCAGAGGAATGGAAGTCCTACTGGAGGATTTCGTAAATAAAAACTTCCCAAGTATCACTAAAAATTCTTAAATAATCTCTTTAGAGAGATAATAAACTCCCTGTTATCTCAACACAAATAGAGCATCACCAAGACACATTGTAATGACAACAGAGAAAATTCTGCAAGTGGTCAGGAGTAAATGCCAATTGACCTACAGAGGCAGATCTATCAAGGTGATAACAGACTTTTCAGTTGAAAATTTCTAAGCCATAAGAAAATGGTCATCTGCCTTTAACCTACTTAAACAAAACCATTTTTAGCCCAGAATTCTCTATCCTGCTAAACTAAGGTTCCGAGTTAATAGATAAATCAAATATTTTACTAATATGCAAGCACTCAGACTTAACACAACAAGACCAAATCTACAGGAAATAATTAGACCTATTCTTCACATTGACCATCACAATACATCACCAGCAAAGTAAACTTCTACAAACTAAAAGACAAAACCGAGCTTTCACAATGGCACAAAGGATAAAACTATGTAACAGACTTTCACAAAATAAAATAAATAGATCTATGCCACACTTATCAATTCTTTCAATAAATGTTAATGGCTTGAATTCCCCACTGAAGAGGGACAAACTGGCCAACTGGATAAATAATCAAAAGCGATCTACGTTTTGTATCTTGGAAACACACCTAAACTTGAAAGATAAAGCAAAACTCATTGCAAAGAGTTGGAAAACAATATTTCAGGCAAATGGAAATCAGAAGAAAGTGGGGGTCACAATCTTATTTCCAAATACAAGTGGACTAAAAGCAGTTAAAGTCAAGAAAGACAAAGATGGTCACTTCATACTGGTCAAGGGAACAATAAAACAGGAGGGCATTTCAATTCTAAATATTATGCTCCCAAATTAAATGCTCCCAGATTTATAAAACAGGCCTTAATTTGTCTGAGCAATAAAATACCCTATAACACCATAATAACTGGGGACTTTAAAACTCCTCTGTCAGAACTGGACACATCCTCTAAACAGATATTATACAAGGGACTTAACTGTGACCCTAGAACAATTGGGGTTAATAGACAAATACAGAACACATGATCAAAAAGGAAAGGAATATATGTTTTTCTCATCAGCCCATGGAATATACTCCAAAATAGATCATATCCAAAGACACAAGTCAAGCCTCAACAAAATTAAAGAAATTGAAATTATACCTTATATCTTCTCAGATCACAAGGCAATAACAATGGAATTCAACTCCAACAAAAAAATTTTATCCCCCCACAAAGGCATAGAAATTAAACATACTGAAGAATTGGAAAAAATAATTCATCATTTCATATGGAAGTGGGGAAAAAAAACCCATATAGGCAAGGCAATTTTTAGCTATAAAAAGAAAATTGGAGGCATCATTGTACCAAACTTCATATTATATTACAAGTTCACAGAAGTCAAAACAGCATGATATAGGCACCAAAATAGAGACATAGACATATGGAACAGGACAGAAAAATCAAAAGATGAAACCAGTCTCTCATAGTCATATGATCTTTGATACATCCAACAAAAGCATACACTGGGGAAACGATTCCCTATTCAATAAATGGTGCTGGGAGAAGTAGATAACCACATGTAAAAGGCTGAAACCGGACCATGCCATTCACCACTTAAAAAAATTGACTGAAAATGGATAAAAGATTTAATTCTAAGGCATGAAACAATAAAAATCCTAGAAGAAAGTGTGGTAAAAATTCTTGAAGATGTCATCCTGGGGAAAGATTTTATGAAGTAGATTTCCATGGCTATTGTAACAACAGAAAGAAACACATGGGACTTAATTAAAATGAAAAGCTTCTTCACAGCTAAAGACACAACAATTAAAGCAAATAGACAACCTTCAGAATTGGAAAAGATATTTGCATGTTATGAATCTGACAAAGGCTTGATAACTAGTATCTACAGAGAACTCAAGTTAATTAACAACGAAAGAGCAAACAATTTCATCTATCACGGGGCAAGAGAAGTGAACAGAACCTTCTCTGAGGAAGACAGACAAATGGCAAACAAAAATATACAAAAATTCTCCTTGTCCCTAATCATCAAAGAAATTCAAATCAAAACTACCCTGAGATATCACTTAACCCCAGTCAGAATAGCTCACCTCACAAAGTCCCAACATTGAAAATGCAGAGAGGACACTTTTACATTGTTGGTTTGACTGCAAACTAATACAGTTTCTATGGTAAGAAGTATAGAGAATCCTCAGAGAACTCAAACAGACCTCCCATTTGATCTTGCAATCTCACTATTAGGCATCTATACAGAAGAAAAATATTCATGTTATCATAAAGACATTTACAACAGATTGTTTATCACAGCTCAATTTATAATCACCAAGATGTGGAAATAACCTAAATGCCCATAAAGTCAGGCATGGATTTACAAACTGTGGTGTCTGTATATCATGGAATACTACCCAGCCATAAAAAAGATGATGACTTTACATCTTTTATATTAACCTGATTGGGAGTTGAAACATACTATTATTAATAAAGTGTGGAGAAGCAAGAATAGAAAGCAAATATCCAATGTACTCAATGCTAACATGAAGCCAGCAGATAATTTAATACATGCCAAACCAGAGAAAAACTCAATTCAATTCAAATTGTGGGGAGGGTGAACAGGTGAAGGATAGAGGGGAGGAGGGGAAGAGATTGTTATGCTCCCACTGAATGGGCACAATGTAAAGGTGTATAGCACACACACACCTTGTGTGCGGGACACAACTACATGTGGGACTGTTCCTAAGAAATGCAAATATTGTAACTTAGTTGTTTGTTCCCTCATTTTAACCTGAAAATAGAAAACAAGAATAAGCCAAAAATTTATTAAAATCGATACCTATAAAAAATGGAGATAGGGTGGCACCTGTGGCTCAAAGGAGTAGGGTGCCAGACCCATATACCTGAGGTGGCGGGTTCAAACCCAGCCCCGGTCAAAAACTGCAAAAAAAAAAAAATAGTGGAGATAGATTTTGTGGAAATGACAAGACTGGGGTTTTCTAATTATCTTTATTCATATAGGGTACATGTTTAACATACTCAAAAATAACATTGAACTGAAAGGGGAAAAACAAACCCTATAATCTTACAACATGGAAAAAAGTTAACATAACTGTTCCTCAGATTACTGCCATGACCACACAGAGTAAATAATCACTTTAACTTTCAAACACATTACTCTGTATACATACCTTTGATGTATAGTTTAAGGACAAACAACTACAAGAAATCTCAAATTTCATTGGTAGGGTTGTTGTTAATTGTAATTTTAAAGCTAATTTAAGTATATTGTAAGATGAAAAAGTAGATACGTTAATGTTTTAGCAACCAACATATTCTGAGTAAAAGAAAAAGAAAAGATACTTAAAATAAAACTATCAGAACTTTGCTTGTAATTATTATTCTGAAAAGTGTTTAATTTTCAAAAAGGACTCAACTACAACCCAAACTTTACCTTACAAACCCAGACAATGTAGCCTAATAGCATGTACCCTTATATTATTTAAAAAAAAAAAAAATATATATATATATATATATATTCTATTTGCTATGACACAATAAGTGTTGGGGGGAAAATTCATTGAAATATTTAAGTGGCAAGTCCAGGAGCCAGACTGGGCAGCACTACAGAGTGGGGGTCTGAGGTGGTACCCATGATCTCAGACTAAAGGGACAGGACAGAGCAGCAGGATCAGACAAGGACACGGAAAAAGAAAAACATGGAAATCTGAGAGCGAAGGAGTGAGAGAGAGACGGAGAGTGAGCGCACGCGAGTGGGGTGGGTGTAGGGAGAGAGAGGAGAAATGAGAGAGGTATACACAGTCATGAAGAACCCAAAGTCCAGGTAAGGGATTTCTATTAGAAAGGTGTTTTTTATCCTGAGAATAGAGAAGAAGGTAGCGGGTAATGTACTGTAACGAAGATATAAAGTACAGAAATTATCTGTAGGTATTGGTGCTGGCTAACTCCAATCAATTTCATAATACTATGCAAGATTTCTATGGGAGTCAAATCTAAGAGACTCTATCATCATGACACTGTGTGTGGTTTAAGGACTCTATTAGAAGGAGCAAGAGGACATAGGAAGGGGGGGCTCTTAGTGAGGGAGGGGCTTCAGTTTCCAAATTTGGAGGACAAGAGTGAGTTTGGCAGAGAAGGCTGGGAGAGGTGAGAGGACACGTGCAGATAGGGAGGTCTGGAAGTGCAGGTCCGCTCAGAAAACCGGCCAGAATCAAGGCTGTCCAGAGGAGAGGGAGGCCTGGGCCTACTGTGGAAGGACTCAGAGGCCTAAGGGTTTGAACTTGGCCATGGCGGTTACTCAAGGCTGCAGAAGGATTTTAAGCAGTTGAGTTGAATCCTTAAGGAAAGCTTTTGAAATGATGAAGGGAAAAGAGGGAGGAAAGGAAAGCCAGTTAGCATCTGTCCACGAGGGACGACTACGTAGGGGAGAGAGAACAGTCCTGCAGGAATACTTGCAAGGCCCTGTTGACAGGAGGGAAGAGTCACGTGGCAGGGAGAAAGCAGGGCTAATTCAGAGCAAGGACCCCGGAGAAGTCCAATGTCTGTCTAGACTGCTTAGGACTCTTTGTGGCAAGTGATGAGAACTGTGGCACCTTTATGGTATTTCTGGAACAGGAGATGTTTGGGGTGCTCAGGGAGCAAGCTTTTGCATGAATTTTGAAGTCCCTTTTAATCTTAATGTTTACCAGATTTGAGCTATGTGCAGGTGAATCTAACCAAAATCTAGGTCATGATGCCACCCTTGAACCAAAAAATGGCCTCTCACTCGAGAAGTGGGATGAGGCTAGGAGGCTCTTCCACCATCAATATGAGGCATGTAATTGCAAAGGATGTCAGGGTTTAATGTATTGAGGTTTATACTTACTTGCCCAACGAGAAAGTGGGACAGGGAAGATACCAGCAAAAAGTAGGCCTGGAATAATTAACAGCCAGACTTTTTTTTTTTTTTTTAAGCTCTCGTGGTCTTTGTCATGTTTTTGACAAATTTGTTGGTTAAGAGTGATCAGTATGCAATCAGAAGACAGCTTAAGGAAGTGGTTTTTCTTAGCAAAGCTAAGCCATAAAACAGCCAAAGAAAAGCAGGCCTGCAATGCCTGGATGTGGGTGCAGGGAAGCTCCTAAATGAAAGTGCAGAAGAAGTGTAGGAAGATCTTAATAGAACGCACAAATGAGATGCAGAGTAGTAATTAACACTTAACCCTTCTCCACTGCAAGTGGCACATTGCTAAGCATCATATCTAGCACAGTCAAGGTCACTTCAAAGACAGAGCAATTCTGCATGTACACAGTGACTTTTAAAACTGCTTTTCCAAAAGACTTTTATGAATGATCAAGAAAAAGGCTTTATTTAAGGTAGATAACCTTAGTTAGTGCTGACATTAGTCCATTGACTCCATGATTACTGTTAAATGTGGCAGACCAAAGTTTCCATAACCAATCAGCTTGCCAGTCCTCCCTGCAGCCCATTAGAAGCAGGGGCTGCCTGGATGGTGTTTGTGCCCATGCAAAAGGGGTAAGAGAAGCCAGTGAGGCTCTATCTTTTCAGCCACTTAATCTACAACTGAATAACCTGTCTTCAGGAAGGTGATGCGTTTAGTTTTTTAAAAGGTCTGGAGTCATAGGAAATATCAAATATGCTTGCTACTGAACTGGGTGTTCCCCATGTAAGCGTGTTAGCCCTACAGAACATTGCATCTGTGTTCCCCAAAGCTGTGCACACATATCCCCCCTCTGCACCTGTCATTCTGTTCAAATAGCAATGATGCTCCTCACTCCACTAAAAAACAACCGAACTATTTTTTGCAAAAAAGTTAAAAAAAAAAAAAAAAAAAACCCAAAACAAACAAAAAAAGCCTCTCCTTATATATTTCAGTTTAGGGTCCATAATATCACTTTTAAAAGGACTTTATCATGGTTATTTTGGAAAATACTTACTACAAATTTAAAAAAAACAAAAAAAAAATTTTGTATCGTTTCCTCCATAAAGTTGCCTTATAGGAAGAGTAGAGAATCTTGGATATTGAGTTCCAGACACAGCCATTGAAGCCACAAGAGACTGGGGCAAGCCATGCAGGTGACACCCCTACTGAGTTGTAAAGAAACAGCTTTGTCACTTGCTGACCTCTGGTCTCTTGGCTCTCAGAGGTGTGGACCTCAGCCATCAATTCCCCCAAAGAGAAGCCACTTGTCACAAGCTGTTCACAGGGCAGGTCCACAAGGCCAAATTGTAATTCTTGGTTCCTTCATTTCTTTTCTTCTTTCTTCCCCTCATTCTCTTTCTCTTTTTTTTTTGCAGTTTTTAGCCAGGGCTGGATTTGAACCTGCCACCTCCGGTATATGGGGCTGGCATCTTTCTCCTTTGAGACACAGGCACCACCCTCTTCCCCTCATTTTCATTTCTGGCATGTATTTCCTTTTCATTTTAGGCCCTTTCTTCCTTCAATTACCTTTCATTATTTTACTATTTCTTGTGGAGGTCTACTGCTTCCTCATCTTGTCCCATGGAGCTGTTATGTCTGATGATAACAACGCCTTCTTCTGGAACACCTCCACATATTCCCTCCTGAGGCTGTTTACAGTTAATTTTTTAAATATATAGACAGAAAGCGTACACTCTAAAATACCAGTAAAGAGTATAGCATTATGAATACATAAATCAGTAAGAGTCATTATTATTATCAACTGTTACGTACTGCACATAATTAGACTTATATGGCAGAGCAACTGGTTTGTTTTCACCGGCGTTGCCACATATGTCTGTAACGTGTTGTGCTACAGAATTATAATGCCTAGAATGTCACTATGTGTTAGGATTTCTTCAGCTCTATTACAATCTCATGGGACCACCATTATCTATATGGATCATGGTTGACTGAAACATTATGGGGTACATGCCTGTATTACCATATACTGTATCACACACACGTCATACTATATATATTTATAGTATATACAGATACACACAGAGAGAACATCATGTTACCTAGTGGATTTCCATTAAACTATTTCCAGGTATCTGCTGAATTTAGTAAGTACTAGGAGAGGTCACCCTGATATCCTGGAAGGAGTACTAGACTGAGAATTAGAGACTCTGGTTTAGAGGACTGGTTTTATTATTCACTAGCTACGCCAATTTGAGCAAAATATTTAAGTTCTTTGGGCCTTAATTTGTTGGATGTATAAATTAAGAATAAGAACATCTGCCTCAGAGAGTTATTATAAGGATTAAAAAGCACAGTACATATGACAGAATCTGACAAACCTCTGAAATACTCTAAAACATTTTAAGCGCACAAATAATATCATTTATTTTTATTAAATCATCTATGTGAATTGAGTAATTACAGCATGTGTCTCTGCTCCTTACATTTGGGTACACAAGTATGTTCTCTCTATATACTTTGCATATACACTGGAGCTAAATCACATGAGCCTTTTAAATGTATAATAATATGCAATATGTATTAGCATGTCCCAATATATCCTATCCTACATTACTTTCTTCTTCAGGGAAGAAATTTTACAATCAAATTTTAAGTCTTCTAAAATTTGTTTTTTACATAGGTAATAGATTCCTAATTACACCCTGAAGTTAAAATCATCAGACATTGTGAGTAAAGAATATTTAATTATTACCACATACAGAAAACAAATGAAATCAAGCATCTGTATTGAAATTATCTGTGCTTAATGGCACCAGGTATGTTTTCCCCATAAGCACTATGCCCTTTTCTGAGCTTCCATAATCACTGAGTTGAATAATTGGTTATCTATTGTGGCAGAACAAATCACCAAATTTAGTGGTTTAAAACAACAATAATCACTTTATTGTTCTCTCTCATGCTTCTGGAGGTTGACTGGGCTTAGCTGGATGGTTCTCTCTTATGCCTCTTCTGAGGCTATAGTCCAATGGTGGTTGAAGCTAGAAATATCTGAAGGCTTACATACATATGTAAAGCCCTGGATTTGATCCTAAGAAATCTCACACAAATGAATCAAATAGCTGGGGTTCATTGGTCATCTCTTTCTATTTCTATGCATCTCTTCACAGGATGTATCCAATTTGTGGTTTGGGGATAGCCACGTTTCTTACGTAGTCACTCGGGGATTTAAAGGTGTCTGTGCTGGGAGAGAGAGCCAACAGAAAAGTGTATAAGCTTTAATGACTTAGCCTCTTGCAGCATCACTCTTTCTATAACCTGTTCATTAAAAATAGATCACTAAGTCTGGCTTATACTCAAAAAAAGGGAACTTAACCTCCAAAATTTGATAGAGTGTCAAAGAATCTGAAGACAAGTTTTAAAACTACCACAGTTATTAAAAAGCTAACTGATTCTTGATTCACTGCCTTTTGGAAATCTGTTATATCATGTCAACATACCTTTTATTAGTAATGAACCAAAGAGAGGCTCTTATGATTTTCACTTACTTGAATGCCTCAAAACATCTTCTATGGTACTTAAAGAATTCTTGCTGATTTGACTTAATCTCTAAGAATATTTTAATGCCTTAGCAGAGTGACCTCAATTATACTAGTAAAACATTTTTAGGTCTTCAGGAGACTTAAATTTTATGGAGATACCCGAGAATGGAAAAAGGATAAGGAGAATTGCACTTTAGTGCTGGAGACATTAATATGCTCCTAAGATGCTAATATGACTAAGATGCTAATGGTATCAAAATTAAGTGCGTGACATGGGATAATGAGCAGAAGAACATTGCCTACACTGTATCTATGACATTGCTTTCCAAAGTAGTTTTATTATCAAAAACACTTGCTAACACACCTGTCTCTTGTAACCTTTCTATATTTTAGAGAAACTGATTCTAGAATCAGAAAATGGAAGAAAGACAGAGAAGATAAATAATTGATATTCTCACTGATGCAAAAACCAAACAAAAACAAAATAATCAAAATGCCAGGATACTCAAAGGAGTACTATATCTATTCCATTCTCCTACCCATGCTCTCAAATTTAGGATATAATTTGCTGTCAGGTTAAATTTCTTTTCCTTGTATTTTCTTAAATTCTTTATTGACAATCATTTTGACCAGGAAATACAATAAATGCTGGCATTAATGTGGAGAGAAAGGAACTCTTATACACTGTTGATGTGACTGAAAACTAGTACACCCTCTATGGAAAATCGTATGGAGATTCCTCAAAGAACTAAATTATACTACCATTTGATCCACTACTGGGCATTTACCCAAAGGAAAAAAAGTCATTTTATCAAAAAGAGATTTTCACTCAAATGTTTATTGCATCACAATTCCAAAGATGTGGAATTAACCCTAGTGCCCCTCAATTCATGAGTGGATTAACAAAATTGTGATTTATTTATACCTTGGAATGTTACTGGCCATAAAAATGAATCATACCTTTTCCAGCAATCTGGATGGAACTGTAGACCATTCTCCTAATGCTATCCCAGGAATGGAAAAACAAAGACCACATGTTCTCACTATGAAGTTAGAACTAACCAAACAGTACTAAGTGCACAGATGGAAGTAAAACTAACAGTAATCAAGCGAGTGGGAAGGAGGTGATGGGTGAAATCGTACCTAATGGGTGTAGTGTACACTATCTGAGTGTTGGGCACATTTATAACACTGACTCAAGAAATACACAAGCAATCCATGTAACCAACACACTTGTACACCCATAATATTTTGAAATTTAAAAAATTTTGAAATTTCTAAAAAGTTTGGAGAAAAATATAGACCAAATGTGAGACCTGCAAAAAGTTTTACAGCAAGTAAGAGAAGCCTCAAGAGAGTTCATTAGATTTTGTGACCATTAGCATTATTCTTGAATACAGCAGATATTCTGACATTGGATCCACACAAAGGAAATGTAATTTTAACACATACTTTGTCTTAGCAATGAATATTTTTTAATAAGACACAAGATAAAAATGCTACTACAACAAACTACTTGTGTTGGCCAAGGGCAAGTGGTTCATCTCCCTGTACCCTGTGAAATACTAGGCTTTTTACACAGGATTGTTTATATGCACCAATACACAGGAAGTGCTTCTCACAATGTGAGGCTGATGTAACAGATTCAATAAATATTAACTCTTAATAATATTTCATTATTGGTAATATAAATGCTACACATTTTGTTTTATTTAAAAATCATGAACTGTGCATGTACATGCAAAATATTTTAAAACTTGTATGTAGTTTAATATCGACCTATGAGGACTCAGGTAGCTGCTGTTTAGGTAGGTAAGTTTGGTAGAGGCATTCCGAGTACTCTCTGTGATCACCTCTCTCTGCTTTCTTCCCTCCTCCTTAGATGGCAGAGATGAATGTTCTTCCAGAAAAGTCAGTCCTTCCTTCCTTCCTTCCTTCCTTCCTTCCTTCCTTCCTTCCTTCCTTCCTTCCTTCCTTCCTTCCTTCCTTCCTCCCTCCCTCCCTCCCTCCCTCCCTCCCTCTGTCTCTCTCTTTCTTTCTTTCTTTCTTGTCTCACTTTATCATCCTGGGTAGAGTGCCATGGCATCATAGCTCACAAAAACCTCAAACTCTTGGGCTCAAGTGATCTTCTTGCCTTAGCCTCCCAAGTAAGTGGGACTATAGGTGCCTACCACAATGCCTGGATAGTTTTTCTATTTTTAGTAGCGATGGGGTCTTTCTTTTGCTAAGGTTGGTCTCAAACTCCTGAACTTGGGTGAACCACCACCTCAGCTTCCAGAGTGCTGTGATTACAGGAGGGAGCCTGTAATGCCTAGCCATGTTTTTTTCTATTCAACACTTGGTCAGTTGCCATTAAGTATATTTGCATTAACATTAGACCTGAGGTTTTCTGGTCCATACAGTTAGTGCACACTTTTAAACACAGTATATGTGCAGCTAAGATTCTGGTTAAGAACTGTTCTGTGAGGGCGGCGCCTGTGGCTCAGTTGGTAGGGAGCCGGCCCCATATACCGAGGGTGGCGGGTTCAAACCCGGCCCCGGCTGAACTGCAAACCAAAAAATAGCTGGGCGCTGTGGCGGGCCCCTGTAGTCCCAGCTACTCGGGAGGCTGAGGCAAGAGAATCGCTTAAGCCCAGGAGTTGGAGGTTGCTGTGAGCTGTGTGATGCCATGGCACTCTATCGAGGGTGATAAAGTGAGACTCTGTCTCTATAAAAAAAAAAAAAAAAAGAACTGTTCTGTGACATGATCAGGCAAATCTGTCTGATGACTCCACTGCTTGGGGAGTTTAGTTCTTGTACACCTTTTTACCAAGGGTTTAACCTGTTGGTTTAACTCAGTTTTACATGGGGGATTCTTGTTAAACACTTTATTTTTGATTAACCACAGGCTTTATTTTGTCCCTAAGCTCCCAGGCATCATGAAAAAAGCCTAAAGATGGGAATGACATGTCAGGGTGAAAGCCTGGTTATTATTTACATAACTTCCAGCCTTCCAATGTTAACTTTTTATTTAATTTCCAACCTTGGTGTTATTTTTGACATTGAAGAATTGTTCTTTTCTTCTTTCAACTGAGTGAGATATAAAATATGACATTAAATGAAAGAGTATATTTACTTCTAAGAGGATATCGGTCATCTAGAATGTGATTCAACCTTAAACAGAAATTGGAGTATTAGGTCTTAACTTTTGAAATTTCCTTATAGGCAAGAGACAGATGCCACACTTAGGATTGCAGAGGAGGGTGCAAATATTATACACAATGAAATGTATAGCTCAGGGACACTGTGTGGTGGAAAGGGAGAAACAAAGAAAATTGAATATCCCCATCTTACATAGTGGTAACTTGGTATACTATAGGAAATTGATTGGACAAAAGTTGAGATTTACGTGTATAATATAAAATATTTAGCAAACAGGAGAAAGAAGAGGGGAGCTGAGTATAGTATAAATAAATTAAATTATTTTCTTCCATAATGGACAGTGACTATAAAACACCTTTAACAGATACATACAGACCCTATTAGTAATTTTTTTAGTGATGTGGTTTTAACTGATAGAAGAAATAATTGTCTCTAGAAAACAAAGCCAGGCATAAAATAGATGGAGCAAGAGGTGAATAATGTTGTTTTACTCATTAAGAATTTTTACTATAAATTTTTCTGTAGTACCTGATTTTTTAAGAATGTGCATATATCCATTTATTCATTAAACAGACATATACTGAATGTGTAGGATATGTCATGCACAGTTTGTGTGCTAAGAATCTATCCCGAATGAAGCAGGAAAAAAACTTACTGATTTCATAGCCTGTATTTTGGTAAAGGGATATGAAAAATGAATATAATATTTAAATAAGCAAATTATATAATATGTTACCTGGAGATGACAGTAAGGAGAAATAGATCAAGTTATAAATAACACAATTTAAGCAACTATTGAATGATATTTAACAAGACCCAAACTATGTGAATTCTCTAGCCATGCAGATGTCAAGGGGAGAAGTATATCAGAGATAATGCTTGGTATCATCAAGGAACTGTGAGGACAGTAAGGCTGGAGCAGAATAAGCAAGCAGAGAGTAATAAGAGGTGAGTTTAGTAAACTAATGGGGTTTGTTTAAATACTTAGGTTTCAGCTAGAGGAAAATAGGAAGCATTGTAAGATTTAACGTAAAGGAGTGAGTGACTCAACTTTCTGTTGTAGTCAGAGTGGACTTCAGGAGTCAAAGGGCAGAAATAAAGAGTTCAGTTAAAGGGCATTGTTTTAATACAAGTGAAAGAGCATGTTATCTTGTACACTGGTAGCAGAGATGGGAGTCAGTGGATGTCAGATTCTGAATATATTTCGAATGTAGAGACAAGATGATTTCCTGATGAATTATTGCTGGTGTGGGACAGAAAAAATGCAGTCGAAGATGACATCAAGGTTTTTGGCCTCAGCAAATTGAAGTATAGAATTACTATGTACTGGAGTGGCTGCAGTAGGTTTGGAAGAGAAAATCATGAGTTCAATGTTTGGATGAGTTAGGTTTAAGATGTCTGTTTGAGATCAAAGAGGAGATCTTAACCAGGAAGTTGGCTATATGAATTTGGGATACAATTTTGAGAGTTCTTGACATATAAATGATACTAAATTTATAAGCATAGATGAGGTGACCAAGTGACAGGGTATAGACAAAGAGAATTGAAATGCAGATGGATCCCTGACATACACTGGCCACATTCATCTGATGGTATAGACAGGAGATGGTGGAGGTGTTGGATATCATGATGTGTATTTTTGGGAGGACAGTATGAAAATTAGGTGATATAAATAAGTATGAAATGCACATAAAATGTGAGTATAATAATCATTCATGAATTTGAATCTAGCTAAGAAGGAAAGGGAAAACACCAGAGATGTGCAATGCCAGTAAAAAAGTAAGATCTGAGAATTGGAAGGTTTCATGCGGCCAGAAAATGGCAGAGTGTTGACGGGTAATATAGGGAGAAAGTGCTACCCAAACTGTTAGAAAGCTCTACCACTAACATCTAAGGTATCTTTAACTCTTAATTGGAGAAAATTTTGATGCTATACATTATTTATAGTTTGAACTTTTATTATTTAAAGGTTAATGTAATATGCAGAATAAAACAAGTTTTATATCCACTTAAAAATGGGATTATCTTTAAGAGCCTTGTGTTCACATTTTTTTAATTCAGAGAAATGTAATGATATTAAGTAAAGAATATCTGTTGTGCATATGTGTATGTTAATGAGTGTAACAAAAATGTCATACATGGCATTGTTGAAGCTGAAAATGGGAATTTAGGTGTAGAGTCAGTTAATATAAATGGAAAATTCATAAGAGAATTCTCTAACCTATGTATGTCCTAAGAAAAGGATAAAGTTGGTAGATCTGGATTAGATCTTGGTAATTCAAGTTTGAGTCCACACAGTGTGAACTACGTAAAATTGTAAGAGTTCTGTAAACGGTCTACTTCGTGGACATCAAGTGCTCTGGCTGCAAGATCTGCTTCATTTAATTAGCCACACTGTCCTTAATAATAATAGGTCTGGCTAGGCCTGTATTCTCCTATTCTGTTTCCATTCGTGTTCGTTTTTAATCAAAGGACAAGAAAGATGATCTCACCAGATAAAGGATGATTATATTTTGGTCAAAAGTACATGACTCCTTATACCTAAGTGGTAGCGCATAGGTATAAGGTGGAGACGTTATATGACTGTTTAAAATTCAGTTAGAGTATTCCTGTGTAATCTATATGAAGGCACTAACAATGGACGAGAAAGGGTCACTACTTGCTTCCAAAATAACATATGTGTATCTTATGTTAAGGTTTTAAAAAGTCATTTTAGTCATAGCTGTTGCTATTATTATGTAGTGATTAAATTCTGCACTTTGGCAATAATGTCAAGTTCCATTTTAGCCTTGGTAAAAAAAAATATGCGAATACAAAACATTTGCACTTCAGAGTGTTTTAGCTTTCAAAATTCACCATTTATCGCATGACCAGGCAAGCAAAATGAAGATAAATATAAAAATAAATAGACAATTCATCTCAAATAAGTATTTACCTTAAGTTTAATGAGCTAGTTGCTATATATTTAATGAGTTAACTGGTGCATATTAATTAAATCTCCATTGTTTGTTTAAAATCTCTTTTGGAGGATTTCACACCATCTGGTTAACTTCCTTTAAATGACAAAAGCAGTAAGCACTTAATTGCATTCCTATTAATGCACTGTTGTCTCTAAACATGTGAGACTTTTAATGAGCATTTCACAAGGCTTACTGAGAGAATATTGTATACGTGAAAATAAATGTTCTGTTCACTGCTTTGCTGCTAATAGTAGGTAGAAAAAAGGGGGAAATGTCATAAAGTGTGATTCAAATTTTAATTGAAAATAAATTATCACACTTTAATAAGTGAATTTATAAAAATGTTTTCCTACCATGTTTCTTTATTACCTGCAGTGCATCCACTGATACTGGATGTAACTTTCTCTCTGCTTTTTATACCCCAGAAAATAAATTTTGTGAACAGAGCAACATACAGTTGTTTAACCTTCATGCAACACTGGATAGTTTAAAGCATCTGTTTGGAGTATAATGGGGATAATGTAGAAGTAGGGACGCTGTTGGGGGAGCCTAACACAGCCACACAACCCTTCCCTCTCTTCCTCCTTCTTCTCTCCTAAGACAAAGGCACAGAGGATCTGGTGAGCCCACCCCCAAAGACCCTAACTTTCCAAGCAAACTGTGGAATGTACCCACTCCCCATGTCCCCACATAAAAGGGGTCTCTAACCATCCCAGGCTCAAATGACACCTTTGCACCGCCCAGGTGGGTCATTCTCCCTTTCCAATAAATCTGGCCTGAGGATTTCCTCTGCTCCTCTGGGCTCCATCCTTTACAACATTCAGATATATGCCAATTTAAAAAATGGACATTTTTAAGTATTGCTGAGTGAACTGAGTTCTGAAAATTTGCAAAATTTTTTTTTGTTTAGAACTTGAAAAACATTTTCCTTCCTGTAGAAATCATGAGAAGACTTGATTCCTTAGCCAGTCTGAAAGTGACCTAATACGTCCAAGATCAGAACAGAGTTCATAATAGCGTTTTTCAGATTGCAGTGCATGACCAGACTAGTAAGTTTCGAATGAATTAAATAGGTGGCAGTTATTTTTCACTAAATGAAATCAATAGAAAATATCAAGTTAATTCTACATTGTGAGGATAAGAATTTATTCATGAAACCTTTTAAAAATTGTTCTGCGTCTGTTATATATGTGCATATATATTTAAAGCTTTGCCTATACTGAGATAAAAAAAGGAAGTGTGTTTTACGATGGGCCACTGCTAAAAAAGTTTGAAAATAACCAGTTTCAGCATTCTACAAAAGCCAATCTTTGTCCACTAAATTCTGTCCCCGGACAGTTCCAAAAAATTGGTGTCCATCAATTTATTTTAAATATTTGAGTCTATGGTTTTGCTAGATAAGCAACATGACTGCATTTGGAATTATATTACAAGAAAAAATTCAACAAAGTGAATTCTGCATATGTATTTCTAAAAATTGTTGATTTTTTCCTCTGTGGTAAAGCATCAATAATAAATAGTTGAATAAGTGAATATAATTCATTTTGTTAACTTTTTAAAAAATAAGTAAACCAGACATTTCTGGGGTTTGGTAATGTTTGAGGAAATGAAGGTACTTTGAGGCCAGTTTTTACATCTTGTAACTTCAGGTGCATGTATAGGTAAACACTACTCCGGGAAAGGAAAGTCCTGGGTCACTTAGGGTGTATAGGAAAGAAGTTCCCCTTTATGAACCTCTTTCCTCTCCACCTAAAATGGAAACATGGACAAAGACAAAATTTAAGAAAAGATAAGAAGCAAGAAAACACCAGTACAGAGGAAGTTTTTACAACCGGTTAGTAGCAGAACTGTACTAGGACATGAAAAAAAAATCTTCAAAAGGCGGTGCCTGTGGCTCAGTGGGTAGGGTGCTGGCCCCATATACAGAGGGTGACAGGTTCAAACGCCGCCCTGTCAAAAAAAAAAATAGCTGGGCTTTGTGGTGGCACCTGTAGTCCCAGCCAATCAGGAGGCTGAGGCAAGAGAATTGCCTAGGCCCAGGAGTTGGAGGTTGCTCTGAGCTGTGATGCCACAGCACTCTACTGAGGGTAATAAAGTGAGACTCTGTCTCTACAAAAAAAAAAAAAAAAAATCTTGAAGGATATTTTGTAGATCTTTTAGAATTTGTTTTCTTAGAATCCATCTGAGTTACACTTGAAGATAAAAGTCTTGAAAAATTAGGGGTAAGGAAAGATGGAAAAGTAAAGTAATATTATGAATAATTACAGGAACAGACATTACGAGGTAGGATACTCTGTATAGAGAGAAACCAGAAGCCACAATGGCCTTTATTTTGTTCCCAAAACACATCCATTTTTATCATCGAAGGTTTTTAATAAGTAGTGGAATCTAACTCTGGTAGGTTAAACAGAAAATGATACTGGGCTCACAGATTGTTAGAAAAACTGGAGAAATAGGATTGCTCCTAAACTTTGAAAAATAGTACTAAAAACTATAGGAGACAACTCATGTAATGAGGAAAGCAACGCCCGATACTGCCATTTTCACTGATGCCAGCACTAGCAGTTACTGGGCTGCATTGGTACCATTTTATAGTGGACACTCAATCTGGTAGCTAATGCTGTCCCTCAAGCTGGACAGCTCAGCTGTAAACCTTGCTGCCAAGTGAAGGTACCAGGCAGACCAAGTTTCCTTACCTTAAGCACACTGAATTTTTCTTTCTCTTACTTCGTTTTTAATAGAAAAATAGTATTTCTTTGGGGTACAATGTAGTGTTTTGATACATGTATACATCGTGAGCACTTCTCAACCAAAGTTTCCTGTGCATGTGTCTGGGGTTGGTTGAGCCTTGATCACCTGGTTGTGTCTGCGTGCAGAGGAGGCTGGGAACGCCACTTTTCTGGATTACTAATGAGGCTGAACTCATTAGTCTGAAATTTCCCACCAAAGCAAAATCTTGTAAATATGCTAGAGAATTTGAAAATATTACTCAGTATAAAAAGCCTTGTTGCATGTACCATGTCTCTTCTTTTTTGAAACCTCTTCAAGATCAACAAGTGGTTATTCCTGACAATTAGGATTAAAGTTCAATATTACATCTTCAGAAAGGACTTATTAAATCAATTTGCCTACAGTAGTCTCCCAATGCTCCATGTGTCTCTGTCACTTATATTTATCTTATTCATGGAAACTTAACCACCATGGAAAAGTTTAATTCTTCTCTCTCTCTCTTTCTCATCTCTACCCATCTTTATCTTTCTCCCCTCCTCCTTCCCTCCCTTCATTCCTTCTTTTCCTTCCTTTTTTTCTTGCTTCTTTCCTTTTCTTTTCTTCCTTGTCTGTATCTCTCCAGTAGAAGAAATGATATAAGGTAGGATTCTGTCTGTCTTGTTAAAAACTCTATCATCTTCACCCAGAGTAAAGCATGACGCTCGACATTGGTGTGATACAAAGTTGACAGAGTGGTTCTGAAGAGCAAAGAGTAACAGGAAATGCTAGTCACCCAGAGATTCCTGGGAAATATCTACAGAGTTACTGGTTCTAGCATATAGCGGAAATATTAATAGTTGCAAATGGAAAGGACTAGTAGGATGTGGTCTCTTTTCTGCCTAACTTCCTGGCCTGCAGACCAAGATCTGTTCCTTAGGATTGATCCTCGTGGGGCGACAGTACCATAGTGTGGTATTAAAGAGAAAGCTGCGGGTGCGCGTGCGCAGGCTGGAGCTAGGGTGACGCAGTTTCCCTGCGCCTGTGAGGGGAAGGTGGCGGAAGTGGTGCCCAAGTCGGTGCTGTTAGTGTGTCTGGGTAATATTTGTCAGTCACCCTTTGCAGAAACTATTTTTAGGAAATTTGTAAGTGATCAAAAAGTTTCAGAGAATATTACCAAAGTCTTTGTCACATTTGATTATATACTGTGCATGGATGAAAGCAATATGAGAGGTTTGAATAGAAAAAGTAATCAAGTTAAAAACTGAAAAGCTAAAATTAAACTACTGGGGAGCTATGATCCACAAACACAACTTAACATTGAAGACCCCTACTATGGGAATGACTCCGGTTCTAGAAAGTACACTAGCAATGTGTCAGGTGCTACAGGGTGTTCCTAAGAAGGTCCACTGAGGCTGGGTCTGCACGGCTGCAGCTGACAGCACCTGGACCACCGAGGCTCTGCCTGTGTCTGTCGGGGGGCTCAGGCTTTCTTCAGTTGACTTCTGTTTCTTATGTTAAAAAATAAAAAAAATAAAAATTGCAGAATGAACTCAGTTGTGTTTGGCGGAAGAATAAATAAAAATCTTTGATTCAGACAGTTTATGGGGGATAGTGTTTGTTGATTACTTGGACCTCTCACTTTACCCCAATTACAAAGTTAGTGGAGCAAATAGGATATAGAACAACAGATAAAACACAATGATGAGAAACCTCGCTTGAAGGCCCAGGTCATCACCTAAGCTTTCTGAGACTTTGATAACCTAATCTACCTCTTGGTTAAGTTGATATGGATAGCTGGATAGACAGTACCCTCTGCTCCCCTGGGCCATCTCTCTCTCTGCCCCCAGAGTCTTCTATTGAGTGTCAGTAGCTCCCTCCAAGGGAACTAAAAGTCTAGATTAGAAGTGTTATAATTCACACACAGTACACACTTGAATATTTAAAAGATAAGAAAGAGAAAGATTTGTGGAATCAATCTTTAGCACCTTTAATACTTCTTGATTTTTGTCTAGTTTATTTCCTAAGGAGGTCCGCTCATTTGCTCCCATTTGAACTACTTTGCCTCTGCAAGCTTAATTATATGCAGAAAGGAGGACACGTGTATCCTGGTGTATCAGTTGAGGAGCTAGTCTGTTTTTGATGCACATGTCGAATATAAATTGGCTTAGTTGGGAGAAAATAATTTAAAAGGTTGGGAAAAGTTCTATGATATTGGCATGCTTAAATATTGGTATGTTAATAAGTATTCGTTCATCAGCATTTAATAAATTTATAGGTGCATCTAGGTCACTTCTATGTACTTTAAAATATTCTCAAATTTATATGGATTTTTCGGAAAAGATTGTTTTCTTAATAAACTGGGAGTTATAAAAATACAACTGAGATATAAAAAAGAGAGAGAGAGAAAACTGTGACTTCATTCCAAAATCCTGTCTCCATGATCATTTTTTTTTTTTATTCACTATTATTTCAACAGATAGTGTTTCCTTTGTGGCAGACGCTCTGTTTATACATGGTTATATGTTTGGTGTGTATAAGCATAGTGTCTGCCACACTATGCTCTTGATACCATAGATTTTACTTTTCTGTCTCAGAAGGAATCAGCCTTCTCATTGGTGATCATTTGTCTGGTCATGTTCTCCTTCACAGTGATATTTACGTTGGTATTGACCAGACCTTTTCATATGGGAGGCAACAGGGTGCATGCTTAGGACTCTGGTGCCAATTTCTTAATGCAGTCTCCCACTTCTAATTCTTTCATTTATTCCATGCATGAGTTAGTAACTACTCTATTATCTCTGTCACTTATAAAATGTGGATGAAAATAATAGCTCTAACATAGGATAGTCATTAGTCTTAAATGAGTAAATATATGTAAAGCAGTTGGAATACTGCCTGTGTAGTAATAAGCTGTATGAAAGCATTTGTTACTATTATTACTTGGAATGTGTTTCTGTTAACTTTATGATGCTCCATGCTTTCATCCTTACTTCCTAAATGTTTAAATGACTCATGTGCCCTGCTTCCTCTACCTTGGCATTATTTCTGTTTTTTTTTTTTTTTTATTGAGCAATCCTCTTGACCCAGTACACTGGGATGATAAGAGGCCAGAAAAAGATTAGGATATTGATATAGGAACAGAAAAAAAAACAGTGCTCCAGTGGCACAATTGGTTAGCCCGTGGTACTGACAGAGGAACAGAAAAAAAGCTCACCAAGGACCATCCTTCTGTACCTCATTATTGGACTCAGTCCTGGTCTCTTATTTGTTTTCATCTTCCAAAAAAATAAAATGTAAAGAGTTTGGCATACACCTCCAGGGAGATACAGTTATTGTCATATTTCCTATAAGCCAAAGAAAATTTTGAGGCAAGATAAGGTGGAACGAGTCAACTAATATTTAAACCTCGAGGTAAAGCTTCCTTTTGATTCATCAAACACAAAGATTCAGATCATCAAAACTTTAACACTCAGATCTATAGCCAGAAATCCCTCCAGTCATTTCCACTAAGTCCTCTAATCTACTGCAGAGAGCAAAATTAGTTTTATTATATTTTTTTAAAGGATAGTGCTGATGTATGTGATGTATGTTTTGTCAGTTAAATGTGCATATATGACATCTGGTCACATGCGTTTGAGGCTGTGTCTTTGCTTATTAGAGCATTCTTTCTCATGGAAGCACGTAGTTTATGAAAGATATGGATGTACATCAGCAAAACCTGATAAAGTTATCTTCTTTTCAGAATAGAACACAAGAAGAAAGAAAGGACTCAGAACTCATGTATGGCAATGTCGGTTCATTTGAAAATACAAAGGGGGCCAAAAATGTATACATATATCAATGAGGGGAAAACTGTGTTAAAATTATAATGCTCAATATATACTGATAACAAAAGATGAATACAAGTCATGTTGAGCACCTCTTGTAATTGCAGAAGCAAACATGACTTGAGTATTATTTAATACAAAGTTTAAATTTAATACAATGTTTTCCAGGAACCAAACAAGAGTGTCCACTATTTCCACTACTTTTCAACATGGCGCTCAAAGTCCTAGCCAATGGCATCTGACCAGAGAACCATACCAAGGATATCCAAATGAGGACACAGGAGGCCAAACTATCATTCTTCACTGATGATGTGATCTCTTGCTTATAAAATCCCAAGCACTCGACCATAAGACTTCTGGATCTGATCAAGAAATATTGTAATGTCTTAGGATATAGAATCAATGTTCATAAATCAGCAGCCTTCATATATGTCAACAACAGGCAAGCTGAGAATCATATCAAAGATACAATACCCTTGGAAGTAGCATCAAATAAAATGAAATACCTTGGAATATATATTTGACAAAGGATATGGAGGATTTCCTCTTCTATGAAATAAGAACAAAGCTGGAGGCATCATGTTACCAGAGTTGACATTATACTATAAGTCTGTAGTGATCAAAACAGCATGGAATTGGCATAAAAACAGAGACATAAATCTACGGAACAGAACAGAGCCTAGAGATGAAACCAGCCTCATATCATCATCTGATCTGTGATAAACCAAACAAAAGCATACACTAGGGAAAAGAATCCCTATTGAAGAAATGGTGCTGGAAGAACTGGTTAGCCACCTGCAAAAGACTGCACCTGCATCTTTCACCACTTTCAAAAATTGATGCTGAATAACAGATTGAAATCTAAAGCACAAAATTATAAAAAAAACTTTAGAAAAATGTGTGGGAAAACCTCAAAATCTTATTGACCTAGGAAAAGAATTTATGAAGAAATCTTCATTGGCAATTGAAGCAACAACAAAAATAGATAAATACAACCTGATCAAGTTAAAAAGCTCTGCACATCTAAGGACACAATCAACAAGGAAAATAGACAATGTGCAGAATGGGAGAAGATATTTGGATGTTATAAATCTGACAAAGGGTAATGACCAGAATCTACAAATAACTCAAGCACATCAACAAGAAAGGAACACACAACCCTATTAATAACTGGGCAAGAAGCATGAAAAAAATGTTTTCTTATGAGTAAAGAGAAAAGGCCAACAAACAAACGAAGAAATGCTTACAATCCCTAATCATCACAGAAATTCTAATCAAAACTACCTTGAGATATCACCTAACAACAGTGAGAATGGTCCACACCACTAGGTCTGAAAGCTGCAGCTGATGGTGTGGGTGAAGATGGAGGGGAACACTCATACACTGTTACTAGAACTGCAAGCTATAGTAGCCTTTATAGAAAGAAGCATGGAGTCCTCAAAGAAATAAAAGTAGACCTTCCATTTGATTCTGCAATGCCATTTCTAAGTACCCACTCAAAAGAAAAAAAGTCATTTTACCATAATGACATTTGTACTAAAATGTTTATAACAGCTCAATTCACAATTGCAAAGGTGTGGAAACAATTATGAATGGATTAGTAAACTGTGACACATAGAGCCATGGAATACTATTCGGCCATAAAAAAAGATGGAGACCTTGCATCTTCTGTATTTATCTGGAAGGATTTGGAGAACACTCTTCTAAGTAAAGTATCACAAGAATGAAAAATCAAGCATTCCATGTACTCAATAATAAGTTGAAACTAGTAGATTAACAACTATAGGCCCACATGAGAGAAAAACTCAATTAAATTCAAGAAGGGGAGTTGGTAAGTTCCCACCTAACAGGTACAAAGTACATGCACATGGCACATTTCCCATAACTACAACTCTGACTTTACCTTATAAATACAATGTGACCTAATCATACTCTCATATCAACCCAAAGGAAATTTAAAAAATACAATTTTTTCCTGTCTAAAAATGTATATACATTTTTTGGTACCTTTGATTATTCTGTAATTAAGTATTTTTGATTATTCATCTTAATTTTAATATGATGTAGAATCTCCCCCAAATTTTCAAATCAGTATTTCTTATCTGAAGCAACTTCTAGCTTTAACATTATTTTAAACATCATATAAAACCTTGTTTTATTTAATGTGGGAGATAGCTAGATGGGGCGCTGAGCCTCCATCCAGGGGAAAGCATGCAGACACACCATCCTTAGGAGCTCATCAAGACCCCTGAAGATGAAAGGAGCCCCGGGAGTGTGCCCAAGAGGCAGAAGTTTGGGTGGGACTGAGACCTTTAGCAGAGCTAAATGCTTTGTGTTGGGAGTCAACCTTCCGGGAGACAAGGCCACCCAATTTGAGGAAATGTACTTGAGTCAAGGACAGCGTGCAAACCTGGCCTCAGCGGTTTTCCTGTTATGGCGGGTTCCTGAACCAGATTAGATTATAGCCATGCCCCTTTGGTCAGAACAGACTGCTGAGGATGCTATTTTGCCCCTAGGCTGTTTTTTATCAAGTTATGCAACTATGACAAGATCATGCCTTCAAGCTACTGTATATAAAGCTGTGCAATAAAGCTGAGAGTGCTGCTTCCTATTGAGAGCCCTCCTCATCCTGCTGTCTTCCATCTTTCCTTTCACATCCCATGCCATCTACTCCCAGGGTCCCTAATAACCTTTGCCAGGCAGGCTCCTGGCACTTGGAATTTCTGATCTGCAATTAGATGAGGGAAATTGGCTTGCTTGCTCTGTGCTGATGAAACTGGTTTCCCACTCCCCCTTTCTAAACACCCTATCTGCCATTTGTTAACAACGCCCTGCCCTATGTTCCTATTTACCCAGCCTTTCTCTCCATCCAAACTTTCTGGGGACTTGGATTCTTTTCACCCTATCTTTTGGCATCTTTCCATTTTGCATATATGCTGCATGTTAGAAGTCAATAAAAGATTTCTGAGAAGTCAGAAAGTTGCTGCATTGTCTCAACCTGCCACTCATTGTGAGATATTGTACACTTTTCTCCAGACTTCCCAGACACTATGTCTTAAGCTGGTGTATCATAATTTCCCCAGTGTTGTATGCCCTGTGGACACCTAACTCAGGTCAGGATCTGCGGCAAACTCCGACCATTTAATATGGCATCAAAGTACTGTTTACTACAACTTTTCTTGTTATTTCATAAAGAAAGTGTGAGTATCTGTGTATTTGGTTCTATTGACCTTGTACTGGAATTGTAAGTGTGGAATTACTGGCTACAGATATATGGTAGGTGCTCATCTTTTATTGCTGCTCCTACTTAGCAGTAACTTACTAGGAGAAAGCTCTAACTCTAAGATGAATAACAACAGCAGAATATAGCCTATTTATTCTCCCATCATCTTTTTCAAGGTAGCCTCCCACAAATTTATAAAAGTGTCTACCTTGCTTAGCTCAACTTATTTTAGTGACATGGAAGTATTCAGGAATAGTCATAAAACAACTGGAAGGTCCTTTGAGTGCATTTGAAGTGGATATTTTTCAATATAGTTTCTAATATAAATCTACTTTTTCTTCTGGTAGAGGTGTGAAGGTGTGCAGGGTACCAATAAAGACTTCAGAAACTCATAAGCACTGTGTGAAGGATTTTTTTCTCCCTGGTCCAGAGCAGAATGTTTCAGCATGACAACAAAGATGAGGGTTTCAAAGGCCTTGCTGAAAGCTAAGAAAAAAATTGCTACCTATAATTTTTTCTTTGGTGAATTGAATTTCAAAAAGATATGTAGTCATCACTTTGAATTTAAAATGGAAGGTAATCATCAAATAATAAGATATTGTTTAATGACATCATAAGCAGAAGAACACCCTTTCTGAAACTCATACCTAAGCTCTGGATTTGCTAATGTGCAGTTACATCTTCTAGGGAAACATAAATGCAGTTTGCATGGTAGTGCTGAGATGACAGTGAGGTTGAGGGGAGACTCTGCTGGAAATCTATTCTCAGGAAGCTGTTTAAAATATGGTGATTTGGTACCATCTGTTGAATTCCACGCACTAAAAACAACACTATTCAGAACTCAATTTTTGAGAGCCAGGAATGAAGGATGTCTCTTACAGGGATCATTTAACAGAACTCATTCCATAGGAGGACAACCATCAAAGAGGGGGTGAAATCTCCCTTGACCATTCCACACCACATTAATTTGAAATGGACTGAGACAATATAAGCATTAGTTCACTCCTGCACACATATGATCCTCAACTATATTCAGTAAGTAGAGGCATCTGTCTTGTTGTGTGTAATAAACAGGTAAGAGAAAATAGCAGTATGGACAGATGATTTGCTCAGTTGCTTATGCAGGTCCCTATGGAAGTTCATATAATGTTACTTCAGCACTGAGAGAAATTTTATTGTTTTGGTCTATGCTAAATCTAGAGACTCTAGATTCACCTTTAATCACAGTCATCATTATTTGCCTTCTTTCTTTAACTTACCAATAGCCAATTTCTTTCTGAAAAGAAATAGACAGTGATTAGAAAGCAAAGATAGCAAATAAAATATAGAAATCAATGTTATTCTTTTTAAATTTTGAATTGTCTACTTTTTATTAGAGAATTTCAGATATTTGTGTCATTAATGGTGGTATTCTTTTTTATTGCTAGAAAAGTAAAAGTAATAAATTGCTAGGCAAACATACATATTAAGTTCAGTACTGTTAACAGAATGAGGCACACAGTAAATAAATAAATATTTGGTAACAGAAAACAATGGAGGTCAAAAACGCGAGCTTTTCCCTGACATAAAAATGGAGAAAAACATAAAATAAAATTACTATTCATTGTTTTAGGGAAAATAATGAGAGTGTGATTTTTTATATTCATATATATGCCTGAAGAAAGGAGCAGGAAAATTTTTGATTTGATCAATGCTTAAACTGCTTTCAAACACTGGAAAATTATTAGGACATTAATAGTGTAAACAATACATATAAATGAGTAAGTGAGTATAACACACTATATCTTGCTTAGTCAATATTTCATCTCATTTTAAGGTTTTTTTATTTATTCATTTATTATCTCTTTAGTATAACTTTTTATTTCAGAATATTAAGGAATACACATGATTTGTTTACATACTTTGTTTTTGTACGGTTGAGACAAAGTTGTAAGTATGCTGTTCACCCAGATAGTATGCACAGTACCCAACAGTTCTGAATTTACTCATCCTCTCCTTCCCACTACCCCTAGCTTGATTTTCATTTAGATTAACTTCCTTATGTGCACTTAATTGTTAATCAATTAGTTCCAATTTGGAATTGAGTACATGTGTTTTGTTTTCTCCATTCTTGTGATATTTCACTTAAAAGAATGATTTCCAGTTCCATCCAGGTTGTCATAAAAGATACTAGATCTCCATTTTTTTAAATGGCTAAGTAGTGCTCCAAAGTATGCATATACTACATTTTATTAATCCATTCACGTATCGGTGGGCACTTGGGTTGTTTTCACCATCTTTGCGATTGTGAATGGTGCTGGTAGAAACATTGGAGTGCAGGTGTCATTTCAAAATTTTTAAGGATCCAGCATAACCCAAAATATAGCTCATTCTATCTCAAGCATGAATAATTTTGCTAAAACCATCCATTCATAAATAATGCTGAAATAGGACATAAGATGTATTTCTCAAAGACAAGCAGGAATAAGAGTGAACGATCATATTCTAAGATCTGAAAAATACTGTGAAGTGAGGTAAGATCAATAATTGAGTTGCTGGGCTGAGGTGAAATAAAAGTAGTGATTGTTTCTTCATAGAAAAGAATATCATATATTAAATTTGAATCACCTAATATATTATTGTATAGCAGTATCCAAACAAAATGGTTTATAAATGCTAACTAATGATGAGGAAGCCAGTTGAATTTGAAAGAGTTGTAACTTCTGAAGTAAATTTCAAAAAACATGGTGAGGGTTAATACTCATAATTAAAGTAAATTGTCTCATTTTATACATTATCTACTAAAATGAATTGCTCAAAAGAGGTCAAGTAGACCCTAAACTCCCGACATCCAGCACAGAGATATTATAATTGATAACGCAGAAATATAAGACATCATCTGTACATAATACAAAAATCTCTACAAATTTAAACAAGAAAACCTAAAAGAAAAAGACCAATTGTTTGAAACACAAATTTCAAGACTCAATTAGGAAGAAATGGAATGTCTGAACAGGCCAATAATGAGCAGAAATACCGAAGCAATAATAAAATGTCTTCCAACAACAACAAAAAGCCCCAGATAAAATGGGTTTACAGCTGAATTCCAACAGAAATGCAAAGAGTAACTCATATCCATACTGTAGAAATTAATCCTTAACACTGAAAATGTGGAAACCTTCCCTAATTCTACAAATCCAGTGCCAACTTGATACCAAACCCAAGAAAGAACACAATAAAAAAAGAAAACTATAGACCAATATTTCTTATGAATATTGATGAAAAATATTTCAATAAAATATGAACAAAACAAATTTAACCACAGATCAAAAATTAAAAAAAAAATCCACAATGACTATAGGGGCTTAATCCCAGGGATGCAAGGAAGGTTCAACATATGTAAATCAATAAATGTAATTCACCACATAAACAAAAGCAGAAACAAAACCATATGATCATCTCAATAGATGCAGACAAAGCATTTGAGAAAGTTAAGCTTTCTTTCATGATAAAATCCATCTGCAAACTAGGCATAGAAGGGGCATATCACAAGATTAACAAAGTCATGTGTGACAAACCCACAGTCAGTATCATACTGAATGGAGATAAGTTGAGAGCATTCCCATTAAGAACTGGAACAAGACAAGGGTGCCCACTGTCATCACTTTTATTCATAGTGCTGGAAGTCCTAGCCAGAGCAATCAGGCAAGTGAAAGAAATAACGTGTATCCAAATTAAGGAAAAGGAAGTCAAATTATTGCTTTTCACTGATGATATGATGTTGTATCTACAAAATGGCAAAGACACCAAAAAGACAGTCCTGGAATTGATAGATTTATTCAGCAAAGTCTCAGGATATAGAATTAATGTTCTAAAATCAGTAGCATTTCTACATAGATGTAATAGTCAAACTTAGAGTTGATCAAAGCCTCAATACCATTCATAATAGCTACAAAGAAAATAAAATAGCTAGGAATATATTTAACCAAGGAAGAGAAGTGTCTCTACACAGAGAACTGCAAAACATTGAGGAAAGAAATTACAGATGACACAAAAAAATAGAGAACATATCATGCTCATGGATGGGTAGAAACAACATTGTCACATTGTTCATACTACCCAAAGTGATTTACAGACTCAATGAAAACACCATCAAAATATCCATGGCATATTTCACAGATGTAGAAAAATAATTCTACACTTTGTTTGGAACTAGAAGAGCCCAAGTAGCCAAAGCAATCCAAAGCAAAAAGAATAAATCTGGAGAAATCACATTAACAGACTTCAAATGGGTACAAAAATAAAGATATAGAGAAATGCAACCCAGAAAGAAAACACTCTCCCTACAGTCAGCTTATCTTTGATGAAACAGATAACAATGTACATTGGGGAAAAGAAGCCTTATTCAATAAATAGTGCTATGAAAATTGGATAGTCTCATGCAGAATAATGAAATAGGACTCCTATCTCTCACCATTCACAAAAAATTAAAATGGATAAAAGACTTAAATGTAAGTCATTGAACCTTAATAATTCTAGAAGACAATTTAGGAAAAACTATCACAGACATCAATCTAGGCAAATAATTTATGACAAATACCCAATGACAATTGCAGCAGCAGCAAGAATAAATAAATGGCAGTTGATTAAATTAAAAAGCTTCTGCACAGCTGAGGAAATAATTAAAAGAGCAATCTACAGAATGGAAGTAAATATTTGCATTATACACATGCGATAAAGTCTGATGTCAAACATCTACAAAGGACTCAAATCAGTAAGAAAAATAAAATTTAAAAAACTTTTTAAAAAGTGAGAAAACGCTATGAACAGAAATTTTTCAAAATAGGGAAGACAGATGGTCAAGAATACACGAAAAAATGCTCAACATCACCAACTATCAGGCAATTACAAATTGAAACCACAATGAGATGTTACCTCACCCCTGTTAGAATACCTTTATTAGAAACTCCAAAAACAGGCCTGTGCAGTGGTTGATGTCTTTAATCCTAGCAGTTGGGGAGATTGAATTGGGTAGATTGAGTTCTAGAGTTTGATACCAGCCGGAGCAAGAGTGAGACCCCACCTCTACTAAAAAATAGAAAACTAGCTGGGCATTGTGGCAGGTGACTGTAGTCCCAGCTACTTGGGAGGCTAAGGCAGGAGGATCTCTTGAGCCCAAAGTTTGAGGTTGCTGTGAGCTATAATGGCATCAGGGCACTCTACCCAGGGCAATAGAGTAAGACTCTGTCTCAAAAAAAAAAAAAATAGTCTAAAAACAATAGATGCTTGGGTGAATGCAGAGAGAGGAGCTCTTATATACTGTTGGGACTACTATTTGATCTACCAATTTCACTACTAAGCATCACCCCAAACAAAAATAAGTCATTCTATCAAAAACACACTTGCACTTGAATGTATATGTCAGTGTAATTCACAATTGCAAAGATCTGGAATCAATGCAAGTGCCCATCATTTCATGAGTTTATTAACAAAATTTGGTATATGTATAATGTGGAGTATTGTTCAGTCATAAAAAAGGATTAATGAATGCCATTTGCAACAATTTGGAAGGCTCTGAAGACTATCATTCTCAGTGAAGTATTTCAAGAATGGAAATGGCAAAACAAACACCACAGTACTCTCTGTTAAGGTGGAACTAACTTAGAGCCCAAAATGCTCAGAGGGAAGGAAAAGTCATTGGAAATAAAATGAGGGGAGGAGGCAGGAAAGGAGGGACAAACCCCCCCTTTTGTACAATAAACAGTATTAGGGTAGTAGGCACATTTAAAGCTTTGACTCAAGACATATATCAAAAACATCTGTATCCCTTAATATTTTGAAATAAAAAAAATAGGCCAACTAAACATAATGAGTCAAAGATGAAATGGGTCAAGTCTCTCTGTATATTTAGGGACATGTATAATTTGAAAATTATGAATTGAAAAAGGCAACTTTCCTCTTTAACAATTGAACTTGATCTTTCAAGGCAAAGATTAGGGAAATAAAAACAACTAACTAGCTGTAGATCTTGAATATTAAAAAATCTTGTTTTCTTGTTTTTTTCAATTTTATATTTTCCAATTAAATAGTTTAGTTTTCTTTGAGACAAATAATGTTTACTAGTACAAATAATAAATCATTAATAGCTGAACTATGATTTTTAGAAATTAACACTCCTTTTGATAATGGGCATTTATTTCTTGTTTTTTCCTCTTGTTTCTAGAATGTTTTAAAGAGTATGTTAGTTAATTTCCTCTTATCACTTTGAGATTAATATTCTCATTTAGCAATACAGAAGTTTGGGAATGTTAAAAAACTTGACTAATGTCATACAAATAACAAGTGCTGAAATTATCTTATAAGTCATCTATAATTATGCTTGGCTTTCTTCCCTAGATAGATTTTCTACAAAATTATCATTGAGAAGCAGTAAGTGTTCTTTCCAAATGAAGTCCACAGAACAGAAACAGGAGAAAATAGTGAAGGAAACAATTGCAATTCAATGCAGTAGAAAAATTTTGATGGCAGACTCATTATCTGATTTTCAGAAGCATAGAAGAGAGAGAATGCTGGAAATTTATCATTTTATTTGAATTTTCTGGAAGTCTTTGATTGTGAGTCAATGATACAGATAATCAAAACAAAATATTAACCTAACTGTATAATCAAAAAAGTCAATTTTTGAATAAAGAAAAAACAACAAAAATTGAGTTGGTCTTGCCGCTTATGGAGTTTTGAGTCTGAAGGGAAAACAAAAACTTTAAAATATTTTTTTAAGTATGAGGATTACCACATATAATGTCGGGACATAACCAGGCCAACTAACTTCAGACCATCTTAGAGTATGTAACATTGGAGACCTCAATGATGCACGCAACTCAACTTATTGAAGAGAGGGGGCAAGTATTTCAGAAGAAATAAACAAGAACCTTAAAGAGAGTGTAACGAAATTCTAGAAACTCCACTCAAAAATGCTACAGCCTAGAATATAAGGAAATATAGTATCACACATAACAAAAATAGTATTTTTTAATAGTAAAAGGAATAAAACTAATGCTATTCAAATTAGTAAATATATAGTTTAAGAAGTTGCCAATTTAATATTACAAAATTTTTTATAAGTAAGAATAATTTAAGAAAATTCAGAACAACTTATTCCTTAGCAAGAATATTACCAGGTAGTTATTCAAACTGAATTTCTTTCTCAACTACTAATTTGACACTGAATTATTCATGTATGTTCTGTGACTGATGCTTTAGTAAAAAGCTAATAAAATGTACTTTTTAAAGTTTGAAGAAAATGATTAGCATTTTAGGGGCTGATTTGTAAAACAAAAAAACTAATACTTAAAATTATATTAAAATTAATAATTTATAATACTGTTGATGTTAAATTCCTATTAGTTTACATCTTTCAGCCCTTGTTGAAAAATGAATCAATCATTAAAGCACCAATGTGGAACCTTCTGGTCTTAAGTATGATATACACAAATATTTCTGTTACTTTTAGAATACAGGCATGAGTTAGTAGTCTCATCATATAGTGAAATATTTTCAAATATATAGTGAAAAACTCAACTTTTCTACTTTAATTTTAGTTTGCTGTCTAAATCAAAAAGGAATACATTCACATCCCTTCTTCCTTTTTTATTTGATTGTCAATTGTCTTCTCTAAATTGATGTTAATTAAATATGTAATAGTAAATTTCCTTGAAACTAAAAATCAAAAGATTTATAACCACCAAGTATCACTTTATGTTAGACTTCAATTACAGTCCATATTCACCTTTGATCTTAAAGTTGACAATAGACAATAATCAAGAGTATGGTTGACAGCAAATGTAATTCCTCTTTGCACAGGAGACATATTCCTGCGTGACTTAGAAGAACATGGATTATGTGGTTGATCCAAACAGTGAAAAACATTTGCTTCCACTTGAGTGCTACATAATGCTTTAGAATGAGTCATCCAAAAATGGTACTGTTTAGAATAAAAAAAGTGGTAATAATAATTATTCAAGGCAGTCATTGTACACTGAAACTGTCCTGGGTAAAACTGATATCTGGTCACCTGTTCATAAAAATAAGGAAAGGAGAAACTCAAATAACATCCTATGCTTGAGTCTATATCATTACCAAGTGTGATAATGTCAAAGGAAAAACAACAATAAAAAAGCCTGGCCTCTAATATTGTGATTTTTGGAGGTACAGTTAGGTTGGAGCTATTATTACTTTAAAGTCAATATGAAGAAAATGTGGATTTGACTATTTAATTGCTCTAGTACATGACATAAAATCCATCAATTAGTGGTTGCTTATAGAATAAATAGGGCACTATACTCATTTGAAATGTTTATAGCAAGAATATATGTAGGCATATCTATAAGGAATTAAAAATCCAGAATATAAATAAATAAAATAAATATTACTAATTTTAATAAAATATTTCACAATTATGTGGCAAACACAAGACATGATTGCAAGAGGGACTTTACCTAACAATCGCAATCAGTGTAACCTGGCTTATTGTACCCTCAATGAATCCCCAACAATAAAAAAAAAAAAAAAAAAAAAACTTTAGGTACAATTTTTTATTGGAAGAGAGAGGGTTAGACCTTTCCATTGAAAAACTATGTGAAAGGTAATTGGATTTAAGGATTACACAAGAGTTAAACAATACAAAGCTTTGAAATTAAGTAAATTCAGAGTCTTAGGGAAGGATCAGATTTCCATTGATCAGTCTTAAGGAAAAGACATTTTAAACAAAAAGAAAGCACAATCAGAGAGACATTAAGACAGGCTGAGTTTGTCAAGTGAAAATTGGAAGTACAGGAGAGCAGAGTTGGCAAAGACAGGAAGCCCTTCAAAGGACTATTGTAGAATATACAGCTTCAAAGCTGGTGAAAAAGCCTAAAAAGGATAAAGGACCAACGGTAGCATGCTTTACCTCCAAATCGTGCTTAAAGAATGCTGTCTGCCAAGTGTTCATCAGCTGCCATGTCATATCCTTATAACAACCAGAGATTTGTACCCTTCTAATGCTAGGTTGAGATCTCTTCTTACATCATATCCATGGTATAGCTTCATTTTCCCAAAGGACAGCTCTCCTGGTTCATTGAAACTGCTGGATTTCATTTGAATTTTACAATGAGATACAATCTAACTTCTGCAAACCAGTAAACAATACCTACCCAACTGTCAATTAACAAACATTTGACACAATTCAATCAGGTAACTCTTATGATAAATTGAATAAATTGAATATGTCTTGTGTCTCAAATGGCTCTCTTTCAGCTGCTAGTCACAAGTCACTAGTCCAATCTCATTTAGAGACTCACAATATTTTAGATCAGAGAGGGAATTTAGAGTTCAATTTTGAATGCTTATTGATTATTGGCTAGGTTCCTAGACTTGTGATGTTAAAATGGGATTATATAAAAAGCATATGGCCTTTTGGTAAATTATTACAGCATTTTCCAGTCAATAAGAGTATGATTAGATTTTAATGAGTTAGAGAAGGAAATGATAAGAACAACCAGACTTCTACCTCATGAGGGTACTATTCTGTGCCAGGAACAATGACATGTATTTTTCTAAACTCTACAAGTATTTTCTCACTTGTCACTTAGCATTCTCCCTGCCTCCAGCCTGTAATAAATTAACACACACACACGCACACACACACACACACACACACACACACACACACCCCACCACCTAATGAGAGCAGAAGCTTTTCTTGGTCTGTTTGTCATCACCTAGGGGTATACCTGTTACAGAGGAGGCATTCAGTAGAGATTTGGGGAATGAATGAATGAGTGAGAGTTAATGACTAACCAATCTCATGTCTAGATGTTATTTTATCTGCTAATTACAGGCAAATAAGTTGAGGACCAAAAGACTGAGCACCTGGAATCAGGAGTGAAGACTTGATCACACACAGTCTGAGTCCAAAGCAGGGGACCTAATTTGGCATAAATGAATCAGTATGACATAGGTGAATTGTGGAGAGAGGTGTTGAAAGGATAAATTGGATTAGGTTTGAGGTTCTGATAGATGATAAAATAACTTTTACAGTACATGTAAATAGTGAGTTTAGCATCAAATGAATTTGAAAGAATTCTGACCTTTAAGATATGAGGTCCTTCCATTTAAATAAGTTTTACTAATATTGAATAGATATGAATAAACTTTATATTACCAAAATGAACAGGAGGATACTACAATTAAAAGTTGAAGGCTCAGCGCCTGTGGCTCAAGTGGCTAAGGCGCCAGCCACATACACCTGAGCTGGCGGGTTGGAATCCAGCCCGGGCCCACCAAACAACAATGACAGCTGCAACAACAACAACAACAACAAAATAGCCAGGCCTTGTGGTGGGTGCCTATAGTCCCAGCTACTTGGAAGGCAGAGGCAGGAGAATCGCTTGAGCCCAGGAGTTGGAGGTTGCTGTGAGCTGTGATGCTACAGCACTCTACCCAGGGCGACAGCTTGAGGCTCTGTCTCAAAAAAAAAAAAAGTTGAAGCAAAAGCAAAATGAAAACATTAATTTAAGTTAGTACCCCATTTTCATCAAATTGTGGTAAATAATTATGTGAATTAGCATTATTTACTAAGTAGGCAAAAACCAAATGGTGGCGTTGGTGTGAACAGGACCACCACTGCTTGACCACTGCTTACTGCTATTTACTACAAATCTACATACTAAAGCGTCTTATAGCTAAACTAACATTCTTTTTTATTCTTTTTGTAGAAACAGGGTCACTCTCTGTTGCCCAGGCTGGAGTGAGTGGCAGGATCATAGCTCACTGTAGCCCAGAACTCCAGGCTTCAAGTTTTACTCCCTCCTCAGCTTCCCAAGTAGCTGGGATTACAGGTAGGTGCACTCCCCTCTAAACTCCCTTATTCTTTTTTTTTTTTTTTTATTTTTTTTTTTAGAGCTAGAGTTTCACTTTATCACCCTTGGTAGAGTGCCGTGACATCACCCAGCTCACAGCAACCTCCAACTCCTGGGCTTAGGTGGTTCTCTTGCCTCAGCCTCCCAAGGAGTTGGGACTACAGGGGCCCACAAAGGAGGCTCCTGAGGTGATTCCTTAGTCTACATTTGAATACTCAAACTCTTAAAAGTGTATCAGAGATTTGGTTTGGGGATGGCTAATAATAATATAAAACAAAAAGATTTAGAAATGGACTACTTGATTATTGGTAATAAAAAATGCAGCAGTGCATTGGAGTAAAAAATGCATAAATATTTATATAACACATTAAAAAATAAAAAAAGAAACAAGTCCTGACAATAAGAATACTTATACCTAAGAATGTTTGCTGTTTTTTGAAATTTCGTTAAAGTTCAATTGTCCTTTACTTTCTCCCATATTGAAAATATTCAAAAATGCACACATAATCTCATAAAATTTGGGTATATTTAACTGCACATACACACAAAGCAAACACATTTTCTTTTAGATACTTGGGATGATACACAGTAGGATGGTATATCCTAGATTAGTCATCAAAGTTTTTATAGTAATTATTTTTCCACCTTTTAAAAGATTCTACATAAGCCTCAACTTTGCAACAAGGCTTATTATTTGATTTTATTAACTTTTAACATTCAAACTATGATTAATATCTTTAGTATTTTTCTCAAATTTTTATCAATATATTACACAATACTTCTAGACTGAAATACAGTGCAAAATAATATGGGTATGGTTTTATTACCTATTGCCGGAAAGTTTTGAGAAATATTTTATACTCCTACACATATATTTTATACTCCTACATATGTCATATTGCCCATCTCATTACCTACTGGCAGGTAATGCAAATTGATTTTTAATCACTTCAATATCATGTGTAAAGTATAATCTAATACTAGTCTAATAGAAGTTGCTTTCAAATTATTATTAGTTATATTTATTTATATTTTATCCATATTTTATTTTGTGATATACTTACCATTACTCTTTTGCTGTTATTAATTTTTTTCAATTTTCTCTTATTGTTTGGATAAACTATTATCTTAAATGTTTATCTCTATATTTTTTGCAATTAATTTACCTGCTTATTATATGCTTTAAAATGCACAAATAATGACTTTTAATACAGAGACAATTAATATTTTTAATATCATAAAGAAGTATGTCTCCAAGAATTTTCTTGATATAGATTGTTTTCCACGTAGACAATGTAGGAATATTTAAAAGATTTTTCTTATAGTTAACGTGTTTAAAGAACGTGATGCTGCGGGTGGCGCCTATGGCTCAAGAAGTAGGGCGTCAGCCCCATATACCAGAAGTGGCAGGTTCAAACCTGGACCCAGCCAAAAACTGCAAAAAAAAAAAAAAAAAAAGTGATGCTGTTCCTATTATCCTATATTAAGAACTAAGCAAGCATTTGAATTGTTTCACTCAGGTCTGGAAATTTAAGGATAAGGAGCTCGAGGTATTTCTGATAGCCTACAATCAGGCTGTCTCAGTTCTCTTCCCATTCTAAACATTAAATATCTAAAAGGAGTATAATATTTTATTCATGTCTGTAACTTTATTAAAAAAAAACAGAAATAAATGAGAATAATAGCACACTTACATAAAATCCACAAATCCCAACTATGAGATTCCAATTCAAAGTATTTTTCTGTAAAATTATTTCCTTTGATTTTGCCACACATTTATACTCAAAGTAAAGCTTGCTGAGCTTCACATAGAATTCATTAGTTAACAGGGCTTTTTTTCTCAAATAATATCTCAAGTATCAGCAGTTTCTGCCAAGTGCCTGTGTTAATATAGATTAAGGTGACCTACAGGTTCGGAAACTTGATGTAACACAATGTTTAATCTGGTGTAGACTTTTGTTGTTGTTGCTGATACCTGAAATTGGTATATGGTGTTTTGTATCTGTAAGTTGGTTTCATTAGCAAGTGAACTCTTCTGATAAGAAGAAAACTAGATAAATGAATGCACTAATGCTAACTCTTTGAAGTAGAAAGCAGGAAGTTTTTAATATGGTGGAACTATTAGAGTTCCCTTGGGTTACATCAGAATTCAGGAATGCCTCAGCCACAACATAACTGGCCTTTCTGCAATGTTTGTGCGTAAAATGCTATTGCTTTTTTTTCTCAGCAGACTATGAGTGACACGATGGTGTTTCTGGCCTTTGGATTCTCTCCTCTATTAATGATTAAACTCATTGATTTCCCCTCACCCCTGCCTCTGACACAATTCTAGGCCATAGGCTTGGTGGTGATGAGATACCCTGTATTAGTAGCTCATCTTCTGACTGTCAGCTTTATTGAAGGTCTGATTTTGATTATGATTACTTGTCACTCTGAGATATCTTTATCTCAGAGTCTGAATCCTGAAATATCTCTATGGTGAAAATCCTGGGCTCATCTGGACTTCCCATAACTTTCTGTCATTTTGATTTGAAATGACAGAAATGATTGTGATAATTTTTTGGGATTCTAAGAATTGGGTAATCTCGAGTGACATGAACAGCACACACAAACTGTAGTATAAACAAAGAGAGCTTTTCTTTTCTATACCTAAAATTTTTTTTGTGTGTGTTGTGGTTGTTTGGGATTCATTGAGGGTACAAAGAATTAGGTTACACTGACTACAGTTGTTAGGTAAACATTTTTAATTGTGTCCTGCCCCCAAGAGGTGAGAGGTGTGCTATACACTGTGACCCCCAGCCTCCTCCTTCCTCCCCTCTCCCCAATCCCTAATTCCCCTACTCCCAACCTTGTATTAGATCATCTACTGCCTTCATATGAGAATTGAGTACATGGGACAAAGAGGGTCTTTTAAAAACTTTATACGGGAACGTAATGTCAGACTTCTTGAAAATACACACAAATTGTCTTTTCATAACATCCCAATTGACAAACGGGCAGTGTAGTGAGGTAGAAGTATTCTCAGGTTAGCTATGTTGCTAGGGTTCTTCTTTATGTGAAAATTGTTTGGTGTTGCTAAAATCTGCTATTGCTATGTTTTCCTCTATCTGCTTTTTATTTTATTGTTATTATTATTATTTTGTGTCTTTGAGACAGTCTCACTCTGTTGATCCTGGGTAGAGTGCTGTGGCATCACTGCTCACAGCAACCTCAAACTCTTGGGCTCAAGCTATCCTCTTGCCTCAGCCTCATAAGTAGCTGGGACTACAGGTGCACTCCATGATGCCTGGATAGTTTTTCTATTTTTAGTAGAGTTAGGAGTCTCAGTCTTGCTCAGGGTGGTTTTGAATTCCTGAGCTCAAGCTATTCACCTGACTCAGACTCCCAGAGTGCTAGGATTACAGTTGTGAGTCACCATGCCCTGTCTGATTTTCAGAATTTAGACATTTTTTTTTCTTTTTGCTTAGACTCCTGAAAAATTATATTCTGTAGAACGTAATTACCTAAAAATTAATCTCAAAACAAACTTCCTAAATTTGGTAAATTTAGGAAGATAATATGGCATATTTAAACTATGAAAAGATCTGTTGGTTGCAAAAGGCAAAGATTTTTTTTCCCAGATGTGTAAGAAGTGTAATTATTACTCCATATTTATTAATATTCTAGCCTGACGTGGTCAGTATAGAAATTGTATCACAAGAACATTCTGTGCATTTTTAAAGTTTATTTTAGCCTATAAAAATGAATATATTTTATTAAAATTTATCAACTACTTCCATAGCCTTTTAAATGAAGTCACTTTGAATTATAATTTGCCTTTCAGATTTAGTTTATAATTTTTGCTTATATGACAGAGTAAAATATGTTAAAATTAAAAGTCCTAGCCCCCCCCAAAGCATTATTGAGGAGCAAATAACACTACATACACCATACACATACACCATTTTTTCCTCAGCCTCAACTGTAGCTATGTTCTCCAGGGATTTCAGCAAATTTTCATGTTGCTATCCAATTCAAGAGTTATGATCTTGTTAGCAAAGGTAGAGGAGGTTAATAGGTACAGTTTACCCAAAGTTTATGGTAGCATCTAGGATGAAGGAAAAAAATAATTCAGAGACAGAACTGGGGTGATGAAAGTTTGAAAATCAATGGTAATTGAAAGCTGGATAAAGCAAGAATTGAGAGAAATAAGTAGACCAAGCTAATTTAATATGTCCTTATGACTTTTCAGAAAAAAAGATTTTATATGCTAGGTACAGACTGTGTGGCAATCTTTCAGAATGGTTAATCTGCAGCCTTTTAAACATCAGTTGGTAAGAGAATAGTAGACCTGTTCCTCTCTTTATATCTAGCAAAAAAAAAAAAAAGAATGGACAATTACAAGCAGATACTGATACAGGGTTCCTCCATTCCAGGCTGGACAAAGACTCCTGTTTCCTAGGCCTGGGCAATTTCATATAAGCCAAGCCTCTTCTGAACTCCCTGCTACTTTGCTGGGAGTTCTGGAGGGACTGCATTCATTTCTTAATACCCTCATCAACATTGGAAAGGTGTCTTCCATCTATCAAGTCCTGGCCAAATGTAATTCCTAATACATTATACCCCTACACGAAATACCTGCATGAAAATTTCCCACTGGGATCTTTCCCTTTGCCAGAAGCTCTGATACTTTTTATTCCTTCTGTATTCCTTTCAATCTAATAAATCCTATCTTACCACTGATCTGTGGTCTGTGGGTTCATTTCTCAAATCCCCAAGACCAAGGACCTACTGCAGAAAGAAATTCCTCTAACAATACCATGTATGGACACAAACAAGCCCTGACTGTACCATAGACATGTATTAAACACTCTGATCTCTCTTGCCCTCACCCATCTCAGTATTTCTCCACCCAGATGGGGAGAGATCCCGCCCCCCTTCAGGAGATGTCTAATTGGTACAATCATTACACTCTTTACCCCAGTGAAAACACAGAACAGATGAGTAGCGTGCCTGTTTTAACAAGTGTATGTAATCAAATAGACCCACTATGGTGATGAGAAAGATGATCTGGGTAAATGAGATTCTTCACTCTTAAATTAATTTGCAGGCTATAAATGACAACAAATGTAGTCTCCTTAGTTGTATGTCTTTATACCTAGGAAAAAGATATTTACTAAATAAATACCTGTAAGTGAAGAGTGTGTGAAATCTTTTCATATTGGACCTTGAGTTGCTTTATTCATTGAGGACTTATTTTCCTCTATTATTGTTCTTTTAATAGATTGATGTGAACACTAGTTAATATCACGTAGAAAAGCTTAATTGTGAAACTGTCTGAAAATCAAATGTATTATCCTCTTCAATACTACATAGCTCTATGAATTTTTAAGCTACAATACAGAAAATAATAGCAAATAAATGCCACCCAGAGTGATAATTTAAATAATAATATCTTTGCTGAATAGGACCTTACCCTTCCAAAGGCAAAAAAAAAAAAAAATAATAATAATGCAAGGAAAAAGACAGCTCAGGCTCTTAGGAATATGCTGTAGAGTTAAGACTTAAGACACTACCAGGTGCAATCTCAGGTGAAAGAACATATAAATGAGTTCCATCACAGATTGTATACCATAAATACAGATGGTGGTAAGCAAGGGCTTTGTGATAGGAGGTTATCAGAAAAACTTTCTTCTTTCTTATTTATATCTGACTGTAATGGGACAAGAGGATCCCCACACAGGAATTTAAGGCAAAATTGTTTTGTTTTGTTTTGTTTTTCTTTTACAACTTTATTGAAATAAATACTGCATACTATAAAATTCACCAAACTGAAGTTTTGAAATAAATACCTTTTACTAAATTTATACAGTTGTCCATCCATCAAATAAGCCAGCCTTAAAACTTTTTCATCAGTCTCCAAAATTCCCTTGAAATTGGTTGCAGTAAATTTCTATGTCCATCTTCCTCCAGCCAGAGGCAATCGTTCTTTTGCTTTCTGTCATAATAATGTAACTTTTTTAGAAGAGACAGTTTTTCAAAACTGTGAGTTAGCAAAATGCTATTAGACTGAATTAATATTAAAGATATATCACTAGATTATTACTGGATGTATCTAGATGTATAATTTCCTTTTATTTATCTATTCAACCATAATAAATATTGAGGTTATTTCTACTTTTGATGATTATGAATAATGCTAATGTTAACATTCACTTAGAGAATTTGTGTATATAAACAATTTACCTCTATAGATTACAAAGAGTGGAATTACTGTGCTGCATGCTAAATGTATGAATAATTTTAAAAGAAACTGTAAAACTGTTTTCTGAAGTGGCTGCCTCATTTAATATTCTTTTTTTTTTTTTTTTTTTTTTGTAGAGACAGAGTCTCACTTTATGGCCCTCAGTAGAGTGCCGTGGCCTCACACAGCTCACAGCAACCTTCAACTCCTGGGCTTAAGCGATTCTCTTGCCTCAGCCTCCCAAGTAGCTGGGACTACAGGCGCCCGCCCCAACGCCCGGCTAATTTTTGGTTGCAGTTTGGCCGGGGCCAGGTTTGAACCCGCCACCCTCGGTATATGGGGCCCGAGCCTTACCAACTGAGCCACAGGCGCCTCCCTCATTTAATATTCTTATACATAAGGAATGTAAGAGGGTTCCAGTGACTCCATATCCTAGCCGACACTTACTAGTTTCTTATCTTTTAATTATAGCTATTCTATTAGGCATATACAGATGTCTCATTGTGGATTAAATTTGTGTTTTACTAATTACCAGTAGAATTTAGACCTTTCCATACATTTACTAGCCATTAAAAGTGACTATAATAAGCAATTTTTTTGTCAGCTAATTAGAAAACAAAATGAAATTTCTGGAAAGACACAAAGTACTAAAACTGACTTAGAAAGAAATATAAAATCTGAACTTGACAGAGGGTTTCCTGACTCAAGGCTGGACAGCGGCCCACCCATTCTGTAGGCCCAGGTGAGCTCATAAACCAGACCCCCTATCTCTAAGCAGAAACAGACTGCCCTTTCCAGGCCACACTCTCTGGGCTTTAGCAAGGTCATAAACAAGCAGCCTGAAAAGTTCTGGGTGGTTCTACCTTGAGGAGGGAGCACACATCCTAATTCCTTCCCTGAGGCAAAAACTGCAAGGACCTACTACTATATATATCCCTAGACAAAGGACCAATGCAGAGACTTCAGACTTGGGTCTTCCCCTTGCCAGAGCTCTGATGCTTTTAACTCATTCAGTATTCCTTTCTCTGTAATAAATCCTATCTTTCCACTGATCTGTGGTCTGTGGGTTCATTCTTCAAATACCAGAGACCAAGGACCTACTGCAGAAATTCCAATTCCAGTAACAAACACATACATAACAAAAAATGAAATTCATAATTAAAAATCTCATCAAAAAGATAAGCCCACGTCAGACGGCTTCTCATTTTATGTATATGTATACCTAAGCACACACACACGTGTTGCAGTGCAGGAAGGAGCAGCAACGCGTGTACTGAGAATTCCCTGAGAGGGGACTTTCCCAACCACCAGGAGTCGGAGGTGGAGGGAGAAATGCTGAAAAATCACCAGGCACAGTTTTTGTGAAAAAGTCTGCTGAGACCAGGAGACAGTGACTGTGTCAGCCTATATCCAGGCAGATAGATGCCTCCCTATCTGAATTCTCAAAATGTTTTACTGAGATTTTAGGGCATGTGTTTCCAGAATGAAGAAGTAAAGTGTTAATAGTCTCATGACTCAATAAAGCCCATGGTCTTGGATTATGAAAAATGTCATCAGGATGGAGTCACTAAATCATAGAATAGTTCTCAAGGGTGGTACCAAGTAGCTAACCAAAAAAGTTGCCTTAGGGAGGATGGATACAGTTAAAGCCTTCAGGCTAGATTGTCTAGGCTCAAGGGTAATTTTTAATTCTCCTTTAACTCGCTGATACCGTTTCCACTAAGCTGCTGAATTTTACTCAGATGTCCCCAAACTACGTTTCAGTTCAGTGGGTGAACATTCAGACCCTCCTTGCCACTGTTGATGTGCTGAGCAGTGGAGGGCTAAGACCCAGGGCCATTCCCCTATGAATCCTCTGGAATGTCTGCCTGCATTATCTTTCAACCCCCACACACATACATATATACAGATGTGTGCATGTGTACACACACACATACACACACACACTACCTTTGATGAATTCTGACAATACTATGGTCAAGCCTGTTTATAATTACTAATTCTTTTTTAGATTCCTACTTTCTTACTATCTTGCATGTAAAGGCTATATATAGGTCAACCACACTGGAAGACTGTTGCACAGTCTGAAATAAACATACAAAATGTTCTTAAAGATGATAAGAACATATTAAATCAGATGCTTTGCTTATTTCTATCATATTATTTCTTTATCCAGCTTTCAATTGCCATTTGATTCAATATTTTATCACTTCCTGAGTTATTATTTCTGAATTGATTTTTTTCCTAAATTTTAAACACTGTCATGAGCTTTTGGTCACCTGCATTCTACTCCAAGTTAGGTAACAAAATCATGAAATTTTTGAAGGGAATGGCAATGTTAAAAATCTGCTGAAATTCCTGCAGACTCTGTGTGGTTATAGTTAAGGTTAAAAAAAATGACATATGTTTTGACATGCTTAAGTTTATTTGATCCTCAACAATTTTTCAGGTAGCTTGGACTTGTAATTTTAACAAATTTTACTCTGTTGTGTAGGGAAAGTTTATAAAGAAAATATGACAGGCCAGTCACAATTTTTTTTTCCAGTCATAATTTTTTAAAGAAAAAATATTCACAAAACCTTTTAGGGAATCAAGTAGTAGAGGACATTTTCCAAGTCATCAAAGAGGCCAGTATTATTACTCTACTATCACATTTAGACGAAAGCATCACAAGAAAAAAACATTCGAGAACATCCATCTGAACACAGATATAAAACATAATAAGAAAGTATATAACAGCCTTAATTCAGAAATATACAAAATAATTACACCTCATGATGAAGTGAAATTTAGTCTACGATTACAAAGTTGATTTAATATTCTAAAAGCAATTGATGTATGATACCATTTTAATATAATAAAGAACAAAACCACATGATAATCTAAATAGACAGAAAAATGTATTTGACAACACTGATCTTTTAATAACAAATCTCAAACAGTAGTAATAAAGGGAAAGTTCTTCAACTTGATGAAGAGCAACTATAAAACACCAAAGCTAAACTTTCTTGTCAAAGACTGCTTTCTCCTTGAAACAAGGGAAACTCAATATTGTCCCTGAGACTTTGGCCATTGCAATAAAACAATGCCCAGAAATAAAGGCATGGGGGTTGGAAAGAAAAAGGTAATATAGTCTTTGTTCACAGATGGCGTGATCCTATATGAGCCTATATGTATAAAACTTTAAGTAATCAAGAAAAAATCTATTAGAACTAATAAGTAAGTTAAATGAGATTACATGATATAGATATTTATGCAAAATTCAGCTGAATTCCTCTATGTGTATGCTAGCAGCAAATGATACAAAAATAAAAACAATTGCATTTATAATATCATTTAAAAGTATGAGAACCTTAAGAATAAAATTAACAAGAGAAGTTCAACATATGCTTAATTAAGCAGCACATTGTACCCCTTGATTGCACAAATGTACACAGCTATTATTTAAAAACAAAAAAGTAAATAAAATAAAATAAATCACATAAAAAAAAACATATTTTTAATTAAATCTACAAAGTATTTCTAAGAGAAATTAAAACAAATACACAAGGGACATTCTATATTTATGGCTTGGCAGACTCAAATTGGTAACTGTTTCTTTCTACTAGATCTATGGATTCAAGACAATGCCTATTAAAATTGTAGATGTTTTGTTAAAATTTACAAGCGAATCCTCCAATTTATATAGAAAACAAAATGCCTAGAATCACCTCAGCAATTTTTAAAAAGAAGGGCAAGATTGGAGGACTTACAGTATATGATTGATTTTAAAGCTTAATATTAAGTTCCAGGGTCAAAACAGGGATGATGAGTTAAGGATAGCCATATAGATCAATGAACAGAATTGACAGTACAAATGACATTATTAAATTTCTGGCCAACTGATTATTTAATAAAGGTGCCAAGATAATTTAATGGACAATAATATGCTTTTCAAAAACGGGTTCAAGAACATCGTGATATGCATGCAAAAACACAAACACACACACTTAGAGTTAGACCCTTACCTCATCTAGTGTACAACAACTAATTTAAGATAGACTAGAAGCCTAAATGCAATATCTAAAACCATAAAATTTCTAATGGAAAATATAAAGAAAATCTTTGTGACTTTCAATTAGGCATAATGTTTCATTTTTATTTTTAATTAGTTCATTGTTTTATTTAATTTTTTTAAAGATAGAGTCTTACTCTATCCCCTGGGTAGAATACCATGGCATCATCACAGCTCATAGCAATCTCAAACTTTTGGACTCAAGAGATCCTCTTGCCTCCGCTTCCAAAGTAGCTGGGACTACAGGCACCTGCCACAACACCTGGTTAGTTTTTCTATTTTTAGTAGAGACAGGATCTCACTCTCACTCAGGCTGGTCTTGTACTCTTGAGCTCTAGCAATCCAATTGCTTAGGCCTCTCAGAGGGCTAGGATTACAGGTATGAGCCTCCATACCCAGCCGGCATGATGTTTTTAGATATGACACCAAAAGCATTAACCATAAAATAAAACATTAACAAATGGAACTTCATTAACATTAAAAACTTTTTCACTTCAAGTCACTGTTAAAAAAATACAAGATAGACTGGGAGAAATATTAGTTAATTCCATATGAGATATATGAAATATATGAAGGATATACATATGAAGAACTTTTATAATCTAATAATGAAATTGACGACCCAATTCAAAAATAGGCAAACAACACAAATGGCTATTTTACCAATTAAGACATACAAACATCTGAATTTTATGGCTATGATGGTGAAAAATTTCAGTGTACATGTTAATTATTGCAGCTTCCAAGCCTGTCAGTAGTGACGACTGCCAGTGGGTTTGTCTGACTACTCATAATTCCGACAGAAGGGAACATGCTTCTGTATACTGACTGTTTGCAGTCACCATGCTGGATTTTCCACAGAATTTTTGTCTAGTGATTTTGTTAATGCAATAATAGCATCTATATTGTGTAGTTAAAAGACATAAAAATGAGCAGCAAATCTTACTTTAAGATTCTTTGAACTAAGTGATAATTGGGTTACATTCCTGAAATTTTCAAGTAGAAGGAATAACAGACTAATTCCACCTGAGCAGTAGAATAGAAATTGAATAAACACAAGGAATTTTAAAAATGTGTTTACTTTACTGGAAAAGGTGACAGGAATTCATTACACTTAAGTTCTTTCAATTCTTGGGGCAATGACTCTGTAGGAGGTTGAGAATAATAAGTCAACAATTACTGGAAACTGGAGTTTCCATACACCCAGCATAATTACAGTGCTGAAGAAACCATGGTTACAATCAATTATGTCACTGCTCTTTTACACTACTGTTTTCATATTACAATCTTTTTCAGCTATTTAATTTCCTTATAAGGATCTTTTGGTTTTTATAAAACAGGAAATTATATTTCTTAGGAAAAAAAATGTTGATGCTGATTAAATAAATGGGAAATAGAATCACAGTGAAATGAATTAAATGGATTAAAATAAAGTCAATTTCTATGTGGTCCTTTTATAACAAACACAGATTTTATTTTTCTATGGTTACGTTTATAGAGTACAGATGTTGTCCTTTTTTCAAAGAGACCAAGGGAAAAATGTAACCATCAGCACTTACAGATACTGATTTGATGTTTGCCATAAAGTCACAAACTGTGTCACTAGAACAGTGAAGTTTATGATATAGAAATGGACCTGATATCAATAACTTGTATCAGCTCTGGGTGTGAGATCATTACAATTTATTAGTACATAAAAATTTTTACATTTTCTATTTAAAAATATATATAAGTTTGTCAAGCAAAATTATTGAATATAGCAAGTTTTGATTAAAAATTATTGAATATAGCAATTATTGAATAATTTTTATTTTGTTGCATGACACAAACATGCTATCAATATTAAAGCTGTCTTTTCAAGTAGCAAACTTGCAAATAGTCAACTTCATCTTCTGGGATTCCATGTACAAAAATACATAACGTAGATCCTTTGCTTGTTTTGGAAAACAAGATTTTAAAGCAAAAATCTTCTCTTTTATAATAGCTTTGCATTTTTCCCACACAACAGTTCCTAGGATTGCTGATATAAAATTTACATAATGTGTCATAATGTAATGTTCCTTAAATTTTGCAAATTTCTCTATTACTATAATCTCAGACAGTTTCTATCAATTGGTGAACCAGTATTTTTTAAAACAAAGATATAATAATAGCTAATGTCTCCATCAAATCTTCCTAAGTTTTCAATGTTAAATGAATAAAATCCATAATCTCAAGGTCAAAATTCAAGGCAATACAAATGTAATATTGTCTAACTTAGTCATCCCTCCGTCCTCCATGAAATAATTGTTTTCAACAGACTGGAGCATTTATGCGATTATAGGTATGAGCCTCCACACCCAGCCAGCATGATGTTTACACCTACACACAAATTTGCATTCTCTGAAGTCTATTGCTACTTCCATAGGGGAAGCTCTTTGGCACTCTTTGCCTTTTATAATTCTAGCCATACCGCAAGGTCTTATCCAGTCCCCTTTTCTGGGAGGCCTTTTTTAGCTTCTTTAACTCATATGCATATGAGGAAGAAGAAACCCATCAAGGCCAGAGAAAGAACCACCATGCTGTAAAAGATAGATTGAAATATTCCCTGAGCTCACACAAAGAAAGCATTTGTTCCCCTGCACTAGAGTAGTAAGACTTCACAAGATATGGGACTTGAATAGAGTCATCCAAAGGTTCACATCTTAGTAGTGAGGATACATTAAGGCTACAGTAAAGGCTTCTGTGGACTTATCATAACAAATATTAAAAGCAAGACTTGATCATATTTACATGAAAATATCAGAACTGCAGTTCAGAATGACAGTAGCAAAACACAACTTAAAGGAATACAACAAAATTTAGGAACCAATTGCAAAATATAATAATGTTTAACAGGCAAGAAAAAATATTAGGTACAACCAGCAGGAAAATTAGATATATATGTAACTGGGAGAGAGATAAATTGTCATTTAAGATATCTAGAAATGTTATAAATTATGGAAGTTCCAACAAAAAAACCACATGCAAACAAGAACATAAAATAGAAGAACTCTATTAAAAGAAGATAAAGGAAAATGTGAACATGATGAAAGATAAATGAAAGATTAGAAAGGACCTAAATCAAACTTTAAAACAGAACTATAATATCAAAAATAAAAAATATACTATATGGGATTAATGATAGCATAGACATTGCAAAAAAGGAAGATAAAGAGCTTAAAAACAGTGATAGAAACTACTTCTGATAAGTCACAGAGATAAAAAATAAATGACTAACATTAATAATCTGTGCAATAGCATCAGATAGTCTACATTCTGTATGATTAGAGTGGATGGAGGAGAGAAAATAATACTTGGATGAATAATTGCTAAGTTATTTTAAATTGATAACAATTATGTATTCATTGATTCAAGCTCAAAAGACTCCAAGAATAAACACATGGAAAATGATGGCAAGAGATCTCAGTTTCAGATTACTGAGAAAGTTTTCAGAAAAGGAATTTTAGAGCAAAAAAATGTTATGTTTGCAGAAGAATAGGAATAAGGCCATTTGACATCTGGACAGAAACAAGGCAAGTCAGACAATGAGGGAGCTATTTAAACTACTGATGAATAAAAAGGTCAAGCTAGAATTCTTTACCCAGTGAAAATTGTTCAAATTTAAAGGAAATGAAAAGCATTTTTACTCAAAAATTGAGAGAAATTTATACCAGGATCTCTTACTATAAGAAATATTAAAAGTGTTCTTTCATGGAAAGGAACATGATATCATATAAATAAATTTATATGTACACAAAAGAGTACAGAGGACTGCAAATGACACAAATGAGAAATATGTGGGTAAATGGAAAGTATGCTTTTTCTTGTGTTTAATCTTCTTAAAATATAAAGATAAGCCGGGCATGGTGGTACATACCTATAATCCCAGCTCCTTGGAAACTAAGGCAGGAGTGTTACTTGCCTAGAGGTTTGAGGTTTTAGGTCAGCCTAGGCAACGTTAGTGGGACATCCTTAATAAATATACATAAAGTTGACAGTACATAGTCAAACTAAAAACAACAACAAAAGATGTATTGAGACTAATAGCATATGCAGAAGTCAAAGTGCAGAAAGAGTCACGCAGAGGTTGGGGATGGGTGTGGAAGTACACTTCTGAAAAGTACTTTCATTCTGTAAAATGGTCTAAAATTATTTTAAGATAGACAATGAGAGGTTAATGATGCTCATTGTAATGTTAGGAAACCAGTAAGTGTAAAACAAAGATGCATAGCTAATAAGATAATATTGGAGATAAAATAGAGTTATAAATTAATTCAGAGGAAGGCAGAATAATGAATAAGAAAAATAACAAAAATCACACGGACAGAAATAAGGTAAATTTGAACCTTAAAACATTAACAACCGCACTGATTATAAATAGTCTAAGCACCAAATTAAAATCAGACATGTTCAGAGTAATTAAAATAGCATTCTTCAACTGTATGCTATCTCTAAGATACCTATTCTATTTAAAGATAAAGAAGAAAAGGGTCTGAAAGGAAAAAGATTAAAAATAAAGAGATGATTTCATTAGGTTGTCATGATAATCCCATGTATCTACACAGCTAAAACAGATCTTCAAAATATAGTAAGAAAAAGCCAATAGAATTGACAGGACAATTAGATAAATCTAAAATTATACTTTGTCTCATATAAGGTACATAAATTGCTACTTAGAAAAAGCTAGAAAAATATCCAATTAGACACAGGTTAAGGATAAGGAACTGAGAAAGTGAAAAGCAGTTATCAATGAAATATAAAATAGAAAACCAATCAAGAAATACAATAAATTCAAAGTCTGTTCTTTCAACACATCAATACAATTAATAAAATTGTATCAAGATTGAAGAGGAAGCAAAAAAGAAAATAGAAATGATAATGAAAAATCAAGATCAGGAAAAATGAAGAAGAATCATTACAGATCTTACAGATATTAAAAAAGTAATAAAAACTGTGGCATGACACCAATACATTTGAAAATAGTGTAAAATGAAAAAAAGTCACTTCCAAATACAAAACGATGTTCATTCAATATGAATAAATATATAACAAATAATAGCCCTATATTTTATTAAAGAAATTTGATTCATACTTAAAATATAGCCCACAAAAAGAAGCCAAGAGCCAATTTTCTTCACTGTTTAATGCTACCAAAATTTAAAGATGAAACAACATCAATTTTCAGAAAATGTGAGAGAACAAAGGAATTCTCAATTTTATTTATAAGTTCAGCATTATGATATACCAAAACAATAAAGATACACTACAAATATTGAAAAATAAAAATCTACATGTCTCCTAAACAAGTGCAAATTATTTATCAATATCTTAAAAACATAAACATATAGAAAACATCAAATCATCAAGAAAAAGTAGAGTTCATCCCAGAAATGCAAAATGTGGTCAATATTTGAAAATCAGTCAATATAATATACCATGTTAGTTACTAAAAATTAAGACTACAGATGTCTCAGAGGTAGGATAAAAATATTAAAAATTTGGTGGCACCTGTAGCTCAGTGGGTAGGGTGCCGGCCACTTACCTCAATGCTGGAGGGTTCAAACCTGGCCTGGGCCAGCTAAAACAACAATGACAACAACAACAACAAAAATAGCCAGGAGTTCTGGCAGGTGCCTGTCGTCCCAGCTACTTAGGAGGCTGAGGCAAAAGAATCGCTTAAGCCTAAGAGTTTGAGGTTGCTGTGAGCTGTGATGCCACGGCAATCTACCCAGAGCCACAGCTTAAGACTCTGTCTCACCAAAAAAAAAAAAAAGGAAAAGAAAAGAAAAATTCAATACTCTTTTATTAAAAGAAATAAAGTCTTCTTATACTGGGAATATTGGTGAACTTCCTCAATCCGATTAAAGAAGTCTATAAAAGTGATTGCTCTTGTCATCATATATATGGAAATGGAAAATTGTAGCTAAATGTACCTTTATTTACATAATATTCATTATAAAATTTTACAAAGAGGTGGCCAATACGTAATATATGTTTTATAAAAATTTTATAACATTTTGTATTTATATAAAATCCTACAAAAATCATTTAATTGGATATTAAATACATACTATCGTTATAATTTTATTTTTACTAGAAGAAGAAAATCAGTTTCTATTAAACATCTACAGTTTCCAAGCCAGGTAGTAAGTCATTTTTTCTACATTTGTAATCTCCACTAGTTTTCAAAACTACCCTTGTGGGAGATATTAGCGCTTCCATTTTATACTTGCATTTGTGGCTCTGACATGTATCTGCTTCTGGTATGCTGTTGTGTTTTCATTGATAATCCAAGATGTGAATTTTCTGCCATTAACATTGATAGTGATTGAAGTATTAACTATTGTAGTTCACATATCTTAATATGTAAATGCATCAAATAGAAATGTTATAGCACTGTATTTTCTTATTGCAGAGTGTGTTCACATGTGTATTTAATATATAAACATATATATTTTTACATGTATATACACACATATATAGATAGGCTAGCGTCTCAACTGTGGACTCTACCCATGGTAGACATGACTTAATAGATCTATTTTAGTTAACTTCAGAAATATCTGAATATAAAGAATACAGTATCAATAATAATTAATTTGGCTATTCTTGTATTATTTAGATCAGCCTGTGGCAGACTACTGCCAATGAGCCAAACCATGTGAGTTATTTTTCTACTGTCATTAGGGGAAGAATTTTACATTTTTAAAGACTGATTAGAAAACACAAATATTGCAGTGACCACCTATACTCTGCAAAGCCTAAGTGGCCCTTTTCGGGGGGAAAAAAATCTGATCTCTGGTTTAGACACATAAAGCAAGATACCAGAAGAAGAAAATGGAAGATAGATATGAGTCATTTACTCCAATTCTGAGTTAACATCCACATTATAAATATATACATATTGATTTTCTCCTGATCATCACTAAATGGCAGAGCTCTCTAGATTTTCTAAAGATTGTATTTATTCAAGGACACTGATGTGAAATAGTGTAAATCCTTAATCTTGATTTAAAAATGTTAATCACAAAGTAGTCATGATGATTGGCTGCAGAGAATTTTAAGCAATATTAAAATAATTAGTAAAATACAAAATGGTTATGTATTTTGTCTACACAAGGGAGAAGTATTAATTTCATAGAGACCAAGACAACAGTATTGTGTTAGTTAGGGGGAAAAAAACATACGTTTCATAGCTTGTATTTGCAGTATTTGTTTATATAAGAAAACAAGTCTTCAATTAGATTAAATTGAGGAATTATTGAAGTTAGCTGATTAGTCTTGAGAAGTTCATATCATTAGTTTTTAAAAAAGTTAAAAGATAACCAACAGAACAAAAAAATGACATTAAATCATGAAGGAGGAATACTTCATGAGAAAAAATATCACTGGAATAATAGAGAGAGTATGTAAGATAGGGAGAACTAATTTCTCTGTAGCACTGATTTCATGATCAAAATAAGAATACCTGGCTTGGTGCCCGTAGCACAGTGGTTACGGCGCCAGCCACCTACACCGAAGCAGGCAGGTTCGAACCTGGCCCAGGGCCAGCTAAACAACGACAACTGCAACAAGAAATAGCCGGGCGTTGTGGCAGATGCCTGTAGTACCAGTTACTTGGGAGGCTGAGGCAAGAGAATCGCGTAAGCACAAGAGTTGGAGGTTGCTGTGAGCCGTGAGGCCATAGCACTCTACCAAGGGCGACATAGTGAGACTCTGTCTCAAAAAGAAAGAAAGAGTACTTGAAACACTGTATTTAAGGAAGACATTTTCTAGGGTCAATGGCAGGTGACAACTAATATGTCTGAAAACATACCACTTGATCAGGAGTTTAAATAGATTATATCTGAATATTTTCCATGATAAAGAAAATATTTTATTTTCTTTAGATTTGTTCAGTAAAAATAAGTGAGAATAAAAAGTATAATATCTTCACTATTAAAAATAATGGCAACATACAGGTCATAAGCTGTTGCTATAATCACAAACTGTAACAGATATGACAAATGAGCATTTTAATTATTCACATGATGTGGTGTATAGTTTGATGATTTCAAAAATTATTGTAATTGCTCCATAAATGATTGTGTTGTTGAATGTATGACTATATTTAGGATTGCTACACTAAAACAGTCAACTCTTTTTTCTTATAATCAAACAATTAGATGAGTGGATGTGAACCTTGTACACAAATCTGAGCTGAATATTCTAAATATATATTTAGTAGAAATTCATTTAATGGTTATAATATATTCAACTTGTTTGAGACTTAAATGACCAAGTTTGATCTTTTATTTTTGAAGAATACTTTGAAAATCCATGCGCTCACTGCAATGTATGTAAATATACAGAAAAACTGGTGTTAGAGTTTAATCTTGAATAATTTGAAAAATAATTTAATCTTAATAATTTGAAAAATATTTGCTGATAATAGGCTTGAGAAATCAATAACACTTAATAATTATGAATATCAATCTGACATGAAGGCAAGTTTCTGCCGCACCCCCGGCATCAAGCCGTGGCGGGATGGCTCTGTCCGCGTTGTAAAAACTGTGGTAAGGCGGTGAGTGCTCCCCGGAGCGTTGCCCCCGGTCCCCCTGGCCTGCAACAGCAGCGCATAAGTTGCCTAGCATGCCTTTTAGTGAACGTAAGAATTCATGAGGTGCGGCATAAAGGCCTGAATAACCTTTACCCTGAAACCTGTTTGAAACTTGTTTGTTGAGTTGAATGGTTAATTGTTGCTTGAATGTCCTCAGAAACTAAGAATAAACATAATGACCTACTAATCCATGACTTCATCTATACAATGGAGACTAAATGTCTCCAAGGGAACACGTTCCCACCATAAAGGTCAGTTAATTGAAACAATGTATCAAGAGAATGCAGGGATGATAAGTTAAGATGTTCCTACCAGATACCCGCTCCCTCCGGTCTCTTATCTCTACCTTATGTCCCTTTGAAACTGTTTCTTTGAAATAAGTTTTCTATGAAATTGCTTTCTCTATAATTTTGTCACTATACACTTAAAACATATACATAATTCACTATCAATTCACTAACAACATAAAAATCATAATCAAATATAAAAATATAAAAATACAAAATGTGAACAAAGCAGTTTTACAAAGAAAGAAGGTTTAAACATAGATAAAGAGAAGTAAAAGAGTAACTGCTGATAAGCAGCAGTCCTTTGTTCCCCCTTACGGGCAGAAACATTGTCTAAGAAAAGACAGTTGACTACTCCCATCTACAAAACTCGATAAGAACTTTGTAAGCATCAGCAAGTCATAAAAATATCTTTTGTAGTTTGTAAGACATTGTCAAAAATGTATAAATACCATGCCTAAAAATCAGTAAAGTACAACTGCTTTCTTCATCATCCTTGGTGTGTGGCAGTTTGTCATTTTCCTGCGTCGCCCTTTCAATCAACCTGAGCCGTTCTCGCCCTGAAAGCCCTCGGACTGAGACTCATTCGACTGGCGGTCCGCGGCAGCTGGCGCCTCGAACAGGGACCTGAAGGACAGGTGATCTTTCTTTTTCTTTCTTTCCTCTCTTTTTCAGATTGAAGGCGACTCTCACCAGGGAGCTGCAGTCCCGCCGGTAAAGGCTGACCGGTTAAGTGTGAGTAATCCGCAGGACAACATGGGGCATACATTGGGTAAGGAAGAACACATGCTCAGTGTCATGATACAGCGTTTGTTAGAAAAAAATGGTTTTCATGTGTCTCTCAAACGGTTGGAGGAGCTTATGCATTTCATAAAGTTGGTTAGTCCTTGGTTTCTGGAGGAAGGCTCTCTCTCTCTCTCCGACTGGAAGAGAGTGGGACGCGAAATGCGGAAATACATGCAAGAACATGGAGAGAAGGTCTTGCCCCCTCAGGCTTTTCCTTTATGGTTACAAGTTAGAGAACTTTTAGCTGACAATACCTTTTTAGAAGCATTTATAAGAGAAACTGATTCGGAGGTTGGTGATCCTGAATCTAAAGGGGCACCGATTCCTGATGAGGTTCCCCCCGAGGTTCTTAAAGATCCTGAACCGGTACCAAACACTGAGAGCGTTGTCCCTTCGGCTCCAACGCTCAAAGACATTCTACCACCACTCCCACCGGTCGATAATTCCTCAGACAGTGACGAGTGGGATGTGGTCGATGAATTTACTAAACCAGATGAGAGGGACAGAATGAATGATTTTATTCACCCCCGCCGAGCTTACCCGGCTGTTCGTGTCCCAAAAGTCACATCTAAGACAACCTCACAAGCTCCGCTTCCCCGCGTACCTCCTTGTCTCCCTCCGCCGCCCGCGGGCTTTCAAGCGGCGGTGCGAGAAGCCCGTCAGCAGGGAGATTTTACATTTGCTTTCCCGGTACGCTTTCCCACTGAGGATAGGGCACCACCCACCTGGGAACCTCTGTCGTTAAAGACGCTTAAAGAACTGCAACAGGCTGTCCGTACATCGGGAGCTTCTGCCCCTTATACCTTACAAATTGTGGAATCAATTAGCAGTCAATGGCTTACCCCGTATGATTGGCAGCAAACGGCCAAAGCCACGCTTTCCCCAGGTGATTATATTTTATGGAGAACAGAGTATGAAGATAGATGTAGAGAAAGTATTAATCAACATGTAGGAAGAAAAGCACAGCCCACGCTGTCCATGCTTCTAGGGACAGATGAATTTGCTTCTTTTGAAAATCAAATTAAACTACCCCGACAATTTTTAGAGATAGTCAGCCATAATGCAGTCTCCGCTTGGCGAAAAATACCTCCTCCGGGAACCAAGGGCACAACTTTAGCAGGCATAAAACAGGGTATGGAAGAGTCCTATCCTGACTTTATTTCTCGCCTGGAAGAAGCTATTAATAGAATGCTTCCACCATCAGAAGGCACAGAATTATTACTCAAGCAATTAGCTTGGGAAAATGCAAATACGCTGTGTCAGGACTTAATACGTCCACTCAGGAAAACAGGTACCTTACAAGATTATATTAAAGCATGCATGGATGCCTCACCAGCAATTGTCCAGGGAATGGCGTTTGCTGCAGCTATGCGGGGTCAAAAATTTAGTTCATATGTTAAAGGTGCTTTTGATAGAGACCCCAGTAATACATGTTTTGGGTGTAATCCCCCACATGACTTGCCCACTTGTTATAACTGTGGGAAGCCAGGTCATATACAGAAGGATTGTAAGAAATCCACCGGTGCTAATAATAATAATAATAAGTCCCGTGGATTACCCCCGGGACCATGCCCTCGTTGTAAGAAGGGCAGGCACTGGAAAAATGAATGTAAATCTAAATTTCATAAAGATGGAACCCCCTTGTCAGACAAGGGTGCTAACTTTATTGATACCAACCAGACAAAAAACTAGATAAGGGGCGTTCTCCTAGCCCCGACTCCAAGGGAGAGTCTCCTGCTCCTACCGCAGTACGACCTAAGTTAGAGCCCACATCTACTATTAATTGTATACCACCTGAATGGACAATTCATGATCTCCCACGTGGGACTCCTGGCAGTGCAGGCTTAGACCTTGCCAGTTCTAAAGATATAATCATATCCAAACATGATGGTGTTGTGTTAGTTCCCACAGGAATAAAAGGAAAGTTATTGCCAGGTACTGTTGGTGTTATATTGGGACGAAGTTCCAATTACACCAAACATTTTGAAGTTGTTCCAGGAGTAATCGATTCTGATACTGAAAATACAATTAAAGTCATGGTAAAGTCTCTAGTAGAAACTACACAAATTCATAAGGGACAAAGAATTGCTCAATTACTATTGTTGCCATATATACCACTCCCCACTTATCACTTACATGATGCCAGGGGAGAGGGACAGTTTGGATTTACTGATAAAGATTGTGTGGCTCTTATACATGATTTATATGATAGACCGATGTTAAAAATGAAAATAGAAGGCAGGCCCATTAAGGGCCTGATGGACACAGGCGCTGATGTAACCTGCATTGCTGCCTCCGACTGGCCGAGATCCTGGCCGGTTCATCGAACTGGGTCTTCTTTAGTTGGTCTCGGTTCTGTTTCTGGTGTCATGCGTAGTACATCTCATTTGTTATGTGAATATAAGGACAAGAAAATTTACTTTCAACCTTATGTGTTACCCTCTCTACCCTATACTTTATGGGGACGAGATCTTTTACATGTCCTAGACATGAAACTAGTCACAGGGGATCAACTGAACGATCAGTGTTTTTCATAGGGGCCACTGCAGAAAACTATGCCTGTAAGATAAAATGGTTAACAGATGTTCCTGTGTGGGTTAGTCAGTGGCCCCTAACAACAGAAAAGTTACAGGCATTACAAATTTTAGTACAAGAACAATTAGATAAAGGTCATTTAGAGGAATCCACTAGTCCATGGAACACTCCTGTGTTTGTCATTAAGAAAAAATCTGGCAAATGGAGACTTTTACAAGATTTAAGAGCAGTAAATGCCATTATGGAAGACATGGGCTCCCTTCAACCTGGGCTTCCGTCTCCTGTAGCAGTACCAGAACAATGGTCACTTATAATTATAGATCTGCAAGACTGCTTTTTTACTATTAATTTACATCCTGAGGACTGTCCTCGTTTTGCTTTCAGTGTTCCTTCTCTAAACTTACAGGAACCGTTTAAAAGATATCAGTGGAAAACTTTACCACAGGACATGAAAAACAACCCTACCTTATGCCAAAAATTTGTGGCGGCTGCATTAGCAGCACTGAGAAAACAATTTCCTAGTGCTTACATAATTCATTATATGGATGATATCTTGCTAGCTCATCCTGAGCTGCCAAAAGTACAGCTAATGCTAGAAAAGGCTATAGAACAATTAACTAAATTTGGCTTAGTCATTGCCCCAGAGAAAATTCAGAGAGATAAACCATTAAGTTATCTGGGACAATGGATTCACTCTGACTATATTGCACCTCAAAAGGTGCAAATAAGGAGAGATAAATTACAAACTCTTAATGATTATCAAAAATTACTGGGAGAAATAAATTGGATTCGACCTTTTCTGAAGATTACTACGGGAACCCTTAGTCCTTTGTTTACTATCTTACAGGGAGACTCTAATCCCCGTTCCCCTAGACATTTAACTCCAGAAGCCTTGCAGGCTTTACAAGTTGTTGAACAGGCTTTAACTCAAGCTAGGGTTAAACAAATTAATTATCAAAACCCATGGTCTTTACTCATTTTTTCTACTGAGTATACTCCTACAGCTTGCCTATGGCAGGAAGGTATTTTAGAATGGATTCATTTACCACATGTTCAGACAAAGATTGTTGCTGATTATCCATACCTGGTGTCTTTATTAATTGATAAAGGAAGAAAAAGATCACGGGAATTATTTGGTAAAGATCCTCATGTAATTGTAACTGCTTATAATAAAACTCAAGTGGAACAACTATTTCAAAATAATGATGATTGGGTATTGGCCTTACAAGGCTATGCAGGTCAAATCTTATACCATTATCCTAAACATCCTTTAATTGAATTTACAAAAACAGTTTCACTTATATTTCCTCTTATGTGTTCCAAACAGCCTCTGTCTGACGCAATAACCTTGTTCACAGATGGCTCCTCTACAGGTCGAGCTGTAGTTTTTAGCCCAGGCCTGTCTCCTCTTATTAAAGAGGTCACACAAGCCTCTGCCCAACAAACAGAATTATGGGCTCTAATCTCGGCCTTTAATAATTTCAAACAAAGGTTTAACTTGTACACAGATTCAAAATATATTGCTTCTCTTTTTCCGGCTCTTGAAACTGCTCTTTTAACAGGAACCTCAACTATTTTACCTCTATTAAAGAAACTACAAACTTTAATTCAGCAAAGGAATAATCAATTTTATATTGGTCACATAAGAGGACATACTAATTTACCTGGCCCTTTGGCCCAAGGAAATGCCACTGCAGATTTATTAACACGTACTATAGTGGCATCAGTGGCCGACGCTGAAGAAAGCCACGCCTTACATCACCAAAATGCTAACGCATTAAGAAAAATGTTTCAAATTACTAGAGAACAGGCAAGACAAATAGTCTTAAAGTGTAAATCCTGTCCTGTTACTCATCATCCTTTAAAATTTGGTGTTAATCCTCGGGGTTTACGCCCCAATGTATTATGGCAAATGGATGTAACACATGTGTCTAGTTTTGGAAAATTACAATATGTACATGTTACTGTTGATACTTTTTCTCATTTTATCTGTGCCTCTGCAAGACCTGGCGAGGCCTACAAAGATGTTGTACAACACCTATTTTACTGCTTTCAGCAGCTAGGTGTTCCTCATCAATTAAAAACAGACAATGCTCCAGCTTATACCTCTCGAGCATTTGAACAATTTTGTATACAGTGGAAAATTGCTCATTCTACGGGGATCCCTTATAATCCTCAGGGTCAAGCGATTGTTGAAAGAACTAATCAAATATTAAAATTACAAATTGAACGCCTACAAAAAGCTCATAAATATTTCTCTCCTCATCATATTTTAACCCATGCTTTATTCGTCCTAAATCACCTTAATGTAAACTCCAACAATTTAACCCCTGCTCTCTCCCATTGGCAGCCACAATCGGCTGCCACCCTTCCTAAAGTTCTTTGGAAAGATTTATTATCGGGCCAATGGAAAGGCCCTGATGTATTGTTAACCTCCGGACGAGGCTATGCTTGCATATTTCCACAGGATGCCGACTCTCCCGTCTGGATTCCAGACCGGCTCATCAAACCGGCTCCTCCGGAGACCCCGGCGCAGAAGACAACGCCTGCGGCGGATGAAGATCCTATCTGCACAAATGAGGACGACTGTGGAAATTTCACCGAAACCCTCCAAGACCACGTGGACACAGATCCGTGCCCTGGTGAAACAAGCTAAACAACTTCTCATATCTCAAGGAAACCCTCTAACTCCTACAATGTACTTTCTTGCGTTTCTATCACTAATCTCTACTCCTAAGGTAGAAACTGCAGCTTATTGGTCTTATGTGCCTAATCCTCCTCTGCTACACCCTGTGGGCTGGCTAGATCCAGACCCCATAAAAATTCTTTCTAATGATTCTATCCGCTTAGGAGGTTTAACTGACTCAGAATCCAGACATCATGCTGCGGCTTTAATTAATTTCACTGGCAAAGCCGACTCCTTGCCTATTTGCTTTACTTTAAGAGGCAACACACCTCCTTTTTGTTTACCTACTAGCTACAGGGTATTTTTAACTGATGCTCCAGATCCTCATGATGCAAATAGACGTTATGTTTGGGAATATGAGTTACAAACTATTGGAAGTCCTAATTATAATGAAACCTGTTTATCTGTTAACTCATTACCTCTCCCTAACTGTAAAGAAAAATATAGAAATAAAAATCAATTCTGGGAATCATCATTAACTAAAACACCTACTTGGCTTTCCTGTGGATTCCCAAATGCTGCCAACAAGCATTCTCCTATAAATTCAAACACAGTCATCTGGGATTATTCTCCTACTTCTTGTTTTGATCATAATAAATATTTCTCGAACCAATTAGATAAATTTCATCAGTATCAGTGGTCTGGTACTCCCCAACCAATACGACGATGGTTCACACCTGGTCTAGTTGAGCCCATATGGGTAGCTCAAGACAAAAATAAAACTCAAATACACTATGATTTATTTAGACTTGTTGCTGCATCCAACTTAATTTTAGAAAAGAAACCTAATATGCCAAAACCAAATGCAATGTCAGTAAGAACTTGTGTTGGATATCCATATGCTCTACTTTTAACTCCAAATAAGTATTTAACTATTACACAATCTAAAAACTCTTATCATATTTCTTGTACCGCTTGTAAAGTTACAAATTGTCTTACTTCTACTGATTTATTCAATGAACGCTTGTTTAATTCTGTTTTAATTGTTAAAAGACCCTCTTATGTACTATTACCTGTTGATTTACAAGATGATCCTTGGTATGATAATTCTGCTTTACAAGTTTTACATACTGTTAATCAGTTAATTCGACCTAAGAGGTTTGTAGCTGCTTTAATTCTCGGTATTTTAGCTTTAATTTCTATAGTCACAACATTTGCGGTAGCCACTACTGCTTTGGTTCAAGAAGTTCACACAGCTCACTTTGTTAATTCTCTCAGCAGCAACATAACTCTAGCTTTAATGACTCAAGCCAGCATAGATAATAAACTTGAAGCAAAACTTAACATCCTAGAAGAAGTAGTTTTAGCCTTAGGACAAGATATAAAGTTTATACAACATAAACTTCAAACCAGATGTCATTCTGCCTTTCCTGCTATTTGTGTAACTCCTTTACCTTATAATATGTCCACTTCCTGGGACAAAACTAAAGCTCATCTACAGGGTGTCTGGAAGGACAATGATATTACACATGATTTACATACTCTTCAAAAAGATATCACTGCCATCAGTGAAGCTCATTTACCTAGCACTTCTCTTGATTCACTGGCTCAATCCCTCTCTGACAATCTTAAATCTTTAAATCCTGTGTCCTGGATTCAGTACATTGTGTTTATTGTCATTATTGGATGCTTGATATTCTGTGTTGTTTTACTGTTACCTTGTCTCCTTCGTTGTGTCTTTTCCTCCTTAAAGGCTGTTCGCCAAGACCTCTTTGAGCTACGTTTCATTAACAAAAAAGGGGGAAATGCCGCACCCCCGGCATCAAGCCGTGGCGGGATGGCTCTGTCCGCGTTGTAAAAACTGTGGTAAGGCGGTGAGTGCTCCCCGGAGCGTTGCCCCCGGTCCCCCTGGCCTGCAACAGCAGCGCATAAGTTGCCTAGCATGCCTTTTAGTGAACGTAAGAATTCATGAGGTGCGGCATAAAGGCCTGAATAACCTTTACCCTGAAACCTGTTTGAAACTTGTTTGTTGAGTTGAATGGTTAATTGTTGCTTGAATGTCCTCAGAAACTAAGAATAAACATAATGACTTACTAATCCATGACTTCATCTATACAATGGAGACTAAATGTCTCCAAGGGAACACGTTCCCACCATAAAGGTCAGTTAATTGAAACAATGTATCAAGAGAATGCAGGGATGATAAGTTAAGATGTTCCTACCAGATACCCGCTCCCTCCGGTCTCTTATCTCTACCTTATGTCCCTTTGAAACTGTTTCTTTGAAATAAGTTTTCTATGAAATTGCTTTCTCTATAATTTTGTCACTATACACTTAAAACATATACATAATTCACTATCAATTCACTAACAACATAAAAATCATAATCAAATATAAAAATATAAAAATACAAAATGTGAACAAAGCAGTTTTACAAAGAAAGAAGGTTTAAACATAGATAAAGAGAAGTAAAAGAGTAACTGCTGATAAGCAGCAGTCCTTTGTTCCCCCTTACGGGCAGAAACATTGTCTAAGAAAAGACAGTTGACTACTCCCATCTACAAAACTCGATAAGAACTTTGTAAGCATCAGCAAGTCATAAAAATATCTTTTGTAGTTTGTAAGACATTGTCAAAAATGTATAAATACCATGCCTAAAAATCAGTAAAGTACAACTGCTTTCTTCATCATCCTTGGTGTGTGGCAGTTTGTCATTTTCCTGCGTCGCCCTTTCAATCAACCTGAGCCGTTCTCGCCCTGAAAGCCCTCGGACTGAGACTCATTCGACTGGCGGTCCGCGGCAAGTTTCTGGAGTTTGAAAGATATATATCTGAAATGTTTCATCAGAGTTTTTAGATCTGTCTTGTAAATATGTGTATCATGAGTATAAGTTAGATTTCAGCTTGTGGTTTTTGTGTCCTAAGATGGAAAAAGAGAAAAAACATCTACCTTGAACATGATTCCAATAAAATTTCATGAAGCATCTGAAATCTTCACAAAATAACCAAAAAAATAACACAAAATCTGAACTTTGTGTTATTTCTGGAAATCTATAAATAGCAGATGTTTATCTCTCAGGTTATGGGTAGGAAAACTGAAATTTTTAACTTAAAAAGTATCCTAATTGGTGCTGTTGTGTTAGGAGTTTTCTTTGTATTAATTAGACCCAAAACATGTCTGAATGGATAAAAATAAAATAGACATTAAATCTTAAAAACACTAATTTGGAGTATAGCAATGACCCTTTATCCACAGGGGATATCTTCTAAAACGCCCCAGTGGATGTCTGAAACCATTAATATTACGGCATCCTGTATGTACTATAAGGTTAAGAGTTTAACAGCAAGAATTTTATAAAATAACAATTATAAAAATACACCATAATGAAAGTCATGTGAATGTAGTCTCTCTCTAAATATTACCTTCTTGTGATTTGTCTCTCAGAACGTAGAGTGCTATTTACTTAGTGACTAAGGGCCAGGATCATAGTCAAAATGGACATGCTGGACAGTGATGATTCATGTCATGAGATTCAGTCACACTATGCAGAATGCATGGAATGTAATTTAAAACTTGTAAATTGTTTATTTCTGAAATTTTGCATTTAATGATTTGGGCTGTGGTTGACTGTGGGTGACACGGCAGAAGCAACGGCGGGGCACAGTGGTAGGATTTGAAGGGTGGTGTAGGAGACCACAGTATTGAATGCCCCTAAATGCAGATGCAACTTGATTTTAGGAGCAGTTGCTCCCTGTTGGCATTTCCTCTAAAAAAACTGAACCTCTGTGCAACCCTATTTTTAATCTTGTCTTGGTATGATATTTTGTGAATGGGAAAGAAACCTACAGTGTTTGAAAGTGTAAATAGATTAGTCAGTGTTTCAGGCCTAAGCCTTAAAATGTTTCATAGTCATAAATGTTTATCTTCTGATTCTTAACCACAGTCACACTTCCTCTGCTCTCTCTTCTGTTCCTCCTCTTTCTCCTGTTTATTTAAGCATCATATACCTACCTAAAATAGAAGTTCATGCTATTAATACACCACAGTACCAAAATTGTCTTTTTGTACCTTTTATCAGGCTTTCTTGCATCTTTTCATGTCAGCTGTTGTCAGAGTTTGAACCACTGGGGTTACATTTTCAATCTTATATTTGTATTTAAATCATATTTGTCATTTATTAGGTTTATTTGTCTTAGTATCCTGATCTATTTTTTCATATTTATTTTTTTACTGATAGTAATTGTGTTTATTCATAGGGTACCACGTGTGGTGTTTTGGTAGACACTATAAGAATGAACAAAGTCATTTCTTAACAATAAAGGAATCAATATTTGGGGAGACAGAATACTATTAAAGGTTCAGGTACCTAGCTGTGAGCTTTAAAATACATGAAGCAAAACCTAATAAAAAGAAAAGAAGGAATAATTAAACCCATACAGTTCAGTATTTTGGCATTCCTTTTAAAATAACTAATAGAACAAATAAACCAAGTAAACAGAAAATCATTAGTGATATAGTAGACTCAATGTTTATAAATTGACTGTAAATGACATTTTAAGAATATTCCACCCAATGAGACCAGAATGTTAACTTATTTCAATGCAAAGGAGAATATTTTACAAAATAATCTGATTCAATTAAAAAGCTCAAACTGTGCAATAGCAATTCATGCAACCAAAAGATTTATACCCTCATAATATTCTGATATTAAAAGCCTACAGACATCAAAGTCATCAATATCAGAAGTGAAAGGAAGAAATAACAATACATTCTACAAAAATTCAAATGATACAAAGAAAGTATTACGAACTATGTTACACCAATACATTGACAACACATTCTCAAAACGTACAAAGTACCAAATTCACTTAAGAAGAAGTAGTTAACCTGAATATATACATTTTATCATTGAATGTACAATTTAAAACTTTCAAAGATAACTTCACCAGTAAATTTGATACACAATTAAAGAAGAAATATTGCCAATTTATACAAATTCTTCCAGAAAATAGAAGAACATTTCTTACTGAATTCTATTAGGAAATACTGTCCCGGTATCATAACTGTATAGATTCAATACAAGGACAGGGGGAAAACTAGAGACCCAGTAGACCTCATGGACATGAATGCAACAAATTCTTAAGAAAATATTAGCAAATTTAATGTGATATAAAACATATAACATATACTGAAGTCATAAATTATATCTCAAGCACATAAGGTTAGTTTAACATTTAAAAACATGTATTTTACCACTTTACAATACTGATAAATTTAACTTATCTACATAAAAAAATAATAAATGTTTGAATTGATACTTATGCTAATTATTTTGATTTGATCATTACCTAGTGTGTATATATGTATCAAAATATCTAACTATGCTTTATAAATATATACAATTACTACGTGTCCATTAAAAATAATAATAAAAGCAAAAATAATATGGCAATCTTAAAATAAATGAAACCTATGTCATTCAATATTAATGAAAGTTATTGTCAGAATTCACTACTCATTCAAAATAACTCACAGCAAAAATGCAAGTTTTTCATACTGTTAAAACTCACCTATGAACAATGTATGCATCTGTACATTACCCATTATCACCAAAACCTGCATGATTTCTCCCTAGGATCAGGAACAGGACAGATATCCATTATCACAACTCTTAAGTACTAAAGGTCCAATAATAAGGCAAAATGTGAAATATAAGACATAGAGATTGGAAAGGAAGAAGTAAAACTGTCTTTTTTTCCCTTACAGATGTCATAACCATTTAGATAAAAACATCTTCAGAAATGTTACAAGCATTAAAAAAAAAGATTTTTTCACAGAATAGAAGAAAATATTTGCAAAACATTCATGTGGAAGAGAACTTCTATGCAGAATACATTAGCCACCTTTTCAATTAAATAATAAGGATTTAGATAGATATTTAATCAAAGAGATTATATAGATAGAATATAAACAAAAGAAAACACACCATCCATGATTAATAATTAGGGAGAGAAATATAATAAAATCATAATGGCATAAACCGCTACATGCTCACCAATATGGTTAATACTAAAAGACTGATGATGCTGTTTGGAAGTTGTAATGTAAACAGAACTTTCATGTGTTGCTTTTGTGGATTTTGAAATGGTACAAGTACTTTGAAATTAGTTTGACAGTTTCTTAAACATCAATTACTATAAGATCAAATTATTCTAATCTTGCTCATTCACCCAGAAGAAATAAAAGCATGGGTCCTGACAAAATCTTGTACGCGAATGCTTACAGCATCTTTATTTGCAGTGGCCCAAATCCTTGAAAAAATCCTGTCTATCAACAGGCAAACAAAAAAACAAATAGCCTTTTGTATATACAACGAATACTATTCAGCAACACAGAGAAATAAATTATACATGATAAAACATGGAAAAATCTCAAAATCATTATGTTGAGTATAAGAAACCAGGCAAAAAACAACTGTCACTTACATAAAATTGTAGCAAATATATACTATCTTATTGTGACAAAAAGCAGATCAGCGATTCCCTGAGCATTGGAAACGGGGAGACTTCAGAGTGAGAAATATAATTCCTTTCCTGATTTTTGTGTTTCCTGAATGTATTTATATGTTTAAATTCATTAACATTTACTCCTGGACTAAGGGAAGTTCATTGTAAGCCAGTTAATACCTAAACTGAAATGTGTAACAGAATAGTAAATAAAAACAACCAACCAACCAATCCAATTTGGACATATGGTAATTTACTGAAAATTAAGGTATGGAATTTTAGATACACTCCAACAAATCTGGGGACTTCGAATCATTGAACTGTACCAAACTTCCTTTGCCAGGAGAATGTACATCAAAAAAATTATTGCAACATTTGACTCATTTCTACTGACTGAAATTTAAGGAACATGCATTAAGAGTTGATTCTAACCATGTTGTATCAAGGTACAAAAACTTAGTGTAAGAAAGTCCAAATGTAAGTGAATGGATACAATCGTAGAAGTTATGGATATAATTTCTTGACTGTAGTGGGTGAATTGGTTCTAAGTTTCCTTAACTGTCTGATTGGCACCTGGACCCAAAAAATTCACATTGATAAGGCGGCACCTGTGGCTCAAAGGGGTAGGGCGCTGGCCCCATATGCCGGAGGTGGTAGGTTCAAACCCAGCCCCAGCCAAAAACTGCAGGAAAAAAAATTCACATTGATACATGAAATTGCAATGTCAGGATTTCCTTGATATATTCTAATTGAAGGAATACAAATGCTTATGGAAATCATGATGATTTACTATTTAATACTTGTTTGTCCATGTCTTAACAGTGTCTTTTAGAGGGTGTCCAAAAGACATGCACTTTACCAAAGCTACAAGCTGCACAAGTGTGATAGACCTGAGGATCCAGAAAATGCTGTACACTGAATGTTTTCAGTCTGCTGAAATGCATCAGTCTGCTTCCCTGAAAACAGTAGGCTGAGAGGAGTCCAGGTGGTAGAGCCAAATTACAGCATTTAAAGTCTTTTAATTTTATTTTTTAAATTTTAATGCAGTAAAATAGGCCTTTTTACTGATTTATAGTTTCATAACTTTTAAAGCCTTAGAGTTGAATAACTTTAATACCACCACTACAAGCAGAAGGCAGAATAATTCTACTAACTGAAATCATATCCCTAGGCCCTTTCTTTTAAAATTGCCCTTTTTGATAGACACTTGTAAAAGAAATGTATTGTGCTACACTTTGCATACCATTAAATTCACCAATTTAAAGTATATAATTCAGTGTTTTTTAGTATATTCAGAGAAGGTACCACTCTATTAGTCAAGGTTCTCCAGAGGCAGAGGATTGTTAGAATAGATGATTGATAGATATGTAGAAAGATAGATAAGAAGCGATTTATTAGGGAAATTGGCTCACACAATTTTGGAGGCTGAGAATTCCCACGACAGGCTGATTGCAAGCTGGAGAACCAGAATAGCTGGTAGCATAGCTCAGTCCAAATTTGGTGTTCTTAGAACCAAGGAAGTCAATGGCTCAACTCTCTCTCTCTCTGAGACCCAAGCCCTAAGAACCCAGGGGTAGAGGAGCGGAAGGAGAGAGAAGCACAGGTACAAGGTCCAGAGATGAAACGCTGATGAGCACGGAGTTCTGATGCACAAGGGCAGGAAAAGAAAGGTGCCCCAGCTCCAGAAAAGAGAGAGCTAATTCACGTTTCTTCTGTCTTTTTTTTTTTTTTGAGACACAGCCTCAAGCTGTCGCCCTGGTTAGAGTGCTATGGCATCATAGCTCACAGCAACCTCAAACTCCTAGGCTCAAAAGAGTCTCCTGTCTCCGCCTCCCAAGTAGGTGGGACTACAGGCGCTCACCACAATGCCCGGCTATGTTTTGGTTGCAGCCATCGTTGTTCTTTGGTGGGCCTGGGCTGGATTTGAACCCGCCAGCTCAGGTGTATGTGGCTGGCGCTTTAGCCGCTTGAGCCACAGGTGCCAAGCCTCTTCTGTCTTCTTATTCAATTGGCCCATTGCCCTTTGCATGATGTCTGCCCATATTGAGGTCCATCTTCATTTTGTCCACTGATTTAAGCGCTAATCTGTTCTGGAAACACCCTTCCAAGATGACTAGAAATAATGTTTTACCAGCCATCTGTGTATCCCTTAATCCAGTCACGGTGATGGCTAAAATTAGCCATCACTGTCACCATCACAATTTATTTAAGAGCATTTTCATCTCCCTCCAAAAAACCCCTCTGTCCATCAGCATCTACTGCCTACACTTACCTCCCATAGCTCTAGTCAACTAGTAATCTATTTTCTGTCTCTAAAGATTTGAATTTTCTAAATATTTCATGTAAACGGAAGAACTGAATGTTAATGTGTTTTTTTGCAACTGAATATTATAACTCAGCACCATGTTTTAGTTACTGATGCAATAAACAAAAACTTTTTGACCATAAAAATCTCTGCTGTCTATAGACTAGAGGGAAAAAGAGTTGGATGACTTACTGAAGTCTTATTTAATCCAGGTGGACAGGAAAATTCTAAGTCTGGTAATCAGAATTGGGACTTGATCCACCATAGTAGAAAATCAAATCTCTCAACAAATGTCTTCTTACCTGAAACGATCCACCATTAAAATAAGTAGTATTTGTTTACCATTCCTAGGTCTTTAGCCTTGGAATGCTAGAGGTTTTATTTCCCCAGGAAACATGGTTCCACAGAGAGACAAAGCAATGGTTCCCGCACCATTGTCATGGGGTTAGCCTGCAGATTTCAGGTTTTCCTTGCTCTTTTTCTCAATGTTCAGATAACTCTCCTCACCGTTGGACCTCTTCACCTACAGATGATATCTCTAGGCAACCTAGACCACCAGTGCCTGGCTGTAAACCCACAAAGGCAGTAGCTATGCACAGGCCTTCTGGAGACTTCTAAGGCAGTCCCCATCTTATACGATTCCCATTATCTTCTGGACTTTCACTACAGTAGCTGCTCATGGGAAACTCAGATTTGCCCAAGTACTCAGGTGGTACAGGAAAGCTTTTAAGACACTTTCCTCTGATTCTTAACCCTGACACTCAAGCTCTTATTATTTGGCTTGAATTGTTTGTTCTTTTTGCTGTTGTAAAGATATGTTTATATTTCTTCCTGTTTTTAATGTTATTTTTGTTAATTCCATTTCATAAAAGGTAAAGTAAATTTTAATAACACACTGCTAAAAATTTCCATTGATTTGCACAAAATACGAATAAAATTGAAAGGACTCATTAAAAAGCATTCAACACATTTAAAAATTTAGATTGATTTACCAAAAACGTCTTCAAAGAGACAAATGTTTTCTGAAATCAAATCGACAACAGGTAGCAAACAGAGAAAAGTGGACATTGCCATTCTAAAATACATATTTTTACTTTATCTAAAGTCTGTTTTCCACAAAATCTACAGTTCCATGTGTATAATGAACCTTCTAATTGTATAGACAACTTCTCTATTTTGAAAAGCATGGTGTCTACTTTTATTGGTTTTGCAGCTTGCTTGAATGCACTTCAATGCTAAGTGTATATGTCAGTAATAGCTTTGCAAATTTCCACCCTTAGTTTATAATTTAGTAATAGTAAGAAGATTATTTATCATGACTCTGTTCTGCCAAATTTTTATTTGTATTATCACTGCAAAATAATTTTAATATTAAATTTTTAAACTTGATTTACTATACATTCAGGTCACAAATGTTTTAATGTGAAAAGTAAACACCAAAAGCTCTGCTTTGATTTATGAACAAAGTGAAAAAAAAAATGAAGCTTTATTGTCCTTAGCTGATTTTCTTTTAGTGTCATGTGATAAGTCATATGAAACAGCCCCACTGTATGTGGTCACCTTCTTCACCTCGGGAAGCCAACACAGTTATAACGTTTTCATTGTTAAGTGTGTACACAAAAAAGTTTAGACTTGGAAATGAATAAAATTAATTGAGAATTACGGTTATTGGTTTTAATGAAAAGTCAGGCTTCACATTGTGATTTGTAAATACACTTTCTATAGCTTTGAAACCTGCTCCAAATGCTTCATAAAATGAGACTGAATTTGTTGTCCCTAGAAAAACTGTAGTTTACTTCATCACTGAATGCCCTCATTTCTGCCCTTGAAAAAAAGCTTTAGTTCATTCTGAGTTTGAACCCATCTGTGAAATAAGAAACTAGTTTTTTGCTAGCAGGTTCTCATATTTAACTGCATATTAAAGCTATAGTTCAGTTCATTGTACATGCTCTTACACACTCCTGGACCAGTAACTCTCAAACTACCCATAGAAGGAAAATATGTTCATAAAATAAAGTATAAGTCAATTACTATATAAATAAATAAAATTAAAGAACAAACACATACAATATAAAAATTGATTTTTATTAGAGTCAATTAACAGAAAATTACTTGATCAGAATGGTACACAAGTTGCAAAATATTTTCTCTCATCATGTAGAGGACTGGTTAACAGTTTAAATACCAGCATCAGTTCACTGATCAGTACTGGATTAGGCTACTTCTAGAGTTAACTACGATAGTAGTTGGAAAACAAGGTCTATCAAAGAAATTCCTGCTTAATTTATTTTAAGTTACATATTTTTGAAGCCTTTGTAATTAAAGGCATGCAACAAATAAAAAGCTTCATAAAGTTATACATTATTAATAAACTTCTATAACTACAACAATAAAAAGAATGTTACTATTTGTCAATTAAAAACAAATGATTTTTTTAAAAAAGAGTATTACCAGCACCCTGGAATTCCTATTTGTGTCCCCTTTTCAGTCAAATACAATCATTCACAAGGGTAACTATGCTCCTAATTCATAATGTGAAAAGTTCTATTTTTAAACAAAAAACTTCATATACATGAATAACACATTACGTACTCTTTGATGTTATGCTTACTTCACATAATATGATCTTTTGAAATAGGGTCAGATTATTATTTTCATTACTGTATATAAACATACACCATATATGAATAGAGCTCAATGTAACTGGTCTCTCTTTTGAGAAACATTTGTATTGTATCCGGTTTCTGGTAGGAATGTACCTACAATTAGGTAATCTAGATCATGGGTAATTGTATTTGTTTTCTATGCTGCTGTTCAGTTAGAAATTACTATGACATTTTAAGCTTTGATATGATAACTTTATTATTTTACAGTTCTTTAAGGAAGAAGACTGACACAGGTAAATTAAGGTCTCCATAGGGCTGTGTTCCTTTTTTGAGGATTTTGGGGGGAAATCTGCCCCTTATTCATTTGGGTTGTTGGCAGAGTTCTATTCCATGTGATTATAGGACTGAAGTTTGAATTTCTACTACATCTTTTTTTCAAAAAGAAAACATTTTCATAATTCTGACTTAGATGTTTCACTGCTTGCTTAAAAATCATGGTTAAATTTTCTTCTGGCTTGCATATTTTTTATGATAAGTCTACATTTATTAAAATTCTTTTGATCAAACATGTTTCTCTCTATAAGATACTTTTGAGGCTATTTCTCTTTATTATTCATTCTTAGGAATTTGAATATGATATATATCAATGTGATTACACTTACCTAAACTGCTAATTTTCATTCTATGAATTCTCGGTTCAGACATTGTATAATAATTTTCAACTGAGAAAAATATATTTACTTTCCTATATGTTGTACTTATCACCTCACTATGTTCATTTTCCCCTTTACTATTTGAATGTAGTTAGCATCCTGTCTTCTACGTTCTGCCTTATCTTTCCCAATTTGGTGTCAGTTTTTAGTGATCGGGTTTTCTTCTCATATGGATCACATTTTGTCTGCTTGTTTGAACATACAATAATTCTAGGTTGGCTGCTATGAATATTGCATAGTTGAGTGTGAAAGCTTTCTTGTCTTGTTGGTGAGCTGTCCTGTGCTGTGGAGGGTTACATTACTTGTGTTCTGTTTAATCCATTCAAGGCTTGTCTTAGAGAGACAATTTATTATATCATTTACTCTATAAATGGTTTAATCACACTGTTATGACAAGATCTTTTTGGATTAGGAGATGAAAGCCCTAATTGTTGAAGAAGGAATATCTATTCTGTCTGGTGGGAACGGAAATGACTCCCAGTTTGGGGAAAGCCTTTGGAGGTGCCGAGTCACTGTTCCTAGACTACACGGGGCCCTACTCACGGTCTTTCACCCTGCACACGCATTACTGCGTATTCAGTAACAATTCACAGAGGCTGTTATTTAGATTTTGAGCCTCTTTTTCCTGTATAATTCCCTCATCTTGAGAACACTATCCTGAAATTCCTGTTCACTACAGACTCACTGACTCTGTCCTCGGCCTCTGAAATTGAGCAACGTCATCATGTTCTACTTGAGATCATCCTCCCTGCTCTGAGGAAGTTAATGATTTTGTAGAGTTTTCTTGTTTGTTTACCATCATCTACAGGTATAAGTTCAGAGTTGTCTGTTGTGCAAAGTTTGAAGTTAGCTGTTACATGTGTTTTATGCAGTGTTATGGTGGGAGATTGAGTCTAGTCTTTGTTGCTGCATCAGGAATGGACTCTAAACCTGCTTTCATCAGGGTACTGACGACACAGCCAGTGTAAGAGACCCTACTCTGAGGATTAAATTATAACATTACATTTTTCTACCAAAGTAACAATTTTTCAACATGAATGCTTAATGCTTACTTTTTTCAGATCTATAATCTATGTCTAATACATTCTACTTTTGAGCTCATCCATCAGTAAAATATGTAGGTATGGAGATGAGTGATTTAGCTGGAAGTCACAGATGTAATGAGAATGTCCATTTTGTGCACTCCTTCCCAATTACATTTTTTTAATAAAAATGGTATTTTATGTCTTATCAAAGTACTTCAACGTGAAAATACATATACAAAAGCAGTTATTCCATTGTATCTTTACTAGATATATTTAAAGATATATTCTTTAAGTGTGCTTAGAAGGGAAGAATACTTGTCACTAGGGAAAACATGATTTTTTTTCAAAATTAATGCTAATGACTGTTATTAGCCTTAACAATTTAATTGGATTTACCTAACTGTGTTTATTTAGCAATTAAATCTAGATTCAGTTCTTTAAATAACATTTGCCATTTTTACATAATTTAAAAAGTAATTACTCACATAAATATTAAAATATAGATAAACATTTTAAAATAAAAATACTGCCTATAAAAGGTAAGCTTTTACTTTCAACACAATTGCCAACGTGCTATTTATATTGCTTGACAACCTACATTTCTAAACTTGTCCCATGTCACTAAGTATCCATATGTAAATATCTTTCATTAAATATATTTCTTGAATATGATTATTTTATTCCATTTAATCATATTGTGGGATGATTCTAATGACAATGACTACATCTAAAGCAGAAATGACAATGACTACATCTAAAGCAGAAGTCTATTTTATAGAGGTAAGAAGTTTTTACTCTGTACTTTTTACTAGGTACTTTGAGGCTTATAAAATATGTTTTAAATACAAAACACATGATGTGCACTTAGTAAATTGTTTTTACTATGAAAACAAAAATATATGGGGAAAAGATATCTGCTACATTCACTTCAAAGCCAAGTACTGTTGCAGATAGTTTTATAGTCTTAGTTCTGAAATATTGTATAGATGCAGAGGCTCTTAGCTTTATTTCTTTACCTAGGACATCTTGTCCTATAATTTGTCTGATTCAAATGTTGACTACAAATGAAATTATTTGAATACTACAAATATATTGAATGCCCACTGCGTGCCATGCACTGTAGTGATCATTAGGAATACAGAATAAAGTAAAACACAGTATCATCTGTTAAACACCTTATGCTCCAAAAACTAATTGTTAATAAAAGGTAACAATTACTCTAATTACTCTGGCATTACTATTATTGACTCAGAATTAAAGGAACTTCCTTTCCAACAAAGGGTACAACTTTGCACTTTTAATTAACGTCAGTAAACAGAAAATCAGCTTCTTTTTCCCTCTGAGGGTGAACTGAGTTGCCTAATTTTTAAATGATAAATAACATTGTTTGAATGCTATGTAATTTATTCAAACATAGCACTAACTTATGGCTGTCTTTCACAATTCAGCTTGTAGTTATGAATTTTTAAGTATCAAGTGGTGTGATCTGCACAAACGTTTTCTCTTTACACTGATTGTTTCATGAAAAATGTAAGAAGAGAACTACTACACAAATTATTTTCATGCATTAGTCTATATGCCCTTCACAGTTGTGGATGGAAAATGACAAATACTATTTTGGCGAGTTCCAAGAAATCATGTTGCATTCTGTTGTGATTAAAAAACAGAAAATCCTTGTACTGTAGTGTTTCAAGGAAAATACACTCTGACAATATCTACTTTTAAATGAAGTACAATAAAGAAAAACTCTACAGCGAGGTTTAAATAAATATAGTTCTCTAATAAATTTTCAAAGCATTTACTAATTCTTTAAGTTTCTGGGTGGATACACACTTTCTATAAGAGCTAGATTTTTTTGAACACTTCATACCATATAACTAGTCTCCATCTGCATTACAGCAGTCAATATTCAAAATAGTAATATGAAGTTCATATACATATACACATACAGTAATATGGTATGATTTTTAATTGTAGTTCTAGAGGAGGACTCTGAGACAGAAAGTTCATTATCAAACATAATGACTTTGTACTTCTCTGTTCTAAATTTCAGTATTCAGAGTTACTATATATATATATATATATATATATATATTTTTTTTTTTTTTTTTTGGTGTGTGTGTGTGTGATTTTTGGCCACGGCTGTGTTTGAACCCACCACCTCCGGTAAATAGGACTGGAGCCCTACTCCTTGAGCCACAGGCACCGCCCAATATATATGTAATTCTTCATCAACAAGAAAATAAGAGACACTGTTGGTAAACTTCAGATTTTGAACATTTTTTTGGAGAATGGTAAGTAGACAGAAGAATAGAGATGGATAACCATGAGACAGCTACAGTTATGAAGTGCCCAAGACTGGAGTTCACTAACAGGAACACTCTTCCTGCCTGGCAGAACCCAAGGGAGTTTCAGTCTCAAAAGATGGCAGGTGCAACAGAGGGCATCTTGAGAAGTGAGGATGAAAAAGACGGAGAGACGCTGAAATCCTTTATATGAGCTGTCAACCACTTCACTCCTCTAAATCATAGTACCAGGAATATTCATCATTAAATTTCTATCCAAAAGGTGAGTTTTTTTTATTGGGAAGGGAGAAACCTATGTTAACTTATTTCAACTGTTTTGAAAGGATTAGTATATACTATTTGTAGTGGTTTGGATGGTGCCCCCACAAACATAAGTCTACTCAGAATCTGTAAATTGCCCTTATGTGTAAAAAAAATAATGATAAAAAGATCTTTACAGATTTAGTTAAGGTTCTGGAGAAGTTATAGTCCTGGATTATCCAGGCGGATTCCCAAATAAAACAAAAAGTACCTTGATAAAAAGATAGCACAGATATAGAAGAGAGAGCCACCTCCATATGGAGGCAGAAGATGGAGTTCTGCAACCCCCAACTGAGGAACGTCAAGGACTGCTTGGAGGTGCCAGAATATGGAAGAGGCAGAAATAAATCTCCCGTAGAGGTTCCAGAGAGTGTGGCCCTGCTGACACCTTGATTTAGGACTTCAGTCCTCTGGAATTGTTAAAGAATAAATTTCTGTTGATTTAAAAACCAAAACAATTACTTGGTGGTAATTTGTCATGGCACCCTTAGGAATTAAACCACTGTTAACATGAGAGAAAATTCATGGCGATTTGAATCCAAAAAGCATAACCACCAACTCCTTGCTATCCACTACACATGTTCATATAGAAGGCTCTGAGATAGGCATCTCTGTTTCGTTCTAAAATGTAAGTGAATTTTGAATAATTAACCAGTTGCTGGAGAAAATTCCATAGTTGCAGGAAAAGGGCAGGATAAACTAGGAAGAAATCTTCTGAAAAGAAATAAGTATTTGATAAAAGGAAATAGTGGAGAACACTATCCTAAGACAAACACAGAAAGGCAAATATTGCATGTTCTCACTTATATGTAGAATCAAAAGCTATTGAATTCATAGAAGCAGAGGACAGAATACTGGTTTCCAGAGGCTTCGGATGTGAGAGGAGAGGGAAGATGGTAGTCAAAGTGTATGAAGCCTCAGTGAGAAGAAATAAGTTTGATGTGTTTTTTTTAGATAACTAGCACACCATGCTGATTGTAGCTAATAACTGTGTATAATTCAATATCACTAAAAGCAAATTTCTAATATTCTCATTAAAAAAGTTCAAAATTGTTTTTTTCAAAAATGTTTTAAATATGATATAATCTTAAGAGACACATTAAAATATTAACTAGGTAGATGGAAGTTATACGTAAAGTGAGACACTATTCTAAGCACTCTAAAGATAGGATCAGTGCCATGGGAAGTATGGAATGTTCAACACTCAGTTAATACTTTCAGAAAAAGCGAAACAGTGAACACAATAGGAAACATTATCAAATAAATAAGAAAAATATGGCCTGCAGAAATGGAAAAGATACAAATTGGAAGGCCAGGTTTATGTATTAGAGTTGTCTGTGCTTTCTCTTATTGGACTTTTGATGCCTTAGGCCCTGTGGTGACATTTCTTTGTTTTCCCACATCATATGAATAATTTGTGACTAGTCTCTTTTATGCTTTGCTTTGTCAGTCTCTCTAAAGTGTTTCAATAGTATTAGACTTTCCAAAAGCACAGTTCCTAATTCATTGAAATCTCTATTGTTCTTCTGTCTTCCATTCCATTGATTTTGTTTTTATATCTATTTTTATTTTGTTCTTCTTGCTTTAGGTTTGTTTTGCTATTTCTTCCCAAGTAATTGGGATATGTTTAGTGTATGAAGACTTCTTTTTCTATGTAAATATTTACAGATACAAATCCTAACCTCTCAACATTGTTTTACATATTTTAATACATTGTTTTCTTATGTTCATTAAATTCAATGTTCAGTGTTTATTTTCAGTAAGTTCAATGTACAGTTTTCCCCCCTCGAGAATTACTCCTTGTTCCACAGATTATTTAGAAGTGTGTTGTTTAATTTCAAATGTTTGGAGATTTTTTATTTATCTATAGTTAAGTTTTAGCTTTATTTCATTAAAAATTGATAACATACTCTTTGTGATTTTTAAATTTTACAAGTATTACTGAGCTTTGTGTTGCGATCCAAGGTACAGTTTTTCTTGCTTGATGTGCTGAGTATATGCAAAGTAAGCACTCATTGTTGTAGGTGGGGAATTAGGTAAATGTCAATTATTTTCTCTTACTTGAGGATATTGAGCTCTATAAGCTGACCAACTTTCTGTCTGGTTGTTCTATTAATTGTTGAGATCAGTGTTGAATTTTTTAAATATAATTGTGGGTACTTGCACATTTCTCCTTTGGTTTCAGGAAATTCTTGTTTCACGTGCTATGTATTTTCAGGTGTTTTGCTTGGTGAATAAGCATTTAGGATTGCTATGTCTTCTTGGAGGATTGACCTTTTTATAATTATGTAATATTTCTATTTTTAAGTATATTTTATCTTTTATTAATAGAGCCACTCTTTCTTTCTTTTGATTAATATTTGCATGTTTTCCTTTTTCATTGTTTTACCTTCAACCCACCTTTATCTCTACATTTCAGGTAATGTTATAGATAGTATGTATTGGAGATTCATGTTTTTTATTCATTTTAGTGGTCTCTGTTTTTTTACTTGGCATGTTTATTTAGACTTTTAACATTTAATATAATTATTTCTTTATTAGGGAATGCATTTGTCATTCACTTTTGCTTTTTTCTTTGTTCTCTTTATCATTTGTTTTATTTTTGTAGATTGCTAGAACCTTCATTAGAATTTTAATTTTGAAGTGTTTCTTTTTGTATCACTTTATGTTGTTATTCTGGTTATTACATCAGACTATCAATATTGACATTGGCCAATTTAAGTAATATGTGAAATGTTACCTCCATTTACATAACTGTATCCTCTCTTATTTATTATGTATATGCCTTAAATATCTCTTATATATAACACTTAGATGACATCAGACCGTGTTAACAATTTTTGCTTTAATGAACAAACATTATGTAGACAATGCAAAAGAAGAAGAAAATTCATGTTATTTATTAATAGTTTTGCTAATTCCATTTCTATTATTTTATTTCTCCCAATATTTATTTTATTATTTATTTTTCTTTAGAGAATTTGTCTTAGACACTATCTTTGCTATTGACATGTTCTCTTTACCTGAGAATGTATTGACTTCCCTTTTATTCTAGAAGAGTGGAATATTTTCCCTGTATATAAAATTTCGAGGTGACAATTATTTTTCCCCTCCAGCACTTAAGACATGTGTCACTTGCTTGCCTCAATGGTTTCTGATGTAAATTTGCCGCCATTTAAATTTATTTACCCTTAAGTATTTACTTATTTCAAGTTTTTTTCTTTTTCTTAAAATTTCAAAAGTTTCAGTATGTAATTATTTGGAATTATTCTTTTTTTTTAGCTTGTTATATTTGTATGTTTATTTTTAATAAACATAATTTTACATAATTTGTAAGTTTGAGGCTGTTATTTCTTCAAATGCTTTTTATTCTCATTCTCTTTATTATTTAATTCTGAGCCTTCATGACACAAACATTGAATCTTTATTATTTCACTCCAGTAACTAATTACAAGGGTTTTGTAGTCTATTATTTCCCTGTTCATCTTATTGAATATCAATTTTTCTGTCTTCAATTACTGAAGATTTAACTCATTGATTTGTTTTTTTTTTTTTTTTACAACAGGTACTGTTATATAACTGTCAGTTGTAAAATTTATATTTCTTATTGTCATCTATCACTTTAGATTTTACCTAAACCTTCACGTATGCCACACCTTACCAGTACATTTACCTACCTAGAAATGAATAAAACATGTTATTTTCCAGCTCAATATTCAAAAATATCTCTTCTTTTCTGCTACTCTAATGACCATAGCTTGTGGTCTATCCAATACTAAAACTTATCTATTCCACATAACACATCAATTATCATCCTCGAATGTTGGGAATGAGAGACTGAATTTATAATTTGGTTCCTCCTGCATGAATTTAATCCAATTCATATTTACCTATCACTTCAAAAACTGGGTACATTTGTACATCTGAGGAACTATATTTATTTATGTGATATAGAATTTCCAAAATATGTTGTTTGAGTCTATCAAGCACATTAGTAAATGTAATTAAAATAGTCATTTAACCATTACAATTTTGTCTATTATGGGATTACTGCATATAATGAGTTGAACATTTTCACTAGTAAGCATATTTCTTATATATATTTATATATATATATGAAACATATTGCCTTCCTTTTTTCTCCCTTTCTTTATCTTTTTCTTTTCTTTCTCCCCTCTCACTGTTTACCCTTATCTTCCTTTTGGCCCTTTACCAAAAGGTCACTTCAACAGCTAAGCTGTGAAGCAAGGTAATTTAAAGGGAAGTACCAAGGGAAAAAAAATAGGGAAAGGAAATGAACAAGAAGAAAACATACATGAGGCGGAACGATAACAAAAATTCTAATAATATGAAAAACCAGCAATAGAGCACCTCCCCCAAGGGATTATAAGGTAGCTAACACAGATGATTCTATTTATAAAGAATTAAAGGAAATGACAAAAAGGTAGTTTAAAATATGGATGGAGAAGTAGGAAAGGGATATTGATTATAAAGTGGAAAAACAAAACAAAGAAAATTGATGAAAGATATGAAAAGTATAGAAAAGATATGGCAGAGTTTAAGGACCTAAAGAAGTCAATCAGGGAACTTAAAGATGCAGTAGAAAGTATTAATAACACATTAGACCATGCAGAAGAAAGAATCTCAGAGGTAGAAGATAATATTTTTGAACTAACCCAGGTAGTTAAAGAGGCATAAAATAGAGAGAAAGCAGAATATTCACTCAGAGAATTATGGAACTTCATAAAGCATTCAAACATATGAATGATAGGTATTCCTGAAGGGGATGAAGAATGTCCCAAAGGAACATTCTTCCAGGAAGTGTTCCTGGAAGATCTCATTAATGACAACTTTCCAAGCATCAGTATAGATTCTGAAACACTCCTTTTAGAGGGATATCAAACTCTGGATTGTCTCAACACAAATAGAAGATCTCCAAGACACATTGTTATGAACCTGTCCAAAGTCAAGATGAAAGAAAATTCTGCAAAATGCCAAGAGTAACTGCCAACCAACCTATAGGTACAGTTCCATCAAGTTGACAGCAGATGTCTCAACTGAAATTTTCCAAGCCAGAAGACCATGGTTATCTTTAACCTTCTTAAACAAAAAAAAAAAATTTCAGCCCCAAATTCTTGCTAAACTAAGCTTCAAAATTGATGGAGAAATAAAATATTTTATTGATATGCAATCATTGAGGAAACTTACCACAAGAACATAAGAAATACTTAGAGGCGGCACCTGTGGCTCAGTAGGTAGGGCACTGGCCCCATATGCCAAGGGTAATGGGTTCAAACCCGGCCCCAGCCAAACTGCAACAAAAAAATAGCCGGGCATTGTGGTGGGTGCCTGTAGTCCCAGCTACTTGGGAGGCTGAGGCAAGAGAATTGCCTAAACTCAGGAGTTGGAGGCTGAGGCAAGAGAATTGCCTAAACTCAGGAGTTGGAGGAGCTGTGATGCCACAGCACTCTACCGAGGGTGACAAAGTGAGACTCTGTCTCTACAAAAAAAAAAAAAAAGAAATACTTAGACCTATTCTCCACAATGAGCATCACAATGGACCACCAACAAAGTAAACACCCACAAACTAAAGGACAAACCTAGCTTTTATAATGGAAAAAAGGTAAAATTAAGCAATATATCTTCATAAAATAAGATGAACAGAATTCTACATTTATCAATTCTCTTAATAAATGTTAATGGCTTTACTTCTCCACCAAAGAGGCACAGGCTGGTTAATTGGATTAAAAAAAAAAAAAAAAACAAACCTTGAAAGACAAAACAAAATTCAGGGTAAAGTGCTGGAAAATGATATGTCAGGCAAATGGAAACTTGAAGAAAGGAGTCTGCAATCTTATTTCCAGATAACAATGGATTTAAAGCAACTAAAATTAAGAAAGACAAAGATGTTCACTTCATACTCATCAAGGGAACAATACATCAAGAGGATATTTGAGTTCTAAATATTTATGCACCCAACTTAAATACTCCCATATTTATGAAATAGACCTTGATTGGCATGAGTAATATAATATCCTATAATACCATAATAGCTGGGGACATTAAAGCCCCTCTGATAGAACTGGACAGATCATTTAAGCAACAAAGATACAAAGAATTTAAATGCAACTCTAGAACAAATGGGCTTAATACACATACAAAACTCACCATCCCAAAGCTAAGGAATATATATATATTCTTCTCATCAGCCCATGGAACAGACTTCAAAATAAATCATATTCTAGGTCACAAATCAAACCTCAACAAAATTAAAACGGTATTATTCTCGTATCTTCTCAAACCATAAGGCAATAAAGGTGGAACTCAACTCCAACAACTATTTTCATACCCAAATAAAGGCATGAAAATTAAACAACCTCATGCTTAATGACAGCTGGGTTAAGGTAGAGAAAGGAGGGAGTTATTAAATTCCTCAAACAACAATGAAGCTACAAGTTACCCAAACCTGTGGAATACTGCAAAAGCAGTCCGAAGAGGGAAATTTATCATATTCTATGCCTATATTCAAGAAAAAGAAAGAAAGCACATCAATAATTTAATGAATCATCTTACAGAAAGGGAAAAGTAAGAGTAATCCAATCCCAAACCCAGCAGAGGAAAAGAAATAACCAAAATTAAATTAGAAGTAAATGAAATTGAAAACAAAAGAATCATTCAGAAAATTAATGAAGCAAAAAGTTGGTTCTCTCAAAAGAAAAATAAAATCAGTAAACCTTTGACCAGATTAACTAGAAACAAAAAGTAAAATATTTAATAACTTAAATGAAAAAGGGGAAATAACAACAGATAGTACTAAGACATAAGAGATTATCTCTTAACTGCCATAAGAAATTACACCAAGAAATTTGACAATGTGTAGGAAATGAACCAATATCTGTAATCATACCATCTTCTTAGACTTAACCAGAAGAAATAGATTTCTTGTATGACCAATATCAAGCATTGAGATTGAAGAAATAATAAAAAAATCTACCAACAACAACAAAAAAAAAACCTCTGGACCAGATGGCTTCACACCAGAATTCTGTAAAACCTTCAAAGATGAGCTTGTATCTGTACTGCAGAACCTATTCCAAAACATTGAGAAGGAAGGAACCTTCCCCAACTTGTTCTATGAAGCAAACATCACTCTGATACCAAAACCAGGAAAGGACTTACCTAAAAAGAAGAACTACAGACAAACTTCACTAATGAATATTGAAGCAAAAATACTCAATAAAATCTTAATCAATAGATTATAGCTACATGTTAAAAAAATTATACATCGTGATCAAGTAGGCTTCATTCCTAAGATGCAAGGCTGGTTTAACATATGCAAATACATAAATGTAATTCCACATATTAATCAAAGCTAATATCATACTGAATGGATTAAAACTGAAAGCTTTCTACTTAGATTAATAACCAGACAAGGATGTCCTCTATCACTACTAGTATTCAACATACTTCTGGAAGTTCTAGTTAATGCAGTCAGACAAGAGAAGGATATAAAGGTCATCCAAACGGGGTAGAGGAGGTCAAACTTTCACTCTTTTCTCACAATATGATCTTCTACTTCAAACTCTCAGAGACTTACCCTCTAAACTCAGGGTAATGAGTTTACAGTAATGTCTCAGGGTAATAAAATACAGTAATGTCTCAGGGTATAAAATCAATGTCCACAAATCAGAAGCCTTGGTGTATGCCAATTATAGCCAAGTCAAGAAGCTAATAAAAATACAAATTCCTGAAAAATAGCTTCAAAGAAAATGAAATGCATAGGAATATACATAGCAACAGAGGACAAGGACCTCTACAAAGAGAACTATGAAGCTCTAAGAAAAGAAATAGCAGAAAACATCAACAAATGGAAGAACATACCATGCTCTTGGTTGGGAAAATCAACATTGTTAAAACGTCTATACTACCCAAAGAAATCTGCATATTCAATGCAATCCCCATTAAAATACCAAGATCATACTTTGAAGAAATGTAAAAAATACTTTTTCATTTTGTATGGAGCCAGAAAAAAACCTATATATCCAAGGCTATTCTTAGTAATAAAAACAACTCTAGAGGCATCACTCTATCAGACTTAAGTCTATCACAAGTACACAGTTATCAAAACAGCATGATATTTGCAGAAGAACAAAGACATAGACATATGGAACTGAATAGAAAACCAAAAGATGAAACCAATCTCTTATAGCCTTCTGATCTTTGAAAAATCCAACAAAAGCATTCACTGGGGAAAAGAACCCCTATTCAACAAATGGTGCTAGGAGAACTTGATAACCACATGTAAAATATTGAAACTGGACACTCACCTTTCACCACTTACAAAAATTTACTTGAGATGGATAAAAGATTTAAATCTAAGACATGAAATGATACAAATTTTAGAAGAATGTGGGAAAAACTCTTGAGGATATCAGTCTGGGGAAAGATTGTATGAAGAAGACTTCAGCGGCAATCGCAACAACAACAAATATAAACAAATGCAACTTAATGAAACTGAAAAACTTTTGTTCAGCTAAGGACACAACAAATAAAGCAAATAGACAACTTTCAGAATGGGAAAAGTTATTTGCATGTAATGAATTTGTCAAAGGCTTGATAACTAGGATCTATAAAAGACTCAATCATCAACAAGAACTAAAAAAGCAAACAATCCCATCTATTACTGGGGAAGAGACATTAAAAGAACCTTGTCTGAGGAAGACAGATGAATGGCTAAAAAATATATGAGAAAATACTTATTGTCCTGTTCATCAGAGAAATTCAAATCAAAACCACCTGAAATAACTCTTAACCCCAGTGAGAAGAACACACACCACAAAGTCCCAGACTTGCAGATGCTGGCACAGGGGTGGAGAGAGAGGGACACTTTTACACTGTTGGTGGGACTGCACACTAACACAGCCTCTTAGGAAAGAAGTATGGAGAACTCAAATTAGGCCTCCCTAATTGAGCCTAATTGACCCTTCAATCCCACTACTAGGCATCTACCCAGAAGAAAAAAGAATTACTTGATAATAAAGACATTTGCACTCAAATGTTTATCACAGCTCAATTTACGGTTGCCAAGATGCGCGAACAACCTAAATGCCCATCAACTCAGGAGTGGTTTAACAGACTGTGGTATATGTATGCCATGAATACTACTCAGCTGTAAGAAAAATTGGTGACTTTATACCTTTTGTATTAACCTGGATAGAGTTGGAACCCATTCTTCTTAGTAAAATATCAGAAGAATAGAAAAGCAAATATCCAATATACTCAATACTAATATGAAGCCAGTAGACAATGTAATATATGCTTACATAGGAGAAAAACTTAATTCTATTCAAATTAGGGGGAGAGGGATCAAAGAAGGGGAGAGAAAAGGGGTGATTGGTGTGTTTCTCTTTAAGGGGACAGGGTAGGGGTGTCTGGCACACCTTTTGGGTGGAGGACACAGCTAAAGAGGTACTCTACCTAACAGATTCAAAACCTGTGACCGGGTTGTTTGTACCCTCACAATAACCTGAAATAAACAAACACACAAACAAATAAATAAATAAAATAAAAATAGTTTTTCTGGGCTTCTCTCTAGTTAATAAAGAATGATAGGGTAAGAAGCAAATGGGTTTTACAGTGAATTGAGAGTATAATCGCAAGTAGGGTGGGAAGAAGAGTACTTTGTTGAAAAGGAGAGATACACACTGAAATGAGGCAGAATTTCATCTGACGGTGAGCACCACCACACAGCCATAGGGAGGAAGTGACCAGTATCAAGAAAAGTATCTCCATCTGACTGGAAGTAATATTTGCATGCAGCTGTCCCCTGTATAGTTACAGCAGAAAGATAAATTCAAAAATCACTAATCAATGTTTTAACAATATAAATTAATAAGGTATAGTTTTGTTGATTTATTTGATTTTATAAAATAAGCATTTCTTTTCTTAAAGTAAAACAAACAAACTCAAACCAAACCAAAACTAAACTGAACTAAACTAAATAATCTGGGTTCTGGATGGCTGGATATAAGATTGACTAACATAGATTTAACTACTATTAATTTATTCATTCATTCATTTACTCATTTCTTTAGTTATTTTATCTCTGTGTACTTTGATTTTCTCATTGTGAATTGATGAATATCTGAGGTCCCTTTTGGCTTAATAGTCTACAACACTGATGTTTACTAATTAATGAGTAGCACAGAATGGTAACTACTTACAAGCAGAAAAATTATAGAAAATTAATTACTAATTATAAAATTAGAAAAACGCTGTTATGATTTGTTTGAACCACATTTTACTTAGTGACGTTTGCCAATGATATGCAAATTATCCAGTGTTTTCTAATTTTTATACCTAAAATACCAGAAAGCAAAATAAAGCCAGAATGATGGATCCACGTACTATTAATAGTGATGGGCTCTGGAGTCATTGGAAAACAGAACCTCTCCCCAAGAGGATAAAGATCTATGGTTCTAACAATGGATGATTAACAAATACATAATTAATAGTTATGTAAAACTAGTGTAATACATAGGTGATCTAGTAGAAAGATGAAAATTTCAAACCCAAATAGCTAGATGATCAGTATCCAGATTCACAAAGAACAGTGTTCAGATTCTAGGCAATGTATGTCTACAGACCCCTCCACAAAATGACTAAGACAATGTGGTAAAGTCAGCATTAGTAAGTCAGGGGCAGCTATCTTGAAATGGGACCAGAAATATTAGGCACAGAAATTAGTTATATGATATAAATTATTAGTTTATATAATTAGTTAAATATATAAATTATATAACTAATTTATTATATATATAATATATATTAGGAAATATATTTATATATATTAGGAAATATAATTTCTAATATAATTTCTAATAATTTCTAATATAATTTCTAATTATCTATTTTATAAATATATTTCCTAATATTCCTAATTATATTTCCTAATATTAGGAAATATAATTTCTAATATATGTATTATATATATAATATATATTATATAACTAATTTCTGTGCCTAATATTTCTGGTCCCATTTTAAGATGTATATGTATGTATATATACAAGATATGTGTATATATATATATATATATATATATATTGATGTAAATATTAAGACCAGAAATTAGTTTTAATACTAAAAGCTCGATTTCAGGGCGGCACCTGTGGCTCAGTGAGCAGGGCACCGGCCCCATATGCCGAGGGTGGCGGGTTCGAACCCAGCCCCGGCCAAACTGCAACAACAACAACAAAAATAGCCGGGCGTTGTTGCGGGCGCCTGTAGTCCCAGCTACTCGGGAGGCTGAGGCAGGAGAATCACCTAAGCCCGGGAGTTGGAGGTTGCTGTGAGCTGTGTGACACCACGGCACTCTACCGAGGGCCATAAAGTGAAACTCTGTCTCTACAAATAAATAAATAAATAAATAAATAAATAAATAAATAAATAAATAAATAAAAGCTCGATTTCACGGCCTCAGAGCTTATGATGACATTACAACTGTTTCTCTTAAATAAAGCGACCTTCTTCTGAATAAGTTAGCAATGGTAGAATCCACCTATTTCCATTCTCGCTATTTGTTGCAATCAAAACTATTTAAATTACAACTTTTACTACTTTACTATTTAAGTTAGTACATTTTCCAGTGGTCAGTATTATCCACCACCTTTCTAACAGTGCTTTTATAGACACTTTCGATATTTTTTTTTATATACTTTGAAACCTTTTACTGGGAAGAATTTTTACCTTTAATGAATAATAGAACAAGTCATACTTCCAGCCAATTAATTAGTTAGTTAATAATTACATTAATTTTAATAAATGAGTAAGAATATAATACTCTCACCTAGATTGCAATCTCTTACCTAACCAATCTCTATACTCAGCAAAGAGGCAATATTTGCATTTGAACTTTCTGCATAAAGAATTGCTACATAATTATATTCTAATATATTCTGATTAATTTTGAGAAGCTTCAATATTGAATCTCAAGTAGAAGATTTGAAGGTTCTCTTAAGTGTGGAATTTCATTTTGACCCTGGTTCTTTCTATGATTGCAGATAACACTCTTTACAACACATAATGAGATTGCATATTTTTAAACCTAAAATAATATTAATACTCTAATAATTCAAGTAATAAATTCTTCCATTATGTCATCTGAGCTATCTCAATTCTCACAGATAAAATAATCAGTTCACACAGGTCATCTTTGAAAGATATAGATAAACTTTATTTTATTTTTTAAGGCAACACTGAAACAAAGTTTATTGAGAAAGAGAAACTCTTACAGAGCAAGAGCAAGATTCAAGCTTAAGGACAAGATATAGTCACCATAGGCAGTGATAGGGCCCCCAGGGTCACGTCAAAGGAAAGGCAAAGAGACGAGATATAGATATACTTTAAAGATATTTTACTCTACCTTGCTCATACTTTTACAAAGACAGTATTCATGGATATAATGAATTATTATTACATTATTAATGTAATAATTATTATTACACCTATTACACATAATTCCACCAAGCTATCATTGATACACAATTGGATATAAAAGCAAAGTTAGCTGTATAGAAGTAAGACCATGATCATCTTGAGTAAATTTTGGCAGGCTACAACTACTTGGGTAGCTGAAAAAGTTCCCCCCAGTGTATATTGGATTATGCCCCCAAGCTAACAGTGCACCTGACCAGGTAATTCATTAAAAAATTCATTAGCCAAGTGGACTAATTAGTTTGACTGTGTCTTTCTCTTTGCTGGCTACATAGAAATGCTTCATTTCCTCTTCCAATCCATCCTTTTCATTGTGTTTCCCAGTCTAACACTTATTTGCAAATTACTAGCTGTGTAAATCAAGAAAATTGTTAATCTTCCCGGAAAAATTTGTAGAGAAAACTTATTAACCTTTTACAATATTAATGCACAATTAGTACATTCTTAGATTAAAATGATTGACATTTCAATCTGAAAGAAATCGACCAATACCTGGAAGTATGCCACCTACCAAGACTTAGCAAGAACGAAGTGGAAATGTTGAACAGGCCTATATCAAGTTCTGAAATGGAATCAACTATACAAAATCTCCCTAAAAAGAAAAGCCCAGGACCAGATGGCTTTATGTCAGAATTCTACCAAACCTTTAAAGAAGAACTAGTACCTATATTACTAAACCTCTTCCAAAATATAGAAAAAGAAGGAATATTACCCAACACATTCTACGAAGCAAACAGCACCTTGATCCCCAAACCAGGGAAAGACCCAACAAGAAAAGAAAATTATAGACCAACATCACTAATGAATATTGATGCTAAAATACTCAATAAGATCCTAACAAAAAGAATCCAACAACACATCAAAAAAATTATACACCATGACCAAGTGGGATTTATACCAGGGTCTCAAGGCTGGTTCAATATACATAAATCTATAAATGTAATTCAACACATAAACAAACTAAAAAATAAGGACCATATGATTCTTTCAATTGATGCAGAAAAAGCTTTTGATAATATCCAGCATCCCTTCATGATCAGAACACTTAAGAAAATTGGTATAGAAGGGACATTTCTTAAACTAATAGAGGCCATCTACAGCAAACCCACAGCCAATATCGTTTGAATGGAGTTAAATTGAAATCATTTCCACTTAGATCAGGAACCAGGCAAGGTTGCCCATTGTCTCCATTGCTCTTTAACATTGTAATGGAAGTTTTAGCCATTGCAATTAGGGAAGAAAAGGCGATCAAGGGTATCCACATAGGGTCAGAAGAGATCAAACTTTCACTCTTTGCAGATGATATGATCATATATCTCGAAAACACTAGGGATTCTACTACAAAACTTTTAGAAGTGATCAAGGAATACAGCAATGTCTCAAGCTACGAAATCAACACCCATAAATCTGTAGCCTTTATATATACCAACAATAACCAAGCTGAAAAAACAGTCAAGGACTCTATTCCTTTCACAGTAGTGCCAAAGAAGATGAAATACTTGGGAGTATACCTAATAAAGGATGTGAAAGATCTCTACAAAGAGAACTATGAAACTTTAAGAAAAGAAATAGCTGAAGATGTTAACAGATGGAAAAACATACCGTGCTCATGGCTGGGAAGAATCAACATTGTTAAAATGTCCATACTGACCAAAGCAATGTATAATTTTAATGCAATTCCTATCAAAGCTCCATTGTCATATGTCAAAGATCTTGAAAAAATAATACTTTGTTTTATATGGAATCAGAAAAAAACTCGAATAGCCAAAACATTACTCAGCAATAAAAACAAAGCAGGAAGAATCATGCTACCAGAACTGAGACTGTACTATAAATCCATAGTGATCAAAACAGCATGGTACTGGCACAAAAGCAGAGAAGTAGATGTCTGGAGCAGAATAGAGAACTAAGAGATGAATCCAGCTACTTACCGTTATTTGATCTTTGACAAGCCAATTAAAAACATTAGTGGGGAAAAGATTCCCTTTTTAACAAATGGTGCTGGGTAAACTGGCTGGTAACCTGTAGAAGATTGACACTGGACCCACACCTTTCACCATTAACTAAGATAGACTCTCACTGGATAAAAGATTTAAACTTAAGACATGAAACTATAAAAATACTTGAAGAAAGTGTAGGGAAAACTCTTGAAGGAATCAGCCTGGGTGAATATTTTATGAGGAGGACTTCCCAGGCAATTGAAGCAGTATCAAAAATACACTATTGGGACCTGATCAAACTGAAAAGTTTCTGCACAGCCAAGAACATTGTAAGTAAAACAAACGGACAGCCCTCAGAAGGGGAGAAAATATTTGCAGGTTATTTCTCCAATAAACGTCTAATAACCAGACTCCACAGAGAACTCAAACGTATTAGCTAGAAAAGAACACGTGACCCCATCTCAGGGTGAGCAAGGGATTTGAAGAGAAACTTCTCTAAAGAAGACAGACGCACAATCTACAAACACATGAAAAAAAGCTCTTCATCCTTAATCATCAGAGAAATGCACATCAAAACTACTCTGAGATATCACCTAACCCCACTAAGAGTAGCCTACATAACAAAATCCCAAAACCAGAGATGTTGGCGTGGATGTGGAGCAAAGGGCACACTTCTACACTGCTGGTGGGAATACACACTAATACGTTCCTTCTGGAAGGATGTTTGGAGAATACTTAGAGACCTAAAGATAGACCTGCCATTCGATCCTGTAATTCCTTTACTAGGTTTATGCCCAGAAGACCAAAAGTCACAATATAACAAAGACATCTGTACCAGAATGCTTATTGCAGCCCAATTCATAATTGCTAAGTCATGGAAGAAGCCCAAGTGCCCATCGACCTGTGAATGGACTAGCAAATTGTGGTACATGTATACCATGGAATATTATGCAGCCTTAAAGAAAGATGGAGACTTTACCTCTTTCATGTTTACATGGATGGAGCTGGAACATACTCTTCTTAGCAAAGTATCTCAGAAATGGAAGAAAAAGTATCCAATATACTCAACTCTACTATGAAGCTAAATTATAGCTTTTACATGAAGGCTATAACCCAACTATAGCACAAGACTATGGGGAAAGGGCCAAGGAAGGGGAAGGGAGGGGGGAGGTTTTTGTGGAGGGAAGGTCATGGAGTGGGGCCACATCTACGGTGCATCTTAGAATGGGTACAGGAGAAACTTACTAAATGCAGAATACAAATGCCTACATACAGTAACTAAGAAAATGCCATGAAGGCTATGTTGAACATTTTGATGAGAATATTTCAGATTGTATATGAAACCCGCACATCAAATTCAACATAAAGATAAATATGATAGTTTGGTCGGAGAAGTGAGAAAAGATAAAACATTAAAACTGAAATATACATTGACAACTCAGCAAAATACTTTTGTGAAGCAGAAACAGCTAAATACTTCATCACTGTGAGCAAGCTTTCAAGTTGCCAAGATAATAGCATGCACTGGCAGAACATTTGTGGAGGGAGAATTTGTTAAGGAATGCCTTCTTTCTGTTGCCAAAGAGATGTGTCCAGAGAAGGCCGATTTATTTAGTACAGTGAGTCTTTCAGGACCCTCAATTACATGAAGGATTGAAGAAATGGGAGACAATTTGCATCAGCATTTGCAAAACTCCGCAAAATACCTTTCCTATTTTTCCTTGGCACTTGACGAAAGTAATGATGTTCATGATTCTGCACAACTTCTAATTTTTATTTGTGGTACAGATGACTATTTCTAAGTCACAGAAGAGCTTGCTGCACTGCATAGCATCAAAGGAACAACTATAGGAGAGGATATTTATGAAAAGGTTGGCCAAACTGTGAATAGTTTGGAGCTGGACTGGGCAAAACCAGCCACTATGACAACTGATGGTGCTCCTAGCATGATGGGGTCTAAGAAAGGAGTAATTGCTCGCATTAACCAAGAGATGGACAAGCATAACCATTCTCATCTAATAGCCATACACTGCCTCATCCACCAACAAGCACTGTGAAGTAAATCACTGAAGTGGGACTCTGTTATGAAAACTGTGGTATCTTGTGTTAACTTCATTAGAGGTAATACACTAAACCACAGACAATTTCAGGAATTTCTGTCTGAGCTAAATGTTTCCTGTGAAGATGTTCCATACCACACAGAAGTCCGCTGGCTGAGTCAAGGGAGAATTTTGAAACATTTCTATGATCTACTTCCACAGATTACAGCTTTTCTGCTTTCAAAAAACAAGTACCAGAGCTCAATGATACAGAATGGAAATGGCACCTTGCCTTTCTGATAGATGTAACAGAGCTACTCAACAATTTCAATGTGCAACTTCAAGGAAAGGGGAAACTCATCTGTGATACGCAATCACATGTGAAAGCATTTGAAGGAAAATTAGGCCTCCTCATCAAACAAGTGAAGGAGGAAAATTTCTGCCATCTCCCCACAACTCAAAATCTGTTAGCGGAAAATCCATTGGTTGCATTCCCAAATGAAACATGTGTGGATTCACTGGAAAAGTTGCAAAAGGAGTTCCAATTTAGATTTAAAGAGCTTCACCTCCATGAACAGAAAATACAGCTTTTCTGTAACCCATTTTCTACTGACATTGAAAACGTGGATATTATTTACTAAATGGAACTGGCTGAACTGCAGAATTATGACTCTCTAAAAGATGCATTCAAGTCAAGCAGCCTTCCTAATTTCTATGCATCTCTCCCCTCTCAGACATATTCTAATCTGAGGAACCATGCACTCAAAATGGCAACCATCTTTGGTAGCACTTATGTCTGTGAACAGACTTTTTCCAGAATGAAACATCTGAAATCTCCAACCAGATCTAGACTAATGGATGCACACTTGCATCACTTGTTATGACTATCAGTGACAAATATGGAACTGAACATTGACTATCTCATTAGCCAAAAGCAGGCCCATAGTTCCCATTGAAATACTGGGAACAAAAGTTTGTTGATTTAACTTCACTTGTTCTTCATTTTAAATATTGTATTTGTTCCCATTTTGTTTTTTTACTTTAAAATAAGATATGTGCAGTGTGCATAGGAATTTGTTCATAGTTTTTTTTTTTTTGTTGGTTTGTTTTTTTAACTATAGTCTGGTCCTCCAAGAGTCTGAGGGACAGTGAATTGGCCCCCTGCTTAAAAAGTTTGAGGACCCGTGCTTTATACAGTAGTTTTAAGCAAAATGTTACCACTGAGTTTGTGTGTAGTGAATGAAGTCTTCATAGAAGAATGTGAATTCTGAGATGGGCTTAAAGCAAAAAGAATTGGAAGAGGTGTCTAGCATGAGGTAACAGAGCATAGAGAACATTTGGTGTTATGCAGAGTGGTATGAGCAAAACCTTCAGTTTGATACAAGTGATAAAATAGTTTAAATACCAGTGTTCCAGTTCTGGGTTTTTTTGCCCTTTAGATCCATTCCTACTTTTTCCTTTCTGTGAAAATTCACTTAAAGGAATGGTCTTCAGTTCCATACAGGTTGTTACTAAAGGTATTAGTTCGCTATTATTATTATTTTTAAGGTTGAGTATACTCCATGGTGTGTGTGTGTGTGTGTGTATATATATATATATGCAACATTTTATTTTACTTTGTTTTATTTTATTTTTATTGAGGCAGAGTCTCACTTTGTCACCCCTCCATAGAGTGCCATGGTGTCTTTGTTCACAGTAGCCTCAAACTCTTGGGCTCAAGTGATTCTCTTTCCTCGCCTCCCCAGTAGCTGGGACTACATGTGCCTGCCACAACACCCAGTTATTTTTTTTCTTTTTTTATTGTTGTTGTTTGGCAGGCCCATGCTAGGTTCGAATCCACCAGCTCCAGAACATGTGGCCAGCACCCTAACCGCTGAGCTGTGGGTGCCCAGCCTGCAATACTTTATTAATCCACTCATTTATTGGTAGGTACTATTAATCCACTCATTTATTGGTAGGTACTTGGGTTGAAATTTGCGATTGTGAATTGTGCTACAATAAACATTTGAGGGCACATGTCTTTGTGAAAAAATGACTTTTTTCCCTTTGGGTGTATACCCAATTTGGAATATAACCAATATTGGATTAAATGATAGGTCTACTTTTAGTTTTTTGAGGTGTTTCCCTATAACTTCCCATAGAGATTGTACTACTTTGCAGTCTCACAAACAGTACACGAGGGTTCCTTTCCCTGTGCATCCATGCCAGCATAGGCTGTTTTTGGACTATTTGATAAAAGCAGTTCTCACTGAGTTAGGTGATATCTCAGTGTGAAAGTGACTTTCTACTAATCTGTGACTCACTCTCCTCTCTGGTTTACCAACTCTTCTTTCACTAGAGTAAAAATTCTTGATTTAAATCCATCTGTTTTTAATACACAAAAAGGCTTATCAATATTATTTAGCCAGTCCTGGCTAGACAACAATTAATGTAACTCCACTAAAGATTTGAGACTTACTATTCTATCAATGAAGTACCATTTATGATTTTAAAATATAGATAAAATAAAGATTATTTGTACTCTTCAGTTAATAAGAACTTCATGGAAATATCTTCTATAGTATAGAATTTGTAAACAGTGCAAGTGAGGTATAATTTATACACTATAAAATTCAATTCTTCTAAGTGTAAAAGTCAATAATTTTTAGTTAATCCTCACAGTGTGTAACCATTACCACAATCAGATTTTAGAACATTTTCATCACCCCGCAATGAAACTTCATTACAATTTTATTCAATCCCTATTCCTACTCTCTGCCTAAGGTAATTACAAATCTTTCTATTCATTTGCCTTTTTGGTAGATGTCATATAATGAAACCATATAATATGTGGTAGCCTTTTGTGTCTGATCTTTTAATGAGCATAAAATACTGAGGATTCAACCAACTTGTAACATGTATCTGTACTTCATTCCCCCACCCCTTTTTTTTGCCAAATAATATTGCATTGTATGGATATACCATACATTTATTCATTCAATATTTAGTGAAAATTTGGTTCATTTCCACATTTTTACTGTCATGAGCAATGCCATAATGAACATTTGCCTACAAATCTTTGTGTGAACCCATATTATTATTTCTCTTGGGTATATGTGTGCATGTAGGAGTTGAATTGTGGGATCCTAGGACAAATACATATATATGTTACAGTAGCATCATGAAACCCTAAAATCTTGTCAATTGAGCAAAGTCTGTGGTATAACATTATACTTTTCACAGCGAAGATTTCATTGTACAATGTTTCAGCATTACGAAGGAAGCATGTGCCTTCTGTGGCCATTTGAATTCATTATATTGGAAACATGTTCCTGTTTGGGACATATGCCCCTAATTTATTTACCAAATAATCTGAAAGGTTCCCAGCTCTGAGTGGGCTCCAGAGCAAGGAAGACTCTCCACTAGGTCTACCCCCTTGGTAAGGAAGGTCTACCAATTTGAGACTATGGCTTAGCTGGTTCATGAGTCTCATATATCATTAAACAGATGAGGAAGTTTCAGGTGAGACCTGACCAGAGAATTGTAACACAAATTCTGAGAATTTTGTAGCTAATTGATAATGTTTTTGGTAATTCTTTTGAGAATCTCTCTTCACTTGTCAATGGATTCTGATAGATCGTATGATGACAAGGGTTAAAGAGAATTTGAGAGGAGGCTGCCAGGATTTAACTTGGCAAACGGCTATTATCATGTTTAAAGACTACTAGGGCTTCCCATAGACCTATCAAAGAATCTGAGTTCCTGACAAGGGACAACAGGAAAACTTTAACTCAAGCAGCCCATCTCATTTGCAGCTATAAATTTACTTGTGGCCTGAAACATGTTATCAGTAAATAAAAAGATCATTATAATAAAATTGGCTGCTATTCAAAATGAAAAACTTTATATTTCACTTGTCCTTTGAAACTGAGAGTTTACTGTTAATAAGGACTGTTCCACTGGACTAACAAAATCAAAATAACTTTCTGTGAATTCTAAAACACATGCATATTTTAAAAAGGCATAATTGTATTCAGTTACTTATACATTAAAATAGGATTTGAATGAATTCTTGCTTAGTTGTGTACATTTTTTTCTCCCTCCCTTAGTTTTAGTGAAGTATTTAAAAACAGATCCATGTTGTCTGCAAGGCAAGAGTTTTTATTTGAATAATGCTTCCTCATCTTCACATGCCAGCTGCACTGCTGGTTTAAAGTGTTTCCAGAGAAATAAATCATTAGCTTATAAATTATTTTACAGAGATGAAAACAGCTTCTGTTTACAATAATTTTCCCTCAAAGCATTAAGTGAAAAGAAGTAATATTCGTTAAAACAGCAGGGGTAGCCCTTTGATAGAAAGGGTATTTTCTTTCTTAAAAAATATCTGCGTAAGTAATTGCCAGAAGAGTCATTTTCACTTGTTGGGAGTAGAGGGGTAGGTTCCCAAATGCTTTGAAGCAAAAAACAACTCATGGTGGAGAGTTCATTGCTGGAGCAATTCCGACACGGAATGATAAACGTACTTGATAGAACACAGCCAGCGGCTGGAAGAAAGCATGATATTGATTTTAAGCATCATGGTAACTTCTAATTTAAGGATTTTAATATAATAATGCTTTGAACACAGTTCTTCCTGGTTTTCTAAGATATTCAAATCAATTTTTAAGTCTCACCTCATGAATTCTGGAATGGAATTGGATGCAGGAAATAGAAAGCAAATAATGGATTTTCCTTTCAAAAAGAAGCAAGGTGAGTTCAATTACTTTCACAGTTGAACCAAGTGAGGCAACAACTAAATCTATTATAGAAATTAGTTTCAGGCGTGTGTTTTTTTTTTTCAGAAATTAAATCAACCTCTTCAGGGCCACACTGGAAACACCACTGATGGCACAAGGATATAACTTTCAAACTTTCTCTGCAGTTTACCTGAACACAGCCGGTTATAAATACAAACAGACCTATCTACGAGGTGTGGTATCATGTAAGAATTGGAAGGGACAGATTCTAATCTAATTTAATTTTCTCTCATTTAATTTTCTGATGTTGGTACCAAGGCAATATACACGTCAACTCAGGTACTGGCCTTCCAAAGGGATATGGTTGACTACAGATGTGATGGATGTGATCACCTTAGGAACACACAAGATTCTTTTCTCTTACTATCCTTTGTACAGCTTCTTTTCTCTCTGAATAAAAATTCATGAGGGTATAATTGGGTTTAAAAGTAGCACCTAACCAAGTAATCATAAATTTCGGCATTGCATCTCCTGATTTGGACACTGCATTTATGATATATCCAGCACTGCAACTCCACTGTTCCTATCTCGTGGGTCATGGTCTTGCCTTCATGCATTTTTTTTGTCCTGTAGGATTTTTTTATTTTATTTTCCCGAGGCAGAATTTCACCCTGTTCCCTGGGCTAAAAGAGTGCAGGGGTGTGGTCATAGTTCACAGTAACCTCAAACTCTTGATTTCAAGTAATCCTCCTACCTCAGCCTCATGAGTAGCCAGGACTACAGGTGCACCACCACATACTTTTAATTTTCTTTCTTTTTTTTTTGCAGTTTTTGGCCTGCGCTGGGTTTGAACCCACCACCTCTGGTTTATGGGGCCAGCACCCTACTCCTTGAGCCACAGGTGCCGCCCAATACTTTTAATTTTATTTCTTGTATAGAGAGGGACTTACTATGTTGCTCAGGCTGTTCTCAAACTCTTGACCTCAAGCAATTCTCCAGCCTTGGCCTCACAAAATGCTAGGATTATAGGCTTGAACTACTATACATGGCCTTCCTATATGATCTTATATAAAGCAGAGGGTTTTTTGGTTTGGTTTTTTTTTTTTTTTTTTTTTTTTCAGTTTTTGTCTGGGGCTGGGTTTGAACCTGCAACCTCAAGCATATGGGGCTGGCACCCTACTCCTTTGGGCCACAGGCACTGCCCAGGAGAGAGTTTTTTTGTATGGCCTTTCTATACACTCTATAATGCATAATCATCACACACTCATTATAACTAGTAAAAAATGAAAATTTTAATTATTGATGCAATTGTTTTGTCTTTCTTCAGAAGCAAGTTATAGTAACAGCAAGAGAGAAACAATGCTAATTTCAGTTCACTTGACTAGTAAAATTTGTCTCAGATTTCAGAACCCTATCATAAAAATAAAAAGAACTTCATGATGTGTGAAACTAAACATATTTGATGCAAGGCTTAATTATTTTTTCCGAGGCAAACTGACACAAGTTGACCATCTTTTTCATTCACATTCTTCCAAAATAAGGTCATTGTAAGCAGAAGTGTAAGGCATTTCTTTTGTATTGAATGAATTAACAATGCCTTAGGTGCTTTTTATAACTTAACCAAGAGACTAAAAGCCAATGAACTTTCAGTTGATTCATAGCACCTGGGATAACCTTATAGTGTCCACTTTTTAAAATTAGACTAAACAAATGAAAAATTTGCCTCTTTTGAGCTCCATCATAGTTATACTTGTTTCAATAAACAGAAACTTTCAGATGTCTGAAATTGGACCTAAGTGTCTTGTGGGTAGATTTTATCAGAAGTGGTAACTCTGGGATCATTTAATAGGCACTTTAGAAGTTACCTCCCTTCAAAATATCTGTTAAAATTTTGTCATGATACAAAACCTATAGGTATATATTTTGTAGGCTACTATCTTCTATCAATTTAAGGCCACCATGTGAATTAAATTTAAAAACTTTGAAGGACAACTGTGCTTAGACAAACTGTCTTGAGGGAACAGAATTTCTGATTGTGTAGAGAGAAGCCATTATTGAGATCAGACCTCTCTTCAGGAACACATCAACTCCTGTTATGAATCTTAGCAGAAACCAGCAATCTCTGGCTTGAGCCCCCTCACGCATCCATCAGGAGCCTTGTCATTATGCCAGAAACTCTTCTAAATGACAAAGATCTCTTTCAATTTATTATCCACAAATTAGGTGGATGGTGCTATTTAACTAAAATTTAGTGGAGAAGGAAATTCTGAGAAATCATAGGATATATTGATAAGTATTTTTTATTTGTGGCAAGTTGGTGGACTCTAAGAAATTATTTCTCTTATTGTTGATGACATCAAGGCATACCTGCTTGACACCCCAGAACTACATTAGCCATGGAAGACTAATTATACAGAAAGCTTCAGTTGCAGTATCAGTGTAATTTTACCTTCTACTTTGATGGTAAGCCATGTCATGTGACTTGTTTTAGCAACATGATGGTGGCAAGGGTGAAAACATTTGTGTATTTCTGTTCATTTACACCCTCTGCCATCACCATGAGACTGTGTCCAGCTCAGCTTTATGGATGGGAAACAAATGGCAAAGGTACAGTCATTTCACTCAGCTTAACTCATAGAGAGTTAAAATCAGAACCACCTGCTGATCTCAGAGTAAAATATTGACTAACATACTCACTACTAAATAATTGATTATCATTTTGGGTTACAAAATTATGGGATGGCTTGTAATGCAGCACTCTGTTGGCAACAGACACTAATATAAGTACTAAATAAAGGGAAAGAAAAGGACAGAGTTAATAACTCCAGATAAAAGCCCTCAAGGCGAGGGGAGACAAGATGGCAGACTGAAGCCAGCTTTCAACAAAGGCTCCCGTCCAGAAGGAGAGTTAAGGGACAGGAATTTAGTAAGTATCCTGGTGGACTTGAGCCTCACCAAGAGAGAAGGCTGAAGAACGCACATCAACACCGCTGAGGCAAGTTGTGATCACAAGGACGCAAACAAAAGGTACAAAATCCACCACCAAGCGGACGGGAGTCCCCCTCCCCCATGAGACCGGCTCTGGAGCCCCATAATTGAACAAGCGGGCAGAAATTAAAGGCCCTCCCACTACACTCCACGGGAGAGACCTTCTAAAAACTGGACCTACCTCCCCTACTGGGGTGCCGTGGCGTTCTCCTGCCGGACATAGGGCTGAATAAAACTTTGGGAATCCTTTGCCGGCAACCCTGAATCCCCGGCGCTCCCCTCCCGCCCACTGAGGTCTGGAGGCCTGTCCCCCAGGACTTCGGATCCTTGGGTGATTTCTCAAGGGGAGTGGACAGTCCCCGAGTTGCAACTGGTCAGCATTGACTCTGAGGCGCGCAAGTGAGGAGAGGGCACCGGGCTGAGGGGGAGTCACGCCTCGGCACTTCCCTGCGGTGCAGTGCACCAACCCTCCCCCGGGCACAAGACTGAATAAGACTCTAGCCTCCCCGCTGAGAGCTGAGAGCCCCTACTCTCACTCGGGGTCTGAGGGCCTATCCCCCAGGACTTCGGATCCTTGGGTGATTTCTCAAGGGGAGTGGACAGTCCCCGAGTTGCGACTGGTCAGCATTGACTCTGAGGCGCGCCGAGTGAGGAGAGGGCACCGGGCTGAGGGGGAGTCACGCCTCGCGGCACTTCCCTGTGGTGCAGTGCACCAACCCTCCCCGGGCATAGGGGGCCCAAGACTGAATCAGACTCTGGCCTCCCCGCTGAGAGCTGAGAACCCCTACTCTCACTCGGGGTCTGAGGGCCTATCCCCCAGGAGTTCGGCTCCTTGGGTGATTTCTCAAGGGGAGTGTACAGTGCCTGAGCTGCATCAGGTCAGCGCTGACTCTGGGACACGTGAGCGAGGAGAGGGCACTCTGCTGAGGGGAAATCAAGCCTTGGCGGCACTTCCCTGCGGTGCAGTGCAGGAGCCCTCCCCGGACCGTAGTATTGCGTGAAATTGAATGAAACTCTAGCTTCCCCCCGCCCCACTCCCAATCGGGGTCTGGGGGCACATCCCCCAAGAGTTCTGATTCTTGGGGGATCTCTTAAGGGGTGTGGACCCAGCACAAACTGCGGCCGCTCAATGCTGACTCTGGGGCACGGGACAGAGGAGAAAAGGGTCGCCTGAGTGCCCACACCAGAGCAGCAGTTCCCTGGAGGTAGATCAACAGCCGTTTTTTATTTAACGGCAGAACGCTCACTTCTGGATATTCTGAGGCCACACCCCCTGTCTCCCTGGGCAACCAGAGGAAGCCACCGGTGACACGGCTCACAAACCCAGAAGCCTCCAGGGCGGGGCCGACCCAGAGAGGTGTTCAGACGCAATTCTCCAGCAGCAAAGACGTTTGAACTCAAAACAGCCCGTCTCCTGTAGGCGACGACAGGAACAGAGACAGAACCTCACAAAGTTGTCTGTTCTGTTCTGTTCTGTTAGCAGCATCCATCAGGGACGGGGCTAAGCCTGAGTGAACACCTCCTTCCCATCACCTGCATCAAACACTCAAAGATGTCAGGCCCCATCTCCTCCTGCTAGATAGCGGCAGTCTGAGGGGGCCTGGCAGACTTCCTCGCGATTCAGGCAGTTGCAAACCCCTGGAGTGTCTGTTCACTGCAGGCAACTGGGTTAGCCATCTGCAGAGATACCAGTGACTGGGTCCGACGGAGGGGCAAAGTGGGGAAGGAGACGTCAACCTTCCCAGACTGCTCTGTTTGCAGGGTGGCTCCTCCTGACTCCACGCTGCACTGGGGTGAGCTGTCTCAGAGGAGTCACCAGGCCCCTGGGATCCAGTTCCCAGAGACCTCTTGAACCCTTCCACCTGAGACAAGTGCCGATTGAGACAGTTGATTCGGACCTTTTGAACTGGGCTAATAGACTGAGGACTTTTCAGGTGGTGCCCTGGGTGTGCGATTGTAGGAAGGTTTGATTCTCCTTTTCCAACTGGGGCCAGAGGTGGGCAGGCGGGGTGACTGAATTGCTGATTTTTCCACACAGCTGAGACTTCAAGCCAGAGTAGAAGTTGCAATAGGATCGAACAGAAACCAGCTGAAAACAAGACAGAACCACTTTGCTCCACCACACCAGACAGGGCCCCAGTTTCTCAGGCCACAACACTGTACGGGCCCTCGATAAAACCCCCGGGGAAAAACCAAAGGGAGTAAACCATGGGGCGGAATCAGCGGAAAAACTCTGGTAACATGAATAACCAGAATAGATCAACCCCCCCAAGAAAAGATACGGCAGATGTGATGGAAGATCCCATTCATAAACAACTGGCTGAGATGTCAGAAGTCGAATTCAGAATTTGGTTTGCAGACAAGATTAATAAAATGGAATTAGGAATTCGAGGAGAAATTCAAAAACTGTCTCAAGAATTTAACGAATTTAAAGACAAAACCACCAAAGACTTAGACACACTGAAACAAGAACTTACAGCCCTCAAAGATATGAAAAATACAGTAGAATCCCTCAGTAACAGAATGGAGCAAGCAGAAGAAAGGATTTCTGACATTGAAGATAAAGTCTTCGAACGCTCCCAATCTCTCAAAGAGGAAGAGAAATGGAGAGCAAAAACGGATCACTCACTCAGAGAGCTCTCAGATAATTCGAAAAAAAATAACATAAGAGTTATAGGAATTTCGGAGACTGATGAAGTGGCAGCCAAGGGCACAGAGGCCCTTCTACATGAAATTATGAAAGAAAATTTTCCAGACATGCCTAGAGAATCTGAAATTCAGATAGCAGACAGCTTCAGAACCCCAGCACGATTCAACCCCAATAAGCCATCTCCCAGACATATCATAATTAGCTTCACTAAAGTTAACATGAAAGAGAAGATTCTCAAAGCAGCCCGGCGAAAGAAAACTATAATGTACAAAGGTAAGAATATTAGAATAACTGCAGATCTCTCTGCTAAAACTTTGCAAGCAAGAAGAGGCTGGTCATCAACTTTTAATCTCCTAAAGCAAAAAAACTTTCAACCCAGGATCTTGTATCCAGCTAAACTGAGTTTCATCTATGATGGAGAAATTAAATACTTCAATGACATTCATATGTTGAAAAAATTTGCCATAAGTAAACCAGCTCTTCAGGATGTTCTCAGACCTATCCTCCACAATGACCAACCCAATCCTATACCACAAAAGTAAACTCAATTAGAAACTTCGGATCAAACTCCAACTTCCACACTGGCGAAAGGATTAAAAATGTCCACTGGACCTTTGAAAAACTCGATACCCAAAATTCCACCAGACTTATCCTTACTCTCCATCAATGTGAATGGCTTAAACTGTCCTCTAAAGAGGCATAGGTTAGCTGACTGGATACAAAAACTTAAGCCAGATATTTGTTGCATACAAGAGTCACATCTCAACTTAAAAGACAAATACAGACTCAGGGTGAAAGGATGGTCATCCATATTTCAGGCAAATGGTAATCAGAAAAAAGCAGGTGTTGCAATTTTATTTGCAGATACAGTAGGCTTTAAACCATCAAAAGTAAGGAAGGACAAGAATGGTCACTTCATATTTGTTAAGGGTAATACTCAATATGACGAGATCTCAATTATTAATATCTATGCACCCAACCAGAATGCACCTCAATTTATAAGAGAAACTCTAACAGACATGAGTAACTTGATTTCCTCCAGCTCCATAATCGTTGGAGATTTCAACACTCCCTTGGCAGTGTTGGATCGATCCTCCAGAAAGAAGCTGAGCAAAGAAATCTTAGATTTAAACCTAACCATCCAATATTTAGATTTAGCAGACATCTACAGAACATTTCATCCCAACAAAACTGAATACACATACTTCTCATCAGCCCACGGAACTTACTCCAAAATTGATCACATTTTAGGTCACAAGTCTAACCTCAGTAAATTTAAAGGAATAGAAATTATTCCATGCATCTTCTCGGACCATCATGGAATAAAACTTGAATTGAGTAACAACAGGAATCTGCGTACCCATACAAAAACATGGAAGTTAAATAACCTTATGCTGAATGATAGCTGGGTCAGAGATGAGATTAAGAAAGAAATCACCAATTTTTTGGAACAAAATGACAATGAAGACACAAGCTATCAGAACCTTTGGGACACTGCAAAGGCAGTTCTAAGAGGGAAATTTATAGCACTGCAAGCCTTCCTCAAGAGAACGGAAAGAGAGGAAGTTAACAACTTAATGGGACATCTCACGCAACTGGAAAAGGAAGAACATTCCAACCCCAAACCCAGTAGAAGAAAAGAAATAACCAAAATTAGAGCAGAATTAAATGAAATTGAAAACAAAAGAATAATACAACAGATCAATAAATCAAAAAGCTGGTTTTTTGAAAAGGTCAATAAAATAGATAAACCTCTGGCCAACCTAATCAGGAAAAAAAGAGTAAAATCTCTAATATCATCAATCAGAAACAACAAAGACAAAATAACCACAGACTCATCAGAAATCCAAAAAATCCTTAATGAATATTACAAGAAACTTTATTCTCAGAAATATGAAAATCTGAAGGAAATAGACCGATACTTGCAAGCACGCCACCTTCCAAGACTTAACCAGAATCAAGTGGAAATGTTGAACAGACCCATATCAAGTTCAGAAATAGCATCAACTATACAAAACCTCCCTAAAAAGAAAAGCCCGGGACCAGATGGTTTCACGTCAGAATTCTACCAAACCTTTAAAGAGGAATTAGTACCTATATTACTCAACCTGTTCCAAAATGTAGAAAAAGAAGGAAGACTACCCAACACGTTCTATGAAGCAAATATCACCCTGATCCCCAAACCAGGAAAAGACCCAACAAGAAAAGAAAATTATAGACCAATATCACTAATGAATATAGATGCAAAAATATTCAACAAGATCCTAACAAACAGAATCCAGCAACACATCAAACAAATTATACATCATGACCAAGTTGGTTTTATCCCAGGGTCTCAAGGCTGGTTCAATATACGTAAATCTATAAATGTAATTCAGCACATAAACAAATTAAAAAACAAAGACCATATGATTCTCTCAATTGATGCAGAAAAAGCTTTTGATAATATCCAGCATCCCTTCATGATCAGAACACTCAAGAAAATTGGTCTAGAAGGGACTTTTCTTAAACTGATAGAGGCTATCTACAGCAAACCCACAGCCAATATCATATTGAATGGAGTTAAATTGGAATCATTTCCACTCAGATCAGGAACCAGACAAGGCTGCCCATTGTCTCCATTGCTTTTCAACATTGTAATGGAAGTTTTAGCCACCGCAATTAGGGAAGAAAAGGCGATCAAGGGTATCCATATAGGGTCAGAAGAGATCAAACTCTCACTCTTCGCAGATGATATGATTGTGTATCTGGAAAACACTAGGGACTCTACTACAAAACTCCTAGAAGTGATCAAGGAATACAGCAGCGTCTCAGGTTACAAAATCAACATTCATAAATCGGTAGCCTTTATATACACCAACAACAGTCAAATTGAAAAAGCAGTTAAGGACTCTATCCCATTCACAGTAGTGCCAAAGAAGATGAAATATTTGGGAATTTACCTAACAAAAGACGTGAAAGATCTCTATAAAGAGAACTATGAAACTCTAAGAAAAGAAATAGCTGAAAATGTTAACAAATGGAAAAACATACCATGCTCATGGCTAGGAAGAATCAACATTATCAAAATGTCCATACTACCCAAAGCAATATATAATTTCAACGCACTCCCTATTAAAGCTCCACTGTCATATTTTAAAGATCTTGAAAAAACATTACTTCGTTTTATATGGAATCAGAAAAAACCTCGAATAGCCAAGACATTACTCAGAAATAAAAACAAAACAGGAGGAATCACACTACCAGACCTCAGACTTTACTACAAATCGATAGTGATCAAAACAGCATGGTATTGGCACAAAAACAGAGAAGTAGATATCTGGAATAGAATAGAGAACCAAGAGATGAATCCAGGTACTTACCGCTATTTGATTTTTGACAAGCCAATTAAAAATATTCAGTGGGGAAAAGATTCCCTATTTAACAAATGGTGCTGGGTGAACTGGCTGGCAACCTGCAGAAGACTGAAATTGGACCCACACCTTTCACCATTAACTAAGATAGACTCTTATTGGATTAAAGATTTAAACTTAAGACATGAAACTATAAAAATACTAGAGGAGAATGCAGGGAAAACCCTTGAAGAAATTGGTCTGGGTGAGTATTTCATGAGGAGAACCCCCCGGGCAATTGAAGCAGCTTCAAAAATACACTACTGGGACTTGATCAAACTAAAAAGCTTCTGCACAGCTAAGAACACAGTAAGCAGAGCAAGCAGACAGCCCTCAGAATGGGAGAAGATATTTGCAGGGTATAACTCTGACAAAGGTTTAATAACCAGAATCCACAGAGAACTCAAACGCATCAGCAAGAAAAAAACAAGGGATCCCATCGCAGGCTGGGCAAGGGATTTGAAGAGAAACTTCTCTGAAGAAGACAGGCGCACGGCCTTCAGACATATGAAAAAATGCTCATCATCTTTAATCATCAGAGAAATGCAAATCAAAACTACTTTGAGATATCATCTAACTCCAATGAGACTAGCCTATATCACAAAATCTCTAGACCAGAGATGTTGGCGTGGATGCGGAGAAAAGGGAACACTTCTGCACTGCTGGTGGGAATGCAAATTAATACATTCCTTTTGGAAAGATATATGGAGAACACTTAGAGATCTAAAAATAGATCTGCCATTCAATCCTGTAATTCCTCTGCTGGGCATATACCCAGAAGACCAAAAATCACAACATAACAAAGATATTTGTACCAGAATGTTTATTGCAGCCCAATTCATAATTGCTAAGTCATGGAAAAAGCCGAAGTGCCCATCGATCCACGAATGGATTAATAAATTGTGGTATATGTATACCATGGAATACTATGCAGCCTTAAAGAAAGATGGAGACTTTACCTCTTTCATGTTTACATGGATGGAGCTGGAACATATTCTTCTTAGTAAAGTATCCCAAGAATGGAAGAAAAAATACCCAATGTACACAGCCCTACTATGAAACTCATTTGGGACTCTCACATGAAAGCTATAACCCAGCTACAACTTAACAACAGGGGGAAGTGGGAAAGGGGGGGGTGGGTAGAGGGAGGGGAATCGGTGGGATCACACCTGTGGTGCATATTACAGGGGTATTTGCGAAACTTGGTAAATGTAGAATATAAATGTTTTGGCACAGTAACTGAGATAACGCCGGAAAGGCTATGTTAACCACTGTGATAAAAAAGTGTCAAATGGTTTATGAAGTGAGTGTATGATGCCCCATAATCATATCATTGTATACAGTTATGATTTAATAAAAAAATTAAAAAAAAAAAAAAGCCCTCAAGGCACTGATGTTTCTTTTCAGTCAGGGAGTTCTCATGTTCAGAATTTCATCATCAGACGGCTACTCCTATTTCTCAACAGAATAATTAAAACACCTGTTGCAATATAGCAATTTCCAAATGAATACATAAGCAATAAGGTAAGTATTAATAAAGGAAGGGGATTTTGCCAAGAAAGACATCTCTATTCCTCTGAGACTAAATAATAGCTTAGAAGCAAGAGTGGAAAGAATTTATGAACTAAGTGACTTGTGGAAACAAGTATTGAAAACATAATGGCAACTGGCACAAAAACAGAGATATAGACACTTAGAATCGAATTGAAAACCAAGAAATGAAACTAACATTTTACAACCACCTAATCTTCAATAAACCAAACAAGAACATACCTTGGGGGAAAGACTACCTATTCAATAAATGGTGTTGGGAGAACTGGATGTCTACATGTAAAAGACTGAACCTGGACCCACACCTTTCCCCACTCACAAAAATTGATTCAATATGGATAAAGGATTTAAATTTAAGGCATGAAACAATAAAAATCCTCAAAGAAAGCATAGGAAAAACACTGGAAGATATTGGCCTGGGGAAAGACTTCATGAAGAAGACTGCCATGGCAATTGCAACAACAACAAAAATAAACAAATGGGACTTCATTAAACTGAAAAGCTTCTGTACAGCTAAGGAGACAATAACCAAAGCAAAGAGACAACCGACACAGTGGGAAAGGATATTTGTATATTTTCAATCAGACAAAAGCTTGATTACTAGGATCTATAGAGAACTCAAATTAATCCACATGAAAAAAGCCAACAATCCCTTATATCAATGGGCAAGAGACATGAATAGAACTTTCTCTAAAGATGACAGAGGGAACACTTTTACACTGCTGGTGGGACTGCAAACTAGTACAACCTTTCTGGAAGGAAGTATGGAGAAACCTCAAAGCACTCAAGCTAGACCTCCCATTTGATCCTGCAATCCCATTACTGGGCATCTACTCAGAAGGAAAAAAATCCTTTTATCATAAGGACACTTGTACTAGACTGTTTATTGCAGCTCAATTTACAATTGCCAAAATGTGGAAACAGCCTAAATGCCCACCAACCCAGGAATGGATTAACAAGCTGTGGTATATGTATACCATGGAATACTATTCAGCCATTAAAAAAAATGGAGACTTTACATCCTTCGTATTAACCTGGATGGACGTGGAAGACATTATTCTTAGTAAAGCATCACAAGAATGGAGAAGCATGAATCCTATGTACTCAATTTTGATATGAGGACAATTAATGACAATTAAGGTTATGGGGGGGGAACAGAAAGAGGGAAGGAGGGAGGTGGGTGGGGCCTTGGTGTGTGTCACACTTTATGGTGGCAAGACATGATTGCAAGAGGGACTTTACCTAACAATTGCAATCAGTGTAACCTGGCTTATTGTACCCTCAATGAATCCCCAACAATAAAAAGAAAGAAAAAAAAAAAGATGACAGACGAATGGCTAACAAACACATGAAAAAATGTTCATCATCTCTATATATTAGAGAAATGCAAATCAAAACAACCCTGAGATATCATCTAACCCCAGTGAGAATGGCCCACATCACAAAATCTCAAAACTGCAGATGCTGGCGTGAATGTGGAGAGAAGGGAACACTTTTACACTGCTGGTGGGACTGCAAACTAGTACAACCTTTCTGGAAGGAAGTATGGAGAAACCTCAAAGCACTCAAGCTAGACCTCCCATTTGATCCTGCAATCCCATGACTGGGCATCTACCCAGAAGGGAAAAAAATCCTTTTATCATAAGGACACTTATACTAGACTGTTTATTGCAGCTCAATTTACAATCGCCAAAATGTGGAAACAGCCTAAATGCCCAGCAACCCAGGAATGGATTAACAAGCTGTGGTATATATATACCATGGAATACTATTCAGCCATTAAAAAAAATGGAGACTTTACATCCTTCGTATTAACCTGGATGGACGTGGAAGACATTATTCTTAGTAAAGCATCACAAGAATGGAGAAGCATGAATCCTATGTACTCAATTTTGATATGAGGACAATTAATGACAATTAAGGTTATGGGGGGGAATCAGAAAGAGGGATGGAGGGAGGGGGTGGGGCCTTGGTGTGTGTCACACTTTATGGGGGCCAGACATGATTGCAAGAGGGACTTTACCTAACAATTGCAATCAGTGTAACCTGGCTTATTGTACCCTCAATGAATCCCCAACAATAAAAAAAAAAAAGAAAACATAACGGCAGTTATAATCACTCTTCAAAAGGGCAAAATATCTAGTGAAATATATAACCAAAGAAGTAAAATCTGTTCAGGATCTATGTACTGAAAGTGACAAGACAACAATAGTGAGTCAAAGGAGATGAACATAAATGTAGATATACCATGTCCATAATTTGAAGTTCCAACATTATAACTACATCACTTCTGTCCCAAATTATATGCAGATTAACACAATTCCTAAAAACATCCTAGGAACAATTTTTGGAAATGCAGACAAGCTAATTCTTAAATTTCTGTGGAAAGAGAAAGGAACTAAAAAACAGAAACAAAGTAAGGAAAAATTGCTCAACCTTGTGTTGATTCAGTGTATGTTTACAATAATCAAGTTAATATGGTTTTGCTAAAGGAATAGATATATACACATAGTGCCAAAAACGTACACACACCTCAAGGAAGGAACAAAGTATATTAAAATTGTAATACCAACAATGTTTGTCATCTTATATGTTGTATCTTGTATCTTTTATAATTTCACAAGTCTTACGTGACGTATTACAATTTTAATAGTTTGTTCCTTTTTCTAACTGTACAGACATATTTTTTGCACCCTCTATAGATAAATGGAATTGAGAACCTAGATATAGACTGAAAATATGTGCCCAAACCATGTCTGATAAGAGTGCCAAAGGAAATAAAGGATGAATAGCTTTTTCTTTTTTTTTTTGTAGAGACAGAGTCTCACTTTACTGCCCTCGGTAGAGTGCCGTGGCATCACACAGCTCACAGCAACCTCCAGCTCTTGGGCTTATGTGATTCTCTTGCCTCAGCCTCCTGAGTAGCTGGGACTACAGGTGCCCACCACAACGCCCAGCTATTTTTTTCTTGTAGTTTGGCCAGGGCTGGGTTTGATCCTGCCACCCTCGGCATATGGAGCTAGTGCCCTACACACTGAGCCACAGGTGCCGCCCATGAATAGCTTTTTCAATACATGGTGCTGGAGCAAATGGATATCAATAAAAAAAAGAAAAGAAAAGAAAAAGAAGTAAATTATTTCAGCCTAAACTTGAAATATATTAAAAACTTAATTCAGCTCTATCCAGGTTAATACAAAAGATGTAAATTCTCTACCTTGTTTTATGGCTGAATAATGTTTCATGGTATACATATACCACAAGAATGGAGATGCAAGAATCCAATGTACTCAGTCTAATATGAAGACGGTAACAATCTAATACATACCCATATAAGAGAAAATCTCAAATCAATTCAAGGTGGGCGGCAGAGGAATGAGGGAGCAGGAAAGGGGAGGAAGGGGGTTTGGGGGTACCTTCACTTAAGGGGTGCAATGTTATATTGCATCACACATCTCTTAGGGGTGGGACACATTTATAAGAAGGACTTTACCCAACAAATGCAAACATTGTAACCCAATTATTTGTACTCTCAATTACTCTGAAACAATAAAAAAAGAAAAACAATTAATTCAATACAAATTATGAATTTCAATATAAAAACTATAGTTATATATCTTTGAAAAGAAATCACAGGAGAACATCTTTGGAATACAGGTCTAAGCAAAGGTTCTTAGACAAACACCAAAACTACGATCTATTAAACTAGTAACAAATTGGATTTCACTAAAATAAAAAACATATGATTGTAATATCTGGAAAATACTAGGGACTCTACTACAAAACTCTTAGAAGTGATCAAAGAATACAGCAGCGTCTCAGGTTACAAAATCAACATTCATAAATCTGTAGCCTTTATATATAACAACAATAGTCAAGTTGAAAAAACAATTAAGGACTCTATCCCATTCACAGTAGTGCCAAAGAAGATGAAATACTTGGGAGTTTATCTAACAAAGGATGTGAAAGATCTATATAAAGAAAACTATGAAACTCTAAGAACAGAGATAGTTGAGAATGTTAACAAATGGAAAAATATACCATGCTCATGGTTGGGAAGAATCAACATTGTTAAAATGTCCATACTACCCAAAGCAATATATAATTTCAACGCAATCCCCATTAAAGCTCCACTGTCATACTTTAAAGATCTTGAAAAAACAATACTTCATTTCATATGGAATCAGAAAAATCCTCGAATAGCCAAGACATTACTCAGAAATAAAAACAAAACAGGAGGAATCATGCTACAGACCTCTGACTATACTACAAACCGATAGTGATCAAAACAGCATGGTATTGGCACAAAAACAGAGAAGTAGATGTCTGGAACAGAATAGAGAACCAAGAGATAAATCCAGCTAATTACCATTATTTAATCTTTGACAAGCCAATTAAAAAACATTCAATGGGGAAAAGATTCCCTATTTAACAAATGGTGCTGGGTTAACTGGCTAGCAACCTGTAGAAGACTGAAACTGGACCCACACCTCTCACCATTAACCAAGATAGACTCTCACTGGATTAGGATTTAAACTTAAGACATGAAACTATAAAAATACTAGAAGAGAGTGCAGGGAAAACCCTTGAAGAAATTGGGTTGGGCGAGTTTTTTATGAGAAGTACCCCCCAGGCAATTGAAGCTGCTTCAAAAATACACTATTGGGACTTGATCAAACTAAAAAGCTTCTATACAGCCAAGAACACAGTAAGTAAAGCAAGCAAACAGCCCTCAGAATGGGAAAAGATATTTGCAGGTTATGTCTCCAACAAAGGTTTAATAACCAGAATCCACAGAGAACTCAAACGCATTAGCAAGAAAAGAACAAGGGATCCCATCGCAGGCTGGGCAAGGGACTTGAAGAGAAACTTCTCTGAAGAAGACAAGCGTGTGGTCTTCAGACATATAAAAAAATGCTCATCATCTTTAATCATCAGAGAAATGCAAATCAAAACTACTTTGAGATATCATCTAACTCCAGTGAGACTAGCCTACATCACAAAATCCCAAGACCAGAGATGTTGGCGTGGATGTGGAGAAAAGGGAACACTTTTGCATTGCTGGTGGGAATGCAAATTAATACATTCCTTTTGGAAAGAGATATGGAGAAAATTAGAGATCTAAAAGTAGATCTGGCATTCAATCCTATAATCCCTCTACTGTGCATATACCCAGAAGACCAAAAATCACATCATAACAAAGATATTTGTATCAGAATGTTTATTGCAGCCCTATTCATAATTGCTAAGTCATGGAAAAAGCCCAAGTGCCCATCGATCCACGAATGGATTAATAAATTGTGGTATACGTACACCATGGAATATTATGCAGCCTTAAAAAAAGATGGAGACTTTATCTCTTTCATGTTTACATGGATGGAGCTGGAACATATTCTTCTTAGTAAAGTGTCTCAAGAATGGAAGAAAAAGTACCCAAATGTACTCACCCTTATTATGAAACTAAGGGTAATCCCCCTCCCTCCACCGACCTCCCCCCTCCCTCCCCTCCCTTTCCTCCTTCTCCCTATTCTTAGGTTATAACCCGGTTACAACCTTATAATCTTACAAGGGTATATGTGAATCCTAGTAAATGTGGAATGTAAAGGTCTTAGCAAAATAACTAAGAAAATGCCACAAAAGCTATGTTAACTAGTGTGATGAAAATGTGTCAAACAGTCTATGAACCAAGTGTATAGTGCCCCATGATCATACTAATGTACACGGCTATGATTTAATAAATAAATAAATAAAAAGAAAGTTTTAGTTAAGAGAAGGAAATGATGACACTTTAGAAAGTATTTACAAACCACAAATCTGACAAAGACTAGTACATAGAATGTTAATAACACAAAAATCTTAAAAGTAAAACAAGTGATTAAATTATAAAATGATTAAAAAATAAATGAAATGAATATATGTTAAATTATAAAATATATATTCATGAGACTCTGTATTCTTTTTTGCATATAATTACCTTCAAAATGTTTTTACAAAACATGTGAAATATATATAGAAAGAATATAAATAAAACATATCTTTCTAAAGAGAAAATAAAAATGACAAATGCATATATGAAAAGATATTCAATATCATTAGCTTTTAGGAAAATAGAATTAAAACAATAATAAGATATCACTACATGCATATTGTATCAGCTAAATTAAATCGTGGTAATACCAAATGTTTGTGAGGTTGCAGGAAAACTATCTCTCATACCTTGTTTATGAGAATATAAATTATTATAACTACCTTGGAGAACAGATTGGCATTTTGTTATAGAACTAAATGTGTACTGATTATATGACCTAGTAATTGTTCTCTTCGGTATTTAGTCAAAAGAAATAAACTTATATTCCTATAAATATCTCCATATCAATGTTTGAAGCTTTGTTAGCAATAGCAAAATAAATTCTTGAAAAAATTTGCTTGACAGAGGCAATTACACCACATTTTAATTAAATAAAAATGTAAAAAAATCATTTGTTACCAAATTATCCCAATATTACAAGAATTTTATTTCTAGGCTTTACTGTCCCCACACCATCATGTTTATACACAGAGACTGACACAGTCAATGTTTTCTGTAAGAAATACCTAATACAGTCAAGCTGATAAACACAAAATCTTTTAAAAAGCTTAGTAGGGGAAATGTTAATATCTTACAAAGATTTAATTAAGATAAAGTAATCTAACTAGGGTCATAAACATGAGTACTAATTCATGTCATAGCTTTATATCAGGTCTAAGATGGGGACTGTGCAGGTATTAAGCTACTGCAGGCCTATATTCTCAAAGGGTATCCTCAGCATTAACTTTACTTTCCCTTAGTCTTTTTATTAAATTTCAGATTAATATAAAGGTACATACAATTAGGTTGCTGTTTGTGTTTCTTAGGTAGAGTCCAAGTTGTAGCTGAGCTCTTCACCCAGGAGGTGTGTCATGTACCCCTACTTTGTACCCATTAGGTGAGAGCTTTCTAACCTCCTCCCCTCTTCTGAATTTAATTTTATTCTTACATGTAAAAGGGTTGCTAATCCTTTCCCACTTTAAGAAAGAGGGAAAGTTATCCAATTATTTTGTTTCCATCCTGGCATAAGGTGCAATCAGCTTTTCCCAGAATTGCTGCTGTGACATTGTAGGTGGTTTTCCACCTGCCTTTACCCCCTACACTCTGTTATCAACAAAGATCTACAGGATACTTAAAAAAAGTGAGTCATTTTATGCCACTCCTCTGATCTGAACCCTCTAAGGATTTAACCTCTCATTCAGAGTAAAAGCTAAATCTTTACCATGTTTTTCAAAGTGTAATCTGGTCTACCACTTGTCTGACCAACCACGTCATATTCTTGCAACTCTCTTGATTATTTTTTCTAACCACATTAGCGTCTTGACTATTCTTTAGGTCAGCAGTCATGCTCCTGACTTGAGACTGTTGCTGTTTCTATGCATTCTACTTGGATCATGCTTCCCACAAATAAATGCGTGGTTCTCTCCTTTGCTCTCTCTACTCAAGGGTCAATTTGCCACAGAAGACTTCCCTGTTTACCTTATTTAAATAAGTCTATCTCCCTTACATGGCTTTAAAAAAAATCCATGACACTTAACACAAGGTGGTACATCTTACTTGGTTATTTGTGTGCTGAATGTCTGTCATATTCTAGAATGTTAGCGCCACAGCAAATACACAAAAAATTAGTACCTATCTAAATATTCACAACATTTCCTGTAATGTTAATGCTCTTAATATGGAGAAGAATTGGGTAGGGAGTCATTAAACTGTTCTGGAGGGTAGGTGGTCACCATGAATGCAATTCTTTGAAGAAGCACTTTACCAAGCAGAACTTGTCTTTAAACTTCTGTATCATTGCCAGGCCCTCCACCCACTCTCTTCGCAGAACATGGGGATGCATTACAGACCAAACAACTGCAGCTATTTAGTTAAAGGTCTTGAAAAGTGAACAAATCTAAATGCAGCAAACCAATTAAAATTCATTTGAAGAGATAAAAATCATTTAGAATTCTCAGAAAAAATTGTTTATTTTGATAAAATGTATTTAGCAAAATACGTTTTTATATGTATTAGCAAAAGAGAAAAAATTGTGCTTTCAGTTTTATTATATATCTATTAAGAATATATATTAGATAAACAAAATCACAAGGATTTGAAAATATCAGTGTTTTAAAGATGAAGAATATTACTGTCAGAGATTCATGTATTACAAGATAAAGTCATATAAAAATCAGAGCTGCAATTTTAAATTTATGTCTTTCTGTATCTATAGTGCTTGCATTTTCCATTAAACTATGCTGTTCCTTAATAATGATTTTGGAATTTGGGGTGGTTTTGACAATTTCATAATCCATCATAAAAAAGAAAATGAGTAAGTTTATTATTTTTCATGACGGAAAAATTAGAAAACGACAATAAACATAAAACTATTCAGTTTCAATAATTAAAATAATTTAAATTTAAGACACTGAATACATTTTTAATGATAGTATTCAGAGTTGGCAAAGATTAGGAAAAATTTTTTTTTCTGCTGCTAGGAGTTGTAAAAAAAACTATCTCTGCAGGATAAATTGGCAATGTATATAAAGAATATTTTACATGGTAATATTTTTGATGTAGTTTGTCAACTTCTGGGAATTTATCCTAGGAATAAGCACATAATTCTACATAAAGAACTTGTACTATATTTTAAAAAATGAGACTAGCATCAATCAAAATTAATAAAATTTATTATTACTGAAATCCTATATGAAGAATTTTTATTCAGCATTACAATTATGATTTCATGTAATTTAAATGACATAAGAAAATGATTTGATATAATATTAAATAGTAACAGTTAATAAAATTGTATTATATCGTATCATTTTTGCTGTTAAGCCTGTTTCTTTATGTGATTAGAAGTCAAAAAGATGGTTGATGGCATTTTTGTATTAATAGTGTATATCTATCTGTTATTGCATCTAAGCAATGATGACTTCACCTTATCATGGAAGAGTTCGGGGGAAACAAGATTGATGATTCACGTGTCCACCTACCCCCCCATCTCCAACAAGATCCAATAAGAAGGCTGAGAAGTAGTTATTACTCCAGATTCAGCAACTCTCCCAAGATAAGCTCCATAGGGAAGTATGCAAGTTTTGTATCCAAATCTGGTTAATCTGAAAGCAACAATATAGTAAGAACAGAAGTTGTAATGTCATTACAACAAAAGTTTAATGCATAAAGGCCATATATGACAAACCATCCCCTAAGATCATACTAAGGAGGGAAAAGTTGCAGACTTTTAGTCTAAGATCTGGAACAAAACTAAAATGCCCATGTTCACTAATTCTATTCTGTATAGTACTGAAGGTCTTAGCTAGAGCAATTAGACAAGATAAATACACGAAAGGCATCCAAATTTTAAAAGAAGTTAAATTTTCTGTGTTTTCACATGACATGGTCTTTATAGAGAATATTCTAAAGACACTAACAAAAAACTTTCAGAACTAACAAATTCAAAACTTGCATGATATAAAATCAATATATAAACATTAGTAGTGGTTTTGTACATCAATAGTGAATTAAATGGAAAAGAAATTAAGGGAACAACCTCTTCTAAAGAGTGATAACAACAACAGCAGCAAAACCCCAATTTAGGAATAAATTTAACTAAGGTGAAAAAAACACAAAAGACTGATGAAAGAAGTTGAAGATGACAAAATAAACGTAAAGATATCTCATGTTCAGAGATTGAAAGAATTGATAGTGTTAAAATATCTATTCTACCCAAAGCAATCTGTAGATTTGACATAATCTCTATCAAAATATCAATATCTTTCTTCATAGAAATATAAAAGGTAATCCCAAAACTATTTGAAACCACAGAAGACACCAAAGGCCAAAACAATCTTAAGCAAAAAGAACAAAGCAGGAGGCATCACACTACCCCATTTCAAAATATACTACAAAGCCACAGTAACCAAAACAACAGGCTCTAGCATAAAAACTGGCATGTGGATGAACGGAACAGAATAGAGAACCATGAAATAATTCCACACATTTATAGCCAATTGGTTTTGACAAAGGCTCCAAAACACATACTGAGGAAAGTGTCTTTAATGAATGGTATTTAAAAACTAGATATCCACATGCAGAAGGATGAAATCAGACACTAAATGCCTATGTAAAAATCACCTTAAATAGATAAAAGACTTAAATGTAAGATAAGAAACTGTGAAACTACTGGATGAAAACATATCAGAACACCTCTATGATATTTGTCTTGGCAATGAATTTTTTTGTTGTTGTTTTTTGTTTGCATTTTCAAAATAAAATTTATTTCAGTAGTAAAGAATTAAAATATGACTGTGAAAGTAGAAATATAGAAAAATATTTAAAACGTGCAACAGTAATTCTTAAAGTTAGTTAAGCACTAGAGTCTATGCTCAACTTCTACTTGAAACATGAACCAGCACTTTATATATTACTAACTATACTGGAAAAAACACAGACTGGCAATTTCAATTAATCATTATCATTCAAAACAGGTTGGTATAACTGATCAGGCCCTTGTGAAAATCTAAGGACAAATCTTGGGGATGCATTATTTGAAGTTAGCCTCACTTGACAGACTCATAAATCTATCACCCAAAAGTCACAAAGTTAAGCCCTTACTAATCCATCCTTTTAATTTGGTCAACATGGATTTAAAAAAATGAGATATTACATTGGTATATAATCTGATAAAGTCCCCTGAAACTCTAATCCAGTTGCCGAACACAGACGAAGAACTATCAAATGAATTCTATCCATCTTGTCCCCAAAGTTTTACTTACAATTAAAATACAGGTATTATTTGTATATAGAACATACAAAAAGAATTAGAAGGTGTTTGGAGAAAGAGGGTAGTGAACTCTTCAGGAACCATCGTTTATAGTTTGCAGAATAAGATAATCTCTAAGAAGAATAATGCCATCATAGCAGCAATATATTCACCAGGAATCTCCCAATGGATTAATCATGTGCCAGGAAGCCAGACCTTCTGACTGCTCACAACAACACTCAGCTTCCCTTTTGAACCCCAAACCATCACCCTTAGAAAGCCGGAAGTCAACCAATTATCTTCTCATCCATTTCTTCCAAATTCACTTTGAAAATGAGTTTATTGTTTCTCCTATCAGTTGTTGATACAGTAACTCGATTGATACAACTCTTCTTCCATTGATAGCCCAACTTCTCACAAGTCTCTTTCAAGCACTGATAAGATCTGTCTGCATCCAATTTGGTAAAGAATTGTGTCATTCTTTTGACCAGGCCTTGCCAGCGGTTCTGTGATGATCCTGGGGTGCCAACTAACGGACTATTCAGAAGCATATGATCAGGACACGTGGGTTGGGAAAAACTGATTCCTTGCACCAGTTTGTCAATATATGAGGAACTGGCATCCCATAAGGACAGACTTGTCCGTGGTTCTGGCTGGGAACTGGAGTATTTCACATTTTCTTCACTAGAACTATTAGATGGAGAGAAGTCTAAATTGGATTGAATGTGCTTGGAGAATCCACTGGGAGACTCTGACACACCACCTGAAGTGACTGGGGCCTCTTTGCCCCTTTTTTGAGCGGTTTATTGTACCATCTATCTTTTTTGATATCTGGGATGGTACTTCTTGCTGATGGATTCTCAACTAGGATTTTATGCAGCAGAGTTAGAGGAGCAGAATCGATTTTTTCCTAAGGGTTCAGGTATGCTTTTTTTTCTTTCCAATCAGAATATTTCTGGCAACTATCACTGGGTAATTCACCAGCCAACATTGCAGTAAGCACTATTCCACAGGACCAAACATCAACTGGTTCTGCATGAAATTCTTTTCTCTTCAGAAGTTCTGGAGCAACATAAGGTAAAGTACCACACATCTTGTTCAACAAACATTCCCGATAATTATGTCAAAACACTGTTGCCAACCCAAAGTCAGAGATTTTGAAGTTATCTCTTTCATCCAATAAGAGATTTTCTGGTTTAATATCTCTGTGAGTTATTCCAATTCCATGTAGATAAACCACCCCTGCCATGAGTTGATGGAAGAATCTCCGAGCATCCTGTTAAGCATGTCTATGTCTCATTCCATTCTGTCAAAAAACTCTCCCCACTACAGTACTCCAGAAATAGATATTAGATATTGTCTTCTCGCCTATGTCCTTAGAATTTCACCACATTTTCATGATTTATCATTTTATTGATACAGATCTCATTTTTAATATTTTCTCGACAGCATGGCATGCTTCCTATCTACAATCTTCACTGCAACTGCTTCTTCAGTTATTCTATTCACAGCAAGTTGAACTCCTCCATAGGCACCTTCTGCCAGGATTTGCACCAAGTCCCAGTCCTCTGCAAAGGGCACTGTCATGACTCCTCCCAGCACCGCAGACCGGTCTTTAAAGCAAAAGCAAGTATTCACAATTTAGCCATTTTCTCTTGTAAATCACAATCCCTATCCTCACGCACACCGAAGGCTGAAACTCTACCCTCATGAAGACAGAGGAAATTTAATAGCGTGGTGAGGAGTTGGGGAACAATGGTTTCTAGGGAACGACAGGGAGAGGGGTAGGAGAGTGTCGGTGTGGGGAAGAGAGAAAGAAAGTATAGGCTGGGGGAGAGGAAGGGGGCGAAATAATGCCGCCTGCAGCAGCGCCTCCATGCCACTTGCTCAGTTCCAATTCCACCCCAACCCACGGCAATGAATTTTTGATCTGAAACCATAAGCACAGCCAACAAAAGCAAAAATAGACAAGTGAGATTACATCAAATGAAAAAGCTTCTATACAACAAAGGAAACAGAGTGATGAGATGACCTTTAGAATGGTAAAAAATATTTGCAAATTCTACATCTAAAATATATAAGGAATTTGAAGAACTCAAGAGCAAGAAAACAAATAACTTTACCAGTTAAAAATCTAGGTAAAGTACTTGGGTAGATATTTCTCAGAAAAAAAAAAAAGATATACAAATCACTGACAAGTATATAAAATAATGATTAATCATCAGGGAAACGCAAGTACTAACCTCAATGAGATATCATCTCATGCCCGTGAGAATGACAGTTAACAAAAAGATGAAAAGGTAGCAAATGTTGGTAAGGATGAGGAGAATAGGGAACCCACACACACTGTTGGTGAGATAATGTAAATTCATACAGTTATGGAAAGTCATATGGAGTTTCCTCAAAATTTTAAAAATAGAACTACTGTAGGAACAGTTATTCCTACTACTGAGTATGTAATAGGAATACAATGAATGTAATGAAATCTCTCCCAGTATGTGGGAGAGACAGCTAAACTCTCAAATTTATTGTAATATTACCCACAGTAGCCAAGGTATGGAATCATCCTAACTGTCCATCAGTAGATGTATGGATAAAGAAAACATGGCTTGTATACGCAATGGAGTACTATCCAGCCATAAAAAAAAAGGATGATCTGTTCACCTGTGAAAAATGGCTGACCCTGCAAGACATTACGATAAGTGAAGAAAGCACAGAGACAAAAGTAGGCACAGAAAGAAAAATATCACATTATCTCACTCATTGGTAGAATTAACAAAATGTTTACCTCACAGAAGTGGACAGTGGAATGGTTGTTAGCAGGACCTGGGATATTTGGGGAATGGAAGTTGGGAAGATGTTGGTCAAAGGGTACACAATTGCACTTAATTAGAAGTAAGTTTAAAAGATCTACTGCACAACACGATCACCATAGTTAAGAGTATGTTGTATTCTTGGAAAATGCTCAGAATGAATTTAAGTTATATGCATCACAAAAATAATGATGTGAAGTAATGCATTTGTTTTTTGGCTCAATGTAGTCATTCCTTAATGTATATATTCTTCAGAACATCATGTTTTACACCAAAAAATATGTGCAATTTTATATGCAAGCTAAAAAAAAAATAGTTTCAAGCTATTGTTTTGTTACATTTTATCTTCTTACTGTCACTCATACCCTTCTATGGAGCACTATCTTTTAAGTCCCTAATTCTGCAGGAAATCTCCCCTCCTCTGTTTAAGACTATGATATGCAATCACTCTTCCTAGATGTAAAGATATAAGTTAACAATCCTTCAAAAAAATTAATTAACTAGTTATAAATGACTGCATTCTTACTAGCCCATAATAATGAGGCCAGCTGTAACTGGTTTCTCTTATAGCAAAATTCATTAAAAGAGGAATGGTGGTGGTCATGAGCAGTTTATCTTATACAGACATGCACGCAAAACTGACTCTGGTTGCCCCTCAATGATAGATTCTTTAGATAATGAAAATGCATATTCTGTTTATAATTTTTTGGTTTTTTAATGTTAATTTTATTTTCTATATTTTTAAAATTAGGAAACCATATTTCTTTCATAATCAGAAGTATCATAGTAACAGTGTCAACACATTTATGAAATTTCAGTAGTAATGCTTGAAACAATTATCAAAAATTCATTTAATGTCTACACAGGATGAATTCCTAAATATTTATTGACTTAACTCATGGTGTGATATAGTAGAAAGAACAAAGGTTTGGGAATAGAATTTAACTTATAATCTTAGCCCAACAATTCAGAATCTGTGTGATCTTGAGCCAGTCATTTGAATCAGCCCCCAGATAAGCAATACCTACCTTTTATAGTTTTTGTGAGGGTTAAATAAATTAATATGAAAAAATGTCTTAGTAATATTTACTTTATTCATGTATTAGATAGCTAGGAAGAAAAAATTTAAACTCTAAAATTAATTATTTTTTGAAAAGTTCATGGTTTATCATAGTTCTTTTTTCTTGTGTGTGCCAGGAAATAAAAAATTCTTGCAGACTACTTGAATTTTAATATCCTCTGCTCTGCCCCTGCCAACCTCCTATCATCCACTTCCTTCCCAAAATTGATTTTATTGTGGCATAGATGTAAACGAGTAGTTGTAAGTGTGTCCTAAACTCCTAGCAACCTGCAGGGCTCAGGCCGTTTGAGTAATGTAAAGAAAGGATTTCTTATCACAAATTCCTTGAAACATAATAAGACTGTGATTCCTGGCCTAGCTGGTGAGCCAGGAAATTGAATCACTGTTCTGAATGTCATCATGGTGGTAGACTTGCTTCTACAATGCTTGCAATAAATAGTTAGCCTAAAAGGCTAATTGAAATATTCTTGCAACGAGGGAGGCTGTCAATAGCAGAAAATTATTGAACAGATTGTACCTAAATATGAAACAGTATAAAAGCAAGGTAAAATTATGCCTCGTTCAAATGATACTTTAAAAGTGGATATGGCTTATAAGACTCAGTCCTCATTATTTGAGTAATTTCTGTGTTTAGAGGCTGAGCAAATATTATGATGGAGAAATTGGGATAGATGCCAGAGAATCCTTAAAAGTTGAAAGCTTGTCACCCATTCCTAGAAGAGGGAAATCCAGTGGAATAAAGTAAGCCCTGCTGACAGGACTAAAGAACATTTCAAGCAATGTCTCAGCCACAGTTAGCATGCATGTGCACACAAACATGCTCTTTTCAACTTTCATAATGCATCATTGGTGACATAGAGTCACTTTGAATTGGTAGGGGGGAAGTCAGGTTAAAAATAGAAGAAGGAACTCCAAGGCTGTCCTCTCTAGAAGCTGAGAAGAGTAAACTGGTGATAAGAAATTCAGCAGTCCCTGAGGCAGTCATTGCACTCTCTTGAAAGCTATGCAAACTCCAGGGACTTTGACTTTTTTTGAAAGGATTAAATGTAGGATGTCTGACCATGGAGAACTGCTGTAAGATTTTTAACGTGGTTCTCTGTGGAAATAGATAGGCTAGGATCCCACAGGCCTTTTATAAACCAGAGTGAAGCTGGAAGGCGGGCCACTCCTGTACTCCTAACTGAAAAGAAAGGAATGTGCAGGTGCCCAGTCAGCGGAATGTCTATGTGACCATCCCTGCATGGGAAAATCAGCAGTGCAGGTGAGCTAAAGAAATCTACTACTATGTTAGGCTAGAGAAGCTGAGATGTTTGTTTGAGGAGATGAGACTTGCCCTCCCCTCTTGCTCTTCCAACGGCACCACTGTCTGGCCACTTCAGATGCTCCAATACCTTATGTCTTTGTTTATCCTTTACTTAACCTTTTTGGCTGTAATGTCCCCTCTCTCATTCTTAACCTTGACTGCTGACTGCTGAGTAATGTGCATTCTTGCATGTATACCCTGTTATGTAACCAATAAAAGGATTTTCCAGGAAACAAGACAAGTGCTTCATTGTTCTCATGCTGCCACCAGACACATGAAACAGTGTATGTCCTTACAGACTTCTGGTTATGCACTAAGTTTGGTGTAAGTTTTGTGATTTCCTCAGCACCATCTCCCTTGCTGACCAATGTCTCAAGCTGGGGTCCACTAGATGCTCAACAGTTTTCCTGATATGGTTGTATGCAAGTAGATATGAACATATATGGGAATTGGTAGAGATATAGAGGTTGAATATTGGGATATAAAGGCTCAGCATAAAGAGATAGACAATTAAATATTATATGCATTATTCAAGATTTGTAAAGACCCATATTTATAAAAGTCCTCTTTCAAAAGCAGTCATTTAGAATGGCAAATTTATAAAAATGAACAGATACGTTAACATTTGATAATTTGAATACAGGAACTACTTTTAAAATGAAAAACAGAAATATACTGATTTAAGTTTTTCTATATGTATGTGGAAAATATAATTTGATAGTAAATAAATAGGTAGATTTATCAAGATATCCTGTGTCCTGAGAAGTCCTTGCCCCTTCTGCCATGTGAAGACTCTATAAAATGGTCATCTATGAGGCTGTGAGTGAGCCCTCACTAGACACTCGCTGGACACTTAATATGCTGGTAGCCTTGGAATTAGCCTTGAAATGGTGAGAAATAAATTACTATTGTGTATAGTCTACCCATGGCATTCTTCACATTTTTCCTGGAAAGGAAATAGATAAAATAGATATTTTATACTAACTCATACACTAAGTCCTAGCTATGGAAAGTCAGTCTTTTAAAGTAAACTATCAGTTCCAGGCACAGTTATGTACCTTTTATCACCTACTTGAAATAAACATATTGCTTACAAAAAGGTATGTATCACATTGAGAATGAAATGCTTTTTAATGTTGTTATAAATAAATTAAATAATTTAATGTTGGTATGTTTTCCTCATGTTAAAAAACTGACTAAAATTAAAATCACCTAATATTGCTTTTGACTTAAGTAATGCCGAGCTTTTCTCTTATGAGATTGAAAAATCTTCCATTTTACACATATAATATTTATTATAGAGCACTTCTGTGCTTTTGTAGTTAAAATATACACATAGATGAGGACTTTATCTGAATATATATGTATACCATATTACAGACTTGGCCTACAGAATTTATAGGCTTTTATAGACAAAAGTATTAATAACACCTCATCCCTCTATGTATATTTTGGGAAAACAATAAAAAGGCTAATAATAGCTGAGAAAAAAAGGTATAAGCACCATATATTATTCACGCACATGCAAATTCGCATATTGAATTACATGCACTTATATTTCATTACTGTTTATTGCATTAGAAATTCAAATTAATCATGATGCTTTTCAGTTGCTCTTGATGACAACAAAACTCCCTGGGCATTTCTCTCCCTTGAAGCATAAGACGGTGAAACTCATTGGCATTTAAAAATAACATTACCTCTAAGATTTTATACTGCTTTTAACTCTATACAGCTCTTGGGTGGTTAGCCATGAAATTATGCCTGCTTTATAACTGTTTAATTTTAGTCCATAATGAAAAGTGATTAGAGAGTAGCCGAAGGCTGATACAGTAAGTGGCTCTCAGAACATTTTTTAAAATGTTTTATAGAATTTTTATTGAATTAGTTACAGAATATACCAGGGGAACTCCTCTCTTCCTTGTGACTAGACAACACTGCCTGTACAAAGCATATTTAAATTTCCTCATACAGTCTGATTAATATTACAATTATGGTTGGTATTGAATTGTAGTGAAATAGATGAACTCATGTTGCTGTGGATTTATTTAGTTAAAATATATTATGTAGACAAAAATGTAAAATTTTATAAATCAAATGTACCTGTAGAATTTTTCTCTGTTCAGAATACTTAATTTTAATAATAGAAATATTCTGATTTGAACAGCTTGGAAAAAAAATCCCAGAAATACAATTCAGAACAAATAGTTAAGTAAATATCTGATTTGGCCAAGAAGATTATTTCTTATGATAAAACATCGTAACCACTTATGTGGAGAGACTTCCTAGACATTTTTCTCACCTTTTGCACCTTCTGCACATGATTTGCCTCAAGCAAGCTTGTCAAATCTGTGTCCTTTCTGGTCACAGATTCCACATCTACCTATTCACTCTTACTGGACGTGTCCTCTAAACATGTTCCAGATCAGATTCTTTATTTTCCTTCTTCTGTGTCCTCCTTAGGATTTCTTATTCCTGCCAATCACATTACTCTGCTCATGTGTTTTAAAGATATTTTATGACTGACCTACAAAAGAATCATTTGCAGAAATTATTAAAAACAATTAGACTAATGAGTTCTTTTTATATTATGGAATATCAGGAACTGTGGGAATATATTCTCTAAGCCAATGCTTATGCCTTAGAAAGTTTGGAAATCATCATACTATTTCATAAATCACTAAACAAAAACTAGCTACACATCTACAGCATCATATATAAAAACATCAAAATCAAAATTATATAAAACACAAAATTGGTTTAGGTCATTAAATAGGGAATGGTGATTTCAAATCAAAAGTTTAATTTAGTTGACCTCAAAAAAGAAGCAGTACAATTAGTCAAAGTATGTGCTCAAACCATCAATACAGTTTGCCATCTTAATGGCAGGTAGATGTATGCCGGGACTGAAGAGCCTGGAGAACAGATGGTGATCAAATTGTGAAAGGCCTTTTCCACAGCTTGTTGAGAATCAAATATTGTTTCTTGCAAGAAGTGGACCAAAGCATGGAAGAAATGGCAGTTAGCTGATGCAACGTATGGTGAATATGAGGGACGACAAAGGGTTTCCACGTCCAAGGTTCAATAGTTGAGTATCATTGTTTGGTGAGACATGAAGTTGAGTATTGTATTACAAGAGGTTTCGTCTGTCTCTATTGACTGACTTTGGCTTCTTAATCACAACCATCTTCATCCAATTGGTTGAAGTAGACATTGCTGTTATTGGTTGACCAGGTTTCATGAATAATACCAACACTGGACCAGCAAACAGACACCGTTACTTTTACTTGATGACTGTTCAGCTTTGGACTGTGTTTTGGCACTTTATCTTTATCCAACCATTGTGCCAAAAGCTTGTCAAAAAGAATCCATTCTTTTTTATCACACATAACAATAAGGTGTAGAAATCATTCACTTTATGTCATGACAGCAAAGAAGGGCAAGCTTCAAGATGATTTCTCTTCTGATGGTCATTATTTCACTCAGAGTCCACCTAATGCAGCTTTGTTACTTTGCCGATTTGTTTCAAATGGTCCAATGTTGTTGGAACAGTAACATTAAACCTTGCTGCTAATTCATGCACAGGTTGAGGTGGATTCACTTCTACTGCAGCGTTCAGTTTAACATTATCCACCCTCGTCTGAGGTTGCATATATGGCTTATTTTCAAGATTAAAATCATCAAAATGGAACTTCTCAAGCCATTGATGTACTATATGTTCGTGAGCCACAGCCTTCCCAAATACTTTGTTGCTATTGAGCTGTCTGTACTGCATTGGTTCCACAAAGGAACTTATTCATATTAGAAAATAATACAAATTTTGACTTATCCATGATTTCACAAAAATTTCTCTTAAAAAAGTTTAAAGATAACCACAAGCTAAAACATGTGTTTGAAAGAATAAGGACGTACTTTCACAGTAAAAATAAAACCTGAAGTGTCTGAGGGAAATATGGAGATAGCAAATGTCAAACTTAGTACTTAAGGAAATAGGACATTTCATATCTATAATCTGATAAGTCAGTATACATATAGAAATATCTAATAAGTCAGTATACATATACAAATCTCTCTCCCTCTTGGTCTCTCTCAAGGAATTAGGAACTGTTTTCTAAACTTTGGCTAAAGTCCATGTAACTTCAAATCCAATGTACAGAATAATCTGAAACCATTACATCAGGAATACTAAGCCAAGAAATACTAAAAGAAAAGTATTCTATATCTGTGGATTGACTGCCAACATAGTGTTAATAATAATTACAGAATTAGTTGTATTTAATAAGACACATGAGGTGCATTATATTTTAAATGCAGTTTAATAATTTAGTCATTTTATTCAAGCTATAGCTATTTTTGAAAAGAAAAACTATAAATGCCTATTACTTCACCTCTTATTCTTGACACTTGACTGATGTGTAGTATCCTATTTCCTATTCTTTAAAATTACTCAGATAATATACTTCAATGCACAAAGTACTGAAAAATTATCATTGCCAGCCTTTCTATATTAGTATCAAAAAGACATGAAAAGCTTCAGAAGCCTCTATCACTAGCTGTTCTGTTCATTTGGTCTCATCTGTAAATCTTCTACCATTAACAAAAACAAAAATATGTTGTATTATCTAGAGGGTGTAATTTTCTTAAGTAAAATAAAGTAAAAATATTTCATGATATGCCATTTGTTTATTATCTATTGTTACTGAGTGAATGCTGAAAATTAATGACTACATCTTGTATAACATGCATTGTCTTAAAATACTACATCATAAAAGTGAAGTTAATCAAGGCCTTTGAGTCAATCTCATTAGGTCTTTAATACAACAAATGAGAAAGGTAGTATCACAATGTGATATTCTCAAAGATTTTAGAAATAAAAATCTTTGTTTTTGTCTCAAAGATTCCCAGATACATTTCATCAGGTTGCTAGGATGGGGAAACCTACAATTTCAATCAAATAACAGCCAGGAAAGCTCTAGGGCTTCCCTTGAGAAAATTATACAGTTACATTGGCACTCGAAAATGACTTTCATCTTTTTATTTATGTAGAAAAAGGCCCATGGCAATGGCCAAATTTAGGAAGCATGGTTTCTCAGATGACAATACTGAAGATCAAATGTTTTGCAGCCTTGTGGTTTCCACATGACAAATCTTCTGGAATAGGACTCCCATCAAGGCCTGTACCTTGGGGAGAAAAAACATGGCAAGGTCACAGGGACACAGAAATAAAAATTGCATAACCTCAGTGAAATTTGTTAAGGGAGTCGTCCAGTGAATGGAGGCTTGCTTGGTAAGTATCTAGAAATCTAGGACAACTCCAGACTTATTAGATATCCTACTTTGTTAATTCCAGTCTAAAATTATTGATAGGAATAATACTGTGAGAACGTAGGTGAGTAGGACAGGAGTATCAGTGACTATAGATGATGCGGATGGCAAGACCTAGCAAAGAAAAGAAATTCATAATTGGAATATGAGTCCTCCAAGGCCATGAAGCAGATCAATGATTAATTTAGGAACAAATCTCAGATCATTAAGTGGCAGGACCGTAATTATAAAGCTATATCCCTAGTCCCTTAGTTTGGAAAATAAAAAAGAAACACAAACCCTAGATTTGAAGGTAAGCAGAATAAAGAATCAAGTCACACTGTGCAAAACTGCAATAAAGAAGGTATTATAGAAATTACACAAGAAACTATTTCCATGGCCGCCCTCTGTTCATTCTGCTCTGCTTATATCACATTTGAAGCAGGACAATCTAAAACGTACAATGTCAGGTAGGCTTGTCCTACATATTTGTATTTCAGTTAATCTCCAAATTTTTGTTTCTCTCAGAAATCACTTTTTAAAGTATTTCTTTTGAAGCCTGCTGCTCTTGGAAATTATGGTAGCCAATATCTTACAAAGATTATAACAATAGAATGGGCATTTATGTGAATATAAATAATAAACTATGTTCAGTTTTACAAGCTGAGCTAAAATTACAAGGGTCATCAATCCTTTTGTTTCACAGCATAAAATGATAACCAGCTGGAGTTAGGAAAAAATTTTCCCCTGTGGTGTAATATTGAACAATTGGACAGGTGCTTTATGAAAGGTAATTTTTTCCTGAGCTTCCACTGAAGCATCTAGTGTAGGTCTTTATAAAATGCCAGTCTAATGGGCCATTGATCTTTTCAGCAAATGCAATTTGTAGGATACTCACTTTTCCAGAAGTAATCAATAAGAATTTTAAGCCCACACTGAGAAAATAAAACCATACTACTTATTTATGAGAGGACCTATTTAGGCAGGAGATGCGCTATATTGAAAAAGCAATGATTCTATAGTCACCAAAAAGGTAATACAAAAATGATGAAGTTATGTATGAAAATGCATTGATAGTACTAACTTTGAGAACATTTACAAGTATATGTATAACAACATTCAGAAAAGAAATGAATGTACTTAGAGACATACAGGCACAGAAACATGTTTACATCAAAATTCCAGCATGTGTGCATAAATTTCACTAATTTGCAATGAAGAAAAAAAGCTTCTAAGTTTATTCTTTAGAAATATTCAAGATTTATCTTTTTATATTCATTTTTTATTATACTTGGGTTGATTGTAGGATTTCCAACCTCTGTGTTTTAAACAACTCTTGTAAGTTTCCATCATTCAATTGAACAGTTTAGATAACAAATTGGGTTGATTACATATTTAGTACGGTATTTATTTTCTATTATTTTCTTTGCTCTCTGAAATACAGCAGGGTGTTTTTCTACAAACTTCACAATGCTGAATTAGGTAGGGCCTTAGCATGTTCTAATGCCCTGTTCAGCACGTGGGAGATGTCGATGGTACAGGGCTCCCTGGAGGACTGACTGCCCCTTCTCCCAGGAAATATGCACATTCAGACTGAAAGAAACAATTTGACTTCCTCTCAGCATTACTGAGGACCTTGAAATAGGCTGTGACTATCTTCTCTAAGCACTATACAGAGTGGACTTGGACAGACCCATGTCAAAGAGCTCTGAGGCTCCACACCTCAGTGAGAATCCAGGTAGCTCTTGCCAGCTCTCATCTCTTCATCCAGTTATAGTATTTCTCAGTATTTGTACTTGTAGAATTAGAAACAAACCTGATGACTTTTTTTTCCTTTTAGCCCATATTCTCAGAGCTAGATTCTGCTTTTAATTCCCCCAAACTGTGTCTACTGTCCTATGGGGCAGTGCCTGAATCTTGAACAGCAGACAGAACGGCCTTCTGCACATTTGCTCCTCCATCTTCCATACTGTCCTCTCTTGACAGACACATTACAGGCTGCCACTTACAGATTAAACACACATTTTGCAGATGTCCCTTGGATGATGAGACTAAGGCAACCCCCATTTTGTAATGTGATTTTGCTACTCTTCCTTTTGGAGTTATAAATTCACCCATGTCTCCAAAGAAGCACGCAGCGTTTCTAGGGTCTGCTGCTGTGAAGCAGATTTGTAGAGTAGGCTTAGAGGGAAGCTGCTGCTGTGTAGACCGCTACCTTATCTTGCTAGGAGAGATAATTCAGTTTCTGCAATTGAAAGCAGATAAAAGTTTGGGAAAAAAATAGGGAATTGGGGTAGCTTTTCAAATTCTTTATTTCAAATAATGATAAATGTTTTCTTTGCTCATAATTGGAAAATCACAACTCATTGATAAAATACAAAGAAATATACATTCGCCAAAAAGTTTATGAGACAGGAAAAAATTGTATCATTTAAAATTAAATGTTGGCATTGGTTTTCTACATTACTGTAAAAAGTATATAATCCATTAAGTCATGTACCATCTAAGCAGTGATGAGTGGTTGAGGTTACATAATACATAATAAAAAGAGATAAATCTCGAATGATTCTAAGCTTCTAAGCTTTTTATCTTCATTGCAATACAAAATAATGTGAAATTTCAACTAGGACACTGTCTTATATCTGTAATTACCCTGTTTCCCCAAAAATAAGACAGTGTCTTATTTTAAGGTGCTTCCAAAGATGTGCTAGGTCTTATTTTCAGGGGACGTCTTATCTTTCCTGTAAGTAGGTCTTATTTTCGAAGGATGTCTTATTTTCGGGGAAACAGGGTATATATGGGCCATTTCTTCTTGGAAAATACTGTTCTTGTATTAAGCTCCTTACCTCCAGTATTTAACTCATCTTCTTTATTCCAGACAATTTACTCTTTCATGTTTAACCTTTTTCCGAGTCATCTGACTTGAGGCCCACAGACTATTTGTGACTCACAATTTCTTTTTTTCTTACATGTTGCACCCCCAATACCAAATATATGCAATCATGATTCATCCATGGACTATTACAGTCTCATTCTAACTGATATTCATAACACACGATGCTGACAAAATAACATTTTAAAATATGTTTTTATCCTATTAGAAATGGTGATGGACATACAAATATAAACATGCAGAATTCCATATATTGAATGTATAATAGTATGTGTAGAAATACACCATTATTTTGAATCTCAAAATATTCAAATAATTCCATTAACTACTAATATTCCTGTCCAAATATTAAAGTAGTATAAATTTAACAAACATCATAATGCCTTAAATTGGATAATAGGAAGAAAATTGAATCTCCTACCCTGTTGATGGAGATATACGCCTGTGGTTGTTTTGTTTGTTTTGTTTTGATTTGAGTGCATGTGTGTGTAATTAAGAATTTCTACAACTCTTCTGTAAAGCATTATTTTTTAAAGATTGTAGTAATTCCCAAAGACTATACTTTTACAATTTTTTATAAAGGTAAAAATAAGAGCTATATTTATGAGAATTTATTTTAGCATTTCTTTAAAAATATTGAAAATGTAATACTATCAAACATACATCATCAGAAATCAGGCTAATTTTATTATGACATGTACTTGTAATAATATATTATTCTGCCATTAAGTGTTCTGCTATAGGAAAAAAATACTTGTAGACAGATAAATTTCAAGTCATATGAAAACACTGAGGAAGAAAGACAGATGTCTCCTTTAATGAGGCATCTTTGTTAAGGGATATGGGTATAAAAATGTGCAGGTGTGTACTGATGAGGAAGGAGAATTCTGACTTGGTCTCTCATGAATTGGATACCAAGAAAGAAGAAAAGGTTATAGGGGTGTGGTAGTAGATAGGAAAGAGGAAAGATCAAGGAGTATACAGAACAAGAAAAACTGAGCAATAGCTATTCCTAAGGAATTTCCTTTACTAAGTGCAAATGTTAACAATGAAGTTATTCATATATTTATTTCAGAGAAGTTTTCTAATAAATAAATAGCATGAAGAATGAAAAGCCTTTCAGACATTGCAATTAGAAGGGGACCAGCCTGCCAAAGCTAGTCTTCACATTAACTTTTAAGTAAAGTTTATCATTTTACCCAAGACAGGTCTGAATGTGACACCATCTGAAAACTGAATTACACGGCGGTAATACAATGAATAAGCAATGACTGTGCACACTGTACTCAGTACAAAATAGGCTCGATAAAAGGGATTATGCAATAACCCTCTATGTAAGAGTTTATAGAAACAACGAAATAAAATTGATGTCACATTTTATGTACTTTTGCAGTGTGAAGGCATTAATACATGGAAATCATCAACATTTTATATTAAAAATAATTGCTAAAGTTACTCATATTACTATGGAATACCAGCAAAATGAATTACCTTTAATTGGCCATTACATCATCATCATTGGAGTTATTTAGTGTTAGTAAAATATTTCACTTTGGAATGCTTATGTAGCTATTACAGGGAGTAGTGCTATCATAAAAATAAACACCTGTTTCTTGTATTGGCTGTAAAATCTCTTAGATCAGCAATTTCAAATAAGCTGATGTTGCCTTTTCAGTACCATGTACAATTTTCTGGGTGACTTCTTAACAATTGCAAAAGCAATATACTATGTGGCAGTTGTAGGAGTTGAAAAACATTTTCCCTTTATTCTTATATCAGTATAAACATATAAATCTATTTTTATATGGTTTGCTCATAAAAGTAATGCTGTTCTCCTGGGTTTCTTGTGGCTTGTGTATACAACTATAAAACATTGAAAATAATTAAAAGATACTCCAGATTTTAAATCAGTTTAAGACTTAACAGTAATATAAAGGAATAAATGTTACTATCACAGTATTTCTTGATTTCTTCTATAGTATTCTTAGAATAAAAAATATTTATTGCTTTACATGTCACATATAACTGAACTGTTTTTTTGTGGTCACACGTATCCAACCTGGCTCAGCTTTACAGATTCTTATAGGAACATAGTATCATAGTTCTTACCAACAATTGTGAAGCTTTGTGTATTGTTATCTTTGTGCATCAAGAATTTTTTAACAATGGTGTTTTAGTATTTATATGTTTTTAACAGCATTATTTTGTTAAAGTATCACTGAAACTGGTAGTTTGTTTCCTCTAACGTACAAAGAGAATAAGGATCAGAGAGCTAACATGTTATACCAAGGTCACCCAAACAGTAAATAATATAACATAAATTTGAAATTATGAATTCCAGACACAAGTTCAACACTTTCTACCATGTAACTTCTGTGACTGTATTCACAATTTTACCATCATACACTGACGTAGCAGATAGGGGTGATTTTTTTTTATTTTGTTATGTAAAAAATGCCCTAAATTAACAAAAATATAACCAATTAAATCTTTTTGTTTTGTCTTATGAGGTTTTAAAAAGACTAATGTCTATGAAAATGGCTAACATTAAAAAAATAGTGATAACATCAAATAGTGATAACATAAAAAAAGAGTGATAACATCAAATAGTGATAAAATCACCTGCATAACTGTTTGGGCATTATTTATATAACTAAATGTGCACTCACTATATGAGTTAGTAGTAGTACACTTGGTCATTCATTACAGAGAAATAAAAACTTCTGTCTACACAAAAATCTGTGCATGAATATTTGTAGTAGGTTTTGTATACTCCCAAACTGGAAGTGATTCAAATGTCCTTCAACCTCCTTGAAGATTCATTGCAAATAAGATAGACATAAGTCTGGCCACAGTTAAAAAAAAAAAAAAGAAAAAAGAAAATCCTACACGCTGCAAGACAAAAGCATCAAGTAATTTACAAAGTAAAATCCACATTAACAGTGGAATTCTTAGCAGAAAGCTAACAAGTCAGAAGAGATTGGGGGAACTGGGTGAGGAGCACACTGGACCTCTTTATACATTTTTTGAATGACCTATGAATCTACACCCATTTAAAAACAAATGAAGCCCCTCCAGGAACACCAGGAATGTGTTTGAATAGACAAAAGAGGGAAGACAATTTAAATCTGTCCCTTGTTGCAACATTGTAATAATAATAGTGTTGATTTATAAACCATAATAGCAGCACTGGTGGGGGTAACAGCACCAAGGTGATAGTAACATTGATTATGGTGTTCAATAGTGAATATTCACTAAGAGCGTGTTCTAAATCAGGTAGGATGCTAAGTGCTCTACATGCACTATATCAAAACCATCATTTACAGATGGTTTTAAAAAAGAAACTACTAAGGCTGGGCATGGTGGCTCACGCCTGTAATCCTAGCACTCTGAGAGGCTGAGACTGGTCGATTACTTCAGCTCATTAGTTCGAGACCAGCTTGAACAAGAGCAAGACCTGGTCTCTAAAAATAGCCAGGTGTTTTGGCAAATTCCTGTAGTCCCAGCTACTTGGGAGGCTGAGGTAAGAAGATTCACCTGAGCCCAGGAGTTTGCGATTGCTCTGAGCTATGATGCCACGGCACTCTACCCAGGGTGACAGAGTGAGGCTGTCTTAAAAAAAAAAAAAAAAAAAAAAAAAAAAGAAAATGAAACTTAATATTCTTATTCTATAGAAAAATAAACTGAAATTTAAAGAGTTAGTAACCTTTTAGTGACTTGTTTAAGAGACACAGTCAGTGAGTAAGATGTCTTTGATTTAAATCAACCTGGTACCAAAACCAAGGCTTGTGACTACTGGATGGTGGCAATACTCACTACACAAGAACCGAAAATAGATTTCTTTGGAGGGAATATTACAAAGAGTAGAAGCACATGCTATACTGCTCAATACCTGTATTCTGTGGTGTAAAAGCTGATGCTACCAAATGATCAGCTATTTTTTGTTATATTCATGAGAGGAAATACATGGCAATATTTCAATAGCCATCTTGATCATTTGGGCTTCAGTACTATCTCGTAATTACTTAGTGTAATACTTTCTTTTTTCTTTTTTTTTTTTTATTTTAGTGTAATACTTTCTTCTTGGTAAAAGTCACAACACAAGCTACAGATTATTTCCTAATAATATTATAGGTTTCTTAATTACATTATTTGCTGGGCAATTCTATGTAAAAGCTAAAAGTCTTTGCGTAGCACTTTATCATCTTACATTCCAGATAAAACGCCTGATAATCATGTGGTAAGAGCCTGATATTTCACATATATAAATGTAACAGTTTAGCAATGACATTTCTGAAATACACTGCCACTTTCTTCAGTGTAGCTCAGGGAATTCTCTTTGCCAGAAATGACTTTTTTCTTTCTGGTTGGATAGCATTTTATATCTGCCTTTGTTGTAGCACCAAGACAAGTAAGCAGTTAACAGTAATATAATGTAGCATCACCCAGTTAGATTGTGTTCTAGGAAGTAACCATGATTGTATGCAACTTTAAAAACACAGTGTCTATGTAAGAACTTTGTATGGAATAGGTACTTGGTACATGAATAAAATAAAAACAGTCATTGAAAAAGACAATTTGAGTATAACTAGAAATGTATACACATAATATCTTTCTCTATCAAAGAAAGACAATAATTCAACTTTAATTTCAATTAATATGGAATATAGGAAATTAATAAAAGAAGTGTAACTAACATGATGTTTATACTGGATAAGGGAAAGACATTTGTCCAACTATTTGCTCTAATTATTTTTTTCAAGAGTAGTTCCATTTCAGGTAACATTAATTGGCATAACCAAGTTATGCCCTTTTACGCAAGGAATCAATTTAACCATGGAAATACACTACTACAGCCTTCAACTGTTATTTTTTAAGTTGTATTCAGTTTTTACTTGTGACATTATTTCTCACATACTATTTTTTGAAGGAAATTCTTCTTGCTATCCATGCAAAAATATGTTCAATAAAGACATGTACTCCAGACACTATTCTGGGTGTGGGGATTCACCATTAACAAAACAGATGTAAGTTTTGCTCTCGTAAAGTGCTAAATATTTTAAAAGAAACCATAAGACAGTTGAAGTTTTAGAAATAACTAACATGACCCCAATATGAAAGCTGGAGTGGGAGTGTTTGAGTAATGTGTGTGTGTGTGCGTGTATTGTGTGTGTTTAAGTATCAGCGTTCCTTTCCCCGGTGCTGTAAAATGTCAAAATAAATAACTAAGATGTGCAATTCATTAACTATATATATCCTCTGGAAAACCATTTAGGACACATAATAACACAATGTTAAAGGTGAAATAAGACACGTTCAGTTAAATACATTATTTGAAGTCATTTATTAGAATTCTACCAGAGAATAACAGCAGAGACAGAGAATAGGCTGTTGCCATATTCCTCCCAAGGCTACTAATGAAATCACAAATGGAACTGTATTTATGAGTTCTAGAAATTACATTTTCCAGTAGCTTCAAAATGGATAGAACTGATAAGATACAGACATGACAGAGAAGATACATCATACAGATATAGACAGCTATATCTATATGTCTAATCAAATGTCTTTCCATTATCCAGTAAACATATTGTGTTAGTTACACTTCTTTCATTAATTTCCTATATTCCATATTAGATATAGACACAAAGGTACAAAATAATAGGTACTAAGATTTCATATCCTACATTTTTAATTTTCATGCCAAACTAAACATTCATATTTATTTTTCTACACCTACTACTGTGACTATTGCCCTATTCTTTATATGTGCTTTGAAATGATTTCATTTTGTAATTGCATTCTAGTCTATCATATGAGGTTATGGACATTTTCAATATTTATTAAAATGATAATTTCCTTATACTGGACATTTACTTTGTTTTTAGATGTTTAATATTATATAATAAAGCAATACATAAGAATAATTCTTAGTTGAAAATAATAAAAAATAGGTTCCCATATTCAACTATCAAATAGAGTTTTTCTAAACACTTTTTTAAAAATAATATGTAATGCTGCAAAAATTCAGTGAGGGTGAACATTCAAAATAGATTCATGGAGTGTAAAATGAAACAAATTTGGTTAGAAAGAAAGTAGAAATCACAAACCTTAAAACTGTAAATACAATTGTAAAAGGTTATTGAAACCTTCAAAATGTGGCCCCCTGAGCCACATCATTTTCTGATAATTATTTAAAAATTTTAAGACATATGAAAAAACACAGTGCCAAATTTTGCTACTTAGAGATATAAAATTATCATATGTTTAGATGTCTTATAAGTAAAACAAAAACCAAAAACTAGTAATAACTTACTAAACATCGATTTAATAGATTTGTGATTGGCTGCTAGGTTCAAAGCATACAACTAAATATTGAGTTCCTCCCCTTCGTGAGCTTTCTCACCTCTACCCTTTTGTTTTTATTTCCACCCCTGCTCTGTGTCACTATAGATGATCTCATCTCAAATCTGATACTGTTAGTTGCAAACAGTAGAAGCACAAGTACAATTTAAACTAGTCAGTTTAATAAATCCCTTTATTTTATTAGATAGCTCACCAAATTGTTAGGAAACTTGGAGAAATAGGATTAAGCTGTTGGATATAGGTCTAATGACACAATGGCTGTCACCAGGGACACTTCCATACATCCTGGCTACACTCAGAGGTCTCTGCCACCATGAATTCCAATAAAATAAAAGTTCTGCGTACTCCGTCCTTATATATCTCACTGAAAATAGAGGCCTCTCAAAGTGTGTATCAGAGTGGAAGAACCTAAAACCAAGGGAAGACGGTGATATCAGTTCCAATGTATGTCAAGACAAGACACATAATAATAAACATTTTCCTAAATGTAGCAGGGCTATTAAAAAAAAAACCTAAAGACTAAAAGTTATTTTTCTATCTGTAAAATAAAGATAACAGTATCCATCTATCTTGAAGGATAGTTAAAAATGTCAAATGAAGGGAGGCGGAGCAAGATGGCAGCCGAGTAACAGCTTCCTTGCATCTGGGCACCGTGAGTCTGGGGAGATAGGACTCCAGGCATCTCTGGCTGGTGGGATCTGCCTATCATCACCCCTGAGAGGATACAGGGAGTCAGCGAGAGACTTCTGGACCCCAAGAGGAGGACTAAAACAGTGGAAAACCGGCAAGTGGTCACGTGTGTTCAATCAGTCTAAACCCGCCCGCAACTGTAAATTCAGTAGCAGCGAGACTGCAAACCAGAAAGGCCTTACCTGTGAACTGTTTTGGTGTCTTTGGACTTGGCACTCAGCTGAACTGCCTTGGGGAGAGCCTGAGCGGGAGTGCGGAGAACTTTGGCCGTTGTCTAGTGCCCCAGTCTGAGCCGCTGAGCCAGATGGAGCTAATAGTGTTTGGCTCTGGGTCACAGGCAGCCATTGTGAGCGATCTGCCCCGGCAAGCTCGCCCTCAGGGTCACAGAGCTGGAATTGGGTGGGAGCTGGTAACCCAGCGACAAAGTAGCCTCAGGGAGGGGTCTGAGCCGCCTTGCAGCCCTAACCCTCTGGGGCAGAGGAAGACCAGTTTTGGCACACAGGGTAAGTGGATAGCCACTTCAGCAGTGATTCCAGAGACAAGCACTTCCCTGGGAAAGCTTCTGCTCAGCAAGTGAACAAGCTCAAAGTGCCTTTTAAGTGGGCTGAAGAGAGATTTAGGGTGTCTACCTGCTGAGGTTTGAGAAACTAGCAGCCTCCAGTCGTATCAGAACTGTGATTAACATCTCATACCCCAGAAGACCACGTGTTGCCCAGACAATATTCAATAACATATACATACTGTTTTGTTCTTGGTTGTGTTTTTTTTTTTTTTTTTGGTTTGGTTGGGTTTTTTTGTTTATTTTGATCTTGTTGATTGTTGTTTTGTTTTTTAAGTTCAACCTTTTCCATACAGATCCTTTTTCTTTCTCAATTTTTCTAGTTTAATTATAATTTCCCATTGCTGCCTATTTCAATAATTAGAACTTCATTTTTGTTAGTGTTTCTACCGCTATTATTTGGTTTTTCCAGCCAATTTTATCCCGTAAAGTTTTCTGTTTGCTTGTTTGGGTTTGATTTATAGCATTTTTGTCTTTCCTCTCTACTTGGTGGAGGTGGGGTACTGTGTCTGATCAGGTTAGCAAAGAGCTGTTGACCTCCAGGGAACCACCCAACTGGGCACCCCCAGAAGGTGGTTTGTTTTTTTAAGGTAGTATCAAAGTACCCCACTGTACACCTATATTGCTCTGTCTCCCTCTTTCTGTGCCTCTCTTCTTTTGTCAATATTCCTTTTACCCACCTCCTCTCCTTTCTCTATTTTTCTTTTCTTTTTTTTTTCTTATCACTCGGTCCTCCTTTCTTTCATCCCCTTTTTTGCTCTTCAACCTTCTCACACTTCTGGTCCTGTAACCCTTAGTCCACAGGCACAAGAACTTAAAGAGCAAGAGGAAGTGAAAGGAAAATTAGGGCAAGGAAACAGATAAAAGAAATCACTCATGAGGAAGAACCAGCAGAAAACTCCAGGCAACATGAAGAACCAGTCCAGAACAACCCCGCCAAGGGACCATGAGGTAGCTACTGCAGAGGATTCCACCTATACAGAAATGTTAGGAATGACAGAAAGGGAATTTAGAATACACACGTTGAAAACAATGAAAGAAATGATGGAAACAATGAAGGTAACTGCTAATAAAGTGGAAAGTAACCAAAAGGAAATTCAAAAACAGAATCAAATAAGAGATGAACGATATGAAGAATATAAAAAGGACATAGCAGAGCTGAAGGAAATGAAACAGTCAATCAGGGAACTTAAAGATGCAATGGAAAGTATCAGCAACAGGTTAGACCATGCAGAAGAAAGAATTTCAGAGGTAGAAGACAAAATTTTTGAGATAACTCAGATAGTAAAAGAGGCAGAAAAGAAGAGAGAGAAAGCAGAACGTTCACTGTCAGAATTATGGGACTTTATGAAGCGTTCCAACATACGAGTTATAGGAATTCCAGAAGGGGAAGAAGAATGCCCCAGAGGAATGGAAGCCATACTAGAGAATATTATAAAAGAAAATTTCCCAAATATCACCAAAGATTCTGACACACTGCTTTTCAGAGGGCTATCGGACCCCAGGTCGCCTCAACTCTAACCGAGAGCTTCTCCAAGACACATTGTGATGAACCTGTCCAAAGTCAAGACAAAAGAAAAGATTCTGCAAGCTTCCAGGAGTAAGCGCCAGTTGACCTACAGGGGCAAATCCGTCAGATGACCGCAGACTTTTCTAATGTAACTTTCCAAGCAAGAAGACAATGGTCATCTACCTTTAATCTACTTAAACGAACAATTTTCAGCCCAGAATTCTGTACCCTGCTAAGCTAAGCTTAAAAATTGATGGAGAAATCAAATCATTTACAGATATACAAACATTGAGGAAATTCGCCACAACAAGACCAGCTCTACAGGAAATACTTCAACCTGTTCTGCACACTGACCACCACAATAGATCAGCAGCAAAGTAAGAACTCAGAAATTAAAGGACAGAACCTAACCTCCACACTGATGCAAAAGATAAAACTAAGCAATGGACTCTCACAAAATAAGACCAATAGAATACTACCACACTTATCAATTATCTCAATAAATGTTAATGGCTTGAATTCCCCACTGCAGAGACATAGATTGGTTGACTGGATTAAAAAACAGAAGCCATCCATCTGCTGTCTGCAAGAAACACACCTGGCTTCAAAAGTCAAATTAAAGCTCCGACTCAAGGGTTGGAAGACAATTTTTCAGGCAAATGGAATTCAGAAGAAAAGAGGAGTTGCAATCTTATTTTCAGATACATGTGGATTTAAAGCAACTAAAGTCAAAAAAGACAAAGATGGTCACTTTATATTGGCCAAGGGAAAACTACAACAAGAAGACATTTCAATTCTAAATATCTATGCACCCAATTTAAATGCTCCCAGATTCTTGAAACAGACCTTACTCAGTCTGAGAAATATGATATCTGATAATACCATAATAACAGGGGACCTTAACACTCCTCTTACAGAGCTGGAAAGATCCTCTAAACAGAAATTAAACAAGGGTATAAGAGACATAAATGAGACCCTAGAACAACTGTGCTTGATAGACGCATATAGAACACTCCATCCCAAAGATAAAGAATATACATTCTTCTCATCACCCCATGGAACATTTTCCAAAATTGATCATATCTGGGACACAAAACAAATATCAACAGAATCAAAAGAATTGAAATTGTACCTTGTATCTTCTCAGACCATAAGGCACTAAAGATGGAACTCAACTCTAACAAAAATGCTCGACTCCACCCAAAGGCATGGAAATTAAACAATCTTCTGTTGAATAACAGATGGGTGCAGGAAGAAATAAAACAGGAAATCATTAACTTCCTGAGCATAACAACAATGAAGACACAAGCTACCAAAACCTGTGGGATACTGCAAAAGCAGTTTTGAGAGGAAAATTCATCGCTTTAGATGCCTACATTCAGAAACAGAAAGAGAGCACATAAACAATCTCACAAGAGATCTTATGGAATTGGAAAAAGAAGAACAATCTAAGCCTAAACTCAGTAGAAGAAAAGAAATATCCAAAATCAAATCAGAGATCAATGAAATTGAAAAGAAAAGAATCATTCAGAAAATGAATGAAACAAGGAGTTGGTTTTTTTGAAAAAATAAATAAAATAGATAAACCATTGGCCAGACTAACGAGGAATAGAAAAGTAAAATCTCTAGTAACCTCAATCAGAAATGATAAAGGGGAAATAACAACTGATCCCACACAGATACAAGAGATCATCTCTGAATACTACCAGAAACTCTATGCCCAGAAATTTGACAATGTCAAAGAAATGGATCAATATTTGGAATCACACCCTCTCCCTAGACTCAGCCAGGAAGAAATAGAGCTCCTGAACAGACCAATTTCAAGCACTGAGATCAAAGAAACAATAAAAAATCTTCCAACCAAAAAATGCCCTGGTCCAGATGGCTTCACTCCAGAATTCTATCAAACCTTTAAGGAAGAGCTTATTCCTGTACTGCAGAAATTATTCCAAAAAATTGAGGAAGAAGGAATCTTCCCTAATACATTCTGTGAAGCAAACATCACCCTGATACCAAAACCAGGAAAAGACCCAAACAAAAAGGAAAATTTCAGACCAATCTCACTCATGAATATAGACGCAAAAATTCTCAACAAAATCCTAGCGAATAGATTACAGCTTATCATCAAAAAAGTCATTCATCATGATCAAGTAGGCTTCATCCCAGGGATGCAAGGCTGGTTTAACATACGCAAGTCCATAAACGTTATCCACCATATTAACAGAAGCAAAAATAAAGATCACATGATCCTCTCAATAGATGCAGAAAAAGCATTTGATAAAATCCAGCATCCTTTTCTAATTAGAACACTGAAGACTATAGGCATAGGTGGCACATTCCTAAAACTGATTGAAGCTACCTATGACAAACCCATAGCCAATATTTTACTGAATGGAGTAAAACTGAAAGCTTTTCCTCTTAGAACTGGAACCAGACAAGGTTGTCCTCTGTCACCTTTACTATTCAACGTAGTGCTGGAAGTTCTAGCCAATACAATTAGGCAAGACAAGGAAATAAAGGGAATCCAAATGGGAGCAGAGGAGGTCAAACTCTCCCTCTTTTCTGATGACATGATCTTATACTTAGAGAACCCCAAAGACTCAACCACAAGACTCCTAGAAGTCATCAAAAAATACAGTAATGTTTCAGGATATAAAATCAATGTCCACAAGTCAGTAGCCTTTGTGTACACCAATAATAGTCAAGATGAGAAGCTAATTAAGGACACAACTCCCTTCACCATAGTTTCAAAGAAAATGAAACACCTAGGAGTATACCTAACGAAGGAGGTGAAGGACCTCTATAAAGAAAACTATGAAATCCTCAGAAAGGAAATAGCAGAGGATATTAACAAATGGAAGAACATACCATGCTCATGGATGGGAAGAATCAACATTGTTAAAATGTCTATACTTCCCAAAGCAATCTACCTATTCAATGCCATTCCTATCAAAATACCAACATCGTACTTTCAAGATTTGGAAAAAATGATTCTGCATTTTGTATGGAACCAGAAAAAACCTGGTATAGGTAAGGCAGTTCTCTGTAACAAAAATAAAGCTGGGGGCATCAGCATACCAGATTTTAGTCTGTACTACAAAGCCATAGTGCTCAAGACAGCATGGTACTGGCACAAAAACAGAGACATAGACACTTGGAATCGAATTGAAAACCAAGAAATGAAACTAACATTTTACAACCACCTAATCTTTGATAAACCAAACAAGAACATACCTTGGGGGAAAGACTCCCTATTCAATAAATGGTGTTGGGAGAACTGGATGTCTACATGTAAAAGACTGAAACTGGACCCACACCTTTCCCCACTCACAAAAATTGATTCAATATGGATAAAGGACTTAAATTTAAGGCATGAAACAATAAAAATCCTCCAAGAAAGCATAGAAAAACACTGGAAGATATTGGCCTGGGGAAAGACTTCATGAAGAAGACTGCCATGGCAATTGCAACAACAACAAAAATAAACAAATGGGACTTCATTAAACTGAAAAGCTTCTGTACAGCTAAGGAGACAATCACCAAAGCAAAGAGACAACCTACACAATGGGAAAGGATATTTGCATATTTTCAATCAGACAAAAGCTTGATAACTAGGATCTATAGAGAACTCAAATTAATCCACATGAAAAAAGCCAACAATACCTTATATCAATGGGCAAGAGACATGAATAGAACTTTCTCTAAAGATGACAGACGAATGGCTAACAAACATATGAAAAAATGTTCGTCATCTCTATATATTAGAGAAATGCAACACAAAACAACCCTGAGATATCATCTAACCCCAGTGAGAATGGCCCACATCACAAAATCTCAAAACTGCAGATGCTGGCGTGAATGTGGAGAGAAGGGAACACTTTTACACTGCTGGTGGGACTGCAAACTAGTACAACCTTTCTGGAAGGAAGTATGGAGAAACCTCAAAGCACTCAAGCTAGACCTCCCATTTGATCCTGCAATCCCATTACTGGGCATCTACCCAGAAGGAAAGAAATCCTTTTATCATAAGGATACTTTTACTAGACTGTTTATTGCAGCTCAATGTACAATCGCCAAAATGTGGAAACAGCCTAAATACCCACCAACCCAGGAATGGATTAACAAGCTGTGGTATATGTATACCATGGAATACTATTCAGCCATTAAAAAAAATGGAGACTTTACATCCTTCGTATTAACCTGGATGGACGTGGAAGACATTATTCTTAGTAAAGCATCACAAGAATGGAGAAGCATGAATCCTATGTACTCAATTTTGATATGAGGACAATTAATGACAATTATGGTTATGGGGGGGGAACAGAAAGAGGGAAGGAGGGAGGTGGGTGGGGCCTTGGTGTGTGTCACACTTTATGGGGGCAAGACATGATTGCAAGAGGGACTTTACCTAACAATTGCAATCAGTGTAACCTGGCTTATTGTACCCTCAGTGAATCCCCAACAATAAAAAAAAAAAAAAAAGAAAGAAAAAAAATCCACCTCTCCTACTACACCTGTGTTTACACTTGAGCCTATAGTTAAAATTCTGTGGCAATTTAAATTATATTGATTAAAAAAAAGAATATAGTTACAAAAAAAATAATGTCAAATGAAGCAAGTGATATAAAACTACTTTGGCATCAAGGTTAATGCTATCTAGCACTGAAACATTTTCCTCTGAACCACATATTTTTATAAGAAAAGGAGGGACAGAATAACAGTAATTTTTTATTTATTTACATCTTCTAACAACTTATAGTAATAGTGATTGTGTAATATTATGTTAAAACATTTCCTGAAATCTGGAGATTTATTTATATTCAAGTTTAGCTACTCACTTGGAATATGACCTCGATGATAGTATTTAATTCTGTAAGCTTTAATAGCTTCATATAAAAAAAATTGAGCTGTCACACTTTATGGGGGCAAGACATGATTGCAAGAGGGACTTTACCTAACAATTGCAATCAGTGTAACCTGGCTTACTGTACCCTCAATGAATCCCCAACAATAAAAAAAAAAAAAATTGCGCTGTGCATTCATATATATTTAAGAGAATGTTTAACTGTATAATTATGTAAGACAGGGTTACTCATCAGGACAATATCTAAACCTTTTCCTTCAGCCAATTTACTGAACAGGGGCATTACTTGAGATGATTCAGCAGTCTCTTTTGATACAAAGATTCAGGTTCCTATGAACAATGTGTCTCATTTGGTAAAAATTTCTGGGCTTGAGCCAACTATAACTTTTACTGTCCTGCACTTGAGAACATTGACTCCAGTTTATCATGAAAAACAGCGTTGCTCTCAAGAGTACCTGTTTTATCTGGTAGCATCTTATCTCATCAACAAAAAATATTTTCATAATTTATCATGCTAAAAAAAAGAACTCCAAAATAAAAAAAAAACAGGTTAAATTTTAAAATAAAATTTGCTGATAACAGTCTACAATTTAGAGAGAGGCACACTTCTTTTGAAGCTAATTGTCTCTGCTAACCTAAGTTATGCACACTTAAATACACACACATTCCAATAGGAAGAAAAAGTTAATACTGTTTCCTTCTTCTAAAGTTCAATGCAGAAGGTATTATAAAAAAAAAAATACCTTGAAAACAATGAATTTAGCTTACAGGTACATAGTATATTAAAAAACAGACATGTAAATACATTCATAACTGAAAATACATGTTAAGTGACTTTTAAAAGGTTTTGTTGATCTTGAGATGCTAAAGAGATAATTTTGAAATCTTGTAAACCTATTGGCTATAGCCTTTTATGTGATAGTGTCTCATTGTGTTGTTAGGATAGAGAGCAATGGTGTCATCATAGCTCACTGGAACTTCAAACTCCTGGGCTCAATAAACCTTCTTGCCTCAGCTTTCCGAATATCTGGCACTACAGGTGTTTCTACCATATCCTGCTATTATTTCCAATTTTTGTAGAGATGGGGCTGTCACTATTGCCCAGTCTGGTCTTGAACTAGCATTGGCTTCAAGTAATCCTCCGCCTCTGCCTCCAAAAGTGCTAGAATTATAGGCGTGAGACACCATGCCCAGGTGACTATAGTTTTTTAACATATTTTCCTTAGAATTTATTTTAAATTCACTGAGAAATTCTAAATCATGCTATTTTCCTCTTCTTTGCCTCATTTTCTGACTTTTAAAATGTGTGCATACAAATGTCCTTAACAACCAGAAGAATGCAACTATTTTTCATTACTAGTACAAAAATTAAAGCACTTGTTTTCAAGATTCAAAGATGGAATTAAGATGTCAATATGCAAAATCTAAATCTGCATTTCTTAAAATAAATTAGAATACTGTAACACATACATGCATAAAATGTTACTTAAAGATAAATGAGAAAAGGTGATTTAGAAAAAAATGATCAATCACCCCTGAATTTCTTCTTGAATCACCACTGAAACTTATCTGAGAATAGGAAAGTGGTTCAAAAGCCCATGCACAAGGAAGAATTGAGATATTAAAAATAGATTAATGAAATTTATGCTTACACATATAATAAAGCAAGTGATACCAAAATAGTCCTCCTATCATAATCAGTTGGAAACATGGAAAATGCATTTTAAAAATTGCTTTTAAATATTGGACAAAAGGAAGTATAATAATCTTTAGAAGAGCGGGGAGAATGAAGGGAACAGTGTAATATTTCTTTCAACTTAAAGAAAAGTATACTACAGTGGCACAAAAAATAGTTCAACCTGTCAAGCCAGAGATTAGAATTCAGTAAAGGCAAGACAGGAATTTGAAGAGGGAATAGGAGCAAAGGAGAGGAAAATACTCATAGGAGTCCCATAGAGATCTGACTAAATACACCATGCACATACAATGAAATTCAATGGATTCAGACAAAGAAAAAAAAATATGAAGACATTACAACTACCAAAAGCTCACACAAGATTAGAATACATTGAAGTTCTTTTGAAAGGGACTTTCTCAGTCATTCAGAACAGACATCAGAAAGCTACCACTACTAAAAGAAATTGCTATTAAATTCCTCTTGTCACTTATGATACTGTATTTTTAATTTCTAGAAGTTCATTTGTCTCTTCCTTATACTTTTTAGTTCTGTCTTCATTATTCTCATATTTGAATAAAAGCTGTTTGCTTAATAATATCATGTCATATCTGGGCGTGTTTCTATCAAGATTTTGTCTTTCTTTTAATAATGTTAAAATTTGCTCTAGCAGTCTCAATTTACTTGAAGATCAGCCTGGTATTTTCAGGGCTTTTTTTATGTTTGCTAAGCCCTGAAAAGAAGCTAAGGAACTTCAGAAGAGCACAGAGAATCAACTAATAAATATATCAGAGAAATTGAACCAATTTAAACAATTAAAAAATAAGCAGAAATCCAAGAACTTAAAAATAAAATTGACAAATTAAATGCAATAGAGAGTATTAACATCTGAATTAATCAAGGAGAAGAAAGAATTCAGTGAACTAAAAAAAAAAAACAGACTTTAATAATATATGGTTAGAATAAAACAAGAAAGAAAGAATGAGAAGGAATAAAGAAAGCTAATAGTATCAATAGGACAGTGCTAAAATGACAAATATTTAATTTATTGAGGTTAAGGAGCAAGTAGATGTTAGCAAAATGATGACATCATTCACCATGATCAAGTGGTATTTATGCCAGGCATTGCAAGAATGGGTCAACATATGCAACTCAATAAATACAATATATCATATTAATAGAACCACCAACAAAAGCCATATGATATTTCAATAATACTGAATAAAATACTCAAAAAGTCATGTTTTCATTATTTATGACAAAAAGCTTCACTAAACAAGACATAGGAGTGTAACTCTAAATAATAAAGGTCATACGTGAAAAATCTATAGATAATATCATACTGAATGAGAAAATTTTGGAAAAAAAAAACACCCTCTAAGATTTGCAGCAAGACAAAGATGCCCACTTCCACCACTTTTCTTCAACATAGTATTGGAAAATACTGGGAAATTTAGGAATGAATGAATGGATAAATGAATGGCACCAATATTATAATAGAAGAATTCAAATTTGAGGAAGAAATCAAATTAGCCTTGTTCATGAATGAAATGATGTTATACTCAAAAAACCTCAAAGATTCTATCAAAATACTTGTAGAACTGATTAAGGAAGTCAGTAATGTTTCAGGATACAAAATTAACACATGAACATTAATAGCATTTTTATATACCAACAATGGACAAAAGAAATCATAAAAGCAATCCTACTTATAATATATACAAAGAATATAGATTAACTAGGAATAAATTTAGTCAAAGCAGTGAAAGATCTGTACTAAGAAGACTATAAAGCACAAATGAAAGAAATTGATGAGAATACAAAACATGAAAATGTATTCCATGGTATATATTATAAGAATTGATATTGTTAAAATGATAATACTACCCAAAACAATTTACAAGAAAATTATAAAGCACAAATGAAAGAAATAGATGAGAATACAAAAAATGAAAATATATTCCATGGTATATATTATAAGAATTGATATTGTTAAAATGACAATACTACCCAAAACAATTTACAGATTAAATGCAATTCCTAGCAAAATACCAATGACATTCTTCATGGAAACAAAAAAATCTAAAATTTACATGATCTCAAATAGCCAAAGCAATTCTGAGCAATAAGATCAAAGCTGTAAACATCATACTACCTGGCTTCAAAATTTACTACAAAGCTGTAATAACTAAAACAGTGTGATGACTGGCATAAAAGCAGATGCATAAACCAATGGAACTGAATAGGGAACTCACATACAAATCCACAATTTACAACAATTCAACATCAATAAAGGTGCCAAGAACATACAATGAGGAAAGGACAGACTCTTCAATAAATGATCTGGGAATATTAGATAGCCATAAGCAAAAAAATGAAGCTAAACCCTTATAACTATATAAAAAATCAAATCAAAATGGATTAAAGGATTATATTTGAAACTAAAGCTATAACACTATTAAGGAAAAACATTGAAGAAATGTTCCAGAACATTGGTCTGGGAAAATGTTTTTATGTTTTGCTTTGTTTGGTTTTTTAATAAAAGACTTTGAAAACACAGGCAACCAAAGTAAAAATAGACAAACTAAAAAGCTTCTGCACAACAAAGGAATGAAAATGAATGAACAAAATAAAGAGACAATCCATAGAATAGGGTAAAATATTTGCAAAGTATTAATCTGAAAAGAGACTAATAAGAAAATACATAAAGAGCTCAAGCAACTCAATAGCAAAATAACAAAAAAATCAATTTTAAAAAATAAACAAAAGATCTGAAGACATTTTTTTGAATGAAAACAATGCAAATGCCCAATCGGTATACAAAAAATGTTCAAGAAATTTGGCTTGGGGAAATTCAAGCCAAAACCATGGTGTGATATCCCAGTTAGAAGGGCTACTATCAACCAAAAATCACATCATAACAAAGATATTTGTACCAGAATGTTTATTGCAGCCCAGTTCATAATTGCTAAGTCATGGAAGAAGCCCAAGTGCCCATTGATCCACGAATGGATTAATAAATTGTGGTATATATACACCATGGAATATTATCAGCCTTAAAGAAAGATGGAGACTTTACCTCTTTCATGTTTACATGGATGGAGCTGGAACATATTCTTCTTAGCAAAGTATCTCAAGAATGGCAGAAAAAGTACCCAATGTACTCAGCCCTACTATGAAACTAATTTAGGGTTTTCACACGAAAGCTATAACCCAGTTACAACCTAAGAATAGGGGGAAGGAGGAAAGGGAGGGGAGGGAGGGGGGAAGTGGGTAGAGGGAAGGGGATTGGTGGGATTACACCAGCGGTGCATCTTACAAGGGTATATGTGAAACTTGGTAAACGGTCTGTGAAGCTAGTGAATGATGCCCCATGAATATATCAATGTACACAGCTATGATTTAATAATAAAAAAAAAAGCCTAAAACTAGCAAATGCTGACAAGGATTTGGAGACAGGAGAACTCTTCTCCACCACTGGTAGAAATGTAAATCATTACAATCATTATGGGCAATTCTACAAAGGTTGCTCCAAAAATTAAAAGTATAAACTACTGTATGATCCAGCAATGATCCTACTGGGTATATATGCAAAGGAAATGAAATTAGAATGCCGAAGAGATACAATATTTGCACCCTCATGTTCATTGCAGCACTATTCACATTAGTCCAAATACAAAATCAACCTAATTTTTCATCAGTGAATGAATAAAAAATGTGATGTATATGTGGACTATAAAATGCTGTACAGCGATAAAAATGAATGGAATTCTGTCATTTCAACAACATTAATGAACAGGTAGGACATTATGTTAAGTGAAATGAGACCCGGGCTAAGGCAAGGAACTCAGATCTCCTGGACTCCTGAATATAAGTCTAGTACTTGTTCATCACACCTGTGTTTTTCTTAATTTTCTTAGTTAATACTGGAGAGTAAAAACTCTTTAAGCAAAATTGTTTGTGCCTGATATTTTCATATAGACTTTTTATTTCTGGCTTTTATTGCTTCACACTACTTTTGATTTTGATTTATGAACTATTGTCTTCTTACTAGGAATTAAATACAGTGAAATATTTCACAATTATTTGTTATATATGAGCAAACAAATCATTGCATTCATCCTTTTAAAATTGCTCTCAGAAAACTATGTATATTACAATGATAGATCACAATATGTCATCTATTTCATCATATACCATAAATTGTAATGTATGAAAAATCATTAGACATAGCATTATTTCCAAGAATGTTCTCATATGCATAGTCAGTCACATGTCTCACAAAGTATGTTCTTAAGAACATTAAATTTAAAAAAAAAAAAGAACATTAAATTTTAAAATGTTCTACCAAGAAAAGTTCCATCTTGCAATATATTCAGCAAATGCTGTATATTCTTTATTTCTCCTTAATATTCAACATTAATGAAACTAAAGGTTCTGAGAAGTACTGTACCAATGTAACCAACTCTTCTAAACAATTTCCTAAACTTAATTGATCACATAACCTATTTTTCTTGCACAACCAATTGATATCCAATCCAGATACTATTTTATGCACAACAAGTAGGTTACACCTTTCTAGATTTTATGGAGAATTCTAGCAATTCTCCAGGGGTCTTCCTATCTGTCAAACCACATTTGCATCTTAATTCTCCCTCCTACCCATCATGGGTTTATTCCTGAGACTGTTTTTAGTGTCATAGTCAGTCCTGTTAATATTACACAGTGGACGAATTCATATACCACCTATGAACTTCACAGAATTGCTTCCCACCATTATCCAAATGCACTACGTGCTCCAGTGACTGATTCATCGACATTAATTGCAGGACTTCAAATTACTTAAATCTCTACTCCACTGTGCTGTAATCTCAGTGAAAGTAGGGGTCCACCTGGGCATGGTGGCTAATGCCTGTAATCCTAGCACTCTGGGAGGCCAAGGCAGATGGATTTCTTGAGCTCATGAGTTTGAGACCAGCCTGAGCAAAAGTGAGACCCCCGTCTCTACTAAAAATAGAAAACTTGGGTAAGAGGATTGCTTGAACCTGAGTTGGAGATTGCTGTGAGCTATGATGCTACAGCACTCTACCCAGGGTGACAGCTTGAGACTCTGTCTGAAAAAAAAAAAAAAAAAGTAGGAGGTTCATTCTCTCTAGAATCTAGTACCAAGTCTTAGTACCTATAATTGTATTTGTCACCAGAATGTGTTTAATATGCTATGAGTAAATAAAATAATGCATTACTCCATAACAGAGAGCAAATGAGTGTTTTGCAAATGCTTAAATGGGACACTGCAACTTTGGGTTGTAGATGGCTATAGGTTCCAAGAACCACAGATTATGTAATTATTCATACATTTTTTAAGTGCTTCCAGTGTTTCTATTATGCCTTTTATAATTGCTATTTGTAGCATACGGAGAGAAAGAAGGTTTAAACATAGGAATTGGATCTCTTTTATAATCCCACTAGTCTTAACACAGTATCTAAAGACAATCATCCTTCACTTCAAAAAAATAATACCCTATACTGCCAGCATCTGCTAAACCAAGTAAAATACTATTTTAGGTACAAGGAGATAGCTCTATCCAAACCTTTACTGTATTATTATTATTTTCAATTTTTCTCCATACATATTTATTAAACATACATATACAGACTTAAATGAATATATAAATAAGCTAATTTTTCAAATGGGAAAATTCACATTAAAAGATAGGCATAAAGCAGAATTATTAAGCACTAACTTTAGACTCTTTTAAAAAAATTAGTGTATACATGTCTAAAACTTGCGCAAAGCCTTTTAAGTCACTTAACATTCCTTCCATGTTGTACATACTAGGACACGTTTTACCCTATACCTTGTACCTCACCCAGACTAAATATTCAGCACACCATGTGTTGACTATTTTTTATTTTACTTTAGAATTAGATTTTCTATCCTATGGTAGAATTTCTTTGCCCCAATTATTATAGTTATACTAGTTAAGGTTAAATTAATTTATGCTAGTGTATCAAGGGAATATACCCTAACATTCTGACCAAGCAACATGAGCAATTCAGCATAAGACTTTAGTATAAATGAAAAGCCATGATTGAGTATGAAATTTCAGACACTTCAGTCTAATTCAGCCCCTACTTTTAAAATTTTGCATAATCTAATTGTTTCTCAGGACTACCCTATTCCTCCCCTCAATCAGTAAGACTATAAAAGTTTGCATTCCTACCAACAGTCTAGAAGTGTTCCTTTCTTTCTGCATCCACACCAGCATCTTTTGTTTTGGGACTTTTTGATAAGAGCCATTCTCACGGGAGTTAGCTGATATCTCGTTGTTGTTTTGATTTCCTTGATTAGAGATGGTGACGGTCTTTTTATGTGTGTGTTGGTCATTACACGATGTTAATTGAGAAGTTCCTGTTCATGGCTTTTGCCTAGTTTTTAATGGGATTGTTTTCTTACTAATGAGTATAGCTTGAGATCTTTGTAAATTCTGGTCATTTGCCTTTTATAAAATGTATAATATGCAAAAATTTTCTCCCCATTCTGTAGGTTGTAAGACTCAATGGAAATCAAGCAGGCAGGTGGGGAGGAGGGGATGTGTAAATTCACACCTAACTGGTACAATCCACACTTTGCTGGTGAAGGGCAGACTTATAACTTTGACTTAAAATGGATAGAAGTGAACTATGTAACCAAATAAGGTATACCTTATTGTATTCTGAAATATAAACAATAAATAAATAAATACTAAAAAAATAAAAATAAAAAAAGACTACAAAGATGTAAAATGATTTCCACTTGGGGTAGCTTCTCTCTTCTAAGCTGCCAGCTCTTCTCCCTAAGAGTGTATTTTCACTTTCAACAAAACTTTGTTGCTTGCTTGGTTACAAGCAAGAAATTTGTGTCCTAAATTTCTTATCCCAGTGAACACCAAGAACTGCAGAAAACCTCTACTTGGAGGTCAGCAACATCCAGATGTGTGTTTTACTGTGCTTTATTTGAACCTGGAATTTGTCATTTTATTAATAATTCATTTTGAGGAGCAGGACACTTTTTTTTGTTGTGGTAAAACACAATGTGAAATCTACTTTTTTTTGTCCCATTTTAAGAGCATAGTATAATATTATTTGCAATAGGCACAATTTTGTACAACCAATCTCTAAAATGTATTTATTCCTTAGCACAATGTTTTCCAGGTTCATCCATGTTGTCACACATGGCAAGATTTTTATCATTTTAAGGGATGTATAATATTCCACTTATGTATGTACCACATTTTCTTTATCTATTAATGTGTCTGTGGACATTTAGATTATTTCTGTATCTTGACTATAGTGAAAAAAATAAAGGAGTGCAAATATTTCTTCCAGATTCTGATTTCAATTCCTTAAATGTATTCTCAGAGGCAGAATGGCTGAATTGATTATATAATTTTATTTTAATTTATTGAGGAATTTATTTAATTTATTTAAATTAAAAAAATAAAATTTTATTTTATTTTATTTAAAATTTTATTTTATTTATTGAGGAATTTATTCCTCAATTTATTGAGGAATCTCAATGTTGTTTTCTACAGCAACAGAACCAATTCTGAATTCTCACCAAAATTGCACTGGATTCTAATTTCTCTACACTTTCACCAACACTTATCTTTTTTTATATAACAGCATTTTTAACAGTTGTGAGACTAGATCTTATTGTGGTTTTGACCTACAGTTCCTTGGTAATTAGTGATGTTGATCACCTTTATCTACACTTTTGGTGAAATGTTTCTCAACTTTGGAAACTTCTCTGACACTAGAGCCAGGCAGTGACACTACAAGGAAAACAAAACAAAACAAAGCAAAACTACAGGCAGGTCAATATCCTTGATAAACGTGGATTAAAAAATCTCAACAAATCCTAAAACTGAATTAAATGGTACTTTAAAAAGATCATACACTGTGACCAAATGGTATTTATTCACAGGATACAAGTGTGGCTCAACTTACATGAATCAATGTGATACATCACATTAACAGAGGTTATAATTTTAATGAAGTTCAATATATCAGATTCTTTTTTTCATAACCAAGAAAATTTTGCTTAATCCAAGGTCACAAAGATTTTCTATCATGCTTTTGTAACTAATATCCTCAATTTAAGTTTTGTAAATAATGCAGTGTAAGGGTTGCAGTTCATATTTTTATTTAGTTATTCATAGTAAATGTTCAAAGTTTTCAGCATACCTAGGTACAATGAATATCCTTTATCCATTGCATTGACTTTGTACCTTTTAATAAAATTAATTAACCATGTATGTGGTCCTATCTGGGGGCTTTTTATTCTGCTCCATTTTTCTGTCTCTTCTGCCAACTCCTGTAATTGTGGTGCATATTGTACTGCAGTTTCCATCAGTGCAATTGTTTGGGTTTAGTACCAAGGTAATACTAGCTTTATAATATGAGTGAGAAATTGTTTCTTCCACTTTCATTTTCTAGAAGCTTATAATTTTTTGGTGAAGGTACTACTGAAATGATTGGGGAGGTATTTTAACTTACTAGAAAATTAAGATGTTTAGTTCAAGAAAAGTTTACTTTAAGAATCTAAGTGTTTCTGTGTTGAATGCATAAATGTTTATGATTAAGAATTCTTGTTGAATTATTTCTTTCATGATTATATAGTGACTATCTTTGTCTTTTTTCACTTGTGTTGATTCAAAGTCTATGTTGTCTGATGTAAGACTGGCTATACCAGACTTGTTTTGGTATTTCCTTGAGTCTAAATGAGTGCTTATGGGTTAGATGTATTTCCTGGAGATCATAGATATTTGGTTTGTGTTTTCTTGTCCATTCAGCCAACCTATATCTCTTCAGTGGGGAAGTTAAGCAATTCACATTTATTGAAATTATAGGTAGGTGTGGTGAATTTTTATCATTCTGTCGGGTAGAAACTTTTTGCTTTGTTTTTCCTCTAGAACCATTGAAGTATCTGGTCTCTGAACTTGAGCTTTTGATGATTTTTACATTAGTGGGTGGCTATTGTGCTGATTTAGGTGTAATTCGGATCTGAGTATTCCTGAAGGGTGGATTTGGTCTTCACAAATTCTCTTAGTGATTGATCACTTAGGTACCAAAATCTTTATTTTTCTCTCATATAGAAAACTTAATTTTGCAGGATACTATATTCTACGCTAGCCATTGTTCTGTTTTACAACACTGAGAGCAGGTCCCCAATTCCTTTTGGCTGGTGGGGTCTTAATTGATAAATCTGAAGTTAATCTGATTAGTTTTCCTTTGTACGTTACCTGCTGTTTTTGCCTTTCTGCTCATAGGCTGTCCTCTTTTATGTTACTTTGGCCACCATAGTGATGTATCTGTCATGGTGATTGTTAAACAGCAACACTATAATTGCCAGGGACTTCAACACCACATTGTCAAAATTGGGAAGATCCTCCAACCAGAAAATAAACAAAGAAACAGTGGACTTAAACATAACTCTACAACAAATGGACCTAACAGACATTTAAATAATACTCTACCCTGAAATGTCTGAGTATATGCTCTTATCAGCACATGAAATATTCTCTAAGATTAATCACATCCTTGGCCACGAAACAAGGTTCTACAAATATGAAAAATAGAAATTACACATTATATCTTCTTAGATTACATAGAATAAAACTAAAAATCAATTCCAAAGGAAATACTCATCCCCACACAAAGTCATGGAAATGAAACAAACTAATGATAGTTGCATCAAGAAGAAATAAAGGTGGAAATCTAAAGATTCTTAGATACTTAAAGATTCTTAGATACTATGGTGACACAGTTGTCAATATCTGTGGGATAGGGCAAAAACTGTCCTGAGAAGAAACCTTAAATGCCCACATTCAAAAACAGAAAGATCACAAATCAACAATCTAGTTAATCATCCCAAGAAATTGGAAAGAGAAGAGGAAACCAATCACAAATGCTACAGAAGGAAAGATATAACCAAGGTCAGAACATAACTAAATGAAATTAAGAATAAAAAGATACTATCCAGAAAATTAATATAACAAAAGTTGTTTCTCTGAAAAGATAAACAAAAGTGCCAAGGCTTTTGCCACATTAACTAGAAACAGAAGACTTTTACAAGTTTAATTGGAAAAGTCAAAGGAGAAGTCACAACTGATATCATGGAAACACAAAAGATCATCTCAGAATAGTATTAAAAAATGCTATGCCCATAAACTTGAAAATGTGCAAGAAATGGAAAAATTATTGGAAACATGGAATCTCCCAAGTCTCAATCAGGAAGAAATAGAACTGAACAAACCAATATCAAACACAAAAATTGAAGCTGTGATAAAAAAAATCTTCCAACTAAAAAAATCCTAGAACACATGACTTTATACCTGAATTTTATTAAACCTACAAAGAGGAACTTGTACCTATACTGTAGAATTTATTCCATAACATTGAGAAGGAAGGAATCTTCTCCAATACATTCTATGAAACTAAAGTTAACTCGATATCAAAGCCTAGAAAGACACAACTAAAAGAAAAAACTATAGATCAATATTCCCTATGAATAGCAGGAAAAATTCTCAATAAAATTTCAGGAAACTTAATTCACTAGCACATCAAAAAAAATAATAATAATTCAACAGGACCAAGTGACCTTCATCCTACAGATGCAAGGATGGTTCAACATGTGGTAATTCACCACAGAAATAGATGCAAAAACAGAGGTTATAACCATTTCACAAAATTCAGCACCCTTTCATGATAAGAAAGTTCACCAAAATTGGCATAAATTGGAAATTCCTCAAAATTATAAAAGCAACATGTAGCAAACCTACTACTAATATCATATTGAACAGGGAAAATTTGAAAGCATTCCCACTTAGAACCACAACCAGACAAGGTTGCCCACTTTCAGCACTTTTATTCAACATAGTCCTGGAAGTTCTTGCCTGAGTAATTAGACCAGGGAAGAAAATCAAGGAGGTCTGAATGGGGAAAGAAGAAATCAGACTAGTGCTGTTTGATGGCAATATGATTATATATATGGAAAATCCTCAAAATCAACTAAGAGACTCCTGGAATTGATGAATAAAATCAGCAAATTCTCAGGTGAAAAAAATCAATGTACACAAATCAGTATTTTTCATATATTCCAACAACCATCGAGCTGAGATTAAAATTAAAGACATAATACCTTTCACAGTAGCAGCAACAATACTAGCAATAACAACAACAAAACACTTAACAAAGGAGGTGAAAGACTTTTATAGGGAGAAATATAAAACAGTGAAGAAAGAAATCGCAGAGAATGTAAACAGATGGAAAAATATACCAGGATGTGGATAAGCAGAATCAACATTATTGAAATGGCTACATTAACTAAAGTGATTTACAGATTAAATACCATTCCTGTTAAATACCAATGCCATTTCTTGCAGATCTAGAAAAAAAAATTTCTATGCTTTATATGGAACCAAACACGACCTCAAATAACCAATGCAATTTTATGTAATAAGAACCAAGTGGCCGGCAACACTTTACCAGACTTCAAGCTATACCACAAGGAATATAGAAACCAAAGCAGCACAGGACTGGAAAAAAATAGAGACACGGACCTGTGAGTCAGAACAGAGAATCCAGAGATAAAATCACCCTCATATTCTCATCCAATTTTAATAAATCAGATAAAAACTTATACAGAAGAAAATATTCCCTATTCAATAAATGATTCTGAAAAAACTGGAGAGCCCTGGATAGCCACATGTAGAAGACTGAAATAGTATGCATACTTCTCACCACTCACAAAAATTAATTCACAATAGATAAATGCATTTAATCTAAGACAGGAAACTATAACAATTTTAGAAGAAAACGTTACAAAAACAGATATTGGCCAAGGGAAAGAATTCATGAAGATGACCCTAAAAGCAATCACAGCAACAACAAAAATAAATAAATGTAACTTGATCAAATTAAAAGGATTTTGCATAGCCAGAGACACAATCAAAAGAGCAAATACCCCATAGAATGAGTTAATATTTTCCTGTTATGCATCTTATAAATGAGCGATAACCAGTATCTCCAAGCAAATCAGCAAGAAACTTAAGCAAATTAGCAAAAACCAACCAAACAACTCCATTAAAAAGTAGGCAAAAGATATGAACAGAAACGTTGCAAATGAAGATATACTAATTGCCAACAAACTCATGAAAAAATGCTCAACATCTCTAATCATTGGGGAAATGCAAATCAAAACCACAGGGAGGTATCACCTAACTCCAATGAGAACAGTTCATACTGAAAAGTTCCAAAATATATTCATCCATAAAGTAAGGTGGACACTTTACATCTTTTGTACTTACCTGGAGGGAGTTGAAGAATATTTTCTTAGTAAAGTATCACAAGAACGGAAAAGCAAGTATCTTTTGTACTCAATTGTCACATCTCATTCCTGACACCACTTGTCAGGGCCCGCTTAACTAGGTTCCGGACACGGACCGCTAAGTTACCTTGCTCAGGTCTGTTAGGTGCAGGAGGGCTATCTACTTTAGCTGGAGAGAGAGAGTGTCTTAGAGAGAGTAAAGCAGTCTTCTTAGAAAGATAGCTCTTAGTCTTTAGCAGAGCTTGGGAATCTTCAGCAGAGAGACCCCGTGCTGGCGTTCTGCAGGCAGGAGAGGAGACGGAGTCAGAGTAAGCGAGTTTGTGATAGAATGCGCATGCTCCCGACTGCCTTCTCCTCCAGCCTAATATAAGGCTGATCTCGTGCCTCTCAACACCACAGGTGTAGAGACCGCCAGTTCACCACTGCTCTCATCTCGCGAGCTCTCATGCTTGTTAGGAGAGCTAAATCCCTCTCCATGCCCTTTCCATCAAGGTGTTCCCTTATTGAGCTATACAGGTATTTCTAAGAACTCTCACTCCTCCTAGCCATAGGCTATATGGGCTGCTACTCTCAATACTAACATAAGACCAATAGAAAAATAACTACGCACAACATGAAAGAAAAATACAATTAAATTCAAATGGAGGAGGGAGGAGGCAAAGGCAAAGGTAAAGAAGGGAATTGGGAAGAGAATTGGGAAAACTTTCACCTAATGAATACAATGTTAGGGTATACAGCACACCCCCTGGTGAAGGGCTCAACTACAACTTCTAAGAAATGCAAATAATGTAATATAATCATTTGTACCCTCATATTAATCTGAATTTTAAAAAATCACATGAAAAGTTCCAAAACAACAGATGCTAGCTTGAATGCAGAGAGAAAGGAACGCTTACATATGGCACACTGTTGGTAGACTGCAAACTAGTGTAAGCTCTATGGGAAATGGTATGGAGATAGTTCAAGGAACTGAAAGTGGACCTACCATGTGTCCTAGCATTCCCACTGCTGAGTATATTACCTCCCTGCTAGCCCCCCCAAAAGGTCACTTTGTAAACAACACCTGCACTTGCCTGTTTACAGTAGCAGAATTCAAAGACTTGGAAACAACCCCAAAGCCCACTAATATATGAAGGAATTAATGAAATGTGGTATATGCATACTATGGCATACTACTCAGGCATAAAAAAGTGGTAATTTAGTATTTTTCGTGACAACTAGATAGAACCATTCTTCTAAGTGAAACATCACTATAATGGAGAAAAAAACACATGTACTCAGTACCAAGTTGAAGCTAATATATCAGCCCCTAAGCTCATATATGGAAGTAAATCTCAATGAAAATCAAACTGGGGGTAAGGGAGTATGTTCACAGCTATTTGGTACAGTGCACCCTATCTGAGTGAAGGGCACACTTATAATGTTACTCAATTTTTACAAAAAACAAAATATACAAACAACACACATGTACTCACTAATATTCTAAAATAAAAAATTAAAAAAAGACTGAAAACACTTCATTTTTAAATTAGGTATTACTTCTTACATATATCTAATGTATATTACTACACTGATTTAGAAAGAAGATAATAAATAATAAATACGAATGTAATTATTTCCTAAATTCTTGTTTTTATACTAATCTCCAACTTTTATTTGGGGGGTATAAAACAGTAAATGTAGTTGTTAGTGAAGAAGCAGGGACTTGTAAATTGGTGGTGGTTGTGGTGGTGGTGGAAGGGCGTCTCAGGAGAATTTGAATACAGATGAAAGGAAAGCCTTATTCCATTTTTCTCCTTGACCTAGATTTTAAAGTTTTAGATAAATGGTAATATGAATATCAAAATTTTCTTTTGAAATGAAATTATGAAGAAATGCACTCTAATTTGAATGGCTTGAACATATATTCTTATATTCTAAAGCACATTGTTAAATTCAGGATGTTAACTCAAACAATTAAGACAAAATTTCATAACCCTTCTAGGCTGCTTTCCCAAAGAGAAGATAATAATAGTCATCTTATTAACATTCAATATATTTATAAGTTGCATATAAAGCATCTGTATAGTGTTTCCAATCTAATAAGTATTCAATATACATTAGGCTCTCTGCCTTTTTTAATAGATTTTAAGTAATTTTTACAAGCTAGACTCCATTTCTTAAAGCAATATTTTGGTATAGAGAAAATGTATAAAATTATAATTTACAGATAATAAAATATTTACATAAAGAGACATATATATCTTGGTGAATATTAAATGACTGATAATTGATATTACAAAGTAATTCAACTTGCTAATACATTTTATATTATTCAAGTGAAATCAGAACTAATAAACAAAAATTAAGATACTGAATGAAAACGTAGAAAATATTGTACTTACAGAAATAACAACAGTTTAAAAGAGTAATCTACAAAGTGACATGTGTGAACCCCAGAGGGTGGAAAATATAGTTCATTAGAATATAATGATAAGAGTAGCTAGCATTTGTTATTAATCTTGGTACTAGATACATATATGCTAATGTAATTCTCACAGCAACCCTAGGGTTTAGATACTCTATTCTAGACCAAGCACAAATAATAAAGCCAAGAAAATATCAGAGTGTCTATGAATACTTGTTTTTAATGAAAGACCAATATTTAGTTTTAATGATATTCAATATTTATATTGATAGTAGAGGATGTAGCTCTAAGCAATAAACATTTATAACTTATAAATGCATAGTTTTTGAAATATGCAAAAACGTAGAGACTTCAAATTAATTATTTTAGAAGTACTAGCTCCATTTAAACTGAAAGAAAGATACTTAAACTCTTTTTCTCACATCTAAAATTGCTATGACTACCCTAATTAAAAACTAAATGACTTCAAAATGTTCTCATAAATACTATTTCACAATGTTCAATGATAACCTACAGAGGCCACATTAATTATCAAGTTACAAATTCATGAAAACAGTTTTACGGGTGAGGAGTCTCAAAAGTGGTTGCATTTTCAGGTTGCATCTCTCTTTTGCTGAAGTTTTTGCTGATTTAAAATGCTTCACTGTGGCTCCTCAAGGTGATAGGAAAATGTAAGTTAAATTTTAAAATGAAGACTTTAAGGAGAGGGAGACTATTTTCTCTTCCTAAGAACTTAATAATCTACTATACTCAAAGTAGCATCACTTTCTATTTCTGAGTAGTCAAAATATGTCTATTTGTAAGGCTATTTCCCTTTTGGCCATCTTACTGTGGTGGAGAAGCCTGCAGGTGTTTGTAGGTTTCCTGTACCTGAGTGCAGTTCTCTAGAATTTTTCTTCTGCCTGATTAAATTGAAATATTCCCAAGGGGTGGTTCTATAGTAAGCATCTCTTTTCATTCAAAAATCGTATTGCTTACCAACTGAAGTCACGAACACACAAAATGCTGTGGGGGATGGAAAATTTATTTTAAAAAGAAAAAAAAAAGAAACTTGGCCTTACGTCGCAGACCAGCCACGACTTGCGATGGGTTTACTTCCTAGCGGCCTGGTTGTGCGAGGAGATGGAAGAAAATTATTAGCAGGAGTTACAGAATAGTAGTTTCGAGAAATAATAGACACAAAGAGATAGTTTTAAAAGCAGTGGGGCTCGGGAGGCGGCACGCACTTGGTGAGTCTTCCAGTGTGTCACCTGGAGTATCAGGCTAGCGCGGCATTTATTTCATTCATCAGTGGTACAGTCATAACTCTCATTGAAGTAAGGCAAACAATCCTGCCAAGGTTCTTGCTGTGCAGGCATTCCTACTAACTTAGACCAGTAACTGTACAGCTGATTACATTAAGGGCAAGGATACTTGTTACTGCTTCAAAGTATAATGGTCTTAATGTAAACAAAGTCTTTATAAGGAAGCCAATCAGAGGCCGAATCAAGAACCAAATCCTAGCTGACCCCCAGTCACACACCACAGATGTGATGTTTTAATCCTCTGACAGCCCTGTGTCCAAACAGATAGTCTCCTCTGGGCCAATCAAGGTGACAGAAAAAAGGAGATCTTTCTTCTCCTTATCTGGTCCAGAGCAAGTCTTCCTGAGTTGGACTAAGTGTAAAGAATTCACATTCTTAACTCCCCCAAACCACTCCCTCAGAGCAGACAGCCTTGCCATGGCAGAAAGCAGCTTCAAGGCCTCCAGGCAGCTGCTGCGCCGCACCTGCGAGGGGAGGGGGAACATACAACACGCCAGGCTGCAGAATGTTAAAGTCACAGGATCTCACACTTGGTGCTCAGAGCCTGGAAAATCAGCCCGAATGGAAACACTCATAACGTCTCCCTTGGTCTAGACTTTGTTCCCTATTCCTAATAATATTTCTAATCTACTAATAATTAATAGAGTATTAGCTTCAAACTTATAAAATTATTATTACTAGCAATGCAAGCACATCAAGATATGACCCTTCCCTTTGGTCTTCCCTCATGCACCCTCCACCTTAATGTCTAACAAAAGTATAATCTTGTAGGAATGTTAGGTGAACACCTTAAGGGAATTTTTCTCACCTGGTACATCAATAGAGGTAGAGAATTATGGGAGATTTTAAAAGAGGTCACTCAGATTATTGACAAGAATTTATGCAGGAAGTGCATTTGAATTAAAGAAAAGTAGAAATTACAGAAACAGAGAAAAGGGGTATGGCCCCAAATAATACAATGAAGAAAGACTTAAAAGTAGAAAGTTAGAGGATTTTTGATAATAGCAATATAAACCAATGGATTTTATTTAAATTTTATTTATTTAACAAGCATATATATTATTTGTATATATCACTGTTCTTAAAATCCTGAAAATCATTAACCTGATTATAATTACAACAACCCTATGAAGCAGATGTTAATAGCTTCACTTTGGATGAAGTTTGGCTTCAAACTCTGCTAAGAGTAACCACATAACTTATCTTCTAAAATGTGAAATCCTTGGTAGCAAAGCAATCTTTGCTAACTATTAAGAAGGCGTGATGTGTAAACTAGAACTGTTCTGACACACAAAGAAAGATATACGGCCATTCTAACTATAAAACAAGTAGAACCAATAACATGAAACGGATATTTTCTCTCCCATCATATCTCTGCATGGAATGCCACATAACATATCCAAGTGTAAAATCAGTTTTATTTTTCTTAGTCCTCCCTGGGTTAAATATATATTTGAACATTTAATGAAGGCCCTTAACAGTAAATGAACACTTGCAAATACGCAAGCATAACATTTCTACGTTCGCAGACCCCTGAATGCCATTCACCCTTCCCCACAGAGATTACTAACTTCACACAAAGATTATGAATCTCAGCTGTAGACACACACATAAAATAGAAAGTTAACAACATTGTCTATTACTATATTACTAGTGTTAATAATAAGGTAGCTAAACTATTAAAATATTTTATTCAATTTTCACAATTTGTGTTAAGTATTTTGGGCTGGAGTTTTTGTAAAGGTCTACAGTCATTGAAAAATATGTAATAATTTTTTTCTTTCAAAGATGTTTATTATTTTGAAAGTTCAAAATGCATATAATACCATCGTATAATATTACAAGTGCATTGAGTAAAAAGAAGATGAATTGTAGGAGGATAAAATCCTACAATCATTACCCCAATATCCTTGTAAAAACCATCTCCTATAGGTAAGTTTTTATCCTGATGATGGACACACCAAAAGCTATGAATTAAGTATTATAGAAAACATGCAGGTAACAAAAATATCCTTACATCTCCTTAATATTTTATAATAAAAATAAGCAAATAAAAAGAGAAAATAATTAAACATGATTACCAAATCCTTTTACACCAAGAAACTAATTTTCATTTTTCAGTGGTAAAAGTGCTTTTATTATTGGATTTTAAGAGATTCATAAAAGTGCCAAAAATTAAATTAGCATTTCTAGGAAAAATGACTGCATACGATACCAATTTATTGATTCGTAAATGACCACCAACTTGAGATAAATTATTATATTTTACTGGAATATATATCAGTTCAACCTTATACAGCCATTTTTTAAGTAATAAAATATAATTTAAGTTGGCTAATATGGCATTTATATGCCTAAATAGTGGTTAAGAATTATAAATACTGGGGCGGCGCCTGTGGCTCAGTGAGTAGGGCGCCGGCCCCATATACCGAGGGTGGCGGGTTCAAACCCGGCCCCGGCCAAACTGCAACCAAAAAATAGCCGGGCGTTGTGGCGGGCGCCTGTGGTCCCAGCTACTCGGGAGGCTGAGGCAGGAGAATTGCCTAAGCCCTGGAGTTGGAGGTTGCTGTGAGCTGTGTGACGCTATAGCACTCTACCAAGGGCGATAAGGTGAGACTCTGTCTCTACAAAAAAAAAAAAAAAAGAATTATAAATACTGAAATTAAAATGATTTTTCTAATTTGAGTGTATATATATCTATGTGGATGAAAGGATAAGGATTATTGGACCAAATTCAGAAGCAGAACAACTCAGTTAAAATCACAGCTTGTGGTAAAATGGGCTCTCCATAATTCTACAAAGCTGATCACAGCCACGCTGTTCATGAGCACCAGCTGTTCTTTCTCCTCTGGATGAGGACATGAGTTTGCTGATGCCAAATTGGGCTTAAGAGCTTCATGGATGCCCCTGGACGTTTCCTATTAGGGGTGTTGGCACATCGGTTGTTTGTGTCTGTTCTACATGATCGTGAATTATAATATTTAGCTCTATGTTTCAATGGAAGGTGACACATTAAAGATTAAATTATTGAACTCAGATAGGATCTATCTTGCATTTATGTGCTCAGTGTAGTTGCTCCCTGGCATCTCTGAAAGATGCTCCATTGAGAGATGCTGCCTCTGCTTCCTTTCTTTTATTATTAAATCCTAGCTGTGCACATTAATGCAATCAGGGGGCACCATACACTGGTTTTATAGACCATTTGACATATTTTCATCACACTGGTTAACATAGCCTTCCTGGCATTTTCTTAGTTAATGTGTCAAGACATTTACATTCTACATTTAGTAAGTTTCACATGTACCCTTGTAAGATGCTATCCTACTTTCAGTAAAAGAATATATATTCAGCTTTAAGGGAGAAATTATTACAACTTTATATATGTAGTTGCATATTGTCTCATTTGTATTATTAAATGTATTAATGTATCAATGTATTTAATTAATATAATGTATTAATTAAATTTGGAAAGTATAGCAGTTTTAAATATTGCAAACATTTCAAAAAAGCATATTTCTTTAAGAATTTTGTAGGTAAAATAAATTTAAAACAGATAAATCCTTTAAAATCATTTTCACTGTAAGATGAACAATGCTTTTAATTAACCCTAATGTTGTTAACACTCTTCAATAATTTCTTTTATGTATGCTAAACATGCTTCTTGAAATCTTGTATGCTTCAGTGCATTTTAAAGCTTTCATTTAAAAAGAAAAGTGTAACAGTAAACATAAACTCAATCTAGATTAAATGTCAGCAATCCAATTCTCATAAATTGAATTGCTGACCCTTATGATACAAATTATTGCCACCATTACTAGAAATATTTGAAAGCACTTATAATTAAAACTTATTTATACTGTTCTAAATATTGCCACTATAAAATAATGAAACTTCCTTAAAATATAATAAAATTTGTATATTTCCAAAAGTATGAATCCATTTCTAACCGTTACTTTGAAATCATGCTATCATTTTAATAAAACGGTTTCATAGCACTCTTGGGGATCACTGCTTACTTTTTGTGCTTATGATAATAGTGAGTCTTTACTACTTAAGGATGCATTTAAATTCTGGAAATGGTGAAAAGTCATTTAAAGCTAATTCTGCTGAATGAAAATTTTAATTAAGAAAGGTCAAATTGCAATATTGTTTAAGGAACAATTTTAAAGATAGCACAACATGAATAGAAGGATTTTATGGTGAAAATATCAAAAAATTAAATTACAACCCAAATTAGGGCTAAAAGCTTAAGGAAAAATGAAAACTAAAAATCTTAACTTTAGTTGCACTCAGTAATTAGGTAGCTAATGTTTAAAATACATAGGTACTAGGACTATCCTTGACTTTTAATAAACTCTCATTATTCTGAAAAATTAAGGTTGCTACATGCTGGTTAAATGGGGAAAGTTTTATTTGGGTAAGTATTCTCAATCTCGGATGTAGAACAGTAGGAGTGAAATTATTTGCCACATTGAGAAATCTGAGGAAAGAAGTCAATTACTACATGTTTCGACTTTTGAGACAAAGATGATTCTGATACAAACATACCATTCTACTTATTTGCTCATTAACCAGAAGAAGCCTAGACATCATTAGCATTTCATTGCTTTAGAATTCAGGATTCTGATCCTGTTTAACAGACAATGTGTTCTGTGGATGAGATGTCCGACTTACATCTACTCTCAGAGAATACACACAACTACGTCCACACGAAAACACCTACAAACAGACTATGCAAATGGAGCACCTAAGAAGTGTTTCATCTGGGGAACATATGTAAGGATTAAAGAACAAATTAAGATGAAAATGTTTAAAAGAAATTGACAGTTGGAAATTTTAGCACCATCAAGAGGATGAAAATGTTGTAGGAAGTTATAAATTTCTACAAGAAATATTAGTTATTATCCAAAAATAGATAACGTAAGTTGTTATTACTATAATTTTAAATAGTCATTTAAAGGAACATTTAGATAACGGTCAGTATACGTATATTAGAAAATGACATCTAAGTTTAAAAATACCTTATATCCTTAAGGTGACAGATGGCTCAGAGTACATACTGTATATGTCAAAATTCAGTCAATTTATTCTCCATGTATAATTTTAAATATTTACTAATTTTATTCATATTTTCATCATTTAAACTTATTTTTCAAAAATTAAAGTTCACTTTTACTTTAAAATTTATTCTCTGTACTTTATCTCATAATTTGTTTTAAAGGTTACAGGCCTGATTATCATTTCTATTTATCATCTATTTAATGTATTTCTAATTATGATTTTTGTGACCTTCTATTTCACTGATTTCTATTTTACATGACAGTTATAAATTACTTCTTTATTCCATTTTTGCCACCTGTGTCTCATGTATAGTGGAATTATATTTTATCTATTTAGAATAAGAACAAAATATGTCAATGACAATTCCGCCTCTTTTTTTTTTTGAGACAGAGTATCACTGTGTCGCCCTGGGTAGAGTGCAGTGGCATCACAGATCACAGCAACGTCAAATTCTTGGGCTTAAGCGATTCTCTTGCCTCAGCCTCCCAAGGAGCTGGGACTACAGGCACCTGCCACAATGCATGGCTACACTTTCCCTTCTTTATGTAACTGAATACCTGGAATCAAATTTGCCCTCCCACCACAAAAGATTGTACATGTACTTATCTGGATGGTGTGTGTATATATATATGTACACATTTTTTTTTTTTTGCAGAGACAGAGTCTCACTGTACTGCCCTCAGGTAGAGTGCCATGACGTCACACGGCTCACAGCAACCTCTAACTCTTCAGCTTATGCGATTCTCTTGCCTCAGCCTCCCAAGCAGCTGGGACTACAGGCGCCCACCACAACGACCGGCTATTTTTTGTTGCAGTTTGGTGGGGGTTGGGTTTGAACCTGCCACCCTCGGCATATGGGGCCGGCGCCCTACTCACTGAGCCACAGGCGCCGCCCATCTGGATGGTATGTTTGAGAGAATTGTTTTGTTCTATTCAGGCATTCAACTGATTAGAGGTGATCGCACTACACTTGGGAAGGCAATATGCTTTATTCAGTCTACTAATTCAAGTGTTAACCTTATCCAAAATCACCCTCATAAACACACCTAGCGTACTGTTTGACTAATGATCTGAGAACTTCACAGTCAACCAAGTTGACACACAAAATTAACCAACACATCACACTAACTTAAAGTCTTCTTGGGTGCTCCTTCATGATCATCTCTATCTAACCCTGAGAGAAAAACACAATCAGATTTTAAAATAATTCTGCATGTCTATTAACTTTACAGAATAATTACGCATGTATCCTTCCATACGTTTGTTTCTCAATATTATATTTGTGAATTCCATGCTCTTTTTCTTAAATCAGAGTTGGCGTCTATTGTTTGTATCAGAGTGTCCTGATTGATATATCTCAGCACTTTTAACACTTCCAAGTATCTGTAGTCACACTTACATATGGCTTCTTTCACTCCTCCTCTAACCCTTCTATGTTTTTTTCTGAATCTATACCACTGAGGACTTCGGTCTTTCCCATGTCCTTTTTTTTGTGCTTATCAATTTCATCTCCTCATTGCCTTATTGTCCTAACATATCAAAATGTATTTTCATTGCAGAATGTCATGATGGTCCCCAAATGGCCAAGGGGAATACCCAAAGTTAATCAGTGACCATAATGATATTCAGCAATTAGGTATATAAAATCTTTTCTAACATGAGTTTGTGAACTTAATTGTCATCCCTCATATAATGGCCACAGCTCTTATGGCCATTCCAGAAAAAAGAGTTCCAAAATTGCTTTGAAGGGTAGACTAGGCTTTGACTTTGGTCCATAGCTTCCCAAGTGGAGTACCTTAAAGTGACCACAGTAATATTCAGCAATGAGGTATGTAGCACTTTCTCTGGGCTGAGTTTACAAACTTAATTGTTCAACCTACATATTCTGCTAAAAACAATGAAAATAAATGTACTACTCTTACATATACTCAATATTGTAACTGGAGAACTAGTCAGTGACATAAGGCAAATGAAAAAGAATAAAGATTCAAGAGGAAAAAAACCATTATCATTTGTAAATAATAAGATTGTATACACAGAAAATCATAAGATTCAACAGATAAATCATTTGGATGATAAGATTTTATTCAATGAAGTTAAGTATACACAAAACATTTGGCTGGGTGCAGTGGCTCCTGCGTGTAATCTTGGCAGTCTGGGAAGCCAAGCCTGGTTGACTGCTTCAGCAGGAGTTCGAGACCAGCCTGAGCAAGAGTGAGACCCCATCTCTACTAAAAATAGAACAATTAGTTGGGTGTGGTAGTGCATGCCTGTTGTCCCAGCTACTCAGGAGGCTGAGGCAAGAGGATCATTTGAGCCCAGGAGTTTGAGGTTGCTGTGTGCTATGCTGACACCATGGCACTTTACCCAAGGCAATAGAGAGAGAATTGTTACAATAAAAAAAATTGACATTGATTGTCCTCATATCAAAATTGAGTACATAGGATTCATGCTTCTCCATTCTTGTGATGCTTTACTAAGAATGATGTCTTCCACGTCCTGCCAGGTTAATACAAAGGATGTAAAGTCTCCATTTTTTTTAATGGCTGAATAGTATTCCATGGTATACATATACCACAGCTTGTTAATCCATTCCTGGGTTGGTGGGCATTTAGGCTGTTTCCACATTTTGGCGATTGTACATTGAGCTGCAATAAACAGTCTAGTACAAGTGTCCTTATGATAAAAGGATTTCTTTCCTTCTGGGTAGATGCCCAGTAATGGGATTGCAGGATCAAATGGGAGGTCTAGCTTGAGTGCTTTGAGGTTTCTCCATACTTATGGGGAGGGGAAACAGAAAGAGGGAAGGAAGGAGGGGGGTGGGGCCTTGGTGTGTGTCACACTTTATGGGGGCAAGACATGATTGCAAGAGGGACTTTACCTAACAATTGCAATCAGTGTAACCTGGCTTATTGTACCCTCAATGAATCCCCAACAATAAAAAAAAAAAAATTGAATTATAAATATTATTAACCCTCACAAAGAAAGAAAAGCCATATAATGCATAAAATTACTAAGATACTGAATTGTCAAGAAATAAACCTAACACAACTGGCACACAAATTTTCCTAAACAAATGGACAGTTGTACTAGGGTTATGGATGGGATACATTAACATGCTATAAATATCAATTGTATCCAAACTAATTTATGTACCTAATGAAACACCAATCCAATTTTTGAGAAGTTTTTTTAATTAATTTAAATTTAATTTCCATGAAAATGGAAAAGTATTATAAGAATAGCCAAAATAATCTTTAAGAACAAAATAGTATTCATCTTAATAGCTAGCAATATGATTATAAATTACATAATCATATCTCTATCCATCTACTTTACTATTTGTCTGTGTTCTCATAACAAAGTTCTTCCAAATCTTTTCCGTACTTGATGTGTTCACTTAGTCCTCAAGCAACTATCAGAAATTTTAAAATTTATGTATGTGTGTATTTAGCATTTACAGAAGTTGTTGTCTTACAGGGCACATTATTGCTTGTATCATGATTTATTGATAAGCTGTTGGCACACAAAAAATATTGTCTATATATTGGCTCAATATTAACAAGTTCTGGGCCAGCTACTTATAGTTAATTCATCCTACCTCCATTTGAGCGAGATAAGACTAAAAATAAAACTGAATGAAAATCTAGCTATCATCTTTTTAGTAAAAGTGGATATTTTCTACAACCAAACTTCTTCCTATCCAGTAAACAATAAATTATGCGCATATCAGACCTATAGTCCTCTAAATATTGTTTACATGAATAAATTATAGAAGATGATGCATAGAAACTCCCTACTAAAATACACATTATAACATCTAAAAATTTTTGAATGAAAGAATCTTGCTTAATTATCTTCTTTCAGATTATTTGATTTTTGATTTAGTATTCCATTTTAATTCATTTCTTTACTATTATAATGTTTTTACAAAACATATAATGTTTTACAAAATGTATACATAATCTTTCACAGAATACTTGGTTTTAATATTATACCATGTCAAACAAAATGTAGAGACCTTAACTGTATTTCTCCTTTTACTTTTCCCATTTATGTGACTGTTTTCATATTGTATGTACGAGCTATGATGTTCCACAACACAATGTTATATCTTGTGCTTTCAATAGTCATAATACATTTTTTTAACTTTAAACGAGAAAAATAGTTAACTAACTCAATATTGCCACTATTAAAATTTTTTTGGGGGGTGGGGAAGTGCCTGTGGTTCAGTGAGTAGGGCGCCAGCCCCATATACCGAGGGTGGCGGGTTTGGGTTCAAACCCAGCCCTGGCCAAACTTCAACAAAAAAATAGCTGGGTGCTGTGGCAGGTGCCTGTAGTACCAGCTACTCAGGAGGCTGAGGCAAGACAATCGCATAAGCCCAGGAGTTGGAGGTTGCTGTGAGCTGGGATGGCACAGCACTCTACTGAGGATGATAAAGTGAGACTGTCTCCACAAAAAAAAAAAAAAAAAAAAACATTGGTTCTTTTATTCATGAAGGTCTAAGTTTCTCTATGGTATCATTTCATCTGAGCCTGAAGAATTGTTTTAGCATTATTTTAGAGGATGTCTGTTGTTGAAAATTTTTCATAGTTGTCTTTCATTTAAGAATGTCTTTATTTTTCTTTATTGCTGAAGAACATTTTTGTCAGTTATGGAATATAATAATTTTTACTTATCTCTCCTGAAGTAACTCAGTCTTCTATCTTCTCCATTGTGCTATTAAGATTATTTTCAATATTTTATTTTACAACAAAAATAGCATTTGGTTATTTTTAAGTTTCCATTCCCTCTTTGAGAACTCCTAGCTCTTCATCTGTTTCAAGAGTATACTATTACTTGATGGAGCATAGTCATAAGAGTGGCTCTCCAGTACTCAATAATTCCCATATCTGAGTCATCTCAGAGTCACGTCTGCCCATTGCCTTTCCTTTGAGACATTGTTGTTTCACTCTTTTCTTCTTCTTATGTTGTTCTAATTATTTGAATGACAAATAACTTCAGGTGGCATCTTTGAAAGTTTGAACATGAAGTTGTGAGATTTTAGATCCTTTTGAACTTCTCTGGTAAACATTGATGTTTTTCTTTTGTTTTGTCATGTTTTAGCAGGCAATTAATTCATTTGAGTTTAGAGAACAATTTTGTCTTTTTCCTTTGGACAGCATTACCAGCAGCAATTCAGGGTTGAAAACCTATTCTATGCTAATTTTGGGTTTGCCTAATGCACACAGCATTGTTTGGACTTTGAGTAGGGCCAAGATATTACTCAGAAATAAAAACAAAACAGGAGGAATCATGCTACCAGACCTCAGACTATACTATAAATTGATAGTAATCAAAACAGCATGGTACTGACACAAAAACAGAGAGGTAGATATATGGAACAAAATAGAGAACCAAGAGATGAACCCAGCTACTTACCGTTATTTGCTCTTTGACAAGCTAATTAAAAACATTCAGTGGTGAAAAGATGCTCTATTTAACAAATGGTGCTGGGTGAACTGGCTGCTGACCTGTAGACGACTGAAACTAGACCCTCACCTTTCACCATTAATTAAGATAGACACTCACTGCATTAAGGATTTAAACTTAAGACATGAAAATAAAAACACTAGAATAAAGTGCAGGGGAAAACAGTTGAAGAAATCAGTGTGGGAGGGTATTTTATGAGGAGGACCTCCCAGGCAATTGAAGCAACACCAAAAATACATTACTGGGATCTGATCAAACTAAAAAGTTTCTGCACAGCCAAGAACACAGTAAGCAAGGCAACAGACACTTCAGAATGGGAGAAGATATTTGCAGGTTATGTCTCTGACAAATGTTTAATAAACAGAATCCACAGAGAACTCAAACATATTAGCAAGAAAAGAACAAGTGATCCCATCTCCGTGTGGGCAAGGGACTTGAACAGAAAATTCTCTGAAGAAGACAGATTCATGGCCTACAAACACATGAAAACATGCTCATCATCTGTAATCATCAGAGAAATGCAAATCAAAACCACTTTGAGATATCATCTAACCCCAGTAAGATTAGCCCAAATCACAAAATCCCAAAACCATATATGCTGGCATGGATGTGGAGAAAAGGGAACACTTCTGCACTGCTGGTGGGAATGCAAACTAATATGTTCCTTTTGGAAAGATGTTTGGAGATCACTTAAGGATCTAAAAATAGACCTTCCATTTGATCCTTCAATTCCTTTACTAAGTATACATCCAAAAGACCAAAAATCACTTTATAACAAAGATATGTGCACCAGAATGTTTATTGCAGCCCAATTCATAATTGCTAAGTCATGGAAGAGGCCCAAGTGTCCACTGACCCATGAATGGATTAATAAATTGTGGTATATGTACACCATAGAATAGTATAAAACCTTAAAAAAAATGGAGACTTTACCTCCTTCATGTTTACATGGATGGAGCTAGAACATATTCTTCTTAGCAAAGTATTTCAAGAATGGAAGAAAAGTATCCAATGTACTCAGCCTTACTATGAAACCAATTTATAAGCACCCACACTTTCATTTGAAATCTATAACCAAACTATAGCCCAAGAAGAAGGGGAAAGAGGAGAGGGAGGGGAAGGTAGCATAGGGGGGAGGATGAGTAGAGGGAAGGTAATTGGTGCGACCCTATGGTACATTTTACAATGGTACAAGTTAAATCTACTAAATGTAATATTTGAATGTCTTAACACAATAACTTAAAAAAATGTGGTGATGGCTATGATAACCAGTTTGATGAAAGTATTTCAAATGTATATAAAACCAGCACATTGTACCCCATAATTGCATTAACGTGCACAGCTATAATTTAATAAAAAATAAAGAACTGATAATATTTGAGTTATTTGTAAAGCTAAACATACACACATTTATACTGGATTATGAGGAAATGGATACCTATATACAATATTTCCTTAATGAGAGTTTAGCTTTCCCTTAAGTTAAACATAAGAAATTAATGAATGAAAATGAACCTTCATTATTTTATATCTTTCTTTTCCCCCATCAGCCTTTATATTGTTTTCCAATATTGCTCTATGCTCCCTGGCCATTAATCAAGATTTTAAAGTGAATAGGTTGTTTTAATGTCACTTAGTTCCTTACCAAACCTTTACTACAATTTTTTTCTTACTTGTCTCCTTCCTTGAGCAAACATGACATGAACCATTTCCACAAGAGCCTCCTTCCAGAGAAATTAAGGTCAGTGAAAGGTCAAATCAAATGGTAACATATTTGGAAGGAAGGATGATGCCTTTCTTCCAGCAGAAGCAAGGTGCACTATACCTATTTTTCCTACTTTTGAAGATTAGAAAAATGCAGTGCATACATAAAATAGGATGTGAAATAACCTTTTATGCAGTAATTTTATTTGTTTTAGGTAATATATGTTAAGTAATATAAGATATTACTTTATTTTTTCTGTTTTGATTCTATACTTGATCTTAGCCAAAAAGGCTAAGAAGTAATTATTTTTTCTGTTCTGAGAAATGCAAATGGTATTTAAGGAATTTGAAAAAAATCATGCAAATCAAAATTATAATGAGATATTACCTCATACCTGTTAGAATAGCTATTATAAAATAAAATGGTAAAGGTTAGTAAGGTTATGAAAAAATTTGATCCCTGGGCGGCGCCTGTGGCTCAAGGAGTAGGGCACCTGTCCCATATGCCAGAGGTGGCGGGTTCAAACCTAGCCCCGGCCAAAAATCAAAAAAAAAAAAAAAAAGAAAAAATTTGATCCCCATACACAGTTACTGGGGATGCAAAACAGTGCAGCCACTATGAAAAACAGTATGGAGGTTCTTTACAAAATAGAAATAAACTTCAGGACGATTCACCAGTCTCAAATCTGAGTGTGTAACTGCTCTGGTTTGAATGTATCTTGTCTCTACAAAAACTCATGTTGGATTTGACTCCAAGTATGAAAGTGTTGGGAGGTATGATCTGGTGGAAGTTATTTGGGTCCAGGGGAGGGAAGAGATGATCCCTCATGAATGTCCTGGCACCCTTCCCTTGGTAGAAACTTCTCCTCTTTGGAGGCTGGATTGGTTCTCTCAGGAAGAGAATTGCCCACCCCTCCCCCCACCCCTGAGAGTGGAATGTTAGAAAATGAGGTGTTTCCTCTGGTTTTGCCTCTTTGCATGTATCTGCTTCCCCTTTGATCTTCTGCCACATTATGAACCAGCTGGAAAGCCTTCACCAGAAGCCTAGCAGATCTGCTGTCATGGGCCTCGTACTTCACAGCCTGTAGAACCATGAGTTAAGTAAACCTGTCTCCTTTGTAATTACCAAGCCCAAGATATTTTGTGCTAGCAACACAAAAGAATATCTAAAAGAATTGAAATCGGCATCTTGAACAGATACATACATTTTCATGTTCATTGCAGCACTATTGACAATAGCCAAGATATGGAAACAACGTAAATATCCATCTACTGATGAATAGATAAATAAAATGTGTATACATACAATGGATATTATTCAACCTTTAAAAACAAGGAAATTCTATTTACACAAAATGGATGAAACTAGAATATGTAACTAAATGGAATATCCAGTCACAGAAGCTCAAAAACTGCATGATTTCTATTATGTGTGATATCTAACATAGACAAACATAGAAGTAGAGAATAGATTGGTGGTTACCAGAGGGATGAGGATACGCAAAATTATTGTCCAATAGCTTTAAATTACTATTATACGAGATGAGTAAATTCCAGCTATTTGCTGTGCAACATGCTGCCTAGAGTTAACAATAAGGTACTGAATACAAAAAATTTTAAAACAGTAGGTCTTATCTTTAGTGTTCCTATCACAAACAGAGACACAGGGAAACTTTTGGGTCTGATGGATTTGTGTATTGTATTGACTGTGGTGATGTTAGTATAAGTATGCATATTCATACTCACCAAATTATCTGCATTCCTTATGTGTAGGTTTTGTGTACTAATGTTTATCTCAATAGAACTGGAAAAAACTGTTTTATATTTTTAACATTTATTAATATGCATTTAACTTTATTAACTTTTTTTTTTTTTTTTTTTTTTTAGAGACAGAGTCTTATTTTGTCACCCTCAGTAGAGCACCATGGAGTCACAGCTCACAGCTTTTGGGCTTAGGCGATTCTCTTGCCTCAGCCTCCTGAGTAGCTGGGACTACAGGCACCCACCACAACGCCCGGCTATTTTTTGTTGCAGTTTGGCCAGGGCTGGGTTTGAACCCACCACTCTCCATATATGGGGCCGGTGCCCAAACTCACTGTGCCACAGGCGCCGACCAACTTTATTAATATTTTAACATTAACATTTAATCTGCATGTCTAGTACTTTGTTTGATAGCTACTCATATTCATTTCCCCCATTGTGCTCTGTTGCCATGGTGAGATGGTAAGCTATTACTAAGCATGGCTTTTCTTTCACTTTTTACTTATTTTCTCTATTAATGAAAAATGTTTATTCAGTAAATTTTTGTTAAATTATAACAAATAATTTTTATTTCTATGAGCAAAATGCAACACACTTACATGCACTGAAGGCATAAAATACTAAAATGGATACGAACTGAAAAATAATAATACTCAAAGAAAAGTCATAGTTTACTGCCAGGTGTAGCTAAATATTGAAATAAAATTCCAATCGTTAGTATTTAATTCTTCCTATCCAATTTTACATTAAAGCTATGGACTCTTAGAATCAAAAGCACTATGAACGAGGAGACACAAGTTCAAGTCCTTACTTTACCACCTGAAGGGGCACAGTCCACTGCACCCTTGTAGGTGAATCAGTCTCATTTGTGCTCCTTGAAGTTACGAGACCCTGAGAAGGGACATTTCCAGTACTTTGGCTAGATATGAGTTTTGGGGGATATTCTCACCCAGCTCACATAAGCGGCTTTGCTGAAAAATGCAGGCAGTCACGCCTTAAAAGAAAGAATATCCTGGAGGGCTCTCACGAAGTCATAGCTAGAGACAGAGCATCTGCCTTGGGCAATGGACCATTGCACTTAATCCCTTACCTCTATTTACACAAAAACTTTCAGTTAATCATATAGAGAAGTAGGCAAACAGAACAGACAACCCAGACCTTTGTGGTTCATCTCCATTGTTATTTATCTCTAAACAAGATATTCTTGGTTTAGAAAGGTATGTAGGTACTGTGCTGGATCAACTCTGATAAGGCATCTTTACCTTTTGACTTCCTTGTTCTTGGATTATTTCTATCTGATGATTTTGGGTATATAAGAAAAGTGAATAAGAATGGCCATTTGCTGCTGTGCCTGTGCGAGCACCAGCCATCCCTTAATAAATCATTCATTTCGTCTGCAGTGTCTGCCTCTGTGTTTCTGACTAGGCCAGTGGACAGCAACAACCACCTATTTGCTGTGATCTTAAAAAAAAAAAAAAAATTGCTCTTCATCTTTTCCCTAAAGTAAAACAATATGAACGATTAAATCTAATTTATCAGCTATCTCTTAGGTTGAAATTTAAACAGAAAGTGTTTTCATATTAAGGATTTCTTATCTTTTAAAGTGTGGAACAGAGAAACGGAACCTGAAAATAAATCAAATCTTTAGGAATCTTTTGACATGTGCTTTTCTTGGGGAGAGAACATGGAAATAAATAGAATCAAAATCTATCTATACAGGACAGAGTAGGGATGGAAACCTTATCCATATCTTCTAATTCTTAAATGGGATATTTCAGTTCAGAATGTATGAAGTACAAACTAACATAATTATAGAAGTCTTCACATTTGATGTGTGACAGACCTGATATGGCCAATACACTTGACATAAAGGCTGACAATTGCTAAATGAGCAGACTTGCAATGCTTCTATCTATTCTGGCAGCTTCTACTAAAGTTTGTGGTTAACTCAGGACAAATTCTTCATGACTTTATGTCAAGTGTAGTCAAAAACATGTCAGTTCTAAAGGACCATCATTTAGACATTTGCGATCATTCTGGTTAATCACTACTGGAAGTGACACACCATTTTCATTTCCCTACTGCCACGTTACCAGGCTAACTCAATCAACCTCAAATTCATCATGGCAAGACAGCAGAAAGATTTGTTCCCACACGTCCAACTATCATTTCCTTAATTCTCAGTGAGAAATTATTATTTTTACCTATATCTTCTTAACAGTAGTATCTATTAAAAGTCAAACAATTACATAATTCTGATGGCAATAGATGTAGAAAGAAAATTTAACAATTTAGATGTTATTCATATTTGATTTAAGATCTTTTACATTTTTCATACAGCTTGGTGGAATTCTTCTAACAACAGCTAAAACTAAAGCTTCAGAGAATGAGCTTAGTTCATTATCTAATATCACTATTCAATGTCAATATCAAGTCAAGTTTTAAAATAATATTTTCCTTAACAATAATTCCCAGTGTAGTTAAAAATTTAAATTTATTAGAGTGCAACGAAACCTTATGTTTCAAATAAGAGACAAACTGTATTATTTCTAAGACTGAGAAAGGGAAATTACTCATTATCTAATATTTTTACATTTGTTACACATTTCTATTCTGAAAATTATTTATGGAGAAAATCTCTAAATATCAAGGATGGAAATTTTCAAGAATGGTGTCCATTCCATGGCACCTTTTACATCAGAGGGCGATCTTCTCCAGGGAGTATATGTCGGGTAAAATCCCTGGCTGTAGTTTCTTTGTGATAATCAACACTTTTTTGTCTTTTTTTCTCCCTGTGAAATATGTGGGTGTGTGCATAGATTACCTTCTATGTTTTTATGCTTGAAAGTTTATTATTATTGCTGTTATTTGAAAAGAAGTGCCCAACAGCAGCCATGAGAGGCAGGATGAAATCTATTATCATATCTTTCCAAGAATAATGCATCATTGAAAATGGGTTCAGTTGATGGGAAATGGAATATGCCTCAACTAGAGTAAAATAAAACACTAATAAAGACTTGGTACCACCAATATATTCTGTATTCTGTTGTAGATATAACTTATTTAAATTGGAATGAAAGCTGATCCACTGTAACCAGATGTCAACTGATAATCCGATAAACTTGAAAAGAAATCCACTAAGTAATTGCTACTAATAGCAGACATCTCTCTTTAGCAACTTGACTCTTAGTTCTAAACGTCCAAATGATGTATGTATCAATTGTAAAAGAAATATAGCGAGGAAAATGCTGGGGAGTTTGGGCTGAACCTGTTGACTTACAGGAGGAGGATTTCAGCAAGTAGCCTGAGCCGAAGCCAAGTTCGTTTTGGTAGATTTTTAGTGGAAAGGAGTGAAGTGGCGGTAGTAGCATTCATTTTATTAAAATATGTACAAGTCCCTGCCTTTACCTGTCTTTATTGGAATTTTACCTACTGCTTTAACACGCGAATATCACTCTCTTCCTCGTCATTAATGGGCTAATAGTTCAGACAGATTTTTAAATGTCAAGTATAAAATATTTTAATTTTTATTTATTCGTATCTCTTCCTCATGTTTAAAATTCACATTAGGGACCTGAAAACTTGAGTCTTCATTTATACCTAATGAAGCAAAAATTCAACAGGAACAGTGAGCCTGGTTTGAAAGGAGGCAGGAGAGGAATGAAAGATCACAACTTGTCAAAGCTGCATCAGGACGTCAGGACTGAGGGTCGCGTGTTCTGCCGCCGCAGCAGTGATCGCCCCGGGCATCTCAGCGTAGTTCACCTCGGCACGGAGAGGAGGCTCCTAACAAGTAACTACTCGTGTGTTGCTAAACATCCTTGAAGTCAGCCTGCCATCACAGAAAAAGGCATTTCTCAGATATTCTATGGAGTTTCGTTAATGGAGTCTCCGAGGATAAAGGAAGAAAGTTCTCAGGATTAGGAAAGTACAGAAGACAGACATCATAACCCGCACCTTGACACAGGGCAGGTGCACCTGGGCTCCCGCCACCTCAGGGGCCCCCGCGCCTTCTGCGTTTGCCCGCGCAGTGCTCTGCGGGCTCGGGCGGCCTGGAGGAGAACCCAGGGCGGTGGGGAAGAGAACAGAGGGCGGCGGGGAGGAGAACCCAGGGCGGCGGGGAGGAGAACCCAGGGCGGACTAGCCGTCGAGCTGCAGCAGCCCGGGCCCCTGGTTAGCAGAGGGAGACCAGGGCACAGCCCGCGTGGCTGCCGGTGTCAACCCAGAACCACCCTGGGAACTATAGACCCCTCCTCTGGCTGCTCTACTCCCCTGTGAGCGGGTTACAGCTCACGGGTGATACCGGGTTCCCCCCTTCAGACGTGAACAGGGCACTTCCTAGGCCTGGACAATCTCATGAATGGCCTGTATCCGCTCCATGCATTCATTCACCATGCCTCAGCTGAAGGGACTGTCCCCGGGTCATTTGTACCAAGTCCTGACCAAATGTAACTACAAAGGACCCATATGGCTATATAGACCCCTAGACAAAGATCCAGGCAGAGAGATTTTCTGACTTAGGGTTTTCCCTCTGCCAGGAGGTCTGGTACTCTCTCTGTGTTTTCTGTAAAATAATCTGTTTCACCACTAATCTGTGGTCCAGGGATTCATTCTTCAAATCCGGGAGACCAAGGACCTACTGCAGAAGAAATGACCGTATCACCGTCACCAGGGAGCATTCACAATTCCTCTCCGCCACAGGGGAGGACCAAGGCTCTTCTGCATTAGGAACTTTAATAGTGAAAAAAAAACATTTATCAAATAAGGAAGTTAAGACTTAGAGAAAAAAAGTCAAAATCTGTTATTTTGCATAGGCAAAATCCATTTTAATTATGAACTAAATGTATGTAAATATAATCGTATATTATCTGTAATGTAGTAGATTATTATGGAAGAAATAATTTTCAATACATTATAATTACAGCCTATATAATATATAAAGATAAAAAGATAATGTTCCATAATCTATATTATTTTATATTTTAATTTGGGTGAGATTGCATGCATTCCACCCCTGCAGGACTTCAGCATTTTAAAGTAACAAAGAAAACAGAGTCAGCCCTGGCTCACTGCATCTTAGAAAGGTTTATTGATTTTGTTATTGCTACAACTATCATGGGAGCAAAGGCAGCAATTTCTCATGCCTAGTTCCAAAAGGATTAAATCTGACTAAGATTTATATAAGTCACAATCTCTGTATTCTGTTGTAACCATGTAACAGTATCTCATCCAGTTTTATCTTCTTCCCATCACCCTAATAGAAGCTAATGGAACTAGAAAAATGCATGGGTCACTACAAAAGTTTTGAGACAGACTATGCTATAGTCTATTTTCACCTGCAAGAAACCACCAACAGCTTGTCGCTGATCCACACATTCAAGTTTCAGGTTGCTTGGCTTACTGGTGTTGCCAGAAAGCTTCATTTGTTTCTGTCCATGCAGATTTTACTTTCCTCCTATTTTTTTTTGCTACTTATTTTCTATGTGTCATACCTTTTTGTTCCTCAATTCCTCCATTACTGCTTTCTTTTGTGTTAAATATTTTCTAGCTTATGTTTTATTTCCCTTACTCATTTTACTACATATGTTTTTAGTTATGTCTTGGTGAGTGCCCTTGGGATTACCTTTAGGCATGTCTATCAACCTGGTTTATAATTTATAACAATATTACTTGGGTTAACACCAACTCAATTGTAATAGCACGCAAAAGCTATGCTCCTACACAGTATCATTCCTTCAACCCCTTTATTCTTTTTTTGCCTCAAATATTTATACATTGTGTGACCCTCAACTGATTTATAATTTAAAAAGAACTAAAAGTAGACCTACCATTTAATCCAACATCACCATACACAGTATTTACCCAAAGAAAAAGAAGTCCTTTTATCAAAAAGACGCTGGCACTCAAATGCTTACTGCAACACAATTCACAATTGTAAAGATGTGGAATCAACCCAAATGCCCATCAATTCATGAATGAATTATCAAAACATGATATATGTTTTATATGGAATATTACTCTGACATGAGGAAGTATAAAGCAAAACCTATTGAAGATATTTAGATGGAACTGGAGACACTCATCCTAAACTTAGTATGGAAAGAATGGAAAACAAACTCCATATGCACTCATTGTTAAACAGGAACTAACCAATGAGCACACAGGTGTGCAGCGGGAAGTAAAAATCAATTAGGGGGCTTGAGGGAAGGAGAAGATGAGTGAAAACCTACCTAAAGGGTACACTGAACAATAGCTGGGTGGAGATGGACACACTTGTATAACGGACTGAAACATAACTCAATTGATTCATGCAACTGAAAACATTGTACCCTTCTAATTTTTTGAAATTAAAAATAATACTTTTACATTCTCTGAATACACGTGAATTTGAAGGTTCACAGATGACTCTCAGATCTTTCCAGACATCTTTATTTAACTCACCCCAGTCATTTGCTGACAAGTATAGGTATATAAAACAACTCTTTGAGTTTTTTTTACTACTTTTTAACCTCCTCACATTGCATTTGCTTATCAGAAACTTTGGGCAGAAGAAGGAAACAAGGCTGAGATGAGGTTACTTCAGTTTTTAGTTTTTAATTTTACTGCTGGAAGCAACCAATTGCTGTTACTTTAGTGACTGCTGAATAACTCCCAAAGATTAAAATGCTAAACGGATGACTTCGCCTTGACTCTAATGCAACCAGACAATAAGAATTTCTTCTACTCAGAACAATGTCTCTGGATCAGGCAGTGAACCTTTGGCCTTAGGTGGTTAACTCTCTCTTGCTGACCTGTACCAGCCCACAGGCTGAAAATAGCACCTCTTTTTCCTTTCCAGTTACATCTTTAGAGGGGCCAATATTCCTTGCATTTTTATCAACTATACATGCTTCCTAAAAAAATTAAAAAGCCCATGTTTATTTATGCACTCATTTCTTCATCAAAGAACAACACTGGGTGCCTAAAATTTGGGGGTATTATTGTAGACACTGGAAATAAGAGAAAAAAAACAAATACAGAAGAGTACAAAACATTAGCTTTTATGGAGTTTAGAGTACAAAACATTAGCTTTTATGGAGTTTAGAAATAAGTAAGATAAATTATTGTCTGCAAGAGATAGTAATAAATACTAAAAGGAAAAATGAAACAAGAAAAGGAGAATGATAGTACAGATAGATAGTAGTGTTCTAATGAGCTAGCTAGTGATTAAATTGTTTAATGGAACCATGTAAATATAGTTATATTAATATCATTAATCCTAACACTGGCACATCCCTTATATGGCTTGGCTTTGATGAAAATTTTCCACTACTGTTGTAGGATTTTAAGTAAATTAAATATCAGACCATATTTATTTGTTTGCTGGGATGAAATTTCACATTTAAACCATACAAAAGTTCTTTTCCAAATTATATGGTTCATGCATGTAAAAGAAAACACATATCCTAAAACTATTGAAATAAAAATATATAATCTGAATAATTTCTGATGTGAGTTTTTATTGTATACATGCACACATACAAACACAGACATATATACAAGTGTATAGAAATGACAGAGAGAATGCCTAGATAATTTTTCTGCCTTGATCTTATTAATGACATTAAGGCTTTCAGGCCATACAGTCCTATTTGGCAGCAAGGTAGAAAGTCTGGTTTTGAAAAATCTTTTCTATGCTAGATATAACAAATTTATTGTGTTTCTTAAATTTATTGAATTTCAGATCCTTCATCTTTAAAATGTGCTAAATGTAACTTATTTCACATAATTGCATTTGGCTCAAATGAAATAATTAGATGATAGCATTAGGCCCATAGGCGGTAAATCATGTTTGCTGAATCTGAAACTAATTTTAGCAAATACTTTTTAGACTCCTGACTATCAAAAAGTGCACTACTTTTAGACAATAATTTTAGGTCTTCTGGTGTAGAGACATAAGCATAAAATTTGAGAAGTATTTAATACAAAGATCTTAAATGTATAATTTTTTAGGTTATCTGAATTGGTGGACTCTTCTCTAAACAAGTTCAAAAATGTTTCTTTTAAAAGTGGTTTGGCTTCTGATCTATAATTTTATTCGTATTCATAACTCAGATTGTCAATGTTTACTGAAGATTAAAGTTATTGCTAGGAAAAATATGAAGGCAAGGACAAATTCATCCAATTCATGTGAGAAGTTTACAACTAAATTTCAAAGAAAAAAAACAAGATAAGAAAAAAATTAAAAATGCTAATATCAGACTATGAAGCCTACTAAGGTATACTTAGTTTCACAGGCAAATATAAATGCTTTTTGATATACTGTTAATATAAATTAGGCAAATGAATTATCTTTATGTGTAAATTATGTACTAGCCGTAATTTGTTAGTAGCTAAAATTTCTAGATCACTATTTTCATGACACAAGTAATAAATTATAAAAACTGGTAGGTAACTTTTCTTCATGTTTTCTTATTTTGTTTGTTTTTTGTTTGTTTTGAGACAGTCTAACTTTGCTGCCCTGGGTAGAGTTCCCTGGCATCACAGCTCACAGCAAACTCAAACTCTTAGGGACTCAAGTGATCGTCCCCGATAGCTAGGACTACAGGTGCCCATCACTGCCCAGCTAGTTTTTCTAGTTTTAGTAGAGACAGGGTTTTACTCTTTCTTAGGATGATCTGGAACTCCTGAGCTCAAGCAATCCACTGGTCTCAGCCTCCTAGAGTGCTACGATTACAGATTACAGATTTGAGCCACAGTGCCTGACTCTATTCTTCATATTTAATCTAGACTGATTTTGCTTAATTGATCTGTTTTGCAAAATGTATTTCATCATGCTTATTAGTCAAGTGTTGAGATTTAGATGTTCTGAGTATGTTATTGCAATACTGCAATTTCTGTCTGCTTTGAAGACGTGTAACAACAGGGTCATAATAGTGATTTCCGCAAGTGCTAAGTCAAGGGACAGATTGTCAGAAGGAGAGTCCCAGAGAGATCTTGAAAACACTATGAAACAATAAGGACACTTGAGTAGAATTCTGCCCCTCTTTGCACCTATGGCCCCCAAGTTTAATGTTGTACACTAGGAGACAGTAGCACTCAATAATCCCAATATACCTTTCACTGGAAATGGAAAATCAGAGTATCAAACAAAATCTGAGGTAATGGCATGTTAATCTATTTATCAAGTAAGAAACATATTTGATTGCTCTGGATGATCAGGTAAATGCTATACGTTTAATTTCACTTTCCAATTATTCATTGCTATCACACAGAAATGTAATTGATTTTTTATATTGACTTTGTATCCTGGCATATTATTAAATTGACTTATTCTTGTAAGTTTTTAAAAGACATTTCATAGAATTTCCCACATAAAGCATGTTACAAGTAAAATTTCATGTTTTATTACTTTTGATCTGTATGCATTTTATTATCTTTGTCTTGCCTATTGCATTAGGTAGGACCTTAAATATTAAAATGAAATGAGAAAACACCTTGCCTTTTTTTATAACCTCATGATTATTTCACTGTTAAGTAGTATGTTAACTGTAGATGTTAATGGAGTTGCCTTATAATATTGAATATATTTTCTTCTTCCCTAGTTTGTTAAGAACTTTTGTCATTCGTAATGTCAAATTTTGTTGAATAACTGTTTTTCACCTATTGATATGGTCACATGGCAATAATTTGTATTTCCTGGTTACTAATGATACTGAATGATACTTAACTGGCCATTTACCTTTTTTATGAAGTTTCTGTTCAAGTTGGTGGCTCCTTTTCATTTAACTATTTGTGTTGATACTATTAAGTGGTAATGGTTCTTTATATATCCTAAATATGAGCCTTTTATATGATGTGTATTTTGAAAACAATTTTTCCCAATCGCAGCTTGTCTTTACATTATATTTGCAATGTGTTTTGAGAACAAGATCTTAATTTTGTTAATGTGTTATTTAATGAATAATACATCTTTTGTATTTTGTTCTTTGTTTTCTATTTAAAAAACCTTTCCTTATGCAAAATACGAAAACATTTTCCAATATTTTCACATGGAATTTAATAATTTTCACTATTAAATATAGTCAGTGATTCATTTTGTGTTTATTGTTTTGCATGGTTTGAGGTCTAGGTTGATATTCCAAAACCTATTCCTCACACAGCTATCTTAACAGTGTGTGTTAAAAAGGTTCCTTTAATCTATTGAAATATCTTGGCATGTGGGTTGATAAATAATTGGCCATGCAAGTCTAGATCTATTTCTGGACTCTGTTTCTTTCGTTTCGCTATTGGGTCAATGTCATGTCTTGATTAGATTGTCTTGATTCCTGGACTTTTGAAATGTCTTCTAAATTGTTCTGTTCTTACAAGATCCTTTTGACTTTTGTAGATCCTTTGCTAATAGTATATGCATTTAAAAATAAGCTCGTCAATTTCTTCCAAAAATCATGCTAGAATTTTAAGTAGGATTAAATTTCATCTACATACGAGTTTGGAGAGAAGGGTCATTTTTAACAATATCGACTCTTTAAATTCTTGAACAATATGTATTTACTCCATTTATTTTTGTTCCTGTCATTTCCTTTCGCAATGCTTTAACTTCTCCATTTACCAATCTTATACATTTTTGGTAAATGCATAATTTAACAAATTAGTCATTTACCAAGCTTATAAATTTATGTGTAAGTACATTATTTTTATTCTATTAATAATTAAGCTTTTTTATCACTGGACTTTAGATAAACAATATTTTTTGAGTGTTAATTCTGTATCCTGAAATCTTTCTACATTGATAGGTCTGGTAGGTTTTTTGTAGATGCCTTAGAATTGTTTACATAAATGGTATGTCTTCTACCAATAAAAAATTTGCTTTTTTGTTTCATTTATTAATTACTTTGCTATATTACACCAGCTAAAAATTAATTAGCTTTTAACTATCAATAAAATATAATACAAAAATACAAATGATTATATTTTTATTGAAATAGGTAAATGGTGAATAAAAAGTGAATGGACAAATATATCTACATTTTTCTTTCTTTTTTTCATTATTTCTAAATACTTTATTATTTTTGACATTATTGCAAATTGAATTACTTTTGAATTTTATTTTTTGTTAAATCATAGCTGTGTACATTAGTGCAATCAAGGGATATAATGTGCTGGTTTCATATACAATCTGAAATATTCTCATCAAACTGTTCAACATAGCCTTCATGGCATTTTCTTAGTTATTGTATGTAGACATTTGTATTCTGCATTTAGTAGGTTTCACCTGTACCCATTCTAAGATGCACTGTAGGTGTGGCCCCACCCATCACCCTCCCTCCACCCTAACCTCCCCCCTCCCTTCCCCTCCCTTGGCCCTTTCCCCATAGTTTTGTGCTATAGTTGGGTTATAGCCTTCATATGAAAGCTATAAATTAGCTTCATAGTAGGACTGAGTACATTGGATACTTTTTCTTCCATTCTTGAGATACTTTGCTAAGAAAAATAGTTCCAGCTCCATCCATGTCAACATGAAAGAGGTGAAGTCTCCATCTTTCTTTAAGGCTGCATAATATTCCATGGTATACATGTACCACAATTTGCTAGTCCATTCACAGGTCGATGGACACTTGGGCTTCTTCCATGACTTAGCAATTATGAATTGGGCTGCAATAAACATTCTGGTACAGATTTCTTTGTTATATTGTGATTTTTCATCTTCTGGGTATAAACCTAGTAAAGGAATTATAGGTTCGAATGGCAGGTCTATTTTTAGATCTCTAAGTATTCTCCAAACATCTTTCCAAAAGGAAGCTGTTAGTGGGCATTCCCACCAGCAGTGCAGAACTGTGCCCTTTTCTCCACATCCACGCCAACATCTCTGGTTTTGAGATTTTGTTATGCAGGCTACTCCTACTGGGATTAGGTGGTATCTCAAAGTAGTTTTGATTTGCATTTCTCTGATGATTAAGGATGATGAGCTTTTTTTCATGTGTTTGTAGATCATGCATCTGTCTTCTTTAGAGAAGTTTCTCTTCAAGTCCCTTGCCCACCCTGAAATGGGATCACTTGTTCTTTTCTTGCTAATACGTTTGAGTTTCTGTAGATTCTGGTTATTAAACCTTTATCAGAGGTATAACCTGCAAATATTTTCTCCCATTCTGAGGGCTGTCTGCTTGCTTTACTTACTATGTTCTTAGCTGTGCAGAAGCTTTTTAGTTTGATCAGGTCCAGTAATGTATTTTTGATACTGCTTCAATTGCCTGGGGAGTCCTTCTCATAAAATATTACCCTGGCTGATTCCTTCAAGAGTTTACCCTGAACTTTCTTCAAGTAATTTTATAGTTTTGCGTCTTAAGTTTAAATCTTTTATCCAGTGAGAGTCTATCTTAGTTAATGGTGAAAGGTGTGGGTCCAGTTTCAGTCTTTTACAGATAGCCAGCCAGTTCGCCCAGCACCATTTGTTAAATAGGGAATCTTTTCCCCATTGAATGTTTTTAAAGATCAAAGATCAAATGATGGTAAGTATCTGGATTCATGTCTTGGTTCTCTATTCTGTTCCAGATGTCTACTTCTCTGTTTTTGTGCCAGTACCATGCTGTTTTGATACTATCGATTTATAGTACAGTCTCAGGTCTGGTAGCATGATTCCTCCTGCTTTTTTTTTTTTATTGCTGAGTAATGTTTTGGCTATTCGAGGTTTTTTTTCTGATTCCATATAAAATGAAGTATTATTTTTTCGAGATCTTTAAAATATGACAATGGAGCTTTAATAGGAATTGCATTAAAATTATATATTGCTTTGGGTAGTATAGACATTTTAACAATGTTGATTCTTCCCAGCCATGGGCATGGTATGTTTTTCCATTTGTTAACTTCTTCAGCTATTTCTTTTCTTAAAGTTTCATAGTTCTCTTTATAGAGATCTTTCATGTCCTTTGTTAGATAAACTCCCAAATATTTCATCTTCTTTGGCACTACTGTGAAAGGAATAGAGTCCTTGACTGTTTTTTCGGCTTGACTATTGTTGGTATATTTAAAGGCTACAGATTTATGGGTGTTGATTTTGTAGCCTGAGACATTGCTGTATTCCTTGATCACTTCTAAAAGTTTTGTAGTAAAATTCCTAGTGTTTTCCAGATATACGATCATATCTTCTGTGAAGAGTGAAAGTTTGATCCCTTCTGACCATATGTGGATACCCTTGATCACCTTTTCTTCCCTATTTGCAATGGCTAAAACTTCCATTACAATGTTACAGAGCAATGGAGACAATGGGCAACCTTGCCTGGTTCCTGATCTAAGTGGAAATGATTTCAATTTAACTCCATTCAATACGATATTAGCTGTGGGTTTGCTGTAGATGTCCTCTATCAGTTTAAGAAATGTCCCTTCTATACCAATTTTCTTAAGTGTACTGATCATGAAGGGATGCTCGATATTATCAAAAGCTTTTTCTGTGTCAATTGAGAGAATCATATGGTCTTTGTTTTTTAGTTTGTTTATGTGCTGAATTACATTTATAGATTTACACATATTAAACCAGCCTTGAGACTCTGGGATAAATCCCACTTGGTCATGGTGTATAATCTTTTTTGATGTGTTGTTGGATTCTGTTTGTTAGGATTTATTGAGTATTTTTGCATCAATATTCATTAGTGATATTGGTCTATAATTTTCTTTTCTAGTTGGGTCTTTCCCTGGTTTGGGTTTCAAGGTGATGTTTGCTTCATAGAATGTGTTGGGTAGTATTCCTTCTTTTTCTATATTTTGGAAGAGATTTAGTAATATAGGTACTAGTTCTTCTTTAATGGTTTGGTAAAATTCTGACATAAAGCCATCTGGTCCTGGGCTTTTCTTTTTAGGGAGATTTTGTGTAGTTGATGCTATTTCAGAACTTGATATAGGCCTGTTCAACATTTCCACTTCATTCTGGCTAAGTCTTGGCAGGTGGTGTACTTCCAAGTATTGGTCGATTTCTTTCAGATTTTCATATTTCTGAGAGTAAAGTTTCTTTTAATATTCGTTAAGGATTTTTTGAATTTCTGAGGGTCTGTTGTTATTTCAGCTTTACCATTTCTGATTGATGAGATTAGAGATTTTACTCTTTTTTTCCTGGATAGGTTGGCCAAATGTTTATCTATTTTATTGATCTTTTCAAAAAACCTACTTTTGGATTTATTGATCTGTTGTATAATTCATTTGTTTTCGATTTCATTTATTTCTGCTCTGATTTTGGTTATTTATTTTATTCTGCTGGGTTTGGAGTTGGAATGTTTGTTCTTCCTTCTCCAGTTGCTTGAAATGTCTCATTAAGTTATTAACTTCCTCTCTTTCCATTTTCTTGAGGAAGGCTTGCAGTGCTATAAATTTCCCTCTTAGGAATGCCTTTGCAGTATCCCAGAGGTTCTGATAATTCTGTCTTCATTGTTGTTTTGTTCCAAAAATTTGGTAATTTCCTTCTTCATCTTGTCTATAACCCATGTGTCCTTCAGCATAAGGTTATTTAACTTCCATGTTTTTGTATGGGTATGCAGATTCCTGTTGTTATTGAGGTCAACTTTTATTCCATGATGGTCTGAGAAGATGCAAGGAATAAGTTCTATTTTTTTAAATTCACTGAGGTTAGATTTGTGGCCCAGGATGTGTTTGATTTTGGAGTATGTTCCATGGGCTAATGAGAAGAATGTGTATTCAGTTTTGTTGGGATAAAATGTTCTGTAGATGTCTGTTAAGTCCAGATGTTGAATGGTTAAGTTTAAATCTAAAATTTCTTTTCTTAGCTTCTTTTTGGAGGATCTATCCAGCACTGCTAAAGGGGTGTTAAAAATCTCCAACTACTATGTAACTGGAGAAAATCAAGTTGCTCATATCTGTGAGAGTTTCTCTTATAAATTGAGGTGCATTCTGGTTAGGTGCATAAATATTAATAATTGAAATCTCATCATATTGAGTATTACCTTTAACAAATATGAAGTGTCCATCCTTATCCTTCCTTATTTTGGTTGGTTTAAAGCCTATTGTATCTGCAAATAGAATTGCAACCCCTGCTTTTTTCTGCTTTCCATTTGCCTGGAGTATAGATGACCATCCCTTCACCTTAAGTCTATATTTGTCTTTTAATGTAAGATGAGATTCTTGTATATAGCAGATATCTGGCTTGAGTTTTTGCATCCTGTCAGCCAACCTGTGCCTCTTTAGAGGACAATTTAAACCTTTCACATTAATTGAGAATATTGATAAGCCTTTCAAGATTCCAGTGGACATTTTTAATCCTTTTGTGACTGTGGAAGTTGGAAATTGATCAAAATTTTCTGGGTGGTTTTACTTTTGTGGTGGAGGATTACGCTGGTCTTTATGGAGGATAGGTCTGAGAATATCCTGGAGAGCTGGTTACATTATGGCAAATTTCTTTAACATGTGAATGTCATTAAAGTATTTAATTTTTCCATCATAAATGAAACTCAGTTTAGCTGAGTACAGGATCCTGGGTTGAAAGTTATTTTGTTTTATGAGATTAAAAGTTGATGACCATCCTCTTCTAGCTTGAAAGGTTTCAGCAGAAAGATCTGCAGTTATTCTAATATTCTTCCCCTTGTAGGTAATGGTTTTCTTTCATCTGGCTTTTTTCAGAATATTCTCCTTCATATTACCTTTAGTGAAATTGATTATGATGTGTCTGGGGGATGTCTTATTCAGGTTGAGTCACGCTGGATTTCTGAAACTGCTATCTGGATTTCAGAATCTCTTAGCATGTCTGGAAAGTTCTCTTTCCATAATCCATGGAGAAGAGACTCTGTGCCTTGTGAAGCCACATCATCACTTTCAGGGATCCCTATAAGACGATTATTGGTTTTCTTCAAATTATCCCAGAGCTCTCTGAGAGAGTGATCTGTTTTTGCCCTCCATTTCTCTTCCTCTTTGAGAGTTTGTGAGCTTTCGAAAGCTTTGTCTTCAATGTCAGAAATCCTTTCTTCTGCTTGCTCCATTTGTTACTGGGGGATTCTACTGTGTTTTTCAGATCTTTGAGGGCTGCAACTTCTTGTCTCAATGTGTCAAAATCTTTGGTCGTTTGGTCTTTGAATTTGTTGAATTCTTGAGACATTTTTAGGTTACTGCTTGGAATTCTAATTCAATCTTATTTGCTATCCAGATTCTGAATTCAATTTCTGACATCTCAGCTATTTGTTTGTGCATAGGATCGTGTGCTATGTCTGCCCCACTGTTCCTTGGGGAAGTTGATCTACTCTGATTATTCATATTGCCAGAGTTTTTCTGTTGATATCACCTCATGATTGTTTTTCACCATTGCCTCTGGCCTTCCTCAGAGTTGGGGAGGTGTCACTCCAAGATTAGACCCCAGCAGGATCACTCTATTGTTGCTGGATCATTGTAGGGAGTGACCCTGTGTAGCTTCTCTGGGGCTGCCCCAGCCAGGGACTTCTGGTTGCGTGAGCAGCTCCGGAGTGTGACACATCTGGATCCAGCAAAATGGCGGGAGTGGTGCACACTGTTCTGGGGGTGCCTGGTGCCCAGTGACTTTGGCACAGAGGGCCCAAGGCTCCAGCAGTATCTGGTCAGCAGAAGGGCTCCACACAGTGGCTGGGAGGGCTCTGGAGGGCCCGCAGTTACCAGAGTCCCTAGCCAGATGAGCAGGCTGGTGTGGAGGCCAGGAGGGTACAGGAGGGAGGACGCGGGGTTGCGCGGCTCCCGGAGTTCCTGGTCAGGGTGTGCCGAGGCCCAGCAGGCACAGGTCACAGGTCACAGCACCGCTCATATGGCAGTCCGGGCAGGTGGAGGTTGCGGCACAGCTCTTACAGAGGTCTGGGCGGGCGCCGATCGCGGGCCACAGGTCACGGCCTATTTTTTAAATTTTTTGATTGCTCATTTTCTCTCAGTGTATTGAAAATTGTACAAGTTTGACATTATACTTTGTTGATGAGGTTGTAGAGAAACAAGCACTCTTCCTCATTTCTCATAGTTCTGGAGACTGGGCAGACCAAGATCAAGGAGTTGCCATGCTCTGTTGTCTGGTGAGGGCTGTACCATCCAGAGGGGAGGACTTCTCTGTTCTCACAAGGCAGAATGTGGGGGAGCAGGTCATATCTCTACATTTTCCTTCTGACTTTAACATTCAGATTTTAATCATTAGGTATTATATACATTTTCCTTTTATTTCATAGATACCATTGTTCACTGATAAATTAGTTTGTTTTAAATTTCTAGTTTGCTGAGAAAGATTTTCAGGAATGGATTTTAAATTATGTCAAATATTTCTTGGGCATCCAGATATTATTTTGTTAGTATTAGTTTTCCTTGTTAGCATGTTAATATTCTAATATTAATAGAATTTTCAAATGGTAAAGACAGGTCACATTTAGTCAAGCATTATCATTTTAGTGTAATTACTCCAATTTATTTTTAAACATTTTATTAACTTTTTTAAAAAATATGTTCCTCAGATATATTAATCTTTAATTTTAATTTCCTATTTATTTTTCCTTTTGAAAAAAGTTTTTGAGACAGGTCTTTCAATAACATTTTTATTGCTTTAATGTCTGTCGTACACTGGTATCAGAGAAGCACCATCCTAACAAACATGATGGGAAAGATTTATTTCAAGTCTACTTTTTAAAATAGGTTTTAGTTGGTACCATTTATTTCAATGGCAGAATTCACCAGTGAAAATATTTGAACCTAGAAGGATTTTTTGTTGTTGTTGTTGTTTGTTTTATACTTATTTTAAGAGGATTTTAATTATAAATTTAATTTATTTAAATAGTACAGATTTATTCAGATTTTTATTTTATATCTCTTCCTGAAAAATATAATGTGTGTTTTTCAAGAATTTTTCTATTTCATTTGAGTTAGTGAATTTGTTGGCATAGATTATTCATAATAGTCTTATCTACTATCCAGCCTTTTCCATGATCTTTTACTTTAGGATTTAACTTATAGGATAGATCTTAATATTCACTTGCTTTACTTACGTTGGTAATTTATTTTTTAGATAATATGTTTTATTGATCTATTTAAAAGCTAAAGCTAATTAATTTTATTGATCTTTTAAAATAAATGCCTGATTTCATTAACTAAGTTCTGTTTTATTTATTACTAGTCTTTATCATATCCTTTTTTCTAGTTCATTTGTATTTAGCTTGCTTTCTTGTTTCTTGAAGTAGTAACTTGTGTCATTAAATCATTGATTTTTTTGATCTTTCTTCTTTCTAATAACTTCATATACAGAACTTCCCTGGAGAATTGGTATTTTTTGTTTTTACATGTTTTAAAATGTTCGTAATTTTTTTGTGATTTCCTATTTGACCCATGGATTACCTAGATTATGTTTTCAATTTTCACATAATTCTGAGTTTCGTAGCTAATTGCCATTCATTTCCAATTTAGTCATATGTGTTCAGAGAACACATACTTTCTGATTGTAAACTTCTGAAGTTTATTATTTTTTATGAGCCACAATATTGTTTATCCCAATAAGTAACCCATGTACATCCCAAAGAACAAGCACTGCAAGTTTTGAATGTCCTGTTCTTAAATTAACAATTCGGTCAAGGTGGTTGCTGTATTTTTTAGACCTATGCTCTTTCTGACTATTACTCTAGTTGCTCCATCATTTAGTTAGAATGGATATTGTATTGGTTTTCTATTGCTGCTGTTAAAAATTATCACAAGTTTAGTGGCTTAATACCCATATCCATACATTATCTCACTTATCTGTAGATTCTAAGTTCAGCCAAAGCATGACCAGGTGTTTCTCTTCTTTGGTTTCTCACAAGGACAAAAACAAGGTGTCTTCAGGGCTGTGCTCCCTTCTGTAACTAGAATTGTAAAGGCTGAATAAATAAGCTGAAATACAATTGCTAACAATAACTGATATATGTAGAGTCTGGTACTAAAGCGTGGATAGTTTTGGTAATTAAAGGTTGACTTCGTTATTTTAGATTGGTAGATGACAAACAAAAAATGACTTCATAAATGTTTTGCCTACCTGACAACAATCTACCTAGGACCAAGACCAGCACCAGAAATTATTCAAAAGCATTTTGGGAAGAAAGAAGTGACTCCACTCCTAGCATGTATCTACAATAACTGTAAAGAATTATAAGGTGTCAAGTAGGAAAAAGAATATCCCAAATTTATATGAGTATTTGTGATAGGAAGGGTTGGTGAACAGGATTAAGGTATTAGCATATCCCAATGAGGTCATTTTCAGACTTACTATAACTAGATAGCCTTTTATGTGGATTTTCTAGCATCATTTTTGATTCATAATTAACACTTCTCTGTAGTGAGTAGAATTATAAAGGCATCAAACTATAATTTCCCTATATGATTTATCTCAGTACTCATAAATCTCTTATACTGGAAACCTTTGAGCATTTTCTACTACTTGAAACCAATTAAAAATCTCTCCATATTTTCTTCCACTAGTCTTTTGCATGTGACACTATGTAGGAGGGAATTTTACAAGGATTGGAAGTAGAGTGTCTTACTAAAAAACACAAATCCTCTGAGAGTCCTAATGTATCCCTAGGAAAAAGTTAATGCTTAAACACTAAAAATCCTTGCAGTTGACTAGAAATGACATTTAAACTAAAGGCTTAGAGAGATTTGACAGTGCTCTCTTGAAAGCATTGTGGCAGGAACCCCTTTAGTTCTATGAATTTTATATAAACAACATTTTTATTCTCTAAGATTGACAGTGGAGACAGATTCTGTTATTACTAAAAAGTACAGACATGTCCTTCTTGCTCAAAATGAAAACAGCCATTAGTGATAGATAACTGTTTCTTTTCCCCTTTACCTCATCTGTTTTAAGTTACTAACCTGCAGGGCATATATGTCTAGAATATAAACAAGGGTTTTTATTTTTCTTTAACAAATGTTACCAATAATAGAATGGTATGTCAGAGATTCACATAATTAAGTATCAACGATCCGACCTATTCTGTAAATCAGGAATCCCAATACTACTCTAGCTTATAAAGAAACAATGCTAGAACTATTCTGCGCTCACATTTTTCACACACTTATCTAGTTATTATAATAACCTTTCACCTGCTTTGCAGTTCACAAAGATGTAATTGATGAAGTATGGGACAGAAAAAAAAAATGCCAAAAAAATATATCACACACTTAGAATATCTAAAATGGGAATCCAAGGGTCTGGAAGAAATGTTTTTTAGTAATGATGATTTTCCCCATTCAAAATGACTGGAACAATTTTATGTTAAATAATGATGATGGCAGGAAAGTAGCAACTTTACCTTCTGAAATGTAAATGAACACATTTCATGTGTGTTTTTGTCACGCAAACGCTAGGGTAAAAATAAACACCCCTTCTAAGAAAACAGTAGGAATTGTTCGTATTTTGACAATGTCCATGCTATGTTCGGGTTGAGTTCTTCTTGTCCTAGATTTATCTTTTTATGATTTACATTAACAGTTTTCTTTACAGTTGAGGGTTGAAAAGCTTAGAACAATCAGATTGGTAGTTTCTACTTCTGTAAATGAAAGCAATTGTTTTATTTCATACTTTGTATTTTATATTCTTTGAACTGTAAGAATTTTCTCTTATGAATTAAATGAAACGAAGTTTTCTTCTTGTTTTTAAAACTGGGCTGTGTTGAATTTAGAGGTATGTATCAATTGAATATAAATTCCAGATATTTTCTCTAAGGGGTGTGAGAAGAGAGAAGTAGTTTGAAGAATTTCATATTCAATGCATCTAAAATTTTATCTCAAAAGTTCCTAGTTAAGATACAATTCTTATTTTTCAGTAATATTGAGGAATGGCTTTTGAGGAATTTCAAATATTCTTTGAAGCACTAAACTAATTCCATGTAATTTTCAATAAAAAGAAAGAACCTACAATTTTCTAATGGCACTCTATTTTTAATGAATAAAAATGGAAATAATTGATAATGTCAGAAATTTTGTTTATATATTTCAGAAATAAATTAAGACAATAGTAGAAGAGACTTTGAAAAACCAAAGTCCAGCCTCCAGCCTGGTGATTTACATTATTGTGTTGATTAAGCTTTTATAGAATGTAGCTAAGATTACACATAAAATAATTTCATTTAATTGTCCAACAAACAACTAGCAAAAGGGAAAATTTATGACTGAGAATATTTTCATTCAAATTGAAAGCAATTAAAATCAAAATAAGGCCTAAAGTCATAATGAAATTAGTCATACCACTATATATTTCATGGTTTAATTCTCAATATTTTTCTCCTATTGCATACTTTAAAATATATCTATGATCTCTTCTTTTCAATGATTCCTCAAAAATTAGCCTTGGGATCTCATCATTTGGGGAATGATAATTTGACTTGGAAATAAGTGATGAATAAGAAAAAGGAAAAATTGCTAATTAAAGATGTTTTATGAAATTCAAATAAGGCAAAGCCGAGGAAAGTTGCTAGACTCCTTGATGTGCGCCAAGGAATATCAAGCTAAGCAGATCATCGTCTGTGAACCAGGCACAATCTACTTACGTTCCTGCATCTCTGGAAACTGCTATAAGTTAAAGCCTCTGCAAAGTCGTCATTTCTGAACCCCTGGATGAATAATTACTCTCACTGCAAAAGACTTCTCCCATCTCTTCTTATTCTACCTCTGCCACATATATACATACCTCAGGGCTCTCCTTCCTGGAAAAGGGCTTTTTAACACAGTTCTGCTACTGATGTACTACTTACAATTTTCTCCTTTATTTCATGCTCCAAACAGTATCGAGAGAGTCAGTTTACTCATATCCCCAGTTGGATGGACAGTGATCCACTGAGATGGGAGACGTCTTAACTAGAGACTCTCAACTGAGAGAAGTCTCAACTAGATTGTCTCTGTGTTTTGATTCATATATAAACTATTTGTATTAGTCATAAAGGAGTTTTAGAAAAGAAGGGAATGGACATAAAATTCAGGAGCTAATGTCATATGATGAACTGATGTTTAAGGAGGAAAAAATGAACTTGAATGAGATGAAAGATGTTATACACACTCCACTGACTGAAACTCACATTCTTTCTGGACAGCACTTGCCGTATTTGCTTCCACTGGCATTTTATTCTAATCAGAGTTATATTTCCATATCCCCTTTGGATTATGCTTCTTCGTAGTTAAATGAAGTCCTGAGACTTGGTAGGGAATGCCACACACAGGGTCTGTCTTACAAAGTCAGATTTTTTTTTTTACCATAAATGATAAAAAATGACAAAGAGATGACTAAGTCATGAGGGAATTGGTCTTAAAAAGCATAGATTGGTCATTTAGCCAGAGTTCTGTCCCTAAGAGATACTGATAACAGTTACACTATTATCAAGAAGATCAGCAGCAAATATTTTAGCACAGAAAAAAGTGTTTTCCTGGAGCTTATTTCTCTCATTTCCAAAGTGCTATGGTTTTAGTGATGGTTTTCCTCTCGAATTTTTTTATGTTGGAACCTAGTACCCAATATGACAGTATTAAGAGATAGAGCATTTTAGGAAGTGATTAAGTCAGTTTATCAGCTAAACCCTGATAAACTGTATTCTGCCCCCCAAAGAGACCAAAGGCGGCTTCCTTCTATTGCTGCATCTACCAAGTGAGAATACAGCATAAGGCCCCCTATGAAGCAGAGAGAGAACCTTCCCCAGATGCCGCATCCGTTGGCACCTAGACCTTGGACTTCCCAACTTTCAGAACTGTGAGAAATAAAGTTCTATTATTTATAAACAACCTAGTCTGAGACACTTCATTATAGTGGCTCTAACAAACTAAGATACAAGGTGTGTATAAATGGGCATATAACTACTCTGTCAGTTTCTTTAAAAAGAGAGATAATCTCAGCTACTTTCTGCATTTCTTAGGAGAATTGAATAAATTGTGCAATACATGTAGCTATGTTCCTAGAACACAGTAATGGCTCAGTGAATAGGCATTACTGCTGTCATTAAATATTATAGAACAAACCCTCACAGATATCTGCTTAAACGTTTCCTCTAAAGGTTCTCTATAAAGTTGAAAGATCGTATCTCATCCTCATTTGGTTTCCCTTTCACAAACACTTTGTTCCTTCCTCTACCAGATTTTCTCACCATAGCCCAGGAATCTGTGTAGCATCAGGATTGGAGCTAAGTGATAAATGAGGAAGTTACAGAGTACCTGTGGTATAAGCAAAAGGATTTGGTATCTATGTTTTGAAAGAAAACAGTCAGAAAATTAATAGAATACTAACGTTGTCTAACTGAATGCCAGCCATAGGATTAAAAATGAATTGTCCATAAAAGGATGTGGGAAGAACTTATAAGATAGCAGGAGAGGGCCCTTTCCAGATCCTGGAAGCCCACAGCCCCTCAATTAGATTAGCTCAGACGGTGATTAAAGACACTACTCTTTGTCTCACAGCCTTGTTGGGGGAAGATTTTACTTGGGCTCTTTCGATAAAAATTGACTTAAAATAGACCAAACATTGGAAAAGATTATTCTATTTATATTTATATACTGAGTGCTAGTATTTTTTTTTTTTTTTTTTTGTAGAGACAGAGTCTCACTTTATGGCCCTCGGTAGAGTGCCATGGCATCACACAGCTCACAGCAACCTCCAACTCCTGGGCTTAAGCGATTCTCTTGCCTCAGCCTCCTGAGTAGCTGGGACTACAGGTGCCCCGAGTGCTAGTATTTATAGTTTAAGAGATGGCTATGGTGTTATCAAAATGAAGTAGCTCCCACAAAGCTATTCCTTGGGGTGGTTGGAGTAAGTCATAGGGGAAGAAAGAAAGTCCTTAGAAGCAGCAAGGAGCATGAACAGCTTGATAATTTCATACAGAAAGAGTAAGTGGAATCACAAAGGAGCAGCGAAGTTGTTCCCGTGTAGGCTGTCTGACATCAAATCTCAACCATCACGTGGATAAAGTGGAAGAAATTAGATGGTATCCACATGTTATAGACTAAATTGTTTCCCCCAAATTCATACATACATTGATGTCCATATTTGAGTATATTTGAAGATAGGGTCTTTAGGGAGTAATGAAAGTTAAATAAAATCATAAATGTGGGGCTCTGATCTAATAAGACCAATGTCCTCATTAAGAAGAAGAAACATTTCTCTCTGCATTAGGAATAAGCCATGTGAGGACAGAGAAGGAGGCTCTTGGCAACCAAGGAGAGAGTCTTCACCAGAAACCAATCCTACTAGCACCTTGATCTTGGAATTCCAGCCTTCAGGATTGTGAGAAAATAAATTTCTGTTGCCTAAATTGGTCAATATGTGTTATTTTGTTACAGAAGCCCAAACAGACTCATAGGCCATGAGACCCAATGCTGTTGAGCGTAACTTTGTATATTTGCCAATGGCCCATAAAGTATATTCTGGAATTGGTTCTGAAAGTGGCCTGTTTTGTTTCAGTAGAATTATTGAGTGGCATAAAGTGCATGTCAACTTGGCAGGTTTTTAACACAGCCTCCACAGTGGTCACCCCAGTCAGACAAGGTGATGATGAAATAACAAGAAAATCGTGTCAATTTTTCACCCTGGATGGGATGAGTTTGACCAAGGATAGGATGAAATGGGAAACGCAGGCAAGTAAACAGGTTATCAGTCCCTTCCCTCCTACTGCTTTAGAATGAATGTTACTGGATTCTCTCTGTCCTCTTTTCATCATTAAATTGTCTCCCTACACTTAGCATTTTGATCAGGACATGTGTGATTTCTCTAATATAGAATTTATGTATAATATTGCAAAGAAGTTTTCATGAACCCACTCTCTTCTCCAGCTCCCTAACTCTCTTTTCCCTTTATAAGAAAAATCTTTTTTTTTCTTTTTTTTTATTAAGTCTTGTGCACATAGATCATAAATACATTTATGCCAATTTCAGTGTGTTGATTATTTGTACAAATTGGAGTGTTTACATCATACTAATCAATATAGCTTTCGCCTCATTTACCCAATTATAACATTAGGACATTTGTGCTCTACACATGATAGATCCAACATGTACTTGCAATGTGCTCCATAGTTGTGGTCCCCCCTGCAAAATCTTTCAAAATTTTTTCTATATTTACTGTTTATAGTCTAATATCTTTTCTTCCAATCTCCCTTAATCTTAGTCTACTCAGACCTTTGCCCCTATTATTCTATTTTACTATCCAAGGACAACAGTAATTCATATTATGAAAACCATTATTCAGTTCTCAGGCCTAATTTTACGTAGCAACAAAATTTACCAAAGTTGATCTATATTTGGCTTCTAGGGCACCACTCCAGGTTTTATTCACATCTCTTTCATGCTCTTTAATCTTAATGTCACATTTTTCCTACTGTCCTAGGTCTTCTCAATTTGGGTGTCCAAATTCTAATTTTGCTTACTTGTTAGACATCTCTATCTCTTTACACTCACTTGCTTGGTAATCTGGTAATCTCCTGAATCATATCTCTCTATTTATCATCCAAAATCACCTGGGATGATTAACAAATTTATATCTCTAATATAGATCAATATATTGAGTTTATGTCTCTAATATAGACTCCCATAGTCTAGATTCAACCTCCTAGTCACCATCATCACTTCAATATCTAACTTGCATCTTACACTATACATGCTACAAATTTTTTCTCCCCTCAAGCCAGCTCCACTTATATATACTTGCACATCTCAATAGATGGTAACTGTCTTCAATTTGCTCAAGTAAGAACACATGGAGTATTCTATGACTCCATTTTTTTCTTACTCTCCTCATATAATTAATCAAGAATTCTGTTGAATTTATTTTCAAAATACAACCAGATTCACTACTATATAATTCATGCATGTAACAAAAAACACATCCCTAAATCCACTAATTAAAAATTTTATATATACACACACATATATATATATAATTGATGAATTACTCTTGCATCCAACCCCTTGATTTCATTTGTGCCCTCTTAAAATATATGTGCATACCAATAATTCTGATAAAATATTATCTGTTGAGAATTATCTGCAAACTACCATTTCTCTCAGAATAAAAACTAAATGCCTTATAAGGCATTAAATTCTTTCAAAGTCTCATCCTACTTTTTTTCTCATGTATTATCTCCTGCCTACCTGTTTCAACCACATCAATGCCTTCTTGTCTAGGGGTCTCTTTATCCCACTGAAATATATTTCCCGCAGCTGCAGAAGTCATTCTCTTTCCTTTAAGTCTTTGCATAGTTGCATGTTTCTTGAGAGGCCTACCCAAATACCCTATTTCATGTTGCAAGGCCCTTTTCAGAAATTCCAATCCTTTAATACTGACATTTTTCACAATTAATCACTTTTTTATATCAAAAAAATTATTACGTTAATTTATATTTTTATTCTTCCAACACCCCCCACTACAATATAAACTACAAGAATGCAAAATTTTACTTTTGTGTCTCCAACATCTAGAACAATGGCAGCAAAATATGCTCAATAAATATTGGTATCATATAATAGCATGTCTAGATAAGGGTGACCAAAACAGAAATAAAATCCATAATTAATAACATGGCTTATATAATTAGCAGGATACACTTTAAAAGGAAAAACATTTTAAAATCAAATATAATATTTGCTAGCTATAAATATTACTAAAACTCTGTTTTATCACTTTTAAAACAGGAATAGTATAACTACAGAGGCATATTGAGAAAGTACAGTAGGACATTGTCCTTAAAACCTACAACTTCTTTCTAAGTTCAGGTAGGTGTACATGGTACGATTCATTAACCATTGGGAGTAAGCCTTGGTCATTGAAAGCATTGAAGACACAGTGAGTTACATGTATTTGCAAAGCCATCCTCTTGCGACCTGCCAAGATACCAGTAACACTAAAACGTTCTGGACATCTAATTTTAAATGACTTTTGCTTGACGAGTGGAAAATAAAAGGTTTGGATAACCATCTCAGATAGGGATGATCACAAATAGGGAATTAATACATTAAGTCTGAAGTGATTCTCCTGCTAAACAGCACCCTTTTTGTGTTCTTTGTGGAAATCATTGAGGACATCACTGGAGATATAAGAGAGACATTATTTTCTCTACCCTGATAAGTTTCATTTTTTTTATCAATGACCTTGCCTTGGGAATTGGAAAGTTCAGACACTTGCTTCAGTTACCACGAATGTGAAATGCAAAATACAAAGATAATGATTGGGACAGGGCAGTAAGGGTCCCTGGCCAGGGTGGTCCCAGATGAATATAAATTGATCACATTGTGTTCAATTTAGAATAATTCTCAGAATTCACACTATGAGAGGGCCTGGCAAGAGCAGAACTTTAACAGAGAAAAGATACAACTATTGGGGGAAATGGAAGTGGGAATTATGGCCCTCACCTGCTGTTTATTGCCTTTCCAAGGTTTTTGCTTTCCTGTAGGTGTTTAAGGGAGGGTGAGTGTGTGTGTGTATGTGAATGCACGTGTGCATGTGTATTGTGAGTGTAGAATAAATGGGATAAATTATGATTTCTTATTCACTGTCTATAGTTTCACACATATCTTTTCAAGTACTTTCTATTCTCAAGAGAAGATTTATCAAAGTAAAAGTGATGGGTCGAAACATACATGAACTTGAAGCGAAGGATAATGGTGTTTTTGACCCAGAAACATGCTGAAGTGCAATGAAGACTGGTTATGAATTACCACCCGGGCATAAGTCCTTAAACCATGACCTGCTGGTCCACCAAGTGCTATCTAGTGAACCGTGATAACAAGGTAATTTCCTACCAGGATGTAAGTCACATATTAAAAACGTCCTAGGCAGTCTCTTTACAAATGAACCGTAGCAAATTGAAAGTTCTGCAGCAGATGGAAAAAGTAAGAAATTTTCAAAAGTTAAAAAAAAAATCTCCCAAGGAAATCTTACACACAAAAATTGTAAATTGCAGCTCAAATTTCTTTAGGGCTTTTGCTTGTTTTTTGCCTGTATCATGGAATATTTGTTCAGAATTTGTTTCGATGTGTTTTTTTCTTTAGCATTATTAAGCACTGAACTTATAAAATGATCCTAAATCATACAATAAAAGAGAAATGTAAAAGCATAATAAACTTCATGAAAGTAAAGATGTTCCTTTTAAGGTTGAAATAAACATGGTCCAGAAATACTTTTCTTCTTTTATTTACTTTATTGAAAATTTTCTTGACTTATCTCCATTGCCTTTACTCACCCTCCCTGCTCCTTTCCCTCAATTATAAAGGGAATCTTTATATGTAAATCTATTTTTTGGGCTTTCAAGTGCAAATTGAACCTCAAAAATTTAAAAATCAATTGCTCTTTCCCTCTTTTTTATCTTTCATTCCTTTTCTCTTTCATACCCTTTGTCCTTTACTTCAATAACTAATTTGGATAAAATTAAGCCTATAACTATCTCTCAGATCATTAGTTTAAAAAGTAAAAGTGATCAATGCATTGCTGTATGCTGATGCAGTAAGATGCAGACAACACCTTACTGACTATCAAACACATTAATTTATTTGTCCTATAAACATTTACTTAGAGGCAAGTACAATAGTAGTTTTCCCACAGCCATAGCTGAGGATATTTAGTTGTTTGAGAGTCTAGAAAATTCTAACGATAATCACAAGCTCTCAGACTATATTGCCTACATTTAAATTTTGGCTTTCCCACTTACTATCTATACAAAATGTACACGTTACTGAGACTCAGTTTCTTCATCTGCAAATGGAGCTAACACTAGTACCTCTCTTATAAAACTATTATTGTGATTCAATCATACAACACATGAATGGACTAATTCTGATGCCTGATTCATAATAAACCTTGAATAAAGTTGCCTACTGTTATTATTTATTTAAAAGTATATTTAATTACTTTTTTACTAAACAAAGTAGTGACACCATCATCCCATTGTGTCTTTTATTCTTGATAATATGAATTATCAATTCATATTATCAAGAAACAATCAATAATGATAATTCATATTATCAAGAATAAAAGACAATCAATAACAGACTTTTTACAAATATTATATGATAATTTTTCCTGCTTTCAATAATGGCTCCATACCTTAAAGTAAAAATAGTGATGGGATATTGTTCAGTCTGTGAAAAACTATAAAATCATAAACATCTCTAATATATCTTACATTATTATAATATATATTAAAATATATTATACAATTATGTTAACATATGGTCTAAGTTTCCAAAATATGGGGGAAATAATATAATAAATATACCGATCACTGTGATTTGTGTGATTATAAAACACTTATTTCTTCTTTGCTGCTTTTACTAAGCTTTATTTTGTAGAGAAGTTTTAGGTTCACAGAAAAATTATGCAGAAAATAAAGAGTTCCTGTATACTTCTTTTCCCACCCACCGCATTTGCAGAAAGTTGATCCTACTGTTACTATCTTGTATTAGGGTGACACATCTGATGTTGTCATGAGCCAATATTGATGCATTATTATTAACTAGATCCCATAATTTACATTATGGCTCGATTTTGTGTCCTATAGTTCTATGAGTTCTGTCAAGGACGTAGTGTCAAGTCTGTATTAAGTTCCATATAGAACAGTTTCACTCTTTTCAATCTCCTGTGAATCACCTACTCATTCTTCTCACCCTCCTACAGAACCCCTGGCAACCATAGATCTTTTTAATGTCTCTATGGGTTTTCCTTGTGCAGAATGTCATAAGGTTGGAATTATGTAGTTTGTAGTCTTTTCAGACTGAATTCTTTCATTGAACAACATGTCTGTCAGAACCACCACATTTTTGTAGCTTGATTTCTCATTTCTTTGTATCATAAATAATATCTGTAGTGTATGGATGTATCACAGTTTGCAGTTTGTATCACCTGTTGAAAGACATCTTAACTATTCTCTAGATTTGGAAACTATGAACAAAGTTGCTGTGACATTTATGTGCACATTTCAATATGAACACACATTTTTTAAAAAGGGTGGAAAGGAGGATTTGGTCCATGTGACTGGGTCATTTGAGTTTGCAAATTGGAATTTATCCAGGGAAGAAACAAACTTCTCTTTCTGCATCTCTTTGACAGGAGGAAGGGATAGGCTGTGACAGCAGTGCTTGCCAAAGTTAGAGGGGCCTTCTACCCTGGGGCCTATGAGTGACAGAAAGTGATGGTTATATTACTGAATTTTTTCATTTCCAAGCTCTCAGGTCCTTGAGGAGTTGGGTTCACTAAGATGATTAAAATATATATATTTCATGAAACAAGAAAGGCTCTTTTCCCAAATTCATTAAAAATTACAAAAGTTATAAAGAAACTTAATGAACCCCCACACAAGATACAAGAGAAAAACTATATTAATCTATTGGATACTCGGACTGATCAAAATCCAATAATGAAGAACTATTTTAAAAGAAACACAAGAGATTTCTGGTTTCACCTTGGTCATGGAAAGAGTTTAAAAGTTGGAATTTTTATTCTTACAACAAGTTAGACAAACTGAAGGTCAATGACTTTTCGTGGACCTACAGAGAAGTGGTATCACTAGGAAAACTGCCTTCCTAAAATCTGAAGAGGCAGGTGTTCCCAGGGACATACAGAGACATGCTTACTTGGGGAAGAAGCCACCAATCACCACAAACTTGTAGGAACATTAAAATAGAAATTTTGACAAATTGGGACAGGCTAAGTGTGGGGTAGAATGACAGCAAGAACTTCTAGAAGTCACAGTCATAAGGAAGATAAAATGGAAACTTTACCTCCAGAATCCTCAATGGAGTCTCACAGAGAGGAGTGGGATGAATCCAGAGCTAGCTCCTGCAGAGCTGTGGAAGGAGGGGAGGAGTGACTACTGTGGACTTGTTTTATACTCTGTTCACTTATGTAATAGAAAGTCTAAACCAGGAAAATGTCCCTAGAGGACAACAATAAAACTACATGTTTGCTAGGGTTAATGAACTCCATTTCACTCCAGGTCCAATTCAGTTTCTTTGTCTCGTGTGTGTGTGTGTGTGTGTGTGTGTGTGTGTGTGTGTGTGTATGAGAGAGAGAGAGAGGGCGTGCTCTTTGGAAGAAGCCATAATCTTCAAGAAAGGGGGCTCAAAGACATCAGGAACTCTAGAAAACAACTGCTATAGTCAAAGGAGGGGTTAGAAGACAAAGGGAATAAACTAATGCCATGAAAGAAGAGAATTTGTGAAGACCACACCTTGATGCCAAATGCCAACAGTATATTTCAAACATTTAGACTTTCAAAGAAGTTTAATGAATGCCTACCCTTCACACCTACCCTTATGTGATAAGACTCCAGTAGCTTTAATTTAGACAGTTGCAAGAGGCAGACTCCCTCTGAGGAATAGCACAAAGGAACTTTCCAAAGCCAAAAGGGGGATCAAAATAGGTCATTAGAGAAATTTAAAGTCTCTAGAACACAGGGCTACAACAAACATTAAACACAACGCATTTTTGTCCTGATGGACATAAATCCTCACACTACCAGCCTAGTTTCCAAAACAAATAAAAAAAGAGAAAGAGAGATAATTTAAAGGTTCCTATCAGGAGAGAGGTGACTTCTTATCTATACAAGAATAAAAATAAGAATTACAGCAGACCTTTTGTAACAAAATATGCAGATGAGAAGCCAGAAGAATGAAATTTCTAAGTCTTGGGAAACAGACGCCACAAACCCAAATTCCCGTGTACAAAAAAATCATTCATCAAATACCACACACACTCCATAAAAATGCACATATACTAAACATCAATACATAATTTTAGAAAGAGTAGAGGAAAATGAAAGATTGCCTTCAGAAACAAAGCAGAGAATTCATTGCTGTCATTCCAAGTCAACCAGCCGTAGCAGAAATGTTAAAAGAATTTCTACAATCAGAGAATGATAATGGTAAGAAATGAATGTATATAAAAAGGAAGGCATTAGAGAAGTTATAAATGAAAACAAAATATAATATTTTATTTTTTTATTTTAAATTGTTATACAAGGTAAGTATGTTATATAAATAACACAAATACTGTATATGACAATAAATAATATGCAAATATAAATTAATAAATTATATATGGTTTATAAATAACATAACAATATATTTGGATATTTAAAGCATACATAATGGTGACTTAAATGATAAAAATATCACAAGTGGTGGGATGGAGGAACTTGAAGTATTTTGTTATAAGGCATCTGTACTACGTTTGAACACTATAGTGCTATTTTAGGGTTAATTTGGATCATTTAGCAATCTACATTTTAAATCCTAGAGTAAAAGCTAAAAAATTTTAAGGCATATATAAGGTAAGTAGAGTAGATAAAATTAATGCATAAAGGTTATTAACCAAACACATCAGACACTGTGGCTCACACATATCATCCTAGCATTCTGGAGAGCCAGGGTGACAGGATGACTTGAATTCAGGAGTTCGAGACCAACCTGAGCAAGAGTATAATGCCAAAACTCCATACCTACAAAAAAAATAGAAAACTAGCCAGTTGTGGTGGCATGCACCAATAATCCCAGTTACTCTGAAGGCTGACACAGGAGGATCACTTGAACTTAAGAGTTTGAGGTTTCAGTGAGCCATAATGATGCCACTGCATTCTAGCCAGGGTGACAGAGCAAGACTCTGTCTCAGAAAATAAATAAGTAAGTAAATAAGCTTACATAGATAGATAGATAAAAATAACCTATAACAGATAAGGCCAAATAGAAACAACAAGCAAGTGCATTAAATAGAAAGAGGTTAACAATATTTCTATACAAGTATATTGAAAACAATCATATGTGTAACTGGAGATAAACACATAGTTAAAAGGGAGAGACTGACAGACTGGATTAAAGCAATTGTAAAATAAATGATGCCTCCATAAAATTTGTGATAAATATTTTAAAAGCAAATATGTTAAAAGTAAAGAGATGCAGTAACACATATTAACACTAATCAAAAGAAAGTTGGAGTCACTATAATAATTTCACACAAAGCTAATTTCTAATCGAGGATCATCAGGAATGAAGGAGAATGGTATGCAGTGATAAATGAGTTAATTTTCCAGCAAAGATGTTATAATCCTAAACATGTATGTACCTCCCAACTGTTTTAATCCTATTATCTCAGTTGCAGTTGGGCAGACACAGATTAAGAGAGATAACCTGGAAAAAGTTATATAGTTGTTACCCCCATAATTTCTCTGTATCCCTATAGCACAGGAGGTCATTCAGGGCCATTCAGGTTTCTGAAGAAGGAAAAGGCAAGGCTGGGGAAGCAGGTTTAGGATTAGCTGGTTTAAATGGTTTCAGCAGACTCTGAGGCCCAGTAGCTGTCCCTAGTATCTGGTATGTGGCCCTGGAGAAATCAGGGCATGTATTTAGTGGCCTAGTGTGTGAGAACCTGAAATGATTTGGAGTAGACTTAACTACTCAAGATGACTGACCAGCTTCTATCGAGGGCCTCTGAAATGGGTCAAGGTAGTATTTTAAAAGACAATATTGGCTGGGCATGGTGGTTCATGCCTGTAATCCTAGGACTCTGGGAGGCTGAAGCAGGTGGATTGTTTGAGCTAAGGAGTTGGAAATCATCCTGAGTAAAAGTGAGATGCCATCACTACTAAAAATAGAAAAACTAGCCCAGTGTTGTGGTGGGTGCTGTAGTCCCAGCTATCTGGGAGACTGAGGCAAAAAGAACACTTGAGCCCACGAGTTTGAGGTTGCTGTGAGCTGTGATGCCACAGAACTCTACTCAAGGCAACAGAATGAGACTCTGCCTCAAAAAAAAAAAAAGACAATATTACACCAACAGATTGTCAAAATACACAAGATAAAAAATGATAGAATGAAAAAGGAAATAGAGACACCAAGGGCTATAGTTACAAGTTTCAACATCATGTCTCAACAATTATTAGATCAAGCTGGCAGGAAACCAGTAAGAATACAGATAATCTGAACAGCACTATGTATCAATTTGACCTAACTGACATTTGTAAAACACTTCAAATAAAAATAACAGAATAAAAACACACTTTTCTCAGCTCACTCAGAACATTCACCAACATAGATCATGCTCTGCGTCATAAAATATATTCTGACATATGTAAAAGAATAGATATCATAAAAAGATATGTAAGACCATAACAATTACACTTGAAATCATTAATAGAAAATATCTTTAAAAATTTCCAAGAATTTGAAAATCACAAAGCACACTTATAAATAAGCCATTGATAAAAATAAAAGGTCTCAATAGAACATAAAATGTATTTATAACTGAATCCAATGGAATATATAACATCAAAGATTTTGGAATATTCTTTAATCAATGTCGCAAAGGGCACTTATAGCATTACACATATACATTAGAAAACAATGAGGATATAAATCAATAATCTAAGCGTCCATTTTAGGACACTAAAGAAAAACGAATGGATTAAATTTAAAGCAAATTTAAGTTAGGTATTGGAAATTAGTATATAAATAGACAAAATTGAAAACAAAAGAAACAGAAAATGAGTAAGACAAAAATATTTTTTCTTTGAAAATAAAAAGAAAATCATTGATGCTCTTGTCAGAGTAAGAATAAAAAGAGAGAAAACAAAAATTACCAAGATTAGAAATATAACAAAGTCATTACAATGGATCACACAGTGATTAATAAGATAATGATAGAATAGTATGGTCACCTCTATCCATCAATTTGATAACTTATATGTAATGGGCCAGTTTACTGATAGGGGCAAAACACCAAACACATCCAAGGATGAAGAGATAACCTAAATACACCACTCAGCTCTTAAAATCTTAGAATTAGTATTTATACACAATCCAAATGCATAACAAAGTAACAATGACAAAACACCAGAAGATGATAGTTTTACTGGTGAATAAATACTTGAGGAAGAAAATATTTAAGGAAAATATTTTAGGAACAAATAATATTTAAGGAAGAAACATACCACCTCTGATTTATCTTTTTCAGAACAATATAAGCATTGGAAACACTTTGCAAGTCATTTTATGAGGCCAGCAATACTATAAACTGGTGCGTTTTATGAACATGGAACAAATCTATTACACAAAATATAAGCAAATAAAATCCAGTGGTACATTAAAAGGATAATCCTTTATTAAAAGGATAATAAATCATCACATGTCGCTCACACATGTTATTATTTACATTCACAATTTAATAAATGTAATAACCATTACAAGAAAAAATTAAGAATTTCTGAAAGGCTTACATGGTTTAGAGAACAAAAAATAAAGATAGGGCAGCGCCTGTGGCTCAGTGAGTAGGGCGCTGGCCCCATACACTGAGGATGGCGGGTTCAAACCAGGCGTCTGCCAAACAGCAAAAACAACAACATAAATAACCAGGCGTTGTGGTGGGTGCATATAGTCCCAGCTACTTGAGAGGCTGAGACAAGAGAATCGCCTAAGCCCAAGAACTGGAGGTTGCTGTGAGCTGTGACGTCACAGCACTCTACTGAGGATGACAAAGTGAGACTATGGAAAGAAAGAGAGAAAGAGAGAAAGAGAGAAAGAGAGAAAGAGAGAAAGAGAGAAAGAGAGAAAGAGAGAAAGAAAGAAAGAAAGAAAGAAAGAAAGAAAGAAAGAAAGAAAGAAAGAAAGAAAGAAAGAAAGAAAGAAAGAAAGAAAGAAAGAAAGAAAGAAAGAAAGAAAGAAAGAAAGAAATTGGCCTGCTAGCAAAGAAGGGCCCTGACAAAGTTCCAGGGTCTTATCTGGAATTCTCAAAAGAATGCATTTTGGGAGGAATTGTAAGCAATCCATAGGCCAGATTGTAAAGTCCCCTCAATACAACCTTCAATTGGATTAATATGGTTGTTCTATAATCTAGCTTTCTGACAAAACAAAGTTGATAATACTGGAAAAGTCTAACATTGCCCAAAGGCTCAGATGAACCCTTCAGTTTCTCATACATGAAGCCTGCTTGTTTGGTATTCAAATCAAAATACTTTGTTTCAAAAATAAAAAGCAATGTAATGGTCAATGGTGGCAAAAGGAGTATGGTTTTACAATCTCCTCAAACTCTAACTGCAATAACAGGCAGAGTTATGCTTTACTATAATAGTAAAACCAAAAACTCTTGGATAACATCTACAAAAAAAAAAAATGCATGGAGGGTTGTATTCCAATGAACTCTTTGTCTGCACAGGTGGGGAAACATCACCAACCACCGTAAATGCATATTATCAGCATCTGCACAAAATGGAGCAGAAATAAACAAAGAACTCAATCATTCCAATATGTTCATTGGAAAGATCAATATACTAACTCAGGTGAAATCGGAAGATATTTTACATGTGCCAATAGCGACTGAATGCAGAATCTCTGGATAATGCAAAGCAGCCGTAGTAATCTGGAAAATCTAAACAATCATAACCAAAAATCCTATCTAGGGAAAAAAAACCTTCCAACAGGAGCAATATCTGGGGATATGATCTGGTTTATACAACAGGGACAAAAAAAAAAAAAAAAAAAAAGAAAAGAAAAAAAGAAAAAAGTAGATTCAGATAAAAGGGAGAAGGAGCTAAATATGGTAACACCCTATGACCCAGACATTGCATTCCTGAGCACACGTATGTTTACTAAAAGGTATGTATGAAAGTGTTCAGAGAAGCAATGGTTCAGAGCAATCCCAAACTGGAACCTACCTGGCTGCCATTCCATCAAGGAGAAAATAAGTTATGGCATAGTTATAATAATCAATTTGACAATTGATTATTTTATGAAGTGATAATGAGTAATATAATAAACACAGAGATGCTCATGGCAGCTTTATTTATAATTATAAAAAGTGCAAATGATTAAATGTCCATTAATAGGCTATAGTTTGATATTTTTCCTCTTTTCATAAAATGGCTAAGCACATGAACATTTTGATTTTGTAAAACTTCAAATGACATTAGAAAATGCCCATAACACATGCATATTTTAAGCATTTATTTAAGATACATGCTTCAAAACACTATTGATTACAACCTCAATTCTCTTTGAAATTGATAATATGGAAGATGATAGAATGAGAGAGAGAAGGGGAGAGAGAGGAGAGAGAAAGACAGAGAGAGGGAAAGTAACTATTCAACTAGTAATAGTAAAGTCATTGAAAAATGTAATTTTTAGATTCAATGTAATTTTCATTAAAAAATGACTTTCTCTTGACTGTGAAGATTTTAAATGTTTTCTTTATGCTTTTGGATTTTCTTGATTTTCATTTTTATGTTTGCAATCAGAAATAAAACTTGATATTCCACAATTATCAGCAAAACAACGCCCCACCCTATTCTCTTTAAAGAATCTGAAACCTACAAAGTTGTCTACTTAATGAATTCCGATCTAGCAATAGCTCCTTTTTCTATAGTAAATTCCAAACATAATAACTTCATCTTTAAGAAGAAAGTGTGGCTTCCCATAATGATGCCTCTCATTTTCCTATTTTGTTGGACCCCAAAAAGACCTGAAAGCTTCTGAAAGCTTCTACCTAAAACCTCCCTGGAAAGCTTACATGAAAGGTCACACGGACAAAACAAACTTATTCATACCCAAAATTTTGCCCTGGGTCAAACTTTACAAATCACATAAAGGGAATGAATAACAGAAGCACAGAAAAATCAAGAGGTGAGGACACCCCACAGGGCCCTCAGAGTCCCACATGTCCTCATTGGACACGTCTGTTCCAGGGTAATGAATGAAATCATCTCTCACAGCAGGAAGAATTTAGCTATTGGAACATATTTATTCCTACCATGATAATTGTTTAGCTTTTGTGACATTTTCCAGGAAACCACGTATCATAAATTGTCAAATTCTAAGATTCTTTACCAAAATTTGTCCTAAATAGGAGATATTCTGTTAAGATTATTCAATAAAGAACTCTCCTCCTAACAAATATTGTTCGTCTGTTTACCAGAAAGTAAATATTAACATGTTTGCAAGAAAATGAAGTAAGTTTATCTGCCTTTCATTTTTTTTCATTCAATGAGCATCACCCAAAATTCAGTAGAAAAATATCACAGGCTGAATATTTCAATTCATTTTTTTCTGAATGAGTACTTAGCATTGCCTTTCCTCTCTCACTCTTTGAAACTTTTTTTATCATGGAGTAAAGTGAAGTTTGAGTTTCTGGGCAACGGAGGCTTTTGCCCACATATGTAGCTTGAGAGCTGTTGCTCTGGCCCACGGCTATGGTAGAAACTAGTACCCTGTTTCTCCGAAAATAAGACAGTGTCTTATTTAAGGTGTGCTCCCAAAGATGCACTATGTCTTATCTTTCCTGTAAGTAGGTCTTATTTTTGGAGGCTGTCTTATTTTCGGGGAAACAGGGTACTAACATTCTGACTGTTTTACCCCACTGTTGCTTGTGTGGTCACAGTTGCAGGAGAGGTGGCTACTGCTTATTTCAGGTCTTTGTGTTACAGCCTTTCTTTAGGGCTGTGAGCCTCATCAATATCTCCTCATGAGATCAGAGGTAAGTCCTCACTAAGTACCTATTGGTGTAGACTCACAGCATCCCTCATAGCCTATTTAGTGAGAAATTACAGCACAAAATTATCCTCCGCATGTTCCATCTTTGTTTTTTAATTTATTAAACTGCTTTCCAAGGACCTCCCAGGGAGTGAGAGACTTTCAGTAAACAAATATAACTCGTAGGTGATGATGACAACAAGAACATATGTATGAATGAAGGGAGAAATTCACTCTTATTTATATAATAGGGAAGACCATCAGTGAATGGAGATTGCCTTATTTGATTATGTAGTTCCTGCTGGATATCCAGGAGATTCAGATATCATAGACTGCTATAATTCGAATTATGTATGGGTGGGAAACATAAGTATTTGTGCATATAACTTATTTGGAAATAGAGTGTTCGCAGACATAATCAAATTAAGATGAGGTCATTAGGGCCCGTTTCAATCTAGTCTGACTGGTGTCCTGGCAAGAGGAAACCACCATGTGAAGACAGACACACAGGGAGAATGCCATGGGATGGCAGAGGCAGAGATTAGAGTGATGTGGCTGTAAGTCAAGGGATGGCGATGATTGATGCTGCCCCCAGTGGCTGGGAAGACACAAGGAGGGATTCTATCCACAGCTCCAGAAGGCATGACAGTACGGGACTCCAGAGCTCTAGTCTTCAGCTCCGTGAGAGAATAAAACCATGTTGTCTTAAGCCTCTTGCCCAGTGATGCTTTGTTATGGCAGCTCTAGGAGGCGAGTACACAGACTGCCCAGGGACCCAAGCCGGTGAGACAGTTTTATAGCTTTGTAGAAGAGCAAAGCATGGATATTGACCAGTATTCTGAGTGAATGGAACAAATCAGATGCATTAGGACAGTAATAGCCTGACTACCCCAAATTCTGATATAAATCAAACTTAAATTCATGAAGGGTATCATTAGTTCCTAAAAAGAAGGTATGATTGCCTTAAGGAGGAGGAAAAAGCCAAGATCTGGACGTAAATCATTCTTCTAGCAAGCATCCAGTGTCTCATACCTGTGAGATAGGATTGAGGGAGAGAGGTTCTGTCGGAGCCAACAGAATGGTTACCAGCAACGTAGAATTCCCAGAAGGACAACAAAACAAAACAAAACAAACCACGGGTAGAAGACATTCATGAAAGCAAGCTTCTTCAGTATTCAAATTCAAGTGAGAAGCACATATTGCCAACTTTCTCTGGGAGGTGTGCATCAAACATTCCTATTTTCAAAGGGGGAAAAACAACTACATATATGGAAAAGCTAGACTTGATAATTGTATCCCAGCAACCTAAATGTTGTGCAGTGTTAGGCATCACAAGGGTGTGTGTGTGTGTATGATCCCACCCATGTGGGAACCAACGTCAGTGCCTGTAATGCCTGGCATTACCGTGCCTTATACACAGCATCTGCTCAATGAACGTGCACTGACTTAATGAACGTCTTCTGCCACTACTAGCACCCACCTACTCGACACATAAGACAGAAACATAGAAAAGCAACCTATTGATTTATTTACCCTTGTTTTGCTATTTTAAATTAAACCTAGTGCAGTAAACCTAGACCGAGAAACTACATTGACAATAGCTGTGTGGTATGGGATTCAGATTAATCCCCGCTGCAGTCATTCATGAGTTTTGGCACAGTTTGTATTTTGGTAAGCAAAAGTAGGGGGAATTATTTTTGGCCATCTACATCAATCTTTATTTGGACAACTAAATGAATCACTATAAATCCTCACAGTCAAAACGGTAAATGTGATATGGTAACACAGAGAGTTCCGTTTTTTTTCCTTTGCTGTTGATGCTATCACCTGCATATTTTGATTGCAAGTATTTGCGGCATTAAGCCAGTTCCCATTTCAGTACATAAAGCTGATCTGAGCATCCAGAAACCATAACAATCAGCACTTTTTAGAAAATAAAACAATTTGCAAGGTCTTGAATGATAGATGGCTATGAGGAAAAGTATTGCACTCTATTTTCAGAGCAAAATTTCAGCAGTAAATTTGCTTATAAATATGTGACTATATATACCTGTTTACCTGGCAAAGACCCGGGTAATACCAAATATATTACTGTACTTATTAATTGGATTCATTCTGTTCTTCAGATTAACCCTGTTTGATAATAAGTTATATGTTTACCATAATTATTCATAACCCCTTCTTTGGTGTTCCATAAGCAGATAAATTCTATCACCTGGAAGGTGTTAGTTACGTGTAAGTATTTACTGCCCTCTAGAAGTAGGAAGGCAGAAAAGATGTGACATAAATGACAAAGGTGTTCAGCCAAGGGAACAATGGGTCAAGGGTGGTGGGACAGTTGATGGAAGACAAAACAAACAAACAAAAAATAAAAAAAATAGATCCAGGCAGAAAGCAGAAAAGAGAAATTATAATTTGGAAAGAGTAAAAAAGTACTATGGTACCAGGGTAATAACAGAGTTCATAAATGGTAAGTCGGCAATATTTGGAAACAAAAATTGCATAGCTCTTGTTTATTATACATCTACTATGTGACAGAAATGAGATTTAAAGATTTATGTGCAAGAATGTAGTAAAACTCCACATCAACCTAGGAATTAGATATCTGTTCCCTTGTTTTATAAGACAAAATTGGGACTCAGAGAGTCAAGTAATCTGCTAAGTGGATTAGATTGTCAGATCAGTTTTGAACGCAGAGCCACTGGGCTTTCAAAATCCTATACCCTTAAATATGATGCTCTGTGACATTTCTGCATACTCCAAGATTGATAACTTCAGATTACAAGGCCTTATACTTCGTGTTGTGTGAAGAGTGGCAAATCTCACATGATTTGTGAGAAGCCCAAGAGTAAAATCTTAGTCACAGGAGCAACTAATTTTCCTAAAGATTCAGTGAGAAAAAGGCTAGGACTAGGTACAAGAGGCTTTAACTTAATAATATTTCTGCTTAGAGGTAAAAATTACCCTTCCCTCATCAATAAAAAATAAAAGGAAAGGAAGACTTTTATTTTTATTTATTTTTATTTTTTAGTTTTTGGCCAGGGCCAGGTTGAACCCACCACCTCCAGTATATGGGGCTGGCGCTCCACTCCTTGAGCCACAGGCACCACCCTAAAATATTTGTCTTTTAATCACAGTTTCAGAATTAGGTTTAAATTTTCATATAGCAGTGGAGTCCTTGCCAACAATTTATTCATTAAGATTTTACAGAGGAAATTCTGTTTTCTCATAATTTTATATTTACTTTTAAATCTTAGTTGAGAGACCTTTAAAAAGAGTGTTCATTATTAATATTTTTCAATAGGCAGAATTAAGACATAAATCATTTTGTGATCTCTTGTTCCCTGACCACTCTGAAATGTCTTTAAGACATACTGAAAATTGTCTTCAAAGTTGTCCTGTTTTTCCAGGTCTCATTTGGGTTCACTCAGTTTCTCGTTCATTAAGTGAACTCCTCTTACCATAGGTGCCTTTCAGCAGCACACAAAGAATCGGCCACCAGTATCTCCAGTCTAATATTTCCTCTAAATGGGATCCAGAATTTTGTCATGAAGGAGAGAATGTGGAAGAAATATATGGCTCTAGAACACTTCTGAGGATGAAAGAAACTTGCGCTGGGGAAAATGGCATCTTTAACTAACCAGCGAGAACATGTATCAAATTTGTACTGTCTTCTTTGCATGCAAAATTGATGATAGAATTTACCATGAAAATATTCCTTCTCCTTTAAGAATTTAGAAAATATATTATCTAAAACTTTCAGCCATTAGGTGGTACTGATGACTACTTTGGTAAGGCCCCTAGTTTTCTTCTATGTGGCAGAACCATTCCTTATTTTTTTTCCTTTTACTTATTGCTACAAATAATTATTCAACAACTCTTGTCATGTCTATCTCACTCAACACCATCATCTGGGCTTGCCAGAAGCATTGTAGCAGTCTCTCCCTGGGTCTGCCTGTTGCTATTTTCTCTTCTTTTAGGTCAATAAACCTTTTCTATAAAGGTCCAAATAGCAAATATTTTTAATTTACAATCCATCTGTTTCCTACCATTGATACTCAAATCTGCTATAGTGGAAGGAAAGCAACCAGATAATATGTCAGTGAATAGCTGTGGCTGTGTTCCAATAAAACTTTATTTATACAAATAAATAGGAATCAGACAAGGAGTCACAATTCGATACCCTACACACTGTATTAAGTCATATCTCTTTTTTGGGAAAATAAATCAAATATACAATGTTTTATGGCTTAGTACAAAGTCTTACATTTAGTGCATGTTGTTTTCTGCAGCCCTCTGAGGTTTATTCCTAACAGATCTTTTCTGCCTCAGCTACTGATACTCTCACCCTGGTAAACTATAATCCAGTTACTCTTTCCTTCAAATTATTGCCTGCACATAGATGCTTAATTTTGTAAAAGACTTTTAAATGCTTATCCTGCTGCAATGATTTTATGCTTTTTTTACATTATTTTATTTCTTATAAACCAAGCCTCACTATAAACTGTTCTTTGGGGATATTCCAAAATTTTCTATGGATTAGATTTATTTCTTCCACTGAGCATTCAAGGCACATTGTGTATATCTTCTTATAAGTTGTTGTTCCATGTTCCAGTTATTTGTTTGGCCTATATTCCCCTTGCCACCTTCTAAATAAGCTCCTTCACAAATAATAAAATCATCGTATTTGACTTCACAACATTAGCATGATGTCTGGTGTGCGATTGGAACATGTAGGTTTTTGTAAGATGATTAAGATATTTGGTGGTCAGTCGTCCTGCAAGTGTACGTTGACTTTCTACTAGACAGAGGCATTTTCAAGTCCTTAGAAATACAGTAGTGAACAAATAAAATTTCTGGATTCAAGAAGCTTATATTCTAGTTGAGAAGAAGACAAGTAACAAGCAAGGTAGCAAATTATTATATGTCAGTATGTGCAAAAGTTAAGAAGAGCAATGTAATAAAGAAAAGAAGGATGTCCTTTCACTTCTTTTTTGATCAGAAGATCAAGACAGTTCATATGTATGAATTGACATACGAGAATAATTGAATGAAGTTGGAAATTAATTTGACACTATTACGATTAAGTGTTGAACAATTAATGAGTTACAGGGACAGGCACACTTAGGCATTCCATGGTTTTCTGCTGTGTTTGACTAATTTTCCCTCAGGTTCTTGCTTCCTTCATATTGAGATAATAAGATAGTCACAGCTCATTATTTTTAGAAGGTTCTTTAATATATCCAGTTAATATAGTTTACTTCTATCAGTTTCAGAAAAGCAATTTCTCCATAGGGAGTAATTCTCACTAGTAGAAAAAGCATTGCCTTCTCCTCTGATCCCACAAGAAAAAGATCAGAATATTGGAGCCATAAATAAAATTTAACCCTACTTTCTTCAAGTGGTCTTGGTATGCTTTACTGATAATACCTCGAGTTCTCTGAAACAGACCTAGTTAATCTTCAGTTCTGTTCCAATAGTATCTCTATACTCTGCTATTATTACAGTTAGGACATTCTTTAAAGTTAATTGCTTAGGCCAGACATCCTCAAACTGCGGCCCGCAGGCCACATGAAGCGGTGTGAATTGTATTTGTTCCCATTTTGTTTTTTACTTCAAAATAAGATATGTGCAGTGTGCATAGTAATTTGTTCTTAGTTTTTTTTAAACTATTGTCCTACCCTCCAACGGTCTGAGGGACAGTGAATTGGCCCTCTGTTTAAAAAGTTTGAGGACGCCTGGCTTAGACAAATATCTCATCCATAGTGTGGGAGCTCTTTCAAAGCATGGACTCTACACTCTTTGTTTAGAAAATGTATCAGAAAGCCAAGCACCTAGTTCCTATTAAATAAGTGTTTGCCAAATTAAATTGATAACTTGCCAGTTCCAAATTTACTGCACACCTGCTGGAACACTGAATAAGCAAAAAAATCCAGTGGAGAAAGTTGTTTCAGTTTTCATGCAAGGACCTCTTGAAGTAAAGCAGTTGGTGGAGGATGACTTTTCAAGTGTCCCTTTTCCATTTTTCTAAACTATGAGTCTTAGCACTGAAAAGCTTTATATTGAATCTAAGGGGAACACAATAATTTACAGAATTTTCTGGAGAGTTAGAAGTTTGAAACATTGCAATATTACCAGCCTCTGGCCACTGAAGAAACATTTAAATATTTCAAGATTATTTCAAAGAGAATACACATCTCTGGTATTTCTTCTGCCCCCATAAAAGGTTCGTATTTAAAGGTATTAATTGAGAGAATCCTAATTTTATTTAATCTCCATATAATATATTTGGCATATTGATGGAAATAAAAAGAAACAGTATGAAAGAGAAAAACCTGGCTGAATTCTCTTTTTCTTTGTTAACATAAGACTTCTGAAAACGCTTTTCAGATGTCTCAAGTCTAGACGCAGACTTGGCATAATGAAACTCTCTTACTTAGATACACAAGTAAAATTTCATGTTAATAAATATTCTTTACTCACTCTTTACTAAAAACCACCTATTTTGTGTGTCTTCTGTCTATCTTGCCTGATCCATACTATATAAGTAATGATGAATCAAATAAAATTTGAAGAATCTATTCCTATCTCTGAGAAGCAGTAAAAATCTTAAGCAATTGGATTGTGTTTTTCCATTAGCCATGATGAGATGAAATTGACTACTTCTTAGAAATGAAATGATAAAGAAAAAGTCATTAAATCCCTACAATGAAAATGAATGCACTTTTCTCTTGATGTCAGGGAAAGATACATGTTAAAGGGTCAAAAACGCACCCATTCAAACAGGAAAATGTTAGTGATCTGTGCCAAGAGAAAGTATACTGACTTTGCTGTGTAACAAACAACAAAATGTTGTGTTAAACAACATAGAAAATGTTCTACTGGACCAAATCATAGAAAATGCTAGAATACATATATTTAAATTATTAAAAATGTATCTCTGATCCCACAAAAAGAAGGGGCTAAGTACAAAAAAAAAAAAAAAACAACAAGAAGAGATACCTCATGACCACTGGTAATCAAAAGTAGATGGTAAGCAACCTATTAGGTACAATAATCAGACATATATCTTGTAGGTTGAGGGTCAGATATCTGCAAAAGAAGAAGAGTAAAAGCACAGATTAGGTAGTAAGAACAATGCTCAGTCTAAGGCAGATTTCAGGAAGTGATGGCCTTATCTATAGAAGCTGGTGCTGAGTTGTATTCTGGAAGTAAGGATGAAAAGTCAAGATTAATTAAAATCCTGAGCACAAAATGAAAAGTTTTCAGGCTCAAATTTGTGCAAACCATTTGGTATAAAACCCCTAAATATATCAATCTATTTCAGAATTGGTGGAAACAGCCATGGAAACTGTTCTCTGGAAAGCATCCACAACGCACTGCCATCATGAGACTACTGAGGTTTTAACTTCAAGCAATTTGAACTTCCAGAAATTATATATAATTTATTATACATATTATATATATTATATATACATAATTTATATAGACATAAAACTAATGGACATATGAGGATGTTCAATGCTAAAAAAGACAACCATAAATTGAGTAATTGGATTTATGAAAAGGAGTTAGAGATATTAAAGTAACCTGAGAGGGATTTTAAAATAAATAATTAAAATATGTAAATAAATAAAGGGATTAGTAACATTATAAAATAAAAGGGGGGAAATAGAGTAATATGAGAAAATATAAATCAATAAAATCAAAGGCATATGAGTGAGAATTACTCATTATCTGTGTGACCTTATGCATGTTGCTTAACCCTCCTCCCCTCAGTTTCCCAATCTCTAAAATAGGATAATGCATAGAGTTGATGGGAAATTTTACACAGGTAAAGAATTTAGAATAGTGCTTGGTTGGTTCAAGCCTCATCAATCATTATGTATTACATATTAGTAGAAATGGTGAAAAAGAACAATTAGAAAAGGAGTTCTTGCCTAGATTAAAATATTTTAATGGGAAATATAAAAATTAGTGAATGGAGAAGGCTAAAGATCATTATTATAGAAGATGGATAATATTATATAAAAGATGGATGAAATTTCAGGAAATTAAAAACAAACAAGATTAGAATTAGAAAACTGTAAGAAAAAGTTTAAGAGGCTCGAGGATTAGTTCTAGAAATCCTCACATATTTTTAACATTAATACAGAACACAAAGGAATGATGATTTTTTTCAATAATATAATTAGTTTATGATTTAAAAATAATAGGAAGATGTTTAATAAAATAAAATCCACAACTGAATGGCAGACTGTCAAGAATATCCAAAATTTGGTGAAAGAAAGAAAGAGGGTACTTAATAAAAGAACAGGAATTAAACTTCGCATCAGTAATGATATATGCTAAAAGACAATAGAATAAGGTCTTTAAATTGTTGAACTAAAAATATTAACAATTATCTGAATTTGCAAAAACAATGAATGCAACCAACATTAGATCTAGCTTTGCAATGATCTAGTCAATGCCTCAACTGCATGGAAACTTGCTTAGACTCTTCTGTGTAGTTTATTTGGTCTTGCATTAACATATTTCATTAGGCATCACATATTTACAGATTTTAGTGTGGTGGTCAAAAGTTTGGGAGCCAGAACGTACCATAAAACTGAGCATTCTTAGATATTGGTGCTTGATAATAATCTACATTTTCTGAGTTTAGTATAATGGTCAGGGACAGTAAAGAAATGTGTCCCTTGACAGAGTATAAAATAACAACTAGGCCAAATGCTATTAAAGGAAATTATGGATTGGACATGGAAAATGATTATATTCTAGAAGTCAGACAATGCCTGAAACTAGAAGAATATGTAGCTATCTCTGGGATTAAAACATGAGAGAGATTTTGACCTCCATATAATAACACTAATTCCAAATAGAGGACAGTATAATCCTATAATTTCTATAAAATATGTCATAATAAAAAATACCTAATAAGTATATGCCAAAATATACTAACCAAGTACTGTTTATTCTCATATTGGCACTTTGGTCTTTATAACTAACTATCAAATTGACTGTATATCCTGTAACAGGTGAATTATTTTTAGGGGGTAGAGTCTGTTTTATTTTGAGATGTAACCTATTTTTTTTCCAATTAAATTAAGACAAGAATACTACACCAAAATGAAATTTGTTTGGGGAAGGCACTTCTTAAGGGCACCTCCAGTGTTATGCTAATGAAGACTAATTATGCTAAGGCAATTCTACAGGTTGCATTATAAAGGTATAACAGTGGGTCTGTGAACTTCTGTCTTCTGTGTTCCCAGGGCAAGGGTCAAGGCCTGGTTCAGCATGATAGGCATGGCCAGCTTCTGTTATACTTTACTTTTAAAAGGCTCTTACCTGCACATATCCAAGACAATGTCATGACATTTTTCAGTAGGTAATGAATTAATTATGAGCCAGTTGAGTTCTCAAAGTGTAAAAAAAGAGTATAGTCACATTTCCTTTCGTATTTTAGAAACAAATTTCAACAAAGTGCCAGCATAGATGACCCAAAGTATTCCTGAAGCCAAGAAAGATCAGGGTGATTAATAATAATGTGTTTTGAGAATACATTATCTTGGAATTTCTGAGACACACATCTCTGCATTGTTTATTCATATACACAGTATATAGAGTGAGTATAACTAGCCAGTATAAACTAGAAGAGCTCTTTATCCCCTTTACTGGAAAATTCTGTGAGTTCATATGATAGCTTGCCCTATGTCCTCATCTGAGAGGGGACTCCAGCCCAATATTTTCAACATCATTAGAAATACCGAGAAATAACCTATTATTTTCCCTGTCACACACTCATAGATTCTCTAAGTAAAATCAGAGAACTGAATTAAAATATTGGGTGCTAGACATTTTCTTGAGGTAGGACACTATGCTCAACTGAGTTCATAAAATTTTAGTTACACAGGTGAGTAGGATATGATGGAAGGATTGAAGAATAATTAATTGACCACTAGGTCAATCTCTCAGGTGTGTGGAGACATAAGAAGGCATATCAGAGAACTTTTATGGAGAAATTTTAAATAGAATCTTAAAAGTTGATGAAAAAATGTTGTTTATATATTGAGAGAGAGCTATTAATTCTACCAATGTCTTAATTGGTATCTAAGGAATATTAAAACAAGCTGTCAGAAAGCTGAGAATTAACTATGGCCTCCACCATTAGTGAGGTTATGGACTTGAAAACACGCATTTTGTATTTTTAACCTTATTCCCATCTCAATCATATGTTGCTGTTTTTATTTGATTACTTTAAATTAATGAGTGATTAGTATTTGTGTAAGATACTTTAAGTTTACCTGGAATTTAGCTTTTGAAATTAAATTTTGAAAAGTTATTCAAAAAATCATATGGCATACTTTCTTCTGTCTTTAGAATGAAATTTATTTGAAGATATCTATATCTCATCTGAGATGTATAACTGACTCAAGCAAGAGCCATGTTTTATTCACCATAATATACTGAATCTCTGGCCTATGGTAGATGTTCAGTAAATATATTCCTTCACTCAATGTTGTAATTGACTTGGCAGTAGTTACATAATATTATGCTAAGAATATTTTGACTTAATAAAAAAGTACCTTCAATATAATAATACTCCCGCTGCAGTAAAAATGATTGAGAAAGGAACAGAGAATCAGAAAAAATAAATTAATTAATTAGATAAAATAAAATTCATTTGTCTCTTGTGTCCTACTCAGTTCTCAGGATGAATATTTAAGTATATTTGAAACACAAACAATTTTGATATCAAAAGCCTGCCTGAAAAACATTTTCTAATTTAAATATAACCCACTTTAATTTGTTTGTCTTCCCTTTTAGGCCCAATTCTTTTGAATTATTTAGTAAAAATTCTGAAGGCAATTAATGGGACCCAATCACCAGGATCTAAGTTAACAAATCAGTCAGCAGTTTTTGGTCACCTCACAAAGGAATTAAACATTCTATCCAGTCCATGTATTTGATATTTCATGTGATTTCATAATAGAGCTATCAATTTTCTGATTTACAAGCCAGTTGACAAAGTTAATACCCCAAAGGGCTATTGCAGTGTTAAGCTCCTAAAATTGTTTTAGACTCTCCCATAAATTAGACTATTGCCCAATCATGTATAGTTTTATCCTTGTGCTCCTTGACAAAGCATGAGCTTGGTTTTCTAGAAACAACATTCTTTAGAAGTATCGCCTATTGGTTTTATTTATTTAAGTTTTTACCTTTAAAGCTGACTAATAAATATTCAGGTTCGTGATATCATGCTATAAGTTACACAAGTAACAACAGGAAATAGCCTGACCTAATTTTTTGAAGCTGGTAATTTAAACATTAGCAGAACCTAAAATAACTAAACTATCCATGTTTTTTTGCATTTGTTGGCAAAAATAATGAGAAGGTTCACAAATACATACACCTAAAGTTTCATATACCATGAGAAAACTACCTATTATAACCAAAAATTTATCTCTTCTGAGAAAAGTATATATCCCTTCAAATATACAAAACATAAGAGTATGTTTTTCATTTTCATGTTTACTCATAAGATTGTCCTATGCAGTACATTTTTGTGATTTGTTAATAATCAGCTCTATGCCTGATAAGAAGTCTGTTCCTGAATTAGTATATAAGAGGAACACTGTGAAAAATTCTAAGATACACAAAAATTAAGAAACATAAAATTACTTAGATCACTATATTTTCTGAAAATAATCATTAGGACAGTCTCTGTACTTCTGTGTTCTTATAAATCATTTTTGAAAATGCTCTTTCCCCTCATTTTTTTTTCAAGGGCTGTAAGTTCATCTTTTTAGGCATGAACAGCTTTTTCGGTGCTGCAATTTTTTACTGTAGGTAACAAGAAATAATCATATTGGGCCAGGACAGGCCTTCTGGGTGGATCAGCCATTAGTTTAACCTCTGTAGGATCCATGAACTGAATGGAGATGCTGGCTGTGTGGGCAGACACATTGTCATGATGCGAGAAGGTCTCCTGTAGTTCTGCGGTTGGCCAACATTGTTGAAGTTTCCCCAAAATTTCTGGCAGGCATACTGTTGTGTACCACTGAGCAATAATAGTCCTTTGTTCTTGCAGAGGAACAGTTGCAACGTGACCACTTTTAGAGTAGAAGTTGCTTCCATTTTCTTTCCAACACTGTGGAGCCACTTCATTTTTGTTAGTGGATTTTCATCAGGAAAGATCCACACTGTCTATCGATAATTGTTCTATGGATCAAACTGGTAAATCCAGGTGTGATCACCAGTAACAATGTCAGACACACATCTAATCTGACCAGTGTTTCTTCACACCATTCAACATGGATGTGCCTCTGCTCATCTGCCACAGTGTGAGGCACCCATCAGGATGAAACTTTCCTGGCTTGAAGATAATCCTGCAGGATTTTGGACATTGATGGCAACCTAATTTGTAGTGCTCCTTCAATCTCCTTAAATGCCACCTGATTGTTTTTGCAAACCATTTTTACCACAGCAGCAATGTCCTCCGTCACTATGGTTGTCAGGAGCCCATTCCTCTCCTTATCTTTCAGTGAAGTTTGGTCTTTTTTACAGTCTTGAAGCCAATGAAAACTTGTTGTTCAGGAAGGAGGAAGATCCCCAACAGCCTGTTGAAAATGCCAGGAAATTGAGCCTAATTTAACCCAGTTTCAAAATCATTAAAAACCATGTGTGACAGTGCTTTCTTCCCAGTTCCACAGCTGATGCTGACTGACTACAGCAGACAGAAACAAACCAGGCCCTCCCAGCAGCACCAATAGGCTGAGCAAGTTGAAACTTACCTGGGGGAATCGGAAAGGATGCAACAGTTGATTATATTTTTTGCATGTGAAATAACGGAGCAGAACACTGTCTGTCTCAAAGAAGACAGTGACCTTCATAGTGACCTTATTGTTGAAGTTACTGATATCAGTAGTAGAAAAAAATTAAAGAAAACTTATGAATCTTACATCACTATTTACAACATTAAAAAAAAAAATTCTGGTCCCAAACCATTAAATAGGGGGTTTGTTGTTGTTGTTGTTGTTGTTGTTTTAATTGTTGGGGATTCATGGAGTGTATAAAGAACCAGGTTACATTGATTGCTTAAACAGGGATGTTAAGAAGATTTTCTCTGGTCTAAAAATTTAAAATGAAGAAGATGAAAACATTCAAATATCTATTTGCCTACCTACACACATATGCACACAATTATAGCAGCAAGAATGATACATCCTACCCAGCCCTTTCCCTCTCCCCTTCCTCACTCCTTTTCCCAGTTGAAATAGCTCACTGTAAGGTCCCTAGCTGCATCATAATTATCAGATCCTGGGGATAGCTTTTAGCCCTTATCCAAGTGGACAATGCTTCAGTACTTGGTTTTATTGACTGATATTCATTTCTGCATCCTACATACTTTTTTCCCCAAATAGATCCATCTTTATGCCTTTCTATGAAATTACATTGTTCAGCTGTCATCCCTGTCCATCCCACCAAGTGCTCTTCTCATAATACTGTAGTCCTGACTTTTCAATATGAGTTTCTTTCAGCATCAGGCCCTCCTCTTCTCTTTCCTCAACCTAACTCACTTCTCCTTCCCATCTTTTCCCCTCTTTAAGTCTCCCTTCTTCAGGACATTTTCCCTTAATTCATACCAACAGCTTTGACTGCTACCTACATGCAGATTGATCCCTAAAGGGACCCAATAAATGACTCTCTTTTTCTCCAACTGAGTTCTGACCACATAAAGAAAAAAAAAAGACAGACTCTTAAGTAAATAGAAAAATAAATCACATTTATACTATTAAAAAGCCAAAGAACTTGTTGCCTATATATTTAGATATATGGGATTCTAAATATTGAACCCTAATATGTAGTGAATAGAGAGATACCCACCCATTCATCAGTGGCAAAGAACCACTGTGGTTTGCTCTGTGGAAACATGATTTTTCTCCATAGCGCACATAAAGGGGGAAAAACAAGCATCTAAGAGCAAATGCTCTCTATAAACAAAATGAAATGCACACATGAGAATCAAAGTTTCACACACTCTATTTTTCCTTTCAAATACTCAGTTGTAAGTAAGAAGAGGCATGAGGGAAGAACGTCCTATAAGTCACTTCTCTGCGAAGAAAAACTCATTATTCTCCCCTGATATTGATGATAACACTTAAATCTATGTCAAATCCCATACTCCATTCTAAATTATCATCACACATTCTATAGACTGAAAAGCAATTTCATTCAATTCTTTAACTGAACCTATAAATTTACATGTTGAAAATTGAACTTACCACATCCTACAATTAACTTTCTCTTCTTGTTGTGTCCCTATCTAGGTGAATAACTTTTATTCAACCAATTTTCCAAATGCAGAAAAATAATAACCCTTTCTTTTGTTTTCCACATCCTCTTGGTTAAGAAAACCTATAGGGTCTACTTATGACTATCACTTGATTGAAACTCCACAATGCTTTCCACCATTGCCATATTCCATGTTGTCTTAATGTCTAATCTGTATACACTAAGAACATCTAAAAATGTCTTCTTCTACTTTTCCCTTCCCTTCCATTCCTTCCTTCTTTTCTTCTCCTCCCTCTCCTCCATGCCCAAACTGTCATGTGAATTCAGCATAGGGAAAGACAAATTTTAATAGCCACCCAGTCAGGCACTACATTGGCAAATTTCACTGAAATATAATCCTGGCCCATATAACCATCTTGAAAATGAGACACTTCTAATACCAATTCCTTTATACATCTAGCAGAAGACCGTAAAAGTTATATGTATACATCCACGTGCAAACCAGGATCTTTGTTCACACAATGTAGTCAACTATAAAGTTCATGGATGTACGTGGGGGCTGTTAACAGGAAAAACAAAAAACAAACAAACAAAAAACAAACTCTGCAAAATAATTTAAAGAGGGTTACACTAAGTCATATGTGTGTGACCACCCTGGACCAGATGGCTTCAGAAGAATCTGAGATGATATGCCCAAGAGGCTGGGTGATACTTTGGTTTTATACATTAATGAAGACAGGAATGAGACATAAAAGCTTAAGTCAATATGGTTTTTATATTGGTTTTTCCTGAAAAGGCAGAATATCTCTAAGCTTACAGATTATAGGTGGCTTTAAAGATTCATTGATTTTTAATTCATTAAAGAAACGAAGCTTTGTATAAAAGATTAGAATGTTTTAAGAAAGTCTATTAATCAGAGATAAGCCATGAGATACTTAGGAGACTTAAGTGATATGTTACATAAACTGATAGTTGGCTGGTGTCGATTAATCTTTCTCTTACATGGCTTTAGGTCCTATTAGTGATTTATTATCTGATTGTTACAAAGAGCAACTCCAGAAAAGGGGAGTGGGCATGACAAGAGATGTCTGACCTCCCTTCTCCTCATGACCAGCAACTCAGCTTTAAGGTTTTTCCAGGGAAAACCTTAGCCAAGAGGGAATTAATTCAGTTGACTAAAGCATTCAAGATTTCATTAACAAATTCAAGAAATCATGTTAATTTGAGGGTTGAATTGCTGCTGGAAAAAAAAAAAGAAATTTAATAAGAAATAAGTTAAGCCCATTGTCAACAAATTAAATAAAATAACTGAAAACTTGTCTGAGAAAGAGACTTCAATTAGCAAAAGTTTATGCAAAATCTGGGTGTTTTACTTGGCTATCATTTCTCCTTGAGCCATCAGTGTGTTGTGGTTGCCTAAAATGCTAACACAACTATAGAACACATTGATAGAAATATGAGTTCCACTTCATAGAGAAGAATATATCTACAATTCTCTGCCAAATACCACAAAACTGGGTTAGGGAATTTTTAAAGTTCAATAATAAAATAAATCTCAGAGATATAATGACCTCTTTCCTTCAGGGGTGACAATTTTGTTCTTGAAAATTTCTATTCTTTGATTCTTTAGGATTAGCAGTATTTCAGATTCCTTTCTTATTGCTCTAGGAATTGTTAGGCCTTTGAGTTTCATTACTATCTATTGAACTGTATGACCCCGTGAAATCGTTATTGAATCATTTTCTCAGAATTAAAAAAAACTTTTTCTCCTAATTATTATATAACTAAATAGGATTTGAATAATTTTGACAATTTTTAAACTAATAATCTTAGAAATTTCAGAAGACTCAAGGCAATTCTATAATGTTTAGAGTAATAGTAAAGAACAATTACACAGTGGTGAAAGCAGGTGATTTTATATAACTTCCTGTGGAAACTAATACAAAAAATTTTGAAGACCTCTGGGGACACACATCTCCTAACTAATCACCTATGCCTCTATTGGATGTGATGTCATCCCAACTCAACCTATCCCTGTCAACTCTTTCCCTTCCCACCCTGGGCCTCAGTTTTCTCATCTGTAAAAGATGCGATTAAACTAGAAAATTTTGTGGGTCTCTGCCATCTTGGGGCAGGACTCTGGCTATGTCTCCACACATGGCAGCAGGCCAAGTCTACAAACTGGTCCAGTTTCTGGAAGGATCTACTCAGCAGGTCAGGGTGTACCCCAACAATTCCTTGAGGGAGACAAGTGATGAGGACATTTCCTGGCCAGAGTCCCTGGGTATTTCAGAGAGTGCCTTGAGCAAACTTTCCATATTTTGATATGTCTTCCCCAAGGGGCTTCATCAAACTCCAGGACAGATGGCATCCCTTAATTTGCTAATTTGAAATCCTAGCAACATCTTTACCTTCTAATTTTTAAGTTGTTTGACGGAGGTATCTCATTTTCGTTCAAAACTCGTGTGCTCTCATTTACCTATTTCCCTAGGATCTCTCTGTCTCTCACATTCAGTTTGAGTTACTCAATCAATTTTATTATCATTAAATCCTAAATTTTATCATCAAAGTATTTTCAGAAGATCATATGTAATAAAAATTAAAGTAATGTTTAATTAACACCATAATACACTCATAATTGCATTTTGCATAAAGTTTCCTAAATTTATGGTATCCTCTTCAAATGCACAGTTTGAGCAGTTTTCACTATAATTTTTCCAAAATATAATATAGTATACCTCCTGTTAATTAATTATGTTCTATAGCTGTTTTTCTATATATGAAACTAGGATACATTTCAACATGTCCCAAGTATATTCCAAATAGTACCATACAAATACAGAATAAGGACATTCATAATCTCTGTAATAATTTATACTAGATGTATGATATTGGGAAGCAAGTTCCCAGAATTACATCGATTAATTAAATAGTGCATAGTTAATGTGCAGGTCTCTGTCATGTTGGCTTGGTATAAAACCACAACCCGTATGTTTAGGCACAGAGGTCATGGATGACAGTCTTTCATAACATATCCCTTTTAGACAGAAAACTTCACTTAGTCTATGCAGTCTAAGAGCTTATTTGCCTATGAAGAAGTTTATATGCCTTCTGGAAAAAGCATGAGTCTTTATGCCACAGGGAAGATTCACCCAAATAAATTTGGTTCTCTTAATTGACCTGAAGGGTCAAGTCAATAAGAAAATACCTATGGCAGCAAAAAACTGTTTCATATAGTTGTAAGCCAAGTTAACAGTCAAATGGGCTAAAACCACCAAGCCAGTTTAGGTCTGTGGACAGAAACTGTAGAAAAGGAGATGCCCATCATTCCCTGTCATTGCAAATGACAAAAGAGCTTGGCCCTTGCTACAGAAAAGAGATGAAGCTTCTTATTTAAGCACTCTGGTGGGAGCGGCACAAAAAAGCAGAAGGAGGGTCTCCATCCCCCTAATCTCCAAGGCACCTTCAGGTCTCAGGCCCCCAGTGGGGCCTCTCAATTCGAAGGAGGACGTTGCTAAAAGAAAGGGAGGGATTTCTGAGTCTTAACATCTCTTCACAGTGGGTAATTTCTAAACCAATGCTCTTTTCTCTTCTCTTGTCTAGTAATGACTGACCATCATTCTACATAGCAGTGAACTATCACACCTGTTGAAACTGTGCCATCACAAGGAAAGGCCTGAAAGATGACAGGAGAAGCCATTGAATTTATTTGTGCCTTTAGTTGTTTCTGAGCGAAATGTGGTATTGCAGCAATCCATTAAAGTCATGTACCTCATCCCTGCTAAAAGTCTGTCCCATAAAAGCACCACCTGTAGCCACTCTTTTGAAAAGAGAGTCCTTGGCAAACAATGGCCTGAGTGAGCCATTGTAATCAGGCCCCCTGTCAACACTTTACTCATAAACCATCTCAGTGTGTTAAAAAGTGAAGAGGAGAAAAGATTTGGGAAAGGACTGTGAAATTCTCCACAGAAGAATGGCTTCTGCATGCTCACAAACATTTTTCATTCATTTCAACATGGCCTGTAAGATATTGATACTATTGTATTAGATGACGTTTCCTGTCATAAATAAGGTAATTTAAAAAAAGTATTTCATATGTGCTTTATAGTTTCTTCTAGAATCATTGGGTATAGGATCCTCTAACTAGTAAAAAGATCAAGAAATTTTATAATACTGCTCTAATTTTATTTTTTGTTTACTAATTTTTTAACTATCAGTTTAAATAGTTCTACTAAAAGTCTTTGTAAATGATCATGGATTTAGCAAATTTCACCCATAATGTTAATTTTTCCTTATATCTTTTGGGGCAGGTATTAGTGCTTATTATTTCATAAAGGCATGTCTATACTAACTACCTTTTGATCATAGTGCACTTGTCTTTCCTGTATACATTTTCTTCTTCTATTAATTTTGATCATGTGGAATCATTCCACTGTAAATTAAAAAAAAACACATTCAGTTTCCATTCAAATATAGAAAAGCCTTGAAGGTCATCATTTCCATTCTCACAAGAGTAAAAAAAACTTATCAAACTAAAAATAAACATCAGAGACTTGAGGTGACAGGAGAAACTGATAGCTTTTATCATATCAGAATATATTTAATGTATTAAAAAAGAAAAGACTGCTTAAAAGGCGTAGAAATTCAAAACATGACTATTCAGAAGCAAAACAAACTGATATACAAAAAAAAGTGAACAACTTAAGTTTGAAGTGAACATGTCAAAGGCAAAGGTAAAAAATATTTCACAGAAACTCAAGATAATCAAAAGGCTAAGGTAACATTCATCGGGGACAATATTTGACTAATAAGACAAATTCTAATAATAGGAAGGAGAATAGTCAATAATGACCTCTTCTATAGAAAAAATTAAGTTACTTAATTTTTCTAATTTAATGATATGAAGATTATATGGGATTTCTAAATGTTATGAATAAACACACACACACACACACACGTGCATATACACTCACACACTTTCTTTTTCCACCCTCTTCCAACTAATTCCTAAACATGTCATTGGTCCTCAAGATCAAGATAACTGGTAGAAGACTCTAGCCACAAAATCCAAATTTAAACCAGTAGAAGAAAACAAAACCTTTATTTTTGAAAGAAAAAAATCTCGAAAATATAATTTCAATGGCTAATGTAGATTTATTTTTAAAAATTGGGATTAAATGTAGGTATGTTCTAACTATAACCATATAAACAACATTCAAACTTAGCTCAAATTCAGATCAGATAACCTTAAATAATGGCCTGATGGAAAAAGATATATTTTTATGACCTAATATGAATACTGTTTACCCTTAGTCTACATTGTTCTGCAAATGATATTACACATTCAATAAAAAATTAAAGATACATAAATAAAAATAATCTATTGTCAAAAGATAAAGTGATTAACAGAGTCATGCTTACAGACAACCAGGATGTTAGAGATATAAGACAGGAATTTTAAGATAATTAGGGTACAAAATGTTAAATGATTTAGTGGAAATGCTAAATGATTTGCATGAGTAAACAGATATTTCCAGAAGTTAGATGAAAAAAGAAAAGTCAAATAGAAATGTTAGAAATATAAAAGGTTGACATCAAAGATGAAGAATTTCTCTGGCAGATGAATTAGTATACTTAAAACGGAGAAAAGCAGTGAACTTGAAAACAAGACAAACATAATCAACAATATTAAAACTAAAAAAACACAAAAATATAAAAATATAAAGAACCAGAATTCAAGATCTAAGAATAGTGCTAAGATATCAAATGCCTGAATGTAGGAATCATTGGGGCTTATGAGGAAGGACAGAGACAGAATGAGGCAGACAAGCATAATAGGCAGGAGTTTTCTGAAATAATGAAAAGCGTAAAACCTCTGAACCAAGAAAATTCAACAATACCAAAAAAGAAAACAATGCATATTTCTTATTTAAAATGCCACAAAAAAAGAACTATTTCAAATGCTGACAAAGGAGAAATGGAACTATAAAAAATAACTAAGATTTACAGGATATTTCTTGTTTGAAAATATGATATAGATCAGAAAATAGAATGGCATGATTTAAAATACAAAGGGAAATAGTTAATTCCAAATTCTCAACTTGGTAAAATATATTTTAAAATTAAAGGAAAACACTTTTTTAAAAGACTAAATTAAGAGATGAAAGAATTTATTGCCTACAGACTTGTATAATTATGATTGTTCTTCAAAAATTAGAAAATAATATCAGTTCAAAATCTGAATCTCCACAAAGAAATGATGACAACCAGAAATAATAAAACCCAATGTGAATATCGATATTGTTATTACCCTAAAAGATAATTTACTGTCAAAACCAAAAATAGTAATATATGTATGCAAAATATATGACAATCATAGTGATAACAGTTTTCCCCCATTCAGGGATGGCCAAGGACCCTCATTCTTCTAGTCTTAAGCAATCTCAACCATGTTCTCTGCCCCTAAGCAGTGTCCCACCTAAGACACCACGTCTAGAACAGAGAAGTCCCCCTGAACAAGACATCGCCATTCTCGAAGCACTGGCCACACCCTAAATGAGACCACAATTTTATACAAGGGCAATTTTAAAATTAATTTCTGCCTTCAAGCCCCTGTAGATAAATGGCTGTGACATTCCATCTTCCCCAAATCCCCTGCCACAGGGTGGGAAACGCATTATATAAACCCCTACATAGAAGGCTCAGATGAACTACCCACTCCGGAACCCCACTTCTGCAAATAGAAGTTTCTTTTTTTTCTACCTTTATCAAGCAATAAAATTAGTCCTTTCACTTACTCCTGTGGTCCGTGAATTCAGGCCTCAAATCTCTGACACCCAGGACTCTGCAGAAGAGAGATTCTGGCCACAATAGCCCCAAGGATTGAAATGAAGAATCTGAATGCATTGTAAGGTTATTATATATATCATGAAGTGATATATTACCTGAAGGTAAACTAAGATAAATTATATATCATAACTCTAATCCACTGAGAAGTAAAAAATGATGAGGTGTAAAATAAGGCAATGGTGGAGAATAAATAGAATAATAAGTAATGTACAATAAGAAAAGAAAAAGCCTAAAAAGGCAAGATCTAATTATATGTTCTTGACAGAAATGTACTTAAATATGCAGGTACAGATACGTTAAAAATAAAAAAAATGAAAATAGGATATACTATGAGAACAATAATCAAAGTAAAGCTGAAGTGACTTTATAACTAATAGACTAAGTAGACTTTATAAAAATGAAATCTAATATAGATAATTAAGAGTTTACTTAATTATAAAAATTCAATTCACAAAGAAGACATATCTATATTAAATAAGTATATTCTTGGAACAAGCCTCAAAATACATAAAGCAAAACCCAATAAATGGAAATAATAAATGGCCAAATACGCAATGATACCTAAGGATTTCAACTCTCAGTCATCAGTAGTTAGTAAAACAGCTAGAAAGATGGTAAGTAAAGATAGGGAAAATCTGAAAAACACTATCAAGCTAAATTATTTAGCGAGTATAGATAAATAAAATATAAAAAAACACTTTAGTATCTGTAACATTTGTATTTTCTTCACATACACATGGCACACTCACCAATGCACAATATATTCTGGACCATTAAAGAAAAGTAGCCTCAGAAAAGCAGTTGGAATCATACAGAGTATGCTCTTTCATCACTGCAAATTTGAGTTGGAAATCAATAATAGTGATATCTGTAAATGCTCAAGGTATTTAGAAATTAAACAAACTTACTTATTAATAACCCACAAGTCAAGAGAAAGTCACAGAAAAATTAGAAAATATCTTGAATTAAATGATCTTGAAATCATTATATTACAAAATTTGGGGATTTCAGGTAAAATGGAATTTATAGCACATAAAGCTTATAATAGAAACAAAGAATGATCTCCAATAATGACTTAATCATCCACATTTACAAACTAGAAAAAAATAAATTAAAACAATTCAGCATAAGAAATGAAATAAATATTAAAAAGAAATCAAGGAAATTAACAACAAAAATAGGAAAAAATAAATAATCTAATAAACATATAGCCATTCTAATCATGAAAAACGTGGAAAAACTCAAATGAACACTAGCAGAATAACAGAGGAGACACTTTTACAGATTCTATAAACATTAACAGGAAAATGAAGGCATATCAAAAACTTTGTGCCAATAAATGTATCATCTTATATAAAATGACTAAATTAGGTAAAAAAGAGGTCTTCAAAATTCACTGGAAACTAAAGGGATATCAGAACAATCACATAATTTTTAAGGTAATAAGTTTTAGTTAAAAATCTCCCAATCTTAAAAAAAAAAAATCAGGGAAAAGTTTGCAGAGGGAAATTCTGTCAGATGTTTAAGGAGGAAATAATGGTATTTTTTTTTCAAAAACTCTTTCATAAAATTATATTGAACATTATACCTTTTAGTACCTTTTAAGAAGTCAGTATCATCCTGATACAAAAACTTAACAAATATTTTCAAACTTTTAAAAAAGAAAAACTTATAGATTTACAGCTAGTAAAGAGATTGACTTTGTAATAAATAAACAAATAACAATAACAATAAAATCTACTCACAGAGAAAAGCTCAGGCCCAAATGACTTGTGTTGAATTCTACTAAACATTTAAGGAAGAATAACAATTTTTCATAATCTCTTCTCAAAAAAGGAATACTTCGCAACTCTAACCAGGAGAGCATTAGCCTAATACCAAAACCATAAATAAAGAAAATGTTTACAAGAAACAAAAATTGTAGAATATGAAATTGTAACAAAAATTGTAGAATATTTTTTATGAATATGAATACAAAAATCTATAAAAATAAGGAAACTTAATCCAGCAAGATATAGAAAATTATATAAATGACCAAGTAAAATTAATCCTAGGACTGTGAAGTTGATTTAATATCTAATAATTACTTAATATTATGTAAATAAATTTTCTTCAAAATGAAAAAAAAAAAAACTTAAGTTGTACATACCTAGGCAAAAATAAAAGAAAATGTTCAATATTAATGAATACAGGTCATAAATGTTTGAAAAGTTAATAAGTCATGACCAATTGGGGTTTCTACTGTGAGTGCAAAGATTTTCAACATTCAGAACTTAATCCGTGTGAAGTTTGATATTTACAGATTAAGAAGGAATCTCATATGTCCACGTCAGTAGATGCACAAAAAACAATTGATGGTATTCAACAAGTATTCATGGTTAAAAATTCTAAGTAAAATTACAAATTAAGGATGAATGCTAAACTTGATTAGTATAATAAAAAAAAGTACAGCTGATATCATAACTAATGGTGAAAGAAAAATGCTATTAACCTGATATAAGGAAAAAACAAGCGTCGTCATATCACACTACTGCTATTCAACATCATAATAGAAGTCTAGTCATGTGGTAAAGAAAAAATAATTCTCTTTCCACAAGAAATATCTGTCTCTAGAGGATTGTCTCAAAATTCTACAAATAGGCTACTATAAGTAACAAAGGACGTTAGCAAGTACAATGATAATATATTAATATTAATTATATTTTGACATGTTAATAAAGACTATTGAAAGATTTTTTTAAAAGAATCATTTATAAACCAAAATAAAAATTTTACAAAATCTGGTAGATTTTTATTTAAAATGGACCAAATAAAACAAAGGAACGAACTATGCCATTGTAGTAGATTGAAAGACTCAACATTTTTATGAAGTCGATTATCTCCAAATTCTTTTATAGAATCAGTGCAAACCCAAACAAGTAGGCTTTGTGTATGTACATGTGTGAATGCAGGGGGAGCATACAGATGATCCCAAAATTATGTGGAACCTAGAACAGTAAACAATATTTAGAAAATAAATAAATTTGAAAAATTCATTTGACCTCATTTTTAATTTTAAAATTTCTTTGTCATCCAGGGTGACCTTAAAAAAAGAAAAGATGTATAGGTCAATTAAAATTCCGAAATAGACCACATGCACATTTGATAATATTTCTGAGACGAGTAAGTAGCACTGAAACAATTGGATAACTATATTTATTACTAAGTAAAAAGTAAATATACATAAAAAGTAATGTGACCTATACTTTGCATCATCTAAAAAAGAAACATTTTCTCAGAAAAGATATTAAATCTAAAATACAAAATTTCTGAGTTTTTTTTTGTTTGTTTTTTACTTTTTTATAGGCAAAGTTTTCATATATAGGAAACAAAAGCAGAAACAATTAAAGTAAAGAATTAGATACTGGATCTAATAAAAATTAAATTTTCTGTTTTTTGTAAAACCTCACTAGCAAATGAGAAGACTGTTGATATAAAAGAACAAAACATTTAAAACACATATCTGATAAAGTACTGGTATTATTCATAATTTTAAAAAACTCTTAAAACTGAATAACAGGCTAACAAAAACCTCAAGTGGGCAAAATAGGAGCAGCTACTTCACCAAAAAGATATACAAATTGCAATTAAACATATTAAAATATGTTTAACCTCATTTTCCGTCAGGTAATGGCAGATTTAATAAAAACAATGAGACATCACTACACATTTGCTAGACACACAGAAAATGCTGGAGAGCTTGTGGAGCAACTGGCATTTTCAAGCATTAATGGTGAGAATAAAAATAAATAGCAACTTCGGGAAACAGTCTGGATTTGTTTATAAAGTTGTTCATAAACTTAGCATACTACCAAGCAGTCTTATTCCTGAGTATTTACCCAAGGAAAATGAAGACTTCATCCACACAAAATTCTGCATGTCAATGTTCATAAAGATTTATTTACAGTTGCCAAAACCTAAAACAACCCATATGTACTTCAAGTAGTGAATCTATCTGCCTACAGTGAAATATTAGTTTGCAACAAAATGGTCTTTATGATGCTGTTTGGGGCCATACTCTGGTTTAGGGTCTCCAAAGAAAATAAAGTTCACAGTTGCTACAGATTTTTTTTAACATATTGTTTTTTTTAAGGTTTTCTCCACTTATTAAGCAGTCAACAGGATGTTATGTTCTGACTTCGGAAATGTCTTAAAAATTTATAATCCAAGGATACCATTTTAGGTATTTTCAATCTTGTCAGAGATTACCACTTCTGCAAAAACTTGTTGGTCTCCATGAACTCTTAGAGTTAGAGAACTAAATTAATCAGGTATACATTCTTTAAAGGATCTTTAGTTATTATATATTTTATTCATTGTATGAAGGAGAACGAAGTACCTAAGGATTTGGTGATTCAGTGTGTCCTTTAACTCTATAAATTTCTCCACTTTTACAGTGACAGATTTGTCAGTTATTACATAGCAAGATCTTAGGGTAGTGATTTGAAACCCATTCATACATCTTTCTCTTTCCTCTCAGATAGATTCCATATAACCACTGTGCTGATGAATTAGCAAATAACAAACACTATGTATTCATTTTACTAAAATCCTAGGTCAATTGAGATCTTCTGGATGTTGGTTAGAAATGGATATTTTTCTTATAACATCATCAAAGATTTATGTTTCATTGATATAACCTTCACTAAATTTTGTTCAGTCATGGAAAGATCTTATGGACAGGTCGTATGCAAAACTTCCTTGTACACAGTTGTGTGTTCCCTGCTGTATTGCTTGCTGTGCTTAGAATATAACAAATTTGATACACTAAGCTTTAACACTTGGGACTGAAATATTCAGTTTATGTCAAATGTTTATTTTTGTCTGTGTTTTCCACTAAGGTGTAACAAGCAAAAAATATAATTTGATGAAGTGGGGTTAAATCTCACATAAAAAGACAAATGCAAATAAACTAAAAGTATTATAGAAAAGAAATCATAATAATTGTAAGATGAAAACATTTTAGGAGCTTTCAAATAGCAATGAGATGAATATGCCATGAAAATTTCTATTAATTGGTAATTACAGGCTCAGCACCTGTATGTAGCTCAGTGAGTAGGGCACCACATTCACCGAGGCTGGTGGTTTGAGCCCAGCCCAGGCCTGCTAAACAACAAGGTCAAATGCAACCAAAAAATAGCTGGGTGTTGTGGCAGGCGCACGTAGTCCCAGAACTCGGGAGGCTGAGGCAAGAGAATCACTTAAGCCCAAGAGTTTGAGGTTGCTGTGAGCTGTGTTGGCACAGCACTCTACTGAGGGCAACAAAGTGAGACTCTGTCTCAAAAAATAAAAATAAAAGATTTGCTAATTACAAAAACCTCCAGATATGACAAAAAAATTTTAGAATTCTGTAGAGAATGTTAACCTTTAATTTAAGGTAAACATTCATTTTTGAAATGTTAACCAAGTCAAGATTAGTAGTCAGTGACATACTATGCTGAAGTGAGTGGCATGGTTCTAAAGACATATACCTCATCAGTCTCACTGTAGAACTTTTTCAAGACTTATTTTTAATTCATAATGTGTTACAGGTCTTGGTATTGTAATCATCAATATGAGATGTTGCAATTGATGTTTCAGTAATATAAACCCAACATTTTACTATGAATTTTATTGAATGTCTTATTGCATTCTAGCAGTAGAATAAAATTGATTCCATTTCTGAATGAACATTGCGTACGAAACTACTAACAGAAACTATTGGGGAAATGCTTCAGGACTTTAGTGTGGACAAAGACACCTTGAGTAATACGCTCATAGCACAGGCAAAGGAAGAAAAATTGGACAAATAGAATCATATCAAGCTAAAAACCTACACAATGAAGGAAACAATTGGCAAAGGAGGAGACAGTCTACAGAAGGGGAGACTATTTACAAACTACCCATCTGACAAGGGATGAATAACTACAGCATATAAGGAGCGCTAATGACTCAATAGGACAAAAACCAAATAATCTGGTTAAAAAATGGGCAAAGGATCTAAATAGACATTTGTCAAAAGAAGAGATACAGAGATAACAGGCATATGAAAAAGTACTCAACATTGTTAGTAATCAGTGAACTTCAAGTCAAAAATACAGTAAGATACACCTCACACAAGTTAAAAAGGATTTTATCAAAAAGACAGGCAATAACAAACACTGATGAGGATGTGGAGAAAGAGGAACACTTGTAGTCTGTTAGTGGGAATGCAAATTAGTGCAGCCACTAAAAGGAGAACAGTATGGAAGTTCCTCAAACAAGTAAAAATAGAACTAACATATGACCCAGCAATCCCACTGCTGGGTATGTATCCAAAAGAAGGGAATTGGGAATATCGAAAAGAAAACTGCACTCACATGTTTATTGCAGCACTATTCACAATACTCAAGATTTGGAATCAACCTAAATCAAAGAACGAATGGACAAAGAAATTGTTGTATATATACACAAGAGAATGTTGTATAGCCATAAAAAAGGATGAAATCCTGCCACTTGCAACAACATGGATGTAACTGGAGAGCATTATGTTCAGTGAAAAAAGCTAGCACAGAAATTTCACAGATTCTCACTCATATGTGGGAGCTAAATATTAAAAAGTGGATCTTATGGAGACAAAGAGTAGAATGGTGGTTACCAGAGGTTAGGAAGCAGAGTGGAGAGGGGGAAATAAAATACGGATGGTTAATGAGTGCAAAAATTTAGATAGATACACTGAAAGATATTTAATACCACAACAAAGTGACTATAATCAACAATAAGCTAGAATAGACTTTAAAATACCTAAAGAGTGGAATCAGAATGTCCCTAACATGAAGAAATAATAAATGACTAAGGTGAATGATGAATTACCCTGATTTGATTAATTCACACTGTACACCTATGTCAAAACAATACATGTACTCTATAAAGATACATAACCATTCATACCCATAATAATTTAAAATAATTTTTGAAGTACTAAAAAGAAACATACTTTAAATTAAAAAGGAAATTATAAATAATATATGAAACAGTAAATGTGGGGAGATGGTTTAAAAATATTTTTTATAATAAATACGTATTTATTTGTCTGATGTATTTGAGAAGATAGTAAATATATAAAATATATTATAGTACAATGCTATTTATAGTAGGATTTTTAATCTTTCTATTAGGTAATGATCATTTTCATGCAGATGAACTTATTAAAATGTGTTTCTTTTTTTCCCACTTGTAGGATATTTAGATCAGATATTTTTTAAAAAGCAAAATGTCTTGCTCTCTCTTTTAACACATTAGATATTATTGCTCACAGAACTCTAAGAGGACTTACCATCCTTCTTAGGGCAGAAACTATAAGCGAGATCTTCCATGAATGGAATAGGAGTTATGTTTGGAAGTCACATGTTAATCCTGATATTGCTCTCAGAAATGACAAAGATTAACTCTATGTCCTCTCTCTTGAGGCCACTTCAATTATTTAAAGACGTCTGTTATATATCCACTAAGTCCTCTTTCCTTTGGGAAGAAAAGTCTCTAGGACTTCAGGGTGGGTTTTTTAATTTGATTTTGTTTTTGCTTTTATCTCCCTTTCTTTCTCTCTCCCTTTTTTTATTCATTTGTGCCTCACATAAAATTTCTATCACATTACCATTCTGGTCACCCTGCGCTATACTCTCCTTTTTTGTAATGGTGATACAATTTTGCAAAATGCTACTTTAGGTGGTTTGACTGGTGTGGAATGCAAAGATAATAGTTTTATTTTACATTCTTTGTACCTCTGTTAACTAAAGCGATCTTGGTTAATTATGCTATGTGCTTATTTTAAGGCATTAATGTATTGATAGCCAAGGGTTGATAAGACTGAACAAAGGGAAGCAAGGAGGCAGTTGTTTTAGATAAGGCCAGTACCAGTGTGCAAATTGGATTAAATAGCCTATTGCCATAATCACAGGCAACGGAGAAAATTTTCAATAGCAAAAGCTAGGCAAGATATGGTAATAAAAAGAACAAATACTGCCAAAAGCTAGGCCTATTGGGAAGTAAACATTTTGTTAAACAGTGAAGAATTAGGAAATATTCATGTAATAAAATATTAGAACAGATACATTAGGAAAAAACAATGTTTGAGCTAATTAGATGAGACCTGTGTATCCAGTATTAACAATTAGTGTCCAAACCCTAAGCCTTTAAGCGTGAATTTCAACATTTTAATTGGTTCCATTTATTAATGAGGAAATTTTGGGCCAAGTTAGCATAATGATCTTCATTGTTATGATTGTGATAGGTTTCCTTCCCAGTGATCTGCAGTAAACCTATAATTAATAATATTAATTGTTATGATGATGATAGTACTCAGGTGATCTGCTTTGTGAATGAAGAAATTGAAACTTATAGAGAATAAGTAATTTTTTCAATATCAAAAAAAGTAATAGAGAGTATAGCTTGATTCAATTTTTTTAATAATACTAAAATTAGTCATCATGTATTGAGTTATTTTTTAAAGCACAGCAATCTTCTGTACCAGTTATTTATATTTACTTCTTTAACTCAAACAATAGTCCCTATGTCTATTTTCTTTAGTTTCTCCTGGCTATGTCTAGTAGTTTTAATTTTTTTTTATTGAGGTGAAATTTATGTAACCGTGTTAAGGTGTATTATTTTATGACATTTATTAATAGTATATTTACTATATTGCACAACCATCATTTTAACCCAGTCTAAGAACATTTTCATCTCCTCAACAGGAAACCCCATACCAAATAATCAATTACTACCCATCTCCCCAGTTGAGTAGTTTTCAGTATAATTGTCTCATACCTAATATGTTAAATTATTCTTAATTATTTTGTCTATTAAATCATAAACATAATTTTTTAAATCACTTTTTTGTTACTTGCATACGAAAATGAGATTTACCTTAGCAATTTCATTCTCAGCTATTTAATCAAGAAAAATGAAATAATATATCTCCACAGACTTACACAATAAAATTTATAGCATTTTTATTCATAATAACCCTAAAGAGGAAATATCCCAACTGTTTATCAATAGAGGATTGGATAAAAAGTATGGTGTAATAATGAAGTAAAATACTATGCACTATAAATTCAAACTAATTGCTGACACACACTATAACATGGCTAACACTTAAATGTCAGCATTTTATATCTATATATTTAGATAGATACCTATATAGATCTATTTATAGATATATTTATAGATATCTACATTTATAAAGATCAATACAAATATATATAAATATATATATAAATATATATATATAAATATATATCTTGGTGCCAGATATATAAAATACTTTATGATTTCATATATAAGAAATTCAAATATAAGAATAATTAAACCAAACCAACATAACAGCTGTGTTTCTGTAGGGTGTAGTTAATGCAAAAAGGCAAGGAAGAAGGAAAGAGCTTTTGAAGTGGCGAAACTATTCCATATCTTGCTAGAGGAGTGATTTATATGGTGTCTATATTTAAAAAAACTCTTTGAATTGTACACGTAAGATTTATATGTGTATCTACTGCAATAAAAATAATTTATAAAAAAGTAGAGTGGTTGGCGCCAAAGGAAGACTAATTAAACTAAAAACTATTTCCTCAACCTATATAGGTATCAGAATATAATCAAATAAAATTTTATAACAAAGAGGTAAAATTGATCAAGTTTAAATTCTATATTTAGCCTGTCCATGAGTCAATCATTAGGTAAAATGTATCATTCTCAGGAAAATAAAACCCACAAACATTTACCAAAAAGAACAAACAAGCATAGGAGAAAGTAATTTCAGAAATGGAGGTGGAGAAAAGAAGGAATAGTGAATGAAAAAGTTAATAGATATTGATAAAAGCTGTGAAAGAATGGATGTGAGAATAATAACAATTATTATTTATTTTGGCTGTTAAATAAGGTGGGCAAAACACAAAAAGAGCACAGAAAGTATTGCTGTAAATTACATAAAAATTATCACAATGTCCATGCCTTTTTTTGTTTGTTTTTTGCAGTTTCTGGCCAGGGTTGGGTTTGAACCCACCACCTCTGGTATCTGGGGCTGGTGCCCTACTCCTTGAGCCACAGGCACCACCCATCCATGTCTTTTTTTTAAAAGGTTGTAAGAGTGCTTAATAAAGCTAGAATTGCTTAGCCTATGTATATTATATGTTAAAGTTTAAAGTAATCTTTAGAATAACATATTTTGAATAAAAATTACTTAGCATGAAAGTTATTTTGAAATGTTCAATTTTTAAAAAGTAAGTAGAAATGGTAAAACAGTTGAAAAGAAAAGGAATGATAAACTGAAAAAACAAAATCTTTTCGTTCATTCTTCAACAAGTAATTACTTTAGCTTCTCAAAATGAGTCCGTCACTGTTGTAACCTAACACTGATCAAAAGACTTCCAAATATATCAATAACCAAAATATGTACATCTGTTGTAGAGCAAAACCTCACAACAACATCTAAGTATTTAAAAGAGTGATTCATAAAACATAAAAATCCAGGTTTAAAGTAGACAGGAAAACAAGCATGCCCTAGCAAATAATAATTAAAATCACATAGTGGCTTTTTAACAATGTCAGGAAAAATATACTGAAAATTGAAATCATTAACAAGTATTTTAAAAAGCCATCACATTCTGGTAAAAGAAGCAATTTGCATATTAAATATATACATATATACACATGCACACATATATGTAATAATTCTGAATGAGCATACACATGACAGAATAGCTGCAAAACAGTTAAAGCAAAAATGATCAAATTATAAAGAAATTATGAGAATCGTATCAATTAGAAGTTTTGATCCATTAAGAAAACAAAGATGCTGCTGCTGAATGATTAGAACACATTTGAACTATATACCTGCCTAGAAAGCATAAGAGGGAGAAGCAGAAGCAATGTCCTTTGCATTAGAAGAGAACTTTAGAGTGTGGGATAAAAAAAGCACTGCCAATCATCACTCACATTTATTAAATACTTCTAAGAAGTATTCTAAATGTTCTGAGAAGCTTCAGATGTAATTTCTCCACAATACTCACAACATACATTTGAGGTTCAGGTACCGCTATTATCCCCACTGTACAGAGGAAGGTAACAGAAGCATAGAGAGCTTCAAGCAACACCTTATGTTGACTCCAAAACTGAGGTGAGGTTCTGAGATCTCCAGCTTAAAAGGCTGCTCATTGAGAAAAGGACAATGGAACATAAAAAACATGACAAACACTGGTGCCATGGATCCTCAAATATTTCTGTCATTCTGCCTCCCAGTGTAGCCCATCTGATCTAGATAGATATGGTAAAGAACATTGCTTTGCAGAACAAACTGGGAACTTAAATCAGGTATCTCACTTCCAGGTAGAAGATTTAAGAGTCAGTGCATTTGGATTTGCTGCATATCCTTACCACTGCTGCCATGGTTAGGTCTTTGAGTCTAGCTGCCTATTTATGTAATATGAGTAAAAAATAAAATAAAATAATGTATATTTATATACAAATATTGTTTGCTATATAAATATGTTGCTATTTCAATCTCCTGACATTTGGCAACATAATCCAGCCAATCTGATAGAATACTGAAGTTATTTTTGAAAACAAGGAAGGGGAAATTAAAATATGACTCTAATCTTTTTTCCTCCATTAAATCATGAGCTTTATTATTTTTATTTTCTTTTTATTATAACTATTATCATTATTATTATTATTTTATTGTTGGGGATTCATTGAGGGTACAAAGAACCAGGTTACATAAGTTACATTGATTACATTTTGTGGGGCGGGGAGGAGAGCTTTATTTCTGACAAAGGATCGCAGCCTGCAAGTTGCCATTCTGGAAGGCTGGAAGGCAGGGTCTACACTTCCCCTCCCCCCACAAGCTAGAACCATGCTTTAAGACAAAGACACTGGGAACAGAAATTTGTGCTGAGCAGTATGGACAATTTGTTGGGTAAAGTCCGTCTTATAATTGTCCCACCCCACAAAGGTGTGTCATACACCATGACCCCCTACCTCCCTCTTTTCATTTTCTTAATGCTGTACTTTAAGACACACAGACCTAAATTAATCCAGTATAAGAATTTGTGCAACTAAATTACTAGGAAGTAATGTATTACTTTCTTGGGTTCAAAATTGTCCCAGAGACCAAATGGCTTAATTATTAACACTCTGTGTGGTTAAATTTATGTTTCAACTCATTCTTTTATCAGAATGTCCCTCAATATTCAAGAGCCAAATCAGAGGGAATCCAATAATACTGGTGTAATTCTTTTCAAATTGTTTGAAAATCAATCCCCTTGGCAATGCTGCCTTACTAGGTTTATGAGATCTCCTAGGAAGAGGATGAATGAAGTTCTTAATTGCTGCGTGTGCCTCAGGACCGGGAAGCCATGTCCCAACCTATGTTTTCAGAATCAACTGTCAGGATAATTTCAGACAAGAGGTGAATAATTTGGGGTAAGAGCTCTTCATTCTTTCCTGTTAAAACAATAAGTGTATGAACTATTCAGATTAGCTGCCTGCTTGATACAAATGATCAGAAAATTGCTTAAATTTCTTTTTCTCCTCTAGAAAGAAACTGCCTCTGATTAATTTGAAATTTTTGCTTAAGAACACAGAATATTAAGTTGTTCGTGTCTCTATTGTCAAGTGTCATAGCTTTGCCATGTATGTAAGGTTCTGAGTAGTATTTATAGGTATTGAAAGACTTGGGGCAGAACCGCCCACTCTGCCCGGAGCTCTGACCACCCCAATCAACCGCAAGAGACGGTGCTTGATGCAAAACGCAAGAGGATTTTTATTCCTGCATGCCGGGACTTGACCCACAACTCTTTTAGAAGCTGAGGAGTCAAGCCCTGCACAGCAATTTTTACAAGTTTATAAAGGCAAAAACTACAAAGTAGGCGGGAATAGCAGACATAGCAGGGACTCTAACTATAAAGTAGGGGAGGGGGAGTAGACATAGCAGGGGCTCTCCAGATAAGAAGAACTCTGGTTCATTATTCAACTGTCTTAAGACAAGACTAACAGTCAAATATTTGCTTAATAGTAAACATTTGCTGCAGCTCCTGGGGCTATCTCCTGGAACAGTTACAAAAGGTCACATTCCTATGGTAGGGAGTGTGAGGTGGTCACATTCCTATGGTAGGGAGTGAGAGGTGGTCACATTCTCATGGTAATATTTTCTTTCAGTATCAAGGTTGAAGAAAGAAAAAATGTTGGGGCACCTCATGGAAAGACGCACAAATGTAGACAAATATATTATTAAGAGAAAAATTATATTAATGAAGGCAAGTTTTTTTTTGTCAAGTTAAGAAATAGTAATCTTTCATGTGATGGTTTTAAAAGTACTCATTGATCATTCAAAGCATAGTTAAAGTCTACAGAGAGGAGTGAGACACAGACCTGGGAGTGAAAATAAGCAAAGGGGATGAACAGGAACAGACATTGAAGTAAATTTTAAGACCTAAGTGATTTGAGCACAAAGAAGACAATAAAAATCATCAACATGTTTCTTCCACATTTTGTAAAATCTTTTATTTTTATTTTTCTATATTTACATAATTTTGATTATGAAAACATTTATGTTTCAGCTTATTTTAACAGAAATAGAGTTGAAGCTAGCCATAACTGGGTTTGAACTCTAATAGTGGCCATCTTAGGCTAGTGTCATAAAGTCATGAAGCCCCAGTTTTGTGATCTAAAATGTAGAATCTTTTGCCTCTATTGATTTTACTTTAACTTGAGTAAATTCATATGAAATATGAAATATGACTCTAATCATATAAAATATATTCATTACTTAGTAGGTGCTCATTATTCCCCTTTACTTAAAGAAGTTGCCAAACGTCTTTAAAAATGTAAGGCTTAAAGTAAGCATCTATAAAAACAATACTCTTATTAGATAATAGAAAATATTATGGAATAGATACTATATGTGATTAATGCATATTATTAAATATAGACATATCATATTCATTATGTATTCAGGTCATTTGAGTGCAGGCTAAGGACTATGTACTATCCCAAGTAGAAGACAATAAAAGACTGAGTAGGGTAGCTTATACCTGTGACCCCTTCAAAGTGTTGTTGAAACTAATTAACTTTTTAGCTAGATTAATTGTTTTTAAAAGACAAAATCTTGCGATTAAGGAGAAGAAGAATATCAAATTGGAAAGGGCGACATAATGCACGAGATTGGGCTGATGGAGGGTGAGCCCAAGAGTGCACATGTCCCTGATGGTTTGGGAAATTGGGATGCAGAAGGTAAAGGGACTGTAACAAATCACAGTTTTCTCTTTACAAAATTCCACTTATTTTTCTTATGCAAAATTGGTATCGTAGGCAAAACTTGTCTCTCCCTTTTTCATTCTTCTAGACTGTAGTATCATTGATCATATGATATAGAACTTGCATTGGTAAAATCTCACTGAGAAACAAGTTACATTGATTACATGGAAAAATTTACTCTAACTTCTAGACAACCAAGTTACAAGTGTATTTTTGGAATGCAACCTGTTTGTAAGTTGGAGACTGCCTATATACCAGTTAGACAGAAGCTAACAGTATGTGGATAGAGTTATAAATCCACGTTATACTATCTAACAGACATTGCTTAAAAAAAAAAGCAATAAATAAATAAAAGAAATCATAACTTGCATCGTGAAGATGCAAAAGTTAGATCATGCCAAATATTTAACTTAGAAAACATCAAAAAATGCATTATATTACCAAGGTCTTGGGGAGAAAAGTGCTTATTTCAGAGAAATGATTGGTGGCCGTAGACTATGTAGAAGAATTTGTGACACCTATGGTGCTGAATTTAACTTAAGACAAATTTTTTTGGATAAATAAACTGCAGAAGTCAGGATAAATTTACTGCCTACATTTATATAAGAATGGTTGGTTTCTAATTCATATGCAGGAACTATGCTGTGTCTTTCAGGTATATTTTACATGTTACCAATGTGGTCATACGACAGAAATTGGGAAAAAAGGAAAAGGTGGATCTCAACTTTTTTCCATCTACAAAGCACCTATACAGAAAAGAATGCCCAGTTAGACGGAAGACCACAAAGATATGTTATAGTGATCTGTTTGTATGGGTTTTTTTCTTTTCACTTCTTCCCATTTTATCCTATTACTTTGGCTAGAATCCAAGACAGAGAATTGATACCTCTTGATGAGTTTATACCCAGGAACCAGCAATATCTAGGAAAATATCTTGAAGATGATAAATCTCCTTTTCCTCATTTGGCTACACCTATCATTATAAAGGAACTTTTTTTCCTTCCTACTCTTAGACGTACAGTGACATAATTCCACACTTAGCTGAATCTGCACTTTTTGGCCTAGGACTTTCTTTTCAAGCAGAACACGGGAAAGTTAAGCTTCAAGCCATCTTTTATGTGTTTTAGTGCAAACACTACCTAATATGTTTAAAGCCTGTTAGAAACAAAACACTATATCACATGCCCAGTGAAGGTAGAGCTCAGATTGCTGTCTGGGCCATGGGTTTAATAAGATGAGGGAAAATGATTAGGGGCCTTCAAAATGTCAAAATAGTTTAAGAACGCTGATCTGTATAAATGCCATTTCAAAGACTAATGGCAATAATTATGTTAGAAACCCACCTTGATAAATGCAATAGCCTTCATGATAAAAAGAGAAGCCTTTATAGAACTATTATCTTTCTGTTGAATGTGACACTTTCAGCCTACAAATATTTTTGTCATTGATTGAAAGATGACCTGCTTGAGAAACATACCCATTGTTTGCAGTTCCCTTGGGTTGGATTAATATGTGCTATATCTTATACCAGAGGCCTTTCTGATTGACATGGGGACTGTCATTAGAACCTGACCTTAACTCAGTGACCAAAACTCTTATTGGCAGAATAGCAACCCTTGCCTATTCACAATCTGTCCAATTCCTCTGAAGTCACTTAACTCAGGCTCTGTGTGACAGAACTTAATATCAGAGGCATTGACCTCGGCAATTTTGTATGAACATGGTTGACAGCTATAATAGTCATAGGAAATGCAGATAATTGGATCAAAAATGAGTTTCACTGTACAGAAATATACCCCCATCTCCTCAGTTTCACTGTTGATGGGCTAGATATATATGCTGTTAGCTTTTAAATGCATTTTTCCATCCTTACTACCCTAAAAATCCTTATTAGAAGTTTCCAAAAATATGGAGGCTGACTATTTGACGTTTATTATTTTCTTTTAAAAAGAAGACTAACATACTTAAAACGAAGGATTCAGGAAATAAAGGAAATCAAGTGAAAATACTGTATTAAATAAGGAGTCCCTTTTATTCCATGTTTCCAAGAAACAGTATTGAGCATATAGTAGTGAAACTTTTACATTTTAAAAAAATATTCAGTCAGATTTTGCACCTGTTAACAATGCGTGAATATTGGCCATTGAGTAGCAGAACAGTATTTATCATCATTCCACCATCTTAAGGAGTCTCATGTCATTTCAAAGTCAGTTTATTTTCTCTGTATATGCTACTAAAATATTTCAAGTTATTCAATTACGTATAACCTAATATGTTCAATAAATTAATTATGTGTAACCATACACTGAGCTCTTGCTAAATATGTAAACACAAGTATTGCTTAAGAATTAAGAGTGTGAACATTATAGTGCAACAACATATACTCAGAAGCCAGCAAAGCCACTTCCTCGCTGTGTGAACTTGGAAGTGTTAATTAGCAAGTTTAAGCTTGTTTCCTCACCTACAAAATGTGAATAATTAGTTTTTATATTACAGCATTGCTATAAGGATTAAGTGAGCTCATGCCTGTAAGCAGTAAGTACTGAACCTGCCCCATAGAAATCATTCAATAGGTTTTTCTGTGCTGCTGCTGCTGCTCTTACTATATATGTTTACTCTTTGGCATCCCAACTTCAAATCAAATAAATCTAATAGATTAAGAAGGTAACGTAAACACATTGAGAAATTTGAATTTGGTTGGCAGAGTTTTGGGAAATATAGATCTCTTCAGTAAGAAGTGATCTTTTACAAATGTGAGGTCAGACAGAACTATCTTTAAAAGTGCATGTATTTATCTGGACCCTTTTAGCTTTTGAGATTCTTTCTCTATTTAAAGGCTTCTTATTTAAGTTTTCTATTTTTTAATACATTGAGATTTTTCTATTACAGTTTTCAAGAGTGGAATGGCACAGTACAGAGACACTAGATTTTATTTATTATTTCTTTTTTTTTTTATTAAATCATAGCTGTGTACATTGATAGGATCATGGGGCATCATTTACTAGCTTCACAGACCGTTTACCAAGTTTCACATATTCCAGTTTTTCCAATAAACACTATATTTTCATTTTATAAATTATGTAATCTTGTTAAACCTCTATTTCCTAATAAATGTGGATATTAACCATTAGAGAATTACGAAAAATATTTAAATACATTTCTGAATCAACTCCTGGAGTCAGATAGTCTTGAGTTTGAATGTAGATTCCATTTCTTAGCTGTTTGACATTGAGCAAACTAATTGAACTCATTAATCATCAGTTTCTACCACTATGAATTAGAATAGCAAGTCTACCAATCTCAAAAGAATTTTCTGATACTTAAATAAGATCTGAAATAATTTAGAAAATGGTCTCACAAATGTATGTACTCCATAAGCATTATCTAGTGTAAGCAGAAAACAGCTGGAAATAATTGATCTTATTCCTTTCTCTTTTCACTTTTCAAAAACGGCACCTGCTCTGGGAACGCTTAAATCTAGATTGTTGAAACAGGGTCCTCCAGTGATCAAGATATTCCCAGGAAATCTATCATCAGCGTCAGAGACAGTGATGACTCTACTTGTATGTGAAGACAGCACTCATTAGCAACACTGGACACTACGCTTACTAAAACTGATTTCCTCTGAGCATTGAATCATCTCCCTGTAAAAAGATACTTTTCATCACTATAGATGGCATTTCTGATAAATGGAATGCTGAAGTTTGTACTGATACATTTCTTATTCTTTTAAAAATTATTATGCAGCCCTTGTTTTGTCTAATTGAGGTTATTGAAGCACTTCAAATGTTGCAGAGCTGATTTTCTATTGCTGTGTTAGAAAGTAAACTTTAAAGAAAAAACAAACAGGTTTACCTTAAGTGGAAGTGTTTTTCTTTCTTTGTATATGTGGTCCGAGAAAAATTTTAATTGCTATAAAATTTAAGCTTCTTAGAAGTCACAACATTCTAAATCACTATATCGATCAAGGGAATAAAGATTGTATTCAAGCTAGTTTATGACTTAAAAGCCAGGATCTCTGTTACTTGGTGTTACAGCGTTACCATAGTCACTGGCCCTCTCTGTGTGAGGAGAATGGGGGAGGAGAATGACCTGACCTTCTCCAGTTGTCCCCGGGGTGTCTCAAACTTAAGTCTTCTGGAAGATTCTAACTCGTCTGGGCTCTCAAATTTTCAGTTGATGTTTGATTTGCTCAAATTGCGTGTTCATTCTGGGTAAAAAATCAAACCTATGGTGCAAATTAATTTATCAGAAAATTTTAAGTGTTAGACTGTGTGTTTTATTGTCGACATTTCTCCCTACTGGCAGAAGAAATAAATTACACTATCACACCTATTAGTTCCATAATTTCATTCGATATAAGTAATGTATACTTAGCAGTATAACATCATACACTCACCTGTAATTAGAGGAATTGTACAGTTTCTGGAATATCCAACAAGGTAATATTTAATTTGAAATAAAAGCTAGCACCACACACTTGCAGATAAATTCACGTAGTATTTTATTCTGACACGTTTGTTCTCAAATAGGCAATTCTAAGCTTTCCTCTCATCAAATAATGCACAGAAACATGTATCCACATGAATTTTATGTTTTTTTTTTTTTTTTTAATGAACTCATTGTTAAAAGCCTTCCCAATGTAACTTTCAGGGCCCAGATGATTATATGGTGAATTCCACCAGTTTAGGAAGAAATAATATCAAGTCTTTGAAATCTTCTTCAGAAAATAGTAGAAAATCACACCAATCTGAACTCATGAGGCCAACATTATGCAGACTGATATCAAAACTATGCAAATCTACTAAATGTAAGGACAAGAAAAATAGAAGTATTTTTGTTCACTTAAGGCTATTGTTTTAATGGAAAGTAGACAATGGACAAGGATGAAGCAGTTACTATATGCTATTTCGCTTTATTCACGAATTACTTCAAAGTGTTCTGTTTAATTTCTAAGTATTTAGAGGTTTTCCTGTTACCCTTCTGTTAATGAAGTCCAGCTAAGACTGGAAATAAAGAAATTAAGGTTATAAATGTGACCTCAATAATTATAAGTTTTGTTGAATAATTCATTAGTTCTTTAGATTGACCGACAGTGCAATTAAAACAAAATGCATGATCTGAAATCCATTTACAAAGATGCAAGTTCTACATATACTATAAAGATAATTCAGGATATTTAACAACTGAATGAGCACAAAAATGTTCATTTCACTTTTTATTGCCCCATTTGGTTAAAATACCTTCTTCTTACATACAATTTGATGTTTTATGAATTATAACAAAATATATGAGACAACTGTCATAGTATGAATCATTTGGTCAAAATACTACGTTTATAGTAATCCATAACAAAAGTTAAATTTCAAGCTTCTATTTATCTAAATAGTAAAAAATTATATTAATTACTAAATTAATAATTGGATTATAATTGGAATACACATTGCCTTGTTTGTTTGAATAAGCAGCAAATTAATTCAGAACTATGTTTTTTCTTTTCTTTATTTAGAATGTTGTGACTTCTAAGAAGCTTGAAAGTTTAAGGGCCATGGAGTCTTTTCTCCATATAGTTGTATTTGAGCATGCTGGCTTCTGTTCAAATGTACACATCCATAAAATGACAAACAGATGTTATAATTTGTCATTTGTAATTCACCCAAATATACCTACAGCTTCCATATCCCTATCCATAGCCCTCTTTGCTTTCCAGACATCAAGTCTATATTGGTCACTTACACCTTCTTTTATAACTCACACTTTCCCAAATCTTGGTAAGATATTGAATAGCTGGATCTTCTTCAACAGAAAATCAACTACTCAACTCCAGGACTAAGCGTGCCTACTTAAGGCTTCTAACATAAAAATTTTACTTGGACAGTATCATGTTGAATAAAACAACTATTTTTTGCTCTATCACCTTTCCCAAGGAATAAATCATCTCTCCTCTCAGATCCCACATAACTAAATATGATTTCTAGTGATAATTCTTGGTCATAGTTCATGGATGGGAGCTAGACCCTTTCACAGAAGCATTAATACTCAAGTTTCATTGATTTTTTTCCCTCTTATCAGGTAGTCAAATTTTTCTCTTTCTTTGTACAAAATGAATTGACTTACAGCTTCACGATTTTCTAGTCTACAGAATAAATATTATTTTATAAAACTTCAATATGCTACTTCATTGAGAGTGTAAAAATGATGGTATATATTTCTTTTTCAATGAAGCTTTGATTTACCTCTATGAGCCTCAAGAAACTATTTCTGAAATCACAGACAAGACTGTGATGGATTTCATCCATCTTTCGGTTGCATTAGCTCTTCTTATGAGTGTAGTGGACATAGGAAGCTACCATTGTTTTCATATCTAATACAAATACTGGGATTAAGTAATTATAGAGCTAAAAGTGAGGAATATTAGGGAACCACCCTGCTAAATGTCTGAAAATCTTACTCTGTTACACATCCATAAAATGGCAAACAAATATTATAAATTGAGCTTAAAATAAGACTTAACTAGTGAAATCTTCATACTGCCTTACATTGTAAAAGGGAAAGTTATTAACAATAACTGCTTCTGTTGAAATGTATTTATATACACAAATAAAAGGGAATGCTAAATGCAGGATATAAATTGCCCTTACTTGAGGGTCTTGAGTAATTTTTCATTTCTTAATTTTTGCTTAGTTGTGCTTTACAAAATATCCATGCTAAACCATTTGTTTTATGCTAAATATTCCTATTTAGTGTGCACTATTTAAATGTTATCGAAACAATATTTACATCATATATTATTAGAATTAAAAACATATCAAATTGAAGTGCAAACACCAAAGAGGAACAAATACAAGAAGCAGGGGAAAAGATGGTTAACATAATACTAAATAAATCCATATATTAGCAAACGTGCAATCACATACGAACGGTTTAGAGTGTAGAGAGATTATAAATTGTGACAGAGTTTCATTTTCAATCTCCAAAAGGTAATAAAACATTTAAGCAAAGGCCATTCTAATTCAATGATACAGATTTGAAATTTTGAGTAAATACAAATTTCCCTATATTTTACATAAACGTTCTACTACAAATAGCGCTTCCCCCGGAAAAAGAGGGATGATCAGTTCTAAGTATCTCTGCTCGCCCTACTTATTGTATTCACGACAATTGAGCCACAATGGCTGCCATTTGTTTACTTTCAAAAGAGAAAACACACACATACACACACACACACACACATTCACTCTCAATTTCTATAACCTGGAATTCTTTTTTCCAAATTTTCATCTTGCTAAAATCTTACACATTCTTCATGTGTCAAATTAAATGTCACCTTTTCAGCAATTTCACTCCTTTGCCACCTACAATTTAATACTGGTCCACTCTATTCATCAACATAAAGCTACTTTTCTCTTATAGCATTCTTCATATTTTACAGTCATGATTTTCATCTAAAATTAGTTTCACCTACTATGGTTTTGACATCCATGAGCTTAGGTTTGGCTATGAAAAATCAAATCAATGCAAGAGAAAGTGATTTATACAAAGATAAGCTATATTAATAGAATGAATAATATTCATATGTATTAAGACAATAAAGCATATCAATGTGTCCATTGATATAAAGTACATCAGAGTGTAAACAACACCAAAGAGCACATAACTACCATAATTTCCAAGAAGAGATTTTTTTAAAAAATTCAAATTCAACATTCATTAATAATTGAATGCACACACCAACACTTACCCCTCTGGAAACCCTGAGGCATAAAATAATTAAGCATTAGAAAGAAGATTGAGTTCAATTCATAAGGAAAAATACAATTTAATGATAAATAATAAAAGCATTCTTACTAAAGTCAAAGGAAACATAAAAACACTTCCTGTATGATTATATAATTTTAGGTTTCTGATCAATCCAGTATGACTTGAAACAGGCCAAATTTCAACCATCTGTAGATAATATAATTATTAGTTTGGAAATCACAATTAATCTAAAAACACAGCATATTCCATATCATGCTCAGCTTTTTTCCCCACTTCTTTAAATTGTGAACCATTGGAAGCCAGCTACCTATTCTAATCTTATATCACTATACGGGTGGACATAAAGTTCATGTGCCAGTTTAAGTAGTTTAACGCAGTAAATTGCATATGAACTTTATAGTATTTGACACAACTGAGAACTCATAATCAGTATACGCTCATTGAAATGGTATGATATGAAATATGCTGGATTCCCTGTTTCTATATTTTATACCTACTCCTACCTTTAACACTTGAATGATAAAAGAATAACTCTGCTCTGTTAGAAGGGGCAGACCTTTCAATAATGACAGTGTAACCATGGATACTTGTCATCTCTTAGTGTTCAGGGGCTAATTATGCACAATATTCTCTCTGAATGATTTGCTAATTTATATTTCTTCATGGTAACTTGTCTAAATTAGATTTTAAAAATGTAACTTTTAAAAGAAGCAAATTACACATTCTTTCCAAAGCTAATGCATAAGAATCAATGACTGTATTCACAGTAATAATAAATTCTTCTTATTTATTGTGACACATACACTGATAGAATTGTTTACATATTCTTGTAAATATATGTAAATATACACATTGGAATAGTACATCAAAGTAAATGCACTTTTCTATGAAAATTAAGTTATATGGGAATATTTGATCAATATTGATAAACTAGATAATGTGATTTATTAAAAAGTTCTAGAAGGCATTTATTAAAAAATTCTGGAAGCCATATTCTTTAGAGATTGATATTATTGGAAATAGTTGTTAATGTCTAAATTTTGAGAAACATTGCCTCACTTAAGCAAATTAGAACATCTACTCTAAGGTGGGATGAGGCACAAAATAAAGGACTTGAAAGTCATAACAACAATAAGTAAAGTTGTAAGAACTACAGAAATTGATTACATGAAGGCAGTGGAGAGTTAGAGAGGTGAGTAGAATAGAAGAATTAAGATTCTAGTGAGACAAACCTTGGTTCCACCAGGCTGTTATTTGCTAACAAAGGTGGGCAAAGGAGGCTGGGAATGCAGATTCTGTACAAAGCTTCTGCAGGGCAAAAATTTCAGCAGAGCATTTGGTGGAAAGCAGTTGGTTCAGCATGTAGCCACTCTTGCCTCCTTTTTCTGAAATTGCATGGAGTGGGGGAGTGAGAACTTAAGCACAAAATCCTGGAAAAGCAGAGTAGAGCTTTCAGAAATGTGAGAGAATAAATAAAAGAAATTCAAACCTTTTAGAATAAGGCATCTCCAAAAATATCACAGGATTTGGGATACTTTACTAAGAAGAATGTATTTCAACTCTATCTAGATTAGTACAAAAGATGTAACTCCATCTTTTTTTTTATGTAATAGAATCTTATATGTGGAATACTTTTTAGCAAAAAATACTGGGTCAATGAGTTTTTCATTGCAAATAAATCTGGAATTTATGAAAGCATGGCAAGTCTCCTTGGAAAATCTAAGGTAAGTTAGGTGATTAAAAAGCCATAAAAGAATATGTTATATACATTATTTGGCTCTTTCTATGCAAGTAACATGTCATATGCTTTGTTGTCTTCAGCCTGCATAAACTAACTTGGAACAGCACCTTGTTAAGAAGCAGGAACCATAACAGATGTCAAAAATGTGTCAAGTGGGTGGCGCCTGTGGCTCAGTGGGTAGGGCGCCCGCCCCATATACTGAGGGTAGCGGATTCAAATCTGGCCCTGGACCAAACTGCAACAAAAAAATAGCTGGGCCTTGTGGCAGGCACCTGTAGTCCCAGCTACTCTGGAGGCTGAGGCAAGAGAATCGCCTTAGCCCAGGAGCTGGAGGTTGCTGTGAGCTGTGTGATGCCTGGCACTCTAAAAAATGAAAAATAAAAAAATAAAATAAAATATCCTTTTTCCTTCATAAAATATCCTTTTCTCACTAAAGGAATTACCCAAGTTAATGTGTTTCTGGTGCTCATAAACATCAGTGAGTAAATGTTAAATATAATATTCTCTTTTTTGCTGCAATAAGTTCAGGTGAACTATTAAAATGTATATTAATTGAAATTATTTCAAGAAAACTAAAATTATGGCTCAGCACCCATAGCACAGTGGTTATGGCACCAGCCACATACATCAAGGGTGGCTCAAACCTGGCCCGGGCCAGGTAAACAACAATGACAACTGCAACAAAAAAGTGGGGTGTTGTGGCAGGCAACTTTAGTCCCAGCTACTTGGGAGGCTGAGGCAAGAGAATCGCTTGAGCCTAAGAGGAGTTCAAGGTTGCTGTGAGCTGTGATACCACAGCACTCTACTCAGGGTAACATAGTGAGACTCTTGTCTCAAAAAAAAAAAAAATAGAAAAGAAAACTAAAATTAATAAATGGATAATGAAGTATTAAAATATTTAATCACAGAACAGAATAATAGAAAATATAACAAATGTATTAAATAGGAAATAAATAAAATATTTATTCACATGGATATAATGATAATTTAAATCAAATTAAAATGAAAACTCCCAGTAGTATGCTACCAAACTCAATTTTATGCTTCTTACCAGAGAAACTCTTCATATATAAAGGTATACAAATATTGAGAGAATATGATAAAAAATTAAAGAAAAATTTACACTATCTACCCCAAAATACAGCTTTAAATATACAAAGCCAACCCTTACAGACGTAAATAAAAAAACAGACAAATCCATATCATAGTGGAAGAGTTTAACATACATCTAGGAGTTCATAGAAGAATCAGACAAAAAATTGTAGAGAACAAAGAACAATACAACTTTAACAAACTTGACAAAAATGATATGTAAAATACTGCATACAGTGAAGGAATGAAGATCCTTTTAAAATGCTACAGACGGTCGCCCTCTTGGATGCAGAAGCCTGGGATGCTCCCCACCTCTGCTAGGTAGTTTTCGTTTGACACTTTAGATTTATTCTCCACTAGATTATTGATGCTCCTGCATTACCCCGTTAACTTGGGCCACCTGTTTCCGCCAAGACCCTGACTCATACACCATCTCATTCAGAGAAAAAGCTGAACTACTCAGGCTGGTCAACAAGACCCTTGATCCATCGTCTCGTCCCCCACCACTCTGTCACTTACTCTGCTGTAGCTGTGGTTATTCTCAACAAGACAATAAGCTCCAAACTCAGGAACAGTGTGTGCTGCTTCCTCTCTCTGGTGTGCTCGTTCCTAACATATCAGTGCATCTCATTAGCACATCGGCGCACCTCCCTCACATGCCCATCTCCTTTCCCTCCTTGTTTTAGCCCAGAAATATCTGAGATATACATATAAACAATTACACATATATGTGTGTTTATCACATTATCACATACCATATGAATATAAATTTTTCTTTCTCTTTTGTCCTCCCTTCCCCATGGTGCCCAGAATGTTTATTGGCACAGAGCCAGTGCTCAGAAACTAAATATAGAATGGCTAAGTAAACAAATGAGAAATTGAGTCAATTTGAACATGAAAAGGATTAATTAGATTCATTGTCCAAAAGGCCTGCTGCGCTTATCCTCACACCATACTGAAAAATTATCCTAAACCATACGATGAGAAGCATAGTATTACAATTATAGACGTAGAGACATAGGATGTGTGCCAGCATTAATTTAGTCTGATGATTTGATTTTTATAAATGCAGAAACTAAGACAAGAAAGGAGAGAAGATTTGACCAAGTTCTTGTAACTATTTTCAGACAAAGCAGTATCCAAAACCAGGTTTCCTGAATTTTCATCTATAATATTTTACCACATCATGTCTCTTAGTGAAACATTTTTGTTGTAGGTCCAACTAATTAAAAATAATGATAAATACTTTTGTGATCTATTTCACGAGATGGGTTGCAGGAAATTGGTGACACCTGGTGTTCCTTCTACCTATTTTTTGAGGCTTTGAAAGCACTGGAGGTATTTAAACCAATCCCTGATAACTTTGTCTTGTTTTTTATTGCTGCTATTCTTTAATTTATTAACTAATTTATTTATGTATTTATTGACAACATCTCACTGTGTTGCCCAGGGTATAGTGCCATTGTGTCAGCCTAGCTCACAGCAACCTCAAACTCCTGGATTCAAGTGACCTCCTGCCTTAGCTTCCTGAGTAGCTGGTACTACAGGCTTGTGCCAGAATGGCTGGCTAGTTTTTTCTAATTTTTCAAGCTAGTGTCTTGCTCTTGCTCAGGCTGGTCTTGAAATCCTGAGCCTATGCAATTTGTGAGCCATTGTGCTCGGCCCTTAGAGTTCACCTTTAAACTTGGACTTTTCCTGAACTTCTGTAAGGACACAGACTTTCAAAGTGAAGTGCTTCAACAATTTATTTATTATGACTTCTTCACAGGCAAAAACATGAAGACTTTTTCTAAAACACAATTTTTTAAAGGTTGGCTCTTTTAAGTATATATAATATATACAGACATACACACACAGTGTATAGGAACCATAAAATATATAGAGGTATATGGATGTATTTTGCTTTTCAAACAATATCAGTAACACATTCAATTTATATAGGGACCTGTATTTTGAGTTAGATATTTATTAACTTCTTCCTCAATGGCAAAAGCCAAAAGCTACGAGTCATTCTTGATTCTTTTTCCTGACTCATATAATCAATTGCAACATTTACTTTTTGCCTAATATAATTCATTTTGGTCAATCTTTTATCTCCTTCACCACCATTTTAGTCCAAATTAACATAATCTCTCACTTGAATAATCATCACAGCTTAAAATACAAAATCTATTATGTTTGTCATGTCACTTCCATCATTTCAATGGCTTAAAAGTGCTCCCAGAGATAAAAGCAAAACCCTAAATTAAGTTTAAACACTCTTTATAATTTGATCCTAACTACTTTTCATCTTTATCTCATATCATGTTCTATCTCCTTTCCTGCACACTCCAAGATTTGACACTATTTTAGTTTCTTTATGTCTGCTACGCCCTCCCTTGCCTCTGCTTCTATGCTCTTTTTTCCTTTTCCACCTATAATAACTCCTTGAAATGATTAACTTGCAGCTTATATATCACTTCTTAAAAAAATTTTCTTTTGACCTTTCTTACAAGGGCTAAACCTCAACTCTAAGTACTCTTTTAGTTGCTCTTAGATAATCTGAAACTTAGATTTGTATTTGCAATATTGTGATTAATAACTGTCTATCTAAGTAAAATTAAGCTACACAAAAGAATGGACCATGTGAGTTTTTACTTAAAATTTTGTGAACATTGTCTCACTAATGAAGCCACACAGAAGAATAATCGTGGAGTAAGTGAGTAACCCTGGCCTTAGTTGACATATCACATTGCAGCCTCCAATCTTTGGGAAGAAGCGAGGCTTACTTAGGCTCAGGCTCTGGATGATAACACAGATGATGTAATAAAGCATCCAAGCAACCAAGGCCCCAAAGCTAAGTGCCTTAGCTAAGAAACAATAATTCATTTCATGACCATGGATTTGTACGTAAATGCAATTTGGTTCGTCTTAGGTAGCCAGGCTCCTCTGGAATGGGGCAGACTGCTGGTGTTGGGTTAGGTTTTGACCTGTAAGTATCTTCATTCTAGGCAAAGGCTTCCTGGGTGCACTTTCTTTATAACCAAAGCCAGCAGTCCTGAGAGGGGACATGGGATCGTGCCAAGCCAGCTAAAGCCTCACTTTGAAGCTCTTATATTTGTCCACATTCTTTCATGTAAGCTAACTCGCGTGACAAAGCCCCAAATGAGTGGGTAGGAAAGGGTCCTCACTCTACCCTCAGGGAGGCTTTGGTTAACATGGGGAAAGCAGGAGGAACTGTGGACACATACGTATGGCATTCAACTCTGGAATGATATTTAAAATTCTTCTAAATAGATAATATTATGAAAAATGAAATTCTGAATCATTAAGAAAAAGTTATCACAAGCTAAAGATGGTTTTTAGTAACATATCTACCTCGCAGAGATGCTAGGTGCTATCTTGGAATCTGGTTACAACTTTTACGTTTACCTGAACGCTGACTTCTGCATGGAATGGAATATATATTTCATACCATTTTATTCATTTTGATTCCATAGGTCTGAACAGTCTCCCAATCCACTTTAATTACTATATTTCAATATTTATCTCTTTAATATGCCTCCAACCATGATAAAAAATGTCCTGGATTTTATACAGAATGGCATGACAGTGCCCTGGATTTTATACAGAAGAGCATGGCACTGTCCTTTGAGCAAATACCAAGAAGTAATTCTCATTCTATTTCCTACTACCTATAAGTGGCCCTGGTGATAAATGCAGTCAAACCACTGATAAAAATAAAACTATTCAGGATTTAGAAAATATACTTAAATGTGCTGTAGCTAAAATAGTAGCATCATACTAATTTAGGAGTTAGAAGAGACATTATTTAAAAGTATAATAATTATATCATGGGTTTAGATAGAAATAGGACTGTATCCTGGTAATGTTTCCACAGTCCCTGAGAGTAATGAGCTTCCTATTAGCCCTTACTATAGAAATGCTAGCATCACAGATATTTTTCAGTGAAAGTCCAGTCCTACTGGAAACAAAACAATGTCAACTAATGTTCTTCAAAAACTAATTTAAATGCCTTGGAGAATGGAGAATAAAATTATATTTCTTCCCACACATGTAGCAATTTGGTTTATCTTTGTTACTAAAGGTAGGTGTTCCAGGTTTCAGAGAAAAATTAAATTACTATTATACAGTATAGTGGTATGTAAATACCAAAATGACAGCAACGACAACAATAAAATTTCCATAATATTTAAAGGGAAAAAAGTTTACCCGTATACTAACCATACTGTTCACATCCAGCTACAGCCTGCTACTTAACATGTGGATTCTTTCCCTGTCCTTCTATACCTTGAATAACATCAGAAACAAAAATACGTGCTGTCCTCCTCTGTTAAAAAATAAATTCAGATTGATTTAAGGTTTTCAGGGATAAGTAATAAAAACATATTATCCCTAAGAGGAAACTGACAAATAGTTCTAAAAAATAGTCATGTTATTTTTACCTTCCCGTCAGCAAAGTGTGAGGGTTTGAGTTGCTTCACATCCACCAATATTTGGCCCTGTCATCTACAGCTTAACTATTCTATCATATAAGAATGTATTGTGATTGCATCTTAACATGCATTTCCTTGATGACAAATAATATCAAGTGTACAATTTGCCCATGTGCATAATATTGCTTTTTATTACACATTTATTTTTACCTGTTTATTACACATTTCATAATGTTCCATACACTTTTATATGAAATATTAATATTCTGAGTTGAATTGTGTATTCATGTTATGAATTATTTTTTCATTCAATAACATTTTTGCTCATCTTATTTGTAAGTATCTTTTGTGCAAGTAGTAATCTATATTTCTGTGTTTGATTTATTTGTTCTATATAAGGAATTGTTCCTTATTCCAAAGGCGCTAAACTACTCCCCTGACTTTCTTTTAGAATTTGTACGTTTCCTGCTGTGACATTTAGTTCTAGGAGACATCCAATTTGTATATGAAATGACATAAGTATAGTTTTTATTTATTTTGTTATACATGGATATTGAATTGTTCCAGCCTCATTTGTTATAGAGACTTTATATTGAATCAATTTTGGCTTACCATTCAAAATCAGTTGATAATTAAAGATAGTATCTCTCTGAGTTTTTAATCCACGCCATTCATGAGCAATGTGTAATCTTTTAACATTTATATATGAAATTATGTACATTTAAAGCAATTCCCCTGGTCAATACATCTTGACCAGGGAATTTAGATACAGCTTTGTATCTAAATACAAAGATATATAAAAAATGTTTATGCTTTCTGTTGTTTTTTATCCCTCTCTGCAGGTACTGGCATGTGTGTGTCTATGTCTATGTCTATGTACATATATAAGAACTTTTAACATTTTTCATGGTAGAGTCCTCTGCACATAAGTTATAAAAAATTGTCTGAAAATGTTTTTACTTTCCCTTCATTTCTGAAGGATATTTATTCTGTATACTAAAACCTAGGTTGACAGCTTGGGTTGTTGCTTTTCTTTACTCTTTTAGAGCTTTATAGTTCTTATTCCATAACCTTTGGCCTACGTTGTTTCAGACAAAAGTCACCCATCCTCTTGTCAATGTCATGCTGTCTATAGTATTTTTTTACTTCTCTAGCAGCTTTTAAGAAATGTTCTTGTTCTATGGAGTTAGCAGAACAACAAGGATGTGCCTTATTCACTCTCCTGTAAACTTAATCTTTTCAAATATTTCTTCTGTTTTATTCTTTCTGTTATTCTTTTGAAAATTCAAGGAAGTGTGCATATTTTAGCACATTTGATATCTCAAATATATTGATTTTTCACTCTTTTATTTTCTGTATATATGTTTTCTTTCGAGTTTGCTCATCTTTCCCCATACTGATCAAATCTTTCATTAAACATTTCAGGTGAGACTTTCATTTTTCTTTTTTTCTTGCAGTTTTTGGCTAGGGTGGGGTTTGAACCTACCACCTCCAGTATATGGGACCAGTGCCCTACTCCTCTGAGCCACAGGTGCCACCCAGTGAGACTTTCATTTTTATATCATATAATTTCGGGCAATTCAATATTGTTCTATTTTTAACATGCTATCTCTCTGCTGAAAATTTCCACAAGTGCATTAATATTTCCCCCCTTTTAAAGTAGACCTTTTAAGATAGATATTAGAGTGACCTTGAAGCCTCTCTGATACTTAGGACATCTGTCTGGGTTCTTATACTTCTTGTCCACTGGTCATATATTCTCACTTTATGAAATGTCTTGTAGTTCTTTTTTTAAAAAATTATCCTTTGTTTAATAATTAATGTATGCTACACATTGTGAGAAAAAGAATGGTTAGAGATCAAAGTATTTATCTCTACTACAGCCACATAGAGACTGAAGTGAGTATTTATCCCTACTCTATAGTACTACTATAGAGTACTATAGTACTATAGTACTACTACTATGTTTGGAGTCCTGAAACCATGTAGTCAGGTGAGATGAGTCTCTGTCTTGTGGTACATTTAATTTTAATTAATTTTACTATAAAATGTAAATATTTTGAGGCAGAAAAAGAACTTTTCTTTCAGTAGATATTGAGACATTAGTATGAGCAATATTCTGGAAATTTTTTTTTAAATCAATAACCTAGGTCTCAACTTTTCAAAGCGTAGAGGATTTCTCTCTACTTTTTAGCTTGACTGCTAGGTTTTTTTTTTTTAATTTCTGCAAATTTATTTTTGCTTTTTCATTCTAACCATAACTTTCTGCACCTAATGAAATTACTTCAGGTATTTCTGCTTTACCTAAGCTTCATAAGGTTAGGTGCAGGTGAGTGGCAGGGCCCAGAGTATTTCAGAAATATTTCTCGGGCGGGTGCCTGTGGCTCAGTGAGTAGGGCACCAGTCCCATATACCGAGGGTGGCAGGTTCAAACCCGGCCCTAGCCAAACTGCAACAAAAGAGAATTGCCTAAGCCCAAGAGCTGGAGGTTGCTGTGAGCTGTGATGCTACAGCAGTCTATGGAGGGTGACGGAGTGAAATTCTGTCTCAAAAAAAAAAAAAAAAAAGAAAAAGAAATATTTCTCTGAGCCCTTCTGCCCTGAAGCTCACCTTTTTAAAAATTTCAGAATATTACAGAGGTATAAACATTTTTTTTTACATGAATTGCTTTTGTCGAAGATAAGTGTGCCTTTTATCCACACAGCCTGCTTTGTATATCAGGTGTAAATTCTCTTCTTTGAGAAGAGCTCTGATTCTCACTGAGGAAAATGTAATTTTTTGTTTTGTCAAAAAAAACTCTGCAGCTCTTTTAACATGCATCAGTCTTCATCACAGTGTGTTGTACCTGTGAGAAAAGCTTGGCAAGTAAACAAAACTCTTTCCTTGGTGGAAGCTTCTCAGAATGTTAATTCACCATGCTAACCCACACACGACTCCTAAAACTTTAATAAATATTGGGCTAATTTTTGTTTATTTCTGTTCATGGTGATTTTTTTTTATTTCCTAGCACTCTGACAAATTTGGATCTCTTCTAAGATGAGACTTGTTTATAATTTATATCTTTCGTCCTCAATCTTCTGACTGTCTTAAATATGTATAGGATTTTGTAGCTTTTCTGGAAATTTTGGGGGGTTTTAGTGAAAAGGATGAACTCTTGTGACTTCCTTGATAATAATAACTGGTAGAAGTTTAGCTGATTTTCTTTTTTGCTTCCTGTCTGATCTCTTTTAATTCAACTTGTTTTTAGAAAATAAACATTTTTCTTGATTTTTCCTGTTCTTGAACTACTGATGCATTTCAATTCATGGAATTTCAGCAATCCTGAGAGAATGCAATTTCTCTGAGCCTTTGCACCTTTGCAGTTTGCCACACTAGGATTGCCCCCTGAGTACCTTTCTTGTTATCTCCTAAATCACCTTGCTGGGAGAAGTTGGAATGGTTTCTGGGGTGCAGTAGCCTTTCACCTGGACACTTTATACTTTTTACTTTTGCATGCTTAGAATTGTAAGTCATCCTGAAGGTGAGCTCAAATACTGCTTTGAAAAGAAAAATTAGTGTTGGTACGTTAAATTTCTTGAATGATATTGCTTTTGACTTTTCAGTCATAGACATGTAAACACAGCATATTTGCTTATCAAATCTAATCAAAACTCTGATGCTGTGCCCTCCAGGTGAGTGATTTTAGTGAAACCGAGCATTTCTTTTTACATCTTAAACTAAGACCTCAAAATAATATCTGTACTTCTATCATAATAATATCAAATACTCTATTTTTGAGTGAAACATAAAATAAGATTATGGTATTATTTTTAAAGCACTAAAATATAGTGACTATGTTACCTTGAAAATTAAATCATGCAGGAAAATCACTAGCAATGTCTTGCTTAAAAATAATATGATAAGATTGAAAGTTATGCATAGCATATTTTCCTATTACACCTGAATCCAAATACATCATTGTATTTCTAGAAATGACAAAACATTGGATTTATGTTTTAAATACGTATTAGCACTTTCAAATCAGAAGAATGCCTCCACTAACTGGATACAGAACAGGAAATAACAATGACAGTGGGTCTGTGGTCATTCCTAATATGGAGTTGAATATTCCATATTCTATCACAATTTAGGGACTTGGCCCCATGTAGTTTGAAGATAACACATGATTTCCCATATGCTACAGTTTCCTGATGGAAATATCTGAAAATAAAAGTCTAATGTTTCTAAGAGTTCTTTTTGACATTTTCTAAAGGTTCTCAGAAGTGGATCCACAATAGAGATTCAGCGATCACTGTACAACACGATCTGGGTTCCAGGTATTACAAACTGTGCTTTCACTACTTGCTCGAAGGAAATTTGTGCTCCTGGTAGTATCAGTAAAGACACTGTAAACTTAATGAAATGCTGCCTCCTTCTTGCAACTGGTTTGCTTGTCTAGTTAGTTATAAACTATGGTTAGATTTATGAAAGGCATTATCCTAGTATGGAGCAATAACAGTCCATAATCATGTGGCATATTTCAAGAGGTCGTGTGGTTTTACCAAAGTTTATCCAAATTCTCTGCAATTATAGTCAATGATCTGAAGTCATGACCACATCTTTAGTAACACTCTTCCAACCAATACCTTCAATACATACTCCACCCTTATAAATGTATGGAGAAGGGAGATTATAAAGCAAAAGAAAAAATCTAAGAACAGTAAAGAAACACAAAATCACCAATAGTTATGTATCATTTACATCGAGAGAAAAGGTAAACACTGATAATGAAATTAAATAGTGACATTTTCTATGTATTATACCCAACTAATCATCTTGTTCATCTTGTTCTGAGAAACTTTAGATAAAGGGATTTGACTGGAGACTCAGATACTGATTAAACTGCACATAGCAAAAAAAGTAAAAACCAAAATTTAATATTGTGGGAATGCCCACAAACACATAGTCAGCTTTTAGAAGATAAAGGATTTAGAAAAGGAGATGAGGGTGGGCTGTGAAATTGTCAGAAGAGTCAGCAAGTAAGTAAAAGCTCCACCGCCCTGTGGAAGAAGTTTCTTTTATGCAAGAGCAGAAAGTGAACAAATGTATTATACCAGCAAAAAGAGTTATATAGGGGCAATTGGACTTCTATGGTCATGACCAGAGGAGGCCAGAACATTGTTTACTGAATTACATTTACCTAGAAGTTTGGCGCAAGCAGAAGAAATGAAAAGAGAAAATTTTGACTTAATTTTAAAATGCATCTATTAAATGTTAAGAGATTTTGTGAACCCCACGAAATGAGCCGGATGAGTCAAGAGAATTATTAGGTCAAATGTAAACAAAGTTAACAGAGAAAATAAGTATTAATTGAGAGATAAAATGTACCACTTATTATTTCAGGCTCTTGTAGGTTTTAAGATGTGAAAACATATATATTCTATAGTCCTAAAATACAATCCTTAGCCTTCTGTTCTATAGGTTTATAAAAAAAAATCACATTCAACAAATGTTTTATAAAGAGAGTATGATGAAGTGACTCAATGTATGGCCTACAAACATGGGAATACCGCTAAGGGATGGAACGTTATTTGTAATCCTTCCCTAGAATAAAGACTAAAAGCAAAATCTCCCAAATAATTTGAGTACTTTAGTGATGGAGGACAAATACTTACATTTTTTCTACTTTAGAATGCATAGCTATTTGTCTTGAAAAATTTAGGCTAATATGTACACATATATGATAAACATGTACATATTTAAGTCAAATATACTGGGTGTGTCCCTAAAGTTATACATAAAGAAAATGAGAAATTTACCTAAATGTACCTTTATTTCCAAAATATCCATTATGAAATTTTATGAAGAGGTGGCCAACACATAGAACATATTTTGTAATTTCCCATTTTCCTGAATTATGTTAACTTTAGGGGTGACTTTTGTGACACTCTATATCTGTCGCATATGTGTATATGTGTGTATACATATACGTATACATATATGTACGTATCTCTATAGTATAGATGTGTGTGTATGTATATATATGTACATATACACAATTATTGCCGATACATGAATTCAATTATAACATTTATGGAAAAGTTATAACTGGGTAGACCGCCTCCTTCTCTCACAGTCCCTTTGATTTTAAAACTTATCATTCCCAGAACTGATGTTTCAGTACTAAATTACTCCCTGCTGTCTCTTTAAATCAGCACGGCAGATAGCAAAAAACCACATACAATATTATGTCATCCTTCTCAACTTTACCAGGAACTCAGAAATGCTGTGTCTGTCGGTAGTGAGCATTTGTGGCCTCAGGGAAGTGCTGAAATTGTTTGGCAAGTCTCATTTTCCATTTTCATGGTATTTTTATCTTGCTAAAAGAAGCTGTACAAAGAGCGATTAGCCAGCAAGACTGTGGGTTTCTAATTGATGCCCTGGCCTTTAAATCTGCCTTCACACAAGCTGCAATGTCCTAAAGAAACACTTTACTCAAGGGGCTATTAGGCAGAAATGCTCTTTCTTGATAAACGATGCCCTGCCCTTTCAATTTGTCTTTCTCAAGGTGGTTCTTTATTTAAGAGGTACGCTGAAGGAGGAGTCGGACGTATGAAGGGCTGAAGTAGATTTCTTACCATTATCTCATGCCTCCTAGCCCACTTTTTATAATATTCTTGATCAAAGTAGAAAGGAATTCCTTTTATCGTGAGAGATTTCAGAACAGTGATGCCTGTCCTCACTGCCGTATCCTATTGTTTTTCTTTTTGAGGGGAATATGAGGCCATCTGTGTTTAGTTCAAGCCCAGTAAGAATGGCTTCATGAAGGCCCCTTGGTGCACTTGATACACACTCCCTGGAAATATATGAAGAACAGCGGACTAGCGCCTGACATAGATCTGAAGCAGCTAAAAAATATAACTATATGACAATAACTGAATTGGCACAGGAGGAATCCTGCTGTGATGGGAAATGCCTATACTTCTGATGGAAAGGGACTGTGTGCTTGTGACCCATTAGAAAGAGCCTGAGAAAAGAGAAGAAAAGGAGTCAAGGCTCAGCTGAGGGATGAGTGCCACAGAGAGGCTGGTGAATGCACTGCTAGCTACCCCAGGAACAGCAGCTGGCTGCCACAAAGCACGTCCCCAGAAGCACCGATGGAGTCTCCAAAGAAGACTCAACTCTAAAGACCTGAGTGGCCCAGAAAGAGCAAATCCACCTACGTTTCCTCAACTAGATGTGAGTCTCACATTCCCCTTGTAACCTCGGCCCAGTCCTTCTTAGATAGTGATGAAATAAAAACTCTGATTAGAAGTGTGAAGGGATAAAAGAGGTAATTGGGGCAAGGAAGAGATAAATAGTAAATACATCCTCATCCCTGAATAAAGTACAGGGCTCAATACATAACTGTAACCAGTCCTAGTTGCCTTAAGTGTTATCTGTGAATAAAGATTGAAGTTGATCAATACTTTGGACAGAAAACTTTAATTACTGACTTATAAATTCAAAGGATGGTAGCATTTACTAAAGGTGATGGGAAAATTATTAGTCCACCTGAGCTTTTATGCGGTGGCAAGATGAGGGCTAACCCAGAAGAACAAACATGCGGGGAAGGGAGGGCAAAAGTGAAATTGCATTTTGCATAGATCCCGTAAGCTGTGCTGCTTTACCATGACAAGTTCATTTCAGAGTTACAAATATACTTAACTTCACTTTCTCATCATTGATACCTTGGCTTAATATGACCTTTACAAAATGATTTCTTCAGTTATTATCCTTAACTCTCTATCACATCGCCTGTTTTACAACAGTTATGAAGCTGCAACATAATCTTTCTCATGCATTTATTTCTTGCCGTTTCCATGTTGCCCAATAAAATGTAAGTTCCTGTGAAGAAAATGCTTTCTCTGCTAGAGACCAAAGTGTCTCCATAAATAAATGCGGAAAATGTTTTATAGACTGAGTGGGCATCATCGAAAAAGACTAATTTAGGAGGAGGAGCCAAGAACTCCTGACAAAATACATGTAACAGAAGGAAAAATATTAAAAATTAAAATCATTATGGATCAAAGACCTTGCTGTTCTAATTTGGTTTATATTTGTTTTGTGTTGTGTTTTTTTGTAATACTAGGATTCTTGTATATTCCACAAAGAAGAAAGTGAGAATACAAAATAATTTAGATTACATTTCTGACCACTCAGATTCATGGAGGCATAGAGATGTTTAGTTTTTTTTAGACCAAAAAAAAAAAAAAAAAGTGGAATTTGTAAATTATTGCAGCTTATTTTATTAAATCTAATTTCATGGAATATTTTTAGTTCTTATTACGTAAAAATAACCCAAAGATCTAGTTATATGCAGGAATATTTTCATATTTAACAGGGTAAAAATTGAAAATACTGGTGATCCTTGACCTTGGGTACCTGGAGGACAGCACAGGGAGCCATCCAGACAATCCAGGCTTAAAGAAGTATACCCCTTGGCCAAAATTCTCCAGTACAAATGAGAGAATAAAATTAGTTAAATATTCACAGAAATCAAAACGGTAAGTAGAAAACAATTTTTTAAAGATAAGAAAGGATTTATCTTAGGTCACAAGTCTAACCTCAGCAAATCTAAAGGAATACAAATCATTCCATGCATCTTCTCGGACCATCATGGAATAAAACTTGAGATGAGTAACAACAGGAATCTGCATACACATACAAAAACATGGAAGTTAAATAACCTTATGCTGAATGATAGCTGGGTCAGAGATGAAATCAAGAAGGAAATTGCCAAATTTCTGGAACAAAACAACAATGAAGACACGAACTATCAGAACCTCTGGGACACAGCAAAGGCAGTTCTAAGAGGGAAATTTATAGCACTGCAAGCCTTCCTCAGGAGAACGGAAAAAGAGGAAGTAAGCAACTTAATGGGACATCTCAAGAAACTGGAAATGGAAGAACAATCCAACCCCAAATCCAGTAAAAGAAAAGAAATAACCAAAATCAGAGCAGAACTAAATGAAATAGAAAACAAAAGAATAATACAACAGATCAATAAATCAAAAAGTTGGTTTTTTGAAAGGGTCAACAAAAGAGATAAACCTTTGGCCAACCTAATCAGGAAAAAAAGAGTAAAATCTCTAATCTCATCAATCAGAAATAACAAAGACGAAATAACAACAGACTCCTCAGAAATCCAAAAAATCCTTAATGAATATTACAAGAAACTTTACTCTCAGAAATACGAAAATCTGAAGGAAATCGACCATTACTTGGAAGTACGTCACCTTCCAAGACTTAATCAAAAACAAGTGGAAATGTTGAACAGGCCCATATCAAGTTCAGAAATATCATCAACCATACAAAATCTCCCCAAAAAGAAAAGCCCAGGACCAGATGGTTTCACGTCAGAATTCTACCAAACCTTTAAAGAGGAATTAGTACCTATACTACTAAACCTGTTCCAAAAGGTAGAAAAAGAAGGAAGACTACCCAACACATTCTATGAAGCAAACATCACCCTGATCCCCAAACCAGGAAAAGACCCAACAAAAAAGAAAATTATAGACCAATATCACTAATGAATATAGATGCAAAAATATTCAACAAGATTCTAACAAACGGAATCCAGCAACATATCAAACAAATCATACATCATGACCAAGTCGGTTTTATCCCAGGGTCTCAAGGCTGGTTCAATATACGTAAATCTATAAATGTAATACAGCGCATAAACAAATTAAAAAACAAAGACCATATAATTCTCTCAATCGATGCAGAAAAAGCTTCTGATAACATCCAACATCCATTCATGATTAGAACACTTAAGAAAATTGGTATAGAAGGGACATTTCTTAAACCGATAGAGGCCATCTACAGCAAACCCACAGCCAATATCATATTGAATGGAGTTAAATTGGAATCATTTCCACTTAGATCTGGAACCAGACAAGGCTGCCCATTGTCTCCATTGCTCTTTAACATTGTAATGGAAGTTTTAGCCACCGCAATTAGGGAAGAAAAGGCGATCAAGGGTATCCATATAGGGTCAGAAGAGATCAAACTTTCGCTCTTTGCAGATGATATGATTGTATATGTGGAAAATACTAGGGACGCTACTACAAAACTCTTAGAAGCGATTAAGGAATACAGCAGTGTCTCAGGTTACACAATCAACATTCATAAATCGGTAGCCTTTATATATACCAAAAATAGTCAAGTTGAAAAAACAATTAAGGACTCTATCCCATTCACAGTAGTACCAAAGAAGATGAAATACTTGGGAGTTTATCTAACAAAGGACGTGAAAGATCTATATAAAGAGAACTATGAAACTCTAAGAAAAGAGATAGCTGAGAATGTTAACAAATGGAAAAATATACCATGCACATGGTTGGGAAGAATCAACATTGTTAAAATGTCCATACTACCCAAAGCAATATATAATTTCAATGCAATCCCCATTAAGGTTCCACTGTCATACTTTAAAGATCTTGAAAAAATAATACTTCATTTTATATGGAATCAGAAAAAAACTCAAATAGCCAAGACATTACTCAAAAGTAAAAACAAAGCAGGAGGAATCACGCTACCAGACCTCAGACTATACTACAAATCGATAGTGATCAAAACAGCATGGTACTGGCACAAAAACAGAGAAGTAGATGTCTGGAACAGAATAGAGAACCAAGAGATGAATCCAGCTAATTACCGTTATTTAATCTTTGACAAGCCAATTAAAAACATTCAGTGGGGAAAAGATTCCCTATTTAACAACTGGTGCTGGGTGAACTGGCTGGCAACCTGTAGAAGACTGAAACTGGACCCACACCTCTCACCATTAACCAAGATAGACTCTCACTGGATTAAAGATTTAAACCTAAAACATGAAACTATAAAAATACTAGAAGAGAGTGTAGGGAAAACCCTTGAAGAAATTGGGTTGGGCAAGTTTTTTATGAGAAGGACCCCCCCCAGGCAATGGAAGCTGCTTCAAAAATACACTACTGGGACTTGATCAAACTAAAAAGCTTCTGCACAGCCAAGAACACAGTAAGAAAAGCAAGCAAACAGCCCTCAGAATGGGAGAAGATATTTGCAGGTTATGTCTCTGACAAAGGTTTAATAACCAGAATCCACAGAGAACTCAAACGCATTAGCAAGAATAGAACAAGGGATCCCATTGCAGGCTGGGCAAGGGACTTGAAGAGAAACTTCTCTGAAGAAGACAGGCGCATGGCCTTCAGACATATGAAAAAATGCTCATCATCTTTAATCATCAGAGAAATGCAAATCAAAACTACTTTGAGATATCATCTAACTCCGGTGAGACTAGCCTATATCACAAAATCCCAAGACCACAGATGTTGGCGTGGATGTGGAGAAAAGGGAACACTTTTGCACTGCTGGTGGGAATGCAAATTAATACATTCCTTTTGGAAAGAGATATGGAGAACACTTAGAGATCTAAAAATAGATCTGCCATTCAATCCTGTAAGCCCCCTACTGGGCATATACCCAGAAGACCAAAAATCACACCATAACAAAGATATTTGTATCAGAATATTTATTGCAGCCCTATTCATAATTGCTAAGTCATGGAAAAAGCCCAAGTGCCCATGGATCCACAAATGGATCAATAGATTGTGGTATATGTACACCATGGAATACTATGCAGCCTTAAAGAAAGATGGAGACTTTACCTCTTTCATGTTTACATGGATGGAGCTGGAACATATTCTTCTTAGTAAAGTGTCTCAAGAATGGAAGAAAAAGTACCCAATGTACTCACCCTTATTATGAAACTAATGTAGGACCTTCACATGAAAGCTATAACCCAGTTATAACCTAAGAATAGGGAGAAAGGGGAAAGGGGGGGAGGGAGGGGAGAGGGAGGTGGAGGGAGGGGGATTAATGGGATTACACCTGAGGTGCATCTTACAAGGGTATATGTGAATCCTAGTAAATGTGGAATGTAAAGGTCTTAGCAAAATAATTAAGAAAATGCTACAAAAGCTATGTTAACTAATGTGATGAAAATGTGTCAAACGATCTATGAACCAAGTGTATGGTGCCCCACGATCATACTAATGTACACAGCTATGGTTTAATAAAAAAAAAAAAAAGATAAGAAAGGATTTGATAACAAGAAAATTTAGGAAATTTAGGAAAAAGAAAGTAATACAAAGATTTGATAAAGCATCATATGTTTTTCAAAAATGAACTTTCAGAGACTTTTCTTAAATAAAGGAAAAAGGAGAATTTTTTTTTTAAGTTCTACTCAATGGCCAAAACTAAAGATCAACTTCCCCTAACTTGTATGAAACAGACCATCCTTGAAATATATTTTATTACCCACTGATAGATAATGGATTTTATGGAATGAATTATGGATATAGGTAAGTCATGTACATAATATTATATAACTTTTCCAAAAATATTGCAAAAGCACATGCATTTGTTGAGAGAATTTTTTTTTTTTTTGGAAATAAAGGCAAGCTAAAATGTATAATAAATAAATCAAATAAAAATCTTCTCCAGAGTTTATAGTCAAAGCACAAAATGTAAATGCATTTCCCTATACTTTCCCTCTAAATAATGAATTTTAATAATTTAAGGAAAAGTAATAAAATACTCATTTTTCATCTTTATTCTAGAAGGCACGTACTCTGAGGACGAATAATGCAAGAAGTCTTGGAATGGAAGCATTGGAACAAAAAATTATTTCTTCTGGATTCCTTCCTATGGTATAGATTTTCTTTCTTTGATAAGAGATGATATCAAAACATCACTAGCAGCTTAATATTGCTTTACTGAGACTCATAATGAGAACAAAATATTGGAGACACATTTTCTTATAGCTGTTTCTCCAGAGTAGGCTAATTATTTCATGGTTAATAAGGATAACATTTTCACCTAAAATAATGTTTTAATCATGAATCTATGGAATTAAACAAGATGTAAATAAAATAGTACAAGTAAAAAAAAATGCATGCTATTAAAAATGTCTTTATAAACTAATGCCAATGGTAAACACATTCAAAGTGTATCCATGGGGGGAGAGTGAAAAACACTATCATCAGTTAAAAATCAGTTTTTGTGAAGAAAGCTTTGGTAATGATGGAAACCTGTACCAGAAATTTACTAGTTCAAACAATGGACATTGGCAAATTTCAGCTGGCAAATTCAGAAATCAGATCAGACACTGTGAACTTTGCTATTGATTATTGCTGGATCACTTGGATACAGGGTAGATACTGTTGCCCTGAGCTCCTGGTGCTGGCTATAAAAAACAAAAAAAAAATTCTCACAGTCCTGCAACAAAGAGCTAATTATCTTAAGGAAATATGAAGATTTAGCCAAAATTCAGGTTTGGAATGGCTAACTCTATTCCAGGTAATTGAATATTGATGTCTGATAATTGAATATTAGACTACCCCCAAGTCTCTGCCTTTGAGGTGAATGCTATTCTGAAAAGGCCAGAAGAAAAGAGCCATGCAGTACATTGTGTGATGTTAAAATGTGGCTTGAGTATAGTTCAACTAAGGCCTCCAGGAACATATAACCATGGAACAGATAACTCAGCACAGGGAATATGGGAGAACTCTGACTACCTTCTGCAAAGTGTTTTCAGGAATAAGAAGTTCATTAACTGGGAGACAACTGGGGACAAAGAATGTTAGGAAAATTGCACACAAGTAAAAGCAAGGATGGTTGGGTGAAATCTTTAGGAATGTTCAAGTAACTGATATAAATGTGAATCTGGGCAGATAAACAACCATTTGTTTGTAGGATTAAATTTATGAATTAACTTCATGAGAACGTATATAAAATTTACTAGAAATTAGCATTTTAATCAGAAGAATAAATTATTTGTTGGTATAGATTATTTCCAAAGCATCTGCTATAATGGATTCCCCTAAATGCTTTAATAATATTCCATAACAAAAATTAAACGAGGCTTTCAAAATTCTAAAATACTCAGTTTGTTAGTAAATTTCTTTTTTAGACAGAGCCTCAAGCTGTCACTCTGGGTAGAGTGCTGTGGCAACCTCCAACTCAACTCCTGGGCTCAAGCGATTCTCTTGCCTCAGCCTCCCAAGTAGCTGGGACTACAGGTACCCGCCACAACTCCTGGCTATTTTCTTTCTTTCTTTTTTTTTTTTTTTTTTTTTGTTGCAGCTGTCATTGTTGCTTGGCAGGTCTGGGCTAGATTCGAACCCGCCAGCTCACGTGTATGTGGCTGGCACCTTAGCCACTTGAGCCACAGGGACCCAGCCTGTTAGTAAATTTCTATATTTCTATTTTATTCCTCAGGTGATCTTAAGTAATGAAAACATCTCCCTGAATGAAAATTTCATTTCCTCTTTTACTTATGTAAAATATCATTAACATTAGCTGTTAAATTCATCAGCTCATGTGCAAAGGGAACATTTTTCTTCTAATGTGTTAATAACCTCAAGGTACAATAGTTTTATTGATTTAACCTCATAGACAATATGACATAGTTGGAGCAACATCTGAAATTACTGATGAGAAAAAAGTAGTCCTGTAATTATTGAAGTCACTATTTACACATAAAGTGATTATAAAATGTATGTGTCTGTCTTGGTATGTAATAAGAATGGGGTAGTCCTATAACCAATTTACTAGGGAATAACTATAGAAATAAAAAATGACAAACAAAATAAGTAGAATCAGTTGAGACATTAAAAATGTATATGTTCCACTTTAAAGTGCATAAAATTTGCTTCTATGAAATTTCACAATTTTTCTCGCTGTGTTAAGCATGCACTTAGCATCCTACACTGCACGCATTGTATGTAAGAGTTCCAATTCTACCTATTTTCATTTTGGGTTGAAAATTTAAGACCAGAAATGTATGCATATCACATAATAAATGGCAGAATTCAGTTTCAAGTCAGATGTCAAGAACCTAAAAGCTCCTCGTTTATATGTACTCCATGAACTATGATTCTAAATTATTTTCATTAATTTTAATATAATAAAATGAAAAATAAAATTGGCACTGGGTCTATTTATATTAATGCTAGCTCTGTTGTTACCATGTGTCGTTTCTAGCATTCACTAGTTTTTAAACAATTTGAAAAGCTGCGTTTTTCCTTGTGAAAACCACACATGGCTGTTATCACATGATTCTTTTTCAACTTGGGTTTTCAATGTTTTAGCTGATTGTAACCTTCACTTTAAATGGGGGCAAACGTAGAAGTATTTAAAAGGAATAAACAAATAAAGAATAACCTTTGGCATGAAAAGCTCCAAAATACTCGTGAGTATTTGATGATACCAGTAAACTAAGGTGAAGCGTGCCACTGGCATTTGGAACAGCTAGTGTTATAGCAAATCATTAACCTTTTTCATCTTGAAAATATATGAATAATATCCAGGAAAAGGCATGAGTGTAGGTAAAGCATATGAACCGCTAGCTCACGAATGCTCTATCCATGACTGTAAAAACACTTATTTGATCATTAATTGTTTTAGGTTAAAACTTTCCATGTTTCCTGTTTTATTACTTTACTTCTTTTCTTATTTAAACATTCAAATATATAGAAAACAATGTAATTAACACTCTTGTACTCTCAAATTTCCTTTAAATCTTAATATTTTCCACCTTAAGCATGGTCTATTTTTGTTTCAAAAAATGAACATTACAGATAGAATAAGAAAACTCCCCCTTCTCAATCCCATTGACTCTTCTTTCTTAACAGAAGTCACCAGTAGCTCGGAGTATAGTTTGAATCCTATATATGCATAAAAATATATGTAATTTACACATCAACAAAATCGAATGGTAAATTTTATACTAATAATTTGGTTTGACTCCATTTTATGTTTTGAGATGCATCTGTTTTTCTATATGTGCTTATGTTTTATTCATTTTAATTAATTATATGCTTTTCTACAATTAGAATAATCAGATGTCAACATTTTTTCAATCTTACTGGTGTGAAGCAGGATTTTATTAATTTGTATATCACAAATTACTAGTGATTTTAAAGATATTTTATTAATCTTTCTGAATTTTTACATGTTTGTATTCCAGAAATTTTTTCTTTTGAATTATTTGTTATTTTCCTATTAATATGTAAGAGGTTATTTTTTAGTTGTAATAGATATGATTTCTATCTAAGAATATATTTTCTACAAAACTGTATCAGTATATAAATTAAAAATCAATGAATCATATTTTCTAATATATTTCCTAGAAGTCCCTGCGTTTGATGTTATATTTTTAAAGACATTCGGTACTCAAATATCACATATTTTGCCATATTTACTGTAACATTTAATGTCTTGAATGTGACAAGGTAATTTACTCATCTTAAATTCCCCTGCTCATCCAGGAATATCCATTTTATACATGGATAGCCAATTATTCTGGCACCATATATTGGTAACAATTTAATTTCAATCATAAATAATGTAACTTCTGTCATACAGCAAGCTTTCATATTTTTGTGGGTATCCCATATTTGTGAATCTCTATTTGTTTTTATCAGTGTTTACCAAAGCTTATCCTATAATCCATAGTAATAAAAAAAAAATACCTATCTGATAATTGGTTCCTCAAAATTGAATTCTGTTTCCTTGTCCATTATCCTTCCATGGAATTCTAGAGTCATCTTGTCCAACTGAATAAAGAAAAATAAAGCTTACATATTTTTATATAGGTATTGCATTGAATGTATAGATTAATATAAAGGAAATGTACCTCACTGTGTCTTTTAATAAGTAAAAATTTTATAACTTTGCATTTATGAAGATTTTCTAAACATGTCCTTAAATAGTTTTTTTTTCTTTTTTTAATTGTTGGAGATTCATTGAGGGTACAATAAGCCAGGTTATCCTTAAATAGTTTTATAAAATTCTTCACCCACTGAGTACTTTATGAAGTGTTAAGTGTATGTAAAAATGAACTGTTAGCTATTATGTTGACTAAACGTTATTTACTACTGTATAGAACTATAAATATCTTCAATTTCTGTAAACAATCTTTACTTTTCGATCTTTCTGAACTTCCTAATAGTTTGTCTTTAGATTACTTTGAATTGTATAGGCAGTTTTTTTTTATGTGGCTTCTCATTATTTTAAATGTGATTTGTTTGTCCTCAAAGCTGCCATCATCTGTACAATGCTGAAGAATGAAGGTGATAGCAGACGCATCAATTAACTTATTTACGATACTGCTAAAAATTCTCTTAAAGTTCCCACTAAGTACATTTGTTATTGAATTTCAGTGGATTCCCTTCATGATGTTCCTTAATAGTTTCTATTATTTCCAGTTTGCTGGAGGTTTTCTTTACATTGCTAATAAGCATTTAATTTAGGCTGGACGCTATGGCTCATGCCTGTAATCCCAGCACTCCAGGAGGCCAAGGTGGGGGATCACCTGAGCTCAGTTCAGTTCCACACCAGCCTGAACTATATGTAGACCCCACCTCTAAAAATCTCCCGGCACGTGGCAGGTGCCTGTGTCCCAACCACTGAGGAGGCTGAGGGAAGAAAATCCTTGAGCCCAGGAGGTTGCTGTGAGCTATGATGCCACAACACTCTACTAAGGGTGACAAAGGGAGACTACGCCTCAAAAAAAAAATAATAATAACTTGATTAAATAATTTTTACACACACTCATGAGGAATTTTGTATGGTAAATTTTCATAGTTTGTGTATGTGTAAAATTTTTTTGTAGTTTTTTTAAAGATAAATAACTATAGATATCTAGTCTAACACATACATTGCCCTAGGAATTTAAACATATTTATCGTTTGTTGCTCATCAGAAGTCTGTTTTTAAGTTTTATCATCAGAATACTCTGTTTACAGATAGTTTTCATATTATCTCTTTCTTCTTGAAGTTCTGCAGTTTCAACTTTGTGAGTCTAGTTTTGAATCTATTTTCTTTATCTTGATAAGGTTTTACTTCGTAGAGTTTTCAATTTCAAAGCTTTAATATTCCTTGTAGAAAATTCTCTTTCTCTAACGATTCCTTACATTCTTTGTCCTCTGGTCTTGGGAACTCCTATTTGACAAATGGTGGCCCTTTCAATCTTCTTTTTTTATTATATTTCTAAAGTTTGCTTTCACAGTTTCGGTTTAATTTTATTATTCTGAAATAGTTTCTGGGTGATTTCCTAAAACCCCTTTGGTGAATTTATCAATTCACAAAATGACTTTTTGATGTATCAAGTCTATAATCAGTCGAGTGTAATGATATTCACTTCAAAACATAATATTTGGTTCTTTATCATAGCAACCTGCTCTTATGCTACCAATCTTTATTTTAAAAGACATTTACTTTCTGTTATTGAGTATTCTTTCTAAATTGAATCCTTCTGAAAATTATTTTTAAACTTATTTTAGGGTATTTTATTATCTGTGTTATTATTTTAATTTTATGTAAAATGACTAAGCTTGCTGGTATTCATCTTTTTTTAATTAATGCAGTTATATTTATTACTATTAAAATTTATCATGTATTTCTTTCTCTTTTGATTCGCAAGGCCATAATAGACAGGAGGTATTTTTGTTTGATATCTCTGTCTCTCTCTCTTTCCCTCTCTTTCCTCTCTCCATTCATCCCACATTTTCTAACAAATTTGTGTGGCCTCTACCAGTGCCTTGGCCTCCATTCCAGAAATAAGTCCTCTTGGATTTACATCCCATTGTTGGATCACTGATATTGCAATATTACCCCATTGCTAGAGAAAAGTATGTTTCAATCTCTGGCCACCAGCTATGTTGTGTTGTTCCAGCTTCCCATACCTGAGAATTGCCTTAAATCAATTCCTTGCTGGAAACAATGATAAATTGTAGGGGGTTATTCTGTTTGTTTCTTTTAAATATCCTTTAAAGACAACTCCAGTCTCTACCTATAAAACGGAGTCTACTGCAGCCCCCAAGAATGAGAAGTATTTTGGAGATGTTAAAAACCTGGTCAAGACTATGTTTCCATAGTTCTTGATTTAAAGTGGAAATATCTGAAAATCTCTTTTAAAAATTTTCAGATTAATCTGAGAGTATGAACTATTGTTATAATATTTGTTTTTGTTAGTTTTGAACCTGTTGTAGTTTTGTCCCACACCCAGAAAGTGTGCCCTATACTCTTAATTTGTGCCCATAAGGTGGGAGCACACTGATCCTCCTCAACCTTCCCTCTCTCCCTTCCCCCCAACTTGAATTGAATTAAGTTTTTTTCTTGTGTGGACATGTATTTGTTCATCTACTGGCTTCATATTAGTACTGAGTACATTGGATACTTGCTTCTCCGGTCTTGTGATACTTTACTAAGAAAAATGTGTTCCACCTCCATCCAGGTTAATACAAAAGATGTAAAGTCTCCATCTTTTCTTATGGCTGAATAGTGCTCCATGGTGTACACATGCCACAGTTTATTAATCCATTTATGGGTTGATTGGCTCTTGAGTTGTTTCCACATCCTGGTGATTGTAAATTGAGCTACAATAAGTAATCTAGTGCAAATATCCTTATGATAAATTGATTTTTTTTCCTTCTGGGAAGATACACGGTAACAGAATTATGGGATCAAATGGAAGGTCTATTTTGAATATTTTGAGGGTCTCCATCATCTGGCAAGCTTTTAAAAAAATCGATGCTCAGGCTCCATACCTATGGTCACTTGTTACTTGACTTTGTCAATGTGGGGAATACCGAGAGTATTTAGAAGTCACTGGTGGTTCTAGCGCATTGGCCAATTTGAGACCCAAAGTACACCATATCTTGACTTAAGCTGCACCCATCATTTTGTATTTCTCTTTGTTTCTGTTCCACAGAGGTGTTCATAGTCTTGAACTGCTAAACATGCTTTCTTTAGTCGGTGTTGAAGATGAAATAGGTGTCCATTAAATACTTGATTGTCAGCTTCTTAAGAAAGTTGACTCAAAATAATAGCCCTTCCAAAATTATTCCTAAAGTACTCATTAATGTGACATAATTTACTTACCATTGAAGGCGTATGGGGCACTACATTAGGAACAACAGAAAGGACTGAGTGAGCTTTAAAATTAGAACGTGAAGAAGACACGTAAACACAATAATCTCAAAAAAAAAATACTTAAACCCTGGAAGCTGTAATAAAACAAATGAAGAGCTTTGTTAATCCTGAATTAATAAAAACTGGAGAAGAAAGAGGTAGGCATGAGAAAATTCAAGGTAGGCTCAAGGAAGCAAAATAATGTATTTTTAAAAAATGGAATTTTGAGAAAGCTCAGGAGAAAAATATGCACCTAAGTTCAATTTTTAGGGCCTTCGAATGCGGGCATGGGAGTGAACAAGTAAAATCGTTAATGCTTTGACACATTTTTCAGACTTATAAGTACAAAGCCTTTAGAGGTTTTTTAAGGAACATATATAAAGTTAATATTTGAATCTCTGGTTTACAGCACTGGTTTAGTAGTAGAAACATCTATTTCAAATAAAATCTTACGTGAAATCACAATATTTAAAACAGGTCAAGTCCAAGATCCTCTGTTTAAACTGTAAATGGCTCACAGTAATTCTCTTCAAGCTAAAGCTTTGACTGAGGCTATACCAAGGAATCACACAAAAATGGACATCAGATTAAAAACTTCTGAGGTGAGGACATCTTGACCTAATTATTTATTTAGCTTCCAATTAATTTTACTTGGCTTTCTGTAAATCCCATAATATCATCTATGTTACGTGCCTCTACTGCCATGTGGTCCAGTTTATGGGGTAGCTAATGCATAATAAAACAAGTATCATAAAATATTTGTTATATTTAGTATAACATTGACCTTGCTAGTGCTGAAGTACATTATTCAAAGTGGTTCCTTTGACTTATGAGAATAATTAGTCCCAAGTCTATTATTTAAATATTTTTATAGGTCACATATTAGTCTGTTCCAAAAAGATTTCATAGTTTTATTTATTCTATTATCATAATCTTTTCCCCAGACATTCTACTTTTATAAAAAATTGATTAATTCCTTATATATGTACAGATACACATATATACACATATATGCCTACACATAATACCAATCTTAAAAATTCATTTCTGTGAATAATTATTTCATTTAATAATAGAGATGATTTCTGAAATTGATTATGTAGTTATTTTAAATGTATATAAAGTTGTGCTTTTCATTGATATAGTGAACAGCCCTTCTGAAAACACAGTTGAGAAAAAATGGTCTTCTGTATCAAAAGAAGAGAATAAATGGCATATGTACACTTTTACGGGGATGCCTACTTTGTGTATGTGTTTGTTGTGTGAATAAAAGAAGCTCATAGTTATTTCCTGAGAAATTGATAAATGACAGAAATTTACAAGTATCAAGGGCTATTGGACCAAGCTTGCAAATGTTTTCCTTCGAATCAAATAATTCAAAAGTGACGTAGGAGAAAAGTCAGGATTCAATCCTCTGCAACAGTTTTCAGGCCTTTGATTCTTGGTAATATGAACGGTCACCGCCTAAACTTCACTAGTTATTGCAAAGGGACATTCTGAAATATGTTCTTTCTTTTTAAGGTAAAAGTAAACAGAGAGAAAGAAGAAAGAGAAGGAGAAGGAAAGGAGAGAGAGAGGGAGGGATGGATGGAGGGAGGGAGGGAGGGAGGGAGGGAGGAAGGAAGGATTAAGAGATCAGTTTATTAAACCAAAATGACAAAAACAATTCAATGGTGTTTCCCCCACCACCAAACTGTGCCTGGCGGTTTTAATATATGTATATAAACTAAGCAATTAAACTTAAAATGATGTATGAATTTCCCCGGAAAATGAAATCCCAAGCCTCATCTGTCAAAAATGACAACAACTGGACTTTGTCATTCGGTCAGCAAAGGCCCCAGAGGAAGTTAAATTAAAGCAACAGGGGAATGAGTTGCTTTTGGCTGAGAACATTTCTGATGGTGCTAATTATCGTCTTGAACATAGGAATAGGTCGGTGGTAAAAGGCTGGTGGAAAGGCTGCCAGGTTTTGAGACTGTGTCTATGCAAGTCCCTGGAATTTGGCATGGTTGGAAGGTTTGCTCCTTCAATTTGCTACAGGCCATTTATGTGACTGTATAACAGTGGAGCCCCAGAAAATATGTTCTGTGCCTTACTTGATCATAGGATCACGAGGAAGCATAATAGTCACTATTGTTTTCCCTACTCGGAACTTGCAGTATGATTTAGATTTTTTGAAGAGGTAAGTGCTCTATCTTGGAATCTTCCACCTTAACTACCACCCTTGAATTTGTTTTGAGAGCAAACTATCCAACAAAGTGAATGTCAATGCCTGCGTATACTTACCATATTTGCACTAATGTGCATGGATGCAGACATTTTGAGCATATATTTATCTTACCTGTGTGTGTAGCACTTTTTACAAGAAAAAAAACCAACACATATTTAAAATGAGCCATAGTATAATATAAAGTGTCTTGTACTGGAGTCAGGAAGCTGGCCTTCTATTCCTCATTTTATTATGAAACAATTATAGTTTATCTGGTAAGACTGAGTAATAGAACTTGGACCCCAGATCTTCTGACTGCAGGCTACAAAGTTGCCTTATACTAATTGCCTGACAATTTTGTATCTCTGAAATGAAGGACTGAAAGTCAGAGAGGAAAATTTGTAAGCTGGTGATTTGTAATAATTCAGGTCCTGTGCTACTTCTCTGTAAGTATTATCTCAGATAAACCATAAAACCCCATTGAATCTATTTGCTAAATCTAAAACAGTGATGCTAGACGATAAATGCACCTTATAACTGTGCCCATGGCTAGACCAGGAAACAGTGTAGAAAACCTCTCACAATCACTTTGGCTACTATCTTCCCATATTATGGCTTTTAGATAGAATTTACAGAATGTCTTACAAACCAAAGTGCAACATTACATTGTACAAAGCTGCTTCCTCTCTTCAAACATGAACTTGGTCTTTTTCATTGGTGATGTTGAAGATGAAAAAAGTAGCGGTAGAGGGCAATATGCCCACTATTCTTTCTATGAACCAGGACCACTCTAAGAACTTTATATGCACTAAATCATTTTATCTATATGGCAAACTATAATACAGTTACTATTTTTATCATCCCCATTTTACAAAGAAACTGCAACATACAGAGACTTGGTTTTCCTAGGGTCCCCCAGATAGCAAGTAGTTTATGAATTCAAATTTAGTCAGTCTGGCTCATGGCAATCATGACCTTAAACCACGGAGTTACATTTAATTCTACTTCATGCATTATTGCTTTTTAACCTGGGTAATGCTCCTACTTATTAACTTTGCTCACGTCTGCTAAAGTCACATCACTTAGGACCTCTGACAGTGGACCTACTTTGAGCTGATGTCTACTTGAGCTCCCTCCTCAACTTCATTGTCTTGTTCACAGTCACTTTGGCACAAAGCAACCAAGCCAATTGTTACAGATCAGGTCTTCTCTACCCCAAACCTTTGAGAGATTCTTTTATCTTTCACATAAAATCTAAACTCCTTAATCTAGTGCTCAAAGCTTTTCCTTATGTACTCAGCCCACATTTTTTTTTTCTCTTCTGCAAATCAACCAAATTATACTTCCAAAACTGAAATGCTTCACAGTGTCTAAAAATGTCCTGTTCTTTCTCCTGTTATGTCTTCAATAGCGCCATAGAAACACACTCTTCTCAAACCCAATTTCTGCCACTCAGACTCTATCTCTGATGTAGAGTACAGCTTATGTGTAATTTTAACCATGACATTCTTCCTAATCCTCTCAGCCTAGAAGTTGATTCTCTTCTTCTGGACATAATTGGTACAAAGCTCACATTTTTCTTATGGTAGTTACATGGCGCTATGGTACATTTGCATCACCATGTTTGAGTGTGTGAATGTATTATAATAGGTCAACCATTTCAAGATTTATACGTCATCTTTGCAGCATATCTATAATACTTTGATCAACTAATTCCCTGTACGTATTTCTTGAGTTACCAACTGAATGAATAACTCAGTAAATTGTATTAGCATTAATGGTTTCCTGCCAAGTCAATTTAATTGTCTGTTAGTTTAATAGATCTTCAATGGATTTGTTAGTACATTGTATACATGCTTTAAAAAAAAAAGATGACAAAAAGGAAAAGGGAACTTAGGAAGCAGAGTAAACTAAAGTGACACTTATGATTGGTAGTAGCTGCAGAAGTTCCGTATCTGCAGAAACTTACTTCAGTCCTGCCAAAACATTTTGATAGATTAGCAGAGTTCAATAAAGACAGTAGCCATCAATTAAACAATCAACTCTAATACCAAAAACAGAAATGCCAGGTATAATCAATAAAATCTTTGATCTAAAAGAAATCTGTCATTTAATAAACATACTCATTAAATTTCAGGAGATTTAAATCAGGGATTCTGCGACCTTTAAGAAAGTCAGGCTCTGACAGTAATCAAATATTTGCTAATTAATGTTGTGATGTATTATATGTGAAAGTGACATAAAATGTGCATCCATGCGTATACATTTGTGTACGTACAATATTTTCAATCCAAAGGTTTGTTCGAGTAGTAAAAAGTAAATCAACTCCCTCCCTGTTGCCTTCAGACAAGATGAGAACTCCCGAGAAGCACAAGGAGGAACTCAAGAGGCAGCTCCAAACTGGCACCTGCCTCTGTTGTTTTGTCTGAATACTCTGTGACAGACACTTTGTCTCCAGATGACAGTATTTCATCACCTTCATGAGATTAAACTCACTTTCAAATATTGGTGCCAACGCTGTTCAAATATGTCAGCAGAGCAGAAAATTCAATAAAAATCCCTGAGGGTGAGATGCCAATTAGGGCTAACGATGCCAAGGTTTGCTCTGGAGGTTGGGGGAAATAAGGGGCCTCTGGGGCTGATGTAAATAGCCGTTTTCTAAGCACTTATTTGTATTATAGTCCTACTAGAGCTTAGGGATTTTGAAATTTCCTATCCTTTTTTTCTGTGGATAGGTGGGGGAGGGTGGGATTTGACTTGGTAGTGATGTTTAATGCATTGCAGTACACGGCCTGAAACTATTTACACAACTTATAACACTACAAGTTATCGAATAATGTGTGAAAACTACACTCAGGCTTTGAAAATCTACTTTTATTATTTACCTCGATATTAAATTCTCACAACTCTCCATTAAGCTTCATTTGAGAGACGATGGAAGAGTCTTAGCCTCTCACCACATGTCAGCAAAAGATTATATATATATATATATATCATATATAAAAAATATAATATATGAAATACATATAAAATATTTAACTTAATAAATGATAGGATAGCATATACAATGTATAAGTATACATATTCAATATATAATTATATATATATACTATTGTTATGCTTCCTTCTCAATTCTTGTGTCTCTCTTTTCCAAAATGTCACAAGAAAGTAATTAATTTTCAAATCTTTGTAAGTCATTGGTGAGTTATATAATGATAGCTATTAAATATTATCTATGTTATAACCTAGCTTAATAGATAAGGTAGGAAGTTATGCAGCAGAGATATGGGGAAATGGGACCAAGAACAGGTTATTTCCTGAGGATAGCTGAGGTACAGGAAGGAAAATGAAAGGATATAAACCCAACTTATTAATTTTTTTTTTAGGATGCTGCTTTAAAACTGGTTGTTTTTTTTTTTAAACTTAATTTTTATTAAATCATAACCATATATTTTGGGGGTACAATGTGATGATTTTTATATTATGTGGAATGCTTATATCAAACTGATTAACATAACCATCACCTCACTTCCATATTGTTTGTGGTAAGACATTTATAATATACTCTTAGTTGTTTTGAAATGTACCCTTGCATTGTGCACATTAGGTGAGATCCCTCCCTCTACTTGTCCTCCCCCAGCCCCTGCCCTCTCCCTCCTCTTCCCTCCTTTCTGGACTATATTTGTATTTTATCATTCATATGAATGTGTAAATGACCATATATTGGTTCCATAATAGTATTGAGTACATTGGATACTTTTTTTCCCCATTCTTGAGATACTTTTCTAAGAAGAATATGTTCCAGCTCTAACCAGGTAAATATAAAAGATGTAAAATATCCATCTTTTTTGATGGCTAAACAGTATTCCATGGTATACATCTACCACAATTTGTTAATCAATTCATGGATTGATGGGCATTTGTGTGCCTTCCACCACTTGGCTATTATGAATTGGGCTGCAATAAACATTCTAGTGCAAAAGTCTTTGTTGTAAAATGATTTTTGTTCATCTAGGTAGATACCTAGTAATGGAATTACAGGATCAAATAGTAGATCAACTTTTAGTTCCTTGAGAATTCTCCATACTTTTTCCTCCTTTTTGCTAATTTCCATTTACCTGTATTATAGATGTTCATCCATTCACCCTGAGTCTTTTTTTATCCTTTGAGGTAAGATAAATCTCTTGTCAGCAACAGATGCCTGGCCTGAGCTTTTGTATTCAGTCAGCCAACCTGTACCTCTTTAGAGACAATTTAAGCCATTCAATTAATTGAGAGAATTGACAGATATAGTAGTTTTTCCATCATGTTTTTCAAAGGTCCAGAGCATATTTTTAATCCTTTCACCATTGTGGAAGATAGGTTTTGTTTGATGAATTGTGGGTGAGTTTATTTTGGTGTTTTGGTGGTAGACCATCATGCTGGTCATTATGGAAATGGGTCTTAGTATTTCCTGGAGTGCTGGTTTAGTTATGGCAAATTTCCTCAACATGTGTATGTCAGTAAAGTATTTGATTTCTCCATCACAAATGAAACTCAGTTTAGTTGAATACAGGATCCTGGGCTGAAAGTTTTTTGTTTTTTTTTTTAGAAGATTGAAGGTCAATGACCATCCTCTGGCTTTAAAAGTTTCAGCTAAAAGATCTGCAGTCATTCTGATATTTCTCCATCTGTAGGTAATGCTTTCTTATATCTGGCTGCTTGCAGGATTTTCTCCTTCATATTAATTTATGGAAAGTTAATTATAATGTGTCTAGGAGCTTTATTTGAATTGAGTCTTGCTGGGCTTCTGAAACTATCTACTATCTGAATTCCTGTATCTCTTGCAATGCTTGGGAAATTCTCCTCCATAATATCTTGGAGTAGAGCATCTGTGCCTTTAGGTCCATCTTCTTCTTTAAGAATTCCTATAAGTCATATGTTTGATCTTTTGGAACTCTCTCAAGGAATGTTCTGTTTTTATTTTCCATTTTTCTCCCTCTTTGAATGGTTGAGATCATGCAAAAGACTTGACTTTAATTTCGTAGATTCTTTCTTCTGTCTGCTCAACTCTGTTACTGAGGGATTTACTGTATTTCAAAGCTCCTTGAATAACTTTTTCAATTCCTTGAGCTATGCTATATCTTTTCTCATTATGTCCATATCCTTGGTGACTTTGTCTTTGAATTCATTAATTTCTTGAGACATCTTTTGAACTACCCTGCAGATTTCTATTTCCATCTTTTCCTCCCTTCTAGTCTTAATATTTGCCATCCATATTCTGAATTTTAGTTCTGACAATTCAGCCATTTGTCCATGGACAGCATTTTCTGTTGTATCTCCTTTGTCATTCCTTGGAGGAGTAGGATCTACTCTGATTGTTCGTGTTTTTAAGTTTCTTCTGCTCGTTCCACCCCAGGAGTATTTTCAACAATTAGCAATTAAAACTGATAAGGTGAGATTGGGTTGAGGGCCCCAGGAAGTGGAGTTAACTAGCCCTTTGCCAATGAGCTGGGGCTTGTGACTGGGGCTTTTTCTCTGCAGTGGTTCTCAACCTTCCTAATGCCCATGACCCTTTAATACAGTTCATGTTGTGGTGACCCCCAACCATAAAATTATTTTAGTTGCTTCTTCATATTGTAATTTTGCTACTGTTATGAATCACAGTATGTTTTCCAATCATCTTAGGTGACCCTGTGAAAGGGCCTTGGGGTTCGTGACCCATAGGTTGACAACTGCTGTTCTACAGCCTTACAAAGGTCCCTTTCAGGCCTGCAGTCAGCGACTCTAAGGATCTGCTTAGTGAGATAGCACAAGGTGACTCTGTCTTGAAGTCTGCTAGCCTCCACCCAATCCTAACAAGTCTTTTACCACTACAAAACAATTGCCACTCAACCTCAGAGGGTCCCCAGGAGGACATCCCAGGTCAAGAGTTCTAATCAGATCATCTCGGCAGTACAATCACTGCTCCACAGGGAGAGTTCAAAGGGTCTCCAGTGGCTCAGTAGTAGAAATCCACAGGCAGTTCCATCCCACAAACCTGAAGGGATAGAGCTGGACTCCTATGGTGAGCCACCAAGTCAGAAAAGATCACCCACCATGCACTGTCACTGCGCATCTCTCTTCCCCACATATCCCTATCTTCCGCTGTCCACCAGCTTCCACTTGAGTAACTTTCTGCACTGCTATCCAGAGTCCTACACAATGCCCAGGCCTTTCAGGGAATTGTCAAAAACTCTGGGCTCTGCAGGGGGAAGACTTTAAGACCACCAGGCAAGGGTGGAAGGGTGGACTGGAAGTTCACAGATGTGAGGAAAATATGTGCTCAATTTTGTGCTGGGCAAGATGATGCCTAGGCTCACAAGTGGGATCTCCCTGGAGAAGGTGTTTAGTGGCTCTCTCCTGTGAGGTAAAATGAGACATCTTTTGTTCTCTGCTCATTTGCAGAGAGCCCACAGTGAGCCTCCCATTTGGGAGAGGGGTCTCTCTTCTTCCTGGTGATGGGTTTTGTACCTAGAATTTGTTTTCTTGGATTATCTTTCTTGGAGTTGCAGCTTGCCTCAGCAGTGACGATGTGCACTTGTCTATCTGCTTTCTTAGCTCAGCTCCCCACCTTTAGCTCCACTGAGTCCAGTTCTGTCCAGGCTTCTGGACAGGAGCCTCTGGCAAAAGCTGCCTCTAGTCAGCCATCTTCCTCAAGATCTCCAACCTGGTTAACCAAACCAATTTAATCTGTGTCTCAAACTAAATATAACTTTAATACACACAGAGAGAGACACACGGACACCCCCTTAACCCACACACATACATCTTATAGCATAGAATGAGGGAAAATAGCATTTAGCAAGTTCATGTTTTAAGCCTGACACTGTGTGTTGGGTCTTTATATATAATACCTAGTTGAACACTCACAAATACAGTGAGAGATAAGTATTATAATCTCCATTTTACAGATACTCTGAAACATGAAATAATTTCCAAATTTATATAATATCTAAGACAGTGAGATAATGAGCCAGAAATCTAAAGGGAAAATACTCTTTCTTCTCTTTCTTTTTCTTTTTCTCTATCTCACATACACACACACATTCACACAGAGCTTGGAGAATAGGGCAAATATTAGATGACAGTATCAGAATTTAGCTAGTTCATGTCAGATTAAACTTACAGAGTGATGTTCATAGCACCATTATTAATCAGAATCTGGATGGAAACCACCAAAATGAAATAAAGACATGATATCATCACATACAATCTTATTTACACTGCTACACAAATATTCAAATGAGCAAATGAACTTCATCTATCTGAGCCCACATTGGTAAATATCAAAGCAAGAACCATAATTGTAAAAATATGATGTGAAAGAATTAACATTAAAAAACAAAACAAAGCTGCATTTCTATGGACTCATATGTATATGCTAATGTACATTAATATAAACTAAAATAATACACATCAAATTTACAGTAATATTTTTTCTGGGAAGCAAGTAAAGGCAATGTGTTTGGTAGAACAACAAAGGGAATTTCATATCTTTTTTACTGTTTATTTTATGTCAAAATTAGTTTGAAGCAATATTTTATGATATTTTATAATATAATTTATTAATGTAGACTAATTCTGAGTGATGAATACAAAGGTGTTTGCCATATTTACTTGACTCATATTATTTAAACATTTATTCTAATATCTAAAAATAAAAATACATAAGGTAGAAATGATGTCTCATCTCAAATAAATGGTGACATTTAATAACTACCAGTTAAAATTCCTCAAATATTGAGAGAACAGCAGAAAGAGATCATGAATCTTTATGTTGAAGATTTTCAAGGCCCTGAACAGAACTTTTACAAAAGTAGAATTGGATGACGTTATGCTAACTAAATTCTGATGACACAGCTAGCTCTGAGAATACATAGGGAACATATATGATAGATTTTAAAATATCATTTTAATTCTGAATTGCTTATTGTTCTTACTTTGCATTGATAATTATAGATAATATTTAACTTAAAATTTTAAAAGTGATAATTAAATCTATACCCAATATAGAAAAAGGTGAAATTTCAAAGAATTACAAACTATCTTGGCCTTTTTATTTCTAGCCACAATGTGACTTTTACTCAGTTTCATCCACTGCCTTTGAATTTATGGGTCTCAAGAAGGTAGCTGCATTGTGGCAGAACTGAAAATTTTCCATTTCAACATTTAAATATGGGTGAGTAATCAAACTCAGGATTACCCGTCTGTCACTCTTCACTGGTTTTATTTGCTTTTTCCTACTCTCAGTCCTCTCAGTTCCTCTCTGAACATCTTTGGGAAATATTGCTGTGGCATTCAGTCAACCAGGAGAGCTTAACTAACAAAGAGTCGGCTGATTTTATTCACAGAGATGAAAGCAGGGACCTGCATCAATGGCTATGAGGCAAACCAGCTAGTGAGAGTGAATAGCTACCTTGGACTCGCTTCTCACAGGGCCCAGAGGTGGCTGTGGGATTTCCTAGGCTTGGTGATAAAAAGTGTCAGTTCAGCTGCTGGGGGAATAAAATAACGAAAGGGAGAAAAGGCGAATTAAGATACACTTCAAAATCTTGTATCTATTTCATCCTAATTCCTACCTCTTCAGGCATATCTACTTATGGCAATGTGATAAAAATGAAGAAAGAACAAATAGGAAAATTGCTGGCTTAAGAGGCACATTAATGCCCCTGGGTACAGAAATAAAACAGGAAAAATGGTCAGACATCTGTTGCTGCGTCACCACCTAGCCAGACAGAAACCTGGGGTAAGTAGAGAGGACAGCACTTCTTGTTCTAGGGAGCCCTGACACGGGTCCTTGGAAGGACTCATGTAGTACAGGTCACCTCCTCTTGAGGCAGGTGCCAAACACTTGCCGCCAGCTCATCTTTTCTTCATTCAATGGGAAAATGGTCTCACTGTTAAATGAAGTGAGTAAGCAAAACTCTAGAAAGAACAAAATAAGTATTCTTAGAGAAAAAAAATTAATGTATTCAGCTTTGGGTTTTCCATATCTTCCACATACCAAGTATCATAGTATTGATGCAGAGAGTTAGAAACGTCACTATATTTGCATTTTCTTATCTAGAAATATTTCTTGAGTTCCATGAGAGTAGGATGGTGAGCATGGTTTGTGTATTGCTTTATTTTCACATTTCAAATGATCTATATATACAGGAAAAATTAAGTGCTATTTTTATCATTTTCCTGAACAAGAAACTGAGACAGTCATGCAAGAAATGCCATTCCCATGCTTATCAAACTGGTTGTGAAGTCTGGTAACTGCAGCATCAGCCCAAACTCGGTCTTCTCTGCTGATAACTAAATGTCCAGTTACCTTGCAGCTATAACAAAGTCAAAACTGCAAGTGAGATAGCCTGAGCAAGCATAATAGACAAAGCTTTGACCTCTAACAACACCCAGAAGCAACAATTCGTCTCCTTGGAGCCAAGAAAACCAGGACACGACCAGAACCTGAATGCTGGACCCCTTTCAGAAGTATACAATCCATCGGTCTGGAAAGTCTCAGGCTAGAATCTGGCTCAACGTATCTTACCATAAAGGGCCACCTTGAAGCCTTTCAATCAGACCTATCAGACTAATATTCCTGAATCTTTTCTCTGACACTCTAATCTCATAAACTTGCCCCAGCCCCCAAGTCGGAGACACTGATTTGAGTCTGTTCTGGTTCACTTTTGCAATAAAGCCTTTCTTTCTTTTCAAAAGCTGGTGCCTACTATATAATAGTTGGCTTCTGCATGCATTGGGCAGTGAGTTAATTTGCTCTGTAAAGTTTGATCTATAATGCATATTTCCTGACTGTATTCTAGCACTTTTTTCCTCTTTTATTATGCTGAGCTGGTATTACTGACTTAAATGTTAAACACTTGTCACAAACAAATATTTATATAAAATGTCTTCATTATACACAGTGATAGAGGCAGTTCATGAACTGTACAGTGTGTGCACCACATAACTCATTCATGTTATTTTTAAACAGCATATGAACTAAATAAATCCCAGGTATATATAGTAAGCTGGAACATATATGATTATCATTATGAATTTTATTTGTTCTTAGTATAATGTGGCATATTAGACTCAAATTAGTGATAATGACCAAAACAAATAAATGTTATCATTAACAATGACAAAAACATCTCATGCACTTGATGTATCAAAAACGTCGAAAAGATTAGAAGTTTTTCTACCCTATAATAACTTAAACATTTTTAACTGAATACACATATTTTGGATAAGTATTCACTATACATCTCTCTCGGGCAATATGATCTAGATACATATAGAACAAGAAACAAAACATAGAAAAACTATGGAGAAAACATAAGTATTTCCTGTACTTGAGAGTGTCAACCTCAGGGTTCCTGAAAGCATAAAGACCTTGTCTTCCAGTTGGAACATGTTTGAGAGTAATTGGGGAGCTCTCAATCAGATACTCGGAGACCAAAAATGTAACTTGAAAACTGTGGTTCACGTCATCTAAATAGACCATTAGTATTGTCTTGAGGTAGCAACACTTTCCCATTTAAATTCAAGGACTAGCCATGTGGCAATAGTCCTTTCTGCCTCAGTGCTAGGCTAATCGGTCAAAAGAATTCCTGTGGCAAGAATGAGTGTTGAATGCAACCTTTATTTTTATTTCAATTTCACTCAAGTTAGCATACTGAAAAAATACTGTGCTTGCATTTTTGCATGAAAGTCAATTATTAGTACAATATTGAAAGATTCCTCCCAGTTTACTTTTTTGGGTGCTTTAAAATGTTCATTTTTCCCTTTATCAAGTGTCCATTGTCATGTTCACAACTTTCAAAACTTTCTGCTTTGGTTCTACTCAGGGTTTCATTATATTCCTTCTTATTTCCAAATCACTTCTATCTCTATTTTATAGAACTTTTTTACTTGATGAGAAAAACATTTCTTAACTTTTCCAGGATATGAGCTAATATATTTTCCAGACACCTTACTACACTGTTTGCAAACAAGTTTCATTTATCAATGGATGACAGTCTACTAACACAATGCAAGGTCAGAAATTCTCTAACTCTCTACTTTCAAACTAAACACAATTTGATAACAGTAGATATTGAATACCATCTTTTTTGTTGTCATAATGAAATGGACAGTCATAGATCATGAATGAAAGTTTTTATATGTTTTGCAATAGTATTTAATATTTTGAATAAAGCATCATTTCACAGGATGACAAAAAGTCCTATTTTGTACAACAGCAAAAATAAACAAATGGGAGTTAATTAAGATGAAAATTTTCTGCACATATAAGGACACAACAATTAAAGAAAAAGACAACCTTCATAATGGGAAAAGATACTTGCATGGTAGGAATCTGACAAAGGGTTGTTAACCAGGATCTATAGAGAACTCAAATTAACAAACAAAAAAGAGCAAACAATCCCATCTCGCACTGGGCAAGAGACATGAACAGAAACTTCTCTGAGGAAGACAGACAAATGGCTAGCAAACATTTGAAAAAATGCTCATTGACCCTAATCATCAGAGAAATGCAAATCAAAATTACCCTGAGCTATCACCTAACCCCAGCGAGAATGGCCCACATCACAAAGTCTCAAAGCTGCAGATGCTGGCATGGATGTGGAGAGAAGGGAACACTTTTTACACTGCTGGTGGGACTGCAAACTAACACAACCTTTTTGTAAGGAAGTATGGAGAATCCTCAAAGGCTCAAATTAGACCTCCCATTTGATCCTGCAATCCCATTACTAGGCATCTACCCAAAAGAAAAAAATTATTTTTATCATAAGGACATTTGGACTAGACTGTTTATCGCAGCTCAATTTACAATCACCAAAATGTGGAAACAGCCTAAATGCCCACCAACCCAGGAATGGATTAACAAGCTATGGTACATGTATACCATGGAATACTATTCAGCCACTAAAAAAGATGGAGACTTTACATCTTTGGGGTTAACCTGGATGGATTTGAAATACATTCTTCTTACCTCCTTCATCACAAGAATGGAGAAGCAAGAATCCAATGTGCTCAATACTAACATGAAGTCAGTAGACAATCTAATACATACCCACCCAAGGGAAAAACTCAAATCGGTGCAAGGTGAAGGGCAGGGGAACAAGAGAGAGGAGAGATGGGAGAAGGGAAGGGTATGTGTGTGCTCTCACTTAACAGGCACCATGTTAGGGTGTATGGTGCACCTCTTGGGAGGGGGACATAATTATAAGGGGGACTCTACATAACAAATGCAAACACTGTAACCGAATTCTTTGTACCCTTAAATTAACCTCAAACAATAAAAAAGTCCTATTCTAATCTTTCGTAATCTAAGATAGCACATTACTGAGAATTGCTGAGATAGAATATACTCTTCAGTTTACACTGATAAATTTGATTTAAGGATTGATTTTATTTTGATGAGCTATAATATTATTTTTAGTATATGTATTCACAACAGTCTAAACAGTACCACTCATGATTTTACTCTTTTTATAAAGACATAATTTTCAAACAATCTAGGTATACTTTTAGAATGGGACTCCATTTGCGTGGTACTCTCCTTAACATATGTCTTTGCTGTTATGTCAATATGGGGAAGAATAAATTGAAGGCAAGAATTATCATTTTACTTTCTTTGAATTCATGAGTTTTTTTTTTTTAAACAGGAAGTTATTTGCCTTATTTTTTTTTCTGATTAACACATTTCTTCATCAACTATAATTGAAAACCATTAAATTAGATTGCCTCCTTTCAATCGTTGCTGGCTTCAATTTTCCTATGAAGGGGAATAATGTAGATTTTCAGATTTAAAATATATATTCCATTGTTAGTGTTCAGAAAAAATTGTTTAATAAAATGACTTTTCATCATAATGTACCTTAATGTTACACAGTTATGATAATTTAAGACTTTAGACATGCATGATAAATGTAAAATGTTGTCATTAAGGATGAAAAGCTAGATATATTAAAGCAGATGACATTCTCATACTCAGCCTCTCCATGGCTCTATAGACTTTAGATTTAAGGAAGGCCTCAGGCAAGAACGCTGCAAAACAAATACTAGTACTTGAAAGACCAATTTATATTCCAATATAAAGCTTATACAGATACATTTCAAAAGTAGGTAGTGGAATCATCACGGGTTGATTGTATCGCTTGACAAATAATATACATAATAGCAATTCTTGGTTTACATTTTTTATTTATTTTTATTTATTTATTTATTTATTTTGTATTTATTTATTTTGTATTCACTTTATTGCCCTCGGGGGAGTGCTGTGGCGTCACATAGCTCACAGCAACCTCCAACTCCTGGGCTTAGGTGATTCTCCTGCCTCAGCCTCCCTAATAGCTGGGACTACTGGTGCCCACCGCAACACGTGGCTTTTTTTTGTTGCAGTTTGGCCAGGGCTGGGTTTGAACCCACCATACTCTGTATATGGGGCCAGCACCCTACCCACTGAGCCACAGGAGCAAAAAGTGGATAACATTAGTAACTCTGAGCTCAGGGTGAATTCTGCTTGTTTTGATTTACTACAGCAAGGAATTTGCAATGGTTTCTAAACAGGAAAAAATATCCTATGTTATTGTATTGTTATTTTTATTTATAGTATTTCCCCTGCTGGAACTAATATCTGGCCACTTAGCATAACATAGATAAAACATCTGGAAATGTTAACTAAATATTTCCCATTTATTTTGATGTCATATGCTCACATACAGCCAATATAAGAGAGACATTTATAAACACTTTCTGGTTGTGCAGAAAGCCACAGGAGACCTAGTTTAATAAAAAGTCTTTGCACAAAAGATGATTATCTCACTATATTTGTGTAGTTATACTTGTGTGTGTACACAGTTGCCAGTCATTAACACTATCTTCAAAGGTAAAATAATTCACCTCATGATTTATAACTTCTCAGTTTTTCTTCCAGGCATCTCTTTAACGCCACTTATCAAAGTTGTACTATCTTTTCAAGTCCTCGTTCAAAAAAAAAATCTATGAATCCTCCCCAAACTAGACTATCCCTTTTAAAAAAGTCCTGTTTGTGTCATCTTGGGTATCTTGGATTACTTACGCCTTGTACGGTTTTTAATTATATGTGTAAGCAACCCAAACCTTAGAATACTTCCTTTCTGACCCCCACCACCGCAGTGTGGTCAAGGTAATCATTTTCTAATGTATTCAAGAACTGAGAGCCTTGTCTCCAACCTGTTACTGAATCATTCATTACCAGGTCGTTCCTCTTCCCTGGTGTTCACTGTTTAGTTTCAGGATACTTTGCATTCTAAGGCTTAGCACATCCCAAAACTAATGGGCTTCTGTTCCCTGTTTTGGTTCTTGATCCTTATATGTGAGTATCAAGCATCGGGAGTAAATTAAGGGAATCTATGGCAATATGGACAAAATACACAATTGTATACTTTATATGATAGTCCCCACAGACTAAAGAAAAACACAAAGACATGACTCTACACAGGGCCGATGTTTACACATGCCTTGAGACATACTCAGTAACCTCTGAGTTTTTTACTCCTAGGAGAGTGACTCTTCATGACCTGGGTGAATATTTTATGAGGAGGACTCACCAGGCAATTGAAGCAGTACCAAAAATACATTACTGGAACCTGATCAAACCAAAAAGCTTCTGCACAGCCAAGAACATAGTAAGTAAAGCAAGCAGACAGCCCTCAGAATGGGAGAAAATATTTGCAGGTTATACCTCTGATAAAGGTCTAATAACCAGAATCCACAGAGAACTCAAACATATTAGCAAGAAAAGAACACGTGATCCCATCTCAGTGTGGGCAAGGGACTTGAAGAGAAACTTCTCTAAAGAAGACCGATGCAAGATCTACAAACACATGAAAAAAAGCTCATCATCCTTAATCATCAGAGAAACGCAAATCAAAACTACTTTGAGATAATCACCTAACCTCCATAAGAGTAACCCACATAACAAAATCCCAAAACCAGAGATGCTGGCATGGATGTGGAGAAAAGGGCAAAACTTCTACACTGCTGGTGGGAATGCACACTAATACATTCCTTCTGGAAGGATGTTTGGAGAATACTTAGAGACCTAAAAATAGACCTGCCATTCGATCCTATAATTCCTTTACTAGGTTTACACCCAGAAGACCAAAAATCACAATATAACAAAGACATTTGTACCAGAATGTTTATTGCAGCCCAATTCATAATTGCTAAGTCATAGAAGAAGCCCAAGTGCCCATCGACCCACGAATGGACTAGCAAATTGTGGTACATGTATACCATGGAATATTATGCAGCCTTAAAGAAAGATGGAGACTTTACCTCTTTCATGTTTACATGGATGGAGCTGGAACATATTCTTCTTAGCAAAGTATCTCAGGAATGGAAGAAAAAGTATCCAATGTACTCAGCCCTACTATGAAGCTAAATTATAGTTTTCACATGAAGGCTATAACCCAACTATAGCACAAGACTATGAGGAAAGGGCCAAGGGACGGGGGAGGTTAGGGTGGAGGGAGGGTAATGGGTGGGGCCACACCTACGGTGCATCTTAGAATGGGTACAGGCGAAACTTAATAAAGGCAGAATACAAATGCCTACATACAACAACTAAGAAAATGCCATGAAGGCTACGTTGAACAGTTTGATGAGAATATTTCAGATTGTATATGAAACCCGCACATTGTACCCCTTGATTGCACTAATGTACACAGCTATGATTTAAGAATAAAATAAAAGAAAACTCTACTTTTACCTTAAGTGCTGGTCATAAAATGATCCAACCTATGTCCTTCATTTTCATATACATGAAATGCGTTAATCTCCATCAGCACATTTTGTGAACCAAAATGGTTCCATGTAGTTTATCATCTGAAAATGTGGACACAGAGCAGGAACATTCTACATAAGTGTGATCACCCGGGGCATTTCCTCACTGTGAGGATATTACATATTCTTTGTGGTCATTTAATTGGGACTTAAGTATTGATTCAAACCACACATGGGCTCGTGAGTGCACACATTCACACACAACTGACCACATTAAAATGTTCAGAGACTGTCAAAAAAAGAAATCACTTTCCTACATACAGTGTTCTAGGTAGTGCCCTGTTTAAACAACAAACGATTGTTTACAAATGACTAGAATCCAAGTATTTCTTCCTGTTTACTTTCAATGCAAGAGTAATGCTTATTAAAACTACTGCATATCAATGTTTTTACTTTTCAAAGATCTGGTAGAAGATTTGAAATTAACACTTTTCTGTACCTAAAGCTGGATATCAATGTTAGGGTAGGTTTACCCCAAAATACAATTTGTAGTAATGGAGACAAGTGAGAATGTATTAACCTCGAATAAAAATAGTCCCCAGATTTTAGAAGAGTCTCAATGTCCACTTTCCATTCTATGAAATGTACTATTTCCACTACAAATATGATTCATATTTGACTTCCCTTATTCATATTTATATCTCTGATGCTAATTACTCAGTTGCCATTTAGTAAATGCATCTATGAACAGAGATCATAAACACACACACCCCCAACAGGGCAGAATGACAGTGAAGAGCACACACGAATCACGCCCTCTACTTCACGGAAGAATCCACCCTCCCTGTGTTCATTCCCTCATCTTTTATCCAACACCAGTTGCAGAGAATTCACACAGAGAACAAAGCCGACGTGTGGTAATGGGAGAGGCTCTGCCACAGTACTATGTACTATTGGGATTACCACCAACAAATCTGCTGGGCCTGGAGGGAATTTCTGTGAAGACAATTTTTGTACCCAGATATTTCTGCACACTTTTCAACCTTCCAATCATTCTTCCAAGGCTTTTAAGAGATATCTGTCATTCATTCACTGTCCTCTATGAAAATAATCTGCTGCAGTAGTGGAGAGGTGTTTATTGAACTTTCACTATCAGGATCTTTAATATGAATTTCCACACTCCTAGAATTTTATTTTTCTAGGTTCTTGGAGAGGGTAGCCAATGACAAAACATGTTTACATTGGTTCTATTTTCTGAGGGCTTCGATTGAAATTTCCATTCTGAGACTTCCCTTTAGAATGATTTCTTTTTTTTCTTTTTGGGTTAATCTGGTTGGCTTTATATAACTATTTGAAATCTCTATAGATGACCCATAAATAAAACCTATGATTTTATATACTTTAAGTCTTGAACTAACATATATACATTTTTACAAAGTAAATAATTTTATTTCTCTGAAGTTGGTTCATTCAACATTTTTTAAAACTCAAGATTCTAAGAGCCACAGTTGCTCTACTTGGAGCAGTTTTCATTTGAACTCTTATGCATTTATACATAGTAAATAATTAAAATGCAAATATAATAAAACCTAAAAATATAATTCAAAAAACCAGAAAGCACTTGTGTAGAATAGACTAATCAAGGCAGCATACCATTCTAGTATCTCTTCTATCCACTGGAAATCAGTCTATATACTTTAAACATTAGTAGTAGTAGAGATGGCCATAGGACACTTGTGCATGATTATTTAGATGCTATAATTCCCATGATAAGATTGTGGTTACATTTCACATACTTATTTTAAAAAAAAAGAAAATTTGGTTCTGGATGGTGTTTCTTGATGAGGAAATTATAGCAGGCTCAACTATTATTATGTCATTATCTAATGCAATTAAAAGCAGACCTGCGTTCACATCTAAGATGGAGCACAGCTTTAGAATGGAAAAGATCATGCACCGAATCTAGAGAGTTTGATTGGCTAATCAGTAGATTGACAATATAGACTGCTTGACTCTGTGGGGAAAGAAACGGGACGCCAAAATAAAATTTTCAAAGAACACTGTGCAAATTATTCTACTCTTTGTAAAAGGTGTAATACCTGTTCCCAGAAGCTTCTCAGGCAATATAGAAAAAGGCAAACATAAATAACCAATTGCATTAGATGGAAAGAATTTTTTATTATAATAGAGGATTAGCAAAGAGATGTCGAAGAGGTCAGGGTATACTTTGCCTAGAAGGTGGCATTTGACTTAAATCGTTAGCTGAATCTGGAACTATTAAAAAATACCACCATTTTGAAGGCTGAAGGAAAATCCTCCATGACCTTTTTATCATAAGTAAAATTATATAAAGCTAAAAAATTGGCTGGATATTAGAAGACGGTAAAGGTCAGTGAAAATACTTTAGAATTTATTCTATATGCAAAGAGTAGACATTGAAGAATCTTAAGGAAAGGAGTGATGTTATCTACTTCATATTTTAGGAGGACAAGGATAGCTGAGTTGTAAGTAATTAATTGCAGAGAAAATTAATTGCAACAGAGTAGAATAAAAATAGCTACGGCCTGGGGCAGCTATGGTGAATATATGGGGACTGAGAATGGAGATACTAAATAAAAGAGTAGTATGTGTTGGTTTGTTGAACATAAAAGAAGTAAAAAAAAAAAAAAAAACATAAAAGCAACTTGCAGTGTGCTGGCATAGGTTTCTGGCATTAGTCAAATTGGGAAACCAGAAGAAGATCAACTTTGAGGATGAAATAACTGGATTCCAACAGGAGTCTTTCAAAATAAGGGAATCTGAAATTAGACTCAAAATGAAATGTAAACCTGATGACCATATAAGAAAGATGAAGAAGATGAAGATGTGAAAACTATTTAGAGGTTCAATCCATAAAGGTCAATTGTTTGGAGCCCCCTTTTTAAAGTATCATCATTTAGGTGTTGAATAAAGATAGAGCCACAAAATAAAATGTAGAAAAAATCATATAAGTTATGACATTCTAAATTCAGAAAATGTGATTAGCTCACTTATTTTCTTCTTCTTCTTCTTTTTTTTTTTTTTTTTTGAAGTTTTGCCAGGTTTGAACCCACCACCTCTGGTATATGGGGCCATCACCCTACTCCTTGAGCCACAGGCACTGCCCATGTCTTTATTTTATTTTATTCAATTTATATTACTTTACCTATCATGTTATAGTTGTTTGCTGAATCCTTGGTATGTAGTAGTAAAAATAACAGGCAATAAATACAAAAATACCTGCCCCAATTGCTGCTGCTGTGTTTTTCCTTAATGAAACATAGAAGCAGATAAATAACTTACAGCCCCCAAAGCAAATGTAAATTAAGAAAAAGCTAAATAAAATGAATTATTCATTTTTTCTACACTTAGTAGAAAAATATCATATATTTCCTTCTTCCATGTAGCCATCCATTTGCTTGTCAGGCAATCCTTTTTCCCAAAGCCAGTTCCAATTATCTTCTCAGAAAGGCTTGTACCTAAAGTACGTGGAACTCAGTCACAGAGAGTACTTAGTAATGGCTTGAGATGATCAACTCATGATGAATGAAAATGAAAAGCTCAAGGTTAAGGGCAGGCATGGTGGCTATTCTGCACAAACCCAAAAGTGATTGCTCTTTGCAATTTTCCAACTTTTACCTTTAGGGGAAAAAGAAAATACTTACAAACAAGGAATTATTCTTTTTACTACATTTCATTTTATAAAACTGGTAAATCACACTTTAGTAAACATGAAAACACAAAACAAATATTTTAGAAATCCCTTGTTTAGTTTTAAACTATATAATGCAATGAAAATTCTCAAAATTTATTTAATTTCACACATGATTTATATTAAATAGAAACTCATATAGCACATGCTACCATATTAAAAAAGGATACAATTCATGGAAACATCAATTATGTGTTTATTGTGAGTTTGGCTAGAATGATTTTATTTCCAGAAATCAGGTTTTACATGATGTAGAGATCAAACAGTGCTGGTCATATTTATTCTGCAAGGATTTTAAAAGTGGAAAATATTCTGATAATTATTTATTCATTATATCATTATTTTGCTTTGGTTGCTGCATTGGGTGCAGTGTTCTAAAAGAAAGGATTAGCGTGAATAGAATAGAAAAGTCAAAAAGAATTAAGGTAATTTACCATTTGATGAAAGACCAATGAATAATTGAAAATCTTATTTGTGGCTTAGTCCAACTTGGATTTAAGCAATTCATGGAGTATATTCATATATAATTGAAAATAGACTTTAATCAGATGCATATCTTGTACATTTGAAACAAGTCATTTCTTTCTTTCACCAATCATTTATTGATTTCCAATGCATTCCCGGAAGCTACTAGAGATAGATACACTAAAGATTTTAGTGAGATGTGGCACCTTATTTCAAGAAACGTAGAACATAGAGCTGGACATAGGCAATCCAACTAGCAATTGCTCTGGGAGAGGGGGAGACACCAGGAGACTCAGGAGCACAGGGCCAGGCACTATACTCACGGGGAGAAGGATAAAGAGATGTTTTCATAGGCAATGGGTGGCTGTTCAGCTACTGACTCTGTAATAGTAGCTAAATAGCATCTCAGATCCATACCAGCTCTCAAAATCTAGAAAGTCTAAGATAATTGCCATATATTAAAAACATAAAAAAAATTTAAAATAAATCAACAAGGGGAAGCAATTAATGTTCTAGTCACAGTCTTGGAGTCTATGAGTAACAACATAATTTTTTCTTCACCATGAAAATTGTTCAGGGAAGCATTTCTTGAAATGTGTTTGTGGCACACACTGGTTTAAAGAGATAATAGACAAAACAAAAGACAATAAAACTAAGAGCTTTGTTGTGCCAGTGGCAAGACTCATTCTGGTTACTGAATTTTATAAGTTATCTGATTAGGAAATAGTTTACTTTTTCTTTCTAATTACTGTATGCTTTTCTGAGGCAATGTTTTCATTTTTATTCTTTTGAACCATATACTAAAAGGAATTAAAGACAAATAACTACTCTCAAGTATGACGTCCTAAACATATTAAGTTTATTACTTTGTTCCATCAAGACAAAAGACTAACAATCATTTTATAACAAAAATATTTGCACCAAATTGTTCATTGCAGCTCAATTCCTAATAGCCAAATCATGGAAGAAGACCAAGTGCCCATCTTCCCATGAATAGATTAATAAATTGTGGTATATGTATACCATGGAATATTATGCAACCTTAAAAAAGAGACTTACTCTTTTATGTTTACACAGATGGAGCTGGAACATATCCTACTCTTGAGTAAAGTATCTCAAGAATGGAAGAAAAAATATCCAATGTACGGTACTAAGTACTATTATGAAACCAATTTACAATCACTCACACTTTCATATGAAGAATAGATCACAACTATGGCCCTGGATGGAGGAGGGGGAGGGGGGATGAAGGGGGATAGGGGAGGACAGGTTGAGGAAGGGTGAATGGAGGGATCGCACCTATGGTACATAATGCAAGGATACATGTCAGATCTATTAAGTACAGAGTATAAATGTCTTAACACAATAATTAAGTAAATGAGATGAGGTATATATTAACCAGTGTGATGTAAGCATTCCTAACTCTACATGAAATCAACACATTGTATCCCATAAATGCATTAATGTATACATGATCTATGTGTTTATGATTTAATAAAAAAGAAGAAAAGAAAAAAAAGACTACTAAAATCACAATGGAACTGGACAAACAGAATGGGAGTCAAGTTACCTCTGTCCAACTCATAGTTTTCAAGCACCAAAAATATGGCAGTCTTTGTTCTTGTTCTTGTGGAATATATTGAGAAGGAGAGATTTATAATTAGTGTCACTTATCTAAAAATCTGCTGTTATTTCTTTAGAGAAGCAGATAAGTACCGAAACTCCCACAATATGAGACGGAGTCTGATAATAGAGATATACAGGTGTGGTGGTAAAGGCTGTGTGTTTATATACCATGGATAAATTGTTGGTGAGCAAGGCATTCTGGCCAGACCTTAACTGTTCAGTAGGACTGTTGTCAAAGATAGGAACCAAAAGAGCTTAGTGTGTTCCATGAGCTTTTGTAATACTTATGGATGGATCATAGAGTAAATATTTTGGAATGAATAATGAAAGGCAGGATTATAATTTCAGATAAGTGTAGAAACTTAGGTTAGTATGAAAAAGACAATTGAAGACAGAGATTCCAGCGACCCCTTGGCTATTACTAAGGAAGATAAACAGATAAGCATTGATGACTTCTGTGTGCCCCTCCAATTCCAGGAGAGTTTTTTTTTTTTTTTTTTTTTTAACAATCCTGAGTTGTGGGCGGCGCCTGTGGCTCAGTGAGTAGGGCGCCGGCCCCATATGCCGAGGGTGGCGGGTTCAAACCCAGCCCCGGCCAAACTGCAACAAAAAAATAGCCGGGCGTTGTGGCGGGCGCCTGTAGTCCCAGCTACTCGGGAGGCTGAGGCAAGAGAATCGCGTAAGCCCAAGAGTTAGAGGTTGCTGTGAGCCTTGTGACGCCACGGCACTCTACCCGAGGGCAGTACAGTGAGACTCTGTCTCTACAAAAAAAAAAAAAAAAAAAAAACAATCCTGAGTTGTTTACATTACAAGCTTAGAACATAATTCACTAAAGACTGGAAATAGAAATTGCATGAAAGTTTATACATGTGACATAAAATTAAAAAATAATCATAAAGTTAAGTTATACATTTAACTGATTTATTTTCTTGATTTAATCAAGTCTTAAAATCTATGGAACATGGGAAGATTGCAGGTCAAATTTCTTTGATAAAAATTTATTGCAACAAAAAATCATGAAGTGAATAGAAAGTATGGGAATATTGTATTATGAATAGCAACATCATAACTGCTTTTGTTCTCAGAAATTTAGAATAGAGAATATGTCAGAATTTCAAGAATGACAGGAAAAGTTTCTTATTGTTATTTAGGATACATTAGCAACTCCAAAAATCCAGTCTCTTTTCAGAGACGGTATAATTTCCCTCTGTTATCTTTCCCATGGTGAACCTCACTTCGATGCTTTCTTATTGTTTTATTACACAACACATCACCAATATTGGATGGTCTTACATCAAATCACTTCTTGGAACTAATCTTTTTCTTTCTTATTTTTAATTATCATTTGTCCAAGATTGTTGCTGTCTCCAGATTCAATCTATTGTGGCCAAGGGAAAAGAACACAGAAAAAGTATGCGAAATTATACAGAAATCACTTCCTGTGGTGGGGGATTCCACAGAAGGAAGTGGCATGGTTGGCACCTAGGATTTTAAAAACTGCTCTCCAATTATGCATACTAAATATATTCTCTGGATTAAAAGTCAGATAATCAGCATCTGCCACAGAAAACAAACAAAATCTGTACACTCTATGATTTGATGTTAATTGCCCCCAAATATGTCTAAAGACAAAAATATCTAATTCCATCAAGACAGATAAATTGGTTTGGTCAGCAGCAACTATTTCTCCCTGAAAAACACACACACACACACACACACACACACACACACACACACACACACACACACAATTCAGCCTTTCCCTTCCTCTCCAACATGTATTATTAACAGTGCTTTAAGCTTACAACATAATTCACCAAAGACTAGAACTGGAAATTTCATGAAAGTCTACCCGTGTGACATAAAATTGAAAAATAATAATATTAAGTTATGCATTTAACTGATTTATTTTCTTGACTTCATTGACTTTTAAAATCTGTGATCATCAAAATGTTGCTTCCATTTCCTTCAGCTTCCTGTCTATAATCTGGAATAACACATCAAGAAGATATGGAAAAGAGGGCAGCTCGGGAGCATGGGACCTGGAGCTCCCTGTGCACAATGCCGGGGGGCTTTGGAGGAGATTCTGTTAGTGCAATGCTGGGTTTAGATTTGTATTTACTTATTTATGTCTCGCTTGACACATTTTTTTTTCTTTTTTTTGTAGAGACAGAGTCTCACTCTATCGCCCTCAGTAGAGGGCCGTGGCATCACACAGCTCACAGCAACCTCCAACTCCTGGGTGTAGGTGATTCTCCTGCCTCAGCCTCCCCAGTAGCTGTGACTACAGGTGCCCACCACAGCACCCGGCTATTTTTTTTGTTGTTGCAGTTTGGCTGGGGCCGGGTTTGAACCCGCTACCCTCAGTATATGGGGCCAGCGCCCTACCCACTGAGCCACAGGCACCATCTGCTTGACACATTTTTGACATTTATTATGGTTCCTATTTCTTAACAAGGTGTTGTTCAAAGTTAGTTTATGCAGGCTGAAGACATCTAGGCACATAAACCATGGGAAATAAGGCAGATTATCCCTTGCAAGACTAGGTCAAGGCTTTTATATGTGAAAAAAAAAAAGATAATAATACCACAAGTCAAGAATGTCACAGTCTAAGTAGTGTAAATTATCTTGATAAGTAGGAAATGAAAATATTTTCCTAGAGAAGTGATTTTCGCACATTTTTCTGTAGGGCAGTGTTACTTGCCAATTATGAAGTCTAAGGTAATTGGTGATGTGTGCAGATAATTTTAGTGACATATAATTATCTCTTAATTCCCACAACATCTAAATCAGCGCATACTGCAATTAATCGTACTGTGTGGCCTTATAGTTACAAAATACATCATTTATTGTCTGTGAAATGAAAACTGTTGGTAGACGTTTTCATGCAAAAACTAGCAACCTCGGTGGGAGCTCAGAGAAGAGAAGAGCAGAGAAGGTGTTCAAGCCTTCCCCTGCATCCTAACTTTCAGAAAATCCCCACTCATAATATCTAACCTTTAGTTTTGTTAGCTGCCATGTGTAAAGAATGGTCCTTTACTCTTCCAGTTAGAAGCACTGAAATCCCATCAAATTTTTATCACAGAAGTATAAAATGGTTGAAATCTTCTTTAGGGATTCATAGCATATAAAGACAATAGTGTGTTTTCTGCTCAGGAAGAGACAAAGTTATCCCTTCCTAGTCTGCCCATGGGGTAGCTAGTTGACTTTGGGAATATTGCCTTATTTGCTCTCGCCCATCTGTAAAACAAGTATATTTGACCAGATATTCCTAAAAATCTTTTCTGTCTCTAAACTCTATTACTTTAAATATAAAAGTCTGAGTTCTTAAATCCTGAATCATGTAATTATCTCTTTGCTCCTGAATTCTTTAAGTATCAGAAATATACATTTAATATGTAGAAAGCTAAGAAAACATTTTGTGGCCACATGATTGAAGTAATTATGTTATTCCCATATGCAAATGAAGAACTAAGCCCTCTTATTTGTAAGTAAACTAGCATGGGTGTGTGCTGCAAGAATTTAAAAACAGTCTGACTTTAATCTTACAGATTGGAAGTTCTGAATGTGACTGAAAATGTAATGATCCTGAACTCATTCTGCACCATCCACAAAGCTATTAATCTTAATGTGTTCCCAAACATGCAGGTTTTACTTTGCTCTCCTAACACACTTCTGCATTTAAAAATCATTCACTTATAACTGATAAAAAGACTGGAGCGTCCATAGTTTTCAGTGTGCCCCAAGGTGCTTTTCATGATAAGGCTGAATTGGAATGTGGTTTAGGAGACTGTCCTTATATTAGGTCTTATGGGTGAGTGCACTGTGTCAGTATGATTTATAGTTCCCAGCTCTGCCTGGGGAGAACAGGGTCTTTTGCGGAGCTGCAGTCATATTTTGGAGAATCAGTTTGAGGATGCTAATTGGAAATTGTCAAAATGTGTTGCTCTGGTCCCATGAGAACTTACCAAGCTTACTTTGCCAAACCAGCAGCAAATTGGATAACACCTCTAATTCATGCATAACTGCTCACAATTTTCCAACTGGGTTTTTAACTTGACTGAAGATAGTTTGAATAAGAGTGACATCTCTGGTCAAAGTATCCTAAGGGTAATTTTAGATGATTGAATAAATTCACTATAAAAATATCAGACATGGTATTAAACCTGAGACAACTCATTCATCAAGTGTTTGAAAAAATGTACTAAATCTCTGGCCTTGAAAGATTTATACTCTAGTACAAGGATATGTGAAGAGCCAGGATTAAAACATTTTATGTTGCTTTTTCAGACTACATAGTTTTTGGAGGAACTATTCAACTCAGCCATGGTTGACCTAAATAATACATATTATGAAATACAAGAGTAATTGGGTGTGATTTTATTCCAATTGAATATTATTTAAGAAAACACACAGTGGTGTGTTTTGATGTACATGATGTACATGAGAAATGATATAGGACTTAAAAAAGACAAGATGTCTGCAGATGGAAGAGGTTCCTGCAGACATCAAGATATACAGATATACGTAGGCATTCTGAAGGCTGTTCTAAAGCAGACTCGGCAGATGACACCTTACCTCAGCCATGTCTGAGTCAGTAAGTGGCCACCTATATCTGGTAACACAAACTGCCCCAGAAACACTACCTTAACCTGTTCCTGACACTTGACTTACCTCTTAGAACACTGATGCTAAGAATCCAGACTTTGCTGTTTTATATAGTGCTCTCAGACCCTACCAGGTCGGTTAAATTTTATAACTCCAAACAAGTGAACAAGAGAAATATGCTAGACAAATAACAGCTTTCTAATTTACCAGAATGTACACTGAATCTCAAATTAATACTACATATAAATGGCCCCTGACTCTTTATACATGTTCAACTTGTATAATTCAGGTTCTGCTCTCCGACCACTTCCTTTTCCAATGTTCCCCAATAATCCAGATCCTCTCCTTAGCACATTCTTTGTTCTCCTGTTTTTTCTTCAATCAATTCTGTCAAGAATTGACTTTAGGAAGTAATCACAACATTAGTATAAATCCATCTGACTTTTCTCCTTAATATATCAATTTCATAGCTTTGTTGGTTTTTTTATTTTTGCATTGGTAGACCCCCTCATTGTACCCACAATTTTTGACATGTGGCCTTGTACCTCCTTGAAGTCCATGCCTCCATTCCCTGAATATGAGCTTGACTTTATGACTTTTGGAACATTAGCACATATATAAAAATGAAATTTGATCACATGCTTTCACATTTTTGCTTGCCTATTTTACTTCAGTTATTAAGTTAGCCTATTGGAGAAAGAGGGATATATGGGGCACAGCGATGCTTCCTCAATTGTCAAAGCTATTCTTTTTTTTTTTTTTTTTTGGCCGGGGCTGGGTTTGAACCCGCCACCTCCGGCATATGGGACCGGCGCCCTACTCCTTGAGCCACAGGAGCCGCCCAATTGTCAAAGCTATTCTAATTAACCTATAGTCAGCGGATGCCAGAAATATAGAAAGTTCAGTCCAAATCAGCAGAATGACTCAGATAAACCACAGACGGGTAAAAAAATGAATTCTCTTTATCTTATACTATTGAGGATTTTTGTGAAGGTTTGTTAGACAGCACGGACATGGTATTAGATAAACAAGAGAAGCACAAACTATTATGTGAAAAATGCAAGGTAGTAACTGCATAGTGCTCTAAGTAATACATTATTTCAGATCTGATGCATTTGCGGTAGCTGGAGAAGGCAATGGATGTGAAAAGCAGGTAAAGGCCGTACTGTACAGAAAAATTATTCTGAATAATCTCACACCATTAGTCTCATTCAAGAATATTTTTCAAAAATTCTAAACTTGAAATTGATAAACCATTTCTAGCAGCATAAGGATAATCATCACACAGGCATCATCAGCACAAATGGTGGAGTAGGGGACTCCAGGGGCCGATGTCTCCTCCTAAATATGGAATAATCTGGTAAGATATCAGAATCAATCATATAGAAACTTTGGAAGTTAGCCAAGGATTTATAAGAGCCAAACAAAAGCTTGATCAGAATAAAGCCTCCTGTTAGGAGGTTGTGATGTTTTAGCTCACCTGTGCTCACTACTTCCCTTCTTAGAAAGGGAGCAGATTGGGGGCTGGGGTATAAAAAAAAGAAAGGGAGCAGATTAAAAGACAGAAATCCACATACCCCATGAAGATATCTAGTGACAAGAAGACTGAACCTTGTTTCCAAGGAATTATTTTATCTGTGTAACCTGTCTGGAGGAATCCCCGAAGGAGTAACACAAGAGGCCAACTTTGTTTTACATAACTTAGCACTCTCTCTAGGTGGCAAAAAATTTATTCTAAAATATTGGAAGTTGGCTCGGTGCCCATTGCTCAGTGGTTAGGGCACCAGCCACATACACCAGGGCTGGAGGGTTCGAACCTGGCCAGAGCCTTTTAAACAACAATGACAACTACAACAACAACAACAAAAGAAAATAGCTGGGCATTGTGGTGGGCACCTGTAGTCCTAGCTACTCGGGAGACTGAGGCAAGAGAATTGCTTAAACCCAAGAGTTGGAGGTTGCTGTGAGCTGTAATGCCACCACATTGTACCAAGGGTGATATAGTGAGACTCTGTCTCAAAAAATAAAATAAAATAAAATATTGGAAGCTGAGTAATCAGATTCCTACATAAGCAAAAAATTAAAACAGAAGGCAAAGAATAGACATGTCATAATCTTGGTTGGAAAATTAGATATTTATATGATGTCAGTTATAAAGCTTAGGGTAATCACTAAGAAAACCACTACAAAATATACATGAAATACAATCAGATAAAAGTGAAACATAAGTAAAAAATAAATTGAACACAAAATTATACAGTAATAAAGCAAAAGAGGAACAAAAATACATAAAATATAAAGAAAACCAAGAAAAAAATGAAATAATTTCTTCTTTATCATCTGTTACTTTTACTGTAAATGGTTAAAGCTCTTCAATTAAAAGGCAGGGAAAGAAAAAACAGATACATATTGAAAAATCCCTCTATAGACCATCCGTAAATTACTCACTGCCTTTAGATTGTGGGACAATAGAATATATTCAACGCGAATAGTATCCAAAAGAGAATTGGGCTGCTATACATAACAAAAAAATAGGCTTTATGTCAAAAATTGTTACAAGGCACAGAGAAGATTAAAATGTTAACCTATCAAGAAGCTATAACGGTTATAAACATATATACCCAAAACCAAAATCATGGAATATATGAGTCAAAAATTGTAAGAAACAAAGAGATATGTAGGCATTTTGGAAATTACAGTTGGGGAAAGCAGTGTCCCATTTTCAATAATAGCTATAAATATTAGACATAAAAAACTAATACAAATATAGAGAACTTGAAAACAACTATAAACTAATTGAACCTAACATATAGGTAGAGAACACTCCATCCAACAACAACAGAACACTGCCTTCTTAGGTGCAGGTGGGACAATCTGTAGGGTATTCCATATGCTAATCTGTAAAACAAAATTTAAAAGGTTTGAAGATTGAAATTATACCAAGTAGCTTCTCTGATAACAAAGAAGTAAAATGAGAAATTAATAGCATAAAGAAAACTAAATATACATTTCCATAAATATATGGAAATTTAAAAAAATTGAAAGTATTTTGAGATGAATGAAAAAGAAGCCCAACATAACAAAAGTTACAGAATGGTCTACTTTTAGTAAGATGCATGTCACGATGAAGCTGTTATCCCCCCTCTTAATAATATCTTTTTCACTTGGGAGTATAATGGTGAAATTTAAATTTTGCAATTAGTGGCATCTGCTGATAACTTGACAGAGCCTGGCCTAAAAGATTCTTCCGTATCTATTGATTAAATAAGGAAATGTCAATGCTGTCATCAATACTACACGATATACCTAGATCAATTCCTTGGGAAAGTTGAGATCCATATGCACAAACTAATAACCTAAATTGGGACTTGGTTAAAACTGTCTTATTTTCCTTTAAAACATCTCTTTTCCTTTACCACCTGGAGACACACACAGTTTACTGTGGCATGCGTTTACCATTGTAATGCTTTATTCCTAGAGAAACAGCATATATTTTTTAGAGATCTTCACTCTGTTTGTTATTTAGGTTGAAAATAGGTAGACATCATTTTATAGCTAATGATTTAATTATGTAAGTAGAATTCACATCTTTCCATTTCATGTTATCCTTCATAACAAATATATAAAGGGCACATATACATTTAAATTCACATATATGTTATATATACCTGTATAACATACATATAAATTGCACAGTCTTTATTAATAATGTACTTATATGTATACATATCTATAGATCTGTGAAATTAAAGTTTATCTAACAAGGGTCTAATATAAGATTTGTGACACCTAAAATTATGTTGGCAGAAATGAAATTGGAAGGTGGGGTGCAGTTCGAGTATGGGGTCTTGTGCGGCTGTTGCATTGATACAAAACAGAAGTGACGCAAGTGATGATGGACCAAACTAAATAGAATTGAAAAGGAACGACAGACACCTAAATAACAGCTACCAGGAACCATGTACGGTGGGAAGAAAAAGTGACTCATATTGTGACAAAATAAAAAAAGAATAAGAAGAATTTGACGACAATCTGCGCGGTTCTACCTCCAGAACCTCCTCTCAACTCTTTTTGTGTATCCTTATTCTGCAACAAGCACACAGCCAAGAGAAGAATATTACCAATAACTAATTGGATACAGTTAAGGTCCAGATTGGCAACACAAAGCCTCCATTGAAGCATTCCCAAGTGAGGCAAAGACATGATAGAAACAATAACAGCTATTTTAAAAGACAGTTTGGCATTTCCTTACACAGCAATTGCCATATTATTTGCCAATTGTACTTTGAAAACTTCATGTTCATACAAAAATACGGTGCGTGAACATTTACAGCAGCTTTATTCATAATTGCCTCAAACTGGAAGCAATCAAGGTGTCTTTCAATATGTTTCAATAGGTGAACGCATCACAAACTCAGCTATACCCATTCAGTGGAATATCATTTAGTAAAAACATGAGTAAACAAGCCATCTAGCAACAAAAAGACAAGGAGAAATCCTACATCCATATTTCTAAGTGAAAGAAAGGGAAAAGCTGTGCACTGTATAACTCCAAATGTGTGACATTCTGGAAGAGGAAAAATTGTAGAGAAAGTAAAAAGATCAGTAGTTGCCACAGGTTCAGGTTGAAAGAAGAAAGAATAGCTATGCAGAGCATGAGGGCTTTTCAGGGTAATTAAACTATAACTTGCGGCTATAGTAGTAATGCTGAGAACATGCCCTCCTCGGTGCACCCTGCCTCATTTTATTGCACTTTGATCTATTGCACTTCACAGATATTGTATTTTTCGCACACTGAAGATTTGCCGCAACCCCTCACGTCATCAGGCAAGTCTATCTGTGCAATTTTTACAATGGCATGTGTTCACTGCATACCTTCATGTCACATTTTGGTAGTTCTCAAGAATATTTTCAACTTTTTCATTATTATTGTCTCTGTCATGATAATCTATGTTCAGTGACCTTTGATGTTACTATTATAATTTGGGAGGTATCACAAATCATGGCCATGTAAGACCATGAACTTAGTAAATGAATGCACGTGTTCAGACTGCTCCACCCACTGGCTGTTCCCTCATCTCTCTCTCTCTCCTTATTCATGGAGACACAATGATATTGAATTTAGATCAATCCATGACCCTACAATGGTCTCAGTTGCACGTCTCTCATTTTAAATCAAAAGCCAGAAATGATTAATCCTGGTGAGAAAAAGATGTTGAAAGTCAAATTAAGCTATAAGCTAGAGCTTTTGCACCAAACAGGTAGTCAGGTTGAGAATATAAAGGAAAAATTCTTGAATTAAAAGCGCAACTTCACTGAATACAGAAGAAAGAAAAACATCCTTATTCTTTTTTTTTTTTTTTTTTTGTAGAGACAGAGTCTCACTTTATGGCCCTCGGTAGAGTGCCGTGGCCTCACACAGCTCACAGTAACCTCCAACTCATGGGCTTAAGCGATTCTCTTGCCTCAGCCTCCCAAGTAGCTGGGACTACAGGCGCCTGCCACAACGCCCGGCTATTTTCTGGTTGTTTTGCATTTTGGCCGGGGCCGGGTTTGAACCCACCACCCTCGGTATATGGGGCCGGCGCCTTACCGACTGAGCCACAGGCGCCGCCCAACATCCTTATTCTTAATATAGAAAAAGTTTTATTGGTCTATCAAGGGCCACCCATGGGCCACATGCTGATTTTGTGGGGACTTTTTTTGCTTCTCTGTGATGCTGGATATCACAAAAATTATGCATGGACTTTTCTGTTTTTCTTTGCTTATCAGCTTTCTGTATGTAGTGTTTGTTTATTTAATATGTGGCCCAAGACAGCTCTTATTCTCCCAATGTGTAGCAGAAGGGAAAAAAAAATATTGGACACTTGTATAAAATAGGAGTCTGGATAGAAAATCAGACAGCCACAATATTCCCTTAAACCAAAGCCTAATTCAGAGCAAGGCCCTAACTCTCTCCAATTCTACAAGAGCCGAGAGAGGTAAGGAGCTACGGAAGAAAAGTTTGAAGCTAGTTAAAGCTAGTTCATGAAGTTTAAGGAAATAAGTTTTCTGCATAACTTGAAAGTGGAAAGTTAACAAAGTTGCAATGACAACCAGGAGATCTAGCCAAGATCTCTGATGAAGGTGGCTACATTAAACAACAGATTTTTTTTTTTTTCCTATAGATGAATAAGCTTTGTATGAGAAGAGGATGCCATCTAGGACTGTCATAGCTACAGAGGAGATCTCAATGCCTGGCTTCAAAATTTCAAGGGACAGGCTGACTGGCTTTTTAGGGGCTAATGCAGCTGACAACTTTTAGCTGGAAGCAATGCTCATTTACCACTTTGAAAATTCTAGAGTCCCAAAGACCTACTCTAAATCAGCTCTGCACGTGCTCTACAAATGAAACAACCAAGCCTGGATGACCACATGTCTTTTTAGAGTATGATCTTCTGAATATTAATGCCCACTGTTCCTATGTATTCTCAGAAAAAAAAAATTCTTTTTTTTCCCTCTCTTTTTTTTAGACAGAGTCTCACTTTGTCACCCTCTGTAGAGTGCTGGGGTGTCACAGCTCATAGTAACCTCCAACTCTTGGACTAAAGCCATTCTCTTGCCTCACCCTTCCAAGTAGCTAAGACTACAGGTCCCTGCCACAATACCCGGCTAATTTTTTTAGAGACAAGGTCTCTCTCTGTCTCAGGCTGGTCTCAAACCTGTTAGCTCAGGCCATCTACCTGCCTCGGCCTTCCAGAGTGCTACGATTACAGGTGTGAGTCACTGTGTCCAGCCTTAAAAAAAAAGATTCCTTTCAAAATAATACTACTCCTTGACAATGCATCTGACCACCCAGGAACACTGACTGAAATGTGCAATGATTATTATTATTGTTTTGATTTTGTTTTTCTTGAGACAGTCTCACTCTGTGCCCTGTGTAATAGTGTGCCATGGCATGTAGGCTCACAGTAACCTCAAACTCTTGGGCTCAAGCATTTCCCTTGACCTCAGAGTATAGGCACCTGCCATGACTGTTTGTTTGTTTTTTAGTAGAGACAAGGTCTCATTCTTGCTTAGGATAGTTTCAGACTCTTGAGTTCAGGTCAATCTTGGCCTCCCAGATTGCTAGGATTATAGGAGTAAGCCACAACACCCAGTCTAAGATTATCATTGTTTTAAAAACAATATCCTTTCTGTAGCCCACAGATGAAGGAGATTTTTACCTTCAAGTCTTATTACATAAGAAATATATGTTCTAAGGCTATTGCCACACTGGATGATTACTCAGATCTGAGCAAAGTAATTTGAAAATCTTGTGGAAAATTTCCCCACTCTAGATGCCATTGAGAACATTTGTGATTAATAGGAGGAGGTTAAAAATGTCAATGATCCCAACCTTCATGGATGACTCTGAGGAGTTCAAGACTACCCTGGAAAAAATAACTGTTAATTCATCCATCATGTCAAATATTTATCATTTATTTTTTCTATTAAACTGAAACTTTATACCCTTTCACCATCATCTCCCCATCTCATTTCTTCCAGCCCTGGACAACCACTATTCTACTCTCTGATTTCGTGGGGTTCAATTTCTTTAGATTCTCTACAGGTAAGTGAGAACATGCAATATTTCTCTTTCAGTGCCTGGATAATTTCACTTATTTCATAAAAAAGAGTAAGTCAAATAATTTTTTCTCCTTAGGAATAAATTTAGCAAAAGAAGTCCAAATCTCATAGCCTAAAGCCACAAAACATTATTGACAAATACTAAAGAAAATAATATAAAGACATTTAGCTATCAGAAGATTTAATATTGTTTTTTGGGGGAGGTAGGATGATGACAATTTTCTTTTTTTTTTTCCTGTTAGAGACAGAGTCTCATTTTGTCACCCTTGGTAGAGTGCCGTGGCGTCACAGCTCACAGCAACCTCCAACTCCTGGGCTTAGGCAATTCTCTTGCCTCAGCTTCCTGAGTAGCTGGGACCACAGGTGCCCACCACAATGCCCAGCTATTTTTTTGTTGCAGTTTGGCCAGGGATGGATTTGAACCCACCACCCTCAGTATATGGGGCTGGTGCCCTACCCACTGAGCCACAGGCACCACCCAGATAATTTTCTAAAATAGATTATAATAACATCAAATGCTCAACTTTTTGAATATACCAATTAGCATTCAATTACATACTTTACACGGATGAACTATATTATATGTGAATTGTTTCTCAATAAAACTGTTTAAAATGAGTAAATAATTGAAGAATCTTTCTCAGAGGTAAATAATATTAGCTTCCAAATTGAACGATCTCCACTCTATTGGGCCCAGTACAATAAATAAAATAAAGGCTAATTATCTATACCCCTGGGATATAAATGCTTCTAATGAGAAAACCATGTCCCAGAAAGAAAGGAAAAAGAGAATGACGTATAATTTTTCAGAAGACATGGAACAATATTTTTAACATGTTAAGGCAAACGTATTTTCATAGTCAAATTTTATTCACAACCAGAAAAATCTCACTGAATACTAATGCATACTAAAAACAAATGCAGGTGTCCATGTCCTCCAAATTTCATTTTTATTATATCTTTCCTTAGCAGAATACTGGAAGATACCTCAAACAACAGAAGAGAGTACAAAGAGAATATGTAAGACACACTACTTAGAAATCAGGGATCACAGGAGAGATCTTAATGTTACAGCTGAACACCAAGTGTAATACAGGGTGATCAACCTATGTTAAAGAGGAGGGTGGGTCAGGAACAAGGTAAGTCTCCAAGACTATAATAAGACAGATACTGCACCTGATGCAGGTACCCTTGTTATAAGGAGTATTTTAAGGGGGGGTATAATATTAAAGGAGTATGTGGGAGAATAAACTATAATGAAATAGAAGAAACAAACACGTGAAAAAATAGTAAAGCAAAATTACAAAATAAAATAGTAACTCTAGTAGTTAATGTGAATATGAATAAGTCTTCATTAAAAGAACATAAACACTGAACACTGAATAACCAAAAATAGTGTTATGAGAAGTGAAGAAATGTATAGTAGGAAGAAAACAAATAATGTCTAAATTTAGTAATAACTCCAAAATATAAACACAAATAAATTATTTATGAATATGGAGGTAAATGCCAGAAAAGATGGTTTTAGAATATGTTGATACAGATTCGTGGATGGGTAGGGATGAACAAAACAACTGGTTGTTACTTACACCTCATAGTACTATTAGACTCTTTAAATTATGTGTGTTATACACTAATTAAAACCTATGCTACATCAAAAGTAAAAACAGTATTTTTGAATAGGTTGAATTAGAAAATAGCATTAGGTTCTACAAATGATAGTTATACACACACGTGCACTCCTCAAAGGATTGTTTTCTACAAACTGAAATTGAGTGCATTCACTTTGAATATTGAAGGAGTAGTGTCACCATCCTGATCCGTCATTTGCATATACTCTCCCACATACCACTCATCCACACTACAACATGTGTATATCATCTCATTATTAGGATGACACCGGGAGAGCACCTAGGCTAATATGGAAGCTTCATATTGACTGAGAGATTGAAAGGCTAAGCAATTTCCTTAGTTTTGTATTTCTTGCATTATTTCCCAGATTTCTAGCTTTGGCAGGTCATTTAATAAATATGCTCAGCAAAAACATATCATCTGTCAAATTATAGATTGACAGTATCACATAAATTAATAATTATAGTTATATTATTATCTTAGAAAGATGATATAAATTTTGCTTCTTCTATAAATTTCTTTTCTCTAAATTCATGATGGGTAGCTTGACTGTGATACTGTTAGTTTATTTTACTATTCTTTACTTTGTCAAATTACCTTACCCTAGCTTACAATTATAGGAGGTCGGCAAGGACAGTAACGATCTAATAGCTAAGTTAAATATATCTATTAGGGGCAAACATGAGGTTATTTAAAACAGACTTATTAACATTTAACTTTTTCATGGGCCTCATCAGAAGAAGAATTGACAAGCACATTCTATTTTAAAAACTGGAACATTAAAATAGTTCAACTTTGGAGAAAGGGATGAACAGAGGCCCAATTCATTTATTTATTGCTTTCTGCTCTAGAACAGATTCCTTCATATTCAGTCTCAGCATTCAGGTATGATTTGCAGATGATGGATAACAACTATCATGTTTTGGAAAAGAACACATATGTCAGCGATGGAGCGATTTGTATCATGTTTTTATTTGTCTACTAAGCCCACATATTTTATCTGCCACACTGAATAATATTTTAGTCTCAAAATAAGTTAGAAATCTTCAAGAAATCAATTATATCACAGCAATATTCCATTTGGACCAGATGCAGAAGTTTGATGACTGGGAGCAGGTGTTAAAAGTAAACAACTTTCATGCAGAGACCAGGGTGCTTGGTGACTGCAGGAGAGAACTGGCTTCAGTTGGCTTGTTAGCTATCTCTGTCACCTTCCATGATCTTTGCCTAATTACACTATCATTTACATTATGGTTTTAAAATTTCTCTGCCCTTGAAATCGCCATGACAGGTCTGAATAAACAATATAAAGTATGAAAATGAGAGAGAACCCAAATCTAAGCATTACCACCCAAATTCTTAGTAAAAGTCAGCTCCTTAGCTTTGAATATTCCTCCCCTCAATTAGTAAGATTTAGAAAGACCAAAACCCACTTCCTTCCAGAGCTGCTGCTCTTTTCAAGCTTGTCTGCTTGCTCTTTGCTAAGAGGGTACTTTGCTCTTAGCTCTTTGCTAAGAGGGTACTTTCACTTTTAATTCAAACAAACAAACAAACAAAAAAACAACAACAAAAAAAAAAGCTGTGGCTTCCTGTGGATCACCAAAAACTTGGAGAAACTTCCACTCGTGTTTCATTAAAACCTTGACTATTCGTTGTTGGCTTACTTACGAATGGAAAAGCAAAGTGTTTTGCTCACTGCCAATTTCTACAAAGAATGGACTAAACAGGATGATTGCTCTGTGGCTGTGATTTGACTGCATTTATAATTTACAATATTATCTTTAATATAGAACTAAAATGAGCTAGAATTTTATCACCTTCTAACTGTTTTTCTATGCATAAAGCAATGGGTACACAAACACTCAGGTGCAAACTTTGATTCTAGTCACAGCATCCTTCCTTTCATCATTGCTTCATCAGCTTTGATTTCAATACGACTTTCTACAGCAAGGCTTACAAATTATAAATATATAGAACTCATTATATGTCCCAAGAATGGATTCATACACTACATAGTCTTAGCCAAATACTAGTTTAAGTATCTTCAGGTCTGCACACACAATAGTACTTGCATTTTCAATTACTAATAAAAGGCATTTACTATATGATGCTGTGTGGCTGAACGCAAAATTATTAACACCTACTCAGTCCATTTGCATTGAACTGAGGGACCCTACCCTGGAAGGCCAACACCCCAAGCCCTCCCCATGGAGAGGCAGGGATGTGGCCCCTCCCAACAATCCTCACAGGCTTTTATTGAAGTCAGGCAAAAGAAAATACAGTGTAATGAAAAGCTTCAAAGAGAGAGTTAAAGAGTTTTCTTTAACAGCGTGATTTAACTCATAACCCATTCCGTTTACTGCACTTTTGTTTTGCCTTTTTCTTATCACTGGTAAATTTGACTCAGGGCTGAGACAGTGTGCTGTGTCCAGTGCCTACTGTCGTCAGTGCTCAGGGCCAGCAGTGATGCTTGGTTCTTGCCCAGATCACTCTGTCCCCACTGCCTTGCACGGTGTTCAAGAATGGCATTTGGTAAAAGACTTGGGCAATAGTTCTTTTGCTTCTTTCCCAGGACACTAAATTTTCTTCTTGTTTCATAAGATGTTCTTCAAGCAACGGACTATTGTCATAAGGAAAACAATTTCAAAAGATGCCTTCGCAGCCTTGGTATCTTTTCATCCATTAGTGACTTTGTTAATCAAAATTGCCCTGGACAGCATTATTCTGCACTTGTTTAGGAAAATCTATTGACACAACAGAAAGGTTACTGTGCTTTACTTGAAAATGTCAGAAAAATAATCTATACTACTTTGACAACATTTTTTAACAGATAAGACAGTGGGGACTAGGGGCAAATGATTGCCTTTATAAGAAATCTAATTTTTAAATATCTACATTATACTTTTCACTTATTCTTATTTGAGATATCTGCACAAGGACATCCTACCTACACAATCACTTCCTGAGCTTACACAGATTTTTCTTTTTTTTTTTTGCAGTTTTAGCCGGGGCTGGGCTTGAACCCACCACCCCCAGTATATGGGGCCACGCCCTACTCCTTGAGCCACAGGCACCGCCCATACAGATTTTTTCATCAATCATATTCACAAAATTTTGCTATTATTAGGTATTACCTTCATGTCCTTACACATCATTATTTAAGTTGGCAGATGTATTACTACAAATTATGATATAAAGTCACAAAACATTGGAAGTGCCAATTTAGCAAATGCGAACAATAGCACTCAAGAGATGGGGAAACACTTTGACCCAGACAAGGAGCAACCTGTGAAGTGAAAAGTTATATAAGAAAAACTACTCAAAGTATCTGTTGATCCAAAAAGGTGCAATTTTTATACTTATCATAGTATTTTGCTTAAATATAATAAAATCTGTGAAATAATTAGGAACAAGTCACTTCACTAATTTTTCTCCCGAACTGCCAAACTGTTTATAGACCACTTGGTAATACTTGCCAGTAGCCCCCTGAACAGACTTTGGAAATCCCTGCTTTATGGCCTTCATCAAACCTAAAAGCCTTCAGCACTCATCTGTTTCTTGACTGTAGCAAATATATCACTCTTTTAAATAACCAGGAGGAGTACAGATGGAAGTGCTTAACATCTTTTCTTACAGACCTCCAAGAGCACAAAAGAAACAGACATACACACACATAGAAAAGTAAAGTCCAACATAATTGATAAAAAGGCATAAGGTGAGCCAGAAGGAAATGCAACAGCTCTGGAAGAAGGGGAGTGTTTGGTGAGGAAGCCCTAAGTTCTGTTTCTCCACCTGTGTCCTGTCTCCTTTCAACTTCATGTTGTCCTCGGAAGACACTTTTGTTTCAGTTGGGCAGGAATTGTGGCAAGGCAGGAAAGATTTAGAACAGTAAATAGTAAATGCACATCACTTGCTGGGATGTAATACTTATCACTTTCTCTTATCATTTGGGCAATTCTATATTGAACATTAGCCATGACATGTTTTTACTGAAAATTTAGTCAAAATTACAATGAAATAACTAGGTGACTAGGATCAAATGATAATTAGTGTCTCATCAGTTCAATTTAGAAACTCTACCTTGCTCAGTCCTTGATGTGAGAGAGCTCTCTAGTTTACTGTATTATTCAATTTGCAGGTATGGCACTCTAAACTGATCATCCATCTAAGCTGACCATCAGGTCTAAATTACATGATAAATTTTCTGTTATGTTATAAGGTTCTTCACAATCCAGGAGTCTCTAGATAGGTAAGACATATGGTTCCTCACAGTGGAAATTCTGATTGCAGCATTGCACATGTTTATCTTCCCGCATTCTTCATCTTTTTGTTAAAGGGATATGTGTTGAGGTCAATTGTGCTGCTTGTGGATGTAATTCCTCTAAGTGTCACCCAAGAGTCTCAATCCACTCTCAGGTGTCTCAGACTGTCTCGAGCTGCCATGTGGCAGCAGAGGGCCCAGGGTATAGGGGACAAGACCTTCCTATTATGCCCCTCTGGAAGAGCAAAAAGGGGTAGAGAAATATTCTTCTGAGCCATAACCCTGACACCTCTGCCGTCTCTAGTCACCTGCAGCACCTGAATGGATCCAAGGGAGCAAATTGCCTTTTAATTCACAGTGAGAAAATTCACCTTCATATACTTTTCAGTTTGGAACTAATAGTAATTGGTCTAATATGGAAATCCAAGGCTGTATATTCAAGCATTAGAAAACAACTTCAATCTTATAGACATGCTAAATAAAATGAGACCATTGGTGCCAGATTTTCAATCCTTTGACCCTAACCTCCTGTCCTGAGGCAAAGACAAAAAATCTGCTGTGAGACAGAAGGGGGCGAAAAAAGCAATGGTTGAAATTCTCTTTATCTTAATTTCCTGTCCAAACACAGAGACCAAAGCCTTTGCTCTTAAAGAAAAAAGAGAATTTGAAAAATAGCCCAAATAGAGTTCAGACTTTAAGCCAAAGAAGAGGATGTTTGATTTCAGAAGAACTCACCCAAAACATCTGATGTGATAGGACTTCTGAAGTCCAAGAGGACACAATGGGTCTGTGCTGGTACCAAGTGCTGCTTTCAGAGAGAAAGACCCACTTACACTAGATATGTTGAGCTAAAGAGAATATCTGAGGCAAACTTAAAACAAGTAAAGAATTTAGTTAGGCCAAGATTGAGGATTATAATCTTGGACCACAAGTTCAAGTTGCCCTGAATGTACACTCCATATATATGTATTTATAGCCCCCTATTGGATTGAGAACTCCTGGAAAGCTATAGGCAGTCTTTCTTTGTATTTCTTAGTTATAGTCACATGAACTGTCTAGGACATTTGCTATATGCAGAGTCTGATTCACTAGGTTTGAGGCTGGCCCTGATAATCTGCATTTCTAACATGCCTCTAAGTGATACAGATGCTTCTTGTCCTCAGGAAACATTTTGAGTTGCAAAGCTAATGGACTTAGTTATATGATTTTCACATAAATAAACACATCACATATATCTGAATGCAACAATGCATGACTTCACGAATGAACGAACAGCTTTCTCAAAGCTAACAAGGTAAATTCTCAACATGTCAGTAGCTAGGAAAGTTTCTGTATATAACTGACTACAAATACTTCTTATCTTAAAAAGGTAGGGAGTATGAGACTACCTCCCCAGAACATTTGCAAAACACCTAGGCATCCTCTAGGACAGACTAATTGCCAAATGTAAATACAATTCTACAATATACTCCTCTGGGCCTTTAGTCAGAACTTTCTCTGCCCATGACATGTTCCTCTATGCTTAATGTGATAAAATATTACCACTTTTTAAAGATCCGGTGTCATGCACATACTTGCATCAATTCCTCTATTTATTTTTCAATAAACATTCATTGAGCACTTATTATGTACCAGGATATATGATGTATATTTGCCTACTGCTCCAGACAGAACATTTCATTGCATTTATTTGATTAGTTTTCTTGTACAGATGTTAAACCTTTTAAGAAAAAGACTAAGACCTTGTAATATTTATAACCCTAGTGCTATTACAGCATCTTGGACACAAATAAAATTTCATGCTTGCTACAAAGCAATTCTTAGGAATTTGGCTATTTCAAAAATTGTCTAATTGTGCTATAAAAATCAACATCTTTAATGTTCACACCAGTCTTGAATAAAATCTTAACCAATAATCAATATCCCTGGGTAAATATGTCACCACACTGTCACTCAGGTGGCCTCCTTTTCAAAAATATGTTCTTTCAATTATTCTTTCCACTTTAGCCAATTTCTGTCTGCCCCTTTTGCAACCAAATTGCTTTAGATCTATTGTGCTATGTTTTATATCTTTCATATGCATTTTTACAATGAATTTGAGAAATAGACACTTCTAAAGATTAGGCAAGAGTCTCTCGGTTTATAGGAAAAAATTAAAGTTTATTTAATGAGATAGTACAGATCATATCCCTTCAAGTGAAACTATAGCTGTCCTTTCCATCAGCTTGTGCCAATTACCTACATGGTTATTGTACAGGATAGGATATAATTACTAGAGATTCTGAAGAATAGGTGGAAGTTTTGGAAAAGTCAGAAAGAGAATAAAATAAAGTATCAAATTAAGAAGTTGCAACCCAATGCCATGCTGTTTATGTTTCTATAGTCTTATAGTATAGTTTGGAGTCTGATAATGTGATACTTTCAGGTTTGTTTCTTTTCTTTAATATCACTTTTTCTAATAGAGACATAGACCAATGAAACAGAATAGAAAACCTAGAATAAACAAACTTATTTCTCATTGGCAAAGATGTGTTGATTATAACGGTTCAAATTTTGATTAAGTTGTGTTTGAGCCTACTTAGGAGGCTTTAAAATAATGGTCCAAACCACACTTACTTTTGCACCAATCTAATTAAGTCATCCACATACCAGCAAGATCTTTCACAAAGCAGACAGCACTATACACTGGGGAAAATAAGACTTTTTTCAATAAATGGTGCTGGTAAAAATGGATAGTCACATGCAGAAAATTGAAACAGGATTCATATCTCTCACTATTCACAAAAAATTAATTTAAGATGAATAAAAGATTTAAATGTAAAGCATGAAAACATAAGAATTCTAGAAGAAAAGGTTAGAAAAAAATGCTTCAAGATATCAACCTATGCAAATAATATATGAAGAAGGCCCCAATGGCAATTATAGTCACAAAAACAGATAAATTGGACTTGATAAAATTAAAAGGCTCTTGCACAGCCAAGGAAATAATCAATAGAGCAAAAAGACAATGAACAAAATGGGAGATGATATTTTCAAACTATAAGTCTGATAAAGGACTAATAATCAGAATCTAAAAAGAACTCAATCAAATCAGTGAAAAAAAAAATCAAACAATCCCATTAAAAAAGGGCAAACAACATGAACAGCAGCTTTTCCAAAGAAGATAGACAACTGGTCAATCAACATATGAAAAAATGCTTATCATCACTAATCATCAGGGAATTGCAAATCAAAACTATAGTGAGATATCGCCTTACCCTGTTACAATAGCTTTTATTTTATTTTATTATTATTTTATTTTTTTAGCACCAAATGAGTTTTATTCATCTTTGGGGTTTGTCATTTGTAACATATTTTGGACCATAGAGACACCTGAGCAACAGTTTATCCGCTTTGCCAGACTTATGTTAAGGGAAACTAAATGCCATAAGAAAGTCTCTTGTCATCAGCCTTGCCGCGGTCCTTACCATTGTGATGATGCTCTACAGTCTACCCTCCTCCTGTATTGTCTATACTCCTTCTGCCACTGCCAGACTCACCTTTCTGAAGTACAGTTTCTTTTCTTTTCTTTTTTTTTTTATTGTTGGGGATTCATTGAGGGTACAATAAGCCAGTTTACACTGATTGCATTTGTTAGGTAAAGTCCCTCTTGCAATCGTGTCTTGCCCCCAGAAGGTGTGGCACACACCAAGGCCCCCCTTCAGCCATCCTTATTCATGGCTGAGTGGTATTCCATGGTACACAAACACAACATTTTGTTAATTCAAGCATGAATTGATGGGCACTTGGGTTAATTCCACATCTTTGCAGTTGTGAGCTGTGCGGCAATAAACATTTGAGTGTGGGTGTCTTTTTGATGAAATGACTTATTTTTGTTTGCATAAATACCCAATAGTGGGATTGCTGGATCAAATAGTAGGTCTACTGTCAGTACTATGAGGAATCCCCTACTGTTTTCCATAGAAGCATTAATTAAAGAAGGAGGGCTTTTATTTTAAAGTCCCAAAACAATAGACACTGGTGTGCACGCAGACAGAAAGGAATGCTTATGCACTATCGGTAGAACTACAAATTAATACTTCTATGGAAAGCAGTAGGAGATTCCTCATAGTACTGACAGTAGACCTACTATTTGATCCAGCAATCCCACTATTGGGTATTTATGCAAACAAAAATAAGTCATTTCATCAAAAAGACACCCACACTCAAATGTTTATTGCCGCACAGCTCACAACTGCAAAGATGTGGAATTAACACAAGTGCCCATCAATTCATGCTTGAATTAACAAAATGTTATGTATGTGTACCATGGAATACCACTCAGCTATGAATAAGGATGGCTTAATGCCTTTTACAACAACTTGGATGGAACTGGAGACCGTTATTCTAAGAAAGCATCTAAATCATGGAAAAACAAACACCACACACACTTGCTTTTAAATGGAACCAACACTGAGTGTACGTGTACACAGAGGAAAATTAAACTTAGTGAAAGCAGCGAGGGGAAAAGAGGAGCAGGTGAGTGAAATCCTACCTAATGGGTAAAAGGAACACTCTCTGGGTAGCAGGCATGCTTATAAACCTAGCTCAAGATTACAAAAGCAATCTATGTCATCAAAAACATTTGTGCTCCTGTACTACTTGGAAATAAAAAAAATAAATAATTAAAACATTACCAAAATCATAATTTAAAAAGTTATGACCTGGTTTAAAGCAAGCATGGCTTTTATTTGCTCCTCTGATTTGAGGCTCAATAGACTCCTTGGCCTTCTCACTCCATCTCTGCATGGTAATCTTAGACCTAACTTATTTCTATTCTAATAACAAGAAGACTTGCAAAAATGATAATCTTCCTGTGCAAGTCCAATAACAAAACTTTTCTCAGCCATCCACTCCTTGTCTAAGTGAGTGACGGTCATCTCAAATCAGAGACTATGCCAAGCTTGTTGCCCTCCAACAATGACACAGGAGTAAGCGAACCAAAAGAGCAGGAAGACTGCAATTTCCAAAAATGGGAATCTTAACAACTATCTCAAACATCATTCTATGTGGAAGTACAAGCGTGTGACCTTTCTTAGGTACAATGAAAGCCACAATTCTAGTCCTGGGATTTATCAGAGGACTTTATCCTGTTCCTTAAGGGTCCAGTGTGTTTGTGTGTTACGTAGGGAGTTGTGGGGTGATACGTTGGATACGTTGGTATGGCTAATTTCTCATAAAGTCTACAGTATTTATAAAGAGGGGTCATTTTTTTCAAATTGAGAACCTGAAGCACAGAGTGGTCTTCCTAATCAATAAAGTAAATTACCGGGAAAGTCAGCAGCAGGATCGAAATCTGAGGGCTCCAAGCTCAGCCTTTGTTCCACCATATTATCCCACTTTAATTATAAATCACAACTGCAAAATTACAGTTGATTTGAGTTGAATCATTTTCTAGTAAAGGAGGAAGAGTGTTTGGACAGCAAATAGTTTCCCCCACAGCCTTTTTAAAGGCCCTGAGTAATGTCTTATTATATTAGGGAATCAGAGTTTCTCTAGAGAGAGATAAAAAGATGATAATGAAATTATGTTACTCTTTTCTGCACATTTATAGAGATCTACCCATTAGGAAGCCTTTAATTGCAAATAACAAGATGCCCAACCAAAAATAACTTGGAAGGTAAGATAATTTATTGTCTCAAACAATACTACTGGGGGCCGATGGCAGTTCCAGAGTTGGTCTTAGCAACTCAGATGTGTAATCAATCACACAAGTGTTTCTATCACGACTTTCAACCTCCCTAAACACAGCTATGTTCCTTTTTCATTATCACAGGATGTTTCCTCTGTAAGATACAGCTAGTTCCAGGGAATATGAAGACAGGCATTTTTCCTTTTGTCAGTTTGGGAAAAAAAAAACTTTTTCCAGAAAGTCATCAGTTAGCTTTTCCTCTGATCCCATTATTCAGACTTTGATCCTTATAAAGAAGGCTAAGAAAGAAAGAATACCATTTGGGGCTCTAGGAAGGCAGATAGACTCTATTAGAAAGTAACTTAGTAGGGAGATTGGGCCACAGAAGGTGTCTGACAGGAAGTTAGTTCAGATATTTTTTAAATATATTATCATTCATCTTGAAGGCTACCAAAACCCAAATCTTATTAATGGTAACAGTAGGTAAAAGATGTTTTTAAACTCCTATCAATTTGACTGTCGAATTTTAAATTTTACCTTTTAAATTCACTTTTACTGTAGTATTTAGACATTTGCATCTGAACCCAGTAGCTAATGTCTGTGGGAAATAAACCTATTTCAAATGAGACAATAACAGGTAACTTATAGATAGGTCTATTATATATTAGTACTTTAATTGTAAACACTTTGTGGCTAATGTTCTATAGACTTATTTTCGTAGACATAAAGTAGATATTATTTGAAAGATACTACACAGTATAAATATTTCTTAAGATAAATTGAACTCTATTTCAATTTCACCAGTATGCTTGTTGTTGGTTAAGATTAAAGCGTTAACATTTTCAGTGTATTAGTCTTACATTGTTTTTGTTAAATTTCTTTCTAAGTGGTTCATTCTTTTTGATGCTACTGTAAAAGGAGTCATTTTCTTAATTTCAGTTTTGGATCTTCTTTGCAAGTATAAAATTAAAACTTAATTTTGTATATTGATCTTGTATCCTGAAATCTAACCTTGTTGAACTCATTTATTATCTCTAATAGTTTTTTGTAGATTTCTTAAGATTTTTCTCTATAGACAGTCTTCAATTTACAAAGGTTTGACTTACAATATTTCAATTTATTGTGAGTTTATTGGGATATAATCCCATTGTAAGTCAGGGTACATTCATATTTACAATGATTTAATTCATAATTTCTTGACTTTATGATGGGTTTATTAGGGTATGAAATGCATTTTCAATGTATAATATTTTTGACTTGTGATGGATTTATTAGAATGTAACCCCATTGTAAGTTAAGGAGCATCTGTATACTAGTTCATGCCTATTTACAAAAAGACCTAGTTTTACTTTCTTCCTTAAAAAAAAAAAAGTAAATAAATAAATAAAATAAAATGGCTTATTTCAGCTGATTCTAAAATTTATATGTAAGGTCAGAGGAACTGGAATAGTTACAAAAATTTTTTAAAAATTAGTTTAGGCGGCGCCTGTAGCTCAGAGGAGTAAGGCGCTGGTCCCATATGCCGGAGGTGGTGGGTTCAAGCCCAGCCCTGGCCAAAAACTGCAAAAAAAAAAAAAAAAGAACAACTTTAAAAAAATAAATAAATAAATAAATAAATTAGTTTAACAGAATCATACTACTTGATTTTAAGAATTACTATAATGCTACAGTACTCAAGAGAATGGAACTGGTAAAGAAAGACGTAGATAACTAGACTATAGTAGGTAAGGAAGACACACACCCAAGCAAATTCAGGCATTTTGGTATTTGACAAAGGTAAAAAATACAATTACATGTTCAAAGTTTTTATAATAAAAAACATTTAAACAATTGGTTATCTATGTTTCAATAGGCAAAAATGACGAACTTTGACTTACTTAAATGTCACACTTCATAAAAGTCTCAACCCAAAATACACCATAGATTTAAATGTATAAAACTAAAACAAACTTTGTAAACTCAGGAGCAATTTTCATGACTTAGATTGGGACTAAGAGTTCTTAGAAATGACATTAAAAGAATGTTCTATAATGAAAATAATAAATAGGGCTTCACCAAAATTTCAAGCTGTTGCTCTGCCAAAGACATTATCACGAAAGTTAAGAAACAAGCTAAAGAGTGAAAGAAATATTTCCCAATCATTTCTCCATAAAGGATTTGTGTCAAGAGTACATAAAGAACTTCCGAAACTCAGTAAGAAGACAGCAAACAACTCTATTTAAAATATGAAAAAAAATAAAAAATGGAATGAGTGCTTTATGGAAGAGAATATAAGGATGGCAAATAATTACATGGGGATATGTCCAATATCATTAACCATTAGGAAAATGTGCATTTAAACCACAATGATGTACTACTACACAACTATTAGGGTAAGGAAAATGCATTCACCAATGGGACAAAGTACAGACGGGGACACAGAGTACCTGGGACTCATTTATTGCTGCTGGAAATGTGAAATGTTATAGTCACCCTGGAAAACTGTTAGAGAATTGTTATAAAACTAAACATAGACTTAGTGTAATCAGTTTCACAAGCAAAAATTTTTTTATAGTTTTTTTTATGTTTCAAATTCCCAGGCCCATATGATTTGCTGACCAGAACTATACGGCTTTCTGTTGCACTGATAGATTCCCTTTTGAGATTTTTTTTCACAAAAATGGCAGAATCTCTTTGCAGTTACAAGTTAACTACAAAGCCTTACACAACCTGTTTGTCCAGAGAAGGCAAGATAAGCAACACCCCAGACTGGCCCAAGGACCTGCTTGGGCAGCCTACTCCCCACGACTGACCTGCACACAAGGCTGAAGGAATGAACGATATTCACCCCTAGTTCATTGTACTACTAAAATACCCACCCTGGAAGGGGCTTATCCACCATTTTTTATCATATGACATATGTCCTAACACAATTTCTTATGTGCTTATATGCCCTACATGCGCAAAGCGTACAATGATGTTCACTCACTTGATGCCTTATTCATTTCAGCTCCAGAAAAATACCCTGACTAATAGGTTGGGGAAGTTGATTTGAGCAGTCCCTTCCCTCCACTTCCTAGCTGACACATCCTCCACAATAAATCTCCTTTCTTCAGTGACAATCCTCGTTGTCTTGGTAATTGACTTTCTGTGCTGTGAGCAATAGAGAGAATCCCCTTGTGGGTTTGTTAACATTAGTAGGTTTTGTTCCTTTGTTTATTTTAATTTTCTTATGAATGAAATTTTTATTTAAACACTGTATCTAGAAGCAGATACATAAATTTTTATGCAATTAATTACACAGGACAACTGTCTGGCTGTTGAAGAAAGTTGGATGCCAAAAGACTAAATCCTTAGCATATAGGAAATAAAACCTAAGGTGTACATTATGATTTTGAGTTAGTATTATTTAAAAAGGATAACACGGGCGGCGCCTGTGGCTCAGTCGGTAAGGCGCCAGCCCCATATACCGAGGGTGGCGGGTTCAAATGCGGCCCTGGCCAAACTGCAACCAAAAAATAGCCGGGCCTTGTGGCGGGCGCCTGTAGTCCCAGCTACTCGGGAGGCTGAGGCAAGAGAATCGCCTAAGCCCAGGAATTGGAGGTTGCTGTGAGCTGTGTGAGGCCACGGCACTCTACCAAGGGCCATAAAGTGAGACTCTGTCTCTACAAAAAAATAAATAAATAAATAAATAAATAAATAAAAAGGATAACACCAGTGTTTGACCCAGCACTCTCATTTGTGTATTTTTTCATACCAAGACACATGTTTTTTTTTGTTTATATTATAGAAGCTTTATTTGTCATTTCTAGATGATGGAAATAATTCAAATGATCATCAAAGGGTCAATTCTATAAATAAACTCTTGCTTCATCTTTTCATGGGACAGTATACATCAATCAATCAATCAATCAATAAATAAATAAAACACCCCACTATTGACACGGGCAACAACTAACATAAATATAAAAAATTAACCCTGAGTAAAAAAAAAGCCTTAAAAGGTTATTTCCAACATGGTTCTATTTATTTGATACTCTCAAAAATAATATGTTCTATTGTTTTACTATTTTCAATTTAATTGAGTGCTATGATTTATTCTTCCCATTTGCTCACTGCATGTTTACTTTGCTCTACATTTTGTAGTTTTCAAATCTGTAAGAATTTGTGGTTTCTCTTTTCTAACATGAGAAATTAGTGCAGCATATTCCACTTTCGTCACTGCTTTATCTGAGTCCAACAAATTCTGATACATTCTATTTTCATTTTTATTCGGTTCGATGTATTTTCTTTATTTCCCTTGAGACATCATCTGTGACTCACAGATAATTTGTGAGTATTCTATTTAGTTTCCAACTATTAGGAGAATCTCTTATCATCCCCTGCTATTGCTGTCTAGCCTTAATTACACTCTATATGATTTCAGTACTTTTAAATTTAATAAATTATGCTTGTATGAATCATGTTATTGTATATTTTGGTGTATGTTCTTAGACGTTTGAAAGAATGTGTTGTCGGACATTTTGGATGTGTTATTGCTTTATAAACGTGGATTAGATTCTGCTGGTTGATGATGTGTTAAGTCCTTCATCCTTGCTCACTCTCTGCCTGTTTGTTGTGACAATTGTTGACAGCTCTAACTGTGGAGTTTTCTATGTTAGTTCAATGACTTTTGCTTCACATATTCTTCAGCTCCTACTACTTTGACCTTTATCATTTTATCACTATATAATGTCCTTCCCTGTTTTGGGTAATTTTCTTTGCTATAAATTTTATATATTTCCTATAAAACTTTATAAATGAACTAAATTTTCTTTTACTATAAACAGATATTAATATAGCCATTGAAACTTCCTTTCGATCAATGTTTTCCTATCATTTACTTTGAGATTCTTACACATTTTTCTATTTGACTGAGTTTTTTATAGACAATACATATATGGTTTTTAAGTAGATTTTTCTGATCTACTCTACCAATATCTGTATTTTCATTAGACCATTAATGTAATTATTGATATATTAAAGTTTAAATCTGACATTTTATTGTTTGTTTCTCTGTTTTAAATTTTCTATGAAATCATTCCCAATCATTTGTTTATAGGCCATTGCCCTGAAAACATTCAACTCACTGTATCAGTGTATGAGTCTCATGTTTTATTACCATATAGCGGGGAAAGCTCAGGATTACACGGACTTTCTTTTACATTACCTAGGAAGAGAGAGCACATAGATTAATAGTGGGTTTTCTGTAGCATACCTAAGAAAAAAACAAGGAAAGGATATATATAATAGTATTCACTATGGAGCAGCTAGGACTTACACAAAATTTTCTTATAAGAATATAATCCTTCAATTCTGAATGGAGTGACTTCACATCTTTTATAGGCCTGGTACTAATTCTGTGGCTCTCTAACCTAGACAGATGAATAAATTCCTCCCCATTCACAGATCATTATTAAAAGTAAGACTGACTCTCTCACAGGAGACTCACAAATGGGTGGAAGAGACGGAGGGCACCTGATCTAAGGTACCCGTAGGGTTACTTGTTTATAATAGTCTTAGAATGGGAACATGAACTAGGTCAATCAGATTCTATTTCTTTGGAATCTGACTGAATTAATAAAACATACAAAATTTATGAAAGCTAAAACTAAAATTTCAATGGCCTCATTTTAATAAATGATTTTGTATTATAGGAATATCTTGGGAAACAGGAATAGAGAAAAAGTTGTTGATGATAAAAATGGAGTAGAAAACATTAACATTTGCTTGAAAATTAAGCTATTAATTCTTATACCAGCATGTCTCAAGGAAATAGTCCCAAATGGGACCATCCTACATGTAGGATATTGAGAGTACCTGCAATAAAAATGAATTTCTGGGATCTCTTTGAGTCCATTTCACCTTCATTACTGTTCACCCCTTTTTTCCATACTATACTAATTAAGGTAGCAAATTAAGAAAAAATATTTAATGTCGTATAGACCCCAAGATTTAAAAACTGATACAAGTGCAAATCTGTATGGTATCATCAGACACACTTCATCTTTTTTCTTTAAATTTTTTATCTTACTTTATTTTTTAATTCTTTTATTTTTATTATTATGGGTAAATAATAGTTGCATATATTTACAGGGTACAAGTGATGCTTTGATACAGGCATGCATTGTGTCATAGTCAAATCATGGTAACTTGGATATCCATTACTTCAATCATTTATCATTTATTTGAGTTAGAAACAATCAAATTCCACTCTTTTAGTTGCTTTAAAGTATACTATAACTTATTATTAACTATATTGACTTTGTGTACTACAAAACATTGTACATTCTATTTAATTATCTAATTGGAAGGGACACACACTTCATCTTTGATAAACAAGATTAACCTCTTCTTGAAAGACTTTTTTTCTAAGCTAAAAAAAGTACAATATATTATACAAGAATAAAATACCTACATGTATTCCTTTAGGAGAAATCAGGTATTTTTTTTCCTATACATCATTCCAATGAATCAATCAATTTCCTTATCATTTATTTTTATTTACTTTTTATCATTAAATTATAGCTGTGTACGTTAATGCGATCATGGGGCACTATACACTGGTTTTATAGAATATTTGACACATTTTCATCACACTGGTTAACATAGCCTTCCTGGCATTTTCTTAGTTATTGTGTTAAGACATTTATATTCTAGATTTACTAAGTTTCACATGTACCCTTGTAAGATGCACTGTGGATGTAATCCCACCAACCACCCTCCCTCAGGCATCCTCCATCCCTTCCCTCCCTTTCCCCCTTCCCTCTATTCTTAGGTTATAACTGGGTTATAGCTTTCATGTGAAAGACATAAATTAGTTTCATAGTAGGGCTGAATACATTGGATACTTTTTCTTCCATTCTTGAGATACCTTACTAAAAAGAATACGTTCCAGCTCCATCCATGTAAACATGAAAGAGGTAAAGTCTCCATCTTTCTTTAAGGCCGCATAATATTCCATGATGCACCTATACCACAATTTATTAATATATTCGTGGATCGATGGGCACTTGGGCTTTTTCCATGACTTAGCAATTATGAATTGGGCTGCAATAAACATTCTAGTACAAATATCTTTGTTATAATGTGATTTTTGGGTCTTCTGGGTATATACCTAGTAGAGGAATTATAGGATTGAATGGCAGATCTATTTTTAGATCTCTAAGTGTTCTCCAAACATCTTTCCAAAAGGAATGTATTAACTTGCATGCCCACCAGCAATGTATAAGTGTTCCCTTTTCTCCACATCCATGCCAACATCTCTGGTCTTGGGATTTTGTGATATGGGCTAATCTTACTGGAGTTAGATGATATTTCAAAGTAGTTTTGAATTGCATTTCTCTGATGATTAAAGATGATGAGCATTTTTTCAAATGTCTGTAGGCTGTGCGCCTGTCTTCTTCAGAGAAGTTTCTCTTCAAGTCCCTTGTCCAGCCTGCGATGGGATCACTTGTTCTTTTCTGGCTAATATGTTTGAGTTCTCTGTGGATTCTGGTTATTAAACCTTTGTTGGAGACATAACCTGCTAATATCTTCTCCCATTCTGAGGGCTGTTTGCTTGCTTTACTTACTGTGTTCTTGGCTGTGCAGAGTTTTTAGTTTGATCATGTCCCAGTAGTGTACTTTTGAAGCTGCTTCAAATGCCCGGGGGGTCCTCCTCATAAAATACTCGCCCAGACTGATTTCTTCAAGGGTTTTCCCTGCACTCTCCTCTAGTATTTTTATAGTTTCATGTCTTAAGTTTAAATCTTTAATTCAGTGAGAGTCTATCTTATTTAATGGTGAAAGGTGTGGGTCCAGTTTCAGTCTTCGGCAGGTTGCCAGCCAGTTTACCCAGCACCATTTGTTAAATAGGGAATCATTTCCCCACTGAATGATTTTAATTGGCTTGTCAAAGATCAAACAATGGTAAGTAGCTGGATTCATCTCTTGGTTCTCTATTCTGTTCCAGACATCTATTTCTCTGTTTTTGTGCCAGTACCATGCTGTTTTGATCACTATCAATTTATAGTGTAGTCTGAGGTCTGGTAGTGTGATTCCTCATGCTTTGTTTTTATTTCTGAGTAATGTCTTGGCTATTTGAGGTTCCTTCTGATCACATATAAAACGAAGTATTATTTTTTCAAGATCTTTAAAGTATGACAGTAGACCTTTAATAGGGATTGCATTAAAATTGTATATTGCTTTGGGTAGTATGGACATTTTAACAATGTTGATTCTTCCCAGCCATGAGCATGGTATGTTTTTCCATTTGTTAACATTTTCAGCTATTTCTTTTTTTAGTGTTTCATAGTTCTATTTATAGAGATCTTTCACATCCTTTGTTAGATAAACTCCCAAATATTTCATCTTTTTTGGCACTACTGTGAATTGAATAGAGTCCTTAACTGTTTTTTCAACTTGACTATTGTTGGTATATATAGAGGCTACCAATTTATGAATGTTGATTTTGTAACCTGAGATGCTGCTATATTCCTTGATCACTTCTAAGAGTTTTGTAGTAGAATCCCTGGTGTTTTCCAGATATACAATCATCATCTGCAAAGAGCGAAAGTTTGATCTCTTCTGACCCTATATGGATACCCTTGATTACCTTTTCTACCCTAATTGTGGTGGCTAAAACTTTCCATTACAATGTTAAAGAGCAGAGGAGACAATTGGCAGCCTTGTCTGGTTCCTGATCTGAGTGGAAATGATTTCAATTTAACTCCATTCAATACAATATTGGGTTTGCTGTAGATAGCCTCTATGAGTTTAAGAAATGTCCCTTCTATACCAATTTTCTTAAGTGTTCTGATCATGAAGGGATACTGGATATTATCAAAAGCTTCTTCTACATCTATTGAGAGAATCATATGGTCTTTGTTTTTTAATTTGTTTATGTGCTGAATTATACTTATAGATTTACGTATATTGAACCAGCCTTGAGACCCTGGGATAAAACCGACTTGGTCATGATGTATAATTTTTTGATGTGCTACTGGATTCTGTTTGTTAGGATCTTGTTGAATATTTTTGCATCTATATTCATTAGTGATATTGGTCTCTAATTTTCTTTTCTTGTTGTGTCTTTTCCTGGTTCGGGGATCAGGGTGTTGTTTGCTTCATAGAACATGTTGGGTAGTCTTCCTTCTTTTTCTACCTTTTGGAACAGGTTGAGTAATATAGGTACGAATTCCTCTTTAAAGGTTTGGTAGAATTCTGACGTGAAACCATCTAGTACCAGTCTTTTCTTTTTAGGGAGGTTTTGTATGGTTGATGCTATTTCAGAACTTCATATGGCCTGTTCAAAATTTCCACATGATTCTGGCTAAGTCTTGGAAGGTGACGTGCTTCCAAGTATTGGTCAATTTCCTTTAGATTTTCATATTTCTGAGAATAAAGTTTCTTGTAATATTCATTACGGATTTTTTGAATTGCTGAGGAGTCTGTTGTTATTTCATCTTTTTTGTTTCTGATTGATGAGATTAGAGATTTTACTCTTTTTTTCCTGGTTAGGTTAGCCAAAGGTTTATCTATTTTATTGACCTTTTTGAAAAACCAACTTTTTGATTTATTGATGTGTTGTATAATTCTTTTGTTTTTGGTTTCTTTTAATTCTGCTCTAATTTTGGTTATTTCTTTTCTTCTCTTGGGTTTGGGTTTGGAATGTTCTTCCTTTTTCAGTTGCTTGAGACATCCCATTAAGTTGTTAACTTCCACTCTTTCCGTTCTCTTGAGGAAGGCTTGCAATGCTATAAATTTCCCTCTTTGGACTGCCTTTGTGGTATCCCAGTGGTTCTAATAATTCGTGTCTTTATTGTCATTTTGTTCCAAAAATGTGGCCATTTCCTTCTTAAACGCATCTCTGACCCAGCTATCATTCAGCATAAGGTTATTTAACTTCCATGTATTTCTATGAGTATCCTGATTCCTGTTGGTACCGAGTTCAACTTTTATTCCATGGTGTTCCGAGAAGATGCAAGGAATAATTTCTATTCCTTTAAATTTACTGAGGTTTGGACTTGTGACCTAAGATGTGATCGATTTTGGAGTATGTTCCGTGGGCTGATGAGAAGAATGTATATTCATTTTTCTTGGGATAAAACGTTCTGTAGATGTTTGCTAAATCCAAATGTTGGATGGTAAGGTTTAAATCTAAAATTTCTTTGCTCAGCTTCTTATTGGAGGGTCTATCCAACACTGCCAAAGGAGTGTTGAAATCTCCGACTATTATGGAGCTGGTGGAAATCAAGTTGTTCATGTCTGTTAGATTATCTCTTATGAATTGATGTGCATTCTAGTTGGGTGCATATTAATAATTGAAATATCATCATATTGAGTATTACCCTTAACAAACATGAAGTGACCATTCTTATCCTTCCTTACTTTTGTTGGCTTAAAGCCTATTGTGTCGGCAAATAGAATTGCAACACCTGCTTTTTTCTGATTACTATTTGCCTGAAATATGAATGACCATCTGTTCATCCTGAGTGTATATTTACCTTTTAAGGTAAGATGTGACTCTTGTATGCAGCTAATGTCTGGCCTGAGTTTTTATAACCAGTCAGCTAACCTGTGCCTCTTTAGAGGACAGTTTAAACCATTCACATTAATGGAGAATATTGATAAGTCTGGTAAAATTTGGGGTATCGAGTTTTTCGAAAGTCCAGTGGACATTTTTAATCCTTTTGCCACTGTGAAAGTTGGAGTTTGATGAAAAGTTTCTGAGTGAGTTTACTTTTGTGGTGCAGGATTGCGCTGTTCATTATGGCGGATAGGTCTAAGAATATCCTGAAGAGCTGGGTTCGTTAAGGCAAATTTCTTCAACATATGAATGTCATTAAAGTATTTAATTTCTTCATCATAAATGAAACTCAGTTTAGCTGGATACAGGATCCGGGGTTGAAAGTTATTTTGCTTTAGGAGATTAAAAGTCGATGACAACCCTCTTCTGGCTTGAAAAGTTTAAGCAGAGAGATCTCCAGTCATTCTAATATTCTTCCCTTTGTAGGTAATGAATTTCTTACGTCTGGCTGCTTTCAGAATTTTCTCCTTCATATTAACTTTAGTGAAGTTAATTATGATATGCCTGGGGGATGTTTTATTCAGATTGAGTCATACTGGGGTTCTGAAACTATCTGCTATTTGAATTTCAGAATCTCTTGGCATGTCTGGAAAATTCTCTTTCATAATTTCTTGGAGAAGGGCCTCTGTGCCTTGTGAGGCCACTTCATCACTTTCAGGGATTCCACTGATGTGGATATTAGCCCCCTGGGATATTATCCCAGAGCTCTCTGAGAGAATAATCCATTATTTCTCTCCCTTTCTCTTCCACTTTTAGAGTTCGGGAGCATTCAAAAGCTTTATCTTCAATGTCAGAAATCCTTTCTTCTGCTTGCTCCACTCTGATACTGAGGGATTCCAGTGTATTTTTCAGATCTTTGAGGGCTGGAAATTCCTGCTTTCGTGCGTCAAAATCTTTGGTAGTTTTGTCTTTAAGTTCATTAAATTCTTGAGACAACTTTTGAATTTCTCCTTGAATTTCTAATTCTGACTTTTGAATTGGTCCTCAAATTTCTAATTCCTAATTTTCCTCCCTTCTATTAATCTTGTTTGCAATCCAAATTCTGAATTCAATTTCTGACATTTTGGCCTGCTGTTTATGAATGGGATCTTCAGTTACATCTGCCATATCTTTCCTTGGGGTGTGTGTGGGGGGTGATCTATTCTGGTTATTCATGTTACCAAAGTTTTTCTGCTGATTCCACCTCATGATTATTTTGCAACATTTGATTTTTCCCCTGGAGCTTTGTCGAGGACCTGTACAGTGCTATGGGCTGAGAAACTGGGGACCTGTTTGGTGTGGTGGGGCTAAGTGGTTCTGTATTTTTTCAGCTGGTTTCTGTCTGACCCTAGTGAAACAATTACTCTGGGTTGAAGTCTCAGCTGTGGAGATATGCCAGCAATTAAGTCACCCCACTCCCCACAGGCAACAATTGGAAAGGGAAAATCAAACCTTCCTATAACCAAACATCCAGGGCACCACTTGAATAGTCCTTGGGCGATTGGCTTGGTTCAAAAGGTCCAAATCAATTGTCTCAGTCAGCACCTGTCTCAGGTGGGAGAGTTTAAAAGGTCTCTGGCAACTAGATTGCCGGGGTCTGGGGACAGCTTAAATATGGCTTGCTCCGGTGCTCTGTGGAGTCAGGAGGACCCATCCAGCAAAATGATCAGTCTGGGAAGGTAGATGCCTCCTTCCCCACCTTGCACCTCTGTCACACCCAGTCACTGATAGTCCCGCAGGGCTTTGACCCAGTTGCCTTTAGTAAACAGATACTCCAGGGCTTTGCACCTGACTGAATCACAACAAAATCTATTTCTCCTCAGCCAGTCTGCTGCGCTCTTCCTCTATCAGGGGGACGTGAGGCCTGACAACCTCGGGCACTTGATGGAGGCTGGGGGGGTGTTCACTCAGTTCCAGCCCCACCCCTGATTGATGTTACTGACAGAATAGAACAGAACAACTTTGCGGGAATTTTTTTCTGTCCCTGCTAAATTCCCCCGCAGAAGAGAAGCTGTTTTGAGTTCCCAGAGCCTGCGCCTCAGGCCCTGTCTTTGCTCCTGCAGGTTTGTATTCAGTTAGCTGTCAGTTCTAGCCTCCTGCCTTCCTTTGTCTATAGGCTGATGATCCCCTGAGGGTAAAGACTTTGAATACGTAACCCATGGCTTTTAACTGGTGCCCAAATCTAAACAGGATGATGCTAACTATAACAAAAAGGTCAATAACTATATTGACCTTTTTTTGTAGTATAAAACTTTTATGTGCTGGATTTTTTGGCTGAATATTTTTGAATACTTTAGGACCCAAAGTCTATGCTTTGAGGAAGCCCACCCTGCCCCATGAAGAGGTCCACATGGAATGACACTGAGGTCCTGGGCACACAGAGATGGCAGGAAACACGTAATAAGTTAGGACATAAGTCGGCTGTGTAGAGAAGCCATTGTCTAAGTGAACCCTCTATCCCCATTCAAATTTCCCAGCTGAAACACCAGACTTCCTGCTATTATTGTTGCTGGTATGAGCCATTAATTTTGAGCTGATTTATTATACAGCAATAGGTAAATTAAACATAGGCTTTGAAAATCTATGTTTATCTCTAATCCATTTCTCCTATTTCATTCAAGCATACACACCCATTTATTGAATAAGGCCATTTCCATCTTCTCCATCTTAACTGCCCTTGAAGCAAGTATTTGGGCTGTATTTTGTCCTTCCACCTGAGATAAATGTAGAAAGCCAAACAGACATGAGGCTTCGGTGGAAGGGGGCATACATGAAGCCTGATTTTAGTGTAGACTTAAACAGAGGGGTAAATTACGTCTTTGTGGCTCAAATATGTTGAAACTTTGTATAATGGCCTAAGGAAATACAATGAGGTTTGAGAGAAAACCAACAAACTTTTAAACATTTTTTTCTTTAAATATCCTCTGAGAAAGTTCATAGAAGGACTAAATATATACATTGCAATTGGGGATTCTGTATTCTGGGTACCCTAATCTTGGTCCCCTAAAAGCAGGGTTCGTATTAAGGAATAAATGAGAGGCTTCTCAGCACAGAATGGAGCCGACTTGCAGCTTCGGCATTTTATCTAATTGTTAAAGGTGGATCACCCTTTGGTTCTAATCTATTTAGCAGCTATTGCCAAGAAATTTAGACCCTGTTACTGCAGCACTTTTTGTAACACATTAGCCATTATATATACCTGTTTCTTCAATGGACTTAAACTTCATGAGACCAGAGGCTGTCATTCATTTTCTTTCATGTCCACAGAGCTTGGTTCAGAACTCTGTATCTAGTAAATACTTGTCTGATGAACTGAATAGAATTTATACTTGGTATTTGTTCATCCTATGTATCCCCCTTTTATTTTCACTTTAGGAGAAAAGAATTCTTACTATTACCATAGAAAGATTAAAAATACTTTCTTTTCATATTTGAAGGCTTATTTTCCTTTTTTGCATATTAAGTCCCATGAGTTCTTCACTTATACACACACACACACTCTCTCTCACCTGTTGATTCTGCATTCTTACAGAATTATTTTTAGTGCCTTTGAATAGAACATATTTGTAACCTCTATTCCAACATTATTTTTAAAATAATTTTATGAAGAAAATATAGCTGAATATAAATAATGTTTATTTTAAATTTTTTCTTTAGTGAGAACATACAGTAATAAACTTTATATTTTTTCTTCCCTAATTGTCCCTTGACCCATGCCATCAAATTCAAAAGCCACATTTTAAGAATTCCCACATTACTTGTTCCTTCTAAATTTTTGCTCCTGTGACTCATAAGTTCTAGAATCTAATGTGAAGGGCTCTGAAGAAAACCCCATTCTACAGTGGTATTCAACAGCGTAATATTATTCCCTCCCCCACACACCTTAACACATTTTATTAATAAAATTTCATAAGGGAATTCTAATTCTAATTATCTGAGCCCAGGGCTTTTAATTTTACAAATGAAAATGTATAGATTTTTGCACTAATTTTATATGCATTGATTTCTCAGGGTTAAGTACATTTATGGTGCAAATCTAGAGACGATAAGTTTGATAGAATTTACCAGGCATTTTAACCACTTTTAAGAAATCTCACCAGTGGTGGAATCACCATTACAAGAATTCCCTGTGAGCCTGCATTTGTTCCTGTTACACTCCCGGCGACTGTCGCAAATATCTGCCTATAATTAGGTTTCCAACCACTATCATTATTGAGCATTAACCTGCTTGAAATTATACTAATTTATTATAAATTCTCACTTCTTTCTTCTTTATATTTAGGACATTTTATTGACTTTTAAACAATTATATGTGACAGGTAAAAAGAATTTTACAAGACAGCTGTTATACAAAGAGGCTTAATATATAATAAATTCCTATGAAAATGAAAATGTTTTTTAAATAAACCCAAAAGCATATGGAGTTCCTTCTTCATGGCCTTTAGGCTTCAACACCAATCTTCTCAGACCCTGGGATATTTATATTGCCTGGTCACATCTGATTTACATAGGACACACTCAAATAGAGGTATTTTAATGTCTAAGGCTTTCTTTGGCCACACTTCCTTTGTCTCTTTCACTCCACTTCCACTTGCCTATTTTCTCACTCTCTAATGTATCAGATCCCCAATGAGCTAATTAGCCTCATTTTCTCCACCCCTCCCTTTCTTCTGTTTCTCCCCTGCTTTCATGCTTCTCTTCTGCTGTTTGCCTTTCTCTTCTAAGGACTTCGTGTGTGTGTGTGTGTGTGTGTGTGTGTGTGTGTATTTACTTAGAAGCAAACTATCTATTTCCTTTCCTCAAAATTCATTTCTTCCTGCTGTGTCCTGGATTATTAAAAAGACGTGCTTACCTCCAGTTTATCACCAGCTACTTTCATTCTTTCTGGTTGTTCTGTTTACTACACCCACAATATGAAATAAATTGTACTTTTCTCATTTCTTGGCCAAACCCCTTCATTCATGTTTTTATTTTTTTCTTTTGGAAGGTTAAGTAGGTTCTCTGCCATTGTTTAAAGAGCAGGGGTTCTCAAACTTTTTAAATAGGGGGCCAGTTCACTGTCCCTCAGACCATTGGAGAGCTGGAATATAGTGTAAAAAAAAAAAAAAAAACTATGAATAAATTCCTATGCACACTGAACATATCTTATTTTGAAGTAAAAAAACAGAATGGGAACAAATATAATCACATCACCTCATGTGGCCCGCGGGCCATGGTTTGAGGACCCCTGAATGCCTTTACATTTAGTTGACTGCAGATGCCTTTTGTGGGGTAGGATTGGACTTTTTGTAATTCATGCACTGCTTTTTTTTTCAGATTCTTTCTAAAAAATTTAAAGTTATAATTACATTCTCACCACAAAAATGCATTTCACTCAGTTCACATCTTGGGCAGCATCTGATATATGGTTTTACGCATGTATATCATGTCATATTTTCAGCTCATAAAATGAAAAATAAATATAGCTACTGTTCACCCCTTCATCCTTTCTTCATTTGCATAAGTAAGTCTTTCTCATACATATGTCAAAACCTCCATTAGTTTATGTGTCTTACTTGGTCTCTGAGTCTCTCTTAGCAAGTGCATGAGGATTAAATATTCTAGGCTAATGCTGCATTAAAATACATTTTTCATGAGGGTGTTGCCAATTAAAGCCCTATTGTACCTATCCCCATATAGACTTATCTTTATCTCTTTAATTATACAGGAGAAAGACTTGGCTAGCATTGAGTACCATAGACACACTACTCTATATTTCAAGAAAATCAACATTAGAAATAGCCTGGGTGCTATATAAATGAAAGGTCTCAGTATTCTAATTTGTAAACATTATACCTAGCAATTTATCTTTGTTTCCAATGTTTATCAAACTCAGAGGAGAAAGCTTCTCCCCACCCCCACAAAAACTATTACAGTTATAAGATTTATCTTCTTAGGTAACAGAAACTCACTACCATTCCAGCCACACCTAGTGCTCAAGTCCCAGTGTAACTAACCTGTTAGGTTCTAGTCAGCTCAGCATGCCACACATCTGTATCCACATCCTTATACCCTCCTCTCATGCCAGCTGGTCTCCTCTTTCCCTCCATTTCTTTCCTATTTGCTCTAAGCTAGTGGTTCAAAACCTGTGGGTTGCAACCCTTTTGTAATGAAAATACATCCTTCATATCAGATATTTACATTACAATTCCTAACAGTAGCAAAATTACAGTTATAAAGTAACAACAAAAATAATTTTATGGTTGGGGGTCACCACAACATGAGGGACTGTATTAAAGGGTCGCGGCATTAGGAGGCATTAGGAAGGTTGAGAATCACTGCTCTAAGCTCTGACCATGTTGACTTCTATGCAACAAGCATGGCCTCCACACTAAAGGAAAGTCAACGTAGCCAAGTAAGGTAAAGAAATCAGGTAATTTATTCCTGTGTTATAGATAAGTAATCTGCGGCCTGGAAATATTCATTTTCGTAGCAATAGAAATGACTTCCTAAGTGTCAAATAATTTCTTAGGACTCTAGTTTCCTTAAAATACTCTCCCTCCAAAATAGCCTATGATAAAAAATCATCTGAAGATCTTTCCAAAGGAATGTCTTTCTTTCTTCTTCCAGCTAGGCAATGTAAAGTTCATAGGCCTGCCCTTGAATCCAAATACACTGTCAGTGATCAGTTATATTGTGATTATCTAGTGGTCTTTGTGGGGGGAGGGTGTAAAGGAATAGTTGTGGTACACTGACATTCAATGAAAGTTCACAAAAGCAAAATAAATTTAATCATTATCTACTCATAGTTAAGTGTTTCTCTATTTTTCACAGAAGGGTGAAGACATGTGCCTAGAAGCAGGATGGCTGATTTAAATCTGCAAAGAGATGGCAGGATGAAGCATTTCTCTTGAGAATAATACAGAAGAGAAACACAAGGGCAATCTTCTTCAGATTAGCATACAAAACTGAGCTTGTTTATTTATAGAAAAAATTATCAAATACATATTGATTGCCTTATGGTTATATTCCTAGTGGTTTTCATTCAAACCTTCCAGGTTACCTTGGAAGGTAATCATACTGGATACTAGCTGAGGGCATGTGTATGGGGGAAGTAAGGGCGATACGCCAGTGGGCAGTCCCTGCGTGTCATCCCATGGGCTGTTCTTCTGAAAATGGGTGTATTTTTAGAATGACTTGGAAGAAGGAGACTGTATGCTTAACTCTGCTCTACTTGCAGTTATCCCCACTGTCTTGAAAACTAAGCTTGTCCATTTTCACACACCCGCCTCCTCTCCCCATAATCTCACTGCAATACATTTCCTGGTCCTTTGTATTCTTCTGCATCGTGAGTGAGTATTTCAGGGACTTGCTTGAGATTTACCTCCTCCAGCAAGCATTCGTGACACTCTTTTCACAGGGCTTTCTGTACCCTTGAGCCTTTTAAGCTATGGGTAGGGAAGCCACTGCTAGTCTGTACGAGGACCAGTAAGCAGTCAGGTTCAGAGCACCCGCAGATGATATACACATTTTTCTCAGCTCTTTTCAGGTTGTCACTCCTTTCCTTTATTTCAAATTGTGTTCTCTTTTGTCCTTCACTACCATACTTCTTGGAAAAAATAAATATGATTACATTTACCATTTTCAACTGAGAAACTCCTACTTTTGAATTCTTAGAAACTAGCATCTATCCATCCCACCATACTAAAGGTATTTATAAGGTCAAGAATATATAGTGTAATCCGAGGATGAAGTAAATATGAATCTCTGTACCAAAGAATCGAGTTTTCTTACTGGCTCTATTAGTCAGTTTGTACTAAATATGTGATTTTCATCAAGTTATTGATTCTAGATGGATCAGCTCTTTTATTTATCCAAGTGGATATGTATTAGCTCCCTGCTATGAGAATTAAAATACATATACATGTTTCTTGATATTATGAATTAACAAAAATTGGTATACCCTCTTGCCTTAAACATCTAAATCACTTCAACAAAATATATATGAAACAATTGTTTCAGCACAAGGCAGTGATCCCCAAAATAAGGGAAAAAAATAAAGTGATTCTTGTGATTGCTTGGAGACAGTTTCCAGGCAAGATTGGGAAAGCACCCAGCCCAGCACATGAAAGGGGAACCCAGACAAAGCCAGGAGATGCCCTCGTTTGAGAACTCAGAAGAACAATTTGGCTAGAACTTGCAGAGCTTATATAAAGAGGAGAGAGCTGGATGGAGAGAAAAGAGCCACATAGGGAAGAAAGTGTTGCATGGAGAGAGAAATCTTGCAATGTGCAAAGGATTACCCTTGAGTCATCAACTGAGTAGTGGACATACATTCTGTGCCTATAAAGAAAATACATCAGGCTGGGATAAGACCAGCATAAAGGACAAGGTGACATAGCCCTTAGAGCTTACAAAGGGCTGAGCATAGCTGGGGTTCTGCCAGCTAGAGAAGAAAACTTATATATACCATTGAAAGTTTTTATCTGAGTAGTGAAACAGAATTAGCCCTAGTCTTAAAACTGCTGGTGCCACCTACCAAAGATTAAAAGCAAGCCTTAAAAGGTTTAAACTATTTCCAATTAAGTTAATTGCATCCCAGTCCAAAGCTCACCATAAATGGACTACAAAATTACACAGTATTCTAAAAAGTAAAACCCTAATGTCTGGCATCTAATCAAAATTACCAGATATTAAAAGAATTAGGAAACATAACGCATAATGAAGAGAAAAATGAATCAATAGATTCAAATCAATATATTACATAGATAAGAGAATTAATAGACTGGAATATAAAACAGTTGTTATAACTTATCCGCCGTATATTCAAGGAGGTAGCGCAAAGTGTGTGAATGTTAAAGAGAGACTTGGAAGTTAGATAAAAAGATCCAAGTTGAACTTCTAGTGATGAAACAGCCCATATGAAACCACTTGGTTTAGCTGCCCATCATTCTCATTCATCTCCACTTCTTGGCAGCTTAAAGTAGACTGATCTTTCTTTAAAATTGCTTTCCTCCTTCAACTTCCACACGACCTCCCTGACCACTCCTCTAAGAACCTGGGACGCGGGAAGTGATAGCAAGCTTAATCGGTCCCTGGTTGGAAACCCAAGTCAAGATTAACTTAATATTTTATTTTTAGTACTTAGGATGGTGTCTGGCACAGTATAAGTATGCACAAGAAGAAGTTGAGGAAGAAAGAAAGATAGAGACAGGGTTGAAATAAAAGAATAAAGAAACAATAAAGGGTAAGAAGGATGGCAATTTGAAGACAGGAGGAGAAACTTGAAAGATGACTGACTTTCCTGACTTGGATATAGAAGTGACAACCTCTTTCAGTAATTTAGAAAGCTCAAGAGAATTAACTCATTTTGCAGAGACCTAATGTAAATGTATAGGTTCATTTGCCAGACAGGATCAAACAAACATGTTTAATTATATCATCTTCCTTAAGTGAAGGCAAATTGAAAGTATTCATTATGCAGTAGTTTAAATTCATTGATTTAAATACCAAAGTGACATATAATGTAAGTGTGGAGTACTCTAAAATACTACAAAGCATATGCTGAAGAAGCAGTAAACAAGAATTTATAGAGAAAAGCAAAATCTTCACTGATGGATGAGGCACTTCAATCAACTGAATCGCTTAGAAGCTAAAATTCAGTCCACAAGAGAAACACACCTTATTCAGTTACCTATAAACAGGGTGACTCATGAAGAGGGACCAGCTGGAGACTGTGGAGGCCGCTCTGCTGAACAGAAGGCATATCCATGTATTTGAAATAACTTAACAGCAGTCCTGCCAGAAAACAGAAGCAAGAACTCGAAGTGCTGTCTTCAGGCTTGAGAAATCCTTTGGCCAGAATCAAAACAACATTTGGTCCAATTCCCTCTTTTGTGGAAGAAGCTGCAAATTATCACAAGTCACACTGAATGTGTTTGCCCATAAAGTCAGGAGGCATCATAAGCTTAGAAAGGGAAACAGTGCTTCTTCAGAGGGGTGTCCATGGGAAATATGGAAGGAACAAAGCATGTAACACAATTCTCCACTCGGGGGGGCTCTGTTCTCATTCCCAGAGCCTCACTGGTGCCTCAGGACCCACCACCCCACAGCAATTCTTTTCCTCAGTCAGCTCTGTAAAAGACTGTGGACCTTTCTGCTAATGTCAATAAACCTGGGATCACATATCACCTTCACCATACTTCTCCTATTTATTGGCATAGATTGTTGTTATGACGCAATGTCAAATGTGTAAATGAATGTATAAAATAGAAGAGTTTACAAAATTTCTACAGATCCTTGAAATTTAACAATTGCAATTATCAGAGCAGAGCTCTGTCCTTGAAACCTGAGCTGCCTTTGATTCCTTAGAATCAGTGGATACCTTTACTTCTTATAAAATGGTTCTGGTGCATTTTTCATTGTCTTGACTTAATCTGCACATAGTCTGATTTCCATTTTTGTGTTTTTTATATTTATCTTTAGCAGTCTAATAGTTGGGAAAATTGTAAAGCATACAAAGTTCTGGTGTAGTGCTTACACTATAATTTTAGGGCTTATTTATTCAACATTGTAGCAATCTATCCTCAAAACTTCCAGTGACTAGTATCTGTATTTTTTATTAGGTATAGTTTATCAATATTGTATTAATCTCATTCCATCTGTTTTGACCTCCCTCCCTTCCTTCCTTCTTCTCCTTCCTTTCTCTCTTTTTTGATGAAATATTTTAAACTAAATCTGGGCATCTTATTGACCATAAATTACTTCAAGATAGTTTTAAAATTAAAGACTTCCCCTAAAAAAATCAATTAAAAATCATGACATTTTTAACATATATCTAAAATAATTAATCTTAATTCCTTAGGACCTAATAAGCAGTGTATGATAAAATTACTATGATTGTCTCAAAAGAAGTTCTTATTTTTCTGTTAATTTGTTCATATGTGAATCAGAACAAAATGTACATATGCATTAGGTTGCCGTGTTTCCTAATTTTTTTAAAGAAGTGCCATATCACATTTTTTCCATTTTTTTATTATCATTGAATATTAGGCCTATAGAATTTTTCACTTTCTGATGATTACATTATCATATATATTTATATATACATACACATGCACACACACATATATATATATTTTTTTTAATCCTATAGTTTCATCCTTTCACTAACCAAGTCGTTAGATCTAGAGGCTTGGTGATATTCAGATTAAATCATCTTGGCACAAATACGGTACAGGTGCTGGTTGGTATTTTCTATTACATCATACCAGGAGGCACATGGAATCTGGCTATTTCACTTTTAATGATTTTGACTTTGGTCAGTGGATAGAGATATTGCCAGTTTAATCCATTCATTGTAGGCTTTTCACCAGTTATTGCCTTAATGGTTTTACATCCACTGGAAATCACTGATTAGATACATTATTTTATTAGGTATTTAAAAGTGATTTTTTTTCATTTCACATTCCTTTTGCATTTATTGTTTGGCGACAATGATTTATGGGTTTCTTGCTTTCTTCCACATCTTGGGAGCAGTGGGGTTGATGGTCTTTGCTCTAGAATATATTCTCAAATATATGTGTGTACCAAATGGGTTAAAAAGACAGAGAAGGCAACTTGCTCTGGAGCACAGGGAAGTTTGGTTTGCTATCCAGTGTAATAAAGATAATGACTTCCTCTGAAACAAAAGTGAAATAAATTTGTTTGAAGTCTACTATAAAATATCATCAATTCTCGAGCTCAATATTCCCCTCCTTTAACACAATTCACCGAGGTCATCAGATCCTCATCACATTACCCTGTGGGAATTGGAGTTTGAGGAGTCAGTGCAAGAAGGTAGCTACTCCTATGTGGGAGTCTCAGGTCTGCCTCCAACATCCACAAAACTCTAGCAGGCTAACTACTTGGATTGCAAGTAGACTAGAATCTCAGATCCTTATAATTCTCACATGTATTAAATGGATTTGATTGGGTTATTAGCTGGAAGTCTCCTACAAAGAAGAATTTATTTTATCACATATTTTGTTCCCATGGGGGGAAGTCATATAGAAAAGGCAGGATTAATGTCTATTTTTCCACTTCTGTAAAGCTTTCAGAATGAGGTTTTCTGTAGCAAAATGCAAAAATTATCATTGAGTTTGCTTTTATGTTTTAATTTTTTTGAGCATCATATGGACTCATGAAATTTTATACATCTAAGTTGCAATAATAGAGCACCATGGTTTTTATACTCAAATTGTTTCATTTGGGGCCCGTGGGGGCCATTGAAGTTGGCAAGTTGGCTTTGGAATCTATTCAACAAAATCTCTTCAGGTTTTGACAAACTCCTGGGTTTCTGGTGTGAATTTCATGGTCACATTTACCCCTTTCCAGTCACAGACCTGAAATAAGCTATTTCCCCACGGAGCGTGGTTTGCTTTTGTGGAAAATAATATGTAGAAATTACAGTCTAAATGCTAACGATCTCACCGATAAGATTTCATTGTTTCTAAGTAATAGAATAAACATAGTTTTAGAGAAAAATTATGACTTTCTGATATTTTCAGATCAAGATTAATATTTCAGGGATTTTATATAACTTGGATAATTTTATTTACATTTGTAACTATTTTCTCTTATGCTAAAAATATTGGTTCCTAAGGATATTAATTATGGACTTACTGTACTTTAGCTACTGTAGATAAATAGATAGATAAATGTATTTCAAAATAGCAATATCATTATTACTTGGAAAAACAAAGCCAATAAAGTTTAAATATTGAGTCTGTTTCTTTGCCCTTAAGATACACACTCAAAAAAGTGTATAATCTAAACCCTAGGTTTTGCAAGTGTTTCATGTATCTTTTTGTAATGAAGATACTTGATGTATCATTTGATTAATGTTTCTAATTGTCTACATTCAATTTTTAAAAGTTTTGTAAATCAAACTTACCTTTTGAATTCACATACATGGATTTGTACACATTCATGGATTATTTTAACCATTACCACAGAAAGGATGTGAAACAACTGTAACATCCCAGAGAATTCCTTCCTTCATATTAAAATCTGTCCCCTACTCTTAAAACCATCCCTAAGACACTTACTACTGCATTAGTGATTATATATGTGACTTCCATAAATATGTGCCCACCTGTTGTGTCTGCAGAGATACTTCGCTACATGTATTTCATTTAAGACATGGTTAGGCATTACTTATCTTTAGTTAATTGGTTTCATAAGGAGAATTTAGCCATATTCAAAGAGTGTACCTTTGCCACTATCTTGTACCCATTTAAGCACCACCATGTCCCACCAAAAAGAGACTCACCTAAGCTTTTCATGTTGTGCCTAATTTACATGAAAATGTATAGTTTTCTCTGAGGCAGTAAGAACTCAGTAATACACCTACAGTGTGCTAAACATTGTACCAAGGACGTATGCTGTGGTTTGAATGTGTCTCCTAAGATTCATAATTTAGAAACTTAATCTTCAGTGCAACAGTATTGAGAGGTAGAACTTAATTGGTAGTACTTAAATCTTGAGGGTTCAGACATCATAAACAAACTAGTGTTGTTATCATGGAGTGGATTCTTTATAAAAACTAGGTCAGCAAAATATTTACAAAATATTCTATACTGTTGGCCACCTCTTTGTAAAATTCAGTAGTGAATATTTTGTAAATAAAGGCACCTTTAACTACAGTTTCCCATTTTCCCTATGTATGGTGACTTCATGGTCGACTTTTGGGATGCCCTATAATGGGTTTTATGGACAGTACAGCCTCATGGCAGATGATGTGGGACCGAAACATCCTTTGTACAAATCTACAGGAAAATATCTGCCTGAAATTCATAAGATGCTCTGAGTTTAGGGGAATCATAAAATTTATTTAATTATTATAAATTATAGGGCAATAGACAACAAATAGAAAGTTTGATAGAATAAATTGATCATAATCTCCAGAACCATAATTTCCAAAACCCCTTCTTTGTGGGGTTTTCTTACATATAGATATGTAAACTAACTTATAAATACACTGCTTTTATATTTAAATGCATAATTAAGACTTCTAGCACTTATCCTAAAGACCAGTCGTAGATCAGATATCAGATTTGGTTATTCAGCAGTTCCTGGTTCTCAAGGAAAGGGGAAGTTTCTCAACATCTCAGTTTCCTTCCTCACATATGTGATTCACCCTCAGTCTGGTTCTCTGCTGGGATGTAAAATGTATATGGCGGCTCCAGTGTTTGCATTCAATTTGATGATAATCCAAAGAATAGAGGGACACCTCCCACTTTGTTTCCTTCTTGTACTTTGCAAACTAACCCTGAAACTCCATGTGTTAGCCTATCATATTTCACGGGCCAGTTCTAGATTCCATGCACACTTCTTTCCTTCTATTTGTAAACAAAAACTCCTAAAGAGAAACCTAAAATACAGACAATTCTTTTGTGCACCTATATATCATAGAGTTTTATAACATTTTATCTATGTATATAACAAAGTAACCAATACCCAGATCAAAAACTCCAATATGGAGAGCAAACAAGGGCAGTACCTGTGGCTCAGGGAGTAGGATGCCAGCTCCGTATACCAGAATTGGTGGGTTCAAACCCATCCCCCATCCCTGGCCAAAAAAAAAAAAAAAAAAAGGAGCAAACAAAATTTTCTTTCACGGAACTCCAAAATTCATTCTGCCTTTTATCTCCTTTAATTTTTTTCTACCTGTCTTTAGAGTCATATATATGGAATTATACGAATTCCATTATTCATTTTGTACTTCTGTTTTCTTTGCTCAAAATTTTGCCTGTGAAACACAGCATATTATTTAATATAATGGTAATTGACCATTTTTAATGTTGTGTGACATTCCATTTTGTAAATATATGTAGTACTACAAAATACGAAATCTACTGTTTTGGAGCAATTATTTTATTTCTTGATTGGACTATGAAGTCCATCAGTCCAATGCTGCTATGAATAATATGTTATTATAATTTTTACTTTAAGTTGTCAGTTTTATTTTATAGACCTTTTAAAATGAGAGAAACAATTTATATTTATCAACCTATATGCCATTCACAGGCCTCGTTATTCCTGTGGGTAGATCAGAATTTCCATGTGCTATCATTTTTGTTAAGCCTGAAGAATTTCCTCTGATATTACTTATAGTGTAGGTCTACTTAGGACTGATTCCTTCTACATTCATTCTCCTTGAACAAATTTTAGTTCATCTTCATTTTGAAAGGATATTGTCATTGGACAGGGTATAATAGGTTGACAGACACTTAAGTTAACAGATAACTGTTATTTTGTTGTTTGCCCAGGTGAATTTCTACAAAGACATGGGGAAATGTTTTAATTTTTGTTTCTTTATATCTTATTTTTTTTTTTGTTTTCTTTACCAGCTTCATGCTTTTCTTGTTATCATCAGTTTCCAGAAATGTTATTTTGATGAACTTATACTCTCGTATTTGGGTGTTGCTGAATTTGTCTGACTTACGGGTTTATAATTTTTCATTACATATGAAAACATTTTATTGTTTCTTCAAACACCATCTTTTTCTGAGCAGACACAGATTTTAGACCACTTTAGACCCTATAAATCCCTTAGACCCTGATAATTATCATTTAGGTAGTTTCTATTGCTAGCTCTTCAAGTTCACTTTTGTAGTAGCAAAACTGCTAGCAAAATTAGAAGCTTACCCATAAGTGTTGTAAAGCTAACTGAAAAGTGAGGCTTGTGAGTGGAAATGTAATGCCCAAGTCACAATCTACTTAAAAAGGGTTGTAACAAATATACTTAAGTTTAAAAAAAAAAAAAAACTGCTGATAACACTATTTAATAAATTTTTATTGCAATACAATCCCATTTGGGTCCTTTTTATAGTCACCATTTCTTTCATTCTTTTCATGTTGTCCTTTCTGCTTGCTTTTAGCAACAAGGCTGAGAAGTGATCATATTGTTCTTTTAATTTTTGAAGATATTTATTAGAACCATTTTTAAAGTTTTTTTCTACTGGTTCCACCGTCACTGTCATTTCTTTACCTGTGGCTCTTGGTTGACTTCCCTTAGAGTATGAATCACATTTTGCCCCCCCCCCCCAATCTCCTACCTAGCATTTTATTTCATTGAATGCTGGAAAATTAACATGTTACATTGTTGTCTGTATTTTATGAGCTTCCTCTAAAGAGTGTTGTATTGGTAGATAATTATGTCACATTCAGATTATTTTGATACTTTCAAGGCATTATTTTAGATTTGGAATGTTTCCAGAGTAACCACTACACTGGATTATTTAGCATTACTCACAAGGTACAACTCCAATCCCTACCAAATGTCCTGGGTGTTCAATGAAGTTTCTCCATTGTGGCTAAGACTGAACATGCCCATCCCTGTATGAGTGGTAAAAGTTGTCCAGGTTATAGCTCCCCACATTTTTCCTTTTTCTGGCCTCATGAAGTTTCACCCAACATATGAGCAGCTTTGAATTCTGTGACAGGCTGAAGTGAAGATTAAGAAAGATACAGCACTGTGGGGATTTCTAGAGCTCTTCCTCTCTTTAGCTGACTGCTCTCCAATCATTTGCTCCACAATTTCTAACTGCCAAGGCCTCCCCCAAATTGTGTTTTGTCTCCTTAACTCAGCAAGCCTGTCATGCTCCACTGGATTGCCCCTCTCTGATACATGGTTCAGAAAATGCCTCATCAGAAAGTTGGGATGATCATAGGGCTCATCTCACTTTTTTCTTTTGTTTTTTTTTTCATTCTCACAGAAAATCTTCTTTTTTTTTTCACTGCCTGATATCTTGTGTCTACAAAGAGTCCTTTTATATATTTTATCCAGTTTTCTAGTTGGCTGATAGCCAAACTCTTTAAATTTTTCTTTTCAAATCCTTCTTTACTCATGTGAGTTAACTGACATTCCACTCTGAATGAATTTTTCTTCTTTGATTAGCACTCAAATTTTTCTTTATCGTGGCATATCTCATATTCTTTTGCAGTATAATGGATATTATGCACAAAAGAACCATGAAGACTTAAAATAATGTTTTCTTATCTGAGCGAGTGCAACATTTATTTTTTTCTCTTTGGCAGACAGAGGAGAGTTTGATCACCTCCAACAAAACAAAAATGAACTGATTTAAGACTGAGTGGAAAATAAAGTTAAACTGTGTCCGAATTTTCTAGTAGTCTGAAGTGCAAAATTTATTATGTGCTTGCTATAGAATCCTCCCTTCAGTCAGATTCTCTCTCTCAAGTGCCATGAGTTCTGAGGGAAATCTCACCCTGCCTTTTAGATCCTGCTTCCAGACCCCTGTATTGCCCAACTCTGCGAAAATTCCCCAGGGGGTGAAACAGCCATGTGCTTGGCTGTTGCTTGATTCCAACCCATCATGAGAGTCTAAAAAGTCATGAAAAGTTCTTCTGTATTAGATTTGCAAGATTTTAGCAATGAGGGAAACAGAGTCAAGGGTACATAGATTCCCTCTATATTACTTGCTGCAACTACATATAAATTTATAATTATCTTGAAATAAAAAGTTGAATTAAAAATATAAAAGTAGGGCAATGCCTGTGGCTCAAAGGAGTAGGGTGCCAGCCCCATATGACAGAGATAGCGGGTTCAAACCCAGCCCCAGCCAAAAAAAAAAAATATATATATATATGTAAATTTTGAAATGAATATCAAAATTTATTTATATGTGATATACTTCCCATGTAAATTTCCTTGTACAAAACTAAGAGCTTAATGTTTTATAAAGACAAGTCAGATAATGCAGGAATGAATGTAGAGCTCATAAGTAGAAAATAAATATAAAATTTCATAAATTATCTTTGTAATATTTAAAAATTTGAATTTAACTAGTTTTTAGCCTATAATGATGATACTAGATTTTTACTGAAAACTTGGATCCTGCAATTTGTTACTAAGTATCTACCCAGAAAAACAAAAATGAAAAAATATACCATAAGGGTATTTGTACTAGAATGTTTATCATAGCTCAATTCGCAATTGCCAAGATATGGAATCAATCCAAGTGACCATCAACCCACAAATGGATTAATAAACTGTGGTATATGTACACTCTGGAATACTAATCACAGAAATGATGGTGACTCTACATCTTTTGTATTAACCTGGACTGAGTAAAGATCATTCCCCTTAGAAAGGTATCACGAGAATAAAAAATTGGATTTCAGTACATAGTATCCAATGTAATCAATACTAACACGAAACCAATGGAAAAACAACGACATGCCCACAAGAAAGGAAAAAATTAAATTCAAAATGGAGGAGGAGGAAGAATGCTAACACAACATCATCTCTGTGGCTAGTAATAGTATAGCTATAGAGAGAATACTGATATCATGAAAATCTAGATCAGATTTTTTAAAACTTGCTGGTTTTACCCTCCCAGGGAGGGTAACTGGTGGGGCCACACCTATGGTGCATCTTAAAATGGGTACAGGCAAAACTTACTAATGCAGAATACAAATGTCTTCATACAATAACTAAGAAAATGCCATGAAGGCTACGTTAAACAGTTTGATGAAAATATTTCAGATTGTGTATGAAACCAGCACATTGCACCCCTTGACTGCACTAATGTACACGGCTACGATTTAATAAAAAAAAAACTTGCTGTTTTTCCTCACGAGGCCATACCGAGGTTTAGTTGGCATATTAACTATTTTTTCTTCCTTGGTTTCCCCACTCACTAGCCCCTGCTCTTTGCCTATAAAACCCCATGGTCTTCCAGTGAACGACTAAAACTCGTCACCCTCTGACTACACAGAGTGTTCCAGGGTCTCAAGTCCTGGATATCTCACCTGGCCAGTGACTTGGTTTCTTTCATATTCTAAATGTTCTCTGTCTGATTTGCTTTAACATTTGCTAAATGGAAAGTGTCTTCTGTCTAATTTCCTTTGCTTATTGCTAAATGAGAAGATAATTTATGACGTATTTTGTTAACTAATGCTAATATGCTATCAAGACATTTAAAGACAAATATGGCATATTTGAAGATTAATTTGACTTCAATGTGAACATTATTTAATGTCATATATGAATAAATATTTGTTTGGAAATTGAATCTTATACATAATAAATAAGACACTATGTAAGAAATCTGTATGCTTTGGACAAGAACCCACGACATTAGTGATCCCCTAATAATCACCCCTAATAATAATAACTTTTTTATAGATTTTGATATGCTTAAATTATTTCTCCTCATGGCACTTGCATTTCAACCACGGTTTTCCAAAATTTAATATTTTTCTCCAAGGATGGGCTCTATTACCTTGTTAGTAATAATTGCTTGGACTAATATGCCTTTTCATGCTTCTCAAATCACTCCCTGTAGATGGGTCCTATTCTGGTTCTAAATAAGGGTGCCCAACCTTAGCTTTACATTTGAGAAAATGCATTTAAAACCTTTTATGCTCAGGCCACAAATCTGACCAATTATATCATTATTCTTGGGAGATCAATATTTTTAAAGCTTCTCAGGTGATTCCAGGGCACGGTATATGTTAAAAACACAAAAAATTGTTCTAAACCTTCTTCTGATTTCTGAAGCTAAAGTCTACATATTTAAATGTAATTATTTTAGAAAATTAGTAATTGATAAAATTACTTTTCAGATTTCTTTCTTTCCTTCCTTCTTTTTATTTCAAATTAATATGAGGGTACAAATGTTTAGGTTACATTGTTTTCAGTTCCAAGGTAAAGTTCAAGATGTAGCTGAGCCCTTTTCCTAGGTGGTGTGCTGAACACCCACACATTGTGCTTGTGGGATGAGTTTCCCCCAATTCCCTTCTACCTCCCATCAGTTTCCTCCTTTCCCCTCCCCCCACTTTCCTCTCCCTCCCCCTTTCTAGACTATGTTTGTGTAATATCTCTTGTTTCGAATTTGTTTCTTTTCTCTATCTCTGTAGAACTTTTTGCATAACCTGGGTTTTGTCTATATGGATTTGCATGCATGTGTCATTAAAATATTATTACTACTTTTTCACTGATGATACATTGACGTTCACACAAGATTAAAAATCATTACCTTCTGCTTGAGTTAGTTCTTCATTTTATTCTGTTTCTCCTGCTACCCTCAGTAAAATGTGCTGCATAAGTTAGAGATTTATCTCACATTGTAATTTTAAAATCTATCTTCCCTGTCCTTAATTTAAAGATCATACTTTCTTTTGCTGAATCCTCACTTACTAAGAACATTTTAGGGCTAGGTTGGGAGTCTTCCCTGCTAGCATTTCTAGCAATAAGCAGAACAAATATTAGAAGACACCACACAACGCCATGAATGTGATTCAGTGGGAATCCTTCTCAAAATAGACTCCCTTAAGTAGATACCATTCTAAATCCTACATGCATTAATAACAACCATTCTTAGATATTGCTTGTATATTTTCTGTTTCTTTTAAATTATGCTTTTACTACCATTAGTTACTCACAATTTTTCAATGACACTGACTGAATTTCCTTTCCTCTCACTTTAGATATTCTCAGACATATGATATCCTTAAATCATGATTACTTGTATTTTCTAGAACCATGGGTTTTTGTTTTCATTTTGTTTGCTTTTTGTTTTTGTTTTGTGTGTGTGTGTGTGTGTGTGTGTTTTGTTTTGTTTTTTGGTCTTATGTTGAAGCAAGTGTGCTTTATCCCATGCTTTTCAAATGCTTGAAAGATTATAGATTTCCTAAAGACTGGTTCAAGTTCAAGTGATTCTGACACCATGCTAGAAGAAATAGGACTTTCAGTTGGAAGTATTAATTAGGAGTAGCAGAGCGCAGAACTGGGAAGGGATGAAGAAGGGGCTAATTTCTGCTTTCTTTAAAGAATAGGCATTTTATTGGGTGGCACCTGTGGCTCAAAGGAGTAGGGCCCCATATACCAGAGGCGGCAGGTTCAAGCCCAGCCCCATATACCAGAGGCGGCAGGTTCAAGCCCAGCCCCATATACCAGAGGTGGCAGGTTCAAGCCCAGTCCTGGGCAAAAACTGCAAAAAAATTAAAAATAAAAATAAAACTATAAGAATAGGTATTTTATTATTGGAAGTACAATAATGTTTCTTTTAGATTTTTCATCTATCTATCTCCATAGTTCATTGATTTTTCAAGAGAATCATCTTCACATATAGCCTTCTCTTGAATGTTTAGGTGACATTTTGTACCTTTTCATATGTGCTTCAAAATATGTTGTTCCAAATTGAACAAAATAACCATTTGTTTATTATAACTATTAATAATCATACTAGTGCAATGTACGGCCACATGACAATTGTCTGAGATCAGGATGTCAGCTTCTATTTGTACTTTCAGAGCTCCATTGCTTGGATACAATTCTTTGTGGTTACCATTTCCGCATGGCTACAAAGCAGAAATGGTAATTTTTTTTTTTTTTGGTCCACACTACCTGTTCAAAGATATTTGTATAGCTAATAACCTTTTACTATCTTGTGTCTTATTCCATATCAGGAACATGCTTGCTTAATATAATGAAAACACTGCCTTCCTATATACTTAACCTCAGGGGTTTCTCTTCTGTTATGCAATTCCATGTGAAGCTGTCATCTGTCCCTTTTTACCTCATCCTATGGGAACTGAAGCTCAGGAAACATGAAAAAACAATGATATTCTGGTTATTGCTGTTGATAAGTAATAAACCACTCTTTGTCCTTGACCTGAGTGTTTCTTGTCTTCTGCCAGTATCCATGAAACAGGCCAACTTTTTGCTTACGAAGAGGGTAAAATAGCAGAAACTGTTTCTTTGCAGTTTTTGATGTTCTTGTTAACTTTAGACATAGTTTTATTGAAAGTCTTTAGTTATTTTCATAATTTTTCATGGGAAGTACTGGATGATGAAAAAAGTTTACAACTTATTTGCTGGAGACTGATTGTTTTGAAAACTATTAACTTGCCTTAGTAAAATCTCATCTTACTGGTTTTAGTCTGTAGTTTTATCCTATACTTTCAGAAGGGCTTTTTCCCCCCATTTATAATATATTCACTGCCTCTCAGATTTTAGGCACCGACAAATGTAAAATCCATATTCATGTCATTAACAAAAGGAGTTGACACATGACTGAGAAGAGAAAGTAGCCCTGAGGTGTGCCACTCAAGAACTTTCTCAGGGATAGCAAATAAATAAATTGATAATCTTCAGATGTGGCTGTCAAACTAGCAGCAAATTCCCCACTCCCGATCATCATCTGCATTTTACCATCTTCTCTATAAATATGTCATGTAAAACATTTCCACTGAAGTTAAGATACAATATTTCTAACTCATTCCCCTCATTTAGGAGTTTAATAACCCAGTTGTGAAAGGAAAATGAGGTTATTTTACCACACTTTGCCTTATTGAACTCTCTTTGGCCTCAATGTGCACATTATTTAATACCATGTATACTAAATATTTGTTTGGAAATTCATTTTAATTCACTGCTTTCATTTTTAGAGACCATTATTTTCTCTTTTAGAAGCAGGAAAGAAGTATATGCCTGTCAGTATTATTTGGGCTTCATTTCTTTTTTTCCTGTATGCCAGATATTTTGGTGAGTAATCAGATTGTAATAGCATGTTAACCTCAAAACAACTCAATGAAACAATAGTTAATATTTTTACTATCCAGATCAAGAATTGTATTCTATGGCAAAAGAACCTATTTGCCATGGTCATATGACTAGCAAGTAGTTAATGTGGGATCTGGTACTGAAATTTGGAGACCAGAACTCATGCTCTTAACAACATAATTGCCACCACTGTATTTTGTTTCTTAGGCAATTATACAAATGCATATGTCCTGCTCTTCCTGAACCTCTGTCCACCATTCCTCCTGCCCTGTTTTCATCTTAACCTACCTCCTGGTAAAATCAAATTCAAAGATTTCTTTTCTTTTTTTGAGACAGAGTCTCACTTTTTTGCCCTTGGTAGAGTGCTATGGCATCACGGCTCACAGCAACCTCCAACTCCTGGGCTTAAGCGATTCTCTAGCCTCAGCCTCCCGAGTAGCTGGGACTACAGGCGCCTGCCACAATGCCCGGCTATTTTTTAGAGATAGGGTCTCACTCTTACTCAGGCTAGTCTTAAACCCATGAACCCAGGTAATCCACCCACCTCAGCCTCTCAAGTGCTGGGATTACAAACATGAGCCACCACACCCAGCCCAAATTCAAAAATTTCTTATCCAGTTAAGACATCTCTTCTACCAATGATGCCAGCTCCTATTTCATATTAGACAAATAATATGTAATTTAATGTATAATATATAAAATCATGCAGTATAGATGAAATATTGTTATGTATTAATTATGCCTACTGTGACAAATTACTCTGAAATTTAGTAACTTAAAGCAGCAACCATCCACTATCTCAATGTTGTGGGTTTTATAAACTGGGGCACAGCTTACCTGGATACCTCCTGCTCAGTGGCCCAAGGCAACCTCGAGGTATCAGCTAGGACAGCTGTCATCTCAAAGTTGGGTTGGGGTAGAATTCACTGCCAAGCTCACTCAAGTGCAAGGCTTCAAGTCCCCACTGATTTTATATAAAGCTTACTCTAAAGAAGCTACTTTAATGCCTTTTAAAATTATTTTAATACCCTTGATAAACCACATTAAATACATCTAATGGAACAACTACGTATTATATTATGCCATCTGTTAAAAATGTATTTAGTTATGCCAAAATAAGTCTGAATTCAAAATACATATAGTAAAATAAAATAAATAAAACAGGTATACAGGTAATTATGCCATGAATCAGACTTTTAAATACTGCCACAAAAACTGTATTCTCAAAACAAAACAGAAGTTTAGAAGGATTATTTCCCTTTTGAGGGAACTGGGAAAAGGTACACTGAAGGTCTATCTATGATGAATGGGCATTGCTCAGTTATAATTATCTGGAAGCTAATTTGAGATGCTTGGCAAAACCCTTTGTTCTCCTATTTCTTCTCCTCCACCTCATTCTTCAGATTTCAATATAAAATCTGTAATATTAAGGGCACAATGTTTGTAGTATTAAATCAATTATTTCTTAGTTACGCTGGCGATTCATTAGACTGACTTAATCCTACTCCAATGCATCCTTATTATCAATGTGAAAACGTACTTCCCTTAAAAAATTCTCATACCATTTAAAATTGTCACTTTAATGGGCTATCATGCTTTTGCTGTTGAGATTGTTAATCAACTAAAGCTTGTCGAATTCTATGCTCAGAGTGTTGCAAATAATGAATAGCATTTACTTTATTGTGCAGTGTTATAATTGCCTATAAAAATCAAGATTAATGTCTAATATGTTTATTCTTATGTTTTTAGTACCTGGACTTGGAATAAACCAAGCGGACACTTAAACATACTTATAAAATATAAGAACTATGTTATTAATGCAGTTTTGGAAAATATTTCAATAAGGAGTTTGCTCATTGAATAAATATAAAAATACCTTAAAATTTATTTTTTTAAGTACATTATTTTGAGATTCCTATGGAAAACAGAATGCCATGGTTGAAATGTGTAGCTTATCATCTGATTTGTTCCGGGGAGTACTGAGCACCCCCTAGTCACGTACAAGGAAGTAAAGAATGTTTGGGTTGCAGGGTCATAGCCTCTGACTCTACAGCAATGACATACTGAAAGAACATTGTACATAACAGCCCGCATACAGCCAACGCAGTATGCTGGAATCCAACCCCAGTTTCACTGCCTATTAATTTTGTGCCCTTCGGCAATTTACACCACCTTTCCAAGCCTCATTTATCCCACTTGTCATAAGAACTTACTCATAATGTTGTATGAATCAAGTTCTTAGCAAAGTTCTTAGTAAACTATTCAGGACATAAAAAAAAAAGTTGATTATATGTTATCTGCCATAAATGGCCATTAAATAAGGTATCTGGTGTATTTTCTCACTCATGTCTTTCTCATCACATATACTTAGCCCCCCAAATGGACTTCAACTTGAAGAGTAAAGGTATGTATGTCATGTTAAAGAACCTTATCTTGAAATATTAATTTTGCTTAATATATTCATTGTTACCTACTAGTGTATAAACTATATAATTTATACATTTTCAACCCTTTAGGAACATAAATTTGTGTGATATCTTTTTTCTTCATATATAGATATTCATTTAATGTGTCAACAAATATAGAATTCAATTATTCAATTTACTGAGAACTCACTTCATAATTTCTTCCATACCTCTGCTTTTATTCCTCGAATGTCTGGCCTTACAGATGATCAGCCAACATACAGCCTATAATTGTGAGATGGCCTGGTTCACCAACAATTCAAATTAAGATGACACAGCCCAAGAATTAAGAGAATGAATTGGTTTGACAATCCTGTATTAAATCAATTTAGACGACCGTAAAAGTACCTGAAAAAGAATTTTCAGTACTTTATGGCTGTTATAATTGTATGACCAGTATCTCTTGAGAACATTGTAGTTTCCTCTAGATCAATACGTAAATCTGCATGGTATTCCAAATTCTATTTCTGCCACTTTTACCTTAAAGGCTGCAGTCTCGTCTTCAGTGAAAATCCAACAGAATATAAAACCTTCCCTCTTTCATATTCTCAAGGAACACACCTTTGATAACCGAAGAGTTTTAAGAGAGTAGGACTGTGTGTCATGATTTGAAGGGCTTCTTATAGAATGATAGTTCTTCCTAAGAGCTGGAAGAACAAGAAATGTAAGAGGAGACATATGGGTTCTTCTCTAGACTGGTTTAAAGATTACCTCTCTGGGCCCTGTGATGAAAATAAACGAGAGGGGCCTTGCGTGTATGAAGAAGTCTAGTTAGCCCTTTGCATTAATCCAGGGGAGATATGTTGGTGGCTTCTAAAAGTTTTGGATCAGTGGAGGTGATTAAAAATGAAAGCGGAACTGCCGGAACTTGCTGATGTACTGACTGTGGAGTGAAAGAATCATGGGAATAAAGGACGACTCAAACCTTTAAGTCTGAGCAAGTGGAACGTGTGGGAAGAGAAGGGATCAGTTCAGGACATAATAAGTTGAGATGCTTAGTTGACTTTCAAATGGAAAAGTCCAATAGGCAGAAACCATGTAAGCCTGGATTTGAGAAAAGTAGTCTGGACTGAAAATATAAATTTGGCACATAGTAGATTTCACATTTGTTTGTTGAATCAGTAAATAAACATCCATACCAAGATAAGTTAATTCTATAGTAACTTATCACTTACCAAATATTATATAGCAAATAATAACATAGCTAGGTGCCAAGACAGTGCTGCTGGTTTTATGCATTCAGATGCTAGCCAGAAATTTTTCGGTTTTCTTTTTGTTTTTTAACAAAGCCTAATAGGAAGTCTGTCTAGACTATGAATAGAAAGTGGATCTTTTACATCTCTAACGGCAGCCTTAGGCTACATCCTGAAATATGAGATGGAACAAGCAAAATTGTTTTTGAAGTACACTGCCAATATGATTTCTAACAGAAGAAACATCAATTTATACCCCCACTAGGATAGGACTCTATCTTCACCATGTCCAGGACTGAGCTGTATTATTGTTTTTGCTCATTTATTACTAAATTTACAAGAGAAATTATTCACTAAGGTACTGGGTGATTAGGACACCTCCTTTACTATAAATATTCTTCCAATGTGGATAATATACGTCTTAGCTTAAGCTGCCATAAGAAAATACCATTGACTGGGTGTCTTAAAGAACAGAAATGTATTTTTCACAGTCTGGAGGCTGGATGTCCAATATCCAGGTGTCCACCAAACCAGTTCCTGCTAAATGTTCCTTTCTGGGTTGTAGATGGCCACCTCTCCCATCCTTTCCTCAGTGTGTGCACACAAAGAAAGAGACAAATCTTTTATTCACTTATTTTTCTTACCACCACAAGAGCCTATCCTCATGGCCTAATCCAACCTAATTACCTCCCAAGGGTCCATCTCCAAATACCAGGACACTGGGGAACAAGGCTTCAAATTATGAATTTTGGGGTAGGGACACAAACATTCATATATAATAATAATACATATAAGATAAAAAGGAAAATACACAGTGTGGTAAATTAAAAAATGAATGAATTCATGCCATGAGAGCAGGGTAAGGAAGCTAAAGAGGTAAAGATGACTAAAGTATGATCATGCCTATCTGAAGACCACATTTAGGCAGAGTGTCTGGAATCTGACTTTGGGAAGGAAAATCATGGATTTCAAGAGCCTCAGCAACAGAAGATAAGTTTAGATCACTCCTTGTAATTGGGCATTTATCTAGAATGTCTTGTTCTAAAATGTCCTGCCATGTATTTGCATAAAGGTTGGGAAAAGCCTGTGTTACTTTTAGTCTAAGGCTCTGGCTTATATAAGCCTCCTTACCTAGGAAGACAGAAGAGTCTTCAGGAATAATAGGAATATAACACATCACTGGCTCTCTCACACGTTTCCTTTTTCCCATTTGCTTATTTTATTTAAAAAATGTGTTATTTTTTTTTTCTGAGATGGCTTATTTTCTACGAAGTTTCATTTATGGAAATCTTTGAGGTGTGGGACTCTTTCAGAGATTTGCACTTCTGATTTTAGGACACCCAGGGTACAAGACCTAGATCACATTAAACTAAGTTTTTTTCTCTTAAGTGTTTTCACAGCATCACGAGATGTGTATTTGGGCCACAAAACTGGTTGAAAACTCACTTGCTTTTCCAACTTCTCATGTCTTTTTAAATCCTTCCTTCTATTCTTTTTAATAAGTAGATTTGAAATTATGGATTATTTTCTTTCCCCTTCTTTGATAAAATTATTTTTATTTTATTTCTTATATAATTTTGTAAGTACTGTATTTTTGGCTTCCTGGATCAAGACACTGTACATTCTTTGATTGGAGAATATATTGGGTGGGCCTTCTTATTTCCTGCAAAACTCGGGGTCATATTGTTTAGCAAATATCCTTAGAAGGACAAACGATAGTATTCTGCTTTCCCATCACTAGTTTTCCATTTTACTTGATCTTTTAATAAGAGAATTTCTTTCTTTCTTTCTAGCTCATTAATACATTGAATATATTTCTTTATGTACACTAGATTCTAGTTGATGCTAGTGGAATAATCCAGATACTTAGTCCACTATACCTCTAGAACAGAATCCTGATTTGAGGGAAAAAAGAATTTCCATTATATAAGTCTGCACATTTCTCTTAGAGATAAACTTTGTAGCCTAATTGTTCCTTGAAAAAAAAGCCAATTGCAATCCTTTTACTTGTTTAACAATAAATCAATAAAAAATAAAAATGTATACCAGTAAAAAAAAAAAAAAAAATGACTGTGGCAATAATGATGCTAAAAATAGAAAATTTGAAATCATAGGCACCCTTTTTATTATAATAACTTTAATAGAGAATTACATAGTTTGTAGTCATTATAATAAAGGCATGTGTTTTGATGGATTTTTTTAACTATCTGAACTATTTAAGACATGTAATTTTAGACACATTTTAGACACGTAATTTTAGTTCAGTTTTCAAAAGAAAAAAATTGCAAATTTTCTCTAACATTTGGGAAAATATGAAGTTCTTACATTTTAGTCTTGATTTATTAGATATACAAAATACATTTTAATATATAGAAGTTTATTTCATGTTTCAAGGAATACTAATTTTTAAACAGTCTCATGAAATTAGAGCACTGATCTCTAAACAATGCATAAGTAATCATCCTGTCCCAATGCTGGCTTGAACACTTTCCTGAGTCAGGCCAGTGATACTCAATTAGACCAAGCCCTTTGGGATGGCCTCAGAAAGTGATCTTTAGTCTTAGGGTTTTATAAAATTCTTGCAAGGCCAGGGATATATGTGTGTGCATTTTGGCTGGTGTTGGCACAGATTGAGTGCAAATGTTTGAGTATTCAGGAGACTTAGAGTCAAAAAGTTGGATAATTGTTCAACATTCAGTTTTTTGGAGTGGGGGAATGGGGGGAATAGTTTTGCTTTTGTTTTTATTGTTTTGCGTATGGCCACCTACCTTAAAAAAACACTGAGAGCTTTAGATAAGCTTTGAATAAAGGCAGCTCCTCATTTTAAATCACAGTCTGGTGTCTGAGAAAGTTTTTCATCTACTGTGGAGAGGCCTTTACTGCCTGTAGGGCACCTCCTACAGGGATAGGTAATGTTTTTACTCCTTTCTACAGAAGGTTTTCCACATGAGTTCAAAATCACACTTTTGTACTGTTGTAACAGAAGGTGCTGTAATAAATTAGTAGTTGGATTTTATTCTTCATAATGTAGACACATTATTTCATCAGACTTATTGCTACTAGTGAGGAACGGTTTAGTCTTAATATCTAGATAATTAAGATAAATGCAATCAGGTTGATTATGGCAATGTAGTTTGACAAAGAATAATTTTTCATCCTTATTTGGCTTTCTTGTGAAGCTCAGCTCACGTCCAGTTTCTTCTTTCTCTGATATGTTACCACAGAAGTTCACCCTTTTCTTTGGTTTTGCTGAGTTTTCAGTTACCCATGGTCAATGGCAGTTTGAAAATAGGTTAGTATAGTACAAAAAGATACTAAGAAATGATTGTCTGATATTGATGACAGTGATCCAATGAAAATGAAACCCTTCCTGTAACATCAATAATAAGCCAAACTAGTTGAAACTTGCACATGTGAACTGATTGTGTTTCTTGGAAGTGAAATAATGGACCACAACACAGACTACTTTGAAATTTTCCTGGGAACTGTGTATATGAGCAGGACACAACAATGCACACATCTTGGATTTTCTCATGCATTCACCCCAGATGTATTTTTCATACTAAAATACTCGACTTCTTAACTACGTAAACTTTTCTGCATTGCAAAATTGACAGATTTAGCTCAAATGATTACAGCATGGGCAAGTAGGAATTACAGCCTAAGAACAGAGTGGGGTCAGTGGGTGGAAAATTATGAAGAAAACATCAGGAGTAAAGGGAATTTTGGCAAAAATCTTCTAAAAAGATTCTTGCTATAGACAAGCCAGGGTGATTCTAGATCAGCCGGGGAACAGTGCAGGATGGGGATCCTGATCAGATATGGAGCATGTTCAGATATATTGAGGGTGAAGGGTTCTTGCCAAATTCACTTAGTAAGGTTCTTTGCTGAACTTGGATTTTACAAGGAACTATACAGATATACCTAGGAGAAAGTTCAGTAGCTTGACTAAAGTTTGGCCAAGCAGAAAAATCTTGGGAACGTTTTTGTCTTTGTCTTTTCATCTTGAATCATGGTACTGCATCAGTTTTTAGGGCAACTTTCAGGCTGTGTGTATCAGTGCACCACATACCCTCTGGGCTGAGAGATCTTTCCACAGATGTTCTCCTGATCTTGCCTTCTTTCCTCATGAACTTGCATTTTTACAAATCCTGTATATTTGTTTCTGGGTTAATAACAATCATCTGAATGATGTTATTACCATGTCATCACATAGTAAGTGCTGAATGAATATAATCAGTTATAATTATTATATTTAATAAGGATCATAAGTATTTTAACAGAAATCTGTTTCCTTAATAGCAAAAATAGAATAGTATGTATAATATCATGAGATAATAATGTTTCTGAATATATTCTTTTTAATTTTGATAATTTCACTTATTGAATATAATTGCAATGGACAAATTAAGTGTAGAAATCCTAAAAGTCCAATTTTATTTATCATATTGAAACTTTCAAAGACAGAAAGTTCCACTTTCCTATAAGAAATATTTGAATGACACTACAGTCAAACAGATGAAGAAGCAATAGGTGGAGAGAGGGAACCACAACACAAAAAATGCAGTGCCGTTTTATGTCTGTACTTTAAACATCTTTTCATACCTGCGATTTAGATAACCTGTTGAAGCAAACAGTATAGAACTAAAGTAGAATTTTTTTTAATTTTAAAATTAACAAATTAATTTTTTTTTTTTTAACCACAATGCTCCTAAAAGTTTAAAGAGCTTTTATCCTACAGTCCAAGGAATCTGGTACGAGCTCCCACATGTTAGCACAAAACATCATTTAATTATCCTCATTTAAGCTGTAAAGTTATTGTAAGTTTTGCATTCTACCTCACAACAAATAAGTCTTTGCCAGTCTTCCTGCTGTATCATCTTTCTCTTTGATTTCAAAATAGAGTCTACAACAGCGGTTCTCAACCTATGGGTCACAACCCCTTTGGATTATATTAAAGGGCTGCAGCATTAGGAAGGTTGAGAACCATTGGTCTATAAGAACTCCAACATTAGGTTCCTATCTTTTCCTATGGACTTCCTCAAAGCAAGCTCTCTAACTAAATCCATGATTTACTACCTATTTATCCGAAGATGACTTTTATAATAAATAACTACAGCTATCCCAAGCATCATATTCACATATCTAATGTATTTTGATAACTGTACTTGAATAACTTTAATATCTAGCAGATACAACAAATAAAATATGTCTGTGAAAGAGCCCTTGGTGTCGACCCTGCCCTCTTCACCATCCTGACACTCATTCCTCATACCATCAAGTTATATTATATTGAGGGTTCACTCAATACTCAAGCCTATATTCTTTAATTTTCTTTTTCTGTCACTTCTCTTCTCATCAATAAGCCTATTGATTCTAAATAGTGACATTAATAGTCAACATATAGGCTAATTTTTACATGTCAGACTCTGCACCAAATACTTGATAAGGAATGTTTTATTAATCTTCATAAAAATAGTCAGAAACTATTACTCCCTCTGAGGTAAGGATGAGAAAACACAATAACACATTAAATTATTTTTCCAAGTCAAAATTTTAGTATGATTTAAAACTAAAATTTAAACCCACCCAATCGTATTCTAGATTCCACATTTTAAGGCATACTATCTATAATCACATTTAATCTGTGATCCAATCAAACACATTCACTTTCTTTATCGCCTCTGCACATCACAGTTCTCTCTCACTTGGATTGTTGTAATAGCCTATAATGAGCCTCTGCTCTCACTCTGTCAACCTACTATCTATTCCCCCACTGAGCAAGAATATCTTAAACATATTATGTGATTTCCCTTTTTAAAGTCTTTCGATGACTTCCAATTCCATTTGGAATAACATCTAAACTTTTCAAAGACCTTCCTAGGGCATCTTATGTGACTCGTTTTCTGCCTGACACTCTAACTCGGCCACCTTGCCCACACTCCACCCACATTCGTCCCCTTTTCTCTCCCTGATAAGCACAACCATGTCTCCATTTTCAGTCTTTGTACCTTCTGCAGAAACTCTACCTTGTCTTCTTTATGACTTATTTCCAGACATCAGGCTTCAGTTCAAATATTATTTACTCAGAAATGTTTCTCTGCACAATATTGATCAACTTAAAAGGAGACAGACCCCCAAACTCTTAGCCTTTACTGTTGTATATTTACTTATGCTTCTCCCTTGCACTTATAAATACCAAACATGATCTTGTTCAGGTGGTTTTGTGTTTATTATCTGAATTCTGAAACTTCAGTGTGAACCTCTTTGGAGCAAGGGCATGTCAGTCCTGCTGGTGATCATGTCCTTGTTGCCTAGATTTTTATTCAACTGCTCTGTTTCATTATCTAGTCATGAAATACGAGTTTCAATGTTGAATGTTTGGTAGAATAAAAATAGAGAAATGAAAAAAATATTTTAAGATATGTTTGGTTTTCAAACAAATTCATGGGTAAGTAGGGGGAAAAGAAAAAAAAGAATAAGAAGGAAAGAGGGAAAGACAAAAGGAGGAAAAGAAGGAAGAAAAGAAGGAAAGAAAAAAAAGGTCTTTGTTACCCTGTATATTTTCCCATTTTTTTAATCCTCTAATAGAGCATGAAGTGTTTCTAAGGATAATCAATCCCTAATTTGGGGAACTTAGACTAAAAAACTAAATTGGAAAGAATTTAAAACTTTTCTTTTTTTTTTTTTTTTTTTTTTTGGCCGGGGCTGGGTTTGAACCCGCCACCTCCGGCATATGGGATCGGCGCCCTACTCCTTGAGCCACAGGCGCCGCCCAGAATTTAAAACTTTTCTATGCTGTTCAAGAATAAACCAATAAATAAGAATAAGCAAAAAAAAAAAAAAAAAAGAATTGACAAAGAGATTCTAAAAACATCTTTGAAAATTTAAGTTTAAATATAAAGTCGAGCAAGTAAAAAGCAGATTTTTTTAGTTTATTTATAATGAAATTTTATATTATCTTTGGGTCTTAATTGGCCTGGGTGAATATTTTATGAGGAGGACTGCCCAGGCAATTGAAGCAGTATCAAAAATACACTACTGGGACCTGATCAAACTAAAAAGCTTCTGCACAGCCAAGAACATGGTGAGTAAAGCAAGCAGACAGCCCTCAGAATGGGAGAAAATATTTGCAGGTTATACCTCCGATAAAGGTCTAATAACCAGAATCCACAGAGAACTCAAACGTATTAACAAGAAAAGAACACGTGACCCCATCTCAAGGTGGGCAAGGGACTTGAAGAGAAACTTCTCTAAAGAAGATTGACACAAGATCTACAAACACATGAAAAAAAGCTCATCATCCTTAATCATCAGAGAAATGCAAATCAAAACTACTCTGAGATATCACCTAACCCCAGTAAGAGTAGCCCACATAACTAAATCCCAAAACCAGAGATGTTGGCATGGATGTGGAGGAAAGGGCACACTTCTACACTGCTGGTGGGAATGCCCACTAATACGTTCTTTCTGGAAGGACGTTTGGAGAACACTTAGAGACCTAAAAATAGACCTGCCATTCAAACCTATAATTCCTTTACTAGGTTTATACCCAGAAGACCAAAAGTCACAATATAACAAAGACATCTGTACCAGAATGTTTATTGTAGCCCAATTCATAATTGCTAAGTCATGGAAGAAGCCCAAGTGCCCATCCACCCACGAATGGACTAGCAAATTGTGGTACATGTATACCATGGAATATTATGCAGCCTTAAAGAAAGATGGAGACTTTACCTCTTTCATGTTTACATGGATGGAGCTGGAACATACTCTTCTTAGCAAAGTATCTCAGGAATGGAAGAAAAAGTATCCAATGTTCTCAGCCCTACTATGAAGCTAAATTATAGCTTTCACGTGAAGACTATAACCCAACTATAGCACAAGACTATGGGGAAAGGGCCAAGGAAGGGGAAAGGAGGGGGGAGGTTTTAGTGGAGGGAGGGTAATGGGTGGGGCCACATCTATGGTGCATCTTAGAATGGGTACAGGCGATTGCACTAATGTACACAGCTATGACTTAACAATAAAAAAAAGAAAAGAAAAAAGATAACTTTCATGTATTTATTATGAGCACTATGCACAGGGATTAATAAATAAAATAGTATAAACTCCACTAATTTGAATTTCATTTTTTAAACAAATCATTAGGTAGATTTTATCACTAAACTTTTCTCACTATCTGGGTATGAAATCCAATATGCTTCTCCTTTGTTCTTTCACACCTCTGTCACTGTGCACCTCACAGCAGCTACTGGAATTGCTGGGATAATGCCGAGAGGGCCTAATATCCTGCCCTTCGTGACACTCTAACAACATTTATGTATCTTTATTTCCTCCTCTCTCCCATCCCCCCAAACACCCATAGAAACATCAGAAACTAGAGCTGCCTGTCTCAAACCCGTTTGTCCCCTACTCAGAGAACTGCTAAGCAAACTACTACCGTGAAGGAAAGGAGCCTTTTCATGGCAAAAATGGATGCTCAGGAAAAAACTCAACCGGGGAGAATGAGTTTAATTACTAAATACTACTTCTGAATTTTGTTCTCACCATAGGCTATCAAATAAAATAATACATTTTTCTCTTTCCATTCTTTTCTTTGAGTGAGAGCACCATGAAACTGCCACTTATTTCCCAGGCTTCATCCCCCATTGACAAGAAGACTTGAAAACACGCTATAGTCATTTCTAAATGCATTCTACCTACTCAGTGCACGCCCGCCCGCCTCCCCAGTATAATTAAGGGAGAAAATCTGGATGGCCGTGTGAGTTGTATAGAGTGCTGTATTTTATACCTGCAAGCTCGAGTCGCAGCTAAACGTGCAGCCCATGAGGCACAATGCTGGCAATGACAAGGGAGTAAATCGCAGCTCAGTGGGAATGATAAAGGCACCTGTGTCACAAGGAATACGATTCATCTTTTATGAAGGTTTTATAAGTTGTAAAGTTTTTATGTGCTAAGTCAAGCATTAGAATATTTTTTTCCCAAATGACAACTTCACAATACATAACATTTTGGGGGTGGAGGATGTATCAATCAGCCAAAATTGAAGTGGTCGTTTATTGAGATATATATATTTTTAATTTTTATCCATCTATCTTCTCGACATCAAAATAATTGTGCCACAAATAATTCCATTCATATCCATTTGTTTGTATTTCGCTTGATGACATTCTCATCAGAAGAATCCTAAATTTTCAAGATACTAAATTAAGAATTGCCTTAAAAAATTCTCCATAGAATGAATCAGTTTTCTTTTTTAGTGGATGACGTTCTACTTGCCAATAATCCTCAAGTATTACCAAAACAGACAAGTAAAAGTACTTCAATAACAGTGAAGGTTTCTAGAGGGCATTTTCCCTGAAAATTGCATTCCTATACATACTAACTAAAATGGACCAAAACCACTGCATGCTTCTTAAGGAAAATAACCTAGAAAGAACAGAAATATAAAAGAAAAAAGGTCAGTTATTAGAGGATAGCTATGTTGTACCTGAGATGATAACAAGCTATAAAATTCAAACTCTAACTTTCAATATATTTCACTTGCAAAAATAGATAATAGTTTATTAAGCACAGCATTTTGGCTTCCGAACTACATGTTAAGAGCCCAATAAAATCACAAGAAAGCCTTAGAAAATACATATCACTTACTACTCTCTCAGTAAATTCTTTGCTTGGTACAAAGAATAATCTTTGGCAAGGAAAAGAAAATTGAAAAGGCTAAGATTCCTGTTCCGAAAACATATGCAAATGGTGTCTTAATAGTTAATTTTTCTTTTCCTTTCCTCTACTGTTGTTGGGTTTTTTCCAAAGGACACAGCAAGAGTTTGCAGAATATTGTTCAGTTCAGCATTCAAAAGGCACCTGCTGGCAAGTTTAAAACATTAAATCTTAGACTTTGAGGCCACATGAGTAATTATCAGCAATATAAAATTTTCTTCCCTTCAGTTTTAAGCCAGTATGTATGTAAATGTATATTTATGTCTGCGTGTGTGTGTGTGTGTGTGTGTGTGTGTGCGCATACATAATTTAGGAATAAAGGGTAATCTTTTGTGCTTTTGTTATTCTAGATTTAACAATAATTTACTAAGCAATTGGGGCCAACAAGACTTCTGCACATCTGTATTAATTAATTCCATTTTAACATATACTGAAGACTATTCTTCCCCTACCCTTAGTTATAAATTAGCAAGCACAGGTGGTCACCTTATGGAAGGCAGCAGCATCCCATAAACTTTTGACTCTGCTCTGTGATACAGCAAAAATAAAACATTATTCATTCAATAAATTACTGCATCCCTTAAGAGTGCTCAGCACATGATGTACATGGAATAACAGGTGCACTACTACGTACAAACATAGGCTCCTAAAACAGCATAGACGTGACACAATCTATGACTGAGGAAAGAACTAAAAGCTTCCAGGATAGAGACTTCTTCTTAGAGACCTCTTCAAAAATCTAAAGAAAATATTTCACAGTAAAAATGGAAAAGGGAAAGAAACACACAATAATAGGGAAAGAGGGTAGGATGGTGGGATAAAGGAAGGGAGGGAAAAAGTGAGGAGAGAGGTAGAAAGAGAGAGGAAAAAAGAAAGACATTACTAGAGAATCAGACATCTCAATATGTCATTACTGTTGACCCACGTAGGTGATGTGCCAGTCTCTGCATTTATGCTTTAATAATTCTGTTGCATTTAATTTATTGTCCATAAAACCAGTCAACATTTGTTGAATTCTAATTTTGTGACTTTCATGAGTGTTTTAGAATTTTGTTCATGAGGACTTTGAGTATTTCTTTCTGAAATTTGCTACTGATGCCATAAAGCTGCAAAAATAATGTATCACTTAACATTTAAACAATTTTGTTGCTATTATCAGTGAAGTTTTCTCTACCCCACGTTCTTTTTTTATTAGTTAAATTTTTCTTTCTATTCTATCTCCTGCCACTTCATTGTATTATTCTATTTTTTGAATTTATGATTATCCCTTTAGGGTTTTTCAGGTGCACTATCATATCATCTGCAAAATCATTTTTATACCTTTAATTGACTTATCTAATTGTATTGACTAAAACTACTTGAAGGTGAATTATAGTGAAGATAACGGGCATCCCTTCATATTCCTTATTTTAGTGGAAATACCTCCCCATTAAAAAACATACTGGCTTCAGGAGTAAAGTCTATATACTTGAGAATTCTTAGTTTTCTTAATGACTTCTATTATTTGAATGGATGTTGAATTTTTGGTGATTTTTAATAGTCTGGTGCTAGTCTAATAATTTTGTCTTTTAAAGTTACTTAATTATTTTGCCTGGAGAACTTCAGGTTTTACTTTACTCTGGGAAATCTAATAGTCTGGAGGAATAATTCATAAAGAAACTGATCACTCTTGCTTAATTTTCTTAAGGTACCACGTGAGCTGTTTTGCTATCAGTGTATAAAATTCAGATCCTTTTCCATTCCTGGAAGTTTTGGGAATCCCAATTTTAAATATTACTTCCCTGCTTTGTCTTGTCAGCCTTGCTCAGGAACTCTAATAGTACAAAGCATTTTTCTCTCCTTGCCCTTTTTTTTTTCCCCCCCAAATTTGGAGTCAGGGTCTGGCTATGTTGCTCAGGCTAGATTCACACGCCTGGGCTCAAGTAAGTCTCCCACTCCAGCCGATAGAGTAGCTGGCCCCCAGGAGTGGGCCAATGCACCCAGCCTTTCTTGCCTTTCTCCTTTTCCAACATTTTGTGTCTACTACATTTAACTTATTTATGTCATTTTTATTCTCTTGTTTGTTTTCTTGCTTTTCTTCAGTTCCCCCTTTTAGTGTTTATTTGCCTTTGCACAAATTATAACCTATTCATTTCTGAGATGACTTTGTCTTCTAGTTCTTTCCTAAAATTGATCAACTTTTTAAAAAATCTCCGTTTGTTAATTAATTTCTGTTTTTAATTTTTGAATTTCTAATTTATTATTTTTTTAATCTCAGTGCTTATCTGAGTATATTTAATTCTGTTTAATATGTAAAATGTATACTTTTCTAATGTTTTATGAAGGTAAATGAAGTATTAAATTATTATTAGCTATAAACAACATGATTATTCACAAAGAGAATCCTAGATAGTCAAACACAAATGACATTAATATCTAAATTAGCAATTAATTGCATATTAAATATTAAAATTTTATACTCCAAATCTGTAGATATCCATTTAAAATGCAAGCATGCTTATTTGCTGAAATTGATAAACTCTTTCTGTAAATTATTTGAAATGTAAAGAGCTATGAATGGCCAAGACAATGTTGAAGAACAAGCTGGAAGACTTGATAGCTAGATCTTCCATTAAGCTGCAATCATCAAGATACTATGGTGTTGGTGAAGGATGGAGAAAATGCAAATGGAATATATAAAAAGAAATCAGGAAAAAAAAAAAAAAACATGGATAGTGAATGATCTGATACTTGACCAAAAGGATCCTTCAATGTCATAGGGAAAGAATGACTGTTTACTAAATGGTTTTGTAAACATTTCTCCTTTAAGGGAAAAATATATCTTGACCAGGACATCACACTAGGAACCAAATAAATATCAAATAGATTGGATATCAAAGTATGAAATAAAAAATATATAGATTTTAGAGCAGTGCTTCTCAACATTCCTAATGCTGCAATGTATTTTCATTGTTACAAAGGGGTTGCAACCCACAGGTTGAGAACCGCTGTTTTAGAGAAACAGAGTAATACTTTCAGAATTTGGATGTAGTAAAATAATTCCTAAGACACAGAAAGTATTAATCCATAAAGAAAACATAACTGGACTATATTAAAATTATTAACTTTCATTTGTCAAGACACAAGATTTTATATCTACATCAACATCTTAATGCATTCATTATAAACTTGTGGTTTTTATTAACAAATTACACAAACACACACATACATAAGTCACCAGATGGAAGGAGATATTTAGAATATGCAGATGTAGCAAAGAGTTCACATTAAAAAAAGAAAGAAAAACTATACTTAAAATAAATCAGATGAATCGGTAGAAATTTGGGCAAAATCTTTGACCGGGAATTTCACACAAGTATGTCAAATGATCAGTGAACATGATAAGGGATAATGATAAGCTAAAAGTTGATGTCATTAAGTTGAGAAAGAACATCGTGTGGCACAGAGAAAAAATACAGCATATACCTGCACTTACCAGCTCTCAGGGAGCTCCGTGACTATGGCGCTTGGAAGCACTGGAAACAGATAGACCAGAAAAGCAATACGTTTCTGAGATTCTTGTGTTGCCTCAAGGATATCCTGAGTCTTATTTTTAAAAATTCCAGTGACAAGGTGGCACCTGTGGCTCAAAGGAGTAGGGCGCCAGCCCCATATACTGGAGGTGGCGGGTTCAAACCCAGCCCCAGTCAAAAACTGCAAAAACAAACAAACAAAAAAATCCCTGTGATAGCCTTGTCTTAAAAACAATAAACAAACAAACAAAAAAAGCCTTAAACTAGAAGGAGTCTGTGAAGGTGGTATAGCCCTGTGTCATTTTCTAAGGCCACCATAGCAAAGTACCCCATAGTTGATGGTTTAAACTACAGATATTTATTTTCTTATAATTCTGAAGCCTGAATTTTAAGATAAGGTATCAGGGGGGTTGGTTTCTTCTGAGGCCTCTTTCCTTGGCTTGTTGATGTTTATTGCAACAGTCTAATTATTATTGTCCACTCTAAATTCGTAAGCTGAAATTTAATCCTCAAAACAATAGCATAATAGGTAGCACCTGTAGGAGGGGATTAGGTTATTAGGGCTTCACCCTCATAAATAGGATTAGCCGTCCTATGCAAAAAAAGTTCTAGAGTACTTGCTTCACCTTCTGATATTTGAAGACACAGCATTCACTCCTTCTGCCATGTGAGGACCCAGAAAAGGCATCGTCTATGAGGACTATGCTCTGACCAAGTACCAAATCTGTTGGTGTCTAGATCTTGGCCTTACCAGCCTCCAGAACTGTAAGAAATAAGTTTCTGTTGTTTATAATTATCCAATCTAAGGTATTTTGTTATAGTGGCAGAAAGAGACTAAGACAAAAAAAGAAATATACTAAGACCACAATTGGTACCAAGAAGTACTCTGCTGTAACAGAGTATATTTTGCAGGGGGTGGGGGGAGAAAAAATATATATCAAATTTACTATGAATAGAAGGCTGTTTGTTATGTTTTCCACTGTCTCCCTGTTTATTGAGAGCTCCTACTGTTAGTTTTACATAAATGTCCTACCACTATAAATGGCTGTCTGTTGAAGGGTTGGTAGGTCACAAAGAGTCACATCAGGATGTTACAAGGAGAACAAGGATGCTAGCCTGGTGTTCTGCGCTTTGCAATGGGTATATTGCCTTCAGGTGAGACTTAGAGATGAGTGGGGGAAGAGGGCATGCGTAGGTATGGGGGAACAGATAAATGAGACTGGGAAAGAAGGATGATGAGTTAGATCTCTATGTGTTCACCAATTTTCTCTTGAATCTAACACACAGCTAGACTGTATTTCCACTTTCCCGTTGTCGTGTGATCTGGCCAATGAATTTTAGATGAAAAATCACATATGTCACTTTGGGGCCTGCTTTTTTGGTCCTACCCCATGAAACCCACCATTTTTTGTTAATTTTAAGAAAGATGATGAATTTAGTTGCACATACAATTTTTCTCTAGAGTATGAAACAGAATGAGTGCTTCAGTGTAAAACTAGAGACAAGTTGTAGCTATGCCCAAGTACCTTTGGGAGCAACGTACTAGATGCATCAAAACTTTTACCAGTACTTTAAAAATACATTATCTTAATTTTTCATGGTTGTCTATCTATAATATGAAGGTGAAAGAATGGAGGAGGAGTGTAAGGGAGAGGAGGAATGACGGTTGCCCTAATGGCTGGAATTATAAGTGACAGAAAAAAAAAATACCTATCTTTAGTTGGACTGGTTTTCATCTCTGCCTTTTCTGACCATGTTTCAGACAAACAGAAGAAACTTAGATGACACCAGGTCCTATTATTTATTATGTGATTTTTATAGAATGTCCTAAAACTCATAAATGATTCACTTAGCTTAGGTAACTCAACTGGCTTACGGCAGAATACAGATTCAATTTGGGACTTATAAGGCCGAAGCATGTACTTTTTGTATTCAGTACTATGGATATCCTTTTAAGTTTATGTTCAGAAAGTTAAAGTCTCATCCTGCTGAGTTAGACATATGAAGAGAAACATTAGGTAGTGTACTAATAATCTGAATCAATAGTCTGTGGTATTTTATGCCATATATCTATGTAGCATCAAATCATCCATTTTTGGTTTATTTTGTTTTGTCTTTCTTGTTTGTTTATTAAAGTTTAATGTAAAAATTTCCATTGTAACATTAATCATTATGGTTTTTGGATGTTGCTTTTCTCACTGCCATCAGCATCCTATTAATCAAACGTAGAAAATAGTAAAGCGGCTCGGTGCCTGTGGCTCAAGCCGCTAAGGCACCAGCCACATACACCAGAGCTGGTGGGTTTGAATCCAGCCTGGACCTGCCAAACAACAATGACGGCTGCAACCAAAAAATAGCCGGGCATTGTGGCAGGTGCCTGTGGTCCCAACTACTTGGGAGGCAGAGGCAGGAGAATCGCTTGAGCCCTGGAGTTGGAGGTTGCTGTGAGCTGTGATGCCATAGCGCTCTACCCAGGGTGACAGCTTGAGGCTCTGTCTCAAAAAAAAAAAAAAAGAAAGAAAAGAAAAGAAAATAGTAAAGCTAAAAGAGCTACCTATGGTCATGTTTTGTTTTGTTTTTAACCTGTTTTGCATAGGAAATAAGATTAACTTTACATCAACTCAATCCAGTAATTTTGCAAAGTCCAAATGATATATATAAATACATCAATAAAAGGATCTTGGGCTCTTCTCTCAAAAATACTATGATATGATTCATTCAAGTCACGACATAGTTCAGAATCGGGGACTGGTATAAAACCATGTTACAGATGAAACAACTATAAACCAGGATCTGTGTATAAAAAGAGTCTGAAGCAAGAAGCTCAGGAGTTCAGCGTATGGGAAAGAGAACAGAAGGATCATTAACAGTAAGGTCTAGAGATGAGAAGGAGTGAGATCAGGAAGATGAGATGAGATCAGGAAGAGTGGTTAGCAGGGGCATGTCGGACAACAAGCTCAGAGCTTCCACTCATTCTGCATTCTGGTAAGCTGTATAATTATTTCATTACAAATTATGATATAATAAAATAGAAATTAAGTGCACAATACATGTAATGTGCTCACACCATCTCCAAATCATACCCCCCCTTCTCCAGCCTATGGAAAAATTGTCTTCTATGAAACTTGTTCCTAATACCAAAAAGGTTGGAGACTGCTGTACTAGATGATGTTCCAAGACTGCTGGTTAATCTCTAAGTGCTAAGAAACACATAGCTAGGCAAAAGGTTTTGATAAATAAAAAGGAGAAACTAGGGTATACTTGAATCATTATTTTTTTCATTTTTACAAAGTTTTTAGAAATCAGTAGTTTCCATTCTATTAGTAATCTTTATGTTCAACTTTTCCCACATCTTCTGTTATTTCAACCCACCTTGAATAAATCCATAAATGAACAATATTTGTAAAGAGCATTTTGCATGCATAAAACCACAGTAGGCATTATGAAGAATATAAAAGAGGATTAAAACAAACTTCCTACTGTTAGAGCCCCACAGACTTTGGAAAATAAAAACTCAGCTATGTGATACTGTTTGTGAAATGCAGTAGGAAATAGCAGATTTCATTTGTTTGGGCAGAATACTTTTCTTACATGATTTGGAAATGGGACTCAGGGAGGATTCTGTAGACATAAAGTGAAGGCAAGCCAGAGGAAAATAGGCAAAATCAGAATCCTAGTAAAAACGAAACATGTAACTTCATTACCCCCGTATTATCCTACAAAAGGATCTTTGTGAGATTCTGGATGGTTCAAATGCATGCATCTTAGGAAGAAAGGATCTTATTTAGAATATTGTATTCTTCAAAAAAGAGATGCTGTAGACTAGTTAGAAACTCATGACCAGGTTCAGCCACTTAAACAGAATCAACTTTGGCACAAATCACATGAACAAATTAACAAGCTTATTGTCTTTAGTTAGAGTAAAACATCAAAACAGTTCCTCAATGCTGAAGAGATAGATAAGATGCAGCTCCCTGGGAATTAGATAAGACATGTTTAAATAGACTGAAGACCATCTTATATAATAACTTGAAAGTCAGGCAAAGGAACTTGGATTTGATGCAAATACCTTCCTCTTTCTCTACCCTAAAATGAACAAAACCAAAAACAAGCTTTTTAATAAACAGGCTAGATTTTTGTGTAAGGTGGTAGTAGTGGGGTGATGGTTGACGCTGTTCTTCACCTGAACGGATCTATTTCTTTTCAATCGTTCACAAAGAACCTAAAGCCTCAGTATTTCATTTTAAACTCCCTCGTTGAGAAAATACATCCATTAAAGACTTCTATTTTAACTTCGTCAGACCAATTTGTAACAAAGTTGTGAGTTGTTTTTCAGATGCCACAGAGTAACCCCACCCCCAGACTTATACCTGAGTACGGCCAGATGAACCAAGTGCATAACCACCAGCGGAAGCTAATCCTTCTGACTGAGTGGAGACCCAATTAGAAACTGGGCACCTGCGTGCAAGATCCAGGATCCAGTAAGATCCTGCCCTAGCATCACCTCACGGCAGGATCCAATCAGATCGCACCTCATTACCCTAGGCTTCTAAAACCTGACCCAGCCCGCAGCTAGGGAGGACAGTTTTGATTGTTTTCACCTGTTTCCTTTTGCGATAACTTCCAATAAAACTGTTCTTTTTCCAAAAGCCTGTGCCATGGTATTGGCTTCTATGTGCTTTAGGCAGTAAGCCCAGTTAAGTTCTGCAAAAACCTTTCTTGGATTGGAGGTATTCTACTACCCTATGTCTCTATCTGAACAACTCACTAATGATCTTAACATTTCTTCAAACTACTACATTTATGCTGTTGAAATCCAACATATTAATTTATACAAAGGAGTCCCATCAACATTCCTCCATTTTCCCCCTTAATCCTAAAGTCTGAAATGTTGGAGTTCCTTTTTAAATTTCCCTTTCTCTCTTTTAACAAATCTGGGATTTTCTACTTTAATGCCTTTTATATATCCCCTCTTTAACTCCAACTGCCATTACTCCTGAGTGAGTTTATCACTTTCATCTTGGACTAATAGTGTCTTACCAGCAATGAGTGATTAATTAATTTAAAACACTTGGAATAATGTTCAAGTTCATCTCTTTGTAACAAGCTCCTTTCCTGAACCATGATGCTGTTTGTTTTTTTGTTTTGTTTTCTCTGTTTTTTACCAACATCTTGCTCTACATTTATTCTGCCTGCTTCTTTCCATAATCTTGCCCCTCAGAGCACTTCAGCAGAGCTTTTCAATGAAGCACATGTGTGTTTAAATAAATCTTGCACATTAAGTCCCTATATGCAAATAAATGAAAACAGTTTCTCTGAATAAAGTAGGAGATGGGGGTGGAGCAGCGTTGATAGGATACACCTGCCAATGGCCCGCTCTCCTTTATCTCTTCTTCCACTATAGTAGGCTGGGGGGTTGTGAGAGAAGGTGCTGTATAAATAACTATGAAGCCAAATTTGAAGCAATTTTATAGCTCTAGTAAAATCAAGTCCACCCCTTCTTACCTCTCCATTCCACCAGGTACTTACAAAACTAAAACCTTTTTCCCAAGTTAATCTTCTTATTCTTTCCTCTCATCATATCCCTTACTCTTTAACTTCCCCTTTCTCCAAAATTCAAAACTCTGTTCCACAAAATTGGCTGTGGCAACAGAAGCCCTAATGTCCCCCTTTTCCTGCCAAACCTGTATATGCCTGAGTGCAATGAATTCACAGTACGTGCTGCTTTGCATTTATATATGTGAAGAAAATACTACATAGATGGACAGATAAGTAGACCCTCTGTCTGCTTTTAATTCCCCACCGTTTTCAATGCTGACACTGAATTTCTTAACTCCTTACAAACCTAATATTCAACAAGAGATAGGTACAGAAAATGTCAGTTACGGCTGTGGTGTCTTAATAACAATTAGGCTAGCAGTAGTAGACACATTTGTTGAATTGAAAAATTCAAGTAAGAAAGAATGCCAAGACACAATATTCATCCATATAAAAAATAGTATGATGGCATCTACGCAACTTGATCAGCTAATCAAAAAGTATGCAAGTGAAGAAATTATATGCAGTTGAAAGTAAATGTAAATGAAAAGCATGAAATAATTACCAGATACAATACATTTAAAAAGGTGCTTTTTTTCATTTCTCCAATTGATGTATATGTTAATTAATAAGTAGTGCTGGAAAGGGTTCTATGAATCAAGTAATCTTATATACTGCTGCTAAGAGTGAAAAGTTATTGGTAAGACTCTGCAAAATGCACTTACAGCTTTAGAAATATCACTATTTCTAAAACTTGCTATTCTGTTTTTAAAAGTCTATGTAATGAAATAATCAGAGATACAGGCATACATTTAAATACAAAGATGATAGGGTAGCATTATTTATATAAGTGACAAAATGATTTAAATATCTAACAGTAGATATCATTAATGGCAAATTATGGTTCATCTAGTTAATAAAATATCATGAGTATAATAAATATTTACTAGAGAATTTTAATAACTTGGGAACAAGTTCATCAATAAAATGTAAATGACAAAGCAGAATTATAAATATTTGTTCTGCATGTTTATACCACGTGTAATAAATTTAAAAAATAGGAAGGAAAAAAAAATGAAGATGTTAATGGTGACTGGCACCAGGCAATAGGATCCTGTTTCTTTATATTTTCTATACTTTTCAGCCTGTCCTCAAACGACTCTTTGCATAGTGCACAAAATTAATCCTGTTCCATTACTTCCCCGATGTGGATTTTAATTGTAGTTCTGCATTTTGTATTTCATCACAACTTGTGCTGTCTTACCCACATCATCTTACATCTTTTTTTGGTGTTCCCTTGTTTCATTAAACAAAATTATTTTTTGGCATTCTTCAAGGATGCCATAAGATTTCTATATATTTTTTGCTCATCAAAATAAACAATGTTAAATTTTTGCTAACTACCAAGCTGTTGCTATGATATTGTATTTTCCTTATCCTGCAGTAGTGTCTTTTCAGGGGTCTCACAATATTTTCATTGTTTCTAAGGCATCCTGAACTTGCATTCAGGATACATAGCTATTGTTATTTAAATTTCTGTTAATTTCTCTCACTAGATCAACACCTACAAGGCTAGTAAATGTTCTCTGATTTTATTCCAGTTTCTAACAGGAGAACATTGGTCTCCTACTGGTACATTGGATTGAAAAGGGCTAAATTTGGTAGTAAAAAATCACGTTAAAAGCTACCATCTCTAATGGGCATTGCCTATGAAAAGTTTTTCAATCTCCACTGCGGCCTGCATTTCTTTAATATGCGTGATACAATAAACCACTCCACTTATTTTCTCCTATGCCTCCTCTTTTATTTATTCATATTGTACTTTCAGAACAGATGTCAAATGAAGATTATTAATGGAATTGTAGGGTTTGCAGTAGACAGAAGAGTGAGTGATGGTAATGTATGAATCTCAAAAATCTGTACTTACAAAATAAAGGAGGTTATAGCTATTTTTTTTTCATTAATGTATTTTTTTGAGACAGAGTCTACTCAGTTGTCCAGGCTAGAGCATCCCGGCATCAGCCTAGCTCACAGCAACCTCAAACTCTTGGGTTTAAATGATTTTCCTGCCTTATCCTCCCAAGTAGCTCGTACTACAGGGACTCAACAGGGCACCTGGGTAATTTTTTATGTTTTTTTTCCCCCAGATTAATATGAAGACACAAATGTTTAGGTTACATTGTTTTCATTTCTAAGGTAAAGTTCAAGTTGTAGCTGAGTCCTTTAACTGAATGGAGTTGAAATGCATTCTTCTTAGTAAAGTATCACAGGAATGAAAAAGCAAGCACACGATGTACTCAATACTAATATGAACCCAATATATAAACAACTACACACCCACATGAAAGAAAAACACAAGTATAGTCTAGCAAGGGTAGAGGGGAAGAGGTTGAGGATTGGTAAACTCTCACCTAATGTGCACAATGTGAGGGTGTTCAGCACACTCCTGGGTGAAGTTAAAGGATGGAGTTGGTAACAATGGTAAACAAAAGAAGTAAGTAGTTTCTCTTCATAGGTGTCATAAAATTTTCAGTGTTTCTAAGGAACAATGGACTCATAGTCAGGATGTATAGCTATTCTTAATTAAATTAACAAAATTTAATTCTTTTAAATAAGCTATTCTTATTTAAACTATTGTTTAATTCTTCTTGTTTAATTATTTTAAATAAGGTATTCTTCTTTAAATTTTGTTAATTCTTAAAGAAAGGCTGAACAGTTCTCCAGGGTCTGTTAATCCATTCATGGGATGATGATATGTCTATTGTTTTTAATCCATTAGGAAAGCTAGAAGAGGAGATGACCTGTGGAAAGAAGTATTCTCATATCCATGTTCAAGCACCAAATCTGTCTAATTTAAGGACTCAACTACTAGACATCAGTACAGCTCAAGTTTCTTAGCATGCTATTATTTGACACGTGGAGAGTTATTGTTAGTACAGTGTAGTGTGGTATAGTTCTGTCTAGATTTGGACACAAGTAGCTTGCAAATCTTAGTTTTGAAAAATTTTCCAAGTATGCTTATTTAATACCTATATTTGTCTTTAAAAAGTATGATTTGCTTATTTGTTTATAATAATTTTTATTTTTTTATTACAAAGCATTCAGTTAAAATGGACATGTTTTTAGTAAAGAAACAAAAATTAGAAAATGATGCTAGTGCATCAAATACTGCTTCATCCAGTATATCGACAACTAAATTAAAAACTATCAGTCATCGGGCGGCGCCTGTGGCTCAAGGAGTAGGGCGCTGGTCCCATATGCCGGAGGTGGCGGGTTCAAACCCAGCCCCAGGCAAAAACCACAAAAACAAACAAACAAACAAAAAAAAACTATCAGTCATCAATACGATGAAAATGATTTATCATTCAGTTTCATACATAATAAAGGTAATCCACCATGTCCCACATGCATAATTTGTGGCATAACACTGGCAAATGAAGTTACAGTTCCTAGAAAATTAAACAGACATTTACAATCCAGACATTCCCACTTATCTAAAAAGCCAATGGAATATTTCAAAAGACTTACTCTCAGTAATTCTAAACAAGCAAAAATATGGACCAAATATGCCATTATATCAGATAAAGCACAAGAGGTAAGTTACACAGTTGCGGAAATCATCGTTTGGGCAATGAAATCTCATAAAATTGTGGAATCCATTATTTTACCAACCTACCATGCAATTGTAAAAACAAAGTTTGGGAAAAAATACAAAAAGGACATTTTATAAATTCTGCTTTCAGATAATGCAGTATCTCAGTGTGTTAAGGATTTATCTGAAAATATAGGATTTCAAGTAATATCTCACCTCAAAGAAGTAAACATGTTTGCAATTCAGTTGGATGAATCTATGGTATCAATGGTAAACCCCAACTTTTAGCCTTCAGTTGATTTGTCTATAATGAAGAACTCATAGAGCAATTTGTATTTTCTTGACTACTCCAAACAATAACAAAGTGTCAAGATATGTTAAATTTGCTCAATAATTATTTTAATTCTAATAACTTGTCTTGGGATTCCCTGCATAAGTATTTTTACGGAGGGAGTTCCACCTATGTACAGAAGTATAAAAGGATTTGTTACACTTCTGCAAAAAAAGAATCCCCAAAATATTCTTACACACTGTTTTCTACACCGAGAAGTGCTACTGTCAAAATCATTAGAGCTTGAATTACAAAAGGTCCTAGACAACACTATTAAAATTATTAATTGTATAAAGAGCAGGCCATTGCAATCAAGGTGATTGGTAGAATTATGTTTCTCAATGGATGCTTCTCATATGCAGCTCCTTTGCATACAGAAGTGAGATGGTTATCTCGAAGAGTTCTATTTATGAATTAAAAGAAGTATCAATCTTTTAAAAAAATGCAACATTCTGAACTAGGGGATTTACTTTGTGATGAGGTTTGGTGTGATAAAGTTGCATTTCTTGCAGATTTCTTTAAATTTTTGAATATTTTTAATAAGAGTATGCAGGAAAATCATGAAAACATTCTCCCATCTACAAAGATAAAGTTCATGCTTTCAGAAAAAGGTACTGCTCTGGAAGGAAAGGATTAAAAGAGAAAATACAGTAGAAATGTTTGAAGTAGTGAAAATTGTAGATTAGATAAAAATCTTCTCGCACACCTTTTATAAACTTTAGACTTATTATACACAAGTTTTGAAAAATATTTTCCTGCACCTACATTAGAATGACATCTCTGTATTAGACAGCCTTTTGTTTTAAATACATGTATAGGAGCAACTTTAAATGTTTCAGAAGAAGAAGAGTTAACAGAAATAAGAAATGACAGGCTCAACAACAGATTTGACAGTCTGTTGGTTATCTCTCAAGGCTGAATTTCCAAAAATTACCAAAAAGGCAATAGTAATACTTCTTCCATTGTTAACATCATATTTGAGTGAAGTGAGATTTTCTGCAATGATTAATACTAAAAACAATGTGGATCATGGCTAGACTTCTTGGAAGAAGATTTCAGAGTATGCCAATCCCAAATTCAACTTAGCAAAGAAGATATCCTTTAAAAGTCAAGCTCAGATATCTCATTAATTATTAAATTATAGTAAGCAAAAATAATTATAAAGAAGTTTTTAAGAATTTTAATTAACTTTTTATTAAAAATTATAATATATTACTCTGTTTTATGTTTTGGCCATGATGATGCATTTCGTTCATGTTAATAAATAAATCAAAAAAATATATTCTTTTTCTTACTCTTTTTTTGATTAATATAATTAAGTGTACCATGGAAGTTGAGCTAGGGTTCAAGTGTGCCATGAGATAAAAAAGGTTGAAATATAGTGCTATCGTGTAATTGCTAGAGAACAGATTTTCCTCTATTCATCTTTGAAAATTTCAGCAATCTCAAAATAGTGTCAAGAGGTGTAATTAAAAATCAAGTAAAGACCATGTTAGCCATTGCAGGGCTCTTGTGCATAAATTTGGGCATGGACAACAATACAGTATAAAGAAGAAAGATTAAATCATACAAACATACAAGGATATTAAACTTTTAAAAATCCATAATTGCAGGAATTTTAAAATGGGATTCCAAGAGCTACAACCTGATCCAGTGTTCCCGCATAGTGCTTCCATGGTTATGTGGGGTGTAGCACATAAACTGATTAAAGGAAATGATAGTTTAATGTAGAGTCTGTAAATCTGAAGACATTTATATAAAGTCAATGCATTTTATTTTGAGGCACTTTTGTTCATCACCTCTTGAACATATAATAATGCTACATCATAATGTGTATATGATGTTCTCTTATTATAAATCATTAATTACTTACTTATTCAAGTACTTAACATCCAGATATACCTAGTTTTCCTAAAATAGCTTCTTAGCATTGAATTCTAAGCACCTTCAAGAACCTACTTGATTGAATGATTCACTTATATTAAATTAGCTATTAGTGATTGGTAATAATATTAGTACTGTGTAGTGCTAACATACAAAGTAAATAAATTAATATATCTACATCTGTTAATCTCATGCTAATATTATGCTTAGTCCTATGATAGGTAGTTGTGTGTGTATACATATATATGTATGGGTGTGTGTGTATTTCTTAAGCTAAAAATGGCCTTCTTTTGCCATTTTGTCACAGGATACATTAGTGCTAAGTTAACATGAGAATTTTAATGAAAAAGATACGTTAGGGGTAAAGAAAATATTTTTCCTGAGGTCTTTATATTAGATAAGGTAGTTAGCAACCTATTGCACATAGATATTTAGTCACCATAGACCATTGTATTACTATTAATATGAATGAAACATGCTAAAAAATGTTCACTAAAATCCTAGTCTATGCCAGATACTGCATCAGGAACACTGTCTACCACACAGACCTTTAGGATGTCACAATGTTTGATTGATATATTATTTCATTCTATTATGCAGACAAGGATCTCTTGTCCTGGTAAAGCCCTCACTTTGCAGAAAATACAATTTTTAATGCTTGCTCTCTGTTGTACCACCATGGTTTTAAAAGAAATACTTCTATTAAAATGTAAAGTGTCTCCTTCCAATGTAACGATAACATCAGCAAATTTCAGAAGCATTGGGGCGCTAAAGCTAGAGAATTGATTAACTCTCTTAGAAAGTGGCTCTAATTCAACTGATTAGATGTTGAACGTGTTTTACATTTCAGCTCTGGTAATTCATTACTTTCTTCAGGAGCTCTACCTATCTCATTTAAAGTTCCTAGAACTTAAAACCATGCAGCTGACTACTTCTAAACATGAGGTTTCTTTGTACTGGAAAATCTATCTACAGTAATTCTAGTATCCATGCAGAAGGCTATTTTCTAAATTCAAAGCTTAGTAAGCAAAGCAGGCAGAACTGTGGTCTTTCTTCATTAATTTATTGTCATTTGGAGAGGCCAGTCTCACTGCCACTCATTTATCATTAAAAACCTTGACCCAGGGCGGCGCCTGTGGCTCAAGGAGTAGGGCGCCGGTCCCATATGCCGGAGGTGGTGGGTTCAAACCCAGCCCCGGCCAAAAACCAAAAAAAAAAAAACAAAAAAAACCTTGACCCATATTCAATTGTGACTTGAAAATAGAGAAGGATGACAGCACGCTGCATTGGTGAAGAAGTCTAGAGAAAAGACTATCAAGTTTCCGCACTAAAATTGTCTTTGTGTAAATAGTCACTATTAGCTAAGAAAATAAACACAAGCTTCTCACTATTTCTATTTCTAGTGTATTTCTTTCTCTCTACTGTGGTAGGATCCCACAAAAACGGAAAATGATAATGTTCCCACATTAAGATATTTTAATAACAATTTTTTGGTTTTTAAGTAAGGAAGGCAGCACTTCCGGTTTTGTTGTCAATAACACATCATAACAACAAAGTGTTTAAAGGTATCTTTCCTACGTACCAGATGCTATGCTCAGCCCTTTAGATATTTTTTATTCATTTAAACTTTACATTTATTCTCTTAGTAAGTATTATTATGATCATTTACAGAAGAAAAAACTGAAATTCATTGAGTCTACTAACAGTAGGAGAAAGAACAGATAACTCCTAATTAAGTCTGAGCAACTCTAAAGCACATAAATATCAACAACTTACTACAAATACCTTCTCTCCATGGCTCTGTGTCACAGCTCCCAGGTGAACTCTGAGAAAAAAATAAGGAATCTGAATGGGAAATCTAAATGGATGAAAAACCCAAAAGTAAACATGAACATTAAGGTTAAGTTGTTCAGGCCATTCTAATTAGGAGTTCATATAAAGTGGCCACAGCCCTGGTCATGTATTTAAATTTTTGCCTATTTCTCCAGTTGCTATTGCTTCTTCTCAGTTTTCCTATTACTTTAGGCTTTCCTTTCAATTTGTGCCTCTGTTTATATCAGGCACCTTTCACCTAACTCCTGAAGGACATCCTTAATGCCCTGGACTTCAAGAGCTGAGATGAGCAACCCACTTAGGTGCCAACTTGTAACACAGCACCTGCTATTTTCTTTTCATATCTTGATTGACTTATAGGGTTGATTAATGTATATGGTTTAAACTAACAAAAATAATTCCCATAAGTACAGTGACTAAGGGGAAATAGAATTGCAAGAATTTGCTCTGATACTTTACAGATAGCTTCTATTTCTGGGTTTATTTATTTCCTAGATATCAAAAAAAGAGAAGAAGAAAGTGGAGAGGAAGCAGCTTCCTCTTTGTAGCTATGAACCAGAAATGAAGTTATCACTTTTGCTTACATGCCCAAAACTGATAGCAAGGGATTCTGGGAATGCAGTCTCCAATCACTAAAATGTGCTGTTAGGTGAATCACACAGTGAACTCAGGGTATTCATCCTAAATTGAATAAGGTCAGAATGAATACTTATATCAATTAATATCTATTACATAAGATTCAATAAACTTTAGTTGCAGGTAAGAGGTGCTTTTTGCCTATTTCTTGTCTAATATTCATAGGACCAACCAGCTATGCATGCCTCTTATCCTGCTTCTTTAGCCCACATGTATCCACAGCAAAGAAAGAATAATATTTAAAAGATCTAAAATGACAATCCCAACAATAGTATTGGAAGCCAATGTAACAGAGTTAGACAAAAGGTCTGTGGACTGGTTCATATCAAAACAATCTGGATGTTAAGGGTGTCGAGGCTAATCAATGACCTGACACAGGGTTATCTCTAGTGGTGCTGGTTTTTCTGGTCTCATTTTTTCTTATAAAAGTTCATATTTGGCATACAGAGTACTTCAGGCATACAGTGAAATTGTATTGCAGCAAAGAACGAATCTGACTGATCAGAAAATAGTGCTAATGTGCAAAAATATAATTTCAGTCCTTAATTGGAATAAATTGCTGTCTTCAGGGGCTTTGCCACAAAAACTAAAAGTTAAAGCTTAGCCCTAAATTTCAATTTTCTGCCACCATGTTATGACGCTATTTAAAGATTGGTTCATTTTTTTGTTTTGCAGTTCAACACTGAATATAGGACTCACTTACTGTTTTCCTTTCCATAGGCATTTTAGACCCCAATTTCAAGTTCACTGATGCCTCCAAACAAATATCTCTCTATATCTATCTATCTATCTATCTATCTATCTATCTATCTATCTATCTATCTATCTATCTGTGTGTGTGTGTGTGTGTGGGTAATATACACATATTAATGTCAGGCCATTTCTATGACATGGAGTCTGAGCAACTTGCTTGTATAACTAATTTATGGTTTCTGGTTCTGTTCATGCTCAATCTCAAGTATGTAACTTCCATCATACAATAAATTTCTCCTAATGCTTTGATTTCATGACTTGGTAGGTCATCAAACCAAGGGTATGTGAGTATGTCTAGCCACATGAGAACTTGGTATCAGTCACTCTGTCTCCACAAAGGCAAATTAGCCATTATTTGTGTCGGGGCTATTTCTTCTCCACCTATCACCAATTTCTTCATCTCTAGCAGGGTTTGGGTGTCCTGGCTCAAAAATGTCATCTTAACATGTTCTTTCTCACACCTAGCACTGACTCTTATAGAAATCAGTGCTCTGAGCTGGAGATTATCATGGTGGAAATTAATATAGGAGTTCTCTTAGGATTAATACAGTGTGGATGGAAAGGAAACCATATGGGACAGAGGCACAATTTGGGTCATGAAAATGCCAAAATAAGACTTCAGAATACCCTGTGCAGAATTCTGAAGCCATAATAGTCCTTCAGAATTGTCTTGAGTTGGCACAAGGAGTCCAGTCCTTTATGCAACGTATTGACTGGTCATTGTATAGAGGCTGCCGTGGTTAGATTGTGTGATTTTCAGAGAGAAGATATCTCTCTCTCTCAAAATCCATAAGGTGTCTTATGATCTGGAGGACCCTCAGGAGAGACCTTACGGCCTGGAGAGGGTCAAGGGCACAAGGGCCTATAAGCCCATGATGGGTTGTAGGACAAAAATTAACCTATCAATAATACATTTTATATCAGACTACATGAAGCTGAAGGTAAAATTAATAAAGTGCTCTATATTGGTCTATACTGATAAACAGAGAGAAAAAAATTAAAGGTCATCTCACAAACCAAAAACAAAAAACCATAGGACAGAAATTTCGACCTAAGTTTGTGTTCCTAATTTTTCTTAACTCTAAATCTTATGCTTCCTACCCCAACAAGGTTTTATTTACCATTTTCTATAGTACCAATGAAAAGTCAAAATTTCCAAAGGCAGCCATGTTACACACAACTGTAATCATTATTTAAATGCAATTTTTATTTCACTATTTCCACTTAAAAATGTTGCATAAACCTTTTTCATCAATATAATTTTTGCTAAAAAAAGTCTTTGTTTTCCTCTTTGATGCATTTTGAAAGTTGAAATTGTAAAAGAGTTTTATCATGTTTACATAATGACTTCAGGCAGGTAATTCTGTGAATTATGTTTAAACAACTGCTAAACTGATTATAGCTGCCTCTGAGGACATAATCAAAACAAATCAATCACTTTCTAGTCAATCAGCTTCTATTTGTTTTCACGATGATTACAGATCAATGAATAATTGATTTGACAGCTATGTGCTTTCTTTGATTTGGTTATTGGATTGACAAAAATAACATGGATAACCCAGAATGTCTATGTTCCTATACCAATCATTTACTGTGAGCAATACAAGGAAATGACATAGTAGGTGGGATTAACTGTCCTTTTCTTACCTGTGACCCAAGAGAATAAACCATCCCCAGCCACTTCTTAAAAACAATCAGGCCCAAGGCTGAGCAGAAGAAACTGAACTTTATTTCTGAAGGTCAGAAGAGGTCATACCTGGTTTGAGCCACTTCCGTGTCTCTGAGTTTTCAATAACATCTAGTTTAAAGTGTTTTCCTGAATAAAAGTTTACTTTTCTTGATTAACAACACACTGATCCTGAATTGTCTTTTATAACCATTTTGAATGCCATTATTTACACATCTCCAGTGGCCAGGGGATTTCACATTTTAATATAGGACCTATGTGCTAACTTTCATCATTATTTTACTTTATTTATTATGAGACTCCAAGAAAATATTTGCAAAGTACTACACACAGACTGAAGGTTATAAACTTCTGTAAAGGGCCAATATTTTTGGTTTCATGGAGTGTAATTTCTTTTGCAACTACCTAATTATGCTATTATATAAGAAAGATGAAATAAATAATGCATAAATAAGTGGGTATGGCTGTGCCCCAATGAAAATTCATTTACCAATATGAGTGGCAGTCCAGATTTGGCCTGTGGACATAGTTCACCCCTGGATCATAGTTTTTCAACCCTTGATTTTTAAGATATGAGAGAATTAGACTAAATTAAAAATGAATCATTTAATTAATTGTTTGGTTGTCTGAAACCAAAATTTTGATATTTGAAAATACTCAACAAATGGATTGGATTAAACATCCTTAGCTTAAATCTGACCATTTGACATTATGTAAGTAGAACCGTCTATGCACTCTGAACAACTATGGATGAAGGATGCAAGCAAACCAAACAGTTTGACCTTCTCTGCGTCCCTAAAAAATTCAGCAGTAAATTCCACTGAATGAAATGTAAGTGCTATACATTATTTTAGACCCAAGGGTCTAATTATTCAGGTACACACTTTTTGTATAATTCTGTATGTCACATCATTATAAACATATTTTTGTCATATCTAAAATTAAGCTGATAAAAACACGTTTCTTTATTCTAGCCTCTCCCTCAGGCAGATAGTTCATTTATTTTTCTCATTTGTGGGCATGATTTTTTTCTGGGAAATACAAATTTGTTAAATGTAGCTAAAAGTTAATTTTTGACCATGAAAAGTCATTTCCTTTAATCACCTGCTGGCTTTGTGTATGTGTGTTTTCCCCTGTACTCGGTAATATGTCACATAATTCAAGAATCTTGTTATATCCCCCTAAAAAAGTCACATGCTGTTCTATCATTTCTCCTCTTGAAAAATGTAGAGAACACTTTCTCGGATTTATTATTATATTTAACTTTGTATTTTGGGCACATCAAATTCTAAACTAATGTTTTAGGCTGTTTCACACACAGGTAATTCAATTTCTGCCTTTACCATGTCATTTCTCTCACCTGCTAAGTGTATCTCATAATGTTATATGACTTTTCTCTAGATCTCTGAAATCATCACTGTAGTTTATGTGAAGCATGAAATTTATTCATTTTTGACTAGTTCACCTTTGAAATGTAAAATTTGCTGCTAGACAGCAAAATTGGAAATAAAATTTTATTTGTTACTTAATAGTGCAATCCATCTCATCCTTATGTTTTACATATTGTTCTTTGTTTCTTCTTATAATAGATTATGCATGTATATTAAAATATTTATTACCTTTCTTATATGTATTTCCTCCACATAATTATGTAATATTGGGTATCACACTTAGCATAATTGGTGATAATGACCAATATCATCCTCAACTTTGTGTTTATATAATTACCTCTCCTAGGATTTTATTTAATTGGAATTCCAGATTATTTACATGCAGTCTATCATTTTTGAAATATCTCAGAGAATTTTTTTTCATATACACCAATGTAACATAACTCCATGTGATTTTAAAGAGGTAGAAAGAGGCAAGCTATAATCTAATCCTGAGGAGGATAAAATATTTAGATAATATCAGTGAGGCACGTGTAGCTCAGCAGATAGAGTGCTGGCCACATACACCAGGTATGGTGGGTTCTATCCTGGCCTGGTCTTACCAAACAACAATGACACCTATAACAAAAAAACAAGCCAGGTATTGTGGCGGGCACCTGTAGTCCCAGCTACTTGGGAGGCTGAGGCAAGAGAATCTTGTAAACCTAAGAGTTTGAGGTGGCTATGAGCTGTGATGCCACGGCACTCTACCGAGGGCAACATAGTGAGACTCTGCCCCCAAAAAGATAGATAAATAAATAAATAAAATATTTGGTTAGTATCAGTGGATCAATCATAAAAATATTCCTTGAAATAAACGGGCCTCCAAATCTTGACATTACTTTGTTCACTAAGCCTAAAAACTTAACATGACGTAGAAGTCAACTACAGAAATTAACTTTATTTTTTAAATTTGTTTAGGAAAACTTAGATGGACATTCACTGAAGCACATTGAGAGTCTGGAATAGGACATTTGTCATAGCCCTCAATGAAAAAAAGCCATGACAGTGGCTAAGATAATCCATCTTTGTCATTTTCACAATGTATAACAGAGGCCAAACATTGAATCAGACCTACCACTTGGCTATAGAAATTTTGGTGTAGTTTTCTGGTCAAAAGAGTTGTAAGTGGCACAGAAAGAGTGGCCTTGAAAGAGAAGCCCAGCATTTTGAAGGCTTTGACGCTATTACTATAGGGATATGTGGGTGTCCAGAATAAAACGATGGACTAGAGTAGACAGTTATTTAATTTTATCTGTTCATAAAAAATTCTCTATTTTTTTATCTACTCAGGCAGTGTCATTAATGTCTGATAATCACAAATGCTGCTTCTTTGTTCAAAGGAGTAGTTACATAGCTCATGTTCAGTAAATTGTGTATGTTTCCTTATGTCAATAGTGGTTTGTTCAAGATCTCTCTCTCTCTCTTTCTTTCTCTCGCAAGGATGCATGTGTCTGCATTTAGAATACTTTCTCCAAATGATCCAGAGTAAGTTCCTCCTCTCAAGATTCCTAACTTAGTCATATTTGAAGAAAATCTTTCTTTCAAAACAAGGTAATATTCAGAGGTTGTAAGTATCAGAATATGAACATATATTTTTAGAGGGCACTATCCAGCCTAGTACAATACCTTTCCACAGTTTGGTCATGTAAGCCAGAACTTTCTCTTTTTCATTCCTTCTTTTAATTTTTTTTGCTATTATGTTAGTTACATTTAACAAAGACTGAATTCATATACACAAAATGAAAAAATTTGACCACTAGTCATCTACAGGACAAGAGATCAGTGCAATTTCATTCATTCAGCTGCACGCTAGAACTGAAAAATAGCTCCATATTCTCTTGAAACCCAAAGCACCATATAAATAATATTCACATAGTATATTAAAGATTAATTTATTTCACAACAAATTAATTAATTTACAATTCTTATAAGTAGATAAATGATGATTTTTTAAATAATTAGTACTAATACACAAAATAAACATTTTATTTATTCTTTGCACCAAAACTCAGTTCAAATTAATTAAATTTTCATAGATGAAATTGGAATCATAAAAGTATTAGAACAAAATACATGTTAATAATAATAAAAATGAATAGCTGGGCATTGTGCCTGTAGTCCCAGATACTTGGGAGGCTAAGGCAAGAGAATCATGTAAGCCCAAGAGTTTGAGGTTGCTGTGACCTGTGACACCACGGCACTCTACTACTGAAGGTGACATAGTGAAACTCTGTCTCAAAAAATACTAATAAATAATAATAAAAATGTGTAAGAAGAAAGTGTTTTAACCATAATACCAAAGTAGAGACATATAAGGAAAATAAATATATTCAACATTTATATCATAATATTTAGAATTTCTTATGTCACGGAATGACATAAAATTAAAACATCATTAATAACTGAATAATTATTTAAATATATGGCAAAAAACAAGTATTCTTAGTATTTAAAGTATTGTTTCAAATAAAAAGTTCTATATTCTAATTGAAAAATATAAAGAGGATATGAAAAATCATTTCACAAAATAGTGATTAATTTTTCCTCTACTACTAAAGACCTGGAAAATCAAACAATGAAATATATACACTATTATTTACCTAGTCTTGCATTTCACAATCTGCTTAGAAATGTACCATATAGGGAGGGGCAAGATGGCCGATTAGAGACATCACTTGTCACACCATCTGGGTAGAAAGAAGGATTTCAGATAAAGAAGGCAGAAAAGATTCAGATCAGCTATAGGTCACATAAAATGGTGCCAGAGCCTGCCAAGAACCCCACAGAGGAAAATTACAAAGCAGAGAAGGAAGAAGAGAAAAGAGAAAAGAGATCAATCGGGGATCAAACTCAGGGAAGCTGAAAAGGAGCCCCTCCAAAAGTTAAGGAGGGATCCCTCTCTTCCCTGCACAAGCCTTCAGTCCAGTAGGTTACTAAGTTTCTTGGAGGCTCTTCCACCCCCATGAGACCAGGCATGGGAGCAGCATGGAATAGGGGGGAGAACTTGAATGAACCCAGAGCTTGGTCTTTCCATGGGGCTACCCTAAGAGAAGAGTACCTGTGAAGCCAGAGAGCCCACTTTCTTCTTCTCAGAAGCTTCCTCCTCTGCCCCAGGCACTGTAGGAGGGAGCTCAGTCTGAGCCAAGAATTTGGCCAGTTGCCACTTCACCCCAGTATGCACTGCTGCAGACCAAGATACCCATGGAGTGTGGGGTCTCATGCCTTTTCACCTGGGAACCTGTAGTGTACCCACCCAGAGTGCCAAATTTGGGAGTTCCCGGCCTGCTGGCATTTTGAGGACTTGTGCACCAGTGCATCAGACAAGTGGACCTTGGCACCCTCCTACCAAGACTTGAGCAGTCTGTTGGGGACACAGAGCAAAGGGGTGGATTCTGGACTTGACACACAGATGAGAAAAACTTTAGGGTGTCTGAGATTGCTGCTAGCTGAGAGAGTGCCCTGAAACCCCACCACCACCACAGGAAAACTTCCATGCTGTATTAGGGTGGATCCTCTGGAAAGGATGAGTTGCCATAGAAACAAGATGCCCTTGTCACTCTGCGGGCACTCATGCTGATAGCTGCAGTCCCTCTCCCACCAATCCCAGCCCACAGAGTCATGTGGGCCCAGAGTCTAGCAGAGTGTTCCTCTTCAGCAGGTGAGTGCTGTGGGCTGAGGCTTCAATGAGGAGTGGATTCCACACCCTTCTGGCTGTGGGACTATGGTGGACCTGAGATTTCTGATGTGGGAGTGCCTTGCCTGTTGGCATTTCACAGAGTAACATTCCAGCAGGTCAGAAAAGCAGGCCAGACCCTGTACTTCCCAGACCCATTCAAGTGGGTGGAGGAGGTCTGGGAGCTGGACTCAGGTGAAGAGGAGGTCCATGTGTAAATAACCAACAAGATAATAGGGTTCCAAAAGAAAGAGATCAGGGAGGGTGCCCATCCCTCCAGACAGGAAAACCACCCTGTCAGAGTGGGGTGAATCCTAGAGAGAGGAAGAGCCCCACCACCCCCAGCAAGCAAACATGTGTTCAGATGTTTTCTGCATCATAGGCCAGCAGGTAAGACAAGTCAGCCTGGGGGAGGTTTGACAACTGGACAGCCAGATTATCAATTCCAGATGGCTCCATATCCATCAGCAGACTTTCTGAGGCATGGGCTATTTCAGCCCCTCCCTCATGGCTTTCCCAGAACCTGGGAGCAGGACCTTGAACCCTGTCAAAACAGCTACCTGACTAGCTGTTGTGGAACCTGAGGACATGCTTTCTGAACCCAGCACCACGTAACCTCACTCCCCCACCCACCTCTGCTGTCACAGAGAAGAAGGACACACTGGTTTTGCTAGAGATTTAGACATCGACATCCAAGTACAAGAAACTCAATGAACACATGGGAAATTTATCTCAAAAAGAAAATCACCAAGATACATAGTCATCAGATTGGCCCAAGTCAACAGGAAGAAGGAACTTCTGTGAGCTGTAAGAAGAAAACTCCAAGTGACTTATGCAGGAAAACCTGTCAGGCTAACTGCAAACCTATCAATGGAGAACTTAGAAACTAATGGATGTAGGGTCCCATTTTCAGTCTTCATAAACATAAAAAGTATCGTCCATAATTTTGTATCTTGCAAAAATTAGTTTCATAAATGAAAAGATATAAAGACCTTTCCAGTCAAGCAAACACTGAAAGAATTTGTCAAGACCAGACCTGCCCAACAGGAAGTACTCAGAACTGCATTATAACATGGATTAGCACAATGAGTGAGCAGATCACTCACCAGTGTAAATCCACTCAAAGCCAAAGTTCAAAGCTAATACAAAATAAATACAAGAGATAAAAATCAATAAAGCACTACCTAACCAAATGAACAGAACAACATGCCACATGTAAATCCTATCAATTAACACGAATGGTTTAAATTCCTCACTCAAGATACATACACTGGCTAAATGGATATAAAAATATAAGCTAAGGATCTTCTATGCCAGAAGATAAACAGTAAACAGTAGACAGATCTAACCCACAAGCAATTTTATAGACTGAAGGCTGAGGGATAGAAAATATATTCCATGCAAATAGAAACCAAAACAAAGCAGGTGTAGTCATTCTTATATGAAATAAAATTGATATCAACAATAGTAAAGGAAGACAAAGATAGTTGTTATATAATGTTAAAGGGAAAAATTCAACAAGAAGACATAACAATACTAAATATTTATGCACCTAACACAGGAGCTAACCCTACTACATTTAAGCAATAGATAATCAGCAGCATGGTAGTTTCCAGAGACTTCAACACCCCACTGACATAACTGGATAGATCATCCAAGCAGAAAATAAAGAAATACTGAACTTAAATTGGTGTTGGGATTCTAGAACAAATCTCTGTGCAGCTAACCTTGAAAAGGTAGAGGAAATGGACACATTTCTGGAAACACACAGCTTCCAAAGACTCAATCAATAAGAACTAGAACTCCTGAACAGATCAATAACAAGCAATGATATTGAGGCAGCAGTAAATTTTCTCCCAAAAACATAACCCAAAAAATCTCAGGATGAATTCATAGTCTGATCTCAGATGGATTCACAATTTTTATCAGATCTATAAAGAAGAGTTGGTACATATTCTACATAAAGTATTTCATAAAATCGAGGAGGGAATTCTCCCCAACTTATACTACAAATCCAGTACTACCTTGATACTGAAGCCAGGAAAGAACACTGGAAAGAAGGAAGGAAGAAAGGGAGGGAGGGAGGGAGGAAGGGAGGGGAAAGAAAGGGAAGGAAAGGAGAGAAAGGAAGAGAAGAAAAGGAAGGGAAGGAAAGGAGGAAAAGAAAGAGAAAGGAAGAAAGAATGAATTTGCAGAACAATATACCGTGTGAGTGTAAATGCAAATATCTTCAATAGAATATTAGCAAACCAAATTCAATAGCACATAAAAAAGTATTCCACCAAGATCACTGGGCTTTATCCCAGGGACATATGGATGGTTCAATATACATAAATCTTTAAATATGATTCCCCAGATCAACAGAAGAAAAAATAAAGATTGTATGATCATCTCAATAGATGCAGTAAAGTATTAGGCAAAATTCAGTACCATTTCATGACAAAAATCCTCAACAAATGAGAGATAGAAGGAATATACTTCAAAATTATGAAATCTTATAGGACAAACCTACAGCCAACATACTGAAAGGGGGGAAAGCTGAAAACATTCCCACTAAGAATTGGAAGAAGACAAGAATATCCACTGTCACCACTTTTATACAATATAGTACTGGAAATCCTAGCAGGAGCAATAAGGCAAGAAAAGGAAAAAAAAAAGTATCCAGATAAGAAAAGAGAAGGTCTGTCCAGGAATGGTAGCTCACACCTGTACTCTAGCACACTAAGAGGCTGAGGCTCAGGAGTTTGAGAACAGCTTGAGAAAGAGCAAGACCCCATTTCTACTAAAAACAGAAAAACTAGCCAGGCAATGTGGCTATCCCAGAGGCTGAGACAAGAGGATTTCTTGAGCCCAAGAGTTTGAGGTTTCTGTGAACTATGAGACCATGGCACTCTATCAAGGGCAAAAGAGTGAAACTCTGTCTCAGAAAAAAAAAATGGGGGGCAGGGGGAGAAAAGGAGAGGTCAAATAATTGTTTTTTTGTAGATGATATGACCTTCTATATAGAAAATCCCAAAGATGCCACCAAGAGTCTCCTAGAATTGCTAAATAAATTCAGCAAAGTCTCAGGTTACAAAATCAATGTACACAAATCAATAGCATTCTAAACACCAGTAACAGTCAAGTTGACTGTTTAAACAATGACTCAACATCATTTGCAAACTTATAATACAAATGTCATCTGGAAAAGGTTAATACAAGAATTTGGCTGAAGCCCCAGATTTTCTAGGTTTTAAGTACCAGGTGAAAAACACAAATCTTTATGGAAAAACCCACCTTCAATAGAAATCCTAAAGTACTACCTCATTTAAAGTTCCAAATAATATGAATTTAAAAACTCGGGGAAAAGTGAAGAAGCAATGTGTGTGTGTATATGTATATACACAATGTATATATACACACATACACACACACATAACCACAAAATCATATAGGGGAATATACCTTTAAGAAATTAAAATGACTGAGATTGAAAAGCCAATTACTAGGTCAAGAAAATATTAGATTTAGCAAAGCAATTAACTTCTTTAAGCCAATTCATCTCTGTAATTAATATAATTGATATCTCAAAATATTTTGTGTGACTCTAATGAATTGTATAGGGAAATAGTATAGAAAAATAATAAAGCACTATTTCAAATTGATCATTTGTTTGCAGTTACATATCTATATATTAGCCTGTTATCTATAAGCTTCTATTATCATTCCACCCCCCAATATAGCCAAACCATTATTCTTTTCTTGTGCTAGATAAGATTATAACACAGCCAAAAAACCCAAATCAAGATACTTAGCATAAGAAAAATGACTATAAAGAATAAATGATTAACACTAGCCATTGTGAATAATTCTTAGAAAAGTATTAAGAACCCAGAACTTCCTGGTGCTAGCACAGAACTGAAAGAGAATCATGGAGATTGCATGATTTCAGCATGAACATGTGATGACAGAGAAGACCAGATTTGCGTCATTCTCACCAATTGCATGGCTTTTGGAAAGCTCAGAAGTAATTTATATTTTCCTTAAAAAAAGAGTAAGAATGGCCTGTAATTGACTGAGATTTCATTTTTTCTAGGCAGAATAAAAGACTTAAATGATTGTTGGGTTTGATTATTATTATCAGTAAATAAATTTTATAATTCATTGTGTATATATGTGCATTCTTAAATTCATGTTTCAAGATTCATATTTATTATACATTTAGAGTTTCAGTAAGTATTTATTGCACTTACAATGGTGTTTTTTAGATGTTATATATGAATAAATTGATACAATGACATAATAAGCAAATCAGAGAGTGTTTAAGAAACTGGTAGTCGAATAGAAGAACAAAATTATAACTCACTCAAGCATTTTTTATTATTAAAAATGCAAACATAAATTTATTATATTTTTGAATGTAATACTCTACCCACATATACAGCTCACATTTTATATATTTTTACATGTAACTTACGCATTGCATAAGGATCTTGGCTGTGAAAATATTTTGTATTGAAAAGCTTTCTGCAAACTATAAAGAAAAACAGAAAAATGTCCAGTGATTGCTTCAGCATTAGCAGTTTTTCAGAGGTCAGCTACCTATATTAAATGTTTAAATATTTATATTAAGTAATAAATATTTAATGACTACAATCAGGTTGAAAGGTCTGTGTGAAATAGAACTTAGAATGATATTTCAACACAGGTATATAGAACAGGAAATGTTTAAGGTACAATGCCTAACTAAGGTTAAAAATTGCTTGAGAACATCTTGATATTGAAATATATAAATTTAATAATACTTAAAATGTATTAATAACTACAATAAGAGAAGAAGATAGAACTATTTATTTCTGAGTAAAACCAAGATTATAACTCCATCAGCATTACTCTAGTCTTCACATTTTACAGTCCTCACATCTTAAACACATCTTTCTTTATTTTTATATGTTGAGTGTTCATTGCTGCCCGCACAATATCAAATGTTTCTGAGAAATTTTTAACCTTAATAAGCCATATTTGATAGGTATAGTCTTCTCTCCATGATTGTACTTCTAGATTGTACAAAAGTTGTTTGATCATTCACCTACATAAAATGAAGGGTTTGTTCTTCATTTTTTTAATGCATATATGCAGATAAAACCAAGAACATGAGGGGGGAAGTCCAGTACAAGCTCCAAATGGACTTGAAATAATTGTATAGAAAAAAGCAAAGGTGTGCTTGGACTACAACTTTGAGCTATGAGAGCTACACTTGGATACCACTAAGAATTAGTAAAGCTGAGTAAAAGACCAATACATTTACTTGGAGGCATCAGTGAATTCGAAATTGAGGGTGTGAGGGGACAAAACGCCTAAAGAAAGGAAAACAGTAAGATGAGTCCTACGTCCTGTGTTGTGCTGAAAGTAAAATAGATAAGCATATCTTTAAATAACCTAGCCAGAACGAAGTGGAAATGTTGAACATGCCTATATCAAGTTCTAAAATAGCATCAACTATACAAAATCTCCCTAAAAAGAAAAGCCCAGGACCAGATGGCTTTACGTCAGCATTCTACCAAACCTTTAAAGAAGAACTAGTACCTATATTACTAAACCTCTTCCAAAATATAGAAAAAGAAGGAATACTACCCAACACATTCTACGAAGCTAACATCACCTTGATCCCTAAACCACGGAAAGACCCAACAAGAAAAGAAAATTATAGACCAATATCAATAATGAATATTGATGCAAAAATATTCAAGAAGATCCTAACAAACAGAATCCAACAACACATCAAAAAAATTATACATCATGACCAAGGGGGATTTATCCCAAGATCTCAAGTCTGCTTCAACATACATAAATCTATAAATGTAATTCAGCATATAACCAAACTAAAAAACAAAGACCATATGATTCTCTCAATTGATGCAGAAAAAGCTTTTGATAATATCCAGCATCCCTTCATGATCAGAACATTTAAGAAAACTGGTATAGAAGGGACATTTCTTAAACTGATAGAGGCCATCTACAGCAAACCCACAGCCAATTTCGTATTGAATGGAGTTAAATTGAAATCATTTTCACTCACTTCAGGAACCAGGCAAGGTTGCCCATTGTCTCCATTGCTCTTTAACATTGTCATGGAAATTTTAGCCATTGCAATTAAGGAAGAAAAGGCGATCAAGGGTATCCACATAGGGTCAGAAGAGATCAAACTTTCACTCGTCGCAGATGACATGATCGTATATCTGGAAAACACTAGGGATTCTACTACAAAACTTTTAGAAGTGATCAAGAAATACAGCAATGTCTCAGGCTACAAAATCAACACCCATAAATCTGTAGCCTTTATATATACCAACAATAACCAAGTCTAAAAAAAAAGTCAAGGACTCTATTCCTTTCACAGTAGTGACAAAGAAGATGAAATATTTGAGAGTATACCTAACAAAGGACATGAAAGATCTCTACAAAGAGAACTATGAACCTTTAAGAAAAGAAATAGCTAAAGATGTTAACAAATGGAAAAACATACCATGCTCACGGCTGGGGAGAATCAACATTGTTAAAATATCTATACTACCCAAAGCAATATATAATTTTAATGCAATTCTTATTAAAGCTCCATTGTCATATTTTAAAGACCTTGAAAAAATAATACTTCATTTTATATGGAATCAGAAAAAAACCTCGAATAGCCAAAACATTACTCAGAAATAAAAACAAAGCAGGAAGTATCACGCTACCAGACCTGAGACTACCATAAATGGATAGTGATCAAAACAGCATGGTACTGACACAAAAACAGAAAAGTAGATGTCTGGAACAGAATAGAGAACCAAGAGATGAATCTAGCCACCTACCGTTATTTGATCTTTGATAAGCCAATTAAAAACATTCAGTGGGGAAAAGATTCCCTTTTTAACAAATGGTGCTGGGTGAACTGGCTGGCGATCTGTAAAAGACTGAAACTGGACCCACATCTTTCACCATTAACTAAGATAGATTCTCACTGGATAAAATATTTAAACTTAAGACATGAAACTATAAAAATACTTGAAGAAAGTGCAGAGAAAACTCGTGAAGGAATTGGCCTGGGTGAATACTTTATGAGGAGGACTCCCCAGGCAACTGAAGCAGTATCAAAAATACATTACTGGGACCTGATTAAATTAAGAAGCTTCTGCACAGCCAAGAATATAGTAAGTAAAGCAAGCAGACAGCCCTCACAATGGGAGAAAATATTTGTAGGTTATACCTCCGATAAAAGTTTAATAACCAGAATCCACAGAGAACTCAAACATATTACCAAGAAAAGAACAAGTGATCCCATCTCAGGGTGGGCAAAGGACTTGAAGAGAAACTTCTCTAAAGAAGACAGACGAACCATCTACAAACACATGAAAAAAAGCTCATCATCTTTAATCAGAGAAATGCAAAACAAAACTACTTTGATACATCACCTAACCCCAGTAAGAGGAGCCCACATAACAAAATCCTCCAACCAGAGATGTTGGCATGGATATGGAGAAAAGGGCACACTTCTACACTGCTGGTGGGAATGTACACTAATACATTCCTTTTGGAAGGATGTTTGGAGAATACGTAGAGATCTAAAAATAGACCTGCCATTTGACCCTATAATTCCTCTACTAGGTATATACCCAGAAGACCAAAAATCACAATATAACAAAGACATCTGTACCAGAATGTTTATTGCAGCCCAATTCATAATTGCTAAGTCATGGAAGAAGCCCAAGTGCCCATCAACCCACGAATTGACTAGCAAATTGTGGTACATGTATACCATGGAATATTATGCAGCCTTAAAGAAAGATGGAGACTTTACCTCTTTCATGTTTACATGGATGGAGCTGAAACATATTCTTCTTAGCAAAGTATCTCAGGAATGGAAGAAAAAGTATCCAATGTACTCAGTCCTACTCTGAAGCTAATTTATAGCTTTCACATGAAGGGTATAACCCAACTATAGCACAAGAATATGGGAAAGGGCCAAGGAAGGGGAAGAGATGGGGGAGGTTAGGGTGGAGGGAAGGTAATAGGTGGGGCCACACCTACAGTGCATCTTAGAATGGGTACAGGTGAAACTTACAAAATGCAGAATACAAATGTCTACATACAATAACTAAGAAAATGCCATGAAGGCTATGTTGAAGAGTTTGATGAGATTATTTCATATTGTATATGAAACCAGCACAATGTACCCCTTGATTGCACTAATGTACATAGCAATGATTTAACAATAAATAAATAAATATATAAATAAAATCTTTAAATAACCTCATGAAATAGTGGTAGAAAATTAAAATTTAAAGCTAAGCTTCAACTTTTATTAGAAGCTGAAGAACGTTTATACCCAAGATCTTCTTTTGAGAAAACGAACAAAAAAAAAGTGTTTTTTCCAGGCACTAAAGCTCAGCTTCATACAAGTTTAATTAGAAAAAATACTAAGTTAATCAATCAAATATTGTGAGGCATAAGAGAAGACATGCCTATAAAAAAAACCCGGAGGGAAGATGAAAATATAGAAACAGACCAAAAGACGCATGTGTTAAATTGATGAGAAAAATACTTTATGTTAACTATCATTACTATGTTCAAAATTAGGGGGCAAATAGGGATGAAGAATTTCAGGAGAAAATCAGAAATATATAACACAAAGCATAAACAGCATTCCAAAAAAAAATACAATATTTGAAATAAATGGATATGGTAAATAGCATGTCAGAGAGAAATAAATCATTGTTCATTAAACTGGAAAATAGGCAAGTAGAAAAATACCTAATTTGAAACCAGGCAGAATACAAAATATAAGAGATAGATGAAACATAGTGAAAAATTATAACATGTGTATAATTGGAGTCCCCCAAAAGACAGATTCAAGAGAGGATTGTACAGAATATATAAGAAATGTTCACATAAATTGTGGAAAATCTATAAAACAGTAAATTCAAGGACTAATTCTTAAGCAGGATAAACAAATAAAGAAAACACATATAAACTTACAGTTACACTTCTAGAAGTCAAAAAGAAATATTATTTTGAAAAGAATGATAATACGACTGTTAACATAGCTGTCAACAGACATGATGAGATCTGAAGACAATGAAATGGCATCATCTAGGTGTTGTGAGTGGACAAAAAAAAACAAAACCCACCTAAAATTTTACAACCTGCAAAATGTCCTTTAAAAGTTATGAAAAAATAAAGACATTTTCACATAAACTGAGAAAATATGTTCACAACAAATCACATAAAATAAAATTTCAAAGAAAATTGTTAAGATAGAAGAAAAATGATCTAAAATGGAAAAAAGGTAAAGAATTAAATCTTACTAAGAAGTATACATTTACAGTTCAATCTAAATAGATTCCAGCTTTCTAAGGCAATTGTAACAATATATGTGGATTAAATATATACAGAGAATTAAATACATATAAACAAAAGCCCAAATTTTAGGAAGAGAAGTGTTCTAATGTCTTTACATAGTCTCCAAAGTGGTTATGGTGCTACTGTAGTAATTTATTAATATATTAGATGTTAGAAAGTCAAGAATGCATGTTATAACTTCTAAAACAAGTATTAAAGTAATGGTTAAAATATAAAATGAATAAGTTCACATAAGTAAAATGCCATAATTTAATAACTGAAATTTCTGATTATAGCATCCTAAAAGAACGGGAAAGAGAAAAAAAAAACATACAATAAAGGTAGAATAGAAAAAGGAAATGCTAAAGTGGCCAATCTACAGCAACACGTCAGCAATTATATAAGATATAAACAGACTAAGTGCTCCAGTCAATAGTCAATGAAAGTAGCTCTGAAGTAAAAATATAAAAAAAAAAAACTATAGGATGGTTTTAAAATGTATATGTATATACACAGACACATTAAATATAAAAATGCACAAGTTTAATAATAAAAGAGTGGAAATTATTTATGCATAACTAACCAAAACAAACTTGGTTTATAATATGCAGAACAGCCTTTAAGACAAGAAATATTATCATAAACAAGGATATGTCATAATGATAAATGGATCAATCCACAGGCGAGATAAAAACATTATAAATTTGTATGTATTTTAAAATATAACATCAAAAATACACAAACTAAAATAGAAATAAAAGGAGAAATACACAAGTTAGCATTTATAATGGCAGATTTTAACATAACTTTTCTTAGTAACTAACAGGGCAAACAAAAAATATGAATACGTGTATAGAATATTTGACGACACAATTAATAAAATTGATATAATTGGCAGAGTTGTATCATTGCCAACAATAATGGAAAAATTAATTGTTTATAAATTCACCAGCAATATTTCTCAGGATACAGTAGTCCTAGAAATAAAGTAAATGTCAACAATTTTCAGACAATTATCATATTGAGTATGTTCTCTCTCAAAAATGGAATTAAGCAAAAATGGAAAAGAACTCCTGGAATTTTGGCATTATGCTATTTATGGTAGTGCACAATATCAAGTATCTAGGCATCAATCAAAGGACGATGTGTGAAAGTTTTACACTGAATATTTAAAAAAATCGATCATAGAGATCAGAGAATATCTAGGTAAATGAAAGATATATCATGCTCGTTGTTTAGAAAACATGGTATTTGTGAGGATGTTCTTCTCCCATTCCATCCACCACCGTTACTTAAAGAAGTAGTTTCTAAATGGGGAAATTTGGACCATCTAGAAAACACATAAAAGTGTCTCAAGACAATGTTGCTCATTACACCTGAGGGTAGGAGTAAAGTTTGCTACTGGCATCTAGAGGACAGAGGCCACAGATATAGGTCATGGTGGTAATTCACAGAGCAGCCACACTTTCAGATAAAGTACTGTCCAGCTCAAGATATCAATAGTGTTGAGGTTGAGACTTCCGACTCTACATGACTGTCAAACCTACATTTCTATAAATTTAATCCAATCACAACTAATATCTCAGACGTCTTCTTATAGAAATTGACAAGATGTTTCTAAAGGTTATATGAATATTAAAAGATCAAGAATAAGATAATCTTTAAAAAGAAGAATGTAAATGGAGGACTTACATAAAGCACAAATGTTCAATATTTTCATAAAACACGATCATATATGTAAAAAAGGTAAACAAATGATATTAAATAAAATTTTTTAGCGAACATGCTGGATACAAGTTATTATAAATATATTTATCTAAAGACAAGTCCAAGAGTAATAAAACAGCATTATTTGTAATGCAAAGGTGGGAAACGATGCAAAGCTTTGTCAAGAGTAGTATTAAGAAGCAAAAGATGCAGCAGCAGGATTCTAGCAAACAGCCGACCCACTGGGGGCACACGTATCTGATATTGGGTGTTATAATATATGCAAGTACCTTCAGGCTTTCCTGTATGTTCATAGCAAAAGTAAACCAATCACACAATTTTGACAGTGTTTCTAGTTTGGGTTAATTGTTAATAGTATACAATGGATATTTGTATATTGAACTTAAAAAAAATAAAATAAAATTTTGTTATTATTATATTATCATTATTTATTATTTTATTATTAATATTTATTATTATTATTATTTAATAATAAACATTTAAAAAAGGAAGTAAAAGATGTTTTGGCATAAAATAGGGTTCTATATAGACTTCTCACATGGCAATTCAAAGTACTGGAAATAAAAACCTGTCACTTAATAATACTACATCTGGCAAAGCTGTCCCTTCACACATAAAGAAGTAATAAGACTTCTTTAGACAAATAAAACCTGAGGGAGCTTATCACCACTAGAGTTTCCTTTTAAGAAATATTAAAGAGAATTCATCAAATTGAAATGAAAGGTAAATAAAAAAAAGAAAAAAGATGAAAAAAAAAGAATGATAACTGTCATGTCATGTGGAAACACATAAAAGTATAAAGCTCCCTTTAAAAGCAAGAACATAGCTAAATTTAGAATAATACTATGACAGCAGTGTATAAATCACTTTCAACTTTATTATAAAAGTTAAAAGACAAAAGTGTTAAAAATAACAATTACTACAGTAATTATTAATGAATGTACAATATAAAAAGATGTAAACTGTAAAGTCAATAACATGAGAACTGAGCAGTAAAAGCACAGAATTTTTGCATGCAGTTGAAATTAAGTTATTATCAATATAAAGTCAACTGTCAAAACATAAGATATTTTTATATAAGCCTTATGGTAATCACAAAGAAAAAGTCTGTAGTAGATACATAAAAGATAAATAGAAAAGAGTGAAAGTATACCACTACAAAAAATTATCAAAGTCCACAGAAGATAGCAAGAGAGGAAGAAAGGAACAAAGATAGTATAAAACTTTTAGGAATTAACAAAATGGTAATGCTTATATTATCAATGATTACTTTAAATGCAAATTAATTAAATTTTCCAATCAAAAGGTACAGAACGGCTGAACAGATATAAAAATAAAATAAGATCCGGTATCATGCTGCCTACAAAACATTCACTGTAGCTTCAAGTACACACATACATGTATACTGAAAGTGGAAAAATACTCGATGAAAATGGTAACCACAAGAAAACAGAGGTAACGATATTTAAGTGAGAAAATAGACTTTCTGTCAATATGGGCACCAGAGGCAAAGATGGTAACCATACTTTGATAAAGGGAAAAATATATCAAGAGTATATAACAACTTCACATATCCATGTATGTATGTATATATTATATTCTCTCTCACACACAAACCTCCAAACAAGGGATCCCTTCAATATCTATTGTGAATAATAACAGCAACAAATAGACTTTCATATAATTAGAGTAGAGGGTATCAATACTTTCAACAGTGAAAAAAAATAGCCAGACATAAAGTCAATAATGAAACTAGACTAGAATAACACTATAGACTAAATGAACCTAACAGACATATATAGAACATTCCGTCCAGCAACAGAAAAACACATATTCATTTCAAGTGGACATTTTCCAGAATTTATCATACGATAGGTCATTGAACAAGTCCTAAGGTTGAAATCACATCAAGTATATTTTCTGACCATAAGGGTATGAATTTAGAAATAATAAAAGGGAGAAAATTGGAAAACTCACAAATAAAAAATTAAAAATCACAATTCTAAATGCCAATGAGTCACAAAAGAAAACAAAAGAGAAATGAATAAATATCTTGAGACAATGAAAATAGAAATGCAACATATGCAAACATACGGAATTCAGGTAAAGCTATTTTATAAGAAAAATTTATATTAATAGTAATAAAGGTCTACATAAAGAAAAAAATCTCGAGCGGCGCCTGTGGCTCAGTGAGCAGGGTGCCGGCCCCATATACTGAGGGTGGCCGGTTCAAGCCCGGCCCCAGCTAAACTGCAACAAAAAAATAGCTGGGCATTGTGGCGGGCGCCTGTAGTCCCAGCTCCTCGGGAGGCTGAGGCAGGAGAATCACCTAGGCCCAGGAGTTGGAGGTTGCTGTGAGCTGTGTGACACCACTACAAAAAAAAAAAAAAAAAAAATCTCAAACAAACTAAATTTGCATTTCAGGAAACTAGAAAAAGAAGACCAATGTTAGCAGGGGCAGAAAGAAAGAAATATTTTAGCAGGGATAAATGAAATAGAGATTATAAAAACAATAGAATAAATCAAAGAGAGTAAGACTTAGTTTTCTGAAAAGAAAAACAAATTTGAAACTATTTAGATTAAGAAAAAAGAGAAAAAAACTAAAATAAATAAAAGCATAAATGAAAGAGGAGACATTACAATTAAAACTACAGAAATATAATAGATCTTAACATATTATGCATAATTATACAAAAATAGTTTGAATAATCTAGAATGATTTGATAAAATTTCTAAAAGTATATAGCCTACCAGAACTGAATCATGAAGAAATAGGAAATCAAACAGTCAAAAATTTTCCCCCAAGTCCCCAGTAAAAAAACCTGGACAGCTTGGCTTCACTGGTGAATACACCAAATATTGAAAGAAGGATATAAAGAATTAATGTCAATTCTTCTCATATTCTTATAAAAATTAAAGAGAAGGGAGCATGGCCAAACTCTATGAGGCCAGTATTAGGGCACTACATATAAAGGAAATGGCAAATAAAGAAAATGGAATCTATACTCTGATGAGTATAGATTTAAGTACTCAAAAGAAATTAGCAAACCAAATTAAATAGCATATTTATAGGATTGTTCACCATGGTCAAGAGAGATTTGTCCAGGGATACAAGGATGGTTCAACACTAGCAGGTTTATAAATATGATGGACCACATTAAAAGAATGAAGGATAAAAACCATACGATCATGTCAATAGATGCAAAAAGCACATGACAAAATTCAACCTTTTTTATAAAAAAAATTCTTAACAAATTAAGTATACATAAATGTACTAAATATAATAAAGTTTGTGTATAAAAGCCCACAGGTAAAATATTCAACAGTGCACAGTTGAAAGTTTTTCAACTAACATCAGCAACAAAATGAAAAGGCAACCTTAAAAAATGGAGGCAATATTTTCAAACCATATACTGATAATGGATAAACATTCAATTTTTTTAAGGAACTCATACAATTCAATAACAAAAATAAATTGATTAAATAAAATATTTTTACAAACTATTATACATAGTAAAATAATGGGCAGTGAACCTAAAGAGACATTTTTCCAAAGGAAGCATTCAAATGACCAAGAGGTACATAAACAGGTGTTCGACATCATTAATTACCAGGAGAACGGAAATGAGAACTACAAGATATCACCTCACACCTGTTAGAATGGCTATTACTAAAACAAAAGATAACAAGAGTTCATGGAAAAAAAAAATTCTGCCAGCATATTTAATGAGCTTTATTCTGAGTCAATAGGAAGGATTGTGATTTGGAGAGGTCCTGACAAAGTGCTCCTGAGGTGGCCACATCACAGCTTGAGTTTATACATTCATGGAGACAGGAATTATCAATAAAATCATAAATCAATTCTCAGAAGATACACGCTGGTTAGGACTGAAAAGTCAGGACATATCAAATCAGGGACTTACAAGTCATAGCTGGGTTTTAGAGATTCTTTAGTCGGCAATTGGTTGAAAAAATTAAGCTCTGTCTAAAGCAGTGGTTTTCAACCTTCCTAATGCTGTGACCCTTTCATACAGTTCCTCATGTTGTGGTGACCCCCAACCATAAAATTATTTTTGTTGTTTAGTAGCTAGTCCAAAGACTTAGAGTCAGTAGAATAAGGGAGACATGAGCTAAGACGGAGGGGTATGCTATCTGTCACGTGATGCTATTGCAGAGTCAGGTTGGAGCTAAGCTACATTACACTAGGTAATAAAGAAACACATTTAAAGAGATCTTATGCTTTGCAAGGCATGGCCCATCAGGCCTCTTAGAAAAAAACTTTGCAAGAAAAAAAGATGTGAGTTTCCCAGCAAGTGTTGGGAAAAACATGGAAAAAAAGAAGGGGTATTAGTTCTTAAAATCACTGTAGAAAACAGTATGAAAGTTCATGAAAAAATTAAAGGTAGGAATACTGTATGATCAGCAATCCCACATCTGAGTACTTATCTAATGGAATTAAATCAAAACCTCAAAGAGATGTCTGTACCCTCATGTTCTTTGCAGCATTATTCACAAGAGCCAAAATATGGAAGGATCCTAAATGTCTATCTGCTGAGTGAAGGAAATTGGGTACATGCATACAATGAGATATTACTCAGCTTTTCTGGAGATTTGAAACAATGTGGATGAACCTAAAGGAAGTCATGCTGAGTGAGATAAGCCAGATGCTGAAGGAACAATACTACATAATATCACTTCCTAGAGGGATCTGAAATGGTCAAACTTGTAGAAGCAGAGAGTAGACTCACAGTTGGTAGTGGGGAGGGAGACCTGGAAAAGGGAGGAGTGGAAAGGTGTTAACTTAAAGGATACAAAGTTTCAGTTATCCAAGATAAGGAAGCCTGGAGATCTTCTTCTATATAGAATAATGTCAATAGCCAACAATATGGCATTGCATACCCAAAATTTCTAAGAAGGACAGATGTTATGTTGAGTGTTCTTATAAAAAATAACAATAGTAATATTAATAATTATGGAGTAGAAGGGAACTTCTGGAGCTGATTGATAAGCTTATGGTTTTGATGCTGGTGTTTCGAGTGTGTATATATTCCCTAAGGTAATTGAAATGTGTACATTAAATATGTACATATTTTTGTATCAGTTACATCGCAATAAAATGGATTTTAAATAAATAAGAAAATAGGTGCCTCAAAAACATTTGCCTAAGATAAACTAATTAGGGATTTGGACATTTTGCCTATTAGCCCTTCAAATATGTATTTCTGGGGATGAAATCTATAGTACATTGAAAGCATTAAAGTGATGAAAAGAAAAAAAAACAATGTTTCAAAAATCAAAATTAGGTAAAGATCTTGGTTCCTTAAAATGCTGCTGCTACACTTGAGGTCATCAAACAAGGTTATAAGGAGTACACAAAGCTACCACTTACAAATGCAGAACTCATTTAAAGTAGAACTTCATACTATTTAACACAGATAAATTTCCAATGTAAGCCTTATACAATTTTGGGGGGTTGAATTTTGCTGACATGTAAAATAGCCTTTTCTTGGGAAACATAACAAAATGATAATTAAAATGATCTATTCCAAAAATGATTTTCACTCGTGTTAAATTGGAGCTTAAAGGTTTATTTCTTTTGATTTTTTGTTTCAGTAACTAAATCATTAAACCCCTGCTATGTCCAAGGCCATATACACATCCCTAATATTAATTATTACGTATTGCCTCAACTATAGTGGGAGTATATATAATGAAACACATAATCAAATTTGCCCATCTAGATGAATGAGGGGTGCTTTTTGTTGTTTTTGTTTTTGTTTTGCAGATTTTGGCTGGGGCTGGGTTTGAACCCACCACCTCTGGTACATGGGGCCGGTGCCCTACTCCTTTGAGCCACAGATGCCGCCCGTGAATGAGGGTTTTGAACCTGCTATATGGAGGAGCAGATTAAAAATATCATCATATGCTTTAACAATTATATCGAGAAGCTAAAAAAAAAGGATTAGTATTGACCAAATAACTAAACGGATTTTTCATTAAAAAAAAGACAATTAACCAGATTTTATCTTATTCCATTTTAATGATCAAATTACAACAACCAGACTGTGTCCCCAAGTGCCATATAGAAAGGAAGATTTCTTTCATCTATCTGTTTAATAAACTTTTTAGGTTTAAACATTAAAAAAATAGTATAAATTGTACCTACTTGATTGAAACATTCTAAGTTTTTACCATGCTACTTTAAGAAAATTTAGTGCTTAATTATGCTCATGTACTCACTCTATTTCTGTCCCATTATGTATGTCTTCACTCATCCCGCATGCACCTCCATTGTACAACTATTCCTTCATGGCAAAATGCATCAAGATCAGAGGCTATATATAAATAATTGATACCATGATGGAAATATAACATAAATGACATTCACAAGGATTATATTCTTACTCTTGATCTAAAAACTTTGAGAAGTATTTGCCCTCAGGGCTCTTGATTATCTCCAACTATAATGCTGCACAGTTACAATGAGAAAGGAGCACATTTAAGAACTGTGAAAGATTTATTTTTGAAAATAACAGAAGGAAAAATTGTGGGCTGCTGAACAATTATATAGAAAAAAAGTTCCACCCCCTCTTTTGCTATTATATTGTTTAAGAAGTTGCAGTAAATCTTCACTTTGGCTACCATCCTATTTTATTTTACTATAACTATCATCACTTTTACTATGGAATGCTTTATGGGGCACTTTAGCCCTCAGCATTTTTTGCTAAGCACTTGCACTGATACTGTGGGATCTATCAAGCATTTTAACCAGTTTATTCTTTGCTTTCAGAGCATGATGAGAAAACATTATGATGGCCTTTAAAAAAAGAATCTTTGGACATCATATCTCAAGAAAAACCCTTATTTTAATCACATTTGAAATTTCTCTCTCCCATTCTATCTTAATGGAATTTTCTGTGAGAATAAAACTACCAAAAAGGTTTTTAAAAAGTTCTTCGCCGGGAAGAGCTCTTATTTCTTCTTTGCTGTATCAGCAGTAGCTGAACAGTGGGCATAAATGATGATTCCTTGTTGCTTAGGGGATAATCCCACTGTTCTACCTCTCTGCTTTCTATGCCTTCATGTTGCCCAATGTATGTTTGTTTTGTTTGTTTCTAGGTGCCAGGGAGGAAGTCGACAGAGAACTTACACACTTTCTGACAGAAATGACCCCAAATGTCATCTTTCATTGTTCACCAATGAAGTCAAACTCCCAACAAACTGTAACTATCCCTGACTTAAAGAATGCATTTTTTTTTCTTCCTATATTGCTAGTCTCAAGCACTATGCTTAGGGCAAAATAGGAACCTGATAGATATTACTTGAATGAATAAATAAACAAACAAATAATGAAAATTAGTAGAGAAGTTGAAGATTTATTTGTAGTTGTGAACTATCTAGGAATTGTATAGAAATAGCTAGTTAGAGATGCAGAAATCAGTGACATTCAAGAGAACAGCTACTCTATATTAGGGGTTAGATGCTTGTCAGCATCTTTTGAAATAATAGCAAGTTCACCTTGTATAATATGGGTCAGCCGACCCATGAGTTGAATGTGACCCACAACCCCTTTGAGTAAATAAGGCTCCACTGGAACACAGTTCACATATTGCCTGTGGTAGTGGAGTTGACAACAGAGACCACATAGTCCACTTAGCCTAAAGATCTACCAAATTTCTAGCTCTTTACAAAAATAATTTGCCGACTTCTCATTTGTAAGAAAGAAACAAGTGTATCCACAGAAGTTGGGGACCAAACTCTCAAATATTCAAAAGAGATAAATTCCAATCTCATGCCAAGGGAATTATCACAACAAACTTACCCATGACTCCTGTTTCCCACCCTGCAGCTGCTAGTATCTCCAGCCACCACTTTCATACTCAGAATCACTCCTGTGTGGCAGCCTGCTCTGGGCTCCAACAATGAAATGAGATCTCCCTCTCCACACCTTCAAAGAGATGGTATCTCTGATCTTTCATTCAGTATCTCCTCTTCACCTTACCCCTAGGCCACTGGGCAGGGCAGACACCGTGCTGCTCTAGGCTCCACCATTTCTTATTGACTCTTTATTGTCATATAGTCAGCCCATTTCATTCATTTATATTATCTGCGTGATCTTGAAAATGTTTGAGTCTGTGCCCTGGCCATATGACAAAGCTTATTATACAGACATAAACTTCAAACCCATTACATAAAAGTCTGACACAAAACCCTTTTTATTCTGAATATTCATTCATCCTAAACTATTTCATAAACTATTATCTATTTTCATAATGAGCCCACGAAGTGTTTGCTCAAGCTCTGGTTTAAGAGGAAAATATTCTACTATCCTTGGGAAAACCCAGAAGATGTGAGTCAAGATTCATTCTTGTAGTTTCACAGCAAGGGGCAATTTTTATGTCAGGGCAAAAACTGAAGGTTACCAGTAATTTATCACAGTATGATAAGTTAGGGTTTTCTGAACTCTTACTTTAAAAAAAAATAGGATTTCAAAATCATTCTACTTAATCTGAGTCACCTGATATTAAAATTGGAGAAAATATATTACTATAAAGGAGAAATTACAAACATATGTCACTTATAAATGAGGATACAATATCCAAACAATGATTTTGAAGTATTTCTTCTTTTTCTATTGTCTATAAGATTTAGCATAATCTGTTTTTTTAAATTATCTTTTACTTTCATTTATAAATATTAGTTGTCTATTTTTTATACTTAAAAAAATAATAAGTTAACTGATGACTCCGTACTGAATCTGAAGAGTCAAAGCATTCTATAATAGATATACTCTTATTTGACAATCTGAATGTTACTTTCTTTGCATTAATATTATTATTGCTTAATAAAAAATAGGATTTAATTAGGAGAGGAAACATAAAATACTGGGAGGAATAAAATAACTAGAAGTAGTTGGTAACCCTGAATCTATCAGTTCTAAAAAGAATATGTGGAGAGGCTAGAAAATGGTACTAATGAGGCCGAGGGCTCTGCCTTCTGCCCTGTATGGGTTTATTAGCTTTACACAAAGAAAGATGCACTTAACTCTAGCTCTGAACCCTTAATTCCAATCCATCAGCGTATAAATACCCACCACATCTCAGGAGAGAAACTAGAGTATTGAAACAAGGCACCATAGTCCAGCCATCTCTACCGTAAGAGAAAGTCAGCCCAACTAGAAAACCAGGACAGTGTCTTACAGGACAAGCTGGTCAGGGATAAAGCAGCCAGTACAAATTTAATTTTTGAAGGTTATGCAATAGAAAAGTTGACTTAAAAGTGTCCTCTGAGAAAACTGGTTTATACTTTCAAATCATCCTACTCCCTGTCTTTGTCTCTTGGCTGGACTGTTGGGCAGGACTGATTCCGGGGCTTTGCTTTTTATATCACCCTCTCCAATCTCCCACTTGGCTTATAAAACATCTTCCAAAAATTCAAACCGTTGCATTTTTCAACAAAATTATGCTTTGGGCCCTGCTCCCTTCAGGACTCAATCTGTATGGGGGTACTACTTTTCACGGTACATGTGTGATTATTTCCCTTCTGTTCTCTCCTATTTTTCTCCAGTTAGTCAATTGCCCTCAACATTGCACAGAAATCTCAGCATTAGCAGACTTAGAAATGTTATCACTTTTACTGTCTCTAATGGTCAGCTTTCAGACCACTTTTGTTTGGTTTATTGAAGATGACAGACACAACTGATCATACCACCTTCTTTAAAGCAATTTCTTTAGTTGACTTTCCTGGCTCTCCTCTTTCTTCTCTGGGCATTCATGTGACCCTGCCAAATTATAGGTGACATTGTGTAGCTCCTCAGGTCAGCACCCTTCAGTGTCATTCTGCTCAGCCATTGTGAGAGCCAAAGTTATCCTTAGGTTCTAAGAGTCCACCTCGAAGCCTCTCAGACCCATCCATCCTCTCTGACTGCACTGCCTAGGCACTCTCCTTCTTCTAGATCTTTGCACCTGCCGCTCCTTAGGACTGGACGTCGCCTCCTGCAATTTGGACATATCCAAGTGGCTAATTTTCCTTTTCCTTATGCCTTCATGTCAATGTCATTTTTCCCACCTGCCCTTTCTAAAATTGTATTCTGTATAATATTTTCTATATCTCCTCTTTGCTTTATTGTTTTCACTGAGTGCTTACTCTTTATCATATGAGGCAGATTTTTCTCTCTTTTTTGAGATCTGTCCTTAGCACTAGAGTATAAGATCCATAAGGGTAATAATTGTCTCCACAACTTTACTTCTAAAGTCAAAAACATAATAGCCTGTCGATGAATATGCATTGGGTGTATGTACAGCTGAATGACTTAATGGCCCCTGTCAGCAACCACTTAGAGCAGTGGTTCTCAACCTTCCTAATGCTGCGACCCTTTAATATAGTTCCTCATGTTGTGGTGATCCCCAACCATAAAATTATTTTCATTGCTTTTTACTGCAGTGACAATTATGTAAATGTGTTTGGAACAGCAATGAGCACCTGATTATGATGGCTAATTATGCTTATTTATACACCCCTTTGAACATTTTATTTATAACCCTCCCACTCATTCATAGGTAGGATAAAGTAAGAGATAATATCCATCGACAATTGCTTCATCTTTGCTCCCCAACCTTTCCTTTGGTCATGCTGCCACTGTGAACATGGTAGCCTGTTCCCAGAGACCTTCTTCTCAGCCTTCTTTTCCTCCACTACTTTTCAGTTTTACAAATAATTTATCATCATCAGGAGGCATTTCCTGCTGCTACCTGCCCTCCCCAGAACCCTGTGCAGATTTCTATCTCTCAACACACAATGTTATTGCCCACGTTTTGCTGACTTGTCTCCTTCCTTAGCCTTAAGCTCATGGAGGATATGCAGAGAGTAGATAACAAACACCGTGCAAAAGCAGAGACATTTCACCCTCTAGCTTATTTCTGCTCAACAAGATAATATATATGCTAAAAAGTCTGAATGGCTAAGTAGTTAGAAAGTTTTGAATATACAAACAAATTGTAAGGAAAAGGTGTGAAGGGGAGAAAATAAACAGAGAGAGGAAATTTAACGTGCACGAATTTCTTCACATTTCAGAAAAGAAAATTGCTCCTTTATTCAACCCATTATCTCACAAAACACGTACTCCTCTTTTATTCTGGGCTAGATATTCCACTGGGATATGGGAATGTGAAGGAGAGTGAATCCCATTTGCTGACCTTCATGGTATCATATTATGAACAAAAAGAAAAGCCTTCTAAGAAGTATGGCCAATTCCTGTTCTCTACTCCATCTGAAATTATTAACCCCAAACTGTAAGAACTCTCCATTCTTCAGAAGTTAAATAATGGAATCATTTATTTTTTACACAAATTTGTCAGAAACATTTTATATGTGAAATGCCAATTAATGATATTAAGTCTTTCCAAAATATCCATAAACTCACAATTGTTGACAAAGATGTTGCATTCTAGTTTTTGTATATAAGTGACACAAAACATGGAATGCTAAATTTAAAAGGCATCATCTTTTTTCTTGTTTTTGTAAAATCTGCTTTGAAACAAAATGTGTTAATGATTATAAAAACTATTTATAAGTGCCCAGTACATGCCAGGAATTTTTCTTACACTGAAATTCCAACAAAGAACAAAACAGACAATCTCTCTTCCCTAAAGGAAATTATACTCTGATAGAAGAAAACAGAAAATAAGGCCGCCCTCAAAAAAACTGTATAATAAGTCAAGGGGATGATAAGTTTTATGAGAAAAAATAAAGCTGAGTAAGAAGGGAAGAAGGAAAAAAAATGGAGAAAATCATCCAGGTCTGCGTGTGTTGCGGGACCTTGAGGCACACACTGGAATACAGAGTGCTTAGAAAAACTTCTCTTATATACTTCATCAAAAACCTGAAAAAATTGAGGGAGAGAGCCAGGCACAAACTTCAAGGGAAAATATTTCTGTGTCTCTGTGTGTGTATTGCCTTACCTGAGAGATATTGTAGAAGCCCAGAAAATAGCAACCAAGTGAGTATCACCATAAACAAGTCACAAATGTTTTGGTTACTAGGTACGTATTAAAGTTATGTTTATACTATAATATAGCCTATTGAAATATAATAGCATATGTAAAAAAAATACAAATCTTGCTTAAAAACATTTCTTAGTTAAAAAAAAATGCTAACAATTATCTGAGCCTTTGGCGATGTGTCATCTTTTTGCTGATGGAGGGTCCTGTCTTGACGTTGATGGCAGCTGACTAATCAGGATGGAGGTTGCTGAAGGTTGGGGTGGTTGCAGTAATTTCTTATAAAAAGAGAACAAGGAATTTTGCTGCATTAATGGATTCTTCTTTTCTTGGAAGGTCTCTCTGTGACACAGGATTCTGTTTGACAGCATTTTCCCCACAGTAGAATTCATTCAAAATTAGAGTTAATCGCTCAATCCCTGGTACGGATTTATCATTAAGTTCATGTAATATTCTAAACCTGTGTGGTTATTTTAACAATGTTCACTAAGAGTAACTTCCATCTCAAGAAATCGCTTACTTTTTTTATCCATAAGAACCAACTCCTTATGCATTCAGGTCCTATTATGATATTTCAGTAGTTCAGTCATGTTTTCAGATTCCACTTCTAATTCTGTATCTCTTGCTGTTTTTCTGCAGTTATTTCCTCTACTGAAGTCTTAAAACCTTCAAAGTCCAGCTGCTTGGGAGGCTGAGGCAGGAGAATCGTGGAAGCCCAAGAGCTAGAGGTTGCTGTGAGTCCAGTGACATCATGGCACTCTACCGAAGGCGGTAAAGTGAGACTCTGTCTCTACAAAAAAAAAAAAAAAAAAAACCTTCAAAGTCATTCCAGAGGTTTAGAATCAACTTCTAAACTTCTGTTAATGTTAATATTTCGACCTCCTCCAATGAATTACAAATCTTAATAGCATCTAGAATAACAAATCCTTTACAGAATGTTGTCGACCTTTTTTTTGCCCAGATCCATCAGAATAGTCATTATCTACTACAACTTTATGAAATGTGTTAAATAACGAGGCTTGAAAGTTAAAATTACTCCTCTAGCCATGGGATGCAGAATGAATACTGTGTTAGCAGACGTTAAAATATTAATCACCTTGTATTTCTTCTTCAGAGCTCTTGGGTGCCAAAGTATTTTACCCAAAAGCAGTAATATTTTGAAAGGAATCTTCTGTTCATGTATTTTATTTCCGAGCAGTCAGTGTCTACCACAGGATTAAAATATTTAATAAACCCTGTGAGGCCCACGCAGCTGTGCTGTCATCCAGGCTTTGTTTGTTCTATTTATGGAGCACAGACCCAGCTTATGTAGCATAATTCTTAATGGCCCTAGAATTTTCAGAATGGCAAATGAGCATTGGTTCCAAATTAAAGTTACCAGCTACATTAGCCCCTGAAAAGTGAGTCAACCTGCCATTTAAATCTTTGAAGCCAAACATTGACTTTTCTCCTCTCTAGCTGTGACAGTCCTAACTGGCACATTCTTCTAGTAGAAGGCTGTCTTATATACAGTGAAAATCTGTTGCTGAGTGAAGCCATTTTTCATAATGATCTTAGTTAGACCTTCTGGATAATTTTCAGCTTTTATATCAGTTGCTTCACCTTGAACTTTCATATTTTGGAGATAGTTTCTTTCCTTAAATTTCCAGAACCAACATCTGCTACCTTTATGCTTTTATTCTGAGTTTCTTCCCTTCTCTCAGCCTTCATAAAATTGATGAGAGTAAGGGCCTTGCTCTGGATTAGGGTTGAACGACCCTTTCACAGGGGTCACCTAAGACCATCCTGCATATCAGATATTTACATTACAATTCATAACAGTAGCAAAATTACAGTTATGAAGTAACAACGAAAATAATTTTATGGTTGGGGGTCACCACAACATGAAGAACTGTATTAAAGGGTTGTGGCATTAAAAAGGTTGAGAACCACTGGCTTAATGGAATGTTGTGGCTGGTTTGAATGTTGTGTGCTGGCATTCCATACAAAGCATAGAAATATTTTTTAGAAAAAATATGAGGTACAATGTCATTTTTCTGCAAAAAAGACATTGTATCTCAATGGGGATTGCATTGAATTTGTACATCACTTTGGGCAATATGGACATTTTAATAATGTTGATTCTATGTCAATCCATGAGAAAAATATTTTTCCATCTGTTTATGTCCTCTGCAATTTCTTTCCTCAGTGATTTTTAGTTCCCCCTGTAAAGGTCTTTCACCTCCTAATTAAATATGTTCCTAGGTATTTTATTTTCTTTGTTGCTATTATGAAAAGTACTGAATCTTTGATTTGAATCTTAGCTTGACTATTGTTGATGTACTGGAATGCTAACGATTTGCATTCATTGATTTTTTAACCTGGACATTGCTGACTTTATCAATGTCAGGAGTCTCTTGTCAGAATCTTTGGGGTTTTCTAAATATAAGATCATATCATCCACAGAGAATGATAGTTTGACCTCTTCTCTCTCCATTATGGATACCCTTGATTTCTTTCTCTTGTCTGATGGCTCTGGCTAAGAATTCCAGCAGTATGTTGAATTGAATAAAAGTGGTGATAGTGGGAAACCTTCTCTGGTCTTAGTTAAAAGCAGGAATACTTCCAATTTTTCCCCATTCAGAATCATGTTGGCTGTAGGTTTGTTTTATATGTCTTCTATAATTGTGAGAGAAATCCCATTTAGTCTATTTGTTAAGCGTTCTTATAATAAAAGGGTGCTGAATTTTGTCAAATGCTTTTTCTGCATCTCTTGAGATTAGCATATGGTCTTTGTCTTTGCTTTTGCTTTTGTGATGAATTACATTTATAGAGTTGCATATGTTGAACAATTCTTGTATCTCTAGGATGAAGCCCACTTGGTCAGGTGGGTTATTTTCTTTTGCTGTGCAGCTAAATTTGGTTTGTTAAGATTTTATTATAATTTTTGCATCTGTATTCATAATGAATATCAGTCTTCTTCCTTAAAATGATAGAAAAATACATTGAAAATACTGGGCTATGTGTCACAATATTCATTGATATAAAGGGTCTGAAATTATACCTCAATTTCAAACCTATGTGGCAAAAAATTATTCATTCCTAAGGTAACATAATATTTGGAAATCATCAGAAATATTGGCTTGTATAGTAATATAACAGGAAAGACAACAAATACATGTTTCAAAGAATAAAGCTGAAATGTATTTCTTACAATTGTACATGGATAAGTAACATATTCTAATATCTAAGTATCTTATAATTAATATAATGACAGAAACATTTGTATAACGATAATAGTATTAATTTCATATTTATACTATATAGAATATGCAAAGTTTACCATAAGTTTTAATTATTCTTATCCTAAGGAAAGGAAAACACAGTCAGTTTTGCTCATTTCACATTTATTTATAGCTAAGGATGCATAATAACTAATAAAGATGATATCTAAGTTGAATTCAACCCTTATTAATACAATCCAATGTAAGAGTTTCTTTCTGAGAAACCTCATTAATAGTAATGATTTCTCCTGTTATTACAAAGTAATGTATAACCTTGATCAGACATCCATAAAAAAATAGTATAAAAAAGAAAATAAAATATCATGCATTTGTGTAGTTGAAAAATAATCTGTGTTCCCTCTTAACATGTTCATGTATATCTTTCTAGCTTCTTAAAATAGTTTCATTTAAAACATTTTAAATCTGTGATGTAATACCAACATAAAACCTACCTTTTCAATTATTAATATTTTATGTATCTTTCACATTTTAAGGTAGCATAATCAATAGCCATAAAAATTTAATCATGTAGCTATGCTATTATTTTTTCTTTTATTTTATTATAAAAATAATTAATGTTTCTTATAGATCATTTAGAAAACACTCAAAGGGGGGCAGAGACAAGATGGCTGACTGAAGCCAGCTTTCCACAGAGGCTCCCATCCAGAAGTAGAGTTAAAGGACAGAAATTTAGCAAGTGACCTGGTGGACTGGAGCTGCACCAAGAGAGAAGGTTGAAGAATAAACATCAACCCCACTGAGGCAAGCTATGACCCCAGCATACAAACAAAAGGTACAAAATCCATCACCAAGCAGATGGGACTCCCCTCCCCCATGACAACAGCTCGGAGTGCCCCACAAACAAATGAGCAGAGTTGAAAGGTCCTCCCACTCCACTCCATGGGAGAGACCCTCTAAAAACTGGACCTACCTCCCCTAGTAGGGTGCCACAGTGTTCTCCTGCCAGGCATAAAACTGAATAAAACTGTATATATTCTCTACCTGTAACTATGAGCTCCCAGCACTCCCCTCCACTCTCACTCTGAGGTCTAGAGGCCTGTCCCCCAGGAGTCCAGATTCTTGGGTGATTTCTCGAGGGGTGTGGACAGAGCCTAAACTGAAGCTGGTCAGTGCTGACTCTATAGCACAGAGTGAGGAGAGGACAGTTGGCTGAGAGGGAACCACACAAGAGTGGTGGCGCCCCGAGGCGCAGACCATCAGCCATCTTTTGGCAACAATAGGGCTCACTCCCGGATATTCCGAAGCCACACCCCCGTCTCCCTGGGCAGACAAAGGAGGCCAGGCATCTACTCAGGTGGCAACCACCACAGAACAGATCTGGGATGGAAATGCAGGCCCCATGAGTAAAGGGTTTGCCTGAGGTGGTACTGGCCTGGGTGGAAAGCGGGGTCTAGAAACGCACGCACAGAGCCAGGAAGTTCCCAGGGTGGGGCTGAACCAGAGGATCGCTTTACTAAGCCTAAGACGCACCTGGCCCTCAAGGAATCATCACCCTATAGACAAAGGAAGGCACGAGGCTAGAACTGACAGGTAACTCAATGTAAACCTGCAGGAGCAAAGACAGGGCCTGAGGTGCGGGCTCTAAGAACTCAAAACAGCTTCTCTTCTGCAGGGGAATTTAGCAGGGACAGAAACAAATTCCTGTAAAGTTGTTCTGTTTTGTTCTGTCAGTAACATCAATCAGGGGCGGGGCTGGAACTGAGTGAACACGCCCCAGCCTCCATCAAGTGCCCGAGGTTGTCAGGCCTCACCTCCCCCCGGCTAGATAGAGGCAGAGCGCAGTGGTCTGGCTGAGCAGAAATAGATTTCCTTGCAATTCAGGCAGGTACAAACCCCTGGAGTATCTGTTTACTAAAGGCAACTGGGTCACAGCCCTGTGAGGCTATCACTGACCAGGTGTGACAGAGGTGCAATGTGGGGAAGGAGGCATCAACCTTCCCAGACTATCTATTTGCTGTGTGGGTCCTCCAGACTCCAGGGAGCACTGGAGCAAGCCATATCTGAGTAGTCACCAGACCCCTGTGATCCAGTTGCCAGAGACCTTTGAAAATGTCCCACCTCAGACAGGTGCTGACTGAGACAACTGATTTGGACCTTTTGAACTGAGCCAATCACACGAGGACTATTCAGGTGGGGCCCGGGTTGTGTGGTTGTAAGAAGGTTTCATTTTCCTTTTCCATTTTTTGCCTGTGGGGGGGTGGGGTGACTTAATTGCTGGTATTCCTCCACAGCTGAGACTTCAACCCAGAGAAACTGTTTCACTGGGGTCAAACAGAGACCAGCTGAAAACAAGACAGAACCACTTAGCCCCACCACACCAAACAGTTCCCAAGTTTCTCAGGCCTTAGCACTGTATGGGAACTTGACAAAGTTCCAGGGGAAAAATCAAACAGTGTAAAACAATCATGGGGCGGAATCAGCAGAAAAACTCTGGCAACACGAATAACCAGAATAGATCAACCCCCCTCCCCCCAAGGTAAGATATGGCAGATGTAACTGATGATCCCATTCATAAACAGCTGGCTGAGATGTCAGAAATCGAAAACAGAATTTGGATTGCAAACAAAATTAATAGAATGGAGGAAAATTAGAAATTAGAAATTTGAGGAACAATTCAAAAGTCAGAATTCGAAATTCAAGGAGAAATTCAAAAGTTGTCTCAAGAATTTAATGAATTTAAAGACAAAACCACCAAAGATTTTGAAGCACTGAAGCAAGAATTTGCAGGCCTCAAAGATCTGAAAAATACACTAGAATCCCTCAGTAACAGAGTGGAGCAAGCAGAAGAAAGGATTTCTAACATTGAACACAAAGCCTTTGAATGCTCCCAAACTCTCAAAGAGGAAGAGAAATGGAGAGCAAAAATGGATCATTCTCTCAGAGAGCTCTGGGATAATTCGAAGAAGGCTAACATCCGTCTCATTGGAATCGCTAAAAGTGATGAAGTGGCCTTGCAAGGCACAGAGGCCCTTCTCCATGAAATTATGAAAGAGAATTTTCCAGACATGCCAAGAGATTCTGAAATTCAGATAGCACACAGTTTCAAAACCCCAGCATGACTCAATCTGAATAAGACATCCCCCAGGCATATCATAATTAACTTCACTAAAGTTAATATAAAGGAGAAAATTCTGAAAGCAGCCAGACATAAGAAATCCATTACCTACAAAGGGAAAAATATTAGAATGACTGCAGATCTCTCTGCTGAAATTTTTCAAGCCTGAAGAGGGTGGTCATCGACATTTAATCTCCTAAAGCAAAATAATTTTCAACCCCAGATCGTGTATCCAGCTAAACTGAGTTTCATTTATGATGGAGAAATTAAATACTTTAATGACATTCATATGTTGAAGAAATTTGCCATAACCAAACCAGCTCTTCAGGATATTCTCAGACCTTTCCTCCATAAGGACCTGCCCAATCCTCTACCACAAAAGTAAACTCACTCAGATACTATTGATCAAACTACAACTTCCACACTGGCAAAAGAATTAAAAACGTCCACTGGACTTTTGAAAAACTCAATACCCCAAATTTTACCAGACTTATCAGTATTCTCCATTAATGTGAATGGCTTAAACTGTCCTCTGAAGAGGCACAGGTTAGCTGACTGGTTAGAAAAACTCAGGCCAGATATTTCCTGCATACAAGAGTCACATCTTACATTAAAAGATAAACATAGACTCAGGGTGAAAGGATGGTCGTCCATATTTCAGGCAATGGTAATCAGAAAAAATCAGGTATTACAATTCTATTTACAGATACAATAGGCTTTAAACCAACAAAAGTAAGGAAAGATAAGAATGGTCACTTCATATTTGTTAAGAGTAATTCGGAATATGATGAGATTCCAATTATTAATATCTATGCACCCAACCAGAATGCACCTCAATTTATAAGAGAAACGCTAACAGAAATGAGCAACTTGACTTCCTCTAGCTCCATGATAGTTGGAGATTTCAACACTCCTTTGGCAGTGTTGGATCAATCCTCCAATAAGAAGCTGAGCAAAGAAATTTTAGATTTAAAACTAACCATCCAACATTTAGATTTAGCAGACATCTACAGAACATTTCATCCCAACAAAACTGAATACATATATTTCTCATCAGCCCACAAAACATATCCAAATCGATCATATCTTAGGTCACAAGTCTAACCTCAGTAAATTTAAAGGAATAGAAATTATTCCTTGCATCTTCTCGGACCACCATGGAATAAAAGTTGAACTCATTAACAACAGGGATCTGCATACTCAAACAAAAACATGGAAGTTAAATAACCTTATGCTGAATGATAGCTGGGTCAGACATGAGATTAAGAAGGAAATTGCCAAACTTTTGGAACAAAACGACAATGAAGGCATAAATTATCATAACCTCTGGATACCGCAAAGGCAGTCCTAAGAGGGAAATTTATAGCACTGCAAGCCTTCCACAAGAGAATGGAAAGAGAGGAAGTTAACAACTTAATGGGACATCTCAAGCAACAGGAAAAGGAAGAACATTCCAACCCCAAACCCAGTAGAAGAAAAGAACCAAAATTAGAGCAGAATTAAATGAAATTGAAAACAAAATTATACAACAGATCAATAAATCAAAAAGTTGGCTTTTTGAAAAGTTCAATAAACTAGATAAACCTTTGGCTAACCTAAGCAGGAAAAAAAGAGTAAAATCTCTAATGTCATCAATCAGAAACGACAAAGATAAAATAACAACAGTCTCCTCAGAAATTCAAAAAATCCTTAATGAATATTACAAGAAAATTTATTCTCAGAAATATGAAAAGCTGAAGGAAATTGACCAATACTTGGAAGCACGTCACATTCCAAGACTAAGCCAGAATCAAGTGGAAATGTTGAACATGCCCATATCAAGTTCTGAAATACCATCAACCATACAAAAGCTCCCTAAAAAGAAAATCCCAGGACCAGATGGTTTCATGTCAGAATTCTACCAAACCTTTAAAGAGGAGTTAGTACCTATATTACTCAACCTGTTCCAAAATGTAGAAAAAGAAAGAAGACTACCCAACACATTCCATGAAGCAAAAATCACTGTGATCCCCAAACTAGGAAAAGACCCCAAAAGAAAAGAAAATTATAGACCAATATCACTAATGAATATAGATACAAAAATATTCAACAAGACCCTAACAAACAGAATCCAGCAACACATCAAACAAATTATACATCATGACCAAGTTGGTTTTATCCCAGGGTCTCAAGTCTGGTTTAATATACATAAATCTATAAGTATAATTCAGCACATAAACAATTTAAAAAACAAAGACCATACGATTCTCTCAATTAATGCAGAAAAAGCTTTTGGTAATATCCAGCATCCTTCATGATGAGAACACTTAAGAAAATTGGTATAGATGGGACATTTCTTAAACTGATAGAGGCCATCTACAGCAAACCCACAGCCAATATCATATTGAATGGAGCTAAACTGGAATCATTTCCACACAGATAAGGAACCAGACAAGGCTGCCCTTTGTCTCCATTGCTTTTTAACATTGTAATGGAAGTTTTAGACACCGCAATTAGGGAAGAATGGCAAGGAAGGGTATCAATATAGGGTCAGAAGAGATCAAACTTTTGGTCTTAGCAGATAATATATTGTATTCCTGGAAAACACCTGGGATTCTACTACAAAACTCTTAGAAGTGAACAAGGAATACATCAGCGTCTCAGGCTACAAAATCAACATTCATAAATCAGTAGCTTTTATATATACCAACAATAGTCAAGCTGAAAAAACAGTTAAGTACTCTATTCCATTCACAGTAGTGCCAAAGAAGATGAAATATATGGGAGTTTATGTAACAAAAGACGTGAAAGATCTCTATAAAGAGAACTATGAAACTCTAAGAAAAGAAATAGCTGAAAATGTTAACAAATGGAAAAACATACCATGCTCATGGCTGGGAAGAATCCACATTGTTAAAATGTCCATACTACCCAAAGCAATATACAATTTTAATGCAATCCCTATTAAATCCCTATTAAAGCTCCACTATCATACTTTAACGATCTTGAAAAAATAATACTTCATGTTATATGGAATCAGAAAAAAGCTCCAATAGCCAAGACATTACTCAGAAATAAAAACAAAGCAGGAGAAATCCTGCTACCAGACTTCAGACTATACTATAAATCAATAGTGATCAAACGCATGGTACTGGCACAAAAACAGAGAAGTAGATGTCTGGAACAGAATAGAGAACTAAGAGATGAATCCAGCTACTTACCATTATTTGATCTTTCACAAGCCAATTAAAAACATTCAGTGAGGAAAAGATTCCCTGGTTAACAAATGGTGCTGGTTGAACTGGTTGGCAACCTGTAGAAGACTGATACTGGACCCACACCTTTCACCATTAACTAAGATAGACTCTCACTAGATTAAAGATTTAAAATTAAGGCATGAAACTATAAAAATACTAAAAGAGAGTACAGTGAAAACCCTTGAAGAAATCGGTCTGGGCAAGTATTTTATGAGGAGGACCCTCCTGGGCAATTGAAGCTGCTTCAAAAATACACTACTGGGACATGATCGAACTAAAAAGCTTCTGCAAAGCCAGGAACACAGTAAAGCAAGCAAATAGCCCTCAGAATGGGAGAAGATATTTGCAGGTTATGTCTCCGACAAAGGTTTAATAACCAGAATCCACAGAGAACTCAAACGTATAAGCAAGAAAAGAACAAGTGATCCCATCGCAGGCTGGGCAAGGGACTTGAAGAGAAACTTCTCTGAAGAAGACAGGCGCGTGGCCTACTGGCATATGAAAAAATGCTCATCATCTTTAATCATCAGAGAAATGCAAATCAAAACTACTTTGCGATATCATCTAACTCCAGTAAGATTAGCCCATATCACAAAATCCCAAGACTAGAGATGTTGGCATGGATGTGGAGAAAAGGGAACACTTCTACACTGCTAGTGGGAATGCAAATTAACACATTCCTTTTTTAAAGATGTTTGGAGAACACTTAGAGATCTAAAAATAGATCTGCCATTCAATCCTATAATTCCTCTACTAGGTATGTACCCAGAAGACCAAATCACGTCATAACAAAGATATTTGTACCAGAATGTTTATTGCAGCCCAATTCATAATTGCTAAGTCATGGAAAAAGCCCAAGTGTCCATCGATCCATGAATGGATTAATAAATTGTGGTATATGTACACCACGGAACATTATGCAGCCTTAAAGAAAGATGGAGACTTTACCTCTTTCATGTTTACATGGATGGAGCTGGAACATATTCTTCTTAGTAAAGTATCTCAAGAATGGAAGAAAAAGTATCCAATGTACTCAGCCCTACTATGAAACTAATTTATGGCTTTCACATGAAAGCTATAACCCAATTATAACCTAAGAATAGAGTTAAGGTGGAAAGGGAGGGGAGGGAGAGGGGAGGTGGGCAGAGGGAGGGTAATTGGTGGGATTACACCTGCAGTGCATCTTACAAGGGTATATGTGAAACTTAGTAAATGTGGAATGTAAATGTCAACGCAATAACTAAGAAAATGCCAGGAATGCTATGTTAACCAGTGTGATGAAAATGTGTCAAACGTTCTATGAAACCAGTGTATGTTGCCCCATGATCGTATTAATGTACACAGCTATGATTTAATAAAACAAAAAACAAAACAAAACAAACAAAAAAAAAGCAGAAAACACTCAATGACAATTAGCATAAATCCTCCAAAACTCTATTCCTGCTATGTGCTTATGGCTGTAGTTTCTTATAAAAATATACTTATGCACATGATTGATAAAAATGAGCATTTGGTAACAATTAAATTATTTTCATTTAGTAAATATTTTACAGTATGCAATTCAAAAACACAACATAGTTTAGCATGTTAATAGTAAGGTAATGCATCCTATGTCGTAAAATATAATAACTAAACCTATAGTTAAACAAAGAAATTTTATATAATGCTTTAAGTAGAAAACAAGGTGTGCACATATGACCTTTCTTTGCAATAGCACAACAGTGTCCACTTTCCCTGTTAAAGGAAGTAGATTTGAAAGTGTGTTTTATTTTAACAGTTTCTAAATTTATCAGGATGCAATTTAGGAAATTAAATATCATTCTAGATATTTCCAAGCAGGAAAGGGTTTAACATCACATTTTGGATGCTAACAGCTTCTTTCCACGACTAAATGTTTGGTACTAAACTTTCCTTTCATGTGTAAATACTATATAATTGGACAAAATACTTTTTAAGTATTTCCTTTACTTATTACACACTAAGCAATATAGTAATGTGCTCCCTGAGAAAAGGCATCATGGTTGCCCATATTTCTGCCTGAGATGTTTCTAGACAGCAACACAGGATGAGGAAAACAAGACAGCACAGTGGTTTGACTGAGAAAGATGAAAATCAAATTTTTGGAGGTAGAATGTATCTGAAATTTAAAGAAGAAAATATCAGAGAGAAAGCAAGTGGGGCTTTATTGCACCAAGCCCCCCATTCATGGCACAAAGGCATTAGCCTAGGCAGGCTCCCTTAAGAACACTCATGCAGGGAAAGCCCTTGTCCAGCCTCGTAGGATGGTGGTTCCAAACCAGTGGAGGCAAAACAAGCAAACATCAAGCTACTGCTCGCTCATATTCATCAAGCATTTACTTCTGAAGTGAAAATGTCACTCAGAGAGTATGCATCCCTAACTCTAGAGTATTGGCTCAGAGATTTTCCCTGAGGCAGATACAGAGAACCTTGGAAAGAGAAAGCTGAAAGGAGCTGGTATCAGAACAAATCTAAATAACTAACCTTGGCAATTATCCCTTCAAATGAAACTGAATATGTGTCATTTAGTTGATGGTACAACATGCCCCAGGGCATTATAGAAAACAACAGAAGCAATCAGATGGCAATTGGTATCCTAAGGAAAAGGGAAATCAGAGTCTTGCCAGAACAATCCCCATCCCTAGATTACCCTAGCAAATAGAAGAGAGCTCACTCCTCTAAGAAGCAGCCTAGAGGCTTAACATTGGAAGGTAGGGAAGTAGAATAGACCTTACTAACATAATCCAGTCAGTCACTAAACAAATAAACAAACAGGTAAAATTAACAAGCCCCAGAGGGGGTTTCAGTACCCAAAGTTGCTAAAACGCTGTTAAAAATATATATACAAAACATGCAGAGAAACAGAAAAGCATGACCTTTACACAAGATAAAAAGCCCACAAAGAAAATTGCTTGTTAAGGCAACCAGGTGTCAGATTTAACACCTGGTTTAAAGTCTTTAACATAGCCATTATAAATATAAAGATATAAAGGAAATCATCACTGAAGAAGTAAAGTATATTACTAATTCATTGAAATTACATATATATTTTTTCATACTTTCATATATTTTTTCATACTTCGTTTAATGATGGGGATATGTTTTGAGAAGTGCATTGTTAGGCAATTCTGTGGGTGTTCAAACATGATAGAGTGTATTTACACAACCCTGGATGGCACAGGCTACTACATACTGAGGCTATATGATAGAGCCTATTGCTTATAAACTACAAACCTACACAGTATATTACTGTACTGTATACTGTAGGCAATTATAATACAATGTAATTATTTATATATCTAAACTAAGAAAAGACACAGCAAAAATATAGTATTACAATCTTATGGGACCACAGCTATATGTGTGGTCCGTAGTGGACCAATCTTTTGTTATACGACACATGTATGTATATATGTATATTATATGTGTACATATACATATGTATTTGTACTTCATACCACATGGATAATCTGGGGTGGAAAAGTACAATAGCTAACAGAAAACAATTACTAGAGCTATATTTTAACTGGCTGATGAAAGGATTGGCAGGATTGAAGACAGATTAATAGGGAGTTTGCTGGCCAGAGAGAGAAAGAAAAGGAGTGAGTAAAAGTTAATAGAGCCTCAGAGAAATGTGAGAGAGCATTAAGCACATCAACATGTGTGCAAAGTCAATACCAGGGGAAAAGAAGGGACAGAAAATATATTTGAAGAAATAATGGAGAAAACTTCTCAAGTACAGGCAAACCTTGGAGATATTGTGGGTTTGGCTCCAGATCACCACAGTAAAGTTAATTTTTCAATAAAGTTAAATCACACACATTTTTTTGTTTCCAAGTACATGTAAAATCATGTTTATACTATGGTATAGTCTATTCAGCGTATAATACCATTATGTCTAAAAAACAATGCACATACCTTAACTTAAAAAAATTGTTTATTAGCTCAGTGCCCATAGCTCAGTGGTTAGGGCACTAGCCATATACCCCAGGCTGGTAGGTTCAAACCTGGCCCGGGCCTGATGAACAACGACGATAACAACAACAACAACAACAAATAGCTGGGCATTGTGGCAGGCACCTGTAGTCCCAGATGCTTGGGAAGCTGAAGTAAGAGAACAGCTTAAGCCCAAGAGTTAGAGGTTGCTGTGAGCTGTGACCCATGGCACTCTACCAAGGGCCACATAGTGAGACTCTGTTAAAAAAAAAAAAAAAGTTTATTGTTAAAAACACTAACAATCACCTGAGACTTCAGCAAGTTGTCATCTTTTTGCTGGTGAAGGGTCTTTCCTTGATGTTGATGGCCGCTGACTAGTCAGGGTGGTGTGTGCTGGAGATTGAAGGAACTATGGTGATTTCCTAAAATAAGACAACCACAGCTTCTGCAGGAATTGATCAGGTTTCTGTGTTTTTTGCTCCCACTTTCAACTTGGGACCAGCTAAAGAAAGCCAAATATCTTCCCTAAACCAATCACATAAAATGTCTCCTTTTTTTTAAATTTTAATTTTTACATAGATCATAAATACATTTATGCCCACTTCAGTGTGTTGATTATTTGTATAAATTGGAGTGCTTACATCATACTAATCAGCATAGCTTTCATCTCATTTACCCAATTATAGCATTAGGACATTTGTGTTCTACACGTGATAGAACCAACTTGTACTTGCAATGTGCTCCTTAGTTGTGGTCCCCCTAATATCCCCTACTACACTTCCCATCTCCTCCCCACCTTCTCCCTCCCCTTCCCTCCTTCATTATAGCCTAATGTTGTGTTTCATATTTTATATGCAAGTGTGAGTTATTTTAAATTGTTTTCACAGTAGTACTGAGTACATTGGATACTTTTTTTTTTTCCATTCCAGAGATACTTTGCTAAGAAGAATATTTTCCAGCTCCATCCATGTAAACATAAGGGAGGTAAAGTCTCCATTTTTTTTTACTGCTGCATAATATTCCATGGTATACATATACCACAATTTATTAATCCATTCAGGTGTCGAAGGGCACATGGACTTCTTCCATGACTCAGAAATTATGAATTGAGCTGCAATGAACAATCTGGTGCAAATATCTTTATTGCCAAATGATTTTTGGTTCTTTGGGTATACACCTAGTAGAGGAATTGCAGGATCAAATGGCAGGTCTACATTTAGATCCCTGACTGTTCTCCGAACTTCCATCCAGAAGGAACATACTAGCTTGCATTCCCACCAGCCAGTGCAGAAGTGTTCCCTTTTCTCCACATCCACGTCATCTGTTGTTTTGGGATTTTGTGATGTGGGCTACTTGGTTAGATGGTATCTCAGAGTAGTTTTGGTTTGCATTTCTCTGATGATTAAAGATGATGAGCATTTTTTCATGTGTCTGTAGGCCATGTGCCTGTCTTCTTCAGAAAAGCTTCTGTTCATGTCTCTTGCCCACAATGAAATGGGATCACTTGTTTTTTGCTTAGTAATAAGTTTGAGTTCTCTGTGGATTCTGGTTATTAGACCTTTGTTGGTAGCATAACTTGCAAAAGTCCTCTCCCATTCTGAGGGCTGTCATTTGCTTTATTTAGTGTGTTCTTGGCAGAAACGTTTTAATTTGATCAGATCCCAGAAATGTATTTTTGATGTTGCTTCAATTGCTCAGGGTGTCTTCCTCATGAAGTATTCTCCCAGGCCAATTTTCTCAAGCGTTTCCCCTGCACTCTCTCTAAGAATTTTATAGTTTCATGTCTTAAGTTTAAGTCCTTTAACCAGTGAGAGTCAATTTTTGTTAGAGGAGAAAGGTGAGGGTCTAGTTTCAGTCTTCTACAAGTTGTCAGCCAATTCATCCAGCACCATTTATTGAATAGGGAATCTTTCTCCCAATTTATATTTTCAATAGGCTTATCAAAAATCAAATGACAAGTGTCTAGGTTCACGTCTTGGTCTTCAATTCTGTTCCATACATCTACCTCTCTGTTTTTGTGCCAGTACCATGCTGTTTTGATCACTATCGATTTATAATAAAGTCTGAAGTCTGGAAGCAGGATTCCTCCCGATTTGTTTTTATTTATGAGTAATGTCTTGGCTATTCAAGGTTTTTTCTGTTTCCATATAAAATGAAGTACTAATTTTTCCAGGTCTTTAAAATAAGAGAGAGGTGCTTTAATAGGGATCATGTTAAATCTGTAAATTGCTTTAGGTAGTATAGATATTTTAACAATGTTGATTCTTCCCAGCCATGAGTATGGTATATTTTTCCATTTGTTAACATCTTCAGCTATTTCTTTTCTCAGAGTTTCATAGTTCTCTTTATAGAGATCTTTCTCGTCCTTAGTTAAATACACTCCCAGATATTTCATCATCTTTGGCACTATTGTAAAGGGAATATAATCTTTGATTATTTTTTCCCCTTGACTATTGTTGGTGTATATAACAGCTACAGATTTATGAGGGTTAATTTTCTATCCTGACATTACTATATTCCTTGATCACTTCTAGGAGTTTTGTAGTTGATTCCGTGGGGTTTTCCAGATATATAATCATATCATCTGCTAAGAGGGACAATTTGATCTCCTCTGGTCCCATTTGGATCCCCTTGATTGCCTTTTCTTGCCTGATTGTGGTGGCTAAGACTTCCATTACAATGTTAAAAAGCAGTGAAGACAGTGGGCATCCTTGCCTGGTTCCTGATCTGAGTGGAAATGATTTCAATTTTACTCCATTCACTATGATATTGGCTGTGGGTTTGCTGTAGATGGCCTCTATCAGTTTAAGAAATGTTCCTTCTATACCTATTTTCTTAAGCATTCTGATCAAGAAAGGATGCTGGATATCGTTAAAAGCTTTTTCTGCATCAATTGAGAGAATCATATGGTCTTTGTTTTTTAATTTGTTTATGTGATGTATTACATTTATGGATTTACGTATATTGAACCATCCTTGGGACCCTGGGATGAAACCCATGTGGTCGTGGTGTATAATTTGTTTGATGTGTTGTTGGATACTGTTTGCTAGGATCTTATTGAATATTTTTGCATCAATATTCATTAGAGATAATTGGTCTATAATTTTCTTTTTTTGTTGGGTCTTTTCCTGGTTTGGGTATCAGGCTGATATTTGCTTCATAGAATGAGTAGGGAAGTACTCATTCTTCTTCTATGTTTTGGAAAATATTAAGTTATATAGGTACTAGTTTCTCCTTAAAGGTTTGGTATAATTCTGATTTGAAGACATCTGGTCCCAGGCTTTTCTTTTTGGGGAGATTTTTTATAGTTGATGCTATTTCAGAGCTTGTTATAGGCTTGTTCAACATTTCTACTTCTTTCTGGCTAAGTCTGGGAGGGTGTCATGTTTCCAAGTATTGATCTATTTCCTTTGAATTTTCATACTTCTGAGAGTAGCGTTTTAGATAGTATTCATTAAGGATTTGCTGAATTTCTGAGGAGTCTGTTGTTATTTGCCCTTTATCACTTCTGATTGATGAAATTAGGGAGTTTACTCTTCTACTTCTGGTTAGGATAGCTAATGGTTTATCTATTTTATTGACCTTTTCAAAAAACCAACTCTTTGGTTGATCTGTTGTATGATTCTTTTGTTTTCAATTTCATTAAGTTATACTCTAATTTGAGTTATTTATTTTCTTCTGCTGGGTTTAGAGCTGGAAAGTACTTCCTTTTCCAGTTGCTTGAGATCACCCATTAAGTTATTGACTTCCTCTCTTTCTGTTCTCTTGAGGAAGGCTTGCAACGCTATAAATTTCCCTCTTAGGAATGCCTTTGCTGTATCCCAGAGATTCTGATGGTTTGTTTCTTCATTATTGTTTTGTTCCAAAAATTTGGTAATTTCCTTCTTAATCTCATCTAAGACCCAGCTACCATTCAGCATGAGGTTATTTAGTTTCCAGGTTTTTATATGCATGTGGAGATTCCTGTTGTTACTGAGTTCAACTTTTATTCTGTCATGGTCCGAGAAAATAACAAGGAATGATTTCTATTCTTTTAAATTTGCTGAGGTTAGACTTGTGACCTAAGATGTGATCAATTTTGGAGGATGATCCATGGGCTGATGAGAAGAATGTGTATTCAGTTTTGTTAAGATGAAATGTTCTACAGATGTCTATTAGATGCAAATGTTGAATGGTTAAGTTTAATTCTAAAATTTCTTTGCTTACCTTCTTTTTTGAGGATCTATCCAACACTGCTAGAGGAGTGTTAAAGTCTCCAACAATTATGGTGCTGGGGGAAATCAAATTTCTCATGTCAGTTAGAGTTTCTCTTATAAATTGAGGCACATTCTGGTTGGGTGCATAAATGTTGATAATTGAAATCTCATCATGTTGAGTGTTGCCCTTAACAAATAAGAAGTGAACATCATTGTCTTTTCTTACTTTGATTGGTTTAAAGCCTATTGTATCCATGAATAAAATTGCAATACCTGCTTTTTTTCTGATTTCCATTTGCCTGAATTATAGATGACCATCTCTTCACTCTGAATGTATATTTATTTTTTATGGTAAAGTGAGATTCTTGAATGCAACAGATGTCTGGTCTGAGATTTTGTATCCAGTCAGCCACCCTGTGTCTCTTTAGAGGGCAATTTAAGCCATTCACATTAATTGAAAGTAATGATAAACCCAACAGAGTTTTGGGTATCGAGTTTTTCGAAAGTCCAGTGGACATTTTTAATCCTTTTGCCACTATGAAAGTTAGAATTTGATCAAAAGTTTCTGAGTGATTTTACTTTGGTGGTGGAGGATTGTAATGTTCATTATGGAGGAGAGGTCTGAGAATTTCCTGAAGAGCTGGTTTAGTTATGGCAAATTTCTTCAACCTGTGAATGTCATTAAAGTATTTAATTTCTCTATCATAGATAAAACTCAGTTTAGCTGGATACAGGATCCTGGTTGAAAGTTATTTTGTTTAAGGAGATTAAAGGTCGATGACCACCCTCTTCTAGCTTGAAAGGTTTCAGTGGAGAGATCTGCAGTCATTCTAATGCTCTTCCCCTTGTATGTAATGGTTTTCTTAATTCTTACAGCTTTTAGAATTTTCTCCTTCATATTAACTTTAGCAAAATTAATTATAATGTGTCTATGAGAATTTTAATTCTGGTTGAGTCATGCTGGTGTTCTGAAACTGTCTACTATCTGAATTTCAGAATCTCTGGGCATGTCTGGAAAATTCTCTTTAATTATTTCATGAAGGAAAGCATCTGTATTCTTTGCCACAACCTCATCACTTTCAGGTATTCCTATAAGGTGAATATTAGACCTCTTGGAATTATCCCAGAACTCTCTGAGAGAATGATCCATTTTTGTTCTCCACTTTTTTTCATCTCTGAGTGCTTGGCAGCATTCAAAAGCTTTGTCTTCAATATCAGAGATTCATTATTCTGCTTCCTCCTTTCTATTACTGAGGGATTCTACCGTATTTTTTAGATCTCCTAGTTAGCCTGTTTCCATCTTCCTCATGTCAACAACTTCCAATCAACTTCCAAAAAAATTCCTAAAGGATTTTTTTTTATTTATTATGAAGTTTTTTTATTTATTATGAAGTTTTACCACTTCCCTGCCTGCCTTTGAGTCTCTGCCAAATGCAAGTTATGGCAGTGGGCTCCCTTGCTATGCAACCTTTCAATAAATGGTCTCTGTTCTCATTTTCATGGTCTTCATTAATTTGTATACTAGATGAGAAGAATACATTTGAATTTCAACCTTATATCTAAATTTGAGATTAGTGGTGTAAACGTGGAAGGTAATTTTTAAAAATTTCAAATAAAATTCAGCATAATATTTTCTAACGGAGGCTCATGAAGCAATATTAAAGGGATAAAATTTACAGCAAAAGCTTCAGGACTTCTATTAATATACAAAATAAACCCTACTGAAAGGAAATCAAGTGGAAAAAAATAACAAAACTATATCCAAACTAGAAGATATTTGCTATAGAAACAACAACAACAAAACTTATAAAGTAGAACTAAAGTATAAAAAATGAGAAAATAAAAAGAAAATATTAAAACCAACCAACATAAATTGATCAAAATACAAAAACACATAAGAATAGGAGAAACATGAGTGTCTAAAAATATGTGAAAAAATAATCATCTATATTAGTGATCAAAAGAATATCAATTGAAATTATATCACATAAGATTATGTTTGTGAGCACAGAGGAGACAGATATTATAGGTGGAAATAATATAAATTGTTATAACTAGTTATGTTTAGTAAATATAAAGATTAACATTCACTATAACTCAATAATTCCATCTGCAGACATATGAAAATATATTACATATCAAATGCATGCACAAGTATGTTCATAGAAGCATTCTTTGTAATAACAAATTGAAAATAAAAAAATTCATCATCAGGAGAAAAGATAAATATATTGTGGTATTTATACTGAGAAAACAAAGAAATCATACATATGCTCATCAACACAGAATAAAATACCTAAATGGAATATCTAAAACTATAAACTCCTGCAAGTTAGCAAGAGAAAAAATGCAGATGCCTTTGGATTTGAAATGTTCAGATATAATATCAAAAGCAAGATTCAAGAAAAAAATTGATAAGCTAAACTTCACCAAACTCAACATTTCTACTCTTCAAAAGACATTGAAAAAAGAATAAAACGATGAGCCACAAACTGGGAGAAAAATATAAGCCAAAGATATATCTGACTAAAGACTGTTATTTGAAATATATAAAAAATACAAAAAGCTCAGCAATAAAAAAAAAAATTAACCCAATTAAAAAATGGGCCAAATACCTCACCTAAGAGTATGTACAGAAGTCAAATAAGCAAATGAAAAGATGTTTTACATCATATGTCGGCAGGGAAACCCAGATTAAAACAGCAATGAGACACCATTACACACCTATTAGATTGGCCAAAATTCAGAATACCGACAACACCAAATACTGGCGAGGCTGTGGAGCAACAGGAACTTTCATTATTGCTGGTGACAATATAAAATGGTAGAGTAAATTTGGAAGACAACTTGGCAGAGTCTTAAAAAAAATTTTTTTCTAAACATAACATCCAGCAACCATGCACCTTAGTATTTACTGAAAGGAGTTAAAACTTTATGTCCACACAAAAAACCTACACACAAATGTTTATAGCAGCTTATTCAATAATTCAACCTTAACATTCATACAAATGATAAAACACAACTATAGTCCAGAAAGAAGGAAGGAATGGTAGAGAGTGAAGAGGGGAGGGAGCAGGGCAGGAAGAGAGAGGGTATTGAGTGGGACCTCACTTAGAGTGCCCAATGCAATGGTGCATTTCAAAACTATTAAGAGTGGAGGATAAATGTCTTACCACAACAAATAAGTAAGTGATCCTTGATCATTTCTAAGAGTTTTGTAGTAGAAACCCTGGTGTTTTCCAGATATACAAACATATCATCTGTGAACAGTGAAAGTATGATCCCTTCTGACCCTATATGGATACTCTTGATTGCCTTTTCTTGCCTAACTGCAATAGCTAAGACTTCCATTACAATGTTTAAAAGTAGTGGAGACAATGGGCAACCTTGCCTGGTTCCTGATTTGAGTGGAAATTATTTTGATTTAACTCCATTCAAGATGATATTGGTTGTGGGTTTGCTATAGATGGCCTCTATCAGTTTAATAAATGTCCCTTCTATACCAATTTTCTTGGTATATGTACACCATGGAATATTATGCAGCCTTAAAGAAAGATGGAGATTTTACCTCTTTCATGTTCACATAGATGGAGCTGGAACATATTCTTCTTAGCAAAGTATATCAAGAATGGAAGAAAAAGTGTTCAATATGCTCAGTCCTACTGTGAAACCAATTTATAGCTTTCATATGAAAGTTATAACCCAATTATAGCTCAAGAGGAAGGGGGTAGGGGAGAGGAAGGCGAGGGGAGAGGGAGAATGCGTAGAGGGAGGGTAATTGGTGGGACCACACCTACGGTGCATCTTACAAGCATACATGTGAAATTTACTAAATGTAGAATATAAATGTCTTAACACAATAACTAAGAAAGTGCTGTGAAGGCTATATTAACAAGTTTGATGAAAATATTTGAAATTGCATATAAAATCAGCACATTGTAAAAAATAAAAACAAACAAGTAAGTGAGGTGATGGATATATTAATCAGTTTGGTGTAAGCATTCCTCATTGAATATAAAATCAGCACATTGTACCCATAAATGTACACAGTTATGATTTAATAAAAACAAAATTCAACCTTAGATCAAGATGTCCTTCAGTAGGTAAATTATGGATGCTTAGCATTTTGGGCTGATAATGATATGTCTATGTAGGTTCAGCAGCTATAACAAATGTACCACTCTGGGGGGGGGGTGGAATGTCATTAATGGGGCTTGATAATGGAGGAGTATATATATTTAGCAATAAGGAATACATAGAAAATTTTTGTATTTTTCTTCTCAATTTTGCTATGAACCTAAAACTGTTCTAAAAAAAATAGTCTATTAATTAAAGAAACAAATCCAAATGGGATCGCATCAAATGAAAAAGCTTCTACATAGCAAAGGAAACAGTTGGGAGTGAAGAGACAACCACAGATTGAGAGAAAATATTTGCAAATCATACATCTGACAAGGTGATAATATCCAAAATATGTAAGGAACTAAAACTATTCAATGACAAGGAAACAACACTGAAAAAAAAAGTGGGCAAATTATATGAACAGACATTTATCAAAAGAAAACTTGCAAATGGCCAAAAGATACGTGAAAAAGGCTCAACATCTCTAATCATCATGGCAATGCAAATTCAAACTGCAATGAGACATCATTTCACATCTGTCAGGATGGTTATATCAAAAGGACAAAAGATAATAAGTTTTGGTGAGAATGTGCAGAAAGGGAACCTTTGTGCACTGTTGGTGAGTGTATAAATTGGAATTTTCCATTGTGGAAAATTGTGGAGTTTCCTAAAAACTAAGAATAGAATTGCCATGTGATCCAGCAATATTTTTCTGGGTATATAGCCAGAGGAATTAAAATCAGTATATCCAAGAAATATTAGCACTATCATATTCATTGCAGCATTTTTCACAATAGTCAAAATGTAGAAACAATCTAAGTGATTATTAGTGGATGAATGAATTTTAAAAGTACAGTACACATACACACTGGATTACTATTTGGCTTTAACAATGAAGGAAATCCTGTCATTTGAAACAACCTGGATGAACCTGGAGGGAGTTATGTGAGTGAAATCAGATAAGAACAAACAAGTGCCACGTGGAAGTTACTTATATATGGAATCTAAAAAGTCAAACTCATAGAACTGGAGCAAAGGGTAGCTGTTACCAGAGGAGGCTGGGTTTAGAAGGTGAACAAGGAAAGCAGCGAGGTTAGTCAAAAGGAACAAAGTTTCGATTAGATGGAAAGGATGAGTTCTAGTGCTCTATTATACAGCATGATGTCTCTGGTTAATAAAAATTCATCGTATATGTTAAAATTCCCCAAAGAGTAGATTTTATGTTCTCATCACGAATAAATAAATATATGAGTTCACAGGTATGTTAATAGCCTGACTTAATAATTCTACAATATATACACATGTATGATCATATCACGTTATAGCACATAAATATATACGGTTGTTATTTGTCAATTAAATACATTTTTAATAGTTAAAAAATTAAAAATGCACACAAACTTCTCATTTTTAAAACACTGCTAATTGCGTTCTGTGGTCTTTTGATCCAATAGCATGCCTAGCTGAGACAAAATAAAATTAGTTTTGTATTATTTTGTTTTGTGTATCTCTCTTACCACGGCCTGCTGATGTTGACTGGCATCACTACTGCTCCATACACACACACAGGCTCGCTGCAGGGAAGTTTTCTTATTAAAATGTCAAGGAAGACATGAATGTAAACAAGTTGAGTGTGAGAACATTTCCAAAAAGTGAGAATATGGCATGACTACCAAAAAGGTAGAAATTTCGTGTTCTTAAAGACAATTGATTTCAATGTTCTCTGTCTCAAAAAAACTCCATGCATTTTATCTAGAGTAGGGATTATTTCCCAATTGTTTTATTTTATTTATTTTTTATTATTAAATCATAGCTGTGTACATTAATGCGATCATGGGGCACCATACACTGGTTTTATAGACCGTTTGACACATTTTCATTACACTAGTTAGCATAGCCTTCCTGGCATTTTCTTAGTTACTGTGTTAAGACAATTATATCCTACATTTACTAAGTTTCACATATACCCTTGTAAGATGCACCGCTGGTGTAATCGCACCAATCACCCTCCCTCCGTCCATCCTCCGCCCTCCCTCCCCTCCCTCTCCCCCTTCCCAATATTCTTAGGTTATAACTGGGTTATAGCTTTCATGTGAAAGACATAAATTAGTTTTATAGTAGGGCTGAGTACATTGGATACTTTTTCTTCCATTCTTGAGATACTTTACTAAGAGGAATATGTTCCAGCTCCATCCATGTAAACATGAAAGAGGTAAAGTCTCCATCTTTCTTTAAGGCTGCATAACATTCCATGGTGTACATATGCCACAATTTATTAATCCATTCATGGATTGATGGGCACTTGGGCTTTTTCCATGACTTAGCAATTATGAATTGGGCTGTATTCTGGTACAAATATCTTTGTTATGACGTGATTTGGTCTTCTGGTACATACCTAGTAGAGGAATTATAGGATTGAATGGCAGATCTATTTTTTAGATCTCTAAGTGTTCTCCAAACATCTTTCCAAAAGGAATGTATTAATTTGCATTCCCACCAGCAGTGCAGAAGTGTTCCCTTTTCTCCACATCCACACCAACATCTCTAGTCGTGGGATTTTGTGATATGGGCTAATCTTACTGGAGTTAGATGATATCTCAAAGTAGTTTTGATTTGCATTTCTCTGATGATTAAAGATGATGAGCATTTTTTCATATGCCTGTAGGCCACGCGCCTGTCTTCTTCAGAGAAGTTTCTCTTCAAGTCCCTTGCCCAGCCTGCGATGGGATCACTTGTTCTTTTCTTGCTTATACGTTTGAGTTCTCTGTGGATTCTGGTTATTAAACCTTTGTCGGAGACATAACCTGGAAATATCTTCTCCCATTCTGAGGGCTGTTTGTTTGCTTTACTTACTGTGTTCTTGGCTGTGCAGAAGCTTTTTAATTCGATCAAGTCCCAGTAGGGTATTTTTGAAGCTGCTTCAATTGCCCGGGGTGGGGGGGGGGAGCTCTTCATAAAATACTCACCCAGACCTATTTCTTCAAGGGTTTTCCCTTCACTCTCTTCTAGTATTTTTATACTTTCATATGTTAAGTTTATTTTATTTTTTTTTATTTTATTTATTTATTTTTTTATTGTTGGGGATTCATTGAGGGTACAATAAGCCAGGTTACACTGATTGCAATTGTTAGGCAAAGTCCCTCTTGCAATCATGTCTTGCCCCCATAAAGTGTGACACACACCAAGGCCCCACCCCCCTCCCTCCTTCCCTCTTTCTGTTCCCCCCCATAACCATAATTGTCATTAATTTCATGTCTTAAGTTTAAATCTTTAATCCAATGAGAGTCTATCTTAGTTAATGGTGAAAGGTCTGGGTCCAGTTTCAGTCTTCTATAGGTTGCCAGCCAGTTCACCTAGCACCATTTGTTAAATAGGGAATCTTTTCCTCACTGAATGTTTTTAATTCGCTTGTGAAAGATCAAATAATGGTAAGTAGCTGGATTCATCTCTTGGTTCTCTATTCTGTTCCAGACATCTACCTCTCTGTTTTTATGCCATTACCATGCTGTTTTGATCACTATCGATTTATAGTATAGTCTGAGGTCTGGTAGCATGATTCCTCCTGCTTTGTTTTTATTTCTGAGTAATGTCTTGGCTATTTGAGCTTTTTTCTGATTCCATATAACATGAAGTATTATTTTTTCAAGATCTTTAAGTATGACAGTGGAGCTTTAATAGGGATTGCATTAAAATTGCATATTGCTTTGGGTAGTATGGACATTTTAACAATGTTGATTCTTCCCAGCCATGAGCATGGTATGTTTTTCCATTTGTTAACATTTTCAGCTATTTCTTTTCTTAGAGTTTCATAGTTCTCTTTATAGAGATCTTTCACATCCTTTGTTAGATAAACTCCCAAATATTTCATCTTCTTTGGCACTACTGTGAATGGAATAGAGTCCTTAACTGTTTTTTTCAGCTTGACTATTGTTGGTATATATAAAGGCTACCGATTTATGAATGTTGATTTTGTAACCTGAGACGCTGATGTATTCCTTGTTCACTTCTAAGAGTTTTGTAGTAGAATCCCAGGTGTTTTCCAGGAATACAATCATATCATCTGCTAAGACCAAAAGTTTGATCTCTTCTGACCCTATATTGATACCCTTGATCTCCTTTTTTTCCTTAATTGCAATGGCTAATACTTCCATTACAATGTTAAAGAGCAGTGGAGAAAATGGCAGCCTTGTCTGATTCCTGATCTGAGTGGAAATGATTTCAATTTAACTCCATTCAATATGATATTGGCTGTGGGTTTGCTGTAGATGGCCTCTATCAGTTTAAGAAATGTCCCTTCTATACCAATTTTCTTAAGTGTTCTGATCATGAAGGATGCTGGATATTACCAAAAGCTTTTTCTGCATCAATTGAGAGAATCATGTGGTCTTTGTTTTATAATTTGTTTATGTTATGAATTATACTTATAGATTTACGTATATTGAACCAGCCTTGAGACCCTGGGATAAAACTTATTTGGTCATGATGTATAATTTGTTTGATGTGTTGTTGTATTCTGTTTGATAAGATCTTGTTGAATATTTTTGCATCTATATTCATTAGTGATATTGGTGTATAATTTTCTTTTCTTGTTGGGTCTTTTCCTGGTTTGGGGATCAGGGTGATTGATGTTTGCTTCATAGAACGTGTTGGGTAGTTTTCCTTCTTTTTCTACATTTTGGAACAGGTTGAGTAATATAGGTACTAATTCCTCTTTAAAGGTTTGGTAGAATTCTGATATGAAGCCATCTGGTCCCGGGTTTTTATTTTTAGGGAGATTTTGTATGGTTGATACTATTTTAGAACTTGATATGGGCCTGTTTAACCTTTAGAACTGATTCTGCCTAAGTCTTGGAATGTGACGTGCTTCCAAGTATTGGTCAATTTCCTTCAGATTTTCATATTTCTGAGAATAAAGTTTCTTGTAATATTCATTAAGGATTTTTTGAATTTCTGAGGTGTCTGTTGTTGTTTCATCTTTGTCGTTTCTGATTGATGAGATTAGAGATTTTACTCTTTTTTTCCTGCTTAGGTTAGCCAAAGGTTTATCTATTTTATTGACCTTTTCAAAAAAACAACTTTTTGATTTATTGATCTGTTGTATAATTCTTTTGTTTTCAATTTCATTTAATTCTGCTCTCATTTTTTTATTTCTTTTTTTCTAGTGGGTTCGGCATTGGAATGCTCTTCCTTTTCCAGTTCCTTGAGATGTCCCATTAAGTTGTTAACTTTCTCTCTTTCTGTTCTCTTGAGGAAGGCTTGCAGTGCTATAAATTTCTCAGCTATCATTCAGCATGATGTTATTTAACTTCCATATTTTTGTATGAGTATGCAGATCCCTGTTGTTACTGAGTTCAACATTGATTCCACTGTGGTCTGAGAAGATGCAAGGAATAATTTTTATTCCTTCAAATTTACTGAGGTTAGACTTGTGACCTAAGATGTGATCAATTTTGGAGTATGTTCCCTGGGCTGATGAGAAGTATGTGTATTCAGTGTTGTTGGGATTAAATGTTCTGTAGATGTCTGCTAGATCTAAATGTTGGATGGTTAGGTTTAAATCTAAAATTTCTTTGCTCAGCTTCTTATTGGAGGATTGATCCAACACTGCCAAAGTAGTGTTGAAATCTCCAACTATTATGGAGCTAGAGGAAGTCAAGTTGCTCATGTCTGTTAGAGTTTCTCTTATAAATTGAGGTGCATTCTGGTTTGGTGCATAGATATTATTAATTGAAATCTCATCATATTGAGTATTACCCTTAACAAATATGAAGTGACCATTCTTATTCTTCCTTACTTTTGTGGTTTAAAGCATCTTGTATCTGCAAATAGAATTGCAACACCTGTTTTGTTCCAATTACCATTTGCCTGAAATATGGATGACCATCCTTTTACCCTGAGTCTATATTTTTCTTTTAAGGAAAGATGTGACTCTTGTATGCAGCAAATATCTGACCTGAGATTTTTGTATGCAGTCAGCTAACCTATGCCTCTTTAGAGGACAGTTTAATCCATTCACATTAATGGAGAATATTGGTAAGTCTGGTAAAATTTGGGGTATCGAGTTTTTCAAAAGTCCAGTGGATATTTTTAATCCTTTCGCCACTGTAGAAGTTGGAGTTTTTTTTTTGTTTGTTTGTTTTATTTTATTTTTGCAGTTTTTGGCCAGGGCTGTGTTTGAACTCACCACCTCCAGCACATGGGGCCAGCAGCCTACCCTTTTGTGCCACAGGCGCCGCCCTGGAAGTTGGAGTTTGATCAAAAGTTTCTGAGTGAGTTTACTTTTGTGGTAGAGGATTTGGCTGGTCATTATGGAGCACAAGTCTGAGAATATCCTGAAGAGCTGGATTGGCTATGGCAAATTTCATCAACATGTGAATGTCATTCAGTATTTAATTGCTCCATCATAAATGAAACTCAGTTTAGCTGGATACACGATCTGGGGTTGAAAGTTATTTTGCTTTAGGAGATTAAAAGTCGATGACCACCCTCTTCTGGCTTGAAAAGTTTTAGCAGAGAGATCCGCAGTCATTCTAATATTCTCCATTTGTAGGTAATGGATTTCTTACGTCTGTTTGCTTTTAGAATTTTCTCCATCATATTAACTTTAGTGAAGTTAATTATGATATGTCTGGGGGATGTCTTATTCGGATTGAGTCGTGCTGGGTTTCTGAAACTGTCTGCTATGTGAATTTCAGGATCTCTTGGCATGTCTAGAAAATTATTTTTCATAGTTTCATGGAGAAGGGCCTCTGTGCCTTGCAAGGACACTTCATCACTTTCAGGGATTCCAATGAGGAGGATATTAGCCTTCTTCAAATTATCCCAGAGTTCTCTGAGTGAATGATCTGTTTTTGCTCTCCATTTCTCTTCCTCTTTGAAAGTTTGGGAGTGCTCAAAGTTTTTGTCTTCAATGTCAGAAATCCTTTCTTCTGCTTGCTCCACTGTGTTACTGAGGGCTTTTACTGTATTTTTCAGATCTTTGAGGGCTGAAAATTTTTGCTTCAGTGTGTCAGAATCTTTGGTGGTTTTGTCTTTAAATTTGTTAAATTTTTGAGGCAATTTTTGAATGTCTCCTCGAATTTCTAATTCCAAATTTTGAATAGCTCCTCGAATTTCTAATTCCAAATTTTCCTTCATTCTATTAATCTTATTTGCAACCCAAATTCTGAATTCGATTTCTGACATCTCAGCCAGCTGTTTGTGAATGGGATTTTCAGTTACATCTGCCATGTCTTTCCTTGGGGGTCAGGGGGTGTTGATCTATTCTGGTTATTCATGTTACCAGAGTTTTTCTGCTGATTCCGCCCCATGATTATTTTACACCATTTGATTTTTCTCCTGTACCTTTGTCAAGTACCTGTACAGTGCTATGACCTGAGAAACTGGGGATGTGTTTGGTGTGGTGGGACTAAGTTGTTCTGTCTTGTTTTCAGCTGGTCTCTGTTTGACCATAGTGAAACAGTTACTCTGGGTTGAAGTCTCAGCTTTGGAGAAATACCAGCAATTAAGTCACACACACCCCCCATAGGCAACAATTGGAAAAGGAAAATCAAACCTTCCTAAAATCACACACCCAGGGCACCACCTGAATAGTCCTCGGGCGATTGGCTTAGTTCTAAAGGTCCAAATCAATTGTCTCAGTCAGCACCTGTCTCAGGTGGGAGAGGTTAAAAGGTCTCTGGCAGCTGGACTGCAGGGGTGTGGTGGCAACTCCGATATGACTTGCTCCAGTGTCCTGTGAAGTCAGGAGGACCCACCCAGCAAATAGTTTAGTCAGGGAAGGTTGATGCCTCCTTCCCCATTTTGCACCTCTGTCACACCCAGTTACTGATAGCCCCGCAGGGCTGTGACCCAGTTGCCTATAGTGAACAGATACTACAGGTGTTTGCACCTGCATGAATCACAGGGAAATCTATTTCTGCTCAGCCAGGCCGCTGCACTCTGCCTCTATCCAGCATGTGGAGGTGAGGCCTGACAACTTCGAGTGCTTGGAGCTGGGGGTGTTCACTCAGTTCCAGCTCTGCCCCTGATTGATGTTATTGACAGAACAGAACAGAACAACTTTGTGGGAATTTGTTTCTGTCCCTGTTAAATTCCCCTGCAGAAGAGAAGCTGTTTTGAGTTCCCAGAGCCTGCACCTCAGGCCCTGTCTTTGCTCCTGCAGGTTTTTATTTGGTTAGCTGTCAGTTCTAGCCTCATGTCTTCCTTTGTGTGTAGGCTAACGATCCCCTGAGGGCCAGGTGTGTCTTAGGCTCAGTAAAGTGCTCCTCTGTGTGAGTTCCGCCCTGGAAATTTTCCAGCTCTGTGCATCTGTTTTCTAGTCCCCATGCTCCATCCAGGCTGGTACTGCCTCAGGCAAACCCTTTACTCACAGGAACTGCATTTCCTTCTCATATCTGTTCTGCAGTGGTTGCCATCTAGAAGATGCCTGGCCTTCTCTTTTTGCCCAGGGAGACAGGGGGTGTGGCTTCGGAATATCCGAGAGTGACCCCTATTATTGCCAAAAAACGGCTGCTGCTCTGCACCTCGGGCACTGCCGCTCCAGTGTGCTTCCCTCTCAGCCAACCATCCTCTCCTCACTCCCATGCTGCAGAATCGGCACTGACCAGCAGTAGTTCAGGCCCTGTCCACACCTCTCAAGAAAACACCCAAGAATCTGGACTCCTGGGGGACAGGCCTCCAGACCTCAGAGCGAGAGTGGAGGGGAGTGCTGGGAGCTCAGAATTGCATGTAGGGGGTATATACAGTTTTGTATAGGTTTATGCCTGACAGAAGAACACTATGACACCCTACTAGGGGAGGTAGGTCCAGTTTTTAGAGGGTCTCTTCCATGGAATGTAGTGTGAGGATCTTTGAACTCTGCTCATTTGTTTGTGGGGCACTCCAAGCCATTCTCATGGGGGAGGGGACTCCCATCCACTTGGTGATGGATTTTGTACCTTTTATTTGTATCCTTGTGGTCGCAGCTTGCCTCAGCAGGGTTGATGTATGTTCTTCAACCTTCTCTCTTGGTGCAGCTCTAATCCAACAGATTACTTGCTAAATTTCTGTCCTTTAACTCTCCTTCTGGATGGGAGCCTCTGTGGAAAGCTGGCTTCAGTCAGCCATCTTATCTCCGCCCCCTTATTGTTTTATTTTTGTAAGGTATTAGTCTTAGATTTTTTTGGTGTGTGCTGTGTTTTTTCTTACTTTCCCCTGCATCTTTATGAGTATTATAGAAGCAATTAGAGAATCAGGGATACTAGCTTTTATTGTATAATGGATGCCATTTTTATATCTATATAACCCCATATGTCCTAACCTAGGATTTACACATTTAATAGTAGACTTTTGGTCACTGTGAATAAAATGTTTAAGACCCATTTGTTTGTGTGGCTGGTCATATTTGCATACCCCAGCAATAACTGGAGTTTTTATTCTATTAGTTTCATGCAACTAAGGTAATCCATTGAAGGTAAAGTTTATAACCATGAAATTAAACTAAACCAAAAAAATAGAAAAATATTATCGAGAAAAAAACTTGTATTTTAGTTAAAGATGAATATTAACAGAAGAAATGTGTAGATAACATTTTTTTCTTCTATGTTTAAAGGTTTTAAATATAGCATTTGTTGCAAATGCTAATTAACATTTTGTTTGGCTACTAGACATTAGTATAATCTATTTGTAAGCCTTCGATAAATAATCATTTCATAGTTCTAACAATAACATTTTTATTTGGGATTTTTTTTAATAGTAAGTATTTTTATTTGGCTCAGAAAATTTAAATGTTGTCTTGCGGCAGACTCTTTTTTTTTTTTGGTTTTTGGCCGGGGCTGGGTTTGAACCCGCCACCTCAGGCATATGGGACCGGCGCCCTACTCCTTGAGCCACAGGCACCGCCCATGACAGACTCTTCACATAATTTAGAATGTGTTTATTATTGTCTCCACTAGGGAAAGCAGTTTTGATGGCTATTCGGTCATGCTTTCACTATTGATAGGAAGGAGTATAAGATAATTGTAAGAGGTTTTACCTCAAATCTCATTCTTTTATGCCCTTGCATATATTAAATTGTTTAAATAGTTTAAGTGCTTTGGATCAATTTTTCTATAATACTGAATAGTAAACAAAACTATTCTCTTGCATTGGAGAAGAATATTTTGAAATGAAATGTGTCTAAAGGGTGGTGAACACATCACTAATAAATATTTGTTGAGTAACTAAGACACATAGGTCTCTTTGTCAGAGAAGGGCACACTTGTGTTTTTCTGGAATTAAGCCTCAACAGGTTTGGGTATTTGCAAAGAAACTATAACTCAAGTTCAACTGATGTTCCTATTACTTTTCCCTTTCATTTCTCCCCTGTGTCTAATTTCCTGTACAATTTTAATTTTGTGTGTGTAACTTTTATTATTATTTTGTTTTCAGTTTTTCTGTCCTTTCACAATATTTAAACATAATTTAAAGTACATATGATAATTTTTTGTATCAAAAGTATATGCTATAAAAAAAGTCAACTTAAAATGGATTGAGTATTTGAATGTAAGACCTGAAACTATAGACATTGGCTTTCATAATAATTGCTTGGCTGTAACAACAAGAGCACAAACAGAAGCAAAAATTGAAAACTGGAAATACATTAAAGTAGCAAGCACTGCATAGTAAAGAGAACAAGCAACACAAACAAAGTCATTCTACATAATGGGAGAAAATGTTTGTAAACCATGTATCTAATAAAGATATAAAACCAAATATATTTTAAAAACCTATAACTTAATAACAAAAAAATCCTATTTATTTATTTTTTAATCTTATTTAATTTATTTATTTTCCTTTTGAGACAGAGTCTTATTCTGTCATCCCAGGTAGAGTGCTGTGGTATCATAGCTCACAGCAACCTCAAACTCTGGGCTCAAGTGATCATCTAGCCTCAGCCTCTTGAGTAGCTGGTACTACAGGAGCCCACCACAATGCCCAGCTAGTTTTTCTTTCTTTCTTTCTTTCTTTTTTCTTTCTTTCTCTCAATTTTTTTTATAATTTAATTTTTAATTAAAATTATAACTATACATTTATGGGGTACAAGGTGATGATTTGATATACAATGTGGACTGCTTAAATCAAACTGATTAACATAGCCATCACTTACTTATTTCTTGTGGGAAGACATTTAAAATTTACTCTTAGCTACTTTGAAATATACCCTTGCATTGTGAACATTAGGTGAGATCCCACCAAATGCCCTCTCTTTTCCCACCAATCGCCCCCACTTCTGCTACCCTCATCCTTCTCTCCCCTCCTTCTTGCTACATTATAATTGTGTTTGAGTGTGTGTTTATATATTGGTTTCATAAAAGTATTGAGTACATTGGATACTTTTCCCCCACATTCTTAAGATACTTACTAAGAAGAATGTGTTCCAACTCCATCCAGGTAAACATAAAAGATGTAAATATATTTAAAATATTTTTGTGACCGAATAGAATTCCATGGTATACATACACCATGATTCATTAGTCCATTGTTGGTTTGATGGGCATTTGGGTTGCTTCCATGACTTGGCAATGAGTAATTCAGCTGCAATAAACATTCTGATGCAAATGTCTTTGTAGTAAAATGATTTTTGTTCTTCTGGGTAGATACTTATTTGTGGGATTGTGGTATCAATTGGCCTGGGAAAATATTTCATGAGGAAGACATCCCTGGCAATTGCAACAACATCAAAAATAAATAATTGGGATTTGATTAAGGTAAAAAGCTTCTGCGAGAGCATGACAACTAAAGCAAAAGACAGCCTTCAGAATGGGAGAAGATTTTAGCATGTTATAATTCTGACAAAGGTCTGATAATTAGAATCTACAGAGAACTCAAATTAATCAATAAGAAATGAACAAATAACCCCATTTTTTTGAGGTCAAGGGACTTGAACAGAAACTTTTCTGAAGATGATAGATGAATGGGCAACAAATATATGCAAAAATGCTCATCCTCTCTAATCATCAGAGATATGCAAATTAAAATCACTCTGAGATATCATCTAACTCCAATAAAATTAGCCCACATCACAAAGTCCCATATACAGATAATGGTGTGGATGTGGGAAGAAAGGACAACTTCTACATTTCTGGTGGGATTGCAAACTAATACAATCTTAATGGAAATCAGTATGGAGAATCCTCAAAGAGCTAAAAGTTAACATCTCAGTTATTCTACTTTTAGTAGAGACTGGGTCTCACTTATCTCAGGGTAGTCTCTGAACTATTGAGTTTAAGCAGTCCACCAGCCTTGACCTCCCAGAGTGGATTACAGGCATGAGCCATCATGCCTGGCCTAAAAAAAACTATTTAAAACTGCACAAATAGAATTCTGGGAAGATGGCCTATTGGTAGCAACCCCCCAGCAGAGACTCCTGAGCAGAGGAAGAAAAACTGGATGGAATAGGACTCTATGAAGCCAAAGATGGAGATGAGCCAAGAAAGAAGTTTGGCAAGCTGTAAATCCAAGGAAGAGCATTTGAGAAAAAAATTTCAGGTACAAAGCCTTTCAACTAGAGCAGGGGTCCTCAAACTTTTTAAACAGGGGGCCAGTTCACTGTCCCTCAGACTGTTGGAAGGCCGAACTACAGTTTAAAAAAAAAACAAAACTATGAACAAATTCCTATGCACACTGCACATATCTTATTTGAAGTAAAAAAACAAAACGGGAACAAGTACAATCACACCACTTCATGTGGTTTGTGGGCCATAGTTTGAGGACCCCTGGACTAGAGGATGGGAGACCCCTCCCCCTGAAGGCTATCTACGAATGAGCAGGGAACAAAAAACCTCTCATTTTACCTCACTCGAGAGAGCCGCTAAACTTCAGGTCTCTTTCTCCAGGGAGGTCCTACTTATGAACCTAGACACCACCCCGCCAGGCATAAAATTGAACAGATATTCCCCCCCCCCAAGTCCAAACACCCAATCCACCCTTCCACTTTGCATGGTGGTCTAAAGTTCTGCCCCCTGCAGAGCACAGAGTCTTTGGTCTTTTCCTGAGAGTTTTGGGCATAGTGTGGACCACCAACCATCAGGACAGAATCTGTGACTAAAAGGGAAGAAAGAGGGTATGGGAAGAAAGGGACACTTGGCAGGAAGAGGAGCAGTCCCCTGGTTATGACTATGCCGAGCCAGTGGTGGTGTTGACCCTCGGTTTGGGCTATGTCAGGCAGTATGGGGTACAGAAGCCCCAGGTCTGATGGCACCCACAGCGGGAGAGTGGTTGCCCCGTGTGGACTGAGTTTGGCAAGTTGGGCTGGTCCACAGACCCTGCTGGGCCTGAGAGCAGAGGCTTGCTAGGCATGGAATGAGATCTGATAGCAAGGGTGTGGTCCCCTGATTCCAACAGAACCCTTAGAGGAGTGGCTTGCTGGATGTGAACCAAAACCTGAGGGCTAGGGCATGGTCCCCTGTCTCCAAAGGGGCTGGTGAGCACAGGCTTACCAGGTGAAGACTGAGATCTGCAGGCAGGGTGTGGTGACTCTAACAGAGTCTATGAACAGAGGCCTGCAAGGCAGTGGGCTGAGACTGTCAGGTGGGGCATGATGGTCCCCTGACTCCAACTGGTCTAGCTAGTGTGGACTGAGACCAGTGGTCAGGGGTTTGGCCCCTGGCTCCAACTGGGCCTGTGAGCAGAGAAGTGGGCAACAGTGTGGACGGAGTCTGGAGGGTGGGAGTGTAGATCCCTGGCTCCAATTTTTCTCTTGGAGACCCTTGAACACCTCTCTGGTGAGCAGGGTTTGCACTGCCTGAGACAATTTAATTTGAACCCGTGTCTGGGGCTGTCCACTCAGGGACATGCTGAGGTTGACCTTCAAAGTTCTGTACTGGAAAAGAACTGAAGGGTGGGGGCTGGGTGCCACAACTGTTTGTATCTCTTCATAGTCGAGATTTAAACCTAATACAGTGACTTCTTAGGATAGGGTAGAGGTTGGCTGATATCAAAACAGAACTAGCTTGCACTAGCTCACCAAGTAGGTCCTCAGAGTCTCTGCCCAAAACTCCCCTCTGAAAGGGGCCTTTGTAAGGTTGTAGGAGACAAGCCATAATTACAAAGCCTAGTGCTTTGGGGAGGGGACATCTCTACTATCTGGGAACCCCAATTCAATCTCACCCTACAGTTCTAATAACCAAATGGTGGAAAATAAACATGGTATGGACCCAACAGAAGAACCCTGGCAACATTAATAATCTGAATAGATCGATACCCCCAAGAAATGACAAAGGAGATACAACTAAAGATGCCATGCATGGACAAATGGCAGTAATGTCAGAAGTCGAATTCAGAATATGCATTGCAAATAAGATAAATAGAATGGAAGGAAAGATAGAAATTGAATTCCAAAGAGTAGTTCTAAAGTTGCCTCAAGAAATTAATGAATTCAAAGCCAAGTCACCAAACGATATGGATATAATGAGAAAAGAGATAGCAGAGCTCAAGGAAATGAAAAAGTTAGTTGAGGAACTCCAAAATACAGCATAACCCCTCAACAATAGAGTTGACCAGGCAGAAGAAAGGATCTGAAATGTCTGAAACTGAAGACAAAGCTTTTGAATGTTCCCAATCAAAGAGGCATACACATGGACAGCAAAAACTGATCATTCCCCAATAGAGTTGTGGGAACACTCCAAAAGATCAAATATTCTTCTTGAATTCCTGAAGGAGAAGAGGATGGGCCTAAAGGTACAGATCCTCTACTCCAAGAGATTTTGGAGGAGAATTTCCCAAGCATTGCAAGAGATATAGATCTTCAGAAGCAGACAGTTTCAGAACCCCAGCAAGACTCAATCTAAATAAAGCATCTCTTAGACACATTGTGATTAACTTTGCCAAAGTTAAGATGAAGGAGAAAAATCCTGAAAGCAGTCAGATGTAAGAAAAGCATCACCTACAAAGGGAGAAGTATCAGAATGACTGCAGACCTCTCAGCTGAAATATTTCAAGCCAGAAGAAGATGGACGTCAACTTTCAGTTTCCTTAAACAAAACAACTTCCAGCCCCGGATCCTGTATATAGCCAAACTGAGTTTCATTTGTGACGTAGAAATCAAATACTTTAATGACATAGACATGTTGAAGAAATTTGCCATAACTAAACCAGCTCTCCAGGATATACTCAGACCCATCCTCCACAATGACCAGCACAATACTCTACCTCCAAAGTAAACTCACCCAGAAATTTTTGAATAAAATCCAACTTCTATGGTAATGAAAGGATTAAAAATGTCCACTGGACATCTGAAAATCATGACACCTAAAACACAACCAAGCTTATCAATTCACTCAATTAATGTAAATGGTTTAAATTGTCCTCTAAAGAGGCACAGGCTGGCTGATGGGATACATAAACTCAGACCGGATATCTTCTGTATAAAAGAATCTCACCTTACCTTAAAGGATAAAAATAGACTCAGGGTGAAGATATGCACTTGTATAATACAGGTAAATGGAAACCAGAAAAAAGCAGGGGTTGCAATTTTAGTAGCAGATACAATTGTCTTTAAACCAACAAAGATAAAGAAAGATAAGGAAGGTCACTACATATTTGTCAGGGAAAGACCCAACATGAAGAAGTTCCAATAATTAACATTTATGTACTTGCCTCAATTCCTAAAGCAGACCCTAATGGATATGAACAATTTAATATCTTCCTGTACTATAATAGTTGGAGATTTTACCACCCTTTGACAGTTTTGGATAGATCCTCCAAGAAGAAACTAAACAAATATTAGACTTAAACCTGACCCTAGAAAAAATGGACTTTACAGACCTCTATAGAACATTTCACCCTAATAAAACTGAATATACATTCTTCTCATCAGCCCATGGGTCATCGTCCAAAATAGATCATATCGTAGGACATGAGTCTAACCTCAGCAAATTTAAAAGTATAGAAATTATTCCTTGTATCTTCTCAGACCACCATGGAATAAAAGTTGAAGTCAACAGCAACAGGAATCCTCATACTCAAACAAAGTCATGGACACTAAATAATCTTAGGCTGAAAGATAGCTAAATCAAAGATGAGATTAAGAAGAAAATCACCAAATTTTTGGAACAAAATGATAATGAAGACACGAATTATAAAAATCTGTGGGATACTGCAAAGGCAGTCTTAAGAGGGAAATGTATAGCACTGGAAGCCTTCATTAAGAAAAAAGAAAGAGAGGAAGCCAACAAATTAATGTATCATCTCAAGCAACTGAAAAAGGAAGAACATTCCAACCCCAAACCCAACAGAAGAAAAGAAATAACCAAAATTAGGGCAGAATTAAATGAAATTGAAAATAAAAGAATCATTCAGAAGATCAATGAGACAAAAAGTTGGTTTTTTGAAAAGATTAACAAAATTGATAAACCTTTGGCCAACCTAACCAGAAATAGAAAAGTAAAATCACTAATATCGTCTATCAGAATTGATAAAGGAGAAATAACAGACACCTCAGAAATTCAAAAAATCCTCAATGATTATTACAAAAATCTCTCTTCCCCAAAATATGAAAATCTGAAGGCAATGGACCAATACCTAGAAACATGCCACCTTCGTACACTGAACCAGAAAGAATTAGAAATCTTGACTAGACTTATATCAATCACTGAAATAGCATCAACAATACAAAATCTCCCCAAAAAGAAAAATCCGGGACCAAATGGCCTCACATCTAAATTCTATCAAACCTTTCAAAAGGAACTAGTACCTATATTATACAACATTTTTAAAAGCATAGAAAAAGAAGGAATACTTCCCAACACATTCTATGAAGCAAATATCACCCTGATACCCAAACCAGGAAAAGATCCAACAAAGAAAGAAAATTATAGACCAATATTATTGATGCAAAAATATTCAATAAAATCTTAGCAAACAGAATTCAATGATATATCAAAAAAATTATACACCATGATGAAGTTGATTTTATTCCAGGGTTACGGGGTTGGTTCAACATACACAAATCTATGAATATAATACATCACATCAATAAAAAAAAAACACAAAGACCATATGATTCTCTCAATTGATGCAGAAAAAGCCTTTGATAATATCCAACATCCTTTCGTGATCAGAATACTTAAGAAAATAGGCATTAAAGGAACATTTCTTAAACTGATAGAGGCCATCTACAGAAAACCCACAGCCAATATCATATTGAATGGTGTAAAATTGAAAACATCTTCACTCAGATCAGGAATGAGGCAAGGATGCCCACTGTCTCCACTGCTATTCAACATAGTAATGGAAGTCTTAGCCATCTCAATCAGGCAACAGAAGGTGATCAAGTGTATCCAAATAGGGTCAGAGGAGATCAGTCTCTCACTCTTTGTTGACAATGTGATCCTATACCTGGAAAATCCCAGGGACTCAACTTCAAAACTCTTAGAAGTGATCAAGGAATACAGTAGCATCTCAGGATACAAAATCAATACTTGCCAACAATAGTCAGTATTGCCAATAATAGTCAACCTGCAAAAGCAGTCAAGGACTCTATTCCTTTTACAATAGTGCCAAAGAAGATGAAATATCTGGGAATTTACCTAACAAAGGATGTGAAAGATCTCTATAAAGAGAACTATGGAACTCTGAGAAAAGAAATAGCTGAAGATGTCAGCAAATTGAAAAACATACCTTGCTCGTGGCTGGGAAGAATCAACATTGTTAAAATGTCCACACTACCCAAAACAATCTATAAATTTAATGCAATCCCTATTAAAGCACCATTGTCATACTTTAAAGAACTTGAAAAAATAGTACTTTGTTTTATATGGAATCAGAAAAAACCTCGAATAGCAAATACATTACTCAGAAATAAGAACAAATCAGAAGGTATCACGTTACCAGTTTCAGGCTATACTATAAATCTATAAGTGATCAAAACAGCATGGTACCGGCATAAAACAGAGTGGTAAATTTATGGAACAGAATGGAAAACCAAGAGATCAACCCAGCTACTTATCATCATTTGATCTTCGACAAGCCTATCAAACATATTCAGTGGGGGAAAGACTCCCCATTTCACAAATGGTGCTGGGTGAACTGGCTGGCGACCTGTAGAAGACTGAAACTGGACCCCTGCCTTTCACCATTAACAAAAATTGATTCTCACTGGATATGAGATTTAAACTTTTAAACTTAAGACACGAAACTATAAAAACACTAGAAGAGAGTGCAGGGAAAACACTTGAAGAAATTGGCCTGGGAGAATATTTTATTAGGAGCTCCCCCTCCCCACCCTGGGCAATTGAAGAAACACCAAAAATACATTACTGGGATCTGGTCAAACTAAAAAGATTTTGCGCAAGCAAGTTGCAGGTTATGCTTCTGACAAAGGTCTGATAACTAGAATCTACAGAGAACTCAAACTAATCAATAGGAAAAGAACAAATAACCCCATTTCTATGTAGGCAAGAGCCTTGAACAGAAACTTCTCTGATGAACACAGGTGCATGGCCTACAAGCACATAAAAAAAAAGTTCATCATCCTTAATCATCAGAGAAATGCAAATCGAAACCACTTTGAGATATCATCTAATGCCAATAAGATTAGCCCACATTACAAAATCCCAAAACTACACATGTTGGCGGATGGATGTGGAGAGAAGGGAACTCTTCTACACTACTGGTGGGAAGACAAGCTAATATGACATTTTTGGAAAGAATTTTGGAGAACACTCAAGGAACTAAAAGTAGACCTACTGTTCAATCCTGCAATTCCTCTACTAGGCATATACCCAGATGATCAAAAATTATTTTACAACAAAGTCATTTACACCAGAATGTTTATTGCAGACCAATTCATAATAGCCAAGATATGGAAACAGCCCAAGTGCCCATCAACCCATGAATGGATTAACAAATTGTGATATATATACACCATGGAATACTACGCAGCCATAAAACGATGGAGACTTCATATCTTTTGTGTTTACCTGGATGGAGCTGGAACACGTTATTTTTAGTGAAGTATCTCAAGAATGGAAAAAAAGTATCCAATGTACACAATACTACTATGAAATCAATATTTAATCACCTACATACTCATATGAATGGCAAAACAGAAAGTAGAAGGGAAGAGGAGAGAGGAGAGGAGGGGGTATGGGAGGAGGGAGGGCATTTGGGGGGACCTCACTTAATGTTCATGATGCAATGGTATATTTCAAAATTATTCAGAAATGAGTATAATTGTGATGGATGTGTTACTTAGTTCAATGTAAGCATTTCACATTGTATATTGAAGCAATACCCTGAACCCCATAAATGCATCAATGTACAAAGTTATAATTTAATAAAAATAATTTTTAAAAAAGAAAAATAAAAAAATGCGCAAATAACTTAGATATCTCTCCAAAGAAGATATTCAAATGGCCAAAGATGGTCAACATCACTAATGATCAGTGAAATGGAAATCACCACAATAAGATATCACTTCTTTAGGATGAGTGTTACAAAAAACCCCACAAAAGTTAAGCATTAGCAAGGATGTAGAGAAGAGACTCCCCATATACCATTGGTAGGAATGTAAATTTTTGAAGCTACAATGGTAAACAGTATGAAGGTTCAGAAATAACCACATGATCTAGCAATCTAACTTTTGTATGCAGCGGTCCTCAAACTGTGGCCCAAAGGCCACATGAGGTGGTGTGATAGTATTTTTTCCCATTTTGTTTTTTCACTTCAAGATAAGATATGTGCAGTGTGCATAGGAATTTGTTCATAGTTTTTTTTTTTTTAACTATAGTCCGGCCCTCCAATGGTCCAAGGGACAGTGAATTGGCCCTCTGTTTTAAAAGTTTGAGGACCCCTGATAGAGGAACTGAAACCAGAATCTTGAAGAGAGAAGGGATATCTGCACTTTCATGTTCACTGAAGCATTATTTCCAAGAGCCAAGATACAGAGGCAACCCACCTGTCCACTAAAAGATGAATTGATGAAGAAAGCATGATAGATACTTACAATTGGATATTATTCAGCCTTCAAAAAGAAGAAAATCTTGCCGTTTGCGACAATATAGAGGAATGTGGAGGACGTTATGTTAAGTGAACTAACCCAGAGACTAAAGGAGAAATACTACATAATCCCACTTCTGTGAGGATTCTAAAATAATCAAACTCAAAAAAAGCAGAGAGCAGAATGGTGGTTGTCATTCTCCTTGGGAGAGTTATAGTTAACAGCAGTCAATAATACTGTGTCATATGCTCAAAAATCCTTAAAATAGTAGGTCTTATATTAAGAAAACTTAATATAAGACCTATTTTAAAAAATAGTTTTCTTAAAAAATAGCAAGAATAAAGAGGATGGGGAAAACTGATGGATATGTTTATGGCATAGGGATTATGGTGATGGTTTCATGGGTAGAGACTTAACTCCAAACCCCTCAAGTTGTATACATTAAATATGTATAGCTTTTTTCTATGTCAATCATACCTTAATAAAGTGCTTTAAAAGATAAATAAATATATATATAAGTGAATAAAGTTTATAGATTGATTTAGATCATTCTACATTCTCATTTTCATTCCCTAGATGTTCTATTCATGTGCACTCCCCACAGAATTTAGGACTCTGAAAATTGTTGACTTTTTTCTAAGAAAGCAGGTCAAACAGATTAATGTTCTTCTGTTGTTCCCTCACATTCCTATACATATTCAAGCCAGGTCATAGCAAATGTGTTGATGAAATATTTTGCTAATACGGATAGGTTCTGTCTCCATTATGGACAACTGGTCTATGCCTTGTTGACATCAAACTCTGCCCTTAAATCAGTAGGAGCTCCATTGTCCTTTCCCAGTAGAGTAAGGGTCTTTACTTTATCTTGAATTTATTTTCCATTTCTTCTCTGCTCCAGTTTCTCTCTAAAGCTTTTCCATTTTATTCAGACTGGTCAATTACTCACACAAGAGAGTATCTCACATATTTAAAGCCACTAGAGTTTTTCATATACTTTTTCAAATGTGGGCTTTTAAGTCAGTTAAGAGCTTTTCAAAATTCTTTCTTATTAAAAGCACAGATAAGGCACTTATTAACACTCAAGATTCTCCACTCATTGCCATTATGTTTCAAGCAAGCTATTTCTTAGTATCATATTAGTTATCTTCTCTGCTCTCAATACTTTTCTTTTCCATTTCCCTGCTTACATTCTCAATTTTCTTTTTTGTTTAGAAGGCAAAAGCCCTGAATGATTCAAAGTGCATTTCCAACAGTAATTGGAAATTGTGTTGGCTGCAAGAATTCATTAGATTTAGTCCATAAGTCTAAAAATCAAAAGAACTTAAAACATAGTTCAGGATAATAAAGTAGTCAATGGCAGAAGAATTGTGACCATGCTAAACTATACATCAAGCCAAATTTTCAAGGGTACCAAGCAGTCAGCTTTTTAAAACCTAGCCAATGATCAGTTTCCTGTTAACTGGATTTACATATTAATGTAAGATGTAGATGTGAAAAACTTCCTAAGCACTCAGAGCCTTCCCTGATGTGGCTGGGTCGCCACTGTTTTTGAAGGAAAAGCTCTATCCGTCTCAAACATCAGAGTGACATGACATGGAATATAGGGAGAGAGAGGTCAACCTAGGCTTCAGTCTCTTCACTGCAGTCGCCCTTTCCTTTTAACGAAGTGGTGTTCATCAGGGGGGTAACTAATAAAATTAGCCAGGAAACAATATCTAACGTGGGGTTCTCTACTTTGTCACTGATGATTACATACAGAAAGAAAAAGGAGAAGGGGAAAGTTCAATTACATATTCTCTTGAGATTTATATGGAGGTTAACTAAAAGACGATAAATTTTACTTTTGCCAAGGACATGACTTCAAATGTGACCAGAAATGAGTCAAGGAGTGGAGATTCCTTGCCAATAAGGAAAACTGTGCACACTCTAGATTACCAACAGTGTGAATGCACATCATTTGGGCACACTGCTGAGTGCTCTTTGAGATGGCGTCTAGCATGGAGGCTGCACAGAAAAAAAAAAGAGGTTGAGATTTTTTTAAAAATTACTGGCAAATTATTTCTCCAAAATCAGAAAACAAAAATGCTCTTAGTAGATTCCATAGGCTCTTATGAAATATGGAAGCCAGTTTGGTTTATTTTTACTATTTATACTAATATTTCTTCTCCTGTTCCTTAAATAGATGAATTCTTCTCCAATTTTCTTCTACTTTATACATATTACCTCAACAGCAAATAAAAACAGTATTACCTTTTCCATCTTAACCAATTGCCAATAAGTTAATTTACATAGAACTAATCTTGGGAGAAAGAATAGGAATTTACAAAGCTGAGAACTGTATGCTTTCCCAGAAATTTATCAATCAATAATGCCATAGGTAGGGGTGAACAGGATACTCTCAGAAATTATGTTTTATATTCTGGTTATACCCTTAATTTTCATTGCTGGTGGAATGGTTGGCATACCTATCCCTGTAGTAAACTATCCTGTGATTACATAAAAAAGAAAAGATTTGGGAAGCTGTAACACAGGATTACAAATAATGTCTGGGAGCCCACCAGAAGACGGTTACAACAAACCAGGACATCTTACACATAATGAGAAGGTTACAACAAACTAGGACATCTTAGATATCATGAGAGTGCTAATGACATTCTTAGACATAACTTACGGGATCAAAGAAGCTAAAGACTACAAGGGAGGTCAAATAGAATTTTTTTTGCTATTTTCCCCTCTCTTCTGTAACTTATAAGTTACATATTGAATTGTATACTGACTACATCTTTAAAGACATGTATACACAAAAAAAGGGCATGGTCTCACACTCAGACATGAATAAGAATGTTTCTAATGAAGAGCTTATGAAGTTTCATTGTGGGATATAATTGATAATTTGTATTTCTGTCAGTTAACAATTGATAACTTGACTTAAATCATGTGGTTGGCTGTGACTATGCCACCTTACTAGAGAAAAGTCCTTGTATCTTGTAACCAATGTGGTGATGGGCAAACAGTTTCCTTTGCCACATTCACAATAGCAAAAAATTAGTGCTGTAACTGCCTGTGGTGTTATGAGATATATACAGGATGCCCATAAAGTTTGTGTGCAGTTTAAAATATATGGCCACCCTGTATATACACACACATGTACATATTGATTTTTGTCCACAGTTGCTGGTCTGTGGCTCCCAAATCCCTTGTAATCTTTTGTTACAATGTTGGGTATGTTAGGTCTCAGGAAACAGAATCTCTGTGCCCTTCTGCCTTCCTTGGGGCAGGACTGTAATCTCCCCTGCCTTTCTAATTGTGTGTGGGTCATAAGCCTGTCATTCCCTATATCTGGAAGCAACACAGCTGTCCATAAAAACTCAAGAGGACTCAGAGAGCTTCCAGAGAGCTGAACACGGGGGGACAAACAGGAAGGGGAATGGGAACTCCCCACATTCTGGGAGGGTCATGCTCTCCAGCTTCACCAGGACAGAAGCTCCTGTGCTCAGGACTCTCCCAGACCTCACCCCATGTATCTTTGTATCTTTTCATCCGGCTATTCATTTTTATCTTTAAAAAATCCTTTATAATAAACTGGCAAACCTGAGTTGATGTTTCTGTGAGTTCTGTGAGTCTTTCTAGCAAACAAGAGGAGGTTCTGGGAACCCCAACTTGAAGCCAATCGGCTAGATCGGGAGACCTGAGCTTGCAGCTGGTGGGGGAGAAGGGCAGTTTGGGAATCAAGCCCTCACCCAGTGGGATCTGACGCTGCCTCCAGGTAAGCAGTGTTTACTCAGCCGGTATCTATTGCGGACAAACACGCTTAGTCACAGAGGTCTTGTTCTGTTTTGCTGTGATGTGACAACAGAGGAAAAACACAGTTGGAGAGTTTTTCTCAAAACACTGCCTGAAATTTATCTTTCTACATTTTTATAGGAATGAGATATCTGATCTGGTACACCAATGCAGACCTGACTGTGCGCAGTAACCTTGACGGAGGCGAGTCGAAAGGCAGCAAAGGCACCTGAATAAACCAAAATCTCAAAATAAAAATGCCGCTTAGGCAGCCAACCTCCCTCAACCACCTACAAATCTGCAAAACTCCCTTAGCATTTGCACTATGAAACAAAGCCTGCATCATCAGTGGCTAAAAACCTCTTTCTTTCCTCCTCTCTCCCCTTCACCCTGTATGCTGAATTGGTTTTCCTGCGCAACAATAAAAGTTTGCCATTCAGTGCTCCATCTCTGAGCTCATTGTCTTCACCTTTTCTTTAGTATTATAATAATTTTTGCCAAAAGTTCTTGGAAAAGGGCACTGAATCACACATCCAAGACCTAAAGGCTAAAGAGATGATTGTGAGGAATCTGCAGCTTCTGAAAAGGTAAATACAAAATGCCATCACTATTTTAGAATACCTCCTGCTTTCTAACTCATCCCAACATCTTGCAATAGAGTACTAAATTATTAGGAAATATAATTGTGTTTAGAATTTATGGGAAACAGCAAGATTAACCACAGATATTCACATAACCAAATAGGCCATGTATACCCAATTTTAACTCCTGAGATAATTTGTCTTTGCAGGCAGTTCTCTCTTCGAAGCTACATAATCCACACAGATGTACTGATGAGATTATCATTATACCTACACAGTGGACTGGATTCCCCACAGGGAGAATTTTAATTCTTCTTCCTTTCTTTATAAGAAGCAGAAAATAAAAGATGAAAGGAATTTATGCTAACATTGGTTAAAAATTACCGAGAAACTTAATAGAAGCTACATGTTGTCCTGACCACTTTTTACAGTTGTCTTGTCTGATCTACAACAGGTTGATGTAATTTTAGTTCTCACAGAGGTCATTTTATAAACACCAATAATGCATTTTTTGTAATCAGACTATTCTTCCAAATATTTTATTTTAAAAAAGAGTATAATACAAATAAGATTTAAGAAATACTGCATTTTATACTGGCAGTGAGGATAAATGCTATTTGTTCATACTTTTACTTAGCTTCAAACACATAATCTGCATAAGCCCAACTCCATGCATAGAGCTTTGAATAAGACAGACTTGGTCTCTGTTCTACTGAAGCTTATTTTCTAACAATAAAGAGAATATAGAGATGACTACAGGAAGTATGGAAATGTATGCAGGAAGGGAGAAAGACTAACTCGAATTAGGAGTCAAAGAAGGTTAACATCAGAAAGAGTCATTTAAACAGGGAACTGGAAGATAGAAAGACACCTAGTGGAAGACAAGACCGTTTAAGTCCAGGGACAAGAAAGAAGGTGGAAGGTACTGAAGGAAATTCAATCATGTGAGGACAAAAGGAGGAGTACTGAAAGAGGAATTGGAGACAGAGACAAGAACTGAAGTGTGTAGATATCTTCAAGCTGTGTTAAGGACTTTGAGTTTATCCTAAGGCAATAAAGAAATCAAACAAGGGGTAACTAAAAATTAATCATCATTGCACAGCCAGGAAATAAGGATTTCCAAGATACTGATATAGATACATAGAAAGAAACTTAATTTAACCCACATTCCAAAGCTCAGGCACTGACCACTCATGTTCTCATGATTTCATGCTATGACCACACTTCTGATTAGAAATTCCTCTTTTAACCATAATTTCAGAATGTGGAGGCTCAGAAATTTAAATCCATCCCTTTCTTTTTAGATTTTCCCTTTTTAATGTTTGCATATTTATAAGAGAATTAGAGTTCTGTTTTCCTCAGTTTGAATCCCTCGATTTTTAAGCTTTCTCCATTGAAAATCTCTCACAGCAGGCAATGCCCCTCATTCATTACTCTTTTAGTTGTTAATGTTCTTCCTGTTTAAGCGGTGGGCAACTTTGTGTGCAAAGGACCCAATAGTAACTATTTTACACAATGTCTCCACATGTTGTTTATCTCAACTACTCAACTCCATCATGGTAGCAGAAGTAGCCATAGGCAACACACAAATATCAAAAAATGGGTATGGCTTTGTGCTAATAAATCTCTTTTTATAAAAATAGGCCATGGAAGTGATTTTTGGTCTTCTGCGTACATGCCCAGTAGAGGGATTACAGGATTGAATGGCAGATCTATTTTTAGATCTTACAAGGATATATGTGAAACTTGGTAAATGTGGAATGTAAGTGTCTTGGCACAGTAACTGAGAGAATGCCAGGAAGGCTATGTTAACCAGTGTGATGAAAGTGTGTCAAACGGTCTGTGAAGTTAGTGAATGACGCCCCATGATCATATCAATGTACACAGCTATGATTTAATAAAAAAAAAAAAATAGGCCATGGAATTGGGCAGTAGCAGGTCAAGCCCTGCTCTTGACTAATTTATCTGTCCCCAGACTATGTAGTGTCTCTCAGTAAGTTGTTCTTTAGAGCAAACTTGTGGGCATTTTCTCCAACCAAGAATACCGTATTACAGACCCCATTGCTTTTATAGAACTAATTACTCCTGTACTCTTACACTGCTAATTTCATAATGGATTAATGTTTGAGGACAGTGTAAAGCCTTAGTTGTTATTGTGTTCATTGTATTTTTGAATAATTGCTCATGATAAAGCCCCAGATTTCAGTCAGGATTCTGTGGCAGGCTCCCTACCTGTCATCCCACTGTCTTTGGTTCTGGATTTTGTTGCCCATCCCGGTGTCATTTCTGAACTACAACTCTCAGGGTTGGTTAGTCTTCTGCAATTTAGTGTATTATATGGCTGGATTGTCTAAACATTCTTCTTTGAAAGATCTTGATGTTTTGTCTGGGTATAAACCTGGATTCTGTGCTTTGCATGTGTGATATATGTAATATGATACCTCAATCAAAACTTGAAGTTATTTTTACATTTCTCAAGCAAAAAAATAAAATAAAATTAGTAGGGTTTAACAACAAATCCGATCCCTTTCACATGGATTTTATTGTGTATATTTTCTTTTTATATTGAAATATGCAAAAAATCACAAATATTATGGATTTTATATAGACAACTCTTATTTAGATATAACAAAATATTTTACTAAATCAATGTTTGATCACAATGGCATTTTATTCCAGTCTTTGCTTATGGATTAGTTTTTCCTTGACAAAGTGCAATAGAACCTCCATGGTTGAGCTTTTCCCTATATTGACCAGCTCTTTCAGTTGACCTAATTTTCATAGACTGGACATGCACCACATGTGCGTATCAGTGCAGTAGGTCTGGTTCCTAATGTTGATCACCTCCGTGTGTTGACCAGTTTGTTGCATTCCCTCGATTGGTCAATTTATAGAGGTCTAGTCTCTGCATTTCCTTTAGCTGCTCTTTTGGCAATGATAACATGAGTATTTTATGCCTACAGATTTCGGTATTTTCCCTTAAATTGGCAAGTATTTTCCTTTGGAGTTTTTAAACCGTGATTTGATTCTTTGTTTAACCAGTCTACCTTTGTCATGTAATCTAATCTCCTGGAACTGCAGCAAACATCACTTGACCTTTTCAGACAGCTTCCTAAGCCCCAGTTCCGTGGAAAAGGAATTCTCACAACCCTGACAGGAGTGCAGCTATTTTAGAAAAACAGGTCAGAAACCAGCAGTCCCCTCTCCAGACTCCTGCAGTGCTTCAAGGACAGTGTTTCTGGGAAATATCCTACTCATGTACACCCATAATCCTGACCACGTTAGAAAAGTACACCAGGAGCATTTCCCATTACAGCTCTCCTGATGAGGCTAATAAAAGCCTTTTGCAACTGTGTGGGAGCTGAGCTTACCCCTGGTCAGTGTCCGCTCTCCTTACTCCACTTAAAGTCTTTCCTTGTCCCTGGACCGGCCTTCTCTACTTTTTTACAGACTCTCACGCCAGTTCTAGGTCAGAACCTCTCAAGTTCTAATCCGTGGCTCTCCAGAAAATTTGCCTCTCATCCTGTGGGTACGCCACACCCTCCCCAATAGGGTCTGAAAGGAGTCCTCCAGGGTGGGGGTGGATATGGAGGCTCTTCCAAATTAGCTCCTTCCTTGAGTATTCTCATTCATCCTAAAAAGGAAAGTCATCTCATATTTGCTATTCCCATATTCTTTAGCATATTCTTCTATCCTTTTCAACCTTCCTTTAGTAGTTAATAATATTTTAATCAGGAGCCAGGAACTATGGCTAATGGAGTAGATCCTACCTGCTATCTGTTATCTGCTCTGTAAATAAAATTTTCCCAAAACACAGACAGTCCTATTTGCATAGTGTCTGTGTCTGCTTTGACTCCACAAGGAATTGACTAAGCAGAGAAAGGACACAGACCTTCGGCTTTCAAAACTTAAAATATTTACTATATGACCCCTTGCCAAAAATATTTGCCTGCCCGTTTTTTATATTAAATTTTTCTTGTTCAAACTAACAGTGAGGCTTCAATCTCTGACAGGTACAGATTTGGTAATAGAAGTAGCCCTAGGAGACAGATATTCAAAGATGAGATTTTTAAATTGTTTTGGCATACCATTGTGCTTGACAATGGGAAATGAGTTACTCACAATCCAAAAAATAGAGCAACATCACAACGAATCATGTCTCACTCCAGCAATACTGCTGAGGGGGTGCCAGCTAAGCAAAGTCAATGTCAACTGTGTTGACGCACATTTGGCATACTTGAAAGGATTTCATAGCTAAAGCTTTCCATCCTCTCTTTAAATCATTTGGTTTTGTTTCTTGTTCATCAAAATAATAGCCAAATTAAATCTGAATTATAATAATCTAATGAATTATGTGATTATTCTGGAATAGATTTTGTGGTGGGTGTCAGGAAAGAGCACAAATCAACTAAATATGCTACTTTATAATTACCACATGGAGAAAAACTGCAACTTGATGATTTTCTATATGTAATGTTTATCATGAAGCTAGACAAATGATGTCCATTTCATATGTAATATGTGTAACTTTCATAACACTGACACCAATATAGGGATCGTTACGATGGACTGCAACAGCTCACTTAATTCTCACAAACACCTTTGTGGTGGTAGACAGTGTTCTCATTTTATATAACAGGAAAATGAGAGGAATCTTGCAGCCTGCAAACATAAGAGTCGGGACTAAATTGTGTTAATGACAGAGAGAGAGGAGCGTTATCTACCAAAAAAATCCTCCATTGACGATACAGAGAAGATTAGCATGGCCCCTGCGCAAGGATGACAGGCAAATTTGTAAAGCATTCCCTATTTTAAATCATTAAAAAAAAAAATCCTCCATTGGTCTGGCCTAACAAGTTATAATAGTAAAGACTGCTATGTAGATTTATTTTCCAAAAGGAATACATCCATATTTTCTATGAAAATTGGCCATTTTAAAGGAAATTAATTGATGGTTTCGGATCCCAAGATTGTACTAGCTTCTTTAGACAAATAAACTTACTCCTAATTCAAATCTCTATTAAGCATTGAGTGAGTTCCTTAGAATGCTCAACTAGTGTGAAATTGTCAAAGATAAATACTATAGTATTTGGGTCCATAAAGACAGGTGGCTTATCCTCTGGTGAGGCTACTTATATGTTCTGCACATATAGTCTGACTTAAAGGTCTGTGGACACATCCTAAATACAGTGACCATTATAAAACATTCTAGTATCCTGAGCTAAAGAATGTTCGAGAGTGAGGATAGTTTAGTTATTAAGTCAATGATGATACATTTGTCAAAGTAATAAATTTTCCTAATTAAAAAAGAGATAGCTATTAATTTGTTTTGGGCATTACCCTTTAGATTTCAATGAGTTAACTGTTTAGTTCATTGTATTTTAAAATAATTTCTGAGGTATTTCCTACAAAACATTGTTTTCAGTCCTCTCTCCAGGTTATTGAATTTATCTCATCTATGTGCTGCAGAAGATACAGTCCCTTCAGAAAGGGGTAACATTTCAAATATTTCTAATTACTATGTAAACATAAACCAGGAAAAAAATGTCACAAGAAAAATATGCCTTAGATATAGATTTGAAAAATATATTCTTGAGGAATATTTCTAAAGTATAGTAAAAGTTCACAATATATGAAATGGATGAATGAATTAAAATTTATATCAATAAAGAAAATATCACAGCCAAATTTTGATTAAAAATATTGTATTTCCACTTTGGTATATACATTCAGATAATAAGGAGTATATTTGTTAATCTAAATACTTTCTGTCAGATAAAATGCAATGAAGCTAGATTTTTGAATAAAGAAAGCAAAATAATAAAACTTTCCAACACAAGGGTAAAGTTGCATGCTTCTGATAATTAGGATAATCTGATAATTGACAATTTTCTCCCCGCATGGGAGGATGCCAATTAAAATAAACTACAATTGTGTTACTTGGTCTTTAGCATCAGAGTGGAGGATGTTTGAGTTTATGACCAGTTTTCTCAATGTGTTGTCCAATTAACCTCAATGGGAATGATTCAGAGCAAATCCCTGGGGTTCTCTCTGAAAGGAAAAGTCAGCCAGGCTGCTACAGGGGAAACAGCTTTTATATGTTCTCTAAAGCTCACCAGTGGGCTCCTCTGGTGAGAAACTGGTGCCAGTGGAAACATTTAACTATTGAGGTAAAAGTCCCTTAGGGTTTCTTTGTATTTTACTGAGGCAGGAGAGATGAACCGTAAGTGAGACAAAGGGAAATTGGGCCTATCAATCCTGGCACAATTTGACTCATTCCATCACAGAGCTGAGAAATGTAGACAATTCCACGCGAATGGAAAGGGATTATGGGGGCTAAAATGAGTGAAATATGCAAAACTTCCTAAAGAAGGATGTTTGAGAGAGACTACTCTATTAGATACTGGGGCAGATCATTTATTTAAACTTAAATAGCTGCTTAATTTTCTAATATTTTTGAGATATTCATTGCCCAAGTGCAAGTATGTTTCAGTCAACAAAATTAGCTAAGTAGTAATTAGCTAATAAGTAATTACTATTAACTACTTATTAGCTAATAAGAAGTGATTACTAATATTAACCCAATAGGCTGACTAACATTACCTATAAAGTAGGACAAAAGAAAACATTCATTTAGAAGGTATTTTTTTTTATCATGGTTTAATATTTAAGAGGAATTAATCTATTCACATCAATGGGCTGGAGAGAACGTTTTTCATGTTAGTTCACACTTATTTTTAGATTATTGAAACCCTTTTTGGCTCTTTTCATGTAAGCATTTGGCTGGATTATTTAGTCCTGTTCACTTTCATCAAAGTAATTTGTTTGACTGTTTATTTCTTCTTTCTTCTGCTTGTTCCACTTTAAGTAAAATAATTTATTAATGTCATTATTTCTCAATCACAAATTAAGATATTCAACATGCTTCCTTTAGATTTAAGTGAAAAGCATTTGTGCATTTTCTGTATTTTTTTTTTCAGATTCAAAGCAAAGGTTTTGTTTAGAATGGAAGAGAGCACAAATTTATGATAAACATGGCTAGTCTGACATTCTCTAAATAAAAGCAAGCCTCACTAAGATTATGTTTGTTGGACATCAGAGTTTAAAGAATAAAACTGTCTTGGAGGCAGGAGCTCTGAAGTTTAACTTCACTTCTGTTCATAATACCCTGAGGTTTTCATAGTAATTCTTTTTCTCGAAATTTTAAACTAAATTATTTAAGGAAAATTCTAATATTAAAAAAATTATTAATATTGCCCTAAAAGGTAAAAGGAATAGATTATAGTCCTTTTTTGCTGTTATTTGGTCTTATGTCCTTGACAAAATCTATCTTTTTAGAAGGAAGTTTTCTCATCTCTAAAGGCTTTGACTAGATGGATTCTAAAATTCTTTTCATATTTAAAAACCTCTGATTACTTATTTAGGGAAATTGCTTGCTAGATAGATGAATTTCAGCTATATTTGGAAAAAAGATTTAGAGATCAGTATTATGGCCTTTGGTATAATCTACATACTGCTTTACATACAGTATTATCAATCACTATTCTTTCAAAATACTTTACAAATTTTGTATCATTCTTAATACAGTCCAATTTAAGAGATTTTTTGGATCACTTATATGACTATATATTTTTCCACCCACTGTCTGGTAGTATAAATTTTAGATAAAAGCAGAGTTATAATACCCTGTTTCCCCAAAAATAAGACATCCTCCGAAAATAAGACCAACTTACAGGAAAGATAAGGTGTCTCCTGAAAATAAGACCTAGCGCATCTTTGGGAGCACACCTTAAAATAAGACACTGTCTTATTTTCGGGAAAACAGGGTATGTATGGGAAATCCCATTTCCCAAGGTGGCTTTCTTAATAAGATTTTTCTTTATATAGGGAAATTAAATATGCTATACAAAATGGAATATTTTTAGAGCACAGATTATTTAAATTAAATACCAAGGTACAAATATGAGAAATCATTACCTGACATAATTAGACTAGGCACAAAATGCTTCCAACGTACCAATTATTAGTTGGATGCAAACTTAAATTTTAACATGAAATATCTCATGGGAAAGGAGCTTCATCTCACTAGTTACTCTGATTTTCCTCTAACTTAACTGCTAAAGTGGTGAAATTATTTTTACACAGTATGTCATTATGAATATTTATTTTATGATGCTGCTAAAACATTAATCACCTCTTTCCTAAAGCAACCCTTAATCCCAACATGTAGTGATTTCTCCTGTTTTAAACTGTCAGGATACTTTGTAACTCTTTGAAGCTGTGTAATTTCTGTCTTGAAAGCTAATTTCCATTAGCTGGAGTTTACAGGTAACCCCATGAAAACTGAATAATTTAAATCTTCTAGCAACATCTAATGTGATCCATAATTTTTGATTCAGCCACTGATAACAAATGTGTGAAATACATTTAGTGATCATTTGGTTATTTTTTTTTTTTCAATTTAATTGTCACAAGTCTATAAAGATGTGTATTTGTAGCTGTGTAATTCCCTGAATGCTTCATAGATTATATTCCATGAGTAAATATACACTTTTAAATTTAATAAGTATTATCAAATCATTATCCCAAGTTGCTCTTTTTTTTTTTTAATTTAGAGACAGAGTCTCCTTCTGTCACCCAACCTGAAGTGCAGGAGTATCAGGACAATCGCTCACAGCATTCTGAACGCCTAGGCTCAAGTGAGCCTGCTGCCTCAGCCTCCCGAGTAGTTGGGACCACAGGTGTGCACAGCCATGCCTCACTAACTTTTTAATTTATTGCAGAAATGAGGTGTCCCTACATTGTCCACGCTGGTTTCAAACTCAAGTACTCAAGCATCCAGCTGAGCCTCACAAAGTGCTTGCAGTACAGGTGTGAGCCCCCACACCCAGCCTCTCCCAGTTGTTTTATATACACACAGTCAACAATATCTAACAGAAATCATTTTTTAAAGTGCACAGCAGCACTTAGCAGTTTTAGACATTTACATTTACCACTCTTAAGAGGGTGCTAGCACATCTTATTTTTACTTTAATCTCTAACTAGAGAAGTAAGGTCTCTTCTCCTGAGAATATTTATTGCCAATCAAACTTTCCTCCTCAAAATGCCAGAGTATTTTTGAAATCAATGAAAAAGCTTGTTGGATTTTTTCAATGGTGTTGCTTTTGGTTTGTTATTTTATTTATATATTCATTTCATAATCCTGAGACTTCCTATGCATAAACACGTTATATCTCTTCATTTTTAAGACTTTTTTTTTTTATTGTTGGGGATTCATTGAGGGTACAATAAGCCAGGTTACACTGATTGCAATTGTTAGGTAAAGTCCCTCTTGCAATCATGTCTTGCCCCCATAAAGTGTGACACACATCAAGGCCCCACCCACCTCCCTCCTTCCCTCTTTCTGTTTCCCCCCCATAACCTTAATTGTCATTAATTGTCCTCATATCAAAATTGAGTACATAGGATTCATGCTTTTCCATTCTTGTGATGCTTTACTAAGAATAATGTCTTCCACGTCCATCCAGGTTAATACGAAGGATGTAAAGTCTCCATTTTTTTTAATGGCTGAATAGTATTCCATGGTATACATATACCACAGCTTGTTAATCCATTCCTGGGTTGGTGGGCATTTAGGCGGTTTCCACATTTTGGCAATTGTAAATTGAGCTGCAATAAACAGTCTAGTACAAGTGTCCTTATGATAAAAGGATTTCTTTCCTTCTGGGTAGATGCCCAGTAATGGGATTGCAGGATCAAATGGGAGGTCTAGCTTGAGTGCTTTGAGGTTTCTCCATACTTCCTTCCAGAAAGGTTGTACTAGTTTGCAGTCCCAACAGCAGTAGAAAAGTGTTCCCTTCTCTCCACATCCACTCCAGCATCTGCAGTTTTGAGATTTTGTGATGTGGGCCATTCTCACTGGGGTTAGATGATATCTCAGGGTTGTTTTGATTTGCATTTCTCTAATATATAGAGATGATGAACATTTTTTCATGTGTTTGTTAGCCCTTCGTCTGTCGTCTTTAGAGAAAGTTCTATTCATGTCTCTTGCCCATTGATATAAGGGATTGTTGGCTTTTTTCATGTGGATTAATTTGAGTTCTGTATAGATCCTAGTTATCAAGCTTTTGTCTGATTGAAAATATGCAAATATCCTTTCCCATTGTGTAGGTTGTCTCTTTGCTTTGGTTATTGTCTCCTTAGCTGTACAGAAGCTTTTCAGTTTAATGAAGTCCCATTTGTTTATTTTTGTTGTTGTTGCAATTGTCATGGCAGTCTTCTTCATGAAGTCTTTCCCCAGGCCAATATCTTCCAGTGTTTTTCCTATGCTTTCTTGGAGGATTTTTATTGTTTCATGCCTTAAATTTAAGTCCTTTATCCATCTTGAATCAATTTTTGTGAGTGGGGAAAGGTGTGGGTCCAGTTTCAGTCTTTTACATGTAGACATCCAGTTCTCCCAACACCATTTATTGAATAGGGAGTCTTTCCCCCAAGGTATGTTCTTGTTTGGTTTATCAAAGATTAGGTGGTTGTAAAATGTTAGTTTCATTTCTTGGTTTTCAATTCTATTCCAAGTGTCTATGTCTCCGTTTTTGTGCCAGTACCATGCTGTCTTGACCACTATGGCTTTGTAGTACAGACTAAAATCTGGTATGCTGATGCCCCCAGCTTTATTTTTGTTACAGAGAACTGCCTTAGCTATACGGGGTTTTTTCCGGTTCCATACAAAATGCAGAATCATTTTTTCCAAATCTTGAAAGTACGATGTTGGTATTTTGATAGGAATGGCATTGAATAGGTAGATTGCTTTTGGAAGTATAGACATTTTAACAATGTTGATTCTTCCCATCCATGAGCATGGTATGTTCTTCCATTTGTTAATATCCTCTGCTATTTCCTTTCTGAAGATTTCATAGTTTTCTTTATAGAGGTCTTTCACCTCCTTCGTTAGGTATACTCCTAGGTATTTCATTTTCTTTGAAACTATGGTGAAGGGAGTTATGTCCTTAATTAGCTTCTCATCTTGACTATTATTGGTGTACACAAAGGCTACTGACTTGTGGACATTGATTTTATATCCTGAAACATTACTGTATTTTTTGATGACTTCTAGGAGTCTTGTGGTTGAGTCTTTGGGGTTCTCTAAGTAGAAGATCATGTCGTCAGCAAAGAGGGAGAGTTTGACCTCCTCTGCTCCCATTTGGATTCCCTTTATTTCCTTGTCTTGCCTAATTGTATCGGCTAGAACTTCCAGCACTATGTTGAATAGTAAAGGTGACAGAGGACAACCTTGTCTGGTTCCAGTTCTAAGAGGAAAAGCTTTGAGTTTTACTCCATTCAGTAAAATATTGGCTGTGGGTTTGTCATAGATAGCTTCAATCAGTTTTAGAAATGTGCCACCTATGCCTATACTCTTCAGTGTTCTAATTAGAAAAGGATGCTGGATTTTATCAAATGCTTTTTCTGCATCTATTGAGAGGATCATGTGATCTTTATTTTTGCCTCTGTTAATATGGTGGATAACGTTGATAGACTTGCATATGTTAAACCAGCCTTGCATCCCTCATTTTTAAGACTTTTATGTCTTTTCATGAAGTTTTATTATTTTTCTTATAAAGCTCTAATAAGCCTTTTGCTTTAAATTTATTTCTAGTTCTATACTTATAGTTCTGGTTTCTCTAGTAAGTGGTATCTTTTTCTTTTTATTACACTTGAAAGTCTATTGAAAGTTTAGGAATATAATTTTTTAATCTAGCAGTTTTGATTAATTTTATTAGTTTTTGTTTGATGAAGGATAATTCTCCATTTTTTGACTTCCAAGGGGAAATACAAAGTGATCTACAGATTTGATGCAATTCCTATAAAAATGTCAATGCTTTTTAGTTACAGAAATAGAAAAAAATAATCCTAAAGTTTGTATGAAACATAAAAGACCCTGAATAACAAAGCCATTCTTGAACAAGCAAAACAAAGTTGGAGGTGATCACAATAGCTGACGTTAAAATGTACTACAAAGCTATGGTAAATAAAACAACAATGGTACCGGCAGATGAACAGAACAAAACAGAGATCCCAGAAATAAATCCAGGTATTTATGGCCAACTTAATTTTGTCACAAACGTCAGGAACACATAGTGGGAAAAAGACAGTCTGCTCAATAACTGATGCCGAGAAAACTGGATCCCCACATGCAGAAGAGTGCAATAGACCCTAACCAGGGACAAAATCAACCCAGAATGTATCATAAACAAAATTGTGAGACCTGAACAGTAAAACTAGTAGAAGAAAGCATAGGGGGAAAGCTCCATGACTCCACTCTGGGTGATGTATTTTTGGATACAACTGCAAACGCGTAAGAAAACAAAACAAAACAACAACAACAAAATAAAAAATAAAAAATCAGGAGAAAATCTACGAATTACAACAAACTAGAAAGCTGCTGTATAACAAAGGAAAGAATTAACAGAGTAAAGAGACAACTTACAGGATGGGAGAATATATTTGCAAACCATACATCTTATAAAAGGTTAGTATCCAAAATATGTAGGAAATTTAAACAACTCAAGAGTAAAAAATTAACCTGATTAAAAATGAGCAAATGATCTGAAAAGACATTTGTCAGAGAAAGAAAAGCAAAGGGGTAATAGGCGTATGAAAAAATGTCCAACATCACCAACCATTACAGAAATCAAATTAAAACCACAATGAGATGTGACCTGACACCTGTTAGAATGGCTATCATTGAAAAATGTTTTAGCTGCCTCAAAAGGTACAGACTGGTATTCACCTCCAATAACTGAATACTAGAAGAACTTCATACAATAGCACTTTTTTCTTTAGTGCCTTCTTTCACCCCAAATCTTCCAGCTTTAGTCCATTTTTTTTAATGTTGAGGAGTTTGTAACTAGTGATAGCAGCTGGGTGCATTAACAGCAATACTAGAAACAGAATTCAGGGTTACTTTTGTCCATACCTTAGTCTTCCTCACTCTAGTCACACAATTTGAATGCTTTTAACTCCAAGTGCCTGACATTTTCTATAATATTTTTACCTGAAGGAATTCCATCATTTTCCACTAAGCAGGTCTGAGTCTGTTAGATCTTGAAACCATGTGTCTGCTTTGTATATTTTTAGATCTTTTAGCAAATTATTTAAAATCTTGACATAAATTTACAGACTTATTTCCTGATACTCCACACTTCATAGGCTATTTTCTTTTTTAATGAGCATTCATTGCTTCTGAAACAAATTTTACACACTTCCACTTCTTTGCTAATTAATTCTGTAGTAAGAATGATTTTTCTGTCAGCCTAATAAAAAGCCATTTATTCAGTTCAGATATAAGTACCCCAGAAACAAAAATATTTTTCCTCAATATGTGCCCCCAATGAATATCTGTTCTTTCTTCAGTAAGAACCATTGCTTTGTATAATAGCTTATATGAAAAGTGTGTCTATCTTCTTCAATCAATTGTACCCTCCCGGAATAGTTATTCGTCTTTGTTTCCCAATGACTCCTAGCAGAGTTTCTGTCACACAGCAAGTGCTTCGTGAATGACTATTTCTACATGTATCCCTACACACTTTCCCCCACAGCATTTGGCTAGATACTTTTGTTTGCTTGTGTTTTACACTTCTTCTCAGATGCAGATTATGCCCATTACTAGAAAATCTGATTATTTCAACCAATGTATTTTAGTTTCCCTTCAGGCCCTGACATAATGTTTTTCTTGGATCATATGTGCTAGCCTCTGAAACTGATCCATCATCTTTCTCTGCTCCTGATATGTGTCTATTCTTATGGCCTAGAATTCACCTTCCTCTGATCCAAAAACAACTTTATTTGTACAATATCTTACATTCTCAAACAAGAGAATGGCCTTAGAATGGTTCTTAGAGAATGGTTCTTAGAGAATGGCCTCTAAGAACTTTGACACAATCCCAACTCAAGCATTCACAAAGAAAGCACAAGGAAAGCAACACAGAACTCCCCTGTCCCACTGTAGAGCTTTAACACAGTTGGGAATTTCTGTATTCTACGGTGAAGTTAGTCATGCAGGTGCCATAACAAGATTATAGCAATTACCGTGCTTCGTCATGGCCACTATCTCAGTGATGTTCTGATGTTCCTGCAGCCATCTGGGTCCTAATCGTTATTTTTATTTTTATTTTTTCGGTGTTCTTCAGAGGTATTAATTGAATAAACAATGTTTTGATGAAAAAGGTCTGCCTCTGTGTCATGTGAATTAACATCTACAAAGTAAAAAAGATTTATAGACATTTCTGAATGAAGACTTATCCCCAGGCAGGATCAGATTCAAATGAAAAACTTGAGCAATAAAGCATTCCATTTTATGTTATGTTATTTACTTTTTTTTTTTTTGAGACAAAGTCTCACTCTGTTGCCCTGGGAAGAGTGCCATGACATCATAGCTCACAGCAACCTCAAACTCTTGGGCTGAGCAATCCTCTTGCCTCAGCCTCCCCAGTAGTTGAGACTATAGGGGCCCACCACAATGCCCAGCTATTTTTAGATATAAGGTCTCACTCTTGCTCAGACTGATCCCCAACTCCTGACCTCTCAGGTGATCCAGGCCTCCAGCCTCCGAGAGTGCTGGGATTACTGGTGTGAGCTACTGTGGCCTACTTATGTTATCTTATTTCAAGGATTTTTTGGCAACATTCCAAAAGGGCTTCTGGCCGGGTTTGGGGCCAGGGGTCCAGGAGAGATCAGGAAGATAACAGTAGTACATGTTAGGCTCAGAAGAAGCCAGAGCAGTTGGCAGTACCAGATAAGAGAATTTGGTGTCTTGAGTTAGGCAGGGTAGGGAAAATCCGGTCAATAAAGCTTAAGTTCATTAGACAGAGGGTAAGTTGAGGAAGTACACTGAAAATATGGCCCCTATTATTCCTCGTCCTTTATCCACACACCTTGTAATATGACTTAGTAGCTTCTTCCATTAAAAAGAAGCTATTTACCCACCCATTCTATCTAAAATAACCTTGTAATTATCTTTGGACAGTAAAGTGTGGTAGAAGTGATAGTGTGTCATTTCTGGATTTAGGCCCTAAGGGATCTTGGGTGCTTTTCCTCATTCTATTGGAAACCCTTTAAATCACTATAAGAGAAACAAGATAACCAGTTGGATGATAAGAGACTTATGCCTCACTTACACTTTGGACCCCAAACAATAGACATCAAAATCCCAGATCTATGAGGTCAATCTAGACAAGACAACCCTTAACCATCCTGGTAGTTGATTTCACATGTATGAATGAGACTAAACAAGAGAAGACAAGCCTGTACACAATTAGGAAAGTCTCCTAGTTAATCTGAATAACTAGGAATGAAAGAATGAATATATGAATTCTGCATTCCACTGACATCTTCTGATTCTTTTACAGAGCAGTACCTAAATAACATAAGACAGAGTAAATAATAGAAGAGAGTTACTATACATCTAGGGAAAATCTGGAATACAGAAGAATTTCCAAATAACTTCATGAATAAGATACGTGAATCTTAATATAACAAAAGGGTTATTTCATCTTTGATTTCATTCACTTAATCAGTAGAGGGAGTACTGGTATCAAAGGTGATCATAAATTCATATGCTGCTGAATTCTCTCTTTACCTTGGATATGGACAGCTGACTGTGCATCTTTATATTGGGCAAAATCAAGAACCTGGGGAGTCCAACACATTTGGTAAGGTGGCTCTTTGAGGACAGTGCACAGTGCAGGAGCCTAGAGCTTAGCCAAAAATCAGGCAGCAGGGCTGGTGGAGACAGGTTACCCCATTGGTTCTTAATCTAAAGAATTATAGTGACAAGAAGAAAAATGCATTGTACAGTTAAGAAGCAAATTTGTCATACTTCAAACCAGGTGTTGATTGAGAAGGTCATTAAAATGGCAGGCACAGCAGCTAAGAATGCAGGAAAGACAGTAAAGAGCAGAGCAGATTCAGGAGCCAGGTCCACAAGACTGAAAGACTTGCAGGCTTTCTTCAACTGATAACCACATATGCATGGAATAAACAATCCCACATAAGATTTTAATATAAAAGAATATGTTGGTAATCTTGATACAATTACTGATAATGAAACAAGGCAAAGATAATGGAAATTCTCTTAGTCTGATAAAAATTATAAATAAAATGATCAAACAATAAAATCATGAATATTGTTCTTCACATATCAAGATGAGAGTAGCTAACTTTGAATAGAACCATATGTGAGCTGAAGTTCTGCACAAGCAACAGTGATCCACTTATCCACTTCAAAGGGTCTAATTGGTATTCCTTTTGATATATATCACATAGTTGCTGAAAGGGCTGGCTGTTGTTAAGGTGCCCTTGCCAGCCATATAACAGATCTTACTACTTTTCTGCTAGAAGTTAGGTGATCACTGAAGTTCTCTTACCAATAATGAGTTTGGCATCACCTTTAATATCCACACATGTTTTAGGATATCTCTGTTTCTACAGAAGTTATTCCAGTATTCCTTCTCATTTGAAGGAAATGGAAATGTTACTTCCTATAAAAGAAAAAAATCAGCTATCCTAACTTCACCCTACATCCCATCATTTCATGACTCTTCATAGGAACTAATATTTTCCTCTTCTATTTCTTTTTCCTTTGCTCTCAAACGTGCAGCACCATGCAGGTTAAGGAGAGAGATTATGTCATTTACAGACTATTCATTTACGTCTGGAAAGTCAGTCAGCCATGATGAATCTCTCGCTTCGTGTATAAAGGAGAGGTAGAAATGACTACTTTACGTGACTCCTTTTCATAACAGGGATGAGACACCCCCAGAAAGGAAAAGGATGGCACACTCAAAGTAAAGGGAATTCAACAAGAGATCCCTTTACAAGAAATGGCAAGTTACCCCAGAGCAGACACCCCTGTGTACAAGGGTGAGAGAACAGTTAATAGAACTCAAAGAAAGAGCTGTAGCTTTAAAAGAATGTTCCCCAATAGAAGCAGATGGAACAACTCTCCACATTTACAACTCTCACCAAGTAGCACCTGTCTGACAGGCGTCTATTCCTTTCACCCAAGTCTTAGGGATGTGGAGGAAACTACCCTGTTCCCCGAAAATAAGACAGTGTCTTGTATTAAGGTGTGCTCCCAAAGATGCGCTAGGTCTTATTTTCAGGGGACGTCTTATCTTTCCTGTGAGTAGGTCTTATTTTCGGAGGATGTCTTATTTTCGGGAAAACAGGGTAGTTCTTGCTGTTGCTAATTCCCAGCGCCTCATCATCTCTCTTTTGATTCGTAACTCTGCCCAGACCTTTGTAAATAATCACTTTATTAAAATCTCTTCCTGTGAAATGTCTGGGGTAAGTTCTGCAAATAAAATGCATTATTACATATTTGAGGATCTTTCCACTTTACTCATTCTATCTGAACCATTTAATGCCAAAGATTAACTTTTTGTTCTTGAAATTCACCTTTCTTGTGGCTTCTAGACTTCCTTTTTTTGTAATTTTAAATTATTATGGGAAATATTTATATTTATAGCATACATGTGATGTTTTGATGCCCTTTTATGGTTCTTCATTAGCCATGCTCATCTTCCCAAAGTTGAGTGTACCCCAGTATAAAATCTGTCTTTCTGGTCCTCTTATTTTACTACTTCAGATAGCTCAGGAATATTCATGTATGTAATTATGTATATAATTATTCTTTTGAAATAGTGACTTTCAAATATTTATCTTCAGATCTGTCTTCTTACCTAAGTATCATCTACAATATGATTATGATAAATGTTTAAAAATATCTATTGGCATACATAAAATCTCAACTTCTTATGATAGCTATAAAAATTCTAGTATGTCCCTTGTCATTGCCCAAATTTCTTATTATAAAATGTGTATTGTTGGTTTGATTGTAGATTATTCTTCTTCATTTTATCCTGCTGTTAAGATTGATGAGAGGCATTTTGAATCTCTGTAGGATTATGTATTACATCCAGATTGAAAACTGAGCTAAAAAAGTTATACATTCACAGACGTTCCTATGTGTGTGCAGTAACAAGATGATTCCTGTGTAAATCCTTAAAATTATCTCTTTCATGTTCATCTCCTAACCCTGTAATGAAATAAGAAGCAAGATTATTTACTTAGGTTGTATCCAATGATTTGGATACTACACCAGTATGCAGGCGTTGTGTTTCTTATTAGAAATTTTTTACAATATACATTATGTCCTAATAAGATGGTATCAGTAGGAATTTAAATCTTTACTACATAAGCAAAATTGTCTAATCAATTCCCCTTCACCCAAATAATAGTAAATCAGATTTTTACCCGGTACCAACACAGGCCTTTTGAAATCATTTTTACATTTTAACAATGTGACATTACAGCACTTGTTCAAAAATATATATACATGTATAATGGTTTAAAGTGGGGAAAGAAGATAATTTTTTAGCTGAAGATAGAATTATTACTTTCATTTAAATGTGCTAGCTAATTGCTTCACATAGTTTTAAAAATTATTATTTTCTTACCGATTTGCATTTATTATGTCAAACATCTTAGTTTTTAATAACAAATATATATAATAATTCCCATTTATTGCATGATTTAAGTTGATCATCATGAGTAAACAGAAGAAAACAAAAACTTTCTTTATATCTTCAGTGCAAACTCTATATTCTATACTGAGTTTCAGTGGACATGCCAAGAAATACACAGAAAGCAAATTACAATTTGCTCATTGGAAGATTGATCCAGGAGAATAGTTACTGCCTGTATATAAGAGGGAACTTTGGTAACACAGATCAGGGGAGGAGCGACTACAAACTGTATTTTATTGTTTATAGTCCATATTTTGGGAATATATAGAGTACCATGTAAGTAAAAGGGCCACAATGTATCTCAGCACATTTAATCTACTATACGAAATACTGAGTCAGTCAATTAGGAGTTGAAATTTAGCCAGCACTTTGTTTGCCAAACTGGGTTCTCTTATACAAGTTTCCATCTCTATAGGGTAGGGCATTTAAAAAAAAAAAACTTCTAATTTAAAATAACCTTTACCCAAACTGACAAAATAAAGAGAGAAAGAACACAAATTTCTATATAAATAAAAGGGAAACGTTACTACAGATACTACAGTCATTACGAAGGTAGGAAGATATTATATATAATTTTATGTTGACATTTTAATATTAGAATAAAAGAGACAAATTATTGAAAAATAAAACTTACCAATGCAAAAGATATAGAAAACTTGAAAAAAATTATATTTATTAAAAATTAAATTTTTAGCTTAAATAGATTTTATTTCAATAATTTCAGATAATTTTGGCTTTGCCACTTAATTCTTTAAATATTTTCATAAAAATAGATGCAAAGCAACTTAATAAATTACTAGAAAATATAATTTTATGGTTGGGCATGGTGGTTCATGCTTGTAATCCCAGCAACTTAGGAAGCTAAGATGGGAGAATCACTTGAGTTCAGGAGTTAAAGACCATCCTGAATGACAAAGCCAGACCCCATTTCTAAAAAAATTAAATGAAAAAAATTACTTGGATGTTGCAGCTTGTGCTTATAAGTCCAGCCACTGAGGGGCATGAGGCAGGAGTATTGCTTAATCCCATAAGTTAGAAGCTGTCGTGAGCTATGAACAAAGGAAAGAGAAATATTACTACAGATACTACAGTCATCGCAAAGGTAGGAAGATATTATACATAGTATATATAGTGCTACTGTATTCCAGTCTGGTGACGGAGTGAGACACAGCCTCTAGGAAACATTTAAAAATTTAATTTTATGATACATAAAAAGAATATAGACAAGTTGCTTATATTTTAGTTAAGAATACTGCCTTAACATTTTAAAATAAATCAATAGCATTTATCAAGTAAATAGAAAAAAAGTCATATGATCTCGAGATAAGATAAAAATCTCTGCTATTTGCAATTGAATTAAACATTGTACTAGATAACCTTGTTAGTAAAATTAATAATAAGAAGAAAAGATGTAGGTTCAAAGGAAAAACCATTATTTGCAAAAAAGTAGGTAAAAAATGTAACAGTTCCAAATAAACTATCAGAATTGAGTTAACAAAATTTTTTATACTAAAAAAAAAAAACTAGAAAATTCAATTTAGATCAAATTCATATAGAATATTACCCCAAACATCAAATATCCAGGAATAACAGAAAAGAAGTTCTAGACATATAAACAGTAAGCACAAAGCATTACTGAAAGAAATTAAAGAAGGCCTAACAATTAAGGAATAGGGATTGAAGAATTTAACTTTACACAAATGTTCATCAAAGTCATCCATCATTGGATATGATTAAATAGACATGATAATTCCAAAATGTATGTGGACATGCCAAGGACCAAGAAGAATCAAAGCAATTTTGAAGTTAAAGAACAATATTAGAAAACTTCACAATAGCAGGTGAAACATCTTTTTAAAAGCTACACTAATAAAACTCAGCGTGCTACTAGCACAGAGATGGGTATATAGAACACAGAAACAGAAAATATATAATTCAGTCTATTTGGATATGTCTCAACAGTGTTATTCAAACACTCAAGAAAGACTACCTTTGTCAATAAATGACACTGAAATAATGGTTTTCTACGTGAGAAAAGAATTTGGACCTCTTCTGGGGGAACACAGACAAAATGAGTTTTATATTAAATGTAGATATAAATTTGAAAGTCAAAAAATATATACTTTAAAAGAAAGCATAGGAGACTTAGTAGCATCATCATGTCCTTGAGGTAGGCAAAATGTTCTTAAGCAGGATGCAGGAAACATCAATGATAAACAAAACATAAAACATTGACTTTGTCAAAGTTAATTCCTGTTCATCAAAACACAATTAAAAGAAAGAAAATGCAACCCACATGTACATTTAGAGGGGATGTTTGAAATATTAATATAGAACAAATGATTCGGATTATCCACAATTTATGTCGTCTATCTATCCATATAGGCTCTGAAAAGAAAGCCTAAAAATTAAAAATAAGGCAACCACTTTCCTCCTTATTAGAATCACATGGCTTTGTTTGTGTGAGAAGAATAAAGTGAGGCATGAGAGCCACACTGGTTTCATTCCCCTCCTTTGAATGTATAATTGACTTTTAACATAAAATTTTTGAGAGAAGATACATAAGTAAATATAAACAAGCCCTTCTAGTTATCTTCCCCCCTCACCCCCTTCTAATAGCATTTAAGTCCAGGCCTACTTATAGCAGTTTTTCTTCTTTAATTAGAATTCTCACAAAGACAGAACAAAACAAAATGAAGAATGCTTAAAAAAGAAAAAGAAGAAGAAGGGAAAGGAAAGATAAGAAAAATAGGAAGAGGAGGAAGTCAAGCAGGAGCAGGGGAGCAAGAGGATGACAATGACAGGCTTAAGGAACCAAGATGATTGGTAGTTATACTTTTCCATGAAATTCTCAAATTTTAATTTCAGAGAAAAGGAAATGATCATGCTTATGCGAGTAAACTTTCTTAGCAAACACAGGCCCAATCTTTAAAATCTTACCGTACAAAAGAACTTCATTGCTTTCCCCAGTTTTCTGCTAACTTGCTTCTAAGTTTCCTGTTAGATCCTCTTATTAATTTATGAAGCTGAATCATCAAACATCCTGTCAAATACAACTTCAAGGAGGTCTAATTGTTTTTCAAGTACACCATGACACTTTAACCTCTTAGTCATTACATTCCCTTTGTCCTATCTGACTTTATCAAGCAACTCTGTTCAATTTCTGCCTGCTTTGGCATTTACACTCCTCCTGATTTTGCATATATTTAACAGTTTCAGATTTCTCATTGTTCTTTTTTTTTTTTTTTGTCAAGAACACCTCATCCAATCTGTTCACTATTTTGTTAGATTCACAAGTCTCTACTAACTAAACACTTAGCCTGTAATCCTTAAAAGAATGTGTGTAACATTATTCTTATACATTGTTTATTCATTTATATATTCTCTATTCTGTTGTTCAAGGTTGTTAGCATTTATTGTTTAAATTTAGCATCCTCTGACACATGAAAGCACATACATTCTTTTCAAAAAGCTAAATTAACTCTGTATATTGAATCTGTTGCTTTATGCCTTAATAGGCCTTATACAAAAAATAATATATAAACTTTTGTTTCTTGAATAAAAATAACACATTTTATAAATATTCTAGGATAATAATATTGTTCTAGTTTTTCTTGTTTTATTCTACACTTCAACCCAGAATTATTTTACTTCCAAAAATACTCCTCCATGTTGGCCTATTAGAGTATTCATCTAATTGGCCTATTCTTAACTATAATGCTCTCAGAGACGCGACCTACACTAATCTTCATTTTCTCTATTCTCTTCTCATGCAACTTTTCTTTTAAAAAAATGAGATATATTTTAAAAATCTGTTGCTCTGAGCATGTTTCCTCTTGCCTTGTTTGTGGCTGCAAAGCACCTCCCATTCTACACCACTTTGACTCTGATTACTTCCTGCTTTGTAGGATTCTGAGCTTAGCCCATATAGACCTTTTACTTTACGACATGGTCAACACTAGATTTAATTGGTCACACTTGTACCACTTTCACCTCCCTCTGCCCTTCTGTTGTTTTGTTCAATTTATGCAACTCATCTTGAAACCGTGCTAGCTTTAAATCACAGAGATTTAACTGAGATTGTATGTACATTTGTGGTGGCTTAAATGTGTGACAGAGGGTGGGACAAAGCTGTATGTGCAGGTCTCTGAGCAGGAGCTAAAGAGCCCACTCCTAGTGTTGAAAACTTTCCCTTTTAATCCTACTATTGAAAAACAGTCAAACTTCTCTAATTGCTAATGTCTTCCGTGACAAACCCTTACATAAGCTCATTTTAATAAAGGATCCTATATGGGTTTCCTGTTCTACGGAAATAAATGCTTCTTTTACCAATGATTCATTTGTGCTAGAGACAGAGCCCACATTTGTCTTTGGGAGCTGTAGTCACACAAATGTCTCCAAATGTGTGATTAAATGTCTTTCAACTCTTTGTTTAATTAATACCTTTATGGTGAAGCCTTCTGTGATCACCCTTTCTAAATTTCAAATCTCTACCCAACCCTAGCAATCAGATAACCCTATCTACTTTTATCTCTATAGTTGTTAACACTTCCTAAAATATTATTTAAATTAGTCGCTTTATTTTTTTGTTTCTTTCTCTTCACTACCGGGCAACTTAGTTGAGTGTCTACTAACTAGTAAGACTTTGATAAGTGTTTGATGACTACATGATTTTGAGGTAAACCCAATTTGGATAAAAAAACTTTTAGATGATGGATTAAAATTCTTTCAAATGACTCCTGCAAGTCTTTTTATAAAGAAAAGGTCATTTTGAGGACTTGCAAAGAATTTAAATGATTTTTAAGAAGGAAATTAGGTTTTTAATAGGTCTCAGAATTGTTTAGACCATATAAGAACAATAGAAACCCCAAGTACTTTCCAAGTATTTCAGTGTTCACTGTTATCCTGATCTAAGATGACCTGGAGTTGAGTTCTCATAAATCCTAATGCAATGTTCTGTTCTTTACAGCATGAATAGATTCTTCTGAGGAGCCAGACTAGCTATTACACAAATAATTCGCCTCACAAAGAGTTGAATATATAGTATAAAACAGCTACTTACAATTGTTCTGCCTTTTATCCATGAATTTTGAAATAGGGGACAAATTATGTACTTCTAAGGATAGGGTGTCCTCAGCCTAGAACTTTCACTCTTTTCAGGGTGAGAAAATAATCTTATAGTATGAACTGAAAAGCCAGCCATATTGCCAACATGAAGATGAGCAATCCCCTGAATATCACAAAGGGGTAGACACTTAGCTCTTTTAGGATAAGACTTTGTTCCCTGCCTCAGAACATACATATCAAACACTGAACATGGTGGAAAAGATAAAGTCTCCTTGCCCAATAATTACATCACTATGCTCTTGCTATAAGAGCTAGTAATTTTCACTTTATAAATTTACCCTTGACTTTAGGATCATTACTTTTACTTTAATGCTTTAATTCATTCAGCAGTATTAGATATGGGATCCATAGCTTGAGAATTTTTTTTTTAAAGAAAAATGGTTCTCAGTAGGAAATGTGATTTCAAGTTAGGGAAGCTCACTAAGCTCTCTGTGGTCATTATTATACAAAGTCCAAATGTGGAAGTAATTATTCTGGTCCTCATTTTAGTCATCAGTTTTACTAAGAATGTTTATGGGGTAAATGGCTCAAGAGTTCATCTAGGCTATTCATTCGCACCTTGAGTTGGAATAGAGATCAAATTATAGAAAACAAAAAGAGTAAGTTGTAGAAAAGCACTTACTTATTTAAAAATAGGTCAAGAAAAAATAATATACAACAGATTTATAATCTAAAACAGGAGCTAGAGAACTTTTTCTTGAAGACTCTGATAGTGAATATTTTGGGGCCTATGAACCAACAACCTCAGTAGCAATTACTTGACTGCACTATGATAGAAAAAAGAAACTATAAACAATATTTAAGCAAATATGTTTCAATTACCAAAAAAAAAAAAAAAGAATCACCTTTATTTACTAAAGCAGGTGGCCATTTGGTTCTGTCCCATAAGCTGTCGTTTGCCAAACTGTGGCTTAAAAAAATTACCTTAGAAACAGAAATAATGATCTATATTGTTTAATTCACCTACTTTTAGTGTATATAATTAACACACATAGTTTTAATTATGCTACAGTAATACACATTAATTCCAACTGTTATACGAATATTAACTTATTGCTGAGAACTGTTCACCTGTCCCACTAGTCGATAGGAATTAGATAAAGGAGGAAGTTAGGTAAACTGTCAGTATTACTTTTTTAGGGCTGCTCATGACAAATCATCATCAACTTGAAAGTAGAAATCTCTTTCCTCCCAGGTTTGGTTGCCAGATGTCTGGAATGGAAAAGTCAGCAGGGCCATCCCTGTCTGACGATGCCAGGAGATCATCTTCCTTTGCCTCTTCTTAGTTTTTGCTGGTGGCCTGCGATCCTTGGTATTCTTCCAACTGTAGGTGCAGCAGTCTATTTTCTGCATCTGTTCTCACATGATATTATCTCCGTGTCTCCCCGTCATATTAAGTTAGGAACAACCGTATACAGCATAATCTCATTTTAATTTAATTACAACTGCAAAGACCACATTTCTAAAGGGTTGAAGTATTGAGGTTTGGAACTTCAACACATCTTTTTGTGGGACTCAATTCAATTCACAAAAATATCTCATAAAATTTTGCATTATTTGAATAGTACAAACTAATAAGTGCACAATATTAATAATTTCAGTAGAGACAAAATTAGAGGAATATTTAATATCTTAATTATTTATAATTTTTTTTTTTTTTTTTTTGTAAAGACAGAGTCTCACTGTACCGCCCTCGGTAGAGTGCCGTGGCATCACACGGTTCACAGCAACCTCAAACTCTTGGGCTTACGCGATTCTCTTGCCTCAGCCTCCCGAGCAGCTGGGACTACAGGCACCCGCCACAACGCCCGGCTATTTTTTTTTTTGTTGTTGCAGTTTGGCCGGGGCTGGGCTTGAACCCGCCACTCTCGGCATATGGGGCCGGCGCCCTACTTACTGAGCCACAGGCGCGGCCCCATTTATAAAATATTTTGATACATATTTTCATAATGTTAATAACTAAAATATATTTTCCTAGAAAAAATAGGGCTTAAGTCATCTGTACACACTTTGGAGTTAAGTAAATGATAAACTACAAATTTTATTTATAATAACTGTTGAAACTAATTTTTGAACAAGGAACAATAATGCCCACTTAGTGAACAATTGGGAATTGGTTGGGGATAATTTGAGAGTCATCATGTTGTCTGGGAAACACTGTTGGCATATAATTGGCAAGGAAAGTAAGTATCCCCAAACCATATACTACAGGGCATCTCTAAAATTTGCTATAGATAGAGAAAATGGGAAATTGTAGCTAACTGTATCTTTATTTATAAAATATTGATTATAAAATTTTACAAAGATACAACCAAAAGGTAAAGAATATTTTATAAATACTTTGTAATATTTTGTAATCAATATTTTATAAACAAAATACATTTAACTACAATTTTCCATTTTTCTTATTTATAGTGAATATTTGGGTACCTTTTGGGACATGCTGTAGATAACTCTTTCATCAAATTCTACTAATGAACTAATTTTAAGTCATGTAAATCAACTTTTAGTATTCAAGGGAGGTAACCCTTGGTTTTCACCCCTAATAGACTTGAATGGAATTGTGTGTTATTTATACTTATGGAATAACTCAAAATGCCTCCGTTTCGGAATATATTCTTGACCCATTAAGAAAGTCCACTTGGCTCACCAATACACTTTGAACTATAACTTGAAAACCAGTAGCCTATAATTTTGTTTTGTTAATGACTACTTTCCTAGTTTCTAAGAGTAGGTTCCATTCTCACTAAAGAGGACTTTAGAGATTAGCAAGGTGATGAAGAACTATGATAGAGGCTTTTTGAAATTTGCCTATGCAAAGAATTTATGAAAAAGACCCCAAAGGCAATTACAGCAACAACAAAAATTACCAAATGGGACCTGATTAAGTTAAACAGCTTCTGCACAGCTAAAGAAACAATCAATAGAGAAACAGACAACCTATAGAATCAAAGAAAATATTTGGGTACTATACATCCAATAAGGGCTGATGACCAGAATCTATAAAGAGCTCCAGCAAATCAGCAAGAAAAAAAATCAAACAACCCTATAAAACGTGCAAAAAGACATAAACAGAAGCTTTTGAAGAAGATAATTTCCAGTATCCATGAAAAATGTTCAACTTCTCTAATTATCAGGGAAATAAATTAAAACTACAATGAGATATCACCCAGCTCCACTGAGAATTGCTTCTACCAAAGAGTCTCAAAACAATTGATGCTGCTCTGAATGCAGAGAGATAGGAACACTTACACACTGTTGTGTAAGAGACTGCAAACTAGCACAGCCTCTCTGAAAATTCATATACCTCGAAGAACTAAAAGTAGACCTACCACTTAATCCAGAAAACTCACTTTGGGTATTGACCCAAAAGGAAAAAAGTCATTTTATTAAAAAGACATGTGCACTTCAATGTTTATTGCAGCACAATTCACAATCGCAAAGATGTAGAATCAACCCAAGTGCTCATCAATATATTAGTTGATTAATAAAATGTAGTATATGTATACCATGGAGTACTACTCAGCCATAAAAAAATGATGAACTAATATCTTCTGTAGCAACCCGGACAGAACTGGAGACCATTCTTCTAAGTGAAACATCCCAAGAATGAAAAACAAACACCACATGTGCTCACTATTAAATTGGAACTAATCAAGCAACACCCACGTGAACATTGGATAGGAAAACCTAACAAAAAGCAAGCAGGTGGGAGGGGAGCATTAAATTCATGTCTAACAGGTACAGGGCACACTTATAACTTTGACTCAAACTGTACAAAAGCAACTCATAGAATTAAAACATTTGTATCCTCATAATCTTCTGAAATTAAATAAATAAAACAAAGAACTAACAACAAAATAAAACCTAAACAAATTATCATTACCTCCTACTGCACTGATGCCAAAAACTAGTGGAGGAAGATGGAATAGAATGTCCCTATTCTATTGACAAAAACTTACAATTATATCCTCTCCCAATTTTAGACACTAAAATTTGTAGAGTGGAAAGGGGGACAGGGTGGAGAGGAGTCCTTTGCTTCCTCTGCATACCTGAGCAGTTTAATTTTATGTTTCTGGTCCAAGGAGGAGCTTCACTTTATTCAGTGGGGATCGGAAAAGATAACAAGGGGCACAGGACAGAGAAAATCTCCTGTTGTCAGGCTGCCATGACAAGGCAGCAAATAATGTGTTTTCCTTTCTGTGTCTAACTGTGAGTATCCAGGGCTCTCATTTAGAAGTATCAGATACTCACAGGGTAGGCCACAAATACACCAAAACCCACTAGTTTTTCCTAACGTCATTACTGAAAGCTAGTCACACTCATAATTTAAACATAGCATGTGCCTGTGCATTTAAATCAGCGTACTAGAGCAAAGCTGTATATACTTGGTTGCAACTTTGGGCTAGTAGACCTTAGATATTTAGATAATTTGTGTGTCATCTGTTCACTGAAAGACTCCTTAGAAGCAAAGGCAGCTTTTGCACTTAGGGCCCAGAGTCCTCCAGAATTAGTTAGGATGATCACTACATTGAACAATGACCAAAAAAAGTTATGTTATTATCCATTGTTTGAAGGATGCTTCATAAAACAAATCAAAACCAATTTCCACTCCCAAAATTCTGTAAGCAACATTCCCCCCCCCACACACACACACTCCTGTGCACCTGTGCCTGTTATACACATACACACACAGACCCTAAGTCAACAAGGGGGGGAAAAGGGGCTTAGCTAACAAGGATTCGAGCTATACCTTACCTTTATATCTCCTATTCTTTCCAAATCCTCCCAGATAGCCAATTACAGGGAGCATTTGTAGATAATTAAAATAGTTGGGGAAAGCAAGAAAGGAAAAGAAATTACTGTCTCTGTCTCATAAAGGCCCAGTCTTTTAATTCTCTACTAGAAAAGGACTGTCAGAATGTCCAGTAGGCTGAGCAAACATTGTTGAAAATGTGTCACCATCAATTACTATTGATTAAGAGTGACGATCAGTGTCTTGAGAACTTTGTGATCTACAAAAAAAAATCTGTTTCTCAGCCTTTGCAATATTTTTCTTCCTTTTTGTCATAATCTACAGCCCTTTTTCATGTTTTTATTTTCATTTTTACTTTACACACCTGCAGGGGGGAAAGAGGTTTGCCCATCAATTCAACATTAATAAGGGGTTACATGTTCTGTAACATCCTCCACACAGCAATGTTCCTGTTTTCCTGCCCTTTGTGGAAAGCTGTCTTCTTCGCTAATTAAAATTCATTACCTTCTCCTGAAATGAAGAGGCTGAAAAATTATGGGTTGACTGTTTCCATCATGCTTAACAAATCCCTGGAGAATAAATAATGTCCCTTTTTTTTGGTAGGGGTGGGAGGTCTTTCATAACTTCCAATCTCTTTGGCAACATAGTAGCCTCAGCTATGTTATTTGGTTTGCCAACAGTGACAATTCAACTATGGACTCCCAGTGGTCAGACATTCACTGTTTATAGCAGTTACTCATATCCTTAACAAGTACATGCTTTCAAAATAGACTTCACCTTGACCCTGCACCATTACCTGAAATATTCTTATATAGTCACTCTATCTCAGTGAGTGAAAACTCTCAGTAGGCTGTGATCTTATTCTCCAATATTAATAATGCTAAATTCAGATGTTTATACCCAGAGTGGACCAACCTATCTGATCTCACGTCTTTTTTCAGTTGATATAAATTCATTTGTCCTGATTTTCATTGTCTCTTCCTTGCTGCCTATAGAATTCCTGTGGGGTTTCTCAATCTGTTTGTGTGCATCAGGCAGGTTTAAGCGGAAGTAAGTGCTGGAGCGTCTGGGGTGTACCTCACATTTGGAGGCTACAGAGAGCACTGGCTTTGCTTTCTCAGCACTTACCTGTCTGTTTTTCTGGGTTAAATTATCCACTCTTCCTACCTTTTTAGTGTTGCAAACTAAGTAACAATTTTCATAAAATATACAGTGGGACAGTTTAAGATGATGGCTTTGAAGCCTGATGAAGTACTCACTCCACCATGTATTGCCCCTGGGTTATTTAATGCTCTGGAGTTTCCTCATCTGTAATGTGGAAAATAATATCTGCTAGTTCAAAGGATTGGTTCCAATAAATATTAATGATTCATGTAATGTGCTTAGTGGCTATAAATGATATAAATTTCAGTCAATAAATTTCATTATTTCTTTTGAAATAATGACTTTTTGGGGTGATTATTATACTCCTAATATTCAATGAGTTTTATGTTACCTACACCTTCCACATACCTGAGGAAAAAGCAAATTGTCGATGAAAATTGACAGTCTTTAAAACTCTTCTAGATGTCTCAGGCTGTACAAAAAATGGACGTAACCTGGGTAAATGATAAATGAGATGTTTTGATGATTCCTTAGAGAACAGGAACGTCTACTTTTGTTTTTTTTTCTTCTTTTTTTTTTTTTTTTATTGTTGGGGATTCATTGAGGGTACAATAAGCCAGGTTACACTGATTGCAATTGTTAGGTAAAGTCCCTCTTGCAATCATGTCTTGCCCCCATAAAGTGTGACACACACCAAGGCCCGACCCACCTCCCTCCTTCCCTCTTTCTGTTTCCCCCCCCATAACCATAATTGTCATTAATTGTCCTCATATAAAAATTGAGTACATAGGATTCATGCTTCTCCATTCTTGTGATGCTTTACTAAGAATAATATCTTCCACGTCCATCCAGGTTAATACGAAGGATGTAAAGTCTCCATTTTTTTTAATGGCTGAATAGTATTCCATGGTATACATATACCACAGCTTGTTAATCCATTCCTGGGTTGGTGGGCATTTAGGCTGTTTCCACATTTTGGCGATTGTAAATTGAGCTGCAATAAACAGTCTAGTACAAGTGTCCTTATGATAAAAGGATTTCTTTCCTTCTGGGTAAATGCCCAGTAATGGGATTGCAGGATCAAATGGGAGGTCTAGCTTGAGTGCTTTGAGGATTCTCCATACTTCCTTCCAGAAAGGTTGTACTAGTTGGCAGTCCCACCAGCAGTGTAAAAGTGTTCCCTTCTCTCCACATCCACGCCAGCATCTGCAGTTTTGAGATTTTGTGATGTGGGCCATTCTCACTGGGGTTAGATGATATCTCAGGGTTGTTTTGATTTGCATTTCTCTAATATATAGAGATGATGAACATTTTTTCATGTGTTTGTTAGCCATTCGTCTGTCGTCTTTAGAGAAAGTTCTATTCATGTCTCTTGCCCATTGATGTAAGGGATTGTTGGCTTTTTTCATGTGGATTAATTTGAGTTCTCTATAGATCCTAGTTATCAAGCTTTTGTCTGATTGAAAATATGCAAATATCCTTTCCCATTGTGTAGGTTGTCTCTTTGCTTTGGTTATTGTCTCCTTAGCTGTACAGAAGCTTTTTAGTTTAATGAAGTCCCATTTGTTTATTTTTGTTGTTGTTGCAATTGCCATGGCAGTCTTCTTCATGAAGTCTTTCCCCAGGCCAATATCTTCCAGTGTTTTTCCTATGCTTTCTTGGAGGGTTTTGATTGTTTCATGCCTTAAGTTTAAGTCCTTTATCCATCTTGAATCAATTTTTGTGAGTGGGGAAAGGTGTGGGTCCAGTTTCAGTCTTTTACATGTAGACATCCAGTTCTCCCAACACCATTTATTGAATAGGGAGTCTTTCCCCCAAGGTAATGATCCTCTCAATAGATGCAGAAAAAGCATTTGATAAAATCCAGCATCCTTTTCTAATTAGAACACTGAAGAGTATAGGCATAGGTGGCACATTTCTAAAACTGATTGAAGCTATCTATGACAAACCCACAGCCAATATTTTACTGAATGGAGTAAAACTGAAAGCTTTTCCTCTTAGAACTGGAACCAGACAAGGTTGTCCTCTGTCACCTTTACTATTCAACATAGTGCTGGAAGTTCTAGCCAATACAATTAGGCAAGACAAGGAAATCAAGGGAATCCAAATGGGAGCAGAGGAGGTCAAACTCTCCCTCTTTGCTGACGACATGATCTTATACTTAGAGAACCCCAAAGACTCAACCACAAGACTCCTAGAAGTCATCAAAAAATACAGTAATGTTTCAGGATATAAAATCAATGTCCACAAGTCAGTAGCCTTTGTGTACACCAATAACAGTCAAGATGAGAAGCTAATTAAGGACACAACTCCCTTCACCATAGTCTCAAAGAAAATCAAATACCTAGGAATATACCTAACGAAGGAGGTGAAGGACCTGTATAAAGAAAACTATGAAATCCTCAGAAAGGAAATAGCAGAGGATATTAACAAATGGAAGAACTTACCATGCTCATGGATGGGAAGAATCAACATTGTTAAAATGTCCATACTTCCCAAAGCAATCTACCTATTCAATGCCATTCCTATCAAAATACCAACATCATACTTTCAAGATTTGGAAAAAATGATTCTGCGTTTTGTATGGAACTGGAAAAAACCCCGTATAGCTAAGGCAGTTCTCTGTAATAAAAATAAAGCTGGGGGCATCAGCATACCAGATTTTAGTCTGTACTATAAAGCCATAGTGCTCAAGACAGCATGGTACTGGCACAAAAACAGAGACATAGACACTTGGAATCGAATGGAAAACCAAGAAATGAAACTAACATCTTACAACCACCTAATCTTTGATAAACCAAACAGGAACGTCTACTTTTGGAAATATCAAGACCTACTTTCCACTTCTCAGCGACATCACTATTAAATTGGCAGTTTTGTTTTTCACTATTCTTCCTGATTCCTTCCTTTCAGTAAAGTTCTGAAAGATTCACTTACTTCCTAAAGATAATCAGATGTGTCTTCTGGAGAGATGATCCCGTATCAATTTGTTTCTTAGTATACTTACCTGCCCTTATTCAGGGTGTCCAGCAAATAGGTTTATCAGAATGTGTTGATGTGTTTTATTTATACATAATACGAGTAATTTAAGAGAACTTCCTAACCTGGTTCATCCTACCAGCTCTAAAATCAACCCATTTTGTCAGTGATTGTGCACTGTTTTTCCATTTGCTGTTATTTCCTCAAATTATGGTTATAATTTACATGTACATGATCATCTATCTTTGCCACTTTTGTCTAGTGAAAGAGTGAGTGTCAATACAATGCCTGCCATTATGGCAAATTTCATACTGTCCTTGTGGGTATCTGATGGCTTGCAACAGTCCATAGATACACAAATACCTTTGAATTGGGTAACCGGGGTCTACAGTTGAGGTGGGCCTATTTTTGAAGGGATATGACGTAGCCCTTTTTCTCCACTCCACACCCTGTAGCACGAACCTCTTACCTCATCTTTGCCCACACTTCACTGGGTTCCTGTTTTTCTGTCTCATCTACACAGAAGAATGAGGAAAGAGACACGGTATGTGCTCTTCTAATACAATTCTCTCACGAGAAAAAATGGAACCCCTTCATGTCTATGGAGTGTGAGGGGTGGAAGAGTAGAGAGCTGTGCAGAAGAGACCTCGCCTCTGGGCTATGCACCACAGAGGCCACATAGTCACACGTCTGCCCATGGCCCGGCTGACTGTCTCTCAAGCAATACAAACTAAGCATGTCCAAAACTGAAATCATCCCCCCTCAAGACCTGCTTTTCTCTAAGTTAGTGGTAGATATCTTGGCCATTTCTTCTTCTTCATGCTCCTCTTTCTATTCAAGTACATAACAGCCTTCTATACTACCACTTATATATTAATTATTGAAAATGTATTATGTCCTAGTTATTGTATTAAGTGCTTTACCTGCATCATTTTACTCATTTTTTCCCGTAACTCTGTAGGGTAAGTAGAATAATCTGCATTTTATGAATGAGAAAACAGTTAGAAAGGGTCAGCATATTACTGAAATTCTATGCTTCCCCAGAGCATGATCTTAATCCGTGTGGACACCCACCACCCGATACCTGGGCCTTCTATTTGTAAATTCTGCTGTCCTTTGTTATCTTTTGTCTAGAGGCTATGCAATTGCCCAGAAAATGCACCGTCCAACTTCAGACTTGACTCCTTACTGTTCATCCTCCACAAACACTGTCTCCTGAGCGCTCCATCTAAAATGCAAATCTGATCAAGGAAGTTTTTTGCTATGAACGTTTCACAGCCTCCCCATAGGGCGGCAGCTGCTGCCTGTCTGTGGAACAGGATCCCCTTCCCTTTTCCCACACACATCCCAGACTCCATTGAACTGTCATTCTCAGGAAATGCCAGGCTCATTCCTGGATCTTTACCTTTGTACGTGTCATTTCTTTCCTCTGACTGAAAAGCAATTATCTCACCTAGTCTACCCCAGTCTTTGAAAGGCACATTTTAACATTTGACAATTATGAGTTGAGATTTTACCCCTTCTTGAACCCTCTTTTAAGCATATTCCAACACGTACCTGTCAGATGGCAGGCATTACATTACGCTGCATTATAATTGCCCTGTAGCTGGTCTGTCTGATTATGAGAGCCTTGGACAGTGCAGACAATTTTTAAGTGTGTGTCCTGCATGTCCAGCTCAGTGAATCACATATAATCAGTGCTAAATATTCCATGCTTTAAATTAGAATAAAGGCATCCATAACTGCACAGCCGGCCTGTCTCTTGGAAAGGGAGCACAACACGGCTTTCTACCTGTCAATATTCTGCAGAGGACATTGTGAGCCCGTGCTCAGCAGAAATTAACAGTAAGAAAATATACCTCGGCTCCCTTGCTTGGGGGAAGAAACCCAAAACAAAAAGCTACTTTACAGAGCAAATGATTTAAAAATAAATTTTCAATAATTGTAAAAATGTATATGCAGTTATTGAATTTCACCTGTCCTATAAAGAAGACAAAAGAGTGACAATTTGCCTCACCAGAGTTTGAGGATTTGAGAAGTTGTGAATAAATATTTAGGAAGCTATGAAGAATAAAGTCATTGTATGCAAAATTTTCTGAAGGACTGAGGGGCAATCTATAAATATAGAAAGAAAGGAAACATTTCTTGAGGCCTTGAATTCGTGCAGCTGTAAGAGCTGTATGGACCCTTCTTCCTTAACCTGCAGAAAGTGCGTGAAGTCAACAGGACACTGAGTTTCAAAGTATTCAAATAACTACATAAAATCACACATCTAGTAGGTGTTTTCCAGCCTTAACTTAAAATTCTATGTTCTTTCCAATTGACTACTTGGTTTTAAGTTACTGTCTCTGGTCTTAAACAAGTTCCAAGTCTTACATTTAACAGAGGAAGACACGTACGTGAACCATCTAACCAAAATGCCCAACTATAAGTTTCCTAAATACACACACAATTAACAGATGACCATCACTGGCTCACAGATTCATGCTTTCAGCATTTGTGTCAAATCAATAAAATCTAGGTTCATGCTAGCTGAATAATGAAGTGAAATTCAGACTAGTAAATAGACTGGGGTACAGACTATACTCACCTGTTTTTTAAGTTCCTCACAACTCTAATTCTAACATTGTTCTAGGCTTATCTTTGTTCCTCTATTTAGAATTATAGAAAATGTTTTTAATTAGAGATCTTTGGTAGTAAATTCAATTTAGTATTTAATGGTGTGAGAACTGAAAAGCTAGCTAACAGAAACTGTATAATTTGTTAGACTAATGTGAAAATATCTTTGTGACAATCATAGAGAAATCTGTACCATAATTCACTGAAAAATGTAACATACAAATGTTTTATGAGGTCATTTGTCTCTAAATTTTTCAGTAAGATGTTAATAATTAAAAAATCAGTGAAACCAATTTGTAGCTTTCATATGAAAGATATAACCCAATTATAGCCCAAGAACATGGAGAAAGGGGAAAGGGAGGGAGAGGAGGGGCGAAGATGGGTGGAGCGAGGGTGATTGGTAGGAACACACCTACCGTGTATCTTACAAGGGTACATGTGAAACTTATTAAATGTAGAATATAAATGTCTCAACACAATAACTAAAAAAATGCCATGAAGACTATGTTAACCAGTTTGATGAAAATATTTCAAATTCTATATAAAACCATCACATTGTACCCCATGATTGCATTAATGTACACAGCTATGATTTAATAAAAAAAATGGAAAGCTTCATGAAAAAAAATCAGCATGCTTAACAATAAAATATAATTTTATTGAAAACAGGAACAAAATAGCAGCATCACCACCAATCTTCATTGTCCCTCAAATTTTCCGTGTATTTATAAAATCTATACAGAGAAATCTTCATCAATTTCTCTCACAGCAATTTAGATACACTTTTCCTTACAAACAAACACACTGGATAGACTGGATAAAATAACTAGAAATTATTTCATTATTCTGTCAGGTTAGCAGCAATGATGAAGACAAACTCTGAAGTGTTTCGTTCCTTCCTATTCATTCTCCAGCTTTGTTGATCTTGAAGCCAACTTTTCATAAGGCATTCTTTGCTATTTCTATTCCATAATCTTTCCTTCCACCACTCAGATAGATATTTATCCAAGTATGTTGGCATTCATCAGTAAAGGATGTGGTCCAGACCAAGCCCATTCAACATCATTATTTGTATATATTATATGTATTACATATACATATAATACATTACATATACATATAATACATATTACATGTATTATTTGTTATATTGTACAACATGTTGTATTACATGTTATATTTTCAAGCTCATAGAAAGTATTTGCAAGTATAGGCAGGAAAATAGGCTCAAGGTGACACAGGAAACCATAATTTTTAGAAACAACAACTTTCATGAAATCATTTGCAATAGGTCATCCAATCAGAAAAATAACTTTTAAGGTAAGATCTCTTTCTTAATTAAGAATTATCTTAGCTGGGCATTGTGGCAGGCACCTGTAGTCCCAGCTACTTGGGAGGCTGAGGCAAGAGAATCACTTAGGCCCAGGAGTTGGAGGTTGCTGTGAGCTGTGTGATGCCATGGCACTCTACCGAGGGCCATAAAGTGAGACTCTGTCTCTACAAAAAAAAAAAAAAAAAAAAAAAAGAATTATCTGAGCAATCCTTTAAGAGAGAGAAGAAAAAAGAATGAAGAAATCGAGTTGGTTATATTATCAAGGTACTATTAAACAATCTGATGTAACAATTTTTTTGTGTGTGGGTCTGAAATGTTTTGGGGGATTAGTTTGGTTTATTAGCCACAATTAGTAGCATTTCTCATAGTAGAAAACATGTTTTAAATTCTAAGTAGTTAATATACATACCAACTTTCATAAAATAATTTTTTAAGTTAAAACTGTTATAATTTGGCTTTTTGTGATTTTTAAACTACTGTGGATTTCAAACTTATGGAAATATAAATTGGTGCTTTTATACAAGTTAATTTTTCTAAGGTACAGAAAATGGTTTCCTTTTTCTGCTAATTAGAATTTTGTCTTGGTACATACACACACACACACATGACTGACAGGATGCACTTCTGTGTTTTATTAATTGTTAGTCTTCAACATCACAAAAAAAAAATCTTTATGAGGGAAGATTCTGTATATTTTCCTAATTTCCTAAAATAATGCCTGAGACCTATTGACCCCTAAGATATTTATTAATGTATTGACCCCTAAGATATTTATTAATGTGAAAACAAATACATTCAACATTAGTTTTTAATTTTTTTAGTGTAAATAGGGGGTATAAATGTTTACAAACAGAAATGAACACAAATGTCTATGCAATGACATATCCACTAACCTTCACAGCAGTGTTATGAATAATAGCTCAAATTTGGAAATGTCTCAAGTCACCACCTTGATAATCAGTACATAAACTGTAGATTACTACATTATATAGAAAATCTAGAAAAGACAAATAGAGACAGAAAGTAAATTAGCAGTTTCCAGGGGTCATAATAGGGGGTGATGTTTAATTGAAAATGGGAACAAGAGAACATTTCAAGGGGATAGAAGTACTTAAAAAACTAAACTGTGGTAATAGAGATAGAAATCTATAAATTTACTAAAATCATGTTACTATATAATAACAATGCAGGAATTTTTTGATATGTAAAATAAACCACAATAAAGCTGTTTTGAAAAGCAGCCAAGGAACTATAACAAGCTGGTCAACACACAGAGGTGGTCAACATAAGGTACGAGGCCTACTGTAACGACGTGTACATGTGCAGGTCTGGTCTATGAAAATAAGGTGAACTTTAGCCCATGGTCTATGTACAGAGGTGGTCAACTATGGGTTTTCTACTACATATAAAAACACACAACTATAAATATGTATTTCACAAACACATACACATGTATGGAAGAATATGCAACTTGCTCTCCTGTAATGAATCACAAGAAACTTAACAGTGATTAATTACATTTGTGACAAAAAATTTGAGGGTACGAGAGACTTTCTCTCATCGTGTTTTGTTTTTAATATAAGTTGAATTTTCTAAACTTGTAAGTGTATTATTTTTATTTTATAACAATATCTAAAATCTTTAAAAAAGAAAACATTTAAAAATGGAAGCCTGTTTTGCCATTTGATTTCCAAAACTTGATCTCTTTTGTATGTATCTTTAACACCATTTTCCTGACTCACATGGTGACCATATGTACTTGCTAGGCATAGAACATTGAGTAATTTTGTTTTAACTCCTTTTAATGCCTCTGTTTCTATCAGAGGTAATGTTATGTTTTTCATCCTACTAATCATACTCAATATATTTTTCTGCTGATAACTCCATATATCTGTCTTTATCCAAAGTTCAAAGTACTTTCCAAGTCATTTCATATGTTTACCTAAACTTATGTTCCTCAATTTTATTGTGCACTAGAATAATCTGGTGAGCTTTTCAGAAAGGCCTATTCCAAATCATGTAGGAAGATATTTGGGGTGTTGTAGCTTTGGAGTGTATTCTGAAAAGTGCATATTTTTAAAGAAAAGAATACCAGATGATTCTAATCAGGTGGTTCTCACACTGTCTTTGACACACTGTTCAAGAGTAGGTCCTTCACATTTGATCTCATATCTAATTGTGGAGGAGGGAATTTTTTAAATCTCCTTTAATTTGGAATTAGATAGTCTCCAAAACATTTGTGGTTCATCGGGGGAAGATACTGTACTGTGATTTTGGAATACTCAAACGTAGGTGAACATTTGGTTAAATTACAAAATCTTCGCTGCCACAGCCAAGATGATGCCTCTTATGGCAGAGTGACTTTGGCACAGCAAATGACCTCTCTATGATAGATGAAAAAACTGCATTTAAAATTTGCCACTTGAGCAATTCCAACTAGAAATTCACATGATTCTTGTAAGTTATATCAGCCTGAGAACTAAACCAGGACAAAACACAAAAAAGAACCAGTAGAATGATACAAGAGAAGACATTTCTCTTAACTATTCCTCCAAATGGAGCTCACAAATTCCCTTACTGCAAATACGTGGAGTTATTGTCAAAATCATACAGTTAGTCATATCACTAGTTAGATCACCATAAAATTTTATTCCTCTGCATTGTTTAATTAAATCTGAACATTTTATTCTCTACTATAATGTGAGTCATTAACTAATTCTTTTATTGCCATGTTAAAATACAGAGTAAAGAAATCCCTTGAGCTTGTCAATAAATGAGATAGACAACCAAACAAAACAAAATTTACTGTTGTACAAGAAAAGATAGATATTACACATTAAACACTCACATAAGAACACTTCTTTACGGGCCAAGAAGGGGAACGTGAGTGCAAGATGCCATAAAAGTAATATATGTGTGCACATGGACATATATATGTATGTATATAAATATATAAATAAAGAATGACAGTGTGTTTACAGACCAAGGACAGTAAGTGCAGTGCACTAAAGACTAATTTAACCATCTGTACCTAAGAAAAGAGAGGAAATGAAGAAAGGAGTGAGGAAGGGAGAAAAAAAAGAACAGACAGTCCAACTCTCAAATACAGTTATGATTCTGGGACTTAAATTAGGAGATCTATAGGAAATACCATTATCTGATGAAGAATATCATTTGAACAAATTCTCCAAAGCAAATACAGGATATACCTTTGATTCCTTGATAACACAATTGCCTGACATAATAGGGAGACTGAGAGAGGACTATTATACTATCACCATTCATTGATGAATTGCAGAACTTCCTGTATGACACTGACGAAGTAATCTAATTCCCCTGGTTTGTCTCATTTTAAATCCTAAACAAACCTTGTTACAGAAAGTTATTTTTTAGGTAGTGCAAAGCAAAGTACTTCAAGTCATTATTTCTCAAAATATGATCCTAAAGATCACTTAAGTCAAATAAGTTACAAAACAAAATTAACTGAACTGGAATTTCAGCATTAATGCTTGGAGAATTGTATTTTTAGCAAACACTCTAAAAAGTTCTGGCAAATACTCATTTGGGAATACCCTTAGAGATGATGATGAGGACAAGACAATTTTACTATACAAGTCTAATTCAGGTTCAGGTACTGAGTTTCACTGATAATTATAACAGGATGAATAATGGTCACACAAAGATATTCATGTCCTAATTCCTGAAACCTGTAACTGTTACCTTGTAAGGAAAAATGTCATCATTGATGTGATTAAGGTAAGCATCTCAAGATGGAGTGTTTAAGGTAGATTACGCAGGTGGACCCTAAATGTCCTCACAAAAGTTGCTAAAAGAGAGCAGCAGAAGGAGAGTTCACAGAGATGTACAGAAAGGAGAAGGTGCCGTGAAGATTGAGCAGAGAGATTTTAAGATGATAGTCTTGAAGACTGAAGTGAAGTGGTCTCAAGCCTAGAAATGCCGGCAGCCACCAAAAGCTGGGGAAAAAAGCGGAGAAGCAATTCTCTCTTAGAGGAAGGACCTTAACCCTGCTGACACCTCGCTTTCAGACCAGTGAAACTGAGTTCAGACTCATGGCCTTCAGGACGATAGGAGGACAAGGGTACTGTTTTAAGCCACCAAGTTTGTGGTAATTTGTTAGCACAGCCACCAGAAACTAGTATAATTGACACGGGACAATGAATGAATTAAGCAATAGGTAAATTGACTTAATTCTTCTTTCCTTTACTGGATGGAAGAGGAAACTGCTCAACTTGGTAGATTTTCCTTGAAAGCTTTCTGCAGTGCTAAGGAGTCATAATAAAAGACATAACATTTTTTATCGCACTATCATAAATGGTCAGTTAAGTTGGCTAACATATTTGTAGAACAATCATTCTCTTATTCTACTTCTGAGTTATATTTCTTGATAGATTCAAGGTGGCAAAATGGAAGGCCAAGTTGTTTATTAAAAAGTAGAAGAAGAGAGATGGTTATAGCAAGCACCATAATTAACGGAGAAGGGTCACAAAACAGAAAAGTCGGAAGGAAGAAAGTGGTATCAAAGGTCCTAATATACTGTTCATGAGGTTGAATGATGCGTTTATTCATTCATCCAACTATCCACTGAACAAATAAGCAAAAGAATATACATTTAGTATACTGAGGCAGGAACACCAAAAAATGCTATAGCAAACAAGAGAGGTGTGGCCTTTGCCTTCATAAAACATACATGAAATTTTAGATGACTTACATGAAGCAACTAATCATTAAATTAGTAATCTCCACTGGCAGAGACTGTGTTCTGGAACATATTCCCTGATATACTCATTATCCCTTTTTTTCTCTTTCGGTCCTCAAAAGGCTGCTTAGGACTCATTTTTATACAAAAATCAAGGTCAGATGTATCTATTTTATGAGAATTTCCCTAACTCTTCTGTCATGTAGAATTAGTAGCTTTTTCCCTTGGGATCCCACAGTGTTCTAAACTGCATTTGTTTCCTATGTCTGCATCATCATATTAAACTGTAAGTTCTACTTCTCAAATTGTTACGGCCAACTTCAAGATTTGTCTTTGGATCTCCAGCCTGTAGTGCAAAGCCTACCATAAATAGTTTGATAAATAATTGTTCAGTTATTTCATAAGTAAAATTTTTTAAGGATCTGAGCTAAAGTCTGCATAGCATGGTGTTAGATGGGACCCAGAATGTAAGCAAGCAGAAATCAGAATTTAGAGACATTGACATTTATTGTAACTGAGTGACAGAGTCTAATAAACCAAAAGCACTGTTGTGATGTATGAAATGTTGCAAAGATTCATGATGAACTCTGTTAAAAATATCATAGATATCCTCCAGAAGTGTCCTGTCTTGGGCAGGAACAGTTTAGACAAGGGTACTGCTTGTTATGTGTCAGATACTGAGGATAGAGAAGTGAGCAAAGCATGATTCAGTTCAGTTCCTCAGGGAAGTATACGGCCAGATTAGAAGAGTACTTTTTAAAGTTCTTTAAACAGTATTTTTTTGTTTTTACTATTCCCAAGAGTTCTGAAAGTCTTTTTTTTTCTTTTTCATTTTCATTGAAAAAGTTTCTATCAATGTTTGATTTCACTGGAGATGCTAGCTTGTTTTCTCATTTCCCAGAGCTCTTTATAAGTGTCTTGGGGCAGAGCTGATCAAGAGAACCCTTGTCAATAAGCTACTTCTGAAAACTAGAATGGAATATTACCTATTAAAGATAATACCTATAGAAAGAAAATGTGTAAGTTGTAACTCCCCTTGTCTGACTATTTGGAAGTCTGCCAACCCTTCTCTTAACTTGGGAAGAATTTCTTCCAGATGGCAAAACGAATACTCTAGAGACAAAACAAACTCCAAGCCCCTTATTACATAATGATTGTTGGCAGTATATTCCTGTCAATTGAATGATTTACTTTCCCCTCAGTTACTCAAGGAAGAAATAAAAAGTTATCTCTATGTATTTCCATCCTTCACTTCTCTCGTTTGATCAGTCTCAAGGACAAAGAATCCCTCTTCCCAACTTCTTGCTTCCTTAAAATGAGCTCCTTTATTCACAGATGGGGACAGAATTTTCATTAATGTTACCAATCTAATCTTTCAGTACCTTCATTGGCTATCACAATGGGAGAAAGAGGTGACTTACCTAACTGATGAAGTGGGCAGAAGCTTAGGTTATACTATTCTATTAGGTGGGCTAATAGAAAAATAGAAATAGATATCTTAATAGAAACTTAAAGCTCACGCATATTGTCTCACAATGTTTTTTCTCTTTTTTCCTATTCTTAACCTCTCATGTATAACTGTGCCAAGTGTGACAGCCTGTAATCTTACATTCAAAAAAAGTTTAGTTCTGGAAGGTCTGATTAAAATTTTTTCTCTACTATCTCCAGTCCTTCTAAATCTGATTGGCTAAATAATTCATAACAGCTCTTCCCGATATTCCTGAATGCCTTTATTTTGAGGGGGAAAAAAATCAAGAATCATTATGTCACCTTTGACTCCTGCCTCATTCTTTTATTTTGCTTTTTATGGTGTCTTACGATTTGCATAGTAAGGCAGATATTTCATTTTGAGGTCAGTGTTTTCTCACAATTACTCTTAGTTAAGAACCAGGAAGAAGAGATGGTGATTTATTAAACTATTCCAAACCTCCAACAATGTATTGCTTCTATTGATTTTATGTTTTAAATGATTATTTATCATCATATTTTATTCTCTTGCCTTATTTTTAAATATCAAGGTCCCTAGTTTGAATAATGAGAAACGTCTCTCTGAGATTGACGATATCTTAATAGAAACTTCAAAATTGGAAAAGCAGGAGAGCCACCATTTCCGCACTTTGGGAGGCTTAGGTGGGAGGATATTTTGAGGCCAAGAGTTCGAAACTAACCAGGAGCTCAAGACCAGCCTGAGCAACTTAGTGAATCCCTATCTTTACGAATAATATTTTTTTTTAAATTAACTGAGTGTGTTTAAAAAGGGTATCAGCTTATTTCCCAAAACCAAAATGTCATGTTAGCATTGCTATTAGGCATGAAAAAAGAAAAAAAAAATGTGAAAAAGCAAATAGAAAAAAGACTGAAAAAATGGAACAAAATATCCAGGAATTGTGGAACGACTACAAAAGATGAAACATACATACCGTGGAAAGACCAGAAAGAAAAGAGGAAATGAAACAGAGGAAATATTGAAAACAAAATGACTAAGAATTTTCCCCAATTAATATCAGACAACAAACCACAAATGCACTCAGGCACATTATATCCAACTTCAGGAAAAACAAACAAACAATAACAACAGAAACTGAAGGAAAAAATCCTAAAAGAAGCCAGAGCTTGAAAGTCTTGGAAGAAGACTTCAGAGTGAGGCAAATTGCCAGGGGTAAAGAGCTGCATTACATAATGATAAAGGGGTAAATACATCAAAGACATCAAAATCGTTAATCGTCAAAATCGTAAATACATCAAAGACATCAAAATCGTCATCTTTTGTAAAGACATCAAAATCGTTAATGTGTACGTATTCATATAATATTTTGCAATAATCTTATGAAGATTTTTGCCTATTTTCTTCTAGGAGTTTTATATTTTCAGTTTTTGTGTTTTAAATCTTTAGCACTTTTTGAGTTTGTTTTTACTGTATGGTGTAATATAGGGTACTTTTTTTCCTTTACTTTTTTATATGCGAGTATCTGGTTTCTTAGCACCATTTGTTGGAGAAACTATCTTATTCTATAATTGTGGAGGCTTTGTTGAAGATCATTTGACATACATATGTGTTTTTAATTCTAGGTTCTCTATTCCATTTTATTGGTTTCTAAGTATGCTTTTATGCCTGTACATACTGTTTTGAACACTAAAGCTATGTAATACATTTTGAAGTTAGGAAATGTAAGGTCTCCAGCTTTGTTCTTCCCCAAAATTGAGTATTTAGGGGTATTTGTGTTTCCATACTAATTTTAGGACTTTTTCTCTATTTCTTTATAATGCCATTTGGATTTTAATAGGACTTGCACCAAATCTATAGAGTACTTTGGGTAGAATGAATATTTTAACAATATTAAGTCTTCTTTCTATCCATAAATACAAGTTATGTTTCCACTTATTTGTGTCTTAATTTCTCTCTAGTAATACTCTGCAATTTTCAATTAAGAAGTTTTAATATCCTTCATTAGTTTATTACTGAGTATTTTACTCTTTTTAATGCTATTGTAAATTGGATTGTTTTATTAATTTCCTTTTAATATTATTTGATATTGATGTTAGAAGTGTAACTGATTTTTGTATGTTGATTTTATATCTTAAATCTTATGGAATTCATTTATTAGTTACAACAAGCTTTTCTTTTTGTGAATCGTTTTTTCTTTTTGTGATCTTCAAAGTTTTCTACCTATATAGACTATGACATGTGCAAATAGAGATAATATTTATTTGTCTTTTCTAATCTGGATGCCTTTTATTTTTTTCCTCAACTAATTGCTCTAGTTTGTTTTTATGGCACTATGTTGAGTAGAAGCGGTGTGAATGGGCATCCCTGCCTTGTCTCTGATTTTACAGAAAAAACTTTCAGTTTTCTACCATTGAATATGACTTGATATTAGCTATGGGTTTTTTATACAAGGTAGAGAATAATGGCATTTTCACAAAAACCTTCCAGGTTATATGGGATAATTTCTGTCACCTTCTCTAGCGTAAGGCTGTCTTCTCTTTTCAAAGAGATACAGGTCCAAGAGGGAGGGTGAAGAAGAAGTATCATATTGTATGAAAATTAAGTGCTTATTTTTGGAAAATACAATCCACCTTAATAAAGGATATCATTCTAAATAGAAATAAAAGTGGAAAGTTATAATATGTTTATAAATAAGAATCTTCATCAGAAAAGTATTCATTCTCCTAATTAAAGCCTAATTTCTCCAATCAAAATCCCAAGATAATTTAGGTACTCTTAAAAATAATCTTATAACATATATGTGCATTTACAAAGCTCAAAATGGCCATGTCATACCTGAGAAAAAGATTGGGATATTCAGCCTGTAAGATATAAAGATATCTGAACTCACATTGGCCAATGTGACAAAATACATACCCAGAAAGAAATGGGCTTCCCTCGTATACAAGAAAAATTTAAATATGATTAACATAGCATTGAAAATGATTGATGATATGAATAAATAAATAGTACTCAGAAAAAATATTAGTTATATATAGAATAAAATATTAAGTACCAAATTTCAACAATCTGTATAAATATTCCACATGGATTGAATAGGTGTGAGAGGAAACATTAAAAACACTAAAGGAAAACAGGCAGATATCGTAATGACTTCCGAAATAAAGAGATATTTTTAATAAGATTTTTAAAATGCCTATTATAGAAAATCATCTTATGCTTTTAAAATTAAGAATTACAACAGACACAATGAAATAGTTAATGGAGTTCCAAATTCTCTAAAAATATAGAATTGATAAATATTAGAGTTCAGAAGATATATTTAAAAACACTTCCAAAATCACTAAGAAAGGAATAATTACCTAAAAGAAAAATGCAAAAGTAGATAAATACACATCATCATAGGAGCAAACTGAATGATAACTAAAAATATGAAAAGATTCTCAGTCTATTTTTGTAAAGAGCAAAATGACATACAAATTGGACTGCTATATATGTACCAGGAAATGAGTTCAACAATGTTTATTCATATAAAAAATAATTTTTAAAAAGGAAAATAAAGAAAATAACTCCTGAGAAAAAAATTATGAAATTGGCACTCATCTTTCGTGAATCACCATGAAGAATACACGAACCAGAGGAAGAATGATGGGAATTGAGAAAATAAATCACACAAGAAACACAGATTGCATAACAAAGGGATGGGATTGGAAGGTCTGGTGTAGTGCATGACTGCAGCCAGCACCAAACTGTGTAAGAGCTTTAATTATATAGTACCTAAAGAAAGTTGCTTATACTAACAACATTGCAAATCAGTAAGGAAAGCAAGTGGGAATATTTTCATTTTATAAGGTTGAGGGGAAGTAATAGTACATAGGGTAAAGATTAACTTTAGGGAGAGAAGGCTATGTGCTTTTACTCAAAAGATAAAAAACTATACAGAAGCTAAGTGCAAAGAGAAAGAACTATTGTTGTTTTAGGAAGGGAAGAGAAGCAGTTGGGGGTCATTCCTTGAATGCACCTCCTGGGCTGTGGGGGTCTCACAATCCACACTCCACACTCATCAGTGTGACATGCAGCTATACATTTACAAGCCAAACTATGCATGAGTTTTAAGTGCATTTTTGATTTCTGAAAAAATAAATAAAAGCAATGCTAGAAAGCTACCTTCAACATGCCATTTTTCTAAAACTCAAAACAATAAAAGCTAAACTATGTGTTATTTAGGGATAAATCAATAAAATTAGACAAATTCAATATATATGGGTGCATTATCTATTTATATATGTAATGTATATGAATATAAACACAGACACACATATACATGCATATATATATTTTTTTCTATAAGAAAATTGGTGCATGTCTTTATGGAAGCCCAAAATGTCCAATATCTGTATTTGTTAATCTAGAGACTCAGGAGAACTAATGATATAAGTTTCAGTCTGTATCTAAGTCCAAAGGAAAGAAATATAGATGTCCCAGCTTGCATATAGTCAGGTAGAGAGTTGTTCTACAATTTCCAGACTAAATCATGTCTTTCCCCAAACATGAAGCTGAATAGCTTTCATAGTAAAGTTATTTACAGAAATAAAATTTTATATCAGAATTCATAATCTGTAGACTTACATAAATCAGACGAGATCAAACTAATAAAAATATTTGAAAATTATTCTGAAGTAGTATAGTAACAGTAAATTAACATATAGGTGAAAAATAAAAGTAATATTTCAGTAAAAATGCAGGTAGAAGCCAGGTGTGGTAGTGCGTGCCTATAGTTTCTACTCAGGAGGCTGAGGCCAGAGATCACTTGAGTCCAGGAGTTTGAGTCCAGTCTAGACAACATGACCTTTAAAAATAATGCTGGTCAGAAAAGATTGTGAGCAGGGTAGAAAAAATTCATTTTGGTTATGCTATGAATATTTAATGAGATCTTAATAGTTGCAAGTTATATTTATGTATTTATTTATTTATTTATTTATTTTTGAGACAGAGCTTCAAGCTGTAGCCCTGGGTAGAGTGCTGTGGCATCACAGCTTACAGCAACTTCCAACTCCTGGGCTCAAGTGATTCTCTGCCCTCTGCCTCCCAAGTAGCTAGGACTACAGGCAACTGCTACAACGCCTGGCTATTTTTTGGTTGCAGCTGTCATTGTTGTTTGGCAGGCCCGGGCTGGATTCGAACCCGCCAGCTCAGGTGTATGTGACTGGCGCTTTAGCCGCTTGAGCCACAGGCTCTGGGCCAATAGTTGCAATTTATTTTAAGACAATCCAAGACAAACTAAATGTAATTCTGAACTCAAGAATCTTAAAAGGTGGTAAATGTGATTAGAGGCCATCAAAGTCAACAAGTCTTACAAGAAGTACTATAAGTCTTACAAGAAGTACTGCCTAACCCCTCTGCCTCACTCATGGGATTTTAACAGCTGCCAGCCATCGCGATTCTTTTTTGTTGTTGTTGGGGATTCATTGAGGGTACAAGAAACCATGTTACACTGATTTGTTAGATAAAGTCCCTCTTATAATTGTGTCTGGCCCCCAAAAGGTGTGTCACACACCAAGACCTCCACCCCCTCTTTTCTTCCCTCTCTCTGCTCTTCCCTTCTTCCACCCCCTCCCTCTTTCCCTCTCTCTATTCTTCCTTTTCTCCTCCTCCTTCCTTCTTCTGTCTCTGCTCTCCCCTTACCGCACCCCCACCATGTACTAGGTCATTAATTATCCTTATATCAAGATTGAGTCCACAGGATTCATGCTTCTCCATTCTTGTGATGCTTTACTAAGAATAATGTAGTTATTATCCAGGTTAATACAAAGGATATAAAGTCACCATCTTGTTTAATGGCTGAATAGTATCACATGGTGTACATATACCACAGCTTGTTAATCCATTCCTGGGTTGGTGGGCATTTAGGCTGTTTCCACATTTTGGTGATTGTAAATTGAGCTGCAATAAAAAGTCTACTTCAAGTGTCCTTATGGTAAAAGGATTTTTTTCCTCCTGGGTAAATGCTCAGTAATGGGATTGCAGGATCAAATGGGAGGTCTAATTTGAGTTCTTTTAGTTATTCTACCCTCCAGAAAGATTGTATTAGTTTGCAGTCCCACCAGCAGTGTAAAAAAGTATTTCTTTCTCTCCTCATTCACGCCAGCATCTACAGTTTTGAGATTTTGTTATGTGGGCCATTCTCACTGGGGTTAGATGGTATCTCAGCATGTTTTGATTTTCATTTCTGTAATAATTAGGGATGATGACCATTTTTTCATATTTTTGTTAGCCATTCGTCTGTCTTCTTTAGACAATATTCTATTCATGTCTTTTGCTCATTGATATATGGGATTGTTGGATTTTTTTTCATGTGTATTAGAGTTCTTTATAGACACTAGTTGTCAAGCTTTTGCCTGATTCAAAATATGCAAATATCCTTTCCCATTGTGTATTTTGTCTATTTGCTTTGGTTGTTGTCTCCTTAGCTGTACAGAAGATTTTCAGTTTAATTAAGTCCCATTTGTTTATTTTTGTTCTGTTGCAATTGCCATGGAAGTCTTCTTCATAATGGTCTGGATATCCACATGTGAAAGACTGAAACTGGATCTGCACCTTTCTCCACTCACGAAAATTGATTCAAGATGGATAAAAGACCTAAATTTAAGGCATGAAATGATAAAAATACTTAAAGAAAGCCATTGCAATTTTTATTGACGAAATGTCCTTCAAGCTGCTTGATCTAGACAGATTTAACTGAATGCTTTGTGGGATTTCCCTGTAACCTAATGTTCCATCCATGGATTTTCCTGGGAACATTCATTAATGAATGACTTGCATGTAAGTCCTCATGTCAAGATTTTCTCCTGGGAAGTCAACCTAAGTCAAGTACAGAATAAAACTGCAGGTTCTGAGAAAGAGGAGATAAGGTTCAATGGAAAAGCAACCTTGTTTGCTTATGTATGTCATGTGGAGCAAAATCATCTTGACTTTGCTGTGAGAGTTTTATTGCTCTCCCTTTTGGAGATAAGTATATGTATTAATTATTAGCTCATGTTAAGGATAGTATCTGGTCAATGTGCCCAATTTTAAACACTTTTCTTTGTTGCCTTAAAAAATCAAATCTATTGAGATCATTATATTCAATTATGATAAGAATGAACTCAAATGATTAATACTCACAGGGAACTGCCATTTTTTTAATAATGACTATGTAGCTTATCCATGTGAAAAGCAATTCAGGAATCTTTCTGCCTTTTTGCTAGTTCAATTATAGTATGAAAAGTTTAGATTGATTAACATGAGATTCATGTAAACACTGTTACGTTTGCTACAGTGATGAATTTCCATTTATCAGATCAAAGGAAATCAACTCCAACAATTGGTAGACATTCTTTATTTTTTTCCCTCCTCAGAAGTATGGTTTGACTTAAATTCTAGGAAATAATTTAGTATATTTTATCACATAATGAAATATTTTAAATGTCACAAGAAACACTAATTATCTTCAACAAATAAATGTAAAATTGCTTGGTGATAGAGTTTGTTTTAAGTGGTGGAGAATTTTCTACCTGACAGAACTGGATTAATTCATGTTGTTACCGCAAATTATCTAGACTGTCTGAAATATGTTAAAAGAGGATAGATTTCATGCTCTGGGACTTGAGGATCAACAATGCATCCTTTGAAAAGGACTGTTATGTCCACTATTCTTTTTTGTTTGCAGTTTTTGGCTGGGGCTGGGTTTAAACCCGCCACCTCTGACATATGGGGCCGGTGCCCTACTCCTTTAAGCCACAGGTACCACCCACGTCATGTCCACTATTCACAAGAATTACCAACCTCAAATAGCATCTGTGCAGCATGAGGAGCTGACGGATCTTCAGTTGTGTGCCGAAACTACGTCTAACTTCTATTATTGAATAATAGGTATAAATGTTGGTAAAGTTTCTGACTAGGCATATAATTTTTGGCTGCTTACAGCCAAACTAAATCACATCAAATCAGCAGAAATTTACAGACTAAAATATGGCTAATTGTCCTAAACTACACAAATGGAAGAAGTGAGTTATAACAGGTCAGACTTACTGAATCATGTTTAGATTACATTTCCAAATCTGGAATCTTAGTAGTCTGAATCTTTTACAGGAAGAAATGTGGGACTTATGAACTCAATCTTATGTATATGACAAAGTATTGATGCAATTTTAAAAAGCTTTATATTTATTTTTCCTGCATAGTAATAAATCTCTAGTTGTTCTGGATTTGCATTCTACCATATAGGAGAAAGCTTTCCAGTGTTCCTATCAGGACAGAAGAAGCATGAGGAGGAATGGGACAGCACAATGTTGGAGATGTGGCTGAATGCTGGGTAGGGGCAATAAGTCTTTTCTTTTTCTCTCCCTCTCCTTCTTTTTCAGAAATTGTGTCAGCATATTAGGAAAGAACCTATTTTGTCCAAATGGTAGAAGAAAGTAGCCTGAGGGAAAAGTGGTGACAGGAGAGTAGTGGCCAGAAAACAGTACAAAGATAACAGGGGAGTGACTAAATGCGTGTCACAGGCTTTGGTGCATGTCCATGGGGGTTTTCCAACTCCATTTAGAAAACAACCAACTATTCAAAAACTTAGCAACACATTTCGTCTTGACCAGATCCCTAAAAACTTCACAGAAGTTTTTAAATTCATTCACTTACTTATTCATTCATTCAGAAGATACTTGAGTACTTTTATGTGTAAAGTAATCCACCAAATATAGGGAGAAACACTGCAAAACTACTAGAAAAAAAAAAAAAACGGGAAAAACAGCCCAACAGTGATCATGGTGAGCATTTTTTAGAGTTCACCTCAAAAGCATAGGTAACAAAAGCAAATATAGACAAATAGAATTACATAAAACTAAAAATCCTATAAACAGCAAAAAAATAAAAAATCAGTCAACAGAGTAAAGAGACAATGTATGGACTGGAAAAAAATTTTAAGCTATACGTCTGGTAAGGGATTAATTTCGAAAATATATAAGAAACTGAAACATCTTTCTAGAAAGGAGATAAATAATCTGATTAAAAATTGAGCAAAGAACCTGGATAAACATTTTTTAAAATAAAACATACAGGGTGGAACCTGTGGCTCAGTGGGTAGAGCGCCGGCTCCATATACAGAGGGTGGCAGGTTCAAGCCCCGCCCCAGTCAAACTGCAACAAAAAATAGCCGAGCGTTGTGGCAGGCGCCTGTAGTCCCAGCTGCACAGTAGGATGAGGCAAGAGAATCTCCTAAGCCCAGGAGTTGGAGGTTGCTGGGAGCTGTGACGCCAGCAATAAAGTAAGACTCTGTCTCTACCAAAAAAAAAAAACAAAAAAAAACACAAGACATACAAAAGCTAACAGACATACAAAAAGGTTCTCAGTGTTACTGATCGTTAAGGAGATATAAATTAAATCTGTGATGAGACATCACCTCACACTTGCTAGTATGGCTAATTTAGAAAATTAAAAAAAAAAACTGTGTTGGCAAGGATACAGAGGAAAGGGACCTCTCGCACACTGGTGATGGGAACATAAATTACTACAACCATTAGGGAAAACAGTATGGTGATTTCCTCAAAAAACTAAAAATAGTGTGAGGATAATTTCCATATTTATGTCTACAATTTGGTTAAAACATCCTAGGTGTCATCATGAACTCTGCCGAATTTGTGGAACTATTAAATGTATAATTTGTAGACATAAAGATTTGATTAACCCTCCCTCTATCGAACCATCCCCCTCCCTTCCCAACCTTCTCCCCTTCCCTTCTTCATCCTGGGCTATAGCTGTGATCCATCTGTCATATGAAAGTGTGAGTTTTATAATAGTACTGAGTACATAGGATATTTTTTTTCCATTCCTGAGATACTTTACTAAGAATATTTTCCAGTTCCATCCATGTAAACATGAAAGAGGTAAAGTCTCCATCTTTTTTTAATGCTGCATAGTATTCTATGGTATACATATACCACAATTTATTGATCCATTCATGGGTCGATGGGCACTATATAAGTCTTGTATATATAAGTCTACATACAAGACTCATGTATATATGACTTAATAATAATAAAAAAAGGAAAGTTAAGACTTGATTGCTTTCCAGTTTAATGAAAGCTTAAATATCCCTGCAAACTCACAATCTCTGCCAGCGGAACTGATTGTGTTGTGAATAGTACAGATTGATTTGAACACAAAGCATTTTGTGTAAGGAGAACTCCTTCCTCTTAAAAGAAGTCTGTCTGTTTGGAGGGAGTTATAGTCATTTAGTAAAAGTTAAATTTCAGTAGTTCTTAATCATTTTCCCCTTTACTCCAACACTCTCTTATTCTGCTGCCACAGTGCAAGCATAGTTTGGTATTTTTGTTATTGCCTTTTTTGAGATATAATGTATCTGTATTTACATATGTGTGTGCATATTGGCAGTCCTTTTGTGGCTTGGAATGGGGGTGACATAATTTTCTCCAGTTTAATAGGAGTGCTTGACCCAAATTAGCCATATTTAAGATACTGCTGCTCTTTATTTAAAATTAAATTTTGGGCACAGGAAGCATATAAGAATATTTAGTTTCTTTTGAAAGTCAGAATTTCAGAGAACCTTTCTAATCTGGGGGCTTTAAACCATAAATCCAAATGTGAATTACTTGTGAGCAGTTAATGATCTGCATTAGAATTTTGCAATCTGATAAGAAAACTGAGTAAATGGCTGCCTTTAATTCTAAAGTTTGTAATTAATTTTTTTTAGGACAACACTTTATTCCATAAAATAGAATAAGCGTTTGCATTTTTTTTAATTTACTCTTTAATCATAAATACTTTTTAGCAAAGCCCAGGTCCTTGGTCCACATAGTGTGATGTAGGTGTGTTTTGGACAGCACTTTTGGTCCATTATTTGTACAAATCAATAATCTGGATTTTAGTACATGGTTTTACAAAGGCAGCAGTCCATCACTGTGTGTTTGACATGATTGCAAGAGGGACTTTACCTAACAAATGCAACCAGTGTAACCTGGCTTATTGTACCCTCAATGAATCCCCAACAATAAAAAAAAAAAAAAGTTCCTAGAAGAACACAGTGCTTTTATGTTAGAAATGTAAGTTTTAAAAGTGGCATTTTTGCCTTCCAACAAGTTTTCTGGGACTTTTAAATTTTTATTACTATTATTGCTGATTTATGATTATGGTCAGAAACTCCCCTCCCCTACCCACTTGTTTTTCCCCACAGAGAAGATCTAGAGAAATAACAGCTTAATCTCCTGACATCTTTGGTGGTGGTGTATGTACGTACATCCTTGCTCCGGGTGTGCTCTTAATGTGGATTCGTTCCACTCAGTGGCCCCTTGGGGTTTGCAAGTCAATGATGTGTTATCATAGAAGGGCCAGTCATTCGTGTTCGCTTGTGGATGTAAGTAATAGCAGTCCTTATCCATAGAGTCCTTCTGTGGTTTATTTCTGCAAGGTTGTTTTAAACGGAAATATAACTAACTGCAAATGTGATTGATTGATCAATAAAACAGCTGCTCTCACTTTGTCTTGGAGGAACCCTGGTGGTTTGACAGCCAGGGGAAAGGCCGTAGGTGAAACTAGTCTCTTGGGAGGATTGGAAATCGCACCTGCTGTTTGGGCAGAGACCAAATGTGCATGCTGTCAAAGAAACACCAGAGGTTTGGATGGGAGGTCCAAGTGACCATTGTGTGGCTGTTCTTAACCTTCCTTCACATCCTTTCCAGGCCTCACTGTGCATGGTTTGCTGAATCCCATTTTATTTTATTTTTTTTTTTTTGAGTAGAAACTAATTTTTTTATATCTATGTTGCTTTCTAATACAATTTTATTTTTGTTGACTTTTTTTTTATTAAATCATAACTGTATACAATGATATGAATCCCATTTTAGCCTTCACAAAGGCTTGTGCTTGTGCTATGGGATGGTAATGGCTGCTCACCATGTAAACACAGTACCTCAGTTTTCTGTCTGCATCTGTGGTCACCCTGTGTCCAGGGCTTCACTTCGGGCATCCAGGGCTGAGCTTCTTTCTGAAAGCAGTGTGATACTCGAGACACAGGTGCTCCTTGTGTATGTGAACAGGTGTTCTACAGATCTGTGTGTTTCCCCATTGACTATTAAGAGTCCCTACATGCAAATCTCAAAGCTGAACATGGTTTCTTGAGCCCAGACTGACATTAATGGCATAAGAGTCTGTGAGCGTGTCCAGCGCGCACAGCCTGTGCAGAACTTGGCACAGTGAGTTTGGACTGAAAAATAAAGCTCATTTTGAACTATCCTGGGGATTGGGTCAATTGAAACATTTCTAGCATTGCCTACTGACTTGCATTCTGGTTTTTCTGCAAGCAACTTTAGTGAGTTTAATTTACCATGTGATCTCCCAGTCTCTGGATGAATGCAGCATTATGAGGACCATGAGCAGGACTTTAAGCATTGTTCCATTTAGTGCCTTTAGGGTAAGGGAAGGGGAAGGGTTTTTGGTGTTTTTTTTTTTTTTTTCCCACCTTTTCCCCCATTCTGTTTTTTGTTTTTTGGGGTTTTTTTTTGGGGGGGGCATCTTACACCATACTTAAAGACTCTGTGACTGATTCTGCTCCTGGCCAACGTATCCTGGGCTTCATTTTAGGCTCGTGTTTCAGATCTGCATGCATTGCTTGCATTTTTCTGGTATCTGAATGTTGGTTCCTGGTTCTAGAAATTCAACACTAATTTCCAACATTATCATAGGACTGGTGGCAACATGAGACGTGAATCCATGTATAAAATTTATCGGCCTTTCTCATTTACCTGCTCTAGTATTATTGTATTGTGTGCACGTGTGTGTTTCTAATGTCAGGCTGCCATGTAAAACTTCAGAGGAAAATCTTAAAAGCAGACCGTCCTTTTTTGCATGCTTTATTCTAAGTAGAACGTTCAATGTAAATAACTAAAACTGCATGTTAACAATATTTAGGTGTTTTGTTTTATTTTTGTTTTCAGTTCACTGTATATTTGCTTACTGTGCTATTTTAGTGGTTGTCGGATGAAAAAACACTGATGAAGCAAAAGTAGTGCCAACACGAGGTGATTTTCCAGTAGTAAATGTCAACTTGCATTGTGGTTTTTGAAGGGAAATGCTTTCTTTAAAAAAATCACAGTTACTTCTAAACCACATTTCATTTCTATTGTCATTTTATGTGCCAAACTGCAAAGTGCACTGGGCTTGACTCTCTGAACGCTATAGACCCATTAAAGACTGTTTGGATTGTCACAAATTGTAGTGCCTGAAAACACTCTTAAGGTGATTGTCTTAAAAAGACACGAAAGTTCTCCAAAGACAAAACAGGAACAACTATTGTAACAAAATTATGGTTGACATTTCTGTGGTCCCTTGGAAATGCCGTGCTCTGTTTTCCATCATTAGTGCTGTTTGAATGACTGTGTATAGTTCAGAGGGCTTTGTGTTCACATTTTAGAATTAGGTAAATGACCTCATCTTTTGAGCCCGAATTCGTTTTTAATTTTAATTTTATTTTATACAATGTGTAAACAATTCCCTGTTCTCTGCATTTAGAAGTATACACAATATAAATTTATTAATTCATAAGTAAATTTTATAATTTGGATATGACTCTATGCTATCCTTAAAACATTTAAAATATAGCCAGATGTTGTGGCAAGTGCCTATAGTCCCAGCTACATGGGAGGCTGAGGCAAGAGAATCACCTATGCCCAAGAACTCGAGGTTGCTGCGAACTGTGATGGCACAGCACTCTACTGAGGGTGACAAAGTGAGACTTTGACTCTTAAAAAAAAAAAAAGCATTTAAAATAAACCCTTTTTGTGAGAAAAAAAACAAAAAACTAAAAATAGAATTACTATATGACACAGCAATCCCACTTTGGGGTATTTACCTGCAATTCACAATAGCCAAGTTACATGTCCATCAAGGGATGAAATAAAGACAATGTGGTGTATACAATCAGCCCTCTGTATTTCTGGGTTCTGCATTTATAATCAGAATTATATAAACTGCATTTATATTCAATCAACTGCAGTTTAAAGCATTCAAAAATGAATAAATAACAGACAACAATAAATAATACAAATAAAAATTTAAGTATTTTTATAGCATTTATATTGCATCAGGTATTATAAGGAATTTAGAGGATTTAAAGTATACAGAAAGATGTATATAGGTTATATACAAATACTATCCCATTTTATGTAAGGGACTTGAGCATCCCACAGATTTTCCTATGGAGGGACATGAGGAACTAATTCTCCATGGCCACAAGCAATGACTGTAGACACAATGGAACGCTATACAGCCTCAAGAAGAAGGAATAAATTCTGCCATTTTTGATATGAGTGGAATATGAGAAAATCATGCTATGTGAAATAATCATGCTATGTGAAATAAGCCAAATATATAAAGACAAATGCTATATGTTCTCACTTATACTTAGAATCTACAACAGTGGAACTTGTAGAAGCAGAGAGTGGAATGGTTACCAGAGGCCGATGGGTGAGGTTGAATGGTTACCAGAGGCCGATGGGTGAGGTTGAATGGAGATGTAATAATCAAAGGATAAAAATACTGAGCTAAATAATAGGGATACATTTGATTGCTTTTTAGATCCATAGAATAGCATGATGAATATAGTTAATATTTATAAATTTCAAGTGCTTTCATCACAAAAAATGTTAAATATTTGCAGGGAGACATATGGTCATCACTTGATTTAATCATTCCACATGGGTATTCAAAGATTATAACACCACTATACCCCTTAAAATATACAACTATGATTTTTCAATATTCCAAAATTATAAGGAAAATAACACATATCTCTCTGTGTTATATGTGATTTCATTTTTTCAGGATGTCTTTAACCATCACACAATGTACCAGGACAAGACTTATTTCAAAAGATCGGAAGAATGAAACGCATTTATGGATTTGAGTTGTCAGTAAGATCTTTGCAGTAAAAACTGTCAATTCAAATGGCTTTCTGAAAAACACTTTCAATTAGGATCACTGTGGATAATTTCTAAGCCTTGAGGACATTATTACTGAGAAATCCTGGTAGAAAAGAAGATAAAAAAGAGGTCAACTTGCTAGCATAGTAATTTTTAAAAAATGATGAAAGAATGTAAGTCAAATAATTCTTCATATCTGAAAGTATGTAATTGATACCTTATTTACCATAAGTAATCAGTATTTGTATTAGTCACTTCTTACTACTTACCATTCTCAGGAGTGTCCCTTAATCATGTCCTAAACCAAGTGCCTAGTCCTAATTACAAAATAAGATTGTTTAGGGTACTGAATACCTGTGTCTTCATTACTCCAATAGTTTTTTATTAAACTTTTTCATCATATGCCTCTGAAACCCCACACTGCAGGACAGAAATCTTCTGATGGGTTGGTCTTTGCAAAATGTTTAGTTAATGTCTTAAAGTGGTTTTGAAGTTTTTTGTTTGTTTTGTTTTTTTGTTTGTTTGTTTTTGAGACAAAATCTCACTTTGTTGCCCTGGGTAGCGTGTTGTGGTGTCATACCTCACGGCAACCTTGGACTCTTGGGCTCAAGTGATCCTCTTGCCTCAGCCTCCTGAGTAGCTGGGACTACAGGTGCCTGCCACAACGCTCAGCTACTTTTAGAGATGGGATCTCACCTCTTGCTTAGGCTGGTCTCAAACTCCTGAGCTCAAGCAAACCACCCACCTCAACCTCCCAGAGTGCTAGGATTGCTGTGCCTGGCCTTAAGTCCATTTTTAATTATAAACTTTTGCTATAAAGGGACCTTTTAGTTTTTGCTTGTGTAGCCTATGGTATTTAATTCAAGCCACAAAGCTGCTATTTTTTTCCTAATTCAATCCATTTTCTTTTTCATGCAAAAATAGCACCAATGACACTTACAGTTTAAAGTAGATTAATATTTTCCCGTAACCAGTTTCCATGAAAAAATCAAGGTAGATTTTCCCTAGAATAACACTGGCTTCTTCCTATTTCTTTACTTACCTTGATAGTAAGGAGTGGAGTGCCTTGGAGAGCATTTGTACATATGTGTGACTCAGCACTGCTCTTCTTTCACGTGGGTTGTCTCCTAAAGTACTAATTATTTCATTGGATTAAACCTTATCATGGCAACCCTGCTATTATTGTATATATGAGGGGTCTTCAAAAAGTTCATGGCAAATGTGCATTACAAAGAAACTATGCATGGATTTCAAAATTATTTTGCATGAAATTAAACTCATAATAACTTATGATACATCTGAACATGATGTAGTTGAGTCAGTAAGAACAATAATACATCATTTTTAAAAGAGCTCTATCAGAGTAATGTAAATTCTGCTAAAAAAAAAAAAGGAGGCAAAAACAAGCATCAAATTTATGGCAAAGCTTGGGTGGAAGAATGGTAAAATCATTATGCACTATGAAAAGTTTATGGCGGTGATGCCCTAAGGAAATCAGAAGTTTACAAATAGATAACTCATTTAAAGGAGGGATGAGATGATATTAAAGACGGAGCCCATGCTGGCAGACCATCTACTCCAATTTGTGAGGAAAAAATTCATCTAGTTCATCACCTAATTGAAGAGGACCAATGATTAACAACAAAAATAACAGCCAACACCACAGACTTCTCAACTGATTTAGCCTACACAATGGAAACGGAAAATTTGAGCAAACTTTCTACTCAGTGAGTGCTGAACCCTTGTGCCCAGGTTAGCTGAAGACAAGGTTATAGTTTTTATTGGAAATCTTAAACAGATGGGATCAAGATACTGAAGCATTTATCAAAAAAAAAATATATATATACACATATATGTGTGTATATATGTACACACACATTTTTATATTATTTCATATATATATATATATAAACAGGAGATGTTAAACATGGCTTTAACAGTATGATCATAAAGACAAAGTACAATCAAAGCAATGGCTACTAAGACATGAAAGACCCCCGGTCAAAGCAAAGGTGGACCAGTTAAGAGCAAAGTCACAGAAACAGTGCTTTGTGGATGCTCAAGTTATTTTGCTTGCTGACTTTCTGGAGGGCAAAAGAATGATACCATCTCCTTATTCTGAGAGTATTTGGAGAACGTTAGCCCAAGCTTTAACAGAAAGACACCTGGGAAAGCTTCACTAGAGAGCAGTAATTTTGTACCACAACGTTCCTCCTTAGTCCACAAACGAGGCAAAATTTGCAAGTATTTCAGCAGGAACCCATTTGACATTCACCCAGCCATAATTTGGCTCCTTCTGATTTCCTTGTTTTTCCCAATCTCACAAAATCTCTAAATGGTGTTGATTTTTCTTTAACTACTGAGGTAAAAAGACTACATTACTAAATTCCCAGAACCCCTAGTTCTCTAGAGCCTGGACTACATGGCTGATATCAACACTTACTACCTTGGTAGAGCTCATGCTAAGAAATAAAGTTTACATTTTTCATTATTATCTTTTAATTCCATTTTCCATGAATTTATCGAAGTCCCCTTAAATATGCATATTTGAATAACATGTAACATATAAATAGCTTGTACTGTTATTATTTATATGTATTATTATATTATTGTTTGAACTGGGTAATTATAAACTGACCATTGGCAAAGTGAGTTGCCACTTATTATCACTCCATAAAATTGGTCCACTACTGTATACACAGGATGTGTATTATCAGTTCCTCATTAAAGTATTTAAAGTTGATTCTTTTTAATCACCTTTATACAGGGAAAACCTTGTATCTTATGGTTTTGGAACAATAAATAAGTGGTTTCTCCATACTAGAACAAGTTCACATAATCTGGGTGAGTCATAAACTGTATTAGGAAAGTAAAAATTATCTATGCAGGTTTTAATAAGGAACACTTGGGGATAAAAGTGGTCTCTCACCACAGTGGTCTTTTAATTCTACAAAATAAAACAATATTAACAAAGTACATGACCAGAGGTCTCTGAAATTTATGTTCAGTTTCTACATTTAGAATTACTCCACTAAAGGTACATGGTGTTATCCAGTGACTTGTTCTTCTCAGAAAAGGCTACATGGACGAACCTCTGATATAAAGGCTATTATACACCAATAAATCTATTTAACAAGAAAAAAGGACAAGAAAACCTGATGCGAGAAGGGGGCTATAGGAACATACTGTAGATCAGGGGTCCTCAAACTATGGCCCGCAGGCCACATGAGGCCCACCGAGGATATTTATCCTGCCCGCCGGTTGTTTTTGCCACAGCTGTCTGTCCTGCTTAGTAGCTGACTTGTCCCGCCCGGGGCCACAGTGTGCATGTGTGGAATGTGTGCCAACTCTCCAACTCCGACTCCGTTCCTTCTGTCTCTCCCCACCCGGTGTTACTGCTGTCCTGCTTAGCAACCCACTGTCTGGGCTGTAGTGCACATGTGTGGAATGTGCCCCACACTCTCCAATTCCCCTCCTACTCTCCGACTCCGCAGCTCCTTCTGTCTCTCGACTCCTCATCTCAGTCTCTGATATAATCAGAGGAGTCACCAGGTTGCCTGTACAGAGCCTGCAGCTGCCTAAGGACCAAGGTAAGAACAAGTCAGGATTTTTATTTTTTTTTTAAGTTAGGAGGTCTTTTTTTTTTTTGCAGTTAGTAGGGCCTTTTTTTGCAGTTAAGGGGGGCCTTTTTTCTGAAGTTAGGAGGTCTTTTTTTGCAGATGGAGGCACCTTTTTTTGAAGTTCGAAGAGCCTTTTTTTTGAAGTTAGGAAAGCCTTTTGTTTTTAAGTTGGTTAGTTGGTTGGGGGTAGTTTCTAGGGGGTTGCATCACAGTGATAACGCAAATAGTCAGTGCTCAGTGCTAATGCAAATTGTCAGTGCTCAGAGGTAATGCAAATAGTCAGTGCTCAGTAGTTATGATAATTACAAGTGCTCAGTGTCAATGCAAATTGTTAGCACTCAGTATTAATACAAATTGTCAGCACTCAGTGTTATCGCAAATGGTCAGTGGTCAGTGTTAATGCAAATGGTCAGTGCTCAGTGTTATCGCATAAGGGCCCCAAACTGGTAATCTGCCTAGAGCCCCATGGGAACTTAATCTGGCTCTGCAGACAGCCGAGGAATAGGAAATCCAATTTAATTGCGAGTAAGTGCATTTATATTCTGATTGCTATTCAGTTGTGTATGATGTTGTATGTTGTGTGCTGTGTAAGCCCCAGTTCACATTGTTGCAATCTCTGAGCAGTGCGAGTTCAGCCATATGCTTGTACGGCTGAACTCACATTAGATTTGGAAGAAAAAAGGCATATGTGCCTTCTCTTTTCCTGCAGTGAAATCTGATCACATGGGTCTTCTCACCCATGAGATCAGATTCTTGTGCGAGTTCACAGATCTCAGTACGGTTCGCACAGGATAGTGTGAACTGGAAAGGTGGTGGAGGAACTGGCTCTGTAATTGTGCCTGTTCCTGCACCACACCAGTGTGAGCCTGAGGTAAAAGTGGAGTTCCACCATATGGGCACTGGCGAGGCTGAAATGATGTGGACTGGCAAGGCTGCATTGATGACACTGATCAGACTGCATCAATGAGCAGTGCAGTCTATATGTCTCTGTGTGAGCAAAGTTACTGCTGGTACATTGTTTTTGGAGGGATATATATATATATATACACACACACATATATATATGTATGTGTATTTTACTAATAGCAATTTGGAATCCCTAGGAAACAATGATATCAAGAAAGAGAAAAATTGACTCGGAGTGTAGGATATTCAAAGAACAGTGGACTTATAAGTACTTTTTCATGCAGTACAAGGAAAGAGCTGTGTGTTTGATATGCAGAATAAAGCATCTGTGTTCAAAGAATACAATTTGTGTCGACATTATCAAACTCAGCATAAAGATAAATATGATAGTTTGGTCAGAGAAGTGAGAAAAGATAAAATATTAAAACTGAAATATACATTGACAACTCAGCAAAATACTTTTGTGAAGCAGAAACAGCTAAATACTTCATCACTGAGAGCAAGTTTTCAAGTTGCCAAGATAATAGCGTGCACTGGAAGACCATTTGTGGAGGGAGAATTTGTTAAGGAATGCCTTCTTTCTGTTGCCAAAGAGATGTGTCCAGAGAAGGCTGATTTATTTAGTACAGTGAGTCTTTCAGGGCCCTCAATTACACAAGGATTGAAGAAATAGGAGACAATTTTCATCAGCATTTGCAAAATTCTGCCAAAAACCTTTCCTATTTTTCCTTGGCACTTGACGAAAGTAATGATGTTCATGATTCTGTACAACTTCTAATTTTTATTCATGGTACAAATGACTATTTTGAAGTCACAGAAGAACTTGCTGCACTGCAAAGCATCAAAGTAACAACTACAGGAAAGGATATTTATGAAAAGGTTTGCCAAACTGTGAATAGTTTAGAGCTGGACTGGGCAAAACTAGCCAGTGTGACAACTGATGGTGCTCCTAGCATGGTGGGGTCTAAGAAAGGAGTAATTGCTTGCATTAACCAAGAGATGGACAAACATAACCATTCTCATCCAATAGCCATACACTGCCTCATCCATCAACAAGCGCTGTGAAGTAAATCACTGAAGTGGGACTCTGTTATGAAAACTGTGGTATCTTGTGTTAACTTCATTAGAGGTAATACACTAAACCACAGACAACTTCAGGAATTTCTGTCTGAGCTAAATGTTTCCCGTGAAGATGTTCCACACCACACAGAAGTCTGTTGGCTGAGTCGAGGGAGAATTTTGAAACATTTCTATGACCTACTTCCACAGATTACAGCTTTTCTGTTTTCAAAAAACAAGTACCAGAGCTCAATGATGCAGAATGGAAATGGCACCTTGCCTTTTTGATAGATGTAACAGAGCTACTCAACAATTTCAATGTGCAACTTCAAGGAAGGGAGAAGCTCATCTGTGATATGTAATCACATGTTAAAGCATTTGAAGGAAAATTAGGCCTCCTCATCAAACAAGTGAAGGAGGAAAATTTCTGCCATCTCCCCACAACTCAAAATCTGTTAGCAGAAAATTTATTGGTTGCATTCCCAAATAAAACATGTGTGGATTGACTGGAAAAGTTGCAAAAGGAGTTCCAATTTAGATTTAAAGAGCTTCATCTCCATGAACAGGACATACAGCTTTTCCGTAACCCATTTTCTATTGACATTGAAAATGTGGATACGATTTACCAAATGGAACTGGCTGAACTGCAGAATTGTGACTCTCTGAAAAACGCATTCAAGTCAAGCAGCTTTCCTAATTTCTATGCATCTCTCCCCTCTGAGACATATTCTAATCTCAGGAACCATGCACTCAAAATGGCAACCATCTTTGGTAGCACTTATGTCTATGAACAAACTTTTTCCAGAATGAAACATCTGAAATCCCCAACCAGATCTAGATTAACTGATGCACACTTGCATCACTTGTTACACCTAGCAGTGACAAATATGGAACCGAACATCGACCATCACATTAGCCAAAAGCAGGCCCATAGTTCCCATCGAAATACTGGTAAGTTTGTTGATTTAACTTTACTTGTTCTTCATTTTAAATATTGTATTTGTTCCCATTTTGTTTTTTTACTTCAAAATAAGATGTGTGCATAGGAATTTGTTCATAGTTTTTTTTTAATCTATAGTCCAGCCCTCCAATGGTCTGAGGGACAGTGAACTGGCCCCCTGTTTAAAAAGTTTGAGGACCCCTGGTGTAGATGGATCTGGTTGCTAGTAACCAGGGCAAACTAAGGGCATTGGAATAGTTAGATGGGGTAAGTCTGCAAAAATAACAGCCCTGCACAGAAACGGAAGCAGAGCAGGTTTTCAGCCTATGCGAGGGACTAATGAAAACTCTAAATTATGTTCTTGTCTGTATAGAGAAATTCTCATTTTACACGTACTCAGAGCCAAAATAGGGAGGAGGAATATTCAAAGAATCTTATTAGTCCACATCTATAGTCCATCCACAATGTAGATTTGAATGTGGCTCAATTTTATTTTAAAGTCACGATATCATTTTTCACAAACTCCAGTGTAAACTAGACAGATTCATGTGTAGTAATAATTTACACCCATAGCAAAGATAGAATCTTGACACCAATAATCGTAGTTTAAAAGGGTGAAAGGGATGGCCGTATTTTGGGTGTCATAAACTGACACACTGAATTTTCAGTTTCCACTGGGAATTAGCTAGTATCTAGTCTACCTTTTCTAAACAAAAAGTCCTGTGCTACCTCTATCTTGAATTTTATCTTTTGTCTCACTCTGTGTCTCATTCATGCTGACAATTTTTATTCTCTATTTAGTGCATTTTGGACATTTGATTAGAACACAGGTTTCTAAGTGTAGGTCTTTTCTCAATTTACTTACATGCATAACATCTAAATTGAGTTGTGGGTGACAGTAATTACACAAGAATAATTGTTGAAAATTTGAAATGATAATTGAATATTTTATCATTTATGCATTTTCCTTTCTTTTTTACATGTATATATTTTTATCTTCCTGAAAAATATTTAAGCCCTTTTAGAGTAATACATAATATTTGTATTCTTTGCCCCTTCAATCAAAATAGTTCAAAATTAAGTAGAAAATAGATATTCTAAAACTGCTTATGTTCCATTGCATATCTATATTCACCTAATCTAATTCAATAAAGAGTAAATCTGTGCTAACAGGACTCAAAATAGATATTAAAAGCAGTTTAATAATGCCCAAATTTTAATGAGACTGTAGCAGTTCATAGAACTGATAGTAACATAATAAAATAAAAACAATAATAATAAACATTCATTAAATACCCAAGCAACATTCTAAGCACCAGTAATATAGAAATAAATCAGACTACAACCTCTGCCTTCACAGAGCTTACTGTCCAGTGTTAGAAGGCAGACAATAAACTATAAAATATAGATAATATTAGATGATGATAGGTGCTACAGAGAAAAATAAAACAGAAGAGAAGGCAAAGCATTGGAATATTGCAATCTTCAACAGTACAATCAGGTAAGAAAGAAGGTTAAATGAAGACCCACACTAGACGGGAGAATAATTATGGGGTATCTAGAGATACAAATATATGCACTACAAGTGTCCTGAACATGAGTTTCCTAGTATTTGGGAAACAGCAAAGAGGACTGTGTAGCTAGAGCTGACCAGGCAAAGGAAGGATAAAGAGGAGATAAAGTAAGAGCATTAACTGGAGGTAAATCCTGTAGAGCCATGAAGATCACAGTAATGCCCCCGGCTTCTCCTCTTGATAAGATGGTGAGTACTTAAAAGGGTGCTGGAAACAGTCAGGTAAGGCTTGGACTTTCTTTCAATAGAATTACTCAAGATGCTTTTCTAAGATGAAAGAAAGGCAAAAAGAGAACCCTTACACCTATAGCGAGGCTGTACCAATGCCCTGACTTTGGTTTGGATCAGAGGTTGTTACCATGGAAATACCGAAAAGTGGTTAAATCTCAGATATATTTCAAAAGTAGAAAAACTGCATGTTCTGACACAGTGAATGTAGGGATGTTGATCTCAACAACTGGAGGTAATGAGAAAAATGTACTGCTTTTGATAGAAATAATAAAAACACCAATCTCAGTAAATATGTAGGGTTGCAAACAAGGTTTAGTCAACGCTGAAGCAAGGTGTGAATGATTCTATGTTAGGTGCTAGCGGTTCTACTGGTAGCTACACATTGCTCCACAAATAACCCCCTTCTGTTGGCACTGAACACTTGCTATTGGCACTGAAGTGATTGTAAGAAATCGCTCTCTAATTTTAGCAGTTAAACTGTGAAACTTAAGGATTAAAGAATTTTGGAGATTTGTGTTGGAATTCAGGATTTTTCATTTTACTCATATTCAAAAGTTCATTGACTTTCTTTAACAAATAGAGAGAATACCCTGCTTTTTGAAACCATACTTTAGTTCTGAAAAAGAAGCCTCCTGAAATTCTTGTGGACTTTTCAAGTCACCCATTGAATGAATTCTATTTATTCCCAGTTCGTGATTTTCAATATTTCTTTAACAATGGGATTATGCAAATTGAAAGAAGAGTAAACAATGTTGTTAAAGTACTTCATTATTTAAAAAGTTTTTGAATCCAATAAAGAAAAAATATGATGGAAAATGTACCCTTAAGTGTTGAGGCTGTTTTTAAAGTGATGTTACTTATTAACAGCAACATTTAATCATTTTGTGTGTAATTTTTATTGCATTTGCCATGACTATTTTTGAAATATATTTATATCTTGATGAATTTGACTTTCTTACACAATTGTTACATGGGAACAAGTGAAATCCTCATGTATTTCATGAGCACCAGGAGAATAAACATTAAAGATAATGCTCTTTCTATTTCGGGCACAATATTTGAAAAGTCATCCATCAAGAGATGCCATATAATCCTAAAACATGGAAAGAAATGGAAAAATTATGCCGTGATAGCTGGTAGTATATGTTTCAACAAATCAAATTTGAAAGGCCATTCTTGGATTTGTAAACTTTATAGTAGTTATAAATACCAGTACATGCTAGTATATTGGCTTATAGTGCTAATGTTGAGGTGTTATATCATCAATAAATGTTCTGTTAACAAAAGAACACAATAAATAGGAGATGGTGGCTGGAGAATTTATAAAATGTTAATGAAACACAGAGTGCAAGGAATTTTATAAGCGAAATCTATGAAACAAAGAACTGATCTGGAGAGCTGACACATCAGAGAATACACCTATAATGTTTTCAAAACAGAAATATCTCATTTACATACTTATTATTTATTGCACATAAGAAATGAATTGTTTTTGTATAAATATGCCCCATGCAGTGTGACCTTCTTGTTTTATCTCAATGCACATGTACATAAGCATTTATAAATAATTCAAATTTACCTGGGAATCTTGTATTTTTGTTGACTTATATCTGGCAACCTAGATGAGGGTTGAGATTTGGACAAGAGATTAGAAGATATGATTTATTTATTCAAGAGAGTGTCAGAAACTAAAGTGTGATTATCAGGCAGCACTTTAGGGCCACTTTAAGTTTGAAATCACAAATACAAGGTAAGACTAGTCAGCATGAGTGTGTATTATCTCCAACTGCCTTCAGCTGTATAAACACAGACAAGGAGTGGACAGAAAAATGTAAACAATTATTGTTGTGGGTTTTTATTAATATTATTCTATTAAAAATATTTACATTAGGGCGGCACCTGTGGCTCAAAGGAGTAGGGTGCTGGCCCCATATGCTGGAGGTGGCGGGTTCAAACCCAGCCCAGGACAAAAACTGGAAAAAAAAAAAATTTTACATTAAAAACTATTTATTAGACTCAAGCCTATACTTTTAACCAGTATGCTATATTCTCTTACAATGAGAGGTAATTACTTAAGGTAATTCTCACTTCCTTTTCATTATAAGGCCTGAAACCAACAAAGGAAAAAATTATTGTTAATAATTACCTTTGTTGGGGCAGCACCTGTGGCTTAGTGAGTAGGGTGCCCGCCCCATATACTGAGGGAGGTGGGTTCAAACACGGCCGCGGCCAAACTGCAACAAAAAAACAGCCGGGCATTGTGGCAGGCACCTGTAGTCCCAGCTACTCAGGAGTCTGAGGCAAGAGAATCACTGAAGCCCAAGAGCTGGAGGTTGCTGTGAGCTGTGATGCCACAGCACTCTACTGAGGGCAACAAAGTGAGACTCTCTCTAAAAAAAAAAAAAAAAAAGAATTGCCTTGGCTTAGGGGGTTTGTTTTAGTTCCATACAAAATAAAGAATTATTTCTTCCAAGTCTTGAAAGTATGATGTTGGTATTTAATAGGGATAGCATTGAATCTGTAGATTGCTTTGGTAGGCACAGACATTTTGACAATGTTGATTCTTCCCAACCATGAGCATGAACTGGTCTGTTCTTCCACTTGTTGGTGTCTTCTACTATTTCTTTTCTTAGGGGTTCATAGTTTCCTTTATAAAGGTCCTTCTGTGGAATGCATTATTCTTAGTAAAGCATCACAAGAATGGAGAAATAAGAATCCTATGTACTCAATTCTGATATGAGATCTATTAAGGTTCTAGTGCACAGTGGGGGTTGGGGGATGGGAAGAGCTGAGAAAGGGAAGGAGGGAGGGGATGGGGAGTCAAGGGATGTGGTGCACCTTTTGGGGGCGGGACACTAATATAGGAGGGTCCTTATCTAACGAAAGCAATTAGTGTCCTGCTTCTGTGTACCCTCAAAGAATTCCCAACAATAAAAAAAATCAAATGACTTTCAATTAAAAATAATTATTGAATTGGGTATGCCGTAAATGTACCTACAGCACTGAGAAATGCTAGAAGTTACTTTTAGCCTATGTTCTTCCCAGAGAATCTAAGGAAGGTCTTATTCATTAGGATACAACAGAGAAAAAAAAGTTCAATTATTTTTGTAAAAGGCTGAAGTAACACAGAGCTAAAAGTAGGGATTTGGAAAATGTAGGTCTCAATTTTGATCCATTCATCAAATTAGTACCACAGGCACATCTCTATATCATCAGCGAATGTGGCATCATTTACAAAATGATACACAAATGCTGAAGGGAAGCCTGACCTTACTTGGCGTATCTTGAGCTCCTCTGAAGATGGAATAAATCATCTACATGCAGAAACAATCATTGTTTCAAAAATATTCCCTTCAGTACATGATATAGGGTTAATTGTCATTTCTTAAAATAATAAGGTGCAAGGTCTTTAAAAAATTATTCTATTTTTCACTCTTGTATATCGGAGGTTGTAGTTACCAAAGGATTTTGACTATACGTGATATACATTTCCCATCTAAAATGTCTAAAATGTATTCCAGGGACAGAAAATATTCTTTATTTTACTACTAGTCCCATAACCCAAATGCTTTTAGACATCCAATGATCTATTTCTTCAGCAAGTCTCTTTCTATCTCAGTGTTTATGCATGAGATTGATCTAATGCCCAGAGGAGGAATATCATCGTCAGCTTTTACAACATTTTCAGAAGAGCACATATGCATTTCGCCTCTCTCTTTTATGAAGGTCTTTTTACTGCTTTATCTCAAGAACATGTTATGAAGAATCCAATTTCCCTGCAAATATGTCAGACTGTACTGTTTCTTGAAAACTAGAACAAAACCTGCTTTCCAGATGACTTATGCAATTTGGAACCAAATAGGTGGGTGTTCAGCTTAAGAAATCCTCTTGGAATTATCATTTGCAATATTTTCACAATCTGAAACTGTTACTCGTTATCATTTTTAATCTGTCCTATATTCACTAATGAGGAGCAAGGCACCACACAGAGCACGTATTTGAGTGACCTCATGCATTGGTTTGTACTAAGTAACTCAGAAAGCCAGAGGAGCTCGTAGAGAATAAAGGAAAATGGGTGTGGAATGGAGATATATGGGTGAGGGAGAAAGGAGATGAGGGTCGCACCGTAAGGAGAAACTTCTAAAAAAAAAAAAAAAAAAGCCATTCTCCTATCCTTCCCCAATTCCCCATTTGTTCGTGTGTTTGTGTCTTTATTAGTTTTATTTATTTGTGATATAATAGTATTTGATCCATGGGAAAAAATAAGATTAGACAAATGTACTATATACTAAATATACAATCATAAAATGAATACCCAGTGAAACTGCCCTCTATTTAAGAAGTTTTGCAATAGATTTCCATCTATTTGTTCCTTATCAACTGCCTCCCTCACCAATGTGACTACACTAAGAAAACTATATATCCTTTTTATCTTTCTTTCTTTACTTTTAATACTTATATATATATTCACAAACACTCATTTGCCAGTTTCTCTTTTGACATTTGCCAACAGTTCATGCTATAAGTAGGGTTCTTGAATGGATTATACCATACTCACGCACACTGAATGTATTCTTATTTCATTTCCACATGAAAACATCTGAGTACTTGAATATATCATTCCACATATTATGTTCTCTGAATATTTGAGGTTATTCTCCCTCCCTTCCTTCCTCCCTCCCTCCCTTCCTTCCTTATTTTCTTTCCTTCTCTCCTTTCCTCTTTCAATTCCTCCTTCTTTCTTCCTCTCTACTTTTTCCCCTTCCTCCCTCTTTCCTTTCCTCTCCCTTTCCTCCCTCTTGCTTTTCTTTTGTTCTTCATTTTTTTTAATTAGAAGAGTTTTACCACATTTCATAGCTCTTTTGATACTTTGCAGAAAGCATGTAATGTATCACATGGAGGTGCAATTGTTAGATAATACATAGATGATATAAATAGCCTCACAAAATCATGGCAGCTTATTTCATCTCATATTCATCCTTCAAACAGAAATCTGCTTTCTGACTAGCATTTCCTGGCTTTTTAACAATTGTGGGATCATCGTCAGTGGGAATAAAATCGTGCCAATAGACTTTTTTCCCACTGGTTATTTGTATTTCTCTTATTGCTAATGAAGTTAAACATCTTTTCATGAGTTTGTTTTCATCATGTTTCCTCCACTGTGAGGTACCTCTTTGTGGTCCTTTCCCTCGATTTTCTACTGAGCACTTGTAAAGCTCAGTTTCTAATTGATTTGTAAAGGCTTCCCTACTTCCCTGCAAGTTTCGTGTCCTGCAAACATCTCTCAGATGATGGCAGTCTTTTCACTGTCTTTGGGTTGTCTTTTGTGGACGTTTATGATTAAAAAGTGGTGGAATTTGTCAAATTTTTAATGATTACCATGTATTTTAATTTTAATTTAATATACCTTTCCCTAGCTCACTCTTAGGACAAAATTAAGTATTATTTCTCATTTTCTTCTAAGATCTCAAAGATTTTCCTTGACCCTCTAAGTTCTCACCCTATCTGGAACTGATTTTTTGGGTATGGTATAAAGTAAGAATCCTTTTCAATGATTGAATTTACATAGACAATTAATTTTCCATTCACCCTTTTGAATATTCTCTTCATTCTACACTTACCTTCAATCCCACTTTGTGATAGATATGTCAAATTGTAAAATATGGTCTATTTCCCTGATCTTTATTTTGTTCCATTGGTTAGTATTTTTCTTTCCCTTTGTCAATACCACATTGATTTTATCATTTGGGGCTTATAATATACCTTGATATCTGGGATGGCACAAAGTTTAGTTTAGGCTATTCTTGGTCTTTTGCTCTTCCAGATAAATTTTAGAATTAGTTTCTCATGATCATGAAAAATCCTATTTAGATTTTGGCTGAAATTGCATTGAAATTCAGATAAATTATGGGACAATTCTGAAGGCTCATGTCCTCCTCCAATTCTGTAGTTTTAGCAAAGTCCTGGCTCAGCTAGTCTGAATTCAATGAGGCCGTACACCAGCACTAGACTCTCCGATAGATACACAATGCAAGTCAAAGTATAACTTTAATTTTTCTAGTAGCCACATTATTAAAAAGTAAAAGGACACAGGTGAAGTGTCCTTAATAAAATATTTATTTAACCCAATATATTTAACATATTATCAATTTGACATTAAAGCGACATAAAAATTAATGAGATATTTTACAATTTTTTATGACTTCAAACTCTAATGTGTCTTTTGTACTTACAGCACATCTTACTTCAGAATAACTTCATTTCAAGTACTCAATAGCCATATGAGACTAGTAGCTAGTGCATCACACAGTGAAGCTACTTCCTGGCATGACTCCTAGCCTCATTGCTAACCAGTTATATGATTATGAATTAGTTAATTTCTTGGTACCTTAAAGTCTTTATTGGTGAAAATGATAGTATGTATCTCATAGTATTGTGATGAAGATAAATCAAATAGGTATCCAAAGTCTTATAATAATATTTGCATATAGTGCATGTTATATTAACTTTAGCTATTATTATTTTAGTCATTATTCTAATTATTATTCTGTAATGACCTTTTCTTTGGGCAATATTTCGTTTTGTGTTTTAAAGCCAACATTTTATTATTCATATTGTTTCTCCAGCTTAATTTTGTATAGTGTTCATCTAGTATAACTTTTCTATTCCATCCATTCAAACTTTGCAAGCTTTAGTTTTAGATGTGTTTCTCCTACGACATAGAACAAATTTGATTGCATCAGACTATAATCTGATGATAGTAAATTGAGTTCACTTAAGTTTATTCTTTCCCAGGATATATTCGTACTCATTTATATCATCTTAGTTTTATCTGAAAACATATTATTTGACAGTCATTTTTCCTCAGCACTTTGAAAATATTTTTTCTTACCTCTGATTTCCATTGCTAGTGTTAAAAAGTCTTCTTTTAGCTTAATTTTGAGAATTTTTCAGATGTTGGTGATGTGTCCTTGTTTCTCTGGCTGCTTCTAAGAACTATTCATCGTCCTTTACTCCCTTTGAAGGTTTCAGCTGATGTAGTGATCTGATGTTCACTGCCTTCTGCTCCTTGCAGCTGGCACAACTCAGTTTCAGGGTTTTGTGCTATTATAAGTTAAGCATTTTCCTACAGAGTTACACTATTTGTCTGCTTGTTTCAATTCAATGCATCCCACATTAACTTTAGTCCAATTTTTTATTTGTTTTACATTTATAGGGTGTGTTACTGGGGTAGGAAATGTGGATCTCTCAATTCATCGAACCAAATCAGTACTGCATTAAAAGGATGCTTTTTGAAAGTTCCACCTGTTTTTTAGCAGGAGGGTTTTCATTATCTGTATACCCCCGGGAATAAAACTTGTTTTATTTATTTGTGTTTTTCAAAGTACTTTTACTTCCATTATTTGATTTCACTATCTTAAAATCCAGTAGGAAATTCAGAGCTTATCTCTTGTGTTTGCACAAAAATTGTTTTCCAAATTGTCTTTTGATTTTTTTAACTGAGATTCTTCATTTATTTTTTCACAAAAGTTTTAAATATTTATTTTGCCAAAACTAATAATTATAACTTTGTGTTTTCTGGCTTTGTTTCCATATTTATAAATATCGCCTCCAACACAAAAATTCATAAATATAAATATTTTTCTAGTATATTTATTTTCTATTACCATTTACCCTTAATTTTTCTGATGTTCATTTTAGAGACATGACTGAGTAGGAATTTTATTTAATTTTTGCTCCAGTCATTATCCAATACCTCTAAAATCATTTACTGAATAATCTATTCTTTCATGGTGCTTTGAAATGCCACTTCTATCAGAATAAAGTATTTTTATTTATCAGTCTTTTTCTGATTCTTCTAATTCAAAAATCAATCTATTATTTTCAATGTCTTATTGTTTTAATTAATTCAGATTTATAGTAGAGTATGATATCTATTAATGCAAATATTTCTGTTTTTCTTTGTGAATTTTCTTTTATATTTATTGTTTTCCAGTATACTTTAAATGTCCTCCAATAAAGATAAGAATATGTACTATGATTATGATTGTTAAATTTTACAGTAATTTGAGAAAATAATTTTCATTAACATTCCCATGCAAACAAAGGTTTGTTTCTTGATTTACTCAACATGATAGTATGCACTATTAGAATTTATACCTTCTTCATATGGGGCCCATAAAGTTGGTTCCTAAGACAAGTGATTTTATTCTTAAATCTTTTTGTTACAGAAAATTACAAACATAATCAAAAGTAGAGGGAATGGTAGAATACAATGAATATCTGTTCTGATATTACCTGGATTCACTAATTATCAACTCATGGCTTGCTTCATCTATACCCTCAGACAGGTTTAAGACATGCATTTTAAGACACAACAAATTCCCGAAACAGTGTTATTTTGTATATGCCAATATTTCATTAAGTATCCTAAAAGATAAAGGCTCATTGTTTTAAATATATTCATGTTAATATTATCACAGGTAAAAATTAGATATAATTTCAGAAGAGTTTAATTAAACTCTATAAGCTATAGTTTCCTCAATTGAAAATGGAATAATGGTAAATATCTTTATGTTTAAAAATAAACACCGCTAATATTGTTATTAATAATACATAAGATCATATGTGTTCTTAACTTTTTCTATTATATGGTGGTTTCATTGATGTATTTCTATGATGAATCATCATACATTTCTAGACTAAAAGCACTCTGGTAATTATACATTTATATTGTGATATATTTTTGAAATCCAGTGATAAATATCTTACTTTTAACTTTCAACATCTGTTTTATACGCGATTACTTTCCAGAACTTTAATTCATTTTTTTCAGCTGTTTAATAACCAGGGTTTACCAGCTAATTTTACTAGTCAATATTTCTCTATTCCCTAGAATAATTTGACAATTATCACAATTATTGTTACAAATTATTGTTACAAAAATATTTGAAAGTTGTTCATGGACACATCTGGTCTTACCAACATTTGGGGAGATTTTTAAAGTTTTCTTTAAGAATCTCTACCTGGCTTCATCTCTCTCTCTCTCTCTTTCAGTGACCCTTAAATAAAAATTGAGTTACAGGCACTAAACCTCTCTCATGAATCTGCACATAACAATTAAAAACGTACAGTTAACCAAAAGCTTTATGCATAATATATAGTTAACATTGTTTACAAGATAAATTGCATGTCTGAAATGGTGGGCAATTGCCATTGCAGACTTCTATCTAAGATGAATATCAAGCAATCCAACTTTTTCTTGCAATACGTGACTTTTCTCTCTTTTGTGGATACAGTTTGAACATAACTCTTGGCACTTTGTATGGGTCCATGAAGTTATTCAGGTTTATGTTTTGCATTAAACACAATGAAAATTATTCAAGAACTGCAAGAAGTCACTTTTTACTGTGGTATTCAACTTATGGGAGAATGAACTGCTCGCGTGGAGATGATTAGTGTCAGACAACATTTAAGTGGATGCTTACAATACTTGAGCTCACTGTAATAGCAACAAAAGGTGCGTGAAATTATTACAGCAGTATTGTATTTCTATGGCTAATTTTATGGAGTTATGATTTAATACTGCATCTTTACATTTGTTTACATTTCTCTCCTTTTTGAATGGTGCCATGCATGGTTTCTAAATGTTTACCTACATAATTTTTCATAGATTTTAACTGTGCATGACAGATTTGTGTATATTTTATGGTAGTATATGATAAAATAGACTAATATCTATATTTTAGCATTCATGACACATATGACTTTTATTACTTTTTTGATATTTCTTGACAATGTGATTTGTCTGTGAGGTTTTTCAAATGGTTTCAAATCTCCATTTTTTCAAAAACTTTATTTTAAAAATTCTGCATAAAAATGGATCTATGCAGTTCAAACTTGTGTTGTTCAATGGTGAACATATATGAAATACACTGTGATATTTTGATGTGTATATAACATGTAATAATCAAATAGGGTAACTAGCATCAACTTCAAACATTTATTACTACTTTTCATTGGAAACATTCAAAATCTTCTCATCTAACGTGAAAAATATACAATAAATTATCATTAACTACATTCACCCTTCAATACTATAGAACACTAGAAAATTTTCCTCCTATGTAGCTGGGTTTGAAATCATGTAGTGTGATATGTCCAACTTTTTTCCTTTTGCTCAATATTTTTTTGACTACTTTATGTTTCCATGTAAATTTTAGAATGGATTTTTTTCTATTTCTGTGAAATATGTTATTGGCATTTTCATAAATATTGCATTGAATCATTATACTGCTGTGGGTAGTATGGTCATTTTAACACTAATTCTTCTAATCCGTGGGCATGGAATATCTTTTCATTTTGGTTAGCTCAAATTTCTTAGTGAGCACATGTGGTATTTATTTTCCCCTTCTTAAGATATTTTATTTAGGAGAATGGTCTCCAGTTCCATCCAGTTTGTTGCAAAAGGTATTAATTCACATTTTTATGTCTAAGATGTACCCCCATGGTTTACACGTCACTCATGAATTTTTCTTAACTTTATATTATTAATCCACTCATGAATTGATGGGCACTTGGGTTGATTATACATTTTGCAATTGCGAATTGTGCTGCCATAAGCATTTGAGTATGTGTGATGAAAAGTCTTCTTTTACTTTGGGTAGATACTCACTAGTGAGACTGCTGAATTAAATGGTAGATCTACTTTTAGTTCTTTGGAGAATCTCCATACTGTTCTCCCTAGGGGTTCTACAATTTATAGTCCCAACAACAGTGTATAAGTACTCCTTCACTTCTGCATCCATACCACCATGAATTATTTTTGGACATTTTAATAAAAGCCAATCCAAATATTTTAAGGTGATATCTCAGTGTGTTTTTAATTAGCATTTCCCTGATGATTAGTAATGTGAGCATTTTTTCAAATGTTTAATGGTCATCTGTCTTTCTTCTTTTGAGAAACTTCTGTTCAATTCATTTGCCCACTTTTTTTTTTTTTTTAAACAGGGTTGCTTGTTTCTTTCTTGCAAATTTCCTTGAGCGCTCTGTAAATTCTGGATATTAGCCTTTTATTGATGTGAAGCTTGTGAATCTTTTCTCCTAGTCAGTTCGTTGCTTGTTTGCTCTGATAATTGTTTCCTCAGTTGTGCAGTAGCTTTTTAGTTTAGTCAAATCCCATTTAGTAATTTTTATTATTGCCATCATTGCCATTTGGGTCTTATAAATGTGACTGCTTTCCTGATTTCTTCTTCAAGTAGTTTGTTATTGGTATATAGAAATGCTACTGCTTTTTGTATCTTGATTTTGTGTCTTGCAACTTTACTGATTGTTTTTTTATCAATTATAAGAGTTTCTTGGTGAAGTCATCAGTTTGTTTTAACTATATGTCATGTCATCTGAAAACAGGGACAATTTGACTTCCTCTTTTCCAACTTGGATGCTCTTCCTTTCCTTTTTTTAGTAATTGCTCTGTATAAGATTCCAGTACTATGTTAAGTAATAGTAGGTAAAGTGGGTATCCATGTTTATTCATATTCTTAGGGGAAAGGCTGAAACCTTTCTGGCATGTTATTACCTGAGAGTTTGTCATAAATGGCTTTTGTTGCATAATGTTGCTTCTACACCTAATTTGTTGAGAGTTTTAATCATGAAGCGATGTTGAAATTTGTCAAATGCTTTGTCTACGCCAATTGAGATAATCATATTATTTTGTCCTTAATTCTGTTCATGTGCTCCCTGGGATGAATCTCAGTCAGCCATGGTATATTATCTTTTTCATGTGCTATTACATTTGTTTTGCTAGCATTTTGTTGAAGATTTTTGCATCCATATTCATCAGGGATGCTGGTCTGTAAGTTTATTTTTGTTGTTGTACTCCTGTTTGATTTTGATATTAGGATAATACTGGCTTTCTAGAATGAGTTAAGAAGAATTCCCTTCTGTTCAATTCTTGTTGGAACTGTTAGAGAACTATTATTTTTTTCTTTGAAGTTTTAGTTGATTTTAGCTGTAAAACCACCTAACCTTGGTTTTTACTTTGCTAAAAGACTTTTTTTATTATTTATGCAATCTTATTACTCATTTTTTATTTATTCAGATTTTATATTTCCTTCTTGGTTTAATTTTGGTAGGATTCATGTGCTCAGAAATTTTTCATTGCCAATTCGTTGGCATATTTGTAATGGTCTCTAATGATCCTTTGTATACCAGTTGTATCAGTTGTATTTCAGTTGCATCAGTTGTAATGTTTCTTTTTCCATTTCTGATGCTTATTTGAGTCTTCTTTTATTTTCTTAGTCTACATAATGGTTTGTCCATTTTTTTTTTTTTTTTTTTTTTTGTAGAGACAGAGTCTCACTTTATGGCCCTCGGTAGAGTGCTGTGGCATCACACAGCTCACAGCAACCTCCAACTCCTGGGCTTAAGCGATTCTCTTGCCTCAGCCTCCCAAGTAGCTGGGACTACAGGTACCTGCCACAACACCCGGCTAGGTTTGTCCATTTTTATCTTTTTTTTTTTTAAAAAAAACTAACTTTATTTTACTGAATTCTTGTATTTTTTTCTGGTCTCTATTTTGTTTAGAGAAATAAATCATACTCATTTGTTCTTACAATGTTAACATTGTTATTTATTTCCATTTATTAATTATGGGTCTGGTTTGTTTTTTCTCTCTAGCTCCTTGAAGTGAATTATTTTGTTCTTTGTTTGACATCTTTTTATTTTATACATGTAGGTTTTTATCATTATAAACTTCCTTCTTCTGACTGCTTTTTTTTTTTTATTTTTTTATTGTTGGGGATTCATTGAGGGTACAATAAGCCAGGTTACACTGATTGCATTTGTTAGGTAAAGTCCCTCTTGCAATCATGTCTTGCCCCCAGAAGGTGTGGCAAGCACCAAGGCCCCTGCCCCCTACCTCATTCCCTCTCTCTGCTTTTCCTTCCCCCACCATAACCTTAATTGTCAGTAATTGTCCTCATATCAAAATTGAGTACATAGGATTCATGCTTCTCCATTCTTGTGATGCTTTACTAAGAATAATGTCTTCTACTTCCATCCAGGTTAATACAAAGGATATAAAGACTCCATTTTTTTTAATAGCTGAATAGTATTCCATGGTATACATATACCACAGCTTGTTAATCCATTCCTGGGTTGGTGGGCATTTAGGCTGTTTCCACATGAGCTGTAATAAATGGTTTAGTACAAGTGTCAGTATGATAAAAGGATTTTTTTTTCCCCTTCTGGGTAGATGCCCAGTAATGGGATTGCAGGATCAAATGGGAGGTCTAGCTTGAGTGCTTTGAGGTTTCTCCATACTTCCTTCCAGAAAGGTTGTACTAGTTTGCAGTCCCACCAGCAGTGTAAAAGTGTTCCCTTCTCTCCACATCCACGCCAGCATCTGCAGTTTTGAGATTTTGTGATGTGGGCCATTCTCACTGGGGTTAGATGGTATCTCAGGGTGGTTTTGATTTGTATTTCTCTAATATATAGAGATGATGAACATTTTTTCATGTGTTTGTTAGCTATTCATCTGTCTTCTTTAGAGAAGGTTCTATTCATGTCTCTTGCCCATTGAAATATGGGATTGTTGGCTTTTTCATGTGGATTAATTTGAGATCTCTATAGATCCTAGTTATCAAGCTTTTGTCTGATTGAAATATGCAAATATCCTTTCCCATTGTGTAGGTTGTCTCTTTGCTTTGGTTGTTGTCTCCTTGGCTGTACAGAAGCTTTTCAGTTTAATGAAGTCCCATTTGTTTATTTTTGTTGTTGTTGCAATTGCCATGGCAGTCTTCTTCATGAAGTCTTTCCCCAGGCCAATATCTTTCAGTGTTTTTCCTATGCTTTCTTTGAGGATTTTTATTGTTTCATGCCTTAAATTTAAGTCCTTTATCCATCCTGAATTAATTTTTGTGAGTGGAGAAAAGTGTGGGTCCAGTTTCAGTCTTTTACATGTAGATATCCAGTTCTCCCAACACCATTTATTGAATAGGGAGTCTTTCCCCCAAGGTAAGTTCTTGTTTGGTTTATCGAAGATTAGGTGGTTGTAAGATGTTAGTTTCATTTCTTGGTTTTCAATTCGATTCCAAGTGTCTATGTCTCTATTTTTGTGCCAGTACCATGCTGTCTTGACCACTATGGCTTTGTAGTACAGACTAAAATCTGGTATGCTGATGCCCCCAGCTTTATTTTTATTACTAAGAACTGCCTTAACTATATGGGTTTTTGTCTGGTTCCATACAAAATGCAGAATCATTTTTTCCAAATCTTGAAAGTATGATGTTGGTATTTTGATAGGAATGGCATTGAATAAGTAGATTGCTTTGGGAAGTATAGACATTTTAACAATGTTGATTCTGCCCATCCATGAGCATGGTGTGTTGATGTATCCCATAGGTTTTTCGTGTACTGTGTTTCTATTTGATTTGATTTTTTAAAAAAATTTAAAACTTTTCTTTTTATTTCTATGAATCATTTGTTATTTAGGAACATATTGTTTAATTTCTATGTATTTGTACAATTTTCTAGGTTTCTTTTATTATTGAGAGAATTGATGAACCTGGAATTCTATTCATCTTACTTTGTGAAGGTCTGTTTGCTTACTTTTATTCCTTCCATCATCGTGGAAGCTAGGTTTTGCCCTTTAGTTTATAGGTGTTTACTTTGCTGGTGGTACATTGTATGGTCAGTTAGGAGAATAGGTCTGAGTGTTTCATGTATATCTAGTCTTGTTGTGGCACATTTTCTCAGTGTTTACATATCAGTAAAAGATTTGATTTCTCCATCAATTATGAAGCTTAGTTTAGCAGTATACGTAATTCTAGGCTGGAAATTGTTTTGTTTAAAAAAGTAAAAGGTAGATGACTTTTTTCTTCTGGCTTGGAAAGTTTCAACTGAAAGGTCCACTGTCACTCTAATAGATCTTCGCTGGTAGGTTAGTTGGCACTTACTCCTGGTGGTGTACAGAATTTTCTCTTTCATCATGACTTTGGACAGGTTCATTACAAATGAACCTGTTTGTGTTGAAATGACTGGTTTCAATATCCTTGTAAAGGGAGAGTTTTGGAATCTTTAGTGGAATATGGGAAATTTTCATTTATGATATTCTGCAGTAAATCTTCCATTCCTGTGGAAATTTCTTCTTCTTTCTTCCTTCTTCCTTCTTCTTCTTCTTCTTCTTCTTCCTCCTCCTCCTTCTTCTTCCTTCCTCCTCCTCCCTCTTCTTCTTCTTCACCTATAATTCATTTGTTTGAATGCTTTGTGTAGTCCCATAATTCTGTGGACAAACATTCTATTTTATCTCTCTTCTTTTAGGCCTCTTTATCTACCAGAGTACCTCAAGAATTGTATCCTTTAGCTCTGAGATTATTTCTTCTGCAGTGTCTAATCTGTTATTGAGACTTTTTATTGCATTTTTAATCCCTTGATGACTCCTTCAATTCTTCATGTTCCGCCATATCCTTTCTATATTCGTCATATCTTTCCACCATTTTTTGGTTCTGTTTATCCACTTTCTTGTCAATTCCCCTGATTGCTTTGTCCATCCATATTTTAAATCCCCTTCTGTCATTTCCATTTTTTATGGGTGGAATTCTCTGCCTTAGCTTCCTATAGTCCCTTGGGGCATTGCTCTGTTTTGGTTTTCATGTTGTTGGAATTTTTCAATTCATTCCTCTTCATGTGTTTTTTATTCTTGTTCACTTTCTTCCCCTGCTTTTTCTTTCTCACTACCTCTTTCATTTTAAATACCTTATCTCAGAGCTTAGGGTTTGAAGTGGCCTTCTGGTATGAAGCCAAAAGGAAGAGAAGTGTACAGAGTGAAAAGGGAGAAAGCAAAGGAAAAAAATGAAGTGGGGTGAAAGAAAAGAAAGGGAGTGAGGGGAGAAATGTTGGTTTTTGGCAGAATGCTACGGGTGACACACGGAACTCTAGGACTTTGGGCCCTGGGTTGAGTGGGTCTCAAAGTCAGGAACTTCTGGGCTAAAACAAGGACCCCCTCTCCCTCCCTGCAAAACATGAAGACAGAAAAAACAAACAAAAAAATAAAAACTGAGAAGTATGTCACAGTGAGGACCTGCTAATACTGTCTTTCCAAAAGCCAAAGCTGGACAAAGAAGGACACCCTGGACCATGAACACTTGACCTCCTTAAGCCAGACCAATGCTGTGACCTTCAGCCAGACCAATTCCATAATCCCCACCTCTCAGAGAAAAATAATAATAATAGATTAAGAATATTAAAAATGGGGTGGTGAAAAAGAAATGGGGTGGTGCCTGTGTCTCAAGGAGTAGGGTACCAGCCCCACATACCAGGGGTGACAGGTTCAAACCTGTCAAGCCTTAGCCAAGAACTGCAAGAATATTAAAAAATATAGCTATATAAGATAAAAAGAAATATCTTAGCTGTTGTATGAGAAATGTATGTGGGAAAGATGAAAAAAGTAGAACAATCTTTACCAAAAGACAGGAAATAGGAGAGAAATGGAAAATTAAGGAGAATAAAAGGGTGTGAAAAATTGTAACAAAAATGGAGGAGCTCTTTCTATTGAAAAAAGTAAAAATGAAAAAACAAAAATACAACTAAACAAAGGAAAACTCAAAGAAACATGTGTATGTATATAAATATATTGCCTGGACAACAGGTGGCACTGTGGTGTTAGGAGACAGAGAACATACATTGTTTTGGTGTAAAAAATTAGGACCAGAAGTCCAGTCTTAGTGGCAGAGGAGATCGAGTCTTGTCTTCCTTACTTAGTTGCCCTCAATCAGGGCCTAGTAGCTTCATCAGCATTCAGTCCCTACAGGATTGGGTCCTAAAGTTCTCACCAGATTCCTTAGGAGGCACATTACACAGTCCCCCCTGAAACAATCTCCTGGTCTGTTCAGGTCACTCTGATGGCTGTTGCCAGAATTAGCCATGCACTAGGACCCAGCAGATCATTTCTCTCATGAGACCTTCCCACAATGGCAGCACCCAGCTAGTAACTAAGCCAATGGGAGCTTCACACCGCATGGTATTCAATCCCAGCTTTTGGGCACTGTTCAAGTCTACCCATTCATTTAAGCCTTTTAAAGTTGCTCCAGTGAGCAGGCTTAGCAAAAACAAAACAAAACTAACATACAAACCAAAACAAAACAAAAACGCAGGACAGCTCTTTCCTGTCCCCAGTCCTCTAGGCAGACTGGCCAGCAGGTCCTTTTCCATTCCCAAACACTTGCCTTCTAGGCTGGTTTTCCTCAGCTCTAGATCTCACCACCACTGCCTCACTGTGCCTCCAGAGTAATGTCCCATGGTGGGTTTCCCCAGCCAGACCTGGTTAGAATTTTCTTTCCCCTGCCTTGCTGTGAGTGGCTAGTTTATTTTTGTATATTTTTGACTTTTTTTGGGGGGGGTTAGGGGGGCTAACATATGGCATGTCCTGAGAACAATCTGTGTGCTCATGAGAAGAATGTGTATTCTAGAGCTGTTGTATGAAATGTTCTACAAATGTGTTTTATGTCCATTTGGTCCACAGTAAAGTTTAAGTTCAATTTTTCTTTGTTGGTTTCCTATTTAGATAGATAATTTATCTAATTCTGAAAGTGGTATTTTAAAGTTCCTAACCTTGTATTGGAGAATACCTCTCTCTTATGGATAATAATATATGCTTTACATATTTGGGTCCTCTGTTTTGGGCACATGCATATTTCCAATCATTATCTTCTTACTGATTTGATCTCTTTATCAATTTACAGTGACCTTCTTTGTCTCTTTGTATAACTTTTTACATGAAAGTCTATTTTATCTGACATAATTATAGCTACTTCCACCTGCTTTTTGTTTCTCTTTTTGTGGAATGTCTTTTTATATCTTTTATTTTCAGTCTATGTGTGTCTTTACAGGTTAAATGAGTCTCTGATAGACAGCATAAAATTTGGCCTAGTATTTTAATTCATTCAGCAATGCTGTATCTTTTAATTAGAGAATTTAAACCGTTTACATTCAACATTGTTATCGGCAAATAAAAACTATGTCATTTTGTTTATTTCTTTCTGAGAGTTTAATATATTCGTTGGCCTTTCTTCTTCTTTTATTGCTCATCTTTGAAATTTAGTGGGTTTTGTAGTAACATTTGATTTCTTTCTCTTTATCATTTGTGTATCTGTTTTATTGTCAGTTTTATATTTTTATGTGTTTTTAAGATGGTTGATATCACCCTTTTTGTTCCAGATGTAGAACTCCTTTAAGCATTTTTTTGTAGGGCAACTCTAGGCATGACAAATACTCTCAGTTTTTGCTTATCTGTAAAATACTTTATTTCTGAATGACAGATTTTCTGGATATTGTATTGTTTACTGGGATTTTTTTTTTTCCATCAGCACTTTGAATATATTACACCTTTCTCTTCTGGTCCATAAGTTTTCTGCTGAGAAATTTACTTTTAGTTTGATGGAGATGCTCTTATATGTGACTTGAAATTCTCTTCTTAATATTTTTAGAATTCTGTCTTTGACTTTTGAGTTTGAGATAAAGTGCCTTGAAGAGGATTTATTTTTGTTTAAGTCTATTTGGGTATCTTTGATCTTTCTGTATCTGGGTGGTTTTGTCTCCAGACTTGAAAGGTTTTTTACTTGTTTTATTCTAGTCTCTTTACTGTCTTCAACTGATAAAATTTAAAAGTTTGTTTGCTTATGTTGTCCCATGTGTTATGTATAATTTCATTGTTTTTATATTTTATTCTGTTTTCTCTTTGTTCAACTAGATTATTTTTAAATACTTGTCTTTAATTTTAGAATTTCATTCTTCTGCTTAATTTACTCTATTGTTAAAACTTCCAATCATTTTTATAATTTGTGTTTCTATTCTCATTTATGATATATATCCCTTTGTTGAATTTCTCATTGAAATCATGAACTTTTTTCCTGATTTCTTTGAATTGTCTATGTTCTCTAGTATCCCACTGAGCTTTCTCATTATATTATTTTGAATTCCTTTTCAGTCATTTCACATATGTTCTTTTTAAAGGGTCTGTTGAAGAAAATTCTGTTCCTTTGGAGGTTCGTATTTGCTAACTTTTTCCTATTTCCTTGATTCATATACATTAACATGTGTGTGTCTAATCAAACCTTATCTCTTTTAATTTTATGGTGTAACTTTTGTAAGGAAAGGGTTTTTTCCCTAGATGTATATATAGTGTAATTTAAGTAGGGTGTATTGGCTTTGGTTCCAGTTGGTTGAAGTACTGCAGCCACCATATGAATTCCAAGGCTATAATAAACGTCAGGAGTGTCTGTTTTTCATTGACTAGGAACATCCATGCCAGATAGACAAGACTTTGGGCTCCTGATAGGTGCAAGTATGTGGACAGTAGCCTCAATGCTGGACCGGTAGGTTTTTCAGCAATGGGTATGGCAGACTTAAGGTAAGCTATTCCTGTGGTCCCTCATTGGTGGGTGCCAATGGTGCCACATCCATAGCAAGCTTATTCTTGGTCCTTGGGTGGCATGTTTGAGTGCTTATGATAGGAGTAGGACATTTGTCTTTAGGACCCAGGCAGTGAAGCTGGGTGTTAGTGGTAGCTCCAGTAAACCATAGGTGGGTTAGTCCTCAGGGCGCTGGGCAGCATGCACAGGCACTTGCGGTGGTAGTCACAGGTTTGTGAAAGGTCAGTCCTCAGGCCCCATAATCACTGTTGGTAACAGTGGTGGACCAATCCTTAGGCTGCTGGCCAATATATGCTAACACTGGGCATGGTAGCAGCAAGCCCCAAGTAGTTGGGCCTCAAAGCCCCAGGAAATATATGCAGGCATCAGCAGTTCTGGCAGTGGACCCTGGATGTGCCAGTTATTGGGCTCCTGGTAAGCACATACAGTTGTGTGGTGGTCCCATCACTGGAGGTAGTGGAATCCTTATCTGAGGCAGCAGCCTAGTAGGTAGCTCTTAGGCTCTGGACACATATATTGGTTTCATCTCCTGGGGAAAGCCTCCACGATGTGCTAGACCTCCTGTTCCTTGAAGTGTAGGTGCTGCCTGGGGTTGGGTACTGAAGATATGACTTCACCCTTAGCTCAAGCTTCAGCCCTTTGGGTGGATGTTAGAGAATGATGGAAGAGCCCTGGAGATATGGAGATGCAAGGATTATTGTGTGACAGGTTAGAATGTACTCTGGTAGTGGCTCTGCTCTCAAAATGATGCCCTGCTGAAGTAGCTTCAGTCCCAGGGAGTATAAGAAGACTCAGCATGGCCTCTTTCTCTCTCTAACAGGAAGGTCATGTGGACTCCAGGAGGCTTTCTATGGTACACTAAAGGTTTTTGAGGGCCAAGGGGATCTCCTGTAGTTTGAATTTTAGGTTCCTTCTCCCTACAATAAGGAATCAACATTAGCTTCAGGCCAGTCCTAGCTAGCCATTTTGCCTCTGTGTCCATGCTGTCATTTTGAGTTTCTCTGCATCAGAGGGTCTTTGCAACTTCCTAGATGAATTCAAGTGATCTCCCTTTGACCTTCTAGTCAATATGCAGTTACCAATTTTTTATCGTTTTCATTCCTCTCTGTGGAGGAGGCAAGTGCTGGTAAATCTCTAGTCATCCATATGATGTTCTTTTCTTCCTTGAAGCCAGAGTTCAGGTTATGTGCTTCTTTTCTGATCTACTAAGGGGTATTACACGTTAACATTGTATTCGATGTGTAATTTTCCTTTGTGATCTTTCTTTTCCATGGAGTGTCAGGGTTTCCAAAGTAGGAACTATTTCTGACAGATTTTCAGCAAGTGTTGACTAAATTAGTAAATAAGTGAATGTAAATAAAAGTCACTTAATACACTGGGTGACATAGAAATCAGATGTTTTTGTTGTTTGTTTATAATTTACAAAAAAGAAAATGAAATTTCAGTCAAAGATCTTTGGAATAAAGGTGACAATCCTATTGTGCTTCAAAATCACTCTGTTCATTTGGAGACTTTAGGTAACTCTCCAGAGTGCCCAGAAAAGTGAATTGCCTTTCTTTGTTCTCTTTTTCTCTGCAGACTCTATTCCATGTTCTAGGCTTTTCTAAGGGATCTAAATTAATAAAGAATACGATGTACTTAGAATAAAAGTGACAAATGCTTGAAAGGATAAGTGAGAGACAAATTTTCTCAAAAATCACAAATTGGTAATGCCAGCAAGCTTTCCTCATGCAGATAGAAAGAGGATAAACTCAGCAAGTCATGATAATAAAGGCTGCAAATATTCATTTTTGGTTTGCAGGGGTCTTGCTGTCATCCCTTAGGGAAAAAATTTACTATGTTTTAGGCTCCGTGTCTTTATCACTTATTCACAATAATAACTTGTTTTATAGGGATTTAGCCCAAGAACTTAATAATAATTAAAAGTGAAAGGAAAATGAGAAAACAATTAAAAACCACTAAAATCATTGTCATATTGGAAAACAATGAAATAAAAATTTTAAACCATCTGAAGCATACATTTTTTTAAAAAGTACTTAGCTTTGAGCTTGAAATTGTAAAATGTTTCAGATTTCTGTTTTAGATATGAAGATGCATTCATAGACAGCAGGCATTTTTGTCAGTTTTACAGCTCAGTGTAAAAATTGATCTTGGACAGTCAAGGCTATTCCTCAATTTCAACTGTCCTAGGGAAGAAACTTTGTCAGTGAATTATGCACATTTTACTTTTATTTAATGTCAAATGCTAGTTTATCCCCTGAACATTTGAAACAAGTACTTGCTTACTTGATATTCTGGACATTTCTCTAATATTTTGTTTGATTTCATTGTGATTAATGTTTTTGCTATCTTTTCACAAAATGCATATTTTGAGATTTTGTACATTTTCGGATTTTCTTTTGTATTTATGTCTCCATTTGAGTAAGTTAAAAAAAATATGTAGCCTCGGGTAGCACCTGTGGCTCAAAGGAGTAGGGTGCTGGCCCCATATGCCAGAGGTGGCGGGTTCAAACCCAGCCCCAGCCAAAATGGCAAAAAATAAAATAAATAAATGAAAATAAAAAATATGTAGCCTCCTGTGTATATAGAACCACTATTAAAGTATTTCAGGGTAAAATAAATTGAATTCCCAGACACCCACCAAAAAATAATTTTGTTTTTAGAGATGATTCTTCATTATATGTTGAATCTTTCCTGTTCACTTTCTTAGGTGTATTGTCTATACAGCAGCCCCTTCTCCACACGTATACAAAGGGCATAAATAAATCTACTGACACCTTCTGATCCTTAGTCCATGTTTAAGACATCCCTGGAAGCATGATTGAAGATCTTTAGAGCTCAATGAATGGTAATTATCTAGTGCCCATTTGTTCATGTCAATGCAATAGATATTCTTCAAAACAAGTAACAAAATCTACCCTTTGCTCACCACCATATTGGGAACAGTGGAACCCTTAACTTTACAGCCACTGCCACATCTTCGCCATGTTGAGTTCTGTGTTTCACTGTGAAAGCTTAAACAGTTGTCTTCCACATTACCAAATTTATCCATTTTAACACCTCCTGTTTTATATTTGCTTCACAAAGTATTTGAATCTTAACCAAACATACAAAATATAACATTATATTCTTCTAAGAGTTATTTTCCTCAGACTATGCCTTCATCCATTCAGAATCCTGTGAGACACAGGATGTCTCTGTTTTTTGGAGATGAACATAATTTTCCTCTTGCCAATTTCTAGCAGTTTTCCTGATATTAAATATAAACACACAGCTGGACATTTGGGGTTACCTCTTAGAAAATGAGGAATTGAGGCTAAAGTAGATGTCATATAGGTTTGCAAACAGGATTTTTTAAAAAGCCTTTGTACTTAGCTTCTCTTCCATTATTGTCTTACAATTAGCAGTCCTTGTTTTGAGAGTTTTTAAAACTAAAGAGAGACTTAATTTATAAAACTCATTTTTAATTTACACATAACACCAAAGTAGGTGACTTTAGACATGCTTTTAGTTATGATGATAGATATATCAAAAGTCACCTACTTTGGTGTTATGTGTAAATTAAAAATGAGTTTTATAAATTAAGTCTCTCTTTAGTTTTAAAAACTCTCAAAACAAGGACTGCTAATTGTAAGACAATAATGGAAGAGAAGCTAAGTACAAAGGCTTTTGTCACACTTTATGGGGGCAAGACATGATTGCAAGAGGGACTTTACCTAACAATTGCAATCAGTGTAACCTGGCTTATTGTACCCTCAATGAATCCCCAACAATAAAAAAAAAAAAATTAAAAAATTAAAAAAAAAAAAGCATGTCTAAAGAGCTTGATGTAGTTATCTCTGTTTTTCAGTCATATTTGACCTTACAAATAAGATTATGGTATTACCAAAATTGCCCAAAGGCCAATTACAATATGCAACAGTTAAATGACACCATTATAAGGGAATTAACTCCCTAGAACTATGTTAACCCTTGATACCAATTTCCCAGGACCACTATTAACCTCTGAGGAAAGATCAACATACTCAGCTAAATCTCTGAAATCTGGTGTTTTAAAATATCAGAACATAGGCAGCAATATTCCAGAAATATGCTTGAGAAATGTCGCCTGTATCACACATGGAAAAGACAAAAAATGAGGCCTTGCTGAAATGATGCTACGTTTGGTTTCCCCAGAAAGAAATCAGACTTTGAAATGGAGATTTGCCTGAAGAAAATGTATGGGGAGAGCTTTCAGAATTATTTGTGGAGATCTTTATAATAATGTGGAAAAAAAAAAAAAAGACCTGTAGAGGGGGAGAAGGAGGCAGGATTGAGCAGAGGGAGAAGATGAAATTTAGTGAAGTCACAGCAAAAGCCTCAGTTGAATCTGTAAGGAGTTGTGGAAGTGGGATGGAAGAGAATATTTTTATAAACTTAATTTTATTGAAACTTATTAAGTAATGGGTACCTGTTAGAAAATTCAAACAGTTTTCAGGCATGGCATCATTGATCCAGATCTTCTGAATATTGTAATTTGCTCTGGATTATAATTTGGGATTCAATTGTGTTGTGGTTCTGGAAATCACATAAAACTTGACTGTCTACTGATTGTGGTGGCTTAATAAGATTTTACATCCTTTCATATTGGGATTTTTGCTGTAAATGTGCTTATTACTACTCTACTCTTAAGCCAGTGTCCTGGAAACCATTGTTGACTCTGATCTCTTCCTCATACCACACTCCAGATCCATCACAAGACTTTCATAATCTCTGATTTTGTAGATTTAACTCTTGTCCTCTCTTTTTATTCTTGACACAATGTTTAATGTAATCAATTGAAAATGCAAACCTGGTTTTATCATGCTTTTTAAACATTGTAATGGTTTCTTTAGCCCAGAGGGTTAAGTGCAACACCATTGATAAACTTCAGCTCCTATATCATCTATCTGCCTCCTGTAAACATGTCCACTCTTGTGTTAAGCAAACCTTCTCTCTTGATCTTTGTTCAGTTTGTGTCATGCTTTCTCCCACCTTGGGTCTTACTCATGCTATCCTCCTGGCCCAGAGCACTCATACTACTTTCTTTCTACATCAAAATATCCTGTCTAAACTTAGTTTGGGGGCTGCATTTCAAATATCTCTTCTACAGGAAGGGTTATCTTGGCTAGATTAAATCCTCAGTTGTGGTCCTATAACATGCTGTTTTTAGGTATCATAAAAACTCATCACACTTTGAATGAACTACTTTAGTTCTCTGCTAGATTGGATTCTTTGGTATATAGATCACGTCTCTCTCCGTGTGTGTGTGTGTGTGTGTGTGTGTTTTAACTCAGAAAAGCACTTAGATACTAAGAGACCGTGATTGTATTTTTTTAAACTAACATTTTTTTCTCATAAAATAATTCACATTCTCTGGGTAAAAACAAAAATGAGAGAAAACAACAGATTTGAAGCTAAATAATTATCTAATACTCCACAGTAAAATGATAGCCATTGTTATTCTCCAAGTGATTTCATTCCAGTCATTTTCTAAGAATGTAAAATTTGTATGTATGTATGTTTTTGTATGTGCTTGAATGTACGTGTGTGTGGTCATATATGAGGTATGGGAGAGAAAATACATTGTATATACAATTCACTTTCTATATAATTTGATATAGAACTATGCCTCTATGCTATTGAATATTAAACTGTGACTTCATATGTAAGGAGTCTGTATGTATAAATGTGTCATCAGATATTTTATCAATTCTCTATTTTGAGGTATTTAATTTGTTTCCTACTGTTGTCTTGTCAAGAGCTGGAATCATGCTCAATAAGCCTACTGACATAATTTCAGAAGGACAACTCTGATTACCTAATTTAATCTCTCTTTCTTCAGATTTTTTTTTGTCAACTAGTTCTAGAAAATCAAACCGATTATTAAAAAAAATACATTTGTTTCTTGAATGGTAAAAAGGATATTGATGTTGTTTTGCTTGTTTTGTTTTGTTTTCTATTGCCAAAGTTGAGGTGCAGAAACATGGAGGGTGACTATTTTGGGGTATATCCAGTAGCTGAGTATCATGGCAGTTAACCCAGCTATATGGAGATTTTTATAATTAATCTTAGCCAAAAGTCTGAGAGGCAATATATAGGCTAATGTTTTTAGAAAAAAAAAAATCCTTTCTAATATGACATGTGGCATCATTACAAGCTCCTTATTAGGTAGAAAAGAAGATGATGATATTTAAAATATTTATGTACCCAAAGAAATAAAGGTCTATTATTGCAAAAACACAGGGAACCCTGATGTTTATACCCTTCCAGAATCATAAAATATAATAGCATTGATGGTCACTAACAAAACATGGAACAGAAAAAAAAAGCCCAAAATAGAATGGAAAAGCTGTACAGTTAGATGCAGAGCTGTGTGTGGCATAGGCAGATCCTCTTCTTACACAAACTGCATGCAGGTTGTTACTCTACTATTTATCTTCATGTTTCATCTGCAGTGTGTTTCCTAATGTTGGATATTTGCTAACATGGAGAATAAGCTCTGTCTCTCGCTCTCTCTCTTTCTTTATAATAGAGTATTATTAAATTCTTTCATTCAGAGGACAAATTCATGTCTTATTCTCCAGTCAGTTTAATACGATGATTTTTTTCAGGTACCCTGACCTTGATTAAAATATGCTAAGATGAAAATTGTTTGATTATAAGAACATAACTGAAAGCACTGGTTTCTGAAATATTGTCTATCACTGATAATGACGATGACAATAATACACTGATATTGCTCACTATGTGCCCCATTTTAAGTAGTTTTAATGCTTAATAGTTTTGAGTAATCCTCAAAAAAGATAATCCTGGGATGTATGAAATACTATTATGCCCAACATGTGGATGAAGAATGTGAAGTACAGAAAGCTTAAGTATCTTAATTAAGAAAAACCACTCAACTAGAAAATAGTAAGGGCAAAATTTGAACCTAGTCTGTTTAAGCTCTAGAACAAGTACTTTTGACCCTGGTACTTATGCTGCCTCTTACCAAGAGAACTACTATCTTCTTAGATCATCAGGTACAAAATATAAGAATATAATAGGCCCTATACTAAAGCTTAAACCAAACATTAATGCTACCTCCTGATCAGAAATGTTTACTTTTCTAACACATTGCTGGCACGCTAAGCATTAGGCCCTCTAGGTCAGTAGACACTCTCTATTCCTACCCTTGTCATTTCATGCAAGGATGCCAGTTCTACGCATCCACATCTTCACACTTCCACAAATGAATGGCTGTCAAACTGCCTGTCTTGGCCTCCATGCTGTTTTTTTGTTGTTGTTGTTGTTGTTGTCTGACTGTTTGGTTTTTTTTGCTAATACCTAAACAGAGTTTTATTTTCATGCTATTTGTTACCTGTCTCTTTTTACCACAGTATATTAAAATATTTTCCATACAAATCCAACTACATAGTTGGCTTCACCTAAACCTCAAACAGGAAAAAAAATATGCAGATGTGAACAGCCAACATGAAAGCCCATTGATCTCCTGGGGTTAAATATAATAAATTGTCTTTACATATTTTATATTCATGTATGTAGAGAGGGACTAATAGTAATGACAACATTGAGAAAAATTCAGCTCATATCCAGCTCCCTCTCTGATGCATACAGAACTTTGAGCAAGTGACAGAAACCCTCCATGCCTCAGAGGTTTATTACCTATGCATTTATTACATATTTTCTAATGTATTACAAAATACAGATAAATGCACCATATAAAATATAAATAAATATGAAAGTATAACATATATATAAAAATTTTAGAAATGCCATGAGAAACCAGTAGGAATCTTTAAATCAGGGCAAATGAAAGTTGATCTCAAGTGGCCCTCAAAAATATTGATGGAAGTCGTTCTATAATTAACCAAACAAAAAAAATAAAATAAAGAAAATGTCTTCTATATTTGCAGAGCCCTAAGTATTTCTTATGAATTTTCTGCTTGAGATAATTGAACTGTGAGAGAGACGTAATGGAGTGGAAATATGTTTAAACACTTTAGTACTCAGGGTAAAATTAGGAAAGAGAAACCAAAGAGTAATTTAAACAATGAATGATTAACATAAAAAAAATTTTTTTTTGAGACTGAGACAGAGTCTCATTTTGTCACCTGTGATAGAGTGTTGTGGCATAATAGCTCACAGCAACCTCCAACTCTTGGACTCAAGCAATTCTCTTCCCTCAGCCTCCTAAGTAGCTGGGACTACAGCCATCTGCCTGCCACAACGCCTGGCTATTTCCAAAGACAAGGTCTTGCTCTGGCACAGGCTTGTCTCAAACCTGTGAGCTTAGGCAATCCACCCAGCTCGGCCTCCTAGAGTACTAGGACTACAAACGTGAGCCACCGCATCTGGCCTGTAAAATACTATTAACTAGTAACAGAAGAGAAGCTACCTAGGAAGAAGAGAAATCTAAATAACATAGAAGCGGAGGATATAGGGAGCAACTACTACCCCTAGAACTGAAGCAGAGTGCCAAAGATGGAGCAAATTTGGAGAGGGACCTCCCAGTTTCCTCAAGAATTAGAGTCAGACCTCATTTTCAAAGTATGGCTACAGCCTACTAAACAATACTCTTTATTGAGGTGCCACAGGTTGAGATATGCCAAAAGAAAACTATTCCCTAGAGTGAGTACTGAGAAACACTAACCCAAAGATGCCTGGAGTGGATGTTATTGAACTTGGCAGCGCTCTGGCTAGCATACTAGAAGTGTCCGTTAGGAAGCTACCTGCAAACAGACCCTCAGCTGAGACGTTGGTAGGGGTATCCAGGGACTACATGGATTGCTAGTAAATGGACAAAAGTACATATAAATAATGCACACAAGTTTCAACATAGAAGTTACCTCTGGAAATGAAGAGGAATGATATGAAGAAAGGATTCACAGAGAACTTTAACTTTGTAGGTAGTATTTTATGTTGTACGCTGGGGTAAAATTTTGTTTGCCATATTTTTTAATTCGAGAAAGGCTTTACTTGAATATATGGCCGACTGACTGGCTATTGGGGATGTTCCAGAAGACCATGATGGAAGATATTTTTTGTTATTCTTTCTTTCTTATAAATCAATGGTTCTCAACTTGTGGGTTGTGACCCCCTTTTTAACAATGAAAATACATTGCAGCACTGGGAAGGTTGAGAACCACTGTTATTAATCATAACTCATAAGAACAAATCCTTCAGTATCACTTACATAAGGGAGACATAGAAAATTTTAGAGCTTTAGGAACCAAATGATTTTTATTTCATAGTAGGGCAAGTATTTCTTTTTTATGAATGATAAAAGAAGGAATGGGTATAATAAGGGGGTCTAGACCTCAAGCCCAATGAACCAAGAATGTACTTCAGAATTTATACTTGAGGTCCGTTACTCACTTCTTTCTGGATTTTTGACAGTAAGGCATGACATTAATATTTTAATACTGTAGTTAAAGAAGTTTACTAAACAAACAGATTATGCTATAATGAACCAAACCAGTTGGGGAATTTTAAGCTGTTATTATATCATCTTGACTATTAGTAGATAGGAGAGCAACTGTGAATTCTTCACAAAATGTTTCATGAATCAGTGTACAAACAGATGGGTGCATGGTTTGGTTGGTGAATGGAAATGTAACATTAGATAAAGATATAACTCCGAATATCAAGGTATAGATAAAATGATATTATATAATTACTTATATTCTAGTTATAAAAAATAGGGTATAAGTTTGAGACCACATACTCTGTTAAAATGTTATTTCAAAGTTACTCTTTCCTTTAATATTTTTGTATAAGACTCCTGCATGTAAATTACAGCAGGTTGGCAGATATATTTTATTTACCTGATCTGCCAAAACATTTTCACCCCACTGAATTTGTATTTGCCTTATTAATATAGTCAATCCTAGACAAACTCTTTGCACTGTTTCCTAAAGACAACACTTAGAATACAATAATCTATTCTAAAGATTACAATTAAAAGCCATTTCCTGATGGCTGATGGCTGACATAAAACTTGACACTATAGGACAGTGGTGTGATAATAATATATTCTTTCCGGTGTTTCTTTTTTTTTTTTAATTTTACATCCTTTTCTATACATACACACACACATACACACTCTAATTTCCTTAAGATAAATAGCCTACCTATGAAGTATATACGAACCCAATCGATTGCCAATAAAATTCAAACATTTTAACCTTTGAATCAAGATTTATTGTTGCACAGTCTCTGTGAATATGTGATGGTTATAAGACAGGCACTTTTCTTTGCTTACTGCATGTAAACATGATGGTGCAGGGAACACAAAATTCATTAAAACATTGTGGAATGAATGACATGAGTCAGGATATTTTGGTCCTACCCATTGACCATTTGACCCTGAAAAGACTTTAAATGAATATAGAGAAGACTGACAAAAGAATTAAGTCGATCTAAAAAGTATATTGCTCTAGAAAATGTTTCATGCTAAAAAGACACTCATGTTCTTACTGTTTCACTTTAAATTTTTATATGCATAGATCTCCTCAAGGTCAAAATACCATAGTCAAAAAAAGGAGTCAGGCTCGGCACCTGTAGCTTAGTGGCTAGGGCATCAGCCACATACACCAGGGCTGGCAGGTTCGAACCCAGCTCCAGCCAGCTAAACAACAATGACAACTGCAACAAAAAAAATAGCTGGGCATTGTGGCAGGCGCCTGTAGTCCCACCTACTTGGGAGGCTCAGGCAATTGAATCACTTAAGTCCAAGAGTTTGAGGTTGCTGTGAGCTGTGATTTCACAGCACTCTACTGAGGGCTACATAATGAAACTCCTTGTCTCAAAAAAAAAGGCATCAGAATATTCTGTATTTCAACAGGGTGATCATTTTAAAAGGGACATTTTGTCTGCTGTTAAATTGTGCTTAATTTAACAAACAAAAAATATGTTCTAATTTGAGATTTGATTGCCAACACATTATAAACATAAATATTAGAACCAATAAATTAAACTAATGCAAAAATAATTGCTTGATTTCTGGTGGCAAACTATAATATATAAAAATACGTATAGTCTGAACTGATATTCTATGGCATCAAAGGGCAGATCTATTATTACAAAACCGTTTACACTTAACCGAGGCATATTTCAAAATTATGTTTTAAATAATGCATTATAAAGATTATTGTGGTGGCAGTTTATCCAGGTATTAGACAATGCCAAGTTTCTTTGCTATATCAGGTAATGTAATTAAGGTTCATTGTCTATTAAATTCACACTTATTTAATATGGCAGGCAAAGACTTGCAGGTTCAAGCATTAAGTATTTATGTGCTTATAAAATACACACACTGTGAGGTCTAAATGAAAAACGTAACATAATGGAGCTTTCAGACGCTTAGAGTAGGCATCAAATACAAGTAAATATTCATTTAGCTTAAGTGCTTCTTTGTACATTGCTGTTTATTGACACAGAAAACACAGATAATCTAAAATGATCCTTTAAATAGGGCTATAAGAATTGAGAGAACATATTAAGCGTCCTCTTTCTTCCAAGATGGACACAAAACACACAACAAAGAAAGTGCTGTGAATCAAACAAGCATGCAAGCTAACTATGAAAGAGCTCCCTGTGCCCAGAGCTAGAACAATTTGAGCCAGAAAATAAATAAGGCCTCATATTGAAATATAAAACAGAGTAGAAAATAAATATCCATGAGTCCATATGAATAAAAATAGTCGAATAAATGATTCAGAAGGCAACAAAGGGGGGATAACAAGTAAATAAGAGAGAATAAATTTCTTATGCAGAATTCCAAAATATATATGTGTATACTCTCTACTGAAGGAGGTTGCATGTAGCTCCAAGTCCTTAACTTCTGAGTGCACACAGTGACTTTGTTACAAAACATCCGGTAAGGAAAGAGGGCAGTAACTCCAGGAAGGAGAAACCTGGCAAACATTATCACAGCCAGGAAATTGTGGTCCACATCAACAATGATAACTCATCTTGACAGTAAATAGCCTTGGTAATATATAATGAGAACAGAAGCTTCCCTGTGTGGTGTCCCTTCCTCAAATCCATAACCCTTATGTAACGAAAAGAAAAACATCACACAAAATTGAAAAGTCTTTATATCTCCGACAAATGCCTGATGGATACTCCCTCAAACCATTCATTTATTTATTTTTATTTATTTATTATTATTTTTTTTTTTTGCAGTTTCTGGCTGGGACTGGGTTTGAACCCACCACCTCTGGCATGTGGGGCCGGTGTCCTACTCCTTTGAGCCACAGGCACCACCCAGATTCTTTAAAAAATAAAATAAAATAAGGAAAGACTGAGAAATTGCCAGAGTTTAGTGAAGCCTAAGGAAATAGGCCAACAAAATGTAGCGTGGGATCCCAGATGGGATCCTTAATAGAAAAAAATAAGTAAATTAGGTTGAACTTGATCAAATTAAGCAAATCATGATCCTTAGTTAATAAGTGTGTACACCAGTATTGATTTATTAGGTATGACAGTGGGACCATACTAATATAAAATGTCATCAAAATGCAAAAATGGGTGTGGGATATATGAGAACTTTCAATATCTTCATGACTTTTCTATGAATCTAAAACAAGTTATATTCAAAGAGGAGGATATGGCTAGATATTCTTCATCATCCCTTGGCACATCATAAAGGCAGAAGGTAAAGGGAACCCTCCCAGCCGTCAAAGAGTCTATGTGTACATCAATTATTCCACATTTACATTTGTAAAACGGGGGCAGTAAGATAACTTTCCTCAAAAGGTTGCAAAACTGAATTGTGTTAGCATAGGTAAACATGTATAATTGTACTTAACTTATAGAAAATGGACTCTAAATTACTATTATTGTTTTTATCATTTGTAGTAATATCACTACTCTTCCAGAAACTCCCACAACACTAGCATTTGCTACAAATATTTGAGAAAATTTTGTTATGTGAACATAATATTTGAGTCATAGCTCATCAACTGATGATATTGGAGCAAGGTTACATATAAAGCTGTCAACAGTCTGAGCTAAGACACGTGATTATCTGACTAAAGAGTATTTTAAACCTAAAACTAAGGTGATGGCAGAGAAAAAGTTTAGTAAAATAGTAAAACAGTGAACTCCAAGGCATATAAAGCATAGGACCTTGGCAGAGTCCATTTCACTGTAATCATTACTTATTCAGGTTCTTGAGTTGCCAATATAATGTGCTACATTCTAAAGCAGACATGATGATAAGCACGAAGTATATCCATTCCACAGGGGAATTTTTTTTTTTTTGGTTTTTGGCTGGGGCTAGGTTTGAACCCACCACCTCCGGCATATGGGACCGGCGCCCTACTCCTTGAGCCACAGGCATCGCCCATCCACAGGGGAATTTTACTCTTGGTCCACTGGGGAGTGGCCCATGAAAACTGCATTAAGATTCAAAAGATATTAACTAGTTTGATGTAAGCATTCCAAATTATATTTAAAATCAGTACATTGTATTCCATAAATGCATTAATGTATACATGATCTATGTGTTTATGACTTAATAAAAAATTAAAATTAAAAAAATATGTAAGTTATTCATTCCCTCTGGTCATCATTACACTTTTGGAACATGTAAGGATTGGAAAATGCTGTTTTCAGGGTTTTCATAGTTTGAATGTTTTGTTGAGATTATGTCAATGCAATGGACTTCTGTCCACAGTAAAGTTGTGCTTATCTAAATCTGCTTGCCTACGGACTATTTTTTCTCTTTTCTTCCTCCTTCCTTTTCCATGCCTCTGGAAATGTGAACCTGTGTCAGTCGGTATCAGCTCCTTTTCCCTCCTCTCACCTCTGCAACCTTTATTACTGCATTTGTTGGAACACTAGACTCAGTTTCAAAACTCCATAGAGAATAAAATGTGGGAGTTTAAACGTAAAGTTGTAGAAATTTAAAACCAAGCTCTTACCAAGCAATTAAATAGGAGACTGCCAACTACCATCAGCATGTCCGAGCTTACAGTTCATTGTGAAGTTGACAGTACAAAGTTCTGCTTCAACTTTATCGTGATGATAGCTGCGCGACAGATGCATAAGACAATCTGATCAGATTCCCTAGAATTACATGTTTTCTTTTCCCATGTCCATTGTTGCTGCTCAACAATGTTCTATACAAATTTTTATTCCCCACTAACATTATTTAACATGTCTACTCCAATTCTTTCTCATTTCCTGAAGCCTCCAAACCCCTCATTCTTGATAAATGACATTTCATGCATTTCTCCACATGAAAGTATTTAGCTTTTTCACACTCTAACTTCTTTCCAGCTTCCTTCTCCTCTCCAAAAAGAGCGTTTCCCTCACTTCCTATAGGTTTATCCACTTATGTTTTTTATTTCATGCTTCCTACCTACTTCATTACCTATTCTTTCTTTCATTTTCCATCTCCTCTACTTAATTGCCCAAACATTTAAACCCAGGATGCACCATATGTGACAACTGTACCATACTAATGCTATTGAAATGCAATCTATACCTGAAGATGGCGTGGACACCCATGTAGACACTATATAGCAGAACCATCTTCTCCATTATCAGCCAGATGTAACATTGTGGAATAACTACTCTAGCATTCAAAATAATGCTAACTTGGAAAATTTTTACTGAAAGTTTTTTGTAAAACAAAGAAAGAATATCTTCATAAGACACGACAATGTTTTCGATGCCTCGCAACCTATGGTTATTTCCAAATCGTTCGTATATTTCCCAGATCCCATAACACTCTCAAAAACTTGCATACATATGCTTTATATCTCTTTCAGTTCTCACTCTGGCTTGGATCTTTATTTAATATGTTATTGTATCTTCTTTATGTCTTATAATTTCTCTATTTCCTTATTATGCAGGTTTTATAAAACTAAGAGAAGTCAAGAAATCAAAGGACAAATAAGAATCGTTTCACTCTAAAAAGGTAGCAGTCTACACCTGATAGATCCAACTTATACTTGCATTGTGCTCCATAGGTGTTGGATCTATCAGGTGTAGAACACAAATGTCTTAATGCTGTAATTGGGTAAATGAGGTGAAAGCTATGTTGATTAGTAGGATGTAAGCACTCCAATTTGTACAAATAATCAACACATTGAATCCCATAATAGCATAAATATATTTATGATCTATGTACAAATGACTTAATAATAAAAAAAACGAAAAAATATTCAGATCAATATGTCACACAAATAAAGGATATTTCTTTTAAAAAAAAAAAAGAATGGAAGAAAAAGTATCCAATGTACTCAGCCCTACTATGAAACTAATTTATAGCTTTCTTATGAAAGATATAACCCAATCATAGCCTAAGAATATGAAGAAAGGGGAAAGAGGAGGCGTAAGGAGGGGAAAAGGTTGGTGAAGGGAGGGTAATTGGTGGGACCACATCTACGGTGCATCTTACAAGGGTACATGTGAAACTTACTAAATGTAGAATATAAATGTTTTAACACAATAACTAAGAAAAAGCCAGAAAGGCTATGTTAACCAGTGTGATGAAAATATTTCAAATTGTATATAAAACCAGTGCATGGTACCCCATGATTGCATTAATGTACACAGCTATGATTTAATAAAAAAATATATATGCAAAAAAATAAATAAAAAGGTAGCAGTCTAGGAAAAGATTACAAAATTTATAAATTAGTTTTGTTTTATTCTTCTTTTACCTTTAACTCTTAAATAATCCTTTAAATCAGTAATCTCCTCAAACTTTAACTCAATCTCCTTTTTTCATTAATTAAACAAATAGTCTACATATGCTCTTAGTAATAAATGAATTACTTAGGCATTACCAAGTCACTGCTTAATTCCTTGACTCTACTGAGATGCTTCTTTTGAAATGTACTAATGACCTCTTAAGAATCAAAACAACAACTTCTTTTCAAGCCATAATCCTCTGGATCTGAGATGTACATGGCTAAATAATACATTCTAAATAGCGTGTGTATATTTCGCTTTTGATCTTCTCGATAGCAGATTTCATGGTAAACTCTTATCTTCCATGGAGTTGTGGTCTACAGTTGTCCTCTGACCTGGCTCCTCTCCATTCTCACACCTTCTGGAGGAGGGGAATCCACTGGCTTGCTAGCTGTCTCTTCTTTTTGCCCTTCCCTTTGAGTACCCATCCCACTCTGTATACTTTCATTATCTCCTCCACACACATCTCTCAAAATTGAGCATTTCATGATGTTACACTGGACTGCTTGCTTCTCGTGGGGCATGTCCTAAGACTTTAAACTGTATTCTCTTGCTTTTTGTGTTTTCCCCTTCTCTCTGTTCCACAATGCCAACTTTGATTTTCCTGTCTCTTCTTCCTAGGAGTTTTATTATTTAACCAAAGAGAAATGTCTACCTCTTCTGATATCCCTTAGTACTGTACTACACCCCGTCTTATATTTATATAAATGTCTCACACATTATAGGTACTCAAATGGGTGAAAGTAAAATAAGAACAAGAATTAGCAAAGGATAATATCAATGAGTGGAGCAGATGAGAAAAGATTTCAAAGGAAAAGGGCTGAAAAATAATATTGACAAGATTACAGTCTGAAGCAGCATCTAACGTGAAAAAATGTGCTCCATTTTTTTTACCAAAATATGAAAAAAAAAATAACAGGAAGGATATCCTACACTTGAGAAAATTGTTTTGGGGAAATAATGTTGGCAGAAAAGAAGGAAGTTATAATTTTTAGGATTAGCAGTGGAGATTCAAGTCAAGGAAGACATAAGACATTATGACTTGGGAAATGGTGTAAATTGCCATAGAGGAAGATGATTGTACATTGGGAAACCATGAAATAGGGGTATATAAACAGGAGAAAGTAAATAATGAATTGTAAATAAGGATGGGGGAAAGGTGCCAAATGGAATCCTGAGAGAAAATACTTAGACTAGCATTCACCTCTCAGGAAGCAGGAGGAAGAGTAAAGGGTAAAAGAGAATGGTATTTCTACTTGATTACTAGACTTCAGTGCTCAAAGAAGGTAAACTTGTTTTTCCTCTTTTTTTTCAGGTGTTGGTTTTAGCTGTTGTTTTCAGCTGTGTTGTGGCTCCTCTGGGAAGTTTCTACATAAATTTCTCCTGATGGGCTGCCAGTAGGTCAGGTTTACACCCTGCTTTATCTTAGCAGAACAGATAATGCTATTTTGAGAAGTGGAAAATATTTCCTTCTTGCTAAGGGGAGCTACACCTCTCCAAGATGGAAACATAGCCATGGGCAAGAGCCAGAGAATACTCAGGTGCACACAGATCTAAGTCCCTGCAAGAAGGGCATGGGTAGAGCCTGTCTTTCCTTCCAAAACTGAGTGGTTCGATTACCAGCATCCTTTCAGCTGTAACTAGAATTAAACTTGTCCAGTATCTGGAATGAGATACAGCAAATGGAGCTTAGGAGATAAAAGTGTTTTAAAAAATGAGTTAAAAAATTATGATGAGCATATTAAAATGTTTAATACAAAACAGAGATAAATATGCAAGTATCAGAGTAGGTTGTCGTCACTATAAAAAGATTACATTGTGCCAGTGCAGCTCCGCCAGGCTATGGGGTGTGTCTGTGCACAGTTTGTGTATGTGTGACTGTGTGGTGTGGAAGATATTTGTAATTTGACATTAAGTTTCCCAAAAGACTACTATTTATAAACACTGCTTGCAAACCCTAGAGGCAAGAAATATTTTCAGTGTTCAAGTAGGGCTGGCTACACAAGGACGGCATTTGTCCTTCTCTCATGCCCAAAGTACCCACACAGCATTAATGAGAAATGGATATTTCATTAAATCTTTTTAGAACAGTTGAACTTTACAAACTATGCAAAATATCTCTCAGAAAAATCTTCTTCAAACATCCCCTCTGGAGCACCAGATCCACTTCTCTTTTTCAAATTCCCCTGTAACTGTGAGTCATCAAGACTTTCTATAAGAATGCTCTTAATCCAACCTTAACATCCCATATCCCCTTTCTATTTGGAACAATCTAATTGTCTCGCTGCTTCTCCACTTTGCTCGTCTTGTTTAATGAGAAGTGAAAATTAGGAATATGTGTGAATATATATTACATATATGCACACATATATAGACACATATACACACATATGTACATAGGTTTATACATATACTTATTGGTTGGAAGAAGGGGTCCTGTGTTAGAGTCCACCTTGTTTCCAACCCATCTCCTTCTGGTCTCTAACAAGACATGTGCTTTGTAGTTTCAGGCCTGTCCACCCACTGAGATTACTTTTGACCTTGGACTCAAAGCCCTAGAATCATTATTCATCCATATTTAGCTACTAAAATGCAGTTTTTGATTATGTAGACTTCTTAAAATCCAGAGCCTCTGGTTATCTGAAATCTCAAGTTTTCTTGCTCTATGCTGTCTGGTTTCAGTGGCCTCTGAATTTCTTATCCAGCAGATCCTGTATGCACTGATCTACTTTGGGTTTCCAAGTCTCAACTTAATCTCTCTCACATGCATTTTTCTTTCTAATCATCATGTTCATTTCACCTAATCCTCCCAGTGCTAGCATGCTTGGCTCGCCCTGTCCTATTGCCACCAATGTTAACTACCCTGTTTACCCGAAAATAAGACATCCTCCGAAAATAAGACCTACTTACAGGAAAGATAAGATATCCCCTGAAAATAAGGCCTAGCACATCTTTGGGAGCACACCTTAAAATAAGACAGGAAATAGGGTATTAAATACATTGTCATCCCTTAGTACCCATAGGGAATTGTTTCCAGCAACCCCCCAACAAAAGAACATGGATCTTCAAGTCCCTTATATAAAATGGCATAGTATTTGCATATAACCTATGTGCACCCTACCATATACTTTAAATCAGCTCTAGATTCCTTATAATACCTAATGCAATACAAATATTATATATATAGGTAAATAGTTCTTATTCTGTATCGTTTTCAAAAATCTGTATTCTTATTGTTATTTTATATTGCTTTCTAAAATATTCTCAATCCATGGTGCTTGAATCCATGCACACAGAACCTGTAGACATGGAGGGCTAGCAGACTGACTATACGTCTCTACATTAGATGCTGATTTTATAAACCCTCAGTAATCAGGTCGCTGACTACTCTTTTAAATTCTAGTATAAACTTAACTTCAAATTTTGGACTTTTAAAATGGAAAACAACTTAATCACTATGCAGCCCTTCCATTTCTTTTGTCCAAGAAATTAGGAAACTGATGTATAATAAATACTGGGCATAGCTAGAAATAAAACTATTAATAGAGCTTTCTAATACCCAAGCCAGGGGTCTTGCACTAAACTCTGCTTCTCTTGGTCAAAGTATGTTCAGAACATACTTGGTCAAAGTACGTTCAGAAAGTCACCTGATCTTCTGTGGCTTTAGCTTATTATCTTGGTAACAGAAATTGCTTCCAAGGACTCTCTTGAATGAGATTTTATAATTCATTACTGTATCAATAGCAAAACTCTTTTCTATTGACATTATAGAAGGCGATTGGTTCTATAAACAAATAAAATATTTATTTTTTAATTATAGAAATAAAACAGCATATTTATTTCAGTGTTTTTGCAAATAACTTAAGATGTTCATGCCTATAATCCTAGCACTCTGGGAGGCCGTGGTAGGTGGATTGCCTGAGCTCACAGGTTCGAGACCAGCCTAAGCAAGAAGAGTGAGAACCCCCATCTCTAAAACTAGCTGGGCATTGTGACAATAGTCCCAGCTACTTGGGAGGCTGAGGCCAGAGAATCACTTGAGCCCAAGAGTTTGAGGCTGCTGTGAGCTATGACACCACAGTACTCTACCCAGGGCAACAAAGTGAGACTCTATCACCAAAAAAAGAAAGAAGAGAAAAGAAATTTTATAAATGTATTTTGGTGATTACTGAAAGCTTTAAATGGAATTTAAACATCTCTTTTTAGACCGATTAGTTTATCAATGAATATTAGTCTCTAATAAAGTAAAATTCTTTTAATGGAAAGCCCTTTTTAGTGATAAATTAGCCCTCGTGGTCTGAATTTCAAATAATTTCCATGTTGTCTGCACAACTGAAACCATCAAAATAGCAGGAGCTAATAGGTGAAATTTTGCAGTGCTATATAAAGCAACTTTGATGGGCTTCTTGCCCTTTGTGAACTTAAAATTTAAAGCAGCAATATAAAAGTTGACATAATCATAAATTAATGGGACATAATTAGGTCAACTCTCATTGCACTAAATATCATTAACATAAATAATTTCTATGTCATAAATAATATCCTGTTTGTTTCAATTGGTAGTGTTCTATGTGCCTGGGAAAAAGAAGAATATGTACTGGCCAGAGTTAATAGCTTCAGGTTCTAATGTTACTACATGGTTAATAGAACTTGGAAACGGCAAGGAAGGAAATAGCAGAAAGATTTCGGAATCTCCTTGGACATCACTGTACACACTGGAAAAAAGGATATAGTAATGTGAAATTATCACAGATTACCTCAAAGGTAGAAAAACATAAAAATGAAGATCAAGAACAATACAGTAATATCTTCTGTATCATATTTGTCTTCATATAAAATAAGTACACTCATAATAGATGGTATAAATTAAGCTGGTCTCACATATTAAAAGGCAGAAGATTTAACTAACATATATTTTAACTGCATCCCAACATCCCTCTCACCATCAGGTATGCACATTTCAAATATCACCCAAGGATGTGGCTGGAGAATGAGGTTTACTGAATTTATTATTCAGAAGTGCGGAAATTCTGGATGACAATAGCGTTAATGATGGATTTGTGGGAAAAAGGTGTTTCAGAACAAATTGACATGCAGGCCACTGCATGTAAGAACCTATTTTTTGCTAGACATGTATGAAACAGTTCAATGTTAATATATAGAAAGAAGAGAGAAGAAAACCACCCTGGGGTATATCAATTAAAAAGGCAGAAAATGTTGGCCTGACTCAAGAATCTGTGGTTGCAATGCTCTCTGTGGCTTTCTCTTAAGAGTGCTGCGTATCAGACCACCGCAGTGTTGCCACTGTTGTTTCTTTACATGATTTACTGTTAGACTATAAGCCACTTAGATGTGGAGAAATTATTTCAGGTTCACATCACAGTACAAATCCCAATAGATAGGACTCCGTCAATACCATGTTGTGTTCCATCTCCTAGCACCTCTTAAATCCATCTCCAGTGTCAATGCCTTGGTGATATGCTTCAGAGTCACATCATATTTTGCCTAACCTGCAATACCCAACAGTCTTGTCCCTCTCAAATCCAACCTTCATTCTCAGATAAGAATAATCTTTCTATGAAAAATATTATCAATTTATTCTTCTTAAAATTCTAAGCGATCTCCCCTATTCATTTTCAAGTTGGCTCTCATGGTTTGAAACCCGACCTTTTCATACCATCACTTTGTGTCATTTCTGTAATCATTTCTCCTACTCAGAATGACCATTTTTACATTTCAAATGCCTGCCCATTCCTCAAGATAAATCCCAAGGCTATTTTCCAAAACAATACCTCATCTAGCTTTTATAATATTTTTTTAAATTCCACTTGGCACCACTGTGGGCAGCTGGCTTGTAATTCCTAATGTGACAGACACTGTTAATGCACAGGGGTCTTCTCCTTCTGGGAGATGGGTAGAATGTATTCACTTCCCCCAAACCTTTGAAGGCAGGTATGGCCATGTGACTTGCAATGTACAATGAACTCTTAAAGAAACTAACTTATGGGTGGTGCCTGTGGCTGAGTAGGGCGTAGGCCCCATATACCTAGGGTGGCGGGTTCAAACCCCTCCCCGACCAAACTGCAACAACAACAAAAAATTAGCTGGATATTGTGGCAGGCGCCTATAGTCCCAGCACTCGGGAGACTGAGGCAAGAGAATCACCTAAGCCCAAGAGCTGGAGGTTGCTATGAGCTGTGATGCCACGTACTCTACTGAGGGCAACAAAGTGAAAATCTGTCTCTAAAAAAAGGGGGGTGCGGCACCCGTGGCTCAAAGGGGTAGGGCGCCGGCCCCATATGCCAGAGGTGGCGGGTTCAAACCCAGTCCCAGCCAAAAACTGCAAATAAAAAAAAAAGAAAAAAAGAAAAAGAAAGAAAAATAAACTAACTTGCATGGAGGCATTGAATTGTCCGTGCCCAGTTCCATTTCTCTCTCTTCTCTGTTGAAGTAGTAGCAGGCTTACAGTTTGATAAGGAATTGCAACACCCAGACATCTGATGGAGGACACCTGTTCTAGAGAGTATCTCGAACCTTCGGCAGACTGCAGGTAAGACCCTAAAATGTGCAGGTTGGTTTTTCACTGGTATCTCCTGAGTGGAATCATCAGTTTATGTTTTCTTCTTCTCCACTAGAATGTGAAGTTCTTGAGAGCAAGTACTGTGTTCACCGTGCTCTCTACAAAGAAAAAAGGCGTTAACTGAATGGTGTGGTTGCCTAAGTGTGACTAATGGGCATTTAGCCCCGTTTCTTTTTACTGGCTGAACAACCACTTGTAGTTTTGTTCTTCTCTGTCCCCACTTGTTCTCCTGATAATGTTAAGTCAGCCTGACCTAAGCCACAGTAAACTACATAGTTTTTCATTGTCTGAGCTGGTACTTTAGGGTATTAGTTGTTATAAATGAGGTATATGAGAAACCAATTTCACAAGAATGACTGCAGCAATATATACGCATCTTTAAAAGAATAATCAAGGTGAAGCTGATTTCATTTTCTAGGAAAATTTCATGTACATTGACTAAAAAAAAAGTAATTTCTGACAGAAGCATTTTAAGGGCAAAAAGCCTGCAGGTGCAAATAATCCAAATGGTAAATGTATTTGCTCTTTCATCTTGAAGGTAAATGTCATGCTTTCAGCAATAAAAATTATGTAGTACTATTTTTTCACTCCTCCTTAGCTCAAATGGACACCAGCAAACCTTTGTATGAAGTTTTAAATTACAGCCAAAGCACACACATCTTTGATTCACTCTCTTTTTCCAGTTCTACGCACTGTAAAGTTTGGAAGATTGGAATTCCTCCCTCACACCACTTTGAGGGCAAGAATTTAATTATCTAAGATGCTAATGGGTATCTCTGTGGCCCTGTTTTTAACCCGTAAATTGCAATCATCCATCTACACTTCATTTAAAAGACAGGCCTGCTGCATTTTCTCAAGTTGCCAAAGATTTAAATGCACAGTGGAAATTTCTCTACGTGAAAATGAGAAAATTCAAATTAAGTTTCAATCCTAAACATTTTCTAATTTGCTCTGAAGCAATAATAAAGAAAATCACATGCTGATTTTTCTTCACCTGTAAAATAAAAACTTTACTTGAGGAATTTTCCAACATTTACAGAGTCATAATTTCTTTGATGTAAAGAAAATCATACGACCATTATTATAATCTAATGAATATTAAGTCAAAACTAAATGCTTGGATGCCCTTACATGACTTGTAATATCAAAGACTATATCCAGTGACTTACCTTTTTCAAGTTCAATACATATATTTGAGATAATAATATAAGTGAAAAAGTTAAACTTCACTAATTATACTTTGCATTTATATCAGAATTTGAAATTCTATGACTTAAAAATAGTTTATTTGCATTTATAGTAAAACTGTCTTAAATATGTTTTAAATCTTTAGTTCCCATTTAAATTTAATATTTAATAATTGCATTCTAGGGAATATGATGTGGCTTCCTTAACTATAGCAGTCAGGAACAGGTCATTTGAATTTACTTCTAAAACAAATCCTTAAATGTATACAAATTCAGCTTAATTCTAGGGGCTGTATTTGTATTTCAAATGATACTTTGTCTTTTTTTTCTTTTTTTTTGCAGTTTTTGGCCAGAACTGCCACCTCAGGCATATGGGGCCGGTGCCCTACTGCTTTGAGCCACAGGCACCGCCCTCAAGTTAATTTGAGTGATGCTTTTTCTTATGTTAAATTCTATTGAATAGATGTATTCTTTTTGTGTTTTATCTACAGTTAAATGAGTGAATGACAAAATAATTTACTTTTCCAAAGACCAGAAGCATTAACTAAGTCCATCTGTTTATATTTTTCTGGAATTGTGGGTATATTAAGTGCTTTTTGTAGACAGATAGAGAAAGGTTTCTATCCAAGGAAAGTCTGCACTGTCCAACCTGGTTAGAATTTTACTTGAAGGTAATCGGAGGTAAGTTATGAAGCTCCTCCAGTGACGTCAAAGGATTAAAGCAAGCATAAATAAGTTATAAACAAAAAATAAATAAATTATATGCATTTGATATTAAAGGTATATAAGAAACTCAGTTCAACCATTGTGTTTATTGTAAATGGTGTTTCATATGATGATTTTTATCAGTTCCGCATTTAATAAACTTCTTTAATGCATCTGCATCAAAAAAGAGACTTTATTTGAATCACTTCTTGTAAGTGATTTGAGAAACATACTGAATTCCCTTTGGTTATGTTTAGCTATCTGTGAATAATGTCTGTCATGGTTAACTAAGTGACTAAAGTAATGCATGCCAGCAGTGGGGTCAGTCTGTAATGAGTTCAGCCTTACTTTTTACAAAGATACTTAAACCCCTAAAATAAATGTAGATGGTGAAAACTTATGTACAGAATTAAGTGTTAAACTGGTTTTATATTTAATGTAGCCTAGAGAAACCACTGTATAATTAAGCAAATGTAAACTAGAAATGGGGCAGGAATTAATGATTAGGTATTAATCATTAGGAAATTTCACTTTGCTCCTATGAGAGATTGGGGTATTCGGTGTACAGTGTGTGTCAGTGTGTGTGTGTGTATTTTGTTGACATATAAAAAACTTAAAATTCAAAATTTAAACAAGAATCATCAAATGGAATATAGGCAGAACTTAGCTATGATATTCTCTGTCTCTCTCTCACACACACACACACACACACACACACACGCACACAGGGTGCCAAAAATGTATGCATATATTAAGAAAGGAAAAAATTGTAAAACTCAGGTCCCATTGGACTTCTGCAATTATAAGAGATACAAAACACCATATACAGGGTAATACACATCAATATATATTAAGCATTTTTTTTTTTTTTGAGACAGAATCTCACTACATCACCCTTGGTAGGGAGCTGTGGCATCACCGCTCAGAGCAACCTCAAACTCCTGGGCTCAAGCCATTCTCTTGCCTCAGCCTCCCAAATAGCTAAGACTACAGGCACCCTCTGCAGCTCCTGCCTATTTTTTGTTGCAGTTGTCATTGCAGTTTAGCTGGCACAGGCTGGATTCGAACTTGCCAGCCAAGGTTTATGTGTCCAGCACCGTAACCACTGTGCTATGGGTGCCAAGCCTATATTAAGCATTATAATTTTCATATAAGTTTTCCTTTCTTAAAATATGTATACAATTTTGGCACCCTCTGTATGTGTATTTCAGATAATAAAGATTCTAAAATGCTTAGGAACTCACAAAAAGTCCTATATTGTACTAAATATGTGAGATAATTATATAAGGAAGAATAGCCTAAGGAAAGATGAGAGATGGCTACAGCAAAGGTAAGATTTCCCAGCCAGAAATCCTGAAAACATCAGACATGAGAGGGAGATCATTCTAGCTAAGCTACCAACTAATTATAGGCAGGTCCAGAGCAGAAGTAATGCTAAAGCAGAAGTCAGGCTCAGCTGACCAACAGAATCAGAAGCAAATAAGATGATTATTGTTTTATGCCATGAAGTTCGGCATGATTTGTTCCACAGGAAAAGGCAAAATCATGGTAATTTACCAGAAATACTATTTAGAAATAATGAAATTATATAAGAATGTAAAAAAATCCAAATTTTCTCTTCTTAAGTAATGTCTCAAAGAAATATTTTAGAAAATTCAATTTCCTCAGAATGCACAGCAGATTCATGAAGAGGGAATAACTCCATGGCAGGACACATCTCTGAAAAGAGTAAGTTCTTTCTTACATATTAATGTGAATAAATTGGAAGTGGATGCTTATAGTGCTGCATGAAGAATTCCATAATTCACAGGGCACAGCATCATGGCTTATTAGAATTGCTACTCAAGGACCATCTCAGTTAAGTCAGAAAGGAATGGGTATTGAAACATCAAATGGCAAGAATGACCAAAAGTATCTGTTATCTCTGTGCCATAGTTAATCCTAGCAGAGCACAACTTGCATTCAGCTATTTTAAGCAGATGTTATTCAAATCTCTCTCTAGTATCCTGAGTTAAATTCAGAGATAATATAATCTCCCCATATGGATGATTAAAAATCTATCACAAACAAGGGGGCCAAGAGGGGGCCAAGATGGTGCCTTTGAAGCAGGTGTACACGCTGCTTTCACAGAGAGGCACATAAGTGGTGAGCAGATACTCACTTTTGGCTGTGTCGTGGAAAAAAGACCATTGGGAATGGGAACAGAAAGGGAACTTGAGGCTTCCAAAGTGAAGCAAAGGGAAATGGAATGACTTGCTTGTCCAGTTTGGAAGCACACGAGGAAGGCACCTGCCCTTGGGGAAGGGACAGAGGACAGAACCCAGGGGCTCTACACTTCTCCTGTAGATTCCACAGTTACAGCTGTAGGGGGGCCCCTTCACTGCAACAGGTCACTGAGTGGACACAGGGAGCTGACTGGAGACTGACTGTACAGTGGCACTGCTCCAGAGACAAGGCAGAGCAGAGTCCCCAGGGCTTTTAAGTCCTGGATGCTGCAACTGATGCCATTTTGAGGTCTTAGGCTTGAGGGATATGTCTACTTGGGGGTCAGATTTATTGCTGCTGCCTCTTCATTGCCCAGCCAGGCTTCAGCGTGGAGGCAAGGTCAGGTGCTATTGTGTGCCTCACAGGTGGGCACCACACACCTTCACCATTCCATGGGACCCAGGAAGAGCAGGCACCCATGGACCTAGTGCCTGCTGCTGTGAACTGGCAGCCTCACCCAGTCACGGCACCATGGGACCTGGAAGGAGAAAGGGCCTGCAGCTCCAGGTACCCACCATGGCCATTGGAGAGGTGTAGATGGAAACCAGCAGGGCAAACGCTTTGTGCTACCCCACACTAAGTGCCTGGCACTGCTGATGTGGGCAAGGCAAAGTGCCCGGGCCTCCTCTTGCTAAGGAACACTGCTACCACTGGATCTAGGCTGGGCAAATGATTGCCACTGCACATCAAACTCCTGCCGTGGCAAACAAACCTGGGCAGGCAGAGTGCTCACGCTGCCTGCACTAACTGCCCACGACAACCCCAAAGGGACAGAAACATACAGACAGCAACAGTGTGAAGGACTCACGCCCATTCATCTCCTGCCTGGTCGGTAATCCAGTGCCGTGCTCAAGTGAGCCACCCAGAGAACTCTATTTTAAAAACCTGCTAAACATCTACTTAGGTAGAAGAAAAATAAGTTTATAGTCATTTTCACCTTGAACTTTATTTCACACATAATCACAAATAGCTATTTGGGTTGTTTTAATACCTACTGAATTTTGTAGGAATGAAAATACTCTATAACTGATGGGTAACAAGCCTTTTTGTAGTATTTATCTAGCCAAGGACACCTGGGTCAGCCTATATTGTTAGCTGTCTTCTTCACAATAATATTTTGTCTGATGGATACTAGGGTAGCATTGACCAAAATTAAGATATATAATAGGTTACGTTAATTACAAATTACTCTCTTTTAATTTATTGTTCAAAGATAAGTTAGGATCTTCTACTGTTAGCTTTTTATTTCTTTTATTTCAATATATTTGGGATGTACAAGTGTTTTTTAAAACCTGACTCTTAATTTTATCTTTTCTATTGTTTTTCTAGTCTCTAATTTATTTATTTCTCATCTTTATAACTTCCATGCTTCTACTAGCTTTAGGTTTAGTTGGTCATAACATAAGGTCATTTATTTGGAATCTTATTTCCTGATGTAAGAATTTATTGCTGTACACTTCCCTCTTATAAATGCTTTTGCTGCAACATGTATTTCATAGAAAGAATTGGCCTAAGAACCCCAGCATGACTCAACCCAAATAAGACATCCCCCAGGCACATCATAATTAACTTCACTAAAGTTAATATGAAGGAGAAAATTCTGAAAGCAGCCAGATGTAAGAAAACCATAACCTACAAAGAGAAGAACATTAGAATGACTGCGGATCTCTCTGCTGAAACTTTTCAAGCCAGAAGAGGGTGGTCATCAACTTTTAATCTCCTAAAGCAAAATAACTTTCACCCCCAGATCCTGTATCCAGCTAAACTGAGTTTCATTTATGATGGAGAAATTAAATACTTTAATGACATTCACATGTTGAAGAAATTTGCCATAACCAAACCAGCTCTTCAGGATATTCTCAGACCTATCCTCCATAATGACCAACCCAATCCTCTGCCACAAAAGTAAACTCACTCAGAAACTTTCGATCAAACTCCAATTTCCACACTGGCAAAAGGATTAAAAATGTCCACTGGATTGTTGAAAAACTCGATACCCAAAATTCTACCAGTCTTCTCAATATTCTCCATTAATGCGAATGGCTTATATTGTCATCTAAAGAGGCACGGGGTGGCTGACTAGATACAAAAACTCAGGCCAGATATCTGCTGCATACAAGAATTTCAACTTACCTTAAAAGATGAATATAGACTCAGGGTGAAGGGATGGTTGTTTGTATTTCAGGCAAATGGAACTCAGAAAAAAGCAAGTGTTGCAATTCTATTTGCAGATACAATAGGCTTTAAACCAACAAAAGTAAGGAAGGATAAAAATGGTCACTTCATATTGTTAAGGGTTATACTCAATATGAGATTTCAATTATTAATATTTATGTACCCAACCAGAATGCACCTCAATTCCTAACAGAAACTCTAACAGACATGAGCAACTTGATTTCCTCACTCCATAATAGTTGGAGATTTTAACACTCCTTTGGCAGTGTTGGATAGATCCTCCAATATGAAGCTGAACAAAGAAATTTTAGATTTAAACTTAACCATTTAACATTTGGATTTAACAGAGATCTACAGAACATTTCATCCCAACAAAACTGAATCTCATCAGTCCATGGAATATACTCCAAAATTGATCACATCTTAGGTCACAAGTCTAACCTCAGTAAATTTAAAGGAATAGAAATTATTCCTTGCATCTTCTCAGACCACCATAGAATAAAAGTTGAACTCAGTAACAACAGGAATCTGCATATTCATACAAAAACATGGTAGTTAAATAACCTTATGCTGAATGATAGATGGGTCATAGATGAGATTAAGAAGGAAATTAACAAATTTTTGGAACAAAACAACAATAAAGACATGACTTATCAGAACCTCTGGGATACCACAAAGGCAGTCCTAAGAGGGAAATTGTTAGTACTGCAAGCCTTCCTCAAGAGAACGGAAAGAGAGGAAGTTAACAAGTTAATGGGACATCTCAAGCAACTGGAAAAGGAAGAACATTTCAACCCCCTACCCAGTAGAAGAAAGGAAATAAACAAAATTAGAGCAGAATTCAATGAAATTGAAAACAAAAGGAATATACAACAGATCAATAAATCAAAAAGTTGGTTTTCTGAAAAGGTCAATAAAATAGACAAACCTTTGGCTAACCTAACCAGAAAAAAAAGAGTAAAATCTCTAATTTCATCAATCAGAAGTGACAAAGATGAAATAACAACAACTCAGAAATTCAAAAAATCCTTAATGAATATTACAAGAAAAATTTCTATTCTCAGAAATATGAAAATCTGAGGGAAATTGACCAATACTTGGAAGCACATCACCTTCCAAGACTTAGCCAGAATGAAGAGGTAATGTTGAACAGGCCTATATCAAGTTATGAAATAGCATCAACTATACAAAATCTCCCTAAAAAGAAAAGCCCGGGACCAGATGGCTTCACATCAGAATTCTAGCAAACCTTTAATGAGGAACTAGTACCTATATTACTCAACCTTTTCCAATATAGAAAAAGAAGGAATACTACCCAACACGTTCTATGAAGCAAATACCACCTTGATCCCAAAACCAGGAAAAAAAACCAAGAAAAGAAAATTATAGACCAATATCACTAATGAATACAGATGCAAAAATATTCAACAGGATCCTGACAAACAGAATCCAGCAACACATCAAATTATACATTATGACCGAGTGGGTTTTATCCCAGGGTCTCAAGGCTGGTTCAATATACCTAAATTTATAAATATAATTCAGCACATAAACAAATTAAAAAACAAAGACCATATGATTCTCTCAATTGATGCAGAAAAAGCTTTTGATAATATCCAGCATCCCTTCACGATCAGAACACTTAAGAAAATTGGTATAGAAGGGACATTTCTTAAACTGATAGAGACCATTTACAGCAAACCCACAGCCAATATTGTATTGAATGGAGTTAAATTGAAGTCATTTCCACTCAGATCAGGAACCAGACAAGGCTCCCAATTGTCTCCACTCTCTTTAACATTGTAATGGAAGTTTTAGCCATCACAATTAGGGAAGAAAAGGTGATCAAGGGTATCCATATAGGATCAGAAGAGATCAAACTTTCACTCTTTACAGATGATATGATTGTATACTTGGAAAACACCAGGGATTCTACTACAAAACTCTTAGAAGTGATCAAGCAATACAGCAGTGTCTCAGGTTACAAAATCAACATTCATAAATCAGTAGCCTTTATACATACCAACAATTGTAAAGCTGTAAAAACAGTCAAGGACTCTATTCCCTTCACAGAAATGCCAAAGAAGATAAAATATTTGGAAGTTTACTTAAAAAAGGATGTAAAAGATCTCTATAAAGAGAACTATGAAACGCTAAGAAAAGAAATAGCTGAAAATGTTAACAAATGGAAAAACATACCATGTTCATGGCTGGGAAGAATCAACATTGATAAAATGTCCCTATTACCCAAAGCAATATACAATTTTAATGCAATCCCTATTAAAGCTCCACTGTCATACTTTAAAGATTTTGCAAAAATAATACTTCATTTTATATGGAATCAGAAAAAAACCTCGAATAGCCAAGATATTACTCAGAAATAACAACAAAGCAGGAGGAATCATGCTACCAGACCTCAGATTATACTATAAATTGATAGTGATCAAAACAGCATGGTACTGGCACAAAAACAGAGAGGTAGATGTATGGAACAGAATAGAGAACAAAGAGATGAACCCAGCTACTTACCATTATTTGATCTTTGACAAGCCAATTAAAAACATTCAGTGGGGGAAAGATTCCCTATTTAACAAATGGTGCTGGGTGAACTGGCTGGTGATCTCTAGAAGACTGAAACTGGACCCACACCTTTCACCATTTACTAAGATAAACTCTCACTGGGTTAAAGATTTAAACTTAAGACATGAAACTATAAAAATACTAGAAGAAAGTGCAGCGAAAACTCAAAGAAATTGGCCTGGGTGAATATTTCATGAGAAGGACCCCCCAGGCAATTGAAGCAGCATCAAAAATACACTACTGGACCTGATCAAACTTCAAAGCTTCTGCACAGCCAAGAACACAGTAAGTAAAGCAAGCAGACAGCCCTCAGAATGGGAGAAGATATTTGCAGGTTATATCTCTGACAAAGGATTAATAACCAGAATCCACAGAGAACTCAAACGTATTAGCAAGCAAAGAACAAGTGATCCCATCTCAGGGTGGGCAAGGACTTGATGAGAAACTTCTCTGAAGAAGACAAGCACATGGCCTACAGACATGAAAAAATGCTTATCATCCTTAATCATCAGAGAAATGCAAATGAAAACTACATTGAGATATCATCTAACTTCAGTAAGATTAGCCCATATCACAAAATCCCAAGACCAGAGATGTTGGCATAGATGTGGAGAAAAAGGAACACTTCTACACTGCTGGTGGGAATGCAAATTAATACATTCCTTTTGGAAAGATGTTTGGAGAACACTTAGAGATCTAAAAATAGACCTGCCATTCGATCCTACTAGGTATATACCCAGATGACCAAAAATCATATTATAACAAAGATATTTGTACCAGAATGTTTATTGCAGCCCAATTCATAATTGCTAAGTCATTGAAGAAGCCCACGTGCCCATCGATCCATGAATGGATTAATAAATTGTGGTATAGGTACACCATGGAATATTATGCAGCCCTAAAGAAAGATGGAGACTTTACCTCTTTCATGTTTACATGGATGGAGCTGGAACATATTCTTCTTAGTAAAGTATCTCAACAATGGAAGAAAAAGTATCTAATGTACTCAGCCCTACTATGAAACTAATTTATAGCTTTCATATGAAAGCTATAGCCCAATTATAACCTAAGAATATGGAGAAGGGGGAAAGGGGGAAAAAGAGGAAAGGGGAGGGGGAAGATGGGGGGAGGGAGGGTAATTGTTTGGACCACTCCTATGGTGCATCTTACAAGGGTACATGTGAAACTTACTAAATGTAGAATATAAATATCTTAACATAATAACTAAGAAAATGCCAGGAAGGCTATGTTAGCCAGTATGATGAAAATATGTCAAATGGTCTATAAAACCAGTGTGATGCCCCATGATTGCATTAATGTACATGGCTTTGATTTAATAATTTAAAAAAAAGAATTGGCCTATAATTTTTCCTTCTTTTCTTAAAATGGTAATGTTATAATTTAGTAACAAGTTTCTGATAGCCCCTTGAAATGATTTGTAAATGTTTTGTATTTTTCTTTGTTGAGGAAATACATAAGATTGTAAAACTAGGTATTGATCTTTTTTTTTTTTTTTTTTTTTTTGCAGTTTTGGCTGGGGCTGAGCTTGAAACTGCCACCCCCAGTATATGGTGCCAGCGCCCTACTCCTTGAGCCACAGGCGCTGGCCTATTGCTTTATCTATTTTATAACATCAATCCTATGTAAAACTTTCTCACTACTAGTAATACTGATTTGCTCTCTCACATTTTTTTCTCTTTCTCTCTTCTCTCCCTCTCCCCCCAATTATTCTTACCAGAGCATTTTATGTATTTTTTAAAAGATCAACCTAATTAATTTGTTGAACTTTTCTATTATATGTCTGAGGTTTGTTCCCACAATTTTTACCCTTATTTATATTATTTTCTGTTTTCTACTTTCCTTGAATTTAGCTTTCTCTTCTTTTTCCAACTTGGTATAGTGGTTATCTAAATTAATAAGGAATATTTATAAATTTTCTTTGACTATATATGAATTCATATAAATTTTAAGATGTAAACTTTAAGCACAGATTTAGTGACATACAAGTTTTGATATGTGCTACTTCTATTATCATTTGTTTCAAAATATTTTCTAACTCTGCTTATTATTTCTTTATTGACTTAGGGATTTTATCAAATTGCATATCATAGTTTGCAAGAAATAACTAAACACATAAGTATTCTGAGTTCATATAAAATATTTTCCAAAATTGTGCAGATGTCTTTTGTGTAGGCCATTGAAAATTTTGTGCATTCTATCATATCAGAGGAAGTAAGGTATTCTTTTCATCTAGGCAACTGGTTGGATCACGAAGTTTACATTCTCTGTGTATTCACGTTTTGTCTTCTTGTACTATCAGTTACAGAAAGTTCTAATAAATTTTCTGTGATTTCAGGTTCATCATTTCTTTGAAATTCTATTAATTTTAAAAATATATTTAATATTTTGAATCCATGTTGTTAGGTGCCTATGAGCATAACACCGTTATCTCTATTACATTGACTCTTACATCTTTCTGAACTATTGCTAAGTATCTCTTGTGATGTTTTTTGTCATGTGCCCACTTGGCTTCTGTTATTGACAGACTAGCTTTCCTTTTGTGTGGTTCATCTTTTCACAACATTTTACCTTCAACCCTTTGCGTATCACTATATTTGTAATGTGTCTTTGTCAGTAATTTTGAACATTTTTTAAAAATTTAGACTTAATACAGTTCTATTTTAATGAAAGCATTTGTCTACTTATTCTAGATGTATTTTTTGACACATTCAGTTTTATATTTAGCTTTCACTATTTTTTCTATTTCTCCCATATTTTATATATTTATTTCCTTGTGAATTATTATTGATCAATTTTCATTTAATTAGCTTGTCAGCTATGAATTTTTTAAAAAGTATTTCAGTGCTACAACATGTTACTTAGGAGTCAGAAATATTTTTTTTTTTAATCTTATACCTGAAAATGTGATTAGCTTGAATACATACACTACGTTTATTCCTCTTCTTCTGTTTGTGTTATTTCATCATGTATTTGAAACTTCACATATATTTTATGCCTATAAATCCATTAATATTGTTTACAATCATTGTCCATATAGTTTTTCTAGAACTTTCATTCCCTCTTGCATTTCTTAGCTTCATACTTCAATTAATCACATTTTTGTCTAAGGAATTCTCTTTCAGTGTTTTTTCTTTAAGAGCAGATCTTCTGGCAATACCTTCTTTCATTTTTGTTTAAATGGAGAGGTCTTTATGTCATCTTTATTTTTAGAGGATATTTTCACTTGCACTGGAATTCTATTGGGGTACTTTCTTTTGCCTTTTAAAAAAATGTCATCTATTGTATCCGCAGCTCTTTTGTTTCAGTTGTCAGTCTCAGTGTCCTTTTCTATCTCTGCATCCAAGATTTTTCTCTTTGTTTTCTGTCGTTATTCACAGGAATATGCTTAGGGATGAATTTCGTCATATTTAGTGGGACTGGGATTCATAATACTTGTTAGTTCTTTAGTTTGAGAGTTTTTATACGTTGAGAGAGTCCTTATCATTATTATTTCAAATATTGCCTCTGCCTTTATCTTCCCTTCCTTTCTGGAATATTAAGAGCAGGTGCTGTAGTTTTCTTCCCCGTGTCCCACATGCCTTTTGCACATTCTTGTCCCTCCCACATATGATTTTCTTCTTCTTTAGCCCAGATTATTTGTTGACCTATTATATTACTTATTATTTTAATCACCTATTTATGTTTGTCTAATCTATAAGTAACACCATCTGTTAATACTTTCCATTATTTATTAGCTCCCAAATTTACATTTTTATATTTTACATGGCACAATAGTTGTTTGATGAGATTTTTCCTGTTATCGTGTAGGTTCTTAGACATATGAATCACAAATGTAAGTCTAGTCTTGTAACTAAACCTGGACCATCTATGCTTTGTTGCTAATGTGGTTTTATTTTTCCTTTTTTATATTTCTTTTGTATTACTATTTTTTAATTCCTTTATATCTTTTCTGGATGTTGTTCATGAAACACACGGAGCCATTGAGTAATATTTCATTCTTTTAGATAAAATCGATTCTATCCTTTTTTAGGCAACCTAAGAGATAGCAGATTTGTTTATTCAATCAGGAACTATAAGCTGATTTAAAGGTGAAGAACAGTTTGGGGAAGCTCTGTGGTCTTCTGTTTACCCCCTCCCAGCTCATCAGTTTGACTTTCAGAGATCTCAACTGAGAGCATTTTGGTGTTTCCTAATGGCTCTCCTTTTTTGGTAGTAAAAATTCCCATTTTTGTTTCATCTTTTTTTTTAATTTATTATTATTATTATTTTTAGAGACAGAGTCTCACTTTATCACCCTCGGTAGAGTGCTGTGTCATTACAGCTCACAGCAACCTCCAACTCCCGGGCTTAGGTGATTTTCTTGCCTCAGCCTCCTGAGTAGCTGGGACTACAGGTGCCTGACACAGGCCTGGCTATTTTTTTGTTGTTGCAGTTTGGCTGGGGCTGGGTTTGAACTTGCCACCCTCGGTATATGGGGCTGGCACCCGAATCACTGAGCCACAGACACCGCCCTAAGATGAGAGTTATAAGAACTATATTGATTTTCAATTATTTTAGTTTCTTTGTCTCTTTCTTCAACCACCTTCAGAATTAAATAAAACTAAAAAGGGAGGAAACAGAGGATCTGATTTGCTCTCAGCACCAGTTTTCCACTCAGATGTTGGCCTCTCAGATCCTGCCTGCCTTGGACTTTCCTACTCCAACACCACCATGTAGCCAAAGCTCCACTCACTTCTCTGGGTCGTGGCTCTGCCTGGTTTCTCTGCCTCTCACCAAGACTCAGCGAATTCCCATCGTGGTAGCCTACAACAAAATGGTGAGTTCTCTTTATGGCCTCTGCTTTTTTAGGATGTTGGTTTCTTGATGTTTATCTCAATACCTGTGGATGAGCTCAAACAGATCTTAATAAGTATTTTTTCTGGCTTTTCTCATTGCTTTTAGTAGCAACTTTGGTCTACATTAAACTGTTCAATCATAGTCTTCTTATCTGTGCTCTTAATCTTTTTTCTTTTTAGATTGTCTTTACCCAGTGAGTGGCCCCACACAGTCTAACCTGTTCCATTTATCATGATGTATTTCCATGCACACACTAGTAACTGTGCTGGACCCAGTACATATTGAGGTGGTAGCATTATTTCTTCAACTTACATAGGTTCAGAGATTCAGAATTTTTGTTCTTACCTAGTAGGTGGTGGTGAGTGAGTAAAGAAAATTTGTTTTATCTGACATCAAATCTAAAAGTACAATAAGCTTATAAACACTCACGATCACCAAAAATTTCAAGCAGTATGCAGAAAAATTTCAAGCATACTTAGTGACGATTTCTATTTTATGAACCAATATTAATTTGCTGGGTTTTTATTCACGCGATATTCTACCAGCACTCCCTAGAGAAAAAAGGATAGCAGATGCCTTCATTTTAAAGTCCAAAAACTGCACGCCCCCTAGGGGAAGGGCTCAACTACAACTTAGCTATATCTAACAAATGCAAACAAGGTCACTGAATCATTTGTACCCTCATATTAATCTGAAATAAGTTTTCAAAAAACAAAGAAAAAAAATTTAACTGACAAAATTCTGTCTTTTTATTCTTTTTTAGAAAGTAGAATTTTATTTGATATCATTAATGAATGATATCTGGCCAGTTCTTCTAACCTAGATAGAAATAGTCCTCGGATCTCTTTGTTATGTTAAAATTGGAATATGCAGAGCTTTTGTTTATTTATTTAGGGGGAACCGAGCATCTGGATAAATTAAAGTTATATAACTTATTGTTAACAAATCTAAGCATTTTGGGATACAATTATAATAGAAATGATGCACTAGTGTAAGGTATGGTCCTTACCCTCCGGGAGTTCTCAAGTTAGTGAATTAAGTGCCAAATGAGTATTTTAGGAAGAAATGAGGACCTGAAAGATTTCGGGCAAAAGAGAACAGTTTGGACAGTATTTGTTAGTAAAGTAAGAGCGTTTAAAAACTCTGCAGAACTTAACCATGTCAGAAGGAAGAGGGAAGGAATTTCAAAATCAACAGGATAATTTAACAAGTATGTCAATCCTGTGCAATCTCCCATTGCACAGAAAAACATCCCAAAGAGAATGAGAAAAGCAAATACCTCCCGAGTTCTGTAGACTTAGATAATGGTCTTGTGATTCCTGTAAGACAAACTTTGAAGCTACCTTCTACTTTAGAGACTCTGCTGCACTCCATGGTGGTCTGGGCCAAAAGGGAAGGAAAGGGGGATGTGTCAATCATTCTGTCCTCCTTTTTTGTCTTCAATATCCATTCTCATCCCAAATCTCACTATACAATAATAAGAGAAACTGGTTGGGCAACAGAGGGTGGTAATAGGAATGCAGGAGCAAGGGATGAAGTTTTTTTTTAATCCGACACACTGAAGAAAACTGCATGTTATCTAGAAATGTATGAGATCTTTTAAGAAATTGCTTAATTTTATCTACCTTGCTGAGACCAGATCTCTCATTTAGCAATTGTCTTCAGTAAGAAATTGTCTTTAGTAAGCATAATGCCTGTAATAACATTCATTTTGCAATAGAAGATATAGCCTAAGGGTCTATAATACCACAGAATAGGTTTCCTTGAGAATGAGGCTTATCTTAGTTTTTAAGAAGAGCTTCTTAAATTGATTTTCTCACTGAGATAGCAGGGATTCATTGAGCATCTTGACAGCATGGAATGTCGGGTACTAATTCTGAGACAAACGCTTAAGAAGAGGCTCCTACCATAAATTCATAAGGTATGTTATTTAGGTATTTGGAGAACTTTTTTATTTCTTAAAATAAACAATGTGATTTTATGTTAATATTTTATTTGTTTACCTTGACACTCTTCATCAACGCTGCAGTAAAATTGGAAATATATAGCCAACCATTCTTGGCTAAAATTAGAAAAAAAGCTGAGTCTTTTGTTAAAAAAAATATACATATAGAATAATGTAGATCATCAGAAAGAAACAATAGACCTTCTTTACTCACATCTTACCCCTTAAAAAAATATATAGATTACGGATGACTTATTCTTGGAAGGAGTGCCTCAAATCCAAATTGCAGCATAACTCACCGTCCAAATAAACATGAAAATTCTGTCAAACATGGTGCTAAGTCCCAAAGATCCCATCATCTGCATTAAAAATGAATGAAATGAGAGGAAGAAAACCATCTACAATTTAGATTTGTCATTCTTTGGTTTTCATTGTGTATTTCAGGATAAAGTAGCTGGCAAAGTGCAGAAAACCCTTCTGAAATTCAAAGGGGATTCATGGTTGCAATTTTAATATTTTATAGTAACCCATATTTTAAACTAGACAGTCATTAAAATCTATTGTTGCCTAGTCGTTGCTTTCCTATAAGCTCCAAGCCCATTTCTGCTATCCCTAAAAGAGCTGTTAGAAGTTACCCACTGCGGTGAGAAGAGCCAGAAAGAACAGTCTCGTGATCACTGGTCAGGGAGCATTGATCAGAGCACAGCTGGGAGTTTCATGTCTTTCCCTTGAAATGTTGTCAAAACTCACATACTCAGGAGCATTTGGAAAAGAGCATTCAGTATAGATTGATGCCCATCTCAGTGAGACCCCACTGAGTTGTATAATCTTCACGATCATTCTTTTAATTATTCAAAAAATTCTTAGATATTTTATGATCTGCAAAATAATGAGGAGTTTTCCAATATGTATGAGAGTCTTTATCATGTATTCAGAGGGAACATATGAACCAAGAGCCTGATTCAAGAGGAGGGTTATAATGCTACTTTATAAGCAAAATTCTATAGCTCTTGAATCAACTGTGTGGTAGACAAGTGTGCATGGTATGTGTGTGTGTGAGTGTGGGACCTCCTCGGGTCACACTGGTTCTACCACTGGTGTGAAATTGCTTAATTTTATCTGGCTCAGTGAGATTAGATCTCTCATTTAGCAATTATCTTCAGTAAGAAAACAGTACAAGAAAACCCGGAAGGTGCACAGTACAGGCATGTGAGCCATTGGACTGTGTGCCACAACTTGTCCACAAACCGTAAGTATGTACCACTGATTCCACAAAACCAGGAAAGAGACATCTGGGGGTGAGTGGATGTAAATATCATTTAGTGCTGGGTTTCAATTAAGCAACATTGTCTATGAGCTGATACTGATTTTTAGACAGACTATAAATAAAACCTTGGCTATTGCTTATAATTGAATAGTAAATAATTTTCATTTCCTATTACCCTGTTTCCCCGAAAATAAGACAGTGTCTTATTTTAAGGTGTGCTCCCAAAGATGCGCTAGGTCTTATTTTCAGGGGATATCCTATCTTTCCGGTAAGTAGGTCTTATTTTCGGAGGATGTCTTATTTTCAGGGAAACGGGGTAGTAATGAAAATTTAAGCCTTGCCAATAATTATTCTTCTAAGGACAACCAAAGGGGGAGGTAAAAGGCCATAGTTAAGAGCAGTATTATTTACTTTAGATACATGTACAGACCCAGATATCCAAAATTAAAAAAAAAAATTACAAAATATGATTAAGAATATTTTCCACCACAAGGTAGTTCAATGTTCACAGCACCCCCAGACCCACAATGAGCCACAAAGAGAGATGTAGAACCTAGTTTCTGAGGAATGTTATAGTTAATTTGTCATTGATTTGATCCTTTTTAAAGCCAATATGAAGATATTGAAGATATTAACAGAGCAAGGAGTAATAGGTCTGTGTTATAGAGAAAATAATTTATAGTTCAGAGTGAGGTTAAGTCAACAGTATTATCTAGATCAGTGGTTCTCAACCTGTGGGTCATGACCCCTTTATAACAATGAAAATATATCTTGCCTATCCAATATTTACATTATGATTCATAACAGGAGCGAAATTACAGTTATGAAGTAGCAATGAAAATAATTTTATGGTTGGGGGTCACCACAATATGAGGAACTGTATTAAAGGGTTGCAGCATTAGGAGGCATTAAGAAGGTCGAGAACCCCTGATCTAGATAAATACTAAGAGATAAGCCATCCAAAATTATGCATTTAGCAAGGAAGTTGTGGAATATATAAGAAAACTGTGAATGATCATTTTGTGAATCAAAAAAAGCAAAGGATTATCAATATACAGCACTAACATTCATAATCCAAGTGAAATATATGTAATATTGAAGCAAACACTTACTTTGCCAGAAATTCCAAACACAATTTCTGCTAGGTGAGCTTCTACCAGGGGTGAGGTCCTTTTGGCCAGAAAAATTATAGCCTTGGAAAATGGCTGCATTTGTACAGAACAGAAATCAAAAGAATCATCAGCTATAAGTAGATGCAGACCTAGGACTGTAAGTGAATATTTTGAAAGGGGACTCGGATGAGTTGTCTAAGCCAGTGATTTTGAACTGAGGGTGATTTTGTTTGGAAACATTTTTGATTGTCACAACCTCGGGCACTGCTGGAATTCAGTAGAGACCAGAGATACTGCCAAAAATCCTACAAAGCACAGGACAGCCCCTCACGTAAAGCATTATCCAGCCCACCATGTGATTAACACTGAGATTGGGAAATCCTTACCTAGACCAAAGAAATGTTATTGCCATGGAAAAAGAATGCTTCTCAACATTGTTATTTTGTCTATCTGTGTACTCCACCGGAAGGCACAATTCCTGAAAGTAGGAAATTTTTCTTCATCTCTCACTGTTTATGACTAGCACCTAAGGCCTGGCACATGGTAGGCACCCAAAAAACACGTGGTGAATGAATGAAAGATTGAGAAAGCCCAATAGGAGAGAACTTGGCAGTGTTCTGGTTAAATTGGTATAGAAGGAGGCCATAACCTCTGGAGAGAGAGAGATGAATGCTTGAGGATCCCTGACTCCTCACACTGACCGAATGTCCCAGGAAACCAGTGCAAAGAGCTGGGCCTCAAACAATGTAATCAGTGTATATTAGAGTTCTTGACTTATTTATCCTACATAACTGCAATTTTGTGCCCTTTGGCTTACGTCACCCCATTTTCCTAGCCCTGGTAATCACCATTTCACTGTGTTTCATGTATTCAACTATTTTAGATTCCACATATATGTGAGATGGTGTGGTGATTTTTTTTTTCCTGTGTTTGGCTTATGTCACTTTGTATAATGTCCCTAGGCTCCATGTGGTTGCTAATAAGAGAATCTTCCACTTGTTCAAGGTTATATAATACAGGGTGTCCTAAAAATAAAAATAACCCCTAAAGTCACCATACATAAAGAAAATGGGAGGATGGTGCCTGTGGCTCAGTGGGTAGGACGCCGGCCCCATATACTGAGGGTGGTGAGTTCGAACTCGGCCCCAACCAAACTGCAACAAAAAAATAGCCGGTGTTGTGGCAGGCACCTGTAGTCCCAGCTATTCGGGAGGCTGAGGCAAAAGAATTGCCTAAGCCCAGGAGTTGAAGGTTGCTGTGAGCTGTGATGCCACAGCACTCTACCAAGGATGATAAAGTAAGACTCTGTCTCTAAAACAAAAAAAGAAAGAAAGAAAATCGGAAATTATAGCAAAATGTGCCTTTATTTACAAAATATTCATTGCAAAATTTCACAAAGAAGTGGCCAATGTGTAGAGAGCATTTTGTAAATATATTGCATATTTGTAAATATAGCATATGCTGGACATTTATGTTTGTGTCCAAACCTTCAGGAAAACACCTCTCAAGAAAGTGGCCAGCTCTCAGCCAGGAGACACATCTGGGAGGGCTAAAGCTCTGCTGGCGTATGTACAGATTACACTCCAATGGCCTCCAGCTCCTTGAAGCCTGCCCTCTCCCTCTCTCCCTGGAGCTTTTTCCTCCCTGACACATCAGGGCACATCATGATGGCCACACCAAATGTGTGGCCAGTGGGGCAGAACCTCATGAGGCCACTCAACCCAGGGGCAGTCAGGTGGGTCCCTAGGGTCTACAGGGGGCTCTTGGTCCTCTCCTCATAGACAGATCTTGGGCCTCGAGCCTCAGGCAGGAGGGCACAGTGGCCCTGAGAGGCCCACCGGGTTTTCCCACCCCCGAGCCATACTACCCATGTATAATACACATCCTTATTTTTCCCTCAAAATTTTGGGCAAAAAATTGCATATTACACGTGGCATGATATGATAGTCTTTAAATTATCTATGAAAGTGATTACTAATCAGACCGCTTGTGCTTAGGAAACTTCATTTCACAGGCAAATAAAAATAATCAGCCATAAAATCACCGATTCCTACTGTAAATCTATTTATCTATTTAAAATGAGCAAGGTTTGTTGTTTTGTATTTAGACTTCATTTGATTATTTAATTATTAACTTTCAATTACAACTAATTAACAATAACCTTTCTCTTGATACGTTTCTGGTTTGGGGTTATCTAAAATATAAATTTCACCCTTTTTTGATTCTTTTCTTTTTATTCTAGTTACCCTTTTGTTACATACAAAAATGTTCTCTTAAAAACCCCGAACAATCACAAATTTAGATAAACTAGTTGAATAAAAGATGATGACAGTTCTTCATTATGCTGTAAACCCATGGATCTCATCTTTGGAAATTTAAGATTGTGCAGTAACGTTACAATGCCTGAATTGCATGTAATTTTTGGCTATAATCTTTCAAAGAGCATTAAACTCTTACCCTTTTTAAAATGAAAGTCAATGAGTAATTCAAAAAGAATTTTTCAGTCATTATGCTGTCAATAGATTAAACCACAACATTTGATGATATAAGGATGTATTCTGAAAAATGCATCATTAGGTGATTTCATGGTTGTGGGAACAGCATGGAGTGTACTTAACACAAACCGAGATGGGATAGCCTACTGCATACCTGGGTTACACGCTAACATACGACATGTTACCAGACTGAATCCCATAGGCCATTACAATACAATGATATTTGTGTATTAAACATAAAAAAGGCAGACTAAAAATACAGTATAAAAAATGAAAAATGGTACACCTTCATTGGGTACTTAACATTCATGGAGCCTACAGGAATGAAAGTTTCTCCGGGTTCATCAGTGAGTGAGTGGTGCATGAATATGAAGGCCGAGGACATTATTGAACTCTACTGTAACCTTTATAAACACTGTACTTTAGGCTACGTTGAATTAAAACAAAACTCTTTCTTGAAGATGAATTAACTTTATCTTACTATTAACTTTTTACATTATAAACTTTTTAAATTTTTAACTTTCTAACTTAAATCATAAAGATGAACAAATATATACGTGTACGAAAGATGAGCAAAAATATTTTTTCTTTCAATTCTTGTGCTATTGACTTTTATTTCTAATTTTTTGCTAAAACCTATAACGCAACGTACAAATTATTAGCCAAGGTCTATACAGAATCAAGATCATCAGTATCATTCACTGCCTTCCACCTTCACCTCTTATCCCTCTGAAAGGTCTTCAGGGGCAACAACATACAAAGACCTGTCATCTCTGATGACAACAGTGCCTTCTGGAATACCTCCTGAAGGACCTCTCTGAGGTTGTCTCACAGTTAACTTTTTGAAATTTATTTAAGTGGAAGGAGTACACTGTAAAATAACAGTAAAACATTTAGTCTATAGTAAATAGATGATCGGTGATAGGAATTTTTCAATTCTATTATAATATTTATGGGACCATGCTCCTAGATACGGTCTGTAGCTGATGAAAACATTATATACAGAATGCTTGTAGCTAAAAATAGATAGTATCTAAAGTCAAGTAGCTTGATTTAAATTCTAATAATATCCCACAATTTATTTTTAAAATTATTCTCAATCTATCTTTATATTCACTTTTATGAAATTTTCAGAAAATCACTGGGGCTAGGAACAGAAGCACGATGATCACTATGAGACCACAACGCAGGATGCCTGACTCACGTTCAAACGTGAACAGAACAGTGGCCATGTGGTGTCAGAACACGTACTCACTAAACAACATCAGGGTTGGTTTCATGTCATCCATTCTTCCTTCTCTAGTTGTATTTTTAATCCTAACTGCTTAGTCTTTGTCTGTATTAAATGATTTTACGTCATTGTGGAATGAATGTTTATGTCCCTCGCAAATTAATGTGTTGAAATTATAACCCCTAACGTGATGGGGTGTTAGGAGGCAGGATCTTTAGGAAGTGAGGAAGTTGTGAAGATGGAGCCTTTGTGAATGAAATTATGTCAGAAAAGAGAACCCAGAGGGCTCCTTCGGTCCCTCCATCGTGTGAGGACACAGTGAGAAAACAGCCCTCTATAAAGTAGGGAGTGGACCTTTATCAAATACCAAACATGCTGGCACTTTGATATTGGACTTTCCTGCTTCCAGGACAGTAAGAAATAAATGTTACTGAAGCTGCCAGTCTGTGCTATTTTTGCTTAGCAGCCTGAATTATCAAGGTAAATACCTACATCTGTATCACATATGTGTACTTATCTATATCTAGTATCTCTGATACTTTTTCTTCCACTCGATTTCTCCCTCTTAAGTGTTTTACTTTGGTCTTTTTTAATTGGCTGTATTTAGTTGTTGTATATTTTTGGTTAGTTTTCTTTTTTTTTTTTTAATTTTTGTCTTTTTCAGAAAGGGCTCAAGGATATTTTATTCAATGAATGACTGAAAGGAAATCTAAATATTTGAAAATTTCTGCTGATAGCTTTTATATCTAGATGGAATTTGGTGTATGTATTCTGGCCATTATACTTCCTTTTTTTGTAGGTTGTGGCCTTTAGTCTGAAAAAAAATATGGAACGCTTCACAAATTTGTGTGTCATCCTTGCACAGGGGCCATGCTAATCTCTGTTATCATTCCAATTTTAGTATATGTGCTGCTGAAGAAAGCACTATACTTCCTTTTTTCAGAATTGTATAGTTCATCATGACCTTTGGTTAATGAATGTTGTTATAGAGATGTTTAAAACTAGCTTGATTTTTTTCCCTCTTTATTGGAAAATTGGTGTCCTCCCAGAATTCATTATTTTCTCTTGATGTTTGGTAACAAATGACTTATCTTCTGTGTGTTAATTGTTTTGCATCTGATAATCTGAAGATGAGCTTCCCCCACTCCCAGCAATGCTGGGCCTGCAAATTCGTGTGGTGCAGCCTTTGCTGGTCTCTATTCTGCAGAATGGGGTTTGTTAACATTGTCAAGAATACGGCCTACTTTAAGAGACACCAAAAGAAATTTAGAAGACGACGAGAGGGTAAAACTGATTACTATGCTCAGAAATGCTTGGTGATACAGGATAAAAATAAGTACAACACACCCAAGTACAGAATGATAGTTCATGTGACTAACAGAGACATCATTTGTCAGACTGCTTCTGCCCATATAGAAGGGGATAAAATAGTCTGCATGGCTTATGCATGTAAACTACCAAAATGCAGTGTGAAGTTTGGCCTGATGAATTATGCTGCAGCATACCATACTGGCCTGCTGCTAGCCTGCAGGCTTCTCAACACGTTTGGTGTGGACAAAGTCTATGAAGGCCAACTGGAGGTGACTGGCGATGAATACAATGTGGAAAGCATTGGTGGCCAGCCTGGTGCTTTTATATGCTATTTGGATGTAGGCCTTGCCATGCAATAAATTCTTGGGGGCCCTGAAGGGAGCTGTGGATGAAGGCTTGTCTATCCCTCACAGTACCAAACGATTCCCTGGTTATGATTCTGAAAGCAAGGAATTTAATGCTGAAGTACATCGGAAGCAGATCATGGGACAGAAAGTTGTGGATTATACACGTTTCCTAATGGAAGAGGATGAAGATGCTTACAAAAACCAATTCTCTCCATACCCAAAGAACAACTTCACTCCAGATACGATGAAGGAGTGTATAAGAAAGCTCTTGCTGCTATATGGATAACCCAGTCTCGGAGAAGAAGCCCAAGAAAGAAGTTAAAAAGAAGAGATGGAACTGTCCCCAAATGTCCCTTGCCCAGAAGAAAGATCAGGTAGCTCAAAAGAAGGCAAGCTTCCTTAGCTTTCAGGGGTGAACTGCTGAAAGCTAAACCAAGCAGCAATTTTATATGAGTGTTTTCAGATTAAAAACAATCAACTTATTAAGAAAAAAAAATCTGAAGATGACTTTTTTGGTTTTGGCCAGGAGACTATGTTCAGGAACATTTCTTCTGTCATATCACATAGTTTTTGTTCCATTTGTTTGGCTTTATACTCCTGGGGTATTTATAATAGATTATTCCCATTTGCTGTATCTCTTAATGTCTATTATATACTTTATAATTTTTGTGCCCTTTTGCTTGGCAATCACCTTAATTAAAACAAGTTTTTCTTATATGTAATTATTTTTCAGCTGTGTCTGACATTTTAAATTAATAAACTTTTTACCCTTGTTCCTTTGACTTTCAGCTTTGTTTTCTTTTGCATTTAAAAATGTTCATTCATTTGAGTCAGTTGCCTGTTTTATTGTTTGTGCTCTGATATTTTGGTTGAATATAATAATTAAGATCTTCTCAAATGAGAAATGTTCTTGCTGAATTTTCTTCCACGTTGTAGACTCATTTTCCAGACTGGATTCTTCACCTGACTTATTGCCACACTAGGTTCCGCCTCCCCTCCTTTGCGCCCCTCGTGGCAGGACGGTGTATTTACATGATCACCTTGGTGCTCTGTACACTGTCCTTCCTCATCTTTCAAGCGGACAGATCTGTGGCGATTGTCTACATTCTCAGTAGATCTGGAGTATATTCTTCATGATCCTTTCCACAATCTCTGAGACCTGGTCTTCCTTCCATTCAGACTTTGTGATCTGAGCCTTCTGTTGTCCATCCACTCTTTCTTATAACCTCAGGATGTCAGAGCAATACAGAAGACAGCTCAGCAGTCCATCGTTTTTTGGTATTATTTCCCCCTTAAATCAGTTTGTATTAGGCATACTTTTTGGTTATTTTTTTTTCCACTTCACGTTATGTCTTAGAAATTATTCCCTGGTGGTACGTTTATAATTACCTCATTTTTTTCTTTGCTAATTAGCTGCATAAAACCTTAGTAAAAATGTATGTATAGCTAAGTTGCTTTAAAATGGGATTTGATGATCATAAATCTACATAATAAAAATGATTGGAAAAATAAATTCAAAAAATGACAGCCAGAAGAAAAATAGAAATAAAAGAACAAGAATTATACAAAACAAATTGGAATGAATGACCTAGTCATATCATAATCTTAATTATTTTGCTTTTTCTATCTTTAGTAATATCATATTAATCACGGTGTGGAATTAATTCCCTGACAAATATTTTTCAGTATGTATTTTTTATTTATAAATATATTACTACTTTCCTAGCAGCCATATTTTGTTGGTGTTAGCAGTGACTAGAGTACTTTTACAAAGTGGGATTATAGTTTACATTTTATTTTACATAAGTAGTAGCTCATTAAACATTTTAGAATATTTGTTATCTCCTTTTACATGAATTTATTTATAATTGATTCATCTAGTTTTTTCAAGTTTTTTTTGCACATCCGAACACAGAGGCATCTCTGCCAGATGCTGCTTATTGCAAATCTGCTTATTCGCTTTTAAATGTCTTCATGGTAAATATAGTCATAGATATTCTTATCTTCAGGGCATAAATGAGGCAAATTATTCATCAGTAAATTTTAGTGATAATAAAACAAATATCCATGTCTCCAATTATATATTTTAAAATTCTATATATTTTTTTAATTGCTTGTATTATAAGCTGGAGCCACGTGCAGCCACATAGACAGGGCCTGCTTACAGGGGTATCCCGCCTGTGGCTCACATGCTGATTATTTCAGGATCGTTTTTCCTTATCGGTGATGTTAGGTTCAAAAGTATGCAGGACCCTTTTGTTTGTTTATCATCAGCTTTCATTAGCGTTTGTGTATTAAATGTGTGCCCCAAGCCATCCCTTATCCTTCCAATTTGCAGCAAAGAAGTAAAAAGCTTGGACCCTCCTGCTTAGTAGACAGTTGTTACAGAGTTTTGTTATAGTTTTCTTCTCAGAAATGCCCATCATATAAGGTTAATTATTCTCTAACTTTTCCAATTCTCCAATCTTTTCCAATTCACCACAAACAATTCCACGTCTCTTATTCCTTTCAAATCCAGTAAAATCTTTGCAAATAATTATAGTAATTGGTGGGTAACTGAAAGAATTTTCTAATGTAATGTCTCTTTTCTCCAAATTATCTTATTTTCTAAGTATATTGTGGATACCATGGACTATATCTTTTCCTTTCACCAATGTTAACGTTAGCACAGTTAACTTTACCTCAAAAAATGGTTTGTATACTTGCCCACATATTTATTTGAAAATATCCTTACTTTTCATTGGCCTTGTAATCGTCACTTAACCTTCTCAGGACAATTCTCTACCCTTTATAATCAACCATCTTTACCTTCCAACCTGCCTCTTTCCTTTCTGCTTGCATTCCATTTACCATATTTAAGTTCTCCAAACATCAGATATTGCTAAGTTAGTGCTTGTGGTTCACCACATCCAGTAAAAGAGAAACTAAGAACTTTCAAGCAATATTCTAGGAAATGAGTAATCTACTGTGTCACCTATCTATATAATCATTAAAAGTTCAAATTCCCCCAAATCTGTTGGTTTTGTGTACATTTCCTACTTAATATCTTTTTCTCAAGCATCAGAAGTTAGCAAAAATATAAAATAATATTTTTTTATTTTTAAACTTAATTTCCTCGGTTTCTAAAATTTCCACTCAAGTATACAGTCATTTAATAGAAACTAAACATATATATTAGGTATGAAACAGCTTGGGAAACTATATACATTAATTTGTTTTGAGAAGATATGAGCCAAGAAATGTATAGGTGACCTAAAAATGAATTGTATTTTTAAAATGTACTTGTATGTCACAAATTCCACATACAGTGAGCTTCTCTCTGTTAAGGTTCAGCATGTGAAGTAAAACATACCATGCCAAGCTGCAATTGACAGCTTTACAGAGAGCACTAACTAGGTCCAGAGAAAGGGAAAACAAGTCAGAAGGTGGATCCATGGTAGACGTGGGTTAGAAGGTGGATCCATGGTAGACGTGGGTTAGATGTATGGTAGCACTGAACTTAGCAACACATGAGAGGTCCACAGAAGTTTGCAGTGAATTATAGACAGGGGAGGGGACAGCTTTTAAAGGACAACACTCAATAGCCAATGTTCTGTGACACCACAGAGAAGGATGTGAAGCAAATCCCATAGTCCAGTATCAGCAGTATTTAGGAGTCAGAGGTCAAGGTCAGGAACAGCTCTCAGAAATCAGTTAAGGTCAAACCTAAATGAATTTTTTGTTAGAGAAGAAAAAGATACAATCTAAAAACAATGCATCTAATCCCTGGGTATGAGTAGCTACTTTTTGTTTACCCTGTGTCTGTGGAAATAAATTAGAAAATAATATATTAACTCTACCTGGTTACTGGTTGCTTCTGTGAATAGTATGTGTGTCCTATCGTCCCTCCACAACTGTATACACAGTCTATCTTGTATGCTAAGATGCAGCTTATCTTGTATGAATTAACATGTGTAAAGTTATCGCTAATTAAGTATGCTTTATCATTTATCCCCAATGTTGAAACTTTTAATAAATTTTCTATCAGCAATATTTCTCTTTCATTTAAGCACTCAGATTTCGGGGTCTATATGCCTCCCAGCTAATGAGAGGATCTTTCAGTTAACTAACTTTTGATGTGATGCAGTGAAAATTTTCATCCTCATTAGGTCTTAAGAGTCTTCCCTGTACAACACAGTGGATTTTAGTCCCATTTTCAGGTCTAGTTTTTTTAAAGCATGCAGTCATAAAACCATAGGATATAAAGTTAAAACACCTTTGTTCAAATCTCACCTCTTCTGTTTAGGTTCAAGACTTAAGTTCAATAACTTCACCTACATAAACCTTCCTACACCCTCATGTGTAAAGCAGGAATAAAACTAATTACAATTTAAGAATTTTGTAAATATTACACATGAAATGTACATTAATCATCTATCAAAAATTTTACACATAATAACTAAAAAGACCCCAGATATATGATCTGCCCCTTTTACTTCAATAGTATCATACTAAACCAAAGAATTTGGAATATTCCTTAGAGATTTTTGCAATGGAGTCTAAATTTTATCCAAATACTTTTCTGACAATTTTGTGTTTAGTTCCTTATAGCTAAAGAGTCTGATTTGTACCTGATTGCATCCTTAAAATCTGGCACAGAGAAAAAACTTAAATGTTTAATGATAATTCTATTAGTTACAGTATAAAATTTCTAGGAAAACTAGGGTGACATAGTTGCCACTCATGCCACATTGATGAACTAAATTGTGGAGACCAGCAGCTTAACACACAGCACTATATCTGACACCGTAATATTTCACCAAAGAGTGAGGGAAGTCCTCAAAATTTTTGCTTCTAGAAGGTATGTCCAGTTGACATCTGTGAGAAGGCAAACCCTGAGTAAATTATTTTTTAAATGGGAAGAATTTTTTTAGTTAAAATCAATTTCAGAATATGAACTAAAAATCTTTGGAATGAAAAGCTATTTGGAGTGTACCATAAACAAAACTACTAACATTGCAATTTCTGACACATCTAGCTTAGGAAAATTTTGTAAGTTTTAATTTTAATGTAGGTTTTAATTTTAAAATGTGTGTGTGCTGTATGTGTATTTCTAACACTTAGAGTCGTGACACTATGTGTTCCTAGAATTGAAATACATTTGGTATTTTCCCCCAGAAGTCAGCAGAGGTCACAGAGAAAGAGTATTTTAATAGAATACCAACAGAACATATTCACTGGCACAGTGAAATGGGAGGCATCTTGTTTCCTCTTCAACAGTGTTGGTGAGAAACGGCAACCACACCAAGGAAAATAAAACCGTATCAGTCCTGAGTGGAATTCATCAATGAGGAAAGTTTAGTTGATTGAAATTGATCCATCTGCCAGGAAGAGTGTCATTTGCATGTTCTGAATTGAAAACAAGTGACAATGATTTGTCAAAGTCATAAAATGATTGTCAAAATCATAAAAGGTGAGTTGAGACATAACTCACCTTGTACATTGCGCGTTATTCGGTATCTCCCCATCTCCTGCCCACCTATAATCTAGTTCAGGGCAGTGTGGGAGGGGAAGTACATCTCTGCAGTCCGAATGTCTGAGTTACAATCCGGAATCCACATTTAGTAGCAGTGTAACTCGAGGCAGGGTTATCTCATCTCACTCTGACTCCGTGTCTTCACTAATTTAACAGAAGGAATGACAATACCGACCTTACAAGGTTGAATAACTAAAGAGCTGTGACATCATGTCGCACAACAGCCACAATTAATAACTTATTAGTAGTCTGCATTATATGCGATATGTTATTTTTAGTCACCACAATAGTTTAAACTTTCTATATCCCCCCATCATCATATAGCTTCTTCCTTCTTCCATAAAGCATATTCTGACTTTTCTGACCCACGCTTTCTTGAACTTCTAACATACATAGACTGTACCCAACAATCTGCTTTGTACTATTGTATGTTAAAGAATGATATTTTCATTTCAAAACAAGATACATTTCTTTAGAAAAGAGACTATGACAGTATTTGTTGAGCACAAATTTACCAATGTTTCTATATTCTTAATTAAATTTTTCACTCAAACTTCTGAGTACAGTTATTGTTAAATATGTGGGGCAATTGGTTTCAAGGTGATTGTAGACCCCCCAATTCACAGATGCTCAATCCCTTGTTGTAAAATGGATTAATACTTGCATATGCCCTATACACATCCTCCCATATGCTGTAAATTATCTCTATATTACTTATAATACCCAGTACAATGTAAATGCTATGCATATAGTGAATACACTGCATTGTTTAGGACACAATGGCAAGAAAAAAAAGTCCACGCAAGTTTAGTACAGGTCCAAGTATTTTTTTTTTTTTTAATGTTTTTGGTCTGCAATTGGTTGAATTCGCAAATGTGAAAACTGTGGATATGGAGGGAGGACGCCTGCACTTTCCGGCTTCCTTTCCTGAGCAGCTGGCAGATCAGTCCTTCCTTCCACTCTTCAATCCCTATCAATAATTCCCTCAATTTTGGAATTTCAGTGAGGTAGTCATACTGTTCAAAACTTGTTTTGGGTCTTTTCTTTTCCTTTTCTGATTTCTCACGTTTTAAAAATAAGTAGTTTCTCAATAATAAAAGAAATTTTCCAAGGTAATTTCTTCTTGGGCTGCTCTTTACAATAGCCTCCTAGGTGTTTACTGTAATGTAAGATTAGTTTTAAAACGGAGGAAAAGACCATCACCATTGCAATCATCCTAAAAGTTGGAATAACTCATTTGGGTGCTGCAGAGGGAAGCCAGAGTGACTCTGTTAAGGCACGCTGGCATCATCTCTAAGGGGAATTGCCAAAATGCTCTTTGTGAAGTGATTTTTTTCTAACTCAGAATATCGTTTTGCATGTTCATTACAGAAAATATTAGAAACTAAGAAAAGTCTAAAATATGAACCAGATTACTCACTTTCTTTTTGTAAAGATAGGTACAATTAATGAATTGAGAAGTACAGTCCAGATTATGAAGCGAGGTAACTACATTTGTATATACACCTGAGAACCGCACTTCTCACTGTAATTGGGTCTTATACTTAATTTTGTCAATGCAATTTCTTCTAATACATGACCTTTTTTGGTTAAATAATACATTCTGCTGTAGGGTGATCATATAATTTAATTGTTTTCTTAATGTTGGAAATGCATCCTTATCTCCATCCCTCAGCCTAATAAGTAATTCTTCTTACATAACTTCTGTAATTGCTGCATTGATGCACTACTTATTTAGCTATTATCTCTTAGCACTACACATGTTGTTCTGTACTGCTGAATCTGGGGGTCTAAAACTGTTTTACAAGCTCTTTGGACAACGATTTTCTGTTAGATTCACCCAATGGGAGGCACTGGAGAGAAACTGGAGAGAAAGAGAAAGGAAGGGAGAAGCTTCAAGATTCCCCTGTTTAGTGCAGAAAACTATACTTGGGGCAGTGAGAATGAGCTGATTCTAGAGCACAGTAGCCAGTGCAAAGGTACAACATTTTCAGTGGCTGTAGCTTTGGACAAAGCAGCTTATCCCGATATGATTTATGAATAAATAAATAGTTTTACTCATAGCACTGAGTTCTCCGTATGAGCAACCCCCACATTAGTATGTTGATCCTGAAAATCAATCTAGAAAATAATCTAGCTCAATCATTTAACAGTCACAAAAAAACATTAACAAAAGATGAAACGATCCTCCACCATTTCAAAGGATAATTTCGTAAACAGTTTGTCATAAGTGTCATTTATGTTGGAATATTGCATTCATATTACTGTTGCTTGATTTCATACAATCAACAGGCGTGGCAAAGAAAATGACATTTATATTGCATAGCACAAGGGCACAAGATCATTTAACACTGGCTTCCAAAAATAGCTTCTGAACTAAAAATTTATAAAAGACATAGCTGTGGGAAGACATAAAGTTTATGACACAAACTAAACAAATATTGTGTAAGTATAGAAAATTTATTCATCCCCATAACATCTATAACTTGAAATACAGACTAGCTCATCAAAAACATATGTCTTCTAAGAGCATATATTTAAATGATCAATCAACAGTCAATGTCACCTGCAATGGAATAATGAAATCTCGAATTTAACACATTATAAAAAGTGACAAAGTAATTTAGTAAAAAAGGAACTGTTTAAAAGATAAAGACAGGTTAGCATGCAACTTAGTACAAGTGTATCCCAGGATAACCTGCAGCATATTTTGAAAATACATTGAAAGAACATTAGTTTCTTCCTCAAGAGGCGATAATAATAATAATAAAATTAATTTCCAGTTTCTGGGTAACTTATATTTTTGTGTACATACAATTAAAATTCCTTAACTTACATTATGTGTATATTTATATAACTTGATTCATTATCAGAAGTGCTCTTCACTCCCACATGGATGCTGCAAGGATTTAGAAGAGTTAACTTTAAATTTCTGCTATTTTTTAATTATTATTCTGCACAAGTGATCATGCTATAAGAGGAACAAACCATTATGCTTGAGTATTTGTGAACATAGGTTAGAAATTATAAGGGAGAAAATTTTAAAATAGGCAACAAATTATTAAGTCTTTTATTGGGCTTTATGGTACTTAATTTACAATTTCTATGATATGATTCAGATTGCTGTCCATCACAGACTAAGCAAGAGTACCTAGAATCAGTTCATGGAGACAGAAATTGAAATGGACCTGGCTGCTTTGCTATTCCATAGGGAAGCCGAGGTCGCCGTAACTGTGCCTAGAGATACTGAGAGCAACTAAAATGTAGCACAATATTCGTTGTCTTGAATAAATTATTCTCAAACTTTAGTGTGCTTAACAAAATTACTCTGGCCACCCAAAATTAGGGTTCTAGCAACAGGAATTTTGATTCAAGCCAGTAATAAATTCACATTTATAAGCACCCATCTCAATTACAGAGAACTACAAGAAGACTTCTAAGATAAATTGTACTTGATGTTTGATTTTATCAGATCTCCGAGTCCTCCTGTGCTCCTTGCCTTTGTCAATATTACAATGTTCAAGATTACCATATGCTCAAGTTCCATACTACTTGAGCATTTAATTGAGTTAAGTGGAAAAGGCGATGGGAGCTTTATTCTGAATCTGTTGTGTACAACGGAGATTCCAATAGCAAGGCTCATGAGGCATCAGGAGGAGCCATAGCTGCCTTCAGTTCCTCTGGATACAGACGGGTAATACCTCCCACTAGAAAAAGTAACGGACCTGGACAACCAGATTACAGGCATTGGTTTAGAGTTGTATGGAAAAGTCTCATGAGCAAGACAATAGCAGAAGTTTCAGATGCCAGGACGGAAGGAAAGAGATACATGTATTCAAAGTGTGCTCTGAGAGTATGTACACAGGTAATAGTGTACAGAGCTGATGTAACAGGGAACTTCTTACTGCCATTCAGGACAAATGTTCCACAGCAAACAGGACTTCTATAACCTTTCTAAAAGACCCAAAGCCTTCTACCACCTTCTGAAGACTGTGCAACTGGTCACAAGGAATCTTGGTAAGAAAAAAGAAGAAAAGAAACACATCCTGATATATATGGATGAAAAAAAAAGTTCTCATATTTTTAAACCATTAAGTCTTCATTACAACCCTGCCTGTAGGGGATAATAGAGCTGTTTTCCAGTCAATGATACTTTAATTGCAGCTCTTCAATTTTGAAATTGTGAGCAGTTTCAAGTTATTTTTTTGTAATATCCCTTTTTATGCTATTATAATATTGTTATCATGCAAATTGGAAATTAAGTGACAGGGTATGAAAACATTGTACATGTGCACATTAAAATGTTACCATATAGCAGAAAGCAAAATCACTTTTCGTAAGTGTGCTGACAGATAAAAATTTTATAGCAGACATCTCTCAGAAGCTATCTGCCTTTAAGTTTAATATATGAAGAAAATATTATCATGTACTCCCTTAGAAAAGAATTGTAATGGTGAAAAGAATTAGGAAAAAAAAAAAAAAAAAAAACTAGTCCCTATACTTGTCACAATCATAGGACAGGCTATATCACTCAGTCATTTTTAGGTCCTCTTTCTCATGTGTAGAGAAAAACAAATAATCTAAAACACTTTGAGCTGAACTATTTCAATATTGCCATCTAGCAGGACTCACTTCTTAAGCCAAAGATAATAGAAAGCAATTTGATAATTTAGTATCTAAGAAGTATTCAAGACTTTGCCGAATACATACGTATGATAACTTGAAAATGTGTTTATAGAAGTGCGCTAATGAGCCACACTTCCATTCTGAAATGTTGCATCACTCTTTGTCTTCATGATCCCAAACAACTTCTGATTTTAAAACTAAGATTTGAAGCCGGTGTAGTGGCTCACACCTGTAATCCAAACACTCTGGGAGGCCAAGGCCAGTGGATTGCTTGAGCTCATGAATTCGAGACCAGCCTAAGTAAGGCTAAGACCCTATCTCTAGAAAATACCCAGGGACTGAAGCAGGCACCTGTCGTCCTACATACTTGAGATGCTGAGGCAAGCAGATCACTTGAGTCCAAGCATTTGAGTTTGCTGTGAGCTACAATGCCACAGGACCCATTTGGGGGCAAGAAAGCAAGACTCTGTCTCAAAAACAAAACCTTAAGATTTGATAACTTTTGTTTGCCTAGATGCAATCATTATTAATTCTAGAAAATTTTCTGTAAAATTTCTACAACTGAAACCAAATTTAGCTACTTTTTAATGTATTTAATATTTGGGTAAAATGAAATTACTTCAATGTAATTCAATATCTCCATCAATATTACAAAGGAAATTCACTGGAAGTAGTACTTCATATTGGAGCCTGCATAAATCATTTTTCATTCTCTATATTGACATTATTATGTCTACACTTTTTTTACAATATTACATGTTCAGCAAAAACTTCATTTGTCCAGCCATTTATGAAAGTAAATACTGAGAATCAACTCTATTCTGAGTATTAATAAACTTAAAAAGAGCCAACAATTCTTTATATCACTGAGCAAGAGAGATGAATAGAACTTTCTCTAAAGAAGACAGACAAATGGCTAACAAACATATGAAAGAGTGCTCATCATCCCTAATTATTAGAGAAATGCAAATCAAAGCCACCCTGAGATACCATCTAACCCCAGTGAGAATGGCCCACATCACAAAATCTCAAAACCGCAGATGCTGGCTCAGCGCCTATAGGTCAAGTGGCTAGGGCACCAGCCACATAAACTGGAGCTGGCAAGTTTGAATCCAGCCCAGGCCCACCAAATAACAATGACAACTACAACCAAAAAAAAAAAAAAAAAAATAGCCGGGCATTGTGGCTTGCGCCTGTAGTCCCAGCTACTTGGGAAGCTGAGGCAAAAGAATCACATAAACCCAAGAGTTGGAGGTTACTGTGAGCTGTGATGCCACAGATTCTACCCAGGGCAAGAACTTGAGACTCTGTCTCAAAAAAAAAAAACTCTGCAAATGGTCTCTCCAAACTGTGGTATGCATGCGGAGAGAAGGGAACACTTTTACACTGCTAGTGGGACTGCAAACTAGTACAACCTTTTTGGAAGGAAGTATAGAGAATCCTCAAAGAACTCAAACTAGACCTCCTATTTGATCCTGCAATCCCATTACTGGGCATCTACCCAAAAGGAAAAAAATTCTTTTACCATAAGGACACTTGCATTACACTGTTTATCGCAGCTCAATTTACAGTTGCCAAAATGTGGAAATGTCCTAAATGCCCACCAACCCAAGAATGGATTAACAAGCTGTGGTATATATATATATATATATACCATGGAATACTACTCAGCCACTAAAAAGGACAGAGACTTTACATCTTTTGTACTAACCTGGATGGAAGTGGAACACATTATTATTAGCAAAGCATTGCAAGAATGGAGAAACAAGAATCCTATTTACTCAATTCTGATATGAGAACAATTAATGACTTAGCACACAGTGGGGGGTAGGCGAATGGGTAGAGCAGAAAGAGGGATGGAAGGAGGAGTGGGAAGATCATGGGGGTGGTACAACACTTGGGGGCAGAACACTATTATGGGAGGGTCTTTATCTGACACAAGCAATCAGTGTAACCTGGTTCTTTGTACTCTCAATGAATCCCTAACAATTAAAAAAAAAAAAAGAAATGCAAATATAAAGAGTTCTTTTAAGGTTCTACTCCTTTCTGGTGTGCCTTGCCACCCAGAGAAGTCAGTGGCACACTGAGATAGTGCCAATCTTAGCTTGCCCACACCACACACTCTTCAATGAAGTAATTTCAATGTCTGGGTGGAATCAGTGAAGCATCACAGACAATCACTATGTGACCTTAACTGATCTGATGTTATCAGAGTAAGCATGAGAAACAGTGAATTTATAGAACTTAAAATACTTTCAAATAAACATATTTGTGCTAAGAAAGCTTTTTTGTCCATTCAACTTTCACTGAGTAAAGTCTAAGCCTATTTCTTAGACTTTTCTCCTTTAATTGACACAATTTCCTAGTTGATAGGAGATGGACTGACCATTCCTGCCTCTGGGCAGGTCATTCTGTAACCAATTTAAGCTTGAAATGATCTTTCTTGAATTACTATGTCTTACCACACAAAAGATCCAGTGTTCTCTGTATCCACTGGATCAATCTCAGCGCTTTCTTAGTGTTTTTACCATCTTACACCATATTATAACTCAAGATCAAAACGATTGAAATGATATGATTCTTTTTTATAGATCACAGGTTGTGTGAAACTGACCATGTTTTTAACCATCTTTGGGCTTTCTCAATCATGTTTTGGTGAATACCTTATCAAAACTTACTTATGGATTATAATGCAGATTTAAACTAATGATGTATTTTATCAATTTTACTTTATCAGTTCTTTTTCTCCCTACAACAAAGTTGAATAAAACAGACTTCAGGTATCTTAGCTGATTTTCTCTATGGCTGTGAAGAACGCAGATCAATTGCCTTTGTAAGTTAAATATCGTTCTTCCTTTAAATTGTGTTATTGCCATGTGTATGTCAAGTAAGAATAAATATGTGGAAAAGAGGTGTTTATTCATAAGCTAGATAATATCTATAGACTAGCACAAGTCTATGGCTCTATCCACTATTTTAGGTCTTCTGATACATACTAGAATGGTTTGCATTGATGACATAATTTTTTTAATTCAGTACCTTAACTGAAGGCATTCGAGAGACTACTCTTTCACTGAGAGAATTCCAGTTCGGGTGGTCACCAAGGCAAGAACAGTCTAACATAGCTAGCTGTAGGTCTATTCTATATGTTTTATGATCTCATCTTTAATAACTTATGAGAGAACAGAGTCCAGAGATAATTAAGAATGTTTTGGATTCGTTTTGCAGGGTTGTGTGTGTGTGTGTGGTATGTAGTATTCTCTACCTTAGATAAGTTTCTGGCCTTTTTTTAACCTCAGGAAAAAAATTTTTTTAGTCAAAAAATACATGCTAAATATTTTTACACAAAAAATCCATATTTGTTTTTAAATGAATGTTTTTGACTTTTAAAATGTTATGCAAAAGGAATACTGGTATGGCTACCAATGGCTTCCCAAACTCTTTCCATTATATTTTACCCATAAAGATGATGGTCGTAACCTCATTTCCTCTACTTAAGAGATGATGGTTTGTTTGTTTTTACTTGTAATGCATATTTTAGTATTTCTTCCTTCTGAATTAATTGACATGATAGTTCTGATAAATCAAGTCTCTCTAGGTAAGAGAAATTAGATCACAAAAGCTTATGTGGCTTCTAATGAATCCAATATTTCTAATTTCTCTTTTCCCTCAAGAATGCTTATATGTTACTTTGGAGCAGAGCCCTCAATCATCTGTCCACATGTGTTCTTAGGGTGACATTTCTGAAGTGATAAAAGTAGAATTTTAAATAAAAAAAGAAGCTTAACAACTACATTAGTTCAAAAATCGGTCAAGTAGATTCTGAATAGCCGTATGGACGTAACGTGATCAGCTCCAGGAGACTGTGGCAAAAATAAAAATAATTCATCTAGGCTGTGTATCATATCCCTTGACTGTGGATAAAGAGTCAAACATAATCTGCTTAATTTAATTAATAAAGAGGGGACACATTTTCAGTTCCATCACATCTTATACTCTATGCTTGAGAAAGTACTTCGTCTTTTTTGCATTTAATTCTCATAGCAACCTGAAACAAACAATATTGTGCCCATTTTACAGAAGATGAATTTGAAGTTCAGAGAAGTATTAAAAGGTTTACATAGCAGTAGCACAGCTAAGAGCCAACCTGAAAATATTTTGACTTGGAAATCAGAGGCTAATTGTACCACTGTAATGTTGAGACCTGGGTCCCAGGCAGTTAAGTTAGTCATTAACGTTTACCTTTCCTAAAATATTCATTTAGAGCCTGCTTTCTGAAATAATATTAATTCATTAATTTCTACAAAGAACAGTATTACTACTTTAGGGCATCCTACCCACAAAGCTTCTGTAAGTCACAGAAAATGAAAAGAATTGTCACTTTGGCTGTGAATGTATTGAAACAACATGATAAATCTCAAGAAACTGTATGTGTACATTTGTAAAATATCATTCTGTACCAGCAAGAATAAAAAAAAATCAACAAATGGGTCTATGATTTTCATTCAATTTCTATAAGAGACAGAAAAGATTTTGAAAAATTAGTATCAATCTCTAATTGTTCCTTATAAGTAATAAAAGGAGCTTCAAAAGTCAATAAAGCAAAACCAAAACATTTCAGAAATTAATAACATTTTAATTTTCACATGATTGATAAGGGCATCAATTAAATTATAATTTCTTTCTTAGAATGAATCTGAAAGCAGATGCCATTATCAATGATAGTAAATGTTTCCTTCCTTTAGGGAAATGAGAATTTTTATTTTCTTTGATTTATTAATAAAACATTAAAAGTTGGAGAAATATCTATACCTTCCTTACAAACAGTATTTTAACTTAAATGATATTCCATAAGTGTTAACAACTTACTAAGTTCTTGAAAAGCATAGCAGTAGAAGTAAATGTAATACAAGTTAGGGAACAGAATATAAATAAAATTATAATAGTATAATTTATGAAAATCAAAAATAAACGTTTAAAACATAAAAACAAGGCAAAAATAAGAGAAACACTTCTGGGTATTAAGAAAAGAGTATCGGGCAGTGCCTGTGGCTCAAAGGAGTAGGGCGCCGGCCATATGCTGGAGGTAGCAGGTTCAAACCCAGCCCTGGCCAAAAAGTGCAAAAAAAAATTAATAAATAAATAAAAAATAAGAATATCATATGATTTTTCTAACTTTATTTTACTTTTAAAACCATAGATTAGGCTGGGCATTAGATATATAAACAGGTGAACTCAAAATAGGAAAATAGGAAATATATACAGTAGTAATTGCAATGTGGTAAGTTGTCTAACAGTACTAAGTAGAATGATCTTTAGACATACAGAAAAGGATTATATACTTTGTGTAAGATTTAAAGAACTAGAAGAATTTACTATTTAGAGAACAGAAAATCAATTCAGGAAATGAAATCACAGGTATTATTTTATCAAGATATGAACGAACATATATATATGTGTGTGTATATATGTATATATATGTAATATATGTGTGTATGTATGTGCATATGTATATACATATGTATGTGTGCATATAATTAAATTTTAAACATACTTCTCACCCATATACACACACACAATCCAATCACAGTGTGACCCTAGACTGACTTCCTGAGATCAATAAATATTTCCTGATGAAAAATATGACATCTCATGTATCTAAAGGAATCTTTCTATGTCATCTCAGAAAGATTTGACACACAGAAGACTGTAAAAATTAAAAATGTATCTTAATGTTATATTAAATCAAGCCATTTCCCATTGCAACTCCTGAAACTGACTAATTTTATAGTTCACTATTGTAGTATTGTGCTATTGTTAGCATGGAAAGGGACACCAGATAAAGAGAACAAACAAAACAGGTGAGTACTTTGCTAAGAAGAATATGTTCCAGCTCCATCCATGTAAGCATGTAAGAGGTAAAGTCTCCATCTTCCTTCAAGGTTGCGTAATATTCCATGGTGTACATATACCACAAGAAAAAGTATCCAATGTAGTCAGGCCTACTATGAAGCCAAATTATAGCCCAAGTTGAAGGAGATAGGGGAGAGGGAAGGGAGGAGAGGGAGGAGGATGGGTGGAAGGAGGGTAATTGGTGGGACCACACCTATGGTGCATCTTACAAGGGTACATGTGAAGTTTACTAGGTATAGAATATAAATGTCTAAAGATTTATAGCTAAGAATATGCTATAAATAACTAAGAATATGCCATGAAGGCTATGTTAACCAGTTTGATGAAAATATTTCAAATTGTATATAAAACCAACACATTGTACCCCATGATTGCATTAACGTACACAGCTATGATTTAATTTAAAAAAAAAAAAAGGTGAGTAGTGGATTCTATAAGCAGCTGCGGACGTCATGAGAAATCAAAGGGAAAGGCAAAGCTTTGCCACTGGGTGGGAGGCATTTTGAAAATAAGCTTTTTTGTTGTTACAAAATTTCCCTTCATCCTGGGTTTAGGTCTGAGCTGTCTCCTCTAATTTCTCTTTTGCACTTCTCCATAAGTCACACTTTACTTTCATGCTTTCTTATTAGGAAGCAAAGGGGAAAACTGTGTTTTGGAGTGGAAGTTTTGATGGGGACTATGGAATCACGCAGAAATAAAAAAGATTCAAGATGAGAAACAGTGAGTTAGCATAGTACTGAAAAGGTTACCAATTCTGGAATTACATAGTCGAAGAAACCAATCTTCACTGATGCTTTACAAACTCTAAGCAACACTGGGCAAGGTGTACTTCTTGGTATCTCAATTATAAGAAATAAAGATATGGTTTGCTTTGTTTGGCAGTATTGAGGACTATGTAGTACCTTGCTTTATTTTTCTTCCTAAGACTTATCATCATTTATCATAGAACACATTTACTTGATTAACTGTTGTCTATCGCGTCACACTAATATAAGTTCCTGAGGTCCGAGACTTTTTCTTTGTTCACTACTGAATTTCTAGTGCCTACAACAGTCAGTAGTCTTTGTGAGGTGTGATAGTGAGAGGTCAGGGAAGAGTCATTGCATGAATTAATTAGCTTAATGAACAAATGAAAAAATATAAACTAAGGGTGGCGCCTGTGGCTCAGTGAGTAGGGCGCCAGCCCCATATGTCAAGGGTGGCGGGTTCAAACCCAGGCCCGGCCGAACTGCAACAAAAAAATAGCCGGGCGTTGTGGCGGGTGCCTGTAGTCCCAGCTGCTCGGGAGGCTGAGGCAAGAGAATCGCGTAAGCCCAAGAGTTAAGAGGTTGCTGTGAGCCGTGTGACGCCACGGCACTCTACCCGAGGGCGGTACAGTGAGACTCTGTCTCTACAAAAAAAAAAAAAAAAAACAAAAAAAACTTAAAATAAAAATAATAAAAAAAATATATATATATATATATAAACTAAATAGCTCAATGCCAGACACAGCATAGGCACTAACTAACTGTTAGGGAAATGGATGAACATTTAGATCCAAATGATGACAGTTTGATTCACTAATTGCGTGACCTTCAGCTTTCTTAACTGTAAAACAGGGGTGGGAAAGAATTAAAATAATTACCTTTAATGGTTGTTGTCAAGGTAAGACAAGTAAATGCGGTGAATAATTCCCTGTAAAATGATACATACATGGTAGTAATTATAGTAATTCAAAGTAAGGAATCGTTCAATAAGATGAATGATAAATTTTCATGGAGCTAAGTTTTTCCATAGAAGAAACAGTCCAGTTGAAAATGTCTGGATAAGGAAACAAAAAACCATATGGATATATTGTGCTTTTCTGAAGCTAGTATAACTGTAAGACAATCATAAATAAATTCAATTTAAGTTAGGATGTGGCCACAGGAACCTAAAGTTTTGGGATTCAGAGGGTTATGCATTGGTTTGATTTGTAATTACATAGGAAAACCCTAGCTTTTCCAAACTATGTCTTCATGAGGGCACTCACATATATCAAAATTATCATGTCTAGGGCAAAGACATTTTCATAAACAAGGTGATACAGAGTTAAATTACTTCTCATTGCTTATTTATAAGAAGGAAGTCTCACAGCATGTTAGATTTAAGAATACAGACATCTAAAAATGAAGAGTGAGCTACCTTTGGTCCTGGAGAATGAAGGGAGCGATTCATCCAGATCCTGTTTGGCCCTCATAATCATTTTCCAGCACATGTGTTCTTCCTAATTTTCTATGCTGAGATACGTGTTCAACGTAATAGTTGAAGAAAACATAAGAAAAACATAAATTTATTCAACCAGCATTATGTCAGAAGTGTATATGAAAGAACCACAAAGCAATTTACAGGTGAATAAGTTTGTTGAATTTTAGTAAAATGTTTACGTTTTTACATTGGATGATGGAAAATTTAATATCTTTTTTTAATATTAAAACTACATTACATAAGCTGTTTCATTTTGTCTTGATTTCTTTCATATTCTTCCCAGTATACACAAGAATGATAATAAAAAAAGTAAAGCAAGCACCTCCATAGTAAAATTTATAAATAAACCAATTTATACAAAGTATAAGTATCCTAAGTGTTCTGTAAATACCAGACATGTTATAGTAAGACTCCAAAATTACTACTCTATTCAGATACAAAAGAGATATAAATAGCAACTTCAGTATTTTAAATAGATATATGAGTTTACTTCATGTCATAGTTTGGGGTCTCTGGGAAGCACACTAGAGGAAGACTTGAGTTTGCAGGATGTTTATTTGAAAAACACTTGGTTGGGCAGTGCCCATGGCTCAGTGGGCAGGGTACCTGCCCCATATACTGAGGGTGATGGGTTCTAACCCAGCCCCGGCCAAACTGCAACAACAACAACAAAATAGCCAGGTGTTGTGGCGGGCGCCTGTAGTCCCAGCTACTCGGGAGGCTGAGGCAAGAGAATCGCCTAAGCCCAGGAGTTGGAGGTTGCTGTGAGCTGTGATGCTACCGTACTCTACCAAGGGCGATAAAGTGAGACTCTGTCTCAAAAAAAGAAAAGAAAAACACTTGAGATCAACACTTGAATAGAGGGAAAGGAGGTATAATTGAACACATGAAGTCTCCTCTGATGGAGACTCAGATTCAAATGATTGCATAGGAAAGTCTACAGCTAAAGCAGACATCAGAGTTTTCCAAATGGGGCCAAAATGGCTAGACCTCTATATTCCTACATTGATTAGTCTTTAGATATGCACTATCTTGTCCTGAGAAAAACATGACCTTAGAAAAGGTAGCTCTTTTCAGCAAAGGCAATCATGGACAAGCTGAGAATTGAAGGCTGTCTGTTAACAGCACTCGTAGCAACTGGAGCAACAAGATCTTCCTTCTTTGAAAGGATATCTGCATGGTTCTTAACCATATCTAACATTTTTAATTATTTTTGTTTGCTTGTTTTTGTAGTTTTTAGCCAGGGCTGGGTTTGAACCCACCACCTCCGGCATATGGGGCTGGTGCCCTACTCCTTTGAGCCACAGGCACTGCCCTAATATTTTTAATTATTAAAGGAAAGCTAATTACAACTGTATGGTTCTCTGTACATTATGAACATTATCCTGCAAAACTCCCATTAGATCCTAAATAGATCTTATTTTCTCTCTGGTTTCAGAAAAAGTAATGAAAAACTTCAGGAAAAGTGCTCTCATAAAAGAAAAAGAGAACACAAATTTGAGCTCAGAAGTAGATGCTGAGAACACAGCACGATAAGTTGATTTTTAAAGAAGAAAAAAGTGTCTTTAAAGAACATGCTAATATTAGCTCTAGCTAGGCACAGTCTATGTACCAAGCCATGGACTTGGTGGGCAAAATGTGGAAGTACTGAAGCTGATGCCTAAACATTAAAAAGACAGTCTAGAGGGGACTTTCATGGATGGTTGTGTATGCACACTTGATTCCTCCTTCAAGACTGAGCGTTCATTCCTGTAAGTGCCAGGTAGAGAGAACTCCTCTCAGTGAAGGGGAGCCCACTTGCCCAAACTTATACACCAACCTGGGGAGAGCAAAGACTAGATGATGGGAGGGAGGTGCTAAAATAAACATCCTGAACACTTCCCTCAATTTAGAGGACAACCCTGAAGGTACATTCCAGGTTCTACGTCCCATGGGATCAGCTGAAGCCCATTCTACCATGTATAATTGGCTTACAGTTCAACTTCCACATGTCATTTCCTTACTGTTACTGTTCCTAAGAGTAACACAATAAATCTTCTGCACAGAAATATCCACCTCAGAATCTGTTCACTAAAAACCCTTCAAAGGATAGTTTGGTACCAGCAGGAGTCCTAGGAAGGAAAATCTAAAACAGAATTTTCAAAGTTGGATCACAAGAGGGCTGACAACAGGGATCAGAACCTCAGTGCCAGGTGGAATACTGATCAGCCTCGCATCCTGCGGAATTGGATTATCAAACCAACCTCTGTGGTAAACTGGGATGGGGCCTCAGTAAAGGGGGCATGTTAGTGGATGGGATATCTGAACAGTTTAAGAGCTATGGAAATATTAATCACACGATGCAGTTATGGAACTGATATAAGTCACCAAGTGCTCCCAATACACTAAAGATAGAAAGTATATAAAGTTTTCAGTAACCAAACAACAGTGTAAGGCGAAGTGCAACAGTCAGAGGGTCATCTTAATAATAATAAAGAGGCACTTACATTTGATGTCAATAGGGAAAATCCATTTGAACCCACTGAGCCTACAGAAATGCACCAGTTTCCTCTGTTAAACACTAATTCTTATCTCATTGCTAATCTACGGGCATCTGCCTTGCAAGTCAGGATCTATTCTCTCCCCTTCCTCGGGCTATCTACAGCCAAAAATCTTAGAATAAACTGTCTGGGGAAGTGCTGCAATGGTTAAGGGAGGAAAGAAACTATAAGCCCAAAAAGCTACAAGACCGAATCATCATGTACCCAGTGGGAGCAGTGGGACTGCACACAGACTAGAGCCTTATAGTGAGAGAGCAGAAGGAGGAGAGGGGGAAATAAGCTGGGTGAAGGAAAGTTTTCCAATTGAAAAAAAAAATTATAACACGGAAAGGATTCCAGGAGACAGTATGTTTCCAAGATGACTCTTGAAATATGGAAAAAAAAGTGATGTGCCACCAAAAACTTGAGTAGAAATGCTAGAAGTCCCGTGGCAGATGGCGGAGGAAAGAATCAAAAGGCTCAGAGAAGTGGTAATGGTACAAGGAATGTGTGTGGTTTCGGGGGAGAAAATCTGAAGCCTGACTCTGTCTCACAGCATTGCCAGGAGCATATTCTGTTTGCCAAAGAGATAAGAAACGTGCTGGAGGGTAGGCACCAGCATGTGAGACAATCTATTTTGTCTGCATTCTGTAGGCTAGGTCTAAAAATAGGAGATATTTTCAGAGTACTGGGCTCACTAACAGAAATGGTTAGGATAAGTTGTATCGTAAATGGATTATAATAGCAGGCAGTGGTGTTTAATTATCAAAAGCAGGCGAATACACTTATTTGAATGCATAGGCAAAGAAAAAGCAAAAGCCAAGATGTGTGACTTGAAAGGAATTTCAGATGGTCAGTTAATAGAAATTGGACTTCATAGGCCCAAGATAGATACATAATCAGCGAGGGTATTATTTATTAGACCAGTATTTTTTAATTAGTAACAATTTTTATAGCCCCATCTCTATCCAAGTGACTTATAGCAATTTTTGGAAACATTTTTTGATGTCACAACATAGAAGTGGTTGTCACATCTAATAGGTAAAAGATGGGGATGTCGCTAAACATCCTACAATGTACATGACAACTGTCCACAAATTTATCTCTTCTGGAACAGCAAAAGTTCTGAGCCTGAAAAAAACATAATGTATATAAACAAATCAACTGCCAGGAAATTGGAAACTGAAGAAAAGATGTTTTAAAACTAAAAGTCCAGTCTCAGACGTGAGCCAATTTTCAGAGTTGGATTATATTGACAAAAGGATCCCAGATGTTTGGGTATGAGGTCTGAGAATTAATTCACGAACTTGCCACCATGCGTTTATGTCGGCAGCACTGTACAAACAACTCAATAAAGTTTCATAACCCTGGTCTAACAGCGTCTCATAGTTTGTGCAGTTGACAAGGTGGCCGTGTCTTGCTGAGTGGTGTTCATTACTATTGTTGCACGGTTTTGTGTGCTGTCACAAGAATGTCATGGCTTAAATTAGAGCAAAAAACAAACATTAAATATTTGTTAACTTGGCAAGAATGGGAGTGAAATCAGGGACATATTCATCCAAGTTATGGGGATAATGCCATGAAGAAAACAGCAATATACAAATGGATTAAATGTTTTGCTGAGGGGAGAGAAAGATCACTGATGAAGAGAGGTTAGGGTAGCCAGTAATGAGAAGGACTGATGCAAGTATCACAAAAATTGGTCAAATTGTGTGTTAAAATCATTGGCTGACCTTGAGAAGCATAGTAGACCAAGTAAACATCAATAGAGAAAGAGTAAGAAAAATCTTAACCAAAAATCTTGGCCAACAATTCATGGCACGACAATGCACCAGCTCACACAGCACGGTCTGTGACAAGTGCATGAATACAGACACCACAACTTAAGGAGGGTACAGTGAGTAGAAACTCACACTCCTCGGGGATGAAGGTCTGTGTTACATCACCAGGAAAGCCAGCTAAAACAGCAAAGATGCTAGCGGAGCGTGAGGGAGATCTAGCAAGGTTAGTGAGCACGAGGAAAACTGCCAATACTGCTTTGAGACAAACCACAGCTAGTGGAGGCTGTAGTTTGCCCCATCAAGCTGCTTCATGTATTTCTTTAGGGTATGGGTGCAAACAAAATCCTGAGAGCCATCTCCAGGTAGACAATAGTATGTGTTGTGGTATCCTGGACACTCCCCTTCAGAGACTAGTCCTTATCCCCCCAGCTCCTGGGAAAGCAGGCTGCTGAAGGCTTAAATTTTTACCCTTGCCCAGGAATTGCCCTTGGTCAAAGGAACTCTATCACCTAATCTTTCACCCTTCTCTCCATGACACCAAAGCTAACAACTGAGCCACAGATGCAAATGTTCAGACCCCTTGCCTTCATTGGACAACTCTGGAGGTATCCAAGTTCACAGCTCTAGCAGGATCACCTGATCACCATCACTCTTCACTTCCTCCCTCTGCCAACCCCTTCCTCCTCTTCCTCACTGCTTTTGTCCTTAACAGCATTGCACACTAAACCTCCCATATACAAATCTCCAGCTATGAGTTTAGTTCTTGAGGAATTCCATCTAAGGCACAGACTGAGCATTCCCCAGCTTCAAAAAGAAGCAAAGTCAAATATTTTCTGGAGAAAAGCATGTCCAGTTTAGGCATATAAAATTAAGATCAAGAAATGTTAACTTAGCATCTAAAAGAAACAACTCACAAGAAAAGTCACTATAATTGAGGGAACAAAGAACAAATCTTGATATTGGAATTACCAGAGAGAGAATAAAAATAACTATGAATGAAATGCTAAAATGAAACTGTGTAGAAGTAATCAAATTTTAAAGATTAAAAAGTATTAGATTCAATGAGTAGATTAAATACTAGATTAGTCCCACTAAATAGATAATTACTGAGAGTCATCACTAAAGAAATGAATAAAATATAGCACATAGATTAAAAGAACCAAAATACTGTGTGAGAGTCAGTTTTAAGTGATAAGAAGCATAGAATGAAAAGGTCTAAAGCCACCTAATCTCAGTCCAAGCAGGTAGATCAGAGAAGGTGGGGGAGAGGCAATGTTAGAAGATGGGGAGGTAAGAATTTTTCAAAATCCTTTAAACACGAGAATCTATAAATGTATGTCATCTGATATACTATGCAAAATAAGTAATTAGAAATCCACAGCTATACACATTCTAACAAAACTGGAAAAAACAATTAATGAAGAAAATTAAATCGGGCCAAATAAAAAGGGAGACGGCAGATAAAGGAATGACAATTAGGCTGGCAGAAGCAAGGAGAGAAAATAATTATCCCAGATTGTGTCCCAGCAAAACTGTCTTTCAAGAGTAAAATTTTTTACTTAGATCGAGTTGAGATACTTATATATACATATATATATAGTTTTTGCCCTCATTGGCTGTAGGTGAATTTCCACCTCTCCTTATAACGTTACCAGCTTTTCTATTAATTCCATTTTCTACCAAAATTTCCTGCTTTAACATAACATGTAACAGAATTAATAGATGACAAAAACATTTTGACCTCCTTGTCTTAGTTCATTTTGTTCTGCGATAACTGATTGCCCATGATTGGGCAGATTGTAAAGAATAAAAGTTTATTTCTGATAGTTCTGGAGACTGGAAATCCCAGACAAAAGTGTCTGAGGGTTTGGGGAGGCGGGGGGAGGGCTACTCACTGCTTCATCCCTGTTGTTCTAACTGGATGCATACTAAGCAAATCCTCATCATGTTCTCACCTTTCATTTCTTTATATGCAAGAGATAACTCCTTTATAGCCAAGGACTTGTCTCAGATATCTTCCCTAATTTCTTTCTCTCCGCAGACCTCAAATTTGGTAGACAAATATTTAGATAATGAATATTGGTACTCAACAACTGTTAAAACTTAAGAAAACATGGCAAATTGTGAATACACATTTTTGTTTTTATGCAAAGCATTAAATAGTGTCATCAGATTAAATGAAAGCCTTGTGATAAATTGAGAGTTATAAGTTGCATTTGTGTAACACTCTATTTTCCCACAGCAAATATGTTCATTTTTGAGCTCTAAAGTAAAAGTTAAATTAAAAGTGAAAGAGTAAAATCATTTGGGTCTAAATTAAATAAGCGTAATCATGTATTTCTTAAGCCAAAATCTATGTCCAGTTATGCTGAGAAATGGTTCATTATATAAGGAAGTCCACGTATAAATTGATGGCAGTTTCTCTAACAGAAAACATATAAGCTAACTTAACTTTTGGTCAATGTTCTTCTTTTTTCTCATTTAGATGCATCATTATTTTAGTCATGAGGAAAGAATGAGCTGTACCAAATAGGAGAAGAAAAATCAAGCTCCCTGTGAGCATTAAGTGTGGCAAACACTTAACTGTAAACTGCAGAATTGATCAGTTTTTCAAATGTCTTTTGAAATTGCCTACTGAAGCATGTGCATGCATATATACATGTGTATAAGCACACCACGCTCATACATATAGATGAATATGTGTATTTATATGTAGATACAGGTATGCTCAGACTCCCAGTGAACATCAAGGCACATGTGAATTTATATATAATTTGTAGTAAAAAGTTCTTCCTATAAATTATTCAGAGAATTTCTTCTGTGAAAGTAAATACTGATGTTTTTAAATGGAAAACACAGTTACAACATAAAAACGCAATAATTCTATATTCCATGAACCACTCACAAAGTTCACTTCAAGGAATCTACGAAATCTGTACTTTTAATTATTGCTACCCATAAGTACCTAATACACTTCAGGTTTAAATTCATCCTAAACCCACATTATCCAGTGTCCACGAGTGTGCCTTTGGACAAATCATGAACCCCAACCCCAAATTTTATTTTTAATAAAATCACCAAACCTCTGAGATGTCTTCATCAAATTAAAACCTCATTGACACACCATTTATTTAATCATCTAAAATCTTTAAAAATGTACTTACTACCTACTAAGTTCTGGCACTGCATGATTTCTGGAAACAAATGAATCTGTTTAAAATGTGTTCAAAATCTACTAGGAAAGTCATAAAAAGTAACAGCAGCAGTCTGAAGTTCACTTGGAATAAACATTGAAGTGTAATTAGTCATTTGTTGGTTGACTTTTAACTTTTCCAACCCTAGGAGCACATATTTTTTCTTAGCTTTTATAGTCACGAATGGACACAATAAGAAAATCTAATATAATATTTATCATATTCAAATAAAGATTTTTTTCCTCAAAATTCTTGAGCTAATTTGGTGAAGTAATCTTAACATTTAGATAGCTGAATACCACCTATGAATAAATCATGTATTAACAACATTTTCTGATCAGTAAAGGCCTTTCATAGTCCCAGTACCTTTTGCAATGGAAAAACTCAGCCAGTTAATTAGAAGCCTATTCATACTCTAGTCTCTTGAAGGCCTTCTTAAGACTGAACAACTCTAATTGACCAGGAATGAACATATTACAAATTGCCAATCTGCTCCATTTCATACAGATCACAATTGACCCATTTCTGTCATCATGTCAACAAGATATAATTAACTTCTTTAAACAACCAACAGTGCTCAGCAACAGCTCCTTTAGAGACTTGAAAAAATAGAGGTCCTGAATTATAAAGAACATTATCAGATGAATCAAGAAATAAAAATTCTCCATAGAGGAGGGCGTGATGTACAGTAGATTACATACAATAGATTGCCTTAAAAAAAGAAAAAATTGAAACTCATTTAAAATCCAGAACTAATTAATATTCTACATACGGATTTAGTCAACTGAGAATCCTTCATGAGAACGTTTTAACTCGGTGATAGTTCAAGAGTTCATTTTTGTGAGTTGTGAGTTTCTTTTAGCATATGTTGCATGATTGTGTCATTAAAGACTACGGTCTTTATCAGTTACCGCTTACGAATCATTGAAGAGAATACTGTTAATTCCACTTATTCGTCAATATTAACAAGAAGCACTAAGGTAAATGTGCACTTTTAGAGAGTTTCAAAGTCATAAATTTGCATTAGTATTGATGAAATATACATCAATGCAGAACTGATCTCATCTCCAGTGAAATTCTTTACTGAATTTTAGGTAAAGAGGTATCTGCTTCTACTGAAACAGTGTCTTTAAGCATACTGCTAAAAAATAGACAGGATATTCTATTTTATTATTTTAACTCCTAGATCTAGGATTTTTTCTACAATGATTCACAACCAAAATTAACTAGATGGTTGTGGAATCTAATATCTTTTCTCTGTCCTACCATGTCTCCCTACATTGCCAAATATTTACTCACTTCACTTGATTTTTATAGAACATTGCCAATAATTTGTTTTTCTTTTCTCTTTTTGTCTCATCTTGATTTAATTTCACATGTGGTAGAACTCCATGAAGGTCAGGGATGTTACTTTTCTTTTGGCCAGCTACTGCAGAGAAACCAGAAGAAAATCAACAACATTTTTCATGTTTTAAAAGGTAGTGACTCCACCTATAAAAATAAATAAAATAAATAAATAAATAGTAGTGAATGATAACTGAGAAAAAAAAATCATTCTCCTGCCTGTTGGTATGTTACAAATCTGCACTTGAAGTAGCAGAAATCAAGAAATAACATACTGCACTCATACACAGGCATGTGACACCGTAATCTTACTCCTCATGTGGTGCCAGTTTGACAGCAGACCAAAAAGTGACATACCATTAGGACAGATGGAACATGGGCATACCAATCACAATACTTGGTGATTGGTAAACATTTTTATTCATGCAATTTACTTTAAATTTCATGACCACTATGTCCCACAGTATTAGCATTGCTACCAAAATCTACCTTTGGAATCGCAATTTTGAGCAGCCAATCTATTTACAGTTACTTATTTTTTTCAATAAAGAGAAAAAAATCTAATTAGTGAATAGCATAGGTTCTATATTGGGAGGAGAGTTATTTATGCAACTGAACTGGTATATTTTTTACATATGTTGAGTATAAAAGAAATGCTTCCAATTAAGTTTGAATTCACCAAGTATTTTCTTAATGCCGACTAGGTACCCTGCATTAAACTATATACTCCAGGATATGTGAAAAGTAAATGATGGTGTTCTTAAAGGAGTTTATAATTTCTCCAAAGACAAGTTGTACTACACATACATGATAGAAATATGAGAATAAATGAATCTCCCAACCATGTAGAGATTTGTCATTTACCTACATTCAATGAAAAGAAGCTGTTAAACATCATCTCATCTTTTACATATGTGTAGCAGATAAGAAAACCCACACAACCTAGTGCTGAGAGTGTCAAAGTGTCCCTTCGTTTGGTGTAATCTCACTTCATTGATAGCACTGATGGTTACAGATTCCTCACAGTCTTTATTCAAATAGTATTTCATCATTCTTCCTCATTAAGTGATGAAGAAGAGAGAAAAATTACTGAAATATTCATGTATCTGGAATAGTATCATCTCATCATTTTTTAACAGTGTTTTATTCTTTAGAATGACCTCAAATTTTAAGTGATTTCTTCAAATTTGCTTAAGTGTATAATTTTGTCAACTTAGAAATCAAACCCATGCTTCAAGGAAGGAATCCACTGGGCAGAAACCAGCAAAGAAAATTTGTGTGGTCAGTGCCATTAAACCCATCACTATAGTAATAGTTTGAGATATTTATGTCAGGGCAGACAAAATTATGGTATGCTATTTGATTTAACTACCAATAGTGCCTTCCTTAAGGCAAAGTGATAAAAGTCAACATTTTATTTACATCTGTGTGATATAATGCTACTTGGGAAGCTATTGGTAAAGTAGCCATAAATAGCTTTTTTATTAGTTGGCTCATGTACCTCAGACATTACATGAATTATTCCAACTTTAAAGGGACTTCTTTCTCGTTATTTTTTAGCTTCCTATTTTGTGCATAGAAATATTAATAAAATATTTCAATGGGTGAAGAAAATTTAAGTTAATCTATGTTTTCTTCAAGGTTTATTTTTATTATTTATTTCTAAGACATTCCTACACATTGTATATTAATGCATTTTGTCCCCAAAATGATGTAAAGAAGATACTTTTTGCTTTTTCTTTGGAAAGGAAGCAAAAGGCTGGAAGTCTTGTGACTAGTTACTGTATCTCCGGTTTATTCTACTCTTTTAGAGTTTGGAAGTACACATCCCATTTCTTTATAACCCTTCTTAGTATTCTCTATAAAAAGAAAATGAGGTAATTTTAAGCTGCTGTTTAAAATTTGTCAATAAATTTCCACTCCCAGATTAAACCCACCAAAGACTGTCTTTCTCATCCACCCAGAAGAATTAAAACTGCTATCAGAATATAAAAAGCAACTTCCAAAGATTCTGAAAGACAAGCAGTACATATGGTGAATTGGCAAGGGAAGTCTACGTTCATAGAATAGCCTGTATTGCACCAAGATTTACTGTCCCTCTTTTGCCTCTTGGATTTGACCCAAGGGCAACCCAATTTCACAATGCACAGTGAAATAACTCTAAGAATAACTCCACATTTCTGTCCAAGTTATCAAGAAAACAGGACTCTGAGAGATGAGGATTATAGAAAAAAAATTGTATTTTCTTTTTCTCTCTTTCTTCTATCCAATTCTGTCCCAACATCAGCCCCTGTATAGGCTTTCAGAGCTGCAGAGGTAGAACACAAAATACCAAGAGAAAAATCCATCTCTCTAAACAAAAGAACCGTCAAAGGAATATGAAGAAAATCTTCACAATGTTTTTTTCTCACTATCGCTGTTTTTCCCTTCATTGCTTAGCCTAAGCATGACCTTAATCATCCTGAAGAATGTTGTACACAAGGGCATAAAACTCTTAAAATAATACATCGTTCTGGCCGGAAAAATTGGAAAGGGGGAAATGCTAAGCGCTAGAAATTGTGGCAGAAATCTAGAGGAGCAAAGAATTGGAGAAGGAGATCCTTAATTCTATGAAAAGAGTGACAAAAATCCTGGCTTACTCATTGTTTGAAAATGTGTGGAATAAGCCTGAAAAAGCATAGCAAAGGCTTTGAAAATTGGACTACCATATAAACTACCATCCAAATGCCAGACTACCCGACAGGGGGCCATGCATGGGCCAGGCTAAACTGGCATGGAAAAAGGGGAGCACTGAACCAACACTGGAACAGTGGAAACGGAACTTTGGCTTGGTTAGTTGCCTTCTAAACTCACATAAATAATTAATAAATTCAACATTCGCCCAGTGATTTTAATAGGATCAAGAGTAACATAGCATGACATTAAAAATTCTAAGAAATAATCCAAAATCCCAACAAACAGAAAAATATAATTAATTCTTACGGGAAAAGATACTGAAATTGTCACAAAGACTCTAAAGAAGTTAACATAACTGTCTCCATCAGGCAAAAGGAGACACTTTTGAAGTGAATGGAATTCTCAGCAAATAGAAAATTTATATTAAAAAAAAAAGCAAGTAGAAGTTTAGGAACTGAAAAATACAGTAACTAAAATTAAAATATGACTGAATGGGTACAATGGCAGAATGAAGATGAAATGACAAAAATGAGTCTGTAAACTTTGAAAGGGAGCTACAGAAATCATCTAGTCTGAAGAGCGCAAAGTAAAACAGACTAAAAGAGGATACAGAATTCCAGGCACTGTGGAACACAATCACAATATCTAACCCCTGTCATTAGAGTCTCAGAGAAAGACAAAGAGACTAACACAACTTAAAAAAAAATCAGAACGCTTACCAAATTTGGTAAAAGACATAATTTTACAGAGTCCATAAATTCAGAAAACTCCAAAATAATGGAGATACACTTACATAAAACCACACCAAGACACTTTATAATCAAACTGCTAAAAAATTGCAGATAAATATAATGTTATGACTACATAAAGACCGAGGAAAATGTCAAAATACATAATTACATCTTAGAAACAATAGAGACAGTACAGAACCCAATTGTTGTCAATCAGAACACATTCCTGTTCATGTATTCCACCCCCAAATGTGTTGCCTTCCCATCTTATGTAAACACTTATCACATACTGTGCCCATACCTTTTGCAATTTGAGGTGTGACAACAAAACTAATGCCGATTTCTTTTTCTTTCTTCATAATTTCACCGATAGAGATTCTTTCTACGCACGTGTTCTCACGAGTAAACATTGAATAATGTGTCCACAGAGTGTGGAACAATAGACATTGGAGATTGGAGAGGTGAAGGTGTGGGAGGGGAGGGAAGGGTGAGAAATGTCTGAACGGCCACAATGTCCACTGCTGAGTGATGGCAACACTACAAGCCCAGACTTCGCCACTATATATCCAGGCAATAAAACTATCCAAAGTGATGAAAAAAAGTGAAACCACATTTCTGGCAACTAGTTCTGAGATTTGGAGTTACCAAAGCCTCTCTGATCCCGTCACAACTCCAGCTCTCTTAACATTCTATGAATGCATGAAGTTAAGATTACAACATGACTATTAATATTTTTATTAATGTATACATACATGTTCAGTCCTTCTTTCACATGCATGCCATGGTATATACTGACTTAACAAATTAGAAAATAAAATTCAGGAATGCGTGATTCAGACTGAGATAGAGTTCTAGATGTGTCTACCAAGAAGACTGTTAATCTGGAAAGGAAGCTGGAGACACATTTCATGAACAAAAAACCTGTTTTGAAGAGATTCTAGCCAAGGGAAAAACTAGTAACACAATAAAGTTGAGGCATTAAATGAATTTAAAATCAGCTGGAAGACCAGAATGTGAGGAAAGTGGGAAGTAGGGATGTTGGGAGATAAAATGGGCCACGCTATTCCATGGAAGAAGCATAGAGGTTACTGCATTTCCTTCCTAAGTGAATGGGAATGTATTCCAAATGCATGGGGATGTATTGAATAATTTTGAGCAATTGAATAATATAATAGTATTTAAATATTTAAAACGTAACTCTTACAACATTACTCTCCCAGGTGATGGGAAGGAATATAAGAGCTTATGTAAGGATACCAGTTTTCAGGCTATTTTTACAATATAGATAAGTGAATAAAATCTGAATTATTCTAGGAACAACTGGGATCAAAAGCAGAAAAATAAAAAAAAGAGATATATAGGAGGTCCACTTGCTAAGAATTGGGAATATGTTAGATGTTACAGGAGTGGAGAGCCTGGAGTCATGGATTGTACCTATCACTCCTGCTCTAAATTGATTAACAAAGAGTAGTCTCAGTGAGAAAATAAGAAAGTAAATAAAGAATTCAGGTTACATACACAGTTGAGTGAGGTACCTGCAGGAGATATACAAGTATAGTATGCAACATAGATAGGAATCTCAGGATAAAGACCACTATAGTAATATAGATGGAGGGAGGGTGCATCAGAATGTGAGTGATTTGAACCAGAGGTAGGAATTCTGTGAACATCACAGTGAAACGAGAAGTAAGTCTCGTGAAACACCAGCATCTCAGGATGGGATTCCAGAGCAAAGGAACAAAAATTAGGCTATGAAAGGAGAAGAGAAAATTCTTGCATTACAATAATTTTTAACATGAAATAATATCAAAATTATCCAGAATTTTCAGAACAAGTACTAGTGGTTATTTGAGAACTTTGCTGAACTGATAAATCTGTCTCAAGATAGGCAGTCCATAAAAAAGAATCCTTCGTAAAGTTGGCTGTGAGTTCCTACCCTACAGTTAAGATTATTCCAGGCTGTACTATGCTTCATTTTCTAGACCTGTAACTAGTAAGGTCATTAGATAGAGGGTTAAAAAACTGTTTCTTTACAATCTGTAGAGAATGTGCATCAGAATGTAATCCATTAAGGCATGTAAGGAATGTAAACGATCCAGCTAACATTTGGGGGCGGGGTATATAAGACTTTCTAGATGAAGGAAGCAGTATTGGTATATATTCTGACACAAGTTTCTAATTTCATCACAGGCTAGTAATACGGAGTTGTCTGATTAGCCATTTGACCAGCACTGCTTAGAACTTTCCTTTCTGGCCTTAATGGAACAGCTAGAGTCAGATCAAACCCACTGCTCAGAACTGCTATAAAACTAAAGAAAACATACATACATATATATATATCTATATATATATCTATATATATATTTTTTTTTTTTTGCAGTTTTTGGCCAGGGCTGGGTTTGAACACGCCATCTCCGGCATTTGGGGTCAGCACCTGTGGCTCAAACTCCTTTGAGCCACAGGCGCCATCTGAAAACATACATTTTTATTAGTTTGCTTGCATCAAGGCACAACCAAGGAAGTTAGAATTTGAGATTTCAATATTTATAACAGAAAGTAATATAATTAGATGAATGCTACATCTACTCAGAGTACAGAGCATTTGCTGATTTCTAAGCTGCAAACAAACAAAAGGGCAAGTCAGCATAGGAATTCTGCTCTAAGAGGTGGAAGTCCAGGAAGAGTTTTCAGAAGCACCACCATGCGTCTGTCTTCTTGGGAGAAGGTTCTGCTCATGTCTCTTACTCAGGGATTAACTGGGTTGTTGGTTTTCTTGTTGGGTAGCTTGAGTTCTTTGTAGATTTTGGTTATTAGCCCTTTGTCAGATGCATAACATGTGAATATTTTCTCCCATTCTGAAGGTTTGTCTGTTTTGTTTATTGTATCCTCAGCTGTACAGAAGCTTTTAACCTTGATCAGGTATGTGTGTATATATATATATATATATATATATATATCTCCCACCTGATGGGTACAATACCTCCAGGGGGATGTACTCGGCTACAACTTGGACTTCACCTGACAACCACAAACAATACAACCTAATTATATTCACCCTTGGATTAATACAAAACTCCTTTAGAGTGCTAAGAAGGAAAGGAAATGATGCATCTAAAGTTTGGGATGGAAGGAAGGCTTATATGAGAAAAAAAGAGAAAAGAAAGTGTACTTGTTTGGAAGTGTGGAGACTCAGGAAGATACAGAAGGCTATTTATAGTCCTGGGGGCTAATAGAGAAGATATTTTCCAGAAAGAAAGGTCCTATGTCCTGAAATTACAAAAATATTAAGAACTCTAAAGAAAATGAATAAACCCCTAATTCATATAATGAAGAATTCTTTGGTAGAAATCTCTATGAGGTCAAGAGGATAGGAAGAGTATTGTTAGGACTGAAGGGAAGTAGCAGAAACTATTGAGCACTGTTGAAAAGGTTGGTAATAAAAAAGAGACTATATATTTCTAACACAGTGATTTTTACATGATGATCTTTAATATGATAATTTACTGATCCCTTGACAATTATTATCTACTCTAAACTTACTAGTGAATGAATTAAAAAGTTCTTTTGATTCTGTTTTACCTCATGGATAGCCCTACTTACAACTGGGTCAAGAAGGATGATGCTTTCAAAGGTAAAGGATAAATTATATTACAGAAAGTTAATCCTAATTATATTTCTCTAAGCACCATATGGTATTGCTAGAGATAAATAACTTAAAGCTGTGAGAGCTTATTTTCTATTTTGTAACTTATAAACATTTTTCTACAAGAAATATGCATTTCTTTTACAATTAAAAAAGGGAAGATGTTACTTGGGTAAAATATTACTTTAACATCCAATATCAGATTCTTTCTAACAGACTATCATGTACTTTCTGAGATCTCTAAGGTTAAAAATATAATTGGCTACTAAATACCTTTCTTTTTCACTCACAAAAAAGGACTTCTCAAAAAAACTTCAAAAGTATACACATGTATTTTCTTGCCTGAGGTTAATTTTCATAGAAAGTAAATGGATTATTATCAAAGGTACAAATCTGTGACACTGAAATGACTTTGTCACATTTAAATAAATAAAACATTTTAATAGTACCTTTTTTCACAGAAATTTGATTCTTTATTTTATTCCACACAGACTTAAAAGGAGTCTTCTTATACCGAGCACATTAACAAAATTTGTGAATGATATATTATTCAAGCATGTACCTTGTTAAATAATTAAAGATCATAGTGACACCACTTCCGACTCTTGATACAGGAAAGGTGACCTGTCTTAACCAATGCTTGGTTGAAATCATTATTCAATATGCCAACAATCCCTTGATTGGGCTCATGATTTGGAGAGATAGGGTGGGGTATGAGGGTGTTATTGAATGCTATTCCCTTATTTAAACAATAACAGAAGAAATAAGACCAAAGGAAGGCACAAGAAAACCAAAGTAATTTCACACTGCATTTAAAGAAATTATACAGAAGTATTCCTTCCTTTCATTTCTGTTTTGTTCTGTGCCCTATTTTAACTTTACTAATGGCCTGGAACTCTGGAATTATTATTACTGATTATTCTCCTTGGAGTAGATTGTTAGCACATATTTTCTGAACTATAAAAAGAAGTTTAATTAGAGGGAAAACATTCCAATATTTTTATCTCTGAACTTTTAAATTTCTAGTAAAGCCAAAACCTCGTCATTTTTAAATAGTTTTGAAGTATTTTCCTTCTTTCATTTTGACCCCACTTAGCCGTCTTCCATTGATGAATACGCTTCTGCCATACCAAAGAATTTAAAAGCCCCTTATGGAAAGGCCGTCCCTAAATCTATACTCAGACCCATCTACCTAAAGCCTTTTAAAATTTACCTGCTCTTGTACATTTTCCCACATATGTGGACAGCTAATCTAGTAAACTAATTCTTGTTCAAATAAATCATTAGTGAGGAACTGGAAATCCTTTAATATATCCCTTCATTGCATTCAGCTCAATACATATTAAATGTGAATTTTAGATGCCGGGTACTGTACCAAAATTATGATAACACACAAATGAGCAAGATGAAATCTCTGTCCTCAGTAGTTCTCAGACCAGAAAACTCTCAGGCCAGTGAACAGTGTGTCCTACTCTACACAGTATGCAGGAAAGTGTTGAAAAGTATGGCTGCAAAGAAGAAAAAACACTCAGCTCCCTTCATCAGAAAGCTTTTACCGCCATTTCCACAAATATACTCTTGGAAAATAATAGTCCCGTAGAAGAAGAACAAAGGGGTTAGTGGGTCGGGGGCATTTCTGTGGACTTCAAATCACATCATGTGCAGGATACGTGCTGCCCCTCCAGATACGGGCATCCTCAAAAATCTTTGAAAATAACTCTTGCATTTGGACGGGCCCAGTTTTTTTGCTATTTTACAGGCAATAGGGGAGAAAAATTTTCCACATTTACATCTCAAAGGCTTAATGGCTGTCAGAGAAGGTGTCAGCACTGTTTATAATTATTGTCTTATATTACCTTAGACGGCTGCTTCTCCTTATAAGGTAAACTGTTTCCCCGCAGCCTGCTGCTGAGGAGAAATATCCCCTGTAATTCCAGGGCAGTGCTAAGGCAGCACTGCAAGCTGTGAGCTGTATGAACTATCCCAGAAAACTTATCTGTGCCAGCACACTCCTTCTAACTTCTGTGAAGGTAAAAAGATTTGGGAACTGCAAAAATGAGGGGAAAAACCTGCAAAAACGCTACGAGAAAAAAAAATCATGTCTGGGCAAGTCAAAGGCATGTCTGAGACCTGAGAGCGCCAACCCGGTGGGTAAACCAAGCGAAAGCGGCTGGTTGGTGTGTGCCGAATGAAGTAAACCCATGTCCCGTACTCAAATCCTACTGCCGAGATTCCCAGAGACGCTGTACGTCTAGCTATAGTCTTCTTGAGGCCTTAATTGATCCATTCTAATTCCAATAAGCTACATAAATGGATTTCTGTGCCATCGTTCTACATAGGCTAGCAACAGTTCTGTGTGAAGGCACGTGCACACACCTGTGTACTGGAAAACTACAGTGAAATTATTCAGAGGCAGGGTCAACAGGCCTAGCTAAGAGGTCTCATAAAAGAAGCAGGTTTGTAAATGGGAGTGATAAAAATGGGAATCAAGATCTAGAATCCTAAGAAGAGAAACTATTAAAAAAAAGTCATACTCAGCATAAAAAGTAAAAATTAAGGTACAGGATGGCAGTGGAATGTATGCTATTCAAGTTGCAGAAACTGGTGAGGAATTAAAGGAAAAAAAGAGGAAAGGTGGGAGAGAGAGGGGGAGGAGCAGGAAAAAAAAGAGGGAAAGAGGCTGTGAGATGAAGTTTACTTAATCCTTGACTACATTTGCTAATGTCTGTAGATTAATTTTGCAAATTATCAGATTATTACTTTTTCATTAGCCTTTGTCATCATGGATAGTAATTCTTATATTCTGGTGTATATCAAAATAATCAGTTTTAGAAGGATTTAAGTGAAGGTACCTATATTTTTAAATAAGCTCCCTAAGTTATTCTATTGAATACTGAAGTTGCTAAAAGAGTCACTGATCTACGATAATAAAATTATCAACCTCGTTTACAGGTCCATCATTCATTTTCCTTGGTCTTCTAATAGATATGTATATTTGCAGACAGGGACAAAGTAGTGATTAAGTGAGTAATCGAATTTATTCAAAAGAAATATTTCTATGAAAAATTATTCTTGAATAATGGAGACTTTTACAAAGGTAATTATTTGAAAAAATCATTTTGTGAGTTAAATTGTAAGCCGAATATATGGAACAGTTGAGATCCCATCCTGCCAGAAAATAACAATACAAATTCTCTGCAATGTAGTTTTGATTCTCATTTCCTACAGCTGGGAGAGAGTTAAATGAATTACCTACGGTCTCTCTAATAACAAATGCTTTAGCCCATGTGCCTGCAAAGCCACGCTTCTCTTAGTTTAAATCTTGGATCCCTCAATCTGAAGTTCCTAATACTTTACCCAGGAATGGCTACATAGATATTGAAATCTTGCACTTGCCTCTTAAATTCTAGTACATCTTCTTATTAGATCTAAAAGATTATTTTCCTACTCTGCAAGGCACACAAGACCTTTAATTCTACTATCTGCAGCTACAATAAATGTCTGTCTCTGCTATAGTAAACATTCAACGTCTATGTATTAAATACCTACTAGCTGGCAAGGTGGCCTGTTGGGAATAATACCACCTCAGTCCCAAAGAAGTTCAAGCTTAAGGTCAAACTCTATTTTAGATTAAAATATACATAACACATAATATTGCCCAGGCAGTTAAGGCAAAGGGATTGTGTCCTTACCTACCATTCTACACCACCTTTCAACTTTTGCACAGGGATATTCTGAGGAACCACCTGTTAACAATAGACTAAGCACTTAAAAAGCATTTTGATATATACACCTGAATTCTTATAGACACACAAGTTATGAGAGTACTTTATAATGCTATATAACACTCAGCATTTTCATCACCCCCCACTTGAGAAAATGGAATCCAGAATTCAACATAAAAACACTATTCATCTATAGAAGCAAACATGCAATTTACTTTTTATTTGTTTAATGAGCCGAACCTCAGAGCACTAAACTGAATTATTTTGAGGAAACCCAGTCCTCGATAAAATTATTTTGACAAAACAATTGGTTTCTGTTCTTATATCCTCTAATCTTTCATGCATTCACGGTTTTCAGTTTCATGACTTACATGCATGTGTTCAAAGACAACTTCTTAACTTAAAAGGGTAATGTATGCACATTTTAAGAAAGGAAAATTATGTATTATTACAAAATTCCATATATGCCAATAATGTTTTTGTCTTATATAATGTATCTTATACCTCTTATAGTTGAATAAGTCAAGCACAACTTGAGTTTTACAATTTTAATAGTTTGTTCCTTTCTCAAAATGTGTATATATTTTTTGTCACTCTGTATTTCCAACATTTCAACCTAACAAATAATGGGGCAACAAACATTCTTGTACCAATCTCTTGGTCTGCAGAAATGGAAGTACATTTAGACTATATAAATGGGAGTGAGATTATTAAGTCATAAAAGAATAATATTTTTATTATTGTTAAACCATGCTATCGTGCTCTCTAAACTGAACGTTAGGAAATATCTTTTTTTGTTGCTAATTTTTTCACTAGGCTTTTGCCTTTTTTGTTAAGTTTGAAGAAAATACCTATATCTTTTGAATACAATAATCTTATATTTATAGACATCAAGAATATCCTTTTTTCATCTAATCTTTGCTTATGATATATTAATGTTTTTTCTTTTTTGGTATAAAGATTTTAGTATAATTAACAAAATTAAATATATTCTTTTTGTTAATACCAGCATGAGTTTCCTATTTACTATATTTGTTATATCTAGAATTTATTTTTACAAATGATGTAACATGAAACGAATTTTTTCTCTCCATATAATTAGCTGACTTATGTAGCATATACCTATCAAGGTCTTTCTTTTAACCTCCTGTAATGTTTCATTCTTCTGTTTGTCTAATTCTTTCTGAAGACTGTACTGTTGTTATACTCATCATAACTATCTTAGCTTTTCGTCTCTGATAAGATGAAATTTATTTATGTTGAACTTTAAAAAATTGTGTATTATCTCTATTTTTTAACTTCTGATTAATATAGGGGTGTATACAACTGGCTTACATAGTTAGCCTTTGTAAGGTTAAATTCTGTAACTGTAGTGGACTCCTCCCTGTGACTGTCTTTCATATGCATTGCAGAATCAGTCATTACTTAGCTGCTAGTAAACAAAGCAATAAAAGGATCCTATCTTGAGTGTAATTGCCCTAAATTATTAAAATTGTAAAGAATTAATGACTTTACACTGATGCATCACCTGTCATAAATATTTTATATTTCTGCATTTAGTCAGGTTTTCAAAAATGTCTTTAATAAAGTTTTAGATTTACTTTATAAAGTATTTTCACAGTTTGTTAGTATTTTTCATTTATATTTATCAATTCAGTGCCCAATGAATTTTTTCTATTATGTTTTCTAATTAATGCAAAATAAGCTCAAAATGCTTTTAAATGTTTTTAAATATTGGTTTAGAACTTCACTAATTGGCCGAGCTATTTTCTTAGTTAATAGTCTACACATTGGTTCTTTTGATTTTCCTATAAACAATTTAAAACTACCTGCAAATAACGATACTTAAATTCAATCTTTTTATCTTATTCATTTTTCCTTTTCTTATTACATTGGTTGTGATCTGCAATATGAATGAACAGGAGTGATGAAAGAAATACTTTTCTTTATCTAACTGCATCATCATAATTCCAGAGATTTAAGCATGAAACCCATACATTTTTTAAGCTTGGGAATTTTAAAGTCCTTGATCAAACAGTACAAGAATGTAATCGTTTAGCCATTTCACAGAAAAACCTGAGGTTTTCTGCACCTTAGATAAGACAGATGAGAAAATTATTTGCAAGTAAACATGATGTTAGTAGCATGGTAGTGAGAGTTAGATCCTGGTGCACATGAATACATAGAGGGAGAGTTGCCAGTGCAGAACAGAGGTCCAAGTTACAATTAGAGAAAATAAATCAAGGTTGGACACATTCTTTACATTTTATTATGGGGGTAGAATTGAGAAGATACCTTAGAATGAATTATGAATTATTGAATCTTTATTGAAAGATCACTTGACGATAATTGAACTATTATTGAATTAAGTGAAAGTGCACCTGTTTAGCTAAAAGATCAACTGGGTAAAGCCTAATCCTTATTCCCAACCACCTCGAGGGTGGACTAGTCTTAATGACTCACTTCCAAAGAATAGAGGAAGGAGTAGGAAAAACAGTGACTTTACAGCACAGAAAGCTGAAAAACGCTCTCTAAAGCAAGTAGTGAAGCTCAGCAACCCCAGTAACATCCTCTGTCCCTTCAAGTGACAAATGGCCGTGCGTGAGTAACGTTGATTTCTTTCTAAATACCCGTAATCCCAGTCTAATCATGAGAAAAACACCAGACAAACCCAGATATGGTGACAGTCCCCAGAATACCCAGCCAGTACTCCTCAAGGCTGCCAAGGTTTTGAAAAACAGCTGGGGTAGAGACTGAGAAGCTGTCACAGTACTAAGGTGACTGAGGAGATAGGACAACTAAAGTAACATAGTAACAGTTACTGTAAAACACAGCACTTAGGAGAGGACAATAATTGGAAAATGTAAATGACTTTAATAAAGACAAATTATCCTGTTAAAAGAAAAATTGGTGAAAACCACACAAAGTCTATAATTTATTTAATATCAATAGTAATATACAGATCTCAGTTTGTTCATTTCAGCAAATACATGTTAGATGTTAATAATGAGGAAAACTGAGTGATGGGTATATGGAAAGTCATTAGAATGTGTCTATAAATCAAACACCCCAAAATTAAAAGGGTATTAAAAAAAGAAATCTGGTGGTGTTTTGCTTTTATTTTTTGTTTGTTCTTGAATCTTTTAACTGGTTTAGTTGCTCCAATTTTTAGAATATAGAGATATAGAAATTGTCACCATCTTAATCTCCTTAATTATCTCTAGTTATCAATTAGCCTTTATGGATATCCAACATGGACCTTTTTTAATATCTTCTAGATTAGACAGAAGGCTAAAATAGGGATGAAACAGCAACAAAATGAATTCAGACTCCATAGAAACTTGACTATGCTTTGCGCCCTCAATCTCCAGTAAACCATCCTGACATCCTGCAACATGGCAGTGCAGGCTATGACAATCATTGATTCTAAAGTACCAAAAAAAATTCTATTTGTTCATTAAAAAGTAAGCACAGTTTAAAGGATAAATAGTAGTTTATGTTAAATATACCTATAAAGTAATGTCTCTTTTTGTGTATGGCTTGATATTGCTTTTATTGCTTTTATTTTTTAATTATTTATTTATTTTTTTTGTTGACCGGGGCTGGGTTTGAACCCACCACCTCCGGCATATGGGACCGGCACCCTACTCCTTGAGCCACAGGTGCCGCCCTCTTTTATTGCTTTTAAATCATAGCAGTTATTCAACAAAATAGCAAAGAAGCAAGCTTTTAAAAAGGAGTGAAAAAGGAAAGAACAAGACAAAAAAGAGGAGAAAAAATTCTTTGTCCCATAATTGCTATTTTATTTATAATATTTTGTTTTATAAGACTCTAATCCACCCTTTTCACTCTTGATAAGCTGCCCATCTGAAAGCTGGTTGCCAGGAATCCCAAGATATCCATGAAACAGATGCCAGTCTATGTAACTACCCTAGTTACATCTGGGCACAGCCGAGGGAATGCCACCTCCCAATATGTTCTATAATTTGGATCAAAAGCCTTTAATATTTATTCCCAAATTCAGTATGGCAAGGAACTTCATATTCACCCTTCGGCAATACATAGAGTGAAATCAGAAAATTCAGAAACCATCCGTCTGCCACCACAGCAAGTTCCAACTCTTTGTTACTTTTTTTCCCCTTGCAATTTGCTCTTTGAAGAAACTGGGTCATTTGCTCTGCAGATTCCACACAGTCTGCATTTTGCAAATTACATTCCATGCTGTTGTTTAACATGTTCCTCTGGACGGACTGCCCAATTACCTGAACTGCTTCTGTAAAGATAAACGTCCCCATATCAACTATTTTGGTATCCTGAGCTATAGTTTATAGTACAAGCCAAAGTCTGGATACTTTATCTAGTTTTTAAAAATAATGAACTGGTTCCCTAGCATTCTTCAAATGTGTTAGATGAGCTTTTAAATTTTCTAAGAATCATTATGAACTCATATCTTTGAAATGTTTTAATCAATTTCTATTATTGTCTTCATGTTTAAATTGACCCAAATTTTGTCACTGGCACCTAAATCAGCTGCCTCCTGGGTCTTTTGACCCAGATTCAGAATCTTTTGATCTGTGGTAGCTTTCTTTTTTCCTGGTAATGACAATATTCTCTGGGTACTTTTTGGATATCCCTAGAATTGGAATTAGCCATTTTCCCAAAGAGCCCTAATTCCTTTCAGTGAGATGTGACATCTATAGACCACAATCTGAACACGATGGCTAGTCACTGTTTCTCAACCTTTGCAGTGAAAAGGGCCAGGAAATAAATAGGTTTTTGATAAAAATACTTCATAAATTCACCCTGGTATTTAGGTTAAACTTGGGACACTGGGAATTTTAACTTCTTCAATCTTTTTTTTTATTAATATTAAATCATAGCTGTGTACGTTAATGCGATCATGGGGCACCATGCATTGGTTTTATAAACAGTTTGACACATTAACTTCTTCAATCTTGTATATGTTTCTTTTTTTTTCCCCCTCTCTGAAAACCAATTCTCAATGGTACCGACCTGATTCCTGTTTTTGCTTCATTATAACCATAACTGTCTCAAAATAACAAACCAGCATTTTGTACTTCTTTTGTTCTTATTTTTATGCCACCCAGGATGTGGTACTTTTAAAGAATATTTCGATGCACATTTACATTCCTTTGTTACTTTTCCCCTTAATTTGCAGGAATGACTATAACTAAATTTTGTTTTAGGACAATCAAATAAAATTTTCACATAGGACAGGTTGCTTTAAGAAAAGTCCAGCTTCTATTGCTTTCTCCTCTATTAACACCTTTATTTCCTCCACAATCTATTTGTATCTATTTTTCTATTTTATAGAATACAGTGCACATAGACACTGATCTACATTTGTTAGATGGACACACAGATGAGTAGATGCTAGCAAACTGTATGCATTTTTTTCTACTTTGCTGTTTTCCACTGAATATAATCTGGAAGCCCCACTATACAACTATTTGGAAATATCCTTCATTCCTTTTCCAGTTGTAAAGTGCTCCATAGTTTGTCTGAATAGTACCACATCAATAAACATGAGGCTATTTTCTATCCACTTACTAATACAAATAGATCTATTAAAGGTTCTTGTGCATATGTACAGTCAAATTGGTGTAAGTGGGATGAATTCTCAGAAATGGAATTGCTGGGTCCAAGGTAAAATAGCTGCATAATTTTTCAAAATAATTTTTAAATTCTCAGTTTTAGAGAGCAGATTGTAATATTTTGCATATGCTTTAACAACATATCCAAGTACTTATTTTCCTATTAGTGCACAAAAAGATAGTAGCAAAATTTTGGACAATTGCCAATACCATAATAACCTCATTTTTAATTTTTTTTTCTTTTCTTGTTTAGAGACAGTCTCACTTTATCACCCTTGGTAGAGTGCTGTGGTATCACAGCTCACAGCAACCTCCAACTCCTGGACTTAGGCGATTCTCTTGCCTCAGCCTCCCGAGTAGCTGGGACTACAGGTGCCTGCCACAATACCCGGCCATTTTTTGTTGCAGTTTGGCTGGGGCCGGGTTGGAACCTGCCACCCTTGGTATGTGGGGGCAGCACCCTACCCAGTGAGCCACAGGTGACACCCAACATCATTTTCAATTTTAACTTATGCTGGGTATGGTGACAAGCATCCGCAGTCCCAGCCACTTGGGAAGCTAATGTGGAAGGATCACTTGAGCCCAGGAGTTGAGCTATCATCTGCCTGCAAACAGCCACTACACTCCAGTGAGGTTGCTGTGAGCTATCATCTGCTTGCAAATAGCCACTGTACTCTAGCCTGAGAAACATAATAAGATCTTTTCTACCACAAAAAGTAAAATTAATTTACTTTTTTTTGTTGTTATAAGGGAAGTTAAGCATCTTTACATATTTGATGCTCTTTACATATTTGAAGAGTACCTACTTTATGGACACTTAAATGTGAATTTCACTTAATTTTAATGTGTCATAAAATATTATTCTGTTCTTGATCTTTTCAACAATTTAATAATACCAAAACCATTCTAAGTTTATGAGCTATATAAAAATAGGCAGCAAGCTTGATCTGACCTGTGTCCCATTGTTTACTTTTACTCCTAGCCTAGAATTAAATTTGAATTTTATCAATTGCCTAGGTTAAATTTTTGTATTCGTCTTTGTTCTTTAAATATGGCATTTTGGTCTTTTTCTATACATGTTTAGATGTAGTCAAATGTATTAATATGTCCATTACTGTATCTTCAGTTAGAGTCAGGGACGTTTTTGCACTCTCAGATTATGTGACCAATGTGTTCTTCTATGATTGGTTTGATTCTCCTTCACTTTAATCTTTGACTCATATGAAATTTGTTCTGTTGTTTGGAATGCGCCTTATGTAACTTGTAACTATTCATCATTCTAGCCTCTCTGAGAAAATTCGTATTTCTCCTGCTGATTTTTACTACTGTTTTTGAGAGTACATAAATGAGTCTTTGCCACTGATTTGCACTATCTAGAAATTTCATTCCATTTCTTTGGGGGGGGGGGTGTCTCTTCGAGCGACACTATCACGCTTTAAGAAGTTTCACAGGCATCTGAATATCTAGTAGTGCTGGGCTACCTTTCCCCACTGTTCTTCTCTCCTGTGCTTGCCAGGTTAATCACATTTGTTTGCTATTACAAATATACTTGTAATCAGTTTGGCACCAGAACAAAAAGCATACTGCGGATATTTCTCTTATGATTGTATACAAGTCAATAATTAAGTCAAGAAAATTACCATCTCTATAAAGCCATTTCTTATTATCTAAAAATATGGTATGTCTTTTTCATTTGTTGACGTCAAACTTTGCTTCTTTCTAAAGTGTTTTATGTTTTTCCTTATCTAAGTTATCGCTTGTTACATTTAAACTATATCTCTCATTTTTGCAATGGTTTGTTTCATGTTATATCGGATGTGTCTCCTGGTTGATTGTGCTTTTATATTTGAAAGTTACTCATCACACTATATCAATTCAATTGCCAATTTTATTGTCTGTTTTTATTGTTGTTTTAATGTATTTTTTTTTTTTATTGTTGGGGATTCATTGAGGGTACAATAAGCCAGGTTACACTGATTGCAATTGTTAGGTAAAATCCCTCTTGCAATCATGTCTTGCCCCCATAAAGTGTGACACACACTAAGGCCCCACCCCCCTCCCTCCATCCCTCTTTCTGCTTCCCCCCTCCATAACCTTAATTGTCATTAATTGTCCTCATATCAAAATTGAGTACATAGGATTCATGCTTCTCCATTCTTGTGATGCTTTACTAAGAATAATGTCTTCCACGTCCATCCAGGTTAATACGAAGGATGTAAAGTCTCCATTTTTTTTAATGGCTGAATAGTATTCCATGGTATACATATACCACAGCTTGTTAATCCATTCCTGGGTTGGTGGGCATTTAGGCTGTTTCCACATTTTGGCGATTGTAAATTGAGCTGCAATAAACAGTCTAGTACAAGTGTCCTTATGATAAAAGGATTTTTTTCCTTCTGGGTAGATGCCCAGTAATGGGATTGCAGGATCAAATGGGAGGTCTACCTTGAGTGCTTTGAGGTTTCTCCATACTTCCTTCCAGAAAGGTTGTACTAGTTTGCAGTCCCAACAGCAGTGTAAAAGTGTTCCCTTCTCTCCACACCCACGCCAGCATCTGCAGTTTTGAGATTTTGTGATGTGGGCCATTCTCACTGGGGTTAGATGATATCTCAGGGTTGTTTTGATTTGCATTTCTCTAATATATAGAGATGATGAACATTTTTTCATGTGTTTGTTAGCCATTCGTCTGTCATCTTTAGAGAAAGTTCTATTCATGTCTCTTGCCCATTGATATAAGGGATTGTTGGCTTTTTTCATGTGGATTAATTTGAGTTCTCTATAGATCCTAGTTATCAAGCTTTTGTCTGATTGAAAATATACAAATATCCTTTCCCATTGTGTAGGTTGTCTCTTTGCTTTGGTTATTGTCTCCTTAGCTGTACAGAAGCTTTTCAGTTTAATGAAGTCCCATTTGTTTATTTTTGTTGTTGTTGCAATTGCCATGGCAGTCTTCTTCATGAAGTCTTTCCCCAGGCCAATATCTTCCAGTGTTTTTCCTATGCTTTCTTGGAGGATTTTTATTGTTTCATGCCTTAAGTTTAAGTCCTTTATCCACCTTGAATCAATTTTTGTGAGTGGGGAAAGGTGTGGGTCCAGTTTCAGTCTTTTACATGTAGACATCCAGTTCCCCAACACCATTTATTGAATAGGGAGTCTTTCCCCCAAGGTATGTTCTTGTTTGGTTTATCAAAGATTAGGTGGTTGTAAAATGTTAGTTTCATTTCTTGGTTTTCAATTCGATTCCAAGTGTCTATTTCTCTGTTTTTGTGCCAGTACCATGCTGTCTTGACCACTATGGCTTTGTAGTACAGACTAAAATCTGGTATGCTGATGCCCCCAGCTTTATTTTTGTTACAGAGAACTGCCTTAGCTATATGGGGTTTTTTCCGGTTCCATACAAAACGCAGAATCATTTTTTCCAAATCTTGAAAGTACGATGTTGGTATTTTGATAGGAATGGCATTGAATAGGTAGATTGCTTTGGGAAGTATAGACATTTTAACCATGTTGATTCTTCCCATCCATGAGCATGGTATGTTCTTCCATTTGTTAATATCATCTGCTATTTCCTTTCTGAGGATTTCATACTTTTCTTTATAGAGGTCCTTTACCTCCTTCGTTAGGTATATTCCTAGGTATTTCATTTTCTTTGAGACTATGGTGAAGGGAGTTGTGTCCTTAATTAGCTTCTCATCTTGACTGTTATTGGTGTACACAAAGGCTACTGACTTGTGGACATTGATTTTATATCCTGAAACATTACTGTATTTTTTGATGACTTCTAGGAGTCTTGTGGTTGAGTCTTTGGGGTTCTCTAAGTAGAAGATCATGTCGTCAGCAAAGAGGGAGAGTTTGACCTCCTCTGCTCCCATTTGGATTCCCTTCATTTCCTTGTCTTGCCTCATTGTTTTGGCTAGAACTTCCAGCACTACGTTGAATAGTAAAGGTGACAGAGGACAACCTTGTCTGGTTCCAGTTCTAAGAGGAAAAGCTTTCAGTTTTACTCCATTCAGTAAAATATTGGCTGTGGGTTTGTCATAGATAGCTTCAATCAGTTTTAGAAATGTGCCACCTATGCCTATACTCTTCAGTGTTCTAATTAGAAAAGGATGCTGGATTTTATCAAATGCTTTTTCTGCATCTATTGAGAGGATCATGTGATCTTTATTTTTGCCTCTGTTAATATGGTGGATAACGTTTATAGACTTGTGTATGTTAAACCAGCCTTGCTTCCCTGGGATGAAGCCTACTTGATCATGATGAATGACTTTTTTGATGATAAGCTGTAATCTATTGGCTAGGATTTTGTTGAGAATTTTTGTGTCTATGTTCATGAGTGAGATTGGTCTGAAATTCTCCTTTTTGTTTGGGTCTTTTCCTGGTTTTGGTATCAGGGTGATGTTTGCTTCATAGAATGTGTTGGGGAAGATTCCTTCTTCCTCAATTTTTTGGAATAATTTCTGCAGTACAGGAATAAGCTCTTCCTTGAAGGTTTGATAGAATTCTGGAGTGAAGCCATCTGGACCAGGGCATTTTTTGGTTGGAAGATTTTTTATTGTTTCTTTGATCTCAGTGCTTGAAATTGGTCTGTTCAGGAGCTCTATTTCTTCCTGGCTGAGTCTAGGGAGAGGGTGTGATTCCAAATATTGATCCATTTCTTTCACATTGTCAAATTTCTGGGCATAGAGTTTCTGGTAGTATTCAGAGATGATCTCTTGTATCTCTGTGGGATCAGTTGTTATTTCCCCTTTATCGTTTCTGATTGAGGTTACTAGAGATTTTATTTTTCTATTCCTCGTTAGTCTGGCCAATGGTTTATCTATTTTATTTATTTTTTCAAAAAACCAACTCCTTGTTTCATTAATTTTCTGAATGATTCTTTTGTTTTCAATTTCATTGATCTCTGATTTGATTTTGGATATTTCTTTTCTTCTACTGAGTTTAGGCTTAGATTGTTCTTCTTTTTCCAATTCCATAAGATCTCTTGTGAGATTGTTGATGTGCTCTCTTTCTGTTTTTCGAATGTAGGCATCTAAAGCGATGAATTTTCCTCTCAAAACTGCTTTTGCAGTATCCCACAGGTTTTGGTGGCTTGTGTCTTCATTGTTGTTATGCTCAAGCAAGTTAATGATTTCCTGTTTTATTTCTTCCTTCACCCATCTGTTATTCAACAGAAGATTGTTTAGTTTCCATGCCTTTGGGTGGGGTCGAGCATTTTTGTTAGAATTGAGTTCCACTTTTAGTGCCTTATGGTCTGAGAAGATACAAGGTAAAATTTCAATTCTTTTGATTCTGTTGATATTTGTTTTGTGTCCCAGGATATGATCAATTTTGGAGAATGTTCCATGGGGTGATGAGAAGAATGTATATTCTTTATCTTTGGGATGGAGTGTTCTATATGCGTCTATCAAGCACAGTTGTTCTAGGGTCTCATTTAAGTCTCTTATATCCTTGTTTAATTTCTGTTTAAAGGATCTGTCCAGCTCTGTAAGAGGAGTGTTAAGGTCCCCTGTTATTGTGGTATTATCAGATATCATATTGCTCAGACTGAGTAAGGTCTGTTTCAAGAATCTGGGAGCATTTAAATAGGATGCATAGATATTTAGAATTGAAATGTCTTCTTGTTGTATTTTTCCCTTGACCAATATAAAGTGACCATCTTTGTCTTTTTTGACTTTAGTTGCTTTAAATCCACATGTATCTGAAAATAAGATTGCAACTCCTCTTTTCTTCTGAATTCCATTTGCCTAAGAAATTGTCTTCCAACCCTTGACTCGGAGCTTTAATTTGTCTTTTGAAGCCAGGTGTGTTTCTTGCAGACAGCAAATGGATTCCTTGTGTTTTTTAATCCAGTCAACCAATCTATGTCTCTTCAGTGGGGAATTCAAGCCATTAACATTTATTGAAATAATTGATAAATGTGGTAGTATTCTATTCGTCTTATTTTGTGAGAGTCCATTGCTTAGTTTTATCTTTTGCATCAGTGTGGAGGTTTGGTTCTGTCCTTTAATTTCTGAGTTCTTACTTTGCTGCTGATCCATTGTGGTGGTCAGTGTGCAGAACAGGTTGAAGTATTTCCTGTAGAGCTGGTCTTGTTGTGGCGAATTTCCTCAATGTTTGTATATCCGTAAATGATTTGATTTCTCCGTCTATTTTGAAGCTTAGCTTTGCAGGGTACAGAATTCTGGACTGGAAATTGTTCTGTTTAAGTAGATTAAAGGTAGATGACCATTGTCTTCTTGCTTGGAAAGTTTCATTAGAGAAGTCTGTGGTCAATCTGATGGATTTGCCCCTGTAGGTCAACTGGCGCTTACTCCTGGCAGCTTGCAGAATCTTTTCTTTTGTCTTGACTTTGGACAGGTTCATCACAATGTGTCTTGGAGAAGCTCGGTTAGAGTTGAGGCAACCTGGGGTCCAATAGCCCTCTGAAAGCAGTGTGTCAGAATCTTTGGTGATATTTGGGAAATTTTCTTTTATAATATTCTCTAGTATGGCTTCAATTCCTCTGGGGCATTCTTCTTCCCCTTCTGGAATTCCTATAACTCATATGTTGGAACGCTTCATAAAGTCCCATAATTCTGACAGTGAACGTTCTGCTTCCTCTCTCCTCTTTTCTGCCTCTTTTACTATCTGAGTTGTCTCAAAAACTTTGTCTTCTACCTCTGAAATTCTTTTTCTGCATGGTCTAACCTGTTGCTGATACTTTCCATTGCATCTTTAAGTTCCCTAATTGACTGCTTCAGTTCCTTCAGCTCTGCTATATCCTTTTTATATTCTTCATATCGTTCTTCTCTTATTTGATTCTGTTTTTGGATTTCCTTTTGGTTATTTTCCACTTTATTAGCAGTTTCCTTCATTGTTTCATCATTTCTTTCATTGTTTTCAACATGTGTATTCTAAATTCCCTTTCTGTCATTCCTAACATTTCTTTACAGGTGGAATTCTCTGCAGTAGCTACCTCATGGTCCCTTGGCGGGGTTGTTCTGGACTGGTTCTTCGTATTGCCTGGAGTTTTCTTCTGATTCTTCCTCATGGGTGATTTCTTTTATCTGTTTCCTTGCCCTAATTTTCCTTTCACCTCCTCTTGCTCTTTACGTTCTCGTGCCTGTGGAAGTTGCGGGCGGGTTTAGACGGATTGAACACACGCAACCATTTGCCGGTTTTCCACTGTTTTAGTCCTCCTCTTGGGGTCCAGAAGTCTCTTGCTGACTCCCTGTATCCTCTCAGGGGTGATGATAGGCAGATCCCACCAGCCAGAGATGCCTGGAGTCCTATATCCCCAGACTCACGGTGCCCAGATGCAAGGAAGCTGTTACTCAGCTGCCATCTCGGCTGTTACTCGGCTGTTACTCGGCTGCCATAATGTATTTTTATTTCAGACTAATATGAGGGTACAAATGATTAGGTTACATTGTTTATATTTCTAAGGTAAAGTTCAAATTGCAATTGAACCCTTCACATAGGGGGTGTGCTGAATACCCTTCCTTTGATACCCGTCAGGTGAGTGCTCACAAAGGTCCCTCCCTCCTCTCCTTTCCCCTCCTTCTTTCCTACTTTTACTATCCATAAACCAGTGTCTTTCTCATTATTATTACTGTTGTTAATAAGGAATTTTTTAGAATTTAAGCGCAATCCCCTAATGTCACTTGATTTGAAATGAGATGTTTTATATTTTTATAGGAGAGGGTAGATTAAGGTAGATTTGCGACCTTCATAGCATGTGTGATTATGCGTCTAATGTTATCAATAAGCCTTCAACCACAGGGTCTTTTACTTTTTGAGATTCTCTCATCTTTCTGCCACACATCCTCTTTTATTTGGCTCTTCTTTTTGCTTCTGTCCATAAAATGCCTGTCTTATTCAATTTAGATTCTACACTCAGTTTAGTTTCTCCTCAATACATGGCTTTGTCCTGGAAGTAAGATTATATCATTAATTTCAGAAATTATTTGCTTTGTCCAAACTTTTTCTGGCCGTGTTGAACTTACCTGTGAATTGGAGCCTGTGACACCTGTGCAGAGTTTGCTATTCTCATATCAATTCAACTATGCTTTCCTCATTCAAAGAGAACCTCTCAGTTTGGGGAAGAATATTTTTCCCAAAATTTCACATTAGATTATATCTTGCTCAATATTATCAATGTTCCCTTTGCTTTTCTGACTTTATCCAATTTGATGTTATTACTTTTAGTGGTCAGGCTTATATTATATTATTTTGGAATTTATTTTGTCACTCAATTTTGTAGTAAATATTGTCCGTACAATTTACTTTGATTACCGTTAATTTTGATTTTCTTTTGTGAAACAAAATGTTGTATTTTTGAGGATGAGGGAAGAAAGCAAGGCAATTCAAAACTTCACTAATTCTGCCACTTTCTTGCTGTAAAGCTCTTCAAATCACATGCACCATACTATATAAAGTCTAAAAACTAAAATATTTATTATTTTAAGTATTTAAAACAAATGTTTTTACATTTTACACTTTAAATGGGTCTTATACACAGAATACCAAGGTATGATAAGTACATGGACCTGGGAAAAATATTTCAAAAATAGTCAGTCTGAAAACTTATTCATAGTACCTTCAAGAAATTTTAAGTGAAGTAGTAGGTAAAAACTGTAGATTAAAATTGTACCACTTGGGTTATCTGATATTTTTATTTAGGCCTGCTATTTTTCCTTATAAATAGCCATTATAAAAACTTAAGTGCTATTCTTTTTCACCAGTAAGGTTCTGCATGTAAAATTCAAAATAACCAATTATTTGTCAACCAGCAAGCCATGTCCTGCTATCAAGAAATCATTTTGCTCAAACTAAGCTAATTTCTAAACAACATATTGGAAATAAAAACATTCAAATCTCTGAAGACATTCTTATCATCTTCTCAAGAATCTATAAAATCTCATTACCTGTTAATAGAGTTTGATGCAGATTGAAGAAAGGTAAGTGTATCACAAATCGCTTCTTGATGAGATCTCAAACCAAGCCACTTATTGCTTCTTAACTTCTGTTTATTCCACATCATGTTTAATTATGCCAATTTAACTCTATTTGGTGAGATGTATTTGAATTCTATAGTACCTGAACTGAAAGAATGATTAAATTCTATTTCCTTCAAAATAAATGATACTCTTTTTCAACACGAGTGTGATGCTAAAGTTAAAACCCATGATATATTTCTGCTTACATCAGTCCATGCATATGAGATATGTCAAAAAATCAGTTATCCTGATTTGCTTTCAGCTCAATCTAATGTTAGCTGCAGAAAATGGTATTTATATATATAAATAGTATGTGAAAAATAGTCAAAGTAATAAATGAACATAGGGGTAAATACTATTATACTATAGATACATAAAAGATAAAATAGTACTCAAATATAAAAGAGAAAAACATTGAACTTATAATACGGGAAGGTTATATGTTAACATTGACTTAACAGAGTACAATATATTTTATGCAAGAATACGTTAATAGATATGAAATTAACAAAGAAATGAGTCATTTCTCTAAATACCATAATTAGATTAATAAAAATTAGAAATCTCTAATTCTAAAAGTAAATAAAACTTTCAGAAAGGCATAAAATTTCCCATTTAAAGTGGCAAATGGTTAACATACAGAGAAAAAATCTCTCCTGGCTGGGCTCTCACCTGTAATACTAGCATTATGGGAAGCCAAAGGAGGATGATTGAGCTCAGGAATTTGAGACCAACCTGAGCAAGAGTGAGATCCTGTCTCTATTAAAGATTTTTTTTTTTTTAATTAACCAGGCATCATGGCCTGTGCCTGCAGTCCCAGCTACTCATGAGGCTGAGGCAAGAGGATTGCTTGAGCCTAAGAGTTTGAGGTAGCAAATGTGAACCATGACACCATGAGACTTTACCCAGGATGGCAGAGTGAGACTCAGTCTCAAAAAATAAAAAAATTACTTTTAACTTACTTAAAAATAACTTTATTAATAGAAAAAATAAAAACCAAAATTAATACACTGCACAAATCAAAGTGACAACTGTAGATAATAAGAACATTTTTTCTACCTTCAAAACCTCTGGAGTGGGATCATAAGCCTAAATGTAAAAGCTAAAATGCTAAAACTTCCAGAGGAAAATTTAGGAGAACGTCTTTGTGATAATATTTTAGGCAAAAATGTATTACCTAAGACTCAAAGAGCACTAATTAAGAAAAATGATACATTGGTCTTCAACAAAATTAAAACTTCTACTTTTGCAAGACACTGTTAAGATAATGAAAAGACGAGCCACAGATTTTGAGAATATCCTTAAGGCATCAGATAAAGGGCTTTGATCTAAAATATACAAGCAACTGTTATAATCCAACAATAAAGGAAATGGGACATAATTGTTAAAAATTAGCAAAACATCTGAACACTTTACAAAAGATGATACTTAAAAAGCCAATAACCATATACATAGATGCCTCCCCATCATTAGTCAGCAAGAAACTGGAAGATAAAACCAAAGAGATATTACTATACATCTATTAGAATGACCATAATTAAGATGTCAGACATTGCCAACTGATTCCCTGTCTATCCTTTAAATATGAATCATCCGACTCTGCCTGAACCTTGGTATTTGGTTTCAAATTAAAAATAGGAATAATGGGGGAGGCCTGGTGGCTCATGCCTTTAAACCTAACATTCCAGGACACCAAGGCAGAAGGATCACTTGAGGCCAGGAGTTTGAGACCATGCTGAACAAGAGCAAGACTCTGTCTCTACAAAAGGAAAGGAAAAGGAAGGGAAAAGAGGAGAGAGAAGGGGAGGGGAGGGGAAGACAGGAAGGAAGAAAGAGAGAAAGTGAGAAAGAGAAATGGTGAGAAAGAGAGAAAGGGGGGAGAGAAAGGAAGAGAAAAAAGAAAGCTAGAAAGCTAGAAAGCAAGAGAGCTGGAAAGAAGGAAAGAAAGAAAGAATTGGTGAGTGTTGCAGCGGGCACCTATAGTCCCAGCTACTCAGGAGGCTGAGGCAGGAGGATTGCTTGAGCCCAGGAGTTTGAGGTTGCTGTGAGCTAGGCTGACACCATAGCACCAGCCTAGGCAACAGAGTGAGACTATCACCAACAAAAAAAAAAAAAGGAAGTGTGAGAGGAAACAATTTGGCTCATTAATGAATGTAAGCACTGATTTTCAAATACTGGCAATAGAGGGAAAACTGCAACATTGAGTTTCTCTCTCCCATTTCTAAACTTGGCTGATATAGAATGTTTTATAGTATAAGAGAGCCTATGGTTTCTTTTTTTTTTTTTTTTTTTGCAGTTTTTTTGTTTTTTGGCTGGGGCTGGGTTTGAACCCACCACCTCCGGCAAATGGGACCAGCACCCTACCCCTTTGAGCCACAGGTGCCGCCCGAGCCTATGGTTTCTTATATCTGGTGGTAAGAGTGGATGAATTATGGATTTTTAAAGTAATTCTTAGGGTTATGAGATCCAGCTACTCTTCCCATATGGAAACTTCCACTTCATTAATCATCTTGGATGTTCTTTGTTTATCCTTCTTAAAGAAGTTAGCAGATTTCTATAAGGAGTATTCAATATTTCATGCATTTAAAAACTGGGAAAAAATGCCCATAGCCAATGGTCATGGGATCCTCAGGAAAGGCAGTAGTCAATAAAAAAATGGTTCCTTGAAAATTCAAAATTATTCTGTAGGAGAGAAAGACATTTCTCTTCATGGATAATTGTAAGTCCATGTGTCCAGAATTGGACACAGTTTTTCAGAGAATCACTGAAGTGAAACTCTTAAACAAACACATAATAATAATTAAAAAAAACAATATACTACATACCACAAAACTAAGTATAGGGGTGAATGTATCTATTAGGTAATGCACTAATATTTTCTTGGTGAGAAAGTGTGCTAATAAGTGCATTTTGAGTAAAAGTACATCTGGAAAATTATTCAAGATTTGTAGGTGATTGTTGTAAGTAAAAAAAAAAAAAAAACTCAAATAAATAATACCTGAACATGAGGTCTTTGTCAACTGTCTCCTTGATTTTGTTAATAGAGCACTCTGCACAGGGTAGTAGTTTGTCACCTATTTACCAAATGAACGAAGCACATATATTTCAATTCGAATGAGTAATTTTTTTTTTTTTTTGTAGAGACAGAGTCTCACTGTACTGCCCTCGGGTAGAGTGCCGGGGCCTCACACGGCTCACAGCAACCTCTAACTCTTGGGCTTACGCGATTCTCTTGCCTCAGCCTCCCGAGAAGCTGGGACTACAGGCGCCCATCACAACGCCCTGCTATTTTTTTTTGTTGTTGCAGTTTGGCTGGGGCTGGGTTTGAACCCGCCACAGCCAACTTCAAGATGATGATATATAGGAGGGAAATGATGCTTTCAATTTTTAATATTCGACATGAGAGTTTCCAAAGCCATTTGCCCAACTTTGTTGGGAAAATTGATTAACCCCCATGCTCATCTCAACCAAAGGGATTGAAGAAACACAGTAACAAGTTATACAACTTCTGATTATCTGTAGGGAAAAAAACAATCAAGTCAATAACCAAACTGGATTTTGTCTATATAATAGTTCAAGGCTTATCTTCCCCCTCCAGGAAGCCCCAAACGAACTATTCTTATTCCATTCTGATTTCAGTTTGCCATTTTTAAAAATAACCTTCAATGTACATAATAATTAATTGGTTAAATCTATTTAAAACAGTAACCATTTCAACTCTAGTTCATCCTATGTCATTACATCTATTGTTAAATCCCTCACCCTAAATACAGAACATAAACATATTGACTTTTTTTTTTGACTTGAAAAAGTTTCTGTTCATTCACTCCTATAGTTGCAAATATAACCACAAATAAATTTTCCTTAATTGTTCAACTCCACTCTTATTACTGTTAAAGCGATGAAATGAAGCTTTTCAAGAAGTTGAAATATATTAACCTATTTTTGAATTTCCTTTCTAATTTTTCTACCAAAATGTAATTATTTATTTTGTACTAGGCCCTTCATTGAACATACCTGCAGAAATCTGATATGGAGTTGAGGAGTTGAGGAAGCATAATGTGACTCCTAATGTGTGATTTTGTGATGTAAATCTTTTCAGGAAACATGATCAGTTCATAAGATGTTTATCACTTATTTCCAAAGCATTGTAGGCATGATAAAATCTTCTGGCTCTCAGAATAGTTATTTGTTTTTATTTTATTTTGTATGAGAGAAAGACATTTCTCTTTATGGATAATTGTAAGTCCAGGGAGTAAGGAGCATTCATTCTAAGTATATTTGAGTCATGGCCTCCTATTTCTGAGGATCCCATTTGTTCTAACCTATCATTATAAAATGTTTACTGTTAAGACTGATAATCTTCCCAAATCAACTGCAATTTTTAATATACTTATTATTTTTTCTTAGTGAAAAATTTTATCTCACCGATCTCATAAAATTTTATTGACTAAACTTTTTTGCTTTAATGCTTTTACCTTTATTATGTTAGCATTGTCACCAAACAAGTATTGCCCAATATGCCTACATGAGGTATTTAACATATTTGACCACGTGTCTCCTGTGTCCTTTGCCAAAGCCTTCCCATCATTTCATGTTTTTGAACCCACTGTCTTCTTCATTTTCCGTCACACTTGTGTTTCACAACAGAACTTTTATTTCTCCTCCGGGGCTTCTCTGAATGAAAAATGAAATTATCCTTTCCCAAGTTTGTATTAAATATGTTTTTTTTTTACTTCCACATATTTCTGAATATGAGTCTTTACTCTCAGTATAAAATCCTCCCACCTCTATATCCAAACCTGATTTGCTGGTAAGTCTCCTTCAACCTATTATGATTTCAATGTAATGAAATGAGTAATTTGCCAATAGCTTTCTGTTTTCAGGTTATTTGATGTAACAAAATTATTTTTCAAGAAAAATTTATAAACAAAAGGATATATATATTTTTTCTTTTTAAAGATTACATATATATATATATATATATATATATATTCTTTTTAAAGAATATATTACAACCTACTTGACCATGCTTGAGTCACATGTGAACTTGTGGCACATTTTAGAAAACTACGTGAACTCTTTCCAAACTTCAGAGTATTAGGATATCACCAAACCATAGGATTTATTCATCATTAGGTTATTAGAACCATTTAAGTAGCCACTGGAAACAACATATTTTAGAGTGACAGAAGTGAAAATAACCAATAGTTTGGTATTAACTTCCCTAAATTAACCAAAATTCTTCTATAATCTTGCCTGATAATTGACTTCTACCATCACTCCATCGTCTCATAAAACAAAGAACAATTGCAGTATCTTGGGGTCTTTTTTATTGTGCAAGAATTCATGACATTTTTCTTCAATATTAAATTTCTCCTTCTCTTTTTTGTCATTAGTCTGTATCTGTTTTTATTATTCACCTGTCTTCCTGTGTAGTTGAACACAACACAATTTAGCAGCACTGAGGATTTTATAACACTGTTTTTCTCTCTCCCTGATCATTACTAACATTCAGTAGATCAGGCTTGGTATAAATCCCTCTGATGTCATCCTAAACACTCTGTTGGTCCCCACAATTCAGTCAGTATGCAATACTGATGGGCCTACCTCCATTCCATTTTTTAAATTAAATGAAACATCTCAGCCAACTGAGAATAGAGACAGAAAGAAAGCTTTCTATAAGGAGGAGGAATAAGGTAGAAGCAAGGAAATTCTTAGAAGGATATAATTACTTCTGATGCATTTGCCAAACTGTAGCTGCTAAATTTCCTGACCTACCCAAGAGTCTGACATGGAAAACATTATAGTTGAGGCTCTGTCCCTTTCACATATTCTATAATATTTTGAGTGTAAAGATATCCATCTGACGTATTGTGTTGTTATTACTGATGTCAGTGGTCAGTTGACTCTGGGAATACTCACATTTAGAAGCAAATCTGGTCATTTTTAGCCTACAGTTAACTACGTTGAATGATTATTTTTTTTCTTTTTCACCCATGGATGATTAAGTGAGGAGAACTGACTTGAACATGTTTACTCTCATCCTCACTCCTGTATATGCCACATGACTGCCCTCTTCTCTGTCTTTTCCCAAAGGATGGACAGTTGGCTTTTTCCTTTGAAGTCCATTTAACTTTGTTTGTGTTCTGGACCAGCATAAGACAGGGATTACTGGCTCTAATTTTCTGTTGTTTTTTTTTGATGCAAAAACTTCAAAAAGAATCAGGGTGCCAATTCTTTAGTGCTATGACAGGATTAGGTATATTAACAGTTCTGACATGACAACCATTTGTTGCATGTATATGTGGCTGCCCACGGGCCACTTGGGAATAAAATTATTTTACTTTTTGTGCATACTCATGTCACTTAAGATGGTTAATGTCAGGATCTGACATTTTGCCAGACCATTTGCCTATCGGGTTGCAGAATTGTTGACTACATCTGAAGAATGTGAACAGAATGAGATGCCAGTCTTTACTCCTAGGCAACTGGTTTAACATAGGGACCAGCCACATACTGTTCCTGAGGGTATGGGTGAGCAATAATTTCCAGTAATGTCCAAGGAATTGTAAGGGAAAGAAATAGAATGAGATCATAGAAGAGAAAGATTAGAAAGTGAGAGATGCTAGAGAAAAATGGCACTATTAGCCAGCGATGATGCTCACCAATAAATGCATCCACTGTTCCTTATCTATTTGCTCTAACTACAGATGCAGGCGGGTTGTTGCTAGATATATACGCTTTCTAAAAGACTATTAGAGATCACTGGAATTTGGGGTTATTTTGTCACAACATGTATGCTCATCCTCTGGTTCCATCAGAAAACCTCATGGGTTTTAAAAAAATATTGTCACAAAAATAAGTTATTTATTTCTCAGAATCTCCATCATGAACTAAGAAATGTGTACAGTGGAACAAGCAGTTTAAAGTAAAATATTATAAATGTTGACATGTGGATACACCCCGACACCATCAACAATTAATGTCATGGACACATCCATCACTACCAGTAGACGTCTCATGCCTTTCATAATTCCTCTCCACTGATCCTCACAGCACAATTGACCTGCTTCTGTCACTATATATTTGTATGAAATACAGAGATTTTTATGGAAAAGAAATTATATAGCATATACTCTCTTACTGTGTGGCTTATTTCACTTAGCATATTGACTTAGAGTTTTAATATAATTGTGTCTGTAATTGGTGAATAGCAATTTCATTACGGAGTAATCCTCCATTGTGTGGGTTTACCATCCTGTGTTTATGTAGTGAGCTATGAATGAACATGGGGATGGTTTTCAGTTTATTCATATAACAAATATAGCAGGCATGATCATTTCTATACTAACTGTGTGTACATAGGCTTTTTTCTTTTGTAAAATATGAAAATAGTATTTCTAAGACGTTCAAAAATAATTTTATACTCCCATGATCTGAGTATGAAAGTCCAAGTGTTCCACATTCTTTTCAGTACCTAGTATTTTTAGCTAATAGCTGTATCATGGTATCTCCTCTCGTTTTGACTTTAACTACCCTACTTGCTCATGATGGTATACAACTTTTCACATGCCCTCTTCATGTACTTTCTGCTTTCTGATGAAATATCTGGCTTTTGTCCATTTTTTAATTAGATTTTTTTCCTGTTTTGAGAGTTCACTATTATAAATAGAGACCTTTTGCCTGTTAAGTGAGTTGCAAATATTTAATCTAAGCTTGTGAATTATCTTTTCATTTTCTTAAGAGTGTCTTACATAGAGCAATTTATGCATGTTTTTCTGAATCATGTTTTTGGTGTCATATAAAAGCACTCATTAATCCAAGGCCATGAAGATTTTCTACTACATGTGCTTCGTAAACTATAAGCTGTACATTTCATTGTATGTGTTACTACCAAGTCAACTCTGTTAATTTTTATATATTAGGTTAAAGTTAGGGTTTATTTTATTTTGCTTTATTTCCACGTGTATATGTAATTACTCTAGGATAATTTGTTAAAAAGACTGTCCTTTCTTCACTGAGTTGCCTTTGTATTTATGTCAAAGATAATTTGTATTTATGAGGGTATATTATTGGAGTTTTTCCTCTATTGGATTAATCCACCGCTTTCAATCGCATGCTGTTTTAATTATAATAATTGTATACTATTATAATTTTATTATAATAACCTTATATTATTATAATCAGGTTATGACAACTCAAAAATATGCTGCCTTTGTCGTGCTTAAATATTTATGTCATTAAAAATGTATTAGCAGTACTAGTAATCAGTCATTATTGAATTTGCCAATTATTTGAAATTATAAAAAAAATGGGAAAACTTAATTTTAAGCTAAAAGGCTCAGCTACAATTATACTTAAGAAGTAAGACAGAAACAATTGAGTTAATCATCTGCCTTATAAACAATTTTTGGTTAATTATAATGATGGAAGAGCTCAATTAGCAAAAAGACTGCTGAAATATGTGAAACATAAAAGAAAAAAATGCCCACACATCTAATTATTGTTAATGTGTTATAGTAAAGATACTGAAAGGAGAGCAGTTGCCCCTAGGGGAATGTAAGACATGAACTTTAAAGGCCAGTTTTAAAAAGTCACATTTTGAGGAGAGCAAGATGGCGGCAAAGTAACAGCTTCCTTGCATCTGGGCACCGTGAGTCTGGGGAGATAGGACTCCAGGCATCTCTGGCTGGTGGGATATGCCTATCATCACCCCTGTGAGGATACAGGGAGTCAGCAAGAGACTTCTGGACCCCAAGAGGAGGACTAAAACAGTGGAAAACTGGCAAGTGGTCACGTGTGTTCAATGGGTCTAAACCCGCCCGCAACTGTAAGTTCAGTAGCAGCGAGACTGCAAACCGGAAAGGCCTTACCTATGAACTGTTTTGGTGTCTTTGGACTTAGCACTCAGTTGAACTGCCTTGGGGAGAGCCTGAGTGGGAATGCGGAGAACTTTGGCTGTTGTCTAGGGCCCCAGTCTGAGCTGCTGAGCCAGACGAAGCTAATAGTGTTTGGCTGTGGGCCACAAGGAGCCATTGTGAGTGATCTGCCCCAGCAAGCTCCGCCCTCAGGGTCGCAGAGCAAGAATCGGGTGGGAGCTGGTAACCTAGCGACTGAGTAGCCTAAGGGTGAGGGTCTGAGCCGCCTTGCAGCCCTAACCCTCAGGGGCAGAGTGAGACCGGTTTTGGCACACTGGGTAAGTGGTTAGCCACTTCAGCAGTGTTTCTAGCAACAAGAACTTTCCTGGGAAAGCTTCTGCTCAGCAAGTTTACAAGTTCAAAGTGCCTTTTAAGTGGGCTGAAGAGAGATTTAGGGTGTCTACCTGCTGGGGTTTGAGAAATCAGCAGCCCCCAGTCATATCAGAACTGTGATTAACATCTCATATCCCAGAAGACCACGTGTTGCCCAGACAATATTCAACATACTGCTTTGTTTTTGGTTGTGTTTTGTTTTGTTTTGGTTGTATTTTGTTTTTTTTGATGATGTTGATGTTTTGTTTTTTAATTTCAACCTTTTCCTTACAGATCTTCTTTCTTTCTCAATTTTTTTAGTTGAATTATAATTTCCCATTGCTACCTTTTTCAATTACTAGAACTTCATTTTTGCTAGTGTTTCTACCGCTATTATTTGGTTTTTCACCCAATTTTATCCCATTAAGTTTTCTGTTTGCTTGTTTTGGTTTGATTTATAGCATTTTTGTCTTTCCTCTCTACTTGGTGGAGGTGGGGTACTGTGTCTGATCAAGTTAGCAAAGAGCTGCTGACCTCAAGGGAACCACCCAACTTGGAACCCCCAGAAGGTGGGCTTTTTTTAAGGTTGTGTACCCTACTGTACACCTATATTGTACAGCTATATTGCTCTGCCTACCTCTTTCTGTGCCTCTCTTCTTTTTGTTAATATTCCTTATACCCCCATCCTTTCTCTATTTTTTATTTTTCTTTTCACTTGGTTCTCCTTTCTTTCATCCCATTCTTGCTCTTCAACCTCCTCATCCTTCTGTTCCTATACCAAAAGGACTCATCGAACCCTTAGTCCACAGGCACGAGAACTTAAAGAGCAAGAGGAAGTGAAAGGAAAATTAGGGCAAGGAAACAGATAAAAGAAATCACCCATGAGGAAGAATCAGCAGAAAACTAGAGGCAACATAAAGAACCAGTCCAGAACAACCCCGCCAAGGGACCATGAGGTAGCTACTGCAGAGGATTTCACCTATAAAAAAATGTTAGGAATGAGAGAAAGGGAATTTAGAATACACATGATGAAAACATTGAAAGAAATGATGGAAACAATGAAGGAAACTGCTAATAAAGTGGAAAATAACCAAAAGGAAATCCAAAAACAGAATCAAATAAGAGATGAACGATATGAAGAACATAAATAGGATATAGCAGACCTGAAGGAACTGAAACAGTCAATTAGGGAACTTAAAGATGCAATGGAAAGTATCAGTAACAGGTTAGACCATGCAGAAGAAAGAATTTCTGAAGTAGAAGACAAAGTTCTTGAGATAACTCATATAGTAAAAGAGGCAGAAAAGAAGAGAGAGAAAGCAGAACGTTCATTGTCAGAATTATGGGACTTTATGAAGCGTTCCAACATACGAGTTATAGGAATCCCAGAAGGGGAAGAAGAATGCCCCAGAGGAATGGAAGCCGTACTAGAGAATATTATAAAAGAAATTTTCCCAAATATCACAAAAGATTCTGACACACTGCTTTCAGAGGGATATCGGACCCCAGGTCGCCTCAACTGTAACCAAGCTTCTCCAAGACACATTGTGATGAACCTGTCCAAAGTCAAGACAAAAGAAAAGATTCTGCAAGCTGCCAGGAGTAAGTGCCAGCCAGTTGACCTACAGGGGCAAATCCATCAGATTGACCACAGACTTCTCTAATGAAACTTTCCAAGCAAGAAGACAATGGTCATCTACCTTTAATCTACTTAAACAGAACAATTTCCAGCCCAGAATTCTGTACCCTGCTAAGCTAAGCTTCAAAATTGATGGAGAAATCAAATCATTTACGGATATACAAACATTGAGGAAATTCGCCACAACAAGACCAGCTCTACAGGAAATACTTCAACCTGTTCTGCACACTGACCACCACAATGGATCAGCAGCAAAGTAAGAAATCAGAAATTAAACGACAGAACCTAACCTCCACACTGATGCAAAAGATAAAACTAAGCAATGGACTCTCACAAAATAAGACGAATAGACTACCACACTTATCAATTATCTCTATAAATGTTAATGGCTTGAATTCCCCACTGAAGAGACATGGATTGGCTGACTGGATTAAAAAACACAAGCCATCCATTTGCTGTCTGCAAGAAACACACCTGGCTTCAAAAGACAAATTAAAGCTCCGAGTCAAGGGTTGGAAGAAAATTTTTCAGGCAAATGGAATTCAGAAGAAAAGAGGAGTTACAATCTTATTTTCAGATTCATATGGATTTAAAGCAATTAAAGTCAAAAAAGACAAAGATGGTCACTTTATATTGGTCAAGGGAAAAATACAACAAGAAGACATTTCAATTCTAAATATTTATGCACCCAATTTAAATGCTCCCAGATTCTTGAAACAGACCTTACTCAGTCTAAGCAATAAGATATCTGATAATACCATCATAACAAGGGACTTTAACACTCCTCTTACAGAGCTGGACAGATCCTCTAAACAGAAATTAAACAAAGATATAAGAGATTTAAATGACACCCTAGAACAACTGTGCTTGATATATGCATACAGAACACTTCATCCCAAAGATAAGGAATATACATTCTTCTCATCACCCCATGGAACATTTTCCAAAATTGATCATATCCTGGGACACAAAACAAATAACAACAGAATCAAAAGAATTGAAATTTTACCTTGTATCTTCTCAGACCATAAGGCACTAAAGGTGGAACTCAACTCTAACAAAAACGCTCCACCCCACACGAAGGCATGGAAATTAAAGAATCTTCTGTTGAATAACAGATGGGTGCAGGAAGAAATAAAACAGGAAATCATTAACTTCCTTGAGCATAACAACAATGAAGACACAAGCTACCAAAACCTGTGGGATACTGCAAAGGCAGTTTTCAAAGAAAAACTCATAGCTTTAGATGCCTACATTTGAAAAACAGAAAGATCAGAAAAACATCAACAATCTCACAAGCCATCTTACAGAATTGGAAAAAGAAGAACAATCCAAGCCTAAACTCAGTAGAAGAAAAGAAATCTCCAAAATCAAATCAGACATCAATGAAATTGAAAACAAAAGAATCATTCAGAAAATTAATGAAACAAGGAGTTGGTTTTTTGAAAAAATAAATAAAATAGATAAACCATTGGCCAGACTAAAGAGAAATAGAAAAGTAAAATCTCTAGTAACCTCAATCAGAAATGATAAAGGGGAAATAACAACTGATCCCACAGAGATATAAGAGATCATCTCTGAACACTATCAGAAACTCTATGCCCAGAAATTTGACAATGTGAAGGAAATGGATGAATATTTGGAATCACACCTTCCTCCTAGACTTAGCCAGGAAGAAATAGAGCTCCTGAACAGACCAATTTCAAGCACTGAGATCAAAGAAACAATAAAAAATCTTCCAACCAAAAAATGCCCAGGTCCAGATGGCTTCACTCCAGAATTCTATCAAACCTTCAAGGAAGAGTTTATTCCTGTACTGCAGAAATTATTCCAAAAAATTGAGGAAGAAGGAATCTTCACCAACACATTCTATGAAGCAAACATCACCCTGATACCAAAACCAGGAAAAGACCCAAACTAAAAGGAGAATTTCAGACCAATCTCACTCATGAATATAGATGCAAAAATTCTCAACAAAATCCTAGCCAATAGATTATAGCTTATCATCAAAAAAGTCATTCATCATGATCAAGTAGGCTTCATCCCAGGGATGCAAGGATGGTTTAACATATGCAAGTCCATAAACGTTATCCACCATATTAACAGAGGCAAAAATAAAGATCACATGATCCTCTCAATAGATGCAGAAAAAGCATTTGATAAAATCCAGCATCCTTTTCTAATTAGAACACTGAAGAGTATAGGCATAGGTGGCACATGTCTAAAACTGATTGAAGCTATCTATGACAAACCCACAGCTAATAACTTACTGAATGGAGTAAAACTGAAAGCTTTTCCTCTTAGAACTGGAACCAGACATGGTTGTCCTCTGTCACCTTTACTATTCAACGTAGTGCTGGAAGTTCTAGCCAATACAATTAGGCAAGACAAGGAAATGAAAGGAACCAAACGGGAACAGAGGAGGTCAAACTCTCCCTTTCTGCTGACAACATGATCTTATACTTAGACAACCCCAAACACTCAACCACAAGACTCCTAGAAGTCATCAAAAAATACAGTAATGTTTCAGGATATAAAAATCAATGTCCACAGTCAGTAGCCTTTGTGTACACCAATAACAGTCAAGATGAGAAGCTAATTAAGGATACAACTCCCTTCTCCATAGTCTCAAAGAAAATGAAATACCTAGGAATATACCTAATGAAGGAGGTGAAGGACCTCTATAAAGAAAACTATGAAATCCTCAGAAAGGAAATAGCAGAGGATATTAACAAATGGAAGAACATATCATGGTCATGGATGGGAAGAATCAACATTGTTAAAATGTCTATACTTCCCAAAGCAATCTACCTATTCAATGCCATTCCTATCAAAATACCAACATTGTACTTTCAAGATTTGGAGAAAATGATTCTGCGTTTAGTACAGAACCAGAAAAAAAACCGTATAGCTAAGGCAGTTCTTAGTAATAAAAATAAAGCTGGGGGCATCTGCATACCAGATTTTAGTCTGTACTACAAAGCCATAGTGGTCAAGACAGCCTGGTACTGGCACAAAAACAGAGACATAGACACTTGGAATCGAAATGAAACTAACATCTTACAACCACTTAATCTTCAATAAACCAAACAAGAACATACCTTGGGGGAAAGACTCCCTATTCAATAAATGGTGTTGGGAGAACTGGATGTCTACATGTAAAAGACTGAAACTGGACCCACACCTTTCCCCACTCACAAAAATTGATTCAAGATGGATAAAGGACTTAAACTTAAGGCATGAAACAATAAAAATCCTCCAAGAAAGCATAGGAAAAACACTGGAAGATATTGGCCTGGGGAAAGACTTCATGAAGAAGACTGCCATGGCAATTGCAACAACAACAAAAATAAACAAATGGGACTTCATGAAACTGAAAAGCTTCTGTACAGCTAAGGAGACAATAACCAAAGCAAAGAGACAACCTACACAATGGGAAAGGATATTTGCATATTTTCAATCAGACAAAAGCTTGATAACTAGGATGTATACAGAACTAAATTAATCCACATGAAAAAAGCCAACAATCCCTTATATCAATGGGCAAGAGACATGAATAGAACCTTCTCTAAAGATGACAGACAAATGGCTACCAAACACATGAAAAAAATGTTCATCATCTCTATATATTAGAGAAATGCAAATCAAAATCACCCTGAGATATCATGTAACTCCAGTGAAAATGGCCCACATCACAAAATCTCAAAACTGCAGATGCTGGCATGGATGTGGAGCGAAGGGAACACTTTTACACTGCTGGTGGGACTGCAAACTAGTACAACCTTTCTGGAAGGAAGTATGGAGAAACCTCAAAGCACTCAAGTTAGACCTCCCATTTGATCCTGCAATCCCATTACTGGGCATCTACCCAGAAGGGGAAAAAAAAAAAATCCTTTTATCATAAAGACACTTGTACTAGACTGTTTATTGCAGCTCAATTTACAATTGCCAAAATGTGGAAACAGCCTAAATGCCCACCAACCAGGAATGGATTAACAAGCTGTGGTATATGTATACCATGGAATACTATTCAGCTATTAAAAAAAATGGAGACTTTACATCCTTCGTATTAACCTGGATGGAAGTGGAAGACATTATTCTTAGTAAAGCATCACAAGAATAGAGAAGCAATAATCCTATGTACTCAATTTTGATATGAGGACAATTAATGACAATTAAGGTTATGGGGGGAGGAGGAAAAGCAGAAAGAGGGACGGAGGGAAGGAGGTGGGGCCTTGGTCTGTGTCACACTTTATGGGGGCAAGACATGATTGCAAGAGGGACTTTACCTAACAATCGCAATCAGTGTAACCTGGCTTATTGTACCCTCAATGTATCCCCAACAATTAAAAAAAAAAAATTAAAAAAAAAAAACCAAAACAAAGAAAATGTTAATTTTTCAACATTTGATAAACTTTTAAAATATAAAAAAAAAAAAGTCACATTTTTCAGGTAACTTTATAAAACTATGTCTAAGTGTAATTAAATATGCCTGCTTTACTTGTGTAGCATGGGTTTTGATATAAAAAATTATTATAAAACTACTGCTGCCACCAAGCTATAACATGTTCATTACCCTCAAAATGCTCACTGTGGCTCTTCAGTCAATCCACCTCCCCAGCCCTGAAATCTTTGCATCCTGTGACTTTCTGCCCATTAGCATAGGTTGAATTTGTCTGTTCTGGAGTTTCATACAAATGCAATCAGATATCAGATGTTCTTTTGTGTCCGGCTTCTTTCACATGGCGTAAAGTTTAATAGGTCCATTCATGTTAATGGGTAAGTGTATTAAGAGCTCATACCTATTAAATGATGATTTTGTGGATATATAATTGTTTATTATTAATCAGCCGTAGTTTTTTCCTACCTTTTCCAGGACTTGCTTCTTTAAATTGTAACTCCCATTCATCTCTGTAGCCCCTTTAGCACCTTAACTATAGCAATGAACTTATCAAGGTCTCTCTATGTAGGAGATACCTTAATTTCTTTTAATACTTGAAACTTCACCTAAAAGTATAACAACATATACATGCCACTTTTAACTTCTCAATTCCCAGTTATGATTCAGCTCAAACTGCTCATTTATTAATTTCTAATATGTGTTGCTTTTGCACATATATTTTCCCCGATGGACTGTCTATGCCCTGATTGTGACTGGATAATTGCAACCCTAGAGGCTTTTCACTTGAGCTGTCCTCTACATAGTCCCAGTTAGTCATCTTCTTGTATGCTCTTTCATAGCATTGTTTTATATAAATTATATATATTATATTATTATAGAACATAGAAATTAAAGATTATATATAATGTATGATTTATATTATATATATATAAACACTACTTATCACACAGTACTGCAAGTATAGGCTTATATGTTTTTCTCATACTAATACACAATCTCCCCAATGTCAGACATGGATTTTTATTTTTGTTTTGTCACTTGTATGACATTACAAAAGAATAAGCTCATAAGCTCTGGAGAAAAATGTTGATTTTTATATTGACATGCTCATACAGCAAGAATAAAAAGTTAGAGACGAAACAGATAAGTTGTTTTGCTTTTCTTTCTTATTCTTTGCTAATAATATTATTAAGACTAACAACTATTACTGTATTTACTAAAAGCTTATTATACAGCAAAATCCCATACTGAGCTCTTTGCATTCACAATTTTATTCAAAATATCACAAAAATCTTCTGAGCTAATTTCTAGATTCTACATCACGGACCAGTGATATAAGGAGATTTTCAAAATGAAATACAATTCTAGATCATACCTCACTAAATTGACTAAGCTTGGATTTGCCTCCAGGTCATTTTTATAAAGGTCATACCCTTACCACGCCCAATTACCTTTTGCTTTGTTTCTACTTCTTACTAACATTTTACATATTTAAAAAAATAAAGCCCATTTAACAACTTATATTACAGGTTTTATCTTACAAATTCAAATATTTTAATTATAAGATTGGCATTTCAGTTAAGGGTGGTATTGTAATTAAAGATGGTATTTTCTCCTCTCTCTTTCAGGACATATTGCAATGATAGGGGAAAAAAAGGAAGGCATACACTCAAAATGATAAGAAAAATGGAAGATGGCTAGCTGTGACAAGAGATTTCATTTCTCCCCCGAGGTTTAAAAAGTAGCTAAGTAAATATTGATTGAAAAAGCAGAGTAGGGGTGGCGCCTGTGGCTCAGTCGGTAAGGCGCCGGCCCCATATACCGAGGGTGACGGGTTCAAACCCAGCCCCGGCCAAACTGCAACCGAAAAATAGTCGGGTGTTGTGGCGGGCACCTGTAGTCCCAGCTACTCGGGAGGCTGAGGCAAGAGAATCGCTTAAGCCTGGGAGTTGGAGGTTGCTGTGAGCTGTGTGAGGCCACGGCACTCTACCGAGGGCCATAAAGTGAGACTCTGTCTCTACAAAAAAAAAAAAAAAAAAAAGAAAAAGCAGAGTAGAAAAGCAACTGCCCAGAACAGCCACAGAGAAGACAGCAGCTAAGACATCTTCATACCTCTCTGGTCATACCTCTCTGGAAAGGTTTGAAACTTAGAAATTCACATACTTGGAATATAGTAGGGAAAAGTGATGTTGAAAACAGAGAATAATTTGATGATCCTTGAGGGAGCTTTTTATTTTCCCTCCACCGCGAGGAAAAATGAAGGTACAGTTTGGTGGCACACTGCAGGTTTAAAAAGAAGAAAAACAATACGTTCTTCTACAAACAAATTAAAGAGACTATCTGAGAATTAGGAAAGGTAATATGCACATTAGCATCCATGAGCTTCAGGGACCATCCACGCACCCTCAGACCTCAAGGTATCTATCTAGCAGTCAAAACAGATTCATGTACATCAGTCTTGGGAGTTTTTAATTTATTCACTTATGTTTAAGTCTGAATAGAAACTTCATTTGAAAAAATTTGGAGCAATTACGAGAAAGTTCAAAAAGAAAAAGAGTGAGAGAATCAAAGAACAGACAAAAGAAGAAAAAATATATAAACAATAATTTGGAAGAAAACAATTTTATAGTCCCTTTAAGAATACCAAGCAGTTAATGCAGCTATATATTAATAACATGAACATGTAGGGAAAGAGCAAAAAGAAGAAAGAATTGTAAGTAATGAAAATTACATTTAAAAATTAATGTTCATAGGTATTATTGAATGACCAAGTCAAAAAAAATCTCCAAGAATAGAGAAAAAAATGCATGCATTAAACTATTAAATAAAATGTAATTCAGAGGATATAGTAATTGGCATTTGTAGTTATTTGGAATATAATGCAGATAAATAGTGTTTTAAAAAGAATAACAATGATAAAAGTGACACAGGACTCATTTAAAGTACTCACTAGTAACCATCAGGTGGAAAGAAAATGAACCCTCTTAAAAAACTCAATGCGAAATTTCTAAACACAAAGAATAAATGCAATGACCAAAAATCTATCATTGAATGAAAGAAAAACGGTCATCTATCAAAAAATAACAACAAAAAAACAAACAAAAAAGAATCAATCAACACACTTCACACTAACAATATTGTTTACTGAGCAGCAATGAAAAATAACAATAAAAAATAAATACACCAAAAAAAAATTATTTGAGTGCTATATACTCCCTTGAAATCAAATAGAAATGAATGCAATGATTTTAAACATAAAATATCAGAAGATTTAACTTCCAACATACCTTCTCTAGGGAAATTACTGGAGGATGCATTGTAATAAAATAAATATGATAATAAACAGAGACATATATAATTCAGTTAATAGGTGATTGGAAATAACAATTTTGCTGAAGACTTATGAAACATCTAATTTGGAGAGAATAAGACAGAAAATTTCAAAACAAAGTGTCCAGATAAAGAGGGAAATAGATGGTAAGGGGAAAGATTTTATAAACATTTTATAAAAGTTGAATGAGTAATACAGTATAAAAACAGGTTATTAAAAAGGTGTATAATGTAGGTAAAAAATAATTACAAAGAATGAGGAAGACTGCTAGAAAGGTCAAAAAGTTTAAATATTGGGGAATAAATCACACATAAAGTATAGAGCGAATGGGCTAAAGAGAAAACTGGAACAAAACCCAAGAAAATATGAATAGGTAAAAGGTAAATAGGCATGCCGGCTGGAAGCCATCGGGCAGGTGGGAAAGAATGTATATTTCTTTCCTGAAGAAGAAAGGATGTGCATCAGAAACTCTGACGACATTACCAGAAGAAAAATAACACTAGGTGTGATAAGCATAATTTAGCCTGGTTTGAAGTAACAGGGTAAAGTATAAGAGAAATAATTGATATTAATATTTTCTTTGAATGGCATGAAAATCTTATTATGGAAAAAGAAAATGAAATAGATGACAGCATTCTACTAGGGATTTCCAGTAAATAATATTTACACTATCATCATTATGTAAATACATTTTGCTGGAGTGTTTGGGGCAGAGGAAGAATTAAACTACAGTTAAGGATTTGATGCCTTATCTATTTATGGTTATGGAATAGAATGTAAATGCAATCAACCTTGACGATGTAAAAGTTGAAGCACAAATGACAGAAACTAGGAGCCAAAGGTGGGAGGCAAGCTGGGATAAATTGGAAAGAAGATGAGGGTATAAACAACAAATTTCTCATTTATAGCAAGGAGTATACAAGTAACTTAATAAGGTCATAAATCAAGAAAGAGTAGAGTAGGTATATTTTTTAAAAATGTAGATGCAAAGCAAAATATCTTTTTAATTATATGGCCTCGTCCTATTTTACTATTAAATCATGTGGGCATATTAATTTGGTAAAAATTTGAAAATAGTGTAAGGGAGCTTTTAGAGAGCTAAACCCAAGGAGGCTGCCAGGAAGATGAATAAGAAGAGTTAATCCCGGGCCAGACAGGCAGCTCACTCCAACTCCATAGGGACAGAAGCTCCGGAGCTCGAGTATGTCTTGGAAGATTCAGCTCTTTATTTGCCAATGATAAAGTTTAATTTATGAAGTAAGAGCAGTAAGATATTAACAATAACAATAAAATAGAACGATTAAAGATTTCAGTTTTAGATGGTGACTAGGCATCAGACATCTGCCCTCTCCAGAGACAAGAACCAAAATGATGAAAAGAAAGTCATATGTTGAATAGAATATTTAGGAGAGAGCCCTAGAATCCAAAAGAGAACTCAGAAGAAACACCTGGGACACAGACGGAGGAAGTAAGCAGCCTCCTCAGCCAAGATTCTCAGGAGCCTGGAGGGCTTTGGTAGTGTACGGAAAGAGTAACTGAGAGCCCCAGCCGTGGAAGCTGTGACCTGAACCGTGGGAGAGACCCTCCACTCACATGAATCTTGACAGTAGTGTGAGTGGTCATTTGGAGACCATGTGAGTGCGTTGCATCTTATCAGAAACTCGTACTTGGTCTCTCACCCCTCCCCCAGCCTTGAGCATTTGCAGCAGGGCACCATTTCAGAAGTGCTGCCATTACAGGACTGCGTCCTGCCCTGGGAACGCTAGCACCCGTATCTCCACGTCCCAGGAGCACCAGCTGAGATTCCCCAGTGTCCAGTTAGGAAGTTGCATTGGCACAGCATTGGCTAGATCCAAGACGGCTGCAAAGGTCCCTGTGCTCTAGCCCACAGAGGTACTATTCTCTGAAGAAAAGTCAGCATAAAACAACAAGAGGCCCTGGGACAAAGAAACCAAAGTGTGTGCTTTGCAGAGCACTGGAGCTCCCTGTCTGGGGGGTGAGAAGTGACCCCACTTCCATCAACAGCATAAATTGTGCACAGCATTGCAAGCAAAGAGTAAATAATACCCCCTTCCCAGTGGTACAGCAGTCTCTGTGCTTAGGCTCTTACATAGGAGTATGGGCTACTTCCTGCTCCTATGAATAATTTTAAACAATTGTATCTAAACTAGGCTTTATACCAAATGGACCTAAGAGACATTATGCAATATTCTATCCAATTACTGCAAATACTGTATCCTTTATATTAATGCATGAAATATTCTCCAGGATAGACAATATAAACCAAGCCTCATAAAATTTTAAAAACTCAAAATTATGTGAAGTATCTTCTAAGATCATAATGCATTAAGACTAAAAATTAATACCAAGAGGAATTATGGAAACTATATAAATACATGGACTTTAAATAACATAATATTGAATGACCCTTGGGCCAATGAAGAAATTAAGTTGGAAACAAAAAGAATGGATTGAAACAAATGAAAATGGAAACACAACATGCCAAATCCTGTGGAATACAGTGAAAGCATTGCTAAAAGACAAATTTATAGTAATAAATGCCTACATGAAAAGTAGGAAGATTATAAGCTAGCAATCTAACAATGCCCCTCTAGAAATGAGACAAAAACAAATTAAACCCAAAATTAGCAGGAGAATAAATTAGTATCAGAGCAGAAACAGATGAAGTAGGGCACTGGCCCCATATATTGGAGGTGGAGGGTTCAAACCCAGCTCAGGCCAAAACTAAAAAAAAAATAAATAAATAAAATCACAAAGGAAAATGGAGACATTACAAATGTTATCACAGAAATGCAAAAGATCATCAGAGATTATTATGACAATTTTATGCTGACAAATTGGAAAACCTAGAGGAAATGGATAAATTCCAGGAAACATACAACTTGTAAAGACTGAATCAGAAAAAATGAAAATCTGACTAGATCAATAATAATGAGTGAGAATAAATCAGTACGATTAAAATATATCCCAGCAAAGAAAAGGTCATAACCTGATGAATTTGCAGGCAGAATTCTACCAAACATACAAAGAAGAACTAATATCCAATCTAAAATGCAAGCATCACTATAACACCAAACCAGACAAGGACATTCAAGAAAGAAAACTAAAGAAAATATCCCTGATAAACACAGATACACATATTCTTAATAAAGTACCAGCAAACCCAAACCAACAGCACATCAGAAAGATAACATACCATGAAATTTTCAGCTTTGGTTAGACTATAGGATGATGCAAAGTTGATTCAACATATCCAAATCAATAAATGTTATATACTTCATCAACAGAATAAAAGACATGAACCAGTGATCATCCCAATAGATGCAGAAAAAGCAGAATGACATATCATCTTACACTAGTCAAACTGGATATTAAAAACACAAAAAATAACAAATATGTGTGAGGATGCTGGAGAAAGGGAACTCTTAACATATTTTGGGGGGCTATTACAGCCACTATAGAAAACATTACGATTCCTTAAAAAACTAAAAATGGAATTATCATTTTTTCCAGTACTTCCACTTTTGGGCATCAACCCAAATGAAAAGAAATCAACATATCAAATAGATACCTTCATTTGAATATTTATTGCAGGACTATTCACATCAGCTAAGATGTGGACTCAACTTAAGCGTTTATCAAACAGAAGAATGGATGAAGATAATATATGTACAAAGCGGAATGATATTCGGCCATATAAAAGCATGAAATAATATCATTTTCCAGCAACATGGGTGGAATTGGAAGTCATTATCTTAAGTGAAATAACCCAAGCACAGAAGATATGGATTACGTATTCTCACATGTAAGAGCTACAAATGTGATCTCATGAAGGTAGGAGGTAGAAAGATAGGCTGGAAACAGTGAGTATAGGGATGCCTGGAGGATGAAGTGAAGTGAGTTAAAGGATACAAATATACAGTAAGATAGAAAGAATAAATTCAACATTTGACAGAAGTATAGGGCAACTGTATTTAACAAAAATGTCTGCACTCAGGTGATGAACACCCTACATACCGTGACTTGATCACCACATATTATCAACATGTATCGAAATTTTGCATGTACCCCATAAATCTGTATAAATAAAAAAAGAAAATAAAAAGATAAAATAGTAGAACAGAACAATTATAACAACATACTGTTAAAAAAAAGGAATTTAACTACTGTACTTTGTATTGATCCTAAACAGTTTGGTGCTTGCTTGTGCTTGCTTTTCACATACTCTAACCAAAAATTTTTTCTAGTGTCAACAATTTAGGATATCATTGACTATAAAATGCTTTGTAATGTCAGGGACATTATAATATAAAAATAAAATGAGTGACACAGAATCACTGCCAAAGAGCAGATCAGATTTAACTCAGACAGATATCCCTATTTCCAAGAAAATGCATTAAAAACCAATGCATGGCTTAATAGCTAGTAGTAAAAAACCATGCTCCACTTTAGAGAACGGCATATCAGCATGTTATCAGGGCTGCAATCGGTGATAGTTCATCAATACACAAACTTAACTATGGACAGTGATATTTACATAAATATTGCTAACGGAGAAAGTCTTATTCTCTAAAGTGTAGTTTTAAGAAATCCATACATATTGAATGTTTACAATTAGGCAATGAAACAGAGAAGCTTAATTATCTACATACATAAGAGAATGTTTAGTCTCCTGTAAGAGTTCTAAAAAAAAATTATCTGAGGTTGACCACTGCGTGACATTAATTCCCAATCAATAAAATGATTTTGTTATACTGAATTAAAGTCATAAATATCTGTAATAGGAAAAATCTGATATATGACAATTCTTCTGTTCATTGCAGCCATTCTTTCACTGGCAAAATTTTCTTCAGTAAAATCAATTACAGGATGATCCATGGAGATCCTGAGAAGATTAAAACATTATTCATTTTGACAAAAGCTCTCAGTGGCTACACATGTCCATATAATGGTATGGGTCATTATCTCAGAACCGAATTTTCCAGGTTTGATTAGACTATTCTACTGAGTATTTAAATTTTTTTTCAGGTATCTTAAAGGTACTTCAGAAACAGCCTGGCCTTGTTCATCATGGAAACTACAAGGACTTCGGCAACAGTGGATTACCACCTGGACTTATTCAGCAATAAGTAGTTGGACTGCTGAAGTTATATGAACATAGGAGAGTTGATTGTTCCTCAGTTGTGATGGTGAAGAAAAATAGAATCTTGAATTACAATAAATACTGAAAGGCTGCAGAAATGCATAAAATACATAAGAGCAATTTAAGGATTGATAATTAAGTCAAAGCCCAGAGAGAGATGGGGCAAAATGATGGAGTGGGACACTCCAGTGATCATGTCCTTGCAGAAACAGAAATTTGAATAACTCCACACGTGAAAATCCTTCAGAAGAGTTAGGGAAACTAGGTAAGAGATCACTCTACTGCCTGGTTGTAGCATAAGAAGAAAAGATGCATGGAAAAGGGTGAGAAAGGAAAGTTTTATATTAGCCAGTGGCCACTCCCTTGACTCCATGGAGAGGTACCGGGCACTGGGGATCCTGACAAGAAAGAGCACAGAATTTTGCCATCGACCCCGACACTGGGCCTGCTGCAGTACCACTCAGCAATAGACTGGCTAATATGGCCCCATATTCCAGGCCCAGTAACTGGGGACTTAACCCCTAGACCCATCCTGCTATGAGGCAAGACCACCCACCCCCTTCTTCAGCCCTGTATGACAGCCTCAGTCCTTGGCCTGTGTCACCAGCGGACTGACTTTAGCAGGCCTTTGCTATGGAGATCTCTTAGCAGCAGGCAGCCTCAGTAGCCCCAGACTCTGGCGCACTGCTGCACCACAGCAGCTGCATCTGTCCTGGGCTTCTGGCAGTGCCATACCAATCGCAGTGTGCCCCAGGTTTCTGGCATGCCACGGCACGGCACTGCCCACACATTCCCTGGGCTTCTATCCATGCCAGAAGCATGCCTGCTGCAAGGATTTTAGAAACAAAGCCAGTTTGTGAAGACTGAAATAGTACCTACTTCTTCAAATGTATGGAAAGTGAGATACTATCTCAAAAATCAAGAACAATCAGGGAAACATTACATCATCAGACAAAATAATGGGTAAGTGACTAACTAAATGTAAGTAACTAACTAAAGTAAGTAACTAAAAAATGACCATGGAGAAAATGTTTGAAAAAGAATCATAATAATTTTTTTAATGAAGCTCAACAAGTTTCGAGAAAATACACAGAAATAATTCAGCAAATTTAGGAATAAAATAAGAGATCAGAAAAAGAACTTTAATATAGAGATTTGAAATAATAAAAAAAAAGTTTAGGGGTAAAATTATAATAAACAAAGAAAAAAGTGCAATAGAGACCAATAGGTGGCATCAACAGTAGGACTGATATCCGTGAACTTAAAGGCAGGTTGTCTGAAAAACATAGAGAGGAAAAATTGTAAAAATGGATGGAGATGAAGAAAGCTTTTGGATTTATAAGACATTAGAAGAACAAATTTTTACATCATAGATATTTAAGAAGAGAAAGATAAAGGGTAGGAAACATATTTAAGTAAAAGTAGCAGACAACTTTATAAATCTGGTGAGATGGGTAAATATCCAGGCACAAGAAGGTCAAAGGTCACCAATTGGAGTCAATTCGAATAACACTACCCAAAGACATTTTATAATCAAAATATCAAAAATCAAAGAAGAAGAGAAGATGCTAAAAACATCAAGAGAAAAGAAGCAAATAGCATATGAGTGAGTTCCATGATATTAGCAACAGACAACTTACCAGAAAACTGATAGGGAGGGATTACAGACTCAAAGTGCAAAAGAAAAATAACTCTGAACCACGAGAACACTGCAGAAAAAAATATGGTAAAGAGTAACACAAAAACTTTTGTAAGCATAAAACTCATTGGAAAAAGTAAGTACACAGTCACATTCAGAATACTCTAATACTGTAAGGCTGGAAAATTAATCACTTCTATCTTTAGTCTGAAGGTTAAAGGATAAAATTATCAGAAAACAATGATACCCAAAAATAATTTTAGGGGATATGCAACAGTAAAAGATATATACATTGTAACATAAAAAAATCACTATTTGGGGTGGACAGTGGAGTAAAAATGTAGTGTGTGTGAGAGAGAGATCAATGTCAAATTGTTATAAGCTTACAATATCCTGCTAAAGCTATAAATAATTGTTGTATGCCTTATGGTAAGCACAAAGCAAAAACTTTTAGCAGATAAACAATAAACAAAAAGCAAGAAATCAAAACATACCACTAAGGAAAATTGCTCAGCCATAAAGAAGGACAAGAGAAGAAAGGAACAAAGGATTTACAATTGACAAAATGTCTGTAGTAAGTCCTTACCTATCAGTAAATACCTTGAATGTAAATGGACTAAATTATCCGATTCAAAGGCAGACTGGCTAAATACATCAATAAACAAAACCAAACTATATGCTGCCTAACTTGGACTAATTTCACTAGGAAGGACATAGACTGACAGTAAAGGGATAGAAAAAGATAGTTGTCAAATGAAAACCAAAAGATAGCAAGAACAGCAAAATTTTATACTTTAAGTTGAAAATTGAAAAATTAGAGAAAGGTGATTATATAATAATATAGTTTCAATTAACAAGAGGATGTAAGAATTGAAAATATACATTACAAAATATTGGAGCACATAAATATATACAGCAAATATTCATAGATTTGAAAAGAGAGAGAGACAGTAACACAATATAAGCAGGAGAAGTAAATATGCTACTTTCAGAAATGGAAAGATTATCCAGACAGAAAATTAATAAAGAAACATCAGACTTAAGCTGTACTTTAGACCAAATGGACCTAAGAGACAAATAGAATGGTCCATCTAAGAGCAGCAATATGCATGTTCTTCTCCACTTCACATGCAATATTCTCCAGGACAGATGCTTCTTACATGTTTAAAAAGATTGAAATACATCAGATATTCTGCTGACCACAATGGTAAAACTTGAAATTCATAAGACACCAGCAAATGCACAAATTCATGGATGTTCAAAAAACACACTTCTAAACAATCAGTCAGGAAAGAAAAAAGAGGAAAATTAAAAATTATCAAATGACAATGTAAAATGGAAATACAGTGCATACAGAAAAATAGTTATATGAAAGTCTATAGCAATAAATATGAACAAAAATGGAAAAATCTCAAACTATCTAATTTCACAAGTCAAGGAACTAGAACAACTAAAAAAGAACAAACTAAGCCTACAGTAAGAAGGATGCAAAAGTCAATAATAAAGATAGAGGAAATATCCTTTTTCTAAAAAGACCTCTATACATAGCAACTGGAATAGAACTAATGAAATAGATGCCAGAAACGCAATAGATAAAAACAACAAAACTAATAGTTGTTTTTTTGAAAACAAACAAAATTGGCATACTTTTGGATAGGTTAAGGGAAAAAAAGAGAAAAGACTCAAAGAAATAAAATCAGCAATGAAAAGTAGACATCGCACCTGATACAACATAAACACAAAGGATTATAAGAGACGACTATGGACAATTATATGCCCCCAAATGGATAACACTGAAGAAATGGATGTATTTCTTGACACTACAACTACCAAATCTGAATTATGAAGAAGTGAAAATTTTGAAAAAATCAATTTGAGTAAAAAGACTGAATCGGTAACGGTGATAAAAAACGCCAATGAAGTAAATGGCTTCAGTTTCAAATTCTATGAAATATTTAAAGAATGAATACCGATTCTTCTCAAACTTTATTGCAAAATTGAAGTAGATGGAATTCATTCATCATAAGAGTCCAGTATCACCTTAATACCAAATCCAGACAGATACATTAGGAGAAGAGAAGGAAGAAGGGAAAGGAGGGAAGGAGGGAGGGAGAGACAGAGAAGAAAGAAAAAGAAAAAAGGAAAGAAGGGAGGGAGGGAGGAGAGAAGAGAAAGGGAGAAAGGAACTGCAGGCCAATATTCCTGATGATGCAAAAATCCTCAATACAATACTAGCAAATTGAATTTAATAGCACATTGAAAACATCATTCATTATAATCAAGTGACTCATCCCAGGAAGCAAGAGTGGTTCAACAAATGTAAACCTATAACAGAATGAAAAACACATTAACAGAATGAAAAACAAAAACCAGAAGATTATTTCAATACATGCAGAAAAACCTTTTGAAACATTAACATCTTTTCATGCATAACTTTCAACCACTAAGTTATAAAAGAACTATATCTCAACACAATAAAGGCCATAGATGACAAACCGACAGCTAGCATCATACTCAAGAAGTCTAAGTTGAGAGCTTGTCATCAACATCCAGAAAATGACAAGGATGCCCATGTTTGCCACTTCTACTTAAGGCAGCAGTGCAAATTCAAGCCAGAGAAACTTCCAAAATGGAAGGGAAGAGTTATATCATCTCTGCTTGTAGATAACCTGATATTATATACAGAAAACTCTAAATTAGACTCCACCAAGAAAATCTGCCAAACTAAGAAAAAAATTTAGTAAGATTACAAAATACAAACTCAACATTTAAAAACCAGTAGTGTTTCTATACGATAATTGTGAACTATCTGAATTAGCAATTAACAAAACAATCCCATTTACAATAGCTGCAAAAACATAAAAAATAAAATGCTTAGGAATAAGTTTAACCAAGGAAGTAAAAGATCCTATATCAAAACCCATAAAACATTGATGAATTAAATTGAAGACATCAAAAACAGGAAAGATTTTTTTTGTGGATAAAAAGAATTAATATTATTAAAGGTAGTCAACTTGGCACAGTGATTATGTTTCTCCTCCATGAGAGGAACCAAAATGATAAGCATATTCTCACATTTTTTTTTTTTTTTTTTGTAGAGACAGAGTTTCACTTTATGGCCCTCTGTAGAGTGCTGTGGCCTCACACAGCTCACAGCAACCTCCAGCTCTTGGGCTTCCGCGATTCTCTTACCTCAGCCTCCTGAGCAGCTGGGACTACAGGCGCCCGCCACAATGCCTGGCTATTTTTCTGTTGCAGTTGGGCCGGGGCTGGGTTTGAACCCACCACCCTCAGCATATGGGGTCGGCGCCCTAATCACTGAGCCACACATTAACAGATTATCTGAGATAGCGTGCTCGTGTTCACTAGGGAAGCAGTGGGAAACACCAAAAGTTGGGTTCAGGGTAACTTCCTGTCTAGGGACTGGTTAAGAGCCAGCAGCAGCTCCTGGAGGTGGGGAAACATTAAGAGAGAAGCCCCCAGGGTTCCACATTCCTAGATAAGCCTACAGAACATTGGCTGCAAGAGAATGCCTCTACCCACACAGGTTCTGGCCTAACTTGAGTTCCTTGGAGATTGCGCAAAGACATTTTTCCATAAAAGGAACCTATGTGGAATCCCATCGGCAGCCAAAGCTAGAGAAGCTTGAACCAGGAGCCATTCCGAATGCCTACATACTGGAAAACTTCAGGGCACCCGAAGCTACTGTACGTCTCTGAAGAACAACAGAGAAGCACAGGAACCCCCAGGCATTCCTGAAAAAGTCCCCATTGCCCTGCTAGGAGCTGCTGTTTAGACTGAGATGTGCGTGGACAGTATATCCCACATTGTTTTCCCCACACTTCTTGCCTGGATCAGTCCTCAGCCTTTCTGGTTGCAAGCCCATAACAGTAGCATTTTGAGAGTGCTACATTAAAAAGTGTTGTTCCTTTCTTTCTTGCTGAGTTGCTTGAGTTTCCTGTACAATGGCAAAATTATGTGAACAGGCATTTTTCAAAAAAAAAAAAAAAAAAATCTATACACAGTGCTAACAAACTTATGAAAATACGCTCAACATCACTAATCATCAAAGAAATGCAAATTAAAGCCACAATGAGATACCATCTTGTTAAAATTATAATAGCCATTATTAAAAAGTCAAAAACCGTAAGTGTTGTCACAGATGCAGTGAAGAGGAAACACACATTGTTGGTGGGAATATAAATTAGTACAATCATTATGCAGATAAGTAGGGAGATTTCTCAAAAATCTAAAAGTTAATCTACCATTTGATCCTGCAATCCCACTAGAGAGTATCTAATCAAAGGAAAATAAATTATTATTTTTAAAAGACACTGGCGTTGGTATGTTTATCATAGCAGAATTCATAAACTCAAAAGATATGGAATCAATCCAAATACCCGTCAACTGAGAAGTGGATGATAAGGTTTGGATGTGTGATTTTGCAGGCTCACAGCTATAAGGAACTTGCATTGAGTCACAGATGAGACTTTGCACTTTGGATGCTGAGTTGATCCTGGAAATAGTTAAGATTTGGGGAAACTATGAGGAAACGGTGATTATATTTTTACAATATGAGAAGGACCTGAGATTTGAGAGAACAGGGACAAAATGATATGGTTTGGGTGTCTGGTCCTTGCAAATGTTATGTTGAAATTTGATCCCCAGTGTTGAATGTGGACACTGGTGGGAGGTGTTTGGGTCATGTGAGTGGATCCCTCAAGAACTGTTAAGGGGCCCTCCCTGTGATAATGAATGAGTTTTCTCTTTACTAGGTGACAGCTCATTGTTTAAAAAAGCCTGGCACCACCTCCTGCCTTGCTCTTGCTCTCACCACGTGATGCGCCTGCTCTTTCGTCACCTTCCACCCTGATTGGAAGCTCCCAGAAGCCCTCACCCAAGGCAGATGTTGGGAGTCAAATACGCTTCTTTTCCTTATAGGTTATCCAGCCTGAGGTACTTTCTTTACAGCAGTGCAAAATGATCAAACACAATGGATAAAGAAAGTGTCTCTATAGAGACACACACCACACCATAAAGTACTACTCAGCAAATATGTCTATTGCAGCAACTTAAATGGAACTGGAAGTTTTCATCCTACCTGAAGTAACCCAGAAAGAGAAAAATACATACCACGTGTTTTCACTTGTAAGTGGAGGCTAAACTGTAGCTACACAGGGTGCACAGAGTGATACAGTGGACATTGTAGATTCAAAAGCAGAGAGGGCTAGAGGCAATTAAGTATGAAAAATTACCTATATCACACAATGTACACTGTTTGCATGAGAAATGACAATCAAAACCACTTTGAGATACCATCTAACTCCAGTAAGAGTAGCCCATATAACAAAATCCCAAAACCACAGATGTTGGATGTGGAGAAAAGGGAACATTTCTCTACTACTGGTGGGAATGCAAACTAATACGTTCCTTTTGGAAAGAAGTTTGGAGAACACTCAGGTATCTAAAAATTGACCTGCCATTGGATCCTGCAATTCCTTTACTAGGAGTATATCCAAAAGTCCAAAATAACTTTGCAAAAAATATATTTGCACCAGATTATTCATTGCAGCTCAATTCATAATAGCCAAGTCATGGAAGAAGCCCAAGTGCCCATCTACCCATGAATGGATTAATACATTGTGGTATATGTGTACCATGGAATACTATGCAACCTTTAAAAAATATGGAGCCTCTACCTCTTTTATGTTTACATGGAGGGACCTGGAACATATTTTCTTGAGTAAAGTATCTCAAGAATGGAGGAAAAAGTATCCAATGTACTCAGTACTTCTATGAAACAAACTTATATTTACTCAAACTTTCTTATGAAAGATAGAACACAACTATAGCCCAGGATGAAGGAGAGAAATGGAGTGGGAAGGGAGGGGAAGGGGGACAGTTTGATAGAGGGAGGGTAAAAGGCGGGATCACACCTATGGAGCATATTGCAAGGGTACAAGTCAAAACTGTCAAGTGTAGAACATAAATGTCTTAACACAATAATCAAGTAAATGAGGCAAAAGCTATCTTGATTGGTTTGATGTAACCAGGTCAGATTGTATTGAGAAATCAACACATTATACCCCACAAAAAATAAATAATGAATTAATTAATTACATACACTAAAAGACCAGACTTTTCACTATACAATATATACATATGAAAGAATTTGACTTTTATACCCTAAATATATTATTACAAAAAAGGAAAAAAGAAATGTTTAAGTAGTAAAAACAAACAAAAAATAAGTTTTGGGATTTACTGGTACATATGTATGTAGGTACTGGTGTGTATATATATAATATATTCTTACACAATATATATAAATATACAGATATCATATATCAAGTATATATTAATATAACATAAGTACATATTTAAGGTACCACCAGTATTATATATAAAGTAATATATAAAGAAATAAATCCATTAATTTCCTTAAGACTTAAAAAGAAAGAAGTAATACTGTTAAGATGTCCATATGCATCAAAGCAATCTAGAGGTTCAATGCAATCTTTCTCAAAATACTTATGACATTCTTCACAGAATAAAAACAAAATTCTAAAGTTTATAGTGAACCACAAAAGACCCCAAATAGCCAAACTAACCTTGAGGGAAAAAAAAAAAGTTAACATGATCACATTCCCTGCTTCAAAATACCATATACTACAACAGTACTACAGTAACCACAGTAACATAATACTGACATATAACAGAAATGCAGGCCGATGGGAGAGAATAGAGAACTCAGAAATAAATCCACAAATTTACTGGTATTCCACAAAGGTCTCAAGACAATGGGAAATGATAGTCTTTCCAATAAATAGTGTTGGGAAAACTGTATATCCCCATGTAGAAAAATGAAATTAAATATATATCTCACAACATATACAAAAAATCAGCTGAAATGCTACTAAGGCGTAAATGTAACACTTAGAGCTATGAAACTACCAGAGGTAAACAAAGAGGGAAATACCCTGGACACTGGTCTGAGTGATAACCTTTTGGATATGGCCCATAAGCACAGGAAACAAAAGTATAAATAGACAAATGAGATTACACCAAATTAAAATTCCCTTGTGCCCTAAAAGAAAGAATCAACAAAGTGAAGATACAACCTACAGAATGGGAGAAAACATTTGCAAACCATACATCTGATAAGGGTCTAATATCCAAAATATATAAGAAACCCAATTCAATAACACTCAAACAAATTACCCTATTCAAAAATGGTCTAAGGACCTGAATAGGGTAATTTCTCAAAAGATGATGGATATATTGAAAAATTCTCAACAACACTAATACCCCAAAAGATATCATCTCACACCAGCTATCATGGCTATTATCAAAAATAATAATGTTAATGGTTGATGAGGATGTGGAGAAAAGGCACACAGTTGGCAGGAAACAATTGTGGAAAACATCATAGAAGTTTCACAACAAATTAAATACAGAACTGCTACAGGATTCAGCAATCCCTCCATTAGGTACATAGCCAAGGGAAATGAAATTGGTCTGCTGAAGAGATATCTTCGCTCTTATATTTGTTGCAGTATTAACATTAAACAAGATATGGAATCACCTACACCAATGGATAAAGAAAATGTGTTATATTTACACAGTGAAATACTATCCAGCCCCAAAAGCAGAAAATCCTATTATTTGCAATAACACAAACGAACCTGGAGAATATTATGGTAAGCAAAATAAACCAGGCACAGAAAGACAAATACCATATTATCTTACTCAAAAAAATTACATAGAATTCTAAAAAGTTAATCTATAAGAGGTAGAGAATAGAATGGCAGGCTCAGGTGGTTGGGATAGGGGTTAGGTTAGGAAGATGTTATTCAAAGGATACAAAATCTCAATGAAATAGAAAGAATAATTTCGAGATATCTACTGTACAACACAGTGACCACAGTTGATGATACATTGCACACTTGAAAAGTGCAAAGGGGGGATGTGAAATGTTTTCACCATAGACATGATAACTATGAAAGGTGATTCATGTTGTTTATCTAGTTTTAGTATTTCTCAATGTGTGTGTGTACATCATGTATGATAAATATATACAATTTTATCTGTCAGGTAAAAATAAGTTAATGTCCATATTATCACAATGCAGACTAGACAGGGACACTTTCCTCCAACATTAGGGCTTCTTTCTCTGCCCTACCATGTCAAATCCCACTTAATTTGACCAAGAGTGTTAGCCATTATTCTGAATGTTGAATGTCTATTCCCTTGCCTATTTTTAATGGATTTTCTATTTTTAATTTTGTGTAAATCAAATAATACTGTAAACAAAGAAACAAAACTCTTCACACATAAATGCTTCTCTAGTAATGAGGAAAATGTAGGAAAACAGTGGATTTGCCCACCTATGCCTTTCAGAACCGGAAAATGACCTGGAAAAATCCATTTGTTAGCTTGACCTTGAATAGTCTGCTTGAAATCCAATTAAACAACAATAAAAAAGCACAAAAACCCTTGTGGCAATTTAATGGATGCTTTTCAAGGGTGTGAAAAAGAAATTATGCCAGGACAAAATGAATCATACTAGGGGACAGGCTGAACAAAACTAGAAAAACCATGTGGTTATAGGATAGAGGCAAACTTTTGAACCATTGCCATGTGAGTAACACTTCATAAAGCCTTAACGTTCCTTGACCATCTGACAAATTTTGGGTTGATAATGAGTCCAGTGTATTAATCATGCAATTTTTCTGGGACACGGAGTCTTGAGTAGGTAGATACTTTATTCAAAAGAGAGTGTACAACTGTTAGTACAATGAGTATTTTCTATGGTATGAGGCTTCTGTTGGGTTTACAAATCTTTTTGTACATGAATTCATGCATTAAGTGTTAGTGCCTCTTTCTGGTCAATGTGATTCTTTGAAAAACTGATTATCTAAAGTAGTACACACCATATAAAATGAATAAGATATAAACCTGTATCAAAGACAGCTATAGGCCCTGAATAACAATTTCGCCTTTTTTGATCACAGCTGTAGATGTCCTAGTTTGTAGCTGACCATGTGTCCATAATATAAAGATCAGATTTCTCAGCTTCCCTTATGGCTAGATGAGAAAAGAGAGATGTAAGAAAAATTGTTGGGTAAAATACTCAGTATCTTTAAAATAACTTCCCCATCCATTTGCCAGGAGCACAAATGGTGCCAGGTCCTCTTGGACCAGGAGAACAGGACTACTCTTCTGGAGATGGCAGCGCAATGGCAGAGCAGACACTGAATCTTAGGATGACCTTAGCATCCCTGCATAAACAAAGGACCACTACCTTTCAAACTGTTATAAAACATAAAAATTAACTTCATTCTCTCTAAAACCACCTGTTGTGGGTCTCTATCATACTCAATAACAAATGGAAAGCAAAACTCAAATTGGTACTTGTATATCTCATCACACCTATGTTAAAGGAGATGTCCAACAGAAATTAAAACAACATCTAATCCTCCCCTCTTTTCACAGAAATCCATAAAAATTCAAATTTAAGCCAAAGGCCATAGAGTATCTAATAAATCAAGCAACATTCTATTCCAACAAAAAATTACAAGTGAAATAAATTTATCTAAAGTATCACTTTTAATCACAACTCCTAACCATCTCATGTTTAGAAGTTATTTAAAACCCTGCAAGTATCTTAATAGAGAACTTTAAAAGAGAAACAAGTAAAATTTTACCAAACCGTACTAATTACAATTAAGAAAGGAAACCTTAATAAACAATATAAGAATTCCCATGTAACATCATACATCACATAAGGGAGAAAATATTGAGAACCCCATAAATTACAAAGATGAGAAAATTTAGTAAAATGCTTTTGAGATTCTATTGCAATTCAACTTGAAGAAGTTGTTTTGCTAGTTATTTAATTATTTACCCTGTTGTTTCTAGAGATGTCTTTTCTCCATAATGATCTGATGGTACGTCAGGGTAAAAGGAAATGGAAGCAACCTGACACGAAGATTATTATGTCCAACTATTTCTGGTTAATTATAAAAGTTTCTGAAGTCTGTTGCTTCAAGAAAGCAATAGTAAAATTGGGTCAAGCAATATTTGCATTCTCCAAATATGCATGGAGATGGTCCATTGATTCCCTTATTTATTCAGTCATCATTTGTTCAACACATATCATATACCAACTCTGTTAGTAGTTTAGAGGTGGAGTAAATATAGTTTTAAAAGATCCTGTATCAGAGGAAAAGAGTGATCCAAACTATTCAGTTACTTATGAAGTTTATATTACACAAACTTAGTAAGGTTTAAAAAAAAAAAGTATTTCCATTATCCATTGCAAAATTATGAATCATCACAATACTTACTGGCTTAAAACAACAATACTGTAATTTATCTTTTTGATGGTTTGGCTGCAGTCACACGTACAGCTGTACCCAGTGGGGCTGTGTTGGGACTAGAATGCCCAAGGAGTCATCATACTCCACTGTGGAGCCTTGGTGCTGGCTGCCAAGGGAGGAGAATCACCTTGGCGTTCTATAAGTCATCTTTTTCGTTCATCAGAGCCTCTCATTATTCATAGTTGAGTCTAATCTTCTTTAAATAAAGCCTTATTTCCAAGAGAACAGAATCTTCTAGGCCAAAGCAAGGCACAAGGCCTGCCCAAATTCAGGGGAGGAAAAATAGACTCCTCTCTTAATAAGGTGTCATGTACTAGAATAGAATAAATTGTTAAAGGCCATTTAGAGTCATTCCACAACATAAAATCTTTATTCTTTAAGTGAAATTATGGAGCAAATGGTCAGAACTTTATAGACAATCACATATGAATATTTAATGCTTTTGTCCAAATCATACCAGTAACAAAACAGCAGAGATGATAAATGAGGTTTCCTCCCAAGATGGCCTCCTTCTAAATCCCTTGTGTATATATACCAGTAATGAATTCATATTTACCATCCTTTCCACTAAATAAAATTTGGAAATAATGGAAAGTAATATTTAGTAGGCATCAATAGAGAGGAAATAATTTTAGAAATGAAATATTTCTTAAAATCTTGAAAATGAAAAAGGTATCGAATAACCATGAAGTTATAAGAAATAGAGCTGCCATTTGTTGGTGAGAGAGAGAAAGAAGAAAAATAGAGTTAATGTTGAAAGAAGTAACGCCCTGGTCCTGGTCTTCAACTGGGTTCTCCTGCCAAGGAGATCAAACAAACTTTGTAGTGTATACCTCTATAATACTTTATCTCCTCAGAAATATTTTGTATTATATGTACTGTCCTGCACTTTGCTGCATTTAATATTTTATTTTTAACTTTGAGTGGTACAGGAGGAGTATGAGAGGTGTTTTCAGAGTACAGACAACAGTCATAGTCCCCTACAAATCCCTGCTCTTCCACCCAGTGGCTTTATGACCTGAGAAAACTTACCCATGTCTCAATTCCTTACTTCCAAGGAAGCACCCACTATTGTATTATGTTATAGTAGTACTTTCTCAATGAGATTGAAGATTGGATGAAACAACAGACATATAAGGTTACATGGCATAAAAAACTTAAGAGATTATCATTCTTTTTTATATGTATGTGATTCTACATATGTGCATTTTATTGAGTCACATTCCACTTAATGGTAAGATGCAGAATTATTTTATGGGTCACCAAGTAATAAAAAAGGCTACGATTTAACTGTGATAATTGCTTTCTTATAAACTAGAAATGTAATTTGATGCTTATTTTAAATGAGCTCCATTAGATGTACAGAAATTGTATCAAACATACATTAAAAAAAGAAAATACAGAATAAGAAAAACTTGGCTTAAGTATTTCTAAAACTTTCTCACCTTCAGGACACAATTTATATAAAAGATTTTATAAGTAATAGTTGATGATGTTCATATTTTTCCACATAATATTATGCTTTCTGTCATCAATAACATTGGTGATAAAGCATATCATAAAGAACTACCCCCCAAAATCAAATTCATTGTTTGGAGCTCCTAAGATGGCTTTGCAATTATGAGGTCTGAAAATTAAGTTTGCAAACTCATCCTAGAAAAAGTGCTACACACCGGATTGTTGGATATCACTATGGTCAAAGTACTCCCCTTGAGAGGCTATGCACAGACACGAGTGCCTAGTCCACTCTTCAAGGCAATTTTGGAACTCTTTTTCTGGAATGGCCATCAAAGCTGTTTTGTATTACCCTTAATGTCCTAAATGTCATCGTAATGACTTTCTTTCAATATTTCCTTTATTTAGGGTACAGAAAAAGTCACTTTGGGCTAGGTCAGTTGAGTAGGGAGGGTGTTCCAATTAAGCTACTTGTTTACTGGCTGAAAACTCCCTCACAGATTTCATCAGTGAGCTCCTTTGTGACCATTTTTGCACACGTCTTTCTCATGCCAAGATATTCAGTTAAGATTATCCTGTTTTTCTATTGATGTTACGTGGCCTGCTATGCTTCTCATGGTCAGAGATTTTAACGCACAATTCTATAAGTCCTGCTGGTTACGGCCTCCCTGACCTCTCTTCATCAGTGACACTTACTCTCCCCTCAGAAACAAAAATCCATTTGTATGCTGCCATTTTTTTCATAGAATTATCTATTAACTCAGACCACCATGTCCCTGATTTCACCTCTACTCTTGCCAAGTGTAATGAGAAATTTAATGTTTGTTCGTTGCTCTACTTCAAGCTCTGACATTCTTTAAATGGCACACAAAAATATGCAACAACACTGCAGTACCCATAGCTCTGTGGGTAGGGCACTGACCACATACACCAAGGGTGGCAGGTTCGAACCCAGCCTGGGCCAGGTACAAAGCAACAATGGCAACTACAACCAAAAAATAGCTGGGTGTTGTGGTGGGTGCCTGTAGTCCCAGCTACTTGGGAGGCTGAGGCAAGAGAATTGCTTGAGCCCAAGAGTTGGAGGTTGCTGTGAGCTATGAAACCACAGCACTCTACCCAGGGCAACAGCTTGAGACTCTGTCTCAACAAAAAATATATGCAACAGCAATTAATGAACACCTCTTAGCCACAGGTAGACATGAACACAACTGTGAGGCATTGACATACCAAGGTTATGAAACCTTACTGAGCTGTTTGTACAGTGCTGCCAGCATAAACACACAATGTCAAGTTTACAAACTCAATTGTCAGACCTTTGTGGGTAGCATATTTATGACTTCTGTTTTAGAAATATTGTCGAAGGCTTCTGATTTCCTACCTCCTCCAACTCCTATTTATAATAATTTTGTTTCTTAAGGAATAAGGAATTCTGTATTCTTCCAGTCCACTCATTCTTCAGATTTTGATGCTGCTCTTTTGATGTGTTCATAGGTTCAGCAAACACAAATATCACGTCATGGAAGCTACCAAGCTTAACTCTGTCGTAAGATATAATATCACCCATGAGATGGTGATACAAATGAAAGATAGAAAATATATGTCAATGAATATGCCTACGTCCATATAGCTATATCTGTATATATTTAAAGATAAATAATCTTTAATATTGTATAATCCAATTTTAATTTTTTGCTACAAGGTGATAATTAGCATCCATGTCTACATCTATCTCTGTGCTTATCTATGTATATAAACATTTGTGCAATATGCTTGTAGAATGAATCCCTGTAAGTTTACTGAATTGAAAAGTAAATTTTCAGTTTGATAACAATTCTTTCCAATAATGTATCTTTTTTTATTCATATCAATGAAATAAGTTTCTATTTTGATGTGTCACTGCCAACTGATGACATTATTGATCTCATGCCTCATAAAAGAGCTGTCATTAAGATATTTATAACTTTCCTGCAAAATTCAAGTGTTAGCTTTAAATCTTTAAGCTATGCTCCTAGAAAAACAGAAGACATGAGAGAATTTCTTGATATGTTTCTGATGAGAATTCATCCAAAACATCTAAATCTTTCATCACTATTGCTATATCTTACATGTTAATATACAGGCTGATCTGATCAATGTGATTCCTTTCGGTCAACAACAATAAAAAGACAAGAAGAGCAATCTAACAGACACTCAGAGATTTGGGTTTGCAAACCTGACCATGGAAGGGTGACCATGGCAGAACTAGCTTTTGTCAGAGTGTCCCTTAACAGTGCCTATGACACACTGTGACTATTTCAATCATAACATTGCTATTTTCATTCTCCATTTTTCCAGTATACTATTAATTCTTTATTAACATCACATAGATGATTGCACATCAAAATAGGAAAATTTGCCAATATGATAATGAGCACTATCAGAATCAAAAATATAAAAATTAACAATGTACAAAGATTTCACTCTAAGAAAAGATTATTTCAGCTAATTGAGTTGTGTATATACATATATATGTACATATATACACATACATGTATTCATATGTATTTGTGTGTCTAAATGAAAAGTTGTGGTTTCTGATTTTAAAAAATAGTTTAGAATTTCTCTTTTCTGGTTTTTGAAGTTAGAATGACGAGTCAATATTCAAAATCTTTTAATCTTTTGTCCAGCTTATCTCAAAGGCTCCTTTCTTCAGACAGATAGTAATTGATCCCAGAAGGTCAATTTCTAGCTTCATTTCAGTAAACAAGGTTTAGGTTTATCTATGACTTGGCATTAAGGGCACAGATTATGCTTTTCTGCAGCCAGATACACAGAAAAGATAAAATATACAGCTAAAAGTAATCTGTCATGAAACATTTATGAATTTTTTGGCAAGGATGGTGGCCAAGACATAAAGTTGTAGAAAAACTATAAGTAGTCTCTATCATTGTGCTTCTGTCCCATAAATCAAATGTAGTATGTTGAAGGTCAACATTTTTGATAAGTGTATGAAAATAAAAAACAAACCTTAGCATAGCATTCAGCAGTTCCATATTTAAATATATTTCTAGTTCCTATTTTTTTTTTTTTTTTTTTACGACAGAGTCTCACTTTGTCACCCTAGGTAGAATGTCATGGTGTCATAGCTCACAGCAACCTCAAATTCTTGGGCTGATGTGACCCTATTGCCTCAGTCTCCCAAGTAGCTGGAACTACAGGTGCCCAGCACAATGCCCAGCTATTTTTAGAGATGGGGGTGTCTCTCTTGTTCAGGCTGATCTCAAAATCCTGACCTCAAACAATCCACCCGCCTCGGCCTCCCACAGTGTTAAAATTACAGGTGTGAATCAATTTCCTATATTCATAAATATTAACTTTTCTCAGAGTTTAACTTATATATGTTGTGTTTACAAATAACAAGCCTTGTCCAATCATTTTCTCTACTAGAAAATCTTTTCTGATTTCCATAATCCTGTCCATCAAGAGAGAGAAAATAAAATAATATTGTATTAATACTATTACAAGGACTATGATTTAGATAGCTTAACAAGTTTAATCATCACATCAATCTGTAAATTATACATTTTTATTCTTTTGACTTTTAAGATGAGCATATTAACACTTATAAGTTTGCCAGTAATTGAAGAAACTGAGACTCTAAGGAAAATCACTGTGATTTTAGATACTAAACTCTCTACTTCTATGTAAGTGATTTTCAACTGGTACGCCGTGGCACACTGGTGTTCTATTACAGGATTGTAGTTGTGCCATGAAAATTTTTAAAGGTCATTAATTAAAATTATTTTTTCAAAAGAAGTTCTAGGACAATAACTGTACAAATCAAACTTAAAATTTCTTTAAACTGATTATATGAGTACATCAAAAAGGTATTTTTTGTTGTTGTTCAATATAATTTAAGTGTGCTGCAGAAGTGTAACATGTAGGTTCAAGTGTGCCTTGAGATTAAAAGGGTTGAAAAACACTGTTTTATGTATTTCCTATACCTGCTAGAATATGTCATCATCTTTGGTCTTCTCCACTAAAAAATACAATGCATTAAATAACATGTTCATTTAAAAGTATAGGTAGTCCTCAAGTTACAAACATCCGGCTTACAAGTTACAAACTTTCCCTTTGGATGGGGGCTGTTACAAAAACAGGTAATTGTACCTGTTCCAACCTACTGGATTCAACTTAGGAACAAACCTACACAACCTATCTTGCTCATAGCTCAGGGACTGCCTATATTTGTAATCATCGCAAAATGAACATCCACTAGATTGTGTTCAATAAATAAGACAAAGAAATATTTTATTAATAACAATAATCATCTACAATAAAAATTGATCTTTATGCAAAAACTAATGCAGCATCAAAACAAATAAAATGACAATACTGGGATATGGGGAGAAATTAAAAATATAAAAGTATTTATTATTATAAATTTGTTTTACCACTCTGTCATAAGACATGTGAAGAGTAAGACCTAAAAATTACAATAACATTATTGATGTAATAAATAAAGATCAATGAACAAACCTAGATATATCTTTTATTTTTCATCATGGGATCAAGGAATATAAATTGACCATTGGGTAAAGAGATAATCTCTGTGCATTTCGTAAAGTAGATGGCAAAATTTTAATATTAAAAGATTGTAAAATTACTTCATGAACTTGCTAAAAGAGACAAAATATATTTTCACAGCAGATGCATAAAAGTATTCCAAAACACTCAACAGAACTTTAGGGAAGAAAACCACAAAAAGTGTTAAAGGATGAATAAAAGGAAAGATACACCCATATGTGCACACACATGCACACACGCAGAGCAAACATCATTAAATGTTAGAGTGAATCTCTTAAAAACAAGAGGAAAAGAGCCCCGGCAGACCCGGTCGCCAACGCAGGACCAGGCTTCGTCTTGTCAGGCAGCAGCCTGCGAGGGACTCCCTGGTTCTGGGCTGGGCCTCTTGTCTCTAGGAGATCTTCTCAGCTTTGCTTTCACGGCTACGTCGTGGGCTAGAAAAGGGACGCGGTGGGCCGGAGCTGTGATACCGCGGCCACCGGCTCCCTCTGGCGGGGACCGGTCACCCCACCTGCACCGCCATCTTGTTACTGGCTCTGACCAACGCCAAACAGAGCATCTGTGGAGAAGCTGTTAATGTCCGGGGACGCTGTTTAGGGCGCCGCTCAGTTTATCCCATTCGACCGTCAGGTAATCCCTTGAGGCATCTGTTATTTTTCTCTGCTTTGTTGGGCCATAGGTCAGCTGCACCTCTGGTTCCTGTGTCGTCTTCATTCTAGAATGCAGGCTGAAAGAGCAGGCTCCTTAGTAGATGCATGCTGTTTTTCTAACAAAGTTGTCATTGTTGTTTAGCTGGCCTGGCCGGGTTCGAACCTGCCACCTTTGTTGTACGTGGCTGGCGCCATAACCACTGTGGTAAGGGTGCCTAGCCTAAAGCCGGTATTTAAAATCATTAATAAGATAAAAAAAGAATTACAGAAAGACTTGGAAGGCTTTGTTGGTTAGAAAAAAAAAAAACTGTTATACTTCAAAAAGGAAAGTGAATTATTAAATTTACGAACACAGTTTCAAACATTCATTTTCAAAGGAATCAAATTAAATAAGTTTATTAATGGGACTAAACAAGTGATTATTTAAATTTATGAGATTTATGAAAAGAATTGAAAATTTCTTAATTGAAGTTAAAAATTTAAGAAAGAATTCAGTTGGGCCGTGTAACAGCTTCCTTGCATCTGGGCACCGTGAGTCTGGGGAGATAGGACTCCAGGCATCTCTGGCTGGTTGGATCTGCCTATCATCACCCCTGCGAGGACACAGTGAGTCAGCGAGAGACTTCTGGACCCCAAGAGGAGGACTAAAACAGTGGAAAACCGGCAAGTGGTCGCGTGTGTTCAATCTGTCTAAACCCGCCCGCAACTTCCACAGGCACGAGAACTTAAAGAGCAAAAGGAGGTGAAAGGAAAATTATGGCAAGGAAACAAAAGAAATGATTCATGAGGAAGAATCAGCAGAAAACTCCAGGCAACATGAAGAACCAGTCCAGAACAACACCGCCAAGGGACCATGAGGTACATACTGCAGATGATTCCATCTATAAAGAAATGTTAGGAATGACAGAAAGAGAATTTAGAATACACATGTTGAAAACAATTGAAGAAATGATGGAAACAATGAAGGAAACTGCTAATAAAGTGGAAAATAATCAAAAGGAAATCCAAAAACAGAATCAAATAAGAGATGAATGATATGAAGAATATAAAAAGGATATAGCAGAGCTAAAGGAACTGAAACAGTCAATTAGGGAACTTAAAGATGCAATGGAAAGTATCAGCAACAGGTTACACCATGCAGAAGAAAGAATTTCAGAGGTAGAAGACAAAGTTCTTGAGATAACTCAGGATAGTAAAAGAGGCAGAAAAGAAGAAAGAGAAAGCAGAACGTTCACTGTCAGAATTATGAGACTTTATGAAGCATTCCAACATACGAGTTATAGGAATTCCAGAAGGGGAAGAAGAATGCCCCAGAGGAATGGAATGGAAGCCATACTAGAGAATATTATAAAAGAAAATTTCCCAAATATCACCAAAGATTCTGACACACTGCTTTCAGAGGGCTATCGGACCCCAGGTCGCCTCAACTCTAACCGAGCTTCTCCAAGACACATTGTGATGAACCTGTCCAAAGTCAAGACAAAAGAAAAGGTTCTGCAAGCTGCCAGGAGTAAGCGCCTGTTGACCTACAGGGGCAAATCCATCAGAGTGACTGCAGACTTCTCTAATGAAACTTTCCAAGCAAGAAGACAATGGTCATCTACCTTTAATCTACTTAAACAGAACAATTTCCATCCCAGAATTCTGTACCCTGCTAAGCTAAGCTTCAAAATTGATGGAGAAATCAAATCATTTACGGATATACAAACATTGAGGAAATTGGCCACAACAAGACCAGCTCTACAGGAAATACTTCAACCTGTTCTGCACACTGACCACCACAATGGATCAGCAGCAAAGTAAGAAATCAGAAATTAAACGACAGAACCTAACCTCCACACTGATGCAAAAGATAAAACTAAGCAATGGACTCTCACAAAATAAGACGAATAGAATACTACCACACTTATCAATTATCTCAATAAATGTTAATGGCTTGAATTCTCCACTGAAGAGACATAGGGCTGACTGGATTAAAAAACACAAGCCATCCATTTGCTGTCTGCAAGAAACACACCTGGCTTCAAAAGACAAATTAAAGCTCCGAGTCAAGGGTTGGAAGACGATTTTTCAGGCAAATGGAATTCAGAAGAAAAGAGGAGTTGCAATCTTATTTTCAGATACATGTGGATTTAAAGCAACAAAAGTCAAAAAAGACAAAGATGGTCACTTTATATTGGTCAAGAGAAAAATACAACAAGAAGACATTTCAATTCTAAATATTTATGCACCCAATTTAAATGCTCCCAGATTCTTGAAACAGACCTTACTCAGTCTGAGCAATATGATATCTGATAATACCATCATAACAGGGGACTTTAACACTCTTCTTACGGAGCTGGACAGATCCTCTAAACAGAAATTAAACAGAGATATAAGAGATTTAAATGAGACCCTAGAACAACTGTGCTTGATACATGCATATAGAACACTCCATCCCAAAGATAAAGAATATACATTCTTCTCATCACCCCATGGAACATTCTCCAAAATTGATCATATCCTGGGACACAAAACAAATATCAACAGAATCAAAAGAATTGAAATTTTACCTTGTATCTTCTCAGACCATAAGGCACTAAAGGTGGAACTCAACTCTAACAAAAATGCTCGACCCCACCCAAAGGCATGGAAACTAAACAATCTTCTGTTGAATAACAGATGGGTGCAGGAAGAAATAAAACAGGAAATCATTAACTTCCTTGAGCATAACAACAATGAAGACACAAGCTACCAAAACCTGTGGGATACTGCAAAAGCAGTTTTGAGAGGAAAATTCATCGCTTTAGATGCCTACATTTGAAAAACAGAAAGAGAGCACATCAACAATCTCACAAGAGATCTTATGGAATTGGAAAAAGAAGAAAAATCTAAGCCTAAACTCAGTAGAAGAAAAGAAATATCCAAAATCAAATCAGAGATCAATGAAATAGAAAACAAAAGAATCATTCAGAAAATTAATGAAACAAGGAGTTGGTTTCTTGAAAAAATAAATAAAATAGATAAACCATTGGCCAGACTAACGAGGAACAGAAAAGTAAAATCTCTAGTAACCTCAATCAGAAATGATAAAGGGGAAATAACAACTGATCCCACACAGATACAAGAGATCATCTCTGAATACTACCAGAAACTCTATGCCCAGAAATTTGACAATGTGAAGGAAATGGATCAATATTTGGAATCACACCCTCTCCCTAGACTTAGACAGGAAGAATAGAGCTCCAGGAAGAAATAGAGCTCTCAATTTCAAGCACTGAGATGAAAGAAACAATAAAAAATCTTCCAACCAAAAAATGCCCTGGTCCAGATGGCTTCACACCAGAATTCTATCAAACCTTCAAGGAAGAGCTTATTCCTGTACTGCAGAAATTATTCCAAAAAAATTGAGGAAGAAGGAATCTTCACCAACACATTCTATGAAGCAAACATCAACCTGATACCAAAACCAGGAAAAGACCCAAACAAAAAGGAGAATTTCAGACCAATTTCACTCATGAATATAGATGGAAAAATTCTCAACAAAATCCTAGCCAATAGATTACAGCTTATCATCAAAAAAGTCATTCATCATGATCAAGTAGGCTTCATCCCAGGGATGCAAGGCTGGTTTAACATACGCAAGTCCATAAACGTTATCCACCATATTAACAGAGGCAAAAATAAAGATCACATGATCCTCTCAATAGATGCAGAAAAAGCATTTGATAAAATCCAGCATCCTTTTCTAATTAGAACACTGAAGAGTATAGGCATAAGTGGCACATTCCTAAAACTGATTGAAGCTATCTATGACAAACCCACAGCCAATATTTTACTGGAGTAAAACTGAAAGTTTTTCCTCTTAGAACTGGAACCAGACAAGGTTGTCCTCTGTCACCTTTACTATTCAATGTAGTGCTGGAAGTTCTAGCCAATACAATTAGGCAAGACAAGGAAATAAAGGGAATCCAAATGGGAGCAGAGGAGGTCAAACTCTCCCTCTTTGCTGACGACATGATCTTATACTTAGAGAACCCCAAAGAGTCAACCACAAGACTCCTAGAAGTCATCAAAAAATACAGTAATGTCTCAGGATATAAAATCAATGTCTACAAGTCAGTAGCCTTTGTATACACCAATAACAGTCAAGATGAGAAGCTAATTAAGGACACAACTCCCTTCACCATAGTTTCAAAGAAAATGAAATACCTAGGAGTATACCTAACGAAGGAGGTGAAGGACATCTATAAAGAAAACTATGCAATCCTCAGAAAGGAAATAGCAGAGGATATTAACAAATGGAAGAACATACCATGCTCATGGATGGGAAGAATCAACATTGTTAAAATGTCTATACTTCCCAAAGCAATCTACCTATTCAATGCCATTCCTATCAAAATACCAACATCGTACTTTCAAGATTTGGAAAAAATGATTCTGCGTTTTGTATGGAACCGGAAAAAACCCCATATAGCTAAGGCAGTTCTCTGTAACAAAAATAAAGCTGGGGGCATCAGCATACCAGAGTTTAGTCTGTACTACAAAGCCATAGTGCTCAAGACAGCATGGTACTGGCACAAAAACAGAGACATAGACACTTGGAATCGAATTGAAAACCAAGAAATGAAACTAACATCTTACAACCACCTTATCTTCGATAAACCAAACAAGAACATACCTTGGGGGAAAGACTCCCTATTCAATAAATGGTGTTGGGAGAACTGGATGTCTACATGTAAAAGACTGAAACTGGACCCACACCTTTCTCCACTCACAAAAATTGATTCAAGATGGATAAAGGACTTAAATTTAAGGCATGAAACAATAAAAATCCTCAAAGAAAGCATAGGAAAAACACTGGAAGATATTGGCCTGGGGAAAGACTTCATGAAGAAGACTGCCATGGCAATTGCAACAACAACAAAAATAAACAAATGGGACTTCATGAAACTGAAAAGCTTCTGTACAGCTAAGGAAACAATAACCAAAGCAAAGAGACAACCTACACAATGGGAAAGGATATTTGCATATTTTCAATCAGACAAAAGCTTGATAACTAGGATCTATAGAGAACTCAAATTAATCCACATGAAAAAAGCCAACAATCCCTTATGTCAATGGGCAAGAGACATGAATAGAACTTTCTCTAAAGATGACAGACGAATGGCTAACAAACACATGAAAAAATGTTCATCATCTCTATATATTAGAGAAATGCAAATCAAAACAACCCTGAGATATCATCTAACCCCAGTGAGAATGGCCCACATCACAAAATCTCAAAACTGCAGATGCTAGTGTGGATGTGGAGAGAAGGGAACACTTTTATACTGCTGGTGGGACTGCAAACTAGTACAACCGTTTTGGAAGGAAGTCTGGAGAAACCTCAAAGCACTCAAGCTAGACCTCCCATTTGATCCTGCAATCCCATTACTGGGCATCTACCCAGAAGGAAAAAAATCCTTTTATCATAAGGACACTTGTACTAGACTGTTTATTGCAGCTCAATTTACAATCGCCAAAATGTGGAAACAGCCTAAATGCCCACCAACCCAGGACTGGATTAACAAGCTGTGGTATATGTACACCATGGAATACTATTCAGCCATTAAAAAAAATGGAGACTTTACATCCTTCGTATTAACCTGGATGGAAGTGGAAGACATTATTCTTTGTAAAGCATCACAAGAATGGAGAAGCATGAATCCTATGTACTCAATTTTGATATGAGGACGATTAATGACAATTAAGGTTATCGGAGGGGGAGGGAAGCAGAAAGAGGGACGGAGGGAGGGGTGTGGGGCCTTGGTGTGTGTCACACTTTATGGGGGCAAGACATGATTGCAAGAGGGACTTTACCTAACAATTGCAATCAGAGTAACCTGGCTTATTGTACCCTCAATGAATCCCCAACAATAAAAAAAAAATATATATATATAAAAAAAAAGGGGGGGAAAGAAATATGCACTGTCGCAGTAGGTTGGGAGGCCCAACTCATCACAGTAAGATAAAAATAAATTAACATTTCAAGGTAAAAAGTAATCTACAAATTATTGAAATAATAGGCTAGGTTACCAAAAAAAAATTTAATATAAAATTATTAAAGTCATTTACATTTTTAATTGGCAACAAACATCTAGAAAACAAGTCATCATTTAAAACAGTGTAAGAGAACATTAAGTATCTGAAAATAAAAATAATAAGAGTATGCAAAATCTTTAAGAGAATGTCATAAAATTTTATTGAGCTATTAAATAAAACTTGAATGAATGAGGAAACTTATCTTCTTTATTCTTAGGTATTCTAAAAGTGTATGGAAGATGTTAGGATCAGCATTAGCCAGGGCTACTGAACTTGTCCTGTTGTACACAGGATTTTTGGTCATAATCAAAATAGTGTGGTCTTGGGAGAGGATAAACAAACTGATGAATGAAATACTGAGAACTAATTTGAGTCATACTGTGTGTTGCAGACCAGTCATCAAATTAACATAGGTACCAAATTAATAATTCAATCTAAATTACCTAATTAACTATTTTAATTCTTCCTTTTCGTTCATTACCTAACACTTTTATTGAGAATATACAGAAATACCATTTCGTCAGAATACCCAGTACACTTCTTTCATCTTAATATATGTATAAACTAATTGTAACAAGTGACACAAAAAATATTTTAAAGGAAAATATATAATTTATCTGTTCTCCCCATTAAGTTTTACCTTTTACTCATACATAGGTGTATATACCTATAATTGTTGATTTCTACTTTTTCCTCATACATAGGTAAATATACCTATAACATACACTATATTGTGTATTTATTATATACATGTATAGTTATAAGTCACATAATGCTTTGGTCGACAACAGATTGCACATATGACAGTGGTCCGATAAGATTATAATGCAGCTGTAAAAGTCCTATCAGCTAGCCACATCTTTGTAGCAACGCCCTAGTGAACTGTATTACTCTTGTGTTTGTGGTGATGCTGAGGGACACAAAACCATGGTGCTGCCAGTCATATAAAAGTATAGCCCATACAATTATGTGCAGAACATATTTGATAATGATTAACAAATGACCATGTTACGGGATTTTGTATTTGTTATACATTCTATTGTTATTTTAGAGTACTTCTTCTACTTAAAGAGTAACTATAAAACAACTTCAGGCAGGTCCTTCAGGAAGTATCGCAGAAGAAGGCGTTGCTATAACAAGAGTTGACAGCTGTGTGTGTCACTGCCCCTGAAGACCCACCAGTGGGACAAGATGTGGGGGTGGAAGACAGTGATATTGATGACCCTGACCCTGTGTAGGCCTAGGCTCATGTGTATATTTGTGTCTTATTTTTTAAGAGTATATTTTAAAAAGTAAAAACAATAAATATAGAAAATAGCTTATAGAGTAAAGATATAAATATTTTTTATGCAGCTGAACAATGATTTGCACTAAGTCAAAAAGATAAAAAATATAAAAAGTCTACAAGGTAATAAAGTTACAGTAAGGTAAAGTTACCTATTATAAGAAAAATTATTAATTTTGTTTGCGTTTTTTTTTTTTTTTTTTTTTTGGCAAGGGCCAGGTTTGAACCCACCACCTCCAGTATATGGGGCCGGCGCCCTACTCCTTTGAGGCACAGATGCCGCTCAGAAGAATTATTATTTTTAGAAGAAAGAAAAATGCAACTTTATAAATGTAATGTAGCCTAAGTGTACACTGTTTATAGTCAACAGTAGCATGTAGTAATGTGCGAGGCCTTCACATTTGCTCCCAACTCATTCATGACTGACCCAGAGCAACTTCCAGCTCCACTCATGGTCAGTGCCCTATGCCAATATATCATTTTTTGTTTTTTATATAATATTTTTACTGTATCTTTTCTTTGTTTAGATGTTTTAGATATACAAATGGTATTGAGTTAAAATTGCCTACAGTACTCAGTACAGCAACATATGGTACATTTTGGTACCTGTGAGCAGTAGGATATACCATATAGCCTCAGTCCACAGTAGCCTATACTGTCCAGGTTGGTGTAAGTACACTTTGTGCTCACACAACAATGAAATTGCCTAGCAAAGCACTTCTCAGACCATGTCCCCAACATTAAGTATCCCTCATGTTAAGTGAGACAAATTACCTCATATACACACACATACACACAATATTCTGTATTATACGTTATTCTACTGTTTTTCACTCATATACAGAGGGTGACAGGTTCAAACCCAGCCCCGGCTGAACTGCAACCAAAAAAATAGCCAGGCGTTGTGGCGGGCGCCTGTGGTCCCAGCTACTCGGGAGGCTGAGGCAGGAGAATCGCTTAAGCCCAGGAGTTGGAGGTTGCTGTGAGCTGTGTGAGGCCACAGCACTCTACCGAGGGCCTTAAAGTGAGACTCTGTCTCTACAAAAAAAAAGATTCACTATTCTCCCAAATTTTCCCAAATATAGTCCTAATTTTTTTAATTGCCTTTAATGTTTTACTTTTGCTTTTTAAGTCTCTCTGGAATTGATTTGGTATCTGATATTGTAGATATACCTGTTTTATCCAAGTATATCTGAGACCAATTATGAAAACATCACGGGTTAAATAAACCACCTTTTCCCCCACCTAATGAAAATATCACTTTTTTTTTTTAATTGTAGAATATACATAAATCTCTTCCTGGATCTGGAAGTATGATCTGATTCACTGGTCCCCGTGCCACTTTCTGTGCCATTTCCATGTATACAGACTCTACGTGAATTTACACTCAGACCCCTTCACCTTTCCCACCTCTAGTATATATCATCCTGCTTTCTACCTTTATAACATCAAGTTTTATATATCACAAAGATGAGTGAGAACATGCAAAATGTGTCTTTCTGTGCCTCATTTTACTTAACATTAATGACTTCTAGTTCCATCTATGTTGCTGCAAACGACATGATTTCAGTCTTTTGTGTGTGTACATGTATGTGTGTGCGTGTGTGTTCTTTTTTCGTTTTGGTTATGTGGATTGCTTTTGCATTTCTTAAGTAAAAGTTTTAAGTATACCCTTGACCTAGGTAGTGTACATTGTACCTGTTAGGTACTATTTCACCCACTTCTTTATTCATCCACTGATGAACCGTTAAAATGATTTCATATCTTTGCTATTATGGATAGTGCAGTGACAAACATGCAAGCCTACGGGTCCCTTTGAGATACTGATTTATTTTTCTTGGGATGGACAGCCAGTGGTGAGATTGCTGTATCCTTTGGTGGTTCTAGTTTCAGTTTTTTGGAGAAATTTCCATGTCTTCAATACTTACTGCACTAATTTACATACATACCCACCAACATTTCCTTTTCTTCACATTCTTGCCAGCCAGCATCTGTTGCTTTTTGTTTCTTTAATCCGAGCTAGTGTTAGATGATACACGCTTTAGCACTGTGGCTTTGATTTGCATTTCTCTGATGATTTTATTGTACAGAGCATTTTTTTCATATACCTGTTGGCAATTTGCATGTTTTCTTTGGAAATTATCTATTCATGTCCTTTGTCTACGTTTTAATGGGCTTATTTAGCTTTTTTATTGTTGAATTGTTTGAGTTCCTTGTATAGTTTGAATATTAGTCCCTTGTCAGATAAATAGTTTGCAGATATTTTCTCCCATTAAACAGGTTGAAAAGCTTCACTCTGTGGCATATTTCCATTGCTGTGCAGAAACTCTTTAGTTTAATATATAACTTTTGTTTCAGTTATTTGTGTTTTTAAAATCTTAGCCATAAAATCTTTGCTTAGACAATGTCCTGGAGTGCTTCCCCCATAGTTTCCCCGGTAGTTTTAAAGCTCAGGTCTTGAGCTTTAATTCATTTTGAATTGATTATTGGATGTGCTTAGAGATAAGGATCCAGTTTTCCGGGCACCATTTATTGAAGACAATAACTTTTCCCCAGTGTATGTTCTTGGCATTTTTGTCAAGAGAGTTGGTTGTAAATATGTGGATTTACTTCTGAGGTCTCTGTTCTATTCCATTGGTCTATGTTTCAATACCAGTGGTTCGTAAACTTTTGGGCACCAGGCACCAGTTTCATAAAAATTTTTTCACAGATGGGTGTGGAAGTGGATTTGATATGAGTCTGAAAACAATTAATTGACTATGGTCTCTGTACAGTTAAACATTTCTGCTAATAATAACCTGTATTTTCAGCCAGTCCCCAATGAGAGCAGCTTTATCTGGCTCAGCTCTGAGATCATCAAGCATTAGATTCTCATGAGGAGCTCACACCCTACATCTCACCTACACAGTTTAGAGTAGGGCTCATGTTCTGTCTGGAGGCAGAGTTCAGGTGGGGATGCAACCCAGGAGTTGGAAACCACTGTTCTATACATTGCCTTTTTTTTTTTAGTTGTTTTCTATCACCTTGTAATAAAATTTGAAGTCATGCAATGGAATGCCTCCACTTTTGTTCAGGATTTATTTTCTTATACTGGCTGGATTTTAGCTCCATATTAAGTTTAAGATTTCTTTTATTTCTGGGCGGCGCCTGTGGCTCAGCGGGTAGGGCACCGGTCCCATATGCCGGAGGTGGCGGGTTCAAACCCAGCCCGGCCAAAAACCACAAAAAAAAAAAAAAAAGACAAAAGAAAGATTTCTTTTATTTCTATAAAAAATGAAATTTTTGTTGTTATTTTTAAAGAGGTAGATTTGGGGGCTTTTTAAAAATTTGTATTTGTTTATTTTCATCAATTCTTTAGAAATTATTTTCTTCTAATCTAATTACTTTTTATTTTGTTGCTTATTTCATAATTTTAATATAAATACCAACTTAATTTATATTTTGTTCTTTTGTTTTAACTATGAATATTTTAAACTAATATTTTTGCTATACTTGTGTATGGTTTAGTAGGTCCAGTGAATGATCATTAATATAAACTTTGTGATTATTAGGGATTCCTAGAAAGAATGAAGAGCTTTTTAAAGGCTTATAGGCAAATTTCATTTCACAATCTAACTTCTTGTGATGTACATTATATATTTTTTTTCTACTGGGTTGTTTATTTATTTTACTTTTTTTTTTTTTTTTTTTTTTCCAGACAGGGTCCTGCTCTATTGCCTGGGCTAGAGAGCAGTGACAAAATCATAGCTCTCAGCAATCTCAAACTCCTGGGTTCAAGCAGTCCACCTACCACAGCTTCACAAGTAGCTGAGACTACTGTTGCATGCTACCATGCCCAGCTAATTTATTATTTATAGAGATGAAGTCTTGCTAGCTATGTTGCCCAGGCTGGTCACACTCCTGGCCTCAAATGATCCTCCTACCTTAGCCTCTGAAAGTGTTAGTATTACAGGCATGAGTCATTGTGACTGGCTCGTAATTTTGCTTTTATGTGGGTATGAGAGAGAGAAAAAAAGGAGAGAAAATATAAATTTTTTGTATGAACCCAAATTTTTAAAACCCTGTTGTAAATTGTATTTTTCCTAGAATATGAGCTATGTTTCATTTTTTAAATAACATCACAAAGAAAAAGTAAGAAACACAAATGTAAATTTTACTTTATAGATTGGCATTTTTAAATTTCCAAGAAATTTTCCTCTCCTTCAAATTATAGATATTTTTTATCTTATCATCTAAAAAGTTTAGAGATTTTTTCAGTCAAAATTTAACTGAAACTTGACTGGGAATTTATATTTGCTATGAGATCGGCATTCTTTTTCATTTTGAGTCATCTGTGGAGCCAACTGTCCTATTATCATTTACTAAATGTGCTCTATTTTCTCACTGATCAGGAATAGCACTAAATGGCTCTATTCTTTGATATTTGTACTTATTTACCTCTTTCTTGTTCCCTATCACTGAATTAATAAAAGAATGTTTTAATTAAAACTTTTAATATCTATTAATGACTTGTAAGTCAAGGCCGCACATATTGTCTCACCTCAGAATGATCCTTGCAATTTGTGATTCTGTTCTTTTGTACATTTCTAAAAATTTACTTGTCAAGTTTCACAACAAAATTATAGTTTTCTAAACTGCACTGAATTTAAAGTCTAATCTGGAGAAATTGATTTGCTCAGTATATTGAGTCTGTTTATATTTTTTGAATAAGTAGCATTGTCTTGTGTTTAAGTGCAGAGGGTAGGTACAGTCTGATGATGCTATTTTCTTTTTCTTTCTTTTTTTATTGTTATGAATTCATTGAAGGTACAAAGAATTAGGTTACACTGATTGCGTCTGTTAGATAAAGTCCCTCTTATAATTGTGTCCCACCCCCAAGAGGTGTGTCATACACTGTGACCCTCCCCACTCACCCCTCCTCTCCTCTCCCCACTCCCTCATTCCCCTACCCGCCCTTGTATTAGCTCATCTATTGCCCTCATATTAGAATTGAGTACATTGGATTCTTGCTTCTCCATTCTTGTGATGCTTTACTGAGAATAATGTGTTCCACTTCCATCCAGGTTAATACAAAAGATGTGAAGTGTCCATCTTTTTTAATGACTGAATAATATTCCACGGTATACATACACCACAGCTTGTTAATCCATTCCCAGGTTGGTGGGAAATTAGGTTGTTTCCATGTTTTGGTGATTATAAATTGAGCTGCAATAAATAGGCTGGTGCATATGTCCTTATGATAAAAGGATTTTTTTTTCTTCTAGGTACATGCATAGTTATGGGATTACAGGATCAAATAGGATGTCTAATTTGAGTTCTTTAAGGATTCCTTCCTTCCAAAAAGACTGTTTTAGTTTGCAGTCTCACCAGAAGACTAAAAATGTTCCCTCAATCCCAAACTTAGCAGAAGAAAAGAAATAACCAAAATTAAATCAGAAATAAATGAAATTGAAAACAAAAGAATCATTCACAAAATTAATGAAACAAAAAGTTGGTTCTTCAAAAAGATAAATAAAATTGATAAACCATTGGCCAGATTAACCAGAAATAGAAAAGTAAAATCTTTAATAACCTCAATCAGAAATAAAAAGGGGGAAATAACAATTGATAGCACAGATATATAAGAAATTATTTCTGACTACTACCAATAACTTTATGCCCAGAAATTTGACAACGTGCAAGAAATGAACCAATATCTGGAATCACACCATCTTCCTAAACTTAACCAGGAAGAAATAGATCTCTTTAACAGACCAATATCAAGAAATGAGACTGAAGAAACAATAAAAATGCTTCCAACAGACAAAAAAAGCGCAGGACCAGATGGCTTCACATCAGAATTCTATCACACCTTCAAAGAGGAGCTTGTACCTATGGTGCAGAACCTCTTCCAAAACATTGAAAAGGAAGGAACCTTCCCCAACATGTTCTATGACGCAAACCTCACCTTGATACCAAAACCAGGAAAGGACCTAACTAAAAAGGAGAACTACAGACCAATTTCACTGATGAATATCAATGCAAAAATTCTCAACAAAATCTTTGGTAATAGATCACAGCTACTCATTAAAAAAGTATACATCACAATCAAGTAGGCTTCATCCAAGGGATATAAGTTTGATTTAACATTCACAAATCCATAAATATAATATGTCATATCAATAGAAGCAAAAACAAAGACCATATGATCCTCTCAATAGATGCAGAAAAGGCATTAGACAAAACATCTATTATTTGTTTTTCTTGTTTTAGAGATTAACCATAATCCTATTATTAGGATCAAAGTTTCATTTGATTCCTAGTTTGTTGATATTTTGATTTTTAACATTTGCTATTATCATATGGTCTTTTTCTTCTTAATCTTTTATTTTGGCAAATTATCTAAGTGAATTTGCTAATAGCAAAGTATTTTGGCATTCCCAGAGTCAAACCACCTTGGACACAATGTTTATTTTAATGATATAGTGCTAGATTTACCTTGATGATGTTTTATTTAGGATTTTTGCTTCTATGTCCATAAGAGAAATTGTCCTGTGATGATCACTTACATTATAACTCTTTTAAGAATTTTGTTTAAAAGTCACAATGAATACATTAAATAAACTAAAAAGTTTTAATTCTCTTAAAAAATGTCTGATCCTTCAACATTTGAAGGTAATGTTTCAGGGGGAAAAATTTAACTTCTCATCAATTATTATAATGATCAAAGTTTTTACACCACTTGCATCCATTTTTCATCGATTTATCTAAGAAATGATTCACTGTTTCTAAGATTTAAAATTTTATGGCATTAATTTGTTCTTTATATTCTTTAATTATTTTTATTTATCTTTGAATGGTGAAGTTATCAATGATTTTGTTTATTTCTTTTGGGGTTTTTTTTGCAGATACTTCCTGTTGACTCTGAGATCATTGCATTTTTCATTTCTCATGCTACTAATGGCATCTCTTTATCTTTGATCAATCTTCTCGATAATATTTTGTATATTACAATTCTTTCCAAAAATATTTTGGCATTATAGATTCTTTCTGTTATATAATTTTTTTTTTTTTTTTGCAGTGTTTGGCCGGGGCTGGGCTTGAACCTACCACCTCCGGTATATGGGACTGGCGCCCTACCCCTTTGAGCCACAGGTGCCACCCTATATTTTAATTTTTTTTTATTATTTTCTTTTTTATTCCCTGCTTTATAGGTTAGCATTTGGTTCCTTACGGTTTTTGCTGATTTATTTTTCTAATTTTATTTTCAATATTTCTGATAAATATTTTGGTTAATAATTTTCAACAATTCCACTTTTCTACTATAAGCAGTTAAGAATATAAAGTTCCTTCTGATTGCAATTTAGCAACATTGCATAAATCTGGATATGTAGCATTTGTATTATTCTTTAGCTCTTAAATATTTACTAATGTCAATTATGAAATATACTCTAAAAATGTATGGCTTAGAAGTTTTGGGGGTTTTTTAATCATCAAAGTTACAGGTGTTTATTTTTTTAAATTTTGTTACCAAATTATAACACAATAGTTTTGGTCAGATATGCTATGTATGATGAGAATGAATAGAATTTTTCTGAAATTTAGTTTATGGTCTAATGTGTGGTCAACAATTCTTAAATTATAAGAGCTTAAAAAGAAAGGCACATTCTTTGCCAGAAACAAGATTCAAGATTGCTACTCATGCCATTCAAATCCTCTAGTCTTGCAATTGTTACCAATGGGTGTATCAGTTACTGAGGGTTGGCTAAAATTTCTCATTATGATGTTTTGTGTCTCAATTTTATGTAAGTCTATAAATATTTTATTTTATATCTTTAAGAGTAGGTAATCTAAGCAAATTATTGTTTTAGATGTTGTGTATCCTTCCTTAGTTGTAGCTTTTATATGGTGGCTCTATGATTAACAATAATTTTTGCCTTAAGTATAATTGTATTATAGATTTATCTACTTTATTCTGGTTATTGCCTGAGATATCACTCCATAATTGTATCTTGCTGTTACTCATTTATTTTAAAATGAAGGGGTCTTAGTATGTTGCTCAGGCTGGTCTTGAACTCTTGGCCTCAAGCAATCCTCCTATCTAGGCCAACCAAAATGCTAAGATTAGAGACATGAGCCACAACATTGGTCGTTTCAGTTATTTAATCAATATTTTAGGTCTACCTATTTTTATTACAACTATTCACATAGAGTCATTTACATTTACTTAGAGCTTTACAAGATGCTTTATTCATTTCACTTTCAAGCCTCTTAATCCTTTTATATGGGATCATTTCTCTTCCTCCTCAAGCGCATACTTCAGAATTTTCACTCATGAAGATTTGTTAGTTAATCATTTTTGGTAGTTTGAGATGTCTTTAATTTCCACTCACATTTTAATGCTCATTACAATGCATGTAAAAATATGGTAAATTTTTTTTCTCAGTAGTATAAAGTGTCATTTTCCTCTGGTGCTATTTGTATTAAGTCTATTATCAGAATACATATCTCTTGGCAGGTGATGATTCTATTATTCTAAGATATTTTTGCTTATCTTACTTAGAATTTGTTTGCTTCCTTAAATGAAGGCTTCATGTATTTAATCAATTCTAGAATAAACTGTTTGAAATAAGTATTACATTGCTGTCATTCTCTGTATATTGTCTCTCTAGAACTCCTATTCAAATTTTGTTAAATTTTTCTCTTATCACCCCTGGCGATAGCAGAAATTAATGTAAATTAATTTTCTACTGAATTTGCACTAACTTTTCTTTGTAAAAATAATGCTAAATAATTTTCCAGCTTTTTCTGTTTGTTCATTTATTCTTCATCTGTATCTAATCTTTAATCTTAAATGTTTGACTTTTTAATGCAAATTGGTTAATCTTTACTGAAGTTCTTATTTAATCATTGCACAAAGTGGTCTTCTATTTTTGAATAATATAGTATTTTGTTTTTATGTATTCAATTTCACCAATTCATTTGAATGCATGTACTCTAATATCTCAGATAACAAAATTGGGTATTCTAAAAGACAAAATTGATCAGCATTTTTATAGCACCTTAATTTCTTGTGTATTTGATAATTTTTAGTTTTATTTTATTTGGTGCCTTAAGGGCTCCACAGGAGACTAGTTGTAGGATTGAGATTCTAAGTTCTCACCTACCATTTCTCCTTAGTCGAAAACTTAATCTTCCTCAGGCATCTTTAATACCTAAACTTCTTAAATATTATGTTTCTAAATACCCCAGGATAAGCAATTATTTATGATTATTTTAATATTTCTTTGTTTACTGCTACTAAAAGTTCCTTTAATTTTTATGAGATTCAGTATGTATTTAAAATTACTGCCTTAAATAGATATTTGTAGACTAATTATCATAGCAACATTATTTACAATGTCCAAAAGATGAAAACAACCCAAAATTTCCACAAATAAAACGTGGAATTTACAAGGAATGGAGTATTATTCAGGTTTTACAAAAGAATGAAATTCTGACATTTGGTACCACACAGATGAACCTTGAAGACATTAACACAAATATTGTATGATTCCATTTATTGAGGTAACCAGAATAGTCAAATTCATAGACAGACGTAGAATGGTGGTTTCCATGGGCTGGAGAGAGGGTAAAGTGAGAAGTTATTGTGTAATGAATACACAAATTCAGCTGGGGAAGATAAAAGGGTTATGGATGGATATGGATGATGGATATCAGTGATGTTTGCCCAATGATGTGAATGTATGTAATGCTACTGAACAGTACACTTAAAAAGAGTTACGATAGTAAATTAGTGTATATTTTACCACATTAAAAAGGGAAAAATGATCATCATTTTGGTATATTTTATCAAGCATTTCTAAGTGATTTATATCTAATGTATTGCTCATTGTTTGCTTCATACTAGTGTTTTCAAATTACTTAAAATTACATATACTTGTAATTATTTACTTAAATATTTTGGATTAGTACTTGAGAATGTGACGTGTACAATTTCTACTGCTTTACTGTCCATACATCTTTCACTTTCAGATATTATGAGAAGCATATTGTTCATCCTACCCGATAGTAATTACTTCAAATTCCCTGTATATAAGTGTATGTCTATACAAGGGTGGTGACTGTATTATTCAAATCCTTTTGTAGGCCAGGTGTACATGCCTGTCATCCTACACTTTGGGTGCCTGAGGAGGATTACTTGAGGTCAGGAGTTTAAGTCCAGCCTGAGCAACATAGAAAGTCCCAGTCCCTATAAAAATAAATTACCTGGGCATAGTGGCACACACCTGTAGTCCCAGCTACTTAGGAGACCAAGGGAATACTTGAGCCTAACACTTGAGTCTGAGGTTGCAATGAGCTATGATTACACTAATGCCCAATTCGCCTGAATTTCTTCTGAGTGTCAAAATTTAATTCTAACTGCCTGCTTAACACCTCCATCTGAATAATTAATAATCATTTCTAATGTAAAAGAATTAAAAGCAAAATTTAATTTCTATCCTGTTTTCTCAATAGGAGATTCCTCATGGATTGAGATGAACATATTTATATATTTTTTTTATCACATAAAACTGTGGTTCCCAAGCCCTGGGCCACAGACTGGTACCAGTCCACAGAGTAGAAGGTGAGTAGCTCACTCTATTTGTATTTACGGTTATTCCCCATGGCTTCCATCACAGCCTGAGCTCCACCTCCTGTCAGACCAGTGGTAGCATTAGATTCTCACAGGAGTGCAAACCCTTCTGTAAGCGGTGAGTAGGAAAGGATCTAACCCAAGGCTCCCACTGATTCCGCATATGGTGAGTCGTAGAATTATTTCCTTTAATATTATAACGTAATAATAATAATGGAAATAAAGTGCACAAGAAATGTAATGTGCTCCAATTATCCTAAAACCATCACCCCTTACCCTGGTTCATGGGAAAACTGTCTTTCTGGAAACAGTTCCTCGGTGCCAAAAATTTGGAAACTGCTGACACAGAAGACACTCAATAAATAACTGTATCTGTGGTGATATAAAAATAATAAAAGTTGCTTTGAGACACACATTATCTTTCTTTTAACTCATACTACGCATAAACATACCAGTTACAGATAAAGAGAGATTTATGGGGTATTTTTCATCATACCATGAATGAGAACCAATATGAAGAAAAATTTAAAAATCGTTTCATTGTAGAAGTCTATGTCACTGGCGCTGGTAGTTTAAAATAGCAGAATTTGAGGGCAGCACCTGTGGCTCAAAGGAGTAAGGCGCCAGCCCCATATGCCAGAGGTGGCAGGTTCAAACCCAGCCCAGGCCAAAAACTGCAAAAAAAAAAAAAAAAGTAGAATTTGAAAGTAGAATAACAGATATAAAAGTAAGCCCCAACTTAATTTCAATGGAAGGTTCTAGAAGTCATGAGGTTTAGAAATTTTCCTTCCAAAACTATTCCATTTACCAAAGATTTAGGGAGCTCTAAATTATAGTGAGCAATCATTTTCATTTTGCTACAATTTTTATATGAATCTCTTCCTCAAGTAGGATTGGTGAAATAGTATCACAAACTATGCAAGACTTTAGTTCTAGAGGCTCCATATTTAAATGATGGGTCAAATGAAATCTACAATTACCATTTGTATGATATCCAAGACTGAGTGAGTACAGGTGTATTTCTGAGGGATGAGGCAGTGACAAAACTGAATATAATAAGTGTCTAGAGAAGTGAGAGAATAACTGGGATATACCACCAGGCTTCTAAGCTGAGCCTGGAAAAACAAGCAAGGAAAAAAAATATATATATGCAAGTAGCAAAGAAAGGAATCAAATTTAATTGGGCACATATTAAATTTTGTTACTTGTTTGAGTCAAAAATTTTGATTAAGGATGTTGAAAGCCTGAAACAAGACAGTAAAGGTGGGACGCGGAGGGTTATTTAACCCATTTAATTCATTGGTTGGTGATGTAAGAAAAGTGGAGTTTTGTGGGTCAAGCCGCTAGGGAAGTAGTGATGTCTTTCATGAATCTCAGGCTCTAATTCATAAAGGAAGACCAAGCGTTTAACAAAGACTATGTGTACAGGAATTTAATATTAGACATGTTAAATTTCAGCTACGGAGGGACATTCATAAAAAGGTGACTGAAAAATCAGTTGGATAAACAGTCTGGGATATCCAAAAAGAGTTGGGTCAAGTTTGTTCTAAAATATAATAAGCAGCATTTAGTCGAGTGAACTAATTACACACAAACATACATGCTTATATCTGAATAGCAACCAAATGTGTTTGACATTTTGTTCTTAATTCTCAGGCAGGAAAGATTTTCAATAGTAATTCACATTTATTTTCTTTGAGAGTGCCATAGAAAAATTATGCCTTTGCTTCCTACATATTGTAGTTTTCTGTTTATAACAGGCTATGTTTTCATGCTTTCACTCTAAAGCTATCCTTACATAGATATAAGGAAATACTTTGGTCTACTATTAATATATGCATTGTTAAAATCAGTAGATACAAATGAATATTTGTTTCTTATTCCAGGGGTCTAAAACTATAGTTAGTTGTTATTGCGGCTTCTTCCAGACTTTAATAAGAGATATATTTATATATACAATTCATAATAATAATCACACGATTGACACTGGAAACACATTACGTATAAAATCAACAAGAAAAATAGAAATGCTGAGCTTTCGATTTTTCCCAGCAATAAGATGTTTATAGCCGAATCGAAAAAGGACTAACTAAAATGATGTGCCATGTACTGAGTTGAAATTCAATGAGCTAGGTTTTATTGAACCATGAAAAAATAGAGTATCCAAACTTTCATAAAAGATGTTTTTTCTTAAGTTACATACATTTTTAATCTAGTAACTGTAGCTACTGAACTCTACAATATGAATTTAATCAGTGACATCTTACCACAAATTAAAACCAATCAACAAATCAAATATGGAGATCAAAGTAAAATCTGAAGATTTTAACCACTAATATTGATTTTCATGCTCAGCTTGAAGATCTTCAAAAGTGAAATAGAGACAAAGAGAACACAAGACTTTATTGAGTTTGGCATTAAAGTTATACTTTCAACACCAAAAACCAAATACCCCTGACATCCAAAAAGGCTCCAGGCTATAGAAAAACCTAAAAATCTAAGCGAAGGAAGATATTATTCTATATATATATATATATATATATATATATATAATGTTACAAACAGGTTGTGGTAGAGGGGAGAGTTTATGTTTTCATTTCTGTATCCCAGTGTCTGGTACAAACAGTGCAAGCACAATAGTAACTATGTCTCAAAAAAATAAAAAAAATTATTCTATAAATGTCTGCAGTAAAATGAAGAACATGAGTCAAATATAGAACATTTTAGTTGTCCTTAATATTAACCCAGTAAAATAATGGTAATGGTAATGATAAAACAAGACATGACATCACTATAGATGTTTAGCATGTCATCAGGATTATAAACGGAGAGCCCTCTACCATAGTAAAACTTTTCTCTGCTGTGAAATGATTCTAGTCTATTCTCAAAAAAAAAAAAAGTACAAAGTGATAGTAACTATATATATCTGTATATTTTCACCAAGATAGAGTCAATGGAGTAAAAAAAACTAGGTGGACATTACCTGCCTCACTTACTCTTCGTTTCCATGATTTTGAAAGCTTTGTTGATTATTGTAAGAATGACTTTTCTAAAGGAGGAAAGCTAATCTATCAAGTGTATCAAAATAGCTGCTCTCTCTAGCTAGAATTTGTAATTCTATCAGGCAGGGTTTTAAGTTTTCAAAAGTATTTTCAAATCATGAACTTAATGAATATTGTTTTCAAAAAATCAAAAAGACTTCCCATTGCTTGAACACAGTGGACTAAAAATGCCTGCCTCGCCCTCCACAATTTTGAATGTATACAGTCTTTATCTGCTAGGCAAATGGAATCTCACTTCATTAATTATACTAGGTAGGAACATATTTTTAGAATAATGAGAACTATCTAATTCTTCCTTCTGTATTGCTAATAACATCTCTCAGGAATCATAATTCTTAGCAGTTGCAATATAGTTAAGGATAGAACTATGTAAAGGATGATATAAATTTCAGAATGTGCCGGTCACAATGGGAATTGATTAGCTCTGGCAGACTCATTACTGCACCCTTAAGTTTATTTCACTATTTCTGGTTCAGATTAAATATCAGCCTATGTCAGATTAACAACAGTACACTCTACTCTTCATAATAAAATGTTTAGACTTCATGATAAAGAGATATACCCTTAGGCTGGAATATAAACATTTAAAGGTATAAGTTCAAAATGCAAAGAATCTGACCATTCAATATCCATAAATCTTCTGATACTTAGGGGATCCAAAAATGCGTTGGGAAAAACAAAACATAAGTAAATACATAAAAGAAGAAAATGTACACCACTAAAGAAAAACCAGAAATAACTCCCAATTCTAAGAACATTACTAAAAATTATGAGGAAAAGAAAGTATATTTACTATTTATTGAGTAAAAGTGGAACATCAAAAAAGTAGTTATCCTTGTTAGGAAGAGGCCGTTAGTCCCGTTGTCTCAGGAGGCACAGGGCGTGGAGATGGAGGAGGTCAAGGGGAAGGCAGGAGAGGCAGGCGCCCTAAGTGTACATTTGTAATAATTTCTGGGTGATTTCTTTGCTTTTGTATTTCTCTGAAATTTTCTTTATATGGTACCAATTCTTCTTCTGCTGCTCACTTAATTTTCAGTGCTTACTTCATTTAAAGTCCATGTCAAAAACAAAGCTTTGAATAATCAGAACCCTCTCCCAGACTCTCTCAGGCTGATTTGTTCGCTGGCACTGCTTCTTCTAAGTATTTTTCCTCATCTTCCGTCACTTGTTTGGAAACGCTCATCTCCATCAAGTCGTCCCCTGTTCACTCCTCTGGTATCATGACTATTAGCTCTTAAATTTTTCCCAAGATTCATCTCTTGAACACTTTAGTTCCCACCACTTTTGCCAAATCCACAATCTCTTTCATGATTTCCTTGAGTGGCTCTGTCCTATATTCTGTAAAGTCATGTACAATATCTGGACACAATTTTCTCTAGAAGAAAAGTTTTATTTTGAGCTTGATGGCTTTCATGGCTTTTTTTATACCAATGTGGCAATCTTCAATGGCATGATCCTTCCATACTGTCATGATGGGATCTTTGTCAGAGTTCTCTTCCATAGAGTTGACAATTCTTACTGTGGATGAATCTTAAAGGTCCTTATGACCACTTGATCCAGAGAGCCTGAATTAGAGATATTCTGTTAGAGGCATGTAGACCACTTTGATGGCTTCTGCATTGAACTCATGTTGTTCTGGGCTACCAGGGCCATGGTTCAATATCAAAAAACCTTAAAAAATCAAACTTATACTGGCAAGGTACTTCCTAACTTCAGGGGCAAAGCATTAATAGAACCAATCCAGAAAATGGGCTCTCATTGTTCAGGCCTTCTTGTACACCCAAAAGATCTGGTATTTACATTTTTCCTTCAAGGCTGGGGGTTGAAGCTGTCATGACTAGGGCAATTCTGTTCATGAAACCTTCTGCATATGAGTAAAATAGTTAAGTCAGCTCATCCCTTCCTGCCTTAACACTTGGTGCTCAGGTATCTTCCTTAAAAATAAAAGTCCTCTTCAGAGAGGTTTCTGTTCAAATCTCTTGCCCACATAGAAATGGAGTTATTTGTTCTTTTCTTATTGATTAGTTTGAGTTCTCTGTGGATTCTATTTATCAGACCTTTTTCCAGAAGCACAATCTGCAAAAATCTGCCATTCTGAAGGCTGTTCGCTTTACTTACTGTGGGGAGGGAGGAGGCCCAGAAGAGGGAGGTATTTGGTGGGACCTCACCTAATATGCGTAATGCAATGATACATTTCAAAACTATTAAGAATAGAAAGTAAATGTCTTACCAAAACAAATAAATAAGCAAGGTGATGGTTATGTTAATCAGTTTTATGTAGGCATTCCACATTGTATATCAAATCAGTACACTGTATCCCATAAATGCATCAATGTACAAAGTTATGTTTTAATAACGAAAAAAAATAAAAGTACTTTTGGGGCTTTTTTCTCCCCCAGAATAGGGCATTATTCTGGGGAGAAATTCTTGTTTGCATTAAAAACCTATTCGGGAAGATATTCTTTCTCCTCAATGATTTTCTTAATGGTATCTAGAAATTCATCTGCTGCCTCTTAGTTGACAGAGCTGCTTCTGTTATCTTAACATTTTTAAAGCCAAATCTCTCTAAAATTATTAAACCTTTCTTTGCAGGCATTAAATTCTACAGCTTTGATCTCTCACCTTCCTTTTGCTTTAACTTGGCATATGTAATGCCTTTGCTTTATACAAATCATCATATTAGGGACTATAAGTATGCCTTGCTGATAGCACCCACATAAAAGCTGCCTTCTCAATACATGATAAAAAGGTATTTTGCAATAAGCACAAGATTTCCACACCTTATGGTGTAGCTGCAACAATGGCATCACAAATTTCCTTTTTATTGTGTTCCTTATGCTGAATTTACTTATCTTGAAATGCTAGGCAATTATAGCTGCAGACCAACTCTATGTTACATATCAAACAATCCAACTTTTCCTTTCAGCATCATGACTTTCTTCTGCTTCCTGGGCGCACTTCCAACATCACTAGTAGAACTTTGTATGGGTCCCATGGTGTTATTTAAGGTTTATGGCATTGCATTAAACACGATGAAAAATAAGCAAGAACCGAGAGAGATCACTTTTTACTGTGATATGCAATTTACTAGAGAGAGGAACGGTTCACACAGAGATGATTAGCATCACGCAGCATCTTAAGCTGATACGATACTTGAGCTCACCACAAGAGCAGCAGGAAGTGGGCTGTAGAATTATTACAGCAGCGCAGGATGTATTACAGTTAATTTTGTGCAGTTACAATTTAACACTGCATCACATATGTTTACATTTCACTTAGCCACAAATGACACCATGTAAGTTCTTTAAGTGTCTGTGTGCACAAGTCTGATAAAATTTTTCATAATAGATTTGTATATATTTTATAGTAGTAAATGATAAAATCAACTAGCATCTATCTACATATAATTAGACATTCCTTGCATACCCAAGTTTTTCGTAATTTTTTTATATTTCTAGGCTATGTTGTTAATCTCTAAGTTTTTTCATATTTTAACAAGTCTCCAAAACATTTGCCAGTATATTTATTGAAAAAATGATATAAGTGTACCTACACAGTTCAAACCCTTGGTGCTCAAGGATCAACTATATAAGTTTTAAGCAATACAATTACAAATTTTATGTAATCAACAGATATAATTATAACAATTTTTAAATACATATTTACACTCTTCTTAAGCATAAACATGGACAATTACAAAAAGATTGCTTTCATTGTATTCTAAAATAGGCTTTATTCATTATAAAGATTAATTAGGATTGCTTACAAAAAATACAGCAAATAACCAAATAACAGTGGTATAAATAATTTTAAATCTACATTTTGAAAATTCACATATAATTGTAAATATATCTATGTCAAAGAATAATTCATACTGAAAATTGCCAAATCCTTGGACCTGAAAATAACAATAAAAAAAATTGATAATGAAGAAAATAAAGTAACAACTTTCAACTCATCTCCACAACTTAAAATGTTCATAATATGTTGGAAAAATACATATATATATATGTATGTATGTGTATATAATCTTTCACATGCCAAAATGACAGTAATCAGATGGAAATTCTAGAATACAAAATCTTTTACAAAGACAAAAAGATCTTCAGTGGAATTGATACAGTTGACAACAATCAGTATAACTGAAAATAGACCAAAGTGAAATACAAACAGAAAAACAAAGTGAAAAACCAGAAATCTGTGAGATCTTAATCAAATAACAGTTGGCTATTATTTTGAGAACAGTGGAATGAGGAGCTCCAAAAATCCATTATTCCCAGCAAAACAACACCTGGTAATTATTTCTTTCAAAGAATCACACAACATTTCTAGGACTGTCTAAGAGCATACAATTAAAAAACATTTATTAAAAATAATATATTAAGGATCAGTAAGAACAAGGAACATTTGTAATGCTTAAGCCATGCCTCATTCACTCTCTTTTCCTTCCTCAGTTCAGTAGGACCTGAGCTTTATTTCAAATGGTATAGCTAGAAGATAGGGTTCCCTCTTTTGTCACTTTACCCAGAAGGCAGATGTTCCAGAAAGACTAGCAAAAAAATATTAGAAGCTATCACCCTCCACATAGCCCCATATTTATAAGGTATGAATGTCATTTCCACATTCACTTCTGGAGCAAGGTTTCAAAGCTGTTTACTAGTAGGGAGAAAAGTTCATATAAACCAATAATGCTGAAGCTCTCTCCAATGAAATTGACTTTATTTGAAACAGAGTATGAAGTACACAACTAAATGTTTTCTCAAAAAACCACAGAGACTTGATAATAAGCAATTAAGAGGATCTTGTATTTCTATGAGAACAACAGGATAAACCATAGGCCAGCTAGTTTACCATAGAAAATGAAGGAAAATGATAGCTAAGTAACACCCTTATAGGGTCAGAACAAATCTCAAAGACAGGTCTCAAAATCCACCCTTGCATAGGCACCAAGATTTATTGGATCAAATTGTGAAGAAATTAATTACCCAGTACATTTAAAAAAATAAAGAACAGTTAACAAAAAATTACTGGGGATTGATACCTGAGTGCAATAATAATAGACAGTGTAGCAGAGAAATCAGGCAAAAATACGAAGAAAGCCCTGCTAAAACCACCATCACTGCAGGGTCACCACAAATGTTCAAAGGCTAAAAAGTGATATCAAAGGTTTCAAACCACTATAGACTTCACTAAATTAATTCATCCAAGTCATTAAATAAATATACAAGCAATAAAAAACAAAAAACAAGTCCCTTGGGGATAAGAAGAATAAAATCCAAAATGGCTACAATATATTACCTTAAATTGGCAAGTTGCCAACAAAATATTCTGTATCTACAAAGAACCAAGAAAGTGTGATCAATATAAAAAAGAAAATGTGTATTTTCTCACATCATAATGCAATAAAAGTTGAACTCACCAATAACAGGTATCTGTATATGCATACAAAGTCATGGAAACTAAATAACCTTATGTTGAATGATAGCCAGGTCATAGATGAGATTAAGAAGAAAATTGCCAAATTTTTGGAACAAAACAATGATGAAGACACGAATTATCAGCACCTTTGGGATACTGTAAAGGCAGTCCTAAGAGGGAAATTTATAGCGTTGCAAGGCTTCCTCAAGAGAATGGAAAGAGAGGAGGTCAAAAACTTAATGCGACATCTTAAGCAACTGGAAAAGGAAGAACATTCCAACCCCAAACTGAGCAGAAGAAAAGAAATAACTAAAATTAGAGCATAATTAAATAAAATCAAAAACAAAAGAATTATTCAAAAGATCAATGAATCAAAAAGTTGTCTTTGAAAAATTCAATAGAATTGATAAACCTTTGGCTAACCTAACCAAAAATAGAAAATTAAAGTCCATAGTATCATCAATCAGAAATGACAAAAGCAAAATAACAATAGACACCTCAGAAATTCAAAAAGTCCTTAAGAATACTACAAAAAACTTTATTCTCAGAAATATGAAAATCTGAAAGAAATTGACCGATACTTGGAAGCATGCCAACTTCCTAGACTTAATCAGAAAGAATTAGAAATGCTGAACAGACCTATATCAAGTACTGAAATAGGATCAACTATAGAAGAGTGCAGGACCATATGGCTTCACATCAGAATTCTACCAAACCTTTAAAGAGGAACTAGTACCTATATTATGTACTCTTTTCCAAAACATGAAAAAAGAAGGAATGCTTCCCAACACGTTCTATGAATCAAATATCACCCTGATACCCAAACCAGGAAAAGACCCAACAAGAAAAGAAAACTACAGACCAATATCTTTAATGAAAATAGATGCAAAAATATTCAATAAGATCCTAGCAAACAGAATCCAGCAACACATCAAACGAATTATACACCCTGACCAAGTGCGTTTTATCCCAGGGTCGCAAGGTTGGTTCAATATACATAAATCTATGAATATAATACATCACATAAACAAACTAAAAAACACAGACCATAAGATTCTCTCAATTTATGCAGAAAAAGCTTTTAACAATATCCAGCAACCTGTCATGATCAGAATACTTCAGAAAATAGGTATAGAAGGGACTTTTCTTAAACTGATAGAGGCCATCTACAGCAAACCTACAGCCAACATCATATTGAATGGAGTAAAATTGAAAACATTTCCACTTAGATCAAGGCATCTTTGATCCATTTCTGAAGTAGAAAGATGTATGTATTTCAGTAGTAGAGGGTGTACCAAAAAAAAGATAACAAGCTAATTAAGCAAAGATAAGATTGAGCAGAAATGATAAAAGTAGCATTTGGCTAAGTTCTTGGTAAAGAAAGGATAGTTTGTCTTTACTAAGGAATTATCTTGCCTTATATAAAAGAGAATAAAGGAGCAGATACGGTAACATGATATTAAACTTTTAATAAGGAGCATAACAAAGTTGTATAATACTTCCCAGGAGAAATTTTAACATTTTAGGAGCAATTTCAAATATTCCTGGATAGGCTAGGGAAATTATAGCTAAATGTACATTTATTTATAAAATACTCATTACAAAATTTTACAAAATATTTACTGTATGTTGGTGAATTTAACTGTTTGCAAAATTTTATAATGAATATTTTGTAAATAAAGGCACTTTTATGGGCACTAGGGTGGCTTCTGCACCTTTGCAATGGTTAATTGCACTGCTATAAACATTTGACTCCAGGTTTCCTTTTTATAAAAAATATATGCCCAGCGGTCGGATCTCTGGATCAAAAGGCAGATTTACTTTAAATTCTTCAAGGCATCTCCTTAGAATTTTTTATAGAGGTTGTACTAGTTTTCGGTCCCACCAAAAGTGTGGAAGAGTTCCTTTCTCTCTACATCTGTTGTTTGGGGACTTTTGGAGATGCACCATTTTCATTGGAGGTAAGTGTTATCTCATCATTGTAGTTTTGATTTGCATTTCCCTAATGATTAGAGATGTTGTTATGGATTTGTTGTGCATTAGCATATCTTCATTTGAAAAGTTTCTGTTCATCTCTTTTGTCCATGTTTTAATGGGGTTGTTTGTTTCTTGCTGAATTGTTTCAGTTCTTCGTAGATTCTGGTTTTCAGTCTTTTTGAGATGTACAGATACGTGAATATTTTCTCTCAGTCTATGGGTTATTTGCTCTTTTTTTTGTTTGTTTTACAATTTCATGATATGCTTTTCTTTTATTATTATTTATTAAATCATAAATACATTAATTAATGCACGTAAGGGGTGCAATGTGCTGATTTCATATGGAATTAGAAGCGTTTACATCACAATGGTCAATATAAACCTCATCTCGTTTACTTAATTATTGTGTTAAGACATTTATACTCTATACTAATAGATCCAACAAGTAGCCTGGCATTATGCACCATAGGTGTGATCCCACCATTCACCCTCCCTCAATATGACCTCCCCTCCCCAATGTTTTTTTTTTTTTTTTTGTATTAAACCATAGCTGTGTACATTAGTATGATCGTGGGGCACCATACACTTGGTTCATAGATCGCTTGACACATTTTCATCACATTAGTTAACATAGCTTTTGTAGCATTTACTTAGTTATTTTGCTAAGACCTTTACATTCCACATTTACTAGGATTCACATATACCCTTGTAAGATGCACCACAGGTGTAATCCCATTAATCCCCCTCCTTCCCCCTCCCTCCCCCCTCCCTTTCCCCTTTCTCCCTATTCTTAGGTTATAACTGGGATATAGCTTTCATGTGAAGGTCCTACATTAGTTTCATAACAAGGGTGAGTACATTGGGTACTTTTTCTTCCATTCTTGAGACACTTTACTAAGAAGAATATGTTCCAGCCCCATCCACGTAAACATGAAAGAGGTAAAGTCTCCATCTTTCTTTAAGGCTGCATAATATTCCATGGTGTACATATACCACAATCTATTGATCCATTCGTGGATCCATGGGCACTTGGGCTTTTTCCATGACTTAGCAATTATGAATAGGGCTGCAAACCTTTAAAGAGGAATTAGTACCTATACTACTCAACCTGTTCCAAAAGGTAGAAAAAGAAGGAAGACTACCCAACACATTCTATGAAGCAAACATCACCCTGATCCCCAAACCAGGAAAAGAATAACAAGAAAAGAAAATTATAGACCAATATCACTAATGAATATAGATGCAAAAATATTCAACAAGATTCTAACAAACAGAATCCAGCAACATATCAAACAAATCATACATCATGACCAAGTCGGTTTTATCCCAGGGTCTCAAGGCTGGTTCAATATACGTAAATCTATAAATGTAATCCAGCACATAAACAAATTAAAAAACAAAGACCATATGATTCTCTCAATCTATGCAGAAAAAGCTTTTATTTGCTCTTTTGATTGCATCCTTGGCTATGCAGAAGCTTTTCAATTTGATCAAATTTCATTTATTTTGTTCTTGTTGCTGTGATTGTTTGGCGTTCTTTTTTTTTTTTTTTTTTTCATAAATTCTTTGCCTCGGCCAATATCTATAGGAGTGTTCCAAAGGATCCTTATAGTTTCCTGCCTTAGGTTTAAGTCTTTTATCCATCATGAGTTATTTTTTGTGAGTGGTGAGAGGTGTGGATCCTGTTTCAGTTATCAAGTTTTCCCAAATCCAATAATGAACTCTTTCTACAATGTAATTTTTTATCTATTTTGTCAAAAATCAGATGACAATATGAGGATAATTTCCACTCTTCGTTCTCTGTTCTGATACATAGATATGTCTCTGTTTTTGTGGCAGTACCATGCTGTTTTGGTTACTATCACCTTGCACTACATAATACAGCTTGAAGTCTGGTAAAGTGATCCCTCCAACTTTGTTCTTATTACATAAGTTTGCATTGGCTATTCAAGGCATTTTCTGATTCCATATGAAGTGTAGAACTATTTTTCTGGACTTGCAAAAAAATGGCAATAGCATTTTAATGGGAATTGCATTGAATCTCTAACTCACTTTGGGTAGTATAGCCATTTTAACAATGTTGATTCTGCCAATCCATAAGCATGGTATATTTTTCCATCTGTTTACATCCTCTGCAATTTCTTTTCTCAGTGTTTCATAATTCTCTCCATAGAGGTCTTTCACCTCCTTTGCTAAGCATATTCCTAGGTATTTTATTTTGACCACCAATACATGAAAGGATTGATAAAATGTGCTATGCATGCCATGGAGTGCTACTCAGCCATGAAAGAAAAATGGCCATCTAGTGTCTTTTGTGACAAGCAGGATGGAATTAGAAACCATTGTTCTAGAAAGTGAAATATCACAAGAATAGAAAAACACAACCATATGCTCAATGCCAAGTTGGAACTAATCTATCAACACTTAAGTGCACACATAAAAGTAAATATCCATGACAATCCATCTTAGGGGAGAATGGAGGAAGAGATGGGTAAATTCATCCCTATTGGATACTGTGCACACTATCTGGGTGAAAAGGACACCTATAAACTTTGATGGACTAAATATGTACAAAAAACCAAGTATGTAAACAAAATGTGTGTTCCCCTAATATTTTGAAATAAAAAGAAATTTAGAAAGAGGCATTTAGCCCCAATTTCCCATTTTCCCTGTAGATGGCACTTTATGGTGACCATTAGGACAGGATATATAAACTTACAATTCTTCATTTCGAAGTATGACTCTGAATCACAATGCATGTCTTTGCTGATGACAAGAGTCATAAAAGATTATTTTAATAAAAGAAATAACACAGTGCCAGATTGAACCATTCCAGCTCCTCTGCCCCCAAGATCTAACAGATTTTTATATGATCCAATATTTGATATTTATTTTTAATAGGTCCATTGTAGTTCTAACATATTTCCCTCTTCTGTATTAATTAAATATAAGCTGGGCTCCTACCAAAGGATCACATGGTCAGACCCAGAGATCACAGATTTTGGATATTTAACCGAAAGTTCAGTTCCTCTTCTTACATCTTCCATATCATATTCCAACTTATAAGGATTCGTGCTTGCCACGTTAGCATTTAAATAATTTTTAAGAAATATTTTACTACTACTATGTCCTTCAACCTGGACCAGGCAGTCCAATGAGCATAAGCATTTTAAATTATCTTCCTTTTAAAGAAATACAACTAGTATACACAAAATGATATCTAACATTACAACTATGGTAAGACTTTCTCCTTGAGTTAGCTTGGACAGCAGAGCAGAATAAGCATGGGCCAACGTTTGAAGTCCACCTATGCCAGTTACTAACTTCATTACCTTCAATTTATCTGAGTTTAGCTTCTGTATTTTATAAATAAAGACTAATCCCTGGTGCTTCAGTGGTTGCATTATATTGGGCTTTGAGGGCTCAAAGATTGTTCTCCCTTCTTCCTGGAAATTCTCCAAGTACCCTTAAGCACAAATTACAATGATAGTAAAAATTGGAAAATAGGGAACATACTATTTTAGTATAAAAGTATAAAAGGCTTTTTGAAGGAACAGTGACAGGGTATAGTGATTAATTATAAAAAGAAGGGAGTTAATGAGAGATTAATTTAAAATTACTCTAAGTCTAGGGAAATGGCCTTCTCATTGACAAAGGCAGGGAAGTTAGGTGTAAGAGATGACAAGTGGGGATTTAGGAAGGAATTTGTTTAATAAGAACATATTTAATTTAAAATATGACATGAAAGTTGAGGAAACTATTTATTGAAGGGAGTTAAACCTGTATATAGCCATTTCTTTATGATGAAGCAATACCATATAATCATTCTTTCTGAAAGTAGAATAGTATATAATTTCTACTTACATCATAGCATATCCCTAGTTAGTTAAATTCATTTTTCTTTTTAAAACTGACATTAATTGTCCTCTACTAAACTTTAGAAACACAATACGTTAAAGCAGGGAGAGTCTAAATATTGTTAAAATACATAGGCCATCTTTCGTTCATATACATGAGGCAATAAATTTTTTTGAAATGCTTTTGCTTATAGTGGCATATGAAAATAAAAATATACATTATCGCTACTGAATTTGAATGCAACACATTCATTTATTAGAGTTCTGTGCTATTAAATTCAACTTAGTATGTGGTATGGGAAGACAATCTGTAATATTTAATACATGAGATGCAAGGCAGAAGAAAAGACTTAGAAAGAACTAGACTCTGCCAGCTAAAATATGCACCAAGTCTTCCGGTGTTGGCATTCATATTCCACCATGGAGGGCCAAGAAAGTTAATTTTTGATCAACCACCCAAGAATCCATTTTAACCCATAATTAAATTTTTAGATATTATAAAACTGAGATTTAAAAATGCCAGAACTGCTGCTAATCAACATGCTGAATTCATATTGATCTACTTAAAATAATTTAAGATTTCTCATTTTAATTTGTGTACCACTGTATGTCCTTCCAGGCACCAACAAAACCATGGTTTTAAAAACTGAGAGCCAAATTGTACATAAATATATATTATGATAATATAAATGAAATATAAAAATTATACATATTATGTAATATATATAGTTTGTGCCCTTGGCACCTTCTAAATATAATTATTTCCTCCATTCTGTGACACACAGAATCATGTCTTCTTTCATTTTCTAGGGCACTACCTGATCTGGGATTGGGAGTTAACATCATTATGGAGGAAAGCCACAGAATAAAGTTGAAGATTCTGGATTTCTTTGATGCTTATTTGAGCTATTTATTCACAAAGATTTTTGGAGGGTCCAAAGGAGATAGATATCTGCCTCATTCAACGAAAAATATTGTTGGGGATGCCGAGGGCCACACAAGGTCAAGTACCAAATAGATGCTTTCTGACAGTTTTGGTTACCACCTTATTTTTAGAATATTACTTTAAAGAGCAAAGCTATGGTTTCAGCAAAATATTTTCCTACATTTCTTAGAAGAACTTATCTTTCTAATACCTTATAGTTTTCAAATACATTATTCTATTTGATCCACAATGCAGCACTAATAGGTAGGAAGAATAATAAATGCTTTCAATGTTTCTTTAGCTTCAGCTGAGGTATGTTTGGTAATAAGTCACTCATTTTCTCACCTTGCATTGGTTTCTTCACCATCAGTGAATAAGCCAAACTGGTAGAAATGCAGTAACAGGATACCCTGATAACTGTTTCCCACAATGATGCCTATTTACCTACACTCCCTCCCTATTCTTCCATCTGTCTTGAATTTCTTAGAGCGTGATGCATATTTTGAATGATAAATTTCATTTATCCATTACTTCCTAACAACATTCCCAGAGCTCTATTAAGAAACATAAAAGGTGGCAGCACCTGTGGCTCAAAGGCGTAGGGTGCTGGCCCCATATGCCAGAGGTGCAGGTTCAAACCCAGCCCCAGCCAAAAACTGCAAAAAAAAAAAAGAAGGAGGAGGAGAAAAGAAGATTCCACAGCTTCCATGGATGTAAAACCATAAATTCTGCCCTGGGCCACTGCAGCCAATAGAATTGCTACCCCAAGTTTTGTTATCCTCTTGATTCACATTAAATTAGAAATATATTGTCCCTCCATCTGTTATGAATGAATCTATGCTCAAGTCAGCTTTCATAGTCAACATTTTTGATAAAAGCTGTAACAACAGCTCTATGATGTAAACTCTTTAAAACACATACTTGGTGAAAATAATATTACTTACTGGATAGTAAATAAGTTATTAGTATCTTGTCTCTAAATCAACATGGAATTAAAAATGGGAATCTGTTATAAAAAACTTTTGTGTACTTATTCATTTGTACAATTAGCTATCATTCATTGTTCAACAATAGGAACTAATAAGAACAATACGAAATAAGCTCCGATTATGTAAAACACTTCTCTTTGCATTGTAAAACAGGTGAAGAACAATAGGAGTATGTATTGGCAAGTGGACAAATTGCACTTCCAAGGACAAATTAAAAACTAATTGGAATAAACGCTTGAGCTGTTCCTTGTCTTTGCTTTGTCTCTCCAGAACCTTAAAACGGGGTGAGCCCTTCTCTTAGCCTCAGGAGGCTGATCCTTATAGAGCATTGTTCTTAGAGTTCCAGTGGGTTTGGCCAACAGGGAGGTGTGAAGGCATGAAGAGAGTAAAGTCAGATTTTCCTTTCCTTTATCTTGCTTCTGTCTTACCTCATTTAACTGTATCTTTCTGCTGCTGGCTCTCCTGTAGCTTTTAATCTATAAATCCTCCCTTCCTTTGCTTCTTCAGGTGTAAAAGTGAAAGTTCAGCTCTGCTCCTGCTGGTCCTAGGGCCCCACACTATCCTTTACTGGCTTCCATAAACCCTGCTGTTGCAGTTTGAAACACGTACAAATCCTTTGACATTTCTATTAATTGATGAGGTCTAGGACACTCCCCTATGAATCTGGGTTGGCCTCAGAAACTTAAAATGCAGCAGAACTAGCGTTCTGTGACTTCCAAAGATATCTCAGAAAAGGCCATGCTGATTCTGCTTTGCTTGTTGGGACGCTTATCTTGGAGCCTTAGGATGCCACATAAAAACCCTCCCATCCTGCAGAAAGCTCTTATGAAGAAGTCCAGCCAGTGCACATGGGAAGAACACATATAAATACTCTATATAACACATGTTGCACACACAGGTGGGGGACAAGTGAGTGATGATGCCTTTAAATGAATCTAATCCCAGTCATCAAAGTACCCCCACCTCCAGCTGAAACTCCAGACACCATGGAGCAGAAAATAGCTGTCTTCTTTAATGTCCATCTCCAACTCCTGACCCTCAGAAACCACAGGTATAATAACATGGCTGTTACTTTATATCATTGAGTTTGGGTAATCTGTTACCCAGCAATATGGACCTGAGCACCTGCTCACGTCTTTGTAAATCATCTTCTTTTCGAATTCTTTAGTTCCCCAATTAAATGGGCTACTAGTTTCCTAACAGAATCCTCATGGACACAAAGAAAATTTCAAGCAAGTGTCATGTGAGAGACATAAACAAACTCCTATAGGATTTTGAATTAAAGAAAATTCTATGAAAAAGTGTGCTAATATTGGCTTAAAGGACAGTAAAAATAAACAGCATGGCAGCAGGAACCTACATTCAAATAATCAATTCCAATTCTGCACTAGAACAGTAGAGGTGACAGGTAGGTCCCACCAGGCTGCCAGGATGACTTCTGTACACGTCTTTCAGTCATTCTCCATAGTGTTCAGGAGAAAATGCAAGGTCTACATTGTGTTTTAAACCCTTCTGGATTTATTTGTCTCTCTCCTCTCATCTTTTCTTACCCAGTGCTCTATTCCCATTGTGTTAGCCACATTAGTTCTCTACAATTTTAGCCCTGAATACCTTTGTAATTTTAAACAGGCTGTTTTGTTTTGTTTTGTTTTTTCCCCCGGGACACTCTACCCACCCACCTTCTTCCTTTCCGCTTGCTTTCACAATTCAAAAATTAAGACGAGTCTTCAGCTCCAGGTAGCTTTCCCAGTTATTGTTAGTATGAGCTATTTATTCTCCCTAATTGTTTGCATAAATTCCGAGTGCACACCTGTATTGTAACACATATCATGTTGCTTTGTGACAGTTTTTGAGTTTTATATTTTTGGTGGGGAGGGTCTAACTAAATCATAAACTCTTCAGACATGGGCAGGAATTAGATCTTATTATGCTTGTCGAAATGAGTAGAAGAAATTTATGGTAGATGAGACTATTAGAGTAGTGAACTAAAAAGGGTTTGTGCAATGCAATAAATATCTGTCCCCACGACTGCAGACTCTGTTTTTTCTTTTCACTTCAGTGGCCCTGGCACCTATAGCGTCCATGACAAATTTGTTTGTCAAGTGAATAACAGCAGCATGAAGGAACGACATGAATGAGGAAGAAGTGGGACATCACGCTCTTTTTCACGTTGCCAAGAGGCACAGTCATTTAGAATCAATGTAGAATTTGTTAATCCCAAAACTCTCTGGAAAGAATTCAGTTAATTAGATTGCCATGTTGTGGTCTATTTAAACCAAGGGGGAATTTTTAAAACAGTAACACGGCGATCTTTCTTCTGCGTCTAGTTCCTTCTTTCTCTGTCATTGGTCAAGTATACAGCCCTCAAGCCATGAGTTTAATTAACACTTTTCTCAAGGGCTTGATTTTGAAGTCTCTTGTTTAAGGTGGAGTTTCTGGCTTATCTCTATGTAGCTGAGGCTAGGAGACAGGTTCAATTTACCTGACATGTTTACACAGTTAACATGTACTTAAAGTTCTGTTTGCTTTGATGATTTAATGTTACCTACCTGAAAATGCTTCTATTTGAAGGACTAATTTTATGAACAGCTCTAATTAATGGAGTACTTTAGGTGTCCTGCTTTCAAATACACAGTAAGGTATGTTATAAAACTGAAGTCCAGTGTGCTGACAGCTAGTTAATTCTTAAAAAAAAAAAAAAAATCTGATCGTTTGCATTTAAATTATTCTTGAGTTTACTGCCATTTTGATAGGGCTTTGTAATATGAAAAGTCAGAAGCTTTTGAGGTTATTTTAAATTAAGTCTAATTTGAGGATATATGGACAATTAACTTGAAGTAAAATACCAACTCTCTCATATTTCTCAGACCAAGGCTTTCAGGTTTCAGTAAGCCAGTTCTTCCTCCTGAGCCTGGGAGAAAATAGCTACTTTTCAGTAAAATTGCACCAGAATCATGACAGGAGTGTGAAATTTAAAAATTGGAAACCAAAAAAAAAAAAAAAGGGCAGCGCCTGTGGCTCAATGGAGTAGGGCATGGCCCCATGTGCCGGAATTAGTGAGTTCAAACCCAGCCCTGGCCCAAAAAAAATTTGAAACCAGTTTTATTGTAAGTTCAAGTTATTACAGGTTATTAAAGTTACCTAATAATCAAATCATCTCAAATCATTCTTCTGAATACATTTCACTTCCTATTAGCCAAACTACCTCATACACAGACACTATCCTGAATGACTTTCCTTCAAGTCTAAGACTGTTTGGCTCATTTTTCTCCCAGTCACTTTTGTTTCCGTCACTGACTATATATCAACTTCCCTACAAAATTACGATTTAAAGCTCTGAATCTTTGAGCTTAAAGTTTGCCTCACATAGCATCTTTTGACGTTTGATTTATGATTTGTGCACTGGGACCTTCAAGGCCTAATAGATAAGACATTCATTTCCTAGGTCTTCCCAGATTGGTAATTTGGTTAAAAATTCCCTTAAAAACTACAGAGAATCAGAAACAAATGAGCTAGCTTGAGATAGTGTCTATCTCGCCTCAGAAGGAAAAGTTACCATTTTAAAAATTGCCGTTAGCCTGCAAGCTTTAAACTTTTAACAAAGTGCCAGGAATCCAGGTGCGTGCTTACTTGCATCTCTCTACACTCTTGCAGCTGAATATGTTCCACATGTGAAGATGCTTCCTCAAGGAAGCACCAAAGAAATGCTCCCTGGCAGTGGTTCTCAACCTTCCTAATGCCGCGACCCTTTAATACAGTTCCTGTGGGTTGTGACCCACAGGGTGAGAAACCCTGCCCTAGAGGAAGATCCATAAATCTCAACAAGGATCACAAAATTGCCCAGGTTTTCAAATGTTTAAGATATCTGGATTCTGGGGCAGCACCTGTAGCTCAGTGAGTAGGGCACCCACCCCATGCCCCATGTACCGAGGGTGGCGGGTTCAAACCCGGCCCTGGCCAAACTGCAACAACAACAACAAAAATAGCCGGTGCTGTGGCAGGCGCCTGTAGTCCCAGCTACTTGGGAGGCTTAGGCAAGAGAATCGCCTAAGCCCAAGAGCTGGAGATAACTGTGAGCTGTGTGAAGCCATGGCACTCTACCGAGGGCGACATGGTGAGACTCTGTCTCTAAAAAAATAAATAAAAATAAAATAAAAATGATTTTAAAAAGATGTCTGCTTTCTATCCACCTTAATTATTCTTGCTTTCAAGGCTGTGAAATTACTGCTCAACACAGTAGCTGACTGTACTTAAAAAATAGACCACGGTGCAGTTTATTCCTAAGAATATCTTCATGACAATCAAGATTACATCCATAAAGAACCAACAAACTGCAATGATTTCATCAAAGTCTGGTCATCAAACAAAGGTCAAAGAAAGGTGAATCAGGAAAGGCAGTTTGTGCCCATAAGTTGACTTGGTTAATATTTTACAGTGTTTGTGTTGCTATCGAGGAATACATAAGGCTGGTTAATTTATAAAGAAAGGAGGTTGATTTGGCTCACCGTTCTGTAGGCTGTACAGGAAGAATGGCCCCAATATGTGTGTCTGGTGAGGCCTCAGGCTGCTTCCGCCAAGAGCAGGAAGCAAAAGAGAGTCGTAGACATGAGCAAAGATCAGATGCTGGGAGACAGGAAGCAGGAGAGGAGAGAGCCCCAGGCTCCTTCAGCAGTCAACTCTCAGGAGGCCTAACAGAGCAAGAACTCATTACTGCAAGGACAGCAGCAAGCCATTTGCGAGGGATCGGCTACACCAAAACACCTCCAACTGTGTCTCACTTCCAACACCTGGTATCCAATTTCCACATGAGATTTGGAGGGTCAACTAGCCAAACTGCAGCAAGTTAAAGACAGGTGAGAAAGAAAAGTCACGATTGCCTTTTCAGTCTCCTTGTTAACAGAGGGAATTATACACAGGATAAACTTCAAGTTTTGACTTTCAATTGAATTCTCATTCCCAGATGAGTAACTTGAAAACTATACTGTGAAACTTCAGAGGAAACAAACAAGAGAGCCTGTGTTACTCAACATAAACTACCCTTTAAAAAAATTGTGCCAGATTTTTATTTCTGGGAAATGAGTACACACTCACCCTGTATATTAATCTTCCTGCTGAAAACAAGTACAAACACTGGCTGGTTTTATTTTAGGTGTGTTTGTTTTTTTTTTTTTTTAATTTTATTTATAAGAATTCAAGGGAGGTCCTTGAAGGTCAAAAGCAAAGTGAAAGCAATAATCCGGACAGCTAAGCAAACTCCAAAGCTTCCAGCTACTTCTCAGGCACCCGATAATCTCTGCTGACCTTGAGTCCTTTCAGTGAGAACTGCATGGAAAGTAGAAGACAGGAAACAAAGCCTGAGACCCGCCCTTACAGGAGGGTTTAGATCACACTTCCAAATAAAGGCAGAACCCCAGTGCTGTATTCTCAGGGAAAATCACAGTAGTATCTAGGTTCGATCAATCAGTCAATACGTAGGTAAGTAGGTAGATACATAGATGTATTTTTCTTTTGTTACAAGCCATAGCAAAGTGTCTAACATTTTTCTTTACTTCATTATCCAATGATTTGATTCTAAGAGGAATGTTTATGGGAAGTAACACAAGAAAATGAGTGAAAGGGGCAATATAAAACTTTGTTTGCTAGAACCACACTGTACTATTATTTCTTAGAAAGAAAACCTGCCTTCTCTTCTATAGACTATAAATGATAGAGTTTCCTTTTTTAGAATAAAAGTGTCAGTTCCTAATATAATTACCTATTTATTTGTAACAACCCCCAAACCTAATAGCTTAAACCAAGGTTTATTTTGCTTACAAATCTTAACGGGCACATCGGCCATGGTCCTCTCTGTTCCACTTGGCACCAGTTGGTGCCCTCAATGTCCAGGGCAGTGATTTCCAAGTGGTGTGCTGCTGCACATATCTTAGGAGCGCTACCAAAAAATTAAACATCAGTAATAAAGTTGTTTTTAAAGTAAGTTCAAAGCACAGTAAATATGTTCCTTTTTTTTTGAGACAGAGCTTTACTGTCACCTTGGTAGAGTGTTGTGGCGTCACAGCTCACAGCAACCTCAAACTCTTGGGCTTAAGCGATTCTCTTGCCTCAGCCTACCAAGTAGCTGGGACTACTAGACGTAAAATGACTACTCTTGCCACAGCATCGGCTATTTTTTTTGTTGCAGTTGCCATTGTTGTTTGGCAGGCCCGGGCTGGGTTCGAACCCGCCAGCCCCGGTGTATGTGGCTGGCACCCTAGCTGCTGAGCTATAGGCACCAAGCCTACTTTTTTAAAAAATCAACATAATTTAAGTGTACCACAGAAATTTAACTGCAGGTTCAGTGTGCCGTGAGATTAAAAAAAAGGTTGAAAAACTCTGGTCTAGGAGCTAGAATCATTGAAAGGCTCATTCACTCCAGTATCTGGCTGTTGATGCCAGCAGTGCCCAGGATGTTAGCCGGGACGGTCAGAACACCAATGCCTAGCTCTCCTCCCAGTTGGGGCTCCTGGCAGGGTCATTTGAGGCAAATTGCATGTGTAACATTTTCCCCCTCCCATTTCTGTACTTCTTAGTTGCTTGTTGAAAGTATCAGGCCTAAGGAGCCCCTTTACAAGAACTGGTTCACAGTGATTCTAGCTCAAAAGGCAAATAAGAAGACTTTCCAGGTGAAAATGGAAACTGGAGGAAGATGGATGTGGTGAGGACATAAGCCTCAGATCATCCTGTACCAGGAAGTAAAGTTTCCCCAGTTCCCCCAGCCCCACTTCATGACATTTACTCAACTCTAATTCTTTTGAATTTTAGTCATGTTCATGAAAACGCCCTTCTCTTTCCACCCTTCTGTCTCTTCAATCCAGCTATCAAAACTAAACCAATGTTACTTTAACCAAAAGATTTCCTTCCAAATAAAGAGCAAAAGCAATTTTCCCCAGAGTGTTTTCATCATCTCATTACAGAAAGCTCCTAATGAAATCAAGCAGATCAGCTTCTTCTACATAAAAAGACACATGGACATAAAGAATTCCAGGCAAAGGTTGCTGTTCATAAATCAGACCCCATCTGAACACATGGATGCCAGTAGCTTTATTCTAAGCACTTGGGGTTCTTCTAAGCCCTAAAACAGAATTATAAATTAGGTAGAGTTTCTTTTAGCTGATTCCCTACATCCACTCCCAGCAGCCTTGTCCTCTCTCCAGCACTGAAAGCTTTCTCTTCGTGCCTGGCTGACCTACCAAAACCTTGCATCAAAATCATGTTCACTCAAGCCCTACCCTTCATTTTAACAGCCTAATATTTTATTTTATGCTTGGATATTAGTAATTGTTTATGACTAAATGAATTCTTGCCATTCTTTAAATTAGAATTTCTAAAATAATACTTTTATTCATCTCAGTAGACTGTAGTTTAGAACATTTAGCCAGACCATGTGGTGTAGTTCAAATCATACTTGATGAAGAACTGTCTGGTCTTTAACAATAAGAGAAATCTTCCCACAATGCTCATGACATGGAAAAGTGAATAGACTAGTCTTCCTGAACTCCCTGCTCCCTTACTATTGATCCTATATTAATGTAAGTCAAGCAAATTGTTGCTCTTGGGCACATTTACACCGTACTGTGATGTTCTTGTTGTGGTCAGGTTGACCTGACATTGCTGCCTAAGTTACTCATGAGTCTGTCTGTCTCTGTCCTTCCCCACTACACTCTGTGCTCCTGGTAGCCAGGGATTTCCTAATGAAAGTCAGATCGTGTCACTCCTCAGCTCAAAAGACCACAGTAACTCTCAGGCTATCTAATTAAAAACAACACATACAAGGCTTCCTGTCCCTGCCATTAGCTCTCAGGTTGTATCTTCTAGATCACACCTTTCCAGACAATCTCTTACTATTTCTGGAAGTAACCAGGCCCACCCCCATCTCAGGACATTTGTACTTGCTGTTCTGTCATCCTGACATGCACTTCACTAAGACACTACTATGGCTCACTCCTCCTCCATCAACATTTTGCTTAAAAGTTGCCTTCTCAGAAAGGTACCAGAATATTTTCTATTTGATCGTGCAACCCCAGAACCACTCCTATCTTGCCCTAATTTTTTAAAGTACCCATTTTCTTCTACCATATTATATATGTGATTAATTTCATACATGTATTGCTAGTTTAGCTACCCTAGAATGTAAGCTTCATGGAAACAGGAATGCTTAATTTGTTCACCTATGTGCCTCTAGTATGAGGCAGCCTAGCATATAGCTAGTGTTCGATAGATATGTATTTAATGAATAAACACAGTTTTTAGTTACTTCTCTTTTCATTTTTATCTTCAAGTTCCCTAGGAAAGCAAGCCTTTTCATAGTCCAAAATTAATGTCAATAATACATGTGAACATTGGTCACCTATGTGGTTCAAAGCAACTCTCTCTCCAGACAATGGCGAGAGTTTTGAAAGCATAGTATTCCCCTCGGTAGCCTTTGCTTGCCCAATGTAATATGAATATATTTTATGTTCTTGGCTTACCAGATGTGATCACACTATGTCTGGGCACCATGTCTCCTTTCTAAATGCCAATGCAATTAATGAGCCCTGAATATCTCAATGGATCTGGGTCGGGAAAAATCTTTTGAAAATAAACATGCCTGGATGATTTAGTCCCTTAACATTTTGTTCAAATATTTGCTTCATTGACTAGTGACATTATGGAACTGTGACAATACAGTAGTCACAATTGTGCAAACAAATGTGAATGCAAATATATTGAAGTATGTACGTACGGTATATACAGAACCTCTCAATTATTTTAGTATTAATTGTGTAGCAAAAGCTTTAAGTCTTATTGTTCACTGCCTGTTTGTTGGACTTTAAATTCCCCCAAATGCAAGAGTTTTACAAACATGAACTGAGTGGTATTCAGAAGACTAATTCGAGCAGAGGATCCAGAATCAGCCATTCATATGAAATGTTTCCAAGGTGAGCCCCACCATGCGTCTCTGCCTAATGACAGAGGTGCTCTTTTATTTAGCTTACTACAAAGAGTACCATCTCAGGGCTCAGCCGTGCTCTTTCAGAAGCATTCAGTCTGGAAATTTGCATTGGCTTTACCCACACACAACAGAGCCCTGATTTTCTCTCTGGGGCCATTCACACCTTATTCTGTTTTTTCACAGAAACGGATTAAGAGGGCACAAGTTTATACCTGTGCCAACACATATAAAAGGAAATCAAAGGGGAGCTGAAAGCAGACACTAAGCATATCGGATTCCTTTTAGGCATAATGCCAAAATTGCAAAAGAACCACTCCTTAAATTCCTCAGGACCTGCACTGAGGATTCCTCTCTGTTCAAACATTCCATGCTTCACTGACCCTCTCAGTCCCTTAGGATGTTGACGAAAACCAATTTGTGTTGCTGAATTAGGATGTGGTTTCTGATACTTAAACAGAGACAATTTCATGGTGCAGGAAATATGGGAACAAGAAGGCTAACCTGGCGGGAAAGAGCTTATTCCATTAGGACTTTCTCTGATAAAAAATAGCCGTGACTTTGTGCAGGTCTAAGTAACTGAAATTTCCCCTTGGGCTGCCAGTCCTTCACCATGGGAAAGGCATGGTCATTTTATCTTTTTCTGACTACCTCAAAATTACACTTAAGATTTCTTTGTTGTTTTTAGATAACTATTAATCAAAAACATTATTAATGCTTCATAAAAGCATAACCAATGCTTTAAAACATTTCCACCAAATGCAACTATATTCTGAGCAAGAGGTTCTTTCCCCCTATTTGCAGGTAAAGACCCTGACACTTAGGGAAACAATTTACTGTAAATCTGACACATACGTGCACTGCGTAATCATGTCAGGACTCAAACCCAGGCACTTCTGTCTTACAAACCCCTTCAGAGCCAGTTTTCTTGAGGAGGAAGGTGTGTGGAAACAAGTAGCACAAAAGATAATAGGGCAGTGCTGAGAGAAAGAAAGGACGCTGCTCCACCACCGCACAGATATTAGCATGATCTGCCTGGTGCTTTATCTAGTTAATAGACAATGTGGTGAATTGAACAGACAATAGACAATGTGACTGATTTTGAAGTTAGAAAACCTGTATTATGCAATCAACTAGCTTGTAAAAGGGACTTAATTTCTCTAAATGCTTTTCTCCTTAACTGTAAAATTAAGAAAATTGGCTCTGAAGGGTTTATAAGACAGAAGTGCCTGGGTTTGAGTCCTGACATGATTACGCAGCGCATGTATGTGTCAGATTTACAGTAAATTGTTTCCCTAAGTGTCAGTTTCTTTACCTGCAAATAGGGGGAAAGAATGTCTTGCTCAGAATATAGTTGCATTTGGTGGAAATGTTTTAAAGCATTGGTTATGCTTTTATGAAGCATTAATAATATTTTTGATTAATATTTATCTAAAAACAACAAAGAAATCTTAAATGTAATTTTGAGGTAGTCAGAAAAAGATAAAATAGGAATAAAATAAGAGAGAAAACTCTAAAGTACTATTTTCTTTTACCCTATCATTGTGTGTGATACTATTAGTCCATTCTAAATTGTGCGTATGACATCAGGTGACTTTACATATATGAAAAATGATTCTATATAAAGAGTAGCATGCTGGAAGTCCCAATTTGCAAGACAAAATGAGACAAGGGTAGTTTTGGAAAGGAATAGGGAAAAGCAGACAGAAGCAATGGCTGGCCTGCTCCAGAGAGGAGCCAAGAGTATAAATTACTAGGCATAACATGTGTGATGCTCTTAATTTCAATCTGAGCCAGTCTGCAGGTTCAAGAGATCTGTCTGAAGATGCATGGCAGGCACGTTTCCAGATGGCGAAGTTTTTAGTGCAAGTGGAAGTCCAAGTTATTACTGGCCACATTGGAGGGAGGTTTCAAGAGAAGTGTCCAAAGCAGAGGACGTGTCTGGGGTCCAAGAGCCAGTCCAGAGATTTAAGATCCATAAGAGCTAAGCCCAGGTTCAGCAGGTGTCTCGAATGATAACTACATGTCAGGGTCCCAAGAAGTGCAGCCAAGAGCCAACCTATTCATGGGAAGGACACTCACCCAGAAAGAAAGAGCTGCAAACATCCCACTAGCCAGGCTCTCGCTGATTTAAGAATTAAATAATTCTGAGACTGCAGGTGGGAAAGTTTTAGGGCCCACAGCTGTGAAAAATGGCACCGGCCCTAATTGGTAAGTAACATCTGCAGATGAATCCAAGCATTCGGTTTGTCACCAGTTATACCACATCCCCAACATTCAGCAACCACAAATATTACCTAAGTCCCAGAATACAATTGAACTACCTACAGTAAAATGGAGTTTGCCAGCGAGTGGGAAATTCACCTCCACAAAGACCCAATTGAAAGGGAAACTAGAAGAGAAGGGCGATGCAAGAAGCAAGTTCTAGGTACTTTTGCAAGAAGATTGCTCATGTATAGGAGTACCAGCAACGTTTCACACCAGCTCCACTTGACTATCTTTTTGTAAGTTTTTCACAAAACTGCAGGTAAAGGGAATACTCAGATTTCAAATCCAACCCAGATCCTGAGGGCAATACTTGGTTTTTCAGTCTAAAATAACAGAGAAAATATAAATGAGTGATTTCCTGGGCCAATCGGAAAGCAATAAGCAACATGGTATCCAACCAGGCAAGAGATAGCGCTCAATGCATGTTATAAAGGACTCACCACACAAGAGGAGGAGGTACCTGATTTTATCAACACTATTCCTCTGACGAAAGGAGTGACCGATTGGCTTCTAAATTAGATCAAATATTTCACAACCACAGTCGGAAGAATCTAGCGGTGAAAGCTGGCAGTTTTAAAAATACAAACAATTAAATGTTTGGCTAGAAAAGAAATTTAGAAACTTTATTCAGGACCAAAGCCAGCATTTGGTAGTTTGAAACAAACAGAGTGTATTTCATTACAGGGCTCAGGAAGTAACTTAAAATATTTTCCACCAAATTTGCCTCCAGGTAGTTGTAGTGGAATTCAGTCAGCAATTTTAGTATAATTTGAAAAGAAATAGCAGGCAGTCCCTTTAGCAATTAAAGACACAAGTCAAAAGATAAATAAAATAGACTTAACTCAACCCAGCTCTAAAGGTAATCAATCCTGCATGGTGCTGAGAGCAGAGAAAGTAAAGTAGGGAGGGAAACAATGCCCGGCTTTACATAAAGGAGGTCAGTGAGAGAGAAGAGCAGGCAGGTCTCTGGAAGAGCCAGAACCGTAACCACCATGCCCAGCTGAATTACAAGCAGGAAAACTGACTGGGACCCAGGTGGGGAACACTTAAAGGAAATCAATGGGCCTACAAACAGATGAGAAAATGCTAATGAGAATGATACTCGCTGGTCCAGAGACGAACTGAGAAAATTTATTTTTAAGAGCTTTGAACATGATCAGACTATCTCTAATCATCATAACAAAGAGAAGTTCATCCGCTACCCATATTTCACCCTGCTCCCAGATATTTGAAGAGGGTAAGAGAGTATGCTCATATTTCTCTGTCCCTGATGCTCCAAAAGTTTACCCCTGAACTGTGTATGGATATTATAAGGCAGAATAGTGAAATGAATAGAGCATGGACTTGAAATCAGAGAATTAGAGTTTAAACCTAATGTTACAAATTCCCACTTGTGTGACCTTGGGCATATTCCTTCACCCCTCAGAGCTTCAGTATACACAGGCATTTTCAAAAGGAGACCAGACCTCCTTCACAGGACTGACCTCAGATTTAAATGAGGCAGGGACAGAGGCAGAGTTAGAGGGCTATGGAATACTCATATAGAGTATGGAAAATTCTTCATGATATGTTCTATGAAGGTCAGAATCCTAAGCACTTTATACACACACATTCATGCATAATTTTGTTAGATTAGTAAATCTGTCCTGAGATTGAATACATCACGATTTCATAGATGAGAAAATTGAACCTGATTTCCCAGAATTTCCTCTCTTTTTCCCAATGATGCCATACAAATCAGATAAAGACACACATAAAAAAACTATTGGCATGGAGTAATCAATTGTATGTATAATCTTTTTCATTGTCAACCAAGGACCTCAAAACTAGTAACCATCATTTCGAGAAAGGGAGACTCATGCCCTGGGAGTCTCTTCTTAATACCACACCAATTCCCAACCACTGCTTTTTATTTGCTTATTTGTTTGTTTCTCCCCTAGGAACTTGATCAACTTTGCTGTCTCACTGATACCACTGGCTTTACTAACCACTGGCCTCAGTCCAAGAATGGAATAGACACGGAATCCAATTAAATTTTTCCCTATGGAATAATCTGATAGTTTTCTTTGAAATGTCTAGAAAATCCCAAAAGGTAGACAAGGAACAAACAAACTGTTAGATCCTCAATGTAGTTGAGGTACAGCACAGATCAAAACACACACAAATCTATCTGCCATTATTTCTCTGTGAAATGATATAATCTTATTTTTCAGAAATGTAGAGCTGTCAAATTCCCTCACAATTGTTAAGAAGGAATCTCCAAATCTAAGACGTTCATCTCTCAGGTTCTTCCTTATGGAAAAATCATCATAACATCTATGGAAGTAACAAAAAAAGAGTTGCATATGCTGACGATATCCTAGAAGAAAACCAGTTGGCTGCCCTAACAGGCACCAAGCAAGTGACAGTAATTTGGGGAAACCAACATGGTTCGTCACTTAGATGTGACCCATCAACAGCTATTCCTGTCTCCATTTATTTCTATCCTGTTTCTTCTGCCTGAAGGATATTCTTTACCCAGTTGTTAAAAGAGAGCCACCATAAAGTGAATTGAAACATCTTCACTTAATTACTCCAAGGAGATCAGCATTGCCCATCTCAACAGAGTTATGTGACCTTTCTTGTCCCTTCAAGATCCTCAGACACAATAAGGTAATAGAAGACAGTGGTCTGGATTCCACAACCACTCAGACACAGGCTTGTGCAGTTGCTTTCTGTTTTTGTTTGGGGGATTATAGAGTTCAGTCCCTAAGCATGATTTTGAGGAATCTCTCCTAGAACAACAAAAACAAAAAGAAAAGAAAAGAAACCTCACTGAGACATATGGACTAATAACATTGACAATATCTGCCCTGTGAGATTTCCAGAAAAGTAGAAGCTTGAACCAAGCCCAAATCTAGCAAATTAGAATCTGTAAATTACCAAGATCTCAGGAGATATGTGCATATTAAAGTTGAGAAGTGCCTCGTGCTTGGGGCTCAGCCTTTAGCTAAAGTCAGTTAAGAATCATGCTACTAAATTAAAATGAGCCAAAAGAGAAAGCATGGCCTGGAAAATTGTGTCAAGAGTGTCCAGTACCATGGGATTGAATTAAAGGTTGGTGGAAAGCTGGAAAAAGGAAGGAGCACCTTTGATTTCATTCAGCAGAGGCTCTATGGCCTTTTATGTAGTAGGATTGCAGCCTTGTATGGAAGAGCCTCCTCAATGCTTGTAGCTGAGAGGCACTACCAAGAACAAGCCTTGCTTCCTTTCCTTATACCTGATTTTGTCAGTGGGAGTAGAGGGACAGGAAGGTCCCTACTCCTCCTCATCCTGCTGCAGAAAAAAAATCTTGTCCCTGCTAGCTGGCTCCAGGGCAAAACTCTTTCATTCTGGCCCCCTTCCTGGATGATTGGCCCATCTCACCAGTACTGAGTGTGGAGGTCGCTCGGCTGACAGGAGTTGTAAAGGTATATCCAGAAGCAGGTGTGTTTGGTTTATAGTTGCCATAGCTGATTCATCAATTGAGGCTGAGAAATAAACACTTGCCCATTCTGGCTGGAATTTGAGATAAAAATTTATGGCAAATGGGGGTGAATGGGGTTGAGGGATTCTGTGATAGTTGAGTTGTATTCATGCCATCAGGCAATTAAAACTTTTTCTACAACTGTTTTTTGTGTTTTTTTTTTAACGTTTTTTCTTTTTTTTTATTAATTAATTTATTTTTATTGTTAAATCATAGCTGTGTATATTAGTGCAGTCAAGGGGTACAATGTGCTGGTTTCATATACAATCTGAAATATTCTCATCAAACTGTTCAACGTAGCATGTAACTGTTGATTATCACGGAGGACTGACCCTGCAACCTACAATTACCACACTTCTTTAGCCACTGGCACCAACTCCCAGTTACATGTGACAAATGGGAGTCACTGGAGATGGATTAGATGGGGGAAAGGGGAGAAGAAGGCATAGAATTCCTCTCATGGTTCTACTTGCAGAGTTGTCTCTGGCAATGACTGTATCTCCTCACAGCTCAGCTCCATTAAGGAGTCCCTTTCACCAAATCTTCACCTCAGAAGGGGATTCCTTCCATGTCAGCTCTGTTTTAGCAAGGATCCTACTATAGTAATCCTTACTGTTTCCAAAGGTAACTCCACCCTTGGGTTCTGGTAACATGACCTCCTCCCAAACGCCCTCTACCACAGAGGCTTAGAGCTCTTTCCAAACCTTTTTAACTTGTTCCTCACATTAATTTCCTTCTACTGAATAATTTGGAAGGGGTTCCACTTGACTGGCCTCGTCCTGACTGGTACACTGTTCTTATATTCTATAAGCTCAAAGACCTAGCAGCTCTCTTTGGGAAATCTGGCCCAGATGGAAATGTCATTGAAATTACCTTTAAGGCTTAGAATGATATGATAGAATTTTTATTGCTAGAAAGAACTTTAGGCATCAGATAAGCCTGTCATTTCACGAACGAGGAGCTGCTTCTCAGATGCAGTAAGTTCCCTGCACAATCTCATACAGTATGTCTTTAAGAGGCAACATCAAAATGAGCTCTGCCCATGCCCAATGTGTTTGCACCGTCCTATTTTTCTTCTGTGGTATATTTTGCTGCCTTTGTGAGGCCTATGCATGGTTGATACCAAATGCTATATTTTGATATTAATAACATTTCAGTGCTTTTAGTCAAAGTTATGTTAGAGGAAATCAATGTGCAATTTTAGGGTTATGTGCTTTATATGTATATAAATTTATCTCAGATTTGTAGAAAAATATCCAATATAGTTGAATTTAACCATGAGAACCTGAATGAACAGTATGTGGGATGTTTGTTTTTATATGAATGAAGATAAGAGAGACTTATCTCTTAACTTTTAAAAGAAGAGTTAAAACATAAAAAATGACATAAAAGGAAAACAAAATAGCATAAAAGCCCTAAGATACCCAAGTGATAATTCTTAGTGGCAGATTTTAGGGGGAAGAAAATAACTCCAGAGTTAAGTAAACATGACAGGCAAGAATGTAGCAAAGGAATATTGGATTTAAAAGATACAACAATATTTAAGGGAAAAACATTGCTATGTAAACACTATAAGAAGTTAAAGGGAAATAAATGTTTACATTCTTTATAAGGCACAGTGTTGTAAATGATACAAAAAACCACCAAACTGAAAGGCTCAATTTAGGGAAGAGATCAATAAACAAGGTAAGAGAAATAAAGTAATAAAATTCTTCAAGTACATTTCTGACATTGACAGCAGTTCTGGACAGGTGGTATAATGTTAGAGTTAAAAGCATAAAATTCAGAATCAAATTACTTGGGCTCAAATATAAGGTCTCCCATTTACTTGTTGTATATATTTGTGAGGGTAGCCCAGAATTCAGTAAAAAAAAAAAAACAAAAACCCAAATATGTTTTGGTTCAAATCCAGAAGAAACTTATTTCTCACTTAAGGAACAGTCCAAGCTGAGTTTCCCTGATAAGAGCTAACTCAAGAATAGATTGTGGTATGCAGCTAGCCACAATGTGAGATCAAGGGCTAGTTAACTTTGCTAGGGTCCTAGGATTTTGCCTTCTGTCATACTGAGATCATTATAGTGTTCTTGTGTGTAAAATACTTGTAACACTAGTAAGCACTCAATAGGAGCCAGTTATTATTATTACTATTAGTCCAGATTGGCTATTTCCAAACTTCACCCTAATATTGATGACTCTTTCTACTCTATATCTGTAAAGATGCAGAAATGTCCACTGTACAAGTTTTATTTTCCAAAAGTCATGGTTCTTAAATGTCATATGCATAAAGCCCATGTTGCTGAGGTCCACTTAGAGAGCTTTTGATTCAGTGAGTCTGAGAAGGAGGCTAAGAATTTGCAATTTCAGCGAGTCTGAAGTGATCCTGATGCTCTTGTCTGGGAATCACACTTTCAGAACCAACACCCTTGCTGAGGACAAGAGATTGAAACAACTTAACCCTACAAAGGTTGATGCTTCGTTGACCAGAACTACTCAGGTCTGTCCCTGTCGTACTCGGGTTCCTTTGTCTTAGCCCAACTTCTTCTTTGCAAAGAGGCTCAAAGAATCAGTGTGCATCTTCTCATCTCCTTTTCTCTTCTGTGGGATCTTAAGTTTACACAAGAGAAATTTGCCTCTCTATAACTTAGTCACATATTAAACAATATTTATTTCCTACAGTCTTCAAATTGCAATATAGACATTTTCGTAAATTTGTGAATACATCATCCATATTATAATAGTTGTTTTAATATGACATCTCTTATTGCTTAGTGTACATTTGGCAATCTCCTCAACCCTCACTTTGCATGTGCTTATAGAATACAAACTAACTTTGATACTTGCTATGAAGATCAGATATAATGAGAATATCTCAGTGGAACTGTACTCTGCTTAAAAGACAAATTCTGTTTAAGCCTTTGGTGGCAAAATGGTGGCCAGTTTGGATTTGGCTGGAAGATACAGCATTTTTCCAGCATATTGATTGAAAATGTTTTCAATTTGAATGTTTAACAGGGTATGACTATTCCAGTTAGCCTCTGTCCTTACCACTCTCTATTGTATTACAATCTGCTTGTTCTCACTGGCCTGTCCCCAAAATATATTTGAATCTGTAAGCTTTGCTTCAGTGATTCTTATTAACTGTATTTATCATTCCCAGCTACTTTGCCTACTTCCAATTTCCCATAAGACTAAATTTACTCACTTATTATCTGGAAAATATAAAATGTGCACTAGCAGTCAAGCTTGCATTTCTACCACAGGCTCAGCTATCCTCAACTACCTGCATCCTCATCCATAAAATGGGAATAATGTTAAAACCCTCCAGGTCTTCTAGACAAGCTAATGGGCTAAGCAGATATAGGCAGCACCCCACCTTGTTAAAATTACATAGTAATTTTTGATGAAATAACTTCTAGAAATCTGAAAGAAATAGCTGATATCAAAAAAGAAAAGGAAATTTTCCTTAGACTAAGTCCCCATCACCTATTAGGGGTACCAAGATCAAACGCATATCTTAGGGGCTAGAGATCTAATGTTGGGCCATAAGGCTAAGTAAAAAAGGATGTCCAAGTCTGTGAAAATTTGCATTCATAGGCCCACAGTTTTGTTAGGCATGAGCCAATCAGTCTAGGCTGTAACTAGAACTGGGGTCCTTAGCTTGTGTCACATATGGATGGGGAAGAAAACAAAAGGTAGACTACAAAAATGAAGAAGAAATCCTGAACACAAAACTAATTAAGAATTTGACTAAAATCATTGAACCCAATGGGACTCTGATGGAAACATTTTGAACCATCCCGTCAAAGTGCCTACATGATACAAGGAACACAGGATTCTCACTGAAGACTAACCAACTGTGGATAAACAAAATGTACAAAGACATACAAACACAGCAGCCTATACAACAGGAAGAAAATGCAACTAATCAGAGAATCCATATCTGACAAACTAAAGGAAATAGAGCAACTTTAAAGGACCTTAAAATAGATTTTAATATTTTTTTAATTAAGAAAACTCATGAAACAAGAATAGGACATTATAGAAAAAAGAACAAGTCAATATAAAATAGAATTATATCTCTATTCGAATATTAACAATAGTTAATCTTTAAATGTTTTAAAATATGCAACAGGTGCTTAGACAGAAACTAGACACAGTTGAAAGAGAATGTCTAAATTTGAAAATACATGGGGAAGCCACCCAAAGCACAGTACAAACAAGTGAGATGCAAAATATGTGAAGGAAGTTAAAAGAAATGGATGATAAAAAATAAAGAATCTAAGTTAAATCTGAAGAGATAAGTCAGCCTCATGTATTTGTGCCATATTTTACAACTAAATAATCAGTAAAAATTTGATGCATATCGCCCCCTGTTGGGTAAAGAAAAAAGAAAAAAAGTAGTAGGCTCTGACTTTAAAAAACATTAAATAGGTAACAGAACAATGCTGGTAGTAACAGTAATCATATTAAAATCATAACCTTTGGGCTGAAATTAAGGAAACTCTGAAGAGTACATGTAATAATTTCAGATTTTAAAAAGGTTTTCTAAGCCAGGCACAGTGGCTCATGCCTATAACCCTAGCATTCAGGAAGGCCGAAGGGGTAGGATCCCTTGAGCTCAGGAGTTCCAGACCAGCCTGAGCAAGAGCAAGACCCCATATCTACTAAAAAAAAAAAAAAAGAAAACTAGCTGAGTGTGGTGGCAGGAGGCTGAGGCAGGAGGATCACCAGATCCCAAGAGTTTGAGGTTGCTATGAGCTATGACACCACAGTATTCTACCTAGGGTGACAGAGTGAGACTCAGTCTCAATATAAAATAAAATAAATAAATAAATAAAAAGATTTTCTAAATTTTACAATTGCCTTTTCCTCTGTAAGTTTCAAAAGAAGCAGCGAAGGAAGACACAGTATGTACTTCCACAAAGACAGTATTGCAAACTCTATGTATAAATATGTAGGCTTAGATATTATTTATAATAAAGAAAAAAACAATGCAATTGATAACCTGGAGGATGGTGGATTATTTCTCAATATCCAAACTGTTAGAGCCAATTTATATTTCAAGACCCTTACTTGATTATGTTGCCTCCATTTGCTTGTCCACAGTGGGACACATTTTATCAAGCTCATAAGCCAGAACAAAACCGTTTATGGTCTTTACCAATCAGGGTGATGAAAATAGAGAACCATAGCAGGGCCAAAAGCCCCGCTGTGCATAATGAAGCTGTGAAATTGCAATTCTTCTCTCTAGATACCCCACCTGCCTCCCATAGCCAAGGGCTGCTCATTCCCTTCTGCCTGACCTACCTGCCCTTGCTGGTGAGGATCTCTGCACCTGCCCTTTCCAACCTTCTGCTTGTCTCTACAGATGGCAAGAGACAAGGATATCAAGGAAATAAAGCTGTAATAACACCTATTACCAATGCGCTCCTAAGGGAAAACAAACAACAAAACTCTAATCATGCCATTTCCACTGGACTCAGCCCCGACAGTCTCCTTTTTTGACAGGCTGTCCACAGCATGTTGATTTTATGGAGAATAAACCAGAATTCAATTTAACAAAGTCATGCCCAAGACCCTTAACCGTATGAGGCATAGGAGGGTAGAGAAAGGAGCAGATTGTGAGAGAAATTTGAGCTCAGCTTCAGTTCAGCAAAGCTTTCTGATTTTCAGTTTTTTTCATCTTTAAAATAGGAACATTTACAGCGTAACACAGATGTAGGGGTTATGTGTTATTTGTAAAGCATCAGAATGTATTATGCTTGAAGGAGCTACCTACTGCCTGTGACGAGCTAGTTGTTCAATAGTTTCCACAGTGATGAGGTAGCATGAGAGCACATCAGAGTCTTAGTCTGCTCAGTCGCCATAACAAACTACCATACACTGGGTGATTTAAACAACAGAAGTCTATTTACCTACAGTGTTGGAGGGCAGAAGTCTGCAACCAGAGTGCCAGCATGGTGGTTCTAGCAAGGGCTCTCTTCCTGCCCTGTAAAGACTGCCTTCCTGTATTCTCATGTTGTAGAAAGAATGAAAACAAGCTCTCTGGTGTCCCTTTCTATAAGGACGCTAATCCCTCATGACCTCATCTAAGTCAAATCATATTCCCAAGTTTCCCTCTCCAAATACCACCACCTTGGAGATTAGAACTTCAACATATGAATTAAGGACAGACACAAACTTTCAGTACATCACCCTGCTCCATCTTCCATTCAACCTTAACCCTTGACACCAGTGTTAAATACTTTTATACTGAAACAAGAAATGAAGATATTCAGATAGTAAATTTGAGAAATCTAAAAACCTTCCTTGAATCATATTCCATTTAGTAGTATCTCTAAGTCTTCTAATGAGTATGCACCATTAATGTCTCTACTCAGCTGATGAGATACTCCCTCATTACAATTCAGGGTGGACAGTAAGCGGGGGTCACGTATTGTTCTAGTGCACAATGACTGCAGTTCACATTAGAGAAAAATCCCACAAAAATAAAATCAGTTCTTCTACTGTCAATTTATATAACCCAAACTCAGTGCTGAGAACTGAAATAGGAGTGTTTCCGCATCTCTCTAGAAAAGCCTCATGTAAGATGGAATGGATTGAATTGTGTCCTCACAAAAAGATCCATTGAACTCCTTAAGCCCCAATACCTAAAAATGAGACTTTATATGGAAATAGGGTCTTTGAGATGTAATTAGTTACGATGAGGTCATACTGGAGAACAGACCCTTAGTCAAAAATGATGACCGTGTGAGGACACACCCGGTGGACCCCACAGGATGACAAGAGTTTGGAAGGGAATGCTGAGGTTTGCTGGAAAGTCATCAGAAGCTAGAAAGAGGCAAGAAAGGGTCTCCTAAAGGTTTTACAGAGTGCATGGCACTGCCAACAAATTGGTCTTAGACTTCCAGCCTCCAGAGCTGTGAGACAGCAAATCTCTGTTATTTTAAGCCCCCTATTTTGTGGTGTGTAGTTACCAGAGCCCTAGAGAAAATGACCTCTGAGTAATATATCCCAGGGGCTCAAGTGAGCAAAATGTTCCCTGCCTTACATTGGGTGATAAATCTACTATAAGACAGTAAAAAGTAATTCCATTTCTACTTTTAGACTATGCTGGGTAAAAAGCAAATTGAAGACAAAGGGATAGGGCTCTGAGTCCTTCCAGTGGATTGGAGGGTTTTGTCTTTTAGAAAAAAGCTTTCAGGAGATCCCAAGGGCAGTTCTTGGTAGGAGAAGTTCTCTCCCTCACACAGATCCCTTCCAACTCAGACCCTGTGATTCTCAGAGATGGGCAGCTTTGTAGAACACCGCTTGTGTCTGTCCCTGCACAGAGTATTCCGTCTAACGGAGGATTCTGATTGTTCTGAAGGTTCTGAATGATTTCTTCAGTTAGTGCTTATGGTGACCACAGACAGCGGGGGGATCGGAGGTTACCTCTTTCTCAGCTACCCCGAGCATCGGGGTTTACCTGCCTGCTCTCCGCCTGGCCCCTCAGCCCGAGCCACCTACACCTCGTTCCTCCTCTTCTGCCGCTGGGTATCGCCTCCTAGAGAGAGTGACCTGCGAAGTTCGAAAAATGAGTCCTTCTCCTCAGTCTGGTTCATACTCCTGGTACCCTACATTTTCACTCACATGAACTCACCAGACCTCTTCCCTGAAACCCCAGACTGACTTTGAGCTTGGTTCCTCCGGTTTCACTAGACTCCTCTGCTGGGGCTGCGTGTCCAGCGCGCCTCACCCACCGTCGACTCCCACCTGTCCGGTCCCATCTGTCATCTAATCCCCTGCCCACTGCTCGGAGGGTTCTTGGCCTTGGCTTTCTGGCTCCTTGCGTTGTATCCTCCAGATCCTCCTCTTCATTGGTTTATGCTGACACTGAAATAGCATCCACATTCTTCTTTTACGAATGCCCTCATGAGATAATGATGTTTACAGCCTCAGAAGCACACTTGTGACTTGTGGCTGGAATATGCAGGGATTTAGTCCATCACAGGCAGTCATCGTGCCCCTGACGTGAATATCTAGAGGTGTAGGTGGGCGTAAAGACAAACATAACAGAAGCCTCCTTTCTGTTGTTGAGATGGAGAAACGATGCAATGCCCCTGCTGACTGAACACTTTATCTCTTGGACTAACCTCAGATAAAGGTGAATGTCTCCTGAAGGGTTAAAAAGAAAAAAAAAAATAGAACAAGGATAGAGAGCTGACCATTTCTAAAATGTCTTCTTTATTTGTTCATTTCTCTGCCCACCCATGCTTCCCCATGCCCAGCTGTACTGCCCTAATAACCTATTGGAGAAAATTTTAGTGGATCACTTCTTAAAAAATGACAAACTTATACACTAATTGCTGTGGACTGAATGTGTCCATCCCAAATTCCTATGTTGAAGTTCTAATCCCAAACGTGTGGTATTTGGTGGTGGGACCTCAAGAGGTAACTAGGCACAGCCAAGGTCAGGAGACTGCAGCCTTGGTGATGAGAGGTGTCCTTACAGAAAGAGGAAGAGACCAGAGTTCCCTCTCTCTCCGGTGCAAAGATACAGAAAGAAGACAGTGAACTGTGAGCCAGGAAGGGAGCAGAACCCAGTCACTCTGGCATCCTGATCTCAGAATTTCACCCTGAGAAATCAGTGTTTGCTGTTTAATCCCCCCTCCACCCCCCAACCCATATATGGTATTTTAACAACCAGAGCTGTCTATGGCATTAAGAAAATTCTTTTACACAAAATCAAATTATTAAAAGCTATTTTAATATAAAATCAGAGTAAGGAAATGGCGGCACAGATAACTAAGAAATTTTTCTGGATGGTGGGGCTGACAATCCTATAAACAAGCATTGAGTTGACGAACCGCTGCTATGATCAAAAGGCATCACTCTATGCTCTCTGAACTTGGAGACACTGGAAATGTATGGAAGGCTAAGAAAGGCAGATGTCACAAGGTCAATGGGAAGACAAACACATTTTGGATCAACCCATTTTCCCCTAGTGAAGTCCTTTCTCATATTGTTTTGCACTACTTTGCTCCTTTCCTCCAGAAGCGACAGAATCAACCCAGGTGTTTTATGGCCCAGCTGACTAGGTGAGGGCAGCCAGACTCAGCCAAGGACTTCTCAACATTTGAGTTGTGGCTGTAAATCTAGCTCACTCCTGAGATAAAGTGTGAGGATGTGAAAAGATGCAATCTTCAAAAGAAGGCATCGATTTAAAGATTTTCCTCTATAGTATATGTTCTGGTTTAAAATTTCATTCTTCATCTAGAAATAGTTTTGTTTCCAAAAGTTTAAAGAGTGAAACTTGCTGTTTTCAAATGTCCCTCAGTCCCATTCAATCTCTTAGGTTATATAGCTGGATATCTGATTTGTAATCATTTATCACTTTAATAGGAAAGGCCTAAAGGGGGGGAAAGAGTACTTGTTAGGATTTATTTTATTTATTGTAAGAGGTTCTAGCCCCTCGGTGCCAGAAATTGTCTCTTTAAGCTCATACTCCTAAGTCATATTTAATTTACTTCAGAAGCAATACATATTTTGTGTCACATAGTCTATTTAGCCAAGTTGGGTTGTTTTACTGCCCAAGACTATTTGTTTCTGTGATATATACTCACTCACAAAATTTGAAGGACTCCTCTTACTATATAGTATTTTTATACAACCCTTGTTTCATTCACAATAAATTTCTGAAAAGTCATATACAACTTAGGGATTTATTTTTTAAAGAGCTATTATTTTATATTCAGATAATGAGATTGATTAATAGAATTAATTCTATTAAATTAATAGAATTAATGACTTTTATATATTAAAACCATTCACAAAGTTTCTAAGCATAGGAGTTCATGTACACCTTGTGATAGGTATTATACCTATTACCAGGAACTGAGGTTATGGGTGGTACAGTCCCAAAGATTACACTGGCATTTAGGATATAAATCTATGCTTTTTCTTGTTTTTTTCCCTACCTTATAGAATCTTGAGTTTTCATCTTTTCACATTGGTTTAGGCTGTGATAGTCTTTTCCAACATGTTACAAACACTAATCCATAAAGAAGTATGTATATTGGGCAGCGCCTGTGGCTCAAAGGAGTAGGGCGCCGGCCCTATATGCTGGAAGTGGCGGGTTCAAACCCAGCCCCAGCCAAAAAAAAAAAAAAAGAAGAAGAAGAAGTATGTATATTAATGATGCAATTAGTGGGATCTTGGAAGCTGTGATCTAACAGACAGATCAAGTCTGGGGGAATGCATAGAATCCAACTGAGTAACTCTTTTATTTTCTGACAAATAAAACTTGCATATAATTATTGTGTACACCTTGTTGTTTTGAAATGTGTAATATTGTGAAATGAATAAATAAAGCTAAATAACATATTCATTACTTCACATACTTGTCATTTCTTTTGTGGTGAGAACACTTAAATCTACTTGAGCCATTTTCAAGAATAAAATACATCGTGACAAGGCTACACAATAAAACTCTTAAACTTATTCCTTCTAGCTACCCACCTGAAATTTTATATCTTTGTCTAACATCTCTCCACTACCCCCCTCAACCACCTGAGCCCCTGGAAACCATTATTCTACTCTCTACTTCTCTGAGATCAGTTTTCAGATTCCACATATGAGTGAGCTCATGTGGCATTTGTCTTTCTGTGCCTGGCTTATTTCACTTCACCTACTGTCCTCCAGGTTCATCCCTGTTACCCAAAGGACAGAATGTCCTTCTTTGAAAAGGCTGAGTAATATTCCACTGTATATACATGTGCCCGTTTTCTTCATCCGTTCATCCACTGATGGGCATGTAAATTCATTTCATATCTTGGCTATTGTGAAAAATGCTGATTTCAGGTCATTTTAATATCCATAAAAGAGCGATGGCCAATCAGAGAGGAAGAATATAAAAATAACCCATCATTCAAATAGGGAAACTGTTGAAGGAATTATCTACCACCTCGTGGAAATTCTGCAAACTCAAATCAAGGGAAAAAGCCTTTGGTAAAATGTAACTTAACATCAATAAAAACTAGATGAATTTGATGTGTTTAGGATAAGAATTGCTGTTGTAAAAACAACCAAAGTGTATGTTCTCTCAGGGATGCAAGACAAGGTCCATTAGGTGCTCCAATTCTTGTGAAATGGTAACCCCAACCACCTAGAATGGTTAAGCTATATAATTAATAGGAAAGTATTTTTCAACCCTAACAAGACTCAGAATTAGGTATATAGATGATTACATTTACTTTGTACTTTGGAAGGTTTCACAAAGTCAGGGAATAAAAGAATTTAAATGTACCATAAAGGGTTTAAGGGAATTTAATAGACAGTTATAAATTGAACTGATTAAATAAGCTTATTCATTTCAATTTGAGATGATTGAATGTTATTAGCCACCACCCATAGTGATCTTTAAAAAACATTGATACATTAAATTTGAATGCTTAAGGAAAATTAGGTTTTAAACTATTATTTTAATAAACTGAATTCTAATGTAAAATTTCAAGGAACAAATATCCATTTATTTATTTATTTTTTCTGCTCACAAAAGCTTTTTCTCTAACCCAAGTAGGAATGTAATAAAAAGAAAATTCAGATACATACACAAAATTTTTGTCAGGAAAATATCTGCCTGTTCCATGTTGAGTAAATACCCATATGGGACGCCCATAATCTGAGGGGCCACCTGGAGCCAGCAGTAGCCAGGCTCCTAGGGCAGGGAGAAGGGGGGCAGAGAAGCTATTCCTTGATGTCTCTGAGTCTGAAGAGAACACCACACTGATTATATTAACAACAGAGATGGCTGAGGAAGAGGTGGGTACAGATGGATACGCTCCTTGTGAAAGACAAAATGTACCAGATAATTAAGGGGATGATTTTATTCAGACTCTTGCATTAGGAGAAGAACATCCATTAATGACAAATAGCTCCAAGAAGAGAGAAAGAAAACCTCAAGTTTTATCAATAGATCACAGAAAGTTGCCGAGGAAGGGTAGAACTAGGTCATATTTTGGAATAGGCCAGCGCTGGGGAGTCCTAGTTATTAGCATAGCTATTTTTCAGGACAAAAAAGGGATGAGGGGGGAATTTCTCAACTATCTTTGTATTATGGGAGCCCAGAACTTAGATAAAATTTAACACTGTTATAAATAGACCCATGGAGAACTGAATATTTAATTATATTTGTGACTTTAAAAATCAGTGCCCTGGAAAAAGCTGACCATTTCATTTTTGCTTCCTTTCCTTCCTTCTTTCTTTCCTTTTATCACTATGAAAATGTATCACTTGAAATACTTTTCACACAAAAACACATACAAAACAAAATTTCATGTAATTTTTCTGCATTCAAATTAACAATGTGTATGCCCTATCATGAAAAATTCTGGTTTTTATTCTAAGATTATATTTTCTCTTATTAAGAGAAGGTATAAAATTTTCCTTATTAAAATTTCTTATTTATGAAAGGATGGTTACATTTGTTGATGGAAAAGAAGCTATACTCTGTAAAATAATTTAAAAAGTTTTATTCTGACCTAAATTTGAGGACCCTGATCCAGAGCCACACCCAAGAAGCTTTTTGCAAGTGGACTCTCCCGGTGGTGGGATTATAGTTTGGTTTTATACATTTTAGAGAGATAGAAATTATAAGTGAGATCATAAATTAATATGTGGAAAACATACATTGGTTTGGCCCAAAAGGTAGAACATTTGGAAGCAGGGGTAAGGGGGTGCTTACAGATCGTATGTGGATTTAAAGTTTCTTTAGCTGACAATTGGCTGAAAGAGTTAGGGTCTGTCTTAAAGACCAGGAGTCAATGCAAAGGAATGCTTGAGATGAAGAATCTGTTAGTACCAGACAGACTCAAGTGGTTTGTTGTGTATATGGAAGACCTGCAGATAAGTCTTGCATAGCCTTAAAGCCTATTAATGAGTCACAGAGGACATCTCTAAGAAGTGGAGGGGGGTGATAAGGCATGTCTGATCTCTCCTTTATAAGGCAAGCATCTCATATTTAGGGATCCTCTTGGCCAAGAGGGAGTCCAATAGGTCGGACGCTTAGGGGTAGCCTTAAGATTTTATGTTAGTTCAAATATTTATGTCATTTCTTTTAAAAATAAAACAGGTTAGGGCGGCGCCTGTGGCTCAAGGAGTAGGGCGCCGGTCCCATATGCCGGAGGTGGCGGGTTCAAACCCAGCCCTGGCCAAAAAACCACAAAAAAAATAAAATAAAATAAAAAATAAATAAAAAAAAATAAAACAGGTTAATAGCCATATGTGTGTCCTCATTTTTTGTTTATTAATTTAGTCATTTAAATCAAGAAGTATGGGAGACATTCTGTAAAGTAATGCAGTAGGTGGCAAAAAGCCTTAAACTTTCTCAAAATGCCTTCCTAGAGTGCTCTTTTATCATGCAAATATTCTAGGAGGATTAGCACGTTGTCATCAACACTTTAGTGTAGAAAAGTTTTCCTAACAACTCCCATCTGGGTTGATTTGGGGCAGTTAGAGATAACACAGAATGTTTTCTGAGGGTAAAGGGAGAAAAAGGAAAGAGTCACCTCAAGAGGGCGCTGAAGAACACTTATAATAGACACGCCTGACATTTATTACAATTTTGCCAAAGGCCATGTTTAGGCACTACTTAGCTGCAATGTAACTTTTTTGAGACAGTCTGTCACCTGGGCTAGAGGGCAGGGGCATCGTCACAGCTCACTGCCACTTCAAACTCCTGGACTCAAGTAATCTACCTGTCTTAACCTTTCAAATAGCTGGAACTACAGGGGCCCACCACAACATCCAGCTATTTTTTCTATTTTTTTGGTAGAGATGGGATCTTACTCTTGCTCAGGCTTAAACAATCTTCCCTCCAGGACCTCCCTGAGTGCTAAGAATACAAGCCTAAAATTTAACATTTTTAGTCTTTTTTACTATCTGCACAGCAAACAATGAAATTGTTCAAGTTAATTATCCTCTATTTTTACAATAGGAAATTACAGGTGAAGGATCCAGCCCAGGAAAATCAGATAAGGAGCAAAAGACAGAACGGGTTTTGGTCATGAACACTGTGAACCAAATTATAGGTAGGTAGAATCTGCCTTCCTTGGGCAGTCTGCCTGCAGACGGCTGGGTCCTAACGTGGACCATGGCTAGAGACAGACAGCTGATGTCAGATACCTTCGTGGTGAGCAGGACTGGGCACTAGCATTTAGCAATGATTAGAAGTACAGGTCAGTCAGTGTTGGGTAGGTGAAGTACAAAGAACTACAGTGGGAGACTTAGGATGGCACCTTCCGAGGGAAATGTATAGAATAAGAGAAACTTTACAAAGATCTAGACAACAAAACCAAAAACCAAGAAATGCATTCAGGCCAAATAAAACGAAAAGGAAATCCAGTTAACTATAACACACAGCCTGTGAATTAGAACCCCACTACCAGTCAGAATAAGACCAACAACATAGCTGGCTTAAGGCAAAATCTACAGGTCTCCGAGTATCTGTATTCTTCTCATTAGTAGTCACATCCTAATACTTCGGTAACATTAGAGTGGGGCTAGGGCTTTTAGTAAAGATGACTCAAATTAAGGGAAAAGAGGGAAATTGTCACAGAAATAAACAAATGTTTGGAAAGTCAGAGCAATGCGGCATTCCATTTGTGCACCTGGGCAGGGCTCTAAAGAAGATAACTGGGCAGCTTTGATGGTCATTAATTGAAAATAAAAGATTGCTAGGTACTACCCGAGTTGCGAATTCTTTGTATATTTTTGATCCAAGAAAGTAATTACACTCAAAACACAGGAAAATCCAAGACAGGTGGGAAAGGAAGAGGAAGCACCCAAATGGAGTGAGGAGATAGGACACAGTTCAGGATTACGCTCCCAGGTGCTGAGATACATTGGGAGAAAGGAAACATCAGTAAAAATAAGCAATATGATATCTCAGAGATATCCTAATGTCCTAAGCATCTTGACCAAATGCCCAAGTGATGTCTATGACTATATTTTTTTCTACTGGGAGCCAAGCTATTTCTATAAAAACTTTTCTCTAAAAGAAATGATTGAAGAAAAAACAAATACAGTTGGCTATGGTTAAGTATACAGCCTTTCCCCCCATGTATTTGATATTTCCCATGATATTTTAAAGAATTCTGCAGTTATTAAAGCTTTCTTCTTAGTTTAACACCTGAAAGATAATGTACTCTTGAGCTGATTGAAATGAGCAGGCCCCAGAAGCTCTAAATGTGTCTATCATGCCCTTTAGCAAATATAATATTACGTGCATTGAAGCCATAATTTAATCATATCAGTTTAGGTTTCTAGTGCATTAAAACATGAGAGGCTGCGTGCAACCTACATATAAGAAAAATTGCACTAAGAATTACCTTCCCTGCCTCCCAAAGTCCAAATTCTTTGACTGACTTGATATTACCGAAGACAGACTGGCAGAAGAAAGAATGGAGGGGAAATAAAGTTCTTGAACATCTCATATGTAATAGAATGTCAAGGCTCATCTACTTATAATGTCTTCATTTATTTTTCACCTCTCATTTATTCCAGAATGATTGAATTATCTCATGGGATTCTCATAAAGCATTTCTATATGTATTATCTTATTTATTCTTTCTTACGTGCCTCTGGGTCAGATGTGCTTATTCCAATTCTACTGATGAGAAAACTGAGATTTAGACATATAACAATTAATTAGCATTGAAAAGAAATCACAATTAATTAGCATTGGAAAGAAAATATTGTTAAATCTAAAATTCCCTATTTTTCAAGCATCTGGCTGTTTTTTGAGAAATCAACTCTCCAAAGCAGGCATTTGCACACAATGGCCAGCACAAATATGGAGTAATTTTCTGTATTACATTCATCACTGATATCAGAAAAACCATCAGAAAATTATATGATAGAAATGAACTTAATTTTTAGTGTCTTTTCAATTCCATTTCTTCCTCCTCTGATATTATGATATAATAAGAAATGTGTATTTGGTCTTCATCCCCCGTTCCTTATATAAGACCTGTCTCCACCCCTAAAACCCTTGTAGACTTGCTAGTGATAGGATCGAGAGGAGCATGGAAGCCCCCACAACCACACTGGAGTCTGTGCTCACGAGGGTACTATTGGAGGATGGGAACTGCTTGCCAGAGGAAACAAGTATGTGATTACAAGGCTAGGATGGTCAGCCCCATCCTCCCTCTGGTGACAGAGGCAGGGGCTGGAGATCCAGCCCAATCATCAATGGCCAACAATTGGATCAAGTATGCCTGTGTAATGAAGTCAGGTTTGATGACACATGCAGGTGCAGAGAGGGTGGGTCGCATGCCCAGAGAGGGCATGGAGCTCTCTGCCTTTCCTCCACCTCGCCTGATGTACCTCCTCATCTAGCTCTGTATTCTTTGTAATTTCTCTTACAACGAATCGGTGAACATAAGCCAATGTTTTCCTGAGTTTTGTATGCCACTTTACCAAATTATTAAACCCAAAGAGGAAGTCTTGGAAACCCAGATTTATTGCTGAGAGCTCAGAAGTGGCATATAAATGAGAGTTGATTTGTGGGACGAGCCCTTAGCCTGTGGGGTCTTCAGTAACTCCAGGTAGTTGGGGTTAGAATTAAGTTAAATAGAAAGATATCTAATGATTTTCTGCCAAGAATTGGAGAATTGGTTGATGTGGAGGAAAAAAATCCCACAGCTGTGTTTTTTTTTTGTTTTTTTTTTTTTGTTTTTTTACCTTCCCTCTCCCAATTCACAGATCAATGAAGCATTTTCTGAATTTTCCTGCCTGCCCTCTCCCCACTTCTCCTCTACACTGTACCCACTATACCCACTATATATACAGCCTGACACCAGTATATTGGTTATTAGTTAGCTTTAGGCTTGGATACATATAACAAGAAACCCAAACGACATGCTTAAATAAGACAGGAGTTTATTTGAATCACATATTATTGAAAGCCACAGTAGGGTTTCCAGGGCTCGTCTAGCAGCTTCACAGCACCACCCATGACCCAGGCTTCTTCCACAATTGTCCTGAAACTTCTCTGTCCTGTAGATTCCCATCCCCAAATATGCCCCAAGGTCAGCATGCTCTCTGGAGCACAGATTAACACGTTCCTATTCCTAGTTAAATACAAAACTTCTGTAAAGGAGTAATCCCAGAAATCCCTCCCAACATCTTTTGCTTAGACTTATGTATTAGTTTTCAAGGGCTTGTGTAATAATGTCAAAACTGGGTGTATTTAAACATCAGAAAATTATTTTCTCACAGTTTTAGAGGTTTGAAGTCCACAGGTCTCGGGAGAGCTATTGCTCCCTCTGTGTCCCTGGGTACAATTCTTCCTTTCCTCCTCCTGGCTCCTCTGGTGGTGGCTGGCAATCCTTGGTGTTCCTGGGTGTGCAGCTCCATCACTCCAGGCTCTGCCTCTGTCCTCACATGGCCGCCTCCCCTTGTCTCAGCAGGTCTGTGCTTTTTCTCCTCTTCTTATAAGAACACGAGCCATTGCATTGAGCTCCCTCCCACACTCTAGTGTGACATCAACTTTACTTATTACACCTGCAAAGACTCTGTTTCCACATTCCAGTGGTTTAGAATTGACCATATCTTTTCTGGGGGCAAAACTCAACCTCTTAAGAACTATGAAGCAACTTGGGAGTCTGAAGCAGGAGAATTGCTTGAGCCCAGGATTTCTACACTGCGGTGAGCTATAATTGCACCATGGAACTCCTATCTTGGTGACAGAACAAGATCCTATCTCAGAAACAGGAAAAATCAAACAACAACAACGAAACAAATACCATTTGTCTTTGAACATATATAGAACACTCTACCCAGTATATAGTATATAATACAACATTACTAAGTTTTTTTTTTGTTTTTTTTTTTGGCTGGGGTCCGGTTTGAACCCACCACCTCCAGTATATGGGGCCGGCGCCCTACTCCTTTGAGCCACAGGCACCACCCACGCTAAGTATTTTTTTTAATGAACAAGTAAATGAGTGTTCTAGAACTATGTCAATGAGAACTCAGAGCATACAGTCAGCAGTTGGGCTTGCCCAGCTGGACACACAAAACTTAAAGCAAAGGTTTTAACCAGGATACCCGGAAGACAACACAAAAATCCATGGTGTGCACTAGAGTTTTTTTCTAATTTTTAATTCATTGGCAACTTTTAAACAAAGGTAGATTTCAGATAGAAATTTGGATTTCTAACTTAAAAAAAAACAAAAAACCTGAAGATACGGTAGTGTTGAACACACATAGCTAAATAACAATTATGGGCTGAGTCTGAGTACGGACTATCCACTTTAGGTGGGCTGAACACACACTGTTTTTTTCAATAGCCCCTCTTCATAAATGTATGCCTTTTTCATGAACTCTCAAAGCATTTTGCTCTTGGCCTAAAGTTATCTAGAAAGCTTAATGTTGGTGATGGCATATATAAAAATGTCCTCCATTTAAAAATATTCATGTTTTTTATTTCAAATTAATATGAGGGTACAAATATTTAGATTACACTGTTTTCAATTCTAAGGTAAATTTCAAGTTGTAGTCAAGCCCTTCACCCAGAGGTCATGCTGAACACCTTCACGTTGTGCACATTAGGTGAAATCCAACCAATCTCCCTCCTCTGTCCCTCCCTCTCTCCTTCCTCTCCCCTCCCACTTGCTAGGCTGTATTTGTGTTTCAGCTTCCCTGTGGGCATGTCATTGCTTATATATTGGTCTCATATTAGTATTGAGTACATTGGATTTTTTTTCCATTCTTGTGACAAAAAGAATGTGTTTCACCTCCATCCAGGTAAACACCAAAGATGTAAAGTCTCTGTCTTTTTCATGGCTGAATAGTATTCCATGGTACACATATACTATAGTTTGTTAATCCATTCATGGGTTCATGGGCACTTGGGTTGCACGTCTTGGCAATTGTAAACTGAGCTGCAGTTTACAATTTACTATATTTATACCAAGCTATAAATACCAAGTAAATTTTTATACTATATTTATACCAAGCTGTACAATTTACTTTATTTATACCAAGCTACATTTACTCTGATGTAAATGTCCTTGGTATAAAATGATTTTTGTTCTTCTGGGTAGATACCAAGTAATGGGATTGCAGGATCAAATGGAAGATCAACTTTTAGTTCTTTAAGAATTCTCCATACTTCTTTCCATAAAAGTTGTATTAATTTGTAATCCCTCCAGTAGTACAAAAGTGTTCTCTTCTCTTCACATCCACACCAGCATCTACAGCTTTGGGAGTTTGTGATGTGGGCTAATCTTACTAAAGTTAGTTGATATCACAGGGGGTTTTGATTTGCATTTCTCTGATGATTAGAAAGGAATGAACATTTTTTTCATGTGTTTATTGGCCATTCATCTGTCATCTTTGGAGAACTTTCTGATCAAGTCTCTTGCTCACTTATAAATGGGGTTGTTCTTTTCTTATTGATTGAGTTCTCTGTAGATTTTAGTTATCAGGCCTTTGTCAGATTTGTAACATGCAAAAATTTTCTCCCATTCTGAAGGCTGTTTTCTTTAGTTGTGGTACCCTTAGCCATGCAGAGGCTTTTTAGTTTGATCACATCCAATTTATTTATTTTGGTGTTGTTTCAATTGCCAAGGGGGTCTTTTTCATAAAATCTTTTCCAAGATCAATTGTATCAAGCATTCCCTCACACTGTCTTCTAGAATTTTTTTTTTTTTTTTTTTGTAGAGACAGAGTCTCACTGTACCGCCCTGGGGTAGAGTGCTGTGGCGTCACACAGCTCACAGCAACCTCTAACTCTTGGGCTTACGTGATTCTCTTGCCTCAGCCTCCCGAGCAGCTGGGACTACAGGCGCCCGCCACAACGGCTGGCTATTTTGTTGTTGTTGTTGTTGCAGTTTGGCTGGGGCTGGGTTTGAACCCCCCACCCTCAGCATATGGGGCCGGCGCCCTACTCACTGAGCCATAGGCGCCGCCCATCTTCCAGAAATTTTATTGTTTTGTGTCTTAAATTTAAATATTTTTTCCAGGGAGAGCAATTTGTGTAAGTGGTGACAAGTGAAGGTCCAGTTTCAGTCCTCTACTTGTGGCTAAGCTGTTCTCCCAGCACCATTTATTAAATAATGATTCTTTCCCCCCGTGCATGCTTTTGTTTGGTTCACCAAAGATCAGATGGGATTCATTTCTATGTTCTCTATTCTATTCCATAGATCTATATCTTTATTTTTGTGCCAGTACCATGCTTCTTTGATCATTATAGATTTGCAAAAATATTATATTCATTAACAAATAATGAAACACTGTAACAATGAATGTATTACATGGGAAATAACAACTATCTATAAATCGCATAACATGCATATTTTAAGGGGATCATTTTGGCTGCTGTTTTGACTATTGAGTTAGACTAAAGGAAGGAAAGTGGGGAATTTTACTTGAGAAGAATGTCCAAATAGGAGACATTATTGATTTGGACCAAGAAATGCAATGGAAATGATAAAGAGTCCTCAGATTTGAAATCTGTTTTAAGATAGAATTTACTAATGGATATGTGACATGGAAGAGAAAGAAGTGAAAGAGGACTCTAAGGTTTTTGACTAGAGAAACTGAAAGATAAAGCTGCCATTCACTAAGATGGAAAAGACTAAAACAATTGAATGGGGAACAGGCATTATTCACAGTTCTGCAGAGGAACAGAAACAAGGATGGATGGATAGATAGATAGATAAAGAGACTTATTATAAAGTATTATCACACACATTTATGGAAGCAGGGAAGTTCCACCATCTGATGTCTGCAATCTGGAAACCCAGGAAAGCCAGTGGTGGTGTTTAAAGGCCTGACAGCTGGAGAGCTAGTGGTGGGGATCTAGGATGGATCTGAAGGCCTGAGAACTAGAAAGTGTCAAAGGCAGGATAAGATTGGTGTCTCAACTCACACAAGCAGAGACCCAATGTAACCTTTCTTTGCCTTTATGTTCTATTTAGGCCCTCAACAGATTGGATGGTACCCACACACATTGGGTAAGACCATCTGCTTTCCTCAGCCCACCAATTCAAATGCTTATCTCTTCTAGAAATACCCTCCCAAACACAAACAGAAATAATATTTAACCAACTATTTGAGCAACTCACAGCCCAGGCAAATCAACACCGAAAATTAACTATCACAGAGGATAGAACAAGAGGTTACCTTAGGACACTTCAATGCTTAGGACATATCAGAAGCTTAGTAGATAATCAAATGGACTAAAGATGGATTTAAAGATGTTAATTAAAATAATGAGACTGTACTTTTAGGCAGGACAGTGCAAGGTGGTCAAACGAAAACCTCCAGTGATTTTCCCTCCCCTCAACAACTATCCACACAAATAAGTACCTTCAGGCAAACCCAGGCAATCACAATTCCTGGCTTTAACATTATATCAAGTAAGAGGCAGTGAAGAAGGCAGAAAAGACAGTCTTGAATTTCCTCCCTCACCACTAGCCATCCCCAGGCAGTGCTGAACCAGAATGCCCACCGGAGAGAGAATGTATGTGCCAGGAAGAGGTAAAGTGAAATGTTCTGGGACTTTGCATTGAAACTAAGGACCACCCTCTCTCAGGGAAACACAGCACGAGGTATAATTTGATCAGGGCCCATGGAGGAAGCATTTAGACCAGGCCAGCTGCAGGGAAATCCCTGGCCCTGAAACCTGAATTCCACCTAGCCCCGCCACTTGCTGACAAAAGTGGCCTGAGACCTGCAATAAATTTGGAAGACAGGCCACAAAGGCTGCGGCTTTGGGCAATTGCTATGGCCGGGCTGACTCAAAGTCAGTGGATTTGGGGTCAAATGTGACCCAGTCAGACACCTATGGTGATGGTCAAGCCAGTACCTATGTCACTCCACCCCTAATTCCAGTCAGTCAGCTCAGGGATAATTATTTTCTGCTTAGGGAATGGAAAAGGTTTAGAGGTCTCTGTTTTATGACTTGAAGAGATGTTTGGAGAGTTACAAAGGAGTAACTTTTTGGTAATGGTGTGATCTAGGTTACGGCCATACATTATGGTCTTTCTTTGTGGAAGGAAGAAAGATAAGATCATTGGAGAGAAGGCAGGCAAAGAAGTTTGAGACTAGGTTATCAGAAAGATCATCCAAGGACCATAGCAAAGTAGGATGAACATTGGAATCAGTGGATGATTACAAAAAAGTAGGATGGTTTATGGTATATTTAGACCCCAGGATAATGAATACTGAGTGATTATAGGGGAAAAAGAGTCTAGAAGAAGCTATAATAAGCAAAGACATTTACCCCATCCCAAGACCAATGCTATAATAAGTGTGGGAAAGAAAACAGCTTCCATTTGAGAGGGCAACAAGGAAAACAGGAGAACCATGAACAAAGATGAGGAAAGCATTTAGAAAAGAGCTTGAAAATATAAGGTATATAAGCTTTCAATAGAACTCGTATATGCTCTTAATAACTGTGTATTCTGGAAGGCAGGGTAGAAGGGTACGTAGAAGTGGGATGGAGTGAGCCAAAGGGAGACTCATATGAGGCTGACAACCCAAGACCTAGTACCTGTGGCAACTGATATAAACATAGATAAAAAGAAAAATGGATCAGTCTACACAAGTCTGGAATTTAGGTCAGAGAAGAGAAAAGCACTGGCTATAGGGGCAAAATTAAAGATGATTCCAAATTAAAAAAAAAAATCTATAATAACAAATGATCAGAATTTAAAGTAAAACTAGGATAAGTATTACTCAGTTTTCCTTTTGTCCCATAATTCAATGTGGTTAGACATGACACTGTTATTAATCCATAGATTTTTGCAATAATATTTGTATTTTAAGACATTGCACTGAAATTAATTTAATTATTGAGATTGACTGGTATCCCTTTAATTTTTATCCAAGGTCATTGCCTCCCTGGCCTAATCTCAGTTCTTCCCTGAGGCCAGAAAATGATGGGAAAGGTCTGTGAGTGTTTTATAAATAGGCAATAGCAAAGCATGCTGAGTCGTGATGGTCTATCTTCATTTCTGCCAAAGATGATATGTTAATCTCAGTGGAAATCTGTAGACTTTCCTCTTGATTCATGACAATAAGGATCAAGGCCCAAGGAGGTCCCATCTCATCACCAGTGCAAATTCATTTCTATTTTTCAGTAATCAAGAATCTCAGACCCAGACTCAGAGGACATGATGTATTTGATGTGCCTTAAAGAATCAGCCGCTACGTGATTGTCATCAGAGGAAGAGGGAAAAGACTGTGTTGAATGAAATCTATGCCTGTGTTTCTTGGCAGTGAGTCCATTGTTTTCAAGGGACACCGAAGAGTTCTTAGGAAAATATAAATGCAAATGTGTTCATCCCAAACCTAACTCATCCAAAATCGGTGTCCTAGTGTTCCACCCTCACCCCAAACTTCTGCTCCTGCAGTCTTCATCAGTTCAGAAAATACTGACTCTGTTATTCATGTTCCTTAGGGCACACTCTATGCAGTACAGTTTCTTCCGTAACTATAATGGTGAGTAAGACATAACAGATAAATGAATGAATGCAATATACATTATGAACAAGGTAAAGTATTTTCTATGACAGGAACAGCACATGGTTAAGACATGAATGTTGACATGGGAAAGCTTAGAATCTAGTAGCAATGACTAAAACAAAAGCTGCAAAACTTGCCTCTATCTCATTCCAAAAAGATATAAATGATATGAATTGATGCAATAAAACTAGTTTAAAATATTTGGTGAATATTGTGAGAGGGAAAAATAAAATGAGGGAAAAAATATGCCAAAGACATACCAAAAAATATAGAAAGACTTTTAAAGATAGGTGGCAAATTTAACTCTGAGCTTGTTGGTAATCAGCACAAAGTAAAAAGCTTATTACAATTTTCAGTTTTTAGTTCTCAAGAATTTTAAAAGAATAAGAATAAATAATAACCCTATCTTCAAAGAAAGAAAAACTGCTCTTGACAGTGAGGCCTGAGGGAATTTTTTCCCATGGGATATTATAAAGGGGGAAATGTGAGGATGGGAATAAATCAGGGTCTCAACAACAGTCGGGAAGTACATTCAGCAATGAGTTTCAGAGGTCTATTCCTAGAAGGGGTGTGAACAAGAACAATCACTATCATCAAACTACAACTCAATGAAAGCCAAAAAAGTATGTTTCAAGAATGCAATATTTCAACATTCTAAATTGAATTAAGATAAAAATTTAAAGTAGACAAGACACTAACTGCTTTGTCCTTTTGCAGATTCAGAAAAATACTGTTTAAATCCAATGTTTCATAAATTAGCCATAAAAACACTTTGAACATATATTCTTGAAGTTTACAAAAATCAGGAAACCAACCAGGTAAAACCCTGCTGTAAAATTGTATCTCCATATATACACACACACTTACCATATGAACTTATACATATGTATAGAGAGAATTCTCCAGACAACCTTCCACAAATAATCTTTTGATAAATTATTTTTTGACAATCTTCAGAACAATTTCCTTACAACTAATCTTCTGATAAATATTTGGTAGTAAAAAAATCTGAAATCATACTCTGAAAAATATGTGAATTACCACATTCTATATACTAATTGTGTATGAATACTTTTATTTGACAGTAAGCTAAACTGGGTTAGAGTTGACACTCTCTTATGACCAGTTGAAAAACATAACCAGGGCTTGTGCATACAAAAATGGTCACCCCACTACCCTATAATAATTACAATATGATGAATCAGGAGTACCATCACCAAGACTAAAAGACATTTCACAAAAAGCTCATTTTAAAAAGAACCATATACAGATGGTCCTTGACTTATAAATTTTTCAATTTTACAATGGTGCAAAAGTAACATACATTCAATAGAAACCACTTTGAATTTTGATTTGAAATTCCCATATCTCTATTATAAAGTAGGCTTTGTGTTAGATGATTTTACCCAAATGCAGGCTAAGGTGAGTGTTCTACGCCTATTTAAGGTAGGCGAGGCTAAGCTTTAATGTTTTAGATGTATTAAGTACATTTGTGACTTGTAATACTTTCAGCTTCCAGTGGGTTTACTGGAACATAATCCCATCTTAAGTCGAAGACCCACCTATAGTTCACGTTCAAGGAAATATTCAGATCTGTAGCTAACATAGGAAAATTTCAGAACACACTGATCTCTTTCAGAGGTTGGTTATTTTTATTTTCTTAGATGTAAAATTGATAGAATCTTAATGTACCTACTTGGTAACAAGGTGATCTCCAACAGCTGAACAAACAAGTTAGCTGAGCAAATAACTCAAAGAATCCAAAACTTTTCACAGAGTTTCAACTCCCAGTTTGACAGCCAGGCAGCAAGTGATAAATGCTGCTCATCAAAAACAAAACAAGGAATACTGGCTTCAGTCATTTCTGTGTCCATAGGAAAAGTTAGGTGAATTTGACATAGATATTATGAATGAGGTGGAAATTGTTCATGGTCTATTCACTGAAAAATCAATGAGGAGAGAGCAGCCAAGTTAGTGCTTTCCATTGTGCATCTGTTCCTTTTAGACACAAAATGAAACATTTAATGGCATTAACTTACATCATCTGCCTCAGCCCTTGCCTCCTTCAGCAATCTTCACTCCCTAAGACACTACTTCAAAAACATAAATGGCAGCTTTTCTTTCCATCTATCCCATCTAGATTCTCCTTCATATTTCCAAGCCATGTCGTGTGGCTGGACCTGACATTTGGTAACTATTACCACTACAATTTTCTGAAAATCCATGTTAAAAATGTCAGAAAGCTTTGGAGCAATTTACGATAAATGTCACTGATGTTAGCATTGGTGCTCTAAGCTTAATACTCAAAACCCTGAAGACAATGGGTGATTCATTGAAACGATATTCAACCTACTTCTAAAAAAAATCTCTTGTTTTTACTCAACACATCAAGCCAGTCCTTTAAGAGTACGAGTTTGAAGCCAAGTACTTGACATATAGACCAGGTGTCATCAAATCACTCTTGGGAGTTTACCAAGATCAGCAAAATATCTTCAAATGTGTGTGCTTTATAAGAATTACCAATGGCCTGAAAACAGGAGAATTTACAAAGATAAGCTCTATAGTCTGTGGATCCTGTCTCCTCCCTTCTTATTTAGCTTCCCTGTAATATTTCAGGGTGCCAAATTTTTCTGTGCTCAGAGATCTCCTCGTAAATATTGAGTCTCTTCTCTTCAGAAAACTTCACTCAGAGCAACTAAAAGTTCCTCAAAATAGTGTCCCTCAACATTCTGTAGGTTGACTCCTTAACTTTAAAAATAGTCACAATGAAAGCTAAAATTTTAAATTGCTCCTTTTTCTCAAAGTTTGTTGTTATTGCTTCCCACTGATTCTCATCTGGAATTCGTTATGAAAAGAGTAGTAGAAATGTAAATTGTTATGGCAGTTGGGTTGCCAGAGAATATTCATTCTTATAAAATCTGAATTATGCCAGGTATCTGCTAATTTTAAACTACAATCATTTTTCATATAATTAAAATGATCATGTGGCATAGACACAGGAATCAATCATATGGTCTGCCTTTTTTGCTTATCAGAAAGAAACAATAATACTTGTAATTAAAGGATGCTTTTAGCATTTTGCATGACAGGTATTTCCAAATTTATGAATGCAAAATAATGATCCTCCTTTTAGGCAAGATTATGTTTTGCTATTGTAGTAATAATAAAAGCAGTGATGAATATCAGAATAAGAGAAAGCCTTCCTAATGGCTCAGGAATAGATTTCCAACAATTTCTATCTTGCTAGAGGGAGTGGAGCACATGAAGAATATATTTAAGTGGAGCTTTATCATCTGGGAGAACCAAGACAAAATACCAAGATAGGGGGCAGCGCCTGTGGCTCAAAGGGGTAGGGCGCTGGTCCCATATGCCGGAGGTGGCGGGTTCAAACCCAGCCCCGGCCAAAAACCACAAAAAAAAAAAAAAAAACCAAGATAGGTAGAGCAAAATAATTCAAACTCATTCAAGGAAGATGCTCTAAACTTCTAAAGTTAGGACTGACAATGTGAGTCTTCTTAAAGGAGAAGCTTCAAAAAAGGAACTGTTCACGAGGTTGAAGTTTCTCTCAACATGCAAGATGGGTTTCATTCATGTTTCTCTATGTAATAATAAAAATTGGGGCTGAATGCTGGTAAGAGCTGGATGCCTGTAGAGAGATATATACTCCACCTTCAGAGACAATGAAAAATAAAGGCAGAGGGACAACTTTATCAAATTCAAATGGGAAAGGAAGACATCAGCTGGCAGGCATGGGTGCATTAGGGAGCGTCTCTATTATCTTCAAAATTAGTGAGACTAGGGACTCATGAGCAATGATAGAAAAAGTCCAGACACGTAACTTCCAAATTCTTCTGCAGTCTTGTCCTTACAATTGTGTACAGGGTGGCCTACGAGAAGAGTGGATTCACGCAGTGTAAAATAATCATGATGGAAAAAATAATTCTACACTTCATAGATGTGTGAAAGTTCATTTTCCTCCTTAAGACCCTCATCACACAATTTGGGCCAAGATCAGCACATTCAATTCATTTTTCTTCTTTAACAAGGAGGCTGCATTCCCTGAGCACAGAGGCAGAGGACTTCCTTGGCCATGTCAAACTCTATTTTCTTTCTTTCTTTCTTTTTAGAGATAGAGTCTCACTTTATCACCCTCGGTAGAGTGCTGTGGTGTCACAACTCACAGCAACCTCCAAGTCCTGGGCTTAGGCGATTCTCTTGCCTCAGTCTCCCAAGTAGCTGGGTCAACATGCACCCGCCACAATGCTCAGCTAATTTTTTATTTGTTGCAGTTTGGCGGGGGCCGGGTTTCGAACCCACCACCTTTGGTATATGGGGCTGATGCCCTACCCACTGAGCCACAGGCACTGCCCTCAAACTCTGTTTTCTACTGAAGGCCAGAGTTCTTCTTTATAAGCTTACATTCATAAGTTCAGCTCCAAAACCTAGTTCCTTTCAGGTATTTGCCAGTCTGCTTTTCTTTAATCTTTCACTTTTTTAGAGTCATTTCAAAAGCAGCAGAATGAAATGTCAAAGGCATTTGAAAAGAGCTTGCTATTTCACCAGCTGAAGATACATCTTTCTGTTTTCTGAAAAACATAGACATGGGTGTTTTCATTTGAATACTAGGGCAGAAGAAAGAGTGGAATTTTCTCTTCAGCCCTTCACCTTCACAACAAACTCAACACACATGTAAGTAAATCTAGTCACCCGATCTCATGTGATGCATATTTTTCTCTTCCTATTAATTCTGCAAATCTGAAATGGCTTTTTCTAAAGTTAGTCCAGGCAGCACAACCTAGGTCTAGTCTACACATCAACACCATAGGAAATCTCTACAGAATAAGACTGTTACAAGTCATTGACTTAGCTCTCTAAAGTATGTTGACAAGGTAGACTGAAGACTATTTCCATAAGGCTAACCATACAATGACCCACGATGGATCAGATTTTGATGCTTAGAAAAGAAACACAGTCCCTATTACAGAGAATACAGAAGAATTAAATGAACTACAGAAATGATCCCAGAAAGTATGATTTTCATGCAAAGGAATTAAAGACAACTGATCACGAGTTCTTGCAAATTAACAAAGATGACAGAAAAGAACTGGCAATAACTGTGAAATGTAGCATTAAAAATTATTTTTAATGAAATTACATATTGCTTGCTTTAAGGGAATTTTCTAGGTAAGATAGTTTTCCAAGTGGAGAATGCAATAGTGGTGATAGCATTATTTGCAAATCATTGTAATGTGGTTCTATAGGCATATTACACTGCAAAGCAATTTCCTGAATGTATCCAGATGTAGATTAAAATACGATAAGACACAGAATTGCAATGGAAACAGAATAAAAATTTCTAAATCGAATCTAACCTAGATTGTGCACAATTTAAGTATAGATGTATACATATATTACTCAATTCAAATTTGAATATGTTATCTTTGCTCTTTAGAAATCGTGGATGCATCGCTTATTTGTATTAATGAAGCTATTACTGTATGTATGTAATGGATTTTTCTGTTATATTTGATATAACATGACCAGTTTCATATCTATGACTTCGGTAATGATCAATTCTATCTCATCTTCAAAATTATTCCTCATCTGAGAAAATACAGGCTATTTAAACCAGGGGCTCACTCTCATTTCACATTCTCTATATAAATCCCTGCATTTTAGAACTGTTCCCCCACACACTATCAAACACAAATATTATGATAAAATTCATGTGCTGGCCTCTATGGATACATTGTTCAGTCATAACATGTTTACTTCTAAAAAAAAATTTTTTATTAAGTCTTTTGTACATAGATCATAAAAACATTCATGCCATTTTCAAAGTGTTGATTTTTTGTACAAATTAGAGTGCTTACATCATACTAATCAACATAGCTTTCACCTCATTTACCCAATTATAGCATTAGGACATTTGTGTTCTACACATGATAGATCCAACTTGTACTTGCAATGTGCTCCATGGGTGTGGTCCCCCTACTGCCTCCTACTTTCCCTCCCACCCCCTCCTCTCTCCTTCCTCTTCCCTCTTTCATCCTAGGCTAAAGTTGTGTTTCATTTCTCATATGCAAGTGTGAGTGATTATAAATTGGTTTCACAATAGTACTGAGTACATTGGATACTTTTTTGTCCATTCCTGAGATACTTTACTAAGAAGAATATTTTACAGCTCCATCCATGTACACATAAAAGATGTAAAGTCTCCATTTTTTTTACTGCTGCATAGTATTCCACGGTATACATATACCACAATTTATTAATCCATTCATGGGTCGATGGGCACTTGGGCTTCTTCCATGACTTGGCAATTATGAATTGAGCTGCAATGAACAATCTGGTGCAAATATCTTTATTACCAAGTGATTTTTGGTCTTTTGGATATACACCTAGAAGAGGAATTGCAGAATCAAACCGCAGGTCTACATTTAGATCTCTAAGTGTTCTCCAAACTTCCTTCCAAAAGGAACGTACTAGCTTGCATTCTACAACATAATAGATTAAAATATTCTATACATGATATGATTAGACCTGAGAGATTAGCAGGTTTCTTTTGCTTCTTATAAGGATGGCAAGATATGGGATGGAGGAGTTAGTGCTCTGGCAATACATGGCGATAATTGACTCCACATGATCAAAAATTAGATGGTCACATTGCTTCCATGGGGCAGAAATTTTCTACTGCCTATTTGATTTTCCCTCTTTTTTCCTTCTAATGGAGCCCCATTTGATTCGCTCTCCTTCAAGTAACTATGATTTTCAGGGAGCTGCTTCAAGCAGTTATTAGGGGAAAGTGAATCTGTTGACTGGGCTAAGTCTATTGTGAGAGTCTCATTCCTCTTCCTAGGAGTCCCGGGAGATGAGTTTAGGAATAAGCCTAGAACATAATTCTGTGATTTTCTCCTTTTTCAGCCTCTGGTTGCTGATTTCTACCTGTGATGCCTGGGAATTTGATAACCGGGGAAGGCTTTGAACAAAAGGTTGCATTTGACATCAAAGGTGTGATAGGCTCCCTAAGACATTTCCAGCAAAAGGATTTTTATTTTTTTGATAATTAATAAAGATGAAAGGAAGAAAGCAGATTCAAATGTATAACAGTAACAGAAAAAAAGCCAATGGACACCACATCCAGCAGATCTCTCAGCTTGGCTGCAGTTCACTTACCTGAGTCTTTGGCAATTTCCTCAATGTGAACCAGAACTACAAAGAAAGTAATTTTCAGTGACTGAATTCATTTCAGTTAAGAAAGATATGGCAGTCACATTACATTATTTGGAATGCCAAATGGAGTGAACTAATTATGTCTCTAAAAATGCCATGTTAGAGAGGATGCTAAGGCCCCACCCCTGCCTAGTTGGAAGGAGATCAGTGTTGAGGGATGTCTGGCTGGAGCCAGCATTGAAGAATGGTGGCGGACATGCCAAGTATTTGTCATCATTAGTTTTGTTGATTTAATTAACCTGTGTACATATATTACACTGCTATTAAACCCAGGAAGAAATATTTCTAAGTTAAATTCCTGCTCATTTTTCATTTACATATTCAGTGAATATTTTGGGAGGGGGACAGAAACAACCAATTATTTATAATGCAGGATAAGAATTGATGAGTGGCAAGTACCGTGACGAAAGAATGAAAAACGGCATAGCATTCATAATTAAAATTAAACAATTTGCAGCCATCTCTCTGGAATTAGAGGGTTGACTCTCTGGAATTAGAAGGTATCTTCAGTATTTTAGACTCATTTGCCTTTTAAAAGCAGACAATGTTTCAATTATGCCTAAGCCTAAGGCATAGTCAAGAGAAAGTAAAAGAGGAAAAGAAAGAAATAAAAGAATATTTACAGGACAAAATTAAAGAAAACTAAACAAGAAAAAAGTTGGTGAAACACGGAAAACGGTCACTAACAACTTCGTATAAGTCATTCAATAATTGCCCAGAAGTTTCAATGTGGTCTTGACCATGTTAATCATCATGGTGTTGTTTTCTGAATGCCTCCTGAGTTCTTTTTCTTTGAATATTTGATATTTTTGAAATAAAATAGGAGTACATGGAGAAATGATGGTTCCTATCCAAATCTCAGTTAACTCAACCTAACTCCTATTACCAGTAGCATCATTCCTAAAGCTCATCTTCAGGAATGAGATCCAAACACACAACAACCTCTAATGCAGTAAAGAAAACACCAGTGTTTCCAATAACTGATAATAAAATAACTCTAGAACTGGTGATGAGCTGCCTTTGATTTAAAGTTTCACCATTAGATGGTATCATCTATCAGTTTTAAATATAGAATACTTTATTGGGGGGACATAATATCTTAAACATTGAAATAAACATTATAGAAGCATACAAATTTTTTAAAATTACTCTTCATACTTCTTTTTTCTAAACCAAGTCAGAAAGTCAATTTTTAGTGGTCTAAAACAAAATAAAATATCAGCACTTTGCAGCACTTTTATTTCTGCTATGTGTATGCATTTATATATTGAGTCATGTTGATTTAACAGTATTTCTTTTTGCAGGTTGTAGTCAAGAAAGTACTAAGAGCCACTGCTTTCAGCTAATTAACTTTCATAATGCTATTTACCTATTCAATTTTTTTAAATGGAATCATTAATGATGTGCATTTAAGGATGCAGGGAATGATTTTATAAAGAATGTGTTTGCATGAATACTTTTTAAATTTTTTTTGAACAATATCTTAAATATGAAACAGAAAAAAAAAAAACCATAGAGAATGTCTCTGGTTGGAGAAGGGGGTCTGCTCCCTGTCACTGCTTTTTACCTTCCTGTGGAGAAACAATGCTCACAACACCTGTGTCAGGTCTCAGCTCCTCCACAGGAATGTGTGTCATCTTTGATAAGTTGTTCAAGTTCTCGAGACCACATTGTTCTGTCTGTAAGAAAGGAATTTATAACCCCATATGCTCACAGGATAAATTCACAATAGGTTTCGTCTACCATGTTTCTAAGGTGTTTCTGAGCTATTGCTTTTTGCCAAATCAATATTTTTCCAGTCATTGCAAAGGATCTTTAAAATGTCTCAAAAACCAAATAACACTAACACATATGTAGGCCTTTATGATATTTGAAGATTGCTAATGTTATAAATAAATAAATATAAATAAACCCTGACTCAGAGACCTAAGGAAAACATATATATCCAATTTCTATAAATTGCCTCATCTGACATAACATTCTATTATTTTAGCTTCATTCCTTTGGAGCAATGTCTGTATTGCATTAAAATGTGAAAAATAAAAATTTCTAGCCGGGCATAGTAGCGGGCACCTGTAGTCCCAGCTACTTAGGAGGCTGAGGCAAAAGAATCACTTAAGCTCAAGAGTTTGAGGTTGCTGTGAACTGTGATACCATGGCACTCTACCAAGGGCAACATAGTGAGAGTCTGTCTCAAAAATAAAATAAAAAATTTTCATAGGAGAGTAAATCATAGATTGAGTTATACTAAAGTATAACACAGATACTTCTCTGAAATATTTTTTCATATATACCAGATGCCTAAAGATGGATAAATAAAATAATGCCTAGTGAGGTAAATCAAAGAACAATGGGAGAAAGCAAACATCAAGAAACTTTTGTCTGGGAGGTGCCTGTGGCTCAGTGAGTAGGGCACTGGCCAACCCCATATACCGAGGGTGGTGGGTTCAAACCAGGCCCTGGCCAAACTGCAACAACAACAACAAAAAATTCCCAGGCATTGTGGCAGGTGCCTGTAGTCCTAGCTTGGTAGGCGGGGATAGGAGAATTGCCTAAGCCCAAGAGCTAGAGGTTGTTGTGAGCTGTGACACCGTGGCACTCTACTGAGGGCGACAAAATGAAATTCTGTCTCTAAAAAAAAAAAAGAAAAGAAACTTTTGTCTACCACTATTGATGATAATTCCACTTGTTGTGAAAACAGCATTGCCTTTTTCTTGATGGTTTAAAAAACTACCAGTATTGCACTTACTTGGTCTCCATAATATTCGTGTAGAATACATAAACTTTTACGTATTTTTTTCTGAAAATACTCAAGTAAAATGAAAGAGAACACTGAGTAATTCCCTAAGTTTAAAAGATGTTCAGTTGTAAAGAAGATAGAAAAGCAGCCAAAAACATATTTTTAAAAATACATTACTAATTATCATAACAATGAAAATTAAATCTACAAGGTATCACTTTACTCCTATTAGAATGGCTTTTATTAAAAAATAAAAAAAAATACATGTTAGTGTGCAAATTAGTATAACCTCTATGGAAAACAGTATAGAGTTTTCTCAAAGAACTAGAAGTGGACCTACCATTTGATCCAGCGTTCTCACCACTGGATATTTAGCCAAAGGAAAAGAGATCATTTTATTAAAAAAGACTCCTGCACTTAAATGTTTATTGCATCACAATTCACAATTGCAAAGATGTGGAATCAATGCAAGTGCCCATCAATTCATGAGTAGATTAACAAAATGTGTTATACCATGAAATACTAGACAGCCACAAAAAGGAATGAATTAAGGTCTTTTGTAACAACTTAGATGGAACTGAAGACCATTATCATCCCATATGAAGTGCCTAAAGAAAGGAAAAACAAACACCACATATACTCTCTATTAAATTGGAACTAAGCCATGAGTACACAAGTGCACAGAGGGGAAGTAAAACTCAACAGCAATCAAGCAGGAGACAGATGGAGAGAAGAGAGTGGTACCTAACCAGTACAATGGCTAGTATCTGGGTGGTAGGCATTCTTATAACTCTTTCCAAACAACAAAATCAATATATGTGAACCAAAAACATTTGTACCCCATAATATTTTGAAATTAAAAAGAATTTTAAAGTTAGTAATTGCTAAGAAAATAATCTGGGAAAGGAATTTCAGCCTTCTATGCACTCTTAGGTATATTTGTCCTCCCACTTACTAGTGTTACATAAATCAGTCTTGAGTGTCATGAAACAAACACATGAGCTATCTCAGTCCTTATTACTGGAAACAGGAGCTCAGTCAACTTTTTAAAGATGAAAATGTGTCAAACCAAGTGTATGGTGCCCCATGATCATATTAATGTACACAGCTATGATTTAATAAAAAAAAATAAATAAAATAAAATACTCTGACATATTCAAAAAAAAAAAAAAAGAATAGCATGATATGCCATTTTACTTTTGCCTTTGGGTTTGTAGTTCATTAAATTGTTCCTCAGTGGCCTTTAAAAAGGTAATGTAGCATGCTTATTCCATAGCGTCAGGTAGGTCTCCTTGGAGAGATAATTGAGTTCTTCAAAACAAAGAAATAAACTAAAAACAAACTCCTCTAGGTACAGAGTTTTAACATTGCGATTCAATGACAAAGGAAACACTGCTACCAAAACTTGACAGAATACCATATTTATTAACAGTGAAAATCACTGCGTAAACAAGTAGTTTATAGCCTTGTAACAGGGGATGAAAATTTATCTTTAACTTTGACATAGCATTTTTATTTCCCTAGTTGAAAAGCTATTACAAGAAAAAAAATATAATGGACATATTTGATCATTAGTTGACACTATGGAGAATGACAGTGAAAACATAAAAATGAATAAAATAACATGCATCTTTAAATAACACTTCTGAAGCTGTGACCTTGTAAATCAAATACAGTTTACACAAGGGCACTGTTAAAAATGTTTACCAAGTTGCTTTTCTTTTCATTCCATGAAGAAGTTTACCTAAGGGCTATATTCACTGATATTCAGTTTGCTTTATTATTAATAATACCACTTGATTTATGTTCTCATTCTTTGCTATTCTGTTTTAGCATTGTGAGAATTCCGAAGTGCCCTGTTTAAAGTATCAAGAGTGTTGTCCCAATCACTCTCATAGATCATCACAATGTGGGGGGAAGGATAATGTGCTAAAGTGAATTTTGAAATAAAGTTATTTTTGTTTTTAATGTTTTCAAAGAATTAATGTTTTCAAAAAATCCTAAATATCATAAAGATTATCTAAATGCAGCCCAGATAGTTAGGTAGAGTACACAACTCCATGCAATTTAATTTCAGAGATCCAGCTACAATTTCCTTCTTCTTTCACAATGACTTGTCCTTTTACTCACTGATACATGAAACTTAACATTTAGGGCTTTTTTTTTTCTGCTAAATAATGTATCTATTGTTATTCCTGTAACCAAACATTTCTTAAAAAAGTAAATATTCAGATGGATACCAATGTAAACTGAGACATTATTGAACACATTGTGTAAATACCTTTCCTATGCAGAAACAACATTAAATGCTAAGAAAAAAGAAAAACAATGTTTTAACTAAAAGAATAATAGAAATCTATAGTCAAATTTTAATTTTTTTATTAAGTTTACAAAGTGATATGTCATATGATTCAAATCATAGTAAGTAAGCTCATAGGTAGAGAAGACCTTTCCGCTCCTTTTCTCAGGAGAAGCTATGAACATGGTGCACACTGCAAACGTCCCATAGGGAGCCAGATGTGTCAAGGAACATCCACAGAGGGGCCAGGGAAATGTGAGCTAATCCACATGAGCAGTGACTCTGAAATGCGTGTTGGGCTTTAGCCTTTGTGGCTTTGTTTACGATTTCCTTTTGAGAAATTTGAGACTTATAGAAAAGTTGAAAAAAATAGCACAGAGTTCCTTTCACCCGATTTCCCCTACATTATCATCTTACATAACCATAGAACTTAATCAAAAATAAGACATTAACCTCAGGATAATAACATATAACCAAAGTACGAAATTCATTCTGATTTCACCAGTTTTTCCATCCATGTTATTTTCCTCTTCCAGAATGTAGCTGACGATCCCACATTACGCTGGTAGTCATGTTTCCTTAGTTTCTTCCCGTTAGTGACAGTTTCTCTGTCTTTCCTCACCTTCATGATCTTAACATGACCAAGCACCAGATAACATTCTGTTATTGGGATGCACCTAGTCTATCCATTTACCTACTGAAGGGCATCTTGATTAATTATATATTTTGGCAATTGTGAATATAGCTGGTATTAATACCCACATGCTGGCTTTTGTGTGAAGGTAAGTTTTCGACTCTTTTGGGTAAGTACCAAGCAGCATGATTCCTGGATCGTGTATTAGAAGTATGTTTAGTTTTATAAGAAACTGTCAAACTGTCTTCCAAAGTGGCTGTGACATTTTGCATTTCCAGCAACAATAAGTGAGAGTTCCTACTGATCCACATACTCACCAGTTTTTGTTGTTGTTGTTGTTGTTTGTTTGTTTGTTTAAGACAGATTCTAAATGAGCTATAACAGTCTTTGGCCATTCTACTAGGTATACAGTGGTGTTGTGGTGTCTCATTGCTGTTTTACTTTGAATTTCCCTGATGACATATGTTATGGAGCATTTTTTCAAATGTTTAATTACCATTGGGGTATCTTCTTTGGTGAGGTATCTGTTAAGGTCTCTTGCACACTTTTTAATCAGGTTGGTTGTTTTCTTTTGTTGCATCTGAAGAGTTCTTTCTATGGTTTTATAACAGTCCTTTATCATATATGTCTTTTGCCAATATTTTTTCCTAGTCTGTGACTTGTCTTTCCATTCTATTAACAATCTCCAGCTGAGAGAGTGAAGGAGAGTAATTTTTCGATTTTAATGAAGTCCAGTTTATTAGTTATTTCTTTCATGGATTGTGCCTCTAGTATTGCATCTAAAAAGTCATCACCAAATCCAAGCCCATCTAGAAATTTTCTTATGTTAACTTCTAGGAGTTTTATCATCTTGCATTTTACATTTAGGTCTGTCATCCATCTTCAGTTAATTTTATAAATTGCACATGGATGTCTGGAGCAAAATAGTTTTAACATTAATGTCCCTTGCAACTCAAATTGATTTCACTTTTTAATTTTCTTTTAATTATAATGGATACATACTAGTTGTGCAAATTTATGGGTCATATGCAATATCGCATATGGGTCTGAGCATACAATGTGTAATGATTAAATCACTGTTATGGCATCCATCACCTCCAGCATTCTTTGTGTTAGGAACATTCCAATTCTACTTTATCTATTATTTTGAAATATACAATAAATCATTTTTAACTAACACTAGATCTTATTCCTTCTACAAAGCTATGTTTTTGTACTCCTTAACCATCTCCACTTTATACCCCAATATTCTTGCTAGTCTCTGGTAACCATCATTCCACTCTCTGGCTTCATGAGATTTGCTCCCACATATTAATGAAAAAATACAATATTTGCTCTCTGCCTGGCTTTGTATAATATTAAGTAAAGATTAAGGTTCTTGTTTTACCTTTTTTGTTTGTTTGTTTTCTGGTTTTGTCCTACCTCTAATTGATTCAGCAAAAATTTCTTGTTTTCTTTGAATTGCTTTGGTGCTTTAATTAACAAACACTTCAATTCCTCCTACTAGTGGGTCTACTTTGGACTCTCAAGCTATATTTTGTTCCATTTTTGCTTACCATGAGTTATTTGGAAGGCATTGGATTTAATTTTGATATTTGGAACATTTTATCAAGTCTTTATTGCTACTGATTTCTAGTTAGTTTAGAGTCAGAGAATTTACTTAGAGAGAGATAATTTACTTTGTATTATTTTTGATCCTTTAAAATGCATAAAATCTTTTACCTGGTCCAGGAAAGGGTCTATTTTTATGAAAATTTCTTATTTATTTGAGAAGAATGTGTACTGAGTTGCTTTAGTCTGTAGTATTCTGCTAATGTCAATTAGGTTAATTTGGGTGACAGTGTTAACACTTTTAAATGCTAACTGAACTATGTGACTCATCCAATCAATTACTGAAAGAAGAGTTTTTTATAATCTCCAAATATGATTGCAAATTTATCTTCCCTCTTTAGTTCTGATAATTTTTGATTAATGAAATTTGCAGCTTTTATGTTTGATTCATACACACTTAATATCTCTTCTGATTATTTTAAGTTTTTATCTAATACTAACATTGTCACATTTGCATTCTTATGCTTAGTCTTTGCAGGCAATGAATTTATTTCTGTCTAATTTACACTTCGGCTGTGTTACTGTATTTTTGTCTTTAAAGTATTTCTTGCAAAGAACATGTAGGTTATTCTTATTTGTTTTAATCTTGCTGGATAATCTCTGCCATTTATTTGGGTTCCTTACCTGCATACATTTAATATAATTATTAATATGTCTGTGTTTAAGTTGATAATCTCAATATTTATTACTCAGTATTTATTACGTATTCTGGAGCTCTTTGTTCTTTTGCTCTGCCTTCCATGCCTTTTTGGGGGGGATGCTGTAGGAGGTATTGAATCAAATATTTTACAGCCTCAATTGATGTTTTAGCTTTGTTTTATTTTTAGTGTTACTGAACTGATACTAATATGGATCTTTTTAAAACCATTCGTAACTATTCAATTGTTTAGAACTTAGAAAAAGATATTTTTAAGAAAGATACCTTATCACTGACAACTTTTAGAACTGCCTACACCTTGTGAAAATAAAAGACAACCTTTTAGTCAGTTTTATCGTTGTTATTTCTACAGACCATGCACCCTCTTATTGCCTACCTCTGGGTAGACAGCTCCCCACTGCCACAATTGCACACTGCCAATGACCTCTGTGTAGGTTTTTGACACCCTATCCTCTACAGTTGTCCTCATTTTGTGACCCACAATGCAATGAACTATGTAAGTAGCACAGATGGTTTTTAATGGACCTTGGACTAACACTTCAATCACTTGATTCAAAGGCTGATCTATTTATTGGCTAAGTTCACATTTTCCCTCTGACCTGCAGTGTCATCTCTATGTGTCCACGATTCATCTAAGCATGGATTCATTTCTATGCTCTGCATTTTCTTAATTAGTCAGTATGCCTATTTCTATGTCAATACAATTGGCATACTCAAGAACAATCCTGGATTTCAGGTAGAGTAGGTGCTCTTCATAAATCGTCCCTGCCAAATTATCACAGATTTCCTGGGTCCTGATTTTCTTCATTAAAAATTTCAGGGATTGGTCTATATAGTTTAATGGAGAAACCTACTGATTTTTTTATTTAATTTTGGTTAAATTTATAGCTTACTTAAATAGGAGTTGTTGATCTTTCTTTTTGTTTCTATTAAAATTTTTCAAAAATATTTTATATCTTTCTATAAATGTATAGCTACATATTTCATAAGTTGATTTATAGAAGCTATTTATTTCTGTGATCATGAATATCTAGCTCTTAGTTTTTGTTCTGTAGAAATGGAAGTGGCTTAGTATATCAATTTTAGTGTTTACTGAACTGATTATGTCATGTCGTTACTGTCGTGTACTGTACCTGAAAAATAGTTCATATTTTCTTTTGATTTTCTTGTTTTTAACCTTAACACCTGCTTTGTTTTTTGAAATGTACACCAAAGTTCACTTATGTGGCCAAAAGTTCTTCCCCAGTTACATTTAGTTTATCCCTATATAACCCCTATCACTCTTGTTCAAGAATTCTTTTTTATTTCCTTTTGTATTTTTTAAATTTATTTTTTTTATTTTTTAATCCAAAAGTATTATGGGGTATAAACATTTGGGGTTACATGGATCACTTTTATAATGCTTGAGTCATGATTACAAGTGTGCCCATCAACTACATAGTGTTCACTGTAACTATCAAGTAGCTTTTGGCCCAACCACTCTTTGACCCTCCCCTTGTTTTATTTCCTTTTAAGTTTTATTTCCTTCAAATCACGTGTGTGCTTCTTGGTTATTTTCCGTTTAATAGTCGATACCATGTAGTGTTTGTTTTCCCATTCTTGTGATACTTCACTTAGGTGAAAGTTTTTCAGTTCTATTCACATTGTTGCAAAAGGTCTTTCTACTTTATGGCTATTAGTCCATTGTACACATATACCACATTTTCTTGTTCCACTCGTGAACTGATGAGCACGTGGGTTGATTTCACATCTATGAAATTGTGAATTGTACTACAATAAACATCAAATATAGGTGCCTTTTTTATAAAATGACTTCTTTTCCTTTGGGTAAATACTAAGTAGTGGGATTACTGGATAAAAATAGTAGGTCTACTTTCAGTTCTTTGAGGAATCTCCATAGAGAGGTTATACTAACTTGCAGCCCCACCAACAGTATATAAGCATGCCTTTCTCTCTACATCTACACTAACATGTATTGTTTTTTGACTTTTTAATAAAAGCCACTCTAACAGTGGTAAGGTGATATCTCATTGTGGTTTCATTGCATTTTTCTGATAATTAGTGATGTTAAGCATTTTTTCATGTTTGTTGACCCCTTGTCTATCTTCTTTTGAAAAGCTCTGTCTACTTTTTGATGGGGCTATTTGATTTTTTTCTTGCTGATTTGCTTAAGTTCTTTGTAGAGTTTGGTTATTAGCCCTTTATCAGATGTATAGTTTATGAATATTTTCTCCCATTTTTTAGCTACTCTGTTTGCTTTGTTGATTATTTCCTTGGCTGTGCAGAAGGTTTTTTGTTTTGTTTTGTTTTTTTTTTTAACAATATTCATCTTTAACTTTAAATTTAACCTTAAAAATCATGTCTCAATACCTCCATGAGATCCACAGTTTTAGCTCTCAAAATTAATGAGAATATATGATATTTGTCTTTCTGTGAGTCTTTTAAGGGTAAGGGATGGGATGAAGATAAGTTAGTTAATGGATATAAAAGTACCATTACACAGAAAGAATAAGAATTATGGTTCAATAGTACAGTAGGCCTACCATAGTTGTCAAGAATTGATAGTATATTTCAAAATGGCTAGAAGAGAAGATTTGGAATGTTCCGAACAAAAGAAATAATGAGTATTTAAGGTGGTGTATATCCAAATTACCCTGATTTGATCAATACACATTGTATGCAAATATCAAAATATCACACACATCTTAAGTATATGTACAACCATTATGTGTCAAAAAAAGTACATAAAATCAGCATGTCTTTGCACATACATGAACAGATTTGTACTACACATGCTGTTCCCTTTTTCCTGGAATGTTCTTCTCAGACATTTTCAAGATTTTTTTTTCCTCACTTCCTTAATGCCACTACTGAAAAGTTATACCACCAAAAAAGCCTTCCATGACTCCATAAAATATGTACCCTAGCACTCCAAACTTACTATCATTGTATCTCGCTTAATTTTTCTTCATAATATTTTTACACTTAATGAAATTTTATTAATTAAAGTAATAAATGGAGCTGATTACTTAAATTACCGTGTTCAATTTGAATTCATCCAACTTGATCACAAGTCAATCTAAAAATCACAAGTTGATTTTTCAACACATTTCTAAATACAGTAGAACAAATTGGTCAACATATGGTAGAGGTCAACATAAGGAAATAGGCTTACTGCACTGATATGTACCTGTTGTGCATGTTCAGTTTATAAAAATTAGGTCAACTTAAGGAAGTGGTCAACTATGGAGGTTCTACTGTACTATTTCAAAATCTATAAGTTGAACTTAAAATCTTAATACTATTTTTATTTTGTAAACTCACTACTTATTTAAAAGTCTACTACACTATAAGTAATTATTTTAATGTTCAAAATCCTCACTTAGAACTGGTTAACATCCTTCATTCTTCAAATTTCCACTTAAAATTACTTCTTTGAAACATTCTTAATTCCTCAAGTTTGGGTTAAAGCTCCTCCTATATGCCTCTAGAACACTCTTGTCCCACAGTGCAGTAGTTGTCAATGTGTCTCCCAATACCTAGCACAGTCTCTGGCATCGAACAGACATTCAAGAAATATTTGTAGAGAAAAAGGAGTAAGGACAGAAGGAAGGAAGAATGGGAGAGAATGAGGGAAGAAGAAAGAAAAGAAGAAGCTGTCCTCTGCCTCTTTATGATTAGTGCATATTCAACATTCTACATTCTTTTTAACCTCACAAAAATATAAAATTTTCCAAATTGAAATATTTTAAAATGTAAGCATCTCCCGTATGTCAACGCTCTGAATCTACCATGCCCTGCATGTAAGTGACTTCTTCTGTGTAAGCAGATCTTTAATACTAGGCTCTGAATCCTCCAGGAAAAGCCCATGTCTCATTTAGCTTCTTATCCTAGAACCTTAGCATTGTACCTAAAAGTTATTTCTTAGTTACTGAAATGGGATGGAATGGGATAGGATGGAATTAGATGGGATGGAGTGAGTATAATGGAATGGAATTGAATGGGATGGAATAGGATAGAATAGGATGGGATGAAGTGGAATGGAATCAGATAGAGTGGAGTAGAATGGAGTAGACTGGAGTGGAATGGAATGAAATGGAAATGGGATGGGATGGAATGGGAAGGGATGAGATAGGATTGGATGAAATGGAATGAAATGGAATGGAATGGGGTGGGGTAAGATGGGATGCAGTGGAATGGAATGGAGTGGGATGGAATAGAATGCCATGGATATGATAGAATGGGATGGGATGGAATGGTTGGTCATTTAGTGGCTCATGGGCCTAAGTGGTGGTGGATATGTAGATTCAGGATATGGTCTGTGGAAGGGAAGGAGCAAGAAGACATGAGTTTGCTATTGTGAAAGAAGTCACTAGATTTGGATTAGACCAGTTAGGTTTTATCTCTAAAAAAGCTGGAATTGGTATTCATTGAAAATAGTATCTGTAGGAGGCAGAGTAAGATGGTGGACAAGAAGGAAAGCTCTTCTAGAATGGCTGGAAAAAGAGAGAACCCAACCATACCTAGCACAGGGACTTTACCCAGAGTCATAGCTCAGGGATTACAGCAAGGAGGTGGTAATCTGAACATAGCATATGATCCAGGAGATATAAATCTGATTAATTAGGTAAGTGACTGTCACTGGCTGGAATTGGCTGGCCTCCCACAGAGGTACAGGATGGGAAGAAGTCTTTCCAGAGATTTCAGTCATTTTTGTCTGAAGCTGTGCATTGAGTGGAAAGCTTGGAAGAGTGGGCAGACTCAAACAATATACAGCAACCAGATTTCAATATGAGTTGTAGTAGATGTGCCATAGGTTTGGTGGCTGGTGAGGCATCCATATTGCGAAGGTCTCAGAGGCCAGGAGGCTGCTATTGTGGGAAGATCATGAGAAGGTCTTAGCAGGGCCTAAAGCATGGCGGTCTTAATTCTGCCTGCCAGAATCAGAACTCCATTCTTGGGACAGGCTGAGGGACTCCCACAGCCCATGGGAACTGAAGTCAGGAGGCACTGTGAGACATGTCCCTGAAGGATTCTTGTGAGCTTCAAGATCCCAAACTGACGAGGTCTGAATACTGAGAAAACAATCAGGAGATCAACAAAGGCATCTAAGTTTGGAATAAGGACCATAGAAGTTGCTGGCAGTATTCTCCATCTCCTAAAACAACCACAAGGCCACCTGTTGCCCTGGGAACATATTGCAACATATTTTCATCAAGAGCAAGGACTCCTGTTTGGGGGGCCATGAGGAAGAGTTTGACATTACTCATGCTGAAGAAACTTAAAGATCTAAGATCTGAGACAAGGTAATTTGAAGCAAAGGAGGAAGTGAAAGGAAAAAGGAGGACAAGGAGGTGAACAAGAAGAAAGAACACATGAGTAGGAACAAACAGAAAAATTTGGACAACATGAAAAACCAAAACAGAGCAACTCCCTTAAGGGACCATGAGGCAATTACTGCATAAGACTCTGCCTATAAAGAATTAATGGATTTGACAGAAATGGAATTTAAAATATGGGTGATAAAGACAATAAAAGAAATGGACAAGAAAATGGAAAGACAGAACCAAAAGTCAGACAAGAGATATGTAACATATAGAGAGGATATTGCAGGGCTTAAGGAAATAAAGGACACAATCAGGAAATATAAAGGTGCAGTAGAAAATATACAAAATAGGTTAGACCATGAAGAGCTAAAGGATAAAGTTTTTTAGTTAATCCAGGTAGTTAAAGAGGCAGAAAAGAAGAGAGAGAAAACAGCACAGGTACTTACAAAATTATGAGACTCCATGAAGCTTTCAAACATGTGAATAATAGAAATTCCTGAGGGGAAAGAAGATTGTCCCAAAGGAATGGAAACCCTACAAGAGACTATCATAAATGAAAACTTCCCAAGTTTTACCAAAGACCTCAACACCTTCTTTCAGATAGATATCAAACCCTGGGTCATCTCAACTCAAACAGAAACTCTCCAAGATGCATTATAATGAACCTGCCCAAAGTCAAGATGAAAGAAAAAATTCTCCAAGGAGCCAGGAGTAAGCACCAACTGACCTACAAAGGCAGAGCCATCAGGATGACAGCAGACTTCTCAACTGAAACTTTTCAAGCCAGAATATCACAGTTATCCACCTTCAATATCCTTAAACAAACCAATTTTCAGCCCAGAATTCTGTATCCTGCTAAACTAAGCTTCAAAATTGATGGAGAAATCAAATCTTTTGTGGATACACAAGCTCTGAGGAAATTCACCATAACAAGACCAGCTCTACAGGAAATACTCAGACCTATTCTCAAAACTGTCTATCACAATAGACTACCAGCAAAGAAAATGTTCAGAAGCTAAGATCAACTTAGCTTCCACAATGGTGCAAAGGATAAAACTACACAATGGATTTTCACAAAATAAAATGAATAGGACTCCATCACACATATAAACTCTCTCAATAAATTTCAATGGACTAAATTCACCACTGAAGCGGCACACGCTAGCTTATTGCATTAAAAAAAAAAAAAAAGCCATCCATATGCTGTCCCCAGGAAACATACCTAGCCTTGAAACACAAATCAAGACTCAGAGTTAAAGGATGGAAAACAATATTTTAAGCAAATGGAAATCAGAAGAAAAAAGGGGTTGCAATCTTATTTTCAGATACAAGTGGATTTAGAGCAACTAAAGTTAAGAGAACAAAGATGAACACTTTAAACTTGTCTAAGGAACAATACAACAAGAAGACATTTCAATTTTAAATATTTATGCACCCAACTTAAATGTTCCCAGGTTTATGAAACAGGCCTTGTGGGTCTGAGCAATATGATATCCCTTCACACCATAATATCCAGGAACTTTAACCCCTCTCTGACAAAACTGAACAGATCATCTAACTAGAAACTAAACAAAGATATAAAAGACTCAAATGTGACCCTAGAACAAATGGGATTAATTTACATATACAGAACACACCATCCCAAAGCTAAGGAATATACATTTTTCTCATCAGCCCATGGTGTGTACTCCAAAATCAACCACAACCTAGGATACAAACAAAATCTCAGCAAAATTAAAAGAATAGAAATTATACCTTGTATCTTCTCAAACTACAAGGCAATCAAGGTGGGACTCAACTCCACCAAAAATGTTTAACCCCACACAAAGACATAGAAATTCAAAAAACAGAAGGAGACCACATAAAAAGCTCACAAACCATCTTATGGAATTAGAAAAAGAAGAAGAATCTAATCCCAAACCTGGCAGAAGAAAAGAAAGAACCAAAATTAAATCAGAGATAAATGAAATTAGAAACAAAAGAATTAAACAAAACGATTGCTGGTTTTTTGAATAAATAAAATCAATAAAACTTCAGCCAGATTAACTAGAAATGGAAAAGTAAATTTTCTAATAACTTCAATAAGAAACAATAAAGTAGAAATAGCAAGAGATGCCACAGAGATACAAGAGATTATCTCTTAGTTCTACAAGAAGCTCTATGCCCTGAAATTTGACAACGTGGAAGAAATGGATTCATACCTAAAATCACACCCTCTCCCTAGACTTAACCAAGAAGAAATAGATCTCTTGAACAGAGTGATTTTAAGAACTGAGATCAAAGAAACAATAAAAAATCCCTCCCCCTCAAAAAAAAAGTCCTAGTCCAGATGGCTTCACACCAGAATTCTATCAAACCATAAAGGAAGAGCATATACCTACACTGCAGAACTTATTACAAAAATTAAGAAGGAAGGAGTCTTCCCCAACACATTACGAACCAACCATCAGCCTGATACCAAAACCAGAAAAAGATCCAACTAAAAAGGACCAATTTCACTAATTAATATAGGTATAAAAATTCTCAATAAAATCCTAGCCACAATAGAGGACAGCTACACTTTAAAAAAAATCATTCATCATGACTAAAGTGGGTTCATCCCAGGAGCCAAGGCTGGTTTACCATATCCAAGTCCATAAAAGTAATTCACCCTATCAACCAAAGCAAAAACAAAGACCATATGATACTCTCAATAGATGTAGAAAAAGCATTTGATAAAATTCAGCATTCTTTTCTCATTAGAACACTTAGTACTATAGGCATAGGTGGCACATTTCTGAGTCTGAAATCTACAACAAACTCACAGCTAATATTATACTTAATGGAATAAAACTCAAAGCTTTTAGAACTGGAACCAGACAAGGTTGTTCTCTGTCACCACTACTATTCAACTTAATGCTGGAAGTTCTAGTCAATACAATCAAGCAAGAGAGGAAAATAAATGGTGCCCAAATGGGGGCAGATGAGGTCCAACTCTTGCTCTTTGATGATGACATGATCTTATACTTAGAGAACCCCAAAGACTGAACTACAAGACTCATGGAAGTGATAAAAAATACAGCAAAATCTCAGGATATAATATCAATGTCCACAAACAGTAGCCTCTGTATATGCCAATAATAGCCAAGATGAGAAGCTAATCAAGGACACAATTCTCTTCATGGGAAAGAAAAGAAAAGAAAAACCTGGGAATATACATAACAAAGAGCTGAAGGATCTCTACAAAGAAAATTATAAAACCTTAAAAAAAGAAATAGCAGAAGATATTAACACTTGGAAGAATATATCATGCTCATGGCTTGGGAGAATAATGTCTATACTAACCAAAGCAATCTACAGATTCAGTGCCATCCCCATTAAAATACCATCACCACACTGTAAAGATTTAGAAAGAATAATTCTTTGCTTTGTATGGAATCAGAAAAAATCCGTATAGCCCAGGCAATTCTTAATAATAAAAACAAAGCCAGGGGAATCACACACCCAGACTTTCAGCTATACTGCAAGGCCATAGTAACCAAAACAGCATGGTATTGGCACAAAAATAAAGACGTGATATTTGAAACTGAATAGAAAACCATGAGATGAAGTGAACATCTTATAGCCACCTGATCTTTGATAAACCAAACAAGAACATACACTGGGGGGAAAAATATTCAATAAGTGGTGCTGGGAGAACTGGATAACCACATGTAAAAGACTGAAACTGGACATGCACCTCTCCACACTTACAACAATTGATTCAAGATGGATAAAAGATGTAAATCTAAGGCATGAAACAATAAAAATCCTCAAAGTGTGAGGAAAACACTTGAAGATATCAGCTTGGAGAAAGACTTTATAAAGAAGACTTCCATGGCAATTGCAACAACCAAAAAAAATAAAATAAAATAAATAAGTGGGACTTAAATAAACTGAAAAGCTTCTGTACAGCTAAAGAAACAACAACCACAGCAAACAGGCAAACTTCAAAATGGGAAAAGATACTGGCATATTATGAATCAGACAAAAGCTTGATAACTAGAATCTATAGAGAATTCAAATTAATCAACAAAAAAGACCCATATATCACTGAGCAAGAAACATGAATAGAACCTTCTCTAATGAAGATAGACAAATGGCTAACAAACATATGAAAAAATGCTTATCATCCCTAATCATCAGAGAAATGCAAATCAAAACTACCCTGAAATATCATTTAACCCCAGTGAGAATAGCCCACATCGTAAAATCTCAAAGCTGCAGATGCTGGCATGGATGTGGAGAGAAGGAAACACTTTTACACTGCTGGTGGGATTGCAAACTAACACAACCTTTTTGGAAGGAAGTATGGAGAACCCTCAAAGAACTCAAATTAGACCTCCCATTTGATCCTATAATCCCATTACTAGGCATCTACCCAGAAGAAAAAAAGATCACTTTATAATAAAGACATTTGCCCTAGACTGTTTATCACAGCTCAATTTACAATCGCCAAAATGTGGAAACAATCTAAATGCCCACAAACCCAAGAATGGATTAACAAGCTATGCTATATGTATACGTATACAATTCAGCCATTAAAAAAAGATGGAGACTTTACATCTTTTCTATTAACCTGGATGGAGGTGGAACACATTCTTCTTAGTAAAGCATCACAAGAATGGAGAAGCAAGAATCCAATGTACTCTAGTCTAATATGAAGGCAGTAAATGAGCTAATACAAGGCGGGGGAGGGGTTGGTAGGGGAACGAAGGAGTGGGAAGAGGGAAGGAGGGAGGGAGATGGGAGGTCACAGTGTACGGCACACCTCTTGGGGGTGGGACACAATTATAACAGGGACTTTATCTAACAAATGCAATCAGTGTAACCTAATTCTTTGTATCCCCAATGAATCACAAACAATAAAAAAGAAAGAAAAACAAAAAGAAAACAGTATCTGCCATTCATCTGAATTTAAGGGGAATAAATTCATCAGCCTTGTGGATGGTTATATACAAAAAGAAGAGGGAAGAAAGTCACAAATAATAGGGAAATCACAGAGTTAGTGCAAAAATGAGAGACAAGGCAAGAAGTGGGAGAGAGGACAGAAGAGAGAAATTAACTGACCTCTGAATGACTGAAGACCTCACATTTCCATTCCTTCTGAGGTTTATTATAATTAACTGCTTCTTCTATGCTTAAAACAAATTGTGTCTTTTACTTCATTTTAAATGTGAAATGTATGAAACGTATCTTTAGTATGACATGCTGTTTCCTCAAGGTCTGTTTTTCACATGCTGAGCTCTAATGTACTATGTGGCATGAGAAGAATTCTCCAACAGAGGCTAAAGGATAAAGCAAAGGATTTTGGCAATTATAAATGGTAAGATAAGATTGCATTTTACACTTCCTACTAGAAAGCAGTTGTGTTATTCCAAGGCATGTACTTAGTGTGGGGTCCATTTCTTCCTAATGGATAGAATTCAAAAAGTCCATTAATTTGGACAGCATAAAAAGATAGCTTTATCTTTGCCACTTTCTATCTGAAAAAGAGAATTTTCTGCAGTTATGCAAGGAGGGAAGTCATCTCAGTATGCCTTTTCTTGAAATCTTGACATTCTTTAGCTTGATCACAACTTCAAAATGATGGTAGTTATTAGACTCACTATTAGACAGTACTATTTAATGCATATAGGAAGCACATTATTACTATTTGAAAAAGAATTAGTACTTTAATAATTCCATTTAAGTATAATTTGGGGTTTTTGTAACCCTGTGTATATTATTATATGAATTTTGAAACATTATTCTGAGAAGGGATACCTAGGCTTCACTAGATTTCTAAATGGGTGCAGGGCATAGTAAAGGGTTAAAAAACTCTCCTGAGGGGACCAAAGATAGGTGATTTGATAGTAACCAAAGAGTCAAATCAGTGGAAACCAAGAAAGGACCAGGCAGAACCAGATAGGGATCTGAGAATCTCTGAGAATTACTATATTTCTTATCTCCATACTTGGACTTTTTATACTTACTGTATTAAATATTTGAATACATCTTTAAAAACCCTTATGGAAAAAATAAAGGATAAAAAATGTTGTTTCAGGTGTAGCTAAAGTCTCTGTTAGTTGATGAAACATGAAGTGCTATTAACATGAGTCATATAAATCAAATTGACTACCAGTTATGAAACATAAATACATGTAGTATTGAATTTAGAGGGAATAATGAAAATACTGTAACTTATTGCACTATTTAACTTTTTCACTTTTAGAGAAATTAACAAGAATATATATGTTTATATATATTCTAGTGATTACTTTAAATAAGCATTCTGCCAGTCTCCCCTTATTATTTAAATTAATTTGAAAAAAATAATTTGTGGCTAGAATTATAAATGAGTGGGTTTTGCAACTTATGGCATTTAGGAAGTGAAAGACTATCAACAGTAATTATTTCTATTCTCCCTAAGGGCCCCTGTTTCTTCTCTTCAGGAAGAAAAGTGTAGCACTTTACTACTGAGGCACTCTAATGTTCAGCAGACCATACACAGTGATAAGATCAGCTAATTAATAGCTTAATATTAGAAGCATACGTGTTCATCAGTAGATGGACAACTTTAAATAAATTCTGTGTTTCAATTCTAAAGGAATATTTTAAATGAGATCTGTCGAGAAACTTTTATGACCTATTTCTTATGACTTATTTCTTCCTTTGCGTTATCTATTATCCCTGATCATTCTAGAATCATTTAGACATTTGGATATCAATAAATAAAGCTACTCAATATGAGGTCCTTGGAGTTTCCAGCAATTAAAATTAAATCCAGACATTATTTTAAAAATATTAAAAATTACAAGCAACAACTATAATAGAAACCAGTTCAGATGAAGAAAGGTCACCTTTCACTGCTTCCTTAACACAAGAAGGCACAACCCTTGGTTCTTGATGACATGAGGGCAATGAACACTGTCTAATGGAAGTATACAGCTTATGGATGCAGAAAGCATGTGTGCAGTAGGCTTGAAGACCCTTTTTATGAAAAGTCTTAGTTTGAGCCATTCTGCTTGATCTATAAAATTCTGCAATAAATTGTTCTTCTGAAAAATAAGAATGAAGGGAGAATGATATCATATGAAGAGATTTTCTTTGTATTGTAATGTTCAAACAAAGTTTAATTAAACAATTAAAACTCCTGATCCTAACAATCTCGGAAAACCTTACCCTATTTCCCCGAAAATAAGACATCCTCCAAAAATAAGACCTACTTACAGGAAAGATAAAATGTCCCCTGAAAATAAAACCTAGTGCATCTTTGGGAGCACACCTTAAAATAAGACACTGTCTTATTTTTGGGGAAACGGGGTAGTTAATGGTGGTGTTTGAAAGCTGCTTATGGGCAGGGTAAAGGTATGCATCCTAGGGGAAATGATTTCACAGAGATAATGTGAGGATTTCATGAAATGATAAAGCAGCAATTTTACTAAAGCCTCATAAAATGCCTAACATTTAGTAGATGCTCAATACATGTTAGAAACATGCCCTCTTCTGCTGTTTGTGTATCTCTCCTCCCATCAGGCTGAGCAGGATATCAAATAACAGATTAAACACATCTCAGTTCAGGTGAGTTAAAAATCAAGAGAAAGAGGAAAATATAAATTTAATGTGACTTATCTTGAAAAGGGACAAGATCTAAAGAGAGTAAAAGAAAGAGATAGGACAACAAAGGAATAGATCTCAAATGGGTAATAAAATAGCTCAAGCTTAGATGTCTTAAGTTCTTAATTTGAGTCTGTGAGGGCCTTTCTTAGTTTCTTCTGACTCTGCATCCTCTGTGGTATTCCATATCGCTTTCCACAAAATCCTTGTTTTTCATTTTGATGTTGTATATTTATGTAAATTAGGCTTATAATGTTTCCAAAAATTTAAAGCAGGGGTCCTCAAACTATGGCCTGCAGTCCACATGTGGCCCACCAAGGACATTTATCCGGCCTGCCAGGTGTTTTTGCCACAACTGCCTGTCCTGCTTAGCAGCCAACTCATCCTGGCCCGCCGGGTGTTTTTGCCGCCCTGCCTGTCCTGCTTAGCAGCCGACTCGTCCCGGGCCGCAGTGCACATGTGTGGAATGTGCACCAACTTTCCAACTCCACTCCTTCTCTCTGTCTCTCCCCACTGCTCCTTCTCTCTGTCTCTCCCCACCGGGTGTCTTTGCCATCCTGCTTAGCAGCCCACTCATCCTGGCCCACAGTGTGCTTGTGTGGAATGTGCCCCACGCTCTCTGACTCCCCTCCTACTCTCCCAATCCACTCCTTCTCTCTGTCTCTCGACTCCTCCTCTCAGTCTCTGGTGTAATTGGAGGAGTCACCAGGTTGCCTGTGCAGAGCCTGCTGCTGCCTAAGGACCAAGGTAAGAACAAGTTAGGATTTTTTTTTTAAGTTAGAAGGTCTATTTTTATTTTATTTTGCAGTTAGTAGGGCCTTTTTTGCGGTTAAGGAGGGGCCTTTTTTTCCAGAAGTTATGAGGTCATTTTTTTTTTTTTTTTTGCAGATAGGGGGCACCTTTTTTATTGAAGTTAGGAGAGCCTTTTTTTGAAGTTAGGAGAGCTTTTTTTTAAGTTGGTTAGTTGGTTGGGGGTGGTTTCTAGGGGGATAGCATCACAGTGATAACATGAATAGTCAGTGCTCAAGTGCTAATGCAAATTGCAGTGCTCAGAGGTAATGCAAATGGTCAGAGCTCAGAGGTAATGCAAATAGTCAATGATCAGTGTTAATGATAATTGTAAGTGCTCAGTGTTAATACAAATTGTTAGCGCTCACTATTAATGCAAATTGTCGGCAGTTAGTGTTATCGCAAATGGTCAGCGATCAGTGTTGATGCAAATTGTCAGCACTCAGTGTTATCGCAAATGGTCAGCAGTCATTGCTAATGCAAATGGTCAGTGCTCAGTGTTATCAGATGGGGGCCCCAAACTGGTAATCTGCCTAGGGCCCCATGGGAACTGAATCCGGCTCCATAGAGAGCTGAGGAGTAGGAAACCCAATTTAATTGAGAGTAAATGCATTTATATTCTGATTGCTATTCATTTGTGTATGATGTTGTATGTTGTGTGTTGTGTAAGCCCCAGTTCACACTGTGGCGATCTCTAAGCTGTGCGAGTTCAGTCATATGCTTGTATGGCTGAACTTGCATTAGATTCAGAAGAAAAAAGGCATGCATGCCTTCTTTTTTCCTGCAGTGGAATCTGATCGCATGGGTCTTCTCATGGGTAAGAAGACACATGCGATCAGATTCCTGTGTGAGTTCACAGATTGCAGTGCGGTTCGCACAGGGTAGTGTGAACTGGAAAGGTGGTGGAGGAACCGGCTCTGTAATCGTGCCTGTTCCTGCACTGCACCAGTGTGAGCCTGAGGTAAAAGCGGAGTTCCACCATATGGGCACTGGTGAGGCTGAAATGATATGGACTGGCAAGGCTGCATTGATGGACACTGATGAGACTTCATTGATGGGCACTGATCAGACTGCATTGATGGGCAGTTCAGTCTATATGTCTCTGTGTGGGCAAAGTTATTGCTGGTATATTGTTTTTGGAGTGCTGTATATATATATATATTGGTATTTTACTAATAGCAATTTGGAATCCCTAAGAAACAATGATATCAAGAAAGAGAAAAATTGACTCAGAGTGTAGAATATTAAACAACAGTGGACTTATGATTACTTTTTTATGCAGTACAAGGAAAGAGCTGTATGTTTGATATGCCAGAATATAGTGTCTGTGTTCAAAGAATACAATTTGCATCGACATTATCAAACTCAACATAAACATAAATATGATTGTTTGGTTGGAGAAGTGAGAAAAGATAAAATATTAAAACTGAAATATAGGGCGATGCCTGGGGCTCAGTGAGCAGGGCGCCGGCCCCATATACCGAGGGTGGCGGTTTCAAACCCAGCCCCGGCCAAACTGCAACAAAAAAATAGCCGGGCGTTGTGGCTGGCACCTGTAGTCCCAGCTGCTCAGGAGGCTGAGACAGGAGAATCGCTTAAGCCCAGGAGTTGGAGGTTGCTGTGAGCTGTGTGATGCCACGGCACACTACCGATGGCAATAAAGTGAAACCCTGTCTCTACAAAAAAAAAAAAAAAAAAAAAACTGAAATATATATTGACAACTCAGCAAAATACTTTTGTGAAGCAGAAATAGCTAAATACTTCATCACTGAGAGCAAGTCATTAGTTGCCAAGCTAATAGCATGCACTGGCAGACCATTCGTGGATGGAGAATTTGTTAAAGAATGCCTTCTTTCTGTTGCCAAAAAGATGTGTCCAGAGAAGGCCGATTTATTTAGTACAGTGAGTCTTTTAGGACCCTAAATTACATGAAGGATAGAAGAAATGGGAGACAATTTGCATCAGCATTTGCAAAACTCCACAAAAATACTTTCCTATTTTTCCTCGGCACTTGATGAAAGTAATGATGTTCGTGATTCTGCACAACTTCTAATTTTTATTCGTGGGATGAATGACTATTTCGAAGTCACAGAAGAGCTTGCTGCACTGCAAAGCATTAAAGAAACAACTACAGGAGAGGATATTTATGAAAAGGTTTGCCAAACTGTGAATAGTTTGGAGCTAGACTGGGCAAAACTAGCCAGCGTGACAACTGATGGTGCTCCTAGCATGGTGGGGTCTAAGAAAGGAGTAATTGCTCACATTAACCAAGAGATGGACAAACATAACCATTCTCATCCAATAGCCATACACTGCCTCATCCACCAACAAGCGCTGTGAAGTAAATCACTGAAGTGGGACTCTGTTAGGAAAACTGTGGTATCTTGTGTTAACTTCATTAGAGGTAATACACTAAACCACAGACAATTTCAGGAATTTCTGTCTGAGCTAAATGTTGCTTGTGAAGTCCGTTGGCTGAGTCAAGGGAGAGTTTTGAAACATTTCTATAACTTACTTTCACAGATTACAGCTTTTCTGCTTTCAAAAAACAAAGAAGTAGCAGAGCTCAATGATGCAGAATGGAAATGGCACCTTCCCTTTCTGACAGATGTAACTGAGCTACTCAACAGTTTCCCTGTGCAACTTCAAGGAAAGGGGAAGCTCATCTGTGATATGCAATCACATGTGATAGCATTTGAAGTAAAATTAGGCCTCCTCATCAAATAAGTGAAGGAGGAAAATTTCTGCCATCTCCCCACAACTCAAAATCTGTTAGCGGAAAATCCATTGGTTGCATTCCCAAATAAAACGCGTGTGGATTCACTGGAAAAGTTGCAAAAGGAGTTCCAATTTAGATTTAAAGAGCTTCATCTCCATAAACAGGACATACAGCTTTTCTGTAACCCATTTTCTATTGACATTGAAAATGTGGATACGATTTACCAAATGGAATTGGCTGAACTGCAGAATTGTGACTCTCTGAAAGACGTATTCAAGTCAAGCAGCCTTCCTAATTTCTACGCATCTCTCCCCTCTGAGACATAGTCTTTTTTTTTTTTTTTTTTTTTTTGTAGAGACAGAGACTTACTGTACTGCCCTTGGGTAGAGTGCCATGACGTCACACGGCTCACAGCAACCTCTAACTCTTGGGCTTACACGATTCTCTTGCCTCAGCCTCCCAAACAGCTGGGACTACAGGCGCCCACCACAACACCTGGCTATTTTTTGGTTGCAGTTTGGCCAGGGCTGGGTTTGAACCCGCCACCCTTAGCATATGGGGCCGGCACCCTACTCACTGAGCCACAGGCGCCACCTGACATATTCTAATCTAAGGAACCATGCACTCAAAATGGCAACCATCTTTGGTAGCACTTATGTCTGTGAACAGATTTCCAGAATGAAACATCTGAAATCTCCAACCAGATCTAGACTAACTGATGCACACTTGCATCACTTGTTACACCTAGCAGTGACAAATATGGAACTGGACCTTGACCATCTCATTATCCAAAAGCAGGCCCATAGTTCCCAATGAAATACTGGTAAGTTTGTTGATTTAACTTTACTTGTTCTTCATTTTAAATATTGTATTTTTCCTGTTTTTTTTTTACTTCGAATTAGGATATGTGCAGTGTGCATAGGAATTTGTTCATAGTTTTGTGTTTGTTTTTTTTTAACTATAGTCCGGCTCTCCAATGGTCTGAGGGACAGTGAACTGGCCCCCTGTTTAAAAAGTTTGAGGACCCCTGATTTAAAGGATATGAATTTGCATATTCTTAATATTTAGTGTCTTACACTGAAATTTAAATCAATAGTAATAAAATCAATGGTAATAAAATCACTAGTCTAAAGGATGGAATTTCCTTTTTTAGAATGCCTTCCATGGTCTAACTGTGTGTGTCTACCCAAAATCCATAGGTTGAACCCAACCTCAAAAATAGTGGTCCTAGGAAGTGAAGTCTTTGGAAGGTAATTAGGTCATAAGGGCGGAATCCTGATGTTGGGACTGGCACACTTATAAAAGCGATCCCAGGGAGACCCTCACCTCTTTTCCCAAATAAGGACACAGCAAGAAGTCAGCAGTCTGCAACCTGTGAAAGGGCTCTCACCTGGCACCCTAGTCTCATTCTTTCAGCCTCTGGAACTGTGGAAAATTATTTTCTGTTGTTTATAAGCCACCCAATTTATAGTATTTTGTTGCAGCTGCCCAAAAGGACTAAGACAATGTCATGGCCCAAATTGCTGATATATTTAAGCTAGAATGGGAGAAAAGGAAAAGAGAAAAAAAGAAAGAGGAAGATAGAAAAAAGAGAGAAAGATAAAGAAAAAGAAAGAAAAAATGCAACACATTTTCAAAAATATCTAATTTCAATTAATTAACTAGAGGGTGGCTTCTTGAGGATAAAGACTCATCGTGCTTCTGTAAACCAAAAGTCCAGCAAGGCATAGATTGTTTGCAGAAATGCAAGAAAATACATTGCCCTTCCTTCTGCTGCTTCTTCTAGAATTATATATATATACTTCTTTGTTGCTGTACCTCCAAGAATGCAAAACAGAACTGGTAAAATTCCAGGAAAGGAATACGAAAGCAATCCCAAAGATTCAGAGCAGAAGTAGAGCTGGGGAAGATGCCAGCATTAGATGGGACTCAAAAGAGTAGAAAGACAAAATTAGAGGATGCCAAACAGATTAAAATCTTAAAAATATAAAAAAGTGATAAATGATATGATTGAAACAAGTGTCAACTTAACTTTAAGAATCTGAATAGTAGGATGAGTCTCCTTTTAAGAGATCGTTTTTAAAACTGAGCAAGGTAAACTTAAGACGAAAAAAAAAAAAGAGGAAAAGGGAGCCCTTCTTTATACAGAGGATAATACTCTCATGAAACTGTTAACTCCCAAGAGGAAGGCACTGACAGCAAATTCAAGTGGATTTTAATGGAGATTGGCTGATTTTAGATACCACAGTGTCATTAATGGAGTTTACAGGGAGCTGATGCATGCTCTACCTCTAAGGTTGATGTCAGGATGAAAAATCACATCTACTCATAGGTCATTCCCTGGGACCATTGTATGCACACACTTGAGGGTTGGATGAAGCATTAATCGAAACCAGTCATAGTTATTTCTAAGTTTCTAAGCTTTATCCTCCTAAATTAAAACTTATAAAGTTGTGGAATAAGCTGGAAGAAAACTTACAGACTATCTATAATAGTTTGACTTCTTTATATTATTCATAGGAAACTTAAGTCCCAAACTCATATTGATTTACGTCAGTTCACCTAGTTGTTGGAAAAAAGAATAGGAAATAAGAACAGTTTTTCTAACTCAAAGTCAGAAAATTCTTTGACATTCACAGATAACAGTGTTGACGGCCTTCTCTCCTCATGGAAAACTATAAATAAAATTATAGTACATAACAGCAAATTTCAAGCATTCTTAGAACAGGAATGACTGTGGTTCTTCATTTTCAATCAGGAAATTAATTTCTTAGCAACGGTTTAAGGCATTCTATCTACCTCTCCCACCTACCTCTTCATGTGCCTTGAAATTCACATAAATTTAGTTTCCTTATTAAATTCTTTAGTTCTTAGTCAGTTTTTAAATCCAGAACTATGCTAACACATCTGAGAAAAACAGATTCCATGAAAGGAACATGAAATTGTGGAAATCAATATCATCCATGTCTTACTGAATTTTAAAACTCATCCTAGTGAGTAGTTCTACAGAAACTGAATAGCATGGCGACCTCAGGCTTTCCATGTGTAGACACTTCCCAAAGCCACTGACCTTGAATCACAAATAAACATTTTTCCCAGGCTATTTGGAAAAGGTGGTACACTCAGTGATTGTACTGCTCAGTATTATGTGAAGACTTCGTGGAAGTGGATGCTCTTAGATACTTACTAAAAACAAAGAAGAACTATTATTTACCATGTAAAATGTGACATGTATGTGGTACCCTAGTTTACTGCAGGATATTGAATTTTATGTTACTCACTGATATTCAAAGAAATTAAATCACACGTGAAATTAACCAGTCAAAACCCACAGAAGTTTGAATCCCCAAAATGACATTGGTGGAATCTTATATTAAGGCCAGTTACCAGAATTTAGAAGCCAAAAGATAAGTAAAGTATAAGCAATATAGATTAATTGAAAACACAAACTACATATAACTGTAACCAGCATACAAATGCCCGATGAGTAGAAACAAATATGGGAAAACGGTGCAAAGAGAAAAACACTTGTTATTCTGAAAGAATATAGTTAATCTAGGGTATGAACTTTGCCTAGAGACTCCTGCTCTCTGACACTTCTTGGTGGAACATGGAGTGACATATACATATAAAGTGTCCATAGAATTTCTGTTGGAACTTGCCAGTGTTAAAACCAAATCATTAGAATTCTCTGGCCATGTTAGACAACAGTGACCCCACCTCTGAAAAATTCTAGTACTTCATGTTTTAAACTTACTTAATGATTAGGTTAACTCAGTTGATACTTAGTTTTGTGTCTTTGTTTTTGTTTTGTTAGATTATAACCTACTTAAGTGTAATAACAATTTTTAAAAATATTTTTGAACTCATTATGCCTACATAGTACCTAACATAGCCCATCAGTTGACTAAGAAGAAATCATAGGTTTTCAAAGTATGATAGGTAATCAAAGTAGAGCAAGCAAGAAAAAGGGGGAACATATTTCCAACTGCATTTATATTCAAGAACTGACCTTTGGATTTCTTATAGAGTTTTAGAAATAATTTTGTATAAGATAAAATTATCAATTCCATGTGTAGTAAATCTGTTATGGTTGACATTTTGGAATAAATAGAATTTTTACTCATCAGTACGATAAATATTTTTTAAAAATAAATTCAATGCCTCTGTGGCTGTGATGTAGTAACGATGCTAAGAATAATTTTTCCATTATAAATAATTAAAAGAGAGGGAAGAATATATAAAAGTACTATTTTTAGCCTCTGTAGAATAGATATCACAGAAAAATGTAGCCCTTGTTTTTTCTGCCAGTAGGAAGTTTTCAGGCTGGACAAAGGATGGATAAATCTAAAAAGACCTGCTGTCTCTTTTTATGGAAGACACAGAGATTTAAGTTCAATGAGGCCCAAAGCCACTAAAATTTGGGGTTGGGGAAAAGGAAAATAGAACACATTTGTTTGGGGCCAGGAAAACAAAATTTCAGGAAAGAACAATTGTTGGGTATCTGCATAATGTAGGGATCATGGCAAAACCTACCCTTTTCCCTTGATCTGGCTCACTGAAAGATCAACTCACAATTATGGTAGATTAATAAGAGAAAGGTTTTTTGCAAAATAAAATAAAATGCGCATGGAGGGAATTATAAGTATGATTACCCAAAGTCTCCCTGATGGTCAGTGATTTTTAAAGATGCCCTTTAGAAGGGAAGGAGAAGAGTGTGGAAATGTTTGCTAGAAGGGATGTATGTAGATGAGTCAAAACAGATTGAATTATAGATAAATTTGAGAGCCAGTTCTCATGCTTCACATGACCTCAGGGCCAGATCTATTCCTATGTGATAAGGAAGTTAGCAGCCTTTTCTGATTCAAAATCAGGGTACTCAGGTTTTATAGAGGAGAGTGCTTTCCAGTCAAAAATGGCCTTTTAATTCAAAATATTGTTTATACCAAGGAATCATATTTTGGGGTGAATTTCTTTAGCTCCTTTAATGACAAATAATTCCCAGAGCTCATGCTACTTGGCAAGAAACCATCTGAATTCCTATCAGCCAGAATAGGAAGACTTCTTTGTTAAGGTGCGTTCAGTAGATACCCCAGAAGAATTATCCTTTAGTAATGATGCTAAACAAGCCTTAGAGTAGAGTCTATTCTATAACTGCCCCAACTCAAAGCTTGAAAAGAAACTACCAAGGCATCAGAATGATCTATAAACAACTTTATGGCCTGTCAGAGCAAACTGGAGCGCTGTTGGGATAAAATCAGCACCAAAAAATATAAAATCATAGTGCCCAAGGACCATGAAAGCTACTAAATTGTGAAGAGTAGGAAATGTAACTAAAACCAGGAGGAAAATCAATTAACAGAGGCAGACACAGAAATGATTAAGATAATGGAATTACCAGAACAGTGTGCTGAAACCATTTTTATTAATACAGTCAATATGCCTTAAAGATTTAAAGAAAAACATAATAAGGAAAGAGAAAATATTAGATAAGAACAAAAAACTCTTCTTAAGATAAAATATACAGTATCTGAAATGAACCTATCAGTAGAAGGAATTAACAGCAGCTCAGACACTACAGGAAGAAAGATGAGTGAAACTGAAGATAAAACCATCAACTAGGCAAAATAAAGCACTGAGAGTAAATGAAAAGAAAGAACTTTAAAAAGAAGAGTCTCAGACATTTGTGAGTTAATAGTAGTAAGCCAAGTAACAAATACAGAATTGAAATACCAGAAAACAAGAGAGGAAAAACAAATAAGAATATTTGAAGAAATCTAAAGAAATTAAATTCTAAAACTGTACTAAATTCTACAAATTTGATGAAAACTATAAACCCATAGATTCAAGAAGACCAATGAATAGCCAACAGGATGAAAACAAAGAATACCATACCAAAGCAAATTATAATTAAGTTACTAAAAACTAGAAATAAAGAGAAAACTCTTAAAAGCATGTAGAGAAAAAACAATGCAGTTTATATAGAGAGGGAAAAAAATGACCACAGACACATTAAAACTCAGTGATTCCTACTCAGTGAAATGGACTCTCTAAAATGATGAAATAAACAACTGTCAAGCTAGAATACAGGCAAGGAAATTTTATATCTTACAAAAATTAATCAATGAAGACATTTTCAAGTGAACAAATCAGAAAGTATGTTTTGCCAAAAAATGTATACCAAAAGACATGTTGAAAGAAGCTCTTTAGAGATAATGAAATACCATTTGGAAAAGTAAATGACAAAAAAAAAAAAGCATCAAAAATTGTAAATATAGAGCGGTGCCTGTGGCTCAAAGGATTAGGGCGCGGGCCCCATATACCATAGGTGGCAGGGTACAAACCCCGCCTCCAGCCAAAAACTGCAAAAATAATTGTGAATATACAGGTAAACATAAAAACATCTTTATTTCATTTTTTAAAATGGTTAAAAATAACTGGCTATTTAAAGCAAAAATGTGCTGTGTGATTTCAAACACATACACACACGTACATATACAGATATATAAACAATGTACCCCAAACAAAGCATAATGGATTGAAAGGGAAATAGTATGTGGAAATGTTTTAATGTTCTTCAGTCACACATATAATTTAAATATATTAAGTTAAAGATATATAATTTAAAATTTTTGTGGGCAGCCACCAAAGATACACAAAAATCTATAGCTAACAAGCCAAGAGTAGAAATAAAATGGAATATTAACAAAACATAATAAAACAAAACTTAATGCATCCAAAAGAAAGAAGAGCAAGAAGGAAAAGAAAATCAAAATCAAACAGCATGGTGGTAGGTTTACATCCACCCATGTCAAAAATGATCTAAATGTAAATTGTCTAAACATTCTAAAAGTCAGAGATTATCAAACTGAACAAAACATCAATAACAAACTGTATCTGTCTACACCGTAAGCACACTTATTTCAAGTATAAAAATACTAATAGGACAAAGTATAATAATACTAAAAGGACAAAAAAAGATGTCTGATGCAAAGACCAATGTTCAGAAAGCTGTAGTGGATGCAATTAGGTTAACTTCAAATCAAAGAATATTAGCAGAGATTAAAAAAGAATATTTCATAATGACAAATGGTTCAATTCCTAATAAAGATACAACAATACCACATTGCAAGTGTTTCAACAGAATTTCAAAATTCATGAATTAAAATCTTGAAGAACTGAAATGAGAAGGAAAAAACCTACCATTGTAACTGCAGATAGCAAAACTCTAGATATGTTAGTAATGATAGGCTATCAGCAGAGACAGAAGATTGAGCAGCGCAAACAACTTGACCTAATTAATATTTATTGAACACTTTACCAATGAACAGTAGAATGTATGTTATTTTTAATTAAACATGACACATCCATCAAAATAGACCATATGTTGGGTCATAAAACAAAACTCAATTAATTTAAAAAGACTGAAATTCACAGTATCTTCTCTGATGACAATGGAATTAATATAAAAATCAACAAGAATGTGCTATCTAGAAAAATCACTAATAGTTAGACATTAAACAATGTACCCTAAATAAATATGTCAAAGAAAGAATCACAAAAAGAATTAGAAAATACCTTGAACTTCATAAAATTGAAATCACCAAAACATCAATATTTGTAAGATGCAGCTAAAATTATGCTCAGAGAGATATTTATAGCCTTAAACGCTTATATTAGAAAAGAAGAAAAGTCTAAAAATAAATAAGGTAAGTTCCTCACTTAAGTAAAATAAGAAAAAAAAGGAATTAAACATAAATTAATATAATGAAAATAATAATAGATAAATATTTGAAAATTGACAAAATAGAAAATGAACAACCTCTCCCCTAGAGAAAACAGTTACAAGAAAAGATACCTAACTTCCTAGCCTAATCATGAAAAGAAAGACACAAATTACTAGAAATAAAAGAGGAGACACCAATAAAGATTCTACAGATATTTAAAATATAACAAATGACAATTTTAACATCTAAACAAAAACATATTCTATCTTTAAGAAAAATGCAAATTGCTAGAAAATTACAAAACTCACACAAGATGATCGAAATAACCTAAATAGCCTAATATCAAAAACATTAATTTCTCCATCAAAAATGTTCCCACAGATAAGTCTATGAGATGGTAATTTCATTTCCTTTGAGTATATCTCCAGAAGAGGGGTTGCTGGGTAATATGGCTGTACTATTTTTAACATTTTTGAGAAACTTCGAAAAAGTTTTCCATATGGCAGCATCAATTTATATTCCTACCAAAAGTGCACAAAAATATTTTCTTCTCCCCACCCTTGCCAACACTTGAGATCTCTTGTCTTTTTTTTTTTTTAGAGACAGAGTCTCACTTTATCACCCTGGGTAAAGTGCCATGGCATCACAGCTCATAGCAACCTCCAACTCCTGGGTTTAGGCAATTCTCTTGCCTCAGTTTCCCAGGTAGCTGGGACTATAGGCGCCTGCCACAATGCCCAGCTATTTTTTTGTTGCAGTTTGGCCAGGGCTGGGTTTGAACCCACCACCTTTGGTATATGAGGCCGGTGCCCTACTCACTGAGCCACAGGCGCTGCCTGATATTTCTTGTCTTTTTGATGATAGTTATCCTTCCATGTGAGAGGTAATATCTCATTGATTTGAATTTCCCTGATGATGGGTGATATTGAGCACCTTTTCATATAGCTGTTGGCCATTTGTGTGCCTTCTTTGGAGAAATGTTTATCCAGGTCCTTTACTCATTTTTCTATCCATAGGTTCCCTTTCATTGTTGCTTGTTTCCTTTACCATGCAGAAGCTTTTTAATTTGGTTCAATCAACATCTCATAAAGATGTCTGTGTTCCCACATTCTTCCAACTATTATTCACAATAACCAAAATATGGAAACAACCTAAGTGTCCTGTTATTGGCAATAGTATAGATAAAACCTGGAGCATTTTATGTTAAGTGAAATAAGCCAGACACAGAAAGACATATACCACACGATCTCACATATATGCAAAATTTTATTAAAAAGAAGAAAGAAAGTAGAATACATTGAAACAGAGAGAGGAAGGACAGTTACCAAGGAGGCAGGGAAGACATAGGTAAAGGGCATAAAGTTTTGGACATAAAATGAATTATGTCTAGAGATTTAATATACAATATGAGGGCCATAACTAATAAAGTTGAACCAGTAAAGGACATACTGGAAATTTACTAAGAGAGTGAGTAGATTTTAGGAGTTTTTACAACAAAGAAGCAGAGGTTAATTACATGGGTGGGTTCACTTGATTGGCTATAGTCACTATTTTACTATAAGCATGTCAAAACACCTTGTTGTACACCTAAAATATGTAAAATAAAAAAGACTTAAAGCTTTTCACAAAAAACTTATGGACCTTATGTTTCCAATAGTAAATTCCATCAGGCATTTATAGATGAAATAGCAACCACACACATTCTTTCAGAAAACAGAGTAAGTGTAAACACTTCCCAAATCACTTTATGATGCTAGCATTATCCTGATTTAAAATAAGACATGGACATTATGAGTAAAAAAACCATGGACTGATACCCTTCATGCATATAAATGCAAAAAAAAAAAACCTTAACAATTTATGGTAAATAAAATCCAACAATATATAAGGATGACATATGAAGTTTTCCCTGGGAAAGCAAAGATGCTTTGTCATTCAAAATTCAAGGGATATAATTCACTATGTTGAAAAAATTATTAAGAAATGCCTCATTATCTGAAAAGATGCAGGAAATTTTAATACATTTCAAAACACATTTATAGAACTGTAAGGAAAACAGGCATTAAGACAGAACGTTTCCAACCTGATAAAGAGATCAATGTTAAAGTCTATATTCATTATAGCCCAGTTTCATTATTAATAGTGAAAGACTGCTTTCCCTCTAAAATCAGGAATAAGCCATGGATATCCCCACTCGCCATTTCTATTAAATATGAGGACATGCAAGGATTCTGTATAGATTTTTGTGAACAGGTTATGTTGCCTTGTAAAAGGACAAGTTTGCTCACAATGTTGGCTACTTAAGATTCAATATATGTCTATCAGTTCAGGTTATTAGACTAGTTGCTTAATTTATTTATGTAAAAATATCCGTTCAGAATTCAGTTTGGCAAATTTTCTTGGTATTTTCACCAATTTTTGTCTCATATATTTGAGGCTACATTGTTGGGTGGATTCAGGATTCAAGGTCGTTATAAGTGAATGGTGAATTGCTGTTTTTATAATTAAGTGAAAATCTTCATCATCCCTAGCCATTTTAATAAATTCATATTCCACTTACTTGTCTTTGAAGTCTATCTATTCTGATAACATTGCTCCATTAACTTTCTTTCATTGGAATTTTTTAGATTTTATCACTTATCTTTCAAACTTTCTGTATCTTTACTTTTTATTATAGGAATGTCCCTGCAAACAGCTTACAGCTGGGTTTAGTTTCGCTTTTGCATCCTCTCTCGCTCTTTCCTTCTCTCTCCCTCTTTCTATCTCAGTAACAAACTCTCAAAAGTTTGCAATTGTTATGATTACTAATATATTTAAACTAATACTGACTTTAAATTTTTCATCTCCTTTTTAAAAACACGGAGCTTCTAGTAGCCTCTAGTTGTATTTGTTACAGGGCTGTGCTTTTTCATTTGAAACTCTTGAGAAGTTTTTCTAAAGATATCAAAAGGAAAAAAAGGGCTCCAAATGATATTTGTTTCTTAATTGAAAATATCCATCTTTCTTTCAATAAGAAGATGTATTTGTGAATATTTTGCATTTGGAAGTAAATTTATAGAGGCTGACTAATTTATTTTACACATGAGAAAACTTAAAGCCAGGAGGGTTTCCATGAGTTGTTCAAGGTCACAAAGTGAGTTACTAATTATGATGTGAATTGAAGTCACCTAACTCTTTGTCTAGTGTTCTTCCCATGCTCCCCTTTCATATTTACGTTGTACAGACTGTTGAACATCTTCATTTCTGCAAAACAATAGTAGCACATGTCTTCCTGAAGGAGCTTGTAAATTGAATCAATTCTGAGATATGCATATTAAGTTAAGAAGCATGGAGAGCAGATGGCAAAATGCAAATGCATTAAGAGCTCCAAGGTTATCCAGAATTGAATCTATCTAAAGTGATGGTCTGTTTTAAGTCTCATCAGTGACTTTGAAAACAATAGGCTCAAACATAATGAGGGAGAGGAAATATATTCTAACTTGCAATTGCCCTTTATAAAACATGCTTTATTTCGGTATCTAATTTATTATTTCCAATTTATGAATACCCTATAGAATTATTTCTCAAAAACTTTTACTTTTTTATTGAGTATTTGAATTTTTTTCATGTATTTTCCCTCAAAGGCATTCAACTGCTTTTCTTAAGTTACATTTCATTTTCTTTGTTACTTTTTCAGATACCTAAATTTTAAAGATATTATTTCCAGTTAATCCCATGTGGCACATTAAATGAAGACCCAGTGTAGAGAATGATTGCATTGTATTTCAAAACGCAAGCTGCAGGGGGAAATTAGATGATGAAAAATTATGGTGTCAGGCCTCACAGTGTTGACAATAAAAACGAGGCAGTCACATTCAAAGAGAGCTTATACTTTCTCTACATGAGAAAGGAAAGAGAAGTACTCAAATCCTATTTCAAATTGTGCTTCCATCTTAGATTAGTGTTCTCTTCCTGCAGCACATACTGCCAGACCTCCTGGCTCAGCAGATCTTTCAAAACCAGCCTTGGAGATTTCAGCGTAGGGCTGCATTCAGAGGATATACTTCAGCAGATAGACCAATTAGGCATTTTCCTGACAGCAGCCAATGTCGAGGGGCCTTTGTTAAATTGCTGTCACATCTTGTATTTATGAAAATGAACTGCGTCCTTGGGAATTTCAAAAGGTAATGAGGCGCGGGCCAGAGGAAGGCAGAGCTCAGTGCGCCTGCGTCACCGCCAGGCTCTGACCCAGGCGTTTGGTTTCTGGTGACAGTCTTAGCTCTCAGCGGTACAAAGGTCCACAGAGCCAGAATCAAAAGGCAAATGTCACGAATTCTCATATCTAAAATAAACTAATTTTTGACTACACTCACGTATGTCATGAATTAACTCTGAGAACAAGCAGATCTGAAACCGTGTCTATTTTGTTTTACGCATAGACATGTTTAAACTTGTGAAAGGTGCAGAGTGGAGCTGTCTGCGCTCTCTCCAGCACGCTCCACCTCGGGTCTGCTCCATGTCAGCGCCAAGCTCAGCCTTTCAGTCCCCGGATTAAAAGGCTTACTCACAGGTCTGCTTATCCTAAACTCTGCTCTCAATTTCTGGCTTGTGCAGTTTGACTTTTATCCTTCCCCCTCTTTTATCCTTCTTTTTATTTCAGTCTCAACCCTGCATTTATCTACTCATACTCAGAATCCCTTGGGGTTCACTTTGGGTGACCAAATCATCCCTCTTTGCCAGAGATAGTCCCAGTTTTAGTACTAGACCTCCCTCTTCCTTGCCTAAGAAATTCTAAGTTACTCTGTAGATTTACAACATTCTCCAAACCCAGCCAAATGTAAATCCTACTTTGTATTCATTCTCTCAGCACGTTCCTTCATGTAATAAAACATTATCACTCACCCACCCAGACACACACCCAAGCACAGGTACACAGTATAGGAACATACAAAGAATGAATCAAAGCTTTGATTCGTTGTGGTGTGACTTAAATCCCACCTTTTTCTTTGTCCTTTCGAAGTTACTAAATCCCCATATATAAGGTTTGCCTCATTCTACTTTATGCCTATGCCTGGGCCTTGTACTTCTGTCACTACGTCTGCCTAGAGCTCAGTAGGTATTACTGTTCCTTTGGCCCACTTCACCAAGCCTTTCACACTCTCGGGTGACCTTCACTGCCAGGTTCAGGTTTTCCCTGGATACTGAGCCAGCCTTGGAAAGAAAGTTTATATTTCAGAAACACCTCTCCTCCTTACTTCCCTGAAGTGGAACATGGAATTAAGTCACACTTCATGGCTGTGGGATTTACTGGCCCAAATAAACTTATGCACCTTTTGCATGTGATCTGCTTTTTCCCCTTCTTTGGAAGCTTTTAAGATCTTCCGCTTGGCCCTATTATTGTGAAATCTCATAACTATATGCTTTTGTATAGACACTTTTCCATTTATTATGCTAGACAGACATTCATTTAAAAAATTCATGTCTGTCAACACCTTTTTAAAAATATTGCTTTTCTATTAATTTACACATTCTATAATTTTCTAACAACTTGTGATTTTTGTACTTTTTTCATTATATATGGCATTCTGTTATTTTTGATAAATGCGACACTTCTTCATTCAGGTGACCATAAACTATAATGCGTTTATTTAATGTTGATATTTATTTTTTCAAAGATCAAATAATTTTATTGAAATATACCCTTGTTTTAGTTATAAGTTAAAATATGTAAGTTATAAGTTAAATAGTTTCATATTATGAATATTGAGTATAATATATGATGAACTAAAATGGCTGAAGAAGTTCAAAAGCCTGCAGAAAATCTTGTTACTGTGTAGGGGAGGTAGAGCAAGAGAGTGGATTAGAAATAGCTTCTTACAGGGTAGTGGAGAGCAAGATGGTGGCCGAGTAACAGCTTCCTTGCATCTGGGCACCGTGAGTCTGGGGAGATAGGACTCCAGGCATCTCTGGCTGGTGGGATCTGCCTATCATCACCCCTGTGAGGATACAGAGAGTCAGCGAGAGACTTCTGGGCCCCAAGAGGAGGGCTAAAACAGTGGAAAACCGGCAAGTGGTTACATGTGTTCAATGGGTCTAAACCCGCCCGCAACTGTAAGTTCAGTACCAGCGAGACTGCAAACCAGAAAGGCCTTACCTGTGAACTGTTTTAGTGTCTTTGGACTTGGCACTCAGTTGAACTGCCTTGGTGAGAGCCTGAGCGGGAATGCGGAGAACTTTGGCTGTTGTCGAGGGCCCCAGTCTGAGCCGCTGAGCCAGACGGAGCTAATAGTGTTTGGCTGTGGGCCACAGGGAGCCATTGTGAGTGATCTGCCCCGGCAAGCTCTGCCCCCAGGGTCGCAGAGCTAGAATTGGGTGGGAGCTGGTAACCCAGTGACCAAGTAGCCTAAGGGTGGGGTCTGAGCTGCCTTGTAGCCCTAACCCTCAGGGGCAGAGTGAGACCAGTTTTGGTACACTGGGTAAGTGGATAGCCACTTCAGCAGTGATTCCAGCGACAAGCATTTTCCTGGGAAAGCTTCTGCTCAGCAAGTTTACAAGTTCAAAGTGCCTTTTAAGTGGGCTGAAGACAGATTTAGGGTGTTTACCTGCTGGGATTTGAGAAATCAGCAGCCTCCAGTCGTATCAGAACTGTGATTAACACCTCATACCCCAGAAGACCACGTGTTGCCCAGACAATATTGAACAACATAAACATACTGCTTTGTTTTTGGTTGTGTTTTTGTTTTTGTTTTTTTTTTGGTTTGGTTGTTCTTTTGTTTTTGTTTTTTTTTATGTTGTTGATGTTTTATTTTTTAATTTCAACCTTTTCCATACAGATCTTTTTTCTTTCTCAGTTTCTCTAGTTTAATTATAATTTCCCATTCCTGCCTTTTTTAATAACTAGAACTTCATTTTTGCTAGTGTTTCTACCACTATTATTTGGTTTTTCACCCAATTTTATCCCATAAAGTTTTCTGTTTGCTTTTTTTGGTTAGATTTATAGCATTTTTGTCTTTCCTCTCTACTTGGTGGAGGTGGGGTACTGTGTCTGATCAGGTTAGCAAAGAGCTGCTGACCTCAAAGGAACCAACCAACTGAGCACCCCCAGAAGGTGGTTTTTTTTAAGGTTGTGTCAAAGTACACTACTGTACACCTATATTGCTCTGTCTCCCTCTTTCTGTGCCTCTCTTCTTTTTGTTAATATTCCTTTTACCCACCCCCTCTCCTTTCCCTATTTTTTTTTCTTTTCACTCAGTCCTCCTTTCTTTCATCCCTTTTTTGCTCTTCAACCTTCTCACCCTTCTGGTCCTGTACCAAAAGGATTCATTGAACCCTTAGTCCACAGGCACGAGAACTTAAAGAGCAAGAGGAAGTGAAAGGAAAATTAGGGCAAGGAAACAGATAAAAGAAATCACTCATGAGGAAGAATCAGCAGAAAACCCCAGGCAACATGAAGAACCAGTGCAGAACAACCCCGCCAAGGGACCATGAGGTAGCTACTGCAGAGGATTCCACCCATAAAGAAATGTTAGGAATGACAGAAAGGGAATTTAGAATATACATGATGATAACAATGAAAGAAATGATGGAAACAATGAAGGAAACTGCTAATAAAGTGGAAAATAACCAAAAGGAAATACAAAAACACAATCAAATAAGAGATGAATTATATGAAGAATATAAAAAGGATATAGCAGCCCTGAAGGAACTGAAATAGTCAATTAAGGAACTTAAAGATGCAATGGAAAGTATCAGCAACAGGTTAGACCATGCAGAAGAAAGAATTTCAGAGGTAGAAGACAAAGTTCTTGAGATAACTCAGATAGTAAAAGAGGCAGAAAAGAAGAGAGAGAAAGCAGAACGTTCACTGTCAGAATTATGGGACTTTATGAAATGTTCCAACATACGAGTTATAGGAATCCCAGAAGGGGAAGAAGAATGCCCCAGAGGAATGGAAGCCATACCAGAGAATATTATAAAAGAAATTTTCCCAAATATCACCACAAATTCTGACACACTGCTTTCAGAAGGATATCGGACCCCAGGTCGCCTCAACTCTAACCGAGCTTCTCCAAGACACATTGTGATGAACCTGTCCAAAGTCAAGACAAAAGAAAAGATTCTGCAAGCTGCCAGGAGTAAGCGCCAGTTGACCTACAGGGGCAAATCCATCAGATTGACCACAGACTTCTGTAATGAAACTTTCCAAGCAAGAAGACAATGGTCATCTACCTTAAATCTACTTGAACAGAACAATTTCCAGCCCAGAATTCTGTATCCTGATAAGCTAAGCTTAAAAATTGACGGAGAAATCAAATCATTTATGGATATACAAATATTGAGAAAAATCACCACAACAAGACCAGCTCTACAGGAAACACTTCAACCTGTTCTGGACACTGACCACCACAATGGATCAGCAGCAAAGTAAGAACTCAGAAATTAAAGGACAGAAATTAACCTCCACACTGATGCAAAAGATAAAACTAAGCAATGGAATCTCACAAAATAAGATGAATAGAATACTACCACATTTATCAATTATCTCAATAAATGTTAATGGCTTGAATTCCCTACTGAAGAGACATAGATTGGCTGACTGGATTAAAAATCACAAGCCATCCATTTGCTGTCTACAAGAAACAAACCTGGCTTCAAAAGACAAATTAAAGCTCCGAGTCAAGGGTTGGAAGACAATTTTCAGGCAAATGGACTTCAGAAGAAAAGAGGAGTTACAATCTTATTTTCAGATACATGTGGATTTAAAGCAACTAAAGTAAAAAAAGACAAAGATGGTCACTTTATATTGGTCAAGGGAAAAATACAAGAAGATGTTTCAATTCTAACTATTTATGCACCCAATTTAAATGGTCCCAGATGCTTGAACAGACCTTACTCAGTCTGAGCAACATGCTATCTGATAATACCATCATAACAGGGGACTTTAACACTCCTCTTACAGAGCTGGACAGAACCTCTAAACAGAAATTAAACAAAGATATAAGAGATTTAAATGAGACCCTAGAACAACTATGCTTGACAGATGCATATAGAACACTCCATCCCAAAGATAAAGAATATACATTCTTTTCATCACCCCATGGAACATTCTCAAAAATTGACCATATCCTGGGACACAAAACAAATATCAACAGAATCAAAAGAATTGAAATTTTACCTTGTATCTTCTCAGACCATAAGGCACTAAAGATGGAACTCAACTCTAACAAAAATGCTCGACCCCACCCAAAGGCATGGAAATTAAACAATCTTCTGTTGAAGAACAGATGGTTGAAGGAAGAAATAAAACAGGAAATCATTAACTTCCTTGAGCATAACAACAATGAAGACACAAGCTACCAAAACCTGTGGGATACTGCAAAAGCAGTTTTGAGAGGAAAATTCATTGCTTTAGATGCCTACATTTGAAAAACAGAAAGAGAGCACATCAACAATCTCAAAAGCCATCTTATGGAATTAGAAAAAGAAGAAAAATCTAGGCCTAAACTAAGTACAAGAAAAGAAATCTCCAAAATTAAATCAGAGATCAATGAAATTGAAAACAAAAGAAACATTCAGAAAATTAATGAAACAAGAAGTTGGTTTTTTAAAAAATATATACAAAATAGATAGACCATTGGCCAGACTAACGAGAAATAGAAAGGTAAAATCTCTAGTAACATCAATCAGAAATGATAAAGGGGAAATAACAACTGATCCCACAGAGATGCAAGAGATCATCTCTGAATACTACCAGAAACTCTATGCCCAGAAATTTGACAATGGGAAGGAAATGGATCAATATTTGGAATCACACCCTCCCACTAGACTTACCAAGAAAGAAATAAAGCTCCTGAACAGACCAATTTCAAGCACTGAGATCAAAGAAACAATAAAAAATCTTCCAACCAAAAAATGCCCTGGTCCAGATGGCTTCACACCAGAATTCTATCAAACCTTCAAGAAAGAGCTTATTACTGTACTGCAGAAATTATTCCAAAAAATCGAGGAAGAAGGAATCCTCCCCAACACATTCTATGAAGCAAACATCACCCTGATACCAAAACCAGGAAAAGACCCAAACAAAAAGGAGAATTTCAGACCAATCTCACTCATGAATATAGATGCAAAAATTCTCAACAAAATCCTAGCCAGTAGATTACAGCTTATCATCAAAAAAGTCATACATCATGATCAAGTAGGCTTCATCCCAGGGATGCAAGGCTGGTTTAACATACGCAAGTCCATAAACATTATCCACCATATTAACAGAGGCAAAAATAAAGATCACATGATACTCTCAATAGATGCAGAAAAAGCATTTGATAAAATCCAGCATCCTTTTCTAATTAGAACACTGAAGAGTATAGGCATAGGTGGCACATTTCTAAAACTGATTGAAGCTATCTATGACAAACCCACAGCCAATATTTTACTGAATGGAGTAAAACTGAAAGCTTTTCCTCTTAGAACTGGAACCAGACAAGGTTGTCCTCTGTCACCTTCACTATTCAACATAGTGCTGGAAGTTCTAGCCAATACAATTAGGCAAGACAAGGAAATGAAGGGAATCCAAATGGGAGCAGAGGAGGTCAAACTCTCCCTCTTTGCTGACGACATGACCTTATACTTAGAGAACCCCAAAGACTCAACCACAAGACTCCTAGAAGTCATCAAAAAATACAGTAATGTTTCAGGATATAAAATCAATGTCCACAAGTCAGTAGCCTTTGTATACACCAATAACAGTCAAGATGAGAAGCTAATTAAGGACACAACTCCCTTCACCATAGTTTCAAAGAAAATGAAATACCTAGGAATATACCTAACAAAGGAGGTGAAGGACCTCTATAAAGAAAACTATGAACTCCTCAGAAAGGAAATAGCAGAGGATATTAACAAATGGAAGAACATACCATGCTCATGGATGGGAAGAATCAACATTGTTAAAATGTCTATACTTCCCAAAGCAATCTACCTATTCAATGCCATTCCTATCAAAATACCTACATCGTACTTTCAAGATTTGGAAAAAATGATTCTGCGTTTTGTTTGGAACCGGAAAAAACTCCATATAGCTAAGGCAGTTCTCTGTAACAAAAATAAAGCTGGGGGCATCAGCATACCAGATTTTAGTCTGTACTACAAAGCCATAGTGCTCAAGACAGCATGGTACTGGCACAAAAACAGAGAGATAGACACTTGGAATCGAATTGAAAACCAAGAAATGAAACTAACATCTTACAACCACCTCATCTTTGATAAACCAAACAAGAACATACCTTAGGGGAAAGACTCCCTTTTCAATAAATGGTGTTGGGAGAACTGGATGTGTACATGTGAAAGACTAAAACTGGACCCACACCTTTCCCCACTCACAAAAATTGATTCAAGATGGATAAAGGACTTAAATTTAAGGCATGAAACAATAAAAATCCTCAAACAAAGCATAGGAAAATCACTGGAAGATATTGGCCTGGGGAAAGACTTCATGAAGAAGACTCCCATGGCAATTGCAACAACAACGAAAATAAACAAATGGGACTTCATTAAACTGAAAAGCTTCTGTACAGCTAAGGAGACAATAACCAAAGCAAAGAGACAACCTACACAATGGGAAAGGATATTTGCATATTTTCAATCACACAAAAGCTTGACAACTAGGATCTATAAAGAACTGAAATTAATCCACATGAAAAAAGCCAACAATCCCATATATCAATGGGCAAGAGACATGAATAGAACCTTCTCTAAATATGACAGGTGAATGGCTAACACATGAAAAAATGTTCATTATCTCTATATATTAGAGAAATGCAAATCAAAACAACCCTGAGATATCATCTAACCCCAGTGAGAATGGCCCACATCACAAAATCTCAAAACTGCAGATGCTGGCATGGATGTGGAGAGAAGGGAACACTTTTACACTGCTGGTGGGACTGCAAACTAGTACAATCTTTCTGGAAGGAAGTATGGAGAAACCTCAAAGCACTCAAGCTAGACCTCCCGTTTGATCCTGCAATCCCATTACTGGGCATCTACCCAGAAGGAAAAAAATCCTTTTATCATAAGGACACTTGTACTAGACTGTTTACTGCAGTTTAATTTACAATCGACAAAATGTGGAAACAGCCTAAATGCCCACCAACCCAGGAATGGATTAACAAGCTGTGGTATAGGTATACCATGGAATACTATTCAGCTTTTTAAAAAAATGGAGACTTTACATCCTTCGTATTAACCTGGATGGAAGTGGAAGACATTATTCTTAGTAAAGCATCACAAGAATGGAGAAGCATGAATCCTATGTACTCAATTTTGATATGAGGACAATTAATGACAATTAAGGTTATGGGGGGGAGGAAAAGCAGAAAGATGGACAAGGGAGGGTGGTGGGGCCTTGGTGTGTGTCTCACTTTATGGGGGCAAGACATGATTGCAAGAGGGACTTTACCTAACAATTGCAATCAGTGTAACCTGGCTTATTGTACCCTCAATGTATCCCCAACAATAAAAAAAAAAAGAAATAGCTTCTTACTAGCCACACTCAGTGAGACAGGGGAACAAGAACTCCTCTGGCTGAGGGAACTTAACCAGGGACATCATTCCAAGGGCACAGTGAAGCAATGGAGGTCTCCAGGAGACAGCAAAGAGGTCTGCAGCTGAGGAAATCTAGAACTAGCACAGAGGCAAGTGCCAGCCATCCCTCACACTAGAGCTGTCTTAGAAGGCTTGAAGCAGTGACTAGACTCCAATAGCTCCAGGCAGCTGAGATTGAATACTGGGCGAGATAAATCTCCTAATGGCTTGGCTGCTAGCAGGGTGCCATCACTGTGGGAAAACTGTGCCAAAAGAACAGTTTATGGGGTCATAGTACATGGACAGCTCTAGTGTGCTTGCTGATCTTAGGCAACCATCACTGGGATAAGCTAAGTAGACCTACACTCCCCAGGAAGGCCACTTTGTTGACAGGAAGCCTTGTTTGATGAGCCTCCTTAGGAAGAGGGGAAGCACTTTGGAACCCCAATTCCATGGAAATTCAATGCTGATGAAGTGACCAGACTCTGATTAAGGGCAAGTAGATTAGTAAGACAGGACTGAATTTCCTATACAACTAGAAAGTGGTTTCCAGCCAGCATTATATATATACAAAAAACAGTGTGTATGTTCTCCATCTCCTAACACCGCAGTACCACCTGGTGTCCAGCCAATAGATTGCAATATGTATATAATTATTCACATACACACACACACACATATTTATTTATTTCATTTTTGCTTCTTTTTTTTTCTTTCTCTTTTTGGTTGTTGTTATTGTTGTTTTGGTTTTATTATTTTTCCTTTGGCTATTTTTATTGTTTCATTTTTATTTCCTTCAATAGCAAGACTTCCTCCATTTTTGTTATCTTTCCCAGTATACTTTATTCTTTCTTGCTTTTTTCTCTATGTTGGTCGAGATTTTTTTATGTTTCTCATCTTTCCTACATAAAGTTTTCATAGAACAGCTAAGATATTCCTTTTTTCCTTTATCATATATAGTGCTATTTTTAATTTTCATGTTTATTTTTTACTTTTCTTCTTTTCTCTGAGTTCTGTGGGGTCATGGGATTACTCTGGCTGGGGAATCATAGCATTGGTCTGGTTCAAGAAGGTCACGAGCTCACAGTATAGACCAGGCGTCCTCAAAACTGCGGCCCATGGACCACATGAAGTGGCGTGAATTGTATTTGTTCCTATTTTGTTTTTTACTTCAAAATAAATATGTGCAGTGTGCATAGGAATTTGTTCATATTTTTTTAAACTATAGTCCATCCCTCCAATGGTCTGAGGGACAGTAAAATGGCCCCCTGTTTAAAAAGTTTGAGGACACCTGGACTAGACTGTACTTCCACCTTTTGTCTTGAGAAAGATGGTATTGTTATGTCCCTACTGCAAGATACTGTTTTTTGTTTTTCTCATCAGTATTTGGTGGAGGTAGGGTCTTGTTTTTACCCAGGCTGATAAGGAGCACCCAACTTTGAGGGACCCACCCAGTCTGGCCTTCAAAGGCCTAGAATTGCAGGTGTGGCCATAGCACCCTGCCGAGCACCACCATTTCTCTTGCCACTCACTTTGTCTCTTTCTTCTCTCCTTCTCTTCAATTATTTTCTTTTACCCAACCTTCCTTTTTTTTTCTCTTTATCATATTCTTTTCAATCTCCCTTATTGATCTTTACCTTCTCTTCCTTTTAGCCTTAATACCAAAGACCACTTCAACACATAAGCTCTGAGACATGGTAATTTAAAGCAAAGGAGATAGTGAGAAAGAAAAAGTAGGGGACAGAAGTGAAAGAGAAGAACAAACATATGAGAAGGAACAAACGGAAACATTCCAGCAACAGGAAAACCCAAAAAAAGAATACACACACACCATGAAAGGACCATGATGCAGCTACCACAGAGGATTCTACCTATAAATAATTAACAGAAATGATAGAAATGGAATTTAAATATGGATGATAAAGGAAATTGATGAGAAAATGGAAAAACAGAACCAAAAAAGGGATGAAATGTATGAAAAATATAAAAAAGGATATGGTAGTCCTTAAAGAATAAAAGGAGTAAATCACAGAACTTAAACATGTAGTAGAAAGTATTAATAATAGATTAGACCATGGAGAAGAAAGAATCTCAGAGCTAGAGGATAAAGTTCCTGAGCTAAACCAGGTAGTTAAAGAGGCAGAAAAGAAGAGAGAAAAATTAGAATATTCACTCTGAGAATTATGAGATTTCATGAAGCTTTAAAACATATGAATTATAGGGAACCCTGACAGGGAAGAACATCCTAAAGGAAAGGAAGCCCTACTGCAGGAAATCATAAATAAAAAATTTCCAACTTCTACTAAAGATTCCAAAACATTTCTTTTAGAGGGATATCAAACCTCAGTTCATCTCAACACAAACAGAGCATCCCCAAGACACATTATAAGGAAACTGTCCAAAGTCAAGATGAAAGAGGAAATTCTGTAAGAAGCCAGGAGTTAGTGCCAATTGACCTCCAGGGGAAGATCCTTTCAGGTGACAGCAGACTTTTCTGCTAAAACTTCCCAAATCAGAGGAGGATGGTTATCTACCTTTAACCTTCTTAACCAAAACAGTTTTCAGCCCCAAATTTTATATCCTACTAAACAAAGACTCAAGATTTATGGGGAATACAAACATTTTACTCATATACAAACATTGCAGAAATTTACCATAAGACCAGCTCTATAGGAAATACTTAGATCTATTCTCCACACTAACCATCACAATGGACCATCAATGAAGTAAACACCCATAAACTACAGGACAAAACCTAGCTTCCACCAATGGAACAACTCCACCACACTTATCAATTCTCTCAATTAATGTAAATTTCTTGAATTCCCCTCTGAAGAGGTTGCCCAATAAAAAATCACAAGCCTTATTTATGTTGTCTCCAGGAAACATAACTAACTTTGAAGGACAAAATAAGATTCCGTGTGAAGGGATGGAAAACAATATTTCAAGCAAATGAAAATCAGAAGCAAGGAGGGGTCACAATCTTATTTACAGATACAAGTGGATTTAAAGTAACTAAAGTTGAGAAAGAAAAAATGTGACTTCATTCTGGTCAAGGGAACAATACAACAGGAGGATATTTCAATTCTAAATATTGTGTACCCAACTTAAATAATCCCAAATTTATGAAACAGACCTTGATCGGTCTGAGCAATATGATATCCCATACTACCATAATAGCTGGGTACTTCAACACCCCTCTGGCAGAATTGGACAGACCATCTAAACAGAAACTAAACCAATATACAAGGGACTTAAAAGCAACCCTAGAACAAATGGACTTCATAGACATAGACAGAATTCACCATTCTAAAGCTAAGGAATATACATTCTTCCTATCAGCCTGTGGAACATTCTCCTAAATAGATCATATCCTCGGATACAAAGAAACCTCAACAAAATTAAAAGAATTGAAATTATACCTTATATCTTCTTAGAACACAAGACAATGCAGGTGGAACCCAAATACAACAAAAATTTTTATACCCACACAAAGCCATTTAAACTAAACAACTTTATGTCTAATGACAGACAGTTGGGTCAAAGAAAAGATAAAGGAAGAAACTGTTGAATTCCTCAAACATAACAATAATGAATATACAATGAATATACAAAAGCTGTAGGATATAGCAAAAGCAGTCCTAAGGGGGAAATTTTTTGCATTAGATGCTTATATGCAAAAAAACCAGAAACAGAACACATCAACAATCTAATGAATCATCCTAATGAAATGGCAAAGGAAGAGCAATACAATTCAAAACCCAGCAGAAGAAAATAAATAAATAAAATTAAGTCAGAAATAAATTGAAAACAAAAGAATCATTCATAAAATTGATGAAATATAAATTTATTTCTTCAAAAAGATAAATAAAATCATTAAATTTGGGGGTGGCACCTGTGGCTCAAAGGAGTAGGGCGCTAGACCCATATGCCAGAGGTGGTGGATTCAAACCCAGCCCCAGCCAAAACTGTAAAAATAATAATAATAATGATAAGTAAAAAATAAAAATTATTAAACTTTGGCCAGATTAACTAGAACCAGAAAAGCAAAATTTGTAATAACCTTAATCAAAAAAAGAAAAGGAGAAATAACAGATACCACAAGGATACAAGAGATTATTTCTGACAACTACAACAAACTCTATGTCCAGAAATTTGATTGTGTGGAGAAAATGAACCAAATACTTGGAATCCCAGCAGTTCCCTAGACTTAACCAAGAAGAGAAAGATCTCTTGAACAGACCAATATAAAGCACTGTGATAAAAAAAAAAAAAAGAAAGAAAAAAAAAAAAAACAATAAAAAAACTTCCAACAGTAAACTACCTGGATCAGATGGCTTCACTCCAGAATTCTACGAACCTTCAAAGAAGAGCTTGTACCTATACTTCAGAACAAGTAAGTTCCAAAACATTAAGAAGGAATGAACCTTCCCCAACATGTACTATGAAGTAAACTGATACCTATGAAGTATCCTGATACCAAACCAGGAAGAGATCTGAACAAAAAGGAAAACTACAGGTAAATTTCACTAACAAATATCCATGCAGATACACTCAATAAAATCTTACCCAATAGCTTATAGCTACATATTTAAAAAAATTATACATCATGATCCAGTAGGCTTCATCCCAGGGATGCGAGGGTGGTTTAACATATGCAAATCCATAAATATAATCAATCATATCAACAGAAGCAAAAACAAAGGCCATATGAGCCTCTCAATATTTGCAGAAAAAATCATTTGATAAAATTCAGCATTCTTTTCTAACAAGAACACTTAATAATATAGGCACAGGTGGTCCTTTTCTAAAACTGATTAAAGGCATCTATGACAAACTCATACCTAACATCACACTTAATGGAGTAAAACTGAAAGGTTTTCCACTTAGAAATGGAACCAGACAAAAAGGTCCTCAATTGCCACTACTATTCAACATAGTGTTAGAAGTTTTAGCCAATGCAATCAGTCAAGATAAAGATATAAAGGACACCTAAAGGGGAGGGAGATCAAATTCTTACTCTTTGCCAATGATATGATTGTATACTTAGAGAACCCTAGCAATTCAACCACAAGATTCCTAGAAGTGTTCAAGAAACATACTAACATCTCAGCTTATAAAATTAACGTCCACAAATCAGTAGCCTTTATAGATGCCAAATACAGACAAGGTGAAAAGCTAATCAAAGACACAATTCTCTTCATAGTAGCTTCAAGAAAATGAAATACTTAGGAATACACCTAACAAAAGAGGCAAAGGACCACTGCAATGAGAATGGCGAAACCCTAAGAAAAGAAATAGCAGAAGATATTAACAAATGGAAGAACATACTATGCTCTTGGATGAGAAGAATTAACACTGTTAAAATGTCTATAATATCCAAAGCAATCTACAAATTAAATGCAATATCTATTAAAATACCAACATCATATGTTGCAGAACTGGAAAAAATAGTTCTTCATTTTGTATGGCACTAGAAAAAACCCATACAATGAAAGCAATTTTTAATAATAGAAGAAAAGCCAGAGGCACCACTCTACCATACTTTAGGCTATATTACAAGTCCACAGTGATCAAAAGGACATAGTATTGGCACAAAGGTAGAGACATAGACATATGGAAAAAAAATAGAAAACCAAGAGACAAAATCCATCTCTTATACCCACCTGATCTTTGATAAACAAAACAAAAGTGTACACTGGGGAAAAGAACCCCTATCCAATAAACAGTGTTAGGAGAACTGGATAACCACGTGTAAAAGACTGACATTGGACCCTCACCTTTCACAACATACAAAAATTTACTCAAGATAGATAAAATATTTAAATCCAAGACATGAAACAATAAAAATCTTAGAAGAAAGTATGGGGGAAACTTTTGATGATGTTGGACTGGGGAAAGATTTTATGACAAAGACTTTAGCAGCCATTGCAACAGTAACAAAAATAAACAAATGGGACTTAAACTGAAAAGCCTTTGCAGAGCTAAGGATAAAACAATTAAAGCAAATAGACAACCTTCAGAATTGGAAAATCTATTTGCATATTACAAATCTCACAAAGGCTTTATAACTAGGATCTATAGAGAAATCAAATTAATCAACAGAAAAAGAACGAACAATCCCATCTATCACTAGGCAAAAGACATGAAAAGAACGTTCTCTGAGGAAGACAGATGAATGGCTAACAAACATGAAAAAAATGCCCATTGTCCTTGATCATCAGAGAAATGCATATCAAAACCACCCTGATATATCACCTGACCCCAGTGAGCCGGGCTCACATTACAAACTCCCCTCCCAAAGTTGCAGGAGCTGGTATGGATGTGGAAATGTGGAGAGAAAGGAACATTTTTACACTGTTGGTGGGACTGCAAACTAATACAGCCTCTTTGGAAGGAAGTATGGAGAATCCTCAAAGAACTCAAATTAGAACTCCCATTTGACCCTGCAACCTCACTATTAGGCATGTACCCAGAAGAAAAAAAAATAATTTTATCATAAAGACGTTTGCACTAGATTGTTTTTTGCAGCTCAATTTACAATTGCCAAAATGTGGAAACAACCTAAATAGCCATTAACGCAGGAATGGATTAACAAACTATGGCATAGGCAGCGCCTGTGGCTCAGTTGGTAAGGTACCGGCCCCATATACAGAGGGTGGTGGGTTCAAACCCAGCCCTGGCTGAACTGCAACCAAAAAATAGCCCGGCGTTGTGGCGGGCGCCTGTAGTCCCAGTTACTTGGGAGGCTGAGGCAAGAGAATCGCTGGAGCCCAGGAGTTGGAGGTTGCTGTGAGCTGTGTGAGGCCACGGCACTCTACCGAGGGCTATGAAGTGAGACTCAGTCTCTACAAAAAAAAAAAAAAAAAAACTATGGAATATGTATACCATGGAATACTACACAGCCATAAAAAGATGGAGATTTTACATCATTTGTATTAACTGGAGGGAGTTGAAATACATTCTTTTTAGTAAAATATCACAAGAATGGAAAAGCAAATATCCAATGTACTCAATACTAATATGAAGCCAGTAGACCATCTAATTCACACTCACATAGAAGTAAAACTCAATTCAATTTAAGTTGGGAGAAGTAGGAATGAGGAAGTGGGGAGAGGGGCTGGGGGGATTATTGTGCTCCCACCTAATGTTCACAATATGACACCTTGTATGGCACACCTTTTGGGCACAGAACATGACTATGAGACTCTACCTAACAAATTCAAATATTGTGACCTGGTTGTTAGTACCCTCATATTAAGCTGAAATTTTAAAAAGTAAGAAATAAAATCTTGTTGCTGGCTGAATTCACAAGCCTTGAAGTGTTAGCGAAAACTAAGATCAAACTTCATATATTATATATATGTTACATCTTCCAAAATATAGATCATCGTTATAAAGCCACCCCTCAATCCACCAAGGTCAGTCGGAAGACTCACTTTCTTTAATATTAATCAATGTTTTGAATAAAGTACAGAAAGGAACAAATTCCACTTAGGGAAGATTTTTAAAATAAAATTTAAAAAAGAATGATTATAATAAATCCTAAATGAACCATAGGCCCAATAGATTTTAAGTAAAATAAATCTTTGTGGATAAAATTTTTTTAAAAAAAATGTTTTTAATGGCACAGGGGCCCTTCGACACAGATGAAATTGTAGTGAGTCACCCTTGAATTAATAGCAAAATGCCTTCTCTATTAACACAATTACGCCACATGGCAATAGAATAAGATAATATGGGAAATCACTTCTACATAAGACAATATTAAAACTAGAAGAAATATTACAGAAAATTTATAATCTAATCCTTTTTTAATAGGGAAGCAACTTAGACCAAATGGAATAAAGAACTCACCCATGCCTTCACAAGTAGGTAATGACCCAAGCAACAGGTATTTTATTATTCTGAGATCAAACTCTCCAACAATTTGTTCCCACTAATTTCAATGTTCCCTTCATTACAGTAACTGGTCTTGCAAGGGAACACCTATTTTACCCATAATTCAAATCTCTGGTAGCTAAACTGAATAGTGGTGAAATGCCAAGCTCTTAAAGTTATTTGTGGCAAGAATTTCAGTCAAGATTTTAGTCTGTAACTGTGGCAAAATGATTGTAGAATAAGAAGAGTAATTAGAATCTTAACTCATAAGATGCATGAATACATTCAGTTCTACATTCTACAATAGTGTGACATGTGTTCCTAGAAATTACTGCACTGTACAAAATTGTGCAGTAAAATAAGCATGAGGTTTATGCAAAAAATTAGATTAGAGACACCACAATCAAAAACTTTCAGCAACATCTTTTTAAAAAGTTAGGAAACGGAACCAGCTTAATGCCTAGCAACCCAGGAATGGATTAACAAGCTATGGCATATGTATACCATGGAATACTATTCAGCCATTTTAAAAGATGAAGATTTTACATCTTTGTATTAAACTGGATGGAAGTAGAACACATTATTCTTAGTAAAGCATCACAAGAATGGAGAAGCAAGAATCCAATGTATTCTAGTCTGATACAAGGACAATTGATGTCCTAGTACACAGTAAGGGTGGGGGAAGATGGGTGCAGGAAGAGGGAAAGAGTGAGGGGCTGGGGGGGTTATGGGGTGTGACACATCTCCAGCGGACAGGACACAATTATAAGAAGAACTTTACCTAACAAATGCAATCAGTGTAACCTGGTTCTTTGTACCCTCAATGAATCCCCAACAATAAAAAAAAAAAGATAGGAACCAGTATGTATGGCCAGAACAATGTTATGCATTATTAAATAGCTAAGAAATTCATACATACTGCAATAGATATAGACACTTTACTTTTAAAAAGACCTGAAGTTTGCTTGTGAAGTGTGTGACAGAAGAATTGCAGTTTCTGGGTTATTGAGAAGAGGTTGAGGGAGAGTTACCGGCTCCCCGAAATCATAGGCAAAGTGGTAACACCAGATGTGGTTGACTATGGCTCATGACAGAGTGAACCGAAGTAGCTGGACGATGTTTGAGAGGGGTGTGTATATGTGTGTGTGTACATGTGTACACATGCATTACGTGTATTCCTTCCTTCCTGAATCTGGTTAGCTGGGCAGTTTTCTGTGTTCCTCTTTCAATGTTTCTCCCAGATAAAATTACATGTAAACAAATGCAAAATGCACATCACACTCAAATTGTTTCCTGAAATACAAATATCACATGGGAACAAATCTGTTTCAAAACAGGCATTTTGTACACAACAACTTAATCATTGATGCAAATACTTCCAGGACTAACATCAGAAAAATGAAATAATTAACATTAAATTTCTTAAAACTGATGAGCTTGTTGTATAAGTTGGCTATTTAAACTGAAAAAGTGGAAAAGTTAGTACTTTAAAAGAACACTCTTTCTTTGGGGGGATTTTTTTTGTTTTTGTTTTTGCTATTTCCTTGCCTATTGTAAGTTAAATTTGACCATTTATCTCCAAATGATCCCTCTTCTATTCTCTTTTCCTTAGTATGAATTTCCCCTTCTGTTTTTATCACCTTAAATTGTTTTCTGCTTCAAAATGGTATGTGAGCCTAACATTTTGATTTTCTCTCATCTAAGCATAGAACATTAACTTTCATTGTGAGAATAAAACATTTTTAAAAATTGAGGCCAGGTGACTCGTGTCTGTAATCCTAGCACTCGAGGAGGCCAGGTGGATTGCTTGAGCTTGGGAGTTTGAGACCACCCTGAGCAAGAGAGAGACTCCCATCTCTAAAAATAGCCGGGTGTTGTGGCAGGCACTTATAGTCCCAACTACTTGGGAAGCTGAGGCAAGAGAATCGGTTGAGCCCAAGAGTGTGAGGTTGCTGTGAGCTATGACACCACATCACTCCACCAAGGGCGATAAAATGACTCTGAAAAAAAAAAATTTAAAAATTATTAAACAACTTGAACTTTATATTTTACCAAAATTTAATTAAAATCTTTATTTACAATGTAAACACTCCTGCGCCTCTACACCCTCTCACTCCCAGCATGGGTATAAACACATGTGTGTTGTGAGAAGGAACGCATTATCTGAGCACTTCACAATGTTTATTAGTGCCTTTCTTAGCAAAAGCATCATCAGGTAAATTGAGAGTATACTTCAGAATACAGCGAGTATGCAGCAAATAATTTGTTGCCCACGGAATGAAAAACAGAAAAGGAAAACTCATTAAATGACAATTTCTCATGGAAATTTACCTAAAAATAAGTCTCTAAAATAAAAATTAGTCTCATTTTACTGTTAGCTTTATTGCATCTAGTGCTTCTCTTTATTAACTAAAATTTTATTTTTATCAAGCTAATACATTTACAATTTTAAAATGTGAGCTAAATGACAAGAACTGTCACTCCTTTTTTCTATCCCTTGATCCCAGTTCCTATGTAATCTCTTATACTTCTAACATTTTTAAATAATGCCTATTTTTTTTTAAATTTTAGATATTATCTATTTTCTCTGCTATATAAGCACTTAACTCTAACACCTCTACATTTTATCACAATGGTCAGTGTGTCCAGTAACTTCCTTGGTGTCCAGTAACTTTGAGAGATTTTGTTTGCTTTAAACTACATTTATCAAACAGCTTTATGTGCTCAGATACTGTACAAATGCAATTCATTCATTGATAGCTGCAGAGAATTCTATAATTACAAGTTTTTCCCTTACAAAGAACTTATAATAAACAACCTCGTACATATGTTGTTTGTTCATGTATCGTTTGTTCTATGTCTGTTATGTAAGTTTCATTAGTTTCTTTGATATATACCAAGCCGACAAAAAGTGTATGAAAGTACTTAATTTCCAAATTTTCACTCGGCACTGATATTGTTGGTCTTTATAGTTTGACAACAACATGTTGGACATAAGTAAAAATGATACCGCCTTTTTGGTTTTCATGAATAAGAAAATGTAATATTTTGTGTGTATGTGAACATCCTATTCACAACCTTTCCCATTTTTTCACTGAGTTGAGCTTTTTTCAAAAGAATTTGCAGAAATTTTTCTTCATTAATATATAATTTCTGCTTGTCAGATATGTTACACAAAATTATCCTAATTTTTTACTTACTTTTATGCGTCTTAATGGATTCTTTTATAATGGAGAATTTTTCAACTAATATATAGTAAATTCTATCTGCATTTTGTTTTAATGCCTTCTTGGTTAAAAAAATTTTACATAGAAATATTTTCTTTCCATTATTCTCTTATCTTCTAGTTTTTTCATTAATATATTTCATCTATTTAAATTTTTTTATATATAGAAATAAGGGTAAGACCTAATTTTTCTTTATATATAAAATATTGTCGTTATGTCCTTTATTGTATAACTCCTTATTCTGTAATTTGAAAAGCCATTTTTACATATGCCCCTTAATTCTCATGTACCGATATATGTTTCTGCACATATTCTTTTTACAAACTACAGAAAACATGGATTAAATATTTTAGCTAATCGAATTCAGTATGTTATTAAAACAAAAAATGTGTAGTCTTTTCTCTTTGTTTTCTTTTTTATATTTTTCTTCTTTTCTCTTTCCTATGTATGCTGAATTGATTAATTTATTTATTCTGGTTTTTTTTCTTTGATGTTTTAGAGGGTCAATCAAGATTGAATGATCCAAAAGGGAAGACCTATACCCACGCCTACAAAAATAGCAACCGGGAGCAGAACTAGCTCAATGGCCAATGACAATTCCACCTGAATGAGGAACAAGGTAAGAGAAGTTTTGTAATAAGGCCAATTATGTGTTTGGGATTTGATTGCTGCTCCTGGTAGCCCCGTCCCCCACTGGTTCTCCAGCCTTTTCCACATCTGGGAGCCATCCAAACTCTTACTTGTTTCACTTGGAAATACACCTAGGAGCCTGATTAATACAACTGGCACAGCTCTAACATGGTTCTTTAATTACCAAGCAGACCTAGGTGGCCTCTTTCTTGAACACTTATTACCTCTGGGGGAAAAAACTGGTTCTGAAGCACCTCTCTTCCCCAGTGTGCACTCTCCAGCAACCTTGCATTTCATTGTCTATCACATGTTCTGTTTCTTCTAAAATGCAGCACTGTTCTGTTCTAGTTTTTTCGGTGGTTCTTGCCAAGCTTTTCAAACGTCCTATATATTCCTTTTTCTTTTTTATAGTTTATCACATTCATCTCTTTTTTTTTTTTTTTTGAGTTTTAGACTGATAGGAAAAGTAAATCCTGTATTTAGGAAGCCATAGAATTGAACTAAAAAGTTAACTATTTTATTTTCTACATTTTCTTCTTGTTTTATTTCTAAAAATAGGAACTGCTATGTAAGCATAGTTAAAATTGTATGCATATGCATGCATATCTGTATGCGTGTATAAACTATGGATCTTCAATCATCTGAGGATCTGGGGTTTCCAACTTGATAGCTGAAAGCAATCATAGGCCATGATATCTCATTGCCTTGACGAGAGGCTCTCTGTCATCATAACTGATACAATCAGGGTGCTTTCAAGTTACAGTCATCGTCAATCAACTATGTAAACATTATATCGCAATTTAGGCCACTTAGCTCCTCATCTGCTTTCAACTAAAATAATCTGCAGTGTGTTTATTCTCTCTTTTTGTCTGTGTTTGTTTCCCCAAGTACTTGTTTAAGATAGAATCATAAAAGATAGGATGGTGTCTACTTTAACATGGTGAATTTTACATTTCCTGACTGTCAAGACTTCCAATACAATTATTACCTAGCTTTATTCAACATAACGGTCCATTTAATTTTAAAAATCATTGTGCTGCAAAAAAATCTTGAATAAAATAAATGCTCTGTAAACTGAACTCCACTTTAAGCATATCCAAGTCTATCTAAAGCAGATACTTAAAATTAATGAAACATCTCTACCTTTTTTTTGTAGAGACAGAGTCTCACTTTATGGCCCTTGGTAGAGTGCCATGGCATCACACAGCTCACAGCAACCTCCAACTCTTGGGCTTAAGAGATTCTCCTGCCTCAGCCTCCCGAGTAGCTGGGACTACAGGCGCCCGCCACAACGCCCAGCTATTTTTTGGTTGCAGTTCAGCCGGGGCCGGGTTTGAACCCGCCACCCTCGGTATATGGGGCCGGCACCTTACCTACTGAGCCACAGGCGCCGCCCACATCTCTACCTTTTAATGCAAAAGTTGTGGACATGTAGCAGATATCCAATCATAATGTTTTCACATATAACTGGTGTTCCCTTTACCCCTTTCCCCTCCTCCAGTGAGACAAATGCTTCTAATATACCTGGTTTGGGTTTGGGTTTTGTTTTTAAATTTTTGATGCTTATACTGGATTTTCCCAAGGCAGGATACAACTGCATATAACTTTCGCAGTTGAATTTTTCAGAGGGTCAACATCACATTTCCTATTAGAGCCCTGAAGGCATTCTCTATTTCTCTGTTCCCCTTAACTTTGCGGAGTTTTCTTCTGGTAAACTAACATTTTTCAGGCATTCTATTTTCAATTTACTTTAAACTTCTGACTCTACTTTCTGAATTTTCCTGCTTCTCTTTAAACTCGAGTCAAGCTGTCAACACCACTTATTGAGTGCCTGCTGTGAAGAGATACAAAAAGAATGGAGGCAACATTTTCCTTCCTTCAAGAATATAAAATCTGCTTGATGAGACAGAACATACATTCCCATTAAATCATCTAAAACATGCCAAAATAGCTTGAAATAAGCATATATTAATTTATCATAAGTGTTATGTGTATTCTGGAAGAATGCAATGTTATATAGTCCTGAGAGAAATCAATTAAGAAATTCCTTCTGGATCTAAGTTTTGACTCTCAAGCTTATTTCCATGCTTTTCGTTTATAACATATATTTAATGATGCCCTCAATATTATCCTAAAATGAAACTAATAGGTAATAAAGTCTGGCAATGGATATAATTTCAAGAAAATTAATATCTTATCTGCAACATAAAAGAGAATAAAAGAAAAATATTCTATTATCAAATAATACATGTTTCTAAATAAAACTGACCAGACACATACACACTGGATGACAAGGTGAAGTAGAGTCAGAGGCTGGTCCGATATGTGACAAATGCAAATGCATTGATGGCAAGAAAGGCAGGCAGGGCAGAGAGCAGTGTGTATTTCAGAGTAGGGAGTGACTTGGTAAAACTCCAAAGAGAAGGCAATCTTCCTTTGGATTGCATGTTAGTTATACTCGTTAAAAACACTTAGTACATAGTAGGACTACAAAACAAACTGAACTTTGGTTTTCTAAGTGTAAGAGGGTTACATTCTTGTCTCAGATAATTACCCTGTTTCCCCGAAAGTAAGACAGTGTCTTATTTTAAGGTGTGCTCCCAAAGATGCGCTAAGTCTTATTTTCAGCGGACGTCTTATCTTTCCTGTAAGTAGGTCTTATTTTGGAGGATGTCTTATTTTCGGAGAAACGGGGTAGGAGCAGCATTTTCATTTACATGAGTAACCAGTGGCTGCTTAAATAGGAGGAGGATTTGGAACGTTTATTTATTGTGCAAGATCGTGGTCACACTGAAAGACAGCTAATATCTTCCCCCTCACAGCCCTGTCCAGTCATGTGACAACTGAAAGTGCCTCCTCATACTTGCAAAAGCGTTCCCTGAGGATGGCGCTACTCAGGAAGGTTGAGAATAGCTGGAAAGAGGAGGACGGAGCTTAAAGGAGAAATGAGCCAGACTTTGCAGAGCTTCTTCCTTCAATCCCATTGGTTTCCAAACCTTGTTTGTGTCAAAATCATATGAGACAACTTCTGATATATCTATTTCACACATACTTACATAGTGTCTACTGTATCTGAAATTGTGTCTACTGTATCTTACATAGTGTCTACTGTATTTTACATAGTGTCTACTGTATCTAAACATTCGATAGACATTGCCTCATTTAATCCATGTTTTGGTTTCAGGGTAAATATTATTAAGTACCATGCTAGGTTGCAGAGATACAAATTCCATCCCCAGTGTTTTTGATTTAGTAAATCTGAGATAAAGACAGAGAAAAAAATATGTACATACACACAGATATTTGAATAAGACTGTAATCATAGTGAAAAGGGCACTGATTGGCTTCTGAGAACCACAGCATTATGCCGTGGCTCAGTTGGGAGCTACAGGAAGGAGACCCATCTGTCTGGACTAGAATATCTGTGTTGGAGCATAATGAGAAAACAAAGACAAACAGTGTGTGGGGAACTATTCACACAGAACTTTGGAAGCCAGGCTAATGCACATCTCTTTTATGAAATGGCCAACAGGGAACTATGTATTGTTCAAAAGGATGAAATATATTGAAATCACAGCATCAGAGGAAGAACATCAACAACATTAAGAGACATGAAAATGTTGTAAGCATAATGCATTCAGCAAACACATAAAGATAATAAATCTGAAGCTAGGAAAGCACGTTAGTTGTATGCATAATGTAAAAAAATTGATAGTATCATCTATGGTTAGCCACTGAATCACTTTCAAGTATGAGGCTCACAAGCCAATTAGATAATTGCAGCTTTATAGATGGATCATCGGCGCTGGGAGTTAGAAAGTACTTTCAAGAGCATTTAAGTCGAGAGATCACAAACTCAAACATCTATAGGATAAGGTAGCTAAGGAATATTTTTTAACACATTAGAGAGCAACGTGGAGGGTGTCTAATGAGAATGGACACAGAAGGCACCTATGGCTCTGTTTTGGGCAATTATTCATATGAGTAATTATAATGCCCACATATTACCAGATGTTCTAACTTTTAAAGCAAGGCTAGATATTCAGATTTTAATCAAGCAAGTAATTTAGGTTTTACACTATTATCCTCAAACATCTTTTGGAAATTTTATCAAATAATCTGTGGAAATCTGGATTATAATGTGGGTTTTTTTTAATTTCTCCTAGTTTTTATAATATATCAAAAAGGATCAATAGTTACTATAAAAATGGGGATCATTTAGGGTACAATAAGCCAGGTCACACTGATTGCAATTGTTAGGTAAAGTCCCTCTTGCAATCATGTCTTGCCCCCATAAAGTGTGACACACACCAAGGCCCCCTCAATGAATCCCCAACAATAAAAAAAAAAAAATTTTTTTGAATAAACTTGTTCTAAAGAAGAAAAAAAAAATGGGGATCATTTAAAATGGGAATCTTTCTTACTAATTTTTCACAAGTTAAACAAAATTGGCTGTTCACCTACAGTGATCCCTGCATTTGTAATAACTGGTGATAATAATCTGCATGATCTGGAGTCATCAAAGAGTAGGCCTAGACTTGTGCTTTCCATTGAGTAGACATGCAGCTTTTACCAATTCCCCTCAACGTCTGTGCTTACTGTATAAATGAGGACTTAGAATTTCTAAGCTCTGTTCCTCATTAGGTTGCTATAAAAATCACATAACATATATATCAAATGTATTGAAACCCTGAACAAATGCAGTATAGTGCAAATATCACTAGAATAGAAATTAGGGAATCTAGTCACTTCGTACCTATAATTGGTTCTCTAATTTGTGAAATGTGAAGGCTTATCTAGAGTAGTGATCTCTAATAAAAATATAGGCCAGGTGAGATGGCTCATGCCTGTCCCAGCACTCTAGGAGTCCAAGGCAGGTAGATTGCTTGAGTTCAAGAGTTTGAGACCAACTTGAGCAAGAGCAAGATCTATCACCAAAAATAGTCAGACGCTGTGATGGGCAGCTGTAGTCCCAGCTACTCAGGAGGCTGAGGTAAGAGAATCACTTCAGCCCCAGTGGTTTGAGGTTGCTGCGAGCTATGACACCACAGCACTTTACCGAGGGTGATAAAGTGAGACTCTGTCTCAAGAAAAAGAAATATAATGTGAGAACACATATGTAACTAGATATTCTAGAGTTGCCACTTAAGAAGGAAAAAGAATAGGCAAAATTAATTTTAATAATGTGATTTATTTAATTAATGTATCCAAAGTAGCATGTCAGCATATAATCAATATGAAATTAATACTGAGATTTTTTATGTAACATCTTTAATACCTGACGTGAATTCTATACTTACAGTGTATTTCAATTTGAATTAGTTGTATTTCAAATGTTTGATAATGATAAGTGGCAGGGCTATTAGCACAGACCTAGGTAATGACCAAGGTCTCCTTCAACTCTTAACTTTGGCGCATATCTCATTATTATATATTTCTTTTTGTCTCAGTCTTTTAAATAAGATTAAACTTATATCAAGAGAAATTAAATAAGTTGAACATTGTTTTAAATTAGAAATTGCAAAAGCCTAAGAAAATCATTTTTTTCTAGTTTCATTCTAAGAGAAAATTCTAAAAAATTTTTAATTCCCTTTGTTGTATTCAAAACAGACATAGTAAAAAGTTTATTCAACAGAAAAGTTTTCAGACTGTTCATTGTTTAGAGGGACATACACAATTTCACTCATATAAACTACTTACTATATTTGTTGACAAGTCAACTGAATGCCAGACATATGTATAATTAATTTTGAAATCATCAACAATCTGCTCTAAAAGCTATTTACCACCACATTAACACACAATTTATTTTGCGCAGATGAATCTATCAATATGGTAATGAAAAGAAAAAGATGCATGGAAATCTTTCCAACGTTTTAGGTACACTGAAATATTGTTTTCCTATTTGAACATATTATGAGAATTGCTTACATGACACAATGGGATCCCATCAGATCTCTTAGCTCTGTAACCCCCTGGGCTGGAGATGGGTATGGGTCCTGTGGCATGTTAGGAACAGGACCACACAGCCAGAGGTAAGAATTAGGAAAGCAAGTGAAGTTTTATCTGTATTTACTGTTTCCCAATACTCACATCACTACCTGAGTTCCACCTCCTGTCACATCAGCAGTAGCATTAGAGTCACATCAGAGCACAAAGCCTACTTACTGTAAATTGTATGTGCAAAGGACCTAGTTTGCCTGCTCTTTATGAGAATCTAATGCCCCATACCCCCCAAGTGTGTAGAAAGTCTTCCATAAAACTGGTCCCTGATGCCAAAAAGATTGGGGACCTCTGCTTAGTTAACAGAATTTTGACCCTACAAGCAGACAGGGAAATTTCTGATGCCTGAAAGCAATGATTCCAGAGATTTTTCTCTTGGTTGTCTTTAGGATAAATTCCTGAATCTATAAGCATTTTATTTGTGTTATTACTAATGTAAAAAGTGCAACTTGTATTTCATAGAATGGTGCTGGGCCACACAGCATTGCACCAATCTAGAGAGCATTGTTCACCTTTTAGTCTATGAGAACTGCTGCCATAAGGGATATAGCTGGATATTTGCAATGTGGAAGCTTTTAAGAGCTTCATTTCTCCCAAGAATATTTAAACATTCCTCCTATGTAAATATATCTTAGGTCAAGATTTATCAGTCTACATTATTTAGTTTATCTGGCACCTATAGATATTGTCTTCCTGTAAATCCTTGCAGTAGACATATATAACCACTTATTTCCCCATCTGAGAGCCCTAACTCCTTTATTATTTAGCTAAGAAGCTAATAATCATCATTCTCTACAGTTGATTAAAACGGCCATACAGGGCGGCGCCTGTGGCTCAAGGAGTAGGGCGCCGGTCCCATATGCCGGAGGTGGTGGGTTCAAACCCAGCCCCGGCCAAAAACCAAAAAAAAAAAAAAAAAAAAAAAAAAAAAAAACGGCCATACAGCATCTTTCTGCCTTTTCCCTACAGATGCTATTTGAAATATAAATATCATGGGGAAAAAAAATAGACAGAGGTAAATTATCCATAAAATAACACCTTGTAACTAATCACATATTTGCTCATTTTAGTATATTGTTCCTATTACAAGTAAATGAAGCAATCTTGTAGAAGTTTATAATGTGGTCCTATCAAATAAAATATAAAGTTGACTTTAATTGTCACGTTGTCACTCCTAACATTAGAATATCACTTAATTATATAAATTATATATATTTTTCTTTGTGTATCTTCCCTAAAAAATATTTAAAGTGAAGTGTGTGCATATTTGGGGCATAGTCTGATGTTAGTCTGAAAATCACAATTTATTTGAAGTTGAAAATCTCACCCTAAATTACACAAGAAAATAATATCAAAATTAAGGATCTAGGATTAGATCTAAAATTCTCCATTAAGAAAGTATCACTTCTTAGAATGTGAAAAAAATGTTAATAAAAGCTATGCATCTGTATAAGAGAGGGAGAGATAGGACCAAAACAAAGTAGAATAAAAAAAAAAAAAAAACAAGTAGAACAAAGAGATGATATTCAAGCGATTTTCAAGGTGATGTTTCCCTGTAGCTATTTCTTTCGGTCAAGCTTCATTCTTAAATATTTTTGTTGTCAAGAGAGAAAACTAGGAAGCAAAGTGCACATCTAGGCCTTTGCTTTCCTCTTTTCATGGTATTGGTGTTGTATTAGTAAAGTCAAAAGATATACATCCACTGAATAAGAAGAAGTAAGAGAATTATAGTAACTAGAAAGTAAAAAGTGTCTGAGAGGTCATTAAAAAAAAAAAATGAAGATTAATTCATCCCTTTATGGTCCAGGAAGTTGAAAATCAACATATGCTTCTTATACTTACTTCACTGCCTCTATTGGCAAGAATAAAGCAAACCATCTTTCTCAGAGAAGGCTCTGATTACAGAAACAGCTTTTACTATGTAGAAAAAACATTGGGAAGTAAGAGAAAAATAAGATAAGGTCGTTTGGTGGGGGGTAGGGGGAAATTTGAGATAAATAAAACAGAAGATAGAAACATTGAGCATTTATTAATTTTCAGTTTTAATTTTCAATTTTCTTTTCTTTTCTTTTTTTTTTTTGTAGAGACAGAGTCTCACTTTATGGCCCTCAGTAGAGTGCCATGGCATCACATAGCTCACAGCAACCTCCAACTCCTGGGCTTAAGCGATTCTCCTGCCTCAGCCTCCCAAGTAGCTGGGACTACAGGCGCCCGCCACAACGCCCAGCTATTTTTTTTTTTTTTTAGTTGCAGTTCAGCCGGGGCCAGGTTTGAACCCGCCACCCTCGGTATATGGGGCTGGCACCTTACTAACTGAGCCACAGGTGCCGCCCTTTAATTTTTAATTTTCAGTGACTTACTTTGACATATTGAATTCTTGTAATGAACAGTTTGGAAAAATTTTTGTTCCCTACAGATTTCTCAGAAGCCTCATCTATGTAGACTCTAAATAATGAAAAATCTATATTATGTGCATCATAAATTAAAGATAAATTTAAGGATGCACCCTGAATTTATATTCAGAGATATAGATATACATTTTATACACTAGTTATTTCTGACATACCTTTTTCACTCTCTGGTATACACATTTTCCATTCTGGAAACAGCTGGCTTTTACAACTAAATATCCCTTCTCTACCCTTTTAATAATAATTGAATGAATTATTCCATAAGTATTTAAATATACTCAAGACTGTTTTATGATTAAGAGAATAAAAACCACCCTGAGTGAGAATGGCCAACATCACACAGTCTCAAAGCTGCCAATGCTGGCGTGGATGTGGAGAGAAGGGAACAGTTTTATACTGTTGATGGGAATTGCAAACTAAAAAAGTCTCTTTGGTGGGATTACACCTGCAGTGTATCTTACAAGGGTATATGTGAAACTTAGTAAATGTGGAAAGTAAATGTCTTAGCACAATAACTAAGAAAATGCCAGGACGGCTATGTTAACCAGTGTGATGAAAATGTGTCAAAAGGTCTATGAAACCAGTGTATGGTGCCCCATGATCACATTAACGTACACAGCTATGATTTAATAATAAAAAAAAAAGTCTCTTTGGAAAGAAGTATGGAGAATCCTCAAAGATCAAAAAGTAGATCTTTCATTTCTGCAATCCCATTACTAGGTATCTACACAGAAGAGATCAAAATCATTTTACCATAAGGAAATTTGCACTAGAATGTTTAGCGCAGCTCAATTCACAATCACCAAGATATGGAATCAACCCAACAATCCATCAACACATGAATGGATTAATAAACTGTAGTATATGTACACCATGGAATACTATTCAGCTATAAAAAAGATGGAGACTTTGCATCTTTTGTATTAACCTGTATGATGTGGAAGAACAAACTGCTTAGTAAAGTATAACAAGAATGGAAAAGCAAACATCCAATGTACTCAATACTAATATGAAACCACTAGGTAAGTAACTATATGCCCACACGAGAGAAAAACACAATTAAAAGCAAGTGGTGGGGGGGAAGAAGGGAAAGGAGAGAAGGATTGGTAAGCTTTCATGTAAAGGGCACAATGTGAGGGTATATAACACATCCCCTGGGTGAAGGGCTCAACTACAACTTGAACTTTACCTAACAAACACGAACAATGTAACCTAATGATTTGTACCCTCATATTAATCTGAGATTTTTTTAATTCATTCATTTAAAAAGAAAATAAAACCAAATCCCTAATCCTAGTATTTTCCTCTAGCTACAGTGATAACTTTTTTCTCTATTGAGTTATCTAAACTCACTGTATCTATTTCCTTACTTTCTGTTCACTCTCTGTCGACTCAAATCTGCCTTGTGCTCAGTTCATGACATCAAATGACTAATGATTTTTAAATTTCTCAATACAATAAAATTTTTAATGCACTTAACACTTGCTCTCAGAGCAGCATTTGACACTACTGAGCATGCTTCTCTTGTTCACTCAAGGATCATTGGACTTCTACAATGTCTCATTTTCCAGTTTTTCATCTCATCTTTCTGGCCACTGCTTCAGACTTCTCTGCAGATACATTATTCTCCAATTTAACTGTAGATACGGGAGCTCCTTAAGGCCTAGGTTGATGGTTTCCAAATTTGTGTTACTTGGAACAGATACTTAAGTCAAGCATCTCACTCACCTTTCACTCTTATATGTCTTAATACTTCAAAAAAATTTTTCTCAGATGAAATTTTAAAATCTTCCATCTGAAATAAAATCTTATTCTCCTTTAGTGCCCCATGTCTTAGTAAATAGGGCTATAAATCATCTGACTGAGCAAGTCTTGAATACAAAGAAGTTATCTTTAAATTCTCCCTCAATATCTCTTTAATTCATTCACTCCTCTACACACCCACTGTTCATGCTCTATTCCCACCTAAACTATCACATTATCCTCCTTACTAGGGACCCTCCATTCATTTGACTCATGCCTCAAAAACTTTTGACTTTGAAACTAAAGTAAATCTAATAATTTAAATATAACCTGATTATACTTCTGCTTAAAATCCTTCAAAGGTTTCCCATTTAACCATGAATAAAGACCATCATTCTCAAACCAGCCTCTAGTTCCTGCTTGCACTGGTTCTAGAACACCTTTCCAGTTTCTTGTCACACTTGACTTCTCACATTCTCATCTTCAGCCATCTCTACCTTTTAGTTCCTAGAATGTATCATGCACTCACCAGCCTTTCCACATGCTATTCTCTGCCTCAAGTGGCATGTTTCCTCATGCTGACCCTAAAGATCGCTTTCGTAACTCCAACTCACTCTCTAGACCTTAGCTTTGGACTCTTTCCCTCAGAGAAATTTCTCAGACAACTGTGTCTACATGATGTTTCTTGGTTTTACACTCATACAGGACTGTCTCTTTCTTTCAGATAATTTATCAAAATTTGCTATTATATATTTGTTTGGTATTGATATTTTTAATGGCTGACTTCCTTAACATACTGTCAATTCCAGCACAGCAACATTTTTTTTTCATTTTGTTCACCATTAGATTTCCATTGTTTAGATTCTTTTTGCTTTTAAACTGTAACATATTCATTAGTAGAACATCAGTAAATGGTGTTTGAAAGAAAACAAGTTGGTATTGCATATAATCACATGCTCATACCCTACCTTGTGCAATACCATACAACTTAATATTGTGTAGAACCTATTAGTAAGGAAAAACAACTGCAGCAAGATAGATGTAACCCTATAACTAATAAAGGTGAACCTAATAATGGCCTGGGAACCAATAAGCATTTTCCTTTACTATCAAGACTATAGATTATTTGTATTATGCCTATAACCAAAGTCACAAATTTTTTTAGTTGCATGAAAACTCAATAAAAGCCTAGCATTAAAAAAATTGCCTAACTTAAACTGTAGTAGGCACTTAGCGTCTTCATTCTCAAAATTCACTACTGTGAATTTATACAAGCCATTCTGGCCAGAATTTATCTCTTGGTCAAGAAAATATTTTAAAACACTATCAACTATAGAATATATGTTCTGACTAATTTACTTTTTTTTCTTGCAGGCTCTGTAAGTAGAGAAAAACTTCTCTAAACAGCAGTGAAGGTAAACTCCTTTTCTTAGTTTGGGTCTATTAGAATCTCAGAGTTGTCACCTTCAACATTTCCTAAGGTAATTCTTGACCAAAATAGGTGCTTCCAAACTCTAGCTCAAAAGGACCCTTAGTTCCCACTGCATTGGAGCCAGAATAAAAATCAATACCAATGGTTAAACAATAATTTGATTATTAAACAATGATTTGATATATGGTTATTGAACATTGGAATTTACACAATAGTTGCTGATAGTGTCTAGTGTACAGATGAGAAATACTTCACAGACAGACCAAACACACAAAAAACTTTACCTGTGCTTAACTAGCAGAAGTAGAGACAGATGGGAGGCAGAATCTGAATCCACAAATGGATTCAACTGTTGACAGCTAATAAAAATAGCCGATATAAATGTAAGACCTGGGGGAAAAGAAAAGATCAACATTGGAAAAGTCCAGAAATAGAGACCAGAGCAGCTGCTCCCCTGTCCTAGGACAGAACTCTATATCCCCACAGCATATCTCTATAGGTGGCACCCATCTTCTTGCCTCTGTCAAACTAGGCCATTTGACTTGCACTGACCAAAAAAAATGTGAACCAGAGACATATTTGTGCATTCTAAGCACCGGATTTACAGACCATTCCATGCTTCTGTCAGCAGTTTTGCTCTTTTCTCTCTGCCTATTATATGAGTAAATCAAGATTAGAGTCTGCCTCTTCATCCTGAAGTTTAGATTGAAGCTGATACAAGAGTCACCCAGTCTGTACCCATCATAGTCACTGTAGGCAACGAATACCATTACTGAAAAATACATCTGTCTGTGAGTCATTAAGATTTAGATATTGCTACCTCCTGGTGGAAGAACACTGATGGGAAGCACATTTTGGTGTGTGATCTGGAGAACTTTACCAACTCAGGATTGGAATGTTAAAGAAGTCAGGTCGGGATGCACATTTGCCATGAGCAAGGCTTTGTGCAGGTGTTCGAGACAAAGGTGATAGTGTTTCAGTTAGGGAATTTACATTCCATTTGGGAGATCTTTTATGATTTTACTAGGCTGTGAGTGAAGACATAAAGGAAAAAAATTGCCAGAGTTTTTTAGGACACACTCTCTCTGGTGAGAAATCCTCAGAAGATGTTTCATAGGAAAATTAGAATTTAATTTGAACTTTGAAGGAGAGCAAGATCTTCTGTAGGTGAACAGGAGGAATATTTACATTTCTGTAACTAAACACAGAAGCAAACATAGGAGGGAAACATAGGCAAACATGTAGGAGTGAGGGCTTAAATAAGAAAGGACATTAAAAGTGGAAAGGAAGGCCAGGATCAATCATACAGAACCTTGAATTCCAGCCTCTAGAGCATCAAGATAGAGTTTTAGCAATTAATTCTCACTGACACCTAGAAATGACGTTAAAAAAAAAAGTCACTGTTACTTACCCTAGAAAACTGCCAAACATAGTCTAGATAGCAGTGGTCAGATTTCAGTCTCCCTTATTGGAGCCATAATCCAGAATAGACCAATTCAACTCAGGAAATTTACATGTGGCCTGGTGTGACCCGGTGTTACCAATGAAATCTGTTGAGTATTTCTTTAGGCAATCGGCTAGAGCTCCTACAGAATCATTAAACTCTGCTCTCCAATGTAGGCAACTGTGGACACCTGCTGTTTTAAATGCATAAGTAGCAATATGAAGCCATTATGTATACAGCACTTCAATTAAAGGAGACTATATGTTATATGTCTGTCTATCTATCTATGTATATCTTAATGGAGAATTTTAAGTAATAGCAGGCAAAAATCCCATGCTTTTCACAGGTTACTTTAAATTGCCCATAATCCCATAAAAAACAATTATTTGATTTAGTAGGCCTTTCTTTTCCTCCCTTTATTACAATTATCTTACCATCTCCTCTGAAAAATAAATCAGAAGGAAAAAAAAATAGATTGTAACTCTGTAACTTTACAAATGAGGTTTCAAACACACACCAAAAAATTCTTATTAGGTAACATGGCTATAATTTCTAATACTAAATGTGTTTTGCTACATATAATATTCAATGAGTGTTAAGACAATATTGCAACACTAATTTAAATTTAGTAATTCTGTTATTTCTATTTTAGGTCACATCTTTAATATTTCATTAACATTGTAGTAATATTTAGTATAATTTTTACATTATAAAAACTACTATGAGGCCCTGGATTACTATGAAATTTTCATGCATCTCTTATTTAGAAGATCACAAGAGTGATACTAAAATGCTAGCTGGGAAATAACTGGTTTGAAGTCATAGTTTTACTAGATGAGAGTACTTAAAAGACTGAATCAATACAATTTTATAATCAATTAAATTTGTGTCTGTGCATGTATAATTAAATTAGTAATAAAAGCTATATTCTAAATAATGCAGGCAAAATTTCTTTAAAGGTTTTTCTTTTCTTGTTTGGTTGATTGATTGGTTGTTTTTTGGGGTTTTTTTGTTTGTTTGTTTTTGTGCTAAAATTACTTTAGCCAGAATTCCACCAAAGGTATTTAGAATGTAAAGTTATTGCTTTGCATTAGATATGTAGAAATGGTATCTATGCTATTTATATTTGTGTGTAGAACAGGAAAAGTTACAAATATATCTCATTAACTTTCAGAAGCCTCCTATTATTATGCCTAGATTACAATTTCAAAGGATAAAGATTTTGTTTAAACTAATACAGAACTCTTAGTAACTCAATTCACAAATAATTACTGAGGACACACTATAGAAAAGGGCTCTGAAGCTTGAGCCTATAGCTAGAGAGAAACTGGAGGCATTTAATATCCAGGGAAAGGGAAAAGTCTCAACATCTCAAGCCAATTCAAAAACAGTATTTTCAAACTAAATCCAAGTGGGATCAAGTCACTCTCCTATTGAAATCCCTTCAGTGAGATCCCATGGCACTTGTCCTCTGCTTAACTTCTTCACTTCCACTCCTAACCACTCCAGGAGCTGGAGAATCTGTGCATTTCCAAAGATTTTTCTATACACATAATCAGACATCATCTCCTGAGATTGGTGTTATAATACTTCCTTGTATTGTCATTCATTTAAAATTATTATACTACATAAGAAATATAAAAAATTCAAAAAGACAAATATACAGCATAACAGCTTATGAAAATAAACACCCTTGTAGCCACTACCAAGGTCAAGAGCCGGTACATGGCCAGCATCTGAAGGATCTACGGAAACAATGCAGCAGCCGAGAGCCGGAAGGGACAGGAACGCTTCAACTGTTGGTTCCTGACGGGTGTGACTGTGGCTGGTGTGGTTCTGCTGGGCTCCCTCTTCAGTTGGAAATGACCAGACACTTCACCATCTATTCACCCTCCTGTCCCCTTCCCTGCCCCACCACATCCCTCCATCCAGCCACCAGTGCCACCAGGAGAACCACAACATACAGCCGATGCCTGCCCACCCTTCCATTACTGGGTTGGGCCTAGACCTGGTCCCCTGCAATTTGTTTTCTAGAATATGACCCAGGTAACCCTTGAGAGGTCCACCTGGGTCATAATTCCCAGTAGTAGAAGCTATGCTACCAAATATTTTGAAATTCATTTCTTTTATAGTTTAACTATTTAATTGTAGATCTCAAAACAATGGGTCACAATTTGTTGCTTGTTTTTGAAATTTATATAAATGGAATCATATAGTAGATCTTTTAAATAAATGTGTAGCTTGTTTTATTCAACATTATGAAGGTTTATTCATTTTTGACATGTATCTAAACCCTGGATATATTGAGATCTAGTATTTTTGTTGATGAATATTCAATAGTATATTCAACCACTCAAATATTGATGAACATTTGAATATTTACAGTTTGGGGTATATTAAACAGATTTGCTAGGAAAGTTACTATCCAATTTTCCTGGTGCTCTTATACACACATAAGAGTGAAATTGGTGGATTATATAATATGCATATTTTCAACATCTTCCAAATAGTGACAAGCTAGAGCTCCTTCCGAATCATTCAACTCTGCTCTCCATTGTAGGAAACTGTGGACCCCTGCTGTTTTAAATGCCTAAGTAGCAATATAAAGCTCTTATGTATTACACTTCACTTAAAGGTGACTCTATGTTATATCTATCTATCTATCTATCTATCTATCTATCTACCTACCTACCTATCTATCTATATATCTTAATGGAGAATCTTAAGTGTCAAGCTGTTTTCCAAAGTGGTCATCGCCATTTCATATCCTCATCACAAATTTATTAGTATTTATGTTACTCAAAAACTTCACCAATATCTGATGTTTTCTTGCCAAGTTGTTACTTATAGAGTGATATTTAGGGTTTTTGCTTTTATTTTACATTTTTAATTCTTCTTTCACAACAATTATGCACTTAGTTTCCTTTGCTATAATATTAAAAGTTTAACTAATAATACATATCATTCTATTTTTTGGCCACCAAGAAAGTGTTTCCCAGGTGTCCACACTGAATGCAATGGTGGCTCTATGTTTTCTACCAGATACACTTTATTAAAGTCCTCTCATTTTCCTGATTTGTGTATTTCAATTATAAATGGATATTGAATGATAGCAATTTTTTTTGTTTCTAATAAGAAAGTCATGATTTTTCTTCTTTTTTAGACCAATGTGATGTATTACATTTTTCATACATTGTAAAACCAACCTGCACTCTGAAATAAATTGAAAGTAGTTGTGATGTGTTTTTATGTATAGATAGGATAGATTTAGTTCACTAATATTTTATTTAGGAATTTAATATCTATGTTTCTGAGTGAGATTGATTTGTAATTATCCTTTCTTATAAAATTTTCCAGGTGTTAAAAACAAAAGTCATGTCATTTTCAAAAGATGAGTTGAGAAACTTTTATCATTCTTAATTTGAAAGAACATTATAAAAACTGGAATTATTTCTTCCAAAATATTTGACATAATTTTCTGGTGAAGCTTTGGGGGTTTCTGTATGTGTAGGTGAGAGCTGAGGGTGTGTTTGCATGTGTACATGTATGCATGAGAGGTTCAAATCAGAGTTCCTCCTTAAAAATATGTGTTTTATAAAATTTACTTACTATGTTGGAGCTAAGCTGCATATTTTCTTGGAATATGTCCATTTCATCTAAATGTTAATGTATATTAGCATTATTGTCCATAAGATTCTTACATTTTCTTCAGAATTTATTTAACATTTCTAGCAGTGCATCCCTTTTAAATCTCTAGTATGTGATTTAATTATGTGTGTATATAATTAGTTGTACAATTTTCTCTGTTTCTTTCTATTTTCTACAAATTTATTTTGTCATTTCCTATGCTATCAATTTCTACTTATAGCTTTAGGTATACCCCACAAAGATTCATGTTTAATATTTTTACTTTTAGTTTAATATATTTTTTAATTTCATGGTAATTTTTTTATTCCATGAGTTATTGAGAAGTGATAGGTTACTTTAAAATGTATTAGGGTTTCTTATATATCCTTTGCTTTTGATTTCTAGATGAATTAATTTGTGTTCAGAGAAAATATTTTGTGGGATTTTGGTCTCTTGGTTTTGTGAGGGGCATACTGTCAATGTGCTTGAAATTTCTACATATTTTGTGATTATTGGGTACAGGATTCTATGTATCTTTAGTTAGATAAAGTTGATAGGTATGCTATTCTACAAAGGTGTTACTGAATATTTTTGGTTGTTTGCTTATTCTGTGAGTTATGGAGAAAGCTGTGTTAAGGATCTATTGTGATTATACATTTACATATTTCTGTTCAATTACATTAATTATTTTTATATTTATTTTGTGGCCATATAATTTCTAATTATTATAACTCCTTGTGGATTAAAACTTTCATTATTATGAAGTATCTCCTGTTGCTATGTCTAGTAAAGATTCGTTAAATCTTCTTCTAATATCTATTTGTCCTGATATAATTCCATTGAACCAACTTCCTGGTGATAATTATATCTCTGTCCTTCTATTTACTTTCACTTTTTATTTCTCACACTTTACATACGTCTTTTGTGAATACCATGTGTTTTGAGTTTTGTATTTGTAAATACAGTTCAATAATCTTTATCTTTTACAGAGAGCATTGAAGATATTTACAGTTTATGTAACTCCTAGTATATTTGAACTTTTACCTATTATCATACCATGTGACCTCTGCACATAATGTTTGTCCTATGTTTATTTTCCTCTCTTTTCCTACATTTAATTAGAATACTTGACTACAATATTAATCAAGGTTTAACTAGAGAATCAAAACTATTAGGAGAGATAATAGTATAAATAGGAAGAGATAGATACATATATAAAGAAATTTATTACATGGACTTGACCTTATGTAATTAGGGGAATTTTGTTACATGGTCTCTGTAAGGTTGTCATCTTCACATTCATGCTAGAGCATGAAATCTGTGCAGTGGGCAGCTGGGAAGGAAATATGGAAGTAAAGTAAAGAAAGTAAGAATAAGTTAGAACTGCTCACGGAGGATAGCAGCTTGTAATTCCTAGCAAAACCCAATTGACAAAAATTTATTCCTGAGCCAAGTTTGGCACCCGAAAGGGGAGCCAGTCAGAACCCCAAGAAGCTAAACAACCTGATAGAAAATTGAAGGGAAGGGATCCTGCCCAGGAAACAGACATTTTGAATTATCTGAAATGGCAGACACCTTCCCCCAGAACAACAGGAGTGATTAAATAGACTAGACCATTCCTGGTGGGGAATATTGGAGTGGGCTGGATTCAAAAGTCCAGATTCAAAAGTGAGACTCTGAGCCACAAAAACTGAGGATAAGGTCTCCATGTGCTGCAGCCGCAGGGCTAGTGGTGGCCGCGGAGCTGGCAAGAGCTAAAGCCTGCGGCAGCCAGCAACCTCCCCCAAAGCCGATTGCAGTCTCCAGTTTGCAGGAGAACATGGGAGCAGAGTGGAAAGATTTGTGAAGCGTGGAATTTTGCACTGAGTTGGGAGGTCAGATAGGAGTGCTGTCTGGAACAGAGCAGCTGAGGTTGCACAACAATTAGGTAATAAACTTTTACAGAAACTCCAAAATGACAACCGGCCAGGTAGAGTGGTTACTATGGTAACAGTACAAACTGTGAGTCAGGTATAAGCCTGGGAACCACTCACAGCGCCACCTGGTGTCCATAAAGTATATTGCATTATAAATATATTCCTACGAAAGTCAATCCCTACATCATACATATAAATGTATATTTCTACATATATACAAGAATAATACTTTTGTGGTTGCTGCCTTTTTTTTTATTTCCTCACTACTTTCTTGGAGAAGCTACCCTGTTTCCCCGAAAATAAGACATCCTCCGAAAACAAGACCTACTTACAAGAAAGATAAGACATCCACTGAAAATAAGACCTAGTGCATCTTTAGGAGCACACCTTAAAAAAAGACACTACACTGTCTTATTTTAGGGGAAACAGGGTGTTGTTAATTTTTATTATTTTTATATATATATATACACTTTTTATTTTTTCTATTTTTAATTTTCTCTTTCTTCTTTTGTAACATTTTTATGAACACCACCTTTTTTTCCTCTTCCTTCTATCTTCCTCTTCTTCCCTACTTATGGTTTCTGAGAGTGCTTACATCAGATTTAGAGATATTTTTTTTTGTTTTTTCATTTTGTTTGTATGATTTTTTCAATTATTTTACAATTATCATTGTTTTTATTCTAGTTGTTTATTGTTGTTGTCGTTGTTGTTGTATTTATGTCTATGTGTTTCTGATTGTTTGTGCATCTATGGCCTTGTGTGTCTGGTCGCCTTTTTATCTGTTTACTTGCTCATTCGGTCTCAATGAGTTTGGTGTTTCAACCTGCAATTCTGAGCTCCCAGCACTCCCCTCCACTCTCATTCTGAGGCCTGGAGGCCTATCCCCCAGGAGTCCAGATTCTTGGGTGATTTCTCAAGGGGGATGGACAGGGCCTGGACTGCAGCTGGTCAGTGCTGATTCTGTGGCACAGGAGTGAGGAGATGACGGTTGGCTGAGAGGGAATCATTCCGGAACAGCAGTGCCCCAAGGCGCAGAGCAGCAGCCATTTTTGGCAACAATAAGGCCCACCCCCGGATATCCCGAAGCCACACCCCCTATCTCCCTGGGCAACCAGAGGAGGTCGGGCATCTTCTCAGATGGCAGTCACCAGGGAACAGACCTGGGACTGAAACACAGGCTCTGTGAGTAAAGGGTTTGCCTGAGGTGGTATCGGTATTCAGTGAGCAGATACCCCAGAGGTTTGCACCTGCCTGAATCACCAGGAAATCTGTATGTGCTCAGCCAGGCCGCTGCTCTCTAGAGTGCAGGGACTAGAAAATGCAATCACAGAGCCAGGAAATTCTCAGGGCAGGGCTGACCAAGAGGACTGCTTTACTGAGCCTAAGACTCACCCGGACTACAGGGGATCATCAGCCTATACACAAAGGAAGGCAGGAGGCTAGAGCTGACAGCTAACCGTACTGCAAATACAAACCTGCAGGAGTAAAGACAGGGCCTGAGGCACAGGTTCTGGGAACTCAAAACACCTCCTCTTATACAGAGGAATGTAGCAGGGACAGAAACAAACTCCCACAAAGTTATTTTGTTCTGCCAGTAACATCAATCAGAGGCAGGGCTGGAACTGAGTGAACACCCCCCAGCCTCCATCAAGTGAACGAGGTTGTCAGGCCTCACTGCCCCCTGCTGGATAGACGCAGAGAGCAGCAGCCTGGCTGAGCACATACAGATTTCCTTGTGATTCAGGCAGGTGCAAACCTCTGGAGTATCTGCTCACGAAGACAACTGGGTCCCAGCCCTATGCGGCTATCAGTGACTGGATGTGACAGAGGTGCAAGGTGGGGAAGGAGTCATCAACCTTCCCAGACTAATCTATTTGCTGGATGGGTCCTCCTGAGTCCACAGAGCACCGGATCAATTCATATCTGAATCGTCACCAGACCCCTGCAATCCAGTTGCCAGACACCTTTGAAACTCTCTCACGTGAGACAGGTGCTGACTGAGACAATTGATTTAGACCTTTTGAACTGATCCAATCACCAAAGGACTATTCAAGTGGTGCCCTGGGTGTGTGGCTGTAGGAAGGTTTCATTTTCCTTTTCCAATTGTTGCCTGTGGGGGGTGGGGTGACTTAATTGCTGGTATTTCTCCACAGCTGAGACTTCAACCCAGAGTAATTGTTTCACTAGGGTCAAACAGAGATCAGCAGAAATCAAGAAAGAACTACTTAGCCCCACCACACCAAATAGGTCCCCAGTTTCTCAGGCCGTAACACTGTATAGGTCCTCGACAAAGCTCCAGGGGAAAAGTCAAACAGTGTAAAGTAATCATGGGGCGGAACTGCGGAAAAACTCTGGTAACGTGAATAACCAGAATAGATCAATCCCCCCAAGGAAGGATATGGCAGATGTAACTGAAGATTCCATTCATAAACAGCTGGCCAAGATGTCAGAAATCAAATTCAGAATTTGGATTTCAAACAAGATTAATAAAATGGAGGAAAATTTGGAATTAGAAATTCGAAGAGCAATTCAAAAGTCAGATTTAGAAATTCGAGGAGAAATTCAAAATTTGTCTCAAGAATTTAATGAATTTAAAGACGAAACCACCAAAGATTTTGATGCACTGAAGCAAGAATTTGCAGCCCTCAAAGATCTGAAAAATACAGTAGAATCCCTCAGTAACAGAGTGGAACAGGCAAAAGAAAGGATTTCTGACATTGAAGACAAAGCATTTGAACGCTTGCAAACTCTCAAAGATGAAGAGAAATGGAGGGCAAAAACAGATCATTCTCTCAGAAGCTCTGGGATAATTCGAAGAAGGATATTATCTGTCTCATTGGAATCCCCAAAAGTAATAAAGAGACACTTCTCCATGAAATTATGAAAGAGAATTTTCCAGACATGCCAAGAGATTCTTAAATTCATATGGCAGACAGTTTCAGAATCCTAGCATGACTCAATCCGAATAAAACATCCCCCAGGCACATCATAATTAACTTCACTACTGTTAATATGAAGGAGAAAATTCTGAGAGCAGCCAGATGCAAGAAATCCATTACCTACAAAGGGAAGAATAATAGAATGACTGAAGATCTCTCTGCTGAAACCATTCAAGACAGAAGAGGGTGGTCATCGACTTTTAATCTCCAAAAACAAAATAATTTTCAACCCCAGATCCTCTATCCAATTAAACTGAGTTTCATTTATGATGGAGAAAATAAATACTTTAATGACATTCATATGTTGAAGAAATTTGCCATAACCAAACCAGCTCTTCAGAATATTATCAGATCTATCCTCCATAATGACCAGCCCAGTCCTCTACTACAAAAGTAAACTCACTCAGAAACTTTTGATCAAATTCCAACTTCCACAATGGCAAAAGGATCAAAAATGTCCACTGGGCTTTCGAAAAACTTGATACCCAAAATTTTACCAGATGTATCAATATTCTCCACTAATGTGAACATCTTAAACTATCCTCTAAAGAGGCACAGGTTAGCTGACTTGCTACATAAACTCAATCCAGATATTTGCTGGCCAGATACAAGAGTCACATCTTACCATAAAAGATAAATATAGAATGAGGGTGAAAGGATAGTCATCCATATTTCAGGCAAATGGTAATCAGAAAAAAGCAGGCATTACAATTCTCTTTGCAGAAACAATAGGCTTTAAACAAACAAAAGTAAGGAAGGACAAGAATGGACACTTCATATTTGGTAAGGGTAATATTCAATATGATGAGATTTCAATTATGAATATTTATGCATGCAACCAGAATGCGCCTGAATTTATAAGAGAAACTCTAACAAACATGACCAATTTGATTTCCTCCAGCTCCATAATAGTCAGAGATTTCAACACTCCTTTGGCAGCGTTGGATTAATCCTCCAATAAGAAGATGAGCAAAGAAATTTTAGATTTAAAAATAACCATCCAACATTTGGATTTAGCAGATATCTACAGAACATTTCATCCCAAAAAAACTGAATACACATACTTCTCATCAGCACATGGAACATACTCCAAAATTGATCACATCTGAGGTCACAAGTCTAACCTCAGTAAATTTAAAGGAATAGAAATTATTCCTTGCATCCTCTCAGACCCCCGTTGAATAAAATTTGAACTCAGTAACAACATGATCTGCATACCCATACAAAAGCATGGAAGTTAAATAACCTTATGCTGAATGATAGCTGAATCAGAGATGAGATTAAGAAGGAAATCGCCAAATTTTTGGAACAAAATGACAATGAAGACACAAATTATCAGAACATCTAGGATAACGCAAAGGCAGTCCTAAGAGGGAAATTTATAGCACTGCAAGCCTTCCTCAAGAGAACGGAATGAGAGGAAGTTAACCACTTAATGGGACATTTCAAGCAACTGGAAAAGGAAGAACATTCCAACCCCAAACCCAATAGAAGAAAAGAAATAACAAAAATTAGAGCAGAATTAAATGAAATTGAAAACAAAAGCATTATACAACAGATCAATAAATCAAAAAGTTGGTTTTCTGAAAAGGTCAAAAAATAGATAAACCTGTGGCTAACCTAACCAGGAAAAAAATAGTAAAATCTCTAATTTCATCAAAAACGACAAAGACAAAATAACAACAGACTCCTCAGAAATTCAAAAAATCCTTAATGAATATTACAAGAAACTTTATTCTCAGAAATATGAAAATCTGAAGGAAATTGACCAGTACTTAGAAGCACGTCACCTTCCAAGACTTAACCAGAATCAAGTGAAAATGCTGAACAGGCCAATATCAAGTTCTGAAACAGCATCAACGATACGAGATCTCCTTAAAAAGAAAAGCCTGGGACCAGATGGCTTCACATCAGAATTCTACCAAACCTTTAAAGAGGAACTAGTACCTATATCACTCAACCTGTTCTAAAATGTAGAAAAAGAAGGAAGTCTATCCAACACATTCTATGAAGCAAACATCACCCTGATCCCCAAACCAGGAAAAGACCCAACAAGAAAAGAAAATTATAGACCAATATCACTAATGAATATAGATGCAAAAATATTCAACAAGATCCTAACAGAGGGAGGGGAGACAAGATGGCGGACTGAAGCCAGCTTTCCACAGAGGCTCCCGTCCAGAAGGAGAGTTAAGGGACAAAAATTTAGTAAGTAACCTGGTGGATTTGACTGCACCAAGAGAGAAGGTTGAAGAACGCACATCAACACCGCTGAGGCAATCTGCGACCACAAGGACACAAACAAATGCAAAACGGCTCACATCTGGATATTCTGAAGCCACACCCCTTGTCTTCCTGGGCAACCAGAGGAGGCCACCAGTGAGTAAAGGATTTGCCTGACGCTGCTCACAGACCCAGGAAGCTTCCAGGGCAGGGCTGACTCAGAGAGGTAATCGGACACAAACCTCCAGAAGCAAAGATGTTTAAACTCACAACAGCCTGTCTTCTGCAGGCGATTTTAGCAGAAACAGACAGAATCCCGCAAAGTTGTCTGTTCTGTTCTGTTAGCAACATCAATCAGGGGTGGGGCTAAGCCTAAGTGAACACCTCTCCCCCACCACCTGCATCAAGCACCCAAGCATGTCAGGCCTCAACTCCTCCTGCTAGATAACGGCAGACTGCAGAGGCCTGGCAGATTTCCTTGCGATTCAGGCAGGTGCAAACCCCTGGAGTATCTGTTCACTACAGGCAAAGAGGTCAGCCATCTGCAGAGATACCAGTGACTGGGTCCAATGGAGGGGCAATAGTGGGGAAGGAGACATCAACCTTCCCAGACTGATCTATTTGCTAGGTGACTCCTCCTGACTCCACGCAGCATTGGAGTAAGCCATATCAGAGGAGTCACCAGACCCCTGTGATCCAGTTCCCAGAGACCTCTTGAACTCTCCCACCCGAGACAGGTGCTGACTGATACAATTGACTTGGACCTTTTGAATTGAACCAATAGACTGAGGACTTTTCAGGTGGTGCCCTGGGTGTGCAGTTGTAGGAAGGTTTGATTTTCCTTTTCCAATTGGTGCCAGAGGTGGGCGAGCGGGGTGACTTAATGGCTGATTTTTCCACACAGCTAAGACTTCAACCCAGAGTAAATGTTACACTAGGGTCAAACAGAAACCAGCTGAAAACAAGACAGAACCACTTAGCCCCACCACACAAGACAGGGCCCCAGTTTCTTAAGCCACAACACTGTATGGGTCCCTGATAAAGCCCCAGGGGAAAAATCAAAGGGAGTAAAATAACCATGGAGTGGAATCAGCGGAAAAACTCTGGTAACATGAATAATCATAATAGATCAACACCCCCCCCCAAGAAAAGATATGGCAGATGTAATTGAAGATCCCATTCATAAACAACTGGCTGAGATGTCAGAAATCGAATTCAGAATTTGGATTGCAGACAAGATTAATAAAATGGAATTAGGAATTTGAGGAAAAATTCAAAAGTCGTCTCAACAATTTAACGAATTTAAAGACAAAACCACCAAGGACTTAGACACACTGAAGCAAGAATTTACAGCTCTCAAAGATATGAAAAATATAGTAGAATCCCTCAGCAACAGAATGGAGTAAGCAGAAGGAAGGATTTCTGACATGGAAGATAAAGCCTTTCAACGCTCCCAAACTCTCAAAGAGGAAGAGCAATGGAGAGCAAAAATGGATCATTCTCTCAGAGAACTCTGGGATAATTCGAAGAAGAGCAATATATGAATAATTGGAATTTCTGAAAATGATGAAGTGGCCTCAAGGGGCACAGAGGCCCTTCTGCATGAAATTATGAAAGAAAATTTTCCAGACATGCCTAGAGATTCTGAAATTCAGATAGCAGACAGCTTCAGAACCCCAGCACGATTCAACCCAATAAGTCATCCCCCAGACATATCATAATTAGCTTCACTAAAGTTAATATGAAGGAGAAGATTCTCAAAGCAGCCCAATGAAAGAAAACCATTACGTACAAAGGGAAGAATATAAGAATAACCGCAGATCTCTCTGTTGAAACTTTTCAAGGCAGAAGAGGGTGGTCATCGACTTTAATCTCCTAAAGCAAAATAACATTCAACTCAGGATCTTGTATCCACCTAAACTGAATTTCAATTATGTGGAGAAATTAAATACTTTAATGACATTCATATGTTGAAGAAATTTGCCATAACCAAACTAGCTCTTCAGGATATTCTCAGATCTATCCTCCACAATGACCAACACAATCCTATACCACAAAAGTAAACTCACTCAGAAACTTCGGATCAAACTCCAACTTACACATTGGCGAAAGGATTAAAAATGTCCACTGGACCACTGAAAAACTCGATACCCAAAACTTCACCAGACTTATCAATATTCTCCATTAATGTGAACGGCTTAAACTGTCCTCTAAAGAGGCAGAGGTTAGCTGACTGGATACAAAAACTCAAGCCAGATATTTGTTGCATACAAGAGTCACATCTTAACTTAAAAGACAAATACAGACTCAGGGTGAAAGGATGGTCATCCATATTTCAGGCAAATGGTCATCAGAAAAAAGCAGGTGTTGCAATTTTATTTGCAGATACAATAGGCTTTAAACCAACAAAAGTAAGGAAGGACAAGAATGGTCACTTCATATTTGTTAAGGGTAATACTCAATATGATGAGATCTCAATTATTAATATCTATGCACCCAACCAGAATGCACCTCAATTTATAAGAGAAACTCTAACTGACATGAGCAACTTGATTTCCACCAGCTCCATAACAGTTAGAGATTTTAACACTCCTTTGCAGTGTTGGATCGATCCTCCAGCAAGAAGCTGAGCAAAGAAATTTTAGATTTAAACCTAACCATCCAATATTTAGATTTAGCAGACATCTACAGAACATTTCATCCCAACAAAATTGAATACACATACTTCTCATCAGCCCACGGAACTTACTCCAAAATCGATCACATCTTAGGTCACAAGTCTAACCTCAGTAAATTTAAACAAATAGAAATTATTCCATGCATCTTCCCGGACAACCATGGAATAAAACTTGAGATGAGTAACAACAGGAATCTGCATACTCATACAAAAACATGGAAGTTAAATAACCTTATGCTGAATGATAGCTGGATCAGAGACAAGATTAAGAAAGAAACTGCAAATTTTTTGGAACAAAATGACAATGAAGACACAAACTATCAGAACCTCTGGGACACCAAAAAGGCAGTTCTAAGAGGGAAATTTAGAACACTGCAAGCCTTCCTCAAGAGAACGGAAAGAGAGGAAGTTAACAACTTAATGGGACATCTCAAGCAACTGGAAAAGGAAGAACATTCCAACCCTAAACCTAGTAGAAGAAAAGAAATAACCAAAATTAGAGCAGAATTAAATGAAATTGAAAACAAAAGAATAATAAAACAGATCAATAAATCAAAAAGCTGGTCTTTTGAAAAGGTCAATAAAATAGATAAACCTCTAGCCAACCTAATCAGAAAAAAAAAGAGTAAAATCTCTAATCTCATCAATGATTAACGACAAAGATGAAATAACCACAGACTCCTCAGAAATCCAAAAAATCCTTAATGAATATTACAAGAAACCATATTCTCAGAAATATGAAAATCTGAAGGAAATTGACCGATACTTGGAAGCACGTCACCCTCCAAGTCTTAGCCAGAATCAAGTGGAAATACTGAACAAGCCCATATCAAGTTCGGAAATAGCATCAACTATACAAAACTTCCCTAAAAAGAAAAGCCCGGGACCAGATGGTTTCATGTCAGAATTCTACCAAACCTTTAAAGAGGAATTAGTACCTATATTACTCAACCTGTTCCAAAAGGTAGAAAAAGAAGGAAGACTACCCAACACGTTCTATGAAGCAAACATCACCCTGATCCCCAAACCAGGAAAAGACCCAACAAGAAAAGAAAATTATAGACCAATATCACTAATGAATATAGATGCAAAAATATTCAACGAGATCCTAACAAACAGAATCCAGCAACACATCAAACAAATTATACCTCATGACCAAATCAGTTATATCCCAGGGTCTCAAGGCTGGTTCAATATACGTAAATCTATAAATGTAATTCAGCACATAAACAAATTAAAAAACAAAGACCATATGATTCTCTCAATCAATGCAGAAAAAGCTTTTGATAATATCCAGCATCTCTTCATGATCAGAACACTTAAGAAAATTGGTATAGAAGGGACATTTCTTAAACTGATAGAGGCCATCTACAGCAAACCCACAGCCAATATCATATTGAATGTAGTTAAATTGGAATCATTTCCACTCAGATCAGGAACCAGACAAGGCTGCCCATTGTCTCCATTGCTTTTTAACATTGTAATGGAAGTTTTAGCCATCGCAATTAGGGAAGAAAAGGCAATCAAGGGTATCCATATAGGGTCAGAAGAGACCAAACTTTCGCTCTTTGCAGAGGATATGATTGTGTATCTGGAAAACACTAGGGACTCTATTACAAAACTCCTAGAAGTGATCAAGGAATATAGCAGCGTCTCAGGCTACAAAATCAACATTCATAAATCGGTAGCCTTTATATACACCAACAATAGACAAGTTGAAAAAGCAGTTAAGGACTCTATCCCATTCACAGTAGTGCCAAAGAAGATGAAATATTTGGGAATTTACCTAACAAAAGACTGAAATATCTCTAAAAAGAGAACTATGAAACTCTAAGAAAAGAAATAGCTGAAAACATTAACAACTGGACAAACATACCATGCTCATGGCTGGGAAGAATCAACATTGTTAAAATGTCTATACTACCCAAAGCAATATATAATTTCAACACAATCCCTATTACAGCTCCACTGTCATACTTCAAAGATCTGGAAAAAACAATACTTCGTTTTATATGGAATCAGAAAAATCCTCGAATAGCCAAGACATTACTCAGAAATGAAAACAAAACAGGAGGTATCACGCTACCAGACCTCAGACTTTACTACAAATCGATAGAGATCAAAAAGCATGATACTGGCACAAAAACAGAGAAGTAGATGTCTGGAACAGAATAGAGAACCAAGAGATGAATCCAGCTACTTACCGTTATTTGATCTTTGACAAGCCAATTAAAAACATTCAGTGGGGAAAAGATTCCCTATTTAATAAATGGTGCTGGGTGAACTGGCTGGCAACCTGCAGAAGACTGAAATTGGACCCACACCTTTCACCATTAACTGAGATAGACTCTCATTGGATTAAAGATTTAAACTTAAGACATGAAACTATAAAAATACTAGATGAGAGTACAGGGAAAACCCTTGAAGAAATCGGTCTGGGCGAGTATTTTATGAGGAGGACCCCCTGGGCAATTCAAGCAGCTTTAAAAATACACTACTGGGACTTGATCAAACTAAAAAGCTTCTGCACATCCAAGAACACAGTAAGTAAAGCAAGCAGACAGCCCTCAGAATGGGAGAAGATATTTGCAGGTTATGTCTCTGACAAAGGTTTAATAACCAGAATCCATAGAGAACTCAAATGCATTAGCAAGAAAAAAACAAGGGATCCCATCGCAGGCTGGGCAAGGGATTTGAAGAGAAACTTCTCTGAAGAAGACAGGCACACGGCCTTCAGACATATGAAAAAATGCTCATCATCTTTAATCATCAGAGAAATGCAAATCAAAACTAATTTGAGATATCATCTAACTTCAGTGAGACTAGCCTGTATCACAAAATCTCAAGACCAGAGATGTTGGTGTGGATGTGCAGAAAAGGGAACACTTCTGCACTGCTGGTGGGAATGCAAATTAATACATTCCTTTTGGAAAGATGTATGGAGAACACTTAGAGATCTAAAAATAGATCTGCCATTCAATCCTGTAATCCCTCTACTGGGCATATACCCAGAAGACCAAAAATCACATCATAACAAAGATATTTATACCAGAATGTTTATTGCAGCCCTATTCATAATTGCTAAGTCACGGAAAAAGCACAAGTGCCCATCGATCCATGAATGGATTAATAAATTGTGGTATATGTACACCATGGAATATTATGCAGCCTTAAAGAAAGATGGAGACTTTACCTCTTTCATGTTTACATGGATGAAGCTGGAACATATTCTTCTTAGTAAAGTATCTCAAGAATGGAAGAAAAAGTACCCAATGTACTCAGCCCTACTATGAAACTAATTTAGGGTTTTCACATGAAAGCTATAACCCAGTTACAACCAAAGAATAGGGGGAAGAGGGAAAGGGAGAAGAGGTGGTGAGTAGAGGGAGGGGGATTGGTGGGATTACACCTGCGGTGCATCTTACAGGGGTATATGTGAAACTTGGTAAATGTGGAATGTAAATGTCTTGGCACAGTAACTGAGATAATACCAGGAAGGCTATGTTAACCATTGTGATGAAAATGTGTCAAACGGTCTATGAGGCTAGTGTATGATGCCCCATGATCATACCAATGTACACAGCTATGATTTAATAAACATAAATAAATAAATAAATAACACGATCCTAACAAACAGAATCCAGCAACATATCAAACAAATTATACATCATGACCAAATTGGTTTTATCCCAGTATCTCAAGGCTGGTTAAATATACGTAAATCTATAAGTATAATCCAGCACATAAACAAATTAAAAAATAAAGACCATATGATTCTCTCAATTGATGCAGAAAAAGCTTTTGATAATATTCAGCATCCCTTCATGATCAAAAAACTTAAGAAAATTGGTATACAAGGGACATTTCTTAAACTGATAGAGGCCATCTACAGCAAACCCACAGCCTATATTGTATTGAATGGAGTTAAACTGAAAACATTTCCACTCAGATCAGGAAACAGACAAGGCTGCCCATTGTCTCCACTGCTCTTTAACATTGTATGGAAGTTTTAGCCATTGCAATTAGGGAAGAAAAGGCAATCAAAGATATTCATATAGGGTCAGAAGAGATCAAACTGTTGCTCTTCGCAGATGCTATGATTGTATATCTGGAAAACACCAGGGATTCTACTACAAAACTCTTAGAAGTGATCAAGGAATACAGCAGCATCTCAGGTTACAAAATCAACATTCATAAATCAATAGCCTTTATATATACCAACAATAGTCAAGCTGAAAAAACAGTTAAGGACTCTATTCCATTCACAGTAGTGCCAAAGAAGATGAAATATTTGGGAGTTTATCTATCAAAAGACGAGAAAGTTCTCTATAAAGAGAACTATGAAACTCTAAGAAAAGAAATAGCTGAAAACATTAACAAATGGAAAAACATACCATGCTCGTGGCTGGGAAGAATCAACATTGTTAAAATGTCCATACTACCCAAAGCAATATACAATTTTAATGCAATTCCTATTAAAGCTCCACTGTCATACTTTAAAGATCTTGAAAAAAATAATACTTCGTTTTATATGGAATCAGAAAAAACCTTGAATAGCCAAGACATTACTCAGAAATAAAAACAAAGCAGGAGGAATCATGCTACCAGACCTTAGACTATACTATAAATTGATAGTGATCCAAACAGCATGGTACTGGCACAAAAACAGAGAAGTGGATTGTCTGGAACAGAATAGAGAACCAAGAGACGATTCCAGCTACTTACTGTTATCTGATCTTTGACAAGCCAATTAAAAACATTCAGTGGGGAAAAGATTCCCTGTTTAACAAATGGTGCTGGGTGAACTGGCTGGCGACCTGTAGAAGACTGAAGCTGGACCCACACCTTTCACTGTTAACTAATAAAGACTCTCACTTGATTAAAGATTTAAACTTAAGACATGAAACTATAAAAATACTAGAAGAGAGTACAGGGAAAACCCTTGAAGAAATCGATCTGGGTGAGTATTTTATGAGGAGGACCCCCCGGGCAATTGAAGCAGCTTCCAAAATACACTACTGGGACCTGATCAAGCTGAAAAGCTTCTGCACAGCCAAGGACACAGTAAGTAAAGCAAGCAGACAGCCCTCAGAATGCAAGAAGATATTTGCAAGTTATGTCTCCGACAATGATTTAATAACCAGAATCCACAGAAAACTCAAACGTATAAGCAAGAAAAGAACAAGTGATCCGATCACAGGCTGGGCAAGGGACCTGAAGGGAAACTTCTCTGAAGAAGACAGGCGCACAGCCTACAGACATATGAAAAAATGCTCATCATCTTTAATCATCAGAGAAATGCAAATCAAAACTACCTTGAGATACCATCAAACTCCAGTAAGATTAGCCCATATCACAAAATCCCAAGACCAGAGATGTTGGCGTGGATGTGGATAAAAGTGTAAACTTCTACACTGCTGGTGGGAATGCAAATTAATACATTCCTTTGGAAAGATGTGTGGAGAACACTTAGAGATCTAAAAATAGATCTGCCATTCAATCCTATAATTTCCCTACTAGAGAAATACATATATATATACACCCAGAGACCAAAAATCACATCATAACAAAGATATTGGTACCAGAATGTTTACTGCAGCCCAATTCATAATTGCTAAGTCACAGAAAATGCCCAAGTGCCCATCGATCCACAAATGGATTAATAAATTGTGGTATATGTACACCATGGAATATTATGCAGCCTTAAAGAAAGATGGAGACTTTACCTCTTTCATGTTTACATGGATAGAGCTGGAACATATTCTTCTTAGTAAAGTATCTCAAGAATGGATGAAAAAATATCCAATGTACTCAGCCCTGCTATGAAACTGATTTCTGGCTTTCGTATGAAAGCTATAACCCAGTTATAACCTAAGAATATGGGAAAGGCGGAGAGGGAGGAGAGGCAGGGGGGAAGATGGGCGGAGGGAAGGTGATTGGTGGGATTACACCTGTGGTGCATCTTACAAGGGTACATGTGAAACTTAATAAATGTAGAATATAATTGTCTTAACACAATAACTAAGAAAATGCCAGGAAGTCTTTGTCAACCAGTGTGATGAAAATGTGTCAGACTGTTTATAAAACCAGTGTACGGTGCCCCATGATCGCATTAATGTACACAGCTATGATTTAATAATAATAATAATAATAATAATAATAAAAAGAACAAGTTAGAACCAATAATCATGAGCTGGATTCCAAAGTACACACTAAAACCTGTGTTAATTCTATTGTCTATGACCTTGATGGTGTGGGTGTCCAGCAAAGCCAGGGGCTATCATCATGGAGCTAGGAGAACACAGTCTGCTGGCTCAGGAGTCAGAAAAGGTGAAAGAGGAGCCAAGGAAAGGGTGGGGCCATTTCAGACTGGACTATTAAGTCAATGTGGTAGGACAACATGTAAAGAACTTCAGATGTGAGCTAAAGAAAGGCTGGCACTTCACTCTTGCTTCCAAATGCCCACCCAGTAGGATATTCTAACCAGAAACTTACAGGATAGAAATTTTGAGAAATGTACTTTGGCCTACCCAAGTCGATCCTACTGCAAAACCACCATAACTGTATTATATGCACTAAAGACATGCTTCTAGCTGATGGCCTTCACCAGTTTCAGTAGTAGCTTCACTGTCTTTCTGAAATTGTTTCTTTCTTTGCTTCATGAATTGTGTAAGCTTTTTGCTGAAAAGAAACAGCCCATATAGGATTAGGGTTGTAAACAATGGCTGCCTGCATCAATATTGCATGGATAAAATTGTCCTTACTGCCTGTTACTTGGGCATTCTGCATCCTCTCTTTGTGGCAAACCTACTCCCATTAACCAAGCAGGTGTTGCTTAATGTCCCGCCGCCAGACATGTTTTCAGCATAACCAGTCTGACAGAGTAGAGTTGGCCCAGGATTTTATACATACGTAGCAACTTATTGGAAGTATAAGTCACGTAAAATAAAACCCAGCAAAACAGGAAGATGATCAAAACAAAGTAGAGATACCAGAAGCATTTGACACTACAAAATTATAATTTATGTTTCCTAGTCAGTTTTAAGGAAACAATAAATGGCAACAGAACATTACAAAAGTATTACTATATTACTACCTATAAGGGGTCTGGTCAGTTCTCAGGTATAAGAAAAGGTTCTTTCAAGGTGCAACTTCAAATGATTAAATAGGTGATAACTGCAAAATCTAACACAAAACAGACTGGATTTAGTCCCTGGAGAGATTGAAGTTGAAGAGAGTCACAGTGTAAACCACAAATGAGGAATGTGGAAAATTGTCACCATCAATTTTAGTGGCTTTGGAAGGCATTTGGCAGCCTGTGCAGGAAAACTAAGTAATAACAAATGATGGATTTAGCCCTGTTGTCACCACCAAGCTGATGGATACAAATCACTCGCCTTTTAAACTCCAAGTTGCAGAAATAGGATGTGTTTGAGCTCTAAGGGGATCAAATGGATGAATGTCAGATATCAACAGAGCAGAAGGTGTACACCCCAATGCAGTCTGTATCAATTTTCTCAAATTGGTTGTAGTAAAGAAAATTAATGTTCTCACTGAATTATAAGAACTAGATTCTCGTATCCAAAAGTTTTGTAATGATGGTGGAAGGGAAGGTAAAGCAGTTGATGCTTCAGGTAAGAACAATTTCTAAAATCACTTCTAATAACACAAGATGAGTGGGCCTGGGCCACCTCTGCATGGATCACTGAGTGGAAAACAGAGCATGAGCCAAGACCATCTACCAGTTGTGTGACCCTGAGATAGCTGCATAATCTCTCTGAAGCTATTTCTTTATAAGGAATGTGAATTTTTTAAAATTGTTTTTCACAAGGATATCTGGCAGTTAAAGGAATTAATTCCAAAAAAATAAGTGCACTGACATATTATGTCCAAGGATGGCTATTTAAGGCCGATCAACCAATTCTCCCTCCCAAAATTTCTTTGAAATGACTAAAATCAACATTAAAATTATATTTTAAAAATGTATTATTAGTGCTGAAAAACAGGGAAGATGTTTGTTTTTAAGACCAATTTTAAAGGATTTCTATTATTATTACTATTAAAGATAAGATCAGATTATGGAAAGTAATAACCATTTAGCAAATCAACCAAAGTGAAGGATGTGAAGAAGAGATGGTCTTGTTTAATAAGTCGACAGGACTTTGCAACAGAGCTCTGGAAACTACTGAGCTAAAACTGGCATGAGCAGAGAAGGGTGAGGTTCCTTGGGAGCTATTGGAAGACCAGCAAATTCAACAAATTAAAGGATTTCAGAAACTTCCCCAGTGCCCAGATGTACAGAAACTGGCTGTGTCATTTATTGGCATTCTTCCAACAAATGTGGCCAGTCCACAAGGTAATCTGTGGGCCTAACTGCTAAAGACTCACAAAAATGCAATCACGTCAGTTAGAGAAGACAGAAGATCTTATATCTAAAAAATACAATAACTTGAGGCCAGCATGGTGGCTCATGCCTATAATCCTAGCACTCTGAGAGGCCAAGGCAGGTAGATTGCCTGAGCTCCCTGGTTTGAGACCAGCCTGAGCAAGAAAGAGCAAGACCCTGGTACTCCCAGCTATTCAGGACGCTGAGACAAAATAATTGCAGGAACCCAAGAGTTTGAGGTTGCTGTGAGCTATGACACCACAGCACCCTACTGGGGGCAACAAAGTGAATCTCTCTCTCTCTCTCTCTCTCTCTATACACACACACATATATATATATTTAGTTTATATATATATATATATATATATATATATATAAACTAAAGTCAACATTTTACTGAATGGGCTGAATGGCAGGATGAAGACCTTAGAGAAGAATCTGTAAACTTGAACATGGAGCTATAATAATTATCCAGTCCGAAGAACATAAAGTAAAGACGACCAAATGAATAAACAGAACCTCAGGCACTTGTAGAACAATATCTAAGACACACATGTAAATGGCAGAGGAGTTGGGCAAAATAGCAACTTCTCTGTAGCTCCTTTGTTCTTCACATGAACAAAAGAATTTCTGATGAATCCCAAGCATCCCAACCTTCTATCTCTGAGGGTGGCAGGTGAGGTTAAGCCACGGATTAGTTGGAAGAAAGTGAGTCAACTGAACAACTCCCAGAAGGGCAAGCATAAACATGGGTGCATATACACCACCTTTGCAGCAAAAGAACAGAGTAGATACTGCATCAAAACAAATATTTGATTCAGAAACAGGAATAATCAACCTTTACCTGTAAGGCATAAGCTGGTAAATATTTTAAGCTGTGGATTCTTCATAGAGTCTAGGCGCTTCTGCCATTGGTTTTCCTTCTCCTTCTTCTTTGTTAAACATTCAGAGTGAAAATGAGTCTGCCTCTGAAAGAAAATAAAAATTATGTTCACATTACACTTCTTTTCTGTTACTCCCCGGAGGACGTCAGGGCAATGTCTACAGTTTAACAAGTTGGGGGTCTAGCCAAGCCATGTTACACAAGTACCGAAACAACAGTCTCCGATGTCCAATAATCTCATTGTGTACTCGCTGCTTTACTCCTGGACAAAAATAACAAGGTGTACTGAGATGATAGAGAAGTACAAGTTTTTTAAAAGGGTTTCAAGAGGAAGATTAAGATATAAAATCTGGTAACAAAAACTTCTGAGACGATGTTGGCATAAGTTTCAGTTTAGGAACAAAATAACATTCTATGAAATAGAAAAAAGTTTAAAGACTAAAGATATCTTCAGTGAAAAACTGAGAAAAATCTTCAGATTCACAGTCGTCAATACTCTGGCAATGTGGTTCATATACAAAATAATTTTTCCAACTTTAAAAAGGAGATGAGGTCTCCAGCTTCTGAGGCTAATGGAGGATTGAGTCACTCAGCAATTTCCTTCTCTGCCTCAAACACACCAGCCTGGGTCTCATGTCTTTATTTTGAAGTTGCAGTAGGTCTGTGGAAAGTATTCCAGAAGCAGTCCTCAGGTTCCAGGGGTAGCATCCTCAGCAGCACCCATTACCCAACTTCATTCACTTACTCATTTAAGAGACAAAGCCTGTCGGCCATTTTCTAGGGTTAGGGAGAAACAGGGAACAAAATAGACACAAATTCCTGCTCTCATTGTGCCTATAATCAAAAACTAAGCTTATTTTATCTTCTTCTTGAAGTTTCTTTCCCGTGTTCTATTGAAAAGGAAAGAAAAACGGGGCTTACAGGAAAAAACGCCCCATCAACAAGGCTATTTTTTTGTCTATCTTTTCTTGTTTTCTTTATTCCTAACTTTGCCTTTTAAAGTGTGGAGAGTGAATGAGGTCTGTATGTGACCCTTCTGGACTGCTAAGAATCAGAAGCGACTATGGGAAGAAGTAGTATATTAGTAGCTCTTTTAGTAGCTCTCAGGAGCTGGTGAAATAAATTCTTAATTCTGAATCATGACATCATCAGTGAGAGGTACTATTTGTAGTACCTCAGACAAATTTCTTAATTTCTCTGTGCTTCAGTTTTCTTGTCTACATAATCAATATAGTGATAGGATTTGACTTAGCAGGCTGTGGTGAGAATTAAATTTTAATATTTAATTAAATGTTTTAAACTTGTGTGTATGTGTGTGTGCATGGTATGGATAAAGTGCCCACGAATCCCCATACTCACATTTAATCATTACTGTAATGCAGATTAAAGGGTGTGCCCTGTAAAATACAGCTTTAATTGTCTTGTAAAATTATGATGACTGATGACTGAACCTTTATTTCCTATTTACTAGATGGACATAATAGGAGTACCCCTGAATCGCCCCCCACCCTCCGAGCAGGTGCACGTTCACAAGTGCACACACATACAGAGTTGTGAAGCTGTGAAGCTATAAAGCTGAAAAGAATTATCACATAGTAAGCATTACAAGCAGATGCATAACTTGAATTCAGGTAATTCTGATTCCAATGCTTTTCAGTTCTTCTTGTGCTGGCTCCTTAGAAAAATTACCTGACTATTTTAGTGCAAATAACACAATCCAGCTTAATCCCCCTGGGACCGTGCAATGCTTTGAGCTAAGTGTCTCTTACTCTGGCATTTTTTTTTTTTTTAATGACAAAAGGCTTTTCTAAAAAGAAAAGTGCAGTTTAGAAAATGGCATTATGACATTATAAGACATAAAAATAAAGCAGAGTGAGCCCTTTGGGTATATTCCATTGCCCTCAAAGAAGAGCTTAATATGTCATGCTCAGAGAAAAACAATCTTTAGGAAAAGGGCAAGACCCATTAGCTGAGAGGAACCACACACACAGTAGGATGTTGAGCTACCACTTCCATAGCAGAGAGAGAGCAAGAGACACATGGATGGGGTCATAACCACGAGGGATGCCATTGGAAGAGTCACTGGCCTTAAACGCCCTCTACTGCTGTTCTAACATTAATTGTAGCAATAGTAAGCACTTCTAAAGTGCCTACTCTATGAAGGACACTGTGCAGATGGCTTTACTTACTTTATCACATTCAATTCTCACATTAATAAGGAAGATTCTATTGATACTCAAGTTCTCTAAATGAGGATAAGTAAAGCTCATAAAGGTTAGGAAATTTGCCCAAGAGTACAAAACTAATAAGTAGAGTTGCTAGGAATGGAAAAATAAATTACTGAGAAACAAGTTACTAAATTGAATTAAAGAAAATTAATCATTCTTATTTAATTAACATGAATCATTTTTGAGGAAGAAATATTTTGCCACTGATTCTAATATAATTTATAATAATTTAATTATTCACTTATAATTATGCATTTAGCCAACATTTTCAAGGGGACTGTTAAATACAAAGCACTTGACTTAGTATTGTAGGAGGTTAGGCTTTCTAATCCCAAAAACGTATAAAGTTACAATAAAAAATGCTCCTACTATTCTCAGAAACTACATTATCCACATTAAGAGTGAGCATTGGTTAACACAGTAGAATGTACAAGCTCTTATGTTACCTGAAGCCAGCATCAGATACATCTTTATTTTGCCTTTATATACAACCTAACACTCCCTCAACATTCTTCCACAGGAGAAGACAGCCTCATGCTCTGTCAGACTTTCCTGGGTAATATTAAGAAAATAGTTTTCTTACTTTGGTGCCATGATATTTAAGAAAATGGTGAGATGTTTAAGAAAATGTTGTTGGCTACTAACTAGCGGGAAATTTTGTAAAATGTAAATATTAATGGAGGGGAAGGTAGTTTGAGAAGTGAGAAGCAATGCAATTGCAATAAAATCTCAGCCAGCCCCACAGGAAGCTCCAGTGGTGGGACAGTCCATCAGAGTTATCTTGAGTTAGGGCAAAGGGGTCTTATATGTCCATGTTGGTTAGTCAATGAATGTAGGTTGCCCTGAGAAGGACCTTGCATGAAATAATTTTCTTCCTGGCCCAGTCTTTCAAAGGAAATTTTAAAAGATGGCTGACCACTAATGGCTATCTTTTAGTAGTTCTCAGGAGCTGGTGAAATAAATTCTCAATTCCGAGAAAGGAATAAAGGCAGTACACCACAACACTTCATGCCACATACCATTTGAATGCTTTTCCTTGTATCTGTTCTGGGAGCAGTTCCTTTAGGATCCTAGTGCTTGTCTCTTCCTGGGGGAAATGGAGAAAGAAATCTCATGGGATAATCTATAGACCCTGTTAAGGTAGCTGGTCTTGGGGCCATGCTTGCTAACATTGTCTCCCTCCTCCTTTTCCATTCCAAATTCCCTTCACTCTCATCTTAATACTAATGCTGACATCACTGGATTATGTGATTACATGACCCTATTCTTGATAGGATTTAAGTCCCTGATAACCATAATGTTCTTACATCATTATTACGAAGTTTATCCTTTTACCATCAAAATTGGTCAAAGTCTTACCAAGAGATGTCCAAGTGATCACTTGAGTCCTGAGGTAATTCTCCCTGCTAGTGACTGCTCCACGATGCCCAGAATCAATGACTCCTGCAGCACTGTGAATCTACAGCTTGTACTAATGTTCTCTTGGCATGGGAAGCCCAATGAACACAGGCAATAGCCATCACTACAGCTGGATAGACCCCGTGCTATGCCCTCTGGAAGAATTCCTTCCTTCTTTACAAACTTTCACTTATAAATCTTCATATCCCAAATCTCCTACCAGTAGGAGCATGGTAAGTAGCATTACTCCTGCTGCTAATCCTTGGTACTCATGAATTCATTTATTCTGCCTATTAATCCACCTAAAAGTCTTAGATTTAAATGGCATCATTTCATCCTATGATGCTTCATTCTTTAATTATCACTTCTTATCTGGAGTTTTGGTTGTGGTTTCAATAGTTCACTCTATCACACTATCAGGCTGTCAGCTTCCTAATAGAGCCATATATTTTATGACTAGTAGATCCTATTGTTCTGGGCCCACTCTCCCTCTCACACCTCTTTGACTAAAAATTAGGTTAGCTGGGTCAAAGCAATATTATGTGGCATATAATGTCAAAAATTGTGTAACTCCCAGATACTGGTGCTGGCTGAGGAAAGTCAAATGCTTATTGGAAATGCATATCTATTCCTTCCAAAATAGACTGTTTCCCCATCCAGAAAGGGAAGGGTCTACTGTAGTTAATTTGCAACCAAGTGGCCGGCAGGTGTCCTCAGAGATGATGCCATATTGAATGATTACTGTTGGTCTCAGCCACCAGCAGTTGGCCATTCAATAATATTAATAGTTCATCAATCATTACATGTGAGATATTATTCAGTTGGTCACACATATGCTTCTATCCCTGTCACCATGATTACTTCATCCACCTGCCCATTGAGCCAACATTATTGTGGCTGACAGCACAGCCTAACTGATATCAACTGGCTAAGACATTTTTCTGCTTAGCCACCTAGTGTCTCTTCCTTGAGTGTCTCTGACTCTGTATTGGATGTTAGCATACAACATGGCAATCTTCACAATTTACATCACTCTCTCACATTGTTTTGTGTGCCTCCTACTCAGACCACCTCAACCTCATATTTGTTCAACCTCAGACCGCCTCAACTTAATATTTGTTCTTACGGTATGTTGATTGAGATATTCATTCCCATGAATTCATTTATTCTAACTTTAAACAACTTTCCTTCCTATGGAAAGCTAATTAAAAATATGCACTAACAAAAGCCCTTTTCATTGTGAGGATTTTTCCACCCCCCTGTCTTTCAAGACTACACCTGAAAAAGACTTAATGAGGCCTCCATACATTTTTGGTTTGCACTCCTGAACTGGCCCATTTCTGAACTATATTCAGGCCTTTTTCTGCCTCTGTGCTATTGTGGTCTGGTATTGCCTATGTAGCAATAGAGGGATGGGGAGAAACACTGGTGGAACAGGGGTAAATTACACAAGCGTCTGGGTATCGTCTTGTGCAACTTGCTTCTGCCCTTCAGTCATCCTCATAATTGATCCCAGAGTTGTTTCTTCCATTATACCATAACTTACTATTGACCTACCCAACATTATTACTTGGTGGATCTAAGAGAAGCAAGTTCATTAAAAGAGGTATGACTGTATGGTTACTTGGCCTCTCATGATCAGGACCCAGGAGCATATCAGAAGCTGTTTTTCAAGAAATATAAATTATACAGTATATGGCATAGTCTTGTTCCAAAACTCCAGGGGTCTAAAATGGTTCTTTCACTGGGGCAAGCTATAAACTCTAGATGGCATCTTTTCCCCAAAAATGATACATTGACTAGTCTCTATTTGCTCAGGTAGTCAATCTTTCCTATTAGTAATCATAGTCCTATAACAGCATCACCTGCTCTCATCACTGGCCCACAGAGGAGTAATGTTGGCACCCTTCTCACCGGCACATTTTTATTACTTTGATAAATAATATAGTTTCATGTCCTTTCTTTGGAATGTTTTCTTGACAGTAATTGTTAGGTAAATTCTATCATGTCCATTTATCTAAGCCTTTTAATTTCTTCTTCTATGAAAATTCTGGCATTTCTGTATCCCTTAGTGTAGACCATTGATTTTTCCCATGCATTTAGAACCTATATTAGCAACACATTCGCGCATGGGATTTTTACCAGAGTGTTCTAATCTATATTTTGTAAGAGCACTCCAATATAGATAGACAAGCCCTATTTATCCAAACTGGGTCTGGTCCAGCATGTTCAAAATCCACTCCCGGACTTTTTTGCCCTGCTTATACCAATGCATATTAGCTAAATCCTAAATTCCTTTAAGATAAAGGTCCTTCCTTCCCTTAGTAATTTCATTACTTCTGCAGATGCTTATGTAGTGACTACATAGTTATTGCCCACAAAGACCAGTAAAGGGGGTTAGGAGCATCACAAAAGGAGGTTCCTATTGTATTGTGGAGAGAGGCCTCTGCTTCATCATCAGGCAAAGTGAGAACACCACCCTTTCACCCTTTCCTTCTTTGGCAGGATCAGAAGACTTTTGGGAATTTTGAAATCCAATATATTCAGGCCTCTATTCAGATAGCTTTATCCCATGTGTCAGGATCTCAATAATTGCCTTGGTTGGGAGTCAAACTTTAGCTTGATGCTTGATTTCTCTTGTGATTAAATCTTAGTCCTCAACTTTTCCTTTCTGCTATGCAAAATGAGAACCTCTTTACACCCTATCTAGCAGGTCTTCTGGCCTTCACACTTAGATTTTAATTGATGCTTCATCCAAAGCATCAGTGGAGTTTATCAATAGCTCCTCTGCTTTCTTTATTTTTGGTACCATCTCTGACAGGTTAGGTTCCCTGAGAACCAGAGTTTGAGATAAGAGATTAGCATGCAGGACATTTAATGGAAAGCTCTCTAGGGATCAACAATAGTGGAAGGAGAAAGAAGGAAGCAGAACATTCAGATGCACTGTAGCCACCCAAAATTTTCAGTCAACATGAAAAGGAATTTCTAGAGGTGGAATGGGCTTCAGAATTGTACTGAGTTGGGACAAAGGGATCAGGCTTTTATAATCCTGTGTTGATCTGTCCTTGGATGTGGTCTGCCCCTGGGAAAAAAGTATGACCATATGCAAGGCAGTTTTCTTCATTCAAGGCTATCCCCAAAGAAGGCTGACAGCTGAAGGCTCCTTTCCTATAGTACTCTCAACAGCTTGTGGAAAAGACCTTAATTCTGGTAGGTGGATTTGGTGACATTTCACAGTGCCTTCTGCCACAATCAGCCTAAATTTTCTGAAGGCTATGGTATCATTGGCATGTCTTTAAAAGTAACATACAAACCCAACTTGTCTGATTTCTTATCATTTGTCTTCTCAGAGAAAAGTACATTATGTTGGACTAATCCTGAAATATCTCTATAATAATTGCCTTACTTTTAAGTGTTAACTTAAGTTGGGTCTTCAATCCAGCCCTCTATTTCTTCTTATCCTGTTCTGAATCAGAAACTTTACCTATAATCCATGACCAGGAAAGTCAATGGGAATATAGAACACTGAAATGATCGAATGAACACTTTTATAAGGAATACATTATCATGAAAAAAAAAAAAGATTGTATTAGTTTAAATAATTGGTTTGTCAAACTTCTGGTTTGCCCTTCATTAAATCCAATACACTTAAGAAACTCAACTCACTACCAAAAATCACTTATAGATTGTCATAATGTAGTTAATGCCATTGAAACCCTGTCTGACTTATTTTACTGTCAACACCAACAATTTTTCGTTGTCATTGTTTTTTTCTAAAAATAAAATAGTCTTTACAGTGAGACTGTATCTTAGTAATAATCTGTCACTCTAACAGGTAAAATTTTGCTCACCATTTTTTCTTTTAAGTGTTATGTTTATCCAAAAAGAATAATTCCAGTTTATCTGTTAAAAATCAAAGTGTACGTTCCATTTATAAGCAAATACCCATGTCCTATATGGCTTTAATTTCTTATATTAACTACTTCTGATTTCATTTTAAGACTATCAAGCCATTGTTTCTTTTTTATTTTTGCTTCTTTATCATCATCAGAATAGTTCATTTCTTAATGAATTATTCTGATGTGGTAAGTAAGCAAAATTAAAAAGAATGAAAACAGGTTTCAATGGACTCACCTTAAAGATTTGCTTTAAAAAATGAATACATCTAATACAAAACTAAAGGAACTCTCCATGGGATAATGCAGGACTACCACTTAATCTATAGTGTGGCTAACAGGGAACGGTCAATATGCATACTGAAGACTCGCAGATTTCCCATGTCCACTGTTTTCAGTATGAATGAGTAGTTCTTATGTCATTTTCAATAAAGATACCAAAAAACCCTTGACACAGAATTCATTGTATGCCTACAGGCCATACAATGATTACAGACAGATATCTGTAATTTTGAAATTGAAGTAAATCAACTTTTTTAAACATTAGACTTCATGTCATTGTAGTTTTTATTTTCAAGGTTTTAGAAACCACATGCAGGAAATTAAGTGGCTGGCTCCTGTTTGCTTCCAGTATCTATTACCCCTAGAAATGGTAACCATCTTTAAAAACTATCCCTTCCCCACTCCCTCCTTCCTCTAGCCCCCACATGTTTTTCTCCATAAATAGGCTCTGATTGGTTTAAATAAAGCAAGGGATTCAATCTCCTTGGCCAAAATGGCTAGTTTAGGGATAGGAAGGTCAATGAGATTCACAGGCATGTCTGTTAGGGCTTCCAGATTCTTTCTATGCAACTGGGACTTGTCAGAAGGGAGGTTTGGTGCCACTGCATGCATATTGCTACAGCAAATGAAACCACCCTAAAAATACCAGCAACCACTGAGGAAAATGTAGACAACAGACTCAGAGAATTCGATCCTAATAACTTGGTTTAAGGATCTGAATTAAGCCATGACAAAAGCTTGTCTTAATCCTAGACTGCCAGTTTTGTGACCTAATAAATTCTCCTTTCAGTGTAGGCCAGCTCAGTTAGATTTCCTGGCCAGCAGCCAAATGAGTACTGACTGAAACCTAAGGGAAATCTGCTACTGATCTCAAAAACAATTGGAGTAGAATTAGCTCTTCATTAAAAATAGACTAAGAGGAAATTCCAAACACTATGTTAATATTTTTTACTTCTTCTAGGATGTTTATGTATTACTGGTAATTCTTCACCAGAAAGGAATTAAAATATGTTCAAATGAGCCAAATGGAGAATTATCAGGGGGAATATAATTAGCCTGTGGAGGTGAAATTACCTTGTTAAATTCCGCAAAATCCAAGTTCTGGTTCTCAGTCTTACATATTTAGAAACTGAAATAAAATGTATTAGTATATCTAGATTAGTCTTCAAAAGTATCAATATCAAATAGATTTACACAGGCTAATATATGAAACCTAATGCCAACTTTGTAATGGAAAACTCCATTTAATTTACAGGTGTTTAAATTCTGTTCATCTGTTCAAAGGGTTTCTTCTCTTTCTCTTTCTCTCTCTCTCTCACACACACTCACACAATGAAGCCAAAGGAAGGCAGAATCCTGAGGCATACTTCATTGGTTCTTGAAGGAAAACAGTAACTATTCCCCAAAGTATATGAATTTAACAGTGACTGATAGTGTTTGTGGGGCATTACTGGGGCTTAGTGACCAGGACTAGAATACTACTCATATACAAACACTTAGGTCAGTACTGACCAAAATGCCAATACATATTGAGTCTGTTACAAGGCACAGATTCCAAGACTTAATACCCTTTTATCCTTATAATGTTCTGGCTCTAGAAGCAATTACAATCTACAACATAAGGACCCCTAGCATACAGCTTGTAGTCTCTCAATATCATTTCATACAAATGGAAACTAGGGGTAATAAGATTACATATCTGGTGCAAAAAGTGTACAAGACAAGCCAAGGCCATCTTGTGCCAATAAGCAAGGAAGCTATTAAAAACTAGTAAGTTCTTACTGCAGGGAAAGTGGTGCCAAATTAAAGGGTCTTCTGCTGGCCTAGGATAAGGTCAGTAAATCATCAACACAAAAACAAAAGGAAAGAGGAAAGAAAAAAGTAGTTACAATTACAGGAAGTAATTGCCACACATCAAATATATAAAAACCCATGAATTCAAAAATAATAATTTTTTAAAACAAAAGTTATTATCATAATCAGCCAACTCAATATTTACGAATCAACAAATAAAGGAAAAGAATGGATATTTATCTTGGTTTTCCTCTACATATGTTGCACATTTTATTTTAGGATAACCAAATATTTGATAAGGAAAAATTCTTCTCTAAAGAATTCCTGGTAAGTACAATAGAAATAATAAAATTAGAAAATAATCATTTTGTAAATCCAATTTTATTAATTATGGACCTTTAGCAATAGTTATGTATAGATGCTAAAACTCAGTGGTGTAACAGGAAATAATTAGTACCAACTCTACTCTGTTTATTTAGTCCAAAACTACCAAGCTGGGTCAAGTAGTCTTAAGAAAAAAAATATATATATATAAATCTAAACGAAATAGAGAAGTAGAAGGCCACTCATGAAACTGCTCTCAGGAAAAGAAAATCAGCCAAATTCATAATGCAGGGAATTCTATAAGACAAATGAACCAGTTACTGCGGAAAATAAATAAAAAATCAGAGACATGGAGAGAAAAGAAGAAAAGGGATTTTTGTGGAATAAAAAATACTTAAAAGGCATAATAATCAAATGTAATGTGAGGCTTTGTTCGCATCTTGATTTGAACAAACCAACTGTCAGTAGATAATTTGGAGGCAATTAGGAAAATTCAAACATAGCTTGAATATTAGATGGTATTAAGAAACAGTTGTTAACATTTTGGGTGTATAATAGTGTCAGTAGGGGTGCATAAAAATTTATTGTCAATTAGTGAAACTTAGTGAATGATTTGGGAGGAAAATACCATGCTTCCAAATAGTCTGGGAAAATAAAAAGTTTATGGAATAGAAGATACAAGACTGGCAAAATATTGAAAACTATTAAAGCAGTATTATTGTATTACTTTCCATACTTTTGTGCATGCCATTCTCTATAAAATATTTTCCAAAAGAAAAAAGCACTAGAGATAATAGCCAAAGTTTATTTCTCTAAGTTCCATTATTTTTTAAATATCAGAAAATTATGGGGGTATAAATGTTTCGATTACGTGAATTGTTTTGTACTGCTTGAGTCAAAATTAATAAGTGTGCCCATCACCCAGATAGTGTACACTGAACCTGTTAAATATAATTTCAGTCGTCCCTTCCTTCCCCCCTCACGTGGTTGATATCTGTTTTTATTTCCATCTGTACACATGAGTGCTGGTCGGTTAGTTCCAGTTTAATAGTGAGTACATGTGGTGTTTCTGTTCCCATTCTTGCAATATTTCACTTAGGAGAATGGGCTCAAGTTTCATCCAGATTGTTGCAAAAGGTAGTCATTCATTTTTATGGCTGTGTAGTACTTCATGGTATACATATACCACATTTTATTAATCCATGAATGAATTAATGGGCACTTGGGTCAATTCCATATCTTTGAGATTGTGAATTGTGCTGCAATAAACATTAGAATCCAAGTGTCTTTTGCTAAAATGACTTTTTTTTCCTCTTTGGGTAAATGCCCAGTAGTGGAATTGCTGGATCAAATGATAGGTCTACTTTTAGTGCTTTGAAGAATCTCCATATTATTTTCCATAGAGGTCGTACTAGTTGAACACGAACAATGTGTAAGAGTTCTTTCTCTCTGCATCAACACCAGCCTTGGGACTTTGTGATAAAAACCTGAAGTTAGGTGATATCTTATTGTGGTTTTGATTTGCATTTCTCTGATGAATGGTGACATTGAGCATGTTTCTTGGCCATTAGTGCATCTTCTTTTGAAAATCTCTACTCATTCCTTTTGTCCCCTTTTTAATGGGGTTAATTTCTTTTTCTTGCTTATTTGCTTGAACTTTTTGTAGATTTTGCCTATTAGCCCTTTATTGGATGTGTAGCATGCTATTATTTTTTCCTATTCTATAGGTTGTCTATTTGCTCTGTTGATTGTTTCCTTGGCTTTGTAGAAACATTAATTTAATTAAGTCTCATTTATTTATTTCTATTGTTGCTATGATTGCCCTTGGGGTCTTCTTTATAAATTCTTTGCCTAAGTCAATATCTAGAAGAGTTTGTCCAATATTTTCTTCTAGAATTCTTATGGTTTCATGTCTTAGTCATGCATGTCAAGTCTGTAATCCATCTTGAATTAATTTTAGCAAGTATGGATCCTGTTTTAATCTTCTACATGTGGCTATCCAATTTTCTAGTCACTATTTATTGAATATAAATTATTTCCCCAGTGTATATTGCTATCTACTTTGTTAAAAATCATATGGCAGTATATCGAAGGCTTTCTGTGTTCTCTGTTCTGTCCATGGGTCTATGTCTCTATTGTGCCAGATACCTTCATAAAAAGTGTGCAAGTTGTGTCCCACAAATAAAATTATAGTAGTACTGTGAGATACATACCTCACAGTACACATGGGGTTTGGCAGCTGTTTGGAGGGTAAGGAACTGATTTGGGTACCAAAGAAAATTGCCTCTGACCATAAAATTCCTTATCTGGAGGTCCTCTAAGAGCAACCTAAGAAGAGTGGAGTATGACAGCACTTCTCCATCGTCTCTTCAGGTAGGGAAGAACACAGAACTACACCAGCACTCCCTGCTGTGCCCTGATGTTCTTTAATAACTTCCTCCTGAACAAAATGGCGATGTTTCCACTGGAGGCACTTGAGAAGAACCACAAAGAGTAGCATTCCAACCTACAGCCAGCTGGGGAAGAGGGAAAACTCTGCATGGGCAAAGTTCCATGCAGTATTTAATAATTAAATTCTTCACAGAATCCAGAAACTGCTGGTTATTTGTGTCATTTTGTGATATCCAGCTAACTTCGAATGGTTACTCCAACAATACATGCATGCTTTGCAAATAAGAGCTTCATCACCATTTTAAAATACTTAGATTCAAAGTACTTTGTTATTATCACAAGCAATTTTACCATTGCATTAGTCAATGAAAGAAAAAGGATGCTAGTTATACTCTTTAAATTTAATTTCAACTGTTGTAAGTTTCTGAATTGATATAATGATCTAAATTTTTATCACCTGCTTCCTCAATTTTTTGGAATAATTTCTGCAGTACAGGAATAAGCTCTTCCTTGAAGGTTTGATAGAATTCTGGTGTGAAGCCATCTGGACCAGGGCATTTTTTGGTTGGAAGATTTTTTATTGTTTCTTTGATCTCAGTGCTTGAAATTGGTCTGTTCAGGAGCTCTACTTCTTCCTGGGTAAGTCTAGGGAGAGGATGCGATTCCAAATATTGATCCATTTCCTTCACATTGTCAAATTTCTGGGCATAGAGTTTCTGGTAGTATTCAGAGATGATCTCTTGTATCTCTGTGGGATCAGTTGTTATTTCCCCTTTATCATTTCTGATTGCGGTTACTAGAGATTTTACTTTTCTATTTCTCGTTAGTCTGGCCAATGGTTTATCTATTTTATTTATTTTTTCAAAAAACCAACTCCTTGTTTCATTAATTTTCTGAATGATTCTTTTGTTTTCAATTTCATTGATCTCTGATTTGATTTTGGAGATTTCTTTTCTTCTACTGAGTTTAGGCTTAGATTGTTCTTCTTTTTCCAATTCCATAAGATGGCTTGTGAGATTGTTGATGTGCTCTCTTTCTGTTTTTCGAATGTAGGCATCTAAAGCGATGAATTTTCCTCTCAAAACTGCTTTTGCAGTATCCCACAGGTTTTGGTAGCTTGTGTCTTCATTGTTGTTATGCTCAAGGAAGTTAATGATTTCCTGTTTTATTTCTTCCTGCACCCATCTGTTATTCAACAGAAGATTATTTAATTTCCATGCCTTTGTGTGGGGTGGAGCGTTTTTGTTAGAGTTAAGTTCCACCTTTAGTGCCTTATGGTCTGAGAAGATACAAGGTAAAATTTCAATTCTTTTGATTCTGTTGAGATTTGTTTTGTGTCCCAGGATATGATCATTTTTGGAGAATGTTCCATGGGGTGATGAGAAGAATGTATATTCTTTATCTTTGGGATGCAGTGTTCTATATGCGTCTATCAAGCACAGTTGTTCTAGGGTCTCATTTAAATCTCTTATATCTTTGTTTAAGTTCTGTTTAGAGGATCTGTCCAGCTCTGTAAGAGGAATGTTAAAGTCTCCTGTTATTATGGTATTATCAGATATCATATTGCTCAGACTGAGTAAGATCTGTTTCAAGAATCTGGGAGCATTTAAATTGGGTGCATAAATATTTAGAATTGAAACATCTTCTTGTTGTATTTTTCCCTTGACCAATACAAGATTTTAGTCTGTACTACAAAGCCATAGTGGTCAAGACAGCATGGTACTGGCACAAAAACAGAGACATAGACACTTGGAATAGAATTGAAAACCAAGAAATGAAACTAACATCTTACAACCACCTTTATCTTTAATAAAGAACATACCTTGGGGGAAAGACTCCCTATTCAATAAATGGTGTTGGGAGAATTGGATGTCTACATGTAAAAGACTGAAACTGGACCCACACCTTTCCCCACTCACAAATCAAGATGGATAAAGGACTTAAACTTAAGGCATGAAACAATAAAAATCCTCCAAGAAAGCATAGGAAAAACACTGGAAGATACTGGCCTGGGGAAAGACTTCATGAAGAAGACTGCCATGGCAATTGCAACAACAACAAAAATAAACAAATGGGACTTCATTAAACTGAAAAGCTTCTGTACAGCTAAGGAGACAATAACCAAAGCAAAGAGACAACCTACACAATGGGAAAGGATATTTGCATATTTTCAATCAGACAAAAGCTTGATAATTAGGATCTATAGATAACTCAAATTAATTCACATGAAAAAAGCCAACAATCCCTTATATCAATGGGCAAGAGACATGAATAGAACCTTCTCTAAAGATGACAGATGAATGGCTGACAAACACATGAAAAAATGTTCATCATCTCTATATATTAGAGAAATGCAAATCAAAACAACCCTGAGATATCATCTAACCCCAGTGAGAATGGCCCACATCACAAAATCTCAAACCTTCAGATTCTGGCGTGGATGTGGAGAGAAGGGAACACTTTTACACTGCTGGTGGGACTGCAAACTAGTACAACCTTTCTGGAAGGAAGTATGGAGAAACCTCAAAGCACTCAAGCTAGACCTCCCGTTTGATCCTGCAATCCCATTACTGGGCATCTACCCAGAAGGAAAAAAATCCTTTTATCATAAGGACACTTGTACTAGACTGTTTATTGCAGCTCAATTTACAATCGCCAAAATGTGGAAATAGCCTAAATGCCCACCAACCCAGGAATGGATTTAAAAGCTGTGGTATATGTATACCATGGAATACTATTCAGCTATTAAAAAAAGTGGAGACTTTACATCCTTCGTATTAACCTGGATGGACGTGGAAGACATTATTCTTAGTAAAGCATCACAAGAATGGAGAAGCATGAATCCTATGTACTCAATTTTGATATGAGGACAATTAATGACAATTAAGGTTATGGGGGGGAGGAAAAGCAGAAAGAGGGATGGAGGGAGGGGGTGGGGCCTTGGTGTGTGTCACACTTTATGGGGGCAAGACATGATTGCAAGAGGGACTTTACCTAACAATTGCAATCAGTGTAACCTGGCTTATTGTACCCTCAATGAATCCCCAACAATAAATAAATAAATAAATACAAAATTTTTATCACCTGCTGTGGGCACAAAGTTTCTTGCTGATAATGATTATCAAAAATTTGAAGACATCATCATTAAAAAAAGTCTTAATCAAAAATTGCTTGTCATCATTTTACGTATGAGAGCTGAATATAAAATAATAGTTATGTTCAATGAAGCAAGATCAAGTTTCTCATTTAAAATTTCAAGATCTTGTTTGGATGTGCTCTTCCATTGAAGGACTTAGTATTTTCCCTAATACTTTATAAACATATGTATTTATTTTCATCATTATTTCCTATACATTACCAATTTTCTTTTATTTACCCCAGTCAATATTATTATTTTATACATGTGTTTTTTACATGAAAAAATGTTGGGAAGCACATCACATAGGAAACTTGTATCCCATAAGTGAATCCATTTGCCTCTTACGTGCAGATGTTTTCTGACAGCCAACATTTCCCAGTGGCATTTCAAACCCCATTCTCTCATGGTTTGATTGCTGTGCAGACAGAGACAAGCACTAGTGACAGGAATTGTCTCCCTGTGCTATCATTCAATTCCTCTAGTCCCTTAATATGAGATCAATGAAACTTCACTCTTGTGAAGGAAAAATTATACCACTGTCTCAAATGTCACTAAAGACAGTATGTGAGTTTAGTGAGAGGATGTATTAAAGGTGCCAGTTCCCAGTTCAAATTAGAATAACTACTTCAGAGTCAAAGAAGTGAGCCAAAATTATTTCAATCCATACCAAAATGTCATTTGCCACATTTATTAGAATAGGTCAGCCAATACCACAGGAAGAGAGTAGTGCTTAAAATTACCATTGCTTTCTTTGATACTTTGCATATTTTTTAGGCCTGTTTACTGTTTTTTTCTAAAGAACTTAAAACTTGAGCACCTAAGAGCTACCCTTATTAATAATGGGTTTTACTGCCTAATTATCAGAATAGTGTATAATCAAAGCTAAGTGACCTCAGCATGAAGAAGCAGGTGTGCAATTGACTAACCACATGTAGCAGCTGTTTTCTGATTCATATGTATTTCCTTTCTCTATGAAGTGGAAGGACTTGCGTGATCATAGATGAGGCTTTATATGCTGCACAGCCATCATTGCTATGCTTATTCAAAGAAGGGACCTGTGAATGACCTAATAGGACATTTCTTTAACTACTATGACAAATGTTAAAACTTGGAAAATAATACTTATATTTAGAAAAAAAAATCAGACATATACTGATGGTGATGAAAGTGGAGGCCAGGACTCTTTTATCACCTTTGTAGCCCCCTAGTGGGATATAGGGATTTTACCCCTGAGAAAAATCTAAACCATATTGATTTGAATGAATAAAATCCAAAAACATTTTTAATAGTCATAGTACTCACCAGTGGTACATTAAGAGGAGCACAAGATTTTACTGATACTCAACCTTTCTTCAGGCATGAGGAAATGTTTGGTGAAACACTATGACCTGGGAAAGCCTTAGCCAAACAGATAAGTCTGTTCTCTCAGACTCACAGTTTCATGATACAGTTTCATTTTTATTTTTTTTAATTTATTATTTCTTTTACAGTTTGGGATTCATTGAGGGTACAAAGAATTAGGTTACACTAATTGCAGTTGTTAGGTAAAGTCCCTCTTGTAATTGTGTCCTGCCCCCAAGAGCTGTGTCATTTTTAAATAAGACTTTCCTGAAGCAGAAATCAAGACGTTGAGTTTAGAGAGGGAATGCACAGCATACTGTCAAGTGCTCCCATCAGGAAGGCAGGAAACATCATAGGTTGTAGAAAGCATATTAGTAATGATGCCAATACTAGCTCTATTGTGTGTCTGGATAGAGGAAGGCGCTCTACTAAATATCATGCTCATATTATTTAGTCCTCAGAATGCTTTTACACAGGAGGTCCTATTTGTAGCCCTGTCCCACTAATAAAGAAGGTAAGACTCAGCATCTGAACCAGCATTGGAACCCAAGAATGTCAGATTCCAAATGCCATGTCTGCATGGTCTCTAATAAATGTGCATTAAAACCTTTACATTTTACAAATTGGTACAAAAAAGATTTTGCACACATAACTTTTAAATTCTTTCAACTGTTTGGGGATAAGTGTCATAATTTTTTACAGGCTTCTATTAATTATATGTTAAATTTTAAAATCAACTTTTACCCTTCAGAAACTTTTTGTTAATATAGAGTCAATCTGAGGTAAGATTTGGGTATTTCAATGTACACTCACAGAATTATCAAGCAGTGATCACTGAGATTGTAACCATTGTGAGATAAAAAGATACACAAGGCCAGAAAGGTCAAGAAGAATTATCCAGCTCATTGGCTCTGCCCAGAACTGCTTTGGTGAATCACATTCCACACAGCCTTGCAGTGCTGAGCCAGCATCTACACAGATCAAAGCTGTGCCCAGAATGGCTAATTCATGCGCTAAACTCAAATGTCAAGATTTGTTAAACACATATTCCTTTAGAAAAATTACCTAAGTGGGGGACCCACTGAAAGAAAAGTGATGGATTGGATTATTTGTCTAGATTCAAATTTATAAGTTTTTATTTACTGCCATCAGAACAACCAGACAAAAAAAGCAATAGCATAGTAATAGCTCACCCAGGAAAAGAGTAGGAGTCTATTGCTCAACTCTTTAGGAGAGGCAGATAAAGTAGTGAGATTGCTGAAGTTTCTTGGATATACAATGATATACAATGCTGGGGTTCATAATGGTATGTCTCACCAGTCTTTTCTTTTTTTTTTGTAGAGACAGAGTTTCACTTTATGGCCCTCGGTAGAGTGCCGTGGCATCACACAGCTCACAGCAACCTCCAACTCCCAGGCTTCAGCGATTCTCTTGCCTCAGCCTCCCGACTAGCTGGGACTACAGGTGCCTACCACAACGCCCGGCTATTTTTTGGTTGCAGTTTGGCCGGGGGCCCGGTTTGAACCCGCCACCCTCGGTATATGGGGCCGGCGCCTTACCGACTGAGCCACAGGTGCTGCCCTCACCAGTCTTTTCTAACCACAATGAATATGAATGCATTATTGAATGAATAAGTCAGTAGCTTAATGATATAAAGATGTTTAGTGTATCAATCTAGTTATTAATTCTCACTCTGGTCCTTTTCCTCACCCTTATTTTTTCTTCTTATTGTTAATGAAAAATGCATTGTGACTGTAAAAGTGTAATGATGCCCACCACTGCCACCACTACATCCACATCCTCTTTTCTCATAGGGTTGAACACTACCTAGGCAGCCCCATAGACCCAAAGGCAAAAATCTGCCTGTCTCCCTCTTTCCCCTTTATTCACCTCCATTTCTACCAAACTATCTCCAAGAAAAGATATGCTGGACCTGTCACAGTGACTTCTCTTTATTATAGCAACAGCATCTTCCTTTATACCTCTCATAGTCCCATATTCACAGTCATATCATGGCAGGGTGGAAATCCTGCCTACTACCTCTCTCAGCTTTTACTTACATAGGGAAAGGAAAGGAAAACTGGCAAATATTAACTAAGAGGATACTTACAATATAACAGGCATGATGTTAGATATATATAGCATTTGTATACACACAGAGACATATATATAACAACACATTTCCTGGATTAACATTAGACTATTATATAAATTTTGTGCTGTTACCATTCCTTGTCATCTATACCCGTTCTACAACCCATGGTTCCTATGTACTCTGGATAGACAAAGCCAACATGATTATATTTGACATGTTCAGGGATACAGAAACTGATGCTTAGCTACAATCCTTGATTTTCCTGGGACCTAGAAGCTCAACAAGAAATACTTAAATCCTATGCCCCTCAATTAAGCCAAAGCCTTATAAAGACATGTCTGATGGAACAGGCTAGGAATGAATGGTCACGGCATAAAAGAACATAATGCCCTGAGATAAAAGCATCACAAGCAGTAAATGAGCTTGAGAAGATAAAACTTCTGAAACTCATTTTACCCAAATGTTGTAAAGAACTAGTTGGTGGTGGTAGGGGGCCGGCTGCATGTAAGGCCATCCCCTATCTTTGCTATTACTTATGCCATCTATGAGAGAAAAATAGATACTATTATGGAACTAGGGACTTGAGGTCTTTTGCTATAGCATCCCCTCAAGGAACAGAATACTGAGCAGCTGAGCTTTAGAAAAACGATGTGATGAAGAAATTTCCAAAGAAGTTCTGGCCTTATGCAAGGGTATAGATCCAACTCTACAGAGATCCAAGGTATAAACAATCCATAAACATCCATCACAAACCAAGGTTTGTAGGAAGTGACAAATACTCTCAGCCCAACTGGAAGTTCCTGGTTTGCATTTTTCTTTCTTTTTGATTTTGGCACCTATTGGTTTCCCCTATGTTATTATGAGCAAAGCTATGCATTTAAGAAGATGTTTGTTATATTTTATGCCACATTTCTAGTTGTTTCATAATGGAGAGTTTTCAGATTCCAACCACAATATTCCTCAAAATTTAAGTATAGAACTCATTTTTTAGTAGAACTCTGTTAAAGTAGATTTGCATAAGGCTGCTATTTGAAACAATGAGTTTTAATTGCTTTTTGACTGGCCTTTCAGTTATTTTAATATGTTTTTGCCTGGTGCTGTTTGTTCTCTGAGAAGATTAGCAGGCCCCTTCTGAACTTTGGAGCCCCTAAATTTTGCTCTTTTACTTAGTACTAAGATATCATGGGCATCCATTGATTAATTGATTTCTACTTTTTATCCATGTCAGAAAAGGTATCACATAGCCAACCAAACTCTTATTTCTTTTCAGAAGCCAGCTCTCCATTCTATTCTCAGCTCTCTGAGCCTAATTTAAGGGGCAAGAATGAAATGAACTGTGTGGTTATATTTGACAATTGGGTCTTCTTAGGAGTTTAATCTGGAGACCTGTGGTGCAAAGAAAGCAGTGCATTGAGGAGGTTGTAAACACATGGAAATAGGGTAAAAAAAAAAAAATGCTGGTTGAATTATTATTAGCCTAGCACAGAGTCAATTTCCTAAATTCCTGTTGGGTCTTGATAGAAGACCCATGTAAACTATTCCCTGAGTGCACGTTAAACACTTTCAAAACTATAGTCACTCTCTTAGGCTTCTGTGGAAGTAAGTTCATGAAACAGGACTTCCCCACTGGACTCAAAGACTAAATCCAGTTTCTTTAAATGCTCTTTAAGTGAAGGAAAGATGACTTTTCAAAAGCTTATTGATTTGGCAACCATTTGGGAATCCATTTACAAAACAATAAGCAGAGGACCCTTTGTTTGCTGAGTATCCCACTCTACTGTGGCTCTAGAGACTGCAAGCTTGGGTGAGGTATTATAAGAAGAATTTGAAGGCATGAAGTGTGATAATGCTGGCCTGTCTTTATCCTCCTAAATGAATTCCTATGTAAAATATGAACACTGGAGTAAAGCCTGGGCAGAGCAGAGAGAAGCTGGAAAATAAGGACACACAGAAGTAATGAGGAAGATCAGAAAAATACAAGGAAACAAGACAGTTGTGAGATTCTGAGTTGGTTGAAACCCATCAATGAATAGGTGGGTCTAGCAAAAATAATAAACCCAGGCAAGGGAAACAAATGTGTAGCTTTCCCTTAATTGCAAACATATCTCTTCTGCAAATAGATATAAAGGAGAAAAGAAAGGGGTTATGTAGGATCTTGTAAAGGCAAAGATCATAATAAAAAGAGTACCCAAAGAAAGGTGATTGGCGGCCACTGGGTGTTAAAACAGGGTCATGGACCTTTGAGTATGTAGGTATTAGTAGAAAGGAGGGAATGTGTATATCATGAAAGGAAGGCTTAAAAAGTAATCTGAAGACTTTTAGGTATAGAGGTAGGTACACATAAAAGCAACTGAGTTTCTGGTCTTGCACCTAACTTACCTTCAAAGTTTCATTTGAATACCTGTATGAGGGGGAGATGATGGAGGCAGTAGTTCAAATTCAGGATAAGGATCAGGCTCAGGTCCAAATTTAGAAAGATTTTCTGAAAACTTTAGTAGAAATGCAAACTGGCTAAAAAAAGGAAAACAGAAAGCACTGGAAATTGACATAGGATTGCATTTAGGCTGTTAGGCATTTAGGCTGTTTCTACATTTTGGCAATTGTAAATTGAGCTGCAGTAAACAGTCTAGTACAAGTGTCCTTATGATAAAAGGAATTTTTTCCTTCTGGGTAGATGCCCAGTAATGGGATTGCAGGATCAAATAGGAGGTCTAGCTTGAGTGCTTTGAGGTTTCTCCATACTTCCTTCCAAAAAGGTTGTACTAGTTTGCAGTCCCACCCTTAGGTCGGGTTATGTCCTGAGTGAAAGCTATGTACCCCCAAGGAAGTAGGTCTTAGAGAGTTAAGAAATTTAGACTCTCACCAAGAAAAGCATCTGATATTTACATTGACCCAGGAAGTCTACTTATGAGACACTCATAAAGACACACTTAAAATATAGATGTTCCCAGATAATATTGGTACCGCTCATCTACAGACCTACTCTGAGAATCACTGTGGTAAGATAAATGCTAATTTTCATTCCTCATGATTCTCAAGATTTTACCCACCTTTCTATCTAATCATTTCACCAAAAGGCTCTATACATGTAGTATAGTGTAGTGAAATTGCCTCTACAAAACTATGACTTAACATTTTACCCTTGACTTCTATTCAAGGTCAAAGTAAATATGACACTTTCCTTTTTCTTGGGAATGGAAATTGAGGACATTATTTTTTGTCCTTCTTGGTGCCTTTGGAAAAGTCTATGTTTAAAATACTTTCATAGGACAAATAGGAAAGAGTTTAATCTTTCTTTGTTAATTACTTTTCTTTATTAAACAACCGGAACTGATCGTTACCTATACATGTGTATCTCTGCTTTATTCTTAGATTTAATAGGGTCTCTAAAAATTTAGGAAAGACATGAGATTTAAAAAGTTTCAAATAAATAAGTAAGCAAGTCAGGACAAACAGAGTTTATTACCCAGATGGCACAACCTTTCTTCTTTATCATTTGCATTTACCATTGTACTGAGATTCCCTTGGGTTTGATTTTCTGCAGTTTTCTGTATTTAATCTTTTATTCTCTTCAGAGCATCTTTGAGGACTTTCTTGTTAATATTTCTTCCTTTTTATCCCCAACTTTCCAAATAGCTATCTCAAATTATAGGAAAATGCTTATATAACTGTTCTTCGAATAATTAATCTTTGACTAAATATCAACAAATGTTGCACAAGGTCATGTTCAACTAGCAACTCAAATGAAATTAACATTTAGGGACAAGAATCTTTACATCTGCCTTCTCCAATAGACACGGTATTCTAAAAGTTGCCCTTAAAGTCACCATACAGGAGAAAAATCAGAAATTATAGCTAAATGTACTTTAATTTACAAAATTTTACAAAATATTTTGCAGAATATTTTCTATGTGCTGGCACCTCTTTCTAAAAATTTTGTAATGAATGTTTTGTATTTATTGCAGCCCTATTCATAATTGCTAAGTCATGGAAAAAGCCCAAGTGCCCATCGATCCACGAATGGATTAATAAATTGTGGTATATGTACACCATGGAATATTATGCAGCCTTAAAGAAAGATGGAGACTTTACCTCTTTCATGTTTACATGGATGAAGCTGGAACATATTCTTCTTAGTAAAATGTCTCAAGAATGGAAGAAAAAGTACCCAATGTACTCACCCTTATTATGAATCTAATGTAGGACCTTCACATGAAAGCTATAACCCAGTTATAACCTAAGAATAGGGAGAAAGGGGAAAGGGAGGGGGGGTGAGGGAGGGGGAAGAAGGGGGACTAATGGGATTACACCTGCGGTGCATCTTACAAGGGTATCGGTGAATCCTAGTAAATGTGGAATGTAAAGGTCTTAGCAAAATAACTAAGAAAATGCTACAAAAGCTATGTTAACTAATGTGATGAAAATGTGTCAAACGATCTATGAACCAAGTGTATGGTGCCCCACGATCATACTAATGTACACAGCTATGGTTTAATAAAAATAAATAAAAATAAAAATAAAATAAAAAAAGGTACATTTAGCTACAATTTCCCATTTTCCCTGTATATGGGGTCTTTAAGGGCAACTTTTGGAACACCCTGTATTAGCAGTTTTAAATATTTGTGTGACTATTTCAACAAAGCCCTAAGAAACAAAAGTGTCAAGAGTATGAAAACCTCTCCAACATCAAAAAGAAGTGCTACAGGCATTATAATGAACTTTACTCACCCTCTCAAATTTAACCAGCTGAAAATGTTTGTTCTTCCTTTGTAAGCAGCCTTCTATTCAACTTTTGGGAAAAAAAGATCCTATCTTACATTGGAAAAGCAGCATATTGTCCTATAAATCGAACAAAATGTCCTTGACTCACTTATCCCCCAGAGGAACACTGCCTTTTGGTAGCAGCTACTTAGCATATATTAAAGGAGCAGATTCTAGTAATTTTGCTTCGGGGTTTAAATGACCAAAGACTTCCTTTTGTTCAGAATAAAAAAAAAAAATGTCATTCTATTTCCAATGTACTGGCTTTTGCTTAACTAAACTCTGGAAATACTAGTCCCTTGTTACATAAAGACATCCTCAAAGGGCAAAAGAAAGAAGCAATTTTAAAATTAGTAATTGAAGTGATTAAACATGTTAAGAATGGAGAATGTTTTGATCCAGGAGTAAGCAGGTCGCCAGGAAATTTAAGCAAAACCCAACGTACTACACATATCAGCTTGCTCCTTGCTGATTTTAGCAACATGTGATTATAACCCAAATAACACACTGAACTGCCACTGGCAGAATCAATGAAACAATAGAAGCCTATTTAAGGGAGAAGTTTTATGCTCTATTTTTTAAACAGCAAACCACATGATTGCTGTTTGCTTACTTAACAAGGCTGTTAGGGATAATGTTTTCAAAGCTGACACATTATCAATTCAAATCGGTAATTCAATATACAGATGAAACTTGTCAGTGCTATTGACAGGGTGCAGAGTTGTTTGGAATCAAAGTAAGCTCAGAATGAAGTGTTGATGAAAAGCATTTTTACGAAGTACTTATTAGGCTCCTCCTGTGTATGGAGTCTTGAATAAGACCCAGGAGAGACAGATAAATTATAAACATCTCTGAGAAATATTGTATACAAGGATAAACTGACAGGACGGCAACACGGAAAGAATTTGATGTGTTTGTGTTCCATTTTTAAGGGAAACATTCTGACATAATTGCTTCAGAGTTTGCCCACTGGGGAGTACTGAGCACTCACCAAGGGTCAGATACTTGGTATAAACATTACCTCATTTAATCTTCACAAGTCTTAAAAGGCATTTTTGTGCCATTTTATGAAAAAGGATAAATATGAAGCTCAAAGAGTTTAAGCAACTGCCTCGATATTAATAGCCTTCTTGATGGGAATGGGAATCAGGATATGACGGGAGGGCTGCCTGATTTTTGTCATATGTTGCTTCCTACAACATACCACGCGGCCATACAGCAGTGGCCCCCCATATTTTGGAGACTCTCTCAGCCAGTTCCTCAGTGACTTCTCATGTCCAAGTCAAAAGTTACTCTGTTCTTAGAAAATATCCAAAATCATATTTCCCTGAAGCATTAAATGTACCCAAGTAGCTTTCAGAATGAGATGCACTTAGGAGGCCATCTATTGGAAATAGAAACCTACTCCCACATTGCTTAACCAAACAAAACTAAGAAGTAGGCAACAATTTCAAATAGATACATGAAACCCACTTGATGCCAAAGTCTCAGGAAAATTATCTTAAGAGAGCAGTACTCAGTATATAGAAAAACTCTTATGAAGTATTATTACTCATGTAACCAAGCTGGATCGTGGACTGATGGCACAGTCATGGTAGATGTTGGAGTACCTACTCAACAAACACTTGCTGTACACTCACTGTGTGTGAGTACTCTCCTGCTTACACCTCGCCCTTCCCAAAGCATTCTGACTCATTCCAGTTACCTCTAGCCCTTGTGCATACTGTGTTTCTATGGGCAACGTCCCCATACTTTAGTTGCCCTGTTTTACACATGCTTATTTTTAAAGATTCAATTCAAGTGATACCTCTTCCATGATGCTTTTACTTTTATCCTCATCCAGGTGTAATCTTGAATTCTCCTGTTATTATTCTCAATAGCACTTTGTTTATAGCTGTATATGGTAATACACTGTATTATACAATATATAAAAAAAAAGTTTATTGATTCAACAAACATTTACCAAATGCTTTCTAAGTGTTACTCTGTCTAAACCACTGCTAAATTCTCACTCTATGAAAATTAGAAGTACACAATAATACTCCAGCTTTTGGGTACATAGCCTGGTGGAAGATGGTCAGCTTTATGCCTTGCGTGAAACTAAAAGTTCTTCGATATTTCAAGTAATGTCGTGTCCATTTCTGAAAACACTGCATCAATCAGCACATGGGTTTTCCTATAGCCACTCTGAAAAGTAGTTGTTTCACTAAGTTGAATTAAAATACGTGCAATACTTACAATGAAAAATAATATACAGTTACATACAAGGTGAACCTAGCATTTGCAACATTATCTTGTTATTTTATAGGGCATTAAATTATTTATTTTCTCTAGAGCATAAAACTAGGAATAAACTAACGAAGTAAATGGAGTTCCATATTTATAAGCATATGGGAGGGCTCACTAGATCCTTAAATGAACACAATCTGACAGTAAATGAATTTTGAATATATTACTGGTCACATTAAATTCCAAAAACATTAAATAGATTATACAATGAAAATTTCTTAGGCAGCATGTTCACAAGGGTAACGTCCACATAGAACATTTGATAGCACAGAAAAATGTCCATTTCTTTCCCCCAGCATTATAAACACGTTTCCCTATAGTTTCCTTCAAATGAAAAATGATGAGACAGTGAAACTTTTATCAAGGTTTATTTAAATTTTATATGGGTAGCTGATTCCATATTTTGGCCAGCCTGAGTCACATTGTTTTAGAGTCCTAATGTGGGTCATTTAATTTTTCAATACGTTTTCTACCAAGTCCTTACTCCTTGTAGCTGATTTCCAGATCCAACTGACTTGCTATCCTTCGAATATTCTACCAATACTATAGATCTATTTATAAAAGTACATTTTCTCCTATTATATGAAATTGGCCATAATTTATGGATTCAATTGATTGAATTTGATTAAATGTCCTATAACCCAACAACATTTTACCTAAAAGTTTTAGTATCCACTAAATAACCTTGCCTAATCCAATTACATTTAGAGTTATCAAGGGTGATTTTCTAATTCTATCATTCCTTCTACATTTATGAATTGATGTATTTCTGAAAAGCAGTGCTTTTATTTGCACCACCCACCACTTCTGCGGTTTCACAGGTATATATCATTACACCAACTCATAGATGTTTATGTCAATGTGTTTACCAAAAAAATTTTTTGATGCTCAAATTGTCCAACTTGTGACCAGTGGAAGCTCCTTCAAGTTGTCATCCGTATCATTTCGGCAAGACTCTTCTGAACACCTCTCTGCTTTCTGCCACATGGTATTCCGAGCTTACCTCAGTTTTCCCTGCCTTAGATCTGAAGTCAGCCATTTCTGAAATTAGTTGTAGTTCTTTTTAATGGGGAATAGAACTTAGAAACCAAAATCTGGGAGCTAGATATGTTCCTTGGTAATGAGATGTCATTTCTTCCAGAGGCTTTCAACAGAAAGAGTTACATAGTTACATATATGTATACCCACATATACATGTAATATACACACACACACATCTGTATGTGCACATATGTTTGTGCATATATGTGTAAAATATTCTTCGATATTAATATCCCACTACTGGGGTAGTATCATTTTACACTCTTTCCGGTAACATATGACAGTTCTTTTTTCCCCATACTTTTTCCAGTAGAATGTGCTATAAAGCTTTTATAATTTGCCAATCTGATAGATGAGAGATGACCTCTCAGGAGAGTTTTAATCGTTAGTTCTCTTATGACAGTGAAGTTAAGTACTTGGAAAATGATATCTCCTTCCTACATTCAAAAGAACTCCAAATAATATCAGATATATGTATAGGGCTTTCCTCTATAATTGGGAAGTGGGAAAAATGTTTTATTGTTGTTTCGGGGGTGGGGGTGGTATTATTGTTTTTTTGTTTTTTGTTTTTTTTTTGAAACAGAGTTTCACTCAGTCACCCTGGCTAGAGTGCTGTGATAGCATAGCTCATAGCAACCTCTAACTCCTGGACTCAAGTGAACTTGCCTCAGCCTCCTGAGGAGGCGCCCACCAAATCACCCAGCTAATTATTCTACTTTTAGTAGAGACAGGATCTTGCTCTTGCTCAGGCTGGTCTTGAACTCCTGAGATCTAGCAATCCACTCACCTTGGCCTCCCAGAATGCTAGAATTATAGGTGTGGGCCACCGCCCCCTTCCTCAAAAACCTTGTAGATTAAAATGTAAAATCCAGAATCTATAGAATAGATTGATGAGCTGTAGTGCATTAATGTTTTTCATGAAATAAGAAACCACATAAGCAAATGTAAAAAACACATAACAAACCAGGGAAAATATTTTCAACTAATATCCTTATAATAGAGAGAATTGCCTGGCGGGGAGGGGAAGTAAAAATGTTTTCTGTCTCCTCAAAATCTTCTTATCCTTTCTGTGAACTAAAACCTACATCCCTGCCTCGGGCTGTGGTTGGGAAGGCACCTGCATGTGTTTTGTTTTTTGTGCCACAGGAAATAGCTCAAGGGAACCATTTGGGCAGTGGCCAGGAGATCATGTTAGCCAAAAATGGGATAAATCCAGACAGAGGCCATAAGATTGTGTTAGCCCAAGATGGGTGTAAAAGCTCTGAGCTTCTGCTCAGAATCAGGAATTAGATTTTGAGATGATAGTCTGCCATTTTTCTCCTTTGCTGACAAAGTAATAAATTTCCCTTTCTTTCTCCTCAAATGGCTTGTCTCCATTCTTCTCAGGCAGCCTTGGGGGCAAGTGTTGAGTTTTTAGTTAAACATTTTTAGTATACAAAGAGCCTTTTAAAAATCAAGAAGATAAAGATCAATAATCTGTTATAAAATTGGGCATAAGTCATAAAAAGAAAGTTAACAGAAAATTATACCCAAGTGACTCATACATAGTTATATTTCAAATCTCATACCTATAAGAAACCTAGTCCTTTATAGGTTCTATTCAGAAAAATATACTTTCGGTGTGAGTAAAAGCAATGGAAAGAACACGCATCAAAAGGCATGGCTAGGGGGTGGAGCAAGATGGCAAATTAGAAACAGCTTCTTACTAGCCATTCTAAGGGAGATCGGGGAACAAGAACTCCAGCCACCTCTGGCTGGGAGAACTTATCCATGGACATCACTCCAGGGAGACAGTGAAGTGGTGGTGGACTCCAGGAGCCAGTGAGTAGGTCTGGAGCTAAGGAAAACTAGCACAGAAGGCAAGTGCTAGTATGAGCAGGGGCCACTGGCCAGCCCTAACACATAGAAATGGGAACAAGAAAGGACTGTCCTGTAGTTTTTTTATTTTGGAAAAATCTGCTCACGTTAGCTACCTTTGAAGGCTTAAACAAGAGAGTTCACTCAAATAGCGTCCAGCAGCCAAGACTGAATAACTAACAGGAGGATTTGCCATCAGCATGGCTTCTAGCAAGACACAGCCACTGTGGGAAACAGAACCAGAGAAACATTTGCAAGGTTCTAGGGCACAGATGGCTCTGGTGTACTTGCTGATCTCGGGAAACCATCTTTGGAGTAAGCTGAATGGACCCTGCACCCCAGAAAGGCCACTTTGTTGGCAGGAGGCACTGTTTCACCAGCTTCCTAAGGAACTTTGCAAAAGCTTTGATATCCCAATCCTGCGAGGACTGAAGCTGATGAAGTGACCAGGCCCTGATTGAGGGCAAATAAGTCAGGAAGACAGGCCAAATCTCCTCTACAACTAGAAAGTGGTTTCTGTCCCTCACTGTATATAAAGTAAAACTAGTAAAACTAGTGTGTGCTCTCCAACTCCTAACACCACACAAATACCCGGTGCCCAGGCAATATATTGCCCAGGGTCAGGGAGAAGGGGGAATAAAAGCAAATAAATATACATGGAGAGAGAGATGCACACATATATATGTATTGTTCATTTTTGCTTCTTTTTCCCAACATATTCATTCTTAGTTTTGTCTTTCTGTTTTGTTGTAGTTGTGAATGTTTGGAGGGTTTTGTTTGTTTGTTTCTATGGTTGTATATTTATTTTTTCATTTTTAGCTTCTTCAGCAGCAAAGGTTTCTCTATGTTTGTTACAGTTTTCAGCCCCCATTATTCTTTCTTCCTTCTTATTCTTTTTTTCTTCCTCTCGTTCTCTCCTTTTTTCTCTCTTTTGATAAGGATTTTTTTACTTTTCTCATCTTTCCAACATAAAATTCTGACACAACAGCTAAGATATCCCTTTTTGTTTCTTTATATAATAGTTTTTAATAGTTTTCATCTATTTTTATTTTCAGTTTTTAGTTTTTTTCTTCTTTTTTTCTGAGTGCTGCAAGGTCACAGCATTGGTCTGGCTGAGGGGTCATGGCATTCTCTACATAAAGGAGGTCATGAGCTCACAGTCTAAACTGCTTTTAGCTTTGACCTTTGGAAATACAGTATTGGCAGGCTCCCACTATGATATACTGCTGATTGTTTTCTTTTTTTGAGACAAAGTCTCACTATGTCACCCTCAGTAGAGTGCTGTAGCTCACAGCAACCTCCATCTCTTGGGCTTAAGTGACTCCCAAGTAGCTGGGAATATAGGCACCCACCACAATTCCCAGCTATTTTTTTTGTTGCAATTGTTATTGCTGTTTAGCTGATCCAGGCCAGGTTTGAACCTGCCACCCTCGAGCCTGTGGCTGGTGCCGGAACCACTGTGTAATGGGCACTGCGCCATATTGATTTTTTGTTTCTTCTGTATTTGGCGGAGGAATGATCGTGCTTTTACCCAGGTTATTAAAGATCTCCTGACTTCCCAGAAGGCCTACATCTGATGATGTGGTAACCTTGCCTATCACCACCATTTCTCCTGTTGCTCTCTTTTTCTCTCTTTCTTCTCCTCTTCTTTTCTTTCACCCCATCTTCTTCCTCCTCCCCTGCCTTCTTCTTTTTCTCCTTATTTCTTTCTTATTTTCCCCTTTCTCTTTACCCATATCTTACTTTGGCCTTATACCAAAAGGTCACTTCATCACCAAAGCTCAAGGTAATTTAAAGCAAAGGAGGTAGTGAGAAGAAAAAAGTAGGGGAAGGCAGTGAACAAGAAGAAAACACTTGCAAAGAGGAACCAACAGAAAAATTCTGGCAATAGGAAAAAAATAAAAACAGAGCAACTCCAACCCCACACACAAGGGTCCAGAAAGCAGCCAACACAGAGACCTCTATCATAAAGAATTAATGGAAATGACATAATGGGAATTTAAAATATGGATGGCAAAGGAAATAAAGGGAATTGATGAGAAACTAAAAAAAAAAAAAGTACAAAAAATGGATGAAAGATGAAGATTATAGAAAAGACATGGCAGAGCTTCAGGACTTAAAGGCTATCTATCAGGGCATTTAAACATGCAGTAGAAAGTATCAGTAACAGATTAGAGCATGAAGAAGAAATAATCTCACAGCTAGAGGATAAAGCTCTTGAGCTAACCCAGGTAGTTAAAGAGAGAAGAAGAGAGAGAAAGTAGAACATTCCCTCAGAGAATTATGAAACTTCATGAGCATTCAAACATACAAACTATAGGGATCCCCCAGGGAGAGGAAAAACATCCCAAAGGAATGGAAGCCCTGCTGGAGGATATCATAAATGAAAATTTCCCAAGTTTCACTAAAGATTCAGAAACACTTTGTATAGAGGGATATTGAAACCTGGATAATCTTAACACAAAGAGAGCATCTCCAAGACACACTGTAATAAACCTATCCAAAGTCAAGACAAAGAGAAAAGTCTGCCAACAGCTAACAGTAAGTTTCAATTGACCTACTGGGGCAAATCCATCATAATGACAGTGGACTTTTCAGCTGAAACATTCCAACCCACAAGAGAATGGTAAGCTACCTTTAAACTTCTTAAACAAAAAAATTTTCATTCCAGAATTCTATATCCAGCTAAACTAAGCATAAAAATTAATGGAGATATCAAATCTTTTACTGATAAGCAAACATTGAAGAAATTTATTGCAACAAGACCAGCTCTCTAGTAAATATTTAGACCTATTTTCCACACTAAACATCACAAGGCCCAATGACAAACTAAACATCCAGAAAGTAAAGGACAAAGCCTAACTTCCACAATGGCACAAAGAAGGAAATTAAGCAATGGACTTTTACAAAATAAGATGAATAGAACTTCACTATACTTATCAATTCTCTCAATAAATATTAATGGCTTGAATTCCCCACTAAATAGTCAGAAGCCAGCTGATAGGGTAATAAAGCATAAGCCATCCATATGCTATCTCCAAGAAACACAACTAGCTTTGAAGGCCAAAACAAGACTTTGGGTAAAGGGATGGAAAACAATATTTCAGGCAAATGGAAATCAGATGAAAAGGGAAGTCGTAATCTTATTTTCATATACAAGTGAATTTAAAGTAACTAAAGCTAAGAAAGACAAAGATGATACTTCATTCTTGTCAAGGGAACATTGCAACAAGAGGACATTTCAATTCTAAATATTTATGTACCAAACTTAAATGCTTCCAGATTTATGAAACAGACCTTGATTGGTCTGAGCAATATGATATCCCATAACACTATAATAGCTGTAGACTTTACACCCCTCTGACAGAGCTCTACAGACCCTTTGAAACTAAACTAAGATACATGGGACTTAAATGCAACCCTAGAACTATGCTTAATAGACATATATAGAACACACCATCCCCAAACTAAGGAATATATGTTCTTCACATCAGCCACTGGCACATACTCCAAAATAGATCATATCCTAGGATAAAAATCAAACCTCAATAAAATTAAAAGAATTGAAATTACAGCCTGTATCTTTTTAGACCACAAGGCATTTAAGTGGACTTCAACTCCAACAAAAATTTTCATTTCTACACAAAGACATGGAAATTAAAGAGCCTTATGCTGAGTAACAGTTGATTCAAGGAACATAAAGAAAGAAATCATTAACTTCCTCAAACATAACAATGAAGATACACATTACAAAACCAGGTCTAAGAGGGAAATTTATCACATTTGATGCCTACATCTGAAAAACAGAAAGAGAGGACATCAGCAAAAATCATCTTAAGGAAATAGAAAAGGAAGACCAATTCAATCCCAAACCTAGCAGAAGAAAAGAAACAACCAAAATTAAAGCAGAAATAAACAAATTTGGGCAGCACCTGTGGCTCAAAGGAGTAGGGCACCAGCCCCATATAGGAGATGTGGCAGGTTCAAACCCAGCCCTGGCCAAAAACTGCAAAAAAAAAAAACAAAGATTGAATTGAAAGAAAAAGAATCATTCGGAAAATTAATGAAAAAAATGTTGGTGCTTCAAAAACAAAAATAAAATCAATAAACCTTTGGCCAGATTAACTAGAAACAGAAAAGTAAAATCTCTAATAACCTCAATCAGAAATGAAAAGGGGGAAATAACAACTGATATAACAGAGATACAAGAGCTTATTTCTGACTACTACCAAAAACTCTGCCCAGAAAAATGACAATTTGGCGGAAAGGAACCAATGCTGAATCACACCATCTCTCTAGAATTAACCAAGAAAAAATAGATCTCTTAAACAAACGAATTTCAAGCACGGAAATTAAAGAAACAATAAAAAAAATCTTCCGACATGAAAACCCTGGACCAGAGGGGTTCACACCAGGATTCTATCAAACCCTCAAAGAAGAGCTTGTACCTATATTGCAGAAACTATTCCAAAACATTGGGGAAGGACTCTTCCCCAGCATGTTCTATGATGCAAATATCACCCTGATATCAAATCAAGGAAAAGACTCAACTAAAAAGGAGAACTACAGACCAATTTCACTAATGAATATTGATGCCAAAATATTGAATAAAATCTTAGCCAATAGATTACAGGTACACGTTAAAAAAATTAGACAGCACAATCATGTAGGCATTATCCAAGGATGCAAGGTGATTTAACACATGCAAATTTATATGTGTGTTATAAATGTAATACATAATACCAATAGAAGCAAAAACAAAGACCATATGATCCCCTCAATAAATGCAGAAAAAGCATTCAATAAAATTCAGCATTTGTTTCTAATGCTGAATTTTCTAAGAACATTTAGGAAAACAGGCATAGGTGGTACTTTTTTAAAATTAATTTAAGCCATCTACCACAAACCCACAGCTAATATACTGAATGGAGTAAAACTGAAAGGTTTTCTGCTTATAAGTGGAACCAGATAGGATGCCCTCTATTGCCACTACTATTCAACATCGTGCTGAAAGTTCGTAGGCAATGTGATCCACAAGAGAAGGATATAAAGGGCATCCAAAGAGGGGCAGAGGAGGTCAAACACTCACTCTTAGCCAATGACATAATCTTAGAGAACCCAAGAGACTCAACCACAAGACTCCTGGAAGTGATCAAGAAATACAGTAACATCTCAGGGTATAAAATCAATGTCCACAAATCAGTAACCTTTGTATATGCCAATAACAGACAAAGTGAGAAGCTAATCAAAGACAATTCCCTTCACGGTAGCTTCAAAGAGAAGGCAATACCTAGGGATATACCTAATGAAGAGGTGAAGGACCCGTACAATGACAATTATGAAACTGTAAGAAAAGAAATAGCAGAAGACATCAACAAATGGAAGAACATACCATTCTATCGGCTGAGAAGAATCAACATTGTTAAAATGACTATACTACCCAAGGCAATGTACAGATTCAGTGCAATCCCCCTTAAAATACCACCATCATACTTTAAAGAACTGGAAAAAAATGGTTCTTTATTTTGTATAGAACCAGAAAAAATATATAGCTAAGGCAATTTTTAGTAAGAAAAACAAAGCTGGAAGCATCACTCCATCAGATTTTAGGATATATTACAAGTCCACAGTGATCAAAACTGCACGATATTGGCACAAAAACAGAGACATAGACATATAGAACTGAATAGAAAACCAAGAGATGAAACCAGTCTCCTACTGCCATCTGATCTTTCATAAACCAAACAAAAGCATACAGTGGGGAAGGGCCTCCCTATTCAATAAATGGTGCTGGGAGAACTGAATAACCACATGTATATGGAAATTGAACCCAAACCTTTCATCACTCACAAAAATTGACTCAAGATGGATAAAAGATTTAAATCTAACACATGAAACAATACAAATCCTAAAAGAAAGTGTGAGAAAAACTCTTGAGGATGTCAACCTAGGAAATGATTTTATGAAGAAGACTTCTGTGGCAACTGCAAAAATATAAATTAAAAAATGGGACTTAATTAAGCTGAAAAGCTTTTGACACCTAAGTACACAGCAATTAAAGAATATAGACAACCTTCAGAATGGGAAAAGATATTATCATGTTATAAATCTGCCAAAGGCTTGATAACTAGGATCTATGGAGTACTCCGATTAATTAACAAGAAAAAAGAGCTACCAATCAAATCTATCACTGGGCAAGAGCCATGAACAGAATCTTATCTGAAGAAGACAGATGAATGGATAATAAACATGTGAAAAAATGCTCATTATCTCTAATCATCAGAAAAATGCAAATCAAAACCACCCTGAGATATTACCTAACTCCAGTGAGAATAGCCCACATAACAAAGTTGCAAATCTGCAGATGCTGCCGTGGATGTGGAGAGAAGCAAACACTTTCACCCTGTTGGCAGGACTGCAAACTCTTTGGAAAGAAGTATGGGGAATCCTTAAAGAACTCAAACTAGACTGCCATTGACCCCACAATCCCACTACTAGGCAGCTACCCTGAAAAAAAAAAATTCCTTTCATCATAAAGACATTTGCATGGGATTGTTTATCATAGCTCAATTTACAATTGCCCACTCTGGGAAACAACCTAAATGCCCATCAACTCGGGAATGAATTAATAACCTATGGCATATGTATACCATGGAATACTATGCTGCCGTAAGGAAAGATGGTGACATTACATCTTTTGTATTAACCTGCATGGAGTTGAAACACATTCTTTTCAGTAAAGTATTTCAAGAATGGAAAAGCAAACATCGAATGTTCTCAATACTAATATGAAGCCAGTAGATGATCTCATTCATACCCACATAAGAGTAAAACTTAACTTAAGTTGGGGCAAGGAGGAATGAGGGAGGAGGAAGGGTAGAGAGAAGATGAGGGGGATGGTGTGCTCCCACTTAACAGGCACAGTAAGGGCTACATGACAGACCTTTGGGAGCAGGACATAACTACAAGATGGGCTCTCCCTAATAATTCAAGAACTGTGATCTGGTTGTTTGTACCCTCATATTAACCTGAAATATACATATGTTTATTTATTTATTTTAGAAAATATACAATAAATAATAAACATTCATTTTAATTTTTAAAAAAGTCACAGCTAATACAACAAAACAGTATGAGCAGGAAGTAGTATAAACTCAGTGTCTGCATGCGTTTGGCTAATGGGAATCTTTAACTCTGACATATCATGAGAAGACTGAAGAATAAATGTAGACCTCCCTACAGTTACCTAGAAAATATAGGTTTTTATTACCAGCAACGGTAAATGATATCACAAGGAAAAATAGCATAATTATCAAAGAAAGGAGAAAATAATGGGTGAATCACTAAGATGATACATTTAAAAATTCTTAACAAAAGTTAAGCAATCCAAATTGACATGGAAAAAAATATATAGTAAAGGAAGAAAGAAACTTTTAAAGTAATCGTGAAAAGACACTGAGGCCCCCTTACATGCATATTACTAAGTGAACATAAAGCCAATTTGAAAAAGCTATGAACTATATGACTCCAACCATATGACATTCTGGAAAAGACAAAAACTGTGTTAAAAATAGATCAAAACCCAAAACAAAACAAAAGAATAGACAATATCAAAAAAGAACTTGGGAAGAAAGAAAGTCATTCACAAGCTCTTAGTGCCTTTGAAATTAAAATCAATTTAAGCTAAACACAAATAAAGCAAATATTTCAAAAGCAAAATTGACTCAAGATCTTTCAGGAAACATTAGTGCCAGTAATCTACACACAATAAAGAGAAAAAGTAAAACAAATAAAATCAGATATGTGCAAGTTTAAAAATAAAAACAAATACAAGTTCAATTATAAAACAAGGAACCCCATTGATTCACCCAAATTACATTCTATTGTTGAGAAAAAGGGGGTAGAGGGTGGATTGTTTTAAAAGAGAATCTGAAATATGACACCAAAAGTTTCAATAAGTCAGAGACTTCTAGATACCATGAAAATTAATGTCCTTTTTTTGGGGGGGGGGAGGTAAAGTTTATCCTCCTAATGGTAAAAAGATAAAAACATCTGCAGGCTGTAGCTATTTGTAATACAGATTTTAATGGGAAGAGATTCCTAGGCAGATACTCCCTGAGAAAGTTACATTTCTTTACACTAATGTAGCAACTGGACAAGTCAAAACTGTCAATTTCTGATTATTGAATTGAGACATGGTCTTGAACCTTCTAGCAGCTCTGAACCTTTATGGTTGACACCACTCTGCTTTGTGGCTGCTTGTACACATACCCACTTCAGTAGAGAGAATTCCACTCCCCACTTCAAGTATATTCTACACTTCAATCTTAAGAACTTCTCTATATGAAATTTCATGCTTCTGAACATGCTATCTTAAGAGGACCAACTGACCTATGGAGATGTAATTAAGGCTACTTATCAGTTGATCTTAAAATAGATTATTCTGGACTGTCAATGTGGACCCTATGTGGGTCAGAAAAGGAATGCAGAGACATCAGAATCATGGGGGAGCTTGATTTTCTATTGTTCATTAAAGATGGAAGGGTCTGTGTGAGAAGGGAGAAACGTATGGTGACAGAAGGGCCTGAGAGTAGTAACCCTTTCTGAAAACCAGCAAGGAAACGGGAACTTCAGTAGCACATCTCTGAGAAGCAGCCTGCATCAGTTTGGAAGTATTTCTTCTCTACGGCCTCTGAACGAGAACCCAGACTGTCTGATACCTTGATTTTGGCCTCTTAACTCTGAGATGAACGTGCCAGACTTCTAACTTACAGAATGGTGAAATAATGAATGTGTCATTTCAGATTGTGAATGTGTGGTCATTCCTTACACAGCACTAGAAAATGAATACACTATAGAAAAAGCTCCAAGCCAAAAGTTTTCCTCAAAACTCCAAAGGACAATGATTCTCTTCATCACTGCTTTTAGGAAGCACCACACACACACACACACACACACACACACACATCACATTCACCTACTAGGCAGTGACACACACACACACAGTTAACATGTAACTACGTGTAACAAACTGGCAAACATATGGAAGTGGTCAACATAAGGAACTAGGCCTACTGTACTGATCTGTGCAGGCAGTGCCTGTCTAGTCTATGAACATCAGGTCGACTTACGGAGGTTGTCAGTGTCAGGAGGGGGTCAACTATGGAGGTTCCATTGTGTTTGCTAACAGTCTGCTCATGCTATCTGGGTAAAGCTGAACTGTGCAAACCTCTACTCTAGGCTCGCTTTCACATCGTAAGCAGCTGCTCTACTTTCCTGTTACGGTCTCAGACTGCTTCTGCTACCCCACCCAGTAACCCCTTCTTTGCCCTCCTATGTACCAGTGTGGAACTTCTACAAAGGGGTCCAGTCTTTGCCACGGGCTCCATTGTTCCTGGTATAACTGCCACTGCCATGCCTGACATCACCACCCACAAGCTAGAAAGGCCCTCTGCTTATCTCTCTGATTGACTTTCCTTACTCCCCTTATTTCCCAACTAGGAATCAAATACAGAGGGACTTCAAACTCTCTATCGTTTCCTGGCATGGAGGCATATACGTAGTATTAGTTAGATCCAGCTGCCCCAATAAAATACCATTGACTAGATGGCTTAACCAACAGTTCTAGAGGATAGAAGTCTGGGGTCAGGTGGCAGCACGGTGGGGTTTTTGTGAGGGTTCTTTTCCTGCCTTCTCATGGCGGAGAGGGAGAGGAAGAGACAGAGAGAGCAAACTTCCTGGTATGTTTAATGACATCACGAGGGGCCCTGCTCATAACCTAGACTAAACTTGTTTACTTCTCAAAAGCCCCATCTCCAAATGCAATCACATTGGGGGTTAAAGTTTCAACATACGAATGTGGGGGGACACATTTTAGCCCATAACAGGGACTTCCTAGGAAGACAGTATTTTTTATTTTCCTCTAAGAAATTTCCCATTTAAAAATGATAGATAATTTTTACTTGACGACCTTGATTTTGAACTTACACCAGCATTCTCTGCGTCCTCTTTCTGTACAAGGATAGCTCTACCTTCTTTTAACTCCCATCCCCCCTTCTCTCTCTCCCGCTATGCCAACCTTCCTTTCGGAACACTATCCCTCTTCCCTCAGTATAAGACCAAGATGTTTGCAGCTATTAGATCTTATTCTCTTCTTTTCCCTGTGCAATCCTAAAGTGTGATTCCCTCAGAAGAATACTTTCTATCAATCAATAGTTGGGGGACTGAGAACAAAAGAGGCTATATACGAGGTGTTAGCAAACTTTCTCCGTAAAAGTTCAGATAACAGATATTTTGGTCTTTGGAAAACTGCGTCACAACTACTCAAACTCTGCCCTTGCAGTTTGGGAAAAGTCATAGAAAACACATAAACAAATGGGCCTGGCAGTGTGCCAGCACAGCTATGAGGGCTGAAATTAGAACTGTATATAATTTTTACATGTCACAAAATATTATTATCTTTCAACTTTAAAAATGTAAAAACCACTTTTAGCTCAGGGGCTCTAAAAAACCTGGCAGCCAGCCAGATTTGGCCCTCAGGCGGTAGTTTGCCAGTCCTGGCTATAAGCTAAGGGAGCTTCAAAAGAATCCTGATTCTCTAACCGCTTTTTCCTCCCTCTGTTACTCTGCTGGCCTTTGCAAAGCCTTTGCTAAAGTCTTATCTAAATGCTCCCCTTAGGCCTCAGCTATTCTGTTGGGAATTACATCTCAGGAGCAGAACATTAAAAAGAAAGCAGAGCCCCCAAGGGCTAGCAGTAAGAAAGCACTAAAGGAAAGTTCTTCTGAGGGAAACTTAACTTAAAAGTCTGGGTGACACTCTCAGGCCACACCAGACATTCTGCTGCTGCTGCTGCCATTCTGTAGAATTAGTTTGTGTTTAACAGCGGAGATAAGATTTCAGGCTTTCTAAATACACCCTGGGCCTTTCTTTTTAGGTTCCCTTCCTGGTAATCATGACTAACCTCTTGTTCCTTCAGGCCTCATTCCAAACAGGATGGTCCCTCTTCCTTCCTGATGCCATGAATTATCCAGGCTTCACGGAGATAGGCAATGGCAGCTGGAGCTGTGCATTCACCCTGGTGTTAGCACCAGACGGTATTTTGGACGTTGCCCCTGTGGATCTTTTATTTTTGCTGTGATAATTCTGCATACGTGTGTATATGTACGTAAATGGGGAAAGGGAGACACTAGTGTCAGTTATTTTTATAGTCATCTTTTCAGTACCCAGCTTTCCTTTACCCTTTTCCTTTCCTTCTCACAGCTTTCCTAACCTTATAACACAGAATGTGCCACACTAGATTGAAGTTGAACAATCTGGAGTTTAGCTCTCGTTCACCCTTTGTCAAGCTGTGCCATATTGAGCAAATCACTTGGCCACTTGGCCCCACACCGGATGAGCATAATAACCCTTTCCATACTCGTATTCTTGGGTGGATGAGAACAGCACCTCAAATAATAAATAGCAATGCCCTTTAAAGAATATGAGCTGCTATAGAAATCGGGACATGGTGATCCTTATTACTCACATATTTTAATAATTGATTTGACATTTTGGCTTTAAACATTTGTCCCAGAAATTTTCTTAGTTTATTCCTATTGCTAAAATGATTATGCTTGTTTGCACTCAGTTAAAAAAATTATTTGAGCATTTAACAGTGTAGTATGCCCAACCTTGTATGTTTCTCAAAAAGTTGGGGACTTAAAGTTTAGTAGATCCACAAAAGCCTAAGAGAATAGGTTGGCACTGGAAGATTTGGAGGAAAAGCCTTTTGATGTTTGTCCTCACTCCAATTCAGAAAACTAAATTCCTTATTAATTTCTTACTCCTAGTCAGTTGCAGTGTGGCCAGGCATTCTCAAAACGCATTTAATCATAGTGCAAGTCCTAAGGTTATTAACAAGTGATTATTTCTCATAACAAAGAAGCTTGTTATGATCAAAGCTATTATTTATACTTACAAGGAATGTTCTTCTTAAACTTTGTTCCCATTTTTAATAGAGTTTGAGTAAGTGTGAGTAATTAGAACGTAAAACTGGATGAAATGACAAAGACAGAACTCAGTGGGGTGCACAGACTCTCTGCCACATGATAACGGAGCAAACATCAACCCACAACATTTTAACATCCTCAGTCTCAGATACTGCTATGGATACACACAACCGCTGCGAAAGATCACACTCATAGAGACTGAAAATAAAAATATTGGAACCACAGAAGTGGAAGAGACCTCAGAGACATCTAAGTACCTTGCTCAACAAAAAATGAAATTAAGACTTGCCCAAGTTCACGGCAAGAATCAGTGGGAGAACAGGGCTGGAATCCAGGTTCCCAGACCCTGTGTCCAGTGCTTTTCTGTTCCATGAACCTATCCACCGATCCAAGCATACACATTGGCTACCTTTGGGGAGTATTAAATAAAACAATGAAAGTGGGGAACAAAATGTAACCTAGTTGGGTGCACAGGAAAACAAAAGGGGAGAAGAACGTGAAAATGGGAGAACAGGGATTTCTTTTTAATTCTTATTTCATTTGCCAGAAATTGTGAACCTAAAATTCATATCTTCAAAGCTATAGTTATTCTATGATTCTAGCTAATGTTACACTCTCTAGCCACTTCCATGTAAATAATCTAGAATTATTTAGAATTATTTAAAATTTAGAATAATCTAGAATAATCTAGAATTATTTACATGGAAGTGGCTAGAGAGTGTAACATTAGCTAGAATTAACTTGGTGGCTCACTGATGCCACCTAGACTACCGGTCTCTAGACATCTTTGCAACCTGTAAGAGTATTGCTATCTTGCCAAGAGTGACACATGCCCATACCCTAGAAACCTAAGAGCAAAGTGGTCCCTTGACTATTTTCTCAGCAAACTTCTTGTATATGTTGAACTCCTAGGAAAGGTCAGTAAGAACTGAGTCTCCCCTTTCTTTATACAAGGATTACTAATGATTTTCAATGCGGGGGGCGGGGGTAGTATTCTTGTAGAAATAAGAATACAAGAAAATCTATAAAGAAAATTAAAAATGAAATCCAAAGTCTGTAGGTGTACAAGAAAGAGACAGGTTTTGCAAGAACGCATATAAACAAAAATATATACAATAGAATGTGTTCTTGCAGCTGGAAAGAGGACTAGATTAAAGGAATCTAGTGGATTAAAGGAATACATTTTTAAAACATAAATAAAAAATTAATTTTTTAAAGTGTGTGGGTTTGCTGGAGAAGTGGGTTAATAATAACAGAGGTAGAATGTCATGACAAAAAATATTAATTCACTATATAGCACATCACTGCACCTGACCACATGAGAACTCAAGCAATGTTATTAGGTTCTTGGTACAAATTTATAATAAAACCTTACATTCTGCGGTTTCTAATAAAAGTGTCCCATGAGGGTTCTATTAAGATACAGAACGCTGTGAATAACAGCATTCAAGCAGGAGACAGCTGGAAAGGAAAAGAAAAAAATGTCAAGTGCAATAAAATATTGGGCCATTTGGGTTTAATTTGACATGGAAGGTGTCATAGGTGATTCTAAAGTGACCACTTTGGTTTTCTCTTTATAATCAGCTACTGACAACATCAGCATCATGACAGCCTGTACGGGGTGAGTGGAAAATGTGGCGGAGAAGAGAAGGAAGAAAACCCTTGAGGGAGCCCGATGTTAAGCCCGGGGCTTGATCCTGAAAAGTGTCATGGAAAGAACACAGGCTGAGGCAAGAGGAGCCTGAAGCAAACAACAGATACTTTTTTTCTTTGCAGGACAAACTTACACACTCAGGAAATTCAGCAACAGGTTTAATTTTCAGTTGGCTGTTTTTAAAACATGAAACATGGGAAATAGGCATACCACTCAAAATACACGGCCCTTGGAATAGAAAAGAGATTGTTGTTATAAAAATTAAAGCTTAACGCAACTTCCTGCAACGTTCCTATTTTCCTGCCCCCTACCTTCCCCCTCACTCCATGAAGAGCTTATTTTCAACGGTTTCCATTTCTGTTCATACGTAAGATATTAGCTCACTCTTTTCCTTCCCCCGTGGCCTCTGTCTTGAAAAAGACTCTACGAACTTCATGGGGAAAAGTAATACTGCACAACTCTTCAGCGTCTCCACTTCCTTCTCAGGCATCACGCAAGTTCACCCAGCACCTCTTCACTCAAGAGGCCTGGCACAGAAGCCAGAGGGTAATAAACAGAGTGGTGAGCACGAGGACTGGGCAAGTTCTAAACTATTTAGCAACCATTTTCTTAGAGCGATACTGGAAAAAAGCAAGCCAGCTTCAAGAGGCTTCTTGACCTTATGGAAGAAAAGTCCAGAATAGTCCCTCTGTACCATGCCTGCTTCTAAAAATTACCTGGGAGAACTTTAAAAATAGCCTCTTATTCAGGTCCACCCCAAACCAATTAATCAGAATCTCTGAGGGTTAGGGTTGGCCCAGTATTATTAAAACCCCTTCGTGTAATTGTAATGGGCAACCAGGGGTGAGAAACTATTGTTCAAGAACAGCGGTTCTCAACCTGTGGGTGGAGACCCCATTTTAACAATGAAAACTGCTGTTCTAGAAGATCCAAGGAACAGATAATTAATATAATCTAGTTACGTATTAAGGCCAAGTTTTCTAACAAAACATTTAATTAGTAGCTAATCAAAGCAGCAGTAATGGAGAATTAACCCCAGGCTTTGTTTCCCTGAAGTTTTCAAGATCACAGCCAGGTGCTAATTTATAAAGTGACAGATTACAGAGGGCTGAGAAGAATGGGAGAGAGTAAGGTGTGCTGGAAGCTGGTGGACAGCAGAAAAAGGCAGCTGGACAGCTCCTGAGAACAGGGACTGAGCTTTAATCACCTTTAGATGGCCACTTACAATAACTCACGATGTGACTGAACAGCTGGGATCCTTTTTGTCTGATTTTTTCCAGGGGGATCCAAATTATGAAGGATTCTCTTACCGCAAACCAGCATCCCTTCAGTAGATACCTCTAGGTCAGAGGAGGTACATGACAGCCTGTGAGACTGGCCAATAATTAGGTGCCTCTTAGAACTGATATTCCCTTTAAACGTTGGCGGGTTCTGCTAGGGAAGGGCAGAGAAGAGCCGTAGTAAACTGGATTTCATTTACTATTTTACTATTTACTATTTGAACAAATCAGCTCTGGTCCCAAACTGGAAGACAGCACTTTGCAATAGAGAAGCCCTGTAGTTGATTAATCCACCCTACTCAAAGTAATTGAGTGATAATCTCTTGTGACTTGCTGATAGAAGTGTAGAAGTGTCCCCTCAAATACCCCAAGTACTTCTTCAATATACATACTAATTACACATGAATTTTCCCTCATGAACCCTGGGAGGTAAAACAGGATGCTTGTTTACATTTTCTTTGTTCTGCCTGCATCCTGATTAGATTGGTACCTGTAGCTGGCATGTCTCTGCATGTAGCTTATTCTCCTGATTAACTATCCATATCACCACATTTCCTGGCAGAGACTCAGATATTTCCTAAGTCCTATTAGAAATCTCAATTTCATTTGAAGACCCTCTTCTTCACCTTCCAGTTACCCACTCTGAAGCATGACTCAGATTTCTCACACCGACTTCAGAGCAATTTCCCACTGCTCCTCCTTGGAAACCCTGGACTTCCATCAGACTGTAAGATTTGATGGTCCACAAATTCAACCCACTATTTGCCACCTGTGAACATTTTATCATCCTGGTTTTTACCTTTCATCTCTGCTACAAAAATCTAATCTAAAAGCTCTTCTTCCAAAGCCATCATGTAATAAAACTTTCCTAGAACCAATTATGATTCTCCCTTCTCTGAGCCTCTGTTATTTGGCAATTCCTCTGCAGCACCTGTACTGTTTTACTCCGTGTACTTGTAGGTCTGCAATAGTTGGGATCTTTCAGTTATGAGTAATGTAAAACTCACTTATACTGACTAATACAACAAACTATTTAACTGGGAAGTGGTGTAGAACAGCCTTTCAGGCATGTTCCCCTGCACGCCTTGGCTTACTCCTCAGTGCTGGGTTCCCCCAGTGGAATAAGTTGGCTGCTGAGAACTACTGTAACTTTCTCCTTCATAATGATAGGTACAGGAGATCTTATCCTATAATTTAAAAAAAAAAAAAAAGAAATTTTTTTTCTGTCAGCTGTGGGCTGACCTCATTTCTCAAGATTCCCTTTAACTAAGGAAAGATCATGCATTGATTGGCTTTGACTTGACCCAGTCACTGCAGTACTGGAGTTTGGTTTAGATCAGAGGTTGGCACCATCCACAAACTATGGCATAAGGGGAAAATCTGGCCCACAGCCTGGTTTTGCAAATAAACTTTTATAGGAACACAGCCACGCCTATTTATGTGCTCACCGTGGCTATTACAAGGGTAGAGGTAAATAGTTGTGACAGAGATTGCATAGGCCCCCAAAGCCTAAAATAGTCACATACTGGACCTTTACAGAAAATATTTGCCCACCCATGGCTTAGACCAATTTAGGCTCATCATTGAAATTGGACATAGGGTCAGTACCAAAAGCTTTAGCTGCTGCATAATGAAAGAAAAAAGAGTCCAAGAAGGAAAATCTTTGTCTGATTGAGAAAACAAAAGGGGGAGAGGGTCTCTGGGAGCACTGACAAAATTATACTTATTTTCATACTTGACACAATGATTTGAAGTAATTCAACACAATAATTTTATGTAGAATTGCTGACTTGAATTGAATTGTTGCATTCCTCCCTTTAAACTCCTTTTCTCTTTCCTCGATATTGAGTGCTCTAGAAATTCTCTTGGGTATAAAGAAAAGCTTTTCTTTCTTGCAGCCTCCATTACTTCACTGAAAGAAATTATGGGATGTGACACTAGATTTAAAATTCTCACCTCTGGTTATGTACCTCACTAAACCAAAAACCCTGAAAACACTGCAGAAATTCCAAGGAGGGAGAAGAATATTTTTTAGAGAAAAATAAGACTGAAAATTCTGTAATTAGCTTTAGTGAAATCTCATTTTTCCTCAAAAACTTTACAAATACAGGTTAAGCTTAAAATTATAGTCTTCACTTTTTATAATCCCATACAAATCCATATTTTTCACAGACTAACTGAGACAGATCTGCAAACTTAAGTTTTGAAGATTTCTTGGGTTGCTGAATGACAAAATTGTCGTTATTTGAAATGAGAATAAAGCAAAATCCATATGTAATAATTTGAGGTTCATAGTTCTAGAATAAGGAACTTGGGCATCCAATTAAGATATTTAGAATACAAATGAATTCTATATTCTAAATTATTTTACTTATTAAAATGGCAATCATTTCATGAAGTCAGGTTGTCACATGCCGTTCCGTTTTGTTATTAGCAGGTAGATACAAGCCTAATGATTCATCCCTCCCATATAATGCTGATTTTGATAAAGAAAGAGATAGGTTAAGGACAGACAGTGGAATGTAGCATAAATTGCATATTAATTGCAGTAAAAAATATTAAAACCAATTATGCTATCCTGAGATCGAAAGTATTCATTGTTGTATGTGAGCATCGTGCTGAAAATACAAAGTAAAAATGTCCTAATTTTTTTTTTAATCAAACTGCATAAGTTCATGCTGAAAGCAAAACTGAACAGATGAGAATTTGACAACATGACTTCCTCTGAATTGAGAATCCTGCCATTTCTAAGGATTAAAATACTAGGGGATTCAAAGCCTTACAATTATGTTTGGCGTTTGGAGGGTCATTTACTATTCAGTTCCCTGCTTGATCACTCTAAGGACACGAGTACTCTCCAGCTGCAAATTGGAGAAGACTGCCCCTACATTTCCAGCGCTCACCACAAAGGAAATGTCTGGCATCATAGCACTGTCTTATCTTCCTGTTTGCCTTACCTGCAACAGGCCTCAAAACAACCTTGAAATGCTGCGATATTAGAATCTCATTACCTGATGTTTACCAGTGATTTCATTCTGTCCAGAATATAATTTTATGTCCTTAATGTCTCAGCCCGAATGAACTACTTTTGATACCAATGTCTACTCGCACACTGTGGAATTGGTTATAACTCTAATTCAGTTCTTCTGATTTGCCAGGGCTCTCTACTGCAGCCTCTAGAGAGACAAATATTCTGTTTCTTGCTTGCAGACAGTAACCTACTGTTGCCTGAAGGCTATGTCTAATTTGTCTGATTTTGCAAGTGTACAGCCTGTAGCACTATAGATTGTATTGATACATAGAGACTTTTACTTTGGCTTACATATTCAATTTCTTCAAAAGCCCACGTTAGCCTTCTAAAACCTTTCATTGCCCATTGATTTTTAGGGTTCACATGTAGATTTGTCAGTAACTTCTAATTTTCCATACATCTTCCACTCTATTTCTTACTCTGCTACTGCAAGTAAGGATTCCAGACAGTAGAACTGAGACTATTTCACCTATTTTGTATGTTTTGTATCAAAGGTTAGAATGGAAATTATGTTCCTTTTTTCTTAGTTTTTTTCTTCCACTTTTTATCCCACCTGGTTTTCAAGTAGTCCTATTCATGAGTTGTGTTAAAGGGTCCTTTTATGTTCAACTTTCATGTTCAATACTCACTCATCAAGGCTTGCTGCTCTGTTCATCCCCCTCCTCTATATACCTAGGTCCACCCATCTATTCCATCTTCAGAACAAATGGCCAGAATATACGCGTGTTAATTCTACTCCACAATTTTGATGTGATTCTCTTGTAGTGTTTTGTTCTACCAATAACATAAAATGACAGATAATATACATATATATTTAATAGTATTCTTATTAGATGGATTATTGTGAAACAATAACCTTCCATTTGATCCTACAATCCCACTACTAGATATCTACCCAGAAGAAAAAAAAAAACATTTTATCACAAGAACATTTGCACTAGAATGTTTATCACAGCTCAATTCCTAATTGCCAACCCAAGTACCCATCAATTTGTGAATGGATTAATAAACTGTGGTATATGTATACCATGAAATATTATTTAGCAATGAAAAAGATGAAGACTTTACATCTTTTCTATTTACTTGGATGAAGTTGAAGCACATTCTTCTTAGCAAAGTATCATAAGAATGGAAAAGCAAGTATCCAGTGTTCTCAACACTAACATGAAACTAATGGAAAGACAACTACACACTCACACAGAGAAAAACGTAAGTATATTCAAGTGGCAGAAGAAGGAAAAGGGTGAGGGGAAGAAGGAGGAAGTTTGATAAGCTCTCACCGAATGTGCACAATGTAAGGGTATACAGCACACCCCCTGCATGAAGAGCTCACCTACAATTTGAACTTGACCTTAGAAACACAAACCATGTAACCTAATCATTTAGGTTTGATCTTGGATTATTGTGAAGCAGATGCTATGGTCCACTATTGTTTAAGACTACCTACATAACCCAGGAAGAGGGGAGAGCAAGGGTAAGGGAATTTCCCATTTAAAGTTAATTTGAGGTATAGGTGAAGGTTTTAAGTTAGTGTGTGTGTGTGTGTGCGCGCGCGCTTGTTTGTATGTATGTCAGTGTGGGCACATCCACATGGATCTGACTGACAAGGAACAAAGAAAATTTATCAACAAAGAAGGTATCAAAGCATAGAGAGGAGAGGACTTAGACAATTTAGTCGCACAGACATGTTAAATGAGTGATGAATGAAATCAATCAAGCAGATAAGATAAAGTGTAAACTTATTGTTAACTCTACTGAATTACAGTCTTAAAGGGAGAAAATTAAAGTCTGATAGTTCTTGAGAGTTTGAAGTCTGGCTTAGGATAGGATTTTCAGTGTAGGGGATTGATGGGATGGGATCTTGGGATCTTGGTATAACAGTTCAGGATTGGTGGAAATAGCAAGGTGAGGAATTTGAAGTGAGAACTCTAAAGACTGTTAGCAAGTAAGTAGTCTTCTAGTACTTTCTACTGAAAAGTAATAGGTCTGAAGGGTCTGTGAAGCTAGTGAATGATGCCCCATGATTATATCGATGTACACAGCTACGATTTAATTAAAAAATAAATAAATAAAATAAAAATAAAACCAAAAAAAGAAAATAAATAAAAAAAAAGAAAAAAGAAAAGTAATAGGTCTAGAAATCCCTAGAATAAATAATAAGGATATTTGTAAATTTTTTATCTTCCTGGGCAAGAATCTCTTGGAATAGTAAAGTCATGTGGATGTGGACAGTAGTAGTAACAGATTCTACCTTATTATGTGCATAAATTGGTAATTATTTATCCTTCCTTCCTCTCATTTTCCCCATCTGTAAAATAGGAATACTATTTACCCAGCAGTTTGTTTGTAAAGACTAAGTGAGATAACTGTTATGTTTCAGACACAGTACCTGACATATGTGTAGAACAGCTCTTCAGCAAATATTAATTTTTCTCCCTCTTCCCAGATTTCTGGGTTCTAGTACACAAAATTCAGTCAGCTTTTAAAACTAACTCAAAAGTTATTTCTTTCCACTTCCCTGCCTCCTAGGGCAACTGTAAATAATGATACAACCATCGCAACTGTTCTTTTGCTGGATGTTGTGAGAAATAGGGACACAAAACCTTTTCATTTTAAACTTTGACTTGTAATCACCTTGGGGAAATAGATGAGGGGAAGCTGTACAAGTTTCAGATAGCTCAGGAAATTCATGGCCTAGTTATTCTCAGATCTACAGAGGCATCCAGACCAGGCCTCTCATCTATTTGGTTTGGCCAACACATTCCTTAGGAGGTTTGTTCATTTTGTGTTTTAAAAAGTGACCGATAGCAGCTAAATATGTCACCTGTAACAGGGAAGAGGGGGGTGTGCACCTCGGGTGAGAGGCTGAATGCACAAACCCACGTGACCAGACCACATACACACTCAACAGGAACAAGCCACATTCCTCCCCACTGGACCTTGTAGGAAGTCAGGGATTAATGCCCAATGATTTTCACCACTCCCAATCGGCCAAGTGTATGTTGAAGACTCACTGATGGATCTCCTTGAGTTCAAAAACTATCTCCAAGAAGAGGCCTCAAGCACCAGAACACAAGCAGGTGGCAAAGAAATTGAGCTAATTACACAAAGCAATTGATCCCTTGCTTCTTGAAAGGTTTAGGACGATGCATCTGATTTCCAGCCCCATTTTATTTGACCAAAAGAACACTAAGGGCCTCTTAGGTTTGAATAAACCGTATGTGTGTGTATGTGACATTATGATTGTGAATGTGTATATGTGTAGAGAAAGAGAGGGTGAGAGATTTAATTCTTAAATAAATCCTATGACATCAATATATGAAAAAAAGAACAAAGATCAAAAACAAAACCATGTTCAAAGCCAACTGCAAACTCTCTGGCTACTAAGGACAATGATTGTCTCATTCTATTATACTCTAACAAAGTCTACATTGCATTTCCCAGAGGACATGTTCACATGAGAAAACCACTGTCAAGCTCATAGAATAAAAACACCAGGAACATAAGCATTTAGTTGGCTCCCCAGAGTACTAGATAGGGGATCTGTATGCATTTCTCCACTATGACGGCCCTTTTCACAGTGGTCTACAATCACTGGATATCCTCCAGTGTCTCCTAGATGTTAGAGACCATGATGTTTTTGTTTCGTATCCTAAATCTTAACACGCTTTGCAGCACATCACAGATAATAAATGCTCAACGAATGTAGAAATTTTATGAGGATGTCAAGAGATTTGAGACAGAAAGCTGTATGTGAGCTAAGCAGCTGCGAAAATTAGGTTAGTTAACCTACCTAGGACTGTTACACAATGAGGGACTTAAGAATTCTCCGTTTTTTTATTTTAATATTGTCCCTTAAGTAGCCTTTTTAGACATTTTTTAGTAGTCATTCCCTCATTAAATTTTATCATACATATACTATATATTATGCTTTTGTAATGGACATATACCTGTGTTTTATAAGATTTTTTTCATTGCCTCCGAACCAATTATCACTCTTATTAAAAATATCTATATTATGTGGTTGATGTTTATCCCAGCTACAAAATATTGTGATTATTTGATTTTCTAAATTTTACTAATTATCCCAAATGATACTTTAGTCTTCAGGGAGGTGGGGGGCTGTGTGAAGCCACAGTGGTGATTGATAATAAAAATTATTAGATTCCAGGCAAAGATAAAACATTCTGGTTATCCACAGACAGGTTCGTTCCATTCTAATGCAGATATTGGGGGTCAGGATACAGGCAGAAACCTCTCATGGTTTTGGCATTTCTTCCCCAGGGGTCCCCAGGCTTCTAGATCTCACTCAAAAATGACGTCCTTTAAACGGGAAGCTGCCATTCATGAATCAAGCACTGGAGTGAGCCAGTCTCCAAACAGGAACTCCTCAACAAGAACTCTAACATCACATTTTTAATCTGAACGTTCTGATTTTACCCTACATATTTACCCTGTTCTCAGGGAATCACTTGGCTTAAAATCAAAGAATAAACATATTCTTGAGAGTGGACTTAATTAATAATTTTTGTGAGAATTTATCTACACTGCATTACAATAGAATAAGAATGAAACTAATGATTTGTCTCCCTCAACATGCCACTCTGAAATTGTCTAGGCTCATTATTATACTTTTCAATGAAATAATATAATTTTTTATGTGCATGTGATCTATTCTCTCCCCCATCCTCCTCCCTGAGTCCTTCAGAATTCTCTAGAACTCACTCTCTCTTTTGCTCAGAATTCTTTAGTATGATTGATGGACAAATGAAGTCTACAACAAATCTGAGCTATATCATAATAGGTCATGAGGGAACATGAGAGTGATACTGACTTCAAAAATATTGCCATGGTAACTAGCAAAATTTGGTTTTGAATGCAGTGAGAGAAAATGACTGTCTCTCAACAAACAAAAGGAAAAATATCAGTGAAGGATATGGAGTGATTTTGCCTTACTAACCTGATTAACAAAGCTCTCTGCAAGGAGCAGCACTCAGTGGTAACATTGTCCTTTATTTTCTGGCTTTGAAATGAATAAACAGTAGGACAAAGAAAACAAACAATGACTGAGTAATAAGCTAATAAACACTCTGGTTATAAAATGTAGCACTTGGTGCTGCACTGCCAGTGACTGGGATTTGAATGAGAAGGAGTTTAATATTAAAGAGTGAACTAAAACAGAAATGTTAAAACCCAAGTTCAGTGAATCTCTGTTAAATCTACTTCACCTTATTCACAGGTCTCTGCTGACATAATTTCACAGCCTGTGCTAGACTCTCACCAGACATCCCTAAATATACAAAGTCAAACTAACTCCCAGAAGTTTTCTTCAGACAATTTCCTCATCTCCTACTCCAACCGATGGATGTCCCACATGTTTTGTCCGTTTTAAAAATGTTCAGATTTTCAGATTTGGTTTTACAGATCATTAGAATGTGCTTGTCATGAAAAGAGATATGTGGTATTGTATATTTGATGGCATTGTTTTGAAGTTAGAAGGATCCTGTTTGAAAACAGCAGTTTCCATAGGAACAGGTTTTCCAACTAGATCTTACAAGGAAAAGCATGTCATAAATAATTGGCAATGCCCTGAGGGAGCTGTTAAACACCCAAAGAAAGCCAAAAAAAGAAAAAGAAGAGAGAGACCAGAGGACAGCCACGTGGTGACATTCCATAGGGGAAAAGCAAATGCTATCTAAATACCCTAGATATCCATGAAGGTAATCAATTTAACTTTCGGATCCAAATCAATACCTGCAATGCAGTGCTGCGTTAATGCTAGCTCAGAGATGAAAGAAAAGTGGTCATCAGTGAAAGACCAGAATTGCATTCGGTATTAATAACTTTCCTCTTCAGGAGTGAATTAATGACATTGAGTTCCCTATTACATAAATTTAATAACATAACTCAAAAAAAAAAGGGGGGCATACATTATTGTTCAAAGAGTTGTATTTAAATGAAAGATTTCTCTTCAGAATTGCTGCTTAGCCACAAGGCATGTGGCAGCTGGAATGCAGGAGTCAGCCTGGTGTTGCAGCAGAGATGGAGGAAGCAGCCTAGGCCTTTTGCTCTTTCCTTTTTGGCACGGGATGTTGATTTTTAATCTTATCTCCTCCTCTTTAATCTCTAACTATAGCTACATCCCTGTTGATTTTGCATAGGGAGAGGCCTCACTTGAAATTTAAATCTATCTACATGAAGGGAACCAAAAGAAAGACCTATGACCTGTCTCTGGGAATCCTATGAATTCAGAAATGTGTATTGAAGACCTGGATCAAATATAGAAAAGGTAAAGCAGTGGTTAGACCCAGTTATTTCATGCATCGTTTTATAAGGACTCTCTTTTCGTGAATCCTGGCCCTGCTATTAGTTGAAAACTGACAAAAGGATCAGACCCTGACTCTGAATGACAAGTCCCTCCTGTCTTTCAGGCCTTCTTTGGTCCCACAGCCTTTCTAGGAGGGAGCCACTCATCTGACAAAACCCTGGAGCCTGCAACTACAAAGCCCCGTTTCGTAGTTCCCCTTACTGTAACTGAGTCAGGCTAGCTTTTTTTCCAGTTATAACTCTACTATACACTAGTTGAATTCAGCAAGAACACAAGTCAAGAAAATGGAGATCACATATTTACAGTCAAATTTTCAAAGGCTCTGAACATAAAAAGGATGCCTTCTCCTCTAAAAGGTACCAGAAGTTACTGCCCTTGGCCTCAGTTGCTCACTCTGCTATCTTCATGGGGTGGAGAATACATGTATCTTGTACAGATGCAAACTTCTGAGTTGTAATCAAAGAGATATGTTTGCTGCATAGAAAGGGTTATTAAAGCCCAAGGATTTCTGCAACAATTAGGATAACATTTTTTTTTTAGAGCCACAGAAAGGGAAGGCAAAGTAGTTCTTCCAAAATAAATAGCTTGAATTAAAATGAGAAAACAGGAGTAAGAGGAAGAGGAGAAGGAAACAGAGAAGGAAAACGTTTTACCAAATGTTCTACAGGAAGGCAGACCTTTCTTAAATCCTCCACCGTAAAACGCAGAATATATGGTAAGTGAGGATTCTCTTTTAAAGTCCAGAAGTTCAGCAATTTCAGACCATGTGGCCAAGAATTCTCTTAATGTGTTTAAATAAGTAATTAGGTAAAGCATATTCTGCTTTTAGAAAGAAGAAACCAGAACAAATCAGGACCAAGATTTAGCCACATGGGATTAAGAAAGATTTGAAAATATAAGCTATGTTATTAAAATTAACTTTAAATAATAGCAGTGTTTAGCTGTATATAGTTTTCAAACCATTTTGCCCCCGTTTACTTTGCTGGCCCCCTTGGCTTGCTGACTCCCAGAACAAGAAACCACAGCTTGCTCCCTGTGGTGAGTAATTTTATGTGTCTTCCTAACTGGGCCCTAAGTGTCCACAGATTTGTTTAAATATTATTTCTGGGTGTGTCCATGATGGTGTTTTCAGGTTAAATTAGCATTTGAATCAGGAGATTCTGAATAAAGACCATTGCCCTCTCACGTGCGTGGGGCGTCACCTACTCTCCGGAGGGCTTACATAAAACCAAAAGGTGGAGGATGAGAAAATCTGCTGTCTCTGACTGCTCAAGCTGGGACTCAGCCTCCTCCTGCCCTTAGACTGGGACTTATTCCACTAGCTTTCTTGGGTCTCCAGCTTGCAGAAATCAATTGTGTGAGCCCATTCTCTCTCTCTCTCTCTCCCTCTCTCTCTCTCTCTCTCTCTCTCTCTCACACACACACACACACACACACACACTCTGTCTGTTTTTCCCTGGGGAGCCATAATATAGTCCCATTTCTTTTTCCTATTTACTTCCACTTGTGGTTTTAAATGCTATTTATACACTGAAAACTCAAAACTGTAATGCCTAGTCCCTATTTCTCCTGCACTCTAGACTTGTACTTAACAATAATATATTCACATACACCTCATAGACATCTCAAATTTGTATCTTAAAATGGATCTAATCTCTCCCTACAAACTTGGTCTTCTTATGTTTTACATATTAATAGAAGGAAAACCATTCACCTAGATACTCAGGCCAAGAACTAGGTACTAGCCTGACTCATTTCTCTCTTAAAACATTCAGACTATCCAGAACTTTGGCTGGGTTCTGCCTTCAAGCCATGGCCAGTGTTCAGTTGCTTCCTATCACTTTTACTGTTCCTACCATAGTAGATGTTACCTGGTGAGCCCTAATAACTCACAGTTCCTTGAATTCATGCCCTTTCGTAATGTGACTTTGTCTACGCCCTTCAACAGGTAGAGTCTACTTTCCTTGCTCTTGGAAAATTATAACTTCCTTTGACCAACACTAAGTACAAAGTTACTTTTGTATATAAGTACAGGCATTATACTTTGTGTTCTGAGTTGAACTAGCCACTTTTAAAAATGAAGTCTCATTTTGACTTGAAAACATGTCTGACAAACTATAGTTATTCAGAGCCAGTATTTGCAAAAAAAAAAAAAAAAAAGTGTCACTTCCAGTATAAATGCTGACAGCATTTGATGTCAGTGATAAAATTTTTGTATAGAAGTATCAGGAATAATTTTGGAAAACTTGTATTTATAATTGTGAGGTACACAGTTTTCCAATACTTAAGGACTGTACAAATGAGAATGTGGGTAATACTAACAAATAAAATTTTTGTATACTATATAACAACACACATCTATGTTTGGATAATCTGTATAACGCAGGAACTAATCATTTCCAAATGATCAATGCATGATGTTATAAAATCATATTCAAAGTGTAAAATAGACCAATGTATGTTAGCATTACAGAATATTAAAAATACATTGATATAGTTTTAGATTTCTCTTTGCTAGTAACCTTTGGGAAACCATCACTTGTAGAATTATAGCATAGGATCAAAGAATACTTGCAATTATCTTGAAAAGCTAATAAAATATTTCTTCTTATGAAACACATATCTGTGTGAAGCTGACTTTTCCTCAAATAATCCAACCCATATAATCTATCACAGTTGACTGAATTCAGAGTAGAGATGAAAATCCAACTATTTTCTAAGATGAAAGATTTGTAATAATTGCAAGAGATGTGCATCAAAGGGATTTGCAACAATTCTAAAACTGTCACTCTAATTTATTTTGCAAATATAGCTTTTTTAAAATATATGTTATTTTGCTAACACTTAATGAGTTTATTATTACTCCAAATTAATGAATAAATGAATGTTTTAAATTTGTGTCACTTTAATTTCCAATATGTATAATAAATATTCCTTAATATAGCTCTGTAAAATGAAGTTTTCTGGTATCCTCAATAATTTTAAGATGATAAAAAAAAGTCCAGAATCAAAAATTGTAAAAATTGCTGATTTAAAGTCTTGGTATGGAGTACTAGGGAATGGGAAGTCGATAGCCTCATCTAACTTCCATACGTGGTTATCTGGGACCAGTGAAACCCCCACCCCTAGCGCACTGCTCTAACAACTGTTTGAAAATATACAAGTGTGCCATAAATGTGCCAACACCTTCCCATTTCAGGTTACCTGAACTTGTACTCTTCCTGGAACGTGCTTTTTCCAAAAATAGAGCTACCTTGCTCTTACTTCATTCAGGTGCCTACTCAGATGCCCCTTTACCAAGAATACCTTCTCTGATCACCTTGTGTATTGAAATAGTAAGTACAACCTATCGTTCTCTGTTATGTTACTCTGACTCATTTTTCTTTTATAATTTTTAATTATTATAATGAAAATTTCAAATGTACAGAAAATGGTTTAACAATCACCTCATACACTCTTCACCCAGATTTTAAAGTAGTAGGATTTGATGTATTAAAATTATCTATTTATGAATTACACTTTTCAAAATCTGGGCATCATGACATTTTACTCCTATACATCTCCATATACATTTCTAAAATATAAAGATTTTTTTCTTATTACAACTATAAGACTGTTATCACACTTACTAAAAGCAGCGATTCCTTAAAATTATCAAATTTCCCTAGCTAATACAAAATGTTGTTGTTGTGATTCTTCCTTTCCTTTTGATTATATTTTTTTAAGGTAATGCTTATAAAGTAGAGATTTTAACACCCCTAATAGCAAAAATTAAAAACAAAATAGACAATTCTAAAAGCTCTACATTATTAACAATATTAGACATTACCAGTCACTTTATTTTATACTAATGTGTAATGGTATATCTCAAATTTTGCTAATTTTCATTTCAGTGATGACCAATGACGTTCAATACATTTTCACACTTAATTATCATATATGTATCTTTCTTTGTGCAGTGAAATACTTTTTAAAGTCTTTTGCCAATTTTTGTTGCTTTTTTTTTTGTCATTTGTCAGAGGAACATCTTATGAAGATTTTATTAATGTCCTGCCTATTCATTTTCTTAAAGATGCCTTCATATGAACAGAAGTTTTGAATTTTGATATCTAGCTTATTATTTATTTTTATGATTTTTTCTGTATGCTACCTAAGAAATCTTTGCCTAACACATTAAGTCCATTCTCCTACATTTTCTTCTAGAAGCTTTATAGTTTTGCTTTTATGTTTGAGTTTATTTTCTATCGCAAATTACTTTGGATTTATGGTGCAAGGTAAGGGTGAAAATTCATTTTTCTATGTTTGAATATTCAACCATTCCCTTTGTTGGAAAGACTTTCTCTTCTCTGTTGAGTTATACTAAGACATGCACAGCTTCATTCCTGTGGTATTTGTGCCAAAAAATAATTACCTAAGTCTGTGTTTGTTTAGTCACAGAAAACGTTTAATGGGCCCAAGATGAATGTCATCTTATAAAATCTTGTACTGTTTAAGACTATCAAGGATATGATGTACAGGGAAAGACTGAGAGTTTCTTCAAATCACAAAAGACTAAAAATAAATCATGGCTGAATAAACTATGTGTATTCCTGGATGGATGGAATTCTGGAACATAAAAGATAAAAGAAAACTTTTTGGATTACTTGATAGAGTTTGACCCCATCAAGTGATCCATGGTGTCTATGGATTTGAGTGTAGTATTGTGTAAGTTTGATTTCCTAACTTAGAAATAGGTATGGGGTCAGGTATCTTGTTTTGAAATATTTAAGGACAATGGGGCATTGGGATTGCAACTTGCTCTCAAAAATAGTTTTAAAAATTGCACATGATAAGGGAATGGAGAAAGTCAGAAGATGATGGAGGATGAACCAGATGCAATGAAATATTATAATAGATGAGAAATCTGCTGGGGGGCAGGGAGGATACAGAAGTTCTTTGTCCTAAGCTTGAAACTTTTCTGTATGTCTGAAATCATTTTAAAATAAATTATTGAGGGCGGCACCTGTGGCTCAAGGAGTAGGGTGCCGGTCCCATATGCCAGAGGTGGTGGGTTCAAACCCAGCCCCGGCCAAAAACCACAAAAAAAGAAAAAAAAGAAAAAAAGAAAAAGAAATTATTGAGAAAAAACAAATCAGAGTGCTGTATGTGAAATATTGCTTTAGAATGGGATAAGCTGATTCAGAAATAATTACAAAATATTTGGAATTAATTTTGGTAGACTACATCAAGAATCATTAGGGAAAAAGTTCATATTCTTTGCCCCAGTAATCCACTTCTTGGGAGTTTATCTTAATAATAATCATATCAAAATGTATGCAGAAAAATGCATGGTAGAATTACATAAGATGGGAAAAATAAAATTTGTGAAAAGCCCTGATATTTAACAATGAGGAATAGTTTCAGTAAATCATTGTACTATGGTTTGATGAAATATAATATGAGCAGTAAAAATAAAATGTGAAGACTTTTCAGCAGATATGAAAAATGTATTTAATTTTAAGAATACAAAAATAAATATCTAAAAGTTTATAATTTAAACAATGTAATTATAAATGAACATACATACATTTATGTTTCTTCTAATGCTAGTATAATGTTTTTGTATAATAAAAATCATTTTTAAGGAAGTTCTAGTACCAAGGGACTACAAAGTCCCTAAGTGTGAAATTCCACAGAAATCAAGTAAAGACCTAGGAACAATTATCAGGAACTATTTTCATGAGTTCTATCCATTAACATAGAAGAAGATGTCAAGATGAATATGAAAAAAAATGTACACGTATGCAGAACTTGGAGATGTACATACAGATAACATCTATATTCTATTCTTAAATACTTCTTGGCCATTCTACAAAATACACATAGTGACAATGACCTAAATATCTAAATACTTGTTGTAGAGGAAAAAGACATTTTGAAAAGAAAATGCAATGTGATTTAGTGTTTAAAAGATAATGGAATATAAATTGACTTCAAGGTTTTGAACCTAGAAAATCAGCAAAAATGGTAATTTTATCTATAGTGAAAGAAAAACAATTGAAAGGGAAAATTTATGTAGGGGGTAGAATGATTAAGTTAGCCTTGGGCATGTTTCAGATAAGGTGACAACAAACTTAAGCAAAGTGTGTAAATTGGAGTATCACGGTAACATAGCTCAGAAGAGGATGGATTTATAAGTATAACTTTTGAAGATGTCAAAAATATAATTAAGGGTAGATAAAGATGATATTTTAAGACAATAACTTAAAAGCAGAGGCTGAACAGCAGAAGAAGAGCTTTCTGAATTTTTAGTTTAGACAAAAATATCTCTCTTGTAGATAGCACAGAGATAGGTCTTGGTTATTATCTAGTCTGACAATCTGTCTCTTTCAACTGGAGTTTTTAGTCCATTTTCATTTACTGTTATTGGTATGATTTGATATAGGGCTATCATTTTTGTTCCTGACTGTGTTTTTGTTCTCTCAAAACTCATATGTTGAAATGCTAACCCCCCAATGTGATGGTATTAATAGATGAGATTTTTAAAATGTAATTTAGGTCATGAGGGTGGAGCCCACATGAATGGGATTAGTGCCCTTATAAAAGATACTCCAGAGAGCTCTCTTGTTCTGTGAATGTATAACTAGGAGTCAGCTGTCTGCAACTTGGAGGAGTGTTCTCTCCAATGTCTTCAGACCTGCAGGACTTTTAGTGTCAGCTGACCTCTTCCAGCTCTCATCCCTAAAGCGGGAAATATCTGCTAGGTCTTGTGAATACTTCCTTACATATGTGCAGCTCAATTCTTGGCCAATGATATGTGAGCAACTCCTATAGACTTCTAGGTTTCCCCCTCATTCAGCTACCTTTTTGAGTATGCTGCCCAGGTCAATAGTGGGGCAATTCAGCAGTGTGGAAATTTGAACCTTTACTTCCTCAGACCAGCTCCCATAGAACTGATGTAACCATAGTTCTAATTTTTGTGTTAATTATTATTTCACTTTTTTTTTCAAATTTTGTGGTTATATATGAACAAATGTTTATATTCTTTATTTTATTCTGATTTTGAACTGACATATTTACTAAACATAGTCTGTAATTTTCTTTATAAACTAAACACTATTTTGAGATTCATACATGCTAAATGACTTCATTTTCCATAATATACTGATATGTAAATATACTATAATGTAGTTACCTGTCTTACTGCTGATGAGCATTTAGGCTGCTTCTCCTCTTATGCTATTACAAAATTCTGCTCAGTCAGAATGTCTTATGTATATCTTCAGGTATACACAGGCCTAAGTTTCCATAAGTTTTATATATCTAGAAGTAAAATTTTTGAGGTCTGTGGTATGGAAACTTTTTAATTTAAAAGAAAATTTCAAATCATTTTCCAAAAAGTTTTCTTCATTATACACGCCAAACTGTAGCCATGAAGCGTTCCCATTGCTCGATATACTTACTAATATTTAGTACTGTCAGATTTGTAAATTTTAGCCACTCCTGCAGTTAAAATCTTATTTTATTATGCATAGTTTTCCTCTCCCTGATTACTAATGAAGTTAAGCACGTTTGCATATATTTATAGGTCATGGTTATTTTCCCTAGTACAAAATGTCTATACATGCCCATTCTTCCCTACCATGTTGTCTTGTAAAAAAATTTGTTAACATTCTTTATATACAAAATTTATATATTGTGAATACTAATAATATCTTGATTATGATGTTTATCACATAGCTTCTTTCAGTTCTGGGTTTGTCTCTTTCTCTTCTTAACAGTCACTTTTGAAGATTATAAATTGTTAATTTGAATGTAACTAAATTTCTCAGTCTTTTCTTTATGGTAAGCTATTGGGGTCTTGTATAAAAATTATTCCTGGCTGGGCATGGTGGCACCTGCCTGTAATCCTAGCACTTTGGGAAGTCAAAGCAGAAGGATCACCTGAGCCTGAGAGTTTAAGGCTTCTGTGAGCTATGATCATGTCATTGAAATCTAATCCTGATGACAGACCAAGACCCTGTTTCAATAAAGGAAAAAAAAAAAAAAAAAATCTTCTGTACTCCAAGGCTGAAAGGTTTTTTCTCTCTTGGTTTTTCCTAAAGTTTTACAATTTTACCTTTCTCATGTAAGTACTTGTTCTGACTAAATTCGAGTTTTGTATATGTAATAAAATAGAAATCAATATTTGGCTTACCAGGTAGATAAACAATTTTCCCAGCATCATTTATTGAAGAGCTCTTCCTATGCTCTCTGTTCAACCACAGTAACTCATTCAGTCATCAGATTTCCATATATGAGCATGAGTCCATATATAAGCACAATATTCTGTTCCATTATGTTATTTGAGATGATGGGCCGTCTTCTGGTGCTGGTATGAGTATATTCCTACTCCCTAGAAGCTTCTTAGACTTTCTAACTTTAAATTCTACTTTCATACTCACAAAGAACAGAACTTGTTGGTCCCACATTATCCAAGCGACTATTCCAAGTCCCATAAATGTGGCAGAGAATTGGGGTCTCCACCTAGCACAAATCCAGTCACTCAGGGCTCATCTTTGTCTACCTTTGGAGAAAGTGAAGGCATTGCAAGAAAAAGGGCCTTTGCTCCAAGGAAAGATCAGAAGCATCATGCTATAGCTATTCAGAATTATACAAGAGTTTGACCAAATTCTTTCAAAAGCTGCTCATTCTAAAGCCACCAAGTAATTCTTACAATAAATTATACTTAGCTTATTAACAAGACAAAGACTTGTTCAAATGATAATGATAACACTTCAGAGGGTGCCACAGAAGGAGCATGCATACACCTATAGTCTGCATAGCCTTTCTAGAAGGCAAAGAGATAGTATTTAGCAGGCACTTTAAAAAGTTTACACCATGTGATTGAATAATTCCAAGACAATATCTTATGAGAATAATCACAGATTTATGGAAATATGTCTTAGGTCAGGTTCCACAGAAGCAGACCCCAAGGCAAGGATTTACTACAAGTGATTTATTAAGAAACTGCTCCCAAGGGAAAGTGGTAAGCCAGTGGAGGAAGGAGAAACAAGAAAAGAGAGGAAGTCAAGCAAGAGTGCAATTGCAGGGAAAGCTCAGGCAAGCTTCAACTGGATCCCCAGAAAAACTCCAGAGTTGGAGTCAGGCTTCAGTGTTGTCCATTCAGAGACAAAGTTCCTGCACAGTCATATCTGAACACCTGCCAGTCATTGTTTAAGCACTAAATTTCCCAGGCACTTAATGACACTGTTAAAACATGTGTATTATTCACAGAGTTAATTATAATAACAAAAAGAAATCAAAACAGCACTGAAACAATGTAGTTACAGTAGAACCTCTGTAAGTTGACCACCCAAGGGACTACAGACTATAACAAACTGGTCAACATTTGGAGGTGGTCAACATAAGGAATTAGGCCTACTGTACTGATACATACATGTGGTGCATGTCCAGTCAATGAAAAGTAAATCAACTGAAGGAGGTGGTCAATGTAGCAGAAGACACAAACAAATGGAAGAACGTACCATGCTCATGGTTGAGAAGAATCAACATTGTTAAAATGTCTATACTTCCCAAAGCAATCTAGAGATTCAATGCTATCCGTATTAAAAATACCAACATGTACTTTCAAGACTTGGAAAAAATAATTCCTCATTTTGTATGGAACCAGAAAATATCCCATATAGCTAAGGCAGTTCTTAGTAATAAAAACAAAGCCAGAGGCATCATCCTATAAGACTTTAGGCTGTACTACAAGGCCATAATGATCACAACAGCATGGTATTGGCACAAAAATAGAGACATAGACATCTGGAATTAAATAGAATACCAGGAAATGAAACTAATCAACAGCAAACTAATCTTCGGTAAACCAAACAAGAACCTACACTGGGGGAAAGAATCTCTATTCAATAAATGCTGCTGGGAGAACTAGATATCCACATGTAAAAGACTGAAACTGGACCCACACCATTCTCCACTCACAAAAATTGATTTAGAGATGGATAAAAGACCTAAATCCTATAGGAAACTATAAAAATCCTCAAAGAAAGCATGGGAAAAACACTTGACTTTATGAAGAAGACTTCCATGGCAACTGCAACATCAACAAAAATAAACAAATGGGACTTCATTAAACTGAAAAGCTTCTGTACAGCTAAGGAGACAACAACCAAAGCAAGTAGACAACCTACACAATGGGAAAAAATATTTGCATATTTTGAATCAGACAAAAGCTTAATAACTAAGAGCTATAGAGAACTCAAATTAATCAACATGAAAAAAAGCCAACAATCCCTTATATCAATAGGCAAGAAAGATGGATAGAACCTTTTCTAAAGAAGACAGACAAATGGCTAACATACATATGAAAAAATGCTCATCGTCCCTAATTATTAGACAAATGCAAATCAAAACCATCCTGAGATACTATACAACCCCAGTAACAATGGCCCACATCACTAAAGCTCAAAACTGCAGATGTTGGCTTGGATTTGGAGAGAAAGGAACACTTTTACACTGCTGGTGGGACTGCAAACTCATAAGCCTTTTTGGAAGGACGTACAGAGAATCGTCAAAGAACTCAAACTAGACCTCCTATTTGATCCTGCAATCCCAATACTGGGCATTTACCCAGAAAAAAAAAAATACTTTTACCACAAGGACACTTGCACTAGATTGTTTATCGTGGATCAATTTACAATCGCCAAAATGTGGAAACAGCCTAAATGCCCCACCAACCCAGGAATGGATTAACAAGCTGGAGTATATGTACACCATGGAATACTATTCAGTCATTAATAAAGGTGGACACTTTACATCTTTTGTATTAACCTGGATGGAAGTGGAATACTTTATTCTCAGTAAAGCATCATAAGAATGGAGAAGCAAGAATCCTATGTACTCAATTCTGATATGAGGACAATTAATGACGTAGTACATGATGGAGGGTAGGGGAAGGGGACAGCCGAAAGAAGGAAGGAGGGAAAGGGGGGTCACGGTGTGATATACTGTTTGGGGGCAGGACACAAATATAAGAGGGACTTCACTTAACAAATGCAAAGAAATGCAATCAATGTAACCTGGTTCTTTGTACCTTAAATGAATCCCCAACAATAAAAAAAAAAATGTGAATATGAATAGACAAATCACATCAGTCTCAATGCCAAGTCCCTTGTGAGCTAGTGTCAACTGGAAAATATCTAGAAAGTGCTTCTTTCATCTCACCCTTAATTTTAACCATCCAGTTTCTGGGTACTTACTCCCTGTTTTATGGGACAACATGTGTGCCATAGGTGTGACCTAAGACACCGTGATGATCCTAAGTGTCATGGCTCAGTATATATGTGTGTGTGAATGACATGCCTTGATTTCCTCAGATAACTCAACAAAATTGTCTTGTTTCATATACTGGAAATTGTGACTTAGCTGCATTGCCCCAGAAGGCAATGAATGGAGAGGTTTGGACAAACTGTAGAAAGTCCTGTGTGCTGGAGGGAAGAGCTAAGCTGTTTTGGACTATTGCTGGCCCCAGGAAGAGCATCTGAGCTGCCACCTCCCTTGGATGGTGTTTGCAGTTGTGACTGTGCTTCATTGCAGGAGAAGCCCTTTGGAGTCCATTGGGGTGTCACCGTGATAACACACGGTGGTGATAACAAGTGGTTATCTCCATGATCAGGACTCCTCTTTCCAAAGACCACATTTTGCCCTCTCCAATACAAATAGTTTCAAGTAAGTAAAAGCAGCACTCAAAGAAAAGAGTAAGTCATTTTGAATGATCAAATTTTAAAATTAACTTATTTCCCAAACATCCCCTAACTGAAAAATGCCCTTTCACGAAAAAAATAAATAAAAAAATAAATGCCCTTTCACGTTCGGGTGCCTCAGAATTGGTCAAATGAAATTTTTGTGTAATCTCACAATATGTGGCTGAAATTTAGATGAAGCATGAAACATTCTAGCCAACACAACTTTAAAATATATATATATGAGAAAGAGAAAATAAGATTTTTAATGGAAATGACTTCTTCAACCTTAACTATGGGATTGGCACTTTCACATTACTGTACAATCCATTTAACCTCCTTAGGCAACATAAAAGAACTTTATCATCCATGGCTTAAAACTGTTTCAAACAGACTTTTTCTCATCTCTGTTAAAAAATTGATTCCAGATTCCACTAGAATTTATAATAACATAAATATACATGGAAGATCCCATCACTTTCCTTACATTAGGATGCATTTTACTATAATAATAGTTCTCACAGTAAAGCAATATCTTAAAATCTACATGGTACTATGCATTAGCATTAAATATCACATTTTCTTTTACTGTCCCTAACAAAAAATCAGTCTTGTTTATTTTAAAGTTATTAAAGATTTTTATTCCAGAGGCATGTAGCAAGAGCATTATCCTAACTAAAGGCTGGAAATTTGCTTCAAAAGATAAACTTACTTATTCTAAAGAAATGTTTGTTTTAAATTTTTACACATTATTTCCCTTTTGTTAAGTAGATTCTATTCTTCCTTCATGTTTTCAAATGCTACTTATTTCCAAGACCCAACTCCAGTCTCACCTCAGTTGAGACTTCTGCAAGTATTTTAGCTTGGATTTGTCCTTATCTCTTCACTTATAGACAGTACCACATCATTTACTTTCTAAATGGTCTTTGTTTAATTTATATCTTATGAGTGTGTTGTTCCCAGCTAGACCATAAATTTAGAAAGGGGTAATACTGTAGTTTATATTCTTCTCTATACAAGAACCATTATAATTGAGGGAACATAGCAGGTTTAAATACCTATACATGGACTAGTAGACTGGAATATGGTCATTACTATGATTGCACATAGAATAATGTCTAACATTATCTCTTTTACGTGGAAATTATTTATTATCCAATGGGATAAATAGCCAATTAAATGAACATGTAAAATATGCTTGATAAGTAATTTTAACATGAAGGATGGACATTACCACAGGGAAACTGTGGAACTAATGCAGGATTTTTAACTAAACAATGACAAGATTTGGTTGCTTTTTTGAAAACCACCATGGCTAGAGATAGGAAAGCTACAATGATAAGCCAGGCAAGGATTTTTAGAGACATGGACTTGTCTAGTGCCAGTGGGATTATAGAAAGGCAAAGAGATTAGACAAAAACTTAGAAGGCATAACCAGTAGTCCCAATTGTGGAACATAAGAAAGAAAGGGACTTTTAAATGGCAGTTTTAGGCTTAAACAGCTGAGTAGACACATATATCATCTATGATAACTATAAGAAGAATAGCTATGGGAAGATGATGGCTTTACATTAGTCATGTTGATCCTAAAACATTAAGTATTCAAGTAGAGATATTCAGAAAAATATACTAGTCTGAATGTCAAAAGGAAAATTATTTATAGAGATGAAGATTTGGAAATCACCTGCACATAGATACTAATTATAATTTGAAATCATGGAAGCAGATGGACTTGCCCCCAAAAAACATGAACCTAAAATCCTTAAAACCCCAAGCAGTACCAAACTTAATAACTCAAATAGGATAGCAGCTCTCAAAGGGAATGGGGCAGAGAAACAAAAGAATTATTGGGGGAGTGGGATACTTTGGAAGGCACTGAAGAGAGAGTTTAAAGGAGCAGTTGAAGGAATACAATGTTAAATGCTCTCCCCTGACCGAGAAGTGGTGACATTATAAGGCCACATTACAGTTGGGGGAATGGAAGGAAGAGAAGAGAGTGACCACATCAAGTGGAGATAATTCAAATTGTCTATACTCTCTGTCTGAGACATAGACTCAGAGTTTTTCTAAGGCAAGATAAGTCCAAGTCAAGATTAAAGTTTATGCAGGAAAGGTAATTAAATATATGAAAATGTTATAAAATCCAGTTTCCAAGCATTAAGCCTAGAAATATTTGTATTCTTTTATTTAAATAAATCTAACATAGAACTGATTATTCAGAGAGTAAGAAGCAGACTAAGATGAAAAATGCATTAGATTTAATTAATAATTTTCTATTTTATCTCTGGAATGAAACCCTATGCAGGCATAGAAGCAAATTTCTTCAGGGACTATGAGAAAGGTTATCAGGCTAGGAAAATGGAATTGGACCATAGACCATGATGTCAAAAAGTTTTTTTTTCAGAATCAATAGGTGATGAAAGACTTATGAAAATCATTCAGAGACGTACTTGATCAAAACCATACAGCTTCTCAAAGAAGAAGCTTTGTAGTAAAACTAGTCAATTTTTATACACTGGTACTTGAAGCATGCCTTTCTACCACAAAAGTAATTGCCTTTCAGTTTGTAGAATATAGCAAGCTAATATTATTTTTTAAATGTATTGAATTGTAATTATTCATAATGTTCAATACAAAAGCAATATAATGGAAGTCTGTCCGCCATCTTTGTCCCTCATGCCCATGTAACTTTTGTGAGTTTCTTTTATTATTATTATTATTAAATCTTAGCTGTGTACATTAATGCGATCATGGGACACCATACACTGGTTTTATAAACAGTTTGACACATTTTCATCACACTGGTTAACATAGCCTTCCTGGCATTTTCTTAGTTATTGCATTAAGACATTTATGTTCTACATTGATTAAGTTTCACATGTACCCTTGTAAGATGCACCGCAGGTGTAATACCACCAATCACCCTCCCTCTGCCCATCTTCATCCCTCCCTCCCCTCCCTCTACCCCTTCCCCATATTCTTAGGTTATAACTGGGTTATAGCTTTCATATGAAAGCCATAAATTAGTTTCATAGTAGGGCTGAGTACATTGGATACTTTTTCTTCCATTCTTGAGATACTTTACTAAGAAGAATATGTTCCAGCTCCATCCATGTAAACATTAAAGAGGTAAAGTCTCCATCTTTCTTTAAGGCTGCATAATATTCCATGGTGTACATATACCACAGTTTATTAATCCATTCATGGATTGGTGGGCACTTAGGCTTTTTTCATGACTTAGCAATTATGAATTGGGCTACAATAAACATTCTGGTGCAAATATCTTTGTTATGATGTGATTTTTGGTCTTCTGGGTATATGCCTAGTAGAGGAATTATAGGATTGAATGGCAGATCTATTTTTAGATCTCTAAGTGTTCTCCATAAATCTTTCCAAAAGGAATGTATTAATTTGCATTCCCACTAGCAGTGTAGAAGTGTTCCCTTTTTTCCACATCCACGCCAGCGACTGTGGTCTTCGGATTTTGTGATTTGGGCTCATCTTACTGGAGTTAGATGGTATCTCAATGTAGCTTTGATTTGCATTTCTCTGATGATTAAAGATGATGAGCATTTTTTCATATGTCTGTAGGCCATGCGCCTGTCTTCTTCAGAGAAGTTTCTCTTCAAGTCCCTTGCCCAGCCTGCGATGGGATCCCTTGTTTTTTTCTTGCTGATGCGTTTGAGTTCTCTGTGGATTCTGGTTATTAAACCTTTGTCAGAGATATACCCTGCAAATATATTCTCCCATTCTGAGGGCTGTTTGCTTGCTTTACTTACTGTGTTCTTGGCTGTGCAGAAGCTTTTTAGTTTGATCAAGTCCCAGTAGTGTATTTTTGAAGCTGCTTCAATTGCCCAGAGGGTCCTCCTCATGAAATACTTGCCCAGACCAATTTCTTCAAGGGTTTTCCCTGCACTCTCTTCTAGTATTTTTATATTTTCATGACTTAAGTTTAAATCTTTAATCCAGTGAGAGTCTATCTTAGTTAATGGTGGAAGGTGTGGGTCCAGTTTCAGTCTTCTACAGGTTGCCAACCAGTTCACCCAGCACAATTTGTTAAATAGGGAATCTTTTCCCCCACTGAATGTTTTTAATTGGCTTGTCAAAGGTCAAATAACAGTAAGTAGCTGGATTCATCTCTTAGTTCTCTATTCTGTTCCAGACATCTACTTCTCTATTTTTGTGCCAGTACCATGCTGTTTTGATCACTATTGATTTATATGATAGTCTGAGGTCAGGTAGCACGATTAATCCTGCTTTGTTTTTATTTCTGAGTAATGTCTTGGCTATTCGAGGTTTTTTCTGATTCCATATAAAATGAAGTATTATTTTTTCAAGATCTTTAAAGTATGACAGTGGAGCTTTAATAGGAATTCCATTAAAATTGTATATTGCTTTGGGTAGTATGGACATTTTAACAATGTTGATTCTTCCCAGCCATGAGCATGGTATGTTTTTCCATTTGTTAACATTTTCAGCTATTTCTTTTCTTAGAGTTTCATAGTTCTCTTTATAGAGATCTTTCACAGCCTTTGTTAGATAAACTCCCAAATATTTCATCTTCTTTGGCACTACAGTGAATGGAATAGAGTTCTTAACTGTTTTTTCAGTTTGACTATTGTTGGTATATATAAAGGCTAGCGATTTATGAATGTTGATTTTTTTTTTGTATGATTATTATTATTTTATTGTTGGGGATTCACTGAGGGTAGAATAACCCAGGTTACACTGATTGCAATTGTTAGGTAAAGTCCCTCTTGCAATCATGTCTTGCCCCCATAAAGTGTGACACACACCAAGACCCCACCCCCTCCCTCCATCCCTCTTTCTACTTTCCCCCCCCATAACCTTGTCATTAATTGTCCTCATATCAAAATTGAGTACATAGGATTCATGATTCTCCATTCTTGTGATGCTTTACTAAGAATAATGTCTTCAACTTCCATCCAGGTTAATACGAAGGATGTAAAGTCTCCATTTTTTTTAATAGCTGAATAGTATTTCATGGTATACATATACCACAGCTTATTAATCCATTCCTGGGTTGGTGGGCATTTAGGCTGTTTCCACATTTTGGCGATTGTAAATTGAGCTGCAATAAACAGTCTAGTACAAGTGTCCTTATGATAAAAGGATTTTTTTCCTTCTGGGTAGATGCCCAGTAATGGGATTGCAGGATCAAATGGGAGGTCTAGCTTGAGTGCTTTGAGGTTTCTCCATACTTCCTTCCAGAAAGGCTGTACTAGTTTGCAGACCCACCAGCAGTGTAAAAGTGTTCCCTTCTCTCCACATCCATGCCAGCATCTGCAGTTTTGAGATTCTATGATGTGGGCCATTCTCACTGGGGTTAGATGATATCTCAGGGTTGTTTTGATTTGCATTTCTCTAATATAAAGAGATGAAGAACATTTTTTCATGTGTTTGTCAGCCATTCGTCTGTCATCTTTAGAGAAGGTTCTATTCATGTCTCTTGCCCATTGATATATGGGATTGTTGGCTTTTTTCATGTGGATTAATTTGAGTTCTCTATAGATCCTAGTTATCAAGCTTTTGTCTGACTGAAAATATGCAAATATCCTTTCCCATTGTGTAGGTTGTCTCTTTGCTTTGGTTATTGTCTCCTTAGCTGTACAGAAGCTTTTCAGTTTAATGAAGTCCCATTTGTTTATTTTTGTTGTTGTTGCAATTGCCATGGGAGTCTTCTTCATGAAGTCTTTCCCCAGGCCAATATCTTCCAGTGTTTTTCCTATGCTTTCTTTGAGGATTTTTATTGTTTCATGCCTTAAATTTAAGTCCTTTATACATCTTGAATCAATTTTTGTGAGTGGGGAAAGGTGTGGGTCCAGTTTCAGTCTTTTACATGTAGACATCCAGTTTTCCCAACACCATTTATTGAATAGGGAGTCTTTCCCCCAAGGTATGTTCTTGTTTGGTTTATCGAAGATGAGGTGGTTGTAAGATGTTAGTTTCATTTCTTGGTTTTCAATTCGATTCCAAGTGTCTATGTCTCTGTTTTTGTGCCAGTATCATGCTGTCTTGACCACTATGACTTTGTAGTACCGACTAAAATCTGGTATGCTGATGGGCCAGCTTTATTTTTATTACTAAAAACTGCCTTAGATATATGGGGTTTTTTCTGGTTCCATACAAAACGCAGAATCATTTTCTCCAAATCTTGAAAGTACGATGTTGGTATTTTGATAGGAATGGCATTGAATAGGTAGATTGCTTTGGGAAGTATAGACATTTTAACAATGTTGATTCTTCCCATCCATGAGCATGGTATGTTCTTCCATTTGTTAATATCCTCTGCTATTTCCTTTCTTAGAAGTTCATAGTTTTCTTTATAGAGGTCCTTCACCTCCTTTGTTAGGTATATTCCTAGGTATTTCATTTTCTTTGAAACTATGGTGAAGGGAGTTGTGTCCTTAATTAGCTTCTCATCTTGACTGTTATTGGTGTACACAAAGGCTACTGACTTGTGGACATTGATTTTATATCCTGAAACATTACTGTATTTTTTGATGACTTCTAGGAGTCTTGTGGTTGAGTCTTTGGGGTTCTCTAAGTATAAGATCATGTCGTCAGCAAAGAGGGAGAGTTGGACCTCCTCTGCTCCCATTTGGATTCCCTTCATTTCCTTGTCTTGCCTAATTGTATTGGCTAGAACTTCCAGCACTATGTTGAATAGTAAAGGTGACAGAGGACTAGCTTGTCTGGTTCCAGTTCTAAGAGGAAAAGCTTTCAGTTTTACTCCATTCAGTAAAATATTAGCTGTGGGTTTGTCATAGATAGCTTCAATCAGTTTTAGAAATGTGCCACCTATGCCTATATTCTTCAGTGTTCTAATTAGAAAAGGATGCTGGATTTTATCAAATGCTTTTTCTGCATCTATTGAGAGGATCATGTGATCTTTATTTTTGCCTCTGTTAATATGGTGGATAACGTTTATGGACTTGCGTATGTTAAACCAGCCTTGCATCCCTGGGATAAAGCCTACTTGATCACGATGAATGACTTCTTTGATGATAAGCTGTAATCTATTGGCTAGGATTTTGTTGAGAATTTTTGCATCTATATTCATGAGTGAGATTGGTCTGAAATTCTCCTTTTTGTTTGGGTCTTTTCCTGGTTTTGGTATCAGGGTGATGTTTGCTTCATAGAATGTGTTGGGGAAGATTCCTTCTTCCTCAGTTTTTTGGAATAATTCATTTATGGATATACGAACATTGAGGAAATTCACCACAACAAGACCAGCTCTACAGGAAATACTTCAACCTGTTCTGCACACTGACCACCACAATGGATCAGCAGCAAAGTAAGAACTCAGAAATTAAACGACAGAACCTAACCTCCACACTGATGCAAAAGGTAAAACTAAGCAATGGACTCTCACCAAATAAGACGAATAGAATACTACCACACTTATCAATTATCTCAATAAATGTTAATGGCTTGAATTCCGCACTGAAGAGACATAGATTGGCTGACTGGATTAAAAAACACAAGCCATCCATTTGCTGTCTGCAAGAAACACACCTGGCTTCAAAAGACAAATTAAAGCTCTGAGTCAAGGGTTTTAAGACAATTTTTCAGGCAAATGGAATTCAGAAGAAAAGAGGAGTTGCAATCTTATTTTCAGATAGATGTGGATTTAAAGCAACTAAAGTCAAAAAAGACCAAGATGGTCACTTTATATTGGTCAAGAGAAAAATACAACAAGAAGATATTTCAATTCTAAATATTTATGCACCCAGTTTAAATGCTCCCATATTCTTGAAACAGACCTTACTCAGTCTGAGCAATATGATATCTGATACCATAATAACAGGGGACTTTAACACTCCTCTTACAGAGCTGGACAGATCCTCTAAACAGAAATTAAACAAAGATATAAGAGATTTAAATGAGACCCCAGAACAACTGTGCTTGATAGACGCATATAGAACACTCCACCCCAAAGATAAAGAATATACATTCTTCTCATCACCCCATGCAACATTCTCCAAAATTGACCATATCCTGGGACACAAAACAAATATCAACAGAATCAAAATAATTGAAATTTTACCTTGTATCTTCTCAGACCATAAGGCACTAAAGGTGGAACTCAACTCTAACAAAAACGCTCCACCCCACCCAAAGGCATGGAAATTAAACAATCTTCTGTTGAATAACAGATGGGTGCAGGAAGAAATAAAACAGGAAATCATTAACTTCCTTGAACATAACAACAATGAAGACACAAGCTACCAAAACCTGTGGGATACTGCAAAAGCAGTTTTGAGAGGAAAATTCATCACTTTAGATGCCTACATTAGGAAAAAAAAAAAAAAAAAGATGAATGTTGATTTTGTAACTTGAGACGCTGCTGTATTCCTTGATCACTTCTAAGAGTTTTGTAGTAGAATCCCTGGTGTTTTCCAGATATACGATCATATCATCTGTGAAGAGTGAAAGTTTGATCTCTTCTGACCCTTTATGGATACCCTTGATTGCCTTTTCTTCCCTAATCGCGGTGGCTAAATCTTCCATTACAATGATAAAGAGCAGTGGAGACAATGGGCAGCCTTGTCTGGTTCCTGATCTGAGTGGAAATGATGTTGCATATCCTTTCAGAGACTTTTACAAAGATAAAAGTGAATGTGAATATGCAATAGTGTTTTTGTCCTTTTCCTATATCAAAAAAAGTCATATTTTCTGTTCCTCACCTTGTTTTTATCAGTATACACAGAACTTTGAAATATTTCTATATCAACATTTTCAGATATATATGAGAAGATTTGGGATAAAGAAGGCATAGTGTCTGATGATCTAATTTTCAATATTTCTCACATTACTTTTATATTTTTTCCTGTGTTTTACATTTGTGCTTTCCTCTTTTATTCTTGATAAAGTTAGGTTGTGATTTTTCTGTTTTATGATTTTTTTGAGACACAAACAAGCATATATAATACAAATATATATACATACACTTACATATACATGCATATATGTGATTTTAATGGCAATTGCACTATACATTAATTTCAGAAAGCTAACATTTTTAGACTTTTGATCTTGCCATCCCAGAACAAAGACATAATCTTATATTTGCCAAATCTTTGTCACTTAGTAAGGTTTATTTCTCTTATTTTCTCCTTACTTTTCTTATTAAAAATTTACATTTTTTTCGAATCCTCAAGTCAAAGAGTTGAATGAATTTTTTTCAGAATGGTTCAAAGCACTGTCTTATTTTGTCTTTTTTTGTTTTTACATTACATAGTTATTAAGTGAAAATGCTTTGGAGTCTGGGAGGTTGTCTTTAGATCCATATTTGGATATTTCCTAACTATGATTATGCATAAGTTATTTAATCTCTGTGGGTTTCATTTTCCTCATCTGCAATAGGAGAATGATTATAATAATAGTACTTATATCATAGTCTTGTTGTGATAATTAACTGAGTAATAGATATAATAGCCTTATAATATTCCCTGGCATAACAAGCACGTTAAAATGATGATAATGATGATGATAATGATAAAGTAGAAGAGCAGCTTGATTTGATCACCCTGGCAAGGAATGTGCAAAATGTGTGTGTTTGTGTGTTTATGTATGCTTCAATAAACATCTGCTTAAACAAATTTAATTTGCTTTCCTTTAATTGTCATAAAACTTGCTTATGACTAATTATCCTGTTGCTCAAGCCAAAGATGAAAAAAGTCCTGTAGTTTTTTCCTTAAAATATAACCCAATTGAGACTCCTGTACATCATCTCCACTGCCAACACTGTAAGATATTCCCAAAGCTATGAAGTTAACTGAAGTTAACATTTAAAAATCATTTACTATTTATTTTCTTTCCTATATGTTATAAGTTTCCTAAAAACTGATACTTTAACGATTTGTTTGGCGGATTGTTTACAGCATCTTCAAGAGTGAAGATATGTGGTTAAATGATGAAATCAGTGAAGTAAAATCTAAGTCCTATGACCTCCAGCCAAGTGGCTTTCCATAGATACAAAATGTGGTCTGATTTAATCATGATGGACATTAATTGTATTAAATCAATTTTTTCATTGACAAAAACTGCAGAAAAAAATTTATTCATTGTATTATAAATAATCACCAAGTTGTCAGCATTTAATTAAGTCACAATACCCATATATAAAAAGAAAATCCTGTCTTTAGTAATTAATTGATTCAAGCCTTACAAAATGATATATGAGGAACATAAAGCTTTTACATTTTCTTTAATTTTTACAAGAGTGGATTTATGATATAAAATATTCTAACTTATCTCTACTAATGAATGTCTTTGGAGCCTATCAAATAATAACCTGTCTTCAGTAGATTTCCTTGGTCATAAAACTTGTTCTCACTATCTTGTTAAAAGAATAACTGTATTGCTAAAGGGTTGAAGACAGAAAAGAATTTTATGAAAGCAAAGCAGAGCAAGTAATATCTCTTAAAAAATAAGCCACTTTTCCAGAAGTATAAGTTGACGTTTTTGAGTGGACTGGAGACATATAAGTGATGGGGAGTGTGGGAAATGTGGCCTACCTAACTGCCTAGAAGGCATGACAGGTAGATGAATAAAACAGCTGACCAGTAGAGTATATATCCTATGTAAAGTTATGGTCCCCACTCACCAGGAAAAAAACATGGCCAACTATGGCCAAATCTTCTAATCAAATAAACATATTTGATATAAAAATGTTAAATCTGTTGTTTTATAAGTATCCTATAAGCAAAACAAAACTGAGAGTTGGTCTGAATATGAACATGAGAGATGAATTAAATAAACAGGGAAATGTTAAAAAATTAAAAGTAATTCAGAGAGAAAGATGATCACTTTAAAAAAATCTAATTAACATAAGTAGAAAGATAAGAATATTACCTCTATAAAAAGAACAAGATGTTATTAATTTTTAAAAATCAAGAAGGAGGAGGACGGCGCCTGTGGCTCAGTCGGTAAGGCGCCGGCCCCATATACCAAGGGTGGCGGGTTCAAACCTGGCCCCAGCCAAACTGCAACCAAAAAATAGCCGGGCATTGTGGCAGGAGCCTGTAGTCCCAGCTACTCGGGAGGCTGAGGCAGGAGACTCGCTTAAGCCCAGGAGTTGGAGGTTGCTGTGAGCTGTGTGAGGCCATGGCACTCTACCGAGGGCCATAAAGTGAGAATCTGTCTCTACAAAAAAAAAAAAAAAAAAAAAAAATCAAGAAGGAGCCTTTGAAATGAAAAACATAATAGTCAAAATTGAAAAATTAATTGTGTGGAAAAAATCAATTGAATGAATGGAGAATAAAGTCAAAATAATCTTTTGGGTATTATAACAAAAAGGCAATAAGAAAGAGTTAGAAGAAGTTAGAACAGATGTTAGAAATGAGTTTTCAGTTTGAAAGAGCCACCGAATGTTCAACAGAATACATTTTAAAAGATCTACATGGCAGTACGTTTTCAGAATAGGAGGAGATGAAGTAGAAGAAATGGAGGGGGAGGGTAAGAGAGAGATAAATGTTGAGGTTATCCAAAAAGAAGTTATGATATTTATGAACCATGGAATCTATGCAGAGGAAAGATAGAACTGAAGACCGTAAGTTGTCATGGAAGCAAATAGAAAACTTCTGTGTCTCAAAGCCTCAATTCTCTCTCTTAAATTCCAAAATGATTCTCATCACTCTATTAGCATGTTTACCTGAATATTCTGCAGTATCTTAAGCAGTATTTCCAAAAAGAAACCAACACTGTCCCTACACATTCTTCTCCTTGTAAAATTCCTCTTGCAATTAATGGCGTACAATCCAGAACCAGAAAATTATAATTCTTATCCTCCAACTAAAATGCACTAAATATTTACAAAGTACATTTTCCCTGTATCATCTCAGAGATTGCCTTAGTTAAGGTTCCATCAATCTTTACCGGTATCTCATAATAGCCTTCTATCACTTCCCTACTTCTAATTTCTTATTATTTTAATATATCTTCTGCATTGATTTTGTTATTTTCCAACAAAAATCATTAAATATTCTCTGTATTCCCATAGAATAATGTTCATCATGGCTAGTAAAATGTTTAAACAGAGTTTCAATCCATCTTTGAAGCTTCATTTCCTATTGTTCTAATCCCTGTAAATGACTTCACTTTACCTAATGTACACTTTCTCAGATCCATGACTAACTAAAATACCCCAAAGCAATTAGGGCTGGGAAATTGATTCAGAAATCAATCCACATATTCTATAAAGGGACATATCTTAAGATTCATGAATTAAATCACTGAACTGATATCTATTTGACCAGAGTCGCTCTGTGTATTTCTCACAGTAGCTCTGGATTTGGGGATGATTATTGCCACTTCACAGATGAAGAAAATTATTCTCATGAAAGTTAATAAATCTAATCAAGGTCATAAAGTAGTATGATCATAAAGCATAAATTATATAGAAGCCGTGTTAACCAAAGTTCCATGGAAATTAAAAGCCTGTTTTTCACAGAGGCCATGATCCTTACCAAGATAATCCTAAGAAATCCACTAATAAATCGTTCATCAAAGTGGCAAGATAAGGCAGTATACCAAAATCAATTGTTCATGCACTATCAATGAACAATCTGAAAATAAAATGAAGAAAACAGACCACTTATAATAGCATCAAAAAATAAAATATTTAGGGTTAAACTTAATAGAAAAAGTGAAAGACTTGTACACTGCAAATAAAGAGAACATGACTGAAATAAAACACCATGGAATACTATGCAGCCTTAAAGAAAAATGGAGACTTTACCTCTTTCCTGTTTACATGGATGGAGCTGGAACATATTCTTCTTAGTAAAGTATCTCAAGAATGGAAGAAAAAGTATCCAATGTACTCAGCCCTACTATGAAACTAATTTATGGCTTTCACATGAAAGCTATAACCCAGTTACAACCTAAGAATAGGGGGAAGGTGGAAAAGGAGGGGAGGGAGGGGGGAGGTGGGCAGAGGGAAGGGGATTGGTGGGATTACACCTGCGGTGCATCTTACAAGGGTATATGTGAAACTTAGTAAATGTGGAATGTAAATGTCTTAGCACAATAACTATGAAAATGCCAGGTAGGCTATGTTAACCAGAGTGATGAAAATGTGTCAAATGGTGCCCCATGATCACATTAATGTACACAGCTGTGATTTAATAAAAAAAATAAAAAAATTATAAAAATAAAATAAAATAAAAAAATAAATGGAAAGGCATTCTATGTTCATGAAAAAACAACATTATTAAGATAGCAGCACTCCTCAACATGATTTGCAGATTCAGTGCAATCTCGATCAAAATTCCAGCTGCCTTTTCAGAAATTGATAAAATGATACTAAAATCCATATAGAAATGTAGAGAACTAAGAATAGTCAAAACAATTCTGAAAAAGAGTAAAATTACAGAACACACATTTGAAGATTCAAAACTTACTACAGAGTTACTATAATCCAAGCTATGGTACTAGCATCAGGATAGACATAGCTCAGAAATAAACCCTCACATTTATGGTTAATTAAATTCCTTTTTTTTGAAATATCATTCTTATTTTTTAATTTTTGTATTTCAGATTAATATGAGGATACAAATGATTAGGGTACATTTTTGCATTTGTTAGGTAAAGATCCAGTGAGTTGCAGTTGACCCCTTTACCCAGGGAATATGCTGTATACCCTTACATTGTGCCCATTAAGCGAGAACACATTCATTGCCCTCCCTCCTCTCCTCTCCCCTTACCCGCCCCCCACCACCTTGAATTCAACTGTGGTTTTCTTCTGTGTGGGCATATAGTTATTTATCTATTTGTTTCACATTAGTAGTTCATATATTGACTACTTGATTTTCCATTCTTGTGATACTTTACCATGAAGAATGTTCTTCAGCTCCACACAAGTAAATAGAAAAGGTGTAAAGTCCCATTTTCTTTCTTTTCTTTCTTTTTTTTTTTTTATGACCAAATGGTATTCTCTGGTAAACATATACCAAGGTTTATTAATCCATTCATGTGTTGATGGGCACTTGGGTTGATTCCACATCTTGACAATTGTGAATAGAGCTGTGATAAACATTCTAGTGCAAATGTCCTCATGCTAAAATGTTTTGTTTTTTTTTCCTTCTGGGTAGATACCGAGTAATGGGATAATGGGATCAAATGGTAGGTTTACTTCTAGCTCTTTGAGGATTTTCCATATTTCTTTCATAGAGGCACTATTAGTTTGCAATCTCACTAGCAGTATAAAAGTGTTCCGTTTACTCCACATCCACCCCAGCTTTGGGACTTAGTGATGTGGGCTATTCTCACCGGGGTTAGATGATATCTCAGGGTGGTTTTGACTCACATTATTCAGATGATTAGGAATGATGAGCATTTTTTCATGTGCTTGTTGGCCATTCTTCTATCTTCAGAGAAGATTCTGTTCAGGTTTCTTGCCCTCTTATAAATGGGCTTGTTTGATCTCTTCTGATTGATTAGTGTGAGTTCTCTGTAGACTCTAGTTATCAGCCCTTTTTCAGGGTCATAGAATGGAAGTACCTTCTCCCTTTCTGAAGATTGTCTGTCAGTTTTTATTGTTGTACTCTTAGCAGTAAAGAAGCTTTTTACCTTGATCATGTCTCATTTATTTATTTTTGGTATTGCCACGATCACCAAAGGGGTCTTCTTCATAAAATCTTTTACCAGGCCAATATTGTCAAAAAATTTTCCCATACTTCCTTCTAGAATTTTTAACATTTCTTGTTTTAAATTTAAATCTTTTATCCAATGACAGTCAATTTTTATAAGTGGTGAGAGGTGAGGGTTGGTCTTCTACATGTGGCTAACCAGTTCTCCCAGCACCATTTATTAAATGGGAATTTTTTCCCCAGTGTATGCTTTTGTTTGGTTTACTGAAAATTATATAGCAATATGTGGTTGGTTTCGTCTCTAGGTTCTCTATTCTATTCCATAGATCTGTATCTCTGTTTTTATGCCAGTACCATGTTGTTTTGAGCACTGTAGACTTGTAGTATAGCCTAAAGTCTGATAATGTTATACTTCCAGATTTATTTTTGTTTCTTAGAATTTTATTGGCTAGTCAGTGCTTTTTGGTTCCATATAAAACAAAGTACTATTTTTTCAAGTTCTTCAAAGTATGACATTGGTAGTTTGATGGGGATTGCATTAAATCTGTAGATAGTTTTGGGTATTGGACATTTTAACAATGTTGATTCTTCCCAGCATGAAAGCATTTCCACTTAGAACTGGAGTCAGGCAAGGATGTCCACTATCACCACTGCTATTCGCCATAATAGTGGAAATTCTAGATAATTCAATCAGGTAAAAGAAGGCTATCAAGGGTATTCACATGGGAAAAGAGGAGGCTGAATTCTTGCTCTTTGCTGATTATATGAGCTTATACTTAGAAAACCATAGGAATGGTTCAACCACAAGGCTCCTGGAAGTGATTAAGGAATACAGTAATGTCTCAGGATGCAAAATCAATGTCCACACATCAATAGCCATACACCAGGAACATTCAAGCTGAGAATCAAATAAAAAACAAAATACCCTTCACAGTAGCTTCAAAGAAAATGAAATACCTAGGAATATACCTATCAAAAGACATGAAGAATATCTACAGAGAGAACAAGAAAACCCTGAGAAAAGAAATAGCAGAAGATGTTAATAAATAGAAAAACATACCATGCTCATAGCTGGGAAGGGTCAACTGATTTTCAACAAAAGCTCCAAGATAAGTTAATGATGAAAGAATAGTCTTCTCAAAAATTGGTTCTGAGAGATTACAAAATTCAAAAAAGAATGAATCATCTCTACCTCATACTATATACAAAAGTTAACTCAAATAGGTCAAAAACCTAAAAATAAGAGTTTAAATTATGAAAGTCTTAGAAGAAAGCATAGGCGTAAATCTTCAAGGCCTTGGATTAGGAAATAATTTCTTAGATGTAACGCCAAAAGTACAAACAAGAAAAGAAAAAAATTTCATCAAAAGTTAAAAACGTTTGTGTTCCAAAGGATACTATCAGAAAGGAAAAAGACAATCCCCAGAATTGGAAACAATATTTGCAAATCAAATATCTAGTTTGGGACATAAATTGAAAATATATAAAGAACTCTTACAACTCAGTAATAAAAAGACAGATAACCCAATTTGAAGCTGAGCAAAGACTTTTAATAGCCATTTATCCAAAGAAGATGGACAAGTAGCCAAAAAGCACATGATAACACATGCACTCAACATCGTCAGTTATTAGGGAAATGAAAAAAAAACAAAACCACAGTGAGGTGCAACTTTACAGGATGGCTGTAATAACAATAATAAGTAAAGCAGAGGGCGGCGCCTGTGGCTCGGTCGGTAGGGCGCCGGCCCCATATACCGAGGGTGGCGGGTTCAAGCCCGGCCCTGGCCAAACTGCAACCAAAAAAATAGCCGGGCGTTGTGGCAGGCGCCTGTAGTCCCAGCTACTCGGGAGGCTGAGGCAAGAGAATCACTTAAGCCCAGGAGTTGGAGGTTGCTGTGAGCTGTGTGAGGCCATGGCACTCTACCGAGGGCCATAAAGTGAGACTCTGTCTCTACAAAAAAAAAATAATAATAATAAGTAAAGCAGAGAATAACAATTGTCAATAAGGATGTGAAGAAACTGAAACCCTCCACATTTTACATTTTTATATTATTGATTTACATTGCCGATGGGAATGTAAAATGATATGGCTGTTTTAGAAAACAGTTTAATAACTCTTCAGAAAACTAAACACACGATTACCATATGACCCAGAAATTCCACTCCTCATTATACATCTGAGAGAGTCAAAAACATAAAAACCACACAAAAACTTACATATAATCATTATAAAATTATTCATAATTATTAATTATTGATAATGGCAAAAATAATTATTCATTATTCACAATGGCCAAGGGATGAAAACAATGCAAATGTCCATAAATGATGGATGGATGCACAAAATGTGGTATATCCCTATAATTAAATATTATTTGCCAGTTGAATGAAGTCCTGATAGCGCTGCAACAAGAGTGATCCTTGAAGACATTTTGCTCAATGGAAAAAGCTAGACACAAAAGGCACATATTGTATGATCCCCCTTACACGGAATGTCCAAAAATAGCAAATCCATAGAGGCCAAAAAGTAGGTTAGTAGTTGCCAAAGGCTTGGGGTAGGAGGTAAAGAATAGGGAGTGATTTATAACGGGTTTCTCTTGGGGATGATAAAAAATGTTCTATAACTACGTAACAGTGATGGTTGCATAACTTTGTGAATATACTATAAGTCACCAAATTGCATAATTTAATAGAGTGAATTTTATGGTATATGAATTGTACCTCAATTTTTTTTTAAATGATCATTTGGTTCAGGGTATGACCATTCTACTAGTGAGCCAACATTTAGGACTAAAAACAAGGACTTTGTTGGAAATTCCTAAGAGGGCATGATTATGGGAAATAAAAGTTTTTAGTATCTGAATCTAATCAAAACAAACAAAAATTTGCCTCTGCTTTCAGAGTTCAAAAGTACACCAAGCAGAGGGAGCATCCATGGGAGGGTGGAGCCCTGGGAAAAAGGACCGTTGCTTTCTGTGGTAATGTCAGATGCTGGAGAATATATAGGTCAAACTTGAGAAAATACAAACAAAGCCCTTTCACTTTAACTTTTAGACCAAGTAGTTCTAAAATTAGTATTACTTAAGAATCACCCAAGAAACTTTTGAAAGTGTTCCACTCTCCTCCGTACTATTATGCCAGAGCTACTGATTCTATCCATCCAATAGGGGCTGGGAATTTGCATTTAAAAGACTCCCAGGAGGGTCTAACGTGTAGCCAGGTTCCACACATGTCCCTGCAGGCAACAGCTGTTTTGAGAGTCCTGATAAGTAATGAGGAGGCTCTGCATTAAAGCAGATGCAATGAAGGCGTAAACTAAGGAAGGAGATTAAAAGGACATGATAGCGGCCTAGCACAACCCATTCCATAAACTCATTCTTTCAACATACTTTTATGAAGTACCTGCTCTGTATGTTGAAAGAATGAGTTTACGGAATGAGTTTGAGCATGTGATAGTATCAGCATGCTTTTAGGTGCCAGACACGGACTTACACATATTCATTGGTATAAATGAGTTCCTCATGGGGTCATCATCCCCATTTTAGAGACATGGACACTGCAGTGCAAGGACGGAAGCTCACTCAGTCACATGCTACAGCTGGGGGGGTCAAGGAGATGAAACCAGATTGAAACTAATCAGTCTGGTTCTTGCTAGAGCCTCTAGTGAAGTCAATGCTCTTCTTAGCCAAAAATCTCATTTTAATTAGTTTCCCCCCCTCTGCCTTCTATACTCAATATTTATTCTAGAGCAGATACCCTTCACTTGAGATCTACAGATGAATTTCAGGAAGTCCACTGAATTTTTAAAATGATGTAGAAACTTTATGGCTATGTGCTTAGTTGAATTTTTTTTGAAAGAAAATCCATAACTTCAGTAAAACAAGTCCATGTACAAAAATCTTTTGAAAAATCTCCTTTTTGCAGCCATTTAACCTCTTTAGTCACATGTATGATGAAGCTCGTAGGAGAAATCTTCCCATACATGAGTGTGGTCACGATGCCGTAGACTGGAAGCCTCGGCTCCCTCAGGACGCAGAAGCCTTTCTGCACACTGAGCGCCAGGCAGAAGCCTTTCTGCACACTGCTTCAGCCTTCACGCTGTCCCTGAGGCCTCCCAACACAGGGAAAAGCATGGTCTGTTACTTTGCCACATTACTAAAGGTTTGCTTGTCTCTAAGCAAATTATTACTAAAATTTCATGAATTTACTAACGTGTCTGAAAGTGACTTTTCTGACACCCTTGGGTCACATCCCCCATATTCACTCTGCTCTCTAGTGGAGCAGCGTATCTGCCCACCATTCCCACTGACTTCAAAGACGGTTCTTTCCTGGAATGAGCCTCTCAGCCTGAGAGGACCACCTTAGTCGGTCCTGGAGTATTTCTGTGGTGTCTGCTTTTCCCAAGAGGGAAGTGTTTCTAATAAGAGTATCCCAGTCTTCCAAGACAAAGTTCTAATTTCAGAATGCTACCCAGTTAGGTTTAATTTTTAAAGAGAATTTCTTAGTAGTTGTTCTTAGTAGTATTTAGTATCGTTGCCTATCTTGAGGGTAGGGGGAAGAAAGAAAAAAAGAGATGTTTTAAAGGCAGGCCTGGTACTTACAGCAGGTTTAAAAATGTGGTTCACAGACCACTGGCATCAGAATCACCAAGGGTGATTGTTGAAAACTGTAGATTTATGGACTCCACACACACATTCTGAGCTGAACACAGCATTGTTTCCAAGCTTTCCATGTGATTCAGATGCAATCTGAAGGTAGCTTAGACGGCTGAGTGCATCCAAAGCTGGATTTCACAGTGAAGTAATGAAATTGTGGAATGCTATATCAGATTTCCAGAGATCATCCAGCCAAGCTGCTAGTTCCCCTTCATTTCCATGCAACCTCAGAGGCAAAGGGACTGACGCAGACTAGAGGCTGACACTGGGGTGGTCCCCTACACCATGTGGCTTTCAGAGTCACTAACCAAATCCCCCCTAGAAGGGAAGCCTGTGGGTTGGAGAGCCCGGCTTATACTTTTGCACACTCCTGACCTCCTTGAAGCAGCTTTAGCAGCATAAGATTTTCAAACCAAGGGGCTCTATTAGGGTAAACATATTTTAAGAGCTTATGAGAAAAAAAAAAAAAAGGTTTCAGAGGCAAAGAGATGAAAGAAAGAACTGTTTTTAAATCCTCCTCCTTGTACCATTTCACTCACAGCTATTTACCCTGGACTGAACTCAGAAATGAAAGTGGGGAAGAAAAACACTTGTGTAGCTACATAATGTGGAAGTGCCCTCCCTTACGTTCCCCAATGGCCAAATCTTACTTTGATCTCCTTAGTTTTCAATCAGTTCTTCAAATAGTCTTCTAACTCAATCTTTTCAGTCCTCTGACTCTCTCAAAGGCTTAACTTCCAGCTAACCCCCAGATGGCCTCAACCCCAGAATCACCCACAGCCCCCATTTTAATGACTCATCCCAACATGTACAGTCTCCCACAGCACAGCAGCCCTCAGGCTCTGCTCATCCTCTCCGAGGAGCAGCCGGTTCAGAGACCTCCTTTGTTTTTAGTCTCCACGGCAATTAAAGAGGGGACTAAAGGGCCATTTTGGGAATGGAACAGTGCTTTTCGGGGGCAAGCAAGCCGGAAGAGAGTGCTCACTTTTTTCTAATTTGCTCCCATAGGTCTGCCACAGAGTGCATGTGTTGAAGTCACAACCTTCTTAATAGTAACCAAAGTTAACTCTGATTCTAAAAAATAGCTCCATTCTGCCATGTGTTCACCGTGCAGCTAGTCCTGTGTTCACTGCTTTGAATGCAGTAAGCCATTTAATTCTCCCAGTAATGTAGTGAGTTGGACTCCAGTGGTTATCCCCCATTTTAAAGGTGAAAAAACTGAGGCTTAGAAGGGTTAAGTGACTCAGTTAAAATGTCACACAGATAACATATTCATTGAAGAAGCAACTGAGATTCAAATTCCGAACTGTATGATTCCATAGTGCAAACTATTTAACAGGATTAGGTTCATTTTTGTATCAGATAATATGGTTTTGCCTGCAAATAATAAAATACCTTAGATAAGATGGGGTCATTAATTCAAATACCAAAAGACTAGAGTTACATATTTCCAGTATTAATAAAATTGTGAGTTCTCTAGGGCCTGCATGGGGGCTCATGCCTGTCATCCCTGCTACTTGAGAAACTGAAGTAGGGGATCACTGGAGCCCAGGAGTTTGAGCTATGATCATGCCACCATATACCAGCAGGGATACAGAGTGAGAGCCTATCTCAAAATAAATAAATAAATTGTGAGCTCTCCCATGTCAGGGCTCTGGATCATGTTTTCTGATAACGTTCTTGCCTTTATCCTCAGGATTATAAGATGACAGCCACATGGTCAAACACCATTTCTTCAATGAAAACCTTCAAAGGCAGAAAATAAATGAGAAGGGTGTTTCTTCCTACTTGGGTCTATTTTTAATAGTAAGAAAAATATTTCCCAGAGTTCCCCCATGGACCTGCCTTCTAAATCGTGGACTGGACCTGGTCCATGCCTTCCCTTCCTTTAGTTGACTATTGGTAAAGGAGAATAGGCTTACCTTGCCTTGTTTAGAACACAACCTGAGAAAGAGCTCATCTACCGTGGGCACATCGCTATCCACTTGAATTGTCAAAAAACCCTGTTAACAGAGAATGAGAGAGCAAATGGCTATTGGATAGATAACCAACAGTGTCTCCTACAGACCTTCTCTTTTAATTTTGTCCTTTTCTTCTCCTGGATTCTCCAGATTTCCTTTCACCTATTCAGAGTGCTGAATCTCCAGTCCGGTATGAAAATGCACCAGGTATTCTATACTTTTGTAACCAATGAGAAAAAAAATCTAACTATAAAAATAGAGTATTTAATCAAGTGGAAAATATGTGAGCCAAATGATAAACATTACTATTATTCTCAAATAATTATAATATAGGGCTTAAAAGTTAAATTATCTTTCAACTTATGATATTTTTACTCTATTTCACATAATCCTTTTTATGAATGTTTCGAAGATCTTCTATTTTCTCTCATAAACTTCTTTCTTAAAATTTCTTGACAATCAACCTTACCTTTGCATTGTACACATGACAACAGTTATTTATGGATGAGAGAAGTTATAATTTTTTCTGTTACCACATATTTTCTTTTTTTTTTCTTTTTTGTAGAGACAGAGTCTCACTGTACCACCCTCAGGTAGAGTGCCATGGCGTCACACGGCTCACAGCAACCTCTAACTCTTGGGCTTACGCGATTCTCTTGCCTCAGCCTCCCGAGCAGATGGGACCACAGGCGCCCGCCACAACGCCTGGCTATTTTTTTGTTGCAGTTTGGCTGGGGCTGGGTTTGAACCCGCCACCCCTGGCATATGGGGCCGGCGCCCTACTCACTGAGCCACAGGCGCCTCCCTGTTACCACATATTTTCTAAACCATCTGAATACTTCCACCAAGAAATGTCATTTTTCTGTTATCCTCCAAAATATTGTCACAAAACATAAATTTACCTTATTAATTGGGAATTTACTTGATTAGTTAATTCATCACATTGAGACATTCTGATTCTACGTGTTAGATAACTGGGGTGTTCTAAGTAAGAAGTCCATCTTACCTAGGTGTAATTTCTTCCTCTCTCTTTATCACCCTATCTTGTACAGCAAATCTCTTTGCCCCACTGGAACCACTTGAGAGTGAAGAAGCTTCTGTCATCTTTCCTCTCTCACAGTCCTGTTTAATCATGGTCATGCAGCTCCTTAATGCTGTTTCCCCAAACTAAGAATCAGGATGAGAGGGGCAGGTGGGCAGCTGGTAGGAGCAGCGGTGAAGGAAGAGTAGCAATCAGAATAGAGGATCTGAGAGATCCAGAAGGGGTGGGCAGAGAACTTCCACCTAAGGGCTGATGAAACTTGGTGTTTATTTGCTCCGGCCTGTAGATTCTCCTCTCACTGACCATGGATAACTCATCTCCAAATGGCACTCAGTACTTTTGAACACTACTACCCCCAATTCAATACTGCTAGCCAATCTATTACTAAACTAGAAACTCTGCAGGGTAAGCTACTTTGTTTTCTGAAAAATTCATATAAAGAAAGAAGAAAAGAAAGAAAGTGTATAAAAATAAAGAGATTATAAAGTGTATAAATAAAAAGATTCCATTACTTGCAACTCTTTTAGTTTCAAGTAAATGAAACCCATATTACAATTATGTATTAAGCAATAAGACTCAGACAACAACAAGAAAAAAAATGTTACCTGGATTCTTGCTCACCATCCAGTTTCTACTTTTCTCTGCATACAAGCCTCATTAGCCCATATTGATGATGAACTTGGTACAAAAACTCACAGCTTTATCAACAGAGGAAGGATTGCCCCCCTGCCCCCCCCCATTTTCTCTAGTTTCAACTTCTGTAAGTTTCCAGGCCCAGTCTGAGTCATGAGCCTAGTCTTCCATAGAAAAAATAATGCAGAGGAAGCAGAATATCTGGGATCTGGTGGTCTCAGCAGCGCTATAGCGCTATTTCTCCCCTGGAGGGGAGCAGGAGAAGGAGTCCTTAGTAGATGAGGTGTGACAAAAGAAAGTATGATAGGTGCTCTACAAGCAGTGTCTGGAGGCAATGGGGAAAGGGTTCTATTCCCCAACTATTACTTTAAACTCGGGGGGATTTCAGGTCTTTAAAATATATAAGTATGTATAAATAAATTCAGATTACATAACCAAAAACTGACAACAAATCTGATATAAGGAAACAAAGATAATAAATGCAAAGTTAAAGCAATAAAAATCAGTACTTATTCTTTTAATCTTAGCATAGACATGTCATATTTTAATTAAACTTGTTATATTTGCTGCAAATGAACTTCGAATGCCTATAGACCACCAACAGTAACTTAAAAATATATATGTATGTAGTTGTATTTAGATGTGTTGCATTTACTTGCATTTAGATTGCTGTAGTTACATTTGAAATAACCTTCCAAGATTTGAGATATGGACACATACTCAAAAATTTATAAAATTTATTTTTGCAGGCACTGAAAACTCAAAGTAACTTAAAAAAAAGCATCTTGCTTGTTTCTATCATAAATGGCGATAAGTTTTGGAGGTGGCAACAGCTCCAACCTAGAGTGATTTGAAATTTTCATTGCTGGCTTGGATTCTGATTGATAAAGAAATACATTTACTCTCTGCCTGCCCCCTGTCACTCTCTTGGTACCTTTACAAACATTTCCTTCAGTATCTCTCCCATTTGTTTAATAAGTTTACTTAGGCATAGCTAAAATTTTACATACCTTTATACTGAAAATGAAAGAGAAAATGTTATTTCTTTTTACAGTAATAGGTCATACATTATTGGCTAAAGTTGTTAGTAACTAAAAACAGTATCCAATATAGTGATTTAAGCAGAAAGGGATTTATTAAAGAGTATTAAGTAGCATACAGATTTTTTGGCAAGGCCACAGAGACAGATTTGTGTTACAGGCAGCCAGGAGAAAGGCTCATCTAGAACACAGTTTATCCTAGCAGAAAATTGCTGAGACAACCACAACCTGGCAGCTAGGACACTCGGACTTGACACTTGAACTTATACCAAACCTGCCCGAGAAGAGCCAAATGTCTCTGTTACCATGCATTCAAGAAAGGCTGATGTTATCACATGTCTCAACCTTACTCCTCAACTCAGCCTGGGAGAACCTTGGCCACATCTAGGACCTGAGCTTCATTGGAGTCACAGAGGTGTGCAGAGGCATGCTAAAAGAAGGTTAGGAAAGATCTCGAACAAACCAACCCAAAGTGTCTGCCTCATATTCTGCGCAATTTTCTAGCAACTTTCTCTCTTCCAATATGATGTTTTACTTACCAATATAATGTTTTTCTAAATCAATACACAATAGATCTGTGTGATGCCTCATTGTACTTGTCCACTTGACTAAGTTATACTACCTAGTTATTTCATCAAACACTAATGAAGACACTGCTGTGAAGGTATTTTGTAGATGTGCTTAACATCTAAAATAAGTCAACTTTTAATAAAGGCAATTACCTTCTATAATGTTGGTGAGATGTATCCAATCAGTTGAAGACCTTATATCAAAAATGTCAATAACATATGATTTTTGGTCTCCCGGATATATACCTAGTAGAGGAATTGTAGGATTGAATGGCAGGTCTATTTTTAGATCCTTAAGTGTTCTCCAAACATCTTTCAAAAAAGAACGTATTAGTTTGCATTCCCACCAGCAGTGTAGAAGTGTATCCAGAAGACCAAAAATCACATTATAACAAAGATATTTGTACCAGAATGTTTATTGCAGCCCAATTCATAACTGCTAAGTCATGAAAGAAGTCCAAGTGCCCATCAACCCACGAATGTATTAATAAATTATGGTATATGTACATCATGGAATATTATGCAGCCTTAAAAAAGATGGAGATTTTACCTCTTTTGTGTTTACATGGATGGAGCTAGAACATATTCTTCTTAGCAAAGTATCTCAAGAATGGAAGAAAATGTATGCAATGTACTCAGCTCTACTATGAAACCAGGTTATAGCTTTCATATGAAAGTTATAACCCAATTATAGCCCAAGAATATGGGGAAAGAGGATAAGGTAGAGGAGAGGCAGGGGGAGGATGGGTAGAGGGAGGATGATTGGTAGGACCACACCTATGGTGCATCTTACAAGGGTACATGTGAAATTTACTAAATGTAGAATATATAAATTAGCACATTGTACCCCATGATTGCATTAATGTACACAGCTATGATTTAATAATAAAAAATAAAGAAAAAAATGTCAATAACAAATTTTCACCATAATAAATTAACTCCAACATCTCAGGTGCATAGCATATTAAGTGCTTATTTCTTGATCATGTAAATCTGTCTGCCCTCCTTCACTATATCTATGCCATCTGGGACTCGTGGTCCCCAAGGCCTATTGGGCCAGGGTAAAAGAATGATGAGTAGTTGCTTCTCTTAGAATTGTCTTCATACACTCTTTGCTTACATTCATTGGCCAAAGGTAGTCATGTGGCCCCAATCTAATTACAAAAGAATTTTGAAAATATGAAAGAGAATATGGATATTTAAAGCTAACAGTACAAACTTCCATTACCAAAGGACATTTAACTAAACATGTTAAATATTTGTTTCTTTTTAAAAAAATTGTTAGGAAGGAAGGGAAATAGGGAGGGAGGGAGAGAGAGAATACAGCTTTAACTATCCTAATTATGGGATATTTTAAGTATAAATATATATGTAGTATTTATCATTTGCAGTAAATATGACAAGTCTAATTAAAACATGAGGGAGGAAGGGAAGCAAGGAGGGAGGGAAGGAGGAAGAGAGGAAGGAAGGAGGAAAAGAAGGGAAAGAAGGAGAGAAAGAGGAAAAGAGGGATGGAGGATCTTCATAATCTGATGATTCTATTTTCATAGGATATACTCCTAAATAGAATAATGGGACAAACTATATTCAGAGTTTAAACTTAATATATACCTGAAAAGTAATTTGTTAAAATGTATAACAATTACATTCCTAGCATGGAAAGTGCTTTTTTTTGCAAACCCTTACCATCACTGGATGTTGCTAACATTTTAATTTTTTTAACTAAAAATATTTTCAAGTTATAAGTTTTGGGGTTATTTAGGTTTAACATTTTTTCAAATATTTGTTTATATTTCTCCTCTAGAATTGCCTGTTCATATAACTTGCTCATTTCTCTTTTCAATGGTATAACATTTTCTTATTTTTAGATAATAATATTATTTATTCTATAGGAATTGACCCTTTGCCTATTATTTTGTTGAAAATATATTTTTTGCTGTCATGCTGTTTGTTTATGTCACCTCTTGCAGTCCAAATTTTATTTTTATCTTCTCAAATTCATTGTGTTTTTTTTTTTCCTCTCTATGGTATAATCCTGTTTTATTTAGGAAATGCAGTCAAAACTGAAAGTTACAAAAAATATTCTCCTATGGTATCTTCAAATGTACTTTTTTTAAGACAAGCATGAAACAACATTTATTGAGTAAGAGAATGATAGGTTAACAGATTAAGAAAGCTTACAAAACAGAATACATTTGCCATAGACAGCCTCCATTACCAGCAAATATGTTATATTTTATTTTTCTAATTTTTTCATTCACCCATAATTTACTTTTATGTTGTATGAGTTGAATATCACACTTTATTTTCTTCCCAATCAATGGTCAAATAGTAAAAAAACATTTATCAAAGAAGCCATTCTTTCCTCTGCAGAATGGAATGAAGTATCTAAGACATATTAAATTCCTACAGCTGTTCAAACTCATTTTGATCCTTCTGTTTACTTCTGTTCCTCTACTTGTTTATTATTATTTTTAATCAGTGTATTTATTGACAATTTTAATACTTAGGGCAGGAAAAATCCCCTTCTATTGCATACTTTTTCAGTATTTTCTTAGCAATGATCAACATGGTTCGTTACTGAGGTACTCATCTTCATCTCTACAGTTTCTCCTGCCTCTCTCCCCTTCTGCTCTATATGTTGAGATCTTTACATCCGTGGTTTGCTTCACCCTGAATCTCTCGCCTCCTGTTTCCATTTGTATTTGGCCAATGAAAGGCACCGACAGGAGATCAAAGTGCTGACTTGGCATTTGTCCCCTGAGCTCTTTCCCACCAGGACTTCCAGTCTTTCCTGGCTTCTTTCCTGCAGGCCACAGCTCTCCAGGGCTTTTCTCCTACAGCTGTAGCTGGAACTCTCTGGTGGCAACACCCTCCCTTTCATATTTAGGCCTGGGCATGGCACTGAGAGTCCCAGGGGACTTCACTGTCTCCACTGGGTCCCTCTTCACCCAAACGTCTATTTACTCAACTATCCTCCATTAGTCCTTTTTGATGTGCCATCTGTTTTCTGCCAGAAAGTTAATGACATATAAGGAACTGGAGAATTGAACTCAAGAGATAGCACTGGAATTATTCTTGAAAAGATGTTGAATGCACATAATAATTTTGAAAGGAATTACATGTTTGTTAATACACCTTCCTATTGGGAACATGATACTCTTCACTTTGACTTTTGGTGAATGTTTTTTCCTTAAGCAGTTTTCTTTTTTCTTTTTTTTAACATCCTTGTTAGTCTATTCCTAGAAAATTTATGATTAATGTTGCTACTAAGACTAGAATAATTTTTTTTTAATTTCTATTCTAAGATTTTTGATACTGTAAAGGAAAGTAATTAAATTGTATATTTATCATGTATTTAGGAAACTTACCATATTCTCTAACTATTTATAGTAGTTATTTTCTCTCTCATGGTAGTTTCTAGGTATACAAACAAATCATAATTTTGCTTCTTGTCTTCAAATATTAATACCATTTGTTTTGTTCTCTTCTGTCACATGATCTAGAAATGCAAAATAAAATCAAAAAGTTACTTGCAGGAAGCATTTATCTTCTTTAATAGATTTTTGTATTAATAAAATATTTCATCACTCATTAGGACTTTTCTTCCTTTTTTCTAGAAAATTATTTTTACCTTTTTTATTTGCAATTTTTTTTTTTTACTTAAAATCAGTTATTTTAATTAAATTATTTACCAGCATCTATTAATACTAATTTTTTTCTGGATAATTTATTATTGTAAATTATATACCAAGATTGTAATTTTGACACATTCTTGCATTTCTGGAATAAACTCTCTGGCCACAGATATTTATTATTTTAAAACATTGCTGAATTCTACATGCTAAAATCATAATTAGGATATTTTAAGCTATATTCACTAGATTAGATCTTGTCCTGTCCTTCAAGCTTCTAATCTGTTCACATTTATTGTGAAAGTGATATATTCACTCTCATACTTAGTTAACTTTACATTAATGTTTTTATTACGTTCTTTCCTTTTCTTATTTTTCTTATTCTCACTGGCTTCAACAAGAATATTATTGTTCTGTTTATTTATATTTTTATATTTTAATTACCAATAAGTCGGAAATAGTAATGAATACTAATGTGTCTCTGATTGCAAGTTTAATAGCATGGATTTTCAACTGTCATCTTAAAACCCATATTTCTCTTTTATTTTATTAAACTAATAGTACTTTGACTACTTTCCACAATGATAGAACCTCAAGAATATTTTACTCTCCTACTCCCTAGCATCATTTCCTTATCCTAGATTTTTCCAAAATAACATGGAAGTATAATTTCACATTATTTTCAGTTTTCCTTAGAGTTTACCTTTTCTTTTCTTAATGTACTTTCTTAATACTAATATCACAATTTGTAATCACTTTATCTTCATCTACCTAGGGTTATCTATGTATTTTGCTAGATTTGTTGTATTCTTTATATTCCACCTGTTTTATATCTCTATTTAAATTTACTGTTTTTATGCTGAAGTATATCCTTAAGTCATTTTGAATGGAAACATTGGTAGAGTACTTTGAGTTTCTATAGACCCCTTCACATCTCCTTGTTTGTCATATGAATGACAACTTTTCAGAGAGTGGGATTTTATACAACAGTGTCCCCTCTCCCACAAGTCTATAAATAGCATTTCACCATCAAATTTACTCCTTTTCTGCTATATGTGAACTTTTCCATCTGTCTGAAAATATATATGTGTTTTTCCTCTATCTACAGAGGCCAGAAATTTCACAAAGATATGTCCAGATATGCATCTTTCTCATCACTTCTGACTGCCTGGCATTTGGTACCCTTTGTTCTTTTTTCAAATCGGGGAACCACAAATTGCTGCTTTGGTTATTGATTCCATCTCCATCTGCTCCTTTTTCTTCTTCCAGAATGCCTATTATTTACATATTGTTTCTGCTGGACTGTCCTCTACGTCTCTTATCTTTTCAGTTGTGATATACATTTCTTAGCGTGTCTCCTTTGTGTTGAAAGATACAGTTCCTCCATTTGGCCTTCTGATCACAAACTCAGATGTTAGTAGTACTGATTCTGTTTTCACTTTTTGTGTGAAGCCCCACCATCTGGAGGCCCTGGCTTCAGGTTTTCAGCTTTGCCTCCTTCCTGAGCTTTTTCTTTACTGGCTGCTGTCAGAAAGTGAAAGTTTCCTCAGTAGGTGCTTTCCCCCCAGCTCCTCAGCAGCAGTGCACCATCAAGCAGTGAAAGATGAGATATTGTCTCCGCCAGCAGATGGGAGGTGACAGGGATGAGTCGCCACTCTCTACTGAGGGTGAGCCAGGAAGCTTCTCCAGTGTAGAGGAACATTCTACCCTAGCTATGTGGAAAAAAAGTAATTTCACCATATCTGCTCATTTCCCACAGACAACTGTTGTCAGCAGGAAAAGTATTTCTTTTAGGGATGCACATAGCAAGAGGACAGATTGGTTCTGCCTGCCTTAGTTGAGGTGCTCACCTGAGCTACCCATGACTCAGAAGTTCTCAAGATGGACTTTGCTGCATTAAAATGACTAGGTCCTCCATCATCTCAGCATTGACAACTGTAGTGCCCTCAACTTGCATCTTCTCATCAATGAATCTGATCTCAGAGATGACATATAGAATCTCCAGATTTTTCATTTCTAGGCCAGACTTAGGCTAGTAGCCCAGGGCCCCAGCAGAAGAAGGTCGTGAGGATCAGGTCATTTTCACATATTAATGTTTATTGTGCTTGGGAGGGATTATTACTCACTAAAAAAATTATTCTTTTTGTACAAAGTTCAAATATTTGAGAAATATACAATGGACTAATGGAATATTGCTATAATTCCCCTTCCCTTTCTACCCCAGTCCAGCCTTGACCTAAATCACCATTAGCAATTTGGCGTGATTTTCTTTTAGATTCTCTTTCTATGCATCTACTAGTATGGTAAACATAAAATTTATAATCAAAATTCCAAATATACAAAACAAAAGTAAATTATCTTTACTGATATAAACAGTTCATACCCAACTCTGAAACCTCAGCCTACCTAATGTGCATGTTTTCCTCTGTCAATTTCTAGGTTGAATATGTTGGTTTCCTGATGGACTCAGGTTTCTGACTCCATCACATGCTAGTTCAATGCCCATCACCAGGCTTTTCTCCACCTCTGCTTCTGTTCTGACTTGTTCTCGTTCAGTACCAAAAGAAATACTTTTCTTGCTGACAATAGTTGTGTGAATTTTGCAAATTTAGAAAATCCCTGCTGCCCACTAGGGTTCAAAGGAAGAACAGATTGCGTTTTAGACTCAGGCCATTGTTAGGCAACAGGACTCAGCAGATCTGTCCTTCCCATATGTCTTCACACTTCTAGAGCTTCTTCCACTTTCAGTACAGTTGGAAATGCAGGATATCCCCTACACAAAGATTCTTGGAAATTTCCACCATGCAGCCTGACAAGCCGTAACATGGGCTGTCTGCTCCTCACCGCTGTGTGGGATCGTGATTTCCTCCTCACTCTGTGCTTCTACAAGTTCTTGGCAAGCTTCCTGGCTCTTCCCTCTGTTAATTCTCTACCATATTCAGGGGCAATTTTATTTCTCTCTACTCCTTTCCTATCTCCTCCTTCTCCACAGCCATTCAGCCATAGCCATTTTTTCCATCCTTTCACATTTCTATTGTCTTTGGGTACCTCAACTAGGTCTCCACTTATAGAATCATACAGATTTTCCTTCTCTTGGAGCTTCTGAAATGATAAGGGAAAGTCTGGTTTTCTTTTTCCCCTACTCCCACTGTCTGTATGTGTGCATGTGTGTGTGTGTGTTAGGAGTGAAGATAGAAAAACAACCCACTTAAACACTCTGTTGTATACCAGTTTCCCCTCCTTTTCTGCCAAATTCAGTCACCTTCTTTCCAAGCTTTACAAATATTTTTCCTTTCACACTACAAAAGAAGAATAAAACTAACAGTTGTCATAAGAAATCATTGGCATCAAAGTATTTGTCCATCACACATTAAAACTTTTACATACCAATAAAGTGTACCAACATCTTATTATTGCACTCTAAGATGTTCTGGGATTCCTGGGTGTATTAGCTGTTCACCTCATCTACATTATACTGAATATGCAATATACTCATACTGAAAAATTGTTCATAGTTTATTTGAAATTCAAATTTACCTGGGTGTCCAATATTTCATTAGGAATACCTACAATAATTTCCTTCAAAGGGCTAGTCAGCCTCATGACTGGTCTGCCTCGATAATTAGCATATTACTCTACAGAATAAAAATCCCAAAATTCCAACCTTTCTTTCCTACCATAACTTTACGGTTCTCAGAATTCTAGTTTGGTAATTAGGCATTTATCTCTTTGTTTTTCAGTACCTTTTTTAAATAAATTTTCTATTTTTGAGTTGAGCTCCGGGAGATGGTTGACATGAATTGCCCACCATGTCTGAAAACATTAGTCCTCTTGTTTATTTTTGAACCTGTCCCATACCATGGTCTACAAATTGTCATGGAGTTGTTACCCAGGTGATCTCAAAGGTTTTATTTTTAACCAAAATCACTATCCTACAAACAAAGTGAAGTTATGGGTCTTACCCCAGCCCCTGCAGCGTCTATAAAGCTTCCTAATTGAAGAAGGGGGATTCCAAGGACCTAGTTTGTGAAGCAGCCAATCTCAAAGAGATGAGTGACCTCTGAAGTGGACTACTTAGACCTCCTCAAGTGGGTTTTAAAGCTTTGAACCCCCCACCCCCACCCTCCTCACACACACACACACACACATGCACACACATACAAATGAAGCTTCTTCTCTCTTTTTCCCACAATGTTTCACTAATGATGAGAATCTGAGGACTCCTCAAGTTTCTGGTAAAGTATGATTTTTTTCGAGTAAGACCTGTTCTAGCTAGGCCTAGACTTCAAGCTGCACTCCACATGCACACTAATGTCCCCGTATATCCTTCAAGTAATGTTAGGCATTCAGCCATAGAAACAAAGAACATCCTGTTATAAAGCCATGTTCAATTCCAAAGTTGCACCCTGTAAACTTCTAGCTAATGTCTACAGACTGGTAACATTTCAAGAGTATAAACACAGTCCATTTACAGTAAGAAAACACTATACCTCCTATGTTGCAATTTAATATCTTTGTGAAATCTTCTTATGTAAGCGCATATAGTCTTATCTTGTTCCTTTTAATATATGTAGTGTTCAATTACATTAACATGCCACAGTGTCTTTGATGTTATTTTAAAATTAACAAGGCTTTTTGTGTAGTATTGTGGGAAAACAGTCTTACTACATATATTTAATTTAATAAAATCATGTAACTGAGAAAAATGTTGTGTGGTTTTTTTTAGTCCCCCAAATTAATATCTGGGCAGAGTTAGGCATTGGCAGCCCAGACTCAGCTTTATCAGCATTCACACTGACATTACATCCTGGCCACACTACAAATCAACACAGGCTACACGTATCTGGAAGCTTGTGGATTGTTGCATTATTCACATTCCCTGTGGTAGCTACGATAAAATGTAATGATTTCTTTCAAGTTGGCTTTCCCAGATCTTTACCCTAAGTGATAATGGTACCTTACGTTCCACAGGGAGAATAGAAATATTTGAGCAGAATTTTCCTCACTTTCCTTTAATGCAAACTCTGACCTAAAACATTCTCATCCTTTTGGCTCATTCCTTGCCTCAGACAAAGATATGTCTTTTGCCCATCTGGACTCCAAGAGATACTTGGATGCCACATGAGTACCCAAATAAATGTATTTGGTACACAGAGGATTAGACCACATGTACATTTAACAAGGATGCCTGACCTGGTAGGTAGGAAATGGAAGGAAAATGTGCAATAATAGGAGAAAGGGTGGAAAGACGTACAATATATTAACAACACTACACCTACAACTTTTCAGTTTTGTTTACATGTGCCCCAACACGGTTTGCAGTTATATTTTTATTTCAAAATATTAGTGGGGGACAGAAGGGTTTTTATTACATGGATACCCTGAATAATGCTTAAGTCAGGGCTTTTGGTTTCCCCATAACCAGAATAATGTTCATTGTACCCAACAGCTAACTTCCTAATTACACACATTCCCATCTTGATCTCTCTTGTCCTTTACTTTGTTTGGCCCCGATGTGTACCCATTATTTAGCTCCCACTCTTGGTGAGAACATATGATGCTTGGTTTTTCATTTCTGAGATACTTCTCTTAAGATCATGGTCTCCAATTCCATCCAATTTGCTGCAAATGACATCATTTCATCCCTTTTCATAGTTAAGTAGTGCTCCATGGAGTATATATACCACATAATTCTTTATCTACACATGAATCATGAGTGCTGAGGTTAATTCCACATCTTTGCAACTGTGAATTGTTCTGCAATAAACTTCTGAGTGCAGGTATATTTTTTATAAAATGACTTCATTTCCTATGGGTAAATAGCCAGTAGTGGGATTGCTGGGTTGAATGGCAAGTACATTTCTTTCTTTGAAGAATCGCCATATTATTTTTCGTAGAGGTTGTACTAATTTGTAGTCCCACCAATGGAGTACAGTTGTTCCTTTTTCTCTACATGCATACCAGCATGTTTTTGTTTTTGTTTTTTTTTAACTTTTTAATAATGGTTATTCTGGTAGAGGTTGGGTGGTACCTCATCACAGTTTTAATTTGCATTTCCCTGATGATTAGTGATGTTGAACACTTGTTTGGCCATTAGTCTATCTTCTTTCAAAAAACTTCTGTTCATGTGTTTTGCCCACTTTTTAAGTGCGTGTTTGTTGATTTTTTTTCTGATTTGTTTGAGTTCTTGGTATATTCTGGTTATTAAAACCTTCATGGGATATACAGCTTACAATTATTTTCTCCCATTCTGTAGATTATCTATTTGCTCTGTTGATTATTTCCTTAGCAGAAGCCTTCTAATTTGATCAAATTTAATTTATTTATTTTGTCATTGCTATAACTGTCATTGAAGTTTTAGTCATAATTTTTTTCCCTTTGGCTAATATCCAGAAGAGTTTTTTCTACATTTTCTTCTAGAATTCTTATGGTATCATGCCTTACATTTAAGTCTTTCCTTCATTCTGGATTAATTTTTGCAGTGGATAGAGGTAAGGATTCTGTTTCATTCTTCTGCAGGTGGCTATCCTATATTCCCAGCACCATTTGCAGAACAGGATTCCTTTTCCAAAATGTATTGTGTCTGCTTTGTCAAAAACCAGTGGCTATATGTGGATGGTTTTATATCTTGGTTTTATGCTCTGTTCCATTGGTCTAGGTCTCTATTTTTATGCCAATACCATGCTGTTTGGGTTACTATAGTCTTGTAGTATAGCTTGAAGCCAGGTGATGTGATGCCTCCAGATTTTTTCTTTTGGCTTAAGGTTATTTAAGGCTGTTTATTTGGTTATTTGGGGCTGTTTTCTGGTTTCAAACTAAATGTAGAATTATTTCTTCTAGGTCTATGAAATATGATGTTGGCATTTTGAAGGGGATGGCACTGAATCTATAAATCACTTTGGGCCATACAAACAGTTTAATGATGTTCATTTTACCAACCAATGAGCAGAGAATATTTTTCCATTTGCGTGTCATGTGTGATTTTTTTTATCAATGTTTTGTAATTCTTGTAGAGATCTTTCACCTCCTTGGTTAAATATATTTCTAGGTATTTCATTTTCTTTGTAGCTATTGTGAATATTGTTTAATCTTTTATTTCACTCTTGGCTTGATATTATTAATAGGCGCCTGTGGCTCAGTGAGTAGGGCGCTGGCCCCATATGCCGAGGGTGGCGGGTTCAAACCCAGCCCCGGCCAAACTGCAACCAAAAAATAGCCGGGCGTTGTGGCGGGCGCCTGTAGTCCCAGCTGCTCGGGAGGCTGAGGCAAGAGAATCGTGTAAGCCCAAGAGTTAAGAGGTTGCTGTGAGCCGTGTGACGTCATGGCACTCTACCAAGGGCGGTACAGTGAGACCCTGTCTCTACAAAAAAAAAAAAATAAATAAATGCTACTAATTTGTGTATTTTGGTTATATAACCTAGACTTTTTGGAATTTATTTATCAATTCTAGGAGACTTTTGGTGTAGTCTTTAAAGTTTCTAGACATAAGATAATAGGGTCAGCAAACAAGGATACTTTGACCTCCTTTTTCCTGATATGGATGCTCTTTATTTCATTTTCTTGCAATTGCTTTGGCTAGGACTTCCAATACTGTGTTGAAATGTGGTGACAGTGGGTACTCGTGTTTTGTTCCAGTTCTTAGTGAGAATGCTTTCAAAATTTCCCCATTCAGTACAATGTTGGCTGTGCATTTGTCATATATGCCCTTTATAATTTTGAGGTCATTGGTTAAGGATTTTTATCATGAAAAGGTGCTAGATTTATCAAATGCTTTTTCTGCATCTTTTGAGATAATCATATAGTCTTTTTTGTTTGTTTGTTTCTCTTTATGTGTTGAATGATGTTTATTGATTTTCATACGTTAAACAATCATTGCATCCCTGACATGAAACTCAATTGATCATGCTGGATTGACTTTAATGTGCTGTTGAATTCGCTTTGCTAGTAACTTTTTATTATTTTTTATTAAATCATAACTTTGTACATTGATGCATTTATGGGGTTCAGAGTACAGCTTCGATGTACAATGTGAAATGCTTACATGAACTAAGTAACACATCCATCACAATTTACTCATTTCTTAATAGTTTTAAAATGTACCATTGCATCATGCACATTAGGTGAGGTCCCCCCAAATACCCTCATTCTACCCCAACATTCTCCTTCCCCTCTCCTCTCTCTCATCTTCACTTCTACTTTCAGGACTATAGTTATGTTTTGCCATTCATATGAATGTGTAGATGATTACATATTGATTTAATAGTAGTAATGAGTACATTAGATAATTTTTTTTTCCATTCTTGAGCTCCTTTACTAAGAAAAATATATTCCAGCTCCATCCAGGTAAACATAAAAGATGTGAAGTCTCCATCCTTTTTATGGCTGCATAGTATTCCATTGTATACTTATACCACAATTTGTTAATCCATTCATGACTGGATGGGCACATGGGCTGTTTCCATGATCTTGGCAATTATGAATTGGGCTGCAATAAATATTCTGGTGCAAATGTCTTTGTTGTAAAGTAATTTTTGATCATCTGGGTATATACCTAATAGAGGAATTTCAGGATTGAATGGTAGTTCTACTTTTAGTTCCTTGAGTTTCTCCAAACTTCCTTCCAAAAAGGTTCTATTAGCTTGCATTCCCACCAGCAGTGTAGAAGTGTTCTCTTCTCTCCACATCCATGATAACACCTGTAGTTTTGGGTTTTTGTGATGTGGGCTAATCTTACTGGAGTTAGATGATATCTCAAAGTGGTTTTGATTTGCATTTCTCAGATGATGAGCATTATTCATGTGTTTGTAGGCCATGCACCTGTCTTCATCAGAGAATTTTTAGTTCAAGTCTCTTGCCCATGTAGAAATGGGGTTATTTGTTCTTTTCTTATTGATTAGTTTCAGTTCTCTGTAGATTCTAGTTACCAGACCTTTGTCAGAAGCATAACTTGCAAAAATCTTCTCCCATTCTGAAGGTTGTGTGTTTGCTTTACTTACTGTGCTCTTGGCTATGCAAAAGCTTTTTAGTTTGATCAGATCCCAGTAATGTATTTTTGGTGTTGCTTCGATTGCCCAGGGGGGTCCTCCTCATAAAATATTCTCCCAGACCAATTTCTTCAAGTGGTTTCCCCATACTCTCTTCTAGTATTTTTATAGTTTCATATCTTAAGTTTAAATCTTTTATCCAGTGAGAGTCAATTTTTGTTAATGGTGAAAGGTGTGGGTCCATTTTCAGTCTTCTAAAGGTTGCAAGCTAGTTTACCAGCACCATTGGTTTAATAGGGAATCTTTCTCCCAATGTATATTTTTCACAGGCTTGTCAAAGATCACAAATGATGATAAGTAGCTGGGTTCATCTTTTGGTTCTCTATCCTGTTCCATAAATCTACTCTCTATTTTTGTGCCAGTACCATGCTGCTTTGATCAATATAGATTTATAGTATACCCTGAAGTCTGGTAATATGATACTGCCTGGTTTGTTTTTATTTCTGAGTAATGTATTTGCTATTTAAGATGTTTTCTGATTCCATATAAAATGAAGTACTATTTTTTCAAGTTCTTTAAAGTATGGCAATGGTATTTTAATAGGGATTTTATTAAATCTGTAGATTGCTTTGGGTAGTATAAACATTTGACAATGTTGATTCTTCCCAGCCATGAGCATGGTATGATTTTCCATTTGTTAACATCTTCAGCTATTTATTTTCTCAGAGTTTTATAGTTCTCTTTATAGAGATCTTTCACATCCTTTGTTAGGTAAATTCCCAGATGTTTCATCTTGTTTGGCACTATTGTAAAAGGAATAGAGTCCTGGACTACTTTTTCAGTTTCATTATTGTTAGCATATATAAAAGCTACTGGCTTGTAAGTACTGATTTTTGTATCCTGAGATGCTGCTGTATTCCTTGATCACATCTAAGAGTTTTGAAGTTGAGTCCCTGGGATTTTCCAGGTATAGGATCATATTGTCAACAAAGAGTAAGAGATTGATCTCCTCTGACCCTATTTGGATACACTTCATCGCCTTCACTTATCTGATTGAGATGGCTAAGACTTCCATTACTATGTTGAATAGCAGTGGAGACAGTGGGCATCCTTGCCTCATTCCTGATCTGAGTGAAGATGTTTTCAATTTTACACCAATCAATATGATACTTGCTGTGGGTTTACTGTAGATGGCCTCTATCAGTTTAAGAAATGTTCCTTTTATGCCTATTTTCTTAAGTATTCTGATCATGAAAGGATGCTGGATATTATCAAAGGCTTTTTCTGCATCAATTGAGAGAATCATATGGTCTATGTTTTTTATTTTATTCATGTGATGTATTATATTTATAGATTTGTGTATGTTGAACCAACCCAGTAACCCTGGAATAAAGCCAACTTCACCATGGTGTATAATTTTTTTGATATGTTGTTGAATTCTGTTTGCTAAGATCTTATTGAATATTTTTGCATCGATATTCATTAATGATACTGGTCTTTAATTTTCTTTCTTTGTTGGATCCTTTCCTGGTTTGGGTATCAGGGTGATTTTTGCTTCATAGAACGTGTTGGGAAGTATTCCCTCTTTTTCTATGCTTTGGAAAACGTTGTAGAATATAGGTACTAGTTCCTCTTGAAAGGTTTGCTAGAATTCAGATGTGAAGCCATCTGGTCCCAGACTTTTCTTTTTTGGGAGATTTCGTATTGTTAATGCTATTTCAGTGATTGATATAGGTCTATTCAAGATTTCTAATTCTTTCTGGTTGAGTCTAGGAAGGTGGTGTTGGTATTGGTCCATTTCCTTCAGATTTTCATATTACTGGGAATAGAGATTTTTGTAATAATAATTGAGGATTTTTTGAATTTCTGAAGTGTCTGTTGTTATTTGTCCTTTATCATTTCTGATAGACAATATTAAAGATTTTACTTTTCTATTTCTGGTTAGGTTGGCCAAAGGTTTATCAATTTTGTTAATCTTTTCAAAAAAAACCCAACTTTTTGTTTTGTTGATCTTCTGAATGATTCTTTTGTTTTCAATTTCATTTTAATTCTGCTATAATTTGGGTTATTTCTTTCCTTCTGCTGGGTTTGGAGTTGGAATATTCTTCCTTTTCCAGTTGCTTGTGATGATCCATTAAGTTGTTGTCTTCCTCTCTGTTTTCTTGATGAAGGTTTCCAATGCTACAAATTTCCCTCTAAGGACTGCCTTTGCAGTATCCCACGGGTTTTGATAATTTGTGCCTTTGTTATAATTTGTTCCAAAAATTTGGTGATTTCCTTCTTAATCTTGTTTTGACCCAGCTATCATTCAGCCTAAGATTATTTAGTTTCCATGACTTTGAGTATGAGGATTCCTGTTGCTGTTGAGTTCAAGTTTTATTCCATTGTGGTCTGAGAAGATACAAGGAATAATTTCTATACTTTTAAATTTGCTGAGGTTATATTTATGTGCTAGGATATGATCTATTTTGGAGGATGACCTGTGTGTTGATGAGAAAAATGTATATTCAATTTTATTAGGGTGAAATATTCTGTAGAGGTCTCTGAAGTCCATTTGTTCTAGGGTCAGGTTTAAGTCTCATATTTCTTTGTTTAGGTTCTTCTTGGAGGATCTATCCAAAACTGTCAAAGGGGTGTTTAAATCTCCAACTATTATAGTACAGGAAGATATCAATTTGTTTATATCCATTAGGGTCTGCTTTATGAATTGAGGAGCATTCTGGTAGGGTGCATAAATGTTAATTCTTGAAATCTCTTCATGTTGGAAGATTTCCCTTGAAAAATATGTAGTGACCTTCCTTATCTTTATCTTTGCTGGTTTAAAGCCAATTGTGTCTGCTACTAAAATTGCAACCCCTGCTTTTTTCTGGTTTCCATTTGCCTGTATTATACAACTCCATCCCTTCACCCTGAGTCTATTTTTATCCTTTAATGTAAGGTGAGATTCTTGTATACAGCAGATATCCTGTCTGAGTTTATGTATCCAGTCAGTCAGCCTGTGCCTCTTTAGAGGGCAATTTAAACCATTTACATTGAGAGACTTGTTAAGCCTGGTTGTGTTTTGGGTGTCATGATTTTCATATGTCCAGTGGATATTTTTAATCCTTTTACCACAGTAGAACTTGGGTTTTGTTCAAAAATTTATGGGTGAGTTTACTTTGGAGGTAGAGCATTATGCTGGTCATTGTGGAGGATGGGTCTGAGTATATCCTGGAGAGCTGGTTTAGTTATGGCAAATTTCTTCAATATGACTATGTCATTAAAGTATTTGATTTTTCCATCACAAATGAGACTCAGTTTAGCTAGATACAGGTTCCTGGGCTGGAATTTGTTTTGTTTTAGGAGATTGAAGATTGATGATCTTCTTTAGGCTTGAAACATTTTGGCTGAAAGATCTGCAGTCATTCTGATACTTCTCCCTTTTTAGGTGATGGTTTTCTTACATCTGGCTGCTTGCAGGGATTTTCTCCTTCGTCTTAACTTTGGCAAAGTTAATCACAATGTGTCTTGGAGATGCTTTATTTGGATTGAGTCTTGCTAGGGTTCTGAAACTGTCTGCTAACTGAAGTTCTGTATCTCTTGTAATGCTTGGGAAATTCACCTCCAAAATCTCTTGGTGTAGAGCACTGTCCCTCAGACCATTGGAGGGCTGGACTATAGTTTAAAAAAAAAAACACACAATGAACAAATTCCTATGCACATCGCATATATCTTATTTTGAAGTAAAAGAAAAAAAATAAAACAGGAACAAATACAATCACACCGCCTCATATGGCCTGCAGGCTGCAGTTTGAGGACCCCTGGCATAGAGCATCTGTGCCTTTAGGACCATCCTCTTCTCTTTCAGGAATTCCTATAAGACGAATATTTGATCTTCTGGAGGAATCCCACAACTCTCTCAGGGAATGATCAGTTTGTCTCCCTCTTTGAGTGTTTGGGAACATTCAAAAGCTTTGTGTCAGTTTCAGAGATCCTTTCTTCTGCCTGGTAAACTCCGTTACTGAGGGATTCTACTGTATTTTGGAGCTTCTCAATGTTTTCATTTCCTTGAGCTCTGCTATCTCTTTTCTCATTATGTCCATATCGTTGGTGACTTGGGCTTTGAATTCATTAATTTCTTGAGACAACATTAGAACTACTCTTTGGAATTCAATTTCTATCTTTTCTTCCATTGTATTTATCTTATTTGCAATCCATATTCTGAATTCAATTTCTGACATTCCTGCCATTTGTTTATGCATGGCATCTTCAGTTGTATCTCCTTTGTCATTTCTTGGGAGAGGTGATGTACTCTAGTTATTCATGTTGCCAGAGTTCTTCTGTTGGGTCCACACCATGTTTATTTTCCACCATTTGGTTATTAGAACTGGTAGGGTCAGATTGAATTGGGATTCCCAGGTAGTAAAGATAGCCCCTTTCCAAAGCACTAGGCTTTGCAATTGTGGCTCATCTCCTATAACGTTACAAAGGTACCTTCAGAGTTTTGGCCAGAGATTCTGAGGACCTACTTGGTGAGATAGTGCAACCTAGCTCTGTTTTGATATAAGTCAACCTCTATCCTACCCTAAGAAACCACAGTATTATGTTTAAATCTCAACTGTGAAGAAATACAAACAGCTGTGGCATCCAGCCCCCACCCTTCAGTTCTTTTCCGCTACAGAACTTCAAAGGTCAACCTCAGAATGTCCCCAAGTGGACATCCCCAGACCCAGGTTCCAATTAAATTGTCTCAGGCAATGCAAACCCTGCTCAACAGAGAGGGATTCAAGGGTCTCCAACAGCACAATTGGAGCCAGGGAGACTCACTCCCACCTGCCAGACTCAGTCCACACTGTTGTCCACTTCTCTGCTCACAGGCCCAATGGAGCCAGGGGCCATGCTCCCACCCACCAGTCTCAGTCCACACCCAGCTAGCCTCTGCTTGCCAGACCAGTTGGAGTCAGGGCACCATGCCCTCACCTGCAAGTCTCAGTCCACTGCCTGGCAAGCCTCTGTTCACAGGCTCTGTTGGAGTCAGGCCGCCAGGCCCAACCCACAGGTCTCAGTCCTCACCTAGTAAGCTTCTGCTCACCAGCCCTGCTGGAGACAGGGGACCAAGCCCTAGCCCTTAGGTCCTTATTCACACCCAGTAAGGCACTACTCAAGGGTTCTGTTGCAATCAGGGGACCACGCCCTTGCTCTCAGGTCTCAGTCCACGCCTAGCAAGCCTCTGCTCACAGATCCAGCAGGGGCTGGGGTCCAAAGCTGTCTGCTGAACTCATTCCACAAGGGGCAACCACTCTCCCACTGTGCATGCCATCAGACCCGAGGGTTCTGTACCCCATCCTGCCAGACATAGCCCGAACCACGGGTCAACACCACCACTGGCCAGGCATAGTCATAACCAGGGGATTGCTCCTCCTCCTTCTCAGTGTCCCTTTCTTCCCACACCCTCTTTCTTCCCCATTAGTCACAGATTCTGTCCTGATGGTTGGTAGTCCACACTATGCCCATATCTCTCAGGACAAGACCAAACACTTTGTGCTCTGCAGAGGGCAGAACTTCAGACCACCATGGAGGGAGAAAAGGGTGGACTGGGAGTTTGGACTGTGGGGGGAAATATCTGTTCGATTTTATGCCTGGTGAGGTGGTGTCTAGGTTCATAAGTGGGACCTCCCTGGAAAAAGAGACCTGGAGTTTAGTGGTTCTCTGCAGCAAGGCAAAATGAAAGGTCTTTTGTTAACCTGCTTGTTCATAGATAGCCTGTGGCAGGCCTCCTACTTGGGGGAGAGGTCTTCCATCCTCTAGTCGATAGGCTTTGTACTTGTAACTTTTTCTTGAATGTTCTTCCTTGGAGTTACAGCTTGCCAAACTTCCTTCTTGGCTCAGCTCCCCACCTTTGGCTTCACAGAGTCCAATTCCGTCCAGTTTTTCTTCCTCTGTTCAGGAGCCTCTGCCAAGGGTTGCTACCAGTCGGCCATCTTCCTGCTAGTAACTTTGATGATTTTTGCACCTATATTCATAAGGGATATTGGTCTATAGTTTTTCATTTGTTTATTTGTTTGCTGTAACATTTCCTGGCTTTGGTTTGAGGGTGATACTGGCTTCATAGAATGAGTTAAGGAGGATTCCTTCTTTCTCAAAGGTATGGTATAGTTTCTAGAGGCAGGAAGCTTGCTTCTCTTATCAGGGTGTGGAGCCATGTGGGCAGGGCTGCAGGATGGCTGGAACTCTCTCCCCACACAGGTCCTGCCAAGGCTCCTACCATGGGATGCCTTGAGCTCTGTTGCAGTTTCCTTGTGTGAGAGGGCACCTAGCTCCCAGTCACAGGTACGAGAGTTTGTCTACACTCCTTGCTCCCTCCATGGCCTGGCAAGGAGCAATATGAGGGCAGCTACAGTGAAATCAGTCCCTGTGTAGACTGAGCATTCCAGACTTCAGAGCTCAGAGTGGCATCCACTGCTGCAACCCAGGAACAAAGACCAGCATGATATTGGTGAGCCTGCTGTTTGATGTGACTTCACTACACAGTCTCCAAGCAGTTTCCTGACAGCATGGAGGCCCTGGGTCTCTCTCCTTTACCCTTCCCAATGGATAAGGATCTCCTCATGTCCCTTCCACTATTGGCAAGTGGAATTCATCATCCCTGTCTTCTTCACTCTGCATGCCTCCTGTCGGTTCTCTGACATTGCTTTTCCCAAGAGACTCCATCTGTAGATGGGCATCTACTTGCAATTTTTCATCCTTTCCCAGAAAGAAGCTTGTGCAGATTGCATCTATTCTGCCATCCTGACCCCCTTCCTCTGTTTTAAAATTTTGTTTAAATTAAAGGCAATTCTTGAAATAACAAACCTGCTAAGATGTGTTTTATTCACTAAATGGAAAATGCATGTTTGAATACAGTTCCACTTGGGTGATGACAATTTATATGTGTACTCATTTATTTTTATTTTGCTTGGTCATGAAAAATACCACAACAACAACAGAAAACTTGAGAAGCAACCAAGGTTAGTGGCAGAAGACATGGAGACCGAGAGAGAGAGAACCTCTGAATAGCATAAGCTATGATGATGCAGAGGGAACATTCATTTGCAGCAATTATGTTTCCTCTAATTTTGTTTTACTTTTTCATGCTGCCATCTCTTGAAGTATAAAACATCTAATAAGCCTTTGTAAATGTCTGGTGCTGGTAAGTAGTCAAATATTTAGAGGCCATGGGTCCTTAATCACCTAAGTGCTTTTCTATGAATACTGAAGTGACAAAGGTTCATATTTAATTGATTCCAAAGTGACTTTACGCTAAGTAATGGTTTTCTAAAGAATTTGAGAACCTAGATACTCCTAATTAAATGGTATACATCTTCTTCTATGTCAGAGTTTTTACCAGACATGTCAGAGCAAGTCACCAGGTCACTGAGATTCTTGGAGAGAAGTAATAAATATAAGCATATCTGTATGCATCTGTGCAGCTGTGGGAAGAGAGATGGAGGAGAAGGAGGGACTTCCAATTATTTGTAAAATGTGTCTTATAAATCTAAGTGAATTTCCTCTAAAGTCACAGATGGAAGACCTGATCAAAATATAATATTTTGAAAATTGAATACGAGAACACTAACATTATCTAAGTTTACCAATTACCAGTACTGGAAATGAATACTTTGCTGTAGCATAATGAATCCCAACAAATACAGTGTAGTCCTCTGATCTTTCTAAAGGGCACATCTATATTTCAGATATTCATAAATATTTCTTTTATTAGCTTTTTGTATTATTGCATGAGCTAAATGTAAATCTCAGAAGCTCAATGGGCATTTATGTACAAAATTACCATCCTTTCACACCAACCTATCACTGCCATCATTATTCTAACTAGAAGCATGCTAGATGGTTTGAAAGCCAGAAGAGAGTAATCAGTGATTTAAATCACTGGTCTTGTTACCTATTAACAGCAACCACCAAAAGAAGTTGATTTTTAAGAGAATCAGAGCAGCTGGAAAGAAAGATAAGAAGATGGGAGCTTGTGGTGAATGCTTATTTTCACTGAGACTTTCTCTGAAGTTTAATGAGAGAAATGCTGTGTTCTGTAAAGACATTTAATTCCACTTTCTAGAAGAATATGGAAGAGAGTATTATTTCTTTCTTTAACAAATGCTGCATTTGTGATAAATGTTCAATTCAGGCAGTGTTGCCAAGAAATTATCCACCCAGGTGATGCTTTACTTATGTGTTAAGCGAAGTCCTTCATACATGGACTTAAATTATCTGACTCACATTACTTGTTGAATATTTCCCACCTAATTATTGCATTGATGATCTTAGTAAGGAAAGGCTCTCCCCTCCCGCCTCCCACCCGCCTCTCCACACATATATAAACAAAACACAGATATCAGGATATACACACAGATGCACACTTGTAAAGTTCAAAAGTTTAGTTTGCTTTTTACAATGAATATGGTGGCATTGCATTGAAAAGCATGCTTATATAAGAAAGACAAACATTCAAACCACCCAAACAGCACATCATGTATGTGAGGACTAATGGTGTGGAAAATGTGATCATTCTTTTTAGTCTTCCTGAATTCTTCAACTATAAAGAAAAAAGATAGCTAAGTGACAATTTTGTCACTTGAATCTTTTTCAATTTTTGTCAGTTGATATTAGGAAAAAAATGTGCTTCTTTGTTGAGAAACTTCATTCAATTTAATATGCAAGTTTCATGAACTTGAGTTGTACTGGACAATATTCTCAACACTGTAAAGGGTAATAAAGCTCTCGGCTCTATAGAACCTTATAAATTTTTTGATAAAATTTAACAATGAAATAATTGAAGAACAATAGAAACCATAACATTGGCCCTCAAATAATTGCAAATTATTTTATTTGGGAGTGCTTACCATAAAAATTGAGTATGTTAGTAGTCTTTAAGGAGAAGTCAAGTTTTGAAAAGTTTCTTAAAAGATATTTAGGATTAGAAAAGCAGGAAGAAAAGATGACATGCTTTCTTTTCTCAAAAATACTACTTTTGATGAATATTTTCTATTTTCCCTTCAAACTTATATTTACAATATTGCTATAAAATAAAAACAATATACTCTTGACATTTGAAAGATAAGTATTAGAGAACTTCTTAATCTTCAATTCAAAAATGCTACACCATCATAAAATTTTCCCCTAAATAATCAAGTCAAAATGATTAAATATTTCTAGTTGCCCTTTCCAACCTTTATTAAGATTTACTATATAGAAGAAAACTCTAGAAACACTGCAGTGGGGGGAATAACACTAGATTCTCTTCCTAGCTCAGAGAAGGGGGCACATTCACATAGTGACAGACCTTTGGAAAAGTTCCCAAATCCTGGAAGGTTTGTGCTAGAATCACCCAAGGGGAGGAAACTTTTACACATCTAAATCACGTCTGGAGCTTTGTAAGAACATGGATGCAATGTATGACTTCTTCTTGGGGCATTTTGAGGAGAACTAAGGCATCCACATTTTTTTAAATTCTACATAGGATTCTGTATACCTACTAGAACCACTTACAGGTTGAGCATTACTAATCCAAAAATGCAAAATTTGAAAGTTTTTGTGTGCCATCATGATACCACAAGTGGAAACTTCCACACCTCATACACTGGGTCACAGTCAAAATTCAGCCAAAACTTCATCTCATGCACAACAGTATTAAAAATATTATATAAAATTATGTTGAGGCTATGTGTGTAAGTTGTATATGAAACACAAATAGATGTCATGTTGAAACTTGGTGCCAATCTCCAAGACAGCTCATTATACCAATGCAAATATTCTAAAATCTGGAAAATCCCCACATCCCAAACACTTTTGGATAAGGGACACTTCACCTGTACCAGAAAAGTTATCTACCCAAAATGTCTCATTAAGTCATATTAAAAATATGTGTTTCAGAAATGTACAAGAAGAAATTCTGATTGGTAATTAACTCCACTCCAACACATCAGAATTTCCTCTCACATACTTCTGAAAATGTTCAAGTTCTGCATTGAAAGTTACTTATCAAAATAAAGACAATAAAATACCAGACACTTACCATAGAGGATGAGCTTGTATAAAATGCCTAGAAACCTCAGAGCTATGATTCCTTCATGAAAAACATAATTTCAATCTTTAAGAAGTGCTTTGGGTACACTCTGGTTGAGTATTATATAAACTATATAGTATTACAGGGAGGTAACACAGATTTATATTTCCATTTGTTCATCACCTGTAGTCATATAGCAAATAAAATCAACTCACAGAAGAAAATTTCAAAAGAATAAGATAATTTTCGGGAAATCATAAGTTTATTTATTTACGCTAACCTCTTTTAAGGAACCAGATTGTTGCCTCTTTTATATTATAGAAGTTTACCTGTTAAATGCCAATCTCCTGCCAATCTTAATGACACTCATTTTTCCTCCATATTTACCCACAAGAAAATCACTTTATAAAAAATATGCTGCTGAATTTCTAAAAAACAAAAATCTCTTTCACTGAAAATATTAGTGCAAGCAATTTCTAAGACTGCAAAATTTTACTCAAAAAGAAGATACATGCTCTCTTGAAAGGCATAAGGGAATATTTACATATGTCAATTCTTCATGTATAAATGGACGACATTAATCAAAATTCAAAACCAAATATCTCATGAGCATTTTAAATTAAATCAATGTATTGGTTGGCTATGACTATTGTACCAAATTACCGCACATTTGATGGCTTAAGGGGTCCTCAAACTTTTTAAACAAGGGGCCAGTTCACTGTCCCTCAGACCATTGAAGGGCCGGACTACAGTTAAAAAAAAAAAAAACTATGAACCAATTCCTGTGCACACTGCACATATCTTATTTTGAAGTAAAAAAACAAAACGGGAACAAATACAATCACACAGCCGCATGTGGCCCGCAGGCTGTAGTTTGAGGACCCCTATATAGAATTCCAAAAATAGAAGTCCAAAGTAGTTTTTATTGTGCTAAAATCAAGGTGTTGGCAGGGCTGTGCTCCCTGGAGAGGCTGCAAAAATGAATTATTTCCTCACCTTTTTCAGCTTCTAGAACTGCATTCCTTGGCTCAGGGCCCACTGGCCCACCAACAGGACCAGCAACACAGCATCTTCAAATCTTTCTCTGCTACATCTCCACAAGGTCTGTGGTCAAATATCCCTCCCTCTTGTGAGGACTCCTGTGATTAAATCTAGGTCCCAGCAGAATTAGCCAGGATAATCTCTCCAATCTGAAAGTCCTTAACTTAATCACACCTGCAAAGACCCTTTCCCCATATTATGTAGCATTTACTGATTCCAGGGATTAAGACCCAGATATTTTTGAGGGCTGTTATTCAGTCTACCAGAGTTCAAAAATGGTTATTTATCTCCAAGGAAGAATAAATAATAAGAAATGGAAAAATGTTTAAAGGATAGTAAGGAGTGAGAAATTGTCTTACTAGATGCTAAAATAAAATTTAAATCTACAATAATTAAATTAAAAAGGCAAAAGTGTAAGTTTCCAGACAGCCTTCTTGGATATATGAGTACAAAATGTGTGATTTGATTTTTTTTAAAAGCATCATAAATCAAAAAGGAGAAAAGTTATTCAGAAAATATTGAGTTGCTTTCTTTTTTTAAAAAAAAAAAAAGGTAAACTAGAATATATCATGAGACACCATATGCTGGGACATATTTTAGAAGTCCTAAAATATTCAATAATAAGTGAATAAAAATAAGTTTGAGAAAATGTAGGTGGATATTTAACTAATCTGGTCATATGTAAGGACCTTCTCAACATAAAAGCAGTGGGAAAAACATCATAAAAGAAAAGTTCAGTCAACTTGGGTGCACAAAAATAACAAATTCAAAAAATATTTTCAGTAGTGTTGTAGACACATTTTTAATATGAAATTGTCCCTACTTATTAAGAAAAACGTAAAACAAAATAAGAAATGTGTAAAAAGCCCATAACTAGAAGAAAAAATGCAAATGTCTAATAAACACATGAAAATATGATTACTCGGGGGTAAGAAAATAAATGCAACTTACAATAAGGAAATGCTATTTGTTGCCTATAAAACTTCATTATGTATGAAGAATAATAGTCAGTGTTGCTCATTGTATATGAGACAAGTATTTTGAAGTGCTGCTCACAGGAATTTAAATGGTTGTAATATCTTCAGAAAGAAATTTATCAATATGTAGTAAACCTTTTTTTAAAAACGTATATTTCCTTAAAGCTGTAATTCTACTTCCTGTAATGTATCCTAAACAAATAAAGGTATAAATATTTATGTACAAACATATTCATAGCAATATTTTTTTAATTTTCTATTTATTTATTTTTATTAAAACAGAGTCTCACTTTGTCACCCTCCATAGAGTGCTGTGGCATCATAGTTCACAGAAACCTCCAATTCTTGGGCTTAAGCAATTCTCAGCCTCCCAAGTAGCTGAGACTACAGTTGCCGACCACAGCACCTGGCTTTTTTTTGTTTGTTTGTTTGTTTTGGTAGAGCCAGGGTCTCACTCTGGCTCAGGCTGGTCTTGAACCTCATAGTAATATTTTTTAATTATGTTTTTTTTTTATTTTTTTTTTTTCTTTAAGACAGAGTCTGTTTGTTGCCCCAGGCTAGCGTGCCATGGAGTCACAGCAATCTCAAACTCCTGGACTCAAGCGATCACCTTGCCTCAGCCTCCTGAGAAGCTAGGACTACAGGTGCCCTACACAACGCTTGACTAATTTTTCTATTTTTAGTAGAGATGGGGTCTTGCTCTTGCTCAGGCTGGTCTTAAACTCCTGAGATCAAGCAATCCACCTGCCTCAGCCTCCCCAAGTGGTAGGATTACAGGTGCCTGGCAAAAATAATTTTTAAAAATGAAAAGAAGGTACACAATAAAACAAAAGTTGTTAAATAATCAATTGATCCATGAGACCTAATAATTTATGTACAAACATTAAATAGTTATGGTATCGATACACATCTAATGGGAGGAAAATATCCATATTATTATTGTTACGTAGTTCAAAATTGTATGCGCACATAGTCAAAATGAAATCCACGTGGGATATAGTCCTCAGAATATTGTTGGATAAACCTTACATGGACAAGTGAATTCTCTCAGTACTAAAATTCAATAACAAACTATGATATTGACTACTAAAAAAAAGAAAAACAGAGACTAGTAATAGGGGATAACTGAGACATAAGGGAAGTTTTCCATATATGGAGTAGTCACAAAAAGGGTTCTCTGAGTGGTAATATTTAACTGAGACCTGAAAGAAAAAAAGATGGGCCTGGCAAAGTGCCTGTTAAACATCCTTCTGGGTAGAGGAGCAGTCTATTCAAAGACTCTGTGGGAGAGAAGAGTTGAGCAGTTTCAAGGCTTTGAAAAGAATCCAGTAAAGTTGGGAGGTAGCAGGTGAGCAGGCTTGGGATGTGGTTGTAGCAATAGTAAGTGTTCAGATGATGCAGCCATTTAGGCTACTGTGGTGCTTATACTTAACATTAATGACTCCAATTTTCATTTAATGTGCCATATTTGTAAATATCAGTATTCTTCAACTTAGAAAGCAAGATTGATCAAATACTTTCAGTCCAATGTTATAACAATTTCATTTAATTATTATTTATTTCCCATTTCACAAGAGAGGAAATCAAGGCTTTTAAATTATCTTAGCCAAGATCACACAGCTGATAAGTGGCAGAGGGGGAGGGGAGCCAGAGTCATTACAACGCGGAGCCTGTAATGACTCTGGCTCCCCAGAGCCACATTTAACCACATTTTTACACTGCTTTTCTAGAATATGAATACAGAACTTAAAAACTGTGACTTCATAATAAAAATGGGATAAACATTTCACAAAGCCATTTACTAATTGTATAATCTTAACTGGTATCTCTTGGCCTCACTTTTTTTGTCCTAAATAGGGCCAAATCACACAATTGTTCTTGCTTTATTGGTAACCGATAACAGACGATCTATCCAATTGTTCTTCGTAACTGTAGATGTAGAATACTGTAATTATACCTCTAAAAGAAAGCAGATTTCCTGTGCGTGATCTACATGAAAATGTTCACAAATGAAACAACACACATGAAATAACCGTGAAAATTCAAGAAATAAGTTTACAATAATAACTTGAAAAACTTGCTCCAAATGACAAAGCTCCATTTAATCAATTGTAACATTTCTGTTTTTACCACATTATGTGACCATAATGAAGATAATAAATACCTGGCATTTACAGACTTTCTTTCATCTAAATATTCCCATAGAGCTCAATCAACCTGATGTGCAAATGGATTATGAGCTATACACATACACAGGTGAGACGAGACAGAGAGTATAAATCAGACTAACAGAAGTGTGGTTTTCTCATCCTTCTACCAGTTTCTTTTATCCAAGCTTACTACCAGGGCCAAATGTTTTTTAAAATAATTAAAAGGAAAGATAATTCTAAGAAACCTCTTATCAATGGCCCACACTCCAGCAAAAGGACTTAGAAAATAGAGCAAATAATTTGATACTATGGCTATCATCATTTGCATTTGAACCATTAAGACAAGGTATGCTTTCAGAAGAAACAACTTCATAAGTCATCTGAATACAAGAGAAAACACAGGAACGTTCTTCCTGGAAGGCTATGGCATATGGTGCATACATAATTCCTAGCACGTTCTCAAACACTGAGAACCAAACGTTCACACACTCATGCCTACATGGGTTTTTTTTCAAAAGGGTAGAGTCCAATTCTCACCTCTCAAGCTCAATAAAATAATACATGAATCCTAATAATGGTCAACTGCTCAATAATATTAACAATTACCCAATATTCTGGGTTTACGCTGTTCAGGATAGCAACCATTGGCCACTTGTGACCACTGATTTTTATTTAATTTTAATAATATACATTTGAAATTAAAAACTGATAGTTCAATTATAGAAAAGTTTTCATTATGCTTGGAACAATCATAGATGAATCTGCTTTTTTGACAGTAAATTCTATAAAATCCAAATGCAGGTCAAATATTTCTGATAAAAAATTTAGCATTCAGGGCGGCGCCTGTGGCTCAGTTGGTAAGGCGCTGGCCCCATATACCGAGGGTGGCGGGTTCAAACCCGGCCCCAGCTGAACTGCAACCAAAAAATAGCTGGGCGTTGTGGCGGGCGCCTGTAGTCCCAGCTATTCGGGAGGCTGAGGCAAGAGAATCGCTTAAGCCCAGGAGTTGGAGGTTGCTGTGAGCTGTGTGATGCCATGGCACTCTACCGAGGGCCATAAAGTGAGACTCTGTCTCTACAAAAAAAAAAAAAAAAAAAAATTAGCATTCAAATTGAGATGTGCTGGGTGAAATAATGAAATAACACAAAATTTTGAAAAAAATAGTAAGAAAAAAGAATGTAAAAGAAAAAAGAATGTAAAATATTGCACACATATTAATAATTTTATATTAATTGCAAGTTGAAATGATGTTTTAGATATATTAAGTTAAATAAATATATTATCAAATCTGTTTAACTTGTTTCTGAATGTGGCCATTAGGAAATTTTAAGACTACCTATGCAGCCCATATTCTATGTGTATTGGGCAACTATTTTGAAGGGCTGAATTTCTTTCTCCACTTTACTGCATTTCCTCTTGAGAGTAGGAGTCACTGAGACCTTCAAGGACCTTAACCCAGCCGAAGAACACAGTACAATATTTCTAATGTCGTTTGAATGGTGGGATTCAGTCCTTCTATCCTTGCTTCCTGCCCCACTTTCTGACCACAATTGAGCCCATTCTTCCACCTGCAGAACTTTATCATCTCAGTCTCCTGGCCCTTTCCTGGCCTCCATCACTTCTTCAGCTGCATTCTTCACTAGAACACCTGAGAGAGCTCTTTGCTCAAGAGTTCTATTAACCCACTCGCAGGCATTCATTGAATTCCCTACACAAAGTGTTGGAAAACTTTTCCAGTTGTTCTCAAGTCCCCAGACCCCAACTCATATCAACAATTTGAGAGAAATTCAAGACCAATGGATCTCTTAGCTCCCTTCCTCGCAAACTCAGAGATTTTCATAATCATCCCTTGACCACTTATTTTTTCTTTCCATTTCTTCTTCTTCATCAAACCCAAAGACTTGCTCTTCATCTACACTTTTAACTGAGTCCCCTTCCTCTTTCTAAGTGGCTCAGCTTAATTAACCACCTCCATGCAGCCTCACATTACTTTAACTTCTCTCCATCTGTTGCTTACCTCTTCTTCAACCCCTTCCAATGCATAAGCCGCAACCCTCTTGGACTCTAAGTCAGAGCAGGGAGAGTGATCTGAGAATAAACCTTCTTTGGCTTCTCTTAACCCAGTCCCCAGAGTGCTAGGAAAGACACACATCCCCACTCTGGAATTCAAGGTTTCCTACAATCAGTCACACTGACTCCTAGAACAGTGGATAAACTGATTTCACAATAACATGATTTCTAATTGAATATTGATTTTGACCAAAATCAGAAAGTGAGTTTGCAGGACCTAGATAATCTCAGAATATAAGCTTGTATTTATGTGTTCTTGCAAACCTCCACACCCGTCTTTCCTTTGTTCTCTCTCTGGGCACCTGACCAGGACTTCCTCCCAGGTTTCTTTCTACACTGGAACCAGATCAGACCCATACCTCCTGCCATTATCTTGTCATTATAATATGGGGAGTGGCTGGTGCCCAGGCCTCCTTGTTTAGCCCCTTCTCAGTCTTTCCTTGGAGATAACCCTATTGCTAGTTGGTTTCTCTCCAAATGTGTGCACACCATATGTGATCAAAACTGCTGTGATCAAAACTACATAAAAGCCGGATATTCTTTTCTAGCAGAATTCTGTGATACCCACTGATGTTAAATTGACCTATCTATGTTCTATTCTTCTTATCCTTTGGGTCTGTTTTCTTGCAGAGTTCTACTAGTTTTATTTGCTTATATCTATATATTTCTCCAGCATGATTAGAGCTAATTTTATGTGTAGTTTATTCCCTGTGATGACTCTTTCATTTCTTCTCCCTCATCTACAAACAGAGCATATTCCAAGAACCAGCCCCCATCCTACTCCCTCCTCTAGAACCTGTACCATCTCTTCCCTTTTATTAACTCCTCAACCTCTTGTAATCTGAGTCCCACCCTATTTCTTGAGAGAAATTGCTTTCCTAGATTATTAATATCCACCTAATTAGCAAGTTCAAGACTTCTTCATATCATTTGTCTACTCAATCTGTCTGCCATTCATAACTCCGTCTCTTGGCTGTCTTGATAACAAATGTTTCTAGTTTCATAATTGGGTTTTCCCAACAACCATTCTTCAGCCAGACTTTTTGTTGGTATTCTTCAGGATTCCAGGCTCTCTCTTTGCCTTCCGCTCTCTATGAATTAATTACCACTCTCTAGTAACGATTCTCAAATATGCCCTTCCTTACTGCCTCAGACCATGCACCTTTAATCACCCACAGAGCATCATTCCAGAAATAACCTAAAGGCATTTGAAAATTAATATATACCCCACTAAAGTACTCTATATTGCCCTACTAGTTCTTCCTTTCTGCCCCCAAACTTTATCTGCTCTGTATTCTGTATCTCAGTAAACAGAATCAACCCCCACTCCCACTCTCCAGTATTTCAGGCTCAAAACTTTGGCAACAACCTCAAGTACTTTACCTTTCTGTTGAAGAATTTTCTTTCTTTTTTCCATCCAGGCATGAAATTATATCAATTGGTACTTGACATATCTCTTACTCTCAGCCCTTCAATTTGGTGTCTTTATTTGCCATTGTCTGAAGTCCAGCCATCAATAAAGTTCATCAGTCACATTCTAACAATTTTCTAAGTTCTCTCTCCTATCAGATTCTGTCACCACAATTAACCCTAAACCCAAGCCTGATTATTTCATACTATACCCCTTCTCAAAACATTCAGTGGTCCCCAACTGCACATAAAATTGGATATGCTTTATGAATTGACTGCAACATATTTTTCCTGTTATCTGTCATTATACTACCACTGTCACAAAAGCATACCACTGCATCACAAACATTTCATGCAATTTCCTAACTCTTCGCCTCTCCTGGGATGTTCCCTGAGCTCAGTACTCTGACTTCACTTCCCCTACAGAATTTCTGCACAGTCTTTAGATGATGCTTCCTTTATCAGGCCTGGAAGGGATCACCTTCAGACAAAACTTATCTCTTTCTGTCTTTTCTATTGCATTTGCTACCTCAATTCTAGTTCTCACAACCAGCTGCAGTGTTTTTTCTCTTTGTGGCAGTTGTTCCACTAAATTGTGAGCTCCTAGAAGCAGAATCCATGTTCCTTTCATATTCTGAAGAGCACTCCCTCCGAGGAGGCAGATGTACAATGAGATTTACTCAGCTGCTAAATTAGAAGAAACTGGATTACAACAAAAGGCACTCTTTCCTTATAAAGCATAAGATTCTAAGAATAGCTCTAATGTACTTGCCAGACTGGCAAGGGTGGCAATTAAAGACTAAACACTTGAGAATCCTCCGTGCAGTGCTTAGAGATTTGAATCACCTTCCATTGAGAAAACTAGCTTTTCTCATACTCCCTCCCTCATTCCTTTTGTTATTTTAAGTAAAAAGTGAAATTGTATAAGATCTCCAAAAGTCAGATTAAAAACTAAAAATCTGTATACTTCTTGCAGCTGAACTCACAGTGAATGTCCTCTAGATAATATCTCTGTTTCTTTCATATTTTGTCTTTTTACATGTTTGTTCAGCCAACAAATATCTACTAGGGACCCAACATGATCCTAGAGTTATACACAACTTTTTGGTGATTAAGAGAAAACAAGATGTAGACCCAGGTGAGACTTATTAAGAAAGTTTCCATAGAACTGAGCCTTGGAAGAGGCCATGGACAGATAGATAGACAGATAGAAAAAATGGAAAGTTGTTTCCTAGAATGAAGAATGAATAAGAAATAATGAGAAAATGCAAGCAAACAAATTTAACATGTGTTACTGAAGGATGAGCCATCTGATCAGAAGAAATGGCTGACCCTAAAATCATAAGAATGTGTTATTCACTAACTCCTGGCCAAGTCAGATGCAGGGGCACAATATGTGAAGCAAAAAGAACTTGAGCTACTGTAGTGAAGAGGGAGGGAGAGGAAAAGACTGGAACGGTGTCTGTTGTGTTGCCTCTTGATAGCTCTTCCCAAAGTCCCACAGCACCCTGCCTGCATCTCTTTTCAGCAAAACTGGAAAAACACCAGACAAGTGAAAAATAGCAAATAAGATCCAATAAGTAAAATGGGGGAGAATTATGGGATACCATGTACCTGACCCTGGACATACTTCTAATTCAGTTCTCTGTCTCATACTGCACATGTTGGTCCTTCATAATATAGAAGCTACGTGAGGCACACATTCATGTCCATAATGATAGTTCCGTGCTTTGCACATATCTGATCCCCCCCAAAAAAAAATTTTAGATGTTTTGAAATGAATGGATATATGGGTGTCTACATGAATTCCAACTTCCTCTGAAGTAAACAAGAAGTCTTCCCAAAGTCTTTGTCAATTGTTTCCTGCAATCTAGTCTATGTGCCCCTGTTGCCAGTGGGGAATTAAGTTTTGAGCATGAATATGCAAAATTACATTGAGCTCAGCCATACCAGAAGACTCCACAGTGACTCCATCTATATTAAAGCATAAGGATGCAAAGGATTCAAAGGCTTTATATAATGATTCCTAAAAGAAAAAAAAAGAAAAATCCCAAAGCACAGTTCTTTCCCAATGCACTAATTAATAATGCACATGTTTCTTGAAGGTGCAGGCCCTGTGTTGGCTACTTCACAGATCTCAGAGGAATTGCAGGTCTTTTATCTAGAGTAATATCTGTGAATTTAAATAAATAAATAAATAAATAGATTTTTTTTAAAAAAAGAGAAATACTCTTAAGACATACTGTGGTCAGAGATCTACCCCAAATCTCAGCACATGAAAGTAACCTAGTGTGCGTAAGAGACATCTGGGAGTGGGATTGGAAGGAGGACCACAGACTGTTTTCTATTATGTTCTTGTAACCTGTTGGGCCACTGACATGCAGACGCTTGTGTTCTTTAAACTTAGGGATAATACAAGTAGAGGGACATCACAATTAAGAAAGAATCAATGTAACTGCAGATGGGGCCAATAAAAAAACAGATTTTATATTTCATCCAAATAGAAAAAATTTAAAACATACTGGATTTATAGAGGGAAAAAATCAGCAGTTTGATTTTTTAAACTGAAGGCATATTTAATTTTTTAAAAGGACTTCCGTTATCATTTTTAAGATATCTGGAGCTTCCCATAAGTAACTGTGACCTCTCTGTCTCTTACATGTGAACACAAAAAGAAAAAACCATGCATCTAAAATTCATTCCCTCTTTTTCTCTGTTTCCTTATATCTAGGTATATTTCTCTGGCTATATAACTCAAAATTAACATTTCTGACTAATAAATATCACTATCAACTAGGACAAAGCATTTATTCAACATTGTTTCTATGAGACATCTACTTGGTGCCAGATAGCATATTAGTTACTAAGAATGCATTTATTTTAAATCAATAATTAAAAAATAAATGAACACACAGAATTTTTCTAGTATGAGAAACCAAATAATCACAAAACATATGTAACATTACAATTTTTGCATAAGATATATGATATCATTCAGAATGATCAGAAACCTTAACACTGGAAAATTCACAGGAGCCTTCCCAAGCATGTAACATTTGCATCTACAGTGAAAGGGTGAGTAGGAATAAACTAGAAAAAAGAGCCAAGTAGAGCAAGGCATGGTGAGGAGGAAGTTCATAACCAGCAGAAAAGACAAAATGTCAGAAGATACAACGTTTGAGGCCCTCAAGAGGACCAGTGAGGTTACTAAGTCTCTGAAAGACAGTGAAGAAATTATTAGGGAACAAGCCATATGGAACTTTGAAAGTATGACATACAATTTGTTTTTATCTTAAAAGCGCCTGTGGCTCAGTGAGTAGGGCGCCGGCCCCATATGCTGAGGGTGGCGGGTTCAAACCCAGCCCCGGCCAAACTGCAACAAAAAAATAGCCGGGCGTTGTGGCAGGCGCCTGTAGTCCCAGCTACTTGGGAGGCTGAAGCAAGAGAATCGCTTAAGCCCAGGAGTTGGAGGTTGCTGTGAGCTGTGTGAGGCCACGGCACTCTACCGAGGGCCATAAAGTGAGACTCTGTCTCTACAAAAAAAAAAATAAAACACTGCAAATCTATTGGGAAGATGCCAGCAAGGGTCAGGGATGAGGTTACATGAGCAGACTTACTTTTTCAAAATACTGCTTTGGTTTCATTATTTAGGGTGCAAGAAAGTTTTGAGGTAAGCCAGAGTTAATACCCTGTTTCCCTTAAAATAAGACATCTTCCGAAAATAAGACCTACTTACAGGAAGATAAGACCTAGCGCATCTTTGGGAGCACACCTTAAAATAAGACACTGTCTTATTTTTGGGGAAATGGGGTAATAGTTTGGGTAAGGGCAGCAGCTATGAGAATGGAAAGTGGATGAAATGGAAAGATGTAGAGATGGGACATCTTCAGGAGACTGGCAATAACAGCTGAAGGGGAGAGAGGTGTCTCTCCCTTAAGGAGAGACATTCTGCTTCGTAATAGTAGATGGATATCAATATGAGCTAACACTACTTACCTAAATGTGTGTAAAATGGCTAAAATCCAAAACTCTGAAACATCAAATGCTGGCTATGCTGGACCAATAGGAACTCTCATTTGTTACCGGTGGGGAAGCAAAATGGTACAACCACTTTGGGATACAGTTTGGCAGTTTCTTACAAAGCTAAACAGTCTCAAGACAGGATCCAGAATCCTATTCCTAGGTGTAGATCCAAATGAACCAAAAAATAGGTTTACACAGAACCTGCACACTGATGCCTTCACCAGCTTTTATTCATAATTCCCAAAATTTGGAAACAGCTAAGATGTCTTTTATAAGGTGAATACATAAACTGTGGGATAGTCACACAATGACATCATATTTAACAGTAAAAAGAATTGATGTATCAAACCAGAAAAAAAAAAAAAGATAAGGAGGAAACCTAAATGCATTTTGCTAAGTGAAAAGAGCCAACCTAAAAAAGGCTGCACACTTTTAAATGACATGACATTCTAGAAAAGGCAAAACTATGGAAAGAGCAAAGTAAACAAACAAACATACCCAGAAAACAGTGGTTGCCAGTGTTCAAGGGGGAGATGAGAAAATGGACAGGTGAACCACAAGGGATTTCAGGGTAGTAAAACTATTCTGTACAATTTAATGGTGGATATATGGCATTATACATATGGCATTACACAACCCATAGAACCATACAATGCAAAGAGTAAATCCTATTGTTAACTTTGAACTTAATTTCATAATAATACATCAATATTGGTTGCTAAATGGTAACAAATGTGCAGCAGCATTAAAAAACACAAGGGCATATATAGACACTCTGTACTTTCTCTTAAATTTTTCTATAAACCCAAAACTGCTCTAAAAATACGGTCGGTTGATTTTATAAACCTTTAAATAAATTTTTTATTAAAAAAAAATCATGGATAGCAATGATAATTACTTAAATGACTGGGAAAGAACCAAGTTTGAAGAAGGATGATTATATTTGTTTCAAATCTAGGGAGGCACAGGACCTTTAAAACACCTGAAGAATATCAAAGAGTGGTTGAACTTACAGACTTGGAGTTCAGAGGCGAGATCTAAGCTGGAGACATCAACATTAATAATTTGCAAATAGGTCATATTTGATGCTCAAAACAGCAAGAGAATCTCCCAGATGAAGTGATACTGAAGTGCTGCATGGCTCAGCCTCTACTCTATACTTTAACACAGGCTGCTAAAAACACAAGAAAGAAAATAAAGGAGGATGCATGTATTTTGTTTTACTTTTTTTCTACCTGAGTTTGTAAAAAGGTGGGAGTCAGAGAAATTTTGGAGGCAAGGGACTCGGAGAAATAAAGAGAAGAAGATCCCTGGGAACCAGAAATAAGTCTTTCTTAGCTAAAGCAAGAGTTATAGAAGAAAAAGAAACATGGCGATAAAGACCTGTTAAAGAAATAGTGGCCCTCTCTCCTGGCAAAATAAAATAGAATGTCAGTTACTCAGTTAAAACCCGGGTAAGCAAGCAGGGGTTACTGAATTACCTGTGAATTCTTGGGGGAAAAACAAAAAACCTCCCAGTCCTATAAATCAATAGGGGATTAGCGCCAGTGATAGGAGAAAGAGGAGTGAGAAGTTTAGTGAACATTTATCAGTAAATGTTCCTATGCTGCTATTTATCACCCCTGCACTATAAAGTTTAGCTCTGCAGTAGTTATGCAGTATGCCCCTTTGAAAGTAAACTCAGCTTGGCTTTTGAAGGAAACAAACAGTCTGCATGTAAAGGGACCTTAGGAAACTTAGGAGAAGAGGCAGTCTGGAAGCAGGAGCAGGTGGCACATACTAATTCTAGAGGTCTTACGTAATCAATCATTTCAAGGTGAGATGAGCAGGGCTTAAAGCCTCAGGTTCCACGAGTTTCTAGATGCAGCCTATAGAACTTATGCCCCATAACTAAGTTTTTTTTTCAATATGAGTAAAACTTTTTAATGTAACTCTCAATAAGAGTGTATGCCTAGTATTTCATATATTCCTAAGAATACTGATAAAGGGACTGAGACACTCTAGAAATAACTCATAAAACACAGGGCAAGTGCATGGAGACAGCAGCCTCTAGCAGAAGAGGCCATGCAAACCAACCCTCCCACTCGGAGTAACTGAAGATATTAGACATCACAAAGCTAAGGAGATGGTAAAGAACTGTCAGAACTCTATGGCTGGGCACCTGTGGCTCAAGCGGCAAAGGCACCAGCCACATACACCTGAGCTGGCGGGTTTGAATACAGCTCAAGCCGCCAAACAACAATGATGGCTACAACCAAAAAAAAAAAGAAAAGAACTGTCAGAACTCCCTAGGGGGGCATACAGACGTGCAGGAAGGTGGGCCAAGTTTGTGAGCTCCTTTTCTTTGGTAACATTTGCCAATTTCAGAGAAGGCGGCTAAGGCAGAAGTGTTTGGGGTCACCTTCTGAGACAAAGGGGATAGAAATCATTAGTCACTGAAGGAGGCCCTGGTCACTCCTTTTTCCCTTGCATTAGGAGCACAAAAGGGCAACCCTAGGAGTAAGAGTGGACTGAGGAGGAAGCAGGCAGGTCTTCATGGGGGCTGAAGTTCCATTTTAAGTAATAGTGTCCCTAGATTGCTGGTACCACGGCAAACAGTATATCCTTCTTTGAAAGTAGAGAGCATTATCTAGACCACATATGGTTTCTACAAACATTTTGTAGATATAATGCCTGGCATGTAATTATAAAAAACATCCTTAATCTGATTAATCATGTCTATTAATAATATCCCAGTAAGCATCATACTTAATTATAAAATGTTAAGAAGCTTTCCATTGAGACAGCTAATAAGACATCATCCTGCAGGGGTTTCTATCATTTAGATTACTAGCAGGAAACATGTAACACACACAAGGAATTTAATTGAACATGGTTAAATGAAGAATTGCCAGCAGGGTGAGGGGGACCAACAAGAAACAATGAAGCATCCAGATACTGGGAGAGAGGGCCAGGAAAAGGAAGAGAGGGAACGTAGATGGGGACATAGTTTGGGGGAGGGGGCATGATCACAAATTTTATTTCTGGAATCATGTCAGTGTTCTACTTCTTGGCCCATGTATTGGTTCCATGGATATTTGCTTTATAAACAACAAAACCACTGACTTGTACATTTTTCTCTATGCAGAATCAGGTTAAAGAAAATTGCTGATATAGATGTCACACATACATTTCAACTAAAGTGAGTGCATACGACATGCAAAGAAAAAAATAAAGATAATTACACAAACCGGTTAATCAAAGAAACTACAAAGGGGGGGGATTGAAAGAAATTTCTCCAAACTTCTAAGGAAGCAAAAGAAAGAGAGGGAAGAGGGGAGGGAAGGAGAGAGAAAGGAAGAAATGGACAGAGGGAGGGAGGGGAGGAAGAAAATGGGAAGGGAAGAAGGGAAGAAAGAAGGAAAAAAAGAAGGAAGGAAGGGAAGGAGGGAGGGAGAGAGGGAAAGAAGAGGAGGCAGGAAAATGAAACAAAAATAAGTTTGTAGTTATTCCTTAAGATTGTATTTCCAACTTTCATTCTTTTCTCTCAAGAGTTTAAGGTCACTCCCCTAAGGATTTTACAGCCAGTAAGATCAGATCTAAGAGAACTCAGTGGGCAGGGTTTGGGGATGACCCCTACCTGATTTCAAGCAGAGTAGCTCTGCTGTCATCTGTCCAAATACTGGATTTCACCGTAAGACTAAAATTGAAGGGACTATTATTTTAAAACAAAAAGCACTAATTTTGTGAATAAGAAAAGCAAGTCCCTAAGGATGCAGTGACTACTCCAGGGGCATATGACTAAACCTGGTCTTTTGAGTCCTGAGCACATGCTGTCTCTACTACTAGAGGGATGACTCCCATCCTCCCGTTCTCTCAGAGTGTAGAAGGAACCCAAAGCACCACAGACAAGCCAACAAAACATCCTTTGTGTGAATTACCATGCCTTGTGCCACATTTTGTTAGAAAAATCTCTGAACTTCACCTCACTGGGCCTACAGGGATTGTCTGTGCTCCCTGGCTGCTTCCTGATCTCACAAACTCTGTCAGACCTATCTGATGCAAAATCAACCAGCCCTCAACTGTTGCCTCACCTTCTCTAGGACTAAAAAAGAGAACAGAATTATATTCTAGTCTATGGACTTTCAGAGAGTTTGTCCACATAATTAAACACCTGAATATCATACAATTAAATCATTAAAAGAATGTGAAGATATTTACAATTTAAAAGGTAAAAAAAGTATATGACTTAAATGGTATTTTGTAAAACATTTGACTTGTACAAGAGTAACCAAAAATATTGTACATCTCTTGATTTCTGGTAGCATATTGTCTGCTTAAAAACACTATCATAGAATGGTCCAAAGGGACCAGCGTCACATACCAGGGCTATCTGGAAAGAATCAGCCATGTGCTATGAAAAATACATACATGGCTGGATACTTTCTGGATAGCTCTTGTATGTTTCAGTTTAGTTGAAAAGAAAGGTTAATGAGGTCATATTTTGACCCCCAAATTCAGGTAGATCATTAGAGCTCATTGCCTAACACACACTAGATCGCAAAATAAAACCAAACTCGTAGAAACCAATATTTAAACAGACAGTTGCTGACACATCCCTTCTCCCATTCTGTCTGGCAGGTCTGTACCCATATGTATTTCTCATTTCCATTTTAAGATTTATCCATGGCAGTGACAGGGAGATGGCATTGGATGCTTACCTCTAAGTAAAAGGGAGCACACACTGCAAAGGGGGTAATTTTTTTTCAAGAATGTCTTTCTCATAGATGAGTTTATAAACAAAACAGCTCATCTCCACTATTGGGTAGCTAAAGCATCCATTAACACAAATTTTATAGAAGTTTACTTATGTTGGGGTCCTGGGATAGACACTCTTAGCTCTTAAGTAAGTATCAGCTTCCTTCTTTTAACTTAAGAATTGGACTTGGTTCGGGGCAGTAATGTGACCGTACCAGAAGCTGCCCTTCCCAGCCTCCTTAGGAGATAGGGTTGCCTCATTATTACGAAAGGGTACATAAGCAAAAATGTGTTGATGTGGCCTTCAGGAAGGTGTGGCCCCCTAATAAAGGGAACAGATACTATAACCAAGGGTCTTTCTCCTTCTTATTGCACTAACAAGCAGGCAGTGGCTAGAATCCGGGTAGATAGTTTGGAACCACAAGGCAATAAGCATTAAAATAAGACCCAGGGGAAAAAATGTCACAGCTCCCTACCTCCAGACCACTTGTTATATGAGAAAAACTGATTCATAACTTTTAAGCCTCTGTAAGTTGCATATGCTATTACTTACAGCTGAAAGCATTTCTAACTAATAGGCTTTTCATACTTGTATTCACATCTGATAGAAATCTTTCTAAAATACTGTTTCTTTCCTCCCTCATTAAAAATAATACATGTGATGGGGAGAGGGGTTACATTTTTCCCTTAATGACTCAGCATCACATAAACATGTGAAGTTAACTCTTTTTTAATTGATACCACCCAGAAAATAAGAGTATCTACACCCTCATCCCAGGTTGCACTAGAATAAGGCAAGTGAGTCATTCACCTTGGGGATGCAATGTAAGGGGGAATAAGAAAAGTTGGTAGCACACGAAAGGAAAATAGTGTTTTCATGAGATTTTTAAAAATTGATGAAAAAATTCATTATGAACAAAATATCCAAATTTCAAATAAAATCAAGGTCAGTACTACTGATTTTTCCTTTTGTCTCGGGCTCCAATACGGCTGATGAGACACAGCATTTCACTCTCTACCATTTATGTCATAATTGATGAGAAGAACTGAATATTAATAGAGAAACTAGAAGATACAGCACTTCAATTCAGCAATTTAAGCACCTTGTACATATCCTTTAATAAGCACAGAATTTGTCACAAGTTCCCCCACACACACACTTGTTATTTGGAAGTCTTTGTTTACTTACTTGTGGAATTCTAGAAAAGGGATATAGTTACTAGAATTCTCTATTTCAGAGGAGTGGAGGATTGCATGAATTCAACGGTGCCCTAATCAGACTCCCCCCCAATTCAAGTCCATAAACTTATCTACATAAAATGTATCTTCAAAACTCTTACACATGTACAAACATTCCAGAATGTCAATTGCTTAGGATTTAGATTTGGTTCAGCAAACATTAACTGAGCACTTTACAGTCATCAGCGCTTTATAGTCAATCACTAGCATTCGAGGATCCAAAAATTGAAGGGAAAAAAGATCCTTATTTTTTTAATTATTATAAATACTCATTTCTTAATTACCTAAATGACTGAAATATAAAACTCTTGTCTTAGTTTAAATATCCCTAATGATGGAATAGCTAATCCTTCAAGAACAAAGAGATCTTTCTCAGGAAATGTGTTTATCTCACTCCTCTATCTGTCTCAATGGGATAAGAACCGTGAGCAGGTGCAAATGTGGGGCAAGTATCTGGAAGGATAATGGTGGAGCGTAGTGTCTGCATATTCTCCAAGCCATCAGCAATAAAACTGACTATATTAGAGCTTTTGTATTGAGAACAGGTCAAGGAATAAAGCCGTTTTCCTGTCCATCTCTAGCCAAGCCCATCCAGTTCAGAAAGGGCAGGATCAAGCTCTAGATGTCAGATGCAGGCCTTTTCATGCCATCAAATAGTGAGATGAGAGGCTCTTTATGTTCCCTACAGGATATCAGTGGAATTAGTGATGAGAGGGAACACACATCAGTGAAAACTCATTATGACTCATCCCTTTTCAATTATCTAAGAGTCTCCCTCTGTGATAAAGGAATCATCAAAGAAATGGGACTTAACTGACTTTAAATGTTTTTTTAAAGTCATAAAAAATTGAAGGTCCTGTAAAGTTGAATCATATTAAAGGTGAGTCATTTGCCTGCATCATTGACAAGCGTTTTTTTCTTCCCAATAGAATCACATTTATTTGGCACTAAAATGATACCTTCAACATCTACTTTTGTAAGCACAGGACTGGGTTTGATCCTATATTGGAATCCCTAAGCAGTGCTCAGCTAATGTTCTGAATATTATATGTAAATATAAAAAAAAAAAACCCATACAATTGTTAACTGGGGAGAAGTACCTTCCTGGAATGGGAAAGCATGGACTTTGGGGTCTCAAGAGAAATGTTCTCTCATTTGAGGGTTTGTTTTTCCCCCATAGCACTTTTCATATTCTTTCCTACTTCTCTACCCATCGCTCTTTCTTCCAAAGAATGAAGAAATCTGCAAGGATAGTTTACTCTCTCTCAGGGGCCCACTGGGGCTAGTGTGAATGGTATATAGGCAGAACCTCTTTCATCTTTACATTTTTCCAATCCACCCATCATCTATTCCCATTGAACAGCTCACATATCTATTTTTTTTACCTCATTGATATTTATAAGGCATTACATGAAAGAATAGCGAAATACACAGTCCTTCTAAGTAAATATGAAACAATTACCTACATAGACTATATTCTGAGTCGTAAAACAAATCCCAATAAATTTTTAAAGATTAAAGTCATACAAGTGTCTTCTCTGAGCATAAAAAAGAAATATCAGAAATGTCTGGAAAAGTTCAAAATATTAGGAAACTAAATAATATAATTTTTTATTTAAATTGAATGTATAAAAATGTGTGTATGTATGGGATACAATGTGATGTTTTGATATATGTATGTTTTGTGGGTTGATGAAATCAATCTGATTAACATGTCTATTACCTCTCATGGTTATTCGTTGTGGTTAGAATATTTTAAAATTTACTGTCTTTGCAATTTTGAAATATATATTAACTATACTCACCATGCTTTGCAACAAACAGATCTCAAAACTTATTCCTCTGATCTAACTGAAATTTTGTGCCCTTTGATCAACATATCTCCATCCCACCCCCATGCCCCCACCCCCACATTCCCAACCTCTGGAAACTACTGTTCTATTCTCTATGAGTTTGATTTTTTTTAATTCCACATGTGAATAGTTCACGCTGTATTTGTCTTTCTGTGTCTGGCTTATTTCACTTAGCATAACGTCCTCCAGGTTTATCCATGTTGCTGCAAATGACAGGATTTCCTTCTATCTTAAGGCTGATGCTATTGCATTATGTGTTTGTATGATATTTTCTTTATCTTCATCCATTGATGGGCTCTACGGTCAATTCCATATCTCAACCATCGTGAATAACATTGCAATGTGCGTGGAAGTGAGGATATCTCTTCAACATACTGATTTCTTATCTATTGTTAGTGTTGCCTCAGTCCTCTAATCAACTATGCTTCCTCCATTTTTATGGTCAATTGAGATCCCATCAAGGAGCGACTGCGTACACCCCTACAAAGAAAACCCATCAGGAAGCTGCTGCCACAGACTCGTGTGCGTTTGGTCCACACAATGTTTGGCCCTCATAAAAATAACTTGTCGATTGTTTTTAAATTAGAAGATTGATAAATACATAATTTCATTTCTACCCTTTTGAGAAATTAGACAGTGTGGCAATACTGTGTTCCCATAGGTGACATTTCCTGGGTCTGAGCAGGGCTTCTGATTTTAGAAATGCAGACTATTTAATTTGTCACAATCAACCCTAATATATTTTACTCATTTATATTATTGTTGGACAGTTTTTAGACATTGAGTTTATAATCCTTAAAGTTGATGAATCATTTATCTACTGCAAAATGTCACTATAATCGTAACACATTTATAATTTCCAAAACACTGAAAAATAGTAATAATAATGATTGCAATCACAATAAACATTTATTGAGTGCTTACTATATGCTAGGCACTTTCCTAAATGTTTAATTCATTTAATCTCCACAAAACTCTGAAAGAAGTACTAAAACAGTCCCCATTTCATAGAAAGGAAACCACAGCATGAAAGTATTGAAATAAACTTAGATACCTGGGAAGCTGCTTTGAGAAAGTTCATTGCATAAAAATCTAATATTTATTATCTTTTTTATCATTGATGTGATAGCAGATCCATTCCAACAACTTGTCTGGCAGGAAGACACAACTCTTAATATCAAAAAAATGAAGATTTCTAAATCTAGGCTTATTATTAAATTTCTTTTCTACAATGAATAAAGGAATGTAGACAAACATGAGAACAAGTTTGGAAGGAAGAAAAAATATAATTATGATAATAGATTAACTTTGAAATTTAATTTAACCTTAAAACTTAAAATCATCACATTAATTAATTATAATTTTCCATGTATTTGTTTTCAGTTTTGTTTTGCGAGGAGTATCAAGGATTATATAAAACCTGAGGACATTCTTTTCATGCTACTATGATAAAGACCTGGACCTACTATCTGGGGCTAAATTAACACCAATACATCCAGCCCTTACAATGATCTCAATGCCTTTCTGTGGTTCTTTTTACTCCTGCTGTAGCTTAAGGCTATTTTTCAACAAGTGGAGGGGGGGAGGCAGTTTAAAAGGCTATTGTAGGCTTTCCTCAAATAAAACCTCCTCCTTCACCATTTTCATTACTTGGATGTGGACTTTGATGTCCTCAAAGCTATATAGTATAGTAAAAGCAGAGTCTAGATAAAAGTAATGGATGTAATATTTCAGCGCCGGTGCATTATTAATGACTGATAGTATTTCACTTTATAGTTTGTGAACTTCTTTCACATTTTCTCTTTAATTTTCACCACAACCCTGGAACATATTAATACATGGGTGACTGGTAATGTCACAGTATAAATTTGACTTATCTTGACATAGAATATTATGGGCACATAAAAATAAAGGGCATCAGCTGTGAATTTCTGAATTATTTAGATTGTTATTATGATTTCATTATTTGGGTCCAAAAGGAACTTTACAGATCCTCTGGATCAACTGCTTCATTTTCCAGAGAGGAAACCAATTCCCAGTGAGTCAGTGGCAGAATCAAGGCAAAAAAAAAAACGTGCCCTGATTTCCATTTCATGTATCTTTCCATTATAACATACCTTACTTTCTGAAATTGACCAGGTAACAGAGTATACAGTTTCCCCCTATTGGCAAAAGTATGTTTTATTTACAGAAGAAAGCTATAATGGAGAAATTTTCAACAACCATAAAATGTAATTAGTAGAACACCAGTGCGAGTAAAAAACAGATTTTTTTTTTCCTTCAGTAGAAGCAAGGGGGGTTAGGTCCTGGTAATAACCCCCATTTTACAGACTGCGTGTGGTTTTCAGTAAAGGAATCTCACTTCTGAAAGTGAAAGTCACACTAAGTAGCCATTTTTTAGGGTGCCACACAGATTTTTAATTGTAACAGTTTATTAGCATTGCTTAGTGACTCAGCCGTTCGCTCCTTCACAGGAGAAGAGCAAATCCACTGTATAAAGATTTTGTGTTCCATTTAATTAACCAGTATTATGGTTCCTGGGATTTACGCTATGCTTATTAGTATCCAGTGCATGAAGTTCCAGAATAAACAGTGTCCCTATCACCAATCAGCTGGCATTCTAGCCGCTTAGCAATGTTACAGTTCTGACTGTGGATGGATTGTCTGTGCTCTTCAGGGCACCCTCCACCTGCGCCTGGATCTCATCACCCATCACCTATGTCTCAGCCATGTTCCGGCAATCGTCCCTTTTTTCCTGCATCAATTTCTCATTTTCTGCTGGTTAGCTTCCTTCAACTTTTCCCACCTTAAACTTTAAAAAATCCCTTTGATCTCATATCCTTCCTCCTCTGTCATTACACATATATTTTTCTGCTCTGGATTCCTTCCACTATGATCAATGACTCGTGTCTCATAAACTGAGCCTCTTCTTCACTGGTGACACCGTTTCTCAGCTTAGTATCAATGTTGTCCATGATTATTATTATCATCAAGCTTGTCCTATAGGCTGTTTGTTTTTACCTTTTTAAACTTCCTTGACCCTGATCCAACTTAGATACTGTCCTCATGATCTTGTTCTTTTCAACCAAGCTTCTGGAAAGAGTAAATCTGTCCCACATTATCAATTCTCAACCTTGCATTAAACTCTTAATGCTTTTCAACTTGTATTGTGAGCATTTTCCTTAAATAATAAATATTTTTGAATACATGATGTAAAAGTTGCCTAAAATTTTCTAAATTACTATACCATTTTGAAATTACCATCTCCCACAATAGAAATATGTTTGTAGTATAATAAACTATTAATTATTCCTCTTCACCAGGATAATTTCTCTATCCCCATATCTAATTTTCATTAGAAATATTTTGCATATATTTTTAAGTTTATTTTCAATGAAATGAAGCCAGCTATTTTAATTTACCTTGTTTGTTCTTATCACAATATTAATCTTACCCATTTTGTTATTTATTGAATATTTAAGTTAATAAATACATGAATAATAAATTTTAATTAGAAGAGTTATGTCAAGATTTAAATAATACTTACACAGATTGATAATACATTTGATTTTTGTTTATTTGCATTGCAGTTCTGTGGGATGTATTTCATTGAAAGAAAAAATGCCACAGATTGTCATCATGAAGATTCTTTTGGGGCAGCTATCAAATACTAAAACTATCAGTCAATACAGTAAAACTCATCAGATAGCTAATTGGCCCAGTGATAAAAAAAAAAAAAAAAAAAGATGGATTGTTTTCCACCTTTTTAATAAGTTAATTTTACTTTGTGAAATCACTTCTTGAAACAAGCTTTCTGAAGCTTCAGTCATTGGCCTCAGACAGTTCATCATTCAGCAGCTTCTGAGTTAGAGGTAGTGACTTCATTTGGTAGGAAGGGGAATTACGTGGAGGAGTAGAGGGTGCCAGTCAATTTGTCAGATGCTTTCTCATTAAGGACTTTGGAGATAAGGGTCAGTGTTCGAGCTGGGAACAGATTCTAAACACACACTTTCCTATTAAATGATTTCACAAAGAGCCAGATTCCAAACCATTTGGAGCTTTGAAGATAAGGAGACACATATTGCCAAATTCCTATCAACTGAGCTGCCATTGTTATTAATTATTGCAATAATGGCTCTCACACAAGAGGCATTACCTGACATGCATTGACTCAGTGCATTACCAATCACAAAAGGGAGACCACATAATAACAGACAGAGGGTAAATGTGGCAGTCCCTTTCCATCAAATGACTTCTGTTATGAATAATCAAAATTTTTGTTTTTAATTTAGTTCAGTTAATTTTGGTTGCAAGATTTGTCCTGAACTGAAATGACTGTTCAACATTGATAACATTCATTAGGTCAATCTTTCGTAAATATCTATGAAGAGAGCCAAGGGAACTACAAAGATGTAAATAGCGGAGCCTCGTCTTTAAAGCATTTAATAGCCAATAGGGAAGCTACATCTAAAATACCACAATACAAGGCAGTGTATGGTTGACTTAAGAAGTACAGAGGGACTTTGGGCTTGAGAGGAAGATGGGATCTTTTTCACTGGGGGAAATTAGGAAAAGTCAAAGAATTATTGTTGATAGAGAATAACTTGAGCACAAAGAGCTTCATGCATATTTAGCAGGTGGTGAATAGACCAGTTTACCTAGAAGGTCAGTTTTTTTAAATGAGTGAGCAATAAGAATGGAAAGGCAATTTTGGAACATACAAAGTGAAAAAGATCGGAAATGAGACAGTGATAGCAAAATCAAAAGAAGGAATTATATAAGGGATGCTATTAAATTCTACTTTCATATATACCAAGGATAATTATCAAACTTGGAATATATCCCCAAACAGATGTAAAACCAGAACCCTCACAGAAGTATTCTGTAAACACCGTCTTGATTTGGGGGCATCTCTTTGCCTTTGTGTTCATATTTTTACAATCACTTCCTAAACATTTTATATCTTGCATTCATACTCTGTTTGTTTGTGTGACTTTTTAAAATAAGCTTTATATTTTATGGGAGCTTTATTCTTACAGAAAACTTGCAAAGATTGTACAGAGAGCTCCCAGGTACCCAGCACCCAGTTTCCTCTGTCACTACATTTTTATATTATTAGGATATGTTTGTCAAAAGTAATGTCCTATTGCTGATACATTATTACTGATGTCCATACTGTATTCGTGTTTCGTTTTACCTAATGTCATTGTTTCTGTTGCAGAATCTCATTCCACATGCCACATGATGTTTAATTATCACCTTTAGTTATTGGAATAATTTCTCTGATTTTAGGCTGTGATGACTCTGAGGAATAGTGGTTAGGCATTCTGTCAAATGGCTCTCAATTGGGGTTTGTCTACAGTTTTTTTTTTTTATGATTAGACTGAGGTTTGGGGGAGGAAGACCCAAAGGGAAAGTGCCCTTTTTATCACATGGTTGAGATGGTATTTCTCAAGTTTCTACACTGCAAGATAATTAGTAATTCTTTCCCCACTTTTTCCATGCTGTACTCTTTGGAAGGAAGTCACAAATGTTTTGTTCATACTTAAGGAGCTGAGAAGAGATGCTTCACTTTCCTGACAGTAAAGTATCTACACAAATTATTTGGACTTCTACATAGTAGTTTTGTTTATTGCCTCCTATTTATTTATTTATTCGGTCATATATCCATAGCAGCATGAACTCATGGGAAGTTTTTAATAGTTTATACTTGGTACTATGCTATTATTTTATTGTTCAGCTTGTTTCAATGTTAGCCATTTAGGAGCTCTTTCAGTTGATTCCTGTTAACTTTTGACATGCCTCCAACAGATCTGGGGGTGGGGGGGGGTTGGTTCTTTCTTATTTTCTGGTGCTACAATCTGATTTAAGCTCATTTTGTGTATTCCCTGTATCCTTCTCTAGAATCAGCCATTTTTCCCGAGAGCCCTGGTTTCTTTGCTTGGAGAATAATATTAGGAACCAAGGCCTGGGCTCTGGGGGTGCACATCGGAACTGAGGTGTCATTACTTGTAAGTCCTCTCAGCAAAGAGAGCTTAGAAATATATAATTCTAGTCTATGCACATATCTTTAATTATTTCTACATTTAGTCATCTAGATCTATATTAAACTAAGTATGAGTCGATACTGACGTATCCTTCTCCAATGCAGTACTAAATGATTTATTCTTACCTTTCTCCTTTTCTTATCTGTAACCTCCCAGTACAATGGTAGGAAACCTAGGCCCCGCCATCCAGACATCCATGTACCTACTTCTTCCATCCTGGGATATATGCATACTGGTTTTAGATTTGTTAATCCATACCCCTATGAGAAATAACTTTATCAACTAGGCTACAGTGGTCATATACAGTTCCTTTTGACTTTATTGTTAATGTCTTCACTTATTTCCAAAGTTATGTAGGTCAGCACCATTTGTTTCAATTAATACATTTTATGTTTTAGAGCAGTTTTAGGATTGCAGAAAGTACAGAAAATGGCATACCTCTTTTCCTGCTGGCACAGTATCCATGGTATTTCCTATTATTGACACCTTTCATGAGGGTGATGCAAATGATGAACAAATATTAATACATTAACTAGAGTCTAGAGTGCACATTAGGGTTCAGTCTTTATATTGTACGGTTTTGTGGGTTTGATAAATGTATAATGTCATAGAGCCATCATCGCAATACCGTATAGAAGAGTTTCGCTACTTAAAAAAAAACCCTGTGCCTCAACCTATCTGATACCACTCCCTTAAAGCTCTCCTACACACTAAACTGCTTAACTTCTCTATAGTTTTACTTTTCCCAGAATGTCACAAAAAATGAAATTACAGAGAATGTAGCCTTTTTAAAGTGGTTTTGATCACTTCACTGTATGCATTTAAGGTTCCCCATGTTTCATTGTGGCTGATAGATCATTGTTTTCTTAATCACTAACTAACATGTCATTGTATGGATGGACTGTAGTTTATGCACTTACCCACTGAAGGTCATCTGAGTTGCTTATCATTTTTGTTGATTACTAATAAAGTTGCTAGAAACATACCTGCATATAAATTTTCAAATCAGTGCATAAATATCCAGGAGCATGTGTAGGAAGATTTTAGTTTTGTCAGAAAGTACCAAACCATTTTCCAAAGTGGCTATGCCATTTTTTATTTCTCCCAGCAATGAATGAGATTTTCTGTTGCTCTGCACCCTAACCAGTTTTATCAGATTTTTAGATTTTAGTGCTTCTAATAGAAGTGTAATGATATCTCATTGTTGTTTTAATTTGCAATCCATTAATGACAAACTATTTTAAGCATTTCTTCATGTGCTTATTTTACCTCTGTAGATCTTCTTTGGAGAGGTGCCTATTCAAATCTTTATCCATTTTTCATTAAGTTGTTTTCTTTTTGCTTAGTTTTCTAGTTTCATGTTCCAGATATATATATATATATATATACATACACACACACATATATATACACATATATATACACATTCTGAATATCGGAATATTTATCAGGTGTGTGATTTGCGAGCATTTTCTCCCAGGATTTGACTTGCTTTTCATTCTCTTATCAGGGTACCCTTCAGAGTTCATTTGTTTTTAAAACTTTGAAATAAATTAGTAATTTAAGACAGATAAATGTAGCCCATTTTTGTACTTGTCTAAGTGTAAATATACTTTTTGCTCATGTCTTTCAATTATTCAATTTTTAAAAGTTGATTCAGATAGAGTTAGTCTCTAACCCTATCTTTAAGTCAATGTGATTCACAATTCATGGAACTCAAGAGGACTCACTATCATGTAAGTCCACGGCACCCTGCGGTTCCTTAGTAATGTCACTATTCCTTTTCTCATAAAGCTCATTTGGAACAATAACAAAGGAGAAAGTTTGCTTTTTTAAGGGTCATCTACAGCTATAATTACATTAAAAAAAAAAAAAACGAGAAGCCAATGAAGTGAGAAGAAAATAGATCCCATACCATTTAAAATGATTGCACTAATTTTATGTAGCAGTAAACATCAATTTATTCAGTGGTAGATTTCAATTATGTTTCTAATTTGCAAATGTTGCCCTCCAGTAGATCTCAAATTAGAGGGCTTAGCACTAAGGAATGGCAAGACAATGACATCACAATTGGAAATTCTTCTAAAATATTCAATGAACAATTTAAGAAGGCAATAACTGATTCTTCTTATTGATTAATAAAGGGCATATATGAAATATGATTTACATTGGATTCATAACAATGTACCTTTGACTGATTACTATTTATTTTCAGTTTGGGGGATATTTAGCTATATTTGAGTCTGCCTAGAATAGTGGACATTTGGATAAGTTCAAGGATTGCAATTGAAAATAACTACTTGTCTACTCCACATGATATTAAGAGAATTTGCATAATTTTTATTATGATGGGATTGGCTGTGTGGATTACAGCACTGGACATAAAGAATAAAAAAAACATTTCCATCATATTCCTAGCATTGTAAGAAGATACCCCAAAGAGATACTTGTATAATCCTATTTAATTTTTTATACAGATTCCTCCATCATGTTTTGTAGCCTCTCCTATCCCAAAGAGATGTGAGAGTCAGACTGGTTTTTATAATTATGGTTTAGCTTACACAATTTGTGAATATCTCTCTGAGCTTAAGTGTTTACAATTAAAGAGACATAGGGAAAATGCATGCCTTTTAGGGTTATTCAGCAGGCTAATGGAAATAACGCAGATGAAATTTCATCAGACACCAGGCTGTTAGCGTCCCCTGCTTTGTATTTTAACTTCTTTGAAATATGCTCCATATAAGCTTTCATAGGGCATATAGGATGTCAAGAGTCATGAATTTGTTTTCCTTTTTATTTCTTTATTTAAAATATCCAACATCATGCACACAAGACCCAGCTTCCATCTTTCCACGTGCCCATCCCTAAGGTGCCATGTCCTACCCCTTCCACGCCCTCCTCTGCAAGCCTGCTCTGAAGGAAGGGCGTGGCACATTCAGGAATAGTTTCAAAGGAGGAGTTGTATCCTATTGACCTCAGCCTACCTAACATCCTCACAGTGGGCTGTCAGAAAATACTTGGGAATAAATGAAAAGTAAGAAAAAAGGCAGGAAGAGGAGGAGTGCCTGTGGCTCAAAGAGTAGGGTGCCCACCCCACGTACTGGAGGTGGTGGATTCAAGCCCGGCCAAGAAAAAAAGAGAGAGAGAAAGAGAGAGAGAGAGAGAGAGGAATAAAAGGCTGTAACTTAAAGGCCAGACACAAAGAGCCTCTTCTCGCTTTTACAAATACTCACCCACAAAACGAAGCAAAATTTTTGTTTCTTGATTAGATTAGTGGGTGTTTTAAGAAAAGTGGGCACATTAGCATAAATGTGGACATGATGCCACTACTGGGCATAAACACCTTCTCCTGTTTGTCTTATCAACAATTAGAACTTACCGTGGGCTAAACATTAAAGGTTTCAGATTTTCTGAGCCTTCCAATTTCTTCTTTAGGTTCCTAAACCTAAAGTTCCTTTTACAACCTAAAAATGGTCTCATAGGCATCATTTATACATGTGCTTGCAATGAAGGAAAACAGGCTTCATTCTACACTGGCAAGTGTGTTTTGCCAGATCTTTAACCTTAATGAAGACCTAGTGAATAAAACTTAAATGTCAGAGAACGGTTTTAAAAATTGCACATGGGGTTAGGGAGCACATTGGAAAATTCCCTCTTGACCTTGAAATTTTTTTTCCAAGCCAGTGCTAATGTTCTGTTGTTTTAAGGGGTAACTAATTAGACAGAATCCCCAAACTGGTCTTTACTGTCAAAAATGATCACTGGGGAAAGTCTGGGGAATGCTCCCAAGGAAAAAGTGAGTCCAAAGCTGGAGCCGCTTGGGTCCATACATCACATGCTGAGGGTCACTTGGATTCACACTGTGAGCTTTTTGGACCTGGAACCACCCACCGCCAAAGCGAGTCTCCTGGAACACGCAGCCTCCTGTGCCTCCAGCCCTGACCTGCTCTCCTCTCCTGATCATTGTTCTCTTGCACCCTGTAATCTGGTTCCCAATCTCCTTTTCAATGGATGAAAAGAATCTGTTTGGAAAAAGTCCACCTAAACAAGGCAACCATTATTAAAACTTTCTGGAATGCAGTTTACTCATTCAAAAAGTATTTACTGACTATACACACCTGCCGGGTACAATGGAAAAGTGGGAACAACTCAGCCATAACCCCTCTCCTTGATCTTACCACAAAATGAGGATCCTTTCCTTCATTTATTACTTCATTATTCTCTCGTTAAAGGCATTTTCTGTTTCCAATGTGTTATGATTTATGCAGGGCAACAAAAAAGGGTTTTCGCTTTCCTCCATCTTTTGTCAAATATTTGCTTTGTTGGAAGCCAGTCCCATGTCATTTTAGTTAAATCACATTTGCTTTCATGTAATTGTCATGTCAAAGTTATTAATTATCATGGAAGTTAATAAATATAAGTGTACTGTATTTTTAGGAAAAAATGACATAAAACTCATTTTCATTGTATCTTTCTACTGTTCATAAGAAAGTATGGATCTGGAAGCAAAGCACGTTTCCTTTTTTTCCTCTTTAATTTTTCTCGGGTTGTTGGCTCTCCCCTTTCTATTCACAAACTCAGATATGTGACAGAGGCAAACCCTCAGGCCTTGGCCAGAATCAGAGGCAATCTAGTTGTGACCATTCCTGCGGGAAACTTTGTGGTTCAGAGACATGCTTGTCCCTGCTTCCTCTCTAGAGACAGTGAATGATCTGGAGATCAAGCCCATCATGAGGTCCCCAGAGATGGAAAAGCTATGGGCCACTTAATCACCATGTGCACTTATGTTACATGACCTCTACTAATGGAACTCCTTTCCAGAACAGGGGTACCCATCCATGGCCTGTGTACCATAGGCAGATTATTTGAGGCCTCTTTTGATTATCTGTGGTGTCAACTATCACGAAAATCATGCACAGATCTTTTTTGTTGTTGTTCATCACCTTTCTTTAGTGTTTGTGTTTTTAACATGTGCCCCAAGACAACTCTTCTTCCAAAATGATGCAAGAAAAAAAAAAATTGGACATGAATGTTGTACTGAGTAAAATGTGGGAATGAACTGGAGGCTATTCACTGGGGTGTTGTATATCCCCTACCCCCAGCTCACCCCCCGCTACTGATGGACTCACACCAAGTACAAGTAGAAAACTCCACCTTGGCCCTTCATACTATTCTTCTTCATCCCAAAAGGTTATATATTATTGATTGCAATTCATCTAGGGGTATTTGATGTGTAAACATAAGGAGGTATGGAAAACAACTTCCCCATCTGTGAGTCAAAAAAATCTTAAAAAATTAGTTCACCAGAATCTTTATTGAATTGGCTAGCACTGTCTAAAATAAATGTTTCTTTTGCCAATTTTTTCAGTGAACTTGTCAAAACCAAACAGAGGGGTTTTCAGTAAGCTTTATTCTTTCTGTGTGTAAACACAGTGCTATTTATTCACCAAAGAAAACTGCTTCATGAAAACCAGATTATTACTGTGCCAACCTGTTTTTTGAAGCCCTCTTAACGTCTATAAAATTTTTTGCAGTGCATTTTGTCTTTAGAAAGATGATGGTACTTGTTTCCTAGATGATGTAGGGAGTAACAGACTCTGATCTATATGACTATAAGGATATAGGAAGCACAGTTCAATCCTTCCTGGCCACCTCTAGCTTGAATCAATAATGCAACTATAACCAAACATAATCAAATTATTTGCAGTGCTAAGACCCAAAGGATTGTGAGAGGCTCTGTAGGGGCTGGAAGGGCTCTTTTGATTTCCTTCAGATTGACTCAAACTGAAACCACTCCAAAAAGAGAAAAATGGGATATTAAGATGCAGATGACCTTTGAATCTATTTACACCCCTGGGCAAAATCAGCAGTGAAGCTGTGAGGAGCAGTGAAGGCTATTCTTTAATAGGAGTCTTGTGTCGCCTGTACCCGCTTAAAAGATATGATGAGCCACAGGAAAGTTCTTACAATGTTGGCCTTCTTTCTATCTCCCAGACAAACTCTGACTCCAAACAAACAAAAAATGTTTTCCTTTGCTTTCCTTTGTTTCATTTTCAAAGAATATAATCGTCTTATCATCTTGCTTTAATATGGTCTTCATATTTAGACTTCAAATTAGACTCAGTGTCTGGGGCCTATCAACAGCATTGTACTAGTTAGCCATCAAGTCACTTTGATTAAATTCAATAAATAAAGTAGTAAACATGGTTTATGGTTTATTAAAAGTGCAATTGATTACGTACTGAAATATTCAGAGACCTCTGAATAAATCAACTAGTTAGAAAATTCAATATTTTCAGGCAGGGTGAATTGATCCTTTAAGTACACTACAAAAATAAAAACCATCTCCTTGTAGTCTTATATATTCAACTTTATGAAATAAGAGCCTAAAGCTTAAAGGGGAATTTAGAGACCATCTTTATGCATGTTAGATTAACTTCAAGTGCCAACATCTTTAGTCTTGAAACTTTCCCAAATGAGAGATGCAAAAACCCCATTAACCCATCTGTACATCTCATAAAAACAAGTAAGACACTTTTCTTATTTAACTTAAATTCTTTCTCATGTAATTGTCTCTAATGTTTGGGAATGAAGGGTATCTGAGCCAGTAAAACTATAATGAAAGGGTTGTGAATCGGTCCTGCCCTCTGGGGCGCTTTTCCACAAGGTCGTCTACCTCTCCAGAGGCAGGGCTCTGGCTGAGATCATCATTGACCTGCTCCCTCCCCAAAGTCCTCATTTGAAACCTCCTCTTTAGTCTCCTTGCAGTCTTCAACCACCTCACCAGCCCCCTTTACCCGGCTTCCCCACACAATTCCACATCTAGTTCTCCCATCATTTCTTCTTCTGTTTCCTACTTCCGTCCTCTAGCCCTAGTGAACTCAAGTGGTCAGTCTTCTGACCTGTCTTTGCCCTGCTTTCCTCTGTTGATATCACCCCTTCTAAGGGCTTTATAACTGGTTGACATTAACTTTTGATTCATACCATTGGCTTTAACGTCTCTCTTAAATTTCATACACATCTTCTGCTGCCCACCAGAAGTACTGAGAGCCTACCAAGTATCTCACACCTAACAAGTTCCCCATCCCTTCCAAACCTACTATGTCTTGATGAGTGACACCAAGTTCCATATAGTTACCCAAGCCAAGGGTCTCAGTGTCACCCTCAGCATGTCCCACTTCCTTACCATCTACATTAATTGGCAACCAGATTATATTAATTATGCTTCTGAAATGTCTATCAATATATCTGCTCCGTTCTTCCCAATGCCACTGATACTCAGGTATTCAGAGTGTTTGTACTTCAATATCTGTCCACTCTCCTTCTTGCATTTATTCCTCAGAGATCTTCTAAAAGTCCAAATTCACTTTGCAAAATAAGAGCAGAACAGAACAGAGAAAAATCTCTTTGATGGCTCACTTTTGTCTACAGATGCAGAGTCAACCAACTTGTGTTGAACACGTCATACCAACTATATGTGGTACTAGGGCCCATGGCAGGCATTACCTCTGAAGAGCATCACTTTGGAAGTTAGAAAAAATTGGTTCTTATCCCACATGTGGGTTCATAAATTTCTCTCCAGTCCTAAGTTTTACCATTGTCAATGATCAAGTTATAGTCAATTCTTTCCAGGGGTCTTTCAACCTCTGACATCTTCTACAGAAGGGAAGATAAGTATAGTAAGACAATGTCAACAGACCAGCTACATTTAGTGGTTCTCAACCTTTCCAATGCCACAACCCTTTAATACAGTTCCTCATGTTGTGGTGACCCCCAACCATAAAAATGTTTTTATTGCTACCTCATAACTATAATTTTGCTGCTGTTATGAATCGTAATGTAAATATCTGATATGCAGGAGACCCCCAAAGGGGTCGCGACTCACAGGTTGAGAACCGCTGCTTAGGATATCATTACAGACATGGGAACTTAATTCTTCCTTTTGTTCTATCAAATAATTATTGTTAATTGGGGGCGCATCTGTTCTTTGTCAGGCAATCAGAGGGACAGACAGAACCATGAATCTGTTCTAAAAACCCAAGAACTTCTGATTTAGTGGTGAAAAAAAATACATTAAGTTTTACCCAGGGTGCCCAACATCCATAGTCCATACTATCTAAATAAATAAATGACTGAATGAATAAATAAGTGGGGGAACCAATAAATCCTCCAGGCAGAAGAATTTCACATACTTTATGTATATGCTTGACTTCCAGGAAGTGGAGCATAACTCCCTATCGCTTCAGTGTGGGCACTTCATTTCTGTAGTCTTCTTCCCCCAAAACCCCTTATATAAGTAAAACAGAACACAAACCCAAACTGAGGGACCTCTCCACAAAACACCTGACCAGTTCTCTTCAAAACTATCAAGGTCATAAGAAAACAAAGAAAGTCTGAGAAAATGTCAGAGGCAAGAGGATCCTAAGGAGACATGGTGATGAGACATAATGGGGCACCCAGCAGGGGATTCTGAAGGACAAAAAAAGACATTAGATAAAAACAAAAGAAATCTTAGTGAATTTCAAGTGCACAAGACATTATTGTTAACCATAATCACCAAGCTATACATTAGGTCTCCAGAACTCATTCATCTTGTAACTGTACCTTTATAAACTTTGACCAGCATCTCCCCTTTAGAAAAGATCTAATTTCATGGATAAAAGAGTGGATCACAAGTTTTCTCACCACACACACAGGATGGTGTGTTGATGGGTATATTAATTAGCTTAATTGTGGTCACATGATTGTGTAATCATGTTACAATGTATACATATCTCAAGACATGACATTGTATACCTTAAATATATATACTTTTGCTTTATCAATTATATGTCGATAAATCTCGGGAAAAACAAAAAAATACGAATACAGTATGGAATTGTTAATAACAATGGATTGATATGGTTTACTAATTGTGACAAATATTCCAATACCATATTAATGTAAGATGTTAACAACAGCAGCAACTGGGTGCTGGATATATGCCTTTCTGAATTATCCTCTCAATTTTTTTGTAAATCTAAAGCTATTTTAAAATAAAAAGCTTATGTTTAAAATGGAATATTCATTCATTTATTCATCCATTCAACAGACATTTGGGGAATGTTCATAGTACTGCAACTAGTTTTTCGTTTTCCACTCTCTAAGTATGGAAAGTTACAAGATGTCCATGGTGCAGGACATGAAGTTTAAACTGCTGACTGCATGCAACAGTAATTCAGAGGAAAGTGAAGTCACTTCTGGCTGAGTATTGTAGGAGAATGCTAGAAATAAATGAGTTAAAAGTACAATCAATATATGGCTAGATTTTACATATGCCTATAAGACAGGAAAATTTTCCTGGGAGCAGAGGAAAAAAATGAAAATGGAATAATTAACCAGAATAAAAGAAACACAGATCTTGCAAGTGAAAACACAGTACTGAGTATCCCTCTAGATGTGTTTGGCAGCAGGGACATAACTCAGCTGAAGAATGATACAAATTAGTGTTATAGAATGAATATGTGTTCCCCTAAAAGTCTTATGTTTAAAACCTCACTCCCTATGTGATGGCAGGTGGAGATAGGTCTTTTGGGAGGTAATTAGGTTAAATGAGGCCAGGAGGGAGGAGCCCACATCATGAAATTAGTGTCCTTATAAAAAGAAGGATAGACTAGGTCTCTCTCTTTCTTCCCCATGTGAGGATACAGCAAAATACCAGCTATCTTCAAGCCAGGAAAAGGATCTACTGCAAAACCTGACCACTTTGGGACCCTGATCTTGGACTTCTCGGCCTCTAAAATGATGAGAAATAAACATCTATTGTTTAAGCACCCAGTGTGTGGTATTTTGTTGCTGCATTCCAGGAAGGCTAACGTGATCAGTCAGCTGCTTGCCTGCAATGCCCATCACAGAGCCCTTGTGTTGTGAGTGGCCTGTAAGTCGGTAGGTGAAAGTTAAGAGGCGGTCTTCCTCGTGTCTCCTCTGAAGTCCTTGCAACTCATGATATACCCATTTTATGGCATCAGTTGAATACTACCACAAAACAAATCCATCATGTTGGTCACTCCCTCCAAAGAAATTGAAGCATTAGACAGGAAACATGTCTGCTATTAATGAGGCCGGCCCTGGAAGTGGAGGACTGACCACTATGTGACTAAGGTCCCCACAAATTAAGTAGGAGACCTGGAACAAGAACCTGCTTTTCTCAGCTCTACTGTGATGCTCTTTGATTGAAATCATTTAATGCATTCCTCCCCCTTACTTCCTAATTAACACCAGCCGTTCCACCATCAATCTCATACGAAGAAATAGACAGAAAAAGAAAATAGTTAGTAATGTAGTAATTCTGGGAGAATTAGGCCTCTGAGAACACCAGGATATCAGAGTTTGAGGACAGAAAGAGCAAACTATGTAAGATCAGCCTGAAGAGGTAAATAAGGTTGTCTACCAGTCCGGCACAGTTATCTGATAGTGGGGAAATTTGGGCTTGATAAATTTCATCATCAAAATCTAAGTCAATTCAATTTGATGCACATGCCTTAAAGGCATAATCATGAACTCCAAACAATGTTTGAAAATAAGTGTTATGAAAACATTGTCTTTGAGAACAAGGCAAATTGGAGGTGGAGACCAATTAATTGAGATCTGGACTAGATGAGGCTAAGGACAAAGTCCAGGCTTTCATGGAGAGATGAGCAGAGCCAGAGAAGACAGAAGCTCTATCCAAGCAAACTGGGGTCGAGTGAGGTTTGCAATCCTTCAGGAGAACTGAAATACTAAACCACAACCTGAGACCGTATCAGCAAAGCAGGGCTCAAGGGAAGGCTGAGCCTCCTGAAGATGCAGTTGTGAGTTTACTTCAGTCACCCTGAACATGAGACTTCATAAGCGTAGTAGCTCTGCACCCTGCCTGCTGCTGGAGAAGAGACTCCTCATGGGTTCTGCGGTCTGCTCAGCATCAGATCAGATGCCCACAGTTGTGCAAAACTAGAGGTCCATGGCTGATAAACAGGGCTATAGCCACACAAGAGAAGGAGGACTTGTAAGCAGACACAGTGAGTCAGATCAGGGAGTCTGTGGCACTTCATTCAATAGCTCTGCCAAGTACCCCCTGTGTGGAAGAAACCTGCATGAAATGAATCTACGGTAAGATTCGGGTGAATAGTAATACAGGCTGGCTTTTCAAAAGGCAAGTGCCCTGAGTCTTTCTTACTAAAAGGACGATACTGTTTACAAACATTCAGTCTTGTAGAAGGGATGGGGGAAAATCGGTTTCTTTCATCATGGAAAGAAAATTAGAGAAAATTGGTAGAGGATGCACAGCTGCACTCTAGTTTTAGTCAAACAGACCCTTGTTGTGAAAAACTCTTGTTTAAAAATTGCCCTCAAGAAAGACTTTCCAACCCTTTATCTAGCAGATTTTATCCTGTGTTAAAGTATCAAATAAAGCCAAACAATCTGAAGGCTCGTTTGGTTCTTTTAAAATTGAGCCAAACACCATTATTTTTCAGAGTCCCACAGTGATTTATCCAGAAGGAATATTCCCTTGACTGAAAGTAAAATGTTCACCCCTGTGTATCTAATTAGGTTTCCCAGGGCACCCGGCAGACAGTGGCAATAGCCATGCTGTGAAAGTGAAATTAGGAGTCAGATAGTTTTCTAGCAAGTAAGAAGTGTATCTGGCCAATCTAAAGAGTGTGCCTTTGTTCCCGCCAAGTTCTAAAATTTTTCAGCAGACAATCTCCATTAAATTCCCTACAGGGAAATGTTCTAAAATCCTGAGTTGTGTGGGGTTAAAGTGGTCATATGTGCCCAGGGGTAGCGAGGCTTCCATTAGGGCGAAAACAGGGACTAGTAAGATACTCTTTTTTTGATCAATCCCCTTAGTGAGAAGCAATGGTGGTGGCGGTCAGCTCCTGTCCCTTCTGCTCAAAGTTCCCTGGAGAGACAGAGGAGGCAGGGAGGTCACACCAGCCTCTTCTTAAAAACAACCAGTTCTGGACTTTGTCCCACCTTAAGTGCCTCGTACGGTCACTTAGCATCTCAACAATTTTCTGGGTTTTGTTTTTGTTTTTTTTCACTGCAAAAGAATTTTTGGCTAGTTCATTTCCAAGATCAAAGATGTGGGTAGTGGTAGAAGGGAACTGAACACTGGAAGGAAATGCCCCCCACCCGTCCCCCCACCTTCCCCACTGCACAGTGGCCAACCACGTTCATTCATATTTTCCAGGAGAAGGAAGACTTCCTGGGAAGAGATTGGAGAAGGATGATTTACTGAGAGGGGGTAAAATAATTCCAGGCATACAGATTTGTACCAGAACATCTGCTGTACAGATCCTCATCATGGTAGATAAGAACAGAAAGCGAGGGGGTCTTGAAAGTAAGGACACAAACTCTCTGTTTGATCAAGGAGATGATGGCTCTCAGATAGCTGTAGGTTGGGTTCCTGAGGGATCCAGGAAGTAAACAGAAGAGTGACTGTGTTCTTCAACAAAAGAAGCACTCACTGACCTTGCTGCTGCCTGAAACACAGCTTTTCAGCTCTCTAATTACCTGTGGATATTGCGTATTACTTCTCTTTCCTCTGCTCTTTAAGAACAGGAAGTTTCTCTCTGGGGAAAAAAAAAAAAATGAAGCTATTTCTGATTCTGAGGAATATGCACCAACTCCCCAGCGGAGGACCCTGAACACACACACCAAACATTTGCTTATGAACGGCCTATAGCTCGAAGATTATTCAGTCTCCCAGAAATGAGAGATTTAAATGCAATTATGAGCATATAACGCCTTGGATTTTATTACCTTGTAGTAGGATGGCTGGATCTTGGAAAGCCTAATAATTATTTATTTCCAAAAGCATGTTTAATTACAATGTTCACATTGACATATATAAATATAATTTTTACTTTGAAATAGCCTTAAAATCCATAGGAATGAATGACATGAGTTCTTATATAATGGAGTTATAGATGATAATATTAATTTACATAAATTTATATTATAATATAAGTCCTTTTTCTTAAATCTATTCATTTCTTTTGTCCTCAATAGTTTAGAGAGAATAATTAACATATCCCATCTTCTAAATTAAATTTTAGCTTCCATATCTTTAAGGGAATATGATGAACAATATAGATATTGATTTTCAAATTACTTTATTTCAAGTAGAATGAGATTCAGAGAAGATCTTAATTTTCACATAATTGATTTTCAAACAACCCATTTCTACAAATAATTCTTTAGGAAAAGACTCATTAAAATTATGTGGAAATAGTACTGACTCATCAGCATAAAATATGATGTCTATGATATTTCATATTGTTAGGTAAACATTATTCTCTTCAAGACAACATTTTTAATACAAGTTCCCTACAAAACTATAGCATCAAATAAGTACTTGATACAACAAACTTTTACTTTACAAGCTGGCTTGGGAAATCTCTACCCAGAGGTTTAGGCAGGGTAAGATGGGGACCTGAGAGAGAGCCAGGATCAGGAATGGGAACTCCTCCCTGGACTACTGTAGGGCCAGTCCCCTTCAACACTGCAAAGCTCCATGTTTTTCTTAGATGCATAACAGTGGCCTTTTTGGAATCACTCACCTCTAAGCTTCCCCTCTTCAGAAACCCTCCACGCTTTAAAATAATGACTTTTTCTGATTCATCCCTTCACTTCTTGCATTGCTACAGATTTCTAATATATCAATGAATGATCTGGTATGCCCATTCTCGTTAATTGCTGTCAATTGGTTTCTTAGTTCATCAGTGACAGAAAAGGGAAGGAAAGAGGGAGGGAGGGAAGGAGGGAGTTCTGAGAGAGAGAAAGAAAGATTCCCTAAATCTTAAATTATTTGTTTTACCATGTACTAGCTATTTCTTTGGGAGATCTTGGAGGTACACATACACAGCTCTTAAAGTAACTGTGGTATAAAGAACAGAACATTGAACTTGCCATAAAAAAAAAAAAAACCTTAATTGTCCTTATTACCAGTAGTGTGACCTTGGCATGGTCAAGATTTAAATCACTTAAATCTTTCCAAGTTGCAAAATTTCTTTCTGTAAAATTCTTGAAACAATACTTATCCCATAGGTTATATGTATCACAGCAGCTGTGAAATGGAAGGTTGTTAGGGCTACAGTCTACAGCAAAAAGGGCAAACCAATTTCAATGTAAGGATGCATCAAGTTAAATTATAGTGACTACCTATAATGCTTAGAAAGAATGTCAGCCATATCCATGCTCAGCAGAAAAGAAGGCTGTTGTTGATTAGTGATGTCTGCAGTCATCAGGAGTGAGCACAGGAGTGGAAATTCGAGGGACACATCAGTGCCCTTTCTTTTTTTTTTTTTTTTTTTTTTTTTTTTTTTCACAATGTCCATAGCCAAACTTATCCCTGGGTCCCAGGGGCAGGGGACTCAGGGCTTAGGAGCTACAGAGTTTACTGTGGCAGTCATCTGGGCCAGTCCCCACTATGACAGATATGGGGACTGAATTTGACTTGACTGCAGTCAGTGCCCTTTCTGATAGAAGGTTTCCTTTCTTTCTTTCTTTTCTTTTCTTTCTTTTTTTTTTTTTTTGCAGTTTTTGGCCAGGGCTGGGTCTGAACCCTCCATCTCTGGCATATGGGGCCGGCGCCCTACTCCTTTGAGCCACAGGCGCCACCCAAGGTTTTATTTCTTATTTAACATTCAAAGTACCATCTCAAATGTTATCTCCTTCCTCCATGAAGCCCTGACTGATTAAACCTAACCAGTCTCTTAATGTAATGGAGAAGTCAGATCTGTAAATTTACTTACTCAGTAAGAAGTAAAATATCAATCCATATATACACATAGCAACTTTGTGTCATCATCTTTTTTATTTTTCAAAAGCAGATAGTCTATGATAAAAGCACATTGATGAAACATATACAGAAAAACTGTTTCCTTAAAAGGAAAAAAAAGCAGCTTCATACTTCAGTCTGTGGTTTTGTTCTTTGTGGACAGTAGGCAACATCCGACACTGCTTTCCTTTTTCACAATAAATGTGACTATTTGATTCAAAAGAATGATTTAAGTACCATAGAATAAAGATACTAGCAAAATAAAGAAGGAGGTTTCAAATTAAAGAAGAATGGAGTGGAAATTGCAAGAAAATGCGGATCAAAGTGAAAGGATTGAGGGGAGAAGAAAGGACCAAAGGCCTGGCAGATAAGAGCAGAAAGACCAAAGCCAGGTGGAGAGGAGTTCGGAGGGAGGAAGTCAAAGGAAATATGTTTTCATTTATACTGCTCCAGAGGGTATTTTAAAAAGAACATGATGTCACTTCCATGTCAGTATAACAAAGATATTTCATAAAACATAGTTGTATTTCTTATTTTCCATCAGGACCAAATTATTGTCCACTAAAGACTTAATTTGTATTTTTTTAACCTGAGTTTTCACAGAGAAATGTTTAGTGTTTAAAAAGTCATGGTTTACTTAGGGCACCCTTAAAACATTCCTCAGATAAATATAAACACATCTATTCTTTCATGATGTGCATCCCATGAAACTATTTACCTCCAAACTTAAATTCAGTCTCAGAAATACGTGTGTGATATAAAGGAGAATTGGTTCCAAATCTGATTTCACACTTTTTCTAAAATATTTTTTTAATTTATTTTTTATTATTTGGGATTCATTGAGGGTATAAAGAACTAGGTTATACTGATTGCATTTATTAGATAAAGTCCCTCTTATAATTGTGTCCTGCCCCCGAGAGGTGTGTCACACACCTTGACACCCCCCAATCCCCTTCCTCCTCCCCCTTCCCCACTTTCTCATTCCCCTACCCCCAAAATAAAACAAAATTTTATTTTGTTTTTTTACATTAACTCATCTACTGCCTTCATATTAGAATTGAGTACATTGGATTCTTGCTTCTCCATTCTTGTGATGCTTTACTAAGAAGAATGTGTTCTGTCTCCATCCAGATTAATACAAAAGATATAAAGTCTCCATCTTTTTAATGGCTGAATAGTATTCCGTAGTATATACATACCACATTTTTCAATCCATTCCTGGGCTGGTGGGCATTTAGGCTATTTCCACATTTTGGTGATTATAAATTGAGCTGCAATCTCACACTTTTTTTTTTTTAACCTTTAGTCTCACACTTTTAATAATCATAAAATCTTTACATTTTCATGACCACACTTTGTGGTCATAAGCAACAGTGACCATCCCTGACAGAGAAATAATGTCACCTTAAAATGTTGCTTTGTCACCGTTTGCAAATATGATCATGACACATGTGGATCTTATTAGAGATATAAAAGAAACTTCCAATTACTTTTATTTTTGTTTTTTTATGTTTGATTGAACATTCCAGTCAAGTGGAAATTTGAAATTTTCTTGAACTATACAAATTTTGCTTTGAAAAAAGAATACAGAGTTGTGTTTCCCTTGCACGAAGGGACGGATTCCTGCCACACTCTGTGAGGCTGTATCTTCCAGATAAATCTTTATGTAAGAAGGTTTTGTAGCTTCTATGCATATGCTTATGTCTTTCAGAATATGAGATCCTCTCAAGCCCTCGCCCACTACCCAGGATATGAGCCAATACAGGCAACTCTGGCTCCAACTGGTAACAGATTTTGCTAGGTTGATTTATTTCCCAGAAGTAGGATTTCATATGATATATGATTTGAATTATGTCACGGGTCTATAAAATCTCTATGAACATGTGACTTATGAAACAGGGTGAATGTGCACTGTAGGGGAAGGGCTAAGCAATTTAATGTATATCCATTAACTGAAATACTATGCAGCCATTACAGACTATATTCAAAAGTGTTTTTAAAGATATAATAATAATTGAAAACGGTCAGGATTCAAATTGTATACACACTACGGTTACATATATAATAGGAAAAATAAAATTAAGCATGAATAAAAAGACCAAAAAGGCTGAATATGGCAGCTCACACCTATAATCCCAGCACTTTGGAAAGTCAAGGCAGGAGAACTGATTGAGGTCTGAAGTTCAAGGCCAGCCTGGGCAACATAGTGAGATCCCATCTCTACTAAATTAATTAATTAATTAATCAAAAAGAAATATAACAGGTGTGAGACAAGATGGCGGACTGAAGCCAGCTTTCAACAAAGGCTCCCATCCAGAAGGAGAGTTAAGGGACAGGAATTTAGTAAGTATCCTGGTGGACTTGAGCCTCACCAAGAGAGAAGGCTGAAGAACGCACATCAACACCGCTGAGGCAAGTTGTGATCACAAGGACGCAAACAAAAGGTACAAAATCCACCACCAAGCGGATGGGAGTCCCCCTCCCCCATGAGACCGGCTCTGTAGCCCCACAATTTAACAAGCGGGCAGAAATTAAAGCCCCTCCCACTACACTCCACGGGAGAGACCTTCTAAAAACTGGACCTACCTCCCCTACTGGGGTGCCGTGGCGTTCTCCTGCCGGACATAGGGCTGAATAAAACTTTGGGAATCCTTTGCCGGCAACCCTGAATCCCCGGCGCTCCCCTCCCGCCCACTGAGGTCTGGAGGCCTGTCCCCCAGAACTTCGGATCCTTGGGTGATTTCTCAAGGGGAGTGGACAGTCCCCGAGTTGCGACTGGTCAGCATTGACTCTGAGGCGCGCCGAGTGAGGAGAGGGCACCGGGCTGAGGGGGAGTCACGCCTCGCGGCACTTCCCTGCGGTGCAGTGCACCAACCCTCCCCGGGCATAGGGGACCCAAGACTGAATCAGACTCTGGCCTCCCCGCTGAGAGCTGAGAACCCCTACTCTCACTCGGGGTCTGAGGGCCTATCCCCCAGGAGTTCGGCTCCTTGGGTGATTTCTCGAGGGGAGTGCACAGTGCCTGAGCTGCGTCAGGTCAGCGCTGACTCTGGGATACGTGAGCGAGGAGAGGGCACTCCGCTGAGGGGAAATCAAGCCTTGGCGGCACTTCCCTGCGGTGCAGTGCAGGAGCCCTCCCCGGACCGTAGTATTGCGTGAAACTGAATGAAACTCTAGCTTCCCCCCGCCCCACTCCCAATCCGGGTCTGGGGGCCCATCCCCCAAGAGTTCTGATTCTTGGGGGATCTCTTAAGGGGTGTGGACCCAGCACAAACTGCAGCCGCTCAGTGCTGACTCTGGGGCGCGGGACAGAGGAGAAAAGGGTCGCCTGAGTGCCCACACCAGAGCAGCGGTTCCCTGGAGGTAGATCAACAGCCGTTTTTTCTTTAACGGCAGAACTCTCACTTCTGGATATTCTGAGGCCACACCCCCTGTCTCCCTGGGCAACCAGAGGAGGCCACCGGTGTCACGGCTCACAAACCCAGAAGCCTCCAGGGCGGGGCCGACCCAGAGAGGTGTTCAGACGCAATTCTCCAGCAGCAAAGACGTTTGAACTCAAAACAGCCCGTCTCCTGTAGGCGACGACAGGAACAGAGACAGAACCTCACAAAGTTGTCTGTTCTGTTCTGTTCTGTTAGCAGCATCCATCAGGGACGGGGCTAAGCCTGAGTGAACACCTCCTTCCCATCACCTGCATCAAACACTCAAAGATGTCAGGCCCCATCTCCTCCTGCTAGATAGCGGCAGTCTGCGGGGGCCTGGCAGACTTCCTCGCGATTCAGGCAGGTGCAAACCCCTGGAGTGTCTGTTCACTGCAGGCAACTGGGTTAGCCATCTGCAGAGATACCAGTGACTGGGTCCGACGGAGGGGCAAAGTGGGGAAGGAGACGTCAACCTTCCCAGACTGCTCTGTTTGCGGGGTGGCTCCTCCTGACTCCATGCTGCACTGGGGTGAGCTGTCTCAGAGGAGTCACCAGGCCCCTGTGATCCAGTTCCCAGAGACCTCTTGAACCCTTCCACCTGAGACAAGTGCCGATTGAGACAGTTGATTCGGACCTTTTGAACTGGGCTAATAGACTGAGGACTTTTCAGGTGGTGCCCTGGGTGTGCGATTGTAGGAAGGTTTGATTCTCCTTTTCCAACTGGGGCCAGAGGTGGGCAGGCGGGGTGACTTAATTGCTGATTTTTCCACACAGCTGAGACTTCAAGCCAGAGTAGAAGTTGCAATAGGATCGAACAGAAACCAGCTGAAAACAAGACAGAACCACTTTGCTCCACCACACCAGACAGGGCCCCAGTTTCTCAGGCCACAACACTGTACGGGCCCTCGATAAAACCCCAGGGGAAAAACCAAAGGGAGTAAACCATGGGGCGGAATCAGCGGAAAATCTCTGGTAACATGAATAACCAGAATAGATCAACCCCCCCAAGAAAAGATACGGCAGATGTGATTGAAGATCCCATTCATAAACAACTGGCTGAGATGTCAGAAGTCGAATTCAGAATTTGGTTTGCAGACAAGATTAATAAAATGGAATTAGGAATTCGAGGAGAAATTCAAAAACTGTCTCAAGAATTTAACGAATTTAAAGACAAAACCACCAAAGACTTAGACACACTGAAACAAGAACTTACAGCCCTCAAAGATATGAAAAATACAGTAGAATCCCTCAGTAACAGAATGGAGCAAGCAGAAGAAAGGATTTCTGACATTGAAGATAAAGTCTTCGAACGCTCCCAATCTCTCAAAGAGGAAGAGAAATGGAGAGCAAAAATGGATCACTCACTCAGAGAGCTCTCAGATAATTCGAAAAAAAATAACATAAGGGTTATAGGAATTTCGGAGGCTGATGACGTGGCAGCCAAGGGCACAGAGGCCCTTCTACATGAAATTATGAAAGAAAATTTTCCAGACATGCCTAGAGAATCTGAAATTCAGATAGCAGACAGCTTCAGAACCCCAGCACGATTCAACCCCAAAAAGCCATCTCCCAGACATATCATAATTAGCTTCACTAAAGTTAACATGAAAGAGAAGATTCTCAAAGCAGCCCGGCGAAAGAAAACTATAACGTACAAAGGTAAGAATATTAGAATAACTGCAGATCTCTCTGCTGAAACTTTTCAAGCAAGAAGAGGCTGGTCATCAACTTTTAATCTCCTAAAGCAAAAAAACTTTCAACCCAGGATCTTGTATCCAGCTAAACTGAGTTTCATCTATGATGGAGAAATTAAATACTTCAATGACATTCATATGTTGAAAAAATTTGCCATAAGTAAACCAGCTCTTCAGGATGTTCTCAGACCTATCCTCCACAATGACCAACCCAATCCTATACCACAAAAGTAAACTCACTCAGAAACTTCGGATCAAACTCCAACTTCCACACTGGCGAAAGGATTAAAAATGTCCACTGGACCTTTGAAAAACTCGACACCCAAAATTCCACCAGACTTATCCTTACTCTCCATCAATGTGAATGGCTTAAACTGTCCTCTAAAGAGGCATAGGTTAGCTGACTGGATACAAAAACTTAAGCCAGATATTTGTTGCATACAAGAGTCACATCTCAACTTAAAAGACAAATACAGACTCAGGGTGAAAGGATGGTCATCCATATTTCAGGCAAATGGTAATCAGAAAAAAGCAGGTGTTGCAATTTTATTTGCAGATACAGTAGGCTTTAAACCATCAAAAGTAAGGAAGGACAAGAATGGTCACTTCATATTTGTTAAGGGTAATACTCAATATGACGAGATCTCAATTATTAATATCTATGCACCCAACCAGAATGCACCTCAATTTATAAGAGAAACTCTAACAGACATGAGTAACTTGATTTCCTCCAGCTCCATAATCGTTGGAGATTTCAACACTCCCTTGGCAGTGTTGGATCGATCCTCCAGAAAGAAGCTGAGCAAAGAAATCTTAGATTTAAACCTAACCATCCAGTATTTAGATTTAGCAGACATCTACAGAACATTTCATCCCAACAAAACTGAATACACATACTTCTCATCAGCCCACGGAACTTACTCCAAAATTGATCACATTTTAGGTCACAAGTCTAACCTCAGTCAATTTAAAGGAATAGAAATTATTCCATGCATCTTCTCGGACCATCATGGAATAAAACTTGAATTGAGTAACAACAGGAATCTGCATACCCATACAAAAACATGGAAGTTAAATAACCTTATGCTGAATGATAGCTGGGTCAGAGATGAGATTAAGAAAGAAATCACCAATTTTTTGGAACAAAATGACAATGAAGACACAAGCTATCAGAACCTCTGGGACACTGCAAAGGCAGTTCTAAGAGGGAAATTTATAGCACTGCAAGCCTTCCTCAAGAGAACGGAAAGAGAGGAAGTTAACAACTTAATGGGACATCTCACGCAACTGGAAAAGGAAGAACATTCCAACCCCAAACCCAGTAGAAGAAAAGAAATAACCAAAATTAGAGCAGAATTAAATGAAATTGAAAACAAAAGAATAATACAACAGATCAATAAATCAAAAAGCTGGTTTTTTGAAAAGGTCAATAAAATAGATAAACCTCTGGCCAACCTAATCAGGAAAAAAAGAGTAAAATCTCTAATATCATCAATCAGAAACAACAAAGACAAAATAACCACAGACTCATCAGAAATCCAAAAAATCCTTAATGAATATTACAAGAAACTTTATTCTCAGAAATATGAAAATCTGAAGGAAATAGACCGATACTTGGAAGCACGCCACCTTCCAAGACTTAACCAGAATCAAGTGGAAATGTTGAACAGACCCATATCAAGTTCAGAAATAGCATCAACTATACAAAACCTCCCTAAAAAGAAAAGCCCGGGACCAGATGGTTTCACGTCAGAATTCTACCAAACCTTTAAAGAGGAATTAGTACCTATATTACTCAACCTGTTCCAAAATGTAGAAAAAGAAGGAAGACTACCCAACACGTTCTATGAAGCAAATATCACCCTGATCCCCAAACCAGGAAAAGACCCAACAAGAAAAGAAAATTATAGACCAATATCACTAATGAATATAGATGCAAAAATATTCAACAAGATCCTAACAAACAGAATCCAGCAACACATCAAACAAATTATACATCATGACCAAGTTGGTTTTATCCCAGGGTCTCAAGGCTGGTTCAATATACGTAAATCTATAAATGTAATTCAGCACATAAACAAATTAAAAAACAAAGACCATATGATTCTCTCAATTGATGCAGAAAAAGCTTTTGATAATATCCAGCATCCCTTCATGATCAGAACACTCAAGAAAATTGGTCTAGAAGGGACTTTTCTTAAACTGATAGAGGCTATCTACAGCAAACCCACAGCCAATATCATATTGAATGGAGTTAAATTGGAATCATTTCAACTCAGATCAGGAACCAGACAAGGCTGCCCATTGTCTCCATTGCTTTTCAACATTGTAATGGAAGTTTTAGCCACCGCAATTAGGGAAGAAAAGGCGATCAAGGGTATCCATATAGGGTCAGAAGAGATCAAACTCTCGCTCTTCGCAGATGATATGATTGTGTATCTGGAAAACACTAAGGACTCTACTACAAAACTCCTAGAAGTGATCAAGGAATACAGCAGCGTCTCAGGTTACAAAATCAACATTCATAAATCGGTAGCCTTTATATACACCAACAACAGTCAAATTGAAAAAGCAGTTAAGGACTCTATCCCATTCACAGTAGTGCCAAAGAAGATGAAATATTTGGGAATTTACCTAACAAAAGACGTGAAAGATCTCTATAAAGAGAACTATGAAACTCTAAGAAAAGAAATAGCTGAAAATGTTAACAAATGGAAAAACATACCATGCTCATGGCTAGGAAGAATCAACATTATCAAAATGTCCATACTACCCAAAGCAATATATACTTTCAACGCACTCCCTATTAAAGCTCCACTGTCATATTTTAAAGATCTTGAAAAAACATTACTTCGTTTTATATGGAATCAGAAAAAACCTCGAATAGCCAAGACATTACTCAGAAATAAAAACAAAACAGGAGGAATCACACTACCAGACCTCAGACTTTACTACAAATCGATAGTGATCAAAACAGCATGGTATTGGCACAAAAACAGAGAAGTAGATATCTGGAATAGAATAGAGAACCAAGAGATGAATCCAGCTACTTACCGCTATTTGATTTTTGACAAGCCAATTAAAAACATTCAGTGGGGAAAAGATTCCCTATTTAACAAATGGTGCTGGGTGAACTGGCTGGCAACCTGCAGAAGACTGAAATTAGACCCACACCTTTCACCATTAACTAAGATAGACTCTCATTGGATTAAAGATTTAAACTTAAGACATGAAACTATAAAAATACTAGAGGAGAATGCAGGGAAAACCCTTGAAGAAATTGGTCTGGGTGAGTATTTCATGAGGAGAACCCCCCGGGCAATTGAAGCAGCTTCAAAAATACACTACTGGGACTTGATCAAACTAAAAAGCTTCTGCACAGCTAAGAACACAGTAAGCAGAGCAAGCAGACAGCCCTCAGAATGGGAGAAGATATTTGCAGGGTATAACTCTGACAAAGGTTTAATAACCAGAATCCACAGAGAACTCAAACGCATCAGCAAGAAAAAAACAAGGGATCCCATCGCAGGCTGGGCAAGGGATTTGAAGAGAAACTTCTCTGAAGAAGACAGGCGCACAGCCTTCAGACATATGAAAAAATGCTCATCATCTTTAATCATCAGAGAAATGCAAATCAAAACTACTTTGAGATATCATCTAACTCCAATGAGACTAGCCTATATCACAAAATCTCAAGACCAGAGATGTTGGCGTGGATGCGGAGAAAAGGGAACACTTCTGCACTGCTGGTGGGAATGCAAATTAATACATTCCTTTTGGAGGGATATATGGAGAACACTCAGAGATCTAAAAATAGATCTGCCATTCAATCCTGTAATTCCTCTGCTGGGCATATACCCAGAAGACCAAAAATCACAACATAACAAAGATATTTGTACCAGAATGTTTATTGCAGCCCAATTCATAATTGCTAAGTCATGGAAAAAGCCGAAGTGCCCATCGATCCACGAATGGATTAATAAATTGTGGTATATGTATACCATGGAATACTATGCAGCCTTAAAGAAAGATGGAGACTTTACCTCTTTCATGTTTACATGGATGGAGCTGGAACATATTCTTCTTAGTAAAGTATCCCAAGAATGGAAGAAAAAATATCCAATGTACACAGCCCTACTATGAAACTAATTTGGGACTCTCACATGAAAGCTATAACCCAGCTACAACTTAACAACAGGGGGAAGTGGGAAAGGGGGGGGTGGGTAGAGGGAGGGGAATCGGTGGGATCACACCTGTGGTGCATATTACAGGGGTATTTGCGAAACTTGGTAAATGTAGAATATAAATGTTTTGGCACAGTAACTGAGATAACGCCGGAAAGGCTATGTTAACCACTGGGATAAAAATGTGTCAAATGGTTTATGAAGTGAGTGTATGATGCCCCATAATCATATCATTGTATACACTTATGATTTAATAAAAAAATTAAAATTAAAAAAAAAAAAAAAAAAAAGAAATATAAGTGTGCTGGATTTTATATGACTTTTTATTCTATACTTTTACTTGTTTTCAACACATTTTAATAAAGCTATGCTATTTTTTAATAATGGGTGTTGCTTGTATTTTAAAGTATTTAACAAGGAGACTGATTTTTGTTTTTGTTTACCCTCCTAAATACATTTTTTACTTCTTTGTAATGAGAGAGGACCAAAGCAAAGCATAGCAAGGGTAAAAATGGGACGATTCAAATTAGGGACCAAGGGTTAGGTAGGGAAGCTGCCACTGAGAGGTAAGAACTCAAGTAGGCACAGCCCCAGGGCAAAGTTGTCACTAGGATTAACCCACCTAGAAAGGAAAAGATGAAAAGCTCAGCTCTAAGGCCCCCCAAAGAGGAAAGGAATGGGTGATACACCTGCATATCACGGGACACCTCATGTGGATGTAGACAGTGGAGTCCGAATACTCTCAGGTTCTTTGGAGAGGAAGAAGCACCTGCCAAGACAATGGCCAAAGACAGGGAGTCCACCCTGCCCACACGGTCTCAGTGACGTGCATCTAGCAGCAGGACCTTGATACAAACATGCAAAAGGATTCAGGCCATAGGATAGCCAGCCCTGAGTCTCATCCCTCAGGATCTCACCGTCTGCCCTTGGTCTGTTCTTCCCTCCATCCACTTTAGATGTGAGGAGGCCTCTAGGACAAACGGAAGGAGGAGCAGAAAGGAAGTTTGAACTTAGGTGAACAATGACAACGAACAGCAATGATTTTGACTACATTGAGGCCCTTTGTTGTTTTCAATGTTGCTATTTTCAAAAACGTGGGTGTGAGGACCAAAGGGAACTTTGCTACAGTGGCCTGACTGCATGGCGAGGCATAATGTTAACATGTTCCATTGCTCATTCCACAGTTCACTCACTTGGTATACATTCCACCTGGACTGAGGGCCACCTCTGGCACTGGGGATAACACAGTGCATCCAAGAAGCCATTCCCACACTCACACGGTTTATAGTCTGGACGGAGGAAGCTGAAAAAATACAGGAAGAGTAACAAACAAGATAATTACTTGGTGTCAAGTTTCAAAGGGAGGTATGGGGACAAAAGAAGAAGATGACGTGACCAGGAAGTCTACACAGACAGAGAGGGACTTTTTGAAGAGGTTAGATCTGAACTAAAGCATCATGACAATAAAACCTGAGGGAGGGATGTTATAGACTTGACAGTCTCACGTACAGCCAGGACCTGCAGCTGGCAAGAGCCTCAGTGACAGGAGATAAACTAGGAAGGAACATTTCTGTTGGAGAAGACGAGGAGGATTCCCTCTCACTGTCTCCCCTCAGTTCTGGACGGAAGAAAGGTGGATGTAGGAATGTTTCACTGAGTACTTATATTAACAACCCTAAACTCACAGGGGTAAGAGCCAGGATACACCTTACTCGTACTGGAGAGTGGGGACAAAGCTTAAAAATTAGGCTAAAATTCATATTTACTTTTTATAAGCAAACAAAACTTCTTTTAAAGGAAAGCATCCAAAAACTGGTCCTCAAAAAAAAAAACAAAAATCCCACAAATTATGTTCTTTAAAACATGTGTTCACGAAACACACACACACAAATAAAACCAGAAACAAACTCAGAAGAAATGCAAATATTAAAATATCAAATGGATAGGTTAAAGTGACTATGTTTTCTATGGTTATAGAAGTGAAGGTATCTGTTTAAAGGATAACAAAGAGATAGAGTGAAAATAATGAGACATATTTGGAAAACAAACGCACAGAGCTTCTAGGAAAACACAAGGTGAGATTTAACAAAACTAAAATGGTAAAGGCAGCAAATAAGTTAAGTAGCAGATTGAACAAATTGAAAAGCTCATGTAAAAGTTCTTTTTGGATTAACGATAAAGCACCTGACAATGTTAGGGGTTGGTAGAGTTAGGTATAGAAAGCTGACTATCCGAATTACTGCCCATAGAATGTGAGAGAGGAGACGATTGCTAGGGGTGAGAGTATCAAACATCTTCTCAAAAATTCTCCCCGAAGTCTCCTTCCATTCATAGAGAAATGGTGGCACAAACAGAGAAGGGACCAGTGTGACTTATTTGCAAGCTCATCTCCAGCATTTGACAAGTTTATGGTAAGCGTTCAGTGCACATTTTTTAACTGAATCAATGAAGAATGGTGTGTTTAATAATAGTGAGTAGAAATTCCACGATGCTATATAGAGATTTTCATCTAGCTCTGAAACTTCACATCTCTTAAAACATCTGGAAGAAAAAATAGCCCATCAGAAAATATTTTTTATACCCCATACAAATGCTGAGAGGTTGACATATAAGAAAGATTTGGGGTTCTGTGCTTTATTGGAGAGTTATCTCTTCTTATGCTCTAATTTGGATGCTGTGTTGACAGAACCCAAAGTATACTCCATCTCTGCCATCTGTTTCATCCACCACATTCCCCCAACATTTTGAGATACTAAATTTAAAACTTTTAAGGTTCTAGTGAATGGGACACTGATGCAGTCTGCAGAATGTCAAACTCTTTATCAATTCTGGCAGATTAGCCCAAGCTTATCTTTAATGCAGCATATCAGTTGAGGAAATGGCAGAGGAAAAAAACAATAATTTTCACTGTTAAATTTCTTTCAGTCTATAGCACATTGTACGTGGCATACCTACTGTCCTCTGTCCACAATGCCTGTTTTCCGGTGCTCAGGAAGATGTGATTACCTCAGTACAAAATCAGCTGAAAACCCACTATTCCACCTATAGGGCAATCTACAGATCTGCAGATATGATGTCATCCCCCCAAGGTCAACTTCATATTGGACATTTCATTTACAGGGACAACTACCAAAGGGGTCAACATGGCAGTGTGATGCATATTTATAAGGGAGTCTCCGTGCTATAACTTTTAAGCAGGGTTATTTATATTCACATGATTGGGATAGATTTTCCAAAATGGATAGAATCCTAGAAAAATGGGATAGTGACCAGGCTCTTCAAATCAGCTGTTATCTTTGTACCGTGAAAACCCAATTGAGGTAAAATAGCTCAGAGTGATACCAGAAATCAGACGTGTATTACAAGCTTATAATTAAATCACAAAAGTGTTAGCATTACACATTTTCATCTCCAGCCTGTGTCAGAAACCTGACCCAAGGTTTCACTCTATTCTATGTGCTACAAGCAGAATTTGTTGCTTTCCTTCATAGAATGTTTCGGAATAAAGAACAAGTATTCTAAAGCCCAAGTGATAGTTTTCCAAAGACCTCTGAGATGAAGCCAATTCCTGCAGAACATTTACTAAATTCTAATTCTTTGCTCATCTACCACCCAGTTGTCTTACAGTCTGAAATTTAATTGCAAGTAAAGAGAAGCCTCAGTCCACTTGTACTCAGCTCAGAGGCATTATTAATAATGATTATAGCTGCGAACCCCTGGTGGACAAGTGCTGGACAAAACCGGCATGTTCAGCTTTCTCTAGCAACAGATATCATCAGAAAATGCCTGCAGGCATAGGGATGAACTATCCTCTCTTAAAAGAGACAGATAAGTGTGAGGCTGTATCTCAGTTTCTCTGTGTTAGATTGCCAAGCAAGTGAGAAACCGAGTTTGCAAGCCCAAGTTTCCAAGCATCTTTCTCAGCTGTATGACATGGAGTTCCATCATGTGTTATAAGACTGTGCAATTGTAGATAGTAATGACTTCATAACTGCACACAAAGGGCTGAATGTACGCTGGGGGCAAGTTGACCAGAAAGGTAAATGTGTATCTTATTGCTGGTTGCACTTAACGCTTGTACTACTGCGAGTTCTTGGAATAAATGACTTGAAAGATTTGAAAATGGCTTGCTGTAGACATTGGTGCTGATAACAGAGGGGAAGCTTTATTACTAAACTCGACTGAGCCTAAAATTATGCTGGAAGGAATACAGATATGTATGAGATGCATAAAGATGTATTAAGAAAACACCCAAGGATAAAGCTAAACATCAAGCATGACACATGGTGGGTCCCAAGTTTGCCAGAAAGTAAATGAGTATAGACAGAGGAGAATGTACCATTAGATTGCGCAACACGGCAAAAACACACAGAATTTTCTGCAAATACCTCTAACTACGAAGGATTATTTCCATCCCTGGCACTTCCGCAACCAATGTGATATGTTCCCCTGGAATTAATACAGTGTTCTAAAATTCCTTAATCCTACATCCGCACCCTGGAGGTTGGTGTGGGGGAGGCACGTAAGAGCCCTTAGGAAGGGTAGCAAGGGGACATGGCTTGGGGTCTGGAAGCATGAATTTAGAGTAACAGAGAAGAAGGAGGGAATTGTCATTCATCAAACACCAAACCCCTAGACATTTAGACTTTTTTTCTTTTTTGCATTCTGAAGGCAAAAAAATCCTGTCTTCAGTCTGAATTTTTTTATTTCTCTCACCAAAATTCAGCTGTTTTGGAGAGGCATAAGCCCAGGCTTAAATTAAAGCTTTGAATTACATTTCAAAAATAACTTTTCTGCGATGATTTTTCTCTACATTAGGATCTAGGTTTATAAAAATGAGTGACTTCACTCTTTTATTAGTATATACTTTACCTCTGAGGAGAGAAAACATGTTAGCATCATTTATAGTTTCATGCTTGAAATAGCACCTAAGGTATGTTATATTCATGAACCAGAAAAGGCCTATTACTGTTTTACAATTGCATTTTGGCATCCACTCAGTCATGAAAGCAGTTTCACTTCTATGCAAAATATGCCAGATGGTATATGCCCCGCATGGTTAAAACAAACACGCAGGACCCAATTCTGTTGCAAGCACTTTACTGGAGGGAACATTTGGTCATGTGGTTATATTGTCTCCACATGGTACTTTAAGAGTGACCCAAATCCCTAAGTTAGGAAATGCTTTTGTTTTTGTACTTCATTTTTATTTCTTTTGAGGAAGGAGTGGGGGGTGTAGCTTGTGGAGTTGTTGAGAATCATCCTGCTGATAACCGAACTGTCAGTTGGGGAGATCTTAAGTCTGGCCCAAGTAGAACTTCTGAAGAACCCATATTTGCTGTTTTTTAAAGAATTCCATATCAGCTAATGCAGTTACTATGGACAGGGAAAAATATATTGGATTGTCTCAGAATGGAGAAGGAAGTCTCTGGATCATTAAATTGAACCCCACAGCATTCAGGAGTAGGGAAAATTCTTCTAATACTGACATCATTTGTTTAAAGGAAAGAAAGATTCAAATATAGTTTCCTTCAAAGAAAAATAAGTGTTAAAAGAATGCTGTTACAATGTCTACAAGCAGGAACATTAATAGTATACTGTAAAAGAAGTGCGCGCGCGCGCACGCGTGTGTGTGTGTGTGTGTGTGTGTGTGTGTCTGGAATAAACCCTGAAAAAATTCAATTAAAGTGAACAAATATTGACCATATGCTACCTTCCCAGCACTGTGCCAGGTGAGAAGAGAGATGCAAGACCTCAAATGCTTATAATCTCATTTGGAGAAAACAAGGAGGAAATTCTCCTTAAAATAACCACAAAAATAAAATATGTTGGAATAAATTTAACCAAGAAAGTGACATCCTTCTACAAGGAAAGGTACAAAACACAGATGAAAGAAATTGGTGAGGATACAAACAAGTGGAAAGATATCTCACGCTCATGAATTAGAAAGATTAATACTGTTAAAATGACCACACTACCCCAAACAATCCACAGATTCAATGCAATCCCTATCAAAATACCAATGACACTCTTCACAGAAATAGACAAAACGAATCCTAAAATTTGTATGGAGTTGCAAAAGACTCCAAATAGCCAAAACAATCCTGAGCAAAAAGAACAAATCTAAAAGCATCACACTACTGGACTTCAAAGTATACCGCAAAGCTGTTGTAACAAAAACAACCCAATAGTGGTATTAAAACTGACACTTAGACCCATGAAACAGGGAACCCAGAAATTAACTCATGTATTATAGCCAATTGAGTTTCACGACAACACCAAAAATATTCACTGGAGAAGACAGTTTCTTCATTAAATGGTGCTGGGGAAACTGAGTATGTGAAAGAATGAAACTGGAGCTCGACCCTCTACAAAAACTCAACATAGAATAAAAACCTAAACACAAGACCCAGAACTACAAAACTCCGAGAAAGAAACACAAGGGAAATGCTTCAGAACATTAGTCTAGAGACACATTTTATTAATGATAGCTCAAAACATAAGCAACGGAAGTAAAAATAACAAATGCGATCGTATAAAACTAAAAAGCTTCTGCATAGCAAAAGAAAAATCAACAGAGTCAAAAGGCAATCTTCAGAATAGGAGAAAGTATTTGCAAACTATTCATCTGAAGGAGATTAATATTCAGAATATACAAGAAATTCAAACATATCAACAGCAAAAAACAAGCAATCTAATTTAAAAAATGGGGAAATGATCTGAACAGACATTTCTCTCTCGCTCGCTAAAAAAAAAAAAAAAAAAAGACATTCAAATGGCTAAGAAATAGATGAACAAATGGTCAATGTAACCATCAAGGAACTATAAATCAAAACCATAGTATCTCACCCCAGTAAAGATGGCTGTTCCAAAAAGGCAAAAAATAACAAATGATGGTGAAGAAGCAGATAAAAGGGAATTCCTAACACTGGAATGTAAACTAGTATAGCCACTGCAGGGACCAGTCTGGAGGTTCTTTAAGAAACTACAGGTAGGACTATCATACGACACATCTGTCTCACCACTGGGCATTTATCTAAAGGAAAAGAAACCAGTAGATTGAAGTGATATCTGCACCCCCTGTTTACTGCAGCACTATTCACAAGAGCCAGATATGGAATTGACCCTTGTCCAGGATTGAATGAATAAAGAAAATGTAATATATACACACAATGGAATATTATCCAGCAATAAAAAGTGAAATCCTGTCAACAAGCTTTAAAGACGAAAAGACTAAAAATGAATAAAGACGTAAAGACAAAAATGAATAAAGTGTTTTGGGAGAATGTGAGAAAATTGTGGGAGATCTTAGCTCTGCTAAGGTGAGTTTTGCCTCTCTGGCTACCAACTTCCTTTTGTCATTCCTTGGGTTAGGGTCAGAGATATCTATCTAGCCTTTGTCTGTGGATCAGAAGTTATCATTCTTTTGAGCAGAACTTTGAGCCTACGTGTAAGAGGCTCACCTATCCTAAATTGATGTCCAATCTTCCCCCTCACTCCACCTATAGTCTTTCTTGTGCCTTCCCAATTCCTCCTCTCTACAGAGAACTACAACATTCAACTGTCATTTCTACAGTGGTGAAAACATTCCTTTATACTCCTCATGAGTAAAGGAATGAGGAAGCCCACAAGGGCACCTGAAGCTTGAAAGAGCTGGAAGAAAGATTCATCCACAAGAAAAAGAGACAAACAGAATAATTCTCAGCCTGATGGGGGTGACGCCCTTTCTGGTAGAGGAAAGAGATAAACCTGGCAGCTCTGTTAAAGAATCAGAATCATATTTTATTCTGTCTTATTCTTAATCCTCCAGTTGGTTCATATACTATGCTGTCTAATTTATAATTTGGAACACTTCGTTTTCATTTAAATTATGAAAATAATAATTGTCTTTAAAAAGGGAAAACTGCTGAGTACTATTGCTGTGTGACGAATGGGAGAAGCAATACTCCGAGTAAATGGAGAACTGGCAGAAACCAGAGCAGCGTATCTCACATGAGCATTTGTTAGGTTGTGAAGCTTTCAACTTCTGAGATATGGACTACACTCCAATGTGGCTTCTCTTATGGATAAGCAGCACTATTTGAATTAGGGCACTTAATCTGCCAGCACCAATGGCTGAACTGATCAGTGACATCCATCCCACACTGCAATGTAATAATCCTCAGGCTGAGACTTGGATCTAATGCTTGGCACAATAAGCGCCCTCCACGTGAGGACAATTCCTAGTCTCTCAAGAGCCAGAAGCTGGGTGTGGTGGCTCACACCTGGAATCCCAGCACTCTGGGAGGCTGAGGAGGGTGGATTGCTTATGCTCAGGAGTTGAAGACCAGTGTGAGCAAGAGTGAGACTCTTGTCTCTACTAAAAATAGAAAAATTCACTGGGCATTTTGGCAGATGCCTGTAGTCCCAGCTACCCAGCAGGCTGAAGCAAGACAATCACTTAAGCCCAGGAATCTGGGGTTACTGTGAGCTATAATGGCAGGATACTCCAGCCTGGGGCAACAGTGTGACTGGTCTCAAAAAAAATATGTGCCGAGTGTGAATGGCATAAAGTTATAAAGGACAGTGACAGTGAGAAGTCAGGAATGATGTTGTTGTAATATTAAAAATCCAAGGTGAACCCAAACCAGCTTAAACATCCAAAGGCAGTCAGTTGGCTCAGGGATTCCAAGGTACAGATGAATCATGGGCCAGTCTGGGAAACATAGCAACCCCACCTCTTAAAAAAATAATTAAGCTAAACGTAGTGGCATGCACCTGTAGTCCCAGCTATTTAGGAAACTGAAGCAGAAGGATAACTTGAACTCTGGAATTCCAAGCTATAATCATGCCACTATACTCTTGTCTGGGTGACAGAGCAAGACCTTGTCTCAAAACAAACAAACCTAAAAGAAAAAAAGAAAAGCAGAAAGGTCAGGGATGTGTTGAATCACGACTGTCATGAATTCCTCTCTCTCCCCTCTCTCTCTCTTCTTTTGCTTTTTTTTTTTATGCTGGGTTCTTTCTCTCCTACTGCAGACCATCTTTCTCCAAGTATGAGAAAATTTGTCCTAGAGAACCAGGTCATGTATGAAAAGGACAGCCCCTTAAATAGCCACGTAGAAGTCTCATAAAGAGGGAGCAAAAAAGGAAGTGGCTAGAGAGATAATTTCACAGATGTCGTTTTAGCAACTGTTCTAAATCTTACCCTAGAGCCAAAGACCGGGTTACCCTCTAAAGAGGAAGACCTTCTCAATAGATGTAGCATTGAAAACTAAGTATTTCCTTACTTCACATAATTTAAAATTTAGAGGGAAGAGAATGATGTCATTAGAATTACTTCGTAGACAATATAATATACTGGTGCTTATATGGCCTTTCTTTCCTGTTTTAGGAAGACTGACTTCATCTTGTCAGGAGGGAAAAATAGGGACAGGGAAACCTTGAGTCACTGACATACTCTGGTTGGCCATACATTTCCAGAAAGACTGGGAAACATGGTATGGTCCTTCCTTCCTCACACCGTCCCAGAGAAGCTTTATCCATATCTCTAATAGCCAGTGCCGGAAGCAACATTTGAGGCAGTGTAGTGTTGTTTTAATTTTGCTTTGTTTGTAGGAGAGAGCAGAAAAGACCTAGGGCTGTAGATCTTGACATGATAAAATTTCCTAGAACAATTCTCAACAGAAACTTCTCTCCTGCCCCAGTTTGAAGGAATTCCCTAATCTACAGGCATTTGTATCAGTCAGCAATTCTCTGAGTTGGAACAAAAAGTGGGGGTGATCCTTCTTTACTAATTATAGAAATCACAGTGAAAACAACCATAGCAACAGCACAATAAGTATTTCTACTTTTAAATAAAAACAGCTGACACTGATTGATTGTTTGCAATACACAGGTACAGCTCCAGAAGTTTTACGTGAATGTTGATCACTTTACTTTCCTTATAAAACAATAAAAATGCAGTTTCCAAGTAGGGAGGTACTCTTAACACCCTCAAAGATCCAATAAGGCACGCTTCAGCCTACTCATGAACCCAATAGTTAGATGCATAATAAATGTTTAAAATCCAGTATTTAAACAATAGGGACAAGACTCCACACCAAATTTCCAGAAACTCTTTTGCCAATGTTGTCAAGGGAAAAAGAAAAGTATTTCTTTGCTCCCTCAGGTCATCTAAGGCAATGGTTTTCAACCTTTTAGCACCAGGGACCAGTTTCATGGAAAACAATTTTTCCTGGACTGGGGGTGGAGGGTTTGGGTGGTTGATGGCCCAGGAGGCAGAGATCAGGCAGCGAAGCTGTGTGGCCCTGTTCCGAACAGGCCAGGAACGGATACCAGTCCACAGCCTGGGGGGTGGGCCCGCAGCTCTAGGGAATTTCTGATGGTAGTGATGCTTGAGTGGTACCGATTTGCCTTCTGACAGAACAAATTTATCAATTTAGTCAGGAGGTATTGTTAACAAATGGAACTATGCTAATATCATACTAAAAGTGAAAAAAATTCTAATCATATCCACACTGAATCTATTAATATTTTCTGTAATGAAAGTGCATTCCCTTCATATCTTTCCAATTTGGAAAGTGGGCCTTGCCCTTTTTATATATTTAAAAACTTAATTCAACGATGCCTACAAGGACATCTATAGTTTGTGCCTATAAGGACATCTTCCCTGAATGACTTAACAAAATAAATGTAAACACAATTGTGCTTTGCCTGTACCTCTTAAGATTTTCCACCCTGAATTAATAAAACAGAGAAAACTCAGATGGCAGCATATGGTGCCTTCCATGGAAACATCGCATTGAAATTGTTAAGAATGCTGCAATCTGATTCCACTTTAATAAACACATGAAAAGTATCTCTTGCATTATAAATGTGTAACTAGCCAGATTATTTTCATGGGCTTTGCTGATTTTTCCAGTACCTTCAGGAGTTGGAATAAATGTTTTATATTTAATCGAAGGGTATAATGCATGCTATTTGTCATCTATTAAGCACCAATTTAAATATTTCTAAAATATCAAGGAAAGTGACAATCTACATATAGCTACACCAAACAACCCAGCCCTGGGGCTTACTACGCTGCAGTGGGATTGCACATCCACAGAATTTATTAATCAATCCCTTAAATATTCCCTCACATTTCAAGATCAACCTTCACGTGGAAATAGAGAAACATGAACTAGCAGAACCTCCCAGGGGACAATTTGCAAATATTCATTAACATCCTTAGAATTGTTCACAACTATTGACCCAGCAATTTTATTTCTCAGAATTCTTCCTAAGGAAGTAAGTAAATACACAAAAGAATTTATATTTATCCCAGCATTATTTATAGCTGTATAGCTATGCCACAGCCTTTGATTTTATAAGGTAAAATTTGTACTAATACTTGAATTATGATGACCATTTTGCCTTCAGTTACCTATGCTGAAGGTAAGCCAACTTCAGACTGTCATTCAACTATTTCTTAGAGTAAAATATTATTGACCTGGAAAAATGTTTATGTACATTTTTAAAAATAATGCAAAGCAGCTCACAAAACCCTATGTATATATAGCCATTTAATGCCTGGGGAAAACACACACACCATCTGTATATACAACAACAACAACAACAACAACAAAATGTTAATAGTGGTAATTCCTGAAAGATGGGATTATAAATGATTTTTATTTTAAGACTTACCCTGCAATTTCCAAATTTAAAACAGAAATGATTTTCACTATCATTTTAACCAATTAAAATGAATTTAACCATTCATTTTATAAAAACTATCAATGTATTAAACATGGGTTGTTGCCCAGCCTCCCAAAGATATTTCCTCCTCTAGGATATCTGTGTTTCCAAAAGGTCAGTTTTTCTGCTTTCCTAAAGCTCCTAAGAAGCTTCTGACACCTGTTTCTTAAACCTTGCAGAGTCCCTCATGTGTAACATCATGACTGCTCACACATCCCACGGGCATCACTCTCCCTCACCCATTTTATGGATGGAAACGCAGACAAGGCGGCCCCTGGCAGAGCGTGACACTCACACAGGTGCACTGTCTCAGCAGAGTTTGTTTGTATTCACTAGTTACCACACTTGTTCATTTAAGAGTCTGATTTTGCAGATTAGACATTTCTCACCAGAGTGGAGGTCCCCACAAATGAAAGATGGAGGTTTTGAAATTTGTTTAGTTTATCCTGGAAAAGATTGGTTCAGACAAACCCAGATATTGCATATTCTACTCAACACCTCCCCCTGTGTGTACAACGAGCAAATCAAACTAAATTTGCGGAAGCTTTTCCAAAGCACCCCATTACCCACTGAATAATTTTTCAGACCCCTTACCGTGGCATTTAAGATCTTTTATGTTCTGTACTCAAGACATATCTAGCCATATTATTTTATATTTCTAGATATATTAATATAATTGCCTTTTTACCCAAACACTTTTATTCACTATAATTTAAACATGTACACTGTTTTTCAGTTTTCATGCATTTGTTAAAATTCCCTGCTCCACACAAATTATATCTACCCATTATGACTTGCTTTTCCCTGTACCTACATCAAACCCAATCACCCTAAACTAATTTCTGGTTCTGCTGGAGCCCAGATTAGAGGCCCAGTAGTCTGCCTAAATTCTGTCTAAACTCAAGTTTTTAAATATGTTTCCTCATTTGCTATAAAAGTAATGCATGCATAAAAATGCTGATATTATCCCAATAAAAAACTTAAAACAACCAGGTGTAAATTATGCTATACTATCAACAGATTCAAACATCAAGATTGGAGAAGGGAAAATGGGCAAGTAAATTCTCGTATCTATTTAATTACAGTGCTCTCAAGTAAAATTTTCTTTGGCTGCCTCTATCAATATAGCAATGACTTTCATGTCACTTGGACAGGCAATTTTCTCTACTTGGCAAAGTCAAAGGGAAAATAAAACATCATTATCCCTTTGATTGGAGGCATTTCTTTTTCATTTTTAGGCTTCTTCAATTGTATGCATTTCTAAGAGCCACCAAAATATAAAAATACAAATAAAACAATCAGAGAAAGGCAGACTGTGGCCAAATGATGAGTGACTTTTATGTCGGGCTATGAAGTTCACCATACATCCTGCAGGCAAAGGGGGTCCTCTTGAGTATTTCAGGCAGAGGACTAAGTCAATCAGATTTGATTCTTAGAAAGCAACCTGGTGGGAAAAGGAAGCTGGACAAGTATTGATAGAGAAAAAACTTATCAGGAACTACAGCTGGCAAAGCATGAACTGAGTGTTCCGGGGTTGGAGAAGAAGAGGCAGGGGTGAAGACTAGAGGCCAGATGATAACTGATTTCAAAATGCAACATGTTGACTGTTGACTCTAAGGAGCATAGTTCTGTGTACATTATGGAAAGCTTGCTTTTAAAGAATCTTTTTGAAAACGTTGATTAGAATTTTTAATGTTGTGTGTCTGCTACCACCTATGAAAACGCAGTAGATACAAACCACAGCTCGCTCAATTCTAATGCCAGAAAAGAAAGTGAGCAGTGCAAATTGTTCCCTCGATTCTAATCTGCCCATCTGTGAATTCAAGAAGAAAAAACACAAAACAAAAATTTTCTCTAAACAGAAAAATTTGATAAAGAATGATTCACTCTATTAGTAACAATATCAATACACACAAAAAGGGAAGCTATCCACAGCAGAGGGTTAAGTATCTGGTTATGTTCAAAAACCGAATGTTGAGTTGCAAAAATACGTAAGCATTGCTGGAGTTTTTCGTGAAATGAAGCTTTTAGAATGCTTGTTAGTTCTCCTACAGCAGTTTATCACAACATAGGCTGACAGATCTCTCCATATTTTTAGTATTAATTCATCCACAGCTCCAGACTCGGGTGCTTCAAGAAGTCCAAAGTCCACGGAGGTTGTAAACAGGTTGAGCTGCCCAGCCCTTGAATCTCAGCCTTGAAGATTAACTCCCAAGCCCTTGAATCATTCTCATGACGTGCAGAGGAGAAGGAGTGCTGGCTTCATAGCAAGCCCCTTTCTGCCCAAGTAAGACGATAATCGTCAAAAAATTGAAAGCTGGGCACTTTAATTTTCTACCATCTGTATTCATATGCAAACTGTGACAAAGCCAAAAATGAAGTCAAGGTACAAGGACTGCTAATGTGTCATTTCTTGTGTCATATTTTTGGAGTACAGATCTGGAGAAAATAAGCTGTTTGGAACAGGGTAATTCAGTTATATGATGCACTCATGCAAAATCGCATTTTAAGTGACAGGGCATCATTATAGAGGAACCACATGATACGGATAGGGGCTGGCACAGATTCTAGTGAACAGCCGTACTCCTTTATTTGAGCAGTTACATCATGAATCAGAGTGGACCAAAATAAAGACGAGCCATCTTTTAGGAGTGAGTAGAAACTCCACGAGCATTGAAATTAGAAGGCTGCCCAGGCGAGCTGATGGTTTCTGCAGGACATGGTTGGGCAGCCACTAGATGAGAATTTCTGATAAACAAAATACCTAAAACAATCACTAAATGCAAAGTACCCTCCCACCACCACCAAAATAAATAAATAAATAAAGTGACTTTATAACATGAAATTTTTGTAAGACAATAAATTATTAGATCTCAGCATCCAGGAAAACATTAGACAATTCAACTTTCTATGTGCAAAATTAGGCAGACATCGTCCAATTTAAATGTTTATCTAATAATGAGTAAACCTGATACATTGGGTCAGAGGCATATATAAAAAAGAGTAGGTGAGAACTACTTTCCTCTCCAGCTGGAGCTAGAAAATCACCTGCCTCGAAGCTACAGTAACTCTGATTATTTAAGGAGGAAACTCTAACCACAAAATTTCTCAGGGAAGCAAAAAAATGCAGTGGGATAAACACAAACTTAAGAGACAGATGTGGGTTCAAATCCTACCTCTACACCAGAGTAGCAACGTGACTTCATTGACCGTCAATGTTGGATAACTATATCGGCTTCACTGCCTAAAGTAACAGGTGGAAAATATCTGACGCAGTTCACTTCAGTTCCTGTCTTCCTTCCTTATTTCCCCTCTGAAGTCAAGCAGGGCACTCTGAGCCTCCAAGGGGACCAATTACGGCAGAGGTAGGTCCCACGCAAGGGTGTGTTAAAAGGCACCCCTTGCGATTTCTTGTTCATTTCATTCAGGCCACCTTCATGGTACCTTCTTTCCATTTTCTGACTTTTTAAAGATGAATTTGTGTTTCTGCCTGGAATACAAATTGTTTGAGTTTTGCTCATGTCCAGCCCTGACAGCTAAGATAAAAGTTTCATGGAGAAGTAGGCCGTGCTCAGGCAATAACAAAAAAAAATAAAAAATAGAAGCAACTACTTAAATCAACTTAATCATACCATTTTCAAAAGCTTGTTGAAAATATTATCTCCTCTGTTTTCAATTTTTAAAGCTTTTGATAAAACCAAAACCTCTTGTTCCTTTCGTAATTCATACTTGCACAGAAGAGATCGAAGTTATTTCCAAGGATGATATTTCATAAAAGTATCAGGCATGAAAGAATTATCAAGGATGGACTCTCTGCAAAAGAAACAAAGTTTTCACTTCCGAGATTGTCACTCCAATATGAAACTAAAGTGCGGTGCCTGATTTAAAAAATGGAAACACCAGAGAGCAACGCCTGTGGCTCAGTGGGTAGGGCGCTGGCCCCATATACTGAGGGTGGCAGGTTTGAGCCCAGCCCTGGCCAAACTGCAACAACAACAAGAAAGAGCAGAGCATTCTGGTGGGCACCTGTAGTCCCAGTTCCTCCCCCCACAAATTCTCTACACCCTGGGGGCCCAGCAGATGACAGAAAGGCAGCCTGGGAGCTCTCTGCTCAAGTGTTCATCCAGGCCATTTCAACTCATCAGTGGTTGGACTACTACTTTTGCAAAAGAAAAGTCACAGAGTGAGCTTATCTTGACCCCGGGTGAATCTATAAAAGGTGCTTTGTGTCAAGCAGGAAGAAAGCAGAAGGAAAATTTTCTCCTTTTTCTTTATGTGTATAATGTGTGTGTGTATGTGTGTGTATACACATCCAAAAATGTGTTTATTGGAATGGTTTCCCATTCATTAAACAGGCCACTTTTAGTGCTGCTTCCTTCTAAAGGAACATCCTTCTGTAAGCCTTGATTTTCCTCCTGTGGGCTGGCAGAGGACGGTAGAATAACCAACACAAAACCACTGTTTGTGCGTGGCTGGACCTCATGGGCATTGCACGTCCATGAAGTCAGAGCTGGGGATCTGCACCCAGCACTTCTTCTTAGGTTTCCTCTTTTCCCTTCTGGAGGGGGATCAAGGAGATCCTTTCTGTAAGGGGCATGTTCCCATGTGGAGGCTGTCACCACTGGAAAAGGACATTCTCTCCCTTTTTCAGGCACAACATGTTAACAGTGAAGTGAAACAATGAACAAACCCCCAGGTGATGCTGAGATAAAGTGCACACACGGTGGGTGTGTCCGTCCTTGTGCTCCGAGATGGTTTCTTCCTCCTGCATTTTGAGCATTGGAACACACTCTTGGTGTCCGTCATGGTTCTGATGGGAGTATGATATATCATAAAAAGAAACAAATTGGCGTCTGTGATTCAAAATACAAGACAAAAATATTCTGTCCGGGGCAAGAGCGTGGTGAGAAATTAGAAGACAGGCAGTAGCAGCACCCTGTGCATCAGTGTTTTTCAACCTTTTCTTATCTCACGGCACACTTGAACTTCTAGTTAAACTTCTGTGGCACACTTAAATTAGGTTGATCAGAAAAGAGCGTTAAAAAACATATATTGTGCTTTTAACTTCTTTTGAAAATAATTTAATTAACGATCTTTAAAATTTTCAAGAGCACCCAAGAGCCCCTCGCAGGATGCTGTGGCACACCTGCTGAGAATCACTGCTGTCCCTAGTAAACGCTCAACCCATATCGGCTGTTTCTGTCGCTATTGTTGTGGCCGGTGTGGGGCTGTGATCATTAAGGAGGGTAAATACTGGAGAAGTCCAATAGACGGAGCTTAACACAAAAGGGATGGAGGCAAAAGAGAAATAGATCCACATGAAGAGAGATTCTAGAAAATTATAAAAAGGGAGAGAATAAAAAAAGAAAAGAAAGCATAAAGAAATAGAGATTTGGTAATGAGGAATGTGTTGGAGCTTTATTAAATAGGTTAAGCATAGATCAATACCAGCCATCCATATCAGCCTGAGAGCTTTAGAAGAACATTTACTGCATAAGCAAGAGGTTATTTTTTTCTTAAGGGACAACAGGCAGAAAACTCATAGGGCGTGTAAAAATTCAGTCCACCTTTCTAAATGGACCTCTTCCAGAGCCTGTTTCTCATTTCGTTCTGAGCTGTGCAAAGCACAGTTGAGTACAGGACTTCATATATGTTGAATTTTAAAGAACACCCTCACTTCAGGAGCTCTTCAGAGATGAGGCAACATAAGAAACAGAATGTGGGTGCTTTTCAGCTACTTCTGAGCACCCTGCTCGGCTTTCACTGTCACAGACACACACACCCAGGTCTCAGGCACTACAGCCTCATATCCAGAGCAGCAGACACAGAGCCAAATCCTTTGAGAGAAGAGTCTTTTCTGATGCTTTTGTTGAAGCATGAAACTTAGAAAAAAGTTTCTAAGCATGAAACTTTTCAAGAACGACTTAGGTTTCTCAGTATTAATTTATAATTGTCTGCACTTAATGTTTCTAATTATGATTCTAATATAACCAAAAAGTTAATAAATGTCTAATACTGAGCCTTTAGGTTCTTTATTTAGCAAATTACCAGGCCAGCCCTCCATTTTCTCTGGCCAATGTACCATCCTAGAATATCTTGACCTTGAATTCAGAGGACATGTCCAGATATATTTGAAATTAGGCTCGGCACCCATACTCAGTGGTTAGGGCACCGCCACATACACCAGGACTGGCAGGTTCAAACCTGGCCAGGGCCTGCTAAACAACAATGACAACTACGATAAAAAAAAAAAAAAATAGCCAGGCATTGTGATGGGTCCCTGTAGCCCCAGGTACTTGGGAGGCAGAAGCAAGAGAATTGCTTAAGCCCAAGAGTTTGAGGTTCCTGTGAGCTGTGACACCATGGCACTCTACCCACGGCGACATAATAAGACTCTGTCTCAAAAAAAAAAAAAAAGATGTATTTGAAATTCAACTAACCAAGTGTCTTAGTGCCTAAATTGTATTCACCATTTCACTGAGTGATTTTTCAAATAATTTTGAGGTTATTGTCAGCTAGCACGCTGCTCATTGTTCAGTAAGTTAGTTCTCTACAGTACAGGAATCAATCCAACCCCCTCAACATACAGGAAGCTTTACCATTGTTCAGGTGAAGGCTTCTAGGGGAAAAACGGACATGCCCGCTTAGCAGATTGGCACACTCACACTGGTCAATCTACCTGTGGCCATAATTCAGGTCCAGGCCATTCCTGTGAATAAAGCCTCACTGCACGCTCAAAAGCCATCAAGTATCTCATACATGAAATCCACTCGCTCACTGAATCTTTCTTAATAAAGTTGCTCACAGTGGTCCACACACTCTCCTAGAGGCTTTGCACATGGTCTGTCTTTCATTCTCAGAAACAACATGATGAAGCAGCTACTATCATTAGACAATACAGATGAGGAGACTGTCTGTCGCTGAGAAAATGAATTCACGTCCAAGGCCGTACGGCTAGTCAGCGTCAGGGTCAGATTTGACTGCAGCTCCAAGGCTGTACGGCTAGTCAGTGTCAGGGTCAGATTTGACAGCTCCAGAGTCATGCTCAGAAATACTCTGCACCAATTTAGTGTAACAATCACTTGGAGATGATTTCTTCACTTATCTCTGGACCCTCTGAACCAGGACACCCTCTGCTTTGGCCAATAGCACACTGTAAAACTGAAGCCAGGCTCGCTGCAGCCATAACTTCACGGAGCCTGAAAACATTTGCTTCCTGCTTCTTTAAACCAGAAGACGACTCTGACCCCATGGTTCTGTGAGAATCCCAGGATGTTGGGGCAGGCCCTGAAGGCCTTCTCAGTCTTCAGATATTGAGAGTGACAAACAGAGGCACAGAGAAGGACAAGGACAGAGAGAAAGGTATAGAGAAGCACCAAGAGGCCAGAGCTAAGTAAAGATACCCCTTGGAAATGGGGCTCCAGCCTCACCACCCCAGTGAACACCACGTTCAGCAGACATAAATTCCCGAATTCCTGATTCACAAAGGTACACGCAACATAAATGGTTATGTCATGTCCCGTAATAGAGTAATAAACATATACATACACAATTATGATTATACCTAAAAATAAATACACTGAAAGGAAAATTTTACAAATGTAAGCCTCCCACAAACAAAATTTTAAGCAAAAATCAAGGTCGTGGAGTAAAATTTAATTACCTTAAAATTTTCTTGAATTCTCATTTTCAATCTAAATGTGTAAATATAACCATAACATTCTGACTCTTTGGTCAAAATTTTACTATTATTCATATGTTTGAAACATTAACAAATTTTATGTACTAAAGTTTTTGATACATTTTATTTTAATATTTCCCTTTACCTCTAGGGAAATTGCAAAATTGTACTTTCTTCTGCAGAAACAGTGTGCTGTGAGGTGCACAGAGATCCATCTTCCCCTTTTTTACACACAATTCATCTGCTCAGAGATAACAGGCAGTCCAGGTTCTTAAATGGATTTGTACGTGTTGTTTCTCTGGAGAGCTGAACTGGGACCAAAAATGCTTCATTATCATAAGTTCCCCAATGAACACAAATCCAGACTGAAATTTACAAACTTTTAACTTGCATAAGCAGTTGTCAAGTTTTTAGCGTTAATCTGTCTCCGTGCTAGAGATGTAATGGCATCTTATCCTTTTACCCTCATGCCTAGATACTCTGCACAGAAAATCCTGCCTTGATCATGAAAATTGATGCACATACCAAATCACTGAATAACTACACTCATTCCCATCTGCCAGGGAGGCATGGTGCCACATAGCGATGCTCTGCCAGGACTTCTGAGGCAGAACAATCAACCAAGGATGGGATCAGACATAAACCATGCTGATTGCAATAACACTTCTGCCCAGTTAAACTTTCTGTTTAGCTCTGGGCAAAATATTTTAGTAGAAAATGTTATGGCCGTTGTGCGTGCACGTAATCAATGACAAAGACTTAGTGTTTGGACCAACACAATGGAAATTGAATCTAAAATTCCTGAAAGTTCCCACTATGTAATGAAGACATTCTTCTTCACTATCAGCGAACACCCACCATCTGCAATGGGAACACTGCATTTGTTTCTTGGCATAAATTGGACCTCTATCTTAATCCACTTGCCTTTCTTTAGTATGTTTCTTACCGAGACTTTTACAGACTCTGGGTCAACCTGCCTCACATCCTTTAAATGCTCAGCTCTACTTTCTGCCCTAACCCCTAATCCAGACTCATGGGTTAGGGATACATTATAGCAGGTCACCTTTTTTCAACAATTCAGACTCATATACCCCACTGTTTGGGGGGGGTAATCCCTCCCTAAATGTACACAAGCACCTTAACCTAAAGGCAGCCCAAACTGAATGTGCTGTCTTCAGTTCTCCGTTTCCATTTTAAGGGACAGCACACGTTATCCACTGCAAATCCTCTCCCTTGCTCCAAACCTTCAATCAGTGACCAAGTCCTGCCGTGTCTTAGCTCCTCATAAGTCTCAAATTTAACCCCTGCTTTAAAATCCTTCTATCACAACCTTGGTTCAAGCACTCACACTTTCTCATTCTGACTGTGGAAAAAGCTTCTCAGACCTTTACACATGAGCCAATCTAAAATAATAATAGTTGACATTTATTGAGTGTTACCATGTGCCAGGTACTTTCAAGGTTTCTTATGTACATATTAATTCATGAATTTCCTTACTTAAAAGATAAAAAATTAAGTCAAAAGATTAACTTACTTGCTCAAAATGACATCTAAACCACCCTAAGAATCCAGGCCATCCGGCTCCATCGGCTCAAGCCCTTCACCAGTCTACTCTACCACCTGGCCTTTGTCTGCCTAAAGTGTCTGTCAGTCACTCACAAACATGAAACCAGGCTCCCCACAAAAACATTCACAGCCCCTTTTGTTGTAACTCCCAGTCTCTGCTCTCAGATATTTTCAGGTTTTCCCTTTTCACTAATCTTTGCATTCTATGTGCAGATCTACTCAGGACTCTCCTGGAGAAAAAGATCTAGCCCTCTGCTACCCCTACAGCTTCTGTCTCACCTGTCACTTTCCCTCTCAGATCCATCAGTCACTTTCCATTAACCTTCTGTCACTGGGCTTCCATCATCCCTCTTCTGAACATGCTTGTTTAGAACCACCAAGGTCTTTGTGGTAATTGAAAAATGTAAAATGTAGAGTCAACATTCCTTGGAGCTCCAGCTCAGTCCCTGCCAGCTGTGTGATCTTCAACAAGCTACTTAAGTTCTCTGAGTTGATGATTATTCCCCTTTCCATCTACTCCCCTCTGAAGCACGTCAATCCTCCTCCTATTCTAATCTTGCCCAGCTGCCCCATCCCACCCTTATCCTAACCCCTTGCAAATATATCTATGTCTCAGGACTTGGCCTCTCCTCCTCCTATTCCATCCAGCCCATGCTAAGCCATTTTGGCCAACAATGTGCAATAGTCTTTGACATTTAAATTCTCTGGACAATGGATCTTCATTGATAATATGTAAGTAATAGTACCTATCCTCTCTCTCTGACACACACACACACTGCAAATACAGATGATATATTAATAGAATATTATCTGTGAATAAAAGAAAAGATAAAAATATGATTAATAAAAATACATAATTTTTTTCTTTCTTTTCTTATTCCTTTTCTCTTACTTTTCTCTCCCTGAATAATTTTATCCTAAAACCAGTAGGTGGGTCAATGTAAAAGAGACATCCCCATAGAAGAGCCTAGGGTGGGCGGCTGGAGTCCACACAGGCTGAAGAGTGTGTTCATACCGGTAGGCTCCATGGAAGGTGTGACAACCCAGGTGGGGTGATGCGAGGAGTCTGACATGGGTGTCACAGCACAGGCAGGGTGAGAATACTGTCCATGCAGAGAAATGGCTTTGTGAGGGGTGTCACAATCCAAACAGGATGAGCAGTATCCACGCGAGAGAAGGCTTAACATGGAGCATAAGAACTCAGGGCGTGAGGGGGCCAAGGTGGCGAGTAGTGTATCAATGTGCCAGGGCGTCCATGCTTGTGAGCTTGAGCGTGGTGAAGAGACTGTCCACACGTGAGGGAGCTGGTCAGAGGGCATCCAGAAAGAGCAGAGTGGTGGTGGTGACGGGTGATGGACAGAACATGTGACAGACACGCTCTTCACCCTGCGTGGGCACCAGCGGCCCACGCCCACCCAGAGCTCCATCTGCACATCTCTCATTTTGCCCACCCAAAACAAGAGAGATTAGATTTCCTGATAAGGAAATTTGGATTTTCTTAGTTTGAAATCCAAAATATGTTTTTCAGTCGTTACGCTGCTGATCTGTGTGAGGTGTTGACAGTTTGGCCCCTGGAAACTGCCTATTCCCTCGGCTCCCATGACACAGCAGCCTCGTGGTGTCCCTCCCACCCCTCTGGCTACTTCCTCTGAGTCCCTGTTACAGCCTCCCTTTCCTCGGCCCATTTTCCGAATGTTGGCACTGCCCAAGGCTCAGCCCCAGTCCTTCTGCCTTCTCACTGGCTTCACACTCCCACATCCCCGTACTGCTTGGCTCTAGTTCTCTGCTCTATGATAAAATTTTAGAAATCTTTATTTCTCTCTCTGCAAGCCCGACTTTGAGCTTCAAACACACACAGACCCCGTGTCTACCAGTACATTAATTCAACTCAGCAATATTTACTGAGCACCTGCAGTATACCATGGGCCCTGTTCTAAGCTCTTACCAACTTGATGTACATGTCTCAGAGTCACCTAAAACCCAGCACACAAAATAATGCCACTGTCTTCACCACTCTGTCACGGCCCCCTCACTCTTCCAGTGTTCTGGATGTCAGTAAACGGCACAGACCTCTTCTCCTCCGCTGAAGCCAGAACCTCGTCCTAGCGTCTAGTCAATCACTAAGTTCCATTGCTTCTGCCTTGCATGTATTTCTTAAATCTGCTCAATTCTTTCTATCTCTCCTAGCACTCTAGATCCAGCCACCATTGTTTCTAAACCAGAGACTTCTCACTGGCCTCCCTTGCCTCCAGAGTAGCCCCCCCCTCCATCCCCCCCACACACAATTTCAATCTAATCTCCACGTGGGAGCAAAACATTCTTTCTAAAATGAAAATCTAATCATGTCAATCCACAGCCTTTTAAGTATTTCATATGGGTTTCCCTTTACCTTTGAGATAAAGGGAAAACTCCTGACGATGGCCTCAAAGCTGCCTGTGAGCTGACCGCCTCCACACTCGGCCTCCCTGCATCTGCAGGCTCCAGAGGTCCTCCCTGGTCTATGACCTTCCCCATCTCCTCCTACCTGCACCTGAAACTCCTGGCCTCATGCCATCTGTGGGATGAATGTTCACTCATCTCTCAGGTGTCACTGGAATGTCACTTCCCCAGGGAAGCCCTCTCTGATGCAGAGGCATGGTTAGGTCATCTGTTCCCTGAACATCCCCGTCATATCACACATCGTGCTCACTCACCTGTAATTCCTCCTTTAGAGGTTCATGTACCCCAACAGACTGGATGATCCTTGAAGTCAGGGACCCCATCTATTTTACACCACTTATGCCTCGTGCTGTGACAAGTGCACAGCAGGAGCCCCATAAAAATTTGCTAAATGGAGAAATGAGTTACTGCACCTATAATAATAAACTAGAGCCTATTAAGTTTGTCCTTTTACAATCAGAAACATCATGAACTGATTTTACTGCATCCAATTAGTGTTAATAGATTAATACATGATATTACATAGTACAATCGTTGAAGACAGAATTCAGAGGAAGCTATCCTCTTTCAAATCCAGCTTCTCCCCTGCTCACTGGACACTTTGGGTAGTGAGCTACCGCCTTCCTTGAACTTCTATTGCCCCATCTGTCATGTGTTGAAGATAAATGAGACAATATGTGAATGTCACTTAGAACCAAGGCTGGTACAACTTAACAGAAATATCACATAAGTGAAAGTTGTTACTTTCATGATAATTTTTATTTAAACAAGAACTTAACCTTTGCAAATTACCTTGACCATAGATTTTTCAAAGATAAGATGTTTTAGAAAGGAGGCAGATAACAATTAAGATCATTTGGAGCTGGCTTGGTGCCTGTGGCTTAAGTGACTAGGGCACCAGCCACATAAACAGGAGCTGGCGGGTTCAAATCCAGCCTGGACCCGCCAAACAACAATGACAACTATAACCAAAAAATAGCCGGGCATTGTGGCAGGTACTTGTAGTCCCAGCTACTTGGGAGGCTGAGGCAAGAGAATCACTTGAGCCCAAGAGTTGGAGGTTGCTGTGAGCTGTGATGCCCCGGCACTCTACCCAGGGTGACAGCTTGAGACTCTATCTCCAAAAAAAAAAGATCATTTGGAGTAAAAAAGGCTCTAGGATGCTCTGAGTGCTGTCTGGCTATCATCATGAACAGGACCTCCCTTTGATCTCAATAGTGACTTGAAGGTGTCCATCTCTAAGTTAGCTTGGTTGGGAATAAATGGTAATGGCCCACCAGAGCACAGGGAACCCCAGAGCCTTTTTATGTTATGAGCATGAGCTTCACTCTGGCCCCATCCCTCCTTTTCAAGACTTCCTATGACTCACCATAGCAACACACCCACACTGAGACGTCCCTCTCCAGTGTGGGAATCATGCGTGACTCCATGCTATGCACGACTCCTCCCAAGTGCCACATTGTTCCAAATGGAACTTAAGTCACAGGAAGAGGGATATTAGAGAAAAGTGGCTGGCTTAGCAATAAAAGTGCCTTTACAGGTTGGTTGTGCTGTAATCTATTCTCTTTTGGTGTCATATCAATTCCCAGATGAGGACAGTCACAAGTATAATGCAAGTGTCAGGCGTGGACCATGTTCTTAAAAGCTTATTAAAACATACCTGGCAGAATATTTAATCCATAAATAAACAAAAGATATTTAAATTTCTCAAATGATCAAAACAAAAAAGAATGAAAATTAAGATTTAGAAGGTAGGGGCGGCGGCTGTGGCTCAAGGAGTAGAGCGCTGGTCCCATATGCCGGAGGTGGCGGGTTCAAACCTAGCCCAGGCCAAAAACCACAAAAAAAAAAAAAAAAAAAAAGTTTTAGAAGGTAGTTGGAAATTGTCCTGTGATGAAATAGCGGTCTAATAATTTGTGTTTTTAAAAAAAAATTATGGTAAAAACCTGGTTTTGAAATACAAAAGAAGTTTTACCATAACCACAGAGGTTTTTCAAAAACGTGTAAATAATAACATATAAATAAAATGAAAAGTACCAGGAAAATAATATCTATGTGTGTATTTCTAAAAAAAGAATCTAGATCACATGTTTTAAATGATAGAAAACACATTTTCTAAACTAAAAATAAGGATTATTTTTACAAATTATGGGGCAAATCTACTGGATTAACAAGGAATTAGTATGGAAGACATTCTCTCTTAATTCCAGATACAGTGATGACGAATCTGGTTGAGAAACCAGACGTCAAGGCCCCTGGATTACACTGACACACAATTTCTAGCAGCCTCCGAAATGTAGCACAGAATCAGTACCTGGCAAGATGCTAGTTAGTAAGGGAATTCCTAGACCCAAATCACTACATAATTTAGGGATAAAGGAGAGGTCTTTGGTAAAAAAAAAAAAAAAAGAGTCTGGTCAAAATCCAGGCTCCCCCACTCATAGAAATGTAGAATGTTGTGAGTGACAGTTACCTACACCTCCTTTTCTCAGCTGTCATTTGTGTATAAAAACATAGTTACCAAAAGGGGTTGTGCATGTTAAGTAGCTAATATTTGTACAGTTCTACAGATGTCCAACACATAAGCAGCCTTCAGTAAATGGCCTCTGTACCCTAAGTGGTACTTTTCCATACACGTATAACCATGTACATAATTTCTGGACTTGTTTTAGATTTGGGTTTCCTTGCATTTATGTCAAGAATGAACTTTAGTTTTACATTTAATAAAACTAGGAATCAATTCCAGCTTCTCCATTTATCTGCAGGTACTGAAATTTTAGACAGGCAGTTTTAACTTCTTTGGTTTCAGTTTCTTCATCCTTAACATGGAATAAGACCTACCTTGCTGGGCTTTAATAAAGGTTAAGTGAAATCTTTTGTTTAAAGTGCCAAACATAAAATATTTCATAAACAACAACAATTATTATAGAAACTAAAAAGAGAGAAGATGAATCTTCAGTTGATAATTTATTGGGGATATATTAAAATGGAAATTCAAACAAAGAAATCTTTTCAACTTATGCCACCTCAATAAGCAGACGAAAATCCCTAGTGAAGTGATTCCATATTGCCAATGATTGGGAGATTCTGGTGCATTAATTATAAAATATTATAATATATGAAAATAAGATATTTGTGTATTTGTCAATATAGGAAAGCTTTACTTGGTATGATTTGCTATAATGGAATATTTATCAGAATCAGCTCACTTTATCTGCTACAGCATGCTCTTCGATGTCATTAACCTACAGAAATGATCGTAGGAATGTTCAAAGGGTGAGGTAACAAGGGGCTTTCCTTCCCCACTCAAGGCTACCTTGATTAATGCAGCAAAGACCAGTCCTCTGGAGTCCTGAAACAAAGGCACTCAAAAGTCTTCTGATCACTTATATTAATCACATTAACATTGACTCTCAGAAGACATTGGGCAATGATTTAATAAGGTGATTTTACTGCAAAACTACAAAATCTATAATTCTAAAAAAATTAAGTGATATAAATCACTATCAACATGCTCCCTGTTGACTCCGAAGGAAATAGTTGGTGTTTAATAAAAAGAATATTATGCTTATACTTGGGACACCCAAGTTCAAAACTCTACTCTGCCACTTACAGCTAAATAGACACTGCTGTTAACCAGCTTACCCGTCTGGCTTCCTCTGTCAGATGAATACCCTGCTATGCTGTTATGAACATTAAATGAGATAAAATATATTCATTGCTGGGCGGCGCCTGTGGCTCAAGGAGTAGGGCGCCGGTCCCATATGCTGGAGGTGGCGGGTTCAAACCCAGCCCCGGCCAAAAAAACCACAAAATATATATATATATATATATATATTCATTGCTGACTCAAAATAGAAGCTACAAATATATATTAAATCAACTAATTATTAAATAAATCAAAGGTTACTTTTAACATCAATTGAATAATTACACTGGTTAACGTTTAGTGTTTATTTAGATGCTGATATTTTATATTAATTATCTCATTTTTTTCTTAAAACAAACCTATGAAAAAGTTCTATTTTTATCTGTTTTTCTCATTTGATATAAATGAGAGGTTTTGAGAGGTTAAATAACCAGTATATAGTCACCTAGACATACCCAAACAAGGGCAAGATGAGTTTCCTCACACCAAAGCATATATGCTTCCAAATTACTATTTTTTTTAATTATTTCTTAATAGCATACACTTTCCTTCAATAAAATATTTTGTATGGCCTAAACACACGTCAAAGATAAATCTGAGGTACCTAGGTTCAGTCAGGTATTTAGAACATTATCCTCATGATGGCCTTAGAAACACCTAAGAGGAACCCTTAATACTCAGCAGAACCCAGGACTCAACAGAACACATCATTGCTATGATAATCACATCTTTTGCACGTTTATATTTTTGACAGTTTGTAGCCCACTGGAAAGGCCTATGACAAGTAATAATTTATAATGTTTCCAAGGTATTAATTTGCATCTTACATTGCAAAATTATTGGAAGCAAGTCACTTAGCTGGTAAGTGAGCTTTTGTAGGGTGTATGGAATAAGTGAAAATCATGCATGATTTGGAATACACATGTGATTTAGGAGAAAACCTGATACCTATTTCCAAACTCATGATTAGGAGATTGAAGAATTGATGATATGCTATTAGCAAAATCTTTAGATTCTACAATACTTGGTTACTGCAAAGTGGTAGACTAAGAGGTCTGACAATTAAGTTCATGAACTCACCCTAGAAAATATGCTACATACCTCATTGCTAAACAACACTAGAGTCACCTTCAAAGTACTCTCCTTGGGAAGCTATGTACTAATGCCAGCATATAGTCCACCCTTCAAAGTAATTTGGGAAATTTTTTCTGGAAAGGCCATCACAGCTGTCATCACATTACCCATAATGTGAAACACATCATCAACATGCCTTCTTTTCAATTTTTTTTTTTATTTGGGGGTAAAGAAAAAGGTCATGGGGGTTTAGAGCAGGTGAGTATGGAGGGTATTCCAGTACAGGTATTTGTTTATCAGCTAAAAAATTCCTCACAGATAGTGCTGTGTGAGCTGGTGCACTGTTGTGATGCAAGAGCCATGAGTTCTTGGCCAAGATTTTCCGTTAAGATTTTCCTAACAGTTTCTCTATTGATATTTACTTCATCTACTATGCTTCTCACAGTCAGCTGATAATTATGACACAATTCAATAAATTTTTGAAATATTTTCATCAGTTCTGCCCATTGCTGGCCAACCTGACCTCTTTTCATCACTGATGCCTTTTTTCCCTTAAGGAAAACATTTAATCCTCTTGTACACTGTTGTTTTCTTCATGGCATTAGGCCCCACAAACTTGGATAACATGTCCCTAATTTCATCTCCACTCTTGACAAGGTTAATAAGAAATGTAGTGTTTGGTATTTTTATTCCAATTCAAGGTCCGACATTGTATATTCTGGATATTTGTCCTTTGTCAGAGGAATAGTTTGCAAATATTTCCCCCAATTTTATAGGCTATTTTCTTTGCTGTGCACACAAAATCATGCAATAATAATGAACACCACTCAATAAGACACTGCTACATATTGATAAGAACACACCTGTGAGATGTTAATATGACAAACATATGAAACCTTACTGAGTTGTTTGTAATATAAGCTTACAGTGGCAAATTTACCAACTTCATTGTATGTTTTCACAATTTTTAAAAATATTTTTACTGATACATATTTATACATATTACTGGGGTACTTGTGATGTTTTTGATACCTGCATATAATGCATAATGATAAAATTAGGGTACTTATAATATCCATCACCTCAAATATTTATTACTTCTTTGTGTAAGAAGCATTTCAAATTGTCTCTTCTAGCTGTTTTGAAATATATAATGCATTGTTAACTATAGTCACCCTAGTTGTGCTATCAAGCACTAGAACCTATTATTTATCTAACGATAAATGTGTACCCATTAACCAATATCCCTTCACCCTCCACTCCCCAGACCCTTCCAGGCCTATGGAAGGGGATCTCTCCCTTCAGGAGATGCACTTTTCCAGCTCCCACATATGAGCAAGAACACGTGATATTTGTCCTTCAATTTATCTTTCTGGCTTATTTTACTTAACATAATGACCTCCAATTTCTTCCATGTTGCTGCAAATGACAGGATTTCCTTCTTTTCATGGTTGGAATGCATTCCATTGTATAGATATACCACATTTTCTTTATCCATTCATCTGTTGATTCTGTATCTTTGCTGTTGAGACACAGCAATAAACATGGGGACACAGTATCTCTTTGAAACACTGATTTCCTCTCCTTTGGACAAATATTCAGTAGTAGGATTACTAAATCACACAGTAGTTTCATTTTTAGTTTTTGAGAAACTAAAGTCATTTCCATCATGGCTATGTTAAGTTATATTATGAGTTTCCTTTCTACATTCTAGCATTTGATTTTTTTTTTTTTTTTTTTGGTCTTACTGATAACACTGAGATAAGATAATACCGCATTATGGTTTGATTTGCATTTCCTGATAATTAGTGATGTTGAACATTTTTTTCAGGACCCATTGGCCATTGGTGTGTCTATTCAGATTTTTTGTCCTTTTTTTTTTTTGTAGAGACAGAGTCTCACTTTATGGCCCTCAGTAGAGTGCCATGGCATCACACAGCTCATAGCAACCTCCAACTCCTGGGCTTAGGTGATTCTCTTGCCTCAGCCTCCCGAGTAGCTGGGACTACAGGTGCCCGCCACAACGCCCGGCTATTTTTTTGTTGCAGTTCGGCTGGGGCCGGGTTTGAACCCACCACCCTGGTATATGGGGCCAGCACCTTACCAACTCAGCCACAGATGCTGCCCTCTGTCCACTTTTTAATAGGATTATTTGCTTTCTTACTTTTGAGTTGTTTAAGTACATTGTATATTCTGTATATTTGTCCCTTGTCAGAGGAACAGTTTGCAAATGTTTCCCCCAATTTTATAGGCTATTTTCTTTGCTGTGCAGCAGCTTTTTAATTTGCTAAGTTCCCATGTGTCTATTTTTTGTTTGTTTGTTTTTTGTAGAGACAGAGTCTCATTGTACCGCCCTCGGTAGAGTGCCGTGGCGTCACAAGGCTTACAGCAACCTCTTAACTCTTGGGCTTACGCGATTCTCTTGCCTCAGCCTCCCGAGCAGCTGGGACTACAGGCGCCCGCCACAACGCCCGGCTATTTTTCGTTGTTGTTGTTGTTGTTGCAGTTTGGCCAGGGCTGGGTTTGAACCCGCCACCCTCCGCATTTGGAGCCGGCGCCCCACTCACTGAGCCACAGGCGCCGCCCTATTTTTTTTTTAATTGCCTGTGCTTTTGAGGTCTTAGCTGTGAAATCTTTGCCTAGACCAATGTCCTGAAGTGTTTCCATTATTTTCTTCTACAGTTTAGTAAGATCTTTTATAAGACCTGTATTTTTAGGTCTGACATTTACATCTTTAACCCATTTTGAGTTGATTTTTATATACGCTAAGCGACAAGGACCTAGTTTCATTCTTCTGCATATGGATATCCAGTTTTCTCAGTATCAATCATTAAAAAGGTTGTTCTTTCTCCAAAGTATGTTCTTGGTGCCTTTGTCAAAAATCGGTTGGCTCTAAATATGTGAATTTACTTGTGGGTTCTCTACTCCACTCTGTTGGTCTAGATGCCTGTTTTCATTCTGTTGCTAATTAGTAAGAGGTGTCGCATTACTCAGCGCAATGCCTCAACATTTCCTAGAGTTACCAGATTTAGCAAATAAAATTACAAAACATCCACTAAGGAAAAAAAGTATCCAATATACTCAGTACTAATATGAAAGCATTATAAAAACAACTACATGCACACACAATATTAAAAACACAAGTATAGTCTAGCAAATAGGAGAGGAAGGGGGGGAGTGGTTGGAGGGATCTCACTTAATGTGCACAATTTGAGGATGTTCAGCACACCCCCGGAAGAAAGACTCAAATACAACTTGAATTTTACCTTAGAAATGAAAACAATGTAACCTAAACATTTGTACCCTCATATTAATCTGAAGGTTTTTTAAAAAATCCATTGAATTTGAATTTCAAATAAACTACAAATCTTTTTTATAAAGCAAGTCTCAAATATAACAAGGAGCATACCTGTATATAAAACATTGTTCATTGTCATTTCTTCAAGATATTTTGGATTTTTGTATGCTAGCTTAGTAACCCAGGTTATTAATAACAGGGAATGAATAGCAACATCTCAAGCCATACCCAGATTTTATGAATAAATTTATCAGTTCATACATGTGACAATATAAGATGAAACAAATTATAAATAACATATAAACGAAGTATAAAATGTAATCATTGAGATTTAAACGGTGTGGACAGATTAGCACATTAGACACAGCTGAGAAAGGAATTCAAGCACCAGAAAATACATATTGAGAAGTGACCCAGGGCAAAGACATGGAAAATATAAAAGAGGAGTTAAAAAACAAAGGGTTGAGGAGAAGATTCTTTATTTACTTAATCACCATTCTAAAAATATATGTAAGGAAGAAGCAACATTTGAAGAGATATAGTAATAGGTGATCATTCTTTAGAGTTGATGAAAGATGTTAGTAATTAGATGGAAGAACCCAAACAATCGTAAGAAGTTTTCCATAAATGGATAAACTTCACAGTTTTAAACTAAGCATATGGCATTGAAACTGCAGAATTGTGGCAATTTTTACTTCAATTTTTACTGTGTTCTAATGGTGATTTTTTTTCTACTTCCCTTTTTCCTTCACTACTACATATTATTTGCAATTTTTCTACAGGGCAAATCTATCCCTTCTTGCCCATTGATATATTTCTTCAGTTATTTATTTGTATAAGGATTTTTTTCATTCTTTGAGTTACAATCCAATATTAACATTATTCTTTTGCTTGAATTATCACATATGTCCATTTTGTCCACACCAGGCCAGTCTGGCTCATTTCTTGCCTTTCCCTGCAGTGGCCTCTCTCTCTCTGAATATTTCAGGTGGTCTCCCTGTGATAGGCTCTCTGACATTTAAGAAAAGTCATGAATGTGCAAGTCATCTGGCTTTGTTTTCCAGCATAGTGATGTGAAAGAAACTCTCCAGCTCTGTACCTCCCCGAATGGAAACTGGGCTTTTATCTGCAAATTTTATTTGCCCTGGCTTACTAATTCTATCTATTTCAACACGATTGACCCTCAACCCTCACTTTTTTTAACATTTAACATATATTAATTTATTAAAGTTGTTATCTCATGTTTATGTCTAAAATAGTGAAGTGTAAGCTTTGTGAAGATTAGATGTTTTCATGAACTAATGGAAAAAGTACAAACTTTAGGGAAACGAAAAACTAAGCTCAAATCAAGCTTCTGTGATCTATACGGTCACAAAATTACATGAGCCCCCGTTTCTTCTTCCACAAAATATATATAAGAATAATCAACTAAGATTCTGGTTGTGAGAATCAAGGGACATGTGTATAAAGCTTCTGGAATATGTTATCTTTCAAAAGATGTTAATTCATTTCTTTCTCTAATAACTGAAGTTCTAAAGGAAAGAAAATCTTGTTTAAAAGTTATAATAGCTTGGCCAGGCATGGTGGCTCATGCCTGTAATCCTAGCACTCTAGAAGGACAAAGGCAGGAGGCTCACTTGAGCTCAGGAGTTCAAGACCAACCTGAGCAAAAGCGAGACCCCATCTCTACTAAAAATAAAAAAGACTAGTCAGGTGTTGTGGCAGGTGCCTGTAGTCCCACCTACTTGGGAAGCTAAGGCAGGAGGATTGCCTGAGCCTAGGAGTTTGAGGTTTCTGTGAGTTAGGCTGACTCTACAGCACTCTAGCCTGGGCAACAGAGTGAGACTCTGTCTCAAAAAATTAGAAAAAAAAAAAAAAAAGTTGTATTATTTGATGACAAAGCAAAAACTGCACTCATAATGAATCCTCAAACTGCAGCATGAGGACAGAACCAGGTAAGAGTGGATTGTCAGCTTTGATCTGAGTCATAGACTCATGATTTTTGAAGCCTGCACAAACCCTTGGGTGAAAATGACTAAGTTCACAGTGCCAAAGGGGAGCCACATAATGTTGACTACTCATTTAAAGTAGGATGGCACATAATAAACACCACACATGTTGAATTTCTGATAGCAAGTGTTAGTTCTTCCCTCACTAAGGAATTGGGGAAAACCTCTTAGTCCTATATGGCTAAGAGAAAAATTCTTTTTTTCCAGTTATTTCTATTGAAGTTTACCTTCTTTCCTTCACTGTTCTGACTCTTTTTTCAGGGTCAAATCATTTCCATGTTTTTATTCCACACCAGCCAGCAATGAAAAGGTTTTTTATACCTCCGTCACAGCATGAAAAATCCTCAAGTCTCTGTTCATTCACTTTCTTTAGGATTAAGGTATAATTAACAATAATTTTAAGTGCATCTGCTCCTTTTAATAGACACTGAAAAATGCATACTGCCAGTTATTTTAGAAACAAAAACAGCACTTTTTCCTCTGTGCCCAGTTCCACAGCTTCCTCTGATCTCAGCACTTGGAGTCCTTATAGCTGTTTGGAGTTAGTGACCAGCAACGTGTCTACCATGGCTTTTGCTTTGGTCAGAGGAGTAACTCCCTTTTTGTAACTCTGTTTGTAACACTACTTCAAACACTCCTAAACTCCCCCCCAAACAGGGTAGCGTACAAGAGTTCATCATCTCACAGCCGCATAAAGACCTGGCTTTTTTTTTAGCAATAATATTGCTACCCTTCTAATGAAGCATGAATCTTTAGACATATTCACCAATCCTCACACATCTGAAGCAATTAGGCAGGAGTTAGTAACTCCTTAGTTCAGGTGGAATTATGTTCTTTGCCATAGTGGGGAATGCTAGAAAAAATACATTTTGGTTAAATACTCTATACCTGTGTTTCTCAAACTACAGGTTATAACCCAGTTGTTTGTGAGTTCTGAGATCAAATCGGTGGTTTGTAACTAGGATTTTTCCTTTAATAGAGGGGAACGGAATATAAAGAGAAAGCAGCAAGAAAAGGAGAAAATTCACATGTAAGGGTATGTGTTATTTCATGACTTCATTAGAAGGAATAGCCAAGCCCTTACTTTTTCATTCAGCAAACATATTTTAAGTAACCTCTCTGAACAGCAAAATTCTAAGTCCTGTACCCTTTCACATTTCATGCCTCCCTTCTTGCCTAGAAATACCTTTCCTATGAATGTTGTGGGTCTCAGAGTTGGGCGATTTCTGGTTGTAGCTCATATCCAGATCCAAACTCAAGCTCAAGTCCAAGTCTACCTAAGGCCATTACAGATCTTGAATCATCGTTCCACTTCAGGGATGGTTCTCATTGAATAGGGAAAAGAAAGGCAAAGAAAACACAGAGGAGTTTAGTTGAAAGGAGATGGCAACTACTTAAAATCTCACTTTATGAAAATAATTCCCCATTTCTGTTGAACAATATCTTGAGTTTTCCCTTTTAAAGCAGGGTAAAATCTAAAGGATAAAAATCTAAAGGAAGCAAGATAAAAAGTAAATACAAATTACTTGAAGTGAGGCTGAGCGTGTCAAATAGAACAAGCAGTGAAGCACAGTCAGTGATAGAACTCCAGGGATCCCTGGAGGGGCCTGGCTCTCAGGCAGGGATAATTAACACCCATGGGCATCAGCCAGCTCAACCTCATGCCTGTTGCCTGTAGACCTGCCCTAAAGGGCATGGGTTTTTTTTTCATTTGCTTAATAAAATTGATGATCAGATCAGCCTCTAAGAATTGATAAGCTCTGAAAATCTGGTCTTGTCATCTCTGTATTTAATACCCTCAGTGTCTCTCTAATTCTCCTAGGGAAAAAAATTGAAGTTCTTTAACCTGACCTTCCAGGTCCTGTCTTTGACTTAGCTTTTGAGACTCCCTCTCCTAAACTTTCCTCTGCCTTTGTGATTATGTGCCAGGAGTTCCCTTAGCAGCAGGTTTTTGCATATGTTCCTCATGTTACCTGAAAACACATTTCCCTTCCACTTCACCTGCTAACTCCTCTTCATCCCTCAGTTCTTACATGGCTTCCTCTATTAGAGCTTCACTGCCCCGGGCTTTTCTCTGTAGGTGTTGATGGTTTACTGCTCTGTAATGCCCTATAATACCCTGTCCCTGCAGGTCATAACACGTTTCAAACTATATTCTACAAGGTCTGACAATCAAGTCCATGAACTTGCCACTGTACACTTACATTGACAGCAATGTACAAAAACTCAGGAATGTTTCATAACCTTAGTGTATTAGTGTCTCACAGTTGTGTAGTTGTGTTCATGTCAACATGTGGTGGTATCTTGCTGAGTGGTGTTCATTATTGTTGTCACATGTTTCTGGGGGCTATAGCAAGAATGTCAGGGCTTGAATTAGAGCAAAAAACCAAACACTATATTTCTTGTTAACCTTGGCAAGAGTGGAAGTGAAATCGGGGACATGTTGTGTTCGTCCAAGTTTATGGGGATAATGCCATGAAGAAAATGGTAGTTTGCAAATTAAACATTTTTCTGAGGAGAGAGAAAAAATCCCTGATAAAGAGAGGTCAGGGTGGCCAGTAATAAGAAATGACAAAAACATTGAAAAAATTATTAAATTTTGCATCAAAATCATTGGCTAACAGTGAGAAGTATAGCAGGCCAAGTAACCATTGGTAAATAGGAAAATCTTAACTGAAAATCTTGGCAAATAATTCATGGCTCTTGCATCAGGATGATGCACCAGCTCACACGGCACTGTCTGTGAGGGAGTTTTCAGCCAGTAAACAAATAACAGTACTCACCTGATCTGGCCCCTGATGACTTTTTCTTTACAGATAAAGGAAATACTGAAAGGAAGATATTTTGATGACGTTCAGGACATCAAGGGTAATGTGACAACAGCTTTGAGGCCTTTCCAGAAAAAGTGTTCCAAAATTGTTTTGAAGGATGGACTAGGCTCTGATGTTAGTGCACAGCTTCCCAAGGGGAGAACTACGAAGGTGACCACAGTGTCATTCAGCAAGGAGGCCTGCAGCCCTTTTTCTAGGATGAGTTTCCAAGCTTACTTGTCAGACCTCGTAGTCATCTGTTTCTTCCCTATGCTCACATCCCAACAGCCCATAGGGTCAAAAACTATGGCAGCAACTAGTCCTTCCAGTTTTTTCTTGATCTTTTTTTCTTTTTGATTCCCAGATCTGACTCGGCAATGGGCAATAATCAACATTTCATAATCCTTATTACCACTATTACTGTATTCTCAATGTGTATTGAACTCTGGGTCTCCTCTGGGGCTTGGTTTCTACTCACTATAGATACAATATTTGCTTAAATTTGCTCATTTGTAAAATGAAGATTATGGGCAGGATTGGAGAAAATAATGACTGTAAAACCTTCAGTGCAGTTCCTAGCACACAGACATTCAATTCATGGTAATTATTTTAGCCTTATCTTTACGCCTTCACGCCTGTGTTCTAACATGTATTTCACCTAATTGCAACCATCTCTGTGCCCATACCCACCACCTGTTTATGGAGAACACGAGGGGCTAAGAACTAAAAGCCCCACTTTATGCATTTCCCCTTTATCATCCATATTGACTGGGGTAAAATGCTGGGAACCAAGTTTAGCCAGGATCGTTAGAAACTGTTTAAAAAAGGAATCATTGTTTGTTGCTTGCTTCGGCATCACATATACTAAAATTAGAATGATACAGAGAAGTTTAGCATGGCCCTTGCACAAGGATGACACACAAATTCGTGAAGTGTTCCATATTTTTTGTGTCACCATGGAAAAAAAATTATTGTTTGGATTTCTGGATTTTGAATACTGCCAGTGTCCTCACTAAGTCCCTCCCTGGAACCCCTGAAAATATCCTTACCAGAATTAATTGTATGTAGAAAATCTCTCCACTGGCCAACCCTCTGAGCTAACTGCCCCAGATAGACACCTTCAGTGAATACCTTCTGTTGTCCCCAAGACCCGCTGCCAAGAGTTCTGTTGGAGATGCAGAAGATCTGGATTCTGGTCCCTAAACTGTCATATAATAGCTGGTGATTAGATAAATTTATTAACATCTCTCTACCTGAGTTTCCTCACCGATAAAATGAGAAGAATTAAATAGATCATCTCCATGTCCCTTTAAAACTAAAATATTCTTTGATCCTATGATTCTTTGTTTAGGGTACATTTTAGTCTAGATACTAGCAAAAAAGCAGATGGCACACTCAGAGTAGGTACTTGGAAAGAATTTAATAAAAGAACGATTTGCAGAGGTGTGGGTGGGACACAGGGAAACCACAAGGGATAGTGTAGAACCCCAGAGGTAGTAATAGCAGAAAACCTCAACAATCCATTAAGTTTCCTGAGCCCAGAGAGACAGGCATGGGGAGAGGACCACTTGAGAATGGCAGTGGCCTTGGTGCTGGAGACAGCCAGCACGAGATGACCTTGCAGGGAGGGATCCAAAGGAATATTCACTCCCTCCTCACAATCCTGCTCCCATTTGTGCTCCTCATCAGCAACCAACTAAAATTCAGAGGACTGACATAATCCATGCAGGTCAGCCACAAACAGGTGGGGGGACAAGATGGGAGCACCCAGAGACCAGCACACAGGGAGGCTGATAATAGACAGGTGAGACCCAAGTTCAGAGAGCCTTTTTGTACATGATGAGTTACAACGATGCAGACACAGACATTTTTATTGTCTAACACTTTTGCCTGTACCTTGACATTCTAGCTAAGTGTAAATCATTTGCAATCCCTTTTAAGAAATAACATTGTTACCACCAGCCATAGGTTAGTGAAATATGAAAATATTTTTATGTTACCACAGAGTCTTCTTGAAAAGTAACTTATGGCAACATAAAATGTTTAATGTCACCTAATAACTTAGGCATCTTATTTTAAAAATACTTTTGATTAGATGATCTACAGAGTATCCTTTTGAGAGCAGTCTAAATTATTATTATCCAATTCTTATGTAGATGTATAATTAATCTAACAACTATGATCTGACCATGAATATGCCTTTGCCATCTGGTATCTTTACCCTGAATTTGATCATGAATAATACATAACCATCTGACAGTTGAATCCAATCCATAATGCACCCATACAGGAGGCACTTCCATCCATAGTGCGCTAATTTGCATTCTCCATCATTTTTGTCTAATTCTTACTCGGAGCTTTCTCATTGAGTTTCAGCCACCAGGGGAGCAATCCACCTACAGGCTTGACCATATGGGATGCAGTGCACAGTCTCCAGTGTCCTGGGTCTGATCCTAATTGTCACCAGGCGAGCCAAAATGTGTCACTCCAAACATGGGCAGGGCGCTCTTGGGCATTCATAAGATGGTTAATGGGGCTTTCAGCATGGTGCTGCTGACATTATGTGTTCTAATTAGACTTCTAAGTGCACATTTACTTTTCCCATTAGACCAGTCCTGCATGTAGGTGAAAGAGACGGCCATGTGATGGTAGGTGTCAGACAGTGGTTGGTGAGCACAATCACCTTAAAAGAAATGAAGTGTAAGCTTTTAAATGATAAACCAAACAAAATGCTCCCACCTGACTTTCTCATCCTGCCCTTCCCTGCTGCTACACCTTCACTTTGTCTCCCAAGAGTCTCATCCTTGGCTTTTTCTTTAGCTGGGGTCTTCTGGACTGGTGCAGACTACTGAAATCTCTATGTGTCCTATCAACATATATTTCAATTCAAATACTCACAAAGCACAGTGCCGGCCAACATAGCAAACAATTCTGGTCTGAATTTGGCTGGCAGGCCACCAGGTTATAAACTTGGTTTTATATGGTTGTTAAAATATTTTTGTCCACCAATCTTGACCCTGGGGCATTCTAACAAGTGAGGCCTAGAATATTTGCAATTCACTACTGTGATCTATTTCTTTCAACAATAAGTTCCATAATTCCTATAAAATCTCTATCATTATAGGTGGAAATAGAGAGGCCTGGAGAGTAATTTAATGTTGGGATAAATCTGAGTTAAATTTTGTAGTTGTTGAATATGAAGTGAGAATGAGTCCACCGATCTTTATATTTGAAAACATTACCACCCGAACTTAAAAGTGACCACACTCTGTATGTATAAATGTGATGACACGAGTTCTAAATGGTTAGCAGTTTATTCCGTGTCATGTGCTCATCAAAGTTGGCTTCTGGTTAACTGTGAGTGGTAATGGCGGATCCTGCAGTCCCACTTCCACTGAACTGTGTCACAGTTCTTATTTCATTCAAGCCAGAGTCACTGTCAGATGTCCACTGTGTTTGATTTGGGGGTGCTGCCCAGTTTCTTTTGCATGGCTCTGCCTACTCTGTACTTATGACCACATCCTTCTGTCCATAGCCAACTAGAGAGTAGATGATCTAACTCAAGGTTGCAAAACAAGCAGCCCACAAGTCAGGCAGCCAGTGGCCCCTAAGGTGGACTGCCACTGGGGCTTTGCCCATCATGGAAAGAAGCCCATTGCCAAACCGCTCTGAGACACAATCTCAGGCTGTTTGACGGTGACATATAGAAACATGGCAACTCGTGATGAAGGATGAAGTTGAGAAGAAGCTGAGAAACTCAGTGTGTGCAGAACTCACAGTCCACGCAGAAGAGAGGCGGGACAGTTGACCTGAGAATTGGATTCACCTACACAGGATGGTCCGTGGCAGGAGAATGGGTACCAGCCACTCGGTGAGGCAGTGGTTTGGCTGCAGTGCTGAGCTCCCAAGCATCCAGAAGTACCTTGCAGCACTGAGTTCCCATTAAATCTCCAATTTGCCCATTTATGTTCTCCATCTAAACCCTAATATTACTAGAGATTGTGACCCTATTTAAAAAATGCCTATTTAATCACAACACTTCTGAAAGATAATGAGAAATTCAAAAAGTTTAGAAACAGAATAAAGTTGATGTCCCTGTCATCAAATAAATCTCATTAATGACCTAGAGTGATGTGTGCCTATGAGCCTCATTTCTGTTCATTTTTACCAGCTTGAATCTACTCTCTGTCCTCTACTTATATAGTTAGTGCTCCTGAATGGGGCATTATTAGACTTTGAGACGGACAATTCTGCATTGAGTAACTTCTGGGCATTGCAGAGTGTTTAGCATGTCTGGCCCAATGACTATCTAATGTGACTCTCTCTAGTCCCCATCGTGACAATTAAAAATAAATCTGCACATTTCCAAATGCCTGCCAGGAAGTAGTACTGGTGCCAGTTTAGAACTACTGATCTAAGCCTTCCCATTTTCCCAGGGGCAGTGCAATTCTAACCTTCTCTTTAATTCCTTGACTATTCCAGATTATATTGATTTCTGCACCTTCTTTGAATTCCAACCACACCTAGAGTCAATAACACATCATTGCATTCTTCATTGTATTCTCATTTTCTCGTGTATGTTGGGTTCCCTTCTCAGTTTGCTCACACATCTTTGAGACCATCAGAAGAGTCTCAGTAGTCTTTCGTATCATCCATAGGGCTTACCCTAGTGCTGAGCACACAGTGAATTCTAACCGGCTCCTCACAATCTCCTCTTTGTTTACCTCTTTGGCAATATTTCCTATGACATCTCCAGCTTCGCTCCTGGCCCTTGTCCTCCAACAACTAGGACCAGCTCTTTTACTGCTCCCTGCACATTCCCTACTAGTTTGTCATTATATTTCCACATATGCTGTACCTTTTGCATACAGAATGCACCTCAGTTGACTTTCTTCCAGATGAAATCCTATCCAATCTTCAAATTCCATCCTCTCTGGTAAATTACTCCCTTCTCTATAGTTTGTATAAACTCCTACTGATGCATAACTTCTCTGTTTACCTGGTTCCCACTCTTAAAGAGAGCATGAACTGTGTCTAATTCATTTCCCTAACTCCTAGCATGATGACTAGCACTCAGTAGACACTGAATAAATGCTGGTTGCCTACAGCTAAACACACCATATTTTTAGCATTCATAAGCATGAGCCACACCATGCAGAATGGGGAAGAATGTTGATCACAAAACAGAAGACGCCATTTCCTTTCCTTTCCCTTCACTGTACTCTGCTTTGCACTAAATAGCTCTAAAAAATAGAATGCATGCTTCTCACTACTATTGAGAACTTGATTTCAGCTTACATATATTTCAGAGTTTCCTTAAAGCACCTGAGGCAGGCAACTGGGTTATGCTTTAATTTCTCTCGTTTGGTTTGCTCACTTTTACAGTTGTGCCAATGAAATACCGAAGATACTACATCAGCTGTTATCAGCAGGAAATTAACTCAAGCTGAGCACTCAACTGAGAGGCAAAAGAAAAGAAAACAGTGTGCGTTTTATTAGAATAGATTGTTTCATTTCCATTCAGCACTTGACTTGGAGAGGCTTCCTCTATGACTTCACTAGAGTAGGGAACAATGGCATCCATGTGAGTAAAAAGACTATGATATAAAATAATAAGAAAAACAATCCTACAGAAGCCCTGTCCACCAATACACTATCAAGGAGAGAAACATCTGTAGGAACTCCTGAATTAAAAGGACTTGTGGGGTCAGAGCTCCCTTTAACAACACAGGCCTGGTCCGCAGAGTCTAGAGGTCAGCTGAGTTCTTCATTCAGCTCCACTGGTGACTGATGCAGAAGGCAAAGACAACATCTCAGTGCCATACTAACTGCAGATGGGCCAAAGGCTTGGGTGCCCACTAAGTGTTGCTACAGGTTTCACCAGGATGTAAAAAACGTGTTGCCTCAAGGTCACTCTGTGAGGTTTCTTCATGTCACCAGGCACCACCCTCTAGACACCCACAGACCCATAAAGAAGTCACAGCCTCAATGTCAAGAGGAGACTGAGTGAGGAATGGGACCTGAAGAATTCTACAAGCTGAGCTGTGGTCCATTGACTTCCTTATGTTTCTATTTCTGGAAACTAAATTCCCAGCAATTAAATAGGTTGTCGAATAGTCCCTAACTTAATTGAGGTTTCATTATACAATACCTGGAAATGGCTGCACAATGTTGAAATGGATTGGCGAGAGAACTCTTATCAGAAGAGAAATAAATACGTCTAGCAGTGTTCTTAATATACACATGCTTTTATATTAACTTCTTTGTATAAATTTTATTTGTTTTATATTTGGCATGTTGGTGGGAGAACAGGTAAAAGAGGAAAAGATGCAAAAGAAGAAGGCTTCAGTATCCTCTTTTGTGATATTCAGATAATATTTCTCTTCCAATGTTGTGGTGTAAAGCAGAAATAATCATTGTAACAGAATACTGCACCAGACACAAAGGAAGGGTGTAGTCAATAGTTAATCAGAGTTGAAGGAGACTGTGTCACTTCCTCATCAGATTAACATTCTCTTTTAGGAGCTCTGTTAGATGACCACTCAAGGGACAATAATAAACTGGTCAAAATAAGCAGGAGGTTAATACAAGGAACTGGGCCTACCGTACTGATACATACTTGTGGTGCATGTCAGTCTATGAAAATTAGGTCAACTTAAGGGGGTGGTCAATGTAGAGAAGTGGTCAACTATGGAGGTTCTACTGTACTTTGATCATACTGAAAGTTATTCAAAGAGATCAAATAAACCATTTGAATCCTTTTCCCAAAGAAGAACCACTAAATTTATATGCAACGAATACATTTTTCCTCAAGTTCATTCACTCACCTAGAAACCACAGTTTTGAAAAATTTAGGTGTATCAATTAAAAGTCTGGTGCCCTGAGAAATATTTTTTTAAAAACCCTGGTCACCTGTCCACCTTAGGGTTTCTAAAGGTTCCTTCCCTTTTCTCTCCCAGAGGCTTTGCCACTCCTCATGTCAGTGAAGGAAACATCACAGTATAATGCAAAGGGCTGGACCTTTGATATTATTATAGAATGATGGAGGTTTCAGTACAGACTTTGTCCATTACTGCCAGGTAACCTGCCCTTTCCTGTCTGAGTCTCATTTTATTTATCTATAACCCAGGAATAATAAAATTTACCTCACAGGATTGGAGTAGCACATTGAGGATAGGAAGGGTAGTAGGATGGGGGTATGTGAGAGAACACAGCAGTGGGGGCTATAGCCTGTGGGAGGGACTGTAGATAATGGATTAGAAATTTTCCAGAAAAAATACTATATATTCCAGTATGTGCTATATAAGTGCTGGATTCCATTTATTATTGTGTTATTGCTATACCTTTGCCAGAATTCTCCTTTCTCCCTCCCACCAAAAACTAACATTTCAACAACAATTTGAAACAAAAGTATTAGATTAATAGTTATAAATCCTTCCTTTTGAGGCAAGTACTGTTAATCTGATTCTCTGAGCATATTTTCCTCCCACAAAATGAGTTAATAAATTGGGATAATCTAAAAGCCACCCTTAAAATTGTTTCTGTCATTAATTTTGTTTCTTCCCTTAGATTATCACCTCATTTTTTTTTCTTTTTTTGTAGAGACAGAGTCTCACTGTACCGCCCACGGTAGAGTGCCATGGCGTCGCACGGCTCACAGCAACCTCTAACTCTTGGGCTTAGGCAATTCTCTTGCCTCAGCCTCCCGAGCAGCTGGGACTACAGGCGCCCGCCACAACGCCCAGCTATTTTTTTGTTGCAGTTTGGCCGGGGCTGGCTTTGAACCCGCCACCCTCGGCATACGGGGCCGGCGCCCTACTCACTGAGCCACAGGTGCCGCCCATCACCTCATTTTTTTAAATCTTATTTTTGTTTTGACTTTAACTATTAATATTAAAATAATTTTAAATATACATTTTTGTTTGTTTGTTTGTTTTTTACAGTTTTGTTCTGGGGCTGAGTTTGAACCCGCCACCTCCGGTATATGGGGCCAGCACCCTACTCCTTTGAGCCACAGGCACCACCCAAGATATATAATGTTTTAAATTGTGCATTTTCCATATATCCTTCACCAAGATTCCCCTAGTCTTATTATTTTACTTATCCACAGTCCATTTATTAAGATTAAGAAGTTAACATTTGTACAATACTATTAACTAAACTGTAAGTTTTATACAGTGTCATGGTTAATTGTATAAGTTGACTTGAGTAGGCTAAGAGATGCCCAGAGACCTGGTAGGTATTGTTTCTGAATGTGTCTTTGAGACTGTTTCTAGGAGAAATTTGAATCAGTACACTGAGCAAAGATCACTCTCACCAATGTGGGTGGGCACCACCAATCCACTGAGGGCTCAAAGACAACAAAAAGGCACAGAAAGGGTGAATTTTCACCTCTCCTTGGTCTGTGCCGTTCACCTTCTCCCACCCTCAGGCATACATTCTTCCACCTCCCCGCCCCAGTACTCCACCTTCAGACTTGGACTGGCACATGCAAATACATCACCGGCTCCCCATTTCTCAGCCTTCCAGACTCACACTGAACTACACCACTAGCTTTCTTGGCTCTCCAGTTTGCAAACAAAAGATTCTGGGACATCCCAGCCTCCATAACCTCATGAGTGAATTCCCATGTCAGATATATAAATGCCATATTAATTTTTTCTCTGGAGAACCATAACTAACATATTCAGATTTTTCCGGGTTATTCGCTACAGTTTTTCTGTTCCAGAATCCAATCCAGGATCCGACCATGTCTCCTTGGTCTCTTATAATCTGTGACAGATTCTCAGTCTTTTCCTTGACTTTCACAACGTTGACACTTTGGGAGAGTATTTCTCAGGTATTTTTGCAGAATGTCCCTGAGATGGGCTTTGTCTGATGTTTTCTCATGATTAGATGGGGGCAAAGGGCTTGGGGAAGAACACTGCAAAAATGAAGTGCCCTTCTCCTCACTTCATCTCAGGACGTCGTCACTTTCATTGGTTAAGGCAATGTCTGCCATATTTCTTACTGAGAAGTTACTATTTTTTTTCCTTTACAGACTCTGTTTTTTGGAAGCCAGTCACTAAGTCTAGCCTACACTCAAAAGGAAGGGAATAAAGCTCCACCTCCTGGGCAAAGTTGTATCAAAGAATTTTTAATCTCCTAATTATAAGCTATTTGGATGGAGCTTTCAGACAGGAAGAAGAAATCTTCCAAATGCCCAGAGGAAATATCCAAATATATTACCTTGGGTTCCTTAATCATCTGCCTGACAGAATAAATGTTTAGATTGAACCACCCGACCTGTAAATACTCCAGAAAATTGACAAATCCCAGGTATGCCATCTATCCGCCAGAAAGAGGTCAGATCTAATATTGAGCCAATAGAAGAACAATTATTTCAGGTATTTTTGAAACTATGCCATGATCTATATTAAAAGGACATCAATGCTTTTATCTCAACACAAATTTTGCCAGTAGGATAATCTCTAGATTAAAAAAAAGTTAAAAAAAAATGTTTTTTAATGTCATGGGGTAACCACGTTGTTTAAGGCAAGGATATGTCTCTGGTGGCATGGGGAGACAGTACTTGCTTCATAAACCCTGCTTTATTTTTAGTTTTTTCTCCTAGTACACGGGGAGAGCAAACTTTTTCACCCTTTAAAGTTAGATAGGATCATAAATTCAGATCCTCTACAAACCTCCTAGGTGCTCTTTCCTTGCTTCTTTTCCTACTGTCTGTAGGCTGGAATTAGAAGTTGCAGTGTAGGGCTCTAAGATCCTATGGGATGGAGAAGGCACCAGAAAAAGCCCATGTCCCTCAATGGCCACATGTACCATAGCCCCTGGTGACATTTGCTGAACTACAAAGTGAATGAGAAATGGAGCTCTCTCATGTTAACCCACTGAGATTTGGGGGTCATTTGTTAAAGCTATCAGACTCTCCTGACCAAAGTAGACAGAAGTCTCCAGAGAGCAGGATTTGTTTCCATTAAATTGCTTGTCTAGGGCCTAGCACAGTCCCACATGCAGATGGGCCTTAAATGCCTTTGAAGATGGAGAGGAAGAGAATGATGAATGGCATCTTACTGGAGAGATGCTTTTAGTTTGCAAGAATCATACAGTTATACTTTCCACTTGGTATTCTACGAAATTTTCACAAAGATTACCTGCCCAAAAAAAAAAAAAAAAAAGTGGGATGATAAAATTCACTGAAAATGGAAGCAGAAGCAATAGATTTGAAAACAGCCCAGGTTAAATGAAATTTCCCTAGAGGCATCTGATTCACAATTTTGAGCCAATATAGAAGCAATTATTTAAAGTATTCTTAAAACTAGACCATAGTGTACTTTACCAATGGAAAGTTAGATAGGAAATAAGGCACAATCAAACCTAATGAAAAGTACATAGGGGTACTTGACCAGGTTTCTATAGCCTTCTAAGAAATTGCCTACCTGCTAATAATAAAGGAATGAATTCTAACGACCCTACATGTGAACTCCCTCTGAGAGTTAATATATTGATATCAAATAATACTGCCTCTGGGCTTTTGGAGGGTTTCTTCTTCCTGTCTGAATGCTCTACCCAAATAGTTTATAATTAGGGGATTAAAAATTACTTGGTACGCTTTATTCCCCTCCCCTTGAGAATAGACTGGACTTGGTGACTTGCTTCTAAAGAATGGAGACTAGAAAGGAAAAAAATAATAAGTTTTCAATAGAGAAGTCTAGCAGACACCACTGTACCCAAGTGAGCAAGGTGACAGTAATAAGTCACATTGATGTCATGCACTTCCTGATACAATGTGATGAGAAGGAAAATTCACTTCTGCAGTATTCTTCCCCAAATCCGAATATCCTCAGTCTAATCATGAGGAAACATCTGAGGGACATCCCACAACTCTACTTATAGCCTTTCTATTGTGATGTGTCCCAGAAAAGCCCCAATCTGCTGTATTAACAATAGAATCCAATTCTTGTGATCAATCCTCAATGCTTTATCTTGCAGAGTCTATTATTTTTCATTCTCTCAGTGTAGAGTTAAACTTACAGGAAATCCATTTTGTGGAAGTTTCAGGTGTGAGCAACACAGTGGTCCATCGCAGCTTCCCTGTCTGTCCTCTCATCTTCTCTTGGATATCTCCAAAATACAAGCTTCCTGCTCCATTCTGGCCTTAAGAACTTGTTGGCCAATTTATCTGGCAAAGAAAAAGGACTTACCAAAAACTTCTGGAAAAAATGACTGAAGTCCTCACATTCAATATTGCCGCATCTTATAGACACTAAGCATATTTTAGTGGGCTTGCGGAGAAGTGTTGCCATTTTCACAGTGGCAAGTTACATAAGGAAGTCTGTGGCTTCCTGCTCTGTCCAGTCTAGCATTGGGGCTGTTGACTAAGCAAGGTCCAGCGTCATGTGTCATAACATGGCTCTAAAATCAAAGAGGGCCTAAGGTCTTCATGTATCTATTTGTAGGTGTTTTACATTTAAAAAGACAAAGCCCAACACAGAGGACAGACACAGCTAAGGAAGGACTAATTCCTCTCTCTACAAGATGTAATGTAATCATCAATCCATTAATGTAATAGCTGCTAGACACTCAGGACCAACCAGACGCGTAAATGCCCACTGAGGGTCAACATATTGATATTGGCAAAATGGACTCCAATAAGCTGTGAACAAACTCTAATAAATTAACTCTGCACCATGTCCCCCAATTCCTAATATTTAGGGCTGGGTTCCAATGCCTGGATGGACATTAAAACAACCTAGACCACGATGGAATTCACCTCAAATTTTCTCAGAGGAAATCAGTCTTTTATCCTAGCTGTGCCTTTGGCAGAGTGAAACTCAATAAAAATGCCCTCTTTGGAGTAGTTTTTACTAAATCTAATTACGCTGCCTCGTTTCGGATCCTGCTGCTTTCTATTTGATTGTTCTGTTTTGTGTTGTTTTTTTTTCTGGGTGTGGGGGGTGTTACTTCCTCAGTATTCCTCCTGCAGAACCAGTTCTCCTCAACCCATCCATCTCGTGTGTATACAAGAAATCATTAGCATGGCACTTCAAGGGCTTTCAAGTGGGTTTAGTCTTACCCGGGGATTAACCATTTGGCTGTCAATGTAGGGTGACTATCTACTTTATCTTCCAAATTGGGACACATTTTAGAGTGCTATTATTGATTATGCCTTGACAACAGGCATAAACCAGGGCTGTCTCGGACAAACTAGGGCATATGATAACACTATTGGGAATTCACACTGAGCTGTGTGCGCCTATATCTCAGATATTATAAAATCTTCCATGGGATATTTATTTCTTTTGAGGGACTTACAAAACAGTCCCCTTTACACTACACATCAGCTGAAGACAGTGTAGTAGAGTGGTTGATCACGAAGCCTCTGTCTTCCCCTGCTCCATTGCTCGGCCTTGAATGATGACTTACCATCTCCCAACGACAAAATCAGATCTCTGGGACTCAAATTCTAGCACTTTCTTTTCTGAGACACGCAACTTTGGAAAGTCAAGTTAACCTTTTGTGTCTCAGTTTCCTTATCCATAAAATAATGGCAATATTTGAAAATGACACATAAAGCTCTGTAGAATAAATGGGCTGACAGTTACAAACTAATTATCGGAGGGTCTGGCACATTATAAGCCTTCAATTCCATATTTGCTATTTTCCTAATAATCCTTTTTCTCCATGAGAACATATCACAGTGGGGGGGGGAAGGGGATTCCTTCCAGTCTCGCCTATTTGTCAGGCACCCCTATGTCTAAGCACCCAGCACTGATGTGACTGATTATTTTAGTCTTTGGTGATTGCCTAGCTTTTTGTCCACCCATTATTCTTCATACACTGGTTCCTTTTTATTTTCAGTATTTTCATAAAGTTGCCTCCAGCCAAATACTCTGAGTACCATTTCACTATTCAGAGTCATTTCTATACAATAAAGTGTTAAAGGTCCACCAGCAGAATGAATCTGCAACTTCACTTTCAGCGACACATTACTCTGTCTCCATATCTTCCCGTCAGCCATTGGTTTCTAGTCTATTACAGCCTGAAGGTTACAAAGGAATGCATCTTTAGAATCATCATTACTATCTTCTGCTAGTATCTTCTGTGACAATTTCATAAATCTTGAATGAAAATTAGCATGGAGCCACCTTTTCGTCAAAGCAATGGGGGAGGGAAGTGTTTTCCAGGTCTCACAAGGAACAGGACCTTCCTTCTTCCTATGTATTGTGCCCTTGGATACCACATCTCATCCCATCTAAAAGCAGAAAGGGTATCTTCCCTAATCTCTTAGCAGTGTGAAGTCAAAATTATTTATGCGAGTCATTATTAGCAGAAGGAAAGAAACAAACATGCCATGTTGTACTCTTAGCATTCTGTGACTTTACATTACTTTATTAAGATAGTTAGGCTTAATTTCAATATCTTCTTAACAATTTTACAGGAATGAGAGAAAAGATAGAGGGAAAATGTTCCCCACGCCTGCTCTACCCACTCTGTGGCAATCATTAGCATCATCTCAATCACCACTAACAATAGCAATTACTGAGCATTTACTCTGCGTCTGGTATTTTACATGCCTACTGACAGTAAATCTTCAAAATAATACTGTGAGATAGGTTCTATCACTAGCATCATGGTGCAGAAAACACAATGTGTATTAAAAATTAAAGGATTTGGCCAATCAGTGAAGCGGGACGTAAAACCAGGTGGGGATAGATCCAGCACTCCCATTACCTACTAGATTATACCTTGTGTCTTCATCACTAACAGGATGTATCCTACACACTACATCACTATCCTACATCACTACACAGGATGTATCCACTGTTCCTGTGAAAAGTACCAAAGCACCTGTTCACTGACTGTGAGTCAATAGAAACACTTCTAGTCCATGAAGATTAGCATGTCAATATTATGCACGTCCAATACCATTTCACTAAAGTAAGCAATTGTTGGGAACCCTGGCATGACATTGTGGGTGATGCGGACAGACATCTTGGAATTTCCAAGTAATAACCAGATAGTAACCATCTTTCTTAAAGCTATTCTGTTCTCTTCAACAAAGAATATGCCAAAGTTCAAGACCAAAAATGACCTTCCGCATGAGTATACCTTTCTCTCGTGAATGACTTTTATGTCAGAGTAGGTGACTGTTCAAGAGATTCACTATCTTTGTGACCAAGTATACTAAATAAACCATTTGTTTTTCTGATTTTAAGTCATCAAAGATTAAACTGTTAGAGGTTCTGATAGGCATAAATTAACCATCATTATGAATACTAATTTGATAAAGCCTAAAGCAAATCAAGCAAATGTTAACATCTCATTTTGCCAGCAAAAAAAAAGAAAAAAAAAATTTAAGATCGATTACATTTGTACTTTCCATTTTTCTAATAGTGGAATTTTCTAAGGAACAAATGATATGCTCAAGAAGCTCCAGTTTAAAAAAGAAAAAAGAAGCTCCAGTTTAAGCATTAAAATCATCATAGTAATTGATATTTAAAGCACCTAATAGGTCCCAATACTTCATACACTGAATTTACTCAATCCTCACAATAACCATATGAAATAGTGACATTTTTCCCCATGTCACTTTTAGGGACATTCTACATGGTGGAGCCAGGACATTTGAGGGTAAAATCTCAGCAAAAATCTAGTGCCCTTCTTGCCAAACCAGGACAGAGCTATGGCAGGACTAGCTGTCATTTACTGCACATTAACTATTTTTTGCCTTTGCACCAAGTCTAGTACGAGTAGTATCTTCTCGTACTCCCACTAAAATCCTTCACAGTAGGGATTGTCATTTCAATTTTACAGATATGAAACTAAGATTTGCTGAGGTTATTTGCTTGTTGTCACACAATGCTAAGTGGCACGATCAGCTCTTAGACTCGAATGTATTTATCTCTTAAGTTTGCATTTTTCTCTTTGATGATATAAAGCAATCCCTTGTTTATGTAAAATTTTCTTCTTCTGCCTTTTGAGTGTTACACATTTTGCTTTTTTGTTCTGGAGATTATTCCCAAATTGTTAAGACTCACTGTTAAGCTTAGTTTTCTCTACTGATATCTAAATTCATTGACATTCATGTTGTAAACAAGTCAAAAACTTGAACACAGTTTTCCTTAAATCTCCTTGGCTGTGGCATTGGTAGTATCATCTAGGGTGTTAATTTTTGATTGTTAAAATTATACAGATTTTTCTAAACCATTGCTTCTTGAGACATTAATAAACATGATTGATTGTAAAAGTTTTATTTTTGATAACTATTTCTCCCTCCATATTGATTACAATGGACTAAATGTTTGTGTTGCCCCCAAATTAATATGGTGAGATATTTAATACTAATCCACAAGGTGATGGCATTAGGGGGTGAGGCTTTTGGGAGGTGATTAGGTCATAGGGGTGGAGCCCTCATCAACAGGATTAGTGCCCTTATAAAAAGGACCCCAGAGAACAAGCTAGCCCCTTCCTCCATGTGGATGTACAATGAGAAGCTGGCAGTCTACAACCTAGAAAAGTGCCCTGACCAGCTCTTGACCACGCTGGCACCCTGATCTCAGACTTTCAGTCTCCAGAACCATTGAGAAATATAAACCATTCTATCTATAGCACTTTGTTATAGATGCCTGAATAGAGTAAAACATTAATGTCTTTTTGGCGGTATACATCTCCCAGGAACATAATAAATAAAATTTGGAGTGGGAAACCTTTTTAAACCTTGTAGACCTGAGGATTTACTTATTAAAATGGTAACTGGGACATAAAATCTAAAATCAAAATTCTTTTCCCTCAAAACTTTGATCAGGGTTACCACTGAGTAGCCAGTGACAATCCATCACTTCTTCGGGTCTTTTCTTCCCCTCTGGAAACTTTCACAATTTTCTCTTTGCCTTTATGCTCTTAAATTTCACTATAGTCTGTCCAGATATTGACTTTAGTTTTATTATCTATCCTGCTGAGTACTCCATTAGCTTTTTTTTTTCTTTTTTTTTTTTTTTTTGTAGAGACAGAGTTTCACTTTGTTGCCCTTGATAGAGTGCCGTGGCGTCACACAGCTCACAGCAACCTCCAACTCCTGGGCTTAGGCGATTCTCCTGCCTCAGCCTCCCGAGTAGCTGCATTAGCTTTTTTATCCCAAGAACCTACATCTTTCTTTAATCCTGGGAAATTCTTGTTCATATTTCCTCATCTCTGTTTGCCCCTTTCCCACTTAATGAGAATTCTGCAACATCGATGTTGACGCTTTAACTTCTATGTCTCATGACTCCCAGCATTTTTCATAGGTTCTAACTTGTACTAACATTTTCTCTTCCTAATATCTTCCAGGAAGCTTTGTGACCCAACCTTTCAGCTCCCAAAGTTGTGCTTCAGCTGTATGCATTTGGCAATTTGAACTATCTCTCTAATCGTTTTCTCTTTAATCTCAAAATTGATGTTTTCATACCCATATTTTTACGTTATTTCTTCTTTTTCCTGCTGTATGAGTTCAAAAACTGCCCTTTTCTTTCTGAGAATATTCATGAGGACCATTTGACAATCACATTCTCTTTCATTAACTCTGCTTCCTCTGCAAAGGCCTACAATTTCAGTTCCCTTCCTTCTTTACAGCTTATGTTCCTCAAATATCCAATCATTCTTCCTTGGGAGCACATCTTTTATCTCTTTAGGGCAGTGGCCTTGGTGCTAGTTTGAATTTCTTCAGGGAGTAGACCTGGTAGGCAGGGGCCTGGAGGCAAAATATTTCTAGTGCTGCAGTCTGGACTCACTAAGCCCAGCCCCTTACTGCCTCTCACCCCGTGGGACCTCTTCTCAGGGCACTGCTCTCAGCCATCAGTGGGGCAGGCTCCCCTCCATATAGTTGCTTAGTGCAGGAAGTTGGGAGAAGAACAGAAGGATAGCCCATCCACCGGCCCTTCTTGTCATTAGCTCTCCACCCCAGAAAGTCACCTGATTAGCTCCTCTTCACTTGTGCTACGTGAGAACAGTTGATTCACTGCTTTGCCCCCAAACCTGAATTTCAAATTTCAGCCTCACCAAGAAAATATGGAATGAAGAAAAGAGACATTTATTTATAAGAGAGAACTTTATAAATTCTCTCTCATCCATCTTTCTTCCTGTTTCCTGCCTCTGGTCTCCTGCCAAATGTTAAGACCAACGCTCTCCTTCCCTGTAAGCAAGTTTCAATTTTGTATTAGTTACTAAGACCCTAATGTCTCTACATTTCCTGTGGTCAGCTTCCTAAGCAGGACCTCATGCTTAGGAAGGCCCTAGGCATGATTTCACAGTCGGCTGTTACCATCCTGCAATTCTGAATATTTTTGAACGTGAGACCCAGCATTTTCATTTGTGAGAGGCCTGCCCAGTTATGTGCCCAGAGCTGTCTGTGGCATCTCCAAGTGTGGCTTCAGTAGTTTATGTTGGATCACCAAGTTATGAAAAACTAACAGAAGTTAGATTCCTAGGGAATTCACCCCACTCATCTCTCCATATGGTCAAACACCAACTATGTCTTCTTTTTTAACATGTTTCAATAAATTATTGGGGGCGGGGAGAGGAATGGTTCAGAACAACATCTCCTGGCTGCTGGGCTAACTAAAATAAGCTGCATCTGCACACCACCTGCTTCAAATTTTCAGAAGAGCTGGAAGGTCCTGAAGTTAGGTAGATAGGTTCTCATCTAGGAAGTGTGCACCACCACAGACACCTCTAACTTTGGGGTGGGAGGGATTTGCACATCCTAGTTGAAGAACCGTAAACTTTGGTAGATAAAACTTCATGGTTTACTTAAACACAAAATAGTCTATAGAGGCATTCAAAATCAGGCACATATGTGTAAATAAATCTAGAAATACAGTTTTATAGAAACAGGGCTTATCGCTTTCACAAGATTATCAAAGACATCCAGACAAATAAAAGGTTAAAAATTATTACTCGTTGGGGTCTGAGAGGGAGAGAGAAAAAGAGAGAGAATTCAGTTTTTCCTAGACACACACGCAGAGAGCACAACGTAGAAAAGGATTTCTCACCAGAAAACATATTATCCCACCCTGAAGATACGGATTATTATTAATTACTAATTATTGATGAGAAATACTCAATATTGGAATATACAGCATATTGGTTGCCTTTAGTGTCAGTTTACAAAAGGACCAGCAAACAAACAAATTCTGCTTGAACTGGTCCATTTCTTGCTAATATTTTAACCAGGTTTCCTTTCCAGTTGCAGAAATCTCATAATAATTTTTTTTTTAATTTTCCCAATGGTGTGGGGAATAATGATAAAGAACTATGGCAAGGAGTTTCATTTATGTTCATTACATTCTGTTAGAGTTGTCTACCACCAAATGTTTGTTTGATTCATTTGTTTTTAAGTAAGAAAAGGCTGTTTATTTCTAGTATTTCCAAACCCACTGCTTCTCCTTCCGTGTTCCCCTGCCCTGCCCTGCCAGTTCGCAGCTCAACCTCAGCACTACAAAGTCTGGCCGCTCCACTAACTGACTACTTTCAAAAAAGAGAAGAAATACAATTCAAGGCTCATTTTTTCTAGTTCACCTTGATAATTATCAGAGCTGAAGGTTAGACATGTATAGGGGGTTGGTGAACTGATGCATTCCCTACCATTAGTCAGAGCCTACTACAGAAGAATGAAGAAATAAATACATACTACTAAAAATAACAGTGGGTTTTTTTCCTAATGATGTAAGAATTCTGCAGATATTTTCTAGCAACCTATGCCAAGAGTTATTATCACTCCATTTGCCTATAAGGACACTGAGGCACAAAGAAATAAAACATTGGACTATAATAAAATAACTAGCCAATAGAGGATTTAGGACCTGCCCTGGAAGTTTGATTATAGAAGTCTATAACCACTACATTATATCTGCTCCTAGAACCAGAGCCTCTTGTTCTTGTAATCATGAGAACTGCAGAGTCTCATTTCTCAGTCAGGTCTCATTTCTTAGTCAGTTTGGGCTACTGCTGCAATGAAATAGGGCAGACTGTTAGTTTAAACAACAAACACTTACTTCTCATAGTCCTGAAGGCTGGAGAGTCCACAGTCAAGGTGCTGGTGGATCCAGGGTCTGGCAAGGGTCTGCTTCCTGCCTCAGAGACAGATGCCTTCTCTGTGTTCACATGATGGGGGGCGGGGAGGGGAGGGAGAGAGAGAGACTCGTTTCTCTTCTAATAAGAGAACAAATTACATTTGGAAGGGCTTCACCCTCATGCCCTAATTACCTCCCAAAGGCCACACCTCCTGAGATCATCACATCCACTTAATTCCAACTAATCACAAACAAATTAGATCATGTTGTTAGTCTATTAAGTTTTATTAAGGCTGAGCATGGAGTATCCTATAGAACTTTTGAAATAATGAAAATAACCTGAAGAGCCCTATGAGGCTTACAAGGAGTTTGGGAAAAGCCACGCTGGAGAAGCACAGACCCACGGATTCCCTTCATATGAGTAATGCCCTCAATGTCTGTATCCCTGAGCTTGCAGCCAGGATCCAGTTTGTAGTTGGGATTGAATAAAGATTTTCTGAATTAAACTAAATTGAATATATCCCTGCACTAGTCATAACTCTCAAACTAATGTTCTCCACCTGTAAAATTAAAAGGTGGGCCTAGATCAATGGCTTTGAACACCGCTGTATATGAGAATCATCTGAGGAGCTTGTATGATGCCTTGATGTTCCAGCTCCACCCCAGAGATTTGGGTCACAGTAGCTTACAGCCTTGCTACTTTATTTTTAAAATCTTTCAGTGATTTTAATTGAAGCTAGAATTGAAAACCACAGAACAATCATTCTCAAAATTATGTTATCTTTGAGACAAGCAGCCTCAATCTAAAAAATGATTCAAATCACACTAAAAATGGTTCTCCTTTATTCTCCTTTATTTTGCATAGAGATGCAGCCAGATGAGGAATATTTCCCATAGAACAATAGCCTAATGAACTACAAGTTTAATTTCTTACAAACCCCGAGTCACATGTTACAGTCAGTTTAAGGGCCTACCTGTTGGGGACTCCTGAATCACATTTCCCAATCCCCTTGCTACCCACTGTAACCAAGTCTCCCAGAAGGGGTAGATGATCAATATGCTTGAACTGAACTGGTTACATCCCAGCAATTCTCTTTTTCCCTTCTGTACCTACTGCAAGCACTTCTAGCAGCACTGAACTGTCATTTTTGAAGACTCTTATTTAAAGAAAATTTAGAAAAGGGAGCTTTGAGTTGAAGTAAATGAAGAAAAGTTTGATTTCTTTCTGATCTGATTAGATACTCAAATTTGGAGATTTATAAATGTTTCCAAAGTGCTTTTTAAAGGTCATTTACATAATCCTGTTGAGAATGCCATATGAGCGAGGCATATTCCTTACTCCTGCGACTTTCATCCCATCCTGAAATTAGCTTCCTTAGCATGTTCTGAGAGCTAACGGACACTTTCCTCCAAATCTAATGCAGGGCAAGTAACGTTTTCCTCTATAGATTTAGAATTTTAATTCCAAGATTATGCAAGCACTTTCTATTTTCCAAAGCAATTTATTTGGAGAGTAAAGTGCTCTGTCTTAGGTAAAGCAGGTCCGTTTTCAACTATTTTGCTAGCAAGAAAAAATACAGCTTTCCAAAAACATGGGGAGGGCATCTTCCATATCACTGTGCCTCTCTGATGATTTTGATTTAGAGGCGACCCCCAGTCTCAGTTCTGCAACAGTCCCTAGGGAATTTTTTTAATGTTTCTGAGAACAAAAGAAGTCTTTAGGGTGATATTTGTGTTTATCACATTTTTGTACTTTGTGAAAAAAGAGATAATTACCACAGTGAAGTAAAAACATCTTTCAGAACCATAAGTGTGCATACTTACAGACACGAGCATGTCTGTGTGTATATGTGAGTCAAGCAGACTGGTGAGGCAGTATAACCTCACCACTGGAATCACAGAAACCTTGGCATGCTCCAGGCTTGTCACTTACTACCTGTACAATCTTGGGTAGGTTATTTAACCTATCTCCATTTTTGCTTTCATTTTTATAAAAATGATTGTATAAAATATTAAACAACTTTATGAGCTGTTATCATAATTAAATGGGTCATGTGAAGTCCTCATTGCTGCACCTAAATTCGTAACTTTTTTTTTATTAAATCATAAATCAATGCTATCATGGGGCACCACACACTGGTTTTATAGACCGTTTGACACATTTTCATCACACTGGTTAACATAGCCTTCCTGGCATTTTCTTAGTTATTGAGTTAAGACATTTATATTCTACATTTAGTAAGTTTCACATGCACCCTTGTAAGATGCACGGTAGGTGTAATCCCACCAATCACCCTCTCTCCACCCATCCTCCCCCTTCCCCATATTCTTAGGTTATAACTGGGTTGTAGCTTTCATATGAAAGCTATAAATTAGTTTCATAGTAGGGATGAGTACATTGGATACTTTTTCTTCCATTCTTGAGATACTTTGCTAAGAAGAATATGTTCCAGCTCCATCCATGTAAACATGAAAGAGGTAAAGTCTCCATCTTTCTTTAAGGCTGCACAATATTCCATGGTGTACATATACCACAATTTATTAATCCATTCATAGGTCGATGGGCACTTGGTAAATTCGTAACTTTTAATCAAGTTTGTTAAGAGGATTATGATGGTGGTGGTGGTGGTGATGGTGATGATTGTAGATGTGCGTTCCTGTGTACCATGGTAGTATCATGTACCACTGTGAATCAAAGCATCCTCTGATTTATTTTTCTAATAGTGCTTATTAGCTCAACTACCAATTCATATTTATCCATTGATGTGCAGGTGAATATTCAACAACTGGCTCTTGAGGATGAAGGAGGAGAGGGAAGCCCTGATTTGTAGCATTTTCAAGCTGTGAATACTCCCTCCATTGCCAATTTCAAGCAACCACCACAGAGTGACATGAGGGGACAGGTTGGGAAGAGGTGCACAGGGCTGACTATTGGGCACAGGCTCCGGGACACACTGCATTTATTAACAGCTCTTGTACTGACCGCACAGGATGGCTCGATGGGACTACAAATCGTTCTCCCTCAGAAGAAGCTAAATACTTCACAGGGATTAAGCAAGTCTATGTTTACGTTATACGTGAAGTAGACTGACAAGTATGGCTAGCTCATCTTGAGGGGTCTTGGGCAATCAGAGGTCTGTATGACATTAGAGCAGAAAGGACCCTGAGGTTTGGCCAAGCCTCTGTTGCAAGCTCTAATTCTGAAAGGAAGCTTCAACACCAAGAATTACACATCAGGCTGCTCACCCACATTCCCACTGTTGTTTACTCATAATGCCAGAGTTAGAAACTGGATCCTTCTCCTCCTGGCCTTCTTTCTACTCCTCCTGCCAGCAAAGCTTGCACTCAAGTCTCAGGGGACGAGTGACAGAACTCAGTAACAGAGGAAGAACCGGTACTTGAAGGCAGCAATTCATCTTTCTGTTCATTTGAAAGGAACACAATGTAATTTTTTGTTCAAGTCAAACAAGACTTTTCCCCAAACACCCACCTAGGGATTTAGTTCTAAGCCTGGCCTTTCAGGGACTACACTTTAGATGAGGTGGACGTAATGAGATGCTCTGAGTATTATCAGAAAGGCGTTCTCTTGAAAGATAAGGCTTCAATGTTAATGTGACCGTGTAAAACTTAATTTGTTTTAAGGTTTAACATATTTGAGCACTTTTAATGCGCCAGGCATCACTATGCTAGGGGCTACAGTACAGATGAACTAGCAAGATGGAATGCTTGCCTGCGTGCAGCTTCATCTCTGGACGGGAGGTGGGTGTGGAGATTGAGAAGAACACAAGCCGATTACCACCACACCTTTTAGTTGCAGTCACTATGTATACGAAGAAACAGCACTGAAAGTAGGAGAAGTGAAAAACACAGAGTTCAGGGAAACGCTCTGTCTGAGGCAATGACCTTCTGACAGAGACCTGAAGGAAATACTGATGTGGGGTAAATGTGCCCTAGTGAGAGAAAAAAATCAAATGTCAGGGTCCAAAACAAGCTTTTTGTGTTTGAGGAATAGCAGAGGAGTAGAGGAAAGGTAAGTAAGAAATAAGAATCATCCTGGGCACGGTGGCTCATGCCTGTAATCCCAGCACTCTGGGAAGCAAGGGAAGGTGAGTTGCTTGAGCTCAGGAGTTCAAGACCAGCCTGAGCAAGAGCCAGACCCTGTTTCTACTAAAAAATAGAAAAACTGGTATTGTGGTGGGCACCTGTAATCCAAGCTACTCAGGAGGCTGAGGCAAGAGGATGGCTTGGAGCCAAGAGTTTGAGGTTGCTGTGAGAGCTGTGACGCTGCGGCAGTCTAATCAGGGTGACGGAGTGAGACTATGCCAAAGGAAAGAAGAAAGGGAGGGAGGGAGGGAGAGAAGGAAGGAAGGAGGAAGGGAGAGAGGGAGGAAGGAAGGGAAGGAAGGAAGGATGGAGGGAGAGAGGGAGGGAAGAAGGGAGGGAGGATGGAGGGAAGGGAGGAAGGAGGGAGGGAGGGAGGGAGGAAGGGGACCTGTAGCATTGCCATGAAAAATTTGTTTCAGATTTTATTCCAAGTATGATGGGGGAAGCCCGAAATGGTTTAGAACAGAGGAAGAAAATGACTTGATAAAACTTGTAAGGGTTCATTCTGGATACCAGGCTTAAAGGGCTTAGAGCGGCTCAGTGGCTCACACCTGTAATCCCAGGACTTTGGGAGGCTGAGGTTGCTAAATTACTTGAACTCAGGAGTTCAAGACCAACCTGAGCAAAAGAGTGAGACTCCGTTTCTAAAACTAGCCAGGCATTGTGGTGGGCGCCTGTAGTCCCAGCTGCTCTGCAGGCTGAGCAAGAGGATTGCTTGAGCCCAGGGGTTTGAGATCGCTGTGAGCTCTGACACCAAGGGCAACAAAGTGAGACTCTGGCTAAATAAATAAATAAAAGGTTAAGAGTGGAAGCAAGAAGACAGGTTGGCTCTAGCAGTGGCCCAGTTGAGACAATGATGGCTCACACTAGACGCTGTGCGGATTCTGAAGAGTGGGTGAATTCAGGATGAATTTTGCAAGTATTTCTAGCAATACTTTCTGGCAGACTAGATATGGGACACTCGGGGAAAGGAGGGATCAGGATGACTCGCAGTTCCCAGGCCTGCACCCCTTAGTTCTCAGTGCTGCCAGTGATCAAATGGGCAAAACTGGGGGGAAGACGGGCTGGAAGAGACCAAAGGAAAGAATGCTTGTTCAGACATGCCAAGTTTGAGATGACCATTAGAAATCTAAGGGTACATGCAAATGTGAGCTAAGGGAAGAAGATTGTTGTAGAAAATATAAATTTTAGTGTTATCAACACTTAATTGATATGTAAAGCCAAAGGATTAGTGAAACAGCCCAATACAGAACACAGGGGAGAGGTCCAAGGACTGACGCCAGGCAAACTGCAGTATTTCGAGGTCAGGAAGAAGAGGGAGACCACCAGCCAATCTGACACAGAGAACACAGGGAGGGAGGAACAAGAAGCATGTTGTATAACCCAGGAACCAACTGAAGAAAGGGCTTCCAGCAGAAGGTAACCTCTAATGATGAGTCTGTTGGAGTTTGAGTAAGTCGAGAACTCAGAATTGACAGATGGGTCTTAACACATAGAGGTCAGCAGTAATATTGCCAAGAACAGTTTCATGACAGGAAGAGAGAAGAAAGGTTGATCTCAGTGAATTAAAGAGAGAATAGGAGACTACGAAGTGAGGATAGCAAGCATTGACCGCTCTATTTAAGGAAGTGGAGATTTTTAAACAATATCTCAATATGTTTATATGCTGATGTAGGTCACCTAGTAGAGGGGGGGAAAGCGTATGTTGAGAAAAGCAAAACCACAGGAGCAATGCCCTCATGCAGATGAGAGAATGTGGAGCCAGTATACCAGGTGGAGCTTAGATAACGGCAGTAACAGCAGTATCTGTCGGCCCATTAGGACAGGAACAAGACAGAATACATGGGCAAAAATGTGGGTAGGCTGGAAAATGAAGTGAAGAAGTATGTCGAAGCTTCTATTTTCAAAACTGAAATAAGATCCCAGGGTATCAGCTAAGAGTGAGGATGAGTCAAGGAATGTGGAGGTTTGGTAAGAGAGAACAAATCTGACTATGGTAGCAACTGGATGACACAGAGGGGAAGATCCTTGAAGGACAGGCTTGGGTAAAGGACAGGGTATTGGAATGCATTGTCTATGTGAATATTGATGTTACCAAGAATGATGACAGAATTCGTGGGGCACAGAAAGAAGAAACAGCAAGTACTTAAACATTTAATGACTTAGAGAGAGTGTCTGGGAGGGGAACAGTTGATTCCAACATGGAGGGGTAATAGTCTGGGGCAGTCGTGACAGAGAGCTTATATAAACTGAAGGTCAGAAGGTGAAACTATTTGCATAAAAGAAAGTAAAAATACACAAACATCCATAAATGTCCACACCACACCGCAATCCTCCCACCTTCACTATAAGAACACATTTACAACCCTGGCACGTCTAATGACCTTAAAAGAATTTAGCTGCCAAGAATTCGACATCATATGAAGAAAATAGGAAACACAACAACTCAGGAAATTTGCCTTCATTTCTTTCTTTCTTGTTCATCTTTTACCTTCTCTCTTCTTTCTATGCCTTCTTTTTATCATGTATAACGTAGGGCCACACTCTATAATCCTAGATCCTGCAGAATCAGATTTATCCTTCATCGAGTGCTGTTGCTTCTTCTGAGTCCTATTTCACATGTGGAAATTTGGGAGCACCAAATTCTAGAGGTAGAAGAGGGGCTACCTCTGTCCTCACTCCCAGTCCACTTAAAGTGCCAGCTGACTGTCCTTTCCTGGCAGAATGCAGAAGTGTATAGAAAAGTATACACGGTTCTGAGCCCGTAGCACGGTGGTTGTCAATTACCTGTCATGACTGCATAGAGGATTATGAAATCAGCTAGTTAGGTCTTGACCAGCACTATTTCTCAATAAAAAAGATTTTTAAATGGAATGAAAAATTACCAGAGCACATTTAAAGTAATGAGGGTAAAATTTGTGAGGAAACACAAGGTTGCATGAAGACTATATACGCATACATAAATGTGTCCACATTGTGAAAATATTCATATTAATACACATACGTGTACTGAGTCATGACGTAAAACATATTTCTTGCAATAGGTCATAGTCAACAATGTTTGAAAATATCTGCCCAGCTGAATCCTATCTACTCTGATAGCTGCTGACTTACAACTTCTTAATACAAATATAGATTCTAGAAACTGTATCTTCTATCCTGTTTCCATGTCTCAGTTTGTATGCCCAACTGCCTACTGAATAGCCCACCAACTCCCAAATTCAAGTTGCTCAAGACTCCCTGTCCACCTTCATTCCAACCCAGAGCATCTCCCCACCGTGACTATGCCTCTAAAGCAGGTGTCCTCAAACTTTTTAAACAGGGGACCAATTCACTGTCCCTCAGACCATTGGAGGGCCAGACTATAGTTTAAAAAAAAAAAAAAACATATGAACAAATTCCTATGCACACTGCACATACCTTATTTTGAAGTAAAAAAACAAAACAGGAACAAATACAATCACACTCCCTCATGTGGCCCGTGGGCTGCAGTTTGAGGACCCCTGTAACATAATGCATCCATTCACTCATAGGTAAACCTTCAGAGTAAGCCAGTCAACGCTCCTTCTCAACTGCATCTGTTCCTATTTTGTTCATCTATTTAAATGCCAACACCTTAATTTACCCCCAGTACAGCTATAATATGCTGGTACCAGGTACCCCAGCCTATGGTCTCCTAAACCGTATAGTCCACATACACAGCCAATTAAATCCTTTAAATCACTATGTTAACAAAAGATGCTTGGGATCAAAAATATTCAGTAGTTCCCCAAAATTTATCAAATAAAGCCTAAACTTTTGAGTTTTTAGTGCCACTCTTTGTACCTACAGGATGATTATATAAAGTAGGCACATAATAAATGTTTGAAGAATGAATAATAGAAAACAGCATCGTTAAACCATACAGTGTGTAAAATAAAAATAAAGTGCTCCATCTGAATTCATAATTATGTCAATATATAAGAATTTGTTCATGTTGATCCAAAACCTCAAATTTTTAAGAAAGCTAAGAAAAGATCAGGCAGAATCATATTCTGAGCTACCTAGATAAATACCATTCAGGCAATGCAATATTCAGAGGACCATGGTGTAAAAAATGAAAGAATTGATTTGTATAAACAAATAAAATGACTTTTGTCCAAGATTTTAGCACTATATGGGATTTTCATAAATTATTTAACTTAAATCATGATCAGTTCTAAGAAAGGACATAAGATTAAGGTTTTTATAGAGATAAACAAGTTAAACCATTTGAAACAAATGACTTAAGTGTTTGCCTCTATATTTGTCATATGTGTGTCCAAATGATTGACAGGAAGTGATTGACAGGATGGCCGAAAATTACTTCCACTCCCATGAAAAAACACATATTAAACAATAATGGTAAAATAATCTCAATGCACCAACTATACATGAAAACTAGGCTGAAATCAAAACTGACAGCTCAGTCCCCAAATGCACATTCAATCTAATGAGAAAGAGTGTCAGCAGAAAATAATTACCCATTACTCTCACTCTGTTTTCAGAGAAATTAACATGAAAATGTTCCAAGTTGTTGGAGGAAATTTCAAACACACAGGTTAATCTTATCTTTAATTATAAAAAAGCAGTGCACGCATTTTTTAACATGCAAATTCAATTGTACATTGCTCAATGTGGGAAAGGTTTGCCATCATGGAGAAATACTTTTCTTTGAGAACAATAGTAGCAGGTGCTAATAAATGCATTTCTATTTTTGGCTGCAATTTAATTCCACTCACAAAGGAATGTGCAAGAAAGAAACAAAGATAAGAGAAAATTTCATGTAAGTTTTGTTTAGTTTTAGCATTAAATATACAGATACATATAAAAATTTGTATAAATAGAATTCCAATTTTTAAAAAATGTTATACTAGGATGCTTAATATTTGTGTAGCATTTTACAGTTTATAAAACATTTTAAAGGTATTGCCACACTCTCTTTTCTCCCTGAAAAACTTTTAGAGTCTGTTACAATGTTATGATGCAGTATTATGATGTCATCAAACATGATGTGGAAAGATATTTGTGCACACAGCGCACGGAGGTTAATATTAAATAGAGTAGGAATGGCACTTGGGATTGACAGAGAACTTTTTAGTTTATTTTTTCTTGTATTTTCTTGCTACCTGTCCGCCATTAACTTCTCCCAGTGAAATGACTCAGTTAAATCAGGTGATGGCAGAAGGGTTTTGTCATTGTGGTTCTTGTCCCACAATAACCAATTTCTGTACAATAAGCTCCGTGATTTCTTCCCATACTTCTTATTTAGGGACTGTTCCTCCAGGAGACAACATAGTATTTTACGACGACTAAAGATCATGGGTAGATTCAGGCTGCCTTGTTGAAACGTACTTTTACTATGTACTCTGTTCATAGGCAAGTGACTTAACCTCACTCTACAGATGTATGACACGGGGATTAGGATATCTTCTACCTCAAAAGATTGCTTTGAGGAGTCAATAAGATAATGCATATAAAACATTTACTAGGTGGCAAGCAGTAAATACTTACTTTTTTTTTCCCCCTGTCAAAGTCTGATTCAAATCTACAGATGGCAATTATGGATTATAAGGAAGACAATGCTCTTGTGTTAAAGAAGCAGGAACCTCTCCTCATACCTTTCTTGTACTATGAGTGTTAGGAGGGTTGCAATTGTGCATAAGTGGAGAGCGCAGGAAAGTGTAATGAACAATATGAACAATGAACAGCCTATGAAGTTGTTGTGAAAGCATCTCTCACAAACCAAGGTAGCACCTGTTTTCTGTGCTATGGTAGATGTCATATGGCCGATAAAAACTAAGGGTCTTCCAGCCAGTCCCTGTCTCCCTTTAATGAATTGAAGGACAGTAAAGGACCACCCTAACCAGAAAGAGGGACATAGCTTAGTGCCTCTAACAATGAGATAATGCCCTAATATACTGGTTAGTGAAAAGAGAGGTTAACAAAGATTATAGAGTTTAACATTATCTTTATAAAATATAAATGCCAATTTTAAGTGATGGAAGTACATAAAAGGTACATTTTTAATTCTGGAATAATTTTACCTTTACAGAAAAGTTGTAAAGGTAATAGAGACTCCCATATTCCTTTCACTCAATTTTCTCTCATATTAACATCATCCATTACTACAGTACATTTGTTAGACTGAGAGATTGATAATTACCTTCTTAATAACTGAACTCCAGGCTTTATTCTACTCCAGAATCATACGTCTCAATTACTAGTCATATCTCCTCAATCGCTTCTGGTCTGTGGCAATTCTTTGTCTGATAAACAATTCTTTATCATGACTTGGATGGTTTTGAGTGCTGGTTGGTATTTTGTAAACTGTCCCTCAGTTTGCATCTGTCTGACGTCGTTTTCTTATAATTAGATGGGGGTTATAGGTTTTTGAGAAAAATCCCACAGAGGTAAAGTGCCTTTGTGATTACACATCAGAGGATGCATGACATCAACACAGCTTATCCCTGGTTGTCTTAATCACACAGGTGAGGTGGGATCTGCCAGTAACTCCACCATAAATTCACTATGTTTTTCCTTTACACACCAAGGTCTGGCAACAGGCGTGCTTGCTGCTATTGGGGTATTACTCTTTCTAGGCTCTTAGGTGACAGACCTAGGAAACTATGAGGGCCTTTTATTTTCTTCTTTTTTTCTCATCCTCATCCATATGTTTTAAATTTCCTGTCTTACTTGTTTCCTCTTGCTGCTCTTGCAAATTCCACAACCTAAGTGCCTCTGTAAGGCCCAAATTTATATCTTACGATTCTGTAATTTACAAGTCTGAGGTGGGTCTCTCTCACTGTTCAAGTTAGGTGGTCTGTCTGGCTATGTTCCTTTCTGAAAGAAGAGTCCACTGTCTCTCCTTTTCCACCTTCCAGAAGCTACCCACATTCCTTGGCTCACAGCCCCCTTGGAAGTTCCCATCTTCAAAGCTGGAAACAAGGATCAGGTTCCTTTCATGCTGTGTCACTCTGGCTGTCTCTTTGTGATGACACTGGGTTCAAATGGATAATCCAGAATGAGCTCCAATTTTAAGGTCAATTGATTAGCAACTTTTAATCTACAACCTTAATTCCTTTTGCCTTGGAGGGCAACACATTCTCAGGTTCTGGGGGCATAGGCATAGGCATCATAGGCTATAGGCCTGGGGATGAGAGAAGGAGAAAGGAGAATTATTCTGCCTATTACAAAAGAGAATTATTTTGTAATAAGAAAAACAAGCAGGTATTTGTAAATTACTTATCCACAAAACATTCATCCAACAAGCAGTTTTGTTTTACTGTGCAAATTATACATTGCAATAAATATACAAATCTGCATGACTATTATACAAATGTCAACCCCTAACGTGTAATACCTCTGTGTGGAGGTTGACCTGTTCCAACATTCACAGCAGCCCAGAGGAGAATTAGGTATGAATACCATACCTTCTCCTATGCAGGTGCTTTGCATACAGTAATTAACTTATTAATTTATTTGATGCTTTTAATATCTTGCTTGGTGAGGATGAATATCCCTCTTAATGTAAATGAGATTGCGCATAACTTGCCCCATGTTATATAGCCATAAAATATCAGAGTTAGAATTATTGCCACACACACCCACAAAAGGGATAACAAGTGTTGGCAAGAATGGGATATGAAGAACTTTCTATACTGTCGGTGGGAATATAAAATAGTGCCAGTGCTATGGAAAATTGCAAGGGGTTTCCTCAAAAGATTAAAAGTAAAACTGCCATTTGATTCAGTAACCCCACTTCTTGGTATATTCCCCCAAAGAACTGAAATCAGAATCTCAAAGACATAGCTGCCCTCCCATGTCCATAGCAACAGTATTCGTAATAACCGAGATACAGGAACAAGCCAAATGTCCATCAAATGTCCAAATGAATGAATAGAAAGGTCCAAATAAAGAAAATTTGGTACATACAATGAAATATTTATCAGCCTTGAGAAAGAAGGAAATCCCGCCACTGCAGTAGTTTGTATGAACCTGGGGGAGATTATGTTCAGTGAAATAAGCCAGTCAGAGAAGGAAAAATATTCCATGATTTTACTTGTATCGAGTACTTAAGAAAGTCAAACTCAAAAAAGCAGAGACTAAAATAGTGGCTATGGTGGTGTGGGGTGGAGAAACAGGGAGCTGTTACCTCATCGGTATAAAGTTTGAGTTTTGCAAGATGAATTAGTTCTAGAGAACTGTTACACAGCATAGTACCTATAGTTGATAATCCTGTATTGTTTGTTGAAAGGGAAGATTTCTACCCTCTTAGTGAGATCTTAATGGCAGTATTTGGGGGTATTACATGGTAATGTGGTAAGTTCATACAGCAATTTATTTGATGCTTTTAATATCCTGCTAGGTGAAGACGGATGAGGCTGCAAGTAATTTGCCCAATGTTATATAACTGCCTGGTGTCATAAATAAAATAATTACCACAAACAAAATGCACAGGCACAAAGAAGCTTCCAGGAGTGATGGGTAGGTCTGTTACTTTGTGGTATACACATATGTTCGAACTTCTCACATTGTACACATTAAATATGTACATGCTTTTGTGTATCAACTACACCTCAATAAAGCTGTTTAAAAAAATCCAATAGACCTCACACCAGAATCTTCATTCTTCTGAGAAAAAGCAAAGACACTTGGCCCCATACAAAATGTTAGAAATCTGGGTTCAGTTTGTTCCCAGTCTTCTCACTCATCCAAGGGGTCACAGCCCCTCTTTTCCTATGCCACCACACTCTGCCACCACCACAGTCGTGGAACGTTTTAAATAATTACATTTTTTTCCATCACGCTAACAGGGCAACTATCTTCAAAACTATCCCAGTGATATATGGAAGTAAGTAATAGAAACCAAATCTATTGGTGGTTGGCAAATAAACAAGCCTTAACAAGGCAAAATTTACTAAACAATCATATGAAAAACAAGTTCACTCTTACTAGTTCATATAAATACAAATTAAAGCAACATTTATGACGCATTTTATATTAAGACAAAGCTGATTCTTTAATACCTCCCAAGTTTTAGGGGCTTATTTCTGTAGAATTAGGATATTCATTTACTACTTGTAGGATCAGAAATTGGTGCAGCCTTTTTTTGGACAGCAATAGAAAATAACCAGAGCCACACAAACATTCATGAATTTTGCATTCTTCTCCTGAGAATTAAGAAAAATAAATTATTTAACGATATCAAAAATCTACAGCCATATTTGTCAAAAGCCTAGAAACACCCTAGATGCACCAGGGTAGCAAAATGATTTTGTAAATTGTAGTACATCGACTTGATGGAAAAGTATGTAGTCATTACAGTGATAATTACAAAGTAAGTGTAGGAAATGTTTACAGTGTACAGTTCCAGCAACAAAAAGAATATAGGGAGGCAAATATTGTATGATTGTTAGTGTAAAAATGTGTATTTGTATAGAAATATACTACATTTCTTGATTCTAAAGGCATATTTTTTTTCCTAAAGGAATACTTTTAACATATCAACAGCTATGAAATCAGAATACCTCTTCTAATCAACATAGTCTCATGTTTTAATTGGAAGCACTACTTCTTAGTGGTTAAAAAAAAATAATGATACAATCTTAGATAAAGTAAAATATGGTACTAGAAGGAAATATGGAAATACAAAACTGTTGTGTCAAAGCTGAGGATTCTAAGTGTTTCATTTTGCCTCTGTTCAAAGTTTAACTTTTTTCAGTAATAACTTTGAAAAGACAATAAATGAATAGAGTTAAATGCCTTTGACGGGTAGTGGAAACTTTTAGAGTTCTATGCATCTGTAAGGAATTGTCCTGTTCAGTGAGCAAACCTTCTTATGAAAGGAGGAAGGGTGTGTGGAAGGAATTCTGAAGGAAAGAATCTATTTTTAGCAGGAAAGAGGAATGAAGAGAAAAGGGTCTTCGAAATGTTTCCAAATCTACCTTGTGATTTGTGGGATGCAGTTTTCTTTTATGTCAAACTTCAAAAGGATCAGGAATCTTGTGCCATGGAGTAAAACTCAGAAACAGAAAAAAACTAAGTCTGTCTTTCTTATCACTTTTCATTAAAACTGGCTCTGAATTAAATATAATTAAATTTGGCATTGAGGATTTGAAAGTAAGTAGCTTTAATGTTGCACAAAAATCTTGCCAAAAACAATGATGTAAATTCACCTGAGGTCAAAAAGAGCTCTTAGTTTTTAAATGCAAGTAAATAGCAAAGACTATCAAATGCAAAAAAAGGGAGCAATATTAGGAAGCAACAGAGATGCCAGTATATTTAACAGTGAAATTTATTACAAGCATGTTTGGAGTTTTTAATAAACTATAATTAGAGTGAACAAAAGAAATGAGATGTCAATCATTTCTTTTTCTTTTTCTTTTTTTTTCTATAAGAACATATGAGATGAGTTTTTTTTCTTGTTTGTTTTGTTTTGTTTTAGTTCTAATTGAGGTCAAGAGTAGATGCAACTCAGAAAGACTAGGCTACTTGAGAAAACTATTAAAATTGGAATAAAACCTCCTAACCCTGTAATCATCAGAAACTAGGAACCCTACTTACAATCATGTATTCCAAGTCATGTGTGGCATAACCACTCACAGGGTGCCTGCATCCATCCTCCCGTTCTTCCTCAGAAGCAGCACTCCCCTGTTTACTGAGATACATTACACCAGAACCACATTGATTTCCCTGAGAATCTTTCCCACATTCTCAGGGCAATGTGATATAAATCAAAGACTTGTATGACCCAACCGGACCCCTCCCCACTTTATATCCCTCTTAAAAAGCAAGCATAAGTAGGTTTTCACTCTCCTCCAGTTTTCCCTGCTATCAACCTGCAGTTGGATATAATGACTGGAGTTCCAAACGTCATCCCAGTGCATGGATTGATACACTGACTAGCAGCCAGTGCTAAGACTGATGAAAAAAATCCCAGAACCATATGCTGAACTACCAGCTTTGAACAGCTTATCTCTAGATGTCTGCTGCACATGAGAAGGAATACTATCTACTCTATTTTGATTCAGCCACAACTATTTCTAGTATTTGATATTTACAACTGAACCTAATTCCTAACTTATTAAGTGTAAGTTGTTTCATTCTTGATTTGTCAAGAACTGTTACAATGTCCCTCTGAAGATAAAAAAGTTTCTTTACCCAGTGTTCCACACTGAAGAATCAATCACTAAGTACCAGCACCCACTAGATGTTCTACCCATCCCAGGCTCTACTTCTATGAATGAGCATGAAGGGAAAACAAGACGAGAAGCTACACAAGCTTCCTCTTCCCGGTCCAGTATCTGTTTGGTTTAAAATATGTCTTTAATGGACTGGAGAGAGGCAAGAGAGACCTCTTAAAGCTTTGGAAGTCAGAGAACATTCTTAGCCTTGGCCCTGCGACCTGGGATGTCATTCAGGAGCTACTCTGCGACTCTTCCCATATGTGGCCACATGAGAATCTCTGCAAGGTAGGATAGCTATAGTATGCAATGAGATAATATTTGTAGAAATGTACATTTCTATCATTTTTGTTGGCCTGGATACTTTGAAATAAGAAGGTTAGAAATGCTCTCCTGCTGGGTCTTCTTCCAAACACCATTCTTTGTCCAGGATGCATTTTCCAACCATCCCTTCATCCTGTCATTTGAGAACTTTCTGAAGTTCGACTTTAGGAATACCATTCTTAGGACCATTTTCTCCTCAGCTTGAAAACTAAGTACTTCATGCTAATATATTTGACTATGGAGAATACTGTTTATCTTTGAATGCATCTTTAGTGCTTCCTTGATGGTCAAATTCCAAAGAGAAATAAAACTAAGGCTTACTCTTAACTGTTGTTTCAACTCACGTCCATTAATCATCAGCTATGGGTACGTCACTGTGGACATTGAATAGATACTTTCTGAGGACAGGAGTGCAGTTAACGAAGATGTTAAAGATAAAGATAATGCAGCATGCATCATGACTAAGAGTCAATTAATAATTAATAATATACCCTCAATTAATAATGAAGAATTCTTTATGGGCTCATGAAAAATGCAAGCATGAATCCTACACTTTTCACTTCATAGCCAAAGAACGCTTAAAGAAGGAGCTATTTATAGAGGACCTTTTGAAAGACAGACTTTCCATTTTTCTCAGAATTTCAGCTTTCACCATCAAATCAAGCTAAGCTCTGAGAAGAGAACATATTTGGCCCCAATTATGTTGCCCCTTGAGATGGGGCTTGTGTGGAGCACTGCCTCTGTTATTTACTGAGAAATAATGCACATGGTGTTGTTGAGAACATCATCTACTGTCCTTAGGGGAAGCTCCATGTGAGCAATTTAGTTTAGATGTTAATCCAGTGAAATATTTGTTTCTCACCAAAATTGGTATGATTATCCTCCCCGGACATTAAGACTGTGTTCCAGACCAACTTTTGTTTTCACTTTGGCTTCCATGAAAGGTAGAGCCCAATTTCTTGTTCATCTCTAACAACTCTAAAGACACAAACACTGAGTACAAATCCTTGTGATTTTCTCCTTCCCTCCTCCCAATCCCAGTCTTAACTTTGCTCTGATTCAAATTTAAATTTGCTCTAATCTTAAGACTTTTTTCTCTATTTCTATGCTACTGTTTCAATTGTGTGTGTTGGTCATTAGCAATTTAAAATGAGACATGGAACAAGACAAAAAAATAGATAAGAAAATGAAATTAACACATAAAATGAAAGTCCAAATCATGGATAATTCAGGCAAACAGTGGGTGTGTTAGAGTATTCTAAGAACCTGACTTCTAAAGCCACTTCACCTTTTACCAGGCCTGTGTGTCCAGGCGTGCCATCCTGATATCATGTAGTCTTCCCAAACCACAGCAAATCAGACTCTGTGGAATACTCTGCAAGGTATCCCTGCGGAAACAGAGCTGGAAACATTGGCCAGAAAAGAAAATCCTTTACCTCCCGAAAAAAATTGGTAGAATCCCATGAAGTAACAGGTCTTGGAGATTATTCAGCTCCAGCTTGATCCACCAGGCCATTGCAGTGATCTCCACGTAGGATAGCAAGAAAATGAGTCCACACTTGCACCTGAGCCTATCCCAGGAAAAATGCCATATAGAACATAGGTCCCAAATTATAGTCACTTGCTTCGTAAGACACTGAAAAGTTGACAAATGCAAGTCAGTTGATGGCTTATTAGGGCCAAGTTTTCCATAACAACTGTGTACTCTGTCACGTAATAATTAAACATTAACTAAGCACCAATTATTGGTACGTTGCTATATAGAACATAATGTAAATAAGTCATAAGTCCAGCACTTGAAAAACTTATAATAGGATGACAAAGGCCAAATTAATACTCAAAAGCCCATAAATATCATGCAGATAACCTATTGAAATGTTGGGCAAGAAGTATGAAGGGCTTTCATGAAGTGGAATTAAGAAAGATTTCCTGAAGGCCATGAATTTCGAGTTAATCCTTCTAATGTAGAGAGCTCATTAGCAGGTAAACTAAAAAGTGTGATAGGCAGGGGGAAAGAATAAGAAAAAGGTAGGAAATGTTCAGAAAACAGGCCATAGGTAAACCACTTGGCTTGGCATGCTGTAAAGTGGTAGGGATAATATTAGAAAAGAACTTAGGCATGGACTGATAACGTTTTTTAATTCAGTGGAAAGTGAGACACCCTTAAATGTCTCCAAGGAAAGGAGGGATGGCATCAGACATTCCTTGAGAAGTTTCATGTGGAACCAAAGTGAGGGATGGATCAGAGCTGGGGAGAAAGAAATAGTGGGAAAACAAGTAAGAGACTAGTCTAGTTTCCTATGTGGGAAGTTTCTATTTAATACTTTACTATACAGCAAATACTGATTCTGTATCTATTATGCATTTTGCATACACATCACACATAAAATAACTATGAATACACCTTGGAATAATTTACTAATGAAATTTAGCTTTAATGATGTTCAACGAAACAGGTTTCTGGAAATCTGATCAACATCATAGTTTAGCTATCTCAATCATTTCAGCTTTTAAAAAAATCAAGATCTGCAACAGTGTCTTTGAATTTTTTTCATTTACTTATTTTTTTTACTCTGGCAATGATAGCAGCAAGTGGTCTAGCAGCAAATGGTCTGGCTTTCTGAACATTATTAAATGGACATGTTCACTTCTACAAATCCTGCCTTTGCTTTCAAAATTCTGAGTGTATCTGTTCCCCTCGAACTCACTAAGTGTTTTTGCTCCATGGCCACTCATCTCAAGAGCAGAAAAATATGGCGATTTCTGTCACATGTAGAACCAATCTGAAATTTAGAGCTGATGTAAAAAATAATTTATTTCCTACTTCCCAACTTCCTTCTCCTAGTCACCAAAGAATAATTCTGTTAAAAATGCAATTCACTGTGATCATCATATATATCCAAATCAGCAAGTTTTTACTTAAAACCTACTTTGGACACATTGCTTTAAAATATTTTATAGGCCAGGTGTGGTGGCTCTTGCCTGTAATATAGTAGGGAGACTGAACCAGAGGTACTGCTTGAGCTCAAGAATTCAAAACCTGCCTGAGAAAGAGTGAGAGCCCATCTTCACTTTAATTTAAAAAATTATCTGCGCATCATGGCGTACACCTGTAGTCACAACCACTGAGAAGGCTGAGGCAGGAGGATCACTTGAACCTAGAGTTTGAAGTTGCTTTGAGCTAGGCTGAGGCCATGGCACTCTAGCCTGGACTGAGATTCTGTCTGGGGGGTGGGGGAGAAGGCATTTTATGGTTCCTAGTGTATTTGAATGCATTTGCAAAGGGGTTATTTCTAGATGTTGGTACCCATCTATAGTACAATAGTATAGATATTGGCAAGCCTTATTCTCAATTCCATTGACACTAACCCTCCAAAACCAGGAAGACAAATTCACAATGTTTCAAGTTCCTCCAATTGGTAGGTAATGGTGGCTGACTTTGTTAATATTTTTTGAGAACTCAAAGAATAAAGAAAAAAACAAAAAAACACCATCACCCCCCTAAACACACACACATTTCATCATATGTTAACATTTTAAAATTTGAGATTTTTAAAAAATAAACATTATAAATCAAATTAAAGCCCCTTATTTGCCTACCCTCAACCACGTTTCCTCCCTTTGCCTCAGAAGTAACTCCTGTTGGCTATTTAACATTCCAGCCCATTTTTATTTTTTATTTTTATTTTATTTTTATTTTTATTTATTTATTTATTTATTTATTTGTAGAGACAGAGTCTCACTTTACCGCCCTCGGTAGAGTGCCATGATGTCACAGGACTCACAGCAACCTCCAGCTCTTGGGCTTCCGTGATTCTCCTGCCTCAGCCTCCCGAGCAGCTGGGACTACAGGCGCCCGCCACAACGCCCGGCTATTCTTTTGTTGCAGTTCGGCTGGGTTTGAACCCACCACCCTCAGTATATGGGGGCAGCGCCCTACTCACTGAGCCACAGGCGCCGCCCTCCAGCCCATTTTGATACTTGGATATGTGTATACAATATATCCATAAATTATGCATACTGTTATTTTGTGTTGCTTTTCACATCTTAATAAGTTGCATTAAAAAATCATATTGTTTTGAAACATTTTCACTTAATATTATGTTTTTGTGGTCTATCCATATTTATAGAGAGAGGGTGTAGTCATTCCTTTACCACTAGATTATGTTTCACTGTGTAACAGACCCCATGACAGATTTATTCTTTCAGCATATTTCATCAGTTTTATACATTTAGGTGGTTTCAAATATTTTGCTGCCATAAACACTACTGAATGAGAAGCATCTTTGTGCAGGTACATTGGTGCTGGTAGAAGAGTTTCTTTGGGACACAGATTTAGAAGTGAAATGTAAGCGTACTTCTAGTTAGTTTGTTTATTTGTTTGTTTTGACTTCCAAATTGCTCTACAGAGAGGCTGTATCATTGTAGAATAGCCTGTTCCATCTTTTTGGTACTTTGATGGTAAAAATTTGTGACTAGTTATTGTTTCCATTTGCATCCCCAAGTTTAATAAGGAAGCCTGAGTTAAATTCTCCCCTTTTATGAGATGTTGGGGGACTGACCTTTTCTGAAAAGAGATAACAGCATCATCCACAGCCCTGTCTTGGCAGGAGCTTGAATCTTGGTGGGGGTGCATATCACCACTCACAGGCTCAAAGAGGCATGGAAGTAAGATCACAGCCTCCAAAAGTTCCTGCAGTGTACCACGTGTAGTAGGCCTTCCAGTGTTGCAAAAAAAATAACAAGCAAAGAACTTGTCTCCTGTGTGAAGTGGTGGGATGAAGAGCAGCCTCAGTATGACTTTCTATGCAAGTGTCATTTATGTTCAAAGCAGTAAGGCACCATCATGCCTTAAGTAACAGTTTGAATGTGGCCTACTTTATACTTCGGGGTCTTATTACACTCCTTTGAGCACTTCTCCTCATTCTCCTTTTCTCCTGTCTTCCCTAAGGCATCAGGCAACCTCCCTCTTAGCCCAGCCATCCATGGTGAAATAATAAAACCAACCAGCAATCAGAAGACGTCTGCCACAGGGTCAGCATTGCTGGTAAAGTAACTAAGGCAACATCTGTGTAAATCATTTCTCTTCTGAGTCTTATCTTTCTCATAGGATGAAAAAATGATGCCAAGAGCTACAGTCTAGGATCTGACAATTCTCTTGTTCCAGCTTTCCCTTATCCCACCTCTAGCTGATCTGAGGATTTGGCCCTGTCTGACTCCACCTGCCTGTCAGCCTGCCTGCCTGTCTGTCTCCTGTCTCTCTTTACACACATATACACACCCATTGCCTGTTCCAGATTGCTTCCTTCATTAGCACATCCCAGGGAAGTGGATGACCCACGGGAAGAAGCAGAGCCAGGCTTCCTGTTCGTTTTCCTGCCTTAGTGCCAATTTACCACCTTTTTACCAATGCCCTCTAAGGGAAGCAATGCAAATTAAGAATCCCTGGAGACCCTCTTATTCCTCCCTTCACCCACCATTATTAGTGCTCCATCTGTCATTCATTCCAAAGGAGCTAGGCGAAGCTTCTGGGACACCAGGAACAAAGGAACACACAGGTTCCATCAGGGAAGAGACATGGGTAGACGGATCCCATGAAAACATAATCTGTGTAAATTACTATGATGAATTGGTCAAGCAGTATGTTCAGAAGACCCTATGAGTACAAAAGCATTGCTTTACAAAGGAAGAGGAAGGTCCACCATTCAGGAAAAATACACGAAATCACAGGACAGGGGACTACAAGAAAGAACATGGCATATCCCAGGAACTGCATGTGGTCAACACTGTTGGAGCAAAGGCTGGTTGGAAAGAAGTGGGAGAGCTTTATCATATCAGTGACTCCAGGGGGAGGATTTTCATCCATAACAAGAGCAAGAATGAAGCAATAGCAGCTGGTAGAAGGTTTTCCTTGAAAGCCTCAGCACCTTCATTGTGAAACATTTATCCTTGTGAAGAGGGGCACACGATACCACAGGGCTCAGCACCAGAGACAGAGCAGCAGCAAATCCACAGGTCTATGAAGAGCACCCTAGAGAAGAAATATGGCCTTGAACTTCATCTGTCTAGGCAAAGGTTAGACCATGATCAATTACTTCTATTCCTTGGTCTAGTTCTGCTGTAGGGAAAGAGGGGGGAATTAATGAAACCTATGGAACGCTCCAGGCTGACATTTCCAAAGTAGCATAAGTTGAAGAATCATACTGCAGTAACTAGATTGGTATTTGAAAAGGCACATGCCAACCTCCTAGCCATCTCTTGTTGGAGTCCTCAAAATTCCATCTCTCTTTAACACACCAAGAGTGTTTCTGGTATGTGCTAGTGTATTGCTTGACCTCCAAAAGATCACCCTGGTAGTAATTATTTCCCAACTACTTATCCAAGAGAAATAAACACTTGTCTACACAAATACCTGTATGTAAACAAGTATGCAACTTTATTGATAATTGCCCCAACTGGAAACACCTCAACTGCTTAATGAAAAATCACAGTGTGGTACAACCCATAAAATAGAACACCACTCAGTAATTAAAAGTAACAATCATTGACATGTAACAGTGTGGATAATTCACAAGGGAATTGTGTTCATAGGGGGGAAAGCCAGACTCAAAAGAATTCCTACTGTATGGGTCCAGTTTTACATGACATTCTTGAAAAGATAAATTACATTGCTGCATGACATAAGACTGGTTTTTTCTCCTCACCTACCTGTGACAGATACTAACACAGAATAACTATTCCCACTGATGGAGTGAGGACCGACAGGAGCAGGTCTGCTTGGCCAGACAAGTGACCACACCATCACCACAGTGAGAAGGCGCCGCCCAAGATCCAGGCCACTCACCAGAAATGAAGGAATCAGGGCAAGTTGTATCTTTACCTATTGAAGGATGCAGTGTTTAACCACATGGAAATGCGAGGCAGACCTTGGGAGGGGTGTGAACAGCATGTGAGTTCTGGGAATGAGGTAGAAGGTGTGGTTTCGGGAAACGCCCTTCACCAGAGGATTTTCACTCCCTGAGGAACTGGGAGGCTTCTGATCACTGATTCATTGACAATATGATCAGGACTATTAGTTGCTTTTTCTCGATGCTGTCACCACCGCACTTTTCTTCCCTTTTCCTCTTCAAGGAAGCAATGATGGGAAGACTTTAGAAATCCTACTTCGTTTCCTTAGATCTCCACAAATTTTCAACAAAAAAATGTCTCCAAAGGACTCTTGGCTGCTTGTAAACCACAGAGCCCATTGGGGCCTGAAGGTAAAAGGTCATATTGTGCAGAATGGTCATCACAGTGATCTGGGAACAATAACTAAAACATATAAATTACAAAACCGTGATGGCCATGGCCGTATCCATGGAAACAGATGTTGGCTTGGCCAAAGTGCTTTATAATGATTATGATTAATCACCCTTGAAATCGCTATTATTTATTGGTGTATAACTGATGGAACCATGTTGTAAGGGCTATATTGTACAGTTTTACAAATTTTCAGTTGTTAGAGCTAGTACCCTGGCTATAAAAGAGGAAAAATGCTCTTTAAAATGCACTCGTTAAATAGCAGTCAAAGAGAACAGGAAAATATAAAAGCCATAGCTTGGAATAATAGTCAATAAAAACATTGTGCCAACACAAGCCACTATGTTCAAAATAAATTTTCTTCTATGCTTCATATAAACTTAGCGGCAAAAGAATATTTAAATACATGGGAACCTTTCTTCGTGAGTTCTTTCTAAATCTTGTTCACATTTCTGCTTTGTCTGTGTCTAAATCAGAATCATAAGCCTAGAGAAAGATGATGGATTCATTCACAGTTGACCCTTCTTTTAGCCATTCTTCCTTCCCACTAGTATTTTTCTGAGTTGTACTCAGTTGTACTGAGTTGTAGTATTTTCTAGTTGCACATTTTCTGAGTTTAAATCCTTTCCACTTTACAACTTGTATGGTTTATTTTATTTGATTGCATGTGTAACTAAAATGTGGCCAAGTTTCAGGAAGAGTCTTCATTCAAACATTTTTGGATGAGCTAGGGTCACTCCACGGAGACAGGAGGCATCTTGTTCTTTTGAGCTATCTTAGCTTCTTCCTGTTGACTCCTGACTCCCCACCCTGACCAATAACCCTAATAGGCACCAAGCAGAGCAGGCAGCACCCCAACTTTGCCTCACATCTGCAGTGATGTACACCTGGAACAGGGAAAGATTAAGGGCTGTGCCAACAGGCCCAGAGGCCATGTGAGCTTGGATGCATTCCTAATGCATTTCTCCCCCAGAACACATCCACAGTCCTCACATACATACAGCATTGTTTTCAGTGACAGTAAAAGGCTGTGAGAAAGGACCAGGGCCTTGGGCGCTGTTGGTACAAGTCATTCCTAAGCACATCCCAAAAACTCCTGCCATATCATTCTTGATCGAGGGCCACAAATAAACAGCCAAGCCTGAGCCTCGGGGGATGCTCTTTGAACAGCTCTGGGATTGCTCTGTACAATGCCCCAATTGTCTGTGGGGTGGGGCCGGTCCAGGGAGGGGGAGTGGGTGCTGAGAGTTTGCTATAACAGCCATGTCAGGGTATGTTCCAAGCACCATGTGTAGATACACTGCTCTGAAACATGTGTATGGCCATTGTCACTGTCAGCCTCTTTTCCTCCTATACTCAATAGACCTAAGAAATGACATAGAATACTTTGTGTAGCTGAGATAGATAGACGAGGAAACCTTGGTAAACTGGAAACTGATAAACACAGCAAAAACATTTTAAAGGAGGCAAGATCTGTGACTATTGCCCAATAACTTTGAGGAAAGGTCCCTATGTTAATACATCATAGAAGGACAAAAGTGTAGATTGTGTGCTAAGTATTTATACATGCAGGCAGGGGAGGGCTGCTCTGCGAAGACAGGGGACTTCCACATCTTCAGTCCCAAGAATTGAGAGGTGCTGCAAGAGGTAATTTGATCCAACGCTCCAAACCTTCCAGAACCAAGAATTACCATTTCCTATTATTAAATTGCCACAGAAAGAAGACTTCACGATCTTATTTCAAAGTACCTTTGGAGACTTATTACAAAATACAAGGAAGGAAAGTGACTATGTGATATAAATCTATCTCAGGGGTTCTCAACTGGGGATGATTTTGCTATCTGGGAAACAGGTAGTAAAGTGGAAAGAAGGTTTTTATTGTTGTAACTGGTGGGGAAGGCAGCAGCTTCTGCGTCCAGTGGTCAATATCAAGGATGCTGTCAGCCTCCTACACTGTGCAGGTCAGCCTCACACAATAAAGAATTATCCAGCACAAAATGTCCATAGTTCAAACATTTGAAAAACATTGATAGAGACAAATAACCAGTGTGACAAAATTATTCTCCCCTTAAACAGTTAAGCAAGGGCAAAGATTCATAGTTTGAATAACTGGGTTAATTGTTAAAGTTATCTGTGTATAATAATGCCTTGGTCACAGAACACTACGTTAATTTTATTGAAGGATATTATTGATAATTATTTAAGTAAAATTAACTGACAGTTTTTAAGTGCCTACCACGTAGGCAGATGCTGACTTTACAAAGTTGCTCTTTGAGAAGCAGGGAGTAATCTGCATGTAAAACACTCTCTAGGTGTTTTCGTGAAGGAAGCAATCCATTCTGCTTGAGCAATTTTAATACGGGAAGATGACATCGAATTCTCAAGCTATTTATGTTTTACTTTCTAATGACACAACTTGACCATAGTTTGGAACTGCTGATTTATACAGTACCAAGCACTATTCCTGTCCTTCCATTTATTATCTCATCATATTCTACAAACAGCCCTGTGAAGGAGGCATAGTGATTCTCTTCTTACAGATGAGCCAGAATTCTAGCAGGGACTGTCCTGTCTCCAGAGTGAGTATACATAGCCACCATTCCAAAGATTTTCATCTGAGGATATCACCTTCCAATCATCAGCCCCTCCCCTCCTCAGGAAGGTCTGATGGTCTTTAAAGTCCTCCCAGCACTGTTCATTAGTCTAACACCAAGAGAAAGCCATCTTGGCATAGGCTGCACACTATGGAGGTAGAACAGATTTTCAATTTATCTGTATAAATGGCAACATCAAATAGCTATCTGGGATATTGACTCTATACCCCATTTTACCTTACCTACACTCTCCAATAGGTATGTAAGGAAAGTCCCTGTCATTGCCTCCCCCAAATTAAATCAATTTCATCTTTATCGTACAAATACAGCCCACACTTCATATTCATTTCATGCATTCATTCATTCTGCAAATATTACTAGTTATCTACGGTGTGCCAGGCAATGGGCTGAATGCTTAGGATGTAGTTACAGGAGACTAGAAACAAAGCCTTAACCTCGTGAAACTAATCAGTGACAAGGGAACCTTGAGATTAAAAGATTTCCAGATAATGTTTCTTCTCTTTGAGTTATGTGCTTATTACCATCATTATTCACCTGAATTCCCAACTTATATCTAATTTTATAAGAAAACATTCAGGCTTTTCTCACATTTGTTTTTCAAATGGATATAGCACGACTTCTGGAACACAAGAATAAAACTGAAGAATGCTATCACCTCTTTCCAAACCTTTTAAATAACATACAAAGATGCATTAAGCCAAAACATATCAATATGATTTTCTTATCTCAATGACTTTTTTCCCAGAGATCTTCTAGGTTTCATTTCAGTGTGTAATAATGAAAATATTTTCACAAATTTATACCTAAAATAAAACATATCAGACTGAGAGATATTAAAATAAATTTCATTTTTACACATCTTTTCCCTTGTGCCATTCTAAAGATTTCAGTTAAGCAGCTTTCCTACATCATAACTGTGATAAGGAAGATTTTATCAAATCCCTTGACAAAACCATTTCCTGTACCTTTATAGGTTTTTCATGTTGCTTGTTGCATGTGTAAGCCTCTATTTTTTCTTCACCAATTGCTGCAGCACCACTCCCTTCAAAACCCTCTTTGAGATTATTCATTTATATATATACAAATATTTATGTATGTATATATAGACATCTGTGCATATATATACATACAGACATATGTGTGTATATTTATACAAAAACATAGAGGTTGCCAAAAATATACATATGTATACATTTTGAGAAAAAATGTAAAAAAGCTGCATTAAAATTGTAATCCTCAGTATATACTAATAACAAAAGATGAATATAAGTCATTTGACCACTTCTTGTGATTGTGGAAGTCAAACCTAACTTGAATATATAATTTTAATACAGTTTTTTCCTTCCTTACAATACATTTTTGGCACCCTCTGTGTATATATGTTTATTTTTATACTTTGATTTTTCTAGTTCTGAAAATATCTGAAGTACCCTATAATAAGACTCATAAAGACTCAATAGCATCAGTTACAAGTTGGGCAAGAAAAGAAGTAAAACAAGAGAGATGAAACAGAGCCAGGAATGAGTATGAAAATGCATATATCATAATAATTCACACGTGTGCAATGGGCAGGCCATAAATCTGCCCCTAAATTTTCTGGCAGCCAACATAAAAAGAGAAATCTCATCAATTGCACGATTCACAGGGCCCATGATAAATTAACACTCCCAATTTCCCAAGGAGGTCTAATTATTCTGGTACTCAAACCAGACAGGAACTTTCCCTGGGATCCTTCTAAACAGGTGATGTAATGAACAATCACCACAGCTTCTTGCAATTCAGACAACAAGATACGTGGGCTGCTTACTAAACTGACTCTCAACGTGTGCTAACAGCACGTGCACAGACCCTGTACAAGAACGGGTTTTCTTCTTGAAGAGGAGAAAGAGAAGACAGATGACTAACACAATGAAAGCAATGTTCCAGCCTCCACTTGACAACTTTGACCCAGATATTTAATTTACAGTATCTGGAGGCAGATAAAACTGAACAATCTTCTCTAAACAGTGGTCCTCCCAGCTTCTGATCAATAGCGCATGGTGACAAGCTTGTGATTAAATGTGGCAAATGCACTGAGAATGGCTGTCCCCCATGCCACTGAGTTCATCCTTCAGTTCCTGAGCAGACCCTGGAGCCAGGCGAGGGTTCACATCCTTTTGCAGCAGCTGAGAAGTTCACAAAAGCACATGTCCCATGGACAGCTGGGCTAACCTCCAGACAAGGTTAGCAGAGATGACTCTGGCAGAAAAGACCAGGATTATTCTTAGAAAATTATTTTGAACACACCACAAACCCCAATGAACAGGAGTTGTGGCCCCCAAGTTGCACTCCATTTAGTATGGTTCAAATAGTATTAATCTGAATTAGCTTAAGATAAATAAACACTGCCTTGGCCAAAATAAAACATCAACATGGCGCTGAAAACATCTTTAGCTTTGAGCAGAATACTTCCTATTATGTGTCTCAAGATAAACCACAGTAAAATGCACATCAAGGAAATAGCAACGAGTTGTTGGGATTGTTAGCTATTTATGTGCCAGCTAAAAGATGCAAGTATACAGAAAAGATAATACCTTATTTGGAAAAAGTAAAAAGACAAAAAGGCTGAAAGGCTTATCTGTGGCAAATCAGATAATAATTGGCCAGTAGGGTCAGAGGCCTGTTGAGGTCAGTCCTTGTCTAAAATAATAGAGCCACACCATGTATGTAAGAAAAAATGTTTGTTTGGGCTACTTTTCTCAATACCAGGAGAGGGAGAGATTGAAGTCAGCTCAACCAGATCATTAAGAAAAAGTTTTAAAGAAGGGAAAACTACACACAATCTTTCATAACACCAAAGGCACTAAATGGTCTGTTGTATCAAAAGACATTGCTATCAGCTCTGATCCGAGCAGAATCCTAATAGAGTCAGTTTTGTAAAAACATCTACACCTGGGGCTCTGTCTAGACTGAGCTCATGCACTTCAAGTAGCCAAAGCATGTGCACAAGGATAAGGGCCAACGGGTTGTCAAAAAAACGCAGCAACAGCTTGAGATTTCTGCTGCTTTCTCCAGAAGAGAAGAAAGAGGATGGCAGTGGTCTGGGAAAGAATCAGCTTTGCTTTGTGCTTTCTGTTCCTCACGTAAAACATTGGCCTGTGAAAACTAAACTTGCAATTTGATAATCAAATACCCGGCATATAATTTAGAGCCATTGTCCAATAAAAGAAGGCTATAATTTTGGAATAGAGAATATCGTCCTTTTAGAATATAGAATAAATTAAACTACTCACTTAATCAGGGAGGGCTGTGCCTATAGCACAAATAGCAGTGAGAAAGTTCAGGAAAGGGGCTATTGAAGATCTTCAGAGGGGAAAAAAAATCTTCCCTAGAATCTACCCACGGTGCCTACATCAGATTCTGACACAGATTATGTTTTTAGTAAGTTTTTTGAGGTAGTAATAAATTTGAAAAGCGTTTTCAGTTGTGTAAGGTTCCAAGTGGTCACCTGAGATCTTTGTTTCACATGATACCACATTAACCTCACTGCAGAGGTTTTAAATTGTTTCACTGTCTGCTGATTTATGGAAATGAGGTACCCTCTTGAGAGTTTAAACAGTGTTCAGCTGATAAGAGGCCACTTCACACACTTGAAAACCACTTTCAACCTGTGTTAGTTTCCTAAGATTGACATAACAAAGTAACTTGATTATCTTTGTAGAGACTGTTTATAAGTAAGGTCGTATTCTGATACTAGGGTTAGGACTTCAGCATATCTTTACTGAGGACACGTTCAACCCCTAACACAACACTAGATGATTTATTCTGCAGATTTGAAGAAGATTCTTCAAAACTGACTGCATTAAGCCATAAAGAGATCTTGCCCCTCCAACAGCAGTGCTCCTGAAACTAAAGAACAGAGAATACTGACCCCTTGGCTCCCTGCCACGAGAATGGGACATCCCTGTCATTCCTTGAGGAGCCGGGATAAGCAACAACATGTGCCTTTCTCGTCTTCTCCACAGATGACAGGAGAGATAGGGTTGTAAGTGACTTCCCAGAATCTGGAACCCCAAGGCCTGAGTTCAAAGTCCAGCACCACTGCCTATTAGCTGTGGGCCCTCTAGCAAGTCTTTTTGCACCTCTAACTGCAGTTAATTAGGCTGTAAATTGGAGAAAATAATAGAACTTACCTCCTAGAGATGTTGTAAGACTCAAATGACTCAATAGATGGTATAAAGCACTCAGAACAGGGACTGGCACATGGCCAGTTAATGTTAGCTATTTTAAAGTTACTCTAAATAAAGATATAATTTTTATTTTTTTTAAAGGTTTATTTTCAAATACCATGCACATGGGGAGAACCACAAGAATGATGTCCCAAAGTTTCAGTGATAGTGGCTTTTTTTTTTTTTTTTTGGCCAGGGCTGGGTTTGAACCTGCCACCTCTGGCATATGGAACTGGCGCCCTACTCCTTGAGCCACAGGCGCCGCCCAAGATATAATTTTTAATTATGAGAAGAAACACTCACCATCTCAACAGGAAACTGATTATCAAGGAAGCTAGATTTCCCCAGGAATTCTCTTAATGACCCTCATTTCCCATCCCCTCTACCCAGCTGAGATTCCCATTTTATGCCCTTCCTCATGATAACCAAGAAGCTTCCATCTAGTTCCTGTTCATTCTCATCATCATCTCATTTTATTCAATTTGAACAACATACTAGTATTAAAAGAAAATTGCTTCTTGAACTAATATCTTCATCTGTGGACAACTTTTTCCCTACAGATTATTATTAGCAAGTGCCTTGAAACATGAACTATATTTTCCATTTCTTTTGCATTGTTTAAAACTTAGAGCAACATGATGCACACAAGCAAAGTGCTGGATAAATTCCAAATAACTGAAAAGTAAATACAAACTAAACTTAAGCAATAAGAGAGGATCCTTTATTGCAAACAAATTTGCATCTCCAAGGGTCATTTTTCTGAACTACTATTGTTCACAAATGTTCAGAACACTACAGCAAGGGCACAAAATATAAAACCTAAGGAAAGATTATGGCTGGAAAGGATTGGCTTGGAGCCTAATGTTGCTTTATCATAGTTCTGGCAGGTAATCAATAGGAAATTCTGTTGCATAGCCATAAATCATAATTGAGTTTTCATCAGCCCTGTGCCAAATCTGTGCTGTATGAAACCCAGGATCCCAGTGCCAGGGTGTCTTATCAGTCCATATGTAAATATCCCTTTTGATGAAATCAAAGAACGGTAGAATTCATACAAGATTGAAGCATTTCACTACCAAAGCCAAGTAGACGGTTAACTCTTTCATTGGCCAATGACTAAGGAGTGACCACTGAGAGACGCTTTCTCAGATAATACTTTTCCATAGATGCTCAAGGAGACTCAGTAATGGGAAGAAAATTGACCACAATGGTCACATCACCCTTCCTAAAAGTTTGTGCACAAGGACATTTCTCCAAAATCTCTGGAAACTTTACCTTGTATCTATTTAAATACCATCCACTAAAACTAAGAAAAGCTGTATGTGCATAGTTTTCTCAAATATAAAAGGAGAAAAAAATATATTAATGACTCTTTCCTCTAAATGTTAGCAAAGAGGAAAAAATTTCTAAATGTTCATCTTAGTTTTAACAATAACACACCTGAAGCTCAAGTCAAGTTAAACTAAATAAAGATGGCTCTATTTGTAGTTATTCTGAGAGTGAATGATTAGATTAAGATGCATAGTTCTGCTCACAGGTGCATAAGGATCTGTACTACGGAAATTCTTTTGAACATTTCTTAAAATATCGTTTTTCATATATCCAGAACTTTTTTTAATCCACTGGATACTGATTTGCCTAGGAAAAAATGTATCTAGATATTAATATTTTCTCAACAATCAGACCCTCCATTCCCTCATCCCCAAAACATACACACAAAGAAAAAGACTCTCCACATCTATACCATCCATTACAGTAGCCCCTATAGACATATGGCTTTTCAAATTCAAATTAACTAAACAAAATTAAAATTTTAAATTTAATTTCTCACTCATACTAGCTAAATTTATAAGTGCTTAGTGCCACATGTGAATAATGGCAGGTATAGAATATTTACTTCATTCCAGAGAATTCTATCTAATAGCTCTGTAAGCCTACACTGTCCCTTTCATGTGTAGAAAGATATGAGCTTTGTATGGTCACTGAGAGAAGGGCCCTTTTTCTGTCCAAATTTTCCAGAGAATCTTGATCTCACTATAGCCACACACCTAGCAAACAGTGTCTACAGAAAGGGCCGCAGTATCTTGCCCTGAGTCCAGATGTATAAGGAGAGATGTAAAGGCCCATAATTTTCAACCGGACTGGAGAAGGAGAGGCATATCAAATTTGCCATGGGTATGTTTTTTAACACAGAGACATATTTGAGAATCTCTGTGAAATACAAAACATTTACTGATGGGGACTTACTGTACTTGTAAAAGATATGTATGACTGCTTAAAAAAATATACCAAAAAATACCAGCTTAAATCACTGGTAGTCATTATAAAAAGTTTTATTCATTGGGATAGGAGGCAAGATGCCAACTGGAGCCAGCTTTCCACAGAGGCTCCCATTCAGAAGGAGAGTTAAAGGAGAGAAGTTTATCAAGTAAGCTGATGGTTTGGAGTTGAGCCAAGAGAGAAGATTGAAGAATGCACATCACCCCTGCTGAAGCAAGCTGCGACCCCAAGGAAACAAACAGTAGGTACAAAACCCATGCAAAGTGGACAGGAGTCCCCTTCCCCATAAGAACAGCTCACGGTATACTTTCTACAAACAAATGAGCAGAGTTCAGATCTCTTTTTTTTCTATTCCACAGGAGAGAGCCGCTAAAAACTGGATCTCCTTCCCCAGAGAGGAGCCACTAGTGGTCCATGGCAATCTCCCACCAGGCATAAAACTGAACACATACTCTACCCACAATTCTGAACTCACAGCACTTCCCTCCACTCCCACTCCTAGGTCTGGAAGCCTGTCACCCACAGAGTCTAGACTCCTGCGCATTTTCTCAAGAGGTATGGATGAGGCATGGGCTGTTACAAGTCTGTGCTGAATCAGCAGCACAGGTGTTAAACAGGGACTGTGGTGCGAGGGAACCATAAGAGAGAGAGAGAAATGGTGCCCTGCGGCACAGATCAGCAGTGCATCAACAATAAGGCTCAAATCCATGGCAATATTTTGTAAAAACATTTCCCATCTCTCTTAGCAACCAGAGGAAGCTGGGCCTCTACTCTGGTGGCAACCACAGAAACTCAGACCCTGTGAACAAACAGTATTCATGAGGCAGTACCTGCTCAGGCTGGGGCAGCAGGGATGGAGACTACAATATGTGGCATGCAGAAGCAGCATACTCCCAGGGTGGGCTGAGTCAGAATTGTTGCTTTTGTGAGCCCAAGATGAACCCAGCCCCCAGTGGATCATAGCTGGGTCAAAAGCAGGCATGGCAGCGTCATCAGCTCAGGGAGGGGCAGGAACTGAGAGCCCTTTGTGAGCTCTAACTGCACCTGCCCCAACACAGAGTTGAGTGCAGACAGAGACGCCAGCTCTATGAGAACTGGCACGGTGGCAGTGGCACAGGGCAGGGCTGAGTCGCAGTTTCTGTGAACTCAAACAGCACCTGGACCTCAATAGAATACAGTCAGGACAGAAATGCAAATTCTGTGAGAATATAAGTGGCAACAACATTCATCTGGGTTAGGGCTGGAACTGAGTGACACTCCCCAGCTTCCATTCAGCACCCAAGGTAGTCAGGCTTCAGCTCTCCCTGCCGGCTGGTGGCCGAGTGTGGTGGTCTGGCCAAGGAGACATAGATCTCCCTGTGACTCAAGCAGGTGCAAACCCCTGGCACATCAGCTCATTGGCAGGAACTGGGCCACAGTCCTACGGGGTTACCAGTGACTGGGTGTGACAGAGGTGCAAGATAGGAAAGGAGGCATCAACCTCCCCAGACTAACTCACTTGCTGGGTGGGCCCTTCTGACTCCACGGAGCACTGAAGCAAGCCACACTCAACTAGCCAGCAGGTCCCTGCTATCTAGGTGCTTGGAGACCTTTTGAACTCTCCTGCTTGAGACTTGGGACAATTGATCTGGAACTCTTGACCTAGGCCAATCACCTGAGGACTATCCAAGGTGGTACCCTGGTTGTGTTGTTGTGGGAAGGTTTGATTTTCCTTTTCCTATTGTTGCCCATGGGAGGCAGAGTGTCTTAGTTGCTTGTATTTCTCCACAACTGAGACTTTAACCCAGAGTTACTGATTCACTAGGATTGGACAGAGACCAGCTGAATGCAAGACAGAGCCACCTACCCCAACACACCAAGCAGGTCCCCAGAGTCTCAGGCTATAGTACTGTATGGGTCTTTTGCAAAGCTGTAGGGGCAAAGCTGCAGTCACCAGTCCCAGCTCTTGGGCAAAGGGCGGGTTAATCACTACTCCAGGAGCCCCCAATCCAATTTCACCCTACCTGCTGAACTAGCCAAATGGTGAAAAATAATCATGGGGTAGAATTGGTAGAAATACTCTGGCAACATGAATAATTAGAATAGATCAACTCCCCCAAGGTATGACAAGGCAGACACACCAGAAGATCCCATTCATAAACAGATGGCTGAGATGTCAGAAATCGAGTTTAGAATTTGGATGGCAAACAAGATTAACAGAATGGAAGTAAAGTTGGAATTAGAAATTTTAGGAATAATTTAAAAGTTGTCTCAAGAATTCAAAGACAAAATCACCGAAGATTATGACATATTAAGAAAAGAATTTGCAGTCCTCCAAGATCTGAGAAATACAGTAGAAGGATTTCTGACATTGAAGACAAAGCTTTTGAACACTCCCAAATGCTCAAAGAGGAAGAGAAGTGCAGAGCAAAAATAGATCATTGTCTCAGAAAGCTGTGGGATAATTCCAAAACAACTAATATTCACCTTATAGGAATTCCTGAAGGCAATGATGTTTCTTCGAAAGGCCCAGATTATCTACTCCAAGAGATAATCAAGGAGAACTTCCAAACATGCCAAGAGATTCTGAAATTCAGATAGCAGACAGTTTCAGAACCCCAGCACAACTCAATCCAAATAAAACATATCCCAGACACATTATAATTAACTTCGCCGAAGTTAATATGAAGGAGAAAATTCTGCAAGCAGCCAGACATAAGAAAACCATAACTTACAAGGGAAAAAAAATTAGAATGACTGAAGATCTCTCTGCTGAAACTTTTCAAGCTAGAAGAGGATGGTCATCAACATTTAACCTCCTAAAACAAAATAACTTTCAACCCAGGATCCTGTATCCAGCTAAACTGAGTGTAATTTATGATGGAAAAATTAAATATTTAATGACATTCATATGTTGAAGAAATTTTCCAGTTCTCCAGGATATTCTCAGACCCATCCTCCATAATGACAAGAAAAATGCTCTACCACTAAAGTAAACTCACTCAGAAACTTTTGATCAAATTCCAACTTCCACAGTGGCAAAAGGATTAAAAATGTCCATTGGACTTTTGAAAAATTCGATACCCAAAATACGACCAGGATTATCAATACTCTCAATTAATGTGAATGGTTTAAATTGTCCTCCAAAGAGGCACAGCTTGGCTGACTGGATACAAAAACTCAGGCCATATTTCTGCTGCATACAAGAATCTAATCTTACCTTAAAAAATAAATAATCCAACACATTCTATGAAGCAAACATCACCCTGATCCCCAAACTAGGAAAAGACCCAACAAGAAAAGAAAATTATAGACCAATATGTCTAATGAATATTGATGCAAAAATATTCACTAAGATCCTAGCAAACAGAATCCAGCAACACATTAAACAAATTATACACCATGACCAAGTGGATTTTATCCCAGGGTCTCAAGGCTGGTTCAATATATGTAAATATATAAATATAATACATCACATAAACAAAATAAGAAACAAAGACCATATGATTCTCTCAATTGATGCAGAAAAAGCTTCTTATAATATCCAGCATCCTTCCATCATCAGAACACTTAAGAAAATAGGTATAATAGGGATATTTCTTAAACTGATAGAGGCCATCTACAGCAAACCCACAGCCAATATCATTTTGAATGGACTTAAATTTCAATCATTTCCACTCAGGTCAGGAACCAGGCAAGGTTGCTCATTGGCTCCACTGCTTTTTAACCTTGTAATGGAAGTCTTAGCCATCACAATTAGGCAAGAAAAAGTGATCAAGGGTATCCATATAGGGTCAGAGGATATCAAACTTTCACTCTTTGCAGATGATATGACTCTATATCTGGAAAACCCCAGGGATTCAAGTAAAAAACTGTTAGAAGTGATCAAGGAAAACAGTAGAATCTCAGGTTACAAAATCAATACTTACAAATCTGTAGCTTTTATAAATATCAACAATCATCAAGCTGAAAAAACAGTCAAGGACTCTATTCCATTCACAGTAGTGCCAAAGAAGATGAAATGTTTGAGAGTTTACCTAATAAAGGATGTGAGAATTATGAAACTAAGAAAAGAAATAGCCGAAGATGTTAACAAATGGAAAAACATACAATGCTCATGGCTGGGAAGAATCAACACTGTTAAAATGTCCATACTACCCAAAGCAATATACAATTTTAATGCAATCCCTATTAAAGCATCACTGTCATATTTTGAAGACCTCGAAAAAGTAACACGTTGTTTTATATGGAATTAGAAAAAATCTTGAATAGCCAAGACACTACTCAGAAATAAAAACAAATCAGGAAGAATCACACTACCAGACCTCAGACTATACTGTAAATCAATAGTGTTTAAAACAGCGTGGGTACTGGCACAAAAACAGAGAAGTAGATGTATGGAACAGAATAGAGAACCAAGAGATAAACCCAGCTACTTACCATCATTTCATCTTCGATAAGCTAATCAAAAACATTCAGTGGGGAAAAGATTCCCTATTTAACAAATGGTGCTGGGTGAACTGGCTGGCAACCTGTAAATGACTGAAACTGGACCCACACCTTTTACCATTAACTAAGATAGACTCTCACTGGATAAAAGATTTAAACTTAAGACATGAAACATAAAAATACTAGAAGAATGTGCAGAAAAGAATACTAGAAAACACTTGAAGAAATCAATCTGGGAGAATATTTTATGAGGAAGAGCCCCTGGGCAATTGAAGCAACATCAAAAATATATTACTAGGATCTGATCAAACTAAAAAGCTTCTTCACAGCCAAGAACACAGTATGTAAAGCAAGCAGACAGCCCTCAGAATGGGAGAAGGTATTTGTAGGTTATGGTTCTGACAAAGGTTTAATAACCAGAGAACTCAACATATTAACAAGAAAAGAAAAATTAACCCCATCTCAGGGTGGGCAATGGACTTGAAGAGAAACTTCTCTAAAGAAGATAGGCGCACAGCCTAAAAACATACGAAAAAATGCTCATCATCCTTAATCATCAGAGAAATGCAAATCAAAACTACTTTGAGATATCATCTAACTCCAGTAAGATTAGCCCACATCACAAAATCCCAAATGTGGAGCAAAGGGAACGTGGATGTGGAGAAAAGGGAACACTTCTACACTGCTGGTGGGAACGCAAACTAAAACATTCCTTTTGGAAAGATGTTTGGAAATCACTTAGGGATCTAAAGAAAGACCTGCCATTCGATCCTACAATTCTTCTACTAGGTATATATCCAGAAGACCAAAAATCACTTTAAACAAAGATATTTGTGCCAGAATGTTTATTGCAGCCCAATTCATAATTGCTAAGTCATGGAAGAAGCCCAAGTGCCCACTGACCCTTGAATGGATTAATAAATTGTGGTATATGTACACCATGGAATATTATGCAGCCTTAAAAATCATGGAGACTTTCCCTCTTTTATGTTTACATGGATGGAGCTGGAACATATTCTTCTTAGCAAAGTATCTCAAGAATAGAAGAAAAAGTATCCGATGTACTCAGCCCTACTATGAAACCATTTTATAAACACCCACACTTCCATATGAAAGCTATAACCCAACTACAGCTCAAGATGAAGGGGAAAGAGGACGGAGGAGAGGAGGGGATGGGGGAGATGGGGGGAGGGAGGTTAATTGGTGGGACCACACCTATGGTGCATTTTACAAGGCTACATGTTAAATGTACTAAGTGTAGAATATAAATGTCTTAACACAATAACTAAGAAAATGCGGTGAAGGCTATGTTAACCAGTTTTATGTAAGTATTTATTTAAAATTGTGTATAAAACCAGCACATTATACCTCATAATTGCATTAATGTACACAGTTATGATTTCATTTTTTAAAGTTTTATTTATTGATATTTACCATTTTCTTGAAACTGTACTAAATAATTTTTACTTGTTTTGGTTTTATCTGTCACAATAACCTTTGAGGTAGATACTACTATTACCTCCATGGATCAGAGTCTGCCCAATTTGCACAACTAGCACAGGGCACAGGTAGGCTTAGTACCATGTCTGGATGATTCTACAGCCCACACTCAGATGCACTCCTCTAAACCTCCTTGCCCATGTGCAATACCATGGATCATGGGCCATAAATAGCTCACCTAGATTTTTTACACACTCTGCCCTTCTTCTAACATTAGGAACTTTTCATTGTCCTGATAAAGAAGTTCAAGTCCCCTGTGAATAATCTGACAAATACATCTGTAGCCCTGCTCTTAACCAATTCCTGCCTCCTCCCTACCTCCCACATCAACCTCATCAGGCCTTCTTCTGATTAGAGTCTTATCTGTTCATCATGATTGCAAGCAGAGCTCTGGCTCTTAGACCAATGGTTATATCATATTCCTGGTAAGTATCCGAACAATCTGCCATGGTATAAGCTGAACAGGTAATTTCCTCAAAACCACATATACTCTTATATGAATGAGACAGAGAAAGCAGATGAAAATAATTTTTCAAATAAATGGACCTACTGTGCTCTTTCTGTGCATCAAGCATATTACTCACTTTCTTGTTTATAATAAAATAAATACTATATTTGAAGATTGCAAATTAAGAGGTTATTGGAGGAAAATGTATATTTTTCAATGAAGTAACTTAGAAGGTAAATCAAGGAAAAATATTTACCCCTTTCAAAAGTAACAACAAAAATTTTTGATGTATAGTATTGCAATCAAATCCTATAGAGTGACTAATTATGTGATTTCTGAAATATTAACTCAAAGGAAAGCTTTTGATGATAAGAAGATAAAATAATGCTTAGTCATTGTTTCTAATATTGAATTCTCTGACATAAAAGGTCATCTGTTTTTAAATCATATATGTGTATATTAGCCCTGTGTCATCATTAATATAAAGTTTAAAGATGCTAAAAAGAGTAACAAAGCAAATAAGAAAAATAAAGATGAAAAAAATGGAATAGTAAAGAATGCCTAGTTACTCTTAATGTAGTACAAGAGATACCATTCACTACATATTGTTGACCTATTTTCAGCAAAATGAAAGTAAGCAAAAATCAACAGAAACAATGGTGTTCAAAAAACAATTAGCACCAGTTGTTTGATGGGCAGAATAGAGTTTGTGACAAGGGTCATATCATTCTAGTTAACTCCAAAATGTTTGATTCCCAGGAATTGCAAGCTACAATGCCTACAGGGATGTACTCGACAATATAAAGGGTGAAGTATGCTGATAACACAAAAAATAAAAATGCATTTTTCTATGATGATTTAAAAATAGGCTTGTGTGGGATGATGTCTTACAGGGCTTAGCAAGTTTTTCCAAGTCCTACCTGGCACCCCCGCCTTATGAGATTTGGGATGGGGTTGATATTCTATCAACTGGCAGGAAGAATGACTTCCAAATTTTTACTCTGACTTAATATCCCCCAGAAACAATCAGGCTTCCTAATTTTTCTTAAAGTTAAGAGCAAACTGGGGGAATAATTTCTAGAGTGGCTCTATGACACTTTCCCCAATGAAACAACCATAACTGGTGAGAATTATCTAAAAAATATTTTTTAAAAACTTTTGGAAATAGTGCTCAGGTCATACAATAAACAGAGAAAGACCTATTGAGAAAATCTACTAACTCTCGATAAGTGAGTCTGTGACATTTAAGCCATGGTCTGCTCTTCCCTGTACCAGCTCAGCAGGACAGACTCCCACTTCAGATGGATGCAGCCTGGAACACAGAGTTCTATCTCCCTTAAGCTCCCAGTCCAATGTAATAGATCTCCCCCAAAGGGAGAAGCCACTACCCTTTTTATATCCTCTGTTTCTGTTTGCAGAAGCTCTACTCCAGACAAGAGTAGCTGAGAGAGCTGGGGCTCCCTTCTTCTGCTTAACCACCTGTGCACAGGGCAGAAGCCCACGCAAGGCATGGCTTAATGAGAATACGGCCCTAATCACCCGACTCAGCTAATTCATAGGGCAAAGTTTCCATAGTAAGAAGACTATAGGCTAAGACTCTAACTTAATGTCCTTTGTGTAATGCTATTGTCACTCTGAGATCACACCACTGTCCCCACCTTCATCTCTAAAGCAGTGGTGCAAATGTTTTTCCCAAAAGGGAAGAAAGGTTTCAAAAAGAAAGATCTCTGTAGATATCCCTAAAAGAATGGACTTGTAACAGAGCATGGGGAAGTTCAATTCTAATGATAATATCAAAAACAACAGAGATTTTGGTTAAAAGCAATAAAGAGGAGGCTATCACCATGGTAACAACAAGCTAAACTATGTACCACCTACAAGTTCAGCAAAGAGAACCAGGGAAAGAGACACTTAAGAAGTACCTTCCTGGGGTCAAAACAAATCTCAAGGCCTCCAAGACTATAAATGGGACCAAATTTTGAGCTATACTATGGAACAACTTATACCCACAACTTATGTCTTGCTGTAACACAAAAATCACAAACTACAAAAGAAAAAAAAAGCAAACTGGACCTCATTGAAATTAAAAACTTCTGTGCTTCTATAGACACCATTCAGAAAATGAAAAGCCAACCCACAGAATGGGAGAAAATATTGGGCAAATCACGTATCTGATAAAGGACATATATCCAGAATGTACAAAGAACTCTTACACACAATAGCAAAAAGACTCGTAACCCAAATGAAAAATGGGTAAAGCTTTTGAACAGACAAACCTGCAATGAGATACCACTTCTTATTCACTAACATAGCTGTAACAAAATAGATGATAATGTATTGATGAGGACATGGAGACATGGAACCTTCCTACATTGCTGGTAGAATGGAAAATGATGTAGCTGCTATAGATAACGTTATGAACATTTGTGTACGAGTTTTTGAGTGGAAATATGTTTTCATTTCCTAGAATTGGGATAGACTGGTTTATATAGTAAATCCATGCTTAACATTTTGAGGAACTGCTAACCTGTTTTTCAAAGCTGCTATGCCATTTTATATTCCACCAGCAATATAGGAAACAATCCAAAATGCCCATAAACTGATGAATAGAAAAATAAAATCTGATATATCTACACATTGGAATAATACTCATCAATAAAAAGCACTGAAGAATTCACACATGTACAACATGAATGAATCTTGGAAACTTTAGAGAAGCCAACTAGAAATGACCAAGTATTGTATAATTCCATTTATATAAAATATTTTGAATAAACACTCTCCATAGAGAAACAGAAATAGGATAGATTCGTGAGAGGGTTGGGGAAAATAAGGAGTGACCAGTAATAAACAGTAATAGGACCAACAAAGTTTTAAAATTGATGATGGTGATAGCTATACTACCCTGTGAATATACTAAAAAAAATTGAAATTGTACATTCTGGATGAATTTTATGGTATGTGAATTATAACACAGTAAAACTGGTTTTGGTTTTTGTTTAAAAAAAAACCAGAATTCTATCTAAAACAAGATTATTTTTAAATGTTTAAAAAAATATGATCATGCAAATATTGTCTTATACAACTTAAAAATACCTGCTCAGAAAATTGGGCAAAATTTGCAGTAATTTGCAAAGACTAGAGAAAGGAATATATATTAAAAATAATCTTCTACAAACACCACACAAAAATAAAAATTTTGACTTTTATTTCATATATAACCAAACATACTTGATGCAATTGCATGAAATGAGTTACGTAATTCAAGGAAACTGATTCCACAATAACACCAGAAAGTAATAGATTAATAACAATGCTTAGTTCATGTCAACTTTTCTATAGCTTCCTAAGACCGCTAGCTTGAAAATGAATGAGTTACTGCCAGGTAATACAGTAAAAAGCAGGACCTTTTACAGTACAAGTTCAGAAAGGACATTTGACCCATGATTAATATTCTTTTTCTTTTTTTTTTTTTATTGTTGGGGATTCATTCAGGGTACAATAAGCCAGGTTACACTGATTGCAATTGTTAGGTAAAGTCCCTCTTGCAATCATGTCTTGCCCCCATAAAGTGTGACACACACCAAGGCCCCACCCCCCTCCCTCTGTCCCTCATTCTGCTTTTCCTCCCCCCCCAAAACCTTAATTGTCATTAATTGTCCTCATATCAAAATTGAGTACATAGGATTCATGCTTCTCCATTCTTGTGATGCTTTACTAAGAATAATGTCTTCCACTTCCATCCAGGTTAATACGAAGGATATAAGTCTCCATTTTTTTTAATGGCTGAACAGTATTCCATGGTATACATATACCACAGCTTTTTAATCCATTCCTGGGTTGGTGGGCATTTAGGCTGTTTCCACATTTTGGCGATTGTAAATTGAGCTGCGATAAACAGTCTAGTACAAGTGTCCTTATGATAAAAGGATTTTTTTCCTTCTGGGTAGATGCCCAGTAATGGGATTGCAGGACCAAATGGGAGGTCTAGCTTGAGTGCTTTGAGGTTTCTCCAAACTTCCTTCCAGAAAGGTTGTACTAGTTTGCAGTCCCACCAGCAGTGTAAAAGTGTTCCCTTCTCTCCACATCCACGCCAGCATCTGCAGTTTTGAGATTTTGTGATGTGGGCCATTCTCACTGGGGTTAGATGATATCTCAGGGTGGTTTTGATTTGCATTTCTCTAATATATAGAGATGATGAACATTTTTTCAGATGTTTGTTAGCCATTCGTCTGTCATCTTTAGAGAAAGTTCTATTCATGTCTCTTGCCCATTGATATATGGGATTGTCGGCTTTTTTCATGTGGATTAATTTGAGTTCTCTATAGATCCTAGTTATCAAGCTTTTGTCTGATTGAAAATATGCAAATATCCTTTCCCATTGTGTAGGTTGTCGCTTTGCTTTGGTTATTGTGTCCTTAGCTGTACAGAAGCTTTTCAGTTTGATGAAGTCCCATTTGTTTATTTTTGTTGTTGTTGGAATTGCCATGGCAGTCTTCTTCATGAAGTCTTTCCCCAGGCCAATATCTTCCAGTGTTTTTCCCAGGCTTTCTTTGAGGATTTTTATTGTTTCATGCCTTAAATTTAAGTCCTTTATCCATCTTGAATCAATTTTTGTGAGTGGGGAAAGGTGTGGGTCCAGTTTCAGTCTTTTACATGTAGACATCCAGTTCTCCCAACACATTTATTGAATAGGGAGTCCTTCCCCCAAGGTATGTTCTTGTTTGGTTTATCGAAGATGAGGTGGTTGTAAGATGTTAGTTTCATTTCTTGGTTTTCAATTCGATTCCAAGTGTCTATGTCTCTGTTTTTGTGCCAGTACCATGCTGTCTTGAGCACTATGGCTTTGTAGTACAGACTAAAATCTGGTGTGCTGATGCCCCCAGCTTTATTTTTATTACTAACAACTGCCTTAGCTTTACAGGATTTTTTCCAGTTCCATACAAAACACAGAATCATTTTCTCCAAATCTTGAAAGTACGATGTTGGTATTTTGATAGGAATGGCTTTGAATAGGTAGATTGCTTTGGGAAGTATAGACATTTTAACAATGTTGATTCTTCCCATCCATGAGCATGGTATGTTCTTCCATTTGTTATTATCCTCTCCTATTTCCTTTCTGAGGAGTTCATAGTTTTCTTTATAGAGGTCCTTCACCTCCTTCGTTAGGTATATTCCTAGGTATTTCATTTTCTTTGAAACTATGGTGAAGGGAGTTGTGTCCTTAATTAACTTCTCATCTTGACTGTTATTGGTGTTTACAAAGGCTACAGACTTGTGGACATTGATTTTATATCCTGAAACATGACTGTATTTTTTGATGACTTCTAGGAGTCTTGTGGTTGAGTCTTTGGGGTTCTCTAAGTATAAGATCATGTCGTCAGCAAAGAGGGAGAGTTTGACCTCCTCTGCTCCCATTTGGATTCCCTTTATTTCCTGGTCTTGCCTAATTGTATTGGCTAGAACTTCCAGCACTATGTTGAATAGTAAAGGTGACAGAGGACAACCTTGTCTGGTTCCAGTTCTAAGAGGAAAAGCTTTCAGTTTTACTCCATTCAGTAAAATATTGGCTGTGGGTTTGTCATAGATAGCTTCAATCAGTTTTAGAAATGTGCCACCTATGCCTATACTCTTCAGTGTTCTAATTAGAAAAGGATGCTGGATTTTATCAAATGCTTTTTCTGCATCTATTGAGAGGATCATGTGATCTTTATTTTTGCCTCTGTTAATATGGTGGATAACGTTTATGGACTTGCGTATGTTAAACCAGCCTTGCATCTCTGGGATGAAGCCTACTTGATCATGATGAATGACTTTTTTGATGATAAGCTGTAATCTATTGGCTAGGATTTTGTTGAGAATTTTTCCATCTATATTCATGAGTGAGATTGGTCTGAAATTCTCCTTTTTGTTTGGGTCTTTTCCTGGTTTTGGTATCAGGGTGATGTTTGCTTCATAGAATGTGTTAGGGAAGATTTCTTCTTCCTCAATTTTTTGGAATAATTTCTGCAGTACAGGAATAAGCTCTTCCTTGAAAGTTTGATAGAATTCTGGAGTGAAGCCATCTGGACCAGGGCATTTTTTGGTTGGAAGATTTTTCATTCTTTCTTTGATCTCAGTGCTTGAAATTGGTCTGTTCAGGAGCTCTATTTCTTCCTGGCTGAGTCTAGGGAGAGGGTGTGATTCCAAATATTTATCCATTTCCTTCACATTGTCAAATTTCTGGGCATAGAGTTTCTGGTAGTATTCAGAGATGATCTCTTGTATCTCTGTGGGATCAGTTGTTATTTCCCCTTTATAATTTCTGATTGAGGTTACTAGAGATTTTACTTTTCTATTCCTCATTAGTCTGGCCAATGGTTTATCTATTTTATTTATTTTTTCAAAAAACCAACTTCTTGTTTCATTAATTTTCTGAATGATTCTTTTGTTTTCAATTTCATTGATCTCTGATTTGATTTTGGATATTTCTTTTCTTCTACTGAGTTTAGGCTTAGATTGTTCTTCTTTTTCCAATTCCATAAGATCTCTTGTGAGATTATTGATGCAATCTCTTTCTGTTTTTCGAATGTAGGCATCTGAAGTGATGAATTTTCCTCTCAAAACTGCTTTTGCAGTATCCCACAGGTTTTGGTAGCTTGTGTTTTCATTGTTGTTATGCTCAAGGAAGTTAATGATTTCCTATTTTATTTCTTCCTGCACCCATCTGTTATTCAACAGAAGATTGTTTAATTTCCATACCTTTGGGTGGGGTCGAGCATTTTTGTTAGAGTTGAGTTCCACCTTTAGTGCCTTATGGTCTGAGAAGATACAAGGTAAAATTTCAATTCTTTTGATTCTGTTGATATTTGTTTTGTGTCCCAGGATATGATCAATTGGAGAATGTTCCATGGGGTGATGAGAAGAATGTATATTCTTTATCTTTGTGGTGGAGTGTTATATATGCGTCTATCAAGCACAGTTGTTCTAGGGTCTCATTTAAATCTCTTATATCTTTGTTTAATTTCTGTTTAGAGGATCTGTCCAAATCTGTAAGAGGAGTGTTAAAGTCCCCTGTTATGATGGTATTATCAGATATCATATTGCTCAGACTGAGTAAGGTCTGCTTCAAGAATCTGGGAGCATTTAAACTGGGTGCATAAATATTTAGAATTGAAATGTCTTCTTGTTGTATTTTTCCCTTGACCAATATAAAGTGACCATTTTTGTCTTTTTTTACTTTAGTTGCTTTAAATCCACATGTATCTGAAAATAAGATTGCAACTCCTCTTTTCTTCTGAATTCCATTTGCCTGAAAAATTGTCTTCCAACCCTTGACTTGGAGCTTCAATTTGTCTTTTGAAGCCAGCTGTGTTTCTTGCAGACAGCAAATGGATGGCTTGTGTTTTTTAATCCAGTCAGCCAATCTATGTCTCTTCAGTGGGGAATTCAAGCCATTAACATTTATTGAGATAACTAATAAGTGTGGTAATATTCCATTCGTCTTATTTGTTGGGAGTCCATTGCTTAGTTTTATCTTTTGCATCAGTGTGGAGGTTAGGTTCTGTCCTTTAATTTCTGAGTTCTTACTTTGCTGCTGATCCATCGTGGTGGTCAGTGTGCAGAACAGGTTGAAGTATTTCCTGTAGAGCTGGTCTTGTTGTGGCGAATTTCCTCAATGTTTGTATATCCGTAAATGATTTGATTTCTCTGCCAATTTTGAAGCTTAGCTTAGCAGGGTACAGAATTCTGGGCTGGAAATTGTTCTGTTTAAGTAGATTAAAGGTAGATGACCATTGTCTTCTTGCTTGGAAAGTTTCATTCGAGAAGTCTGTGGTCACTCTGATGGATTTGCCCCTGTAGGTCAACTGGTGCTTACTCCTGGCAGCTTGCAGAATCTTTTCTTTTGTCTTGACTTTGGACAGGTTCATCACAATGTGTCTTGGAGAAACTCGGTTAGAGTTGAGGTGACCTGGGTTCCAATATCCCTCTGAAAGCAGTGTGTCAGAATCTTTGGTGATATTTGGGAAATTTTCTTTTATAATATTCTCTAGTATGGCTTCCATTCCTCTGGGGCATTCTTCTTCCCCTTCCGGGATTCCTATAACTCGTATGTGGGAATGCTTCATAAAGTCCCATAATTCTGACAGTGAACATTCTGCTTTCCCTGTCTTCTGCCTCTTTTACTATCTGAGTTATCTCAAGAACTTTGTCTTCTACCTCAGAAATTCTTTCTTCTGCATGGTCTATCCTGTTGCTGATACTTTCCATTGCATCTTTAAGTTCCCTAATTGACTGTTTCAGTTCCTTCAGCTCTGCTATATCCTTTTTATATTCTTCATATAGTTCATCTCTTATTTGATTCTGTTTTTGGATTTCCTTTTTGTTATTTTCCACTTTATTAGCAGTGTCCTTCATTCTTTCCATCATTTCTTTCATTGTTTTCAACATGTGTATTCTAAATTCCCTTTCTGTCATTCCTAACTTGTCTTTATAGGTGGAGTCATCTGCAGTAGCTACATCATGGTCCCCTGGCGGGGTTGTTCTGGACTGGTTCTTCATGTTGCCTGGAGTTTTCTGCTGATTCTTCCTCATGAGTGATTTCTTGTATCTGTTTCCTTGCCCTAATTTTCCTTTCACTTCCTCTTGCTCTTTAAGTTCTCGTGCCTGTGGACTAAGGGTTACAGGACCAGAAGGGTGAGAAGGTTTAAGGACCAGAAGGGTGAGAAGGTTGAAGAGCAAAAAAGGGATGAAAGAAAGGAGGACCGAGTGATAAGAAAAATAGAGAAAGGAGAGGGGGTGGGTAAAAGGAATATTGACAAAAAGAAGAGAGGCACAGAAAGAGGGAGACAGAGCAATATAGGTGTACAGTAGGGTAGTTTGACACAACCTTAAAAAAAAAAAACCCACCTTCTGGGGGTGCCCAGTTGGGTGATTCCCTTGAGGTCAGCAGCTCTTTGCTAACCTGATCAGACACAGTACCCCACCTCCACCAAGTAGAGAGGAAAGACAAAAATGCTATAAATCAAACCAAAGAAGCAAACAGAAAACTTTACGGGATAAAACTGGGTGAAAAACCAAATAATAGCAGTAGAAACACTAGCAAAAATGAAGTTCTAGTTATTGAAAAAGGCAGCAATGGGAAATTATAACTGAACTAGAAAAATTGAGAAAGAAAAAGGATCTGTATGGAAAAGGTTGAAATTAAAAAACAAAACAACATCGGGCGGCGCCTGTGGCTCAGTGAGTGGGGCGCCGGCCCCATATGCCGAGGGTGGGGGGTTCAGACCCAGCCTCGGCCAAACTGCAACCAAAAAATAGCCGGGCGTTGTGGCGGGCGCCTGTAGTCCCGGCTGCTGGGGAGGCTGAGGCAAGAGAATTGCGTAAGCCCAGGAGTTGGAGGTTGCTGTGAGCTGTGTGACGCCATGGCACTCTACCGAGGGCGGTACAGTGAGACTCTGTCTCTACAAAAAAAAAAAAAAAAAAAAAAAAAACAACATCAACAACATCAAAATAAACAAAAAACAACCAAACCAAAAAAAAAAAAAAAACCACAACCAAAAACAAAGCATTATGTATATGTTATTGAATATTGTCTGGGCAACATGTGGTCTTCTGGGGTATGAGATGTTAATCACAGTTCTGATACGACTGGAGGCTGCTGATTTCTCAAACCCCAGCAGGTAGACACCTAAATCTCTCTTCAGCCCACTTAAAAGGCACTTTGAACTTGTAAACTTGCTGAGCAGAAGCTTTCCCAGGAAAGTGCTTGTCACTGGAATCACTGCTGAAGTGGCTATCCACTTACCCAGTGTGCCAAAACCAGTCTCACTCTGCCCCTGAGGGTTAGGGCTGCAAGGCGGCTCAGACCCCACCCTTAGGCTACTTGGTCGCTGGGTTACCAGCTCCCACCCAATTCTAGCTTTGCAACCCTGAGGGCGGAGCTTGCCGGGGCAGATCGCTTACAATGGCTCCCTGTGATCCACAGCCAAACACTATTAGCTCCGTCTGGCTCAGCGGCTCAGACTGGGGCCCTAGACAACAGCCAAAGTTCTCCACACTCCCACTCAGGCTCTCCCCAAGGCAGTTCAACTGAGTGCTGAGTCCAAAGACACCAAACAGTTCACAGGTAAGGCCTTTCTGGTTTGCAGTCTTGCTGCTACTGAACTTACAGTTGTGGGTGGGTTTAGACCGATTGAACACAAACAACCACTTGCCGTTTTTCCACTGTTTTAGTCCTCCTCTTCGGGTCCAGAAGCCTTTCGCTGACTCCCTGTATCCTCACAGGGGTGATGATAGGCAGATTCCACCAGCCAGAGATGCCTGGAGTCCTATCTCCCCAGACTCACGGTGCCCAGGTGCAAGGAAGCTGTTACTCGGCCGCCATCTTGCTCTGCCTTGCTATTTGTATTCAGTGAACCAATATGAAATTATTTTCTCTAGAGCAGGTCTCGGCGCCCACGACTCCTCCTCAGACTGCAGCGTAGGCTCGCGCGCAATGCTGGTCTCCAGGGTTCCCCTCGGCATGGGCTGTGAAGCTACCAACGTGTCTCGTGTGGAGCCAAGGCCTGAGCACGCCCCCCATGATTAATATTCTTAAAGGGCCTAAAAATTATAATTTTTACATCACCTTCAAGGAAATTGATAACACAGCCACAGAGGTATACAGGGATACCATTAGGATTGAAAATGTTCATAATGCATCCTATGGATGGTTAATTTTATAAGTCAACTTGATTGGACCACCCAGACATTTCCCTGAATATTACTCTGGGTTGTGTCTGTGAGTATTTCTAAATGTGATTTGCGTTTGAATTAGTATACAGTAAAGCAGACTCCCATTCCTAATGTGGGTGTGCTTTACCTAATCAACTGAAGACCTATATAGAACACAAAGCCTAAGTAAGAGGAAAGGGAAATCTTTATGCCTGAATGCTTAACCTGGAACTTTGGATTTTTCCAGCCTTCATTTTCAGACAAAAACCTTAATACCTTTTTGGTCTCAAGGCCACTTGCTTCAGACAAACTTTTACCCTTGACTCTTCTAGTTCTCAGGCCTCTGGACTTGAGCTGAAACATCAGCTCTCCTAGGTTGCCAACTTGTTAACTGCAGATCGTAGGACTTCTTAGTCTCCATAATTTTGTAAGCTGATTCTTTCAGATATATGCACTATGTAAATATACATATACATAATATATATACACTATATATAAAATATATACTCTACATACATGTTTATAGACATATATACTATATACGCATATATGTATTATTGATTCTGCTTCTCTGGAGAACCCTAACTAATACACATGTTAATTTTGTGCTGTTCTGCCAGACCACAATTCTTATGATAGCTTATGAATAAATATTCCTGTCAATCTTTTAATTATATTATTGGTAGTGTAATGATATCACAAGGATAATTAAGGTTCTTGTACACGGTAGGGGGATGGTGGATGCGTAGAGCTCAGAAAGGGAAGGAGGGAGGGGGTGAGGGGGACAGGGGTATGGAACACCTTTTGGGGGCGGGACACAATTATAAGAGGGCCCTTATCTAACAAAAGCAATTAATGTAACCTGGTTCTGTGTACCCTCAATGAATCCCCAACAATAAAAAAAAAAGTATTTTTCACTAAAATAACATTTACAATAGCCTACAATTTTTGTAGGCTTCCCTTCCCTTCCCTTCTTGGTCTTCCCTAGAAGTTTTAATCTATAGGAGTGTTATGTAATTGTAACAGATCAAGTTTTTCTCATGCTTTGAAAAACTCTTGTGGAAAAACCTGGACAAGTCAGACACTTATCTCCCCATTAACTTTTACCACCTTGGTTGATCTTAAACTCTATTTGTGCCTCAGAGTAATCAAATTGATGTTGACTGTGATCATTCTTATCCTTTTTTGGTAATAACATTTTTACAGGGATCAAATCAGGGAAGAGATACAGAAAATGCTTTGAAAGAAAGGCAGTATACAATATTTGTATAATTTTACTGTGTCTAATTAGTTTCATATTATTAATATTTTAGTATTGACTAAAATCTTTTTTTAATGACAATAGAGAGAAAAAATGTAGTACCTTGCTGAACTACAATGAAATTTACAAATCAGAAGAAAATTTGAGCCTACTGAAAGTATATACAGCACAAAAAAATCACAAGATCATTTTGTGTTTAATTTATAGGACAGTTTGGGATGAGAAGTAAACCTGTTATATTCATGAAGCAGATGAGCTGCTAAATTAATTTCATGTAATCAAAACTGATACATATTCCATGTCAATAAACAAACCGTCCATTGTTTATTGACATGGAAAGACACTCCACCTTTATATAAATAGACTACCCTACAGATACTTATAAATATGATTTTCATGTAATAACAGCAAAGAAAAGCCTGCCTCACAGGGACAGATCATATTGCTTGAAATTGCCAAGAATTTTGAAGACCAGTGCCAGGTATAACATAAATGCCTAGTTAGTATTTGTAGACTGATTGGGGTAGAAAAGCATTTATGTGTAAATAAGACTATTGAATATAAGAACATGGAGATAATTCTTTCACTCAGCATTTCAATACCATGTCATTTGGAGCCTGAAACACAAGTGAATAGAGAACTTGGAGAATTTCCAGACAAAAGCAATGAAAATGATTAAAGAGTTAGAAAATGGGGTCTATAAATCATGACTACAGGAATTGGGAGTCTTTAAACTGAAAGAAAAAGTTCCATGAATGCACTAATTTATGTATCTGAAGCTTAGAGATGGTGAGATTTGCTATGACCTATACATACAGTTGTGCATGGGAAAGAAATTCTGAAGCGACAAAGATATTTTCAAAGTGTTACTATTATTTCTGTAAATAGTCACTTGTCTTGTGGTTTTCAGCGCCCTCAACAGGAGCCTTGGGACAAGCAGAGTGTGCACCAGTTCAACTCACCAGCATTTTCTCAGGTGCCACTGAGAGCCAGGCACTTCATTAGGCATCGTGGAGAGAAAGGAGTAGGGCATAATCTCCAACCTCCGGGATTGTGGGGTTCATTTGGGGAGACCAACATTTAAAGAGAGCTGTAGGATGTCTGGAAATCTGCTATAGTCAAAGAGCATGCAAAGTAGTACAAGGGTATCCAACCTTTTTCTTTTCCGCCACACATCGAAAGAAGAGTTGTCTTGAGCCACAGATTAAATACACAAATACTAAGGAAAGCTGACAAGCAAATAAAAATGCCACAGGTAAGTAAAACAGACCTCAGATAACCTGCACATGGCCTAGGCCACACAGGCTGAACATCCTGTAGGAAGAACACAATGAAGTTTACTGGAAAGAAGGTTGGGGTCAGGGAGGTGCTGCACTGGAGTCTTAGAGCTGTGAATGCCCTTGTGGGGCAGAAGCAGGAAGGAAGGTGGTGTGATACTCTGTGCAGAAGAGCAAGTGCAGAACATCCTGGGGAGAGATGGTAAGAGCCTGAACCGATCCAGGTAGGACGGAGCAGATATGAGAAATGCTATCATGCCTACTTTGCAGGTGAAGAAACAGGTTCAAAGAGCGCCGTAGTTTGTAAAAGGTTAGCAGTAGTTAATGCCAATGCTGAGACTTAAGTGTCTAAGAATGGAAAAGCAAGTATCCAATGTACTCAATACTATTAAGAAGCCAATAGAGAAACAACCACATGCACAGAGAAGACATGAAACGTAAGTGTGTTCAGGTAAAGGGGGGAGGGAGAGGGCCGAGAGGGGAGAGAAACAGGCTGGTAAACTCGCACCTAATGTGCACAAGGTGAGGGTATACAGCAAGCCTCCTGGGTGGAGGGCTCAACCACAACTTGAACTTTACCTTAGAAATGCAAACAATGTAACAATCATTTGTAACCTTATATTAATCTGAAATTTGAACAAAAAGAAAAGAAAGATTTTCTACAAATCCTTTTCACTCACTTAGCCATCCTAACATGCCATGGTTTATCAGATAAACACTTTTTCCCATTAGACCTGAGGTTGTTATCAATAGAAAATCCATCTTACTAGGTGATTTGATGGGGGTGGGACAGGGGAAATGTTGTCACAGTCACACGCACACATGCACACACAAACGAGTTATTTGTAAATACAAAAGAAGTTAATTTCTCCAAACAGTCATTTAACAGAAACAAAGCCTCTTATATTTCTGTGTTCTGTTCCACCCCCTCATAGTGAAGATAAAACATACTGAAATTAAATCATTTTCGATTGTTGTTTTAAATTAAAATAAAATGCGTCATCATACTTGTGCTGTTAGGAAGTACTTTTGTTATTGCCCCGCTGCAGCCTCCTGGCATTTCTTTTCCTTGTGTTTTAAACAGAACCCTTTCATGGGTTTTGAGTCAATGAACAACACAACAACAACAACGACAAAAAAAGTTCTGGATCAATACACACAAAAAATGGGGAGAGAAGCAGTTTGTTGGAGTCCAGACAAATAACAGGAGTCAGTATATTGAGGGGTTGGTGATTTAATTTATTTCATTCATTTATTATTTTTTCCTAAAAAATCTGAACCTGACTAGCAAAATTACTTCTGAATTTCTGGTTTTAAGAATCTAGTATTATTTAAATCTCAATTTTCTGTCTCCATAATTGACTGAAATGAAGAAAAAAGTATTCTCATTCTTTTTGTTTTGACATTTCAGAGGAATGAATAAAATTTACAGAAAATAAATATGGGGGAAAGTAAAACAATTCTTCAAGACATTCTGTTGTGTCTTAGAAGGTTGTCAGACAACCTCCCAGTTAAAGAAGTTGTTCTAGAAAACTTCATACCGATATCCCCACAAGAGCACGTTTTCAAAATGTCCTTCTTTTATCCTGACACACCACCAGACGTTGCCTTAAAAATCCCGTGTAGTACACCCAAGTGGCTTAATTGTAATTAGATCTGATTTGTGGGTAGAGGTGCAAGAACAAGAAAGCTGCCCTGTTGTCTTGCAGAGTTCTGCAGTACTGAGGAAGCTCAACTGAGCCTGGGATCCTACCTGCTTGCAATTACCTCTAGGCAGTTGCCTGCAGGAAGACACCAGAAAGTCACTGAAAAGCAGGGCAATTTCTTAGCCATTGCTTTATAAGGATCCGGCTGCCCTGATATGATTTAGACCATGAACTCTGTAACCTAAAATGTTCTCAGAAGGTATTAGTCTCACGGCCCCTGCACCTTTCAGGGAACTCCTGAGTTATTTTCCTTAAAAAGAATGAATGCATCTAAAAGCTAATAGTTCAGAGCTTTAGTACTTCTCTGAACTCTTGAACACATGTCAAACTAACCTGAAAAATTGAAAGAGTCTATCTCATCATATTAGTGAGCACTGATCAGGCTGGCACTGCTGAGGAGGGCAGTGGAGCTAAGAGAAGGCACAAGCTGATCTCTGCAGGGATGGGTCTCCCGGGGAAAGGCCTGGAGGTAGAAGCCCGTCTCACCTGCAGCTGTCACTGCAGAAAGCAGAGAAGCAGTAAGAGTTCACATCCTAAAGACAACGGCTCAGGTTAAAGTGAAAGAGACGCAGTGGAACAGGCCATCTAAGTAAGGAGATCTCAGACCTGGACAGACGAGAGAGCAAGATGAGGAGGCATGTTTGGCAAACGCATCAACAGTATCTACCACCCTGGTTAGTGTAATGGGTACAAGTGATACCGGAATTTCATCTTCGGGGGTCCTTGGTCTCTGTGATTAGAAAACTGAATTCATGGACCACAAATCAGTGGTAAGATAAAATTTATTTTACAGAAAAGAATACAAAAACACCAAAGCTTCTAGCAGAGAGGAAAAATCCAAGTTGGGGGAACAAAGCTCTCTCTGGGCTCTTTGTCCAGGGGTATATCTAGTCGCATGGGTTCCTTGAAGTTATATGAGGCCAGGAAATGAATGCATACAGTCCCTTCTGCTGGAGCAAGGTGAATGGATGTATTAATGAATGGACACAGTCCAGTCATAGAATTGAAGCCTAGGGAACTTACATGAAATTGACCTAGGCATAGGAAATGGGAGTTCCCTGTTCATTCATAAGTGCAAGGGGAGGGACACCCAGGCGCCGGTGTCCAGCCCCTCTGACTACTAGAGCCTTTGGCGGAGTGGGGGTAGTGGGGAGGTCTGCCTACCCTCCACCAGGCTGGTTCCTCTGCCGGCTGCCCCAGCACCACACAATAACACCACCCAGGTGGAGGTGGCAGGTCCTCCAGCTCAGCTTGTTTGAGCTGGCTGGGACTCCACCTGTCCGGTATCAGAAGGACCAGCTTTATTTAAAGTCCATGTATGGAACCTTTCACCTCTCAGGGCCGAGTTTCTGAGTTCACCTCGGGTGGTGCACACCCAAGCAGAGGTATGGGCCCAGGACTCCCTCGGGCTATGTTCTTTCATGGAGGAACAGGGACCAAGGGACTATCTCAAGCATACTCATCCTGCCTCTCAGAGAAATTGGTATTGGTGGGATTTCAGCCATGTGGCCTGGGGCTGGGGAAAAACAAAGGGAACAGACACAAGGAAAACTGATGGGGTCCCTGCCACAGGTCCATCCAACTCATTCTTGGCCAGGCAGGTGGTTTCTAAGGATCAGGAAAAGGAGTCAGATGATACCTTTGGGTGGAGCTGAAATTGTAGCAACTGCCAGAGTAATGGTGGTGCAAGAAGGTACCGAAATAAGTAAGAGGGATATTCTGGGGGGAGGGAAGCAGTGGATTTCTATACACAGGGCTGCTGAGGGGACCAGTTGTTTGGCCTGTAATAAACACAGCTATGAATGAATTTCTCTCAGGTCAGGCTGATATGTTTGCTCTTGCCATCAATCTTTAAATCTCGGAGACATGAATGGAAACAGAAATGAACAGCATTCTCCAAACCAGGATATACCAGGTACAATAAGTGGCCTCAGGTTGTCTCAGGATCCAGAAGATTTCCTTGATGGACAGAGCATGGGGAATGATGTTGCTGGTGGGAAGGACCCCGTGAAGGGGCCAGCCTGAGTTTTATTAATGACTGTTATGGAGGATGCTCACATCCATCAGGGCAGGCTGGATTATGGTGCAGTTAAACCTACACCAAAATCTGAGAGGCTTAAAAGAACAAGGGTCCGTGTCTCACTCAGGCTGTATGTCCTGTGTCAGCTGGGGTTTGACAGAAGGCCCTGTCCTTTCACTCAGGGACCCCGACCAAGGGAGATTTCATCTGTGCACTGCCACCTTTTCTCTGTCAGAAGTAGAAGAAAGTGGCAAATGATGAACCAGCCCTTAAAGATGCAGCCCATAAGTGATGTTCGTCATTTCTGCTCACATTTCATTGATCACAGCAAGTCATGTAGCCCCAGCCTAAGGGAGCAATGAAGTGCAATATGTTCATTTCCCCAAAAGAAGGACTAAAAATACTTCATGAACAGCACTGACGACTACCAAATGCATCTTTATTAAGACAGCATCACGGCCTTGGTGGGGATAGTCTGAAATGATGGTGTGTCTGGACAGTTCACCAATAGGTGGGCACAGGCCGTAACTCAGCATTATCGCCCCCTGTCCGTGACCTCAGACTGCTTTTTGACCTGGGGATAGGTTTTAGGTATCAACTTCTGTGATAGATCATATAAGGTACCCCTAAAAATGTCTACAACATAACCCACAGAATCTGTGAACATTTTACCTTGCATAGCAAAAGGGACTTTGCAGGGGTAATAAAGCTAAGAATCTTGAGTTAGGGAGTGTGTCCTGGATTATCCAATGTAATCACAAGGGCCCTGCCAAGAAGGAGATGTGATGGCAGAGCCAGAATAAGAATGATATTTGAAGTTGCTGCGCAATGATCTTTGAAGGCCGAGGAAATAGTTAGAAGCCAAAGAATGCAGGTAGTTTTTAGAGGCTGGAAAAGGCAAGGGAGTCCATTCTCAAACCGAGCCTCCAGGAAGAACGTAGTCCTGCCAGTATCTTGAGAGCATTTCAAACGTCTGATTTCCAGAATTGTCATTTGTTCCAGTAGCAAATGAAAACAATACCATGTCTCAGAAAATGTGATCTATAACGTAGCAACTCAGATGACAGAGTTTGGAATGGGCAAGGATGGCCGACAGGAAGCATTGCTGCCAAGTTGCAAAGCTGTGGTGTTTGTACATGATGAGTATGAATTCTATTCCCAGCACTCAACCCCATCCACCAGGAAGAGCAGGCAGCACCAACTCCAAGGTTACCTCCAATAAAACAAGTTTTTATGTTTGAAAGGAATAAAAGACTGTTCATGCATGTAAGAAGAGACTCCCAAGCATACAAGAAAACATGAGTTTCTCTTGCTTTCTGTCCTTCTAAACTTCCCCCCTTTGCACTTTCTCCTCTCTCTCAACCTCAACTTCTTTGGCATTTACTTGAACCGAGCAGCAGAAGCCAAAGCTAAGCAGGGTGCTGCCATTTCTCCAACACCTTTCAGCTGCAGAGCATTACACACTTTTAGCAGTAGAAGGATCTTTAAACAGTGGTAGGTCCAACCACACAACCAAAACTTGAATCTGTCTCAAGGATAATAGCCAAACAGCTCTGGTGAGGGAGAATACACTGTCTCAAGATAGCATTTCCCATCTTAGAACAACTGGAAAAATTTTAGATTAGTATAAGTAAAAACTAATTTACTCTCCTCACACTTACTACTCATAGGTTCTTTTCCATCCCTAGAAATGGCTAAGAAATGGCTAGAATAGGTCTAATCGTCTAATCGCATTTTTAAATGATGAGCCCTGGAAAATTTAAAGACACTTGTGAAGTTTTAGAACAAAATGGTTTTCCCTTTCAAACAATATCTAAAACATACAGCGGCTTAGCAGGACTCTCTCCTTCGGATCTGTTTATTTTTATGTTACAATAATGAGATGCTTTTGATAATGTAGGTGAAAGAAAACTGAGTCCCAGACAGCTCCCAGATATTTTACATTCCTATAAAAATTATTATCATGCAGATTACAGGGTAATGAAGGGAGAGGAGAACACAGACCCTGGGAAACATGAAGCGTGGTGCATCCCAGGAAAGAAGCAGGTCAGCATTGTCCCCGGCTTGCTGCTCCATTGTATGTCTGAGTTGGACAAACCACCTTCCAAAAACATCTTCTCGAATGAATTAGCCCCACTGGGTTTAAGGGGCAATCCTGGGGGGACTTTTGATTTTTTTCTTTTGAGATAGGGCCTCACTCTGTCACCAGACTGGAGTGCAGTGGTATGATCCCACCTCACTGCAGCCTCAAACTCCTGGGCTCAAGTGATCCACCCCAACTCAGGCTACCAAGTAGCTAGGACTACAGGTATGTGCCACCATGCCTGGCTAATTTCTTTGTTTAATTTTTTGTAGAGACAGGCTAATGTCTTTGCTTAATTTTTTGTAGAGACTATGTTGCCAGGCTGGTGACAGCCCCATTGTTAGCTCATATGCAATGACAAATTAGCCAAAAGATTTTGAAGCAACTGGCATTTCTTTTTTCTTTTAGAATTAATTGACTGAAGCCTATCTACTCCATGTGCTTCCCAACAAAATCCATTCCAGACCTCCCTCTGCTCCACCAGGTATCTCAGGAGGCAAACCCCTCATGGCAGCAGCACTCAAGATCCTATGCCCCCTGGTTTCTGGTTGGGTTTGGCCAATGAAAGACACTTGCCAAAGTCAATAAAGTGAGAGGAGAAGAGAATAAGTTATGCACTCTCCCTGCTTAGGCAAATCGATTCTGACAGATGCTGTGATAGGTACAACCCAGTGCCTCTCCTATGGCTTCAGTTAGCTTCTGGTTCTCATAACTCAAATTCTTCTCCCCACCCCTCAGGTCTCACGATGATAAGATTTCCTCTTGCTGCTCTTCTGTGAAGACTTCAACATCATTATCAGTTCCCTGAAACCTGCCCACACTTTTGTAAATAGCTCTTTCGATGACTTCTCTTTAAAATCCCAGTTGAATGGGCCTTCTGCTCCTTGTCAGGATCCTAGCTAGTTGATTGGTCATCCTGCTTGCCCTCTTGCCTCCCCCCAAAAAGATTAATTTAAAATACCAGTCACATCATGTTATTTCTTTTCTCAAAGGCTTCCAGTGCCTTCCATCCCACCAAGATGCTTTATAATGACTTATATGGCCTCTATCGCAAACATTTGGAACAAACCATAGTTTTTATAAAACAAAATGCAACCAAACCTAAATAAACAATTTCAACAAATATTAATATAATAACCTATTTGAAGGATTAAAGGAAAATAGTTATCATAAAATAATGTAAATTTCATGTTCAAAATACTCAGGCATGATTACACCAGAAGACAACACGAAGTGGTCAGAGGGTTATACCTAAATGTAGAACCACCAAAACCAAATACAGATATATTAAGCTGGCAACTCAGATAAGACAAATGGATTGTCATCAGTGACATGATTTTCCAAAATGGTTGTACCAGTTAACAGTTTCTTGCCTTTCAGCTCCCAATTGACCCTTTGCTTCCTATTCCATGAAAATGGAGCTGAGTCCTTTAAATATGTTTCCTTCACATAATGTCGTGTGAAGTTTCTTGTCAGACTGGCAGAGCCAAAAACATACAGGCCTTTCACCTATACATAATGTTAAGCTTTGTCAGTAAAGGGTGCAGGAGGTAAGGGATTTCCTTTCTGGTTTCAATGTGCTATTTTCTGTAGGACCTGTAGTGAACTTGGTTTTATAGCTAACAGTTCTTGCAGCATGGGCAGCTTCTTCCGTGCCAACCTCCTGGACCCAGTCAGACTTGTGTGCCTCCTCTGGATTCCTGCAATGAACAGTGGTCAGCAGCTTCTGGCAGCCAATAGTTCCTCCAGTACACCCCTCACTCTGTTGTATCACACGGTGCCTCTGAGAGACACTTCCCAATGCACGACTTTCCCCAGCACCTTATTTTCGGACATATCCCAAGTAGAGGGCATGGATTTTCAGAAAATTCTGCCAGTGCAGAACCATAGCAACTCCTTACCATCCAGTCAGCCATGGTCAGGCTGTTTCCAGCAAGTACTGGCTCTCAGCGCTCATCCAATCAAGGTGGGTGGTTTTTCCAGTATGTTCTCCCTCAGCCCTAGGGCTGGTGCTGATCTTTGTTTGCCACTCCTATATTTCTTCTTTTTTAGAATTTCTTCTTACTAATCAAGCCTTCGTTATTCTAATTCCATTTTATAGTAAATAATGCTTTACCTTAAACTTTCCTTGTTTAAATTACTACATGGTTTCTCTCTCTTGCTCACACCTTGACTAATACAATAGTGAACAACTCAAAGTTTCTGAAAAAAAAAAAACAAAAACTCTTTCTTTTATGTTACATAGCAGTTGCATTCCTACAACATTCTGTGATTTTAAAAGAGTGCAAAAGAAAAATTACTTTGTGGTTATGTGCAAAATGGAGTTAAGTTCTAGTAGATTCAGAAAATTATGAACAGTTTTTCACCTATGTTCAGAAATGCCATGTACACATGGATAGACTGCCCATGGCTCCACCATGCCCAGAAGATACCTGTCAATGATGCTTCTAAAGATTCTGCAGTCCATTCTTGAGATACTTTACTAAGAAGAATATGTTCCAGCTCCATCCATGTAAACATGAAAGAGGTAAAGTCTCCATCTTTATTTGCCCTACTATGAAACTAATTTATGGCTTTCATATGAAAGCTATAACCCAGTTATAACCTACGAATATAGGGGAGGGGAAGAGGGAGGAGAGGGAGGGGGGAGGATGGGCAGAGGGAGGGTGATTGGTGGAATTACACCTGCGGTGCATCTTACAAGGGTATATGTGAAACTTAGTAAATGTAGAATATAAATGTCTTAACACAATAACTAAGAAATTGCCAGGAAGGCTATGTTAACCAGTGTGATGAAAATGTGTCAAATGGTCTGTAAAACCAGTGTATGGTGCCCCATGATCACATAGTACACAGCTATGATTTAATAATAAAAAAATAATAATAAAAAGAAAAAAAAAAGAAACTGGAGTTCTAGCAGCCATCTCAGATGGATGACTTGCTTTTGCTCTTGATGACAATAAAGATGGTCACTAAAAAAAAAAAAAAAAAAACATTCTGCAGTCTACATCCTACACAATTAATTATATGTAGCATCTCTGTACTACACCAATATTCATCCATATATTTGAAAGTTATGTGAGACATAGGATAGTAAAGATATACAGAGTGTCCGTGAAGTTCATGTGCAATTTACTATGTTAAACTCACCCTGTGTAACTTCACCATTCAGGACAGTATATCCACCTATTCTCTGCCAGTTACACACCCCAATAGTCCAGACAACCAAAATCACCCCTGCAAATTTATAAATTGCCAATCCAGGAACAACAGCCCATCAATATCTTTCTTTAAATTTTTATTTATTTGGTTTTTTGTATAAAAGTAATTATCTCTGGTAGCATGTTTTAATTTCTTGCTTTTTATTTTTTGTATCTCTGGTGTAGGTTTTTTTATTAGAGGTTACTGTGAGGCTCGCAAAAAAAACTATAACCAATTATTTTAAGCATAAGACAAGTTAACTCTACTTCCAAAAAACAAACTAGCAAAGGGAATTCTGAAACTCTACAATTTAACCCCATCCTCCACCCTTGTCACTTCTTGACTTTTTGTTGTTTCCATGTATATCTCTGTATACTATCTCTCTCTCTCTCTCTCAAAAAGTCATTGTGGTTAGTGTTTCTGATCTTTATCTTTAATCTCCCTACTCAAAATATAAGTGAGTTAGACACTGCAATTACCTGGATAGAGTTTCTGTATCTGTGCACTTTCTACGACTGGCGAGTTGTGTGCCTTCAGATGATTTCTTACTGTTCCTTAATGACCTTCTCTTTCAGATTGAAAGAACTTTTAGCATTTCTTGTGGGACAGAAGAAATGTTGATCATCTGTTGATGAAATGTTGATCACTTTCATCTGAGAAAGTCTTTATTTCTTTCATGTTTGAAGAATATTTTTGCCAGGTATAATATCCTAGAGTTAAGGTTATTTCCCTTCAGCCCTTTGCTTATGTCATGCCACTCCCTTTGGCCTATAAAGTATCTACTGACAGTCTGCTGCCAGACACAGTGGAGCTCACTTACATGTTGTTTGTTTCTTTTTCTTCACCTTTTCTTTATCCATGACCTTTGGGAGCTTATTAAATGCCGTCAGGTAGACCTGTTTGAGTTAAATCTGCTTGGTGTTCTTGACTTTGCACCTGAAAAATTGATAGCTTTCTCTAGGTTTGGAATGTTCTCCATTGTTATTTCTTTGAATGAAACTTCTACCTCAATTTCTCTCTCTCTACCACCTCAATAACTCTTAGATTTATCCTTTTAAGGCTATTTTCCGGATCTTGTAGGTGGGCTTCATTCTTTATTATTTTTTCTTTTTCTTTGTATTTTCAGAGAGCCTCTCTTCAAGCTCACTAATTATTTCTTCTGCTTAATCAGTCTAATACATTTCTCAATTTGTCAATTGAATTTTTCAGCTCCAGAATTTCTGCTTGATTTTTTTAATATATATTTCAATCTTCTTTGTTAAATTTCTCTTCTGAATTCCTTCTCTATGTGGTCTTGAAGTTTGTGGAGCTTCCTTAAAGCAGCTGTTTAGAATTATTTCTGTGAAAGGGCATACACCTCCATTGCTCTGGGATATGTCTGGTGCCTTATTTAGTTCATTTGATGAGGTCATGTTTTCCTGGATGGTCTTGATGCTTGTGGATGTTTGTCAGTGTTTCAGCATTGAAAAGGAGTTAGGCATTTATTCTTTGCAATTTGGGCTTGTTTGAATTCATTCTTGAGGAAGCTTTCTAGATGTGCAAAGGGAATTGAGTGTCATGATCTAAGTTTTTGGACATTGCAGCTGTATCAATACAGGGTGTGCCCAAAGCCCAGAAATGTTGTGACTCTTACAGACTCTTCATGGTACCGCCTTGGTAGACTTGGGTAAGATACAGGAGAATTCCCTTGATTGACAGGCAAAGTCTCTCACTCTCTGTGCTAGGCCGCTGGAGTTGGGGAGGAGTGATATGGTCACTCCCTCATGCCCATAAGTGTCAGGTCACCCCTGAAGCCAGCTCAGTCTCATCCAAAGCCCATGGTAACTATTTCTTTGCTACATGTGATGGTTAGTCAAAGCCCAAGGGATCTTTATTCAGCAGGTAATGAGTTCTGCCCAGACTTGGTCCTTCCTTTGAGGGCAGCAGTTTTCATCTGGTCCATGGTGGGTCTAGAGATGCCACCGGAAGCTAAGGCCTGAACTCAAGGACCTCCGCAGTCTGCTTGGTATTTTCTTTTTCTGCAATTGAGCTGTTACCCAAGATGCAAAACCAAGTCCTCTGAACTCTTCTGCTTCCTTAAGCCAAGGAGAAGACAACTTTCCCTGAGCTGCACTGCCTGGAGTTGGGGGAAAGCTGAAACAGGCATTTGCTGCAGGTATCTCACTGCATCAAGTGCACCCCAAGTCCACTGTCTCCAAGCCAGCACAGCTGCACAAATTGCCCTTAGACTGTCATTTTTGTAGCCTGACTGCCTTATCAATTTATTATAGGCCCCAGGCTGCTTTTTGTTAGCCAGTAGTGGGATAGCAATAACTCAAATTTCTACCACCAGGATGAAAGATTTCCCTTGGTCAGGCTGGTCTAAATACTCCCTCCATGAAAGATTTCCCTTGGTCAGGCTGGTCTAAATACTCCCTCCATGGTCACTGGCAGAATTCTACCCTGTGCTGTGTTTCCCTATGACAGGGCAGCCCTGAGTACCAGTGCAAAGTCCCACAATCACTTCAGTCTCCTTCTCACAGACACATAAATTCTTTCTCCACTCTACAAGCCAGCAGCACTGCTAGTGGTGTAGGAAATGCAAGTTTGTCTTTTCTGCCTTCTTCCAGGCCTCTTCTTCAAGGCCTCATTTCTTTATATACTGTGAAAAACAGGTACTCATCTGATTTTTGGTTCTTCTGAAAGTGCTTCCTTACATGAACAGTTGTCAGAATTGGCATTCACATGGAGGGAGGATCACTGGAATTTTCTAGGAAGCCATTTTGTTCCACCTCCTACTGGCTCTTTCCCTTTTTTTTTTTTTTTTTTTTTTTGTAATAACACTCAACATGAGACATATCCTCCTAATATATTTTTAAGTGAATACCGTATTATTAACTACAAGCACAAGTTGTACCACAGATTTCTATAATTCTTTTGACCTCATCTTTTGAGCTCTCATTCTTGCTCCAATCACACCAGTCTTCTTTGTTTTATTTATTTATTTATTTAGACAGAGTCTCATTCTGTTGCCCAGGCTAGGGTGCCATGGCCTCTACCTAGCTCATAGCAACCTCAAACTCCTAGGCTCAGGTGATCCTTCTAGCTCAGCCTCCTGAGTAGCTGAGTCTACAGGCACCTGCCACAGTACCTAGCCAGTATTTCTATTTTTAGTAGGAATGTGTCTTGCTCTTGCTCAGGCTGGTCTTGAACTCCTGAGTTCAGGGAATCCTCCTACCTTGGCCTCCCAGAATGCTAGGAGTACAGGCATGAGTCACTGTGGCTGGCTTTCTTTGTATTCTTTAAACCATCCATGATTTTCTGTTTCCTCAGCCTTTGCAACTTAATGTTTCTCTGCATAAAACGGTTTTAGCCTTAATTATCCCCAAACTCTCCTATACATCTTTCAGCCCCCTACTCAAATGTCGCCTTATCAAAGAGCCCTTTCCTGGCCACCCTATTTAAGAATCTGACACCCATCACAGCCCTTCTTATTTGATTTCTCTTAACATCATGATCACTGTCCATAGCAATATAAATATTTGACTTAGCTATTTGTTTTATGTGTCCCTCCTGTGGCAATTAAACTTCATGGGGTTTTACCTCTTTTACTCACTATCATCTCCAGCACCCATAGTACCAAGCTTATTCTAGGCACCCAATAATTATTTGTGCAATGAATACTGTATGTTCACAATTTCACTCAGAATACCACATGCTCAGTAATACCCTCTTCAATGCGGGTATTATCCAAGTCAATGAATTCAATCACTTTGCTTTCCCTATCTTCCTTCCTACCCAAAACTTGATTTGCACAGCCCCAAAGAAAACAAAATCACAAAGTCATAAGGTTTTATTTTAAAATATTAGATCACATTGACTTTTTTGTATGAGGGGAGGAATGCACTATCATCTTCAGATGAGAAGGTATGTGTTCTCATTAAGTTGATTTTAGTTAAGTGTGCCCTCTGTATAGGTTTGGATTATACAAAGGTAAGGATAGAAACTGGTCCAAGCATGACACAAGGCATTTGACTTGTGCTATTATACTTAATCTGTAAAGCCATTTTGAAAAATAGAGAAAATTAAAACTATTTCATGTAAGGGAAAACTAAGGCTTTTGTGATATTAAGTAAATAGAGTAGAATTCAAAACCACATCTGTCTGATTCCAGTATCTATGGCCATGTTACCACATCACTGGAATGAGGCAATGAAATATGTTAGACACAAATGCAATTTTTCAAGAATTTGGGCATCATCTTAAAGGTTGTAATTTCTAGAGAAACAGCTTGCTTTATTTCTTTTTTTTAAATTTCAAATTAACATGAGGGTACATTTTGATTAACATGAGGATATGTATTTCTAAGAATATTTATTCCATGTCATTTATGAGTAATAAGTAGAAACAATTAAGAAATAATATCAACTCTTCTTTATCTTTTGGTGAATTATATAAGATTTGGGCTTATCCATGGCAAACTTGTATCTAAAGTCACTTCATTAACCAGTCACCTATTCTGCCTAAAAATTTGCTTTGTTGATATTATTGACAATTTGTATTCTGACTACTTAATTACTCTGTCCTAATATAATCAATCTCTTTTTTCTTAATAAGGCCAAGGCAAAATTGTAAGACAGGCAAATGCTTCTGTGCTCTCCTACCACTTAATTTTTAGAATTTGGCTGGAGGACAACAGAAAAACAAAGGGAAGATAGACTGTAAGGAAAGCTGCCTACTGAGCAGTAGGTCTGAGCCCTGAAGGTAGGAGGCCATCATCCAGGTAGACCAATATTCACTCCAGTAGCCAGTGCACAGTGGGCTTTGGGACCATGTTCTCAGCCTTGGAGGTCAGAGTGGTGAGTCACTTCTCTGTTCACCTATTGTGTATTTCCTGGTTATTATTTAATCTTCATAATATGAAGATCTACTGTCAGCTCCAACTTACAAATAAGAGGATGAGAACCTTGACTAAACTTAAGGGAGCTAAAGGCAAACCAGGTCCATCTGACTCCAGAGTCGCTTCCCTTAACTACTGAACTGTGACGCAGAATAGGAAAGATCCATGTCAGAGAGGGCAGCAGCATCATAGTTGCCAGGGGCCAGTTTGTGAAAGCAGGACCCTTAGCTAATGACTGAGTAGAAAAGGGCAGGAATCTGCACCCTTTCTGAAGAGCAAGACACATCTAAGTGTGCCCAGCTAAGAGTGTCAGGGTCTAGGGCAGCCTCCAAATTCTAGCCAGGAGAATGCTATAGCAAGAAACAGACTGTGGGAAAGACCCAAGAGCAAATGAACACAATAGGAGTAAGTAAACGCATGTCAACTATATGAATGCCTCAGGTTCGTTCTGGGCACACCATTCCCCCAGCAATGTGTGTAAACTGTGATTCCACAGGCCAATGAGCATTTTTTTTTTTTTTGAGACAGAGTCTTATTTTGTCACCCTCGTTAGAGTGCTATGGCATCATAGCTCACAGAAACCTCAAACTCTTGGGCTCAAGCAATTCTCTTGCCTTAGCCTCCCAAGTAGCTGGGATTACAGGCAACTGCCACAATGCCCAGCTGTTTTTAGAGATGAGGTCTCGCTCTGGCTCAGGCTGGTCTCAAACCTGTGAGCTCAGGCAATCCATCCACCTTTGCCTCCCAAGTGCTGGGATTACAGGTGTGAGTCACTACACCTGGTCCCCAATGAGCATCTTAAATGTGTCCAAATAGAGCTATACAAGGGCTTACTTGTGGCTAAAAAAGCTATAGAAGAAAACCTCCCAGTCCAATACAAATTATCAAACACAAATACACGTATTATTGACTTCATTCAACTAGTATTTCTTGAGTGCATACTATGTACCAGACACTTTTTCAAGTTTAGACTTTTAGGTTCTACCTAAACTTCACTATTCTAAATATGTATTTTTGCTCATATCTCTGATTTGTACCTATTTTTAACCACCTATATTCCTGAAATGTGTTTCCTGAAACTTGGCTGTAGTAAGTAACACATTTCCAGGTATAAGGAAGGGAATCTCAGGGCCAGGAAAGATCATATGTCCTGAATGTGTCAGATCTCAATCAGCTAGGAAAGTACAAGGTAAGTAGAGATGATGGTTGCAGATGACAAAGTTGTCATCTTTCTTTTACTCTGTGGGGAAGTTTTCAGATCATAAAGGAAAATGATGTAGAAATAGTTACAGACAGGTAGGACTTTTATATTCATACTACACTTATTCTACCTAAATCCGTTCAGCATTTCAGTCCACGTTATTCTCAGGAGGAATGTGCTTTGAAATCCAATCATTTTAATTTAGGATCTGTTCCAAGGAAGGTTTGATTTCTGGGAGAAAACTCTGGAAGGATTCCCAGCTTCGCCTCAGTCTAGCCTTCTCTGACAGCGCAGTTTCCACATTCTCTTTGATGTGAATTTTTAGAACATTGAATATAACCAATATTCAAACATAAGTTCCATAAACCCATCCAAAACCAAATTCAAATGTTTTCACAATAGTTCTCATTTTAGATTGGCCATGTCTTGGGATTATTCACCCACCAGACTAGAGAGGTGTCTCTTTTTGGCCATCAGAGCTTCCACAGGAAAGACTGTGGGCTGGCTCCAAAGAAGAGTACCCACCAGAGGAGACAAGTAGGGATAAAATCCAGCACCAGCTATACTCTTCAAGTTGTAGAGCCTGAAAAAAAGTCAGTGTCCACCTCAAAAATAAAGCATCTGGGTTTTTTCCATACAAGGAAACTATTCAGTCTATTAGAGACGTTTGGAGCCACCAGAGAAAATCAGGCCTAGATGAGCCATTACTCTTTCAACCAAAAAGCACAAGAACAAGAAAGAGATGATTTCATCTAGAAGAAAATGAATTGAACTTTAGGGCAATAGTAAAAATTTGATCTTATATAAAATAATACAATATATGGAAATAACTACCTGTCATATAATAAATAGGACAAGAGCATCCACTTATTATTGGTAATAATATTCATATTCTTATTTTCAGAGTATTAGGAGTGTTTATGTAATTGACTTCTTAAAAAGTTAAAGATAAATGGCAAATGTGTTATTTCCCTGTAAATTGAATGTAACGTTTCTAATCTTTTAAAGAATAAACTCTCTCATGATTTTTTTAATCTGATATAAATATGACAATGTCTTAAATTGTGACAGAACTGAGTTATATTATTCTCATTAATTTTCAGGGTGTCAGAAATGTTTCATAATTTTTAATAATAAACAAATGTTCTCAGTCCTAAAATAGAAAAAAATAAAGCTTGCTCCTGGGAGTGGGAGCAAGCAGTCTCTGGCACTAAGTCAAGTGTCAGAATCTGGTCCTATTTACTCCCTATGTGACCTTGAGCTGGTCACAAGAACTGGCATAGATGATCTCTCAGGTTCTTTACTCTCAAATTTTATGACCAAGTCTATTTTTGTACAGCTAAAAAAGATGGGGCTAATTTTAATGCATATTGTCTGTCTTCATATCTTGCATATAACTGATTGCAAATGCCTAGAAGCTAAAATGAAGGGTCAAAAAAAATGCCATCTGCCTCTATTACTGATTACATTATGAAGCTGCCTCAAGTTTTTTGTTGTTTTTTTTTTTTTTAACATTTAGTGAAAAACAGAAGTTGGCAGGAAATGTGTTGTAAACAATATCACCCCCACACATTTATTGAATAATTCATAACCAGTATGTGGTAGAAGCATAATTTTTAAAACAGTATTTTTCCTCCAAATACCTGTGTTCCAATGTCAGTAGCAGATGATTTAGTTGGCATTACTTTGAAAATTACAGGGTTTAAAGATGATGTCTCAGACTCAAATTTATTTTATTCTTATCAATTTCCTTAAATCAATATTTCTGTATTAAACTGGAATTAAATACTTGCCATAGTTGATTACATCCTTTTATTGCTTTTCACATATCCTTTTTAATTTTATTTTTTTCCAGTTTTATTAACAGAATTGACAAACAAAATTTGTATGCATTTAAGTATGTAACATGATGTCCTGATATATGTGTGCACTGTGAAATGATTACCACAATTAAACTAATGATACATTCATCACTTCATAGAGCTAGTGGAGGGAGGTAAGGACATTCAAGATCCATAATCTTAGCAAAGTTTAAGTATCCAATACCATATTAACTATAGTTCCCATGCTGTACATTAGAGCTGAAGACTTTATTGATCCACCATAACTGAAATTTTCTATCTTGGACCAATGTTTCTGCATTTTCCCCAACCCCTAGCCCTTGGTAACCACTGTTCTACTCTCTACTTTTATGAATTCTCCTTTTTTAGAGTTCACATGTAAATTAGATTATGCACTATTTGTCTTCCTGTGTCTGACATTTCAGTAAGCATAATGTCCTTCAGATTCATCCACGTGATTGAAAATGGCAGCATTTCCTCTTTTCACAGCTGAATAATGTTCCATTTTACATATATCGCATTTTTCAACGCGTTGATCCATCCATAAATACTTAGGTTGTTTCCACATCTTGGCTATTGTGAAGAGTGCTACACCAGCATGAGAGTGCAGGTACCTCTTCAGGATGCCAATTTCATTTCCTTTTGGATATACATTCAGAAGTGGAAGTACTGAGTGATATTGAAATTCTACTTGAAGTTTGCTGAGGAAACTTCCATACTATTCTCCATAATGGAGAATTACATTTACACCAAGTGTACGAATGTAATCTTCTGTGTCTGCACCAACATTTGTTATCTTTTGTCTTTTTTATGGTTTTATTTGAATTACTCTGATGAGCACCTTTTCATGTAAGTGTTGGCCATTTGTGTATCTTCTTTGGAGAAATGTCTATTTAGGTCCTTTGCTCATTTTGTAATCAGTTTTATTTTAGTTTAGTTTTGTTGTGTTGAGGGTTTGGGGGGTTGTTGTTGCTGTTATTTGCTATTGAATTACTTGAGTTTTTTAATTTATTTCGGATATTTTGGAAATGAATCCCTTATCCAATGCATGGCTTACAAATATTTTCTCCCATTCCATAGGTTGTCTCTTTACTCTGTTGATTGCTTCTGTGGCTGTGCAGAAGCTTTTCCATTTTATGCAATCCCATGTACTAACCTTTGCTTTTGTTTCCTGTGTTTTTGAGATCCTAGCCATAAAAGTCATTGCCTATATTAACAGCAAGAAGTTTTTTCCCTATGTTTTCTTTAGTTTTATAGTTTCAGGTCTTTATGGAGTCTTAAATCCATAGAATTAATCTTGGTACTTGCTGTGAGATAAGGGTCCAATTTCATTCTTCTGCATGTGGATATTCAACTTTCCTACCTATTGCCTTTTCTCCTCCCTATCATTTTATGTTGACCTCCTCTAACTGCAATTTACACCAATTTTTAAATTTGTATTGTTGTTCAAAATTCTGCCTTAAATAGGATTAGATAAAATTATGCCTGTTACTGCACTACCCTCTATCACAAAACATGAATATGAAAATGGTATTACATATGAAATTTGTGAAGCAGAAAAGACTTCCTACTCTTATGCCAATTATAATTTCAAAGAGGCCTTAGCAACAGCTATGTCTCAGAACTTTAATCTGGCATCATCTGTCTCCTAAGAAAGCTAATTATAGCCATTCCCTCCTTTAATTGTCATCCCATAACTGCCTTCCTCTGAGAATCCAGGGTGCTTCCTGGACAGTTCTCCAATCTGCCACAACCTCCAACATATCCATGACATGTACACCTTTTACAAGTATGCAAAACATCTCCACATTTTCTGGTGGACGTGTGGGCAGCTCTTTAATTTAAAGAGAGAGTTAAGAGACTTAAGGCCAGTATGCATAAAAATCTTTAACCTGTGGGTAAATAGACTAAACAGCTATCTAAAAATTTTCATTTACGCCTCCCACCCTCATGGGCTTATTCTGCCTTCTCTCTCTTCCTTTTTCTCTCTCTTTCCTCTCTGCCCAACCATATTCTTAAGGTTTTTATTTGTTCACATTTCCCACTCTAGGCTTAATGACCAGAAACCTCCTGTCTTTGAGTAACATGACGATGGAGGTAGAGTGAGTCATTAAATACATCATCTGCTTTGGGTAGATTACTCACTAATTGCAGTAACATTTGGGTCCTCTGGGTAGTGGACACTGACATGTAGTTAGGAATGTAAGAGTATTACTGGACTGTGATTTATGATGGGGTGGGAAGGGGAAAGGAATACTTTCAAAAAATAGAAAGAGAGTAGAGGCAGGATGGGACAGGGATAAAATGGGCCCATCATGCAGATCTGACAAAGTCTCTCTCAAGCAAGCCAACAGGAGGAACAAAATAAGTCTTTATTGGGAAGAAATGGCCAGGTTCTTGCATCCTATGCACAGTCATTGGCGATTCATTGCCCAGGAAGAGCATGGCCTCTGCTACAAAACTGAAGCAGATCCTGGAGGCATTAATAGCTGGAAGTCGGTTGGTAACTGCATTTTCCACAGCTGAACACCGAGCTCTTCCTTAAAGGGAAATCCAAGACTAGCACCTCTACCACAGTTGTGTTCTTAGGAACAGGGCCCTAAAGAAGTGGAATAAGACTCCTGAAAAGCAACATACGAGTAGGGTCTATTAAAAAATCCCCCTTAATAAGAGGGATGTAGGAGGACTCAGGGTGATCAGAGGAGAGACCAAGGACATCCCCTGGGTACCTAGGTTACAGAGGACCCCCAAAGACCGGTGAAGTCTGAAGGGAATGAAGGCAACGTGGGGAAGAGGGTTGTAATTTAGTGTTTCAGTGATGTACCCAGACTGTCTACCACACAAGATATGTTGGTCATTTCCTAATCTTTTCTACATTGCAGCTACTTCATCTGTGCCATGTATTAATATAACAGAGGTTTGAAAATAAGGAACAAAAATAAAATTCCTACAACACAGTAATTCCTCAATATTTGTTAGCCACAATGTGGTCATTACTATTGTTGCCAGTTGCTGTTTATTGAAGACCTGTTGACCTACTTCAGATTTGCCTCAAATCTCCAGGGCAGGGCTGCTGGGAGGGTGACAGACTAGCTGAGTAGACAACGCAGGCTCCAGAGACCAACTGCCCAGCTTCAAATGCCAACCCTGCCTCCGGGGAGTTGTGAAATCTTGAGTGAATAATTAAACTTCTCAGTGCCTGAGATTTCTGATCTACAAAGGAAAGATAACAAAATACCTACTTCATTGGGGTCTTGTGAGGATCCAGTGAATCAGTATAGGAACTGTATTTAGTATAATGCCAGCTACATAGTAAGACCTCAATAAATGTACCTATCAGTGTTCATAATTATTTTCCTTAATTATAAAATTAGTACAAGTTTATTTTAAAGACTTTCAAAATGGAGCTCTTTTTAACTACAGTAATGCAAAAGTTTATTTTGCAAAAAAAAGACTAAACACTCCTCAGTTTGCACAATTGCCCAAAAAGTCTATACTGCAAAGTTGGCCAAAATTCTACATCCATGAATAGTAACTTTGGCACCTATTATTTTCCCAGCATACTATCTAAATTTTCCTTCAGCATTCCTTAATGACTGACAGTTTACTGTAAGGAGAAAATCTTCATAATCTCCACAAAGTCTGAATTCTCTGCTTGTCCCTACTCAAGAAGCAATAGTGCATGCAATGAACTCACATGCAACACTTCTATTGCATTTTATCCCCTGGTTTATGTTTACAGTTTTGACTCTACATACACAGTCAGTATGTACAACATCTGGTCAGAAGCATTTCCAGTGATCTTGGTTTTTGGCATCATGTTGACTAAACTGGGTGATTGTTCCTTTTTTTTTTTTAATCCAGATGTTTGGATTTCCTGGACGCCCAGCCCAAGTGTTTTTGGAATGATATAGTTATGAGCATCTCGAAACTTAGAACCCTATTTCATAAAGCTACTCATCAAAGTGTCCTGTACACTTAACATCATAAACTCTACCTGATTTGTTATTCAACCACATTGTTAACTTAAAAGGCACGGAAAGAATTCTAGAGAAGCTATACTCAAATACATTACCAACGGGGCACAAAGTAAAGAAAGAACCACTAAATAGCTCTATGTATGTTAGATACAGACTCAGGCTCACCTCACAGCCTGAAAGAGAAATGGTTAAGTTTCTTGATCCTGTGAGTAGACTGTTTTCTGAACGTCTTGCTGGTAGTTAGAATGAATTTAATCATCAGCGAAAAGTTATAAAAGCTGGTACAATCCTAAGGGCAGTCCACAAAAATCTGTTTAATGGCACACTATTAAATGAATCCCAAAGCTCTGCCTCACGTTTTCTGGGTCCTGTGCATACTAGGACTTTCAGGAACTTAGTACTCTATTCCTGAAGCTGCTCCAAAACAGGGCCTTCCTAAAAAGCAACCGGAGCTCCAGCGCCGGGCCCCCAGGGCTGAGCAGCTGTGGAGAGTGGGGCGTAGCCGAGGTTCTGCTGCTGGTCAGCTTCCTCCTCAGGAAAGCAAGATTTAAAACATGTGGGCTTAATTCTCCCTCAGAGTCTAATTTTATTACACCTGATATTTTCCACTTTGAATGTCCTTCTAGGATTATTTTTTCTTCGTCGTCTTTTTGTGACCAGTCTTCCAATTTTAATAAGCAGCTACAAACCCACAGTGAGTCCAAAAAGTTGGATCCTCCTTCCCACCACCAACAAATTAAGTCCTAGGACCACCCATAACCTATCAAGAACATACAAAAGAAGTGGTCCATCAACGTGAGTTTCAGAAAAGAAAAGGCTCAAGAAAACTCATGCATGCTGAACGTCCCAATATCGTGAAATGTATGTTTCACCTATCTTTATTTGTTCTCTTCTGGCTCATTCTCGGCTCAGGTATAATCCATTCCCAGAGCCTCCCTGCTCCCACCTCCATCTCCAGGCTTGGTCTGTCTCTCTCCTCTGTGTTTCTTTGCTCCCTTATGCCATCTCTATAGTTGCCCTTCCCACACTGCATCAAAATCTCTATTTGTATAGCTGTCGCTTCCCTCTGTAACCTTCTTGAAGGCAAAAACTTTGACTTCTCTGTCCTTTGATCCCTGACATCTGCCTGCTAATAGTAAGTGCTCAAGAACGTTTTATGACTAAATGAGCATCTAGGAGACACCAAACACTATGCTGGATGTTTTACAAATATTTGAATAATTGTAATATTATGAATATAAATATTTTCATTATAAGTATAATCACATTTAATTCTACCAAAACCTTATGAGGCAGGTATTACTGTAGCCAGTGTAGAGGATTTAAATCAGAAAAGGTCAGAAGTAGAATTGAAATCCAGGTGACACGGAGCTCTAATGCTCAGTGCCTTGCCACTATGTCCCACTGTTTGCACGAGCTATTGCCATAACAAGATGCGGCATTAATCACCTTTTTTTCCAAAATAGTCATCTATTTATTCTCTTTAATTAATAGATAATCAAGAATCAGTAAGATTTGCTTGCAATTATCTTGTCTTAGACATCACACTTAGGAGTCCAGTCAAGTACACATTTTTCTACTGATGTTCAAGTGACAGCATTAACCATGTAGCTTCAATACCATAACTGAGAGATAACTCCTTCAGAAATCTCACAAGCCCTTTGGGATAAACTGCACAGGCTATATATGGAAAGCTCTATCTTCTTTTTTTTCTTTTTTTTTTTTTTTTTTTTTTTGTAGAGACAGAGTCTCACTTTATGGCCCTTGGCAGAGTGCCGTGGCCTCACACAGCTCACAGCAACCTCCAACTCCTGGGCTTAAGCGATTCTCCTGCCTCAGCCTCCCGAGCAGCTGGGATCACAGGTGCCCACAACAACGCCCGGCTTTTGGTTGCAGTTTGGCCGGGGCCGGGTTTGAACCCGCCACCCTCGGCATATGGGGCCGGCATCCTACCGACTGAGCCACAGGCGCCGCCCTCTATCTTCTTTTTTTTTTTACTTATAAAATCTGGGTTTTGTGTAGAGATGATGTGAAGATCCCTCTGGCCCCTGTGAGCACCACCATGATGAATTAATAGATGAAATAAAGTCTGTACACACATTTGGAAAACATGACTGCTCATTTTCTATGCAGTCTTTCACTTTTCATTTACAGGCTCCAGGATCATAAAGGAAATGTGGAATCAGAAAAAAGCAGAAAAGCAGAGCTCACTCATTTCCAAATGGCAACAAAATGATTGGAAACCAATTTTCAGGATCCTGGTGCCCTGCTCTGTAGAGTGACAAGAGTAACAAAGGATAAGACTTAGCTGCCAAAGAGAGGAACCAGCCCAGAAACCTTGGCAGGTGACTCCAAGACATGTGGTCAGAGCGTGGACTTCCAGTGTATCCCTTTGTCCAGATTCAAGGTGAGGTCCACCCCTGAGGAGCAACATAAAGGCTTCGGGTTGGCGTAAGAGTGTGAGACACCTGGAAAAGTAAGGCAAAAATCAAAGCACATCTCTTGGTTAGGAGGAAATCATGTATGATGTTGGCTGGAGAAAGAAGGATACCCTGGATTTCTGCCTTGGGCAGAAGTTGCTCTTACGGTGTCTGAGGTCAAACTAAAGTGCTTCTATCCTCAGAGGCCGAAGCTTACTCAGGATATTTGGACCATTAGATCACCATTGTTAGAAGGGACTCATCCATACCTACCAGTTTCAATCCCTTTGAATGTTTGCCTCCAATATTTTCTGTGGGATAGTATGGCTTATCTGAGGACTACAAGGAGGCACGTATGTTCCCAGAGGATCTACAGAGCTCAGCCAAATAAAGGATCTCCACCCTTCTTCTCAGCAGTTCAAACTCTGCTGACAATTTCTCTGCTGGTCTATTTCCAAATCAGTCTAGGAAGCTGTTTTTTATCTTTCTCTTGCCCCTTTGTAAACATAAAATCTGCTCCACCAAAGAGTCATTGGCAATGGGACTCTTTATATAAGTAAAAATCCATTATCTAAAATATGATTATTTAGCAAAAAGGAAAAAATATCTTTAGTCCAATAAACATGTGTTCTCTCTCTTTCCCTATATCTCCCCCACTTCTTTCTCCTTCCCTTCCCTGATTACTTTTTCTAAGTAATGTTCCATAAGTGACAACAAGTTGAAGGAGGCTATGCTAAGCATTACAATATCTGCAGCCTAAGATGCACAGATTTAAACAATAAAAGAGATTTTTGTTACTACTAAGGAGAAACAGTAAAAAGACTCTCGCCTAAAAAAAAACACAACAAAATGCAAATTTCATTAAAATATTTGAGTCCCCTAAATACTATGTGAAATGCTTTAAGTGGTATGATAGTGAAAACTTTCTGAGGTGCAAGTAATGGCAACCCAACTTAATATACATGAAGTCAAAAAAATGTATTGGAAGATCTCTAAAGGGTTGTGCCAAACCCAGAGTGAAGAATCAGGACTAGCTCAGAATGGAGTTAGGACTGGGATGTCTTCTGAAGTCATTTTCTAGGGAAACAGAAACAAGTTGTCTCTTTCTTAGTTACTCTTTTCTGTTTTTATCTACCTTCTTTTCTTTTCTTTTTTTTTTTTAAAGACAGAGTCTCACTCTGTTGTTCAGTCTAGAGTACTGTGGCATCAGCCAGACTCATGGTAATCTCAAACACTTGGGCTCAAGTGATCCTCCTGCCTCAGCTTCCCTAGTAGCTGAGACTACAAACACCTGACATAACACCTAGCGAACTATTCTATTTCTAGTAGAGACAGGGTCTTATTCTTACTCAGGCTGGTCTTGAACTCCTGAGCTCAAGGGATCCTTCCACCTTGGCCTCCCAGAGTGCTAGTATTATAGGCATCAGCCACTGCTCCAGGTCGCTATCTAACTTCTTGATTTTTCATTGTAACTACAAACCTTCCTCTGCTTTTAACTTCACAGGATAAGCCATGGCCACTATAACCACTCAATTTTATCTTTTACTACAAATATTCAGAAATAGATATTTCTCTCAGCCCCTACCTAGTTTCTATTAGACCCAAAAAAGTCACTAAATTAAGTAATTAGTAATATACAAACAAATTTCAACAACATCATCAAGGATGGTAAAAGGAGAAATAAATGATATTACAGTAAAACTACATTGAAAAGCTCAATGGTTTGCAAACACATGACCAGAATGACAAAGACCTACGAAAAATAAAAAATGGTGAAAAAACAAAGAAAAATGTTATTAAATATAACATTTAATGTGCTGTCAGAGGTCTCCAAGACCCTGGAGCTGTTCAGTAGACCTGTCCTATTCATTCAGCCAAACTACCAAGTTTGGCTGATTCAAAGTGAAAGAGAGATATGAGGGAGGTGGGAAGAAAGTGGTGCGGGGTGGGGGGGGAAGAGTTCCATATATTTAAGGGAAAGCACAGATAAGTATGGACTTTTCCAGAGAGATTGGAAAAGGGTTCCCCTCGTAAGTGAGAGGAGACACCACACAAACAGAAGGGAGCCATCTGTAACCAAAAGAGAGCAGAGTCTTCCCCCACACCCTTCAGATGGAACCAACCAACCCTCCTGCTGCCTTGACCTTGAAGTGCTAGCCTCTGAAACTAGGAGAAAATAAATTTATGTCATTTAAGCCATCCAGCCCTGGTACTTTGCTACAGTAACCTTAGAAAACTAATACAGCCGGGTTTCTGAGTCCTACTATGAAATAGTAGAAAAGAGGAGCAGATCCTGATCTCACAACCCCCACTGTAACAAGGGGCAGACCCACAATCTAAACTCTGCTTATCAGAAGCTGGCTTTCAAGACATTTGACCACTTCTTATGAGTCTCCTTCTGCCCACCAACTTCTCTGTAGTAAGTTCCCTGGTCAGGGACTGATTCTGTTGCTTTCAACCAAGAATCGCAACTGATACAGACAGTCTATACTTTACAAAATAAACCAATTTGGCAACAAAACCTGGAATAGAGAAACTGTTCATTGTTGGAGTAATGCGTAAAAATATTTACATTCCTAAAAACAAAACAAAACGAAAAATCTATTCCAGAAAGTAGGTGTAAAATTGGCATTTTCAATTGTTCAGGAAGCTATTTTTTGAGACATTGCCACTAAGAGAGTTTCCTGTAAGTATTATGCTATATACTATAATGTCTGGTTTTCCAAATTTTTACCCATTCTTTATACATTTAGACTTGACTTCTTCCTCATTTGACTTTGGCAAGTCACAGGTAAGGATTAGTGAAACTACTTAGATTTTGCACAGCTTGTTGTGGTATTTAAGTGACTTTTCTGTGATAAGTCTTATTTGAGTTGTCTTCCTTCTTTGACAAGGAAGAACACAGTCTCATCTCTTTCTACACTACCCCACAGACCAGAATCCACAAACATAAAATCACATTATCATTATCAGTTGACACAATCAAGTGCATGTTACTTGGATTTGGCAGCACTTTCATAATTGTATGTTAACAACATTGATTAATAATGCAATGCTGCTTAGAAGTGAATTTCTAATAGCGTAACTTTTCTTCATCTTATTTGGTCAATATTTTTTATCAGGACCTAGACAAAGATGTTGGAAGTATGCTCTTCAAATTCAAGAGGCACAAAACTGAAGGAGATAACCAGTATGTCTGACATAAGTTAAAATCTAAGATGAGATTAATGCAGAATAAAAACAAAAGATGAACTTTGGGATTCAAAATCTTGAATTTAGTATAAAATTCCCCTTGCAATACATGTGATTTTAAAATTCTCAAGGCAACCCATCTAACTAAGCAAAGTATAAGGAAATCAAGACATAGTGAGTCTAAAAAGCAATACTCTAAGACCATAGATGTGTGGTCTATACATGCGTGGTCTATACTATACGTCTATGGTCTTAGAGTATGTGCAGGTATATATACGCATGCATGTATATGTATGTGCAAATGTGTATATACACAAAATAAGGATCAGAAAGACAAACACTAAAGTATTAAATGCTTAGCTAGGGGGGTGTTCAGGCAGATGGGGTGAGACAAAGGGGTATCTCTTATTCTATTTTGTATTTATACGTGTACTTATGGCATGAAACTTTTACAGGAAGAATTTTTGTGTTGATTGTGTAATAAAAAAATAATTAACCAAGCACATAAGGTGCATGTTAATGACTTTGAAATTCACCTTAGGCTTCAAGGTAAAATTTTTATGCTCAAATTACAGGAAGAATTAGTCCCATGCTTCACTGAGCTGGTCAAACCTCATCAGGAAAAATGTATTTGATCCTTAGAAAATGTTTGCCAAAATAAGGTGTACACAAGGGGAAAAAAATCATAATGGAGCAGGGCTTAGAATCTATTTCATATGTTAGAAAAAAATGGACTGATTAACCCAAACTAGAATAAATTAAGGAGCAATGAAAGACCTTGCAAATTATTTTAAATGACAGCTAGCAAGGTCAAATGTTTTAACTAGAGGGCATAACTAGAATCAGTGGAATTATATGGAGACAGATTTGGGGTCACTATCAGAAACTCTGATAGTTAGAACTGCCCTCAAATATGATGTCTCTCATTGCGGGGTAAGCAACTCTCCATCTCTGAATAGGGCTAGGGGACTATTTCACAAAGATGCTAGCAGAACAATGTTTGTACTATAGCACTATAATTAGTGTTGTACTAACTACGCAATGTCTGGGCTCATTTCTCTAACAAATTTTATGGGAAATTTACTTTCTTCATAGATTTAAATTATCATGCTCATGGTCTTTATTAGTTTCCTACAACTGCCATAAGAAACTACCACACACAAGGTCGCTTACACAAAAACTTATTGAGGCTAGAAGTCTGAAATCGCAGTCTTACCAGGCCCTTGCTCCCTCCAAAGGGCTGTTTTAACTTCTGCTACTCCGGTGATTATTGTCAATCCTTAGCAATCTTTGGCTGGTAGAGGCATCACTCCAGTCTCGGCGTCTGGCTTCACGTGGCCTTCTCTCCTATGTCTGTGTCCCTGTTTATGCTTCTTATAAAAAAAGACAAGTTCCTGGATTTGAACTTGCCCTAATTTGTTATCACTGAATCTTAGCTTAACCAATTCCATCTGATAAGATTCTCTTTCCAAATTAGGGCATATTGGGGAGAGACAAGATGGTGGACTGAAGCCAGCTTTCCACAGAGGCTCCCGTCCAGAAGGAGAGTTAAGGGACAGGAATTTAGTAAGTATCCTGGTGGATTTGAGCCGCACCAAGAGAGAAGGTTGAAGAATGCACATCAACACCGCTGAGGCAAGCTGTGATCACAAGGATGCAAAAAAAAGCAAAACGGCTCACTTCTGGATATTCTGAAGCCACATACCCCTGTCTCCCTGGGCAACCAGAGGAGGCCACCAGTGAGCAAAGGATTTGCCTGACGCTGCTCACAAACCCGGGAAGCTTCCAGGGCAGGGCTGACTCAGAGAGGTAATCGGACACAAACCTCCAGCAGCAAAGACGTTTGAACTCAGAACAGCCCGTCTTCTGTAGGCGAGTTCAGCAGAAACAGAGACAGAACCCCGCAAAGTTTTCTGTTCTGTTCTGTTAGCAACATCAATCAGGGACAGGGCTAAGCCTGAGTGAACACCTCCCTCCCACCACCTGCATCAAGCACTCAAAGATGTCAGGCCCCATCTCCTCCTGCTAGATAGCGGCAGACTGCAGGGGCCTGGCAGACTTCCTTGCAATTCAGGCAGGTGCAAACCCCTGGAGTATCTGTTCACTACAGGCAACTGGGTTAGCCATCTGCAGAGATACCAGTGACTGGGTCCGACGGAGGGGCAAAGTGGGGAAGGAGACATCAACCTTCCCAGACTGATCTATTTGCTAGGTGGCTCCTCCTGACTCCATGCAGCACTGGAATAAGCCATATCAGAGGAGTCACCAGACCCCTGTGATCCAGTTCCCAGAGACCTCTTGAACTCTCCCACCCGATTGAGACAGGTGCCGATTGAGACAACTGATTTGGACCTTTTGAACTGAACTAATAGACTGAGGACTTCTCAGGCAGTGCCCTGGGTATGCAGTTGTAGGAAGGTTTGATTTTCCTTTTCCTTTTCAAATTGGTGCCAGAGGTGGGCAGACGGGGTTACTTAATTGCTGGTTTTTCCACACAGCTGAGACTTCAAGCCAGAGTAAATATTATAATAGGATCAAACAGAAACCAACTGAAAACAAGACAGAACCACTTCGCCCCACCACACAAGACAGGGCCCCAGTTTCTCAGGCCACAACACTGTACAGGCCATCAATAAAGCCCCAGGGGAAAAATCAAAGGGAGTAAAATAACCATGGGGCGGAATAAGCGGAAAAACTCTGGTAACATGAAAAACCAGAATAGATCAACCCCCCCACACCAAGAAAAGATACGGCAGATGTAATTGAAGATCCCATTCATAAACAACTGGCTGAGATGTCAGAAATCAAATTCAGAATTTGGATTGCAGACAAGATTAATAATATGGAATTAGGAATTCGAGGAGAAATTCAAAAGTTGTCTCAAGAATTTAACGAATTTAAAGACAAAACCACCAAAGACTTAGACACACTGAAGCAAGACTTTACAGCCCTCAAAGATATGAAAAATACAGTAGAATCCCTCAGCAACAGAATGGAGCAAGCAGAAGAAAGGATTTCTGACATTGAAGATAAAGTCTTTGAACGCTCCCAATCTCTCAAAGAGGAAGAGTAATGGAGAGCAAAAACAGATCATTCACTCAGAGAACTCTGGGATAATTCGAAGAAAAGCAATGTACCAATAATTGGGATTTCTGAGAATGATGAAGTGGCCTCGCTGGGCACAGAGGCCCTTCTGCATGAAATTATGAAAGAAAATTTTCCAGACATGCCTAGAGAATCTGAAATTCAGAAAGCAGACAGCTTCAGAACCCCAGCACGATTCAACCCCAATAAGTCATCCCCCAGGCATATCATAATTAGCTTCACTAAAGTTAATATGAAAGAGAAGATTCTCAAAGCAGCCCGGTGAAAGAAAACCATTACGTACAAAGGAAAGAATATTAGAATAACTGCAGATCTCTCTGCTGAAACTTTTCAAGCCAGAAGAGGGTGGTCACCAACTTTTAATCTCCTAAAGCAAAATAACTTTCAACACAGGATACTGTATCCAGCTCAACTGAGTTTCATTTATGATGGAGAAATTAAATACTTCAATGACATTCATATGTTGAAAAAAATTGCCATAAGTAAACCAGCTCTTCAGGATATTCTCAGACCTATCCTCCACAATGACCAACCCAATCCTATACCACAAAAGTAAACTCACTCAGAAACTTCGGATCAAACTCCAACTTCCACACTGGCGAAAGGATTAAAAATGTCCACTGGACCTTTGAAAAACTCAATACCCAAAATTCCACCAGACTTATCAATACTCTCCATTAATGTGAATGGCTTAAACTGTCCTCTAAAGAGGCATCGGTTAGCTGACTGGATACAAAAACTCAAGTCAGATATTTGTTGCATACAAGAGTCACATCTTAAAAGACAAATACAGACTCAGGGTGAAAGGATGGTCATCCATATTTCAGGCAAATGGTAATCAGAAAAAAGCAGGTGTTGCAATTTTATTTGCAGATACAGTAGGCTTTAAACCATCAAAAGTAAGGAAGGACAAGAATGGTCACTTCATATTTGTTAAGGGTAATACTCAATATGATGAGATCTCAATTATTAATATCTATGCACCCAACCAGAATGCACCTCAATTTATAAGAGAAACTCTAACAGACATGAGTAACTTGATTTCCTCCAGCTCCATAATCGTTGGAGATTTCAACACTCCCTTGGCAGTGTTGGATCGATCCTCCAGCAAGAAGCTGAGCAAAGAAATCTTAGATTTAAACCTAACCATCCAATATTTAGATTGAGCAGACATCTACAGAACATTTCATCCCAACAAAACTGAATACACATACTTCTCATCAGTCCACGGAACTTACTCCAAAATTGACCACATTTTAGGTCACAAGTCTAACCTCAGTAAATTTAAATGAATAGAAATTATTCCTTGCATCTTCTCGGACCATCATGGAATAAAACTTGAATTGAGTAACAACAGGAATCTGCATTCTCATACAAAAACATGGAAGTTAAATAACCTTATGCTGAATGATAGCTGGGTCAGAGATGAGATTAAAAAAGAAATTGCCAATTTTTTGGAACAAAACGACAATGAAGACACAAACTATCAGAACCTCTGGGACACCGCAAAGGCAGTTCTAAGAGGGAAATTTATAGCACTGCAAGCCTTCCTCAAGAGAACAGAAAGAGAGGAAGTTAACAACTTAATGGGACATCTCAAGCAACTGGAAAAGGAAGAACATTCCAACCCCAAACCCAGTAGAAGAAAGGAAATAACCAAAATTAGAGCAGAATTAAATGAAATTGAAAACAAAAGAATAATACAACAGATCAATAAATCAAAAAGCTGGTTTTTTGAAAAGGTCAATAAAATAGATAAACCTCTGGCCAACCTAATCAGGAAAAAAAGAGTAAAATCTCTAATATCATCAATCAGAAACAACAAAGACGAAATAACCACAGACTCATCAGAAATCCAAAAAATCCTTAATGAATATTACAAGAAACTTTATTCTCAGAAATATGAAAATCTGAAGGAAATAGACCGATACTTGGAAGCACGCCACCTTCCAAGACTTAACCAGAATCAAGTGGAAATGTTGAACAGACCCATATCAAGTTCAGAAATAGCATCAACTATACAAAACCTCCCTAAAAAGAAAAGCCCGGGACCAGATGGTTTCACGTCAGAATTCTACCAAACCTTTAAAGCGGAATTAGTACCTATATTACTCAACCTGTTCCAAAATGTAGAAAAAGAAGGAAGACTACCCAACACGTTCTATGAAGCAAACATCACCCTGATCCCCAAACCAGGAAAAGACCCAACAAGAAAAGAAAATTATAGACCAATATCACTAATGAATATAGATGCAAAAATATTCAACAAGATCCTAACAAACAGAATCCAGCAACACATCAAACAAATTATACATCATGACCAAGTTGGTTTTATCCCAGGGTCTCAAGGCTGGTTCAATATACGTAAATCTATAAATGTAATTCAGCACATAAACAAATTAAAACACAAAGACCATATGATTCTCTCAATTGATGCAGAAAAAGCTTTTGATAATATCCAGCATCTCTTCATGATCAGAACACTCAAGAAAATTGGTCTAGAAGGGACTTTTCTTAAACTGATAGAGGCTATCTACAGCAAACCCACAGCCAATATCATATTGAATGGAGTTAAATTGGAATCATTTCCACTCAGATCAGGAACCAGACAAGGCTGCCCATTGTCTCCATTGCTTTTCAACATTGTAATGGAAGTTTTAGCCACCGCAATTAGGGAAGAAAAGGCGATCAAGGGTATCCATATACCATCAGAAGAGATCAAACTTTCGCTCTTCGCAGATGATATGATTGTGTATCTGGAAAACACTAGGGACTCTACTACAAAACTCCTAGAATTGATCAAGGAATACAGCAGCGTCTCAGGTTACAAAATCAACATCCATAAATCGGTAGCCTTTATATACACCAACAACAGTCAAGTTGAAAAAGCAGTTAAGGACTCTATCCCATTCACAGTAGTGCCAAAGAAGATGAAATATTTGGGAATTTACCTAACAAAAGACGTGCAAAATCTCTATAAAGAGATCTATGAAACTCTAAGAAAAGAAATAGCTGAAAATGTTAACAAATGGAAAAACATACCATGCTCATGGCTGGGAAGAATCAACATTATTAAAATGTCCATACTACCCAAAGCAATATATAATTTCAACGCACTCCCTATTAAAGCTCCACTGTCATATTTTAAAGATCTTGAAAAAACAATACTTCGTTTTATATGGAATCAGAAAAAACCTCGAATAGCCAAGACATTACTCAGAAATAAAAACAAAACAGGAGGAATCACACTACAAGACCTCAGACTTCACTACAAATCGATAGTGATCAAAACAGCATGGTATTGGCACAAAAACAGAGAAGTAGATATCTGGAACAGAATAGAGAACCAAGAGTTGAATCCAGCTACTTACCGTTATTTGATCTTTGACAAGCCAATTAAAAACATTCAGTGGGGAAAAGATTCCCTATTTAACAAATGGTGCTGGGTGAACTGGCTGGCAACCTGCAGAAGACTGAAATTGGACCCACACCTTTCACCATTAACTAAGATAGACTCTCACTGGATTAAAGATTTAAACTTAAGACATGAAACTATAAAAATACTAGAGGAGAGTGCAGGGAAAACCCTTGAAGAAATTGGTCTGGGTGAGTATTTTATGAGGAGGACCCCCCGGGCAATTGAAGCAGCTTCAAAAATACACTACTGGGACTTGATCAAACTAAAAAGCTTCTGCACAGTCAAGAACACAGTAAGTAAAGCAAGCAAACAGCCCTCAGAATGGGAGAAGATATTTGCAGGGTATATCTCTGACAGAGGTTTAATAACCAGAATCCACAGAGAACTCAAACACATCAGCAAGAAAAAAACAAGGGATCCCATCGCAGGCTGGGCAAGGGATTTGAAGAGAAACTTCTCTGAAGAAGACAGGCACATGGCCTTCAGACATATGAAAAAATGCTCATCATCTTTAATCATCAGAGAAATGCAAATCAAAACTACTTTGAGATATCATCTAACTCCAGTGAGACTAGCCCATATCACAAAATTCCAAGACCAGAGATGTTGGCGTGGATGTGGAGAAAAGGGAACACTTCTGCACTGCTGGTGGGAATGCAAATTAATACATTCCTTTTGGAAAGATATATGGAGAACACTCAGAAATCTAAAAATAGATCTGCTCTGCCATTCAATCCTGTAATTTTTCTGCTGGGCATATACCCAGAAGACCAAAAATCACAACATAACAAAGATATTTGTACCAGAATGTTTATTGCAGCCCAATTCATAATTGCTAAGTCATGGAAAAAGTCCAAGTGCCCATCGATCCACGAATGGATTAATAAATTGGTATATGTACACCATGGAATATTATGCAGCCTTAAAGAAAGATGGAGACTTTACCTCTTTCATGTTTACATGGATGGAGCTGGAACATATTCTTCTTAGTAAAGTATCTCAAGAATGGAAGAAAATGTACCCAATGTACTCAGCCCTACTATGAAACTAATTTGGGGCTCTCACATGAAAGGTATAACCCAGTTACAACCTAACAATAGGGGGAAGTGGGAAAGGGAGGGGAGGGAGCGGGGTGGTGGGTAGAGGGAGGGGGATTGGTGGGATCATACCTGTGGTGCATCTTACAGGGGTATTTGCGAAACTTGGTAAATGTAGAATGTAAATGTTTTTTACAGTAACTGAGATAATGCCAGGAAGGCTATGTTAACCATTGTGATGAAAATGTGTCAAATGGTCTATGAAGCGAGTGTATGATGCCCCATGATCATATCAATGTATACCGTTATGATTTAATAAAAAATAAATAAATAAATAAATAAATTAGGGCATATTCCGAGGTTCCAGGTGAACATTTTTGTTTGATTCAATGTACATTCAATTTATTATAAACTTTGAAACCCTGTATTTTGAGCCCAATCCTATGCCCATAATTCTAATGGTAAATGGAAAAAACATACAGATTGGAAATGTATAGGATAGTAGAAGTGCTACATATGGGAGAGGCAGAAGAACTTGAGGTCTGGAACAGAAACGAATATGAAGAAGTATGCTTTAGATGTTTCTGAATCAAAGTACAAGGTAAAGGACCTTCTGTAAAATTTATGCAATTTTTTAGATCTGCAGTTTTTATGTTCTTGGATGCCATGTGCTGTGCATAATATATCTCTGAAAATACATACATTAACATTAATTCACATCTTTGTAATCAACAATAATGCTACAAAGAAAGCCTTTAGTGTTTATAGATGTGGAGTTTTGGCTACCTCTCTATGAATAGCCATTTCCTGGCATCCCACTGCAGAGAATTATTGAGAGCTGGAATGATTCCCAGGAAAGTATATTGGAATTTACTCTATTTTCTCATTAATGTTAGACAATTGCAGCATGTAGTATAAATTACACCTCTATTTAAATTACATGTTTTCCTTTAACCAAGGAAAAAATCTTTTTTATTATAATCTTTACAAGTCTGTCTATAAATCCATAAATGAAAGGGAGAGTTTTAAAAATGTTCCCAAATAAATATTAGCATGAAATTTTGCAATATGCTTGCATTACATTTACTCTTGCTTCATGAGAAATGACTATTCCATATAAATGATTTTTCTAGTTAGTTGTTAGAAACTCCTGATAGTTTGTTTTCCTTGAAATTTAAGTGTTTAAATTTAAGTGAAATTGAAGTGTTTAAATCTGATAAATTAAGTTTATCAGACTACCTCTTAACTGTATTAAATTTGTTTGCTTTCATGAGTACAACATAATAGATTACAGTTACCCTTTTTTTTTCATGATTTCAATTGAAAGTTATGTATTTGCAGTGTGCTGAGTGGTGGTCACCCAAATTCATATTGTGAAGGTCGCACCCCCACTACCTTAGAATATGAATGTAGGTGGAGACAGGTTCTTTAAAGAGATGATTCACTTAAACTGAGGCCCTTAAGATGAGCCCTAATCCAATCCGACTGCTGTCCTTCTAAGAGGAAATTTGGGCCCACAAAGGAACACCAGGGAAGCAGACACACACAGCGAAAACACCATGTGAAGACATACACAGAAGGCGGCCGTATGCAAGCCAGGCAGAGAAAAAAAATGAAAACTAAGGCCAGTGTGGTGGCTCATCCTATAATGCTAGCACTTTGGCAGGCTAAGGCAGGTGGATTGATTGGGCTCAGGAGATCGAGACCAGTCTGAGCAAGAGCAAGACTCTATCTCTATTAAAAATAGAAAACTTAGCCAGGTACCATGGTGGGTGCCTATAGTCCCAGCTACTTGGGTGGCTGGCACAAGAGGATCTCTTGAGCCAAGAGTTTGAGGTGAGCTATGACACCACAGCACTCTACCCAAGGCAACAGAATGAGATTCTGTCTCAAAAAAAAAAAAAAAAAGGAAAAGAAAAGACAAAAATCCAAACTTGCTGACACCATTATTTTTACTTCTAGCCTCAAGCACTGTGAGAAAACAAAGCTCTAATATTTAAGCTGCTCATTCTGTGTTTTTTGTTACAGCAGCCCCAGCAAACTAATACATCTTAACTTATGGAACCTATGAATAGTACCTTACCAGGCAAAGGAGTGAGGGACTAGTACTTTACATGGCAAAAGACATCATTAAGTTAATGTTCTTAGGGAAAAGGAGCTTATCTTGGAATCTGAGTAGAGCCCCAAATGCAATTTCAAGTATTCATTTAAGACAAAAATGGAGTTTAGAGACAGATACATAGAGGAGAAGGCAGTGTGAAGAACTGAGGGCGTATTCCAAGGAAAGCCAACAGCCATTAGAAGGGGCTCTCCCTAGAGCAGCAGTTCTCAATCTGTATGTTGCGACCCCTTTGTAACAATGAAATACATCCTGCCTATCAGATATTTACATTATAATTCATAACAGTAGCAAAATTAGCAACGAAAATAATTTTATGGTTGGAGGTCACCACCACATGAGGAACTGTATTAAAGGGTCGCAGCACTAGGAGGCATTAGGAAGGTTGAGAACCACTGCCCGAGAGGATCTGGAGGGTGTATGTCAACTTCTGACCTTCAGGGCTATAAAAGAATACATTTCTGTTATTTTAAGACACTGAGTTTGTAGTTACTTGATAATATCATTCCTAGGAAACTATTACAGAGGTATACTCGATTTCAATACAGTTATATCCTCATGACTCTTGCATATGGAGAGTTCCTGTCTTCAGACTACTCTGTATTTATAATTGCACTGGAAAAAAATTGCTCTTTTCTCATCCTGCCGCTGACAAGAATGGTAATTTATAGATTCATTTAAGATAAACTCATGCACCACAAATTATTTGGGAGTCAAAGTGTCTTATGACCTTTCCTTTCCTCAATTCTTCTAATCCATTTTTTCTTAAATTTATTGAAGATAAAGGCCCACATAACTTAAATTAAAAACTAAATTTGCTTTAAATCCATATTAGATAGCAAAGGACAACTCCATCTACTATGTGAGGTAAAGTTCACAGCTTCATGAGTTATCATTTTCCTTTTCTTTTAACTCTTTTAACTTTCATATAGGTTGATTGTTGTTTACCATACTTTTTAAGTTTATACAAGTCTGATTAACGACTATTAACAAATTAGTGTAAATTTATCAAAAATATTTGCTAAATAAATACTATTTTATGTTTTCACAAAATGAAATTTTGCTGTGCAAGTGTGCTACTTAGTAGCTTTCTTGATTCTTTGAAACTTTAGTTTACAATCTTGAAAATCTAACAGTTTTAATTCACTTGAAGTCAAAACTTGGAGATTGGATTGCCAACATAAATGTAAATTTATCTTCATAAAATTAATTTGCTTTAGTATAATTCTAACTAAACACAGAATTCCAATGCTTAATAAGTAACCAAGGTCTATCAACTTCAAATTTATAAATATTTAATATGTAGCTACCTGCTGTCCTGCACACTGCTTAGAGTTAATGCTATGGCTTCATGGGTGAGTAAGACATATTGCCTTCAAGGAGTTAATACAGGAATGACTTGCAGAGAAATCAATATCAAATGAATGTGGTTTTGTAATTTCACACTTTGAGTCCTTACCAAATAGACCTCACAATTCTGGAAATATATAAAAGAAAGACAAAAATTTTTTTTTAATATCAAAATAGTATTCAAATGTGAAATTTTAACTCTCCTCGTATCTGTAACTATTGGTATCTATGTATAAACATCATGTGTATGTGACACACACCCACACACATATATACACACAAATCTCTAGTTCTTCTTTATGCCAGAAGTTAGCAGAGGTAGCCAATTGTCTTGGAACTTAGTAAATAAAAGGAATAGAAATATCTCATGAGTGGAAAACCAAAGTATGTCTCACTGCTTAGAATGAGACTCCAATACTTATAAAATGAACCTATAAAAATCCTGAGACTGAAAACCGGGGCTATGATTTACGTGAATCTGTGTAAGGAGATAGGCCTGACCTGAAGGTCGAGAACAGGAAGAAACTTTCCCCTGGCTTGTTGACAGGATCTACAATGCTGCAACTATCAGAACAGGACATGAACTCAGTGGAGTTGAAAACAGAAAATAAATTTTAAAAAGCAACATATTTTTTTCTTTTAAAATTTTTCCATAAAATTGGTAAGTCTGTAACCAAGTTAATTGAGATAAAAAAAATGAGAGTATAGATGTACAAATTACTAGTGTGAGAAATGAAATAGATATCACTGCAAATCCCATGGGCCTGAGATGGTTAATAAAGGCATATCGTGAATAATTCTGTGCCCACAAATTTTCTAACCTAGATGAAATGAGCCAATTCCTTAAAAGACACAATCTGCCAAAACGCACACAAGAAAAGATAGACTATTTAAATAGGCCTATAAAACAAATTGAGTCAGCAGTCAATAACCTTTCAAAACAAAAATATTCAGACTTAGGTAGGCATACTGGTGAATTCTACTACATATTGAAGAGATAAATTATATCAATTCTCTACAATCTTTTCCAGAAGAAAGAAGTAGAAATATTTCTTACCTCATTCTGTGAGACCAGCAATACCCTAAAAAGCCAGAAAAAAAGACATTATAAGGAAAAAAAAAAAAAAAAAAAACTACAGACTACTACAGTATCTCTCATGGATGCAAAAATTCTGAAAAAATTTAACAAATTAAATTTTACAATATATAAAAAGTGTTATACAATATGACCAATCTCAGGTATTAGGATACTGGTATTGCAATCCCAAGTATTGTAACATTGGCTCAATATCAAAAATCAGTTATTAATAATATCATTTATCAAATCACAAGCTAAGAAGAAAAATCACATAGTCACATCAATAGATGCAGGAGAAAGCATTTGACAAAATCCAATACCCATCTGTGATAAAATTTAATACCCACCCATGATTCCATGATAAAACCTCTCAGCAATACAGGAATAGAGAGAAACTTCCTCAACTGAACAAAGATCATCTAAAAAAATAAATAAATAAAAAACCTATATCTGCCATCATAATCCATGATGAGAAACTCTAGATTTCTCAACTATGATTAAGATCAAGGCAAGGTTGTGCTGCCTTTCAACATCATACTAGAAGTCTTAGCTAATCTAATAAGACAAGAAAATAAAACAAAAGAAATACTGAATGAAAAGCAAAACAAAAACAAAACCCTTTGTTAGCAGATAACACAATGGTCTATGTAGAAAAATTAAAAATAATTAGCAAAAAAAAAAAATCTGGACTAATAAGCAAATATACCAAGGTTGCAGGATACAAGGCTGATATACAAAAGTTGATCATTTTATATATATATACACTTGTATATTGATGACATAATATATATATATGTCATCAATATACAAGTGTAATTTGAAAATGAAACACAATGACATTTACATCAGCACCCCCAAAAATGAAATACTTAAGTATAAATATTTTTAAAATGTGCAAAGTCCATATGAAGAAAACTGCAAAAGTCTAATGAAGGAAATTTTAAAAACTAAGCAAATAGAGAGATATTTTGTGTTTACAAATAAGAAGACTCAATAAGAAGACTACAAATAAGAAGTGTCAAAATGTCAGTGCTTCCAAACTTGACATACAGATTAAATGCAATCCCCATCAAAACCCCAGCAGTTATTGATATTTTGCAGATGTAAAAAAACTAGTTCAAAATTTTATACCAAAAAATAAAAGACAAAATACCCAGACTAGTTAATAAAATATTGAAGGAGAAAAGAAAAGTCTGAAGACTGCTACTACCCAACTTTAAAACTTTCTATAAATCTACAGTAATCACAACAGTGTAGTGTTGAGGGAAAAGGGATCAAAGGAACAGAGAGAGACCCCAGAAATAAACCACAAATGATCAACTAATCTTTGACAAAAAAGAAAAGGCATTATCATGGAGAAAAGGTACTCTTTTTAACAAATGATGCCGCAACAACTGAACATCTACATGCAAAAAATGATGTTTTACATTTTTCAGGTTTTACATTCTTCACAATTAACTCAAATTGTGACCATAGACCTAAATGTAACTCAAATTGTGATCATAGACCTAAATATAAAACATAAAACTTTAAAACTTCTAGAACATAACACAGGAGAATACCTATAGATGCCCTTGAGTCTGGCAATGACTTTTTAGATATAACACCAAAGGCATGATCCACGAAAGAGTTAATTGATAAGCTATAGTTTACATATGGTTTCCTTGGCCCTACCAATCCTCATGTTGAAATTTCATCCCCAGGGTTGGAGATGGGGCATGGTGGGAAGGGGTTGGGTCGCGAGAGTAGATTCCTCCCCAGTGGCTGAGTGCTGTTCCCACAACAGTTCCTTGAGAGCTGATTGTTAAAAAGAGATTGGCACCCTCCCCTTCTCACTTGCTTTCTCTCCCTTGCTTCTTGCTCCCATCGCGTGATCTTTGCACAAGCCAGCTCTCCATCTGCTTCTACTATGAGTGAAAGCAGCCCGAAGCCCTCACCAGAAGCAGATGTCAGTGCTGTGCTTCTTATTCAGCCTGCAGAACTCCAAGCTAAATAAACCTCTTTTATGTATAAATTACCCAGCCTCAAGTTTTCCTTCATAACAAGACAAGGAGACTGAGACACTGGATTTTATTAAAATTAAGAACTTCTGCTCTATGAATGAGATGACAAGTCACACACTGGAAGAAAATATTGTCACAAGACATTATCTTTATTTGTTCAATAAAAAATTATCATCCAAAATATAGAAAGAACTTTTAAAACTCAACAATAGAGAAGCAAATAACATGATTCAAAAAGGGCAAATGACCTGAACAGACACAGAAGGTACACAGATGGCAAATAAGTATACAAAAACATACTCAACATCAGATGTTGTTGAAAATAAACAACGAGACATTACTGCTGCACACCCATTAGAACAGCTAAAACCCAACACCCCAATTCCACATCCTCACCAACATTTGCCGGAGCAACAGAGACTCTCATTCTCCATCGCTGGTGGAAATGGAAATGGCATCGCCACTTTGAAGACAGTTTGACTGTTTCTTACAAAATTAAGCATCCTCTCACCATATGATCCTGCAGTCATACTCCTTGGCATTCACACAAAGGAATTTAAAACTTATGTATGTACAAAAGCTGCACATAGATGTTTACAGAAAAGAAAAGCTTTATTTATAATCGCCCAAATTTGGAAGCAACCAAGATATCCCTCAGTTGAAAAAAACTGGATACATACACTATGGTACATCCAGATGATGGAATATGATTCATGTTGAAAAGAAGTGACTGTCAAACCATGAAAAGACATGGAGAAAGTTTAAATGCATGCAACTAAGTGAAAGAACCCACTAGGAAAAGGCTACATGCTGTGTGATTCCAACTATACTATGCATGACGTTCTGTAAATGGTTGTGTGGATATAAAAAGATCAATGGTTGTCAGAGATTAAGGGTGAGGGAGAGAAGAACTGGAGAAGCACAGAGGGTTCCTAGGGCAGTGATACAACTCTGCATGACTCTATAATGGTGAATACATATTGTTCTACATTTGTTAAAACCCATAGAATGTACACCAAATGTAACCCTAATATAAACTACAAACGGGGCAATAAAAGTACCACTCTGGTGCAGGATGTTGGTAGTAGGGAGGATCTGCCTGGGAAGGTGGAGCAGGGAGCACATCTGAATCAAATTTCCATGAACGGATGAGTGAATAAACTAAGTGCGGTCCATCCATACAATGGAATGTGGTTCAGTCTTAAGAAGGAAGGACGTTCTGACACATGCTGCAACACAGGAGCATTTTGTTAGGTGCAATAAGCCGGTCACAAGACAAAGTCTGGATGATTTCATTCATATACAGTCTCTATGTTGTCAAATTCATAGACATAGAAAGTATAATGGTGGTTTCCAGGAGCTTGGGAAAGGGGCATGTTAGTTAGCTATGGCTGGCATGACAAAATACTACAAATTAACTGGCTTAAACATCAGAAATTTATTGTCTCACAGTTCTGGAGGCTAGATGTCAAAGAATAAGGTGTCTTGTTTCTGGTCTGGTTTCTTCTGAAGCCCCTCTCCTTGGCTTATATACAGCGACCTTCCTTCTGTGTCCTCACATGGTCTTTTCTCTGCGTGTACAAGTATTTCCCATATCTCCCTGAGTGTCGAAATTTCCTCTTCTTGCTTAGGCCCCACCCTACTTCTTTGTTTTAACTTAATCATCTCTTTAAAGACCTTATCTCCAACAACAGTCACATTCTGAGGTACTGAGGGTTAGAACTTCAACATACAAATTTTGAAATGAAATAATTTATCGCATAATGGGGAAATGGAAAGTGGTTGTTTAATAGGAATTTCAGTTTTACAAGATGATAAAGTTCTGGAGACGTGACTCAAAACAATTTAAATACACTTAACACTACTGACTGTACCCACAAAAGTTATTAAGATGGTATCTTTTATGTGTATTTTACCACAATTCTCAATGCAAAGTAATAAAAAGATTTTTAAAAGATATATTAAAGACACAAGAGGAGAAAATCAGTAAACTGAGAAGAAATTATTCATTTTGAATAAGAGAGAAAATTGACTGCAAACAAAGGTACAAACAGAACCTTGGGACCCCTTGGGATAATATCCTAAAATCTAATATTTTTATTATTTAAGTTCCAGAGAGAAGAGAAAGAGTTGGGGGTGAGAAAAAACTGGGGTTGAAAATAATATTTGAAGAAACTGGCTCAGCATCCGTAGCTCAGTGGTTAGGGCACCAGCCACATGCACTAGGGCTAGTGGGTTCGAACCTGGCCCGGGCCTGATAAACAAAACAAACAAACAAACAAAAAATAGCTGGACATTGTGGCAGGCGCCTGTAGTCCCAGCTACTTGAGGGCTGAGGCAAGAGAATCACTTATGAAGGTTGCTGTGAGCTGTGACGCCATAGCACTCTACCCAGGGTTACATAGTGAGACTCTCTCAAAAAAAAAAAGAAAAGAAAATAATATTTGAAGGAACAGTGGCTGAAGTTTCTAAACATAGCAAAAAGCATAAGCATATAGACACAAGAAGCTGAATGAATCCCAAACAGAATAAACCCAAAGAAATTCACTAAGATATATCATTACTAAATTTCTAAACAGCAAACAAAGGAAAATATGTTGAAAGAAACTAGAGAGAAACCAGACATTACCCACAGGAGAATGATTCAAGTAACAGCAGATTCCTCATCCAAAAACCTGAAGGCAGAAGGAAGAATCACACATTTTTTAAACACTTCAAGGAATTATTGATCCAGAGTTCTACATCTAGTGAAAATATTTCTCAGGAATCAAAGGGAAATAAAGATACATTCAGGTGGAGGAAAACTAAGAGAATTTTCTGCCAGTAGACTTAGCTTCAAAGAAAGACCAAAGGAAGTTTCTAAGTAGAAGGGAAATGATCACAGACAGAGCTTAGGACTTCAAGAAGGAGAAAAAAAAACAATTAAGTGGAAAAAATATAGGTATAAATATAACAGACTATATTTTTCTCCATACGTTTTAAAAATTATGAAAATTGAGGCATAAATTATAACATTATCTAACGCGGTCTTCAATTTATATAAAGAAAAACACTTCACTATAGTTATATTTTAAAAGTAGGGAAGGAATATGCGCCTACCTTGAAGTAAGTTTTCCTGTACTTCATTTGAAATGGTGAAACAGTGAATACTTGTAGACTGTGATATATGAAGTATGTAGAGAGTGTATATTGCAACACATAGAGCAGCCAATTATATAACTACACAAAGAGACATATACAAAACATTACGGAAACATCAAAATAGAATTCTAGATGGTGCATAAGGCAGAGAAAATAAAGAAAATAAATAAATAAAAGGACTACAGATGGAAAAAGAATAAATACAAAGCTACTTCTGTTTGCGGATGATAGGATTGCCCACATAGAAAATCTCAAGCAATCTCCAAAAATAAATAAATAAATAAATAAAGCAATAAACAAACAAATACCCACTGGGACTAAATGAGGTTAGCAAGACTTCAGAATACAAAATGAACACACAAAAGGCAGTTGGGTTTCTACATGCTAACAGTGATAATGTGGAAACCGAAATTAAAAAGACGCAATACAATTTTTAATTATTAAAAGTAAAGAGAAATACCTAGATGTAAATCTAAAAATTGTGCATAGTATCTATACGCTGGAAATTAAAAAGTGCTGATGAAAGTAATCAAAGAAAACCTAACTAAATGAGGAAGCATACTGCGGCCATTAACTGGAAGACTCCACATAATAAAGACATCTTGAGGCAAGAGCATCACTTAAGCCCATGAGTTTGAGGTTGCTGTGAGCTGTGACACCATAGCACTCTACCAAGGGCAACATATTGAGACTCTGTCAAAAAAAGGGGGACATCAATTCTTCCCAGATTGATCCATGTATTTAATATAATTCCCATCAAAATCCTAGCAATGGTTTTTATATAATAGATAACCTTATTCTAAATTTTATATAAAAAGACACAAGCCTAGAGGAGCTAAAAACAATTTTAGAAAAAAAGGAACGAAGTGAAAGCAATCATTCTACATGCTGTCTTACTACACAGCTGTAGTGTTCAAGACTGTATGGCATTGGCAGATTGATAACATAAATCAATGGGATGAAAGTAAAGAACCCAGAAATAGATCCACAGAAATATGACCAACTGATTTTTTTACAAAGGTTTAAAACCTGTAACAAATGGTGCTAGAGCTTTTTGACATTCAATGCCAATAAAATGAACCACCTCTAACTAAACTTCACATTTAATTCAAACTGGATTATGGACTTAAATGTAAAATACAAAACTATGTAAAATACGAAAACTTGCAGAAAAAATTAGACAAAATTATTTGGGCTCTAGAGTCAGGTGAAGCATCCGTTTTGACACCAAAAGTATACCCTTTAAAGGAAAAATTGATAAATTGGACAAACAAGGTGCCCGCTGTGAAAATATATCCTTAAACCATATATACAAGAAAAAACTTGTATGTGGAATACATAAAGATCTCTTAAAATTCTATAGTAAAAATACAAGCTGTTTAAAAAATGGACAAAAGATTTGAACATACGTTTCACTGACAAGGATAGCCAGCTAACAAATAAGTATGGGGAAAAAATTCCAACATCATTAGTCATGATTACAGGAACACAAGTTAAAACTACAATGAGATATCACTATACACCTATTAGAATGACTGAAATTAAAAAGTAGTGGATAATACCCAATGAGGGGTGAAAGCAGAGAAATTAAATCACTCATACTAATGACAGTAACAAAAAATGGTTCCGCTCTGGTGCAAAATCAGATCAAATTCTAAGAGTTCTGGTTCTCAGAAGCCCTCGTTTGTTTCTGGTGATAAGGATTTCATTTTCTTTCTTATGGGTTCAGTCAACATTTAATTTTGCATTACCTTAGTCCTCCAAAAGATACATACATACATACATAAATATGTAGATGCCTAGAGATCAAGCAAAACTATATGTAGTTTAAAATATAAACTTGCTTTATTTTTAAAAATAAAACATATCTATCTGTGTGTACATATGCATTATACAGAAATTTGTAAACATACACAACTTTATTTTTAATAATACATAGTTTTTCTGAAAAGAAAGATTTTTGCTTATTGTGGTTTGGTTATTTCTACCTTTCCAAATTTGAAACATAAAAATACAATTTTATTTTTAAGAAATAAATAAATGTACTTGATATCCACATACCTTTTCGGAATTACATATATTTCCTACACTAAAAGCTTTAATTTAGCTTTTTAAAAAATGACAATCTCAAAAATTCCTCTCCTGACTCTTTATTCCATTCCTAACATTATCCATATGCTAATTTTCCATTAGGTAAAATAGAAGTTGGATCTTTTAAAGCCTACCTCCAAATTTGTTATCAGTTGGATACTGATGGCCAATCATTTTCTAATCTCTTAACATCTTTAACATCTTTTTCAATTTTATGCCTCAAAAAGAAGTCATTTTCTAAATTCCGGGAGGTACCTGGAGACAGAAATAGGTGAAAATTACATGGGCCCACTGCAGAAAGCCCTTTTTCTCCCTTATGAAAATGTTTAATTATATGTAACACCATGTAAAAAGTACAATCAAATGGTAAAATTAAACTAAGGGATACCATTGTATCAATTTTTATGTCTTCCTTAGACATTTTGACGTCCGCCCTTTTATTAGGAGGCTTTCAGACTTAAAATCTCACCATAAGAGATCGCAATCCCAATATTCCTGACTTTAATGCTCCTCAGAAGTGTGAAGTTTTTTCTTTTTTATTTCTCCTGGTGGAGTATGACTGTTCTATTATTCCTAGTGAGTTTTCCCAATATCAGCATTCAATCTCCATCAGTTAAGATAACAAATCTTGGCACCACATCTACACTCAAAACTAGACCCTTAATTTTCAAGATACTATATTTTAATCAGTCATCAAGGGACTCTTATCTGTCTCCAGTCTGGCTGTTTCAGAGGTAATTGGCTTTAACAGAGCACTGAGGTGATTTCCACTCTAATGTCAATGTTAGCAAATTCAGTCCTGGCTGAAAATGGAAAGCAGCACCTAAATAATCAAGTTATTATGAAAAGGAAAATATGTTTTGAAAGCAGGATAACAAGTGGCCAGCTCAGGTACTCACACGTATGAAGTGTTCGAGTGATAATGGTTGAATTTAACTGATAAACTGAGGCAGTACCAGATGTTGATTAAAGTTTTAAGAACTGGAGCAAAGAGGCAAAGGGCAGAGGAGCCCTTGTTTGTAGTATTTGCTGGTTTCTGTGATGGAAATGTTTGCACTGTGGTCAATTTCAAGTTTCCAACGTAATGTCACTGAAGTGGATTTGGGAAGAGAAGCTGACTAAGAGCTCCCGTTGCCCACATGAGCTGGTCCCAACACTCCACTGTGACCACAAACCAAGAGAAGACTGTCAAAAAATATGTCCTAAGTGCCTGTACCATGCCAAGCTATCCCTGGACCATAATGAGTAATTTAGGGAGGAAACACACGTTTCTTCAGCCTCTGTATACCCAGAGAGTGACAAATATTGTGTGAATTATATAATATAATCTCAAAACACAGCTGCGGACGGAATTAGCAAATTCACTCTTTACTCGCAGAGTCCACCGTCAGTGTCTGTTCTGTGAGGTTCCTTCAGAATTCACCTGAGTTCACCAAACCTCCGCCTGAATTTTTCAAACCCTCTAGCTGCTACCACTGATGCCCAACCAACATTTGGTCCTGCCAGCTTGTCACCTGACACAGCTCTTCTCAGCTTTCCCTCTAAGATTGCTCTCCTGGTACGTTTTCACTGCCCTCCCCATTCTCTGGCTCTCTGTGGCTTCCAGAGCCTTCCCTCTGAAAGCACTGAGGCAGCTCCCGCCCAGTCAGCCATACAAGGAGGACTCAGGTACTTAGAACACCCTCTGTCCTTCCTTTTCTTCCTCTTCTTGATTTTAACCTTTTCTTTTTTGAGAATTTCCTGTGGGGCCAGTCCAATTCATCCATCTATTCTTGACTCTGGCGTCCAGCCTTCAGTCTCATTCCCTAAGGCCCTCACCGGTGCTAAACACAGCTTCTTCCGAAAAGCCACGAAGCGCCCCTTACTGCTTCCAGCTCCTTGGGTGCATTTGTTCATTACCTTGGCATTTTGCTGAGTTACTCTTAGAAATTTCTTTTAATTAGTCATGTTTGAATCTGATTTTAAATGAATATTCCCTGAGGTGTGATACTGATTGACTTTCTTTTTTACGAACCAAATTATTAAAATACCCACTGATTTGATTTGCCTATAGTACTTTGAGACTCATACGTCTTTGAAACCAGGTTCCAATCAAAGCCACATAGTTTCAAATCACTGGATTGCCTCCCAATGATTCTCTCCCCCCCACCCCCCATTCCTTTTAATTCAATCACAGTACTTCATTCTTTTGCAAAAATGTAAAGCGCAAGAACATGTTATTTCATTCCGCAAATTAAGTCCTAGAAGAAAATTAGGGTAGAAGCTATATGATTCACTTTAAGCAAACCCAATAGGAGGCATTAAAACTAAAGACTCAGAAAATGTGTAGGTGTTACCAACTGTACTAAAGCTGTACTCCAGCATTCCTTTGGAACCTTCCCCTCTGCTTTCTACAGCTCTTTTCTGAAAATGCTAGGCTGCTGTAAAGGGGTCAGGAGTGGAATGAAACTAGGGCACAGGCCACATCCAAACTCCAAGCTCAGTCAAGTCAAGCAGCAGTGATAAACAATTCAGGTGAAGTCACCTGCTGACTTGGGAAACCTGACCTTTGGGATCTGTGAAGGTGGCCTCTGCAGCAGCTCTAAACTAGAACAGGAGGCCTGGGAGCCTGAAGTCACAGCACAGAGGCGAAGTCAGAGAGCAAAGGGAAAACCTCCATTTCAGAAAGAAGGCAGAATTAGAGGAGCAAATTTACCACAGAGGAGGATGCCTGAGGTCCTCAAAGAGCTACTGTGCCTGTCTCAGGTACAACAGACACACAGCAAGCTGTACATCTTTAGTATATACAACTTACTGATTTTGAACATATACACCCATGAAACCATCACCACAATCTATGCCATAAACATATTCCTCACTTGGAAATTGCCTCCTGACCTTTTTATTATTACGGTTGTGTTAAGAACACCTAACATAATATCTAAGTTCTTAGCAAATGTTTAAGTACACTGGTGGGAGCATTTTCAACATATGGGGGTCACGCAATTAAGTGTGGGAACTTATCCCAGAAAAAGTGCTACATACCGCATTGCTGAATATCACTGTGGTCACCAGATGGCCCAGAGGAGAGTACTTTGAAAGCTACTGATAGAATCAAGTGTACCTGCCCAAATAAACTTGAACCGCCCAGGCAGAGTCAGGTTCATGGCCGGCCCAGGAAGGGTCAGACTCACGTCCCTCCCAGGAAACAAGAATGCTACCAATTGCTATCCTCCCTGACCCTTTAAATCCCCATCCGCCATAACCCACGTGTGGAATTCCTTTCTTGATTTCACCACACCCTCCCTGCATCCAGGTGGAAATAAAGACCACATGATTTCTACAGAGCAAGGATTCCATTTTACTTTGTTTCACGCCTTGGAATAATCTTTCTTCCTTGGGTTCAGACCTTTCAGTGACCATTCTGCAATGAGGTATGTAGCAATTTGTTAGGTTGAGTTCCCAAATTTAATTGTCTGACCTCATATGCTTGCAATTGGGTTAATACCTGCTACCCATAAAGTCTTTGCAGAAACATAAATTTCTTGAAGCCAAATGTATTGATATTGTTCAACTTTAGCAATACGAATTTATTTTTGTATTTTCACATATTAATTTACTGTTTAACACTTAAAAATTGGGTCATTATTTCTGTGCGGTGGAGCCTTGTATGGAATGGCGGATGGAATTTTTGTTTTATTGTTTGAGATTCATTGAGGGTACAAAGAATTAGGTTACACTGAACACATTTGTTAGATAAAGTCCCTCTTATAATTGTGTCCCACCCCCAAGAGGTGTGTCATACATCATGACCCTCCATCTCCCTCCCTCCTCCACTCTCCCCGTCCCCTTATACCCCTACTCCACCCCTTGCATTAGCTCATCTACTGCCTTCATATTAGAATTGAGTACACTGGATTCTTGCTTCTTCATTCTTGTGATGCTTTGCTAAGAAGAATGTGTTCCACCTCCATCCATGTTAATACAAAAGATGTAGTCTCCATCTTTTTTAATGGCTGAATAGTATTTCATGGTAAACATATATCACAGCTTGTTAATCCATTCCTGGGTAGATGGACATTTAGGCTGTTCCCACAGTTTGGCGATTATAAATTGAGCTGTCATGAACAGTCTATTGCAAATGTCCTTGTGATAAAAGGACTTTTCTTCTTCTGGGTAGACGCCTAGCAACGGGACTGCAGGATCAAACAGTATGTCTAATTTGAGTTCTTTGAGACTTCGCTACTTCCTTCCAAAAAGGTTGTATTAGTTTGCAGTCCCACCAGCAATGTAAAAGTGTTCCTCTCTCTCCACATCCACGCCAGCATCTGCAGCTTTGAGACCTTTTGATGTGGGCCATTCTCACTAGCTGATGGAATTTAGCACTCCAGATAAATTTTAAAAACCAAAAATAATCTCTGCAAAATAAATAGTATAAGAAAAGGTTTGAAATCTTCTACACAAACTTTTTAAGTTGGTATTTTATGCTAAACAGTTGAATTTTTTTTTAAAGTCCATAAAATGTAAAGGTAGAATTGTAAAATGAATTTTCAATTTCAATTCTAAATTGAAAATTATTATCTTTTGTAGAGTCAAAAATTTGCAACTTACTTAGTTCAAAATCACATGATTTTTTTAAAAAAACATATAGACTGAAGAGGCCAATTTTATCAAATGCCTAAAATGCCCCACAGAGGGCTTTTCTGTACAGCATTCCTAAACCTTTACTTACACTCTCCCATTCATGAAGTCACAGAGTCCTTGGTTACTTTAGTATACTGTCCCTTTTTAAGGTGGCTATAAATATGAAAGTTTTAAGGCTCACATTAGAAAATTATGATTGTGAAAATGTGTCAAACGGTCTATGAAACCAGGGTATGGTGCCCCATGATCACATTAATGTACATAGCTATGATTTAATAAAAAAATAAAAGAAAATTATGATTGCACTAATGTACATAGCTATGATTTAACAATAAAAATAAATAAATAAAATAATAAAATTATGAATTCTGGTTTTTAGTTGTCTGTAGGCATCAAAGAATACTTCTCAGAAGGTCAGCAATTTACAAGCAATGTAGAGCACCAACAAATTAAAACTTAGAATTAAAATCACCAGTCTTTTAAGTTTTGGAAATCATAAAATAAAACTATTCCCCCCCCCCGGAGATATCTTTGCCAGCGTGTATTTTTAATCATAAATATGTCACATTCCAGGGCTTCATACCAATCTCCATAACTACACTCTTTCCTTAAACAAAGGTAGAGTCCATCAGCCTTGCCCGTGATGGAAATGGTCCCTGAAAATTCTACTGCAGTTAGGAGGTAGTAAATGGTGTCAGGAAAACAGGTCCCCAGTGTTTCAGTCACGAACAAAACATCAGGAGAGATGGAACCGAGGATCACATGTCAGTGATTTTGCCATCTTCTAAGTCCACGAAAACAGGCAACTAATCTGTACATCCATGACAACAGCTGCTTCCAGCAATTTCCACCAGGTGATCAGGCTTACCTCAGACCACTTCAGAGAAGTGCAAAATAAATAAATCACCTGAACTCAAGAGAGACTTCAATTTCCATGACCATCTCCAGCTCAAAGAGCAGACTTTGGCCCAATAAGTAGGGACATAACATATTTAGTATTAAAACATTGTGTTTCTTCTCAAATGACTGGTCTACTTCTTTCCCTAAAGTCCCTTACTTATAACCACCCTTTGGCAACTAACTGCTAACATTAGCAGTGATAGGACTGCAGCAAGTATTCTCAAATCCTAGTTGCAAGGTGCGTTTCTTGGAAATATATATGGGTGACTTGCAGTGCTGCTCGTCCCCAGTCCCAGCTCCACTTAGGGGGGCCTTCATTCTTAAAATAGCCACTGACTGGCCACTGACACCATGCAGCAGACATCAGCTCTGTCTTGGGAATTTTTCTTGTTTTCATTTTAGCTTCTATAAGACATTATTTTTAAGCAATTCACATATTTTGACACAGATTTCGTATTACCATTTTTGTGAAGAAGTTAATGAGCTTTCATTGCTAAGAGTAATTTGGAGTCATTAGGTATAAAAAAAGGGCATAACCCATTTATTCCAACCTGAATCTGTTTGTATCTCATTGACCCTTCTGCTAGTGAGCATTTGCCTTGCTATCCATGGAGTAGGTGCAAGGATCAAGCGGCCATGATCTGACTTCATCTGATCTGTTAAGCAGGCCTGAGAAGCAGAAAGTACCTCTCTACTCAGCAAGAATCCACCAAGTACTTACGATTTCCCTAAGCTATGCTAAATGTTTTGAGGCATATAAAGCTCTAAAAAGATTCTTTGACCTTAAATCACTTATAATCTTGTTGAAATAATTCATCCCAGGGGGTAGAATATGATTGATATAACCTAGAACTCCCTCTGCATGCACACATGCACACACTTGACACTTGCGGAATGTGAAAGAATTCCAAGACACTGAATCTTCCTTCTCTTCTTCCAAAAATGGCCCTCTGCTTTCACAGTATGCTAGACTTTCAAACCTTCAAGGAGAAATACTTAACATTCCAAAGTTATCCCCACTTTCCTCTACATCATTAAGCAGGTGGCATTTGTCTTTATATATGGAAGCAAAGACACAGAGATTACAAGTAGGGTCAGTATCACAGAGTTCAAGAGTAAGGGCTTGGAAAAGTATGAAGAGCTATACAAGTATAAGAAACTGTTAGCCGACTGTGCAGGGGTCCTCAAACTTTTTTAACAGGGTGCCAGTTCAAAGTCCCTCAGACTGTTGGAGGGTCGGACTATAGTTTAAAAAAAAAACTATGAACAAATTCCTATGCACACTGCACATACCTTATTTTGAAGTAAAAAAAACAAAACGAGAACAAATATAATCACACTGCCTCATGTGGCCCTCAGGCCGTAGTTTGAGGACCCCTGGAGGGCAGTAACGAAAGAACAGCATGAGAAGGCTCACTTTCCTTCTCAGAAAAAAAAAAAAAAAAATTACAGGATCACCTTCCCTAGCCTGGAATGGAAAATTGGCCCATGGAGTTACAAGATTGGTTACAGGACATGATATACAAAAAAAATCCCATCTCACCTATCAATCACTGTACGTGAACTGTACCCAAGATAAGCACAGCCAATACTAACTGATTAAGCAAAAAAAATCAGATATAATTATCATTTAATCTGTAACAGTGTTCTGTTTAATCATAATTGATGATCCTAGCATACATAAACAAAAAAATCATCAGCTTAAATTATTTCATAGATAACTGCCCCAAAGAATGTGATATTTAAAGGCATGTTATTTGTTAACAGAAAAGGGTATTCGTGAGCTATATGCAATTCCTGTATCCCTTACTAACTCAAGTTGAAAAGAATCAATCAAAAGACCCCTATGCTGCAAATTGCCCAGAAGCAAAATGTAGTTAATTGTGAAATTATATTCATGTTAAGTATCCAGATAACTTCTTTTCTATGAGTAAGTTAATAAGCATTTCCTGCTCGTTCCACAGCTCGGTTCAATAACGGAAGAAATACAGATGAGGTGACGGAAGAAAGAACTGCTAATAAGAAGTAATAGGTGTCAAAAACTTAAGTCCTTTGTTTTCTTCTAGACTTGGAGAGGTATCCAACCCACAGCCCATGGGCCATGTGCAAATTATGTGAGGACATGTTGCTTACCCGTGGTGGCAGGTATCACAAAAATTATGCACAGACCTTTAATTTGCTCATCGGCTTTCATTAATGTTTGTGTATTTAATGGGTGGACCAAGACAACTCTTCTTGCAAGGTAGCACAGAGCAGCCAAAGGTTGGACCCTGCTTGAATCCATCCATACATTATGCAGTAAATGTGAGGTCGGCCCACATATCCTTAGTTTCACTTTCCAAAATGTCAACAACTCCCAGGAACCGGACTCTCACAGTGGCCAGCTTGCTGTATAAACACTGCGTCTAATCCCACAGCCATACTGGACTGTGAGCTTCACTGGTGTACCCCCTTTACTGATAAGGAACTGAGGGCACAGGAGAGTTAAATGACTTGCCCAAGGTCGCACAGGTAGTAAACGACCAAGACAGGCCTGGGTCCTGAGTCTAAAGTTTGTGCAGCCTGTCCACTCCGCAAGCTGTTTTCCAGATAACAGAGAAGAAAAGGACACAGAAAGGACCTTTGTCTCTGTCCAGATTTGTCTTGAACTTTCGTCCTGCTGCGGAGGCCAGGGCAGGATCTGTTCCTACCTGGCTCTCGGTGCATAGCCCTGACTAAGGTCGGCAGGTGCAGTGGAAAGTTGTTTTGATTCTGAGAACACGGGAGAAGCAAGAATCCAGAGGGGGATGGCAGCTGCCTCCCTGTTTTTGCCTCTGAATTTAGACAAGGTCCCAGGAACCTCAGTGCAGAAAGGGAAACAGCTCGCTTCTGAGCCTTGTAACTGCACACAACTCGGGATGCACGCTCTCAACCCCACTGTGTTCATGGGCAACCGTCCAAAGGAGGCATTAAGTCATTGCCAGGGACCACTCAGTCCAAATTAGGTTGTATTGTAGGAGGTGGGGGCAGATTTCAGTCTCACATTCCCCCAAACGCAGCGCTTTCTCCTCTCTGTCTCCCCAGTAGCTCTGAGCTCTGGGATTTTATGTGCAGCAAAAAATCACAGGTAAAATAAATGCCGAGGGATCGCTGTCACTGCCTTCCCCTCAGTCATTTCGCTCTTAGCTGTTGGCGGAGCAGACCGTGTAGGCTGACGGACCTGAGGCAGGAGGAGGGATGAGGCGTCCAGGCAGCGACCGCGGCCGCCTGCGCAGGGCTGGTTGACACGCGCGCACCGCAGCTCGGTGGGGACAGGAGCACACGCAGCTACAGCGGTGCAGAGAAATCGGAAACCAGCCTGTGAAAAGATCAGCGAATTCAGCCTGCCAATCACCTTCCTCCCTCTCCGCCCCCACCCAGGAACACAAGTTCCTTAATATTAACAGTGCTGGAAATTGCAGCAGTGAAAGCGTTGTCAGGTCGAAACAGAACATTACTCTCCAAATGAGAGCCTGGATGTGAAAGCAGACCGCCTTCCCTGTCTCCTAGGTCTGAATATGCTCTGAGGCCAGCAGCTCTGCAGCAGCACCTTATCCTCAAGAAATGGGGTTGGCATTGCTGGTTCCCCACCAAAGCCACAGCACAGCACATCCTGGGCCTATTCAAAAGTATGAATATTCATTCTCATATTTCTCTCTTTCTCTCTCTCTCTCTCTCTCTCTCTCTCTCTCTCTCTCTCTATCTCTCTCCTTGGTCTTCAGAGTAAGTAGCATTCCCTTATTCCTCTGACTTGAATCTGTTACCCAAACCTCACTCATCATTTCCCTGCACAAAAACATGTTTAATGTTACCATTTTATTCCTGACATTAATGTCAGTTTTGGAATTCAGATGAATATTATGTGTCCAGGAGCATCATGAAATATATTCAAAGACCTGGAATTCTCAACCTGTTTTTATAAGACTTTTTTTCAGGGTGGGGGGTGCAAAATAAGAAATCCCTTCACCCATCCTTGAAGAAACAGGGCCAGCACCCACTCCCACCATTCCAGTCCCCCAGATTAGAATTTAAATCCCTTCACAATTGCTCTGCAGGAGGTAGAGAGTAAGAATTCTTTCTAAAGGTCAGTGCCTGTTAACCCTGAAGTGGAGAGAAAAAAACATTATGTTGTTGAAGGATCAACCCCCATCTAATGTTTGCTGAATTCTTCCTGGTAGGTCTTCCAAGGGTACAATGGGCAATGGAAACAATGACACATCCAAGTTGGTAGATAAGTGTAGGCAGGATTGGAAGAGAATAAATGAAGAATGTTTACTTAAACTCTTAAAATCTCCAATATTGCTGGAACATGATCCAAAGTGTTCTTTAACCCGGAGAATCGCAGAGTCGGTCCAGAGTGTCACCCTGGCAGGACAAGAGACCAAGACAGGACAGCTGCAAGAGGCACCATATGAATGTCCCAAATACCCCGAATACCCTGAGACAGAACAGATCTGGCCAGCCATTCAGAGTTGTCCCATCTCAGTGCGAGTGAATACTTGACACATCTGAGCCCTGGGCTGGCTGGAACTCTCCTCTGTGACTGAAGATTGGGACAAGGCTTCATAGCGGTGTACTGTGTAGGAAGAAAAGATTGGCAGGGATGTTCTTGAGAAAGCTTCCTTGAGCTATCGGGGCATCCGGGGGAAACTGAGGCAGCCCTCTGGGGATGGGCACACAGAGTGAATAGAGGCAGAGGCCCAAGGGATGTGACCTTCATTGCAATCAGGATTCTACCCATGTAGAGTGAGTCTTGGGCATATTCTTTTCTATTTTGCTTTGTGCTAAAAATAAAGAGAGAATCATGCTCCCCCAGAAGTGTTCTTTGTTAGCTTGGAAAAACTTGAATTCCTAGGATATTTTGGCTGGAAGTAGCCTTAGATATTATCTGGTCCAGGGGCTGTCAAACTCTAAAATTAATGAGAATTACCTTCACAGGTTGTTAAAACAAAGATGGCTGGGTCTTCTGGGGTGAGGCCCAAGAATTTGTATTTTAAACTAGTTCCCAGGTAGTGCTGAGGAAGCTGGTGGTCTGACTACACTGTCAGAACTGCGGATCTAATCTAGCCCTAAGTTTTTAAAACCTGACGATTACATTTTAAAATATGTATTAAACACCTGCTATGATTACAATTTTGGACTGGATATAGAAAGAAAAAGAATCTTATGCTGAATTAAGTTCCAGTTGATTAAAGATTTAGGTGCTTTTAAAAATTTATGAAAGAAGGCCAAGTGCAAGGTTGGCCAAGTGCCTATAATTCCAGGGCTTTGGGAGGCTGGAAGTTTGAGACCTGTCTGGGCAACATAGCAAAACTCTGTGTCTACAAAAAAAATAAGAAAAATCAGCCAGGCAGGTATGCCTGTAGTCTCAGCTACTTGGGAGACTAAGGATTATTTAAGGAGTTCAAGGCTATGGTAACTTATGATCACACCATGCTTCTCCAGCCCAGGAGAAAGAACCTGTCTAAAAAAAAAAAAAAAAAGAAGAAGGAAAGAAAGAAAAAAGAAATTGTGAAAGTACTGAAATGTAATTCCAGGGTGGGGAAGTTTTTTTGGAAATGACACCAAAAATCAAAACACAAAAACTTTTTAAAATTAAACCATAAAGGAATTTTCTACATGAAATTATTAAATGTCTATGCACTGAAAATAAGAATAATGACAAAATTCAAAGTTATGAAAAGGTATTTTCAGTATGCATGACAGATAAAATGGCACCCTTAAAATGCAAAGAATCAACAAGGAAAAGACAAACACCTTCAGAAAAACATTAGCAGTGCAATAATGCTATAATTATTATATGCAATAATTAGGCAATTTACAAAAAACATATACAAATAAATGGAAATCAGATATATGAAAATATGTAATTGCAGTAATAAAGAAAGTAAAAGAATAATTGTTTTCAGTAATGAATTAAGCAAAAGAAAATATTGATAACATTCAGTGTTGGCACAGCTGACTTTCATGTGGTAATGCAGTGTTTATAAGTTGGTATTAGCATTCTTAAGTTTCTTAAAATAACACTAGCTATTATTACAATAAACTTGCAAGTGAACAATATAAGTGAATGTATTTCTTGCCCACATTAAGTCTAAGGAGGTGCTTCTGAGTGGCAGGAGTTGCCTCTCTAAACAGTGATTCAAAGACTCCTACCTTCCTTCCATCCCTCATCTCCACCATCCTCAACTTGTTGCTCATGGCTTCACAATCAAGCCAGAAAGGGAACTAGCTGGAAAATAGCCTTGCAGGTGTCTATGGAGGAGTCTGGAATGGCATGCATAATTCCCACTCCCATTCCATTGGCTAAAAATCATTCATATGGCACATGGACTGTATCTCAATAAAGCTCTTATGTTTAAAAAAAAAATGTAGAAAGAGAATTTAGAAGGCACACATATAGGGTTATGAAAACAAAGAGAGCTACTGAAGAAGAGAGAGGAGATTAACTATGTACCATATATTGAAAGGATGTTGAGGAAAATGAGAGCAAGAAGGGCTAATAAAGCAAAGAGATTATTATTAATCCCGAGGGAAAAGCCAGGTTTATAGACTGATGAGCATATAAGACCAATGGAAATTCCTTAAGGAAAGACAGTGTTAAATAACATAATAAGCAGTATGCAAAAATTATTCTACTAAGTTTTTCAATGAAAGGTAAGAGATATAACTATCCTATTAAGTGATAAGGAAAGCAAAATGAATAATTATTTTTACAAAAGACTTGACAATGTAGGTAATGATACAGCATCTGACTACATAGCGCTGTCTTATTAGAGGCTAAGGGGATGAAATTCTATGCAAAAGTAGAGGATTAGTGTTGCCAAGAAGAGATAGTCCTTCCTCCAAAATCTCAGAGACAGAAATTTGGGTAAAGATGTGAAGAAATCTTGATATAAATATACATACCACATATTTTTACCAGACGGTTATAATCATTTCAGCACTATAATAGTTAATGATATCTAGTTAAGAAAAAAAAGGAAGTAAAATGTATTGGGAGTGAGGGAAATGGGGCAAGTTTGGAACAACCATTATTAGAAAGACAATCAGAAAAGAAAATACATTAACAGGAATTGATTTTTTTTGATAGCCACCAAATGCCTGAAGTGGGTAACAGATAGGTGAATGGACAGGGAGAAAGGAGTTTGGGTGCAATAAATGTTAATTTCATCAGATTTGTATCATTTTTCTTCTCTTTAAAGAGCTGACACTATCGAGAAGTGACCAGAAAGTCCTCATCAGGAAATGAACACATGTTTTTTACAATTAGCCAAATCCTTTGGTAATTATCTTTTCCTTTTCTTTTCTTTTTTTTTTTTGACATTTTATTTATTTATTTTTATTATTATTTTTTTGTGTGTGTGTGGGTTTTGGCCGGGGCTAGGTTTGAACCCGCCACCTCTGGCATATGGGACCGGCATCCTACTCCTTGAGCCACAGGCGCCGCCCTATCTTTTCCTTTTCAAATTAAAAGTATGACTTTCATTCTTTGAAATTTTTCCCATAATAGATGTTTGAGTTTCATCTTAAGTCAACAACCATGTCACTCAGTTGAGTCAGTAGATTTAACAGTTTATATAGAACCCACTATTTTTTTTAATTTATTCTCATTTCCATGTATTTTATTCAGAAGGACACCGCATAGTCCAGTAGTCTCTGGGAAAACATCCTTACTGACCCTAAGGATGTTTTAATACAGCGTGTGAGACATATCATATAAAATTTGGAGTAGGTACTAAACATTTACTGTCCAATTTACCTGACTAATCCAACTAGCAGACAACAAGATCCTGAGGGGATGAGATAGAGACAGATGACTTGTCCAAAGTAAAGTTGAGCCAATAGGGCAATAACATTAGTGCACATTGGAAGCATCTCAGCCTCCTGAGAGCAATGTGACCTGCACATTCTCAGTGGTCAGAAGGGGTAGGTGTTAGAAGGGTACAAACAGTTATCCCATCCCAGGGTGACCTTAGCTTCATGCAGTTTGAATCATCTATCCCATCTGCCTGTCTACTTGTAAGCTAAAAGAGGCACCTAGGGACAAATTGTAGAGTGCTGGGGTGTCATAGCTCACAGCAACCTCAAACTCTTGAGGTCAAATGATTTTCTTGCTTCAGCCTCCCAAGGAGCTGGGACTACAGGTGCCCATCACAACACCTGACTATTTTTTTCTATTTTTAGCAGGGACAGGTCTCACTCTCGCTCAGGCTGGTCTTGAACTCCTGAGCTCAAGCAAATCACCTGCCTCGGCCTCCCAGAGTGCTAGGATTGCAGGCATGAGCCACGAGGCCTGGCCGACAGAGCACATTTTCACTGATAATGGTAAGTGACCAGTGGAGACTCCATTCACGAGCATGGAAGCAGAAGACTCTCTCAGACAAGGCCCTGGTCCCCTAGAAGGCTTTGCAGTGATTCCCGAGATACCTGTTAGGTTTGAAATGGGTCTTCATTTGAGGGCTAGCAGTTGGGCTCTCTTTGTGGGAGTAAGACTTAGCCTCTGGATAGTAGGCTGTCAAGACCTTACCATCAAGTCCTCGGGGGCCCAACAATCAAGATGCATTTCAGGAGAAAATTTTAAACCAGAGTAATCACCCACCAGTAAAAAACTCATCAGTAATCTCATCAATGGTTAGGGAGAAACCAGCAGTCTGGGGAGACTTGGGTAACTGATCCAGGCATGTGAAATACTGGGGTTAGGGTTGTAAGACCAGCAAGGTGGCTCCTAATAACTACTCATTCATGCACTGAACCATTATTTTCTGCCTACACTATATCCTAGGCTCCGTGATAGGTGCTAGGAATGCAAAGATAGATAGGATGGCAGGAGAGATGGTGAGGAGTTAATTCACTGCAATTTCAGAAGGGGATGCTTTTGAAATGGAGGGGGGTCTCTCTGAATTTAGGAGGGCATGAGTATCCACAGGAAGCAGAAACTAATAACTCTTTCTTTTCAAACTTTTCTAAAATCTGCCATGGTCCAAATATAATTCTCTATCTGATAAAAAAAAAAAGAAACCATTAAAGGAAACATGAACTAGTGATTATATCATACAAGTTAATCCCACAAGTAGTCATATAAAACATAAAACAATTTCAGAAACACCTAAGCCCATCTGTATTTATTTTGTGTCATCCAATAACACATGATGATTCTGTTTCCATGGCTCCAAAATGGTGTGTAGATATTATCAAGTTAGTCAAATAGAAAGTCAAGTGAATTTAAAAAAATAAAAAGACACAAACTGAAATGATTGGTATCTTCACTCTGGATAGGCACCGTCTAAAACATGACATTGATTTCTCTTTATTGGGTGTTTGCTTTAACACAGATTCTCAAATCCCTTCTCTCCACTACTTTATCAAATGTGCAACTTTGCCTGAGTCAAGCTACATACAATATCTTCATATATCATATTCAAATCATTAATTTTCATCAGAGAATGTCAGCAGGGAATTATGTCAGATTACTCAGACCTGGATTTCTTCTCATAAATCCATTCTAACCGTTACCCAGCCTTCCATCCTATCAGACATTTTCCATCTCTCTTGGAAGCTTCCTAAATGGTTTCTTAAAATTAAACTTATTCAAACTGTTTCTGTTTTTCTCCTTTCACAAATGTTTATTGAGTTCCTGTTATTTGAAAAACACTGAATGAAATGTTAAATACTGATGATAAATATAGTCTTTGATTTGCAGGTAAAGTGGGATTTTTCATGTTATTCTGGAGAAAAGGAAAAAGTCATCCCATGTTGACAAAGCTGTTCTCCGTTGGAACTGGAAGCAACCCCTTCTTGAAGGCCTTTTGACAGGCACGGTGCAGAATTTCCACCAACAATCCCCCACCAATCTTCACGTCCAAAAACCTGAGACCAAAGGCCAAATGAGGTGAGTGTACTACAAAGAAGATGAAAAAGTAAACGGCGTTTTCCCTCTGGGAAGCCAAGATAATCATTTGTGAAGCTGAGGTTTCAGAAACACGGAATTACTGACAACTGGTTTTTAGGCTGGAGGCTTTCTGACCTGCAGTGCCCGCAGGCACATGCTGGCAATGCCCAGGAAAAAAGCAGACTAAGGGATTCTTAGAAGAGAGGGCTTCTGGAATGCCAAAGGGGTGTGTGTGTGTGTGTGTGTGTGTGCATGTGTGTGCGTGTGTGTGTGTGTGTGTGTACGTGGGGGGTTTCAGCGGGGGTGAGGGGAGATATGTTTCCTCAACTGTGGAAAGGAGGAAGTGGGTGCTTCACAGATTTACTTTAAAGTTCATAGGTCATCCTTCAACATAAAGAATATTGCCTATTTCTGGCTTAGAGATTTATGGAAGACACAGAGCACAGGAGCAGCCCAGGCCCAGGCGTTCCACATTCCCAGGCACCCTGTCCCAGCTCTCCACAGCCCGCAGAGCATGTAGGAAAACATCCCACCTTCATGGAATACAGTGACAGACTGAAAATGCCCAGGAGCTTCTGGGACTATAGATAAGATCCAAGAAACGCTGCTGGGGAAATAAAGGGAACTGTGTCTGCTCCTTGAAGGATACTTCAATGGCAGAGAGGGCTGGGGCAAGGGCAAAGGCCACCCAAAGAAAATCAAACACGCCTTCTGCATGGAAACATCTCAACAGACACTACCAGCATCAGTTAGAACCGGCTGATTTACCACACAAGGGCAGTTATGTGAAAAGACCTTTGCCTCCCCGTGGCTTCTATTTTATCTACAACACCATAGATTTCAATGGCTAGGAAAGAACTAGGAAGTGGGGGATTCAGAGCCAGTCCTCAGCCCCCACCTCTCCACATCCAACTGCCATGACCACTGATGAGGAGCAGAAAATGAGAATGGAGCAAAAGTGAGAGTAAAACTTATAAAATAAGCACATTTAAGGTCATTATTCCATCAAATAAAAGAATTTCTTATATAGGTCAGTGGGGTAAAACCTACACACATTAAAAAGTAAAAGTTGTGTTAAATGTCTGGTTACTTCTCTGTATTTAGATACTAGCACTTTTCCCTTTAAAATGGTTTGTCTTTAATCCCTCTGTTAATGGTTGAATATAACTTACTTACCTCAGAAAAGAGCACATAGAATATATTGGAGTTACAAAAAATAAAAATCGAATTTAGTAAATTGGTTCGGATCACAATATTCCAATGTATTTTATTTTCAGTTTTCCAAAAATGTCGCTAACATATCTTTTAAAATATTCACATTAATAATAAATGTTCTATTTCAGGGAAGAATGCTTTCACTGCAGAGGTAAAATGAAGCAATGAAATAATGAATGTGAAAAATATTGCTTCTTGATGTCATTTTTGCAAAACTTACTTGAATTTAAGTATAACTGATGACTCTAGTGTGATTAGTTTGGCTGCAAAGAGAATACATAAAATTGCAAATAAAGCAAAATGTATATTAAGAATACAATAAGCATCTCGAATCTCAAGACTGATGGAGTCTGTTCAAGAGATTTCAAGAAACTAGAAGCAAGGCAGCCTTAAAACCTCTTGGGGTATCTCAATTTCTCTTGTGTGCTTGTTCCATTCTGAGCTTTTCACTGAAGAGAATCTTAAACTTCCATGTTTTAAACTGGTTCTATAAATTTTCTAAAACTCTCATTATCCTGACTCTTTGACCTCAGATTTCATGACTAACTGGCAACTTTCCTTCATTTATAATACACAAGTGAGAGAACCGTTTTCACGCATGCTTTTGTTCCAAACCATGTGATAATAGGCAAAGCAGAGATGGACCACCCTTGGGTTTTCATCCACTCTTCTGCAGCAAGGTCAGACAAATAGTACTTGAAGGAATTGATTTCCCAGTGAGGTCCACCATGAAGAATCATGTGTTATCTAAGAAGAGGTTTTGGCCCCAAACTTTATTTTTATTATCTATAGTTTTATTATTTATTGAATTTTCTTACAAATAAATTAGACTTTTGAAAATATCTTCTTATAACTTCACCGGGAGGCAGAAATTAAAGCCCTTTAAGAAGAGATTTTCCATCCCCTTTCGGACCATGGAATCATCAAAGATCTCAAGGATCATACAAGTCATCTCTCCAATCCCTCTCACTTACTAGTCCTCCAAATTTTACCAGGATTTTTACATTTTTTAATTTCAAATAAATTATTTATGCATAGTAGAGTATAAAATATAGCCAACAAGCATGTACCTCTATAATATTCTGAAATTTTTTTTAATGAACAAAAGAAGAAAATGAACAGACGTCACAAAAAGAAAAAAAATACATATTTTCATATTATAGATAAAAACAGCATTTGTCACCTGAAAAAAGAGTACAGTTGTCTCTGTACTCTGAAAACCACTTCCCTTGTGGAAAATAGAGCTCGTAACCACAAAAGAAGTTCTAACAGGAAGGGAAATCTTTCTGTCATCTAAGCTAACCACATCCCCTCCTGTTTTACTCATTGGAGATGAAAAATAACCTTTCTCAAATGAGCCACCAAAAAAAAAAAAAAACTGCCTTTTTTACATAGCTAACACTTATTAAGTGCATACTAAGTTAAAGACTTCTTTTGTTAAATATTGCTGAATTTGACTCAAAATTTGGAGATCTTTGTGAGCTCAATTCTCCCTTATCATAAAAGGTGTTCAAAATTAACTATAGGACTTCTTTGAAGCAAAAACAAATGACCTTTGCCCTTTGGGTACGACACATTTATTTCACATAGCACCTTCAGTGTAACGTCATGAAACAATGAATAGTAGGAAGGTAAGAATTAGTGGATTCTACAAATTAACTATAAAAAATTTGTTTCCATATGACTGGCCTAATTGTAACATACCAACAAAAATATGAGTTTTTTTTTTTATTCTTTCTTGCTTTGGAGAAAAAAATGACCAAACTAATAATTCTCTTTAATTAGCAATGCCATATTTATTCCATAATACTAATTCTCAACTAACGCACAAGGTGAGTACACTTCGGGAAAATTATTAAAGAACAAACATTTGCAATCCATTTGCAAATAAGAGACTCCGGGAATGAGCAATAACAAATGTTGATCCAACTTCATTTAGAGGATCAGGAATGAAGAGAACAACACCTCCATTCTCCCCAGGTAGGACAAAGTTGACTAATAAAATGTGCAGATTAACTCAAAATGTTCTGGTGTATTCCTGAGGTCTGAGCAGCCTTCCCCAGCCACCTCCAGACCACTGTGTCTCTTCCCATTAAAGGGTTCCAAAGCTGGTGGTGTTACCAGAAGTGCAATCTTTGCAATAGTTCCCACACACAGCTGGGCACCAAAATCACCAGCAGTAATTGTTCAAAACACAGAATCCTGAGACTTACTGTGGTCCTCTGAAACAGGCACATGGAGATAGATACAGTTAATTGATATTGCCTAGTTAATTGATATTGCTATAGCCTTTAGCAACCAGCTGCTTGCATGTAATATTTTGGTTCCCTTCCTTAGATTGTTGTGGGTGTTGGCAGGAGAGTAAGGAAAATAACAGAGTTCCAGTGAGCCAATAGCAAAATTGGCAAAAAGCATGAAAAGACGACTCATGCACACACACATGAATGTAAAAATGGCTGTTTAACATACGAAAAGATGGTCCTCTTCACTCATAAGGGAAAATACCTATGAAAACCTCAGTAAGTTATTCTTCAGAGATTCACAAAAATTAAAAGTATGACACCACACTGCGTTGGTGAGGCAGTGAGAGATACAGGTAACCTCGGGTGCTTTCCGTCAGGATGCAAACTGTTGTGATCTCCATGGAGGGGAATTTGGCAATGTGTAACAATACTGTGCACACTATTCACATCTTAATCCACCACTCTCTTTTCTCATATATATACCGAAAAAATACTTCCAATGACATCAAAATACACATGGACATTTGTTTCTAATATTTATAAGATATTGGAAGCTACTTAAATGCCCAAATGTAGACTATAGCTTAAATATAGCTGTGATATTTCCACATAATAAAGTACTACAGAAGAGTAAAAAATACTAAAGAAGATCTTTATGAACCGAGTGCTTATTTCCAAAAAAATGGTGGATAAAATAAAATACTATTCAAAAGAATAGATATCGTATGCTACCTTTTGTGTAAGAAAGAAAGGAAATAATAAAATAAACATGTAGCTTATTATTGCAAAACAAACATGAAATGCACAAATGCAATTGCGCACTTCCAGGCTCGTCCTACTTCAGTGTGAAGTTTAGAAATAGTTTTGGATTTTCTGAAAATAAACAACCCTAGGAACTACAGGTAAAAATTTCATCTTATTACTAAAAACTCAAAGCTTTGTTTCTGGCTTAGAATTAGGAAAACTGGTAGGAGCTAAGGACTGAAATAGAAAGAAAGACAAGATGTATTTTCAATCTTGCTCATAAATCTGATGCAGACACTACAAAATTCTCCTTACTTTAAGATACTGATTTTTGAATGTATAAAAGCATTGACACTCTTGTAAAGAAAATTCCCTTGGATTTTATCCCAGGAACTATGGCTGATGCAGAGATTATCTGACTAATCTCAATATTAATTAATCGGCCATTTAATTGGTCTAATTCTCAAGTATTAAGAATGTGTCTACTGCAATTATCCATGGCCTGTGAAACATGGACAGCTGTCTACCCAACATCTATTCCATGGTCTAACTAACACACCTTCCATTTCCTCTAGAGGTGACAATGTTTCCAAATCAAAATACTCACTTCTCTATACTCCCCTGCAGCTCCAGGTGGCCATGTGGCATAGTCATGTGGTTATTGAGGAATAAAGATCCCAACTCTAGACCTGCCCCAGGCTGTTTCCCCTTCTTATTCCCTAGAACTCTGAAGTGAGAGTCACTTAGCAACCATGGGTCCATAAGCATGAGAGCAAAGCCCACACCCTAAAGATCTGTAGGAGATGAGAAATAACCAGGGCCCCGATGGCATCACTGGACTACAGGACAATCCCTGGACTATACAGCACTTGGTTGGCAGAGACAAGTAAGACTTCATGTGTTTAACCAGTGTTTGGACATCTCTGTGCTTATGGTGAAACATGTTCCTAATTTATTACACACAAGCTATCACTGAGAACTTTGAAGTTCCAGAAAGTTCCATACTCATCCTTTACCATTTTACCTGTGCCCTGTTAGTGGATAGAAAAACACATTTCACCCAGTGAGAGAACATGAGTGTAGATACGATTGTGGATAAGATTAATCCAAAGTTATACCTAAGAAAATATAGCCCCAAACTCCTTACCTGGCAGAGGCTACACCAGTGCTTTCAAGAAACATTTTTCACACTTACAGAACTTTCTTTGTCCAACATCAAGTGTCCTTAGGTCCTACAAGAATAAAACATGCTTTTTAATCATAATACTAAAAAATATCAAAGAAAAAAATGGACATATAAAGAAAGCAAATGCAAAATCAAGAGCAGATTCAGACAGCTAACGCCACCTCCTCGGCTTGGCTGCTTGGGTTCTGACTAGAGGTCCCCTCATCTCACTTCACTTCTGAGGTGTCCATTTCTACTATAAAATCTTTGCTCCTGAGATTTCTTTCTGGTTCTACATTTCCGTGTCCTACTCTTTGCCCTTTTTCAACTACTGAGGCCTCCATTTTGGAATCTTCATATTCAGTTTTCTGGTTTGTAGCTCCAAATAGTCTCTCTGCACTCACTCTTAGAGGTCGCCCCAGATTCTATGGTGATTTCTTGCCTCCCAGATTTTTTGCCTTATGTCACCGTTCTGTCTCTGACTGTGCCTCCCTATGGGGCTGGTCACAGTCTCCAGGTTTACACACAACTCCACCAAGGGAATTGAAATTCCCTGGCCAAGCTCTAGAACCACCTTCTCTTCACAAATCCACCAAGAATCAACCAGCAAGCTTTGACTTTGCTTTTTGTTACTAAAAAATATAAATACATTACAAAATTAAGGCTGAAGTTACTGTGTAATTAATTACAATGGCAGGCAGGAGAAAATTGGGCAGATGGAAACCTCTGTTCCCTCTGCTCAAATGTAAGCTTTTTGTCTTTTACTTATTTTTATTTTATAATTTATTAATCTTTTGTATGTAATAATTGTATGTACTTACTGTGTACAACAACAGTACATGATACATGAAGTTTATATGTGTGTGTGTGTATATATATATATCTGTAGACATTGTGAAATGAATAAATTAAGCTATTGATGTACCCTTTACCTCACATACTTACCTTTTCATTGTGGTGGAAAACATTCAAAATCTATTCTCTTAGCAATTTTGAAGTACACAGTACATTATTATTCATTATAGTCAGCATGCTTCATAATAGGTTTACAGAACTTATTCATGCTAATTGAAACTTTTAAACCATTTAACCAAAATCTCCCCATTCCCACCCATCTCTATCTCCTGGCCCTATCCTACTCTCTGTGTCTGTGAGTTTGACTTTTTTGAGTGTCCATATAAGATCATGTCATAGTTGTCTTTCTGTGTCTGGCTTAATCCATTCATCAGCACATCCTCCAGTTTCATCCATGTTGTCACAAATGACATGATTCCTTTTATACGGCTGAATAGTAATCCACTGGGTATCTACACCAGGCTTCTTTATTCGTTCATCCACTGATGAATATAAGTTAATTTCATACCTTGGCTATTATGAATAATGCTGCAATGAATATGGGAATACAGATTCTCTTCAAGATACCAATTTTATTTCCCTCAGAAGGAGAATTGAGGGATCATATGGTAATCTATACTGTTTCCCATAATGGCTGTATGACGCTTTTCTTTTAATTGCATTTTTTTAGGCAGACTTATAGTCTAACAGCAGCTCTCACATTGATTAGTCATTCATCATTAAACAATTTTTGGAATTCAAATTTGTAGAACTTCATTGCAAATTAAAGGCATACACGTATACACACACACACACACACACAGGAAACTAAACTAATCAAAAGGGCAAGTGGTCAAAAATTTGGTTCATCCTGACTGGTTTCTTACATCTTTCCAAAAGTTAGGACCTAAACCCATGCAATAATTTCTGGAGTTGTATACTGAATCATGTGTGCTTGCGAAAGTGATTTTCTAAAGGTACCAAGTACAAAGAATCGGCATCATTTAAGAGCCCCCTGTGTGGAAGAATCTGTTCTATTTTATGTTTGTTGATTTGAAAGGGTATTTGAGAAAGAATGAGAACATAAGCCCAGGAGATCAATATTCTGAACAATTAACCTATAAACAAATAAATAACACAGAATATGGGCTACTTAATGTCACATCTCCATAGACAGACAACAATAAGTTTGTAAGCGAGCTCGACATGATGGATATGAGTAGATTAGCGGCATACTCCGCCAGCTCAGAAAGAAAAGACATGTGCTCTCTTTCATTGTTCCGCATTGTGAAGGATGCTCTCCAACTTTCCCGCTCTTTAATCCTCTCACCCTGATATTCATCAATAATTTGGACATTTATATAATAGCTTTGCAAAAGAAAAGACAAAGGCAAACTTAACCATTGTGGGACCACAGTTTAAGTCATGTTTTAGGAGCCCAAGGGAAATACCAAAAAAAAAAAAAAAAGAAGAAGAAGAACATAGGATAGGAAGTTATCACTTGCGTAGCTCCTTGAAAATGATCTTGGACCTATAGGCACAGCCGCGGTTTATCAATTTGATTATAACTCAGTGGTTCCCTACTTTACACATTAGAATCAACTTGGAGTTTGTAAAAATAGTCACTTCTTCCCCCTCCGCCCCCTGCACCCAGAAAACTGTTATCGAATCTCTGAAAATTGGGCTCTCACATCTAAAGTTTTAAAAACTCTCTTGATGATTCTGAGGCAGGGATGGTTGAGGCCAACTGCACTAAATAAAGAAACCTCCTTTTTGTTCCAGTCCACAAACCATATCAACAAGGTCAAAACCTTATAAGTCATCAATATTGTCCTTTTCTGCCTCCTAGAAAGTCTTAACAAAATTAATATATAGATGTTTTGACTAGATCCTAAGAAGGCAAAGAGTTAGGAAGATATCCATTTATGCCAGAAATAAAAGCTGTCATTAAAAAGAAAATGAAAAACTTCAATAACCAGAACTTACAGATAATACATTGATAACATATTTCCTAGAGATAATCCCATTTCAGTACATTTAAAATATACATTTCTATATTTTAGAATATATATTCTAGTATTATTACATACTTGTTTAAGCATTTTAAGTTCTATGACGTCTAGGAGTCATATTAATATAGCACTTAGTTATATAAAATGTAAAATCTACATGATTGTCCTTGATAAAAGAGAACAACTATAATAAATGAAATAAAGTGTTCTTTTCCTCACTTTCAGACATTCTTTGCACCTTATAAGAGTTTTATTTTCTAAGAGTGATAAGGATTCATGGTGTTATAACAGAACAAATCTTTAGAAGATGACACTACTTATTAAATAACAAAGCCCAGATTAATTATTAAAGGGGAATATAAAGAAATTTGTAAGAGAAAGATTTCATAAGGAATAGCTATCTGTTCTTTGAAAGAAAGAAACAGTGCAGCATATTCTTTATCAACTAGTTCCTCCTCTGGGGTAAACGAGAGGTGAGTGCTTTGACAATGTTTCTGTGAGCAGGGTGAAATAATGGAGCTGCCAAGGAGATCACATCCAGGAAAAAGAAAAATACAAGCAGTAGATGTGTGGGGGTGGAAGGAAGGGAAAGAAAAGCATTAACAATTAAAAGCCAGAAAATAACTGCAAGAGAGAATTTAGCATCCGAAAAGACTTTTGAGCTACAGATAGCACTAACCCTGGAAGATGCATCTCGGGAAAGTAAGATAAAGGAAAGAGCAATCAAAAAGCAGAGTGAAGAATTAAAAAAAAGAAAATAGAACAAAATTACCCCAGTTTTGTCATTTTCATGAATGAAAACCAAAGAGTAAGGAAGGTCACAAGACAAAGGTTTATTTCATCTTTGTCCTGTCCTCAGATCCCAAGTCAACAAATATTTGCTCAGAGACAATGTTTAAAGCAGGACAAGGAAAGGCTCGACACATGTCATCATCTTAACATTTTTAACCTTTGCTTTCAGATATTTCAAAATGCTCGCTTCTGGCACCTTGCGCTCCAATCTATATCCATGGGCCAAAATTTTTGTGCAGCCTTATCTTGAGCTTTTCAGTTGCGTTGGCAAGATAACCAGCCTGGCTTGTAAAGGAAAGTCCAACTCTGTAGAGCCTGCCGATCTTTGCAGATTGCCTTGGGGTGGGTGTTGAAGGGTTACAAAAGAGACTTCTTCAGTGGGGACCTCATTATTCTCCAAACCATTACCAAAGTAGGGAACTGCTTTTAGATGAAGCACAATTAAGAATCGTGGCCTACGCGCATCCTGCCACTCTGTTGAGTAGTCCTTTACCTTCATCTCACTTCATCCCCCAATTTGTAAAAAAAAAAATATATATATATATATATACACACACACACACAAACGAGGATTTTTGTTTTGTTTTGTTTTGATTCATGTGATTTTGGAAGGTATGATTGGTTGTGGCAATTCAGAAAACTGGTGCTATTTGTATACATGAATTAACCTACATGTTTGTCCTGTATTATTTCTACGTTAGGAAATCTATTCCTAGATCACTGCCCTAGAGAACTAATGCGATAGGTTATAGTAGTTGGCATCAAGGAGCACTATTGTACCTGGATTCTGTGCAAGGAATGCTACTACATAGCTACATATGCATTCATTTTAATGCAGTGGTGAAACTGACGATTATCATTATCTGAAATCCTTACTGATATTTTTAAGAATACATACAAGTTCAACACACTAATAAGAATGTATTTCCAATTTTCTATAAGTAAAATTTTAAAGCTTTCTTTGATTTTAGCTACTGACTAGTAAAGTAAATAATATAAAATTTCTTACATAAGTGCTTCAGATTTCAGGTTAAAGTGGTCAATAACCTTTGAAATTTTAGGTTTCAAAAAAACAACTGGTGGTTACAAGGGAGTGGGGAAGGCAAGCTCACAGGTACGAAATCTGTCAAAGTTTATGCAATAAAACAGTACTGTTGAGTAAAGCTCTCTATGCATTTAATCAACACCTGCTAATTAAGCAGTTACTCTGTGCCAAGTACTTTCCTAGGTTCTAGAAATTGACATGAAACTGAATTTTATCAAAGTCCAATAAACTCATAGACAGGGGAAGAAACAAAGTGTCCAACCATTATTATGAGGCTCTCCTCTGGGCATGGTCCCAGATCAGCAACATCAGCATCACCTGGAAACTCATCAGCAATGTAAATTCTTAGAACCTACCTCAGACCCCAGTCAGTAATCACAAGGTAGCACCACCACAAGGCAACGTAGCAAAAAAGAACGCTGAATTCGAGAACCCCTGTATTAATGCATGCACTATGAGGTGGTCACCATACTATGAATAACTGATTTTGTGTTCTTTACTCCTCCCTGGAAGCTAGTTCAGTAATGATTATTCAGATTTCAAAAATGAGACAAGTGAAATGGAGAAGCAGGTTTCAGGCAAAAGCAATGGTATAAATAAAATCCGATAGGAAATGACTCTGTGTATCAGTTTTAAATATTTGTTGTATCCTCTTTAAATGAGCATTTTTTAATTATATCCTTAAGTTGGTCTATTAACTCCAAGGCCTAAAACAATTATTCTAATTATATAGTGATTGCTAAACAGCAAAAGGATGATCCCACACTTCAAAAAGGCTAATTCCAGGTAAGACACTTTCGTGTAAGTTCTGCTCACTGGATGGTTTATCTCGTGCTAAGAAAACTTCTAAGTGATGAAAAGATTGTCATGTGCTTGACGTGCTCCTGCCCAGCAGGGACTACACCTCGTTATTCTTTTGGCTTCTTGTTTTTGGAAAAAATAATTGATGGCAAAGGACCTCAGAATATATATACAGTATATATTTTATGTCTTGCTGAGGGGTCAAGTGGTGAAGCAATATTCAGCCAAAGCTGTGGCTGATGCCGAATATCTCATCAGAGCTTCTGGGATTTGATAATAAATCTTGAATTTTAACAAAAAAATTATTATTACCATTTCATTATTAACAGTTTAGGAGTCAAATTTTAAATGCATGATATAGTGCAAAAGCAATCATTTCTTAGCCTTGTCAAGTGCTGAAATACTCCTGTGGTCACTGTACTATAAATCTGTGATACTAACTCGACACTTACTGTCAACAGAGTTAAGTAGAAGAGCACGCTATCTCTTGGGGATCTCATTTTGCACAGCCCTTTTTTCTTTTCTTCATACTCTTTATTATTCTGAATGAAAGATGATTTATTATAGATGATGTTGTACAAGATTTTGAAGACTTTTTTCTTCATAAAATATTAAGATGGCAAAGTTGGCATTCTGTTTTAAATCATTCTTGGATGAAGTGAAGAATAATCAAACAGAACTTTTTCTTGAAATACTTAAGACTAATGTATTTGGCACAAAACTACAGAGAAGTTTTTCAGTTCACGGGTGTTCCCAAGTCTGTAGGAAAGTGCTAATAAACACATAATAGGTACTTTAAATAGGTTTACATAAGTACAAACTAAAAGGAGCTCTTAAAGCTTATCTTTGATGTAATAAATATACCAACTGATTCCGCAGTATTCAGATTATGGTGTTATGAAGACTCTAAAAACGAAAAGAATGAGGAGAAATCAAAAATGAAAGCATACGCTAGAACTAAGGCTACATGGGGCTGCTAGGTACTGAAGTAGCCTTTGGCCTGAATCCAAAAACAAAATTCTTTTATTTTTATTAATACATTTTTGTCTTTTATATTTTTATTTTTAAGTTGAGTGTATTTAAAATAACAAAGAAGAAAATAAGTTTCAACAAAATAATCCTCCCAGATAGACCAGCACAATTAGAACATCAGTAACCCATAAGGGCTAAATTGATAGCGGCTATGATTAGGATTTAGTTCTAACTTTTCCACCTGACTCAGGCTACTACTGAACATGAGGCTGGTTGGAGAGAGTTTTGGGAGTCAAGCACACCAGTTTGTTATCAGCTTTTGACAAGGCTTCACTGAATTTCTGACTGAAGTGGAATTTGTGAATAGTTGCACAGCTCAACAGTACTTTTGATTCTTTCTGCTTACCAGCCCATCATGACAAAGAAGACCAAGAAAAAAAGAAAATAGATTTTTAATGAGGGCTGGGAATTGCAATATTATCTGTTTCTGCTAACAATAAGATGGTTTGTTCGCTTTGCAATACTACAATATCAACATTAAAGAAATTCAATGTTCATTAGCATTGTGACATTCGTAAGGAACATAAATATTTTAAATTAGAGGGATCAGCATGAAAGGTTATATTGAAAAAATTAAAAGATAAAAAACAAAAGCAAAAACGATTCTTTCAAGCAGCAATAAGATGAGGAAATAATGGTCCTTGAGCAACTTATAACGTAGCTTATACACTCAACAAAAAAAGGGAAGCTATTCAATGACATAGAAATTGTGAAAGAATGCATTGTCAGGTGGCGCCTGCGGCCCCATACGCTGGAGATGGTGGGTTCCACCCCAGCTCCAGCCAAAAACTGCAAAAAAAAAAAAAGAATGCATCATCAGAGTTGTAGGATGCTTAGACCCCAATGATATTTCAAAGTACAAACAACTGCCCCTTTCAAGGAGAATCATAAATGATAAGCAGCATGAATTAGGCTTCAACTTAACAAGGCAACTTCATGGAAGACTTCAAAAGGAAAATATATACAGGGTGTCCATAAAGTATGTGTGCAATTTTAAATTGCACTGTATTTTTAATTGCACATGAACTTTATGGACACCCTATATTATTCAATTGATTTGAATGAATCAATTTATACTAGTGACTTGGCACAGGTTTTATTTGCATCATTCAGGTCCTAACAGAAGATTTTCTTTAGTATGACGTGTCACTCGCTTTGGACACGCCTGCAAACAGAACATATGGAATAGATATTTTCAACAACTTTCAAGATAAATGTCATGAAGTTGGACTGAATTTAGTGAGTGTATGTGCAGACGGTGCACTTCCATGAAGGAGAACATGAAGGGTTTATTGCAGACACAAAAAGTATTAACAGATCCAGATGCTCTCATTTTATTGTATCTTGCATCAGAAAAATTTCTGTGCCTAAGCGACTATTGTAAGTGGTACTTTGCAGCAAGTTGTAAGTATTGTTAGCTATAGTTGTGCAAATGCTACAAGGCATGTCAGATTGGTAACATGCTAAAGTTGAATGAGTAGATATTCAGTGTGGATTTGTGATATGATTCTAAAGTATGTTGGCTATTTCAGGCACAGGTGTCAGCCAAAATTTTATCTCTGCAAGAACAGATAATTTTATGAAAAACAGAATTAGCAATGTGAATTACTGAAAGAACATTTATATAGAAATGCAGCATTTCTGTGTGATACTATGTAAAATCAAAATGACTGGCATACTTTGCATGGTGAAACTAAGTCTATATATGATATGTGGCAAAAAATCCAAGCATTTCAAAAAAAGCTATCTTTTTTCAAAACACTTTTTCTTCAGGCTGGGTGCCGTGGCTCATACCTGTAATTCTAGCACTCTGGAGGCCAAGGTGAGTGGATTGCCTGAGCTCAGGAGTATGAGACCAGCCTGAGCTAGAGCAAGACCCTTTCTCTAAAAATAGCCAGGCATTGTGGCCAGCACCCTTTGTCCTAGCTACTCAGGAAGCTGAGGCAAGAGGAAACTTCAGATGAACATTTTCCCCAGTTAGCAAAGGTCATTGATAAGTCAGATAATATACGTGAATCATTTGAAGAATATGCAGCTGTTATAGACCTATTCATTTGGAGAACACAATGAAAGTTTCACTGACTTGAAAATCATGACATCACACTCAAATTAGCATTTCAGCCTCACCTAGTTGATATCACCATGGCACCTAAAGAATTACAGATGGAATTGAATGAGCTCCCAGTAGATGACATTGTAAAGTCATTGTTTGATGCTAAGAACGATTCAAATGAGATATAGAAAAATGCAGTAGAATACCCACACCTTTAGCAACATAACCTCCCCCCCCCATGCTTTCTTGCTTTTCAACCACTTATTGCTATGAATCTACATTCTACCTAACCCAAATAAAGATACCCATAAAGTCACAAATGATTGAATTGCATCTGCAGGGGTCCTCAAAACAGGGGGCCAGTTCACTGTGCCTCACACCGTTGGAGTGCCGGTCTCTAGTTTAAAACAAAAACTATGAGCAAATTCCTGTACACACTGCACATATCTTATTTTGAAGTAAAAAAACAAAATGGGAACAAATACAATCACACCACCTCATGTGGCCTGCGGGACATAGTTTGAGGACCCCTAACTGGAGGATTAACTGAAACTGCAGACCTCCATGTTGCAACCAAATATTCAAATGCTTTCCAGCAAAAAAAAAAAAAAAAAAAAAAGACACAACAAAGTCATTAAAAGGTTAACCTTGAAATTAACAAATATTTAAAGGTTAATTAATAACCTTTAAATTTATTTCAATTATTAAGTACCTAGTAGTTATATTTTTACAAAATAATGCACATTTTAAAGTACAGAAGAACCTCTGTAAGTTGACCACCCAAGAGACCATAACAAACTAGTCAACATACAGGGGTGATCAACTAGACCTAATGTTCTGAGATGTACACGTGGTACATGTCCAGTCTATGCAAATTAGGTCGACTTAAAGAGGTGGTCAATGTAGGGAAGTGATCAACTACGGAGGTTCTACTGTTGTACGTAAGTCTAATTGAAGATTCTTGAATGGGGCTTTGCTTGATTAATGTGGTCTTCCAATAAGAAAAGTTCTCCACCCATGCTCTAGAGCCACAAGAGTGAGCAGTGAGATAGCGGCAGAGGACTGTGTGGACCCATCAACAGAGCAGGAGAGGAGGTGTAAATATAGGCTCAAATACACGTGGAATTTGATGTATAATAAAGGCAAAATCTCAGATCACTGGGAGCAAAGGCAGCATTTTTAATAAATAAAGTGCAGGCCTCTGGGTAGCCATCTGGCAACAGATCAAATTGCTTTCATCGCTCACGCACGTATCAGTACAGGAGGCCTAACTGACCACCTCTGTATGTTGACCAGTCTGTTACAGCCTCTCAAATGGCAAGAAATTTAACAGTGAAAAAAATTGTACAAAATGTTTGACCAGGAAATCTATGAATTTATCCAATATACATATTTGAATACATGAAATTATAAAGTTATAGAATTGTCTAATTTCATAATTTAGGAAAATATCCAAATATTCACCAAAAGAAAACTGTTTAATATTATCTACTCACAGAAACACTGCATTAAAAAAGCAATGAGGAAGTTCTCTTTATACTGATATAGAAAGATCTTCTGGTTTTATTGTTTAGTAAAGAAAGAAAAAAAATATGACTGTTCACATGTTTACGGTATGGTCCCCATTGAGTAATAAATTAAGGAAGATAAGAATGTATACTTGCATGTGCTAATATCTGCAATAAGAAATACTAAAAATGTATCAATGTAGGGGAACTAGCTAAACAGGGACAGGACTAGGGCGTCTTCACAAAGTCCAGGTTGAAATACACTTTTTCGAATCGTGGATTATTCTTTATGTGTAAAATTTGAGAACAACAAAAATAAATTTTGGCATAATCCAATCTATATTTTCTGCTTTATTATTATTTAAATGTTTCTAAACATCTGTTGGCTCAAAATGGCTATATAATTTTTTTTCTGAAGTTAGGCTGCTAATGCATTCTCTTTACTACTTAACCACAATTTTCTCAGTTTCAAATTTAAAATAAAAATTTTCTTATAATCTTAAGGATTGTAGCATTTTACTTTTTGAAGGGTTATCAATGACCCATATTATCTGCCAATCAATACTTATCTTGTTTTATGTATCAACAACATTTGACAATTGGTCTCTCTCTTCTCCTTCAAACACTTTCTTCACTTGGTTTATGGAACACATTCCCTTTTCTTCATCACTACTCATGTTCCTTGCAAGCTCCACCCCTGCTGCCCAACCTCACAATTTTGGGACACCTATTCCAATTTCTCTCATGATTTCACCTGGTTCCACGGCTTTAAATTCTTACTATATGCTGATGACCACTAAATGTAAATGTCCAGATCAGACCTCTCTTCTGAACTCCACACTTATATTTCAGTTTAACTGAAGTCTCAGTTGGACATCTAATTAACATCTTAAACTTAAAATATCCAAAACTGAACACCAAATCTTCCTTCCCAAACTGAAATACCCACTCCTCCTCCTCGAGTTTTTTAATTGATGGGGAAGCATCTATGACTCCTCTCTTTAAAGTCCCACATCTAATCTAGTAGGAAAGCTCCATTCTCACTCAATCTTCTCTGCTTGTCACCACCTTCCCCTTGACACTCAATCGGGCCACCGCCATCTCTGGCCTAGGTGACTGCAAAAGTCTTCTAGTTAGATTTCCTCCTAGGGTCTCTTTCAACACAGTCCATTTAATACATGAAGTGTCCAGTGTTCTCTATCCCATGCAGGAGCCAAGGTGCTTTGAATGTTCTTCAAAACCCTATACAATGTGACTTTCCACTATTTGTCTGACTTTGCTCTTATTATTCTTCCTGCATTCTTCTGTCCAGCTATGCTGACCTCACTCAGTACACATTTCTGTTTGGATACCTCTCTCTCCTCCTTTAACTCTTCATCCAAATGTCACCTTCTGTATGAAAGCGATCCTAACAATTCAACTTAAAACAGCAGCATGCCCTTTATTCCCAGGAGTTCAAGTATCTTTGTCTTGTTCCTTTCTTAAAACCATTTATTGTATTCTGTATTATTTGCTTATTGATTATGTTGATTGTAATTTTTCAGTATCCTTTCTCTATAACGTAAGCCCATGAGGGAAGGATTTTTTTCCTGCAAGCACGTGTAACATTGACTGCCACATAGTGAATGCCCAATACAATATTTGCTGAATAAGTATATGAAACTGTATTAAGAATATAGTGCAGAAGTATTCTGTTTGGAAATAGAAGACTCAACTATCAAATAGGAGAAGTAACAATTTGGGGGTTTTGCTTGTTTTATTTCAAGATATTAAAGGGGTACAAAAGTTTCTGTTATATGGAATGCACTCTTCCAGTGTCCCCACTACAAGGGCATTGTTTATCATCCTAAAGAGGTAAATTTTATCTCTCATCCTCCTCTTAGCTCCCTCCTCTTCTTAGTTTCCAGTGCCCTTTACATTTTTTGTGTCTGTGTGCACCCATCATTTAGTCCCTACTTATTACTGACAATATGTGCTGTTTGTTTTTCCATTCCTGAGATACTTCCCTTAGAATGATAGTCTTCAGTTACATCTAAGTAGCTGCAAAGGACATTATTTCTTTCTCTTTTAATAGCTGAGTAGTACTGCATTATGTTGGTACATGTATTTGTATATGTATTATGTATTTGTGTATCTATATCTATGTATATACACACACATACATCACGTTTTCTTCATCCACTCATATGTTGATGGACACTTAGGTTGATTCCCTATGTTTGTAATTGTGAATTGTGTTTCAATAAACAATTGCATTCAGGTATCTTTATGAAATACTTACGAATATGTTTAACCAGAGAAGTGAACATTCTCTACAAGAAGAAAAACAAAACACTGATGGAAGAGATCATAGTGACACAAACAAATGGAAAAACATCCCATGCTCAATTCAAACATTGTTGGAATGTCCATTCTGCCCAAAGAGATTCACAGAGTCAATACAACTTCCATCAAAACACTGATAGGTCTAGGAAGAAAAATAATCCTAAGCATCATTTAGAACCAAAAAAGAGCCCAAATAGCCAAAGCAATCTTTATCAAAAAAGAACAAATATGGAGGTATCACATTGCCTGACTTCAAATTTTATTACAAGACTGTATTTGTTGTCAATTCCAATTAACACAAGAAATTAATGTTGAAGGAACAAGACTCGGAAAAGATTTAAACAGGGTTTGAAAATAGTCTTTTAAAAAAATATCATAGCAATTTTTAGCAGGCTTCTGTTGGTAGATAATCTGTGGCTTAACATTGCTCCTTCCATCTTTATTCACATGTCTTCACCTATATGTGCAAACTTGCCTCTAGAATGAATTACTGGTAGTGGATTCACTGGGTTGTAAAGCAGGTACATTTGACATTTTGAAAAACATTGCCAAATTGCGTTTTATGAGTTTGTGTCAATTATACTCATACCAGCAGGGTACATACATGTCTGTAATTATGTCTGTGTTTTTATAACATAAATGTACACATATAAAAAATGGCATTTTAATTATTGGTATTTTTACAAAACATTTCAATAAAGTGTAAACATAATGACCAGAAGGGAAGTAGGAGTTGAATGCTGAAAGATGATTGGCTCAATCAATGAATAAGTGAAGGAAGGGCTATACGGATTAATGGAGGGGTGGCAGATAGATAATTAGAGGAATATTAAGCAAGCAAATACTTGGCAAGAGATGGTAAGTATATGACAGGAGCAAATGATAACATGAGATTCCTTGGTTCTCTGGAATGATCAGGGCAACATCAGAAAGTAAACTCAGCTATGATATGACAAAAAGAAAGCTGTGAAGGAAACAACTGAGAATCACGCTTTATTTCTTTTCTAACTAATTTTGAGAGAAGAAAATGAATTGCAGTGTAAGAAGCATCAACCAAACCATCCCTTCTAACAAAGCAAAGAGCTCATGACCGCTTGAATTAAACCAGTGTCTGCGTGAAGCTGACTGGGAATAAGCTGGTGATGTTTTCAAAATTAAATTGTAAACTACGTTCTAATAAACTACCTCCCAGCACAGTCATTGCTTCAAAGATTTGAAACACCAAAAGCAATGACTAATCTTTAGCATAGTGAACTCTTTTCAAAGGGTGATGCTTCCTCAGACATCAGGGTGATATTTCTAATCCATAAAAAGTCATTCTAGAACACAGCAGAACCTCCTGACACTCCCTGGTTACTCCAGCCAGGGTATCTCAGATTCCTTTCCCAGTGTGAAAAATTAACCCTAGGTCCTAGGGTGTAACTGAATGAATACTACCCTCCTAAAGATACAGGACATCTAAAATCCTTTTTGCCTCTATTGCTTCTCTGCCAGCCCCAACTTTCTTTTCCTAATCGATGTCAAGGTCAACAAGCTGAGGTTATTAAGAGGGACTCTCCAGAGAGAGAACAATCTATCTCTTTAGAGAATTATGAAAGAATGTGTCTCATGCATTCACTAGAAAATATGATTAGAGCTATGCCTGGCTAATAAAGTGGGAATGAAACAAACAGGAGTTTAAAAGTCAGAGGGACCTGAGTTTGGATCTTGACTCTGCTATTTCTAGTTGGACGAATCTCAGAGTCTCTAATTCTTCACCTTTAAATACTTAACATTGATGAGTCACAGATTAAATTGGTCTAGAGAAGCACTAACACTTTACAGCCATTTTTTTTCAAATTTTTACATTTTTCAAAAATTTTTTTTATTGTTAAATCATAGCTGTGTACATTAGTGCAATCAAGGGGTACAATGTGCTGGTTTCATATACAATCTGAAATATTCTCATCAAACTGTTCAACGTAGCCTTTGTGGCATTTTCTTAGTTATTGTATGTAGACATTTGTATTCTGCCTTTAGTAAGTTTCGCCTGTACCCATTCTAAGATGCACCGTAGGTGTGGCCATTTTTAAATAATGATATTCAAGATAAACTACAGGAGGAAAAGCAGACGTGCTTCTGTGATCTGCCACTATACACTATGTATATTGATTATTGATTTGTGAAGTTGAATAATTTATGTATTCCAAGATATTTAGTGGTCAAGAAAGCAAAGTACTATGTCAGTTGTTGCATATGCAGAGAGCATTTCGTTGTTCTTTCACTGATGAAGTTCAGGGCATCTTCTAAATTCATGAAACATCTGTTTAAGCAGCTGGTTATTCATTAAATAAAAATTAAAATGTAGCACTTTTCCTTGGCAATCCTGATAAATAGGAACAGGTGACGATCCCAGAAGAGACTGTGGTTATAAATGAACCTATTGAAATTCTTTACTCTTTTTATAGAGGCATTAAAAGAAAAACACATAAAAGGTGGAAAAGGAATCCATGGAGTCCCTAGACTATATGGCGGGCCACAAGAGAATGGCCCACCTGTATGCCCCACTCAACTTAGAGTACACACACTATGTGGGAACTCACCAGGATCAGAACAGATACTCTTTAGGCATGATTCCCTAAATTAACCATCTGAAATTTTCCAGTTAGTAGCAATAGAGCAATTTCTAAGAGTCAAATTGCAAACCCAACTGCATATAAAGAAAATGCAATGTTTCATGAAAGTCATGTTGAATAGTCCACCTCTAATGATGACAAGGAGCAAGCAATAATTAAGAATATTACGTCCTTCGTATTAACCTGGATGGAAGTGGAAGACATTATTCTTAGTAAAGCATCACAAGAATGGAGAAGCATGAATCCTATGTACTCAATTTTGATATGAGGACAATTAATGACAATTAAGGTTATGGGGGAGGAAGGAAAAGCAGAGAGAGGGAAGGAGGGAGAGGGGTGGGGCCTTGGTGTGTGCCATACCTTCTGGAGGCAAGACATGATTGCAAGAGGGTCTTTACCTAACAAATGCAATCAGTGTAACCTGGCTTATTGTACCCTCAATGAATCCCCAACAATAAAAAAAATTAAAATTAAAAAAATAATAAAAGAATAAAAAGAATATTTATCCTCACACATCTCTGCAAGATAGGAAAGTGGGACTGTGTTTCCTTAACAAGTGAGAAAACAGAAATCAATTCACTCGAAACTATATTAAGCATTTTGAGCTAAATGATCACCCTCAACCAAAACTCAAGATTCGACATCCAGCTTCCCATCAGGTGTTGATAAATTTTTCTTAGGCAGGTGCATTAGAAACTAGAAAACAAGTCATCTGAATTTGGCAAGGTAACAAATAGGAGATGGTTTCCTGCCTTGCTCATCCTTCACCTTTCCCAAGTGACCAGTGAACTTTTCCAAAGCACACTACTCTCTCTGAGCAGATTCCCACCATGATCATGGAAGTGAAAACCCCAAACACCCAGAGGGTGAAGCAAGGGCAAGAAAAGTGACAACACTCTCATTGAGAGCCTGACTCAACAGAGTTGCTTTTAGAATTTAGGAGATTTAGGAGTGAGACATGCTCAATGGTTATGAGTTGCTGTGATGATGCATAATTAGACGGTGATTTAACACAGAGCTAAAAAAAAAAAAAAAAAGTAAAAATGACAGTAATCATGGGGGGAAAGAATAAAATGCCAATGAAAGCAGTTAAATGAGCCGAAGTGCCTGGCATTTTTGTGATGTGTATCTGTTAGTAATTTATCAGACTGTAACAATGGAGGTAATTTCACAAATAACAGGGATTCATCAATTCACAACAGCAGTCACTGGTATTTAAGATGGAAGAAAAAGAATTGGCTTATCAGCTTGAAGAAATAGTTATGACACTTGGGCCTGGGCTCATTGCAAGAGAACTGACCATTAATCAGGAAAATTCAGAACTGGGCAAATATGACTTACAATGACTTTCAAGGTAGACAATTGCTTTGGGAAAAGATTCACAAAATTAAGAAAAGGGTTTTCATGGGTAGGGCAGAAAGATTATTGCCTATCACCTTCTGAATATGTTCTGCTGCTGAATTCCTCTCCAGCCTCGCCAGCCACCCCTCACGGGCATCACAGAGTCTGGCCATGGAAGGAATTACACACATTACCCTTCCTGAGCTTTTCCACACCTGTGCACACATGCATCCTCTGAACTGAAATATCCTTTCCCTTCATTTCATGCCTCAATGTTAGGTTCAAGTGACGTTTCCCCCAGTGTAGTCCCCTGACTCTGGTACCCTCATCCCCAGAATGCTGCCCTGTGCTTTCATCCCACGTCCCGGCATTAACCACTGTCTACTGTGATAACTGGTTTGCTTATCATTCTTTCACACTCATGGAGAGGTCCATAAAAGCAATGGGTGCATTTCCTCACTGTTTCCCCAGTCCCAGAAATAATAATACCTGCTCAACAAATGTTGAGGAATGAAAAAATGAATAATAGAATTCAAGTGTCAACAGTGAGAAAAGCATGCATTGAAATACCCTCTCCTCTCCTCTCTCATTTTTTTCTCAGTCCCAGAGAATACCTCTTCTGGACATGGGATAGAAGAGTCTACACATTTCTCTTGATTCTAAAATTGCTCCTAACTCAAGGGATAATGCAAAAAAAAATTAGAATATTGACCCAAAATGACCATGCAACTGTGAATGAAAAATGGGAGTGATAAAAACATAGGAATCCAACATTTGAAAAGAATTATACTCCATGATAAAATGAGAGCAGCAAAATAATGCTAGCTAGTGGTTTTCTTTTTGGTTTTGGTTTGTTGTTGTTTTGTTTTTTGTTATTCGCCTGTTAGTAAGATATATAATACACTTCTAATGAAGAGTTGCTATAATTTAGAAAAAATTTTCAAAATGCTTACTATACATAAAAATGTGAGCCTTCCACAGCTTTATCTTTCTAAACCACAATACATTTTTATCTCTTAATTTTGGTATTTCTGTCTACCAAACAGAATCTTGATTTTCCCAAAGAAAACAGAAACATGAGCAATATATGTAATTAAAAGTCAAAGTAAAAAGCCTTTTAAAAAGTCATCAAGTGGTGTGTTCACTTGGGAAAAAGAGGATATTTTATGTGCATCACTATTGTAGGAAGTAAAATTTACAACTTATCAATATGGGCATGTAAAGAGAGATAAACAATTCTAGGCCGATGCAAAATGATTATGCAAATAGAAAAGCTTTTAAAATTATTGCCTATAATCTTTCAACAAGGATAATTGGCTTTTCCCCTTTGCCTAAATCATCCGTAGTCCAGCAATTGTGTTTCAATTTTTTTCTTCAGAGTCACAACCAATTTAGTTTTTCATTTTCCTTCTTAGGAATCATCATAATCTTTATACTCATTTAACCCCAGTGGAATGGTGGAATGATTACCCAAGTGAATGAGTTCTGGCTCAAAGAAATCATTTAACATTTCCTGCAGTAAAATGAACACAATTTTAGAGGGGGTGGGGAGGGAGGCCACACAATACCAGAACAAGAGACTGGAGGACTGGGGATTTCTCATACGCATACTTGGAAGTACATACCATCCATATTTTTGTAGAACAATCTGATAATTTCTTGGTGTGACAAGATGGCATTTCATCACATTTACTATATCCAACTTCCTTTTTTGTCAGTTTTATAGGGGTAGAGCACTACAAAAGGATGATCATAATTTAGGAAAAGAAAACGTTTATGTGCATTAACTCAGAAAGTACAATTCATTCCAGGCTTCAGTGTACAAAGTAGTACTTCATATTACTTTCTGGAGCTAAGGCAAGTACTTCCTAGCACTTTATAGTACTAAGGAAAATACTATGGGTGATTCTGTTCCACCCAAAACGAGATTAGGCAAACACCACTAAACGCCCATTGGCTTGCAGAGAATGAATTGTTCTTTCTGCTCTTCTCAACAAGAATACTGTGGACACCTGTACCATAGAATATGCCCCCAATCCTCTAATTTTTTCCACCCACTTCTACTGAGGGTTCCCACACAAGCTGCTGTGCTCTGACATTGACCCACCCATCTGACCACTATAAGTCCAAGGACAGCCACCTGAGCAAAGCAGGCCAGTTAATTTATTTCCAGGATATTTGCAGTTAAAACCAGAGCCCACCAAGCCACTCTCTTCAGGACACAGAAACTGTCAGCACCACATTTCCATCCTCAGGGTGAGGACTGTTACTGATAAGAGAAATAAATAAGCATGAATTCAAAGGAGACATTCCCAGTACCAAAAGAGGAAAGCACAGAGCAGGACTGTGTATGTAGGTCACGGTCTTTCAGATCTGAAGACACTACTGTCCAGGCTTAAATAGGCCTTTTAGCCTCATCCCGTTCCTCAAGTAATAGCACCTCCATTCATCCAACAGGACTAGTCAGGAACATGAAAGTTCCTCAAATCTCTTTTTCCCTTTTTCCTACATCCAACCCAATCTCATACCCAGTTGATTGTGATCATAATGATCTATGGAATTAAATTTTAACTCTATTACCAACATTCTGATTCAAGCTGTAGTCCTTCTTTTCTTGTCTTCAATAATAACCTCCTGAACCAATATGCACAATTGAACCCCACACTCATTTTACTCACTACACACAGCCAGGGTGATCTTTTCAAAATGCATCCACATTACCACTATATCTAAAACCCTCCAGTGGCATCTTATTCCAAAATTCACACTGGTGGCCTACAAGACCTTAGTGTACAGACCTCTGTTGTGTTCTACCCAAAACAAGATGGTGCTACCTCTAGCACCATCCTGCACCAATACCACATTTTTCAAAACTATAAATACCAGAGAAAGCCTTTCTATCCATCAGGTTTTCCATGTGAGGTGGCTACTGTTCTTGAGCTTTCCTAGTTACCTTTGCTTCAAACAGCTGTTAACCTGACCAGCACCACTAAAAAAGATACCCTATCACTCCTGCTAACCAACAGATCTGCCACGCAGCTGGCCCCTTAATTGGTACAATCAACAAGTTGCAAAAGATTATAGAACTCTGCCTGAAAATTAGTCTGCACTTTTTAAATGCAATTCTAAATGCGAGGGGGGGGGGGGTTAACTGTGTTATTCGTGATCTCTGAAAAAAAAATAAGCTTTCATGAAGCAATTGAAAGACATTGCAAATTGAATGATGGAAAAAATTTTTGCAGGGCAAGAGATGATAGAATAAACACTCAGATCTACCTAAATCCACTTGGAGATGGGAGCATATTAAAACTGCAGATTCTTGCGTCTCATGCTGTACCTACTAAATCAGAATTTCTTGGGGCTGGAAACCTAGAATTTACATTTTTAATAAGTACCTCATGGTGATACTTTTTCACATTAAAAGAGAGAAAGCGAAGTAAGAGAAGCGTTCCCAGGATTAAGCCCTCAGGAACACCATTTGGAGGCAATGTGAAGAAGATGAAGAGGACAAATGGGATTATGAAGGAGGCTTCAGAGAGGAAGAAGGCGAGCCAGAGAGAGGTTTCACGGAAGCCAAGGAAGTAAGGATTTTGAGGACAGAGAGTCCAACTCAGTTGAATGGTAGGTAACGTATGGTCTTACAAGATGAAAACTGAAAAGTGTCCAATTGATTTGGCACCATAGAAATAATTAATGACACCCTGACACCAATTTCAGGTAAATGCTACAGTTGAAAGTCATAACAGAATGTGCTAAAAACTAAATGGAAAGAAAAATTAAGAACAGGGTGGCACCTACGGCTCAAGGAGTAGTCTGCCGCCCCATATACCGGAGGTGGCAGGTTCAAACCCAGCCCCGGCCAAAAACTGCAAACAAAAAAAAAAAAGAAAAACTAAGAACAACTCCCTGCACGTGAAAAGGAGAATGGATTTATAAATACAAGAAATTCACACTGTGCAGAGTTATATAGAAGTAAAAACAAAGTAATTACAGCTGTATATACTGCAATGTAGAAAAATCTTAGTAAAACAATGTAAGTAAAAAACTGAGTCCCAGAATGCTGCATTGAATCAACAGTCTTTGTTGTTTTAAAAATAATTAAGTATTACATCTTTTAGGCATGTGTAGTTATTTGATAAATGATTTTTAAGATAAAAGGAATTATAAACATAAAATTTCAATACTTGGGGCCTTTGATTTCAGTTAGAAGGAATACATTTCTGAAATCTACAGCACAGTATGGTGACTATAGTTAATGTAATGCATATTTCAAAGTTGCTAAGAGAACAGATTTTAAATGTCCATACCACAAGGAAAAAATATGTGAGATAATGGGTATGTTAATGTTCTTGATTTAAGCATTCCATAATATATACATACATCAAAACATCAATCATACCCCATAAATGTATACAGCTATTCTTTGTCAATTAAAAATAAGAAAATAAGGGCGGCACCTGTGGCTCAAAGGAGTAAGGCGCCAGCCCCATATGCCAGAGGTGGTGGGTTCAAAGCCAGCCCCAGCCAAAAAACCGCAAAAAAAAAAAATTAAATTAAATTAAAAGGAAAAAAACCTTGGATACCTTGATAGGTGGAGAAAGTAGGGACCTGGTATAAATAAAGAGAGCACAGAGAGGTAATTGAGGGTCAATGATCTTTTCCACACGTGTTTATAATATCATTTCTATCACATGTGTTTATTATATCATTTAAAAGTAAATACATGGTCCCTGTTTCTATCCTGACAGTATGAGGGGCTCCATGGACTCTCCCCTTCCCCATTGCTAGAAAAATTAGTAAAAAATTATGTGAAAGAACAAACATTTAAAGTATCTGGAAATGGTCCTAAGGGCATACAGCAAATGCAAAAAGAATTGTTCAACAAAAATCTACTAAAATATGGTTAGAGTGGCAAGAGTATGTAGTATTTGAACCAAGACCCAGACATTCCTTCCTCTTTTCCCCCAGCTCAGAGAAATGGAAACTTTACTCCAGACTGACACAGCTTAGAACAGAAGGTTCCCTCCCCCACTCAGCTCCCAGACAGCTTTCTTCCCAGGAAAGATAGGTCAGCATTTCTCACTGTTAGCCCCAGCCATCAGGTGTTGACTCTAAGTTCTGGGTGAGTAGTGCCAAGAGGTGGGGGCTCTCTTCTTCTGCCAAGGGTCCTCAAACTTTTTAAACAGGGTGCCAGTTCACTGTCCCTCAGACCATTGGAGGGCCAGACTATAGTTTAAAAAAAAGAAAAAAAACTATGAACAAATTCCTATGCACACTGCACATATCTTATTTTGAAGTAAAAAAAAAAAAAAAAAGGGAACAAACACAATCACACTGCTGCATGTGGCCCACGGGCTGTAGTTTGAGGACCCCTGGAAGGAAGCTATACACATTGTGTTAGGCACCACTGAAAACAGTGGGGCCTTGATTGCCCTTGACCTGGTTCAGAGGTTGAAGTTACAGACAAGCCTAGAAGACCTGAGATTTCTGTCCCCTCTGATGAGTGATCAGCTCCTAAAGTGGGAGTATGACTCAGAGAACACCCCTCATCCCTAAGCACCAGAGCCTGGGCTCAGGGATTTTGCTGAAGGGGAAACAGGCAGCAAAATAGATAGCTCCTAACCTCCTCTCCCAAAACTGACCTCATTTGCAAGAGAGTGTGGAAAAGTTCAATCCTAAGGGCACTTTCAGCAACAGTGGAAAGTGGTAAAGAGCAGCGGAGAGGAGATTGGCAGATTCAATGGACATACAGGCTGCTCCGTCAGCTAGCTAGTTTGCCTGAAAGAGCCCAGCAAAGACACAGCTGGGAGGAGCCCTCCTGGGACCAAAAAAAAAAAATAAAAAATCTTCAAACACTGAATTCAGAAACTTCCCCCTCAGAGGTAAACACATTTGATTGGATAAATCTGTGGAGCCATTTATGTCTCTAGGCATTGTTGAAAACAATAGAGCAATCAGCCACAGAAACCACTGTCCTCTGGCAGTGAGCAAACCCAAGCTGGTGTCCCCTGAGGGGCAACACCAGGGGTGTTAGATTGCATGAGAAGAATAGATTTCACTATAGTAATTGAGTCAGTCACTAAAAAAAAACTAAACAAGAAAACATTTTATAACAAGCCCCATAAGGAGGTGACTAGTGCTGAGTTGCTACAATACATTGTATAAAATGTCCAGTTTCCAACAAAAAATAAGGAGACATGCAAAGAAATAGGAAAACATGATCTGCACTCTGGGGGCCGTGGGGGGAGGGAAGCAAAAGAAACTACCTGTAAGAGGGACCAGATGTTAAATTTAATAGATTAAACCCTTAGCCATTATAATCAACTTCACAAAACTAAAAGAATCAATGATTAAATAAGTAAAGAAATGCATAGTGACAAGGCCACATCAGGTAAAGAATATCTAAGAAAGAAGTAAAAATTATTAAGAAGGAGGAAAAGAAGGAAAGTCTGGAGTCAAAAAGTATAATACTATATTTTGCCATGTATGATGCACACTTTTTTGCCCAAATTTTTGAGGGAAAAATGAGAATGTACATTGTACATGGATAGTACTAATCCCACATCTATATAAATGTTTTTAATTATTTATGCTTATGTGTTAAAAGTATAATTCTAAAAAGCAAAAAAAGCCCTTATATAAAATAAAAGCCTGGAATATGGTAATCAATTTTGTTGACCTTAGTGAGGACGAATTTACAATGAAAGTGTTGCAGGAAGACGAGGCCCAATAGAGAGAAAAAGCATCTGAACACCATGATTAGAAGAGGAAAGGCTTTATTTCAGCCGGTGGAGTGTCTGCTCAGAATTCAAAATGGCGGTGCTCCTGGACTGGCTCAGTCTTCTCCTTTTTATCCCCAGTCACAATGTTCCAGCCCATGAGGACCTTTCTTATTGGTCAATTCCAATCAAGCAGGAGAAGCGACTCTGGCTTTTAGAGAATGGCGGGCTTTCACAGAAGCAGAAGCAAGCATCAGACTCCAGGTCCCAGGAAGTTAAAATTTTACAAATTCCTAAGACCTGAGTCTTAGGAAGGCTCCCGGAGGCCCTTACAGGTGTATCCTCGCAGTCTCCTTCTGTTCTCTTAGACCTTACTTTTTCCGGGTATCCTCTCTCAAAAGTATTTTTGGCCAATGAAGAGCAATGTATTTTTCTTCATACATTTTGGGCAGGAACTAGCAATCTAGCTGATATTTTTACAAAAAATTATTGAAAAATCCCTTGGAAAATGTCAAAATGATTTTCATACACTGCAAGCTTTAAGCTTTGAATTTAAATGGTTTTTTTTGTTTGTTTTTTTGTTTTTTTTAGACAGAGTCTCACTTTGTCACCCTCCGTAGAGTGCCGTGGCATCACAGCTCATAGCAACCTCAAACTCATGGGCTCAAGCAATTCTCTTGCCTCAGCCTCCCAAGGACCTGGGACTACAGGCAACTAACACAATGCCCAGCTATTTTTAAAGAAGAGGTCTCATTCTGGCTCAGGCTGGTCGCCAACTTGTTAACCCAGGCAGTCCACCAGCTCATCCTCCCAGAGGACTGGGATTACAGGTGTGAGTCACTGTGCCCGGCCTTGAATTTAAAATATTTTTAAATTTGCAAACAAATTCAAGGTAAGATGATATAAAAGGTATATGACGCAACGAGCAATCACAGGAAACCTGGAGTGGTGTATTAATATTAGACCAAATAGATTTTAAAATGAACATGCCAACAGAGAAGGAGTATTTCCCTGTAATCAAAGTGTAAATTCATCAACGAATGGAGCAATCATAAACATCCATGTACCTAACAATGGATCACCAATATAGATCTGGCAAAAACTGGCCAAAATGAAGAGATAAATGGAAAATGCAATAGTGGGAGATTTTAATACTTCACTTCCAGTAATGAGTAGATCAAGTAGGCAGAAAATTAACAAAGAAACACAATCATGAACTCCATCATAAATCTCCTGGACTGAACAGACATACATAAAACTTTCCACACAATAACAGAATATTTATTCTTCTCAAGTGCATATGAAACATTCTCCAAGACAGACCATACATGAGACCATAAAATAAAAATAAAATTAACCTCAATAAATTTAAAAGGATAGGAATAATATAAAGTATATTCTCTAACCACAGTAGAAGTAAATTAGAAACCAATAACAAAGAAATTTGAGAAACTTACAAATACATGGATATTAAACAAATGTACTGTTAACAGCCAGTAAATCAAAGAAGAAACCAAAAAATAAAAATAGAAAATAATATGAGATGAATGAAAATGAAGTTACGACATAACAAAATTTATGGGATACAGACAAACCAGTACTTACAGGGAAATTTGTAGCTATAAATGCCTATCTCAAGAAAGATGAAGAAGCTAAGCTTCTGAGATAAATCTTTGGGGACAATAGAAGGCAAAGGGAACTTAAAGAAGGCACAATAAAAAAAATAATAAAGATTAGAAGTTTAAATAAGAAATAGAGAATAGAAAACAGTAGAGAAAAATCAATGAAATAAACAAAAAATAATGGGATTGACAAATTGTTAGCTAGACCAAGAAAAAAGAAGACTCAAATTTCTAAAGGCAGAAATAAAACAAGAGCTATTACTACTAACCTTACAGAAATAAAAATAATTATAAAGGAAAACTATGAATAATAATATGCTAATAAATTAGATAACAGACAAATTAGACAAATTCTTAGATTAGAAAGGCACAAAATATCAAAACTGAATCAAGTAAAAAAAGGAAAATCTGAATAAACGTAAAACAAGTGACAAGATTGAGAAAATAATCAAAAAGTTCCAACAGAGAAATACTCAGAACATGGTAGCTTCACTGGTAAATTCTACCAAACATTTAAAGAAGAATTAATATCAATTCTTCACAAACTCTTCCAAAAATACTAGAGAAGAGAAAAATTACCAACTCATTATATGAGGTTAGTATTACCTACTACCAAAACCAAAGACATCACAAAATAAAGAATAAAAACCCATGACTCTTATTAAAACAGATGCAAAATTCCTTAACCAAATATTGGCAAACCAAATTCAGCAATATATAAAAAAAATTATGTACCATTGCCAAGTGAAATTTTTCCCAGGAATATGAAGTTGATGTTATTCCCAAAATTATAAAATGTAATATACCATTTTAATACAAAAAAGGTCACCTGATCATATTAATAGGTATCAAAAAGGCATTTGACAGAATCCAAAACTCTTTTGTGATTAAAAACACTCAACAAACTAAAGATAGAAAGGAATTTACTAATCCTGATAAAAAGCATCCATAAAAGTGCCCATAGCTAACATCATAACTTAGAGGTGAAAGACTGGATTGTTTCCTCCCCTGGATCAGGAACAAGATAAGAACATCCATTCTCATCATTTTTATTTAAGAATGTATATGAGAGGTTCTAGTCAGAGTAGGTAAACAAGAAAAAGAAACAAAGGCATTCATACTGGAAACCAAGAAAATAAAACCTTTGCTCAAAAATTACAGTTTTACCTTGAAAATTCTGAATAATTAAGTAAAGAATTATTATAATAAACAAGTTTAGCAAGGTTGTAGGATAAAATACGCAAAACTAATCATATTTCCACACACTTGCTATAAATAATCCAAAGATGAACTTAAGAAATAATTTCATTTACAACAGCACTGAAGAGAATAAATTACTTAAAAAATATATTTAACTGAAGAATTTAAAACTTATACTCTGAAAACTATAAAACATTATTAAGCGAAATTAAACAAGGTGGGACTGCAAACTAATACAACCTTTTCAGAGGAAAGTATGGAGAATCCTCTAAGAACTTAAATTATACCTCTCATTTGATCCTGCAATCCCATTACTAGACATTTACCCAAAGAAAAAAAATTCTTTTATCATAAGGACATTTGCACCAGCCTGTTTATTGCAGCTCAATTTACAATCCCCCAAATGTGGAAACAACCTATATGCCCACCAACGCAGGAACGGATTAATAAGCTGTGGTACATGTATAGCATGGAATGCTATTTAGCCATTAAAAAAGATGAGAACTTTACGTCTTTTGTATTAACCTGGATAGATTAATCTGGATAATTCTTCTTAGTAAAGCATCACAAGAATGGAGAAGCAAGAATCCAATGTACTCAATTCTAATATGAGGGCAGTAGATGAGCTACTACGAGGGGTGGAGTAGGGGAATTAAGAAGTGGGGAGAGAAGATGAGAGAGGGGAATGGAGGGTCACAGTGTATGGCCCACCTCTTGGGAGGAGGACACAAGTATAAGAGAGACTTTACTTAACAAATGCATTTGTTTACCTAACAAATCAGAGTAAACTAATTCTTTGTACCCTCAATGAATCCCAAACAATAAAAACAAAAAATGACCTATGTAACCTAAAACATTTGTATCTTCTTAATATTTGAAAATAAAGAAGAATAAAAGGGGAAGAAAAAAGAAATTAAACAAGACCTAAGTGAATGGAAAGACATTTCATATTCATAGATTGGAGGGCTTAATATGGCAAAGTTGATAAGCGTCCTCAAATTGATCTACAGACTCAGTGCAATCTATTGGAATCCCAGTTAGCTTTTTGAAGAAATTTAGCAGCTGGGTCTGAAATTCATATGTAAAAGCAAGAAACTCCAAATAGCCAAAATAATCATAGGCAAAAAAAAAAAAAAACACGAAGTTGAAGGACTCACATACTGACATTTTAATTTCAAAACATGCTGTCATACAAAGCTATTGTAATCAAGATAGAGTGGCGGTGGGTAGGCATATAGAATGATACGGGCAGACAGGCAAAGCATTGAGATAGAATTTAGAGTCCAGAAATAAATCCTCACATTTGTTGGTTTGGGGAAAATCTATTAAGACAATTCACTGGGAAAAAGAATAGTCTTTTATTCTTTAGTGCTGGTACATGGAAAAGAATAATGTTGGGGCCAGACACAGTGCCTCACACCTGTAATGCTAGCACTCTGGGAAGCTGAGGCAGGTGGATTGCTTGCGCTCATGAGTTCAAGACCAGCCTGAGCAAAAAGCAAGACTCTGTGTCTACTAAAAATAGAAGAGGCAAGAGGATCACTTGAGCCCAAGAGTTGGAGGTTGCTGTAAGCTATGATATCACAGCACTCTACCCAGGGTGACAGCTTGAGACACTGTCTCAAAAAAAAAAAAGAAGAATGTTGGACTCTTATATCATACACAAATAGATCAAAAACACAATTATAAGAGCTATAACTAAGAAATTCTTAAAAGAAAACACAAAGGGTCATATCTTTATGACCTCAGATTTGACAAGAGGTCCCTAGGTACGACAGCAAAAGCATGGGAAACAAATGAAAAATAGATAAATTGCACATCATCAAAATTAAAAACTTTTGTGCTTCAAAGAACACTATTATGAAAATGAAAAAGAAACGCACAGAATAGAAGAAAATATTTACAAGTTATACACATATATCTGATAAAGATTTTGTATACAAAGTATTTAAAGAACTCCTACAACTCAATAATAAAAAGACAACCCAATTGTAAAAGGGCAAACATGGAAATAGAAATTTCTCCAAAGATATGGAAATGACCAATACACACATTAAAAGATGTTCAACATTGTTACTAGCCATTAGGAAAATGCAAATCAAAACCACAATGAAGTAGCAGTTCATACCACCTGGATGGCTATGGCCAAAAGGCATATAATAATAAATATTGGCAAAGATGTGCAGAAATTAGAAAATTCATACACTCCTAGTGGGATTGCAAACGGGGGCTGACATCTTGTAAAACTTTTTGCCAATTCTCCAGATGGTTAAACATGAATTTACCATACAACCCAGCAATTCTATAATACATCTAAGTATATACCGAACAGGGAATGTCCATAATGGGGGAATCTTTAGAGACAGAAAATAGATCAGTAGTTGCAGAGGCTAGAAGAAGTGAATGGGGAGTGACTGCTGATAGATATAGAATTTCTTCCTGAGATGATGAAAACTTGCTAAAATTAGTGGTTATGGTTTCCCAACTATGAATATTCTAAGAGCCATTGAGTTATACATTTTTAAAAGGGTGTTATATGAATTATATCTCAATAATGCTCATAAAACATATACACTTACATAGAAGAATGAAAAAATAAATAGAAAAACAAAAGAGAGTAATGCTTGAACCACCAAAGAGTTTTCCCAAGAGAGATGTGAATTCAAGTGAGTATTCTAGTTCTCATGTCAGAATAAAATTAACAAGTGCTTATTATATCATATAAAAATAAGTACCTGGAACACAGGGTGAGTACAAGGTAGACATAAAATTCATGTGCAATTTACTATGTTAAACTATTTCAAATTGCACATGAACTTTATGTTCACCCTGTACAACAGAAAAAGTACCGCTGGTAAACTTTTCTTATGAGCCATTAAAACTGAGATTTTAATACTTACTGTTCCAAACACTTTAAAATATTAATTTATTTAATCCTCCCAGTAGTTCTCAACCTTCCTAATGCCTCCTAAAGCCACGACCCTTTAGTTCAGTTCCTCATGTTGTGGTGACCACCGACCAGAAAATTATTATTTTCATTGCTACTTCATAACTGTAATTTTGCTACTGTTATGAATCATAATGTAAATATCTGATATGCAGGATGTATTTTCATTGTTACAAAGAGATCGCGACCCACAGGTTGAGAACCGCTAAACAATTCTTTGAGGTTGGTATAATTAATTTCCCAAATTTTCAGATAGGAAAAAATGAGGCCTACATTAAATAAATTGTCTGACATCACAAAACTAATATTTGTAGGAGGTAAAAGATCTAAGTAAATTATTTAACCTAACCTCAACATTATTACCTCAAATTATTAGTTATTTGTAACAAGTATCCCATTACTCTGTTTTTATTTTTCAAATCATATAGTAAATAAATAGTTTAGGTATCATTGTTAGATTTCTATACATACAATTACCAGTTATAAGGTTATTTTCTCAACTGCATACGTCTCCTTGACCACAGGGCCAGAATCTAAATACATCATTATCCTCCAAGTGATTAACATGCATACATAAATATTTGCCTTTTCTACAAAGATGTAAAATGGCTTCCAGGAAATAATATAAATAAAATTAGTATATGAATAAAAAATGTCAAGAGAAAATAATGTAAATTTGAGTAAAAGATTGAGCCTAGGTCAAGCCTTAAGAGAGAAGTGGAAACTTCTAGGCTTTTTAGAGAGTTGACTTGAGCAGAGCCATGAAATAAATATACATGAACTGTCAACAAACGTATTATCAGAATAAATAAGGGTGCACAGTATGAAATCTCATCTTAATCACACTTGCCAATGTGATTTCAGGGTTTGGTTTTAGAAGTTTATCTGAAGATCTTTCCCAAACTTTTAGATGCAATTTTTCACTTGTTTCTCATTGATCACTTAGGTAGCTAGACCTACCATTTTAAGCTTCATAACTAATTGTATCAAGTTTACTTTTCTGAGAGTGTTTTTATAAGATCAAGTAAGGCACTATTGCTTCTCTGAATTAACATGCTTCTCAGAATATAATTTTTTCTATATTTTAAAACATTTTCCCACTTTTTATTACCATGAGGAAAATGGATCTGAAGGTCATTTTACACAAAACTGTCTGGTTTCTGGAACTCAATACATTTTATAATGCTTGAAACATTTCATTGCCCATGCTGGTCATTTTGCTTTCCTCAAAACTAAACTTAGATTGATTCATGATGTACCATACACTTTTTCTATTATGCCAGTGAGGCACACTTTTAGATTCTTTTTTCCAAAGTTTACTCTTTACAGAAGCATTAAATATAGTATGAGATGAAGTTTTATGACTTCATCTTTCTGCTAACGATGTAGTTTCAGTTATTATAGTAGACATTATGAATATTATATTTGTAGATTTGTATCAATTATTTCTATATCTTTTTGGAAATGTGTTATACTATGTTCGCAACTTAACAATTTGAGAATTATAAGATGTAAAAAAATATATTATGAGAAAAAGAGATATCTGGTGCCTTGTGCCATCCTGAAATGGCAACTCGATGGAACTATACAAATAGCTGTGAATTAAAATATAAACATGAAACTAGAGACCTAGTTTACCATGGTGACAAGAGTAAGAAAGAAATTATTTTTCCCAGGAAACTAAATAACTCAACTTTAGGTCAACCTTCTGGAATGCAGTCAGGAAAACCAAAATAAGAAATGAGATGCAACCGGCAGGAAGATGGGACAGCAAAAAAGTGGCTCGGTGACTCCAGAGTAAGAAGAGGATAAAGGAACACACTGCCCCTTTATTACATGGACAGAAAAGCAGTAAGAGTAGATACCAAAAGCCATAGGTTTGAAATTGTTTTGTTGAAGACTTTTTTTTTTTTCAAACTGAGTCAAAGCCTCACAGCCAAGATGAAAAAATTAGAAACATGGCTAGCACATTGAAGAAACTGTTCAAAATACTATCATTATTATGACACCCTGTGGTACTTATTGTCTAGATACCTTGTTTTAATAGAAATATATATTATACTGAATTTTATCTAATTATTTCATTACACACAAGCAAACAGTATTTATTGGCATATTCTACTTAGACTGTAACTTTCCCAGTGGATAAGCCAGTTTATACTACTTTAACATATGCCAGTTTCCAACTCAGAACAAAGTAGAGAGCAGTAGACTAAAAATACTTGTTAAACTGAATTATGATTAGGGAAAAATCTGGTGAAATTTATCAAAAGTGTCTTTCAGGAGAGCTGAATTTAATCTTGGTGGTTCAATTGATGCCTTAGATTTTTCATTGTAAGTTTCAGGGGTTCAGTTTTTAATTTTTTACTTATCAACATGAGGGGAAATGCAGAAATATTTAGTAAAAGGGACATTTTTAATTTAAAAATTGTAGACAATCCAATCTGGATGGTGTGCATTTTTTTAAAATACCAACATTCATTGTGAACTCAATTAGTGGACATAAAATGATTCAAGCATAGACACAAGAGCTGCTATAGCCAGAAAAGGATTTTAATAACTGCATCCCCCAAAAGACATAACAGCAACCATTTGCTTTCAGCTCTGACTAAACCTAGGAGTGCCTGTTCCCTCTAAAAATCCTCCCTAGGGTGATGCCTCTGGCTTTGTTTTTATCACTAAAAATTGCCTTGGCTATGAGGGGTTTTATCTGGTTCTGTATGAAACAAAGAACTATTTTTTCTAGTTCTTCAAAGTATGATGATGGTATTTTAATGGGGGTTGCTTTGAAGCTGTTGATTGCTTTGGGAAGTATAGATATTTTAACAATGTTGATTATTCCTAGTCAAGAACATGGTATTCTCTTCCATTTGCGAATATTTTCTGCTATTTCTTCTCTTAGGGTTTCATAATTATCTTTGTAGAGGTCCTTCACCTCTTTTGTTAGGTATATTCCCAGGTATTTCATTTTCTTTGAAGCTACTATGAAGGGAACTTTATCTTTGATTTGTTTCTTAAGTTGGCTGTTATTGGCATATACAAAGGTTACTGATTTGTGGACATTGGTTTTATACCCTGAGATGTTACTCTATTTATTGATCAATTCCAGGAGTCTTGTGTGTGAATCTCTAGAATTCTCTAAGTATAAGATCATATCATCAGCAAAGAGCAAGCGTGTGACCTCCTTTGTCCCAGACTTTAGACTATATTACAAGTCCACAGTGATCAAAACAGCATGGTATTGGCACAAAAATAGAGACATTGACAGTTGAAACCAAATAGAAAACCATCTGAAAACAGCCATCTGATCTTTGATAAATCAAAAAAAGCATACACTGGGGGAAAGAATCCCTATTCAATAAATGGTGCTGGGAGAATTAGATAACGACATATAAAAGACTGAAACTGTACCTGCACCTTTAACCACTTACAAAAATTGATTCAAGATGGATAAAAGATTTAAACCTAAGGCATGAAATGATAAAAATCCTAGAAGAAGGTGTGGGAAAAACTCTTGAGGATGTCAACCTGGGGTAAGATTTTATGAGGAAGTCTTCTGTGACAATTGCAACAACAACAAAAATAAACAAATGAGACTTAATTAAACTGAAAAGCTTCTGCACAGCTGAGAACACAATAAAGCAAATAAATAACCTTCAGAATGCAAAAAGATATTTGCATACTACAAATCTGACAAAAGTTTGGTAACTAGGATATATAGAGAATAAATCTACAAAAAAATTAATTACAAAATCTATCTACAAATTAATTAATCTACAAAAAAAGACCCAACAAACCCATCTATCACTGGGCAAGAGACATGAACAGAACTTTCTCTAAGGAAGACAGACAAATGGCTAACAAACATCTGAAAAAATGTTCATCATCCCTAGTCATCAGAGAAATGCAAATGAAAATCACCACCTTACCCAAGTAAGCTTAGCTAATATCACAAGGTCCCAAAATTCCAAAGTTGCAGATGCTGGAAGAAAGCATCTAGATGTGGAGAGAAGGGAACACTTTTACACTGTTGGCAGGACTTCAAACTAATACAGCCTCTTTGCAAAGAAGTATGGAGAATCTTTAAAGAACTCAAATTAGATCTCCCATTTGACCCCACAATCCCACTACTAGGCATCTACCCAGAAGAAAAAAATCCTTTTATCATAAAGACTTTTGCATTAGATTGTTTATCACAGCTCAATTTACAATCACCAAGATGTGGAAACAACCCAAATGCCCACCAAACCAGAAATGGATTAAGAAGCTGTGGTCTATGTATACCATGGAATACTATTCAGCCATAAAAAAGATGGTGACTTTACATCTTTTTTATTAAGCTGGATGGAAATTCTTCTCAATAAAGTATCACTAGAGTGGAAAAGCAAATATCCAATGTACTCAATATGAATATGAAGCCAGTACACCATCTAATTCATCCCCACATAGGGTAAAATTTATTTCACTTCAAGTTGGGGAAAGAGGTCCATGAGAGGGGCAAAAGGAGGGGTTTGACTGCTCCCACTTAAGGGACACAGTGTAGGGGTGCATGGTACACTTTTTGCATGCAGGACACAACTACACAAGGAACTCTATCTAGCAAATTCAAATATATGACCTGTTTGATTGTACCCTCACATTAACCTGCAATTAAAAAAAAAAATCATCTCTAGCTCCCAGGCAGAATGACCACGATGAACAAAAACAGCAAACAGAGTGCTCAGAAACAGCTTCAGGATCAAAGAATCCAAAGAGAAGTCCCTCCCATGGTGGTAAGTCCCTGGAGACCAGCAGATAACAGATAGAAAATACAGCAGACCTTTTCCTTTCAATAGATTAGAGACCAGAATATTTATGATCTGTGCTGAGACACTGTAAACCAATATACTGGTCATTTTTTGCAATTAGTATTAATGGCTCTGATTGAGAGAAGAAGCTCCATGAAAGACGGCAGAGGACAGGAATGGCTTAAAACATACTGAAGATAATGCTAGACTAAGATCAGCTAAGATAAGGAGGCAAATCTAAGTCCTGTCAGAATAGAGACAAAAATATGAGTTCAAAGATATCCTTGTACATTATATAGAAGTATCCTTGCTTCTTTTCAAATACTACCAAAAAAAAATGTGAGATTCTCTATAGCAAACAGTACACTGCACATTAAAGCAAAATATTTAAGATTAAGATATACTTCCAAGCCTCTAATTGACATACAGCATTGGATAAGTAAAGTTGCTGAATCACTCTGCTACTTCCCTTAACCTGCTGCTACTTTGAAAGACAAAATTACCAGAAACATTTGTCACTGTCACTAAAGACGTGTTATTTACTTATGAGAAAGGGAGCCAGAGTATCAGGAACAGAGATGACAGACAGTGAGCATGGGGAACCCGTGCCCACCTACACTCTGACATCGCTGCTTCCACTTCCATTGTCTCCTCCCAGAAAGCGATGATGTTGCTGCTGTGACTCACTGGAGCTCAGTGCAGCACAAGCTGGAAATCCAGAAGAGGCAAATAGAACAAAACAAAACAGAAAATAATATAAAGTCCTAGAATCAGCACTACACCACAGCTGTCGTGAAGTATTTGTTTTCCACTGTGTGCATGGGGTGGGGAGTAGGAGCCATGGGAGTTCTTACAGCAGTTCCAATGCTCTACTTTTAAGTACTGACTATTCATTCAGCTGAGGCCCCCAGGATACCCTACTCCGGGTTCAAATTTCTTTACCTAGAAATGTGTGTGTTCATGTTTAATTTGTGATATATTTTAATGAGCATTTATCAAAAGAATCGCCTGGTTAAATGCCAGTGGAGTGACTGCTTGTCCCCAGTTATTCATACTTACAAATAATCTAATACAAGCCCACCCTTCTGTTTTGTAAAATGGAGTTTGCTATATTATCATTTTTCAGAATGCACCTAGTTACCAAAATACATACACACACACACACACACACATATATATATTTTTTTTCTTACTATGCCATTTGGTCTCTTTTTGGAGAAAATAATTTGGTTTCAGAATGACTCAAATCTAGCAAAAACATTCACAAAACCCTTCTAACAACTGATTTAAGAACAAAATTCTATAAACAAAACAAAATGGCTTAAATTACTCACTTCCATACTTTCCATAGGTTTCTTACAGAAGTTAGTACTAAGCCTTTTCCAGGAAAACTATTCACTTGAGAAAATTTGAACTCCTAGGAGGAAATCATTGACACATTGTTTCCTTCAAAATAAGCAGCTGTCCCATACAGTTCAGTGACATTCATATGGGAAGATCATAATAAATGCCTGTTGATGGGTGTGTGGGTTTTAAGTACATACTCCATTAAGATCATTGATCCACACTCTTTACACCACAATGCTTCAATTATACATGAAGTGAAAGTGTTTTAAAATTGTGGTTCAATCAGTCATCCAGTTGGCAAACTTTTATTAAGTTCCTGCTGTTCATTTATTTATTTCCTCAATACCCACAGCCAACCAGGCACTTGTCTTAGCTTAGAAGATTCAGCAGTGAGTCCAATTGCAAGTTTCTATTTTCTCCAGAAACTTACAGTCTGGTGAGGACAGAGAGGAAACAAACAAAGAAACAGATACTTAGTAAAGACTATGTGCTAAGTGAAATGCACTTAAAACTTAATGGGTAATGGGATAGAGTTGGGCATGGAGGAGACCTATTTTAGACATCAAAGACAGAGAAAGCCTACTGAAAAACTGGCTTCTGAAAGAAATGTAGTTAGCCATTCAAATATTTGGAGGAAGAAATTTCTGGCCAGACAGAAGAGTTAAGGTAAAGGGATGGGAATGCTTTTTAGTTACATTGAGAAATGAAAGACCAATGTGGCTGAATAAGAGCGATAAGTAATTTGATTCCATCTTAATTGCAATGAGAAGAAATCTGTGGAGTGTTGGGATCCTACACCCTTCTGCCTCCTCCTTCTCCTTCTCGCTTCCTAGAACAAAAGACCTACCTGGACCTGGCCCAAAAGTTCTGCCAGACAGACCCTAGCCCTCCAGAACCTTCCAGCAAGCTGTGGAATCTTCCTCCCCCTAATCCAAGTATAAAAAACAAGCCTCCAAACACCCTCCATGCTGACACCATCTTTGCCAAGGCAGGACTCTGTCCCCTTTCATTAAACTTTGCCTGAAACTCTCCCAGTCTCATTTCATCTCTTGGTATACTGCTAAGCTCTTTTCAAGGAGTTTTTAAATCAGGTATATTGAAAAATAATTTTCACATACAAAAAAATATGAGCCAGGCAGAGACAAAATGGCTGACTGAAGCCAGCTTTCCACAGAGGCTCCCGTCCAGAAGGAGAGTTAAAGAACAGAGAGTCCTTTAACTACATACAGAGAGTTAAAGGACAGAAATTTAGCAAGTAACCTGGTGGATTAGAGCTGCACCAAGAGAGAAGGTTGAAGAACGACATCAACCCCACTGAGGTGAGCTTTGACCCAAAAGATACAAACAAAAGGTACAAAATCCATCACTAAGCGGATGGGAGTCCCCTCCCCCATGAGAACAGCTCAGAGTGCCCCACAAACAAACAAGCAGAGACCCTCTAAAAACTGGATCTACCTCCCCTACTAGGGTGCCACTGCAGTCTCCTGCCAGCCATAAAACTGTATATATTCTCTACCAACACTTCGGAGCTTCCATCACTCCCCTCCACTCTCACTCTAAGTTCTGGAGGCCTGTACCCCAGAAGTCCAGATTCTTGGGCGATTTCTTGAGGGGTGTGGACAAGGCCTAGACTGCAGTGCCGATTCTGCACCATGGGAGTGAGGCAAGGACGGTCGGCTGGAGGAAACAATGCCAGAGCAGTGGTGATGTGAGGCACAGAGCAGCAGCCATTTTTGGTAACAATAGGGCTCATCCCCAGATATTCCAAAGCCACACCCCCTGTCTCCCTGGGCAACCAGAGGAGGCGGGGCATCTTCTCAGGTGGTAACCACCGCAAAACAGATCTGGGACTGAAACGCAGGGATCTTTGACTGAAACGCAGGCCCAAGGAGTAAAGGGTTTGCCTGAGGCAGTACAAGCCTGAGTGGGGCACCGGGACCAGAAAACGCACAAGCAGAGCCGGGAAATTCCCAGGATGGGGCTGACCCAGAGGACCGCTTTACTGAGCCTAAGATGCACCTGGCCCTCAGGAGCTCGTCAGCCTATACACAAAGGAAGGCAGGAGGCTAGAGCTGACAGCTAACCGAATAGAAACCTGCAGGAGCAAAGACAGGGCCTGAGGCACAGGCTCTGGGAACTCAAAACAGTTTCTCTTCTGCAGGGAAATTTAGCAGAGACAGAAAAAATTCCTGCAAAGTTGTTCTGTTTTGTCGTAAAATCAATCAGGGGTGGGGATGTAACAGAGTAAACACCCCCCACCCCAGCCTCCATCAAGCACCCGAGGTTGTCAGGCCTCACCTCACCCAGCTGGACAGAGGCAGAGAGCAGCAGCCTGGCTGAGCAGATATAGATTTCCTTGTGATTTGGGCAGGTGCAAACCCCTGGAGTATCTGCTCACTGGAGGCAACTGGGTCACAGCCCTGCAGGGCTATCAGTGACTGGGTGTGACAGTGGTGCAAGGTGGAGAAGGAGGCATCAACCTCCCCAGACTAATCTATTTGCTGGGTAGGTCCTCCTGACTTCACGGAGCACCAGAGCAAGTCATATTTCAGTTGTCACCAGACCCCTGCGATCCAGTTGCCAGAGACCTTTTAAACTCTCCTACCTGAGACAGGTGCTGACTGAGACAACTGATTTGGACCTTTTCAATTGAGCCAATCGCCCAAGGACTAATTCAAATGGTGCCCTGTGTGTGTGGTTGTAGGAAGGTTTGATTTTCCTTTTCCAATTGTTGCCTGTGGTGGGCAGGGTGATTTAATTGCTGGTATTTCTCCACAGCTGAGACTTCAACCCAGAGTAACTGTTTCACTAGGGTCGGACAGAGACGAGATGAAAACAAGACAGAACCACTTAGCCCCACCACACCAAACGGGTCCCCAGTTTCTCAGGCCGTAGCACTGTATGGTTCCTCAGCAAAGCTCCAGGGGAAAAGTCAAACAGTTTAAATAATCATGTGGCGGAATCAGCAGAAAAACTCTGGTAACATGAATAGCCAGAATAGATCAACACTCCCCCTCCGCTCCCAAGGAAAGATATGGCAGATGTAACTGAAGATCCCATTCATAAACAGCTGGCCGAGATGTCAGAAATCGAATTCAGAATTTGCAATGCAAACAAGATTAATAGAATGGAGGGAATTTTGAAATTAGAAATTCAAGGAACAATTCAAAAGTTGGAATTAGAAATTCGAGGAGAAATTCAAAAGTTTTCTCAAGAATTTAATGAATTTAAAGACCAAACCACCAAAGATTTTGACACACTAAAGCAAGAATTTGTAGCCCTCAAAGATCTGAGAAAAATACAGTGAATCCCTCTGTAACAGAGTGGAGCAAGCAGAAGAAAGAATTTCTGACACTGAAGACAAAGCTTTTGAACACTCCCAAACTCTCTAAGAGGAAGAGAAATGGAGAGCAAAAATGGATCATTCTCTCAGAGAGCTCTGGGATAATTTGAAGAAGGCTAATATCTGACTCATTAGAATGCCTGAAAGTGATGAACTGGCTTTGCAAGGCACAAAGGCCCTTTTCCATAAAATTATGAAAGAGAATTTTCCAGACATGCCAAGAGATTCTGAAATTCAGGTAGCAGACATTTTCAGAACCCCAGCATGACTCAATTCGAATAAGACATCCCCCAGGCATATCATAATTAACTTCACTAAAGTTAATATGAAGGAGAAAATTCTGAAAGCAGCCAGACATAAGAAATCCATTACCTACAAAGGGAAGAATATTAGAATGACTGCGGATCTCTCTGCTGAAACTTTTCAAGCCAGAAGAGGGTGGTCATCGACTTTTAATCTCCTAAAGCAAAATAACTTTCTTTTTTTTTTTTTTTTTTTTTTGGTTTTTGGCCGGGGCTGTGTTTGAACCCGCCACCTCTGGCATATGGGACCGGCACCCTACTCCTTGAGCCACAGGCGCTGCCCAGCAAAATAACTTTCAACCCCAGATCCTGTATCCAGCTAAACTGGGTTTCATTTATGATGTAGAAATTAAATACTTTAATGACATTCATATGTTGAAGAAATTTGTCATAACCAAACCACTTCTTCAGGATATTCTCAGACCTATCCTCAATAATGAACAGCACAATCCTCCACCACAAAAGTAAACTCACTCAGAAACTTTTGATCAAACTCCAACTTCCACACTGGAGAAAGGATTAAAAATGTCCACTGGACTATTGAAGAACTTGATACCCAAAATTTTACCAGACTTATCAATATTCTACATTAATGTGAATAGCTTAAAGTGTCCTCTAAAGAGGCACAGGTTAGCTAATTAGATACAAAAACTCAGGCCAGATATTTGCTGCATACAAGAGTCACATCTTACTTTAAAACATAAATATAGACTCAGGGTTAAAGGATGGTCATCCATATTTCAGGCAAAAAGTAATCCGAAAAAGGCAGGTGTTGCAATTCCATTTGCCAACACAACAGGCTTTAAACCAACAAAAGTAAGGAAGGATAAGAATGGTCACTTCATATTTGTTAAGGGTAATACTCAATATGATGAGATTTCAATTATTAATATTCATGCACCCAACCAAAATGCACCTCAATTTATAAGAGAAACTCTTACAGACATGAGCAACTTGATTTCCTCCAGCTCCATAATAGTCGGAGATTTCAACACTCCTTTGGCAGTGTTCGATAGATCCTCCAATAAGAAGCTGAGCAAAGAAATTTTAGATTTAAACCTAACCATCCAACATTTGGATTTAGCAGACATCTACAGAACATTTCCTCCCAAGAAAACTGAATACTCATACTTCTCATCAGCCCACGGAACATACTCGAAAATCGATCACATCTTAGGTCACAGGTCTAACCTCAGTAAATTTAAAGGAATAGAAATTATTCCTTGCATCTTCACAAACCATCATGGAATAAAAGTTGAACTCAGTAACAACAGGAATCTGCATACTCATACAAAAACATGGAAGTTAAATAACCTTATGCTGAATGATAGCTGGGTCAGAAATGAGATTAAGAAGGAAATTGCCAAATTTTTGGAACAAAACGACAATGAAGACACGAATTATCAGAACCTCTGGGATACCACAAAGGCAGTCCTAAGAGGGAAATTTATAGTACTGAAAGCCTTCCTCAAGAGAACGGAAAGAGAGGAAGTTAACAACTTAATGGGACATCTCAAGCAAATGGAAAAGGAAGAACATTCCAACCCCAAACCCAGTAGAAGAAAAGAAATAACCAAAATTATAGCAGAATGAAATGAAATTGAAAACAAAAGAATTATACAACAAATCAAAAAGTTGGTTTTTGAAAAGGTCAATAAAATAGATAAACATCTGGCTAACCTAACCAGGAAAAAAGGAGTAAAATCTCTAATCTCATCAATCAGAAATAACAAAGACAAAATAACAACAGGCTCCTCAGAAATTCAAAAAAAATCCTCAATGAATATTACAAGAAACTTTATTCTCAGAAATATGAAAATCTGAAGGAAACTGACCAATACTTGGAAGCATGTCACCTTCCAAGACTTAGCCAGAATCAAGTGGAAATGTTGAACAGTCCCAATCAAGTTCTAAAATAGCATCAACCATACAAAATCTCACTGAAAAGAAAAGCCCGGGACCAGATGGCTTCACTCAGAATTCTACCAAACCTTTAAAGAGGAATTAGTACCTATATTACTCAACCTGTTCCAAAATGTAGAAAAAGAAGGAAAACTACCCAACACATTCCATGAAGCAAACATCACCCTGATCCCCGAACCAGGAAAGACCCAACAAGAAAAGAAAATTATAGACCAATATCACTAATGAATATAGATGCAAAAATATTCAACAAGATCCTAACAAACAGAATCCAGCAACATATCAAACAAATTATACATCATGGCCAAGTCAGTTTTATCCCAGGGTCTCAAGGCTGGTTCAATATACATAAATCTATAAGTATAATTCAGCACATAAACAAATGAAAAAACAAAGACCATATGATTCTCTCAATTGATGCAGAAAAAGTTTTTGATAATATCCAGCATCCCTTCATGATCAGAACACTTAAGAAAATTGGTATAGAGGGGACATTTCTTAAACTGATAGAGGCCATCTACAGCAAACCCTCAGCCAATATCATATTGAATGGAGTTAAATTGGAATCATTTCCACTGAGATCAGGAACCAGACAAGGCTGCCCATTGTCTCCATTGCTTTTCAACATTGTAATGGAAGTTTTAGCCACCGCAATTAGGGAAGAAAAGGCGATCAAGGGTATCCATATACCATCAGAAGAGATCAAACTTTCGCTCTTCGCAGATGATATGATTGTGTATCTGGAAAACACTAGGGACTCTACTACAAAACTCCTAGAATTGATCAAGGAATACAGCAGCGTCTCAGGTTACAAAATCAACATCCATAAATCGGTAGCCTTTATATACACCAACAACAGTCAAGTTGAAAAAGCAGTTAAGGACTCTATCCCATTCACAGTAGTGCCAAAGAAGATGAAATATTTGGGAATTTACCTAACAAAAGACATGAAAGATCTCTATAAAGAGAACTATGAAACTCTAAGAAAAGAAATAGCTGAAAATGTTAACAAATGGAAAAACATACCATGCTCCTGGCTAGGAAGAATCAACATTATTAAAATGTCCATTCTACCCAATAGTCAAGCTGAAAAAAACATTTAAGGACTCTATTCCATTCACAGTAGTGCCAAAGAAGATGAAATATTTGAGAGTTTTCCTAACAAAGGATGTGAGAACTATGAAACTAAGAAAAGAAATAGCTGAAGATGTTAACAAGTACAAAAACATACAATGCTCATTGCTGGGAAGAATCAACACTGTTAAAATGTCCATACTACCCAAAGCAATATACAATTGTAATGCAATCCCTATTAAAGCTCCACTGTCATACTTTAAAGATCTTGAAAAAATAATACTTCATTTCATATGGAATCAGAAAAAACCTCAAATAGCCAAGACATTACTCAGAAATGAAAACAAAGCAGGAGGAATCACGCTACCAGACCTCAGACTATACTATAAATCGAGAGTGATCAAAACAGCCTGGTACTGGCACAAAAACATGGAAGTAGATGTATGGAACAGAACAGAGAACCAAGAGATGAGTCCAGCTCCTTACCGTTATTTGATCTTTGACAAGCCACTTAAAAACATTCAGTGGGGAAAAGATTCCCTATTTAACAAATGGTGCTGGGTGAACTGGCTGGCAACCTGCAGAAGACTGAAACTGGACCCACACCTTTCACCATTAACTAAGATAGACTCTCACTGGATTAAAGATTTAAACTTAAGACATGAAACTATGAAAATACTAGAAGAGAGTGCAGGGAAAATACTTGAAGAAATGAGTCTGAGCAAGTATTTTATGAGGAGGACCCCCCGGGCAATTGAAGCAGCTTCAAAAGTACATTACTGGGACCTGATCAAACTAAAAAGCTTCTGCACAGCTAAGAACACAGTAAGTAAAGCAAGCAGACAGCCCTCAGAATGGGAGAAGATATTTGCAGGTTATGTCTCTGACAAAGGTTTAATAACCAGAATCCACAGAGAACTCAAACGTATAAGCAAGAAAAGAACAAGTGATCCCATTGCAGGCTGGGCAAGGGACTTGAAGAGAAACTTCTCTGAAGAAGACAGGCACACGGCCTTCAGACATATGAAAAAATGCTCATCATCCTTAATCATCAGAGAAATGCAAATCAAAACTACTTTGAGATATCATCTAACTCCAGTAAGATTAGCCCGTAACACAAAATCCCAAGACCAGAGATGTTGGCGTGAATGTGGAGAAAAGGGAACACTTCTACACTGCTGATGGGAACACAAATTAATACATTCCTTTTGGAAAGATGTTTGGAGAACACTTAGAGATCTAAAAATAGATCTGCCATTCAATCCTATAATTCCTCTACTATGTATATGCCCAGAAGACAAAAAATCACATTATAACAAAGATATTTGTACCAGAATGTTTACTGCAGCCCAATTCATAATTGCTAAGTCATGGATCCCAAGTGCCCATCAATCCACGAATGGATTAATAAATTGTGGTATATGTACACCATGGAATATTATGGAGCCTTAAAGAAAGATGGAGACTTTACCTCTTTCATGTTTACATTGATGGAGCTGGAACATATTCTTCTTAGTAAAGTATCTCAAGAATGGAAGAAAAAGTATCCAATGTACTCAGCCCTACTATGAAACTAATGTATGGCTTTCATATGAAAGCTATAACCCATAAGAATATGGGGAAGGGGGAGTGGGAGGGGAGGGAGGGGAAGGTGGGCGGAGGGAGGGTGATTGGTGGGATTATACCTGCGGTGCATCTTACAAGGGTACATGTGAAACTTAGTAAATGTAGAATATAAATGTCTTAACACAATGACTAAGAAAATGTCAGGAAGGCTATGTTAACCAGTGTGATGAAAATGTGTCAAACGGTCTATAAAACCAGTGTATGGTGCCCCATGATTGCATTAATGTGCACAGCTATGATTTAATAATAAAAAAAATATGAGCCAGGCACAGAGTGTCACACCTATAATCCTAGAACACTGGGAGGCTGAGGCAGGTTGATTATTTGAGCTCAGGAGTTCAAGACCAGACCAAGTAAAAAAAGAGACCCCATCTCTAATAATTATAGAATAAAGAAACTTAGCCAGGCATGGCTGTACTACACATGCCTATAGTCCCAGGTAATCAGGAGGCTGAGGCAAGAGTGTCACTTGAGCCCAGGAATTTGAGGTTTCTGTGAGGTATGTTGCCATGGCACTCTAGCTAGGGGCGACAGAGTGAGACTCTGTCTCAAAAAGAAAAAAAAGACCCATTTGAAAGATGTAGTTCAAAGGGTATTGTCAACTGCATATAGTCATCTAACCACCACAACCCACCACCATAATTAAGATAAAGACTATTTATCATCACTCCAAAACTTGCCTCGTGCCCTTTTGCAGTCAATGACAAGCCACTGGAAATCACTGTAATTCTTTCACATAAACAGAATCATACAGAATATCAAATAAATCAAATCATGTAATATACAATATACAGTCTTCCGGCTGCCTTCCCTTGGGTTCTCAGATTCACGCAACTTGTTACCTGCTGATTTTGAAACTCTTGATGAGCAGTGCTGACTTTGCAGTTAGATATAAAGTCTAGACAAAAGATCACAAGTGTTGGCAACAATGGAAGGGAAAATAAACGCTTTTTGGTAGAAATCTAAACTGGTATAGTCATTATGAAAAACAAAAATTGAACTACTCTATGATCCAGCTATCCCACTTCTACATAGAAGTTTTGTGATGTTTTCATGACCGGAAATACTCCATAGGAACTTGACTTCTTTACATCAATTAGCTTGTGATAATAGTGGTTTCATTATATGTTGTTTCACTTAAAGTTACATTTCCAAGAACCTGTCCACAACATTAAATAAGGACTTACTATGTTGATCTGGAGTTCCGGGGGAAGATGGCATCTGGAGGAAAAAATTTTGGAGTCTCAACATAGACAGTATTTAAAAACATGGGATTAAATGCTACCATAAAAGGAAAAAAACACAAAGATCAAGCCTTGGGATCCTGCACATATTAGAAAGAGGTAAAAGGGCCAGAGATTGAGAGGAACTATCCGGTGAAGACAAAAGAAAATAAGTAATAAATTAAAAGTGTCAAATACAGAATAAGATGAGGGCTTGCCATTGATCTGTCAAAGTGGGAAGCAGTGACTGCCTTGATAAGTGCTGTTTTAGGCTGTGTGCCAGAGACTGGAAGATGCTTGACACACTATGGGGACAGTAAAAAGATGGTGGTTGCCAGAGATTAGAGAAAGGGAAGATCAGCAGGCAGAGCGCAGAGGGTCTTCAGGGCAGCAGAAACACTCTATGATGTTACAATGGTGGTTGCACGCCATTACACATTTGCCTAAGTCATTGAACACACAACAGCAATAGTGAGCCCTAACATAAACTATGGACTTGGGGTGATAATGTGTCAATGTAGGTTCATCAGTTTTAATAAGTGTACCATCGGTATACTGGTAACGGGAAGGGTATGAATGGTGGAGAGGAGTGGCCATAGGCAGTATATGGGAAATCTCTACACCTTCCCCTAAATTTTGCTATGAAACTAAATCTGCTCTAAAAGAAATAGTGCCCTTAATTTGTTGTATGACCAGTCCTTAAATGGAATTGCCTTTAATTTTTTTAAAGTCCTTGGAATACCACAGTGAGTAAAGGAGACGTGATAATACCCACCCTCTTCTAACTTACATTCTGATACAGCGGTTCTCAACCTGTGGGTCGCAACCCACAGGAACTGTATTAAAGGGCTGCAGCATTAGGAAGGTTGAGAACCACTGTTCCAATACATGCACCTTCAGTTTAGTTCCTCATTGACCAAAAGCAGAGATTGGGAATTGAACAGGTAACTATTCAACAGAAGAGTTTGGGACTTTGAAGAAAATCTGAATTCTTTGGTTCCTCCTCTTTTCCCCTTTAACAAAAGTTGAAGGCAATTATACTAAAGAATAATAAAATGCAATCTTAATGCAAACCATGGGGAGAGGTTGGGTAACCATTTTCCTTATCTTATATATAAAGAGAGACATTTATTCTTCATAAATTAATAATTCAGAGTGTGTTTGAAGACATAACCAATTAGTGGCAGTAATTTGCATTTTTATGTTTTTTCATTAGTTTCCTAAGTCCTTTTCCACTGTTTCTATAATGAAAATGCTGTCTTTCAAAGGTGAATAGTTTTTTTGTATTTGCTTGGTAATGAGCTTTCTTTAATTATCAATTGGCCAATTTTATAGATTTCCAAGAAAAGGTAGCTGTTATTGTTGAAAGACTCGTGTATTAGCCAGCGTTTTCTAGCAGAGCAGAACCAGCAGGACATATACTGTATATATTAAAAGGTTTATTATAAAACAAAGAATTAACACATGTGATGATGGAGGCAGACAAGTCCAGAGTCTGCAGAGTAGTCGGCAAGCTGGGGACCTGGGAGATGGTGTTGCTCCTGCTGAGTCCGGAAGCCTAAGAACTGAAAGTCCATGTTATGGTTTCCATGTGCAGCAGGCTCAAGACCACTTTGGGTGGGAAAGGCAGGGGAAAAAAAGCCCAATACCCCAGTTTCAAGGTATCAGACGGGAATAATTCTCCCTCACTAAATGCTAGGTCAGCCTTTTTATTCTGTTCAGACCTTCCAGTGATGAGATGAGGCCCACCCTCATGGGGGAAGAGGGCAATCTGCTTTAGTCCGCCTACCAATTTCAATGTTAATCTTACCCCCAAAATACCCTGATGGAAACACCCAAAATAATGTTTGACCAAATACCTGCATATCCCCTGACCCAGTAAAGTTGATAAAAAATAAACCATCTCACTGTATGATATTTAGTTTCATTCTTGAGGTTGGTACAAAAAATTTTCTTCCATTAAAATGTGCTTGGTAGAAATTTTTGTTTCTATATTTTGTTGTTGGATTTGTTTTCCTGTACTATTATACAGATTAAACACAGACCGATATTTGCAAAGCATCAACCATAAACTCCATGAAGTACTATATACTTTAATCCAAACCTTAGTAGCATCTTCCCTCCAGAGCATTCCAGGAGGAAAAGTGACAAATATGCATAAGACACCATACAAGTGAAACCATGCATCATAGAATCATTCTTCCCACCAAACCCACACTAATTTTTATTCCCAAGCCTGACCCACCAAGGGCAAAAAAAGACTGAGACAAAGATATGTGGGGTATAGTATAAATATAACTGATGAGCTTTGAAAACATAAATCCATTATTGTCATTAATAAATGTTAGTTAGGTACACTGGAAATCCCATTAACCATCTGTGGCTTAACGGTTAATTGTTCAGTAAGCAAACTTTCCCTCTGAGTGGTATCTTTAAACAACTTAGGGGTCTAATCACCTGTTTGATTAAAACTTGTGAAGGCTCAGTGTACATATTCATAGATTCATGTCATCAAAATAAGTCCCATGGTTTGCTACAGCAGCATATAAGGAAAAGAACAGAAACAATGTATAAACTGTAATAAAAAATTGAAAAGAATACCTCCTTCACAAAAATTAACCAAAAATGGATCATAGACATAAATGTAAATCACAAAACTACGAAACTCCTAGAAGATCAAAAGACACATCTGAACTGTTATCCAAAATATACAATGAACTCTTAAAACTCAACAACAAGAAAACAAAGAACCCAATTAAAAACGAGTGCAAGATCTGAATAGACATCTCACCAAAAAGATCTATAGATGGTAAGTAAGCATGTGAAAAGATGCCCTGCAGTAAATATCATTAGGGAGATGCAAATTAAAACAACAGGTAGATACTGTACGAGGCATGTATTAGAATGGCCAAAATCCAAAATGCTGACACCACAGTATCTGGGAGCAACAGAAAATCTAGTCATTGCTGATGGAAATAGAAAATGATTCAGCCACTTTGGAAGACTGCTTAATGGTTTCTTACAAAACCAGATACATTTTACCACATGACCTGGCAATCACCCTTGTTGGTATTGACCCATAGTACTTTGAAAAAATTATATCCATGCAAAAACTTCCAAACAGATGTTACAGCAGCTTTGTTCATAACTGCCAAAACTTGGAAGCAAACAAGATGTCCATCAGTAGGTGAATGGATAAATAAACTGTGGTACATCCAGACAACAGAGTTTTATTCAGTGCCAGAAAGAAATGAAAAGACATGGAGGAAATTTAAATACATATTATTAAGTGAAGGAAGCCTATTTGTAAAGGCTACATATTGTATGAATTCAACTGTTTGACATTCTAAGATAGGTAAAACAACAGAGACGGTAGTTACTAGGGATTGGAGGGAGGGAGGGTGAACAAGTAGAGCACAGAGAATTTTTAGGGCCATGAAGCTGTTTGTATGAAGCTATAATGGTGGATACATGTCATTGTACGTACATCCACACCCACAGAGGGAACCCAGAGGGAACCTTAATGTAAACTGTGGACGCACTGATAGTGGTGTCTCAGTGTAGGCTCATCAATGTGATCAATGTGACAAAGGTACCACTCCGGTAGGGATGTTGATAATGAAGGAAGCTGTGCACGTGTGGGAGAAGGGGAACGGGATAATGGAAAATCTCTGTACCCTCCTCTCAATTCTGCTGTGAACCCAAAACAGTTTGAAAAAAGAGTTCTTAAAAAATTGAAAAGATTAGCACATTTATGGGAAGGAAGACATCCTTGTTCTTCACAGTTCTGAAAAAAAAAAGTGGCATGAGTAAATTTTGGCTTTCTTAGACTCTTCTGCTTCTTATTACACATGCTGCTCCAAAGACCGGGTCCTTATTTCCATGAACTCAACCTACAGGTCTCTCACCAACAGACTGTATCAATTAGGATTAATGATGGTTTGCTGTAGCAAATAACACCAAAAACTCAGTTGCCTAACACATACACATAAGTCTGCCTCACATCTGAGTGAAATTCAAGGCTACAAGTCATAGGCAATGGCTCAGGGATCTGCCTACTTCCACCTGCGGTATCTTTCTCTCCACAGGCTTCTACACTCATTCCTTCAGGAGAAGGGAACATTGGAGAGCTCTGCACCACAAATGAAATTCTTCAGGCTCGAAGTGACAATCATCTCACAACCCAAGGGCCATACTTTTTGCAAGGGAGGCAGGGAAGTATTATTCTCCCAGGTGCCCAGAAAAAGGGAAGTACCAAACATGAGTGAGAGCTAAAAGTTTCTGTATACTGGCCATAACTCAACAGTGCCCAAGATCTCAAGCTTTCCTACTCTGCAAAATTTGCCCAATCGTAAATTATATCTGAATTGTAAAGATGACAAAACTCCCTCCATTCTCACACTTCAGTTCTCATGATACTCATGAGCAATTCAACTAAGGAGAAGGGCCTTGCCCCAGGTCCCTCAGGCTATCAGGCAATACTTATTTGTCATTTCTATGATTTTTTTTTCCATGTCATGATGCTTCTACTTTGAGTTGAACTTTTTCTCCTCAACTTCAGATTCGTGTACATATCAAATACCTACCTGGCATCTCCAGTTGTGTATCTAGCAGATGTCAAACCAACATGTCCCAAACTGAACTCCTGATCTTTATGCAAAAAGTAGGCTCCATCCAATCTCGTTTGATGGCAACTCCATTTTTCCAGTTGCTCAGGCCAAAATTTTGGTGTCATCCTTGACTCCTCTATTTCTGTTACACTCCACTTCCAATCTATCTGGAAATTCTTTGGGTTCTAACTTCAAAGTATGTCCATAGCTGACATAAACTGACAGAGTCATCCTTTTGGAGGTTTACTGTCTCTTCCACAGGGGAAAAGCTCTTGTATAACAGGGCTTCCAAAAAGTATCCAGCCAGGTAATATGAAAAATTGTATTAACAAAGGGATACTTTCCAGACACCCCTTCATATATTAACACATGCAAATATCTTTACACTCTTGCCTCCTCCCAAAGGTCCATTCACAAGCCTCTTCCCTAGACCTCCTCGTCCTCCATCTGCTAATCTTGCTCCTTTCAGACCAGGATCAAATAGCTACACCATTTACAGGTTCCCATCAGTCCACACGCATCCTTACCTCAGGAGATTTCTCCTTCCACACAAAGTGAACTACCAAGTACAAGTTGTGCCCACTGAGAGAATTTCTTCTCCCACTATCTTCAGAGATGCCACCAAATGGGGCTCTGAAGTAGGAGCAGTCAGAGTAGATGTTTGCAAACATACCAAAATGATCCATCCAGGAATTAAGCTTTGGTTTTCTCTTCTCCATCAGCTAGTCATAAAAAACAAATCCATAAGACCTAAGGAAGAACCAAAGGCAAGGTGCTGGTGCAAGTGCAGTGGATAACATGGGAACTTGGGTGTCTGCTCATGCCACTATATCCTCTGTGCCTGCTCGAGCCTACATACAAAATTCATGATTTATAACTTGAATTTCATAGCCTCCTGCTTCCAAAACTGGTTTGCTTCCAAACCAAACTCAAAACTCAAACATCTCTTTTGAGCCCTCTCTTTCTCAAGCAATAAAATTTTTACATTTTTTATGTTTACCTGGATAGAACTGAAACATTCTTTTATTTTCTTTCTTTTTTTTTTTTGAGGTAAAGTCTCACTCTGTTGCTCTGGGTAGAATACCATAGTGTCATAGTTCACAGCAACCTGTAAGTCTTGGGCTCAAGTGATTTTCTTGCCTCAAGTAGCTTGGACTATAGGCACCTGCCACAACACCTGGTTATTTTTAGAGACAAGGTCTTGCTCTTGCCCAGGCTGGTCTCTAACTCCTGAGCTCAGGCAATCCACCCACGTCGGCCTCCCCGAGTGCTGGGATTACAGGTGTGAACCACCACACCGGCCTTGAAACACATTCTTAGTAAAGTTTCTAAGAATGGAAAAAAAAATCCAATGTACTCGATACTAATATGAAACCAATATATAACCAATACACACCCACACAAACAATAAAATACAAAAATAGTCTACCAAGGGGGAGGGTAGTGGAAGGGACAGGGAGAGGGCAATTGCCAGGAGGAGGGAAGGCAGTTGGCAGGATCACGCCTAATGTGTACACTGTGAGGTTATGCAGCATACCCCCTGGTGAAGGTCTCAGCTCAACTGGAACTTTACCTTAGAAGTAAGAACAATGTAACCTAAAAATTTGCACACTCATATTAATTTTAAATAATAAAATAATTATGCCAAATCATTTAAATAAATGAATAAACAAGAAATGTAAGTACTATCTTACAGCCTTGATACGGATCACTTATCAATTTCATAAAATAATAAACTCTGTCACGGCTCACAGCAATCTCAAACTCTTGGGCTCAGACGAGATCAGGTGCGTTCAGGGAAAATGCCAGGAAGGCTATATTAACCAGTGTGATGAAAATGTGTCAAACTGTTTATAAAACCAATGTATGGTGCCCCATGATCACATTAATGTACACAGCTATGATTTAATATTAATAAAAAAAAAAAAACTCTTGGGCTCAAGCAATTCTCTTGCCTCAGCCTCCCAAGTAGCTGGGACTACAGGTGTCCACCACAATGCCCCGCTATTTTTTGGTTGTACTTGTCATTGTTCTTTGGCAGGCCTGGGCTGGATTCGAACCCGCCAGCTCCGGTGTATGTGGGTGGCACCCTAGCCACTGAGCTCCAGGTGCCAAGCCAATAATAAACTCTTTTAATCAGAAAAAAAACGTATCTCACGATTTTGCAATTTTTTCATGGCATCCCCCTGTAATGCCTCACTGACAATTTTGCAGTTTCTCACTGTCATCTTCACTTCCATCACCCTGAGTCATGGTGTCTGTTCCTGATTATCACATCCTCACTGGTTCTTGCTGCCTCTAGACAACCTTCATACCCACTTTACATATGACCATCAGATGAGTCTTCTTGTGACCCACAGGTGTCCTCAGATGAGGCTTTTCAACAACTGTCAAGGGTAAAAAGTGAAGTGCAGCTCCTTAGAGAGCTGCTCAGTGTCCGCTGTGGCCTGGCTGCATCCTGACATGACACAACGCTCCCTTCATTATCCACAATCACTTCTCTTTGTACAGTACTCTCCCTAAGTTGTGTGATCTTTCTCCCCAGGTTCTCCTTGCCTTTTCCTGCCATTGTTTCTCTACTTGCTCTGTTAGCTCTGTACGGGAAATGCATTCCCATCCACCCTCCGTGACGTAACCCAGTGAGGAATAGAACTATGTGGTTAAACAGACTCTAGGGCCAAACAGTGGGCCGCTGACTGGTCACTGACTGAATCTCTCTATGCCTTGTTTTTTCTTCCTAGAAAAATAAGGGGCAAGGAGAAAGGCAGTGAGAGAATAATAGCACCTACCTCATAAGGGTTTTGCCAGAAATAAGTTAACACATGCTTACAACAATCCCAGCCTGGTACCTGGTTAACAATTAATAGATGTTGACTATTCATATTAACTATCACCTCTGTCATACAGTCTTCCCTGATACCTCTAAAGGAAATAAGCTCTTTCTCCTCCCAAATAGTATGATTATTTTCTGTTCTTCTGGAATGATTTTTACCACTTCCTTCCATGGGATATTTGTTTTTGTAAACATCTTATTTAGTCTATAGAACCTAAGCTTCAGTTCATCATTGTATCTCTCAACACAATAAATTTTACATATTTAGCTTTGAATCGAATGAAAGACATGTTGGTTTTTGGACTGAATGCAACTGTTTTGAGAGAGGTAGGCTCCCCCCCCCCACCCCCATTCTTTGTTAGAAGTTAGCATCACTGTCACAGTCTGGAGAAAATATCATGGAAATAAAGGTGCGTTTGCATGCCCCATTCCTACCCAGATTCTCTTTTGTATTGATTATTACTTTTCCCTGAAAACAGCCCATTCACACAAAATAGAACTGACAATGGACCATTAAATGTGACCAGCAACCTTGCTGCTCCCACTTCCCATAAACACCACAGCAAAAAATCCAAAGCTCACCCAAGATCCACAGAGGAGAGGCTTCTGTGATTTCCTTCTCTTTCTTGTAAATTTCTATCATGTGTTGTCACAGCCAGGAAGGTAGGTCACTGCCCCAGCCCTTGAAACTGCCAGGACACAGACCACTTTACAAGCTCCTTGGGGGTATGGCTCCCCATCCGTGCCAGAGAGCCCATTGTCTCAGTCAGGTAAGGCTCCCTATCAGGAGGAGCCAGTTACCTCAAAGGGGCAGCAGTCAGTCTTAATAGGAGCCTAGTAGGAGGCTGACTGACTTCTCCGGTGGCTATTTACACCACAGGTGTGGAGACTACCAAGCAATGATATATGTTCTCTCACGCTCTTACGTGCTACGTGCTCTCGTGCTCTTTAATGAGAGACCAATCCCTTCCTCATTCCCTTATTACCAAGGTGTTTCTTTTCAGGTGTTGTGTCCTACAATGTGCTGTGTCTCATTAATGGTATTTTTATTCTGCCTCATATTAAATACATTTGCATGCAGGTTTTATCATGCTCACACCTTTGCTGTTAAAATAGAAGCTCCTGAGGCTAACGACAACAACTCATTTAATTTTTTATCCTATACAATGCCTTGCACTGGGCTAAAAACAGTCGGAAATACTACTACACATCTGAAACATAGAAAAAGGAATCTTGAATTGTGAACGACATTGAAATTGAGTGAGAATATAGGAAGGATAACATTACCTGGAAAGAAAGCCAAAAAACATGAAAACAATCTATGTAGTCTAGTATGAAATGATCTGGCACTCAGAAGTTCTTAGTCACCTTAGCCCAGTAAAGGAACACAGATTAAAAGTGGAGGGTGGCGCCTGTGGCTCAGTGGGTAGGGCGCCAGCCCCATATACCGGGGCTGGTGGGTTCAAACCCAGCCTGGCCAAAATGCAATAAAAAATAGCTGGGCCTTGTGGTGGGCTCCTATAGTCACAGCTACATGGGATGCTGAGGCAAAAGAATCGCCTAAGCCCAAGAGCTGGAGGTTGCTGTGAGCTGAGAATCATGTAAGCCCAAGAGTTGGAGGTTGCTGTGAGCTGAGAATCACTTAAGCCCAAGAGCTGGAGGTTGCTGTGAGCTGGGAATCACCTAAGCCCAAGAGCTGGAGGTTGCTGTGAGCTGTGACACCATGGCACTCAACCAAGGGTGACAAAGTGAGACTCTGTCTCTAAAAAAAAAAAAAAGAAAAGAGTGGAACCAAATGTGTTTGAATATGAATCTACCATTCACTAGATCTTTAACCTTGAATATATTATTTAACATTTCTGAGTTTCAGAATCTCTTATAGCAAGTGAAAGGAATGCCTATCTTGCAGCCTTAAGATAAGACTCATATGAGGCAGTGTACGAGAGATTCCCCAAACTGGGTTCAGTACACAGAGCACAGAAAGCACATGCCTGATAATGGTGGTTCCATCAGATATGACTTGAAAAGTGCCAGTATGTGAGAAAGGAAACAAAGCAAGCTCCTTTCTCCTTTCAGGAATAGCCAAAAGAGATGACATCAGCAACTAATTGAACAAAAAGAGTTAAGATTAATCCATATAAGGCACCATCAATCCACGCCTTTGTGAATATGGGGATGAGACCAGATCTGGGTGCTGGGTGTGATGCAGGGTCTCTCAGCCTCTTCTAAGTCCTGAAAAACACTGGAGATAGGAAATGAGAATGGATTTTAACAAAACAATTCACAGAACAGTTGAATGTGTATTTCACTCTTGCAGAGATAATTTTTAAGAACACACATAGCTTATAGAAAGTCCCTCATGGAAGCCAGAACCACTAAGGCTGAGATCTTAAGCTCTACCCACAGAGAAGGAGGCCAGAGAGGCAGTAATTGCCTATCCATTCCAATTAGTAATGTTGAAGTAGTTTAAAAAAATACTGCCCTGCCCCCTGTGGCGGAGTGAATAGAGCACAGAGGGGACTCCTCTGTGTTCCCTTGGCTGCCCCTTCCTCTCCCAGAGCCCCACTTGCTGATTCCTGGGCCTCTCTGGTCATGGAAACTGGAGCCACACGAAAGAAAATGATTGCGGCCAGGAAATCACCCACAGTGAATCCTCACCATTTGAAGGGTCTAACCTCCCATATTGCCACTGACTCCACCTCATCTACCTTGCCCAGCCAGGCCTTCTCACCAGGCTACAGCAGCTGCAGCAGAGAGCCCAACCACAGAGGCCACGTCATTGAAGTAGGGAGGTTTGTATTCACTGGTGTTCCAAGGACTCACTGGTGCTTCTGCTCAGTAAAAAATAAAAAATAAAAAAAAATCACACATTTGATATAACTATACTTCCTGGAAAAAAGAAAAAGACTTTCAAAATGCTGCTTATAGTAAGATACACCAGGAGTGAGGAGTGACTATAGGAATTCCCGGTGTTATGGTCAATGGGTTGATACACCAATACACTGAAGGACATACCGAAACAAAGCTGCACTTACCGGACCTTTTACAGGAGGCGAGGTTATTTCCTGGAAGATTTAACAAAGAGGGTTAGGAGAAACAGTCGGCAAAACAATGATGTGAAGCAAATAAGAGACGCAAACAGGTTAAAAGGAACCACGGCAACCAGCGCTGGACTGTGACTCATGGTGGGGAAAATGTTGAAAGTCTAACTTCGAAGCCCATTAGGTTGATTAGGTTTCTCTCTACATATATTAACCACACCGCTCTTGCAGCCATAAGATATATTTTAAGAGTCTGTTTCCTCCATTTCAACCTTTCTCTTCTCAGGTATTTCCCCACTGCAGCTTGTATCTTCATTTTAGCAGGGACCAGAGCAGGCAAATGTTGGGGTCTAAAAAAATGAAGCTGGTCCCCTTAGTCTGGTGGACCCAACATTGCACTGGCCAAGTCACCATCCTCCTTTCTTAGCACCATAGACACGCTCACCCTCCCTCCTCATTCCCTCTAAGGGGGAATTTACCCAATCATAAATATATCTGTTACTGAAGCCCCAAGGCCCAATCTAAAACAACTACTATAAAGTCAATTTAATCAAAATAAATGTGAAATATTGCATTGTATTATTATATTTATTATATAGTAGGTCATTATTATTGTTGTTTTATTATATTTAAATAACTTAAGCAGTTTGGGGAAAAGCTTACTTTTTAAGAACATGCTAAATGAAAAAAGTACATTTTCATCAAGTAAAAATTAAAAATCAGAGTTGAACTGTTCAATGTGAATTCATGTAATTAATATGTGGGTTACCAGCACAGATAGATTGAAATACTGGTTAATTATTGCACAAAAGAATTTTAGTAGAATTTTTTAAATTACTAAATCATATTAATAAATGAGAAAATAATGAGAATAGAAACAACTACATTTAATGAAGCCAAATGAAACTATGTTTATTTAGCTGTCTCTTCATGGCGTTAGATAAACTTTATTCTAGCATGATGGCTTAAAATATAGGGGGGTCTTTGACATAGTAAACATGTTCCCTAGGTCAAACATATTTACTATTGGTATCCAATGAACCGTTAATCAGTTTATAAAATATATTTATTCCAAAATTCAAATAATTATTGTTTAAATTTCACCAAGTAGCCAATATAGTCTCTACTTCGCCCGATAATTACAAAATGTATTAAGAAAATTGTCAAAGTATAGCCAAGGGCAAAGTTTAAATTTTGCCTGATTTTATTCTATTTTTAGCTAATATGTACTGAGTCCTCACTCTGTGCTAAGCATTTGATATGCAATATTGTAGTTAATGCTGGAAAAATCTCTGTGAGGTTAATAATCACAACTGCCTCCATTGGACAAAAATTAGGAAACCGAAGCGCAGAGAACTGAAGTAAATGGCAGAATCCGGACCTACAGGAATGTAGTCTGGCTCCAAAGCCCTAAAGGCTTGTGTCAGAAAGATTGGGTAGTTTTCAGGTAACAGGATCTCTGTTGCATCAGGAGTTTTGCCCAAACAGATATTACTTCTGTGTGTTAAAGTGTTAAATGAATTGTGTGCTACTTAAAAATATTTATGAACTCCAAACCGTCTCATTTATAAATGACTGGTTAATGGCTTGCAAATAAAGCACAATCTGTTAAGCCAAAGGAACAAACAAACAAACAAAGAAAAAATTAGCTTATTGGTTTGGAATATAAATAGAGAACTCATTAACTGGCTACTGTTGTTTCCTGCTACTATATTTAGTCTTTAGTTAGCACACGGAGTATAGAACAAGAATATAGTAGATTGACTCTCTTGATAAGACAAACACATAAAACCTTTTCCACTTGGATGTTTATTAAATCCTCCTTGTCTCTGCTCTCCACATCTGTTGCCATGTAGCATTGCAGCAATGTGGGCTGTGCAGAGCAAAGGACAATGCTAATGGGGTTGAAAGCATGGGCTCCCTCTCTTAGGAGTAGAAATCTGGCCCTTTTCCTTGACCACAGAAAACACCAGAAAATCTCAGGCTTCAGATGCCTGCTGCTGATTACCAGTTTGGTCAGGCAACAGCCTATGAGTGACATTACCCAAATACATCAGGACTAAAGGAAAAACACTCAAAATGCACGCCACTTCTAATGCTAGGTTCATAATAACATTTTTGCACACAAACAACAGACACATTTGCTATTTGCTTTTTCATTCATCGATGAATTATTATGGGAAGTCACTAGATAGATGGCCATAGCATGTGAAAATAAATATTTGTTCTTGGGCAACAGTCATTTCTTCTCCATTTTGATTTCATTTTCTTCTCACATCTGTTTCTCAAATAATGGTAGGTTTTAGAATTACAATATAAATTCTTAACAGGACTCCATTCCTCAGAGGAAAACAAAAGCAAAGCCTGAGGGCTCTGATTAGCTTTATTAGAGTGCTGGAAATAGGGCTATATTATGGGAAAAACACTTCTAGACACTGCTCTTTGAATCAGAATTATTAGTATTTGAAAGGAGGGAACTATGTTGTCCTTCTCTAAATATTTACTCCAGAAATTTGCAGAAAATTATAAGCTCCAAAGCCTGCAGTCTTCACCATGATGATGGGCTGTGAGTTCTAATATGGTGCTTCCTTTGGAAATGACCAGAAGTAGTGGACAAATCCCCTTAAACGTAAAAACTCCAAGCAAACGTAAGACTCACAAGATAATGTCATGATCTATCTTGTTATTATCATCATTGTTTTAGTCAATGTCTAAGAAATCTCCTGCTATTTTTAGAAACAACATTCTGAACTTGATAACTTGGCTAGCAAGTAAGCTTGTCAACATTCAGCAATGCTCCCACAGGAGAAAGGATGGGATTTTAAAAGTAAACCAAATTCTAATCTTTAACTTGCCTAGAAACAGCACTTACCACACCCTAATAATAGCAGTGCTCCACACAGCGACGTCACCAGGCGTGGGTTCTCAACGGATAGACACCGTCTCTTGGGAAGGCGTTCTCTCAGGTGCCCAGAGCTTGACCAGTCTTGGTATCAATAAAGCAGGAAGCAACTGTACACTTTGTACTCAACATTCTGCCTTGACCTGAAATCCTCACTATGAGAGAATATTGAAAGACTCAGACACAGAAGAGGAATGCTCCACAAGGAACCATGCTCTTAGTAAGCTCTGGGGAACTATCGTGCAGTTAATAAGTAAACAGACCTAGATGGTATTTCAGCAGAATGTTGAGACAGAAATGACCCTTCTCAAACTTGGGAAATCCAGGCCAGGAGCCTGAAAGCTGGAGAGGTGGAAGGAAAATATCTGAGACGACAGCCTGTGCCTCCAGGACAGCTGTTCAACAATATCAAGGGGCTCACAAATACGCAGTTGAAATAGAGCTGCCAGGCCTAGCAAATGACGATGCAGGATATCCAGGCACTCCAATAAATATGAATTTCAGATAAAAAATAAATAATTCTGTAGTATAAATATATCACGTATAATATTGGGGACATAAGTCCATTCTTCAAAATCATTTGTTTACCTAAAATTTAAATTTAATTATCCCCTTTTCCCTTGAAGTAACTGATCTTTCAGCCTGAGTTCTATCTTTAGGCCTACATTTATCAGGGATTCTTAAAGTGTAGCTCCTGAAGTAACAGCAGCAGCATTAGCTGAGAAGTTGTTAGAAATGTAAAGTTTTGTTCCCATGGCAGATATAGTCCAGGGGTGGGTTCCAGGAATTACACCAAGATGATGGACCATTTTCCCACAGCAGAAAACTAATGGGACTGCAGAGATTAGGTGAGATCATGAATAAAATAGGATAACTTGATCTGGGAAGTCTACAAGAAAGGAAGTCAGGAATAATCCCAGTCCACAGTCCATACTGAAAACACCGTTAAGACTCTCCAGCCCTTTGTACTGTGACTGTGCTCATTAGGTTTTATTCCTGCCATTTCCAAGTTCCTTCTAGCAGCTATTAATAAAACAGTTATAATAAAAAGAGTTTGTGAGTGTATCTCTGGGAACACTGAAGATGGAAATACTAGCCATTTTTGAAAGGAGAATGATTTCATAGAAGAAAACGAGGCTTTGGGCCTGGGTAAGAAAATGATAAAGCCTCTGAGGCCTGGCAGACTTGCCCTGGGGGATTCCCAGCAGTAAGATCCTTGAGTTTCCTGATGGGAGTGAGTGTGGTGCTGAGCCTTGAAGACTAGCTTTTCTCTGCTCACTTCAGATGAAGTGATGCTTCGGGATGAAACACAGTGTGGGCTCTCCCTGTGAGGCCCAGAGTGTCACGGTGGGATGTGGAGAAGCCCAGGCCAGTGCCAACCACGGTAGACCAGCTGCCTATTCAAGCCACCTGAGGAGATTGCTCCAGAGCGTGTGTGGGGGGTCTGCCAGGGTCTCTCATTCCCAATACCAACTTCCCAGGAGACTGACCTAAGCCCGACCCTGCTCCTCCTCCTAACTAGCAAAACTTGGAGAACATTTAATCTAAATACACAAAGCCCACTTCGTGCTGCAAAAATGTGGAGTGAAGAAGCTCATTGTATCTTAGCCCACTTTCAAATTCATCTTCTCTTTGCTTAGGCAGAGAGATGCTGTGGTGAAGCCTAGTGGGTAAAAGCACAGGCTCCCAGCCCCACCCTGCCCGTGATGGCTGTACCTAAGTTTTCTCATTGTAAAATGCAGGTAATGATGACAAGTCTATCTTTAAGTATTGCTGTAAGGATTTAAACGCATTTAAAAATTAGAACAATGTCTGGCTTACAGGAAGGGCTCAATAAATCTTAGCTATTGGCTAAGCGCCCATAGCTCAGCAGCTAGGGTGCCAGCCACATACACCAGAGCTGGTGGGTTTAAACCCAGCCCAGGCCTGCCAAAAAAAAATGACAATTACAACAAAAAAATAGCCGGGCCTTGTGGTGGGTGCCTGTAGTCCCAGCTACTTGGGAGGCTGAGGCAAGAGAGCAGTTTAAGCCCAAGAGTTGGAGGTTGCTGTCACTCTACTGAGGGTGACAAAGTGAGACTCAGTCTTAAAAAAAAATCTTAGTTGTTATCATTACTAAGTATTATTGTTATCATTACTACTAATAATATCACCACTACCACCACATTCCCCAGATTCAGTGTTTGAATTAGAAGAAAAGAGTGGAATAACATCAGAGAGATAAAATGCTTTGGACTGTGCTTCCCAAGCATAGTCAATGCTTCTTGAGAATGAATTTAGAAGCATATTGTATGCAGGCAGTCCCCAAATTACAAATATCCGACTTACATACAATTTGCACTTATGAATGGAGGCTGTCACAGTATACAGATTCTGGTTCTCCATCCCAGAGGTCTGATTTGGCAAGAATTGTGTGGAGCCCCAGGATCTCTATGTATAACAAGCAATCAGGAGGAGCTGGTGGTTTCTGAGGTTTGGGAACCACTGCTCAAGGAAAGAGCACCCCTCAAGCCACAGGTAACCACAGCTTTCCCAAGTGACTCATCCGTCCATTCCATCAACTCCTTCCTTCCCATTCAAGTAACCCCTTGAAAATTTAATTGACGTATAGTGTGAAATGATTCATGATGAGACTCTCAGTTCTGCTGGCGTCAGGAGAGGCTATTTCACCACAGCGATCCAATGAGTAAAAATAATAGCTGCATGTGTTACGTGTTTGCAATATGCTGGGCAACGTACCTAGTGGTGTCTATCCATGACTCCTATCCTTTCCAGGGAAATAGTGTTTATTCTCATTTTACAGAGGAGGAAATTGGAAGGCCAAGAAGTTAAGCATTCTGCCAAGGTCATACTACTATGAAATGACAGAGCCAAGATTCGAGTCTGTGGGATAATAAAGCTGAAGGAAGCCTTTCCCTGTATCTCAGTAGCTCTTCAACATTAGTGTTGGGTGGGGGTGGGGAGTAGGGAGGAATTCATCTAAAAAATTTTCTAAAAGGTTAGATTCTCAGACCCCACAAAACAAAGATACTGGTCCAATAGGCCTCATTGGGGTCTAGGGTCTAGAAACCCGAATTTTTAACAGGCAGCCCATGTGATTCTGATGAAGGTGGTCATAGCCTACATTCTACTGCTCAGGACAATTTGTCTCATCTTCGTTTTAAATCTGTTCATCTGCAGTGAATATATAGAGCTTTAAATAAATCTCAAATATTTCCTAAAATGAACACTTCATATTGATTTCTAAATGTTTAAGTAGAAGGTATATGATTAGCACTTGCTTTAAGGAAATCTTAACTCTAACGGCAACAGATAAAAAATAACAAGGTCTCTTTTGGATTATATCTACAATAGAGATACCACTCTGAGGAAGATCAATGGTTTTAAGAGGCTGCTGTTGTTGCTTTTAGTTTTCTAGCCATGGTGCCCAGCTGAAATATACTTCCATTTACCTTATCTTAAAAGTGGAAATTGTATTCAGGTTCATGAGTGGAAGACACAGACTTTCCCATTTTTCTTTATGCTAGAACAAGTACGATAATCCTTGTGAATAGAAAATAACTAACATGTACAACACAGTAGATGATATCAATAAAAAAATACGTATGCATGAACCAGAACAATAATGACTTCATTCAATCTCAAAATCCAGATCTGATCTTGATACAACCCCCTGTACTTGTTGACTGTGAACTTTTGCTTCAGGGCACAGGACATTAGTTCTCTTCCTAGAAAGCTCAGGCCATATGCTGGACCCATAGGTCTAAGAAAGCAAAACCTATTTTGTCACAAATAAGCTGAGAAAGGAAAAAACTTGAGGTTGACAGAGAGTCAAATTTAGGAGGAATGTCGAAATTCACCATTCTGAGTGCCAAGAGCCAGCCTCTTCCAGCATGTTGCCCTCAAAGCACCAAAATGGGCAGCCAAGTAGCCAGTAAGAGGCTTTAATCAAATCTCTGAAACTTTCACAGCCTCAATTTCCTCATCTGTAAATTGGGTATAGAAGAAGGCGAGATAAGACATAGGACACATTTCATTTCCATAATCCTTCATAATGGAGTTGTCATAAAAATTAAATGAGAGTATTCTTATGGAGGACTTAGCACTGTTCCTGGCACAATGGAATGTAGAAAATACTTAAAAACATCGCCACTGTTATTTCTCCCACAAAAAATAAGTTAGAAATTGTAAGAAGACTGCAAGACAAAGTAAAAATGAAGGGGAAATTGTTAAATCGTGTTCTCCAGAAATCTTTTCACAGTCATTAAATTGCCCACATTAGCCAAGTGCCTGGATTTAAAATAAATGACTGCACAGCTGATCATGTAGAAGTACCGTGTGATCTTCTATACAGGGAGGCGACCTGGTGAGGCCTCCCTTCAAAAATGTTACAGGCGACAAACTTCACCTAAATACAAATGAGTTTGCATCATGCTCTTCTAAGGTGTCAACATTCTCTGCTACAAAAAAGCTAAGGAAATTTGTTTATGTTCTTTTTGTATCAAATGTCCCCTAATCGAAAGTAAAAGACTCTCTCTGGTCCTGCTTCCTAGGTACAAAGCACTGTTTCTCTGATTAATGATCCAGGTATCTGCAGTAACTGCAATGCCAACATTCTCTAGTTCCGTCAGAGTCAGCTACCTCTGCCCAGGTGTTCAGCCAATGCCCTCATCCTGGGAGGCTTTTGGTAATTAGCAGCACCAGCAGGTGTTTGGACTTGCCGCTGTTCCTGGTAGTTGAGCATATGTGTCAGGTCCCCACTGGGGGAAGAAAGAGGGTGAAATAAATGATTCACACCAGCTCCACCAAGGTCAGCTCCTTCCAGAAAGAAAAAGCAAACTTTCCACCTCTGCATCACTCACTCTCCTTGCTCATCCTCTGAAACTCTCAGCTAATTTTTTGATGTTGGCCTTCACACTTTCTCCTTCTTCCATTTAGAAATCCTTCCTTATGGCTCTCTCCAAATAGCCCCCTTGAAATGTGCTGTGCTCTGAGCCTTTGGGACTTGATTTTCCGCAACTGAAATCTTTCTGTCTTGAGTTTTACCACATTGTCTCAGACTCAACTCTCTGATTTTCAAGGATGCTGAGCCAGACTAATAAAGTAATTCTGCTGAGATGTCACAGAGTGCCCCAGTGTTACTGAGAAAGAGTTTAATTCCGCATTAACCCCCTTCCCACAAAATACATTTGGAGGTCTGCTGGCTCCATGTAGCAGTTGACAGAACCAAGATCTGTAACATTTTCCGATTTCCATGGTACTCGTACCCAAACCATGACCAAGGCCAATCTACCAGCGTGGCAGAGTTGAGAAGACACACACAGAACCAGCTGTCATGAATTGGTCTGAGTGAGCTTTAATACACCTTGATTACTGCAGGCTTCACAATGATTTCCTGGGGGAAGTGTCATTATTCCCAGGAAGTGAAAATATTATGACTAGATTTGGTTGATTTATGCAGCCTTAAAGACAGATGGAGACTTTACCTCTTTCATGTTTACATGGATGGAGCTGGAACATATTCCTCTTAGCAATGTATCTCAGGAATGGAAGAAAAATTATCCAATGTACTCAGTCCTACTATGAAGCTAAATTATAGCTTTCACATGAAGGCTATAACCCAACTGTAGCACAAGACTATGAGGAAAGGGCCAAGAAAGGGGAAGGGAAGGGGAGGTTAGGGTGGAGGGAGGGTAATGGGTGGGGCCGCACCTACGGTGCATCTTAGAATGGGTACAGGCGAAACTTACTAAATGCAGAATACAAATGTCTACATACAATAACTAAGAAAATGCCATGAAGGCTACGTTGAACAGTTTGATGAGAATATTTCAGATTGTATATGAAACCTGCACATTGTGCCCCTTGTACATGTACACTGCTATGATTTAACAATTAAAAAACAACTTTTTAAAAAAAAGAAATATTTTAGGACAAAATGGGATCTCATGGAACACTTAAGATTACATGGTGGACGTCTGCAAGATGGCAAAATGAACTTGTATGTTTAATTCCTCTCCCTCCAGGGAGCCCCTTAAAAAATACTAATAGGTTAAAAATATGTATAACCCTACATCAAGAAACAAGGGGATGAAAACCATCAGAGGATGATAGATTTTTAGCAAATTTCTGTGGGACGATTGCTGGAGCAGTGACGGGCGGAGGGAGCTGGCCCGGGAACTTGGAAACCTGATCTCCCTGCCCAGAGGAGCCTGCCCATTGCTGCTCTGCACTCTGGAGAGAAAACCTGTGGAGTGAATAAGGAGAGGAGCTGAAAGGCACAGGGAGGAGGGGGAGGGTCGGTACCTGCGACCAATAACTGGGCAGAGATAAATACAGAGGGAAGCCTCCAAATCTGATGAGGTTCGAACTAAGTGACACTTACAGAACTCCAGAATTCCAACCAGATCAAAGTCCTCAGAGATTCTACCCTAAGGAGTCAGATTGCTTGCAAAGCATCAGGGTATGTAGCTTTGGGCAGCACGGGGAAGCCTCCCAGATGCACGTGTGTCAGTCAGTGAGCTGCTGAGTCTCTGTGCACTTGGTGCAAGAGCAGCCCAAACACTGAGCTCTAAGCAAGGGTCGCCCATCCTTCCTTCAGCAGAAGAGAACACAGGAGCAGACCACCAAGACACTGAGAGGCCTACCTAGTACTTGGGGAAACACAAGCTTCAGGTGATAGATAATTCTCTCAAAGTCTATATAAACACTATGTGCATTCATTAGACAAAAACAGTCGCACTTACTGACAGTTTACTGCTACATGCTGTGGAGACAAAGAGGTGAATCGTGTGAGGTTTGACCTTAACATGCTTCAGTTGATCAGAGATGATAAAATCTGTCTCCAGGTACCCGCGAGAGCACAGGGACCAATGGTGCCATAGGAGAGGAAGAAGGTGGCATGGAAGTTCATCAGGAGTGGGACTGAGGCATTGAGGTTCTAATGAAACACAGAACAGCCAGTTAAACTTTAACCTGACATAAACAACAAATACTTTTGTAGTACAAGTAGAAACCTGACAACCACTGGGGCTTGGTTTATAGGGCATGTAGCACATGAATTATCATGGAGTTTGGGGGCAATGCATTCTAGGCAGAATGGGAAATATAGCTATTTATTCCATTTTTGAGTTGTCACCTTCTCATAGAGACCTCTGGCCACCCTGCTTAAAATCTCAATCCTCTGTTCCTGCAATATTTTGGGCCATGGCCCTTCCCCCTTTTGACATAGCACATGTTTATTTGTCATTCACTTTCCTCTTCTAAAATATCACAGCATTACCCATTTTTGTTCACTGCTATAATCCCATTGTCTGCAACAATAGATGAAATAAAGGAGATGCTCAAAAATATTTGTCGACCAAATGAATGACAAATAAACAAGTAAATAAAATTTTTGAATTGGCAGAACTGAAGGATTTTCCACCTCTGAAGACTGACACTGGTTAATGCTTAGCTCGTATTTGCTGAAATGTGAAAACATGAAGACAGTCCCAACCCTAGTGCAGCACTCCAACTAAATGGGGATAGGGAAAAAAAAAACAAAACAGTAAACACAAGAAACATACAATGATATGATACAGAAATGTGAACTTAACTGAGAATCACAAATAGTGTCTCCAACACCTGTTTTGCTTCTGCCAAGCCAGCTGTTGCAGTGGTTATGAAAGTCATGTCAGCAGCTACGTCAGTACAGCAGAGTGGACCTGGGTAATAATCTTATGGGCAAATAAGGAGACAGTGCCTCGAGTCCCTCTGGGCCTCCAGAACAGTTGAATTCCTTGCCCTGGGCACCACATTCTGACGTAAGTCACATCTTCTCAGAAGGCAAGCGCCACACCCTGGCCTTCTTACTGCTTATCTACTCCAAAGCGATTGCCCAGCAGAGCAGACGTATCTAATTGATAAAGAGCAAGCAATCCGTGTAGAAAGCAATTATGTAGTAGAACAAAAATCAGGAAACTTACTCTTGCCTACCACCTGTGGGAGTCAGGGATTGTTTGGAGGTTTCTCAGATTCAGGAGATGCCACAAATATAGCGATGCTCCCTCCCCCACCAGGCCAGAAGCCGGCACAAAAGCAACCTCCTCTACAAATAAAGTCGGGCTTGGTGCCTGTCAGCCTGCACCATGTAACATGCTCCCTGTCAAGAAAGATGCATGTGCCTGTAGATATTAATTGACAGGTAGATTTAAGATAGGAGAACCTCAGAAAGAAAGAATCTGATGAACTTCCACTTAACGGCCACTGCATCACTAAGACCATTTATCACTTCACTAATACACGTAGTGTATCCCTAAAGCTTTCTGAAGGTGCAGGTCGCCGAACTGCTTTAAAAAAAAAAAAAATTAACAAGTGTAGCTAAAGCTCTGTTTCTTACTTGGTGGTACATTTATGCCTCTAGCTTCCTGGTTTTCTACTTCCTCGTGACATGCCCAAACCCTAATTTTCTGTTATTAAATTGTCAGTCACTGTCTTTTATGTGCTTTGTGACACTGAGACTAACACTGCCAGCTGGAAAGGAAGGGAAGGGAGTTAAGGATAAGGGAAACAGGGAGGAAGAAAGGGAGGGGAAAAGGAAAATAAAAGAAAGAAAAAGACTAAGATACAATCAAGTCATTTTTCTACAGGAATAGAAAACAAACAAACAAAAAAACCCCACAACCATATAAGACCCTGCTGTCTTAAAACTCACACCCCTATAAAGCAGAGGAAACTTAACCTCAATGGAATGAACCTGAATTAATAAACTAAATTATTTAAAGATGTGTTCAGCTATGTATTCCCAGGGCCTAGAAAAGGGTAGGATGCATAGTAGGCACTCAATAAATATACATAGATTGAATAAATGAATTCATTGGATTAGTTTTTGTATCTTGGTAAGGGAAAGCATTACATATGGGATTCTTATTTGAAGTGTTTTACATAAATAGAACTAAAATGTAACAGGGAGCTTTCAAGTGAACTAGAACTATGACTTTGAGGACAAGAAAAAGTCACCCTTTGTTCAAGCGTTGGCTTAGAGCAGGACAGTGTGTTACACCTATAGTTTGGGATGGCACCGCTGCCTGGATATTAACATCTAAAAAGAAAATAAAACTGCCTCCCTGTTAATTATGGAATCATGGTCAACCCCTGATGGTGTTTTCCTTCCGAGAGGACTGCCCGTGCGTGCTGCATTCCTATGAAGCATACAGCCCAGATGGTCCTTCCCATTGACAAAACATGTTGGCAGCATGACACCATTACAATTTTGGCGGGAGATCAACACATTCCTTATTTTGATACTATAGGCTTAACTATGCCAATAAAACCTAAGGCATTTTGCATAGTTATTTCAGTCCTTCCTCTTTCCAGCAATTATCGTCTCTATTATAGATGGACATCGCAGCATCCATTAAAAGCAGGCAGTCTGCGACGCTCCAAAGACTTGCTGCTCCCTCCCTGGATGTTCAGAGAGGGAGATGGAGGGAAGAGTCGATGGGCAGGTACAGGGGTTGGGTGTCATGCCTGCCTCCTATGGGCAGGTACAGGGGTTGGGTGTCATGCCTGCCTCCTATGGGCAGGTACAGGGGTTGGGTGTCATCCCTGCCTCCTGGCCAAGGATTACTTGCTGTCTCTAGGTCTCAGTCAGCTTGTCTCACACAAGTCAATTTAAACACAAAATAGTACAAGGACTGGCACGTAGAGGCAAAAGGCACAGTACATATTTCGGGATGTTCCCTGCATGGGCTACACGGCCTGCTGACAGGAAGGCAGCTGACGGGCAGGATGGAGCCTTCAAGGGCACAGGTGGGAGCAAGTCAGAGTATCAGATGGCAGACAGAACAGAGCAGTGGGAAAATGAGATTTGGGGAAAAAAATGTAGAAACCTGGTGTTGTGAGATCTGTGGAGTTCCTCATTTGCTTTTTCTTTATCTTTTTCCATGAAAATAATGATTTTCTGAACACCCAGCCTACATGTCCCTGCAAGGGTTAGGAAGGCAAATAAAACATTGCTCAATAACTATTTCCCGAGCATCTCCTTTGCGCCAGACTTGGGGCTACGTAGGCGCTGAGGACACAGAAGTAGGTAAGACAACGACCTTGCCCCCCTGGAGCCTCCCAGCAAGGAGAGGAATTCACACTCAGAATCTACATTCCCCTTGAGTACAGATCCCGGGGCTGTGCATTCTCCTTTCAGGATACACACATGACAGATTAGGAACGGATTTGCTGTGATGTGTGGAATATCCAACCCCAAAGATCTTTTTGACTAAAAGTTTGAAAGGCAATTAGATACAATTCAACATGTCAGTTTGCCTTATTAACTAAAAGGTTGCCAACTGATGAGTTAGAGATATATAAAAAAATTTCCTGACAGAAATGTAGCCTGTGTTTCCCCAAGCTTCATGAACTTTTGGTACAGCTGGTGTCACAGGTGCAGAAATAACTCACATCACATTGGTTTTACTCCACCTACCTTGAAAGGTCAAAGCCCCCCCTCCCCCCTCTACGTGAGAATGCCCGAAGGTGTGTCAGGATCAGGGACAGTCTGTGACATCCACTCTGCCACATTCCTCTCCTCTACCTTCCACTGTCTACTTCACAGAATGTGTCTCTTCCATCACTGTACTGCTCCTGTAGTCAGAGCATTTGCCTATGGTACAGGTATCCTCCCAAAGATGTCAACCCCTGAGATGCCAGATGGTTCTGGGGCATGGAATGATTGTCTCCACATGTGTCCCATGTCTTAGACAGCCTCACAGAAACAGAGAGCGTTGGAACCAAATCTCCATCCCTCTTCCCCCCATGTATGTTATCTCAACAAAATAGACACAGATTCCTGTGTGCCTCCCACTCTCCAGAGGGGTCTGTCACACCCAGACATGTCCAAACCCCATGGTCAGCATAGCTTAAGTTCACATTGGAGTCCTTGATGAGGACCCTGCTGCATTTCTGCACTTCTATGAAAGGGCTAGTGAGTATAAATTTAGTTTATTTATTCTTCAAAAAACTCAAAACACATGTTAAGGATTGGATACTGGGGATATATTGATAATTTAAATATATATGTATACATATATATACACACACAGTCCCTGTGATATAAATCCAAAAAACATATATGTTTAATAATAAAGACAAAGTATTATGAAAGAAACAAATAGTGATGGAAAGAAGATATTCACTGACCTACCAAAACACAGACAACATTCTGGAGCCAGTTCAAGAGTTTTTGACAATGGTTCATTGTCCCTTTATGTGTTGACTAGTGCAGAGCTGCTGAGCTGAAACAAAACGTCATGCAGGTGATTCTTACGATTCAGTGGGCCCTGCAGAAGGTAGCACCTTGTACTTTCTCATTTCATGGTAAGTTACAGGCCATTGTTAAGCTGTTGAAGAGAAGTTGAAACTTCTCTCAAGCTCCTTGACTCAAAAGATTATGTTCTGCTTTTTGTGTGGGAGCTATGAAAGGTTAAGTTCTTCCATCTCGGTGCTGTCTGAAAACCTGATAACGTTCATAGTTATATTATCCAGATTAGAGATTTAAAAAATAAGGTATTCATCCAATGTCATTCACTGATAATGTTAACCCAGGTCAGTATTATTGTAAGAACCACTTCTTATTAAGGTTCATGCCATGTAGAATGAAATAAAAACCACTAAAATCCAAATTGTCATCAGCATTACCTTCTTCTTTGGCACATTGCCCAAAGGAAACTAGTTTTCTGACATGGTCAGCTTGTTACAGAATGACTGGGATGACCATAAAGTAGCCTCAAGACTTCTTTATATTTACCAATGAAAGTTGTCCCCTTACGATCTCACATCAGAGGCGTACAATTTTCCTAGTGGCTTTTTGTGTCAAATGCGGTATGAATTAAATTACCAAAAGCTGTTCACATTAAACATCACTATGGCTAAGGTTTTACATCAGGCATTCAGTATTTTTCTGAGACTTTATGTAAATCAATTACTTTAACAACTAATAACATGTCCAAATGGCTTCAATTATAATTTCAAAGAATAGTTCCCACTGGGCCTATGTTGGCCACAACACACATAACCTTCAAATGTAAAAAAAACATCCTGTCTTTGACAGCACATGATCCATATGCATTCGGTTGCCTATCCTACAATGTATTCAGCAAACAGACAAAACAGTTCACATGCTCTTTAGTCACCAATTATTAATTTAGTTATTAAACCATGTCACATTAAATCAGTATTGCACTGGAAACTCTCATTGATCTGAAAAACCTGTTTAAGAATTCACAAAGTTCATGCCATTGTTCCCAATATTTTCTATAACTTCTTGTCTGAGTAAGTGTTCCTTTAAGCAATGTTCAGATTAGACAACAAGATATTACTAAGCATTTAAGTGCAATCATGCATTATTTTTTAATTGTTAAATACTAATTAACATACACTGATTAGGGAATGCCAGAACCAAATTAAAATTTCCAATAAAGTATATTGATGATATATGCGCCCATCTGGAAACAACAACTGTTTAACAAAAAGGACTAAACAAGGCATTTTTAAAGAGTGCACAGCTGGTAAAGAAATTAAACATGTAAACAAAGATTATATATATATATACACACTATATAATACAGTAAACATGTAAACAAAGATTTTTATGTATATATACTATATACCATATAATACTGTATATTTATATATACAGGCTGTCCACAAAGTTCATGTGCAATGGACACCCTGTATATAAAGCACGTACATAATGCGATACTGATGAAATACTGATTAATTCTGTTAAGAAAATAATGAATATAATCAGAATACAATTGGTCTTTCATCAAAGTACATATTGTCTCAGTGGGTATTATACTCTGTCTTCCAACAGCAAAAGAAAGAAAAAACCAAAAATACAGGTCTAGATACACACATATCCACATGTGCACACAAACGCGTACCCCTGCAGGTAGAAGAGCTCGATATGGTAAGTTCGGAAAAGGAAATTCTACAGTAGTGGAGTTAGAATTAAGTGCCTCCCAGTATTGCTCAACTCCTTCCACTAGGCTATGCCCATTCAAAAAAAAATGCATTCACACATTGATGGAGAAACTGGCTCTGAAAGTTCCAAACTCTGCACTTTCACATGGATCCTTGAAACAAATGGAATAGTCAATGGTCTTTTTCACCCTAACAATATCTCCTGACCCACCTATAAGAGTCTTACTCAACATCTCAGCCCAATCACTACCTCTTCTGGGACACTTTCAGGGTCCTCACACCCCACACGCAACAAAAACCAATGTTTTATACCTATTTTTAACTTAAGTTCCTGTTGCCCCTGTACATATCCTACTTCCCCCAGTACCTTTACGTGACCATGGTGAGATTGTTTCTAAATATGTCTCCCCACTAGCTCACGAGCCCATTAGAACTAGGAGTGGTATCCAGGTATTTTCAACTTGTATCTCCAATGTCTAGCACAATATCTGGCCTGGAGCAGACAAGCATTCAGTATTTGTTGAATTTGTTAAATAATTAAATTAAATTAAAGTTAATGAGAGCTTCATTTCTCATCTTTGGCAGAGAAATGGGGTGGAATTGATCCGACACTATCGCTCTTGACTTCCTCAAGGCAATCTACACTCCTCTATTAGAGTTCTCAATTCGTTTTGAGTTTACTTGCCACTACCTTGAATTAATCACAAATATTTTTATGAAAGTGCCTTATTGTTCATCTGTTTTTGGATGAATGGAATGAAATTAAGAACAGGAAGAATACATCATTATATGGCAAAGAAACTTTAGCCTAAAAGCACGGTTCAAACTCTGACACTTGAATTTTCATGGTCAGGCTCTCCCAGCCTCAGTTTCCTAAATTACAGATTGAGGGTAAAACCTCCATCCTCGAGGCACTATGGTATGGTTGTGAGAATCAGCTAGTGTACAAAAAGCCTGGCAGGGCGCCTGGTGCACAGTAGGTCTCCATAAATCATGGCACGTGATACCTGTGAACAGGCTCTCTAAGCCTTAGAGCACTATATAAAAGTTAGTTATAATTTTACCCTCCCCATCATGTTACTTTCATCTGAACTTACCATGATTGTAATATATAGAAACGTGTCCAGGAAGAAGCCATAGTAAAGCTTGGCACCGTTACCATAGTAACTAAAAAAGGAAAAAAAGAAAAGGAGTACAATGCACACCTGATTGCCTTTTATTGTATTTATGTTCTTTGTGAATGAACAAAAGCCTCCTCCCCTTTATCACCTAAATGAATTTTGTGATGCCTTTGATGATTTGAAACGTTTTTATATCCCTAGAAGTCCCAAGTGATTGCCTGATTCTCTCTGTTTGTACAATGACCATCACCTCCAAGGCCATGGATCCTGCTGGGGCCTCTGCCAGTGTTCCCTGGGCCTGTTTTTCCCTCTCCTCAGCACCCCTCTGTCTTAGTCTGTTTGGGCTGCTATAGAAGAGGTAGCTTACAAATACCAAAGACAGGGTTCCAGCAGGGTCACTGTCTGCAGAAGGAGCCACTTTCTCATAGGTGACGTTGGCTATGTCCTCGTGTGGTAGAAGGGATTAGCTAGTTCTCTGGTGTCTCTTTTATAAGGGCACAAATCCCATTCTCGAGGCATCAAAGACCCTGCCCCTTAATACTACCATCCTAGGGATTAGGTTTCAGCATGTGAATTGGGGGAGGGGACAGTGCAAATATTCAGACCATAGCATCCTCCGAAGTTAGACATAGGACCGGCACATAACTGACCGAGAGCTGCACTTGAGGTGCTTTGAATGTGAATAATCAAACCTAATTCCAGCTAGTTGTCAGAAAAGTAGCCAGGCCTCCAGACAAGAGTGAAACTGGAAACCAGAACAGTTTTGGGAATCCTGAAGTTCTCCTCATTTCTTGTCTCCTCTCTGCTTCTCTTTGCTACCTGATTCATTCATTTTGGGTTCCCCATGATCTGTATTCTTTGTCAATTCACAGTCACAAAAACAATACTCAGTTTTCACATGGCCCTTGATTCCGGACACACATAGAATTAACTGGATTGGGTGCCCACGCTGTTCTCATCAACAGTGGCAGGAAGGGGTGGGAGAGGGTCACATGCTATAAACACGGGAATCAAACTGGCCTTTGTGGTTAGACAGGCAGTTTCTCAAGAGTCATGAGGATTCAGAAGTAATCAGGTGCACAGAATACAGGATTTCACAGGTAATGTATTTGAAAGTCCAGAAGACAATAGGCAACTCAGCAATATCAGAAGCAATTGAATCTAATTATATAGATTTTACTCTCTTGAACTCACACCCCATCTCTCTGACCAATAACAGCTGAGGTTTCATCATCAATAAGTGGTGATATAGGCACCATTTGTCTTTATTCTATTTAAACCACCCTCTGTTTGCTGTTAAATCACTTCTTAGCTCTACTTCTGATCTTTGGAGGAAGATTGTATAGTAGGAAGACCAGGCCTGCATCTCACCTGTGATTCGATGCCTTGGGGCAAGTCTTGCTGCTTCTCAAAGCTTCCTGATTCCACACCTGTGAGTTGGGTGTGGCAATGTCTTCCCTTCTAGCTCTCAAGATTGTTAGGACAGTGTCCACAATATGTGTCAAAACATTTTGAAATCTAAAGCATTTTAGAATGTGATAAGCTCTGAGGCTAAGAGCTCTGACAGTGAGAGCCCACTGATCTGAATTTCAATCCTAGCTCTACCACTTACAGTGTATGCTTTGGGCAAGTCATTTCACCCCTTGAGCTTCAGATTCTTTACCTATAAAATTAGCATTAAAAATACTACCTAATGGGGTATTAAGAAGATTAAATTCACATTATCAAATATGCTTTATACTATGCCTGACATTCAGAAATTCTTAATTACTATAAAACATAATGAATAGCTAGTGGGGATGTATATTACACTTTCGGCTTCTATCTAAAACTAACTCAAATTTTCAGTTACCTCTTTTTCTAGGGAAAAGTTCGCCTTTTGCTGTGACCTTAGAGTACCCTGCTTTTCTGTCATCCTTGACCTTTTGCTTGTGGGCATACTCTTTTTTCCTTAATCTACTAGATACCCGATCTTTCCGCTTTATCTGTGCCTTCTTAGAAATGCCCTTGGTTCTGCCCTTGACACCAGGTTTTACTTTCCACATGCTTCACCTCAAAGTCAGTCATGCTGGCTATTGCCTATTACTTTATTTATCTCCTGTTTCAATTACTCATTTATTCATCCAACAAATACTTATTAGGCACCTAGGACATTCCAGACACTGCGTTAGATCCTGATGATATGATGTTAGATGAGAGCAAACCTCATTCCTGTTTCCACAATCTGAAGGGAAGAGACCTTTAACTGGATAATTCATTGGAATAATCCCTGGGTGCGTCTCACCACCATAGTCTTCCTCTCTGTGACCCTCTTTCATATAGGTAATAAGACACGCTGTACCTGCTACTTCAGGGAAGGGTTATCATGAAAGAATGAGAGTTCAAAATAGCCAAATTATTGCTCCAGTTTTAAAAGCCGAGGTACAGGTGCATAGTTGTTTTTTTTTTAATTAGCTAAATTTATGAGTAGGAGAAAACACTTTTTCTAGTATTCACTTTTCTACCAAGATAGGATGAAAATGAAGTATGGAGGGAAGGGAAGAAAAAGTGAGAGAGACCATGATGTAGGGGCCTCAGGCCAGCAGCTAAGACCAAGAGGGAGCTTGCAGACAAAGGCAGGGGTCACTGTCTCAATTCTGTCTCTCTTTGCAAATGAAGCACCATCTGTTGTGAGTGCCAGGAAGCCAGATGAGAAATAACTTCCATTCCATTCCACTGGCAGCACAGAACTTGGAACCATCTAAAGGAAAACTCCCAATCATCCTATGAGAAGAACCTCTTTCTTGTCCACACGCACACACATCGGATGCAAGGAAATATCCTGGAAACACAGAGTGTTCTGATGACATGTTTCCGCAAGCTGCCATAGTGATGAAATACGCTCTTGTTACATGGAGAGTAACTTAACAATCACACTAATATACCATTACAAACTGAGGTAAGTGCTCCCAAGGGAAAAAACTTCCAGAGAACCTAAGAAAGAACCCAACACAGAAAAGCTGGGTCTATAGATGGTTTCCTGAGAAAGTAGCTCGTTGATGAAGAGAAGTAGACCCGTGGGGACCATGGGGTTTCTAAGAGGAAAAGTGGTTACAGGGTGAGGCCAGAAGATCCAGAGCAGGCATGGACTAGTAGGCCATGTTAAGAACAATGCTAATTGGCCAGGTGTGGTGGCTCATGCCTGTAATCTTACCACTCGGGACACCGAGGTGGGGGGTCAAGAGTCCGATACCAGCCTAGGGAAGAGCGAGACCCCATCTATAAAAATAGCCAGAAATGGTCTGTGAAGCTAGTGAATGATGCCCCATGATCATATCAATGTACACAGCTATGATTTAATAAAAAAAAAAAAAATAGCCAGGCATTGTGGCAGATGCCTGTAGTCCCAGCTACTTGGGAGTCTGAGGCAAGAGAATCACTTGAACCCAAGAGTTTGAGGTTGCTGTGAGCTGTGATGCCATGGCACTCTACCAGGGGTGACAAAGTGGGATTCTATCTAAATATATCTATATATTTTAGATATACATTAATAATCATCCCAAGAAAAATGAGAAGTCATTGAAGGAATTAAAGTAATGGCATGAAAAGATCACACTGGTCACACTATAGAAAATGGATGAAAAGGCATGCGGGTGAAAGCAAAGAGGTTATTCCAGGGACCCAAGTACAAAGGATCTGTGGGTCTCTCCTCCTCGTCCCAACTCGCTTTCTGATACTTTAAGTGACCTTAGATCTCAAAAAGCATGAATTAACTTTATTCCCACTTTCCATAAATAGGTTTTTCATTATTGCTGTCATTGTTTGCTTATTTATTTGTTTTAGGACCTTAATATTTTAATTCTTCCCTGTATCACTTTCCTTTTTAAACAAAATCTCATTCTGTTCAATAGCAGAGTAGGGTGGTTAGAGTTAACAGTGGGCTATCGAATATTTCCCAAAAAACTGGATGAGAGGAAATGAGATGCACCCAGCACATACTTAAGGTCAATGAGTCTCCTGAATAGCCCAATGTGATCATTACAAGTGTATGAATGTAACAAAATACCACATGTATCCCATAAATAGGTACAAATATAATGGATCAATACCAAATCAAATAATATCATTCTATCTATATGTTTATCACAACTTCCTTGGATTTTAAAATATGCACTGAAAGAATTTAACCCCCCAAACTTACCCTTACCACATCCCCAACGCCCTTTTTTTTTGGAGATCACCCATCTTCTCAGTCTCTTGTTAGTCTGTGAGTCTTATACTTGATTCTGAATGCTACACTTTGAGAAGCATTAGAAAATAAGGTCCCAAGGATAATGACCAAGATGGTGAATAAATTTCAAATGCAGGAGATTTGTAAAAACTAGAAATGTTTTCCTTGACAAATGGAAACCTTTGAGATCAAAATGATAGGTGCCTTCCAAATGCTAACACTAAAAATAAGCAGTATTTGTTTTTCTCCTGGGTCACCCACAGGTCAGAAATGAGATCCATAGGAGGATACCCAATGAGTACAGATGTCTGCTTAAAAGAACAACATTAGGTCTTCCTATTTATAGCCTGAAAGTATAATAGAACAAATAGGTTATCTGGGGATGCAGTGAACTTTTAATCCTTGGTGATATTTGAAGAGAACGTGGACAGCCAGAGGACAAAAAGTTAAGGACAAGGAACCCCCAGATGGAGGCAGAAGCTGTGTGACCCTCCAGCTTCACTTTGGTCCTTCCCTTCTAGGGCCTCTGTGGTTCCATCACCAACATTAATGCAGGAGAGGGTGGAGCTGGGTCCTAGGTTGGGATCCCAGTTGACCCAGAGAAGATCACATCCCTGAGAAAGTCAGGCTGGTATTTGTAAGATGTGAGTGTGGTTCAGGTAACTGCATTTCAAAAGACTTGTCTCTTTTTGTTGTTGTTGTAGTTAGCCCTTCCTTCTAGTTACCTATATCTCAGTCCCTTCCACGGCATGGATTATCATTTAACTAAAATGCATAACACATGCTCCTTGATGCTGATTAGTATGAGACGCTTACACTTAAATCAGTCACCATCTTGGTAAAAGAGAAATTGCTATTTTCAAATACATTTTTAAACCAATATAGAACCTTCATTTCTTTTTAAAATCCTGTTTTATGTGCTTTAGATAAGTAGATTTGGTGACAGCAATTAAAACATATTATTTGGTGATGAGGAGATTCTGGTTTCAAATTTATTTTCCAACACCTGGGCAATTTAGCTATAAAGGGAAAAAGCGAAGAAGAAATTGGTCATGCTGACATGACTCTAATGCTTAATTCAGTCACTGTAGTCTACCTTTTCCTCATCTCCCCAAACACAAAAGAACAACAGCACTAATTATTGCTCTTTAGAAGCAGTAAATCTCCAATGCTCTATTCTATTAAATATATATGGAGATGGCTTAAGCAACCTGATGAAGCAGACGTCCTGCCTCCCCCTCACTGCATGTGTACAAGCTCATATTAAAAATCTCTTCCATCAAAATAGCTGGAAGAGAATAATTCCACTGTTCTTAGCAAAAAGAAAAGATGAATATTTAAGGTGATAAATATCTCAATACCTTGATTTGATCTTTACACTGTATATGATCTTTACACCTATATCACAGGTACCCTGAAAATATGTACATCTATTATTATGTAATAATAAAAACCACCCTTTCAGTTTGTATCAATACAAAAATCCCTTCCTTATCTTTTGCTCTCATCACCTTCACTCTCAATGTTTTTTGTTATTTTTTCTTTCATGTCTTAAGCCTCTCTCCCTCTCCCCATATCTGTACATAGATACACACACACACACACACACACACACACACACTTGTTTCCTTGACGCTCCAGTGCAATATTCCAAACTTCCCAAGCTTCTCTCTTCCTACACATCTATTTTTCTTTCCCAATCAGGTAAAAGGAAGTGTAAGTAGAGAAACCAACAGGAATGGACCAAAAAAAATTTGGATTATAACCTGTGTAAGTAGAGAAACCAACAGGAATGGACCAAAAAAAATTTGGATTATAACCTGTGTAAGTAGAGAAACCAACAGGAATGGACCAAAAAAAATTTGGATTATAACCTATCTTTTAACTTTAGATACATTAATATCTAGTACTTTTGAATATTTGTATTTTTCATCTTTAAAAAATGTTACTGAATGTCTTCAGAACTTGATGACCAGAGTATCATTTAAACATAAGAACACCAAACTGTGGAGACAGCTAAACTTGGGTTTTAAAGTACGATACTATAACACAACAACATATTAGTACAATCGAATATATATATTCCTCTTTCAAAACCTATACTGTATATAATCTTTTGCAACTTGATGCTGATAATACTATACAGAACAGTTAACACAAGTCAGGGAGATACGAGAAAACAGGAACCATCATACACTAGTGTGGGCATGGCATCTGTGAAGGCCACGCAGGAAGCAAACTAGCAGTGCCTCGTGAAATGAAGTAACGTAATAACTGTAGTCCAGCAGTCTCATTCCTGGCATATGCCCATAAGCCCACAGTACATAGTGTGATATTAGTGAAATTATTCACTTCACTAAGATGTTGTGATAGGAATCACAGACAACACGGGTGTCACTCACTGATGAAAGGTTATATAAAATATAGTGGATGGGCGGTGCCTGTGGTTCAAAGGGGTAGGGCGCCAGCCCCATATGCTGGAGGTGAAGGGTTCAAACCCAGCCCTGGCCAAAAAAAAGATATATATACATATATATATATATATAGTGGATTCATATATACAATACTAATCAGCTGTCATCAGAAAGGAACTGTGCTGATAGACAACAACATTTTAAAATACTATAAGCCTAGTTAAATCAGAAAAAATCAGAAACAGAATGAAATCTATAGTCAGACTTCTGCTTATGTATTTTAAAAACACATGAATCCACAAAAATTCTGTTATAAAAATTTAAATACATGTTTATATATCTAAACAGATGTAAATGTATAAGTGGATGTCTATCAAATAGAAGTGGACATAAAGAATGAAGTAAAGGGCGGCTCCTGTGGCTCAGTGAGTAGGGCGCCGGCCCCATATGCCGAGGGTGGCGGGTTCGGACCCAGCCCCGGCCAAACTGCAACAGAAAAAAAATAGCCGGGCGTTGTGGCGGGCGCCTGTAGTCCCAGCTGCTCAGGAGGCTGAGGTAAGAGAATCACTTAAGCCCAAGAGTTAGAGGTTGCTGTGAGCCGTGTGACGCCACGGCACTCTACCGAGGGCGGTACAGTGAGACTCTGTCTCTACAAAAAAAAAAAAAAAAAAGAATGAAGTAAAAATAAAAAATAAAATAAAACAAATAAAGTAGGGACATTTTCACGATCAATGAAAATATTCTAACATGAACTGAGAAGTCTGACTCACTCATGTGGTGTCATGAACTTGAGGTTCAATAGATTTAAAAAATACATTAAACAATATAGTAAGAGCAAAACATATCTACCATAAAAATTTAAAAACTAATAATTGTATAAAAATCACTTTTTACTTTCTGTTGTTTTGATACACCAGGTACATTAGTTTTCTATCACTGCATAAAAATTTACCACAATTTTAGTGGCTTAGAGCAATGCACATATATCATCTCACACTTTCTAAGGATCAAAAGTCCAAGCTTGATTTAGCAGAGTCCTCTTTTCAAGATCTCACAAACCTGCCATCAAGGTGTCAACTGGACTACTTTCTCATCTAGAGACTCTGCTGGTGGAGGAATCCTCTTCTGAGCCCATTCGAGTTCTTGGCAGAAGTAATTTCCTGTGGCTTCCTGTGGGTTTTTGCTGGCGACCAACTCAGGTTCTAGACATGACCTGGATTTCTAGGGACTGTTTACAGTTCCTTCCCACCAGAATTTCTTCACCATAACCACTTATTTCATCAAGATTATAAAGAGAATCTCCAGCTCCAGTCTGCTAATAGAATCTTACATGACATAACCTGATCAAACCTTACTATGAGTGTGACATCCCATCACTTTTGCCATATTGTATAAATTGGAAACAAGTCACAGGCACCACCCACATCCAAAGGAAGGGGACTGCACAAAACTGAGAACATCCAGAGGTGGGAGTCATCGGGGCTCTGACCATGACCCGAGCCAATGCATAATGACATGACATCGGTGAGCTAAAGAGGGGAAGAAAAGTCTGCCTTTGTAAAGAGTACAGTCCAAATACACACATATATATTCCTCTTTCAAAACCTAAAACCTATACTGTATATAATCTTTTGCATCTTGATCCTGATAATACTATACATAATCTTTTGCATCTTGCCCTTTCATCTTATTACCTACCTTGAATAATTTTCCTTTCAAGCACTTACAGAGCTAGCTTTATAACACCTGCATATTCTTTTTAACGGCGACCCCATTTATGGGAGTTGTTTCCGGTTTTCTCATTTAACAGTGCTGCAATAAATGTCCTTATTAAGTATCGTGGAGTCCTTGTGCAGGCTTATTCAAATGGTTTATCACCTAAAGGGCAAAGAAAGGTTCTAATCTGTTCTAACCTTGTCTTTGCTTCATTCCAGTTATGAGCATTTAGACTAGTTACTTAAGCCCAGGTATTGATATTTCGTGTTTCAAATCTATTACAGAGCAATAATTTAAGTAAAGTCATATTCAAAAATGCACAAAATACAGTGCCTGATGCATAGTAAACACTTCTATTATTGTGCACTTTATCGACTATTCCATTATATACAACCCAAATAAGGATAATTCTGGATCTTCCAAATTAGATGAGAGAAAAGGGGTACCTACAGAAGGGTGATAAATAGAGAGAGATAGGTAACTTTGAAACAACGATAGATAGTCATGTCCCTGTGCACCCTGATTAACTTGGCCTCTTTGTTTCCCGCAGCCGAATTCTGTCCACTTTGCTTGTCCTGATCAAGACCTGTCACTCCTCCCTTTTTCTATTATTTAAAACACATTCTCCCAAATCCATATTCTCTGTGTCTTTCAAAGGGACGTACAGATAATATAACTGCTACATAATATAGCTACATAACTCTATTTAACGTTAATGTGCCCATGAGGAGCTCCATGCATGTCACATGTACCTCTAAATCACAGTGTTTCTACTTATATAATGTGCCTAACCCAGAGGTAAGATTTCATTGATGAAACCTTCCCTCCAGGAAGGACCCATTAAGGAAGCAGATATTTAAGGCAGGAGAAATACTTGCAGTCATAGCCTCAAATCATGCCACTAAATTAACCCCCCTCTCCTAAAGATTCTCCTTTGCTGAAGGAGCTCAGGAAACTGAGATGATTCCAGCCTGACTGGTTGCAACCCCCAGAGGAAACCCCCCCTACACACAATGTTCATAAAGCAAGTGATTCTTCAGCCTTCAACATGTGTTTCTTCATCAAAAAACAGCTTTGCCTTAGCTGTAAACGGAAGAGAAAAGAAAATTGACATGAGAACAGGGAACCCAAGAGAGTTTTCTTTGTGATCTAAATGAAAGGTAAATTAAAGACTTTCTCTGATGAGGAAAGAGGAATCAAACTCATTGTGTATGGTATCTTTCCTTTGTTTCCCAAAGAACAGAACAGCTTTACGAAGGAATAATTCTTGTCCTTGCATCCTCAAGTGTGGGGATCTGTGCATAGTGACACCTAGTGGTTCCTGAACTCCTCCCGCAGCAAGAGAAATGAAGAATGTGCATCTGTGGGTTGTAAAGGAGGCTTTTTCCTTCCTACATATTCATAAGCTATGAAAAACTGAGCTGCTAATTGGTCTTTATCCCAATGCCGCAACTGCCTGGTTCCATAACCACTCATTGTTAAATCATAGGGAAAATTAACATTTAATATTTGTCCAGTCCATAGAAGTCTCGAAATGAAAGGATGATGCTTCTGATGTGTGAGAGAAATAATTTTGTCCAAATATGGAATCCAAAAGGCATCAACAAAGCTCAATATCTAACCCAATATATTTCAAAGGGCCAATGAATTTTGTAGTTGGATGCTTCCAAGTTTTGCCAGAGTTCATGCCCACAAGATTCCACTCTGCCTTTAACACTTCACATTGGTGAACCTGTCCAGTTGCCCATCTGCCTTCCTGGCCAGACTGGGAAAGTTAGGAGGCTGAGAAGTTTACAATGTACTAAGGAAAGTTCATCTTGTCTTGGTAATCTATTGCTATACAAGAACCACTTAAAACTCCTCTGCAGTGCCTTAAGAGAGGCATTTATACTTCCTCCTACCAATAGATCATCTGAAATAGGCTTCTAGGGTCTGAGCTGGCAAAAACTTCTGTTTAGGTTACACGCAAAATAAACATTGGAAGAAGCCAACTTGAACATATTAAATATTTAAATTCCATTTTAAGGACCAAAAATTTAAGAATAAATATGATGAATTTGACCACCAAAACAGGTAATGAAAGTAGATCCTGGAAAATAAAACTGGAGGAAAATAATTTGGTGGGAGAATTTAAAGAAGTTCACATTCTAGTGCAAATATGGTTTCCCCAACTTTATAAACTAAAGATTAACTAGTCCCAAACTTTGCAAGTCCCAGGCCATTTTTTTACCTGTGACCTGAATCATTTCAGTGTATTTTATCATTGCTTTTAGAAGCTTCTGCCAAATAGCGTCCAGTGAATATTCTCTGTCATGGAATTAACTGTGGCTCTTGATAATTTACAGACACGTTTCTCTTTGTCATCTCTATAGACACGACTCTAGCTGGTTGTATTTAGAATATAGCTCTTCCAACCCATTACCTTATAAGTTGTTTAACCTTAAATGGATACAATTTCCTTCTTGATGCACACCAAATCTATTCAACTGAAAGAGCAGGCAAGCTTTAGGCATATTTTTTCCTCTACTTTCTATAACTTTATGTCTTTTGTCACCCTAAAGTAAACTCTGTTAAAATAAAAACAATATAAATTTGCCTTTTAGAGCACTATTGACTCAATACTAGGTCAATTGTGGCCCATGTTGGATTAGCTCAATAAAAATCCCAATTTTTAAAATGAATACAGAACCTGTGTTTTGCTATCTAGTCAGGTTTATGGATATTAGCAAAATGTTTTAAATGTTATTTGAAAGATCTTTTTGGAGAAGTAATTTCAAATGGGAAAGAATGAAAACATGTTTCATCTTCCTTTTAATCAATATTGTAAGAAGGCAGTTGGGTTTTGTTTCTTAATGACCCAGTGCAAATATTCACTATTCCCCAAAGTAAAATAAAATAATAAAGATAAGTATCCCCACATGTGTATGTGGCTCTATTAATAGGCAGTTGGCCTGAATTTCTATACTAAAGAGTTATAGTCAAACAGCCTAAAGGCCAGGGCATTGTTTCTGAAGGAGTCCACAACTCAGGCCCTATCGCTTAGGTTAAAAGCCTATAGAGTAAAGTAATTGATTCAAGCACTTAGGTGGGTATTTTGTAGGTAATTATTAGATTGCCCAAGGTAATACACTCAACTATTGTTTTAATACATTATTTCGTGTCCTAAATGGGCTTTTGGTTACACTTCTTATGAAGTTGTTCTAGATTGATAATATAGTGGATATGATTCGATACAAAACTTCTAGGGTCTGAATATCATACTTCACATTTTGTGAGTGAATACAAAACTAATACAACCTTTTTGGAAGGACATATGGAGAATCCTCAAAGAACTCAAACTAGACCTCCCATTTGATCTCGCAATCCCATTACTGGGCATCTATCTACCCAGAAGAAAAAAATCCTTTTGTCATAAGGACATTTGCACTAGACTATTCATTGCAGCTCAATTTACAATCACCAAAATGTGGAAACAGCCAGAAATGGATTAACAAGCTGTGGAATATGTATAACATGGAAGATTATTCAGCCACTAAAAAAGATGAAGACTATACATCTTTTGTACTAACTTGAATGGAGATGGAACACATTCTTCTTGGTAAAGCATCACAAGAATGGAGAAACAAGAATCCAATGTACTCAATTTTTATATAAGGACAATTAATGACCTAGTATATGGATGGTGGGGGAGTGAGGAAGTGGAGAGAAGGCACGGGGGGTGGTCACGGTGTTTGGCACACCTCTTGGGGGAGGAACACATTTATAAGAGGAACTCTGCCTGACAAATGCAATTAGTGTAAACTGGATCTTTGTACCCTTAATGAATCCCCAGCAATAGAAAAAAGCCTACCTCTTTTTTTAATTTAATTTTTATTAAATCATAACTGTATACATTTATGGAGTACAATGTGATGATTTGGTATACAATGTAGAATGCTTAAATCAAACTGATTGACATAACTATCACCTCACTTACTTATTTTTTGTGGTAAGACATTTATAATGTACTTTTAGTTGTTTTGAAATGTATCCTTGTATTGTGAACATTAGGTGAAATCCCACCAAATACCCTCCCTCCACTTGCCTTTTTCCTTCCCCTCCTCTCTTCTTCCTCTCCCCTCCTTCCTTCTGGACTATATTTGTGTTTTATCATTCATATGATGTGTAAGTCATTATATATTCATTTCATGATAGTATTGACTACATTGGATACTTTATTTTCCATTCTTGAGATACTTTACTATGAAGAATATTTTCCAGATAATGATAAAAGATATAAAGTCTCCATCATTTATAGCTGCATAGTATTCCATGATACAAATATGTTTGGAGATAAATATGATGGAGACTAACAAATTGTGGTTATAACAAATGAACACAATTTATTAATCCATTCATGGGTTAACAAATGGGTTGATGGGCATTTGGGCTGCTTCCACAACTTGGCAATTATGAATGGGCTCCAATAAACATTCTGGTGCAAATGTCTTTTTTTGTAAAATTATTTTTGTTAATCTGGGTAGATACCTAATAATGGAATTGCAAGATCGAATGGTAACTTTTATTTCCTTGAGAATTCTCGATACTTCTTTCCAAAAATTCCACCAGCAGTGTAGAAGTGTTACCTTCTCTCCACATCCATGTCAACATCTATAGTTTGAGGATCTTGTGATGTAGGCTAATCTTACTGGAGTTAGGTGATATCTTAAAGTGGTTTTGATTTGCATTTCTCTGATGATTAAAGTTGATGAGCATTTTTTCACGTGTTTATTGGCCATTCTCCTATCATCTTCAGAGAAGTTTCTGTTCAAGTATCTTGCCCACAGAGAAGTGGCATTGGTTGTTCTTTTCTCATTGGTTAATTTGAGTTCTCTGTAAAACTACCTCTTGAGGAGAGTTTTGGCTCAGACCAGCCACATCATCTCTCCTCAGCTTTTTGTGCAGGATTCCATGGAAGGGATTAGGGAAGGCATGGTCTTTATTCTGAGTATGAGTCCTTCTCAGGTTCTTCAGCTTTCATTAGAGTGTAGAAGCTCTATCCCAAACTCTGCTGAGTAGAAGAGTACTCAGCTGTTGTCTTTTAAAATATTCACAAAAGCTTCTACCTAGTGCTTTTCACAACAGAGATGAGAAATTTGAGCTGAGTGTCACTCACTCAATATTTATCAAAAGTTGATTTGAGAATAATACTTGTAGAAAATCTTCAATAAACCTATGACCACTTTTTGAATGAAAATGAAATTAAGCAAAATGAAATAAAATAAACTTACAAAACTCAACCTCCCAAGAAGAGATAATAATTAAAAAAAAATTTTTTTTTTGAGATGGAGTCTCTGTCACCCTGGGTAGAATGCCATGGCATCATCATAGCTCACAACAACCTCAAACTCTTGGCTCAAGTAATCCTCTTGCCTCAGCCTCCCAAGTAGCTTGGACTACAGGCACCTGCCACAATCCCTGGCCAGTTTTTTACTTATTTTTAGTAGAGACTAGTTTTTCTATTTTTAGTAGAGATGGTCTTGCTCTTGCTCAGGCTGGTCTCAAATTCCTGAGCTCAGGTAATCCATACCCCTTGGCTTCCTAAAGTGCTAGGATTACAGGCATGAGCCATGGCCCCCAGCCTAATTAAAAATATTAATCAAGGGTGGCAACTGTGGCTCAAAGGGGTAGGGCCCCAGCCCCATATGCCGGAGGTGGCGGGTTCAAACCCAGCCCTGGCCAAAGACTGCAAAAAAAAAAAAAAAATATATATATATATATATATATACACACACATATATACATATATATATTAATCAATACAAGAAAAGTTTGCTTTACTAGAAAAATTTAGATTATATTGCTAGTCTTTTGAGGTGAAATCAAGGAAGTTAAATGTATGTATAATTAGGCATCCGTGAATACACATTCAGGGGTATGCATATGTTGTATTTACCTGTCATTGACAGGTAAAGAATCCTGGCGTGCCTGGAGAACGTCAGACCGGGGAAGACAAATATCTTACTTCCTCCACTGACATGCACTAGCCTCTTGGGGAATATTATACTCAAGGTTCCAGTGTGACTTTGAAAACACACAAGTTCAAACAGCCTCTAGTTTTCTGGACCACTGAGGTAGTACTTCATTTCTTTATTGACAAATGCTGCAATATGATGTTTCATGGAACAGAAAGATAATTCTGTCTTCCACTCCACCCTCCTTCCTGATTCGCTGCTCCAACCTGTCTATTTCAAACAGAGAATTTCTTGGCACTTACCTGGTAGCTTATTTAACTGTTGCCTGTTTCCTAAGTGTTTCTTGAGGAGACATAGAAAGCAGAAGAACAGGTTGTCTAAGGCAGCCTGTGTGGGTATGTTTGAGTGCACACACGCCTGGTCGTGTGTGTGTGTATCTAGGAGAGCACATATTTCTTTCAGGCCTCAAAAATTTCCAAATCCTGGGCCCCAAAATACATGGGAAAAAAACCTGACATTAATGAATAGAAAATAGATAATTCAACCTGGATAGCTAGAGACTTCGATCTTCATTTCCAGTAATGGAAAGAATTACAGAACTGAAGATCAACAAGGATATACAGGACTTGAACAGCACTACACACCAACTAGATGTAACAGACATCTACATTTATACTTCTTCTCAAGTTCCTATGAAACATTCTCCAGGACAGGCCACACATTAGACCATGAAATAAACTTCAATAAATTTAAAAGAAGATAAATAACACAAAGTACGTTTACCACCACAAAGGGATAAAATTAGAAGTCAGTGCCAGAACAAAATTTGAGAAATTTACTAATATAAATTAAACAAGTCATTCCTAAATATCCAATGGATCAAAGAAGAAATCAAAAGAGAATAGAAAACTCATTGACACAAATACAAATGAAAATACAACATACCAGAATTAGGGGAAACAATAAAAACAGTGCTTACTTAGAAGGATGTTCATAGCTATAAATACCTATATTCAAAGCACTAATCTAACCTTACATCTTAAGAAACGAGACTCTAAAATAAGCAGAAGTATAGGAATGATAAATGTTAAAGTGTAAATAAATGAAATAAATAGCAGGAAAACAATAGATAAAATCACCAAAATTAAAATATGGTTCTTTGGAAGGATTAACACAACTGACAGATGTTGAGCTAGACTGGGCCAAGAAACAGGCAAAAAAGTCTCAAATTACTAAAATCAGGAATCAAAGAAGAAACATTACTACCAACCTTACAAAAACAAAAATGCTTGTAAGGCATATAATATAAAGGTTATAATTATATGCTAATAAAGTGAATAATCTAGATAAAATAAATAAATTTGTAGACAAACACAAACTATCAAAACTGATTAAGAAGTAGGATTCCAAAGTATTACTCTGATTTCAAAACAGACAAAGGCAGCACAGGACAGGAAAGCTATACACCAATAACCTTTATGAACATAGAAGCAAAATTCCTCAACAAAATACTAGAAAACAAAATACAGCAACATACAAAAAGTGACCAAGTGAGATTTGTCCCAGGAACCCAAAGTTCATTCAACATGTAAAAATCAACCTTGTAATATACCATTTTAATAGAATATGGAACAAAAACTGCATGATCATCTCAAAAGATACAAAAAATCATGTGACAAAATCCACCAACATTTCATGAATAAAAGTACTGAAAAAACTGAGAACAGAAGGCGATTCTCCTAACCTCGTAAAGAACATCTATGACGGGCGGCGCCTGTGGCTCAGTGAGTAGGGCGCCGGCCCCATATGCCGAGGGTGGCGGGTTCAAACCCAGCCCCGGCCAAACTGCAACCAAAAAATAGCCGGGCGTTGTGGCGGGCGCCTGTAGTCCCAGCTGCTCGGGAGGCTGAGGCAGGAGAATCGCGTAAGCCCAAGAATTAAGAGGTTGCTGTGAGCCGTGTGACGCCACGGCACTCTACCCGAGGGCGGTACAGTGAGACTCTGTCTCTACAAAAAAAAAAAAAAAAAAAAAGAACATCTATGACAAAACCACAGTCAACCTTCTATTGCATGAAAAAGACTGTAAGTTTTCCCTTGAAATCAAAGATGAGACAGATATATCCACTCTCTATACTTCTATTCAACATTCTGCTAGAGGTTCTAGTCAGGACAATTTGGCAAGAAAAGAAAATAATAGGCATCCCTACTGAAAAAGAACAAGTGAAATCATCTCTATTTGCAGATGTCATGATTTTATATCTAGACAATCCTAAGGAATCCACCAAAAAACCGATTAGCGCTAATAAACAAGTTAAGCAAGGTTGCAAAATACAAGACTAATATACAAAAGCCATATTGCATTTTTACACATGATCAGTGAATCATCTGAAAATGAAATTAAGAAAAACATTCCATTTAAACAATGACATCAAAAAGAATAAAATACCTAGGCATAAGCTTAATAAAATAAATGCAAAACGTATACTCTAAATAATACAAAGTATTGTTGAAAGAAATGAAGGAATATCTAAATGAAAATATATCCCGTGATCATGGATTGGCAAGGTTAGCATTGTTAAAATGGCAATATTCAAAAAATTGCTCTATAGATTAAACGGAATTTGCGTCAAAATCCTAGGTGACTTTTTTACAGCAGTTGATCAACTGATCTTGAAATTTATGTGTAAATGCAAGAGATTCAGAATAACCAAAAGAATCTGAAAACATAGTTGGGAGATTCAAATTTCCTGTTTTCAAAAATTATTAATTACAAAGCTACAGTGAATGAAAAAAGTGTGATGCTGGGAGAAGGGCAGATAGAAGCATCGCTGGAATAGATTTTAGAGTCCAGAAATACATCCTACATTTATGGTCAGTTTATTTTGGAGAATCACTTAAGAACAGTGAAATCATAGAGATAGAAAATAGATGAGAAGTTTTCAGGGCCTAGAGAGAGAAGAGTGGAGAATGACTGCTAATAAAAAATGAGGTTTCTTTTTGGGTAATGAAAATGTTGTGGAATTGCATACTCATGATAGTTGCACTATTTGTGTATATGAATATATTAAAATTACTGAATTGCACACATTTTAAAAAATGAATGAATGAATATTCCAACTCATTCTGATGCTTCTGGGCATTTATCAAAGTTTTCCCCCATCATATAATTATTTCTGAACACATATGGTCTCCCCATATAGATTGTATGATGCTTCAAGACAGGAATTTTGTGTTATTCACTTTGGTGTCAAGAAAAATATTTGTGCCTGATCAATAAACCATTGTTGGATAAATTGGTATCCCCAATATGTCAAGCTTTCCAACACTTACTTTTCCCTAAGCACCTTCAAGAGGAAGTAAGTAGTCTCCAAAACCATACATCCAGCCTCTCCCACTCAGCATCTTGGAGATCTGCAGCAGTTGCTTGCCAGATAATTAGAACCAAGAGCTTGTTTATGTCAATGCTGATTTTGCTCCATGCCTTGTCTGAAGAGCTGCTTTGCTAACGTGCTTTTCATCAAGAGTTCAGTCACTCAATTTTCTGCTGTGCTCATCCTCTTAAAGCTTCTTCCTGACCAAAAATCCACTCTTTCCCATTCCATATCCTCCACTCTTGCTTTCTACATTTGGAAGTCTGTAGCCAAACGTGAACATTTTCTCTGTCTTCATTGTCCTGGTTCAGTCCCAGGCTGATAGTTCCCTCCACCTTCTGTTTTGGTGCTCACTCATTCATTCAGCAAATACCCATGAGCACTTTGTGTATACTCCACACTGCTCGTGGTGATCTATTGCTCTGATTACCTTTTATGTTTATTCATTGATGTGGAAATAGAGTGCATGTTTGCTTATGCAGCTGAAGGAGCTTGTGCTGTGCAGGTAAGAATGTTAGAGGAATTTGATGTTTGTATGTTCTAATACCTAGTGATAAACTAGCAGACTCACTGATTAATAATTTCCATATTTGAAGGCTCTTGGAAAATGAATCAACTCCTTTTCATTGACTATAGGCACTAGTATTTTAATCAGTTCCAATTTCAGATCCATCTTGCAATTTAAGCAAATTGCCATCTGTTGCTCTGGTTGGACTGCTTATGACTTCAGTGTTACTGTTACCTCCAGCTTAAGTAAAAAAAGAAAAATGAGAAGGAAAAACCATTGAACATTAACATCTTGCTTATATATGCATTTGTGCCATATAATTACTGGCAGCTCTCCAAAATATGTGGCCTAGTTTCTGGAAGCCTCTTCAGTCTGTCATATTAAAACTTGCACCATAATTTAGTCAATTCAAGAATTTGATTATGTGCACCTACATTTGTTTTTTTAATTAAATAATAGTGCAACAAAATCCTTCGGTTCCATTGTAAGAGGGCTCCAGGAAAACTGGTAGGCTTCATACTGAGGCTGAATTTCATCATCTCATCCCACAGAGGCCCAGATGTTCCCTGAGTGGCTGCCGGAGCAGTGGGTTGGATGGGTGGAACCCCAGCTTCCAGCCTGAGCGATCCAATTCAGAAGACATGTTGTCTGAGCACAGTGCTGGCTTGGACCTGCCCCTTCCTCTCACTTCTCTTCAACCATTAGTCCCATTTTGTAGCAGCTACCCACAAAGAAGAGGAACCGAAAAAATTTTTTTTCATCAAATTGAACTTGGTCTTCATGAACAGCTGCCTACTTTGCGTGGTGCCCTCAGACTGTATGTTGGCTCTGTCAGGGTCTGGTCTTCCACCTACTCAGACATCCCGCCAGTCTGATAACTAAATGTCTACACCTGAAGACTCACATGTTTTAAAATCCTGAAGCCAATTCAGGATTCTGTAGAGCTAGAAGTCCTCTTAGAGCCTGTTACTCTACGTTTAATCCGTGGATAACCAGTAGCAGCATCACTTGGGTACTTGCAAAAATGCCAAATATTAGGCCTATTTCAGGCTTTCAGAAACTCCCAGGAATTTGTATTTTTAAAAGGCCTGCAAGTGATCCTGATACGAACTGATGCTGGAGGGGCCAAGGCAGGGTTGTTATCCAGTTCCATTCTTAACACTCTGACCTCTTGCCTAAAGCCTGTTCGCCTCTTTCCCAGACCCTCTGACCTGGATTCCTGTCCCTTGTTCCTTGTCTCTGTTGCTCCGTTTCTGCTAGGCTAGATTCCAGATTCTGGCTTCCATGCACCTCTCTGGACTGAACTCCTATCAGCAGGCTCAGTCCTTACTGACTGGCTGTTCTGGGCTCCATCTGTCAGCTGTCTACTGACACTAGCCACCTTCACGCTTCCTTTCCAACCCACCTTCCTGCCTGTGGTTCTCCTTCTGGCTCAATGCAGAGGGTGGAATCTACACATGAAAATCACCAGAGCACGGTGCCCCTTAACACAGGCATTTAGAAAGTCTTCTGTGCCATCTGTCTTTTCCCTTTGCTGTCCATTTTCTATACAGCTGTCAGTGATTTCCCCTAAGGAACAAAATTGCTATCATCCTCTGCTTAAAAGCTCCCATAGACTTACAGTTTCCTGCAGCCTAGAGTCCAGACTCCTTATCTGATCTCCAAAGCCCTCTATAGCCTGGAACAAATTTCTCTCCTGAGCCTCATTGCTACTGGCCCCCTAACCCCCAACATTCCATTTCTGCCAATTCACCTGTAAGCCTTACTTGTCTGACAATTCACTCGTCTGTGCCTCTGCGGCGTCTATTTCCTCCACCTGGATGGCTCCTCTTCTCACTTTTCTAAAAGACGAATGTCCTCTTAGTCTTTTAAGACTGAATTCAATACCACACCTTTGGAGAGGCTCTCACCACCTCCTTCAGACTGACTGACATGCATTCTCCGCTGGGCACCTTAGTCACAACTTTTACCTCACTGCTTGTGATACTGTGTTCGAATCGTCAGTTTATACAAGTTCTTCACAAACTGGAAGCTGTTCATGGGCACAGAGAGTGTCTTGTCTTCATCAACATGTCCAGAACCTAGCATAGTGAAAGGTACATCGTAGAAACTAATACATGCTCTTAAATGAGTGTTCCAATTCTTCACTGTGCCCCAACAAAATATGGTAATAAAGAAGCTTGTTTAAGGTGCACGAGGTAAACCCCTTTGTAAATCAGAGATCCACTTTGTAAAGAATTGCTTTGTAATATAAAATAATCAGTCCCTCATTTCTCTGTGTAGCATCTCCATAGCTATGATTATTCTAATATAGTAGCATGCCTACTATTTTTCCAAGAATACCTGCGATTTCTACTCTCTAGTTCAGAAAGTTCCTTCCTTCTTCTGTGTACCAGAAGGCTTGTTTTACTCCACCTTCTGATAGAATAGGGTTTCTTAGAAAAGAAGAAAGTTGGCGTGTGGGTTGTGAATTTGTGAGATGTGGGATTTTAATTTTTTAACAACTTTAAAAACTTTATATATGTATTTTGAGACAGAATCTCACTGTCACCCTGGGTAGAGTGCTGTCGCATCATAGCTCACAGCAAACTCAAACTCTTAGGCTTAAGCAATCCTCTTGCCTCAGCCTCCCAAGTAGCTGGGACTACAGGCATACCCCACTAGTAGATGGGGTCTCAGTCTTGATCAGACTAGTCTCAAACTCCTGAGCTCAAGCAATCTACCACCTCGATCTCCCAGAGCATTAGGATTACAGGCATGAGCCATTGCACCGAGACTAAGAGCTTAATTTTTAATATATACAATAAGTCACGTAGGCCTTTATGAAAAGAGACACACTATAAATACTACTACATTAAAGTTGTTTAAAGACAAACTCCATCACCTGAAGTAAGTGTATGATATGTATTAGTCTTCCCTTATCTGCAAGGGATACTTTTAAAGACCTCCAGTAGATTCCTGAAACTGCAGATGGTACTGAACCCTACATAGACTATGTTTTTTCCTATACATACATGCCTGTGATAAATTTAATGCCCTTGCCATCTTACCTAAGCACTTAGTGCACACCGTGACTGTAACTCTTGCAGTTAAAGGTGCAATAGCAAAAGTAGCACGAATTTCCTTTTTTTTCCTCATAATGACAAGGATTAAAGATCCGTTCTTACTGTAAATCTTAGCAAACTCAGCATATAATTCTTCTTTTCTTAAATCAAGAACTTTCACCTTTTAACTTAAAGGAAGAACTTTGTGGCTTCTCTTTGGCATATCTGAATTGCCAGCATCACTACTTTTGCATCTTGGGGCCATTTACAAAGTAAAATAAGGGTTATTGGAATGTAAGCATTGCAATATTGCAAAAGTCGACCTAGAAATCAAGACTGCTACTAGGTAACTAATGGATGGGTAGTGTATATAGTGTGGCTGCCCTGGACAGAGGGATGATTCACATCACAGGCAGAATGGAGCAGGATGGTGTGAGATTTTATTATGCTACTCAGAATGGTGTGCAATTTAATTATGAATAGTTTTCCATTTAATAATTTTGGACCACATTTGACTAGAGGTGACCAAAGCCACAGAAAGCAAAACTAGAGCAAAACCAAGGGGAGACTGCTGCTTTTTCGCATGTAATTTCCTGTGGGCCACCAGCGAGATTATGGTTTCTATGTGATAGGGAAAGCATGCCTCATAGTCTTTGTAATTAGTGCCCTCTGGGCCTATGCAGTGCGCAACCTGCACAACTGTTCTTGATAGCCTTGATGTAACATAAAGGGTCTATCCTTCACTGCAGAGTTCTCTCCTAACTCTTACTTAGTCCTACTCCCTTATACTAGTGATTTAGCTCACGCTGCATGTTAGACTAATTAAACAAACTCTCCATTTAGTATGTGGTGAGATCCACATATCAGTTTTTCCAAATTTATGGGACAGTATTTTGTGGCTATAATGATTATAGAGAGGTAGCGTTCCTGGCATTCAATGGGCAGAAAGATATGCTTCTAACACTTTATGGACCAGTTCTTTAAACGGAGAATTCTCTGTCCTGTACTATGTCTTAATGTCTTGCTATACTTTTCACAAAGCTTAAAAAATGGTAATTTCCTATTCTAGAATCTAGTTCTGTCTTACATATAAACATAAAGCATTTTTGTAGTTTTAATATATACTAAGTTTTTTAGGAGTGCAACTATCAAGTGAAGAGAAGGCTGTTCTTTTTTAAGTTTAGAACTGTACCAAGAGTTCTTGCTTGGTAAATGGCTCTCTGCCTTTTTAGAAAAAAGCAGTATCGCTCAGAGTAATGCTATTCCTGGAATTTAAGTTACCAACATAACACACCTGCCCTGATCTGCATTGATATCTGTTAAGTTCACTGGAGGTGCTATGCGTAGGTGCAAGCAACTGTCTATTTTTCTGTGTCTTCCAATGCAGTGGTTCTCAACCTTCCTAATGCCGCAATCCTTTAATACAGTTCCTGTGGGTCATGACCCACAGGTTGAGAACCGCTGTTCTAATGTAATTGTGCATAAGCACTTATATATTGGCATACATAGTATTTAGGTATAAATTACATGTAAGGCGGCAAAGAAGACCTTACAAAATGTTTCTTATTAGAAGCGACACTGGGGGCCTAAATGGCTGAGAATGCCTGTCACAGGTTATACTTTCTCTCTTCAAATTATTGCCTCATGAAAATAATTTTAAAAGCTCCCCTATAACCAACTGCAACACATATCCTTTTTGATGTTTTTAATTGATGCAAAAGATTTTATATATTTATTGGTACATGTGAGTATTTGTTACGTGCATAGAATGTATCGTGATCAAGTCAGGATATCTGGGGTATCTGTCACCCATTTCAATATTTTAATTGCTTGCATTCAACATTTAAAACCCAAAACAGTATTCAAAATTCTTATTTGAAGTTAAATCACAAGTCCCCTGAAAAAAAAATGTACTGGATTTTTTTTATTTGTTCTGTTTTAACTTAGGAATTTTTTTAGTTTTGGAATTTTTCATTTAATAGTTTTAGACCTTGGTTGACTACAGGTAACTGAAACTTCATAACGCAAACCTGCAGATAAAGAAAAATCTACTGTAGCTATAAAATATTCATGAATGTTGACTATTACTTGAAAAACTGGGGGCATCTTTTTCCCCCTTTTGTTTTTAGTTGACATATAATAATAACGCACACTTTGGGATAAGTATTGGTTTACAATTTGGCACAATCGTACATGTCCTTGTGCCATTTAAAAATATCTCTTACATTTTGCAGTTGATGTTCTTATTCAGTTTTTGAGTTTTCTTCATTTTTTTCTTAATGACACTCGGTCAACCAATATTTCTCCATGCTACTTCACCCACTTGCTGTCATGTTCATACTCTTGACCTTGTCATCACTGATAATTATAGCTCCTCTAAAAATCTATCCCAAGAGTTCTATTCTCTGCTCACATCCTTCTCTCTTACAGCTCACCTACTCGGATGTCCATCGCAGCAGCAGTTCATCGAGATCTCCACATCATTGACTCTGCTTCTTCCTCCCTTGTCTGAACATCCTGTGCTTTGTCATCTACCCACCTCCCCATCCCTCACCATGTCCTCATGTCTCCAAGCCTTTTCTCAGTGTAGGGTCTGTTACTAACTCTTTCCTCTGCCCAGGAAGACTTTTCTGCCTCAACCTTGAATGGTTCACTTCTAGTCATTCATTCTTCAGCTTGAAGATTCCCTACTCAAAAACATCTTCTCTAACAACCCCATCTAAAATTGCTACTTAGTCTATCTGGGATGACCATCACATCATCTATTGTAACTCTCTATAAAGCATTTATTACCAGTAAAATAAATTTTTTTCTCCTTGATTTGTGATCTTTCTCCATTCATTTCAGTACAAGCTCAGTAAAAGCAGAGACTTTGTCCTTTTTGTTCATTTAGAAAGTGTTCCTGACAACAAAGTCGTTACGTAATAGACACCTGAAAAAAGAAAGGAAAAAAGAAGGGAGAAAGAAAGGAATAAAAGAGGAAGGAAGGAGCAAAAGAGGGAAGAGATACACGAAGTAAATGTCAGTAAAGAAGCACTTTTAAAATGAATACATAAAGAGAATATGGAAGATAATAGGAGTAATGGAATGACAGTGGGCAGGCTTTGACTTCCTTGATTCCTCTTAAGGAAAGTTAATCATTTCCCCCCTTGCACCATGGCAGCACTTTCTGAAGGCCCATTTAATAGTACGTCTCATCTCGAGTTGCAATTACATATTGGTACAACTGTTTCTTTTGATAATCTGTGATCTCCTTGTGGGTGAGGAATGTGTTGAATTCATCTTTTTAGCCCTAGTACCTGGAACAGGGACTAGGAAATAGTAGAAGCTTAATAAATACTGAAAGAACAAATGGGTGAAGGACAGATAGAGAGATAAACACTGGAATAATGTGGGGATGGAGATGGTAAAATTCCTCCCTCTTTTGCTTTGCTTTGTTCTGATTTTTGCTGGCTGCTGCTCACCCAAGTCATCAAGTGCAGCAAAGCACACACTTAGATGCACACTTACAAGACAACAGAGCACAGACCCTGAACACATGAGTTCTATAGCATGACTCTGGATTCACAGCATGGTGCAAAATGACGTCGGACAATTACTTACAACCTGTCTGTCTCGGTTTCCTCACCTATACAATGGAGACACAAAATCTACTTCATAGTGTTCCATAAGAAATAAAGATGTTAATATATCAGTTAATTTTCCCAAAACATAACGGTTTAAAACAACTATCAGCTCATGAATCCTTAGGTTGACAGTTCGCACTGAGTTCAACGGAGCAGTTCTGGGGGTCTCACCTGGGCCCATTTGTGTGCTGGCAGTTGGCAGGCAGGTCACACAGGCCCCTTAGTCTCAGATGGCTTCATTCATATGTCTTGCACTTGGCTTGGGTGGCTGGGCCACGTGTCCCCAGAAAGTAGCTGTCCAGCCTGGATTTCTTCACATGGTGACAGAGCTCTAATGGCTGGGGTGGAAGGTGAGGTTGTACACCAGTGCCCAAGTGCTTTGCAAGCCCTTTTTTTTTTTTTTTTTTATGTCACATTTGCTAATATCTCATTGGCAAAGCAAGTCATATGGCCAAGTTCAGGATGAAGAGGTAAAGTAACAGATTCTACTTCCTGATCTTCACAAGACTGTGGTCATTTTGAAAAATACAGTGCAACACAAAAAGCACTTAGGACAGTGACCAGCACACAGTGCACATTGTGTAAGTTGTGGTTAACACTGTGGCAACGCCTGAATAGATGCTTTGCACCACAGCCACTTTTTGCACTTACTCTGAGTGGAAATTAAAGTAAATTATAAAATTAGAAGTAGAGACAGGAAACAGACTCAGAAAGAAATTCCCATAGTTTTATTTTAGGGGGAAAAATTGTAATACTATCAAACATCCAAAACCAAATTCCACTTAAAAGAGGCTGTTCAAATTTCTGTATTTCAGTATTGCTTGAGACGAAGGAAGGAACAGGGTACCAGATCATGGCCTCTGAATCAAATTGCCTAAACTAGATTTCTAGCTTGCTACTTTCTGGCTAGGTAACTTCAGACAAATGATCTAACCACTCCAGGCCTCACTTTCTGCATCGGTGGTACGGAGAAATGGTAAGTTTTAACTCCTGGGGTCCTTCTAGGTATTAAATGAGGTACCATATGTAAAGTGCTGCTGGTGCATAGTAAGCAACCAATAAATGCTACCTATTATTTTTCTTATTTTTTTAAGAATAAGAAATCATCTAGTACCATTTAGATATTTCTAGCCTTGTAATGCATTGGAATTAAAAAATACTGATGCTGGTTCCACTCCAGAGATTCCTATATAAATGATCTGGAGGAAGACCCTTGCCTTGTACATTTTTAAAGTTCTCAAGGTAATTTTAATATGTAGCCAAGATTTGGAGCCACAAGTCTAGTTGAAGAGGATGCTAGAGATGTTCCAGTGCAAACTCTTCATTTCATAAATGAGAAAACTGAGGCCCACAGGGGTGATAGGAGTCGTTTAATGACAGCCAAGTGGTGGGTAGAAAAACCAGAAACTGGTATCCAGGTGTCCTGACTCCTGCTCAAGGCTCTTTCCTTTTCGTCTGGCCACTGAGAAGACAGGTTAACCCAGGTCAGCCAGGCTATGGTCCTCCTCGCCAAGAACAGATAGCCAGGGAAGAGGAAGCTGTGCTCCGCTAAGTCTACCTGATGCCAAATTCAATGCTCCTAAATTAACTCCCAGAATAATTTTGGTTTCCCTTGATTTTATTAGACAATTCTCCTCCTATACTTTCAGGTTTGATTCATAATAGAATTCAGATTCTGCCTATGTTTGTTTAAATTAGGTTTTTATTTTATTTATTCAGTTTTCCTTAGAGATAACATTCCATCTTATACACACCTTCCTGCAAGCACAGATCTTCATTTCAAGAGGAAATGAAGCAGAATGATGGACTTTCTTCCTTCCTTCTCTCCTTTTACCTTTCCCTTCTCTCTCTTCCTGTTCCTGCCTCTCTTCATTCCCCTTCTAAACCCTCCAGCTGACGGTTATTCATCTTATATCACTACCATCTTGACCCCTGTGAATAATCTTTAGTGTAGAACTTTTCTTTTTAAATCACTTGTGAAAACAGTAGCATTCATAATAACAATTCTGCTGAAATGCAAATAATTTCCAGGATTGGAGGCTAACCTCCCCCCAGGGTCAAGAAAGGCAAAGGGATTCTGTGACTGTGCCCTTGGTAAGAGACTGACCTATCAGAGCTCAGAGAAATGGATGGATAGCTGATAATATCAGGAAATTCTGAGTAGCAGGTAGAGTATTCAAGGAGAATTCCTTTTCTTCTCTCCTGCTTTTGCCTTTACAAATATTAGCCCTTTGTCATTTTCTCAGAGTTTCTAATTACTACGAATGAAGAGAACAAATTCAATGAACCAGAGGGAGATGGGTACCAGGCAAGGTTCTCAGAAAACTAGCCTTTTAAAAAAGAAATATTCTTACATGAATAAAACTGAATACCAAATTGAATAGGCAAAACATGATTATATATCCTACCAAATGGAGGGATTATTGAAAATGGTTTTAACTGTTGCTGATACGTGGCTTCTTATTCTTCCGTGTTGAATGTGTATTACTTATGTATCAAAAAAGCAAAGAAATCATTATTTTGAAAATAAAACAAATGCTCAATATTGATCTTTGAATAAAAAACCCAAAGTCTTTTTTTTATATTCATTATTACAAACTGCTTTCAAGATCATGAGAAAGTTATAAAATCGACCAACTTTTTGGATCACTTCTGGGTTCATATGTGGGTATGCGTGAGTGTGCATATTCAAATCTATACTTCTTATATTTTTGGCCTTTACTTCAAGCCACACTTATCACTTCAGGCCAATTTATATCACTTCCCTGGCCTTCTCAGCATTTGTGACATTTCTAATTTCATCTGCAGATTTAATTAACATGCTGCTTATTCACTCTTCCACATCACTGATAATGAGAGACATAAAACTGGACACAGTCCTGACTGCTGCACCACCTTGATACCTCTCACAACCGGACACTGCCTTCTGCTTTCCCTAGTTTTCAAGCCAAGCTGATTGAAACTGATTTTGCAAGTAAAATTCACTCAGACGTTGCATCAAATGATTTATGAAGTCCATGCAGCCATGTGGTGTCCCATTAATCACAGACACTACAATAATCTATTTGTGTGCAGCAGTCCTCATAAATCGGAATAAAATAAATTCCACAAGTGCATCTTCAGCTTTTGCAACAGGGCACATGGTATTATTCAGGGCATCATCCACATAATACAATGTTAACAGACTTGCAGATTCCTGAGCCTGATCAAGCAAATACAAATATGCATTCATTTACCAATGCATGCCAAACCTAAAGAAATTACAGCTCGTTCATCCATGGGATGAGAGAATTTCTTGACGGCTCAGCTCTTAAATTTTTTATGAAAACTGGTGTAAAACAGAGCAAATGAGGTACGGCAAAAGTGGTGAGATGATTTTGTTAACAGTTTAGAATTACACTTACAAATAAATGTTGAAAACTTAAGTGCTATCATCAATTGGAGACTCTTATTTCCATAACACTGTGAAACAATTCTGTAAATTCTCTTTTGAGATTGATCTGTGTTTCACATAACAAAACAATATCTGTGTTTCAGATATTGCAGGGTTCACTTCATTTCATTTGTGATTGTATTTCATTTCTTGAAAATAGTCTAAAATTATTGCAAGCCATGTCCGGTAAATATTGCATATGATCCAGCTAAATAATAGTAATTTGTTAAAAATATAAACAGACTTGTTGGTTTTTTTCTAAATATCAAGAGGAGACTATTGTAAATTAAAGATTTAACAATACAAAAATACATCAAAGAGAATGAAAATTGCATAAAATCCTAACACATAAAGATAATCACTCTTCATATATTGGTGAATATCTTTTCCAGAATGTTATCTATATGGGTGTTTTTGTGTAGAGAGACAGATACGGAGATAAAAACATAAAAAAAAAAAACACAGTGAGATTCTACTGTTATCATTATATTGTTGGAACATATTATTCTTAGTAAAGCATCACAAGAATGGAGAAGCATGAATCCTATGTACTCAATGTTGATATGAGGACAATTAATGACAATTAAGGACACAGTAGGGGTGGGGGAAGGGGAGAGCAGAGAGAGAAAGAAGGAGGGAGGGGTCGGGAAAGGAAAAGCAGAGAGAGGGAATGAGGGAGGAGGTGGGGTCATGGTGTGTGCCACACCTTTTGTGGGCAAAACATGATTGTAAGAGGGACTTTATTTAACAAATGCAATCAGTTTAATCTGGTTTCTTTACCCTCAGTGAATCCCCAACAATAAAAAAAAAATTAACAATATATTTTGGATATATTTCCTATACAAAAAATATAGAATCATATCATTTTAATATGTGTACTTTCCCATTACATAGGATTAATCAACATTCCATTAGTAACTGAACATTTAATTTATTTTCAAATTTTTGGCTATGAACCACACTATAATGAACATCTTTATTCTTAGATATCTGTGCACTTGACTTTATTTTCTTCTTAGAAAAAGTTTCTAGAATATGCAATTGTCTTGGAATAACTATTCTTAGAATAAGAAATTTTTCTTAGGATAAGCTCTTAAAATTATTATATCTAGATCAGGAATATGGACAGCTAATATTCTGATATATGTTACCAGATTGCTTCTCAGAAAAACACGCACCAGGTTATATTACCATCAATAATTCATGTAAATATTTATTGCCCCCACCCTTGCCAATCCCTGAAATTGCCACTCTTTGTCAACCTGATAGATCAAAAAGTTTTCTCATTTCAATTTTAATTATACATTTTGTTGAATATCTTTTCATAAGTTTATTGGCCATTTATATATCGCTTTTTAGGGAGTTACGTGTCCTTGTATATTTTCATGGAGGGGGCCAGTATTCATCATTCATCAATTTTATTGATTTAAGAGGAACTATCTTAACACTAAAGTAATGGTGTTTTTTAATCAAAACCAAGATATGAACCTAACAAGTCTAATTTCCTTGTGACTATGTAATTGGGTCAGAGGTCAATTCCCAAAATATTTTGAGAAAGGTCAACATTCTCAGAAAATGGATATCTTTTCCCAAAGTGACAATTTTAGTGCTTTGAGAAACAACATTCAGAAGGGAACACTTTTACACTGCTGGTGGGACTGCAAACTAATACAGCCTTTCTGGAAGGAAGTATGGAGAACCCTCAAAGAACTCAAATTAGACCTCCCTTTTGATCCTGCAATCCCATTACTAGGCATCTACCCAGAAGAAAAAAAAAATCATTTTATGATAAGGACATTTGCACTAGATTATTTATCACAGCTCAGTTTTTAATTGCCAAAATGTGGAAACAACCTAAATGCCCACCAAACCAGAAATGAATTAACATTACTACATATATAAGCTGTAGTATATGTATACTGTGGGATACTATTCAGCCAATAAAAGAGATGCAGATTTTACATCTTTTGTATTAACCTGGATGGAGTTGGAACACATTCTTCTTACTAAAGGATCACAACAATGGAGAAGCAAGACTCCAATGTACTCAATTCCAATATGAGGGCAGTAGACGATCTAATACAAAGTGGGGGTAGGAGGATGAGGGTGCAGGGAAAGGGGAAGGGAGATGGTTTGGGGGGTCACAGTGTATGGCACACCTCTTTGGGGGTAGGAAACAATTATAAGAAAGACTTTACCTAACAAATACAATCGGTATAACCAAATTCTTTGTACCCTCAATGAATCCCAAACAATAAAAATAAATAAATAAATAAATAAATGAAAAATAACATTCATTATCTGATTTTGTGTATGTATTTAAACAAAACATTACAGCCCGGACACAGCAGCCTAAGCCTGTAATCCTAGTACTTCGGGAGGCTGACGGGGGAGAGATCGTTTGAGGCCAGGAGTTCAAGACAAGCCTGGACAACATAGCAAGACCCTGTTACTACAAAAAATTAGCTCAATATGGTAGCTTGCACCAGTAGTCCCAGCTACTTGGGAATCTGAGGTGGTAGGATAACTTGAGCCCAGGAGTTGGGGGCTGCAGTGAGCTACGATTATGCCACTGCACTCCAGTCTGGGTGACATAGTAAAACACTGTTTCAATAAACAAACAAACAAACAAATTAACCAATATAATTCTTTTTTTTTTTTTTTTTTTGTAGAGACAGAGTCTCACTGTACCACCCTCGGGTAGAGTGCTGTGGCGTCACATGGCTCACAGCAACCTCTAACTGTTGGGCTTAGGCGACTCTCTTGCCTCAGCCTCCCGAGCAGCTGGGACTACAGGCGCCCGCCACAACGCCCGGCTATTTTTTTGTTGCAGTTTGGCCGGGGCTGGGTTTGAACCCGCCACCCTCGGCATATGGGGCCGGCGCCCTACTCACTGAGCCACAGATTTCATCAAGAGCTTGTGCTTTGGAATCAGATTGCCTGTCTTCAAATCCTGACTCTTCCAATAACGTGGTTTATCTAAGACATGTTACTGCACTCTTCTGAATTGTTTTCCCCCTCTGTAAAATGAAGATACTAAATAGTCCCCATTGCACAGAGTTTGATTGGGATTAAGTAAGACGATAAGCATAAATGATTTAGAATAGAGTTGGGAACAATTTAAGTGCTTAATAAATCTTAGATGTTATTAGCCGGGTGCGGTGGCTCACGCCTGTAATCCTGGCACTCTGGGAGGCTGAGGCAGGAGGATCCCTTAACCTCAGGAGTTCGAGATCAGCCTGAGCAAAAACAAAACCCCATCTCTACTAAAAATAGAAAAAATTAGCTGGACATTGTGGCAGGTGCCTGTAGTTCCAACTCCTGAGTAGTCTGAGGCAGGATTACTTGAACCTTGGAGTTGAGGTTGCTGTGAGCTGGGCTGATGCCATGGCACTCTAGCCTTGGCAACAGAGTGAGTCTCTCTCTCTCTCCATATATATATATAAAGTTATTATTAATTGCAATATTATTTAGATTCATGACCTACTCAAACTTAGACTACCAGATTCACTTTAAGGCACTTTTTAAATGAGTATTGTACTGCAAATATTGCAACTATTTGCAGATGAGCTGCCTGGATGATATGTATAGTCTCCTCAAATTTTATTTTAGGAATTTAAAACAACAAATTCAGAAGGAAAAACAAAACAGAGAGAGCTATCCCTTTAATCCTGTAGTGGCTTTTAAAATGTAACAAAAACAAGGATGTTCAAATCTTCGCCCAGTTCTGACAGTGACATATACAGTCTCTGCATTATAGGAGCAGGATTTAGATAGCTGAGGAGCAGGACAAGGGCCAAATAAATGTATCACTTTAGGCCAATTTGTATCATTTCCCTGGTCATTGCAGAATTTAAGGGGGTAAGGAGAAGGGAAAGACCTGGAAGCTCAGTTGGTCGGCAAGATCTTGGATTTGGATGGACTCACAGTTGGATGGACTCAAGGTTGGATGGACTCACAGTTGGATGGACTCAAGGTTGGATGGACTCACAGTTTCAAGTAAATAAATAAGGACGTGGAAGAACTATGCAACCTCGCAGAGATGTTCTTATGTGGAGTAAGAGAAGCAGACCAGGCTCAATGTGCCATGATTTGGCTCTGGGTAGAGAGCAATGCAATTCCACAGCTTAGCGTGAATCTCCAAGACCTGAGTCAGAATCCTGACTCAGACACATGGCCTGTTTCCTCGGAATATTTATGCAATTTCTCTGCCCCTCAGTTCCTTATCTGTAAAAATGTGTCTGACCATATCTTATGAGTAGGTTATTGTTATGAGGATTAAAAGACAGAAGATAGACAAAGCATTTAATGTACACTCAGTTCCATGTGCTCAATTAATGCTTGCCAAGAAGCAGAGGAAACATCAAAAATATTTAAGAACGAAACTGCATGAGCATTGATTAATCAGAACAAATGCTTAACCAACAAGGCCAATTGGAAGGGATCTCCAGTGAATAGAAAACTTAGCCCAACCAGTAAGAAGGGACACAGTCCTGCACACCCTATTGGTGCATACTATTTTTTAGAGATAAGGGGTTTTTGTATCAAACAAGCATTCCAGAGTTTGGTGCATGGGACGGAGAAGAAGAGCTGCACGTAGCTTGCTACATCCAGTCTGAAATCAGATGGAGGAAAACAGCAGTAACATAAAGGAGTTCTGTGTTCTGGTACCAGGTGAAGAGCCACAGAGTACACAGCAAGTTGGGCAGTGCCCATCAGAAACACAGGCCCCAATTCCAGACACCGTGATCTAAATCAGCAGAGGGTAGGAAGCACTCAACCAGGTGTTCAGGCAAAATAAGAAGACTCCACTCATAGAAAGAGTCAGAAAAGAAGAAAGGGGGCACTGGTAACAAATTTACTAACTTTAAATTGTGGCAATCAGAGGTAGAAGATCCTTCCTTACTGCCTGCTCGGGGCAAGAACTGGAGTCTGAGCTAATCTAGAGGTACATAAATCTAACCTAGAGATATATAACTCGGTAGCCTGTTGATGAAGAGGTTCCTGAAGGAGGGTTCTATGCTCTACCCACTGCAAATGAGACTATGAGTCAGCAAAATTGTGGTAGATGTACACCATGGAATATTATGCAGCCTTAAAGAAAGATGGAGACTTTACCTCTTTCATCTTTACGTGGATGGAGCTGGAATATATTCTTCTTAGTAAAGTATCTCAAGAATGGAAGAAAAAGTATCCAATGTACTCAGCCCTACTATGAAACTAATTTATGGCTTTCACATGAAAGCTATAACCCAGTTATAACCTAAGAATATGGGGAAGGGAGAGAGGGAGGGGAGTGAGGGGAGGGAGTGGGGCGGAGGGAGGGTGATCTGTGAGATTACACCTGCGGTGCATCTTACAAGGGTATATGTGAAACTTAGTAAATGTAGAACATAAATGTCTTAACACAATAACTAAGAAAATGCTAGGAAGGCTATGTTAACCAGTGTGATGAAAATGTGTCAAACGGTCTATAAAACCAGTGTATGGTGCCCCATGATCACATTAATGTACACAGCTATTATTTAATAATAAAAAAAGTGAGATCATATCTGTTTTGTTGAATTTGTGTATCTAGTAACTACAAAAGTTGCTAAAACAAAATTGGCCCTACATTAACATTGCTAAGTAAATGTGTCGATCTTTTAAGTTAAACACAACATATTTTGATCCAGATTAAATTAATAATTTTATATTATAAGTCTTTAAAAAAAATAAATAAAGTCATCAGCACCCCAGGACTCGTTTTCCTCATCTGTAAAATGAAGGAGTTAGGTCTGAAGATAGCTAAATCTCCTTTAAACTTTCTGTATTTCTATAGGAAATCTCAGAGCTAAGAGTAGACACCCTTGAACACAGTACTAAAGGTAGCCCTTTTTAGGAGTACAAAGGGCTTACATTTTCCTTTCAAAATCCTGATCCCTAATAAATGTTAAATAATATTATTTATACGTAAATTAGTCATCTGGGAAAACATGATGTGAGTGAAAAGCTTGGTACATTTTTCAGGTTCTAACTGTGCAGCAAAGCAAAGGAACAACATGGAAACACAAAAGGTAGATTTAATCCATCAAGGTCAAGAGCTCCTTATTTTTTTTTTTTTTTTTTGTAGTTTTTGGCTGGGTTTGAACCCGCCACCTCCAGCATATGGGGCCAGCACCCTACCCCTTTGAGCCACAGGCACTGCCCAAGAGCTCCTTATCTTATGTTGCAATGTCACCACCCGTTGCAGCCTTTCTGGTTGTGCACCACAGCTCATTATCTGGCAGCTGGGCTGTTCTCCCAACAGGTCTCTTTGCTTCCCGTCTTTGTCCCTCTGAATCTACTGCCGTAATTTCCACTTTTTTTCACTAAATATAAAATGCCATCATTTATAAGCAACAATGTTATTTTATATACCACAAAGAAAATAAACAACTGTCAAACTATGACATGCTGTCAATTGTAGGCTGCATCTTACTTTTAGAGTTGTTAAAATACTTTTAAAAATATGTCTTGGGATCAATGAACTTTAGCGTCTTTATACATTGCAATCTGATAAGGTCACTTGTCTCTAAAAGCTCCAAAGATTCCTCTATAGAATGAAGTCTAAACTCTTTGCTATAGATTTTGAGACTTCACTACCCAGCTCACTCTTGCCAGCCTCATCTCCTAAAGTTTGCCTCTAAGCATTCAAATTCCTCAAGATTGCTTTTTTCTTCCACTGCAAAAGCACAAAGACTCTTCCTCCTTCAACAATATTTATTGAATACTCAAAATGTACCAAAATCTATGCCAGACACCTCACTGTGTTTTTCTCTTACCTTCCCTCTCCCACCCCACAAATCTAGATGCCTTTTTTCCCTTGGATCCCTAGAAGATCCAATCCAATCTTCTGTTTTGTGAAAAGGTTATGTAAAACTTTCTTCAGTTTTGTCATGTAGACTTAATTAGGTAAACAGGTATTATACTCTGCTGGAAGTACTGCTTTACCAGTTGCCCATGCTAGGCAGGGGGCTCTTCAAGCACAAGGAAAGTGAAATTTATTTTTGCAATCAATGTAGTGATCAGGCAAGTAAAATTCAGCTTCCAGGCTTCAAAGTCCCTATCCTCACTGATAGGAAATCACACACCCTAAGTTGGGAGACAGGCAGGAAAAGTATCATCACAGGGGAAGCAGAGACTGCTGGGGGCCTAGTGATTATGAACTGGAGGTCTTGGGTTTATCACACAAGCCAGAAACTTTCCCATACTCTAGAACCATAGACTAGACTCCATCTCAAAAGCTTCGAAAGTAGCAAACAGTCAGTGAATATCTAACTTAGAAATTCCATCATAAGAAATGTTAGATGACTTAATGATCATCTGTTCTATGCTCAGAATCCTATAGGTGCTAATTTCCTAAGTGATTGGTGAGAAAAAGAAAACTATGCAGATTGAATAACTTCTTCAAACTCATACAGTGATGAACACAGTCAAAATTTGATCCCAGGTCATTCTGACTCCCAAGAACATGTTCTTTCCATTAGAGCACTTTTATGGTACAACATGTCAGCATTACTGAGGACATTCTTCATTTAGCCATTTGTTATTCAAGGAAAAATTAAACAGTTGTCTTCTTCAAACACCTATGATTGGCATTCCTGGTTAGTTCTTTTCTCTGGCAAAATCTAAATGAGAAATATAACGGAGTCTTTGGCAATAATCAGGTGATGAAGGAAAAACCTATTTCTTGTATCTTCTTCTGGCATGGTATTACACCTTACGATGTAAGGTGTAAAAAATTTTCCATTTTTTCTTGCTGATCTCAGATCAATAGTAATTTACACAATCATAGTCAATGGCAACTAGTTTTTGATCGATGAACTTGGTTTGTTGTGTAAACTTTAGTTTGAGCTTGAATAAGTTGGCCAAGTACAACAAATATAACCAATAAAGTGATCAAGACATATTAAGCTAGTAAAGGTAATCAGTAATAAAGAATATTGATATAATGACCTTAGAACCTAATATTAGAATACTAAAATACTCTTTAAGTTTAAGTGATAAATGGGAGGTGCTGATTTATAGTCCACAATAGACCTGCGGATCTTCATGCAATGCAGAGTTAATAGTAGCGAGGAAGGCTTCAAAGCGGAATGCAGGTGGTCATATTGCAAAAGCAGCTTGGAGAGGAAGTGATCGATTCTGAAAGACTCGGAAAAAGAAGAAAAATGAGGGCTTGGAAAGCTTGTTTCTCTTTTGAACATAAGATCTTGGTTATCCACAGTAAAGTCATGGGTTGAGACAGTCTGAGAATGTGAAAATCTTAGGAAATAAAACTCACTAGGTACCATAATAGATGACCATCCTCCCAGTTAAGTGGAATGTTTCAATATTACTTAATTGCCACTAATCACTACTAAATGCTCAGATCTTCTTGGAATATTATAATACTGGAAATACAGTAGACCCTTGACCATTGACCATTCCCTACATTGCCCACCTCTTTAAATTGACCTAATTTTCACAAACCAGACATGAACCACATGTACATATCAGTACAGTAGAACTAGTTCCTTATGTTGACCCTCTCCATAAGTGATCATTTTATTACAGTCCGTTGGATGGTCAACTTGAAGATAGGTTCCATTACATTTTAAATCCCCAAATTGGTAACCTAATCCTTGCACATTCATTACATAATCAACAAACAAATGCAAACCAGTTATAAGTGCATGTTAAATTATACTTTTAAAGAAGATATCACAAAAGGTAGGGCCTAAGTAAATGGTTCATGTTATTTCTATTTAAGCTAAGATATATGTTAGGGTAAGCAAACTGCCAAAACAAAACATGCCGTCAAATTTCAGAGACTTCTCACAGTAAAGATTCATTTTCACTCAAATTAGAGTCCATTGAGATTCAGTGAGGAGTGTGTATGTGAATTTGTGTATGTGGATGCCATATAGTGGAGGTTCACTTCAAACAATCATCCTAGGATCCACGGTCCAACCATCTAGTGATTCTAGAATCTTCTAGTGCTTCAGAGTCCTCTATGGAAAGCCACCTGGCAAAAGAGAATAAAACATTATGTAGGATTGTGGAGTGGTTTTTGAGGCCAGGCTTATAAAAGATCCCCATCAGCTTTATCCACATTTCACAGCCCCACCTAACTACAAGGAATATGGTTAAGTGTTGTCTAGCTGTGCGTCCAGAAGGAAGAGAAGGGACAGAGACATGGGTGAGCACACCATTTCCCACCAGAAAATAGGTAATGAATTCTCATTTCAATGACACAGTAGTCACATAATATATGTGATATGAATATAAAATATATGTATTTTAAAGGATATTATCATACCAAAATTTGCATCCAAATGAGTGATGTTTGCCTGGTCAGCAGTCACTTGGAAGAGCTGTGTGCATATTCCATAGATACCACCAATGTCTACCAGTTTTTAAACTTACCTTTTGATATTTTTTCTAGAACATATGTTGGTTCTTTTCAATACTCCCAGCAACAATACTCCCAGCAATAGAAAAATCTTCCTTTGTAAGTGAGGTTGATAGAGATTATAAGAAATAAGTTAGAGCCAAGTCTGCTAAATGAAGAAGATGATCTGCTTACATAATAAAATGTTAGGTCTGACGTAACTAAAGGAGGCAATTCCAAAACAAACATTATAAGAATGTTTTGACCAATGACATCACTGTTGAAATACATGTAATTGTATTTTTTAACACAGATGCCATATAGACATGGGGAAGAATGGCGGCAGTTTAGGTTATTGAAAGAAAGTAGTAGAAATGGCAGTTGAGTGGACAGAGATATGGGTAACATTGTAATGGGTGGAAACTTCCCCTTCCTCATGATAATGCATGGCTGGGTCCTTTCCTATTAATTTTTTTAGACTTGCTTTTTCCAGTTATCCAGACCAGTGGCTGTAAGCAAAAGATATATCACCCCAAATATGCTTACCCTTTAGTGGAGGATATTTCCCTTTTATTTGTTCAGTTTTACAAAAGCCCTCCTTAGGAGAAATTTTTTTTACTGAGTGTATAACACTTTCCCTTAAAAAACCGACACAGCAGGGCAGCGCCTGTGGCTCAGTGAGTAGGGCGCCAGCTCTATATACCAAGGGTGGCAGATTTGAACTTGGCCCCAGACAAACTGCAACAAAAAAATAGCCAGGCATTGTGGCGGGTGCCTGTAGTCCTAGCTATTTGGGAGGCTGAGGCAAGAGAATTGCCTAAGCCCAAAAGTTGGGGTTTGCTGTGAGGTGTGATGCCATGGCACTCTATCAAGGGTGACAAAGTGAGACTCGGTCTCAAAAACAAACAAACAAACAAACAAAAAAACTACACAGCATATAATTTTCCAGGTTACAAGATTTGGTAATTTGTAAGGTTAAGACATCTGATGATCCATAGCTAAAATCTAAGGTTGAACATTTTTAAGGTCCTAATGAAATAATGGGAGAACGATTTTTTTAAGTTAAAAAAAATGAATAGCCTTACAATGTTAGGTGCTTTTTTAAAGCAATAAGAAAAGGCTTTTAACCTGAACAACCTCTACATTGGAGAGAGAAGAATTTTCACTAAGTGTCTGGGGGAATGTGTGTGAATAACTTCAGGAAGGTAGTCGGCCATACATATCAAAATGGACACAAATAACAATTGGTCCACAAATAACAATTCCAAAATTGTGGAATATACCAAAGAAAATAATTGCACAAACATCTGAAAATTTGGCTAGATGGGAATGATTCTTAGCTTTGTTCATGGTAGTGAAAACATAAAACAAACAAAAATTCTAAAGGTATGTGACTATGGCATCAAGTAAATGTGATGGATATACCTATTCAATGGAATAACATTCAGTGATTAAAAAGGATGCAGTTATTGTTTCTAAAAGTCAATATGCCATCTACGTGTGTAAATAACAAAGCAATTACAAACTAGGATGTATTTCCCATTTTATGTTGATACAGTATAGGGAAATACAAGCCTGAAGGCTGAATCACAAATGTTATCAGTGGGACGGTGCCTGTGGCCCAACGGAGTAGGGCACTGGACACATATGCCAGAGGTGGTGGGTTCAAATCCAGCCCCAGCCAGAAAAAAGAAAACTGCAAAGAAAGGAAAAAAAAGAACAAATGTTATCAGTGATTGTATCTCAGTGGTAGGATACTGGGTGCTCTTTCTTTTGTTTCTTCTTCTTCCTTCATGCCTTGCCTTCTTCCTTTTTTCCCCCCTTTTTACTTGTTTGTCTGTTCTCATTTTTTTCCACAATGAACATGTATTTGCAAAGGACACATACTAGGAGCAGTATTGCATAGTGTGGATCCTGAAGCCATATTGTCTGGGTTTGAATTCTAGTTTTTCCTTTTAAACAGGTGTGACATCAGGCATATTACTGAGCTTTTCTGTGTCTCAGTTTTCTTGCCTGTAAAATGGGTAATTTATAATACCTACCTCATCAGTTTATATGGAGAATTAAATGTGATAATATACTAAGGTAATTAATAAATATGCACATAGCCAACACTTCATAAAATCTGTTATTCAGTATTTATGAAAAGAATGACCCTATTTACATTTTGAAAAAAAACACTAATCACTATTTTAATTTTTTATATGCAAATTAATAAAGCAAGCAAGCTATGGTCATAGATTTTAGCAATTTTAAATTTGGTCCACAAAATGCAATAAAAGAAAAACAATTCACCAGTATTCAACTTACTACATGAAACTGTTAAATACATAGGCACTTCAGGCAGAATAGGACTAAACCTGATACCCACAGACATAGCTCTGAGATCTTAGCAAGTCATACAACCCCCTTTTGCAGGTGGGACCTCAGATTTCCTTCATTTTCATTCCTGTAAAAATGAAGACAATAGGGACTTTGAATATAAGTCATTGGCCTCAGAGAGCTATCCCGTAGATTAATTAAAATAATCTACATGAAGGGCTTATTAGCATGTTGACTAGTAATTAATAAGCTATTTATAAATGTTAGCTATTATTATTATCATTGTTAATTACTACCCTTTAAAATAAATCAGAGACTGAAATGGGTTTGAGGAAATATCACAAAAGCTGAAACTTCAATACTAGACTGATTGTCAAAGTAGGGCCAACAGTATATACTAAGAAGGAAAAAAATAGCAAGTATCTGTCAGCAATGGACGCTGAGATATCGGGTAGCAGTGATTCCAGCTCAAGCATAAACTTGAGGACATACTCAATAAGAAGTACTTAAAAATAAAAATAGAAATACAATAGAAAAGGAGAATAGTCATTTTTTTCACACCATATTCTATATGGTTGATATTTTTGTCTCCATTTCATAGAGGAGGAAACAGATTTAGAAATGATAAATAACTTATTTAAACTTATTCAAATAGATACAGAGAAAGAGAGAGGCAGGATCCTAGATCAAACTTTAAAGAGAACTTACGTTCTAGACATATGTCTTGCTGGCCTTCTGGTAGCTCTGGAACAGCTGCCACACACAGGCAGAGTAGGTAAAACAAGAACCCGCCTTAGTAAAAGGTGGTGGTGATAACGGGGCAGCTCCTGTGGCTCAAGGAGTAAGGTGCTGGCCCCATACACCGGAGGTGGTGGGTTCAAACCCAGCCCCGGCCAAAAAAAAAAAAGGTGGTGATAACACAGTCCAAGTTTAGATTCAGAACCCAAGATCAGATGGCTGAGCTTCCAAAGTTGTGGTCAGTCTATGTCACTGAAACAGCCAAGTCTAGATTAAGAAGACTGTGTGTATACACTCACACACAACAATCCCAGCTGAGAGAACCAGAGAGGTGGAGATAAGAGAGTACAAGGAGCCAGATCTGCTAACTTGGTTTCTTCACGGACCTTTCTAATATGCATGAAACATTTTTACATAATAATGAGACTTTTCCTCTAGTACAGTTCAATTCCAAGAGTTTGTGTATCAGATTCAAAGGCAACTTACACGTTGCTTTTCATTTCAGGACCAGAAAACACAAACAGCATGCAAATCCCGAAGAGGGGGAATGCGGTAGGGAGGCTGGACTAGACGCTGCCCAAGAAGAGGGCTCTAATGCTAGCATTCTGCCTGCTGCCCTCTCATTTCCTCTTTCTGCTGGGCCCCCAACTGGACACTTTGATTTTCAGACATTTTCAACCGTTTCTCAATCCCCTCCCATTCAACCCCCCCGTGGCCAATAGAGGGCGAACTGTCTCTTCCAGACCACCTTCGGAAATAGATTTTAATTCTCTTTCCTTTCAGACCTGTGTTTTTTCTCAGCTTGGAAAAGACTGCTCCAACCACCCCTTTCAAGTGCTTATTTTAGAGATGTTTACTGAATCTAAGAAAGAAGGGCCACAGACAAAAAAAATTTAAATATCTTTTTGTCTGTAGTTTCTTCTCTTTTTCAACTCATTCAGGCATGATAAATAAATTGAAAGTCCTAACCTCTCCAATGAGCTGACAATCGAATTGGGTTGACAGCTATTTAAAGAACTATTTATAATATAAAATGATAAATGTTACAAGGAGAAGTACTTACAAATGCCATACAACAGATAAAGGAATCGGCTCTCGAGAAGGCTTTCCAGAGAAGGCATTAAACCCTAGTACTTTATAGCTCTGATTCCTACATTTGTACGTGCCTTTCAGGGTCCGTGTAATCGTCTCTGTCCCCTGTCACCCATGACACCTTTCCCCAGGTTTAGCTCACCTAGCCTCTTCCTGTATCTTTAGTCTGGTCTCTGAAGGTGAGGGAATTCTTTTGTGTTTGAGCCTCAATGTTATTGTCTTGGATTCTGGCCACTCCATAGTCTTTCCTGGATCTCAGAAAAGAAACAACTATTTCATAACTGAGCTCTTGGTTCACACCCTGGTTTTAGATAAGCTGCCAGACCTTTGCAGGATTCTCATTTGCCTCTAGTTCTGCCTTCAAGAAATCCTATTTTCTCTACTGCTTCTATGACTATTAATTAATTAATTAATTATGGTGAAGGGCACATGGACCCTGATTTTTTGGAGCTGACACAACCATTTTGGTTTTAAGAATTTCTCTAGTCCTTTTCAAGCCTGACTTCAATTCCTGTAAGAAGTTTACCTTTCTCACTCTTATCTACTTTCAGGTGATTCTACCTCTGAAGTCTCAGGAATGATGGATGGTGACCTTCATATTGTTCTTTGCCTGCATTCAGTCTGTAGATTTCCCTAATCCTTAACATGGCACCTTAACAAAGAAATAAAAACAAACAAAACAGCAAAACTTTGACAATGATCTCCCTCCCTTCCTATATTTGAGACAGGGTCTCATTCTCTAGACTGCAGCAGCAGCATCATAGCTCACTGCAGTCTCCAGCGCCTGGGCTTAAGCTATCCCCCTGCCTCAGCCTCTCTATTGGCTAGGACCACTGATGTGCTGCACTATGCCTGGCTAATTTATTTTTTATTTTTGTAGAAATGGCATCTCACTGTTACTTACGCTGGTCTCAAACTTCTGGGCTCAAGGGATCATCCTGCCTTGGCCTCCCAAAGTGGTAGGATTATAGGCATGAGCCACCTCCCCTAGTTTATCCTCTTTTTCAAACTAAAGAGACTTTCTCACTTCTGCTTTTTTTCTATCACCTGACCTTGGCTTTTCCTGTTGGGTCCTACAATGTTATCTGCTACATTTAAATAATGTCTTTATACTATCATTGGAACAGAAATACAGATAACCTTCTCTGCAAGACTGGAAGGAGTCTTTGGACACAGTGTAATGATGACAGTTTGTTGGCAAATCCCCCAGTGTAGTGCTGGTGCCTTGATGGGTTGTAAGAAGCAACCATGTTTAACAGCGTAGTGTGTTTTATTTTTCTTCAGTTTTGCTAATAGAAACCCTAGCATTTTTTAAATGACTTATTGTGGAACCATAAGGGCCTTGGAGACCATCTGATCTGACCTCCTATACAACTGCAGAAATTCTCTCATCAACATACTTGGAAACTAGTCATGTGAACAACTCTTTCAACCCCACTGGAAAATGGGGTCCTCACAACCCCTTTCCACTGTTGAACATTTTCTCCATGACCCTCTGAAGATCAGTGATAATTAATGAATCTATTCCTCTCCTCATAACAAATACAATTGGAGAAATGTTTAGTTTTCCCATGCCAGTGATGGGGGTGGGGTGGGTATTCCACTGGTAACTTGGCCTTTTTGGTTCGGGATTAGAGTGGTTAAACCGAAATATTCATCAGAAGTATAAACTGGTCACACACACAGATTTCAAAGGTAGCTTTGTTTCCTTTCTCAGTACACTGCCAGCTATTAACTTTTGGTTCATTAGTCATGAGGTTGAGGATTCACTTGGCCGCCACCCTCCAGTAGCCAGACCATCTTGCATCAGACGGTGGGTGGGTGAGCCATTCTCACTTCACACCTGCCCTAGGATGGGATTTTTTTTTTTCCCATGCTGATCACTTTTTATCAATTCATTAACGTTATTGACTTTGGTACCCATCCTGTGAATGGTCGGCCACTGAGGAGTGGATCACTGCTTCACACCTGCTCAATCATCAGAGCCATCCTTTCTAGGACCGTTTCTGACAGCACAGGAGAGAAGTATCTCCACACGATGCTTTCTGCATCACTTCGGTTGCTCTTTTACCTGCTTTATCACAAGAATATTTACCACACACCTTCTTTATTAATACATTCGCAAAAAATGAAAAGAAATGAAAAAGGAAAACCATCACTTTTTCCCAGGAGCTTGAGAAAGAAAACGGCAATGTCCGATGACATTAATGATGCGTGAGGTCTACGGTCTAGCGTTATGTCAAGACTTATAGTAATCCAGTATTCGGCTTTCCTCCAGGGAGGAAGATTCAGCTCTATTACTTTACAGTCACCCCCTCCCACAACATAGCACATCGGCCAAGACGGCAGAGCAACAAAACACAGGATGTGGACAGTTAAAATTCAACTCAAGCTATAGCCATCCCCCAACAGTCTTCTCCACTCACTACAGAATATTTACCTACACCATTTAAAGCAGTTAATTAATTCACCAGCAGCTTTGCTGGAGACGTCTCAGGATTCCAGGGACTCCATTACATAATATGTTTTACAAAGTCTATTCCCAGCTGGAGTGAAAGATGGATTCTCGTCCAGTTTGTGGAGGTTCCGTGCATTTGTTTCCCTTCCCGGGGTTCGATCCGGCGAGTGCCCAGCCGAGGCTGTAGCAGTCGCCCAGGCCCCGAGCTTCTGGGATTCAGCCACTCTCCGAGCTCACATCTGCCCCCAGAAGGTGCAGCTACCTCGCCCTCCTGGCTCCCAGGACAGCCAATGCAGCTGCGGTGCCAGCCGGCGCTCGGGACGCCACGACGCTCGCTGCTCGCCGGGTGCGCCGCGAGCGGATCCGCAGCGCGTCCGCCGTGCCCGGGCTGGGGCAGCTGCTCGGCCGCAGGGCCGGCTCGGTGCGCCGGGCTCCGGGAGGGGGAGGAGGAGGCGTGTGAGGGAGGGAGGCCCGGCCGCTGCGGTGGGAGGGAGGAGGAGGGGGCCGGCCGGCCGCGAGCGGGGGGAGGCAGCCAATGAGCAGCGCGCGGCGCGGGGGGGGGCGAGGTCTGGGGGATGAGGTAGGATGGGGGAGGGCGCAGCCCGAGCGGCGAAGGCTCGAGCCATAAACAAGCGCCCGGAGGAGCAGCGCAGGAGTGAGGCGAGCGGGGCGCGCGGAGCGGACGCCGCGGACCTTCTGCTGCACCACCGCGCCCACTTGGCGGCTCGGGAGGCGGGGACCCGCCCGGAGGCTGCGCCGCCGCCGCCGCCGCTGGGCCGACCGACTTGGAGGAGGAGAGGGAGGAGGCGCCGCCAGCCCCGGCTGGAGCCGAGCACAGCCACCGCCGCCGCCGCCAGAAGTTTGGGTTGAACCTCCTCCTCCCGGGAGGAAACTTTTTTCTTTTTACCCCTGCCTCCCGGGAGGAGGAGGAGGAGGGGAAGCCGCCGCTGCCGCCGACGCTAGTGGGCTCGGGGTCGGCGCGGCCCGCAGCGGGGGCGGGGGCCTCGCCCCGCGAGGGGAGGCGCGCCCCGGGGGCCCCGAGGGGGGCGCGAGGACAGCGGGCTGCGGGTGCGGCGGCGCGTGTGCCCAGCGCAGGGAGGGCACCCGCCCCGCTCCCGGCCCGGCTGCTAGGAGGAGGCGGCGGCGCAGGAGGATGTACTTGGTGGCGGGGGGCAGGGGGCTGGCCGGCTGCGGGCACCTCCTGGTCTCGCTGCTGGGGCTGCTGCTGCTTCTGGCGCGCTCCGGCACCCGGGCGCTGGTCTGTCTACCCTGCGACGAGTCCAAGTGCGAGGAGCCCAGGAGCTGCCCGGGGAGCATCGTGCAGGGCGTTTGCGGCTGCTGCTACATGTGCGCCCGCCAGAGGAACGAGAGCTGCGGCGGTGCCTACGGACTCCACGGAGCCTGCGACCGGGGGCTGCGTTGTGTCATCCGACCCCCACTCAATGGCGACTCCATCACCGAGTACGAAGTGGGCGTCTGCGAAGGTACGGCCGCCCGCTGCGGGCCCCCTCCCACCTGGCCTGCGCCGCCCCCTCGGCGCGGGCTGCGCGGAACAAAGTTTGGCGGAGACTTTCCCGAGGAGACAGGGCTCCGCGGGAGGAGGGGCGGCCGCCGCCCCCGGGAGAGAGACCCCGCGTCCCTGCTCCCCCCCACGCTGGGCTGGGAGCGGGCGAGGTTGGATTTCGTGGGCGGGGGCGGACGAGCAGAGGCTCGCACCTCCCATCCCCAGCTCCCTTACAGACGCGCACATGTGTGGCCATTCTGGCTTGGGCTGGGTGGCCCGGGTCTGAGTCCCAAGGTGGGGGCCCCGCGGGTGGGGACATTGCGGAGGCTGCCGCGCGCGACCCCTCGGGGAAGCCCGGCCCTGCCGCCTTCCCCGCGCTGGCGCAGTGTGGCACCGTGTGCTGCACACCGTCCGCGGAAGTCCTTTTGCTGTCTCCGGCTCACACTCCCTGTGTGACACTTATTATTTCTTCCTTGCGCTCTTACTTCACCCTTCTCCTCTTCCTTTGCATATAAATCAATTTCAGCTCCGGAATATGTCAGCCCAGGGGAAGTTACATTCGGTGGTTACTCATTTATTTGCCTATTGAAAACGGTCAAAGGCTTTCTCTCCTGAAAGGAAAAGGGTGGGGTGGGTGGGTGGGGGTTGCACCTGGGAGTGAAAAGTTGTGCTGACTATTAGTGGCTGCTTTTTAAAACCAAATATCCGCGTGTTTCCAGTCGTGTTGCCGGTTCCTTCTTTTTGTTTGACAGCAGGGCTTGTTCTGCTGGCATCTCCAGCACGCATCGTGCACCGCGGTGTGGGGGGGGAAGAGATTAGATTAGTGGAGCCTTTCTCGTTGGGGAACCACTGTTGGTGCGTGTTGGCCTTCATCCCTGCTCGCCTGCCTCGGCCTCGGGGTGCCTGGTTTGGTTTGAGGGCTAGAGAGAGTCAAAGAGTTCTTCTTAGGTAGCTAATGGGGTCAGGATTCGGTGAGCACCAGTTAAAAGTGGGATCCCTGCTTGGGCTGACGTTGAGCTGATGATGCTGTTCCGGGGCATCCTGGGGAGTGAGCTGAGTGCACAAGCCTTATTTCTGGGGGGAGTGGCTAGGAGCGACAGGCGCCCTCTGCCCAGCTTCTCTTCCATACTACTCCAGCACCTGAGAGAACAGGAAGGGGTTTATTCGGAAGCCTGTGTGTGTGTGTGTGTGTGTGTGTGTGTGTGTGTATGTTTATTGTGCTGTGATACTGAAAAAGCAGGTGACAACCTTAAGGATTTCGATGGATGTACTAAAAGGCATCAATCCTGTGATTCTCTTTAAATACACGCACACAGAAACACACACATACATATTTATACCTGTAGGTTTTAGGGTTTGGACAGTACTGGAAAATAGAGGAGGCCTTTCTGGTTTGGAAGCTAGTGGGCAGTTATGAGTGGAGGGAACTCATCTCAGAGGGAAGGAACTGGCTCTGTTGCACCCTTAAGACATTTGTTCAGAAAAGTTCATTCATTACCCGAAATACAAAAGCATCTTACCTGGTATTAAGCCCCTTTTTATAACATGTTTTTATTTGCAACCTCAGGAAAAATGACCATCAGACTAACTTCTGATACAATTTTATGTGTTTGACTTTGGGAATTCTGAATGACTTAAGCTAAAAGATGCATCTTTGGGCCCTGCCACTTGGGGTGTATAACTTAATCTAGCCTCCCCTGAATCAAGAACAAGCAACACAAAACGAAGTGAAAAGACAGTGGAAAATCCTGTGCTCTGAGAAAGACCCTTGGAGAGTCTACAGATTCTAACCCACGTTTTCTTTCTTAATGTGTTTCTGGTGAAGAAAATGCTCAGGGAACATTTACAGTAATCAAGTATTTTGGCAGCAACACTCCATGTCACAGTATAGAGTTATTTTGGCAGTTTGGTGAGCCTTTCATTCCTCTGAAATGATGTGATCCCTCAGAGCTTCCTTTCTTCTGGTAACACCCCATGAACTTGGTATTAGCTTTGAAAATGCTTGCAAGTATTTGTTGACATGATTATATCTCAATTAGTGTTCTCTAGAAACACTTTGTTTAGGAGACTTGTTTTCACCCTACTAAAAATTGTATACTCAGGGAACTGTTAGTTATTTTTAAAGAATTTTAAAAGCAGTCAGGTTGCATCTGAATCCACGAAGCCAAAAAAGGGACAGTGTTTATCTGGTATGATATTATTTATAATGGGTGGGTTCAGACAGGTTTTTCTGTTGTGTATCTAAAATTTCAAATATTTTCACCTTGCTACAAGATTTATGGAAAGCACAAGATAAGTAAATAACCCCTTTACTTCCTTTTTAAGGATTAGAGGAGTCTTTACACGCCAGTGATTGTTTAGAAGGTATTGCTTTTCTCTTTCATCTACTTTGCAAGAAATCTGTGTCCCTCAAGTTTCCATTTTTATTCAGAAATTCACATACTGCAGTGTGGTCACCATAACCAATGAATAGGAATTGCAGTATTTATTCATGTTAAAGTCTCTTTTGCTGCAATTTTTGCACTAAAATGACCCCTACTGGTTGCATCTGTTAATGAAAACTCTTTTGAAAACATTTAATTGGCTACACTGAGAAGATAGTGTGTGGTGCAGAAACATTATTCGCGACTAATCTACCGGCTTCTCATGATGTAATTTAAATACAGAGTATTTAATTCTCTGTTTGTCAACTTGTAGTAATTTTTATTTGTGTTACTCCTATACTGGCTTTATGAAGAAAAAATATATTATGTTTTTAACTGAAGTTCGCAAAATAAGTTAAATAGGGGCAGAAATGGCCCTCTTTAAACTTGGGGCTCACTGCCTTAGGTTTTTAAGGCATGCTGGCCTGTAGGGGGCTCTCAATAAAAGTACAGAGAATAGATAGATAAATAATCCTATCCATAGAAAGAACATCAAAGAAAAGATATTTTCTGAAAGATTAATGTGATGAGCTGTGTCGCATGCATCATGTGAGATATATATTTGGATTTATGTCTTTTCAGGATAGCTTAGATTGTTATTAAATAAATCCTGGTTTAACTGTTCCTTTTTTTGGCGGGGTGGGGGGAGAGCATTTGCAAAACTGAGCGTGGAGTCTGATAACTTAAATTTTGTTTGCTCTCTCTCTCACTCCAAAAGTGTTTTCTGGCCCCTGGAAGAGCGTGGGTCCCTTTCCTGTTTTCATCATCTGGTGAGTCTTCTTATTGCCCTTTGCAGCACCCCAACTGGCCTGTTTACCCAGCCAGGCTGCCTGCCTTCAGGGAAATTGATCTACATGCCAGAAAAACAAGTTTGGATCTTGAACCCCTAAGGAAGAAGTCTTTATGGGAGACCTCTTTGGGGGGGATCAAAGGCAAGAGTTTTAGAAAACTGATGGAGTGAGATTTTCTAGAAAGAATGTTTTGATTAGACAGTGAGAATCAGGGAGGCTGAGGGCCATTTTTCCTCCTGTTTCAAATGGTACATTGTGCTTCTGTAAGGGGCGGGGCAAAGTGGGAGAGCACAGGCAGCCATCTCCCATCTCTGGCTAATAAAAGGGCAGATGATGGCTTGACGTTCACATGCTCTTAAGGACAGAGTGATTGGGAACCATGTGGACATCCTTGAGTTGCTTTGCTCTGAGAACTTTGTGGTTTCAGATCCAGGCGATTACTATTATAGATAAGTACCAACTTTTTCCCCCAGTAGTTACTCGGGGCTTCCTCTCAAGGAACTTAATTGTTTTTCACCACTGCCATTAACAAACTGCCTCTTTTGGAACACAGTTTACCTTTTATATCCCTTCAGGCATTTTAACTTTTCCTTCTAATCATTTCTGTGGGACAGTGAGTAGGAGAACTAAGTATATGTGGTGGGTACTTACAGCAGAGAACAGAATTTTGTTTTTTGAAACTTACCATTAGAAAGTTAGAGTTTCTTATCACTGGAAGACAGAAGAGATGATGGCTACTTGGAAGAAGCTGGGGGGGGGCAAGAGGGGACTTGAGGCAGGGGAGGCCACAGAGAGCGTGCTACAGGAGGCCAGATAATGCACAAAACATTTGGTTCTGCAGAAGCCGTGTGGGAACTGCTCTCATCATTCTGCTCTAGGACTTGGAGTTAGAGTCCACGGAGTTTAATTTTTACTAATTAAATACAAATAGGGAGGGGCAAAGTTAATACTCCTGTCCTAAAGTTAGAAAAATTAAACTTCAGACTTTGAGTAATGGGTTTCATTTTCCCTTCCAAAAGTCTTTAAATAGAGGGGGACCATAGGTCCCAGAGAGAGAAACAAGCAGAGGACCTATAAAATTAACAGGGAATGGAAGTAAAACCAATGCAAGTAAACAAGGAAATAATTAGTTTCTCCTGAAAGTAAATATTGACAAAACATGGAGAGACTGACTATTCACTGCACATATACAAATGACACGGCTCGGTGACCTTCACTTTGATGGTCAGGCTTATAGAATCCTCACTGCTATTGAGGAGTCCTGTCACATAAAACACTCGGCAAAGGGCAAGTGGATTACATACTGTCAGAAACGCAAAAATAGCAAGTCTGGAGATTTTTGCTACCATTAACATGTATTTAACACTGACCAGGAAAATCTACAAGCAAAATGTTGGCCATCTGGTTGAAGGCAGTCAGGTTAATTTATGAAGGAAACAGCCTGAACAGTCCTTAAACTATGGGCATTACATCCATTTGTAGGAGATGTTAGGTACCTTGCTGCAGTTTCTACGTATCGTGTGACTTCTTGAAGATGCCCTGACCTGTTTGGATGAGTGAACAGCTTGCGATGCAGAGGGCAGGCTTTATGAAGTTGAGGTATTAAGGCAAAGCGTATGACCCTGAACAGATAATGAGTGGGAAGACTACAGAGTGATGAATGAGAGAACACAAAATATTGAATTCATTTTAGAGCAATTGTGTCATCCTTTGAAGAATAATCCAAAACACATTCCAGACATTAATTGTGAAATTCCTGAAAAATATGGGTGTGTTTAATATCTCTTGGGCTATGGTGCAAGCAGGAGAGATGACAGCATTGTTGTAGCCTGTAAATACAGTGAGGTAGGATGTGGTAAAATATGTTTCACGAAGAAGGTTCCAATAACACAGTGTTCTGTTTGGTATTAGGATTTTGGAGATACCCCAGTAAAACTCATTTAATTATTTGAGGAAGAAACAGTAGACTAGCCAAGCATGCATGAATAACATATTGAAAGCCTTCCTTCTCAGAGGTCTAATTGTCCGAAACGTAATTTTCAAAGATCTAACTTCCTTTTGCATAGAAATCACTCACTCATTGGTCTTCTGCAGGGGCCACTGGGAACCCAGGGGATCTCTCAAACGTTTCTTTACTCGGTATACTTCTCATCAAGATTTTTTAAAAAGCAAGACCATAAAAAGTCTAATAATATAAGTTCAAGCCAAGGAGAAGTGATTTTGCAAGTCTGAATATGATCAATTGGCTAGTGAAATATATGGATAAAGTTCTAGGAATTGGAGCGTCTGAGTTGATCTCTTCAGGTTCTGGTGGCAAAGCAGAAAAAAGGAATTTGAGTTTGAAGGAGGTTTAAAAGGGTGAGTAGGAGCTCTTTTTTGGAGGGAAAGATGATCCTACTGCTTCTTACTAGACGCTGTAATATGTGTGCAGCAAGCAGTGTTTCCCAGCAGCTAAGAATGAGACTGCATTCTTGACACTGAACTAGCTGTGATTCAGAATGGCAAGTTTCCTTTTGAGAATGATTTTCTCTTTGTACTAGCTTGTTTCTCTAGGCAAATAAGTGTGGGCGGTGAACTGGGAGGTGTCTCTTTATCAGCACTTTTCACCTTCACCCACTGTTCTGCTTGCCCTGGCCAGTTAGCCTGATCCAATCCTTGAAAAAAACTGCTTAGACAAGAGTCCTAAGTCTTGCGGACAGTGAAGTAGTTCATTATATTTACATTGAAAAAACTGAAGAATTTATATTGAAGAATGCCCTCATGTAAACGCTGAACTCTTAAGTGTTCATTTTGGGCCCACATGAAAGAGAATTTTGTAAAGATCCCGTTTTCCTTGGCTAGTTGCAAAGTGAGCCTTCTACCTTCTCCAACCCCAGTTCATTCCCCAGGTGGTAGAAGAGTGCAGTGCTTAGGAATTTGGCTTTGGGGGTCAGATCTTCTCTCTGCCTCCGCGTGTTTCAGTTTTTTCATCTGTACAGTGGGGTTGATTAATAACAGGGTTGCTATAAGGACTCCATGAATCCCTGGGAAGCACTGAGAAAATGGCACATGGGAAGCAAAAACACTAACAACAAGCAAACTAACCAGTATGAGCAAAACAGTTTGACCTGGGTCCTTTCTCTGTTTCCACTTAATTAATCCTCATCTGTCAGTGCTATTGATCATCAGTAGCTAAGGAGTTTGGTCTCTTAGAACAGAAATAACTGCTGTTGAGTTCAAGTTCCCTCCTTTGCTGTCTCGACACCACAAATGCATTGAGTTAAAAAGCTTAAAGCCTGTGAAGCTATTTTGCTAACTTTCCTTCTAATGCCTAAATAATTTCTACAAAATTTGTATATTTTGGGTAAATTTGGGGGTTTGAATTTTTTTTTGCCTTAAGAAATAGTAATTGTAAATGGCAGCACTTATCTGTGGGCTAATATTTCATTGGGGGGGGGACCTGAACTCTCTGTAATCTGTTAGGTACTTTTTCCTTCACATTGTATTCTGGATGAAGATTTTGCTCCTAGCTTCTGGAGTGTTTTAGCTTGGCTGGAGCTGAGGAAACAGCTTATCCTGCTTCAGCTCAACCCATCGGAGCGCCTATTTCTCCTGCTCTTGCCATTGGCATAAACCAGGCCAAACCAGGGAGTCCAGAGGTTTACGCACTTCTCTGCTCTCTTCCTAGCTGCTCTACCTGTTCCCCTGTTATCCTTCCATCAAACACATCAAGTATGGGGCTGGTCTCTGTGCTATACCATAGTGATGCCACTTTGTAAGCCACAGTCTCTTTATCTGTTAATGGTAAGGAGGGACCAGCTAGGTTTGCTGTATTAAGTGAAGTAAAACTGTGCTTTTGAAATTTAAACGTACACACAAATCACCCGAAGATCTTACTGAAAATGCAGGTTCTGATTCAGTTGGTCTGGGGTAGAGCCTATGATTTTGCATTTCTAACAAGCTCCCAGGTGATGCCCATGTTGCTGGTCCCAGGACCACATTTTAAGTAGCAAAAAGCTAGTACCTACGGGTAAAACATGTAGCATACAGTGTGGCAATGTAATAAAGCCTAATAACACCTGCTATTATAATAGTTATGTTCCAGTCAAAATAAGTAATAAAAGGGCCGTGCTTTCACAGAGGCCATGGTCTGATGGCAGGTAGGGAAAACGGACACAATTCAGTATAATCCAGGATGGTAACCCTGGTATAGGGATGTGCTGCGCACAGGAGGAACAACTAAGAGGGATCCTAACTTGGAAAGATTTGCTGGATGATGCTGTAACAAGCAAGACTTGAGGGTCTCCCCCTTCCCTTTTCCCTCTCTTGTGCTCCAAAAAGAAAATTGGCCTGGGTGGCACCTGTGGCTTAGGGGGTAGGGCGCCGGCCCCATATACCGAGGGTGGTGGGTTCAAACCCAGCCCCAGCCAAACTGAAAAAAAAAAAAAAAAAAAAAATATATATATATATATATATATATATACGCCTTGGGGCTAGGCAAACCTATGTTCAAATCTTAGCTCTGTTATTTTTTAACTGTGAGGCCAGCTTGCTTATTTTTTCTGGGCTCCAGTTTCCCGTGAAAATGGAATATTAATAGCTTTCTATCTTTTTTAAAAAGATAGATTACATAGATATTTAGCTTTCTAAATATCAAGTAAATATTGTGAGGATTAGAGGTAATGCTACAAGTATATGATTACATAGATGTATAAAATGTATATATGCGTGTGCTTATATAGTTGCTAGTATAGTTCCTGGTACCAGATACATTTTTTTTAAATGTGAATTTAATTTCTTTTCTGTTTTCCATTCTCCTTTTCTTTTTTGTTAGCTTTCTCTATAAGTTTAAAAATCTACTTTGTGGGCATACAGCTCCTTCACAGTTAACTGTGCTTTTTCAAAGGTAGGGATTCTGGCTGCAGATGTTTGTCAAACTAGAGAAAAGGACTGAGAAGTACTGAGAACAAGGAGCTGTGAGTCCAGGGTCTCTGGCCTTGGAAATGTTTGTCAGTTCGATCCAAGTGTGACTAATTTCCAGCCCCTATGGAGTGTGAGCAGAATGTGAACACTTGCTTGATTCCAAAGGGCTATTTCATATTAATATTTTTTTAAAGTGACATTTTAACATTGATGGCATGTAGCTTCATGAAAGTGAATTACATTTCTTTTTATTGTTAGAAGGGTTTTTTTGTGGATTTCTAGACATCACTGGAGACATTGGCAAGCTCCTCTGCCCTCTTCGGTTTATCAACAAGGCAAGGTTGAGTTATCTCATGGTGGTTTCAGAAGGAAGAGGCAGCCAACAAGTTCAGCCACCTCAAAGACTGGGGAGGATTTGTGAATGAGCAGGATATAGTGCGAGAGCCACAGTGCGTCTGCCTGGCTTTTCTCCATCCCAGGCATTCCTTCCCTCTTTCAGGGGGACTAATACTGCAGGTTTACTACCATGGATTTGCATTGTGGTGCCTCTGGGAAGTCTTTGTGTTCCCCTGGAAGGCAAGAACACCTAGAATTAAAGTATCTAAAATTCTTGTTTCTAGTGTAGGTATGGTCCCATTTTAGGAAAGCAGAGCTGCATATTCTTAACTGACTTTTTCCTTCATGCCTGGAAATAACTATCATTTTTATCCAGTAAATATTGACTAAAAAATACACAAACCAGCTGCTTTAAATTGGCTGTTGTGGAACAAGGAGAAAGAACTTGATGAAGATAAAATCCTTGGAATCACTAGTTTACAGCTTGTTTTTCTTCTTGACAACCCAATCTTACTATCACATGGTAAAAATTGTTCGGGTTCTTTTTCTGGAAATTCTTTTAGTTCCTTTCTTTGTAGTACCCTGTCTTATATCAAGAGTGGTGGTATTTAAACATGTAACCTAACAAGCAAGATGGGAAAGATTTCAAAAATTGTTTCAGGGTTTAAATGTATGTTAGTCAAATCCAAAATAACACCCTAATTTACAGTATCTGAGAATGTTTTTCTTAGTAATATTTAAGAAAATTAAGTGTTAATTATGTTTTAGGCTGTTGTCATTTTATATTTCAATTTCCTGGGAAGAAAATTTGAACAGTCTACTATTTAGAAATATTAGCTAAGTCCTTAGCAACTGGCTACTTTGGCTATGGCAAGGTAAAAAAAAATAATAATAAAACAACTAACAGTATAGGCTGTAACTAGAGACCTTGCCTGTCTTATTTAGCATTTCAAAACAAAAACCATAAACAAACATCTCAGATTCAAAACAGAAAGGAATTTCTGGCAAGGCAGAATGAAACCTGAGCCCGCAGAGTCCTAGTCTACAAGAGGTAACTTATTTAGCTTCTTATCCAAAGGCCACAGCAAAGCGTTTCACAGCTGTGATAAAACAAAAGGGACTCAGTATTGGAAAATTGTGATAACCTCTTTTTAAGACTCTAGAGGACCTGCCAAAGTAAGGCAAAGCTACCTTCAGGATGTTTGACCTGAACTCACCTTTATTAAGAGGTAGTCAGAACACTTCACACCTAGTAATGTATGAGGAGTCCTACATGGAGGCCTGATGGGGCTTTGGACCCCTCCGAGTGCATCTGTGATTCTACAGAGGCAGACCAGTCATCATCTTATCAAATGCAGATCTTGAAATGAACACCATTTCTTACTTGCCATAGTTGGGAGCTTTGCATTTTTAAAGGTATGGGCATTTACAGTCTTAAGTGAGGAAAGGGGACGTATTTTAGACAGTTATTTCTCTGATAGAGTAGAAGGATTTTTAAAGGGTTTGAGAAAAAAATGGGTACGATGTGAGCTTTTCAGAACCATTGAAATCTTATACTTCAGGCAGATTTTAAGAAAATTTATTACTACCTATGTCATAAAAATGAAAGACCAAATACGTTTCTGTATTTTAATCAAAAGTGAATGTATTTGTATATATCCTAGCTTGTTTCAGAAAGAATTTGAGACTGCTCAGAAAGGTAAATATCACATAATTCTTGGGCATGAAAATAGCATATAAGTAAAATAAATAGCCATAGCTTCCAGACCTTTGTCATCCCTGACTTAAACAGAACTCTTCTCTTCCTTTGGCTTCACTTTGCCTTAGTTTGTGGAAAGGGAATTTTGTTACCTACCTGAATGCAGGAAAACAGAATCAGAGGATATCTTGAGGCCCTACTGGTCATAAGATCTATGTTTTTATGACCTAGAAGTGCTGGACAGGAGTCAAATATTACCTTGTGTTTGCAGAGCCAGGAAAGGAAAAAATGGTAGTGTCTACATGACTCTTTGCCAGGTGCTGTACACAGAAGAGCTTGGAGGAAAAGATCAAGAGTTCTTCCGTCATTATGTTTATCGGGAGGCAGTGGAGACAGAAAAACACAGCTATTGGGAAGTGAGTGACATCTTTTAAATGCCTGTAGTGAGTAAGCCATATGAACTGTGGCCTAGTCTGGATTCAGGGTGGAACTTACACCTCTCTTTTATCTTTGCACGCCTTTGACTTTCTCCGTTTCTTAATGAACTTCATTAATTCTTACAGCTGTGAGGTAGGTAGGTAGGTGACAGAGACTGCAGAGGGGAGAAGCTTGAGCAAAGACAGGCCAAAACTTGCCCAAATTCGCATGCTCATTGCTGTCTCTGACACTAGAGTTGAGTAATTGCTATTCTTCCTAATACTGCAGGCAGCAGCCAAATTCTCTGCATTCTTTTACCTTTGCTGCTGTTTTCACTTGCCAGGGAGTTTCCTTAAGGAGCAGACTGAATTTAAAGAAACATAACAGTAATAGCGCCTGAAAGGGGGATCCCTGGCTGGCCAGGGTACCTCGGTGCCTTCGTGCCTCACATTGGGAGGACGAAAGGTCTGTAAAGGGATATGCTTGCTGCAGGCCATGCCAGCCCCCTCACTTCTGTGTACAGCTGAGCTACTGACCAGGAAGCTCTTTGCCTGTATGTGCAACAGCAGAGCTTCACTAAATATATTTTGAGTACACGCCAGCTCTGAAGCTTGGAGTGGTATCTTCCTTTGCATGCTGTCCAGTAGCAAGGCATTAAAGCGAGGTTAGGTGGCATGAACCTGTGATTCTGAAACTTGATGCGATAGGTATTACTATGAATGTGATGCCCTGCACAGCCTCCAGCAAGACCAGCAATCAACTTGCTTTGCCTTGTGGGTATTACCTTTTTGCCAAGAACAGCCTTCCAGAATGAGGTGCTAGTTAATTCCAGACAAGCATTAATTCATTAATAAGTCTGCTGAATGCTAAATACTCTATTTGGGAGTTATGTGACAGGAGAAAACTCAGCAGCTGATTACTGTATAGCTCTCTTCCATGATTCTCACAGTCAGTTCAATTACAAAGCCACCAGTCCCTAGCTACATAAACTTATGTAAGTTTTAGTTTATTGGAATATTTTGCTTTGTGCCCCAACAGATTTGTTTTTGGTCCAATCTGTAAATTTGTTAAAAGTTTACTAATAACTGGGTAAGCATTGTACCATGGCTTGCTTTATCTTTCCTTTTTCTTTATTCTCCCCCTCCCTTTTTTAAGAAAGATAACATCAAATGTTAAATTCTGTTCCGGATTTTACCATCTCTCTTCCTGGCTAGATTTCTAGATAGCTGATATTAACAGCTAAAGGAATGGGTGGTACCAATTTACTAACATGAGCTTTCACCTAAGATAGGTTCTCTTTTACTCTTCCTTGGTATATAAATAGGTCTTTATTTGTTTTTTTTTTGTTTTTTTTTTTTTTTCTGGTTTGGTTGGTGCCTGTTAGCTTAAGAACTTTTAAAGCAGGGCAGTCCTGAGAGTCTGAATGCCAGGGTCCCAGCACTTCTCTCTTGGAAGCGGCCAGTGAGCGTAGCGTGTGTTTGCTGCAGTGAGAGGCTGTGTTAGAAGGTAGATTAAATCCCACCTTTGCCCACATCCCTGTGCTGTGGTTTGGCCCTCCTTCTCTGGCAAATCCCTGCCATGACCCGTTGCAGACTGGATCTCAAGCACCCTGAAAGCCATCAGAAAGACGCTTTCCATTTGCCTTCACAGTCTTCCTGGCATGGGTGCACCCACCTGTCCAGCTATTGGTAACCCAACCAGTAATAGAAAGTGGTGCCAAGCATCAGATCCTTATGAGGGCCCTTTCCAGTAACAGTGGAAGTACACTGCTGGCTAAAGAGTTCTGTATAAATGTTTGGAGGGGAAGCTTTTGGCCAGCACATTAAAATCATTTGACATAATGAGATATGATAATATGGGTCAGAAAGTGATAAAAGTTCATAAAACAAGAATGTCTACAAGGTCGTAGTGAACTTGCTGGCCTAAAAAGATGTGCCCGGAACAGTCAAGCATTTCTGTAGCATCAGCAAGTGGTCCCTGAGTGAGTGTAGTTACAGAAGTGTCTTTGAGAGGCAGGAAGCTAAGATAATTCTTTCTTTGACTACGTAGTGCCTTTGGATGTAGGGTGTGTGCCTGCATGTGTGTTTTTTTAGTTGCTGAGGGCACAACACAGGCAAAGAATAGTTTGCATTGTATTACAGATGTGCCGAAAACAACTCCCCAGCTTGAAGCAAGTATAGTATCCACTCCGTGGAGCAGCAAACAGAACTTCTTAATAAAGATTTTACACTGTGCTATTTATTACATTTGGAAAAAAGAACATTTCCTAGTAAAGTGCTCTGACTTTTAAATGGTCTGGTTAGTTGGGTTATCTGTAAGTGGGCAAGTAGAGTTCAGAAATACTACTGACTCATTTCATTTCTTGGTGATACAGAGCAAAGTTTTTACAGTAGGTGCTGTTAAATATACTGTGGTTTTTCCTCATATGTAGGAATTTTAGATGTGATGGTAGAAATTTAGGGTGAGAAATGGATGTCCTCTGTAGGAAAATAAGCAGAATAAAAGAAGCCAGAGGTGTTGGAAAGAGATGAAATTATTTTCAAAGACTATCCTGGGAGAAGATGAGCCTTCAGCAATCAAGTTCATTGACTGTTCAGGAAATTGTATCCGATGCTTTGGAAAGAAAAAGGAAAAAGACTCTCTGCCAACAGAAGGGCTGGAAAACTTGAGGGAGATAAAGTATTTACATGCTTTAATAACATAAAACATGTCCAAAAGAAATACATAATTACAGCTGCATTTGGCACTGAAAATAGTTCATGTATTATATTTTTTAAATTGTGTGTGAATATATAAGCGAATGCTCTTGAGTGAGAAATGCTTGGGTGATAATATTTCTTGAGAGAATGGAAAAGTAGAAAGTACGGGGATCTAAAAAAGAAGTGAAGGCGTAAAGGACGACTCCTAGTAAAGAAGAAACTGAACTTTTTTTTTTTTCTTTAGAGGGGATGTATTTCATGTGCATAGTTATTCCAACCCTACTTCTAATCTTAGTATAATGAGCATTTAACTTCCCAAAGGGCCTTAGTAATCTGCATGTTATTACTAAAAGCCCACAGGTAAGGGAAAATTAGACTCCTAAATTAAAGACCTATCTTACTCCTAAAGTTTTAGGTTTTCCAGCTTTATTTCCAGTTTATCTTGGACAAAGATTGCCTTTGAGAACTCAGAAAATCAGGAGGTACAGTCAACACATAACGCCTAGTAACGAGTGCAGCCGAAGTTTTGGGTGCAAAAAGAGCAAGTGGAAACTAGGCCTGGCGTCAGCTTTGACTTTCCCCAAGGCTGTCTTCACATCCTTTGAAATGTGTTCTCATCCCTGAAGCCCTACCTCTTTAGGCTGCTTTCTTTGCCCAAGCCTTCCTGCCCTGCCCAGGAAAAAGTAATGCCATCTCCCCTACCCCCAGCACCCGTAAATAGCACTTTCTCCTTCCCTTGTTAGAGCACCTTTCACACTGTGCTAGAGTTCACATTTCTGTCTCTCTGCCTCATTGTGATCTACTTGGGTGCCAGGATTGTGTGTTATTCTAGCACTTGGCACACAGGAAGAACTCAATGAGCATTTGTTGGCTAAATCTAGACTCAAGGTCATCCAAGATATTATACAAAAAACTTTTCCATCGGGACTGTTTGGTTTGTATTGTGGAAACTGAAACAAATGGCCCTACCTGTGAAGAGATTCCCAGGGAGAAGGCCTGTCATTGCAGAGGGAAGTTCAGACTGGCTACTGTGCCCGGTTCACTCAGTCCTAGTAGTTTTTTCCTTGTTTTTGTGTTTGTTTCATTGGTGGGGGTTTTTTGGTAATTCTTTGATGATAGGTTAGTTTAAGCTGTATTTGTTTGGGCAAATATTTAAAGGTAATTTTTATTTGTGAGGACTCTTCTTTTTGCCAGCTTGTCATAAAAGTATCGTCTTTCATTAACCCCTCTTCAGTTTATAAGAATTTTTTTTGTGGGTGGTTGCTTGTAACCTTCCCATGAGGGATCTGATGCGGGGATCAGTTGAAATACTGTGGTGATCAGCTGCTTGTAAACAATAACTGGTAGGAAGTTATGAACTGCTTTATAAACACTCTTCAGATGACCCTGTGAATACTTTATGATAGTAAAACGGACTTCTAGACTCAGAGGAAATCCAGGATTGTGTCTTAAACATGTATGTTGACTGATCAAGAGGGGGTTGAGTGTAACAGACGTGTACTGAATGTGGGAAGTCTGCGCACTGTGTGCAGTGTAGGATGCAGCCTGCTTAACTGCTTCAGGTGATCTGTGCGTCCTGAGGAACTTCACTGTGCAGCTTCTATGCGACGGGAATCCTGAGCCAACAACCTCAGGGTGGAAGTGTGTGACTGTGAATAATAAAAATGCCTCACGGATGGTTTAAACAGGAAGTCCATAGGAATGCAATTTAAGGCATTTAGGAAAGCAAAATCCTATTTGGATTCCCTCCAAACCCTATGACTTCAGAGACTAAGGAATTTTTGAGGATTAGTGGCTGGAGCCCCAACTTGTTGTTGTTTAGCAGTGTGGAATTGTTTTTCCTTTAGTGCTAGTTATGAGCTCTTTGTTCCTTTTCCTAAAGGTTTTAAGGAGATTTACAAATTAAAAAGGAGGAAGACTTTAGATACTTGAGGATACAATAGCAAATTACAACCTTTGGCACTAAACTGTTTCAACAGTTTAAGCTTGGGTACCTAGGCCATTTTTTCACTTTATTGAACAGCCCATGTTCTCAGGGCAGGTTTAATTTGGATGTCTCTGCTGCAGCGTGTGCTTTCTGCTTTCCCACGTTTAAGATGTTCATCTTACACCTTATGGAGATTGTTTATAATGTCAGTGTCATGGCTGGTGGCTTTCCCAGTAACCCACTTGAGATCCTTTTATTGTTCACCACCAATTGTCATAAAAGTTTATCGAAAAGGAAGGAGAGGAAGCTGGAACTAATGGCCATGTAAAGTTGTGGCTCATAATGCTTAGCTGGCATGACAAATACAAATTCTAAGCAAGGTGATTGGTTAGGGGGAGGGACACCTCCCACTGATGTTTTCCTGTAACTCTTTAAAAAAATATTTTTAAGCTGGGCCTGGTGGCTCACACCTGTAATCCTAGCACTCTGGGAAGCCCAGGCAGGTGGATTGCTTGGGCTTAGGAGTTTGAGATCAGCCTGAGCAAGAACAAGACCCTGTCTCTACTAAAAACAGGAAAGAAAACAAAAAAATCTAGCCAGGCATTGTGATGGACGCCTGTAATCCCAGTTACTGGGGAGGCTGAGGCAAGAGGATTGCACAGGCCCAAGTGTTTGAGGTTGGTATGAGTTATGATGCCACAGCACTGTACCCAGGGTGACAGAGTGAGACTCTGTCTCAAAATATACGTGTGTGTGTGTGTGTGTGTGTGTATTTAACTTTTTTGTGGCTTCATTACTGTTGAAAGTTTAAAACTCAGCTCCCAGACCTCCAGGCAGGTATGTTCTTCTTTGAGTGTTGCCTTCTCTGAGACTTTATCCACAGAAGGAGTATTTGAGTCGATGGCAAATACTGTTCACATGAGAGGTGTGTGTTTCTCAAAACCCGTGATTCCACAGTTAACTTGAAGGGGTAAGTGAAGGGGCCAGAGCTGTTCTTGCTCCTGCAATAACACACTTATCTTCAGACTTTAGTAAAATAAATGAATGGAGGTGGAGGACTGGGAAACACTCTTGAAAGAGGGAGTGCCCAACAATCTTTAAGCCAAGGTAAACAGTCCTTGTAACTGAAAAACAGACGTCCTGGAAGGAGAGAACCAGAGAAGTGGGTGTGAAGTATAACCAAGAAGTACCGTTTTCAGTGATACTAACTTCAGCTGGGTTGACCTGAGTCTTGACAAGAACTTCTCAGAGCAGTTCAGGGGACTTTGGTTGCTTGCACCAGCCTTTGCACTGGCCTATCGTGCCTATTGGTGGACCCAAACAGTTTTCTCCTAGGAGAGAAAAGGTAACTTTGTGATAGAGAAAGCAAACCAATAGGACATTTTGTAAAGTAGAAAGGAAGTCATTAGTAGCCTAGAGATGTGGCCTTGCAGGGGATCGGTGGAGTGACAGTGACAAAATGTCCCGAGTTCCTGTTTGTGGAAATGTGCATGTTTCTCTTTCTGACAGTCTTTTGTTGTAGTGGGGAAATGTTTTATTGTAATGGACACCTATGCACACGTTGCAGATTATGTGAAGTGTATGCTCCCCAATATACTCCACACATTAAAGAGATGGCTCACAGGGTATGCCTTAACCTAATAGTTTCTTTATGCCCATTCTGTGATGGTAGTTTTTTTTTTTTTTTTCTCCTAATTAGATCTGTTAGGTTCCAACAGAAAAAATCTTCTGTCTCTGGCCATAGTGAGTTAATGTGTGTAGATTAATACATGTAGCTTATCTCTGATGGCTTACATAAAGCTGTGGGTATCCTGTTCCCGTGTCTTCTCTTCTGCACTTTCTAAGGGACTCATCAGGTGTCCTGCACGTTCCATGTGCAGAATTTATGCAGAAATTCTCTAGAATTTTTCCAACTCAAAGATTCTTGGAGCAAGTTGCTTGTGGGGAAGGGACCTTACTTGTACAAAGGTGTCATCTAATTTCCTTCTCTGTAGTTTTAATTTTTGGCCATCTTATTTCCCATAACTAGCTCTGTGTGTTGGGGCCAAATATTGGGTCCACTGCCATCTTTTTAAGAATGCTGTTATAAAGGGAACCTACATTGACTAGCCTGGTTGGGAAATACAGAAAATAAACAATTATCCAAAATACCCTTGTTCTAAACACAACTAGTTTGATGTTTTCATGTATGTGCCAGTCTAGTATTCTTCTCGGTATATCCTTCTTTTTAACCACACATTTTGTATCGTGCTTCTTTCTGCTTAACGTTATATCAAATGCATTGTCTGTGTTGCTGTTCGTCTCTGTTACTGTAAATTAAGCTGAGTAATCTGGGTGTACCCAGTGTAATGTTCCTCTTCATTACCTTCTCCCTTTGCTTCTCAGTAATATACAAAAAGCAAGAAAGGAAAAAAAATAGTTAAGAGAAAATTCTGTGTAGTCTTAGTGGAATTTTATTTTCCTGAGTGCCTAGGTCTCCAAGCAGCTGGCTGTGATTGTGCCCTCTGCCTGTACTTGGCACCTCTGCATCCAGGCCAGTGGCATGAGGACTGTGGCTCTTGACTGTTCAGTCCCATGTACTTACTACCACAAGGACTATGTGGACTCCAGGAGCACTGAAACTCTATGACGTTAACGATTTGTAGATTTTGTACAAGTAGCCCACCAAATAGAGATGTTTTCATTCTTTTGCATTTTTTTTTTTTTTGCAGCATGTTATTGGATTGCAGATGTTTATTTAGTATGAAGAAAGGATATAATTAATTTCTAAATCGGAATTAGTATTAACTTCAAAATGAATTTGCAACCTTTATGCTTTGGTATGCCTTACACTCTTGTTATCAAGGACTTTATCTGAGGATTTAAAATAATTTTCTTCTTCTATAATTTGTAGATTAAAACCGGAGGCCTAAAAATTGTCCTACAAGGCCCATATAAAATTTGGAAACACTTGGATCATTAACAGGATGAAGTTTTAAGTTTGTTGAAATTCTATCAGGAAATCAGACTTTTTTTCTCATATTATTATTATCATTGACTTATATGCTGCTTCAGGTACTGGTTTCGTATTTAGAAGGTATTACGTAGCATCTGTTGGAACATTTCAGATTTGTTTGTGCAATCTGTATTTAAAAATATAAATGCTCACTCACAGCCATGTATGTGAGTGAGGGCCATTCAATTTTACACAAGAACTTTATAGCCACCTGTATATCTTATATAAATTTTAAATTCTCTTTGGATTATCCAAAGGAAGAGAAAAAATTTTGATTACCTCTTTAATATTAAATTATGTCTGAATTATAAATCTTTAAAAATATGTTTTGTGTACAATATATACCAATTAACATCTTCAGTCCAAAAAACACTGAACATTTACCCAGCTGCTTATTATTTGGAGAGAGTATCTGTTCAGAGTTCTTGAAGTGGAAGCATATAGCTAAGTGATGCACATGTGCAGTTTAGTCTACCAAATGCTTTTGACCAGCATACTGACTTTCAAGGAGCATGCTTTTCTACTGAAGAAGTAATTTGAAGGTAAAATCACATCAAATTGAATAATTTAGCCTTGGATACTTGTGGAATTTTAGTTAGATTATAGAATAACATTAAAGTCAGCATGGGTGTCATTTTTTAAATTTTAAAAGTGTAATAGATATTTATATGCTGTAGTAGTAGACAGAAATTCCACCCCTTCCATCACTAGCACCACTAAAATATGTATGCTGACATTGTGTCCCCAGATTAAATAAAGAGGTGTGGACAAGCTGACCACCGTTATGGACAAGGTTAGAAAAGGGACACTGGACCAGACACCTTTCTAAGCTTTGACCCATTGTAGGGCCGAAGCTCTAATTGTAACCAGTTTATACAGTTTAAAGGTGGGAATCAATAGATCATCTCCAATATTATACAATTGATCTTTAATCATATGATCTTTATTAGCAACCAAAGGTTTTTTTGAAAACCTTCTTAACAACGTGATTTCTCATGAAATGGATTTGTATCTTCCTTGTGCTAGGGTAGATAGGCTCTGTGAGCCGTGTAAGCTGCAGATGGAGGCGCATGTTTAAACAGTGGGCAAGTGTTTGTAGGTTGTCCTGAACTGTTTCCTTGCTTACAGAGCCCTGGCAGCTGGCCAGATGGCATGAGCAGAGAGGAGGAAAGCTTTGGTTTTGAGGGCCCTGGGTTTATTTCTGGCTGTTGGGACAGGAGACTGTGGGAGAAGGTGTAAATATAGTTTGAGGGAGGTCGCAGACTCGGAGGTTCTCGCCAGGGGTAAATGCTGGATGGATTTGTTTATAGATGAATTTCTTTATAGCTGCTTCCCACTTTTGCCTCTGGGAGTTGGTGCTTCCGAGGGCCGAACCGCTCAATGTCTGGATCTCACTTCAGTCGGGGATCTCCAGATTCTCCTTCAGTGCCCCAACCACGGCAAATTCTCTGTCCTTTTCATCTTGCCTGCCATGAAAGTTGGTTTCTTTCTCCCTCCTTTCTTCCTCCCTCTATCCCTTCTTTCCATTTTTTCTTCCTTCCTTCTTGGGGAAAAATAGGTAAATACTAGGAATACACACACACACACACACACACACACACACCCCCATTGCGGGGATGGAGTTGCAGAACCTGGGACTGTGTGGCCACGTGAGATCTGCACGTCCTTGTCTTTACTGTACGGAGACCAGGGCAGTTTCTGAGCCCTGTCTTCGTCTCTTAGTGGTTTGGTCACTGACTTCCCTTGAGGAGTCTGAATCCCTTTACCTTGTCTCCACTCATGTGGGTTCTGAAAGGCCCACGTTTAGCAGTTGCCCTCGGTCAATCCAGCAGCCGTGCACACACGTGCTCTGTGCTATTAGGTGCTTAGAGACGCTGTCCAGCCAGCCAACTACAGCTGCCTTCGTCACTGGGCATTTGTCTGCCTTCGGTGGTGGCACTGGTCTCCTTGCCAGCACCGGTTTCTGCTCCTGGGCCCTGTTGCTTGCTCCTTACTTAGAGCATCACTCGACTCTGGGGCATTTTACCTATCTGTACCACTAGCTCACATTGCTTTCGTTTGCCAAGGAGTGCCATGTACAGTCACAAGAATACCTGCCTGGTGGAAATAACTTCTCTGGAGAAATCTAGATGGTACATTCCTTAGGGAGAAACCATGTTTTATTAGTGGCCAAATTGTATACTAGTGAGAGTTCAGGCTCTGCGTGGTACATTAATTTGGCCAAACCTCTGTTCATGGTTACCATCTATAAAATGGAATGGTAATGGTATCCACTCATTTGGGTGGTTATGAAGCATAGTTAACTCATTCACGTAAAGCACTTAAATAGTGGCTTGTTTGTAGTGAGCACACAAAGTTACTGGTCATCTTTTTCTACCTCAGCATTGAACGCTGTGGCTTGTACCTGGTAGATGCTCATTAATGCTTTGAGTAAATATAAAATTCAGAAGTGATTTCTTCTTCTCTTCATAAAATAAGAGTAATACTAGGTTGCAACGAGGCATCATGGGCATGAAGACATTTACTCCTTGGTGGGGGGTGGGGAGCAGAATGCTCCAAATTCTATCTTAATAACATGTGCCTATGATTCATGAATCATAACCTAGCCCAGTCTGTGAGAAGTTTCACTAATATTTACTGGCTCCCAAGGTAATTTTGCAATGATGGAACAGCTTAATCAGGTTATTTGTTTCCAGGAAGTATGTTACTTAGGACATTTCAATCTCCAACATGCGCACTGGTATATTAAGGGGCCTCTGCCCTTTCTTTGTGGGTTTGCTGTGCATTTTAACTGGTGTTTGTTTTTAGAGTGGGAGATGGGCAGATAATGCTCTTTAATTGAATAGCCCCCTGAGCTGTGTCATTCCTCAGTGTCTGGCATGGGGCTGTGTGAGTAGCAGGTGTTCAGTAAATGTGTCTTAAATCAATGAGTGATCAATGGGACATTTTTCTTCACATTGGCTAGAAGGTGCTTATGAAGAGGTTTTGCTCATCATTTTCCTCCTAGGCAGATGGCTACCTAACACGTCTCTTTCTAGCTGTAAGGATATTGAATTTGAGGGCTGCTCTCAGAGTTATAGCTCATCTATAAGAGGAATAAATGGTCCAGAAAAGATAGTGGGGGAAAGGGTGCCACCACTCATCTTTGGTTTCTGGGCCATACCAGGATGAAGATCACTGCGTTAACACAGGAGGTAAGTCATTTCTTTTTATAAGTTAAGAAAGTAAATTTAAAAGTTTATGCTGATAATATTTCATTTGGCAAAGACTAAAGGACATATGTCCTCATGTCCACTTGTTGGAGACTGTGATCCTGAGGATAAGAGTTTTTGCTGTAGGACTTGACTATTGCAATTTGGAGATTTGAAGATGGTTTTTAAAAAGTGATCATACCCCGGGCGGCGCCTGTGGCTCAGTGAGTAGGGTGCCGGCCCCATATGCCGAGGGTGGCGGGTTCAAACCCAGCCCTGGCCAAACTGCAACAAAAAAATAGCCAGGCGTTGTGGCGGGCGCCTGTAGTCCCAGCTGCTCGGGAGGCTGAGGCAAGAGAATCGCGTAAGCCCAAGAATTAGAGGTTGCTGTGAGCCGTGTGACGCCACGGCACTCTACCCGAGGGCGGTACAGTGAGACTCTGTCTCTACAAAAAAAAAAAAAAAAAGTGGTCATACCTCAAGGATGACAAGAACATGAACCTGAAGCCCTTTGATCAGCATTTTCTGTTTATTTTTTCATTCTACAAATATTCAAAACAGGATTCATGTAACAGGATCACAACAATAGTAAGAGTCCTTTTCTTTATGGAGAAATTTAGAGCTCTAAACAAACATATAGAGCTAATTCTAATTAAAAAAAAATTGCTTTGTTTAAAAAAAAAAAAAAAATCCTTTCTGTTACCCCTTGTCATTTTTAGTAACTTCTCTTTTCCTTTTTCTTTCTAGGTCTCAGTATATTCCAGAACTTTTTTTTTTTAAACCATTAAATCATCCCCTGGTATCTAACTTTAACAGGAAAATAAATTTATTTCAATGTAAACAAGTATAGCATGGTTCTTGTGTGGCAAGATTATTTTCACGGGTCATTTGAAAGATCCATCACTTTATAAAAGGAATGAAAGTGTGTACAATTGCTTTCCCTCTTTCTTACATTTCTTCGCCCGGATGGAAGTGGTACATGAGATCTTATCCTCATGAAAGGAAAAACTGTTGTGGGACACACACTATAGCTCATCTGATTGTTTCTGCCATGGTTCCATACTCCGCCTGTGCGCAGAAATCAGGCACTAATTCAGTCCTGACAGTGTTGCAATCTGCAGACGGTATAGGAAGAAAGCACAGGGTGGGAATGTGCAGGCTCTTCTGAACGGAACACTGAACCATTTTCTTTCTCTTTTTTTTTTTTAGAGACAGAGTCTCACTTTATCACCCTCGGTAGAGTGCTGGGGTGTCACAACTCACAGCAACCTCCAACTTCTGGGCATAAGTGATTCTCTTGCCTCAGCCTCCTGAGTAGCTGGGACTACAGGCGCCCGCCACAACGCCCGGCTATTTTTTTGTTGCAGTTTTGCCAGGGTCGGGTTCAGCCCGCCACACTTGGTATATGGGGCTGGCGCCCTACCCACTGTGAACCATTTTCTTATGAAGGGTAGTATGTATTTAGGGGTGCAGGGGAGTCCAAATCCTAGTTAATTCCAGATGATTTACCATATTAAAAGTATATTCTCTCTTTCTCTCTCTCTCTTTTTTTTTTTCTTTTTGGTCATCCACCAAGTCCAGGGAAAAGTATATTCTCTTACTACACTTTGGGTGTTAGTAAATAAAAGGAGAGCTCCGTGTTGAATCCTTGCTTGACTGGGACCAGGAAGGCAGTAATAAAATTGGTCAGAGATTCTCTTTTTTTAATATAAGCAATTGCTTAGAAGGAAATGAATCTCTATAAAGATATCTTTTTTCTCTTTTATTTCTTTTTCTTTCTTTCTTTTTTTTTTTTTTTTTTGTTTTGAGACAGTCTCTCACTATGTCGCCCTGAGTAGAGTATTGTGGTGTCATAGCTCACAGCAACCTCCAACTCTTGGGCTTAAGCGATTCTTTTGCCTCAGCTTCCCAAGTAGCTGGGACTACAGGTACCCACCACAATGCATGGCTTTTTTGTTGTTATAGTTGTCATTGTTTAGCTGGCTCGGTCTGGGTTCAAACTTGCCAGCATCACTGTATGTGGCCGGCACCCTAAGCACAGAGCTACGAGTTCCGAGCCATCTGCAAGGATATCTTTTTGTAGGATCATATTAATCATCTCACCCATAGAATTAGTCTTAACTATCAAACTTCACTCATAAGGACTTACTAAAAGCAATGGTTGGGTTAAAAAAAAGCGAAAAGGTAGAAATTTAGTTGAAATATAGTGGCTGGATTTTGACCAAAGATGTTTCCTCTGTGGACTGTCTGGTAGAAGCAGCACCTGGCTAACAGATGCTTGTTAGGACTTTGCCTGACATGTGAATGGCGTCCCTCAGGGGCTTCTCTCTACTCCCTCTCCCCAGTCTCCCCAGCACCGGCTCCTCTTCCTTCCCTTCTGGCATTTGTGTACGTCAGTTAAGGGCTCCTCAGAGTGCCTGCCAGTCCACCCATGAGGTCCTACTGCTCCAACCTCCTCCATGACAGAGCTTGACTGTCTCAGGAGGAGTGTGGAGACCCTGAGATATCACCGAAGTCTGCGTGACAGCTTGACTGTCTCAGAAGGGACAGGAGACCCTGAGATTACACTGAAGTCTGCTTGTTCACCTGTTATTCTGCATAGCTGGGGCTCGCTCCTTGTCAGCTTCCTCTTTGGGGGCTCCAGGGGAATGGGACTCTGTGTGTGTGAGGGGTGCAGCGTGGGGCCCAGGTAATGTAGCTTCAGCTGGTCCCCTGGGAGCAGCTGCTGAGACCAGAGTTGTGATGTCCTGTCATCACTGCACTTTAACTCCTGAGGGTGACCTTGACAGAAGGCACATTCAGGAGCCTAATTTCATAAGCCTTAGGGACCTGCAAGCAGAGGGAGTTGGAAGCCCCTTGAGGGGCCAGGGCCTGTGGGTTTGAGCCCAAACTCTGTAGAGTTACAACCCGAAGGAAAAAGGAAAGACCCCAAGAACGTCCAGGAGACACTAAGACTGAGGGAAGAAATCCAGTGTGGTAAGAATTTTGCTTTGGGAGGTTAAAGAAGTTTGGTTGCTTTCAGAGTGAAAGTGGCATTCTATTTGTTAGCCAAAAAGACATCAGACTTTGAAAATGATTGAGGTCAGAGGAATCAGAGAATTGCTATGTGGGAAGGTTCTTGGAAGAGCACCTGTAGACCAGCCTCTTCCTGTGACAGGTGAAGGAACCTAGGCCCGCGGAACCTCCTCATGTGTTCATTGCTTTAAAAATCTCTACCGCTTCTGCTGTAATGGCATCTTGTCTTTTTCTGACCCAGAGAGGTAGAAGAGCTGCTGCTTGGCCACTCTGGAGGGACTCCTGGACCCATTGCTCTCCCTGTTCCAGGACTTTGTACCGGAACATGGAGCACAGTGGCTGGAGCAGGCAGGCTGGACTTTCCCCTCTGGACCCGCCTCCTTGCCCCTGTTGTCCCCCTCCACCCACCCCCCCTAGGAATCCAGAGCCCTCGCCTTGGTGGTGTGAAGCCACTGGAATGTGGCACTCTGACCCCTGGCAGTTGAGTGTCCTAGATGGACCTGGCCTGGGAAACAGGAAGGACTCAAGGGAGGAGGAAGGAGTGCCCCATGGCCTTGGGGTGGGATGGAGGGAAAGGAATGCTGGGCAGTGTGGCCCCTCCAGTAGCCACTCAGCTCCCACACAGGGGGGCTGGGCTGGGAGGTGGGAACAGGCAGGTTTCCTCAGACCAGGCCTGCACTGGTGGCCTCTGGCAGAGCTGGGCTCGGGAAGGCTAGCTGCCAGAGCAGCTGGGATGAGGAGGAAACGATGTGGTTGGCGTGAAGCAGGAAGAACAGACCAGAACGCAAAAGAAAACCTCAGTAGGAGATGAGGGTTTGGGTGAGGAGGAGGGGTATGTCTGGTACCGGATGGGTTAGACACATTCTCATTTTAGAAACCAAATAAATATATTAGAAGGTAGGAAAGACCCTGCTAAAGAAACTTCCATTCCGTTTTCATTTTAGAGTAAAAGGCAGACTCCATCTGGAGACCCCATTTCTTTTTAACATGCCCAGCCTTGACAAAGATGGCGTCATTGGGGTTAAGTGAAGGGGATGGGTGTGCATTCAGGTGTGAGGCTGATTGATACTTAACCTCTCTCTTGCTGGATTTTGTCATTGATGGACGCCCCCCACCCCCTCAACCAAGCTGGGGTCATTACTTCCCTCGAAGACCAGCCTCAGATTGGTGATGTTCCCACCAGCTCTCTGCTCCTCTCTAGAATAAGGGAACCTTGTATCCTCAACTTCCTCCTGGTTAAAGCCTTTTGCATAACCACATTGTAGAGCCAGGGCTTGGAACTGCTTCATGCAAACCCTTGTGGAACCAATAGCAGATCATGCTGTTTCCAAACTGCACATAATGGCAAGCCAGCTTTTCATTGGGGATGTTTAATATTAAATTCCATGCTCTTGGAAAAGGAATAGAAACTATAGTCAGAGTCTGTTTCTGAAACACCTCTTTAAGAGAACAGAAATCCTAACTGCTGCCATACCTGAAGGGATCGAGCTTTCTTTGCAACTGGACTCTCTGTGCTGTATAAAATTAACTCTTCCTGTGCCCAGAGTTACCTTGAATGATAATTAGCACTCCAGGCTCATACCGCATTCTGTCTGAAGCTAGGGTGCTAATATTCTTTCCCCACTTCTCATGGGACATTGTGTGAAATGCTGGGAATAGTGGCCCCAGTGCTAAATAGAAATGTCTTTGTTATTGCACTAATTCATTGAACCTGCAAACCCACACATGTGGTACCCCTTCCTCCACCTGACTGATGCCAGGGCCTCCAGGTGAGGCCCGCTGGGGAGTTGCACACAGTGCAGCTGAGCAGGCTGGGGTCTGCCTTCTTAAGGTGTCATCTTTGATCTGCCCTGAGAACACACCAATCTTCCATAAATTTGGACATTCACAGCTACTGAATTATTAAGGAATACTTTAAGTGCTTGTAAATATAGTAGAACTTCTGTAAATTGACCACCCAGGGACTGTAACAAACTAGTCAGCATACTGAGGTGGTTGACATAAGGACCGAGGCTACTGTACATGTGGGGCATGTCCAGGCTATGAAAATTGGGTCAGGTTAAGGAGGTGGTTAGTGTAAGGAGGTGGTCAGCTGCGGAGGCTCTGCCATACATAAATTTAAAGCTATGTATTCTTTTTTTTTTTTTTTTTTTTGAGACACAGCCTCAAGCTGTCACCCTGGGGAGAGTACCCCATGGCATCACAACTCACAGCAACCTCTAACTCCTGGGCTTAAGCGATTCTCTTGGTTCAGCCTCCCAGGTAGCTGGGACTACAGGCGCTCACCACGATGCCCAGCTATTTTTTGGTTCGACTTGTCATTGTTGTTTGGCAGGCCTGGGCTGAGTTCGAATCCACCAGCTCTGGTGTATGTGACTAAAGCTATGTATTCTAATCCATTGAAAGCTGGTGATTATTGTTACATAGGATATGGATTTGATCAGGGCATCTTTGGGAATTTTCTGAATTTGGTATTTTTATGTCCTAAAAACTATTAGTTCTTGAAATGTGTATTGAATGTAATAAAATAGTAATTAGATGTATCTCTATAAATTGTGTTTTATTATTTGAATAATTTTCTTACAACTTCTTTTACACTATTAAAAACCAACTTTAAGCCAGGCATAGTGGCTCAACACCTGTAATCCAAGCATTTGGGGAGGCTGAAGTAGAAGAATTGCTTGAGGCAAGGAGTTCAAGCCCAGCCTGGGCAACATGGCGAGACCTCATCTCTGAAAAAAAGTTTTTAGAAAATTAGCTGCGTTTGACGGTGTGCATCTGTAGCCCTAGCTACTTAGGAGGCTGAGGTGGGAGAATTGCTTGATCTTGGGAGTTTGAGGCTGTGGTGAGCTGTGATCATGCCGCTATCCTCCAACCTGGGTGAAAGAGGGAAGCCTCTCTTTAAAAAACAAAGCAACAACAAAAACAAAACCTCTGTAAAAACACCTTTAAATAGAATAACATTGCAGAATCATAATCCTGAGAAGTCCACCCACTTAAGTGGATATGAGAATACTTATTGTTGTAGCATGTGGGAAAAGGATTGAGTGATCCACACGTTTTATTTACATTTCCTTTTGGAAGCAAATTTTTTTCTTTATATGTCTGTGTTTATGCATGCATGTGTTTTAATATGAAATCTAGAAATACATAAATATTTTCTTTAACTTTGACACTATTTTAAACTATATGAAAGTTACCTGCTTCCTGGTCTCTAGAAAGTCTGAATTACTATAAAGTTTATTATTTTTTTTGCATCGCAGCCATTTCAAAATGATACTAGGTATTAAACAAGAATGTGTAAGTAGTGAAAAAATTAAACAAACTTGAATCTTATATAACTTACAGAATATTTTTTAAAGCTGCTGCTTTTTTTCCTACGTGGTATTATTAACAGCGAATGTTGACATCTTAGAGGAAGGAGTTGCCTGTTCAGGTTTACCGTTTGTTTATTCCGTGCGGCAGAGTGGGTATTGGGGCTCGCTGTGTAAAATCCACTCAGCTCACCATGGAGTAGTTATCAAAATGAAGGAGGCAGTTTCTGCCCTCAAGAAGCTCAGTAGTGCTTCAGGATAAGTGGAGTGTTGTGGGTGGGTGGAAGAGTATCGAAAATCAGACTTCTTGAAGAAAAGACTCAGCCAGTTTTGGAAGATCTTAGCAGCTGTCTAGGTGACTAAGAGAAAGAACATTCCTAAGAAGAGGAAATAGCATCAGCAAAGATGCATTGATGTGCAAATCCCAGAGTACTCAGGGAATTTATTGATCTAGTAAATGTGTTCGGAAGACCTACTGGGTGCCCAGCCCTACCAACCTGGAGCTCTTGGTAGAGAGACAGAATAAAATTAGTAAGGAAACCTTACAGCTTCCAGAGGAGCTGAGTGCTATGGAAAAAAATAAAGCTGAGACATGGTTCAGGGACCACAGAGGTGGTATCTGGTTTACAGTTTTAAATAGAATGGTCAGGCAGAGTCTCAAAGGGAGGTAGAGTTCAGTTGTAGATCCGAGGGGGTGTGGGAGTGAACCGTGCACAGACCTGGGGGAGGGTGTTCCAGGGAAGAGAACACAAGGGCCAAAGCCTCCAGGCTGCAGTGGCCTGGGCAGGGGAGGTGCTGGCTGCACAGTGGGAAGGAACGGGAAGGTCAGTTGGGGCCTGTCAAGGTCTCCTTGTTTAATAGGAAGGGTCAGACTTGACCCCACAGGCTGGAGAGACTGTCATACATTTCTAGGTGTGTTTTGTGTTGTCAGTACTGAGACCCCCAAACTGAGGACCAGTGACTTGGACATGGTATCTTTTAGGTTTTTTAGGGGCTAAGATACTACAAAAAGGAAATTCCAATTTTGTGAGAAATGCGAAAACATTTTTTTCAAACATGTTCTTAAGATTTTTCAGTCTTTTTGTGTTTTTGTTATGTTTCTTCGGTATATTTCACATGAACATTATGGATTAAACAACTGCTATGTAAATCATAGACCTCCCCAGATATTAGTATTCATTTCTTGACTCACCTTAAAGCAAGAGTCTTGGTTTTAATTGTCCTCTAATCTACATTTGCCGCTTTCTTAGGGTGAATTTCAGGGATGATGCCATCAAAATAATGTATCAGGGCCTGTGCTGAGCTTTTTGAATAGGCCACAGCTGACTCTCTGGTCCTCGCTTCTAATTTATAGCACTCTTGCCCACATAACCTGTAGTAGCCAGTATGGATCTTAATGATGTTTTAAGAAAAAAGATCTGGACACATACATCAAACTTTCTTTCATGTAAGATGAAACTGGTAACAGTAGGAAATGGAATTCTGTGTACATGGAAGTGTTCATTGAATATTGCTGGCAAATTGTGCTTCTTTACCGCGGCCAGATTCTTGGAGTGTATAGAACTAAATAAGAACAAATACAGAGATAAACGTGCTTCACCAAAAAAAAAAAAAAAAAGTATGTGTGTATCAAACATAAGGGCATTCAGGCAGGATATTTAGGGGAGCTGTTTCTTTCTAGAGCAGCACTAGAATTATTAATGGTAAGGATCAGTTATATAGTCATTGCAATTATACCACTCTTTTTTACATATCACCTTCCACTTGGTTAATCTTAAAGAATTCAGATAAATTTTTATGGTAAAGTTTATAGCAGTGCTCAAGTTGATTTGTAAAGACACTCCTTGCAAAACATGTGCTAACTGATTTCACGAAGTTATTACCCTGAAAAGATTCCTTAATGCTACTTATAGATCATTATACCTTTTAAAAATCATTATTTGCTCCTCAGGAGTATTGCTATATATAAAGGCATTGTTTGCCTTAACAAAGAAACCCTTGTTTCCTGGATGATGGAATAGTTGAGATCATTTTATATCGTTGTGTTTTCTGTTGTTCTGATGGTTCCAAAGGTGCTCCTGCAACTCTGTTTGTCTTGGCTACAGGTGTCACAGAGAGGCCTCTCTGCCTTTCCCTGTGGTTAGGTGACTGTCAGCAGTGAGTCTGCAGCCCTTACTCAGTGGACATGAATTTTACCAAAGTGAGATAGGAAAATTGGTGGTGGTCAGCTTATGTCTTATGGATTCACTTGAACTTTGAAATTTTGCCTTTGACCACCCCACTTCCCTGTTTCTTTGGTTCCTCACATCACCTGCCTGACACTAGTCTCTGTGGACTTGAGACACAAGTTACTGCTCTCCAATTTGAGCAGACACAGTTTCTCTCCTCAGTGAAATGGGTGAATCGACAGTGAGCACTTACTGCGATCTCTGGCACATAGGAATTACTCAGTGTGAGCTGTCATCAAAAGATGTGTCGCAGGGAGCAAAATGTGCTTTATTTTATTTATTTAATTTGTTTTTTGAGACAGTTTCAAGCTGTCACCCTGGGTAGAGTTCTGTGGTGTCACAGCTCACAGCAACCTCAAACTCTTGGGCTTAAGCAACTCTCTTGCCTCAGCCTCCCAAGTAGCTGGGACTACAGGTGTCCGCCACAACGCCCGGCTATTTTTTTTTTTTGTTGGGGGCCGGGTTTGAACCCGCTACCCTTGGTGTATGTGGCTGGTGCCCTGTTGACTGAGCTATGGGCACCACCCTGACGTGTGCTTTATTATCTGTGCTGTTTACCTTATATAATGAAAAAGTATAGCTTTTAAAAGTGCTTATCTTCAGAGCAGCATGTTTATTTGGTCATTCTTGTTTGAAGTTCCGGTCACATTTCTTTTCTCTGTGGTGCTTGGCACTTTTGAAGGAGTGCAATTCCCATACCTGGTCTTCTGGTTTGCTCTTGGTTATTTGACTAAATACATTTTAGTTTAGAACATACGTTAATATTTATAAAATGGTACTTTGCATTATTCATGTCTACAAGTAACTTTCTGGCAAGAAGCATTAACTTATGTCACGTTATCTAATTATTGTCATGATATACAGAAGTGGCAGAAAGGGAAGATAAAAGAGTTTATTATTTAGATTTTTATTTATTTATCTCACATAGTTGAGGCATATTCATTTGCTTGCTTGACATGTTATAAATATTGATATGTGGAAGTGCTGGTTAATACAATATTGAGGTTAAAAGAAAACTTGAGGGAGTATTAATATTTCACAGGTAGGAAGAAGAAGGTCCAAAGATGTTTCTCAGTTATTTCTAAATAATTGACTTTCTTCCCCTACCACCAAACTTAACTTTGCATTAAAAAGTTTGGCATTTAAAGATTCACGCTGCTTTGTTTATATTCAAGGCCTCTTCTCTTCTTCCCTACCTTCATTTATTTCTCCAGCAGGTATTTATTTTGCTGAACCTACTATTTGTAAAGCCCTATAATAGCTCAATGATGAAGAGTAAAACTAGGTCCTTGGTTTCCAAAATGCACTTTTCTGGTAGAGTGGATGAGATGAGCCATTTCATTATACTGCGGTAAATAGAATAATTTTAAGAGATATATAGATGTCCCATAGAGAAAAGAATACTTAGTTCAGTCCCTACAAAGTAGATGAAGGAAGTATTAAGGCTGAAGAGGAATTTTCAAAGCAGATGAAGACAAAAAGCTTTCTAGGCTGAGAGAAAAGCTTGTGGGAAGCCCTGGAGTTGTGTGTGCATCAACACAGTTCATACAGGGCTGTGGTCCCCAGACCCTCGGTGCCGACCAGTACTGGTCCACGGCAGTGAGTGGCAGGATGGAGCAAAGCTTCATCTGTATTTATAGCCGAGCTCTTTACTGCTCACATCACTGCCTGAGCTCCACATCCTGTCACACCAGTGGAGGCATTAGATTCTCATAGGAGCAAGAATCCTACTGACAACCAACTGCACATGCCAGGGATTTAGGCTGTGCTCTCCTCAGGAGAATCCAATGTCCCGTGTACCCTGTACCCCAAATTGGGAGGAGATTATTTTCCATAAAACTGATCCCTGGTGCCAGAAAGTTTGGGGACCGCTAATGTAGGGAATATGTCGCCCTTAACTATTGCTAGAGGAAGGAGGTGGTGGGGAGGAATAGAGGTCGAAGAAGTGGGCTGGGCCTGAATCTAAACGAGCGTGGCGTTCCATGCACGGACACACATGACTGTGTGTTGGACTTTATTTTGTAGAGTCCTGATTTGCGACTCCATCTCCTTTGATGGAGCTATTCTCATAACATTCCTCACTGGTGTTATTTACATTACAGCACCTCTGAAAAGGGATAAATAAAATGCTGTGAACCAGGGATGTAAGGGACAGTTAATGATCTGGCTTAACCCACAGGTGGCTTTTAGAGCATCTTGATGAAGAGACAAAATTGGAAATAATTAGGTGCTTCTCTAAGATAATTTTTCCTCAACCAAGATTTATTAATTCTTAAGTAGCCGTATGTTTGATAACTGAAAACTGATACTCTTTGAAGCCAGATAAACGTAGCATTATGTGTTTTAATGGACATTCGAGTTCAGAGACAGCTGTACTGCTTAATAATGGCATATATCTGAGTAGAAGACTGGTCCAGTGCTGCTTAGATGTGAGCCAGGGGAGAAGACTGAGATTTTCCTTTAAAACTGTTAAACAGATCTACTCTCAAAGCAGAGGAAACATAAGGGAGTTTAATCCTGTGCCACTGAAAGCGGCCAAACCATTTGTAGCTAGGAGATGGGCATTCAGACACCTGTCCTGATTCTTTTAAATAATTGCAGAAATGTAACCTTTTAATTTCTAAGTTTGAGTAACTTCCTTTAAAACCATGGATGCAAAAGAGAAACTTTAAAAGTATATTTATAAACCAAAGTGCCTGGCTGAGTTCACATGCTGTCTGTGACTGTTAATCATAAGCCATTTATGAGATGTTTTAATACTTTGAAGAACCAGTTTCTAGTTACCACCTCTGTTGCTTTTACTTTATCCATATTTATTATTTTCATTCTTCTGGTTTCTTTGGACTTGCTCTGTTGCTTTTTTTCCCACTATCTTCAATTGAATGGTTAGCTCATTTGTTTTGGGGGTTGTTTTCTTTTCAACCAGTTTCCCTTTAAACCCTGTCTTAACTGTGTCACATCCCAGTGTTGACGTGTGGTGCTTCCATTCTTCTTCGTTTCTAAAATTTACAAATAAAAAACTTATAGAAATTTTAAAAAGTTTTTGTTTTATTTTAAATTAAGATGACGGGTACATATATTTAGGTTACATTGTTCTCACTTCCAAAGTAAAGTTCAAGTTGTAGTAGAGCCCTTCATGAAATTTTTAAATATATGCAGAAGTAGAGACAGTTGTATAATAACAGAGAGCTTCAGTAACAAGTGGCTCACGCCTGTAATCCCAGCACTGTGGGAGGCCAAGATGGCGGATTTCCTGAGTTCATGAGTTCGAGACCAGCCTGAGCAAGACCAAGACTTGCCTTTAAAAACTAGCCCGGCATTGTGGCAGGTGCCTATATTCCCAGCTACTCAGGAGGCTGAGGCAAGAGAATTTGTTGAGCCCAAGGGTTTGAGGTTGCTGTGAGCTATGACACCGCGGCGCTCTACCAGGGACAACAAAGTGAGACTCTGTCTCCCAAAAAAAAAAAAAAAATCAGTTGTCAGCCCTGTTTTCATAAAATCAGGAAATTTTCTAAGGCCTCAGCTATTGAATCTTACAAGAATGGAGGTGCTAGAAAGTGGTATTTATTGTCTTCAGAGCTCCATTGGCTCACCTTCCTATGTATGCATTGTGACGCTGTTTGCAAAAGCTCAGACTGGTTTGATAACCGGAAACTATTCTAAATTTAAATTATGACCACCACAGGCATGTGATTCTCCAGCACTGTTTCCAATAAATTGTTAGCACTGTACAGTTTCAACAGAGATGCCTCACAGTCAAAGAAATGTGAGGGTAAAGTCTAAAGGAACCTCATGTATTATCTGTTTCCACCCACCCCCTTTTAATAAGCAGAAAATTGGAGTGTCAAGAGCTGAATGCCTTGTTCAGGATCCCCCTGTGAGCCCGTGACAGAGCTCAGGTGCTGGTCTTCTGGTCAGGGCCCTCTCATTACACCACCCCAGTTCTGGGCCATCTGTCTCCTACGCAGCTGAAGATAGGCCCCAGTTAGGGCAGAATTGTGAAGTGGAAGAGCTGCCTTCTGTGGCCCCAGCCTCTCCTGTGGTCATCTTTTCTTGTTTCCTGAGGCCCTCACTTCTAGAGACTCTGCTTGTCTTCTCTTCAGTGCCTCCCTGTTTCCCACTAGCTTTTTGGTATCAGAAAGGAAATTATCCTTCTGTTATTTAACCTTGTCGTTTGTTTTTCAGAAGTCCTGGGAATATTTTATTCACATCCTTGGTATGATTTTGATGAGAGTAGTGAAACATTAAGCTGTAAACTCCTTTCCTGGCATCTTAAGTCCTTTGCGCCTTGCTTGGTTTTGAGTGCATAATAGATCCCAATATCTGAGTAAGGAATGATGGAGAGATAGGATGGATGGATGGATGGATGGATGGATGGATGGATGGAGGACGGAAGGAATATTCTGTGGTTCCTTTCTGGTCCTCCTGTGTTATTTGTATTGCTGAGGTGTTTGATGACAAGTATAGCAGTGGACCGTATACTTATCATTAAATGTTTTGCTATAAGTTGATTCAGAAAATTGTATCCGTACTGCTGGCTTGTTAGTGAATTACTCACTTGGACATAACACACACCAATATTCTTATTGTTTGTTAAATATTTGGAAGTGTGGAGTAGTTCAAGAGTTAGTCTTCAACAAATAGTTGTGTGCATACTTTTTAGTATTTCCATTGTTTCAGAGACTCAGGCTTTGTCCACTCTGGTTTATAGTTACATACGCCTAACACAATTTCACTTTGTAGAAACGCCTGTAGAACAAATTTTTGTAACATGAATCATTTCCACTGATAACGTAAATTTGTCCTTTCTGTTTTGCACTGATTACAGTGCAGGGAAGAGAAGGAGAGAGAAGCACCAGCTTTGGGAACTTTGGCCGTAAGCTCGAAGCAGAGAGAATGAAAGCTGGCTGTATTAGATTCCTCCTGGAGCAGAACAGAGCGCCCGATAACAGCCAGCCAGGAGCTGGGGGAGTTTAGAGCAGCAATTTTACATTACACCGGAGTTTCTAGGCTGGCATGAAAAGAGATGCCGGTTTTAGCTATTTGCATCTTTCTGTAGCCACAGGGATATGTGAACAGCTGGAGAATTAATTTGATATATGTTCCCAGAAGCTTCTCCTCTGCCAACAGAATTCCATTACTGTGAGCTTCTGAGTGTGTACCATGAATTTCTTTCTTGCTTTTTAATATCTGTTCTAGCATATTTCTGGTGAGTGGATTGCCACATAACGGGGTGCAGCTATCTCTTAGTTTGGAGTAAACTCTATTAACCTAAGCAGATACAAGGCAGAAGAGGTAAGGCTCTGAATATACAAATGCCATCCACCTTGGGGAGGACAGAGATTGCAGGTTAACACACAGTACTTTGTCCAGTAAGTGCACTCCTACCTGAGGTGTCTCATTCCGGGTTAGTGGAATTTCAGACATCAGCAGGCAGCCGGAAGGATATGTGGAAGGCTAAAGAGGTGGAATCCAGGGCTACTCAGGTGTGTGTTCCCACCGCTGGCTCCTGTTGCTCCTGTGCACAGAGGGGCTGTGTTCCCTGGGCTGCTTTTGCACAGATCTGGAGTCTTAATGTGTGTCCATACAGCTCATAGGAACCTTCTTTCTTCAAGATCCTTTTCCCCAGTGTTACCTTTCCTACCCTCACGTTGGAAACTTCTTTCTAACTAGACTTTACATTGGACATCTTTTATATCAAATGTAGAAGAAAGGAATTTGGGGCATCAGCAAGAATATTGGAAGGTGTTTTATGAAGCAGAAAGACTAAGTCCAGGACAAAACTGAATGTGGTTATTGGAAGTACAGGTGATTTCTGCCTTGACAACACATTTGCTCTTAAAAACCAAGTATAGAGTGTCCCCAAAATCACCCCTAAAATTGCCATGCATAGGGAAAATGGGAAACTGTGGCTAAATGTACCTTTATGTACTCAAATCTCTGTGGATAAATGTGAGCAATAAATACCCGAATGAAAACACAGCCCAAGGAAACCACCCTGGCAGTGGCACATGTGTCCAGGCAGCCCAGCCTGCGAGGCCTACATATTCCGTAGCTTGTTCTACTGCCTTTCAGGATGTGGGGCTTGGAAGACACTCAACAGGAGACCAGCATCATCAGAATTAAACAGAAGATCCAGGAGTCGTTTTCTTCATCATGCTTTGCTTTTCTTTAAATACAGGGGAAAAGAGCTTTTTAGGTTTTTTCATCTGTACTTGCAACCTCTCCAGATAAATTAGTGTGATGGAAATTTCAGCCCCTAGAGCAGTCATTACTAAAGGGAGGAATCTAAACAAGATCACCAGCTTCTTTTTCAGATCTTTATATACTGCCAAGACTTTTCCTTTAATTGCCAGGAAACTTGCTCCTGATTTTTTCATAACATTAATGTGTTGGGAAAAATAAAAAATGAACCAACAAAACTTCTGCATTATGCTGATACCATTTTCCTCTTTACCAATTACTAAATTAGCTAAATCACATTAAAGAAACTTGCATTTTTATGGTGCAGTGGTGTTAGAAGAGGAACCCAGTGTTCTTTGTTATTTCTTGAACCTGGATCCTGTGCTGTCTTGACCCAGGGGTACCAGTGGGACCTGCCCTTTGGAACATCAGTTCTCCAAGTGTGGGCTGCAGACCTCTGGGCAGTGGCATATGGGGTCAAAACTATTTCCATGGTAATATTAAATTAATGAAAATTAATACTATTTCCATGGTAATATTAAATTTTCATTTGCTTTTTTTTTTCTCTGTGTCAACTTTGCTCTTTCTTTTTTTTCTCTGTGTCAACTTTTGCTTTGCAAAAACAATGGTGTATAAAACTACTGACATTATGAGTAGAGGCTGTGGCAACAAACTGCGCCGGTAATACATGGTATTCATTGCGATGCACTTGCAGTAAAGTAAATAATAAATTAAATAAGCAAACTAATACTCAGTTTCCCTTAACAATGCCCTTGGTTGAAGCTGTACAAGTCATTAATTTTATTAAATTTCAAACCTTGATTACACATCTTACTAGTGTTCTGTGGGATGATATGGGAAATACACGTAACATAATTCTGCATATTAAGATACAGTGGTTGTCTTGAAGAAAGGCATTATAGCGTTATATTTTGAGATGTCTTCTAAACATCTCAGTATAGATGTTGGGTTCGCGGTTAGATACACCTGACTCTTCACTGTAGTATTCAATATTGGACATATCTGAACATGTGTGAATTTGAATTCGCGAAATCATTAGATTTCTCTCATTTACAGTTAGTGAAAATAACTTATCTAATATCCTGATTTGATATATTTCAGAAGTTATAAACAGGAGTACATTTATAGAGGTACCTGATTTGTCCTGACTTTTCAAGAGAGGAAACTATATCTTGTCACAGTTAGAGTACCAGGAACAGAAAACTTATTTGATATAAATAGTTGAAGGCCAGTATCCCTGTTTTTAACTCTTTTATTTTTTGTCCCTGATCAGTCCAGTGAAATGCCAGGAACTGTGTCAGAGAATCAGAACCTTTATTCTTGGGCTGCTTCTATGGGATTTACTTAGGAAAAGAGAGATTTAAAAACAAAATTTGCCAAGTGCTGTCAGCAGCACTGTTGGGCTCAGATGTGCTCAGATTCGATTTCTGTAATGAAACCTCATTACGTTTTTGCTTTTAATCCTTGTTGATTTTCTGTTGAGTTATTTTAAACCACAATGTTCTGTAATAGAAATGCCATAAAAGCATTTGTCTCAGAAGCATGTTGTACTTGATCCTATGAACTGCTCGTTGCTACGGAAACTGTTTGCCAAGAAGAAAAATAAAGTATTGATTAGGAGGGGACAGAGAACTGGAAAGGGTTTACCCTGAAAAAAAGAAAAGCGTGTAAGACATTGTTGGCTCTGGAATCCAAAATGCTTCCTGATGGTACATGGTGACTGCAGCGTTTCCTGCGGGAGATGGCTGGCCTCACTGAGCCGACTCCAGGGGTGGCCTGTCCACTGCCAGGAAGACCCTGCTGAGAAAGAAGCAGAAAGCAGTTCAGGAGCCTGGATCCCCAAAGCCATTTAGCTCTGATTCCACGTGGGGGTGGGGACGGTCTTTCTGTGAGGACTGGAGAGAACCATCAGGCAGTGAAAACAAATTGGCTCACAGATGGGCTTCTTGGAAGGACTGTTGATACTGGCCAGGTGATAAGAGGTTGAAGTCTCAGGGCTGAACTGGGAAAGAGACTAATGATTGATGATGCTTAGTGAGAAATGTACCAGTATGTCCAAGTATTTCTTTGAAATGTGTGCATCATCCAGAGTTTTAATGGTAGCTTTTAAAATAAAATTTATATTGTTTAAACATGTTCTTTGTATTATCTTGAAGCATAATTTTCCTTGATTTATATATGTACACAAACTATATTTTTTAATAAGGCACTTTTTTGGTTTTAAAAAAAAGAGCACATACTTCTGCATTGAGCAGACCACTCTCGCCAAATACATGTGTGTACATACATACATTTGCTCAGATTTGATTTCTACAATCAAACCTTATTAGACTTTTGCTTTCAATCCTTATTTTCTACTAAATTATTTTAAGGTATAATGTTCTATAATAGGAAACTATAAAAGCCATTGTCTCAGAAGCATGCTGTACTTGATCTTTGAATCAGTGGTTGTTAGGGAATAACCATATATGTGGTTATCAGACAGTGTACTAAATGTTGGGGTTAAGAGAATTCCAAGTTGAGCAAGAAAGACCCAGCTCTCGCCTGTGAGAACTCTTTGTCTATTGGGGAAGTCTGACTTACATAAAACCACTATGGTGGGGGGGACGCAGCTCCAGGTGATGTTAGTGAGAAATAGAGGCTGGAACAGCTCAGTCTCGTAGGGGAGCTGGAGGAGACTTCTCAAAGAGGTAACATTTGAACTGGGTCTTGAAGGATGAATTGGAGTTGCAGAGGAGGAAGGAAAGGAGGTGTTCTGGGCAGATGATACCCCATGAGCAAAGCATGGAAGCAGTAATTACAGATTTGCAGTGAGAACCTCAGTGTGCTTAGAACATTAGGAGGTGAGAGGGATTGGTGGAAGATGAGTCTGCAGAAGTAGATACAAGCCATGTCCTGAAGAACCTCTTATTCAAGAGTAAGTTTGGACTTTTTCTTGTTGGCAAGACCAGACACTGAGCAGGGTTTTTGTTTGTTTTTGTTTTGGAGGAAGATGATTCTGGAGACAGAGTGAGGAATGAAGAAGGCCAAGAAAACAGAGACAGGGAGCCGGATGAGAGGACATTGTGATAGTTCAGGAGAGTGGTATCTTTAGGTTGTTCCAGTTGTAATGGAAGAAAGGGGTGTTTGTTGTGGAAAAATTTTGTGGTAGGATCAACTCAAATTTAGTGACATAACTGTACATACTTACAAAAACAGTAATAAATGTGTCCACTCAGAAATAGGAAGAAAAGAGAATTGTAGGTACGTTTTCAGTGGTTAAAATATTATCCAGTGTCTTATAAAATTTTTTAATTCCTGAGGTAGAACTATCGTGGAGTTACAAATTTACACATACAGTCAGGAAATTCCTTAATGGCAAATTTCACTGAGCTGTCATCCTACTGGCCTGTTAGCAGTTAAACACAGAGCTAAGAAAGCATTTAGGTGGGCCGTGCGTGTGGCTCAAAGGGGTAGGGCGCCAGCCCCATATGGTGGCGGGTTCAAACCCAGCTCCTGCCAAAAACTGCAAAACAAAAAAAGAAAGAATATTGAGGTGCACACTTTGTTATATGTGTAACTGAAGATAGGTATTCCCTTTTCCCTCGTGTTGAATTGTTTTCACGGGGTACTCTTTACTGGTTTCCCTTTGAGAGTACTTGAGCCATTTCACTGTTGCCTCGATTATATGACTGCACCTTCGTGTGTGTGTGTGTGTGTGTGTGTGTATTATATATAGGCTGTTTCTAAGGACCAAATACAGGCTCAATAGGAAAACAAACTTTACAGCACAAGTTGTATTTTGTTTAACCTTTCAGTTCAAAAGGTAATAGTTTTATTAAGAGTTGAGGCTTTGATTCGATCAGTGAGGCTGAGATCTCCTGAAATGAAACAGGAGTCTTTCTGTTCTCCTTTTCTAAAGAATCACCCTGAAGCTCTTTATATTGTAAATGATTTTCTTCTAAGGACACCTTGACACAAAAATTAATTATTTCCTTGAGGGAGACCAGACTTTTGGTAATTCACACACTGAGTGAGGACACCAGAAGTAAAAGTTGGCCCTGTAAAACTCAGGGGCCGTATGTTTACACTGTCTGCTGTGAAAACCATTCTTAAGACGGCCTTTATACCTGTCTTGGTTTGAACAACACATTTAAGGTGTCTTAAATTCAAGCACTTTCAAAAATTCTCTTCAGATACAGTTATCAGGAACATGTTTACGATTTAACAGTCAGTACCCAATTCAGGTGGATAAAGTATCTGTTAAAGATAATGTTAAGAGAGAGAGGAAAAGCCATATAATGCAAGAAGGATTCTTAAAAGAGGTTTTTGAATTATGAGGAGTATTATTAAGAATGAGCCTGCCAGTAGTTCTGTCATATTTGTTGAATTCTTTTGGAGCTGGGTCCTATGAAAGCTGCTCTTAAATTTTACTTTATTTTAGTCTACTCTGGTTCATGTCCAGGGCCTGACTTGGTCTCAGCCTCTCACTAGGCTGTGGCCCTTAGTTTTGTCATTCCTAGCTTTGGCTAAGCTGTGGGAGACTCTGTCAATCTGTCCTGAAAAGCACTGGAAAGGATCTCTTCCTCTCTGGTTCTTGACTCTTTTGATGGTGTCTGATTTTTGATGTTTGTTAGCTGACCTGATGTATTAAGTTGGAGAGCTGTTTTAAACCTAAAGTTGGGGCCAGTTGTGGTGGCTCACACCTGTAATCCCAACACTTTGGGAGGCTGAGGTGTGTGGATTGCTTGAGCTCACAGATTCCAGACTAGCCTGAGCTACAGTGAGACCCCCCTCTCTAAAAATAGCCAGGCGTTGTCATGGGTGCCTGTAGTCCCAGCTACTTGGGAGGCTGAAACAAGAGAATCACTTGAGCCCAAGAGTTTGAGGTTGCTGTGAGCTATGGTGCCATGACACTCTACCAAGGGCAACAAAATGAGACTCTGTCTCAAAAACCCTGAAGTTGATCTCTACTGATAGAGTAAAAAATTAGCTTTCTGGGGAATAATTTTATAGAGTGATAAATGTGATTGCTGTAATTTTATTGAACATAGAAAAATCCAGGGATCTTTGTTTAATATTAAAAATTTTAAATGTATTATCTCAGTTGTAATAACACATAAACAGTGGTTTTAATCACATCACAAACATTCGTATATATGTAGCTGTTTAATGTCTACATGTATGGCTGTATTTCAATCTTCTCAGTCATGAGGAGGAGACTGGGTTTCATTCATTTGTAAAACTTCAGCCAAACTGCCATTCACAAATTGAGGTATCGATATTACTTGTTAACTTTGAAGTCCCCATGCATTTTTGCTCTGAAATAGGCCTTCGATTGAAGGAAGTTGCGAGGAAACATCTGATTGTTGTTTTACAGATGAGAACTGGGATGATGACCAACTACTTGGCTTTGAACCATGCAATGAAAACCTTATTTCTGGCTGCAATATAATCAATGGAAAATGTGAATGTGACACCATTCGAACCTGCAACAATCCCTTTGAATTTCCAAGGAAGGATATGTGCCTTTCAGCTTTAAAGAGGATTGAAGGTAAGCATTGATTTTTGTTAGCTATCCAGCCATGAGCCTTAGCATTGTGTAACTCTGGACAACAATAGTATTTGAACTTGAAAAGGCAAAGACATGCTTGTAGATATTGGCAGCTCTTATAATCCAATGGAAAATGTATAAAGTTGACCAGGTGCTGATACGTAGCTGTGCGTGTCTCCCAGGAGCCGTGGAAGGGCAGTGCTGTGGTCGTGTGAGTAGGGTACTTCGTGTCAACCTGCCTGGGGCATCCTTGCATGATGAATGATTTCATGAGTGGTGAGCTTGAAATCAGTATCTGTTGTCACCAAGTGCATTCTGCTTGATTTACCTAAGGATGGTGTTCCGGGAGGAGAGCCTGCTAATTAGAAATTCAGCTCATCTGGCTAGAAAGGGTATTTCTTTAGAAGAGGAAGGAGAATTGTGCAGTGATGATGGAAGATTTTTGACTGATTTTGCTGGCGGGGCAGAGGGTGGGGCAAGAATCCCATAGCGTATGCATGGATCATTAGGCATTTCATCTCTGAAGAGATGTCAAGAATTAAAGTAACAAGAAAATTACATTAACACGGCCCATAATTTTTGTACCTTCATGCATACAACCTAGAAAAAAGATTAAGAACTTGAAATATGATTTATAATCATAGTAATCCTGAGTGGAGTACACAGTGCTATGGCTCACAACTAAATTGACGTGAGGTAAGGCCTAACCTGGGTCTTATCCCTGCCCCTGACCAGGATTAAACTCCTTCTTAGCCTCACTTTCCTCTTGGGGGGAGAGAAAGAGTGGGGAGTGAGATAGTTTTAAAAATACCTTTTATCTCTACGAGGATATCATTATAAGATGGAAAGATTGATAATATAGTTTAGAGTACCAAAGATTCCCAAGGTCCAGAAATAAAGCTTTATAAGGGCAGTAGAACAAGGGTGAAGTTTCTGAAATGGATTATATTTCCAAGTTACAGTAAGCAGTAATGAAGAAGAAATTTACAGTAACCTATGAAATAACATTTTTCTTTGTATTTACCACTGCTGCTGACTCAAAAGAGAATGGAGTGGAAAACAGTGGAGATAAAAATATAGAACTGCAAAGGATCTTAGGTAACATTGAATCCAGTCCTTGAATTCTGAGCACTGGGAAACGGTCCTTCTACACAATTGATGAGTAATAGGCCCAGGACTAACCAGGCCAAGTATTCTTCCAGCCACATCAGGACTTTAGACAATACCGTCAGTTACACAACTTACTTCAGTTGTCTGCTTGGCCCTTTGCTCCTCAGCCTCATTGTCCGTCACCAAAAAGTATTTTGCAAACTTCAGAATTGAAATAAAGACTTAGAGATACAGATGATGTGGTCCCATGTCTATTGAATACATTGACTGCCACACTAGAAAAAATTTCCCTTAGGGCCATGGTAGGTCATGATAGGTCAAGAGACTTGTGAGTTCTATATGCTTCACAAGGCCCCAGGCACCAAACTAACAAAAATTAAATTCAACTCTTACAGCATTTAATGTGTTAAACAGTTAAATTTGCTAATTTGGTTACTCATACATATTTTAAATCACATTTTATTAAATATTACAGCAATTTAAAATGGTTACCTTTTGCTGTTCTTCATATTCAGTGTTTCATTCATACATTTCAATTGCCTCATCCTTGGGGTTACTGTCTCCGCTAGGCCCCTTCCAGGCCATGTAATGCCCTCCCCGAGCACACCCGTTCTTGTTCTCTGGCGTCCGAGTTGTGTGGGGTATAGCAGATTTTGAATGATGCTACCCATAGTTAGTGTTGTCCCTAAACCCAGTGTCTATTCACATAAAATTAGGACTATTGGGTTTTTAATTAGGTAGGTTTGTATTTATTATCTTTGCAATGTGCAGATAAACTTTATTGATTTTTTTGTTTGTTTGTTTTATATATATATATATATATATATATAAAGTGGTTCTAAAAAGGCTGTCTGTGAGATTCAGCACTTCAAATTTTGAGGTCATTCTCACAGGAATAATTATAGCATCTGATTATATTTCTTTACCTTTTATTTTTAAACTTGTTCTATCAGATGGCCTCTGTGTAATACAAATGTGGAATCAGTGGAGTTCACTAAAGGTTAACATTTTCTACAAAATAGTGCTTTATTATGCAAAATAAAGCACCCCGCAGTATATGAGATACTATACGTTGGGATTAGGGGTTTTCCATTTTTCTGAGAAACAATTTAGAAGGCAAAGCCCACTTATAATTGGATGTATATGAAAGAATTATTGATGGAACTGTACTTATAAATAAATCTTTAATAGTGATGAGGACTTGGAATGTGAGAGGCGCTTGGAGCCAAGAAAGTCTGGGGTGGCATTCTATGATCGGGTGTCATAGAGGGTAGGGTCTGAACCACGTAGAATTGGGATGATGATGGATTGCAGGAGTGAGAACCACATGGACAAAGAATAAAATATGGAAGTGAGAGTTCGCGTAACTTATATCTAAGACAGTTCAGGAACAGGTCTGAAAAAGCAGGGTTTTATGTTGATGAGCCGGGGAGGTGAGAAGGTTACCAAATAGTGAAATATCTTTAACATGGTGTAGGGAGCTTAAGCCCAGTAATGTGGGCTGTCAGAAGTCATGCAGGTTTGTGGGCGGAGAGAAGCAAAGAGAAGATGATAAAGTTAGCATTAAGCAAACGGGGCGAGTGGTGGGACAGAAAATGGATTAGCAAAGGGGGATTCTGCAGTCAGGAGGCTCCTCGGGAAGCTCTAATTTAAATGTGCTGTGAAAACTGGAGTAGAGTGGTGGCAGGGAAACGGCATGGAGATGGATACACCCCTGCTGACAGATGGGGGAGAGAGGAAAACTCACCAAGGTGATTTCTAGGATTTCTAATCTAAAACAGAATGATAGTGCAAGTCATGGAAGAGGGGGGGATGTACGGTCAAGAGTGACTTCAAAAAATACGGGAGCTATTATAGCATGCTTGAATGAGGACAGGAATGATGTAGCAAAGAGGAAGAAGACGGTAATACATAGAAGAAAGGCAGGTGCAGGAGCAAAGTCTTTGAGGAGCCACCTTGTTTCTGTTTCTCAGAAGAGTCTAAAACAAGGTCATCTTCTGATTGAGGAAGAAGAAGGGGGTGGAAAATTGAAGAGGGAGAGAAAAACGTAACTACACACCTCAAGGGTAAGGACGAGTGAATTAACCGGGGAGGTGGTCGTGTCTTGGTGTTGACAGCTAATTTGAGGCTCATGGTTACGTTTGAAGAGAGGCCGGCCAGCAGAGCTCCATGTTTTTCTCTATTTCTGATGCAGGTGCGGGGTGGGTTGAGAAGTAGCCAGGGTTGGGAGTTTTTCTGAGGAAAGAGGGGCTCGGGGATGGATGGTTATACAAGAGAATGTTTATGGTGATCAATCATGTGATCCGTGCTGGGAAGCAGACAGAAACCGTGAATGATGTGGTCAGTGGATGGGGGGTCCTGGTGGGATTGAAAAGTTATTGGGGCCGAGGGAGGGATAGTTAAGGAAGCAAGGAGGAATTTGTAGAAAGAATACTCGATGACAAGATTAGTATTGGTTGGGATGAGGGCTGAGAATGACCTGGGATGAGGTGGTGGACGGAGGAGGAGGGAAGAGCAAGATGGCTGGAGCGGGAGGTCAGCCCCCTAGGCCAGGATGGAGTGCCCCTGTAGATGCATCAGATGCCGAGAAGGAACAGTAGTCGGGCACGGGGGAGACATTTGAGACATGAGTTGTGCAGATCAATGCAACACCTACGTGTAGCTGCCAATGTGTGGTATAATGATTGTGTCTGTTTCCAGTGAGCAAGGTTTCATTTTTTGAAGGAGAAGGGGAAGAATAATCTGAAAGTGGCAGTGAAAACAGAAAGAACCCCTCCCCCACTCCCAGGATCTCTGGAATATGGGTGATAAAGCCGTGACGTGTGTGCAAGTGAGAGGACTTCCAGGGGAAACGCGTAGCCAGGGCCTGCCCAGGTTTCAGTTAGAGCAAGAAAGCGAAAAGAAGATCCAGACTGGAGAATGAGGGTCGAGGGGATTTCATTAATGACAGACTAGACACAGAAAAGGATTTGGGAAGGAGGATTGTGTAGGGCATGGGTGATACTGCAAAGCCAAATATGCCTAAGAGTCCAGTGATGATGACTGAACTGGTAAATTCAGACTTGCTGCTGGTGGTCTCTTATGGGAAGGTGAATAGTTAGTTGTAATTAAAGCCTTCTTTTGGAGACTGTTCCTTTGGGTGGTTTGCACTATTAACGAGCAGTGTTGGGTACAGGGCAAAAAGAATAGTATTGTTGGCAGAACATAATGAGAAAACACATGTCTCCGTTTCTGTGTTTGGGGGGATAATGCTGAAAATGAATTCCAAACATAGCTGTAACATTTTTAAAAATGTGTGGAAGTCATTGGAGGGTATTTGAATATTTATAGATTTATGAAGAGTACTGGCAATTTCTAGGCCTTGGAAAAGTTCCTGTGTATTTCTTACATTTGTTTAAAAGGAAAGGAGTTCGTCTGGATTTTACTCATTCTTTTCTTTCTTAAAATGTACAGACATATCACTGTAAAATCAGTTTGTCAAAAGTTTAGAGGAAATAGGATAACTGGACAGCAGTCAGCTGTAGCTTTGTGCAGAATCGTTTGTCAGAGTAGTCTGTATTTTGCAAAGAAGAAATCTGATGAACGGACTGACCTGCAAGTCCTCTCACTTTGACCATGGTCTTAAGAAAGCCAGATACCACAAAAGGGAAATTGCTGCCCGGTGGGTCAAAGGAGGGAACCAAACCAACAAAAACAGCACCAGCCTCAACAGCTGCACAAGGGGATTCTGAGGGGCTGCTCTGGCTTGGTAATCACAGTGAAAGTCTACAGTTAAAGATTTCCATGCGTTTCCGTGATGCAGTGAATAACATTGGACTTTTAAGTTTGCATATAATTCCAAGTTTGGGTACATGGCTTTTAAAAAGTCATTGTAATTCAGAGTGGTTATCATAAATTCAAGAAGTAATCAGAAATATAAAACCATGCCACATTCTGTGAAGAATATAAAACACTGGAAAACAGTCATCTATTCATTTTATCCAGCAAGTATTTATTAAGTGCCAAATGTGTACAAGGCACTGTTGTGGTTGCTGAGGATACAGCTCTCTTAGAGTTTATATTCAGGGTGGAAGAGTGACAAATACATAACTCAACAAGAAAGTATCATATAATAATGATAAAAGCCGTGAAGAAGAATAATCAGGGTGCTACCATAGAGGATCACTGGGGAAATTGCTGTAGGTAGGGATGTCAGGGACCTGTTTCGGGAAGGCAGGGTATTTGGTCTGAAAGCTGATTGCACAAAGGAGTCAGCCTCATGACGATCAGAGGAGAGAGAATTCCTTACAGAGGGGATGGCAAAAGCTCTGAGGAAAGCACAAGCTTGGCATGTGGGGAAAATAACGAGAAAAAGCAAGAAGGGACAGTGTGGCCCGAATGTAGGAAGAAAGTGGGAGAGGGGAGTCAGGGCCAGACCCCTTGAGGCCATGGAGATTCCTCTGAGGTGTGTGGATGTTGTGGTGAGTACAGAGGAAAGCTGTGCAGGGACTGTGGGCAAAGATGTAACGTAACTTGATTTGTCTTTTAAAAGATTGATATGGTGGAGAAGAGAGCAGTTTTAGGCAGGGAGATGGAAGAATGGAAACAGTGACTTATACCTGATGCTGAAGATGAAGAGAAATGGGGGGATGTGAACAGCATTTGGAAATAACAGGGCATGTCAGTTTGGGTGGGGAGGAAAAGAGAAATTGAGGAATACTCATAGATTTTAGAATTAAGCAAATCATAGCATCCTTTACTAGGTAGAAGGGCAGATTTAGGGAGGACTTGAAAGTTTCCTTTTGTGGTTCACATAGAGCTATTTGTCACTTAATACTTGTGATATAATTGACTAACTCATTAAGTAGCGTGCACCCAGGCAGAGCTCCCGGGTAAGTGTACTGAGAACTACAGAGATGTGTCCCTGAGGAAAGTCCGATCTTTCCACAAAGAGGTATAACCTAGTTGGAATATGATACAGAACAATAAACATAACCCAATTCACACTGATTTTTCACCAGGCAGAGAAAATACTTTTTAGCCCTTGTCATATCATGCACCACGTGTAGATTATGTGCAACTTGTTCTTCTTTGGAGCTTGGGAGGTAATTCTACCAAAGGAGGAAGATACTTGGGGCTTTAGAAATTCCTTCTTTGTTTAAGTGAAAAGCACTTAAGAGTATTAAATGGTTTATAACTTTTGGCTGTCTTGAATTATTTTTCCCTAAGATATTTTAGAGAAGAGATAGGCAGTCAAAAGTTGGCATGTGATAGTATATATTGTTGTCTTATATTGAGTAGACAAATAAGAGCTGCTTTGCATTCATACATGGATAAATCAAGCAAGGCTTTGTGGAGGAACTGGGAATTGAGCCCAAGTTTGAGAAATATGTTGGGTGGTTCAGCAGAGGGGAAGGAAAGTTTCAGAGCAGCCTTGGACAAAAAAGAGAGGATGGCCAGAGGATACAGAGGAAATCAAGGTGGTCAGGTCAGGAGCTTTAGTGGCTGATTGACTTTAGGAGATAAGGAAGAGGAAGACTCCCAGATTTGGGGGTGGGGGTATAAGTGTCAAGATGTTTGCTGGGGAGTGGTCCGGATAGATGTCTGGGGGCTGATAAATAATGCTGTCATTTACAGAATGTGGACTGCAAGGAGAGCACCTTTGTGGGAGGTTAGATGAGGTGGATAGCGAGTTTGTTTTGTTATGATTGAGGTATCTATGGAGAATCAAGGGGAAGATGAGAGTTATGGGTCTGAACTGGAGATAAAGGGTCTGTGAGTCATCTGCCCCGGAAGAGTGTGATGTCTTTCATGACTTTTGAGTGTATAAGTGATGTGGGGAGCGTGAGCATTTTTAGGAAGATTAATGTGACAGTAATGGGCATAAGAGAGGGGAAAAAAGTGACTGGCAATGTTAACACACCAAAAATGAGATAAAAGGACCTGTGAGGTGGGTGGTGCAGAGTGCTGACACCTCTGTGAGCAATGAGGACAAAGTCCAGGGCCTGATGCTGGGGGCCAACTGAGAGTTAGCTTGAAACACAGTTGGTGGCACCCGTGATACTGGGAAGCATAAAACAGAATATATGGAAAAATAAATATCCAGTGCACTCCATACTAATATGAAATCAATATCTTACCTAATGTGCACATTGTGAGGGCATGTAACATGCTCCCTGGGTGAGGGGCTCCTCTACAAATGGCATTTTACCCTGGAAGTGAGAACAGTGTAACCTAAAATTTGTACCCTCATATTAATTTGAAAAAATGAAAAAAGTACTCAAAAAATACCCCCAGAATATATGATTTTGGTTAATTGCTAACTGATTGAATCCATTTGTGCTCCCTTATTCAAAAAAGCCTTTGAAAGTATTTGAGTACAGTAGACCTGGTCAGATCCACACTTGGCATTAGAATGAGTTCAGAGTAGGAGCAGCAAGATGATGATGTAGTGAGAAAAGAGAGCTCGGTGGCTCACACCTGCCATCCCAGCACTCGGGGAGGCTGATGTGGGTGGCTCGCTTGAGCTCAGGGTTCGAGACCAGTCTGAGCTAGAGTGAGACCCCATCCCTAAAAATACCTGGGCATTGTGGTCGGTGCCTATAATCCCAGCTACTTGGGAGGCTGAGCCAAGAGGATCACTTGAGCCCAAGGGTTTGAGGGTGATGTGAGCTGTAACTTCATAGCACTCTACTGAAGGTGACAAAGTGAGACACTGTCTCAAAAAGAAAAGTAAAAAAGAAGTAGGATTATAGTCACAGACTTTCAGTCGAGCAGAATCTCCTCGGCGTTCTTCAGAGCTGGCTTCTAGGCCTGCCCTCAGCTGAGAGCTGCTTTGCTGCTTCCTTCACGCTTTCGTCCCGAGAGCACTGAGCAGGCGCCACCTGCGCTGCACCTCAGGCTCTCCAGTGTGACTTTGGTTTGCATTTAGCTGAAGGACCATTTTGAAAATGGTCTAAACTGTATCACTTTGATTCATAGAACTTTTTCCCCAGGAGTACTTTCTGTTAATTTTTTAAAATGTACCTATGAGGGGAAATGGTCACAGAAAACACCCAAGCAAATGCAACCCAAAGGGAGCTGGGCTTATGAATTAACATTTGTGCCACCTTTGAGATCGTGCAACAGAATTTTCTCTTAGTATTTTTACCACTGGAAGTGCTATATGGAGACACTTTTAGCTGTAGCAAGAAGTCTGCTGCCATTCTTTAAGTACGGGGAAGACAGAGTTCCCAGCTCTGCCCCTCTGACAGTCCCGGGGTCCTCAGGGAGGCCCGCATGTTGTGCCTGGAGGGTTTCTCAGTGCCCCTTTGAGCAGGACCGATGATCACACGTAGATTTTGATCAATTAGGAGAGGACTGAGGCAAGAGAATCTGCATTTCCAACAAGCCTCCGGAGAAGCCGCTACTGCCATTTTTTTCACCACGCTTTGAGTAGCAAAGTCATGGTTGATGTGAATTCACTTCCCTACACAGAGAAATGGATTTGTTGTGCTGGTATGAGAGAACACCATAATTTTAAGCAATCACTGGGCCTAATTTTGATTTTTACCACATCTTCCATTGTTTTTAAGAACAAAGCATATGTTATACATTATTTTAACTTCACATGTTAATACATAGAAATGGTTTCATTATGTGATTTTAAAAAATTTTCCAAGTAACTAGTATAAGAAATTGAAAATGCTGTGGAGACATTTCCCATTGCATATATATGACCCACGTGGTCAGGGACAGAACAAATCCTGAGAGTTGGAGGCTGAGGAAATTACTCATTTTTAATAGAGTTGATACCTCATATAAGTTTACTCATTTGATCTGCGCTACACTTTATGAGTATATCTAAAATATTATGTCTGTGGATTTTTTTTCAATTATATTGATCTCCTGCATAGTATTTAAATGTCATTATCACTCAATTTTTCTAATAGAGTATTGACTGGAGTCAAAATTACCCAGTATACTTATTGATTCACAGGATCAGATACACTGAGAGTTAAGTTATGTGTTCTCCAACAATATAATTGCTGTATACTATAAGGCTGTGACGTAGCAGAATTAAACTTAGAAGGCTGTACTTACAATTATCACTATTGTTAATTATTCTTTTGAAGGGAGGATGGAAATGGGCTGGTTCAGTACACTTTATGAGGTTTATAAAGTTTAGAGGAAAATATACCAGCGAACACCAGGTATTTCTAAATTGCCATTAATATGTGTTCTTAACCACTCCAAACCCCCTTAAAACATAAACTCTGTTTCTTATCTATTCTGAAGCAAATCAGTCTGTGTTTTAGGAACCATGCCTTCTCTGCTTTAGGACTTCCGTGTGTAAAAATTCTGAAGTTTTAATTTAGTCAGGTACCTCATTAAAATTACTCATCTTCTATTTTCCTTTAGCTAGTTATATCTGAAAGCATGTAAACTGTTTAACAATTTTTTTTAGAGGAATCCAGTTAACATTGCTTATCAAGTTTGGAGCTACTAACTCTTCCCTCGAGCAAATGAAAAGGCCACTTAACCTCCCCTTCCACTTGGGTCAGGAATCTCTTGTCATCAAGGTCCCAGCTGATTTTTCCTTTAGCTGCCCAGGTGTCATTAGTGATACCTGTATAATTAAGGCAGTTAGGCCATTACACAACTTTAAATCTGTGTTGCTGATCCACTGTCTTTGTAAACAATTGCATATTGATAACATAGTCTGTCTTTCCTTTTTTGGAGCATACGTACATATACACACATATTTGTGTGTGTATCTATAAAGTGACTTTAAATATACATGTTTCATTTTCATAAAGTTCCTTATTTTTGAAAGTAGTATACTTTTTATTTAGGTTGACAAGGAAATCAGTGTTTTAAACTTTTATGTCATAGGTACACATTTTTTGGAGACTTGTCCTTAAAAACATGTTTTAAATCATTGTTGTTTTGATGTCTTGATAACTGGTACCAGGAAAATAAAAAGGGCTACCAAAAGGCGGAAACCAGTTTCAAATATCTGGGAAATAAAAACAGGAAACTCAAGGAACTTGGCCTTAGACCAGTTGGAGAGGAGCAGTTGGTTGAATAATTATACCTGTAGTTTAATGTTGGAAGTCATACAGTGACCTTCTGGTTGTTGTGATTTCTTGTGCCCAGGCAAAAAAGAGTCATAATTAAATATTTTATATCCAGTTACTAAGAGGAGTGGATGGAAGCATAAGAAGCCTTCTATTCAGCCATAGAGGGTTACAAAAAGGATTGGCATAAAACCCAGGTTTTCAAGTTGACATTTAGAGTCATGCTTTCTGTAGTCCTTTGTAAATAGTATGTACCGTTCTGTATCACGCATGCATGGGTTTTTCTCCCCTTTGCTTTAGCTCTTAAGTCTAAGCTTTAAAACCATCTCTTTTGTCCCATGATGTACCTAAACACCTGTCTTCCCCCTTCCCATTCCTTTTCTCAAGTTAGTTAATGGAGTATCAGAAGTTGTAGATGAGCAGTTTTTGCTACATGTCTGTACTTTATTTCAAGGTTAAATACCATGGACTTAATATGTACATTTAAAAAGACATTTGTTGGCCCGGCTCAGTGGCTCTTATGCCTGTAATCCTAACACTTTTGGAGGCGAAGGTGAGATCTCTTCAGCTCAGGAATTCGGGACCACCCTGTCCCTACTAAAAATAGAAAAAATATCCCAGCATCATGATGGCTGCCTGTAGTACCAACTACTCAAAAGGCTGAGGCAGGAGGCTCACTTGAACCCAGGAGTTTGAGGTTGCTGTGAGCTAGGCTGATGCTGTGGAACTCAGGCCTGAGCAACAGAGCAAGGAAAAAAAAATACATTTGTTGTCATTATTAAAAGGGCAAAAAACAACCTTGGACTTTAAGCCAGAAAAATAGCGTTGTTTGGGGTCCATGCCTAAAACTTTGTTATTTCCATTACCCAGGATGCTTAAAAAATGTTGGTGTAATGACTGACTGTAGCAGGTTGATGTTTTCCCTGCTGGGTGGCCCAGACCGCCCCCACATGTTTGTGGTTCCCGACTTGTCTGTAGGTGACCTCTCTCAGTTGTTCCCAGGGCTCGGCATGTGCTCTGTCACACAGAGCTGCTGAGTTGCTGCTTTCCCCAGCTGCGTTCAGCTAAGCCCTAGCCCCACAAAGGTTTTTCATGACATGAGCAAAGGATCTGGAATCCTAGCCCGGGAGGAGGCCTTGTGAGCTGCTGGTAAAGGGAGCTATGAATGGAGACCACTCTCCCACTCTCCGCGGCAGGGCCCCTGACCCTTTGAGAGGAGTTGGGAGCTGTCCCTTCTGTGTCCACGGGGGTTCTCATCTCCCAGAGGGCAGAGCTGCTGCCCTAGGCCAGCTCCTCTGCATCAGCCAGAGGGTGTGCCCCAACAGGGTTGTCACTCCTGAGCTGTTCCTAGGCTGGTATCTCAGGCCATTAAAACCTCATTAGTTAGAGTCATTAGTATTCCAAAACCATAATCTGGGATTATGGACAACTCAGCCAAGCCAGACAGTTTATATTCTGCTTATGAATAAAAAATGCCAGTGAAAGAGAAGGTCAAGAAGAGTTTGAGAACATAATTACTTTAGCATAAATTTCCATGTCATTAAAAAGTGATCATTTCAGATGTTGTAATTTTATCAGTATAGGTAAGGATTCTCTGGTAGATTCTGGGTTGTTTTCTACTTCCTGGCCTTACTAGTGTTATATATTTACTAGTATTTTGATTGAGAGGTTTTCTGAGGGACACGGTCTTTTGGGAAAAGATGGTTTTAACTTAAAAAAAAAGAAAAAGAAAATATATCATTATTGATGAGAGGAGGCAGGGCCGAGTGCATACAATCACACGTAAAAATAGACCTCTGCAATTTCTTACACTTCTGTTGAGTGAAGGTTAATAAAGCGAACATTAGGTGAAAATTACGAAGACCGTCAAATTTGTCTTTTTCCCTTCATGGCCTCCCCATTCTTTTTTTTTTTTCTTACCTCAAAAGCTCAGTATCATCTTACTCTATGCAATCTAGGAAAAATTTTGGACCATCTACCATTATTGATTGATTGCACTTAGAGTGTTAACTTCCCACCAGCCTTCCCACACTTTAATCCTTTCTAATTGTGAAATTACCATTAAAGAAATTCAGCGCAGAAGTAGGAGAGCTCTCCCTGGTAGCATGTGGGTCCCTGCAGTCAGTGTGGCCCTGCCTGACTGCACCCTGCTCACTTGGGAGGGTGAACCTGGCACTGGCCCACCGCGCAGGGTCATTTGAGACGGATCTGGGAAGGACCTCACCCTGGGAAGTCTGGTGGGAGAGGCAGACAGACACACAAGCCATTGTAATGAGGGTGGAGCGGCCATGCCCAGTCTGAATCCTGTGCGTGGTAGACATTCTAGAAGGTAATGGATAAAAAATAAATCACAGCTAATTTTAATCGATTTAAAAGCTATTTTGTGATTCGTGGACATACTATATTTACTTCTAGAACTGGTTCCTGTGTCTTCTTGAAATGCATAACTTAAGAAAGATATTTAGGAACACTAAAATTAAATATTTGGGTTTTTTAAAGAAATACTCCCCTACTAAAATTTGCCTCATTCTCTAGTTCATACTGACTTTTCACTACACACGCAGTTCCTGAGGCATTTGAGTAATTTACTTGGAAGCCTGCGTGACCACTCTTTAAGATAAGAATAGTGAGTTCACATCGGTTGTTGATCCATCTCAAGCTCGGGATTTACTCTTTATGGGGCGTCTTCCTGCTTTTGATTTGTGATCTCCATTGCTAAGTGTTTTTTGCATCAGGAGGAAGTGATGCCTGTAAAGTTGGAAGCGGGAAGGGATTAACACGAGATGAATTAACGTCCGTGTGAGTTTTTAAGGGTCTGGAATGTTCCTCTAGATTGAGGATGTGTTTTTTTTGTTTGTTTCTGGCTGACAACTTCCTAGTTTTTCTACACTTCATTATTCTTTTCTCTGTCACTGGGATTTTTTTTTTTTTAATTTCCCGAAAAGCAAGTGAAGTGCTTTCTCCTTATCAGTAGCATTTCTTTTCCTGTTCCAATAACAAAAGAACAATACAGGAATTTAATAATGTTAAAAAATGGATACTTCTTTCTCTTATTATCTCTATATATTTGTCTGTAGATAAAAATCCCAGTTTTATAGACACAGAGGAAAGTTGTTTGTCAGTAAAATGAGCTAATATTGTATCTTGTTAAGTTTTTTTCCTTTCACCCCGTTTAGAAAATGAAATATTTTCTTTTTCTCTTCAAAATGTGTTCCCATGTTCTGCTGTTAAGAATAGAAGTCCTGCAAATTAGAAAAATAGGTAAGGATACTGGTTGTCCCCTAACATAAGGACATTGTGAAGGTGCCTGGAACACTTTGTGATCTTGTTTATGTTTTTATAGTACATTAAAGATTGTTATTTACTATTCTTCCTGCTTTGGGGGGAAAAAGTCCAATGTGCCTCACAGAGCTTTTGTAAATATCAGGGGTGTGTTTTTGCAACAGGGTACATGAAAGAACGCTTGTTTCAGTGTTTTGATGCAGTTTGAGTTCATGGCCGAGGAGCAGTTAAAGTGACTTCAGCAAGTATCCTTGAAACCACATTGAGGAGGGACTTTTGTGACTTGTCCTGTGGTTCCAGGACCTGACCTCAGAGGACCTCGTTCACTTTTCTCAGGCATGGAACAAAATCTGATCTTTACAGTTGTGATTGCCCTGTGTCTGAGTAACTAAATTTTTTAATTGCCTAAATATCTTGCACATAACATTTAAAGTGATATTTATCTCTGTGGTAAGAAGAAAATATAATAGTTCTCCATTTATATGTGCTAAGGGCCTTTGGTGTTCTGATTGCTTGCTAATCACAATGGAGCCTTCTGAATGCTTTCTGATTGAGAGCCAACTTGTTTCTGTTCTGTGAGGAATTCTTCAAATAATATTATGCTGTGGTGTTACACCTCCGTGCGACGTGGTACTCCCAGAAGTGTTACCCATGTATTCCTTTCTGCCTCTCAGACTGGCTTCATGTCTGCCTAAGGTCAAGTCTTTCTTTTATTATTATTTCTTTTTTTGAGAGAGAGTGTCATAGTCTATGTCACTCTCAGTAGAGTGCCACAGCACCCTCAAATTACTGGGCTCAAGCCTCAATTTTTTTCTATTTTTTAGTAGATGGGAGGTCTCACTCTCGCTTAGGCTGGTCTCGAACTCCTGAATTCAAGCGATCCATCTGCCTCAGCCTCTCAAAGTGCAAAGATTACAGGCAGGCATGAGCCACTGTGCCTGGCTAAGGTCAAGTCTTATTATAATGGTGGTGGTGGTGGTGGTCCTTATAATAGTGTGGGTTCATGTACGTGGGAAATATGTGTTTTCTATTAAAAAATGCATGTTACATATATGTTTGCTTTCAATGCCACAAGACATGTATACATATAATATCCCATGTGTATGCACAGATCTATATTGCCAGATATACGTAAGCACGGATACATACATGGTGATATAATCGGTAGTACATGGAAATAAATGCAACATATGACTATTTTTCTTGATACATATGACTACAGTTACCTATTGCTGTCAAATGTGATTCTGATGATAATGTTACATTCTTTAAGAGTTTCCTGAAAATTGTCCTCTTCTTTGATGGGGGAAATTACTCAGAGATTCTAACCCCTGTTCGTACATTCCAACAGTTCTTTGTAAGGATTGGTGTAATGTTGTGCACTTGGTAAATAGCTTTTAGAGGACAAGCTATGACTCCTCAAATAAATATTATTCAAACTCCTTCCACTTTCATTTCCTTTATCACCATAACAACCACACCCAGCCCTGCTATTAAACTGTGTTGTCTATCTGCTTCCCACACACTAGCGAAGCTGACCCCGCAGAGGAGCAGAGGAAATATGAGAGATAAAGTTGGAAACTGTCTTCCTCCTTTGACATTCAGAGCAGCAAGTCAGAAAGCTTGTCTCCCTGTGGGGAGTCAAGAGCAGCTACGGGCCATGATTAGATGGTATGTCCCCTGGTAACCATGATGACTCCCAGCAGAATTATTTGAAACATTTCTCAGTAAATAACCCAGAACTCTGGTGAGCAAACACAGAGTGACTGTTCACTTACAAACAATTTTCAGTTTTCTATATATGGAGGAGCATAGAGGGGACAAAGGTACAAGTCATTTTCCAATGGAAGTCTCCAGATGTCTTGAGATTGAGCTGTTTCTAGCCCAGACTAAGTGAAACTGTGTTTTGGAGAAGCCTCCATATTTGGCCATCCAAAGCTCTGCAGTGGGCGTTCTTGGCTGTGTTTTACCTCTCTCTTTATTGATGTGAAATCTTTGCCACATCCTTATCACTATTCAGAGTGATTTTTAACCACATCCCGTATTAACTTTGATGCTGCATGCATTTGTGTGGCTTCTGCATTCCTCAGTCATGTTAACCTCAAGATTTTTGCCATCTCTTAATTCCCGTTTCAAATGTGGTTTGAAACGTTGGACTCTCATGTGAGTCATGTCACCAAATGGGTGGCCCATTTGATGCACCTTTGTTTAACGTAATGTAACGTGATTGATTTTGTTTTATTTCCCATAGGGCGAGGTCCTGTTGTTTTCTATTACCAGCAACCACATTTCAGGTCTTTATAAATCTTACGTGAAGCACCTCCTAAGAAAAGATATAAAATGATTATCTGGTATGTTATTTACTGTTATCTCTAGCATCCAAAATAAATGAATGTCCCCAGAAACAAAGATTATAAAAGCATAACTCATAAACACGTTGAAGGATTAGGAGGTGGTAAATGTGAAATGGGCTTAAGAATGACTTTATTCACTTACTGGCATTTTGGGAGGGACTTGGGCTGTCAGGAAAATGAACCAATCTGTATTAATATAAAGCACTGGAACTATAAATAAATCATGTTTGAAAGCAATACTAGGATTTTCCTTGAATGCTACTGAATAAATTCTGCTTATTCAATGTCAGTTAAATGTATGCCACTGGCATGCATAGACTGAGAGGGTCACAAAAATATCCACTTATAGCTTTAAAATATTTAAGCCCTTTCATGTTCTTTTGACCTTCAGTTAAAGGACATAGTCACATAGCAGAGGAAATGCCTCAAATTCTAGCATCTGGGTTTGTTTCTTTATACTTTTTTGGCAAAGTTACAACGGCAGAGCTTTTCTTTCCTTTAATTTTTTTCATAGTACAGTCAACACAGGGTTTTTGCACAAGCGGAAAAGGACAGTCATGAGGCCAAAAGCAATACGTCTCTGCTCTGGGCTCCGTGGCAGGCCCTAATTGAATGGCTTGTTGTTTCACGGGGAGCCTAGGAGCAAAAAGCAAACAAACAGAACCCCCCACACGTGCAGACTTCATGCACAGTGAGCTACTTGCACACGTGCATATAAATGTGTTCACAGATTTACAGAACTCTATATGGTCACTGCTCTAGTGTTTTGAACTTGTTGAGTATTTGTCACTGCATTCAAGTTATTTCATCTGTGTAGTGTTTGGATCATCATCTGGAGGTTTTTTTTTTTTTTTTTAACTGATGATGTTTCTTCAAAGTCGTCTTCTGTAGCTGAGAAGGGAACCTAAGTTTAGTTAAAGTACTTGTAAAGTGCGTGTGTGTGGCTGGGATACTTTATTTCAGCTGTATTCGTCTTTCAGCCATATTCGTCATTTATCACTAGTAAAAGGTCACTTAAGAGAAGAAAGCAGTGAGGTCTGATTTTCCATTCATTAAAATACCGTATCAAAGCAGTAAGCTGGAGACATCTTTGGCTTCACACCCAGTAGGTTTCTCTGTGTTCGTGAGCTTATCTTGACACTTGGAATAATACCCAGCAGCCTCCTCTGCGTGTACTTCTTGGTGGAATTCAGCCTCCCTCACTGCTGAGGACCCCCGTGCTTCAGTGTCCCTGCTTTCATCTTACCAGTGGGCTGTTTGTATAGTTCTGACATGAAAATGTTAGGAAGCAACACTGTTATGCACAAATGTTTATGGGCTTAAAGCAGTTCTCAAAACTAGCCTTGAAAGTTGTCGTCCAGAGCTAACCGACTCACAGAAATTTGTTTCCTCTGCAGTTTATATGCTCATTCAGTAGAGTTACCCAGAGAAGGACCCTCATCCGCCCTCAGCGAGCACCTGCTGAGTTTTCCCTGATTTCTTCATCCGTTCGTTCAACAACCGTGTGTCGAGCATCTGCTATGTTCTGGACATGGTGCTGGATAGATTTGGGATGAGCAAGACAGACAAAGTTCCAGTCCCCCCACACTTTCTGTCTTGAGGGGCATAAATAAAATTATATGTAGTAGAATTGCTGTTGACTTAATGGAGTGCCAAGACTGAGCTAGGATGACTTGGGAAACGTCTCTCTCCAAAAGAGATGGAGTTTAAGTTAGACTGAAAGTAAGACGGCGCCAGCTGTGCAGAAGGGGTGAACGTTCCAGGCAGAGTGAACCTCATGTGCAGTGACCCCTGTGTGGGAAAGAGTTTTGTGTACTGGGGCTGCGATCCCCAACCCCTGGGCTCAGGGACCGGTACTGGGCTAGTGCACAGCAGGAGGTGAGCGGTGGGTGAGGAACCGGAGCTTCATCTGTACTGTTGGGGCTCCCCATCACCCACATCACCACTGAGCTCTGCATCCTGTCACATCAGCGGCTTTAGATTCTCTCAGGCGCTCGTACCCTGCTGTAAAGGACACATGGGAGGGAGCTAGCTCAAGGCTTCTCCTGATCCTGCGTTATGCTAAGTTGTGTAATTATTTCATTATATATTACAATGCAACAATGATAGAAATAGGTTGGCGCCTGTGGCTCAGTGAGTAGGGTGCCGGCCCCATATGCCAAGGGTGGCGGGTTCAAACCCAGCCCCGGCCAAACTGCAACAACAACAAAAAAAATAGCCGGGCGTTGTGGTGAGCGCCTGTAGTCCCAGCTGCTCGGGAGGCTGAGGCAAGAGAGTCGCGTAAGCCAAAGAGTTAGAGGTTGCTGTGAGCTGTGTGACGCCACGGCCCTCTACCCAAGGGCGGTACAATGAGACTCTGTCTCTACAAAAAAAAAAATGATAGAAATAAAGTGGACAGTAAATGTAATGTGCTTGAATCATCCCAAAGCCATCCATTCCCCTTCTCATCTGTGGTTCCATAGAAGAAAGGCTGGGGCCTAAACTGTGGGTGTGGTGGTTGTGTGTTGAGGGAGGGCTAAGGAACGTGGGGCCGGGAGGAAGCTGGAGAGGTAGAGAAGGGCTCCTTCCTACAGACCACAGGTAAGGAGTTCAGGTTTTACTCTAAGTGTAATGGGAATCCATGCAAGGGTTTTAAGCTTCAGATGGAGATGCATTTTGTAAGAAGTTCAGCTCTGGCTGTTCTGTGGAAAATGGATTGTAGCAGTGAGGCTAGAGTGGAATCAGGGGATTAGTTTGGAAGCTGAAAGAGAGCCAGGAGGAGGATATGTGGCTGGAGAAGGGTTCTGGCAGAGGAGCTGGAGAGAAGGGAGTGGATTCCATGTGCCATTTGCAAGTTCAGTTCAAAGGGCTCAAATAGATTGGATCTGGGAGTGAGCTTAGGGGGTAGATTCCAGAATGACCCCCAGCTTCTTGGCTTGAGCAGTTGGTATCAGTTCTTAAGATGGAAAAGACTGGGCAAAAGCTGAGTGGAGGCAAAATTACTCACTGAAATGCTTTGAAACTTTGAAAGTGTACCGAGGTAGAAGTGACTGTGACTCCCTTTCTTCCTCTTGTATGAAATTAGGAAGTTAAGTCATGAAACGTTTCCCTGACTAGACTATGTGAGTCAAAGTGTAAAGATTCCAGCTCAACAGCTCTTGGTTCCAGTTCCTCAGCTTTGCCTCCTGCTGTTCTAACCCTCCACCTCCTTGAGGCCTTTGGAGAAGGCTTTTGCTTCTACCCCAGGGCTGTCAACAGAACCCTGACCCCAGTTTGCTTGGCTTCCCTTTAAAATTGTTCAAAGATTTTTTTCTGTGAGTTTTCGACAACATGCATCTGCTGTTCTCTAGGCATGATCGTTCTCACACTAGAGTCCCAGTGGACCCAAAGCCGACGAGCCAAACACAACTGTTGTGCCTCATGCACACTCCGTGGTGGGTTCCCATCATCTCCCATCCTCTCACTGAGGACCCAGGTGCACACACATGTGTTAGGACCTTGTTACCCTTATTCTGGGTCTGTGTACTTATCTCCCGAGGGCCTTCCTGTATCCCCTGAGAGCAGAGATAGTGGTATTTATTATCCCCTAAAGTGTATGATGATTGAAAAATAATGGATTAAAACTAAATTACAAATAACTCATGATGTACTTAAAACAATTGGACTCTGTAGCCACCGTGGAGTCATTGCGGGCTTGTGAAGAGAGGAGTTGGCATCTGGAGTTAAGAATGGAATGTCTGGTTCCTTGATTGAAAATAATATAGGTGCTATAAAGAGACTGATTATCAGAAAGTATCCTGAAGTATTAAACACATTTACAATTTAGAACCAGGACACTTAACTCCTACTGCATACTGTGTTTGTCCTCTGAAAAGAAGAAACACGATAGGTTTAGTATGTTTTGACCTGTCATTTGATTTTAGTTATGCCTCATTTCATTTAAGCTTACCCTTTTGGCCCTGGTCACAATTTTTTTTAGTATTCTTGCTGCCAATTTTTCAGATACAGAAGGAAAATCATATTTGCTGTATGTAGTTGGAGGAAACCCTGGCACGGATCCTGCAGAAACCAGAGAGAGAAATTATTAGCCACATCCAGACCAGTAGCTGACTGGCTCAGATTCTTCCTCCCATGAGCATTCCTGATTAATGGGAGAATCTGTTCTGTAGTCGAAAAGCCTCTTTCCTGAGCCCAGTCTGTCCTGGCTTCGGAGCATGACCAGCTGCGCAGCTGAAACCACTGCCAGGGCTCTGTTTCTGATTCTGCTTCTCAGCACGTTGGAGGTGGTGGATGGGGAGGTGGAGAGGTGGGAAGAGCATCCAGGTCGATGTAGACATCTCAGCAGATAACAGAGATACACGCGCTCTCCTGGAGTCCCTTCTCGCACACGGGACACTGCCCTCTCAGAAGGCTGTCACTCTCCTCGGCGTCCCTGTTGCAATTCTGCCGGGGTCTGTTGTTCTTGATTTTCCTCCAGACCACTTAGCTCCTGCGACCCCTTTGCCCTGTCACGTTTCTGCACGCCCTTTTCTTCAGCCCCTCTCGCATCTCTTCCTCTCCCCCACATACCTCTTCTCATTTCTGTTTACTTTCTAACTTTCTCTGTGACTGCAGCTCCCCCCCTTATGCTGAAATAGCCTTGTTTGTTGGATTATTTCCAGCAGTATTAACCTACCTCAATACTTTACCCATTTATCATAATACTTTAAAACCTAAAATTTATTTTAAAACCCCAAATATTTGCCAATTTAACAAAGTGAATACAGTTTATGGCAGCATTGGGGCCTAAAATATGACATACTATCACAGCAGCTCCCTGTATACTTAATTTCTGTTAACCTTTCTCTCTCTTTTCTTCCTTAATCTAGACTCAAACTGTTTTATTTCAGGGGCCTGTTGTCTGGGTGTTTAGAGTGTGGGATCCTTGTAGGGTCTAAGGAGCTAAAGAACTATCCCCACTGCGTCTGTGGTATCTTAAAAACAATAGTACGGAGATCCAGATTAAGTTGGTGACAATTAAACTCTAACCAAAGAAGATTTTAATGTGGTAAACATTTGAGTATACAAAAATAAATAAGGTGTAGTCCTAACTAAAGATGCTTCTGGTTTTCTCGGGGAGACAGACAAGAAATAGAATAGAAAGTAGAATGAAATACTTTCATAATTTGAAGGAAAAGGGACAAAGCCACAAGCCTGCTGAGAATGGAGTCAGATTCTGACTGGGAAAATCATTTACGATTTTCCTTCTCAGAGAAGGTGGCATTCTATTTGAACTTTGAAGGATGGAGAGGATTTCAATAGATGGAGGAGGACCCAGGGCTTTGCAGACCCCAGAGGAGAACGGTGCAGGGGACATGCAGATCTGGTTCAGCTCAGAGCAGTGGGCTTGTCTCTCCTAAGTGAGCACTAACTACTTTTTCAATAGGTCAGGGAGAAAAACAGGTATAATTTACAGTTGTAGCCTGAAAGTAAAGTAAGCCTCAAGGAAGAGGTTTTTTTTTTTTTTTAATTTTTTACTTTGTAAACTTTGGAAATTTAGCATGTTTATAGGCAGAGGGGGGAAAGAGCCAGCAGAGGAAGAAGCTCAAGGCATAACAGGATGTAACGCCCCAAAGGCATACAGACTCTCCTTTGAGCCCTGCTTTTTCAACTTTTCATGCTGGATGGAGCTCTTGTCCCGTCCTCATGTCCAAGCTCCCTTTTCTATGCAGTGCAGAGGTGACACAAAGCCCCTAAACTGAGGGTCAGCCCCAGAAATGAGGTAATGCTGACTGTGCTCATCAAAAGGAATCACATCTACAAATCTCCTGGACTCTTTGGACAGTGTTCAGAGAGATGAGGTGGGAGTGTCTTGATTGAAAAGTTTTGTTTCCGTTAGGTCTCTATCCTGAGGTCAGCATGAGTTTGTGACCCTGGGCAAGTCATTTAACCACAAGGAGGCTTCTTTGCCTTCTCTGTTGAAATGAAGTGGTGATTCTGGATCTGTGTCCTGCGCCACCGTGTCACCATTGCCTACAGTTGCTTAAAATCCAGACTCAGTCTCTTCTCTCCTCTCCTTCCCCTCTGCCTCCTTCACTTCCCTTTCTTCCCCCTGCTGTAATTATTCACCTGCTTTATTCTGCCTCTATCCCTCTGGCAAATATGAGTGAATGTTGCTAATTTAGTGATAGCACATTTAAAGAAATTTTCCAACAATTGAGTAAAGAACCCTAGTGGTTTATATAGGCTTCATGTCTAAGAAGAAGTTATCCTAAAAGTTTTTAGAACTAAAGGTCTGGTTGCAAAGAAGGCTTTTAGCAATTAAGATAACGTGGTAATTTTGTTGAGAGAGGACTTACTGACTTCTGACTTACTGACTTTGTCCTTTTGATTAACATCAAGTTCCTCCTTGGACACTTGCGATTGACATCAGATTGAACACATGACATGGTTCAGTAAAAACTGCAGCTCCTTGGAGCATTTATGTAAATACTGTATTTTCTTATTTACATCATTAACAAGAGCACATTTTGTTGTCATTTGAAATAGATTCATTGCCATCCCAGAATGGATAGTTTTGATACTGGTAACTTGTTAAGGCTGCACCTAGGCCATTGGAATTCCAGGTTCTTAACCATGTACCAAGCTCTGGGTACACAGACCTTACTTACCCTTGAAGAGACTGAATGGCCTGATTTTAAGAAGGAGGTCTCGTGCCAAGAGAACTAGCTTTTTTAATACTGCTTTTCTTATTTCTCAAGCTTATGTTAGAATCTGAGTATAAAGCTTCATTTTATTTTCCCTGGAGCCAATTATTATTTTAAAATGAGAAATGCATGAGTAAATAAATCAAAGAGGGGCTTGTTAGAAATATTCTGACCCAGGTACCTGTGCGGCACATCTGAAATACCCTGAAATGTGGTTATATATAGTGGTCATATTCAGGAGTGAGATTAAGAAACCATGGCAGTTCATAAATAATTTTAATTTATACCAAACTGGTGGCATTAAGGCCTATGACGTGATTGTTTTCTTTGTTCTGCTGACCCTGGAACTTTAAAATCTCATTCCGTTCTCTGCTCATTTTAAACATTCGTCCCTTCTGACTCTTATTTCCTCTTCGTCTTGTTGTTTGTTTCCTGCGTTTGTGTTTGTTTAAGCCCTCAACTGGTGTGCATTTATTCTTCCTCCAACTTCTGGTCCCGTTTCTTCTTTTCACATCTTGCCTCTCAGGTCCTCCAAGGTTAAAATGTTCTCTTCTCCACCAGCAAAACTATATTAGTTTGATTCATTTGTTTAAAAACAAACTTTAATGTTGGAGGATGAGAATGTGATATAGTAATAACTGACATTTATAACATGTTTGTTATGTGTCACACATCACCAGCCACTTCATATGTGGATTATTTTATTTAATACACATAAGAACACCATGAATAAGTTTAAAGGAGTAGAATAACTTGTCCAAGATGATTGGACAGCCAGATAGGGGTAGAGCCAAGGTTGGAACCCAGATGGTCTTGTTCTCTGTCTCATGTCCATAACCAATTCTTTTACTTTTTTTTTTTTGTAGAGACAGAGTCTCACTGTACCGCCCTCGGGTAGAGTGCCGTGGCGTCACACGGCTCACAGCAACCTCTAACTCTTGGACTTACGCGATTCTCTTGCCTCAGCCTCCCGAGCAGCTGGGACTACAGGCGCCCACCACAACGCCTGGCTATTTTTTTGTTGCAGTTTGGCCAGGGCTGGGTTCGAACCCACCACCCTCGGCATATGGGGCCGGCGCCCTACTCACTGAGCCACAGGCGCCGCCTCTTTTACTTTTCTAATTCAAGCTGTTCAGTCCATCCAGATTCAGGGGTCCCCAGTGTTGTCACAGGCACCAGGTAGATGCACAGATACTGGCCCTACAGCAAAGGCCTCTTCCTCTTGCAGCACTGCCCTGTGTTATTGAGAGGTTGTCCTTGGTACCTGTGTGTGCCGGGTCTGACTCCTTCTCTGGAATTACAGGATAATTAATAGAGTTGGCCAGCTGGGGAAGCAGAGAAGGCATAAAGACATGAGATTTGAGAGACTGCTGCACAGTTGAGGAAATGGCAACCATCTCATGTAACTGGAGCCTGGGTTCTTCTGTAGCAGACAGGGCAGGTGGAGATGAGTCATGGTACAGAACTGGACTTCATTCCTCAGTCACGTAGGAAGCTGCTGTGACCATACAGTGCTTCCCTTCTTGAGTCCCTCCTGCCAGAGTTATCTGTCTTATCCCATGGAGGCCACCAGCAATCTGGAAACCCTGCATGGTTCAGTATCAATAGCTGAGACCTCTAAGTGATCAGCTTACAGGAAATTTTACTGCTATCACCTTGTAAAAATGAATGTTTTCATATAATCTTTTGATCCTTGGTCCTATATAACAACTATTAAGTTAAATCTAAAGCCATAAACAGAAATTTAATTTCAGTGCTTACATTCTTAACTTGTAAGATGAATACAGAGATGTTTTCCAAATAAGCTTTTTATGTAAGCTTAAATGTATGACTTTTATGCAGTTATGGTTTGATTTTTACTAATTAAATTTTCTTCTTTTGGGGGGGAGAAATTGAGTGTTTAAATAATGTTTTGAAATGAAGAGACTTTTGGATACGGTTGAAGAGCTGTCATCAACGTTGTTTAAAATGTTTATTTACTTACATTAATTGGTATTACAATTAACCTTCATAAAGCAGGCAGCATCTTTCATGATGGGCCTTTGTCTCATATTACCGTTCTTATTAGTCCTTTTTCTCATAATCTTAAAATGACTAGACATGAACCTACTTGTTTCATTTATTTCTTTCTTCATTCATTCACTTTTTAAACCCATTCTTCCTACTCTCAGGAAAAAAAAAAAATCAGAAGATAGGGCGGTGCCTGTGGCTCAAAGGAGTAGGGCGCTGGCCCCGTATGTCGGAGGTGGAGGGTTCAAACCCAGGCCCAGCCAAAAACTGCCAAAAAAAAAAAAAAAAAATCAGAGGATATTAACATGTCTGAAATTGCAGACATACTTCCTTACTCAGGGAAAGGGAATTACCAACTGGCAAAAACCAGTAGAACAAAATGTAGTAAGCTATTCTTCACATTGAGATTCTCAGGTGGGGACTGTTTGAAAGAAATTCCAAGCAAACTTTAAAAACCAGGGGATGTTCTCCTTTCATAACCATGACCTTGGAAGCCCAGGTACTTGTGCTTGTGAACCTGCCCTTGTATAAGGATGAATGTTGTTCATGCCCTTTCCTTCTTTTTCAGTGCATCCCTCACTCCTCCTTCCTTCCTTCCTTTTCTGTTTTTAATTGCCTTCAGTAGTTTGCAGCACTGTTCTATTCAGTGCCTTTGGTGATGGCAAACTTTCATTCTTTGAGGTTGGATTTTATTTGGAGAAATAGCCAAAAGGCACATGGAGTCTTATTTGATTAATAAAATAGGTAAGCCCTTTGGGGAATTCTATTTTTGCTAAAATATAAGCTCGAGCTATTAGACATCAAGGCTGATTTTAATGTATAGCTCATAAACTACCTTAAAAAAATATCAAAAGGAACATGACAAAGTGTTGATAAGTAGCAGAATTGGAATAACCAGATAATATCCTAAGGTGACTTTGAAGAACAATTTGATTAATTTGAATTTATAAGTCTCCTGTTATTTTGTTTCTTGGATGTGTTGTCCCTTCATTTTTCTTTTTTATCGTAAATATACTTAGCATTAATATTCTTTAGTTAAGAAGAACTTTAGGATGCTTCCATAGCTCTCATAATTTGAACATTGGTGATGTATTCCTACGGGTCATACACCAGTTAATAGAGATTGCAGGTGATAGGAGGTGGCAGGTAATAGAAGGTGACAGGGTAGAGATTTCCCCCCCTGCATAATTGAATAGTTTTAAGTGCCATTTGAAATCCTGAATGCCCAAGATTGGATTCCAATAACTTGTGTAGTTGGAGAAGCTTTGCTCTCCGTAAATAGCAGTGTTTACATCTCTGCTTATGTCTCCTCCGATTCACCATTCACTTAGGCAGTAATTTACCATTGCAGAAAGGCCAAGCTGTACTCCGGGTGTTACAATACTACGGTTTTGGTTTGTCAGTGATGTGATTCCTCAGGTGAAAAAAAAATGTTCAAACATGTATAAATCAGCCTCCGGAGTCAAATTTTCCAGATTTAATGAGGCCAGTTTTGTTCCCATGCTGCTCACAGTGCAAATTCCCAAGTGCTCCTAGGGCTTTGGAGATGGTTGCTTTCATCAGGACTGTGACTGCTGCGCCAGGGATGGTCTGGGGCAACATTTGCCATCTTGATGCTACCAAGCATCAAGGATGTCTTTTGTTGTCCTCTTCCCTCCATTTCCTTATATGTCACACCGAGGAGTGGTTACAGAAACACTGCAATTGCATTATCCAATCTAAGCTTGATTTACTTCCTTTCAAATGAGCTTTTAAGCATATAAGTAGCATATAGAATGGAAACAGTAATAGAGTGCTTGGTAAGAAAGGAATTTCTTCCACACTAGAATATTTTACAACAATGGGGGGAATCTCTTAATTGTCTAATCAGAGATTCTTGGGTACTTCACAATTCATTTTGATGCACTATAACCATTTAAAAATTATAAATAAATATAAGTAGTTCATTTTCAGAACTGATTTTGAGAATTTCATGGTATTTAAGGCAAGTCTTCTCAAACTGGGCACCCTAAGCCAGCGTCAGCCTGGACTCCCTGAACCTCATGACCACTTAAGGCATGTTTTTAACTATTTAAAATAATTACTGTGCTGGGCTTGGAGACCTTTGAATAGTCATAAAGTTAATTACACCTTGAGACACACCTTCTGCGTCGCTGCTGAAGTCTGTTTTACAGTGCTTCCTTGTTAACAAAATCCATGTGGTTGAAGGGCATGTTAGAGTAATGTGCAGCTCATTGTGCAGACATTTCTCAAGATAATGGTAATGGTTACACAGATCACAAAAGAGCCCAGGTCTTTTGCAGTTGTTACATAGCTAGGAGAGGAAAGCTTTGCAAATGTGGTAAGTTTTTGCATACTTTCAGTTGGTGCTGAGGATTATACTCAAGTATTTGAGTCCTTTGCCCTCGTGTCATTTGATTCTTGGATTTCACATTGTCAGGTTGGTTCCTGACTTACAAAAAGGTCCCAGAATCTTTTGTAACTAAAGGTTAGCAGCTAATGATAATCAGAGCTAACAGTAGATGCTTGCTTATGTGCCAGGGGTTAGTTTCCGCCCTTGGCAGGTGTTTCTTAAACCTCTCGACAAGCCAACAGAGTAGAGACTTTTACTGTCCTCTTCTATAGATAAGGAAGTTGAAGCTAGGCAGGGTGAAACAGGGTCACACATTAGTAGTGAGTGGTAGACTGAACTGGAGAGAGAGATTCGTAGAAAGAGAGAAAAAGAGATTAAAGAGCAAGCAGTAGAGGGTATTAGTACGTATTTACCAGCCGATTTTGCTGCCTGCTTTGGTCTAGGCGTTATGTTGGACAGTGGGGAATCAAAATGTTCAAAACTCAGGTCCCGTCTTCCTGGAAATCATGGATCACCATGGTATATAAATATCAGTAATTATCGGTGCAGTGTGAACATTTTATAAAAGGGTGTATGTACAAAGTGTGTGAAAATAGGAATCAGACTTGGTGGGTGCAGAGGTGAAAGGTTGTTTCCCAGAGGAGATACGGCTTTTGCTTGAAGATGAGAAGAATGCTGTTTGAGGGTAGGGACCCTGTATTGTTCACCCGTGTTTCTGCAGAGCTCTGGTGAAGTGTCCAGGATGTGACGAGTGCTCAGTAAATATGAGAAGGGTAGATAGTGGCCGTCTGGCCAGCTTAGTGAATGTTGGGGAGGAGCATTGCAGGAGATGGGACCTGCCTGATTGAAACAGGCCGACAAGGCCAGGCTATACTTCTCCATAGGTCTCTGGCTATGGGAGGGTATGTCATGCGCGTGTTGGGGGAGCATGCCAGCGTGCTGCCTCACACGTCATTCTCCGCTTACTGAGGCCACGCCCCTGGCTAGGAGCAGTCTCTGCTGCCAGCATCGTCACTACATCCGCTTCAAACTCTGTTTGTATTTTAAGGCCCTGATAAAGATGTTACTTTCTCTGTAAAGCTTTCCTAGCAACTGCCATGCACACTAGAGTCTCCTTTCTCTAAAGTTGCAGCTCTTTTTGTCCCTACCATTCATGCCACTGAATAAAATACTGTTGGATATATCCGTTATACTGATTGGGTCTTTGCAGATTATATGAATATATTAAATTATTACATGTACCCCCCACCAAAAAAAAAAAAGAAAAACACACAGATTGCCTCGAGTGACCTCTTTGATTATCATTCTGTGTTATTTAACCTTTCTATATTGTTCTCTGATTCTTGGAGAACAGAGAACCTTAGGATTCACATGCTAACTTTCCCACTGGTGGAGAAGTACATGGAAGCCATAGAGATGAAAAGAATTGTACAAAATTGCATAAGCAGTTAATGACAGGCCCAGGACTGAGTCCAAGCCAGAGACCAGTCCATGCTAGCTAATGTTCCTCTTACCCTCCAGGCCTCAGTAGTGAGTTCGTTGGAGGTCAGGATCTGCCAGGTATCGTAGTCAAAGTGAGTCAGATAGTTGCTTAGACACATTTGTCAATGGAAGAACGAACACCACCTTGGCTCTCTGAAGCAAAAATGATTTGTTCCCCAGCCTTAAAAAATAGCATCTAGCAGGTTAAACATATGGACAGTAAGCCTTTAACTATTAGATACATTCATTCAGAAATAATATCTGCTGATCAGAATTTTCCTATGAAAACCATTTACCAGGAGTACTGCTGAAAGGGGGTGTTTGGTTCAGTACTTTACCAAAAAGTCACTTGAACAATTCAATTAGCTTTACCTCTTTTTGACAGGTTAAATGTACATTGCTTACTTTGAAGTTGTTATTGAGAGTTTGTCTTTTTTAATTATTTTTCTAATTTCATCCATTTTTATATTTGTATTGACTATATATTCAAATATTTGGTTCATTTTTTTATGATGTATTTTCTTCCCAGTATAGGTAAATAAGAGGTATTTGTACATACTTGATACAAAAACCTTAAATAAAAAAAATCATTTTCTTAATAATTTTTGCCTCACAGTTAATTAAGAATGAAAATTAGATTCCAGCGTGCCCTTAGAATTGATAGCTAAGAAATCTTTCTCCAACTCAAAAGGAGGCTTACTCAGCTGTTACCCACATGCTGTTTCGAGGCTCAGATGAGGTGCAGCCTTCTGAATGTACTGTTACGTAGTGGGTAGAAGAGTTAGGTATGAGATTATTGCTAAATACAAACAACCATGGATTTTGCAAGCTCACACAGAAAACAATACAATAGACTCTTGTGATTCAGTGATTTAACATTCGTAAATCTAGTTATTCATGACACAGTGACCCAGAAGGTCTGTGGCATGGAATAATTTGTAACTTGAATTAGGTGTGCTGTGAGGTGTCTGTGCAGGAGCAAATCACTTAGCTGGTGACAAGCCAGTGGCCCAGTTGTTTCTAGCCCATTATCACATTTGTCGGAAGTCATGAACTAGTCAAATTTTTTTATCTTTGTAAAAGAAAGCGAGCTTCTAGGGCTGGTGATGAGAGTAAGAGGAATAACAGGGTCCTGGAGAGTGATAGTTCTTTACCAGAAAACAGAAACATGGGACAAATTTTTAAAGCCAGCATGCAGTATTTGGCAGGAGATTGAGTCTGCAGCTTAGAATAGTGAAGAACGAGAGGAGAAGAGGAGCAGTTTCTGGAAATACGCCTCAGTGCACGCGCAGGCAAACGTAGATTTGCACTTTCTAGGGCAATGGTGATCTCCGGCACCGGGCACCAATTAGCGTCTTGCGAAGACCTCGGGAATTTTCTGAGTTTACTGTGCTTCCATCCCTTTTTGATAGGGGACCCAGTAATGACATGTCAACAGAATAGCCTTTTGGAAGTACAGCCATTAGTCCTGACATCATTTGAGATGTCTTAAATCTCTGTTTAAGGCTTTAAGATTAGGTAAAATTCCTTGCTTGTACTGTGTATCAATAGCCATTTGTATTAAATATCGTACATGTTTTTCCCCACTTACTTTTTATTTGTAAATTTTTGCTGCACTGGTACGATGCTTTAGGTGAAGTCAGGGCTTTCAGTTCCTGTGTCCTTGAAGCAATGGACTTGGAACCCACCAGGGAACCTCCCCTCAGCCACCCCGTCCCCACCCCTCCCAGGCTCCATTGTCCACACCCTGTTTCCATGTCTAGTATGCTTTTTAAAAAAGAACATCTGGCCGATGAGACTCTTTTAGCTTGCTAGAGAAAATCATCTTGAATAGAGAAGACCGTGACACACTGGTATCCCCGAGTAGAACTAGAAATTAGGTCAAAAGCCTAGATCCTGGAGCTCCCACACTGGGAGTCAGGGAGAAAAGGTGGCTGCTTAAACTGTTGTTAAAAAATCCTTACAATAGAAACGCACCTCCTGCCGTTCCATCAAACTCCCAGTATCACTAAAGAAAACCCGTGGGATGACCTTTCCCCCAGGTTCATATCTACCTTGAGGAGGCTCCTCTTTTGCATGTGAAGTGTTTTTTCCCTCTCATGGCACATTTTTGCATTCTTCGTATTAACCTGGAAAAAGGATGGCATTGATGTAAACTCTGAATTCTAAAAAGTGACTGTCTTAGACATGAGAATAACTGTGACTTGAAGACAGGAAAGTAATAGGAAAAGAAAGAGGAGGAAATGGGAGGGAAGTAGAGAGGGCTGGCTCTGTGCTTCTCATTTGCTGAGCAAGAAATTGGCAGCATTCTTAGGAGACTGTGCAAGCAGGAGCATCCACTCAGCCTGAGGACGGTCTTTCAGCCATCAGGAGAAAATGTCCAGGCCCTTCAGGTCTGCCACAAAACTGAGGCACAGAACAGGAGCAGAGAGGCACTACTTAAACTGCGGCATGAGGCGGTTTTACAGACAGAAGGCTTTCAGAAGTGAGAATCACACCACGCCCAAGGCCCTGGAAGCAGGGATGCAAGTTGCACACCGGGTGTTCTACCACCTGTAATGCTGAGAGACCTTGTCTAATCGTACCAGCAGCTCTGCTTCTGGAGTTTCTCCTTTCCCCTGCCTGGGCTTCATCTTCTAAATGGGCTGGGGAAACTGCCAAGTTCTAATCTCCGAGGGGCTTCTGTTGTTACGGAGCAGTCCCTGTACAGTGGTGGCCCCAGGGGGGTTCCTCGTGGGAGCTGTCTTCTCCTGGAGTCCCAGCCCCAAGGCCCTACAACAGGCAGATTGTCCTTGTAGTCTCCCTTGGCAGGCCTGCCCTCCATCCCATTCCTGCCATATTTGATATCTCCATCTCAGGGCGAGGCTCCGCCTGTGTGGATGGCTGGCCTATCAGCACCCGCCTGGTGGACAGCACCACAGCTGTCCTGTGACCAGAGGTTGCTCTCGTGACCTTTCTTAGCCACTCCTCTTATAAAGGGTTATTTTTGGTTTGGTTTGTATATTTAGCTGATTTCATGATAAAGGAGCTTTGTAATGAAATAATTTTTCAGCTCCATACTAAACAGTTTTTAAGTATTATGGAAGAGACTGAATAACTATCAGGGATAGATAGAAACTGTAGACTGAAGGACGAGGTTAGAACGATGACTGTGGGTCTTGAATTCCCCGGGAGACTGGGCTTCTGGCCCTGGCTGGGCATGCTTTAAGTGCATGGCCCGTAGGCAAACCGTTTGGCTTTTCTACGTCACTGTTTTCTTCATTCGTATCTGAGGATTTCTGACTCAGAAAGCTTTTCTTCTCCTTCGACAAGAACACTGAGAGCAGAATCATCCCCATGTTTGTATGCAAGAACAAGCATGTTAATTCCTCTAACTCTCTTGTAATTAAAGCTTCAAATCTCCACTTCATCTTTTTTTTCCTGTTTTAATTGTAGGAAGGATTAGATTGATTTGTTGAAAGTTCTGTAGGCTTTCTGCTTAAAAGTTCATATGTATGGAAAATCTAGGCTCATCAGCGACTAAGGGTTTTCTATATATCATTGCTTTTTAAAAAATACCAACTTACTATAGCATCTCTTTCCATGGCAGTTGATTATTAAATATTGGTGGAGTGAATGTATGAATAAGAGTCTCTCAGGTTCTTTTAATCAACGTAGAGCTTTGGGAAGAAGCACATACATTGCATATTTGAGTGTTTCTCAAGTGATTCTTCAGAATGCTTTCCTTTCACTCTTAAAAGAGCAAAGTACCCCCATTGTTCATGTAGTTCATTTTGGTAGGAAACTTGTTGCAGGGGTTTCTAACTCTCTCCACCTTCATGTGTCCATTCTCTTCCTCTTGCATAGATGCACGATTTTATCTGGAGGTACAGCCACCCAGAATAAAGACTCCCTGGCAGGTGGGTGGCCGTGTGACTGAGTCCTGGTCCTCAAAGGGAGCAGAAGTAATAGGGCGCCTTGTCGCCTGATACCCCTTAGCGTTGTGCCTTCCTCTCCCCTCCTTCCCTCCGTTGGAGAGCTGGGTAGACAAAGGCTATATGCACAGTAGGGACTGAGGTGCAAAAAACTAAAATGAGCGTAGGCCCTTAGCAATAATATGGAGCTCAGGCCCCATAACATAGGTCAAGTTTAATTTTATGACACCTATTGCAATTTAACACAAATTCCCAGTTACTGGAGTCTGAATGTGTGAGAGCTGGTTCATCGAAAGTTATTTTGTACCTCTAATTCATTCTGGTGGAATTTATTTGGGGAGTCAGTATGACCTTTGACATTTTGAGGGCAGAGGAGAATACTGGAATATGAGGGCAGCACCACAGTGGAGCACACTTTGGCAGCAGCCATGCCTTCCCACCCCCACTCCCCCACCGCCACCCCCACCCCGGCCATAAAAGCCTGCAGGGTTCCATGTTCCCTCTGTTGGGCACTGCTCTGAATTCAGTCTCAGGCCCAAGACACTGGGCCCCGTGTGGGATGCCATGGAGTGTAGACAAAGATGAGATGGGTGGGGACCTCTGTTGTTCAGGTCCAACGAGCCTGTCACTGCCCTCATGTACTTAGAGCCAGCTCTACTACATATCTGTCGGAAAGAGAGACAGAGAGGAAAGCAGCCTGAACGTACCAGGGCAGCTCCCATCATCACCCCCTCCCCACCAGGGTCTCTCAGGAGGAGAGGGTCTCTTGTAGAGGTTATGAGAAACTGATGTTTTCAAGCAGACAGGGTCTAAAACTGGTTCTTAAAGTGGAGCACCAGGACAGGAGCATCAGGAACCTGTGAACTTGTTAGAAATGCACATCCTCAGGCCTCACCCAAGGCCAACTGATTTAGGAACAGGGATGAGCTTCAGAAGTCTGTGCTTTCCGAAGCACTTCAGCATACTCAGTGTTTGAGGACCAGGAGTCTGAAGAGTGTTGCAAAGTCTGACAACAGCAGTTACAGTGGACATACCCAGATGGGGCTCCTGAAAAACTCTGGCTGAAGGTAAAAGACCAGATGAGGAATGAGGGTAGGAAGCATTGTCTCTGGAGAAAGGAGTTAAAATAAGCTGGGGTGTGGATAGAGAGAAGTCTAAATACCATACCCCTGTGTTTAGTACCAGGAGCGTATCTGGCCTTACCCTTCCCTTCCAGCACATCCCATCACCCAGGCATGCAAAAGTTCCTTTGTACAACCCATGTACAAACTGTAGTGCTTAAATTGCTGTTTTCAAAGTGGGGAAAGGTGCTATAAACCCATGCTGGCTGTGGTGAATAGGGAGGACTGTTTCCACCCACATCAGGTTGGGAGGCGGAGCCCCACCCACCTCATCCTGGAAGACAGCTTTGAACCAGGAGCCAAGACCCTTTAATGGCTACGAAGAAAAAAAAAAGTTTAATTTCCATGTAAGGGCTACCAAGAATATAAGTACCTATTTAATAAATTATTTGTTGAAATGTCTTTTCCATTTTGGTAGTTGAAATCTGAAAAATATTTGGAGTACTATAATTATCATTTCTGGGAAAAAATACACATTGCAGTATTTTTGTTTTTGCTGCAGGTCAAGTTGTAGTTCAAGATGGAAAGTAAACATGTCCCTTTACTCAGCTGCAGCTCACATATTTGTAGTCTCTGGGTGCCCTCTTGGCAGTTGTAGTGGGTACACAAAGGACACAAAGACAGCATAGAAACGTGGGGCCCTGTCTGAGGCTCGCCCAGTGCAGGTCTGATGAGGAAGTTTGTGCTGGAGCTGTCTCGAAGGGTGCAGAGGTCTTCATGGAGGGAGTCAGGAGAAGGGAATGAGGCTGCTCTCAGAGGCGCTGCCCACCTCCGGGGAGGGGTCTGCAGAAGCACTTTCTCAGCAGGGAGGTGTTAATGGTGTTGGTATAAACATTGGGAGGTCTCCTTTGTTTGCTTTTGGAAGCTTTCATGACCATTATATGCCATCTTGTCAACTTGCCAACTTTGTAAACACATCTTGAATGTAGAAATAGCTGGGGAACAATCTCCAGGGAAAGTTACCTGTTTAAGGCGACTTCCTCCATCTCTGGAGTAAAAGCTTTTTGTTTTTATTTCAGGGAATTAATAAAGTAATGGAAGCTATACAGACAGAGAAGCAGCACTTGAGTGAAACTTTTGGCATGATAAGCTGTGTGCGTGTGTGTGTTCCAACTTTACCTTTATCAATAGCAAACATTTAAGGATTACATCTGTGTTCTGGTACATCTATTAGGCATTAGGCTTAAAACAAAATGAGAAGGAGAAAACTTGAGGACCTGAAAGTACCTTCTCTCTCTCTCTTTCTCACACACACACACAAAATATGGAATGCTTTCTATACTTACATATTTTATTCTATACTTTATATTTTATATCATATATAAGAAAGTATATATTCTTTTACTCTCCAAAACAATTTCGTAGAATAAATATTTTTATGCCCTATTGAACATAAGGGTATACTGAGGCTCCAGGGAATTAAGTGACTTGCCAGAGATCACAAAGGGCTGGAAGTGGCACACACATATGCACGCGTGCACGGACACTGAGAGCCGTCTGACTCGAAACCTGGACTCCTTTTAGTAATTAGTGATAATAATAATGATGACAATGGCAAGAGCTATTATCTGTTGGGCTCCTACGTATGCCAGACAGAGGGCTCCTTGCAAAATAACTGTCTGGCTTAAATCTTACAACAGTTCCAACTCAGAGAGGTCAAGAAGCTTGACTAAACTCACACAGCTAGGAGTAGAAGAGCACGGGTTTGAATATAGTTGTTTTTGGCTCTTAAACCTTTTTAGTGAACCAGTAGCTCTATTTATTCCCATATAAAAAAGTAGCTAAAGAGTAACTTCTGTTAAATGGCAAGTAAGTGGTTCAAACAATTTATCGTCAGTGAAACAGAAATTGCAAAGAGGAAGAGAGGAAGAGGCAGAAGAAAAGAAATAGCAAAAATGTATTTTAAAAAATATAATTTTAGCCACATGGATTTTTTCCAAAATGTTCAGATGCTCATGAGAACTACCAGTTGATGTGTTGACTGGCCTGCTGTTTACGTTCTGTTGCTGTCATTGGCGAGGACAGAACAGCAGCAGCCTGTTCTGCTGTACTTTCTACCTGACCTTTTTTGTGCAATTTAGTGCCCTCTCTTTATTCTTGATATACCATTTTAATTGCATAAGTGTTCTCACTTTCAGAAACCTCAGATCAACACATGATGTTCTTTGGAGTCCTTCTGAAGCAGCAGTTCTCAACCTGTGGGTTGCGACCCCTTTGTAACAAGGAAAATCCATCCTGCATATGAGATATTTACATTATCTGCCTTCCTGAATGTGCGGGGATGGAGTATCCTTGGAACCCAGTGGTATAGGAAGGGTTCCTAGGAATTCTGGCTGGTTGGAGTATGTTCATAGGAGACGTCCAGTCTCACTTTACAGATGAACACAAAGTCCTTCGTTCTTATTTAAAATCTGACATTTTTTGTTATTTCCCCCCCAAATTGGTGTTGTCATTACACAACGGAAGTTTGTGCTGCAGCAGCAGCCCTTCTCAGTGGAGGGGAGACTGAAGTTGGGAAAGCAAGCCACCCAGAGTCACAGAGTCCCTCAGCAGAGTAGAGGCGCTGTTTGTGTTCTTTAATGGATATCGCAGTCTGTTAAGCACCACCTGGGGAGTTCTTCATTTCTAGTGTTTATGCCTCTGCGACATTTTCAAGCTGCCATGAAGAGTCTTCTTAAGATGTTGCTGAGCTGACTATACAAATTTAGCTCATTTTCGTTGTCCTCATTAGTCATTTGTCCCATTCTCTAATAATCTTGATTCCTTTGGGGGGTCTAGTATTTAATGGCAAAAGGGGAGGGCGAGGTATTCAGGGAAGACCAGTTTATTGGGTAAAATCAGTCTTTTTGAAACCAGTCTTTAGTTCTTTGCACATTTATCTAGACCATTCTCAGGATTTATTTTATTGCCAGACTTGTTTCTTAATAAATTCATTGTTACATTTTGAAATTTGTTATGGTGTGTGAATATGTAAATATAATTATTTGAATGGCAAATCTCTCTGAGAACAAATGTAATGTTTTCCTCATGTGACTTAACAGAAGATGAAATAAAATGTCTAGGGACTCAGAATTCTAATCAACATTTGTAAGCCAGGGGATGCGTACAAGCCGCCTGTGGGATCTGGCTTTCCCACTGCTTGCTCTTTCTGTCCCACCACCTGCCATGAAAGGCTAATCCTGGAAGCCTCTCTCAGTTTTTTCCCCTCTTCCCAGCAAGCACCATCGGCCTTTTCCAGGAAGATTCCAGGAAAGACTGGTTGGATTTTCTAAGAATGAAAGCAACGTTAAATCCCTTAGGAGTGTGGAGGCTGGGGGGTGGGTGCTTAACAGCAGTAAATCAACATTGAGATGCACATTGGAGTCACCTGGGAGATGTCAAAAAATTCTGATATCAGGATCCCACTTCTAGTAATTCTGATCTAATTGATATGGGATGTACTCTGAGCTTTTATATTTTTACTTATAACCGTGGGAGGGTGAGGAAGGGGGCATTCTTACAGCTAGGGCTGAGAATCCTTATTCTAGCACTAAGATTCTCAAACTCTGCTGGTGTGATAATCACCTGGAGGGTTTGTGCAAGCTGGGTCCTACCTAGAGTTTCTGACCCTGTAGGTCCGGTGTGTGGCTTTAGAATTTGTATTTCAAGCGAATTCCTAGGAGATGATAATACTGCTGGTTCCAGAATCAGAGTTTGAGAACCACCACTCTGAAGCTGTATATCTCAGACTTCACTATTCTTCTTGCTAAAATGCTGATTCTGACTCTGTAGCTCTGGTGTGAGGTCTCAGTTTTTCCACTTCCAACAGGTTCCCAGGTGATGCTGAGGCTCACTTGGTCTGGGGGCCATGCTTTGAATAGCAAAACTCTAAAGCATTATCATCAACCCAATTCATTAACATGCTGAGGGCAGAAAAGCTGTGTGGTCCAGGAGATTACTAGTGGTACAGTGGGGCTCAGCATGCAGCTTAGACCACTTGGGAGATGGCCGAGATCTGGAGGGCCAGGGTTTCTTTGGGACTTGGCCAACTCCCATTTTGTCAAGATGTTTGAACTGACCTTGGCAAAGCTGTACTGTCAATAGGGAACTTCATTGTAAAGGGCAGTGGTTCTCAGCCTTAATCACACAATAGAATCACCCTGGGAGCTGTTGAAACAAATACTAATGCCCGGGCCTCTGCCCCAGAAATTCTGATTTAATTGGTTTTAGGTGGGATCCAGACAGTGGTATTTTTAAAGGCTTTGTGAGTGATTCTGATGCACAGCCACGGTTGAGAACCACTGAATTAAAGTATCATACATTGCAGTCTTACAGATCACTTGCATTTTTTCCCTTTATATTTGGCTACATTACATTCCTCTGTGATGCAAACTAACTTTATTAGGTAATTGAAAACAATTTAATATGGCATCTTTAACAAATCACCAAGAAAAGACGATTTCATCACTATTAAATGCTACATTCAGAGTCAAAGAAAGTGCTGGGAAAGTACAGTGGGTGTTGCTGAACGAGCTGAAATATGAAATATTTCTGGGACTGTATCAACAAGTCTAATTTTTTCCCCTTGGGGTTATGATTGTGCGGAACAAGTCTTCACAGCAAAGCTTGCCAAAAAAGGTTATGATAAAATCATGGAATGTGAATGAAAAGAATTCACAGTGTAACTTTAAAGGAGTCAGCCTCTAAATTTAAAAATCTAAGGATGACATATGTATTGCATTTGTAATAGAGGTTTTCAGAACAAAATGATGCTGAATACAAGGAAGTTCCTCCTTTCAGCTGGTGGTTTTCCAAGGCCAAGGGTCAAAAGAAAAGGGACAGTCAGAAGAAAAGCAGGGAGAGAATACCTTGGACACCCCGAACGTCTCTACCTTCACAAATTAATTTTGTTTTCTATTTTTGAGCAGAAATGTAGCCATTGACTAAACCTACAAACACCAGAAATACTGACTAGAAAAACTGAAGCTCCTCTTGCTTTTAGTATTATGGACTAGCGCAAAAATTGTGGGCTTTGGTGGCTCCACCTCTAGCTTTGTGACCTTGGCCAAGTGTCTTTATCTTCTCCAGGTCTGTCTCATCATCTGTCATGTAGAGATGAAGATGATAACCTCTTTTTCACACAGCAGGACAAAGGTGCATGAGAATGAGGAGCAGTGTACCCCATACCCTGGCGGTGCGCAGTTGGTAGAGTTCTTCCATTTCTCTAGCATGAGCATGATAATTAAATCCTGAATAAGAAACATTATCTATCAGAATATTTGTTATGAGTCTTTATTGGTATTTTCTACCTATTAATTATACCAGTTTAGGTTTCTTCTTAAGAATCATGGCGTTTGTTTCTGCTTAGAGAGTAGGCTGGTTCTTGCCTCAGCGCCTTTGGCCTTGCTGTTCCCCGTGTCTGGGGCTCTCTTGCCCGGTGTTTGCAGGACTTGTTCTTTCCTTCAAGTCTCTGTTTGGATGCTGTGTCGGAGAAGCCTCCTTCACTCACCCTGGGCACGCAGCGCACATCGCAGAACGCACCTGCTTTTACTGCCTCCTGCCATTGTGTTGTGTACCTCTTTGTTTATTGTCTGTCTCCCCCCAGAATTGTAATTCTGGAAATTTGTGTCCCTGTAATACCACGTGCCTGGGGGCCTCTGTGATCCCCTGAGCTGATGCGACAGAGGCTCCAGGACTTCGGGTTATGAGACACACCAGAGACAGGTGTGGGGAAAACAGCGACCCTGGAGTCTTCCTCTCTTGACTTTGTCCTCTCCCTACAAAATGCTGATTCTAAATCTAACCACGTGTTGAATCCTTTGAATTCTCTGAAGTAGTTGGGATTCCCAATGATTTTCTCAGAATGGGGTGTCTGTGTATATGAGAGAGAGAATTAGATAGACGTGAGGAAAGAACAGAGTACCCAGCAGTGTCAGCTTTGTAGTTGACCATAAATTTTACTTGTCCATTTTATGCTTTCTGTTTTGCATTAATATATGTGTAGCAGATCTGTTACACAGATTCTCACTCTGTCACCCTTGGTGAAGAGCCATGGTATCACAGCTCACAGCAACCTCAAACTCTTAGGTTCAAGAAATCCTCTTGCCTCCGCCTCCCAAGTAGCTGAGACTACAGGCACCTGCCACAATGCCCAGCTAGTTTTTCCGCTTTTGTAGAGACAGGTCTTGAAGTCCTGAAGCAGCAATCCACCCGCTTCAGCCTCCTAGAGTGCTAGGATTATAGGCAAGAGCCATGGCACCCTGCCCTCTGTTGTTATTTTAAATGACCGTATCAAGAACTAGAGAGAAAGCTTCAATGCCAGATGTGTGGGACTCTACAAAATTTAAATAGAAATAATGAGAATCTACCAATATAATTTTTATCTTCTCTTTTTGTCCCCTCTTTCCATCAGTAATATCATTTTGCTTTCATGTATTTAAATCTATGTTTAAGCAGAAAGCTCTTGAATGCATTTGTTATTTGTAGATCATGATTGTACTTTTTCTGTTGACATATGGACGTGAGAAGGTCTAGAAATAGCCAAGATCCAATCACACAGGTTAAAATGACTAGGATTGATAGAAACTTTTCATTATTATTGTAAAATCACTCTCTGCTGGATGGGCTTGTCTATATTTTAAGCACTAACCTCTTAAGGGTGAATTGTTAATACTAGGAAACCAGCTTATTTTCCCTTAATTATTTCTGTTGCAAGTGATGTTGTCACTTTCGTCTTTGTATAGCAGGGGCAGGTTTTATTTATTTTTTAATGCCAGTTGCTATGTTGTCAGTACAAACAGACCAGCTTGTTAATTAATTTAAATATTATATATAGATTTGTTAGACACCATAAGGAAGGAGTCAGAAGAGACTTCAAATAGAGAAAATTAAAAATCCAAAAATAATACCAGAAAGCCCTTTTGATTGATAGAGAATTCATAGTGTGGCTATAGTTTTTTTCCTTGTTTTCTCCGTAGAAGATGGAAAAGAGACATAGATGAATAAACAAAATCTGGGAGAATTTGTTTAGAATAGAAAAAAGCTGAGAAAGAGGGTATCAGAAAAACAATTCTTGTTGCCATGGTAACCATATTGTGGTTACGTGACAAGCAGGTGACTGGTTGCAGGGAGGAAAAGATGCTGGTGAGGGTTCCATTTTACCCATAGAAAGCTGACTAAAGAATTTAAAGGGAAAATTAAAGCTAAGAATGTTAACAATTACTAAATAGAAGAAAGGGATTTTAGAAATCTGAATTCTTTGAAAGCATAATTTTACTACTTGCCAAGTCAGTATAACAGGCTTGAATCTTTTGCCTGCTAATCACAGAGTTAACAATAGAGCTTTGAAAAATGTAATGTAAAAACTCTTAGACATATAAAGAGAAGTTACTGGCTCACAGTAGATTTTTATAGATCCCTCTTAGAAATCAGTTCAAAAAAGTAGGTTACAAGGTGATGAGAGTGTCATAATTAAGAAGCTTGATTTAATAGATATGTAAGCTTTTATATAACAAACAGAGCATATATGTTCTTTTCAGATACCCATCTATTTTAAAATTGTTCATAAGGCCACAGCTCCACACACGTGTGCCAATAAACAAAAATAGGAAAAGGGAAGTTAACAAAGGTAGAAAACTGTACAGGCTCCATTGTCTGGCAACAAGGCCATAGAACTATAAATTAAAATGAAAGGAAAGCCCTTCAAAAATCTACATATGCAGAAATTTAATACTTCTATTAAAAAGGAAGTCAAAGTTGAAATACAGATTATTTAGAAGCAAGTCATGTTGAGAGCAATACATGTCCAAAATTAGAATATAACCAAAGTGATATTTGACTAAAGTAATAACAATCATAATTAAAATTATTTGTACCTAAGAAAACAAAGAAGGAATAATGGTAAACTAAGCATTAATCTTAAAACACCACGGAAAAACTAATACAATCGTTCAAAAGATAAAAAAGGAAGAGGTTCAAAATCTTAAGTGATGGACGCACAAAACTACCTAAAAGAGAGATTGGTCAGTAAAAGTCTGACGAGAATTTGAATATAGGTGAATTATACACTCTTTCCTAAAATATAAGTTAGTAAAGATGCTTCTTAAAAAGATAGGACTCCTGAATAACTTCATAACCCAAGACAAAAATCTACTTTTTCCCCCTTTAAAAAATATTTCAAGTTCCTGTAATTTCACAGGAGGGTTGTATGACAACATCAAAGAACAGGTAGTTCCTGTGTTATTTCAGTGATTTTCCAGCAGGGAAAGAGTAGAATGAGAAATAGCTCAATCAAAGAGTTAGTGTAATTGAAATGAAGAGTGGGAAAGGCCAGCTTGAGAAAAAACAGAGAAAGAGAAGTAAGGACTGCTATTTCTCAAGTTTATAAACTAAAAAAATGTTTTAAGTATTAGGAAGTTACATCTAACAGGATCTTTTTTTATTTAGCTACAGTTTTATTATTTTTTATTATTAAATCATAACTGTGTACATTAATGCAATCATGGGGCACCATACACTGGTTTTATAGACCCTTTGACACATTTCATCACACTGGTTAACATAGCCTTCCTCGCATTTTCTTAGTTATTGTGTTAAGACATTTACATTCTACATTTACTAAGTTTCACATATACCCTTGTAAGATGCACCGCAGGTGTAATCCCACCAATCACCCTCTCTCCGCCCACCTCCCACCTCCCTCCCCTCCCTTTCCCCCTTCCCCCTATTCTTAGGTTATAACTGGGTTATAGATTTCATGTGAAAGCCATAAATTAGTTTCATAGTAGGGCTGAGTACATTGGATACTTTTTCTTCCATTCTTGAGATACTTTACTAAGAAGAATATGTTCCAGCTCCATCTATGTAAACATGAAAGAGGTCAAGTCTCCATCTTTCTTTAATATTCCATGGTGTACATATACCACAATTTGTTAATCCATTCGTGGATCGATGGGCACTTGGGCTTTTTCCATGACTTAGCAATTATGAATAGGGCTGCAATAAACATTCTGGTACAAATATCTTTGTTATGATATGATTTTTGGTCTTCTGGGTATATAACTAGTAGAGGAATTATAGGATTGAATGGCAGATCTATTTTTAGATCTCTAAGTGTTCTTCAAACATCTTTCCAAAAGGAATGTATTAATTTGCATTCCCACCAGCAGTGTAGAAGTGTTCTCTTTTCTCCACATCCACGCCAACATCTCTGGTCTTGGGATTTTGTGGTATGGGCTAATCTTACTGGAGTTAGATGGTATCTCAAAGTAGTTTTGATTTGCATTTCTCTGATGATTAAGGATGATGAGCATTTTTTCATATGTCTGTAGGCCACGTGCCTGTCTTCTTCAGAGAAGTTTCTCTTCAAATCCCTTGCCCAGCCTGTGATGGGATCACTTGTTCTTTTCTTGCTTATATCCACAAGCAAGAGTCATATCTCCACAAGAGTTCTCTGTGGATTCTGGTTATTAAACCTTTGATGGAGACATAACCTGCAAGTATCTTCTCCCATTCTGAAGGCTTGTCTGCTTGTTTTACTTACTGTGTTCTAGGCTGTGCAGAAGCTTTTTGGTTTGATCAGGTCCAACAGGATCTTGAGGAAAAAAAAGCTTATTCTTAGAACACAAGAGTGGTTTAAAATTTTAACTGATTATATTAATAAAGAGAACGCCAGGATGATCATCTTGAGAAAAGCTGAAAAACCATTTTAGTGAGATTTTACCTTCTTTTTAACATGCTTAGATCGCTTCAAGCTCTAAAACTCTGATTTATTCATGGATCTCACTGTGCCTCTGGTAGCCTGCCCTATCCCACTTGTGTTACAAAAGCAGTTCTTAAGAAATAAATCTCTTCAGGCTTGAACTGCAAAACATACATCAAGAGGTGACACTGTTGTGACTACTAAAAAGAAAGTGAAATAACTAGCAAGCTCTAATATGTTGGATTTTAATAAAAACATGATTAATTGAAGCATATGTTTGAAAATTCTGGATATCCACAGCAAATATTTTGTAGAATAAGAATGTAATAGGATGTAATATAAGTTAATTACTGCAAACTAACAAGCGTAGCAATTAAGTGCTATTTGCAATTAAAGTCACAGAGCTTTTCTTAATTATAAAACAATGTGTTTGCCAGATAAGCAGTCTACTGAATGTACTTTACCCAACTCCAACTTAATTCCCATCCAGTCAAGATTCACCTTCTCTTTCCCAGCTCTTTGATTTAGTCCGCGCCACACTGCTGGGGAGCTGAGAATGGAATTCCTCATTGTTCTAATCATGTTCTCTTCTCAAGACAGTTTCCTGGGGTTATGATATGAAAGTCGGGTAGATGGAGCCTTTCAAACTAGAAGTCGTTCCTGTTTGACCCAGGTGCTTTTGAGTTTAGGTTCTGTAAGTGCCGTGAGACAAGGGTAGCTAAGAGGGAACAGTTCCAGCTAAGTGGGGCTAGTTTCAGCAGAAACTATAACTCTGATCAGGTAAGAAGCTGAGTCCCCAGAAATCAAATTAAGGGCAAGGGCAAGATTGAACACAAACGGCACTGGTGATGCCTGGGACAGGAGGCACATTATTACAGGGAGTATAGTCGGAAGCAGGTGCACCAAGGTTCAAACCCTCACATCACCATGGACTTGTTTGTGTGACCTTGGGCAAATAACTTGACCTTCTTACCCACAGTTTCATCATCTATAAAATGGAGTAAATAATAACTCACCTGCTGGGGTTATTGTGACATGAGCACATGATGTGTGTGTTAATGAAATCTGTTCTTGGAACCAAGGCCATTCAACTTTCCAGTCTTCTTTAAGCGAATTATTGGATATTGGTATGTTGATGGTGGCCTGAAAGCAGGGCAGAGTCCTGCAGCTGAATGTTGCACTTGACTGAGGCACAGGTGCAGGGAAGTAGCATCCATCCAACAGGGAGGGCGGTGTGAATTAAGTCCACGTGAACTGACCATCTGGTCTCATCTCCATCCCCAACACGCCCTCTACCCAGCTGTCTCTCTTTCTACATACTCTTCTTTCCAAATGCCTTTTCAGCCTCCCGTGCCTCCTCCGTCCCCATATAGCCTGCTGTTGCCCAGGATCCCAAAGTCCTTTTGTTTCAAGGAGGGGCCTATTTTCCCAGCTGTCTCCACAGCTCGCCTCCTTACAGCTTCAAGTCTTCACTCAGCCATCAGCTGCTCCATGTCCATTCTGACTAAGCTGTAACCGCCCACCTCCTCCCAAGTACTACAGTTCCCCCTAACTCTGTTGTCTTCTGCCCCATAGCCCTCATCACCCTTCACTACTGTATAATTTGCTTATTTATAATGTTAATTTTTTATTTGCTTTCACCTTCCACTGCCACATAAACTAGCAGGGATAGGGATCTGTTTGTTCTCTTTACTGAGGGCTCGCAGACTGCTGGAACAGCAGGTGCTCCCTGCATATGTTTGAATGAATTTACTGGAACTGTGAGTAGGAGGGATCTCCTATACCAGGGGGTCCTCAAACTTTTTAAACAGGGGGCCAGTTCACTATGCCTCAGACAGTTGGAGGGCCGGACTATAGTTTAAAAAAAAAAAAACTATGAACAAATTCCTATGCACATTGCACATATCTTATTTTGAATTAAAAAAAAAAGGGGGGGAACAAATACAATATTTAAGATGAAGAACAACTAAAGTTAAATCAACAAACTTACCAGTATTTCAATGGGAACTATGGGCCTGCTTTTGGCTAATGAGATAGTCAATGTCTGGTTCCATGTTTGTCACTGCTAGTCGTAACAAGTGATGTAGGTGTGCATCCATTAGTCCCGAGACTGAGAGGAGGAGTTGAGAGACAGAGAGGAGGGGAGTCGGAGAGTGCCGCACACATTCCACACATGTGCACTGTAGCAGGACAGACAGCAGTGGCAAAAACACCCATAGGGCCGGATCAATGTCCTCGGCGGGCCGCATGTGGCCCGCAGGCCGTAGTTTGAGGACCCCTGTCCTATACTATGTCTTAATTAGGACAGAAACAGACAAGCAAGATGAAAGATAGAGCAATTAAGGTAGAAAATGACTAAAGGAACAGGCGTGGCGTTGGAAAGAGATCTCCTTTTGTGATACCAAGATCTGAGTGAACTGGGAAATGAGGAGGCCTGGTTTCTTGCTTTAATTTGACTGCTGACCTTCAGACACTTGACTCTTTCGGGTTATCTACAAAATGAGGAAACTAAACTAGGTGACCTCATGAGTCCAACGCTATCATGTAATTCTGTGTTCGGGTTTTACTTCAGGAAAGACATTTACTTATGGAAATGTATCCCTGTATTACAGGCATCATTTTCACTCACTGTTTCCTGGACTGCCACCAAAGGCCACGGGCTGTGATGATGAACTTTTGGTTCATGTCAGTTTTTCTGCTACGACCTTGTGTTGATATGGGTCTCTTAAAAACTTAAACCACGAAACTGAACTGTGGATTGGGATTCCAGACGCTAATAAGGTTTTGCTGTCCAATCCTAAAATCTTTGGGGAATACCAACCTTGCTGTATTTTTCTCATCTCTAAAATTGAGACATAGCCAATAAATAGTGATCAGCAAACAGCGGTTGGAGAAAGGGGCACAGGTGCGTTTGATGGCTCTTCACTAGTGAAAGAAACACACCAGGTGTCATTTGGGGAAATTATATGGGAATTTGGCTCATTATCCATCTTGTTAGGCTGCCTCATCGTAGAATCATATTATAATCTTAATGAGTTCATCTCAGGGAAACCCAGAGTTTGGAGACACAGATCTTCCACATCGATTGTCTTGCGTGTTGTCTGTAATCCCTAAAGTAGCTATGGTTTATTTGTGGGTCTCTAACTTGGTGTTTTAAATATACACTGTTTACAAAGGGGTAGCCCCTATAACTCTTTTGAATTCACAGATCTTTCAGTTAGTCCCTAACTGTGTCCCGTGTTCAGATTCTCTGTATCATGGACACATCTTCCCTTTGCCTTTCTTCACTTTGGTCCTGACACTAGACCTTGATTGCTCAACACGGGCGAGTGAAAAGACCAATAAGAAGGGAACTCTGGCTCATATTTGGTGTGCTAGACAGGTCGTGGGTGAAGTTTTCATTGTTGGATCAACTAGGTCTGAGGGTTTTCACCCAAATTTCTTTCTCTGCCCTTCTCTTTGGTTAGTAAATAGATCATCAGGACTATCTATACTTCTGACAGAAGTGCCCCACCCTGCCCTGGGCAGAAGCTAAATTCTTTCTCTCCCATTTAGAAGAGAAGCCAGATTGCTCCAAGGCCCGCTGTGAAGTCCAGTTCTCTCCACGTTGTCCAGAAGACTCTGTTCTGATTGAGGGCTATGCTCCTCCCGGGGAATGCTGCCCTTTACCCAGCCGCTGCGTGTGCGACCCGGCCGGCTGCCTGCGCAAAGTCTGCCAGCCGGGATACCTGAACATACTAGTGTCAAAAGCCTCAGGGAAGCCGGGGGAGTGCTGTGACCTGTATGAGTGCAAACCAGGTATGCACGAGCTCGTCTCAGCAGTCCAGCTCCTGTGCGTCAGAGGGTGGCAGGTTCCCCCTGAGCCCCTGGCCTCTCCTTTCACACGAAGATGGTTTGCTCACTCACTAGTGCGCTGCAATTCTGCTGCTTTGGGCTAATGGTGAGCCTGACTTCTGGCCTTCCAGTTAGAAAACCAGAATGATAATCCACTCTGACATAAGTGCCTTCAGAGGGTCGTCTTTCTTTTTTTGTTTCCCTTCAAAGTACACTTGACAGGGGAGGTGGGGTTAAAATTTAAGGTACTATGGACACTTGCTTCATTTCCCCAGTGAAGGTCAGAGCCCACATTTGCAGATATGTCTGCCACTTTAAAGTGTTAACATTTGAAAGCAGTCATCACACATGAAACAGTTGTTTTTAGGTAAATATATGCATCAAAATGCCAAAAGTTTTATAATGCAGGATTCGGCCCCAGTCTTGCCCCTTGCTCCTTCCCCGTCCATCCCGACTTCATGGCATGTGCTGAGTCGTCACTGACTGTCTACTCACCTTCTTTGCGTTTGTTGTCACGTCCCAGATGTTTCTTGCTTTATCTCGTTTCTAACATCCTTGCTCTGACGGAAGCTTTCTCCTGTGGTCTGTGATCACGTCTGGATCATAGTGATTTCCTCTTTGTAAATTTCTAATCACTGGTTAGTTGTTTTTATTTGTTTAGGGGCTTTTTTTTTTTTCTTGTTAGGTAAATGCTTTCAAGCAAAAAAGTCCCTCGTGCATCTCTTGTTCTATCAAAAATACTTCTGGCAGCGCTCAGCAGCCGTGTAACCACTGTTGGTTGAACTCTTTCTGTCTGTATCTCAACTCTTACACTTCTTATCCCCACCTTTTTACTAACATAGAAAATTGGGGGCACATCGACAGTTCTGAGGCATTGACTAAAATAAAACTGCCTGCCTGCAGTAGGACTGGGTTTCTGAGAAGCGGGGAAACTTCGGAAATGTGTCAAGAGCCAGTGTTTCATTTTGGGGACTCCAAGTGGGAATAAACGTAACACTAAGTGGTCCCTCTCTTGTTTGTCTCTTCTAGTTTTCAGCGTGGACTGCAGCACCGTGGAGTGCCCCTCTGTCCAGCAGGCCGTGTGCCCCCTGGACAGCTACGAAACACAAGTCAGACTCACCGCGGACGGCTGCTGTACTCTGCCCACCAGGTTCGTGTGTCACTAGTGTGTCAAGTTCTCTCCCCTGTCTTGTACATAAGCATCATCTGAAGTACAGTTTGGTGCATGCCGTTTGTTTTCCCATGGGAAACCTAATACTTCCCTGTTTCTCTGGAGAAATCACTGAACCGTTACTATTACTTGGTATTTACATACATCTTTCCTCGGATCAAAGCCAGGTGTCCTCAGGTTAAGTCATTAATCCTTATAGATTCTTCCTGTGTGGCTGCTTGTGCACTTTTAAAGGCTGGGAACCGGCCAGGCAAATAAGCCCCTCTGTATGTAGAGAGGGAGGCAGACAGGGAGGTATGTCATAGCAGGCACGTCATTTGATCCTCTACCGTGAATCTTGTAGCTGCTTAAACAACGTGTTCACTGTGATGAAACGCTGCATGCTTCATCCATTACTCCCCAGGGACTCTTGGCATTTGGATGCACACATCTACCCGGACCCATTCCTGGCTGAGGCCAAGGGGAGTCTGAATTAGTATAATGCTTTCTGGGGGTAACAAACACATCTCTCTGTGACTTGGTGGGTGGAAAATGCTACTGTCGTTTTAATCGTAGTAGCAGGGCATTCACTTAGCCATACAGAACTAGGCTTTCTCCAGAACATGAGGAGCTCTGAGTCCCATCCTTTGAGTCCACAAAGCTCCACTGTAGAGCTGGCCTTTGCCACTTCACTTTGGGGAAGACTATGCTTGGAGACGTGGGGTTCACAGTCTGAGTCACCCCCGGCCCCTGTGATACTTACCTACCCCTCTTCTCTGCTGTGACCTCCCCTCCATATTTCACAGGCCCCTAGGTCATCGTTATGACTATTCGTCCTATTTCTTTCAACATTTGCTCTACATTTAATATGAAGAGTTAAAACTGTGCCTTATTTTACTCCATTTCTAACCTCTTCTCCTCCAGTCCCAGTGCCAGGCACCTGGCATCAAGGTTTGTGACCTTAGTAACTGTGTTTATAGAAATTGTTTGATAAGCTCGGAGTACGTGTGGTCCCTAGTTAAGGGAAGTATTAGATCTTTGTCTGTAATTGAAGTAAGCATCCAGAGTTTGTTCTGACGACTGGTCTTTTCTTCTTTCCTCTAATAAGATATGTTAGATCTTTGGCATCTCTTTAGCCTCTGTTCTATCAGAAACCTAGGATTCTCTCAGGCATATCCTTTATGCTATATTATAAAACAGATAGGAAGATTTTTAGGAAGATAACATACTAACAGTGGTGCAGCAACCTTCTTATGACATTAGAATATGATAATTTATGTGGAGATGCTTGGAAAGGGATGAAATACTGCGCAAACATAAGGTATTACCAGTCAGTAAAGAAGACAAATGGAGCCACTAACAGTACCAGATGTCCCTGTAAGGTCTCCCTGAAAAGGAAGGTGGCGCATGATATTGGAGAACCTAATTAATCCAAGTCAGCCAGTTGTTAATGAAGTCCTTTAGGGAGGGGACACTTCTCAGTTCACTGTTACGAATGAATATGGCCCCATCTGCACATGGAAGGCACAGTAGGCTGTGTTTTCAGTCTCTCTAGGGGGTAAAAATGGGTAGGTGGCTACAGGATGACATACTTAGTCTCAGTTTAAGGAAAAAGACTTTGTCACAACTAGTGTTCAGTCGTGAATCCGGCTGCTTCTCGAGGCAGACTGAACTCCCTGGAACCAGATAGATTTCTTTCCGTCTGGATGGCCACCTGCCAGGAATGCTTAGAAGAAATGTTAGATTGGAAAGGAGGGTGAACTAGATGCTTTCCATTTTATCCTCAAGCTTCCAAGAGTCTAGTAAATGTCAACCTTAGGATGGTCATCACTGTATGGATGTAACTTTTGACTTTGGCATCCAGAACTGTAGAATGGCCAGAGTTAAATGAGCCTCTGATGAAGAAATTGAAAACAAGGAGGAGGAAGCCATTCACAGTCCCACTGTAAATCATTTGTAGAGAGGGGATGTGTTCCCACAGCTCTGCAGTTTCCTGGTTTCAGAGTCAGTAAGCCGTCCTTCTCCCCCACCCCTGCTGTACACGCAGCTTGTTTCCCCTGCGTTGGGCCCCACTTAGCTCTGCGTCTCTGCAGCTGCCTCTGCCTGGGTTGCCTTCACCTTCCCCATCCACCTGGGCAGCTCCTCCCTCTTTCAGGACCGTCACCACCTTCTCGGTTCTCGGCCCCTAACAATGGCTTGGATACCCCTCTCTGTTACCTTCATCATAGCACTCTTCATAATAATTCCAGAGAAGTCACTGATTTTTATTTTTGCCAGTCTACTGTATTCTGTGTGATTCTCAAGAAAAGAAAGTATTTTGTAGCCTCTGGTACCTACGTAGAATAGTCACCTACATTTATTTTTGAATGAATAAACAAACAAGTCCACTCTTAGGATGATTTATACATCAAAGAAGAAAAACATAACAAATACTTTTAGTTTCTTATCTTCCTGTCATTGGGTGGTAATATTACTCCTTGTCTCACTCTCTCGAGCCCTTGCACTTTTCCCCCGACCCCCTTCTCTGCAGTCCAGCCCTCCTCCATACTGTAGAAAGCCTCTGTTCTAAACACAGCACTCCTCTCTCACAGTATAGTGTGCCTTTATCTCACCATTCCCCTGTTCTAATACTACTCATACTACGGGACACCAATTAAATTCCACTTTATCCATGAGGTCCTTGTGATTCAACCAACACCCCTCTCATCCCTTAGGAACTCCCAACATACTCTTCCCTATGCCGTCAATTAATCATATGCTTCCATGCTTCGTTATTTAACTGTTAAGTGCATAAAGTCTTGTCCTATCAACTAGAGGATGCTCCAGAGGTCAGGAGTTATGTTGTCTTCTCTTTTCCTGTGTCTTTGTTAATACCAAATCAGCTGGTAAATGCAGAAACACTTAAGGCTGTGGCTTAACCCCATTCAGCCTCGTTCAGCCTGTTAACTGTGTTCCTACTCATCAAGGAGGATGGTAGGCCATACGTTGATGAGACAATAAAAACCCAACCGATTGTATAAAATGGAAATAAAAAGAACAAAGCCTGACATGTCGTAACAGTGGTAGCATTTTAAGAGAAGAAACTACGTACCTTTGTTCTTGTGTGTGAGCCATGTCAAGTGTTCTCCCTCTAAGAGACGTTTTTAGGCATAAAGTAGAACCCTACGGGATATATAAAATCCTATTACAATTATTTGACTGTTACCAGCATATTTGTAAACAGTGTTGTTTAGGACCTGGAGCCATTTGAGAGCAAAGCTAATTATGTGGAGAATTCTGGGAGGAAAGCCCTTTATATTTAGGTCAGAATAAGGTAAAATGTCTGAAACTTTAGCTGTAAAGATTTACCTTATGTGAAACTAACAACCTCATAATACTTTCGTGGACTAGAAAGGGATTTCGTGGACTTAACCTCACTTGTCCTCCCTCCTCGGTCCAATCCAAATGGAATTGTCATTCCCAGTGACTTTTTCACCCATTCAGGCCCCTGAATGACCTGTTTCTATGTGAGCTCGATTTGTGAGTTTTCTCTTGAATTGCATATTTTCAGTTCATTCATTAATCAAACATGAATTGGGTTCTCACGAGTGACAGACACTACTCTCTAGGAAGACGTTGGAAGTATAGATTATTCCTTCTTTCCTTTTTGTATCCCTGCCTTCTGTTCATGGTCCGTTCTTCATTTTCAGCTTTTTTGTGTCTGTTCCCTTAAACTTCATCTTATTTAGACATCATTCTTACATGTGTTATAATGACTTTTAACCATTATTAATTTTTTCTCCCCTTCCTTTGGTTTAGATTTCCAGGGATCCTGCCATTTCTTTTTATCCTTTTCTCTTCTTTTGGCACCAGGGTCTGGTGTGAAATATGCAGTGGCTCATCACACCTCTCAGACGAGGGTGGAAGGGGACGAGCAGTAGTGGCTCTGGGCCTAAGCACTGCAGTGACAAAAAAGGAAAATCAGGACTTCTGTGGGGTTCGCGACACCTTGTGGATGTCTCTGTGTATGGGCATGTGTAAATGCTGCCGTGCATAAGAGAATTTAAACAGAAGTTCGTAAGACAGATACACTAATGCAAATGATGTCTTTGCAGGGAAGGAAAAACAAAACGTCTTTAAGTGACTGGTAGGTACCAGTAACAGTCTCAGCTTAAATGTGTAAAATGCCTTGCTATTTACAAAGCATTTTTACTTTTGTTGTTCTTATTTTATAAACACTCCAACTCCATGAGGAATTTGTAGATGTGGAAATAGAGGTCCAAAGAGTAAGTGACTCATACAAAATCACAAATGCTCCTTGGTACAAAGGACAGAGCAGGTCCAAGGCTTCAACCCAGGTTCTGTGTTTGAAAACCCTGAGCTCTTTTCACTGGAGTCTTTTTGATAACAGAGTTCTGTTGTTTTTAAGTCCAAGAAACATCAATGAGTAAGAATGTATGTCTCACCACCATATTTATTCATCAGCATAGTACATATTAACAGAATACACATTTCAGTTATCCATTGCTGTGTAACGAGCCACCCCAAAAGGAGTAACTGGAGACAGCAAAGGTTTGTTATTTCTCGTGATTCTGTGCGTTGACTGAGTGGTTCTTCCATAGGCAGCTGGCAGGGCGACTGGGGCTGGATGTCCCTCATGTGTCAGGACTAGGGATGGCCTTTCATATGGTTTTTCATCCCGGCCTTCTTCACATGAGGGTAGAAGTGGGAGAAGTAACAGCAAACCTTTCGGAGACTGAGACTTGGAAGTCGCACATCGCTTCCACCACATTCTGTTGTTCAGAGCTGGTCAGAGGATGAACCTTTATTTAAAGGGTGGAAAAGTACACCCCACCTCTGGATAGGAGAAGCTAGATGGGGAAGAATTTGTGGCCATCTTTAATCTGCTATAATCTATATTCAATCAAAATAGGTACTCTTTAGAGCAGGGGTCCTCAAACTGCAGCCCATGAGCCACATGTGGCGGTGTGATTGTATTTGTTCCTGTTTTTTTTTTTTACTTCAAAATAAGATATGTTCAGTGTGCATAGGAATTCGTTCATAGTTGTTTTTCTTTTCTTTTTTTTTTTTTTTTAACTATAGTCTGGCTCTCCAATGGTCTGAGGGACAGTGAACTGGCTCCCTGTTAAAAAAGTTTGAGGACGCCTGCTTTAGAGTCTTCAGATTTCATTTTCTGATTGCAGGAAGTTGGTAAAGCGCTACAGATATGTGTCCCAGAAACTAATGTCCTTTTGCCAGGGGGTTCTGGGTCTTCAGGTATAATTCAGCCAGCCCTGTAGCTGCCGTGCCTGTCCCCTCAGCATCTTCCTTTCTGCTTCCTTGCAGCTGTCAGTCCACCCAGGAGTAGACACAAGACTTGAGAGCCTCTGAGCACCACCCCCAGCTTTAGTTGTCATTTAGCTGACCATTATTTTGAACCCCTCTCCTAAACAAATGTTGTGACTACCTAGTTAAACTAAGCTTTCTCTCATCACACAACAGGGAATGCTGTTTGTTATAACCAGAAAATATGCTTGATGAAACGAGATCAAATTTTAACACAAAAATAAAACTTTTAGAGATGTTGCTGAGAAGCAAAAGGGGAAAATAAAACAAATGCAACAAAATTATTGCCCTCAAAGTATGACATAAGGGCTGGGCATGGTGGTTCACACCTGTAACTCCGGGAGTCCAAGGCAGGAAGATCGCGTGAGCCCAGGAGTCTGAGGTTGCTGTGAGCTATGATGATGGCCCTGGTGTTCTAGCACAGGTGACAGAGTGAGACTGTCAAAAGCAAAAAAAAAGACCTTGCAGAGAAGTTCTCCTTTGTGGTGGCTGATCTTATCTAAGAGAAATGGACCCACCAGGTGTGTCTGGAGGGTAGATCCAGCCTGGACCGTATATCTGAGAGTTCATCTTTTTTCTGTACCCACATTGGCTATTTCTCACAGAGATAGATCCCAATTTTTTCTTTGTACCTGTTATTCTTTGCCTGTCTCCATTGTATGGACCCAATTTTACAGTCTTTACTTTTCCTCTGCAATTTTTCAGCAATATTTCAGACACAGACTTATCAACACAAGTGAGACATTAATTAGTTAAAAATCTAAACAGTATTTATCTTACTTACTCTCACTGCAAGTCACATAAGGTTTTTAAATATCCTATGCAGGGGTGGCCAACCTTTTCTTTTTTTTCCCTCTGCCCCACTGGAAAAATAAAAGTGGTCTTGGGCCCCACACATTAAATACACAAAGACGAAATCTGATTAGCAAAAAAAAGGTCTATGCATACTTTCCATGATTATCTGACACCACAGATAAGCAAAAAAAGTCCTCACAAAGTCAGCAAGCCAGGGACCCACAGCTTGGACACCCCTGCTATGCCTTTTGATCTGTTAAGTAACTTTGTATATTTTTATTAAGAAGATCAATGAACTTTCTATGTTCTTGACAGTCTCCCATTCTGAGTTTATTTTAATGAGATTTGTCCCCAGACTTTTTGTTCTAAAACGCTCTGTTATCAATGTGTATCTATAAATATACCTTTCTTTAAAGTTATTGAGAAGAGTCCAGTGCAGTTATTTTGAGGTAGAAAGAAGTTAAGTCATTGTTTACAGTGTTCAGAAACTTAAAATAGGGATTCTGCTGGGTGCATGCACTGTGGGAGAGCCAGATTCCCAAGCTCCCTCCTGGGTTTTGCCGATCTTTGACCCAAGGGCCTATTTCCCTTTCAGAACCTATATCCAGAGCATTTATATCTCTTGCTTTCTGAGATACTATACTAAAAATTATATTTTATTTGTAAGTTAAGATTTAGGCTTTTTTAAAAACTTTTTTTTTTTTTTGGCTCCAAGGTAATTAAAATGTTTAGATTATCTGTTAGCTAAATTATTGACTAATGTGTGATTTTTGTATTCATTAAGAAATTTAATGGAGCCGGGTGCTGTGGCTCGCACCTGTAATCCCAACACTCTGGGAGGCCAAAGCAGAACAAGCCTGAGCAAGAGTGAGACCCCTATCTCTATTAAAAATAGAAAAACTTGGCGGCTCCTGTGGCTCAAAGGGATAGGGCGCCAGTTCCATATGCTGGAGGTGGTGGGTTCAAACCCAGCCTCGGCCAAAAACCACAAAAATAAATAAATAAATAAATAAATAAATAAAAATAGAAAAACTTGTCTGGGTATTGTGGCAGGTAACTGTAGTCCCAGCCACTCTGGAGGCTGAAGTAAGAGGATGGCTCGAGCCCAAGAGTTGAATGTTGCTGTGAGCTGTGATGCCATAGCCCTCTACCAAGGGCAGCAAAGTGAGACTGTCTCAAAAAAAAAAAAAAATGGAATACATGGAGCATGTGAGACCCTAAGTACCCAGGAGGTAGCTGCATGGCTCTTCCCTTTCATAGATGAAGTGGTGTGGAGACTTGTGAACAGCAGCAGAGCAAAGCTGTGTGGGCACAAAGCCGTGAGCTGCACTGCCCCCTGCGGCCCTGAGTTCAGGCACCATCAGTGCGTCCTAGGCCCACCTACTGGAGACCTAACATTCCCTGTCCTGTACTTTTCTCCCTTTGTTTTTGGACTCCGTAAGCAAAAGTACCTGAAGTAAAACCACTCAGTAGCTAAAGAGTACTCCTCCACAGTTACCTGGTGCTGTTTGGAAAGATGGCCAAAGCCGGAATCCAGACCCATTTCTGCATGAGTTTGGGCAAACCTCTCATGTTATCCAGGTCTGTTTTTTTATCTGGGAAGGAAGGAGGGGAAGAGAGATTACAATTATCTCAAAAATCACTTCTACCTCTAAATTCTTTGATGTGTCTAAATTATTTAGCAAGAAAGGAACCCAAACTGCTGGTGATGGAAGACTCCTGGGGAACAAAGGTGAAGGAAAATTTTAGAAAATTCCAGGACTGAGTAAAAGAGATAAATCGTTTGCGTAGTGATAGGAAAGGGAGGAAGTCCAAGGGAAGTTACAGAAGAATCATGGTTACTTAAAAAAATATTTTTTCTTTAAAAGAAAAAACTTAGGAAATGAAAAATGAAATCACACAACTGCTGGACTAATGACTTAAGCCAGGGTAATCAGAACTGCTTGGATTGTGAAAGCTGGGCAGTAATTCAGTAAAATAGATCACGTTTGGTCTAGTTGAATATTGCTAATTACTTTTTTTTAATCTATAAATATTCCCTATGTAGCAGGAGGAAGGAATATTTGGCCAAAGGCTAAATCCATAAGATAAGGATTTACTCTGTCAAACTGCTTTCTAATAGAATGTGGATATCTCTGCCTGTCAGCCTCTTGGGTCTGTGTGTTAGGGGGAGGGTGACAGGAGCACGGTCCCTAGTGTCCCCACACAGCTGCGTGACCTACATCAGCCCATGCGTGGCTGCTGGCCGCTCCTGGGCCCTTATCTGTATTTGTTTCTCCCCATGAATTGCTACATTACTTTTCCTAAGGTGTCTCTGCCTTCCCTTTCACTCTCTTCATTCAGCTCCTCAATATTGCCTTTTTCTATATTTTACACTTAATTGTGCATACACACCATTATTATGAAAAAGAGTTTTAGTTCTCTGTTCCTAAAATTGGATCAGTCCTTTCTAGGTCTCTTAACACACACAAAAAAAAATCTGAATTAAGTGCCTTGTTTTCCTTGTTTGAAACTCAGTTTTCTTTCTTTCCTGTAAGACATTGACCCTAGAAGGCGATCTCTCACTCATATCCTGTCCTGTTATAACAGCTCGCAACACTGCACATCCAGAAAAGGAAATAAGATGAAAGGAAGGATGATAGTCCCACCGTGTCTAAAAGATGTGTCCCCTATACAGCTCATGACCAGAGGGAAGGTCGTGACTGTCCTTTACATTCACTATTATGACATCTAGAGATAACTTGTGCTCATGTGCTTTAATTCAAAATCATACTGTCAAGAAAATTCATCTTGTTGGTGCTATGTTACATTATGATAATAGAATCTGAGCGGATTGCTAACACTCTGTTTCTTGTGAATAGACATAGACATTTTAAAAAGGAGTTGTCTGAGGTTTCCGAATTCACAGCCTGAAATTGACTCATACCAGATGAGCCTAGCTGAATGGAATCTTTGGCAGGTTATCCTGCCCCTTCAGAAGAACTTGAGTTAAATCAAAACTAATCTTAACTGCATAGCTGCAGTGAGTGAAAGCAAGGTACAGATTTGAAAATGTGTAAATCTGCTAAAATAGCTAAATAATAAAATATTCATGGTGGACCTCACAGAAGACAGAATGCTGGGCTTAGTGTGGGGTGTGGTGATGAATAAAATACGGCCCAAGCTTAAAGGATCTCAACACCTTGAAGATAGGGCTGATGCCGGTTTCAAAAAGGTTCCAGACCTTTGGAAGTTTATAAGAAGGAAACATACACAGAGTAATCTGCCTTCCAGGAAAGAATCAATTAGTAGACTGGCTTTTTTCCAAACTAGAAATCAAGAACCTCCAAAAGTACATAGATTCATTGGACAATGGATGATAGTTTTCCTTATCCCTATTTGGCTGTGGTTTCAAACCTTAAATCATCTGATTCCTTTCCGAGAACTCAGGTTATTTTCTTCTGGTCTGTGACATTGTCTACTTCTAAGACTGAGTAACAGCAACAAGAGTCCTTTAGCATCGTGTTTGCTGAAGTCCTTATCTTTGGGTGGTTGAGCTTTCTAGAGTTCCTCAGTCGACTCCTTATCTCTAGAGCTCTGGTCTCTAATTGTGTTGTTTGAAGCCTTTAGGGGAGGGTGTTGGGCAGGGGAGGTTCACACAGGGTCAAGGGCTGTCCACACAAGGGGCAGCAACCCAGCCAGAGAAAAAGGTCAAATCCAGAAACTTGTCAAGGGCAACTTAGAACTGTCAGGATCATGTTTGAAGCTCAGGGAGCACATTTTTTCTTCTTGGAGACATCAAATAGTGTTTGTCATGTACCTGTATGCTTTAACGTTGTACTTGGCAGCGAAGTTGCTTGTCTCGTGCCTATTCAAGCTAACCAGTAGTAACTGTCCCTGAATACACATTTTTCAAAACGACTTTTATCAAATTAAGAACCTCATACTTGATTATCATGTCCATATGCTCCAAGATACTTCTCAAAGAAGATGGTGCTTAACATTTTTTTTTGTTTGTTTCTTTTTAAGATTGATCTGGTTTGCTAATAGACAGATTTCTCTAGTTCATTTTTTTGTTGTTGTTGTTCACTTTAATTTGGATAATTTCTCCAGCTGCTTTTGGGGGAATAAGTTAAATTATACAATATGTAAAATATGCATTAGCGTACCATAGATTTAAAACATTCCTAACTCTTAACATGCTATCGTGGTAGGATTCTCTTTATTTTTAAACATGCAGAAAAAATTTGGAAATATATTTGAAGCTCTTCTTTCTCAACTAAGAAAAGAACATCTATTCTGTTGCCCTCTGTCACAGTAATTTTTGGCCCAAAAGAGGAAGTCAGCTCATGCCCAAAAAAGCCAGAGTCTATATTAAACTCTTGATGTTTTTAAAACAAAATAATCATAGGAATTCCATGTTATTATTGGACCTATCCCCAGATTGAAGAAAATATGCTTTCCTAGAAGTAAAGCCCTTGCCTACTGGAGATGAACGATCTTCCCAGTAGAGTGTTTGATTCGTCAGTAATACACTTCAGATGTGTGAGCTCTGCACTTCAATTCTAGGGCCTGGTGCCTTTTGCATTTCACTGTGAGTTTGACTTAGTATCTTGTCTTATTTTATGTTTGTTTTATCTTTAAAAATAAACAAGGCTGTCACTGAGTGGCTTACAGTTTGATCTGAGTGGCTGTAGATGTCAGCAGACAGTGTATATGCATGGCCCGCTGGCCCAGACTGAGAGAAAGTAACTAACTGAATTCCGTTAAGACATTCAATGCAGTTCGAAAACAGAATCCATGGCATGGATAATATTGGCCCTTATTTGCTATGTCATCATCTTAACACAGGCAAACAGAAGAATGCCTCTGGACAGTTCTACAAAAATGCTTTGTGATAATAACTTTCACTGCTAATACACAAATCTGAAATGTTAAAGTCCTACCTGTTTTGGAAATACCAAAAGCAAGCCAAATTTCATGGAATATACCTTACTCTCCATTTGCACCTTTGTAAGGTAGATATAAATGATAAGGCTCCTCATCACTGTTGACACAGCTTGCAGGGGGCTCAGGGTCAAAACATTTAACTGTACCCTGTAACCCCAGAGAGTGGAGGCAGCTGGTTGCTCTTGGACTTGCTCAGTTAGTCTGTTGAGAAAGTATCACATAGTCAAGTGCATTGTCAATGATTCTTTTCTGACTTTTTGTTTGAAAAGGAAAGAATCTTCTTGTGACCATGTGATCAAGCTTTGTTTTCCATGGCTAGGTCATGGATTCTTAAGGAGTCTTAAGGCCATTTCCCGAGATATTAGCTTGTAGTCCTCTTCAAGGGAAAGGAGTTATTGTGCCTAGTACAGGGAGATAATGAGCGCTTTCAACTACATTGTATAGACAGTCCACTGCAACAGATCCTCACATCTGAACCTCATAGTGTTCCTGGTTTGTTCAGGAAACAGGTATTTTGAGTGTTAATCATGTGCCAGCTATTGGCTACCTGGCAAGCATAAAATGCAGTCTTCTGCTGTCAAGGAGCATCCAGTCCAGAGGGAAGGCAAACGAGCAGAGGTCGTTTGTTCACAGAGCAAAGAGATACTAAATCCTGTTTGGCAGACTGTCAGATTTGACTTTTGAGCTGGGTCTTTAAGAATGAGTTAGAGTTCAACAGATGGAGAAAGAAAGAAGGACCTTCTAGGCTGTGGCAGTCATTGATTTTTTTGCCTTTAAAGTGTCTTGCAGCTTAAAGTATTAGCATTTATCCCACCTATCTTTATAATTCAAGAAAAATGGAATTCATGACAAGTTGGGTTTTTTTCCCTCAACCATCCATTGCAGGATTATAGCACTTATTTAAGATGTATGGTTTTCTTGTTGCTTCTAGGTAGCAATGCTTCTTGGTATGGTATGTAACGCCTCTAATTACCCAGCCCTGGCATACCTCTTTGGCCATGTCTCTTGCCAGTCTCCACAAAATAGCCTACAATCCTCATCTCAACGCATATTAATATGCTTCAGGTGGGCTGAACCATTTGCTCTAACTACACACCATATTCTTTCTTGCCTCTGTAAATTTAGTAGGTTATTTCCTCCACCTGGAATGCCTTCCCTCCATCCTCTCTCCACTTGAAGGGCACTTCAGAGGCTCCACAAAATAGCCTACAATCCTCATCTCAACGCATATTAATATGCTTCAGGTGGGCTGAACCATTTGCTCTAACTACACACCATATTCTTTCTTGCCTCTGTAAATTTAGTAGGTTATTTCCTCCACCTGGAATGCCTTCCCTCCATCCTCTCTCCACTTGAAGGGCACTTCAGAGGCTGTGCCTGCCCACACCCTACCCCGCGACCACTGTGCCCACATTCACACTTGCACAGGTGCAGAGCTTCAGCAGTTTATCTTTGAGCCTCTTCAGGGGTCCTCAAACTGCGACCTGCGGGCCACATGAGGCAGTGTGATTGTATTTGTTCCGGTTTTGTTTTTTTACTTCAAAATAAGATATGTGCAGTGTGCATAGGAATTTGTTCATAGTTTTGTTTTGTTTTTTAAACTATAGTCCGGCCCTCCATCGGTCTGAGGGACAGTGAATTGGCCTCCTGTTTAAAAAGTTTGAGGACTGCTCTAGATAGAGAAAGCAACATGGAAGACTTACTCCTTGGGGATGTGCTAGGCATGATGAGGGGCATCAGGGTTGCAGGTGTAGACTGGCAGCTAGGGAGTGTGTTTTTCTCCAGCAACCATCTGCAGCTTGGGTCTCTGCACAGAGGAAATAAGTAGGGTGAATCACAATTTGCGTTCGGCAGTGTAGGGGCTAGCTTTGACCAGAAGACATGTTTTCTTTGATGTTTCCCTTTTTTCAAAAACCTCTAAATTAGTCACCAACATTTTAAAAACTGGCATTCTTCACAACATAAAAATGTGGCTTCTCTTGAACAAATGGAAGATACAGCACCGTGGAATTTATGTTTCTGAGTGGAGTGAGTAGCAAGGCCCTCTAAGAGATCAAAAACCCTCTTGGGGTGTCTGCAGTCCAGCCTCCCTCTATTCTTTTAAGATCTCTGCCTGACTCCTCTAGACATTCAAGTTTGCCAGCTGTGGCTTTAAATAACTTGTAACAGGCGTAGAATGTAGATCAAGAGGCAGGAAATACAAAGACATTAGGAAGACAGTAGTTTGAGTGAAACACTACAGCTTTGGGCTGCATTTGTTCAAGAGATGCAGTCAGGAGGAGGCAGACATAGATGTCTCAGTGAGATTGAGGTCTCAGCATGGTGAGTGGGCTGGGGAGAACTGGAAGGATGGACCATGGTGATCAGTGGGCAGGGTGACAGAGAACTGTGGCATAGGAGTGAGTCTCTGAAGCCGACCAGGCGGCAAGGATCACTGGATCCCAAACGATCAAGTGAGACCAGAGGGTTGAAAATGCATTGTCCACGTGGACCCTGAAGCCTCTCAAATCTTAATCACATAAAATAGCTAACAGGTGTCGAGGGCTTCTGTGTTCCAGGCACTGTCCCAGGTGCTATTCATATATTGGTTCATTTAATCCACATAGCAATCATATGACATTTGGGTACTTTAATCCCCCCTACTTCACGTATAATACAGTTGAGGCTTAGAGAGATGAAATAAGTTACCCAAGGTCACATAGCTCCTAAGTGGCCAGAACTTGAGCCCAGGATTGGCTGATGTCAGAGCGCATTCTCCAAACTCCAGACCTCTACCCACTGAGGAATTGGGCAGCAGATGAAGCCGCAGGAAGGGAGGTTTGCGTGTGAGAGGAGAGGAAAGCAACAGTGTGAGAGGAGCCCTTGGCTGCCTTGGAGAAGGTGGAAGTCCTTCCTGGCCCTGTCCAGTAGTGGAGGAGATGGGAAATCATGTCTTCAGGGGAAAGCCAAGTCAGTGTCAGAAACAAAGCAGCGTCTGTGTAGGGATGCGCATTCCCCGAGGACTAGAGACAACTCGTCAGGCACTGTGCACTGATGATGAGGATGAGAGGCTGGGAGTTAATGGCCCACAGGGATCCAGCTCAGGCCTGTGATGGTTCTGGAGGCCTGAGGGAGTGTTGGCAACCCAGCCAGTGGAGGGTGTGCTGGGGTTCCTTGAAGTCTGTCCTTCAGGTGCTCCAAAGATTCAGGTTTTAGGTAGAAGGTCAGTCTAGTCTAGTTCTTCGTGTGCTCCAGGGAGGAGACTGAATAGTCGGTAGCCTGTTATATTCTAATTTGTGATTATTTATCTGACTCTTCCCCAAACCAAATTCCCTAAACTGAGGGCCAGGGTGCTGTGTACCCTCAGCCGTCACCCAGCACAGCACCTGGTGTGTGCACATGGTGCACATTTCCTTATTTCAAATAGGAAATAAGTACATGTTTATGAACAAGCTGATTCCAAGTCCCAAAGCATCTATTCGTAATGCAGTTGGCAATTCCAGGCTCTGAAATGGGAATAACTTACGTTGCAGTATTAAACGTTACTCCCCACGTCTAAGCCCAGTCTTCTCCTTTCCAGAGGGTGATGTGCCAGTTCCCTGCTTTCTCAGTTTTCCTATCCGGCTTTCCCTGCATCTCTCACTGCCATCCTATCCTGCTCTCTAAGGTTGTCCCACCAGCCATGAAAGCAGATGCCTCTGTCTTCCCCCAGACCTAAGGAAGTGAAGGCAGGGAGCCTTCCGTTCCTGGGACTTGGTCAGCTCGCGCTACTCCATACTGAATTGTTGAGCCAGTATGAGTGGTCTGGGATGCCTGCCAGATCCCAGCTCTAACGTTTTCAACAGCAGCCGGGCCCTGGGATTATCTTCCTTTGGTGCTCCTGCCGCTGGGATTGAGTCCCTTCAAAACTGCCCCAACTCTCAGCCAGTCACATCCAGGTGGTAATTTGTGGAAAGTACCACTGCTTTCTCTTCACTACACCTCCTTACTATGGGGCATACCTAGAAGATAAATTTATAATTCTTACAGGAGCCATGTGAACTTAGCACCTTCTATATTCCCATAATTTATACCACTTCTCTTTTCAACTTAGTACCTTAAGACAACTTTCCTGGGTCACATGCCGGCCTTATGGTGCTAACTATAAACACCCAACCCTTGACCAAGCCAGGGAGAAAAGAGCTATTGTGACTCCTTTATTATTATTATTTATTTATTTATTTTTTTTTTTTGAGACAAAGTCTCACTATGTCACCCTTGGTTAGAGTGTTGTGGCATCACAGCTCACAGCAACCTCAAACTCCTGGGATCAAGTGATTCTCTTGCCTCAGTCTCCCAAAAAGCTGGGACTACAGGTGCCCACCACAATACCCGGCTATTTTTTGGTTGCAGTTGTCATTATTGTTTAGCAGGCCCAGGCCAGGCTTGAACCCGCCAGCCTTAGTATATGTGGCTGGCGCCCTACTCACTGAGCTACGGGCACCAATCCATGACTCCTTTATCAGTAATACCACTAATATTAAGAAATGCAAAGGAATCTTTTATCTACTTGGCCTTGATTTCCTTCCTTCTACGGGAGCATATCCTTTCATTCCTCCCCCCAGACAAAAATGAAGTGTAACAGTAACAATGACAACAAAAAGCCAAGTGATTCTACTCACCTCTGTGGAGGGGTGAAGAATGCGCCATTTCTGGTTAACAGGTCGCAGCTTGCTGTAGACAGGGGAGGGGCAGCTACCAGGAGAAGAGTGGGATCCTCAGAGCCAGGCCACACTTGCCAGGGCTAGAGCACGTTTCAGTGCTTCAGACAAGGAAATGCAAGGGGATCATGCAGGAAATAAGCTAGAGAAAGGGTGAGGGAAAAGTTTAGAGAACGGTAAATCTCTCACAGTGAGACATGAGGAAAACTATTGAGGCGAAAGAACTTCCCTAGGGAGGAGGAGTTGTTTTCCATGGGACAGTTGGACACTCAGATGGGAAACCTATTTCTTCCTAGATACTTTTTTGCAGTCTTTTTTCCTAAACTTACACATTCCTGGAAAGAGGAAAGAGGTTTAATCAGCAGAAAGATACTGCATCAAATTTAATTAAACTCAAAGCTACTTTTTATGGCCTAGAACTGTGTTTTATGTGTCATTATGATTCCCATCCCTGATAAGCTCTTTTGTTAATACACTGTGGAATCCTAGTCACACAAGTGCTTTGCCATTTTAATTCCTCGTTTATCCTCGTCTCCTGACTAATAGAGACCACCCCTGTCCCCTGTAAATGGTAGTTTTTGATTCATGGATGGGGATGTTTCTCTTTTTAAAGGGCTCAAGCACTCCGTTTCCATGTGGAATAAATCCGATATGGGAAGAAATAGTTTCCAGAGGGCCTCACTGACTTGTTCTCCAGGATACAGGCAAAGATAAAGATCTGCTGGGAGCAGATGAAGAGTCTGATGACTTGGCTGCTTCTGCGTTTCCTCCTTTGCAGAAGGAGCTCACTGTAGGGGAATGTTAGGATAACATCTGTGCTGTGCGGCCGGGGGCAGGTTTCCGGGGCATTCCTGTTCTTGCCGAAAGGACTGGAGGCGTGGCAAGGAGAACCCCTCTCCCGTAGTCTCCTTGAGCTTCATCCTTTAAAGTTTCTCTGTTTATTCTGGTAAAACAAACTCTTAATTCTTCAGTTTAGGTACGAAGGGTCTAAACACGCCTAGTGACAAGGAGCCATGTGCAGCCAGCATGTTCTTCTCTTGCATTGCTTAGTCTTCCATAGTAGGAAGAAAAAAGTCACAGATGCATAACTATTATTCACCCCCAGGAGGCACAGAAATGTCACTAAGAAGGCTTCGGGGCAAAGGTTCCGTGTTGAGCTGGGCCTGATGGTGGAGGTACTTGGAGACGAGGAAGGGGGCTGAGTCTGGGGTGTAAGATCAGCGATGTGCCCCTAGGACAGGGTACAGCCAAACAGAAGCAACAGAAGAGGTTATAGGGGTGGGAATGGCAGTAATAGAAGCAGGGGCTTTTACAGTTAGGAGAAAACTTCTCAGGATCCACCGACTCTCTTTTATGGATGAGGAAACCTGGCCTCGAGGAGCTGGAGTGGCTTGCTTATGTCACACATTTTTCTGGCAGGTGATGCTATCGGACAGATAAATAAGAAAGTTGTACTTTTCTTCCCACATGGTGTCTTTCACTCCTAAATGGTGGTATTCAGGCAGGAAGGAGTCTTTGAAAATGATGGAGAGCAAGTACTAACAACCATCATCCTCATTAAAATGTTAAAACTAGTTGTACTTGTTTTTTCCCAGTGTTAAGCGCAAATTAAGCTATGACCACCCAGACCCTGCACATCTGGGCATGAGGAGGTCCTCAGAAACTGGATTCTAGATCCCCTTTGCTGGAATCTTCTACAGGGCTTATTCTGGAGCCCCTCCCCAAACTTGCAGAAAAAACAGTACATGAGTATGGTACCCTGGTGTATGCATTTTAACCAAATTTCATAGTCTTTCTTTTCACATACTAATTTTGAAAGGCATTGCATCTATAAGATCTCAGTGTAAAATGTATAAAAATAAAAAGCATAAAAACAACGCATGCTGTGACCCCAGACTTAACAGCTATGGGGAAAAAAATGTGTATTCCCGATTATTTGGATTCCTTTATCATTCTTTGCTATTATTATTATCATTTATAAGACAAGTAAGGCATTCCCCCTCCCCACAGGAATCCACAGGAGAAACAGTATGATTTTTATTTATGAGCAAGTATACTGAACCAATTAGATACCATAAAGAAGGGAGTTTTTTTTTTTTTTTTTGACCATGGAAGACCTTGTAGAGTGGGTGATCTTAAGGGCTGTGGAAAATCCACCAGGGACAAAGTGAGGCAGGGCGCTGAGGCTAGGTGGCAGGAATAGTGAGGGGTGGAGGTGGGGGAATGCAGTGAACGGCAGGCCACAGTTGTCTCTGTAGACTGTAGGTTGTATGGAGGAACCAGTAGAACATGAAAACTAAAAGACAGGTAGAGACCAGACTTGGGAGCACCTTGTAAGTTATGCCCAGGAGCTGGGACACTGACCCTTTGGCCTGCCTGGGATTCTCCATGTAGACGGAAGGGAAGGAGTTAGAGCAGACTCCTGCCTGGCCCAGGGAGCCAGCAGCCTGGGCCTTCTAAGGAGGTGAGTGCCCTCTAGGGGTTTAGTTGATTTTTGAGGGCCCTTGTCATCATGCACAGGCACTCTGAAGCCCCAGATGAATCCATTACCTGCTTGAGGAACAAAACACAGCTTAACCAAGTCGCACCTGGCTGCAGCTGTGATTACATTATGCAAAAATGTATTAATATAGTGTCTTGATTGATTATTATCTTAATACTGAGGATAACAGTAGAGGCTTGATTTTTTTTTTTTTCTGGTAATTTGCAAATGCAGGTCGCTTCTTGTTTGAAGTTAAAAAGCCCTTGGCCCACATACTGTATGATGCCATGTATGTGAACTGTCCAGAAGAGGCACGTCTATAGAGAAAGAACGTAAATTAGTGGTTGTTGGGGCATCAGAGGGGGGAAGGGAGTGACGTGAGTAGGCACAGCACTTCTTTTCCAGGTGATGAAAATGTTTGAAACTAGACATCAGTGATGGTTGTACAACCCTGTGAATATAAAAGCATTGAATTATAATGCGTGTTACGATATGTGAATTATATCTCAGGAAAGCTGTTCTTTTTTTAGCCCATAGCACTTCTACTCAAGGTGTCACGTAAATTGCTCTGCCTGGGTGGACTCTGAGCTCACAGCATAGAAATCTTAGTGCTGTGCTTGTCACTTTCTTTGGCATTTTTGTTTTGTTTCTTTAATGTACCACCCCTCTTCTTCATCTCCAGCACTGTGTCATTTAAGAAATATTTACATGATGACTGTACATGATAGATACAAAAAGAGCTTGTGGGAAGAGGAGTACTCAGGTCCACTACAGAACACAGCAAGAGGAGACCAGTCAAGAAAAGGGCCGTGTTGGGGGTTCAGAGAAGGAACCGTTATGTGAGGTTGGGCTAGAAAGGCAGGCAGGAACAGGGACATGCAGGAGCCGCAGGGCGGGCCGTGCAGACATGGCAAAGGGAGGGCTTAGCTGGAGAATAAGAGTATGACAGTAGCATAGAAAAATGAAGGGGAACACGGGGAGACGGAATTGGGAATTGGAGATGTGGACTCCAGAGTGTTGCATGCGAGGCTAAGAAAGTGACATAGGAAATGAGGAGTAATTGAAGATTTTTGACGATGAAAGTCTAGCAGCCAAGCCTTAGGATGGGAGAGGCAGAGCCTTGGGTGAGACCGGACTAGACCTGGAAACTGGGGCGGGGGCTGCAGAGGTGAGCGGTAGGTGGTGAGGCATTTGCTGTGTTGGTTCGCTTCTTCTGCCCCCGATCTGTGTGCGTTCGCCTTTCCTGTGCTTGCTCCTTTTCCAGGGATGGGGGCAAAGGGTAAGGAGATGATGGGGGTGTGGAGAATGGAAGCGAGGAGAAGGAAGGTGCCTCTGGCTTCAGTTCTGCCGCTGAGCATTTCCTCTTCATGACTCAGTGGAAGGGAATCCAGTCTCTCCTTGTGGAAAACACGGAGAACAGGAAGCTCTATTTAATCTCTGGTCAGTTGATTCAACTGTGTGCTTTCCCTGTTCACATCGGTAAAAGGAAAGAATACCTACCAGCAGTGGACATAAACCAAAGAGTCCGGAACCATCTTACTGCTGTTAAACGACCTGGGGCTCCTGCAGTGTGTAGGGAGAACACATGTACTGGGCAAATAGGGATCCTCCTGGGGCCCCTTTTGTTACCTGCCAGAGTGAAAGTAGACATACCTATCAGAAAGTAACTTACGTGACTTGTATTATGTTGGACTGTATGGAAGGGCTGCTTGTCTCTCTAACTTGCAAAAACGGTGGTTTCATGAGTTTTTAAATTAATTGATAGCTACCAGATAGATGTCTGACCAGAGCCTAGATTTTCACCTTTTGTATTTCTTTCATTAGCTGCTTCTTCATGCAGGTGCTAATTTCAACTGTGAGAAGTGAAAAGATGGCAGCTTGCAGGGAGGGCTTATAAGGGAGAAGCAGACGGGTTGGGGGCAGGGGCCAGGAGTACCCTGCTCCCCAGAACAGGAACTCTGAATCCTCGGCTCCTAATTACGCAGTCATTCTAAGTTTAGAAGTAGGATTTCCATGTGGCGCGTTCTCCTTTCCTGGTTGGATTAATAGGCAGTTGTGTGCAGGTTCAGGTCTTCTGCAGTATGCTGGAGCCAACCTGTAATTGTCTCTGGGAAAATAATAGCGATATTTAAATGTTGGGAAAGTGGTTGAAAATAGAAGGGAAAGCAGGCTTACGGGAGACTTAGTCTGAATTAGTATGAATCCTGACACTGAGAGCCCAGCACATAAGTTCACATATGTGTTAAGTGAAGGTCACTGAAGTGTTGAAGGACGACACCCTAAGAGGTATTTTTTGGTTGATCGTATGCTCTTTGGTGTTTAGGACGATCACCTGGAACATGTCAGTAGGCAAGAATGTGAATTGTAGGAGATGTGTAAGAAGGGGTCAATCTGCTGTCCTCGTGGGATGTCTCCTCTATAACCACAGCTGGGTGTTGGAATCGGGGTGGGGCCTCTCAATACTCTAACCTCATTCATCTGTAAACTCTTAAGAGCCTGTAAGTTACAAAGAGTACCATGTGCCCTAAACGTAAACAATATAATCGCACAGCAATATGACATGTGCTTACAACTGCAGTGACTGGGCACACAAGCATGAGAGAGAATGGGCTGATTTTACCAGGCACTAAAGGGCTGTACTCATCCCTAGAAGGTGATCGCCCTGCAGGAATATAGACTTTGAATTGATAGCATCCAACTCTGCTCGCACAAAACAGGCAAATGTCCATTTTAAACCATAGGCAGAAATACTATTGCAGCAAAACTTTACTTGTCCAACCCTCTGTCCTCTGAGAAATCTAATTGTCGCCCCACATGGAAGAACCCTGAAAGGGCCTGCCTTGCGGGGAGGATAAGTGGGTCATTCACACCTTTCCAGTGGTTTTAATAGTCGTTGGTGCAAATTTTTTTTTTTTTTTTTTGAGATAGAGTCGAGTCTTACTTTGTCGCTGTCAGTAGAGTGCTGTGCTGTCATAGCTCACAGCAACCTCAAACTCTTGGGCTCAGGTGATTCTCTTGCCTCAGCCTCCCAAGTAGCTGGGACGACAGGCGCCCACCACAACGCCCAGCTATTTTTAGAGACAAGGTTTCACTCTGGCTTAGGCTGATCTGAGGCAGTCCATCTGCCTCGGCCTCCCAGAGTGCTAGGACTGGTGCAGATTTTAACTTGAATTCATTTTCTTTCTACTTCCATGGTTAATTATAAATGTAATTAGATCTCTGGGCCTGATGATGGAGGTACTTATGGACTATAAGCATATTTTAATTTATTAAAGATCAAAAAAACAGTAGGTGAACAAACCAATTATTTAAATAAGAAGAGGGGAAAACAGAATCAGTGCATTAATAGTTCTTCCCTGCTGGGAACGTCACCTCCCCTCTCTTTGGCCCCTACTGTACATAAATACCCATGTATTTCCTGCCCGGATGTCTGTTTTTAGGATGCCCTAAGTTTTTCACTCCTGTAACCTGGGAACTCCCTCTTCATCCTCTCACCCTCTGACCCATACTTCTCTCCCCAGGGGGATCCAGGGCACAGGCCTGGCTGCTGCTCCCATGTGTCGTCCCAGGTGTACGTGCGGACACACAGCCATCCTGAGTTCCTCATTTCCAGCCTCCTGTTTACAACGTTTTGTCTCCTCTACTTTTACCTGCCCTGTTCCCCAGCTCTCTCTGTTTAGGCGAGTTTTGTAGCAGTGTTGAAGTTAAGGGTGAGAGCACAGCTCAGCCAGCTTGCAGTTCCTTGAACACTTCACCCATGCAGTTAGAAGATCCAAAAAGTTAAGACTCGCAGCTTCCAGGATAGTTGTCATAAAGTCCATCTGCTGAAGATTGTACCCTCTCTTTATAAAGAGTTCTGCCTTCAATCTCTTCCATTGTTTACAGTTATAAATTAAGTGTTGCTAAAGATGAGGGTGCTACTAGAGACAGTCACACTGATAATCTGATAATCATTGAAACAAGAGCCAAAACATCTCCGAAAAACACCTCAGCATCAATAGCAGCAAAGCAGCACCAGGGGTGTTTCCCCACAGGAGTGCGGGTTCTGTTTTGTTCTGTCGTAGCCCACGGAAGCAGCATCTATTTGCAACCTAACTCAGCGTACGCATTCTGAGTCAGCCAGAAAATTTTTGTGCTATGCTCGATACCAGTCTGCTTAAGCAAGAAATGATGTAACTAGTTTTAGAAATATTTCTGTCAAAATCATGAAAGTTAAATATTGGGGCATATGTGAAGTAGACGAGCCCAAACTCCTCCCGCTCCCCATTACCCAGCAACACCAGATAAAGGAGCCGAGGTTGCACAGAGCAGATGCTTGGCCGCAGCCACTCCCACCATTTGTGGTCTCCGGACTTCCATGTTGTTGTTTATTCATGGGGTTTTCCTTCCCTTTTCTTTGGTTTCAGATGCGAGTGTCTCTCTGGCTTATGTGGTTTCCCCGTGTGTGAGGTGGGATCCACTCCCCGCATAGTCTCTCGTGGAGATGGGACACCTGGAAAGTGCTGTGATGTCTTTGAATGTGTTAATGGTACGTGGGGTTTCTCTTGTTCTCAGAGAGTGTACATTTGTGGAGGAGGAGGAGGGAGGGTTCAATTTAGCTGCTTTTGCCTTTTACAAAGCAGGGAATACACTCAGGAACTTGCTGAAAGGCACTCGGAAAGGGTTGTCTAAGCTCTGAAAGTGCAGTAAAGACAGGTCGGGAATGAACCATCATTCCACCCATTAGAGAGAGAATGTTGGAAATGCAATAGCAGGTTGCACATAGCTGTCATCCTCTGCTGTATTTCCGAATTTCAGAAATCTTGAGATTTTAGGAAAAGGGTCCTGGAGGGTGACCACACTCCTCCTGCAGTCACTCAGCAGCCCGTCCCCTGGCTGTCAGGAGGGGATCTGGCTAAAACCAGGCTGGAGCTGCCACCCTTTGGGATGGGAATGGCATTGCTCGTCTAATTTAGCGTTTCTCTGCTTAGAAAGAACACTTTGGACCGTGGTTGGTCATTGGTCTCGGCCTGTTTTAGGCTTGACCCTGGAGGCCCAGAAATAGCATTCTTTGGTCACAAGATTGCTTCAGAACGAATCTGCCTCTCCTTTTCACCTTTCACGGGGGAGTTTGGTGTTTGGTGACTTGGCATTTATTGAATTTATTCACTAGTGGTGGGAATATTTCTTCACCAGAACATTCAGGAAAAATAAAAGAAGAACACTCAAACCAGTTAGACATCAACAGTTGTACAGAGCCCTGCTTAGTCAAGGCACATGCAGGAAAGTGGAGATGAATTTGGATAAATATACCAAAATTACACATACAGAATTATCCATATCACCTACTGCCTGTAAGAATTCAGACTTCAGAAGGTTTCCTGCCCTCCTGCCCAGGCCCTGCCACCCCATCAGGAAGCTTATTAAGTTGAAGTCGAGTCCCATTTGGTTACGCCCTCAGATTTCTACTCCAGTGGCCACCTGTTTGTACCTTTGAAAGAAATGCTTAGCAGTATGGCTTTGTGGTTGAGGGAGAACACGGATAGAACCTCAGCTTGAAAATTGGTTCCTCCACTTACCAGCTGTGTTACTTTGAGGAAACTGCTTGATCCTCCTAGGCCTTAGTTTCTACATCTGTAAAATGAAGTGAATTACAGTCAGTTAAATGAGCTATTATTATGTGAAGCACCTGGAACTGTACTTCACATGGAAATAGTCTTTAGTATCCTGTGTACCCTCCTTGTGTCACATTCAGAGACACAGTTTGGGGTGTGGGGGAGGGGGACAGTAAGGTTGAACGTCCTGACTTACAGACTTTATAAAGACAGCATATAGCAAAGGGTGTTGGAAAAGCTCCCTTACAGACTTTATAAAGACAGCATATAGGAAAGGGTGTGGGAAAAGCTCCACGTGCTTAATTGTCCTCTCATTGCTTCTGCCACCTCCGTTGTCATTTAGCCAGCAGTAAGGCCTGTTAAATAGCAGATGACCAAGCAGACCTTTCCCTGGCACCACTGCAGTTTAGTTTATTGTAGGCAACACTCGGTGACTACTCAACTTGGACCATTTGAGATAGAAATAGTTACTGCTCAGGTTCCCAGCTTCTTGGACATGCTTCCTTCCAACACTCATTGCTCTGTAAATGTTTACTGTCATGGCCTGTCTCTGCTCTAGAATGTGAACTGTCCACCACGTACATCTTTGTGTGGGTTTACCCCATATCTACCTCACAGAAGGCATCTGGGCATTGTTAAGTGAGTGATCTGATTCTGTCACCTTAGTTCCCTCTGAAAAGGTCTGTTAAACACTAGCCCATGGAAGGGTGACTTTGTAGGAATCCTCCATCTTTTACTATCCTATGCTTTAATCTTAAGTCATTTGTCTGCTGGAAATACCACTTCTGTAGGTGGTCATAAGGTATGTTGTTGTTTCTTTTTTTTTTTTTTCCCCCAATTACGTATTTTTTTTTATTACGTCATATATACTATAGATCATGAATACAGGTATGCTTTTGTGGGATTCAGTGTGTTGAATATGAGGAATAAGAGTACCTTTCTTCTCACCTTGCCACTTGGTTCTAGAAACTCAGGAATCACACTTCTTTTACGGGGACATTGATTTTCCTTCTCACTCCAATCCGATGTGCCTCAGGCTGCTAATAGCTGCACCCCACCCCACCCCACCCCCTCGGTGGCCTTGGCATCACTCTTCAGAGCCTGATTCTGTTTATAGCCACTTTTTGTAGAGCCCTGACTTGAAGAGTAGGATTTGCTGTCTGCTAAGAGGAAACATTGAGTTGACAGAGCGCAGTTACTGCGTTTCTGGTGGTTGCGTCTTTCTTGTCACCATAAACTTGTGGGGTGATCTTTGTTTTGTTTCTCGTCTCGTCTCTCTGTTGTTAATGTTAGTCACTGGCTGTAGAAGGGACTGGAAACTAATGAGGACTCAGAATCCTTCAGAATGTTTTTAAGAGCATTCTGTCTCAAAGCTTATATTTTACTTTTAACAAAAAGTATGTACTTATTCACATATGTGAACATAGATTTGTATATATATAAAAATATATTTGCCACCCAGTGTCCTGGAGGAATCTTGCTATTGTCATAATGTCACCAGCAGAAGATAGTGCGTATCAAATATTCATTATCGTCACTTAGAAAAGCAGAGGTCTGTTTTTACACGTGTGTACATACTTTTACATATATGTATATACATATACACATACCTGTACGTAGAACCTCTATCAGCTGACCACCCAAGGGACTGTAACAAACCGGTCAGCCTATGGAGGGGGTCACCATAGGAACTAGGCCTGCTGTACTGTATATGTGGTGCATGTCCAGTCTGTAAAAATTAGGTCACCTATAGGAAGTGGTCAATGTAGGGAGGTGGTCCACTATGGAGGTTCTGCTATGTGTGTGTATATACTTATCTACAGAGAATTTGAAGCAACTTTACAGCGAGAACAGATTCAATAACATAGTAGTAAAATATTAATGGGAAAAGAGAATCACAGCCATAGAGTGGTAAGAAAAAGTTGAAAGTGAAAATCAAACAGACAGTACCCATAGGTATGCAGGCCATAAGTGTCTATGTAGTTGCCAGAGTTAAACATCAGATTAGGCCCCCAGCTTCCTGGCCATAGAAGTCAAAAAGGAGACACTATTCTTAGTAAAGCATCACAAGAATGGAGAAGCAAGAATCCTATGTACTCAATTTTGATATGAGGACAATTGATGACAATTAAGGTTATGGGGGGGGGGGGAGCAGAAAGAGGGAAGGAGGGAGGGGTATGGGGCCTTGGTGTGTGTCACACTTCATGGGGGCAAGAAATGATTGCAAGAGGGACTTTACCTAACAATTGCAATCAGTGTAACCTGGCTTATTGTGCCCTCAATGAATCCCCAACAATAAAAAAAAAAAGGAGATAGGGTCACATATACAATTTTTGTTTTCAGAGAAAAAGTGCTTTCTGTACAGAGCAACTCTCTTTCTAAAGGAGATGGAAATGAAAAAAACGCTGAGTCCTGAAGCTGATCTTGTGCTCAATGGCTTTAACACCACAAACGCAGAAGCAGGTTTCCCATGGTAGTTCTTCTCAATTAAACACAAAAGCAAATATTAAAAAGCAGCTCCATGAAAGCAGTTCCCAAAGATCGGCTTGACACAGCCAGGCTCTGGCTGCCTAGAGCCTTGTCTCTCAATCTGAGAAATTCTCAATATGGCAGAATGGATTCAAAGACCCCAGTTCAGGAGACAGTGGGTTAGATGTTAACGTAACCGACCCCACGTGCAGAAATGGTGATGGCATGGCAGCGCACAGTTATGCTGCCGTCTGCACGAGCGTGGTATTTTTTAAGATAGCCATTGAAGTGAAAACACAAGATTCAAAAATGTTCACACGGAATTTGAAAACTCCTGAGTTCTGAAAATACTAGCCTGGATGGAAAGATAGAACATTCTCAATATATATTATTTCTCTTTGCAGTTTTTGTTTTGTTCTGTTTTTGTTTTTTTGTGAAGGGATGGGAGACCTACGATTCAGATTATGACAGTTTGTTTTGTGACCTACATTCTCTGACAAGAGACAAAAGTAGAACTTCTGAGATGCTGGCTGAGAACCCTGTTGTTCAGAGACCACAGGAACAGGTGGCATGATGGAGTTCCTTTTATGTAAACTTAGAAGTTGTCAAAATCATAGCCTAGAAGCATGCCCTCCCAAACAGTGTTGAAAAATCCTGTACCTCTTTGAAGAAACAGTTCTATATCGGCTCTGGCCCATAAATAAATGTTTTGTCAGCGATCAGCGAGAGCTGGGGGAGGGGAGGCTCTACTTTTAGATAGGTATGTCTTCTCCATTTTATCACACATCTCCTATTTTCTGACACACAGCCCACCTCTCTTATTCCAGAAAGCCTTTGGTTTGAAATCCTAGGCAAAGAATGTGGAAGTGATGATTTGATTTCTTAGATGTGATTGGTTATCCAATGTATATGCACAAACATCTAGGTAAAATAGAATATCTCGATTAAAGTCTTGCAGACAATAACTGATTCTTTTGGTGTGACTGACTTACAAAATGTTCCTCAAGTAAATGAATTAGTCTGCAGTATTGTTGGCTATAAGCTGGGTGAAACATCGGAAATATTTTTAGCTTTATAATATTTAACTCTCAGCCGTTTGTTGTGATAACATAGTTAGCAGAACCAGGTATATGCTGAGGCTACTTCACATTCAGAGCTCTAAGCGTCAGGGTAAAAGAGAAGCATCTTCCTCTTCCCAGTGGTCCCAGGACCAGTGGTAGATGGGGCAGGGTAGGAGTGTCGCTTGTATGTGGCAGGACTAGCCAAAGGCAATTTCTGGTAGTGATGAAGTAAGTTCAGACAAAAGGGAACAGAATACAACTTAGCTTGTGTTCACAGCCTGTTGTGTGAAATCTCTGTCAACACACTGTCCTTGCCGTACTCTGATTCTTGCAGTATAAAATGCAGATGTTAACCAGGCTGACATAGCACAGCCCTTCTACAGGAAAAAAAAAAAAATTATTTGGACATCGTCACACAAGTGTCGTCCCAGCTACTTGGGAGGCTGAGGCAGGAGGATCCCTTGAGCCCAGGAATTTGAGGTTACAGTGAGCTGTGATCACACTACTATACTCTGGCCTAGGCGACAGAGCAAGACCCTATGTCATTTAAAAAAAAAAAAAAAGATTTTAAATGAACACAAATAGCTAAGAGTCTTTATTATAGTCATGCCGCCCACCCAATAATTAGTTCTTGTTTTATTCCGACATATGTGAAGGGTTAATAAAAATTAGAAGTTATCCTACATTGGCCCTGACAAAATTTTTCTCAGATGTTAACACAAAAAAATTCACTGTTTAATGGGGAGCCATGACCAGAGTTGGTGCTCCTCACATAAAATTTTGGCCTAGAGAATTCAGACGCTGTAGGCTATTAATAAGAAAATGGGTATACAAAACATGTATTTAAGGACCCACTGCACATAGCAGTTATGCCCAGTGATATTTCTAGAGGGTTAGTGTCTTCTCATGATGGAGAGAAGCTGGCACTGGGAAAGCAGTTCTCCATTGAGTGTGTGTTTATTGAGCACCCCTCATAATACTGAGGCCTTAATTAAACTAATTTGTGTGAGACTGGTCCAGTCTTTTGCAGTCCTTTATATAAGGATTATTCCCGTTCTTTGTCCTGAAATAGGGTTTGTTTGGTGACACTTTACCACCATAGAATAAGCCAGTTGAAACAACCCAAAGTATTTTAGCCTCCTGATTCTTAATACTGAGCCATTTATTATGACAGTATAGCTAGCAGGCCTCAATATATTGAGGCTCATCCACAGTCACAGCTATAACAACATGCCATCAGGATAATTCATACATTAAAGTTAAGACATGGGATTTTAAAATATTCACACAGAACTCAACAATTCCTGAGTTTTAAAAACACTATCCTGGATAAATAGATGGAAATAACATCCGCCTTCGGTATTCTCCTTTAAGTTTGGTTTTATTTTTTTTTTGGTGGAGGAATGTGAGAAGCCGCATGTAGAAACTGCAGCAAGTTTTCCAGAAGATTTTAGTGAAGATCATTGAGGAAGCTGGCTGCACTAAACAACAGACTCTCAGTGTAGATGACAAACAGCCCTATAGCTGGACAAGAGAAGTCAGTGCCTGACTTGAAAGCACCAAAGGACAGGCTGACTCTCTTGTTAGGGGCTAATGAAGCTGGTGACTTCAAGTTGAAGCCACTGCTCATTTATCTAAATTCCAAAATTTGAATTCAGAGCATTGAAAATTATGGGAAATCTTTTATACCTGTGATTAAACAACAAACCCTGGGTGAGAGGATATCTGTTTTACAGCATGGTTTGCTGAATATTTTAAGACCACTGTTGAGAACTGCTGCTCAGAAAAAAAGATTCCTTTCATAATATTATTGTTCATTGACAGTGTACCTGGTCACTCAAGAGCTCTGATGGAAATGTATTAATGTAGATTAATGTGGATTTCATACTTGCTAACATAGCATCCTTTCTGTAGCCCATGGATCAAGGAGTCATTTTGACTTTCAAGTCATCTTATTTCAGAAATAACATTTTGTAAGGCTATAGCTGCCACAGATAGTGATTCCTCTGATGTGTCTGGGCAAAATCAATTGAGAACCTTCTGGAAAGGGTTCATCCTTCTAGTTCCCATTAAGAACATTTGTAATTCATAGGAGGAGGTCAAAATATAAACACTAACAGGACAAAATTAATTCTAACCCTGATGGATGACTTTGAGAGGTTCAAGATGCCAGTGGAGGAACTCACTACAGATGTGGTGGAAATAGCAAGAGAATTAGAAGTGGAACCTAACTGGGTATAGTGGCTCATGCCTGTAACCAATGCAGGAGGATCACCTGAGGCCAGGAATTCCAGACCAGCCCAGGCACCATAGTGAGACCCCCCCAACTCTATGAAATATTAAAAAAATTATAACTGGGCATGGTGGCACATGCTTACAGTCCCACCTATTCAGGAGACTAAAGCAGGATGATCCCTTCAGCCTAGGAGTTTGAGGTTACAGTGAGCTATGATCTTGCCACTGCTCTCCAGTCCTGGTGACAGAGCGAGAGCCTATATCCAAGTAAGTTAGATACTGATAGATACGATTTGATATAATACAGTACAGTGTGGAACGTGAGGATACGAGTGAAAAGTAGCGTTGTCATGATAAAACTTCAATGGTTGAGGAGTTGCTGCTTCTTAGGGATGAGCAAAGAAATGGAATCTACTGAGATTGAGTCTACTGCTGGTGAAGACTGTGAAAAATTATTGAAACGACAGCAAAGGATTCAGAATATTATTTAAACTTAATTGATAAAGCAGCAGGGTTTGAGAGGATTGCCTCCAGTTTTGATGGAACTTCTACTGTGGGGAAAATGCTATCAAACAGCATTGTATGATATAGAGAAATCTTTCATGAAAGGAGGAATCAAAGTGTCAAACTTTGTTGTTAGGTTGTTTTAAGAAATTGCCTCAGTCATCCCCATCTTCAGTAATCACCACCCTGATTGGTCAGCAGCTCTCAACATTGAGGCAAGACCTCTCAGCAAAAAGATTGAGACTTGCTGAAGGCTCAGATGATTGCTAGCATTTTTTAGCAATAAAGTATTTTTAAATTGAGGTATGCTTCGCATTTTTTTAGACATAATGTTATTGCACACTTAATAGGGTAAATGTAATTTTTATATGCATTGGGAAGCCCTTAGTATGACTTGCTTTATTGTAATACTTGCTTTATTGTGGCGGTCTGGATCCAAATCTCAATATCTCCAAAGCATGTGCCTACCAGCAGCTGCCAATCAGTGTAATTTGGTAGGTGGTAACTATTAGTAGTTAATAGTCTATATCATAAGGCTCTTTTTTAGGAGTTCTGAAATATAAAGAGGGAGAGGATGATTCCAGAACTTGGAAACATAAAATTTAATTTCGTAGACACAAAACACATACAAAAGTAACCAAAAAGATACTTTTGTGCACCACTACATTGAGAAGTACCACTTACATAACAAACTGTTTCTTTGAAATATTTTCCTTTTCCATATCCACTTAATTACATCATCTTCTTGTAGAGCTCATGGCAATCTCCACACTGTTGTGAAAGTTGTATCTATCTCTGAGAGGTGAAGAAGTAATTGGTCATTGATCCTCAAAGACCACAGGTAGCTTTTTTAACATGCACTTTCCTGAAGAGCCTTTATAAATTTTTCTCAGCATCAAACAGATTTCCGTGTGTGTGTGTGTAATTTTTTTTTTTTTTTTTAACCTAAAGGACTGATTGTGTTTTCTGAGCTACATTTTTTGGGACTCGCCATGTTTCAAAATTCTCCTCCCTTACTCATGGAGCTGTAGCTAGTAAAACCTCTCTGCCCCAGGCCTCTTGCCAGTCCCAACCCCGGCCCCTGCAGCTCTGCACACCTCACCATAAAAGCACCTCCACCTGGAGCAGTGTCATTCATAACCAGAATCTTCCCTCCTCACCAGATGGTAGATGTGGTTGATTAACTCAACCAAGTAATTACTGTTGATGGGTTTGTAAAAATTTTTTGAGTTTGAAAACATGGTCAACATTTTGTTAGAGTACAGTATTTTGCCTCACTCCATAGCCTGCAAGTTTGATTTATAGAAACACTGAATTGTCTACATTTTTTTGTTACTTATGGTCTAGTTGCACAGTTCCCTTCCAATCCCAACTAAGGTTAGCAGCAGTGTGTTGGACAAAAGTGTATAGAAGAATTTGGGCTGTAAAAAGAAAACTTTTTTAACATCAGTTTTCTGAATGGTTATTACACTAAGCACTAAGGACAGAGCTTCAAGCACATTTCCTGCATGTGCACACGTACAATCACCATTCCTCTCACACAACTTGTGACTTCAGCCCAGTGCCTAAAATCTTGAAATTTAACTTTCTTCATTGAAAAAAATGAATATTAATATTGGTTCTGTCATTTTAGTGAGGTTGTGAGGAAATCAAATGAAAAAGTAATTGTCCTTAAATACAATATAAATGTATATATACTCAGAATGCAGTGAAAAGTGTCTGAAAGCATTTTAGACATGCAAAGCGACAGTCTAAGAAATCATTTGGGGTCAGACAGAGGAGCCCATGAAAGATGTGAACATCATCATTCAGCCTTTTCTACCTGACTGAACAGGCCTCATCAGCTCAGGAGAACTTATCTTTAGCTTAGGAGTCCTTTTTTTATCCTTGAGACTGTGAACACCACCTACAGGCATTCAAATGAGATGTTCGCTTGGTGCAAATGACTCTTTTGGGGGTTGTTCATTTTGCAAACAAAAACTTGAGGACACATGCCACTGTTACCTGGCTTGCGTCTTTAAGCATCATATGCTTCGCTCTCAATATTTTTCACAGTTGTGCCTGAAATGATTTGTACAAATAGTGGAAACTAAAACGAACTTGGGCAAATTAAGAAACCAAAGAACATCTAACAACCCACTGTGTTCTGTAATGATTATTGCGATGTTCCCCACCTCAACTGGCACGTTTCATTTCTGAGTGTTCCAAAGTCAAAGGGTTAAATAGCTTTACAAACACATGGCATACGGTTCACCAGTTTAATTTGTAGAATCCAGTTATTTTTAGTATATCCAGAGTTGTGCAGTCATCACCACAGTCAGTGTTACAACATTTTCATCAACCCCCCCACACACACAAAAAGAAAACCTTCTGAACCCATGAACAGTCATAACCTCATGTTCCGCCAGTGCCCCCAGCACTGAGCAGTCACTAGTCTGTCTCTACTGATAGGCCTGTTATGTGTATTTCGCATGAATCATATAACACGTGATTCTTGATGGCTGGCTTCTTTCGCTTAGCATGTTTTCAAGGTCCATTCATGTTGTAGCACATATCAGAACTTCATTCTGCTTGATGGACAAACATTATTTTATTGGATATGCCACTTTTGTTTATCCATACATCACTTAATGGACATTTTTTTGGCTATTGTGCTACTATGAATGCTTGTGCACAAGTTTTTATTCCTCTAAAGTGTATACCTAGGAGTAGAGTTGCTTGCTCATATGGTAATTCTGCTTTTAATACTTTGAGGAAATCCCAGCTATTTTCCAGAGCAGCTATACTTTCATGATCTCACTAGCAGGATATGAAAATTTCAATTTCTCTATGCCCTCATCAACACCTCCCCACCTTTTTGATTATAGGCATCTAGTGGATCTGAAATGGTGTCTCGTTGTGGCTTCGATTTGCATCCCCTAATGACTTACAAGGTTGAATGTCTTTTATGTGTTTGTTGGCCATTTCTATGTCTTATTTGGAAAAATGTCTTTAAAAATGTTTACCCATTTTTTAACTGAGTTTTTTTTTTTTGTTGAGTTAAAGAGTTCTGAATACAGGTGTTCATTTGTTTTTTTAATCAGATAATGTGATTGTAATTTTCTCTTGATCTTTGAGTTCTCATTTTACTTTCTTGATGGTTTCCTTGGAAGAGCAAAGTAGGTGAAGTCCAGTTTATCTGTTTTTCTTTTGTTGCTTATGTGTTTAGCATCATATCTAAGAAACCATCGACTGATCTAAGGTCACAAAGATTTACCCCTGTGCTTTATTCTAAGATCTCTATAATTGTAGCCAGCACATTTGAATTGTAGCTCTATGATGCATTTTGAGTTAATTTTTATATATGGTATATGATATAGGGGGTACAGCTTCCTTCTTTTGATAGTTGCCCCAGCACCATTTGTTGAAAAGGCTGTTTTCCACATTGAATTGTCTTGACTCCCTTGTGAAAAGTCAATAAATGTTATAGCCTATTTCTGAACTCTTAATTCCACTGAAATACATATACATATATATAGGTACAAATATCAGTGGGTTGTTTGCTTTCAACTGCCAGTGTCAAACCTGGAAACTTCTTCGAGAGGACTTCTGTAATGCTGGGCCTGAGGACATCCAGTCTCAGATAGGACACTTCATGCTGTTCCACTCAAAAACATCATTGCTTGTATGTATTTGGTGGCCAGCGATCAAAGACCTACTTGAATGATTTCTTTAGTTATGATGTGGACTTTGATCATGTAGACATAATATCAGATGGCACCAAGAAAGACTCTGGGATGGTTCCAATGACAGGATTTACACAGCAACTATTGATCCAGAACTGAATGAAATGCATGTTTTATCTGGACTCAGCAAAGATAAGGAAAGAGGGAAGAAAACACCAGCAGTTCATTCTGGATTTATGACGTTGTGAGGAATAGTTGGTCTTGCACCTGTAAGAATGATCAGGCTGCAAAGGATAATCCAAGTAAAAGTCTTCAAGAAGAAGAACCATGTCCCAAGATTTGCCCATCAGCTTGTATATGATGAGCTACACAAGGTTCATTATTTGTTTGGTGGAAATCCGGGAAAATCTTGCTCTCCAAAGATGAGAGTAGATGACTTCTGGTCACTGAAGTTGTGTAGACCTTCAAAAGATTATTGAGGCATTGTAAGTACCTCATAAGAAAACACAGGTTTAAAGAAAAGGCCCAGTTGGATCCCCTTAATGCTCTGAAATATTTGCAAAATGATCTTTATATAACTGTGGATCATTCAGACCCAGAAGAGATGAAAGATTTTCAGCTCCTAGCATCAGCTCTGTTCAAATCTGGTTCAGATTTTATAGCTCTAGGCTTTTTGGGTGTGGATCACACCTGTGCTTTGACCCCTTAGTAAATTTCTTTCCTGACAGCATGACTCCTCCTAAAGGCAACCTGGTAGACCTCACACCACTGTAACTGAAGAATCACTGGACACAGAAATGGACACGTCTTTCAGTCTTTTGGATCACAACTCTGTTGACCAACAGTTGAGCTGCCATATTGAGGACTGCACCAGAGTTCTCAGGGATCTTTACCATCACAAATTTTAATCCTCTTCCTTCATACCTGACCTCAATCCCATTCTCCTCATCCCATTTCTAAAGTAGGCTAATAAAGTGAAATTGGTATACTTTTCATTTAAAAAAAAAAAACAAGGAAGGGTGAGTTCTCTAACTTTTTTCTCTTTTTGAAGATTATTTTGGCAATTTGGGGTTTATTTTCAAATGAATTTTTGGATCTGCTTATCAATTTCTTACAGAAGAGTCAGCTAGGATTTTGATAGGAATTTTTGATTGCATTGCATATGTAGATCAATTTAGAGAATAGTTGTATCTTAACAGTATTGTCTTCCAATCCATGAACATAGGTCATCTTTCCATAGGCTTTGTAAATTTCTTTCAACTGTGTTTTCTCTTTTTCAGAGTGTAAGTTTCGCACTTACTTTGTTTTATTCCTAGGTATTTTGTTCTCTTTGATATTATTGAGAATGGGATTTTCTTAACTTCATTTACTGATCATCGTTAGGGTATGGAAACATAGTTTGGGGGGATTGCAGTTGTACACTATAAACTTGTTGAACTTATTTTTATGTTCTGATAGTTTTTTAGGGTATTCTTTAGAATGTTTTATATGTAATGTCATGTCATCTGCAATTAGAGATAGTTTTACTTTATTCTTTCAAGCTGGATGCTTTTTATTTATTTTTCTTCCCTAATTTCCCTGGCTAGAACTTCCACTACAATTTTGAATTAAAGTGGTGAGAGGGGCTATCATTGTCTTGTTCTTGATTTTAGGGGGAATGCATTTAGTTTTCCGCATTTAGCAATGGGGGCCTTTTGTAAATGCTGTTTATCGAGATGCAGAAGTTCCCTTCTATTCCTAGTTGGTTGAGGTTTTTTTTTATCATGAAGGAATATCAGATTCTGTCAAATGCAGAAAACTCTGTTGAGATGATTATGTGGTTTTTATTCTTTATGTTATTGACATATCATGTTACTACATTAATTGACTTTTTAGATTTTAAACCAACCTTGCATTCTGGGAATAGTTCTGACTTAGTCATGGTATATAATCCTGTTTATATGTTGCTGGATGTGTTGAAGATTTCTGCATCTACATGCATAAGAGATACTAATCTGTAGTTCTGTTTTCTGGTGATAACTTTGTCTGATGGGAGTTATTTTAAATCAACCAAAATTAAAGATAAAGAACAAACTTAGGGACAGTCTTTCAGGGGAGAGGCATGTTTAAAAATCATTGGTATGGCTGGGTGTGGTGGCTCACACTTGTAATCCTAGCATTTTGGGAAGCAGAGATAGGAGCCTCACATAGTAATACCTCATCTCTACCAAAAGAGAGAGAGAGAGGCAGAAAAGAAGGAGGGGTTAGATTAGCTGGGCATGGTGGCATGTACCTGTAGTCTCAGCTACTTCAGAGGATGAAGCAGGAGGATCACTTACTTGAGCCCAGCAGTTTTGAGGCTGCAGTGAGCTATGATGACACCATGGCACTCTAGTGAGGGAAACAGAACGAGACCCAGTTTCAAAAAAAAAATTTTTTTTTTTGTATCATGATGCAAGGTCTAAATATTAGATTATGAGTTCTTAGCAGAATATAACCTTGAAATGCAATGGAAAGCACAGATTTTTTTTAGTTGAAGAGCTATTGTTGTTGCTTCTGTCATTTGCTATATGTGTGACTTTGAGTGCAAATTTCCTCACTTCTAAACTCAGCATAACAATATCTACATCAGAGTTTGTTATTGGGATTAAGTGAGGTAATACATGTAGAAAGTGTTTTGTTGTAGGCCAAACACTATTAAAATCATAGACTTTTAAACCAGACAGAAAAAAAGAATTTAAGAGAGAACCTTGGAAGAACAGAACATTACCACTTCCAAAAAGGCCTAAATAAATTTTTTGAGGCAGAACAAAAGCTAATGTGAAGGCAGGATCATTCATTTGAAGTAGAGAATGATTTAACAAAACAAATAGAATCTGCTTAAAGCACATACCAGATGTGTTAGTTTCATGGTCATAAAGTTTAGCTTTATTTGGGGTGGTAGGTTTTGCTAAGGGGAATTTCAATTCCTTGTTGTAAACAGGATAACAGTGTGTTTTGTTTGTTTTACTTTGCTTTTTGCTTCTGTCATGTAAAGTTATATTGAGTTAGTAAATTTCCATCAGTTATAACCTCCTGCTATTAGAATCTTCTCGAAGCCGTTTGAAAAACATTAAAGGACACCACTCAAGAATGACTTCAAATGTACCTTGTTTGTTTTAACTCCTCTTAGAAACAAAGCCAGCCTGCGTCTTCAACAACGTGGAATATTATGATGGAGACATGTTTCGAATGGACAACTGTCTCTTCTGTCGGTGCCAAGGGGGCGTGTCCATCTGCTTCACTGCCCAGTGTGGTGAGCTGAACTGCGAGAGGTACTATGTGCCCGAAGGGGAATGCTGCCCAGTGTGTGAAGGTAAGGAAAGGTGCTCGTTAAAGATTAACACGAGCATCCCTGCTACAGAGTTTTAGTATCAAAATTGACCTAATTTAGTCTCCCCCAAAAGTAGAAGAATGTTGAAGTTCCTTTTTTATGATACCGTGGTCTACATTTTGGAATGTTGATGATGCCAGATAGAGTGTGCGGAGACGCTTCCCCAAGGGAAGCTGTGCTCTGGGTATCGACTGGGTCACCTCTTTCCGCAGGCTAACGTGAGAGTTCCCAGAGTTCCTTTCTGTGCCTGCCCTGCGGTTCTCACAGTTCATTAGCAAGTCCCGGGGCAAAGCTTTGTCTTCACTCTGACATTGGAATTCCCCACCTGCTCTGCTTGCTTTGCTCTGCCTGGCCAAGATAGGATGGGCTTTGTCACTGACAGTCTCAGCCAGTCAGCCCAGAGAGGGACCCCCCTCCCACCTCCTTAAAGTTAGAAGAGGGGGTTGTGCTGTGGTCAGGTGGTAACAGCAGCTTCAGGCCCAGGCAGGTGTCAGATGTGACCTTTGGGGACTTTCTCTGTATTCCCCTCTTCTCTCCAAGAAGTAACATTTCCATGTTCCTCTACTAAGCTGTATCTTCACTTCCCTGATATTCATAAATAATAAATATCTTAGAACGGTGCCTCTATCATTCACTGTAACCCACAGGTTTTAAAGATTAGGACACTGAAGTTCAGAAAAGTAAAGCCACTTGCCTGAGTTTGCAGTGAGGCCAGGAATGATACTCCTGTGTCTGGCTGTGGCTGTGGCTTTTTCCTCACCACACAACAGTTTTCCCCAGAGAAGATCACGTGACCATTTTGTCTTCCCTGGGCCACACATCTCAGTCTGAAGTCTCCTACCCGGAGTCTGCATACAAAGTGAGAGGGTCCATACTTCCTTCTGTTTATTCTTAAAGTCCTTTTAGTGTTTGAGCTGTATTTGCTACATAATACTAAAGATCAGAAAATGTTCCCAGCCTAACATTGATCAGTTATTCATAACAATGGGACCTTTTCCCTATTAGAAATTATTTTAGCCAACACAGGAAAAAATAGTCTACTTTTTTAGGTGTCACTTAAGACTAAAAAAAAAATCCATTAAACTTTTAAGCTGATGATAGTTTCTGAAACCACGTAGCAGCTGGTGGTGTAAAAACATAGATATGAACCTCTGTGTGATAGTTGTAATGAGTTGTCTGGGAATGGATCCAGTTAGGTCTCACTTCCTAGAATTCAGATCTAGCCTCAAAGTAGAAATGAAGTGTTTAGCATAATATTGTTTATAAAGGAATTTATGAAGTCTTATCTAGTACAGGTTTGTTGGCCACTTCCATCACTGGCAGATTGCCTTTCTAAAGCTGTGACTGCATTATTTTAAATTTTGACTTTCTAACTTTCTTACAATGCCCTATTACCTCCTTAGAATAAAGATGACCAAACTCTTAAAATTATCTAGACTGTTCTCCCAACACAGCAGTGTGTGTGAAGCCAGTTTTTATGTATTTCTGAGAAAGAAAATTGAGTAATTTAGTTGCTTTCAATCTAGGGATACTCAGAGACTTGGCATGCAGTATTTGTATCCTTGTCAATAAAGTCAGTAAACAATTTTTTTACAGTAGTGGCTGCTGCTTAGCTGCCCAGCTATGTGAAGAAAGCCAGCTTAAGATCACAGCCTTCCTCCAAGGCACAGTGACCCGTGGTACATCTAAACAGGCTTATCGTGAATAAGGCCACAGTAAGGGCCAGGGGTCTGTGAGACCTAGTTCAGTTGGTCCTGGAAATATCAGTAGTATTCTAAATTAGATGAGACAGTATTTCTTCTGCTTCCCAGGTAGTGAAATCTAGGTGTGATGATCGTTTAAGTCAACAAGTCTGAAGGCATTAAAATGATCCCTGCTTTCTAATTATCTATCCACTAAGCTTTCCAGCTTTATGGATTGGTGACACCTGCACATGGGTTTTTAGGCCACAGATCCTCTTCCCTGACTACTGTGTCAGATGAGTAGTAACATTTGGTACAACATCTGCTTTTGCTCGTACCCCTGGGGAAACCTCATGCGACCCCATGCTTCTTTTGATCACAGTTGGAACAGAACTGCTAATGACTAAAACCCAGAGAAAAGAAAAATGTCTCTAGCTACATACAGGCAGAGGTAAGACTCAGAATGTGCTCACTCTTACTTTAAACTCGTGTTTTAATTTAGATCCAGTGTATCCTTTTAACAACCCTGCGGGCTGCTATGCCAATGGCCAGATCCGCGCCCACGGAGACCGGTGGCGGGAAGACGACTGTACGTTCTGCCAGTGTATCAATGGAGAGCCTCACTGTGTTGCGACAGCCTGTGGACAGAGCTGCATGCACCCTGTGAAAGTGCCCGGGGAGTGCTGCCCCGTGTGTGAAGGTAAAACAGATTCTAATGAGTCCCTGGTGAACGTCTCCTGTCGGAGATGCTGCTACCAGTATGTTCTTGTTTGTTTGTTTTATTTTTATTTCCTCAGGCATAATGTCTGCTTCATGCTGTTACCAGTTGCAGACGAATTTATTATACAGCCCAAGCTAATCATTTGGGGGAAACATTGCACATTTAAAATGAGAATAGTGTGGTCTTTATTTTGCCATTGCAAATATGCTTATTTGAGTACAGTGTAAGAATACATTTTAATTCAGTTCACTTCAAGCCTAATTAGCATCCAGAGGTCAACACAGTGAAATAAAATTGGAAATAAGACCCATGGCTCAAGCATAGACAGCATTGTTTAACGGGGGATGCTTCCATAAGCCCAAGGGTCCTGGCAACTTGAAGGAAAAACTGGAGCCATCAAAGGCAGTTTGCATGGCCGGATGGCTACTCTTTGAGCACCCTGCTTCTGTCATCACGATGACTGTGGTTTTGCAGTTCCTTTAATACTTTGCTTAGGTCTTACTTGCCTACCGTTGCTACTTTTCTTCCTGTTCAATGCAGAGAAGCCAGAGGCACCCTGTACTTATTTTTCTCTTCCACCCCCGTTCTAGTTTATTTCCTCCGTCCTGGGAGGATTCTTTACGTACTTACTCATATCAGTCCTCATCTTCTCTCCGTGTCTGTTAGTACAGACCAGAGATTGAATATTTTATACTGACATTTTCAGTAAAGAGTATCAATCATAAGACGCACATTTGCAGAGTAAAATGAACTAACGTGGGTCAAAAAGTATTCCAAGCTGAAGATGGATCCTTCCAGAATTTTTTTGAGGCAGATATTAAAAACCTGAATTTTCCAGAAAGTGAATTAAGTACCCTGCATCTTTCAAGTATCAAGAAGTCTTTTGCTTCTATCTAAATGTTTTCAAACTCAGACTTCAGAGTTTTTCTGACAAGGCTCCCTTAACTTCTGAGGTGTTAGACTTATTAACAACCTTAAAAGTCATATACATATTTAAGCTGGAAGACTCTAGTTCTACTGACATCACCAATTTCCTCACCATTACTCTACTCAGAGTGCAGCTGCCACGCTCCAAACCTTATAGCTTCCGGATGACCGATTTTGTAGAATTCACTCACCATCTCGTACATGCACTCCTCCTGTCTCCTAAAGGTAGGATTTGATTCAGTGCTGAGAAAAGGAGTGTGTAGAAATGCGTAGAATGGTTGCACAGTTGGCTTTACGGAATAGGGTGAACAGGTGTAGTCTTGCTGAACAGATAAAAGGTGAGAATATCTAAGAACTGAGGACGATCTGTTGTCAACTGGAAATTAAATGTGTGAAACATACTATAAGAAAAATTAAAAGCATAAATACGTAATCCAGTAGATGCCTTTTAACCTCATGAGTCTTGCATCATAAATTCAAAATACAAATTAAAGAAAAGAGGCCTTTCCTGCAAAAGTAAATGAATGGAAGGCGAGTTCTTTTGCCCTCACTTTTTGCATTGATTGGCATGTCCATCATCCTGACCAGAGAAAGGAAGCACCTGGTCCGTAGGTACAGCCATACACAAAACTGATCCATTTATTCTTGTGTCATGTAGCTGTTTGGATGAGGAGTGAATCTTAGTTTGATCACCCAGCATTTGGTCTCTGCAGCATTTGCATAGAGTTGTAATTCAATCTTCCTGTATTTGAGAAAAGAGTTACAGTTGTAGTCATTAATTTCAAAAAATTAAGTTCCTTCTGGAATTCAGATACAGTATTGGACATAAACAAGAAACAGCTTTAACTTCAAAAAACCTATTTAGGCTGAGTTTTATTTCAATTAAAGCAGGAGAAAAGGAAGGTCCCTCTTAAGGTACTGTGGGGTACGTGCTTAACATTTAACTCTTATGGCAACACTGTGCTGATGGCCTTTCCTCCTTTTGGAGGTGACGAGATTAAGGGTTAGAGAGATTCAGCTAACTTCCCCCACGTCCGGGTGCCCCGTGTAGTCCAGCTTGATCTCGTCAGGTCTGGGGGATTCAGCCGCATTTTGCTTGCTCCCCTCCTGTCCTCTCAGCTACTCACGCCCCTGTTTCTAACGTCTTTTCTCTTCCCTACTCGTCCCTGGCCTTTGGCACCATGCTGGAGAGAGACTGGAGTAGGAGAGCAGGGGAGGAAATCATTTGCTCCAGGGTTTGGGTATCATCACTGGCCTGCCCTCTAGTTCCAATTTGAGGACCTTGCAGGACAGATGCCTTTGAGATGCATCCCTGAGAGATCTCCCTGGAACTCAGCGTCTCGGTCCTGCCTAATGTGCTATTCCTCCAGTCTCTTCCCTCTTGTGTTTCATGCTCTGGCACGTGTCTCTCTTCATTGAAGCTTTCAGAAGATTCCCTTCTCTAGATCTCAGATAACTAATGTATCTGTGTTTCTTATTTTTGTTTTTAACTTAGTTGAGTAGTGAATTTTCTTACAAAATTGTATTTGCTCTCATTTGAAGATATAATAGGAAGAGTCTTTCTGTATAGGATCAAAAAACAGTGCATAGTTTAGATAAAGATACTAAAATGTTATTGGTTATTAATAATAAACTTTAAAATATGCAAGGCCCACGATTGCATTAATGTGCACAGCTATGATCTAATAAAAAAAAAAAGAAAGGAAAACTTGGGGGGGGAAACAATAAAATATGCAAGGTGAGTGGATCTTATGGCTTAGTGGATAGGGTCCAAGAAAGTCTTAGGAATCATTTGAAAGTATTCTCCTTAGTAGTTGTTCAATAGCATGCTTTAATGTAATTTCACATGATTTCAGAATAGCAAAAGGATTATACGAAATGAGAAAAAAAAGCAAGGTGTTCATGTGCAATAAATAAGCAATCATCTGGAATTATTTAGAGGAAAAACAGAAACACTAGTATTTATTGCAGTTTATACACATGATAAATTCCTCTGTGCACAATTGCATAACCAGTGTTGGCCCTTACTCTGTTAGCTACAGCCTCGAGGTACGTAGTCAGAGGCTGAAATTAGATGAGAGGACCCCACACAAGGATTGTGGTTTTAGATTCTTTCCAGATAAATTACTGCATAACCAAATACGGTGTGCGAGGATCTACGGGGAGGAACCTTCTTGTGGCAGTTGTTATGGAAGATACATACCTTCCAAGTGACAGCATAATGTGCTTGGTTATTCCCCGAGGACCGGGACTGAACCTGGGGGCCCTGAAAGACTAGGCAGCTACTTGACAGCTAATTTGATTCACAAGTACCTAAGTGCTTTTTAAATTGGTACTTAAGTACTCTCATAATGAAGTCTTAGCAAGTTTTTGTCAACACCCCATTCAGGTATACAGATAAGCCTTTCTGGTCTGTGGGTCTGTAACTGGTGAATACATTCTCATGCTTTGCATTGCTGGCTTTCTCTGCTTTTCTTCTGTGTCAATCTCTTTTTATTTTCTGACCCTTATAAAGAGCTCTAGTGGAAATACATGGAAATAACGCATGAAGTGTGCACTGGGAGTGTGCACAGGGAGCTGTGGTCTTATCTCCATAAACTGAGGGCAGAAGAGGCCGGGGGCCACAGAGCGTCTCCATCTACACCCAGCAGTATTAGTACCTCCTTACTTGTAACTCTTAGTGACAGTGGCCGATGTTTCTACACACTTAACCGTGCACCAGGCCCAAGAGCATCAGCTCTTTCCGTCTTCACAACATCCCTCTGGGACTGTCCTTCCAGTTGATGATCACAGAACCCAGACTTCAGAGGTCACGTGATCTTCCCAAGAGCAGTTGGCTTGTAAGTGGCAGCACATTGTGTCCCTAGAGCCCAGACCCTGGACTGCATGGACATTGCCTCTGAGCCCCAGAGTGCCCTGAACCCTTGAAAGAGTCTGTGTCCCCCATAGAGAAGGGATTTACCATAGTCTTTTGAATCCCCAAAACGGCATCTGACACGTGAGTCGATGCTCAGAGAGTTGTAATGAATAAATTTGAGTGAGGAGAGAAGGGAATGGTAAACCAGGAGGTCCCAGCCAGACCTTCTCTCAGAGCGCCTTAGAGCCCACACAGCTGATGGCCCTGTGGACCCCTGACTGATCAGTCCAAGAAAGAATAATGTTAGGATGTTTATCTTTGAAAAAACATTTTGAGAACAGAAATAAGAGTGTTACGGAAGTGTGTTTGGCTTGGAGCAGGCACATGTGTTCCCGGGTGAGCTGGAGCGATCACCTGCAGATCGGCCACATGCCCTTCTGATGAGCATTCAGCTTCTAGCGCCATCTCAGCCACAGCCATGGGGGGCCTGCCAAGCCTGCTGTGTCTTCTGTGTTTCTCTCCCAGTCCAGCCTCTGAAGTCTAGGCTCACGTAACTTAAATGGGGTTTCCCAGACCCTGCTAGGCTCATTTCACGGTCACATTCAGTGTACTGTTATTAAGACACGCTTTGCATGTATATACCTGCCAGTGCATCGTTGCTGGAGTCACTTACACAGGTAAGAGGTTTTTTTCACATCATCATTAGGCATTAAGCATAACTTGCTAATTTCCAGTGATAGCAATTATAAAAGCTACCTGAGCTAATTCTTAATGTCGGGAACCCTGAGGACAGGGTGCCCTTTAAAATCAGAAATCTGATCATTTTATAACTGAGGGTAAGATAAGGTATCAGGGAGGGAAATTTTGGCTATGAGATACATATGACATGCCCATGATCACTCAACAAGAAAAATTCAAGAGATGTGGACAGGTGTGTAGCCAGTTTAACTGTGGCACCTGATGCAAGAGATAAGAGCTTCATCATGACTTTGAAGTCCTGATGTCAGCCCTGATCTGTTGGCTAATCTTGGGCCATGGCTGGGCCCCACCCAGGTGACCAGTGTGACCTGAATGTTCTTCAGACCTTGCTACGTGCAGAGCCTCATGCAGAGAGGAGTTGATTTTGATGACCTTGGGGATTTAGGAGCCAACACCAAAAGTACCACTTTTTAAGACCTACAAACAACTTAGATAATGTTTTAATAGGTATCATTCAAAATTATACTCAAGCTGCCAGTAAAGTAAATGTCATGCTTATGGTTGAGCAAATGCATAGTTTCCTATTCAATATTTCTATTTCTCTGAAACCAAAGCAAAAATCCATTTTCTATCTCAGATAGGACATCAAAGAGTTAGTTGTAGACTGTCAAAGTTGGGTGATGAGTATGTGGGCATCCATCCTATTCTTCTTCAGTATTTTAAAAATTTTTCCCATAATGAAAAGTTAAAGCAGAGCTTTTGGCTAAGTTTCAGGCAGGCCTAATAATTGTGCTAATCTAGACTTAATTCTTCAGGTAGAGGAATAAGAGATTCATTGCACATGGATTCTTTCTAACTCTGGATGTAGGATGGAATCAACTACCTTCCTGTCACTTGGCTTTCTTGGGTCCTGTACTTGGGGAATCCTGGTCCTGCTTGGGACAGTGTTAAAGACTGGACATTAGGCATGTCTTGACTTCTGTGGGTTTCATGTGCTCCGCTCAGGGGCTGGAGCTGTCAGGAGTGCTTCCTTACTCATCACCCATCCTAATGTTATAGAAACACTGTATTCTCTCCCTGAATTCAAATGATTCAGATTGAATCGAGCTACCCTTCAGATTAGATTTCCACTGGCCTGCCAGAAAAGTCTGTACCAGGCACATATCTGGGTGGGAATTCTTTGAAACAAGAAAAAATGTTTCCAGCCCTGCCCATAATGCTTCCTCACTGAACAGTATCTCAAATGATTAAGCTACTGCTTTTGTGGCAAGGAGTCAAACATAGTTTGGCTGACCCCAGAGAGGCAGTGAAGTCAAAAATGCCACAGGGTCGCTTGTCATTAACATTCTGATACATAACAGGGATCAAAACTCAGTTTATGGGTGGTATTGCTTCAGTGCCATATACTATGCTATTATTAGTAAGCCAAGAATAATAAGATACTCGTAATATCTTCAGGACTGTTAGGCATGCTGTTTTATCCATTAACTCTAAATGTCCTGGAAATGAGTTCCATAAATGGAAATTAAAATATAACAGTCTGTTTTTTTCTTGTCCAAACAAGGTCAGCATGTTAGGTAATAAATGCATAGCAAATGACAATCTGTTAACCTAGCTCTTTAACCTAAACATCAAAAATTTTTCAGTGATGAATTTTATAGTATTTTGATTTTTCTCTGATCATCTAAAATACCTTGAGATATTTACATATCATTAGAATATAGATTAAATGGGTGCAAAAGACATTCCTATCTGAACTTAAAATATCACTTTCAAAATTTTACCATTTTTATAGCTATCCAGCTATGTGCATTCCACGTGAGAGGCGTTCTTCACTTGTTAGATCCACCAGTTACATTCACAGTTAAACACGTGGGAAAATAAATGTTGTGGAAGTAGTTTTGTAGAGAAAAAATAGTGGTTCTTGCTTTTAGCTGGAGGTTCTGGTGCTGGTTCTCCAAGGCCAGGATGTCTTTGCTTTTGTCCGGAATGCCTTGCACTTTATGCCTGATTTGGGGTAAGACTGTCATACTGCTTGAAGTTTTACTAATAAAAATGGAGATTGGCCTTACACTCTTAATTTACTAGATGATCAGCCTAAACAATGCCTTACGTATTCAGAATTATTCAGAGCTGATTCTGAAGTTCATGATTAGAAGATTCTGTGCCTCTGAGTCTACAGAGTTCAGCAGTCCCAGCTATTATTTGCCTTTTGAAGTGACAGGGGTCAGTTACTTGTTATTTCCCCTGCCGTCTCCTGCCCATATTGCTGAGAATCTCATAATTTTCCTACTAAGATAATAATTGTATCTAATAGATCAAACTTGAGCTTGCTAATTTTCATCTAATCAACAGAGGCAGGAAAACACAGTCTGGAATGCTAACTATGTGAATGAAAAATATTTAGTCATTCTTGAAATGATAGGAATGTTTTTCCAACAAGCTTAAATAAACACAATCTCTTTTGAGACTGTGTTAAACTTTTTTTAGATTAAGAGACAACTCTTAGGCAACTGAACAGAAGTTAATGAAGGTTATTAGGAGACATGCTCTTCAGAGAAGGCTTGCAGACTTTAAAAGAAAGAGTCCATCTTCTTTATGGTATAACCATTGACAATAGCAGAATTGGTTTCCTTTTAGCTTTTGTCAACCCAGTAGAATTTAACATCTTAAAATCCCCATCGTCATCTCCTTCCACTGTCTGCCTCAGCTCTAAGGAATGAATTGCCACACTCCTGTATTCAGGACCCCTGACTGTGCTTCGTACCTGAAGCATGTTTGTTTATTCCTACCAATACATGGCCCGACTATATAATGAAATTATTTCTCTAAAACATGGTGAAGTTTACCTCTTCAAGTGAAGTGTTTTCCTTTCAAAATAGTTATATGGGAAAGCTGCTTATTCCAAGGCTATGATCATTTACAATATTTGTAGTACTTCTGTTTTGAAACCGGTTTGAGCGCTTGCAGCATGTAGTATTGAATATCCTTCACTTTGTAAACCCTTGACTTGGAAGGTTTATTAGACTATAGAAAATAGGCAAAGTCATTCATATGTAAGTCTAAGTCTGGTAAAAAAAAAATAATAAAAAAGGTACATGATGGATAAACTGTTCAGAGGAAGCAAAAAGTGACAGTAAAATAAAAGCACTTTGTCTTTTATGACATAGTAATGGGCTCTGAAAGCAACTGTGATAGGAAGTTTCAAATAGAATTTTAATATGAACAGCATTTCAACATAAGAATCTAGCCTCCCAAAGTCAGCACTTTTATCAGTGACACTTATTTGTAAGTATAACTTCTGGTGTGTTTATTTTTAAAACATCAATTTACCTACTACATAATATTTTTATGATTTCTAGGACCAGAGGCATACATTGAAGTGTTCGTATCTTATAGCGTTTTCGCAAAATGGCAGGTGCTCCATGCAAACGTATTTCTAAATGAATTGTGCCAATATAATTTGCATATAGAAATAACTTTTAACACAGGTAATTCCAAAGTAATTTATTTATTTATTTATTTTTTTTTTTTTTTTGTAGAGACAGAGTCTCACTTTATGGCCCTCGGTAGAGTGCCGTGGCCTCACACAGCTCACAGCAACCTCCAACTCCTGGGCTTAAGCAATTCTCTTGCCTCAGCCTCCCGAGTAGCTGGGACTACAGGCGCCCACCACAACGCCCGGCTATTTTTTGGTTGCAGCTTGGCCGGGGCTGGGTTTGAACCCACCACCCTCGGTATATGGGGCCGGCGCCTTACCGACTGAGCCACAGGCGCCGCCCGAAAGTAATTTATTTTTAATATTTCAGTTTTTTACTTCCACTTCTGATTGTACCATTTTAAACTGTTTCATGATATAGTCTTAAATATTTCTTATGATAAAAACAAAATGATTTCACATTGTTTAATGCACAAGGATTAGCATTATACATAGTGAACACATTCAGTGAATCCATGTTAAAGACCCTATTAGGACTATTTTCTGTGCTGTGTCTGATGTTGAAGATAAAAGGTCACACAAATGTATAAAATGTCTGCTGAAATATTATTGTAAATTACTACCCATCAAAGGTTCTGGGAGCAGCACCATACCCACATATCAGCCTCTCAGTTCAAAACTCCCAAATGTCCCCTCCATCAGTCTGAGAGCAGGTTGGAAAATCTGTTACCAGGAGACTCAGCAGTGCCCAGTCTTGGTCCAGGAGTCATATGTGTGTGTACCATCAGTTTGATCTACATTTGCTATGGGACGAATAATACTGGACATTTAGGACATTTTTGAAATTTGTCAGAACACACCAGCGCCGGTAATACATTCCATCTTACAGTTTTTTTGAGTTGGAGTTGAGTATTAGCAGTTTGACCACATTTTTATTTATCATTTATATGTACAGCATATCTTTTTACACAATGAGTGGATTTTACCTTTGCATATGAGAAATGAGCTGGATTTGGGGTTTTTTGAAGCAGAACTCAGTTCAGACACACAGAGTGCTTGAGATCACAGAATGTAATGGTGTCTGCCCATGGAAAATAAGATGTGGTTCAAGGGGCTAGCTCTTACTTTGCAGCACCATAATGAAACACAACTAAGAGTTCTCCAGAAAATTCTAAAGCCAAGTAGTTGGTCCTGTGGACACTGAGAAGCGTGTAGCTTTCACACTGGCTGCTGGGACCACCTGGGGGCTGGGCTCGTGAGCCACCTGCTCCCCAGACCTCAGAGCATGTCTTTCATGTGCTCACCTCATTTCCAGCTTCAGCTTATTATTTCCTACTTAAAATTTACCAGCGTCCCCATTTCCTTACTAGAAAGTATTCATTCATGATATAATTTGAGGCTGCCTCGGATCTGTTTCAGATTCAGGGAGGTGTATTGATATGCTGTTTCTGTAGCCATTTGCCCTTGCTTGTGCCTTGCTCTGTGGTTGAGCCTCCCCTAGTTTGACTATCAGGAAGAAGACAGGAAATCATGTACTTCCTCACCTTCTTTGGACAGCTATTGCCCTCAGATCAGCCCCCTTTGAAAACAATTCAGGGAGTCTCTACTAAGGAAGCTAAAATATGTTCAGAGATACTAAGCTGTCAGTTTGGGATGGTCTCAGGCCTTTAGAAAAGGATCTGTAAGCTCAGATCTTTTCAAAACCATGAACTTCTCTTCCTTTCTGGGAATCAAGTTTTTAAAAGATTCCAGGGAGATTTTATGCCAGATGAGTTGCATAGGAGGTGCTCCACAGTCCTGTGGCAGAGATGCTGACAACATTTTTCTGTGCATGAAATGCCCCCAGTATTATTGCCATGAAAGTACTGGTTGAACTTTCTCTTATTGTTAACGTAAGTTTGAGATCACGGAATTACTAAAACTTCAGACTTGCTGATCAAAGACAGTTTTTAGAGATGAGTCTTCTGTATCTTCTTTCAACTTGAGAATGGCAGGACTACGGCAAAGATACCGAAACAGTAGAAAGGATACTGTGATGAGTTTGCCCTTGTCTCTGAAGATCCACAGAGCCCCCATCATGAGAGAGGAAGCACAGGGACAGCCAAGCACACAGAGTCATTGTTCCAGTTCACATTGGATAAGCTGATTACTAAGAGATGTCTGTTCTCTTGGAGACACGATAGACATAGTCAAAATGTGAGACAATGATGTCAGACGGCTGCTCAGCAAATGTGAAAGGCGCCACTGGCTGGTCACTAACATGCCCCACAGCTTAGCAGACCATGTGAAAGCTCAGCACAAACCCACATCTCAGATGCTTTTCATGTTATCAGTGGAGACAGAAGAAAGCGATGCTTGAGCTACAATGGGCAGTGTTCAGAATGCTGAGCCGATTGTCATACCATTTATCAACTGAGCTTTTGAGACCCACAAAAGGGCTCAGTTTGAGACTCTCCAAGAAGGAGTGTCATTACATCAATAATTATCACAAGTGATATTCTTGTAACTCCTAGAGTTCATGGAATAGTCTCCTTTTCTACTTTTTGCAATCATATGTGAATCTTATAGAAATATTGAGAGGAAGAAATAACGAATATTCCCATTTTCTAGAAACCCAGAGTGGTCCATCATCACATGTTGTGTAATGAAAGAGCAGGGACTCAAACTCAGTTTGCTGACTTCAAATCTATGACCTTGGCACTGTTTCCCTGTAGACCCCCATCATGAGAAGAGAAGATGAGGAATATCAGACAGTGATTATGAAAGTGCTTGATCATCATGGCTTAGATTCAGAAGCCGTTCTTGCTCCTGGCTCTGTCCTCATTGTTGAGACCCAGTTACTGTTATTCTGACCTCAGTGACCTAGCCTTTGATCCCAGCTTCTTTTCTTGGGCCTCTGCCTAGAATCTTGACCTTGCTGTTTGACCTCTGGGAAAGCTGTTTCCTGCTTTCATTTGTTCATTCCTGCTTCCCCGAGCCTAGGCACACAGCTCAATCCAAGAGCCTCTGGCCTGCTCTCCCTATTTTCTCAGGATTGACTATGCCAGTCTCGATCACGTCCAGGCGAACTCCAGACCTCTGGTTCGTGACAATTGGCACTCAAGTCTCCACTGAGTAAAACAAATGGGCTGCTCAGCCTCCATCAGTCTGCCAGGCACTGGGATACCATCACCAGAAATTGTGACGGTATCCCGCTTCTTCTTCCGATCCTCGCCAGTCTTTGGTTAATCAAGCAGCAAATTTGCTGAGCATTCGGCCGACATACCCGTAGTTCATCCAGTACGAGTCCCTGAGTTGAATGCGCACCCAGCTGTTTCAGCACTAGTACAATAACCCATTCTCATTTGGCATCATCAAGGAATGGCATGGTTCCAAAAGTGAATTCTCCAGATTGTTGGAATTTGGGGTGTCAGAGTTTATGTTGAAGCTTTTGATGGGATCCCTTCTATAAGGCTTTGTGGACTTCTTCAGCTGATGGTACAGATCATATTTGCACTCATTTCAGGGAACAGAGTGTCGTCATTGAGTGTCTTGTTTTTGACTACGTGGATTTTGGAGATTTCCTCTTCTCAGTTTTCACTATTACATTATTATGACTGCCTTCAGGTTTGGCTTGCTGCTTCGGTGTAACTTCATTTATTGAGCGCCTACTGTGCGCAAAGTACTGCTGCAATAACTGTCCAGTCTTGTAAAAGTTAGGAAATTAGAGAGTCAGCCCTTTAGGAACAGCGTGTCCAAGGCGCTTAGACATCTTTTCCTCCTTGTTCCTTCCTTGAGCAATACTGTCAGTCAAATACTGTGCTAGATGTTGAGGTTAACAGCGAATCAGGTATTGTCCCTAAGAGGGGACTCTTCTCCCTGGATCTCAATTATTTACCAAAAAGGTGAGTTGAGCCTACCAGAACTCTGATCATCTGACACACAACTATTTAAAATGGGTGCACACACGGAAACATATGAACATGGCATATTACTTCCAGTTAAAGGCTACCAAGATGTATTCCCCGTGAAAATTAGCAATAAGAAGAATAAAATATAAGACAGGTGTAAAAGGTCTAGATTATTCCTGGAATCCAGTGATGATAATGTTGTGAGCAGTCCCAGGCTGAATCCCTGGAAAAAGATATCCTATTCCATATAAAAAATTTTTTAATTTGTCTTTAATGGTCTTTTAATAATAATCTCATCATCATACTACTGTCTTTTCCTATTAAATATGAGGTTGGTAAAAGAAGAAAAATACCTCCAACAGCCAAGATTCCTTAGAAAAAGCATATAAAGTTAATAAATAAATAGTTAATAAATATGTGGTCACTTCTCTATCTGATCACAAAATAATTCAAATCTTGGGAACATTTTCACACTATCCATTTTAAAATAAGAAACTGCTCTGAGATAAGTACTTCAGAAATTACAAAGATGTAGGTGTTGTTATGAGAAATATATACAAAGGAAAAAAGGGTAACTAAATGTGTAGCAGCTGAAAGAATTTGAAGCTCCCAACTGTAGATTTTTTTCCATGACTTAATGAGACTTTCTTAAGTACACATTCATCCCCGATGGAAATTCCCACTTCCAGATTAGGGAATTTCTGTGTCCTTGATGCCCCTCAACCCCCCCCCCACCCCCCACTTATTGTCTACATTTAATAGAGTTTTCTTTCTAACTTCATTTGGGAAAATTTCATCTTCTCTGCACTTCTCTTCCCAGGCTGCAATTACATTGACAATTTGGTGATTTACTTGAATGGTGTTCAGACTAGTTATGGGTCACATTTAAAAAGCAACTGTGATAATAGAATGACATATGAAGATAGAGTAAAACAGATACGCTCTGTCCCTTGGTTCTGTCTTAGCCAGCCTTATCACCAGCTTTACAGCGCTGGACAGGCTGCCCTTAACTGCTGGGACCGTAGGAGACCCCCAGTACATTTAGCAATTGAGCTGCCACATGAAGTGAGTGTGGCTTTGGAATTTTCCCACTCATTGGGTATTCACACACAACTTAACTAAGTCTAGCCTGGAAAAGAAAAAAAAATGCTACGAAAGAGTGCTCAAATTGCCTCTCACAATCAAATAAGCAGGCTTGGGGATTTATAGAGAAGAGGTATGTAAAATATGCAAAGCATTATAGTAAAGCTCAAAAAGAGAGGCAGTAAGAGAAATACAGCACGAGGTAGGAATTAGTAGCTTCATTTATCTTATTACTTCTACTGGAAATTTTTTGCACTTACAAAAAGAAATGTAAGAATGTATTTGCCTTTAAAAAGTACTGTTTCTGGAAATTTTCCTATAGTGAGATTTTTCCAGAAAGGCTTTTTTCTTAGTGGGTTGGCGGGTGTGAATGTGGAGGCACGGGGTGCTGGTATACAACTGCTATCCTCAGCCAGGCTCTCCAGACCTGCTGCCGCCTCAGAGCACAGCACGGCAAAGCAGCACTCCTTCAGACAGTCACAGTCTGGGGCCTGAGTTGATCACCCCCTACAGAGGCAGGGCTACCCGAGAGGAGTGGTCCTGTACGCCTTCCACAGTTGTACATTTCCAGAATTGCCGCCCATATTTAAGAGCTACCAATTGGCTGTCAGCCTTCCCATGGTTGCTAATGAAAAAGACTGCTTCACACATTTCTCAATGGGAATAATTAGTATTGTTTACAAGATATAACCAGCTCGTAGTAATCAAGGTCATGAGAAGAACCTTGTGTGGATTAGTTTAAAACCAGAAGTCCAGTGAAGTAAATGGATTAGAACCAAGTTAATAGCATCCATTAACATTTTCATACAAGCTACATGTACCTAAAATATAAAACCCCGTGATAAGATTGTTTCAGAAGCAAACAAACATAATTATTATACATTTTAAAATAACAGATGATCGGAATATATTCTCCTGGTTCAGTGTTCTCCCAAAGTCATTGAACTGTATAACGTGATGATAAAAACAACCTTAAATTGGCTTCTTAAGAAGTGAGATTTGGGTTTCAACTTCTTACTACCCTTGCTGTTTTTGGAAATTTTTTCATAAAATAAAAGAACAAAAAACAAGAAAGTAGAGAGCTTAGGTTTGTCTAATGCATTTATACACGTGACACCTAAATAATCAAATACAAATATGTGTTATTTTATGGTTTACTAGTAAGCCCTTGGACTTAGAATCATGATTTTCATTTTAACTTTATATTCTTGGCCAAATTAGAATCCCAATGCCTTAATTTCCCTAATGAGTAGATAAAATAACCCATAGGAAATACTTGAACATCAATGTAAAATTCTGGTGTTGTAGCTTCAGAAATTTAGTGTTTGAGGCTAATTTTTAAAAATTATTAATATTTTCCTGGAAATACTTTTACTGTTCAGGCCGTTGTTGGGCTTCCTAGAGTATGAAAGAAATAGCCCTAAATTTTAAATAAATGTTAGATAAAGAACCAACAAGTGTTTGTTTATCTTATTGCATGTTATAAGAGATTTTCTTCCAGAATTTTTTCTTTAGACTTGGGATAAGAATTGGTATCTGCACTCCTGACACAATCCCAAGGGTTCTTGTAACAATTGCTCTTCTGAATAGTGTAAGGTACTTGGAGAGTCTCCAAGAAGACAACAGGTTGAGAATAGTGGTTCCCACTCAGATGTAGAGTAGGAAACAGAAAATTTGATGTAGATGTAACAAACACCCATTTTTGTTCTTTATTGCTTCTAGGCTCAGAAACTATTTCTAGAATTCTTCTCCACAAAGAAGCTGTTCCAGGGTTCCCTTTAGAAATAGTTGTAGCCAAAGACAATGAATTCCTGCTGTCTCAAGCCTTCTTCCTTTGGAGAACATTAAGGTATTTCTTTGATTCCTCAGCTGATTCAATACAAGATGAGATGGAATTTCAGGGTGATCCTGTAAGCAGTACGTCACTGAATTTCCCCTCACCCAAACCCCACAAGTATTTCCTCATTCTCCTAAATGAAGAAATCTAAGGCCATTTCTCTACTTTGAAAGAGGCCTGCTGACACATCTCTACCCAGCCAGTTTGAACGGAGTCAATTTTCTTTGCTCCGGGCAGCAGGTGTTGCGTACAGTGATGCAGGAGTGCTCCATAAGTCTTAGCAGGGCCTCTGTTCAGCTGAACCTTGTTCACCAAATTCCCCAAGGACAAGGGATCACCATCATCCTTCTGAAAAGGCATGTACTCTGGCACGTGAGATTTCAGTGTCAGACCCACTATAAGACAAGAGCACACCATTGTAGGGTTGAAGGGAGAATCTTCTGGTCCTCAGGCCGAGACCTAGCAGATGTTGTCTATATTCAAAGCACTGTTAGTAGATTAGAGGAAAGTATGGGTAATAACAATTCTTGATGAACAAATTTCAAGATGCTCTAATTTTTAGACACACAGAATACACATTTATTTTCATTAATACTTCCTCGAACTTCTTTGTGTGAGAAACAATCGTCCCATGATACCATGATTCTAAATTCTTTAAAATCACCTTTTCTCTCACCAAGGACTAACATAAAAACTATGTTAACCAGCTCTTGGCCATTATTCTTTAAAGACTGTAAATGTAATGTTGATTGAAAGTCCTTTAATTCAGGGTAATGTCAAACATGTCTGTCTTTGGAGTTAAGAAACTCTAAATTGTTTAGAATAAGAAATTGAATTTCCTTTTTCTCAAAAAATTGCCCTGACAGTAACAGGACCAGTTCTGAGATAATATATTAATAGGTGGAAAGCAAACTCTCAGATAGGTTTAAAGATAATAGCAGATTTTTTTGCTAGATAATTTATATATGGCTAGGTCATTTCTACATAGCTCATAGCTCATCGATCATTTATATATATATTTTTTGTAACGTTGTTCTCACAGAAATCTAACTGCTTTAGATATGGTCTCACCTGGTAGGAAACCAAGCCCTGAAATGTTGGCAGAGTGATGAAAGGCGGTAGCACGTAACGTCTGGCTTTACATGAAATGTTAGGAGACAGCTGCCCGTAAAGGTGTCTGTTACAAATCAGCAGTTACCCCGATGACACAGGATAACAGCAGTAAAGACTCGAGAAGCATGCAGCACTAACCCGAAAGGTTTTTAAAATTTGCTCCAGTTTGAGTAGGAAAATGATATTTATTTAAATGTCATAAAATGAAAAACCAAGTGTTAAAATGCTCTTATTAAAAAAAATTAGACTTCTATTTACATATATATATATACATATCACAGTGAACATTGTTATATTCCACTTAATCTATTTTTTTTCCACTTAATCTGTTGGAGGGAAATTTCATAGTTCTAGAGTAAACTGGTGGTTTTCATGAATAAGTGGTTTTGTTGAGGTATCTGTGTTTCAGTATTCAATGCTGAGAGTGTCAAAATTTGAAATGCTTCTTATGCTTCTTAATTTTTTCCATAGTAGGACATGAGTGGATGAGAAAATATTGTGGAAACACAAAATGATTTTTTGCTTCTTGCACGTCATCTCGTTGTCTGAGGTCTGGAAGTCACCCAGTAGGACTTGTACCTAAAATATTTAACATGCGCATTGTGGGACCAGCATATCCTGAACAGCCCTTTTGTGCATTTTTTCATTTGTTCAAATGAAAAACGCTGTTCTGCTGAATGTTTTAGGAAACGTACTGAACGTACTTCCTCTCATAGAAAAATGTGTTTCAGGTGTGCATCTGAAACATACCTAGCCGATAAAGCCTTTTGGATAAAATACAGGACTGGGACCGAGTGAGTCAGTGCTGTGGCTCTGATCATCAGATCATCCCATCCATTTTTTTCATTTACTTTCTAGCCATACAACCCTAATCCCATGTATTAATCTTAATAATACATACATTGCTATTGAGAAGAAATAGCATTTAGAGGTGGAAGATCATCTTTGTGAAAGTTGGACAATCCCTTAATAAATCCGTAAAATTCACTAAAAGTAAAATTCTATACCACCCTGTGATTATGCAATTTTTAAGTGTCAGTTTAATCTACTTAAACATATATTTTTCCATGGTATATTTTCTGAAGGCAGAAGCTTCTCATAAACTTCATGTCTGAAATGTCTGTAAGTGTGCAAGATTTTGGTCTGTGTAGATGCCCTTGATGTTTCTTTAACCGTAAGCCATCCACTACCACTGTGCATGGGGATTCAGAATCCATCCCTCATCCTTGGTCTGAAAATTCGCTGGACCATCAAATTCTCTCCTCCCTGGGATGATCTTTGTCTTCTGCTCTCTCTCTCTTAAATTTGTGGTTAGCATAATTTCACCAAAATATCAGCTGTCTTGTGACTGAGAGCTGGAATAGAATCATTGGTTTGGGTGGCTAATAAGAGTAACGATGAGTCCAGAACTGAAGATGTTGGCAGTAAATTTTAGGAGAATAAGAGAATACCATATCTAATTCATCTTAAAACTTGCCTGAACTGTTAACTACTTTTTGATGTTTATCTGTCTGAAAGAATACTCGGTCATGGGGCAGTGCCTGTGGCTCAAGGAGTAGGGTACCTGCCCCATATACCGGAGGTGGCAGGTTCAAACCTGGCCCCAGCCAAAAACTGCAAAAAAAAAAAGAATACTCGGTCATTGAAGGAAATTAGAAATTTTATAGCAATGGAAAGTTTATATAAAAATTTCAGGAAGATGTTCTTCAGACGTATGTTGTAATAAAAGTAGAGTGTGTGTTGTAACCACTTTATACGTATTTTAACTGGGAGAATGCTGATCCAAGCATCTCTTTAATAAGTCATCATTACTACCTGTAAAGAGTTGAATCATTGTCCCCTTTTAGGAGGTGGATAAAAATTTTAGAACTCTTGATCTTAGCAGTGACAGCTAAAACACCTATTTTGGTCTCTCTTCCATGGTAACAGAGGATGAAATTTGAGAAGACAGTGTGGACTAATGGATGGAGTGTTGGACAGGAGGTCAGGAAGCTCTGTTCTGTTCTATTCCCAGCCTGCTACTGGGTTGCTATGTAAACTTAGATAAGCCAGTTCCCCTCTTTGCACCTCATATTTTCCATCTGTAAAAATGTAGGTAGAGACTTTCTGTACTTAGCTCCTTCCCAAAGATATTGTGAGAAACAGCTTACTTGGAAGACATTCGTAGTATCTTTTGGTTGAAAAGATGCTGTATAAATATGTCAGTGTCTTTTTGTGCCCTTTGGCAATGCTGTCCCCACAAGTGGCATTTATATAAACTTTCTCTCTTACTACTGATGCACTGTAAGGGAGGTACCGTCACAGCAGACTTTGCATTTTGTAGAAGTTCGGAGTGTGACTGGAGTCAGGCTGTCTGGGTTTGAATCTCAGGCCCACCATTTAGTAATGCTGTGACCAGGGGCAGGTCTGTATTCTAGATTAACTCATCCGAAAAGTGGACATGATGGCGGCACCCACCTCTTTAGAGTGTGGGAGCATTTGTGAATAGCACTGTAAACGTTCCCCAGACACATAATACACTTCATGTAAGTGTGAGCAGTTACTGTCGTTGCCCAGAGCAATTCTTCATCAGCGTGGCAGGGAACACGACAGGGAAAGTACAGTGTCACCTCTGGTTCTGGCTTTGTGGCTCCCTTCCCGCCTGGCCACCGGGCTCTTCCTCTGAACACTTGCGTCTCCCTCTGCCACCCCCACAGGCTCTGTGCCCCGAGGGTAAGCTCTCCTAGTCATTGTCATCTGTCATATCATCTGTCATAAGTGAGGGAATGCCACTTAAAGAAAAGAAATCCAGGTGCTTTAATCTGGTCTCAAAAATTGATTAATTTGAGAAAGAAATGCTGGCAGATTTCAGAAGTATTACAGAATAGGGGGTGAGATAATTGACAGTTGGCAGCTGTGTCCTGATTATTAGGAGAAATAAACTCAGAAAACAGCAGGCAGAAATAGAACAGTTAATTTAAATGGAGTTCATTGGAACCTCTCATCTACTTTCAGTGGTAGTGACCATCAGACAAGAATTGTATGAGGGACCAAAATATGCATCAATTTCTTAAACACGAAGAAGTAGAGCATTCATGTTTTTAAAAATCCAAATGAAAATATTTCTGTTTCAGGGGTTAAGCACACTGCTAGAGTGTAAAAGTTTGGGATTTGATGAAAATTATTGATTAGACTTTTCATAAGGCACTGTGGTGTGGGATTTCAAAGATTGAATAGCATCTAGAGGTAATCATATGTTCCATTGATTCTTTTTTTTTTCTTTTTATTATTAGAACCAACCTACATCACAATTGATCCACCTGCATGTGGGGAGTTATCAAACTGCACTCTGACAGAGAAGGACTGCGTTTATGGTTTCAAACTTGATCACAATGGCTGTCGAACTTGTCAGTGCAAAAACAGTGAGTAGACAGAAGACTATTTTTTTTCCTAAGACCTAATATGGTATAGTCAAAGCATATTATGTGATTGAATATCTTTTTCACACCCATTCAGACATTCCCTTGACAACCTGAAAGGAAGGGGAGGAAAGTCATATTTACAGAAACAAATACATTTGGGGGACAAGAGCTGCTGCTTTATTCTGGTTTTGTCTTTGTTTCATTGTTTTCACATGCTCTGTGCTGTCCACTTGCATCAGGAGTGCAACCTGGAGCACGCCTTAAGTGCATCCTTCTGGCCACCCAGAAGCCTCTCCCTCCAGTCCCCTTGCTGGGGTCATCTGGTGACAAGGAGGTCACTCGTAATGCGGTGTCACGTTCCAACCTATGGCAGCCGGAATCCTTACACTGTGCTTCACTTTGTTGACCCCAGCCCTGCCTCCACATTGATTCCAATCATATCCGTAGGCCATGACCTCTGAAATGAGATAGAGGACACTGCATTTCTTCCAGGGGGAAAAAAAATAGCCCCTACATATGCGAAACTATTTTGAATTCTCCTAATTCTTCTACCAAAATAAATATCCTCAGTCTGCTTGGCCATTCCGCAGGTGACATGGTTTGTATAATTTTCGTGATCTTTTCTATCTTCTAACAAAGATTACATCATTGTTCTTACCTGAAGTGTGGCCCAGAAACAAAAGAAATAACCCCAGAATTTGGTCTAATCATTGCAGTGATGATGATGGCCTAAGTTTGCATTGGCTCATTGAACTACACACTGTTGGCTTAGCTAGTACTGAATCTGCAAGTAGCTGAAACTGTAGGTGCTTTTTACAAACCTGATGCTAGGTGGTTCTCACCTGTTCTGTTTTTGAACATTTGTTTTAACTTCTCTTTATTGACACAAAATATACATATATAATTTATCATCTTTATCATTTTAAGTATACTATTCAGTAATACGGTTTTTTAATGATTCAGTGCAGAACCAAACTTAAAAAGAAATTATCCTGATGGTTTTGAACCATTTTCTAACTACTTGGGATACTTTTGAATCTTGATAATGTGATCTTACACTTTTTGCCTTCCAGCTTGCATTAAATAAGCATAACATACGTGGCCTCATCTAAATCACTGGGTTAAAATAAATTAAACTACAGAACCAAGGACAGAGATGTATAGTACTAGAGACTTGCCTGCAGAATGACTTTGAACATGATCTTCACTCCTTAAGTGGAGTTATCCAACTAACAACACCTCAGCTCCATCTCCACAAGGCTTATATCTTGTCTGAAATCAAAGTGTATCTGGTAGCATTCCTTTGCTGTATTTTACAAATAAACTGACATTAGGGAGGCCCAGCTTGTTTTTTCCTGAACTTATGTTAGCTCCTAATGGTCAGTACTTTTTTCCCTACATGTCATAAGTCATATATTTTTAACAATTCCTTCGGAAGAATTTTTAGTGGTGAATGTCAAGTTGTATAGTTTTTGAGAATGTTTGGTCCCTTCTGAATTGACATTTGGCCTCTTTTCTGAAATCTCTTTGCTTGTCTTTGATCTCTCCCAAACACAGACAGTGGCTCTGGAATAAGCAGGTTTTCTGTGGGCCTCTGGGTCTAATTACCTGGACTCAGAGGCCTGGCTGTCATATAGATAGATGATCACTTTCTGATTTATCAGTTAATCTTGGTCTTTACACTCTTCATAACCTTGTAAAAATGTTTTCAAGAAGAAGATACAAAATAGCAGTTAAGTAGTTCTCTTTTCTCAGTCATTCGATACCATCATTCTGTCTGCTCAGTGGAATTAGTGCTAAAAATAGAATTTATGAAACTGTCGTTGTGCTTGTAATCATTGCTATCTTTAAATTTTCTGTAAGCCTCTACCCACCTGGGGCTGTCCTGCCTTCCTATACTTGATTCTGTTCAGGGAAGGTTCAGTCCCTGTTGCTCACTGATCTAAGTTTGCTCAGTTTTAACTCTAGAGAGTTGCCTTGGCAGCCCACATTTGTTTACTCCAATGGCCAACTTTGTTTTTTTAACGTCAAGATAAATTGGTAATGATGTTATGAAGAGTTTATAATTTAGTATTTCCAATGCCTCTTGAGTTACACATCCTTTCTGAACATGGGATCATACCTAAATTTTTTCTGAATTTTAGATTTTAAAATTTTTTTTGAATTTTAGATTTTTAAAATTTTAAAAATTTTTCTGAATTTTAGATTTTTTAAATTTTAGATTTTAAAAATCTAAAAATACAGATTTTATTGTGGCAAATCACCTCATTTACCACCTTCACCTGGTTATGCTTTTATGAAATTTTGGCCGCCTTGCCCTGTTTATTTAAGACTCTGGTCACTTCACAAGGAATCTTAAGAGAAGCAATTTCTCTTAACTGTCCTTGAAGTGAGCCAAAATATTAAATATGTCTACTGGCTTTTGGAAAATTAAGACTACTAGGATGACCCTCATCCAATCTTAAATAAGTTGGCTTTTTTCAAGGAACATATTCTTATACTACCCAAGTGCATCTCCATTTTATTTACACTCAGAAAGAAATGTGTACAGTAGACATATTTGTGTCAGTGATTTAATCCTTATTAGCCATTTATTATTTGCAAATTTTACATATGTGTAGATATATCTAGTCTTGCTTTCTTCTTCCCTCCCTTCTTTCTTCATCTAATATTTTAAAAGTACCTGCCAAGTTTTAGATACTCTACTAGGTGTTTAAGAGACAAAAATGAATAAATGTAAGACCTGCTCAGAGAAAAAAAAAAGTCTATGGCTGAACCACTAATGAAATAGCACCATTTTAAGCCAAGTGCTATATAACTTACAAAAATAAGTACTGTTAAGACAAAGATTCAATTCTTCAGAAGAACCAAGGCTTATGCTTATCACCAGAGTAAGGAAATCACTGCCTACCCACCAGGGCCATGCCTGGAGCTCAGCAGATACCGGCTGAGTGGTTGAACAGGGAACCTTCAGGATGCCTTTGGACATCATTCTTGTCTAAGATCTTGCTGTTCTGATCATATGTCCATCTTATCACATCAAGTTTCTTGACTTCAGTTAGTTTGGTCATCTTGCTCACAGCCACCCTATACCTAAAAGCATGATCAAATACTAATTGGAATTTGCCCGTTTGTCTGTAGCACACTAGAGTCTTAACCACGTAGCTTTCTACTCTTCCCCACTCCTATTGGCAGTCCTGATCATTTGACAACTTTGGAAGCCATACCTTTGGGAGGTGAGTTAGAGCAAACCAAGTTGCCAGACCCTGGGTTGTCAAGAGTCTTGTGGTTGTAGGCTGCTGTCCTCTCAGGCACTGGCATCAGACTGACCTGCGTCTGAGAGCTAAGGGCAAGTTGCTTTACTTCTCTGGGCCTCCATGTCCTCATATGTAAAGGGTAGATCATAGTACCCAATTCATGGGTTATTTTGAGGACTGAATAAATGAGTGAATACAAAGCTAGTTTCACTGCCTGACAAGTGGTCACTATGTACTGTGCATCATGACTGTTTTATAACATCTTTTTTCTGGGTCAGCCCAAGCTGTCCAATAGGAAGACCCCGTCACCCCTTCCCTCATCCACACACTAGCCTCCCTCCAGTTCCTCCTGTCCTCTAAGGACACGCCCACTGACGACTTCCCTTGTACTTTTTAATTTTAACTCTCTAATGTTCTCTTCCTCTTTGGTTTTAGAAAAAAAGAAAATTTCTTGTAGTCAGGTATAACCGTATTTTTTTTCCATTGCAACTCTTTAATGAGTATTTATTTTGTCCAAAATTCTCCCTTACATTATTTTTTCTGCATCCCATCAAAACCTTCTCATATATAGTAGCTCTAACCATTTATATACCTAAATATTTTCTTATAGATTAAACCTAACTTCCATTGACTTCAAGATTTCTTAAAAGAAAGCCAGCACCACATGACTATTTCTCCTGTCTTCATTGATTTGTAGTTTGTTTGTTCATTTACTCTTTCATCCATCTAGCTAGTTGAGTACCTGGTTCACGCTAAGCACTGCAGGGATACAGGGAAGTTACAAAGGATCCTCACCCTTCACTCGTATTGGTAATGTGTTGATAATAACATCAGGACTGAAATCAAAGTCCCCTGTAGAAAAGTGTCCTTCAAAAATATGTGGCAGATAATATGACAAAGGATTCATTTGTTTGAACAATTTTTTGCTTTGCTATTTTGACCTGCAGCAAACAACATTCTTTTTTTTTTTTTTTTTTTTTTAATTTTTAACCTAGTTTTTTTTTTTTTTTTTTTTTTTTGTAGAGACAGAGTCTCACTGTACTGCCCTCGGGTAGAGTGCCGTGGCGTCACACTGCCCACAGCAACCTCTAACTCTTGGGCTTACGCGATTCTCTTGCCTCAGCCTCCCAAGTAGCTGGGACTACAGGCGCCGGCTATTTTTTTGTTGCAGTTTGGCCGGGGCTGGGTTTGAACCCGCCACCCTCGGCATATGGGGCCGGCACCCTACTCACTAAGCCACAGGTGCCGCCCCAAACAACATTCTTGTAACACTGCTGAGCAAAGTAATGCATCAAGGACATCTCACCCAGAGAGTTTATATTATCCCTGACTTAGTTCCTCAAAGGCACATTTACAATAAGGAAAAGAAATACAGCAGAAAATGTAAAAATACAATCGCAACAAAATTTCAACTAAAATAGCCATTAAGGCTGACAACCTAACACTTTATTGGTACATGCTGTTAATAACATTACTTTTTAACTGAAATGTTTGCTGCTACCTAATAGACATAATACACTTCCGTTTACCCTATAAATTTGTATTAAATGACATCTGTATGAACTAAATGGCACCTATCCTTCAGTATCTTGTGTCTACCTCTTTAAATCAAGTGGACATGACCCAGATTATTGGTAGTTTCTCTTTCAGCTTTAACATTTTTTAATTATAAGATTCATAATGCTTTTACATGTATGTAGAAACTGATTCAGACATATAAAATTAATAGTGGCAAGGAGGATTTTTTGGGGAAATAATGTGTCTGAATCAAGCATCCCAAGAAGGTCACAGCATCACCTTCTGGGAGGCGGGCTCCTTGTTAGGCAGGCACCTTGTTCCCGTGTCATTGTGATTCTGGGTTTATCCCTGTCAGGATCAGGATGGGGACCACTATTTGCAGTGTTGTGTGTCTTTTCTTTAATAGTGTCAAGAACTTCTTGTCTGTCCATAACTACTAATAGGTTGATGGTAATTGCTAGTATTCAGGAGTTTACAATTCAGTAAGCCCTCACTTAATGTCACCAGTAGGTTCTGAGAAACTATGACTTTAAGTGAAATAACTTACAATGAAACCAGTTTGCTCAGAGGCTGAGTTCCAAAAAAGTTCCAAATAAAGACCTCAAACCCCTCTAATATTAAACATTGAATTAAGTCTGAGCTATACATACTTTTAAGAAAGATTAGTTAGTAACAAATAAGATAATAATACAATTTTTGGTTGAATTGGTGAGTGGCTGCAGGTGTAATGGTTGGCATATTAAATCAAGGAATAAATGCTAGCAAAGCAAAACCTGTAAGAGGCACCTACCTCCTTCTACCAGCAGTTCAAACACAAACAATAACAAACTTGGCGTTGGTGGATGGGCTCCCTCGGTGCTTTCATCCCTTAGCAGTTATATCATGCTTCTGTATCATTATAGTGTTTTGGTTTTTTTTTAATATATTTTACAATAGTTTGCATGCATGCATGCATTCATACATTCATGCACTTTACGACTCATTTATTCCAGTTCAGGGCCAAAGGTGCTGGAGCCTATCCCAGCAGTTCAGGACGCAAGATAAGAACCAACGCTGAGCTAGTGCTCCATCCCATCCCATCCCAGGGCTTACCCACACTCACTCACACTGGGACCATTTAGATAACGCACACGTTGGGGTGTGAAAAGAGACTGAAGTACCTGAGAAATCCAAGTGGACATGAGAAGAATCTGGAAACTCCCCACAGACAGTGGCCCTTGCAGGAATTGATTTTTCCCCCTTATCTGTGTTATAACAGAATGACATTGAACAAAATGATGTTATTCAAGGACCTACTACACTACAGCAAAAAAGTGGCCTTAGCAGGCACCATCCACACCGTGTTCCATGCAGAATTTACATCATGTTGTATTTACTCATAGTGAAGGATGAGTGGTGTGCCCTGTAGTTGTGCTATATTTGGGGCCTAGGAGCAGGCATCTTTTTTTTTTGTCCAGAATGAAAAAGGTTTACTACATAGTTGCTATCGACCAGTCATAACGTACAGGCCCTGTACCTTGCCTTTATTCATCACTCTCTCTTCAATAGTAATTTCCCCCTGTGGACTAGAAGCATTTTTAGATCATAGTAAAGTCATAATGCTGAAAAATTATGAACATAAAAGCCTCCTTTTTCTCCACGGTCTCCTTGAGTGATGTACTGAAGCTTTCCAAGTAAACTTATAAACCCTTACCCTTCTACGAATACTGTTTTTCTAATCTCTGTTCTCATGATTTAAATGTTTACCTTGATGATATACATTTCTCTTAAAAATAGTCCAAAATTAATATCCATAAAAGATGTAGAGGTCTACCTTCTGATCTTTAATGTTCCTTTCTGAACTAGAAGATGGTATTCTGAGATGTTTAGCAAGTACCAGTATTTGGGAAAATTTCCAACACTATCAGAGTTAAGTTCGTTCACACTATCATATCTATGTTAACATAGCAGTCTTGATGAGAGTGAAGGAGTAAGTAGCAAGGACATTGATTGATGCGTTCATTTATCAAGTATTTATTGAACTCCATACTAAATATCATGATAGTCGCTGCACTGTGTACGTAAAGGAGACAGGGCCCAGCCCTGGAGCCCCTCCTCTGGTGGGAAGCAGAATTGCTATAAGCCAGACCCTGGCAGGCAGGAGAGTGTTCCCAAGTCACGGAAGCAGTAGGGCTTCCCACTCCCAGGGGGAATACCTTCCAGTGAAGGTTCCGTGTGTTTGTTAAAACATGCCAGCCTTTATTTGAAATTCCCTTCCATTGCAAAGCAGAGGTAAGTTAAAGACCTAATTTAGTTTTTTTTTTTTTTTTTTTGTAGAGACAGAGTCTCACTTTATGGCCCTCGGTAGAGTGCCGTGGCCTCACACAGCTCACAGCAACCTCCAACTCCCAGGCTTAAGCGATTCTCTTGCCTCAGCCTCCCGAGTAGCTGGGACTACAGGTGTCCGCCACAACACCCGGCTATTTTTCGGTTGCAGTTTGGCCGGGGCTGGGTTTGAACCCGTCACCCTCGGTATATGGGGCCGGCGCCCTACCGACTGAGCCACAGGCGCCACCCCCTAATTTAGTTTTTATAAATTTGAATAAAGACCCAGCTGCTTAGCTCAAGGTCTATGGAAAAACACTTTTTTTTTTTTTTTTAAACAGGACTAGAAAAAATAAAGGCACAAAAGTGTTCAGACTCCAAAGTTTCAAGGAATTTAATCCCAGGGATGCTTACTCTGAGAAGTTCTGCAAGTGTGTTTTTAATTTATCTATTTCTCATCGTAATCCATCTGGTGTCATGACCTAAAAATTCTTGCGCTAGAAAGATGAGCTCACAACTTGGAACTTTGTGTCAGAGAGAAATACGGCAACGAAAGGCTTCTCCTTCCTCTGTCATTCTCTTAGTAAAGGGAGATGAAAAGTGGTGACCTTTCAGGTCGTTAAAGACAAATTTCTAAATGAGCCATTTAGAGTTTCTCTTTTAAAGATGCAAATTAGTAATCAGCTGCTTTGTAGTGTGCTACACACCCACGAGGTATATTATATACACGTAATGAAAGGTTTATGATAACAACAAAGTAGAAAATTACAGCATAAATCATTTTCCTTTTTAAAAGATAGCAAATTAAACATGTAAGTATTGCCAACTAAGATTCACAAATCTACTATCTTAAAATATTTGCATAAAATATGGACCCATTTCACCTATTAATTGCAGTTAAGGTTTAATTTTAGTTTATACAATTTGTGTATGGAGGCAACAGATATGTTCTGTTTTTCCTAGTGACTTATGCATTCTTATAATATTCATGCTTAAAGGATGTCCTGATAAAATAAAAATCCATTTATCATTCATTCCAGCCATAGTCTCTGTTTCCTATCTTCCCAGCGCATGCAGAACAGAATTCAAACAGTGTCATGCTTTTGCCATCACTGCATAAGCTTATCTTCTTCAAATGTGATTGTCTTGTAAATTCTGCATTTAATTCAGGCAGTTCTCAACTTGTTATGTTTGTATCACTAAGCATGCTTTTCTTACCTTAACATTTTTATTCCTTTTTTTCTTCTGGTAAGCCTTTGATCGCCTTTTAAAATCATGTGAGAAGACTTATGTTAAACTAGTATCTCCAATAATTTCTTAATTTCTTTTCCTGGTCACTATTGCTACTTTCCTCCCCCTGCCCCACCCCACTTTTTTCCTTCCAACATAATATTGTAACTGGCTGGCGGAGGACAGTTTAACATCCCTGGGATTCTGCTTACAGGAGACAGTTTGAAAATTTCAAATAGTGGTTAGGTAAACATTAATTAATAAGGATATTTCTCCAACACATGCATTTTTTTAGTCAGTTAACTAAGTGTATCCAAATGCGTAGATACTCGTCAGCATGCAGAGAAGAAAAGGACTGACTGTAGGTCCGAGTATTTTGTATTCTATCATGTGTGATATACTTGTTTGTTTTAAGGAAGGGTAAGAAATACCTTATGCTGTGTACAACATGAAGAATTCTATGATGCCCTGTAGTACCCATGAGAGTAAATGTTGTGGGAACATTTACAAACATGCATTAGTCGTGGGCATGCAATAAAAATAAAATATATAATGAAATTTGGAGTGTTTCTAATTCCCACATTTTAATGTAAATGGTTATCAGTGGTTTGAGGTAACTAATAAAAGCTTATAAAAAAATGCTTTCAGTCATTAATTATTAACAGTTATCAGCCTACTCTTCACTCAAAGCCTACCCGATTCAGTTATGTTTCAGAAATTCACTTTTTCAACGTTGGACATTATTTTGTATATTACCACCAACACTTGGAGTCATGTTATAACTGTGAAATAGCACAATGTCTGGTTTTTAACTATGACTCATGGCATGGTAGGGCTGAGAAACGTAAACCCGTGGAAACCCAGAGGATCTGGGGAGGGTTTCCGTGAAGCCCCGACGTGTGCTGGTCTGTTCATCTTTGGGAGAAACGTGCCGTCCTTGTGTCTTCCCAGGGGAGGAACTGTGCTCAGGCCTCAAGCGAGGCTGCACCGTGGAATGTCCCTTCGGTTTCCTGACTGATGCCCACAACTGTGAGATCTGTCAGTGCCGCCCACGGCCCAGGAAGTGCAGACCCGTAATCTGTGACAAGCATTGCCCACTTGGATACCTGTACGTATTCCCTAATCCGGAAGACCGACTTTGAAGCATAACGCAACGAAACAGTCTTAGCCTTTTTGTCAGCTGTTAGTGTGTTTGTGAATGAGTAATGAAACAAGAATATCTGTACTTGTTTCATTACCTGATTCAGATGGCAGGGGAAGGATTGTTTCTCCAAAGATAAAGAATCAAGGTTTACTTTCATTTTTTTATGGAAATGGGCAGGACATAACTTTTGTGCCTATTAAATGAGACTCCCCAAAGGTCCATTAGACGCTGCCAGAGGGCGTGAGGGATGGTATTGGTCATGATGTCCCAGCGTTACATGTGCTGCAGCTTTTCATAACTGTCCCAGGGACTCATTTGTGACGAGTTATTTAGCCTATTCTCTATGATCAGTCAACAGCCACTGGAGCAACACCGAGCACCCTGCCGTGCCTGGATATCTTACTTTGCAGCCAGTCTGCACCTCACAGTGTTTCTTCTTTGTGCAGCAGGAGGTTTTATGAATTTCGTTGGAGATGAAGACCATGCCTTATACTTTTAAATAGTCTTTATTGACTCAAAGTCCATGAGAATCTACATTATTCCAGGGAGAAATAGACATCTCATACATTCGCTTCTTTAGTGTCTGATACTAGCATCTATTTCTGCCCTTATATCAACGTGGTCCCTTAAATCACTTTTCAGAATCTTGCTTTATCATTCTTTCCATTTCTCTCTTCCATTTCAATCTTTCTGTCTTTCCAGTTGGCTGTATTTATGTAGTGCTAGTAATTGTAAGGGACTAAGATTCATCATCTCTTGTTCATCGTCTTTGAGTCATGGTTTTTATTCTTCCTTTTGAAATATCTACTTTGGGGGATATGGTCTTAATTCTAACTTGAATTGGATAATTAATTTGGGAACATTTTCCTTAAAGATTCCCAAACAGATCATCCTTGTTCTTAATCCTAAAATATGAATATGATACCATAAAAAGTATTGTTATTTTTTAGCCTAACTTCTGATATAAAGTATGATTATCACAACAGTCGCTACAACCACTTGTTACAGTATTGAGACATTTTAGAATCAAGACTGCATTCCAATCCATCTCTTATCTTGGAGAGACATTTCTTAGAGGAGTATAGATTTCACCTTGTATTACTGAAGGCACATTCAGTAAGGACCCAGTTGACCACCAAGAACAACTGAGTATTGTGCCAGCTAGAATGTGTTTTAAGGACAGACACCAGGTGTCTTGGCCAGACATCTCAGGGGAGTGTCAGTATAGAGGCAGCCATGGGTGCCCTTTGAATGCACCTGCCGAGTGAACCGTTATTTTATGCATAAGGAATGGTTGGATAGATGGATTGATGGAGACAAACAAATGAGCGAACAAATCGGTCAAAGCCTTGGTAGACCTTAAAAATGACGTAATATGTGACATGAGTGTGAATAGTTCATTTAATTTATTGTTCTCATTATGTTGAAGTAAATAAGTAGATGCTTGTATACGGTTCTCATGTCTTATAGCAAAGTGCAATTTAATTGTCACTTGGCCAGTTGTCACTTGTCAAGGATTTCCCACAAGGCTGTCTTCTTTTAGAGCCCCTTCATTTGTCCAAGAGGAAAAAGAATATGATTTTTTTTAGTTGAACACCACTGTTGGCAGTTAGTGTTATGAAACATGAAGGTAAATAGAGTAACTTCTCCTTCTCTGAGGCCCAGGAGGCCAGCCAGGGCATAACCTATGCTGGAGATGCTGAGCCCGGGAAGAGTCCCCAGTCCTTAAGCTGGTGAAGAGAGAGAAAGGGCAGGTGTGAATTCCTTTGGTAACATGCATGTCATTCTCATTTTAGAGAAAATAAGGAAATTTTTTTGGTATGAATTTTTTAGCCAGAAATTCTCTACTTATAAACTACTGTGATGCTTTTTATAAATATATATTTATTTACTTAACATTTTCTTTCTCATGGGCAGAAAATGTAGGCACTCCAGTCGTTTCACCTTTTTGAATGGAGAATTTTAAAACTGATATTCTTGTCTAATTAGACCTAATGAAGTAGTTGCTAGACATTGACTGAAGGCTTTTATTCTTTATCAAGATATATGTAGCCTTTTTAGGTCTATGGTTCCTTAAGTTTCTCCTTCCCCTACATATCTTCTCTAACTTTTGGTAGGTATCTCATTAAAACTTCACTGATGTCTGGAATTTCTCAGAGAATGTGGTCATGTGAAGGAGACTGTAGCCCTAACAAAAGGACTTTGACCCCTAATGCTGGTCTCCAACACTGACCAACATATATCCTTCCCCTTCCTATTCACGGAGTCACACAATCGTCTGTTTATGTTGTGGAGACCACTCTTCCTAATTAAATGGACAGTCAGGTCATTGGGATTCTGACAGCCACATCCCAGAAGCACGTAAGTGCGTGGACAGTTCTTAGCTTTGGTCATGGATGGGTGGCGGTCATGGCCACGGGGAGCTAATTACCCTTCACCCCAGAAGTCTTTGAGAACAGGAGTCAAGTCATTCTGCTTAATAGCAATAATCACTTTATGGAACCTTGGTCTGAGCACTTGGGCATCATTTGAGACTTTTTGGTTTTCTGACCTCTGACAAAATTTTAATTACCCAGGAAGAATAAGCACGGCTGTGACATCTGTCGCTGTAAGAAATGTCCAGAGCTCCCATGCAGTAAAATCTGTCCCTTGGGCTTCCAGCAGGACAGCCACGGCTGTCTTATCTGCAAGTGCAGAGGTAAGTGTGAACACTTCCCCTCAAGGCGGCCAGGGCCACCGAAACAGAGCAGAAGGACATCCTGTTAACAAAAGGGTTTAAGTGATTGCTGCCTACTCTGACACGAATGTCGCTTTCTATATGGCCCTGTCCCATAGGACTTCCATTTCCTTTCCTCTTAATTGAATAAAAGCTCAGAATACAATCTGAAGTAAGCATATGAGGGACAAGCACATTTGACCAAATTAATCACTTCATGGCTCTTCGCTTACCTTGGGAACTTTAGCCTAAAGCACAGTTAATTACCTTGACCTCCATAGAGTCCCCTTTGTTTAGCACTGGGATTGAGAAAATGTATACCATAAAGATCCTGTTCCAAAGCTCCTGAGGGTGCTCATGTATTTCTTGGTGAAAGTTTTCCATGAGAATTCAGACTTCGGGTGAACAAGCACATGCCAGCCTACATCTGTGTATAAGCACAAATTTGGGCAATCCTACTGCCTGAAACATCCTGCCCAGCGGGACATCCAAAACCCACTGGGCAGGCAGCCTGGCTGCCATTTCGGCCCTTACCCCCATCCCATCCCCTGTCCCAGTGTGTTATACTTGTCAGTATGATCCACAGATTAAGCAATAAAAAATTCTTAAAAGTTCCATAATTTTTCAAAATTAGACAGTTACCACCTTAATGGTGTTTTAGGGGTTCAGAGTAAACAAAAATCTAGTCACTGCTTTAATTGTTCTGCAAAACAAAGATCTATTAATGGCCAAGGGCCCGGCATTTCTCCACTGGATGAAGCTTCCAGAGTCATTATTCTGCATATGTATGTTTAACATACATGTTTAACATACATGTACCATCCCTTTAAAAAATCAGTGCTTGTTTATTGTAGAAAATATGAAAAAGTAGAGTGGAAGGAGGCAAAAAAATCAGCTATCATCCCACCAGCAGGAGAGAAAGTACTTGCAGGCTTTTCCCCTATCTCTTCTCTTTTTTTAAACATTGAGAGCGTATTGTGGACATTTTCCCCATCACCAGCTGTCCTCCGCAGATGTGATTTCGGTGGCTGGGTCCAGTCCGCGCAGGGTCACTACACTGAGGCTGTTTCTCTCGTGCAGTAGCTGCTTCTTTACCAGCTGCCTTCTGTCTGTCCAGAGGTCCCTGCTTCAGCCGGGCCACCTGTCCTGTCAGGCACTTGTCTGTCCATGGATGGCCATCATCATAAAAATGAGGAAAGCTGGCATGATGGGTGCCGGGAATGCTACTGTCACAATGGACGGGAAATGTGTGCCCTGATCACCTGCCCGGTGCCTACCTGTGGCAACCCCACCATTCACCCTGGACAGTGCTGCCCGTCATGTGCAGGTAAAAGCGGGCTGCTGCCTGTGTGCTCCATGAGCAAATGACTTCTGCATTGCAGGGCCTTATAACTCTGGGGAGGATGCAGGGGACGACCCCTGGAACACTTTCCAGCCACAAAAACAGCCGAGCATTGTAAATGATGTGCCAAAGCCCAGAGAAAATCCTAAAGCTCTAGAAATGATTCTCCTTATTTTTTGAATGGTTTTCTCAATTGTATCAGTCTTCAAATGCCGTTTTCGTGGAGATTTGTGGGCTTATGTTCTGAAATGCAAGCTCTCCATTTTACTGATAGTGTATTAAAGCTGAATGTCTTGGTTAATTTGAGGGGATTGGTGCTAGTTGTATTCCATAAAAGCTTATCGAGCATAAAGTAATATTTGAGAGGGAGAGAATTATTGAATTCTGTAGCTGTTGCTCTTTTTTAAATTAATTGACATGCGGCACTCTTGCCAAATGTAGAAATTTAGAGTGACCACACACATCTCAACAGTTAAAATCATAATGGTGGTAATCAAGACAAGTTACTAGATGATCAGAAAAGATTTGTAATTCATGGGGGTCTGAATTATGGTTGTCAATAACAGTAATTATTGCCACAATCCCTCATCTGGTGCCTTTTATCCAAAGAACTCAACATAGTACTAATTCTATTATTTCTCCCTCTGTGTAGGCCTTTTGAGTTTGGGAAAAATAGAGTTTTTCATTTGGAAAACAGACACAGAAAGATTAACTCTCTTGCCTAAAGTGAAATAGCATGTCAGCCAGGGAGAAGTGAAGTCTCTTGATTCTTGCATAGATTTGTTTTAAAGATTAAATGAACCATCCGATTTTGGAGTCCTGATTGTTTCTTCTCTGGTCAATCCTGATCTTGGATCTCCCTGCCATGGGTCTGCCTGTGCAGAGCGTGTAATCAGGAGCATGAGGCCTGGTCCTTTTGCAACAAGGCAGGAGGAAATTGGCCTTCTCTGCTGTGGCTAGAGATGAGACAGAGGAACACCTAAAAGTCTCCTTCAGCTCTGAGATTCTGCACACCTCAATAATTAGAGTGTCAAAGTGATGGGCGGCTCCCATACTCCTGCAGACCACATTACAAGGCAGAAGAGATGACTTGTCTTGTTTCTTCCTGGTTCAGCTAGATGTATGTTGTCTCAAAACTTGCCTTTTCTACATTATTTTGCACTTCTGACATCCACTGTTTCTGAAGGTAAATGAGCGGTTTAGTGATAGAACTGTGTTGACTCTTCAGAGGGGGAAAAAACATTTGTTCCCGTGAAGACTCAGTTACAGGCGTGACAGTGTAGAGTGTGAATTTGCACTTGGGTCTCTACTAATCATGCCTCAGTGAAGAAGTCCAAGAGTCAAATAGTGGAAATGCAAAGACATTACTGTGAATGGAAAGTCGGTCGAACCAGAAATATTTTTCTCTGTTGTAGAGTTAGGATACATTCTTACATAAACACACACGGAGTTGTTGACGTATTACTGTGGGTGTGTGACTATTTGGATGTACATACACAAAACCACATTTATAGAGGTACCTTGTGTAGAGGTATCTTTTTTCCAAACATCTTCAGTAGATTGCCACACGAGGATTCTTCTGCTAGAGACCGCCAAGCTGTTGTATTCATGGACGCTTACCTTAAAGAATAGTTTTCCCCTCTTCCCCTCCAGGGTCAGCTGTTTTTCTTCCTACGCTGAGGGAGCAGCTCCTGGACTCACCAGTAGGTTACTTACCAAGTGACTGTTGTCCCTCAGATCTTTTCCCGTCTTTCTCACCCTCTGCCTTTCCCATTCCCTTTTGCCTCATCTCTCCATCCCTCCCTGTGTTAAGACTCCTTGTGGAGTAAAGGATGAGCAGTAGGGTTCCTGCAGACACACACATCCTCTCTCTCCTGACCACTTCCCTGTGTGCTAGGACAGTAATTGTCCTCTCTAAGCCCTTTTTGAAAATAGTAAGACAGCCTGTGCCTAACGTTAGTTTACTGATGCTCTTTGGGACCACTTTTTCTTTCTCTATAAACCGTAAGAAATGCACGTTTGTCATCTTGTTCCTGCTCAGCTTTCATTCTAATCATCTTCCTTTCAACTGTTCTTAAACTGAAAAGTTAGGTACCATTGCTTTTGTGTGTGTACATATTGAATAAAGCCAGTTTTTTGTGTGTCCACTTGTTCCAACTTCCAGTCTTTACTAAGTCCCTTAAGATAAAGCTGACAAGTTATGCCCTTAACTGGAGTCACTTTCTGACTCACCACTTCACCAGTTCACTCAGGGGATTTCAGCTCTGAGCGTTTCCACAGGAGATAGCGTAGCTCCCCCAGGTGCGACTTCCACTGAGCTCCAAGCATGAGCTGGCCGTGATGTTTCCAGACTATTTCTCAGCAGGATTCGTCGCTGTCTGCACCTTCTTGAACTGCTTATCGTATCTGGATTATAGCGATACAGTTAACATCTTCATAATTCTCATTTCACCAGTACAACTTCAGGGCAACTCCCAGTACCTCTCCACACATTATCAGCATTAAGTTCTCTTCCTATCGGTATCATCCCACCAAGAGATCAAAACCTCCTCTCCTCTGGGAAAAGAGCTCATAGTTATCATCAGCCTCTCAGCATTTACCTCGCTAGATGGTGATATCGCCAAGCATTTAGTGTTGGGCGAGGGCTTGCAGGCTGCTGTTCCACTCAGGCTGCTGGCTTGCACTGGGGTGTGGCCTGCTTGGCAGCAGGGTGTATTAACAAGCATAAAAGTACTCCGGATCCCAAAAATAATGAATCGTGAAGGGCATCAATCCTTTGGAAGTTTTATTTAATCTGGGGGCATGTCCACAATCCAGACTACTATAGACTTGGAGTCCACCATCCCTTGTCTGCATTTCTTACTCTGAGCCCTTGGTTTCCTCATAAGCATAGTGGGATAATAGCACCTGCCTTCCAAGGTTGCTGTGTAAGGAACAGATGAAATGACACATGTAAAGTGCTTGGCAAGGGAATAATTGGATGAGAGCTAGCATCCAGGAAGGAAGAGATCTTTATTCCAGACCGTTCCTACACATTCCCAAGGACGCCCAGGGAGGCCCGTCTTCTCTTTCTTTAGAGTGGGAGTCCCCTCCCTGTCATTTAATTCTCCCATTGAATTGGCTCATTACTACTGACATCCTGAGATTAGCTCTTTTGCCATTGTCTTCTATAGTATTTCTGCACATAGAGTACTTTCTTTTCTTAGTTATCCTCTTGATAAGAATAGAGTGAAATACTCTTTGGCCAGTTCATCTTTTCTATCTCTCAAGGCAAACAGCATCAGGTTCTCCCAACAGTTGGAAAGACTGCGGATGAATAACATCTTGCCTGTTCTGATTTTGTGTCCTGCCCCAGATGACTTCGTGGTGCAGAAGCCAGAGCTCAGCACTCCCTCTATTTGCCACGCCCCTGGAGGAGAGTACTTTGTGGAAGGAGAAACGTGGAACATTGACTCCTGCACTCAGTGCACCTGCCACGGCGGACGGGTGCTGTGTGAGACCGAGGTGTGTCCACCACTGCTCTGCCAGAACCCCTCACGCACCCAGGACTCCTGCTGCCCTCAGTGTCCAGGTAACCAGTGCTGTGCATCATGCACTTGGCAGGGAAGGGCACTGCCATGGGCATTGTTGTTCCGCAGGGCCAGCAGTTCATGGGGAGCCGCATGTGGGATCATGCCAAACCTGGTACCCTATCAGGGTATCTGCAGCCTGCCTCTGAAACCCGTTCCTTTTATCTGCCACATATTTATGCAATTGATACGCCTTGTACCTGAGATGGCTGTGGAGCCAGTTTCTTTCTGCCATTTTTCCCCCTTGACCCTCTGTCTCAAACTCAAGAAACAGACCTAAGTAGAGACAGTCCCACTGCAGCAAATTAGCCTCATGATTTTGAATGTGAAAAGTCATCTTTGTAACAAATGCGAAGAGCAGTTATTAATAACAATGATGTAAGTAAAAATCTTTGAAAAATGTAAAGGCAGTGAAGATACTTTGAAAGGTGCATAATTCCACCCCCTCACGCCTGTGATGATTGATACGTTACGATTCAGAGGTACCGAGCGGCTGGCAGCACACGAGTATGAGGAGTGCTGTCATTTTCTTCCTGTTATTTCTCAGATAATGTGATCCAAGCAGGTAAATTTATGGTCATGAAACAAACACATTATGATGAAAATTTGACAGGATTTTAAATACAAGTTGCTTATAATTAGTATTAGGATATGAGTTTTTAAAAAAGATATTTAATTTGAAATACAAAGTTATGAAGTTGACATAACGACTAGTTATATTTTGTTCTTGCTTATTCTCATTTTTTCAATCTAAATCAATAACCATTTGCTTTCATTGCATGTTTTCTTGGAGCATTCTTCTCAGCAAAACATAAACCCTGGTATTTTATTCCTTTTTTTTAAAACTTTGCTTTATCTAAGTCAGCTGGCCAGAGTTTGTTGTTCTGTCATTATATCCAGCATAGACAGTGTCTAAATTTTTCATGAGATTACATCAGTTGTGTTTTTCAGGCTGCACCAGGTGAGCTTACAGAGATAGCCATGTTATTTACTGTTGTCATCATGGACCACAGCTACAGTATCAGCATCTCAGTACAAAGTCTCGGGTGTAATTCAGCAGCCATGTTACTCTGAGAAGCTTAATTAGTGCAGCATCTTTTCTAGTATAGGAAATAGTTCCTTTGTGTTTTCTTTCTAGGATCTGCACGGCCTAGTCCCCGCTCTGTCACCACCTCCGTTATTCTCCACAGATCCAAACCCGGCTGCTGTTTTTCTGAGTATATAGCCGTGATTCCATTTACATCTTGCCAAGGGGTTTCTTTATTTATAAGTTTATACCCCATTTAGATATTTGTTTTACAAATACTTATGGAGTGCCTGAACTGAGCCATGGGGACCCTAAGGTTAGTGAAAACAGATACAACTCCTATCCTGTGGAAAGAAGAGCCAAACCATCCAATATTCCACAGTAAGTGATGTGAGAGCCTTAAAGGGAGGATTTAAGAGCACATGCAGCCCGGGAAACTAAAGCAGCAAACATCCCTCATGCCATCTGCTAAGATCTCAGAGTGATGAACCCAGGAGTTGATTAGAGGAGGTACAATGAAGGAGACATCTCCAGGACCCTGGCCCAGGTCATTGACCTTACTGGGCTCAGAGGTTCAGCCCATACAGAGAAGGAGAGTGAGGTGGAGCTAGAACTCTTCTGAGTGTACTAGGTCTTGGTTTATTAGAACAAGCAGCTTCAAGACAAGCGCGTGTGCGCAGAGCCCACAGACTCTGCCTCGGCTCTGGCCATCCCTCATCACTACCAGCACGTCTACATGCCCGCTGGGTCTTTCAGGCTTCAGAAAGAGGCCGTTGCCGGGTATTCATTTCTGCTGTTATTTTGTAGCTTCATTGCTACTGTCCCTGCTTCTTCTAAATCAGTGGTTCTCAACCTTCCTAATGCCACGGCTCTTTAATATAGTTCCTGTGGGTGGCAACCCACAGGTTGAGAACTGCTATTTTAAACGTTTAGACACAAGGTTGAGTGTCGCTTGCAAGATTAAGTTAATGTAACCCCCAGAAACCATGAGGTGAGTTGTAGGGCCTTCTGTGGACAAGAGTGAGTTGTCCTTACTTCCAGCCAAAGCCAAAGTTGGCACTGGGCAATCTCTTGAAGAAAAAATTATCCCCAAGAGTTCATTGAGAAAGTAATCCCATCATAGTGCCTTTCACCTGTATGGATGGGATCTGTGGACCAGTGTGTGCCTGTTGCCCTGGGACTCGTCATAGGAGATACGATCACGCCAGTTAAAGTGGAGGGTCTGGGCTAGTCTCATTACCCTGATGTCCCTCTGTCCCTCAGAGAGGGCCCACAGTGAAGCCACCACCTTGGTCTTCAAAGCTTCTCTTGTCAGACTCGTTGGCTGTAGGGTGTATTCATGAGATACGTAGAAGGAGAAAGTGGCATTAAGAGCTGCCACATCCTAAGACAACTACATGTTTCAGCCGTTTCTGTTTTACAGCTAAAAATCACAGTCCATGAAATTGATTCTGAGAGGAGCATGTGGTGATTCCTTTGATCATATACCCCTTGAGAAAATGTGGTTATCTTAGGGGTGTGCTAGGTGGGACTGTCATGGCTGTTTCTAGTCCCTTGAGTGTCCAAACTAAGAACCTCACTAACTCAACGCTTTCTCTTCTTCTGTCTCAGTCAGATTTCTGCTTGAGGTCGCAATTTTCATTAATTTCAGTGGATTCCAGTGCTCGGAGTAGAGATATCTGGGTTTCTAGTGATGTTCCTTTCTGTTTCGAGTTGTAACTTGATCTGGGGACTCTCTGGTCTATGTCTTTCAATAGCAGAGACAAGGATGACTTGCACACGGTCTGTCTGTGGTTGTATTCTTACGAGCGACTTGTATTTCTCATCTTTCAGTGTTAATGTGAATGCCTGGACATTAGATGTTATATATGGTATTTTCTTATATTCTGGTACAATGAAAATCTGTTAGGGTATTGCTTGGTTAGGATTAATATGGCTGCAGGTAAGAAAAACTCAACAATTTTTAAGTAGAGGTTTATTTTACATACTAGGCAAGCAGTCTGGTGGGAGGTACTTACCAGCCCTGATCCAGTGGCTCCATGATGGCAAGGTGTCAAGACCTGTCTATACAGGTTCAGTAGAGATGTCACAACTGTAGCCAGCACGCTCCTGCTCAAGGCAGGAAGAATGTGGAAGACTGAAGGTAGAACGCATCCTTTGATCCTTCAGGAAAGTGAAAGCTTTCCCAGGAATGCCTTCACTAGCTATTAGGTCCCCTTGGCTATGACTGGGTGGCCACCCTTAGCCCCAGAGGAGACTGGAACAGAGGTGTCCAGTTGATTTAACACCCACTGTGATCCAAGTCTCAGGAAACCAACCAAGAAACCAACCCAAAGAAAATGCATTCTTTCTTTCTAAAGAAGAAAGATAAGAGTGGGCATTACAAAAGTAACTAATAGAATCTCTGTGAAAGATCTTTGTTTTAATTTAAAACCTTGCATGAATCAGACTTTGTGATTTGTTACTGAGTCGTTGTTTTAAGCAGGCACCCAAAGCCCTGGTGACAGGGTGTGCTTTCTGTGAGTCTCAGTGAGGCTCACTGTGTGGCACAATTGGTGGCCTGCAGCTTCTTTTCTGACTGTATGTTCGTTTTTCCAGATGAACCTCTTCGGCCTTCCTCACCTCATAACGACAGCGTGCCTAGTTACTGCAAAAATGATGAAGGGGATATATTCCTAGCAGCTGAGTCCTGGAAGCCTGACGTCTGTACCAGCTGCGTGTGCATGGATAGTGTCATCAGCTGTTACTCCGAGTCTTGCCCTTCCGTGTCCTGTGAAAGACCGGTTTTGAGAAAAGGCCAGTGCTGTCCCTACTGCATAGGTAAGACCAAGAAAAAAAAGGCTGCGTCTCGACCAGTGGCCAGTAAATCTACACTGACAGCCATTTGCCTAGATCACGTCATATTCCTGGCATTGGTTTTTCTGGTTGACACACCAGGCAGACCCAATGTAGTATCATCGTGCCAGGGAAAGGTATGAAAGGTGAGCTTCCAGGAAACGCACTGAGAGTAGAGAAATGTTCCCTGAGAATGTCGTGATAACACCATCACATGCTATTGGGCGCCTTTGATGGTTCATGATTTTCAGTTATCAGAACTCTTTCTCTACCTTGTTCATTTACAGTAGTCTTTTTCTGTCACATAGAAACACCGTGTCTCATGCTAGTGTACAGTTAGTGTGTAAGCTTGGTGCTGCCTTGAGGTCAACTAAATATGAAATATTAATTCTGTCTCCCCTTTGTTTCTGTCTTCCAGCACTTAGTAGATTCTGTTTAAACCATGTGGTTGTCTGAGTTGATGGCTTAGGTATACAAAGTGAGGCCTGAAACTGAAGAGCCCTCTCTTTGTGGTGACCTGTGATGGTGCTTCTTGTGAGCAGAGTACCTGTGTATTGTTAGCCCCTAGCGTCCGTACCAGAGCTGGTGCTATAGATAATAAGCCAGATGCTGTTCCTGGGCCCAGAAGGCACAGCTAAGACAGCCCACAAGTCTTAACAGAGGACAGTCCCTGCTCCCCAGGCTCTCACTCTCTTTTATTGCTTTCGTATCCAGTAAAGCTGCCAAATTCAAATGAAAGACAATGGTAGATTTCAGCCAATGGTGAGCCTGTAACCAGAGTCGCAGATGAAAAGTTATGCAAGCTTTGGTGACTACACATATCGTGCATTTATTGTTGGAGGTTCTGCTTGCTTTTTAAACACAAGTCATCGCATATATTTGGAGTGGTACATGGGGGAAAAAGATCTCTGGCCACAGAGCTCTGTGGCAGTTCCCACAGATGAGCAGCGGAATAGTGGCCATCACTCAAGTTCAGGAGGGCAGCTCTTCTCCTTGTCCTGTGACCTCTGGCCACTAGACAGGGCCACTTTCTCTGAGCCTTTTATTCTGTATGCTGGTATATAACAGATAGAACGTTATTTTTAAAACACAATATCTGTTCTTAGGAAGTTTATACAGCTAGATTTTCTCATGCAATGGTCAAAGAGTAATAAAAGTTACATTTTGAAAGCTAGATTTCTTTTTTCCTTTTAATAGGGTGCCTCTCTAATGTAACTTACTCTTTAAACTATGATGCTTTGGGGAGTAAAGGGGGAGTTGTTAAGAACTATGATGGGATGACAGTGAATAGACCAGGAATATCCCAAGCAAACCAGGACAGGGGGTCCTGCCTTTCAGCGGCTAGTATTGGCTTCTCTGGATTGCCCATAATGTTGATAGTTTCTAAACAGAGACAGAAATGTATCAAGATGTACTTCCAATTTAGTGCTACTTACTTTTTCAGAGAGCTGACCTAATTCATACAAAAAATGGCACCATCTTCGGTGAGATGTAAATAAAAGATTTAACTGGGCTGCTATTTCAGGCTGGACAGGGGGAGAGTACAACCCATATCACCACATTAAATATTATCAGAACTGTTATGAAAGAAACTGCTCCAAGCACTCCGTCAACCGGGGGTGCTTGGATCATACTTGGGAAACCAGAGCCCAGGAGGCCTGAGAATTCCATGTTGTCGTCAGAGGATAAAATCTACCAGCAGGTCTCTCTCGAATGTTGGTAGATTCTGATCATTTTGTTTAGATCAGATTTTCTGTTATGTTTTGCTACTTAATTGGTAAATTTGTAATTAGTAAATTATTCAACGGGTAAATTTGTTTTCATATGACACTAGACAGTAATATCTTATAAAAGCAGCTTAACAAATTCAACATTATGGAAAGAAACCTGCAAATCATAGTAATTCTGTGTCTCTCTTTTTTTTGGACTTCATACTTCCTATTCCAATTGCTGCATCATTTAGATTACACATTGTTCTTTAGTGTAGGAAAAAAAAGACTAATTTGGCCCAAATTTGTGATTTTGATTGTAAGTTAGATTGCAAACACTTTTGCTAAATCCTGCCTTATATAAGCTTATAATGGCGTAGTGAAAATTTTGTTTCTATCTTCTTTCTACACCTACCCTCTCCACCGACATGGATGCATGTGAAACTGTATCGTGTAAACCTATAACTTATCTCCAGGGGGACATGTTGGGGAAACTTAACATTTCGTGAGCAGAAACTGTGCACCTTAATTCACTCATGTTTCTTAATAATTCCTCTGTGTTATTGAAATAGTCACTAAACCCCTTCTATCCGCATCTGCTTACTTTGCAAGTGGCCTTGTTAGAATGGCCTTCATCCCTTCTTACCTCTCCCTGCAATGTCCAGGCGTACAGAGTCAGGTTCATTTGGTGACTGCTAAAGGGGGTTTCGTATCTGCCCCTCCAGTTTGCTTTTGGGATTGTTCTCTTATCAACTAACAGGTCCTGACTCCAGCCAGCCTACTGCCTGTGTGAGAGTGCCAAGCCTGAGCTACACTTGCACTCTCAGGCCACCAGCCTCAGTAGCAGAGCCTTCATTGCCATCCAAAGATCACCTTGCAAAGAAAAAAAATGAAAACACAGCATCTCGTAACATGTCTTACGGTACCTGATGGTTTCTCCTGTGGGCACTGAGGACCAGGGCTTGCACTGATTCCTCTTTTACACTTTCTCAGTTTTAACCCAGATTGTCTTTTCCCGGGACCACATGTACCTCCTCACTGTCAAAATGCACACACTGCCTCACCCGGTCTACCATGCAGACTTCTCTGTGGCTGCTGGTCTCCACAGAGAAGGGGGAATGTTCTCCCTAACTAGTCAAATATAGATCTCTATAAACCTCAAACCCACCATTAAGTGAACTCTTTTTTTTTTTTAATGGTCAAGAACAAAAGGGATACTTGCTCTCACCCCTGTGAAGTATCCTTTTTCCTTGCCATGAGAGAGTTGAGACACCGTGATCCTACTCAAAGTAGTCATCTAATTACAAGTATTTGTGGTCCTTTCAGCTACATTATCACGTCACTAATGTACAGTGATAATGCTTCTCTTTTGATGTGCGAAGGCCTCATATTATGTGTGCTAATTTAATAGGATGTGTAATACAGTAATTAATAGGATTGATGATTAATTTTGAAAAGTGAACAGCTTTCTCTAATTACATATAATACCCATCATTAGGGAATTCATCCTTCTACTAGAAAGAAACTAAGTAGTAATTACCCAATCTCATTTTAATGGAACATCTTCTGATTCCCTAATTTTTTTGTATTCTGGCTTCCTACGCAAATACAAACTTAGGTTTTATTTTTGTAGCCTTTTCAGCTGCAGTGATGGCTTAGACTTAGAGGTTGAGGAATAAGAATCTAGAGATGACTTGAGTATGAATCAGGTGGAGATAATACATCTGGTGGGAATTCTGTTGGGTGATAACAGATTTAATGGGTGGTTCCTTGTAAACAGCAGATGCCTCCACTATGCCATATTTGGCCATACGAGATAGGACATGCTGAAAGCATGCCGTGAGCTGACCTTATCACTGACTCCACACTACACTGCCTTTCTTTAACTTTTCCAGAGCAAAAATTATTTCAGTACTTCAATGAGATTTGTTTTTTGTGACTCCCAGGAGGACAGCAAACAAGTAAATCAGCAGCCCTTACATCACCTGGCTCTCACTGTGCCATGGGGATCCCCGTCCCAGCCACATCGCCCTGGCTCTGATATTTGTGTAGTGATGCATTTGCCCACACTGACTGCCAGACAGTAGCAGTTTCCGGAAGGGATCTGCAAGCCTTTCAGCAGAACTCTTCTTTGTCCAAGGGGTCAGTCATTCCTGGTCAAGTACTACAAAGAAAGAGCAAAGAGCACGACTTTGATTATAAAGTCCTTCTTGGTTTAATTTATGGGCACATTGCTGCACCCTATCTGCTGAAGTTGGAAACCACGATGCCCAGGTGTGTCCCCAGTCAAGCCAGTCTGAATGAACAGGACTGTCTTGAGTAAATGGTTGTTAGGTTGAGCCAGACATGTCACTCAGTAATAAATGAGTGTTTTGAAAATTACAATTTGGCAACTATTTGTTTGTAACCATGTTATTTTAGAAGATAATTGAGGTCAGATATTTAGCATATTCGTTGGCTAGAAATTCCTGAGTCAGTGCATCTTTCTCACTGAAGAAGTTTTCAAGCTGGGCTTGTGCCAGTGACTCACACAGTCCTTGTTACTTAAGAGGCTAAGGCGGGAGGATCGCTCAAGGTCAGGAGTCCAGGACCAGCCTGGGAAATACAGTGAGACCTTCGTCTCTTAAACACAAAAAGTTTTTGTCAAAAGTTAGTCAGTTGGGGATGATACTTGTTTGTGTTTATTAGATATAATATAAAAACATATTTATATGTGTTTATAATAGGTTATATAAAGTATGTTTACATCTATGATTCCTAGCTTGCATGTGAACAAAAGTATTCTGATTACTTGCCTTCAAGTCATCTGGTTTTTTGGTTTTTGAGATAGAATCTCACTCTGTTGCCCAGACTGAGTGCGGTGGTTTGATCACAGCTCACTGTAACCTCCAACTCCCAGGCCGGAACGATCCTCCTGGCCTGAATTACTAGAAATACAGGCCAATATCTTTGAAGTTAAGTGTCTCTAGGTATCACATATCTTTAAGGAGCTGTGAAAATGAGTTCTACCGTAAGTAGACAGTACATTAAAAAGTGGTTCTCTTACAGGCTGTACCTCTGATTAGAGGTTATCTTTTTTCATATTTATTGTACAATATTTATATTAATTTTTGAACTGAAGATTTCACAAGCTGTCTTGGCTTGTATTGTAACCATATTTCTTCCCAGTTGGCTGTGCTGTGGCTGTATAGTGATCTGTCCATAGCGATCTTCAGCTGGCAAATGATTAGATGATGTTTCTCCTTATCAGGGAGATGTCTGTACTCTATACCAAGTCAGTCTATCATATAGCATTCCTTTTGCTTGGATTTCTGTCTAACTCTATCTTAAAGGGATAGAGAAAGAGGATGGATGCCATTGAAACACCTGTTGTTCATTGTGTATAAAACATAGTAACTATTTAATTCAACATCTTTAAGCTATACAACTGATGGAATTTAATGCTATGCATTTTTAAACCATAATGTTATGATATCAGCATCTTCATTGGAACACTTTTCACAGCTGCTTCTCCGGTGTATTTTCTTAAAATTAAAAACTTCTGCACATGGGAAAGATAACTTCCTTTGGAGCCAAAAGGTTATGATCACAGCTCTGTCTCAGTGATATCGTGTACCCCTAGCTCAGTTTCCTCATCTGTAAGATGGGAATAATGATATTATGCTGTAGGTCCCAAAAGTGTATGAAAATTAAGTGACACAATGTACGTATGTGAAAGCACTTTACAAACCGTCAACACGCTGTGAACATATATTGGTCCAACAGAAGGTAGCTCTTATACACGGCACGGACTGCAGCTGATTGAGTAACAGGCATCCACTGGATTCTAGTATTTTACTGTTAAATATAGCACCTGGCTTTCTATAAGAGAAAGGCCTGGATATGGCATCTCAGTGGTGAGCTCATCAAGCACGAGGATTTCGTAGGTGATACTTCACTGATGTACCTCATCCTGCCTTCTTTCATCTTAAAAAGACCATGGCTACTTGGGTCACCTTGTTTTGATCTAAGTGGAAACAACATGCTTTTGTAGGGCGGCTGTGTTGTGACGGGGCTTTACCCACAAACCTCTATGTCCTTTCCTGTCTCTGGACATTGTCAGAAGGGAGAAAATGGGGCTTTTTTATTTTTTGTTCACTTTAAGATAATATCCCATTTGAGGAGTCCATGAACTTACTGTATGGGATCCACTGTGATTCCAGATACAGAGTACATGACGTTTACAATCAGGGCACACTCTCCTAGGGGAAAAGATGGGCATAACTCTGGCACAGTCTTCAGAGCTGTTAGTTACTGTGGCCCCCGGTTGTCACCATTAGTGCTAAACAGATTTATAGGAAAGGCAAGGGAACAAGATGCTTTTCTGTGTGTTGTTTAGAGGGTGTAAGAATAAAAACATTCTGGTGGCGTTGTGCACTGTACTAACTTTGGAACTGGTCTAAAGTTATTGCAACAAAAATAAGCAGTGTTTGATTTCAGTTTGTTTGGGTCTCACCCTCCACCCTAGAAATATCTCATCTTGCTTCTCCCATAAGCAACTTTCTCTTCTCACGTTGGTGTCCTTTCCAGGCCCCCAGCAGTGTAAACAGAAAGTCAAGTTCTAGTTAACTCAGGGAAACCTCTTTCTGAGCTGCAGCCCCACCTTCTCGTTCTAGGGATGTCTGCTTCACAGAAGGAGGTCTGGCACCGGTGTTTCCAGAGGGAGCCACCCATGTGTCCTCTCTTTTCATTTCTGTCCAGGAGGCCAGGCCTGATTCTGTGCCTTCTGATGGTTAGTGGTGGGGAGGGCGACCCCTCATCTGAGGAGAACCCTCTGGTGGCTGCTAGCAGAGGATTCCTAACAGAAATTAGAACTACGAGCAAATTAAAGATCTCCTGTAGGTGCAGAAACTGGCCAATCTGGGAAGCCCAGTGGCTTCCAGGAAATCATTTTTTCTTCCTTCTTGGGCCACCTTAATCTTTCATTATTCCTGCCTGCGTTTTAGACTACACTTCATATTTCCGAGGTGATGTCCGTGTATGATGTCCATGTACCTACAGATGGACCTTGGATTGTAGGCCTCACTATGAAATAAGACTTTTCTAAAGTTGAAAATAAAATGTTCCCTTGAACTTCTATCCAGGAAATGCTTGATTGGCCCCTAGCAAATGGCTTCATTCAAGGATTAAACTCACTGACTGAGAAATTGGGTCCTCTTTTGCATGTGGTGGAATCAGCCAAAAGTCCCTGTGTTTACCTGTTTGGTGAGATTTCTGTCTGCAGGACTAGGAAAATTTATAATTCCTCCATTAACTTGGAAGCCCGAGAAATCACCTGCTTTTTTCCAGCATGGTGAAGAAAAACCTAAAAGACTCTTTTGAGCTTTATAAATAGACTGAGACCTCCTATCCCAAGAAATAGATGAAATAGTGTAGAGCAAACATGGACTTCTCGGAAGGAAATTAAGATACTTTATAAAAGTAGGAGTTGGCCTTCATGACAGCATTCATCTTGGTTTTTTCTTTTTACAAAAATGGATTAAGATCACGTTTTCTTTATTAGAAACTAAAAGTTGTAAGGTGAAATACTCAAGTTTTTAATTAATCGGTGAACATTGTTTTGCATTTTTAGCCAAAAGCCTTTAATCATTTGCTGACAGAATTATTGTGTATTAAATCACCGCCTCATTGCAATTGTCTAGGCCACCTACATTCATTTCTACCAAGGTTTCAATTCAGTTCCATCCTTACGTTCTTGTACAGAAGGCCCCGTGAGCCACCATGTTCAAAACCGGTCAGCGTCTTCTGTGTCTGTGAGTTCACAGTGGCCTGGACACTATTCACTCAGATTCCTTCTTCATAGCAGTTTCCAGTTAAGTCTCTCCTTTGTGTTAAAAATAAATAAAAAGGGAAGCTAGTTTCTTAAACAGGAGGTGTTCACGTTCCATTTACTGTCCAAGTGTGGGGGTTGCGCCCATCATGTGTCTGGTGACACAGAAACAAAAGTGACACACAGGCCAGGGGGTTTGGTGTCTCGTTAGTTAAGAGAAAGCAAAATATGAGATAATACATGGCGTTTTATTGCTTTGTGGGTCAGAGAAGAGCGCTGTACTGAGGTTACAAGTACTTCCCTTTACCCACGTCAGCTGCGTCTTCTCAAAATCTCGTGTTACCCACAATCTGCGAGGTACCTTTTACACCTGCCTAAAGGAAGTCTCTTGGACCTCCAGCTTATGAGCCCAAACTGAAGTGTAATGGTAGGTATCAGCATGGCCTGTTGTTGGCAGGTATTTTCCAAACATGTGGCACCTCCGTCTGGATGTGGTCTCACACACAGATGATGAGACTCTTTGGATCCAGGAGCATCCATCCCTGGGGGCAGGGGCCTTGACTGCCCTGCCCACTGCTGTGTCCCCAGCGCTGGATGGTGCTCTCAGGGGACCTTCCATCTCAACACGTGGAAGGAACAAATGCCCCACTCTAGTACTCTGTTAAGCGTTTTGCAGGGGGACTTATTTTGAGATTATGAGCTCCATTTAGCTTCTTGGCTACCAGGATCCCACAGTAAATTGTTTTTCAGAGCTCTGAATAGTACACAGGAGATTTGAAAGAAGTGATGCAATTTCTAAAGCAGCCTAACTTCCTCCCAGGAAGTTATTCCTACACCAAGACTCTTGACTTCATGACCACCAGAACCAAATTTAGAACCTGAAGAATGTCTACAAGAAACTCTCTCCTAGGTAGAAATTGAAAATCCAACTGCAACGTGGACTAGAATAGATTTGGGCATTTAGATCCACCCATAAAGGAAGGGGGGGGGGCAGAATCGAGATGTTTTTGTTCAGGGGATAATGTGTATGTAATGGTCAGACGCAAAGCAAGGGCTATGCTACCACGTCAGTGACTCCTGAGTTACTAAGTTGGATCTTTCTAGACTCAGGAAGAAAACAACACAGTTCTAGCTTTTCCCTCTAGCTATTAATTAGCCTTATGATGTAATTAAAGTAGCTCAAGAGTAAAAACAAAGTCCAGCCTTAACAGCCTTCTTGTCTTACCTTGAAAAGAAATGAGATAACAAAGTTTATTTTCGGGCGGCGCCTGTGGCTCAGTGAGCAAGGCGCCAGCCCCATATACCGAGGAGGCGGGTTCAAACCCAGCCCCGGCCAAACTGCAACAAAAAAATAGCCGGGCGTTGTGGCAGGTGAGGCTGAGGCAGGAGAATCGCCTAAGCCCAGGAGTTGGAGGTTGCTGTGAGCTGTGTGACGCCACGGCACTCTACCGAGGGCGATAAAGTAAGACTCTGTCTCTACAAAAAAAAAAAAAAAAAAAAACAGTTTATTTTCTTTCCTTTTTTGTTTTTTGTTTTCTTAATCAGACCCAGGTGAGGTTTGACCAAGGTCACCACCCTTGGTCTGCAGACTCAGTGTGCTGTAACCATTGGGCTATAGTGCCCAGCTTAGATGGCAAAGTTTAAATGGTTGAAGGAGTCAACTGGAAAGAAATCCACATTTCAAAGCCTTGCCACTTATTCCTCCTTTTATCATACCAACCAGGATGGAAGAAGAATAGGGGAAAAAGAAACTCACAGCTGAACTCTCTAAACTCTAGTCCCAAAAGCCATTGCATATTTCTGTTGTAATCATAGGTGGTACAAGATAACATTGCTCATATTTGAACTCAAAATGATACGACTTTGTCTGAGAATTCTGTGAGTTAAAGAACCCCACAGAAGGAGCCACTGTGGCAGAGGGCAGATTGTTGGTTATGATTGCAGAAGCAACTTTTCATCCTGTGAAAGTGGCCAAAAGTCATTTTATGCTGAATCTGATGGAAAAGATAGAGGCCAGAGCTGAGGAAAGTAAATACAAAAGCTGATGCAAAGCAGAGTGTGACCTCGAAATAGTAACTTTCTTTGCATGTTTAAAAATTGGCCCTGGATGTCACGGCAAAAAGAAAATCCCAAGGCTGTGGGAGGCAATGGCAGTAACGCTGGGACGCGTTCATAGCATTCGAGGACTGCTTAGCAGGGGGCGGTGTGTGTTTGGATATATGAGTCCTGATGTGTGTGTTTTAAAAATAAACTTTATCATATTGGTGACATACCTCATGTTTTCCTTGGAACATTCTCCTCTGATCCTCTTCCTTTGAGGAAGAGCAGGAGGGTGGTGAGAGGAGGGAGAGAAGTATTCCATGGAGATTTTCCCATCCTCACCCTGCCACTTACCTTGGACAAGTGGCTTAATCTCTGCGTGCCTCAGTTTTCTACGGAATTGCAACAATTCCCTGTCCCATTAGGCTGTGGAGATCAAATGGCACTGACTTGTGTAAAATGGTACGTAGTGGGCATCTCAGTAAGTGGAAGTTATGATTATTATTAGGTGTTGAGGAATAAAACTTAATGTCGCGGTCAGCATAAGCAAGCAAGCCAGTTGGAGTGATAAATATAGCAGTTACGATGAAATGACACAACCCCAAATAGAAACTGTTTTGATTATTTTTAGTTGAATATTCCCAGTCTCATTCTCCATCCCTTTTCGGGCTGGAGTGCTTAAAATGCTTGGATGTGTGCTTTCATTTAGACTATGCTCAAAGGCTACAGCGACCTTATGAATATGTGTTTGAGAACCTCAGGTTGCATAGAATAGTTTCTGCGTCTCCCTGTAAACCTGGTGGCCTCTATAACATCCTGATGGAGCTTTGTCAGACTAGTCCCAGTGTGCTGCTACAGGACCTAGTACATCTAGGAAGAGAACTGAGGATGCTGAGATCTGTTCACCGGCCGAAGCCATTCTGCATTTCAGGCCTTTCAAGTGAAATGTAATCAGAAGTAAGATTTTTATAAAGCCTCATTAAAATCTTGTCTAATATGGACCATCAGATAGCAGTCACCCTGGCAAAAATTAGTCAGGTCTTTTCCAAAAATAGAAGTCCTGTCTCTGTCCAGAAAGCTTAGTAGGATTTAACCCATGTTTTAAGGTACGATGTAATTTTGTTTTAAGTATGTTTCAAGAGACAGAATTAGCCATTATGAAAAGTATTGATAGTAGATATGACTGAAACTGATTAAATAAGGAGATCTGATAGAAAAACCACTCCCTGCAAGCAGCAGTGGGAAGCATTTCTCTGTTGCCATCTCTGAATGGAGCTCACTGTGGATTGGAGACTGGTGCTTTGGAGTCGCTGTCTTCTGACATGCTGGCCCTGGGGTCACACATCCACTACTTACTGTGGCTCACCCCGGGTCAAAGGACTAAAACCGGCTTGGACTTCCCCAGGTCCTAAAGATGTTGGGTGGCCACAAAAGTCCATCTGCAGGGCCCCAGACACGTTTGAGACAACATGAAGAGGGCTCTGCCCGTGTTACCGAGTGGCAGTTGGTAGGTACTGATCTCTGTGCTCTACCCACCCATTTTTTAAAACCTAATACAGTAGCTTCCTGATCTCCAATCTGAATGAACTCGGTGACAGCTGAACTGAATGAAGTTGAAGGCAAGATGCTTGTGGGGTAATCAGTGATGAGTAAAGCCGAGAGGAACAGAGATGGATTGGGCAGCCTGTACCCTGCGGTCTCCCCGTGGCCATGTCTCTGAGGGCTGCTAACCTAATAGATTTCACTGGGTTCTTTGCCATCATGTTGCTATTTGGAATTTTTAATCTTCATCGAATTGAGAAAAGATTTTATTTTGATCACCAAATAAAACGAGAAACTTTAGTTTCACATAATTATGTATTCAAAAGTTCCTGGTTCAACCATCACCTCCAAGGCATTCAGGGTAGTTACTCATCCCTGTTTGTCATTTTATAGATATTCTTTTAGTCAGTGATCTCTTAGGCCACTTAATGAGTATTTACATAAATACCTTGTTGTGCTAGAGCTCAGCATTCACTCTTGGACATGTACTGTGTGGTTTTGACCAGTCTGTTGGAATTCTTTCTGTTGTTGTTAAAGTTTAGCTGGAGCCGGGTTTGAACCTGCCACCCTTGGTATATGGGGCCAGCGCCCTAGTCACTGAGCCATAGGCACCACTCAGTCTGTTAGAATTCTTGTACGTGGGTCAGTATCATTCAGAAAGCACCACCCCACCTGGGCAGGCCCATTCTAAGCTCCCCTTTCCATTATTCTCATGCGAGAGCAGGGGGTGAAGGGTTCATGCATGTGTTTGTGTCTCTATGTTTGAGATTTTCATTTTATGCTTTTTGACTCATTACAGGAGTAACTCCATTGTCTCTCCCCATAACCACACTTGACTATCTTAAAAGATAAAAAAGAATAACTCATGTTCATTGTAAAGAAATCCCTTCCTTTGAGATATGTTACTAGAAATAGAATTATTGGATCAAAGGAGTATAAATGTTTTAAAGATACACAAATGGTGTCGCCAGTTTCAGCAAGTACCCCATACCCACACCACGGGCAGTCGTCCACCTGTAGCTTCTAGTGACTGACTAGAGCAGTGGTTCTCAACCTTCCTAATGCTGCAGCCCTTTAATACAGTTCCTGTGGGTTGCGACCCACAGGTTCAGAACCGCTGGACTAGAACATGTCCTCTTTTATTTAACTTCATGAGCCTCTAATGAGTCTACCCTCGTGGCAACCTTTTACACTGAGAGGCTGAGAGTCAGAGGGCCAGTCACTGCAGCTCTGGGCCACTGGACGATCTGGAGCAGTTCGATAAGGACTAAGACCCTAACAGGATCACTGTCTATCTATTTCTTCAAGCAGGAAAATGACTCATGTATTGGAAGTGTCTCTGCCTAGCCTGCCATGTAAGAAACAGGGTTGTATTTCATGCCTCCTGTTCCTGCCTATCCGTGTCCTGCTGGTTATTTCTCAGAATAACCAGCCAGGGCTCCAGTCCAGCCCTGCCTGTCCATCTCCACCACCCCATGGTCAGTGACCCAACTTCTTACCCCATCTGGACTGCTTGTATTGTCACATTCCAGAGTCCTCTTCTTAAAAGCAGGGCTGATAAAGCCCCTCCCCTCCTGCACAGGAAAAAATCTAAACTTCCAGCTGTTATTCAAGCCCCTTAGAATCCACTCCCAACCTCCTCTCAAGCCACAAACATATAGATACTCTGTACAGCCCTGACATGTCTCACTATCCTGAAATGGCACCTGCTTGGAATGCCTTCCCTCCAGCCTCTTCATCTTCTCCTACTCATCCCTCAAGGTAACGTTCACACACCAAATCCTGGAGTGAAACCTTCCCAAGTCCCCAGAAGAGCTAATAGTTCTGCCCTGCCTGCCGTCAGCTCCATCTAATTCATGTTGGACATTTCAACACTGAGCTCTGGGCTTTCCCCCACTCCTGTGCTGTCCTCTGGGTCAGGGTCATGCCTTCGTTAGCGTGGATGATAAAAGTTTGTTAAATGAAGGAATGCCCTTATAATGTTCAGCGTATAATTACTATTTTTAATCTCTTAACCTACTTAAAAAAAAATAACTCAACCTCATAAATGTTGTCAGTAGCATTAATTAACTAAATACCCTAAGATGTATGACCACTTTTTAGAAAATCCATCCCAGAGCTTGGCCTTGAGTCGATCCCTTTTTATGAAGTTCCCCTGGCTATGTTTATACTCCTTCCTTTCCTCCTTGTCTCCCAGAAGAGGGCTGAGAAAGATGCCACCAAGAGAGGTTGGTAGAGAGTGACGGACGAGAGGGGTGAGGAGTTTCACTGTCAACTTTCTGATTTCCTCAAATTTTACTCAGTGATATAATCAGTAATACTTCCTCTTGAAGAATCGCTTCCTTTCCTCAGTGCAGTATTGGCTGGGGGTCAGAATACTGCTTAAAATCAGGCTCCTCAGATGATTCTGTTCAGCCAGTTTGACATGTACGTTATGGATTTCTTAATCGCTTCCTTTAAAGCAGTGTGGTTCTTAACCTTCCTAATGCTGCGAGCCTTTAATACAGTTCCTGTGGGGTCACAACTCATAGGTTGAGAACCGCTGCCTTAAAGATTCCATATTAGCAAAAAATTGTGTTGTGAGTTTGGTTTGAAAGCCTCCGAATGAGCTTTAACCCATTAGCTTTAGTCAGGGAACCCGAAAACTTTAAGTGGAATATTTACAAACATAGTGAAGTATATTTTTTGGTAGATACTGGAAGATGGATTTCTGATTACGAGAACTTCCTGGGATTACTTAATGTCCCTTGTTGAACCTTAGGCAGCAGTAATGAGAAAAACGATAGAAAAAGTGATGAGAACAGAGAGATTGTGCATTTTTACTCTTGCAATGAATTTCTTCCTGTGCTTGTTTATGACACTCCCAGATGGATTGAGACTTATGTCTGTGGAAGTAAAAATGTTACAGAAATGGGACATTTTTAGTACCATTTTAAAAAGTGCATATGCTTGAGTGCAGTCTGCCCTCTGTATCTGTGGGTTCCACATCCATGGATTCAAACAAACACGGATCAGAAATACACAAAAAAAGTACACAAATTTAAAAATATAATGTAACAACTATTTATGTAATACTTACATTGAATCATGTATTATTAATAATCTAGAGATGCTTTAAGGTATACACAGGATGTGTGTAAGTTACAAGCAAATACCACACCATATGTTATATAAGGGACTTGAGCCTCCACTGGGTCTTGGAACCACCCCCCCCGGATACTGATCTCTTCTTGTTAACCAACTGTAATTGATAAGAGGAAAATGTAAAGACCAAAGAGAGATCTGTGAGCATTTCCGTTTGTGACCCTCCTCTAGAAAAGCTTGGTCTGAAGCACAAACAGAGTCTTTAGACAGAGAGCAGGTTCCAGCCACCTTGGAGCAGTCAGCTACAGGGTTTGGAGACTGCTCAGAAAAAATGGCTCCTCATGGCGCCCTGAGACATTCTGGGTTCTGTCCTTGATGTCTGTCCAATGAACATTGTCCCTTCGGGGGCTTCCCAGATGATTTCCAGGAAGAGCCCTGAGTCCTGGGGGGCCCACTGCCTTCCTAAGGAGCTTTCCTTCTAGATTGACTCCTTTGTAGATTTTTACTTGTTAGTGGCAAGTAGTCAATGGAGCTGCTTTTTGAATCTGAGCATAAAATGTCCCCACACGAGCCTCCCGTAATGGGCCTCTCTGGTGAGGGGATGTGTCCCTGCCCCACCATGTCTCCCCATTGATGCTTTGCTGCTGGAACCACTGGTCAGTGGGCCTCACTTTGACCCACCATTCTTGAGCTTTAGAGGGAAATTACTGGCTGTGAAATGTGATCACTAGGTCAGGCACACCAGGAAAAGGCACTGAATCAAAGAGAAAGGAACTTACAAGGCAAAGTTTGGGTGAGGGAAGAAATGAGGGTGGCAAGGGAGAATGGGGGGAAAAAAAGAACAGTGTTTAAGCTATTAAGTCCCCACATTCTACATACAGACAACTCTTCAAAAATATTTTGTTCTTCAAAACTATAGTTTGCCAAAACTGTGGCTGCAGTGAAGTTGTTTTTTAAGTAGATTGAAATGAAATGTTGTTTTGAAAGTAGAAGTGTCCTTGTGAATGAGAGAGAAAGCCATGAGCATCACTGGAAAGGGAGGGTTCTCTCAGCGAATTCCCGCTCCGGGGTTGCAAGGGAAAGTACCAGTGCGTGTGGTGTTGGTGTTACTATTCCCCTGCACTGTTTACAAAAAGAAAAGAATAACTGAAGTAGGAATTTCTATAAATTTACTGCACTAGAATTTTTTTTTATTAAATGTTTTTCCTCTTTTTTATTTTGTTTAATTGTTGGGGAATCATTGAGGGTACAAAGAACCAGGTTACATTGATTGCATTTGTTAGGTTAAGTCCCTCTTATAATTGTGTCCCACCCCCAAAAGTGTGATTCACACACCATCCCTCACCCCCATCTCCTCCCTCCTTCCCTCTCTCTGCTCTTCCCTTCCCCCACCCCCCCACCATGTGCTAGGTTATCAGCTGTCCTCATATGAGAACTGAGCACATAGGATTCTTGCTTCTCCATTCTTGTGATGCTTTACTAAGAATAATGTCTTCCACTTCCATCCAGGTTAATACAAAGGATGTAAAGTCTCCATCTTTTTTAATGGCTGAATAGTATTCCATGGTGTACATATACCACAGCTTGTTAATCCATTCCTGGGTTGGTGGGCATTTAGGCTGCTTCCACATTTTGGTGATTGTAAATTGGGCTGTGATAAACAGAGTCCTTATGGTAAAAGGATTTTTTTCCTTCTGGGTAGATGCCCAGTAATGGGATTGTAAAATCAAATGGGAGGTCTAGCTTGAGTTCTTTGAGGGTTCTCCATATTTACCAGTCTCTTTCTAGATGACAGTCTAGTGACATTTATCCAGTGGGTATCACTCATTTCCAGCTGATGGTCGTAGTAGCCACTCTGTGCCAGCCTCAGTGGCCATGGGTCAGCTTCCAGCCACAGGTTGAGAATTCTGAGTGCCCTCCTACAGCAGTGGTCACAGGGGACTGGGGAAACAAAAGCTTCCTGAGGTTCTAGAATCCTAAAGCGTATCTCTCACGCATAATAACCCAGTGTGCTCAGTCACATCAAACAATCCCCATCATGTGCTGTTCTTTTCGCCAGAAGACACGATTCCAAAGAAGGTGGTGTGCCACTTCAGCGGGAAAGCCTACGCTGATGAGGAGCGGTGGGACCTCGACAGCTGCACCCACTGCTACTGCCTGCAAGGCCAGACCCTGTGTTCGACTGTCAGCTGCCCTCCTCTGCCCTGTGTGGAGCCCATCAATGTGGAAGGAAGTTGCTGCCCAATGTGTCCAGGTATCTAAGCCCCACTCCTCACATTCGTGAAGCTGTAACACTGATAGACCCTGAGATGGGAGTGAGCCGAGCCTGCTCATTCACGCACTAGTTCACCCTGCTCAGGTGTGTTGGGCAAAGCCAAGGTCCTCCCGCACAGAGCCCCCGGGGGCATCTAGGGAACTGTGACCATCCAGGTGAGGGCCGGGATTGGTTTGCATGCCAGGTTTGCTCTGGTTCTTCTGACTTATATTCTCTAAACTTTAGAGGGGTGACTGCCCTGTCAGTGACACCTACCCTATCAGAGGAGCATGGTTTCAGTGCAGTGTTGGGCCAGCCCAGGGGAAAGGCCCAGACCAGACACAGTTGGGGCCGTGCTTAAGAGCCATTAGACTTGAGTATATATCAGACCCAACACGGAAGACTCACATTTAAAGAACATGGTTCTGGTTCATTCTTTATTCAGCTCATCAATTTTGGCTGCTCCCACATAGCACGTGGCCACAGAGCTTGCCCCAGCAATCCTTGTGGGTCCCTGTGCCCGTGTCCCTCTCGTCATGTCACCTCCATGATTTATCTCCTCCTTTCAAACCTAAGCCCCCCCACCCCCACCCCAGCAGGCCAGATCATGGCCTGGGCCTTCTCCTTGTTTCTTTCTCTGGCCTCCTGCCTCTAATCCCAGAAATGTGGGACCTGCACCAGGGTCGTGACGGCTGAACCCTGAACAGGCAGCACTGACCACATGGCTCCAAGGAAGGGCTCAGGTCAGGACCCAATGAGACCCTTGCCTAGGCAGGAACCTTTCCATCTTCACCTTGGTCCTCATGCTTTCTTGCAGCATTATACAGAGAATCTTGCTCTATTTAATACAGCAGGCTGGGATCCACGCCACTTTAGAAGTGCAACTGTAAAATGGGGCAGTTAGTTAAAGTGTACAATGGAGTTCTGTGCATGTTGGCCTTTGTTTAGGTGTTGTGCAGGCGAGCCTCAATTGATCATTTCTAAAAATGTCCATTCATCCCCTAAAAGGACAGGCAATCCTGCCAGGTCAGGCCACACCAGCTTCAGAGCCTTCAGCTGGGTGCTCCTCACAGTTAGTCTGATTGCTCTTGTTCAAGGTGTATGAGAGTCAGAGGTTCCCTCCAGGATAGTTTATCACTTCCTGTGTATATAGAGAAAAGGAAATTCTTAAGTGTTTTGAACAAGAATAATAAGGGAAAAGATGTGATTTCCCATTGGAGGTATTTAGTATATACCGCCTGTGTTTCACAACATTATACCAAATTTTCTAGTAATATGCGCTTAATGATAGAAATGATGAAATGAGTGATTCAGCAAAGATTCCCTGAAGGCCTATTCTGTGCCAAGCATGTTCTCTAGGCACTGGGGAGATGCCATGTAGCTTCTTACACTGTCACAGGGACAGGCAGCCAACAGGCTAACGGCAAACAGCAGATAAGCTGGGAGCAGGCTACGGAAGAAAGCACAGACGACCAGGCAGGGATGAGCAGGGATGGGCTGTTTTGTTTGTGTGCAGTGATCAGGTAGATCCTCACTAGTAAGATAAGACTCGTAAAAGGACCCAGAAGAATTGTAGGAATTGGGGAAAAGGCAGCACCTCTGGGTATAGCCAGAGCAAAGCCCTAGACTGAGACAATGCTACACGGGTTGAAGGAGGAGTGGGCGCCTGTGTGCATAGAACTCAGTGAGCGAGGATGTGGCAGAAGGAGGGGCTGAGAGGCATCCACTGCCGGGCATGGAGAGTCCCACAGGTGAGGATGGAACTCAGTGAGCAAGGATGTGGCGGCGGGAGGGGCTGAGAGGCAGCCACTGCCAGGCATGGAGAGTCCCACAGGTGAGGATGGAACTCAGTGAGCAAGGATGTGGCGGGGGGAGGGGCTGAGAGGCAGCCACTGCCAGGCATGGAGAGTCCCACAGGTGAGGATGGAACTCAGTGAGCAAGGATGTGGTGGGGGGAGGGGCTGAGAGGCAGCCACTGCCAGGCATGGAGAGTCCCACAGGTGAGGATGGAACTCAGTGAGCAAGGATGTGCCAGGGGCAGGGGGAGGGGCTGAGAGGCAGCCACTGCCAGGCATGGAGAGTCCCACAGGTGAGGATGGAACTCAGTGAGCAAGGATGTGCCAGGGGCAGGGGGAGGGGCTGAGAGGCAGCCACTGCCAGGCATGGAGAGTCCCACAGGTGAGGATGGAACTCAGTGAGCAAGGATGTGCCAGGGGCAGGGGGAGGGGCTGAGAGGCAGCCACTGCCAGGCATGGAGAGTCCCACAGGTGAGGATGGAACTCAGTGAGCAAGGATGTGGCAGGGGGAGGGGCTGAGAGGCAGCCACTGCCAGGCATGGAGAGACCCACAGGTGAGGATGGAACTCAGTGAGCAAGGATGTGGCAGGGGGAGGGGCTGAGAGGCAGCCACTGCCAGGCATGGAGAGTCCCACAGGTGAGGATGGAACTCAGTGAGCAAGGATGTGCCAGGGGCAGGGGGAGGGGCTGAGAGGCAGCCACTGCCAGGCATGGAGAGTCCCACAGGTGAGGATGGAACTCAGTGAGCAAGGATGTGGCAGGGGGAGGGGCTGAGAGGCAGCCACTGCCAGGCATGGAGAGTCCCACAGGTGAGGATGGAACTCAGCAAGGATGTGGCAGGGGGAGGGGCTGAGAGGCAGCCACTGCCAGGCATGGAGAGTCCCACAGGTGAGGATGGAACTCAGTGAGCAAGGATGTGGCAGGGGGAGGGGCTGAGAGGCAGCCACTGACAGGCATGGAGAGTCCCACAGCTGAGGATGGAACTCAGTGAGCAAGGATGTGGCAGGGGCAGGGGGAGGGGCTGAGAGGCAGCCACTGCCCAGCACGGAGAGTCCCACAGGTGAGGATGGAACTCAGTGAGCAAGGATGTGACAAGAGGAAGGGCTGAGAGGCAGCCACTGCCCAGCACGGAGAGTCCCACAGGTGACTGTCAGATTGTACCAAGAGGTGGAGACGAAAGCCTGGAGCATTTACAGCAGGGGAGAGACAGGATCTAACTTAGCTGTTTTTCCCTGGGACTCGGTTGGGCCTAAACCAGGACTAGAGGGAGAGGGTGGAAGCAGAGAGACCAACTTTCAGGCTTTTCTAAATATCGGGAGATGAGGGTGGCATGGACCAGGGTAGTAGCCACAGAAGTGGGAGGAGATGTTCATATTCCAGTTATGGTTGTAAGAGTCAAATAACTAGGGTTTGAATTATATGTGGGGAGTGAGAAGGAGGGAGCCAAGGGTGACTGTGACATTTGTGGACACCATGGAGGTGCAACTCTGGGGTTGTAAAGTCCTTTTGGTTTGGGCACTTTTAGTTAGAAATACTCATTAGACAACAAACCTGGAGATAATAAATGGTGATCATCTAATCGAAGGTTCAGGACAGAGATAGGAAACTGATTTGCAAATATGGAAGTTGTCGGCCATAGATGGCTCTTAGGCACAGACTCGATGAAATCACCTAAGGAAGGACAGTCGGTAGAGAAAGAGAGCACCCAGCACTGCCCCCGAGACCCTCCAGCTTTTAGAGACTGGTCAGGAGAAGAGGGTCTGGCAGAGGAAATGGAGAAGGAACACCAGGTTCAAAGGAGGAAGCTCAGAGGTTCGGCATCCTGGAAGCCAAGTGGAGAAAGGTTTCAGGTAGGAAGGAGTAAAAGTGGAATCAGGTGCCACCATGAGCTGAGAAGACAAGTAGTGGAAACTGTTGTGCACTCAACATTGTCATAATCCTCCTGACAGCGGCTTCACTAAGCAGGTGGAGGCAAAGTCTAATTAGGGTAGTTTCAAAGCAACAGGAGAAGTGAGCTGGGCCCAGCAGTTGTACCTTTCTTGATACAGACCATGAGTGCAGAGGTCATGAGTATGATTTCCTGTGAAGTCAAGTGGCCTAGGAGGTTTCACAGAGAAAGGGTTTTACTAGATCTCAAAGGACAGATAGACTCTCTTCATTACAGTGAAGAGGATAAACTGACCAAAGAGATGGGAAAGGTCAAGGTCACACCTCAGGAGTTCAAGTAGAAAGAGGTAAGGACAGAAAAGATAACTTTGGCCAAGGATGTTAGGGCATTAATTACCAAATGAAGAGTGTAGACTCAGTCCTTTGTAGGGAGTGGGGAGGCTCTTTTTTCAGCAGGTGAATGACACGATTGCAGGCAGGGGTGGGGAACCTGCAGCCTCCGGCCACATGTGGCCTTCTGGGTACTTCAGTGTGGTGACTAAACCCAAATTTTACAGAACAAATCCTTTTATTAAAAGGGATGCAGCAAAGAAAGATGATGCTTTTCTTGCCTCCCTTGGTGCTTAACAAAGAATAATCTTGAAATCAAAAGGCTACAGGTTCCCTATCCCAGGAAAGGCCAAAGCAGGGAGAGACCAGAAGGCAGGACGGGTGTAACATGCATCGTAGATGCTCTGGGGTGACGATAGGAACCCAAGTTCAGGTGGTGGAGGTAGGAATAGATTCATTCTTCTCGTTCTCTGGGTTTAGTAACAGAGACCACAGCTATTGCAGGCATCTTTGCTCACCCCTTAGGATTTCTCCAGCAACTTTGTAATTTTTATTTATTGCTCGATTGAAATTTAATTTCTGTTGACTAACTCTCCTTTCTGCATCTGTTGTAATATTGATGAATCACTTCTCCATCTCATCTCTAAGCAAATTTTGCATTCAGTTAAGCTTTTGCCATCTCGTATGTGATCCAGCGTGGGTGGCCAGGCAGGCTGGATTCCCGTCAGGTTCATCAGCTCACTGGGTCTTAGTCAAGGCTCTTCACCCAAGTTTCAGGCTTCCCTTTCTCACCTGGATAGCATATGCCAGCTCCCAAAAATGCTGTGAGGAGGGCTGAGACGATGGTGTGGGAGCACATCCTGGTCTGGACAACAAACAGGAATCTTGCTCTGTCTTCTAGACAGAGCAGCTCACTTTCTGAGTAGCCTCCCCTGTACACAGTTGTCTGTGCGTATGAGTCCAGAACCTGTGAGCTGTTAGTACTTGTTCCATTTTACAGAAGAAACTGAGGCTCAGGAAAGTTAATTATCCAAAGTCATGTAGCTTGTTAGCAGAAGATATAAGACTCTTGGTTCTAAACTGACTTCAGGTTTTGTTTCCCTAAAAAAGTAGTGCCCACAGCTTGTGAGCTCTGGACATCCTGCCCCGTATTCCAGAAAAAAGAACATTTTAAGGAAGATAACTCTTAAAACTGACCAGATGCCTCTGAAAGTAAAATAAATCCCCAGTAAGCTACCTTGAGTCCCTCTGAAGTTCAGATCAAATATGACCACGGGAGTAATTCTTAAATGTGACTGCATACATGGCCACGATCTTCGTGGCCGGGCTGGACGTGGCTTTGTGTCCGTCTTTGCCCATCTGCAATGCTGGCAGCTATAAAGGACTCTTCTAGTAAATGGCAGAAAGGTTATGTTTTAGAGTCTGCGACTAAATGCAGTCTTTGACCATGAAGGCCTAGATCTAGGCATGGAAACAAGTAGCATCCTCACTCCTTTTTGTTTCTATAAGCAGTTTTTTGTTGAAAGATGTTTCTTCTTTTTGACAAAACTGCTGAGAGGGCCCTTCCCTCTTGAGTTCACATTAGAGGGAGGTGACCCTCTTCCCTTGGACTTGAGGACTCTGAAATGGAACTGTGAAGTATTTTATTATAAAGTAGGTGTGGGGAGGTTTTTATCAGAGCCGCACTGAGTTTGGGCAGGCCGCCAGCTGCTAGATGTGAGAAGCAGTCAAGCACTAGTCATCAGGAGAGACTCCTGAAGGGCCAGATTAGTCCTGCTCACAGCTGTATCCCCAAAACGCAGACCAGTGCCTGCCACGGAGGAAGTGTTCAGTAAACTTCTGTTGAATAAATGGTGACATCACTGAATAAAGCAGATCCTTGCAACTTGCCTTTCTAAACCCGGGTGGGAGAGGAACTCATGCCCACAAGTATCTGTTGTTTGATGGGTTTCACCTGAAATCTACCACATGCGGGTTCACAGCTCAAGAATTCCAAAGCTGCTTCTGTCCTGCTCCTACCCCGGAAAAAACCTGAAGTGGCCCTGAACAGATCCCAGCTCTGAGGCCTCTTCTACTTACTTAACCTTTGACATTCACAAGTCTGGTAAAATACACCAGTTCACCTTTGACACTGAGGCTCATGTTCTGACTATATTCGTCCAGGAAATTCATAGGACCATACCAGGGTTTTTCAGCAGCTGGGTTAAATACCCCCTACAAACATAAACCTCACAGAGTGACCTAGTCTAGACCAATCAGATGAAGACCTGTGAGAATCAATATTTTATAAGCTCTTTGGTGATCCTGATGTGAAAAAGAAAAAAAATTGAGAATCTCTGATTTGTACTCAGGCCCATACTCCTGCAAATATTTTTACTGAAAACTATTTTTACTTCTAGAATTTGCAGGGACCCAGAGAACCTTTGGAAACTATAATAGTTCCTAGTTCTTGACATGTCGTAAGACCTTGTAAGTAAGAAAGCAAAAAACTATTCTTGGAGGCAGCAAGAAAACTTGGGCTTTGGAATCACAGAACTACACTTGAATCTCAGCTGTTGTGATATCCATAATCTTAAGCAATTTACTTAACTCTGAGTTTATTTCCCTGGCTGGGTACTTATTTAACTCACAGTGGAAGCTCAGCAAGAACTCTCTTCTCTACCACTTTCCCATCTCTTCAATTCATCTTAAGATTTACTTTTTGAAAGCCTGGTAACCCTGAGATAGAAAATGATAACTTTGAGTGAAAAGGATCATCAACCCTATTTCAATTTATAGACAGTGTATTTTATTTTGGTCTAAATTAGGCTGTACTGAGTATTTAGAATTATAAATGTTGAGTAACCTCTTTATAAAATCTGGTAATAAGATGGCAGGATCTCACCAAGAGGAAGTACATGCATGATGTAGACTTTTATTGTCAAATTTTGAAAACAGAGCTTCTTAAGAATTTAAAATGTGGGCTTCCTTTCTTCCCGAGAAGCCATCTTCCAGTAATTCACCAAAATGATAAACACAAAGGGAAAGAGGAGAGGCACCCAATACATGTTCTCTAGGCCTTTTAGAAAACATGGAGTTGTTCCTTTGGCCACATACAGGCGAATCTACAAGAAAAGTGATATTGTAGACATCAAGGGAATGGGTACTGTTGGGCGGTGCCTGTGGCTCAGTGAGTAGGCCGCCAGCCCCATATGCCGAGGGTGGCGGGTTCAAACCCAGCCCTGGCCAAACTGCAACAAAAAAATAGCCGGGCGTTGTGGCGGGTGCCTGTAGTCGCAGCTGCTCGGGAGGCTGAGGCAAGAGAATCGCGTTAAGTCCAAGAGTTAGAGGTTGCTGTGAGCCTTGTGACGCCACGGCACTCTACCAAGGGCGGTACAGTGAGACTCTGTCTCTACAAAAAAAAAAAAAAAAGGCATGGCACACAGATGTTACCATGGCAAAACTGGAAGAGTCTACAATGTCACCCAGCATGCTGTTGGCATTGTTGTAAACAAACAAGTTAAGGGCAAGATCCTTGCCAAGAGGATTAATGTTCTTATTGAGCATATTAAGCACTCTAAGAGTCGAGATAGCTTCCTGAAACGTGTGAAGGAAAATGATCAGAAAAAGAAGGAAGCCAAAGAGAAAGGTACCTGGGTTCAATTAAAGCACCAGCCTGCGCCACCCAGAGAAGCCCACTTTGTGAGAACTAACGGAAAGGAGCCTGAGCTCCTGGAACCCATTCCCCATGAATTCATGGCATAATAAGGATATAACATAGCACATAGGAGTACCAGTGGACTCATGTTTTTATGTGCTGGAACCTATTTATTCCCCCACGAACTCATGGCATAATAGGTGTACAGCATAGCACACAGGATAACCCAGAGTCCCATGTAACAGTGATACAAGGTGCTGGAACCTATTTCCCATGAATTCAAAAGTCAATCAACACTTTGTCACATTCAACGGCAAGGTGCCTCCCTGAGCTACTGGAACCTTTTCTCTATGAATTCATGGCATGGTACATAAAAATAAAATAGCCTACTGCTACTGTAAAAATGTTTCTTGTTCATTCACTGAAAGTGTGATATTTTTTTCCCCAAAGAAGTATTAAAGCAAATTTTAATGTGTCCTAAAAAAAAAAAAAAAAAAGTTTAAAATGTGGGGCTAGCTAGTTGTGATCAGCTGGATGAAGTATAGATATAAAAAATACATCAGGAGCCAAAAAAAGCACTTAACTTTTTCACTGGTCCCTTTTAGCATTTGCCTTCAAAAAAAAAAAAACAGACCTGATATTGGACAGAATACACTTCTCAGTCAGTTTGGTTTCATGTTGTAGATTGAACAATGCCCATGTGATTGGATTGGATTAGATTAGATTAGATAATGTAAATATATGTACTGAAGATCAGTATGCAATCTAGTTCCATAGTGACATAAGGGACATAATGGTCTGCCTGCAGTCCATTCCCATTTCGAGGGAGACAGAAAAGAGGGGAAATGGCCAAGAAATGCATTGGGAGTGGACAATGCTTTAACTTTTTTCAAGTTGTATATAAATAATTCAGCACTTGGGCGGCGCCTGTGGCTCAGTGAGTAGGGCGCTGGCCCCATATGCCGAAGGTGGCGGGTTCAAACCCAGCCCCGGCCAAACGGCAACAAAAAAATAGCCGGGCGTTGTGGCGGGCGCCTGTAGTCCCAGCTGCTCGGGAGGCTGAGGCAAGAGAATCGCGTAAGCCCAAGAGCTAGAGGATGCTGTGAACCGTGTGATGCCACGGCCCTCTACCCGAGGGCGGTACAGTGAGACTCTGTCTCTACAAAAAAAAAAAAAATAATAATTCAGCACTCGTGGATTAAAGATATTCAGCTGACAGAAAGTAAAAGAAATCCTTTCATTTCAGCCAGTTCCCATCAGTTCACACAAACCATAGAGTCAACACCATTTGACGTGAAAAAGCAGTTTTTGACCCTGGTGGAGAAGAAAGTTCTTTTTCTTTCAAATGTTGAGCTTCCCACCCTTGCAGGCTAGCAACTCACTAGCATTGTGATGTTAAAAGCGGAAACTGGATATTTCATATCCCAGGAAATACTATATTGAAGCGAGTACCATTTGGATTAAGGATACAGAAGCCAGTGATAGGATACAGCTTCTCTATCGTCTCTTATGAAAAATGTTCCCTTCTTTTAGAAATGTATGTCCCAGAACCAACCAATATACCCATTGAGAAGACAAATCATCGTGGAGAGACTGACCTGGAGGTTCCCATGTGGCCCACGCCTAGTGAAAATGACATCCATCTCCCTAGAGGTAAGCACTGACGTCAGTTGAGATATGGTCTACTTTGGTTTTTTTCTAAGTTTTTAAAATGTCTTGAGAGTAACTTCTTAAAGGGCTTGCCAGGAAAGAACCACTTCGCTGAAATACGTTAACACCACACATTAATAAAGAGTCAGCAGGTAATAGTCTTAAATGCTTCCTGCCTGACCCTGCGTGCTCAGAGACTTTGTGTTGATGGATAGAACATGCTCCAGTCATAAGAGCTTGTGTCTGGAATTTCCGAGCCTTCTCTCCAATTGATACAGTGACTAGGCTTTGTAATCAGAGTAATGAATTATTCACTGTCCCTGTGGATTCTGTACTAAGCATTTACACCTTAGGTCACCCTCTATTTCTGGGTATTTTGACTTCGTGAGAGTTTAGTTTATTATGTGTTGATTTTTCTAGTCACCGGGTTTCTTCTGTGCTTTTTTTCCCCCTTGTCCTGTCTTGTCCCTTCAGTTGTGTATAATAAAGATGTCACTTTGTCAGCTGTCAATATTTCCTTCTCTATAAAATCAAATTTCTTGACCAAAATAGAGTGAACTTGCTCTTAGCCGTGACTCAGTACTGTCTCCTGTCTACTCTTAAGCACATTTTCCAAATCACTGCTATACAATTTTTATAATACTTCTTTTGGAAGAAGCAGTATTCATTGCTTGAGAGATTAATTGTCTGTTACTCTAGATAATCTCAGTGTTATGCTTGCACCAAGCCAGATGACCAGAGAGCCAAATTCCTGGACCTCGTGTTTTGGCTCCTGTATCATTGCTCTGACTGAGGTTGCTTTAGCATTATGCTTACATTCACCTAGCCAGCAAACAGTAGTGCCTGCTGTGTGCCAGGCACCGTTCTCCACGCTAGGCTTGGGTCCTAAGCACAGCCGTACTTGCCATAGTTTGCTGAAGACCCAGTGTGTTGCCTAGTGTCCCTGTTATAAAGTCCCTGACTTCCTCATGTGTCAGTAGCAAGAAATTTATGCTTCTCCCATGCAACTGAATTGTTTTAATTTTAAAAGACACTGTGATCTTATTGATACTGTTTCCACTTTTTGTTTTGGCTGCTAGAAAGCTCAAAGCTAATTTCTATGCCTTGGTTTTAACACAGCAGCAGAACTGGAGGGCTGAGTTTTGTAGCTAGACCTCAGTTGCAGCTCCAGCTCCCTTTCACCAAGACTTTTCCTTAATTTACTTTTTAATCTTCTTGTATGACATGTACGTTCTTAAAACCACTTTCTATATCATTTGGAATATAGGAATGTAAAATTCATGCTTTTATTCATTGTGTATTTAAAGATCTGAATTAACCCAAAAACAGTGTTCTTCTTTGGCTTTTTTTCTTGATGTTGATAAATACAGGGTGGACATAAAGTTTGTGTGCAATTTACTATGTTAAATTCTTTTAAACTGCACGTGAACTTGATGTCCACTGTATGTTCCTATGTAGTATTGCTATTTGCAATGGCTGAAATGACTAAGAATGTTCTCTACCTTCTATCCCTTCTCCCCTCCACCCTCTGGAATACACACAGAAACGCATAAATAAAAATCTAAGTTTCAAACCATAGACAGTCTTACATATCACAAAGTCATGTTAATTTGTGAGCTGAGTTTCCAGAACAATTTAAACGTAACTCCTTTTGATTTGATGTGGCCTGTATCTCTGACTAAATTAGTCTTCAGTGCAGTTAGAAAACCTAAGATGATTTATTTGAAACAAAATAAGAGACTTCAGAGTGCCCTGATCAGTGTATGTTTAACCTGATCTTTGCAATATTCATCATAAGAACAGTATTTTAAAAGAACAGAAATATCTTCATTCATAAGAGCATACTTATAAAATACGCAGTATAATTAAGCAAAGGCAAGAAAATGACCAAACAGGCCTAATGAGCTTTCTAACATGTTTTATGAAAAGGAAAGAATTTTGGCTTAGAGCCCAGTGAACCAGGATTTCAACCAAAAGACCAAGCTCCTGATTCTGGTTTGGTTTTTGACCTAATTACTCTCCTATTACACTAGTAAGTGGAAGGATATCCTAGTCTCCTATTTGTCAGTAAGCACAAAGCTAAGCTAACGTTTCTCCTTCAAAATCTTAGAAGGCCATGTACGTTAATAGTGATCAAAATGTGTTTTATAGTCTAAATTTAGCCACTTTTAAAAATCTACCTAAGCATCTTTCTTATTTTCTTGATTAGCTAAAGCCAGGATCATCTCGCCCAATTATTAACATTCTCACTCTGATTTTTTTTTTTTTTTTTACATTCATCCCTAAGCACTCTGCCCTCCACTAAGAGACCTTTGGATCAACATTAGACGTTAATATTTTTATACTGAAAGTACTAAGAAGCAGTAAAACCAAATTGCTGATATCTATTTTCAATATATTGTAACTAAAATAATCCTTAGAAATTCTTATTTTTTTTTTCCCCCTAGATATAGGTCACCTCCAGGTAGATTACAGAGATAACAACAGGCTGCACCCAAGTGAAGATTCTCCACTGGACTCGGTTGCCTTGGTTGTGGTTCCTATAATAATATGCCTCTCTATTATAATAGCATTCCTATTCATCAACCAGAAGAAACAATGGATACCACTGCTTTGCTGGTATCGAACACCAACTAAGGTATTGTCCTGAGAAGGTCATAGTCTCTTGAACAAGGAAACTAGGAAAGCTTCCACGTACTTCCTTAAAATGGCTTAATAGCTTTTATATTAATCAGTGAAATTTTTACTTTGCAATTCATAGCCTCAAATATATGCATCAGGCTGTAGCAACCAAATATATAGTAACTTGCCTAGGGCTAGATTGATCACTGGGTGAATTACCCATTATCCCTAGATTAATGAATCCTGACCTTTCATGGATCCAATTTGCTTGATGTTCTTTTAAGGTTTTCAAATGAACAATACCTCTGGATTGATGCCTAAATCATTTTTTGTTCATATTAGACACTGAAACTTGATCACCTAGAATTTCTCAGTCATCTTATGAACTTAGAATTGGGAGAGAAAATAAATGACAAAAGAGATAATATTCAGGAGAAGAAAGCTGGAAGATAGTATGTGCGGAAGTCCACAGGCCAGGCCAATGCGTCAAATGCAAGCATAAGTGAGAAGGTGGCGATAGATGAGGAAATGGTAGGGAATGACACTAGACGAGGGAGAGGGGCAGATTTCACACCAGGGGGCAAAGAGTATGTATTTGTTTTCGATATAAATACAAAGGGCCTCCAAATCTATTTTAAAGGGAAGAACTATATTAAGGGAAATAAACCATAATTCCATCCAACTCTGATTCTGCCTTTTGCATTTAGTTGGTTTTTATTAATCATACAACCCTAAAATTTAAAAGCAGCCTGAATCCAGTTTACCATATAGACCCTTCTATATAGAATTTCTGTCAGATCCTCTGACTTCCTTTTGAAGTGACCCAGCCACTCTGCTGGGTCAGGATAGAGTGCTGAGAAGACAGAGTTGCACTGTCCAAAGCTGAGGAGAGAGATCCTTCTTGGAAAGCACATGTGATAACTAGGCATAGATGGGCTGGCCCCGTTTTGATGCTATTACGCAGCCTGGGTGATTGGAAAGTGTCCATTTGTTTATAGATCTGCCTACCCAGTAACTTCCTGTCATTCTCCAACCCTATTAAACACTTCAAGCATTTGAAAAGCCCACCTCACCACAGTCTTCTTTCTTTTTTTTTTCAGTTCCTCCATCTCCGTATATGACATAGTTTCTTGACATTTCACCTTTAAATACGGTCTGTCAGTATGCCTCATAAAAATACAGCTGCTGCTAGAATAGGAGGTCATACCCCACACACAGCCTACCAGTGGATTGTGAAACTGTTACCTTACTTGAATTAGGTGCTATATTTCTGTTCATCTGGGATATGTAAAGCAGCTAATTCTTTGTGCTTTTTCCTCTTCTCCTTACATAGCCTTCTTCCTTAAATAATCAGCTGGTGTCTGTGGACTGCAAGAAAGGAACCAGAGTCCAGGTAGACAGTTCCCAGAGAATGCTAAGAATTGCTGAACCAGATGCAAGATTCAGTGGCTTCTACAGCATGCAAAAACAGAACCATCTACAGGCAGACAACTTCTACCAAACAGTGTGAAAAAAGGCAACTTGGATGAGGTTTCAAAAGACAGAAAGTGACTTAAATCTGCTCTTAAAAGTAAACTAGAATCTGTGCACTTGCTTAGCGGATTGTCTTGGATTGTGACTTGATGTACAGCGCTAAGAACTTCCTGGGATGGGCTCTGTCGACAGCAATGTGCAGAACAAGCATTCCCACTTTTCCTCGAGATAACTGACCAAGTGTTTTTTTAGAACCAAAGTTTTTAAAGTTGCTAAGATATATTTGCTTGTAACATAGCTGTAGAGATATCTGGGGGTGGGGACAGTGAGTTTGGTTGGGGAAACGGGTGGGAGGGTGGTGGTGTTGGGAAGAAAAATTGGTCAGCTTGGCTCGGGGAGAAATCTAGTAAAATAAAAGCAGTTCAGTGGTCCAGAGGATATTTTTTTTTCCTGTTACTCTGAAGACTGTACTGGTTGCTGCAAAGCTCAAGCCTAAATGAGTAGGAAACAAAAAAGGCCTTGCGACCCAGCTGCCATAACCACCTTAAAAACTACCACAAGCGCATCAGAACCTTTTGATAGCCATCCCAGGTCTAAAGCCACAAGTTTCTTTTCTATACAGTCACGACTGCAGTAGGCAGTGAGGAAGCAAGAGAAATGTGATAGCGACATTTCTCTAAAGCGGGTTATTAAAGATATATACAGTTATACTTTTTGCTGCTTTTGTTTTCTTACAAGCCAATCAGCCAGTTCCTAGCAGAGTCAGCACACAAACATGATCTAAGTCATTTCTTGATGTGAGCACTGGAGCTTTTCTTAGGTCAGCACGGCGGGAAGGAGGGAGAGGGTGAGGAACCAGGCGTTTCCAGGGGCTGTCCTTCACTGTTTGTCGTTGCTTTGTTCTGTTATATGGTTGTTCGTAGTTTCTGTTGGAGCTCTAGCTTAAGAAGAGACTTTTTTGAAAAAGAGACTTTTTCTTGAAAAAGAACCGTTTGGGGATTTTTTTTCCTTTGTTATATACTGATTCTACAAAATAGAAACTACTTCATTTTAATTGTATATTATTCAAGCACCTTTGTTGAAGCTCAAAAAAAAATTATGCCTCTTTAAACTTTAGCAATTATAGGAATATTTATGTAACTATCTTATGCTTCAGAAAACAAAAGCATTTGTGTGCATGTGTATATAATATATATATGCATATATATTTATACACAAACAATTTGTGTTTTCCTGTTGAATGTATTTTTATGAGATTTTAACCAGAACAAAGGCAGATAAACAGGCATTCCATTATCAGTGCTTTCGATCACTTACCAATTTTTTTAATAGCACAGAATCTCATTCTACTTGCAGTGTGATTAGGAAGGTGTGTGTATGTGTGTGTGCGCGAATGTGTGTGTGTATGTTGTGAGCACGCTCACCCTGAGCAGTCAGCATCGCACCTGCTATGGAAAGGGGTCTTCCTTATTAAAATCTTCTTCCTCATTTGATTTGCTTTCAGTTGGTTTTCAATTCGCTCACTGGCCAGAAACACTGTTGGCAGTTTTCATCTGCATCACTAATCAGCTCCTGGATTTTTTTTTTTTTTTTTTCAAACAACTGTTTGAAACAACTACTGGAATATTGTCCACAATAAGCTGGAAGTATGTTGTAGGTTGCCTCAAATATAACTGACTGTATACTATAGTGTTAACTTTTCAAACAGCTCTTAGCACTTTTATACTAATTACCCATTTGTGCATTGATTTTTCTTTTAAAAATGCTTGTTGTGAAAGACACAGATACCCAGTATTGCTTAATGTGAAAAGAAAATGTGTTCTGTTTTGTAAAGGAACTTTCAAGTATTGTTGTAAATACTTGGACAGAGGTTGCTGAACTTTAAAAAAATTAATTTATTATTATAATGACCTAATTTATTAATCTGAAGATTAACCATTTTTTTTTGTCTTAGAATATCAAAAAGAAAAAGAAAAAGGTGTTCTAGCTGTTTGCATCAATGGAAAAAAAAATGATTTATTATCAAGGGGCAATATTTTTATCTATTTCCAAAATAAATTTGTTAATGATGTTACCAAAATAAATTGACATCAGCCTGATGAGTATAAATTTTGTTGACAATTAATCCATTCCTGGCATAAAAAGTCTTTATCAAAAAAAAAATTGTAAATGCTTGCTTTTTGTTTTTTCAATCATGGCCATATTATGAAAATACTAACAGGATATAGGACAAGGTGTAAATTTTTTTATTATTATTTTAAAGATATGATTTATCCTGAGTGCTGTATCTATTACTCTTTTACTTTTGTTCCTGTTGTGCTCTTGTAAAAGAAAAACATATAATTTCCTGAAGAATAAAATAGATATATGGCACTTGGAGTGCACCGTAGTTCTACAGTTTGTTTTTGCTTTCTTCAAAAAACAAAGAACGGGATTGTTTACAGCTTGGTTCTTGGCAGTAAATAAACACTTGGAGTCAAAAATCACAAAATATAGTTATTGAAAGATTCGGATCAGAAAGACGAACTGTCTTTAAAAGGTTGTCAGTTCTGTGAACCTCCAGCATCACGAAAACACCCTCCCCCTGCAGGGCCTCCCCCACCCTCACCCCCTCTGGGCAAGCTGGTCTTCCCCAAGGATTCCTTGCTGTGAACAGGTGCCCCCTAGAGCACCTTCTTAGGGGAGACAAAAACCTACTTGTATCAATCAGAAATCAGGAACATGCTCCCCATGGCCAAGATGGTTGTGGTGGGAGACCCTGCAGTGGTTTCCTACTAACTGAAGAGTTCACACCAAGCCCAGTCAGGAGAAAGCTAACTACAAGGGGACCTGGAGTTAATGGGGAAAAAATAGGTATATTTTCCTATACCTCAGAAGCACCATCTTCAGAAGGTGTTATAAATAGAACATTAGTGAAGTACTTAAAAAAAACCCACCCCCTAAGGGCATTTTTGCTATATTGCATACACTGTAAAGCTGTATTTCTTCAGTATAAGGTGTGTAAATTCAGATCAAATTACTATTGTGTAAGTGTGCATCGTCACCAATACACAGGGAAGAGGCAACTAAGTTCCACGTAAGACATTTAATAAAACAACTCTACCGTCTCACGTTTCACATACCCCTGGAAAGCAGCTGACGTGCCAAGTGGGCACATAATTTAAACCGAACTCTTGCCTTTGCAGTCCTGGTGTCTCGGCTACCGAGTGGAAGGAGGAATGCCAATGCCAATGTCCCTCCATACTCACGGAGGCTAACGTGGGAATTTGAAAGCCCCCTGATGGCAGGTCCCGTGCAGATTCTTACACACTTGTGTTACACAAGAGCGAGAGTTGCTGTGGCTGTTGGAATGTCACAGCCACAGAAAGGGAGCAGGACTTCTCTTACTCCACGGAGGCTCAGCACAATTTCCAAAGGCCCCTCTCCCCTCCTGAGGAACGAGGGGTAACCAGGGTTTCACCAGCCCACTCACGCTAGTGCTAGACCACGTGGAATAATAGAAAGGACCCGGTTCGGCGTGGCGGAAAAACCAACAAAGACTGCCCAAAATCAGGCTTTCAAAAGCACACGATGCTTTTTTGTTTTAATTTATTGGATGCCACTGACTAGACTGGAACTGGCAGACGTGCTCACGACCAGTGATACATCCATGAGTAGCTGTTTCTAGAATTAGTATTTTGGGGACATACACATGCATGAAGAAAATGAAACAGTGATGGGGCCTGGGCACCTTTGAAAGTACCCTTCCTCCCAGACACACGACACAGAACATTTAAACATGTAACGTTAAATAATAAAAGGTTCTGAAAGTGAATGGCAACTTAACATTGAAAACTTGAACAATGGTTAAGAAAAAAGCAGCGAGCTATAAAATCAGTCCTCTTGGACCATTTCCATGCTGAGTATGAAGCCAAAGTAATGCATAATCTGGTTTTGCTTCTTTAAGAACACCCCAAGTTTGTTAAGTTTCAGTCTCTGTGGACAATACTGGCAGGTAATGTTTATACTGACGATTCTCATAAAAATCAGCACTAGTTCTTGCCGTCACTGAATTTACAGTATAACTCTCCCCATTCTTTCATCTAGCTCCTCAGTGCAGTGTACACGTAGACAGCCATAAGAACTCCAATGGGCATATTGTCAGTTAATGAAAAATACAATACATGCACAATTAATATTATTCCCCCTACTCTGTTAATAGAACAGTTCGTCATTAGTGGCAGGTTGAAAAAACAAAAACCATCTCTAGAATTTGAAATCGTGCCCATATTTCTCCCGGTTCTATCGTATAAAGAATTAGTGAAGTCATGATCTATTAATACTGAATCGCAAACCCAAGTTCAAGTGTGCTGAGTTCCCAATAGCAAGAAGGTGATGGTTGCCGGCTTTCAGAATAATGCTGTCGGAAATCAGTTTGCAGTCCACAGAAGACAACGCTGCTCCTGAGTAATGCTGCTCTGTCTATGTAGGACACAGAACTAGAGGAAGAAAAAGACGGCAATTAGGAAGACATGTTATTTTTTGGACATTTACACAAAGCTTTTACATGAATATAAAAACACCAGTAAGCAATGAGAACTAAATATTAATGCAAGGATCTATAGTTACAGTAGCAGTTCCTTTACAAAAAAAAGGTTTTAACAGGCTATACCCAGAACTTGGTAAGTTCTCGCAAGACACATTTATTAGAATTTCCCAGAAATGAGGCATTTAAAGGCCATGTCTCTGGGGTACCCCTTGGAGACATAAGCCCATGTTAGCTATGTGCCATACGGCCTGTGACACAGCAAACAGACGCCCTGATGGAAGTCAAAGAAGAGTGGGAGTTTTCTGCACAGGCGTTTCTTCCTGTGCGGGATCAGCACGGTGGCTGCCAGGCGTTCCCTACTAGCCTTTGCTACTACCCTTGAAGGCAGTGGTGGCTGCAGGCTGCAGTGGGATAATTAAGCAGGTGTGAGAGAGAGAGAAGCCCCATCAGCCCACCTATTACCTATCCTTTCTCCCTCAGGCCAAAGGAGACCTCTTTTCTACCTTCCTCCACTTCTGACCTTTGCATTAAAACCAAGATGGTATATTTAGGCAGCCACGCCACATTCATCTGGGTTAAAACAATGACAGCCAGCCAAAAAGGAGGGTTCTCCCTTGAGCAATACCCATCTCCCAAACCAAGTGTCCCATGACTAACCCCCAGAAAGAGGAACAGTTAACCAGCTGTAAATTTCCAGGATGGGTAGGAAAGAGCATTTGAAGTGCCCCCGCATCAGCACCCTCCCACTTGCCTGATTACCCCTCCACGTTACCCTTCCGCATCTTTTCAGACTACAGGGTCTCCGCAGTAGTCTGAATTCTACCTTCTTTTCCCCCCAGTCCTCACAATACAAAGCAAAGACAAAACCACAGCACATGCACACAAACAGCTCATCAGAAGCAAAGAGATATGGAGAACACTTAGAGATCTAAAAATAGATCTGCCATTCAATCCTGTAATCCCTCTACTGGGCACATACCCAGAAGACCAAAAATGACATCATAACAAAGATATTTGTATTAGAATATTTATTGCAGCCCTATTCATAATTGCTAAGTCATGGAAAAAGCCCAAGTGCCCATCAATCCATGAATGGATTAATAAATTGTGGTATATGTACACCATGGAATATTATGCAGCCTTAAAAAAAGATGGAGACTTTACCTCTTTCATGTTTACATGGATGGAGCTGGAACATATTCTTCTTAGTAAAGTGTCTCAAGAATGGAAGAAAAAGTACCCAATGTACTCACCCTTATTATGAAACTAATGTAGGACCTTCACATGAAAGCTATAACCCAGTTACAACCTAAGAATAGGGAGAAGGGGGAAAGGGAGTGGAGGGAGGGGGGAGGTAGGTGAAGGGAGGGGGATTAATGGAATTACACCTGCGGTGCATCTTACAAGGGAATATGTGAATCCTAGTAAAAGTGGAATGTAAAGGTCTTAGCAAAATAACTAAGAAAATGCCACGAAGGCTATGTTAACGAGTGTGATGAAAATGTGTCAAACGGTCTATGAACCAAGTGTATGGTGCCCCATTATCATACTAATGTACACAGCTATGATTTAATAAAAATAAATAAATAAATAAAAAAGAAGCAGGCACAGAATAGGAAACTGGGCTTACAGACAGGAGTTAGTAGTTTGAGCATGAGGAGCAGAACTAGCTGGGTGCTGCTTCCCTAAGGCATGCGGTATAGGTGGAATCACAATTACAGGCCTAGGTTTGCAGACTAAAGAATGAAAAATCATTTTCCCCCAGAGCACTCTGTTCCCTGGGTCATAACATCCTTCCAAGCAGTCACATGCTAAAATAGCTAGAGAATGCTTCAGAAGCTCATTCTATCACTGGCCCTCACGGCACTGCCCTAGGGACCCCACCGTAATTAAAATTTAAGACATGTTTGTCTCATTCCTGTTTCTCATTTAGAAGAACAAACCTCAGAACAATCCAGCTTTCATACCAATGCTAGCCCAACACAAAAGCAAACAAAGATGCCAGGTATTAAAAAAAGAAAGAAAAAGAAAATCAGAAATTAATAGGTAGAAAAAGTCCTCCACCAGGAAAATGGCTTATTTAAAAATGATGTCAGTTCAGTCTTTTCTAAGCCAGTGTTGACCTACTAATGACTGGCTCATGCTTTTAAATCCAAGTCAAGCCTCGTACATATGAAACTTATGTGTTATTTACTTTGAGCACCTGTGTACACGACTGTTGAAGCAAAGTCCCATCTGAGATATCTGACATCTCAGAAATCCTCGTTTTCCTCTGCTCAGCTAACTGACAGGAAAAGAGAGAACCCAGACAAAAATGCTACCAGAAGAGGGTTGTTCTCCAATGTGATCAAAAACTACAAGATGCACTTTGTGATCCTTTGAAAATCTGTTACCTGAATAACTGCCACTTTTAAAAAATAATTTCACTGGGAAGTATTAATTTTGCCTATAATTAAGTTCTTCAGACACATCTTTATCATCCAAAGTTTGTTCTTTCCTCAGAAAGGTAAGTGTTGATAACGTCGTCACTTCTCTTCTTTTGCCTCATCAATATTCCCATCCCGTGTGATCTGGCTCCTTGATCTTGCTCCTAAGATTCATGGATGATTCTTCATCTTCCTGGGTTGATGAAAGTCCCTTCTCTGGATCTGCCCCTTCCCTCTCCCTGTCTACTAGGCCAATCCCTTTTATAGTCCCTTTGGTGCTGTTCACAGATCTGACTATTCCTTCCTTCCTCTGTCCTAATCATCTGGCCTTCTTGCTTTTCCACTGTCCCCAAGATAACAGAGGCCATCCTTCTCCCATCTTCCAGTGTCCATGTGCCAACACCTGATCGCCACACATACTTGTGGCAATATCCTACTAATTTCCCTCTACTGCCTTCCTCAAGGTTTATGACTTGGCTGAAAAATTTATTTCTAGCCCAAGACCTTAAATAAAAGTTAAGTTTTATATAACCATAATTTATAGTGGTGGTGGTAAAAGTCCTCACTTTGCACAAAAAGGTTAACAAAAGTTATGCATTTGGAAGTTACTTTTTTAGTCTCTGAGTAAGACGATGCATTTACTGACTAATCAAAACCTCCCAGTCATCGCACATACTCCATTATAAAACTCACCTTTCAGTATATAATCAGTTAATAAGCTCGGAACTTTTTCACTGTCCTCTTTCATGGCACGAAGAACTACAAAATAAAGGAGAAAAGGGAAAAAGGCAACAACTGAAAAGTCCGATCCAAAATAAAACTTAATTTCAATCACACTGGTAGCCCTGATCTTAATTACTTACATAACTGGTTCATGCAAATTACATATTATTATCGTGATAACGGAACAAAATAGTAAAGGCTCAAAAATTTACCTTAGTTGAATAATTCCTTATTTCGGTAAGAATATCCCACTTATCTGTGAGTTATTTCTCTGATTTAAAATTTCCAAATAGTAGAGGCGGGAAAGAAGAATCAGGTTGTTTACAGAGAGCTTCCTACTCCACCCTGGGAAGTGTGTTACTGAGAGGTGCACTTTCAGGAAGTCTACGGAATGGGAGGACCTCAGTGCTCCAGATGTAGCAAATTAGGAAACTCTCATATATGTGGACAGACAGCTATATTCTCCAAGGAGCATCTCCGTTGGACTTCTAGGAAACTTTAAAAAAAAAAACCAAAATGAAGAACAGACTTCCATAAAGCAGCACCCGGCATGGCCAGGCCGTCTGTTCCTTCTGCACTGTGGAGGAGCCAGGGTGAATCAGAGTCCCCCTCCAGGCAATCTTTGCAAATTCTACCTTCTAAGTAAAGACTACATAGAAAGAACAACCACTTACCAATGTCTTCTATTTTACTGATTAAAAATCTATGCCATCTAGGCAGAGATAAACTCACAAATACTCTCCTGCAGTAGTTCCCCCTTCCTAATGCCACGGCCCTTTAATACAGTTCCTGTGGGTCGCGACCCACAGGTTGACAACCGCTGCTCTACTACAACAGTGACTGCCAGTTCAAATTTTTCTCCAGCACATTGTGATAAAAACACCTCACAGTTTTTCTCAACATATGACAAAGCAACACGTATAACTGTCAAGGAGCCTTCCCGGGTTTACACTCCGACTCTGCCACTTCCTAATCGTATGACCTTGAGCAAGTTACCTAACCACTCTCGCACCAACTTCCTCATCTGTAAAACAAGAATGAAAATTAAGATCTGGGCCAGGCGCAGTGGCTCACACCTCCAATCCTAGCACTCTGGGAGGCCCATGCCGGTGGACTGCTTGAGTTCAGGAGTTCAAGTCCAGCCTGAGCAAGAGTGAGACCCTGTCTCTTAAAAATAGCCAGGCATTGTGGTGGGTGCCTGTGGTCCCACGTAACCAGGAGGCTGAGGCAAGAGGATCACTTTAGCCTAAGAGTTAAGGTTGCTGTGAGCTGTGACATCACCGCACTCTACCGAGGGTGACAAAGTTTAGACTCTGTCTCAAAAAGAAAAAAAAAAAAAAATAGAAGAAGAAGAAAAGAAGATTAAGATCTCTCTCAAAAGCCTATGAAGATTAAGTTATTAATGCAGATACAAAGGTCTTCCGAGGTACCTGGCCCACAGTACATGCTATGCAAGTATTACCAGAACTAATAGTACTGATAGTGTGAAAATTCTTTTTACTGTTACTATTGAGATTGTGATCTCTTGCTAATAACTCTTATGAAGAATATTACATATCCATAAACACTGTGACTATCTCCACAGGACTCTCCTTTTGGGACAAAAAAAAAAAAAGGAATCTTTGGACTCAACAATGTCTATGAAGACATCTTTGATGTTGGAATTACAATGACTTGCGTTTGACCAAGTAAGTGTTAGTCCTTGATCTGAGACGTGGAGGCCTGCCAGTATTCCTGGCTTATGAGCAATATGCAAGCTTGCTTCTTGAGAGGGCTTACTTACTATTGTTCTGTATTTCTGCTTCCAATCATGTTTTAGAATTTTTTTTAAACTTCTATATAAAATCACATAGCAAAAGCCAGCATCCTTAAAAGCACAACTGCCTGAACATTAAGAGATCCAGCCCTGTCATTAACCATTCCCCTGTGTGATCATGGACACTCATAACTTCGTGAGTTCTTCCTGAAAATTAGAGGGCTGGCCACCCAATTAATCTCTTGATTCTTTATTTCAGACTGGCTGGCATCACCTGATTTATCCATATTTAAATATAAAATGTTTTTTAAGTACTGTTGTTCATCAAAGGAAAGAAAGCAAGCCCAGATTAGCAGGCAGAGAGCCAGTAAATAAGACACTTGCTTCTGCCCTCAAGCTTCCCCTACCCATTCCTGCATGTCCTGAATTTCCAGAATAAATATCATCATCAACATCCATCCATTGATATTCTTTAACTCAGTTCCCTCCTAATTAGCAAATATTGTAAGTACTTACAATTAGAAAGAACCCAATAGATCAGTAAATTCAACCTCTCCATTTTAAGGGCAAGGAAAACAAGGCTGATTAATAGTAATTTGTCCCAAATCACATGTACATTAACTTACTTACTATGATGTAAATACAACAAATATTGTTTATCCTAGTTTTTCAATGTCAACAAAGGAAGATAAGTATCTTCCAAGGACATCCCTGAAAATAACAGGGATGGAACCAGAATCTGGGGCCCATTCATAGCTACCACTGGAGATACTCAACATAAAGTATGTTTAAATCTAACGGATTACTTTAAAACGCAAGCCTCTTGGGAAAGTGGAATATTTGTGTATGCTTTGTTCACTAATGTATTCCAAGTATCCAGACCATGGCCTGGAACCAAATATTTGCTTAATAAATTCATGTTCTTAAAACAGTACCATCAATTTATATTCTACCTATAAGTACCACCTTGGATTCTACATTCGTAAGAAATGACAGTGTTCACCATCATTGGTCCATCTCAGTTACTGACAAGCACAGATATGTAAGACCCATAAAGCATTTTATTTACTGATAAATGGACATAGTCTTAAACATACAAGAAATGATAAGAGATTCAAGTGACATTACTCCCAAAACTTTAGCTCATAAATATTTCAAAAGGTAAGAAAAACAAACAAAAAAATACAAATCGGCACAAGAGTAAGTGTTGTGTTGATGTCATAGTCATTTCTGATTTCATTCTTTTAAGTATAAATGACAACATCCATTATTTAGTATCCTAAATTGATGAAACAGAATAAGAACAACAAAAATCAACGACTAAAATCAGGTGTTTAAGAATCAGTAAAAGTAAATCAAGCAACAGTTTGTTTGTCTTTGCTCACTTTTTGTTAATATTTGAAGATCTTCAACAGATGGTGGTCCGTTTTTTTTCTCATAAGGAATGACTGTTGTCAAATACTGCCAAGTTAAAAAAAAAAAAAAGGTGTCATTTAAATCCGAATTACCTTACCTGCAAAAAATGCAAAAAATCTGATACAGTTACTAGACAGTCTAGTTTATGAGACAAAATCTGAGCTACTTTAGTAATAAAAACACAGGTATGGGGGAAAAGGTATCTTAATATTGCATTTGGAGTTCATTTTTTTTGCCCACCTCTATCTGTTTCATATAAACCTAGTGCCCACGCAAATAATCATTTTTTGTATTTCAATTATTAAAAGTTTCAGGACTAATTCTGTAGTCAATTTGTCCATTTTTAAAGTGAGGTCTTATCTAACATATACTTTGCATATTTTTAAACACATTTTAAAAATAGTAATTCAACCTAAAAGCAATTTTAACAGTTCTGCACAACAAAATACTTTCCAACAGCCAAATATTTCTGTTGCAGACGACTTGTATTCCAAATGAACAAAATGGGCAACATAAATAACATGATGACTTTAAAAAACACATACCAGCTTCTTCTAGAAGCTAACAAAGACAAATTTACTCAATTTTACAAATGTATTATTACTATTATTTTAAATTATTGTGTAAGTAGTTATAAGTGTTTTTAGGTACTTAAAGGAGAAAAGAAAAGTGAAAGTAGAGATTGGCCTAAGGGGAAATTAATAATGAAAAGTGATATCTGAAATTGAGCCAAACTGCCTACCTCTCTATCTTACAAGCTCACAAGTAACAGGGTTGTAACTACATCCCATGAATCATAACCTATAAATGATAGCCCCAACTCTCCTATTCTGACCACCCCACCAAAAAATATATAGTTCAGTGTATTTTGCATATGCTCATACAGAAAACTATCTATTTACTTGGAATCTCTTCAGCCCCAACAATGATTTAGTCCCATGCCCTAAATTCAGCCCTATTGCTAATCCTCACTGAATGATCTTATCTTACCCATCACTGAAAAACGCTGCTTAACAGTAAATGGACCGACCCCTAAGTCCAGAAAAGTAGTGAAACTGAACAGTTCAATCTTGAAGAAACCTAGGGTCCCACGGTCTTTTTGGTGTTGACTGCTCCAAGGTGATACCCAACTGTATAACCACATAAGTTTCTTGGTAAAGAACACAAACACACACACACACACACACACACACACAAACAAACACACACACACACAAAAAAAAAAGAAAGCCAGAAATAACCCCTCCTCGGGCTTCACAAATACCACGTTGGGCAGCCTGGGGAAGCATCGGGAAGCTGCCCCTTGATGTGTGGGCCACCTGGCTGTGCTTTCAGGCCTCCCTGCCCTGCTCCCATGTGTCAGGTCAGCTTAGAAGTCTTATGGTTTGAGAGAGGTGAGAGGCAGTAGAATAAAAACAAAAATTCAACCACCTCTTCACGCAGAGTCTCTTTAGAAGCTGCCAATGCCAGTGTGAACCTCCTCTCTTTAATATGGGTTATTTCCCTCCCTGAGAAATACATAACTACCTTCAGTAAAACCTCTAGGCAATGGACCTAGGCACTCTTTTGATAAACTACCCACCTACAAGCTATATTCTGTATACCATCTTAATCTTCACTTAAGAGCTAACTTACAGCATTTTCTTTTATAAAATGGAAATTTCAAATGGTGAAAGGTTATTTTAAGTAACCTCATTAAGGTAAATGTGTTTCCCATGTTCATGATACTCCTTAAATCATTATGCAAAAATGTAAATAAATAGCTGGGCCTGGTGAGAGGGGCCTGTAGTCCCAGCTACTTGGGAGGCACAGGCAAGAGAATCACTTGAACCCAAGAGTTTGAGGTTGCTGTGAGCTGTGACTCCACTCTACTGAGAGAGACATAGTGAGAAAAAAAAAAATTAAAAGTAAATTGCTATGTGAATATACAGTCAAATGTGTAGCAATTTGCTACAGTACATCTCAAGCTTCATTTGGCAGACAACTTAATACACTAACAGTAACATCTCAATACAATAACAAGGCAGCTTCATTTGGCAGACAACTGATTTGGCTGCCTATATACTACACCTTAAAAACACATGAATTTCATTTAAAGGCAGTAAGATATACTTCACATATATTTTAACCTAGAATTCTAGTCTCAAACATACCAACATCTAGACTCCCTCCCCTAAAAATGAGATCTTATTTCTTAGACTTTTAGAATTAGAGTAGCATATTCTAGGTTAGTTATTTTCACAGGGTTTCTACACATGCAATGCATTGTGTCAATATGTTAATATCTATTCGTTTAAAGGTTAAAGTGAGACACAGAGCTCTAAAATGCATTTAGTCTATTGTCCAATTCGAAAAATGCTTTTTCCCAAAGGGAAAGTCTATTCATTATCACAACTATAAATAGAATGCACTTTGATTTCTCTCTTTTAAGCCATGGTCTTAGTGAATCAGTAAAACTGCCAACTATCAGGATCGTCACTTACACAGAAAATGAAAAAGCAGACAACGAGGAAAATAAGGATAACCGAGCACCTGTTTCTCTCCACCTGAATTTCCGAAGGTGTGGCGGAGGCCATTCTGAATGACATTTGAGATCCCTTCCATGCTGAAGCGCTACAAGGCAGCAATATACACCCGGAAGAAAAGGACAGAGAAAGAAGTTCAGAGACTATTAGTAAGAATGCAACATGATAATGTGTGTGCCCAAGAGGCAAGCAGTTAGAAAACGCCACTACTCGTCTAGATAAAGCAGACAAAATCATGCTATTTTTACAACATTTTTGCTTCCATTTCTTTGCAAGTCAAATGTAAAAGCAACTCCTTTTCTGCTACTATATTCCTGAAGACTTTCCTTGACATAGCTGATAAATTTATTCCAATGTAAATATTATAAGCTGTCCACATACTTGTTTTATACAAAATTTACTAAGTCATTTTTAATACACCTTTTGATATTATTTACTTATATTTTATCAAAAGTCTGAAAACTTAATATGAACAGCATGCCTATTTTCAGCCTACGTGTATATATTTCTACCATCAGTGTGGAGAACATTAACATAACATTTAGCAAATGAAAATGCTTTTACTTGGAGAGCAGATCATTGCTTGTTCCCACTCAGTCTTCAGGCCACCTGCCATCGCTTTAGTGCAGAAAATGTGAACTGGGAGATGGCACATGCTTCCTGGAGAGCAGAGTGAATCCCATTTGCCAGCGGGGCCCCCCAAAACTTCTACAAAGACTTCCACTCCGTTTCTAGGAAACAATTCCACCTTCTTTCTCCCAGCAACCTCCAAGACTTCCTAGAACTCTTTGTACTGAAAAGGGGATATTTTTTTTTCCAAAACTACTTATCTTGATTTGTAACCAGTCTACAATGTCATCAGGCACCATGAAAAGAGACCAGCGGCACCTCTGTGGTGACAGAGTCAAAGGAGGTAGGTGGATTCTTGCAGCATGACTAATTGAGGGGAAAGGCATCGTGAAAAGGAAGTGAAGGCCTGATTCACGCCCTGGTTCCTTTCCCTGGGATTTTATAGGGGTAAGTTGAATCAGTAAACACGTTTGAGAAGTCAACATAAAGAATATTTAATGAGGCCCCAAGGAGTAGAAGAAAGGAAACCAAGGCAATGGTCTCTGTCCTCAAGAAATGTATAGTTTAGTCCAATGGTTCTCAAAGTATGGTCCCCCCAGGAGGTCCCTGAAATCTTCTTTGAGGTCCATGATGGCAAAATGAATTTCTTAATACTACCTAGATGCAATCTGTCTTTTTTACTCTTGTTCTTTCATGGCTTACAGTGAAATATTCCAAATGACAGACTGAGAACAGAAGCAGATTTGTGAATCCAGTTGTCTTCAATTAAGCCAGATATTAATGAGATTAGCAAAAATGCACAGCAATGGCATGCGTCTCACTAAAACTGCTATTTATATAAGGATTAATGAATCTGCTATTGGAATTTTTAATGAATTGATGTTTTTACATGTTATCAGTTTTTACTTCTAATACAGTATGTATTTGTCAATATAACCTATATAAACTAAAGCTTTTTAAGAGTCCTCAGTAATTTTTCCCCTCAGTATTTTTCCCTTCAATAAATTTTAAGAGTGTTAAAGAAGTCTTCACCACAAAAAGCTAAGAAACACCAAAAGATTTAATCCTAACTATGTGTTTCTATATCAGTCCCATAAATCAATGGTATTACTGAAAATCTGAGTACCAACTCTGACCATCTTGTGGGAACTTGCTCATACAACTATGCCTCTCCCCCTAAATCCTCTGTCTTACATACCCCGGCCTTCCCGCATCTGCAGGGCAGTTTTGTTTCAGCAAGAATCAAATGTCTGCTCAAGAAACTTCATTGGCCACACGGCTGACAGCGTAACTATTACCTCTGATGAAGGAGACTAGTTTTAAAAGAAAAACCTACAAATAACTATTTTTGTAGATTTTTCACATGCTATCATAATTTGTTCACATTTTTTAAACAGATTATTACGCTCACACCTGTAATTCCAGCACTTTGAGAGGCCAAAGTGGTAGGACTGCGTGAGGCCAGGAGTTTGAGACCACCCTAGGCAACACGGCAAAACCCATCTCTACAAAAAATAAGCCCAAGTGCCCAGAGATCCATGAATGGATTAATAAATTGTAGTATATGTACACCATGGAATATTATGCAGCCTTAAGGAAACATGGAGACTTTACCTCTTTCATGTTTACATGGATGGAGCTGGAACATATTCTTCTTAGTAAAGTATCTCAAGAATGGAAGAAAAAGTATCCAATGTACTCAGCCCTACTATGAAACTAATGTATGGCTTTCACATGAAAGCTATAACCCATAAGAATACGGGGAAGGGGGAGTGGGAGGGGAAGGAGGGGAAGGTGGGCGGAGGGAGGGTGATTGGTGGGATTATACCCACGGTGCATCTTACAAGGATACATGTGAAACTTAGTAAATGTAGAATATAAATGTCTTAACACAATAACTAAGAAAATGCCAGGAAGGCTATGTTAACCAGTGTGATGAAAATGTGTCAAATGGTCTATAAAACCAGTGTGTGGTGCCCCATGATGATTGCATTAATGTGCACAGCTATGATTTAATAATAAAAATAATAATAAATAAAACATCTTAAAAAAAATAGAAAAATTGGCTGGCCACGGTGGTATGCGCCTATAGTCCCAGATACTCAGGAGACTAAGGTGGGAAGACTGCTTGAGCCCAGGAGTTCGAGGTGCACCTGCACTACAGTCTGGGCAACAGAGCAAGACTCTGTCTCTAAAAAAGTAAACAAGGCCCCACCATGTCCTGACCATTCGCTGGCCGGCAGGTGGACAGGGCAGCAACGCAGCAGCCTGTAAGGGTCTGCTGCCACTTGTTCCATTGGAAAACTATGGAACAAGAAAGTCAGAACCATGGGGGAAAAAGGAACAGACTGAAGGATACATCTGAGAACATTCGTCCACCAAATGCTCCAGCTGCTGTCAACTCCCACCTCCCCAGAAATCACAGTCAAAAATGTCTCCCTTCCCTGCATTTTCAGTCTCCCTCTCTACTAACTGCTTCCCAATAGCAACTCTAAATTCTCAAACTCTCAACCTGCTCCTTTCCCCCAGAGTTTCGGGAAACAGCTCTTCCCAACATCACTGACGCTGAAGTCCACAGCCACCCTGAGACCTCTGAGACACCCAGGAATCCTTCCTCCCTGAAGCCTGCCCAGATTCTCCTGGCCCCTCTGGATGCCTCTTCCAGGAGCTGCCACTGTCGGTCCTTAATCTATTATGAGTCAGTCCGTGGTCAGCAGGACTCTCCTCTTTCTTTACTCACCTCCTAGATACTGGTGTTCCCCATGATTCTGTCGCTACTTTCTTCCTCACCCATACTGTCTGGACATTACCACTCACTCCTTTCAACTTCTGCCTCCATAAATTGGTAGCTCCACTGAGACCAGCAGAGTGCTTAGAACAGAGACAGGCACACAGCAAGGCTCAGTAAGGGTTAGCACTCTTGACTGATTTCCCTCCTAAGCTTCAGACGTAGGTTCAATGGCCCCCTGAACATCTGCACTATGTTCGTTTGGTCCACACCTGTTGGCTGTGTAATGGTTTAGTGGACATATCCATGTCACTAGCTATATCTGATGTCTCTACTTCCAAAACTCATCACATCCAATACTGAATTCAACCTCCTTTTCCCCACTAAAAGCAAACCAAAACAAAAAGACCCTGGTCTTCCTTCAGCATTCTGTTCTCCTCTCTCCTTCATGTATTCTTTCAAACAACATCTTGAGGCAGGTACTATTCCAGGTATCAGAGATTCAAACATTGGCTGAGGCCCCTCTTGCCACCCAGACCTTACGTCCCACCATCAACAAGCACACAAATGAGCCAGCTAACTGCAGAGAGCGTGGCCCAGACGGTAGTGCCCACAGGGCAATTAAAAACCGGATGCCTAGTCTACACTGGAGGTCAGAGACAAGCCCTCTAAGGAGGCGACATCTAAGCTAAAGTGTGAATTACTAACCCTTCCCAGATGAGCCACAAAGGGCAACAAACAAAAGAGATCTTCTCAGAGAACAAAACCAAAAGCAGCCACAGTGGCCACCGGGGCGTTAACTCCACAGCAGGTGCATGGGAGCCCGGGAGTTCTCCCCCAGCAGAATGGGACACGGGAGCTCCAGAGCGTGTCCATTCCCCTTTAGTGAGAAGTTCTTCTTGCAGCAACACTGTTTCCTCTCCCCTTTGTGTGCCAGAGATATTGCCAATGGCTGGCTTCACTTCTGACCCACAGGGGCTACATCCAGAGCCCATGGAAAGGACAGATGTCACCCGCAAATGCTGGGCTTGAGGCTAGATGCAGTGACTGCCCACAAGTTAGTAATCAATGACTCAAACCTAACACCTACTTCCCTAGTGCCCCAACCAACTGATTCAACCTCTAAATATCCATCTCTTCTGTCACTTCCTTGGGTCAAGTATCACATCAATGACTGCAAGATAGGTGTTTTTTTTTTAGAAGGCAAATTAAAATATACATATATATATACATACATATACACACACACACACACACACACATACACACACAAAATTAAAAAAACTAGTTTAGGACTAGAGGCTCACTAGAGGCTATAAGTGCTCCAGAATGGCAGAACTACACAGCCAGGTGATACATTCAGAGCTGTCTATTCCAGTGGCTTCTGTTGAGGGGAGAGACCGAGTCCTACTCATCCCTTCCTCATCCCAGCACCTTGCTCAGTGCCTGGGCCACCTCAGGCATTTGTGAATTATCTGCTAAACTGAAGTGGTGACACTCCTAACTCTAGAGCCCAAGGTCTTACAGCCTGTGATCTTTTCACTCTATCGTGAGGTCTCTTGACTTCTTACAAGAAAGAAGGGCGGGGGGGGGGGCAGTAAAAGGTAAAAATAATCTGGGCACAAACAGGAAGCCTCGCTGGGCCAGAGGGAGGATTTTCTGTGTGATTAAATTTTACAAGTAGGAAGACAGAGACAGGAACACACTCAAGGGGGGGGGGGGGAAGCATTTATTTTTTGAACACTTATCAAGGTGAAAGTGCCACAGACGTGTCAAAGCACTGACAGAACCAAGTCTCGGCGTTATGAAAGCTGAATGAGACAAAAGACATTAAAGATTTGTTACAATTTAAAGAAACAACTGCCCTACCCTCCGGTTCAATCCTCCATACCATTTCCAAATGTGGAGTAAAGGATCCAAATGCTCAAAAGGAAGAGCTGGGGAAGATTCTGAGTCTAAAGTTATTCTGTAATGGAACAATCCATTTCCCCGCCACATCTTTAGGAAGAATGGTGCTGTAAAATGCCCCTCTCAGAATGGAATTTTTGATAGGAGCCCATTTATGGGCAGGAAAATGATTAGGCATCACAGCACTTACTTTATTGTCCCCCTCACTGCTGACAAATGCCAAAGCAGTGTGTGTGGCAGGACGAGCAAAGCGTTTCCTCAATGTGGGGCTTCAACAACACTGTCATGCTGAGAGTATTCACAACTGCCTCCCGATCATTTCCTTCCCTGGCGTGACTACACACTAGAAGTCCCCAAATCAGTCATGCTCTGGAATCTTTTCTCAAACAAAAGCAGAACTGATGAAGCATAAACAAGATATAGAGCATTTTTAAAAATCCATTAAAATCCAAAAGACAAAGAAATGGGCCAAGATCTCCAAGTCCACACGTGACACACCTGCATAGCTCAAAAGGGAAAATTCAAGACACAGTTCGCTGCACCCACTTCTACACAACTCTGCACATCTTCACCGCAGCGTGTGCAGGTTCTGAGTGAAGGCCTCTCTGGGGAGCTTTTGTTTACCCATTTATGAAATGTCCATAATAACCCTACTTCACAGGGTTACTGTCAGGATTAAATGAAATAATCCACAGGAAGGACTTAGTAAACACTTCGCAAATATCCATATTCAGATGGTCTTGGCTACAGCCCTTTAACAGGGCTAGAGTAATATTTTAGACACAACTTCTAAAGAGAAACAACCATACCTTTTCTCCTAAACAGCAACAACAGTTTTTCCAAGTTCCCCTAATATAAGTAAAATTGCAACTGAGAAATAATAAATTTCTGGATTGCAGTCCCTAGCTTAAAGAACTGAAAACAACATTAAAAAAAGAGACAACACTGTCTATGACTAAATATAGAAATCGGCTGAAAACCTTAAACAGAAAGCAAGTAACACTTTAAGGTAAGTCAAGGTCTTTCTGAACAATAAAAAGAAAAGAGCTAAAAATACCAAGCAACATAAAAAGCAACAAGAATCAGATACAGTGCGGTAACGTGTTCATTCTCTCCTGGAATCCTCCACGCCCCAACTCTGTCCAGGCACAGCACCTTCCCCAACTGCACCGACTCCACAGAGAGGCTCCAAGATGGGGGAAAGCAAGACCAACCAGGGGCCCAGGAAATTCATACTATTCCTGCCACCAGACCTTCCTCCCAGCTCCATCTGACACCAACTAGCACAGATCTCTAACTGGCCAGGAAATTGTGGCGGGCGCCTGTAGTCCCAGCTGCTTGGGAGGCTGAGGCAAGGGAATCGCTTAAGCCCAGGAGTTGGAGGTTGCTGTGAGCTGTGTGAGGCCAGAGCACTCTACCGAGGGCCATAAAGTGAGACTCTGTCTCTACAAAAAAAAAAAAAAAAAAAAAATCTCAGTATCTTCCAAACCACAGTAGAGTCCACAAAATAATAAAACAAAATAATTCAATATCAAAGTTCGATGTCAGAAAAAGGTTAGAAAAAGCAATCAAGGAATGCTTTTCATCTATTTCTGACTCTTTAATCTACTTTTACATCATTAATGTTTTTTATACTTAGAAGTTCAGAAGAGAGTGAAGTTAAAATATAATTATTGTCCTTTATAAATCACATCATTTTTAGCAGTTTGAAGGACATGATTTTCAGGCACTAATTTATAGAACAGTAGCTTTAATTTTAATAAATTAAAATTCTTAAAATGATCAAAACCAAAAAAATAGGAGGAAAACACAAAATGAAATGCAATACTCAAGTGTGAAAAAATAACAAAGTGAAAATATTCAAAATATTTAAAATAACAGATATCACTTAAGATGTAAAGGTAGTATCTTATTTAATACTTCTTTAAATCAAATAATTTTAATGTGAATTATAAGGCAGTTACAAAAGCAAATGCTACCAAAACATAACTAAAAAAAAATAGATCTAAATAAATTAGAAAACAGAAATTATACCGAAGCAGATAAATACCTGAAAATCTTATGAATATTACACTCATATAAGTTCACTCACTCTCATAACAGAAAGATAATGATACAAAGATTTTCAAAGTTAGGGAACAAGTGGAATAACATCAGATAATTTAGTTTTTTTCAAATTTGAAGATCTTTTAAAATACTTATATAATTTAATGTTAATATGGAGGCTTAATTAATTAATGCTAAATACTTCCAAAGCCACTAAAACTAGAGTGAAATAATAAATCTTGGCAATTTCATAAACTCTTTCCTGGTTCTATGGATACCCTTAACTAGGCACAGTTATGCCTCCCGTGACAACAGGGACACATTAGGCAATTCTGTCATGATGTGACCCACACACACGGGCGGTGTAGCCCACCGCACGCTGAGCTCTATCACACAGTCTCCTGCTCCTCGGCTACAACTCTGCACAGCATGCTGCTGCCATACTGAACACTGCAGGCAACTGTAACACAATCATAAGTACATGTGTATCTAAACATGAAAAAGATACATAATAAAAATACAGTATTGGGCGGCACCTGTGGCTCAGTGGGTAGGGTGCCGGCCCCATATACCAAGGGTGGTGGGTTCAAACCCAGCCCCGGCCAAACTGAAACCAAAAAAAAAAAATAGCCGGGCGTTGTGGCCAGGAGCTTGTGGTCCAGCTACTCGGGAGGCTAAGCCCAGGAGTTAAAGGTTGCTGTGAGCTATGTGACACCATGGCACTCTACCGAGGGCGATAAGGTGAGATTCTGTCTTTACCAAAAAAAAAAAAAAAAATACAGTATTATAATCTTACAAAACCACAGTCTTATTACATAGTCTGACAATGGCCAATTTGTCACTATGCAGAGCAAATCCTGGCTCTACCTAGCCTCCAGGCCTCAGACACACACAGCACCGAGTCTGTTGTTAGGCAGGGAGCCTGGAGCAAGTGACTTGCAGAGGGACTGGCCAATCTGTGGGTGAGACTCAGGCTGCTGCTATGGTGCCCTGAGGAAAGAAACTCAACACAACCTTAGGATAAATCATGGCAACATTTTAAACATAAACTTAAGACATATATAGTGATCTTTTTATCTACACAAACTCACCTAAATATAGTTCACATCTTTTTTTTCTAATTTTTAATTTTACTAAATCCAAGAGATCGGCAGACTTTTTCTATAAAGAACCAGATAATAATGATTTTCTTGAACTCAACTTTGTCCTTACGGCACCACAGCATAAAGACGATATGTGAATGTCTGACCAGGGCTGCACTCCATAAAACTTGATTTATAAAACATAAAGGGTCAATTTAGCACTTGGGTAGTAGTCTGCCTCGCCAATCCCTGGTCTAAATCATCTTAGCAAACGTGCTATTTAAAAATTCCAAATTTAAAAGAAGGGGGAAATGGGAGGTCCAAGTTTTTTAAACAGAAACCCCAAATTTAAGGAGATGTGTCAAAAGAGTTCCTTCTAGGCTTAGATCTAGGACAAAACAGAGTAACTTCAAGATGGTCTAATAGTAGCTATCTAAATAAAAATAAATTGTCCTCTTACCTTAAAGTCAGCTTTGGTTAAGATTAAATGAAAAGCTATTACTGGGGCATTTTTGCATGTAAAAGAGGAAACAAAAATAGATTGGCTATTAGTCATAAGCTAAGTGAATCACAAAAATAGGGTGATGCATCTGTGAAAGAAAATCCAGTATATACAAGAAAGAGTATCCATCATCTAATCCCCACCTCTCCCTCATCTTTAAGCAATTATCTTCCCAACTCTTAAACGCAATAAATTAGGTTATTATGAATCTTTTTACAACAAAGTTTCTTGTTTTCTCGAGTACCCATTAGTCACTGTGCTAATATCCCAAAAGTTTTCAGGATAAACTTTTTCAGGATAGACTTAAAGCAGTTACGCGTTTCTGATGGTGGTTAGTGTGACAGACTAGAAATTCTCTTTGAAAGTTCAATGTGATTACAGCAAACAGAAGAGATTACAGATCCCTTTCTTCTCAGCTGTAGACAGAGTAAGTGACCTTACACGTGACATTTAATTAAAAGATATTACTGGATGCTCAAAGAGTAAGTATCCATTTTCATTCACACAAGTTCACTAAGGCAGGATGCTAAGCAGGTAATAATCTTTTTACAACTTTAGACAACTCCTGAATTAAAATCACAACCTGTTCTACATCTACTTATTCTCGTAATCACGAGAGCTGCCCCTGAAATTCAATAACCTATGAATATCTTTGATGTAAACAGAAGCCCAGTCAAAAAACAAAACAAAAAATCCCCAATAGAACAATAATAATAAATCAAATACCACAAATCCAAATCCTCTGAGATTCAACCTCCTTTAGAGTGAGGTTTCAGTTCAACAAACATACATTAAGTGATATGCAAAAACCAGAAATCAGGTTTGGTGATGGGGAAACGACGTGAACAAGTCTTAAAGGAGACTGCACCCTGCCAGAGCCAACAGTTACAAGACAGTGTGTTACTGTGATATCACAAGGATGTGCTCCCTCATAATATGAAAAGCATCTCAAATATGACATAATAGGCAACTCATGAAAGAATACAAATGGTCAAAAGATCAAACCACTGTTTGCCTATCCATCCAATCAGCATATGTTAAACGGCCAATAATAATGGAAGATGTAGGGAAATGATCATTCTTATGCTGTTACTGGGTTACATTTCTGTACAATGATTTGAAGAGCAGATCATTCAAAACACTTTAAAACTGTATATTGCTTGACCTGGAAATTCTACTGGTTTCAGTGAGTGGGAAGACTGTAGTTTCAGAACACAAAGAAAGATATAAGAAAAAATTTTGATTTTAGGTAAATGGTAACTTTGGTTTGATAATATATATTTCAGATTCCAACAAGATATCCAAAGGGAAATGTAGTAGGCAGCTGGGCATGCTATAACTAGCATTTCTCAGGGTGTTTGATAGTCTTACATATACTATTTTATTGAATCCCTCCAAAACACAAAGGCATCTGTATCTAGTGGCAAGAAAAGGATTCAAACACAGCTCTTAACCCACAGCTCTTAATCCACATGCTATTCAGCCACCATGGTTTTGGCACCTGCAGAAAGGTCCAGGGTAGAAATATAGATTGTCAAGTTTACCTCCCATTTGTTCATTTGTGCAGCAGATATTTACCAGGTGCCTAATGTTGGACCTAAGGATACCCAAACGTAGTTAAGTTTCCTATCCTTAAGGAACCACAAGAGAAACAGGGAAGAAAATAAAAAGCTTGCAATATGATATGACAGTGCTAATAGAAACAGTTAAGATGAATAATACTAACTCCAAAAGAAGGAGAAAGTAGTTAATTCCGTATTGGAAGAAAAATCATTGAGGAAAAGTTCTAAGAAAGGAAGACGATGCTTGACCATGATGTTGAACAATGAGTTAAACAAAAACATCCCTCAAGCAGACAAGTAGCTAACGAGCTCCAGAAAAGGGGAGTGAAATGTACAGAAGCATCAAGACTCAAAACAGGATGGTTAGTTCAAAGAAATGCCTATAGGTTACTACAATGATCGAACAGTCACCTTCAACCATTCCAGTCTCTACCCCCACCTTCCAGTCCTCCAGATGCTTCAAAACAGGATAAAGGAAATACAAAGTCTTTGGCCCTCTTGAATCACATTTCGAAAAGAGATCTACTGGTCTCACCTCTCCTTCAAACTGAGAGTTGGAAAGGGACCAGGCAGCTCCCCTCACCAAGCAGGAGCAGCAGAGCTGTAGTGCCCACCTACCTAAAGCAGTGCCACATGGCCAGGCACCAGGGTTCACGTCTGTAATCCTAGTACTCTGGGAGCCTGAGGGGATAGATCACTTAAGCTCAGGAGTTTGAGACCAGCCCCAGCAAGAGAGAGACCCTGTCTCTACTAAAAATAGAAAAACAAGCCAGGCACTGTGGTGGGCACCTGTAGTCCCGGCTACTTGGGAGGCTGAGGCAGGAGGATCACTCCGGCCCAAGAGTTTGAGGTTGCTGTGACCTGTAATGCCACGGCACTCTACCCAGGGTGACAGAGTGAGACTCTGTCTCAAAAAAATAAATATATAAATAAAGCAGTGCCACAAGAACATCCCTATCAGCCACCTTACTGAGCCCTTTGTTTTCTTTGTGGCATTGATTACAGCCTGAAGTTACTCTGCCTGTTCATCCTTTTCCTTCTCTATTACCTGCCTCCTGCCTTAGAATGTAAGTTCCAGGAGGGCGTAAGCCTTGTCTGTTTTCATTGGCCACTGTGTTCTGAACAGCACCAGACACAGACATACACTACTCAAATACCTGCTGAATGAGGAGTGTGGTTCCATCTTACCCAACATAGAGCAATATGTTTACCTGGTGGGGTTTTTATTTGTTATTTTGCTCCTTAGATTAAAAAGCATTATGGTTATTTTAAAAACTAAAACTCAAATCAAAATAACATTTTACTTTTATAAAATACTGAATATTTTCTAGAATATTTAATGTATTTTCAAGCTCTAATGAAATTTTATAATGCTCTAAATAGAATACCTAAGCCACCTACCAACTTTTTTTCCATTGCAGCAAATATTTGAAACAAAACATGTCTCCAAAATTAAGACCTGCAGAGTTAAACCCTACTCTATACCCCTTCAGGTATTTCATCAGATTATTTCTATACCAAACAGAAAAAGGTAGCCCTTATGGATAAAGGATTACACGAGCTACAAATCGATGTGCTATTTCAATGAAACATTCTTGAAGAACAACAGAAAGACGCTGTTCCATACTTACTGAGAAAATCCAAGTCCTGATAATAAAACAACAATATCTCAGGTAGGAAGAAAAAAAGTGACTGCCATAACTCAAAAAACAGATAAACATATGACATCGGTAAGAGGTCAGGTTTTAGAAATTTTGATCACTGATGACAGCAAATGCAGAGAGCTCAGGTCGTGCCAAAACTGCATGTTATGTAACGCTTGGCAAGGTCTCCTGGAATCTGTTTATCCAACTGGCCATTTCGTCTAAGAGTTCTTGGGAGCAACCTACCCCTCTTTTCGGAATCATGGGTCTCCAGCTACTTGTGTCACAGAGGGGTGGTCTTTCTTCAACATTTGAGGCTTTCGAAAGATACAGGAAACTGGTACCACAAGCTTAGTCATGCCATTACTGTCCTGATGAAAATTCCTGACACAAACAGTAACTCAGAACTCAAGAAGCAACTTCAGAAGTTCAAATGTTATGAGAAAATGTATTGTTACTATGAATTTATTTCGAGACTAATGAATGTTCGAGTTAAGACCTAGCTACTGCCTTGCCAAATCCATTTCTCAACATAAATGCCATGCAAAATTACACAATGGGTTTATTCTAACCCTTTTTACATGGGAGTTAAAAAAGAAGCCTTTCAACCCCTTTAGGGATAAATTTACTTTTCTCAGCCAAGCGTTAATGCCAATAAATGGAGGATTTACACGTAATCTCTAAAAGCAAATAGGTAGAAATTACCAAGCATGCTATGACTTTTAACTAAGCATTTTATTAAATCCCACTTGTATAGTAGGGTAATTTCAAAGACATAATTTTTTTAAATATGGCATGCAAACGCAAAATATTGTCTACAATATTTTAAAGCAAACTTTCTTAGATTGTACATTCAAACAAATGTGGACTTTTTTCTTCAGTAGTCACTTGGAGTAACTAAATAAACACCTATTCAATCAAAAATACCATTTTTCAAAAATAAAAGATCTGAGGACTTTTTCAAAGTCAATAAGTTATGTCCTTTTTAACTAGATACAAATGGACATTATACTAAGAAAATGTGAATTTATACCTAGGCTAATAACAGTATAATGAATGGGCTAAAGAGTAAGACTCTGTTTACATTAGCTGGTCACCAGGTGGCTCACCAACTGGAACTGTATTCTCTTTCTAGGATTCCATCAGCTTCTAGTTAATGACATCTATTTCCCTAGTAAGTATTCTTTAGAAGAAAATAAGTCAAGACTTAAGCAGAGATCCAATTTATATTATTGCAGGCCAAAACAGCCACTCTATCATTCGTATTACTATGTTACCAATATTATGAATTAAAAAGAGATGTTCCCTTTAGCAAAAGAGATCCCTTTTTATACTCTAAAAACAAAAACAACACTTCTTTACACACAAATAAAATCAAGGTGAGAATTACAAGAGTTCAACTGACTTCAGAAAAATGAAATGCCATAAAATCAATTGGGAAATGCATCTTGTATAATTTACAGTTAATGTTTATGATGAAATTTAACCACATGATTAAACTTAAGACTTAATCACTTAAGAAAAATGAAAAAAGCAGAAGACAAAAATCCTTATGCAAAGGGTCAAAGTTGCAAATATTCTAACGTTATTTTTACCAGTCAGTAATATTCTAGTCTGAAAAGTCCTAGGCCAAATGGCTGATGTCATGTACCTGCTGCTAACAGCCTCACATTCCAACCTCACTGATAAATCAGGAAGAACCTGTTTACAAATCAATCTTTGTCTTTGGGCTCAGTTCTGCTGCCTTTCAAAGAATTCCCTTTTATTGTCTTACTATGCAGTTCATAGGAGTAAGCAAAAACAAGAAAATAAAACCACCAGCCAAATAAGCACTATTAATAGTTTAAAGCAGTAAAAAATGGTCACTTGCCAAAGCTTCTTTTCTTTAAAACATTTTCCATTTTGCCCCCTTTCTTCCACTTCCTTCCCTCCTAAACATTTCAGTATTAAAATATTCGGATAACCATAATACCCCTCACCAAGAAAACACCCCCCTGAAGAAGCTGGTGTTCTGGAATAGATTCCCCGTGTGCTCCTGCCCTCTATGACCAACCACAGAAGCCACTCCCAGAGCCTGTCGCCTCCTGGGAAACATCACTTACCGTGCCAGGCATATGACTTCTCTCATTCTTCCCATTCTGAGAGCTGCCATTTCTGAGTTTCTTTTTCTTTTTGGCTGTTTCTTTGTGTTCTTTCTGTTTGTTTTGTACTTCAATAAGAACAGATATAAAGCTGTTTTTCACTTCCTTTTCAAACTCCAGTTCATCCCTCAGGGCCAGCTGCTGCACCAGCTCCTCAGAATACTCCTTTATAGCAGCCTCGATTTCTTCCAAGAGTTCATTTAATTCAGACACGGTGAGGGTTTTGACTCCTATGACCAAAAAGCAAAATATAGCAGAGACTGAGACAAAAATGTTTCAAGGCAGCAAGACGAGGTATTTTATGCCAAAGAGCAAAACTCATATCCCAAGCAGTTAAACAGACTGGTCATCTGGGAGGGCAGGTCTGAGTAGAGGGAGGTGGGCAACGTCACTTCTCCGCTAGCTGAGAAGGAAAGTATAACACAAAATTTTAATTGTGCAAATAAACCAACCCATGAATAGTAAATACGTCAGTCTAGACCAAGAAGGCTTGTACAAGGAAAAAAGGTGCAGGGAGATTACAGAAACTAGCTGCTGACGAGAAATGGCAGGGAAATTAGCAGGGCTCTGGGACACCTCTGAAGAAAGAAGGAAACTAAACACGTTTCATCACCCAGGCCCCAGTTTGTGAAGGAAGATGAAAGCGAACAAGACTCCCTGAAACCCCCTTTCAGTCTTCTGTCAGCACTTCCCCTCCCGTCAGACACAGAACATTGCTGAAGTCCTAACCCCCAGTACCTCAGAATGCGGAGGTAAGGTCTTTAAACAGGTGATTACACTTAAATGAGAACATTAGGGTGGATTAGAACATGAATGCAATACAACTGCTATTCTTATAAAGCAAGGCTATTAGGACATCAGGGGCATGCAGAGGAGGGTGAAGACGTGGGGAGAAGGTGGCCGTCCAGAGCCCATGCAGAGAGGTCTTAGGAGAAACCAGACCTGCCAACGCCATGAACTCGGACTTCTGGGCTCTAGAATTGTGAGAACACAGATTTCTCTGGGTTAAGCCTTCCAGTCCACGGTACCTTGTCTGGTAGTCTAAGCAAACCCATACATGTTTTGGTATCTGCACCAGGCATCAGGACTGTATTTTGGTATCAGAACTCCCACAGTGCAAAGCCCATATCTGTGACACCATGATCAAATCAGACCATTTGGAAGAATTCAGTCTGTTTGACCTTCCATATGTTGAAAGGAAGCCACACAACCCAAAAAGATTTAGGGAGCAAAGCCTCAGACTTCCAGTCATGCCATAAAGATAACAACGGGAGTGGAGCAGAGACAGACTCCATCACTGCCTATTCAAGGAAGGGACCAGCCATATGGCAATGATTAGATGAACTCTCAGCAATCAGCCTCAGGACATTCACAGGCTGATTATAGTTCTTCAGAAACTTTCCATAATAGTCAAGCTTACAGTTTCTAGAGTTCATTACCCTCACGGATGTCTAACAAATCCATGGGTCCCAAATCTCTTCACGGTAACACAAACACACCTATTTGTACATATAGGAGTTACTTTCAACAAATAATTACTTAATATCTATGCTACACTATGAATTGTGAGGGCAAAGGGGTATGTTATGGACTGAAATGGATTATGTCCTCCCAAAAACTTCATATGTTAATGTCCTAACCCCTCGTACCTTAGAATATAACAGTATTTGGACATATGAACTTTTTTGTACATACAATTTTTATAGAGGTAATTAAGTTAAAATGAGGTCATGACCCAGTAAGACTGCTCTCCTCATAAGAAGAGGAAATTTGGACACAGACATGACACAGACAGAGGGAAGAATAAGTCGCAGGGAGAAGACAGTCATCTACAAGCCGAGGACAGAGGCCTCAGAAGAAATCAACCCTGCCAGCACTCTGATCTCAGATTTCTAGCCTCCACAAGAGAAAAGTAGTTTCTGTTGTTTACCCCAGCCCGTCCGTGGAACTAACACACAGTTCAAAGGTGAACACGATACTGTCTCTCAATGATGATAAAAATAGGTCCAGAAAATTACTACAGGGCTGGGCAAGGGTCTGTAACCCAGCCTACGAGAATCACAGCTTTCTGCAGATGGTCACGCTACACATTTGATGTAGACAAAAAGTACAGGAAACACTAGTTTAATTAAGCAGGGTCTCTTACTCTCTTCGCAGCTGTTCGTACTTGACCTCTTCAGAGTCTGAATTTCCTGGGAAAGCATTGAAAGCCGATCTGACTGTGTGAGGGTTTCATCCTCTTCCGGGTCTGGTGACTCCTGCATCATCTCTTCAATTTCTTCAATAACCTTCCAAAATAAACATACCACTGTTAATCAAATAGCTAAGAGAAAAATTATGTATCCAGAAACATGACTGTCACCTAAAGCAACCAAGTAAAAATGCACCAAAATCTCCATCAGCCAACAGTATGCAGAAGTGGGTTCTGATAACCAAAATTTTGATCGTAACAGTGAAAAGAAATTACAATATACTAAACACAAAATGAAATAGAACATGATTTAAATATGTCCATCGTGATTCAGTAGGCCCCACCACATCTTGCGACATCAGAGAAATGGTGCTATAAACACGTATATAATTGACTTTGAACTCATACCGGTTCCAGATCATAAAGTTATTGCTAATAGAAAGCAAATAACAGTAAATTTATCGTATAAATGGATATACTCAATCTAAAGCTATTAAATGAAAAAATGTGGAAAATACAATATCACATAAAAATGTATATATAAAACAAGAAATTACCTCCATGGCAACAAAATTTTCCTTTAAGAGCAGAAAAAGAATTTCATATATTAATTCAATGAAAAGACAGATAATTAAAAATTACTAAAAATGTAAATGTTGAAAGAGGAAAAAGCTGTATAAAGCAGAAGAATGTCAGAAATGCATCTGCCTTTTAAACAATGAGCTACTGTCTTAGGTAATTTTGCTCCAATCTTACGACAGTATTGTGCCCTATTCCAAATTCTAAAAGTTGAGAAATATGTAGAACTCAGAAAAAATTTAAAGGAAAGCCATAAAAATTACTCAATAGATAGAAAAAAAAGAGCCTAAGGTTTAAAACAAAACTGTTAAAATGAAGGACTTAAACATTATTGACGGTTTTTTTTTTTTTTTTCAGAATATTCGGGGGTATACATGTTTTGTTTATATACTTTGGTTTTTTTGCACAAATTGAGTCAAGGTTATAAGCATGCCCCCCACCAGACAGCGTGCACCACACACAACAGGCATGAATTTACTCACTGTCTCTCCCCCACTCTCTCACCTTGATTTTCTTTTCTTTCTTTTTTTAAATTAAATCATAAAGAGGTAGATCATGTATACATTAATGCATTTAGGGGGTACAATGGGCTGATTTCATATACAATTTGGAATGCTTACATCGTACTGATTAATATATCCCTCAGCTCATTTACTTAATTATTGTGTTAAGACATTTATACTCTATTCTTAATAGATCTGACAAGAAAAGAAAATTACAGACCAATATCCTTAACAAATATAGATGCAAAAATACTCAATAAGATCCTAACAAACAGAATCCAACAACACATCAAACGAATTATACACCATGACCAAGTGGGTTTTATCCCAGGGTCTCAAGGTTGGTTCAATATATGTAAATCTATAAATATAATATATCACATAAACAAAATAAAAAACAAAGACCGTAAGATTCTCTCAATAGATGCAGAAAAAACTTTTGACAATATCCAGCATCTTTTCATGATCAGAACACTTAAGAAAACAGGTATGGGGACTTTTCTTAAACTGATAGAGGCCATCCATAGCAAACCCACAGCCAATATTATATTGAATGGAGTAAAACTGAAAACATTTCCACTCAGATCAGGAACCAGGCAAGGTTGCCCATTGTCTCCACTGCTTTTTAACATTGTAATGGAAGTCTTAGCCATCGCAATCAGACAAGAGAAGGCGATCAAGGCTATCCATATAGGGTCAGAAGAGATCAAACTTTCACTCTTCACAGATGATATGATATGATATGGAAAACCCCAGGTACTCAACCACAAAACTCTTAGAAGCGATCAAGGAATACAGTAGAATCTCAGGATAGAAAATCAATACTCAAAAATCAGTAGCTTTTATAGATACCAGTAACAGTCAAGCTGAAAAAAAGTCAAGAATTCTATTCCTTTTACAGTAGTGCCAAAGAAGATGAAATATTTGGGAATTGACCTAACAAAGGACATGAAAGATCTCTATAAAGAGAATAATGAAACTCTGAGAAAAGAAACAGCTGAAGATGTTAACAAATGGAAAAACATACCATGCTCATGGCTGGGAAGAATCAACGTTGTTAAAATGTCCATATTACCCAAAGCAATATACAAATTTAATGCAATCCCTATCAAAGCATCAGCATCATACTTTAAAGATCTGGAAAAAATAGTACTTCGTTTTATATAGAACCAGAAAAAACCTCGAATAGCCAAGACATTACTCAGAAATAAAAACAAAGCAGGAGAAATCATGCTACCAGACTTCAAATTATACTATAGATCTATAGTGATGAAAACAGCATGATACTGGCACAAAAATAGAGAGGTAGATGTATGGAACAGAATTGAGAACCAGGAGATGAACCCAGACACTTATCGTCATTTGATATTTGATAAACCTATCAAAAATATAAATTGGGGGAAAGATTCCCTGTTCAGCTTGATTTTCATTGAGATTTACTTGCATATGTGACTTAACTGTTGATCAATCAGTTCTAACCTGGTACTGAATACATATGTTTGTTTCTCCATTCCTGTGAAGTTTCACTTAGAATAATGGTCTCCAATTCCATCCAGGTTGTCACAAAAGATACTACATTACCATTTTTCCTTATGGTGGAGCAATATTCCATATACTACATTCTATTAATCCATTCCATGTGCATATATCACATTTTATTAATTCATTCATGTATTGGTGGGCACTTGGGTTGTTTCCATGTCTTTGTGATTGTGAACTGTGCTGCTATGAACATTTGTGTGCAGGTGTCACATAAAAGGTCATTATGCATGTATTCAACATGCTTTATGAATCAAGCAAGCTTAACAGTTAACACTTCTACTGAGGAAAATCAAAAGGAAATCGGAAGGAGGTAGGGTACTGTCACCTGTAAGAAGACTGTCCAAAACAGGCACTGTAAGACAGTACATTGAGACCCTCAAGGTGTTACAGGATCTGTTACTCTCAGTCTTAAGTCAAGGACAGTTTATGGTATTCAAGCAGATCACTAAGGGGACAATGAACTCTCAGGGTCACCTCTTTCCCTGGATTATCAGGTTCTATACTTCAAAACAGTCCTCCAACCTATTATTTCCTTGCTTTTTAAGTACCACATTCTTTCCATGCCTAGAACAATCCAACCACAAATATAACCAAGGAGTATCAAAATGACAAAATCTTAATGTACCCTTCTAATGTACTCCTCCCAACCTTGGTGTAAGATATCTCCTTACTGACCTCGTCTTTCCAGCCTAAAAATAGACTGTGGTAGAATTCACAGCCGGAGGATCCATGGAACATTTCATTTCAGGAAGAAGTTCTTGCATCGCATTACGACAATACAACAGAGGTGGGAAGAGTATTCAGAAAATGAGAAAGCTGATTCGACTGGTTTCAAATGAATACAGAGTTGACATTATTAGAGCATTCCACGAGAATAATGCTCATTTCATTCTAAGGTATGGTCTTTACCCAGGGTTTTAAAGAAACTAAATAATTTCTGCACAGATATCTTACAGTTTGTTCACGCACGGGTAAATCTAAAGAAACTAGGAAATTCACATTATCTTTCTGATTTGGGGTTAAGTAATACCCCTCCCTGAATACTTGCTGTACTGTTTAACAATGCTCATGTTGGAAATCTTCCCAACTAACATAATCCCTTCTGTTTCAGATTACATATATTTTCTTTTTTCATCGGTGGAAGATCTAACTGTTAAGCCTGGATAACCAGAAAATACAGGAAAAACAAGTAATTTCCAAAAACCATCATTTATTGCCACAACAAGAAATCATCAGCTCTGGCATCCCAGTTCCTTGTGTTAATGAGCACGTCCTTTATACCTGGTCTGCGGTGAGGAGGGGCTCCTCGTGAACGCAGGAGACGATTATGGAATGCATATCCAGCTGTTCTCGCAGCTCCTCGTCATCTGACGTATCAAAGAACAAACTGTCATTTACCTAAAAACAAAAATACCCACTGTTAAAAGCAGGACATTCTGATTAAAACAAAGTCAGCATGTCTGGATGAGAGAAGCTTCTGAGGAAAGCATCTACTGAGAGCTTTCCCTTGAAAGGGAAAAATCATGCATCGCATTATGACAATCTCTCTGGACCAGACAGAATGTGCATCTTCATCTCGAACAGAACTGAGAGGATTACAGAATAAATAAGAAATGGCTGAGATGTTGCACACATCCCCTATTGCCTGATATAGATACATACTTAGCTCGTTTGTCCATGGGGAAGAGTGCTATAAAAGCTAATAGATGAGCAGAAAAAAAATGCGGTATTTGTCGGCAAGTTGTAGCAATGACAAGGGAGAAAATGGGCATGTTTAGCAACAACTGTCACTCCAGTAGTAAGACTAGTACCTGTTACAAATTCTACAGAAAACATAAATGTTAGTTAATGGCAAACTAACTTCTAATATTCAGAGTAAAAGATAAGCAATGGACTCTCTCTGTCCAGGATGGTGATGCTTAGCTTTTCTAGTCTAACCTTTCTTCTTCCAAAAAAAGAATATCCTTAGGTTCCAAGAACATCTTTCAACCTAACAGTGCTGGAGACGCTCCAGTCACCTCACCAGCATTTTCCACCTTACTCTGTGCCCCAGGCTGACCTTTATGGTCTACATCAAAGGATGCCCTTGACATCAGGCTTCCAGTTGGGTTGAACGCCACTGGCAGAGATCAAGACACTAGCAGGTGAGATGGAAAGAGCTGGGCATTTATTCCTCTGTCTTCCTCCCTGCCAGACAACCACTCATCAGTTGTGGCTTTTCACCAAAAGCCACGGTTCTCGTCAGCAGACTGTCCCCCATAGATAATCTCTCCAGGCTAGTAACCTCTTTCTCTCCTCCTTATCTCTTTACACCAAAGCACTAGTGGCTGTTGCTTGAGTTGGTTTCCCTTAACTCTGCGTACACCAATATAAACAGCTCCTTTAACTGTGATTCTGAGTTTAATACTAGTAGTGATCAAAAAAGCCTTACCCGGAAAAATTCAGCAGATTAAAGTGAACGAGTGAACATTTATCTATCATCTGCCTACCTGTCATGACATGACTATTCAGGTGACAAACAGAACTGAAATTAGAACTCTGTTCCTCGGGAAGGATTAGCACAGGCTGAGTTCTCACAGAACAAGTGGGCAATAACGACTATGCACAGGGCCTCCACGTCATTCTATCACATAGTGTACAGTTAAACTAAGACGTGTTACCTGGGAAAGTTACTCTATTTTATCAGAGCAGAGGATATATATAAAATTGAAGATACAGGTTCCTGCTGCTTCCCTAGTTCCTCGTATAGGAGCATCTGAAGTTTATGAGTAAACCCAGGCCCCAGAGTAAGAAACCTTCATTTAGGTGAGAAGGACCACGGAAAGAACCCCGGGCATCCTAACTTTCAAACAGCAGGCTGGAAAAGGGCTGCACTGGCACACAGGACCCCTGCCACCACATGAGGCAACTCCACGCTGTACCACAGGGATGACACCCTTTCTCCTTCTGTTTCTCACAGACCGTGAGCCTGGGAAAGAACTAGCAATGGCCTTCCACATGTCATCACAGATTTCAGAACACTGTAAAAAAAGCATCTAAAAGCTTCCAGACCAAAAAAAAACAAACACATAAAAAGGGGGAGGCAACTAAATGCCATTTGAATTCTCACTAGGATAACTGATGCTAGGAAACCATCAATGTAATTTCTGAGTTTCAGTCAATTCCACCGTAGAATCTTATAACCAGCTAAACTAACATTTAGGTGAGAGCTCAGAAGAAAGACAGTTTCAGACAGACAACTTCTCCAGAAACTTACCTCTCATGCACCCTTTCTCAGAAAGCTACCAGAAGGAAAAGGGGAAAAAAGACATACGGTCTGTTATAATAAAAGATAATAAAAGAGACGGAGAAAATTCTTGTAATGATGGTAAAGTGAAAATCCCAGAAGGATGGACGTGAAGATAAACTGGAGAGCAGCTGGTTCAGATAAGATGTTACCACAGAGCGTCAGGAAAAGCAGGAGAGAACAAGAACGAGAGAACAGAGGCTGAGAAATCACCTCGTGTATTCCACTTAACCAACCCGAGCTCTAGGGCTCTGGGAGGCTGAATTGTGAGCTAATTAGAAACTAAACAAACCACACAAAAAAGAGGCAATCATTATTACCTGAAGGAAAAAACTAAGTTAAAAAAGAGAAAATGTAATCAAAATACACTGAAACGAGTGAACTGTGAACATCTAAATGGTAAATATAAATGATAAAGATTAATGTAACCATGGATTTTGACACAATTATGTTGAAAAGATGAGAGAAGGTCAAAGTTTTTGTGAGGGTTATGGGGTCAGGGTTTAGAGCAAGAATATAAGAGACCTAAACCTTCACCTTCTGGGTAGAAAATAAGTGGGTAAAGTCTAAAGAAAAAATAAAATGGAGTAAAATAGTATGTGAGTATGTCATCTGCTGTAAGAAACAGGTGACACAGTTCTTCAAAGTGGTTGCCTCAGCTTAGCAGAAATCCAAGATGAGGTACATGGGGCAAAGCCTGCCTTTTCATTTAAGTTTATAGGTTTAATATATTTTTTAAACTATGATAGTTATTCTTTTCATTATTTAATTTTAATAAGGAAGGAGAACGTCAAAACATTAGGGTCTCAATCAGAGGGGATTTGGGATTTCAAGATTGGAAGTAAAGATGAAAAAGTGCTACATGTACGCATGACATCCAGATGACCTGGTGTAACCATTACCTTCACTGACCTCACACTCCAAGCACAACCCCCAGCCCCAATCACTCTGTTATGTTGCAGTTCTAGGGGTTTTTCTGAGACAGAGTCTTGCTCTGTCAGGTAGCGTGCAGTAGCATTATCACAGCTCACAGGCACCTCAAACTCCTAGGCTCAAGTGATCCTCCTGCCTCCGCTTCCTAAGCAGCTGGGATAACAGGCGCATTCCACCACACCCAGCTAACTGCTCTATTTTTTGTAGAAAATAGATCTGGTTCTTGCTCAGGCTGGTCTCGACCTCTCAGGCTCAAGTAACCCTCCTGCCTCAGCCTCCTAGAGTGCTGGAATTACAGGCATGAGCCACCATACCCAGCCCCTGGGTTGTAGTTTGAAGGCCATGGTTTTATTTTTCCTCTTCTAGCTTATAAATAAATACAACTTTTAATTCGAAAATTACTCTTAAGGAAGATACTATTATCTTCTTCCTGTTTGTATTTTTTTTTTTTTTTTTTGTAGAGACAGAGTCTCACTGTACCGCCCTCGGTAGAGTGCTGTGGCATCACACGGCTCACAGCAAGCTCTAGCTCTTGGGCTTACGCGATTCTCTTGCCTCAGCCTCCAGAGCAGCTGGGACTACAGGCGCCCGCCACAACGCCCGGCTATTTTTTTTGTTGCAGTTTGGCCGGGGCTGGGTTTGAACCCGCCACCCTCGGCATATGGGGCCGGCGCCCTATTCACTGAGCCACAGGCGCTGCCCTGTATTTTTTTTTTTAAAGAGATAGGGTCTCTGTTAGCCAGGCTGGAGTGCAGGGGCATCATCATAGCTCACTACAGCCTTGAACTGAGGTCAAGCTATCCTCCTGCCTAAGCCTCCTAAGTAGCTGAGACTACAGATGAATGCTACCACACCTAGCTAATTTTTTTTTTATTGTTTATAAACACAGGGCTGAGGCCTGTGTATATTTGCCCAGGTTGGTCTCAAACACCTGGTCTCAAACTCCTGGACTAAATCCTCCTACCTCAGCCTCCCAAAGCGTTGGCATTACAGCATTAACTACCAGGTATGGCCCTGTTTCTGCTCTTTTAAGTCATTAAAAAAGGCCCTATCCCTGAAAAAAATGCACATGGAAAGAGGAGGAAAGCACAGAAGATTTTCCTAAGCCAAAATGAATCAGAAGCATTCTATCATATAAGAATACTCAAGAATGGCACCAGATTTAGAATAGGTTTACAGCCACTGCCAAAACGCATGAGTAATACACCAGTAAATTATTAGAATAAATTTCCATGACAACAGAAATAATGATCGCAGATCATCTTTCCAGAGAGGCAGCCAAGTCCATTCCCCACAGAGATGGCATATGCTAAGGGCTAGAAGCCCTCTCAGGCTTTAAAAACTAACCTTGGCTGTCACAGGTAGCATTATTCACTCTCCCATTCGGCATAAATGTGCTTTATTTTACCAAGCATTCCCACCGCTCCTGCCTATTCCAGAGTTAGATACACAGCTGGTGGTACTGTTTCCCTGTAAAAAACTGAAGATACATCAAATGCAAAAAATGTGCCCCTGTAATGATTTGGAATATTCCAGTTTAGTTGTCTTACTCTATAAAAGACTCAGTAAATTTATATGTGTACTATCTTAACCTTCAATGAAAGAAAATAAAATACCGAGATCTAGCAAACTAGTTTTTCTGAATATTGTTCTCATCTCAATGCAAAAAAAAAATCTCCTTTTGTCAAGAAAAAACATTTCATACACACTCTGTTTTATAATTGGAATATAAAGAATGTGTTGAAAAGGTAAATTTTGCATAGCTCAGTCATGGAAAGACTAAAGCTCCCAGTTGGCAAAGGCAAATACAATAGCTTTTCCAGGTTAAAAAAATTAAATTTTGTACTATATAACAGAATGACATGATTGGTTCTTACATAGTCCCTGTCACCCATTTGTTCTTTGCAACTCAGTGTGTGCTAATCCTTCCTGAGGAACAGAGTTCTAATGTCAATTCTATTCATCACCTGAATAGAATTGTCATATCACAACAGACAGATAGACCACAGATGGGTGGTCACTTGTCTGCTTTAATCTGTGTTTGTTCAGGTAAGGCTTTTAGTGTCCCTACCAGTACCAACCCTGAGTCATCACTAATTTCTACCTTGGCTAGACCATTACTTGGCATTAAAAATATTCAAAAGGCAACAAAAGTGAATTACTTCCCAAAATGCAATCTAAGAACAATATAAGAAGTACAGTTATCCCTCAATATCCGTGGGGGACTGGCTCCAGGACACCCCCCCCCCAATACCAAAATCCACAGTTGCTCAAGTCTCCTATAAATGAGTAAAATGGGGCAATATTTCCATATATAACCTGCACAAGCCCTGCCATATACTTTAAATCATATCTAAATTACTTATAATACCTAATATAATATAAATGCTATGTACGTAGTTGTTATACTGTGTTGGTTTTCTACTGTATTATTTTTATTGTTGTATTGTTGCCAAGCACACATTTTAATCAATGAAACTGGACACCTGGATTAGTGTCCCATTCTTACTGCTAAAGTTCTTCTCTTTGAAACTGTGAAAGCAACTCTGCTATGCTATTTTTTCAATATGTAAAAAAAGTACTCATAGACTGGCTCTTGTGGATTCAGCATGATTTAAAATAATGTAGAGAATTTAACAAAAAAGAACTTTCTATCATGATCTCTGACCTTCCAGTGTCACTGACAAGGTTACTCATTCCCTCAACAAACAGGTGTCTTGGTACTCACTACGTGCCAAGCAGAGTGGCAGTTATATCAAATACAAAGATACCTGCTGGGAAGTCACAATCTAATGACAGACTGAGAAACATGTGATTATGAGGGGAATGCAGCAGAGATTTTACAGAGCCATGGACAAAGTACTGCAGAGACTCGCACCCATGAGACACTGGGGTTAAACTCTGCGGTTCCGATATCAAGTTCTTTAACAGATCACATCCTCACAAGTATCATCAATTCCCTCAGAGATGAGCATGTTTTCCTTCCATGCAGGGATTTAGGCCACAGCTAAATGACCATCTGTCAGATGCTGGAGGTGGGGATTCCCCCCAAGTGAAAGGCTGGATTAAGTGTCCTTTAAAGCCCCTTCCAACTCTAAAATTGTATAATTCCCTGAGATCAGCAAAGGCTAAAACAGTAATAGGAAGCTTCAGAGAGGAAGGGAAACTTGAATTAAGCCCAAAATGATAGCTAGGAGCTAAATAAATAGAAGACAGAACAGAAAATACTTCGTTGTATTCCTTTTCACTAAATGTCCACCAGGTCAGTCTGCAAAGCTTAATGGGGTTAACGATTGCAACAAATAATAAGATTTCAATATCTACTAAACACTGGGAAATAAAGTCAGAAGTCTACATTTCACTAAAAATATTAGCAGCAGGCTTTTCTGGATCACATATTTAAGAAAATCATTTTTGTGAAACATTAACAATACCATTAAAATACTAACCAGCTCAATTGCATTATGCTCCCAATAATCACACACTCACACTTAAGGAAACGCAGAGCACACCAGGAGACCTGGCGTGAGCTTACATTGTAATCTGATGAGGAACTTGAACATTCTGGCCCTGAAACTTCCATAATTTGGCTATGTTTCTCATCAGTTTTAAGCAAAGCTGTGATTCTCTACCTCAAGTAATTCTCTGCCTTTTTCTGGCCCCCTTGCTGTCCTACCACTGGTGCTCACACTTCTTACTCAAGGCATCTTCCCTTTACAAAACCAACAAGCACACAGGAGTGCCAGACATGACAAGTTAGTCGAGCTGCCTTAAAAAGCTAAGAACTGCAATGCCTTTTAAAGATCCCCCAATATTCACCAGAGTACATAATCCTCTGACAACATGTCATGCCCAGCAGCTCACTAAATTCATTAAGAAGTTAACTCCATGTTGATATTTCAGTATCTTCAAAATGTTAAAGGCTAGCATCCTTACTGAGTGTTCTCAGCACATCAAAACTGTGATGGAAAATTAGCTAAATGTACAGAAGTCAGCGTGTGCTAGGGAAGAACTGAAGGAACATGCCAACAAGGTGGCTGCAGTGGAGCCAAGATGGCAAGAGATAGCCACTTCAAGGGCTGCAAGCTTGGAAGTAAGAGGCAAGTCCATGAACCTGTGTTAAACAGAAATGCTATTGTTTTAGTTCCATTATCAGCATCAGTTACTAGAACTATCTGTTTGATTCCTAACTTACCCCTTTTTCTGAGAGGTTCAGAGTAAGCAAATGCAAGGTCCTGGTATGCGATGACTTCCAGTCCACAGGCATCACATTTCCATAATTATCTGTCAGGGCATTCCAAATCCTTAAAAAGAAGAAAACTACCATCAAGGGAAGTTCACGTGTTACATGTCCTTTTGTTAACAAATACTCAGTGATTGAAGATCACCAGATATTAAAGCAAAAAACAGAATAGAAAGCACCACTGCCTCTCAGAAAAACATCAACAAGGTCGAGTCTCCTAAATAAGAAGTGAAAATTCTATAAATAAGAAGTGAAAATTCTATAATCAGGCTGACAAGAAGTCCTAAGGGGAAGTGAAGTGGTGTAGAAAAGTCTGCCAAAGTCAGTAGCTAACACTTCACTGTACTATGTCCTGGGCATTGTTCTAAGCAGTTTACATATATTAACTCATTTATTCCCCAAAGGCAACATTAGAAGGAGGAACCATTATATCTCCATGTTCGGATGAGGCGATGGAAGCACCGTGAGGTTAAGCAATGTTTCCAGGCCCACCCAGGCAGAAAATACCCTGTACATTACACTGATTTTTCTTCTGTAAATTTGAATCACATAGAACATTTCAAAAAGTGAATAGGCGAATGTTTGTTATCCTTTCTGGAGAAAGGATTCACTCTTAATGTGACATCAGGATTCAGTATCTAATCTGTAATATAAGAGGCCCGGCAGGGATGAGGAATCTGCCGCCTTCTGATCATTCTTTTTGAAGCTCCAAAGGAGGCGAGAAAAGCTCCATCTTTCCCTGCTGTACCCCTTTTAATGAAAGGGTTTGTTCTGTAAAAGGTGGATTCAGTGAAAAGGCTACACTTAAGGACTAGGAAGGCTACAAGTTTCCTTAAGGCCACGGGTTCCCCACCCCTGAATAAAATGAAAGGGGCAAGAGAGGGAGTTCACAGAGTGCACGCTGGTTATATGCAGTGCGCGCCGGTTATATGCAGTGCGCGCGGGTTATATGCAGTGTGCGTGGGTTATATGCAGTGCGTGCCGGTTATATGCAGTGCGCGCAGGTTATATGCAGTGCGCGCCGGTTATATGCAGTGCGCGCAGGTTATATGCAGTGCACGCAGGTTATATACCCCACCCAATTATCTCACAGGGGAGGCAGGAGGATTAAATGGAAGGGCACTCGACCAAGACTGAGGAAACCAACTCTTATCTCCATTCTTCCTCAAGCAACATGTCTTTGGCCAAGTCCCTTCACCTCTCCAGGTATCAGCTGCCCTTCTATAAAATGCAAGGCTTGGACAAGCAGGGACCATTCTCTTTGCAGTTCAAAGGATTATTTCAAACGAGATGTACTAAGGAAAATTTCAAACCATACCAGAGAAGATGAGCAGACACCAATTCCATGTCTAAAATTCAGGTCTCATTACCAAAGAAATAATGACCACAATAAAACATGATGTTTTATGAAAAAGTAAGAGTTCAGAGATACTGAAAAGATAAAATTTAATGGAGGTGAAATAAAGTCAAACACTTCATATACATGAGCTACTTACTACAAAGGTGCCATAAAGAAAAAAATCCGAAAATTTATAACAACTATTTAATCATGACTAAACCAATGATTGGGTAGCCTTTCTTTTCAATAGGGTAAGCCACTAGTATACAAAAACAATCCTAGTAGGGGCATCTCTCTTTAAAAACAGGGATGCAACATACTTCATTTAATGAACAGAGATTTGGTGCTAGAGAAGCAATTGGACTGCAACTGTCAAAAGCAAAACATCCCAAATGGTGTTTGGCTTTAAACTGTGCATTAGCTTCAATGAAAATGTGAACCCAAAAGCTGTGGAGACTGGGTTGTTTGCCCAGCAAACCTCCCATATGCATGGATCACTCCTATTCTCTCTGCTGGAATCCTGTCTCCTCTATTGCCAGTGAGGCATTGTTAGAGGCATGTCTGTGGATTGCTAACCTCACTGGGCTTCTGGCCCATACTTTCATGGGTAAAAAATTTTAAAATAGGCTGGGCATGGTGGCCCATGCCTATAATCCTAGCACTCCAGGAGGTCAAGGCAGGAGGATTGCTTGAGCTCAGGAGTCCTAGACTAGCCTGAGTGAGAGTGAGACCCTGTCTCTACTAAAAAGTAGAAAAATTGCCTGGGTGTTGTGGCAGGTACCTATAGTTCCACTACTCAAGAGGCTGAGGCAGGAAGATTGCTTGAGCCCAGGAGTTCAAGATTGCTGTGAGCAAGGCTGATACCATGGCACTCTAGCCTGGGCAACAGAATGAGACTCTGTCTCAAAAAAAAAAAAAAAAAATTTCAAATACAGTAGAACCTCTGAAAGTCGAGCACCCAAGGGTCTATAACAAACTGATCGACATACAGCAGTGGTCAACATAAGGAACGAGGCTACTGTACAGATACATACATGTGGTACATGTCTGGTTTATGAAAATTAGGTCAACTTTAGGAGGTGGTCAACGTAGGAAGGTGATGGATTATGGTAGTTCTCCCGCACTCAATAACTGACTGCATACCTAATCTTGGTCAGGGACTCGAGTGAAAGGTGGAAGGTGAAAAAGAGTCCAGCGTTTGGGGAGTCTGTTTTGTCTGCTTGTTTGTTCCTTCTTAAATAAGGCTACCAGAAAAAGACAAGTGGTAGAATACTTCACCTAGAAGTACCTGCAGGTGACTTTGAGCTCCCAAGAAAATGAAGGTTAATCAACAGTCCTCCATCTCACCAACATCAGAACAATTGTAATTGGAAGGGCACAGGGCCTAGTGAAGGATTTCTAGAATTCTCTAGTCAAGACGTATGAACTGCCTGCATCTTTATGACACAGTATTACGACGAGTCATAAACTGGCAGGACAGCTCTTTTGCAAGGAGGGCAAAGTCCTGCCACCAGTAAATCCTGCGTAATACCCTTCTAAAGTAAAACCTGAGTAGGTAAGTACAATCCATATTTAACCAAAATCAAAACTGAGGCTCACAGAAGCCCTAAGGCAAAGCAATATCTGAGTAAAAAAGTTCTCAACTGTCTTTAGTGAAAGGAGCAGGAATGGACGCTACCAAGCAACGGCAAGCATATTATGTAACAGAGATGGGACAGTGACAGTGGTCACCAGCTCCCAGTTCCTGAGAAGAGAAAAAGAGATTTCTTATGCAGTCTCAAATCAAGAGATGTGCATTACCACCAACATGTCATCTACTAAAAACCATTATCAAGAGTAACAAACTGTTTGTTTAAAGCAAAGACTAAAATAAACTACTTTCCAGACAGTCCAAGCAAAACTTAAGTAGGAACCCTTAACTACCTAGGTACAATCCACTAATATGTTTTAAATAAGTCACTTTTTTTTTTTTTTTTAAGAGATGGGGACTTGTTCTGCATAATCACAGCTCACTGGGCTCAAGGGATCCCCTGCCTCAGCCTTTCAAGTGTGGCTTGCCTGGTTTGTTTCATTAAAGATCGCATCTCACTATGTTGCCCAGGCTGCTTTCAAACTACTGAGTTCAAACAATCCTGCCTCAGCTTCCCTGTAACTGGGACTACAGGCATGCACCACCACACCCAGCAGTAAGTTATGCTTGACATATCCAAATACATAATAAATACATATTAATTTTTAAATCCAGAATGTGTCCTGAGTTTTACTGATTCATAGTATGTAAGCTTAAATACACATAAACATCTCTTTGGGAAGAGACTTTCAAAAATGTCATCTTTTGCTACTGACTACATGCATATGTGTATATGTAATAAAATCAGATTATAAGCCTTTCCCTTCTCTGCACCTGGGCACAACACTGTACAGAAGAACCAATAAAAAGAGCTGGTCTCTAGACACAGTCCTGCCTGCCCCCCTGCTCAGCCTTATTTATAGGTCCCATTTCCAAGCTTCTCTTGTCAAGCTTCCTACCTTATTCCTGATAAATCTGATTCGCAGAGGAAAGGCCACCAGGCTGAGGATCTTTTCTATGACCAAGGCTCCTTCTCTAACTCTCAAGAAGAATCCTTTGCTGCCCTAGTCCTGCATCCCAGCAGAGCCCTGAGAACCCATCCCTTTCCAAGTCCTCACTATTACTCCGTTCATTTTACCTTCAGTCTCTCCAGGGTCTCCTCTCCCCTTGCACACACAGCATGCTCAAGTTCCCTCACTCTCATCATTCCTTTTACCATGTTGGGGGGTAAAACCAGGGTATATAACTACAACCTTTACTTCACGAAATTATAACTCCTGTTCGAGATAGTTAAACAAGTGCCCTGGAGAACTCTGTGCTTCCCCTCCTCCAGCTCTCATAATCTCTGTGACTTTCCTATCATTGCACTTAGGTGACTCTGTAATTATTACTTGTTTATGCACTGGTCTGTCCACCAGTGGACATGAACGACCAGAGCCTTTCGTGTTTGCCTCTCTGATGGCTGGCACTCTCAGACCCCAGAGGCCTGTGCCATAAATGCTGCCTTGCACGTTGGCACTTTTGCACAGGCTATACCATCGACCTAGTCTGCTAGACCTCTCTGCACCTGCCAGGTAAACTCCCACTCATCCTTGAGGATCTAGTTTGCACATTTCTTTCCCTAGAAGTCTAGAGATACTCTATTAAATCTCTCAATTTGGCACATATAAGACCACTTATTACACACATATAAATACTTTGTTTACAAATCTACCTCCCATCCTACGTGTGCCCTACTTGAGAGGGCCCACGTCCAGTCATTTTGGTATTCCCAATGCGAAGCAGCACCTGACAGCACGCGCTGAATACAGGCGAAGTGAATGAATGAAAGACGACACACGTGAGCCAGGAGGTACGGTTTCTAACTACGTGCTCTGCACTGGAGATTCGGATCTAAACTCAGGAGGGTTTGGTTTCAAGGAAGGAGCAGACGAGGGCTGAAGGTGGGGGTGGGGGCAGCGGCGGAGGTTTAAGGAAGCGTACGCAGGAGATTTAAACCGCGGAGCGCGCAGAGACCGACCGCCGGGAGGAGAGGGTGGAAAGCGGGGCGGGGCGGGACGCCCGCGTCAGGGAGGCGGAAGGAGGGTGCAGGAGGAGCCTGCGGCCGGAGTCCCACCGGGGCCGCCGACCAGGGCCGGCGGGCGGGGCGAGGGCAGGGAGGCTCCCGCCCGCTCCCGGCCGGGACCCGCACTCACTCGTCCCCCTGCAGGAGGCTGCGCTCCGTGATGGGCCGCACGGCAGCCCGCGGGAGCTCGGCGCTCGGACCCGAGGGGCGGAAACACAGGCTGAGCTTCTCCTCCAAGCTGCAGGCCAGCGCCCGGAAGCCGTCGCCGCCCCCGCCCGCCCCGGCCTCGGCCTCGGGGCTCGCGTTACAGTTGTCCTGGTCCTGGAGGCTCTGGGCCGGCTCCTGGAACTCATAGAAATCCTGCCAGTCCCCGTCCGCCGCCATCGCCACCCAGCGCAGCCGCGCGCCCCGCCCCGGCCGGCCGGGCCCCGCCCCGCCCCGCGCCGGGCCCCGCCCCTTCTGGAGCCACGCCCCCTGCCCGCGGCCCGGCGGACTGTCCCAGGCCCTCTGGTCCGGGGTCCTGTCTTTTCCTTTTCCTAACTTTGCCTGGAGTTGACGGTGGGTGCGCTTAGAGAGGAAGACCTTCACTGCGTTGAGTCACTTCCTATATTCACTATCATTTAGGAATAACTTCCCTCTTGGCTTCCCTTACTAGAAACCTGGCCTAAATGTGGCTAAGGAACTTCTTTAAACCTGCCACCTAGTGTCAGATTCTGCTGGAAGTCTTTTCCCCAGGGTAGCCTGCTCCTTTTGAAACTCTGCAAGTCACTGGGAGCTGTTTAAGTGTACCGAAATTCATTCCACAAATATTTTCTGTCTCCCACGTGAAAGCACATACTAGATTCTGTGGCACTTAAAAATTGTATGAGTTAATATTTGCAAAGCACTTAGAACAATGCCTGACAGTACATATCCCATGTGTATGTTGTATAGCTAATACATGAGTGCGCCCTACAAAGGGCTGACAAAGTAGTTGAATCGATAAGACTAACAGAAAATCATTTACACCTTATAAAAAGTGTGTTTGGGGAATGGAAAGTTGGGGGTTAATGGATATAGAGTTTTAGTTTGTGAAATGAAAGAGTCCTGAAGATGGATAGTCGTGGTGATTGCATAACAATATAAAAGTACTTAACGCCACAAAACTGTACACTCAAAAATGGCTACAACAGCAATCTTTTGTTATGTGTCTTTTACCAGGATAAAAACAATGGGAGGGAGTAAATACAATAGAACCTCCCTAGTTGACCACCTCTCTACATTGACATGCTCCACATGTACTCAGTGGAAGCTCCTTATGCTGACCCTTCCATATGTTGACCAGTTTGTTTTGACCTCTGGGTCAATTTACAGAGGTTCTACTGTATCAGTATAAGAAAATGAGAATTTGCAGAGGCATAAATTCTCAGGAGTTGTGGAAAGCATTATCTTTGGACTGGAGTCAAATACTTCACTTAGAAGGGGACACATAGTTAGGTAATGAAAGATGAGCTCTCAGTTTGAAAAATATATCTGAAGTTACTATAATAATAGAAATAACATTTTTTCCAATAAGCTTTGTCCACCTTTTGATAGCATGGAAACTCATCTTCAAGAATACATGTTAATACCAAAATTGTCTTGTTTACTATTTCAATAAATGTTGTGTTTCACTTTGGTGATTTGTCCCATGTTAAGCAAAATGCTTCTGTGATTGAGTCTAAGAAACTGTTCATCATAAATGTCAAGAAACATGTTCCCATTTCCTTTGAAACTATAAAAGGAATGGATGTTGAGCTCTTCTTAGCCAAGAGTTATAACTAATTAGTCCACAGCTAGTAGCTTTAGATTCGTGAGATAACATTCTGACTCAGCAGATATTTCACCCATCTGAACATTACTCAGAAGTGATGCTCTACAAGTTTCAAAGAGCTGTTTTTTTCTAGGTAGTTGATGATACACACAAAGTTACAAGAAAACTATTCAGTTAACTCAGACTCTCCAAATTATGTGCATAGCTAATGAAAAAAAAATTTTCTTGACTCACGTCTCCATCTACCTGTATGGTGTATGTATGTGTGAGTGAAGATGAAAATGACTTACTCTTAGGACCCAAATGTAATACTACCAAATGTTTCCTAATTTTTTAAACAAATTGCCACTGGATCATCTTCAGTGATCTCAGAACTTTACTTCAGTCAAAGTTCCCACACAGGATGCTTTGTACTTTTAATTAAGTGCAAATTACTTGTTATCACTCTAGATATTTTGAATATCCCATTGAAAAAACAAGGTTAAAATCACTTTTCTCACTCAATTGATGTTTGCACACCCTAAGTAACCTTGCCACTCAGCACAAACTACAAAAATGCTTCAAAGAGATGTGTCTGTGAGAAAACACTGTGTGGGGCAGAGCGATGAGATTAGAAACTTCAGGGTGGAATTAAAATGTTAATGGGTATTTTTATTGATTTTAAATAGTTACTGTACACATAAAAGAGTAACAGCAGAAGATGGTTAAGTGCTGGGTGGAATGTTTGTAATCAGGCAAAATTATAAAATAGCAATGTTTCTTTTCAATGCCTTCCACATACCTCCCTTCTCATATGGTACCTAGGGACTTCAGGTTGCTCCACAATCTCCCAGGGCATCCTGTAGGAGGTCATATTCTACCCAGGTTGTGGCCTACCCTTTCCTATAGCTCCCTTGGGTACTTGATCCACACTTTCTTTTTTTTATGAGAGAATCCAGTTCCAAGTTACTATTTCCTAAACCTGTTCACTCAATAGTTACTGACAGCAACCTCAGCTCATTTTCCAGCAACTCTCCTACCCATAACCCAAATTCTAGCTTCCTACACTGCCAAAAATCTGGCAAAACCACAGGCTTCCAGACAGCTACACCTGTCTAGATCAGTCCATCACTAGCCAAAGGCTTCCAATTATGAAGAGGTTCTTTCATTCATTTTATCTCACATAACCTAATTCTACTGATGTCCAAATCTACTTATTTTGAATCTTTTATTTCCTACCAACTCCTAGAGGCCATGTGAAACATGATGGCTCACACCATATGTGAAGAACAATTGGCCTGTAGAAGTAATTTTCAGCACTTGATTCAAAATTGTAATAGAAAATAAATACAGAGTAACTTTTAAAGAGAGCTTCATAGGACTTGAATATTATGTTCAAATTAACCGTTTAAGATAGAGAAGGTTACTTCTCTAGTTTGACAATATATTTAAATTTTGCGATATATATAGTATTTTATAGGAGAAATTTAAATAACAAAAATTGGAAAAAGAATATTACTTAATATAGACCACCTATCTTAGTCTGTTTGTGTTGCTATAACAGAATACCAGAGATTGAGTAATTTATAACAAAAAGAAATTTATTCCTCATAGTTCTGGAGCTGGCAAGTCCATTATCAAGGTGCTGGCATCTGGTGAGGGCTTTCATGGTCTGTCATTTAATGGCAGGACAGAAGAGTGAGGAAGCAGAAGAGAAAAAGGAAGCCAAAGCATCCTTTTATCAGTAATGTTCTCCTGCCATAATTAACACAGTCATGAGATAATGCTGTTAATCCATTCAAGAGGCCTATGCCTTCATGATCTAATCACCTTTCACCACTGTTGCATTGGGGATGTAGTTTTCAACACATAAACTTTAGGGGATACATTCAAACCATAGCACCACCTAAGGGTATAATGAGTCAGAAAAATATAAAAACTGCAGGCCAGGCGTGGTGGTTTGAGGTTGCTGTGAGCTATGATGACATGGCTTTCTACCCAGGGCAACAGAGTGAAACTCTGTCTCAAAAAAAGAAAGAAAAAAACTTGCAAAAAGAATAAATAAACTACTGAATACAAGACCAGAAAATGTCTAGTTGTTAAAATATCATATTTAGCAAATGTTAGAGGCATAACAAAGCAATAGTAAGATAATGAGAAGGAATATAAATGGAAATTTCTTGAGAAAAACTAAGCTAATGGCTAAGTTTATTCATAACTAGAGAAAAACATGAGCTGATAAAACGAAAGTTAAAAGAATTTAGAAATCTATATACTGACTCAAGAATTTAAGAATGGTTGCTTGCTCACTAAAAGGGAAAAGGTAGCTTCTTCCCATTTTTCTCCAGTTTAAAAAAAATTAAGAAAGAAATTTTCAAGTGATCAAAAACCACTATCTAGCATTTACTTAAAAAGAATATTTCATTCCCGTTATTCAAGTATGGTAGGGATACATCTTCAGTGAGCAGCCATATCTTCCATTTTAATAATTAAGTCAGAGTCTTAATCATGCAGAACCACTGTGAGCAGAAGCAATTCTGGTCTCCAAAAGAAGGAATCAAGGTGATTGGCCGTGGCTGCACCATTACAAGGGACCAAAATAGGTGGATAGAGAAGACATTGCCAAGTACATGCCTAGCTGTGCTCTGGGTAATCAAATGCCAGGCTCCAGAAAATAAATGGGTACAACCACTGACAATAGGTATTTATCTGCCATAACTTTTCATCATCACTCCTATTTTTGCCTCTTGATCAAATCTGTATTTTATACTATAATTGTATAAATTAACTCCCCTGGAAAGCAATACAGAATTTGTAAAATAAACTATAGTCCCTGGTAGAATTGAGGCTGAGGCAAGAGAATCGCCTAAACCCAGGAGTTGGAGGTTGCTGTGAGCTGTGATGTCATAGCACTCTCTGCCAAGGGTGATAAAGTGAGACTCTGTCTCTAAAAAAAAAATTAAAGTGTTTAATTAAAGAATTGGGTAGGGCCTTGGTGTGTGTCACACTTTATGGGGGCAAGACATGATTGCAAGAGGGACTTTGCCTAACAATTGCAATCAATGTAACCTGGCTTATTGCACCCTCAATGAATCCCCAACAATAAAAAAAAAAAAAAAAATTAAAAACTCCTTTGGAATCTTTTTTCTCATGCCTTTGGTTTTCATTTGTTTTCTCCCTCCTATGTTCTGACAGTCAGAGATGTGAAAATTTGTTTTGCTATCTTCAGAGAAGGAAAATTTCATTGTAAGTAAGGCCAGGATGAGGTGAGTAACTAAGGGTAGGTGTGTCTATTTTACATGTAACATTATAATTTTTTAAAGCTGTAAGTTTTTTTCCATTATATTCATTTTTTAAAATTTGTATAAATTTATAAGGTACTTGTACGATTTTGCTACATACACAGTGGTGAAATCAGGGCTTTCAGGGTTTCCATCACTCAAGTTTTAGATAAGGTGACTGGGAAATTTTCATTGAGAATGACACATGGGAATAATGACCCAAAGAGAGTAAAGGAGTGAGTCATATTGAGATAAAATACAAAAATCTTCCAAGCAGAGACACCAGCTTGGTCAGAGGCCCCAAGAAGAGAATGTGTCTAGAACAGTAAGCCAACCAGTGTCCCTGGCGAGGTTACATGAAGGGGAGAGTGGTTGAAGGTGAGGTCAGAAAAGGTCATGGAGGATCTGGGATTTATTCCAACTGAGATAGGAAAGCCACAGGATGGTTTGTGCAAAGGAATGACATGATGTGACAGGATGGCAGTGGCTGCTGTGTTGTGAATAGACTGAGAGAGCAGAATTAGCTGGACGGGCAGAATAACTCATAGCCACTCAGGGAAGACCATGTGAGTTTCTCACTACACCGTCCATGGTGTGCATGTGGCTAAATTCTGTTGAATCATAAGTCTTGCTCTTGTGGGCACTGGCATGGGCGTGGACTTTTTTCTTGATGCCAATTTGGCTTTGGTCTTCTGCTCCAGTCATCTCAGGCCCCTTGAACTTTGTCTTTCTACACAGCTTCACGATGGCTTTCTCACCACTCCAACTGGGATTCCTTTCTGGTATTGGCTAAGCAGAAGGAAAGCACTTGTCGCTGGGAATTGCTCCTGAAGTGGCTGCCTGCTTATCCAGTGCACCCAAACTGGGCTGACTCTATGCCCTTGAGGGCCAAGACTGCAAGGCAGCCCTGCTACTGCCAAACCCTAAAATCTCCGCTCTTCCCCAGCATCTCAGTCCCAGTCTTTGGCACTGCTCAGTCACTAGATCACTCACCCAAGGTCTCCCAGCCTGAGGGCAGAGCCTGCAGGGGCAGTTCTCCCACAATGGCTGGGTGCCTGCCCTACAGCCGAGCAATATTACCTTCGTTCACCCACAGTGGCTCAGTCCCAGACCATGGACAACGCTCAAAGTCACCCACATCTCGCCCAAGTTCTCCCAAGGTAGTTCAACCAAGTGACTAAGTCCAAAAAAAAACAAAACAGCCCCCAGGGAAAGCCCTCCCTGTTTGCAGTGTCACTGCTGCTGTAGTTACTGCTCCCTGCTGCGACAGCCTCAGCCTGACCGAATTAATGCAACCACTCTCCAGTTCTCCACTGCTTTTTTCCTCCTCCTGAGGTCCAGAAGTCTCTTGCTATCTCCCTGTGTCCCCAGAGGGATGTTTTTGGGCAAAGCCTCCAAGCCAGAGATGCCTGAAGTCTCCTCTCCCCAATCTCACTGCATCGGTTGCAAAGAAGCTGTTACTTGGCTGCCATCTTGCTCCCTCTCCTCCTCCTTTTTTTTTTTTTTTAAGTTTGGTCAAAATGTCTTCACAGTAAACAAGCTGCATGGTCAATTGAAATCTTAAATACCTAAATAAATACCCCCTAAGTCAGATAGGGTTTGGATCTACAAAAGCAAAACAAAATGGTCTGTTAAGATAACTGTTAACATAATTTAAGCAAAGGCACACACATAATTGCTCTCTCTTCTGCTTAATTTGACTAGTATAGACACAAAAGTAAGCTAATCATTTCTAACTGATATTAAAGGGTTAAGACGAGGTGATTTGGGAATTCCTTGTTATTGTTGTTTAAAGAAAGAAATGTTTGTTTTATTCCATGTTATATGTATAGAGAGAGTAGCTTTGTAATTCTGAAGGGCTGATTTGCTCTTTACAAAACTGGATTAGTGTATACCCTGAATGTCACTGAGTCTCACCAAACTGGGAGTTCCAGTGGACTAAATGAGCACCCATGTCTGAATTTCCCTAGCTCATTCACCCTCCTCCACGTAAGTGCAAGACTCCAGGTCTCTGCAGAGCATGTATTGTGCTAGACATTCCCCCAGCTCAGTGGGTGCATGCGCACTAGAGAGAGCAGGCACTCAGACTCTCCTCTTGTTATGGGCTAAATGGTGTGCGCTGGAAACTCACAGTCAAATCTCTAAGTGCCAGCACCTCAGAATATGACTGTATTTAGAGATAAGTTTTTGAGGGAGGTGATTAAGGAGGTGAGTTTAGGGGGTGTGCCCTAATCCAATCTGACTTTTTTATTTTTATTTTTTTTGTCTTTATTAAATCATAACTGTGTACATTGATGCATTTATGGGGCTCAGTGTACTGATTTGATATACAATGTGAAATGCTTCCATTAAACTGATTAACACATCCATCACAATTATACTCTTTTCTTAATAGTTTTGAAATGTACCATTGCATCATGCACATTAGGTCAGGTCCCCCCAAAGACCTCCCCATACTCTCACCTCCCTCCTCCCCTCCCCCCTCTCCTCTTCCCTTCTACTTTTTGAACTACAGTTATGTTTTACCATTCATATGAATGTGTAGGTGATTGTATATTGATTTCTTAGTAGTAGTGAGTACATTGGATAACTTTTTTCCATTCTTGAGATACTTCACTAAGAAGAATATGTTCCAACTCCATCCAGGTAAACATAAAAGATGTGAAGTCTCTATCTTTTTATGACTGCATAGTATTCCATGGTGTACAAATACCACAATTTGTTAATCCATTCATGGGTTGATGGGCACTTGGGCTGTTTTCCATGTCTTGGCAATTATGAGTTGGGCTGCAATAAACATTCTGCCAAATAAACAAATAATTTTTGATCATCTGAGTATATACCTAGTAGAAGAATTGCAGGATCAAACAAGATTAAAACTAGGTCTACTCTTAGTTCCTTGAGTATTCTCCAAACTTCTTTCCAAAAAGGTCATATTAGGTTGCATTCCCACCAGCAGTGTAGAAGTGTTCCCTTCTCTCTGCATCCACGCCAACGTCTGTAGTTTTGGGATTTTGTGATGTGGGCTAGTCTTATCGGAGTTATATGACACCTCAAAGTGGTTTTGATTTGCATTTCTCTGATGAGTAAAGATGAGATTTGGATGCACAAGGCCGTACCAGGGATGCACACACACAGGGAAAGCCCTATGTGGACACAGTGAGATGGCAGTGATCTGCAGTCAGGACAGAGGCCTCGCCAGACCCCAGCTCTGTTGACACGCTCACCTTAGACTTTAGCCTGCAGAGCTGTGAGGAAATAAATAGCTGTCATTTAACCTGCCCCACTGTGGTATTTTGGTACAGCAGCCTCAAAGACTAATACACTTTCCACAGTCATCCCAGTAATTTCCCAGAGTCTCTGCATAGATCAGGACAGATATGATTCTGTTCCATCTTCTGGCTTCTTTGTTGGCTTTGAGTATTGGTCTCTCCTAGAAATAACAGCAACTGGCTGTTAAATGGGTGATGTACTAGTAAAAGCAGAATCAGGTCTCTCCCTTCACCTACAGGAGAGAAGACTAGAAACTGTAAAGAAGAATTAGTGTCACTGAGATGCAGGGCTGTCAGCCAGATTGAGAAGGACCTGGGATACTCCCCACTCAAGGGAGAGGGCTTCCTGAGAACCGGAGAGCAGGCAGAGCTTGTGAAAAGGATAAACAGTGTCTTTATCTTCTGCTATATGGTTATTTAGATGAAGGACCTAGAACCTGGTGCCCCCATGAAGCCACAATGGGACACCATGAGAGAGACCTTGGGAGACCCTGATCTGAGTCCCCTAGAGTTTGGGCAGGGGCATATGAGAAGTGGAGAGATTGGGCTAATTTTTGCCCAGAGCATTCTGGGCAGGGGGATCGGCCCATTATGACAGCACCCAGAGAGAGGTCAACAGAGTGAGAAGCCCACACTTACACCCTTTGTTGGGCAAGGATGAATGATCTTCCCCAGGGACCAAGTGGCAGCCCAGAAGGTAACTAGACTTGACTCTTCTTGCAAGAGTCCCACCAGAAAAGTTAGCAGGGTTGAGGACACTGCAGCAGGAGACCACCCCAAGCTAGGAGGAAGGGAAGATGCAGAGTGGAAGAGGATGTGAAGGAGAAAAATGAAAGCAAACCAAAGCCCGACCCCATCACCTCATTGCTGGTTCCCAGGTCATGCCCAAGCAGGTGGGGAGACTGAAGAGAGTACAAGACATAAACTGTAATTTACATCGTATCAGATTTCTTAATGCCTAAAAATAAGATTGTTTTTATATACGAAAGTGACTAAAAAGCCATGGGGTCTAGCCAAGATGCCACCCAGGAGTGTGGAAGGGAAACTGGACAGAGAATGTTTGAAGGCCAGCGTGGGAGGGGAACGGGAGCTCGCTCCTTCGTGCACTCCAGAAAACTGAATTTATTCAACACGCCAGTTGCATGACACTCAACCAACATGTTGCACTCACCACCTGGGACAGACACCTCTATTCTCTTCTCTCCTACACGGTTCCCATTCCCGCCCCTCCCCCACAAAAAGTCCTTTTATTTTCCTTCAAAAACAGTAAGTAACAATGTCCCCAAAACTACCAATTCGTGCCAATAAAATTGCTTACAGCATTTGCTATTCCAACACAATCAGTGTCAACCTGAACCGAGATGACCTGGCACAGGAGCAGCAGGGATTAATCTACATTTAATCCACCAATAAAGATATATACCAAGCCAAAACAGGCATTAGAAGATGGAGTGTAGGTGAGGATCATCTCAACGAAAAGTCCTCCAAAATCCCAGGCTGCAATCTGGATGTGATGCAATTGCTTAACTAGGTCAGAGCTCTCTGTTCTTATTATAAAAAAGTGATGGATGAGGGCATTACCTACTGGAAATCACCGAGGACCAAAGACACCAGTTCTGAGAAATAAAGAAAGTTCGAGAGAAGGCAAAATTGAGAAGGTGAAGGTGACAAGGTTACTTTTTGCTTTGAGATGATTTGATTTGGGTCAACCAGGTTTAGGGCTTTGGTATTTGACAAAGGAAGAGTCTTCCTGGATTAATGCTAACGTAATATATTGTCATTTTTATTTGTCAAAAACTTTTTTTGTTGTTGTTGTTGAGACAGGGTCCCACCCTATGCCCCTGAGCAGAGTGCAGTGGGCGTGGTAGCTCAGACTCGGGCTGCGGGCACCCCGCTGCCTTTAAATTGTTCATTTCCTCTCTTTTATTATCAAGCTTACTCTGTCACAAACCTTAACTTTCCACCCGTCTAAATAGGAAGGCCCATATTACACATTCATAGAAAATGTAGATAGGAAGGAAAAAATAGGTCAGAAGATTCTAAGCATCCCACTCCTGAGAAGATTTCACTCCTTCATTCAATCCTCTTCCACGAATTGGATTAAAAACAGCCAAAAGTTAAACAGCAGCGGAGACCGTTTCCTCTGTCACTAGCACCCAAGAAACAGTGCAGAAAACTGAAAATACCTCTCCAATTCACCCAGTAGGATGTATAAAGCAACAGTAGCATATGGACAGACTCTTGTATCCAAAGAAAGGAGAGCCCACGATAAGCCTGTGCTATTATGGGTGGTGTCTCACCTATGAATGATTTATAAAGTGGAATTTGTTAGCTTCTATGAGTTGTTTTGAAGATCAATTTATTACTAAGTTTGCTCTATATCTAAAAGCGATATTAAAATGATCTCCCATAGGCAAAGGGTGACGTTAGCTAACGACTGTGCTTTTAATACTCCATGAAGCCAGCATTGATTTTTATATGTGTTTAATAATCAACGTCAAATGACTCTGGAAGTAGAGACTCATCTCCAGTGCCTAACAAAATAAGCAATATTTACTTCTTTGACATTCAATTCTTTAATTGAATGTCTGCTATAAGGAAATATGTCATTTACAACTTCCAAAAATGTCAAAAGAGAACAGAAAGATTGCCAAATTAATACCTTCAACATATTTTATTTGCAAATGCTTCAATTATTTTTGAAAAATCATATTGATGTGTGATTGGTTTCATAGTATTTTCTCTTGAACACTTGGTTTTTCTAATGAGGCTCTGTAGTTCTTTGAATCACCAAAATTCCTTTTGCATATTTGGTAATTGCTTTATCATATTGGCTTTTTTGACAATTCAAAAATACCTGTCTTAAAACAAATAATGGGTAAGGCAGATACTGTTGTATGATTTTAAATCCATGTATTCTTTCATTTGGCCCAGCAACAGTTTTCAAATATTATTCCTTACCCAAACCCCCTACATGCATACCTTATTTTGTGCACTTCCCTTTACATTTTTCTGTTCAATTTGTCTCTTTTCTTATCTACAATCATTTTAACTGTTTTCTGCTTTCCTGTCTATTTCTCTATTCTTTATTATCTTCATTTGCTCTTAAATGATTTTCTTCACCTTATAAGTATTTCTCATGAGACTTGGACTCAAGCCATTCATGTACTTAGTACATCTTTTCCCCAATTACTCAAATATTTTCACTGCCACCGAGAAAGACATTTGCAACCTTCCCAGCCAAATAGTCTTTTCTGGCTAAGCCAAGCTAGATCCTAAAAATTGAATAAGGCACCTGTTATTCACCTAAGGCACCTCCTCCTACAGCCATATCTGGTAAGGTGAGACAAGGCCTCACTAACCATCTCTAACAGAGTGGGCACATGCGGAGAACGGAGGACCTGCAACAGGACCTGCGTGGAATTGGATCAGCCTGGGGGTGCAGGACATGCCCTGCTACAGATATCAAGGCTATAGCCAAGCCAACAGCAGAACAAAATACAGTTGGACATCAGTAAGTTGACCACTTAAGGGACTATAACAAACTGGTCAACGTACAGAGGTGGTCAACATAAGGAACTTTCATTGAATACGTGTGGTGCATGTCCAGTCCATGAAAATTAGGGCAACATAAAGAGGTGGTCAACTATAGAGGCTGTACTATATTCAGGAAACAATGGTGGACTCTACAGCACCTGTATCAGCTTTCCTGGGCTCTCTGTTCTCACAGGTGAAGAGGGTCCCAGAAGCAGGCAATACCCAGAGACTCAGCCAGGGAGGAAAACAAGTTACATGTAGGGTGATCTTCTGGCAGATAGTAGGGGCCCTCTTCAAGACGTGACTGGTCTTAGAAAATGGGGAAATGTTGAGACTGCATGTAGAATTCGGTAAAGTAGATTTGCCATAAAATTAAGGAAACTTCAGCGATTCTCACTTGTACCCTTACAAGACCCCAGGTGAGGCAGGGCTATGCATATTAAAGAGTGCTATTGGTTCAGAGAATGTGAAAGGTTACTCACTGAACAAAACTTTTACATTGCTCTGAATCTGAGTGCTCATATAAGAAACTGTAAGGGGAAAGTATTGTAGAGCTATGTTAGAAAGTTAATTATTTAAAAACATTAAGGTTTTTTCTGAATTTTGTATTGCTCATGGTATTTATATGTGTGTGTGTGTGTCTGTGTATTTTTTTTTTTTTTTTTTTTGAGGCAGAGACTCATTCTGCTGCCTGGTAACAATGTCATAGCCTCAGCCTAGCTCACAGCAACCTCAAATTCCTGGGTTCAAGCCATCCTCCTGCCTCAGCTTCCCAAGTAGCTGGGACTACTAGTTGTGCACACCACAATGCATGACTGATTTTTCTGTTTTTAGTAGAGATGGGGTCCAACTCTTGCTCAGCCTGGTCAAAGTCCTGACTCCAAGGGATCCTCCTGCCTTGGCCTCCCAGAGTGCTAGGATTGTAGGCATGAGCCACCAAGCCCAGCCAGTATTTACCTGTTTTTAAAAAACATTGTTTATTACATTTTTTTGGTTTGTTTCACACTGGGCACATTTATTTTATTTATTTTTTTTATTAAATCATACCTGTGTACATTAATGCAATCATGGGGTACAATGTGCTGGTTTTATATACAACTTGAAATGTTTTCATCAAACTGGTTAACATAGCCTTCACGGCATTTTCTTAGTTATTGTGTTAAGACATTTGTATTCCACACCTAGTAAGTTTCACATGTACCCTTGTAAGATGCACCGTAAGTGTGGTCCCACCAATTACTCTCCCTCCATCCATCCTCCCCCCCTCCCCTCCCTCTCCCCTTTTCCCTTCTTCTTAGGCTATAATTGGGTTATAGCTTTCATAAGAATGCTATAACTTGGTTTCATAGTAAGACTGAGTACATTGGATACTTTTTCTTTACTTTGATAGGTAATTTTGTATTCTTTTTCTTAAACAATTCTCACCAAATTATGTAAGCTTCAGCTTCACAAAGTCTGAATCTGCTGGTCCTCAAGTGGGCTCTGCTAAGGAGCTAAGTAGAATGAGTCAAGCATCCACCTACATTTATTTGCAAATACAGTGGAATCTCTATAGTTGACTACCTCCCTACATAATCACTTCCTTAATTTGACCAAATTTTGGTAGATTGGACATGCACTACATATACTCAATATACAGGAGGCCTAATTCCTCATGTTGACCACCATATGCTGACCAGTTTGTTATAGTTCCTTGGGTGGTCAACAAACAGCGTGTTTCTACTGTACATACTTAATGCATGAACATACAATATTTAAGCTTTAATTAAAATTAAGGAAGATGTACTTTATATATGCAATGTGCGTTTTGGAGGGGATTTTATTAAAGCTAAACAGGATGGATACCTGTGGCTGAAACTGCTAGCTCCTTTCCCATTTGGAGAGTCCTCTTCTTCCTGCCCACACAGCTAGACTACATTTCCCAGGTTCCCTTGCAGCTCATTGCGGTCATGTGAATAGATTCTAGCCAATACAATGTAGGCAGAAGCAATGTACACCCTTTCAAGACTGAAGTCTTAAAAAACCTTCCTTCCACAGATGGGTCTCCACTTCTTCTCCCTCTGCTGGCTTAATGAGCTTGAGTACAGTGACCTTGCAAACCACTGTTGATCTGCTGATCCTGGTAGAGCCACGAAATAGAAAGAGATGAGGTCCTTGATTCACTGCTTCTTACAGTTATCAAGAAATAAACTTTTTATTGTTAAACCACTGAGATTCAGAAGTTTATGTGTTACAACAGCTAACAATATCTTAGTGAAAATGTTTCTATTAGTGGAAGAATAACACTTATTTTAAACTACACATAAGTTTAATGAGATCCTACTTGCTTGTGAATATACATATGTATAATACCATATATAAATGTAATATTTATGCCTATAAAGGTGTAAATAAATAAAAATATGTCCAAAGTCACATTTTCTCTCATGGTTCCCATTTTATTTTAGTAGTTAATAATTGTATATATACTTATACTACATAGTATATTCTTAGCATTTCTGAGATTTGGGTGTTTTCTAGCAGACATCAAAATTTTAAAGAAATAGGTCTAGCCAGCAGTGATTTAAATGTTTCCTCCAAAATTCATGTTGAAATTAAGCTCCAATGTGGCAGTATGAGGTGAGGTGAGGACTTTAAGGAGTGATTGGATCATAAGGGCACCTAATGATCTACCCTCCATTCATGGATTCATGGATTTACATATTAATGCATTAGTAAATTGACAGGTTGTCATAGAAGTGGGATTGGGGCTTTATAAGAAGAGGAAGAGAGACCTGAGCTAGCACATAGGCACACTCAGCCCCCTTACCCTGTGATACATGTGCTGCCTCTGGACTCTGCAGAGAGTTCTACCAGCAAGAAGGCCCTTGCCAGATGTGCCCCCTTGACCTTAAACTTTCCAGCTTCCATAACTATAAGAAGCTATTTTTTCTTCATAAATTACCCAATTTCAGGTATTTTATGATAAGCAACAGAACACAGGCTAACACACTGGCTCATGTAGGCCTTGCACTCACACCATGTCTGTCCTCACCTTCAGCCAGAGGGATGCCTCATGTGTGCTTAGAACTAAGTCCTTTCAGCTCCTTCTTCTGGCTACAGGTTTCCTCCCAGGGACTTCAGCCTCTGCTGGACACCTGTAACAGCACATGTGCAGGACACAGCACCATGGCTAAGAACAGAGGATGGACACTGCACATGCTTCTGGGCTCCAGAGGTGCGTCCATCCCCTGTGGCCCCTCCATGCCTGGTGTGTGCCACTTTAGCAGTCCTGAGCTGTTGTCCATCCTGACAGGCAGCCCCCCGTCTGCCAAGTCCCTGCCACTTCCATTGACAGCCATGACTTCTCGCTCAGCACAGCCACTGACACATGGCAGCCCAGAAGCTTCTAAAGGACAAAGTGATCTGTGGAAAAGTGACAGGAAATGCATCTTTGTGCTTTGTTCTGTAATCTATTGTACCCTTTTGTCTTATAAAGATTACTAATAAACAATTCTTTGAATTCTTTCTACTTTTGTACCTTTTTACCTTTCCAATCCCAAGGGGCCAGGCATGAATCTGTGGGGTTGGGTCAGGAATGTTTTAAATTACAGATATTTCCTGGTACTTGGAAACTACCTTCCCTATCATTCTGAGATTTACTTAAGCATATTTTTCCTGGCTCTGTCTACTGTCAGGATGAGTTTGCTTTAAGAAGACACCTGAGAACATTATATACACAACCTCTAGGTGGGCTGAGTTGGCCAGACCTGCTGGAATTCCCGCCTAGGCTTGGGTATGGTGAGCTTGAACCAAGTGTCCAGTTGACAAAAATGCTGGGAACATACCTAACGCTCTAAGAGAGTAGACCCTTTAATACTCCTTAGGTTTCTCCGAACTTCCCTAATGACAAGTCAAGGCAAATAAAAGACACTAACGTGGAACATGGTGGATACAGGCAAGATTTCAAAGCATGAAGATAACATGAGATTCCACATCTCAGTCTAATATCCTTTAATAACAACTCTCTGAAATGAGAATAAAGGTGAGGGCGGCACCTGTGGCTCAAGGACTAGAGCGCCAGCCCCATACACCAGGGGTGGTGGGTTCAAGCCTGGCCCCAGCCAAAAACTGAAAAAAAAAAAAGAGAGAGAATAAAGGTTATATTTATTTTACTCTGTTACTACTGTAAGCCATTTCTTCAGATTGGGTTTTTAGAAAGACAAAAGGGAGGAAGAAAGAATTAGGAGGTGTGTAGAGTTTTCACTGATAAAGAACGAACTTTAAAGGGATTGCAGAGGTCACATTTTTTAAAAAAATTTATCTTATTGATATTTTATTTTTCTAGCATTTTTCACATCTACAGAGGATGCCAAAAATGTATACACTTTTTTTTTTTTTTAGAGACAGAGTCTCACTTTGTCACCCTTGGTAGAGTGCTGTGGCGTCACAGCTCATAGCAACCTCCAGTTCTTAGGCTTAAGCAATTCTGTTCCCTCAGCCTCCCGAGTAGCTGGTACTATAGGCACCTGCCACAACACCCAGCTATTTTTTGTTGCAGTTTGGCCAGGGCTGGGTTTGAACCCACCACCCTTGGTATATGGGGCCAGCGCCCTACTGACCAGCCACAGGTGCCGCCCAATGTATTTTAAGAAAAAAAAATGCTGTATTAAAATTGCAGTACTTTATATATACTGATAACATTTGTTATCTTATATATTGTATCTTGTATCTCTTATAATGGTAATTACAGAAGTCAAACATGACTTGAATATTACTTTTAATATGATATTTTTTCCTTCCTTAAAACGGCACCCTCTGAATTTGATCTACTCCCCATCCCCAAACACTAGTGAGCAACTATTGTTACCCCTTAAAAAGAGATAAGATGGAAGCTTTATTCATTTGGCACTGATTCTGAATCTAATTCTTATACTTTTAAATGAATTTTTAAAAGAAAACTTGGCATTGTTGAGTCACCTCTATGGCTCTTCCGAAATAGACGTGTATTAAAAAGGTTAGGAGTAAAGATAATCTAAAGTATAAAAGAATCCAGATACTCTCATAATATGCTTTGAACTATGGATAAAAAAGGTCAAACGAAGCAGTATACCATATTTCGTGTATGAAAAATGAAATGTATTTGTACCGTACTAATGTACAGGACTTAAAAGAGGAGAGGGTTACTACAACATGTCTGGAAATAGCCAGGGCTTTGCCAAAGAAGATCAAGGGAAGAGACACATTTCCCAGGCAATAGAAATCTGACAGCCTCAGCCTGTGCTAATGAACACTCTGTCTGTGAGCAAAGCAATCAGTGACTTCTCGGGGGAGGCCTTTGACCTGCTTCATGACTGCTCTCACTTCACCTCCCAGACGAAATGGTACTGCAGTTACCCCCAGCCATGGAAACTCCCGACAGACCTGATGGTGGTGACCTGACTGTACAAGAAAGAAAGGAACAAAGTGTAGACACCAGTCACGGCTACCTCACCAAACTAAACGAACGGGTAGGGTTCAAATTCAAAAGTGAAGTCATAAAAATGGAAGGATTCACAAATCTCACTTCTCACCTTCTGCTGCACTGACGCCAGAGGAAGAGTCTACAGTTTTTATGGGTTTTGTAAATAAAGTTTTATTGAAACATGCTCATTAGTTTACACTAATGACCACTGCCCTCTCCAACAGCAGAATTGAGTAGCTGTGACAAAGATAGGACTTGTAAGGCCGAAAAGATTTACTGTCTGGCATTTTACAGAAAAAGAAAAAAATTGCCAGTCCTGACACTAGAGGGATAGAGCTAAGAAAGTGGAGTATTTGGTATTGGGAAGTGTAAACTATGGATACCTTGCCCAGAATCCTATTTTCATTCTGAGTGCATAGAATAGTCTCCGGGAGGGAAATAAAGTGGAACAGACTATTGGGAAATTATGTCTTTCATAATGAAAAAGGAAAAACCTTCTGTGTGTTTGCTACAAAATTTTTCTTCATCTCCAAACAGTATCCACTGCTCAGAGTGAAAGCTACTATCTCTAAACTAACAGAGGGGTTAGTTTAGAGAAAAAATAGATCAATGGTTTTTCTGATCTTGGGATGGAAAAGTAATCCCATAAAATAATAAGTAACCAAAAATAAATTCAAATAATAAAATAATAAAAGCTAAGGAAATACAAAAGAGAAAATGACTCAGCCTTCAGTGGAATATCATTGAGTCAAATTTATTTAGGAATAAAATGCTATAAATTGCATACATTTGGAATGTGTTATTTCTAGAAAATAAAATAAAATAATATACAAAGTAATACCTATCTATCCAGCACATAATTTAATCTCCTTAAGCCATCTAAAAGAAAGGCAGAGAAGAGGGTTTGCTAAAAATGTTGAGCATAATTTGAGAGGTGAGGTAGTGTCCAGAGAAGGATCTGGTATTAATTAAAAGCCACCTTTCAAGACAGGAGCCCCAGAATATAGAGACGAGGGGGGAGGTTGTACCAACAAAGATGGTGGACCAGGAGGACTGAGTTACCGTCATTACCTCTCATGACACAACTATACCCACAGGAGAGCAGCTCCGGGGATCACTTTTCACTGGAATATGAGCAGGGCTCATTGGCCAATGGAACAACCTTCACTCTGTGGGGAGCGTCTCACTTTACTAATGTGAAGTGACCCTGAACCATCCTCTTTGCACTTTGTACAGCCCTCGTCACCAGGTAAGAAGAGATCTGCAAAGAAGAAATAATGAAATCATCTTACAAAGTCATGAATCTCTAATTTTATTGTCTGTTAGGCCCTACATTGCTCTAGGTTAAAATTATATTTTATGGAGGACATTTTTAAGCCTTAATTAGGTCTTAAAATCTCAATCCCAAAGCGGAAATTACATACTAATAAATAATTAATGGAATTGATTTAAGGTTTAAAAAAAATTTATGTTATAAAACATTATAAACAGTATTATAAAGCAAATGATTACATTTGAGATTGTATTTGAAACATAAATAAGAGATAAAAATGAAAATCCTTAACATATAAAATTCTTTCACAAATTAGTGAAAAACAGAGATGGCCCCAAAGTCTGTGAAGAGTGTGAACAATTCATGAGAGAACAAATAGCTAATAATGCAGTTTCAGCTGGGCACGGTGGCTCACACCTGTAATCTCAGCACTTTGGGAGGCCAACAGGAGAGGATTGCCTGAGGCCAGGGGTTCAAGACCAGCCTGGGCAACATAGCAAGTCGGCAGTGAGCTATGATCATACCACTGCACTCCAGCCTGGGTGATAGAGCGAGACCCTGTTTCAAAATGTTTTTTGAAAGTACAATCTTAAAACCAAACAAGGCAATAGTAACTAAAGAGCTCATGACGATATTAACTACTAAAAGCTTTATAGTTTTGCTTTTCTTATTTTCTTATGAACGGTCTGCTCTCTATCTGAAGTGGATTTCTGTGTCTTGATATGAGATGGGGTCACATTTATTTCCCCCCTCCCCCCCACCACATGGAGTCAGTCATCTCAGCACAGTTTGTGACTATTCATTCCCTACCTCTTTGTACCGCCACCTCTGTCATAAATGGCCTCACCTGTGTGTTGTCTGTTTCTGGACTCTATGAGTGCTTACTATTGCATATGTCTGTTTATCCTTTCCTGCATAAACACCACGTTGTATTCAATGACTATAATTTTGTAATACATCTTGATATATGCTAAAGCAAAAAAGAAATTTAAAACACTGAGATGCACAGTGCCTATCAAAATGGAAGGTAATTTTTATCCGATAATATCAAATGTCTTCTTTATGGAGAAAGTTAAAGGGAACAGGTACTTTCAAGTACTTTGGGATTAAGTATGAATTGGCACAAACTTTTTAGAGGATAATTTTACAGTTGATACCCACAGGAGAGCAGCTCCGGGGATCACTTTTCACTGGAATATGAGCAGGGCTCATTGGCCAATGGAACCACCTTCACTCTGTGGGGAGCGTCTCACTTTACTAACATGAAGTGACCCTGAACCATCCTCTTTGCACTTTGCACAGCCCTCACCTGTACAAAGGTGAGATGACTGACTCCCCATCAGTTGATGTCCAGTCGGTCATTATAAACAGAAGAGAGTTAATGCAGCAATCAGTTAGATGCTCCCTAGAGGTCGTTAATTGTAAAAACTAACTCCACCCCTTGGGCCAGAGAAGCAAAAGTGACAAGGTAGTGCCCTTATTACTCAGAGCCCACACACACTACCACTGGCCCAGAGCAGAAAGCCAGGAGACACTAATCCTGTTGACATTTCTGACCTTGTCGTTGCTGGAGTCTGCAATCACCTGCCATTGTCCTGATGGCTGCCGGTGATGCCAGCAGCAGGAAAAAATAGTTTCTGGCTCCCTCCTCCCTTCTAATTACTTTCCCACTAGCACTGCCTAGTTGGAACTCAGCAAAGTGGTCTGAAAAATGTAGTTTGCAGGCCCCTAGCCCCTGCATACAAAGGAGAGTAAAAAAGGATAAGTAAGAATCTGAGAGCCAAAATACAAAACTCCAGAGTATAAAAAGGTAAGTAAGAATCCGAGAGCCAAAATACAAATCTCCAGAGCACGAATCAATAACACAAAAATGTTTATACTACAGTAGAACCTCCATAGTCAACTATCTCCTACTTTGACCACCTCCTTAAATTGACATAATTTTCATACCCTCGACATGCACAACATGTACATATCAGTACACTAGGCCTAGTTCCTTATGTTGATCAGTCTCTTAGGTGGTCAACTTCCAGAGGTTCTACTGTTTCATAACAATTTTTCTATAAAAATGTTTAAGGAAGTAAGTAGCAAGACAAGAAGATTTGTGTACAGGGTGTTTGTAATGTTGCACGCCTTAGTAAGGTTTGCTATATCTGGCTGTCTTTCCCTCCTGGCCCTCTTCTGATTGGGTGAGACCTTGCAACTAGATCTGGCCAATGAGTTCAGAAGTGGCAGGTGTCCCTTCTAGGATGCATTTAATTGCCGTCGTGAATCTCTCCAGAGCTATCTTTTCCCCCTGGCATGGTGACCAATGACATTTGAGATAGCAGCTGTTCTGACTTGCTCCCAGTATGAATATGAGGTCCTTCGCTAAGCTCATGCATGAGTGAATAATAAATCTCCCTGTTATTTTAAATCAATGAGATTTGAGAGTTTGTTTTTATAACATAGATTAGCCAAATCTGGCTTGTACATATTGAATGAATTATAAGAGAAAACAATTATAAGCAACCAACATGTTTGATAATACAGGAAAGTGAAATAAATTGCTATGCATCCATGTTACGAAATATGTTGTTGACAGTAAAAAATACTTTTGAAGAATATTGAAAGAGATAAGGAAACACCCATCATAAAAAAATTAAATGGAAAATGTAGAATATAACACAATATACACTCATGCATCACATGACATTTTGGTCAACAAGGAACTGCATATTCAATAGTAGTCCCATGAGATTATAACGGAGTTGAAAGATTCCTTTTGCCAAATGATGTCAAAACCAATGTAATGTTGTAGAGTATTGCATTTCTTACACATGTGTTTAGTGGTCCTTTAGGAGGTATTCCAGAAGGCATTGTTAGCACAGGACACGACAGCTCCATGCATGCCATTTCCCCTGAAGACCTTCCAGTGGGACGGGGGTGGAGGTGGAAGACAGTGATACTGATGAGCCTGACCCTGGGTAGCCTAGGCTAGCATGCGTCTTTGTGTCTTAGTGTTTAGCAAAAAATTTTTAAAGTAAAAAATTAAATAAAATAGACTTTAAACAGAAGAAAGATTATAAAATAAGGAGGTAAGGAATACCTGCCTTACACAGCTGTACAACATGTTTGTGCTGTAACCTAAGTGTTGATACAACAGAGGCAAAAAGTTAAAGAAATGAAAAAGTTTCCAAAGTAAAAAAGTTAATTTATTATTGAAGAAAGAAAATGTATTTTATAAATGTAGTGTACCCTAAGTGGATGGTGTTTATGACGTCTACAGTAGTGGGCATGTTCTCAGCCTTCAGACTCACTCACCACACACTCGCTGATTTATCCAACTTTCAGTCTTGCCACCGCGTTCATGGTAAGTGCGCTGTACAGGTGGGCCATTTTTTATCTTTAATACCGTATCTTTTTACTGTATCTTTTCTGTTTAGATATGTTTAGATAGACAAGTACTTTCCACTGTGTTACAGTGGGCCTATAGCATTCAATACATGCAGTGCAGCTGGGAACAATGGCCTCTACCATGTAGCCTGGGTGTGCAGTAGCCTAGACCACCTAGGGCTGCAGACATACACTCTGCGATGTTCTCACAACGATAAAATCACCTTTCAAGGCATTTTTCAGAACATATCCCCATTATTAAGTAATACATGACTGTATATTAAATGAGATTGATTATACATAAAGGGCTTTGAGCACAAATGCTCACTGCCATGAGTTATTATTATATAATCAGAAACATGTTAAGTTCATACAACTGGGCTCCCTTGATGAGTACCCAGTCCAGACACATGCTTTGCATTCTGGCTGATGTGGCCCCAGCTCATGCTGTTCCTGTGAGTGTGTCTGTGGCAAAGCCATGGTCCCTTATGACAACTGTGGGCGTGACCAGCCAGCACTTGGCCTAGACTTCCCTGATGCTGCTGGAACAAGAGATGCTGGAGTTTTCAGCTAAATGATGCTGTGGAGCCACAGGCACCCAGCTAGTAGGGCCTTCAAGGCTGCAAGTTGAGTGTGGGGATGTGGGAAGTACCACCGACTCAGCCCTGCTCACAGGCTAACCCTGAGGATTGTGGTTTATGCTGCAGACACCACAGTTTCTGTCTTGGATGTAGCCTCCCCAACAGCTGATGGAGGGACCAGGAAATGAGGGGGCATAATGCCCTGTAAAGCAACTTATATCAACTGGAACTGGAAGCCAGAGGATAATTCTTCTTTACACCTTAGAAGGGAGATGTAACAGCTTCAGACCATCTCTCTGAAAGATATCCTGCAAGGCCAAGCAATCAACTGAGCTCATTGTCCAGCTGTGGTCAGCTTCATAATCCATTTTTTAAATATATGCTCTTCTTCTCCCTGGCCTCCCTCCTGCTTCCTGGGATTATATTCCCAATAAAATGTTTTGAGGGTAGCCCCAGGCACTGCTTTCTATGGAGAGGCCTAAGACAGTTATTTGGACTGCCACAGATAGCTCCTGGTTCTAGAGCAATGTTTCTAAAGTGGGCCCCGTAGTCCTGTCCCCATTTTCCTCATAGCAGCAGACAGCAATGTCTTCCTCCAACATCACACCCAAACTCTTCTAAGAAGAGCCAGAGGTGAAGATGAGACACAGACAGAGCATACAGTGGACATTCTAGTGCCATAATTACTTCAGTCTTAACAAAGCTGTCAGAAGTTTTGTGCATGTTCTCAGAGTAAGAACTTGTCTTATGCCCAGAGTACAGTAGCATGATCATAGTTCACTGCAGCCTTAAACTCCTAGGCTCAAGTAATTACCTACCTCAGCCTCCTGCATTAGCTGGGACTACAGGTGTGTGTGACCACACCCAGCTAATTTTTAAAATTTTTTTGTGGAGATGGGATCTTGCTATGTTACCCAGGCTGGTCTCAAACTACCTGACCCTAAGTTATCCTCCCACCTCAGTCTCCCAAAGTGCTTGGAGTATAGGCATGAGCCACTGTGCCCAAACAGAATCTTAGATAACTTTGTTTTAGAAACCCAAGGGAAAGAATACAGCAACATTCCATTTCCCAAGAGCTGATAGCAGATGGGAGGCTTGATAACACAGCCACGTACAGCTTTTCTAATGCTTTGCTGTAGAAGGGTTCCACGACAGTGTACTGTAACTCACACAGTTGCGTAGAATGCTCATTTAGCCTTTCTTCGGTACTTGACCCAACTTTCTGCTGCCGCATTCCCCTAATTACACCTGCAGGACTCAGACGGCTCTTCTGTAGTTGGCATGACACACTCAAGCCTGTAAAGCCCAGAAGCAGAGTATCAGCCAAGTCTCTTTGGCATGGACGTGAGCTTTGGTCTCACTGGGTCCTTGGCTAGCTACCTTGAGTTTCAGAACTTCAGATCATGCCTTGGCCAGAGCTTGTTCTGGAGTGGAGCCTTCCTGAGGTGGTGGCGTCAGGGTTCTGGCTTCTTATGACTCCTGACATTTGGGTGTCCGGTTACCTGTGAGTCATCTTGCCTGCTTTCACTTGGCCTACTTTCACTTCCTGACAACTGAGCTTGTGCTGGTAACTCTCACCCCCCAGGCACTGGCCCTCAACCTATGGCAGATGCTCCTGGCCCTGACTTCTTGCCTTGACTTACTAACTCTTAGCTGCCTAGACCTTGTAGCATAAAATCTGATCCTCATTTTTAAAGATCCTAAATTTTCTTTTGTTCACACTTAATAACACTCAGTATAGGCGGTTCTCGGACTGCAGAGACACATCCCTGAGGACATCTTTAGGTCAGATTTCTCTATAACTTGGATTCCTGATGAGCAGCACATATGCAGTAATCATAACAATACTCCAGTGGTTCTCAGCAGTAGTAATAATAATACAGTGTAATACTGTAGTAATAAGAATACCACCATACTGTAATAATAAGTTACAAAAACTATTGTGTCCTTTCTTTTAATTCAAACAAAACATAACGACAAACTCACACAAAGTTTAGATAGGAAATAGGAGAAATTTTAAAAACGAATATTAACGGTTAATACCCACCTAATGTTGCACCAATACTAGGCTAACAGAAATGATCCACTAATTTTGATCTTCTAACCAAATCAATAATAACCTTTCCATTTCAATAATACGCTATGCTGCTTACTAATAGTGGATGCTGTCATTGGAGTACTGCCTTTCAGGTATTTCATTATCTCATGTTATCTATCCTTTAGAATAGTTCCAACAGGCCAGCAGCTGAAGCCGACTGCTTTCCCAAAGATGACGGCACCTGCCGTTTCTCTGAATACATAATTATTTCTACTTTCATTCCCACTGCAATCACCTTTCTCTTTGCTCAGGGCTCACCTGGACTCCTGGACTTGCATGGACTTTTGCTTCGGAGGCACGGTCAAAAGGGTAAACACAGACTCACAATACCAAATTTAAAAAGTTAGGATAAAAGTGACGCTGTGCATAGGTGATCTTCTAAACAACAAGGCTAGCCACGAGGAAAGATGCGGCACCACTTATACCGTGCAAACTTTTCTGCACACTTGGAAGAGACTAGTTCACAAATTATTAATTTAATTATTTAATTATAAATGATCCTTACGGTAAGCCTTGGGAGCCTTTGTAAGTTAAGAACACTATAATTTAAGTCATCCATAAAATGGGGACTGCCTGTAATTAAAAATGTTTAAGTCTAGTGACTAATGGTCTCAGAGTAGATACAACTAGAAGCCAAAAGCAGTTATTTTAAATGTGATAACAAAAGCTAAAAGAAGGCTCTAGTATGAGAACAAATTCCATTTATAGAAATAGCATGAGCGCCCCCTGTGCACTAGACTGGGAGTTTTATAGCTGTTACCTCACTTAATCATCAAAACAACCCTAGGAGACAAGTACTCTCAATCCCATTTCACTAATAAGGTGAGGGATCCTGGCACTCTGGGAGGCCGAGGAGGGTAGATTTCCCGAGTTCACGAGTTCAAGACCAGCTTGAACCAGAGCAAGACCTCATCTCTTAAAAAAAAATAAAAAAAAAATAGCCGGGTGTTGTGGCAGGCACCCATAGTCCCAGCTACTTGGAAGGCTGAGGCAAGAGAATCGCTTAAGCCCAGGAGTTGGAGGTTGTGTGAGCTGTGATGCCACAGCACTCTATCGAGGGTGACAAAGTGAGACTCTGTCCTTCCCAAAAAGGTGAGGAGTATCCCTACCACTTCATTACCTGTGCATGTTGTACAATAGTCCATCAATACTTTTACTTCTTTCATCAGCTATATTACCCCTCTCATATAAAAATTACTTAATAATGCACGTTAATTTTAATAGTGTACTGATTTGATACAAAATGTGAAATGCTTACATTGAACTAAATAACACATCCATCACAATTATACTCTTTTCTTAATAGTTTTGAAATGTACCATTGCATCATGCACATTAGGTGAGGTCCCCCCAAACACCCTTCCTCCTCTACCTTCCCCCTCCCCCTCCCCTCTCTCCATGCTCTTCCTTTCTACATTCTGGACTACAGTTATGTTTTACCATTCATATGAATGTGTAGGTGATTGTATATTGATTTCTTAGTAGTAGTGAGTACATTGGATACCTTTTTTCCATTCTTGAGATACTTTACTAAGAAGAATATGTTCCCGCTCCATCCAGGTAAAAGATGTGAAGTCTCCATCCTTTTTTAATGGCTGCATGGTATTCTATGGTGTACATATACCACAATTTCTTAATCTATTCATGGGTCAATGGGCACTCGGGCTGTTTCCATGTCTTGGCTATTACGAATTGGGCTGCAATAAACATTCTGGTGCAAATGTCTTTGTTGTAAAATAATTTTTTATGATCTGGGTATCATAGTAGAGGAATTGTAGGATTGAATGGTAGGTCTACTTTTAGTTCCTTGAGTATTCTCCAAATGTCTTTTCAAAAAGGTCATATTAGCACCAGCAATGTAGAAGTATTCCCTTCTCTCTGCATCCACACCAACATCTGTAGTTTTAGGATTTTGTGATGTGGGTTAATCTTAACAGAGTTAGATGATATCTCAAAGTGGTTTTGCAAAGTGGGTTTGCATTTCTCTGCTGATCAAGGATGCTGAGAATTTTTTCATGTGTTTGTAGGCCGTGCACCTGTCCTCATCAGAGAAGTTTCTGTTCAAGTCTCTTGCCCACATAGAAATGGGGTAATTGGATTTTTCATGTTAATTAGTTTGAGTTCTCTGTGGATTCTAGTTATCAAAAGCATAATGTGCAAAAATCTTCTTCCATTCTGAAGGTTGTCTTTTCACTTTACTTACTATGCTCTTGGCTGTGCAAAAGCTTTTTAGTTTGATCAGATCCCAGTAATGTATTTTTGGTGTTGCTTCAATTGCTCAGGGGTTCCTCCTCATAAAATATTCTCCCAAGCCAATTATTTCAAGTGTTTTCCCTGCACTATCTTCCAGTATTTTTATAATTTAATGTCTTAAGTTTAAATCTTTTATCTTCTAGTATTTATATAATTTTATGTCTTAAGTTTAAATCTTTTATCAGTGAGAATTAATGTTTGTTAATGATGAAAGGTGGGGGTCCAGTTTCAGTCTTCTACAGGTCACCAGCCAGTTCACCCAGCACCATTTGTTGAATAGAGAGTCTTTACCCCAAATTATATTTTTGATAGGCTTGTCAAAGATCAAATGACAATAAGTAGCTAGGTTCATCTCTTGGTTCTCTATTCTGTTCCATACATCTACCTCTCTGTTTTTGTGCCAGTACAAAACAGTTTGATGCTGTTTTGATACCATAGATTTTTAGTATAGCCTAAGGTCTGGTAATGTGATTCCTCCTGCTTTGTTTTTATTTCTGAGTAATGTATTTGCTATTTGAGTTTTTTTCTTATTCCATATGAAACTAAGCACTATTTTTTCAAGCTCTTTAAAGTGTGACAATGGTGCTTTAATAGGGATTGCATTAAACCTGTAGATTTCCTTGGGTAGTATGGACATTTTAACAATATTGATTCTTCCCAGCCATGAGCATGGTATGTTTTTCCATTTGTTGACATCTTCAGCTATTTCTTTTCCCAGAGTTTCATAGTTCTCTTTATAGAGATCTTTCATGTCCTTTATTAGGTAAATTCTCAGATATTTCATCTTCTTTGGCACTACTGTAAAAGGAATAGAGTCCTTGACTATATTTTCAGCTTGACTATTGCTGGCATATATAAAAGCTACTGGCTTGTAAGTATTGATTTTGTATCCTGAGACGCTGCTGTATTCCTTCATTGCTCCTAAGAGTTTCATAGTTGAGACCCTAGGTTTTTCCAGGTATGGGATCGTAAATCATCAGCAAAGAGTGAGAATTTGATCTCCTCTGACACTATTTGGATACTCTGATCACCTTCTCTTGTCTGATTGTGATGGCTAAGACTTCCATTACTATGTTGAATAGCAGTGGAGACAGTGGACATCCTTGCCTCATTCCTGATCTGAGTGGAAATGTTTTCAATTTTACACCATTCAATATGATGTTGGCTGTGGGTTTGCTGTAGATGGCCTCAAATCAGATTAAGAAATGTCCTTTCTATGCCTATTTTCTTAAGTTCTGATGATAAAAGGATGCTGGATATTATCAAAGGTTTTTTCTGTGTCAATGGAGAAATAATATGGTCTTTGTTTTTATTTTATTGATGTAATGTATTATATTCATAGATTTGCATACATCGAACCAACCCTGTAACCCTGGAATAAAACCAATTTGATCATGGTGTATAATTTTTTTTGATGTGCTGTTGAATTCTGTTTGCTAAGATTTTATTGAATATTTTTGCATTGATATTCATTAATGATATTGGTCTATAATTTTCTTTCTTTGTTGATGATCTTTTCCTGGTTTGGGGACCAGGGTGATATTTGCTTCATAGAATGTGTTGGGAAGTATTCCTTCTTTTTCTATGCTTTGAAAAAGCTTGTATAATATAGGTACTAGTTCCTCTTGAAAGGTTTAATAGAATTCAGATGTGAAGCCATCTGGTCCTGGACTTTTCTTTTTTAGGAGATTTCATATTGTTGTGGTTTTTCAGTGATTGATACAGGTCTATTCAAGATTCCTAATTCTTTCTGGTTGAGTCTGGTGTGCATCCAGGTATTGGTCCATTTCTTTCAGATTTTCATATTTCTGGGAATAGAGTTTTTGTAGTAATCATTGCAGTTTTTTTTTTTTATTTTCTGAGGTGTCTATTGGTATTTCTCCTTTATCGTTTCTGATAGATGATATTAGAGATTTTACTTTTCTGTTTCTGGTTAGGTTGGCCAAAGGTTTATCAATTTTATTAATTTTTTCAAAAAGCCAACTTTTTGTTTTGTCGATCTTCTGAATGATTCTTTTGTTTTCAATTTCATTTAATTCTGCCCTAATTTTGGTTATTTCTTTTCTTCTGCTGGGTTTGGGGTTGGAATGTTCTTCCTTTTCCAGTTGCTTGAGATGATTCATTAAGTTGTTGGCTTACTCTTTTTCTGTTTTCTTGATGAAGGATTCCAATGTATAAATTTCCCTTTTAAGGACTGCCTTTGCAGTATCCCATAGGTTTTGACAATTCGTGTCTTCATTTTCATTTTGTTCCAAAAATTTGGTGTTTTCCTTCTTAATCCTGTCTTTAACCCAGCTATCATTCAGTCTATGAATGATAGGTATGAAGAGAATGAAGATTCCTGTTGCTGTTGAGTTCAACTTTTATTCCATGGTAGTCTGAGAAGATACAAGGAATAATTTCTAGTCTTTTAAATTTGCTGAGGTTAGACTTGTATCCTAGAATATGATCACTTTTAGAGGATGATCTGTAGGATGATTAGAAGAATGTATATTCAGTTTTATTAGATGAAATGTTCTGTAGAGGTCTGTTAAGTCTATTTGTTCTAGGGTCGTTTAAGTCTAATATTTCTTACAGGATCTATCCAAAACTGCCAAAGGGGTTTTAAAATCTCCAGCTATTAAAGTGAAGGAAGATATCAAGTTGTTCATATCCATTAGAGTTTGCTTTATAAATTGAGGAGCATTCTGGTAGGGTGCATAAACATTAATTATCGAAATCTCTTCATGTTGGGTGTTTCCCTCGACAAATATGTAGTGACCATCCTTATCTTTCTTTATCTTTGTTGGTTTAAAGCCAATTGTATCTGCAAATAAAATCAAAACCCCTGCTTTTTTCTGGTTTCCATTTGCCTGTATTATAGATGTCCATCCCTTCACCCTGAGTCTATTTTTATCCTTTAAGGTAAGATGAGATTCTTGTTTTCAGCAGATAGCCAGTCTGAGTTTATGTATCCAGGCAGCCAGCTTTAGAGGACAATGTAAACCATTCACATTAATTGAGAGAATTGATAAGCCTGATTGTGTTTTGGGTGTCACGTTTTTCAGATGTCCAGTGGACATTTTTAATCCTTTCACTATTGTGGAAGTTGGATTTTGTTCAAAATTTTCTGAGTGAGTTTACTTTGGTGGTAGAGCTTTGTGCTGGTCATTGTTGATGATGTGTCTGAGAATATCCTGGAATGCTAATTTATTATGGCAAATTTCTTCAACATGTGTGTCATTAAAGTATTTGATTTTTCCATCACAAGTGAAACTCAGTTTAGCTGGATACAGGATCCTGGGCTGAATGTTGTTTTGTTTTGGGAGATTGAAGGACGATGACCAATCTCTTCTGGCTTGAAACATTTTGGCTGAAAGATCTGCAGTCATTCTGATATTTCTCCCTTTGTAGGTGATGCTTTTCTGACATCTGGCTGCTTGCAGAATTTTCCCCTTCATCTTAACTTTGGCAAAGTTAATTAAAATGTGTGTAGGAGATACTTTATTTGGATTGAGTCTTGCTGGGGTTCTGAAACTGTATACTATCTGAATATCTATATCTTTTGCAATGCTTGGGAAATTCTCCTCCATAATCTCTTGGTGTAGAGCATCTGTACATTTAGGACCATCCTCTTCTCCTTCAGGAATTCCTATAAGACAAATGTTTGATCTTTTGGAGTGACCCCACAACTCTCTTGGGGAATGATCAGTTTTTGCTCTCTATTTGTCTGCCTCTTGAGTGTTTGCAAATGTTTAAAAGCTTCATCTTCAGTTTCAGAGATCCTTTCTTCTGCCTGGTCAACTCTATTACTGAGCAGTTCTACTGTATTTTGGAGCTCCTTGACTAACTTTTACATTTCCTTGAGCTGTGCTATCTCTTTTCTCATTATGTCCATATCTTTGGTGACTTTGTCTTTGAATTCATTAATTTCTTGAGACAACTTTAGAACTACTCTTTGGATTTCAATTTCTAACTTTTGTTCCATTCTATTCATCTTATTTGCCATCCATATTCTGAATTCTATTTCTGACATTTCAGCCATTTGTTTATGCATGGCATCTTCAGTTGTATCTCCTTATCATTCTTTGGCAGGGGTTGATCCACTCTGGTTATTCATGTTGCCAGAGTTCTTCCATTGGTTCCACACCATGTTTATTTTCCACCGTTTGGTTATTAGAACTGATAGGGTGAGATTGAATTTGGGTTCCCAGGTAGTAGAGACAATCATCCCCTTACCAAAGCACTAGGCTTTGTAATTGTGGCTTATCTCCTACAACCTTACAAAGGCCCCCTACAGAGTTTGGCCAGAGACTCTGACAACCTATGTTGTGAGATAGCACAAGATAGCTCTGTTTTGATATCAGCCAACCTCTACTCTATCCTAAGAAGGCACGGTATTAGGTTTAAATCTCAGCTGTGAAGAGATACAGACAGCTGAGTTGCCCAGCCCCCCACCCTTCAGTTCTTTTCTGCTATAGAACTTCAAAGATCAACCTCAGAGTGTCCCTGGGTGAACAGCCCAGACACAAGCTCCAATTAAATTGTTTCAGGCAGCACAAACCCTGCTCAACAGAGAGATGAATCCAAGGGTCTCCAACAGCACAATTGGAGCCAGGGATCCACGCCCCCACCCACCAGACTCAGTCCACACTGTTGTCCACTTCTTCACTCACAGGCCTAGTTGGAGCCAGGGACCATGCCCCTGCCAGTCAGTCTCAGTCCACACCCAGCAAGCCTCTAGCTTGCCAGACCAGTTGTAGTCAGACCATAGGTCTAAGTCCACTCCCAGAAGCTTGCTGGCTCTGCTGGAGCCAGGGACCATGACCTTGCCCTCAGGTCCCAGTCCACGTCTGGCAAGCCTCTGCTCACAGGCCCAGCTGGGGCTGGGAACCAGCCCTGCCGGCTGAACTCAGTTCACACCAGGCGACCACTCTCCCACTGTGGGTGCCATCAGAGCCAAGTGTTCTGCACCCCTCCCACCAGACACAGCCTGAACTGAATGTCAACACCACCCCTGGCCAGGCAATGTCATAACCAAAGGACTGCTCCTCCTCCCACTGAGTGTCCCTTTCTTCCACACCCTCTTTCTTCCCCACTAGCCACAGCTTCCATCCTGATGATTGACAGTCTACACTATACCCAGGTCTCTCAGGAAAAGACAAAATACTCTGCACTCTGCACAGGGCAGAACTGCAGTCCACCAATACCCGGTTTGCAGACCAACATGTGAGGGGGAATGGGTGGACTGGGAGTTTGGAATTGTGGAGGGAAATATGTGTTCAATTTTGGGCATCTAGGTTCATAAGTGGGACCTCCCTGGAGAAAGAGACCCGGTGTTTAGTGGCTCTCTCCAATGAGGTAAAGTGAGATGTCTTTTGTCCCCTGCTCACTCGCAAAGAGCCTGCAGTGGGTCTCCTGCTTGGGGGAGGGGTCTCCTGTCCTCTAGTCAATAGGTTTTGTACCTGTAATTTGTTTTCTTTTTCTTTTCTTTTTTTTTTTTTTTTTCCGACAGAGTGTTACTATGTTGCCCCCTCGGTAGAGTGCCATGGCATCACGGCTCACAGCAACCCCAAACTCTTGGGCTCAAGCAATTCTCTTGCCTCAGCCTCCCAAGTAGCTGGGAGTACAGGCACCTGCCATAACGTCCAGCTATTTTTTGGTTGTAGTTGTTTAGCTGGCCCAGGCCGAGTTCAAACCCGCCACCCTCAGTGTATGTGGCTGGCACCGTAGCCACTGTGTTACAGGCACTGAACCTGTAATTTGTTGTCTTAAATGTTCTTCCTTGGAGTTTAAGTTTGCCAAACTTCTTTCTTGGCTCAGCTCCCCATCTTTGGCTTCATAAAGTCCAATTCTGTCCAGTTTTTCTCCCTCTGGTTAGGAGCCTCTGCTGAGGGTTGCTATCAGTCAGCCATCTTCCCAGAACTCTCTGTTTTTAATTTTATGTAATTAAACGAATTTAACTTGTACAGAGAACATTCTCATTATCGTAGAAAGTTCTACTGGATAATGCTGCAATTCACAATGAAGATAGGACAGTTATAAATGCCTATGTACCAAATAACATGGCACATTAATTTTGATATTAAAGTCTTTTATTATATGACTTTGCATCTTCCCATAAAGTGAAAGGATGGAAAGATGCAAACTCATCTAATAAAAGACTTTAAAATCAAAAGTCTTTGTACAAGACAAAGCAAGTAGAAATGTTCAATATCTAGGGCGGCACCTGTGGCTCAGTGAGTAGGGCGCCGGCCCCATATACCGAGGGTGGCGGGTTCAAACCCAGCCCCGGCCAAACTGCAACAAAAAATAGCCGGGCGTTGTGGCGGGCGCCTGTAGTCCCAGCTGCTCGGGAGGCTGAGGCAAGAGAATCGAGTAAGCCTAAGAGTTAGAGGTTGCTGTGAGCTGTGTAACGCCACGGCACTCTACCCGAGGGCGGTACAGTGAGACTCTGTCTCTACAAAAAAAAGAAATGTTCAATATCTAAATTGAAAAACATAAGTTATAAGAAGACTTACTGGGCTGATTATTTTTTTAAGACCTCAACATATCTCTAAATACTCTGCTCTCCAAGTATAAGACTTGCATTTGCAGCTGCTGAAAATTTTTAGCGAAGGCACTCAATACATTTTCAGTTTTTCTAATGACTGTGGATTGCTATAAGAGGAGTTATGGGCATCCATGTAACTGCCCTAAAAACATATTTGTACTCAGATTTGTACTCAAATTTACTAACCTTCAGAATTGTGGTGAGAATACAATTAATGGGAATTTTTGAAGTGGTAAGAATTTTTAGGAAGAAGTCATTCCATAAGCATTTCTGCTTTTGCCTCTTAACAGAGTACATATGTCCCCAAGGAAAAACCATCTTTGGCGTCAACTATTCACTCTAATTAAATCCCTCAGACCTGGTCCACTAGAGGAACAATGCTCCTGACTCAGCCAATGTTTCTTCTGATTATAAGCAATTCACAACACATTTCTTGAGACTTGCCATCTTAAGCTTACAGCCGGGTGACCTATATAGTTATCTAAATTTTTATAGCCAGGAAGAAGAAGAGAAAGTCATATTGGCCTTCTCTCTAAATTAAGGAGCCATTGGTGACCCACCCACTTTGGCTTCCCCACAAGTGTAAAAACAAACGTAAGGCAGAATGGTTCACCAGAGAAACAGGCATAGAACTTGATGGATCCTCCCCAAAACCACAACAGCCACACCTACATCCTTCTGTGATAAAGATAACGTTCCTTACAAATATTATCCCAAGAATTAAGGCACAAAACAAATTTCTTCAATTATTAGGTGTTATAGTAACTGTCGAAATCTACTCCAACTGTCTGCAGGGGTATACAGGACACAGGATCACTTACAGGGGAAGGCTTTGTCACTCCCTTATAGATTTTTCTTTTTTTTTTTTTTAGAGTTCAAGAGTTGAAGTCTTTATTTTTAAGATGTTTCAACAGGCCTATTGAAGGATTGCAGGTTACCTGTGTAGCAATAAGTGGAGTCTGGCTAACAGAAGACCTGGTCAGGCACATTCATGGAACAGTTTGTGTTATAGATGTTTGTTTGTTTCTCCTTTCAACTTACTTAATCTTTTTTCTAAATCCCATATTTTATTGTTGATCAGATGACAGCATAAATATTGAAGCAATCAGAGCTAAAGCACAGGCATTTGAATGAAACACTGAAAATATCCCCATGGCATGGACGTGCTTGCCCATGCCGAAACTCATTGGACAGTTTGTCTATGCTCATCTCCAGAAGCACTGTGTGACTAGTCAGTGTGGTGGTCTCACTGAGCAGATCTTGATCAGTCAATTTCATATGTAGTTTAAGATGATAAGGTTGCTCTTGCTGGGTGAGAAATGAAAACACAATCTGCACTCTGAGTAGATTTCCTCACAAGTAGTGTATTTGCTAACACCCAGGATATCCTATAATTTGATGATTTCCCATGGCATAGGTCAGAGGAAATGATCACATTTACCATGTCTTTGACATGACTCCCACAGTTATATGGAATCTCAGAAGTGGTGAGTCTTGTGAGACTTGGAGGGCAAACAGCCATCTGGGAAGAAGACCGCATTAACTGAGTGGGTATGAACCTTTGGGTTATGTTGTCCACAAGACCTCATAGGCATCATATGAGAGTCAGGAGATGTGTCAGTTCTGCATAAGGCAGCCTTTGTGGAGGGTTTTCCGTTCACTTACATACAATGAGAATTAGGAGATGGCTTAAGGAAGAAAAGCAAAAGTCTCGCATTGTTCTACTACTCAACTCTGTGAGAAGACCAAATTTACAGATGTTCCTTGACTTATTATGGGGCTATATCTCAATAAACGCATTATAAACAGAAAATATTACACAATGCATTTAATACAGCTAGCATACTGAGCACCGTAACTTAAATGTGCTCAGAACCTTACATTAGCCTACAGATGGGCAACATCATCCAACACAAAGTCCATTTTATAGCAAAATGTGGAACATCTTATTAAATACTATACTGAAAGTAAAAAACAGAATTGTAGTATGGGTCTCAGAGCATGATTTCTACTGAATGCGTATCACTTTCATACCACGGTAAAGCCTAAGAATTATAAATCGAACCATTATAAGTTGGCGACTGTATGCTGGTAAAGTATGTTTCAAATGCATAAAAACATCAAGCTAAAAGAAACCCTCAGTCTGAAGAGTGAAGCTTTGAAACTGGTAGTTGGCTGAGCCCACTGGAGGGGAGCCCTGTTTGGATTCACTGTATTTATATATAAGGCTCTTTGTTTCTACTCCTTCTCCCAGAGGTGAGGCTACTTCACCGACTTCACCAGTAAAGCCTCAACAGAGTCTTCATAATGTGCAAGGCATGGAGGATTCTCTCTTACACCTCTGAGATATGGTGAGCCCAATCTTCCAGAGTTCACCCCTTCTTATTTTCTTCCCTGTCAGTCTTAGGTGAAGCAGGAAAAGTGCTCAGCAGGTTGTGTCCTGCAATTCAGGGCAGACTAGATTACCCAAAGTTGCAAAGCATAGAACTGGCCAATATATGGTGGAGGTCTCAAAATCAGACCCTAGACACATGGCCCAAAATTCATCTGAGTGTCTAGCTGGAGAAAACCAGAGAAAACCAAATTTTTTTCTTTATTCATTCAGAAATATCCATTGATAGAGAAATACATACTGAGTACTGTTCAAGAAGTTGGAGATTTGCCTACGAATGAGAAAAAAATACTTATCCTTTGTATGTTTTACATTTGGATGGGAAGAAATAATGACCATGGAATATAGAAGTGGAAAGCCAGCTAGAAGGTATCCCAGGATCAGCTGCAGGCGCCTGCAGTAGGTTGAGATTTCCTCCTTGCATAGCCAGGATGAATGTATTTACACAGCCCAAAGATGGGCAACAAAGTCAGTCAGCTTAAAGTCTATCTTTGTTCAGATTTTTCCATTTGTAAATGAGGAATAATGATATCTGTTTTCAGATGCTTTGAATTCAGGTGTGAAAAATGAACCCTGATGTGAATGCAAAATTGTTCTCATTCCAGGATGAAAGTTCTCTGAGCTTTTTGATCTTGTCACATTTCAAAGTTGTGTGCTCACATAGGATGACCTCCCTGGGCTCCAGTCAGGAGACCCATGGTACTGATCGAGCTGTGCCACCAGATGGGTAACCTTAGGCAAGTTGTTTAGTCTCCTACAACCCCAGTCTCTTCACCTGTAAAATGATTGTGTTGGATCAGGTAATCTTTTCTTTTTTTTCTTATTGTTAACTCATAGCTGTGTACATTAGTGCAATCAAGGGGTACAATGTGCTGGTTTCATATACAATCTGAAATATTCTCATCAAACTGTTCAACGTAGCCTTCATGGCATTTTCTTAGTTATTGTATGTAGACATTTGTATTCTGCCTTTAGTAAGTTTCGCCTGTACCCATTCTAAGATGCACCGTAGGTGTGCCCCACCCATTACCCTCCCTCCACCTTAACCTCCCCCTCCCTTCCCCTTCCTTGGCCCTTTCCTCATAGTCTTGTGCTATAGTTGGGTTATAGCCTTCATGTGAAAGCTATAATTTAGCTTCATAGTAGGGCTGAGTACATTGGATACTTTTTTTTCCATTTGGATCAGGTAATCTTTAAGCTCAAAATTTTCTTTTTTTTTTTTTCTGATCTCCCGTGTAATTCAAAGAAATGTCATCTCCTAAGCTGGTCTCACCAAAATAAGTGCTGCTCATGATTAGAAAAATTCCCTCGTTGTGGCTTGTGGCCTGAAGTTATTTTTGTTCATTGAACACAACCATCTTTTTCTTGTTTCATTGACTAAAATTATATACTTTTCTTACTTCTTACTTTTTTCCCTATCTATCTAGTTTATAAAGTTTTAAGATTACTTTCAACAATTTTGTCATCATCTGTAGCAATTTGGTTTGAACTTTTTCCTGATTTTTTTTACCCACTCCAAATTGATGTTCTTGATGTTTCTCATGCCATGTGGCCACAACATATTAATAATATACAGTAGCTAGCATTTGGCCCTTTCTTGTTGTAACAGTGGGGGCCTGTTCATTGTTTATGGTGAATGTATCTTGCTCTGTAACCCTATATCTTGCTCTTTCTCTGTAAATCTATTTCTCTCTTCCACAATAAATTTTGTTTCATGCTTGCCTTAAAAATAATAATAATATATAGTAGCTGACATTTATCAACTGTTTAAGCCAGGCACAAAACATCTCAGGTGATCACCATATCAACTCTACGGGATATAATATTATGATCTTTATCTTATAAGGGAAGAAGCAAATACACTGAGGTGCTAAGAGGTCTTTCAGAATTACATAGCCAAGTTGGACTTGTCTAACTCCAGAGTCCAAATTTATGACTTTTATTCCAAATTAGCTCAACTGGTAAGGAGAGATACAATGGGGAGGGAGAGAAGAAAAAGGAAGGAAGGAAGGAAGGAAGGAAGGAAGGAAGGAAAGGAGTGTGGGAAAAGAAAAAGAAAAAAAATTAAAATCGGGGAAAAAACTGTTTACACTATCTTTTTCTCAATTGAAATAAAAGTAAATTACACTTAGTCCTGGGGAAAATGAGTAGTATTACCATTTGATTGTTTGATTTATTGAAAACTAGAGTACTAATGAGAAAAATATGCTTCTAATCTTGGCCATTACAATGTCATTATCTGGGACCATTTAGTAAGTGACACAATGGAGGCAACTTTCCAGTTTTCACTCTAGAAGTAGATGCTGGAGCCTATGGCAAGGACAGAGAAGGCAGCATGTTGCCCAAGGTCAAAGCCTGCCTAAGACTAACCCCAAAGCATGCCCCAATAGAGATAAAAATTAATTCATAAATTCCATAGCAATAAATGATGACTCTGAGCATATGAATAATCCACTCTATTTTAAAGAGAGGTCAAGTCAGGAAGCTGAATGTAGGACAACTAAGACCCAATAATATTCTTGGCTGGAAAGCCTGCCATTCATCAACAGAACTGCATGCCTACAATGCTCTCTGGCTACCTAAATTCATGACCATTTTGGGAAAGGTATGATGTCTTGCTAAAGCTTCAGCTTTGTTCATCAACTTCTGGTGCCCACACCGGGAACTGCACTCCGTTGTTCCCCTGTAGAGGTGACATTAGTTCTGTGGGGCAGGTGGTTAGCACCAGCACAGCTGCTGTCAAGAGGTCTTTACACTCAATTATATCCACTGAAAATCTACAACCTTGGTAAGTCATGGACGGAAGACTTCACCAAGTTTATTTATAAGTCACTATAAATTCAGGGTTTTTTGTTTATTTGTTTCATGCAAAGATCAGAAGCCCCAAAATAGCTTTATTTCATTAGATAGAGCTAGAGAATAACTGTCTCATAAATTCTCTCCATAGTTTGCAGTATCCTTTTTTCAATTAATTATATGAGTTTATTCAATTTCAAAGTTATTATCCCCCAAACCATTCACATGGTAACAAGGGAGTAGAGAAATCTATATGAGCAAGGACATTTATCTTCTACAGAACCTTCTGAAACATATGCATCTAGTAGACACCAGTTTACATCTCATTTCTTTGAGACCTATTTATCAGAAGTAAGAAGGGAATATTTTTCAGTCAGAGCTATGGGGGGTGTTTTAAAATGACATCTCTTTCTCCCTTTTTTGGACCATCTTAGCCATTTTTAGGTGTACTATACAGTATACATTGTTGATCAAATAGCTTCTAGAACTTTTTCATACTGAATATCTGAAACTCCATGCCCATTAAATAACAACCTCCCTCCTCTCTCTTGCCCAAGCTCCTGGTAACCACTATCTTACTTTTTATTTCTAAGAGTTTGATTACTTTAAACACTTCATAGAAATGGAATCATGTAATATTTAACTTTTTGTGACTGACTTATTTTACTTAGCACAATCCCTTAAGGCCCATCCATGTTGTAGTACATGATTTCCTCCTTTTCTAAAGTTGAATAATATCCAATTATATTTACAGACCACATTTTAATTATCCATTCCTTTTTTGGTAGACATTAAGGTTGCCCCTACCTCTTGGCTATTGTGAATAATAATGCAATGAACGTGAGTAAGCAAAGATCTTTTTGAGATCCTGTTTTCAATTTTTTTGAATATCTACCCAAAAGTGGGATTGCTTGATCCTATGGTAATTCTATTTAAAAAAAAAATTTTTTTTTTGGTGCAGGAGGAGAGTCCCACTCTGAAACCCAAAGCTAGAGTAGAGTGCAATGGCTCACAGCAACCTCTAACTCCTGGGCTCAAGCAATCCTCCAGCTTCAGCCTCTCTAGTAGCTGAGACTACAGGTGCCTGCCATAACACCCAGCTAATTTTTTGTTTTTAAGTAGAGATGGGGGTCTTGTTCTTGCTCAGGTTGGTCTTGAACTCCTGAGCTCAAGTGATCCTGCTGCTTTAGATTTCCAGAGAACGAGGACTACAGGCGTGAGCCACTGCACTGGGCCTACTTTTAACTTTTTAAGGAAACTCTGTGCTGTTTTCCATTGCTGATGCACCAGCAATGGAATTGTTATATTCCCAACAACAGTGCACAGACTTCCAATTTCTCCACATCTCTGCCAACACCTGTTATTTTCTGTATTTTTAGTACTGGTCATCCTAATGGGTGTGAGGTGAGATTTCATTGTGATTTCTCACTGCCTTTCATAGAGAGCAAATTAATAACCACACAAACAATTCCAAGAAATTTAATTAAACATCCTATCAAATCAATCATCCAGCACTATCATCTTTCTGGCACTAATTTATTCTTTGTCCAATAATACAAAGCACTTTTGTTTGATGCAATTAGTCAATACACCCAGAACCCCCGGTGCAGCAATTCAACATAGATGAATACTATGTCCACCAAAAGACATGTATAAGAATGTCACAACAGCTTTAATCATAAAAACCCAAATCTGGACACTACCAAAGGCCAGAGACAGTATATGGGATTAATACATTATAGGATATTTACATAATGGAATACTAAAAAATAGTCAAAAATACTAAGCAGTGACAAAAATGAATATCTGTTATTTGTGACAACTTGGGTGAATTTCATGTGCACTATGTTGAGTAAAAGAAGCCAGATATAAAGGAATGCAATCATCCACAGGTACAGGTTCCAGGACCACCGTCGGAAAACAAAACCCAAAGATGCTCAAGTCCCTAATATAAAATGGCCTAGGATCTGCATACTCACATCCTCATGTTTACTTTGAATCATCTCTGAATTACTCATAATACCTAATACAATGTAAATGCTATGTAAGTAGTTTTTATACCCTATTGTTTAGGGAATAATGACAAGGAAAAAGAAAATATGTACATGTTCAATACCAACACAATTTTTTTTCCAAATATTTTCAATCCATGGTTGGTTTAATTCATAGATGTGGAATCCATGGAAAAGGAGAGCAGACAGCATAGTCGATAACATGCCATTTGTGTGAAGTTCAAAAACAGGCAAAACTATGGACATAGAGGTCGATATGATTTCTGTTGGTGGCATGTTGACTAGTAGGATGCAGAAAGAGTTATTGGACTGCTATACACATGTTACATCTTGATCTGGGTAGCAGTTGCATGAGGATATACATATATAAAATTATCAACCCTTTATAGTATATTTAAATTTATATACTTTCCCGTATATGAGTTATAGCTATCCAAAAAAAGTAGAAGGAAGAATAGTCTTACCAAAAAAAAAAAAAGAAGAAGAAGAAGAAACTAATAGTCAAAAATCGATGAGTTTGGGGAATGTTAGAAAAGAAAAAAACATTCTCAAATGGTATGAAAGTGAACTTCAAACAATGGCAGAGAAATGGAAGACAGATACAAAACAATAAGCTTCATTCACCCTGCACCCAAGCCACTCCCTGGCAGTAAATTAGAAAAGCAAGTAAACTTGGAGGGGATTCATAGTCATCTAATTCACTATGGCGCCTTCAGCACTTGAACATGTTGAGTTTTAAACAGTAAAATTCATCACTTGGTTTTCATTCTCAACAATTAATTGAGAATCCACTGTGAGCTTAGCTTTGTTTATACGCAGTAGTTGCCCTGCATTGTTAGGTGCAGAGTTACATTTGTTTGTGTTCATTCCTCATGTAACAGAGCAATCCAATGATGGAAACGGAGGAATGAAAATCAAGCCATTGCTGAAAGATTAGTGTTCTACATAACTCAGCTCAAAATGGAGTTCCATCAATTCTCCAATAGGAAAGGAAGCAGTGCCTCATGAAGTCATCCTGCTTCATAGGCAGGACCCTTTATTAGTAATTATAACACAGCTATGTCTAGGTTTTGAGCTATAAAAGTAAACCATATAATAAATCCTAGTTTAATTAGCTTGTGTTTTCCATTGTAAGAAGCCTTGGCTTAGCAGCACCTGTTCTGAGACAGACAATTAGGGGATACCAGATCCCTTTGGGATTAGGAAATATATACAATTAAAGACAACTTACTTCTTGAGTGCTGAGTCACATGAACAGTTCCATTTCCTACCCCCACCTCGTCCAACCACTGTCATCTCTCACCTGCACAATTATAACAGCCTCCCACCGAGCACCCTGATTCTCTGCCAGTCCTGCCTCTCTTCTCCACACAGCAACTACAAGGGTCTCCTGAAAATCTCAATCGTATCATAATACTTCATTGTTCACAACTTTTTAATGACTTCCCATCTCACTCAAAATAAAATCCAAAGTCCTTACAATGAATGACAAGGCCCTACATTCTCTGGCTGTGTTGGCCTCTCTCCACTCCAGCCAGCTGGCTCCTTCCTGATCCTGAACACTCCTTGCTGGAGGCCTCTGCTCCTGCTGCCTAGATATCCCCTAGGTAACCTGCATAGCTTGCTCCCGCATGGCATTCTTGCCTCAGTTCAACTCTTACCTCATTTTAGAGACTTGCTTAACGCTCTAAGATCATCCCTTCGAACAGTATCTATTTCCTTATCTTGCTTTGTTTTTCATCATAGCACTTGTCAGCGCCCTTTATGTTCTAAATGTATGTGCTTTTTTATTGTCCTTGTTTCTCCTCTGTGATGTGAGCTCCCCCTGCTGGAGAGTAGGGACTTCGCTGGTTAACTCTTGGAGTCTAACAGGTAGGGAAAATGTTCGCGTTAGAAGGCCTCATTAATTTAGCTGCAATCAAATAAAGCCCCATTCAAGAAATTTCAAATAGATACACTTAAAAATTTACAAAATAATGTACTTAACAATTTCAAAAAATGAAAACTAGTTGTTAATTTTAAAGTTAACCTTCTAATGACTTTGTTGTGTCTGCGTTTTGTTAGAAAGTATTTGAATATTTGGTTGCAGCATGGAGGTCTACAGTTTCAGTTGATCCTCTGGATGGGTACCAGTCATTTGTGGCCTTAAGGGCATGTTGATTTGGGATAGGTGAGAGGATGTAGATTGGCAGCAGTAAGAGGTTGAAAAGCAAGAAAGCATTTGGGGGGCATGTTGCCAAAACTGTGGGTATTCTTCTGCATTTTTCCATGTTTCAAATGGATCTTTCTTAGCACCAAACAATAACTTTAAAACGTCATCTACTAGGAGTTCATCCAATTCCATCTGTAGTTCTTTAGGTGCCTGATGTCATGATTCTCAAAGTCAGTGAACTTTTCATTGTATTCACCAATGGATAGGTCTATGATAGCTGCATATTCAGCATATGATTTGCATATATCATCCTGCTCATCAATAACCTTTGTGGAAATGTTCTTATGAAATTTCCTTTTAAAGGAGTGTTTCGAAAAAACATAGCTTTTTAAAAAATGCTTGGAACTTTTTCCACAAATCATACATAGACTTAGTTTTACCTTGCAAAGAAATAGTCAAATTGTTTTGATTTTTTTATAGTATTACACAGAATACCTTCCTATGGAAATCTTCTTGCACAGAATGCACTCCTATGGAAATCTTCTTCTTTCAATAATTTACATTGCTGAAGGCCAGGTATGGTGTCTTATGCCTGTAATCCTAGCACTCTGGGAGACTGAGGCAGAAGGATCACTTGCACTCAGGAGTTTGAGAAGAGCCTGATCAAGACTGAGACACTGTCTCTACCCCCCAAAATAGAAAAAAATAACAGAGCATCATGACAGAAGCCTATAGTCCCAGATACTTGGGAGGCTGAGGCAGGAGGATCCCTTGAACCCATGAGTTTATGGTTGCTATGAGCTAAGCTGATGCCATGGCTCTCTAGCCTGAGTCACAGAGTGTGAATCTATCTCAAAAAAAATTAAAATTTGCATTGCTTACTCTGTTCTTCATGAAATTTAACTATCTGTTCACTCAGAGATAAAATGTTGGCTAACAGCTGTTCCTGCAAGAGCCAACACATTTTATAATGATATGGCAAATCCACACTGAATACCTTACCTTCAACTTCAGCATGTTAGGAAACTGATGATGCCATGTTGCACGTGCTTGGATATAGTTAACAATACTGGCTGAGTGCAGTGGCTCATATCTGTAATCCTGCACTCTGGGAGGCACAGGCAGATGGATCACCTGGGCTCAGGAGTTTGAGACCAGCCTGAGAAAAAAGTGAGACCCTATCTCTACTAAAAATAGAAAAAAATAGCCAGGTGTTGTGGCAGGTGCCTGTAGCCCCAGCTACTTGGGAAAATGAGGCCAGGGGATCACCTGACACCAAGAGTTTGAGGTTGCTGTGAGTTAGGACGCCATGGCACTCTACCTGGGACACAGAGTAAGACTCTTGTCTCAAAAACAAACAAAAGTATAACTTGTTTCAAAGTGTCACTTAAAATATTTGCTTTAGCAATGAGATGTTGCTGATCAAGATACAATGAAAAGAAATGAGAGGATCTGTGTCTATTAATACTTTTTTAAATTTGAGAAATAAACCCTTCATGTTTTCCTGTCATGGATGCATGGTGCACCATCTGTACATACACTCACTAAATTTACTAAATTTAGTCCAACTTCATGATATTTATCTTGAAATTTGTTGAAGATATCTATTCCTTGTGCTCTGTTCACAATTTAATTGATTCATCTGAAGTGATAGAATAGTGTATATTTTCCTTTTGAAGTATTATATGAAGTTTTCTGTTAAGTTGAAGGCTAATTCATGCTGCTGACGAGTTATGGTTCTCCTTGAAAGAAGCAGTTATTAAAAAAAAAAAATCTACAGGAAAGAAGCAGTTATTTGTACTTTGAAATGTTACCAGTGTCTAAATGTCCTGGAATTTTAACAATGCATTCTTTATAATTTCTACATCACTGAATGACTTCCCTTTTTCCCCAAGTATATAAGCTACTTCATAAGTTGCTTTAGTGACATTATTTCCAGGTCTTATTGCTGCTTGAAAGAATTGTCTTTGCTTTTCATCTTTTAATTTTTGCAATGCAAACTTTCATGCCTCTCCCTCTAATTTAAAATATCTGTATCCTTATTGAGTGTTATAATGCTGACAAACATTGAATTTCTTTAATGTTGGTTGATTTTGCAGTATCACAAAGCAAATAAATTATCCTATCTTTAACAGAAACAAGATAATATTGCGATTCCCAAACCTCATTAAAAATGTTTTCTTCCTTCTGCGTTCTCTTCTTCTTTGACATGATGGGCTGTTAAGCAGACAGAATTTAAAAATACTGTCAAGCTGTGCAACTATTCACAAATTCCACTTCAAACAGAAACACAGAGCACCACTGTGAAAAGCTGTGGTTGCTCATGCCTGTAATCCTAACTCTGGGGGAGGCCGAGGTAGAAGAATCACTTAAGTTCATGAATTAGAGACCAGCCTGTCTCTACCAAAGCTAAAATAATTAGCAAGGTGTGGAGTCCCAACTACTTGGGAGGCTAGGGTAGGAGGATCGCTTGAACCTTGGAGTTCAAGGTTGCTGTGGGCTGGGCTGGCACCTTGGCACTCTAGCCTGGGCAACTGCACAAGACTCTGTCTCAAAAAGAAAAAAAGCAGATAACAGACCAGTGTACTCAACCTCCATAAACTCTCACCAGCCAGCTCCACACAGCAGTGGCACCAGGCAGGCAGGGAAAGTTAGAACTAAACCATGAAAGTAGCAGCCATCAATTTAGCCCTTATGGCTCACTAATGTTCTAATTGTGGTGGTCAATCTGGGAAGATTGTTTGGTTGAAACTTCTTTTAATCTTTGGTATTTTAAATATGTTTATTTTAAAAATAAAATAAAAACATAAAAGATGGCTCAGCCCCTGTAGCTCAGTGGCTAGGGTGCCAACCACATACACTGGAGCTGGTGGGTTTGAATCCAGCCCAGGCCTGCCCAACAACAATGACAGCTACAACTACAACCAAAAGATGACTGGGCATTGTGGCGGGCACCTGTAGTCCCAGCTACTTGGGACTACAAGGCTGCGGCAAGAGAATCACTTAAACCCAAATGTTTGAGATTGCTGTGAGCTGTGATGCCATGGCACTCTACCCAGGGTAACAAAGGGAGACTCTGTCTCAAAAAAAAAAAAAAAAACAAGAAAAAAACCACAAAAGATAAACAAAAATGTATTAATAAAAATAAAAAGATTTGTTCTGCCAAATTTGGATTCATTCAAAAGATAGATGTTCACCAAATACTTGCTGATTAATTATATGATGAATGATTAACGATAGTCAGGCATCATGCAAACTGTAGGTATTTCAAAGTTAACATTTAGAAAGTGATTTTTAAACCATATATTGTCTGAGCCATTATGGTGTCATCAGCATTCTTCTAACCAATGTATGTATACATCTATTGATGCTTACAACACTTTAAAAATATATATTTAACAAACTTCAACTTTCATTCTGATGGCATAATATACCTGGTAAATAGACCAAAAAGCTTTAAGATACTGACTAGTCATAATTTGTAGCCATTGGACTCAGTGAGTAGCAGCAAACGTATCTTTACCACTGTTACAGAGCTGTAGTCATTGCTTAAATGTGGTAAAATGTTCCTTGTAGTTCTTCCACAAATACCATCTGGTGCAAGAACCTATAACTTCCATTTCCCCGCTGTTCAAGACAAATATACAAATACAAATTAGCACTCATTGCTCTGCAACAGGGGTCATCAAACTATGGCGTGTGCACCAAACCCAGCCCAGCGGCCTATTTTTGTATAGTCTGAAAGCTACCATAACTTTTACCTTGCAGAGGGTTGAAAAACAAAACAAAAAATGCAACAGAGATCATCTGTGACCCACCAAGCACCTAAAATATTTACTGTCTGGTGCTTTAAGGAAAAGTTTGCAAACTCCTGCTCTGCAAAATTAGGTTGACTTTGGATAGGGTGTTAAAAATGAGTGTCTGGAATGGAGATGGGGTTGAAACACACGGTTTGGCTTTCTGAATCCGTCCGTATTACAGGGGCAATGGGTTCCCTAACACAGGATGGAGTGAATAAACTTTTACAAAGACTTGAGGAAATGATACCGGCAAGGAAAGCAGAAACCTCACTGTGAACTTTGATCTTGAGTTTCGAAAGGGAAAAATCTAGATAAAATTAATTTTTTTAAACTAATATAAGGGAAAACATGGGTGACAAGAGAAGGATAGGTTCAGTGGTATTGAGGCCAAGTGACTGAAGCAGAAACTCATTCTCCCCATGTCTTAATCATGGGACCTCTAAATTTCAAGCTTGGAAGAAGCTGTCCAGCTAAAGATAACATTTACAAGTCTCCCATGCACACCATGTCCATGGGACTAGTGGATAAGATAAAATAGTCTTGTGTTTCCCTTTACCCCTTCTTCTTCCCATTGGCTGGGACATGGAAGATGCACACTGATATTAAAATTGAACTACTTAGCTTGGTGATTTTTTGTAAGAGCCAAATAAGCTCCTGTGTTATTTAAGCCATAGCCTTTGGTGTAGTCTCTATGACAGCAACTTCTCTTCAAGACAATGATGTAATGCATATGGCATTATATTTATATGCCTCAATGCAGAAAATATATTTTTGCATAAGATAAAAGCAATTTCTTAGACATCATCAAGATTACACAGAATTATACTCATGTGTTCACAAAATATGTGAAAGCATTCACTTCTGTTCTCTTTTTTTTCTTTTTTCCTGGTTTAGTTTATCCTTTATTGTGGTAAAAAACACATAACATAAAATTTACCATCTTAACTGTTTTTAAGTGTACAGTTCAGTAGTGTTAAGTATATTCATCTTGTTGTGAAAAAGATCTCCAGAACTTTATTAAACATAACTGAAATTCTGTACCTATTAAACAATTCTCTTTCGTCAATCCCTCTTCCCCTAGCCCCTTGTAATCACTATGTTACTGTTTCTATGAATTTGACTTTGGACACCTCAGATAAGTGAAACTGTACAGTATCTGCCTTTTAAAAAGACTTATTTTTTAGGGACAGAGGCTTGTTTTGTCAGCCAGGTCAGAGTGTAATGGTGTGATCACAGCTCACTGAAGCCTCAAACTTCTGGACTCAAGTGATCTTCCTCTGTCAGCCTTCTGAATAGCTGGGACTACAAGTGTGTCACTGTGCCTGGCTAATCTTTTCACTTTTTGTAGATGGGCGTTGGGCGCACAAGCATGTGTCACTCTGTTGCTGAGGCTGGTCTCAAATTCCTGGCCTCAAGTACTCTTTCTGCTTCAGCTTCCCAAAGTTCTAGGATTATAGGATGAGCCACTACACCTGGCCCACTGTGCTTGTCTTCTATGGCACTTAGCATACACGTCCTCAAAGTTCATCCGTGTCATAGTATGTGAAAGCATTTTCTTCTTTTATAAAGCTGAATAGTATTCCACTGTATGAATGCATGACATTTTGTCTATCCATCTTCTGTCAATGGCCATTTGGGTTGCTTCCACCTCTTGGCTTTGTGAATAGTACTGCTATGAACATGGATGTGCAAATACCTCTTCAAGATCCTACTTCCAGTTTGGGGGGTATAAATGGGACTGTCATATCATAGTTCTATTTTTAACTTTTTAAGAAACCAACATACTCTTTTTCCATAGTGATTACATCATTTTACAATCCCACCAGCAGCATGCAAGAGTTCCAGTTTTGAAGTGTTGTGTTTTTATCTTGCATTTGTTTGATGACTAATGACGTTGAGCACTTGTTCACTTTTCTTGTTCATTTAGATCTCCATTTTTATAAGGTGTCTGTTCTGGTCTTTTGTCAATTTTCCTAATAGCTTGTCTGGATGAGTTCTTTATACATTCTAGATATGAGCTCTTCATTGGTTATATTTGTTCCAAATATCTTCTCCTACTCTATGATTTCCTGACTTGGGATCACCAGGCTTTCCATTGGCCATGGGGGGAGGGCCCAGAAGGCTGGGTGGTCCTTAACTGCTGGCCAGATAGTTTTTTCCTCCTTCCCTTCCCCCAAGGGAGTAGTTTAGAGAAAGCTTCCACTTCCATCTTCCCAGGGAATGTCTGGTCACAAACTGTCATCCCAGTCATGGCAATCTGCAACATCTCTCCCTCGTCCCTGCCGTTTTGAGGCTGCGCATATGAGCTCTTTATTCTCTCCTCCCCCGCCGACGGGACTCTCATCCTCCTCATCTCCAGTCTCTTCCCTCTCCCGTAATGGGGGCTGCTGCTGCGGCGGTAAATGGTGCTGATTCTCCTTCTTTCGTTTCGGCATAGTGGCTGCGGCAATGGCTGCAGCGGGAATTGAAGCCACTTCTGTTTTCTTTAGAAAAAATTATCGTTTCACAATGAGATAACATCTCACATCTGTTCGGATGGCTATTCCCAAAAAGACAAGCGATAGATAACAAGTGTTGGTGAGGGTGTGGAGAAAGGGGAACTCTTGCACACTGTTGGTAGGAGTGTAAAGTTATGCAGCCATTGTGGAAAACAGTGTGGTGATTCCTCAAAAAACGAACACTAGAACTAGGATATGATCCAGCAAATTCACATCTTGGTATACAGACATGAAATCAGTGCCTCAAAGAGATATTATTCACAATAGCCAAGATTATGGTTGGAAACAACCTAAGTGACCACTGATGGATGAATAAGTAGGTATACAGTAGACCCTACAGTAGCCAACCACCTCCCTACCCTGACCACCTCAACTTGACCTAATTTTCATGGACTGGACATGCACCACATGCAGTCAGTGGAAGGTCCTTATGTTGACAACCTCCATATGTTGAATAGTTTGTTTCAGCCCTTGGGTGGTCAACTTATAGAGGTTCTATGAATAAAAGGAAGAAAATGTTATGATTTGTAGCAACACGGATGAACCTAGAGTTATGTTAAGTGAGATAAGTGAGATAAGCCAGACACAGAAAGACAAACACTTCATGATTTCACTTATACATGGGTTCTTAAAGAGTCAAGCCCACAGAAACAGAGAACAGAATGGTGGGTGCCAGGAGCTGAGCAATGAGGAAAATGGGGAGATGTTGGTCAAACGGTACAAACTTTCAGTTATAAGGTAAACACATTCTGGGGATCTAATATACAGCATGATGCCTATAGTTTATAATATTGTATTATTTATTTGAAATTTGCAAAGAGTAGATTTTAAGTATTCTCATTACCACCTGCCCCACACAAATGGTGACTGGGTGTTAATTAATTTGATTTTGATAATCATTATACACAAATACATAGAAGAAGTCATATTATAAAATTTATGCTAAAACTTTGATCAACTTTAAATTTTTTTTTGTGTTAGAAGGTAAGGAATTTGGTGTTCTTTGATGTTATTCCAGAGGGCAACTCTATGGCACAAACATCATTTCTTTGATAATCTAGCTTCTCTTCGCGATTTGAAAAGCAGCCTTGATCATCCTTTATATATGCATTCCCTCTTCCACTCTGCAAAGCCAAGGGAGACTGGCCCCAAGTACCTGCTGGGCCAGGTACTGTGCTAGGTGCTGCAGGGACAGTCATGAGGAAAGCCCCGTTCCTGCCCAGTGGAATGTAGAATATGGAAGGAGAGACAATAAAAGGGCAGGCAGATACCTGGTTGCAACTTGTGAAGTGCTAGGGAGGAAACAAGTGACTGCAGAGAGAAAATGTGGCTGGAGATGTGGGGCAGCTTCCTCTTACAGATGGCTTGAAGGAAGTCCCATTGAATTGAAACTAAAGCCAAAAAAGCGAGATTGAGCCAGCTTCAGAAAGAGCTGGGGCAAGCACGGAGCAGCTTGTGCAAGGAACTTGGCTCTCTAGAGAAAGGAAAACTGGCCGGCGTGACCGAGACATGCTGGGCGTGGAGAGGCTTGCTGTGAGTGAGGTTAGGAGGAGCAGTGGTCTGGCCTGTCAGGGCAGGAACATGGATTTAATTCCAAGTGCACAGAAAACCACTGAAAGACCACATCATGTTTTTAGGTGATGACATTGGATGTTTGCTGGGAAAGGCTAAGAGGCATTAATAAAAGAAATAGGAGAACTGCAATTTTTAAAAATTGGGAAATTATTGCAGTCATCTGGGGATACAAAACTTTCATGTACCCTCGGATCTCTATTCTGTTGCATTAATCTGGTGTTTTTGTTTTTGCCCCAGTTTTGTATAGCTTCGTTATATGGGCCATCCCTGAGTTATACATGTGACTCACACTTATGAATGGAGGCTACTACAGGTAATAGGTAAATGTAGCTGTTCCAATTTACATACAAATTCAACTCAAGAACAGACCTACAGCAGACCTACCTCATTTGTAATCTGGGCCTGCCAATACATTTTTATTTGTGGTAGGGCAAGTTTTCTTATCCCCTCTTAGCATAGACCTGCTTCCATATTCCTGCATATTTATTCTTCCATTTGATCTTTGGGATTATATTGTTAAGATCCACAAGTAATCCTGATGGGATTTTGATTAAGATCGCATGAACTTTACAAATTAATTTAGAAAGAATTAACATCTTTGTTGTATTAAGTCTCCCGGTCACGCTAAAACAAAGTACGTCTCTCTCTCTCCATTTATTCCTGTCATGTTTTCTGACCCTCTGTGAAGTATTTTCTTTTTTTTTTTTTTTTTGTAGAGACAGAGTTTCACTTTATGGCCCTCTCGGTAGAGTGCTGTGGCCTCACACAGCTCACAGCAACCTCCAACTCCTGGGCTTAAGCGATTCTCTTGCCTCAGCCTCCCGAGTAGTTGGGACTACAGGCGCCCGCCACAACGCCCGGCTATTTTTTGGTTGCAGTTTGGCCGGGGCTGGGTTTGAACCCACCACCCTCGGTATATGGGGCCGGCGCCCTACCGACTGAGCCACAGGCGCCGCCCGTGAAGTTATTTTCATACTAATTTTTTGCATGTCCATCCTGTACATTTCTTTAGAACTTTATTCTTGATTATTTTTGTTACTGTTGCTATTATAATTGAGATCTTTCTTTTGCTATGTTTCCTAACATGCCTTTTGTCATATTTGTGGTAGAAGGGGATTTTTTTCCCTGACCCATTAGTCTCATGCCTGAATTATAGTTTTTAAAATTAAAAATTGGAATTTGCAATTTTTGTGACATGGCTCCATCATGACAGCTTCCCTGGAAGCAAAAGAGGCCTCCTCTCTCTGACCATCTGAAGGAAGGTTACAGGGAGAAGAAGTCTGAGAAGGAAAACAAATCAATTATATTTCATGTCATCCTACTTGATTATACACAGATTATACATATTTACATTCAAACAGAAATATTAAGTGTGACCTTTTATGTTGCCCCATATTCCGTGCCCCTCTCCCCCACAAAAGACAAAAGTCCACACATTCAAGAAGGGCAAGGCACACTTTTGGACTTGTTACAATGTAACCACACACACACACACACACACACACACACACCCCGCAAATGCAAAACGGAATCCTGCGAGAGAAATACAGATTGTTTTTTTTTGTTCTTAGGGCTTTCCTATATTTTCCAAATATTTGCCAGTGAACCAATTTTATTTTAATGATTAGAAAAAAATGAAATATGAGAATTTCAAATAAATCTGAGAAGAGGGGGGAAATTCCATGCAGGAATCTCCTCAAAGAGCATGAGGCTTCAAAGTAATGCCTGCATCTAACGACTGAAATCTGACCATGAGTAATTCCAGCAGGACTGACGGACAGAAGTGAAGGAAAGATAGAGGATGAAAGCGGTAGAAACAAAAGCGTGAAGAGCTCGATGTGACTCCACACAGAACTCTTTGATGACTGGAAGAAGCCAGGCCTATCGGGCTACTTAGCTGTTTCTTGTTCTTCAGTAAGGGGAATCATTTTCAAAATGGAATCCATGGACTGCAGTAAGCGAGGAGGAGGTAATAGCAGAATGAGTAGATCTCAGGCTCAAATGACCAGAGTGCAGAAGAAACCTGTCAATGTCATATCAAAGCCACTTCGGGTGAGAGTTCCAAGATCACAGACAATAGGAGGAATGTCTCCGGCTGCAGACAGACGTGTAGCTCGAACTTCAAAGAGGAGAACCGAACACAGTACAGAAACAACAGACAGATGAGCTTGATATTAATCCCAGGGGGGAAAACTCACTGTGGATTATTAAAACTTAACCTTAATCCTTTAAAAATGCTAGCATTTCATCTTTGAAATCCCTGAAATAAACAACTCTGGTACTCTTCCTACCCATGAAATGAGCTCTAATTGATATATGCATGTGATGTTCTTTGAGAAAACAGTTCCATTCTGCTCAGATAAGTTTAGTAACAGAACAGTGATGGAGAGGCTGGAGTCACAAGCCATTTCAGCCCCCAGCAATATTAACGTGGCAATCAATATGTCTTCGATGGCTATTAATCAAAGGAGCTGGGGTTATAGTGAAGACTAAAGCACTATCCTGTCTTCCAGCACATTCCAGAGGGGAGATGAATGGTATCATTTATGTGGTAGTTATGATGGCACTCCAAGACTGGCATATCTGAAACAACATGATAATGCCATATTACCTTTCAAGGCCCTTGGGGAAAGGGTTTTAAGAACTTACCATTTGAGGAGGTTGCCCTGTCAGGTGAAGCATTCTGGGTATAAGTCAGCAGAAGCTAAATGGCATTCTTTTGGAGCATTCCATTGGGTGTAAGGTTGAATTGAGCGTCCTCTGAAGCCTCCGGTGTCTCTAAATACCATGCTACCGTAAGATCAGTCAGGACTGAAAGAGTAAGAAGTGGCTTCTGGGAGGAAGCAAGACTTGATTTGGACTGAAAATGAGGACAGAATTTCAAGAAGCAGAAGGAAGAACACAGCAAGTGTGACTGAGCTGCTTGTCCCCAAATGCACACCAGGCAAGTCAATTAGATGTCAGTAAACAAGTGAAAGGAGTGTTCCATCTACACTTTTAATACACAGAAGACCTTTAAAATTCTCATGCTTGGAAAAAAATTGCCCCTAATACTAATATCGAAATACCATTTACAACACTGTATTTTCAGCCAAACAATCTCAGCCTAAGAACAATTAAGAAAAAATAGATCGTATTCTATCAAAAGTTTTGGTCTCTTGTTCTATTGGGGAATGTTGGTATAATGGTTGTGATTATGGACTAGGAGGCCAGAAGACTTAGGGTTGAATCAATTCAGCTGTATGACCTTGGTGGAAGTTGTCTAAATGTTCTGAGCCTGGAGAACAAGAATGGCTAAGTCACAAGGTTGGGTTAAAGGCTTCAGTGTAACACTCGTCAAACATTGTCTGTTATTACATCCCCATAGAAGTAGCCCTTAAATTTTTAGCAGTTTAAGTTGTTTTTTTTTGTTGTTGTTAGTTCTGAAGAACTTCTGAGATTTGTTTCTCACTGTCACACAGGGATGAAATCACAGATGTCCTCAGAGATGAAACATCTGAACAAGGTTCCTCTCCCACAAATGATTCCCTACCTCCTCACATCTGCGTCTCGGCTTAGATTTATTTATTTTTTTTTCTATTTAGATTTTGTTTTTATTTTATTATTATTTTTTTATTGTTAAATCATAGCTGTATACATTAGAATGGGTAATCGCCTGTACCCATTCTAAGATGTGGCCTCATCCATTACCCTCCCTCCACCAAAACCTCCCCCCTCCCTTCCCCTTCCTTGGCCCTTTCCCCATAGTCTTGTGCTATAGTTGGGTTATAGTCTTCATGTGAAAGCTATAATTTAGCTTCATAGTAGGGCTGAGTCCATTGGATACTTTTTCTTCCATTCCAGAGATACTTTGCTAAGAAGAATATGTTCCAGCTCCATCCATGTAAACATGAAAGAGGTCAAGTCTCCATCTTTCTTTAAGGCTGCATAGTATTCCATGGTATACATGTACCACAATTTACTAGTCCATTCGTGGGTCGATGGGCACTTGGGCTTCTTCCATGACTTAGCAATTATGAATTGGGCTGCAATAAACATTCTGGTACAGATGTCTTTGTTATATTGTGACTTTTGGTCTTCTGGGTATAAACCTAGTAAAGGAATTATAGGATCGAATGGCAGGTCTATTTTTAGGTCTCTAAGTATTCTCCAAACATACTTCCAGAAGGAACGTATTAGTGGGCATTCCCACCAGCAGTGTAGAAGTGTGCCCTTTCCTCCACATCCATGCCAACATTTCTGGTTTTGGGATTTTGTTATGTGGGCTACTCTTACTGGGGTTAGGTGATATCTCAGAGTAGTTTTGATTTGCATTTCTCTGATGATTAAGGATGATGAGCTTTTTTTCATGTGTTTGTAGATTTTGTGTTGGTCTTCTTTAGAGAAGTTTCTCTTTAAGTCCCTTGCCCACCCTGAAATGGGGTCACATGTTCTTTTCTTGCTAATAAATTTGAGTTCTCTGTGGATTCTGGTTATTAGACCTTTATTGGAGGTATAACCTGCAAATATTTTCTCCCATTCTGAGGGCTGTCTGCTTGCTTTACTCACTATGTTCTTGGCTGTGCAGAAGCTTTTTCGTTTGATCAGGTCCCAGTAGTGTATTTTTGATACTGCTTCAATTGCCTGGGGAGTCCTCCTCATAAAATATTCACCTGGGCTGATTCCTTCAAGAGTTTTCCCTGCACTTTCTTCAAGTATTTTTATAGTTTCATGTCTTAAGTTTAAATCTTTTATCCAGTGAGAGTCTATCTTAGTTAATGGTGAAAGGTGTGGGTCCAGTTTCAATCTTCTACAGGTTGCCAGCCAGTTTACCCAGCACCATTTGTTAAATAGGGAATCTTTTCCCCACTGAATGTTTTTAATTGGCTTGTCAAAGATCAAATAACGGTAAGTAGCTGGATCCATCTCTTGGTTCTCTATTCTGTTCCAGACATCTACTTCTCTGCTTTTGTGCCAGTACCATGCTGTTTTGATCACTATGAATTTATAGTACAGTCTCAGGTCTGGTAGCGTGATTCCTCCTGCTTTGTTTTTATTGCTGAGTAATGTTTTGGCTATTCGAGGTTTTTTCTGATTCCATATAAAACGAAGTATTATTTTTTCGAGATCTTTAAAGTATGATAATGGAGCTTTAATAGGAATTGCATTAAAATTATATATTGCTTTGGGCAGTATGGACATTTTAACAATGTTGATTCTTCCCAGCCATGAGCATGGTATGTTTTTCCATCTGTTAACATCTTCGGCTATTTCTTTTCTTAGAGTTTCATAGTTCTCTTTGTAGAGATCTTTCATGTCCTTTGTTAGGTATACTCCCAAATATTTCATCTTCTTTGGCACTACTGTGAAAGGAATAGAGTCCTTGACTGTCTGTTTGGCTTGGTTATTATTGGTATATGTAAAGGCTACAGATTTATGCGTGTTGATTTTGTAGCCTGAGACATTGCTGTATTCCTTGATCACTTCTAAAAGTTTTGTAGTAGAATCCCTAGTGTTTTTCAGATATACAATCATATCATCTGCAAAGAGTGAAAGTTTGATCTCTTCTGACCCTATATGGATACCCTTGATCGCCTTTTCTTCCCTAATTGCAATGGCTAAAACTTCCATTACAATGTTAAAGAGCAATGGAGACAATGGGCAACCTTGCCTGGTTCCTGATCTAAGTGGAAATGATTTCAATTTAACTCCATTCAATATGATATTGGCTGTGGGTTTGCTGTAGATGGCCTCTATTAGTTTAAGAAATGTCCCTTCTATACCAATTTTCTTAAGTGCTCTGATCATGAAGGGATGCTGGATATTATCAAAAGCTTTTTCTGCATCAATTAAAAGAATCATATGGTCTTTAAGTTTGTTTATGTGTTGAATTACATTTATAGATTTACGTATATTGAACCAGCCTTGAGACGCTGGGATAAATCCAACTTGGTCATTGTGTATAATTTTTTTGATGTGTTGTTGGATTCTGTTTTTTAGGATCTTATTGAGTATTTTAGCATCTATATTCATTAGTGATATTGGTCTATAATTTTCTTTTCTTGTTGGGTCTTTCCCTGGTTTGGAGATCAAGGTGATGTTTGCTTCGTAGAATGCTGGATAATATTCCTTCTTTTTCTATATTTTGGAAGAGGTTTAGTAATATAGGTACTAGTTCTTCTTTTAAATGTTTGGTAGAATTCTGATGTAAAGCCATCTGGTCCTGGGCTTTTCTTTTTAGGGAGATTTTGTATAGTTGATGCTATTTCAGAATTTGATATAGGCCTGTTCCACATTTCCACTTCATTCTGGCTAAGCCTTGGTAGGTAGCATGCTTCCAGGTATTGGTCGATTTCTTTCAGATTTTCATATTTGTGAGAGTAGAGTTTCTTGTAGTATTCGTTAAGGATTTTTTGAATTTCTGAGGGGTCTGTTGTTATTTCATCATTACCATTTCTGATTGATGAAATTAGAGATTTTACTCTTTTTTTCCTGGTTAGGTTGGCCAAAGGTTTATCTTTTTTATTGATCTTTAAAAAAAAAAACAGCTTTTGGATTTATTGATCTGTTGTATAATTCTTTTGTTTTCAATTTCACTTAATTCTGCTCTGATTTTGGTTATTTCTTTTCTTCTGCTGCGTTTGGGGTTGAAGTGTTCTTCTTTCTCCAGTTGCTTGAGATGTTCCATTAAGTTATTGACTTCCTCTCTTTCCGTTTTCTTGAGGAAGGCTTGCAGTGCTATAAATTTCCCTCTTAGGACTGCCTTTGCAGTATCCCAGAGGTTCTGGTAATTCGTGTCTTGATTGTTGTTTTGTTCCAAAAATATGGTGATTTCCTTCTTAATCTCGTCTATAACCCATGTATCCTTCAGCATAAGGTTGTTTAGCTTCCATGTTTTTGTATGGGTATGCAGGTTCCTATTGTTCTTTAGTTCAACTTTTATTCCATGGTGGTCTGAGAAGATGCAAGGAATAATTTCTATTTTTTTAAATTTGCTAATTTGGTTAGATTTGTGGCCTAGGATGTGGTCGATTTTGGAGTATGTTCCGTGGGCTGATGAGAAGAATGTGCATTCAGTTTTTTGGGGATGAAATGTTCTGTAGATGTCTGTTAAGTCCAGATGTTTAATGGTTGAGTTTAAATCTAAAGTTTCTTTGCTTAGCTTCTTTTTGGAGGATCTATCAGGACTGCTAAAGGGGTGTTAAAATCTCCAACTACTATAGAAGTGGAGGAAATCGAGTTGCTCATGTCTGTTAGAGTTTCTCTTACAAATTGAGGTGCGTTGTGGTTGGGTGCATAAATATTAATAATTGAGATCTCATCATATTGAGTATTACCTTTAACAAATATGAAGTGTCCATCCTTATCCTTAATTATTTTGGTTGGTTTAAAGCCTATTGCGTCTGTGAACAGGATTGCAATGCCTGCTTTTTTCTGCTTTCCATTTGCCTGGAATATAGATGACCATCCCTTCACCTTGAGTCTATATCTGTCTTTTAATGTAAGATGCGATTCTTGGATGCAGCAGATATCTGGCTTGAGTTTTTGTATCCAGTCCGCCAACCTATGCCTCTTTAGAGGACAATTTAAACCATTCACATTATTTGAGAGTATTGATAAGCCTTTCGAGAGACTGGTGGACATTTTTAATCCTTTTGCGACTGTGGAAGTTAGAATTTGATCAAAAATTTTTTGTGTGGGTTTACTTTTGTGGTAGAGAATTACACTGGTCTTTATGGAGGATAGGTCTAAGAATGTCCTGGAGAGCTGGTTTAGTTGTGGCAAATTTCTTCAACATGTGAATGTCGTTGAAGTATTTAATTTCTCCATCATAAAAGAAGCTCAGTTAAGCTGGGTACAGGATCCTGGTTTGAAAGTTATTTTGTTTTAGGAGATTAAAAGTCGATGACCATCCTCTTCTAGCTTGAAAGGTTTCAACAGAGAGATCTGCAGTTATTCTGATATTCTTCCCCTTGTAGGTAATGGTTTTCTTTCGTCTGGCAGCTTTCAGAATTTTCTCCTTCATATTAACTTTAGTGAAATTGATTATGATGTGTCTGGGGGATGTCTTATTTGGGTTGAGTCGTGCTGGAGTTCTGAAACTGTCTGCTATCTGAATTTCGGAATCTCTTGGCATGTCTGGAAAGTTCTCCTTCATAATCTCATGGAGAAGAGACTCTGTGCCTTGTGAAGCCACTTTGTCACTTTCAGGGATCCCTATAAGACGAATATTGGTTTTCTTCAAATTATCCAAGAGCTCTCTGAGAGAGTGGTCTGTTTTTGCTCTCCATTTCTCTTCTTTGAGGGTTTGGGAGCGTTCGAAAGCTTTGTCTTCAATGTCAGAAATCCTTTCTACTGCTTGCTCCATTCTGTTACTGAGGGATTCTACTGTGTTTCTCAGATCTTTGAGGGATGCAACTTCTTGTCTCAATGTGTCAAAATCTTTGGTCATTTGGTCTTTGAATCCGTTAAATTCTTGAGATAACTTTTGGAATTCTAATTCGATCTTATTTGCTATCCAGATCCTGAATTTCAATTTCTGACATCTCAGCTACTTGTTTGTGCATGGAGTCTTGTGCTGTTTCTGCCCCATTGATCCTTGGGGGAGTTGATCTACTCTGATTATTCATATTGACAGAGTTTTTCTGTTGATTTCACCTCATGATTGTTTTTCACCATTGCCTCTGGCTGTCCTCAGAGTTGGGGAGGTGTCTCTCCAAGATTAGATCCCAGTGGGATCACTCTATTGTTGCTGGATCTTTGTAGGGAGTGACCCTGTGTAGTTCCTCTGGGGCTGCTCTAGCTAGGGAGTTCTGGTTGTGGAAGCAGCTCCAGTTTGTGACACACCCGGATCCAGCAACAGGGCTGGGGGTGGTGCGCACAGTTGTGGGAGTGCCAGGTGCCCAGTGACGTTGGCACAGAGAGCCCAAGGCTCCAGCAGTCTCTGGCCAGGAGAAGAGCTCTGCGCAGAGGCAGGGAGGGCTCCAAAGGGCACACAGCTACCAGAGTCCCTGTCCAGATGAATGGGCTAGTGTGGAAGCTGGGAGGACACAGGGTTGCGTGGCTCCCACAGTTCCTGGTCAGGGAATGCAGAGGCCCGGTGGGTGCGGGTCACCAGTCGGGGGTCGCTGCACAGCTCTTATGGAGGTCTGGGTGGCACCAAGCCCAGGAGTTTGAGGTTGCTATGAGCTGTGATGTCACAGCACTCTACCCAGGGCAACAGCCCCAGGCTCCAGTGTGCCAAAACCGTCTCACTCTGCCCCTAAGAATTTAGGCTGTAAGGCAGCTCAGTCTCCACCCTTAGGCTGCTCGGTCAGTAGGTTACTTTGACCCACCCAATCCTTGCTCTGAGACCCTGAGGGCGGAGCTTGCCAGGGCTTTCACAATGGCTTCCTGCACCCAGCTCAGTGGCTCAGTCTGGGGCCCCGGACAATGCCCAAAGTTCTCCACACTCCTGCTCAAGCTCTCCCCAAGGCAGTTCAACTGAGTGCCAAGTCCAAGAACACCGAAACAGTTCATAGGTAAGGCCTTTCCGGTTTGCAGTCTCACTGCTGCTTGTACTTACGGTTGCTGGCGTGATTAGGTCGATGGAACACACGCAACCACTTGCCAGTTTTCCACTGTTTTTGTCCTCCTCTTGGGGTCCAGAAGTCCCTTGCTGGATCCCTGTATCCTCAAAGGGATGATTATAGGCAGATCCCACAGGCCAGAGATGCCTGGAGTCTTGTCTCCCCAGACTCGCTGTTCCCAGTTGCAGGGAAGCTGTTACTCGGCCGCCATCTTTAATCTCTCCTCCAGTTTAAGTTTTTTCATCAGCTTTGAACAACTTGGTATTCCTTAAAGATGGTTTACTTGTTTTTCTTTCTTTTTTTTTTTTTTTTTTGTAGAGACAGAGTCTCACATACCGCCCTCAGGTAGAGTGCCGTGGCATCACACAGCTTACAGCAACCTCTAACTCTTGAGCTTACGCGATTCTCTTGCCTCAGCCTCCCGAGCAGCTGGGACTACAGGCGCCTGCCACAACGCCCGGCTATTTTTTTGTTGCAATTTGGCCGGGGCTGGGTTTGAACCCGCCACCCTCAGCATATGGGGCTGGCGCCCTACTCACTGAGCCACAGGCGCCGCCCAAGGTTTACTTGTTTTTCGTTTTGTTTTGTTTAAATAGTTTTCCCATCACCTGCACGTGTGGACTCCAGGGAACTTCTGTTCTATTAATAGTTGCTCATTATTTTCTAAACATCCTTTCTACGTTTTGGAAACCTGTGCATTATAATGCCCTCCTTCCCAAAGTGAAATCCAGAACTGAATTCCCTAGCCAAGAAAGAGCCATGGAAGCAGACACATGGGCTGCGCCAATCTGATGCACTCACCCAAAATTCCAGTTCAAAGGGAGCAGCTGGAGACTTTGATTTCTTTGATGTGTGATAGGCAAGATGGTAGAGGTGTTTGGCTCTTTGCAGGAAGATGTGATATGGCCTCTGGGGTCCATCCTGAGTGTCATGAGTTTGAGCTACACACGGCACAGGGAAGAGCTTGTCAGGAGCAGAATAGGCCTGGTGATTGTGTTTCTGCTGGAGCAGTGGGATAGAGACTTGTTTCTGTTTCTGTGGTTCTCCCAGTGATTCTGGGAGCTTCCCAATATCCTCTAATAGATCCATCTCATGCTTAAACTAACAGGAGTGGACTCTGTTATTTCCACTTATGAAACTCACCTGCTGCTTTGGCTTACTGCAGGCCTCACTGATGGTCGGCTCACACCTTCACACTGCCTTGTTGCCCAGCAGTACGGTCATGGGTCATGCGAGATGTCACTTTTTTAAAAAATCGTAGATGTGGAGCATATGAAATGCTTACATCATCTCTCAGTTCAGTGGGTTTTCATCTATTCTCTTCTACCTGAATGTACCGTGTATTTCCCCAATGTGTTCCTCACCAGGTAAGTAATTTTGCCAACAGACAAAGACGAATACAGCAAGATCCCACGACAGAACACATCTCCTCTCCCTGAAGTAATACATAACAAGGAAAACACATTTTACACAGCACATTTATTTTCCCCCTTTCTTCTCAAAATTTGTTTCCTACATAAGAGCTATTTTATCCTAAAGGAAGCAAAAAACATTAGTAAGAAAAATGAGTACCTGAATACTGTACATTTGTGCATTCATTAATGATGATAAAAGAATAACTTTAAAAAATAGAAGCAATAAATTATTTATTTGGTCTGCATACACAATGCTGAACCATCAGTTCGATATCTTCATCAAATTACCTGACTTCATTGGTTATTTATTACATATTTCATACCATCTCAACACAATGTTGGTACAGAGCATTGTATTTGAAAGGACTACAAGTTGACAAAAGTTTAGAACCTTTGGATGATAAAAATAATGCTTCCCATACTCACAAATGCAAAGCCTAGGAGGGAATTTCTGATCTAGCACACTACATATTTAAAAGTGTCTTTGTGCTTGTTCACATCTCCAAAGTACTCAGGCTGAATTGATAACATTCAGCAGGAGATTATGACACTTTTGAAGTGAGATTATAAAAATACACACTCAGCTGTATAGTGAGGACTTATTTTCATTAAAAATACATGTTATATGATTCATTCATTTCTCATTACATGAGAAACGAAAGCATTTAGGTGATCATTGGTATCAGTGTTCTCTTTTTGCCCATGGAAAGGGCAACTTGCAAAACTCAGTAGTGCCCCATTGTGGAACTATGGCACAATTGACTCTCATCAGGGTTTTGCTATTTTTCTATTTTGCTTTCTTACAGCGGTTTCCCTTTATAAGAGAAACTTTCTCTAGTTTAGAAACTTCACTAAGTTTCTTAAGGAGCTGACCAAAGCAAAGAATTTATCATATCTCTAAGTGCATTATATCTTTTATAGGTGAATTTATATTTCTTAGAAACAAAATACCTTTTGTATTTCCTAACTTGTTACTTTAATGACTATTTCAAAGAGGTCAGAGAAAATAAAAACTGCTTGTCAAAAGTGCTGCTTTATTTTTCCACACATGGTATTCTAAGTGTAAGGATATTAAAATCTTAAAAGGAATATTGGAGATATCACAGACAAGCTCTTCGACTAAGGGCATGACAGAAAAAATAGGTAGAAAATATAATTGGCATCCCGGTTCCAAGCTTCATCTTACGATTAAATCCATTATATTTTAAGAGAACTGTGTATGTCATAATTCACATGCTTATTCTTTCTTCCTGTTATAAAATGCACATTCTTCAGGTGAAAAGGGAGGAAAACCTTGGATCTGTGGGTGAAGACCGTGCCTGATATTTCTTTCTTTTTTTTTGCAGTTTTTGGCTGGGGTCAGGTTTGAACCTGCCACCTCCAGTATATGGGGCTGGCACCCTACTCCTTTGAGCCACAGGTGCTGCCCCATGCCTGATGTTTCAAATCCTACCGACCAAAAGCACCTCACTTGCCATGTCATCTATCTGGTTGCTACATGGTTTTTTTTCTTAATGTTTTTTATTTTTATTTTTATTTTTTATTTATTTTTTAATTCTTTTTCATTATTAAATCATAGCTGTGTACACTAATGTGATCATGGGGCACCATACACTGGTTTTATAGACCATTTGACATATTTTCATCACACTGGTTAACATAGCCTTCTGTCATTTTCTTAGTTATTGTGTTAAGACATTTATATTCTACATTTACTAAGTTTCACACGTACCCTTGTAAGATGCACTGCAGGTGTAATCCCACCAATCACCCTCCCTCCGCCCATCCTCCCGCTACATGGTTTTAATTGACATTTTCTTCTGTGCGTTAAAGCTAGAGCCTCTCTTTTATTTACTCCCCTTCTTCCCCATTGTCTCAATATTCTGGAACAGCCCTTTTGGTCTTTCTGGGTCTTCTCTTTTCAGGGGAATCATCTCCAGAACATGAAGTGCTTTTTCACAAGAGATGGTTTTATCAGCTTCGCACCCTCCTTGGTGCAGTCTAAGGGACTATTTTTCTGGAGGACATTGCCTCCAAGCTTAAACTTAAAATCATGTAGAAGTACAAAAACAACAATACCTGGCCAGGTGAGTTTCTAAATGACTGAACACATCTTCAGAAAAATTGAGTTTCTGCTAATATACGTTACACCATCGTTGAAGAAGTACAAGTCAGCAGAAAATTCCAAAGGTAGTGGCAATCTCATCACCCTCATACTAATACATTTTTTATAAGTTATGAATAAAATGGCACTAACTCCTTTGAAAGACAAATACCAATAGTTAAAGCTATATGTATGCACTGTGGTACCTGAAGAATGTGCAGCCTTCGTAAGCATTAAAGAAAAACTGAACGCGTCGAGGGAGCCAACAAAAAGCTGAGTGGATGCTGCATCTAAGAACCACAGATGCACTGGCTGGCATTACAAAGACAAACCGGTGAAATTAATCAAATAAATGACAATGGTTTCAGGAAGATGATACAAAATAGGCACGTGTATAGCTGTTTGCCAGATAAATCCCAAAATGCCAACAATAACAAAAACACAAGCAGGGAATGGTTTTAAAAAACTGTTTCCTGATCCGAAGGATAATTTCAGCATGTTGTTATTCAGCAAATTAAGGCAGACTATTTAGTTCCACTCAGAAATAATCCCCACTGACATATCCTTGTCACGACTTTACACTTTTAACTAAAGTAGGATTTCCAGGCTGCCAGAAAGAAACAAGAAGGAACATTTAAAGATGAAAGTGATAAGAATGAATTTGCATATTTTTTGCAGACCTTTGAAAAATAAAGAATCTTGTGGAAAAAAATAAATGAAGTAGGAAATACTGACTTTGAATTGTGGGTTATGTACTCATCTTCAGGGAATTTGATAGGGACAGAGCAAGCCTCTGACACAGGCCCTGGGGGCTCTGGCTAGGAGACAGGTCTTGGTTTTTGGATTAATTTCCTACCTTGAGGTTCTCTTGAACTCAGGTAGTATAATTTAGGCCCAAACCTATATGAGTTACAGGTCTCTGATTACAAATTCTCAAAATAAACTTCTTTTTTCCACTGAGAGACTAAAACAAGACATACAAAGTCCCAAGTCGCCTCTGCTGCTGTATAAAATTTGTCCTGATCTAGCCTCCTTCTGAGCTTGTTGTCCTACAATGAATATGGCTGTATGCTGAAAAATCCGTTACTTCAGTTGCCCCTAAGTCTTGTCTTCTGTCCCTGTGTGAGTGTCAAAACCTAAACACCTAGATTACTGAAATTGACAGCCCTTCCCCAAGGCAGCTACAGGGCTAACTCACCTCTTCACCACTCTGGTTTTCATTTCTCTTTTTTCTCCTGGCACCTAGAGATTTTTCATGCTTTCTACATATTATATACTAAACGTACAGGTACTTGCGCATCATTTTAAATAAATATATAATTATTGTATGGATATATCAAAATTTATTTACCTACCTATTGCACTGTTTGATTTTTTACAATTAGAAATAATACTTGGGTAAACATCCCTGCACATAAACTTTAATGAAATGTATAATTATTTCCTTGGGATGGATTTCTTTTTTTTTTTTTTTTTGTAGAGAGAGTCTCACTGAAACGCTGTGGATTAGAGTGCCGTGGCGTCACACGGCTCACAGCAACCTCTAACTCTTGGGCTTACGCGATTCTCTTGCCTCAGCCTCCCGAGTAGCTGGGACTACAGGCGCCCGCCACAACGCCTGGCTATTTTTTGGTTGCAGTTTGGCCAGGGCTGGGCTTGAACCCGCCACCCTCGGCATATGGGGCCGGCGCCCTACTCACTGAGCCACAGGTGCTGCCCTTTGGATTTCTAATAGTGGATTGCCGGTTCAAAGGGCATATATATTTTTAAAGTTTTCACTTCAGCTATACACAGCACTCTTTAATAACTTTCTTATGATATTTACCTATTTCTTCCTTATCTTATATTTACTGATAGACTTATATTCTCTACCAGATTTTAAGACTGATGGGTCATGAAATCTTTAATATTCCACTAGCCTAAACAAAACACTTAGTAAAGATCTGTTGAATTGAATTAAGCCAAAATTAGTAATTTTAATGGTTCAGAATCAGTGTTAATGAGTTTGTCCTTAAGTTTCATTGGGAAATAGCTTCAGCACAGAAAATGGCCTCTTACTACAGGTTTTGTGGCAGATTTCCAGAGGAATAGAAAAGGATGGAAGATTGAAGAATAATGAATGGATGTGTGGTGGCAAGAGAGAAAAAAGGGGGGCTAATAGGAACGAGAAGAGGCTCCGTGTCATTAGTCATTAGGGAAATGCCGATCAAAACCACAAGGAGACACCGCCTCACACCCAGCAGGACGGCTAAAATAAAAGAGACAAACAGTACCAAATGTTGATGAGGATGTGGAGAAATTTGAACTCTCACATATTGCTGATGGGAATGTGAAATTGTGCAGTCATTTTGGGAAACAGTTTGCCAGTTCCTCAAATTGTTAAACATAGAGTTACGGACTGGCCTGACAGCTCCTGCCTATAATCTTAGCACTTTGGGAGGCGGAAGCAGAAGGATCACTTGAAGCCAGGAATTTGAGACCAGCCTGGACAATGGGGTAGGATCCTATCTCTACAAAACATTTAAAAATCAGCCAGGCATTGGGGCACATGCCTATAATCCCAGCTACTCGGGAGGATGAGGTGGGAGGATCACGTGAGCCCAGGATTTCAAAATTATAGTGAGCTATGATTGCACCACTACTCTCCAGCCTGGGTGACAGAGGGAGAACCAGTAAAACATAGAGTTACCGTCCAATCCAACAACTCCACTCCTGAGTATCTACCCAGGAGAAATGAAGACATATGTTCACACAGCACTTGTATATGATATTTATAGCAGCATTACTCATTAGTGGCGGTATAAACCAAATGTGGTCTATCAATTTAATAACACTCAACCGAATATTATTTGACCATAAAGGCAACGACGTACCAATACATTTCACAACGTAAATGAGCCTTGTAAACGCCTGGTGAAAGAATCTGGTCATAAAGGGCCACATAATGTATAACCCCATTGCTACAAAGTGCCAGAATAGGCAAATCTATGGAGACAGAAAGTAGATTAGTGGTTGCCAAGGGCTGCGAGAATGTTAATTGGTCCTGGGGTTTTCTTTAAAGATGATAAAAATGAAAATTAGATTATGATGGTGGTTAAACAATTCTGTGACTATACCAAAAACCATAGAATTGTACACTTTAAATGAGTGAACTTTATAGCATTTAAATTATCTCAATAAAGATGTAAAAAAGAGAAGAAAGAGAAAGAGAGGGAAAGGACAAGGGATCTAAACTGAACTTACTCCTCATCCTTCCTGAAAGATCCCACATTCCATGAATGACCATTCTCATGCATATACAAATCTCTCTCTTTTGCTAAATAGTTTGACACTTTCCCCAAGCTTGTAATGACCAAGCTTGTAAAAAGTTCCGATGTGCCCTAACTGTCCCCTCTCCTGTTTTCCGGCTGCTGTTTGCTTCAGCATTCATTTACCCATCCTCAGTCTTTATTCATTACCCCATTGTCTGATCTAAGCAGCTTCGCTTTGTTTGCCCCACAGAGGAATTTACTACTATGCCCCTTAGACTTTCACTGTTTAACAACTTCTTTCTTTATACCACCTGCCTCTTTCCAAAAGCCTCTGGGAGCAAAAGGAAGGAAATTTTCATTCTTACATGATGTATTCAAAAAACTTTGTATTTACTCAACAGTTATAATGCCTCACAGACTGTGGCCGTAAAACACAATGCTTGAATGATAAATTTTAACTGATATCACCAGTTGTTTCAGAGACAATGAAACACATTGCATATAATTCTCAGTTAAGAAACACCCTTTCCTTCACTTCAGCCCCAAGCCCACTTCTGCAATTGGGAAATAGGCATCATGGAGATGCTTTCTGAAAGATGGCATGAAAAGCAGAGTTTTTAAAAGCCGTCAGTCCCTCCCCCACTGACATTAACTTCCAAGGCACGATTCTTCCCCACTTCCCCTTCCATAACCTTCCAGAAATCTCAGAGTGATTTCTCTGAGATTTGATAGCTATTCTCAAATTTGTTTGTAATTTCTATCTATAGATACATCTGTAAAGATTTCCAGAGTGTTAACTAAGCATTTGAGCAGTTCATGGGGTGGGGAGGCGAGACAACATCTCCTTTGGCCTCAGGAGTGCACCCCAGGGCAGGCAGAGTGCGGATTGTAACTGAAAGAAATAAAACATGTATTTCCTTTAGACAAGGAGAGTGAGTTAGGGCAAACGGCAGCCTCAATTCTTTAGAGACTGGGAAGCTTAATGGAGAAAGCCCGTTGGTTTTTTTGTTTTGTTTTGTTTTGTTTTTTTAATTCTTAACCTATTCTTAGAGATGCTAAAATTTCAGCTGGCAGGAGAAATAAATAGATCAGTTTACTTTTTTCCCAGTAAGCTCTCACCCAGACCTCTCTTCCATTTTTATGGTTTTATGTATGTGCTTTGATATTTTTCTATTTCTTTTCCCCTCTTTTCTCTCAAGAGCTCACTCTTAACCACAGAGGATAATAATGGGAAATATGCATTTGTTCAAGATAGCATGGACATAGTTTACATTTTTGCTTCACTTTGCCCAACAGAGAGTTATTTTTCCTTTTAAGGTGTTTCCAACTACAAATTAGGGGAAGGGGGAAGGCAGGCCACACACCGAGAGTTTGCGCTCTGGTTGCCTTGAGTTCACTTTTAAATTTAGTGCCAGGAAGCTTGAAACTAAAACAAACAAAAAAGTATTTGGCTATGCATTGAAAATAACCTTTCCTATGAAATCATAAAATAATTTACCATAATAAATCTTCTTTAATGATAAGTATTAAACTTTAAACATTTCTTCCTTTTTTTCTTTTTTTTTTTTTTTTTTTTTGAGACAGACTCTCACTCTGTGGCCCTGAGTAGAGTGCCATGGCATCATGATAGTTCACAGCAACCTCAAATTCTTGGGCTCCAGTGATCTTCTTGCCTCAGTTTTTCTATTTTTAGTAGAGACGGGAGTCTCACTCATGCTCAGGCTGGTCTTGAACTCCTGAGCTCAATCAATCCACCTGCCTTGGCCTCCCAGAGCGCTAGCAAACAATTTTTTTTAACTGGGTTTCTGAAGTCGTGTCTCAACACAGACCCTAATTTGCTAAATAGGCAGGATATCCATTGTTGCGGTAGAAGAGACCACAGCCCAACCACCCTGATGCAGGAATCAGAAGCCTGGTGTTTGGGGTTGGAGATCTTCACATACAGAAGAGAAGTTATTGGCATAATTTGGAATACAGGTGAAAGGAAAACCACAGCAATCAGTGATCTAAGAAAGACAGTAAAACAGAGAAGAAAGGGGCTCGAGACTGAGCTCTGGGGACGCCAATAAATAGAGGAAAAGCAAAGGAGATAGAAAAGTAGTCAGTGTGATGGCACAAAACCAGAGAAAGTACCAGTATAGAGCGAGAGGAGAGGATCACAGGAAAGAGGCAGTGGGCAGGAGTGTCAAATGAGCCAAAAGGCTGGGTAAGGAATGGACAGAGCAGTGACTGCTATCCCTAGCCTTGCAGAAGGCAGGAGTGGCCTCAGCAGGAGCAGCTTCCTGTGCACAGCGAGACCTGCAGCCCCATCAGAGAGAGCGAGTGGGAAAAGTCAGAAGGTGGAGACGGGCTCGGCACCTGTGGCTCAAGCAGTGAGGGCGCCAGCCACACACACTGGAGCTGGCAGGTTCAAATCCAGCCCAGGCCCGCCAAACAACAATGATAACTACAACCAAAAAATAGCTGGACGTTGTGGCGGGCGCCTGTAGTCCCAGCTACTTGGGAGGCTGAGGCAAGAGAATCGCTTAGCCTGAGAGTTTGAGGTTGCTGTGAGCTGTGATGCCACAGCACTTTACCCAGGGCAACAGCTTGAGACTCTGTCTCAAAAAAAAAGAATGTGGAGACAGACAGTGCCCGAGAAGGGGAGCATAATTTTGAGGCGGTAGCTGGATGGGAAGGTCCAGGCAGGGATGAAAGGGTTTGTTTAATAGTATCTTTTTCAAGATGGGAGATTCTAGAACATGCAGATGAAAATGCCCCAGAAGAGGAGAAATTGATATTGCAAAACAAGGAGCATATACAACCATGTGCCACTTAACTATAGGGATACATCCTTTCGCGATCTCATTGTGCCAGCATTGCAGAGTACACTTGCACAAACCATCCTGGTCCAGACTACTGTACACCTAGGCTCTGGGGAACAGCCCGTTGCTCCTGGGCTGCAAACCTGTACAGCATATTGCTGAAATGAATGCTGTAGGCAATTGTAACACACTGGAAAATATTTGTGTATTTAAACATAGTAGAGGTTCAGTGCAAATGGGATTATAATCTCACGGGACCACTATTGTACGCAGCCCTTCACTGACTGAGAAACATCAGGCAATTTATGCCTACAATTCCAAGAGAAGAGCATCTGAGACAGTGAAGCAGAGCAAGGGAGAGCAGCAGATAATATCTCTGAAACAGAAAGGAGGGCTGAAACTGCAAATGCAGATATCTGATAGATTTGGTTGTGGAGTCTGAACGTGTGTATGGGGGTGTGTGTGGAAACACTGATGGTTTGAGGATCCAGGCTGGTGTGAGATAGTCTTTTTGAAGAGTGGGAGAACAAACACATCAGGGCGTAACAGCAGCACCAGGCTGTGTGTAGCCCCTAAGACTTATAGCCATGAATTAAATGGGAAAGAAGTCAGAATATTGCCGCCTTCCGCAGCTCGGGGAAGGGGGGAACTAGTTGGGCAGCTGGCTTTGGCACCAGTGGGAATTCACCCGGATGATTACACTGGGGAAAGGGTGAGTCCAGGAGTTTCGGATGCATGACCATAAACTCATTCCAGGTAAGGACAGAGGCAGGCATGAAGGAGGTAGAAAATGAGGGGGGAAAGATTGAAGTCTCAATGATTCAAAAAAAAAAAAAAAAATTACTGAAGCAGAGGTGTCAAAGCAGATAAGATGAAAGGATAGGAAAAGTGACCAGAGAATGGCTGATATTTTGGAAGTCTTGCAGATAATGGTGAGATTAAGATTAAGAATAGCCTTGGGGATAGATCTCTCAAGATTTCTGAATTCCCACTCCCACACTGCTCCCTACCTTGTCTGCCTCAGGGCCAATATATTTGGCTCCTTCTGGTCTTTCAAGTCTCAGCTCAAATGACAAAATCAGCACCTCTCCCCAGCCCCAGGGTCCCTGCCACTGTCCCTCATATCACCTTTAAAGATGTTTTTCTCTCCTCCTCTCAAGATCCACGTTATTTTATTGATCTGTTCATTTCTTGTCTAAACCTCTGACTGAAATATAAACTTAATAAAGGAAGACATATTGCTTTTCTAGTTTCCCATGGTATTGTCAGCAGCTGAAACAGTGTCTGGTTCAGAGGAGAGTGTCCATAAACATTTGCTGTGGGAATGAGTAGAAAGATCAGGCATGACCTCAGGAGAAAATGTGCCCTATCTTCAAGCCTAAGTACCACGATCGTGCTTGAAACATCAGACTTTCAAATTAGAGCCTCTATTTCAGTTAAAATGCAGCTGCCACGTGGCACCCCAAGATTAACACAACTTGACCCACCCAATACTGTGTTCCAGGCAAGGATGCCTAAGCTGAGTCTAATCCTGAGAAAAAATCAGGCAAACACACAGTGAGGAATTCCTATCTTAAATAATGAGGAGACTCCTTCAAAAATGCAAATGTCATAAAAGACAAAGGCTAAGGAAATGTTCCAAGTTAAAGGAGGCTGAATCCAAGACCTGACCCTGCTCCGGATCCTCCACTGAAGAGGGAGGAAATCCTCCAAAGCACCTTACATCTCAAAAGTAAATCAGATTAAAATATTATACCATTGTATATTTATGAAGTTGATAACTATATTACGATGATGTAAGAAAATACCCCTGCTCTTAAGAAATACACCTCAAACATTTGGTGATAAAGGGCCATGAAGTATGTAACTTGCTCTCAAATGGTTAAAAAAATACCATGTAAACCTATAGATATGGTTATAGGTAGATAGGTACAGATAGTGCAAATGACAAAGCAAATGGGATAAATATTAACAATAGGTAAATTTAGGTGAAGGGAATATGAGTAATCAAACTATTTTTAAACTTTTTGTAAGTTTGATATTTTCAAGTAAAAGTTGATTAAAAATTAGAATGGACAGAAATGGCTCGTTCAAATAATTATAGAATTTGAGAACAGAAGGGCCTTTAGAGATCAAATGATCTGAATCCCTCCTAATATATGTAAGAAAACTAAGACCGGACAAGTGGCACGGAGTTTTGGCAAGGGCAGATCCACACGGGAACTCAATTCAGTTTGCAAAGTTAGAAATACACCTGGCCTATGACCCAGCAAGATAAATATTGTGGATATTTATCAGTACAAATTAAAAACATATGTCCACAAAAACCCTGTGTAAAGATGCAAATAGCAGCTTTAAATTTGTATGTTCATAGAACAAAAATGCTAAAGAATGAAGTACAAATGTGCATCGCAGCCTAGGTAAATCTCAAAGCATTGTGAAGTAGTCTCTGTTTCTCTCTCCATAGGGTTTGTGTAATGTTAGTATTATTCATTCATTAAAGATTCCGTAGAATTCTCCAGAGAAGCCATCTGTGCCTGGAATTTACTTTACGAAAGGGTTGTTTTGTTTGTTCACTTGTTTTAGTAAATCTGTTGATCAATTTTAAATTGAATCTCGTTTACAATAATTATAGATTCACACGGAGTTGTAATACAAAAAGATTTGGTGTACCCTTTAACCCCTCACCCAGTTTTTCCCAATAGTAACAGAGTACGAAACCGTAGAACAGTATCATACTCAGGACATACCGGCATTGATACAATACATCAATCTTATGAATATGTATTTCTTCCACAAATATTTTAAACCCCATAATACTTAGTTATGGTTTGGCTTAAACAATCAACTATTAAATAATTTGAGGAAAAAAGTAAAATTTTACATTTAATCGCATATTTTCTTTTCCTTGTGCTTCTCTTGTCTTCCTGATGATTCAAACTTCCATGTTTTGTCTTTCCTAATTCTGAAGCATTCCTTTTAACATTTTTTTATCGATACATAATACTTATACATATTTATTGTATAATTGTGTGTCGTTTTGATACACACATACAATATGTAATTATCAGATCAGGATATTTAGGATTTTTATACCTTTGACATTTATCATTTCTTTGTGTTTAGGATATCACAAATCTTTTCTTCAAGCTATTTTGAAATATACAATAAACTCTTGCCAATTATAGTCACCCTACTGTGCTGTCAAGCACCAGAACTTATTCCTCTTATCTAAAGAACTCTTTTTAGCCAGGCATGGTGGCTCATGGCTGTAATCCCAACACTTTGGAAAGCTAAGGTGGAAGGACCACTTGAGGCCAGGAGTTTGAGAACAGCTTGGGCAATATAGTCAGACCCTTCCTTTATCCCATCCCCAAATAAGTAAAATAAAAATTTTTTTTTTTCCTTTTTTTGAGACAGAGTCTCGCTTTGTCATCCTTGGTAGAGTGCAGTGGCATCATAACTCACAACAACCTCAAACTATGGGCTCAAGTGATCCTCTTGCCTGAGTCTCTTGAGCAGCTGGGACTATAGGTACCCACCACAATGCCCAGCTAGTTTTTTAGAGAAGGGGTCTTGCTCTTGCTCAGGCTAGTCTTGAACTCCTGAGCTCAAGCAATGTACCTGCCTGGGCCTCCCAGAGTGCTAGGATTACAGACATGAGCCACCATGCCTGGCCTAAAATAAAGAACTTTTAAAGCATTTTTTTTCCTGCTAGGGACACATTTCCTTAGCTTTTTCCCTTTAATCTGAAAATGTTTTATTTCATCTGAATATTTAAGCAATGTTTCCAATGACATTCTGGGTAGACTTTGTTTTCTTTTTGTGCTTTAGCAATATCATCCCATCGTTTCCTGGCTTCCATTGTTTATGTTGAAAAGTCAATGGTAGGGCGGTGCCTGTGGCTCAGTGGGTAAGGCACCGGCCCCACATACCAAGAGTGATGGGTTCAAACCCAGCCCCAGCCAAACTGCAACAAAAAATTGCTGGGCACTGTGGCAGGCACCTGTAGTCCCAGCTATTCAGGACGCTGAGGCAAGAGAATTGCCTAAGCCCAGGAGTTTGAGGTTGCTGTGAGCTGTGACCCTACAGCGCTCTACTGTATGTCTTTTTTCTCCTCTGAATAAATTTTCAGCAATTTAAGATTATGTTCCCAAGTGTGTTTTTCCTTATATCTGTTCTACTTGAGGTTTGCTTAGCTTCCTGACACCACAGTCTGAGAATTTTTGTTTTGTTGCTTTTTTCAGTAGGAAAGAGGATACCTTGGCCAATATTTCTTCAGGTGTTTTTTCCACCTCCTTTTCTCTTTTCTGCTTCTGGGACTGCACGTGTACGTGTGCTGCACCACTTGATGCCGTCCCATCCCACAGGTCACCGAAACTCTGTTCATTTTTTACCAGTCTGTTCTCTCTCTTTCTCTCTCCAATTTCAATAATTTCTATTAATGTATTTTAAAGTTTAGTCATATGTTTTGTCCAATCTGTGTGAATACCACCCAATAAGTTATTTCACCCATTATACTCTTCAGTTTTAGAATTTCCACTGGGTTCTTCTATTTTGAAGATTTTGCCATGTCTGCATTTTGAGTTAAATTTTGTGAATGGCGCAAGGTGTGGGTCTAGATTTATTTTTGTGCATGTGGATGTCCAGTTGTTCCAGTACCATTTTTGGAAATAATACCTTTTCTTCATAGCCTTGCCTTTGTTCTTCTGTCAAATATCACTTGACTGTATTTCTGGGCTCTTCTTGCCAACACCACAATGTCTTAATTATTGTGGCTTCACAGTAAGCCTGGAAGCCAGGTAATGTCAATCCTTTGACTTTCTTCTCCTTCAATATAAAGGCTCTTGTAGGTCTTTTAACTCTCCATATAAATTTTAGAATCAACTTGCCAGTATCCACAAAATAACTTGCTGGGATTTTGACAAGGGACTGTTTTGACACTTATGAGAGTTCATAATTTTTGTCATAGGAATGTTAGTCTAATGCAAGTGTCAAAGTCTAGCCCAGCACTGACTATCTTGGCCAGTCTAGTGAAAACAAAAGATTTAAATCCAAGATCCTGCTCTTAGTATCTTTTTAAAATTTTTTTTCCAGTTTTTCAGTAAAAGAAAAGAAAAGATCAATACATGCAATGGATAGAGAATAAAAGCACAATATAAGATTTAATATTACCTGGATAATAAAACTAATCAATGCATTAAAAGTTCAGAGATGAAAAGGATTTAATCAAATATATTTTTATATTAAATACATGAACATCAAGATTCTGTGCCACCACTCAAATTCTTTCTTGAAAATACTTTGCTTAGGGTACAGTACAACAGAAGAGTATATGTTTCAGAAGTTGAGTATCATTGCTATTTTTCATGTGCCAGAGGACTAGGATTTTGAGATGGCCTAATGGTGCACTGTCAGGCAATAATCATCTTGGTAATGTGCAGGGTGGTTCCCCTTGGCTAGGACACTGAATGCAAAATTCTTATAGAAATTCATTCTCTTTCTTGCTACTTATAAGCCTTCAACTTCCACAGGTTCAACGAAGAAAACATTTGAGAAAACTAAGAATCTTCCTGAGAAGTAGAATGAGGGAAATTTATAGTGTTTTCCTAATTAGAATTTGAATTCTAAGTCAGATAAATAGTTTAAGTAACGTTCCAGGAAGGGAAGGAGAGAGGCGCAGGAGAAGCAGAGCACCTATCTAAACTTTCAGTAACTCTTGATATTTAAAACCACCAGGGCATTTAGGCTTCTTAGGTGCTTCAGCACATAAAGTCTATGAACCGCCTTTTTTTTTTTTTTTTTATTGTTGGGGATTCATTGAGGGTACAATAAGCCAGTTACACTGATTGCAATTGTTAGGTAAAGTCCCTCTTGCAGTCATGTCTTGCCCCCATAAAGTGTGACACACACTAAGGCCCCACCACCCTCCCTCCATCCCTCTTTCTGCTTCCCCACCCCCATGACCTTAATTGTCATTAATTGTCCTCATATCAAGATTGAGTACATAGGATTCATGCTTCTCCATTCTTGTGATGCTTTACTAAGAATAATGTCTTTCACGTCCATCCAGGTTAATACGAAGGATGTAAAGTCTCCATTTTTTTTAATGGCTGAATAGTATTCCATGGTATACATATACCACAGCTTGTTAATCCATTCCTGGGTTGGTGGGCATTTAGGCTGTTTCCACATTTTGGCGATTGTAAACTGAGCTGCAATAAACAGTCTACTACAAGTGTCCTTATGATAAAAGGATTTTTTTCCTTCTGGGTAGATGCCCAGTAATGGGATTGCAGGATCGAATGGGAGGTCTAGCTTGAGTGCTTTGAGGTTTCTCCATACTTCCTTCCAGAAAGGTTGTACTAGTTTGCAGTCCCACCAGCAGTGTAAAAGTGTTCCCTTCTCTCCACATCCACGCCAGCATCTGCAGTTTTGAGATTTTGTGATGTGGGCCATTCTCACTGGGGTTAGATGGTATCTCAGGGTGGTTTTGATTTGCATTTCTCTAATATATAGAGATGATGAACATTTTTTCATGTATTTGTTAGCCATTCGTCTGTCGTCTTTAGAGAAAGTTCTATTCATGTCCCTTGCCCATTGATATATGGGATTGTTGGCTTTTTTCATGTGGATTAATTTGAGTTCTGTATAGATCCTAGTTATCAAGCTTTTGTCTGATTGAAAATATGCAAATATCCTTTCCCATTGTGTAGGTTGTCTCTTTGCTTTGGTTATTGTCTCCTTAGCTGTGCAGAAGCTTTTCAGTTTAATGAAGTCCCATTTGTTTACTTTTGTTGTTGTTGCTATTGCCATGGCAGTCTTCTTCATGAAGTCTTCCCCCAGGCCAATATCTTCCAGTGTTCTTCCTATCCTTTCTTGGAGGATTTTTATTGTTTCATGCCTTTAATTTAAGTCCTTTATCCATCTTGAATCAATTTTTGTGAGTGGGGAAAGGTGTGGGTCCAGTTTCAGTCTTTTACATGTAGACATCCAGTTCTCCCAACACCATTTATTGAATAGGGAGTCTTTCCCCCAAGGTAAGTCCTTGTTTGGTTTATCGAAGATTAGGTAGTTGTAAGATGTTACTTTCATTTCTTGGTTTTCAATTCGATTCCAAGTGTCTATGTCTCTGTTTTTGTGCCAGTACCATGCTGTCTTGAGCACGATGGCTTTGTAGTACAGACTAAAATCTGGTATGCTGATGCCCCCAGCTTTATTTTTGTTACAGAGAACTGCCTTAGCTATACAGGGTTTTTTCCGGTTCCATACAAAACGCAGAATCATTTTTTCCAAATCTTGAAAGTACGATGTAGGTACTTTGATAGGAATGGCATTGAATAGGTAGATTGCTTTGGGAAGTATAGACATTTTAACAATGTTGATTCTTCCCATCCATGAGCATGGTATGTTCTTCCATTTGTTAATATCCTCTGCTATTTCCTTTCTGAGGATTTCATAGTTTTCTTTATAGAGGTCCTTCACCTCCTTCGTTAGGTATACTCCTAGGTATTTCATTTTCTTTCAAACTATGGTAAAGGGAGTTGTGTCCTTAATTAGCTTCCCATCTTAACTGTTATTGGTGTATACAAAGGCTACTGACTTATGGACATTGATTTTATATCCTGAAACATTACTGTATTTTTTGATGACTTCTAGGAGTCTTGTGGTTGAGTCTTTGGGGTTCTCTAAGTATAAGATCATGTCGTCAGCAAAGAGGGAGAGTTTGACCTCCTCTGCTCCCATTTGGATTCCCTTTATTTCCTTGTCTTGCCTAATTGTATTGGCTAGAACTTCCAGCACTATGTTGAATAGTAAAGGTGACAGAGGACAACCTTGTCTGGTTCCAGTTCTAAGAGGAAAAGCTTTCAGTTTTACTCCATTCAGGAAAATATTGGCTGTGGGTTTGTCATAGATAGCTTCAATCAGTTTTAGAAATGTGCCACCTATGCCTATACTCTTCAGTGTTCTAATTAGAAAAGGATGCTGGATTTTATCAAATGCTTTTTCTGCATCTATTGAGAGGATCATGTGATCTTTATTTTTGCCTCTGTTAATATGGTGGATAACGTTTATAGACTTGCGTATGTTAAACCAGCCTTGCATCCCTGGGATGAAGCCTACTTGATCGTGATGAATGACTTTTTTGATGATAAGCTGTAATCTATTGGCTAGGATTTTGTTGAGAATTTTTCCATCTATATTCACGAGTGAGATTGGTCTGAAATTCTCCTTTTTGTTTGGGTCTTTTCCTGGTTTTGGTATCAGGGTGATGTTTGCTTCATAGAATGTGTTGGGGAAGATTCCTTCTTCCTCAGTTTTTTGGAATAATTTCTGCAGGACAGGAATAAGCTCTTCCTTGAAGGTTTGATAGAATTCCGGAGTGAAGCCATCTGGACCAGGGCATTTTTTAGTTGGAAGCTTTTTTATTGTTTCTTTGATCTCAGTGCTTGAAATTGGTCTGTTCAGGAGGTCTATTTCTTCCTGGCTAAGTTTAGGGAGAGGGTGTGATTCCAAATATTGATCCATTTCTTTCACATTGTCAAATTTCTGGGCATAGAGTTTCTGGTAGTATTCAGAGATGATCTCTTGTATCTCTGTGGGATCAGTTGTTATTTCCCCTTTATCGTTTCTGATTGAGGTTACTAGAGATTTTACTTTTCTATTCCTCGTTAGTCTGGCCAATGGTTTATCTATTTTATTTATTTTTTTATTTATTTATTTATTCCAAAAAACCAACTCCTTGTTTCATTAATTTTCTGAATGATTCTTTTGTTTTCAATTTCATTGATCTCTGATTTGATTTTGGATATTTCTTTTCTTCTACTGAGTATAGGCTTAGATTGTTCTTCTTTTTCCAGTTCCATAAGATCTCTTGTGAGATTGTTGATGTGGTCTCTTTCTGTTTTTCGAATGTAGGCATCTAAAGCGATGAATTTTCCTCTCAAAACTGCTTTTGCAGTATCCCACAGGTTTTGGTAGCTTGTGTCTTCATTGTTGTTATGCTCAAGGAAGTTAATGATTTCCTGTTTTATTTCTTCCTGCACCCATCTGTTATTCAACAGAAGATTGTTTAATTTCCATGCCTTTGGGTGGGGTTGAGCATTTTTGTTAGAGTTGAGTTCCACCTTTAGTGCCTTATGGTCTGAAAAGATACAAGGTAAAATTTCAATTCTTTTGATTCTGTTGATATTTGTTTTGTGTCCCAGGATATGATCAGTTTTGGAGAATGTTCCATGCGGTGATGAGAAGAATGTATATTCTTTATCTTTGGGGTGGAATGTTCTATATGCGTCTATCAAGCATAGTTGTTCTAGGGTCTCATTTAAATCTCTTATATCTTTGTTTAATTTCTGTTTAGAGGATCTGTCCAGCTCTGTAAGAGGAGTGTTAAAGTCCCCTGTTATGATGGTATTATCAGATATCATATTGCTCAGACTGAGTAAGGTCTGCTTCAAGAATCTGGGAGCATTTAAATTGGGTGCATAAATATTTAGAATTGAAATGTCTTCTTGTTGTATTTTTCCCTTGACCAATATAAAGTGACCATCTTTGTCCTTTTTGACTTTAGTTGCTTTAAATCCACATGTATGTGAAAATAAGATTGCAACTCCTCTTTTCTTCTGAATTCCATTTGCCTGAAAAATTGTCTTCCAACCCTTGACTCGGAGCTTTAATTTGTCTTTTGAAGCCAGGTGTGTTTCTTGCAGACAGCAAATGGATGGCTTGTGTTTTTTAATCCAGTCAGCCAATCTATGTCTCTTCAGTGGGGAATTCAAGCCATTAACATTTATGGAGATAATTGATAAGTGTGGTAGTATTCTATTCGTCTTATTTGGTGAGAGTCCATTGCTTAGTTTTATCTTTTGCATCAGTGTGGAGGTTAGGTTCTGTCCTTTGATTTCTGAGTTCTTACTTTGCTGCTGATCCATTGTGGTGGTCAGTGTGCAGAACAGGTTGAAGTATTTCCTGTAGAGCTGGTCTTGTTGTGGCCAATTTCCTCAATGTTTGTATATGCGTAAATGATTTGATTTCTCCGTCAATTTTGAAGCTTAGCTTAGCAGGGTACAGAATTCTGGGCTGAAAATTGTTCTGTTTAAGTAGATTAAATGTAGATGACCATTGTCTTCTTGCTTGGAAAGTTTCATTAGAGAAGTCTGCGGTCACTCTGATGGATTTGCCCCTGTAGGTCAACTGGCGCTTACTCCTGGCAGCTTGCAGAATCTTTTCTTTTGTCTTGACTTTGGACAGGTTCATGACAATGTGTCTTGGAGAAGCTCGGTTAGAGTTGAGGCGACCTGGGGTCCTATAGCCCTCTGAAAGCAGTGTGTCAGAATCTTTGGTGATATTTGGGAAATTTTCTTTTATAATATTCTCTAGTATGGCTTCCATTCCTCTGGGGCATTCTTCTTCCCCTTCTGGAATTCCTATAACTCGTATGTTGGAACGCTTCATAAAGTCCCATAATTCTGACAGTGAACGTTCTGTTTTCTCTCTCATCTTTTCTGCCTCTTTTACTGTCTGAGTTATCTCAAAAACTTTGTCTTCTACCTCTGAAATTCTTTCTTCTGCATGGTCTAACCTGTTGCTGATACTTTCCATTGCATCTTTAAGTTCCCTAATTGACTGTTTCAGTTCCTTCAGGTCTGCTATATCCTTTTTATATTCTTCATATCGTTCATCTCTTATTTGATTCTGTTTTTGGATTTCCTTTTGGTTATTTTCCACTTTATTAGCAGTTTCCTTCATTGTTTCCATCATTTCTTTCATTGTTTTCAACATGTGTATTCTAAATTCCCTTTCTGTCATTCCTAACATTTCTGTATAGGTGGAATCCTCTGCAGTAGCTACCTCATGGTCCCTTGGTGGGGTTGTTCTAGAGTTGTTCTTCATGTTGCCTGGAGTTTTCTGCTGATTCTTCCTCATGAGTGATTTCTTTTATCTGTTTCCTTGCCCTAATTTTCCTTTCACTTTCTCTTGCTCTTTAAGTTCTCGTGCCTGTGGACTAAGGGTTACAGGACCAGAAGGGTGAGAAGGTTGAAGAGCAAAAAAGGGATGAAGGAAAGGAGGACCAAGTGATAAGAAAATAAAGAAAGATAGAGAAAGGAGAGGGGGTGGGTATAAGGAATATTGACAAAAAGAAGAGAGGCACAGAAAGAGGGAGACAGGACAATATAGGTGTACAGTAGGGTACTTTGACACAACCTTAAAAAAACCCCACCTTCTGGGAGTGCCCAGTTGGGTGGTTCCCTTGAGGTCAGCAGCTCTTTGCTAACCTGATCAGACACAGTACCCCACCTCCACCAAGTAGAGAGGAAAGACAAAAATGCTATAAATCAAACCAAAACAAGCAAACAGAAAACTTTATGGGGATAAAATTGGGTGAAAAACCAAATGATAGCGGTAGAAACACTAGCAAAAATGAAGTTCTAGTTATTAAAAAAGGCAGCAGTGGGAAATTATAATTAAACTAGAAAAATTGAGAAAGAAAAAGGGATCTGTATGGAAAAGATTGAAATTAAAAAACAAAAGAACATCAACAACATCAAAATAAACAAAAAAAAACAACCAAACAAAAAAAAAGAAAAAAATACACAACCAAAAACAAAGCAGTTTGTATATGTTATTGAATATTGTCTGGGCAACACGTGGTCTTCTGGGGTATGAGATATTAATCACAGTTCTGATATGACTGGAGGGTGCTGATTTCTCAAACCCCAGCAGGCAGACACCCTAAATCTCTCTTCAGCCCACTTAAAAGGCACTTTGAACTTGTAAACTTGCTGAGCAGAAGCTTCCCAGCTTTCTCGCTGGAATCACTGCTGAAGTGGCTATCTACTTACCCAGTGTGCCAAAACCGGTCTCACTCTGCCCCTGAGGGTTAGGGCTGCAAGGCGGCTCAGACCCCACCCTTAGGCTACTTGGTTGCTGGGTTACCAGCTCCCACCCATTCTAGCTCTGCGACCCTGAGGGCGGAGCTTGCCGGGGCAGATCACTGACAATGGTTCCGTGTGACCCACCGCCAAACGCTATTAGCTCCGTCTGGCTCAGCGGCTCAGACTGGGGCCCTAGACAAAGGCCAAATTTCTCCGCACTCCCGCTCAGGCTCTCCCCAAGGCAGTTCAGCTGAGTGCCAAGTCCAAAGACACCAAAACAGTTCACAGGTAAGGCCTTTCTGGTTTGCAGTCTCGCTGCTACTGAACTTACAGTTGTGGGCGGGTTTAGACGGATTGAACACACACGACCATTTGCCGGTTTTCCACTGTTTTAGTCCTCCTCTTGGGGTCCAGAAGTCTCTCGCTGACTCCCTGTATCCTCATAGGAGTGATGATAGGCAGTTCCCACCAGCCAGAGATGCCTGGAGTCCTATCTCCCCAGACTCACAGTGCCCAGATGCAAGGAAGCTGTTACTCGGCTCTATGAACCGCATTTTAATATCACTTATCCTGTTTGGCAAATCAATGAACTTTCACAATCCCATGATCAATTGAGAATTCCAAAAGGACATTCTCATACTGTTGCTATGAATTAAAGAGAGCAAAAAACTGAGATCATTTATTAAATTCCCAAATATATCAACAACAAGCCATGGAATTAACTTTAGTATCAGAACAAGGTATATTCACTGATCAATTCAGTGAGACTCAACTACTTACTTTTTAAGAATAAATTCTACTTCAGCTTCAGATTTAGTGTGTGGCAGCAGAGTCCTTTGATACCTACATCTATTGATCATGCCTTCAATGACTATAAGAATTTCATGATAACAATTCATTGAGTATGGGTGAAAGGCATCTTGCACATTGAAATTCAAAAGCAGATTCTTTCTACAAACCAATTATTTACTGAGATCCTTGGGCTAATAGTGTCAAAGTGAAATAGAGTGGTCAGCCATTATCTAGTGAATTTTTCATGAGTAAATTAAGCCATTCCCATCTCCCCAAAATATATATATTCTTGTTAATGGTGGTTTTGCTTCTTTTTATCTCAGAATAGTCTGATATTTAGTAACCCCAGTTATACATATGCTCAAACAGACATCTTCAATTTGTTTATTATTTTGTGAGCAACTCAAAGGAATATTTAAAATATTATATTTCTTTCTGTCTCCAATTATTTATTCAACAAATGTTCATCAAGTTCTGCCCGTATTCCAGGTTCTGTAGCAGGTCCTGAGGACAGAGAGAGGGGCAAAACTTAGCTCTTGGACTCAAGGAACTCACAGATATTCATAAATCATATCCCAATAGGATTGTCTTCAAGATCCTATGGAAACTCAAGGAGGAGATGACATATAAGTAGAAAAAGATGAATGGGAATGTGCTGGGCTGAGTCTCAGAGGAAGGACACTCCTGTCAGAGGAGGTGCACCTGCAAAGTCAGAAAGGTGTTACCCACCAGAAAGAACAGAGGAGACGATCCCTCTGGCCATGCCAGGGGCACAGGAGGCTGGAAAGGTCAGCGGAGGCCCCCTAGGACTAGAACACCATGCCTGGAATTTAGGCCTCCTTCTGTGAACAGTGGGGAGCCACTGGGAGATTTCGAGCTGGCCATAACTGGATTTATACTTGCAGATTCCTACGGAAAGAGTGGAGAGGATGGGCAAAGGGTAAGACAGGAAGCAAAGGAACAAAAATTTATACAACTGTCCAGCAAGAAATGATGAAAATGAAATATTATTTAGCCACAAAAAGAAATAAAGTACTTCACACTACAACAGAGATGAACCTCAAAAACATTATGCCAGAGAAAAGGAGCCAATCACAAAAGGTGTCTATTGTATGCTTCTGTTTGTATGAAATGTGCAGAATTGGCAACTCTGTAGGGACAGAAAGTGGATTAGTGATTGCTCAGCACTGGGGGCCAGAGGAACAGAAAGAATGGCGAAGAGGTGCCGGGCTTCCTTCTGGAGTCATGAAATGTTCTGGGATTGATTATGATGATAGATAAACAACTCCATGAATATTCTAAAAGCCACTGAATTGTACACTTTAAAAAGAGTGAACTTTATGGTAGGTGAATTATATCTCAATTTAAAAATTATTTAAGAAGAAAAGAAATGATGAGGCCAGAAAAGAGAGGCAGTGATGCTCTGATCCTGACCACAGATCTATGTGGAGGAGGTGGCCACAGATCAGGAAAGGGAATTCGGACGATAAGCTCCCTTCTGGACATTTTGGTTTGAGGTGCCTGCAAAGTTGAGCCTAGGCAGCTCCAGAGGCCATAGCAAAATGCTATAGACTGAGTGGCTTAAACTATAAAAATGTATGTGTCGTGATTCTGAGGCTGGGAAATCCAAGATCAAGGGGCCTGCAGATTCAGTCCCTGGTGAGGGCTTCTTCCTGGTTCCCAGACAGCCACTTTCACCAATGTCAGTAAAGGTGTAGGGGAGAAATAAAGAGCTTTGGTTTCTCTTCCTCGTCTGATAGGGACATCAATCCCATTATAGGGGTCCCATCCTCATGACCTCATCTAAACCTCATCACTTCCCAAAGATCCATCTCCAAATACCATCACATTGGTGGATAGGCCTTCAACATTTTGGGAAGACACAATCGTTCAGTCCATAACAGAGATAGCAAGACACTGATAAATAACAGCTAGAGAAACTTACAAGAGGGTCCACAGATAAGGAATTGAGATAATTCAACAAATACTTACCCTGTTTCCCGGAAAATAAGACAGTGTCTTATTTTAAGGTGTGTTCCCAAAGATGCGCTAGGTCTTATTTTCAGGGGACGTCTTATCTTTCCTGTAAGTAGGTCTTGTTTTCGGAGGATGTCTTATTTTCGGGGAAACAGGGTAGTATGTAGAGCACAATGAAAATTTTGAGACAGACTGTGTTATGATCTGTTATTTCACTTTCAAGAAACACAGTCAACCGTGTCCTTTCTGATTCATCCATGTGAGTTTCAACTTGCTCAGCTTAGCAGTGTTGCTGGAAGGGCTTCATTTGCTTCTGTCTGCTCATATTTTACAATTATTTTTCCTTTTTTTTAAGACAGAATCTCACTCTGGCTCTGTGTAGAGCAGCAGTTCTCAACCTGTGGTCATGACCCACAGGAACTGCATTAAAGGGCCATGGCATTAGGAAGGTTGAGAACCACTGGTGTAGAGTGTCATGGTGTCATAATAGCTCATAGCAACCTCAAACTCTTGGGCTCAAGTGATCCTCTTGCCTCAGTTTTTCTATTTTTAGTAGAGATGGAGTCTCACTCTTGCTCAGGCTGGTCCAGAACTCCTGAGTTCAAGCAATTCACCCAGCTCGGCCTCCCAGAGTGCTAGAATTACAGGCGTGAGCCATCATGCCCAGCTAACTTTACAGTTCTTGCTTTTTGTGTATCTCAAAGCTCCCATACTTAGAACTATGGAAATGGAAAAACAAAACAAAACAACTAAGGAGGGCACGAGAGGGGAGAAGAGGGCCAAGGACAGACTGGTAGGGAAAGTCAGTGTTCAAGGAACAGACAGAAGAGGTGGCCTCAAAGGCTGATGCAAAGAAGCTGTCAGAAAGTAAAGCAAGAAATAAATGACCCTAAATCCCACCAGGTCCAATCAAGCCCTAACTCAGTGTTCCAACCTGCATACTTGGAAGCATCTCTCAACACAATTTTGCTAAATCAGGAAGTTTGGTGTTCAAGCAGGCCCCTCCTGGACTCTAAGATTGCTGTTGCACCACTGGCTAAGCCCCCGGCTGGACATTGCCCACAGGCCTTAGGGCTTTCATGGAACACAGTATCTTCCTGCCTTTGCCTGCCTGGAACGTAGCTGGGCACTTCCCACCCCATTTACTGTGCGTTTTCGTTTGCGCAGTTCTGCTAATGAAGTGGTTATGTTCAGCTTCCATCATAATTAGAGTTCATTTAGTTCAAGTGCTTTGTAATTAATCTTTTATGCTAATTAAACTTTTTAGACATTAATACATCACAAAACACATGAAAGCAAAACATTTTTCTTGCTACTAGCAAATTAAATTAAGCTTCTTCAGCCTCAGGACAAAGTGGAAGAGAAAATACCTCTGCATGTTAGGCCTTAGAAACCCTTCCTTCACTTTAAAAGCAAAAAAGGACTCTGGGGTCTAGCCTTAAAATTTGCACTTGGAAAATAGGAAAAAATAAAAATATCCAAGCCATCCTTCTAGCCATTTTTTTCCTCAGTTAGCAAGGTAGCCCTTCTCAACTAGCTTGTGGTTTAAAAACAGAAAGATTTTTCAATATTCATTTTTATGTCTAGTCAGGATTTCTTTATTTGAATTTTAAGTGTGTAATTATGAGCAAAAGCAAACACCGCCAAAGCGATGCTCCAGATTATGTCATCTGTTATTAAATTTCAAGTGATAAACAGGCCTTACGTGCAAGGCCTGCTGTACGATTTTGAAAGATCCCTTTTGCACAGATCCTCCAGCAGCTTGAGGCAGAAGCAGCACAGTCACGGAGCAGGCTGCCTGCATTCACATGCTGACTTCATTCTCCCAGCTATGTGTCCCCAGACTTGTCACTTGGTCTCTCTCCCTGCACGTTGTCCTTCCTAAAATGATTGCTGCTCATTGGACGTGCTTGAGGACTCAATGAATTCATACAGGCAAAATGCTTAGAGCTGCACCTAGCACAGAGTAAATGCACAATAAATGTTATTAATATTGTACTTATCATTATTATCATTATTTTCAGAGGCTCAGAAGGCAAAACTATTCAAGTAACACACAGCAGAACTCGGATTTCTGTCTGGTCCATTAGGAATTCTAAATGCCTTCCACTGTGCCAGTGTGCCCATAACAACTGGGGTTCTGGGGCACAACCCAACACTTGACAGTGAATGAAGTGCCGAGATGGGGAGGTGATTCTGGGTCATGCTGTACCAACAGGGTGCTCTGTAATCAAAGTGCTGGGAAAACCCTTTCCACACCTCTGCCCTGGGTGAGTGCCAAGCTTGGGGTCTCCAGGGTTAGAGTCCCTCTTGGCTGGGGAACCTGCTCAGGAATGCAGCACAAAGTGCTGTTTTTTTTTGCGGGGTCTGGACATAACAGCACATCTCTGGTTTGCTATTTAGGATAGATTCCTAGAAAGTCAATTATTGGGTCAAAGATTACAAACTTTTTTTTTTTTTGTCTCATGGGCATACCTTGCCAAATTGCTTTCTGAAAAGATTATACCGATTTCTACTGCTTGCTAAGAGTAGTACATGAGATTTCTTGTCTTCACCTTTACTAGGGCTGAAGTGCAAAAGAAATTGACGTCAAATCAATATGCTCCAAACAATGTTTCAATATCATTTTAATTTGTATTTCTTGAATGCCCAGATAGGTCAAATGATTTTTTCCACATTAGTTGCCCATTTATTATGTATGTGTGTGTGTACCATTCATATCATTGGCCCCTTATTTTTTTCTATTTGGTGATCCTTTTGAAATTTTCTTACTGATTTTAAGTATTCTTTAAATAGAGGATGCCAAACACATAGATACACATTTTAAGAAAGAAAAAACTGTATTCGGTATTAAATTTGTAATACTCAAGTCACATTTGACTTCTGCAATTACAAGAGGTGCTCAAACATAACTTGTCTTCATCTGTTACAATTTTAATATAGTTTTTAGTTTTTCCCTTTCTTAAAATGTGTATACATTTTCTGGGAGGCTCTGAATTTTAAGAATATTAACTTTTTGTCATACTTATTATAAATATGTTCTCCTCTTTAGTCATTTGCTTTTTAAAGTCTCCATAGTGTGTGTGTAGATTTTGAAAACACTGTGTTACAGTCTTAATGCTAACGTTGTCAAACTTATCGATCTTTTCTTTTGTAATTTCCTCTACAGCTTTTATGCATCTCAGCAACGTCCCCTCTGAGACTTTGCCCTTTCACACAGAAGTTCTGTTCACTGTACTGCTGATGGAACTCCCAGGGCCACCCTCCGGCAGCACCACTGCCACCACTCTGGGCACCTCCAGCCAGATGCCTGTGTCACCTATGCACACCTTTCCAAATGGTAATTTGCCATTTCTTTCCACATTAAAACTAAAATATTATGACAGACATGTTGATCTATGTGACCCAGGCTTTGTGTGGGCATTAATAGAATCCATTTGCTAGAGACCCAGTCCCTGTCTTGGGTATCATTTGAAAGTCACTCTAAGCCTTTCATTTATGCATATGGCAGGGCATCTGGTTTCACCTCCAGAGACATCAGAGTCCATTGCTCCCCATCATGATCTCACTTCCATTAGCTTCTCATTCACATAGATTTACAAGCTAGGGTAGTTGGATGCAAAAGAAAAACTTCAGAATTTACATGTGCTTCTCTTCCACAATAGCTATAACTATAATATTAAGAAGATTAGGAGCGGCACCTGTGGCTCAAAGGGGTAGGGCGCTGGCCCCATATGCCAGAGGTGGCGGGTTCAAACCCAGCCCTGGCCAGAAACTGCAAAAAAAAAAAAAAAAAGAATAAGATCTAGCCAGGCACGGTGGCTCACATCTGTAAGCTTCACACTGTGGAAGGCCAAGGCAGGAGGAGGATCACTTGAGTGCAGGAGTTCAACACCAGGCTGAGCAAGAGCAAGACCCCATCTCTACTAAAAGTAGAAAAAATTAGCTTGGCATTGTGACGGGCACCTATAATCCAAGCTACTTAGGAGGCTAAGGCAGGAGAATTGATTGAGCCCAGGAGTTTGAGGTTGCTGTGAGCTACACTGACACTCCTGCACTCTAGCCTAAGCAACAGAGTGAGAGTCTGTCTCAAAAGAAAAAAAAGAAAGAAAGAAAAGATCTGATTCCTGAATACTCTGATCTTATTCAGAATAAGGTATATAATAATTATCATTAATAATAATTTAGAAACCAATTTAAAGATCATGGGTTGTTTTATTTTATCAAGTTGATCTCATTTGATAATCTAAATGGAAAGGCAAATTATTTTTCTCATTTTACAAATGAAGAAACTGAGTGTTCAAGTGACCTGTTTGAGGCTGAGTGTTCAAGTGACCTGTTTGAGTCTCCAACCCAGGAGACTCCAGGTTTCTTGACACAGATCCCACATTATTTCTGCTGAAACTTGTCCCCTGTTTCTAATCCACATTTCCGCTCACAATATCATCTTTTTCCAGTTTAAAAAAATTTCCCTTTGATAGTAAAATGATTTCATGTTTATAAAAATATTATAAAAAGAATACAAAGAATTTCCCTGTACTTCACCCAGCTTCACCATATGTTAACATTTCACATAGCTATAATGCAGTTATCACCACAGAAAATCAACATTAATACATTATTTATTTGACCTGTAGATCTCATTTAAATTTTGCCAATTTCCCATTAACGTCCTTTTTCTGGTCCAAGATCAAATCTAAGATCACATGTAGCATTTAATCATCCTATCACCTTAGTCCCCTTTCATCTGTAACAATTTCTCAGTCTTCGTCTTCTGTGACTTCGGCACTTTTGAAAAGTACTAGCCAGCTAATTTATGTACTGTCTCTCTCTCTGGGTGCACTCTAATAAGTTTCCTCATAATTAAAATTAGTTATGCATTTTTGGCAAGAATGCCATAAAAGGGACATGATCTTTTCAGTGTATCGGCTTAGGAGGAGCATGTGACATCAGTTTGTCCAATTACTCCTGATGTTAACTGCCATCACTTGGTTAAATGGTCTCTTTCAAGTTTCTCCACTGTAAAGATACTGTTTTCCCCTATTTAATTAACAAATATCTTTTAGGGCTGTGGTCCCCAATTCCTAGGCCATGAACTGGTCCCAGTCTGTGGCCTGTTAGGAGCTGGGCAGCACAGCAAGTGAGGGGCGGGGGAGCAAGTGAAGCTTCATCTGCATTTACAGCTGCTTCTGTCACTCGTATCTCCACCTGAGCTTTGCCTCCTGTTAGATCAGGGGTGGCCTTAGAGTCTCATAGGAGCGTGAACCCTGCTGTAAACTGCCCATGCACAGGATATAGGTTGCATGCTCCTTGCAAGAATCTAGTGCCAGATAAACTGAGGTGGAGCTGAGGTGGTGATGCTAGCGCCGGGGAGCAGCTGCAAGTACCGGACAGGACTATCTAGTTGTAGGAAAACAAGCTCAGGACTCCCACTGATTCTGCATTATGGTGAGTTGTATAATTATTTCATTATGTATTATAATAGTAATAGGAATAAAATGCACGATAAAGGTAATGCCCTTGAATCATCCCAAAACCATCCCAAATACTCCATGTTCCAGGTAAAATTTGCTTTCCATGAAACCAGCCCTGGTGCCAATAAGGTTGCAGACTGCAGTTTTAGGGAGATACTTTGAGACCACATAAATATCCTGCTTCTCATCATTTCATCCACTACTTTGTTTGCTAAACAATGATTTTCTATTTCCATCATTCTTTCATTTCTGAGTTGAAATTTTTTATAATGAAGAGCCATCCCTTCTCCCCAATTATTTGCTAATATATTTATTTACATCAGTATGGACCCATAAATTACCTTACTGTGTTTCAATTCATTGACAGCATTATTTATTTTGTTTTTCAAATTGTACCAGATTCACCTATGAAGAGCTACTTTAAGGTAGCTCCTGTGTTCTTTTGACTCTATATCATTATTTTTGAGCACTTTCTTACTTATTGGCCCCCAAATGTTCTAACATCTTGTACTTTCCTATCCCTAGTCCTAGAATCAGCTATTTTCCAAGGATCTCTGATTCTGTGTATTGAAGACTATTTAGAAACCAAGATACTAATACTGCGTATGCTCAAGGATAGTGGGGTTTCATTGATTGTAGCCCTTCTCAGCAAACAGAACTAAGAGATATACGTGTCCACACACAAAAACATGCCTGTATCTATTTATGTGTCTGTAATAGAGATAGTGTTGCTGTTTCTTTACTAATTCTTTTTCCTTTAATGGATTTCTTTAGTTGGATTGCATTTCTGGGACAATGTTGAATAACAGTATATACAGTGGGTATTCTTGCTGAGTTCCTGATCTTAGTTAAAAGGCCACAAGAGTTTTGCCACTAAGTAAGATGATGGGTTTAGGACTAAAGTATATACAGTTTATTATGTTAAAATATTCATCATTTCTTATTTTCTTGAATATTTGTATCAGAAAGAAATTTAAATTCAGAAGGTTGGCATGGGAAAAAAGATGCACTGCCAACCATGGATTGCCAACCATTTACTAGTAAATACACTGGTATATTAACTGTAAAAACTTTACAGATAAAGAATAATAGCAATCTAATTTTGCATTTTAAAAAGGTAACACTAAAATTATTAACAGAATGACAGGATGCAAGGAATATAGTTAAGGTGGCCTAAGATTCTTGTCAATTTTAAGAGGAGAGCAAAAATAATAAATAATTTTAAACTTTGAAAAAAATTACAGCTGCATACATAGATTAAAATTGAAAGGAAACCACTATAAGTTTAAAAATACATTTGTAGATTCTAAAAACAGCAGGGATGTGGAGCTAGGCAGTAATATAGAAAACTTCATTAATCTAACAGAAGGTAGGAAAAAAAACAAAGATAAAGATAATAAGTTAAAAATACAAATAAGCTATATAAATGGAACCATCTATATTAGTAATCATAATAAACATAGATCAAATTTTCCCAATAAAATGCAAGATTAACAAAGTAGAATTTTTTTTTAAGTCCTATTGAATGTTATTTATAAGATCTACAACTAACATATAAAGACAAAGAAAGAAGGAAAGGAAAGGGGTGGTGTAGATAAAGTTACTGGTCTCAATCCTTCATTCACACCCTTGACACAGCCTCTTTATAGGTCATCTGGTGCCCTGCCCCTTGACTTTGGGCTTGGTCATGGAACTTACTCTGGCCAACAGACTGGTCCAGAACTGACAGCTGTGCCTGTTGTAAGACTAAACCTTAAGAAACCTCACATATTTCTCCTGCAACTTTGACATTGCCATGAAGATGGTCTCCTGGATAACAGCTATCCCAGAAGCATAGCCAGCAAAATAAACATGTAGAGAACAGAGGCTCCCCAGCCAACCCACAGACCGATAGGGAGAAGCAGGGCTGCACAGCCCAGCACAGCTTGGATCAGCAGAGCCCCAGCTGCCCAGTGTCCTGTGAACCAGTCTTTTATTTTAGACTTCATGTGCTTACTTGGCATAATAGGACCTATAATCTCCTGCCCACCATTTTGAGCCCTTGTTTTGTATAAGGCACTTTTGTATTTTTCTAATCTGCCAGCCCAGCAGCCCTCGGTGGTGCAGGATCTACAGGATGGCCTCCAGTTCCCAGTATCACCCTTTAGGTCTTTTAATCTCTTTCATGCTGTTACAATCATGGTGACCTATCTGCATTCATTTTTTTTGTTAGTGTGACCTAGATTATTGTGAGTGTTGCCCAGTAATACTTGATAGAGTGGTTTCAGCTCACTTATTCCAAGGAAGTATTTATTTATTTATTATATATTTTTTATTAAATCATAGCTGTGTACATTAATGCGATCATGGGGCACCATACACTAGTTTTATAGACCATTTGACACATTTTCATCACACTGGTTAACATAGCCTTCCTGGCATTTTCTTAGTCCCAGGGAAGCAGTTATAATCTTCCTAACATCTTTTTTTGTAATAGCCTAGATGAATTCTACTGATCCACCATCTCCTTTTCTCCACAGAGTTTACCTCCGGCCTCATAGTCAATGACTCCTGTCTAATAGTTGATCTACTTTTTTCCCTCTGACATATTCTTAAGAAGCTCTTCTTTCTAGTTTTCTGTTTTGTTTATTTGTTTTGTTTGCTTTTTACATTGCTCAGCAAAATCTCTTTTGACCCTCTACTCTGTAACTGGTCTATATTCCCTATCTGGCTCCTTCAATATTTATTTTTCTTTTTGTTTCCACCAGATGGTGATAATGGAAATTGAAGAAAAGCTGATGATTTGGGCACATTTTCCATTCACAGTGACAGTATACAAAATATGTGTACTTAGCGGTAATATTCAGCAGTGTCCAGAAAACTGAAGTAACGATGGATAGACACTTATAGCAAGCATCTATCAAAGTGCAGAGAGAAAAGTCTCAAATCTGTTATAGAAAAGTTCAAGGAAAATCATATTTCCGTGAAAAATTGATGCAGCATCAAACATGATGTAGCCTTAAACATTTCAGTGAGCTTGTGTTATGAAAGGTGTAACTCTTGTGTTTTATACCTGCACACAGTAAAAGTATCAGGACTGTCTCAAAAGGCTACCTAGTTACTTAGACTCCTAAATTGTTGTCCTGCATTTTTAAAAGTCACATAAAAGAATGGATCTGTGATATGAAAATGCATTGATTTTCCCACCTTCTGTCTCTGGAGTGAAAAAAAAAATGAGGCAATATTTTAAAGTGCCATCAAGTTCAATGTTTATGACAATAATAAAAACTTTTAATAGAGAATGTTCTAAAAGAGATCTGAGCTTTTGTACTGGATACAAAATAAGACCAGGATACTAAGTTTATGTAGTGACTAACAGTTATTTAAAAAGAACTGATGCATTCAAGCAACCATAGGTGATTTATGAGTAAAACAGAATTTTAAGTAGTAAAAACTTAAAGTAGTAGAAGGAAAAACTGAACATCACAATTTTTGTTCTCAACTTGAAATCATATAGTTCAGTTTATGCCAAGTAGCAAGCTCAAGGCTACTCACCAGGAAGTTGTGATCTTGTTATACTTTTAAAAGGTAAAAGATTTCCTCGAGATCACTAACTTGATTGATTTTTTTGTAGGTGGTGGGGCTGCTGCCAGACGTCTGGGTTGGAATGTCAGCACCATTCCCAGGATTGTCTTTGCTGATCCACACAAGGCTCTAGGATAAACATCCTAGCATTTGCTTTAATGCTTTTTATTCCATTTTATCCCAATTCTCTATTCCTATTCTCTTTTTCCATAGACAGCCGTTCTTTGTATTTTCATTCATTTAGTTAATACTTATTGTACGCCCTATTGTGCGTTGGCTCCACAGGCGAGGAATTCATCAGTGAACAAAGCAGATAAAAAACCCTGCATTCCTGAAGCCTATATTCCAGTGGGGGATGTACAATTAAAAATATTATCAAAGGGTAATAAGTACACAGAGAAAAATAGAACAGGGGAAAAGGAAGAGGAAACGTTTGGAGTGGGAAGGCCGTTTTAATCAGGGCAGTCAGAAAGGTTCACTCAGGAGGTGACTTTTGAGCAAAGATTTTAAGAAGGTGAGCAGGTGAGCCTTGCAGATATCTGAGAGAAGACTTTGGGGACACCAAGGACAAAGGCTCTAGTCCTTTGCGTCTAGCCTCCGTTTGTGCATCTAGCTTCTGTTCATGCATCCATCGTGCTGAACTCGTGAATTCATTAGGGATGTGCTTCTCATGTCCCTGTGTGAGAAGCTCACTGAAGAATATACCCCAGCAAGAGTTGGATGAATCTTGGGGTACAAACATAATTCAACCAAATATTTTTAGATTCCTTTGTAGAGTAGCCACATTTGTCCACACCACCAGTAGCTCATCAGAGCCACCACATGTCTGCCATGATCTTTGTCCAGATTTCTAATTTTTGTCAATATGATAAACATCAAATGACTTTTCAATGCCTTTTTAAAAGGGAATTGCTCTTTTTATTTTTTGCTATTTTTTTTGTGGTAAGATAGATAACATAATATTTGCCATTTTTATCATTTTACATGTAGCATTAATTATATTCATAATATTGTACAATCATCACTACTATTTCCAAAATTTTCCATCATCTCCAATATCATTGCTTTTTCTTTATGCCTCTGTTAAAATATTGCCTTATTCACAATAAGTAAATAAATTTAACTAGTAAAAGAAAAGAAGCTCTAAATCTTACTACAGCATCATTTCTTTGGAGTCAGGCAGCCTTGGATTAGAATCCTAGATCTCGCCTTACTGGCCAGATGACTCTGGGAAAGTCACTTGATCTCTCTAAGCCCCACTTCTCTTATCTGTAGAATGGAGGTAATAGGGCTAACCCTTATACATTCTTCTAAATATTAAATGGGACAAGATATATAAAGGGTCACCATTCGGCATAGAAATGAGTGTTTGATAAACATTAATTAGTGCTGGTAGAAGCAATGGTAATAATTATCTTACTAACAATGCTTGGGCTGCTATTTCATCTGATCCTGCCCTAACTCAGATGATGGGACAGCCAATCCTGCATGTGGCAGCACCATCCTTACCACAAGGGACCTGGGCTCATGGCTTGGAGGAGGATGAAACAGAATTGAGACTTACTCTCAATACAAAAACAAAAGGAGCAAGGGTAGAGGAGAGGTTAGATAACATTCAAACCATGATCTTTTTTTTTTTTTTTGAGACAGAGTCTCACTCTGTCATCCTTGGTAGAGTGCCTTGGTATCATAGTTCACGGCAACCTCAAACCCTTAAAGCCATCTTCTTTCAATGAATCCCCAACAATAAAAAAAATTAAAATTAAAATTAAAAAAAAAAAAAAAGCCATCTTCTTGCCTCAGTCTCCTGAGTAGCTGGGACTACAGGCGCCCACTACAATGCTGGGCTAGTTTTTCTATTTTTAGTAGAGACAAGGTTTTGTTTTGCTCAGGCTGGTCAAGCTGAGCTCAAGTGATCAGGCCACCCAGAGTGCTAGGATTAGAGACGTGAGCCACCTCGCCATAATCTTAATTAAGGAGCAACCCCAGGGCCCCCAGATGAGGATAAGAGGCTGCTTGTGTGAAAGAAAGCTCTCCTCCCCAACTGTGGGAGTGCTCACTCCCCAGCAGGAGGAGGACTGGCTCTTTGCTTCCTTCTGCCCTGCTGGAAAAGACATGTTTTGCCACACTGATAGACACTGGCATCTCAAGGACTGCCAGATGTACTTTGGGGTTTTTTTTGGGGGGGTGGGGAGGTTGATCTGATTTTTAAAATACTATAATATGGTAATGCACATTTGGGGCCTGAAGTTCTTAGGTTTAACTGAAGTAACTAAACCCAGCAGATTTCACTGAGGATGTGAGATATCCACCAGTAGTTTTTTGAAACATGAGTCAGATTTTTCTTCCCACTATTATTATCTTGTGTCCTGTTACTAGCAACACACACGAGTCATTATACGAAGCTGGCCAGATGCAGAAAGAACTGAAGCAAAACAAAACAAACAAACAAACAAAAAAACCCAGAAAATGTAGGAAAAAGTTAAGTATTTTCAATCTAAATTGAGAGTCCGGTAGAATAAGCTTAAGGGTGTTCGCACAGTTTTTCCCCCCCCTTGGGACAGTTTAATCCAACTATTCACTACCTTTTGAAAAAGAAAGAAAAAAATGTCATTATCCCTGTTTTAAACCATATTTTTTATTTTCCATTTTATCTAAATGCACCTCTTCTACTTTTTAGAATGTCTAATTGTAGGATTTGCTTGCTAAAAATGTGTACTGTTGGCTACAAAAGAATATTTAGAAATCCTTCCCACAAAAAAAAAAAAAGCAAGTGGGAGTGGAAATTTGAAAAAGGACCGCCTAATTCAGCACTAAAACCAGTATGAGAACCAGAGTGTGTGTGTGTGTGTGTGTGTGTGTGTGTGTGTGAGAGAGAGAGAGGGAGAGGGAGACAGGGAGAGAGAGAAATGTGCTTTGCAAAGGGCTGAGAGGTTGATGGGACTGTTGGATTAACTCCTCTGAGAAGAAGAGAAAAAAGTGCTTGGACCTCTTCTTGTTTCTTCTTTAGAATAATTTGGATGGGATTTGTGATGCAGAAAAGCTTAAAGAAAAAAGGATATCCATTCTGCGTTGTGGAAAATTTTTGAAAAAAAGTTACTTTCTTCAAGCAAGGTATGTCTGATGAATTACTAAGCTGTGTATAGAGTTGCTTTCCACTCATTACTATAAAAACTTTGAAATGTATTTGCCATTAAGAAAGTACAATACGAACCTTGACAAAATTATCAGTCTGTACAAATGTCCATTTCAAGAGAGTTGAAACAGAAGTGGGTGACAGTTGGGATCCTTGTCAACAACTAGTTAAATATATATGTGTACTCATACACACACACATATATGTTTATCAATTATCATAAGCTGTATTAAAATTACTATCATAACAAGATTTTCACTATTTCTTTAAACCAACTCATTATGGTTAAAAATAAGTTGAAAAGTATTTTTGCGTAGAACTTTAAAGTAATATAAGTCTCTCTTTTATCTTGCCTTTTTTAAAACATTGCTTCCTATGTGGAATACAATAGCAATACAGCAAAATGCTTACAACGATTTGTGAATCGCAGTATGAAAAATGGGCACACTGAGGCTAAAGGAAGAGAGATTATGGAGCGTGGATCTCTCTCTACTCCTATTCAGACAAAATGTGGCTTCTGCATCTTGTTTACCCTGGAAGTGTTTTCTTAGGCTGAATGCTTCTGTTACTGATAAGCGCAAGAAGGGCTGGCTGGCATTGTTAAGTCTGTTGTAGCTCAGCTTTGCACAGGAAGACAGGATAAGAAATCTCTTTTAAGTATAATTTGTGTCAAACTAGTATAAACATGAAATAAATGCCTCAAACCCAAATTAAGGAGAGAGGATAAGACTGAATAATTAGACATGATAGTTTGCTCCAAACACAGCATCTTTGCCATCTCCAAATCGAGAATAGAATTCAAGGTTTTCTTTGGATTTATTGTAAAAACAAAACCAAGCATTCTTGGCCATGGTGGCTGTTCAAAAATATGTGTGTTAAGAAAATTATATTTTGCCATGACGTTGTGTTGCAATAAATTTGGAAGTTTTGGTGGTAAAGTTCTGAGGTTGTTTTTCCCTTGAAAGACGAAAACACCCTGTAACAAGGCAGGCTCAAATGCTGTTTGTGTATTTTCTCTGAGGGTGTGTGTGTTAGCGGCAAGTGGTAGCTAGGGCTGGGAGGAAAGCTGGGAGTACCCATCTTTCATTTATTGAATTAAAATAACTCTTTTGTACATGAACTTTAGACAAGGAATTACAAAACTATAAAAACCGCGGTTTTGATTGCAATATGCTGGTTTCCCAGACTAAGTTTCATCTGAATCTATCTTCTACTACACCCCTAAAAGGAAATACTTTAGAAACATTGGAAATGGTTAATATCTATCCTGAAATAGCATTTACTTTAGGAATATTGTTTAGAAGATCAATTGTATTTTCTACCAAGCTACTAAGCACATGAAGAATAGTTTCTTTCAGAGAAAATACACCAGATTTGAGAAAGGTTTATGAACAGCACTGTGAGTACAAAAATGTCTGCGCTGTTCTCATCCGTGACTCCCGTTAGACATAACTGAATGAAGGCAGGCAGTGTGGCTCAGTGTAACGCGCCACCCCAGGAGTCCTAAATTACAGTATCAGTTCTGCTACGACCCATCTATATTACCTTAGAAAAGGCATGTAGCATTTCTTAACTTTTTTCCCCTTTTGAAAAACAGAAATAGTGACACCCGCGTGCCCTTCCTCCCAGGTAGATCTGAGGCTCAATACTGATTCTCAGCTCCAAAGCAGTTTTGAAATGTAAAAACTTCTATAGAAATGCAATCTCCCCCCGCCCCCACTTATTCAGAAAGAGATTATATTGGAAAGCATTTCTTTTTTGTTGTTGTTGAGACAGTCTCACTATGTCACCATCAGTAGAGTGCTGTGGCTCACAGCTCACAGCAACCTCAAACTCTTAGATTTAAGCAATTCCCTTGCCTCAGCTTCCCATGTAGCTGGGACTACAGGTGCCTGCCACAGTGCCCAACTATTTATGCTTTGGGTCTTGCAGGGAATGTTCGGCAGGAGAATCTGCCACTTCCTAAATGTGTTAATGTTGACAAGTTACTTAAAATCCCTGGGCCTCAGTTTTCTCATCTGTAAAAGGGGCCTATTACTACTGCCTACTTCCCAGAGTTGTTCAATCTCTGCCTGGCATACTGTCAGTACCTGGCATTCTGTCAGTACCAAATATACCTGAATATATTAGTGAATTTTTATGTGACTAGAATAAGAAATCAGATCAGCTGTAAAACAAATCGTTTGTAATCAACTCAAACTTCTAGACATTAACTCTTCGGATATGGTAAGCAAACAGGTTTATGGGATTATGTGATATTTATATAGTCCTTAGAAACGAGTTGCCTTCTCTTCATCCAGAGGATCAGAGCTAATCAGTCAATCAGCAAATAATAAGTAAAAGAGACAACTTCTGTGATGGCTGTAATTTGAGAAGCCCCAAAGGTCTGCCTCTCACTGCCTTAAAATGAGTCTCTATGTGGTTTGCAGAAGACAGTGAAATTCCAGAAAGTACAGATGGAACCTACTAGCTTCTACAAGCATCCATGGTCATCATGCCAGTGGCAGGGAGCAGCTTCTAATCTTGCAGGAAATGGGCAAAAAAAGAAAAGAAAAGAAAAAGAAAAAGAGACCAGGAACACTTAGAATAAGTATCAGAAGTAACTTTTTGATAGTGCTGGTTGTTAAAATTTTAATTTAAAAAAAATACACACAAATTTAATCAGTCTGAGATCATGTAGGTGAGTTCCTGTTTGCGACCAGAAGGTGAAGGGTTGAAAATCAGTCTAAAACCCAGGACACACCCAGAGTCCCATGTTCACAATAGAGCAAAGACTATTTCAGGCTTGTTTATTGCATTTTCCTATGATTACCTCATTCATAAAACAAGCAGTTGTGGACACTGGTCTCAGAATTTGTTTTTAATCATGTAGGAAACATTTCTGCTTCAACAGACTGCAAAACTTAAAGAAATCCTTAGAGACTTATCTGAAATGCTTGGGGCTGCCCGGAAAGTGTGCAAAGCAGACACCAGATGATGCTCTGAGTTGAGCACCTTTAAAAACTGTATATCATGTGGCAACTTGCAAAAGCAAATCCCTCCACTGCTGCATTCCAGAGTTTGTACCCTGAGGGAGAAAGGTGAACTGCGATAATGGCACCCCAAGTCCTTTCCTGAGTCAAATCTACAAGCCTGCGTCTTTGCAACAGAGAAATATTAGTTGGTTTAGATTTTATTTAGAGAATACGTTTTGTGTTTGTGTTTTATTCTGATCTTATAATTAAAGCTATATATTTCAGATCCATTTCTAGTTTATACTTTTTCACTAGATTTTTTTCCAGTTTTTTTTTTTTAGCAATGTGGGTATCATTCTTTGCTCATTTGATTGACCAAATCTATCTAGAAGATTTTCGTAAGAATAGGCTAACAACCCTTACAAATCTCTGAGCAGAGAAGGAAGGAACAAAAGTCTAGAATCACTCCCCTTCCAGGTGTCTTAGTCAGTCTGGGTTACTGTAACGGCATACCATAGACTGGGTGGTTTAAACAACACAAATATTTATTTCTTACAGTTTGGAAGCTTAGCAGTCCTAGATCAAGGTGCTCAAAGATTTGGCGTCTTCCTGGGTCATAGATGGCCCCTTTCTCCCAGTATCTTCACATGGTAGAAGGGCCAAGGGTCTCTCTCAGGCCTCTTTTACAAGGGTGCTAATCCCATTCATGAGGGCACCATCCTAGTAATCTAATCACCTCTCAAAGGCCTCAACTTCCTAATGCCATCATCTTGGGGGGTTAGGATTTGAACATATAAGTTTGAGAAGGACACAAACATTCAGACCATAGTAGGTCCCTTCCCCAAGAAGTCCAAGAATCAAGCCATGGCTAACCCTGAAAAGCATGTTATTGAGAGAGATTCGACTGGTTTCTTTACCTCTGTTAAGTCCTAGCCTAGTGTCAAAGTAGGTCACATTTTGCAAGACAGTGATGATGATGGTGGTGGTGATGGTGGTGGTGGTGGTGGTGGTTATATTGATTAACTATGACCCCAACAACAACAATGATGATTGATAACACTTACAGGGCTATTCTTATGTGCCAGGAACTGCGTTAAGCCTTTTTCAGATATTAACTCATTTAATCCTAACAGCAGACTCTGAGATGGGTTGTTACTATCCCCATTATAAAGATGAAAAAACTGAGGCACTGAGAAGTTAAGATGTCCGAGGTCACACAGATGGTAAGGGATAGAGCTCAGCTTCAAATCCAAGATTTCTAGTTCCAAACTCACACTCTTAACCTACCAGGCAACAATTATATAAAGTCCTGGTTTTTCTGTTACTGCACCAAACTAATCCTCACCATCCCTGAAAACATAAATTTCAAGCCAAGCCAGATTACTAAGAAAAAAATTCTCCCTTACAAGTAGCGACACCTTACTAATGAAAATGGAGAGAGGGCAGAGGCCAGGAACTCACGGGAGAAGTCTTATTGGGAAAGGAGTGTTTTTATTTCTGTCATTCTTCGATACTCTCCCGATTTAAGAATTGCTTTTCAGGTGGGTAGGGAAGATCTGACTCTCAGGCAGGTTGGGGAGTGGGGGTGTAGTGAAGGAGGGAAGGTCAAGGAGCACACTTCATCACAAGGTGCTCTGAGTAGCTGTCTCTGAAAGGTTTCCTTTATCTTCACTCCAGGAGTAAGTTAGCAGCTTGTCACACAAAGAATCACACTTCCTTATGACCTGAACTACTTCAGAAAATCACTTTCCCTGGTAGAGTCTCTACATTGACAAGACTCTAGTAAAAATTTCTCAAATTCTTTCCCTCAATTGGAGAAAGGCTCATCTTTGGTGTGGATGTGTGGTTAAAATTCATAAAAGCAGCCCTTCAGGCTATAGTGAGAAGGAGCTCTCTTTCTACATTCTTTCTTCTCAGATTCAAAAAAAAATCTGTTCCTTCCTGGAACCCTACCTGTAGTTTCCAAGGCATCAGGTCACTGGCATCTTAATGCTAAGTGAATTCCCTCCCTGGGTTTCTTTGTGTCCCAGACAGAGAAAACATGCTTTGGACATAAAGGTGCAAGTCAACTTGCCCAGACTGGCTTCGTTTGTGTAATAGTAAGTAATCCTGTGCTCCAAAAGTTAAAAGAAATTTGGGAAGCAGAGATAACATTCAGCGACCGCAACAACAAATATATATTGGGCCACCTTTAAGTGCCGTTCACAATTCCATGTGCTTGGGAAGAAGAGTGAACAAAACAGTTTCCCTTCCTAATCTGGGGGCATATCACAGACAAGTACAGATAAGAGAAAGGTGGTGATGTGGGCTGTGAAATACAGAAGAAAGCAGGAAAATGGATGCAGAGAGTGGTGAGGGGGTGATAGTTGGCATTGCATAATTCGGTAAATGGCTAAGAAAAAGCAGGGAAGGAAGGCAGGGGGCAGCCTATGTGGGTCCCTGGGGAGGAACATTCCAGGAAGAGGGGAGAGCAGATGCCAGGGCCCTGAGTGGGACATGCCAGTGTGTCTGCAGCAGGCTCAATCAGCAGGAAAGGAGGTGAGAGCAAGGGTGTGCTTTGGACAAGCAGACAGAGGGGGGCACCATCCCAACTCCTGCATTTCCCCCAGACACCCCCTTCTGCCCACTCTCACAATATCTGTAGGGGTAGTTCCTGCCTCTGCCCTGGATGTAATTGAAGTCCCTTAGCGTTTTAGGCCATGCTCAGAGTTTTTAAAAGACCTTGTTCCTCTTACTTCTCCAAATAATCTTGGCTCAGTCATTAATATGTACATAATATTAGGTAATAATTAAAAATGTAAAAATTATCTTCCAAGTTTAGAATTTCTTTCTCCCAGGTCCAGGCTTGCTTTCTTCAATTAGGAAGGGGGCATGATTGAATTTTCTCTTTCTCTGCCTTGCACCTTTACGGCTCTTCCCCTTGGCCACTAATAATAGTCTCTTCATGTCCAGAGTTGACAGGAGTACACAGAGGAAAGATGAAAGGGGCAGAAAAGCCTTGCTAGGTGGTACTGCGAGGAGCTGGCAACCAGGTCCCCTGAGTTCTATTGGGGGGGGGTGCGCAACCATTTCTTATTCCCACAGGGCACCTTCCATGGATTCTTTGGAAAGCCTCACACCCCTTACTTAGTTGGATATGTCTCACCTGTAGTTCCCTAGATGCTGTTGAATAAATCTGCTCTTACTAGAAGTTTACAGTTCTTTCCTTAGGCCCTGAATAACTGGCGAGCTCTGCCCAGCTGCTTTCTGGAGGAGGCTCCTTGACCCTCCATGCACTGAATCAGGCCAGAATTAAAGCACCCCCAGGCTACTGTCTCCTAAAGGGAGTCTCAACTGCCATATGCTCTTCCCCTCTCCTGTAGATGACTTAATTGTGAAGCAGACTCCAGTCCACTGGGCCCCCAAGCCCAAGCCCATCACTCCAAATGGGATCATTGGGCATCCAATCTGGACTTTTGAAGAAGGCAACTTAGACTGCCTCTCACTAGACTGTATCAGAGTTTATAGAAGCAAAGAGAAGTAGTGGAAGATCAGAGAGCAAGAATTTCTTTAGGGAAAGTTTTTGGCATTTTCCTTCCCTCTGCAGACGCAGAAGGGGAGCAGGTGGATCCCCATTCTCACCCCCCTTTAAGCAACAGTGAGAGGAATTTCAAAGAGGAAGAAGTTGGCACCTACTATCTTGAGGCCACAGCTGAAACTCACAAAGGCTCGTCCCATTTTAACATCCCATTACGCAGTCAATCATCATGCACTCTAATGTTTATTTAGATGGGTGTGTTATGCCTGGGTACACTTAAAAATATGCCTGGCGCATCATTTTACTCTAAATAACATTTGTGAGGCAGGGAAAGTTGTGAGTTAAAGCTCAAGTACAACTCTTGAAAAATCTCTTGGCCTTTTAACTAAAACCTTATCACATGACGTATCTATTTTACAATGTGGTTTTTGACTATTGTCAACCAAGTATTTAAAAAGACCTAGGATATATGCGTCAAGGTAAAAGAAGATGAAACCATCCTGTGTAGTGGGAAAATGAGGGAGTGAGGGGGGTTAAGTGTTTGAGGTCTGGGATAGAATCCTGGTTCTGCTACACATTTCTTCTGTAAGAAGGGCAGCTTAGTAACATTCTCGAAGTCTCAATTTCCTGCTCTGACAAATGGGCAGAATAGTTCTTACCTGACAGATCAACAGGATAATTAATGACATTGCCTATGTACAGTGTATAGAATTTAGTAAGCATTCAGTCAATGATATTATGGGCATGATCTCTACACTTCTAAACCTTTCCAGGAAGAAAAGCAAAGGAAAAACCTCATCTTGTGCAACAAGCCTCTATGTAGCTGGGCCCAAATGGTCGAGAGGGCCACATAGGAGAGGCTGAGGAATCCTTCAGAGCTCAGGGCAGGGGTGGTCTCAGGAGGGTGCTGGAGTATGAGACTGGGGGGCCTCCCTTTAGAGGGTTCAGTCTCTCACTTTTAAATGATTCTGTGTCTGCTGGTCCCCTGGCAATTTCTGAGACTTAATCCTCCAGAGCCCTCAATTCCTCAGCCACAGTCACTGCCCTACTCCACACCCTACACATTCTCCAGCCCTGTGGTTGCTGGGATTTGAGAATGTGCTTTGACCCCTAGCCTCACACCTGCCCCCAGAACCCTGTCATTCTTTACGCAGAGGCAGACAGGGAAGGCATGGATCTTGCAGACACACCCTCATCTTCCTTCCTATCTCAGCTGGAAAGTTTGGCTAAACCTGAAAATGTTTTTTTGTGCTTCAGAATTGCTGGCAGGCCAAAAAGCACAGAGGATTCAGGCCAATTGAGGCTCTAGGGATCACAGCTGAACCAAACCAAATACCCAGCTCTAAATTCACAGTGGACAGCCCTCTGGCAACTACAGTCCTCAAAATCCAAGGGGGAGAACTTGCCAGGAGGAAGTGAGGCTAATCCACAGTGTCAAATACATTAGGTAAAGGAGTTTCTGATGAGAGAAACTCATCTTCCAAAACTCCCTAAGAAGCTTTTTAAACCATGCATGGTTTCCAGAGTAAATAAGAAGAGCCATCGGGGTGCACCTCATCTTTTTTGAGGTCCTCACACCCTTTCTTTGAGTTTTCTGGTCTTCATGACCTTTCCATTACCCAGGATAAATAACTCCAGGAAGAAGTTGTTTAGAGCACATTTTGGGGCATGCCTGCAAACTAGTATTCTTTTTCCCACTGGCAATATAAGATCTAAACTACCACTTCAGAAAAGTAATTACTGTTTGCATTCTCTCTAGAAATCACCATTGGTCAATGCCTTTGTGGATGTGGTAAGCATTACCATATGTCAGGTTCTTAACATGGTACAAAATAATGGTCTGAAATACACACATCAAAAAAGCCTTTCTCTTCCCCTTTTTGGTGTTCTGACATGTAGAAGCATGCCACAGGGATCAGTGAACCTAATGGCACAGTCATATACATGTATCTATCAGTTGTTGAACACAAGGCTGAGCTCTTTAATCCACACAACTTCCCATATGGAAACATCTTTGCTTCAGGATTTTCTCTGACTACAGGTAGTGATCAAAAGGGATCCAGGAAACAGCCACATGTAAAAAACTGACAGAGGATTCACACCTCTCACCACTAACAAAAACTAACTCAGGAAACTCTAAGAATCTTAGAAGACAATGTTGACAAAACTCTTACAGATACTGACATAGGCAAAGAATTCATGAAGAAGACCCCAAAAGCAATCACAGCAACAACAAAAATAAATAAATGGGGCCTCATCATCAGTTTTGAAGCTTAGTTTAGCAGGATACAGAATTCTAGACTGAAAATTGTTTTGTTTAAGAATGTTGAAGGTGGATGACTATGCTCTTCTCTCTTGGAAAGTTTCAGTTGAAAAGTCTGCTGTCAACATAATGGCTCTATGCCTATAGGCCAGTTGGCGCTTACTCCTGGCTGCTTGCAGAATTTTCCCCTTCATCTTAACTTTGGACAGGTTTAATACAATGTCTTAGAGAATCTCTGTTAGAGTTGAGATGAACTGGGGTTCAATATCCATCTGAAAGGAGTGTGTTGGGATCATTAGTAAAATTTGGGAAGTTTTCACTTATGATAGTCTCCTGTTGGGCTTCCATATCTTTGGGACAATCTTCTTTCCCTTCAGGGATCCCTATTATTCATATGTTTGAACACATCATGGAGTCTCGTAGTTCTCTACACAACTGTCCTGCTTTCTCTCTCTTCTGCCTTTGTAACTAGACAGGTTAACTCAAATATTTATCTTCTAGCTCTGAGGTTCTTTCTTCTCCATGGTCTAATCTATTTTTGATACTTTCTACTGTGTCTTTACATTTTCTGATTGTCTCTTTCATTTCCTTAAGCTCTGCCATATCCTTTTTTATATTCTACATATCTCTCATCTAATTTTTGGTACTGTCTTTCCATTTTCTTGTCCATTCCTTTTATTGTCTTTATCATCCATATTTTAAATTCCCTTTCTGTCAAATCCATTAATTCTTTATAGGAAGAGTCATCTGTAAAAGCTGCCTTGTAGTCCCTTGAAGGAGTTGCTCTGTTTTGGCTTTTCATGGTGCCTGAATTTTTCTATTAGTTTCTCCTCATGTGTACTTTCTACTTGTTCACCTCCTTGTGCTCCATTTTCTTTCTCATTTCCTCCTTTTCTTCGAATTACTTTGTCTCAGAGTTTAGGTGATGAAGAGGCCTCTTGGTATGAGGCCTAAAGGAGTAGAAGGGTAAAAAGTGAGCAGTGATAAACAAGAGGAAAAGAAAGAAAGAAGGAAGGAAGGAAGGAAAGAAAGAAAGAAAAGAAAGAAAAGGAAGGAGTAATAACAGAAAAAAGTTGAACAGGAGAGAAGGAGCACAGGAAGAGAGAATGAGAGTGATAGAAGAAATGGAATTGATCAGCATGGTGCTAAGACCATACCTGTACCTCAGACGGGTTCCTCAAAATTAGGTGCTCCTTACCAGCCAGAGCAGATCCAGACTCTTCCTCTATCAAAAATAGGAAGAGAAGAAAAAGCACAAAAACAAAAAATAAGAAGAAAAAATTAAGTAAAGATGATAAAGAAATAGAAAAATTGTGCAGTGTGGTCTTGCTGATACTTTCTTAGGGCCAAAAATAGAAAGGTCTCTTGGCCTCCTTGAGCCAGACTACTGCTGTGTCCTACTTGCCAGACCACAGCTCTCAGCAAAAAAGAAAAAAAGGAAAGAAAAAAGAAATAATAAAATAAGAATAGATAAAGAAAATTAAAAATGCCATTGAATCAAATAAAGGAGAGAGAGGGAAAAGGAATAAAGAAAGAAAGAAGAAAGACCAAAAAAGGGGGGTGAGGGCAGGATATGTTAGCTGTTGCAGAAGTGATTTATGTGGGAGAGATGAGAAAAGTAGAAGAGTCTCTATCCAGAGAGAAAATGTAGAGGAGTGAAATAGGGAGAAAAAATAAATGAGGCTAAAATACTGTAACCCAAAAAATACAGGAGCCTTTGCTCTTGATGAAAGTAAAAAATAGAAGTTAAGAAAAGAACCAACCAAACAAATTGTCAAAAAATAAAACACATGAAAACAACAAAAAAAGCTCTAATAGCCAAAAATAGGCAATCTTAGCAACAAATAGAAGTGAAAAAAAGAAAAAACTACTAACAACGACAAGAAAAAAGTACACACACACACACTCTTCCAGGACACCAGGTGGTGCTGTAGTTTTAGGGGACAGATAACACAGCCAGTAACCTCTCTCTGGTTCCCAGGCATGGTCCTGTTTCCCAACTCAGTTGTCCGTAGTGATCAGCAGTGATAGCCTGATTATTTCCTCAGCATTCAAAACCGCTGGGTTGGGATCTTAAAGCTGTCCAGAATCCTTCAGAGGCAGGTCTCACAGTGCTTCCTGACGACAGTTCCTGTGGGGTGCAAGACTCCCTGAGCCTGTCATGAATGGCAGTCTGATCCAACAGGCAGAACTAAGAAGGCCTGTTGAGGGCCACCCTCACGACCTTCTTGGAGCCTTCCCACAGTGGCCGCCCCATGGCGGCTGAGACCTTTCCATTATGACTGTCTCACTTGCCACCAAACCAATGGCAAATCTACTCTAACCAGCACTCAAATCTGCACTATACCGTTCAAGTCCACCTATACTTCCAATCTTTCCACTCAACATGCAGCTTCCCCCAAGAACCAAAAACTGCTATAAGGCTTCCTCCCATCCTCAGACTCCAGCAAATTCCCATCAGTTCGTAAAAACTTACCTAGTGTATCAGATCTCCACCACTCTGGTTCACATACTATATCACCACCTGACAGCACACCTGGAACCACAACTCCAGGTAAGGTCTCCACACCAGGTATGGCTTGGTCTTCTCCCCTACCCCAGTTGTACTAGGAGAGCTCAGTGGAACAATTCTTCTAGTCTGCCATCTTGCTCCACCCTAGTACCTAATTAAATCAAAAAGCTTCTACACAGCCAAGGACGGGATCAAAAGATCAAATAACCTACAGAATGGCAGAAAATATTTGCATACTATACTTCTGATAAAGGACTGATAACCATAATCCACAAAGAACTCAAGCAAATCAGCAGGAAACAACAAACAACCCCATTAAAAAGTGGACAAAAGACATGAACAGAAACTTTTCAAATGAAGATATACTAGTGGCCGAAAAAACTCATGAAAAAATGCTCAATGTCTCTAATCATTAGGGACACAAATCAAAACCACAATGTAATATCACCTGACTCCAATGAGAATAGCTCTTATTAAAAAGTCCCAAAACAGCAGTTGTTGGTATAGTGTGGAAAGAAAGGAACTCTTGGTGGGACTGCTAACTAGTGCAACCTCTATGGAAAGTTGTATGGAGATACCTTAGAGAACTTAAAACAGACCTACCATTTGATCCAGCAATCCCACTGCTGGATATATCCAAAGGGAAAAAGGACATTTTATAAAAAGGACACCTGCACACAAATGTTCATAACAGCACAATTCAAAATTGCAAAGATGTAGAACAACCGAAGTTCCCACCAATACATGAATGGATTAATGAAATATGGTATATTCATGCTATGGAGTGCTAGTCAGCCATTAAAAAAAAAATTGCAAGCTATTATCTTTTTGGACAACCTAGAGGGAACTACAAACTATTCTTGTAAGTGAAACATCAAGAATGAAGAAACAAATACATATACTCAACACCAAATTGGAAGTCATTGACTGATACTTAAGTGAACATATTGAAGTAAATCTCAATGAAAATCAAGCTAGTGGGAGGAGAAAGAAGAAGATGGGTAAATTCACACCCATTGGGTATAGTGCACACTATCTAGGTGAAGGGCACACTTACATGTATAGCTTTGACTCAATCTGTACAAAAAACAAAGTATGTAAGCAAAGCGTGTGCTCCCTAACATTCTGAAATAATATATATGTATGTATAATTTTTAAAAAGTGATCTAGAAGAAAGAAATCTGTAAGTAGTTCACATAGTAGTCATCAAAAAAGTACATAAGAATGTCCTTATAAAGACATCAGTAAATAAATTTTCTCATGCATCAAGAGTTTCTCTTGTGCGTCAAGTGGAGCAATTCTCTGCTGTGAGGGGATGTCCTGTGCATTATAAGATGTTTAGCAGTGTCTCTATCCCTGGCCTCTACCCTTGGATGCCAGTAGCATGTCCCTCCTCTGCCCAAGTTGTGACAACTAAAACTGTCTTTAAATATTGCCAAATATCTCCTGGGAAACAAAATCACCCTTGGATGTGAACTACTGTCATAAATATGTGGGGAAACTCCATAGCAACATTCTGACAGCACAGTTTCAAGGTCACCCACTCCTATTTTTTATTCGCAGAGCATTCCAGACCTTCTCAGGGGCTGCCACCACTCAAAGGCTTCTTTGTCATGCTTCTTCCCAGAGCCTAGCTTCAGGTTTGGATAGAGCCTCTCTAGGGACCCCTGGCTTTGATGCCACCAAAAGACAAGCTCTTGGGTCTTTTTTGTTTTAAATGTTTTCGTTTCACTACCAAATTGTTCTACAGACATAGGACTAAAATAACAAACATGAAAAGCATTCTAATTCAAGCTGTAGGGAACACAAACCAATTTAAACTTGCTCAAGTAAAAGGGCCCAGAAACACCTATGCCATGCATAGGAGACCAAGTCCATCTGGGTCTCCTTCCAAATGGAAATGGGACCGGGGAGGTGCCCAGGAACTAAGACATCTGCTCTTCCCAGGGCTTGTCCTCACCATCTCTATCCGCCCTGGTCTTACACCTCTTATTTAGAGTCCCAGGTGGCCTGCAGCTTGGCACTCAGGTTTCAAGACTTGCTGAGTCCCAATTCCAACATCCAAGGGAGAGCCCGATTGGCTTATCTTTTCTTGGCAGATCATAGCCCTTTGACTGGCAGAGTCTCTTAAATTTCACCCAGTGTTGTCTCTGAATCTGACCACAATATCTGTGCTGCTTACATCAGGGATCTTGTCAGACTGAAGTTATAGATGTAACCAGGCTCTGAAAAGCAAAAAGTACTATACAAATTAAAGATGGCATTTTATCTTATAATAGTATTATACAATAAATCATACAATAGTTGGAAATTACAGCGAAGGCCACGTGAGGAGTTTGACATAGTGTAAAGAGCACTGTGTGAAAATGGAGATCTGGGCTGTGTGACTTTGGATGAGTCACTTCTCTACTCTGAATTATAGGAATGTAATGTCCATTTTACCTTCTCCTGGGGGTTTGAGATGGTTCAAATAAGAAAAGACTTAGCTGGTTTGCTGGGAAGAGCTCTGCAGACTCTGGTATCAACCTCTGTTACTGTAGTCTTCTCTGGTGAAACCACTGTATGGACAGACATTGTGAGTCAGGTAGCAGTTAAAAATTATCATATCATGCACAAGTGGACTGAAAAAGAAATTTTTTTATTTAATTGTTCGGGATTCATTGAGGCTACAATAAGCCAGGTTATACTGATTGCATTTGTCAGGTAAAATCCCTCTTGCAATCATGTCTTGCCTCCAAAAGGTGTGGCACACACCAAGGCCCCACCCACCTCCCTCCTTCCCTCTCTCTGTTCTTCCTTTCCCCACCCCTCCCTCCTTCTTTCTCTCTCTGCTCTCCCCTACCCCATCCCCACCATGACCTTATTTGTCATTAATTGTCCTCATATCAAAATTGAGTACATAGGATTCATGCTTCTCCATTCTTTTTTTTTTTTTATTAAATCATAACTGTATACAATGATATGATTATGGGGCATCATACACTCACTTCATAAACCATTTGACACATTTTTATCACAGTGGTTAACATAGCCTTTCCGGCGTTATCTCAGTTACTGTGCCAAAACATTTACATTCTACATTTACCAAGTTTCGCAAATACCCCTGCAAGATGCACCACAGGTGTGATCCCACCGATTCCCCTCCCTCTACCCACCCACCCCCTCTCCCACTTCCCCCTATTGTTAAGTTGTAGCTGGGTTATAGCTTTCATGTGAGAGTCCCAAATTAGTTTCATAGTAGGGCTGTGTACATTGGGTATATTTTCTTCCATTCTTGGGACACTTTACTAAGAAGAATATGTTCCAGCTCCATCCATGTAAACATGAAAGAGGTAAAGTCTCCATCTTTCTTTAAGGCTGCATAGTATTCCATGGTATACATATACCACAATTTATTAATCCATTCGTGGATCGATGGGCACTTGGGCTTTTTCCATGACTTAGCTATTATGAATTGGGCTGCAATAAACATTCTGGTACAAATATCTTTGTTATGTTGTGATTTTTGGTCTTCTGGGTATATGCCCAGCAGAGGAATTACAGGATTGAATGGCAGATCTATTTTTAGATCTCTGAGTGTTCTCCATATATCTTTCCAGAAGGAATGTATTAATTTGCATTCCCACCAGCAGTGCAGAAGTGTTCCCTTTTCTCCGCATCCACGCCAACATCTCTGGTCTTGAGATTTTGTGATATAGGCTAGTCTCATTGGAGTTAGATGATATCTCAAAGTAGTTTTGATTTGCATTTCTCTGATTATTAAAGATGATGAGCATTTTTTCATATGTCTGAAGGCCGTGCGCCTGTCTTCTTCAGAGAAGTTTCTCTTCAAATCCCTTGCCCAGCCTGCGATGGGATCCCTTGTTTTTTTCTTGCTGATGCGTTTGAGTTCTCTGTGGATTCTGGTTATTAAACCTTTGTCAGAGTTATACCCTGCAATTATCTTCTCCCATTCTGAGGGCTGTCTGCTTGCTCTGCTTACTGTGTTCTTAGCTGTGCAGAAGCTTTTTAGTTTGATCAAGTCCCAGTAGTGTATTTTTGAAGCTGCTTCAATTGCCCGGGGGGTTCTCCTCATGAAATACTCACCCAGACCAATTTCTTCAAAGGTTTTCCCTGCATTCTTCTCTAATATTTTTATAGTTTCATGTCTTAAGTTTAAATCTTTAATCCAATGAGAGTCTATCTTAGTTAATGGTGAAAGGTGTGGGTCCAATTTCAGTCTTCTGCAGGTTGCCAGCCAGTTCACCCAGCACCATTTGTTAAATAGGGAATCTTTTCCCCACTGAATGTTTTTAATTGGCTTGTCAAAAATCAAATAGCGGTAAGTAGCTGGATTCATCTCTTGGTTCTCTATTCTATTCCAGATATCTACTTCTCTGTTTTTGTGCCAATACCATGCTGTTTTGATCACTATCGATTTGTAGTAAAGTCTGAGGTCTGGTAGTGTGATTCCTCCTGTTTTGTTTTTATTTCTGAGTAATGTCTTGGCTATTCGAGGTTTTTTCTGATTCCATATAAAACGAAGTAATGTTTTTTCAAGATCTTTAAAATATGACAGTGGAGCTTTAATAGGGAGTGCGTTTAAATTATATATTGCTTTGGGTAGTATGGACATTTTGATAATGTTGACTCTTCCCAGCCATGAGCATGGTATGTTTTTCCATTTGTTAACATTTTCAGCTATTTCTTTTCTTAGAGTTTCATAGTTCTCTTTATAGAGATCTTTCACGTCTTTTGTTAGGTAAATTCCCAAATATTTCATCTTCTTTGGCACTACTGTGAATGGGATAGAGTCTTTAACTGCTTTTTCAATTTGACTGTTGTTGGTGTACATAAAGGCTACCGATTTATGAATGTTGATTTTGTAACCTGAGACGCTGCTGTATTCCTTGATCACTTCTAGGAGTTTTATAGTAGAGTCCCTAGTGTTTTCCAGATACACAATCATATCATCTGCAAAGAGCGAGAGTTTGATCTCTTCTGACCCTATATGGATACCCTTGATCGCCTTTTCTTCCCTAATTGCGGTGGCTAAAACTTCCATTACAATGTTGAAAAGCAATGGAGACAATGGGCAGCCTTGTCTGGTTCCTGATCTGAGTGGAAATGATTCCAATTTAACTCCATTCAATATGATATTGGCTGTGGGTTTGCTGTAGATAGCCTCTATCAGTTTAAGAAAAGTCCCTTCTAGACCAATTTTCTTGAGTGTTCTGATCATGAAGGGATGCTGGATTTTATCAAAAGCTTTTTCTGCATCAATTGAGAGAATCATATGGTCTTTGTTTTTTAATTTGTTTATGTGCTGAATTACATTTATAGATTTACGTATATTGAACCAGCCTTGAGACCCTGGGATAAAACCAACTTGGTCATGATGTATAATTTGTTTGATGTGTTGCTGGATTCTGTTTGTTAGGATCTTGTTGAATATTTTTGCATCTATATTCATTAGTGATATTGGTCTATAATTTTCTTTTCTTGTTGGGTCTTTTCCTGGTTTGGGGATCAGGGTGATGTTTGCTTCATAGAACGTGTTGGGTAGTCTTCCTTCTTTTTCTACATTTTGGAACAGGTTGAGTAATATAGGTACTAATTCCTCTTTAAAGGTTTGGTAGAATTCTGACGTAAAACCATCTGGTCCCGGGCTTTTCTTTTTAGGGAGGTTTTGTATAGTTGATGCTATTTCTGAACTTGATATGGGTCTGTTCAACATTTCCACTTGATTCTGGTTAAGTCTTGGAAGGTGGCGTGCTTCCAAGTATCGGTCTATTTCCTTCAGATTTTCATATTTCTGAGAATAAAGTTTCTTGTAATATTCATTAAGGATTTTTTGGATTTCTGATGAGTCTGTGGTTATTTCGTCTTTGTTGTTTCTGATTGATGATATTAGAGATTTTACTCTTTTTTTCCTGATTAGGTTGGCCAGAGGTTTATCTATTTTATTGACCTTTTCAAAAAACCAGCTTTTTGATTTATTGATCTGTTGTATTATTCTTTTGTTTTCAATTTCATTTAATTCTGCTCTAATTTTGGTTATTTCTTTTCTTCTACTGGGTTTGGGGTTGGAATGCTCTTCCTTTTCCAGTTGCGTGAGATGTCCCATTAAGTTGTTAACTTCCTCTCTTTCCGTTCTCTTGAGGAAGGCTTGCAGTGCTATAAATTTCCCTCTTAGAACTTCCTTTGCAGTGTCCCAGAGGTTCTGATAGTTTGTGTCTTCATTGTCGTTTTGTTCCAAAAAATTGGCGATTTCTTTCTTAACCTCATCTCTGACCCAGCTATCATTCAGCATAAGGTTATTTAACTTCCATGTTTTTGTATGGGTATGCAGATTCCTGTTGTTACTCAATTCAAGTTTTATTCCATGATGGTCCGAGAAGATGCATGGAATAATTTCTATTCCTTTAAATTTACTGAGGTTAGACTTGTGACCTAAAATGTGATCAATTTTGGAGTAAGTTCTGTGGGCTGATGAGAAGTATGTGTATTCAGTTTTGTTGGGATGAAATGTTCTGTAGATGTCTGCTAAATCTAAATATTGGATGGTTAGGTTTAAATCTAAGATTTCTTTGCTCAGCTTCTTTCTGGAGGATCGATCCAACACTGCCAAGGGAGTGTTGAAATCTCCAACGATTATGGAACTGGAGGAAATCAAGTTACTCATGTCTGTTAGAGTTTCTCTTATAAATTGAGGTGCATTCTGGTTGGGTGCATAGATATTAATAATTGAGATCTCGTCATATTGAGTATTACCCTTAACAAATATGAAGTGACCATTCTTGTCCTTCCTTACTTTTGATGGTTTAAAGCCTACTGTATCTGCAAATAAAATTGCAACACCTGCTTTTTTCTGATTACCATTTGCCTGAAATATGGATGACCATCCTTTCACCCTGAGTCTGTATTTGTCTTTTAAGGTGAGATGTGACTCTTGTATGCAACAAATATCTGGCTTGAGTTTTTGTATCCAGTCAGCTAACCTATGCCTCTTTAGAGGACAGTTTAAGCCATTCACATTGATGGAGAGTATTGATAAGTCTGGTGGAATTTTGGGTATCGAGTTTTTCAAAGGTCCAGTGGACATTTTTAATCCTTTCGCCAGTGTGGAAGTTGGAGTTTGATCCGAAGTTTCTGAGTGAGTTTACTTTTGTGGTATAGGATTGGGTTGGTCATTGTGGAGGATAGGTCTGAGAACATCCTGAAGAGCTGGTTTACTTATGGCAAATTTTTTCAACATATGAATGTCATTGAAGTATTTAATTTCTCCATCATAGATGAAACTCAGTTTAGCTGGATACAAGATCCTGGGTTGAAAGTTTTTTTGCTTTAGGAGATTAAAAGTTGATGACCAGCCTCTTCTTGCTTGAAAAGTTTCAGCAGAGAGATCTGCAGTTATTCTAATATTCTTACCTTTGTACGTTATAGTTTTCTTTCGCCGGGCTGCTTTGAGAATCTTCTCTTTCATGTTAACTTTAGTGAAGCTAATTATGATATGTCTGGGAGATGGCTTATTGGGGTTGAATCGTGCTGGGGTTCTGAAGCTGTCTGCTATCTGAATTTCAGATTCTCTAGGCATGTCTGGAAAATTTTCTTTCATAATTTCATGCAGAAGGGCCTCTGTGCCCTTGGCAGCCACTTCATCGTTCTCCGAAATTCCTATAACCCTTATGTTGTTTTTTTTCGAATTATCTGAGAGTTCTCTGAGTGAATGATCCGTTTTTGCTCTCCATTTCTCTTCCTCTTTGAGAGATTGGGAGAGTTCGAAGACTTTATCTTCAATGTCAGAAATCCTTTCTTCTGCTTGCTCCATTCTGTTACTGAGGGATTCTACTGTATTTTTCATATCTTTGAGGGCTGTAAGTTCTTGTTTCAGTGTATCTAAGTCTTTGGTGGTTTTGTCTTTAAACTCGTTAAATTCTTGAGACAATTTTTGAATTTCTCCTCGAATTCCTAATTCCATTTTATTAATCTTGTCTGCAAACCAAATTCTGAATTCGACTTCTGACATCTCAGCCAGTTGTTTATGAATGGGATCTTCAATCACATCTGCCGTATCTTTTCTTGGGGGGGTTGATCTATTCTGGTTATTCGTGTTACCAGAGTTTTTCCGCTGATTCCGCCCCATGGTTTACTCCCTTTGGTTTTTCCCCTGGGGTTTTATTGAGGGCCCGTACAGTATTGTGGCCTGAGAAACTGGGGCCCTGTCTGGTGTGGTGGAGCAAAGTGGTTCTGTCTTGTTTTCAGCTGGTTTCTGTTCGATCCTATTGCAACTTCCACTCTGGCTTGAAGTCTCAGCTGTGTGGAAAAATCAGCAATTAAGTCACCCCACCTGCCCACCTCTGGCCCCAGTTGGAAAAGGAGAATCAAACCTTCCTACAATCGCACACCCAGGGCACTGCCTGAAAAGTCCTCAGTCTATTAGCCCAGTTCAAAAGGTCCAAATCAACTGTCTCAATCGGCACTTGTCTCGGGTGGGAGAGTTCAAGAGGTCTCTGGGAACTGGATCACAGGGGCCTGGTGACTCCTCTGACACAGCTCACCCCAGTGCAGCGTGGAGTCAGGAGGAGCCACCCAGCAAACAGAGCAGTCTGAGGTTGACGTCTCCTTCCCCACTTTGCCCCTCCATCGGACCCAGTCACTGGTATCTCTGCAGATGGCTAACCCAGTTGCCTGCAGTGAACAGACACTCCAGGGGTTTGCACCTGCCTGAATCGCAAGGAAGTCTGCCAGGCCCCCGCAGACTGCCGCTATCTAGCAGGAGGAGATGGGGCCTGACATCTTTGAGTGTTTGATGCAGGCGATGGGAAGGAGGTGTTCACTCAGGCTTAGCCCCGTCCCTGATGGATGCTGCTAACAGAACAGAACAGAACAGACAACTTTGTGAGGTTCTGTCTCTGTTCCTGTCGTCGCCTACAGAAGACGGGCTGTTTTGAGTTCAAACGTCTTTGCTGCTGGAGAATTGCGTCTGAACACCTCTCTGGGTCGGCCCCGCCCTGGAAGTTTCCCGGGTTTGTGAGCCGTGTCACCGGTGGCCTCCTCTGGTTGCCCAGGGAGACAGGGGGTGTGGCCTCAGAATATCCAGAAGTGAGCGTTCTGCCGTTAAAGAAAAAACGGCTGTTGATCTACCTCCAGGGAACTGCTGCTCTGGTGTGGGCACTCAGGCGACCCTTTTCTCCTCTGTCCCGCGCCCCAGAGTCAGCACTGAGCGGCCGCAGTTTGTGCTGGGTCCACACCCCTTAAGAGATCCCCCAAGAATCAGAACTCTTGGGGGATGGGCCCCCAGACCCCGATTGGGAGTGGGGGGGGGGGAAGCTAGAGTTTCATTCAGGGCCGGGGAGGGCTCCTGCACTGCACCGCAGGGAAGTGCCGCCAAGGCTTGATTTCCCCTCAGCAGAGTGCCCTCTCCTCGCTCACGTGTCCCAGAGTCAGCGCTGACCTGACGCAGCTCAGGCACTGTGCACTCCCCTCGAGAAATCACCCAAGGAGCCGAACTCCTGGGGGATAGGCCCTCAGACCCCGAGTGAGAGTAGGGGTTCTCAGCTCTCAGCGGGGAGGCCAGAGTCTTATTCAGTCTTGTGCCCCGTAATGTTGCCGGGGAGGGTTGGTGCACTGCACCGCAGGGAAGTGCCGCGAGGCGTGACTCCCCCTCAGCCCGGTGCCCTCTCCTCACTTGCGCGCCTCAGAGTCAATGCTGACCAGTCGCAACTCGGGGACTGTCCACTCCCCTTGAGAAATCACCCAAGGATCCGAAGTCCTGGGGGACAGGCCTCTGGACCTCAGTGGGCGGGAGGGGAGTGCCGGGGATTCAGGGTTGCCGGCAAAGGATTCCCAAAGTTTTATTCAGCCCTATGTCCGGCAGGAGAACGCCACAGCACCCCAGTAGGGGAGGTAGGTCCAGTTTTTAGAAGGTCTCTCCCGTGGAGTGTAGTGGGAGGGCCTTTCATTTCTGCCCGCTTGTTCAATTGTGGGGCTCATGAGCCGGTCTCATGGGGGAGGGGGACTCCCGTCCGCTTGATGGTGGATTTTGTACCTTTTGTTTGCGTCCTTGTGATCACAACTTGCCTCAGCGGTGTTGATGTGCATTCTTTAGCCTTCTCTCTTGGTGAGGCTCAAGTCCACCAGGATACTTACTAAATTCCTGTCCCTTAACTCTCCTTCTGGCTGGCTTCAGTCCGCCATCTTTCAAAGGGCTCCATGCTTCTCCATTCTTGTGGTGCTTTACTAAGAATAATGTCTTCCACTTCCATTCAGGTTAATACAAAGAATGTAAAGTCTCCATTATTTTAACAGCTGAATAGTATTCCATGGTGTACATATACCACAGCTTGTTAATCCATTCGTGGGTTGGTGGGCAGTTAGGCTGTTTCCACATTTTGGCAATTGTAAATTGAGCTACAATAAACAGTCTAGTACAAGTGTCCTTATGATAAAAGGATTTTTTTCCTCCTGGGTAGACACCCAGTAGTGGGATTGCAGGATCAAATGGGAGTTCTAGCTTGAGTGCTTTGAGGGGTCTCCATACTTCCTTCCAAAAGGGTTGTACTAGTTTGCAGTCCCACCAGCAGGGTAAAAGTGTTCCCTTCTCTCCACACCCATGCCAGCATCTGCAGTTTTGAGATTTTGTGATGTAGGACATTCTCTCTGGGGTTAGATGGTATCTTAGGGTGGTGTTGATTTGCATTTCTCTAACAGATAGGGATGGTGAACATTTTTTCACATGTTTGTTAGCCATTCATCTGTCTTCTTTAGAGAAGGTTCTATTCATGTCTCTTGCCCAATAATATATGGGATTGTTGGCTTTTTCATGTGGATTAATTTGAGTTCTCTATAGATCCTAGTTATCAAGCTTTTGTCTGATTCGAAATATGTAAATATCCTTTCCCATTGTGTAGGTTGTCTATTTGCTTTGGTTGTTGTCGCCTTAGCTGTACAGAAGCTTTTCAGTTTAATGAAGTCCCATTTGTTTATTTTTGTTGTTGCAATTGCCATGGCAGTCTTCTTCATGAAGTCTTTCCCCAGGCCAATATCTTCCAGTGTTTCTCCTATGCTTTCTTTGAGGATTTTTTATTGTTTCATGCCTTAAATTTAAGTCCTTTATCCATCTTGAATCAATTTTTGTGAGTGGAGAAAGGTGTGCGTCCAGTTTCAGTCTTTTACATGTAGATATCCAGTTCTCCCAACACCATTTATTGAATAGGGAGTCTTTTCCCCAAGGTATGTTCTTGTTTGGTTTATCAAAGATTAGGTGGTTGTAAGATGTTAGTTTCATTTCCTGGTTTTCTATTCTATTCCAAAGGTCTATGTCTCTATTTTTGTGCCAGTACCATGCTGTCTTGACCACTATGGCTTTGTAATACAGCCTAAAATCTGGTATGGTGATGCCCCCCAGCTGTATTTTTATTACTAAGAACTGCCTAGCTATATGGGGTTTTTTCTGGTTCCATTCAAAACACAGAATCATTTTTTCCAAATCTTGAAAGTACAATATTGGTATTTTTTTTTTTTTTTTTGTAGAGACAGAGTCTCACTTTATGGCCCTCGGTAGAGTGCTATGGCCTCACACAGCACACGGCAACCTCCAACTCCTGGGCTTAAGCGATTCTCTTGCCTCAGCCTCCATGATATTGGTATTTTAATAGGAATGGCATTGAATAGGTAGATTGCTTTGGGAAGTATAGACATCTTAACAATGTTGATTCTTCCCATCCATGAGCATGGTATGTTCTTCCATTTGTTAATATCCTCTGCTATTTCCTTTCTAAGAATTTCATAATTTTCTTTATAGAGGTCCTTCACCTTCTTTGTTAGGTATATTCCTAGGTATTTCATTTTCTTTCAAACTATGGTGAAGGAAGTTGTGTCCTTAATTAGCTTCTCATCTTGACTGTTATTGGTGTATACAAAGGCTACTGACTTGTGGACATTGATTTTATATCCTGAAACATTACTGTATTTTTTGATGACTTCTAGGAGTCTTGTGGTTGAGTCTTTGGGATTCTCTAAGTATAAGATCATGTCCTCAGCATAGAGGGAGAGTTTGACCTCCTTTGCTCCCATTTGGTTTCCCTTTATTTCCTTGTCTTGCCTAATTGTATTGGCTAGAACTTCCAGCACTATGTTGAATAGTAAAGGTGACAGAGGACAACTTTGTCTCATTCCAGTTCTAAGAGGAAAAGCTTTCAGTTTTTCTCCATTCAGTAAAATATTGGCTGTGGGTTTGTCATAGATAGCTTCAATTGGTTTTAAAAATGTGCACCTATGCCTATACTCTTCAGTGTTCTAATTAGAAAAGGATGCTGGATTTTATCAAATGCTTTTTCTGCATCTATTGAGAGGATCATATGACCTTTATTTTTGCCTCTGTTACTATGGTGGATAACATTTATGGACTTGCATATGTTAAACCAGCCTTGCATCCCTGGGATGAAACCCACTTGATCATGATGTATGACATTTTTGATGATAAGCTGTAATCTATTGGCTAGGATTTTGTTGAGAATTTTTCCATCTATATTCATGAGTGAGATTGGTCTGAAATTCTCCTTTTTGTTTGGGTCTTTTCCTGGTTTTGGTATCAGGGTGATGTTTGCTTCATAGAATGTGTTGGGGAAGATTCCTTCCTCCTCAATTTTTTGAAATAATTTCTGCAGTACAGGTATAAGCTCTTCCTTGAAGGTTTGATAGGATTCTGGTGTGAAGCCATCTGGACCAGGGCATTTTTTTGGTTGGAAGATTTTTTATTGTTTCTTTGATCTCAGTGCTTGAAATTGGTCTGTTCAGGAGCTCTATTTCTTCCTGGCTAAGTCTAGGGAGAGGGTGTGATTCTAAATATTGATCCATTTCCTTCACATTGTCAAATTTATGGGCATAGAGTTTCTGGTAGTATTCAGAGATGATCTCTTGTATCTCTGTGGGATCAGTTGTTATTTCCCCTTTATTGTTTCTGATTGAGGTTACTAGAGATTTTACTTTTCTATTTCTAGTTAGTCTGGCCAATGGTTTATCTATTTTATTTATTTTTTCAAAAAACCAACTCCTTGTTTCATTAATTTTCTGAATGATTCTTTTGTTTTCAATTTCATTGATCTCTGCTTTGATTTTGGATATTTCTTTTCTTCTACTGGGTTTAGGCTTAGATTGTTCTTCTTTTTCCAATTCCATAAGGTGGCTTGTGAGTTTGTTGATGCACTCTCTTTCTGTTTTTCAAACATAGGCATCTAAAGCAATAAATTTTCCTCTCAAACTGCTTTTGCAGTATCCCACAGGTTTTGGTAGCGTGTGTCTTCATTGTTATGCTGAAGGAAGTTAATGATTTCTTGTTTTATTTCTTCCTGCACCCATCTGTTATTCAACAGAAGGTTGTTTAATTTCCATGTCTTTGTGTGGGGTCGAAGGTTTTTGTTAGACTTGAGTTCCACCTTTAGTTCCTTGTGGTCTGAGAAGATACAAGGTAAAATTTCAATTCTTTTGATTCTGTTGATATTTGTTTTGTGTCCCAGGATATGATCAATTTCGGAGAATGTTCCATGGGGTGATGAGAAGAACGTATATTCTTTATCTTTGGGTTGGAGTGTTCTATATGCGTCTATCAAACACAGTTGTTCTAGGGTCTCATTTAAATCTCTTATATCTTTGTTTAATTTCTGTTTTGAGGATCTGTCCAGCTCTGTAAGAGGAGTGTTAAAGTCCCCTGTTATTATGGTACTATCGGATATCATATTGCTCAGACTGAGTAGGGTCTCTTTCAAGAATCTGGGAGCATTTAAATTGGGTGCATAAATATTTAGAATTGAAACATCTTCTTGTTGTATTTTTCCCTTGACCAATATAAAGTGATCATCTTTGTCTTTTTTGACTTTAGTTGCTTTAAATCCACATGTATCTGAAAATAAGATTGCAACTCCTCTTTTCTTCTGGATTCCATTTGCCTGAAAAATTGTCTTCCAACCCTTGACTCAGAGTTTTAATTTGTCTTTTGAAGCCAAGTGTGTTTCTTGCAGACAGCAAATGGATCGCTTGTGTTTTTTAATCCAGTCAGCTAATCTATGTCTCTTCAGTGGGGAATTCAAGCCATTAACATTTATTGAGATAATTGATAAGTGTGGTAGTATTCTATTCATCTTATTTTGTGAGAGTCCATTGCTTAGTTTTATCTTTTGCATCAGTGTGAAAGTTAGGTTCTGTCCTTTAATTTCTGAGTTCTTACTTTGCTGCTGATCCATTGTGATAGTCAGTGTATAAAACAGGTTGAACTATTTCCTGTAGAGCTTGTATTGTTGTGGTGAATTTTCTCAATGTTTGTATATCCATAAATGATTTGATTTCTCCGTCAATTTTAAAACTGAGCTTCACAGGGTATAGAATTCTGGGATGGAAATTGTTCTGTTTAAGTAGATTAAAGGTAGATGACCATTGTCTTCTTGCTTGGAAAGTTTCATCAGAGAAGTCTGCAGTCACTCTGATGGATTTGCCCCTGTCGGTCAACTGGTGCTCACTCCTGGCAGCTTGCAGAATCTTTTCTTTTGTCTTGACTTTGGACAGGTTCATCACAATGTGTCTTGAAGAAGCTTGGTTAGAGTTGAGGTGACCTGGGGTCCGATAACCCTCTGAAAGCAGTGTGTCAGAATCTTTGGTGATGTTTGGGAAATTTTCTTTTGTAATATTCTCTAGTATAGCTTCCATTCCTCTGGGGCATTCTTCTTCCCCTCTGGGATTCCTATAACTCATAGGTTGGAATGCTTTATAAAGTCCCATAATTCTGACAGTGAACGTTCTGCTTTCTCTCTCTTCTTTTCTGCCTCTTTTACTATCTGAGTTATCTCAAGAACTTTGTCTTCTACCTCTGAAATTCTTTCTTCTGCATGGTCTAACCAGTTGCTGATACTTTCCATTGCATCTTTAAGTTCCCTAATTGACTGCTTCAGTTCCTTCAGCTCTGCTATATCCTTTTTATATTCTTCATATCGTTCATCTCTTATTTGATTCTGTTTTTGGATTTCCTTTTGGTTATTTTCCACTTTATTAGCAGTTTCCTTCATTGTTTCCATCATTTCCTTCATTGTTTTCATCATGTGTATTCTAAATTCCCTTTCTGTTATTCCTAACATTTCTTTATAGGTGGAATCCTCTGCAGTAGCTACCTCATGGTCCCTTGGAAGGGTTGTTCTGGACTGGTTCTTCATGTTGTCTGGAGTTTTCTGCTGATTCTTCCTCATGAGTGATTTCTTTTATCTGTTTCCTTGCCCTAATTTTCCTTTCACTTCCTCTTGCTCTTTAAGTTCCCGTTCCTGTGGACTAATGTTTCGATGAGTCCTTTTGGTATAGGACCAGAAGGATGAGAAGGTTGAAGAGCAAGAAGGGATAAAAGAAAGAAAAAGAAAGAAAAGAAAATAGAGAAAGGAGAGGGGTTGGGTAAAAGGGCATATTGACAAAAAGAAGATAGGCACAGAAAGAGGGAGACAGAGCAATATAGGTGTACAATAGGGTATTTTGAAACAACCTTTAAAAAACCCCAACCTCTGGGGGTGTCTGGTTGGGTGGTTTCCTTGAGGTCAGCAGCTCTTCGCTAACCTGATCGGACCCAGTACCCCACCTCCACCAATTAGAGAGGAAAGACAAAAAATGTTATAAATCAAACCAAAACAAGCAAACAGCAAACTTTATGGGATAAAATTGGGTGAAAAAACAAATAATAGGGGTAGAAATGCTAGCAAAAATGAAATTCTAATTATTGAAAAAGGCAGCAATGGGAAATTGTATTTAAACTAGAAAAATGGAGAAGGAAAGAAAATGGAGAAAGAAAGGAAAGAAGAGAAAAAGTCTGTACAGAAAAGGTTGAAATTAAAAAACAAAACAACAAAGCCAAAATAAACAAAAAACAATCTAACAACAACAAAAAAAAAAAGCAGTATATATATCTTGTTGAATATTGTCTGGGCAACAGATGGTCTTCTACGGTATGAGATGTTAATCACAATGCTGATATGACTGGAGGCCTCCACTGATTTCTCAAACCCCACAGGGTGGAAACCCTAAATCTCTCTTCAGCCCTCTTAAAAGGCACTTTAAACTTCTAAACGTAGCTAAGCAGAAGCTTTTCCAGGAAAGTGCTTGTCACTGGGATCACTGCTGAAGTGGCTATCCACTTACCCAGTGTGCCAAAACTGGTCTCACTCTGCCCCTGAGGGTTAAGGCTGAAAGGCAGCTCAGTCCCCGCCTTAAGGCTGCTCAGTCACTAGGTTACTAGCTCCCGCAGGATCCTTACTCTGCAACCCTGAGAGTGGAGCTTGTGGGGCAGTTCTCTCACAATGGCTCTCTGCGGCCCAGAGCCAAACACTATTAGCTCCGTCCAGCTCAGCAGCTCAGTCTGGGGCCCTAGACAAAACCCAAAGTTCTCTGCACTCCTGCTCAAGCTCTCCCCAAGGCAGTTCAACTGAGTGCCAAATCCAAAAACACCAAAACAGTTCACAGGTAAGTCCTTTCCAGTTTGTAGTCTCACTGCTGCTGTACTTATAGTTGCCAGTGGGATTAGACCGATCGAAACACACACAACCACTTGCCAGTTTTCCACTGTTTTTGTCCTCCTCCTCCTCTGTCCTCCTGGGCCAGAAGTCTCTTGCTGAATCCCTGTATCCTCAAAGGGATGATTATAGGCAGATCCCACCAGCCAGAGATGCCTGGAGTCTTATCTCCCCAGACTCATGGTACCCAGTTGCAGGGAAGCTGTTACTCGGCTGCCATCTTGCTCTCTCCCTCCTGAAAAGGAAATTTATTACCCCACATAACAGAGAGTCTATGCCGGGCCCAGCATCCAGGCTAAAGGCAAATCAGAGCTCTGGCTGCATTTCTCTGTGATCCACTTGGCTGCACTCTGCCCCCTTCTTGGGTTAGCTTCCCCACCCACCAATCCCCATCTGTAAGCTGGGACAAACTGCTGCCTTATTCATGTCCAATAAGAGAGATAACCTCTCCCCCCAAAATACAGGATCAAAGTCTTTTCTGTCTGCCTGTTTGTTACAACTCAGGACACAGCGCACCTGGACTAGTAACCAGTACTGGGCACCTTAAGAGAGCACAGTGCTTGTGGGCCCAAATCTGAGGTCCTGAAGCCAAACTCCAGCAAGTAGGAGGGTCTACCCATCCCTGCCAGGAGCTATGGGTGGGCCAACTTCTTCGGAGTCCCTGCCAGTCTGTTAAGAAGGAGGAAAAGGGGGAAATGGATGCTCTACATTGGCAACCAACAGTGGCAGTCCACACAGCCTGACTCAGAACATGTCTTCAATACCTTGTGCCTCCTCAGGAGCCAACGTATTGAGGAAAGGCAAAATCTCCCTGCCTTCTGCACCTAAGTGGCTCATGCTTTTCTGCCAGCATTTTTTTACAATTAAAGAAGGAAATAAACAAGGGAAGAATTGGAAAGAGAAGAAAAATAAGGAACGAAAGAGAAACTACAGTCCTCTTGGGCTCTATCTCTCTTTCTCTCTTACTCACATGATCCAGGGGGATTATAATGGGGACCTCAAGGTAGCCACTGGTGTCAGGTAACAGAAAACACAGCATTTCAGCCCTAGGCCAGTGGAATACCATCTGTGTAAAAGTTTATACAGAGATAGAGGCCACCGGAACACCGTAAGGGACCTTCCTGGCACCAACGTCCTTTCCCACCCTCTCCTATTGACTCACGTTCATTGGCAAGCAGCTGAGGCCTTGCAGTCAGGCGGAGACGAAGAAAGCAAGGCTGCACCTCCTTCAGAGATGTCTGTCCTCAAGGGATTTTTGGCATTTTGGAAATACAGCACAAGCCTCTCATAACTATTAAATGTTTCCAGATGAATACTGGCTCTTTCTACCTCACGGACAAAGTGTACAATTGGGTGCTCCCTCACGAAGCGTCACAGATCAGGCAAACACCGACATTACATAAATCCTGCATGTCCTCTAGGGCAGAGTTTTTCCAAGCAAGTGGGTCAAGTAAGCCTCTAGGGGGCTTATTAAAAATGATGAATGCAAAAACAAGTTTTAAGCCTTCCATGTCTCCCTATTGCCTGAAGGATCAATTCCACATTCTCCAGGCTTGACATTCCAGGCTGACATGGCCACTTCCTTCCCTTCTCTCCAGCAGTCTGATTCCTCTCCCAGCTGGCTGAGCAACTCTTAGGTCCTGAAGCTCCCCTATTCCTGTGTTCTGTCCTTTGCTCTCCACTCATTCACTGTTTTCCAACCTGCCAGTTAAACAAACCCAAGCCCCTCCCCATCCCTAGGCCCCAGGCCTCTGTGCCCATCCACCCTTTCTGCCATCACTGTATTCCTCATAGCAGAGGATCTCAATCCTGGCTACATGGTAAAGTCACTCAGAGAGCTTTAAAACAATATTGATGCCAACTCAAACCCAGTAGATCATAATGTAGGTGAAGAAAGCACAGTCACTTACCATGAATCAGCTATGGTGAGTGGAGAAATGCAGGCAGGGCCTCTGGGCTCAGAATGTCTGAAACTCAGCTTGTCTTCTTTCCAGACTTGTGACCTTGGGCACCTCTTGGGAAACCCCTTCCTGTTTCCAATTCCTTACCTCTAAAATCAAGGCCAGAAATGGTCCCTACCTCATCAAGTTGTTGTGGAGTAGGGAGATTAAGTGAGTTAATATATTATTACCACTTAGTATGTGTTCAATAAATATTCGTTATAATGAATGTGTGTAAGTCTCCCTCCTGAAAACTCAAAGCAACTTGATGCTAGGACCTGCATCCTGTTCCTCACTTTCTAGCACACAATCACATGCAATTTTTTTTTTTTTTAATAATTAATAGAAGTATGAAAAGACAAATTTTGACTTTAGGAAGTTAGAGAGATTGAAATATTAATAGAAGAGATAGCTGATGAGCTAAAGCTTTTCATAGACTTGTGGAAGACCAGAGAGGGTGGTAAGATAGTTGAGATAGAACAATAAGAAGAACATAAGCCAAAGTACTGATGTGCAGGGAGTGGGGAAAAGACCAAAAGCAGGTGTGCTGGGGTCCGAGGAGAAGATTACAGAGAAGAACTGCAGAAATGTAAGGCAGGCCACTTCATGAAGAGTGTGTGATGTCTCACTATAGAATTTGGGCTTTATTCTGTGGGTCATGAGTGGACTGTGAAGAAGAATGCTGAGCAGGTGCGTACATAATCAGACCTGTGCTTCAGGATGCTCAGCCCTGGAATGAGGAGCAAGGGTGTGTTAGGAGATGGCTGCAGCTTCTCATTTGGTATCAACATTTCTGTGTACGTTGTCTTCCCAACACACCACATCATGTGAAGCTCTGTGGCCTCCCCCTTGCTTATGTTCATTGTGGTAAATTTGGTGGTGGAAATGATGGAGATAACAAAAGTGCCTCCTAAGTGCCCCTGCCTAGTTGGGGAGTTTTATCATTGTTTTATTTTATTTATAGTTCATTAATTTCTGATTTATTAACACATATGCACAGTGTAAAGAATAAAACAGTAAGACTCCCTGCCATCTCCCAGTCCTCTCTGTGAGCACCACTTACATGGTTCTCTTTCCCTGGTGCAACCACTGCTCCTGATTTCCAGTGAGTTCTCCCAGACACACTCCAGGCATAAAGATGAATATACATGCACATATATTCACTTCACCTTTTTTATTAATATGTAATTGAGGTATCATCAACTGAACATATTTAAAGTAATAGTTTTTTTGTTATCGTTTTTCAGCCAGAGTCTCACTATGTTGCCCTCGGTAGAGTGCTGTGGCATCAAACTACTGGGCTTAAGTGATTCTCTTGACTCAGACTCCCAAGTAGCTGAGATTATAGGCACCCACCACAACACCTGGTTGTGTGTTTTTTATAGTTGTCATTGTTGTTTAGCAGGTCCAGGCCAGGTTCGAACCCACCAGCCCCGATGAATGTGGGCTGAGCTATGGGCACCGAGGCAAGAATCTGATTAGTTTTGACATAGGTATGCTATGAAACCATCACTACATCAAGATAATGAATATATCCATCTCCAAGTTTTCATGTGTCCCTTTATCATACTTTCTTCCCATCCTTCTCTTCCAGGACTTCCCACTGCCTTCTCCCAGGTTCCTGGTTACCACTGACATGCTCTTTGCTACTATAGATTACTCTACAATGTCTAGATGCAATGTAAATAAAATTGAACAGAATTACTCCTTTTTCCTCTGGCTTCTTTCACTATAATTATTTTGAGTTTCATCTATGTTGTGTGTGGATAAACCACAATTTGGTTATACATTTATCTATTGATAGATTTTTGCATTGTCCCCAGTTTGAGGCTATCACAAATAAATCTGTTAAAAATATTCATGCACTAGTCTTTGTTTGGACATATGCTCTCATGTCACCTGGGAAAATACTGAGGAGTGGAATGGCTGCATTCCAACTTGATTTTTGATGAGTGTTATTTCCATATGTGCACATTAACTGTTGATTGATTAATTCCAATTTAACAGGGAGTACATGTGGTGTTTGTTTTTCCATTCTTATAATATTTCACTTAGAAAAGTGGTTCTAGTTCCATCCAGGTTGTTACAAAAGGTATTAGTTTACCATTTTTTCCCCCAGATTAATATGAGGGTACAAATGATTAGGTTACATTGTTTGCATTTCTTAGGTAAAGTTCAAGTTGTAGTTGAGCTCTTCACCATGGGTGCTAGACATTGAGCCCCTTGGATGAAAGCTTACCAGTCATTCTCTCTCCTTCCCTTTCCCTCTCTCCCCCTGATTTCAGGTGTGTTTTTCTCTCACATGAATGCATAACTGATTATCTATTAGTTTACTCTTAGAATTGAGCACATTGGATACTTGCTTCTCCATTCTTGTGATACTTTTACTCAGAAGAATGTGCTTCAGCTTCATCCAGGTAAATATAAAAGATGTAAAGCCTCCATCTTTTTATGGCTGAATACTATTCCATAGTATATATGACACATATACCACAGTTTATTAATCCATTCATTTGTCAATGGGCACTTGGGTTAATTCCACATCTTGGCAATTGTGAATTGAGCTGCAATGAACATTCCTCAAAGAGCTAAAACTAAACCTTCCATTTGATCCTGCAATCCCGTTTACTAGGTATCTACGCAGAAGAAAAAATCTCATTTTACCATAAGGACAATTGTGCTAGAAGTTTTATCGTAGATTAATTCACAATCACAAAGAGGTGGAATTAGTTTACCATTCCTTTATGGCTGAACAGTACTCCATGACACACATGTAGCACATTTTATTAACACACTCATGTATTGATGAGCACTTGGGTTGCTTCCACATCTTTGCAATTGTGAATTGTGCTGCAGTAAACATATAAGTGCAAGTGACTTTTTGATAAAATGACTTTTTTCCTTTGGGTAAATATAGAATAGTGGAATTGCTGGGTCAAAATGTAGGTCTACTTTTAATTCTTCAAGGTATCACCATACTACTTTCCATAAATGTTGTACTAATTTGCAGTTCCGCCAACAGTTTATGAGTGTTCCTACCTCTCTACATCCATGCTAGCACTTGTTGTTATGGGACTTTGGATAAGAGCATCCTCACTGGAGTTAAGTAATATCTCATTGTGGTTTTGATTTGCATTTGCCTGACAAGATGTTGAGAATTTTTTCATATGTTTGAGGACCATTAATCTGTCTTCTTTTGAACTTTCCAGTTGTGTCTTTTGTCCACTTTTTAGTGAGATTGGTTTTTTCCTTGCCAATTTGCTTGAGTTCTCTGTAGACTCTTTGTTGTCAGATATATAGCATGCAAATACACAGTATTTTCTCCCATTGTGTACGTTGTCTGTTGGCTTTAATGACTGTTTCATTGACTGTGCAGAAACGTTTTAATTTGGTCAAGTCTCATTTATTTATTTTTGTTGTTGCTGCACTTGCTTTGGAAGTCTTCATAAATGCTTTGCCTAGGCTGATATCTATAAGAACTTTTCCAACTTTTTCTTCTACACTTCTTACAGTCTTATGTCTTAGGTTTAGGTCTGTTATCCACCATGAGCTAATTTTTGTGAGTGGTGACAGGTATGGATCCTGTTTCACTCTTCTTTTAGTCTTCCACATGTGGCTCTTCAATTTTCCCAGCACCATTTATTGAATAAGGATTCTTTTCCCCTTTGTATATTTTTGTCTGCTTTGTCAAATTTCAGATGATGACATAAAGATGGTTTTATTTAACCTATCTGAGTTCTGATCTATTGGTCAATGTCTCTATTCTTGTGCCAGTACCATGCTATTTTGGTTACTATAGCCTTGTAGTATAGCTTGAAGTCTGGTAAACTGATGTCTCCCTATTTTTTTTATTTTTTATTTTTTATTTTTGCTTAAAGTTGCTTTGGCTACATAGGGATTCCATATGAAATTTAGAATTATTTTTTCTAGATCTGCAAAAAATGATACTGGCATTTTAATGGGGGGTGCATTGAATCTTTAGATCACTTTGGGTAGTATAGTCATTTTAACAATATTGACTCAGCTGATCCATGAGCATGGTATGTTTTTTCCATCTGTTTACATCCCCTGTTATTTCCTTCTTCAGCGTTGTTAGTTCTCCCTAACCTCTCTCTCACCTCCTTTGTTAAATATATGCTCTCTTATCTGTAAACTTCAAGCATTATGATAAAGAGATCCAAGGATAAGCTCATTTTGCTTTTTAAGTCTCAACAAGAAGCAATCTACAGATCATCTTGTATGCAAATAGGGTAGAGACAGGGATGCAGGACCAGGCATCACAAATCCTGGGCTTTCCTTGGGTTTTGTGACCTTGAATAATAATAAGAAGAAGACATTCAGCCACTGCAGACTTCAGTTTATCTTTAAAATGGGAATTGTTTACTGCAAAGAACAAGTTTGTATTTATTTACAAACACATATTGCCATGCCCACCACCAAGTGCTAATCCATATTCTAGAAACTAAACAGTGAACAAGGCACATGTATGGAGCTCACATTCTAGAAATGCACATTAAGCTGCTTTATCTTAAAAACTATGATAAACCACAAAAAAATAAAGTGATATTATTATTTTTATTATTTTTTTTTTTTTTGTAGAGACAGAGTCTCACTTTATTGCCCTTGGTAGAGTGTCGTGGCATCACAGCTCACAACAACCTCCAGCTCCTGGGCTTAGGTGATCCTCTTGCCTCAGCTTCCCCAATAGCTGGGACTACAGGCACCCGCCACAACGCCCGGCTATTTTTTGTTACAGTTTGGCCAGGGCTGGGTTTGAACCCTCCACCCTCGGCATATGGGGTCGGCGCCCTACTCACTGAGCCACAGGCACCGCCGTGATATTATTATTTATTAGCAACTTGGTGTCTTCTAACTCCAAGTAAAAAGAGATCTAATTAAATCGGCTGTGCTAATCCACTTACATGATTGCATATTTTCTTTCACAACCAATCTTAATTTTCCTCACCAGAACTTTGTATTTGGGCTTTTTTATATTCATGTCCCAGCACAGTCCATAAATTTATGAATCAGTAACACATTCTTCTGAAAGTCTCTATTTTGCGGTTTTGGTTAGAATCCTGGTGAGCACATGAAGAATTAAGGCTCTGACATTACTGGGTACCCCATAGCATCATGGCACTGGACCGTCTGCAAAAACTACTTTGTGGTGCTGGTGGCAGTCCTCATTTCCAGCTTCGGGAATGGCTGAGTGAGGTTTTGAATTTTTTTTTTTTGCACATTTCGAATGGCACATTAACATTTTAAGTGTATGAGTAAATGGAGCAAGCAAGGACAGAAATTGTAATGGTGAGAAAGAAGCATCATAACATTCCAAGACACCAGAGCGATTCTGGTCAGGTTCCATTACCCATGAGTCAGCAGTTGGGTAATATCCCCTGGAGTTTCTCAAGGAGGTTAGGGTGTTTCTTGGAATCCAGTTGGGTTTTATCCATCCAACCCAGCCTGTAAAGGTGACATCCACTGTGACTTCTAAAGGTATAGGTCACATCTGAGCACACTTATGGTTAGTTTATTTGTTGGCATTCAATAATAGTTTATTAATTTCTTTTTACTAAAATACAATTCATGTACTATAAAAAACACCATTAAAAGTACATAATGAAGTAGTTTTTAGTGTATTCACAAAGATTATTTTCCCTTTATCTCATTTCTTTTTTTTAATATCCTAGGGAAAATTCTCTATGGAGAATGCTCATTACTTACACTTTGATCTAACACACAGTTACTGAGCACCTAAAAAGTAAAAAAAAAAAAAAAAACCTTCACTCATTAAGCCCACATTTTAGTGAGGAAATAAAATAAGTAGATAATAAAATATGTCAGAGATGGTAAGTAAATGGAGAAAAAGACAGTGAGAAAAGGATGGGGTCTATCAGTTGGCTGTGGATAAGAGGTAGGTTGCAATTTTAAATTGGATGGCTAGAGAATGTCTCAGGAGCAGATAACATTTAAGCAAAGATTTCAAAGAAATAAAGGAACAAGTCATGTGCTCATCTGGGGGAAGGACATCCAGGCAGAGGAAACAGTAGTTCAATAACTGCTAAGATTCTGAGGCAAGAAGAATGTTCCAGAAACAGTGAAGAGGACCATATGGCTGGAGATAAGTGAGGAGGAGAACAGTGGGAAGTGAGATCAGAAACATCAGTGGTGGACAAATCAAGCAGAATCTTGAGCCACATGTGCTTTTGTTCTGAGTAAGGTGGGAGCCACTATAGGGTTTTCAAATAATTCACTCTGAGCAGGATCATGCTGGCTGCCTTGTGGACTGCAGAGAGCAAAGAATGAAGGAGACAGCCTAGTCCAGAGGCTACTACAATAACCCAAGCAGGACCAGGTGGAGCGTGGACCCAGGTGTCAATGGTGATGGTGGAAAGATGTGGTCAGATTCTCGATACATTATAAATGCAGAGTCGACAGGCTTGGCTGGTGGATAAGACAAAGGGTATGAGAGAAACAGAGAAGGCATGGATGACTCAGATGAAATCTGCAATGCTGAGTGGTAACAGCCAATGAGTGGGATTGGGTAGGTGGAACCAGCAGGGCAGCTTGGCAAACTGCATTTATCCCATAGGAAAGTTAATTGAACATGCAAGTGTGAAGACATGTAAATTGTTCTGGAGTTTCTCAAATTAAAAAAAAATTACTTGTTATCACATTATCTCCAAAATATAATTCATCTATTTAATCATCAAATTGCCAAAAAGATTGTATGTATAGTTTCAAAATAGCTTCTATTTTGAAACTAAAGACCATTACATAATCAGTGGCCAACTTACCTTAATTGAGAAATTTAACACATTGTAATGGTTGCTGGAAATTAGCAAGCTGATCAGTTCTATTTAGGGGTTACTCTTACTGTCTAATTTAATTGTTTGTAATATGGCTTTCATCCATGGAACAGTTTTATTTCAGTTAATTCCATCAGGCACCCGTATTACTATCTCAGCCATAATCTATTATACTAATCACTTTTTGTTATTAAACTCTACATAGCACCACATCTATATATTGTATAAAAGCTCATACTGGACCTAGCTAGTACCAGATTGAGCTTATCTCTTTCCAAATCTCCATTCAGTTATATCACTTTAGTAGCTTCATAAATGGCCATTGTAGGAGCATTTATACCATAGAAACTGACAAACTACAAATTAGGGCTTTCTTTAATAGAATAGGTTCACCAGTGCACCACTAGATACAGCAGAGGGTAGAGCCATGAATTTCACTTTAGACCACACAGCAGTGACACAGGAAGGAAAGGGTACAGTGGGAACCATCTGCCCAGAAGGAGGAGTGTTTTACTAGAATTGACATTATTTAAAACTGCTAGCTCTTAAGGATTAATGTGACTACTATGCACATTAAGATTTAAGAAGCCCCACTCCAAATTGCTGGTTTTCAAACTTGGCTGCATGTTGGAATTAACAGGAATTTTTAAAATCTTAATACCTAGACCCCACCCCCAAGAGATTCTGCTTCAGTTATCTGGGGTATAGCCTAAGCATTAGGATTTTTTTTTAACTCCCAGATGAGACTAATATGCACCAAAGTTTGAAAGCCACTGCCCTATAAACTTCTCATTACAATCTTTTATGAGGTCTTAAACTCTCTTAGGCAACCTAATGGTGTGGTTATTTGTGTCCACATATGTTTTTCTACCTGTGTTACATTGTAAGTCTTTTAGGAGTGAGAATTGTTTTTTAATTCAATATTAATCACCTTCTTCCTAACAAAACAGTTATATAATAGTAGTTTAATAAGTATGTATTGAATGCATGGGAGGCAGAAATAGGAGGATTCCTTGAGCTCAGGAGTTCAAGACCAGCCTCAGCTCTACTAAAAATAGAAAAATTAGCTGAGCATTGAGTTAGGTGCCTGTAGTCCCAACTACTTGGGAGACTGAGGTAAGAGGATCACTCAAACCTAGGAGTTTGAGGTGGCTGTGAGGTTGGCTGATGCCATGGCACTCTAGCCTAAGGCAAGAGATGTTTGATGCCATGGCACTCTAGCCTAAGGCAAGAGATGTTTGATGCCATGGCACTCTAGCCTAAGGCAAGACTCTGTCTCAAAAATACAAATGTATTGAATGAATGATAGATGAAGTATTTATTTGCAATCTAAAAATGTTTTCTTAATACCATAAATGTGGCTTTTGACCTAATTTGAAGACTAGTTGGATATATGCTTAAAATTGTGTAGTTATTTCTTCTTTCTAAATAAAGACAAGATCTCTGAAGAATCAGAGGCTGGTAGCTAGAATGTGCCTTCTAACGGTGAATAGACTCTCTGGACACCAGCCTGGTTGATCACTGCCATCACTAGGAGCTGCTTACAGAAATATGCAGCTTGGAGTCCTAACAATCTAGGGGGCAAAGCAAAACCATGCAGCCCAAACCCACACACTCCATGCCTCCAGTTCAGAACTCCTGGCTGAAATATGATGATGCTATTATTTCTTTCTCTCCAGGGTGCCATTTTGATATTTATGGGGACTCTTGTTCTCACTATGAAGGCATCCATTATTGAAATGTTCCTTGGTAAGTACTTTTACATGTGTATCTGGATAACCTTCTAACATTTTTTTAAGGTCTGAAGAATCTGGCCAAGAAAAGTTTTAAACCAAGACAGAGCATACAATACAGTATATATTTTTATGATAAACATTTTGTAGAGACATTTGATAATAGGATGCATGTATACATATGCTGTTATATAAAATGGATACTGTGTATGTATTACACATATATCTCTACTTATTACATATTACACACACAAATCTTTATGTGTAGTCTTCAGCAACTAGCAAATATGTCACATATAGTATACTTGCAGATTCTCAATTTAGGGTCTTCTTTTTCCTTAATGTCACACACAAAAAAAATTGTGATTGACATAGATTTAATTGTACCATTGGCAACATACCTTTAGAGATGAAACTCTTTAAACTTACCCATTATCACTACACAACACAATTGTAGAGAGCCCCTCAAGGAGCAGTAGGTAGACTAGAAGAAGAATATCTGTTGGGTTTAGGAATAAGCACAAGGGTAATCTTCTGTTAAACTTGGCCTCTTTATTCTGCAGCCCTGTCAGGTAAAGTGATCCTCTAGGTCATTGTGAAACTATTGCTAGAGAAGGGAGGAAAGGCCTTTCAAATAGTCTCTATCAATTTGCTAGGGCTACTGTAAAAAAAAAAAAAAAAATGCCACAAATCGGGCAGCTTAGGAAAACAAAAATCTATTCTCTCCCAGTTCTGGAAACTAGAAGTCCAAAACCAAGTGTGAGCAGGATTGGTTCCTTTAGAGGACTATTTATGGTTTACCGGAACTCGTTGGTGTTTCTCAGCGTGTAGATGCATCATTCCGATCTCTGCCTTCATCTTCATGTGGTATACTTTCTGTGTGTACATGCTTTGTCTCCAACGTCTCCTTTCTTACAATGATATCAGCCATACTACATTAGGAGCCCACCTACTCCAGTATGACCCCATCCTAACTTAATTAGTTATATCGTAATGAGCCTATTTCCAAATAAGGTCATGCTCTAAGATACTGGGAGTTAGGAGGTAAACATAGGAATTGGGAGGGGGGAGCATAATTCAACCCATGGTAAGGTGAGAATGTCCAAAGTCTATTCAGAGAGAGGGTACCTGGCAGGATCAGGGACTAGAAGAAAAGAAAGGAACACAACTGGAGAGAAAAGGGGGCTCTAGGTTTGGTGAAGGAGCACTGGACCAGGACTCAGAGGGAGGACGTGGGTTTTAGTCCTGACCCCACTGTCAACTTGCTCATTTGAGCAAGTCACACCTCCTCTCAGAGCCTCCTGTAAATTGTACAGCTGAGCTAGTAATCACCAGTCCTCTGAATAATGGCTGCCAGAGAGGTAGGTCACCACATGTGTCTGGCAACTAGGTCACCCTCTCCTGGAGAATAGCAGCTCTATCCCTGGGTCCTGTCAGGAGCTTTTGGGATACCTCGGGTAGCCTTCCCACACCACTATTTTTCTTGGGGACTGAGCATGTTCCCAGGAACAGCCACTCCAACACTGCCTCTGCAATGTTCTAGATATCTGGCTTGCTCTAGTAAACAAAAGGTTGGGTACGACACTGGGAATGGTCACCTTGAAATCCTAGAGTCCTTCATTTCCACCTCACCTTTTTCAGATTCTCTTCCCAAAATAACCTACAGGTTAGTAGGTCCCTAGCATAGGAATAGTGGTTTGGGGCAAGGGGTTAGGAATAGGATTTAGTAAAACAAACAAAACACAACAAACAAACACTGAGGCCATTTTAAATTCTGCTGTCTTCCCCAGCATCACGGAACCAATAAGAGAGACTCGGTTGTCCTTCTTCATGCCTTGCTTTTCTTAGCCTGCCCTTTCCCCTCTGAGTTGCTTACTCAGATAGTAGGAAATAAAAGTAGAAAGAGAAGACTTGTGTACCTCAACATACTAAAGGCCATATATGACAAGTCCAGAGACAACATCATACTCAATCCTGAAAAGCTAAAAGATTTTCCTTTAAGATCAGAAATAAGACAAGGATGCCCACTTCAACCACTTCTGTTCAACATAGTATTAGAAGTCCTAGCCAGAGCAGTTAGGCAAGAAAAAGACATAAAGTTATGGACATCGAAAAGGGAAAAGTAAAATTGTCTCTGCAGATGATATGATCTTGGTCTTATATGCAGAAAATCCTAAAGAGTTCAGCAAAGACTAATAAATTAATTCAGTAAAGTTAAAGGATATAAAATCAACATACAAATGTCAGTAGTATCTCAAGACACCGACAATGAACTATCTGAAAAAGAAATTAAGAAAACAATCCCATTTACAATAGCATTAAAAAATACTTAGAACCATGAGGTAAAATATCTGTAAAACTATAAAACACAAATAGGGAAATTGAATAAGACACAAAGAAATGGAAAGATATTCCATGTTCAACAATTGGAAGAATTAATATTGTTAAAATGACCATATTACCCAAAGCAATCTATATATTCAATGTGATGACTATCAAAATTCCAATGGCATTTTTTCACAAAAATAGAAAAAAATCATAAAATTCATACAGAACCACAAAAGACTCCAAATAGCAAAAAAAATCCTAAACAAAAAAGAACAAAAGTGGAGACATCATTACACCTAATTTCAAAATACACCACAGAGCTATAGTAATCAATACAACGTGGTGGAGGCATAAAAACAAATGCATAAACCAATGGAACAGGCTAGAGAGCTCAGAAATCAATCCATGCATTTATGGTCAATTGATCTTTAACAATGGTGTCAAGAGCACACAAGTGGGAAAGAACATTCTCTTCAATAAATGGTGCTGGGATGTGGGACATCCACATGCAGAATAATGAAATTGAACCCTTATCTCACACCATTTATAAAAACCAACTCAAAATGGAGTAAAGCACAATACCTGAAGTTGTAAAACTACAAAAAGAAAACATAAGAAAAAAGCTTCTTGACATTGGGCTGGGCAATGACTGTTTTGGATATGGCTGTAAAAGTACAGGCAACAAAAGCAAAAGTAAACAAATGGGATTGCATCAGATTAAAAAGCTTTTACACAGCAAAGAAAACAATTAACAGGGTAAAGAAGCAATCTATGGAATGGGAGAAAATATTTGCCAACCACACGTTTGATATATTCATAAAATATATAAAGAACTCAAACAAGCAAGAAAAAAATAACTTGATTTTATAAATGTGCAAAGGACACTAACAGACACTTCCCACATAGAGGCATACAAATGATCAACAGGTATATGAAAAAACACTCAACATCATTAATCATCATAGAAATGCAAATTAAAGCCACAGTGAGATATCATCTCACACCTGTTAGAATAGCTATTATCAAAATGACAAAAGATACAAGTTTGGGTAAGGATGTGGAGAAAAGATAACTCTTATAAATTGTTGGTCAGAATGTAAATTAGTACAGCCACATGGAAAACAATATGAAGGCTCCTCAAAAACTTAAAAATAGAATTACCGTGTTATCCCACAATCACATATGTTTATATGTATATATATATATAGAGAGAGAGAGAATATATGTTCTATATTTATAGAAAAGATATATATTATATAGAATATATATGGAATACATACATATTTTATTATAATCCTTAAAAATATAAAGCTTAACAATAAATATATACACATATATAATATATACAGTATCTACATATATAAATATCGAAATGAAATCAATATGTTGAAATGATATGTGCACTACCACGTTACTGTAGCACTATTCACAGTAGCCAAGAGATGAATCAACTTAAGTGTATAGCAGTGGATGAATGGATAAAGCAAATGTGGTGTGTATGTACAACAGAATATTACCCAGCCTTAAAAAAAGAAAGAAATCCTGCCATTTGTAACATGAACAAAACTGGAAGACATTATATACTAAGTAAAATAAGCCATAAAGACAAATATGATCTTACTTATATGATCTTACTTATATACCCCACAAAATCTAAACAAGTTAAACTCATGGAAGCAGAGAATAGAACGGTGGGTTGCCAGAGGCTGTGGGGTGGAAGAGATGGGGTGATGTTTGGTAAAGGGTACAAAGCTTCAGTTATAAGATGAATAAGTTCTGGGAATCTAATTTACAGCTTGATAACTACAGTTTATAATACAGTATTATTTATTTGAAATTTGCAAAGAAAGTAAATCTAAAATGTTCTCACTACAAAAAAATTAAGTGTGCGAGGTGATGGATATGTTAATTAGTTTGATTTAATCATTCCACTAACACATATATCAAAATATCATGAATACCATAAATATATACAGTTTTTATTTGCCAGTTATACCTTAAGCTGAAGGGGAAATGAATAAACCTATGAATGAAAACAATGAGACTCCTGTTCACAAATTTTCTTCTCTGAGTCCTCACACACTTGCCTCCTCTGCCCAGTTGCCTCTGTCCCAGGGCCATTTCTTTAAGACCCCGTGACCCAATCTCTGGGCTCTGTGATGCCTTCTCCAAATCCTTAACCCTCTTGCTCATTTGCACATACCCCTATTAATCTCTTAAAGCCTATATCTGATCACTACTCTCTTGCTCCCTTGATTGAAATGCCTCAGAGTTTCCCCTTGGACCCTAGGATGAAGTCTAAGTTTCCTAAATTACCTTCTATGAATGCAACAGATGTCTGTCTGATATAGCTCTTGTCACCACCCCCAACTCCCCAACTCTTATCCCTCAGCTCCCCCCACCCTGGCACTGAACTGATTTCCCTGAGGCCCACACCATTGCTCATCTCGAGGCCTTTGAGCATACTGTTCCCTTTCCTGGAATGCTTTTCCTTTCACTCCAGGACACTCCACACCCTCACAAACCATGTTGGTCCTCTAAGAAGCATCCCTTGTCCCTATTAGGTTGGCCCATCATTCTATACACCCCCTGGGTGCCCTGTATTTATTCTCATCTGGAAGTGTCATTGGTCTGGCTCCCTTAAAATTATAAACTCATTGAGGGCAGGAGCTATATCTTGGACATTGTTAAATCTCCAGCACTCAGCACATATCACAGGTACTCAAGAAATATTGCTAAATAAATAACTCTCCTTAGGAATGCTGGATTTTTAAGGCACCAGAGCCATCCAATATCCTCCAAGAGCCCTCTAAATTAACATAAATGAAGTGTTTAATTAATACGTATCAGAGCTAGCACACTTGTGTTAGAGATATTTAAATATGAATCGAGCAGAGTTTTATGCCATTCATTGTTACTGGAGTACCATCAACATGTACACTTAAGAGGAGTAAGTGGAATAAACAGGCTACAACAAAAACTTGTGTTCTGGTTCCAACTTCTTTGCCCAAATGACTGCAGCTTTAGCCAAGGGGTTAACTTCAACCCTAGTTTCCTTTCTATAAAATAAATGGTGACCTCCAAAGCCCCTCCAAAGCTTTAAATATTCTACAATTTGAAAAATAATTTTATGACCTATATGATTGTAGAGAATAAAAAGTCATATCTTTTGCTAGAAAGCTCTGACTTATTCGATGCTAAGTATTTCATTGAGTACATATCCAACATTCAAGTATTAGAAAAGCTTGAACTATTTAAAAATGATCTGCTTTATAAATCAGTTTTAAACGAGGCACTGTGACTATTACCTGTATTGGTATATTGAGGGGCTCTAAAAAGATCTAACAAGAAGTTTATGGGCTAAAATGAGGCATTTCTATAAAAGTTCCAGGCCCATAGCAAGTATTCAGTAAATACTTAATGATTTGGTCATTGATTAAATGTTCTGGCACTTCATGACTTCTCTTGAAAGTAGATGGATTCTGATTGTAATTCATTACCAATACGAAACTGGAAAATACGAGCAGAGATAAATCATGCCAATAATTTTATAAAGTATTTTTCATTATCACAAATGAGGTCTATATGATTTCAATACAACCAAATTAAAAAATAATTATATCACTTTCTATTATATAAAAGAAACATTCTGGGTGGTGCCTGTGGCTCAGTGGGTAGGGCACTGGCCCCATATACCGAAGATGGCGGGTTCATATCCAGCCCTGGCCAAACTGCAACAGAAAAATAGCCAGGCATTGTAGCAGGCGCCTGTAGTCCCAACTACTGCGGAGGGTGAGGCAAGAGAATCACCTAAGCCTAGGAGTTGGAGGTTGCTGTGAGCTGTGATGCCACAGCACTCTACCGAGGGCAGTAAAATCTGACTCTGTCTCTACAAAGAAAAAAAAAGAAAAATTCTACATAAAACATATATTTTATATTATACTGTATTTTATGATTAGACCAATGATATAAAAGGGGAAATATAGAAAATGTAAAGTAGAAGGTGGCACCTATGGCTCAGTGAGTAGGGCGCCTACCCCATATACCAAGGGTGGCAGGTTCGAGCCTGGCCCTGGCCAAACTGCAACAAAAAAATAGCCAGGCATTGTGGTGGGTACCTGGAGTCCCAGCTACTCAGGAGGCTGAGGCAAGAGAACTGCCTAAGCCCAGGGGTTGGAGGTTGCTGTGAGCTGTGGCACCACAGCACTCTACGGAGGGTGATAAAGTGAAACTCTCGTCTCTAAAAAAAAAGAAAAGAAAAGAAAATATAAAGTAGAAATTATAATTCCACCACTGCTAACATTTTGGTACATTTATTCTAGTTATGTCTCTGCATATATTTTAACCTTGTCACAATCACTCCTAAGGATAGAGCTGAGCACTTCACAGGTAATTTAATATTCTACTACACGTCATTTGTAATAGATGCTTAGGACTCCATCATTGTTGGCACATTTTCAACATTCCATTATTTCCAGAAATAACACTATAATGATCATTTTTTTTTACATAAATCTTTGTCTACATCTCTAATTATAACTGGGGACATATTCCTACGGGTATATTTTCTAGGTCAAAGAATATAAATGTTTTTAAGGCTCTTGAAATGCATTACCAAATTGCTTTCTAGAATGTTTGTTTCTGCTTAGACTTCACCAACAGTGTACATGAATGCCCGAATCCCAAAGCCCTACCAGGATTAAATATCACTTCATGTCCCATATTTATTGACATGATATGGGAAAACATCCCCTCATTTTGCTTTCGCTTGCATTTTTATCACTGATAAAATTGAATATTCTTTCAAGCTTATTCATTTATATTTCCTTATAAATTATCAGTATAATCAATTTTTAACTTGGATTTTAAAACTAATGTACCTCAGATGTCTCATCCGTACTGAAGGTTACACTAGAAAGGACGAGAGAGGGGAAGAAAGTAGGGGGAAACTTTCATTTGAAAAAATAATTTAAGTACTTAATTTACTTTGAAATTTCAAGCATTTCTAAACAAAGAAAAGAACTTTTGGAACTGGAACATTAGCTCTTAGACAACGGAGAGGCCCTGCTGCAGACTTGGTAAACCATGATTGCCCTAGAACTTTGGATTCTAGATTTCGTTTCCTCAAGTTGTCTAGACATTCATGGCTTCCACCGCCAGCTAATTAACTACTCTGACAAAAATGACTGACTTTCAAACCTGTCTGCCGCTTTGCACTTTGATGTGAAGGGCAGACATCCATCTCAGCGCTCTGAAGGCATCCTAGGATAATGAACACAAGACTGATTTTGTTTTTTGGGTTTTTTTTGTTGTTGTTTTTTGTTTTTTTATTAAATCATAGCTGTGTACATTGATATAATCATGGGGCATCATTCACTAGCTTCACAGACTGTTTACCAAGTTTCACATTTTGTTCTCATCCAAAATCCAAAATCCAATTCACGGTTTCCAAAGTAGCAAGAGCATTCTTGCTGGTGAAGAAGGAAGACTTCCTCCAGGGCACAAGCACATCGGTGGGCTTTACTGACAAGCCCTCCCTTGAGGAGTGGTTTCTGGGTAGCTTTAATTAACAAGCCGAGGGGAGAACCCGTGTGTACCACTGAAGATACTGGCTTTATTAACCACTGCTGTTACACTGAACCCAACTATGCATGTTTTCAGCCTAGAAAGTTGGGAGCAACTAGACACAAGAGGTGGGGTAGTCCTACTGAAATATTTAGAGTCCTAATGACACCAGGACTTATAAACCACTTGCCACAGGCACAGAAGCTGAGAATAGTATTTGGTTTTTAACAAGAATTTATACCCAAACGCATTATTTCACTTACTCCCTCTACTTAATTTGCTTAATTATTTTCTATGTACTTATTCTGTACTTATTTTTTTAAATATCCCAAGTTTATAGATATTTATTTTTGCACATAAAATGAAAATGTAGTCTTTGACAGAATTAAGTGACAAGAGACTACTATAAAAAATTAGACCTCCAGGACACTCAGACCCTCCCAAAACCCAGAAGTAAATAACACCAAAAAAGTGTCTGCCTTCATTCTGCTTGGCCAGACTTTTGGTTCTCTTTCAGTTCTCTTTGATGTTTCTGTCCTTGTAGGACATGGTATGTCAACTGCCCAGGCCTCAACTAGGGATACTTCAATGGTCGCATCATTGGCACAGATTAGCTAATGTCTTAGTCTATTCAGGCTGCTGGGGAAAAAAGAAAAGAAAAAACTACTGTATACTGGGTGGCTTACAAAATACAAGTATTTATATCTCAGAGTACTGGAGACTGAGAAGTCTATTCAAGGTGCTGGCAGATGCAGAGTCTGGGGAGGGCCTGATTCTGGGTTCATCTACAGCCATCTTTTTGCTGTGTCCTCAAATGAAAAAAGGGACAAGCTATCTTTCTGAGGTCCCTATTATAAGGGCACTAGTTTCATCCATAAGGTCTTACCCTTGTGACCTAATCACCTCCGAAAGGCTTTGCCTCCTAATATCATCATATTGGGTGCTAGGAATTCAGTGTATCAATTTTGGGGGCACACATTTAGTCTATAGAAGCTAGATAATCATAAGATAAATAAAAAGTCTAAGTGCTTGGTGGCATTGCAACTTTTTCCTTCAAACATAGTTACCAATTCAAGAATTCTTAAGTCCATTTATACCACAAACTAAGAGGTAAAATGCTCGTTATGATTGCTCTGTCTCCCTATGCTCACCTCCAAAGTCCCAAATCCATCTAGAAAGTGGGTTTCTCAGAAGGACTGTACTAAAATGGACGTGTAGTAGAAAAACACCTAGAGAAGAAGGGAGAAGAATGGAGAATTGACTAGCATTTCAGAAGGGAAAATACAGCTTTTCTATCTGCAGGCAGAATTCGTGTACATATAGAGAAGTGAGCATTTTCATACTGTGTAATTTAATCGATGCCATAAGAAATTTTCATAAGATGTATAAAATTTTAAGTGGGCATGAATTTTAGAAAAGAAATTCTATTTGGAAATTTACTTTCGGGAAATAACATATCTGTCTTTTCAAAGATGACACTATTTACATTAAGTGAAGGATTAGCTACCTTATTATAAATCCATATCGTGCAATATTTTGTGGGAAGTTAAAAGTTACTGTGGGAAGAACATTTAATGACAAGAAATAGTGTTGTATATATCCTTAAAGAAAAATAAGTCACAAAATGTTGTAAACAGTATGAGCATGATCAAATGTTTGTTTTGAGGTACGGGTATAAATTCCTATACATTCCCAGGCTTGGTGGCTCACACTTATAGTCCCAGCATTCTGGGAGGCCAAGGTGGGAGGATGCTTGGAGTTCAAGAGTTTGAGACCAGCCAGAATAAGAGGGAGAATCTGTCTCTACTAAAATTATCTGGGCATGATACTACCTGTAGTCCCAGCTACTGGAAAGTTGAGGTAGGAGGATTGCTTGAGACCAGAAGTTTGAGGTTGCTGTGAGCTAGGCTGACACCACTGCATTCTACTGGCATGACAGAATGAGACTCTGTCTCAAAAAATACATACATAAGTAAATAAGTACCTGATACACATGGAAAAAGACTGGAAAACATTATGCTTTTCTGTTCTTCCATATTTAACGTACTCTTTGTTTCTTTTTTTTTTTTTATTGTTGGGGATTCATTCAGGGTACAATAAGTCAGGTTACATTGATTACAATTGTTAGACAAAGTCCCTCTTGCAATCATGTCTTGCCCCCATAAAGTGTGACACACACCAAGGCCCCACCCCCCTTCCTTTGTCCCTCTTTCTGCTTTTCCTCCCCCCCCCGCATAACCTTAATTGTCATTAATTGTCCTCATATCAAAATTGAGTACAAAGGATTCATGCTTCTCCATTCTTGTGATGCTTTACTAAGAATAATGTCTTCCACTTCCATCCAGGTTAATAAGAAGGATGTAAAGTCTCCATATTTTTAATAGCTGAATAGTATTGCATGGTATACCTATACCACAGTTTGTTAATCCATTCCCGGGTTGGTGGGCATTTAGGCTATTTCCACATTTTGGCAATTGTAAATTGAGCTGCAATAAACAGTCTAGTACAAGTGTCCTTATGATAAAAGGGTTTTTTTCCTTCTGGGTAGATGCCCAGTCATGGGATTGCAGGATCAAATGGGAGGTCTAGCTTGAGTGCTTTGAGGTTTCTCCATACTTCCTTCCAAAAAAGTTGTACTAGTTTGCAGTCCCACCAGCAGTGTAAAAGTGTTCCCTTCTCTCCACATCCACGCCAGCATCTGCAGTTTTGAGATTTTGTGATGTGGGCCATTCTCACTGGGGTTAGATGATATCTCAGGGTTGTTTTGATTTGCATTTCTCTAATATATAGAGATGATGAACATTTTTTCATGTGTTTGTTAGCCATTCGTCTGTCATCTTTAGAGAAAGTTGTATTCATGCCTCTTTCCCATTGATATAAGGGATTGTTGGCTTTTTTCATGTGGATTAATTTGAGTTCTCTATAGATCCTAGTTATCAAGCTTTTGTCTGATTGAAAATATGCAAATATCCTTTCCCATTGTGTAGGTTGTCCCTTTGCTTTGGTTATTGTCTCCTTAGCTGTACAGAAGCTTTTCAGTTTAAAGAAGTCCCATTTGCTTATTTTTGTTGTTGTTGCAATTGCCATGGCAGTCTTCTTCATGAAGTCTTTCCCCAGGCCAATATGTTCCAGTGTTTTTCCTATGCTTTCTTGGAGGATTTTTATTGTTTCATGCCTTAAATTTAAGTCCTTTATCCATTTTGAATCAATTTTTGTGAGTGGGGAAAGGTGTGGGTCCACTTTCAGTCTTTTACATGTAGACATCCAGTTCTCCCAACACCATTTATTGAATAGGGAGTCTTTCCCCCAAGGTACGTTCTTGTTTGGTTTATCAAAGATTAGGTGGTTGTAAAATGTTAGTTTCATTTCTTGGTTTTCAGTTCGATTCCAAGTGTCTATGTCTCTGTTTTTGTGCCAGTACCATGCTGTCTTGAGCACTATGGCTTTGTAGTACAGACTAAAATCTGGTATGCTGATGCCCCCAGCTTTATTTTTATTACTAAGAACTGCCTTACCTATACGGGGTTTCTTCTGGTTCCATACAAAACACAGAACCATTTTCTCCAAATCTTGAAAGTACGATGTTGGTATTTAGATAGGAATGGCATTGAATAGGTAGATTGCTTTGGGAAGTATAGACATTTTAACAATGTTGATTCTTCCCATCCATGAGCATGGTATGTTCTTCCATTTGTTAATATCCTCTGCTATTTCCTTTCTGAGGATTTCATAATTTTCTTCATAGAGGTCCTTCACCTCCTTCATTAGGTATATTCCTAGGTATTTCATTTTCTTTGAAACTATGGTGAAGGGAGTTGTGTGTGTCCTTAATTAGCTTCTCATCTTCACTGTTATTGGTGTATACAAAGGCTACTAACTTGTGGACATTGATTTTATATCCGGAAACATTACTGTATTTTTTGATGACTTCTAGGAGTCTTGTGGTTGAGTCTTTGGGGTTCTCTAAGTACAGGATCATGTCCTCAGCAAAGAGGGAGAATTTGACCTCCTCTACTCCCATTTGGATTCCCTTTATTTCCTTGTCTTGCCTAATTGTATTGGCTAGAACTTCCAGCACCACGTTGAATAGTAAAGGTGACAGAGGACAACCTTGTCTGGTTCCAGTTCTAAGAGGAAAAGCTTTGAGTTTTACTCCATTCAGTAAAATACTAGCTGCTGGTTTGTCATAGATAGCTTCAATCAGTTTTAGAAATGTGCCATCTATGCCTATACCCTTCAGTGTTCTAATTAGAAAAGGATGTTGGATTTTATCAAATGCTTTTTCTGCATCTATTGAGAGGATCCTGTGATCTTTATTTTTGCCTCTGTTAATATGCTGGATAACATTTATGGACTTGCATATGTTAAACCAGCCTTGCATCCCTGGGATGAAGCCTACTTGATCATGATGAATGACTTTTTTGATCATAAGCTGTAATCTATTGGCTAGGATTTTGTTGAGAATTTTTGCATCTATATTCGTGAGTGAGATTGGCCTGGAATTCTCCTTTTAGTTTGGGTCTTTTCCTGGTTTTGGTATCAGGGTGATGTTTGCTTCATAGAATGTGTTGGGGAAGATTCCTTCTTCCTCAATTTTTTGGAATAATTTCTGCAGTAAAGGAATAAGCTCTTCCTTGAAGGTTTGATAGAATTATGGTGTGAAGCCATCTGGACCAGGGCATTTTTATTGTTTCTTTAATCTCAGTGCTTGAAATTGGTCTGTTCAGGAGCTCTATTTCTTCCTGGCTAAGTCTAGGGAGAGGGTGTGATTCTAAATATTGATCCATTTCCTTCACATTGTCAAATATCTGGGCATAGAGTTTCTGGTAGTATTCAGAGATGATCTCTTGTATCTCTGTGGGATCAGTTGTTATTTCCCCTTTATCATTTTTGATTGAGGTTACTAGAGATTTTACTTTTCTATTCCTCGTTAGTCTGGCCAATGGTTTATCTATTTTATTTATTTTTTCAAAAAAACAACTCCTTGTTTCATTAATTTTCTGAATGATTCTTTTGTTTTCAATTTCATTGATCTCTGATTTGATTTTGGATATTTCTTTTCTTCTTCTGAGTTTAGGCTTAGATTGTTCTCCTTTTTCCGGTTCCATAAGATGGCTTGAGAGATTGTTGATGTGTTCTCTTTCTGCTTTTAGAATGTAGGCATCTAAAGCAATGAATTTTCCTTTCAAAACAGCTTTTGCAGTATCCCACAGGTTTTGGTAGCTTGTGTCTTCATTGTTGTTATGCTCAAGGAAGTTAATGATTTCCTGTTTCCTTTCTTCCTGCACCCATCTGTTATTCAACAGAAGATTGTTTAATTTCCATGCCTTTCGGTGGGGTCGAGCATTTTTGTTAGAGTTGAGTTCCACCTTTAGTGCCTTATGGTCTGAGAAGATACAAGGTAAAATTTCAATTTTTTGATTCTGTTGATATTTGTTTTGTGTCCCAGGATATGATCAATTTTGGAGAATGTTCCATGGGGTGATGAGAAGAATGTATATTCTTTATCTTTGGGATGAAGTGTTCTATATGCATCTATCAAGCACAGTTGTTCTAGGGTCTCATTTAAATCTCTTATATCTTTGTTTAATTTCTGTTTTGAGGATATGTCCAGCTCTGTAAGAGGAGTGTTAAAGTCCCCTGTTATTATGGTATTATCAGATATCATATTGACCAGACTGAGTAAAGTCTGTTTCAAGAATCTGGGAGCATGTAAATGGGTGCATAAATATTTAGAATTGAAACATATTCTTGTTGTATTTTTCCCTTGATCAATATAAAGTGACCATCTTTGTCTTTTTTTACTTTAGTTGCTCTAAATCCACATGAATCTGAAAATAAGATTGCAACTCCTCTTTTCTTCTGAATGCCATTTGCCTGAAAATTTGTCTTCCAACCCTTGACTTGGAGCTTTAATTTGTCTTTTGAAGCCAGGTGTGTTTATAGCAGACAGCAAATGGATGGCTTGTGTTTTTTAAGCCAGTCAACCAATCTATGTCTCTCCAGTGGGGAATTCAGGCCATTAACATTTATTGAGATAATTGATAAGTGTGGTAGTATTCTATTCATCTTATTTTGTGAGAGTCCATTGCTTAGTCTTATCTTTTGCATCAGTGTGGAGGTTTGGTTCTGTCCTTTAATTTCTGAGTTCTGACTTTGCTGCTGATCCATTGTGGTGGTCAGTGTGCAGAACAGGTTGAAGTATTTCCTGTAGAGCTGGTCTTGTTGTGGCGAATTTCCTCAATGTTTGTATATCCATAAATGATTTGATTTCTCTGCCAATTTTTAAGCTTAGATTAGCAGGGTACAGAATACTGGGCTGGAAATTGTTCTGTTTAAGTAGATTAAAGGTAGATGACCATTGTCTTCTTGCTTGGAAAGTTTCATTAGAGAAGTCTACAGTCATTCTGATGGATTTTCCCCTGTAGGTCAACTGGTGCTTACTCTTGGCAGCTTGCAGAATCTTTTCTTTTGTCCTGACTTTGGACAGGTTCATCACAATGTGTCTTGGACAAACTAGGTTAGAGTTGAGGCGACCTGGGGTCCGATATCCCTCTGAAAGCAGTGTGTCAGAATCTTTGGTGATGTTTGGGAAATTTTCTTTTATAATATTCTCTAGTATGGCTTCCATTCCTCTGGGGCATTTTTCTTCCCCTTCTGGGATTCCTATAACTCATAGGTTGGAACGCTTCATAAAGTCCCATAATTCTGACAGTGAACGTTCTGCTTTCTCTCTCTTCTTTTCTGCCTCTTTTACTATCTGAGTTATCTCAAGAACTTTGTCTTCTACCTCTGAAATTCTTTCTTCTGCATGGTATAACCTGTTGCTGATACTTTCCATTGCATCTTTAAGTTCCCTCATTGACTGTTTCAGTTCCTTCAGCTCTGCTATATCCTTTCTATATTCTTCATATCGTTCATCTCTTATTTGATTCTGTTTTTGGATTTCCTTTTGGTTATTTTCCTTTTTATTAGCAGTTTCCTTCATTGTTTCCAACATGTGTATTCTAAATTACCTTTCTGTCATCCCTAGCATTTCTTTACAGGTGGAATCCTCTGCAGTAGCTACCTCATGGTCCCTTGGAAGGGTTGTTCTGGACTGGTTCTTCATGTTGCCTGGAGTTTTCTGCTGATTCTTCCTCATGAGTGATTTCTTTTATCTGTTTCCTTGCCCTAATTTTCCTTTCACTTCCTCTTGCTCTTTAAGTTCTCATGCCTGTGGACTAAGGGTTAGATAAGTCCTTTTGGTACAGGATCAGAAGGGTGAGAAGGTTGAAGAGCAAAAAAGGGATGAAAGAAAGGAGGACCGGGTGTTTGGTTTAGGGGAGGCGGAGCAAGATGGCAGCCGAGTAACAGCTTCCTTGCATCTGGGAACCGTGAGTCTGGGGAGATAGGACTCCAGGCATCTCTGGTGGTGGCATCTGCCTATCATCACCACTGAGAGGATACAGGAAGTCAGCAAGAGACTTCTGGACCCCAAGAGGAGGACTAAAACAGTGGAAAACTGGCAAGTGGTCGCGTGTGTTCAATCCGTCTAAACCTGCCCACAACTTCCACAGGCACAAGAACTTAAAGGGAAAGAGGAAGTGAAAGGAAAATTAGGGCAAGGAAACAGATAAAAGAAATAACTCATGAGGAAGAATCAGCAGAAAACTCCAGGCAACATGAAGAACCAGTCCAGAACAACCCCGCCAAGGGACCGTGAGGTAGCTACTGCAGAGGATTCCACCTATACAGAAATGTTAGGAATGACAGAAAGGGAATTTAGAATACACATGTTGAAAACAATGAAAGAAATGATGGAAACATTGAAGGAAACTGCTAATAAAATGGAAAATAACCAAAAGGAAATTCAAAAACAGAATCAAATAAGAGATGAACGATATGAAGAATAAAAAAAGGACATAGCAGAGCTGAAGGAAATGAAACAATCAATCAGGGAACCTAAAGATGCAATGGAAAGTATCAGCAACAGGTTAGACCATGCAGAAGAAAGAATTTCTGAGGTAGAAGACAAAGTTTTTGAGATAACTCAGATAGTAAAAGAGGCAGAAAAGAAGAGAGAGAAAGCAGAACGTTCACTGTCAGAATTATGGGACTTTATGAAGCGTTCCAACATACGAGTTATAGGAATTCCAGAAGGGGAAGAAGAATGCCCCAGAGGAATGGAAGCCATACTAGAGAATATTATAAAAGAAAATATCCCAAATATAACCAAAGATTCTGACACACTGCTTTCAGAGGGCTATCGGACCCCAGGTCGCCTCAACTCTAACCGAGCTGCTCAAAGACACATTGTGATGAACCTGTCCAAAGTCAGGACAAAAGAAAAGAGTCTGAAAGCTGCCAGGAGTAAGCGCCAGTTGACCTACAGGGGAAAATCCATCAGCGTGACCACAGACTTCTCTAATGAAACTTTCCAAGCAAGAAGACAATGGTCATCTACCTTTAATCCACTTAAACAGAACAATTTCCAGCCCAGATTTCTGTACCCTGCTAAGCTAAGCTTCAAAATTGACAGAGAAATCAAATCATTTACGGATATACAAACATTGAGGAAATTCACCACAACAAGACCAGCTCTACAGGAAATACTTCAACCTGTTCTGCACACTGACCACCACAATGGATCAGCAGCAAAGTAAGAACTCAGAAATTAAAGGACAGAACCTAACCTCCACACTGTTGCAAAAGATAAAACTAAGCAATAGACTCTCGCAAAATAAGAGGAATAGAATACTATCACACTTATCAATTATCTCCATAAATGTTAATGACTTGAATTCCCCACTGAAGAGACATAGATTGGTTGACTGCATTAAAAAACACAAGCCATCCATTTGCTGTCTGCTATAAACACACCTGGCTTCAAAAGACAAATTAAAGCTCCAAGTCAAGGGTTGGAAGACAATTTTTCAGGCAAATGGAATTCAGAAGAAAAGAGGAGTTGCAATCTTATTTTCAGATACATGTGGATTTAAAGCAACTAAAGTCAAAAAAGACAAAGATGGTCACTTTATATTGGTCAAGGGAAAACTACAACAAGAAGACATTTCAATTCTAAATATCTATGCACCCAATTTAAATGCTCCCAGATTCTTGAAACAGACCTTACTCAGTCTGAGCAATATGATATCTGATAATACCATAATAACAGGGGACCTTAACACTCCTCTTACAGAGCTGGACAGATCCTCTAAACAGAAATTAAACAAGGATATAAGAGATTTAAATGAGACCCTAGAAAAACTGTGCTTGATAGACGCATATAGAACAATCCATCCCAAAGATAAAGAATATACATTCTTCTCATCACCGCATGGAACATTCTCCAAAACTGATCATATCCTGGGACACAAAACAAATATCAAAAGAATCAAAAGAATTGAAATTTTACCTTGTATCTTCTCAGACCATAAGGCACTAAAGTTGGAACTCAACTCTAACAAAAACGCTCGACCCCACCGAAAGGCATGGAAATTAAACAATCTTCTGTTGAATAACAGATGGGTGCAGGAAGAAATAAAACAGGAAATCATTAACTTCCTCAAGCATAACAACAATGAAGACACAAGCTACCAAAACCTGTGGGATACTGCAAAAGCAGTTTTGAGAGGAAAATTCATCGCTTTAGATGCCTACATTCGAAAAACAGAAAGAGAGCACATCAACAATCTCACAAGAGATCTTATGGAATTGGAAAAAGAAGAACAATCTAAGCCTAAACTCAGTAGAAGAAAAGAAATATCCAAAATCAAATCAGAGATCAATGAAACTGAAAACAAAAGAATCATTCAGAAAATTAATGAACAAGGAGTTGGTTTTTAAAAAAAATAAATAAAATAGATAAACCATTGGCCAGACTAACGAGGAATAGAAAAGTAAAATCTCTAGTAACCTTAATCAGAAATGATAAAGGGGAAATAACAACTGATCCCACAGAGATACAAGAGATCATCTCTGAATACTACCAGAAACTCTATGCCCAGATATTTGACAATGTGAAAGAAATGGATCAATATTTGGAATCACACCCTCTCCCTAGACTCAGCCAGGAAGAAATAGAGCTCCTGAACAGACCAATTTCAAGCACTGAGATCAAACAAATAATAAAAAATCTTCCAACCAAAAAATGCCCTGGTCCAGATGGCTTCACACCAGAATTCTATCAAACCTTCAAGGAAAAGCTTATTCCTTTACTGCAGAAATTATTCCAAAAAATTGAGGAAGAAGGAATCTTCCCCAACACATTCTATGAAGCAAACATCACCCTGATACCAAAACCAGGAAAAGACCCAAACAAAAAGGAGAATTTCAGACCAATCTCACTCATGAATATAGATGCAAAAATTCTCAACAAAATCCTAGCCAATAGATTACAGCTTATCATCAAAAAAGTCATTCATCATGATCAAGTAGGCTTCATCCCAGGGATGCAAGGCTGGTTTAACATACGCAACTCTATAAACGCTATCCACCATATTAACAGAGGCAAAAATAAAGATCACATGATCCTCTCAATAGATGCAGAAAAAGCATTTGATAAAATCCAGCATCCTTTTCCAATTACAACACTGAAGAGTATAGACATAGGTGGCACATTTCTAAAACTGATTGAAGCTATCTATGACAAACCGACAGCCAATATTTTACTGAATGGAGTAAAACTCAAAGCTTTTCCTCTTAGAACTGGAACCAGACAAGGTTGTCCTCTGTCACCTTTACTATTCAACGTGGTGCTGGAAGTTCTAGCCAATACAATTAGGCAAGACAAGGAAATAAAGGGAATCCAAATGGGAGCAGAGGAGGTCAAACTCTCCCTCTTTGCTGAGGACATGATCTTATACTTAGAGAACCCCAAAGACTCAACCACAAGACTCCTAGAAGTCATCAAAAAATACAGCAATGTTTCAGGATATAAAATCAATGTCCACAAGTCAGTAGCCTTTGTGTACACCAATAACAGTCAAGATGAGAAGCTAATTAAGGACACAACTCCCTTCACCATAGTTTCAAAGAAAATGAAATACCTAGGAGTATACCTAACAAAGGAGGTGAAAGACCTCTATAAAGAAAACTATGAAATCCTCAGAAAGGAAATAGCAGAGGATATTAACAAATGGAAGAACATACCATGCTCATGAATGGGAAGAATCAACATTGTTAAAATGTCTATACTTCCCAAAGCAATCTACCTATTCAATGCCATTCCTATCAAAATACCAACATCGTACTTTCAAGATTTGGAAAAAATGATTCTGCATTTTGTATGGAACCAGAAAAAAACCCGTATAGCTTAGGCAGTTCTCTGTAACAAAAATAAAGCTGGGGGCAGCAGCATACCAGATTTTAGTCTATACTACAAAACCATAGTGCTCAAGACAGCATGGTACTGGCACAAAAACAGAGACATAGACACTTGGAATCGAATTGAACACCAAGAAATGAAACTAACATTTTACAACCACCTAATCTTTGATAAACCAAACAAGAACATACCTTGGGGGAAAGACTCCCTATTCAATAAATGGTGTTGGGAGAACTGGATGTCTACATGTAAAAGACTGAAACTCGACCCACACCTTTCCCCACTCACAAAAATTGATTCAAGATGGATAAAGGACTTAAATTTAAGGCATTAAACAATAAAAATCCTCCAAGGAAGCATAGGAAAAACACTGGAACATATTGGCCTGGGGAAAGACTTCATGAAGAAGACTGCCATGGCAGTTGCAACAACAACAAAAATAAACAAATGGGACTTCATTAAACTGAAAAGCTTCTGTACAGCTAAGGAGACAATAACCAAAGCAAAGAGACAACCTACACAATGGGAAAGGATATTTGCATATTTTCAATCAGACAAAAGCTTGATAACTAGGATCTATAGAGAACTCAAATTAATCCACATGAAAAAAGCCAACAATCCCTTATATCAATGGGAAAGAGACATGAATAGAACTTTCTCTAAAGACGACAGACGAATGACTAACAAACACATGAAAAAATGTTCATCATCTCTATATATTAGAGAAATGCAAATCAAAACCACCCTGAGATATCATCTAACCCCAGTGAGAATGGCCCACATCACAAAATCTCAAAACTGCAGATGCTGGCATGGATGTGGAGAGAAGGGAACACTTTTACACTGCTGTTGGGACTGCAAACTAGTACAACTTTCTGGAAGGAAGTATGGAGAAACCTCAAAGCACTCAAGCTAGAACTCCCATTTGATCCTGCAATCCCATTACTGGGCATCTACCCAGAAGGAAAGAAATCCTTTTATCATAAGGACACTTGTACTAGACTGTTTATTGCAGCTCAATTTACAATCGCCAAAATGTGGAAACAGCCTAAATGCCCACCAACCCAGGAATGGATTAACAAGCTATGGTATATGTATACCATGGAATACTATTCAGCTATTAAAAAAAATGGAGACTTTACATCCTTCGTATTAACCTGGATGGAAGTGGAAGACATTATTCTTAGTAAAGCATCACAAGAATGGAGAAGCATGAATCCTATGTACTCAATTTTGATATGAGGAAAATTAATGACAATTATGGTTATGGGGGGGGAAACAGAAAGAGGGAAGGAGGGAGGGGGTGGGGCCTTGGTGTGTGTCACACTTTATTGGGGCAAGACATGATTGCAAGAGGGACTTTACCTAAGAATTGCAATCAGTGTAACCTGGCTTATTGTACCCTCAATGAATCCCCAACAATAATAAAAAAAAAGAAGGACCGAGTGAAAAGAAAAAAAAATAGAGAAAGGAGACGGGATGGGTAAAAGGAATATGGACAAAAAGAAGAGAGGCACAAAAATAGGGAGACAGAGCAATTTAGGTGTACAGTAGGGTACTTTGACACAACCTTAAAAAAAACCACCTTCTGAGGGTGCCCAGTTGGGTTGTTCCCTTGAGATTAGCAGCTCTTTGCTAACCTGATCAGACACAGTACCCCACCTCCACCAGGTAGAGAGGAAAGACAAAAATGCTATAAATCAAACCAAAACAAGCAAACAGAAAACTTTACGGGATAAAATTGGGTGAAAAACCAAATAATAGCAGTAGAAACAGTAGCAAAAATGAAGTTCTAGTTATTAAAAAAGGCAGCAATGGGAAATTATAATTTAACTAGAAAAATTGAGAAAGAAAAAGGATCTGTACAGAAAAGGTTGAAATTAAAAAACAAAACAACATCAACAACATCAAAATAAACAAAAAACAACCAAACAACAACAACAAAAGAAAACCAAAACACAACCAAAAACAAAGCAGTATGTTTATGTTGTTCAATATTGTCTGGGCAACACGTGGTCTTCTGGGGTATGAGATGTTAATCACACTTCTGATACGACTGGAGGCTGCTGATTTCTCAAACCCCAGCAGGTAGACACCCTAAATCTCTCTTCAGCCCACTTAAAAGGCACTTTGAACTTGTAAATTTGCTGAGCAGAAGCCTTCCCAGGAAAGTGCTTGTCGCTGGAATCACTGCTGAAGTGGCTATCCACTTACCCAGTGTGCCAAAACCGGTCTCACTCTGCCCCTGAGGGTTAGGGCTGCAAGGCAGCTCAGACCCCAGCCTTAGGCTACTTGGTCACTGCGTTACCAGCTCCCACCCGATTCTAGCTCTGCAACCCTGAGGGCAGAGCTTGCTGGGGCAGATCGCTCACAATGGCTCCCTGTGGCCCACAGCCAAACACTATTAGCTCCTTCTGGCTCAGTGGCTCAGACTGGGGCCCTAGACAACAGCCAAAGTTCTCCGCATTCCCGCTCAGGCTCTCCCCAAGGCAGCTCAACTGAGTGCCAAGTCCAAAGACACCAAAACAGTTCACAGGTAAGGCCTTTCTGCTTGCAGTCTTGCTGCTACTGAACTTACAGTTGCGGACAGGTTTAGACCCATTGAACACACGCGACCACTTGCCGGTTTTCCACTGTTTTAGTCCTCCTCTTGGGGTCCAGAAGTCTCTTGCTGACTCTCTGTATCCTCGCAGGGGTGATGATAGGCAGATCCCACCAGCCAGAGATGCCTGGAGTCCTATCTCCCTGGACTCACGGTGCCCAGATGCAAGGAAGCTGTTACTTGGCCGCCATCTTGCTCTCCTCCCTCTTTGTTTCTTATATATTATCTTTTCAAAAAGAGAAAAAACAGTAAACGTTATCTGTTAATTATATTTTTTAATAATTTTTAAAATTATTTTCATCTTAGGTACTTGAAAAAGAACTGGTTATGTGATTCTAAATTAAAAAGAGTAAAGAGTTTTCCTTTGTCTACCAGCAGACTTTCTGAAGGAGGGCAGTGTCCAAGCACTGAGGTTCTGCTATTTCTTTTCTTTGCTTTTCTTTTCTTTTCTTTTTCTTTTTTTTTTCTCTTTTCTTTTCTTCTCTTCTCTTCTCTTCTCTTCTCTTCTCTTCTCTTCTCTTCTCTTCTCTTCTATACTTTCTCTTTTTCTTTCTTTCTTCAGATTAATATGAGGGTACAAACAATTAGGTTACAATGTTTTCATTTTTTAGGTAAAGTCCCTATTGTAGTTGTGTCTCACACCCAGGAGGTGTGCCCCCAATTCTCCTCCTTCCTCCCCTTTCCCTCCTTCCCCCTCCCCAATCTTGAATTGAATTGAATTTTTCTCTTCTGTGGGTGCGTATTAGTTTGTTTACTGGCTTCATATTAGTACTGAGCACACTGGATATTTGCTTTTTCCATTCATGTGATATTTTAGTAAGAAGAATATGTTCCACTCCATCCGGGTTTAACACAAAAGATGTAAAGTCTCCATCTTTTTAATTGCTGAACAGTATTTCATTGTATACATATACCACAGCTTGTTAATCCATTCCTGGGTTAGTGGGCATTTAGGCTGTTTCCATATTTTGGTGATTGTAAATTGAACTGCAATAAAGTCTAGTGCAAATGTCCTTATGATAAAAGGATTTTTTTTTCCTTTTGGGTAGATGCCTAGTAGTGGGATTATAGGATCAAATGGAAGCTCTACTTTGAGTTCTTTAAGGATTCTCCATATTTCTTTCCAAAGTTCTTTAAGGATTCTCCATATTTCTTTCCAAAGAGGCTGCAGTCCCAGTATAAAATTGTTCCCTTCTCTCCATAGCCACACCAATATGTTCAGCTTTGAGACTTTGTGACTATTCTCACTGGGCTAAGTGATATCTCAAGGTGGTTTTGATTTGCATTTCTCTGAAAACTAGGGATAATGAGCATCTTTTCTTAGGGTTTCATAGTTCTCTTCGAAAAGATCTTTTGACTTTACCTAACAAATGCAATCAGTGTAACCTGGTTTCTTGTACCCTCAATGAAAACCCAACAATAAAAAAAAAAAGAAAAGAAAAGATCTTTCACCTCTTTTGTTAGGTATATTTCTAAGTATTTCATTTTCTTTGAAGCTACTGTGAAGGGAATTGTGTCCTTAATTTGCTTCTGAAGTTGGCTGTTATTGGCATATACAAAGGCTACTAATTTGTGGACATTTATTTTATACCCTGAGACATTACTGTATTTCCTGGTGCTTTCCAGGAGTTTTGTGGTTGAGTCTCTAGGGTTTTCTAAGTATAAGATCATGTCATCAGCAAAGAGGGAGAGTTTGACCTCCTCTGCCCACATTTGTATGCCCTTTATATCCTTCTCTTGCCTGATTGCTTTGGCTAGAACTTCCAGAACTATGCTGAATAATAGTGGCAATAGTGGACATCCTTGTCTGGTTCCAGTTCTAAGTGGAAAAGTTTTCGGTTTTACTGCATTCAGTATGATGTTAGCTATGGGTTTGTCATATATGGCTTTAATCAGCTTAAGTAATGTGCCTCTATGCCTATTTTCTTTCCTTATTTTTTTTTTGAGACAGAGTCTCACTTTATTGCCCTCAGTAGAGTGCTGTGGCATCACAGCTCACAGCAACCTCCATCTCCTGGGCTTAGGCAATTCTCTTGCCTCAGCCTCCCAAGTAGCTGGGACTACAGGCGCCCACCACAACACCTGGCTTTTTTTTTTTTTTTTTTTTTTTTTTTGCTGTTGTTGTTGCAGTTTGGCCTGGGCCAGGTTCAAACCCTCCACCTTCAGTATATGGGGCCAGCACCTTACCCACAGGCACTGTGGGTACTGCCCACAGGCACTGCCCCTCCTATGCCTATTTTCTTAAGTGTTCTTGTTAGAAAAGGATGCTGAATTTTGTCAAATACTTTTTCTGCATCTATTCTTTAATTTTTTAGAGAAGTCTGCTGGCTCATTTCCCTGGGCCCAGGAATGAATGGACGACAGAGAATGAACCATAGGGTTAGGGTGGGCACCCACACCACTCTGCTCCTTCCTCTGTCCCACAGCAGGTCCCCAAAGGGACAATTTCCTGACAGCCAGAACTATCTATAGAGAGGATCATATAGTCATTGTTTTTGCATATGTTAAACCAAACTTGAATCCCTAGGATGAAGCCTATTTTATCAAGATGTATAATTTTTTTAATGTGTAGCTGTAACCTATTTGCTAGGATTTTATTAAGTATTTTCACATAGATATTCATTAGTGAAATGGGTTTGTAGTTCTCTTTTTAGTTGGGTCCTTTCCCGGTTTTGGAATCATGGTAGTATTTGCTTCCTAGAACATGTTGGGTAAGGTTCTCACTGTTTTGGAATAGGTTCTGCAATATATGTCATCTTTGAAGGTTTGATAGAATTCTGGTGTAAAGCCATCTAGTCCAGGGCTTTTTTTGTTGGAAGCATTTTTATTGTTTCTTCAATCTCAGTGCTTGATATTGGTCTGTTCAAGACATCTATTTCTTCCTGGTTAAGTCTAGGGAGATGGTATTATTCCAGGTATTGGTTCATTTCCTCCACATTGTCAAATTTCTGGGCAGTGAGTTTTTGGTAGTAGTCACAAATAATCTCTGTATGTATTTCCATAGTAGTAGTTGTAATTTACCCTTTTTCATTTCTGATTGAGGTTTTTAGAAATCTTACTTTTCTGTTTCTAGTTAATCTGGCCAAATTTATCAATTTTGTTTATCTTTTTGAAGTATCAATTTTTCTTTCATTAATTTTCTGAATGATTCTTCTGTTTTCAATCTCATTTATTTTTTTCATTAAATTTTGCTTATTTCTTTTCTTCTGCTAGGTTTGAGATTGGATTGCTCTTCCTTTTCCATTTCCTTAAGATGATTCATTAGGTTGTTGATGTCTTCTCTTTCTGTTTTATGGATGCAGGTGTCTAATGTGATAAATCGCTCTGTTAGGAGCAGTATCTTTTGCAGTATCCCACATGTTTTGGTAATTTGTAGCTTCTTTGTTGTTATGTTTGCGGAATTTAATAATTTCCTTTATCTCCTACTTGTCCCAACTGTCATTCAGCACAGAGTTGTTTAGTTTCCATGCCTTTGTGTGGGAATGAGAATTTTTGTTGGAGTTGAGTTCCACCTTTATTGCCTTGTGGTGAGGTTCTGCTGTTTCTGAGGAGGAAGCTCAATTCCCTGCAGCTGGCCCGGTGGGGCACAGAACGAGGGAGCCTGTGGGTGCTCAGGTCCTGCCACAGACCAGTGACAGGCCTTTCCCTTTTCTCCCCAAGCCCCTTTCTCCTTGGCTTCCTTTCCCTGATCCCTTCCATTCAACCTTCATCAGGCAAGCTTACACATGCACATACATACATGTACATATGTGTGAACACATACTTACACACATGAACACTTGCATGTGCACACACATAGTTGCGCACACACAGACACCATGCACATACACTTCTCTGGCTGTCTGAAATTTGGCCCTTGGGGACCCACCGTGGGACAGAAGAAGAACAGAGTGGCCTGGGTGCCACCTATCATTCATTCCATGTCGTCCATTCATTCCTGGGCCCAGACAAATGAGCCAGCAGACTTCTCTAGTCTCACATTCTCTCCTTCAGAAAGCACAGATTGTGGTGTTGGTACAATGAAATTTAAAGACAGGGATGTGTAGGGGCGGAGACAAGATGGCTGACTGAAACCAGCTTTCCACAGAGGCTCCCATCCAGAAGGAGAGTTAAAAGACATAAATTTAGCAAGAAACCTGGTGGATTAGAGCTGCACCAAGAGAGAAAGTTGAAGAATGCACATCAACCCCGCTGAGGTGAGCAGCGACCTGAAGGATACAAATGGTACAAAATCCATCACCAAGCAGATGGGAGTCCCCTCCCCCATGAGAATGGCTCGGAGTGCCCCACAAACAAACGAGCAGGTTTCAAAGGTCCTCCCACGACACTCCACAGGAGAGACCCTCTAAAAACTGGACCTACCTCCCCTACAAGGGTGCCATGGCATTCTCCTACCAGGCATAAAACTGTATAAAACTGTATATATTCTCTACCTGCAACTCTGAGCTCCCAACACTCCCCTCCACTCTCACTCTGAGGTCTGGAGGCCTGTCCCCCAGGAGTCCAGATTCTTGCATGATTTCTTGAGGGGTGTGGACAAGGCCTAAACTGCAGCTGGTCAGTGCTGACTCAACAGCACAGGAATGAGGAGAGGACGGTCGGCTGAGAGGGAATCACACTGGAGCAGCGGTGCCCCAAAGCGCAGAGCAGCTGCCATTTTTGGCAACAATAGGGCTCACCCCCAGATATTTCGAAGCCACACCCCCTGTCTGCCTGGGCAACCAGAGGAGGCCGGGCATCTTCTCAGGTCGCAACCACTACGGAACAGATCTGGGACTGAAATGCAGGCCCCATGAGTAAAGGGTTTGTCTGAGGTGGTACCAACCTGGGTGGAGCAAGGAGACTAGAAAATGCATGTGCAGAGCCAGGAAATTCCCAGGGCAGGGCTGACCCAGAGGACCTCTTTACTGAGCCTAAGATGTACGGGGCCCTGAGTGGATTGTCAGCCTATAGACAAAGGAAGGCAGGAATCTAGAATTGACAACTAACCGTGCTGCGCATACAAACCTGCGGGAGAAAAGACAGGGCCTGAGGCGCAGGTTCTGGGAACTCAAAACAGCTTCTCTTCTGCAGGGGAATTTAGCAGGGACAGAAACAAATTCCGGCAAAATTGTTCTGTTCTGCTTTGTCAGTAACAACAATCAGGGGCAGGGCTAGAACTGAGTGAACACCCCCCAGCCTCCATAAAGCACCCAAGGTTGTCAGGCCTCACCTCCCCCTGCTAGATAGAGGCAGAGCGCAGCGGCCTGGCTGAGCAGAAATAGATTTCCTTGTAATTCGGGCAGGCACAAACCACTGGAGTACCTGTTCACTACAGGCAACTGAGTCACAGGCCTGCGGGGCTATCAGTGACTGGGTATGACAGAGGTGCAAGGTGGGGAAGGAGACATCAACCTTCCCAGACTGATCTATTTGCTGGGTGGGTCCTCCTGACTCCACGGAGCAGCAGAGCAACCCATATCTGAATAGTCTCCAGACCCCTGTGATCCAGTCGCCAGAGACCTTTTAAACTCTCCCACCTGAGACAGGTGCTGACTGAGACAATTGATTTGGACTTTTTGAACTGAGCCAATCGCCTAAGGACTATCCAAGTGGTGCCCTGGGTGTGTGGTTGTAGGAATGCTTGATTTTCCTTTTCCAATTGTTGCCTGTGGGGGGCAGGGTGACTTAATTGCTGGTATTTCTCCACAGCTGAGACTTCAACACAGAGTAACTGATTCACTAGGGTCAGACAGAGACCAGCTGAAAATAAGACAGAACCACTTAGCCCCACCACACCAAACAGTTCCCCAGTTTCTCAGGCCATAGCACTGTACGGGTCCTTGAAAAACCTCCAGGGGAAAAATAAAATGGTGTAAAACAATCATGGGGCAGAATCAGTGGAAAATCTCTGGTAACATGAATAACCAGAATAGATCAAACCCCCCCCCCCCAAGGAAAGATATGGCAGATGTAACTGAAGATCCCATTCATAAACAGCTGGTCAAGATGTCAGAAACTGAATTCAGAATTTGGATTGCAAATAAAATTAATAGAATGGAGGAAAATTTAGAATTAGAAATTCGAGGAGCAATTCAAAAGTCAGAATTAGAAATTCGAGGAGAAATTCAAAAGTTGTCTCAAGAATTTAACAAATTTAAAGACAAAACCACCAAAGATTTTGACCCAATGAAGCAAGATTTTGCAGCCCTCAAAGATCTAAAAAATACAGTACAATCCCTCAGTAATTGAGTGGAGCAAGCAGAAGAAAGGATTTCTGACATTAAAGACAAAGCCTTTGAACGCTCCCAAACTCTCAAAGAGGAAGAGAAATGGAGAGCAAAAACAGATCATTCTCTCAGAGAGCTCTGGGATAATTCAAAGAAGGCTAATATCCATCTCATTGCAATCCCTGAAAGTAATGAAGTGGCCTCGCAAGGCACAGAGGCCCTTCTCCATGAAATTATGAAAGAGAATTTTCCAGACATGCCAAGAGATTCTGAAATTCAGATAACAGACAGTTTCAGAACCCCAGCATGACTCAACCCGAATAAGACATCCCCCAGGAACATCATAATTAACTTCACTAAAGTTAATATGAAGGAGAAAATTCTGAAAGCAGCCAAATGTAAGAAATCCATCGCCTACAAAGGGAAGAAAATTAGAATGACTGGAGATCTCTCTGCTGAAACTTTTCGAGCCAGAAGAGGGTGGTGGTTGACTTTTAATCTCCTAAAGCAAAATAACTTTCAACCCCAGATCCTGTATCCAGCTAAACTGAGTTTCATTTATGAGGGAGAAATTAAATACTTTAATGACATTCATATGTTGAAGAAATTTGCCATAACCAAACCAGCTATTCAGGATATTCTCAGACCTATCCTCCAAAATGACCAGCCCAATCCTCTACCACAAAAGTAAACTCACTCAGAAACTTTTGATCAAACTACAACTTCCACACTGGTGAAAGGATTAAAAATGTCCACTGGACTTTTTAAAAACTCGATACCCAACATTTTACCAGACTTATCAATATTCTCCATTAATGTGAATGGCTTAAACTGTCCTCTAAAGAGGCACAGGTTAGCTGACTGAATACAAAAACTCAGGCCAGATATTTGCTGCATACAAGAGTCACATCTTACCTTAAAAGATAAATACACACTCAGGTTGAAAGGATGGTTGTCCATATTTCAAGCAAATGGTAATCAGAAAAAGGCAGGTGTTGCAATTCTATTTACAGACACAATAGGCTTTAAACCAACAAAGTAAGGAAGGATAAGAATGGTCACTTCATATTTGTTAAGGGTAATACTCAATATTATGAGATTTCAATTATTAATATCTATGCATCCAACCAGAATGCACCACAATTTATAAGAGAAACTCTAACAGACATGACCAATTTGATTTCCTCCAGCTCCATAATAGTTGGAGATTTCAGCACTCCTTTGGCAGTGTTGGATCCATCCTCCAATAAGAAGCTGAGCAAAGAAATTTTAGATTTCAACCTAACCATCCAACATTTGAATTTAGCAGACATCTACAGAACATTTCATCCCAATAAAATTGAATACACATACTTCTCATCAGCCCACGGAACATACTCCAAAATCGATCACATCTTAGGTCACAAGTCTAATGTTGGTAAATTTAAAGGAATAGAAATTATTCCTTGCATCTTCTTGGACCACCATGGAATGAAAGTTGAACTCAGGAACAACAGGAATCTGCATACTCATACAAAAACATGGAAGTTAAATAACCTTATGCTGAAGGATAGCTGGGTCAGAGATGAAATTAAGAAGGAAATTGCCAAACTTTTGTAACAAAATGACAATGAAGACACGAATTATCAGAACCTCTGGGATACCACAAAGACAGGTCCTAAGCGGGAAATTTATAGCACTGAAAGCCTTCCTCAAGAGAACAGAAAGAGAGGAAGTTAACAACTTAATGGGACATCTCAAGCAACTGGAAAAGGAAGAACATTCCAACCCCAAACCCAGTAGAAGAACAGAAATAACCAAAATTATAGCAGAATGAAATGAAATTGAAAACAAAAGAATTATACAACAGATCAATAAATCAAAAAGTTGGTTTTTAGAAAAAGGTCAATAAAATAGATAAACCTTTGGCTAACCTAACCAGGAAAAAAAGAGTAAAATCTCTAATCTCATCAATAGAAACAACAAAGACGAAATAAGAACAGGCTCCTCAGAAATTCAAAAAATTCTTAATGAATATTAAAAGAAACTTTATTCTCAGAAATATGAAAATCTGAAGGAAATTGACCAATACTTGGAAGCACGTCATCTTCCAAGACTTAGCCAGAATCAAGTGGAAATGTTGAACAGGCCAATATCCGGTTCTGAAATAGCATCAACCATACAAAATCTCCCTAAAAAGAAGAGCCCGGGACGAGATGGCTTCATGTCTACCAAACCTTTAAAGAGGAATTAGTACCTATACTAATCAACCTGTTCCAAAATGTAGAAAAAGAAGGAAGACAACCCAACAGGTTCTATGAAGCAAACATCACCCTGATCCCCAAACCAGGAAAAGACCCAACAAGAAAAGAAAATTATAGACTAATATCACTAATGAAATAGGTGCAAAAATATTCAACAAGATCCTAACAAACAGAATCCAGCAATACATAAAAAAAAATTATACATCATGACCAAGTCGGTTTTATCCCAGGGTCTCAAGGCTGGTTCAATATACGTAAATCTATAAGTATAATTCAGCACATAAACAAATTAAAAACCAAAGACCATATGATTCTCTCAATTGATGCAGAAAAAGCTTTTGATAATACCCAGCATCCCTTCATGATCAGAGGACTTAAGAAAATTGGTATAGAAGGGACATTTCTTAAACTGATAGAGGCCATCTACAGCAAACCCACAGCCAATATCGTATTGAATGGAGTTAAATTGGAATCATTTCCACTCAGATCAGGAACCAGACAAGGCTGCCCGTTGTCTCCGCTGCTCTTTAACATTGTAATGGAAGTTTTAGTCATCGCAATTAGGGAAGAAAAGGCAATCAAGGGTATCCATATAGGGTCAGAAGAGATCAAACATTCGCTCTTCACAGATGATATGATTGTATATCTCGAAAACACCAGGGATTCTACTACAAAACTCTTAGAAGTGATCAAGGAAAACAGCAGTGTCTCAGGTTACAAAATCAACATTCATAAATTGGTAGCCTTTATATATACCAACAATAGTCAAGCGGAAAAAACACTTAAGGAATCTATTCCATTCACAGTAGTGCCAAAGAATATGAAATATTTGGGAATTTATCTAGCAAAGGATGTGAAAGATCTCTATAAAGAGAACTATGAAACTCTAAGAAAAGAAATAGCTGAAAATGTTAACAAATGGAAAAACATGCCATGCTCATGGCTGGGAAGAATCAACATTATTAAAATGTCCATACTACCCAAAGCAATATACAATTTTAATGCAATCCCTATTAAAGCTCCATTGTCATACTTTAAAGATCTTGAAAAAATAATACTTCGTTTTAGATGGAATCAGAAAAAAACCTTGAATAGCCAAGACATTACTCAGAAATAAAAACAAATCAGGAGGAATCACGTTATCAGACATCAGACTATACTATAAATCAATAGTGATCAAAACAGCATGGTACTGGCACAAAAACAGAGAAGTAGATGTCTGAAACAGAATAGAGAACCAAGAGATGAATCCAGCTCCTTACCGTTATTTGTTCTTTGACAAGCCAATTAAAAACATTCCATGGGGAAAAGATTCCCTATTTAACAAATGGTGCTGGGTGAACTGGCTGGCAACCTGTAGAAGACTGAAATTGAACCCACACCTTTCACCATTAACTAAGATAGACTTTCACTGGATTAAAGATTTAAACTTAAGACATGAAACTATAAAAATACTAGAAGAGAGTACGGGGAAAACCCTTGAAGAAATCGGTCTGGGCGAGTATTTTATGAGGAGGACACCCCAGGCAATTGAAGCAGCTTCAAAAATACACTATTCGGACCTGATCAAACTAAAAAGCTTCTGCATAGCCAAGAACACAGTAAGTAAAGCAAGCAAACAGCCCTCAGAATGGGAGAAGATATTTGCAGGTTATGTCTCTGACAAAGGTTTAATAACCATCATTCACAGAGAACTCAAAGATATAAGCAAGAAAAGAACAAGTGATCCCATCACAGGCTGGGCAAGGGACTTGAAGAGAAAATTCTCTGAAGAAGACAGGTGCACGGCCTACAGACATATGAAAAAATGCTCATTATCTTTAATCATCAGAGAAATGCAAATCAAAACTACCTTGAGATACCATCTAACTTCAGTAAGATTAGCCCATATCACAAAATCCCAAGACCAGAGATGTTGGCAGGAATGTGGAGAAAAGGGAACACTTCTACACTGCTGGTGGGAATGCAAATTAATACATTCCTTTTGGAAAGACGTTTGGATAACACTTAGAGATCTAAAAATAGATCTGCCATTCAATCCTGTAATTCCTCTACTAGGCATATACCCAGAAGACCAAAAATCTCACCATAACAAAGATATTTGTACCAGAATGTTTATTGTAGCCCTATTCATAATTGCTAAATCATGGAAAAAACCCAAGTGCCCATTGATCCACGAATGGATTAATAAATTGTGGTATATGTACACCATGGAATATTATGCAGCCTTAAAGAAAGATGGAGACTTTACCTCTTTCATGTTTACATGGATGGAGCTGGAACATATTCTTCTTAGTAAAGTATCTCAAGAATGGAAGAAAAAGTATCCAATGTACTCAGCCCTACTATGAAACTAATTTATGGCTTTCACATGAAAGCTATAACCCAGTTATACCTAAGGAGGGGGGAGGGGGAGGGGGGCGGAGGGAGCGGGATTGGTAGGATTACACCTGCGGTGCATCTTACAAGGGTACATGTGAAAGTAAATGTGGAATGTAAATGTCTTAGCACAATAACTAAGAAAATGCCAGGAAGGCTATGTTAACCAGTGTGATGAAAATGTATCAAACAGTCCATAAAACCAGTGTATGGTGCCCTCTGATCGCATTAATATACACAGCTATGATTTAATAATAATAATAATAAAGAAATTTAAAGACAGGAAAAAAATGGGCAAGTGCATACATCCAAGAGGTATTTTTTTTTTTTTTTTTTTTTGTAGAGACAGAGTCTCACTTTATGGCCTTCGGTAGAGTGCCATGGCCTCACACAGCTCACAGCAACCTCCAATTCCTGGGCTCAAGCGATTCTCTTGCCTCAGCCTCCCGAGTAGCTGGGACTACAGGCACCCGCCACAACGCCTGGCTATTTTTTGGTTGCAGTTTGGCCGAGGCCGGGTTTGAACCCGCCACCCTCGGTATATGGGGCCAGCGCCCTACCGACTGAGCCACAGGCACTGCCCCAAGAGGTATTTTTTAAAAGGACCCTTCCACAGATACTAAGAAAGTAGCAAATTATACATACTTCTCACCTACTTAGTCTAATATACTTATCCACCACATAAGAAGTTTTGGTCCACAACAGACCAGGAGTCCCATAAAACTGTAATGGAACTGAACAATTCCCATTGCCTAATGATGTCCAAGCCATCCTTATAGAGAGCAACATGTTGCACTCGTGTTTGTAGTGATGCTGGTGTAAACAAACTGAGTGTGCTGCCAGTCGTGTGACTGTATAGCACAGACAGTTATGTACAATCATGATACTGGGCAATGATAATGGAAGCAGATGACTAGGGCACTCGTTAGTGCATACTATACTATACTGTCTTTCCATCATTATTTAAGAGTGTATTCTCTCTACTTATTTAAGAAAAAAAGAATAAAAAGCCTCAGACTGGTCCTTCAGGAAGTCTTCCAGAAGGCATTGTCATCACAGGAGATGACAGCTACATTGACTGTTATTGCCCCTGAAGACCCTCCAGTGGATAAGATGAGGAAGTGGAAGACGGTGATATTGATGATCCTGACCCTATGTAGGCCTAGGCTAAAGTGTGTCTTTGTGTCTTAGTTTTTATTTTATTTATATATTTATTTATTTGAGACAAGAGTCTTACTTTGTCACCCTGGGTAGAGTGCCATACTATCATAGCTCACAGCAACCTCAAATTCTTGGGCTCAAGTGATTTTCTTGCCTCAGCCTCCCTAGTAGCTGGGACTACTGACTCCTGCCACAATGCCCAGCTATTTTTAGAGATGGGGTCTCACTCTTGCTCAGGATGGTCTCAAACTCCTAACCTCAAGCAGTCCACCCACCTTAGCCTCCCAGAGTGCTCAGATTATAAGCATGAGCCATGGCACCCAGACCCTGTGTCTTAGTCATTAAAGAAAAAGTCTAAAAAGTAAAAACTAAAATAAAGTTTTAAAGTAGAAAAAAGCTCATGAATGATAGAAAGAAAGAAAATTCTTTGATACAGCTATACAAAGTATGATTTAAGCTAAGTAATAGCTTAATTACAATTACAAAATCTTTTGTAATTCTTTATTACAAAAGAATCAAAAAGTTAAATGGAATACTATTTATAAAGTGAAAAAGATATAGGAAGCTAAGTTTAATTTATTAAAGAAAATATTTTTTATAAATTGGTGTACCTTAAGTGTACAGTATTTATAAAGTCTGCAATAGTGTACAGGAATGGTCAAGGCCTTCACATTCACTCACTGATTCATCCAGAGAACCTTCTAGTCCTACAAGCTCCATGCTGCAGTATATAGGTATACCATTTTAAAAATCTTGTATATTGTATTTTTACTGTACCTTTTTAATGTTCATATATATTTAGACACATGAATACTTCCCACTGTGTTACAGTTGCCTACAGTGTTCAGCACAGTAACATGCTGCACAGTTTTGTAGCTTAGGAACAATAGGCTACCCCACGTAGCCTAGGTGTGAAGTAGGCTAGAGCACCTAGGTTTGTGTAAGTACCCTCTACTATGTCTGAGCAATGAAATCATCTAGCAATGCATTTTTCAAAACACGTCCCTGTCATTAAGCAGTACATGACTGAATAGGGGAATATTAATTCCATCATTAAGAAGCTTTTTTTGTACAATCAAAGCAAATGAGAAAAGGTAAAATAATGTTGATTAGATTTTTTGTGTATTTTCTTCATGTAGTTTTGCTGGTGACTGGAATACACTCAAATAGAGACGTGACTAAGAAGATTAAAAGACTCAAGTTCAGTAAGTAAAATTGCAATTCCTCACTGGTAGAAGGCTTGTTTTTCCCTATCACATGTGGAGGGTTGTTACACATCTTTTAGATAACATGGAAGGTCGTTTTTTGTTTTGGTTTTGGTTTTTGTCTCTATATCAATCACTTTCCACTCAGATTAATTTGTAGTGAGTCTTATTCATCACCAACCTCATTCCAAAAAGTATTTGAGATAGGAGTGCTCATTTTAGGGTAAAAATTATGTGGTTTCCCTGCACTAGAAAAATTTAAAATACACATACAAAGACCAGGCAATGCTATGTCTCCATGGCTAAGTTAACTGAACAGGTATTTCCCTGCCACTGACATGCTGTCTAGATTCCCCATACCAGAAAAATTCAGTCTGGCTAATGCAAAGTTTCAGAAAATGTTCCCATCTTCTAACATGCTCTGGAATCAAAAGGTAAGTCTTACAGAAAAGCCCATCCCATGAGATTTCATCCCCATCAAAGGAAAAAGAAAAAATAAGATACACTTTGGGTGATCTATCATTTAAGATTAGATGACAGAAAATCAAAAATAATAGTCATTTATATAATACTGAGGTTTCTTTCTCTCTCCTATAAACATAGTCAATTTGGGCTCTTATGGAAACTTCACAAACTTCAGGGACCCAGACTTCTTTCTGTCTTGTATTTCTGCCATTCTCAACATGGCCCCCTACTCATTGTTCAAAATGGCTGCCCCAGCTCCATCCATCATGTCTATATTCCAACCAGTAGGAAGGCATATACTAGCTCACTTTAAAGATACATCGAGGAAGTTGAATGTACTCCTTCTACTTAAATAGCATTGGCCAGCAGTAAGGTAGGGTGGGAAATGTCTTGAGTCTAAACATACACAAGACTTGTCAAAAGTAAGGGGTTCTGTTACTGGAAAAGAAGGGAGAAAGGGATAATGGGAAATAACTAGCAGGACAGGACACAGATGAAAAATCTCACACTTAAATATTGTGAGTACTCTGGGGTATCTGGATCCAAATTTATAAGCTTGGTAGAAGCTTGAATTAAGGTGTATTTATCAAGAACCACGAAAAAAGGCTTTAGATATAGTCAATGTTCTCTGCTCTCCACAACTGAAACTTTCTTTGTAAGCATTAAACTTAGGTGCCTTGAATTCAGCAATACTAACCATCTGAAATAAAAGAGATTTGCTGCACACAACCACTGTTTCTCCTTCTGCTCTTTTAAACTGTCCATGTGAGATTTCCTGTTGAAATGAGACCAAAAGGGCAATCGTCCACAGCCTCCTAGGCTGAAATACTAAAAAGGAATCCTTTGTTTATTTATTTCTGTCAGGACCCAGAGCCAAAAGGACCAGTCCTCAGGCAGATGTGTGTTCAAAACCTTGATTGGGTTAATGTGGAGACAAATGAACACCCAAGTACAAATTCCTCTGGGCTGTTTCCAGTATCTTCATTAACTCATATACAAAAATCATGTAATCAAAAAGGTTCCACGATTACCATGACAACAGTTTGCAGGGACTATGAAAGTCTGTGCTAAATGACCCAAGGGCAAACCTCTTTGAGAGATCTCAAATGGATTGTATTTCTGATATGCTAAATTCTAGCCGTATTCTCAAAATCTCCCTAGTGATGCAGCACATTTGAGTCAATAAATGCATGAGGTCTTTTCGCTAATTAGAAACTCTGGCACAATCATTAAATAAGGAAAAAAGATACAATGAAAGTAATCGGATGTTCCCAAACCATGGATATATCTGATTCTTGACCTCAAGAGTATTTCCAAATCATAGCCTATAGCTTGAGGCCAAAGTAATTTTCATTTTTCTATTCAACATTGTCTGTCTGCTGCTGGGGAGGCGACTAATTAAAAGGAAGCTATGTCATTTGTTCAACAAGTATTTATTGAGTGTGGACCGTGTTTTAGGGACTGTGTTAGGCACCTAGATACAACAGCAATCGGTGCTCAGTCGATGCCCTCACAGAGCTCACACTCTAGAAAGGAAGAAAGACAAGTCGACGAGGCAAGAATACTGTCTTGTATAAGGGCTAGGATGAGGGGAGCTATAGGTACTCCAAAAGTATGGAGAATAAAATCGGGCTGGGCGAGTATTTTATGAGGAGGACCCCCGGGGCAATTGAAGCAGCTTCAAAAATACACTACTGGGACATGATCAAACTAAAAAGCTTCTGCACAGCCAAGAATACAGTAAGTAAAGCAAGCAAACAGCCCTCAGAATGGGAGAAGATATTTGCAGGTTATGTCTCCGACAAAGGTTTAATAACCAGAATCCACAGAGAACTCAAATGCATTAGCAAGAATAGAACAAGTGATCCCATCTCAGGCTGGGCAAGGGATTTGAAGAGAAACTTCTCTGAAGAAGACAGGCGCGCGGCCTTCAGACATATGAAAAAATTCTCATCATCTTTAATTATCAGAGAAATGCAAATCAAAACGGCTTTGAGATATTATCTAACTCCAGTAAGATTAGCCTATATCGCAAAATCCCAAGACCAGAGATGTTGGCGTGGAGGTGGAGAAAAGGGCTGGTGGGAATGCAAATTAACACATTCCTTTTGAAAAGATGTATGGAGAACACTTAGAGATCTAAAAATAGATCTGCCATTCAATCCTATAATTCCTCTACTAGGCATATACCCAGAAGACCAAAAATCATATCATAACAAAGATATTTGTACCAGAATGTTTATTGCAGCCCTATTCATAATTGCTAAGTCATGGAAAAAGCCCAAGTGCCCATCAATCCACGAATGGATTAATAAATTATGGTATATGTACACCATGGAATGTTATGCAGCCTTAAAGAAAGATGGAGACTTTACCTCTTTCATGTTTACATGGATGGAGCTGGAACATATTCTTCTTAGTAAAGTATCTCAAGAATGGGAGAAAAAGTATCCAATGTACTCAGCCCTACTATGAAACTAATTTATGGCTTTCACATGAAAGCTATAATCCAGTTATAACCTAAGAATAGGGGGAAGGGAGAAAGGGAGGGGAGGGAGGGGGAGATGGGCAGAAGGAGGGGGATTGGTGGGATTACACCTGTGGTGCATCTTACAAGGGTACATGTGAAACTTGGTAAATGTGGAATGTAAATGTCTTAGCACAATAACTAAGAAAATGCCAGGAAGGCTATGTTAACCAGTGTGATGGAAATGTGTCAAACGGTCTATGAAACCAGTGTATGGTGCCCCATGATTACATTAATGTACACAGCTATGATTTAACAAAATAAAAAAGTAAAAAAAGTATGGAGAATAAGCTGTGTATCTGGGAGGGCTTCCTGGAGGAAATGACGCATATATACTGATTCTGGAAGGCAAATACAGATTGGCAGGCAAAGATGGGGAGAAAAGAGTGTTATAAACAGGCCAGAGCCTGAAGAGTAGAAAGAACTGCAAAGTAATCCAACGTGGCTGAAACACGAAGTGGGAGGTGAACATGTTGAGGTCAAAAACATAGGCACCCGATGGTAAAGGGCTTTACGGCTATGTCCAGTTCTCTGGATTTCATCACAAGTTCAAGGGTGAGTATCTCAGTGTGAGTTATTGTAGTTGCAATTAGCAGAAATCCAAAGCCAATTTTGTTAAACAAAAAAGGGGATTTGGGCACGACAGGAAGTAGCTTGCAAAGCTTGAGGCAGGAAGGCGGATGGAACTCCCCAGGAATGGACCCCAGATGGAAAGGCCTCAGGAACTGGCACCTCGGCTTCTCTTTGCACATCTGCGTCTCTGTCTGTCTGTTGGTCTGTCTGCCTCTCTCTCTCTCTCTCTGCAGAGCATGTCTCTCAGTCCTGATCCTGAGAGGAAGAGAATCTATTTGCATCAGTATAGGCTGGCTAGGGTCCACCACTGTGTTAGAGATATACTAGGGAAATGAAATAGTCCTGCCAAAAGCAAAGCCCTTTGCATCAATATATAAAGAAAGGAGAGAGAGAACGCAATTTGCTAGTAAGTAAGCATTACAGATTTACGCACACACATTGGTAGCATGAAAGTGTATCCAAACCATGCACAGAACTTCACACATTTCTGTAATAAGGTGGAAGACAAGCAATGATAACTTCTCTTCTCTTCTTGAGCAAGGAATGCAGGCACCTCAAAAACACCTGGAGACCCCTGAACTCATCATCCTGGAGGTGAGTTCACAGATCCCAGGGTCAGAGGCCAGAGACCTTGCATTGTGAAATCAAAAGGTTGGCCTTCTCTCAGCCTATTTCAGCTTCAAGGAAACTCCCTGAGAGGAGAGGGTCCTCTCCGATAAACAACAGAAGTCTGACTGTCTTATAGCTATGGTTGATACCTCAAAATACATCTTACAGAGAGCTACTGGAGGGTTTCAAATGGAAAGTGAACTTGTAAAACCAAGAAAGTGACTTGGCTTCAGCAAGAAAGTGGACTAGGTTGGTGGTTCGGACCTTTTGTCTCACCCTCCCCAGAACTCCTGGGTCAGAAACTCTAAGGGTGGAGCCCCATACTCTGGGTTTTAACAAGCTCTCCAGATGATTCTGATGCCTTGTAAAATTTGAGAACCAGTAAGATCAGAGAGAGAACAGAGATTAGGGCTACTGATAGATACGAATGTGAAATCATTTAGGTGGTTTCTTTTCCATGACTTCCAACTTCTCTGGAAGACCTCAAATTTCACCCGTGTTTTTTCAAGACTAAAGGTCTTCACAACCCAAGGAGGAGGTAATCTGTTAGAGTTGGGCAGCGAGCTGCTTCCTGGCTCCTGCTACGCATGTCCTAGGCTCTTGAGGATCTGGGGCCACCATTTGGCACAGCCAGGTTTGAAACTCAGGTCTGAGTGTAGTGCAACCCCAGACCTTTCCCCAGTGGCCTCCTCCCAAGCTAAGTGAGACTATGGAGTGGAGTGTCTGTTGTCAGGGGGCAGATGAGGGTGTTGGATGATCAAGGGCTGACAGAACAGAGTGGAAGAGACATGAAGAAAGCAGGAAAAGGCGAAGCACATGGTGTCTTCCTTGGGCCTGGCTTGAGAATGCCTGCCACACAGGACATCGGTGCTGCCTACTCAGTAGTTGCCATTGTTCTTGGCAGTCATTGCTTTCTCTCCTCTCTACTTTCCCTTCTTCTTCCTTTCTTTTCCTTCTCATCCCCCTTTCCGTCTTTGCATTACTTTGGTCTGCTCATGCCCCTTCCCCTGCTGTCTTTGTGAACCTTGCTTAGCTCCTCTGGGAGCCCCTCGGACCAGAAAGGTAGTAAGTACTTAAGAGTGTGTTGAAAATAATCTGGCATGGAGGCTTCACGAAGGAGAAAAGCAAAGACGAAAAAAGCAATTGGACAAATTCTCACAGCTCTACTCCCCAAACACCGACAGCATCATACCTTTCAAGCTGACATTTTGCTATCATGAACACAGTTGTATTGGGTACAATTTAATCTCATCATATTTGACTTATAACATTATTTTCTAAATTAAATTAAGTCTGACTCCAAACTGCCAATTGCTGGAGGTCAGGGGTGGAATTCAAATTCCATAATTATAGGATCGTCCTCCTTCCCTGCCCCAGTTTTCCTAGAAGGCTTATACAAATTCAGGAAGGTCTGCTAAGCTGCTCAGAGACCATGCCTGTGTTATCTCTGGAAGTTGGGCTTCCTGGGGATGCTGGCAGAGGTGTGGCAGCCCCATAGCTAAGTGTCCACACCAAAATACATCACACCAGGAACAGTTCTAATGTTGTGCTCTTCCAAGCCTGTTGCTAAGTAATGGGAACATTCCTTGTTGGAACTTAACCTTCCCACTCCCACCTTCCCAGTCTTAGAAGAACATTTCAAGTACAGGTCTATTAAGTACAGATACTCCTCAATTTACGAAGGGGGGATGTCCCAATAAACTTAGAAAATATTCAAGTAAAAAATGCATTTAATCCTAGCATTCTGGGAGGCCAAGACAGGTGACTGCTTGAACTCAGGAGTTCGCTATCAGCCTGAGTAAGAGTGAGACCCTGTCTCCACTAAAAAAAAAAAGATTAGCCAGGCATTGTGGTAGTTACCTGTAGTCTTAGCTACTTGGGAGACAGAGGCAGGAGGATCGCTTAAGCCCAGGAGTTTGAGGTTGCTGTGAGCTATGATATCACAGCACTCTACCCAGGGTGACAGAGTGAAACTCTGTCTCAAAAAAAAAAATGCATTTAATACTCCAATAAACCCATTGCAAAGCCAAAAATTTGTAAGTCTCTCTCACTGTTTGGGCTGAACAAGCCAAATCCTCTCAAGGGGGATTTGGAGAGTCTAATTCCCAAAACCTGGAGGGAGAGTTGTCTTTGACAATTCTGCCCTCTCTCCTGTAAACTTCAGCTCCAGAGGTAGGAGAAACATGAGCCTGTAGTAAATAGTAAAAGGGAAAAATTATAAAGGCAATAAACATAAGTTAATGACTTAATAACTTAGCCTGCTTAATAAAGTAACCTACTGTATAGTCCTGGGTAATGTTTACCTTACTGCACTAATGAGAGTTTCACCACTTCATTTTTAGAGGTGACTTTTTCAAGGCTCTCATTTTCTAATACGTCTTGAAGCCATACATCTAACCTTACCTTGGCAGTAGCTTTAGTCAGCACAAACCTACTCAAGCAGTTTCTAATGAATTACCAAAATGTGGCTGCATTTCTCTTAATTGTTTAAGGCTACAAGCAACGATTGAAGGATATGGATGTGTTCTTAACACTATTACGAGTGTTAGGGTGAGTGTTAGGGTGGGTTAGGACCCAGCAGGCAATACTAATGCAGTCACAGTACCTTACAAATTCTGAGGATAATTTCATGGTTGTGTAGGTTACATATTCAAACACACTCTTCAACTCATGAGCTTTTCAGCCGATACTGTAATAAATACATCTGTGTTTCCACATAAATTATATCTACCAAAGGCTCCACAACAATCCCTGCCTGGCAGAGTGTCTGTGCTAGAGGGAGAAAAGTTTTCAAGTTGCAAAATCTCATCGATAGCTTTTCCACACATTAAGAAGCCCTGGAAGAGCCCCAGAAGCAATGGCCTTAGTCCAAAGCAGTGCCAGGTGAGTAGGCATTATGCAGACAGGAGCATCGATGACTAACTTCATATAACATGTCACAATTTGCCTGTCCTGCAAAATCTGTTACTTGGGTGAGCATCTGATCTTGTAGCAGAGTAAATACAAGAATGCAAAGAAAAGCTTTCCTGGACCCAACCCCCATTCCCAACATACACCCAGAAAAGGTTAGATGCCTCCTGTGTGCACTGAACCTCCTCTGTCAAGTACAGATGCTCCACAACTAATGAAAGGGTTATATCCCAAAACACTTAGAAAACATCTAAGCAAAAATTCATTTCCCCTAATAAACTTGATAAACCCACCTTAATACCAAAAAGTCATAAGTCATACCATCACCATTCAGGGAACTTCTGAAGTTACTATTATTCTAAGAGCTTTTCAAAAAATTCATCCATCTGGAGGCGGAGCAAGATGGCAGCCTAGTAACAGCTTCCTTGCATCTGGGCACCGTGAGTCTGGGGAGATAGGACTCCAGGCATCTCTGGCTGGTGGGATCTGCCTATCATCACCCCTGAGACGATACAGGGAGTCAGCGAGAGACTTCTGGACCCCAAGAGGAGGATTAAAACAGCGGAAAACCGGCAAGTGGTCACGTGTGTTCAATCCGTCTAAACCCGCCCACAACTGTAAGTTCAGTAGCAGCGAGACTGCAAACCAGAAAGGCCTTACCTGTGAACTGTTTTGGTGTCTTTGGACTTGGCACTCAGCTGAACTGCCTTGGGGAGAGCCTGAGCGGGAGTGCGGAGAACTTTGGCCTTTGTCTAGGGCCCCAGTCTGAGCCGCTGAGCCAGATGGAGCTAATAGTGTTTGGCTCTGGGTCACAGGCAGCCATTGTGAGTGATCTGCCTGGGCAAGCTCCGCCCTCAGGGTCACAGAGCTAGAATTGGGTGGGAGCTGGTAACCCAGTGACCAAGTAGCCTAAGGGCGGGGTCTGAGCCGCTTTGCAGCCCTAATCCTCGGGGGCAGAGGGAGACCAGTTTTGGCACACTGGGTAAGTGGATAGCCACTTCAGCAGTGATTCCAGCGACAAGCACTTCCCTGGGAAAGCTTCTGCTCAGCAAGTGAATAAGCTCAAAGTGCCTTTTAAGTGGGCTGAAGAGAGATTTAGGGTGTCTACCTGCTGGGGTTTGAGAAACTAGCAGCTTCCAGTCGTATCAGAACTGTGATTAACATTTCATACCCCAGAAGACCACGTGTTGCCCAGACAATATTCAATAACACATATACATACTGCTTTGTTTTTGGTTGTGGTTTTTTTTTTTTTTTTTTTTTGGTTTGGTTGTTTTTTTTGTTTATTTTGATGTTGTTGATGTTCTTTTGTTTTTTAAGTTCAACCTTTTCCATATAGATCCTTTTTCTTTCTCAATTTTTGTACTTTAATTATAATTTCCCATTGCTGCCTATTTCAATAATTAGAACTTCATTTTTGTTAGTGTTTCTACCGCTATTATTTGCTTTTCACCCAATTTGATCTCGTAAAGTTTTCTGTGTGCTTGTTTTGGTTTGATTTATAGCATTTTTGTCTTTCCTCTCTACTTGGTGGAGGTGGGGTACTGTGTCTGATCAGGTTAGCAAAGAGCTGCAGACCTCACGGGAACCACCCAACTGGGCACCTCCAGAAGGTGGGTTTTTTTAAGGTTGTATCAAAGTACCCTACTGTACACCTATATTGCTCTGTCTCCCTCTTTCTGTGCCTCTCTTCTTTTTGTCAATATTCCTTTTACCCACCCCCTCTCCTTTCTCTATTTTTCTTTTTTTTTTTTCTTAACACTCAGTCCTCCTTTCTTTCATCCCTTTTTTGCTCTTCAACCTTCTCACCCTCCTGGTCCTGTAACCCTTAGTCCACAGGCACGAGAAGTTAAAGGGCAAGAGGAAGTGAAAGGAAAATTAGGGCAAGGAAACAGATAAAAGAAATCACTCATGAGGAAGAATCAGCAGAAAACTCCAGGCAACATGAAAAACCAGTCCAGAACAACCCCACCAAGGGACCATGAGGTAGCTACTGCAGAGGATTCCACCTATAAAGAAATGTTAGGGATGACAGAAAGGGAATTTAGAATACACATGTTGAAAACAATGAAAGAAATGATGGAAACAATGAAGGAAACTGCTAATAAAGTGGAAAATAACCAAAAGGAAATTCAAAAACAGAATCAAATAAGAGATGAAAGATATGAAGAATATAAAAAGGATATAGCAGAGCTGAAGGAAATGAAACAGTCAATTAGGGAACTTAAAGATGCAATGGAAAGTATCAGCAACAGGTTAGACCATGCAGAAGAAAGAATTTCAGAGGTAGAAGACAAAGTTTTTGAGATAACTCAGATAGTAAAAGAGGCAGAAAAGAAGAGAGAGAAAGCACAACGTTCACTGTCAGAATTATGGGACTTTATGAAGCGTTCCAACCTACGAGTTATAGGAATTCCAGAAGGGGAAGAAGAATGCCCCAGAGGAATGGAAGCTATACTAGAGGATATTATAAAAGAAAATTTCCCAAATACCACCAAAGATTCTGACACACTGCTTTCAGAGGGTTATCGGACCCCAGGTCACCTCAACTCTAACCGAGCTTCTCCAAGACACATTGTGATGAACCTGTCCAAAGTCAAGACAAAAGAAAAGATTCTGCAAGCTGCCAGGAGTGAGCACCAGTTGACCGACAGGGGAAAATCCATCAGAGTGACTGCAGACTTCTCTAATGAAACTTTCCAAGCAAGAAGACAATGGTCATCTACATTTAATCTACTTAAACAGAACAATTTCCAGCCCAGAATTCTGTACCCTGCTAAGCTAAGCTTCAAAATTGACGGAGAAATCAAATCATTTACGGATATACAAACATGGAGGAAATTCGCCACAACAAGACCAGCTCTACAGGAAATACTTCAACCTGTTCTGCACACTGACCACCACAATGGATCAGCAACAAAGTAAGAACTCAGAAATTAAAGGACAGAACCTAACCTCCACACTGATGCAAAAGATAAAACTAAGCAATGGACTCTCACAAAATAAGACGAATAGAATACTACCACACTTATCAATTATCTCAATAAATGTTAATGGCTTGAATTCCCCACTGAAGAGACATAGATTGGTTGACTGGATTAAAAAACACAAGCCATCCATTTGCTGTCTGCAAGAAACACACCTGGCTTCAAAAGACAAATTAAAGCTCCGAGTCAAGGGTTGGAAGACAATTTTTCAGGCAAATGGCATTCAGAAGAAAAGAGGAGTTGCAATCTTATTCTCAGATACATGTGGATTTAAAGCAACTAAAGTCAAAAAAGACAAAGATGGTCACTTTATATTGGTCAAGGAAAAATACAACAAGAAGACATTTCAATTCCAAATATTTATGCACCCAATTTAAATGCTCCCAGATTCTTGAAGCAGACCTTACTCAGTCTGAGCAATATGATATCTGATAATACCATAATAACAGGGGACCTTAACACTCCTCTTACAGAGCTGGACAGATCCTCTAAACAGAAATTAAACAAGGATATAAGAGATTTAAATGAGACCCTAGAACAACTGTGCTAGATAGACGCATATAGAACACTCCATCCCAAAGATAAAGAATATACATTCTTCTCATCACCCCATGGAACATTCTCCAAAACTGATCATATCCTGGGACACAAAACAAATATCAAAAGAATCAAAAGAATTGAAATTTTACCTTGTATCTTCTCAGACCATAAGGCACTAAAGGTGGAACTCAACTCTAACAAAAATGCTCGACCCCACCCAAAGGCATGGAAGTTAAACAATCTTCTGTTGAATAACAGATGGGTGCAGGAAGAAATAAAACAGGAAATCATTAACTTCCTCAAGCATAACAACAATGAAGACACAAGCTACCAAAACCTGTGGGATACTGCAAAAGCAGTTTTGAGAGGAAAATTCATTGCTTTAGATGCCTACATTCGAAAAACAGAAAGAGAGCACATCAACAATCTCACAAGAGATCTTATGGAATTGGAAAAAGAAGAACAATCGAAGCCTAAACTCAGTAGAAGAAAAGAAATATCCAAAATCAAATCAGAGATCAATGAAATTGAAAACAAAAGAATCATTCAGAAAATTAATGAAACAAGGAGTTGGTTTTTTGAAAAAATATATAAAATAGATAAACCATTGGCCAGACTAACGAGGAATAGAAAAGTAAAATCTCTAGTAACCTCAATCAGAAATGATAAAGGGGAAATAACAACTGATCCCACAGAGATACAAGAGATCATCTCTGAATACTACCAGAAACTCTATGCCCAGAAATTTGACAATGTGAAAGAAATGGATCAATATTTGGAATCACACCCTCTCCCTAGACTCAGCCAGGAAGAAATAGAGCTCCTGAACAGACCAATTTCAAGCACTGAGATCAAACAAACAATAAAAAATCTTCCAACCAAAAAATGCCCAGGTCCAGATGGCTTCACTCCAGAATTCTATCAAACCTTCAAGGAAGAGCTTATTTCTGTACTGCAGAAATTGTTCCAAAAAATTGAGGAAGAAGGAATCTTCCCCAACACATTCTATGAAGCTCACATCACCCTGATACCAAAACCAGGAAAAGACCCAAACTAAAAGGAGAATTTCAGACCAATCTCACTCATGAATATAGATGGAAAAATTCTCAACAAAATCCTAGCCAATAGATTACAGCTTATCATCAAAAAAGTCATTCATCATGATCAAGTAGGCTTCATCCCAGGGATGCAAGGCTGGTTTAACATACGCAAGTCCATAAACGTTATCCACCATATTAACAGAGGCAAAAATAAAGATCACATGATCCTCTCAATAGATGCAGAAAAAGCATTTGATAAAATCCAGCATCCTTTTCTAATTAGAACACTGAAGAGTATAGGCATAGGTGGCACATTTCTAAAACTGATTGAAGCTATCTATGGCAAACCCACAGCCAATATTCTACTGAATGGAGTAAAACTCAAAGCTTTTCCTCTTGGAACTGGAACCAGACAAGGTTGTCCTCTGTCACCTTTACTATTCAACGTAGTGCTGGAAGTTCTAGCCAATACAATTAGGCAAGACAAGGGAATAAAGGGAATCCAAATGGGAGCAGAGGAGGTCAAACTCTCCCTCTTTGCTGACGACATGATCTTATACTTAGAGAACCCCAAAGACTCAACCACAAGACTGCTAGAAGTCATCAAAAAATACAGTCATGTTTCAGGATATAAAATCAATGTCCACAAGTCAGTAGCCTTTGTGTACACCAATAACAGTCAAGATGAGAAGCTAATTAAGGACACAACTCCCTTCACCATAGTTTCAAAGAAAATGAAATACCTAGGAGTATACCTAACAAAGGAGGTGAAGGACCTCTATAAAGAAAACTATGAAATCCTCAGAAAGGAAATAGCAGAGGATATTAACAAATGGAAGAACATACCATGCTAATGGATGGGAAGAATCAACATTGTTAAAATGTCTACACTTCCCAAAGCAATCTACCTATTCAATGCCATTCCTATCAAAATACCAACATCGTACTTTCAAGATTTGGAAAAAATGATTCTGCGTTTTGTATGGAACCGGAAAAAACCCCGTATAGCTAAGGCAGTTCTCTGTAACAAAAATAAAGCTGGGGGCATCAGCATACCAGATTTTAGTCTGTACTACAAAGCCATAGTGCTCAAGACAGCATGGTACTGGCACAAAAACAGAGACATAGACACTTGGAATCGAATCGAAAACCAAAAAATGAAACTAACATTTTACAACCACCTAATCTTTGATAAACCAAACAAGAACATACCTTGGGGAAAGACTCCCTATGCAATAAATGGTGTTGGGAGAACTGGATGTCTACATGTAAAAGACTGAAACTGGACCCACACCTTTCCCCACTCACAAAAATTGATTCAAGATGGATAAAGGACTTAAATTTAAGGCATGAAACAATAAAAATCCTCCAAGAAAGCATAGGAAAAACACTGGAACATATTGGCCTGGGGAAAGACTTCATGAAGAAGACTGCCATGGGAGTTGCAACAACAACAAAAATAAACAAATGGGACTTCTTTAAACTGAAAAGCTTCTGTACAGCTAAGGAGACAGTAACCAAAGCAAAGAGACAACCTACACAATGGGAAAGGATATTTGCATATTTTCAATCAGACAAAAGCTTGATAACAAGGATCTATAGAGAACTCAAAGTAATCCACATGAAAAAAGCCAACAATCCCATATATCAATGGGCAAGAGACATGAATAGAACTTTCTCTAAAGATGACAGACGAATGGCTAACAAACACATGAAAAAATGTTCATCATCTCTATATATTAGAGAAATGCAAATCAAAACAACCCTGAGATATCATCTAACCCCAGTGAGAATGGCCCACATCACAAAATCTCAAAACTGCAGATGCTGGCGTGGATGTGGAGAGAAGGGAACACTTTTACACTGCTGGTGGAACTGCAAACTAGTACAACCTTTCTGGAAGGAAGTATGGAGAAACCTCAAAGCACTCAAGCTAGAACTCCCATTTGATCCTGCAATCCCATTACTGGGCATCTACCCAGAAGGAAAGAAATCCTTTTATCATAAGGACACTTGTACTAGACTGTTTATTGCAGCTCAATTTACAATCGCCAAAATGTGGAAACAGCCTAAATGCCCACCAACCCAGGAATGGATTAACAAGCTGTGGTATATGTATACCATGGAATACTATTCAGCCATTAAAAAAAATGGAGACTTTACATCCTTCGTATTAACCTGGATGGACGTGGAAGACATTATTCTTAGTAAAGCATCACAAGAATGGAGAAGCATGAATCCTATGTACTCAATTTTGATATGAGGACAATTAATGACAATTATGGTTATGGGGGGAAGCAGAAAGAGGGAGGGGTGGGGCCTTGGTGTGTGTCACACTTTATTGGGGCAAGACATGATTGCAAGAGGGACTTTACCTAACAATTGTAATCAGTGTAACCTGGCTTATTGTACCCTCAATGAATCCCCAACAATAAAAAAAAAAAGAAAAAAAAAAGTTTAAATCAGAAAAAATACATATATATTTTTTTTCAAGAGAGAAAAGCATTAGGTGTCCAAAGGTTAAAAAAAAAAAAAATTCATCCATCTTCTCAGCAAGACCAAAGGCACCATGAAGATAAAATTAGTGCTCATTGAGTAATTGCTAGATGTATGTACAAATGAACAAGCGAAGCCACTGTAAAGTGAAGTAAAATGTGGTAAGTTCTACATAAGAGTAACAAACAAGGAATCTACAATAGGACTTGTACTGGTTTCATAAAAGAATGTTCAAGACTAGTCATGAAAAATACATAGAATTTTCCAGAGGTGAGTGGGAGGGCTTTCCAAGTGGATTAAACCCAGATATCCTGGGGAGGTAGAGGTGAAGAAGCAGCGAATGGCCTGGTCAGGTTTAGGTGTCAGGGCGTCAAGGAGGTGCAGTCAGAAGGTGAGTTAGGACCCACCAGGCAATGCCAAGCTGAGCTTTTTTCCTTTGTCGTTGACTAAAGGGTGGGGACTCCTGAGGGTTTTCTGAGCAGAAATTTAGTGATGAAAACAACATCAGATAAACTAGATAGTCTCCACCAGCAGTGAAGCTACAACTGGATTTCCATTACATTGGAGTCTGTTGAAATGGACAACTTGAGGGTGAAATGTACACCTTGTAGTTTACAGAGTTCTCTTCAACAAGTTACTGTTAATACCTTCTAAGGCACGGAAAGACTTTTACAATCAACACTGAGAGGATGGGTGATTCCTGAACCTACTTCCCTGAGCATGAAGAGGCCATTGTTCAGTGCATCGGATACTGATGAAAAAAAATATGGCTCTGTGGTTACAGGATTTGGTATAACATACACACAGCTTCTTGGGGAGGTTTATAGGTAGCAACTTGTAAGTAATCCCCAGGTTTGCTTACTTCTTGGACACCTGATACCAATACCAGTGTGTTCTCCACACAAATTTCTGTGTGTGCCTTTCTCAGACCATGAGAATGAAAAACAATTCTAGCTTTCCTGATGTGTGGGTGGACAAGGTGGCAGGTTCTCTCTCTGCATTACAGATTTTCACTTGGGTTAACTTTACCATGACAATTCTCAGAAGTAAAAGGAAAACAACACAAAGGAAAATCACACTAGAAGCATCGTTGCAGGTATCTGGGGTGGAAGCACAGAAGCGTGCACGCACACAGACACGCACACACTCTCATGCACACGGCCTATTTGCCAGACAACCCCACATTCACCCACTAGTGGTTGTCAACAGTCTTCAAGTTCAGTAAGGCCCTGTAAGATTAGGGTAGAGAAAGAGCAATCTACCTTCTTTTCAGTCATGGGACAGGCAACCCGGTGGACCTGGCAAAGCTTTGTGTTTATACCCAGAGGACCTGAGTTCAGGTCCCTGGCTCTGCCACTTCCTTGGTACTTGAGCTTGAACAAGTCAACTTGCCTCCGTGGAAAAGGGAAAAAACAAATCTTTCATGGTTTTGTAAGGATCAAGTGAAAGAATGAGCATTAGGGTCCTTGTAAATTCAAATATGTTATTTTTTGAGACACAAACTTCTGCAGCTGCCCAAAAGCATTGCCATCAATTACCCTCTGTCATCCAATCACTCCTTCATCATGTCCTTCTAAGAGACAGGGATAAAGGCATTTTTCTCAAGCCTGGCAAAATCATTGATTAGAAGGACCAATCTTCTTAGGGTTTTTGACATGCTTAAAGCTTGAGCTTTAAGTTATCTGCTAAAACATGTACCTTTACTACATTTGTCTTTATGAAACTATTTCCATTGCATGTCCTATGCTCCCCTCCCCCACAAATGTTTCTTATCTAAATTCCTCTTGGGAAATTTTTTATGAATAAGGGAAATATTTTTGAGCCCCCAGTGCTGCACATGTTCTTGGCAAAGGCTTGACTCAGGTAAGATCATGGTACGGCATTAGAATCAAACATATTGGGATTCAAATGCAGCTCACCATTAACCATAGCTGTTATTTCATAATCTAGATGATATCCCAATGTTAGAGTGTCCCCATGGCTAAGATTAAATCTATATAAAAACCAATCCTATGATCTTTATCGAAAGTCTGGAGCTCTCCCCCAGATTTCTAGAGAATCCGCAATTTCTTTCCTTCTGATTTTCTCAGCTTAGCCACTCCTGGGTTCTAATGACACTCCTGTCCTGTCTGCCCTGTGGCTCAGCTTCTTCACTAACCTCTACCAAAAAATACCCCTACATCCATTATTCTGTCATATTTTAGACCCTTTTCTAATTTTCAAGGCAAAGGAAGGGGTTGCCTCCAGGAATACACGGCCATCCACCAGCATGTCATCACACCCTCACCCTCTCCCCTCCCATCTCATGCTCCACCCTCCCTCTCTCATACCACAAACTTATTCCAACGTAGACTCTCTCCCTTTTGCCTCTCTGAACAGTTCAGCTCATGCACAGGCCCTTGAAAGCTCAGTATTTTTATCAAAAAATTTCTTCTGGGAAGAATATTGTGCTATCCTGAAAAAAACTCTACCAAAGTCTCATTCACACTTGCCATCTTGGTCACAGTGGGACTCTGAGTTCCTCTAGCCCACGTGATCTGATCCCTGCTGACTCCCAGACCTCATAATGGACTGTCTCCCTCTCGCTCACTACGCTTCCGGCTCCCTGGCTCCTTGGTGCTCTTCAAACCACCAAGCCCATTCTTACATCAGGGCTTATGCCTGGCTCTCCCTTCTGCTGAAAGGTCCTCATCCCAGTCCTACACCAGCTAGCACCTTCTCATCCTTCATGTACCAGGGGCAGGAGATTAAGTAGAGAAGAGGACAGGGCCCAAATCCTGTAGGGGTTGTAGACCATCTTAGAGAACTTGGACACTATTCTAAGGTCAGTAAGAAGCCTATGGAGGGTTTTGAGTAGGAGAATTATGAAATCTGGTGACATTTCTCAAAGTACCACGCTGACTGCTCAATGGAGAAAGGAGTTGGGCAAAGGGTGGGCAAGTGTGGAAGGAAGGAAGAAGAGAACACAGGAGGTCACTGTTTTCAATGACAGACCAAGATAGGGGTTGAGAGAAACAGCAGATTTAGAAATAAAATGACAAAACCTAATGGATTGGTTTCATTTATTCATTCAGTCATCCAGCAGACATTCTATTGAACAGAAGTGAATGAAGTAGACAAAAATACCTGCCCTCATGGAGTTGATATTCTAGTGGATGGATGAAGATGTAACTAGAATCAGGACCTTAAAAGCAGTTGCATTTAAACAGGTGGAAGGAAAGAGTGTTCCAGGTCTGGGAAATGATTCTAGCTAACTCTGCAAGGCAATGTGCATTTAGAAAGTACCAGAGGCAATACTGAAAAACCCTGAAGTTCCATAGAAGGGACTATGTAAAGAATTTAAGGATTTTAGAATTATCCTAAAGGCAGAAAAAGCTATTGGCGGTTTTTGAGCAAAGACTCAATATGATCAAAAACTGTTTAAGAAAAATGGAAAAGAAAGCTTTGCAAAAGAGCTTGCTACAAAGGAAAAATTAACATGACCTTGCATGTCAAGATCAAGAAGACGGATGCATTCATCTTCAAATTAATGGTCATTTTTATTTCATTAAACTAACAATGTTTTGCATAATTATCTTAAAATAGGATTTTACTGTAATTAAATATCACAGTCCCACAAAATTTAAATTAACATAAAAATTTTTCATATATACACGCTTTTATGCTTTTATAATTCTTCCTCATTAAAAAACATTTAAAAATAAAAAATTCTTCCTTGTTAATAGACATAAGGTAAGTTTACAATGGCCCTTCTCCAACTGATAAGAGAAGAAAGTTTGTGTTCCAGAATCAACGTGGCGTGTCTGGGATCACTGAAAAGATGAATGGGGAAGTAAGAAACATAGAGGTCAATTCGAGCTCTACAGAATTGGCTTACTGTCTGTGACAATAATCACTGCTATTAACACAGGCAGGAGACCCAAACCACTGCAAAAACATTTGCAATTCTTCCTCTAAGATTCCAGTTTTGCACCTAAATGGCCAATCAGGTAGTACAAGGTTTCTGTTCTGAGCTGAGACGCTGTGAGATCAGTGCAGCAGACATTTGTGCCCCAGGGAGGTAACCTACAGTTCTGTAAGGTTTGCAAGCGATTCTTCTCTTTTCTCTGTGGTTGATTTCAAGGGCCACTGGGAAGGAATCTTTGGGAGATACCCAGTATGCTAATGTGAGCTCTGACCTGAAAGTGATTGCAACTATGCAAAGGCAAGGTGACCCAAAGAGCACAAAGGGAGGAGCAGAGCAGCAAGCCAGGCAAAAAGTTTCTCTGCAAAGGCTCCACTAAAGCAGGTGTGGGCTTCCCCCCAGCTCTCTGTCACTTCAGCCCGGGGTTTCCCGCACTGCCACCATCAGCTATCAACTCAGGAAGAAATGGAAGAGGCTTTTGTCTTGCTTTCTCCAAATGTTCCTGGGACCAAACCTTTCTAGAACTTGTAACTAACTACTCACCAGAGGTTCACAGTGGGGAGACAGCACACCCCTTTGACCATCTGTGCTGGCATCTGCTAGTATCTTCCTGCTCCCTTCAGACCTAAGAACGATACTCTTGAGCTGCCTTAATTGAGCCTTTCTTCGTGGGAGAAGTCTGATTTCTGCACCTTGGAGATAAAACCCAAAGGGGAGAGAAAGGAGATATGAAAATGAACCTTAACGGCAAAAGAGAAAAAAGAAAAACCTAAGCTGTACACATTGAATAGTTCAAAAACATTCAGAGGAAATGCAAAGATAAATCATTTTGCTTGGGCCTTAAGTGGAGAGGTAGAAGATTCTTTGACAGTTACAAAAAAGCAGACTACCTCACAAATAATGGGAGAATACTGTGAAGAAGTAAACTGTGGTTTCCATATTCTTAAAGAAGAGCTGCCAGAAACATACAAATAGCTGCTTTTTCCTGGCTAGATGTAGACATTATACTTTTTAACGATTTTTGCAATTACCCTGCAAAATGTAATTAGTTCACTTTTCAGCTTAATTCTCTGTACAAAGTTAACAAATATTTGACCCTTAGCCACACTTTCCCATTGCTCCTTGTTCTTCCAAAGTGCATGAGCATTTGTTTGTGATTTCAATTCCCCCCTTTGAGAAAAATTAATGAGTTAATGCATCAATTTTGCAGATAAACTTGGGTGCAGGTAAAGCAGGTCTTATTTAAGGTATTTCTCAGGGGGTTGTTTACAATTAAAAAACAAGACAAAATAAACAAACAAAAAACAAATGACTCTTTAAAGAGGGGATTGATTAGCAGAAAGTAAAATATTCCCATGTGACATTTTCCCTGGTCTTTTAAACCAACTATTTCATGGGAAAGCCGATGGCATGTACTGTGTCTTTTTTTTTTTTTTTTTATTGTTGGGGATTCATTGAGGGCATGTACTGTGTCTTGACCATGGTATAATACTCATGCAATAAGCTTCCAGAGCCTCATTTACTCAGCCCCAAAAGATTTAGTTGGGCGACCGGAGATCCAAACTTTCAGAGTGCCAATGTCACATCAAAATTTAATCCCAGTTTACGGACCTTGTCACCTCCTGTTTTAAAGAACTACAAACCAAAAAGAAATCTTTCCTTTTCATCACTTCTAAGGGAGGAGATACTTTTGGGAGAGGAGTGATCTGCTAAAGGGAAGGGATCAAACAATTAACAAATATAAAGAGAGACTACACTGGCATCTTCGGCGCAAGATTTGCCTTAAAAAAAATAATACTCTGAGCTTCAAAATAGTAAATGTAGCCTCCAGTATCAGAAAAGAATGAAAGGTAAAAAAGAAATAGCTGGAGAGGAGGAAACCTCTGGTGGGGAGCATGAAACCACAAAACTGTTTTAAGCACAGTGCTCTGCTTCTTAATGCAAACCACAAATTGCTTAAGCCTGTGATCAAACTCGGCCTTGTGGTTCCCAGGAGAAGTTCCATGCTGGCCCAGCCCTGAGTGGCAAAGATTTTCTGGGAGGGGTGTTTAAGAAAAGAGCAGGAATACTAACTTCAGCTGCTGTCCTTCCAGCCTGAATGAAATGCAACTCTGCTCATTCAGGTACATAAGGGTTAAGAAGAAGAAGAATATGCTATTTGGATACAGCTGGAAGCCATTAGCAACTCTGAGACCATCTCAGCAACCCAGTTAAGAGGGTGGGTGGCCTGGCAGAGTGCCTGAATCCCTGTGTAATCACAGACTCCTAGCACTGGGAGGGGATTTATTTCTGCCTCCCACTCGATGTCAAAATCCCCCCTTCCACTGCTCAGCCTCTGTTTTCTCCAATGGCCCACTCACTGAGGCAGCCCATTCCTTCCAGAGCAACTTCAATTCCTAGAAAGTTCTTCTTGGCAAAATTTTCCCTTCTAGAAAGTCTACCCTTTAAGTTCTAACCCCTCTGGTGTCATAGCATACAACAGTCCTGCTTGGGAAGACAACTACTGGTTCCCTCCAAATTCTTCCCTTCTTGCAGCCAAATGACCCCTTCCTGCAAATCATGCCTTTCATTTGGCCGTTTCCAGACCCCTCTGGAGTCTTTGGACTGTACTCATGTTTCAGAGTCCCTTTTGGTGAAGGATGGGGCCCAGAGCTGAATGCCTCCCCAGATGGAAGGGTACCAGTACAATGTCATCCAGAGGACCTTTTCCTTCAGGAGGTTTGGAGGGAAAATCTTTGCAGGAAAGATGCAGCCCTGCTTGCTCCCTTTCAGATACTGTCACTTGAGCAGCTCCTCCACCTCAGCCCCAGGAAAGCTCTTTGGGGTAGCATCAGCCTGGGAGTAGCAGTAATGAAGCTGCAAAGGAGGGAGGAAAGAATAAATGGCCTCCTCTGGAACCTGAGCAGAGGAGCTGCCAGCTTTCCACCAAGTGTTGAGCCAGATGAGAAAAGATCACACCCATTATGACCCCAGGTCTAGGTCTAAAGGATCCCCTAGGACAGCAGATCTCAACCTGTGGGTCGTGACCCCTTTTCACAGGGGTCGCCTGAATACATCCTGTATATCAGATATTTACATTACAATTCATAATAGTAGCAAAATTACAGTTATGAAGTAGAAACAAAAATAATTTTATGGTTGGGAGTCACCACAACATGAGGAACTGTATTAAAGGGTGGCGGCGTTAGGAAGGTTGAGAACCACTGCCCTAGGATGAAGACAAAAGATCCGTTTTATTACACATCTTCTCTGTCCAAAACCCTTTGCATCCCACATCCTGCACAGAACACAAGCATCAAGCCTCCTTCACTGGCCTAGCTCTACTGATCCACCATCATCCCTCCAGGCTCCAGCATGGAGCCTCTGCCCAGCAAGCCAACTTCGTCCAGCCCATTCTTACCAGACTGACTCCAAGGACCATGTTCCCCTGGTTTTCCCTTCCTGGAATACCTTTCCTTTGTCCTATAAAGTTGTCTGAGAGTTTTCTCTTTTCCTGAACTAGCTAAAGAGCATCTAAAAAACCAGTACTCCCCTGCCTTTGACTCAGGATTACACTTCTGACCATTGGAAATGGGTCTTTTCCCAGAGTTCTCTTCACCAGTTATCAGTTACCTGAATAAGCACTGGAATCAGCCTTTTGTTTTTGTTCTCAGGGGGTTAAATGCAATAGATGATCATTGTTATTCTTTGAGTCTGGGGAATGTCCTAATTACATCTTTGCTTTCATTATATGGAGGGGACGCAGGGTCAGCTCAGGCTTTGGCTTTCAGAGATTAAGTAAATAAACAATTTGACCTAACAGAGTCTCCCCCACCTCCCAGATAAGCTGATACCACAGGTGTCATTTTGACCTCATTTTGTATTCACAGATGTGCCTCAGATCAACTGTGATGTCAAAGCTGGAAAGATAATCAATCCTGAGTTCATTGTGAAATGTCCAGCAGGGTGCCAAGACCCCAAATACCACGTTTATGGCACTGACGTCTATGCATCCTACTCCAGTGTGTGTGGTGCTGCGGTGCATAGGTGAGTGGCTCTGAGCTACTCATAGCTAGAGATCAGGGTGCTGGTGGAGCCTCACCCACCCAAAGGGTTGCAGTGATTTGTAGGCAAAAATGTACAAATTTCACCAAGCATCCTGCATCTTTTTATTATTATTATTATTATTATTATTAAGACAGCGTCTCACTTTGTTGCCCTATGTAGAGTGCTGTAGCATCAAGCTCACAGCAACTTCAAAGTCTTGGGCTCATACAATTATCTTGCCTTAGCCTCCCTAGTAACTGGGACTACAGGTGCCCACCACAACGCCCAGCTGGTTTTTGTTTGTTTGTTGTTTACCAGACCCGGGCTGGGTTCAAACCCACCAGCCATGGTGCACGTGACTGGCACCCTAACCACTGAGCTAAGGGTGCCCAGCCTGAGCATCCTGCATCTTATATGTCAACCCTGCCCTGGAAGGGAGACCCAGAAGCCATGCATGGAGTTCAGCAACTTTCACAACACTCTGCAAAAAGGATGGCTGACTCCTCTTCACACCTCGATGGGGAGAGGAGAAGTCTACTCCCATGTGCTTATGAAAGGAGACCAACGTTCTTGATGATAGAAAGCTTTTTTTTCTACCTGTATGTGCTGAGTAAGAAATGATAGGGATGTGACCAAGGAAGGTCCAGAAGTAGGAAGAAATATCACAGCTGTGGTGATGTCCTGGGGACAAATGCAGATGGGAGAAATGAGAAGAAGGGTGTGGGTGAGCTGGTCAGCTGTTGATCCGGGATCCAGGAAAGAGGATAGGAGGTGCAGCATGCTTTGGACAAAATCATTGCCTGAGTGAGGAGAGGCAAAAGTGACCTTCACCAAATCCTCATCCCTTTTGTTTAAGTTTGGAGTCAAACTTATTACAAATATCTTTGAAATAAGGCTAATGTGTATGTGCGAAGCCTTTCCCCTACATTGAGGGTAGAAATATGGGTGTTTAAGGGAAGAGTTATATCTTGATGTGTTTGTATTGTTATAAATGATGATTTAATAAGTTTAAAGCCAATATTTAATTATTATAAATATGTTAAAAATTAAATTAATAGAATGATTACAGATGATGGGCAAGGGGAACAGAGATAGGAGGGAAGTGGATCAGAGAAAAGCAGGTACACATTCAGATTACAGGACCTATGCTGAGAAATTCAAAGTCTGTTGCAAGAGCGACAGCTTGAAGTCTGGCCTTTAAAACAGACTGTCATGCTGGAACTTTCCCTTTCCCCCAGTGTGACTTGTCCTCAAGGGCACTGGGAGGCCAGGCTCCTGCAGGTGAGACTACTCTCTCAGGGGGCTGGGCAGATTTAGGAGAGGAGGTGGTAAGGCACTGAAGTCAACACAAACACTTTGATCTCATAGGAGAGAAAAAAATCTCTCAGGGAGGTGAGGGGAAAGTGCCCTTCCCCTCCCATTTCTCAATATGGCAAGACACCTGACTGCCCACAAGACTTCCCAGAGACTTAATTACTCATCTTGGAGTCTAATTGGGGTCAGCTTTGACATCCTATACCTGGACTGTGTTCCTGTTCTAGACTTTATGTTAAGATCAAAAATAACATAGAGTGTTAAAGATAAGAAATAAATCAAAACAATTAAGACAGTTAAAGGAATAGTTAAAAAATACAAGTCCAACAAGGACCATGATGTAAGAGTTCAGTCTCCCTCCATTTTACGTATGCAATAAAAACAGAGCTAGCCTGAAGTGAGGGGACACCACTAGTCCTCACACACGCCTTGGAGGTGGCCAGTCTCCCAACCCAACTCTTCAAAACATTTCTCTTTGTATCTTGACTATTCATTTTCCCCTCATCCTCTCATCTCCACCAGGCACTGGGAGGGAACTCACCACATAGTTTGGGGCTGGTCCATAACACTACGCTATCTCATTTAATTGTGATAATGGTTCTATGCAGTATCTACTACTATTAAACACATCTTAAAGATGAAAATGGGTTTGATAGCTTTACTAAAGCCACATAACCACATAATTAAAACATGTCAGAGCGGACTGGAACCCACATCCAGCTGACTATAGTGCCTGCATTCCTAACTGCTGCCTAGTACAGCTTTGAGATGTGGCTCTAAAGTCAATACCTGTCTATTGGATGCTGGATGGAGTTCCTGAATTATTTGGGCTTCCAGTTTCTTTTTCCTTTTCTTTTCTGTTTTGTTTTGTTTTTAGAGAGACAAAGTTTCACTTTGTCACCCTGGGTAGAATACCATGGCATCACAGCTCACAGCAACCTTCAGCTCTTGGGCTTAGGCGATTCTCTTGCCTCAGCCTCCCAAGTAGTTGGGACAACAGGCGCCCACCACAACACCCAGCTATTTTTCCTTTTCTTCATTTGCACATAAGTCAGTTGATTGTTCAGTTGTATCTCTGCCAGAGAGAGAGGAGATGTAAAATTAATTTCTTTTCAAGAGGTCTAGTCAGTAGACTCTGAAATTTGAGGAAAGAAGTAAGAAATAAAAAGCTGTGCCTGAAATAAGGTTTAGGAATTACTAGTAGGTTTCATTGGCCATACTACTCTTTTTCCCACTACTGCAGAGGGGTGAGGAGGTAACTGGTTTTTCAATGGGAGTGGGACTACAAAAGGTCTATTAAAAACAATTAGTGGATCATTAAAGAAAAACAACACCAAATGCTATTTCTTAATGCCAGACCATGAATGAAAAATATTTTCATGCAAAAAGGAAAGAGGAATACAAATCTACACACATGCACAAGCACATGTACATGCTCCCACACAATTGTTTGCACACACACATGCCCACTTACCCTCACATCCTTACACACACACATGCACACCCACCAATGCCATCAACACTCTGCAGGCTGAGTCTGTGTAGACAATGACATCTGCTCCAGAGGCTGGGCTTGTCTTGAAGTTGGTTGCCTGTACTTTCCTAATTGTGATCCTAGATGTTTGGCACTTGCTCCCCCCAACATTTGCTGCCTTCCTCTCTCTTTCTCTCTGGCCCCTCCATGTTTCCTAGGAAGAATGGAGACACAAGAGTAGATTTGACCTCACCAAAGACATCATCAACATGACAAGTGATCCCTTACCTTGCGCTATGATTTTCTCCTTCTAGCACCAACTCAACCTTGCAAGGCTGCTGATGGCATCCTCATCTGTTAGAAGAGGAACTGGGGCACCAGGAAGTTAACTAAATTGCTAGATAGACACACATTCAGGATTAAAACTCATGTCCTCTGACTTCCAGCCCAGAGCCCAGGTGACATATTTACATAAAAACCAGTGAGTCCCAGCACTGCTTAGTATATAAGTGAGGACTCATAGCTAGGACAGGCTTTATGGTGGATGGACATACACCCAGGAAAAAATAAGAAGGACATGGACAGGACCAGGGCTCAGCCATTCTGGTGTCTGGGTTAGGGCTGCAGGAACTTGGTGGAAAAATGTAGATGAGGTTAGAGGGGCAGAGGAGAAGAGGTTGAATGATTTAAAAACAAGATGTGTTGCTTGAGCAACTGAATGACATTACAGCTTCCTGGGCCAGTGACTGACAGAGTGGAAAAACTATTTGGAAAGAGGTATCACCATTCATGGAGAGGATGAATAGAAGTCTTAGGGGAAAGCAGATAGGAATTTTGGATGCTGTCAGCTTTGTTTTTCACTAACAGAGCCAACCTCTTTCCAGAACGTGGGATTTAAGATGTAGAGAACAAGAGCAGAGGGTGCACTGGGGACCTGTAGCTGGTGTCCTGCTGGAGCGCCCACAGTCAGACCAGGACACTGCAGAGAGCATGCTTTGGTCTAGAAATTCAGATTAATGTGGATTAAAGGATTTCATAATCACCTTCTGTATCATGCTCAGAGGCCTTATTACAAACAATTTCCCCTTGATTCCTTCAAACCAAAGGAATAGGGAACATATTTGAGGCATCATATTTTGTCTTCACTTACCCTAAATTAACCCCATATTTAAAGAGAGCCAAGTGCTGGAGAAAGGAACTATTTCTCTGAGACAGAGCAATGAAAAGACCACCTCCCTGCAGATCTCTGATGAGATACATCCTTACAACAGCACCATTCAAAACCCAACCTAGGGGCAAGCTGTCTCTTCTCTCTAAGCCAAAGGACTGGCCCTCAGCTTATCCCCAAACCCTGGCACCAGGATCAGGGAAAGGGACATCAGAGCCATGCTCAATCCCATGCAGGGCATCTGAGAAATGCAAACAAGTGGAACTGGTTTCCTCTTTCAGAAAATATATATGAAGTGCCAACATCAGAGTGATATACCTGAGGTCACATGTGCATAAATTCTCCAAATTACTGTGGCTCTCGGCCCCCTGTCTGCCTCATAAATGGAAACTCAGCTTCCCTCCTCCTCCAGTGCCTCCTGCCGTGGTCAAGTCTCCCTCACATTCTGCCTCCTGAAGTTTATGGGCTACTGACCTTCCCAGGATCTGGAAATATCCACGCCCGCCAGTTAGGCTCACCTACAAGATGAGGCTTCACTCTGTGCCCCAACAGGAAAATCTCATGAGAACACAACAGTTCCACATCTCTACCTGTCCCACAGTCCGGCTTTTCAGTCACAGGACACTGCTTACTAATCCTTACAAGGGCTGGCAGCAGCACAGTCCTATTTGAGAACCCCCTCCCCATTGCCTATAAACAGGGAAGCTGAGCCTGGGGTGAGGGGGGATGAGGGAGGCTTGGGGGGCTTCCCCTACTGGGTGGCAGCTACAGTGCTTCAGACTCTTAAACAAGAGCATGTGCACGTGCACCCAGCTCCCCCAAAATGGTTCTCAGTAAATCCAAAGACTGAGATCCAAATATGTTTCCAGGGGATGAGAGAAGGCTGGGAGTTATCTCCATTTTTCCCACGGGGCAAATCTTTCCATTTGTTTGTTTGTTTGTTTTTATAATTAGAATTTTCACCCTGAGGGTGTGGTGTGCTGGAAAATGTTTACCAACCAGGTCTCCTATGGAGAGGGAGGGGATGGGCCTGATTAGCCAATTCCCATGGTAGAAATACCCTCACTGTGTTTGATTCCAAGCTCCTGATGTCAACCGGCTCACACAATACGGAAAGCTTAACAATCGGCCCTCAGAAGCTGGTATGAGTGGAACCCGTATGCCACTGACAGTCCTTCTCACAAGGAAATGTGACATGCTGTCCTTTCCATAAGAAACTTTTCCATTTCACTGGAAGACGAAAATAACTCCAGAAATTTTTAGGAAATAGTACAAGACTGACCAAACTCGGAGTCTAAGTTGTGAGAACAAGATTCTGAGGGAGGTGAGGGGATAGTGGAGTCACATCAGAATCTGTGGGGAAGGCCTTGTCAAGGCCGATGTGGGAAGCAGGTCTCCCCACGTGAGACAGGAGCCAGATGGGGATGGAAGTCCTGGGCAGGCTGCAGTTGAGAGAGATCCCTGAGGAAAAAGGGCAGTCAACACTCAGGGTGGAGTTGGCATGATTAGAAGGGGCGTTTGTGCTTTTGAACACAGAGGTAGCTCTGAGCAAGAGGAGCAACACTAGGACAAAGTCAGTTAGACCCGGGTTCAATCGCCCCTTGTAATTCACTAGTTGCAAACTCTGGAATGAGGCGCTCAGCTCTCCTACGGGTATGGATATGGACATGGTATAAGCCTGTTTCATGGATTGACCAACATAACAGCATTCTGTCCACTCCACCCCTCAGAGGTCTGCTGAGAGCACCCAGTGACACATTGCACGTGAGAATGGCATCAAAGCAATTAAGTGCTTGACTTGTCCAGTATCATGACTGTGTTCTTTCCGTCTGGGCCATTGGAAGTTGAGTGCTGGAAGTTGCTGACTCACCGTGGAGATGGAAGGGCAGCAAATGGCAACTCATTCCTGGAGGAAGGAAGGGTGTGGATGGGAACAAGTCAGTTTTTTTTTGTTTTTTTTTTAATCCCTGTACTATAAATTATGGATACCCAAAGGACCCATGGTAGCCTCTGGAGCAAGAAATGAAAATGAGAAAGTGCGATTCAGGAACCAGATAGAGCCCCTGCATAACATAGAAGGAAAGAGGTACACATGCCTGGCATCCTCCCATCAAAATCCAAACCTTGCAGAATCCTAGAAATCTAAGAAACAATTTCCAGTCTTTTGAGCATTCTTTTTAATGAGTTTAATTCATCTACATATCTTCCCTCCCTGACTCAAAATAAAAAGAATATTTAAATAATTTTGTGCCCCTCTTTGAAATAACAAGGTTCACTCTGTAATGTCACAAACCAAATTAGAAATTGTCAAGAAAGAGATTTGGCTTAAAAAAACTAGCAGGAATGAGAAAACCAAGGGAAAATAATTTATAGGCATGGTGGTAAAGAGAAAATTCCGACTGACAGAACAATCAGGTCCTATAAGACCTGGGAGTTCAGTGTCAGGCCCAGTGACATGGCACCATTTTGTGGAGTTGGGCCCAAGGTCCAGGTAAACTTTTCTTAATCTCTCTGCTTTCTGATATCTGAATAAAGATGGAAATTGGTTTGATGATCTGTTGGTCACATCAAACAGTATTTCTGTCCTTTCTTCAACAATCATTTTCCTCTCTTCATAGTGGTGTGCTCGATAATTCAGGAGGGAAAATACTTGTTCGGAAAGTGGCTGGACAGTCCGGTTATACAGGGAGTTATTCGAACGGCGTCCAGTCATTATCCCTGCCACGGTGGAGAGAATCCTTCATCGTCTCAGGTATGAACACACACTGGAAAAACGCTGCTGCACATAGCACTGAGGGGACCCGCACAGTGAAATGTACTCTCGTAAGCTGTCATTTTGTGTTTATGCCCCACCTCTTTTCATAAAAGTCCAAAGCATTAGTTCTGACAATTAGGACCATGAAACAATAAATTATAATTACATGACAGATCACTACAAAGTCAAATCTGGAAAGAGTAAAAGGCTCTTGATTGCTCATTTTAAATACGCTACAGCTAACTACAAGTCCCATCAAATTTTTAATTATATTTACTAACGGGTTTTTTAACTAGTCCTTTACTTAGGCCAACTATGACTCAGATCTAGAACCTCATTTCTTGAGATTTTTGATAAATGAATAGCCAGAGGCATATGTTCTTAGGAAACTGAGCCACAATTTTATTGTAGATTTCTAGATTGTTCTTTAATTAATTATTGCACTATTCAATCAGTTCTCCCTATCTAGCACCATAGGATTTTTATAGATAATCATTTTCACTCTTCCCTCACCTTTCAAAGAGATAATATCAATGAACTAAAAATTAGTGTGATTTCACAAAGAAAAGATAATCAAGTATCTTTATACTATCATGACCTACCCTCACATCTTTGCTATTTTTGTGAACTTCCTCAACCCTACTTTTCTGAATTTTCTTTTCTAATTTACAGAAAAATTGAAAGAATAGTATAATGAATACCCATATTATCTTCATCTAGATTCATCAATTAACATTTTGCCATATTTGCTTTAATTTATTAATATATCATTTATCTAAACTTTGTTCTGAGCCATGTGAAAATAAGCAGCTGGCAGAGCGCCTTATCCCTAAATACTTTGGTTCAGTACATACCCAGTAAGAACAAGAACATTTCCCTGCATCACAAGTGGCAATTCCACATCTTAAAAGTTAACATCGATACAATAATATTACATAATATCCAATTGTATCCAATTGCCCCTAAAATATTCTTTATAATAATATCTTCTTTTTTTTTTTTTTAAGATCCATGATCTAATCAAAGATCATGCATTGCGGGGTGGTGCCTGTGGCTCAAAGGAGTAGGGCGTTGGCCCCATATACTGGAGGTAGCAGGTTCAAACCCAGCCCCAGTAAAAAGAAAAAGATTATGCATTGCATTTGCTTGTCATGTCTATTTAATTTGCTTCTAGAAATAGCCCCACCACACTACATTTTTGGTCATGAATTGCATTGACATCTTTGAAGTCCAGGCCTTGTGTCTGCCTGGTACTATATTGCACTATCTGAACCAGAAGCATGTGTGTTTCTTCATGACTGGATTCAGCTGAAATATTGTTGACCAGAATACGTAGCATCATAACTTATCCATGGTGTCTATTACACCAATCCTATGGAGAGGCACATTACATCACCTTGTGCAGTTGTTAGTGATGCAAACTTTGATTACTTGGATAGTTTACTATCCCTCCATGGCAAGGATACTTTGTAATTAATTAGCAATCTGTAGAGTGACACTTTAAAACAGCTTGAGTAGCTTGTTCCCCCAACAAATTTCACCAAATAATTTTAACACCCGTTGCTGATCCTCACTGTAGCAAGTATGACATTAGAAATAGCAAAATTATAATCTTTTCAAGTCATTCCTTCCATATTTATTACCTCCTATCCTATATAAAAAAGGGTTTTCTTCCTCCATCCCCCACATCTATTTTTGTAAGTGCAGTATGTACTCACAGATTTTTTTTTTAAACATGTTATAATCCTTTATCATCATTATTCTTTTTAGTTCTCAAATTTTCCAAGACTGGCCAGTGGGAGTTTCTTTTTCAAGGTTTCAACATGTCACATTAGTGTTTGAACACAACACAATGTTCTATGCTCACCTTACATTTACCCTACTCTGGACCTGAATCTCCCATTTTTCTCTAAGGAGATTCCATGGGATTTTAAACTAGATTCAAGTCAAGAGTCCTGCCCTCCCAACAAGATTAGGTGCCTGGGACTGTCCTGAGAAAGAGCCACCTATAGGAAGTCAACTGATGCAGGGAAGAAATGTCTCCTAATGTAGTATGTCTTCCCATTTCTGCTAGTCACCCCATGCCTCAAGCCCTACTATCCACTATCGATAAAGCTGTAGCAAGACTACAGACAGACCTTCTTCACTTAAGCAATGCCTATTTCCTTCTACCTGCCAAATTTTGCACACCTAAGGTTCATATTAGACTAGTTTCTTTGTCAGATAGTGGAAGGGCATAAACTACCAGTACTGTGGGTCTTTGCCTATAATAAAGAATTCAAAACAGAAAAATGCTAATGTCTAAAATATGTATATGTTCAGACAAAGAGATATATCATCTCCACATAGATGTGTACCAAGTAGCTCCTGCCTACATAAGGCTATTTCAACCATAAAAGCTCAGTCTGCAATCCAAGAATCTCAACAGAGGTTTAAAAGAAGAATTAATTTCATGACAGTAGATAACTTCGGAATTCTTTTTAAATGAAAATCAATCTGCTGAGATTATTCTCTATAAATCCCAGCTTCCATCTCCTCTCATTCCACATAGTGACATTTAACTGAAAATGTAAAACTTTTTGCCAATGATAATAAGCATTTGCCTTCTGCAATGGCTAAGAAGCCTCTTTTGAATGAGTCAGGAGAGCACAGTACAGCACAGGGGCACCCCCTGAGTGACAGTCAGGGGCCGCTCCCCATTGTTCAGAGGTCCACAGCCAGCAAGTTTAATTTGGATGAAGCCAGAATCCTCTTCTAAAGGCTCAGACACCTCGGTGGCCTTTTTCTGGGTTTTTATTTCTAATTTTCACATCCTCCGTTCTCCTTTAATCAATTCCCTTTGGCCGGCTGAGAAGGAAACAGGAGAGAGATGTGTGTCGCATGCTCTTCGGACAGTCCAGGCATGCAAAAGGCCACAAGGGACCCCCGAACACTGCCCATGTAGTCTTTGATCCACAGGTTGGAAAAACTGAGCTCAGGCTCCTTCTCCTTCTGAATAGAAACAGAAAAGGCCATGGGGTTTAGATGTGAGAAGAATAGTAAACGGGGGACATAATGTCTCTGCATCACTTTCTGTCCGTTAGGTGTGGCCCACAGATAGGGGACCCTCACAGGGTCTGAAATCAACTCGATTGTCATCTATTCAGAGCAGGCCGGGACACGGGTGGAGGACTTGGAAATGTCAGTCAATCCAGGTGATTTTAACAAGGTGAAGTCAGCCCAAACATTTCGCCTCATCCACCTTTTAAGTGGCATTTATAGGTAATACCAGAATAAATTTTTGTATTTCTATGGAGCTACAGAGTTCCAAAACATTTTCACTTTTTTTCCCATTTGTTCCCCACAACTCTGTGCAGAAAGGAGGGCCCTGTCATTATTCATATTTTCCGAATGAAGCAAACGAGAGGGAGTTAATTAAAGGTAAAATAGAAACAGAAACCCAGATTGTCTTACCCCCAGTCTCTGGTCCTTCCTGACCCCTGTTATTCTGTCTGCTTCAGGAGCCTTGTGCAGATGGGAGGTTTGCTGATGGGGCACCAGAGCCTCTTCCACAGCACAGGCTGCCCTCGGCAGCACCGCTCACCACCTCCCCCACAATCCCCACCCTGCAAAGTATTCCCTCAGGGTAACAGCTGGGACCCTTTTATTATTAGATGAAAATAACAGCTAATAGGTAATACACAGGTACTACTCCCAAGACTATTTGAATTTAGCAGTGATCTAGGCATTCAGATATTTCTTCTCTGGATAAATTAGAGGGTGACAAAAAATGTAGACACATTTTAAGAAAGGAAAAAACTGCATTAAAAATGTAGTGCTCAGGCGGTGCCTGTGGCTCAAAGGAGGGCGCCAGCCCCATATGCCAGAGGTAGCGGTTCAAACCCAGCCCCGGCCAAAAACAAACAAAAAAAAATGTAGTGCTCAATATATACTGATAACATTTGTTATCGTATTTATCATATCTTGTATCTCTTGTAATTGCAGAAGTCAAATGTAACTATAATATTGCCATTTTAATACAGTTTTTTCCTTTCTTAAATTGGGTACACATTTTTTTGTACCCATATAGAGCACTTCTCTATATGACAGAAAATAAATGCTTGTAGGCACTGGAGATTGAAAAGTTACTTGCCTTCAGAGGGCTTACCACATTCCCGCGGCACTTTCAGTTTAATTGTGGAACAGAGCTCTTCATACAGTGGAATTTCTGGCATCACTTCCTGGCCAAAAGAAAGACTTGTGCCGGCAGCAGCCTTGTCCAGTAATCTTGTGTTGTCCCAGGCTTGGTGCCTGCTCGCCAGATCGCCTGATCCCTGAGAGGTATTCCCACTCCTCCTTGCCTAGCAGCTGGGAGGGTAACAAATGGTCGCTTTCAGAGGTGATCTATATTTACCTACTTTCAGGTTTCTCTACCACGAGGAAATTGAAATGGATCCCTCTGGGTCTGTGAAAGTGAGAGGCAGCCAGCCTAGGACCAGAGCGCTCCATCGTCTGAAAGGAGAGCGCGTAGAATGTTTTCACATTCATCTCCTGCTATGTGTTTAATTAAACCCGGAAAGCCTCATGTAGGAAAGCCATGCCACCTTTCGTGAGCGAGAGGAGGGTTGCCAATGTTAAACCATTCTGAGTCACAGAGATTTGATTGACTTCTATTCCAATATTCATAAAACACAGGCTATACAGGAAAACAAAATGCCATTTCACTTTCTCATCACAATCAACAATTCAGCGTGAGGGAGACGGACTGAAATTGGAAGGAAGGAATCAACTTAACAGTACAGAACCATCTCAAACTCCTAGCTCTCGAAATAAATCTTTTTTTTTCTTTTTTGCAGAAAGTAAACCCCAAAAGGGTATAACCTACCCATCAGCTCTTACATATTCATCACCCAAGAGCCCAGCTGCCAAAGCAGGCAAGTGCCCACATTGATCTAATCTAAAACTTCTGAATTGGTAAACAGCAGTGTTGTGTTTTAGGAGATGGTGTAGAAATTAACATCTTAACTGGACAAGCTCCACTGATTCTGGTGATATGTTAACAGATGCCAGGAACATGGGCATAGAAGTCAGTGGGATCAGAGGGCCGGGGCTGAACAGTGAAAGCTTTATTTTTTGTTTGTTTGTTTTCACAACCCCAGAATTGTCTCTATATTTGTGTCATTTTCATTCAGAACGACTGTGGCCTTGAATTTTATTGTGTTGTTACATTAGATGATGACATGACATTCTGTCTGAAAATGTTTCCTGGCAGCTACAAAGAGTCTGTATCTGCTTAGGTAGGAGGTACAGGGAAGCAAAGAGAATGATGTGGCTTATGTGATAACAGCAAGCTGCTAGTCCAGGTAAGCCAGGCCAAGAGCACTGCGTCGAGTGGTCGTGCCAACCCAGCTTCCACGTGAACCACAGAAGAGGGTACATGTCGGTGTCGCTCGGCCGCCGGCCAGCAGGGACAAACACACCAACACAGACAGCTTTCAGCAAGTTTATTATCGGGGGCAAGCAGCTTGTCCGGGGAGAGCAGGATGGAAAAGCTCTAACCTTGTCCGGGGAGAGCAGGATGGAAAAGCCCTCTAAACTTGTCCGGGGAAAGCAGGATGGAAAAGCCCTAACCTTGTCCGGCGAGAGCAGGATGGAAAAGCTCTCTCTAACCTTGTTTACAGCACTCTGTATATATACTCTAGGACACATCCTGTTATTGCGGTTTCTTGACCTAGATATCTCTCCAATGAGCGCAAAGGGCACAGGGCGGCAAGGTTGTTGCCAGGGCGCAGCCTGCGAGCAGGTTTCCTAAAGTACGCCTCCGCCATCCTGTTTTTGTGCCTGATCAATACATTGTATAAGGGCCCTCCACAGGTACAGGCAGACCTTGGGCCAAGAAAATACCTTCTTCTGGGTTTCTGTGTTAAATCAAGAACTATGGTATGCATTACTGTGTCTTGGGAGGTGCTGTGACTTCCCAGACAAAGGGAGGCTGCGAGTTGCTTTATAATGGGATTTCTTGCTGCTTCCAGAACCCTGACAGGCCAGCTGATTCAGTTCAGGTTCTGTTCACATACTTAAGGTGAACATGGTTGACGAATAGTGAATTACGAAGCTAGCGTTTCGCGAGCATTTGCTGTGTGCCAGGCATTGTGCCGGGAGCTTCACCTGACTGCCGCATTTAGCCACCCCAGACCGCCTTCCGTATGTACCGCTGCACTAATTATTTGTGGAAAGTGCAGCAAGAGAAGTTAAGTAACTTACCCTTTGTCAAACAGCTAGAAAGTCACAGCAAATCAAATCCAGTCTGGCTCCAGAAACCCCTCTCTAAATCATTATCTGAGATTTTTTTGTCCTAATACCAGTGGATATGAAAAGTCCAGATCTGAGGAGCTTTAGCATACAAATAAAGAATGTTTTACCCTTATTTGTCCTAAATGTCCCCTCACCTCCCAACTTAATGCCCCAACTAGATCAGTAATGAGTTTTTAATGAGTCCAGTGGTCTAGAACTGTTGGTTTAGTTGCAAGGATGCAGCTATTCCTTAGCCCACCTGCAAGCTGGCAGTGGGTGCTGGGGCCCATGGATCACTTCTGAGATATCACCTGTCATTCTTTGGTATGGGCACAGGGAAGAGGTATGGGTGGCAGAGGTCTCCTTACGTGGCCAGTGTCTTTGTTATTTCATTGAGCCCCGTGGCCTCTGCTCGTGGGATGAATTCTGAGCAAATGATGTGTGTGGACTTCTGGGGTGACGGGACAGTGTTCAACTTTATTTGGCTCTCTCTTCCTGGGCCAAAAATCTGTGCTCCCACCGCTTTCTCCAAATTAGGTAACCCCCCTTGGGCAGCCCCTTCACACAGAGTCTCGGGAGTGGCTGGGGTGGGAGGAGAGCTGGACGGAGTGAGGCTGCTGTCCTCTCTCCATTTCCCTTCACCTGTGGTCTGGGCTGCACCAGCTGCACCCCTCCCCTCTCAGAGATCCCGAGAGCACAAACAGTCCTTACGTTCAAGTGAAACTCCCAGCTTCAGGAACCACATGTCAAACACCCCTTAGATTTCACCCTGAGCGGAAGAGCACTTCTAGACTACCCACCAAACTCTCTGCAAGTTCCACTCCTGCAAGGTGGAGGTGAGTCTGTGGAAAGCCTGGGGGGAGAGGAGATGCCCATCTCCCCTTTTTCCAGGCTCTTGCAGGCTTGGTGACTGACTCTCTTGAAGCACCTTGACTTGGCTTAGAGAGGACACTACATGAAGGCCAGGAGGAATATCCTCCACCCTGAACACGGCTCTCCTTAAAGGTGACTCTGCCACCTCCCTTCTTCTGGCCTTTTCCTTCCACTCACTGCCTGGGGTGAGGAGCTGCTGTGGTTGTACAGATTCTACTGGAATGGCCTCACCTGAGGGAAGCTCGGTGGCACCTCTCGTCATTCAGAAAGGGGTACTTGGGCCCTTCTGGCTTCAGCTTTGCACCTGGACAACAGGAAGAGTCCCACACACGCTCCTGTGACTGTAGCTATTGGCAAAGTGCTCACTTTGTGCCAGACACCTGTACTCCAGTAACTCCAGGGCAGAGAGCCAGTGCCTTTCCCTGCTCCAGATGAGGAAGCTGAGCCTTAGAGAGGTTTGGTAACGTGTCCGTGGGCATAGTTCTAACCAGCCCATACAATACTCAAACTCTGTATCACCTAAAAGCAGGTAAAAGTGGGAGAAGAGTGGAGAGGAGCGACCCCACAGTCCAGTGATAACTTAGCAGCAGTTCTCACCATATAAAGGGCCACGGCATTAGAAAGGTTGAGAACCACTGACTTAGAGTCTAAAATCCATGTGGTTTCTGCATCTTATGCAGCAGAGATCATTTTCAGAAGTATCTACCCCAAGCACCCTCTAGCACCACCAAGCACTTGTTCCAGATGCCTCAGTCATGGACTTCCATGAGGATCACGGGTGGGCCAGGGCACTCTTCTTGCAATTTGCTACTACAGAAACTTATAAATCAGCAAGGGCCATAGTTACACCAGGCCTTGCTGGTATCACTTGTCCCCTCCCCCAGACTATCTCCACTTTTGATGACAGCATCGCTGGGCATTAACAACTCCTTATTTCTAGATTATATGTGGTTGTCAGAGTCTGAAATATTAAAAGTTAAGTCATTCATTCTTCATTCATTCATTCAATACCCATGTATTAAGCACCTTCCCTGTGCCACACTCCAAGCTAAACTATAAGCACTCCAACATAAAAGGGACACTTGGGGTCTCACCCAGTCTCAAGATAGAGGAACCTCTTTCTTTAAAGTCACAATTCCACCATCAAGTAATGCTCATGAATTCAAATAAATCCTGGCAAGAGCCCTAGAGGAGCATCCCCCTCATTGCTACTCTTCCTCAAATGATAAAGTTCCTTCAAAAATTGGGGGAAGCAAAAGAGATGACGGGCCAGCAGCTGCTCAGGTCTCAGCACGCCCCTCTAAGATGCTTCCCAGTCTATCTGAGAAGGTGAGTCGACAGGCAAATCAGGCTAGGATGGCCTCCAGAGCACAAAAACTTTTTCCATGGGAAATTACCCCTCAGAAATATCGATAGAAGACATCTTGATTAGCCCAATGCAGCCCACACTGAGGACAGACATTACCTGAGGTCGAATCTATTCCAGGGTAGCTGTTAGGCTGGCAGCTGCTATTTGGCTGCCATGAGCCACTCTAGGCAAATTAAAGCAGGTTAAGTGTTGGTGTGCAGGGGTCCACCAAGCAATGGGAAAATGGATCTTATTAGAAGCTGCTGAGCAAGAACATCAGGAAAATGTCCTCCTGCCTGCCGTGGCTGTCTGCTAAGTCCCTGGCCTTGGAAGAAAGTGAAGCCAAAGTTTACTATAATACTTTAGCTTCCCAGGAACCTCCTGCCCTCCTGCCTCCCCACAAAGGCCACTCCCTCACCCTGTCTTGAGAATAAAGGTTTTGACAAGATCTCAAGAGACCTTGGGCTTCCTTTTAATGGGAACCACCTTAAGGAATCTTAAAGCTGTTCAAACCCACCTCCCACTTTATTTGTGGAAAAAAGCATGGATTTGAAATCAAACCAACATGGGCCCAAATCCTGGCTCTGCTACCCATTGTGTGTGCGACCTTAAACACATTGCTTGACCTCTTAGAAAACCTGTTATTTATCTTAAAAATAGGAATACTTAGAAAGACTTCCTGAATCATCATTAATATTTGATATGAATGCTTCTATGAAAGAGGTCATTGCAATGTCTGGCACACAGTAGACGCTCAGTGAATATGAGATTCCCAGCCTCATATATAACCCTGAGTCACAACGTAATAGGTTAGTGGTGAAGAAAACCAATCACTTGACCTCTGAGTATTGCTGCTACTCTGGCTTCCCTCACTGACAGCCCTGTTCTTCAGCGGGGGGTGGGGGGGAGTAGAGATGAAGATAAATGTCAGCTACTACCTTTGTGGGACAACCGCTGGGCCCTTGAAGACAAGCTCTCCAATTATGACAATGGCCCTGCCAAGCAGGTGTGCCACCCCCACTATAGAGCAGAAGGATCCAGGCTCAGAGAGCTTCACAGGCAAGGCTGGTGAAGGTGCAGCACAGTCCAGCCCTGCCTTGGTGTGGTTCTCAATTCAGATGTCCAAGAGCCCACCCCAGGTGGAGTGAATCAGAAACTGTGTAAAAACACACAAACAAAAAAGAATTCTGTTAAAAAACACCTCCCACTGTGATTCCAATGATGAGCCTGGTGAGGGAGGTCCCAGATACCACCTGCTGCTCTGGAGAAGGCAGCTGTCTGGAGCTGCCCTTGACCACGTCCATCTGAAAGAATATGTTGACAGAGCCTAAGGGAAATTTTAAAATACTTTCCCATGAAAATATTTGAAAAAAATCAAACTTCCATGTGTGTGACATTTTACAAAGCAATTGTTTTGGGCAGCACCTGTAGCTCAAGGAGTAGGGTGCTGGCCGCATATACCAGAGGTGGCAGGTTCATACCCAGCCCTGGCCCTCCCACCCCCACCCCCCAAAAAAAAAAACTACAAAAAAAGAAAAAAAATTGTTTTACTGGTTTCATTCCAAATTGCTCAAAAAGAACCTGGTTCCATGAAGAATTCACTTTGGATCAAATCAAGGACATCTGTTCAGTAAGGAGCTAGGGGCTCTTGGAGTGGGAGGGGTAATTTTTCTCTATATCCCCCTTTTTTTTTTTTTTTTTTTTTTTTCTCTCTATATCCCCCTTTAAAGACAGTTCTAATCTATAAAGAAGAGCAGGCCAAAACAGCAGCCATGGCTATGCCAGTTGAATTTATGATATGCTTGAAAATATCTGCATTATAACCAAGAGACACAGAGGCTGCCATCGGGACATTTAACCTCCCTCTAGCAAATCAACACTAGCAAAGACAGACTAGGATCTTGGAATTAGCCAACGGTATGAGAAAAAGATCAGGGTGCCAGCCGTAAACTCAGTCGACTTGCCTACATCACCCACCCCAACCTTGGGAAGCATGCTCGTGCACACATTGCCAAGGGTCTCAGGCTCTGCCGGCCAAAGGCCAAGGCCAAGGATCAAATGAAGGCCCAGTCTGCTGCTTCATCTGCAGCTCCAGCTTCAGTTCCAGCTCAGGCTCCCAAAGGTGCCCAGGCCCCCACGAAGGCTCCAGAGTAGAGGCATCTGTCAGCCATGAGGACAAAAGGACTGGTGTGACCTCTAGGCTGCTGTCTATATGGGTCTGGGGTCCTCCTGTGCTATTTGTACAAATAAACCTGAGGCAGAAAAAAAAATGTGCACTATTTGCCAAGTATTAATAGTTTTACTTAGACGACATCATGGTTTATGAATAATTTATAAGTAAAACCTATTGTCAGCTTATTCATATGTTTCTCTTCGAATTATTAATTATATCCTGGTCCATAAAATACACAAGTGATTCTGTTAAATGGTTTTTCCCTAAATGCAGTAGATCCAAACCTGGGTCTGTGTGTCCCTAAAGAGGCATTAATGCCTGGTAGCGTGTACCAGAGGGTGAACAGTGGAGTACCCTGGAGAAATTAGAAACTTCCCTTCTACTCGTTATGAAACCTCGATCCTTTTAAAGTAATGGAAATGTCATAAATCAGGCAGATTCAGCTTTGGCCAAGGGTGACTTGAAGAACAGCTAAACCCCTGCGGCTGCTGCCAGCTCGTTAGTGGTTTGTCTGGCATGGTTTCCAGGCAGATTTAAAGGCAACCAACTGCTGGCAAGAAACAGGGCACATGAGAGGTCTGCTTCTTACCTTGATCACTAATGCCTGCAGGAGCAGATAGAGGCGGATTCCCCCACAACTCCAGGCCTGGAGTTTGCTGACCTGTTCTCTGTGGTCAGTGCTGTGATTCCCAAAGAAAGTGAAAGAGTCCGGGTGAGGAGGTGAATAGGTGCCAGGGCAGGGCAAACCCACCATGCTTTTGTCTGCATGGCTGGCCCAGGACTGTGGCTCTGATGTGATTTTTCCAGGATGTTGGACAATGTCAAAGAGGAAATGGAGGAAATTCTCACCAAGAGGGAACAAGAAGGAAACACCTTTTTTTTTTTTTTGAGACAGAGTCTCACTTTGTCTCCCACTGTAGAGTGCTGAAACGTCATAGCTCACAGCAACCTCAAACTCTTGGGCTCAAGCAATCCTCTTGCCTCAGCCTCCCGAGTAGCTGGAACTACAGGCACCTGCCACAAGACCCAGCTATTTTTACACATGGGGTCTCGCTCTGGCTCAGGCTGGTCTCAAACTCCTGAGCTCAGGCAATCCGCCTCAGCCGCCAGAGTGCTGGGATTACAGGCATGAGCCACCTCGCAGCAGAAGCACCTTCTTAGCTCAGAGGCTAGCCCTTTGGTCAGCTTCTCTGTGTGCCAAAAGTTTATGAATCCTAAGCAGAGTGATAAAATAGTCACATCCTAATCCTTGGAACCTGTAAATATTTCCTTATATGGCAAAAATTTAAAAATAAAAACAAACAAAAAAAATCCCCAAAACAACAACCAGTGGGTTGTTGCTAATGTGATTAGATTATGTGATTAGATTAAGGGTTCTGAGATGGGAAGGTTATTCTGGATTATCTGGGTGGGTCCTAAATACCGTCCTCTGTGCCTTTATAAAAGGTATCCAAAGGAAGACTATTTCACACTCATAGAGGAGGTCATGTGAGGATGGGACAGAAACAGATTCGAGGGTGCTGACCCTGAAGATGGAGGCAGCATAGGCTCGAGTCAAGGAAAGCAGCCGCCAGCACAGAACCTAAAGGGCAGGAAACAGATGCTGCTCTAAAGCCTACTGAGGAAGCTCAGTGCTGCAGTGGGCCCAGTGTTGCTGATTTCGGACTTCCAGCCTCTGGAACTACGAGGGAATACATTGCTATTGTTGCAAGCCACCTCGTTTGTGGTGACTTGTTACAGCAAACCCCAGGGATGGGAGCTGGCTCACCACCACTACTGCCCAGCGGGCAATGGCAAGAGTGGGTGCTTGTTCCACTGAGGAGCTGCTCACTTGGGGGCCACTGCGTGTCTCTCTCTGGCACAGACTCACAGTTCTCAAGACAGTCTCCGATGCCTGTGACTAGCCAGTCCCTTCCAGAGGTGTCCAACCTTTTGGCTTCTCTGGGCCACACTGGAAGAAGAGTTGTCTTGGGCCACACGTTAAAAATGCAAACACTAATGAAAGCTGATAAGCAAAAACAAACAAACAAACAAAAAAATGGTGTCTGCATACTTTTTGTGATATCCACCCCTGCAGAGAAACAACAAAGTCCTCACATAATCTACATCTGGCCCGTGGGCTGCAGGTCCACCACCCCTGCCAGAGATACTCACAGAGCACCAGCGCACTAACCACTGTAACATGCTTTACAGGGAGGCAGCTGCACAGGCGATTAAAATGGCAGAAGCAGCCCAGGTCAGCACTCGCGAACAGAGAGCACAGTCCAGGAGCAGAGTCTGTTAGTTCTGTTATACCATTTTACAGATGAGGAAACTGAGGTCCCAGAGGAGTTGGTTGCCTAGTCATGAACCAATCTACACTAGAACATGAAGAATGCATTCTCTGCCGGGGATGGTGGCTCACACCATCTGTAATCTGTGGGAGGCTGAGGCAGGAGGATTGCTTGAGCTCAGGAGTTTGAGACTTGCCTGAGCAAAAGTGAGACCCCTACTCATAAAAAAATGAAAAACCCAGCCAGGCGCCATTGCAATGGTCTGTAATCCCAGCGGCTTCTGGAGGTTGAGGCAGCGGGATGCCCACAGCCCGAGTCTGAGGTTACAGTGAGCTATGACATATTGCACTCTCCATAGATTATAGGGTGGGACTTGGTCTCAACAACAACAACAACAAAAAAGCAAGGAAATAAAAAGAAAAAAGAACACCTTCTCTAAAAATAAGTTGTAGAAAGCCCCAAAAGAACTTTCTATTCCAAGGCCAAATCTACTTGAAACAGGAAAAAAAAAAGTACAGGAACCATTAATTCAGAAATTAATCGTGTTCTTCCTTATCTCTGCCCCATGTGGCTATAGTTTTGAACTTTCATTTAATTATTTTATTGTTATTTAATCTTTGGTGTGTTTATTGGATTATTGCTCTGAGCCTGTACATTCCTTCAGGCAACAATGGTGGGCCCTTCATCTGGACTCTCCCTCCACAGTGTCTTACACGAGTCTTTGCTCATAGCTAGTGATCAATAAATATATATTTTATTTCTACTCCTGTAAGAGCTGAAAGGCTATTTGTGGGCATGGGTATAATTCCATTTTCTTACAGGTGAGACCACAAAAGCCTATCAGAGGCCCCCTGTTCCAGAGACCACCACACAGCCAGGCGCTGTGACAAAAGTTCTGGTTGTTACCACAGCTGAGGCTGCCCACACCACCTTGCCAAAGCCATCCCCATCTGCAGCTTCCACCACCAGCAGCCCCAGACCACAGCCCGTGGGCCACAGGAGCCGGGAGATAGGTCAGTAGGTGGACCCTGTGTTGCTGTTTGCTAAGAAAGCGGGAGATTGGGTTTTGGAGTAGCTGCTCAGTCTGAACCCCTGTATGTAGTGCCCTCTCCCACCTTTGGAGCTGGGTAAATGGGGAACCCCTGAGACCCAGGCTGGGGAATGTGATTGTGTCCCCCCAGATTCAAGGGAGCATACAGCATCAAAAACAGGTCTGCTGTTATCATACTTTCGAAGGTCGAATAATAAGTAAAACTTACCCATTGCAAAATCCTCATTTCATCAACAGCTCAGCTGAAGGGATAGTAGTTTTCTATGTAAATACTGTTGGGATTTTTGTTATTGTTGTTGTTAAAGTGATAAATGGCATATACCTGGTACTCTTCAAACCTTAAAAACAAACAAAACCCAAAAGCCCCTTTAGGAAAAGTCAGCTAAAATGTTGGTCCCTTTTCAAATTGCTTTTGTCTTACCACTTTTACCTATTTCTTAAATCATGTGTAAGGTTTTACAAAAGTCCCAGTTTATAGAATTCATCTTGGCACTACATCAAACAGAGCCTTAAGAGCTCATCTGGTAATCCAATGTCAAGTTTCTGCACCAGTTTACATAGATGCCCCTCTGGGCTAATCAGCACCTATCTCGCCTCTGAAGGTTGCAACTGGAGCACCACTCTTGCCCCAGCAATTCTCTCTATTTTCCAGCTGGTGCCACTTTTTCCTTCCAGGAGGAAGAACTCAGGATTTGTTTTTTTTTCAGCCTCACCTCTAGCCTCCTGTCACTACTGCCACCCCGCAGACCCCTCCCCCTCACACAGGGGAGCCCAGCTATCTGCTTGTCCATCTTTTTATCTAACAAATGTAAATCAGTACTTTCAATGTGCTAGATACTTTTCCAAACACCTAGCAAATATCAGTCTATTGACTCCTTCACAATAACCCTATAAAGTAGATTATTACTTCAATTTGAATATTTCATTGTATTAATGAGGGGACCAAGAATAAGATGGTGAGGAAACTGACACCTTCATACAGCAGGGAAGTAGCTAAGCTGGAATTCAAAGTCCAGCAGCCTGGCTCTCCTCTGACCCCCTTTGCAGGGGGCATTCCTGCCAAACAGCGACTCCACAAGGTTGGGTGGCAAGATTAGAGGGAGCTCGACTCAGTCAACTTCTGCCATCAATAATAAGTAACAGAATACACATAGTCCATTCATTCCCTGTGCCAGGCACACTGCGTGCATTATTTTATTTAATCTTCCCAATGACTCTCTGAAATAGGAATTATTATTATTCTATTTTATGGACAACTCATGGAAGAAGCTGTGTTATAAAGTCCCAAAATAAGAATACCATAAAAACAATTTTTGAGGTTCTGAAATGCATCAAACTCTCCGCCACCAACCTATGCCTATTTAACTCAGATTGATACTAACAGAGGTCCATAATACCTGATAGCCAAAGAGAAATCGTTAGCAAGATCGCCGGGTGGTGAGAGTTAACAAGGGTCTCATAGCCAGATTTATTTTTCAATCTCAGTCTCTTGGCTTTATATTCCTTGATTCTTTCAAAGATTTTTTGAAAAGAATCAAGCAAAAGTTGTTTGCTCCCGTTGTCTCCTTGGAGAACATCAGTTCTTACATAACAGGAATAATTAAACATGTGGCATATTTATTTGGCTGCACTGGGAGCTTGGAAATCCTCTTGCAAGTTGGGCTCTGCTGGTGGAAAACTGCAAGAAACTTGAAGCAGTGGTTCCCAACTTGGCAAAGCTTCATGATTCCTGGCTTGGGGACAGGGAGTTTGGACAACAGCCTCCCAGCCTGTCAGTGTTCCTTCTTCATCTGTGTCCAGCACCCACTCCCATGCTGACCCACAGACCACTGGACAAATCCTCAGAGCAAGTGCTCTGTGCAGAATGCACCAGAATTGCCAAATTGGGGAGAAAGGACAGACTTTTTAAAAATTGTATTAGCTACTCAAAGGATTTTCTGTAAGCATAAAAAGACATGCAATTTGATGTTTAAATCTATGTCTTTTTTAAGTGACAGTTTTATTGAGATACTTTTCACATACCATGCTATTCACCTATTTAAAGTATAAAATTTAATAGGTTTTAGTATATTTATAGGGTTGTATGGCAATCACCACAATCAATTCTAGAACATTTAATCAACCCCTAAACCCCAATACTGATGAACAGTCACTCATCATTTCCCCTAACATCCCACCTCCCCAGCCCTAGATAACCAACCACCAGTCTACTTTCATGAATGCCAATCTTAATGTATGGCTATAGATATTTGCTGTGATATTTTAGCCCAACTATAATATTAATAATTAATAATATTAATGATTAATAATATTTAGTAATTAGATAACTTCTCTTTATTTCTTCAAATGAACTAAAAATAACAGAGCAACTCTCCTTCTACCGCTGATAATCAACAAGTTGAGTTGCTGTTACTGCATTTTTTAAGGATGGTATTTTTTCTCTTACACTCATGACTTTAGGCAAAAGATTCTAGCAACGGTTGTGGACAGAGTGTTCAAGCAAAACCTAATTCATTTATTCATGCAACAAATACTTATTGAATGCATCTTGTGTGGCCAGACAGGAGCTTCCTCAAACATGTGAGAGTCATTTTTGGTGTACAATGATGTAAAGAGCTGCCTCTCCAACAGGACATAGGACCTAGGAGAGAGTTCAGTGGAGAGTAGAAACTAGGTAGCGGGAAGAGACAGGGGCTCCCCCAGCCAAGGCAGAGCAGCCGAGGCAGGTGGAAGGACACCAAGGAACATGGGGACCCCCACACCCGTATCTGACCCATGAAAGTGTAAACCAAAACACAGCAATTCAAGTCTAGGGGAAAGGGAGACGAGACTTCTCATGCAGGCGGGAGTGAGGCTGTTCTTCCTGGGAGAAGCCAGATCTATCTAAAGATAGGCTTAGGAAAGGGTTCTAGAAAAGATGGAAAAATCTCTCCAGGCCCAACCATGGGGTCAGCTGAACACACCACAGGCTCTGGGGAAGGAGTGGCTGCACCTTCATTGGTCTTCCTAGTTGGGTTCATGTCAAGTGAGGTGGTTGCCTCAGCTGATGGAGATTAAATGCGTCCACACCCAGGCTAGACCTGGGAGGGAAGAAGAACGCCACCCAGTGGCTAGGCATGGCAATGACTGAGAGGTTCACCTGTCCGCTCCAGTTCCACCCTGACCTAGGGCAACAGCTAAGAGGGAGGAAGCATGAAACTGGAGGCTGCAAAAAAGACCCATTCCTTCCTCATGCAATTTCGCTCCTCGCCAACATTTATCTCACCTGTGAAAGTTTGTCTTCCTGGGGGGTGGAGACAGGATGGCTGACTGAAACCAGCTTTCCACAGAGGCTCTCGTCCAGAAGGAAAGTTAAAGGACAGAAATTTAGCAAGTAACCTGGTGGATTAGAGCTGCACCAAAAGAGAAGGTTGAAGAACATACACCAACCCTGCTGAGGTGAGCTGTGACCACAAGGATACAAACAAAAGGTACAAAATCCATCACCAAGCTACGGGACTCCACTCCCCCATGAGAATGGCTTGGAGTGCCCCACAAACAAACGAGCAGAGTTCAAAGGTCCTCCCACTACACTCCACAGGAGAGACCCTCTAAAAACTGGACCTACCTCTCCTACTAAGGTGCCATGGCATTCTTCTGCCAGGCATAAAACTGTACATATTCTCTACCTGCAATTCTGAGCTCCCAGCACTCCCCTCCACTCTCAGTCTGAGGTCTGGAGGCCTGTCCCCCAGGAGTCCAGATTCTTGGGTGATTTCTCAAGGGGTATGGACAGGGCCTAGACTGCAGCTGGTCAGTGCGGATTCTGTGGCACGGGAGTGAGGAGAGGATGGTCAGCTGAGAGGGAACCACTCAGTAACAACAGGAATCTTGCATACTCATACAAAAACATGGAAGTTAAATAACCTTATGCTGAATGTTAGCTGGGTCAGAGATGAGATTAAGAAAAAAACTGCCAAATTTTTGGAACAAAACGACAATGAAGACAAAAATTATCAGAACCTCTGGGATACCACAAAGGCAGTCCTAAGAGGGAAATTTATAGCACTGCAAGCCTTCCTCAAGAGAACGGAAAGAGAGGAAGTTAACAACTTAATGGGACATCTCAAGCAACTGGAAAAGCAAGAACATTCCAACCCCAAACCAAGTAGAAGAAAAGAAATAACCAAAATTAGAGCAGAATTAAATGAAATTAAAAATAAAAGAATTATACAACAAATCAAAAAGTTGGTTTTTTGAAAAGGTCAATAAAATAGATAAACCTTTGGCCAACCTAACCAGGAAAAAAAGAGTAAAATCTCTAATTTCATCAATCAGAAACTACAAAGACAAAGTAACAACAGACTCCTCAGAAATTCAAAAAATCCTTAATGAATGTTACAAGAAACTTTACTCTCAGAAATACGAAAATCTGAAGGAAACTGACCAATACATCACCTTCCAAGAGTTAGCCAAAATCAAGTGGAAATGTTGAACAAGCCCATAACAAGTTCTGAAATAGCATCAACCATACAAAATCTCCCTAAAAAGAAAAGCTCAGGACCAGATGGCTTCACGTCAGAATTCTACCAAACCTTTAAAGAGGAATTAGTACCTATACTACTCAACCTGTTCCAAAATGTAGAAAAAGAAGGAAGACTATGCAACACATTCTATGAAGCAAACATCACCCTGATCCCCAAACCAGGAAAAGACCCAACAAGAAAAGAAAATTATAGGCCAATATCACTAATGAATATAGATGCAAAAATATTCAACTAGATCCTAACAAACAGAATCCAGCAACACATCAAACAAATTATACATCATGACAAGTTGGTTTTATCCCAGGGTGTCAAGGCTGGTTCAATATCCGTAAATCTGTGAGTATAATTCAGGATATAAACAAAGGGGAAAGGGAGGGGAGGGAGGGGGATTAATGGGATTACACCTGCAGTGCATCTTACAAGGGTATATGTGAATCCTAGTAAATGTGGAATGTAAAGGTCTTAGCAAAATAACTAAGAAAATGCTACAAAAGTTATGTTAACTAATGTGATGAAAATGTGTCAAACGATCTATGAACCAAGTGTATGGTGCCCCACGATCATACTAATGTACACAGCTATGGTTTAATAAAAATAAATAAATATAAAAAAAATAAAATAAAATAAAAAAAGAAATCTAAAAATAGACCTGCCATTCACTCCTATAATTCCTCTACTAGGTATATACCCAGAAGACCCAAAATCACATTATAACAAAGATATTTGTACCAGAATGTTTATTGCAGCCCAATAAACTAAGTCACGGAAAAAGCCCAAGTTCCCATTGATCCACGAATGGATTAATAAATTGTGGTATATGTACACCATGGAATATTATGCAGCCTTAAAGAAAGATGGAGACTTTACCTCTTTCATGTTTACATGGATGGAGCTGGAACATATTCTTCTTAGTAAAGTATCTCAAGAATGGAAGAAAAAGTATCCAATGTACTTAGCCCTACTATGAAACTAATGTATGGCTTTCATATGAAAGCTATAACCCAGTTACAACCTAAGAATATGGGAAAGGGGGAGAGGGAGGGGAGGGAGGGGGGAGGATGGGTGAAGGGAGGGTGATTGGTGGGATTACACCTGCAGTGCATCTTACAAGGGTACATGTGAAGCTTGGTAAACATAGAATATAAATGTCTTAACACAGTAACTAAGAAAATGCCAGGAAGGCTATGTTAACCAGTGTGATGAAAATGTGTCAAACGGTCTATAAAACAAGTGTAGGGTGCCCCATGATCACATTAATGTACACAGCTATGATTTAATAAAAAATAAAAATAAAAATATATTTTTAAAAAAAACACACCAAAAAAAGGTCACATTTGTAATCTTAGTACTCTGGGAGGCAAAGGCAGGTGGATCGCCCAAGCCCAGGATTTTGAGACCAGCTTGAGCAACAGGAAGACCCCATCTCTACTAAAAAAGGCGCCCATAGTCCCAGCTACATGGGAGGCTGAGAAAAGAAGATCACTTGAGACCAAGGGTTTGAGGTTGCTGTAAGCTATGACACCATGGCACTCTACCCAGGGTGACAGACACTCTCTCTCTCAAAAAAAAAAGAAAAGAAAAAAGAGAGAGAACAGAGACAAGTTAATTGTCCATATTTAGAAGAGCACATCAAGAAGTTACTAGCAGGTATAAGAATATTGATAAACATGTACACGTACTGACGAGATTGGCCTGTGGCGGGTTGTTCAGTCAAAGAAGCAGGTTACAAAACAGCAAAGGCACAGACCTCTTTTCGGTAATTGTGTATTGCACTTGACAAGTGTGTAGAAAATTTCTGAAACCATCTACTAGTAATGGCTGGATACAGGAAAATTACTGATTGCTTGCTATTCTTGGGATATAATTTTTTACAGTAAGCCTGTGTTAGCCTTATAACTAGAAAATAAAGATACTTCATGTTTGTGTCAAATAATTGGAATGAAAACAAAAGGAGTCAAAATCTGCAGATTGATCCAGTTCCAAAAGAAACCAGTACTCTTCCATGCTATCATGCCTCGTCCCCTCCGTGACGCTTGTTTTATTCCCTCAGCTGGTTTTTACATCTCCCTCTGTCCCCACCACCGCAAAATGCTTTGCATTACTCCCCATCTCCCTTGCCCTCTTTAAAACCTTGCTTCAGAGAAATTGCCCAATAAATAATGAATGCTGAAGTGCATTTGGTTCTCTCTTAGAGTAATTAAAGATAACCCACTGTGTACCTCTAAAAATGACTGAAAGCGAATGCTATTTGCTTTGATACCGTGTTAATGCAGTTTAAGCAAACTGTTAAATGTTAACTGACATTTCTATTGAAAGATTACTTTAACCTCCCCGAGTAGCACCTTTGAGGGGAATTATTGTAAGAATAATGGAGTGTGAAGAAATATGTAAAAGATCCTTGGATTATTGTAAAATACAAGGGTTATTCTTATCTGGAATGTTTAGTCACAGTTTAAAGTTAAATCCATTTTACTTTTCTATTTCAATGCTTCCTCCAGGGCAGGTTCAGACCAAGCAAGGACAAAGCTTTACCTTGGTTCCAACCTTGGCAATATCTTGCGAGGTTGGATCATGGAAAGAATGAGAACAGTTAGATTAAAATTCATGCTCTGACCAATTGAATGTTCTTACAGATCTGTGGTCCACCACCACCTACACAAGCAGCCAGAACAGGCCGGGGGCCAATCCAGGTGAGACTTGAACTCTTTTTCTAGCTACTGATGAAAGTTAAGCTTGTTTACATGGTTTCACCTTTCCAAATCCTTGCCATTTGATTTAGATTTGGATGGAGATCATTAAACCAGTTGGGCCAGCAAAAGATACTGCTCAGGGTCCAACTTGTAAGGAAACTTGTAGGGAGAGTGAGGAAGTCATTAAGTGAGCAAAGTCTTTATCTTTTCTCCTTTCCCTTAAAGAGACTTTTATGGACATTGTAATAGAAATTCCTGAGGATTCTGTAACCAGGCTTTTATAAACCTGAAAAGGGATACCCTCTGGGGTTTATTCTTGAGCAACTAGGGTGAAAGAGTGAGGGAAATTTTTATCATCTCCCAGAAAAGGGCTTTGCTTTCTTTGTTTTTGTTTTGTTTTGTTTCGTTTTGCTTGCTTGAATACTTCCATAATTCAGGGGCTAGAAATACAGTTTCCAAGATTCCTGGGGAATTCTGACTCCCCCAGGCTTTCTTCACTTTTGTGTGCCCCTTAACAATTTAGCCCAAGAACTAAGAATCCAGCAAATTCTTCTACGATGCTGTTGAGGCCTGCAGAGGTGAGAAAGGAAAATTGAGCAGGGTTAGATGTTTTCTACAACCTCTGCTCAGGGCCAGGTCCATGAGCTGATAGACTTGGTGAAAGTTTACCCTTTCTTTTGAAGCTTTGAGCACTAGGATCAGAGATCAGGACCCACAGTGGGAAGTGCTCAGGTCTTCCTCCTGCTGACCTGGGGGATATTCCTCTACCCTCCACAAGTTCTTAAGAACTGCAGGTTCTGTTTTGGTTTGATACCACATTGGAGCAGAGGCTCCACAGGAGGCAGTGGTCAGGACTAGCAGCTTCCATGAGCTTCACAATTGCACCTTTGCCTGCATACGTGCTGTTATTCTGGACGAAAGGGCTTAACAGCAGGTAGAACAAGGACTCCAAGGCCATCTCAGGCCTCAGTCAGCCCCTGGGACTGTTCAAGAGGCCAAGCCACAGGGTACTGTTTCCACCTGCCCCTTGACCAGGATTTCTGCCTCCTTTATAATCCCCAAAAGTCGAGCCAACCACAGAGAGTTCAGCAGATTTCCAAGGAAAATCTGAGCTAGGGTTACTTTCAACAGGGGCAAAATAAGGTCAAGAAGCAGTGTGTGTAAATCAGCTGACTTTGTGTGACCCTCAGGTATCCCGAGGCACGATGCTTCTGGAGCTGCCTTCCAGAAACCTGTTGGAGCAGATGTCAGCCTAGGTAAGCTGCCGGCTGCCTACAGCCCTTGATGCCTGGGAATCTGCCCTGCGGCATCTGCAGATAGACAGACCTCACACACTCTGTATTTGGCCTTGGCAGCTAAACACCAGGTCACCAGAGTTTGGAGGAATGCCAAATTATTTTAACCTCCAGAAAATGTCTCTTTGATCTGTTCTCAGTGTGTTCAAGAAAAAAGTCTCTGTCAACCGAGACCCCCAGGGGCTGTCATGACTTTATGTGCCCTTGAGAGGTTCTGTACCTAAGCAGCCTACCCAGACCCTGGCCTATCCCTGGACCAGCCTCTGGGCTAAAATGCAAACAGCCAGACATACGATATGAACCACACAGGGCATGGCAGGTGAATAGAAGGAGACACTTTATTACCATTTTTTTTCTCCAATTTGTGTACTACCTGATGACATTGGGTGTGTTTCAAGGTTGTGTGTGCTAGAAACATTTGGCCTCGTTCCCTTTTCTCTAACCTCACCAGCCTCCAGTACTACAGCCGGGGGGGCTCTGCTCTTCTCCATGCTCCTTTGTGCTCCTGCACAGGCGTCCATAGTTCCCTTTTTGCCCTCATGTCCTACCCATTCTTCGGCTCTTTATTATCCCTGCAACTTTGCTCTGAGAGCCTCAGACCCTCCTAGGAGCCCACTGCACGTCCTGGCCTTGGTGGACTCTCCTAGCCTGCGGATACTCAGACCTAGAGTACTTATAAAGCCCTGTCACAGCTCCTGTTGGGGGCGACACTGTTCACACACCCTGAGTAAAGGGAGGTAAGAGACCATCTGGGGTTCTCAGATACCTTCCCCAGGAATAGAGTCACATATCTCAGGCAAGTCACCCAGCTGCTTCAGCTATAAAATCATCAGCTCATAGAATCGGAAAGAATTGTGTAAGTACATCTTGTCTAATTTCTCACCTAGAAATGATTCCCTTATGGTGTGCCAGACAGAGGCTTTTACCCTATGTCAGAAAATTTCACAGTGGTAGGGAATTTCCCAGCTGCTTCATTTGGTGGGTGGCAGCGTTAGATATAACCTCCCAGAACTTCAGCTCATCATGGTTCTCAAAGGGGGGTCTGAGGACCTTGCTTCCATGGATTCTTCAATATTCTCCCTTCTCTGACTGTGTCTGCAGAAGGACAGATTTTCTCCACTTACTTAACAAAAATGATATATCACAACCACTTGCAGGGGCTGGCATCAGATTCCAGCTGTCTTGTATTGTGATGTAGAAGAAATCTGCCATTCCTGTTACTGTACATTTTGTTTTAGAAGTTATGTTTTTTAATTTAACAGTAGCATTTATATTAAAATATAACAGTTCTATTATTTTTTAATGAATTAATGGTAAGCAAATTTCCAGGTAATACTCTGTTTCACATGAGAGAATGCATAGTTGAATTTCGAAATGATGACAATCAATTGCTGTAACCCACACAAACAAAAGCTCTTTGGGGTCTTCAACAATTTTTAAGAGCAGGAGGAGGCTGAGACTCTGTGAATCTCTTAAATTTGAGGTTCTTTCAAGTCTATGAAGCTAGGCTTCATGTTTTCCTAGATGGCTCAGCTTTTCCAGGGTAAATATCTCCAGGCTCAGAGTAGATCCTTCCACGGCAGGCCAGTACCCCGTCCAGCTGCTCTACAGACTATTGCCGATTCCTAGAACAGGACCCCAAGCAGAGCACAACACTTGCCTCTCTTGTCTTAAATAGTCTGACTCCACTAAAACATCCCCAGTTCCACTGGGGGGAAGCCTTGTCTCGCCTTGGGCTTATCAGCTGCTGAATTTGCAATAACGGAAATCCCAGGGTTTTCTCTCTTGTACTTCTGTAGAAGCAGGGCACCCCAATCCTGTCCACGTGCAATTGAGGTTTTGATCCCAAGTTGCAATATTACACATATCTCCATTAAATTCTCCCTGGATTTAGTCTGTTGCAGTTTTTCTGACTCTTAATTCTGTCCTTTTACATGTTAACTCTCTTTCTGATCTTTCTGTCATCTATAAAATTGATAAACGTGCCACCTGTCCTCATTCTTGTCACTGATAAAAATACGTTGCATGAGACCACAGAATACTGTAATCGCCATTAAACACCTCTTTTGTGGTTAGCCCAGCATATTTTGGATCTAAGGATGTTGGGCTCAACTTTTCATCCCCACCAGGTTTATGACCCATGAATAATGCCTTCTGCCCACAGATATAACCTCACACCTCCCGCCCCAATGTAAGCCATCACTCTTACTGCAGGGGAACTGTTATTTAATTTTAACAAACATCTATTGAGTATACTACATGTCAGATACTGTGCTATGTCTTAGAACTACAAAGTTGAATCAAATACAGTAGAATCTCCATAGCTACCCACCTCCCTACATTGGCCATCTCCTTACACTGACCAAATTTTCATAGACCAGACATGCACTACATATATGTGTCAGTACAATAGGCCTATATCCTTATGTTGACCACCTCTGAAAGATGACCAGTTGGTTACAGTCCCTTGGGTGGTCAACTTGCAGAAGTTCTACTGTGTTTCCAAACGCTAGAATTCTGCTACTGGAGCTTTTGCCTTCATAGGCCCACATTCTCCCCCTGCAGAGCCATCAGCAGTGCCACCACCTTGTACACATGGGGCGGGGGCCAACAGCCTGACCTCCTCCCCTCCTCCCAGGGCGCTTTGAGTCACAAGCAGTTTCTACTTATTTCTAGGGAAGGTGGGGATGGCAGGCTCCTGAGACTTTAGGTTAAAACTCAGAGACTTTTCCTTAGAGCTAACCCTCTTGGTTGGCGTCATGGTGTCATGAGTTCTTTCTGAGTCAAGTAAGCTTCATTGGCCTGGAAATCTCACCAGGGTGTTAATGTTGCTTCCATGACAAAGGCTGTCAGGTTCCAAACTAATACCCAACACCACGCCTTGAAAGGAAACCCATTTGTAAACCTGGGATTGCTTCACCTGCGTGTTGGCTCATGCCACTCCCTGCTCTGCCACTCCCTGTGCACTAGTTTTCCCGCCTGTAAAATGGAGTCAATGTTTTGCCTGACTCATAGGGTTATTGTGACGATCCATATAAACTGCTTACTGAGCAAGCTCTTAAGAAATGTTGACGGATTCTATTCTATATTTTTACTATAGAAATCTTTTTTTTTTTGAGACAGAGTCTCGCTTTGTTGCCCTCAGTAGAGTGCTGTAACATCACAGCTCACAGCAACCTCCAGCTCTTGGGCTTAGGCGATTCTCTTGCCTCAGCCTCCCGAGTAACTGGGATTACAGGTGCCCACTACAACACCCAGTTATACTATAGAAATCGTTCAAAGCCAATAATTCTGTTAAACCTGACTGCATCTGCGAGATAGCCAAGCAAGGATCATCACAAAAATAATAATTCCCTGTTTTTTAAAGCGCATCTTATACTTTTCAGAGTGATTTTATACACATTTACCTCCTCTGAGTCCCCTCCATGTGAGGCAGGGCAGGAAAAGTCTTTATGACCTCAGATCTACACCAGGAAAAAACTGTACGTGAACTGCAGAGAAGGAAGGTGAGCTCTCCTCAAGTCCCCAGCTGGTCCGTGGTAGACCCAGGATGGGTCTTCTGACTTCTTTTTTCCCCAAATACCATCTTGTTCCTCCTTGACACCAGAATACAAATGTTCTTACAAATTTACTTCTCATTACTACCAAGTCCAAAAAATACCAAGTCTCAGCTGTCCAAATATTTTTCAGCCCTCAGCTTTTGGATCAATGTAATTTGGGTCAAACAAAATGAAAGTACCATTAATAGACGGTCAGGTTTCCAGAAACTTGGAGACCTCTGATGTTGGGAGGGGGGGCTGTTTTAATCTTCATGACATTCAAGGGTGCTTGGGCAAAAAAGAAAAAAGAAAAGAAAAGGAAGCAACCTTGGGCAAAAATTGAGAAAACCACCAGCATATTTTTTAAGAAAAAGAACAAAATATGTGTTTTCACCAATAGATGGCGATAGAGTAATAAGACTAAAGAAGGAGAATGTTTAAACATAAATCCTAAATACATGTATTTTAAATGTGGAGACCATCTCACCCAATCTGTTTATGTTATTTACAATGAAATTAAGGTTCACAGAGAGTATGTGACTTGCTCAAGGTCACACACCTTGTTAATGGCTGAGCTAGATTAAATGCAGTCCTCACCATTAAACCATAATGTGCAAGAGCACAGATTGCCTTTCAAAACTGCCTGCATCATTATCACATAAAGAAAAAGATCACCTTTTTTGAGTGTGTTAATAATTTCAGTTGGCAGCCTTGCTGAAATTATTAGCAAAGCTGATAGCCTTTAAGAAATAAAACAGCTGATCATACTCTCAGCCTTCTGAGCTGGGCAGGAGCGTGAGAGGGAAAGAGAGATAGCCATTTCTGTGTCCTCCTAACATGTTCCTGCTGCCTCGGCACCCCTCCCCGCCAGGATTTCCCCAATAGGGATTATTGGGTAGGACTCTCCCCCACTACTGCCCTTTCACTTTAGCAGCACTGGTTTGCAAGGAAGGGTATTAAATATCTTATTTCACTTAGAATCCAGGTGGGACTTCACTTTATTCTGCTTGAGGAACTCAGTGAGAACTGGAACCTCAGGAAATAAGTGAATTGCCTGAGAATGGGGTCGCATTAATTCCAAGAAAGAGAATTCAGAGAAACAAGTGGGACAGATGTACCTCGGATAATACAGGCACATATTGAGGTGCTAAATTAGTGTGGATGGGCAGGTGAGTGGGTGCAGGGAGACAGAATTAGGGCAAAAGATTTCAAATGGATACAAGGAAACTTTTTTCACAGTCTCAATAGTCCAAGAAGGAATACACTACTTTGTCTGAATACACAATGAACTGTCTGTATCTGGAGGTGCTTCAGCACCAGCCAACCATCACTTGGCAGTGATGCTCTAAAGCAGGTTGGAGAGGGGATTTGGATTGGATGCACTTTTAGGTCCTTTTCTGTCCTAAGATTCCTATTATTCTATGATTCTTGGTGCATAGTGAAAGAAACCTGCAAAGGTGTTTGACTGTAAAGCCTTTGATGTTGATGTAAAGCTTTTGACTTTAAGAGCTTTAGATGGAAAAATCATTACAGACTGTAGGTTGCTTCATCCAGAATTCTGGTCCTGTGCTCCTTTATTGAACTCTCTGCCACAGCTGGGAAACCTTATCATCCTGGCAATTCACTAGAGACCTTCTGCAGATTTGGTTTAAGTTAACAAGTTTGTTTCTTTTTAATTTTGAAAATCAGGAGAAGTGGACTTCTGGAAAGCTGGATTGGTCCTTTTAGATGCAGGTAATTATACAGCCCAACTTCTCTGCCATGACGAGATCCAGACGCACTGGCTTAGGGGAGTCTAATAATCCAGACGGAGGCAGTGACCGTGCGCAGCAGGAGCGGCCTTCCTGAGGGCTACCGGCCTCCCACCAGGGTCCTGCGAAGGGCGCAGTGAAACCTCCCTAGGGAAGCCTGAGGCCTGGGGCCACACTGGAAAACTGGAAGGGAGAAAGGAAACTTGAAGACAAAACGCCAGAAGGGAGTTAGGACCCCACCCACCAAGTGGGTTCTTCCTGGCCCCAGCCTCTTGCCTTCCCCTCTTTCCCCTTCCTTCTTTGCGAAATGGTGTTCAGTTATTGCTTCAATGAATGGGTGTTGTTTGCTGCATTAAATGTTTGAAAAATCCACCAAACGAGACCTCCAGCTCGTGGTACGAGGGAAGGTCTTACTGCTAAGGGAGACGGAGGTGAAGGAGAGAGAGGACTCCGGACTCGCCTAGGACTTGAATTTCTCCCCAGCCCTTCAACACTGAATCCCGGGGCGTTTCCCGGAGAGGCTCCTGGCTGGGAAATGCTGTTAGACGCCCAAAGTGAGTTTCTTAAATGATGTGGGGAAGTGGGACGAGCTAGCTGGCCTTTAATGGGAAAATGAAATCGCGTGCTCTGCAAACTTTTGGAAAAAATACCAAGCCTGGAAAAAGCACACCGGTGCCAAGAACGAGCAAAGACCCAGGACCTTCCTCTCTGCGGAGCTTCCGGAGTCCTGAAAGTTGGGACTCACTTCCGGTGCTGCAAGTTTGCTCCCATTGGTCTTACCAAGCCCCAGAGGGTTCTCATTGATTGTCTTTATTTTCTTCCGTGGTATACTTATGAACTTGGCTTCCATGTAAATAGCTCTAAGGACACCTTCCTCTCTCCAAGGCTGAAATTTAACTCTTGCACAGCCTCTAGGAGCATGAAACCTTTTGGCATCTTTCTCTCTCCTCTCAAACAGCTGGGGAAGAGGAGTTGCATTGGAGGCCTCATCTGAGTTTCTTTTAAACTCTTCTCCGCCTCATTAGATTGTCCTTCTCGGGTCTTACACATCTTTGTTCGTTGACTCAATCGCCAAATGCTGACTGATGACCAACATGTCGTGGGCACAGTGAAGATTCACATGACCAAGATTCGTCCCCTGACCTCGAGTTGCAGTATTTTATGGAAGCATAATTTACACTGGCAAAGTGCTTACTGCTTTCCCATAAGAAAACTAAGGGTGAAATAGAACAAATTAACAGGAGCAGAACTCAAGTCTCCTGATTTCAGATCCTCCTGAGCACCCAGCAGAGTGCCGTGTCTTTGGTAGGCTGCTAGTAAATATTAACTTATTCTTATTTTTCTCAGGATGGGGGTGATATAACAAAGAGCGCAGTTATCTGTAAGCCAAGCCTGCAGCTGGGTGTGAATATCCATCATGTCCCCTTCCCTGGGGTAAGGCCAGACGCTTCCAGTGCTTGTAAGTCACCAAAAGTTTTGCTGCTCTTTCCAGGATTTGTTCCAAAAGAAGAATTAAGCACACAGTCTTTGGAGCCAGTATCCCTGGGAGATCCAAGTAAGTTAATTGACAACTAGAAACCCAGGTGGCTTTGACATCTGATCTGCTCACTCTCTCCTCTCTGCCCACTCACGCCCACCCAAGCCCGCCTTGCTCCTACCCTGGATCTATTTATCTCTTCTCTTCTGTCACTTTGTTCTAAGGGGTAAAGGAAGCTTTTGAAGGATTTAAACTGTCTGTGTGTGAGGGGGAGAGGATCAGATTTTTCAGACATCACTATGGCAACAGGATGAAGCATGGCAGAGAATAGAGAGACAAGGACGGGATGAAAGGAGGGAGGTGCAGGTCAGCAGAGGCAATGGTCCAGGGGAGATGACGGTAGCTAGAGCTTAGGGTTGGAAGTGGAAATAGAGAGAAATAGGCGGATTCAAGAAATACAGAGAGGGAGGAATCCACAGGGCTGGTGTTGGAGTGTGAGATAGGAAGCAATGAAATGTGATTCGAGCAACTGGGCAAATTGTCCTACAGTGAGGGACACTGGGGATGGGCAAGTGAGCAGCAGGGAGATTGTTTGTGTCTGTCAGTCTGTCATCTTCCCTGAGACATTTGATCTGGTAGAGATCTGTTCAGAAGAAACAGCTCTGTCAGAAATCTAGAGTTAGAAGACAATGAGCTATGGTTCAAAACTGAGGCATGAGAACAGAACATGTGACCTAGGGAGAAAGGATAGACTTGGTGGGGAAAGGAAGAGGGTTGAAACCTGAGGAACCACACTAGGTGAAGGAGATGCCACCTGAGGATCACAAAAAGGAGGATCCAGGGAAAAAGAGGAAAACCAGAAAGGGGTGGTAGCCTGGAAGGCACAGAAAGAAGCCCCTTGCAAATTCCTCTAGAAAGTTGCTGTGGGTCTACAGCCGCCCATGGGCAGTGAGGCTCAATGTTGCTGCATGTGAAAATCACATGATGACACTTTTCAAATTAAAGATGCTCACTACCTGTCTCATACCTACAGTATCAGACTCTCCCCAGACCTTGCTACTCTAAGTGTGGTCTGGGAAATGCAGAGTCTCAGGCTCCAGCCCAGACCTACTGATTCTACAAGTGATTCGTATGTGCAAGAGCCCTTGAGATGCACTGTCCAGATTTGGACATTAGCAGCTCTGTCAGGCACATGACTTGGATGTGTATCCTGGCTTCAGAAATGCTGACCTGACATATTAGACAACACAAAGTACTAATCCATAAAATTGTGCCATGTTGAGGAAAAGCAAAGCAATTAAGAAAATCGGTAGATTGATTCCCCCAGATGCTGCGTCTTACCTGTCCTTCCCCACTCTCCAACCTCCCCTCTTTTGCGACCATAATAATTCACTCCTACTAAACATTTCCACCCATTAGTACTAATGTTGTCATCTTCAGATCAGAGTATTTTCATCTCAGTATGAGAAAGCCACAGGTCTCAGTCAGCACATGCCCTGCACTGGAACTATTGTCATTTAAGACTTTCAGAGAAAAGGGGAGCAAAGGTAACCTTGATATCAGCTATCAGACTGGTGAGTAAAGAAAAGTAAGCAAATACAGAAACACCCCACCTGCTTAAAACCTAGCTCTGAAATGAATGTATCAATCCTGAACACAGTTCAGGATATAAGAAATGAGGAAGAAAACCTGTCTGCAAAGAACCAGAATAGATGCTACAAAGTCTATGTACTTCATTCACTTAACAACAACAATAACAACAACAACAAAATCCCCTTTGGCCCTTACTCTAATTAACAGTTATTCCAAAAAAAGAAAAAAAAAATTTTTTTTAATTTTAAAAGGTATGTTGAACTTATCTGCTGATGTCTGGAAGAAACCCCCACCCCCACCCCAGGAGCACTTCCCAAACTTCGCTCTGCACACAAATCATCTGGGGGTCTTGTTAAACTGCAGATCTGCAGCTATAGATTTGGGTGGAAACAAAGAGTCCAGCAAGCACCAAAGAACACCACTGTCACCTGCTGGCCACAATTCACATTGCAAGCCCAGACAGGGGGAACAATGAGCTGGCCTTGCTTAGGGAATGACCTGCCAACTGGTACAGCAGTTCTGCTTTTCTCCTCTGCATTATCCCAGGTTTTAGTGACAGATTTGAACTCCACTTCTGGATTTTATTAGCCTCTTTCATTCTTCCTCCCAAGGGTTATGCCTGGGTATGGGCAGTTGGGGGACAGCAAATGACAAGTGAAGCCCGCTGAAAGTAAGAATTGGTAGGCACTGAATGCCCAGGTGGACAGGAGGTAAAAGCTTTTGTGATCTGCTGGTGAGCCAAGGCACAAGCCAGTGCCCTGATTCCAGATGGAGCAGAGTTGGCCAGACCCACCGGATGGGTCCCTGTCATCTTCTCCTTCTCTTGTGGTTTTGCTTGCCAAGCACCATCATGAGATAATAAAGCACATTCTCAGATATGTTTTCTCCTTAATCCTGTAGTAGCACTCATCAATAAACATTTCTCATCAATTCTTTTGCTCAAAATTTTGTCAACTTATGTACATATGTTTCTTCCACTTTTTAAAATATTTTTTAAAAACTGACAACTCTTTCTGCCTGTGGAGCTTCTCCTTCTGGAGCATGGGAAGACCTGGTCCCATGACAGCCCCATACCAGGGAGAACGTGAGTGATCGTGTGTGCTTGGAGAGATGCAAACTCATCTGGCTGCTGCTCCCCCACCCACAAGGGCACCATTGGCACCCATGTCCTCCCATACTTTGGCCCAGAAATCCCTCTTTCTCTCTCTTTTTTTCCTCTCCAAAACTCTGTTTCAAATATTTTTGTCTCCCAAATTTGAACTGTTACATAATTCATTTTTTCATTTTTTGGTAATCAAAGGGATATATAGCTACCAAAATGAACCTCTGATCAGCATTGAATGATCAGTTTTTATCTTTTCAGTTGAGAACAAAGAGAACGCTAATTTCTATTGGCCTATGCGACTTTTCAGTAATTCCTGTTAGTTTTTGAAAGGTTGAAAAAGAGGTTGCCACTCCGCTCTCCCTCCCACCTCTGTCATAACCTTCAGATAGTCACAGAGATCCAAAGATACTGAGCCAGAACAACTGTCCTAGTCTTCATCACAGTAAAAAGAAAGGGAAAGAAAGAAAGAGAGGAGAGAGAGAGAAGGATCCAAGACAGCTACAAGCACGTGTGACTGTGGTTGCCTCCCCCAGGGAAGTGAAAGAGAAAATTGGTGTCCATTTCTTGTTGTACAATTCCTGCCCTCCCCTCAGCACTGGCCTTGCTGATTCTTGCACACAGCTAATACTTCTAAAAAGTTAGGGTGAGAGTAAAAGGCCACAGGTTCTCAAGACTTGGTGATTTCCCACCTCTGGGGGTCTGTGCTTCCATGGTCTGAGGCTGGAAAACCATTCTGAGGGCCTTCCCAAGCCAGACTGGGACATCACTGCTTCTGAAACCTATAATGTGGCTGTGACATAGAATCTAAAATGGTTATGGAAATAATACTAGCCAGGTGTCCAGGACCTTGGTGCTCAGGGAAACGCTGCTGGGGTGTAAATAAATGAATATATGCGGCTGATGATGATGATACTATCTCTTTCTTACTTTCTTTTCCTGGGACTCTGAGGAAACTGGTGTAGAAAGAGGAACAAGAGGATGCCCAGGTAGACACAGAGTAACAGAGTCTTTTTTTCCATTCTTCAGACTGCAAAGTTGACTTGTCGTTTCTAATTGATGGGAGCTCCAGCATTGGCAAACGTCGATTCCGAATCCAGAAACAGTTCTTGGCTGATGTTGCCCAAGCTCTTGACATTGGCCCTGCTGGTCCACTGATGGGCATTGTTCAGTATGGGTAAGTGCAGTTAATGTTCTGAATCCAGAAACTCAGTGATACCACGTACTTAATTGTATGCCACAAATATTACCAACACGTCCTAGAGCACAGATTTGTTTTTTTCCCTAATGCAAATGTAAATGAAAAAAAAAAAACAAAAAACCTGGAACAATCCTAATGCCATTTAGTAAATCTGAGCTTCCTTGAAGGAAAGAATAGGTTAATAAACACTTTTAAGCAAATGGTATTTGCACCCATGATTGGTAAGTGTCTCAGGGTAGCCACTAACAAGCTGTGTGACCTTGGGCTGACCTCTCTGATCATCAGTTTCCTCACCTGTAGATCAAGAAGGTTGGCTCCCCTTTCAATAACTGTTAGAGCATCTGTTTGAGGGACTGCACAGTGTGCGGCCGCCTGTGTTCCAATAGGTAAGATGCCTAGAAAACACAGCACCTAAGGTTGAACATTCTACCTTCTCCGATAGCCTTTGGCCTCTGCACTGTGCTAGAAAAGCTACCAGGCAATGGGCAAGAACAGGGTCCTGAGGAGAAAAATGGCCACCACCGTCAACTGAGCACCTAGGTGACTGTCCCCAATTCATTTTATTAATTTATTTAGGGTAAAAAACCCAAGGCTCATGTTGACGTCCAATCTCAACCTTCTTTTCTCTTCTTTGGGATAATAAATTGTTCTTCAGATCTGCACTGGTTTGTCTCTAACACAGATAGACAGATGTTAATAGATAATCAGCCATCAAAAGAGCAAGCATGGGTGAATCTCGAATTTATGCACGCACCTCAAGTAGGTGGTCTCTTGACAAAGAACCACTGAGGGCAGGCTAATCATCACATCTTCCCCAGAGGACCGCTGAAAATGGAAACTAACACAGACCTTGGTTCCTCTTGCCAAGAAACTACAGTCACGGCTTATTCATTCTCCTGAAGAGTAAAAACACACACCTGAGAACACCCTGGGGGGTGTTCCAGCTCCTAAAAGCTTTCCCAAGGGCCTCCTGGAGCAGCCTTTAACCATCATTGCTGCATGGAAGACACTAGAATATTTATTTTTGAATTGTTGAGAGAAATAAAGAAGCTTTATTTTCAAAAGAACCTGTAACATTTGTATTTTTAGAATTAAATTCCAATAACACATTTGGTACTGCCTTTTATTCTTGTGAAGAAAAATTAGTAGATTAGTTAACTGGCATTTGAACCTAATCAGAGTCAATTATATAATATGTAAAAATAACCCATTGCTGCAAATGTCACCTCTCAATGTCAAATGACCTGTCTCGAGCCTTTTGACTTGAAATAAGAAAAGAAAGGTTTTTTGGTTGTTGTTTCCTTGTTTTCAAAATGCCAACCGATTTTCATTCCTGTGTTACTTTTCACAGATAGCAAATGAATAGCAGGCTTTTCTAGGGAGGAAATGGGAGCATTTTAGTAGCAGATGTCCCTAGTCAATTTTATTGGGGGCTTCAAAGCTTGGTGTGCTATCTTGCATTAAAAATAGCTGCTTTAAAAACTTGTGTATGCCAAGGTTTATAGTATAATATGAAAATAAGGTGATAAATATGTCAAAGAAAAGAAAAATGGCATGAGAATAGTGTTGCAGATGAGAACATGGATTAAGGAACAAATGTAGCGGGGAAGGAAAAACAATAAAGACGCCTCCTCCAGAATCATTTTCTCCCATATTTTCCTAATGTGATCTCCATTCACAAGAAAGAGTTTACCCCCATGTTTTTCCATTTTACCTTTTAAAAAGTCCCTTGCTGTCTGCCTTTTTTCCATCCAAGGTCCTTTTTAATCTGGAGCACTTCAGGGAAATGCGTGTGGGTTCCCCCACTTTATGGTCTCACGGCTAATCCATCATCTTCCTCCTCTCCCAGTAGTGGGGGGTGGGAGGGGCAGTGGAGACACAGTGAGCAGCTGACAAGCTATCAGAATTCTGGCCTTAGCTCCGCAGTGTGACCTTAAGCAAGTCACTTAACCTCTCCGTGTAAGTGCTGCCATCTGTAAAGCACAGAGGTCAGACTGGATGATTTATTAGGGCTCTGCCGGCCCTAGACTTCTGTGACTCAGTGCCTGGCTTTGTATTCAGAAGACATCCAGTAAATGAATGTGGGACTAACAGGCTAGATGAGCCGCCTCCATTTTCCTTTCAGCGTCAGGGTCCCAAGTAGGTGGGAGGATCAATGATGAACTGATGGGTGGCACTGAGGTTCCACGTCCATCTATGGAATGTGGGAAACAAAGTAAATTGGAGGGCAGCCTCAGAAGGGCATGAGGAGACTGAGGCGAGACCCAGCATCTGGCCAACATTGCTTGTGGTTGTAACCGCCTGGCTGCTTTGCTGGGGTGGCTGCCTTCAATGCTTGCTTTTCTTTTTAATTTCTGATTAAATTAATATAAGGGTACAAATGACTAGGTTACATTGTTTGCCTTCATTAGGTAACGTCCAAGTCGTAGGAGGTGTGCCATGTACCCTTACCTTGTGCCGATTAGATGAGAGCAAACCAGTCCCCCCGCCTCTATCCTTTCTTCCCCACTTAAGTTTAATTGTGTTTTTCTCTTGTGTGGGTGTATATTAGTTTATCTACTGGCTTCATATTAGTATTGAGTACATTGGATTCTTGTTTTTCCATTCTTGTAATACTTTACTACGTAGAATATTCTATAACTTCAGGTTAATACAAAAGATTTAAAGTCTCCATCTTTTTTATGGATGAATAGTATTCCATGGTATGCATATACCACAGTTTATTAATCCATTCATGTGTAGATGGACACTTGGGTTGATTCCACATCTTGGTAATTATGAAATTAGCTGCAATAAACATTCTGGTGCATATGTTCTTATAGTAAAATGACTTTTTTTCTTCTGGGTAGATACCTAGGAGGGTGTGGAAAGAAGGGAACACTTTTAGACTGTTGGTGGGATTGCAAACTAATACAGTCTCTTTGGAAAGAAGTATGGAGAATCCTCAAAGAACTCAAAGTAAACCTTCAATGCTTTCTTTATCAGGTGGGATTAATGTATACAGCAGAAGGGAGTGGGCTAGGAAAGGGTAGGAGGTAGAGGCAGATCTGTGTTGCTGACCAGATCTGATTGCATTTTGGGTCAAGATTCTAATAAGCTCTTTACTTCTACTTGGAATAGTCTCTGATCTCTTGAAATCACAGGCTTGAGGCCTTAACAAAGCACCTGGTTCTATCTCATGAAGCTCTACAAAGAAATGACCATCCCATTTAGAATGAACCCTGAGGAAGGAGGACCTAGCGTAGGAGAAGGGCTTAGCGACTGACTCAGAGTTCCTTCTCCTTCAGGACCACTGCTGCTGGACCACACAGTTACCCCCAGAAAATTCCTTCCCTTGGTTTTCCTTGGGAGATCTGAGTCAAAATTTAAACATCTACATTTAGAAATTTAAAGACTTAAACTTAGAATTTAAAAGACTTATAATAAATGTGTGGTATTGACAAGAAACAAAAGAGAAATGAGAAATAAAAATACAAGAAGTATAAAAATAGTTTGATTTACAAAATGCAGTGCATTCTGATTCTTCCATATTCTACTCAAAGATCTTTTGGGTGCAGGAAACAGAAAACCACTCCAGGTAGCCCAGGGGAAGGGAGGCTTGTGATAAAAGGAAGGTTCACAGGACTAACGAGTCCTGGGTCATGCCTTTCTCCTCCTCTCCACACAGTCTCTCTACTTGTCCCCTCCCTTCTCCTCTCAGGGGACCAGCACCCTCTGCCAGGCCTCTAGGTTTCCCCCATAGCATCACCTGGCCCTGGCTGACTTCCTACCTCTGCTCCAGGCCCAGGGGAAGTCTCAAGCACCTGCAGGGCCCCCAGCCCACAATCAAGTGGACCTGTCAGCAACCACAGAGTTCCTACCACAGTTATTACATGCCTCCGGTAGTTGATACAGCATTTGATGCAGACTCACGGAAGATGAATGACTTCCTCAAGAACACTAAGCTAAATGTGTGACCAGGAGGAGAGGGCAAATATTAATCTTGGGTTAATCCCTAAAATGTCAAACACAATTGTCTTCAAAGCAAAGATTTTTCTCATCTGCCAAGAAAGCAGATGAGCTTTCCACTCCCTGAAGACTGACACACTGTGCCTGGACAAAAAGCCAAATATCAAGCCCCTGTCTTGCATGTGAATTCTAGGTTACAATTATACAACCAGAAGGCTCATAATTGCACTTACTTCTGTACACTAGAAGGCTGAATGAAAAATCAGTCAGGGCAAGTAGCTGTTAGGGGAAGTCTAGTAAACAGAATGAACGCGGCCAGACAGCTTGCAGCCTGGCCCCACAGCGCTCACCGTCCTCTGGATCATCCAAATGCTTTCATTTTGGGCCCCAATTTCAGTATAAAAGGAAGAGAATTGCACATGCTCTTTAAAATCAACATAGGACATCAAAACTTAGGAACATTTCAACATAGGATATCAAAATTGAGGAACATTTTTAGGATAAAAGGACATGTTGATTGTTCTACATTTAAAAATAAAATACTTTTTTTTTTTGCTCATGGGTCTGACAGCTGCCCTCTGTTTTAAAAAGAGGCTCTGAAGCTCTGAATCAGGCTGCATCTGCGCAGTTGTCTTGCTTCTCAGGCCATCCAACCTTAGCCCTGGACTGAAGACTCCAAGTCATGCACCCAGCTGAGCATAGAGGCTCCCACAGGTCACTTGAGCCACCCAGAGCAGCAGCGTCAGAGTGAAGGGAAGAAGCCAATTGTCCAGTATGTTAGGCAAAATAATAACCCCCCAGTTGTCAGTGTCCAGATCCCTAGAACCTGTGAAGGTTTTGCTTCACATGGCAAAAGAGACTTTGCAGGTATAATGAAAGTTAACTACTCTGAAATGTGGAGATTCTCTCAGATTATCTCCCAAATTATGTCCCAATTGAATCCCAAGAGTCCTTAAAAGTGGACAACCTTTCCCAGCTATTGTCAGTCAAAGGGAGATGTGACATTACTGACTTTGAAGATGGAGAGAGGGGCCATGAGCAAGAAATGAGAGACAAGCAAGTAGAGTCTCCCATGAGCCTTCAGAAAGAAGCACAGTCCTACCCAAACTTTGCTTTTAGCCCATGGAGATCAATGTTGGACTTTGGACTTGCAGAACAACATGTATGTTGTTTAAGCCACTAAGTTTCTGGTCCTTTGCTACAGCAGCAATAGGAAACTAATACAGCTGCAATAAGGACCACTGAGTTGTATTTGGGGAGCATGGAGCAAACAGATGGGGGGAGGCGGGGCTGAGACAGAAGACCCAGCTGGGATGGGACCAGCACAGGTGCATCACAGCACCCCCCTCAGACTCAGACAGGGAGGGGCTGCCTGGGCCCTGACTTCATGATGCCTGGAAAGCTTTTCAAAAATGCGAGGTCTGGCCTCACCCTAGACCTATTAAACCAGAATCTAGCAAAGGGATGAGGCCCAGGACTCAGTATTTTAATCTGTAATTCTCAGGATCCCAGCACAGCTCCCCGTCACCTGCCTGGGCTGACTGTGCAGGGCCTAATGGTTCTTTCAAAGACCCGACCATGCTACTTCTCTCCTCTGAGAGAGAGAGGCAAGCAAACCTGCCTGAGGAACCCTACTCCTCAGGAACACAGAGTCTCAGGGCCAAGTGAGCTGTAAATACAAGTTGCCCAGAAATCTTAGGCTTTTTGTGTTCCCTCTCACACAGTTCTCTGGAGACACATACAAAATGACTGCACTTGACTCCTACCAGTGATTCCCTTTGAACTCCCTTCACACAATCCCTGGGCTTATCCAGCGTCCCTGAGATTATTCTCCCTCTGGAGAAGCAGATTGCCATCCCAGTGCATGTTAGAACCACCTGGGGAGCGCTTAAAACTCCCCATGCCCAGACGAAACCGCAGATCACGCATAATCAGAATTTCTGAGTGTGGAGCCAGACATCATTATTCCTTAGAGTGCCCAGATGACTCTGCCGTGCAACTAGATCATGAAGGCCTGAATTTCCCATGGCCCACACTATCTGCTAGTGAATTGCATGCCCCTGGAGCTTCCCTCTTCCTGCAGGTGACCTGTCCAGGAGGCGGGAGCTTCGTACCCTCTCCCTTTCTTGGCCTTTCTCTTCCCTCCTCCAGATGTCGTCTTCCCCTCCCTTCCTCTTATCACTGGCAGCCCCACTACTGGGGCTTTGATTCTTAAATATTCTCTAATATACTGAACGCGTGAGCCACGGTGTCATCTGGGAGGTTAGAAATGCAGAGCCTCAGACCTCACTCTGATCCTGCAGAATCAAAGTCTACACTTTAAGAAGACCCCGGGGGATGGGGAGCACATCGGAGCTTGGGAAGCTCTGGGGCCAAGACATGGCATTCCCCTGTGCTCACCACACCAGTGATGTGGTTGCAGGGCAGCAGGTGGTTCAGGAGCGACTCTCAGATCAGCAGACTTGTGTCCACATTTCCCCTAGCAGAAAGTGGAGACGCAGGTTAATTTTCTACTCTTTTTGGTAGATGGGTGAAATTACTTTTACTAATTCCAAAAGCACATTTTATTTATAAAAATAAAATTTGATCATAAGAACCTGGCCTACTCCCTCTTCTCTGATGCTAAGAAATGTGGAAAAGACAAGCATCCTTTCGTCTAGGGCTAGATGTACAAAGTCCCTCAGCAGGATGGCCTCGGCCACAGCAGCTGAGGCCAGTGGCTGAGCTCAGAGCTATTTGAAAGGATGGGAGCAGGATGGTTTTCAGCCTGAGCCACACCTCCCAGAGCAGGTATGCCGCCCAACCCGCAGCACCAGCATTTGCCCTGGAGCATCCTCCTGACTTTAGGCAGATGCCTCTCACTGACTATGTCCATCAAGCATCACAGTTTAGCGAGTAAGAAAATGAAAAGGCTGAAAATAGTTAGGTTATTTGATTGTAATCTTAAAGTAATACCTTGTTAGAGGGAACAGTTTTGAAAGGTTCTTGCTGGAGAGAATATGATTAGTTAAGATTTCTCCACTGCCATAAAAATTTGTTTGAGAGGCATATCCTGTGTGACTCAAAGAATTAGAGGTAGTTCCAGAATTGTAGTAGATTCTGGAACCTTAAAAGAATGGGAGCTTTAAGATTAAAAGGGCCTCAGGAGTCCTCTAGAATCCAGAGCTTCCAAACTTCCTAAGGATAAGAATCACTTGGATCTCCTATTTAAAAAGAAAAAATTTCCCAGACTCCAGGGGTTTTTTTCCAGGAGCAGCCAGATCACCTATTCACCTATGGTTTTTTGTTTGTTTGTTTGTTTGTTTTTAATTAATTGATTTATTTATTTTTCCCCCGAGACAGTCTCACTCTGCCACCCAGGCTAGAGTGCTATGGCATCAGTCTAGCTCACAGAAACTTCCAACTCCTGGTTTCAAGTGATCCTCCTTCCTCAGCCTCCTAAGTAGCTCCCTAAACTACAGGTACCTACTATAAAATCCAGCTAGTTTTTCTATTTTTAGTAGAGATGGGGCCTGGCTCTTGCTCAGGCTGGTCTCAAACTCCTGAGCTCAAGCGATCCCCCCCACCTCAGCCTCCTATACTGCTAGGAGTGCAGACATGAACAACCATGCCTGACCACTAGTGTATTTTGATGAGTTCCATGGGTGAATTATATCATGAAGGAGGTCTGGATCTCACATCCTTGTCCCCAGCCTCAACCCTTCCTACAAGTCACGTGGCCCGTCACTGACAGATGCTCTTCTTCTTAAACAGTAGCTTCCCTTTGCAGAAATTCTCTCTTTTTATGCACAGCCAATTTCTGGCCCTGTATAAATCCTCTTCATTAGTCCTACTTCTTCTAACATAGGATAAATAAAATTTTCTCCAGATCTAGCAATCTCTTTGTTTATTTTCTTTTCTTATTTTCAAAGGAAATCTTTGATATTCCTGAGGGGGGAAAAATGTTTTGCTTCCTTTTAGTAAGACCTTGTCATAAAATTGCAAATGAAAAGATTGCTTACATAAAAAATCAGTGACATTCCTCTTTCAACTTTTAAAATAGTCCTCCATGTCTGAAAAGTAACCAGGATAGGGTGTCAGGCCATCAGCCTGTGTCTCCTAAAAAAGAGCATATGGACCCATGTCCTCTGGTCCCAGACCTGCCACAGACTGCAGATTAATGGTTAGTCATTCCTATAATTTAATTAGAGTACAATTTAACAAAGATTTATTGAGTGTTTGCCATGCACGAAGCATTACACCATTTGCATGGAATATGATGTAAAATTCAGCAAAATGGTTTGTTTACCTTTAATTCCCTTGGTGGGTGAGCTTCATGCCTTTCCCCCTAATTTTAGCAATTGGAAAAGGTTTCAAAAGTCCTCTGATCCAGCCTTTCAATCTATTGCAATAAATAAATAAACAAGATAGAGACACTGTTCTTTCAGACCTCATGATCTGGTGGGGGGGGGCAGTATTTTTAAAAGAAATACCATCAAGTTAAGTTAAAAGCAGCTATTCACTAGGCAAATGAATAGCTGATCTGTGTTCCTGTGGAGATGGCACATCTGTCATGTAACAGAGGCAGAGGGTGATCAGTGTGGAGCTCAGAGGCAGCATCTTCAACTCCACCGGAATGAACCAAGCAAGAAGAGGACATCCGAGCTTGTTTCTTTCATTTGCTTATTTATTCCGTGATTACCTAGTTATTACTTCCTGAGTGCCAAGCACTAGGGATCAGAAGCCAGGATACAGCGCTTGTTGTCAAGTAGTTGACAGGGGAAACTCATGATTTATGGATCATTTGCATTTGCAAATTTGTTACCTAAAATTGAAATTTGTAACCCCAAATTTGTAACTCAAGTCACTTTCACAGTCTTATTTGGACATGCTCAGAGACAGAAAAAAAATTTTTTGAGTTGCACAACGCCCAGGCTCCCAGCTACCATCAAACTAGGCGACACTGCCTTTTTGATTCGGCACTGTTCCAGTGCCCTTCTCACAGTCTTTTCAGGATCAAATTTCTCTCTCTCTCTTTTTTTTTTTTTTTTTTTTTGCTTCTCTTAGTGATCTCGCTATTTACAATGGCCCCCAAAATGCAGTGCTGAAATGGTGTCTCACGTTCCTAAGTGCAAGGAGGCTGTGTTGTGGCTTACAGAGAAAATGTGTGTTCAGTGAGCTTTATTTAGGCATAAGTTACAGGGCTGTTGGTCGTGAGCTCAATGTTAGTGAATCAATAATTTAGTACATTCAGAAAAAGGAGAGCAAATTTGCTAGTCTGTACATGACTCTACTCCTCCATAGAGTATAATAAAGCTAAACTCACAGATTCAGGAGATAATGACTGATTAAAAAAAAAAACACACAGAAACAAAAAGCATAGCAGGCGGCATCGTTGGCTAAAAGCTGAAGAAATTTATTATCACACTGTCCAAGGTAGCAAAATGTTAAACCTTTCTCAGCTAATGTTTTATTATACAGGAATACTGCATATAATTCATTATTTGTAAGAAATACTAAATTAGACCTCTTCAAAGAGAAACGTACATTAAAAAAATAAGTTACATAATGATCTCTATTGATGAAAACATAACCAGAAGCTCACAGGAACCAAATCCTATTTTTCCAGTGGGAGCAATGGCTCAGTATTGGCCAGTTCGGTGCTCCTGGCAACTTTATAGAACGTAACTACCAGCTGTATATGTGGTATGGGAAAGAGCTAGGTAATCAACAATTGCTCTTCAAAGTGATCAACTTTAAGAGAGTGCCTTAATGATCAGTATTAAGGACACCATGAAAATGACTGGATGACAAAGTTTCACCTTAAGTACATTTTTCTATAAAAACTTTTCAAAGGAAGTTTTACATTTTTGCTTTTTAAATTATTTGTCTATGATTTCTTAACAATCATCAGACACTCAGGAAATTGTGGACGTTGGAGAAAAATCTAGCCCACAAATCAGTTTCAAATGTCATTAAATTTTTATAAATTAGAAATTTTATAATTAATGAAGTGTAGATAGTGTTATGTTTGGTGGACTGTCAGTGTCAATTTTGTGATTTTCTATTTTTTTTTTCTTTTTTTTTTTTTAATTTTTTTATTAAATCATAACTGTATACAATGATATGATTATGGGGCATCGTACACTCACTTCATAAACCATTTGACACATTTTTATCACAGTGGTTAACATAGCCTTTCCGGCATTATCTCAGTTACTGTGCCAAAACATTTATATTCTACATTTACCAAGTTTCGCAAATACCCCTGTAATATGCATCACAGGTGTGATCCCACCGATTCCCCTCCCTCTACCCACCCCCCCCTTTCCCACTTCCCCCTATTGTTAAGTTGTAGCTGGGTTATAGCTTTCATGTGAGAGTCCCAAATTAGTTTCATAGTAGGGCTGTGTACATTGGGTATTTTTTCTTCCATTCTTGGGATACTTTACTAAGAAGAATATGTTCCAGCTCCATCCATGTAAACATGAAAGAGGTAAAGTCTCCATCTTTCTTTAAGGCTGCATAGTATTCCATGGTATACATATACCACAATTTATTAATCCATTCGTGGATCGATGGGCACTTGGGCTTTTTCCATGACTTAGCAATTATGAATTGGGCTGCAATAAACATTCTGGTACAAATATCTTTGTTATGTTGTGATTTTTGGTCTTCTGGGTATATGCCCAGCAGAGGAATTACAGGATTGAATGGCAGATCTATTTTTAGATCTCTGAGTGTTCTCCATATATCTTTCCAAAAGGAGTGTATTAATTTGCATTCCCACCAGCAGTGCAGAAGTGTTCCATTTTCTCCGCATCCACGCCAACATCTCTGGTCTTGAGATTTTGTGATATAGGCTAGTCTCATTGGAGTTAGATGATATCTCAAAGTAGTTTTGATTTGCATTTCTCTGATGATTAAAGATGATGAGCATTTTTTCATATGTCTGAAGGCCGTGCGCCTGTCTTCTTCAGAGAAGTTTCTCTTCAAATCCCTTGCCCAGCCTGCGATGGGATCCCTTGTTTTTTTCTTGCTGATGCGTTTGAGTTCTCTGTGGATTCTGGTTATTAAACCTTTGTCAGAGTTATACCCTGCAAATATCTTCTCCCATTCTGAGGGCTGTTTGTTTGTTTTACTTATAGTGTTCTTAGCTGTGCAGAAGCTTTTTAGTTTGATCAAGTCCCAGTAGTGTATTTTTGAAGCTGCTTCAATTGCCCGGGGGGTTCTCCTCATGAAATACTCACCCAGACCAATTTCTTCAAGGGTTTTCCCTGCATTCTCCTCTAGTATTTTTATAGTTTCATGTCTTAAGTTTAAATCTTTAATCCAATGAGAGTCTATCTTAGTTAATGGTGAAAGGTGTGGGTCCAATTTCAGTCTTCTGCAGGTTGCCAGCCAGTTCACCCAGCACCATTTGTTAAATAGGGAATCTTTTCCCCACTGAATGTTTTTAATTGGCTTGTCAAAAATCAAATAGCGGTAAGTAGCTGGATTCATCTCTTGGTTCTCTATTCTATTCCAGATATCTACTTCTCTGTTTTTGTGCCAATACCATGCTGTTTTGATCACTATCGATTTGTAGTAAAGTCTGAGGTCTGGTAGTGTGATTCCTCCTGTTTTGTTTTTATTTCTGAGTAATGTCTTGGCTATTCGAGGTTTTTTCTGATTCCATATAAAAAGAAGTAATGTTTTTTCAAGATCTTTAAAATATGACAGTGGAGCTTTAATAGGGAGTGCGTTGAAATTATATATTGCTTTGGGTAGTATGGACATTTTGATAATGTTGATTCTTCCTAGCCATGAGCATGGTATGTTTTTCCATTTGTTAACATTTTCAGCTATTTCTTTTCTTAGAGTTTCATAGTTCTCTTTATAGAGATCTTTCACGTCTTTTGTTAGGTAAATTCCCAAATATTTCATCTTCTTTGGCACTACTGTGAATGGGATAGAGTCCTTAACTGCTTTTTCAATTTGACTGTTGTTGGTGTATATAAAGGCTACCGATTTATGAATGTTGATTTTGTAACCCGAGACGCTGCTGTATTCCTTGATCACTTCTAAGAGTTTTGTAGTAGAGTCCCTAGTGTTTTCCAGATACACAATCATATCATCTGCGAAGAGCGAGAGTTTGATCTCTTCTGACCCTATATGGATACCCTTGATCGCCTTTTCTTCCCTAATTGCGGTGGCTAAAACTTCCATTACAATGTTGAAAAGCAATGGAGACAATGGGCAGCCTTGTCTGGTTCCTGATCTGAGTGGAAATGATTCCAATTTAACTCCATTCAATATGATATTGGCTGTGGGTTTGCTGTAGATAGCCTCTATCAGTTTAAGAAAAGTCCCTTCTAGACCAATTTTCTTGAGTGTTCTGATCATGAAGGGATGCTGGATATTATCAAAAGCTTTTTCTGCATCAATTGAGAGAATCATATGGTCTTTGTTTTTTAATTTGTTTATGTGCTGAATTACATTTATAGATTTACGTATATTGAACCAGCCTTGAGACCCTGGGATAAAACCAACTTGGTCATGATGTATAATTTGTTTGATGTGTTGCTGGATTCTGTTTGTTAGGATCTTGTTGAATATTTTTGCATCTATATTCATTAGTGATATTGGTCTATAATTTTCTTTTCTTGTTGGGTCTTTTCCTGGTTTGGGGATCAGGGTGATATTTGCTTCATAGAACGTGTTGGGTAGTCTTCCTTCTTTTTCTACATTTTGGAACAGGTTGAGTAATATAGGTACTAATTCCTCTTTAAAGGTTTGGTAGAATTCTGACGTGAAACCATCTGGTCCCGGGCTTTTCTTTTTAGGGAGGTTTTGTATAGTTGATGCTATTTCTGAACTTGATATGGGTCTGTTCAACATTTCCACTTGATTCTGGTTAAGTCTTGGAAGGTGGCGTGCTTCCAAGTATCGGTCTATTTCCTTCAGATTTTCATATTTCTGAGAATAAAGTTTCTTGTAATATTCATTAAGGATTTTTTGGATTTCTGATGAGTCTGTGGTTATTTCGTCTTTGTTGTTTCTGATTGATGATATTAGAGATTTTACTCTTTTTTCCTGATTAGGTTGGCCAGAGGTTTATCTATTTTATTGACCTTTTCAAAAAACCAGCTTTTTGATTTATTGATCTGTTGTATTATTCTTTTGTTTTCAATTTCATTTAATTCTGCTCTAATTTTGGTTATTTCTTTTCTTCTACTGGGTTTGGGGTTGGAATGTTCTTCCTTTTCCAGTTGCGTGAGATGTCCCATTAAGTTGTTAACTTCCTCTCTTTCCGTTCTCTTGAGGAAGGCTTGCAGTGCTATAAATTTCCCTCTTAGAACTGCCTTTGCAGTGTCCCAGAGGTTCTGATAGCTTGTGTCTTCATTGTCATTTTGTTCCAAAAAATTGGTGATTTCTTTCTTAATCTCATCTCTGACCCAGCTATCATTCAGCATAAGGTTATTTAACTTCCATGTTTTTGTATGGGTATGCAGATTCCTGTTGTTACTCAATTCAAGTTTTATTCCATGATGGTCCGAGAAGATGCATGGAATAATTTCTATTCCTTTAAATTTACTGAGGTTAGACTTGTGACCTAAAATGTGATCAATTTTGGAGTAAGTTCCGTGGGCTGATGAGAAGTATGTGTATTCAGTTTTGTTGGGATGAAATGTTCTGTAGATGTCTGCTAAATCTAAATATTGGATGGTTAGGTTTAAATCTAAGATTTCTTTGCTCAGCTTCTTTCTGGAGGATCGATCCAACACTGCCAAGGGAGTGTTGAAATCTCCAACGATTATGGAGCTGGAGGAAATCAAGTTACTCATGTCTGTTAGAGTTTCTCTTATAAATTGAGGTGCATTCTGGTTGGGTGCATAGATATTAATAATTGAGATCTCGTCATATTGAGTATTACCCTTAACAAATATGAAGTGACCATTCTTGTCCTTCCTTACTTTTGATGGTTTAAAGCCTACTGTATCTGCAAATAAAATTGCAACACCTGCTTTTTTCTGATTACCATTTGCCTGAAATATGGATGACCATCCTTTCACCCTGAGTCTGTATTTGTCTTTTAAGTTGAGATGTGACTCTTGTATGCAACAAATATCTGGCTTAAGTTTTTGTATCCAGTCAGCTAACCTATGCCTCTTTAGAGGACAGTTTAAGCCATTCACATTGATGGAGAGTAAGGATTAGTCTGGTGGAATTTTGGGTATCGAGTTTTTCAAAGGTCCAGTGGACATTTTTAATCCTTTTGCCAGTGTGGAAGTTGGAGTTTGATCCGAAGTTTCTGAGTGAGTTTACTTTTGTGGTATAGGATTGGGTTGGTCATTGTGGAGGATAGGTCTGAGAACATCCTGAAGAGCTGGTTTACTTATGGCAAATTTTTTCAACATATGAATGTCATTGAAGTATTTAATTTCTCCATCATAGATGAAACTCAGTTTAGCTGGATACAAGATCCTGGGTTGAAAGTTTTTTTGCTTTAGGAGATTAAAAGTTGATGACCAGCCTCTTCTTGCTTGAAAAGTTTCAGCAGAGAGATCTGCAGTTATTCTAATATTTTTACCTTTGTACGTTATAGTTTTCTTTCGCCGGGCTGCTTTGAGAATCTTCTCTTTCATGTTAACTTTAGTGAAGCTAATTATGATATGTCTGGGAGATGGCTTATTGGGGTTGAATCGTGCTGGGGTTCTGAAGCTGTCTGCTATCTGAATTTCAGATTCTCTAGGCATGTCTGGAAAATTTTCTTTCATAATTTCATGTAGAAGGGCCTCTGTGCCCTTGGCTGCCACTTCATCAGTCTCCGAAATTCCTATAACTCTTATGTTATTTTTTTTCGAATTATCTGAGAGCTCTCTGAGTGAGTGATCCGTTTTTGCTCTCCATTTCTCTTCCTCTTTGAGAGATTGGGAGCGTTCGAAGACTTTATCTTCAATGTCAGAAATCCTTTCTTCTGCTTGCTCCATTCTGTTACTGAGGGATTCTACTGTATTTTTCATATCTTTGAGGGCTGTAAGTTCTTGTTTCAGTGTGTCTAAGTCTTTGGTGGTTTTGTTTTTAAATTCGTTAAATTCTTGAGACAGTTTTTGAATTTCTCCTCGAATTCCTAATTCCATTTTATTAATCTTGTCTGCAAACCAAATTCTGAATTCGACTTCTGACATCTCAGCCAGTTGTTTATGAATGGGATCTTCAATCATATCTGCCGTATCTTTTCTTGGGGGGGGTTGATCTATTCTGGTTATTCATGTTACCAGAGTTTTTCCGCTGATTCCGCCCCATGGTTTACTCCCTTTGGTTTTTCCCCTGGGGTTTTATCGAGGGCCCGTACAGTGTTGTGGCCTGAGAAACTGGGGCCCTGTCTGGTGTGGTGGAGCAAAGTGGTTCTGTCTTGTTTTCAGCTGGTTTCTGTTCGATCCTATTGCAACTTCTACTCTGGCTTGAAGTCTCAGTTGTGTGGAAAAATCAGCAATTAAGTCACCCCGCCTGCCCACCTCTGGCCCCAGTTGGAAAAGGAGAATCAAACCTTCCTACAATCGCACACCCAGGGCACCACCTGAAAAGTCCTCAGTCTATTAGCCCAGTTCAAAAGGTCCGAATCAACTGTCTCAATCGGCACTTGTCTCAGGTGGAAGGGTTCAAGAGGTCTCTGGGAACTGGATCACAGGGGCCTGGTGACTCCTCTGACACAGCTCACCCCAGTGCAGCGTGGAGTCAGGAGGAGCCACCCCGCAAACAGAGCAGTCTGGGAAGGTTGACGTCTCCTTCCCCACTTTGCCCCTCCGTCGGACCCAGTCACTGGTATCTCTGCAGATGGCTAACCCAGTTGCCTGCAGTGAACAGACACTCCAGGGGTTTGCACCTGCCTGAATCGCAAGGAAGTCTGCCAGGCCCCCGCAGACTGCCGCTATCTAGCAGGAGGAGATGGGGCCTGACATCTTTGAGTGTTTGATGCAGGTGATGGAAAGGAGGTGTTCACTCAGGCTTAGCCCCGTCCCTGATGGATGCTGCTAACAGAACAGAACAGAACAGACAACTTTGTGAGGTTCTGTCTCTGTTCCTGTCATCGCCTACAGGAGACGGGCTGTTTTGAGTTCAAACGTCTTTGCTGCTGGAGAATTGCGTCTGAACACCTCTCTGGGTCTTCCCCGCCCTGGAGGCTTCCGGGTTTGTGAGTGTCACCGGTGGCCTCCTCTGGTTGCCCAGGGAGACAGGGGGTGTGGCCTCAGAATATCCAGAAGTGAGCGTTCTGCCGTTAAAGAAAAAACGGCTGTTGATCTACCTCCAGGGAACTGCTGCTCTGGTGTGGGCACTCAGGCGACCCTTTTCTCCTCTGTCCCGCGCCCCAGAGTCAGCACTGAGCGGCCGCAGTTTGTGCTGGGTCCACACCCCTTAAGAGATCCCCCAAGAATCAGAACTCTTGGGGGATGGGCCCCCAGACCCGGATTGGGAGTGGGGCGGGGGGAAGCTAGAGTTTCATTCAGTTTCACGCAATACTACGGTCCGGGGAGGGCTCCTGCACTGCACCGCAGGGAAGTGCCGCCAAGGCTTGATTTTCCCTCAGCAGAGTGCCCTCTCCTCGCTCACGTGTCCCAGAGTCAGCGCTGACCTGACGCAGCTCAGGCACTGTGCACTCCCCTCGAGAAATCACCCAAGGAGCCGAACTCCTGGGGGATAGGCCCTCAGACCCCGAGTGAGAGTAGGGGTTCTCAGCTCTCAGCGGGGAGGCCAGAGTCTGATTCAGTCTTGGGCCCCGTATGCCCGGGGAGGGTTGGTGCACTGCACCACAGGGAAGTGCTGCGAGGCGTGACTCCCCCTCAGCCCGGTGCCCTCTCCTCACTCGGCGTGCCTCAGAGTCAATGCTGACCAGTCGCAACTCGGGGACTGTCCACTCCCCTTGAGAAATCACCCAAGGATCCGAAGTCCTGGGGGACAGGCCTCCAGACCTCAGTGGGCGGGAGGGGAGCGCCGGGGATTCAGGGTTGCCGGCAAAGGATTCCCAAAGTTTTATTCAGCCCTATGTCCGGCAGGAGAACGCCACGGCACCCCAGTAGGGGAGGTAGGTCCAGTTTTTAGAAGGTCTCTCCCGTGGAGTGTAGTGGGAGGAGCTTTAATTTCTGCCCGCTTGTTTGTTCAATTGTGGGGCTCTAGAGCCGGTCTCATGGGGGAGGGGGACTCCCGTCCACTTGGTGGTGGATTTTGTACCTTTTGTTTGCGTCCTTATGATCACAACTTGCCTCAGCGGTGTTGATGTGCGTTCTTCAGCCTTCTCTCTTGGTGAGGCTCAAGTCCACCAGGATACTTACTAAATTCCTGTCCCTTAACTCTCCTTCTGGACGGGAGCCTTTGTTGAAAGCTGGCTTCAGTCCGCCATCTTGTCTCCCCCCGTGATTTTCTATTTTTAAAGCACTAAATGTTTTTGTTTCAATCCATTTTTTAGGCTTTGAAAAAGTTTATAATCCTTGGTCAGGAGGGAGAGATTCAGACTTTGGGGACTCAGAAGCTTATACTCTTGGGGGTTCTTTTAAGAAAAAGGACATAAAATTACAAATGCTGAACAAAATTAGACCCCTAGGGAAAAGGCATTATGATCGTAATGCTTCCTTAGTTAATCTGCTTCTGTGAAGCACTTGGAGCCAGTCAGATAAAATAGCCGCTGCAGAGGCCACTCCTGGGTACAGGAGGACCAGGTAGGAAACTGTGGCAACTGTTCAGGAAAGAGAAAATGGAAATTCAAACTTTGAGATGGAAAAAATGGGAGAAGTTCAAGAGATAGTTCAGGGACAGGTCTGACAGGATGTGGTATTTGATGAGGAAGGTGTCACAACCACACATTGCTGGGGACAACTCAGTGAGTCAGGAGAGGGATTACAGAAGAGAAGATGTGTGGTTGGGCAGAGCAGGCTGGGAACATAAACAGCTGCAGGTTTGGAAAGATCAAACCCGAGGTGCTTTCGGGGGGAGCTATTTTAGGCATATTTGTTGGTTCAAGAGATAGGGCCAGCAGCTCGTACTGTACCGCTGCTGACAGGTGAATGGTCAAGTTGATGACACCACCCAAGGAAGTGCACATGTTAAGAAGAAATGCGTGACAAATCAGCACCCTGGGGAACACCACCACTTAGAGGCACAGAAATAGAATGAAGAAATATTAATATTGTTAATTGAGTACCTGGAGGCGCTACATGTTATGCAAGAGCTTGTGGGTTAGAGAAAGCTGAGTCAGGCAGAGAGACTGTCAGCTGGGGCTGGGGGTTAGGGAGACAGGTAGCTGAAGCTTGGAGAGTGGGCACAATCTGGGCTTTCCAGGCAAGTGGAGAAATGAGCAAAGACACAAAACTAAAAACTAGAAAATAGAAGTTATTTTTGACTAGAATATAAGATATCCAGTAAAAAAGGAGAAAGAGAGCCAAGAGTAGAGAGGGAGAGGGGGAGGAGAGAGAAAAAGGGAACAGCATTAACAAGATGGGTTAGAATCCAGTTATGGGTGCTTTGAAAGACAAAGTATCAAGCTTCACAATGGGAACTTCTGGTGACTTTTGAGCAAAGCAACCTTCTGGTCAGAACTGAGACTGAACATGAGGAAGAGTCCTCCGGCAGATACGCATGTGACTGGCATTGCCAAGAACGGCATGGAGAATGCTAGAATCATCCAGAAGCAATGGAGCCTGAGCTCTGGGGGTGTCCACAGAAATACAAAGAAGGGACTAAAAGTGACTGAGTGTACCTAGAGGAATTGCCAGGACCTCAGGGTGGGAACTGACTGGCTGAATCAGTAAATAAGATGGGGTGCAGGGTTGCCCCTGGGTGACTCCCACTTCTTCCGGGTGAGTGCGTACACCTGCCCTCCGGCACCACTCAGCTGCTCCACAGAGACTCATTTCTAGAGGATTCTCCTTGTGTTTCTCTACTGAACTCACTCCAACTCCTGCCCAGTTAATTTTTTTCAGTTTTCAGTAAAATAGATATTGCCCTTCTGGGTGAGATGTGAGTCTTTCCCAGTCACAGGAGCTGCAAGACGACACAGGTGGAGTAGTCCCTTTGACACCACCATTCACATGCAAATCCAGTGCTGGGAGTGACCCAGCGAACAGCAGAGATTCTCCTCCTGGAGAGGAGGGTCTGGGGAAGCCTCAGGATGCTGGGCCCTCCATAGACCCTTACATTGGCAAAGTCCCACTTGACAGTAGCCCTGTTCATTAGCAATGTGGATGTTATGATGAGGTTTTTATTTAGAGGAAACTGAAACCCAGAGAAAGTAAGTGTCTTCCGAAGATCACACTCTAGGACATGGCACAGTCAGGAGTAGAACACATGTCCTCAGCATCCTGACGGCCTGCTTTTCCCCCCCAACACTGAGGAGGCTGTTAGCCCATAAACCACAGCGTACGGCTTTGAAGCAGCTTCCATTCTATTTGTATACAGAAGAATCAACCATGATTTCTGTCTTCCTCTAAAAGTAATGAATTTTCAGCTACTTTTTATTACTTGTTTTGACTCTTCAGAGACAACCCTGCTACCCAGTTTAACCTCAAGACTCACATGAATTCACATGATCTGAAGACAGCCATAGAGAAAATTACCCAGAGAGGAGGGCTTTCTAATGCAGGTATGTGATCCAGATTCAGATAATTCTATTTTGCTCCCATGAATCTCCTTCTACCTAGTTGTCTTCTAACATTCTATAATGAAGGAGAAAAAATAGAGTACTAATTCATTAGTAAATGACTCACATCTGTATTTTTTTCTAAAGTATTATTGTGGCTTTCGGGGAGCAAGAGTCCCCAAAAAGCATATGCTGTGGAGTTCCCCCCTCTCTTGGTTCCTCGGGGTGACGGTGTTCTTTGGGACAAGCAGGAATGCTGTTGTGACTATTTCCTGATTGGTCTACAAGTTGTTAACATTAGATTTTTGTGACCAGTTCCTTTCAGGAAGCCCCTCAGTGCCCCCTTGGGAACACTACTGTTGTAGTGATGACTGTGGAAAGAGGCGTGCGTTCTCTGTTTCCAACTGAGTCTTCTATGATGTCTGAGCCTTTGGGGAGTCACCCAGAAGTCCAAGGTCTAGTCCTCAATGGGGCAGGTCCAGAAACTCCCTTTTATGTTTACACAGAGGTAACTGGTCATTAGGAAACAGTTCCGCTCTACCCAAGCTCAAAGACTGTCAAAGAGCCCACGCCAGTGAATTTGGTTATAAATAGCAGCCTGGTATTAAGGACACTGGGAGAGGATGGGTTGATTGTCCACCCCTCAGGTTCCCTGACAGCCAGCCTCCTCTCCTCAAGCCTCAAAGAAATGGAGATGTGAGCCACAGTTATTGGGTTTGGAGCCCATGCAGTGAATAGAGCTGTGTCAGGGGACCATCCTGGGAGTTACAGTAAATCTGATTAATTATTTCCCCCCTCTTCTCAGTTTGCACATCTCCATAGTGTCCAGAACATTAGTATCTGAGCAACATGGAGCCTTTCACCCTTGAAAGGCTAAATAAACACTAGCCAAGTCACGGCCCTGCACCCCCCAAATCACAATTGCCTTCATCACAAACATGAGAGTTGATTTCTGGTTTTTCAACATAAAGCTTACAGTATTGAAATTCCAGTGGAGAAAAGCTTCAGAAGGCACTCTGTTTCCTTGGTGGGATTAGAGAGGTGTCTTTATCCAATTGGCATGCTTTTTTTTTTTTTAGTGGATGGCATGTTCTAACTCTGCCTCTATTGTTCAGGGTTGAGTTCAGAGAACAAAATCCATTCAAATGATTTCATTAGAAAGAGATTTATTTCAGGGTATTAAATACTTTTAAGAATTATTGAAGGTGCTGAAGAAGCTGATTCTAGGCTGCGCTTTCAGAGATGACTTCTTTTTTTTTCTGAGATAAGTTTTACTCTGTCACCCTGCATAGAGTGCTGCGGCATCATAGCTTACAGCAACCTCAAACTCTTAGGCTCAAGCAATCCTCTTGCCTCAGCCTCCCAAGTAGCCAGGACTATAGGCACCCCCCATGATGCCTAGCTAATTTTTCTATTTCAAATAGAGACAGGGTCTCACTCTTACTCGAGACAGTAGGCTGATCTCGAACTCCTGAGATAAGGTGATGCACCTGCCCTCAGCCTCCCAGATTGCTAGGATTATAGGCTTGAGCCATTATGCCCGGCCCAGAGATGACTTCTAAAGTCTTCTTGAAGAACCAGGCCCTCCAAAGGAACTGCTACCTCTTCCAAGATCAGGAAATCACTTCCTGAATTCTGCAATGGAAACCTCTTCAGGAATTTGCTTTAGCCTGGAAGCCACCCTAATCAGGAAGCTTCTGCTACAACTGCCAGCTCCAGAACCATGCCCCCCCTGCCCCTTTCACTCCCACAAAGTGGATGTTTCATACCCTACCACCTCAACACCATTTAAGGTAGCAACCAAAGCCAAGCACCTGCTGACAGTGCCCCAGAGAAGTAAAAAGTTCTACACATACTTGCAAAAATAGAAACAAAAGTATAGCCTCTGCCTCTCATGCAAGAGCATCAATTCACAGAACTAAAACAAAGCTGGGAAACTAGCTGCAAGGGAGCCTGGGCAATGTAGTTTTCAGATTTCCAGCCTCCACTTTCAAGACCCTCTAGAACTGCGGCCCACGGGCCACATGAGGTAGTGTGATTGTATTTGTTCCCATTTTGCTTTTTTTACTTCAAAATAAGATATATGCAGTGTGCATAGGAATTTGTTCATAGTTGGTTTTTTTTTTTTAAACTATAGTCCGGCCCTCCAACAGTCTGAGGGACAGTGACTTGGCCCCCTGTTTAAAAAGTTTGAGGACACCTGGGGAACCTGTATCGTGTATTGAGCACTAACTCACCATGGCCTCCAGATTTAAAGTAAGGTAGGGTCAAGGTGATCTTATGATTTTCCCTGTGCTCTAGTTACAGGGGCCTAATAGTAGGCTGGAGAAGACTGCTGAATACTTTGGGGCTTGAGGGAAATTATCCCTTGCCTATGAAAGCAGTTCTCAGAAGCCAATTTTCCCTTAGCAACCAGATTCTGTGCAGCCAGTTCACATGGGTTTGCCAAGACATTTCTCTAACAACTGTGAATATAACCATCTGATGCTTCCATTTGATAGATAAGATTCTATTAGTGGAGACAGGATGCTGGCCCAAGTCAGAAATGCTCTGAATGTATAATATTAGTCCTAAAGTCTAAAGTAGGTGGTTCCTAACTTTATTAAGATTAAGGACTTCTTTGAGAATTTCATGAAAGCTATGGCCCTTCTCTCCAGACAGACACTTATATACACAAAATACTGTGTACAATTTCAGGGGGTGTATCCCCCAAATCCACAGGGTTCACAGAGCTTAGGTCATGCACTCTGCCTTACTATAAGCATCTATACTAGCTCTAGTGTGACCAGTCATTCCAGTTTGTGCTGGGGAACCTGGGGTTTTCAGTGATGAGACTGGGAAAGTCCTGGAAAACTGGGACAGATGGTCATCCTAGTTGACTCTGAAAATTTCCTGAGGCCCTTCACAATGTGAAACACTTGGGAAAGGCACATCTGGAGGCCTTGTTGCACTCAGCTAGAGCAATTTGCTGCCTTGGAAATCTAGGCCCATGGACTAAAGTGACCTACTCAGGGCCGTACAGCCCATAGGTGGTATGGATAGCACTAGAACACAGTCTCTCAGTTCCTGTGGTACAGCTTTCCCCTGGCCAGCAGGCCTGTCCTCTGGCCCGGAATTGGAGCACTAACCCCAGAACACAGCACTCTACAGCCATCAGTTCCTATAAGCCCCAGGTTGAGGCCAACTCCTCCCACCCCATACACTCTGAAACAACATGGGGTCAGCTTAGGGGTTTAATATGGGTCCAGCTCGCAGACAGAGAAGAGGCCGTTTTGTTCCCATGAAAGTCTTTCTCATCTGCTTGCTTGTCCCTAAAACTTTCTTCAAAGCAAGAGACAGTTAGAAGTGAAAGTCTTGAGAGCCAAGTTCACTTGTGCATGTTGCTAATGCCAGCAACTTTGGAGGCTAAGATAGGAGGATCATTTGAGGCCAGGAATTCAAGGCTACAGTGAACTATGATCTGGGTACTATACTCCACCCTCCAGCCTGGAGCATCTCTTTTTTTTTAAAAAAAGAAAAGCCTCTGCACCCATAGCTCAATGGTTAGGGTGCCAGACACACACACAGGAACTGATAGGTTCCAATCCAGCCTGGGCCTGCTAAACAACAATGACAACTACAACAAAAAATAGCCAGGCATTATGGCGAGTGCCTGTAGTCCCAGCTACTTGGGAGGCTGAGGCAAGAAAATCGTTTAAGCCCAAGAGTTTGATGCTGTGAGCTGCAATGCGACAGCACTCTACAGAGGGTGACATAGTGAGATTCTGTCTCAAAAAAAAAAAAAAAAAGAAAGAAAGAAAAAAGAAATTAAAGGTCTGAAATAAAACCAAAATGGATAGTGGTTGCATAACATTGTGAGTATAATTAAAGCCACTGCATTGTATACCTAAAAATAAAGTGCTTTAAAAACAAGAAATAAACAGATAAACTGGGGAGAGAATGAACGTTTATCTGGACCTCTTTGTACTGCTGTCATCTATCTGTTCCTATATTTATAACTGGCATGATTACTCCAAGCATGATTTATTTCTTCTTCCAGGCCGGGCCATCTCCTTTGTGACCAAGAACTTCTTTTCCAAAGCCAACGGAAACAGAGGCAGCGCTCCCAACGTGGCTGTGGTGATGGTGGATGGCTGGCCCACAGACAAAGTGGAGGAGGCTTCCAGACTTGCAAGAGAGTCAGGAATCAATATTTTCTTCATCACCATTGAAGGTGCTGTTGAAAATGAGAAACAGCATATGCCAGAGCCCAACTTTGTGAACAAGGTATGTAATTGCCAGGGGAACCTCCCAGCATGAGGGCTTCCTGCATGCTGAAAAGTTGTAAACCCCTGGGGGGGGGTGGCCCCCTTCCTATAATTAAGCGTGAACTTGCTTCTGGGAAGCAGGGCTTCCAAGGAGGGACTGGTAAATCTGAACTTGGAACTACCCTCTCAAAGCAAAACCCCACATCCACAGGAGGCCAGCAGCTTGGGAGGAGGGGAGAGCAGTGTCTGCCCCAAGGGTCTCACCTAAAGGCTCTCCCTCACTCGTTCTACAGCCCAGGGAGCCTTCACACATGCACATGAGCACACATGTGGTGCATAAACTGTCTCACATGCACAGACACACAAGTTAATCAACCTGATAAACAAGAGAAAGGAGGGATTGAACCAGATGGGGGAGATCATGTTTTCACCCACTCCTCCTAGGTTCCGTGGAGATGCCTGGCAGGAGTTGGGGACACCGCAGGTGGGATCTAGGCCTCCCACCCCTGCTCCACTGAAGTTGCTGGGCTTTGTGTGTGTTATGCTTTGGGACTTCACATGAGCCCTCTCCCAAAGAGGAGCCCCCAGCTTGGAAAAGCTAGGCAGCCGGCCTTGGGGGTTTTGCTCCCTGAGGCCCTTTCAAATTTAACATTCCACGTGTTGAGAGTCCACACTGCTCAACCTCCTACCCATCTCAAATTGCTGACCACTTTCTGCTCCTTGAACGTCCAGGATACCACATGGTTCTTGTTTCATTTCTCTCAGCTTTAGTTCATTGTGTAGACCTCCTGGTCTCAAGCCCTGGCACCCACCTCTTCCCTCAGGAGCTTGCTCCTTCCAGAATCTCTCCCAGGGCCACAGCTTCAGCTTCATCTCTTGAGTTCTCTGCCATTTATTTCCAGCCAACTCACTTTTCTCTACCTGATGTCCTGCCAGAACCTTAAATCCTCCAAGTTGATAATTTTTCCCACTTTCTCCCCTTGGACCTGGCGTCAGAGGGAGGGTCGTCACAGATTCCCTCTTATCTATCCTCTCTCCAAACTTTCATGGTTCCCCATTGCTCTTGAGGCCTCCTGGAGGCCTGAGTGGCCCACCTTCCTGGCCCAGCTACTGTGCCAGGCCTGGGTACAAGTCACCTGGTCTTCTGTCCACAGCCAGAGCTGCTGTGCTCTCCTGCCCTGACTTTACTGCCTGGCGGGAATCCCACCTGTCCATCCATTGGCCAGAATTCAGCTCGGTCTCAGCCTTCATCTCACATGCCACCTAGCCCGTGGAAAGGTTTGTGGACTCCAGTTAGGTTTATACAAATCAATTAAAAAATATTTCCTAGGAAAGTTTTAAACCATCTCCTTTTTTTAAAGATTTTTTTTTAATTATACAAGTCTACCTACAGTTGTCAGGGCTGACTTCCTGTGACCTAGAGACAGGGGTGAGAAAGAAACACTGTGTGTTAGGGGCACTAGCCCAATCCCAGGAACACACCAGCCAGTCTGCTAAATGTTTATTTGCAGCTGCCTTAATTTGTTTCTGAAACAAGCTTAGGCACAGGTGAATAAATGTTCATGGCCCAGAAGAGGCAGGGTTATCTGGAGGGCAGAGTTTGGGTTTTGAAGGTAGACAGATTTGTGTTCCCGTCTCAAGGACTCAGGGAAGTCCCCTCACAGCTGGCCTTCAGTTTGTTCCTCCATGACAAGGGTTATCATTCCACCTTGTAGAGTTCGGATGGAGATTTAATGAGAGCATCTTTCCAAGAGCATCTAGGGGATCCCTGACACATGTGGTCATCTAGCAAAACTATGGGACCTCTTCCCACCAGCGCAGGGCAGCTCTGGAAAACATTTCTTTGGTCATTTCTTGTGTGTATCTCCTGTTTTCCGGATCAGAACACATAGTCTCTCTAATCCTGTCTTGCGCGGATGCCAGTCTCATGGCCGGTTGCCAGTACAAGGAGTTAAGGGGCCCGGAGGGGCATAAACATGAAGCTGAAATCAGGGTTTTTGCCTCCTACAAATGTGCTCCCAGCTCAGCTTTCAGCTCACAGAGTGACACCAGGGCACTCTGACCTGGGTAATGGAGTGAGACTAATTGTGTTAGTACCCTGGTCAGCCAGGGGTCTTCGCCTCTGGGGGGGCCTGGCCGGGTGGATTGAGGGGAGAAAGCAAGAGTCAGCTGGCTTCTTCACCTGACCCCACGGGGAGGCCTGGCCCCACCTGCACGGACCCTGCCTCTGTCTCCTAGGCTGTGTGCAGAACCAACGGCTTCTATGCGTTCCACGTGCAGAGCTGGTTCGGCCTCCACAAGACCCTGCAGCCCCTGGTGAAGCGGGTCTGCGACACGGAGCGCCTGGCCTGCAGCAAGACCTGCCTGAACTCGGCCGACATCGGCTTCGTCATCGACGGCTCCAGCAGCGTGGGCACCGGCAACTTCCGCACCGTGCTGCAGTTCGTGGCCAACCTCAGCAGGGAGTTCGAAATCTCCGACACGGACACGCGCGTCGGGGCCGTGCAGTACACCTACGAGCAGCGGCTGGAGTTCGGGTTCGACAGGTACAGCAGCAAGGCCGACGTGCTCAGCGCCGTCCAGAGGGTGGGCTACTGGAGCGGCGGCACGAGCACCGGGGCTGCCATCAACTACGCCCTGGAACAGCTTTTCAAGAAGTCCAAGCCCAGCAAGAGGAAGTTAATGATCCTCATCACCGACGGGAGGTCCTACGACGACGTCCGGATTCCAGCCCTGGCCGCCCACCTGAAGGGTAAGGGGGTGCCGCCCGCGGGGGCTGTGGCCTCTCCCTGGGGCTGGGTGGGCCGGTGTGGGTACAGGTTTGGTCCATGAGGAGGGTGTCAGGGGCACAAACACTGCAGGTCCCTTGGAGTACCAAAGAGGGAACACGGAGAGGGCAGCGAGGGAGTTTCCAAAGTGTCATGACAAACCCAAGGGCTGTGGCTGGCTGTGGCTGACTGCGGCTGGCCGCATCCCCCGACCCGAGGCATTTGCCACCAGGGCGTCCCGCGTTAAAGACGGGGTTAGAATCACTGATTTATTGCTTTTAAAGATGCCACCTCTCCGCCGGGCTTGGCAGCACACGCCTTTAATCCTAACACTCTGGGAGGCCAAGGGGGATGGATAGCTTGAGCTCAGGTGTTCCAGACCAGCCTGAGCAAGAGCGAGACCCTATCTCTATTAAAAATAGAAAATTGGCCAGGCATTGTGGCGCCTGTAGTCCCAACTACTTGGGAGGCTGAGGCAGACGCACTGGTTATGCCCAAGAGTTTGAGGTTGCTGGTGAGCTAGGCTGACACCAGGGCACTCTAACCTGGGTAATGGAGTGAGACTCTGTCTCAATAAATAAACAAACAAATAAAAATAAAGATTCCAAATCTCTATTGAAGTTGACAAATTGTGTTAGTACCCAGATCACCAAATTGTGTTAGTACCTTTTAAAGAAAAATAGTGTTTTGGCTGGGTGCCTGTAGCACAGTGGTTATGGCGCCAGCCACCAAGAGTGGAGGGTTTGAACCGGGCCAGGACCAGCTAAACAACAATAACAACTGCAACAAAAACATATCCGGGCGTTGTGGTGAGCCTGTAGTCCCAGCTACCTGGGAGGCTGAGGCAACAGAATTGCTTAAGCCCAGGAGTTGGAGGTTGCTGTGAGGTAAGATGCCATGGCACTCTACTGAGGATGACATAGTGAGACTCTGTCTCAAAAAAAAAAAAAAACAAGAAAAATAGTGGTTTTAATGAAACATATTGTTTTTGTGAGCAACTTTTAACTAGATGTTGGGGGGTTTGGGAAACTTCAAAGAAATTCTGAGTCAAAGTATTTAAAGATGGCCAGCTCAGTGGCTCCTGCCTGTTACCTAGTACTTGGGAGAAAAGGGAACACTTCGTTGATTTTTTTGGCGATATTTTATGGCACTTTCAGAATAATGATTATACATAGGTTCTCCAATGAAAGCACAAATCTGACTGATTTTCTGAACATTTACAAAAACATTTTGCTCATTTTTTATATTTTAAACTTTCTATTGCTCTCTTAGGAATTTTTATCTGGAAATATCTCCTAACCTAACACTGCTGGTGGGAATGCAAATTAATACATTCCTTTTGGAAAGATGTTTGGAGAACACTTAGAGATCTAAAAATAGATCTGCCATTCAATCCTATAATTCCTCTACTAGGTATATACCCAGAAGATCAAAAATCACATTATAACAAAGATATTTGTACCAGAATGTTTATTGCAGCCCAATTCATAATTGCTAAGTCATGGAAAAAGCCCAAGTGCCCATCAATCCACGAATGGATTAATAAATTGTGGTATATGTACACCATGGAATATTATGCAGCCTTAAAGAAAGATGGAGACTTTACCTCTTTCATGTTTACATGGATGGAGCTGGAACATATTCTTCTTAGTAAAGTATCTCAAGAATGGAAGAAAAAGTATCCAATGTACTCAGCCCTACTATGAAACTAATTTATGGCTTTCACATGAAAGCTATAACCCAGTTATAACCTAAGAATATGGGGAAGGGGGAGAGGGAGGAGGATGGGCAGAGGGAGGGTGATTGGTGGGATTACACCTGCGGTGCATCTTACAAGGGTACGTGTGAAACTTAGTAAATGTAGAATATAAATGTCTTAACACAATGACTAAGAAAATGCCAGGAAGGCTATGTTAACCAGTGTGATGAAAATGTGTCAAACGGTCTATAAAACCAGTGTATGGTGCCCCATGATCACACTAATGTACACAGCTATCATTTAATAAAAAAAACTCAACGAGAAGAAAACCGCAGGTGATAATAATAGTAGTTATAATCATAAAAGTAAACCAGTGGTCAGTGAACACCAAACCCTATTAAGTAGGTGCTCATGTGCAGAATTCACTACCTGCCATGCTTGGTTGTTTTCTTCTTCTCAGCCTGCATTTAACGTGGGTTAATTTGCAGGATTTTCTGTATTCTTAAAAGCTGCCTTAATTCCTTCCTAAAACAAGCCTTCATGAGTCAGCAGTGCTGGCTTCTGGAAGCCAAAGTCACCAGACACTGGGTTCAGGCGGAGTCTTCCCAGTGACTTCCCGTTTGTGGAGCCCACGGGGCACCCTCTGAGGGCGGGATCGCTGATGGCCTCATGCCAGCAACTGCAAGGGCCCTGAGGCTCATAGCAGCGGAGTGAAGATGTCTAAGGCTTGGGAGAAAGCTGTCCCAAAGTGCATGGGCACAGCCAGGTGCCAAAGTGCATGGGCACAGCCAGGTGGACCAGCTCCTGCCTGCAAGCCCAAGGCTCCCTGCTTTCTCTGGATGCATTCCCAACTCCACCTTCACTCGCTTTCCAAATGTGCCTCCCGTGGGCCTCACCCAGAGATTGTCCTTGGCCTACTCACCAGGAAAAGTGAAGATGAGGGAAACGTCCTGCATGCTCTCAGAGCATCATCATATTCTGAGCAGCTTTCATAAATTGGGACCAGTAGATGCAAATTACATGCAGGAGGATTCCTACTCAGGCCAACGCTGAGAGGTGTCTAAACACATAGCACTGTATCTCTGAGAGAATCCCCATCAAGGCTGGGAGATTGTCTGTCCGAACTGCCAGGCAGAGGTTCCCTACAGCAAGGCTGACTCAGGATCTGAAAAGCTAAATTTGCTATACTGTTTGTGTAGTTTTTATTAAGGGGCAACCTTTCCATCTTTGATTAGAAAGAAGGGAATAGTCAGTCTGAGCCCCGCTCTGCAGCAAAACTTCTTTCACTGCCACATGGCAAACTGGCTACCTCCAACCTAGACAATATTCAGAAAAAAGAAACAAGACGGTGAGCAAAGGGACTGGCAGCTTGAATGAAGCTGAGTGGGCCATAGTTGGAAAGCAACTTTGACTGGAGCCATGCAAGGCACACGTGGCTCCCCACTCAGCAAGACAGGGCCCTCAGAGGATGCTGGCAACAGTGAGATGGGCCACTGTGGGCTGCCCTCTGGCTCATGGCCCATTTTCCTCCACCCACTCTGCCAGCCTGAAGGCAATGTGGGAACAGACTTTCATAGAGTAAGGTCAAGCACCTGCTGACCAGCTGCCCCCAAACCAAATAAAGAGCCAGCACCCTAGGGGGCCTCCCAGTTTTCTCACTTGAATGAATGCCTGGTCTCTTCTCCTGTCCTCTTCCCTGGGAGGCATCTTGCTCCCTATTGTAGTCCAGCACCTTCATTCCCTCTCTGCTCTTTCCCATTTGCATCTTGACATGCTCATGTCCCTCCCTTCCCTGAAATAAAACATTGTCTTTGACCCTGTGTTCTGCTCCGGGCACCACTTGCCTCCTCCCCTTCGTGGCCAACCTTCAGGAGGGGATTAGAGTCCATGTTGACACCACAGCTTCACTTCTTTTTGACACTCGACTCACAGGGGTTCATTTGGCTTCTTTGGCATCTCCCCACACACACACCAAAACCGCTCTCACCAAGCTACCAATTGGTTTTGGTTTTGCTTTTTTTGAACCCATTGAACATTCTTTGTTTTCATCTTACACAGCCTCCTTGTAGCATCCAGCACCACTGGGCATCCCCTTCCTTAGCTTGGAACTCTCTCTCTCGACCATGATGGAGGAGCTGCAGGGTGACCATCTCTGTGGGGCCCTGGGGAAGTGCTCTCACACTGGGAATGAGGTTGGATTCAGTGGCTTGTAAAGCCACCCTCAAGCCTAAAGTGATTCAGTTCTACTGTTTTAGCTTAAAAGATCCTGAGCTAGCTTTTCATGCTTTAAGACGCTGAGGTTTTGTTTGGCTCTCCAACACGGGTAAAACAAATGTATGACATGTAGTGTAATCTGCATGGCCCGAAAAGTTTCCTAAAATATCTTCCCATTTTCTGTACCATGTATTTACTCCATTTTGTTCATTTTTTCTCCCCAAAGACTATCAGCTCCTGAGATAGCAACTATATTAATTCATTACTGTTGGCATATCGTGGATGCTCTAAAGTACTTACTGAGTGAATGAATGGCCACGTTTAGTGTTAATTCTGGAAAACTAGAGGTAGAGTCCTGTTTTTGTTTTTTTTTTGGGGGGGGCGCATTTCTGATTTTGGATTTGGTTGTGCCAACAGAACGACAAGAAGGCAAGGGTTCATTAGCAGAACCTTTTCTTGGGGACACTTGCTTCATCTAATTTTTGTCCCGACAGGTGTGATCACCTATGCAATAGGTGTTGCATGGGCTGCCCAGGAGGAGCTAGAAGTCATTGCCACTCACCCTGCCAGGGACCACTCCTTCTTTGTGGACGAGTTTGACAACCTCTACCAATATGTCCCGAGGATCATCCAGAACATTTGTACAGAGTTCAACTCACAGCCTCGGAACTGAAATCAAAGCCAGCAAAGCACCAGCAAATGCTGCTTTACTGCCTGACTCTTTGGACAATGCCCAAGGCTTTATGGGGCACACACAGTACAGCGAGGTTGGGCCAGGGCTTAGGGAAACAGATGCATTGTTATTACTCTTTCCCATTGTGGTTTTTCATACTTTAAAACTTTAAGTTAGAAAGATGATCACAAATTTGTAGGATGAGCCAAAATGATACATTATTTTGAGGGTGCTGGGGGTTTTACATTTTGACAGTTGTTTTCAAAATGTTCAGAATAGAGTGCAGCACTTATGATGAGCTTAAATAGGGCTTTTGTGAGGTTTTGTTATTTTTATTTCTCATTAGAACTCTGTAACCCTCAGCAAGTTTCATTTTTGTCATGACAATATTGGAGTTGCTTCATTAAATGTTTCAAAGGATTATATGCAATATTTCTGGGTGTGTCATATGTAGTGCACACAAGGTTTGCTGTGGGACCATCCTCTGCTTTTCTCGTTTCCCTGAGCACCTGCTGTGGGCTCACTCCTGGCCCAATGTGACCACATGCCAGTGGAGGCCGTGCAGCGGCCCAGCTGCTGCTGATTTCCCGCCCTCCCTCCCTCCTCCTTTTGTCTGAATCCATGACTACACAACAGCATATTGCTTTAAGAGCTGTTGGCACTGGAGGCCCAGACTGATCTTGCTTAAAAGTGGTGTACTAGGTAGCACTGTAGAATCCCTTGGGAGACTGGAAATGCTGGTCCCCAGGCCCTGTCCCCACACCAGTGAAATCGAAGTCTCTAGGACTGGAGCCTCAACACTGGCATGTTTTAAGAGTTCTCTGGTGATTTTTACATGCGGCCAGGATTGAGAAACACTGAGCCACCGTCAAGGGTTAGAGTTACAGCTGTTTCCTGGGAGAAGGTCTGTTTCTTCCTGTTGTTCTAGGTCCACCCAGTTTAGCATTTGTCCTAGATTTTTCATTTGTTAACTGGATTATTACTGATACTTTCATAAGCTGGAATGAGTTTGATTTAGCTTCACTTTTTACTTCCAGCTTCTCCAAAGTCTCATCTGTCATGATGTGCAATACATGCACGATGGGGCAACAGTGGAAAGAATCTTAAATAGAGATGATGTAATTGATAGGTTATGTTTCATAAAAATGTGTGTTGAAGAACACTGTGAATGGAATCAAAAAGACAGTAATTGTGTCAATACTTACAACAAAATACTTAATTAAAAATTAGAATCAAAGATATCATCCAGTTAGCAGAATTTGTATGGAGCTCACCAAACATCTTAGTACCTGAAGAGACAATATATTGTATATTGTCAATTAAAAATATTGTGGTCAGGCTGGGTGCAATGGCTCAAGCCTATAATCCTAGCATTCTGACAGGAGGCTGAGGCAGGTGGATCTCCTGACCAGCCTGAGCAAGAACAAGACCCTGTCTCTACTAAAAAGAGAAAAACTAGCTAGTGTTGTGGCAGGCACCTATAATCCCAGCTGCTCAAGAGGCTGCAGCAAGAGGATAACTTGAGCCCAGGAGATTGGTGTTGCTGTGAGCTATGACACCATGGCCCTCTACCCAGAGCGACAGAGTGAGACTCTGTCTCGAAAAAAAAAAAAGAAAGAAAGAAAAGAAAAATTGTGGTCTACAGAGAAGAGTCAATTAAATGTGTTGGCAATTTCAAATTTACTAGCCATAAAATTTTCTTTGAATGCAATTGAAAACAAATTTTGTCCAAAAATTTCAAAACATGAAAACCATCTTTTAAAAAGTTCTTCATAAGGATACCAGTGGTACTCTTTTAGTGGCAGACTTAGCTAAGAAACTTATTTAAAAACTTAAGTAAGGACTGGGAACAATTATTCTGCCTATGTTTCTGAATAGGAAGATTATCCTCATAAAGAAATTTTTCAACATTGCTTCAATGTATAGGTTATTTTATTTTCTTTATTTTGAAAAATGATTTTCAAATATAGTTATTTTATAGGAACCTTACCATGAAAACCAATTTGTCATCAATAAGGACTTATTCCCAAATATAATGTAATTTTAATTATTTTGGTGTCCTCTTTCATTCACAAAACTGTCTCCCAGTTTGGAAAATAAATTATGTGGTCATCCTAGTTATAGGTGCTATAATTCTATAGGTGCTATCTTTCTGAAGATAAAAGAAACCTCTTCCAATGGTCCCATTGTTGATGTGGTGTCAACAAGTATTTGAGTGTGTGTCAGTGTGTGCAGGAAGGGAGCATAGGCCTGAGGTGGTTGAGAACACCCAGAGTCTACTGAGTCATCAGAATTTTCTGTGTGTAGATATTTAAGTCACCAAAGATGGTGGCAGGAGTTGGAATGGAGAGGGAAATAGTGAGCCAAGATTTGGCATCTTCTGTAAATGAGAGGGAGTGACTGGAGCTTGGGAGAAGATGGTAGTGACAGGGTGAGGGGCTGAATATAATCTGTGGTGAGATCTTCAAGGGAGCTGGAGCTTCAAAAGAGGAAGCAAGAGGCAAAGTGGCAAAGAGCAGACTTGATGCCATTCTAGGCCTGAGATACATGGGTTGAAGGAAAACAAACCACCTCTTCTTGGTTGTGCAGAAGCTTGGCTGGCACGGAGGGCCAAACTGATCTTGCTTAAAAGTAGTGCAGTAGGCTGCACTATAGAATCCTTTGGGAGACTGGAAATGCTGGTTCCCAGCTGACTTCAGGTAAGTGGGAGCAAAACAGCAAAGGGGCTGAGGTTTCTGAGGGTTGCTAACAACAGAGTGGAGCTCTCTGAGTCCCAGGGAAGGCTGGGTGGGGAGAGGGATGGGGCTGAATCAAGGTTTGCACATAGTAGTTTGGCAGTCATGGTTACCCAGGCCAGAAGAAGGTTGTGCAGATATGGAGGGACAGAACTAGAATCTGGATCTGTCTGCCAATCTGTTGGCTTCTGTGGCCACCTTTTGTTGGGATCAGAGCCCCTTACTCCATCCTCGTTCCCACGCCACCCCATTCTGCACAAATTCCTGGACTCTGGTCTGGCCTTTGCAGAGCTCTCTGGGCCCTGCAGACTCCAGAGCTAATCTCCTAAGACAACTCTACCTCTTGCGGATTCAACAAAATAATTCCTTCCATGCCTTTTTTCTCAAAGTTAAACTATGCAAGCAACAGGGAACATTGGTACAGCTTCTCTGGGTTCATTTGATGTCAAAACTCCCACTTCTCAGGAGTTAAAGCACTTAAATTCTTTGTTAAAAGCTTAAAGTTTTGCAACACGGCTCTGCTAAAAGTTTCTAGCCAAAATGACAGGATTCAGATATTTCTTGTTTCTCTGGGCTCTTTAAACCTTTTTGAACAAGGCAAAATCTCCTGCCTTATTCCATTTTGTGCCGCTATAAAAAAAAAACACCTGCTATAAAATTACACCCCGAGACTGGGTAATTACAATGAAAAAAGATTTATTTGGCTCAGGATTCTGATGTCTGGAAAAGTTCAAGATTGGGTATCTGGTGAGGGCCAAAGTCTGCTTCCACTCATGGCAGAAAGCAACGGGGAGCTGGCAGGTGCAGAGATCACGTGATGAGAGAGGAGCCATGAGAGAGAACGAGAAGGGAGGTGCTGGCTCTTTTCAACAACCAGCTCTCTTGGGAACTATGAGAGTGAGAACTCATTCACCACCATCCCCAAGGGGGGCACTCATCTGTTCACGAGGGACCCACGCACCTGACCCAAACACCTACCACTAGGCCCCACCTCCAACCCTGGGGATCAAATTTCAATGCGAGATTTGGAGGGGACAAACATCCCCACTGTAGCCCCTCCATAGAATTAAGTTTCCCAACAGCAGTCTCAGAGGGCCAGCATGAGTTTATAGAAAAGATAATGCTTCCATGTCCAAGGACTTTCCAGCCTCAAAAAAGGAGTTTCCAAATAATTATGTTTTCTAGTTAAAATTCTACAAGGTCTCCCTTTAGATTACTAATATATAAATATAGTAAGTAGGAAATATCCTTGAAAGCACGAATTCAATTACTTTGAAAAGAGACATTTATTCAAATTAATGCCTTTGAGGAATTCACAGTCCAGTGAGAAACCACACACAAATGAATGATTAAAATTGTATAATTACCATCATGGGATTATGCACAATTACATGACCAGTGATTTCAAACAACCTCGTGAGAAAGGAAGTCAGAATAATGCCCAATAGCGAGTGAGTGTCACATGTATTAACTCCCTTATCCCCGGGATTTGCTGAGAGTGATTGTGTTAGTCCGTTTTATTATGCTGCTATCACAGAATACCTGAGACAGGGATGGCGAGGGAGAGCAGAGAGAAAGGAGGACAAACTCATCTCATCGTTTGGTCCGGAATTTACTCCTGCCATAACAGACCCACCCCTAAGGCAAGTCCATTAACATGTCCATGAAGGCAGAGCCCTCATGACCTAATCACCTGTCAAAGGTCCCACCTCTCCACCCTGCTGCACTGGGGATTACGGTCCCAGCCCCGGAACTTGGTGCGACACATTCAAACCTTAGCCGAGATACTATTCTTATTCTCAGTTAACTGACCATGCAACTGACGCATGAAGATAGCAGGTACATGGCCCAAGGTCTAGAGCTGGTATGAGGCACATCTGAAAATTAAGCCCAGGCAATCTGACTCCAGGCTCTAAATATGTAACCACTTGGCTTCTTATAATGGTGGCAAGTGAAACAACCAGAGTGACCACATAAAGGATTCTCTATGCTTGGTAATTGAAAATATAAAATAGGGCAGCTCACTGAGTAGGGAACCGGCCCCATATAACGAGGGTAGCAGGTTCAAACCGGGCCCCCGCCAAACTACAACAAGAAAATAGCCGAGTGTTGTGGTGGGCGCCTGTAGTCCCAGCTGCTCGGGAGACTGAGGCAAGAGAATCGCCTAAGCCCAGGAGTTGGAGGTTGCTGTGAGTTGTGTGACGCCGCGGCACTCTACCGAGGGCGGTAAAGTCAGACTCTGTCTCTACAAAAAAAAAAAAAAAAAGAAAGAAAGAAAATATGAAATAGGCAAAACTTGAGACGTGTACTCTCTGGGTCTATTAAATGCACAATGTGAACAGAGTCTGTTCAATGTCCAGTGCAAACTCCACATCCCTCATCATGCCTCCTTATATCTGGATGGCCACCCTGCCCTCACTTAAAGTGGTGGTTTTAACCTATAGTCCAATCCCTGGGGATTACTGAACACACTAGGCTCCCCTATCATCTTAATGCCTTCAAGTTGCAGTCCAAATGCCACCTCCTCTTTGGAGCCTTCCCTGGATTTTTCAGATAGGCTTAGGCTTTCTGGATACAGAATCCTGACCTACCCATTTTCCAGGGACCTTCATGGTTCCCTTTCATTAGGTCACACGACTTACATCATTAAGGACATGGAACCCAGAGAATGAAAATTGGAGTCTAAGTCACCCAGCAGCGCCAGCCCCTACCTAATACAATGGCACTGGTAGAACAAAAGGCAGATATTTAACAGAATATGATGGCAACAGGGAGAAAAGATCGAATTTGATTCCTTTCCACGGCCCTCATATGTTCCTTACTGTATGTTACAATCACTGCTTTTCTAGGACCAGAATCTTCCTTGGTACCTACGCATAGGGTAACTTCGGCCCTCACTTCTCCAGCAGAAATGAAAAATGCAAGTCCCTCTTTTTGTTTACCTTCCTGGGTTTCATTCCACAAACATGTTTTAAGTACCTATTATGGTGCCAGGCATTGGGGGGCAGGATGGGCGCCTACAGTACCCAGGTGAAAAGACTTGGTTCTGCCCAAGGAGCTGACAGGCTAGTGTGGGAGAGACCAGAATGAACAGATAACATCTGACTGGTGCAATAGGTAACAAGCAAGTTTGGGAAGGCTTCCTGGGCTGGGTTTTCTGGGAAAAGTCCATTTCCCTGGGCAAAGAAATGTGGGAATGACAGTAGCAAAAACCAGGAGACATGACAGTGTAGGGCCTGGAGAATGAAACTTGGGACGGGGAAAGGAAGCTTAGGAGAGAGGTGAGGCCAGCCCATGGAAGGCAGGGCAGGTCAAGGGTCTCTCAGTTGCAAGTAACAGAAATTTCATTTGTAGTAGCTCAAGCAAAGGGGACCTTTTGGGAAGGAAACTGGAGTAACTCATGAACCCCCAGGTCAGGAAGACAGCAGAGCCTCAGAAATGGGCCAAGGGACGGGATCGGGACAGGGGTTTTATTGATAAGAAGGAAGATAAGACCTCTGGCAAAGCAAAGGGGGAACCTGAATGGGCCTTCTGTCTAGGGCAGGCATCCTCAAACGGCAGCCCGCAGGCCACATGAAGCGGTGTGAATTGTATTTGTTACCATTTTGTTTTTACTTCAAAACAAGATATGTGCAGTGTGCATAGGAATTTGTTTATAGTTGTTGTTTTTTTTAACTATAGTCCAGCCCTCCAACAGTCTGAGAGACAGTGAATTGGCCCCTGTTTAAAAAGTTTGAGGATGCCTGGTCTAGGGGATTATATACAGCTTTTCCTTTCCTGCAGGCAGGGGAGTGTGGGGAGATAGAATGCCATAACCACTTGGTGCCAGGGGCTTGAGGGCAGAAATTGACTTTAAAACTGCCCTGTGTAGGAATGTGGTCTTCATTCAGGGTGTGTCCTCTGCTCTGGGAGTGGCAGCTTAGGTGGAACTCCAGTCAGACTGTCTTTGATGAGCCTGTTTTGGGCCCAGAGAACGTGGACTGTGTTCAAGCTGGTCGGTGGGCCTGCTTAGGCATAGGAAAGGGGTCCCTGTCCAGCCCTGAATTGGGGAAACCCTGTGTCATGATCATCCGCAACCTTTTGAAGTTCCGTGAAAGTTGCTTTGAATGCCACATGGATGCATGTCTTCAAGTTCTCGGGGTCTGGAGAACCAAGTGCAGGCTGAACTGTAGTCTTCTTTTGTTTTGACCCAAGAAAGCTGGTCTTTCTCTCAAAGACTCCCTTTCACTTCTCTTGGTCTCAGTGACGACAAGATGTTACTTGTTGTACCACATCAAGTGTTGACAAGCTGTCCAGACTGTCAGGCAGGTATGATGCTCCTGGGATTGGCTCTGTTGCTAGAATAAAGGCTTAGCTGAAGAGAAATGTCCTCTCTCAGTAATATCCACATGGAAAACTACTAAGATGAAAGACCACAATTTCAAAGAAAGTCTTTGCTTTTTTTCTTTTTCTAAATGTCCTTTAATTGAAAAATACTGAGCTGAACTTTATCCCTGCCATCCCTCTTTACAAATGGGGCCTCTAGGCTATAAGCTGCCCAAGTAAGCAAATACTATACTCAGCTTGGCAGCTGGGACTCTGCTATAAAAAGTACAATTCCCACTGAATAGCTCCTTTCTGTGACTCCTCCAGCCTCACACTTGGTTGAGGTGGGCAGGGTGTATTCAAGTTAATGGCAAACTGAAATCTGTGTTCTCAACAAAGAGCCTCTACATGACTGCCCAGGGCACAGAAACTGGGAGGCTGCAGAAGCCATAGAAATGTTGCAAACAGCAAAACAAGACGCAAGATCAATTTAATTGTTGGTCTGACTTCCCCAAGACATCTGTAAACCTGTATCCTGATATCACGATATTGATTTTTTTCAATTACCTTAATATGTCTACAAGTTCTCCTTGAAATCATAGTGAAAGGGAGTTTCTTTCCAACCTTAATAGGAGAGTTGTACAGCATTTTAAAGCCAAAGAGGGAACAGGGACAAGTCGAAAGGTTGCAAAACCGCTGTGGTCTAAAATATGCACCAAGCAAAATAAATGAGCAGACAGAGTTTTCTAAAGGGCAAAGTGTCAGTGTTATTTATTTTCTCCTAAGAAAACACCCTCTTTGAACTGGGAGACAACTGCAGTGTGGAAACGGCAGGGGACCTTGCCAGCTCTGTGACCTAAACGCAAGGCCTGGAACACCCACATGCCTCCTGTGTCTACCCTCAGAGAGGGGGCATTCTCCTGAAGTGGAAAAATCAGCCTTTCATCCTGGAGATGTTCTAATCCTGGACAGCCAGCAAAGATCTCTGCAGGTGAAACACTGGTGGAGCCTTGGCAGCCTCGGTGAGGAATTGCCCACTCGGGCAGCAGCCAAGACTGTCCTGACAGGACCCACAGGCCTGTTTGTGAGCAGATCTGGGGTAGCCCTCAGCGAACCCCGAAAGCCTTGATCCTGTGGTGTGCCAGTGAGGACAGGCCAATCCCACTGAATGGTTATTGTGCTTATGACTTTGCTTGTGCTGGCAGGTGGAAGGAGCCCAGGGAAATTCTGGAAACAATGGTAAAACTAATCCTTGGCTTTAACTAATCCTTCGGTTATGAAGCCCCAGTGTGCCAGGAAGTAGACCAGCAGCTTTCTACTCGCTACGGTGGTGAGTACACACAAAATTCATGTTGGCAGACAAATGCGTATCTTGAAACCATTCTTCTTTCATAGTGGGCATCAGCCATGGGCCAAACGTATTTGCATAATTCATTACATCCTCAGTTAGTATTCCCTGTTTTCCGATGAGGACAGTGAGACACTGAAACGTTAAGGAGTTGCTCGGGGTCACCCGGCAGGTAGGGAGGAGAGCTGGACTCAGGACTCCAGATACGGTGCCATCTTCATGACGGCATGACCTTGCCGTCTCTCCTTTTCTCTCCCTTCTTACCTGTGAATCACCAGCCACTTTACCCTCAGCCCTGTCTCCCCCCAGCTATCATCTTTTCCGTCTCACAGCAGAGAACCATCTTTTCAGCTGCACACATTTTGTGCCTGTATTTTTGCTCTATTTTTCACCCTGCGACATAGAATCCCAGATCGTGGAAGGCTGGAAAGTTATTTAGAAGTTTTCATTTGCCTTTTGCCTTCTGTGTCCTTGGTCATATCTCCCCGATCATGACACAAGACCCGCTTGCCTGCTCAGATGATGTTAGTCTGTTTTCAGAAAGGCTTTCAAGATGGTGTCACACAGCACAAGGCGCACAGACTGAGCACACTCTGGACAGTTGGAGGGTGGCAAGGAAAGGTAGGAGCCCTGCTGTGGAAACCCTTCTTTTAATTTTAAAGAAAAAATATCTAAAAAATTGTTTTGGATTTTAAGGGACTCCAAACATCTATTAAAATGAAACAGTTTAGAAACAAGTTGATTTGAGAAATTTTCCTTGACCCAACTAACTGTATCTTAGGATAATTTCTTTGGATGCAAACTGGAATTAGACTGTGAGGCCCCCTTCAATCCTGGCGGTGAAAACCTTTCCCATGTCCCAGTTCCTTCCACAGAAGTGTGGTTGGGGCAGCTACAGGGAAAGGTGCAGGCAACCTTGCACTCTGCGGCCACATGGACAAGGCTCAACTGCACTCTGACCCAAGTCTTGGTGGAATGCCCTGAAATCACCCCAGGAGCGCAGCAAAGCAGGCAGTTTGTAAGGAGTTGTCACTAGGTCACTTTGTCCAGTGTTCTGTCTTGTAGAGGCTTCCCCAAAGCACTTTCTTTTAGCCTCCCTGGTTTCAGTGACGCCTGGGACTTCACGCCTCACTCTTTAGGATACAGCTAAAATGAATTCACTGCCCTCTGGGATTGGTGCCCCACCTCGCGGGACACCACTCACCTGCCTCCTTTGGTTTGGTATTGTCCTATGGGACAAGGGAACGAACTCCATGCTGACCTTGCTTTTGCTGACTATGTAAGTAATAAAAAGTCTGAATCCATTTGGGTCCAAACCTATGGCGAGTGGGGTTGCCATACTCAGTGCCACAGCAGCCACAGAAGGAATCTCTGTTTCCTAGGGGCCATTCGACAGCAGCTATTTTTCAGGTGTGCTAGGAAGCCTCCACCCATAGTGCCTCCCAAAAGCTTTCTGCGCGCCCCAATCCTGCACAGCCGCAACAGTGTCCCATTCTGCCCTGTTATAAAGGATCTACCAGTGACTTGGAAACTGCTTCTTCTAAGAAGCAAAGTGCAGGAAGAAGAATCCTCTCTTCCCATCTCTAAATGATTTGCAATGAGATGCAATGAGCCTCTTGGGGTGGGATAGTGGATAGGTTTTACCTTGGCAGATCAAGTAGTAGCAGTGACTCAGGAATCATAAGAAGACTGATTCTGAGTCTTTAATAAGATTCTCTTTAAAAAGAGATGCTAAAATCAATTTTCCATGTCTGCCATGGGAGAGGAATGGATGGGGCTGTGTTCGTTCTCCTAGTTGGTATTTGCCCACCTCTAAGGTTTAAGGAGCAAGGCAGCATCGTGAAGAAGCACACTTGGGGAAGTCAAGGGAGCTTTCTTAACTTTCTTTTCTGAATATGGCATTGCCTATAAATTCTCTTAAACGGATCTCTTTATTTGCTGGAAAATATTAGGAATGGAAAAAATAAGTTTTACTTTAATTTGATTCCTTTTCTAAGGAGGTTTCCAAATAAATCACCTGGAAACATTCAGGTTATGACTGTTTCTAAACCAAGAGGTCTTTGTAATGTGTTGCTTTTGGTCACCAGGTCCAGAATTCTCCACGGTGAAGTTTCTCGCTACACCACAGGCTAGGCACTGTTAACAACTGCCCTGGGTTTGCAGGGGTGTGGGACCAGGGAAAAAGGAATTGAGAAATTGGCCTTTCCTGAGGGTTTACATGGTCCTGGCATCATCTTAGCTGCCTTTACATCTATGATCCAAATTAAATTCCATAATTACACTTTCAGGCACCATTTTATTATAATTTTTGTTTCATAATATACATATTTGTAAGGTACAGTGTGATATTTCAATACATGTATACAGTGCATAATAATAAATCAGGGTAATTAGCATATCCATCTCCTGAAACATTTATCATTTCTTTGTGTTGGGAACATTCAAAATCTGCTCTTCTACCTATTTGAAAATACACAGTAAATTGTTGTTAATTATGGTGATCCTACAGTGCTGTAGGATGTTAGGATGCATCCATTACCCGGCCTCTCGCCATGCCATCTGCCCTGTTCCTTTCCCCTGCTCCAGTTACCACTGTTCTACTCTTCGCTTCCATGAGACCAACTCTTTAAGCTTCCACATATGGAAACATGCAGTACAGGCAGGCCCTGGGTTATGAATGAGACAGGTTCCGTAGGTTTGTTCTTAAGTTGAATTTGTATGTAAGTTGGAATTGGTACATTTAGCTGTTACCTGTAATAGCCTCCACTCATAAGTGTGAGTTGGAGGTCAGTCAGATGTTTGTAACTGGGGAACTGACTGTATTTATCTTGTGTGCGCAGCTTAACGTCACTGTGTCCTCCAAGCTCATCCATGTTGCGTTCTTTCTTCTTCTTTTTTTTTTTTGAGTTACAGAGAAGACTAGCATGGCCTTTTTGCAACAATGACATGCAAATTTGTGAAGTGTTCTATATTTTTGACAAAGCCTCACTCTGTCACCTGGGCCAGAGTGCCAGCAACATCAGACTAGCTCACACCAACCTCAAACTCTTGGGTTCAAGTAATCCTCCTGCCTCAGCCCCCTGAGTAACTGGAACTGCCATGATGCCCAGCTAATTTTTCTACTTTTAGGAGAGAGACCCATCTCTCCTAAGCCTTGCTTAGGCTGACCTTGACCACTTGAACTCAAGGGATCCTCCCACCTCAGCCTAGCTGAATGCTAGGATTACAGGCAGGAGCCACCTAGCCTGGCCGGTTGTCATTCTTTTCACAGCTGAATAGTATTCAATTGTGCATACACAGCACATTTTCTTTTGGTGCATTCCCATCTTCCTTTTTTTTGTAGGGGGGTAGTATGAGGGCACATATGTTTAGATTACATTATTTATATTTGTAAGTTAACATCCAAAGTCCAAGATGTAGTTGTGTCAAAAATATAGAACACTTCACAAATTTGCATTTTGTTGTTGCTAAAGGGCCATGCTAATCTTCTCTGTATCTTTCCAAGTTTAGTATAAGTGCTGCCAAAGGGAACACACACCACATTTTCTTTATCCATTCATCTGTTGATGGGTACTTAGGTTGACTCTGTATCTTGGCTGTTGTGAATAGTGCTGCAATAAACATGGAGTTTAGCTAGCTATCTCTCCAGCATAATGATTTCCTTTCCTTCAGATATTTACTCAGTCATGGGATTCCAAGCATCCTTTTAAAAAGGAAAAAAATACTGCTCGGGAGGCTGAGGCAAGAGAATTGCTTAAGCCCTGGAGTTGGAGGTTGCTGTGAGCTGTGTGAGGCCATGGCACTCTACAGAGGGCCATAAAATGAGACTCTGTCTCTACAAAAAAAAAAAAAAAAAATTCTCAAAAAATAAAAAAAAGGAAAAAATAGAGATACAGAGAAGTTACATAACCTGTCCTAGGATCATACATCTGTTAAATGTCAGGTTCAAACCAGTCTACCTCAGGAAAATTTTTGAGAAAATATAATAAAATTGTACACTGAAATTTTGGAAAAAAGGCACAATTATTATTTAAGTTTGTTCCTCATCAAAGAAAACCTACAAAGCCAGTAAGCTAAAAAGTCAAGGAGCAAAATAAGGTGACATTATGAAGTGTTTCAAATTTATAAATTCTGAATAACAGAGAGTGAAAATGAAAGAAGAATGTCAAAAGTGCAAGTCAGGAATATACAATTAATTAAAGAATTACTGTTTTAGAACTTTCGTGTATATATTATAAAAACTTCTCAAATGGCCAGATAAGAATAAATTTCCTGAATGAAATCTGTGATCTTTCCTCACTAAAGAACACGTTACATCAGGGTTTGAGAATGATCTGTAATCAAATAAAGCCCCATTCAAGAAACTTCAATCAACTATACATACTTTAAAATGTATGTTATTTTGTAAAAATTGAATTACTATGTACTTAATAATTTTAAAAAAAGAAAACTATTGGTTTATTTTAAAGTTAACCAAACTTGGCAGCATCTGTAGCTCAGTGGGTAGGGCACCAGCCAACATACACCGAGGTTGGTGGGCTCGAACCCAGCCTGGGCCAGCTAAAACAATAACAACTGCAACAAAAAAATAGCCCAGCGTTGTGACAGACACCTGTAGTCCCAGCTACTGGGGAGGCTGAAGGAAGATAATCTCTTAAACCCAAGAGTCTGAGGTTGCTGTGAGCTGTAACACCACGGCTCTCTACCCAGGGTGATAGCTTGAGACTCTGTCTCTAAAAAATAATAAAAAAAAGTTAACCAACCTTTTAATGACTTTGTTGTGCCTGGTTTTTGTTGGAAAGCATGTGAATATTGGCTTTTAGCATGGAGGTCTACAGTTTCAGCTGATCCTGTAGGGGTGGACCAGTCGTTTGTGACCCTAAGGGTATCTTGATTGGTGTTAGGTAAGAAAACGTAGATTCCCACCAGTAAGTGATTGAAAAGCAAAAAAGCATTTTTCAGGCATTTTGCCAGAAGTGTGGCTATTCTACTGCATTTTTCCCTATTTCAGTCAAATCTTCCTTAGCATTAAACAATGACTTTAAAATGTCATCAACTGAGAGCTCAATCAGTTCCATCTGTAGCTCTTTAGGTGCCTTGGTGATATCAGCTAGGTGAGGCTGAAATGCTAATTTGAGTGTGATGTCATGATTCTCAAAGTCATAAACCTTTCAGTCTTCAGTTAATAGGTCTATAACAGCTGCATATTCTTTAAATGATTCATATATATCATCCTACTTATCAATGACCTTTATTAACTGGGTAAAAATGTTCATCTAAAATTTCCTTTATGACTCTATGCCCATAGCACAGTGGTTATGGCGCCAGCCATATACACCCAAGGTGGTGGGTTTGAACCCAGCCCGGGCCAGCTAAACAACTGCAACAAAAAAATAGTCAGGCATTGTAGTGGGCACCTGTAGTCTCAGCTACTTGGGAGACTGAAGCAAGAGAATCCCTTAAGCCCAAGAGTGTGAGCCTGCTGTGAGCTGTGATGCCACAGCACTCTACTGAGGGTGACATAGTGAGACTCTGTCTCCAAAAAAAAATAAATAAATAAAACAAAATAAAATAAAATTTCCTTTAGAAGAAGCATTTTGAAAAAGATACCTTTTACCAAGAGTGACATAGTGAGACCCTATCTCAAAAAAAAAAAAGATACCTTTTTTCAAAACTCTTTTTGAAATGCCTGTATTTTTCCCCCATATCACATACAGACATAGTTTTACCTTGCAAAGAAATATTCAGGTTATTTTGATTTGACATGATATCACATAGAAATGCTATATTCCTTTAAAAATCATCATCAGTAATTCACATTGCTGATCCTGTTTTTCATAAAATTTAACTATCTGTTCTCACAGACATAAAATTTTCGCTAATACTTGTTCCTGTGGTAGTCAATGCACTTCAAAAGGATAACAACCTGACCACCTCATCATTCGACTTTAACACGTTACTCAACTGAGGATGTTGCAGTTGCACAAATACAGTTAGCAATACTTACAATTTGTGGCAAAATGTCACTTAAAATAAGTAACAGCTTTAGTACAGAGATTTTGCTGATGCAAGATACAATGAAAAGAAATGAGAGCATCTGGATCTGTTAATACTTTTTAAAATCTGTGCAACAACCCTTCATGTTTTCCTGCCATGGAGGGTGCACTGTGTGTACATACACTCACTAAATTTACCAAATTAAAATAAAATTTAATTCAACTTCACAACATTTATCTTGAAAGTTGTTGAAGGTTATCTGTTCCCTGTATTCTGGTTACAAGAATGCCCAAAGTTGAGTAACTCTCTGTAGCCAAAAAAATCTTGTTTTGATCTGAATGAAGTTTAAAACCTGTGCCAAGTCAGTAGTATCAGTTGATTTATCCAAAGCAATTGAAGAATATATATTTTTCTTTTGAAGTATGGCATGAAGTTGTTCTGTTAAGCTGAAGCCTAATTCATGCTGCTGATCAGTTACGGTTCTCCTTGAAAGAGGTACTTGTTTGTACTCAGAGATGTTATCAGGGTCTAAGCAACCTACAACTCTGACAATGCATTCTTTCACAATTTCTACCTCAATGGATAGCTTCTCTTTTTTCCCTGAGTATATAAGCTACTTTATAAGTTGCATTAGCAGCATAATTTCTAGGTTTTATTGCTGTTTGAAAGAACTATCTTTGCTGTTGCTTTTTACTTTTTAATTTCTGCAATGCAATCTTTCACACTGCTCCCTCTAATTTAAGATATTTGTGGTTCTGGTGAGTGTTATAATGCTGATTGATAAGCATGGAACTTTTTTTTTCTTTTTTTTTTTTAATTGTTGGGGATTCATTGAGGGTACAATAAGCCAGGTTACACTGATTGCATTTGTTAGGTAAAGTCCCTCTTTTTTTTTTTTTTTTTTTATTGTTGGGGATTCATTGAGGGTACAATAAGCCAGTTACACTGATTGCAATTGTTAGGTAAAGTCCCTCTTGCAATCATGTCTTGCCCCGGAAGGTGTGGCATGCACCAAGGCCCCGCCCCACTCCCTCCTTCCTTCTCTCTGCTTTTCCTTCACCCCCCCCCATAACCTTAATTGTCATTAATTGTCCTCATATCAAAATTGAGTACACAGGATTCAAGGCATGGAACTTCTTTAATGTTTTGTTTTTTTGTTTTTGAGACCGAGTCTCACTCTGTCACCCTGGGTAGAGTGCATCATAGCTCACTGCAACCTCAAACTCTTCTGCCTCAGCCTCCTGAGTAGCTTGGACTACTGGTGGTGGTGTATGCCACCAAACCTGGCTAGTTTGTTTGTTTTTTTCTATTTTTAGTGGTTTTAGTAAAGACAGGATCTCACTCTTGCTCAGGCTAGTTTCAAACCCCTGAGCTCAAGCTATCCACGTGCCTCAACTTCTCCCGGAGTGCTAGGATTACAGGTGTGAGCCACCGCAACCAGCCAAGTTTCTTTAGTGTTGATATTGCAGTATCACAGAGCAAGCAAATCATCTTATCTTTAGCAAAAACAAGATAATATTGCAATAATCCAATCCTCATTAAAACTCCGTTTTCTTCCTTTAGCATTCTCTTATTCTTCTTTGATATGATAGGTTGTTAAGCAGACAGAATTAAAAAATATTGTCAAGCTGTGCAACTATTCACAAGTCCTGGGTCTGGGGTGTAATGGTCCGGGGATCATCTTGTTTCCTCTCACCACCACCCAGAAATGGCTTCTGCTTGTAAGTCCCTAGTAAATATTCCTTTCTGAGAAACTGGGAATGTCAGCCTCTTTCTTTAGACTCCCAGTTTCCCTAGACTTTAGGGTAGGTTTGCACAAACCTGATCATTGCAGAATGTACATTCATGAGGGATAGCAATTGGCCCATAGTTTTCTTGTAATGCCTTTTTCTGGGTTTTGGTATCATGGTAATAAAGGTGAGCTGCACAAAATTGGGAAATGTTCCCTCCTCAGTTTTTAGGTAGAATTTACAAAGAATTAGTATTATTTATTCTTTGGTAGGATTTCTCAGTGAAGCTATCTTAGCCTGAAGTTTTCTTTATAGGAAAGTTTTTAACAACAATTTCAATTTCTTTAATAGCTATAAGGATATTCAGATTACCTATGTCTTCTTTAGTGAGCTTTGTCTTTTAAGGAATGTGTCCTTTTCATCTAACTTGAATTTACTGGCATAGAGTTGTTCATATTATTTTCCTATTACCCTTTTAATGTTTCTAAAATATGTAATAATGTCCCTGTTCTCATTCCTGATATTAACTTATGTCTTCTCTCATTTTACTCCTGATAAGTCTAGCCAGATGTCTATCATTTTTATTTAACTTTTCAAAGAAACAAACTAATTTTTTTCATTGATTTGCTCTTTTGTTTTTCTGTTTTACGTTTCATTGATTTCTGCTCTTATTTTTATAATTCTTTTTGTTCTATTTACTTTGGATTTTTTTCCTGGTTCTTAAGGTGGAAACTGAGGTCACTGAATTGAGGGGAATTTAGGATTTAGAGTTATAAATTTCCCTCTATGCTCTGCTTTCCCTACACTCATGAATTAAGTTCATGAATTCATTCTGGAAAAAGTGCTACATATCTCATTGCTGAATATCACTGCCATCACCTTTGAAATACTCTCCTTGGCCATCTGATGACTGTAGTCATTCACCAATGAGGTATGTAGCACTTTTTCTCTGATGATTTTATGAACTTCACTCTCTGACCTCATATATTTTACTTCTACATTTGTTTGACACCCTTTGAGAAATAAAAATAAAATCCTAAACATCCCTAGTGACTGAACAGACCCCCACCCCCACCCCCGCTTGGGCCAAGGAGACTCCAAAGAAACTCTGCAAATTTGGGTATGTTATGTTTTCATTTTTGTTCAGTTCAAAATACTTTTTAATTTTCCTTTGACCTTGGGTTATTTAGAAGTGTGTTATTTTATTTCCAAATATTTGGAGATTTTCCAAATAACTTCTTTTATTGATTTCTCATTTAATTTCACTATGGTCAGAGAACACACTTTGTATGATTTGAATGGTTTTTAATTTATTGAGACTTATTTTATAGCCTAGAATATGGTCTATCTTGGTAAATGCTCAGCAGCTGGGGAAAAATGTGCATTCTGCTGTTGTTGCATGGGGCATTACATATGGTCAAGTTGGTTGGTAATGTTGATTCAAATTTTCTATATTCTAACTTTCTGCCTATTTATTCTATAAATCATTCGGAGAGAGGTATTGAAATCATTGATTGTAATTGTGGATTGTTTATTTTCTCTTTCATATCTATCATTTTCACCACAGGAATGTTGAGGCTTTGTTATTAGGGCACATAAACTTTTAGGGTTATTATGTTTTCCTGATGAATTGACTTCTTTATGAAATAAAATTTTTATGCTTGGTAATATTCTTTTCTCTGAAATTTACTCTGTCTGATATTAATATAGCCACTGGAACTTTCTTTTGATTAATGTTGACATGTTATATCTCTTACTTTTAACTTTTGACTTGTTATATTTAAAATGGGTTTCTTTTTTTTTTTTTTTTGTACAGAGTCTCACTTTATGGCCCTTGGTAGAGTGCCATGATGTCACAGGACTCACAGCAACCTCCAATTCCTGGGCTTAAGCGATACTCTTGCCTCAGCCTCCCGAGTAGCTGGGACTACAGGCACCCACCACAATGCCTGGCTATTTTTTTTTTGGTTGCAGTTCAGCTGGGGCCGGGTTTGAACCCACCACCCTCAGTATATGGGGCCCACGCCCTACCGACTGAGCCACAGGCGCCGCCCTTAAAGTGGGTTTCTAATATGCAAGACCTCAAGGGATCTCATCTTTAAAATCAAATTTGATCTCTGCCTTTTGGTTATTATGTTTAGATCATTTACATTTAATATGATTATTGATATAGATAAGTTTAAATCTACCATCTTGGTATGTGTTTTCTTTTTGTCTCATTTCTTTTTTTTCTTTTTCTGCCTTTCTGGATTAATTGAATTTTTTTTTTTTTTTTTTTTATTTTGGCCAGGGCTAGGTTTGAACCTGCCACCTCTGGCATATGGGACCGGCGCCCTACTCCTTGAGCCACAGGCGCTGCCCAGAATTTTTTATTATACATTTTATCTTTATTAAAGATACTTTACCTATAGTTTTTTAAAGTGGTTGCTTATGTTTACTAGTATACATCTGCAACAGTGGTTCTCAACCTTCCTAATGCCGAGGCTCTTTAATACAGTTCCTGTGGATCACGACCCACAGGCTGAGAACCACTGATCTACAACTTGTTACAGCTGATTTCAAATAATATTATGCCACTTCGCATGTAGGATGAGACTTTTATAATAGTATGCTACCATTTCTCCTCTTCTGGCCTTTGTGTTGTTGTAATATGACATATGACAATTAAGTTCATGAATTCATTCAGGAAAAAGTGCTACATATCTCATTGCTGAATACCACTGCCATCACCTTTGAAGTACTCCCCTTAGCCATCCGATGACTGTAGTCATTCACCAGTGAGGTATGTAGCACTTTTTCTCAGATGAGTTTATGAACTTTACTCTCTGACCTCATGTATTTTACTTCTACATTTGTTTTACACCCTTTGAGAAATAAAAATAAAATCCTAAACATCCCTAATGACTGAACAGACCCCTTCTTGGGCCAAGGAGACTCCAAAGAAACCTTAAAACTGAGTTTGTGGCCATGACTGGCTGGGAGGTCAGACACCTCATTATACCCATCCCTTGCTAAGCATCATAAAGCTTGTTTCCCTAAAGGCTAAATAGAAACCAGTCCTTTGGAACACTCACTCCACTGCTGATTTCAACCAACCTTTTGACTGCCCCTCCCTTTTGCAGTTTCAACACAAAACTGATCAGCATTCCTACCTGATAAAAAATCACAGATCATGAGGTGGTTCTATGGAGTACTGCCCACAGCAGGACTTCGAGGGTTCTGTGTAATCTACTTCAGCATTAAAAATCCGAGGGCCAATAACTCCACCCTCAGATCATGCTAGCACCTCCATTTTTGAACATGGGACGAAGTGCATGAAACTCAACTGTGTGTATGCATGTTTCCCAAGCTAATTCCATTCCCTGCAAATATAGCAGTCAAAGGTAAATGTCAGGGCTACACTTTGTTCATCTGAACATTGAAGACAAGTAGTCCAATCATAATGACTAAACAAGCTGAGAATAAAATAGGCGATGTGGCTAAAATCTATGATCATTCCAGATTATACTTTGCCACTTATTTTACATGTTTGTGCCTAGGATGAATTTTTTGTTTGTTTTGTTTTTATTGTTGGGGATTCATTGAGGGTACAAAAGCCAGGTTACACTGATTGCATTTGTTAGGTAAAGTCCCTCTTGCAATCGTGTCTTGCCCCCAGAAGGTGTGGCACACACCAAGGCCCCACCCCTCTCCCTCCTTCCCTCTCTCTGCTTTTCCTCCCCCCCATGACCTTAATTGTCATTAATTGTCCTCATATCAAAATTGAGGACATAGGATTCATGCTTCTCCATTCTTGTGATGCTTTACTAAGAATAATGTCTTCCACTTCCATCCAGGTTAATATGAAGGATGTAAAGTCTCCATTTTTTTTAATAGCTGAATAGTATTCCATGGTGTACATATACCAAAGCTTGTTAATCCATTCCTGGGTTGGTGGGCATTTAGGCTGTTTCCACATTTTGGCGATTGTAAATTGAGCTGCAATAAACAGTCTAGTACAGGTGTCTTTTTTTAAAGTGGCGGGAAAGTATCCATTAACTATAACATCAGGAAGCAAAATACTTTGCAAGCTCTTCCCAATAACATTTAAAAAAGAAAAGATGAATATGGGTAAAGCAATGAGATTTGAAAAGAAAAAAAAAGAAGAATTGGTATTCAGGGTGGCACCTGTGGCTCAAAGGAGTAAAACTCTGGCCCCATATACCGGAGGTGGCGGGTTCAAACCTGGCCCCTGCCAAAAAAAAAAAAAAAAGACAAAAAAGAATTGGTATTCCTACTTTCCAAAAGCAAAGAAAATGGAGAGGCTGAATAACAGTTCTTCTCAGTTACTGATCCAGGAATCTTCAGATGGGATTTTGAGCAAACTTTTGCTCCTTGTCATTCTTCAATTCGCCATGGATATTGAGTGTGAAAAAGTAATAATTCTTTTCCTTGTATCATTCATTTATGATCATAGAGCCCAATGGTGAGCAGGATATTATCTTTACTGCAATTTTTGCTTGATTACAGAACTGAACCTTTCATATATATGCAGGGCATCTTCACAATTTAGGATACACATGGCAAGCAACACCGACCAGCCTGAACATGACTAATCTTAATAACTGCCAAGGAGCTGAGAGGAAGCTGAAAAGACAGACTGAATCCTTTATGTCCCTGAGCAGGAAGAGTACAGAAAGATGGACACCAAGAACCTTCCTTCCACTGCCTCCACCCCACACAGAATAGAGATCATATGTCTTCCACACTGTGGAAACTGCCACCACATAGAGTTCACAGCAGCTTAGCCCTAGTAAATAAAGACCATAATACATACAAGGGTCCAGATGATCAGAAGGTGGGGGGAATAATCAAAAAAGGTTTTTAATAAAATAGAATGTGTGTACAATACATAGCTTGAAAAAATAATTAAGACCACATAAGTAGGGTGGTGCCTGTGGCTCAAGGAGTAGGGTGCCGGTCCCATATGCCAGAGGTGGAGGGTTCAAACCCAGCCCCGGCCAAAAACAACAACAACAAAAAAAAAAAAACCAGGCAGCACCTGTGGCTCAGTCAGTGGGGCGCCAGCCCCCATATACCGAGGGTGGCGGGTTCGAACCCGGCCCCGGCTGAACTGCAAACCAAAAAATGGCTGGGCGTTGTGGCGGGTGCCTGTAGTCCCAGCTACTCGGGAGGCTGAGGCAAGAGAATCGCTTCAGCCCAGGAGTTGGAGGTTGCTGTGAGCTGTGTGAGGCCACGGTACTCTATCGAGGGCGATAAAGTGAGACTCTGTCTCTACAAAAAAAAAAAAAAAAACAAAAACAAAAAAACCCCACATAAGTAAATTCAATTTCAGCACACACAAAAAAGGGATTCCCTGAAACCTTAAAAAACAAAAGGGGAAAGTTATATGTGAGATCTGAATTAGTGGCCAGAAAGTAGAAGAAATACCTTAAACTATAGATCAAAAATAATTCCTTAACCAGAGAATTAAAAACTATCCACTTCCAGGCAAGAAAGGTGACATTAAAAATAAAAAGATTCTAACTAGTATCATCTGCAACAGTGGAAGCAAGAATATGGTGAATCTTTTTTAAGCCACTGGATATAACCCCCAAATAGTACACCAAATCAAGATACCACTTACCTATTAGAAGAAAAAAGAACAGCTGTGGCAAACCAAGGATTCAAAGAATGTATTACCCCTTTTAAGGAAAACACTGAGAACTACACAAGAAATGAATTGGAACAGACTTCAGGCTGGAGGAAGACAAAGAAAGCAGAGGAAGCCCGGGCGTGGTGGCTCTGGCCCACAATACCAGCACTCTGGGGGTGCAGGCGGGTTATTGCCTGAGCTCATGATTCGACACCAGCCTGAGCAAGAGCCAGACTCCGTCTCTAAACATAGCTCAGCGTTGTAACGGGTGCCTGTAGACCCAGCTACTCGGGAAGCTGAGGCAAAAGAATCGCTTGAGCCCAAGAGTTAGACAGTGCTGTGAGCTGTGATGCCACAGAGGCAACAAAGTGAGACATTGTCTCAAAAAACAAAAAAAGAAAGAAAAGAAAAGAAAGTAGAGGAAAATAGGGGTGACGATATATGAATGCGTCTAAGAGCCAGGGAGGCAAACTAAAATGCATGAGGCCATCCCACATGACAAAGAATTGTCCTCCCTAAAATGCCAAAATACCCTCCTAAGAAACACTGATCTATATCATGGTTCTCTATTAAAATAACCACAGAGAGAGTGTGACACGGGGAAAGACGCTGCAACCCAGTGACTGGGCAGGGTGTAGGGTGAGAGGCCTGTGTCCCGTTCTGCTCCCCGAGGACGCCTTCAACTCCACTTTCATCTCCACCACAGGAACTGACTTTAAAATCAGGACCAGAGAGCTCAACGGAGAGAGTTAAACTGCAGATCTGGGACACAGCTGGGCAGGACGGTTCCCACAGTCCCGGCGGCCCAGTTCAGAGGCGCCGCGGGCGTCGTGTGGGTCGAGGACGTGGCCAGCGAGCGGTCAGGACGCACGGGGACAGGCCCTGGACTGGGGACGCCGACGCGCGCGCCTCCGCGGAGGTGGGAAGGAGGATGTCGCGAGTCAGTGTGACGTAAACGTGAACAACAGCAGGCGCGTTCCCGAGGAGCGGGAGGAAGGCCGGCCCTCCACCGCGGGATCAGGTCCCTGCAGGCCAGGGCAGAGGCCGGCGTCCAGGTGGACAGCGCGTTTGCGCTCTCAGCAGAGACGTCAAAGCAAAAATGGACAAAAATTGGAAAGCAACAGCCCCCAGGGGAGCAGCCAGGGATTGGAAATCACAGCAGAGCAGCGGGAAAGGAGCCGCTTTTCCCGAGGTGTCTCCTCAGATCCTCGCTCAGCCGCCGGTCTCTCCCCCGGGCCCCAGAATGCGATTGAGGAATTGTTGATTTTAGTAACTGTCTGATCGTTTTCAGCCTTGGAGATGGAATAAGTTAAGGATTTGCTATTTTTCCTGTAACATCCGCTGAAGAATGGGCCCACCTACACATCGAGTGTCCCGAAAGAGAGAGAGAGGGCCCGAGTCGGGGTGTAACCTCCATCTGGGGCTTCGACTCCCCGCCTTGCCCCGACCCCTTTGTGCCCCCCGAAAGCCGGTTCCCGCCCCCCAGCAGGCAGTTCTGGGAGTGCAGGCCCCACACCCTGACCCCAGGCGTCTGCCCACCAGATCTGCTGCCCCCTTCCTCCTCTCAGTTTCCAACAAGAGACAAAACCGTCCCCCACCCCTCTCTTTTTTAAACTGTTAAACCAAAGGGGAAACACAAATTAAGGAAATCTTGTGTGAAGTGTTGAGAAGGAAAGAAACCGGGGCAGTCTTCTGTTCACAGCCAGGTTTGGCTGCCTTCCAGCCAGGCCCCTCGGCAGTCCGCATCTGAGCACCAAGGGGGCACTCCAGGTGACCGCGAAACACGACCACACCTGCCACGCGGACTTCCTGCAGTTAGGTCACCCTCCTCTCAGCACCAAAATGGCTCCCACTCCACATCCTGCTATTGTGTCCAAATCGGACATCCTTCCTAGCTGAGATTTTTATTTTTCCATATTCATAGTGCATGAAGGGATTCCGTCTTTGAATCCAATGTCAAAACTAGGTGATTGGGAAAAAGCTCCTGTTATCCCTGGCTGCATGTGGCTAAGACACGAGGCATTCCATGGCAATGGGCTGCCCAAGGCAGTCTGGCTTGGTTTTGAGCCATCATCTTTGGGTTCTGTTCTGTTTTGACAGGTTTGCTGTCCCATAGAAAGACTGCAGTTGGGACCTGGTCACCAGGCTGGAGGGGTGTCACTAGGGAGCCTTTTCTTTTGTTGTTATGGGTTTTCCTCCCTCCTTAAGCTGCTGTCAATCCAAGCCATGGGCATCATGGTGTCTCTCCTCTTTTTTTTAAATTAAAACCAATGTACCAGCAATACAAAAAAAAATTTTTTTAAATGATAGACTATCTGGATATTAAGGTAAATGTTAGGTAAGAATTATTGATACAGAAGACATTAAATTATTGGTATAGAAATAATTGGTAAATGAATTCATTGGTAAATGAATATTTAATGTCTTAGAATATTTACTGATGGAGAAGACTACTAAATGAAAATTTTAGTAGTCTAGAATTACAGAAATTAAGTGATATTAGCAAAACCTAAGTAGACAGAGGATGGGAAAGTAAAAGCATCTTTAAGTATTGGGAAGAGGAAAAGGAAGTGAAAACATTCTAAAAGTCCTGGGTTTTTGGCTTAGCGGAAAGGATTAGTGATTTGGCTTTTTCATATAGCAAAAAAGATCTGATTATGAACACTAGGAAAGAAAAGATAATTATTGGAAGAGAAAGGCATAGTAGAAATTCCACATTAACATGAGAAAGAAAGAAAATGAATAATGACTTGATCAAACCAGCAAAAATAAAATAAAAAGAAGAAACAATGAAGTAAAATCATAAACATAATAAAACACGGTCAGTGGACATACTCAATGCAACCACTGAAAGAAACTACCAGGCAGTTAAAAAATGAAACCTGGAAACAGGCAGCTTAAAGGAAACACACTTCAAACAAAGGATAAAGCATGTTTGACAATAGAATAGACTGAGAGTTAGATATCAGGCAAAGAGGAATATAAATTTAAAAGCATGAAATAAGATAAAGATGAAAGGCACAATCAAAGAAGTTATAGGAGTTGTAAACCTGCATGCACCCAGCAACAGAGTAACTAAATATATACAGCAAGAACTATTAACAATTCAAGGAAAGTTTGATAAAAAGTATTGTGAAGTATTTCAATAGCTCTTTTTTCATAACAATTCTCAAGAAAAAAAAGTAAGAATATAGAATTGAAAAACAAAACCAACAACCACTTCACAGATAGTTACAAAACCTGAAATCATTTACATAGACAATACACACACTGTAGGCCTGTAATATTTACAAAAGTCAATAATATACTCAGTCTCAAATAAAACCTTCAATTTTAAAGAGAAGACTTGACAGGGTACATTCTCTAAATGTACATTCACAGAAAACTAAGATTAGACATAAGTAACAAAACTCATTTTTTCAAAAGTCCTTAACTCCTTGAAAATTAAGAAACACATATAGAGAAGCCTTGGATGAAAAGAATGAAGATCAATACCACATGCAAAAAACGTTACAAGAAGCAGAAATATATACATATATATTTAGTATATATATGTATAAAAGTGAAAGCCTAGACTAAAATATTTCCTACAAAACATAAACTATCAAAATGAATCCAAGAAGTGGACATTTTGAACAAAAAAAATATTAGAAAAGTAATTAAAGATCTTACATTTACAACAGAAGGCCTCAAGTCAGGTGAGGTGAACCAGGCCTGTAATCCTAGCACTCTGGGAGGCCAAGGCTGGTGGATGGCTTGAGCTCAGGAGTTCAAGACCAGCCTGAGCAAGAGCAAGACTCCATCTCTACTAAAAATAGAAAAGCTAGCTATGCACTGCGGCCAACACCTGTAGTCCCAGCTACTTGGGAGGCTGAGGTAAGAGGATTACTTGAGCCCAGGAGCTTGAGGTTGCTGTGAGCTATGACACTACAGCACTATTCAGAGTAAAAAGTGAGACGCTATCATTCATAAACGAATGAATGAATGAATGAATAAGGAGGCCTTTAGGTCAAAAGATATCTCAGCCAAGTTCTATAGAAAAAAATGAAAAGCTCCCTAACTCATTTTATGAAACAAATATAACTTTCTAAAAACTTATTAAAGTATAATACAGTGTATATATATATATGTGTACATGAGATAATTTTTCATGAACAATCTGACGTAAACAGGCACCTAGACAAAGACACATTATCAGAACTCCAGAAGTCCACTTCATCTTCCCACTTCAGACACAACAGCCTGCCCTACTCGCCACCTCCGATAACCACTTTCCTGACCTGGCAGATTAGTTTTGCCCATTTTTGCACTTTATAAGAATAAAAATATACTTTTATACATGGCTTTTTATGCTTGACATGTTTGTGAGATTCAGAGGTTGCATGTAATAACAAAGTGCTCATTTTTACTGCTGTATAGTATTTCATGGTTTTTGTTTCTCTCTGTCTCTTACATATATATGTTGCTCACAGCAACCTCAAACTCTTGAACTTAAGTGATTCTCTTGCCTCCGCCTCCCAAGTAGCTGGGACTACATGCGCCCACCACAACACCCGGCTATTTTTTTGTTGTGGTTGTCATTGTTGTTTTTTAGCAGGCCCGGGCTGGGGTCAAACCCACCAGCCCCAGTGTATGTGGCCAGCTCCCTAAACACTGAGCTATGGGTGCTAAACCTGTTTTTCTATATTTTTAAAAATTATTATCTCTTATGGATACATAATAGCTGTATATCGTTATAGAACATGTGATGTTTTGATAGAGGCATATAATGTGAATTAATCAAATCAGAATAACTGGGGTATCCATCACCTCAGGAGTTTATCAATATTTCAAATTAAGCACACAAAAATATACATATCCACTTTACAGTTGATAGACTTTGGGGTAGTTTCTGGTTTGAGTCTATTACTAATAGTGTTGCTATAAACATTCTAAACTTATCTTTTAGTGAACGTACGTATGCATTTTATTGGGTGTATGCCTTTCATTTTCTTCTTTTCTATATTTTAAGAGACAGGGTCTTTAATTGGGTGTACACCTAGAAGAATTATTAGATCCTATGGTATGACTATTTTCAGCTTTAGTTGATTCTGCCAAAAGGCTTTTTAATTTACATTCGCTCCATCAGTGGATGAACCTTCTGATTACTCCCACATCCTTGCCAACCTGTGTACTTTTTTACACCTAATAAAACGGTCCATTAAAGAAGACTGTAATCTTACCTATGAATATGCATGCTAAAGCTCAAATGAAAGATTAACGACTGAAACACAGATTTATAATGAAAGAATAATACATTATGACAAAGTAGGCTCTATTCCAAGGAGGCAAGTGTGTTTTAGTGCCAAGAACTTTATACATATAATTTGGTTAGTCAATAGCTTAAAGAAGAATTTTACAGATGATCATATCAAAAGATACTGAAAAGTCATTTGATAAAATTCAGCAGCTATTCCTAATAAAATCTCATGGCAAAACAGGAAAGAACCTATTTAAATAAGATAAGGATTATTTACCAAGCAGCAACATAAACATTCTAGATAATTAAATATCAAAACCATTATAACTAAAGTCAGTAACAAACAGGGTGCCGACCTATCACCTCAATAGTATATTGGTGTTTCTAGACAATCAAATCTCAGAAAATAAAAGATCTGTCAAACATTGGAAAAGATAAAATTATCTTTGTGAATGTCACAATTGTATGTCTAAAAATCCCAAGAGACTCTAGTGAAAAACTGCTAGAATTAGATTTCGTAGGCATAGATAATAAATTTGTTGTACACAAGTATACAGAAATGATAGGTTTTCTCTTTATTTGTAATAAGCTCTTAGAAATAAAAATGAGGCCAGGTGCAGTGGCTCATGCCTGTAATCCTAGCACATTGGAAGGCAAAGGTAGGCATGTGGCTTGCAGCCAGGAGTTTGAGACCAGCCTGAACAACATGCTAAGATTCTATCTCTACAAAAAAAATTAAAAATTTAAAATAATAAATGACAACGAGGAAAAATCATTCACAATAATGAACAAAAGGCTAAGAAACAGCAATGTATTTAATTTTTAAAAAGACACAGGATTTAAATTTTAAAAGAATAAAACTCTGAAATCTTACTGAAGACATAAGATCCAAACAAAAAGAAAATAATGATGTTCTTAAATGAGAAAAGAATATCATACATCAGCAGCGCCAGTAGCTCAGTGGGTAGGGTGTCAGCCACTTACACCCAGACTGGAGGATTCGAACCCGGCCCAGGCCAGCTAAACAACAATGACAACTACAACCAAAAAATGGCCAGGCATTGTGGTGGGCACCTGTGGTCCCAGCTGCTTGGGAGGCTGAGGCAAGAGAATCATTTAAGCCCAAGAGTTTGAGGTCACTGAGGGCTGTGACACCATAGCACTCTACTAAGAGCAACATAGACTCTGTCTCAAATAAAAAAAGAACTTTAACATATGACAAAGCTGATATTTCAAATCACTGGGAAAAGAGAGTTCAAAATGTAAAAAGAGCACTTACGATGTTTTAAAAAGTGGAATCATGGGCAAAATTTTAATCAAAATGAAAAATAAAAATTTTAAATGTGAATAAAAATGCAGATATGCAATTTAATTAAATGCAATCCAAATGAGTAAGTTTTATATGGAAAAAGCACTTATTAATGTGGTCAACAAGTTTTTTTGTTTTTTTTTTTTTGTTGTTGTTGTTAATTTCAGGTTACTGCGAGTGTGCAAACAGCCAGGTCACAATATTTAAATTTGTTAGATAGAATCCCTCTTGTACTTGTGTCCCACACCCAAAAGGTGTGCCATACACCCCTAATTTGTGCCCTTTAAATGGGAGCACAACAATTACCCCCTCATCCCTCCCTCATTTCCCCTCCCTCCAACTTGAATAGAATTAAGTTTTTCTCCTATGTGGGCATGCATTAGAACATTTACTAGCTTCATAATAAAATTAAGTACATTGGATACTTGTTTTTCCATTCTTGTGATATTTTACTAAGAAGAATGTGTTTCAACTCCATCCAGATTAATATAAAAGATATAAAGTTACCATCATTTTTATGGCTGAATAGTATTCCATGGTATACATATATCAACTCAAGTTGATGAACATTGATGTTGTTTCCACATCTTGGCAATTGTAAATTGAGCTCCAATAGATATTCTAGTGCAAATTTCTTTATGATAAAATGATATTTTTTCTTCTGGGTAGATGCCTAGTAGTGGGATTGTGTGGTCACATGAGAGATCTAATTTGAGTCCTTTGAGGAGTCTACTTCTTTCCAAAGAGGCTGTATTAGTTTGCAGTCTCACCAACAGTGTAAAAGTGATCCCCTTTCTCCACATTCACACCAGCATCTGCAATTTTGGGACTTTGTGATGTGTGTTAGGTGATATCTTAAGGTGGTTTTGATTTGCATTTCTCTAATGATTAGGAATGATGAGCATTTTTTTCATATGTTTATTAGCCATTCATCTATCTTCCTCAGAGAAGGTTCTGTTCATGTCTCTCGCCTAACGATAGAGGGAATTGTTTACTCTTTTTTTGTTGAATTAATTTGAGTTCTCTATAGATCCTAGTTATCAAGCCTTTGTCAGATTTGTAACATGCAAAACTTTTTTCCTATTCTGAAGGTTGTCTATTTGCTTTAATTTTTTGTGTGTCCTTAGTTTTTCAACTTAATTAAGTCCCACTTGTTTGTGTTTGTTGTTATTGCAATTGCCACGAAAGTCTTCATCATAAAATCTTTCCGCAGGCCAACATCCTCAAGACTTTTACCCACATTTTCTTCTAGGATTTTTATCATTTCATGTGTCAGATTTAAATCTTTGTCCATCTTGAGTCAATTTTTGTAAGTGGTGAAATGTGCAGGTCCAATTTCAGACTGCTACATGTGATTATACATTTCTCCCAGCACCATTTATTGAATAGGGAATCTTTTCCCTAGTCTATGCTTTTGTTTGGTTTATGAAAGATCAGATGGCTATAAGAGACTTGTTTTATCTCTTGGTTTTCTATTCTGTTCCATATGTCTCTGTCTCTATTTTTGAGCCAATACCATGCTGTATTGATCACTGTGGATTTGTAATATAGTCTAAAGTCTGACACAGTGATGCCTCCGGGTATTTGTTATGTTGTTGTTGTTTTTATAGTAGAGATGGGGGTCTTGCTGTTGCTTAGGCTAGTCTCAAACCTGTGAGCTCAAGCAATCCACCACCTTGGCCTCCCAGAGCTAGGATCACAGGCATGAGCCACCCCAGCTTTGTTTTTTTACTAAAAAATTGCCTCGGCTAAATGGATTTTTTTCTGGTTCCATATGAAACAAAGAAATATTTTTTCCAGTTCTTCAAAATATGATGTTGGTACTTTAATGGGGATTGCATTCAATCTGTAGATTACTTTGGATAGCATAGACATTTTAATAATGTTGATTCTTCCCAGCCAACAGCATGGATGTTCTTCCATTTGTTAATATCTACTGTTATTTCTTTTCTTAGAGTTTCATAATTCTCTTTGTAGAGGTCCTTGCCCTCTTTTGTTAGGTATATCCCTATTTCATTTTCTTTGAAGCTACTGTGAAGAGAGTTGTGCCTTTGATTATCTTCTCAACTTGGCTGTTATTGGTGTATACAAAGGCTACTGATTTGTGGACATTGATTTTATACCCTGAAACGTTACTATAGTTTTTGTTTAATTCCAGGAGAGTCTCTGGGGTTCTCTAAGATCGTATCATTGGCAAAGAGCAAGAGTTCGACTTCCTCTGCCCCCATTTAGATGCCCTTTATATCCTTCTCTTGCATGATTGCATTGGCTAGAACTTTTAGAATTATGTTGAATAGTACTGGTGATAGAAGACATCCTTGTCTAGTTCTGGTTCTAAGTGGAAAAGCTTTCAGTGTTACTCCATTCCGTATGATATTAACTGTAGGTCTGTCATCAATAGCTTCTTATCATTTTACCTTAGGCATCTTACCTTTTCTTGTTAGAAAAGGATGCTGAATTTTATTAAAGCTTTTTCTATTGAGAGGATTATATGGTCTTTGTTTTTGCTTCCATTCATATGGTGAACTACATTTATGGATTTGCATATGTTAAACCAGCCTTGCACCTCTGGGAGAAAGCCTACTTGATCATGCTGTATAACTTTTTAAATGTGTACCTGTAATCTATTGGCTAAATTTTTATTATTTTTACATCACTATTCATTAGTGAAATTTGTCTGTAGTTCTGTTTTTAGTTGGTCCTTTTCTAAAGGTTTTGGTATCAGGATGATGCTTGCTTCATAGAACATGTTGGGGAAGATCCTTTCCTTCTCATTGTTTTGAAATAGGTTCTGTAGTATAGGTACAAGCTCTTCTCTGAAGGTTTGATAGAGTTCAGGTGTGAAGCCATCTCATCTAATTTGTGTGTGTGTGTGTGTGTATGTGTGTTTGGAAGCTTTTGTATTGTTTCTCTTCTCAAAGTCAGGAGCTCCTTACCAGCCTGGGGAAAGCAAGACCCTTACCTCTGCCAAATATAGAGAGAAAACAGCAATATGTTGTAGTAAGGACTTACCAATACTTTCTTTCCAAAGGCCAAGCCTAGGACATCCAAGACTCTGAGCTTGCAGCCTCCTTGAGCTAGACCAATGCCATGACCACCCAGCCAGACCAATGCTATGACTCCCAGCTCTCAGAGAAGAGGACAAAATTTAAAAATTAAGAAAACTAGATAAAGGGCGGTGCCTGTGGCTCAGTGAGTAGGGCGCCGGCCCCATATACCGACGGTGGCGGGTTCAAACCCAGCCCCAGCCAAACTGCAACAAAAAAATAGCCGGGCGTTGTGGCGGGCGCCTGTAGTCCCAGCCTCAGATGGAGGCTGAGGCAGGAGAATCGCATAAGCCCAAGAGCTGGAGGTTGGTGTGTATCCTGTGACGTCATGGCACTCTACCGAGGGCGGTAAAGTGAGACTCTGTCTCTACAAAAAAAAAAAAAAAGAAGACTAGATAAAAAATTAAAAATATAACTGTATATGATAAAGAAGAGAAAAAAGGGACTATCTTAGGTGTTGTGTGAGAAATTTATGTGGTCAAAATGAAAAAAAAGGAGAAAAATCTAACAAAAGAGAGAATAAGAAAGAAATAAAAAGAATAAAAGGGGCTGAAAAACCATAAAATGGAGGATCCCTTGCTATTGAAAAAAGTAAAAATGACAAAATATAAAAATATAACCGAATTAAAACCTAAACAACAAAAACAATAAAAGATGAAAACAAGAAAAGAAAAAAAAACTAAAGAAAAAATTTTAAAAAGAAGTTTGTGGGGCGGTGCCTGTGGCTCAAAGGCGGGTGCTTGGCAGGGCAGAGGCCAGCCAGTAGGCTGGCTCTCCCTTAGAGGGCTGGGGATGGGAAAGGATTGTCCTACAGTATTTCGATTTTGGACTGGGCGCCGGCCCCATATACTGGAGGTGGTAGGTTCAAACCCAGCCTCAGCCAAAAACTACAAAAAAAAAAAAAAAAGTTTATGTGTCTACATGTGTGTGTGTGCAGCAATTAATTGCCTGGATGCCAGGTGGCTCTGTGGTGTTAGGAGATGGAAAACACACACTGGATTTTCCGTATATGTTCGGGTTCAGAAGCCACTCTCTAGTCGCAAAAGAGGCCAGATCTTGTCTCCTTGACTTCTTTGCCCTCAATCCAGGCCTGTTCATTTCGTCAGCATTCAGTCTCCATGGGCCTGGGCTCCTAAAGCTTTAGCCAGACTTCCCCCTAGGCAGTGCTCTCTGACAACAATGTGGCCCAAAGTGGGTGTGCAGGGGCACTCAGTTCACCCCAAAAATGGCTGCTCAAGCTCAGCAGGTGTGCCAGAGTTGGCCATGCACTAGGATCCTGTGGATTGTTGTTCTCATGGTGGGTGGTCTTCCCACAATAGTGGCACCCCACCAGCAGTATAGCCATGCCCAGCATTCAACCACCACTGCCAGACCCTGTCCGAATCTACTTGCTTGCGCCAAGGAGCAGCCCAGTCCAAAATCGAAATACTGTAGGACAATCCTTTCCCATCCCCAGCCCTCTAAGAGAGAGCCAGCAGACTGGCTGGCCTCTGCCCTGCCAAGCACCTGCCTTCCACATTGAATTTTCCTCAGCTCCAGACCTCCTTGTTGGCTCCTGAAGTCTCCTGCCTCTTCATGGTACCCCTGGAGTGGCGTTTCTGTACACATTCCCCTAGCCAGAGATGGCTGAAGGCCACTTTCCCCTATTTAACCATGAGCAACTGGCAAGGGGATGTCTCTAGTTTGCTATCTTGCTCCTCCCAGTAAACAGCTTAAAAAAAAAAAAAGTTTAACATCGACAGAAGAAAAAATTGCTAAGAGTTCCTACACACTATCCTGTTTTCCCGAAAATAAGACCTACTTACAGGAAAGATAAGACATCCCCTGAAAATAAGACCTAGAGCATCTTTGGGAGCACACTTTAAAATAAGACACTGTCTTATTTTCGGGGAAACAGAGTAGTTAAATAAAAAGACACTAGAAATGTGGACAAAAATAAGAAAATTGAAAATGAATGTAAAGGTACAACTCTAAGTATTTATGGGGTAGGCCGAATTCTAAGATGGCCCCACAAATATTGCCCTGGCATTACTCCCAGGATGATGGGACTTTGCAGATGTAATTAAGGCTACTTATTGGTTGACTTTAATATACCTACACTACCTAGATTACCTAGATATGCCTAACTTCATCACAAGAGCCCTTTGAAAACAAAGTGTTTTCTCTGCATGGTAGCAAAAGAGAGCAAAGTGCAGAAAGGATTTGGTGCATGCTTGCTGGCTTCGAAAATGGAGAGGGATCACGTGCAAGGACCAGAGAGCAATCTCTAGGAGCTTAGATTGACAGCCAGCAAAGAAAGAGAGACTTCCATCCTGCAACTTTAATGAGCTTGGAAGTGAATTCTTTCCCAGATCTTTTAGGTAAGAGCCCACCCTGGCACACACCTTCATTCCAGCCTTGGTGAGCCCCAAACAGAAAACCCAACTGAGTTTCCTTGGAGTTCTTACTTACAGAATGTTGAGCTAATAAAAGCACATTTTAAATTGCTAAATTTGTTATAACTCATTATGGAGCAATAGAAAAGCAACAAGTAATTCACTTATGAATGCAATACAAATGGCCAAACGTATGAAAAGATTTCCAGATTTATAGTAGTCAGGCAAATGGAAATTCAAGTAACACTGGAAATTCACTACACTCACCTGGCCGTTTTTTAAAATGTTACAATAGTTACTGCCAGTGGGTATTAGGGAAAAGTGTTTTTATACATTTACTGATGGGAATATAAATTGTTCCAGCCATTTCTAGAAACAACATGCCTACATCTATTAAAAATTTTAAGTATCAGGCTGGACATAGTGGCTCACACTTGTAATCCTAGGCCAAAGCAGGTGGATTGCCTGAGCTCACAGGTTCAAGACCAGCCTGAGCAAGAGCAAGAGCTCATCTCTAAAAATAGCCAGGCGTGGTGGCAGGTGGCTGTAGTTCCAGCTACTCAGGAGACTGAGGCAAGAGAATTGCTTGAGCCCAGGAATTTGAGGTTGCTGTGAGCTATGACGCCATGGCACTGTACTGAGGACAACAAAGTGAGACTCTGCTTCAAAAAAAATTTTTTTTAGTATCCATATCCTTCAACCCAGTAGTCCTACTCCGGGAGTCTATTCCACAAAAGTAAAACCATCACAGTGACAAAACATATGCATAGGAATGTTTATTGTAATAGTAAAAACCTGGTAACAAAGTAAACACTCATTAATAATGAACAGATTTAATATCACGGTGTCATCACCATAGAGTATTACACAACCATTAAAAAGAACAAAGTAAAAGCTGTAAGATACACTTAGAGGGATTTCCATCACATACTGTTGAATGAGAAAAGTGAGATGCAGAGAACTTACATGATCCCACTTATTTAAAGCAAACTGTCCTACCAAAAATCTCATTTATAAGATTGTGTGTGTACACACTAATTTAACAGATTTTTATATGAATAGCTTTGTAGGATGGTCACAGTGCACATTAAATTAGAAAATGCAAGTTGGAGAGTAACGTGGAGAGTAAGACAAATACAAACCCATATGTTTTAGTTGTACATAAATATTTGTATGAAAATTAGAAAGGTATGTATCAGGGATGTAGGAATGAAGGAGTATGATGGGAGATGATTAGTTTTGTCTTTATGCATCTTTATTATTTCACGTATTGCCCTTTTGTGTTAATCAGTATCAATCTGCATTACTTTTAACTTGAAAAACATCTATTCATTCTCCTTCCCTGTTTTTTTCCTTAGCACTAATATTCCATTATTTTACTTCTTTCCTCCAACTGGAATGTAAGCTGCATCTGGTAAAGGCTTTTCTGTTTCCTATTGATTGCAAGCAACTGTCTAGCCAGAAGCAGGCACTCAAATATTAAGTAGTAGTATTATTCTGCTATTCTCGGTATTCATTTCAATCTTATTTCTCCTAAATACCTGATAGTCTAGAAGTTATCAGGAGTGTGAAAGAACTACATGACAAGAAGTCTGGATTCAGCTAGTGAATAACAGTTACATTTTATCAAGATGTTTTACATTATCTCAAATCAACCTATTGAGGCAGCTCTGTTAACGCCATTTCAAAGATGAGAAACCAATTCAGAAGACTCTTAAGTGTCTTGTGCCCAGGACAAATTCCTGCTCATTCCTACGTGCTGAATTGATCTTTAAAGAATCCTATTTATAAAATTTAAAGGACAGTACAGATTTAAGTATGAATATTTCATACTTATATAATTCACTATTGTGATGATTTTTTTAATGATTTAAAGCCACTTATTAAATATAAATAGTCTAACTTGATTATTTTATCTTGAAACAATTAGGCTGTTTAGCTACTGTCCTCAAGCCACCTGGGCCTTGCTCCAGTGATGTCAGAAAACCAATGACATAGAGATATTCCTAAGAGGGTTAATAAACGTTTGGATAATTACTATAAAATCTTCAAGACAAAAACCACCCTGAGAACACCTTGGGGGATTTTGGCTGAGTCTTCATCTCCAAAGTAAGCTCCCCAGGTGGATGCTTTTCCACATAAGCTTCCACTGGGAAGATGCTCCTTTACCTCCTTGAAGAAAAAAGTCAGTCATCAATAGCAGGACCAAGTGCAGCCAAGAAGAGAGTGGAGGTAGCTCTATCTGGGTCCAGGATGGTTAAGGAAGGCTAATGATCTAGGCTAGTGGAGAAACTCTCCTTCAAGGACTCAAAGGTCACTGGGTTGGGAGGGGGAGGAGAGAAACAGCAGGGACTGCCAGGAGGCCATTAAGAGCGTTTCCAGAGACACCGCCCTACCCTGCCACCACATGCTTTGCTCAGTCTCTACACAAGCAGGATTGTAAGTGTGCAGCATGAACAGGGTGCTAACTTGGACATTCTGCTGCCACCTTTGAGGTGAAGTCCAAATTCTTGCCCCGTCAGGGTGCAGACCTCACTCTTAGTATCAGCTCCACAGATCTAACTGCAATTGAGGCTCACCTAGGGACTAGCAAGGATTTTTTTCTTCCAATGATTTGGATAGATTAAGAGCTTTGAAATGGGTTCTCTGATTACTTACTTTTTATATGGTAGGCCCTAGACGACATGCTAAGAGGAATATAAAAAACAAACAAACAAACAAACATGGCCTCTGCCTCAAGAGCTTATACAAATAGAAGCAAACAAATAATCATTGTTTTATTTTGTAGGTTGACAAATGCGCAGTACTTAATGTATGAAATCTGGGTTAAGGAAGGGGGAGATTCAAGACATTCAAAAAACTTACATCACTATCTGCTCTCCATTCCTCAAGACACACCCAGATCTTGAAGGATAATGCATAATATAAACATATATTATTGACAGTTCAACTTTTGAACTTTCAAAATAATCCTGAAAATCACAGAAAATAAAACGTTTGTGTATTTATTAGCAAAACTATTGATTGCATACATGAGGGCGCAAAACTGCCTGAATATGTAAGCTTCAAGTTAATTTCCACCCCCAGAAAGCAATGCTTCTGAAGAGAAAGAAATTTGTTTTCTTTAAAAAACTAGAATCAGTAGCTGTGTATTTCTGAGTATCCTATAGCAATGAGAAATAAGGAGCTTACTTGTTTAAAAGGCTGACCGAAAGAAATAAAAAAGAAAATCTTAACATTTTAGAGTTGAGAGAAAGTCTGATTTCTTTTGACCTTGGAGATATATAAGGAAACTGAACAGGCATGATTTCATTGAAAAAGTTTTCATTTAAATAAATTTAGATTATTTAATTATGACTAAATGATGCCTTAGCTTAACCTGTCCACTTTTGAAATCCATATGAAACGTAATTGGCAGAACATGATCTTAAAGTTGTTAAACTTTAAGCCTAACATTAAAGTTAGCTCTGGAAGACACTGCTATTAAAATTATTCATGAGATATACAGTGGTGTATACACACTGTAGCTTGATGTTCTATTCATTTTAACATGTTTGAAATGCACAAGTCTCCATTTTATCTGCAAGCTATGCTTCAAAGTTTTGGTTTTCCGGTCAGCAAAATCTGAGACAATTACCACCTAAGAAAGCATTCTTAACACTTGAGTACTTGGGGGTGGGGTGGGGGATGGGGGTGGATATTATTCACAAACAACTGTCAAATATGTGAGACCAGTTTTTCTTTTTCTAAAACACACACTGAGTAAAATTATTCTATCAAGAGAATATTCTGAAACATGTGGGCTGCAGAAAAAGATGTTAAGTATACTACTAAAAAATGATTTTAAAAGCACAGTCAAAACAATTCAGAACAGAACTCACCCTGTAAAAATGATCCTATTTTTTCATGAGATTATCACGTGACCACATTAAGACATTTCTTACATATCTTCATTCTGACATAGGAAGATGACACAACATACCCGAGTTTGTTGATAAAGCTCCCTAAAACATGATAAAAACAATGCCCTCTGACACTTCGTCAGGGAGCTCTAGGTTTCTTTTGGTAACAGGGACCAATGCCAAAAAAGCCAGAATTGGAAATTTACTTTTTCAGGTGAAAAGTGGTCATCTTTCCAGCTCATTTAAGTTGAAATGGAAGACAGCATGGCCCAAATCACAGGGCTAGGTACATTTCTTCCTTCATGTGGTATTTCTTTCCCCATACTCTCACTCAACAAATTGTTTCTCATGAAATTATTTTTACTCTAAGCTAATCTTCTTTATGTATCAAAAATTACTGCCGTGGTCCTACTTCCAAAAGAAGGCAGATGGATGCCAGTATGCACTAACACTTCAGCACATTCTATATAACTATAAGCAGCTTATTTCTACAACTCATGATTAATGTGAATTTTTGTTTTCCACGCATTTTTTCCCCTAATTAAAGTTTTCAGTTTGGGAATTCCCACTTGTGGATGACGTACTTCTCTATCATTACCCCTAATTTGATGATGCTATCACATAATTTAATCTTCTCTTTGAGGTTACAGACTGGAATCTTGGTATAGACATTGAATGTTAGGATGGCATGAAATCCTATAGCACACGAATTAACAATACTAACTCCAGTACTCCAAGTGCTATTTAACAGATGTTTTACTGTAGGTTCTCCTTTACATCACTAGGATAATTCTCTCTCTAAAGAGGGACACAGAGTCAATGTGGAGTTGACATCTGAACCAGTCTTTGCATCAGGTCAATGGCTAAATTACCAAGGACAAGAGTATTTTATAGAAAATAGGCCTTTCTCTTCAGCAGGATACCATAGAATTTGCTCACCCAGATAATCACCTGAACTGAAACCACCATTAATTATCTTTAAAATAATAGCTATTATTAGAAAGAAAGGTGGGGCCGGGCATGGTGTCTCATGCCTGTAATCCTAGCACTCTAGGAGGCCAAGGCAGATGGACTGCCTGAGCTCACAGGATCGAGACCAACCTGAGCAGAGTGAGACCACATCTCTAAAAATAGCTGGGCGTTGTGGCAGGCACCTGTAGTCCCAGCTATTTGGGAAGTTGAGGCAAGAGAATTGGTTGAGCCCCAGAGTTTGAGGTTGCTGTGAGCTATGATGTCACTGAAATCTATGGAGGGAGACAAAGTGAAACTCAATCTCAAAAAAATAAATAAGGGCTTGAGGTTTTGTAGGGTCTGAGGGATACTGAGAGTGAGTCATTTTCTGTTTGGTGGATTTTGAATAGTTTGATTTTGTAAGTATACAAAATATGATAAGAAAATAAAAATTCTAATTTTTAGAGTTATAGAACCATGTCTTGGTGCTTCTTTACAGAAATGGAGTGTTCTGGCCATTGTAACTGAGAAATAACAAGTGGACAGAGGTTTAGTGATGGTAGCGTTTGTATGCTAGACTCTCAGGTGTTCTTGTAATACCTTGTGTGCCAATGCTAGGATGTCTTAAAACTTCAGTGATCTTGGTAAAGCCAAAACAGGATATTACTCTGAATGTAGGTTGACCTCAGAGGGTTCATCAAGCCATGAATAACTTTTGGAATCTTCTTGTCCTTCTAAGCTAGATTACTCCAAAATACTTCCAGCAGATCATGTCTCGGTTCTCATTAAAAAGGACATTTCCAACATTATTGAAAAATATGTGTACATACCAAAGGATACAACACTCCTTTCTATACCAGCATATAGAACATTAAAGAACAGTGGATACACACTTCCACCTTTAAAATTCCACCTTCCACCTTTTAAATTCCATATTGTATTGTGGCTCCAGACTGGAACAAAGAGATTGTGACTTCTGAGCAAAGACCTGGAATAATAATGTTGATTTGAAGGGAGAGCAAGTGTGGAAGATTTATGCTTGTCTGTTAAGTAGCCAAAGAAAAAATAATCACACATTAAATTTATATAATTATTGTGTATAATTTTTAAAAACTACTTAAATTAACACCTGAAAAACATAAAATCTAATTATTTAACACATGTATTGCTGAGCAACATAACTCATGCTTGTAATCCCAGCACTTTGGGGGGATGAGGAGGGAAGATTGTTCAAGGCCACGAATTTGAGATCAGGCTGGGTAACAGGGTGAGAACCACAAAAGAAATAAAAAAATTAGCCAATACAATGCCCACCTATAGTTCCAACAACTCAGGAGGCTGAGGTGGGAGGATAGCATGAGGCCAAGAGTTTGATGCAGTGAGTTATGATTACACTACTGCACTCCAGAATGAAAACCAAACTTCATTTCTTAAAACAAAAAAATGTGTGGCCCTTAAAGTATTATTGATCCTATCGTACTAGGTATTTTAATTTTACTGGCTTTCAGAAAGCTCAAATTCTCTTCAGTGATAAACATCTTTACCTTTGTAGAAAACATCTACACCTTTCTCACAGACTGTTTCATTAATTTGGACTCATATATACTTTTTCTAATGCCTTTTTATTTCTCTGCATCTCTCTATAACTCCCCCCAGAAACCCAAAATCAGATCAGTTTCAAGTAATTTAACTGATTTGCTATAAAGCACAGCTCAATTCCAAATCTGACATACACTCCAATTCATGAGACACCTATAGCACATCATTTGTATTTATACACTTTATTTAAAAACAAATAATACACTTAGAGCCACCGAAAATGGGTATCTTAATTAGCTTATCCATACCCTGAATTTACAAAAGAAATTTCTTGCACCACAAAAATTAGCATCTGGATTAATTTACATTAATTGATATTATAACTAAAATTTGAAATACCTGAAGATCAAACAAATCTGGCCTAGGGCTTACCAGTTGGGGAGTTGAGTGTGAAGACAAAGGGTGATTTAGGAATCTGAACACTGATGATACCCTAAGGTCAGCTCTAGGAAACTGAAGTTGAGAAGCCATAAAATAACCAGTACATTTAAATATTACAAATAAGTGGTTTCTCCTAAAAACCGGAATTAGATCATACAGTTGAGTGGGGTGGGAATTAGGGGTACTTCTTAATTTGGATCACAAAAAGTGTGTGGAGAAAGGTATTTGTTTTCTCACAAGAGGCAAACCTCAGCCAAACAATGAGGAGAACTGCAGGGACAGTGATAATATGGTAGAACTAAGACTTTCTGATTACTGATAATACCAAATTTAGCAGCTCTCTACTAAATTAAAATACATTCTCTGAGACATTTTCAGAGAGGAGCTAACACACAACCAGGGAAAAAAATCATTCTACATCAACAAGGCACTCACTGGTTCACAGCCTGTTAAAAACCCAGGCAGACACTGGAGTTAATCTAAATTAAAATGAAGTTCCAAAATTTGCATCAGAGGGATGACAAGCATGTTAAATTGTGGTCCCAGTTAAATCAAATCTAAAGCTTGACTAGCAAAGATCCAGAAAATTTTGACCCCTAAGCACCACTTCAGGAATAATGCTAGAATAAATGACTGGGATCTAGGGATCTCTGGCCTAACATTTGCTCCTTCTAGATTTAAAAAACTAAACAGAAACTTATATAAAGGATCTGTTAAATACTCTTGTCAACTTACCTCTGTCAGTATAAGAGATTTACAGTGACATAAAGATCCAGCTGGATGATGGATATGGCCAAATAAAAAGCTTTTAAGTGGCAAAAGTAAAAAGAATTCAAATCCCTTACCAATGACCGGATCTTTGTTTTCAATACAGATATGTTACTCTTCTGCACCTCCCCATAAAATGAACTTCAGGAATTGATACATTACACAAAAATATTTTTGTCATCTACGACTCTTGTACAACCTGAATCCCAGTGTCAAACACTTACTTCTGTAATTATATAAATAACTAAACAAGTAACATAATAATGGAGGCAACTTCTGAGTAAATACAATGAATGATGATGTATTTAATAGTCTTGAAATAGCTTTCAAAGAATAAAGTAAGCTGAATAAAATTATACTTAGAACTTTTTTCCATGTAAATTCAATAATAATTTGGCTCTTGGTTAAAAACATCACAGAGATACACACTTACCAGAAATTAACTATCTCCACTCACTAACAACATTGATGATTTTAAGCAGTTTTTTCAGAATAAAATCAAAATTAATTCTAAGCTTTTCAATCTGATTTGTGACATCTTAATATAACTTAAATGACAAGGCCTGAGAAAAGCACCAACACGAATTTTTAAATTGCATCTAACCATCATTTCAGATGTCATAAAGATTTGCTTTAGTTAATATGGCAGCAGTGACAAAGAGGTAGATATGAGAGATGCCATTTAAATACTTTATGACTATTCTTAGGTGGAATTTTAAGTTCAGATGTGTAATCTAAAAATAATTTTTACTAGATGAATCTTGTCACATAAGAATATCATAATATGCTCTTATGTAAGGGGAAAACATATGAAGTACTAAAAAAGTGAGCCTTTAAAAAATTATATTTACTTAGCCAATGTTAAGGAGATCCCATAATTTTGGTGAACAAATAATTTTTTCTTTTACCTGAACTTGACCATAATAAAAGAATAGCTATTTTGTCTCTACTGAAATTTCTAGGAATTCACATTCAACATTCTTGGAAATCATGTGTGATACTCAGAAGAGCATAAAGACAGTGCATGAAATGTCCCCTGAAGTCCTAGAAGTTGAGCAGATACATTAGAAAGACATTGATGGTCACAAATCAGGACCTTCACAGATTGGTAAATACACATACACACGCATGGGCAGGCGCATGCGGGTACACACACTCTCTCTCTCTCACTGTCCCCCTTCCACCCCAACTCAATCTCATCCTCACTGTAAGGCTGCATTATATTTTTTAAAGGCACCTCTCATTTTCTAGCTATTGCCTTCTCAGTGATATTTATTCTCTTAAAAAGCCTGAATGTTCATTGGAAATAGTTCAGTACTGAGAATGGAGTATTTTTCAATTCACATTTGAATAGCCAGGTTTTCTTACATTCAGATTTTAATAAACTAATGACAGTCTTTGAAACAAGCATGCTAGCCTATAATGAATATAGTATGTACAGTAATTTAAACATTTAGAACTATATATTATACTGCAAAAGCAAACAGCACAACACTCGCCATACTCATCATTTGCTGTATATGCTACCTCCAAAAATGAAAATACAAAACAGTAAAATGCACCTATGGTATTTTTTATATATATATATATATATAGTCTATATATATTATATATATTTTTACAATATATATAATATATATTTATAAAATATACATAGATTTTAGACATTTTCAAATAAATCTTCATCATTATCTCCAAAAGAAATTTATAGCAATACTGAAGGAATGAAAATCAGATAAACAAAGTTTCTCACAAAGTTCATTATCAGTGATACAGCTCAATTTCTCCCCTTCTAGTCATAACTAAAATGATTATAAAAGCTAAATACTTTGCATAACTAAGTATCTGTTTAATGGCAAAAATTGCTAAACTTGTTCAATAGAAAAATACTGAAGGTCATTATATCACATACGTTAAGTATCTGTCTATGGTTTGAGTAGCAAATGGGCTCCATATGACAGCTGAGTTTTGAGAAGGGTGCTGCAAGCTCCCAGAGATGTAGCCACAGCATATGAAAATAAGGCAGGGACTTGTACCCCCTGCTGATTTTCATACTATTCTAATACTTTTCATCCACAATATTTACAAATCAAGCACTCTGACAACAATTCAAGGCTGCTTGAATACTGAATTTGTTCATTTTGGGAATTTTCACTAAATTTTCAATAGGCTAGGGGAAAATGAGACACATATATATGCTACTATCTAGTTGGAAGACAGCTTTGGCTCATTTCTAGGCTGACATCATACAGTGCTAGTGAAGAAGAAACTCACTGTATACAGTCTCTAATGGCATAGCATGGGCTTTCTAAGAAACTTTTAACAGTTCCATCATTTGCACTACAGTCTATATATCTCATGGTTATTTCCCATTCATGAACAGAAAAATTTCAGCCATAAAAAATAAAATCAACAGGGGAAGAGACTGTCTTGGTCTTCAGAATTTCAGTGACATTAGTATAAAGTAGGCACTGAAGATCTTGGAAATTAATTAAAGCAATTAACTGGTAGAAAAATCAATAGCTTTGTGGTTGTCCATCATAAATATAAAAAGTAAAGGGCACCTAATTAGAATTTTCCAGTATCCTTCTCTAAATGTTAGGTTAGCAACACCCTTTCTTTGCTCTGTGAAGAACCAAAAGAAATTTACTGAATACAATGTGGAATTCCATATCTCCATGAAAATATAAACATTCACCTGGCAGCTTATGTCTAAGTCAATTCATTTGAGCATAAAAATGAGTCTCTTAAGTCTGCGTGTTAGCTAAAGCACAAAGATGAAATGAAAAGGTAGCTCTGTTAAAATACTACAGCATATCTTTTTTTTTTTTTTTGTAGAGGCAGAGTCTCACTTTATGGCCCTCGGTAGAGTGCGGTGGCCTCACACAGCTCACAGCAACCTCCAACTCCTGGGCTTAAGCGATTCTCTTGCCTCAGCCTCCTGAGTAGCTGGGACTACAGGCACCCGCCACAACACCCGGCTATTTTTTGGTTGCAGTTTGGCCAGGGCGGGTTTGGGGCCGCCACCCTACCGACTGAGCCACAGGCGCCGCCCACTACAGCATATCTTATAACAAGCAGACAAATTTAGCTTGGATTTTTATCTTTAAAGAAAATTTGCCCGTACATTGCAGAATTCTAGAGGCAAAACAGAAATTTTAAAGAAAAATATTTCAATTATTATCCACACCACCACTAGAATACTTTTTTAAGGAGCAGACATACATATCATCAGAAGTCTCACTGCTGTGATAATGGAATATGTGGGAACAGGAATGTAAGAATTATTTTCATAGGCCTAAATATTTATTGATATAAGCTTTTTAAAAATTTGAGAGCCTATTGTGTATATACATTTTGGTGAAAAGGTACACATTAATAATTTATTTATAATTTCTAGACTGGTCTCTGTCATTTGGAGCAAACAGGAAATAGTATAAGAGAGGAGCGACAGCTATAGGGATAGGTCTGTACAACAGGGACTAGGTCTAGACAGTGGGGTCTGGGAATCCCCAAAGTTGACCACATGTAGATCACAGGTAAGGTGGGCTTGGGGAAGCCCAGCCTTTTAAGATATGGTTTTCCACAGAAACAATACAGATTCACTGTCCATTAAGACAGGTGTATCCAATTAAACAGTGGGGGAGGGATAAGGGAAAGAGAAACAACTTTTTAGCCAACAATCAGCCACTTAACTCTTCTATCCAGGTTTCTGGGAGGTTGTTCTTATATATAGATGGGGGCCTTCGGGGGTACAAAATATATGCTTTAATTAGTACTTCTGCAAAAGCAGCTGCCTGAGGTTAACCATACTCTTTGGCCTGCTAAAACAATAATTATGAACTATTTTTGGTAGGTGTCAGATAACAAGTGAGAGAAAAAAAGAAAAGGCAGAGATTATCTGAAGCATGGTTATGTGGGTGTTAATAAATGAGTACTAACAAGTAACTTCCATCTTCTCAGTCACCAAAAGGTAAGATTTCATCAATATGAAATAGTCACTCTGGTACTATAAATATCACAGGAATAAAGTAAATTTCAAAACAGAAATTATTATAGAGATATGCCCTGTTTATCCTTAAAAATAAACAGAATTTCAAACCTGAATAAGTTAAATCCTTTAGTAAAAGCAGACTCTATCAACTGTTCTTCATAATGGTGAGTGCTTGACAGCTAAACTTTAGAATGGTACCAAATCTATTTTCAACAGTGTAATACAATATAGAAATCTGCTTGCAAACTATATATTTGTTTTGCACTTCTTAATAATTATATATTTAACATATTATTGCATTTTTTCCCCTAATAGGTAAAATGCTTTGTCAGGTGCTTTATGTGAACAGCTGAAAAGAGAGCTAGATCAAAAACTCATTTTAACATTGCCAGTCATTATACACAAAGGGGTTGTTAGTGTGGCAGCTCTGATAAAGATTACTGTTTTGACTACCTAATGTGTTTAACAAGATTTCTTAAAGGAGAACTAGGTTAAGTTTCCACTCTTCCCCTACTCATTCCCAGCTATTGAGCTTTTTAATTATCTTGTAGCATGCCCTACTTGCTCAAAAAGGACAAGCTAAACCTATATTCGCTCAGGCCTGCCTAGCGAATTAGAACAACCTCAGAAATAAAAGCATGTATTTGGGAAAAAATTTAAAATGGTTTTCAGGCTCATAGATACAGCCGAGCTTGCAGCAACCTGAACAAATTTTAGTTTTAGAAAACAGTATTATGAATTGCAAAACTATACTTTAACAAATGTTCTCTGTGCTCCTTCAGCAGAACAAAAGGGCAGGACGAGTTGATTCTTGCCCTCGTCTTCTGTATCTCTTTTGTGCAGTTGATTATTTATAAAGAGCTAGAAGGTAAAGATGCACTGTGTCATACAAAGACTTTAGCCAGTGCGTCAGCTCCAGCACTGGCTATATAGCATTTGGAGGGGTGGAATGCTACATCGTGAATTGATTCTTCAAACTTTTTCCGATGAGCTGTGAATTCCTGGATACATGTCTTACTTTCTAGGTTCCATAAACGTATTGAACAGTCATGACCTAAAATAAAAGAAGGGGAATTGAAAGAAAAAATTATGTTGACATGAAAATGGTAAGGATAAATAAATAATCCACAGTTGATGTACTTACTGCCAGACATCAAGTAGAGACCATTAGGGTCAACTGCTAAACTTGTAACAGCTTCTAGGTGGGCTACCATCGAGTGGATCAGTTTGCCTTTGGAAAAAGAGATTGTTACTTGGTATTAATAACTATCCTCATCTTGAATATATGCCAGATACCACGTTATACTGATTTTTCTAGTCATCCCTCCCGTGTACTTACTGTATCGACAGCCTTCATTTTTTTATTGTTTTGACAGAGTCTTCCTCTGTCATCCAGGTTACAGTGCAATGGTGTCATCACACCTCACTGCAACCTCAAACTCCTGGGCTCAAGCGATCCCCCTGCCTTAAGCCTCCCAAGTAGCTGAGACTACAGGCACCTGCCACCACGCCCATCTAATTTTTTTCTGTTTTTAGTAGAGACAGGGTCTCACTCTTATTCAGGCGGGTCTGAAACACCTGAGCTCAAGGGATCCTCCAAACTTGGCCTCCCAGACTGCTAGGATTACAGCCACCTTGCCCTGCCTCTATATCAACAGCTTTTTCCATCAGCTAAAATAACACGTCTCCTTCCTGCCTCTAGTCATAGTAATGATGAGGAATAAAAGAAGCTCAAATTTTAGATTATACTTTTGCCTTTTAAACCACAGTGTGAAAGTCAGTAATTTCTACACAAACATCCCCTTTAAGTCATGTTCGTTAATTAGAACATAGACATTATAAATCACTTACTTTGCATCCTTTAGCTACGGGTAAATTATGTAGCTAAAGGAGAGATCAGAGTTCAAATTCACGAAGAGAAAAGACTGAGACAACAACAAAAAAGATGGAGATTTTACCTCTTTTATGTTTATATGGATGGAGCTGGAACACGTCCTACTTAATAAAGTAACTCAAGAACAGAGGAAAAAGTATCCGATGTACTCAGTACTATTTGAAACTGATTTACAATCACTCACACTTTCACATTAAGAATAGATGGCAACAGTGGCCCAGGATGGAGGAGTGAGGGGGAAGATAGGAGGGGAGGGAGGGTGGGTGAGTGGTGGGATCACACCTATGGTGCATATTGCAAGGGTACATGTTGGATCTATTAAGTATAGAGTATAAATGTCTTAACACAATAATTAAGTAAATGAGGTGAGGGATATATTAACCAGTTAGATGTAAGCATTCCAAATTGTATATGAAATCAGGACATTGTACCCCATAAATGCATTAATGTATACATGACCTACCTCTTTATGATTTAATAAAAAACAAACAAACAAAACAAAACAAAGGAACAGAAAGAAAATATGCCCACAATTTTGGTGAAAACAACATACAGAAAGAAATTAAAAATATTAAATGACTCATCACTAGCAGCTAAGCAAAGTGAGCAAAAGTCAACATGTTAACAAACCAATAGCAAAAATTTGGTACCTATGGCAGTAACAAAGGGTGCTTTCTTTCTAGCAAAGCTCTTCATGAATTTCCTTTAGATTGGTGAAACGTAATCCAATAAAAATCGGGAAAGCCTCCGTGCTCAAATTCAAATCCATCAGGACCAAATCATCATTATTACCACACGGAAAAGATTAGTCCACGAAATATGAATGAAATAAACCAAATGACCTGGAAGTTTCCCATCACAGCACTGGATACAACGCTATTCAATGACTGAATTGAATACTGAATAAATCTACTCAGTAACTGTACAATTTTAAAGAGTATAATGATCATATGCCTCTACTGTCAACATTTTTCTACTTTCTTCCAATATAATACTATAGATAAAAGCAACAGATCATATTTATTGTTACTGGAATAATTTGTTCCTTGAGTCCCTAATGATAATCTTGGCTCCAGGGCCTAAATATAGCACCTATTCACCATTTAATAAACCAAACAATGCTGTATTATATCATGAAGACTAGTCTTAGAAGATTTGAATGAAATGAACGTAAACTGAACCGGGAGACTATTTGTGTTTCTACGCCTACTCCTTGACTACAAAAGCCACCAACAGACACAAAAATTAGCCTACTTGGAACAGGGATTTTTTTCCTTTAGCAAAATTAATTCTTTATAAGTTCTTACCTGTATTGTTATCATAGAATTTGATATGCCTGTCTTCATGAGCAGTGATGCTGATAGGAAGGGTGGGATGACTAATGACTCTATTTATCTGGCAGGAAGAGCTGGGTGCTTAAAAAAATTAAAAAGCAACACAAATGAGTCAAAGATATTTTTGACACAAAGGAGAACTGAATACTCACCTTAGAGACTGAAAAAGTAAATAATATGACTTTAATTTGTCTTTTATTTATTCTGCGATTGTTTCCATAATGTCAATGTTGATATTGCCTGAGCTATGTTATATGGATAAATCTAGAGGTATCTAAGAATAAGAATTTCCTTTCCACCACTTGCTAGGTATGTGTGTCACCTAAGGCTTAGCCTAGAGCCACTGACATTTCTCATTCTACAATGTTCTGTAACATTTTTGCTACTTTAACATAAAACTCCATCATGATTTACATGGAGATAATTCTCAAATTTAAATCTCAGCTCTTTTTTTTGCATACAAAGCTCTTTATCACTTAATTATCATCTAAAGATAATGTGACAGTTTCTTAACCCTTAAGTCTTCTCTTTTTTATTTTTCCTCATCATAATAGAAACGGTCATCATTTGATAGTACCAGGTTTGTAATCTTAAAATAGTCAATATCCTTATAGTATTTTTTGTGTACTATTTAATAGCTTTCACAGAAATTCCAATTAAATGCACAATGAAACAGATCCTATAACATTAAGCCGCTATCACAGTGAATGCACAAGGTCCAGAGAAAGCTGTGACTCCCCCAAAATCAGGAGGTAAAACAAGGTAAAACAAAAACAGTACCTATTCTGTCATCTAACTCTATCTCAACCAGATGGCTCATGCTAATCAGACAACTCCCAAAAGTGATTCCTAAACTATTAGAAGTTCCTCCTGAGAACTTTTTACCAAAAGGAAATTGGTAATTAAGAATTTAAATTTAATTAGTGGTTTTTATTAAGTTTTTTGTGAGAAAACAGAAAAACTGGCATAAAGATAACACTGATTAAAAAAAAGATAACACTAATTTAAGGTATGTCAAAGTTTAAAAAAGTATATCATGGTCTAGGGAGAGGAAGGGATGTCCTCATAAAATACATTACTGGGACAATTGCCAAAATTTGAATATGAACAGTAACAGTGTTGTGTCAATGTTAAAATTCCTGATTTTAAACACTATAGGTCAGATCATATCTTTGTACTCAGGAATTATATGCTAAAGGATATAGGGAAATAAGGGCATGAAGTCTCTACTATGGTTCAGAATCTTACATGCATATATAGACAGCGACAAAGAAAATGTGGCAAAATGTGCTAAATGTCTGCTAAATTTGGGTTAAAGGTACCCAGGACCTCTTGTATTATTTTTACACCTTTTCAGTGAGTTTAACATTATTTCAAAGTAAAAAGTTAAAATAATTTTTTGAAATCCCAGGATAGATATGAGTTTAACATTCACATAATAGAAAATAGACTAGGGCGGCGCCTGTGGCTCAAGGAGTAGGGCACTGGTCCCATATGCCAGAGGTGGCGGGTTCAAACCCAGCCCTGGCCAAAAACCACAAAAAAAAAAAAAAAAAAGAAAATAGACTAAAAATAATCTTACTCAATTTTCATGTGGTTCCTAGAAATATGACATCTTAAAAATAATCTTGGGCGGCGCCTGTGGCTCAGTGAGTAGGGCGCCAGCCCCATATGCCGAGGGTGGCGGGTTCAAACCCAGCCCCGGCCAAACTGCAACCAAAAAATAGCCGGGCGTTGTGGCGGGCGCCTGTAGTCCCAGCTGCTCGGGAGGCTGAGGCAAGAGAATCGCGTAAGCCCAAGAGTTAAGAGGTTGCTGTGAGCCGTGTGACACCACGGCACTCTACCCGAGGGCGGTACAGTGAGACTCTGTCTCTACAAAAAAAAAAAAAAAAAAAAAAAAAAAATAATCTTTTTCCTATACTAGTGGCAAGTGATTACTCATGCTGTTATTAAATGCAAAACAAAAAAGTCATTGGACCATGTAGATCAAATGCTGCTCTTGGTCAGTCAGTTTACTTAGACAATATTTTAGACAATCCACAACAAAAAGATGCAGAGTTTCAGAATTCAATCTAAGGATTTTTTAAAATATCCTCAGTAAGGTCTAGCAAGAGAAAAACAATAACAATAAAAAAGAAATACTTTAAATGAAATATCTCATACATTCTGAGAGAGAAATTTCAGAGAATGGTTTCAATTACTTTGAGACTTACTAAAAGAATACGATAGAAATCAAATCATGAAAGCAGGCCAAAAAAAGTTCTTACTGGTAACACTTCTGGAAGTTTCATTACCTGATGGTAAATTAGAGAATTGGCAAAATGCAAAGAATACTAGAAATGAACTGAAGGCCTAGCAGCATCAACCTAATAATGAATCTAAAATAATCCTCCAAATATTCATATTCAGCTTGTGACTTACCTACTTCAACTACCTTTGATTTTATCAGTCAAATCATCATTGACATCAATGAGAAGGGTAATTTATTCTTTTCTTACAATAAATATTCTTTTAAACTCTCTATATGAAATTCACATTTACCCTGAAGCAAGTTTGTTCTTGAACTTTAATTTTTAAAAATCTTCTAAATTCCAGCATAGAACATACTCAAATATAATAACAGCAGCAAGGTAAGCCACAGTAAACATAATAAAAAACTAACTTAAGTTTGCTTCATATAATCCTAAAAGTAATAAAACTAGTAACTTGGGAAATGTCAGGACATGTAATTCAAAATGATTATCACTTATTCCAATAATGCTAAAACGCTGCCTTTGTTTCTTAGCAATCAATCTTCTTTCAAAAATGTTTCCAGTATCAGGCAAAACATCTTACTACTTTATGGTCACATCTCTTCGGAGGGAAAAATGGGATCGCCTAGTTCACTTTATCCATTTTACTCATCAGGCTTGAAGTCTTAACTTGTAGCAGTCATTAAAAATCAGTTATTTGCCACTCAGGTTATTCAAAGAATTGGCCACAACCTTTGAAAGTAATTCCAGAAATGTTCATATCCTTTTTAATCTGATATTGGTCTTTTATTTGACTACTATAGCTTTAGATCATATATTTCAATGTGATTTTAAATTTACTGAGAGCTTAAAAACCTGTTTCTTGGCAAAAAAAAAAAAAAAAAAGTTTTCCAATTCTATAATCTCAATTTTTATTTTTCTGTCTCTCTCTTCTACACCAAAATAGCTCAAAATTCTATCATGCCTACTTTCCCAAACAGGTCACACAGCATATCAGAAGAAAACAAAGAATAACAGATTAGAAAGGAAAAGTAAAGACGACCAAAATGGAATGAGGGAAATTTTTGAGAGAGGAGGCAGCAAGGGGAGACAAGCACATGCATACACGACGCACATGTGTGTGTTCACATACACGTGTGTGTGTATACATACATACCATATAGTTATATTAAAAGCTAGTTCTCAAACTGCAACAACAGTGTATGTGGTTTTCTTTATCAGCTTCAACCTAAATTATTATTTTTATGACTGAAGTTGGAAAACAGTGATTTAAAAAGCCAAACCCCAGAAAGATTCTATACTACCTTTATCATGTTAAAAAACCACTTATTGCCTGACTTCCTGCATCCAACAAGAAGGCTTGGATTTCAAATTCTGAGAGCCACAATGTGATCTATATTCTAATTAGTATTGAGCTATATCAAATTATATTATTAATATAAAATTAAATTGATAAAAAGAATGGAGTTATGAGAAATATGAACAAATTTTATTTTCTATTCAGAATGAATATTGCTTTTTTAAAACAGAATTAAAAATTAATCATTTTCTATAAAATTAAACTTGACTTGTTGTCTTTGGAATGACTCAAATGTTATTTCAAATGTTAGAAATGTACATAAACTTAACCCGAATTCTGAAAACCAACTGTATACCCTTCTAATTGTGTTTTGAGATTTAGAAGGCAGACCACTTTATAATGACAAGTATTTTTCATAGTAGTTGACTCTAGTAGTTATAATTTTGATTACACTAAATAATTCATTCAAACATGGACTATTTAAAATCAGTATACATACATGTATCTAGATTTGATTCTAAAGTGAGGATGCGTTGTTGGGTTTCCATGTTAAAGATGCTTGTATATCCTTTGCTGAATGATGCTACCATATGGCTTGGGTCACTGCTTACTAGATCCACAGAGGCAGGGATTCCCAATTCTAAAAGAGTCAGAACATAGTCAAACAGAATGGCAGTTACAGTGTCTACTTGACAATGTGCTTAAAATGTAGCAAAAAGAATAATGGCATAATTTCCTTAAGAAGTAAACAAGGCTTGCTGTAAGAATAGGAATTAGCTAATAACCATTCAATGGAGATTATTTCCATTGTTATTTATTGTTAGTCACGCAAATATCAAATGAAAACTCATTAAAACCTAGAAATAAGCTATGATAGCTCAAGAACAAAGTATTTTTATTTGCCATCTAAATAGGTAAAAGCTAAAGCTTATTTATAAACATAAAAAATAGAATATATCAAATAGTGATTTTTTTTCACTTTGCTCAGGAACTATAAGCTAACAGTTGAAAAATACATGTACTACAGAAGATATACAAATACCAATAAGCAAACAAAAAAAAACTGCTCAACATAATTAGCCATCAAAGAAATGCAAACTAAAACTAAAATGAAATACCATTGCACTCTTGCCAGAATGGCTAAAATTCAACAGGCTGACAACACCAAATATTGGTGAGGAAGTAAACAACTGGAACTCTCATACATTGCTGTTGATGGTATAAAATGGCACAACCACAAAATTTTTAGAAAAAATTTGGCCATTTCATATAAAGTAAAATGAATACTCACCTGAAAGCCCAGTAATTCTACTTCTAGGTCTCTACCTGGCTATGATAAAAATATATGAAAGTTCACAGCAACCTTGTTTATAATAGTAAAAAACTAGAAACAACCCAAATGTCCATTAGGAAATAACTTTTTTTTTTTTTTTTTTGCAGTTTTTGGCTGGGGCCGGGTTTGAACTTGCCACCTCCAGTATATGGGGCTCCATTAGGAAATAAATAGACAAATTGTGGTTTAATGGAACACCGTAATTAAATAAAAATTTAAAAAAAATTGATAACATGGAGGAATTGCAAAAACATTATGGTGAAAGCAAAAAGCCAGATACAAAAAGAGTATATACTATATTATTTCATACATATGAAGTTTTAGAAAACACAAAACTAATCTTTGATGAAAAAATCACAACAGTGGGTACCTCTAGTTGAGAATGGGGAAAAGCGATTGACTGTGAAGGACATGAAAGAACTTTGGGAAGGCTAAGGAAATATTTCTATGCCTTGATAGCTGAGTGAATTACAAGGGTATACCCACTTACCAGACTCACTAAAATGTACCCTTAAGATTTGTTTTTCATTACACCAGTGGTGCATCTTACAAGGGTATATGTGAAACTTGGTAAACGGTCTGTGAAGCTAGTGAATGATGCCCCATGATTATATCAATGTACACAGCTATGATTTAATAATAAAAAAAAAAAAAAGATTTGTTTTTCAGAGCTGGAACATATTCTTCTTAGTAAAGTATCTCAAGAATGGAAGAAAAAGTATCCAATGTACTCAGCCCTACTATGAAACTAATTTATGGCTTTCATATGAAAGCTATAACCCAGTTATACCCTAAGAATAGGGGGAAGGGGGAGAGGGAGGAAGAGTGGGGAGAATGGGCGGAGGGAGGGTGATTGGTGGGATTATACCTACGGTGTATCTTACAAGGGTACATGTGAAACTTAGTAAATGTAGAATATAAATGTCTTAACACAATAACTAAGAAAATGCCAGGAAGGCTATGTTAACCAGCGTGATGAAAATATGTCAAATGGTCTATAAAACCAGAGTATGGTGCCCCATGATTGCATTAATGTACACAGCTATGATTTAATAATAAAAAAAGATTTGTTTTTCACTGTACATAAATTATATCTCAATTTCACAAAATTTAAAATTTGTGTGTTCTCCAAGTATTATGGTTTTAAAAATTATATGTAAGTTGGAAATTCAAACAAATACACTTTTGCTGCTTCAAAAACCTTCATCTTAAATTTAAAGAGTTCACAAGAATCATTTACTTGCTTGCTTATTTTCAGAATAAGATGTTTTACTGAAGAGTCAGCAAAATATTTTTTTAAGCATGTACCTTGATTATCATTAAATACACTCAGAGCCGGAGCGACCTCTGTTGTATTCCATAAACGCAGAGTGCCATCTGCTGAACAGGACAACAAACGATGATGTGCTGCACTGTAAGCCAAACCCCAGACTGCATCTGTGTGGCCGAGCAGAGGGCCTCTTAACACGGAAGGATCTGTATAAAACAGCAAAAAATGGAAAATCAAGAGAAAAAAACCCAAATCATAAAGGTACCTACATTCCAGAGAAAGTAAACTACATAAAAGAAAGTATCCAATAACAGTATAAAATATGACTGTTAGTTTGTATGACTCTTCTGAAATGCTGCAGTAATTAAAAACAGGCTTGGAAATATGCAAATGCAGAGTTAAAATTTCAAAAATCAAAATTAAATGTGTGTATTTTTATCCTTTAAAAAATTAGGTATTTCCTTCCCCCCTCCTTTTGTCCTTCCATTTGTCTACAATCTTAAAAAGCATGTTAGTATAAATCATGTGAATTTAATCTACCTTTGGAGAAATCAAATATCATACTCCCTGGGGAAGTGAACAGAGAGATCTTTCCCTCCTCTGAAGTCCTTCAGCACTTTGGTTATCCCTCTTTCTGGCCACATATCCTACTGTATGGTGAATGGCAGTTATTCCTGAAAGTATGATGTACATAATGGACAGAAACTGACACCTTTAGGAATCCCCAAATTCTCAAATACCAGCAACTGAGATGTGGGGGATGTGTATGTGGAGAAAGGGCAAGGGAGGTGGGAAGGTCACTTAGAACAGTTTCATAAAAGTCAAACTGGAAGCTTTGCTAATCCTCACAATGATTCTCTAAAGTGGTACTTTTAACATACAGATGTTAAGTCTGGAAATGCCAATGGTATTATGTCCTACATTCTCTCTCAAACATACCATAAAATACTTATTAAACACACATTATGAATCAAGAACTATGTTTGATAAGGGAGCCAAACAGATGACACACAATTACTATCCCTTTCCTTAAAACACAATGTTAAAAATACAATAATAGTGACAGACACCAGTTACCACAAAGCATACATAACTAGGAGGAGTGAAAATGTAGAGAGACTGACACCCGGAGTGTAAATATGTCAGCCTGAGAACAGAGAGGAAGTGTGCCTGGCAAGGAGGCAGCACCTACAAACCCCCAGAAGAAAAAACAGCATGATAGCAAGGAAAATTATAAGCATTTTGGTATTAGTGGAGTGTGGAGTTTGAGGCAGGAAGTGGAGGGGACAAAGGCAGCTAGTTTATGGTGGGATTCCTATGATGTATTAAGGAACTTGGAAATTATCCTGAAAGTAGCATGGAACCACTGAAGGGTTTCCCAGGAGCAGCAGGGTGATGTAAATATTTAATACAGTAACACTAGCTGTGGTAGAGGAGACAGAGTGGAAGGAATCAAGACGATGACAAGGGAGCTGTTTCGGTAGAATGGTAGAGTGATGATAAATACCGAAGCAAGGGGCAGCGATAAAAGAGCCAGAGCAGGAAAAGTAAATTCAAGAAATATTTAGGGAGTCATTCCCCCAAAACTAGGTAATTAAATAAGTGTAGATAGCACAACAGACCAGGGAATCAAGAATAACTCTTAGGTTTCTATTAATAGTTTGGGTAATTCCAGCAGTGCCACCAACTAAAACAGAATGTACCAGAGAAGAAACACAGAACATGCTGGTATTTACAGACAATGAGACAGTCACTTTGACATTTCCTGTAGGCAGTCTGAAGCTTAAAGTTTATGAGTCAATAGCATGTAAAACCACAAAAGTGAATTAAATCTCCCAAAGAATGTTTGTACAATGCAAGGAGTGAGTTGGGGTCTGTGTGTTGATAAATGCCAACATTTAAAATCAAGAAAAGAAAGGAATTCATGAAGAATAGGGACATATTGATGTACACAGCTATGATTTAATTAAAAAAAAAAAAAGAATAGGGACATAGTCATGAAGAATAAAAATCCCAAAGGACTAGACAGATTTCAGAAACAATGAAGTTGTTAACAATCTCAGGGTCAGTGAGTAAAATAATGGCCTCAGATCAGGCCATTAGGAAGTCATTGACAATCTTGTTGAAGCCAGAATGCAGAGAGGGTTAATACACAGAGAATGAACGTGGAACTAGTAAGTAGTTACCATGTTTTCTAGACAACATCATAAAAGAAACACATATGAGGAGAGAAAAAGAGAGACTAAAGAGAAGCCAGAGAGGGAAATGAAGTCAAAGTAAAGGCTTCTCATTGCCCAGGATGAAATTACCTGAATTTACTTACAGGCTGAGGGGACAGAGAGAGAGCAAAGAGAATAAAGCTTAATTAAGATGACAGAGAATGACAGAGTAAAAGCAAGAAATTAGAATGCAGTCCCTGGCCAGTGCCTCACACCTATAATCCTAGTACTCTGGAGACTGAGGCGGGTGGATTGCTTCAGCTCACGAGTTCAAGACCAGCCTGAGCAAGAGCGAGACCTCCTCTATACTAAAAATAGAAAAACTTGGGCATGGCAGACACCTGTAGTCTCCACTATTCAGGAGGCCGAGGCAAGAGAATCACTTGAATCCAAGAGTTAGAGGTTGCTGTAAGCTATGCCACCATGGGACTCTACCTAGAGAGACAGAGGAAGACTCTGCCTCAAAACAAACAAACAAACAAAAAAAAAAGGCAGTCCTCTGGGAGAAAGGTAGAGGAAGTAAGGAAAAGCATGAAACAGCTAAATTTGTGAGAAGTTACCTTTCACAGAATATTTGTTTAATGCTTATTAAATGTTGGGGGAAATTTTTGTTTATTGAATTTCTTATATTAGATTTGGTGGAAAAATGAATCTAAGGAGATAATGAAAGTAAAATCTTTTATGACAAATAAGACACTTCAACCATTCTACAACTTAAGATGAAACCAAAATAGCCAATTCCTAAATAGTTTTTACAAGGGAATTTATGGTAATATCTCGTGATAGATTATAATGTAGATTTATGACTTGTGGTACTGCTCCCAAGACTAAAGGGTACTTCTTAACTTTTGAGGCCTTTAAAGTATTTTGGTATAATGGACTTTAAAAGTTATTACCTTCTACATCCCTCTAATAATTGATCAACAGAAAGATGCCAACATTCATTTTAAAAACAGTGATGAAATATGATTACAGGTAAGTAATAATGTATCAAGTACTATAAAGATACCTAAATTGAAGAAAACAATTGTTAATCAAATGTTAATTTTCATTGAAAACAAATGTTAATCAGGCTCAGAGTCCATAGCTGAAGCGGCTAAGGTGCTAGCCACATACACCAGAGCTGGTGGGTTTGAACCCAGCCTGGGCCTGCCAAACCATGATAACTACAACCAAAAAATAGCCAGGCATTGTGTACGGTGCCCAGATACTTGGAAGGCTGAGGCAAGAAAATCACTTAAGCCCAGGAATTGGAGGTTGCTGTGAGCTGTGATGCCACGGCACTCTACCCAGGGTGACAGCTTGAGGTGCTGTCTCAAAAACAAAACAAAAACAAACAAACAAATGTGAATCAGCATTTCCAATCAATGAGATTTCAGGGGTGGGGATAGGAACTGTTTTCTCAAAAAGAATATTTTTCTCTTTTTTTTCCCTTTTAGCATTATATATCTAATTGATTTTTACATAAGGAAGTCCTTTTTAACAAAGTAAAGATGTGGTTCTCAAAAGAGAACCACATGTCTATTTTTTAAAATATTTGATTTTATCCTTACAAATACTATGACAAAATGTATAGAAAGAAAACATTTTATTCTTTCAAATTTTGAGGAATCACATACCATAAGAGTCATAGGGATCGATGTTAGGATTAGTGGTATTCCAGCCCTGGATCAGTCCATCAGTACCACCACTATAACACTTCTCACCATTGCTACTCATTACCACACAAAGCACTGGACCTCTGGGAGATTATTAAAAAAAAAAAATCAATTGCAAGTCCCAAAATCAATCTGATAATATGACTTGTTAAAAATAAGAATGTTTAATAACTCAAATGCTTTTCTATTTTTCTGCTTTCTATAATGAGTATAACTATAGGTACTTTTGTGTGAAAGCACTGCTTATTTTTCTTCCTCTGCTAAATCACGAGTTGGCTTGCAGACCAAATCCAGCGGTCTGTTTCTGTACAGTGTTTAAGCTAGGAATAGCTTCTATATTTTTATAGGGTTGTAAAACAAAACAAAACAAAAAATGAGAATACGTAACAGAAAGTATACAGCCTACAAAGCCTAAAATATTTTAAAGCCTAAAAGCCTAAAGACTTTTACTGTTTGACTCTTTATATAAAAAACACACCTATCTCTATGCTAAGTCAAGTGAACAGACACATTCCTTAAGCTTATATGGAAACAAGATAAACATGCAGAATGTGATCACAATAAAAAATTTGAAAAACTCTTGTTAAGGGAAAAAAGGTTAGAATCTAATATGTAAACCTAATTGCCTCAACTTTAAGAGAGATCTATACATCATTTAAAGATCATGCAAATAAAAATTTAAGGAAGGATTCCTATTTGGCAGTGACAAACCTGTTTTTAGTATTATATTATCTACCAGTTTCTTTTACATTTACAAAAAAACCCTAATAAATACAAAAAATACACAATAAAAGTACATAAGTGAAAGTAATTAAAATATCATAATTAGGCTGTTTTACAATAATGTTGGTTTAAATAAATAAAAAGCATATACTTACTTATGGGCTCTGAATGTATAGATAGGCTCTATGTCAAGAGATGCACTCCTAAATCAGACAAAGAAGATGACTTTTACCACTCTAAGTTTGAGTAGTGAACACTATAATTGAATATAAACCATAAAACTGCCTTTAAAAATACAAAGATTATGGTAACAACATTCTCAACTATAGGATACACAAAACAGCTTACTTAACATCAATCACGTTTTCATGTTATCAAGAAACAAGATCCTTGTTTAGTAATAATATGCTGTTAATAGTGGTTTTAGCAATGTTAGAATCTATTTGACTAAAGGAAGAGACAGCTTCGCTCAAGAGAAACAATGTGGGCTTTCAGGGGATAAGTTTCTGAATCCAATTTCCAGTTCTGTTATTGATTGGCTAACTTTAACAAGTTATTTTATCTTACAGAATTTTAGACTCCTGTTTAACGAAACAAAAATAGGGATAATATCAAGTATTAACAGATTAAATAACAGATCTACTATCAAAAAAACAGCCCAGGACCGAATCATATACACATCAGGATTTCAACAAATGGTACTTCAACTTCCTTGCTTTTCCATGAATGTTAATATGTCTATCTTTCATATTGCACAAACTGCTCAAGACTTCAATTTATTACATAGAACATTATATTTAGTTATAAACATTATAAATAAACTAACACTGGCCATGACTATCAATAGACACTGGATTGGGCAGCACCTGTGGCTCAGTGAGTAGGCGCCAGCCCCATATACCGAGGGTGGTGGGTTCAAACCCAGCCCCAGACAAACTGCAACAACAACAACAACAACAACAACAACAACAAAAAATAGCCGGGCATTGTGGCAGGCGCCTGTAGTCCCAGCTACTTGGGAGGCTGAGGCAAGAGAATCCCCTAAACCCAGGAGTTAGAGGTTGCTGTGAGCTGTGATGCCATGGCACTCTACCAAGGGTGATAAAGTGAGACTCTGTCTCTAAGAAAAGAAAAAAAAAAAAAATAGACACTGGATTTAAAGTCAAGTACTTATCATTTTCTACATTGTATTGAAGTTATTTATAGGCATGTTATCCCCTTTCAAGTCATTACCAAGTTTTAAATTCAAAGGTAAAGATGTTCGAAGGTAAACATACTACTGTTGTTACTATCACCAAGAAACTTGTTTTAATATCTTTCTAAATTTTAATCAAGGATATATGATCAGACAGTCACATCTCTAGCCTAATGTGATTGTGCTAGAACTATTAACTAGCACATGTGGCCAAATAGAAAGATAAAAGGTACATGTCAGCAGGGCACGGTGGCTCATGCCTGTAATCCTAGCACTCTGGGAGTCCAAGGCTGGTGGACCACCTGAGCTCAGGAGTTTGAGGATTAGTGAGACCTCATCTCTACTAAAAACAGAGAAACTAGCCAGGCCTTGTGGCAGGTGGCCGTAGTCCCAGCCACTCAGGAGGCTGAGGCAAGAGGATTGCTTGAACCCAGGAATTTGAGGTTGCTGTGAGCTATGATGCCTTGGCACTCTACCTAGGATGACAATGAGACTGTCTCAAAGAAAAAAAAAAAAGGCACAATGTATAAACTGGAAATAAATTTTCTCTGTTGAAAATACCTGATCCATATGAAGGTCCAATTCGGTTTATGCAAAATCAGGTCAATGTGATGCAGACTGATAAATTAATTATTGTGTCTGCCCTATTTATGATTCCCAGCATGAATGCCTCTGATCTCTTTTAAACTGGGCAGTAGTAGTAATTTTCTCTACCAGTAGTAAAACTTCTGTAACCTCCTGAAGTTGATGTTAAGTTGTACTCTTGTAATAACAGACGTGCTGACACCGCAGAAGGGCCTTTGTTAGCACATGCTGGTTCTAAAACATTCGGCCCAAGGAAGGAAGGGAGCTCCAATAAGGACCCAGACTAATAGGATGATGAGGTTAAGCTATGCAACTGACTAAGGATTTATCTGTATTAACTTACATCTATCCATGCTTAGGCAGCAACCAAGAGGCCAAAGCTAGCACCAGCAATTAAGTGATGACAACAGCACCTTTCAGTCTAGACATACTGGTGGGTATGGAAAGTACCTAAAGGCTCAAGGCCAAAAGAAAAGACAAAAGAGAGATCCTCCACCCTTCCTAATCAGCCTTTTCTCTCCTCCACCCTGTAATCCAAAGTTAGTAAACAAGAGGGGGACAGGAAGGGGGTGGATTGATTATTTTAAACATTATAACTGTCTGTAAGAGAACTAGAAAGAAAAATAGGAGAAACTTTTGGTATAGGTTAAGGGGTTCCCCAAACATGACAGCCATTTAAACACTTGTATGTATAAGGACTATAATGAGCATTCACAAACCCTGTGGAAACCATCAGGCAATACCATTTCTTTCTTAGTGTCAGTTTTCCAATCTAACATTAGATTGTATAAAGGGAAAAACACTCTAAATTACGTGATGAGGTGAAGAAGAAAAAAAAGGAAGAAATATTTGGGAAATTCAGTAGCAAGAATAACATTTGTAATTTTTGTGCTGAAAAGCTGTGAATTAAACTTTTCAAATAATGTTAAAATAGAATATTCTCACTTTTTGGCTGGGGCTGTTTTCTGCAAATTCCACATTTTTAATGTGTGGTCCTCTGATGCTGTAATCAAAACAGGCTCAATAGGATGAAAAGCAAGGGCTCGGATGCCATCAAAGTGACTTCTTAATGTAAACTTAGGGTTCCATGTCTTCCTCAATGCATCTTTATTGTTTGCTATCTATTAAAGAAACAAAACAGAGATATCTAAACATTCAGTTAAGGATAGAGAAAACCACCCTGAATCTCAACACTAATTTTTGCTAATTTGTCATTAAACCATCACATTTTATAATTTTCAAAACAATATAATTTTTTTAATGTAAATGCCAAACCAAGAGGCAAAATTAGCAATATGCCAGCAGTAATTTTCTTGAAGAAATATGAAAGGTATAATAAGAAAACAATATAATCCAATATAAAAAGTGAATCAAATAATAATGTAAACTAGATACTCACTAGGGTGCTAAAATGCCAAGTAATTCAACATAATTTATCAAGTATGGAAAGTGTGATTTTGGGTAAGACCTGAAAAACTAAGTTATCTTTAAACTGCTAACATTTTAGAATATGATTATAGTTTTGAGATTTTCAGTTTTTTTTAATAGGAGCTAAATTTTCTACATCAAACTAGAAATGAAGTTTACAAACTGGAAACAGAAAATGTTAAAAATAAAGAGATGATCAGATATTGCAAAGAATACCTTCCATTGGTTAAAAAAAAACAAAACACCTTGTTAAGTTCTTTTGCTCCAAGGTAATTCTAGTTCAACAGCTAGAAAAATACACTGCTTTTTTCCATTTCAACAAATAAAGCTAAAAGGGGTAGCTGGTATTTAACTTTAACAAACTCTTCGTACTCCAAGGCTAGCAACCACCCAAGGTTTAAACAAGAGTGGCAAAATACAGTAATGTGCTAAAGAACGACATTTCAGTCAACAAGGGACCACATACATGCATATGATGTTGATCACATAAAATTGTAACAAAGCTGAAAAATATCATCCAGTGACACTGCAGCTGTGTGTTTGTATTGATGCTAGTGTAAAGAAACCTACTGTGCTGTCAGTCATAAAAGTTGAGCACACAAAATTATATACAGTACATAGCACTGGATAATGATAATGAACAACTATGTTACTGGTTGTTGTATGTACCATACTATACTTTTTATCTTTGGAGTATATTTCTTCTGCTTATTAAAAAAAAAAAAAAAAACTGTAAAACAGTCCCAGGCAGGTCCTTCCTGAGATATTTCAGAAAAAGGCACTGTTATCAAGGAGATGATGGTTCCATGCATATTATTATCCCTGGAGACTTTCCAGTAGGATAAGATGTGGAGGTGGAAGACAGCGATATTAATGATCATGATTGTATATGGCCTTGGCTAAAGTGCGTGTTTGTATCATAGCTTTTAACAAAAAAGTAAAAATTTATTATTGAAGAAAAACTTTAAAAATAAACTCAGTGTGCCCAAAGTAGTGTGCAGGCTTTCACATTCATGCATCACTCACTCACTGATGTGATCACCTGAACAACTTCTACTCCTGAAAGCTCCATTCTGGTAAGTGCCCTAGACTGGCATGCCATTTTTTATCTTTTGTGTTGTATTTCTACTGTACTGTTTCTGTGTTTAGACATGTTTAGATATGTAAATACATAGCGTTACATTACAATTACCTACAGTACTCAGTACAGTAACATGCTAAACAGGGTTTTAGCCTGGAAACAATAGGTTACAGATTGTAAAACCTTGACATGTAGTAGGTTATATACCATCTAGGTTTATGTAAGTCTAGGGGATATTCACACAGTGAAATTGCCTAATGATGCATTTCTTAGACAATATCCCCATTGTTAAGCAACACATGAGAGAATTGGTAAAAGACGGAAGAAATATTACCTTATTTATGACAAAAATATAGCAATACAATGGCTGGCTATTCTGATCACTGTCCATTATTCTAAACATTATTCAAAATACTTTCTGTGTATTAACTGACTTAATCCTCAGGGTAACTCTATGAAATAGGAGGTTCTTGCCTAAAGAACCCTGCTAGTACATAAAAGGACTTGCATTCAAACCTAAGCAGTCTGGATTTGAGGGTCACACTCAATATAAACAGTAATGCAGAACCCAGAAGTTTAAAAATCTGCAGAAAAACTGGATAGAACACAGAGTGATAAAGAGAACATAAAACACATCATGTAAGGAACTACTATACAAACTGGAGCTGGGTAACCTGAATCTTGTCTGCTCTTGTTAAATACCTGAAAGGTTTTCGTATGTAAGAACAGTCAGAGTCCTTATGAATGTTTTAATGTGGTAGACAGCCAATAATATGGTTCCCAATCTGCCCCACCTCCTTACACTTAAACACACATAGTATTGGGTTGGTCTCATGATCAATGGCATATGGAAGTGATAACAAGTTACTTCCAAAATTAGGTTATAAAACCTGCTATCTGAGCATTATCTTTTTTATCTAAACATCATCTCTTCATGTACACTCACATTGGAGAAAACCAGCTGCCATCTTGAGAAGTCTATGGAGAGAGCCATGTGGTAAGGAAATAAAGTCTCCAGCCAATAATCAGCAAAGAATCAGGGCTTTCCAATAACTGCGTGAGAAGCTTGAAAGCAGACCCTCCCTAAGTTGAGTCTTCATGTAAAAACTACAGCATTTGCCCAACATCTTAACAGAAGCTATACACATTAAGATCTGAAGCCAGAATCACACGGCTAAGCTGCTCCCAGATTTCTGATCCACAGAAATGAGAAGATTACAAATGTTTTTGTTTTGTTTTAAGCTGTTAAATTTCAGCATAATTTGTTATGTAGCAATAGATTACTAATATGCTTAATAAAACCAGGAACTACTATTGAAAGCACAGTGACAGACATAACACCAAGTTTTCTAACATTTAAGAGCTATGAAAAAAGAATGAGTTTTTTCTAGAGAAAAAAAGTACCATTAAATACTGGATAGGGGCAGTGCCTGTGCCAGCCCCATATACCCCATATACCAGGGGTGGTGGGTTCAAGCCTGGCCCCAGCCAAAAACTGTAAAAAAAAAAAAAAAGAAACTAGATAAACTTTGTGGGGTTATTATGGAGATAACTGAAGTACCTAGTGGGAACTTCTGCTCCTAGCATGACGAACTACGTAATTTGGATCACCTCTGCACAAGGACAGGCAGAAAAGCAGAAACTTTTTTAAAAAAATTAAAAACTAGTGAAAAAAAACAGCCAAGATCCAGGAGAAGGCAGAAGCCTAAAAAGCTAGACTCAATACTTTGGGTGGTTTTTCCCCAGACAGTGTTTACTGATTCCAGAGGGAACGGCTGAGAACCTGGGCAACACTTGTGACAGCTTTACCCTGCCACAGGGATACAAACTGATGTTGAAGACCTGCCAAGAGAGTGAGGCTATGTGAACCACTTTGCTCTGAGTTGTGATTTCAAAGGGTTTCATGCTAGACATGAAGGTGAACTAGAAAAAGCCAGGCCCTTGAGAATGGGACTGTAGATCCATTATAGGTCATCTTAAAAATTAAAAATGGAATAAAGTCATCCCTAATTCCTAACAACTGAAAACATCTAAGAAAAACAAATTAAAATACATTCTCTGGAGAAAGAAGAGAAAATTAGTGAACTGAAAGATGGGTCACAAAAAAAAATAAAGGATTAGGAGATGGTAATCACAAAAACAAAATCTAATATACATATAATTAAGTTCCAGAAGGAGAGAGACAGGAGCAAAAGCAGTATGTGAAGAAAAATGGCTGAGAACTTTATAAAACTAATGAAAACATATTAAGCCAAGAAAATTTAATTTCAAGAAAGCTAAAAAGAGAGAAAACCAAACCTTGGCTGAAAATGAAGACAGATAATACTAGAGAAAAAAAACTCAGATTAGCATTAAATGACTAACAATAAAAATGACTATTGACTTTAGCAGAAAAATACAGTAATATGTTTAGACTGAAAAAAAAAAAACCTCTCTCAGCTGAAATTCAATGTGCAATAATGAAATACCAGTTAACCCACTCAGGCTACACAAAGAAATTTAAGAAAATCAGAAACTGAGAGAATTAGTTACCGGTAGACTTTCACTGAAGGAAAATAATGAATTGTTCTTATAAAAGGAAAATTATCCCAGGAGGACAGTCAGACACAAAAGAATGAAATAAAGCAAAATGTATAAAGTAATAATATAAAATGTAAAATAAATAATCCTAACTGTGAGAGATAAATATATTTATAAATATTAACAAGAATGACATATTGATAGGGTGGAAGTTAACAGTATGCTATGGTCCTTGCATAGCAGATCTTGATAAAAATACATTGTGATAATCTCTAAGATAGCCATTAAAGGAGTAACAAAAGAAAAGGTGGGGGGGGGGGCGCGGAGCAAGTTGGCAGATTAGAAACAGCTCTATACTAGCCAGTCACGGGGAACTGGAACTCCAGCCATTTCTGGCTAGGGAAACTTACACAGGGAGATCACTCTGAGGGCACAATGAAATACTGGTGGACTCATGAGCCAGCAAGGAGTAGAGGAGAGCTGACACAGAAGGCAAGTGCTTGCATACAGGCAGGGGTTGGCCGACCAGCCTTCCTTCATGTGGTCTGCAGTTCATTGATTTTGGACTAAACAGGTCCAGCAAGCAGTTTAAACTGCTTACAAAAGTGAGGGGACTTAAACACTGTTCAGTGATAAGATTGAACACCAGGTGGGATGGATCTCTCACCAGTTTGGCTGCTAACTGGGCGCTGCCACTGTGAGATGGTCACACTGGAAGAACCGTTCACAGGGTCCTAGTGCACAGTCAGCTCTGGTACACTTGCTGAACTCAGACAACCATTCCTAGGTTGAGCTGAGTGAACCCTGCACCCCTAGGAAGGCCACATTGTTGTAAGGGGATACTGTTTGATGTGCCACCTACGGAAGATGGTGGGAGCTTTAGGACCGCAATCATGTGGGAACTGAATGCTGACGAAGTGAGTAAGCCTTGATTGAGGGCAAATATGTCAGGAAGACAGGACTCAATCTTCTCTGCAACTAGAAAGAGGCTTCCAGCTGCCATTTTATATATAGCAAAAACAGTATGTGTGTGTTCTCCATCTAACACCACAGTGCCACCTGGTATCAAGGCTATATATATATGTGTGTGAATATAAATATATATATATACACATATGTAAATGTGTGTATATATACATGTAAATGTATATATATACATATACATGCACACATACACACACACAAATTATACATATACAGGGTGGCCAGTTCATGTATAATTTTAAAATGTGCAATTTAAAATTGCACACTAACTTTATGGACCCCTTGCATATATATTTCTTCCATTTCTTGCACCTTTTCACAATTTTTTGTAGTTTTTCTTTTTAATTTTTTTTTTTTTTAGAGACAGAGTCTCACTTTATCACCCTTGGTAGAGTGCCACGGCATCACAGCTCACAGCAACATCCAACTCCTGGGTTTAGGCAATTCTCTTGCCTCAGCCTCCCAAGTAGCTGGGACTACAGGTGCTGCCACAATACCCGGCTATTTTTTTGTTGCAGTTTGGCTGGAGCTGGGTTTGAACCCACCCCCTCGGTATATGGGGCCGGCGTCCTACTCACTGAGCCACAGCGCCACCCAGTTTTTTTTTTCTTATTTGTTGTTGAGGTGCTTGTTTTTTTTTTTTTCGTTTGTTTGTTTGTTTCTTCTTGTCTGGTTGTATTTTTATCTTTTCATTTTTATTTTCTTCCATAGCAACAGCTCCTCCGTTTTTGTTATGATTTTTCATCCCTTTTTACTCTTTCCTCCATTTTTTATTTCTCTTTTGGTAAAGATTTTTCTACTTTTCTCATCTTTCCAACATAAATTTTCCATAGAACAGCTAAGATATCCCCCTCTTTTTTTCTTATCTCTTATAACTGTACTTTTAATTTTCTTTATATATTTTTTATTTTTAATTCTTTTTCTTCCTTTTCTCTGAGTCATGGCATTGGTCTGGCTGAGGGGGGTCATGAGCTCATGGTCTAGGGTATCCTTCTCGCTTTGGCCTTTGGAAAAACAGTATTGGTAGGTCCCCACTATGACATACAGCTAGTATTTTTTTCTCTTCTTTTTCTTCCATATTTGGTGGAGGGGGGGTGTCTTGCTTTGCCCAGGCTAATAAGGAGCTCCTTACTTCAAGGGACTCACCCAGCCCAGCCCCCCAAAGCCTTGGATTTGCAGGTGTAGTCACAGCATCCTACTGAGCACCACCATTTCTCCTGTCACTCTTTTCCTTCTGTCCTCCTTTCCAATTCTTTTCTTTCACCAACCCCCTTTTTTAATCTTTCTCTTTTTCTCTTCTGTCTCCCTTTGCACTCCTTATTCTTCTCTTCCTTTTGGTCTTACACCACTTTAATATCTAAGCTCCAAGATAAGGTAATTTAAAGTGACAGAGGTAGTGAGAAGGAAAAGGGGGAAGGAAGTAAACAAGAAGAAAACACACAAGGAGGAAGCAGCAGAAAAATTCTGGCAACCTGAAAAACCAAAACAGAGCAACCCCTCCTACCCCAGGAACCAAGAGGCAGTTACCACAGAGGATTCCATCTATAAAGAATTAATGTAAATGACAGACAGGAAATTTAAAATGTGGATAGTAAAGTCAATAAGGGAAATTAACAAGACAGTCAAAAAACAGAACCAAAAAATGGATGAAAGATATGAAGAATACAGAAAGGACACGGTGGAGTTTAAAGAATTGAAGGAGTGAATCAGGGAACTTAGAGATGTAGTATTAAGTATTAATAAAAGATAAGACTATGGAGAAGAAAGTATTAATAACAGATTAGACCATGGAGAAGAAAGAATCTCAGAGCTAGAGGATAAAGCTCTTGAGCTAACCTAGGCTGTTGAAGAGGCAAAAAAGAAGAGAGAAAAAGCAGAACATTTGCTCAGAGAATTATGAGACTTCATGAAGCATTCAAACATACAAATTATAGGTATCTACGAAGGGGAAGAAGAATGTCCCAATGAAATGGAAGCCCTAGTGGAGGATATCATAAATGACAATTCCCCAAATTTCAATGGTACAAGCCATTCATATGCTGCCTTCAGGAAATACATCTAACCTTGAAGGGAAAAACAAGCCTCAGGGTAAAGGAATGGAAAACATCATTTCAGATAAATAGAAATTAGAAGAAAGGAAGAGTTGGAATCCTATTTTCAGATACAAGTGTTTTTAAAGCAACTAAAGAAAGATAAAGATGGTCATTTTATTCTGGTCAAGGGACTAATACAACAAGAGGACATTTCAATTCTAAATATTTATGCACCCAAATTAAATGTTCCCACATTTATAAAACAGACATTGATTGGTCTGAGAAATATGATTTCACACAACATCGTAATAGCTGGGGAATTTAACACAGGTCTGAAAGAACTGGACAAATTAAACAAAAACCAAACAAAAATAGAAAGGACTTAAATGCAATGATAGAACAAATGGGTTCAATGGAGATATACAGAACACACCATCCGAAAGCTAAGGAATATATGTTCTTTTTGTCAGCCACAGAACATGCTCCAAACCAGATCATATCCCAAGACACAAATCAAACCTCAAAAAACTTAAAAGAATTGAAATTATACCTTGTACCTTCTCAGACCACAAGAGAATAAAGGTGGAACCCAACTCCCACAAAAATTTTCATCCTCACACAAGGACATGAAAATTAAACTACTGCTGAATAAGAGTCAGGACAATTAGGAAATAAAGGAGGAAATGGTTAAACTCCTTAAACATAATGACAATGAAACTACAAGTTACCAAAACCTGTGGGATACTGCAAAAGCAGTCCTAAGGGGAAAATTTATCACACTAGATGCAGAAAGCATTTGATAAAAAGCAGCATCCTCTTCTAACAAGAGCAATTAAGGAAATATGCATAGGGGGAACATTTCTTAAAATGACTGAAGCTATCCATAGCAAAACCAAAGCTAATATCCGGCTGAATGTAGGAATACTGAAAGCTTTTCCACTTAGAACCAGAACCAGACAAGGATGTCTTCTATCACCACTACTACTCAACATAGTTCTGGAAGTTCTAACCAATGCAATCAGGCAAGAGAAGGATATAAAGGGCATCTGAATGGGGGCAGGGGTGGTCAAACTCTCACTCTTAATATGATCTTAAAGAACCCCAGAGACTCAACCACAAGACTCCTGGAATTAAACAAAAACTATAGTAACGTCTCAGGGTATAAAATCAATGTCCACAAATCAGTAGCCTTTGTATACACCAATAATAGCCAAGTTGAGAAGATAATCAAAGGCACAATTCCCTTCACAGTAGCTTCAAAGAAAATGAAATAGCTAGAGATATACTTAACAAAAGAGGGCAAGGACCTCTACAAAGAGAATTATGAAACCCTAAGAAAAGAAATAACAGAAGATATTAACAAATGGAATAACATTCCATGCTGTTGGGTGGGAAGAATCAACATTGTTAAAATGCTATCCAAAGTAATCTACAGATTGAATACAATCCCCATTAAAGTACCAACATCATACTTTGAAGAACTGGAAAAAACAGTTCTTCCGTTTCATATGGAACCAGAAAAAAACCATTTAGCCAAGGCAATTTTTGGCAATAAAAACAAAGCCAGAGGCATCACTCTATCAGACTTTAGGCTATATTACAAGTCCACAGTAATCAAAACAGTATGGCATTGTCATAAAAATAGAGACAGAGACATATGGAACAGAATAGAAAATGAAGAGATAAAGTCAGTCTCTTATAGCCATCTGATCTTTCATAAACCAAACAAAAACAAACACTGGGGGAAAGAAATAGTGTTGGGAGAAGTGGATAACCACATGTTAACAGACTGAAATTGGGACCCTCATGTTTCACCACTTACAAAAATTGACTCGAGATGGATAAAAGATTTAACTCTAACACATGAAATGATAAAAATCACAGAAGAAAGCGTGGGTAAAACATTTGAGAATGTCACCCTGGGGTAAGATTTTATGATGAAGGCTTTCATGGCAATTGCAACAACAAAAATAAACAAGTGGGACTTAATGAAGTTGAAAAGCTTTTGCACAGATATGGACACAACAATGAAAGCAAACAGACAACCTTCAGAATGGGAAAAAAAATGCATTTTACAAAGCTGACAAAGGCTTTATAATTAGGATCTATAGAGAACTCAATCAACAAAAAAGGAGTAAACAATCCCATCTATCACTGGGCAAGAGACATGAACAGAACCTTCTCTGATGGAACACTGAGGAATGGCTAATAAACATGAAAAAACGCTCATTGTCCCTAATCATTAGAGAAATGCAAATCAAAACCACCCCGAGATATCACCCAACCCCTCTTAAGGTTAGTCTACATCACAATGTCCCAAAGTTGTGGATGCTTGTGTGAGTGTGGAGAGAGAGGAACACTTTTACACTGTTGGTGAGACTGCAAACTAATACAGCCTCTTTGTAAGGAAGTATGGAGACTCCTTAAGGAACTCAAATTAGACCTCCAATTTGACCCCATAATCCCACTACTAGGCATCTACCTAGAAGAAGAAAAAAATCCTTTTATTATAAGGACATTTGCACTAGATTGTTCATCGTAGCTCAACTTACAATTGCCAAGATGTGGAAACAACCTAAATGCCCATCAATTCAGAAATGGATTAACAAACTGTGATATATGTATACCACAGAATACTATTTAGCCATAAAAAATGATGGAGACTTTACATCTTTTGTATTGATCTAGACGGATATTTCCAAGAATGGAAATATCACAAGAATGGAAATATCACAAGAATGGAAAAGCAAATATCACAAGAATGGAAAAGCAAATATCACAAGAATGGAAAAGCAAATATCACAAATATCACAAGAATGGAAAAGCAAATATCAATGTACTCAATACTAAAATAAAGCCAATAAACGATCTAATTAATACAAGCCCACATAGAAGTAAAACTCAATGCAATTCAAGTTGGGGGAAGGAGGAATGATGGGACGGGGAATGGGGCAGGAGGAATTGGTTTGCTCTCACTTAATGGGCACAATGTAAGGATTTAAGGCACACCTTTTGGGTGTGGGACACAACTGTAAGATGGACTCTACCTAAAAAATTCAAATATTATGAACTGTTTGTACCCTCATATTAAGCTGAAATTAAAAAAAAAAAAGAGTATCAAAAGACTGTATTAACTCCAAATAGTAAAGGAGTGCAGGATGAATAACAAGAAAATCAAAGGTCAGGTGTGGTGGCTCACACCTGTAATCCTAGCACTCTGGCAGGCCGAGGCAAATGGATTGCCTGAGTTCATAGGTTGGAGATCAGCCTGAGCAAGAGCGAGACCTCGTCTCTAAAAATAGCTGGACACTGTGGCAGGCATCTGTAGTCCCAGCTACTTAGGAGACTGAGGCAAGAGAGACCCACTTGAGCCCACGAGTTTTAGGTTGCTGTGAGCTATGAGGCCACAACACTCTACCGAGGGTGAGAAAGTGAGATTCTGTCTTAAAAAAAAAAAAAAATACAAAATAGGCAAAAATAGGAGAAAAAGGAAAAGAAACACAGAATAGATGTACACAAATAGATTGTGTACTTAAATACAAATATATCAGTAATATATAATTTCTTTTAACAAGAAATAGACTGCTCCAATTAAAAGACTAATTTGTCAAAGATTAGAAGAGAAAGCAAAAATATAAAATATAAGGCTACAAAACCACTGGAAATAGAAATTATTTTATAAAAATATGTAACATATTTGTTGAAAATTGAATGCAAAGAGTCTATCCTGTTTAGAGTACATGGTTATTGTTATAGCTAAGTGGAAAAACAAATGGAGTATGATGGGAGGTAAAAGGAAAGTGTGGATTTGGCTGCCTGTGGAGGTAGAACCCATAAGACTTACTAATGGACTTAGCACAGAGCTGGAGTTTTTAATTTGTAGGAAGAGAAGTGGGTGGTAATGGTTCCTCTTTGCAGTCCTTCTTTATCATATCCATAGTTTGCTTAGGCATCCATTCTACATCCCCAGTATGGTATGTGTGCTGCAAGGGGTACACAGTATTCTCCAACAGACATAATATATTACCAAAGTGGGAGGAATTTAACAAAATGAAAAGTTAGGTTATGAATATTTTACCTAAAATATATCCAACTATTTCTCTGTACAAATTATTTATTGTTATGAGCATTATAAATACATTTATAAACCACACGTGTTTTGGAATTAAGTAAATGCATGCACAAAGGTCCAAATCTCTTGTGGGTGAGCCTTCACTGCTGGAAGGTACACTGTCCACATCTATGCCTACCAATAATTAAAATCACTTCAAAACAGGATAGTGGCTAATGTTCTAAAGAGGTAAGATAATGTTGCTGTTTAGACAGACATGAATTTCAATTAATCACTGGTATCCTAAAACATACAACAAAATTCAAACTTGGTAACAGAAAGGATTTCCTTTCCCTATCTAAAACCAATAAACAAACTATACTGACTTGTGGATTTAGATAATGCCCCAAATTTTAATCCCTAGGTTATGTGAAAAATGTTTACCATTATTTTTATCTTTACAAAGTTTGCAATGAAAACAAAAGGAGTTCTATATTTGTGAAGAAGTCTTATCACTGTCATCTTTTTCTACAAAATCAACTTTTTCTTTTCAAAAACTAGGTAAAAATACCAAAAATAAAATGACTACTTACATCATAAGTTAGCGAATCTGCTTCATTGGCCACTGTAAGGCCTGCTAATTCCCCAAGTCCCAGTTCACTTTCAAGGGCTTCATCTGCTCCCATGATAAATGACTTTCCAGAAGAAGGAGGAAATGTCAATGCTTCCACTGAAACGGGAAAACAAAAGAAACATAAAAAAACCTCTGAAGTTGAGATGTTGGCATGGATGTGAAGAAAAGGGAACACTTCTGCACTGCTGGTGGGAGTGCAAACTAATATGCTCCTTTGGGAAAGATGTCTGGAGAACACTTAGAGATCTAAAAATACACCTGCCATTCAATCCTACGATTCCTTTACTAGGTAGAGGACCAAAGACCAGAAGACCAAAAATCACTTTATAACGAAGACATTTGTACCAGAGTGTTTATTGTAGCCCAATTCATAATTGCTAAGTCATGGAAGAAGCCCAAGTGCCCATCGACCCATGAATGGATTAATAAATTGTGGTATATGTACACCACAGAATATTATGCAGCCTTAAAAAAATGGAGACTTTACCTCTTTCATGTTTACATGGATGGAGCTGGAACATATTCTTCTTAGCAAAGTATCTCAAGAATGGAAGAAAATGTATCCAATGTACTCAGCCCTACTATAGCTTTCATATGAAAGCTAAAACCCAACTATAGCCCAAGAAGAGGGGGAAGGAGAAGAGGAAGGGAAGGGGAGGGCAGAGGATGGGTGGAGGGATAGTAATTGGTGAGACCACACCTATGGTGCATCTTACAAGGGTACATGTGAAATTTGCTAGGTGTAGAATATAAATGTCTTAACACAATAACTAAGAAAATGCGGTGAAGGTTGTTAACCAGTTTGATGAAAACATTTCAAATGGTATATAAAACCAGCACATTGTACCCCATGATTGCATTAATGTAAACAGCTATGATTTAATTTAAAAAAAAAAAAAAACCTCTGAAGAGTCAACACTTAGTCTCATTTGCTTATATCAAATTTCTTATAAGGACATGTATACATCTAATTATTTTAAATTAAATACAATAAGTCATATAAACAGAAGATTCTAAAGAATTCATCGTTTTTTTCCACATCTTAACCACAGATAAAGGCATCATCTAATCAGAAAAGTACAACATGAAACAAATATACCAATCTACTGCCATTTCCTTTTCACTATATATAAAAATAATATGACTAAATGAAAGTTAAGTTTTCTTCCTGTGATATTCCATGCTATTTACCCAAATAATTTTCATCAATCACTAAGTATATATAATAATGATTCTGAACATTGTTGGTCTCATTCAAAATAAAATTCATTAATTCTGTAACCTGGAAGAATACAGGAAAGTTCAAATGAAAAAGATTAAAATGATAAAGTTTGCCTATATGAAGCAAAATTACTAAATGTTGTTAAAAGTCAAAATTACCTCTAGAGCAGGGAAAGGGTAGTGATTAGAAGACAGCATGAGCAGAAGAACTTTCAGGGCCCTGGTCATGTTTTACTTCTTATCCTAAAGGGGATGGGGACATGGACGGGTGATAATTCTGACTTTGTGATAATGTACTGAGCTGTACTCTCATGATTTCAGCCCTTTTCTGTAGGTATTTTTATATTTTATTTTAAAATGTTCATTTCAAAGAGGTTTTTTTTTAAATGTCCATTTGAACACTTTCATTAGCTGCTAATGATGCTTTAAGATGTGATAAACATGAATATACTTACTTTATAACACTAAGAATAGAAATTCCTTCAACCACCACCAAAGAAAACCAATTGAATACTTTTCCTGAGGTGTTTACTTTACTGATGACAAAACTTGTGAGTCAATTAGATGAATTTAGTAGCTTGAACTCCAAAAATGTAAATTAACAATTTCTTAAAAGAAACAAGTCAAGGCTGGGTGCAGTGGCTCACGCCTGTAATCCCAACACTCTGGGAGGCTGAGGTGGGCATTTGCCTGAGCTCACAAGACCAGCCTGAGCTAGAGCAAGACCTCGTCTCTAAAAAACAGCCAGGTGTTGTGGTGGGTGCCTATAGTCCCAACCACTTGGGAAGAGAGGCAAGATAACTGCTTGAGCCCAAGAGTCTGAGGTTGCTCTGAGCTATGACACTACAGCACTCCACCAAGGGTGACAAAGTGAGATTCTGTGTCAAAAAAAAAGAAAAAGAAAGAAAGAAAGAAACTAGTCAACTGTATAAACTAGTACATGTAGAAAGCTAGGTTTATAGAATGTTTTTCACCTTAACGTGCATGCAATCATTATCTCATAATGCTCACTGAATATATGAAAGAATGGTTACTCGGTTTGAAAAGTAGTAGCAGAAAACTCTACTTAAAAGTCTAAAAGTCAGAACAAAACAGTATAAAGACATTATCGAACCACCATGTAGTACAGCAGAAATAATAAAAATGGTCTTTACCCAAAATACTACATGTTGTCTGAGGGGTTCAAACAACTCTAAACATTTACTAACAAACAGTGGGAATTGTTTAACTTAGACCAGCAATTTTCAGGTCAAAAGTTCAACAAAGTGACTAATGTGAGACTATGAGCCTAGGTTTTCAGCCAGGTAGTTTTTGTTTTCATTTCTAACACTTCCAGGTAACTGTGTTCAGTTTGAAGGAGGAAGTTTCTTGAGATGGACCATACACATTGTGTGGGCTAATCTTAATTAATGCTCTAAAAATTGCCAAGTTAAACCTCAAAGTAAGGAAGACCACAACAACTTCTTCACACACCAGTAGATAGCTAGCAGCTTTGAGGGCTGAAGAGAGAGAACAATAATGGGCATCACTGTCATCTGATTGTTCTCTAAGATGCTTCAGAACTTACCACTAAAGGTCACATTTCTAAGGGTTAACTAAACCTTACTAGCCCTAATTAGCATTTACTTATTTATTTATTTACTTATTTATTCCAGAGATAGGGTCTTGCTCTGTCATCCACCCTGGGATGCAATGGCTAGATCAAAGCTCACTGTAATTTTGAACTCTTTTGTGTGCAAGTGATCCTCCTGCCTTAGCCTCTGAAATAGTGAGAGCTACAGGCCCAAACTATTACACCAGCTAATTTTGGTTTTCTTTTTCTTTTTTTTTAAAGAGACAGAGTCTTACTTTATTGCCCTTGGTTGAGTGCCACTGCGTCACAGCTCACAGCAAACAGCAAACTCCAGCTCTTGGGCTTAGGTGATTCTCTTGCCTCAGCCTCCCGAGTAGCTGGGACTACAGGCACCCACCACAAAGCCTGGCTATAATTTTGGTTTTCTTTTATTAAGAGACAGGGGTCTCATTATGTTGATCAGACTGGTCTCAAACTTTTGACCTCAAGCAATCCTCCTGCCTCAGCCTCCCAAAGCACTGGGATTACAGGCATGAGCCACCCTATAAAATTATTTAACTGTGCCTTTTAAGTGAGACTGCCTTCTGAGTTATTAAAATAAAAATAAAGTAATAAAGTTGTAGAGCACACATAGGATATAGAAGTTCTTTCTAAAAGTGCACTGAAGACCATGAAGCATCAGTAAGAGGTAAATAAACATACAATCTATTTCTTAAATGCTTTTTCTAGGGCCAGGCATGGTAGCTCATGTCTGTAATCCTAACACTCTGGAAGGCCAAGGGAGGTGGATCCCTTGAGTTCAGGAGTTCCAGACCAGCCTGAGCAAGAGCGAGACCCTGTCTCCAAAAATAGAAAAACTAGCCAGTATTGTGTGTGTGCGAGGGTGCCTGTAGTCCTAGCTACTGGGGAGGCTGAGGCCAGAGAATCACTTGAGCCCAAGAGTTTGAGGTTGCTATGAGCTATGATGATGCCACAGCACACAACCCAAGGTGACAGAATAAAATTCTGTCCCCCTAAAAAGAAAAGAAAAACGAAAACAAAAAACTGAAAGCAGCCTAAATATCCAAAAGAGAAATGGTTTTATATAAAGTCGCTATATATTATCTTAAAATTGCAATTATGGAAATGATTAGTATGATTTTATGTTAAGTAAATAAAACAGAATTATTCTACATGATACATATATACCTACATAAATATATATATATATATATATATATACATATATATATATATACACATGGATAAGGACTAAAGGGGAACAAGGAAAACAAAACAAAATGTAACTGGACTTTCAGGTGACTTTTCCCACCCTGTGCATTTGTCAATGATAAAATGCTTAAATAAAGTATTTATGAATCACAAAGTAAACATTTACTACCTATTTATAGGTACCCATCCATTCCCCAATGTTGGAATGTATCTACTCCATGGGCATCTATGGAGCCAGAGCATATCCTAAACCAGAAGTTAAAGTTGGTCATTAAGTGTGTACACCCCTTTCCATGTTTAAAGTTGTAAACTTCCAAGATTAAAGTTGTAAACAAACCTACTCAAATGTAAGAAAACCTGTATTTTGGGAATTTTATGTGATCAAACATGTGCAGAGTGCTACCTATTGACTGAATTTAAGGGTATTTATCCAAATGTTTTTTTGTGCTTCAGTGATTTAAGTACTTGCCTTCATCTGCCCTATTAATTTCATGTTCAGGAAGCCTTGAGCTGGTGGGTCTGGAAGGTGAACCCACAGATGGCTGCAATGAAGGAAGTTCATCAACATCTCTCAAATTAGCAAGCATATCTTGTAGTTTTGACCTATTGGGTCCTAGCCAGGAAAAAAAGAAAAAGGTGGGGAGACAAAAAAAATAAAAAAGAAATACAATTATCCAACTGCATCAAACTGGTGCTGTAAACCTTATTACACATATTTCAACATTTATCTTTAAAAATATTTTACTAGGTATTTTCAAAGTTTTCAAATTATTTAAACATTTATTATTTCTCGAAAAGAGTATTTTACATATATTTTAAAAATTAAGCTAATGGAATAACATCACTGGATGAAAGACTGTCTTGTCCAATTTATAACACTGAAAGTAATAATACTCTATAATCAAATCATTGTATATTGTTCTAAATGTAGCCAGATACCACAGATTGTGAACCTATTATGTACTGAATTAAACAGCAACATCCCTGTTTGCTTAAATTAAGTTGCATTCATTGCCTTACATCCTGAAGCTATCATACCTGAGATGAAGTCTTGTGCCCTGCTAATTACTTACCTGAGTTTTGATTCTTCATTCTCTCACATCCCTGTTTTGACTGTTTTATATAGGATAGAGGCTGAAACAGATCTTCGGTAGTTTTTCCTGTTATAAGTTTAATTAAGAATGGGAAAATCTTACCCATAGTCCATTATGGCTTTTTCCTATACCAGCAAAGAATACAACTATTTTAAAGCAATTTTAATGCCTAGAAATATATTTCAAGATAATATGACTGGAGTACACAATTTGACTGGAAAGAACTAGACCATAATAAAATTTTTTCTAATAAGAAAAAAAACTTCCAGGTCAATTAAATAAAAGTTTTGGTGGTTTACAAATTAGTGCTTCATATACCAGTTCAAACCTTTGCTTCAGTTCTGTTTTCACTTACACAAGTCTTTACTTGTTTCTAGTCCACTATTTTATCAAGATAACATGAACTGAAGATGGTAGATAAAATGTGCTAAAGTTCAATCTACAGTCCCCCTATCTTTAGTGAAAGACATTAACATCTCACCCCACAGAGTCATTTTTCTACGCAAAGTAAAAAACTGTGTGCCATATGCCTCGACATAGATCATAACCCCTGGCTTCAGGAAATCCAATTGTTTCTATTAGAAATATTGTTCCAGTCAAATGGTGTGGTTTTAGTTACGTGGTAAATTCTAACTACAATAATACCCTGATATTTGGCTTAACTAAATAATGAATGTAAAAGTAAATGGATTCTACATTAAGTCCTGGTTACACTTCCAATCGAAAAATCTTATACATACTGAGACACTCATTTTTGCAGCATAATGACCCAAAGAAATAAAATTAAGTTAATCTGGAAATTGCTTGTCATGTATATCCAAATTTCCCTTGGGTTAACTGGTTTTGTCATGGCTTTAAAAGCCATGATATATCATGTCTCTCTTTAAGATTAAATTTCTTGTCAGCATAATTTGGATAAAACATACAAAATGCTCTTACGTTTTAATATTAATCTTTCTCACTCTGATTTACCCTATACTGAGGTAGCACTAAACGATATCATATCTCACAATATAGTGGTTGATACTATGCTAACTAACATCAGTAATGGATACTGACTTTTCATCAATCCAAGCTAAATACTTGAAAATTCTAAGATAGTTTAAATAAAGATTTAAATGTTTTAAAGTAACTACAAGATTATAAAAGAAAGTCCTAACAGGAATGACTAGTCTTTAATAAGCTTTAGAGTAACTATAAAGAGAGAAAAAGAAAAAGCATATCCTTTCAGTCTTTTGCAACTTTATATTTATTACTAAGTTTGATTTTAATCTCACTTTTTACTACTTTAATATCTCATAGAATAAAATTCCTATTGCCATAAATGGGAGGTCCACATTTATATTGTCAATGAGGGTAGAAAGCCAAGGAGGTAGGTTAGCCTTGTTCTACTAAAAAAATGTTTTAAACTGTTTTCAGGGATGTTTTGAAAGCTTTTGTATATCTATTTTGCATACTTAACTAGATCCATTACTAAACTTTATTAATAATTTGGATAATGAAAGAGTTATACATATATGATTCACCGGGCTAGAAATTTCATTTTGCCTTCTGTTTTGATGTGGCACATATTTTTTTTTTTATATTCTACATTTACTAAGTTTCGCATGTACCCTTGTAAGATGAACCTTAGCACATATTTTACTGAAAAGAAAAAAGGTAATTGGTAATACTTTTATAAGTGAAATTGGCCAAAATTTAAAATAAGAAAAGAAATGCTTTTAAAAATTATATATTTGACTCTGTGCCCTGTATAGCATATAGTGATACAAGCAAATAAACTGCATGTTACGGATACATGGAATATTCAGGGGTAGAAATTAACTTTCTTTCTCTAAGATCTAAAATTATAAGCAATAATTTTGGTAGATTACCAGAGGGTCATATTAGATGAGCTTTATAATTGTCACTGAAAAAAAGCATTGCAACAATTAAGCATACATACTTAAAAAAAATCAAATTATCACTATTTTTGAATACATAGCTCAACACTCTCATGAGGCTCTGGATTTGTTATTGAGATTTATTATGATTTCGTAATCATATGTGGGGTTTTTAAAAGTTCATAATCAAAGAGTTAACCATGTAATTTCAACCCCTGAGAGTAGGTGAAAAGGAAAGAGATCAGGAGCAGAAATGAAAAAGAGTAAGTAGTTTTAGGAAAACATTGAAAAAAAATTGGGGAATGTAAAAGAGGCAAAATTTGTGATTTATAGATACAATGTTTTCCACTTACTCTTGACCCCCTTTTTCCCTTTTCTCTCCTTTTTGTATTGTTCCTTGAGTTTGGTAATTACTCCCTGGTCCACATTCCAGGCTTCAGGCATGAGACACTGGTCTTCCTTCTCTAAACAGAGTGAAACAAATGAAACAGCTTTTTTCAATAAAATATTGAATACTCTAAATCCATATGTCTGAAAGATACAACAATCATTTTCTTCATAGTATCACTAAAAAACAGTCACTACTTATTTATTAGTACATAAGTCATTTTTAAAACATAATAGCTGAGAAACAATGATCAATTCCATTCCCAAGGTAATAATAAATTTCTCTTGAAAGAAACATTAAAAAAACACCCTAGAAGACTTTAATGATTTTTAGTAAATCAAGCCCAAACAATTTACAATCAAGAATTTTTTCAGAACTCTATGAGGAGTGTTTATTCACAAAAAACACTCATACTAATTTATGTGATGAGAGATTATTATATAAAGATTATACAAAATAATCTCCAATGATCTTTTTATTTAGGAATTTCATATTTTTTTGTTTGTTTTTTTTATTGAGACAGAGTCTCACTTTATTACCCTCGGTAGAGTGCCGTGGCCTCACACAGCTCACAGCAACCTCCAACTCCTGGGCCCAAGCAATTCTCCTGCCTCAGCCTCCCGAGTAGCTGGGACTACAGGCACCCTCCACAAGGCCCGGCTAGGGAATTTCATATTTTTGTTAAGTGTTTATCAATAAACAATGACTTTTATTACACAGACTTTATAAATAGCATTTTATAAAGCAAATTAACTTTCATTCAAAATTTAAACTATTTATTTATTTATTTTTGAAACAGAGTCCCACTCTGGGACCCTGTTGCCCAGGCTGGTGTACAGTGGTGCAATCATAGCTAACTGCAGTCTTGAACTCCTGGGCTCAAGCAGTACTCCTGCCTTAGCCCCCTGAATAGAGTAGATAGATGTGTGCACCACTGGGCCTAGTGAACATTTTTTTTTTTTTTTTTCTTTGTAGAGACAGGATTTTGTTATGTTTTTGCCCAGGCTGGTCTTAAACTCCTAGACTCAAGCAATCATCCTGCTTTGGCCTCCCAAAGTGCTGGGATTACAGGTGTGAGCCACCAATCTAGGCCTAAAATTTCAAACAATTTTAAAAGATGTGTTAATTTATAAATCCTTAATACAGGAAACTAAGCTTATAGTAGAAAAGAAATTCAATAATCAACTGTCACTGTATCAGGACAAGAAAATTTAAAGAGTAAATATAAGCTATATAATTTATATTTATTATAAGATAATTTATATACTACATAACTCTATATAAATGTTTAACACAGAGCTCTATCTTGAACCCAAGATACTTTGGTCACTCTACTTTTTCACTAGGAAGTCTAATGGATATCTCAAACTAAACCAAACTCTCAATTTCTCTTCCCATCCAATCTGTTTCATTCACGTAGTTCCTGACCTCATTTGAAGACAATTCCATACTTGCATTTGCTCAGACCAAAAACCTCTCTTTCCTTCCCAACTCACATCAAATACTTAAAGAAATACTATTTTCTCTATATTCAAAACACATCCAGCATCTGACTTCTCAGAACCTCCACTGCTTCTCTGACCACTTTGATCAATCTCTTCTGCTAGGATTACTGCAATATTTGTTCCTCTCCCCCACATGGTTGCCCTGGGTAGTCTATTCTCCACATAGTAGCTGGAGTGATGGTTTAAAATAAAATTCATGTCACCCTTCTGTTCAAATCCCTTCCCTGGCTGCCCATCTTACCAGTGGTCTACATGGCCCTACAGCATCTGGTCATTTCTTACCACATTCCCCTTAGAATTACTCTGCTCTAGCTACTCTAGTTTCCTTGAATTCCTCAAGCATGCCAGGGCTGCTGCTAGCTTAGGATATTGGCTCTAGCTATCTTTTTCCTGAATACCTCTTCCCTGGATGCCATATGGCTAATTCTCTCACCAACTGTAAGTCTATGACTCAACTGTTACCCTCTCAATGGGATTTACCATGACCACCCTATTTTAAATTGCAACCTTCCCGCTCTCTACTCCATCCTAACCCCAGTTCTCTCTGCCTCACCCTGTTCTACTTTTTCTTTTCTTTTTTTTTGAGACAGTTTCACTTTGTCACCCTTGGTAGAGTGCCATGGCATCACAGCTTATGGCAACCTCAAACTCTTGGCTCCAGCAATTCTCTTGCCTCAGCCTCCCAAGTAGCTGGGACTACAGGCACCCACCACAATGCCCAGCTATTTTTAAAGATAGGTCTTGCTCTGGCTCAGACTGGTCTTGAACTTCTGAGCTCAGGTGATTTTCTCGCCTTGGTTTCCCAGAGTACTAGGATTACAGGCATGAGCCACCATGTCCAGCCTACTTTTTTCTATTTTCTATTGCATTTATCACCTTCTGATATACTATATCACTTATTATGTTTATTGCTTATTGCCTACATCCTCTTAAGAGACTATCAGCACCAGAGAAATAGGGATCTTCACCTAGAAGACCTGGAACATAAAAGCAAATATTTATTCAATATTTGTTGAATAAATGAATGGAATAAACTGAAATGAATCAGAATAAACATAAACCTGTTTTAAAAATTTAAGTTTCAATACAGTTTAGAAAACAATTTATAACATTGAATACAACACTATTAAAAACAATTTTAAACTCAATGTTTTGATATACTTAACTACAATTTCTCAATAGTAGAGATTAACTTTTTTTCTTCTTTTTTTTAATTAAATCATAGCTGTGTACATTAATGCGATCATGGGGCACCATACACTGGTTTAATAGACCGTTTGACACATTTTCATCACACTGGTTAACATAGCCTTCCTGGCATTTTCTTAGTTATTGTGTTAAGATATTTACATTCTACATTTACTAAGTTTCACATACACCCTTATAAGATGCACTGCAGGTGAAATCCCACCAATCATCCTCCCTCTGCCCACCTTCCCCCTCCCTCCTCTCCCTTTCCCCCTTCCCACTATTCTTGGGTTATAACTGGGTTATAGCTTTCATGTGAAAGCCATAGATTAGTTTCATAGTAGGGCTGAGTACATTGGATACTTTTTCTTCCATTGTTGAGATACTTTACTAAGAAGAGTATGTTCCACCTCCATCCATGTAAACATGAAAGAGGTAAAGTCTCCATCTCTCTTTAAGGCTGCATAATAGTCCATGGTGTACATATACCACAATTTATTAATCCATTTGTGGATTGATGGGCACTTGGGCTTTTTCCATGACTTAGCAATTATGAATTGGGCTACAATAAACATTCTGGTACAAATATTTTTGTTGTGATGGGATTTTTGGTCTTCTGGGTATATGCCTAGTAGAGGAATTATAGGATTGAATGGCATGTCTATTTTTAGATCTCTAAGTGTTCTCCAGACATCTTTCCAAAAAGAATGTATTAATTTGCATTCCCACCAGCAGTGTAGACATGTTCCCTTTTCTCCACATCCACGCCAACATCTCTGGTCTTGGGATTTTATGATATAGGCTAATCTTACTGGAGTTAGATGGAATCTCAAAGTAGTTTTGATTTGCATTTCTCTGATGATTAAAGATGATGAGCATTTTTTCATATGTCTGTAGGCTGTGCACCTGTCTTCTTCAGAGAAGTTTCTCTTCAAGTCCCTTGCCCAGCCTGTGATGGGATCACTTGTTTTCTTGCTTATACGTTTGAGTTCTCTGTGGATTCTGGTTATTAAACCTTTGTCAGAGACATAACCTGCAAATATCTTCTCGCATTCTGAGGGCTGTTTGTTTGCTTTACTTACTGTGTTCTTGGCTGTGCAGAAGCCTTTTTTTTTTTTTAGCTTCAATTGCAGCTTCAAAATTAATTAATTGAGATTAACTTAATTTTTCCAGAAAGATGTAACAATTAAAAATGTTATTTTTTCATCACTTGGTTCTTTTTTTTTTTTTTTTGGTTCTTGGCCGGGGCTGGGTTTGAACCCGCCACCTCTGGCATATGGGACCAGTGCCCTACTTCCTTGAGCCACAGGCGCCGCCCCATCACTTGGTTCTTAATAATAAATTAAAACAAGTGGCTTTGGATTCTGAAATGTCTTTAGTTTTTTTAAGTAAAAATTTAGCCTTATGATAATCATATCTTTCTAGACTTATCATAATGTTACTAGACTCAAAACAACGATAGCAATGGAAGATCAAGAAAGATGTATGGTAAAATCCATTTAATTTGCCAGAAACTAACCAAGTTTTTAACCTAAGCATATCACTCATTTTTGAGGAAGTAGATGGGAGAGCGATAGAAGGAGCCCTTAAAATGGTTTAAACATTCATTCAACTGCTAATTTGAATGCTTTAAATCTGAATTATAAAATCCTTAAAACACACAGGCCAAGCTACTAGTATAGAAACCTCCAGTCAACCAAAAATATTCCACTGATTCATGCTCAGTAGCAGAGCTATCTAGCAAATTACTAAAGAATGAGACAACTCAGTTGTAAGAACTCAGTGACTCATGTAGTAAGTTAAATTAAAAAATGCACACACATGTATCACATAATACACTGGGCTTTGATTCACACATTAAAGTAAAGGAGGTTATACAAGGGACAGTGCAGCTGTCCTCAGAGTAAAAGCAATCCCAACTACCCTTGCAATAAGATCAGCAATGAAAAGGGCCAACTAATAGCCATGCAGATGGGTGATTCCTCAAAGACTTCAGTGTAACACAAGTGGATTTAGCTATATTGGTGGACTTGTTGCTTGTTACTTGAGTAATGTGTTATATAAGCTCAGTAGGGAGTAAGACAAAAGGGACACCCATTTCACTTTAACTTCCCCTACGTTTCCAAACTTTGTTCTCTTACAGGAGTAAGTCACTAGATAGCTACTGTTTTCTTCAATGATTAAGTAATTATCTTAAATAATTCTTCAAGTATTTGTCACAAAGGAAAAGAAGCGGCACTAGTGCCATGACAGTGTCCCTGAAGGTCAGACCTTAAAAGGGTTAACTACACTAATGGCAAATTTACATAAATTAAGTTAAAGGCAGATGAAAAATCTGTGTGCTGTGGTTATAAGTTACTACTATCGATACATATTATCACTGCACCAATTATTTTTAATAATTCTGTGACTAATGAACCTACCAAGTAGCCCAGAAGTATTTTTCAAGTGAGTCCAAAGGGCCGTAAGAAGTGAGAAGGGCTCAGAAATATAATCAGCTCCTTTCTCTCATGAGAAGGTTCAGTAAAAGAAAAAGAAAACACTACGGGTTGAGTATCACTTATCTGAACTGCTTGAGACCAGACATGTTTGAGATTTTAAATTTGTTTTAGATTTTGAAATATTTGCATTATACTGGTTCAGCACTCCTAATCCAAAAATCTAAAATCCAAACTACGGCAATGAGCCTTTCCTTTGAGCATTACCTGGCAGACAAAAAGTTTCAGATTTTGGAGTACTTAGAATTTTTTTTTTTTTTTTTTTGAGACAGTTCCACTTTGCAGCCCTTGGTAGTGCCGTGGCCTCATAGCTCACAGCAACCTCCAACTCTTGGGCTCAAGAGATTCTGTTGCCTCAGCCTCCGAGTAGCTGGGACTACAGGTGCCCGCCATAGCGTCTGGCTATTTTTAGAAGACAGGGTCTCACTCTTGCTCAGGCTTCTCTTGAACCTGTGAGCTCAGGGCAATCCACCTGCCTGGGCCTCCCAGAGTGCTAGGATTACAGGTATGAGCCACCACGACCAGTCGGCACTTAGAATTTTGAGTTTTGGGGACATTCAACCTGTAGCAACTGGTTTAACATTGCAACAGGAAAAGTCTTAAAACATCCAACAAATGACACTAACATTATAATATTTTCTGATAAGAAAGGGGAGTTGATGTCTACTTTGAATGCAAGGCAAAAAAAAAAAAAAAAATCAACAACATAGTATCTCCTTAAGACCCAGTGCTACTAGGATTGCTTATAATTTATAGAGAAAGAACATTTCTTTCCTTGAGATGATCACAAAGTATTTTTATTATATGTGTTTCAGGTGGAAATGAAAGATCACAAAAAAATTATTTTTGTTTATTAAAAAATTAGGCAAGGCTCTGTTTACAATCCTAGCAATTTGGGAGGCCAAAGCAGGAGATTGCTTGAGCCCAGGAATTCCAGATCAGTCTGTATAACATAGCGAGACTGTGTCTCTACAAAAAAAAAAAAAAAAAGAAGAATTAGCCAAGCATGGTAGTATGTGCCTGTACTCCCAGGTGCTCAGAGGCTGAGGCAGGAGCATCACTTGAGTCCTAGACTTTTAAGGCTGCAGTGAGCTGTGATGAGGCCACTGCACTTTAGCCTGGGCAACAGAATAATGCCTTGTGTCAAAAAAAAAAAAAAAAAAAAAAATTGGCAACCCTTTCCCTGAGCTTACCCAAGAGCATCTTCTTATCAGTTACTATATAATAGCCAAGCAAGAGTGAAGGAGAAAAACTTTCAACAAAATTTTTAACACAACCGAGAGAAGAAAAAGGTCTCTTAGTTTTTCCTTTTAGCTTTTGAATTCTTTTATAGTTCTTTCAGAGAAGAAATATACAAAAAAATGAGGGTTTAAATTAATATTTTTTCTAGTTCTTTGAGAAATCTTTCATACTTCTTTCCATAGAGGCTATACTAGTTTGCAGTCCCACCAACAGTGTGTGAGTGTCTCCTCTACAAACTTAATTAGACCAGCAGATGAACAACTTCATGCTCACATTAGAGAAAAACCCAGTTAAATTCCAATGCGGGGAGGAGGGCAAGAGTGTGGGTAAATTCCCACTCAACGGGTACACTGCATGGATATATTGCATACTTCCTGGGTGAAGGGCACAACTACAATCTGAACTTTAACCTTACAAAAGCAAACTATGTAACCTAACCTTATATACCCCCACAGTAATCTGAAAGAAAACAAATATTAGCCTTTCTTTTTAAAAAAATTTCAGAATATGGCAGCACCTGTTGCTCAGTGGATAGGGTGGCCAGCCACATACACCAGGGTTGGTGGGTTCAAACCCAGCCTGGGCCTGCTAAACAACAATGACAGCTACAACAAAAAATAGCCGGGTGTTGTGATGGGTGCTGTAGTCTCAGCTACTTGGGAGGCTGAGGCAGGAGAATCACTTAAGCCCAGAAGTTTGAGGTTGCTGTGAGCTGTGACTCCACAGCACTCTACTGAGGGTGACATAGTGAGACTCTGTCTAAAAAAAGAATTGGTGTTTTTTTTCCCAGAATATGAAGGGAATACACATGTTTTGGTTACATAGTTTGCTTTTGTATATCATAAGCCAAAGTTGTAATCATGTTTTTCACCCAGAAAGTGTGCACAATACCCATGCAATATACCCACTGGGTAAGAATTTACCCATTCTCTTCTCCACTTAAATTTTATTAGTTTTGCTTCCACATACGCGCATAGGTGTTGACCAACTAGGTCCAATTTAGTATTGAATATTATGTGGTTTTTATTTTTCCATTCTTGTGATACTTTACTTAGGACAGTGAAGCAGTGCTAAGCAACAAAAATAATTTTATGGTTGGGGGTCACCACAACATGAGGAACTGTATTAAAGGGTCACGGCATTAGGAAGGTTGAGAAGAGAATGGTCTCCAATTCCCTCCAGGTTGTTACAAAAGATATCAGATCACCATCTTTTTATGGCTGAATAGTACTCCATGGTATATATATGTGTGTGTGTATCACATTTTATTAATCCTTTCACAGGTTGACAGACACTTATGTTGTTTCCATGCCTTTGTGATTGTGACTTGTGTTGCTATAAACATTTGAGTGCAAGTATCTTTTTAATAAAATATCTTTTTTTCCTTTGCATAAATAGTTGTGGGATTATAGGATCAAATGGTAGGTCTTCTTCAATTTCTTTGAAGAATCTCAATATTCCTTCCCATAGAGGCTGAACTAGTCTATAGTCCCACCAACAGTACATGAGTGTTCTTTCTCTCTGCATCCATGCTAGCACTTGTTGCTTTGGGACTTTATAATGTGAGCCATTCTCATTGGGGTTAGGTGATATCTCCTTGTGGTTTTGATTTGCATTTCTCTGGTGATTACAATGAGCATTTTTTTCCCCTGTGTTTGTTGGACATTAGTCTATCCTCATTAGAAAATTTTCTGTTCATGGCTCTTTCTGTTCAGCTTCTAATGGGGGTGTGTTTGATCCTTTTTATATTGATTTATTTGAATTCTTTATAGGTTCTGGCTATCACTCTTTTATCAGATGTAGAGTACATAAATATTTTCTCCCATTCTATAGGTTGTCTCTTGCCTTTGTTGATTGTGTCCTTGGCTGAACAGGAACTTTTTAACTTGATCAGATTTCATTTATTTATTTTTGCTGTTACTGTTCATTATAAACATTAGTATTTTCTTTTCTTTCTTTTTAGTCAAAGTCTCACTCTGTCACCCTGAGTAGCATGCCGTGGCATTACAGCTCATAGCAACCTCAAACTCTTGGGGTCAGGTAATCCCCCTGGTCTCACACTGCTAAGTAGCTGGGACTACAGAAGCACATCATGACACCCAGCTAGTTTTTCTATTTTTAGTAGAGATAGGATCTCACTCTTGCTCAGGCTGGTCTCGAACTAGTGAACTCAAACAATCCACCCACCTTAACCTCCCAAAGTGCTAGGATTATAGGCGTGAGTCACTGTGTGCCCAGCCAAACATTAGTACTTCTAATGTTTGTAACTAAAAATGTAAAAAAGTTCTTCATTGTAAGTAATAAAATATACTAAGAAACATTTGGATAGAAATAATATTGAAGAAATACCTGTGTTCTGGTGTCATGGTCTATGTTCTAGTTCTTTTTTCTTTTCTTTTTTTCTTTTATGAGACTGAGTCTCCCTCTGTCACCCAACTAGAGTGCAGTGGCCTCATCACAGCTCACTGCAATCCTCAATTCCTGGGCTCAAGCAATCTTCCTGCCTCCGTCTTCTGAGTAGCTAGGACTATAGGTAGACACCACCATGCCCAACTAATTTTTTTCTATTTTTGGTAGAGATAGGGTCTCACTCTTGTTCAGGCTACTCTAGAACTTCTAACCTCAAGCAATCTTCCCTCCTTGGTCTCCCAGAGTGCTAAGATTATACCCATAAACCACCATGCCCAACCTGTTCTTGAAGCTATACTGAAATCTGCATTTAATGTAGCTGCTTGAATAAAAGTAGACGAAAAGTTCAAAACGTGGTAAAGCCACATCTAAATAACAATAAATAATTCTGTAAAACAATTTCAGACCAAGTATGTAGCTGCTTTTACCTTTATGGTCAAAATATTAACTTAAAGAAACATATACTTAAAATAAGAAACCATTGGTGTATCTTTTAAGGCAACTTAGTGGAAGTTTTTATAAAAGATAAACAAAATAATAAAATGATAATGCTTAATTTTAAAATATGTTAAATACTGTTTTTCAAACGGTTTAGCAAATTAACACGTAAATATTCCTACTGTCATGAACTATTTAATAACCCTATGAAACATTAGTCATATTTACCCCATAGCTACAACAAAAGTTATATACCTAAAAAAGCAAAATACACTCTGATTTTAAAAATAGGAAACCAATATTCATCCCTTTTACCTCAAGGAAGCAAAAACTTTCCTAGCCCTCTCCAAGTACGTCTTAATGTAATCTGATTTTTAAATCTGCCAACTGAAGAAAAGAGCAACAATTAATGTGTCAGAACAGCCAAACAGAAAGATTTTTGTCATTTATTTTCACCCAACATAATTAATTTTTTTGAATATTGGCTTCCTAAACTTTACCCTTATAAGGAAATTGTACAATCTTGTTTTGCCTGAAATATATAGGACATGGTAAAAATACAACTTCAAAGAAACCTTTAGAACTTTGCTTTAGGCCAGGCACAGTGGCTCACACCTGTAATTCTAACACTCTGAGAGGTCAAGGTGGCAGGATCCTTTGAGCTAAGGAGTAGGAGACCAGCCTGAGCAGGAGTGAAACCCTGTCTCTACTAAAAAGTAAAAAACTAGCTATAAACTGGCACCTGTAGTCCCAGTTACTTAGGAGGCTGAGGCAGGAGAATCACTTGAACCCAGGAATTTAATGTTACTGTGAGCTAGGCTAATGCCATGGCACTTTAGCATGGGCTACAGGGTGAGACTGTCTGAAAAACTGAAACAAAACAAACAAAAAACACCTTTGCTTCAGTGTTGAAAAAACTTTGAAAGCAGAAAGTTACCATTAGCAGATCTATATACTGTGCAGTAGGATAAAAAAAATTACAAATGTGAAAAAATAACTTCATCCATTTTTTTAATGAATACAACATTCAGAGTTTAAAGTTTACCAAATTTTAAGTTGATCCCAAAGAAAAGTTCTAAGGACAAATGAGAGTAGTTACTGATTCTCTAACTTTTAAGTATAGAGAGTATAAGCTAATTGAGTTCCGAAATTCATCAACCTCAAGAGAAAATGTGCTCTCATTATCAATCTCTCTCTTTCTCTATCTCATACTAATAAACATATATACACACCTGATGGAATTGATCACTTTTGAAGAATTTATCATAATCCTACCTTATTGATAGCAATAACGCACTTCCAAACTGCTAGAGTGATCTATGCTATAGACGTGTCCACCAAATACTTGTTTTAACTCTTATCAGATGTTTAAAATATTAGATTCATTTCGAACAATTAAAGCAAAAACCAATAATCTATGCCTTGTACAAACTGTCAAAACCTAAACTAGAATGAATGACTAATTACAATTTTCTTAACTTATTCTTACTGCACAGAAGATGCCAGACAGGAGGTCTTCCAAATCTTCCATGTTATGCTCATACTCAATTTCCACAAAAAGATTTGCAAGTGCTATTGTTTAAACAGATACAAAGAATATTCTGTGTATTAATTCTAATTCTTTTCCTATTACATTGCTTAAATTTTTTTAAAAATTAGGTAACTAATTATATAACCTTCCTTAAACACACATATGCCCTGGATAAAAGGTGACAATAGTAATAAGTTCATAGAATGCTCAATAGTTCAACATTATAATTATAGTTTCTTTTATTTACTGAACAACTCTGGCTGGATCCAGTTGCTTCCTTACCCCAATCTGTTCCATCGCCTGCGCTTCTAGATTCATTGTCTCCTTCCTCTGATGTACCCAAGAAGTCAAACTCCTTTAGAGCTTCTTTCGTATCTCGATCTTCACTGCTATCAGGCAACACTTTTTTCCTAACAATCTAAGAAAAAAAGCTAAATTAAAATACTAGGATATATTACAGATTTGATTTTAAAAAGGAGATAGTATCCCTTTACCACTGAATGAGAAAACTCAATTATCTTCAGAAAGTGTATCTATGTTAAGTAATAGTACTAAACTCGATAACAAACACCTATCAAATGTATTTTTAAAGATATATATGTTACATTTTAAAGAAATAACTTAAATTTTCTTCAATAGTGTGATGGTTTGTTTCCTTTTTTTTTTTTGTAGAGACAGTCTCACTGTACCGCCCTCGGGTAGAGTGCCATGGCGTCACACGGCTCACAGCAACCTCTAACTCTTGGGCTTACGCGATTCTCTTGCCTCAGCCTCCCGAGCAGCTGGGACTACAGGCACCCGCCACAATGCCCGGCTATTTTTTTTTTTTTGGTTGCAGTTTGGCCGGGGCTGGGCTTGAACCCGCCACCCTCGGTATATGGGGCCGGCGCCCTGCTCACTGAGCCACAGGCGCCGCCCTGGTTTGTTTCTTTTATATATACATACGGAACCATATATTGAAATAATGTCCCTACTGCCCTATGAGAACCACAACAAACTTTACATTTCTTGGATGTAACCTGCTTAGCTTACAGACATTCTAATCTAACCAAAAAAAGAGACACTTCATAAAACACTGCAAGAGTTTTTCAGAATATAACCACGATGACTTTTTGGGAGAAGAAAGATAGGCTCTCAATCTGTTGCCTGGGTTAGAATGCAGTGTTATCATTATAGCTCACTGCAACCTCACACTCCTGGGTTCAAGTGATCCTCCTGCCTTAAGCTCCTGAGTAGCCGGGACTACACGTGCATGCTGCCACACCCACCTAATTTTTATTATTTTTTAATTTTATTATTAATTTAATTTTTTGTAGAGATGGTATAGCTATGTTGTTTAGGCTGGTCTGGGACTCCTGGCCTCAAGTGATCTGCCCTCTTTGGCCTCCCAGAGTGCCAGGATTATAGGTGTAAGCCACTGTGCCTAGCCTCCATGATAATTTTAATACAGCTATATCATTTCCTCACAAAACTGAAAATCACAAAAGCTACAAATTCAGAAATGCATGTTCAAAACTTATAAGGTACTCTGTTAGGTTCCCATCATTATTTCTAACTGTCCTAACCTTGCATCTGTTTTCTCCAGTACTGCTCTATATATTCAATTCTATCCCTTAAAACAGTGATTTTTCAGAATGAGTCCTGACTTATGTTTAATAACATATCTGATTAAGGGCTGTTATAGCGCATATATTTGAAAGTATCTCTGGAATCACAAATCCAGTTGTCAGAGGGTTAAAACTTAAGCTTAATACATGCCTAAACTCCTTATGAATTCTCTCCTTTTCAGTTACCTCTATCAACATGAGCCCAAAGAAATCAGGATGAGTGCTTTGCACGATTAAAATTATTCGATATCTCAATTTCTCCAGATGTCATCAGCTTTGTTACTTCATATAAAATATAAATAGCATGTTTTGACAAAACTTTATCCCTGGACTACTTTGAGTGATTTAAAATTATAACCAGGCACAATGGCTCACACCTGTAATCCTAGCACTTTGGGAGGCCAGGGTGGGAGGAACACTTGAGCTCAGGAGCTCAAGACCAATCTGAGCAAAGCAAAACTCTGTATCTACTAAAAACAGAAAAATTAGCTAGGGATGGTGGCACACACCTATAGTCCCAGCTACTCTGGAGGTTGAGGCAGGAGGATTGTTTTAGCCCAGGAGTTTGAGGTTGCAGTGAGGTTATGACATTCTAGCCCAGGCAATAGAATAAGACTCTGTCTCAAAAAGAAAAAAAATATATAAAGGTTATAGCCAGGGATGGTAGTGCATGCTTGCAGTCCTAGCCATTGGGAGGCTGAGGTGGAAGGACCTCTTGAGCACAGGAGTTTGAGGTTATTGTGAGCTATGATCATGACACTACATTCAGGCTGAGGGACAGAGTGAGTCCCTGTCCTAAAAACAGAGTTAAATAAAATAAAATTATAAAGGTTTAACAGACTAATCAGTGGGACTAGAGAGTTCAGAAATAAATCTTGACAGACGACAAATATTTGACTTGTATGGCCCTGTTCCTGTGCTTATAAACGATACCTCTTATCAATCACAGCACTTTTCATCAGACAAGATACAGCCTCAGAAATTCTGCTTAACACAGCACTCTAGGAAGATACTACCAATAGAAGAAAGCTGGCATCATAGACAAAACCTATCTGGCCTTACCTGCCTTGGTATATATAAAAAGTGATGATACTAGAATAACTGGCTTAATTATTTGGGGTATTTTTCTAAAATCAAGAAACACTCCATGCTTACAGCATTTCCCAATCTAAAATCTATTAAGTCTATTAAACAAACAAACAAAAAAAGCTCAATTTGGCATATTATACAGAAAATCTGTATTGAATGTGTGTTCTTTTACAAATACCAACCATATTCTAAATATCTGTTCTAACTTTGCCTGGGAAGCCAGTGTAAGGCAGAAAAGAACTAAAAGTTAACCTACTGCTTGATCCTGCAATATCATTACTAAGTATTTACCCAGATAAACAAAAATCATTTTACAACAAAGACATTTGCACCAGAATGTTTATTGCAGCCTAATTCACAATAGCCAAGTCACAGAAGCAGCCTAAATGCTCATCAACCCATGAATGGATAAATTGTGATATATGTATACCATGGAATACTATGTAACCTTAAGAGGGTGATTTTACATCTTTTATGTTTACCTGGATGGAGCTAGAACAAAGTATCTCAAGAATGGGAAAAAAAAGTATCCAATGTACTCAATACTATCATGAAACCAATATATAAACATTTACACATTCACAGGAATAATAAAACACAAAGATAGTCTAGAAAGCAAGAGGGGAGAGGAAACAGAAGGGAGGGGAGGGTGGAGGGAGGGTATTTGGGGGGGATCTCACCTAATGTACACAATACAAGGGTACATTTTATAACAACTAAGAGTATATTATAAATGTCCTACCACAAAAATAAGTGAAGTAATAGTTATGTTAATTTTTAGTTTGAATTAAGCATTCCACATTGTATATCTAATCATTATATTGTAATCATAACTGTACAAATATATACAGTTATGATTTAAGTAAAAAAAAAAAAAAAGAGTAGTTCCAAGGGGACATCCTGATCTTCATAGTTTCACATACAAATATACTGCCTCATCCACCTTCTTTTTTACGGGAGAGGCTTGACCCCTGCTCCCTGTCTAGGACCCTAGCAGAGATGTTAGCTATAATTCAGGAGGTCTGTCACAAACACTTTGTCCTTGTTCTCGCAACCCAATAAAAAGAGTAGGGAAAATATTCCAGCAATTGCAGGGTACCATTCCACTGGGGTGCCAAGAATGGAACCTCACTTGGAAGTCTGAAGGTATTTTGGATATCAAATATAGTAGGAAGTCACAAGTTATTCTTGGGAGAAAAACTTCTTTCTAGGTCTCATCTCCTCAGTATATAACCTTACAAAGAATGGAGATAAATGACATGTTTATGTAGATCATATAAATGACTGCCACTATAGATCACTGTTTATCAAGTATCCTATTTTAAATAAACAAACCAAAAGTCCTGTGTTTTTAATATACAGGCATAGAAAAAAGGTGAAATGTAGTTACCAATGGAGAACAGGATCAATACATGGGAAGGGGTAGAGATTGTAATAATAAATGTGTCACTTTTCTTCCTTACACAGAGGTTCCATTGTACTTCTTTCTTCAATGAGATTACCAATCAACTTAAAAAATTAAAACAAAACTAAAAAAGTTATAGATTGCATAGGGTGCCCAAGTAGATTAGAAAAAAGGATAGACTGTCACTTAGAAAAGCACTAGCAGCAACATGACGTGGGGATGGGGGGAGGCAGGGATTCTTTATACTGTGACTAAGACAATAGTTAATAATTTGTAATTCCATTTTTTTCACCTGAAGTTTCTGAAGACGGAGAATAAATGTTGATGTAGAAGTTATTTTTCTGCACGGTTTGAAGCTGATCACTTTTTATATGCATGTATTCAAGATTGTTATTATACTTAACGGATGATGATGAGAATGCAGATAATGTTGATAAGGAAAAATAAGGTGAAGAGGTTAATTATGAAGAAAGAAAATATGCAGAAAAGGTAAATAATCCAGAATGTGAACCAAGGAACAATTAAACTCCAAAGAGGGCAAAGAGGAGAGGACATATGCTTTGAAGAGACTCCAATATCGCCTAAACACAACCAGCAGTTACTAAAAGTCATGTTTCTGCATCTTCTTAAAGGAATCAAACTACTTTGCTGGGGGTTTTTTTTGAACAAAAGGCCTGGTGTCTTTTTTCCTTCTAGGCTCTGGCAGCTGCTGGGGTTGTCCCTTGCTCTCTCACCTCCGAAAAGAAGTTGCTCCTACCCCCACGGCTTTGACCTGGGGCTGCTCCCTGCCTCTTCCAGCAATTGCAGGGTACCATTCCACTGGGGTGCCAAGATTGTTACCGAAAGTTCGGCACTTGTCCCCTGAAGCCACATCAGAAAAAGAGGGACAAGTGGTTTGAGGAGAAGGAAAGAGAAGTTTATTACTTTGCCAGCAAAGGAGGAAAATGGTAGACATGGTCTCAAAATTAAAATTCCTCTATTAAACTATTTTGATTTAAAAAATAAAAGAACATTCCAAAAACCTGTTTGTTCTACTTGATATTCTAACAGGATTTTTTTTAGTCATTCTTTCCCCATAAAATGACATAAATTTTCTAAATCATGCTTATTCATTGCTACAGAATTAGATTTTTAAAGTCCTTTTGGCATGTATCTATGAGACTGCTGCTGTGAAATCAATGTAATATAACACAAACATTAGCAAAACTGTTAAAACAAAACCAATTATTTGTTTAGAAATATTTATTCCTAAAAACTAAAAGAATTTTTGAATCCTATGTTTGAATGGGGCTAAGTCTATTTGCATTAGATGTGCCTTCTCTGCTTGGTCACAGAAATGCTATGATCTGTACTAACTGAAAACAATATATTTATGATTTTGATTATTTAAAAAGATACGACCAGTTTATGGTTTGAGAAGTTTTAGTAAGAGCCTATGTAACAGTTCTGATAATCAGTCTATGGATTTTTTTTTTTAATATTTAAATTGATAGTCACTCTAACTTACAGAAACTTACAGCATCATGATTAGAGTTATTATTTACACTGAGCTATGAATAAAGTATTTTGATGGGAAAATAGTATTTCAATGCCATCATCCCATAAAAATCATAAGGAGTTACACATTTCTAGATGATTAGGACAGAAAAAAAGTGTTACAGAACTTTAGGCTTTTTCTTTACTACAGTAAATTAAGACATGTTTGGATGAGAAGAATGGGGAGTTACTTACTACTTGAAGTTTAAATAGTATCTATGGTAGGCTGTATCAGCAGAATACTACTGAACAGTGACCTGAGGAAACAATAATCACGCAGTAATAATTTGGAGAATCTCTGATGGAGCCCAGAAACAGAGGACATAAAAACAACGCCATTACACATAGAAGACGCTTTTTAAAAGTTAAACAGATCATTTTTATACATAATATCTCTTTTATTCTTCACAAAATCCTCTCGGGATAAGATGGATTCTTGTTATAATCTTCATTTTTACAAACTAAAAAACTAAGACTGAAGCGTTAAGAAGCACAATTAGTGGCAGAATTAGAGCTTAAACTCAAGCTTTTAACTCTAGAGCCAGTCTGCTTTGTTATTTTGCTTCCTCCCTATTCTTCAACAAATGTGAAAGTGGAAACACAGCTTACTAGACAAAGCAAAGCATGTCTTCACCTCTTACTTTAAAAAGGAGGAAGAGGAGGAGAGAAAATAGAAAGGGTGAAAAGTGATGAGCAAAAAAAGGGAGAAAGTCAAGGAGAGAAGAAAAGGGAGCAGGGACGGAGAGAAGCAGCAGCAACTTAGAGACATCTCCTACTCCAGGAAACTGCCATGCAAAAATCAACTGAACTTATCAAGATCTGAATAAAACTACAGAAGACCCCTAAACAATTTTAAGAAAATCTAATGGAAAAGTTCTGAAAGAGACAGACAAAAACTGCATCAGTAAGAGCTGATGCTAGTCGCCATCAGGCACCGTGATATGGGTGTGTCAGCTCTATTCTCTTACAGCAACCAATAACACTGCATTGTTTTAACAAACAACATTTACCATATTCATCAGCCCTATAGAAATGTCATGTTCAATGCATTAACAAAAAGTAAGAGTAAGGCCTTTTCAGAGAAAGCTGCTATCCTAAAAATATTCTTGAATTCAAAATCAATACTAAAAACTTGTTTAAATTAAATTTCCCCAACTTCATGAAAAAAGTTGAGTGTTTAGATTGAAAGACATGGAATATTTTTAAAGTATGCATTATAGTCCCTAAAAATATTTATATAAGTTATCTAACTCACTGTGGAAGTATCAATGATGCTTTTCTCTCGTCCATCAACATCATCGTCTTCATCATCATCACTGAAATCTGCAGCTGCACTTTCAAGGAATTTGAAATTATCCAGCACGGAGGCAGAATCTGTTAACTCGGATTTTCTGGTTTAAAACATGTATACCCTGCTCAGTTAATTTTTTTTAACTTCAAGGTAAGAACCCATGATATCCTGCATTAACTTATAACTATGACTCCCAAATCTTATTATGATCTACATTGATTCTTATCTAGTACACTTCCATGGGTTAATAAGAAAAAGCAATATAAGAAGTGGCTACTCTTTTAAAAGTGCTTTGTAAGGTAGGTGAATGAGGGAGTGGGGAGAGGGGAGGATGGAAGGAGATGGGGAGTCATGGTATTATGGCACTCCCTCTGGGGGCAGGACACGATTATACCTAACAAATGAATCAGTGTAACCTAATTCTTTGTACCCTCAATGAATTCCAAACAATAAAAAAAGAGTACTTTGTAATCATATCTATTTAGATTTGTGGTAATCTAATCTCCCCTTCCCGATTCACTATTATTTTGATCCTTACATCAAACTTAACGTATTTCTTTCTTAAAAATATTTGTATTATCAGTAGAAAATTTATAGAGCTCAATTAAAACTATTCTTCCAGACTAATCATATGTCAGAATTAAGTAACATCATAATTAGACTTTCACAGAATCTTTTATTTTTTATTCACTTAAGAATCCTAGCAATTTTTTTGCAATTTCAGTCTACTTAAATTCAGCCTACTTATTGAACTATTCATATTCTTAAGTAGAATATATATGATTATATGATACATAATCTAAAATGGAAAATCAAATATTTCAAACTACTGAATTTTTCATACTTATTCTATCAATTAAAACATACCAACTTAAAAATAGATACTTTAAATCAAAGGAAACTATTATTAAACAAAAGTGGTTAAGAAAAAATTTACTTCTAAAAAATTTGAAGGGGTAGGCAGAGTGATTCCAGCCTGTAATTCTAACACTTTGGGAGGCTAAGTGGGAGGATCATTTGAACCCAGGATTTTGAGACCAGCATAGGCAACATGGTGTGACCCTGAGAGTCTGTCTCTACAAAAAAAAAAAAAATTTTTTTTTAATTAGCCAGGTACTTAGTCCCAGCTGCTAGGGAGACTAAGGCGGGCAGACTGCTTGAGCCAAATGGTTGAGAGAAGCAATGAGCTATGATTGTGCTACTGAACTCCAGCCTGGGTAACAAAGCAAGACCCTGCCTCCAAAAGTTAATTAATTAATTAATTAATCTTTAAAAAGAATTTGAGGTATATTTATGAATTTCTGGGTCACCAATAATGAAATTTAAACTCTTACAGATTTGTATTGCATTTCCAAATGAATCTTTTATTAAGTTCTATTAGTGACTGATTTTAAAGACATTAAAATATACATTAAATTTAAATTTCAAGCAATTAAAATATCCTAAATAAAAAATTCTAATATTGAATTAAAATAATCATAAATTGTAACTATAATCCTTCTGTATAACTGCCTTCTATCCAAATGAAATTTTTTAACTTTTTTAAAACTTCATTATTTCTATATTGCTGTCTAGAAATATAAGTAACACCCATAAAACCAAAAATATGTAATAAGAACAAGTTATAGCTAAAATACTTTTCAAACAAAATACTTACCCAATCATTGCCGTCTCTTTAACTTCAGCTTCTGTGCCATTTATAACTGAGTCCTGATTTTTGTCATCTTCCCTGTCAGTGGCATCACTTGAAAAGCCCAACAAAGCTCGCACTCGTTTAGATTTCACATCTAGAATAGTATCTGTGTAACCCACCTCCTGTAGATACCTATATGAAGAGGATCCTTACAATTCAGTCATACTGGAATCAGTAATTTAATATGTAAATAACAGTATTTCTTTAAGTCATTGCCTACATATTAATAGTATAGTACTATGCTAATAAGACTTGTTAATAAATAATCTTCCAGCTGCAGATGGTGCTGTCTCTTGCAGTACCAGCCTCTATGGTCACTGAAAAAAAAAATCAAAGAACTATACAATACACCATTCATTACATTTATCATAAGAAGAAGCTGTTCCTTAATATATCTAACAGCACATTCTTTCCTTTACAAAGGACTGGAGCAAGCTCTCTCCCAGGCTCTCCCAAATTACTATTTTATAACAGTGATTCCAGTAGTTTAAATATTTCTAACATGAAGTGTCATGGATCAATTGTTTGTGGTCTACAAAGAATGTTTCTGTATATGTGGTTTCCTCTACGACACACAAGAAGATCGTATTTTAGAGAGTCATTTCTACAGAAGGGAAGCTTCTATCCTGACACAACTCTCAAAAACAGACCACAATTAAATTTTGGGACGTGCAGTGTGTGAGTATACACGTGTGTGTGTGTTAGAGAGGCAGCAGCACAGAAAAATGAGAATATGCTCAATACTGAGAGTCGGATCTGGATCTTAAGCCAATTTCTGCCACTTACTTGCTGTATAAACTTTAATTCTCCTAAACCTCAGTTTTCTTTCACCTAATGTAACAGACAAACCTAATACTGTACCTGGAATATGGAAATCACTTAATACCTATTAACACCAAAGGTGACCAAAAAAGACCAAAGTAACAATGGCAGGACCATGAAAATGGCCAATGTCATTAACAAATGCAACAAATAAATGTTAGGCATTAACTTATAAGCAGGCATTGAGTCTACCAGGTAAAAGAAAGTAAAAGTTGACAAGATGATAGTTTAAGTTCAGTTTATTGTAAGATTTGCCCTTCACTGTATTACTGAAAAGAAGTATCTCACAAAGGTAGATGACAAAGTGGAATAAGTATATTTTATTAAATCAAGAGCTTATTTTTCAATCCCATCTAATTCTTATAGAATGTTCTTGATTAAAATTTGGATAATAAATTCCCAACTTTCCTGAATTTAATCAGTTGTTCAGTACATCAGTACAAAGATATTTTAACAAATAATATTTAATACAAACCTCGCTTGAGTAATAAAAATCACATTACAATTACCTATTTCAAAACTGCTTTTACTATAGGTAGGTACATTTTACTAGTTACTTCCTCATTCATTGATTAAAATGGCCCATCTACTTTGAGGAACATTATTATGGATCCTTTGAAATTTCTGAAACTTTTTTTTGGATGGCTCATTATAAAACTACTTCTTGTTTAAAAAAAAAAATCAGCATTTAACTCATATTTAAGATCGAAGTGAGGGCACTAGGGAACATCTACTTATTAAATATTAGTCTCATTTTCTTCTAATTTAGTCTAGATTGAAAAATAGATATGAAGAGACATTTTAATATTTTCTTCCCATAGGCTTGGTGCCTGTAGCTCAAGCGGCTAAGGTGCCAGCCACATACACTAGAGATGGTGGGTTCAAATCCAGCCCAGGTCTGTTAAACAACAATGACAACTACAACCAAAAAATAGCCAGGTATTGTGGTGGGCACCTGTAGTCCCAGCTACCTGGGAGGCCAAGGCAAGAGAATCACTTAAGCCCAAGAGTTGGAGGTTGCTGTGAGCTGTGATGTCATAGAGACATCTTAAGGATTTGTCTAAAAAAAAAAAAAAAAAAATTTTTTTTTCTTTCACATAGTCAAAAGGAATGGCTGGTATGCATCTGCTCTGGTAACCTTAGGTTCAAACCACTTACAAACGACCCCTGAAGTCCAAAATAAATAGCAAGTTTCATTTTACTGAGGTAAGAATCTGAATACCAGTTTCAAAGGTGGTATGCACGGGTCATGCTCAAGTTGGTGAGTAGGTCTAGTCCATACTTCTCAGAACCTCAACCCAGTCTTGTTTCCTCTTTATTATCTCACATATGTATGAGAAAGTGAGAAATTTTATAGGAGAAAGTATGTATGAGGTAATATTTGCAAATTTGGGGAATTCAAAAAGGTCTTCAATCTATTTAAAACTCTAAAAACACAAAACATACAAACACTGAAAGGACATATATTAAAATATACATATATTCATGCAATGAAAACAACGGGGTATAAAAATCATTTAACCATATAAATTCTACCACAGGAAAGAAGTGTTTAATATGAAAAATAAATAGTAATTCAATTAAGCCTTTTCACAGCAGTAGTATATTACTGTACCACTTTCAACTCAACAGCATTCTACTGAGTTAAAATACAAAATAAAAACAATTTCCTGAAAATAAATTTGTCCTTGACCAGAGGCATTAAGTTTGACCTTACTTAGGGTACTTACTGTCTGAGTAGTTGTCGGCCTTGTTTCCACATTAACTGGCTGTTTTGTGGTGGTTGCACCTCGGTTTCATTACCTTCATCTGGAAAACATTAAATCATAATAAAATTGACTTGTTTTACATGTTAGAGGCCATCTCAATTTACAAAAAGTGTCCAAGAAACATTTACGAGAATATTTAAAACTCCAAGTGCAAGGTATGTTTTAGGAAAATGTGAATTCTGTTTTTAACTATTTTCTATAACAAAACTATAACAGAAATTAATAATTGCCTCTGGCTTCCCCTTAAAGTAGCATAACAAAAATAAAAATATTTTCCCCTATGGTTAGTTAGCCTATGAATTTTACTCCAAGACAAAAACCTATCAAGTCACAAGAGAGCCAAATAAAAGTACTAAGATATAACACATCAGAGCGACAACAAAATACCAAGGAATGATGGTAGGAAAGCCAATTTGATAAAGAGCAGACATATAAGGAATAATCTCAATCCAAATATGTTTGCTTTCCTAGCTATTCAAAGAAAACCTCAAGTTTTCTTTTAATGACATTCTTTGAAGGAAAGCCTCCTAAGTGTTTTAAAGCTTAAATTTATCAATAGGTAAGAGCAGAATCCTTTTAATAAGGTGGTAAAATGAAGAGTTTTCCTATGGTAAGACTGGACTAAAGAATTTCCAAACTACACTGTGGCTCAACTTCAATAATACAAAGGAGTTCATACTTTTTAATCAGCCTTTGATCAAACTGTAAGAAACTGCTGATCTTTATAAATCTCATTAAGTAGAGATACAAAAGTACCTTGAAAACTCTGTTTTGTGATATTTGAAATTAAGCATTTACTATGTGCTATGTTCCAGACACTGTGTTAAAAATATATATCCTTTATCTCTTGCAATTCTTACAACCTCAAAAGGTAAGTGTTAATCCATTTTTAAAGATGAGAAAGCTAAGTTTCAGAGGATAATATTCAGGCACATTAGTCAGAAACACAGTTGTTAAGTGTTTAATTCCTTTCTGTTTTTATTCCAGAGCGTCAGCATTTTCCTTTATATGCTATCACTACAATGACAAAAAAGTAAAAAAATGTGTGAATAAAAATAAGAGAATATAAATATTTTTCTCCTAAAGTAACTCTAAAATAACCAGGCTAGTCGGGCACAGTGGCTCACTCCTGTAATCCTAGCACTCTGGGAGCCAAGGTGAGTGGACTGCCTGAGCTTACAGATTCTAGACCAACCTGAGCAAGAGCAAGATCCCATCTCTAAAACTAGTGGGACATTGTGGTGGGCACCTGTAGTCCCAGCTACTCAGGAAGCTGAGGCAAGAGAATCACTTGAGCTTAAGAGTTTGAGGTAGCTGTGAGATATAATACCAGGGTACTCTACCGAGGATGACAAAGTGAGACTCTGTCATCCCTCTGCTAAAATAAAATAAAATAAAATAAATGAAATAAAATAAAATAAAGTAAAATAAAATAACCAGGGTAAGTTATGTGATATACCAAAGAAACAGCAGTAGGGTAGAGTGGGGATTGGGAGGTGAGGGGAAGATTAAGGGGAATTAAATTAACTCTAAAAAGAAGTTAATTACTTTGAGATAACTACAAAGAAAGCATTGGGAAAAGGGGCAAAAACAATTCCTTAATACTAAAACAAATACATTTTGTTTCTACTAACTCACAAAATTAGTGAGTAACCTATACGTGGCAAGTGAGAATATTTAGTGACATTTTAACACTTCAAAAATTTCAGATGTAGGCTCAGCACCTGTAGGTCAGTGGCTAGGGCACCACGTGGCTGGCAGGTTCGAACACTGCCAGGGCCTGCCAAACAACAACAACTACAATAAAAAAAAAAAAAGCCGGGCATTGAGGCGGGTGCTTGTAGTCCCAGCTACTCTGGAGGCTGAGGCAAGACTCACTTAAGCTCAAGAGTTTGAGGTTGCTATGAGCTGTGACACCACAGCACTCTACCGAGGGTGACATAATGAGACTCTGTCTCAAAAGAAAAAAAAAATTCAGATGTAAAAAGAAGTTTTGAAGTCATTTTATCTTATTATTCTATCAGACCAGGCCTAAATCCTTTCTATGCCATCCTCGAGTATAACTGTATTTGCCTACTTGGAACTATTATTTATTCAATGGGATACTACCCAATAAGAATAAGAAATGAACTACTGCTACACACCAATACAAACACATATCAAATGCATTATGTTAAGTGAGATAATCCACAATCAAAAGGCTATATGCTGTAAGATCTATTATTTTTTTTTTTATTTAAGTGAAAATAAAATATTTTAGAGACAGGGTCTTAGTATCAAGCCATCCTCCAACTTTAGCCTTCTAAGTAGCTGGGATTACAGGGATGAGCCACCAAATCCATCTGTAAGATTCTGAAATTCACATGACTTTCTGGAAAAGGCAAAACTATAAAAATGGAAAACAGACCATTTTGGCAAGGCATTAGAGTGGGGAGGGAGGAATTTGTGGAAACAATAAAAATGGTAAATTTACTACAGGTAAATTATACCTTACTAAAAATAAAGACAAATCAAATAACAATGTACCCTCATCTTCTTTAAAAAAGAAAAAAAGGTGTTTTCTCATATTGAGATGAAATCTGACTCTAAGGGTAACATTTGAAGTTTAAAAAAAAAGCTGGGTGCAGTGGCAAAGTAGATAACAGTTGAATTTCTTCCTAGTATTAAAAATATTTGCTACTTTTAGTCATCTTGGAGAAACAGAGATTGCATTTACCTTCCTGCTGAAACAACTATAGTACAAAATAAATGAAACAATGGTTTTCAAAATACTGGACATGAGGCAACAAAGACAGTAATACTTCAGAGAAGGGAAACAAACAGATGAGCCTTATGATTATCTGAGGTACTGTCTTGAGAGAGTTTCCAGATTATAGCACAAGAAGGGGGAACAAAACCGTATCTGATGAAATTAGGGCAGAAAAGTTCCAAATTGCATGAAAACCTTAAACCCACAGACATAAGAAACTCAATAAATCCCAAGCATAAGAAACATGTGGGAGGCTGGGTGTGGTGGCTCACACCTGTAATCCTAGCACTCTGGGAGGCTAAGGCAGGAGGACTGCTTGAGCTCAGGAGTTTGAGACCAGAATGAGCAAAGTGAGACTCCATATCTATTAAAAACAGAAAAATTAGCCAGGCATTGTGGCAGGTGCCTATAGCGGGAGGCTGAGGCAGGATGATGGGTTGAGCCCAAGAGTTTGAGGTTTCTGTGAGCTGGGCTAAGGCCGAAGCACTTCTTCTATCCTGGGGCAGAAGAGTGAGACTCTGTCGCCTAAAACAAACAAAAGAAACGAAACATGTGGGGAGGGATAACTACACCAGGGAATGTCATAATAAAATTGTTTAGGACCAATGATAAGGAAAAAAAATCTTAAAACAATCAGAGAAAAAGATAAGATTATATACAGAAGAACAAAGATAAAAACTACACGCAGGTAATCTCATCACGAACAATGCCTGTGAGCAAAATAAAGACTTTTTTGAACATACATAAGCTGAAAAAATTCATTACCAGTAGGCTATGTTGTAAGATATATATGTTGCAGGAAGACTTTATGGCTATAGAAAAATGATACCAGATGGAAGTATAATACACAAAGGATGATGAGCACTGGAAATATTTTTTCATATTATTTAAATCTCTTTAAGAAAGAACAGATAGCTGTAACAAAAGAATAATGAGTATGTGGTTTATAACATACATATAAGATATGACAACAATAGCACAAAGACTGGAAGAAGAGAAATGGAAGTACACTGGTTAAGTCACACTATATATGAAGCAGGTACTCTATCACTTGAAAAAAAATAAGTTAAAGATGTGCCCTATAAACCATAAAACAACCACTTAAAATAACAGAGTTAATGCTAATAAGTCAGCAAAAGAGATAAAGTGGAATCATAAAAAATTACTTGATTAATTCAAAAGAGGGCTGAAAAAAAACAAGAATAGAGAAACAATGAACAGATTGAACAGACAGAACACAAATTACCAAGGTGGTAGTTAAACCTAATATCAATAATCATAATTAATGTAAATGGTCTATCTCAATTAAAAGGCAGAACATGCCACACTGTATAAATATTCAACTTTCAATAACTAGCTTCTAATATTAAATAGGAGAATACAGCCTGAGACTATATTCTCCTAAAATACAAATATGAAGGTTTGGAAGTAGGGTAAAAAAAAAAACATATATATATATATAAATTTTTGTGAAAATTGTTTTAGAAAATGTGTGATGGAAAGGAAAAGGAAAGGGAGAATGAAAATAAATGTTTGGATGATCAGTTTTAGAAAAATACAGTTTGCTGATCTACTCTAGACCAGAACCTACCTCCTTACTTTTAACTTACCCATTACTTTTTGTTTTCCACTTTCTTCCCTCTTTCCCTCTATAGTTTTAGTTCATGATTTATCACTTCAACCATTCATTCTTTTGCCAATTTTCTTGTCCCTTTTTCTCTCCATTAATTCAGTGAATTAAAATATTAATTATGTGCATTCTCTTTAATTTCACCTAGGTTGCCAAACGTGCAGACTAGTGCTTCTACATGCACTCAGGATCAGACACCCCAGCTGGATCCTGAGCTTTTCTCTATCCTACTGTATTCCCTAGTCACTCTATCCTCCTGTTCGTCATCAGTATTTTAAACCTCTACTTTTCTTAAACATCTGACACACTTTTAGCAGATACTCCTGTCTTATCCATAAAGCTATAGACATTCCCTTAATACCCACCTGAAACTGAAACCCAAATCTATAAACCTGTTACCTAACTTTCTGCATTCTCTTTTGCTAACAATAGAAGATACCCTTCTCCTACCATTGTCCAGCTATGTTCAGGACCCAATTCCTATCACTTCTTCCCATTTTAAGTATCTCTACTTTTGCTAGCTAGCTCCTCCTCTAAGAAACACACTCTCTCTTTCCTTAATGATGCATCTTTTCAAGCACTTGCCCTCTAATATCTTTCCTTCACCCTGACAACCTAAGCTTCCTGAAAGCTGAGTACATTCAGTCTGTTTCTGCTCCCCTAAAGCTGCTTGGAATAAAGTTCTCAGTGACCTGTGTGTCACTTAATCTATACATATTTCTCAGCACTCTGGGAATTAATCCGTAGTCCTAGTCCTTCCTTCTGAAAATCCTCTCTTTTCTTGGTTTCCACCTTTCTGGCTTTCTTCCTACCATTAAGGTAGTCCTTATCAGTTTCTTTTTCAGGTTTCTATTCTACAATTGCCATTCCTCAAGACCTTCTGGGTCCTCTTCTTACTCTGCATGAGGCCCCTAAGTGATCTCTTCTCCCAGAATATTTCCTAGTTTACAAGCCAGGAATGGAGCAACCCCAGAGAAATTAAGTAATATCACAGGGATATTAAAGTGTAAGGGTAGAGTCAAACCAACATTTACCTATTTTAAAGCCAAAGTTCTTTCTCTTGAACCATGCTGCTTGCTTATAAATGTTTTTTAAATGTATTGCAACCAGGTCTTTATACTTCTAAATTAATATATAACACAAAATGAAAACTCTATTATGTAATACTGATTAAAATCATTCGCTTTAATCAGACAATATATTTTTAGAATAGTTTTTAACAAATAGCCTAGATTGTTAAATTTTTAATTTAAGTACATCTAAGGTTACAAGAACAGACAATAAAGTAAAAGACACAACAATTAAAAAACAAAGAGAAGAATACAACACTGGTATTGCTCTAAATGTCAAGGATGTAATATTCAGCTGAGGAAATCCATTAATATTACTACCCTGAATTAACTATAAAATTGGCAGTACATTTAGAACCCCGTTTTGGACAGTTATTTCATACATTGTCAAATATAGAAGCAGTGTGGCAAAGTGGGAAGAACATAAATTTTGGAGTCAGACAGACTTTGGTTCAGCTCCATATCCCATCACTTAATAGTTATGTGACCTTAGGCAAGTTTCTCTATTTCTCTGAGTTTAAATTTCACATACATAAAAAGAGAATAAATATTGTCTTTACTGAACGACTATTTTAAGAATTAACGATAATACACAGTGTAAAGTACGTGTGCAATTTTAAATCACACAGTACTTAAAATTGCACACGAACTTTTTGATCACCCTGTATGTGTACATAAAGACCCTAGCACAAGGTAAATGATATAAATGATTAATACCTTCAGATATTTGATAAAGAAATTTAATCCAAAATTATGCCTAAAAATATATTCATCAGAATGTGACGATATCTTTTGAACAACTTTTCTCACTTTTCCCTTATGCCTACTAAAAAATGAATTATATCTATATATAGAGAGAGATAGATTTTTTTTTTTTTTTTTGTAGAGACAGAGTCTCACTTTATCACCCTCGGTAGAGTGCTATGGTATCTCAGCTCACAGCAACCTCCAACTCCTGGGCTTAGGCGAGTCTCTTGCCTCAGCCTCCCGAGCAGCTGGGACTACAGGCACCTGCCACAACGCCCAGCTATTTTTTTGTTGTGGTTTGGCTGGGGCCAGGTTTGAACCCGCCACCCTTGGTATATAAGGCCGGCACCCTACCCACTGAGCCACAGGTGCCACCCTATATCTATATTTTTTAACATTTGATTATGTATAAGTACCAACAATACCAATTGGTATTGTTTGGTGGTATGAAGAGGAAGGTAGAAGGAAAAAGAAGAAATACAAAAAGAAATAAATGTTTTGGCTGTTAAACATGGTCTTCTGGTTACAGAACCTCCTGTGGGTAAGAAAGTCAAAAACAGCTGTGTACCTGAAAATGAAGAATTAGGTTTAAGGAATTAGAAATCCCCCTGTGCTTTAAGAAGAAATCTCTTACCTCCATGGTTACTACTCTTTCTCAGGATTTCAAAGGCATGATGTACTTTGTACTGCACATTTCAAAGTTCCCATTAATGCTGGGCAGACCCAGCAAGACAAGGTTATGTTGGTGCATGTTACCCCATGAATTCTGATCCTTCCAGTAAGTGTAGAACATAAGCAGAAAATGGGGAACTAAAAGAAAGGGGAAGATGGAAAAGGAAGGAAGGTAGTGGAAAATGATCTAAATGATACTAAATGATTAATGCCAAAAGATAAGCAGGTTAGAAAAAATAACTAACATGCAAATAATTATAAATTAACTTTTAAATGTTGCTGCTACCAAAATAGTAGTCATTAATTTCTTTTTATCACTTAGACTTCCTTTAAAATTAGCTTACCGGAATCATAGCTTGGAGGCTTCATATCTCCCTGATTCAATTCTGTCCCATATTTCAACTTGTGGTATTTGGCTCTAACAAAGAAATGAGAACATACAAACCATCTTAAAACATATTTATATGAAATTTAAGATGTAATAGTAGTCATCAGTATTCAGCAGTCCAGGCTAAACACTTCTAGAACTTTCAAAGGCTCATAGCCCTCCATGGTATCAAGTTAATATAAAAGTACTTGCCTTTTTTCTGTTGTTACACCAGGAAGCATCATTATAACAAAATAAATAATGCTGGGAATCATAAATCTTCTTTGTATAATTACAAATGAACCAAATAACATTCTAGTTTCTGTAGTATTCAAATTTTCTTTTCTTTTTTTTTCAAATATTCTCAATGATTACCAGAGTTGAATTCTATCAAAACCAATAAAAAAAGGTTTGAAACCAACTTGTAAAACTAACTTTTCTCAAAATTTAGCTTTTTAAAAAGAAAAGTCATCTACAATAGTATGTGCTTTGTCTAGTAATTATGATTCTCCACGTATGCATGACAGTAAGCAAAGGGGGGGAAAAAAATCTAGCCCAAAACACCAATGCTGAATAAGATACTCCAATAGAAATGAATAAAGAAGAAATCTTTTAATTCATTTTCAAATTCATTCAATTCAAAAGAAGATAAATTTTCTTTTACCCAGGAAGTACAGTGAATGGAAATATTATCTATCTTCTTTTAAAAATTAACAGAGTATTATTATCTCTGATTTGTCAGATTTAACCATCTGAGACCAGAAAAATAATCCAGATAAGGTAAAAACTTTAAAAGGTAAAAATGGCTATACCTGCTTAATGTATTTATATATTTTGACTTGTTTGCTCTCTAAGATACTGAGGCCATTTATAATAAATAATCAATGTGTTAAGACTAGGAGAATAGTAAAAGCAATAATAATTTAAAACAAAATAACAAAGTAATTAAGAAGGAAGGAAAGAGTAAAAGACAAATTTGAAAGCTGTATTTTTCTGAATAAAAAACTGAACACTTACCATATGCTTTTTTATAATTCAAGTATCAAGGAAATGAAAAAAATTATTTGCTCAAATGTATAAAGTACTGGAATCCTTCATGATTATTTTTCAGTAATAATCATTTTGTAGTTTCAAATTTTAGTAAATACGTTTGCTTCAAATTATCCACAACATCTATTCTCGGTGCATCCCTTAAACACAAAGATTTTACCACTGGACTAAATGCTTCCTATTCTATTTCAATGTACTTGTAATAATGTTGATTATTAGAGGAAAAAATTTAAAATATGCATTTGACTTGTAGTTATCAGAAAAGAAACAAGGTTCTTAATGTAATTGGCAAATCTTTTTTTTGATTGTCAATCTTTTGATTTTCCAGAAACATACTTATTTACCATAAGACAAAATAATAATACCTCTTAGAAGTCAAAACAGCAACTGAACACTATCTTGATAGATTAAAACTTTTAAAATAATAATGGCAATAAAATTTTTTGGAGTTTATTGGTATTTTTTACATATACATAAAAAAATCTTTTTCAAACACAAAATACTGTATTATAGAGCATTCTAGTGGTCTTAGGAAAAATTGCAACAGAGTTTACAAAAAAGGCAGTAGAAAATATTCTACAAAATAAATGTAATAAAAATAACACATTATGAGCTAGCATTTCGTTTAAAATTTGACAAAGTCGGGCGGCGCCTGTGGCTCAGTGAGCAGGGCACTGGCACCATATGCCGAGTGTGGCGGGTTCAAACCCAGCCCCGGCCAAAACTGCAACAAAAAAATAGCCGGGTGTTATGGCAGGCGCCTGTAGTCCCAGCTACTCGGGAGGCTGAGGCAGGAGAATCGCCTAAGCCCAGGAGTTGGAGGTTGCTGTGAGCTGTGTGATGCCACAGCACTCTACCGAGGGCCATAAAGTGAAACTCTGTCTCTACAAAAAAAAAAAAAAAAAAAAAAATTGACAAAGTCAGGCATGGTCGCTCAGGAGTTCAAGACCAGCCTGAGCAAAAACAAAAACAAAACAATTTGACAAAGACAAAATACATATGGAAAATATATACGTAAAGAACTATTGTGGTTACCACAAGCTATGGTCCTTTAAATGTGGGTCTCCTACTGAACCGTCAAATTTGCTAAAAAGTCTTTTTCTCACTGAACCCTCTTCAAGCTTAATGACATTCCTTTTGAAGTCAATATGCTAAAATATCTTCTATACATATTTTTCCTACTATTTTAACACTTCAACTCACTATGTTACCCATCTTTCTTACTCTCTCCTCTTTCTCTAATTCTGACTATAAAATAAATTAGCAATGTCATGCCTAACTACACTATGTTGATACATCACTAAGCCCCCCAAATGGCCTTTGCTGGATAAAATAGCATAAAAATTGTTTAAGTCTCATTCTAGCTTGGTTTCAACACATATTACTATATGTAACGTGCCGACAATACATAGCATCCCAACCATATCTTAAATACTTAAATAATTTAATAGTGCGGCGCCTATAACTCAGTGGGTAGGGTGCCGGCCTACATACACCGAGGCTGGCAGGTTCACACTCGGCCTGGGCCAGCTGAAACAAGAATAACAACTGCAACACAAAAAAAGCCAGGTGGTGTGGCAGGTGCCTGTAGTCCCAGCTACTTAGGAGGCTGAGGCAAGAGAATCACTTGAGCCCAAGAGTTTGCAGTTTGCAGTTGTGATGCCACGGCACCCTACCAAGGGTGACAGCTTGAGACTCAAAAAAAAAAAAAATTTAATAATCTCAATGAACTACTGTTGAATTCCTATGATGTGCCAGGCACTGTTCTGGCTGTTGGGAATAACCTACAGGTAAGGATGGAAGCAAGAGGATGCCTAAGAGACAAGAATATAAGTAACTACAGCACACTGTTCTAAGAGCTATAAGGGTCTGGACATTGGTCTGGGCAAAGAGTTTATGACTAAATAAAATACAACAATCAAATAAATAAATGGGACTTAATCAAGCTAAAAAGTTTCTGCACAGCAAAGGAAATAAGCAACAGAGTGAACAGAAAACCTATAGAATGAGAGAAAACATTCACAAACTGTACAATTGACAAGTAACTAATATCCAGAGTCTACAAAGAATTTAAACAAGTCAACAAGAAAAAACAATCAGAAAGTGGACAAAAGATGAGGATTTTTTTCACAAGATAAACAAATGTCCAGTAAACATATGAAAAAAATGCCCAACATCATTAATCATCAGGGAAATGCAAATCAAAACCACAATGCAATACCACCTTAGACCTGGGAGATGACTATTACAAATAAGTCAAAAAATAACAAATGTTAGCATAGATGTGGTGAAAAGGGAATGCTCATGTGCTACTGGTGATTTTATAACTTAGTTCAACCTCTATGGAAAACGTATTCCTCAAAGAATTGAAAGCAGATCTACCATTCAATCCAGCAGTACCACTACTGGGTATCTATAAAAAGGGAAAGAAGTCATTACATCACAAAGAAAACTGTGCCCAAAAGTTTATCACACACAATTCACATCACAGATAATGGATTCAATCGATTCTTTATCCAGTTAAGTGGATAAAGAAAATGTGGCAGATATACATCATGAAGTACTACTCAGCCATTGAAAGGAACGAAATAATGTCTTTTGGAGCAATATGGATGGAAGTAGAAACCATTATCCTAAGCAAAGTATCTCAGGAATGGAAAAATAAAATACCGTATGTTTTCGCATATAAGTGGGAACTAAATGATAGGTATATATAGTCATGAAGTGATGCAATGAACATTGGAAATAATGAAGGGGGAGGATGGAAGAAGGTAAGGGATAAAAAATTACCTACCAGGTAGAATGCACACCATTCTGGTGATGGGTACAGAATGTAATTCTGAATGAAAGGAACTAAAATGTTCTAGAGCCCTAAAAGTTTTCATAAATTCCTGGCATTTAGGGTATTAAAAAAAAAAAGTGAAAGAAAAAGAAATGGTTTAGAGCAGTGGTTCGCAACCTTCTGAATGCCTCCTAATGCCGCAACCCTTTATACAGTTCCTCATGTTGTAGTGACCCCCAACCATAAAATTATTTTCCTTGCTACTTCATAACTGCAATTTTGCTCCTGTTATGAATCATAATGTAAATATCTGATAAGAAGGATATATTTTCATTGTTACAAAGGGGTTGCAACCCACAGGTTGAGAACCGCTGGTTTAGAGCTTCAAGCCACAAAGAAATGCTTAATTTATTACACTTAAATAGTGCCATTATATCAGGAATAATCCCAAATCATTCCATAAACTTCAAAAGATAAAAAATCAGGAGGGCTGGGCATAGTGGCTCACACCTGTAATCCTAGCACTCTGGGACTGCCTGAGCTCACAGGTTCGAGACCAGCCTGAGCAACAGCAAGACCCTGTCTCTAAAAATAGCTGGGCGTGGGCAGCGCCTGTGGCTCAGTGAGTAGGGCGCTGGCCCCATATGCCGAGGGTGGCGGGTTCAAACCCAGCCCCGGCCAAACTGCAACAAAAAAATAGCCGGGCGTTGTGGCGGGCGCCTGTAGTCCCAGCTGCTCGGGAGGCTGAGGCAAGAGAATCGCGTAAGCCCAAGAGTTAGAGGTTGCTGTGAGCCGTGTGACGCCACGGCACTCTACCCGAGGGCGGTACAGTGAGACTCTGTCTCTACAAAAAAAAAAAAAAAAAAAATAGCTGGGCGTTGTGGCAGCTGCCTATAGTTCCAGCTACTCAGGAGGCTGAGGCAAGAGATTTGCTTGAGCCCAAGAATTTGAGGTTGCTATGAGCTGTGATGCTACAACACTCTACCCAGGGCAACAAAGTGAGACTATCTCACAAAAAAAAATACAAAATCAGGACTCTTTTCTAGAAGAGTACCCCATTAGTTAAAGAAGAGAAAAAAATCTTCTCTGATCCAACCAGATTTTTATCTCTTCTGTTCTTCAAAGTCAAACTTCTTAAAACAAATAAGCAACTGTATCTGTTGCTACTTTAATCTTCTCACCTCCCAATCATTAGTGATCTGCATAAGTTCCCATTACTTCATTAAATCTGTTGGTAAGGATAACAACAAGCTCCCAACTGGCAAATCCAAATGACTATTTTTAGTATATAACTTGGAGTCTGCTTAATATCTTCAAGTGGTGAACTCCCTTATTTAGCTTATTTCCAAAATACTATTCTTTCCGTTTCTTTTGTTGGCCCTTCTCCGGTTTTCTCAAACATTTTTATTTCCTCTGCCTACTGCTAGTTCTCTCTCTTCCTTCCATGATACTGTTTCCTCACTCACAATAATATTGATGATTCCAAGTGTATATATCTAGTCATGGTTCCCCATTTTTAATTCATTTGATAACTTCTAAAACTCTCACTCATAATTCATAGTCTTTCAAGCCAGCAGAAACTTGGAACTTTTTTTTTTTTTAAGAGACAGGGTCTTATCTGTCACCCAGAAATACACTGACACAATCATAGCTCACAGAAGCCTTGAGTCCCAGCTGGGCTCAAATAGTCCATCCAACTCAACCTCCTAAATAGCTAGAACTATAGACTGTGCCAGTTAAATTCTTTTTTTCCAGAGCTGGGATTTCTCTATTTTGCCCAGGCTGATTTTAACCTCCTAGCTTCAAGCCTTCTTCTCACCTCAGCCTCCCAAAGTGCTGAGATTACAGGCATAAGCCATCACACCTGAACAAGTCATTCCTCATCTATCTACCTCCCATACATGCCAAAATTTTTATGTCACCTCTAAATTATATGGATTCTACTTAATCTTTTTTTATAGCTGATGCCTATTTCAGCAGCTACTATGTTACCATCTCTCATCTCATATTATTACAATGATCCCTTTATTAACAGATCTTTCCAGGCTAATTCCCACATTCTGGTCAGAGTGATTTTCCTAAAATATACCTCATTCTATTTCATGCTTAAAGCCTTTCAAGTGAGGGCAGTGCCTGTGGCTCAGTGAATAGGGTGCCGGCCCCATATGCCGAGGGTGGCGGGTTCAAACCCAGCCCCGGCCAAACTGCAAAAAAAAAAAAACAAAACTTGTCTTTAGGGCGGCGCCTGTGGCTCAAGGAGTAGGGCGCCAGTCCCATATGCTGGAGGTGGCGGGTTCAAACCCAGCCCTGGCCAAAAAACCACAGAAAAAACAAAAAAAAAAGCCTTTCAAGTGCATAACAACTAAATGCAATATACAGAGGATGTCAAAAAATATATATACGTTTTAAGAAAGGAAAAACATTCATTAAAATTGTAATACTCAATATTACAATTGATACTCAATTTTTCTTGTAATTGCAAACGTCAAACATGATTTGAATATTACAAATATAATACAGTATTTTCCTTTCTTAAAATGAGTGTACATTTTTGGCACCCTCTGTATGTTCCCAGAATAGATCTTAGACTGCATTCTGGACCAAGAAAAAAATGCTATAAATATCATCATTGAATATTTAAATATGGACTATATTAGATAACAGAATTATAACAATGTTAAGCTTCCTTAATTTGATAATGTGCTGTGATTATGTAACAGAACGTCCTTGCTATTAGAAAATATACACTAAGGTATTCATGGTGGGTAAACTAAATGTGATTTAGGAGGAAACAAATATGGGTATAGAGAGCAAGCATTATTAACACAATATAGCAAAATGTCAATTAGTGAATCTAGATAAAAGGTATGTAAGAGTTCTTGTAATTCTTCCACTAGTTTGAGATCATGTTAGAATAAAAATGTTTTGAAAATATTCCACATTGCCTGGTAAGTGCAAGATTAAAGTTAGAACTCCTTGGTTAGGCTGTCCAGAATGTGACTCTCTTTCTTTTTGAGACAGGATCTTGCTGATGCCCAGACACTGGCATCACCACACCTCACTGAAACTTCAAACTTCTGGGCTCCAGGGATCTTCCCGCCTCAACCTCCTGAGTAGCAGAGACTATGGCGGATGCCACCACACACAGCTCACTTTTCTATTTTTTTGTAGAGATGGGGTCTATATTGCTCAGGCTTGTCTTGAACTCTTGGCCTCAAGTAATCTTCTCAAAATGCCAGGATTAAAGATGTGTACCACCTCACCAAGCCATAATCTGATCCTCTCTACCATTATTGGTTGTCAAATCACTAATACCCTACTACTCTCCATACACAATGGTTATCAATTTCTGAACACAACAATCTACTTTGTTTCATATCAAACACACTTTGCCTGCTCGGCAAGCACCTTCTTATTTGATATTGGGTAAGCCTCACCTCTTATAATTACATCCTTCTTTGGATTTCCATCTTTCACAACTACCAGATGGCAGTAATGCCCTTCTTTGTGACTTCACCATACTTTGTACAGACTTCTTTCACAATATTTACCATAATTCACTGCACTTTTGTGGTTTACAAGTCCAGATATACATGCACCCACACACGTACATACTCTGCCCTGGTTACTCTAGTATTTATATATTTAAATTCTCATGTCTTATAAGACAGCGTAACGTACTTGTAAACAGTACAGGCTTCAGAACCAGAAAGAACTGAGAAATGTGAATCAAAGCTCTATGTATAATAGCTCTGCTACTCTATATCAACTACTTAAGTTTTTAAGCCTCACAGCCCAACATACAGTTGCTAGTAGTAACATTATCATTCTCTCGGCTCGGCGCCTGTAGCTCAGCGGTTAGGGCAACAGCCACATACACTGAAGCTGGCGGGTTCAAACCCAGCCCGGGCCTATCAAACAATAATGACAACTACAATCAAAAAACAGCCGGGTGTTGTGGTGGGTGCCTGTATTCCCAGCTACTTAGGAGGCTGAGGCAAGAGAATCGCTTAAGCCCAAGAGTTTGAGGTTGTTTTGAGCTGTGATGCCACAGTACTCTACGAAGGGTGATATAGTGAGACTCTGTCTCAAAAACACAAAACAAAACATTTTCATTCTCTCTTTGGTTATCTATAATTTAGACAACTTAAAATCTCAAATATTCCCAAATTATGTACTTTCAGAAATTTTTTTTTTCCATATCACCAATACAATTTTTAATGAACCTCTCAAGGTATGAAAAAACCCCTTTTCACTGAGATTCACCTGTGTTCAATCTCTTGTGCCATTTAAAGATCTTATATGAACTACAAGTTTATAGTGATCAAAATAGCACGGTATAGGCACAAAAATAAAGAAACACATCTATGGAACAGAATAGAGAACTTAGAGCTGAACCCAGCCATACATATCACCATCTGATCTTCTATAAACTAAACAAAAGCATATACTGGGAAAAGAATCCATATGTAATAAATGGTGGCGGGAGAACTGGTTAACTGGATCCACACCGCTCACTACTTACAAAAATTGACTTGCTGTATAAAAGATATAAATTCAAGACACAAAACAATAAAAGTACTAGAAGAAAGTGTGGGAAAATATTGGCCTGGGAAAAGATTTTATGAAGAACCCCTTGGCAATTGCAGCAAAACCAAAAATAAAGTAATGGACATGATCAAGCTAAAAAGCTTATGCACAGCTAAGGGTACAACAACTAAAGCATACAGACAACCTTCAGAATGAGAGAAAATATTTGCATACTACGAATCTGATAAAGGGCTAATGACTAGAATCTACAGAGAACTCAAACTAATCAACAAGAAAAGTGCAAACAATCCCATTTATAAGTGAACAAGAGACCTGAACAAAACCTTTTCTGAAAAAGAGAGATGAATGGCCAACAAACACAGGAAAAAATGCTTATTGTCCCCTAATCATCAGAGAAATGCAAATCAAAGCCATTCTGAAATACCACCTAACCCCAGAGAGAACAGCCCCCATCACAAAGTCCCAAGGTTGCAGATGCTGGCGTGAATATGGAAAGAAGGGAACACTTTTACACTGCTGGTGGGATTGCAAACTAATATAGCCTCTATGGAAAGAAGTATGAAGAATCCTCAAAAAGCTAAAAGTAAAACTACCATTTGATCCCATAATCCCATTACCTTGTACTCAGAAGAAAAAAAATCATTTTAGCATAAGGACATTTGCACTAGAATGTTCATTGCAGCTCAATTCACAGTTGCCAAGACGTGGAATCAACCCAACTGCTCATCAACACATGAACAGATTAATAAACTGTGGTATATGTATGCCATGGAACACTATCCATCCATAAAAAAGATGGAAACTTTACACCTTTGTATTAATCTGGATGGAGTTGAAGCACTTTCTTCTTAGTTAAGTATCACAAGAATGCAAAAACAAATATCCAATGTACTCAATACTAATACGAAATCAATAAACAACCACATACCCACAGGAGAAAAAAAAACAACTAAATTCAAGAGGGGGGAGAGAGGATAGGTATCCTCCCACTTAATGGGCATAATGTAAGAGTATACAGCATATTCCCTGGGTGAAGGGCTCAACTATAACTTGAACTTCATCTATCAAATGCAAGCAATGTCACCTAATCATTTGTACCCTCATATTAATCTGAAATAAATTTTTTTAAAAAGATAATAAAGATGGGGGGTGGTGGCTCACACCTGTAATCCTAGCACTCTGGGTGGCTGAGGCGAGTGGATTGCCTGAGCTCACAGGTTTGAGACCAGCCTGAGCCAGAGCGAGACACTGTCTCTAAAAATAGCTGGGCATTGTGGTGGGCACCTGTAGCCCCAGCTACTTGGGAGACTGAGGCAAGAGAATTGCTTGAGCCCAAGAGTTCGAGGGTGCTGTGAGCTGTGATGCCATGGGACCCTAGCACTCTACCAAGGGTGACAAAGTGAGACTCTGTCTCAAAAAAAGGCCAACCACAGTGACTCACATCTGTAATCCTAGTATTCTGGGAGGCTGAGGCAGGTTGATTGCTTGAGCTCAGGAGTTCAAGACCAGCCTGAGCAAAGTGAGATCCCCACCTCTACCAATAATACAAAAACTAGCTCAGTGTTGAAGCAGGCATCTATTGTTCTAGCTACTCAGGAGGCAGGAAGATTGCTTGAGCCCAAGAGTTTGAGGTTGCCATGGCACTCTACCCAGACTCTGTCTCAAAAAAAAAAAAAAAAAAAAACCTTAAAAAATAAAAATATGAAAGAAAATAACAGGTGCAGTGGCTTCCACCTATCATCCTAGCACACCAGGAGGCAGAGGCGGGTAGACTGCCTGAGATCACAGGTTCAAGACCAGCCTGAGCCAGAGTGAGACCTCATCTCTAAAAAACAGCCAGGCATTGTGGCAGGCACCTATAGTCCCAGTTGCTTGGGAGGCTGAGGCAAGAGAATTACTTGAGCCCAAGAGTTTGACGTTGCTGTGAGCTGTAACACCACAGCACCTACCAAGGGGAACAAAGTGAGACTCTGTCTCCAGAAAATAAATAAATAAATAAAGATCCTATATGAAAGTGAACACAAGTTCTAATAAAGTATCTATTTCTCAATATTTATAAAAATAAATATCATCTGCTAAATTCTATTTTATGGTAGTTGTGCAAACAGCCCATTCACCAACTCCCCCCAAAATGAGAAAAATAAGTGACCATCAAAAACAAAAGCAAAATGTAGCAAAATGGAGAATTTCAAAATTATCAAGAACTAAATTATCTAAAACAATGAACTATTTCAGACTGATAACAAAAATAATCCAAAGACTATTCATTAAAAGCAAATAAAATTAATTTTATATAACTTCTAAAACTCTCATTCATGACCTATTTTCCTTTACTTATGACCCAAATTTAGTTACTTGAATATCTTAAACATAGCAACTGTAGAAGGGTAAGATTAGCTTCTGGAGAGAGAAGGTGAAAGCAAAGAGACAAAATACAAAAAGAAATCTATAAAGATACTCATTGTAGTCTGCCAGAACAATTTGTGTCTTAATAAAACACATCAAATTGAATAACATTAAATGACAGGAAAAAGGAATACGCAATACAGAAATTTTCTTTACAATTCACAAACTGTCTCAACTCTGAAAAGAAAATGGATATTAACAGCTTAGAAAGCAACATGTTTCTTACAAAAGGACCGAATTGGAAAGAAATACTGCTAAAATTTTCCAGTTTATTGATCATTAAACTATTTATTACAAAATTAACATATTACAACCATTTATAAACATGTTTATCATAGATACTCCTGAACTCAAGAGTATATAATATAGTATTAAAATCTCATGATGGAATGATGGAAAAATTAATCCAATATTTAAGAGAATGCTAGCTTTCATTTTACTAAATTACCTTTCCTGTTTAAGAGCATATTCCAACATTTTGATCCTCCTCACAAGATCCTTCTTCAAATTTTCTTGACCTTTTCTTTCCCCTTGAAGGAAGGCAATCTGTGCCTGAGTAGGGGAGAAAAAGACAAAACTCAGTTTAGACCAAATAAATTTTTTTTTAAACTCAGTTGAGGAAAAAAGCTTTGGAAGTTAGAAAAGTAAAATGCAAAACCATTTCCTTTACATATCTATTACAAAGTATATAAAAATTGAAAGAAAGCATTGGCTGCAAAGGGAGAGATTGGCTTAAGGATAAAAAGAAACAGCATCTGTATATATTGTACTTCAGACTAGGGCTGTTACAATTGGTAGTCCATATCTTCTAAGAGTATATAATCTACAACAACCAATATAAACACAAACATGAGCCAGGCGTACAGTATAGTTTCCTCAAGTGTTCTGTCTGTTATGCCATTAAGAGGATTCCTTTTTTATAAAAAGGAGAAAGTAAAACCAGTTCTTAAATCTTTAAATCTACCCAGGGCGCGGAAGTGAGACTGTCTCAAAAAAAAAAAAAAAAAGCTTTACCACACATTTACATTTTATGAGGGATTCATTATGAGTAATTCATTTTATGACTTTATCCTGGACCTCCTCTACAAACTACTACCTTTTCTTAATCCCCACCCTGTGTATAACCCTCTTTTAGGAAATATAATATGCAGGACAAAGAAAGTGAAAGTTGAAAAAAGGAAAATCAGAGACAATGGTCTTCTGCTTATTCCTGTCCCCCTCAAAGAATAACTGAACACTGCATAAAACAAACTGCAAACAACTTTTATCTTCAGTAAAACACAGGGGCAGGAAAGAGCTGCTCTCTAAAATAATTACAAAGACATTTAGAATTTAAATAATACCTTTCATTTAAGGAATGTTGTAAATAGTAATTATGAAAGTAAACTACAACACCTTTAAAGTTTGGTATTTAAAGACCCTCAAGAATAGCCATCAAATTCACTGTTCTCACATACAGGCCTCCATTTCTATTACTCCACAAAGATAGAAACAATGTTATAACATTAGTATAAAGCATCAGTATAAAGCTTTAGTAGTGCTTTCCATTTAAGTAAGCAAGAAGTTTACATTTAAAGATGACCTTACCATGTCTCTAAGGAATCATGGAGATAGTTTCAACTTAGGTTTAGAATGCCATTAAATTTAATTCTACTTAGTTTAAATAACACTCATTTCTACACATTCGGTACCACACAATGAACATAAAATCCAGTTTACCAAACTCGAAAGTTATTTTTATTAACCTTCAAAATACAGGTAGGGCTATGTTTTTGTTTTCATTTCAGTGAACTCTTAAAATATCCATTACAATCTAAAAGAAAGATTTTATATATTATATATATACATAAATACATATCTTACTGAAATAAGTTTAAAAACAACTCAATTGTATACAGAGGAAAAACATCAAATATCCACAATATCTATATTTATATTTCAATGATAATACCCCTTTTTGAAGTTATCCATTCTTCAATGAAATAATTACATTATATAGCAGAATAGTAATGACACATGTATTTAAAGCTGATAAAAATTAAAGTCATGCCAAAAGGAAATGACAGCCCAACTTGCTTGGTCAGACAATGCTTTGGCATAGAATTTTAAATACTCTTTAAAGTGGCTTTAATAAAACAGTAATAATCTAATCAATGCAATGAACCAAAGTGACAATATTACCAGCAATATTATCAATAATAATATTATTAGCAATATTGTCTTTATACTTTTGGGCTAGTTTTGTATTTCTATCACCATCATTGGTCCCAGATGATTCTGAAACTTTAGTCTATAATACTCTAAAGTCATTCTTGTAACTCAGTCTCCAATCTACTACTTCTCTATTTTCCCACTATACTTGGCTTCTCTATGCTATCAATTAATATAGCGGATTGGTTGAATACTAATATTAAAAACAGACCCACCCACACAAGAGAAAAACTCAATTCATGCAGGATGGGGGAAAGAGGGGAAGGGGGAAGGGGGAAGGGGACTGCAGTGCTGCCTCCTAAAGGGCACAGTGTGAGGGTAGGTGGCACACCTCCTGGGTGCAGGATACAAGTATAACGGGAACTTTACCTAACAGGCCAAACACTGCAACCTAATCATTTGTACCCTCATATTAATCTGAAATTTTAAAAAAAAGAACTGCCCAGAAGCTGTTAAAGAAAATGATACAAAGAAGATGGGTGTGCCTGGAAAAACAAAGAAAAATGATAGGAATATCTATCTTTGTGATCACAAAATACCTCTGTGATAGATGTATTTTGACCAAAGATGCATAACCTGAAACCAATCATAAGGGACCATCAGGCAAACTCGAACTGAAGGAACTTCAAATCAACCGTTTTATAATCTTCAGAAGTGTTACTTCATGAAAGTCAAAGGAAAACTGTTCTACACCAAGGGAAACTAAAAGAGACGTTAAAAACAAATGTGTCTGTATGTGGCTATACAATGACATTATTGGGACAAATGGCAAAATGTGAATGGGGGGTCTGAGGATTAGATAGCATTAAAGTTATCAGTGTTAATCCTGATTTTGATGGCTATATGTGGTCACAAAGGCTAGTACTTGGTTGTAGGAAATCAACACTTAAGTATTTGGTGGGAGGCAATGGGACATCAGGTTGGTTGACAAATCGCCCTCAAAATGGTATAGGAAAAAAAATAACTCTTTGTACTGCCTTTTCTGCAGTACAACTGGAACTTTTTGCAACTTTTCTGTCAATTTAAGACTTCATTTTTTTTAAATTTTGAAATAAATACTATGTAACTTCCTTAATATAATATATACACAATCCCAACTGAAAAGTCAGCATTAAAGAAACCCTTGAAGTACTGATTTTAAAGTCAGGAGCAAAACAAGGAGGTTTTTTTTTTTTTTTTTTTTTTTTTGAGACAGAGTCTTAAGCTGTTGCCCTGGGTAGAGTGCTGTAACATCACAGCTCACAGCAACCTCAAACTCTTGGGCTGAAGCGATTCTCATCTCAGCCTCCCACGTAGCTGGGACTACAGGCGCCCACCACAACACCTGGCTATTTATTGGTTGTGACTATCATTGTTGTTTGGAGGCCAGGCTGGATTTGAACCCACCAGCTCCAGTGTATAAGGCTGGCACCCTGGCTGCTTGAGCTACAGGCACCGAACCATTCATTTTTCACTACAAATATTTAACATTGGCCTAGAGGTGCTGGGTAATGTAATTTAGCCAAGAAAGAAATAAGTATAAAAATAGAAAGAAGAAATGTTATGATCTGCAAACAATATAGATACCAAGAAAATCCAAGAATATAGACTATAAATTATTTATAAAAAAAAATTAGAGGAGTTTCAGTAAAGAAGTTGTATATCAAATTAATAAACCAAGCCAAGTATGGTGGCTCATGCCTGTAATCCCAGCACATCGCTAGACTGAGGCATGAGGACCACTTGAGGCCAGGAGCTCAAGACCAGCCTGGGTCACATAGCAAGACCTGTCTACAGAAAAACTGTGTTTAAAAAAATGAATCAGGTATGGTAACCTGTCAAAATAATAATAATAAACAACCATAGGTTTCTGTAAAATCAGAAGTTATAATTAAAGAAAAGAATGTCATTTACCATAACAAAATGACTAAAATAAGCTTTAGAAGAAAAAAATAAGAGTTATACAAAGAAAAATTTAAAAGCTTTACTAAAAGGCACAAAAAAAAAGACTTAAAAAAAAATGAGAAAAACACCAGTACTTAAAAAAATCTTACCTAAACAGACTAAGCATTACAGTAAGTTTTCCATAAATTAACCTTTAAATATTATGCAAGCTCAACTAAAATACCAGGACTAAAAAACAAAATTATATAGTAATTCTCAAGTTGATGTGAAAAACTAAGAATAAACAAAAAAATTCCTTAAAAGCCCTAAAATATCCTAAAACATCGTAATTCCATATTCACTTAAAAAGTGGCAAATGATTCATAAACAGAAATATAGTACAGAACAACCCCAAAACAAACCCAAATATATGTAGAAATTTAGTATAAGCCAAATTTCTTATGCAGGTGGCACTGCATCATTGCAGGAGAGGTAGAATATTCAATAAGTGGTAGTGGGCAACCTCTTTGAAAATATTTCTCACATCAAAACAAATGCCATGTGGATAAAAAAAGTTTGTGAATCTCCAAATTATTAGAAGAAAAAGCAGAGTTTCATCTCAGGTTAACAATACTAGTTTTTTTATTGTTTTCCAAACTCCTTACTTGTAACTACATTTTTAGCAGTGTCCTGATGAGAAAATAAAATCCCACAACATTTTAGCTCAATTATGTGTTTGGGAAATACCTACTGTTCAAAGAGGTCCAAAATGCTATAAATGAAAATATAGGAAAAACAAAGGAAACCAAATTCCTACTCATAATGCACTTCTGATTTAGTTAGGGTACAAGACCAGAACATGTATGTCCACAGAAAGGCTAAGATAAGATAGTACAGTATTCTAATAAACAAGTGTTCAAATGACACAGTCAAATGTTCACATTCATTAACAGTATAAACTGAGTACCTACTTAGTACCAACACAGTTATTGCCACTAGAAAACTAAAGTAACATATCAGAGCACACATTCCAGTGAATGAAACATGTTGCACAAAACATATAATGTATCAGTAGTATATGTTATTTGCACCTAGAATCAGAAACACAGTTAAAGATAAAAGCAGTGAATATAAAAATAAACACAAATATAACACAATAGGATGGCTCTTTAACTCTGGAGTCAAATAAAGACATTCAAATCAAAGCCTCTAGTTTAATCTGGTGTTTACTACCACTAGCTTTACCTTCTAACGAACTAGTGTGTTTCCTGAAATTTTCCTAATAAATAAAAGCACTGTACCATTTTTATTTATCTCTTATTCCTTGTCAAAAAAGGAGTTTTGATAACCCATTACCTCTGAAATGCTATAGGAGATAGGAGTGTATCCTTTTACTAACCAATCCCTTCATAACATAAATGTATAAACACAAATACAGATTTTCCTATCCAAGAAACCCTCAACTGCCCAAATTCTCATTTAAAGCACTAAATTAATTTCAAACACGTTATCATTTTTACAGTAGCATATAAATTAACTGTACACCAGTAGGTTTCTTAAGATCTTATGATGATTCCCTCAGGACTCCAACCAGTCAGCTCCCATAGCACATGTTCTTATCTTTCAAATCTTTAAAAATATTCCTGATAATCATTCAAAGTGCTAGAAAGAATGTTCAGTTATAGGCGGCGCCTGTGGCTCAGCGGGTAGGGCACCAGCCCTCTATACCAAGGGTGGCAGGTTCAAACCCAGCCCTGGCCAAACTGCAACAAAAAAATAGCCAGGCGTTGTGGCAGGCGCCTATGGTCCCAGCTACTTACACAGCATTTACATTATATTATTATAAGTAATCTAGAAATGATATAAAGTATACAGAATGATATGCATAGGTTATATGTAAATACTATACCATATTATATAACATAAGGAAGTTGGGACATTAGCCTCCACAGATTTTTGTATGTTAAGGAGAAACCAATGCTCTGTAGATATCAAGTCATGATTATAATAGGTGTATACACACACATGCACATACACAAATATATAGAAGGAGAGAATAAGATATCAAGAGGATAAATTCCTATGGACTTAATATTCATGGATATCACTGTTTTGAAAGCCACCCAAAAGACACTTTGTTAAGGCAATAGAGAGGTTACAGGTTCAATCTAGAGGCGAAATGCATGTATCTAGCCTAACACCAAGCATTTGGGGCTTAAAGTTCAAAGGCAATAACTAAAAGATTTATCTTTAAAAACCTGAGTTTCAAAGGGTGTATGTGAAACTTGGTAAACGGTCTGTGAAGCTACTGAATGATGCCCCATGATTATATCAATGTACACAGCTATGATTTAATAAAAAAAACATAAATTAAAAAAAAGATAATTGGGCGGCGCCTGTGGCTCAGTCCGTAAGGCGCCGGCCCCATATACCGAGGGTGGCGGGTTCAAACCCGTCCCCAGCTGAACTGCAACTAAAAAATAGCTGGGCATTGTGGCGGGTGCCTGTAGTCCCAGCTACTCGGGAGGCTGAGGCAAGAGAATCGCTTAAGCCCAGGAGTTGGAGGTTGCTGTGAGCTGTGTGATGCCACGGCACTCTACCGAGGGCCATAAAGTGAGACTCTGTCTCTACAAAAAAAAAAAAGATAATGAAGATCATATTATAAAAAATAAATAAATAAAAACCTGAGTTTCAGGCGGCGCCTGTGGCTCAGTGAGTAGGGTGCTGGCCCCATATACCAAGGGTGGCAGGTTTGAACCCAGCCCCAGCCAAACTGCAAGAAAAAATAGCCGGGTGTTGTGGCGGGCACCTGTAGTCCCAGCTACTCGGGAGGCTGAGGCAAGAGAATCACCTAACCCCAAGAGCTGGAGGTTGCTGTGAGCTGTGATGCCACAGCAATCTACCAAGGACAACAAAATGAGACTCTGTCTCCAAAACAAAACAAAACAAAACCCCCTGAGTTTCTTGATTAAAAAATGCCACCCCAAAATTCACGCCAACATGGCGTGGATGTGGAGAAAAGGAAGCACTTCTACGCTGCTGGTGGGAATGCAAATTAATACATTCCTTTTGAAAAGATGTTTGGAGAACACTTAGAGATCTAAAAATAGATCTGCCATTCAATCCTATAATTCCTCTACTAGGTATATACCCAGAAGACCAAAAATCACATCATAACAAAGATATTTGTACCAGAATGTTTGTTGCAGCCCTATTCATAATTGCTAAGTCGTGGAAAAAGCCCAAGTGCCCATCGATCTACGAATGGATTAATAAATTGTGGTATATGTACACCATGGAATATTATGCAGCCTTTAAAAAGATGGAGACTTTACCTCTTTCATGTTTACATAGATGGAGCTAGAACATATTCTTCTTAGTAAAGTGTCTCAAGAATGGAAGAAAAAGTATCCAATGTACTCAGCCCTACTATGAAACTAATTTATGGCTTTCACATGAAAGCTATCACCCAGTTACAACCTAAGAATGGGGGAAAGGGGGGGGAAGGGGAGAGAAAGGGAGGGGAGGGAGGGGGAGGCTGGGTGGAGGGAGGGTGATTGGTGGGACTACACCTGCGGTGCATCTTACAAGGGTACATGTGAAACTTAGTAAATGTAGAATATAAATGTCTTAACACAATAACTAAGAAAATGCCAGGAAGGCTATGTTAACCAGTGTGATGAAAATGTGTCAAACGGTCTATAAAACCAGTTTATGGTACCCCCTGATCGCATTAATGTACACAACTATGATTTAATTAAAAAAAAAAAAATGCCACCCCAATGAAAACGAAACCAAACTGCTAGTAATGCTGTTGGAAAAAGAAAAATATAAAGACTAAGAAAATGTCTGCTCTTAATCAGAAAAAGAAGAGAATGTCAAATTTGATAATAGCTTGTAGCTATTAATGTGAACAAGTCCACCATATGTTCTATATCCCTCCCCCCAAAACCATTACATTTACTTAGCAAATGCTCTGACCAGAGCAAAAATAATTTATCAAGTGAAATAAAACTTTTTTTTTTGTAGAGACAGAGTCTCACTTTATGGCCCTCGGTAGAGTGCCGTGGCCTCACACAGCTCACAGCAACCTCCAACTCCTGGGCTTAAGCGATTCTCTTGCCTCAGCCTCCCGAGTTGCTGGGACTACAGGCGCCCGCCACAACGCCCAGCTATTGAAATAAAACTTTTATTAAATTTGAAAAGAATATTAACTTACACAGTGTGAGTATATAAAAAATATAACTTTCAATGGAAATATAATTCAGAGAAATTAAGGATCCCACACAAAGATCTCTTAATTTTAAAAATTTGCAGTTTTCATAAAGTATTCCTTGCAAATGGTAAGTCTTCTATAACACATGCTTTTATGGTTAGAAAGCTCCAAAGAAGCTTTAAGCTTGTTTTAAGCCAATAAAATGATCTTTTGACAAGTAAATAATCTCTAAAGAAGCATTCCTTAAGGGGCAAAACTTTTAATATTTAAGCATTCATTCTCTATATAAATTATGCATCTTTAAATATAAGGATCTATGTAGATAAAACCCAAACTCTTCCCCGTGGAATGAGGCTACCCACAATCTATTCCCACCTTATCTTTCTAGCTTTGTCTTTCACAATCCTTACTCACACATCTATGCTCCAACCAAAACAGACAATTTGTCTTCAGATAGTGTCTGTACTTTCTCTGCTTCATGCCTTGGAGAAGAGAATTTATAAGCTACATAAAATACTAATGATTTTAAAATGAAGTACTTTTTACATTCTTTTAGAAATAACATAAGCCTTTCTACTAACGAAATGAAGATTTTAATCAGAGTTACATGTAACAAACATTCGAACGCAATTTACATAATGAACTATAAGATATGCTCCAAAGAAACAGTAATACAAGAGGAAATATAAACATGAGAAATAGCTAATAATAACTTACCTTTTAGAAAGGTCAATATTAGTCAATAACTATTCAACAAAATAACCAAATTCTACTCAGAAAATAATGACAGGAGATTGAAGACCAATGAGAATGTATAGAAGCTACTTCATCACATGGAAACTGCACAGCCTATTCTAAAAACATAGTAACTAGTAAAAAACATAAATTATCTCAGTTTAAAAATTAATAATTGGTAAAACTGAGTAAAGAGTTTTCGTATTCTTCTCGCAACATTTCTGAAAATTTGAAATTATATTTCTTGTTTCAAAAAAGTAAATTAAAATAATGCCCAATGTTCACAGGCAGATGAATTACAGATATATTTATACATGGTGGCAATGCATGTTAATTCAATCTCTTCTGTAAAAGGGGGCTAGAAAGCTACACATATACTCAACAATTTTGCTTTGGAAAATACTATGTATACTCCAAGGAATCCCATCCTCATTCTCCACATTTCCTCCCACTCCCCAAAAAAGGAATGTGCCAAGTTGTTCAAAGACATGCTCTATTTTTGCTTTAATTTTTATCACTTGAATTATTTCCTTCTAATTGCCTTTTCATTCCATTTCTCTAAATAAACATGGTACAAAATGTTATAACTTTTTCTCATGCAAACATTCTCTGATTTTACACTTTTTTTTTTTTTGGCTGAGTACAGGTAACTTTATTGATGTTACATGACAAGGTGGGGCTCCCTAGGCCCCTCCTACTCTTCAGGAGGTCTGGTGTGAACACTGTGTCAAGTGGAGATTCTCAGTGAGTTGGAGACTGAGTAGGCAGGGGTACCCCAGCAATTGAGGGCCTCTCTCTTCCTCTCATGCTCTGGTTGGGGCTGGTAGTCCACAGGCTCCTACTCCTTGGAGGCCATCTGGCCATAAGGTCCACCACCCTGTTAACTGTAGCCAAATTCATTGTCATACTAGGCAATGAGTTTGACAAAGTGGTTGTTGAGGGTAATGCCAGCCCCAGCATCAAAGGTGGAAGAGTGGATGTCACTGTTGAAGTCCAAGCAGATGACCTGGTGCTCAGTATAGCCCAGGATGCCCTTGAGGAGCCCTCCGACACCTGCTTCACCACCTTCTTGATATCATTGTATTTGGCAACCTTCTACAGATGGCAGGTCAGATCCACAGTTGGCAGTGGGGACATGGAAGGCCAGGCCAGTGAGCTTCCCACTCAGTTTACAGATGACCTTTTTCCACAGCCTTAGCAACACCAGATGAGGCAGGGATGATGTTTGGAGAGCCCCATGGCCATCACACCACATCTTCCCAGAAGGGCCATCTACAATCTTCTGGGTAACAGTGGCGGCATGGTCTGTGGTCACAAGTTCCTTCATGATACTGAAGTTGTCATAGATCACCCTGACCAAGGGAGCTAAGCAGCTAGTGGTACAGGAAGCATTGCTGACAATGGTGAGGCTGTTATCACACTTCTCATGGTTTACACCCATCACAAACATGGTGGCATTAGCAGAAGGGGCAGAGATGATGACCCTTTTGGCACCTGCCTGTAGGTGAGCCCCAGCCTTCTCCATAGTGGTGAAGATACCAGTAGACTCCACAGTGTAGTCAGTGCCTGCCTTGCCCCATTTGATTTTGGTGGGATCTCACTCCTGGAAGACAGTTATGGGATTTCCACTGATGACAAGTTTCCCGTTCTACACTTTGACTATGCCATGGAATTTGCCATGGGTGGAATCATACTGGAACATGCAGACCATGTAGTTGAGGTCAATAAGGGGTCGTTGATAGTGACAATATCCACTTAGCCAGAGTTAAAAGCAGACCTGGTGACCAGGCACCCAATATGGCCAAAGCGGTGTATTCCAACCTTCACTTTCACCGTGGTGCCTCAGAGATGCTGCTGGAGCTTCATGCATGAGAAGACACGGCTGTCTGTCAAACGTGAAGGCCAGAAAGTCTATACATCATTTTTATTGGTTGCTGAAATGTGGAAGTGGCAGTACCCAGAGACAGGAGAAGTATAGGTCAGGTTTATTGAAAAGGGACAGGGACCTGCCTGGGCAGGGCAAAGATGGCATTTACTGGGGGGGGGGGCAGTTAGAGACCCCTTTTATATGGGGCTATAGGGAGTAGGCAAATTCCACAGCTTGCCCAGAGGGCTTTAGTGGGTAGGAGTCCTTTGGCCCAAGATGTTCAGGGGTGGGGCTAACTAGGTCCTTTGTGTTGTTTTAGGAGGAGAAGGGTGGGCCCCCCAACATTTGTGTAACAGGTCTTCTAGGTGATTTACCATAATTTAACCATTGTGGCAAACATTGTAGACCAGCTACCCAAAATACACATTCCCAAGCCCAAGCCCCTTCTAGCTTGCAGTTTCCCACTACAGAACTTGGAAAGCCAAACTCTTGCTTTCTTAGATTCTGTTGTGGCCAGACATGCCTATGTGACCAAGCAGTATCTATGAACTTATGCTGGCAACTAGGAGAAGGCACTTCTGGGGAAGCTTATCATCACAGATAAAGGAGACATACTCCAAAAACAACTCAAACAAACTTTTTTGTTGCTCTTCATTGTGGTCTTCATGTCACAGTAGCTATGGCAATCTTGTGATAATAATGTAAAAAAGGACAAAAAGCAACACAGTGGAGATGAAGGATGGCATATGAGAAAGACAAAAAACAAAACTAGTTTCTTTATGTCATTACTGAGTCAATGTACCAGCTCAAGACTACCCATACTTTTTTATGTGAGAAAAACATTATTTCTATTTGACAAGTCACTGCTATAGGGTTTACACGTAGCCACCAGTATTCCTGATATTCATTCCATTATAGTTAGACATTAAGACTGTTTGTAATTTTTGCTATTAAAAATAATTTGCCAATGATGCTCTTCATACATATGGATTTTATTTATTTTACTTACTTTTTTTTTTATTGAGACAGAGTCCCACTCTATAACCCTGGGTAGAGTACAGTAATGGCATTATAACTCACTGCAACCTCAAACTCTTGGGCTCAAGCAATCCTCTTGCCTCAGCCTCCTGAATAATTGGGACTATAGGTGTGTACCATAACACCTGGCTCATTTTTCTATTTTTTGTAGAAAGGGGGTCTTGCTCTTGCTCAAGCTGGTCTTGAACTCCTGAGTTTAACCAATCCTCCCACCTCAGCCTGCCAGGCATATAGATTTTTAAATGCTATCTTTTGTTTATTCCCTTGAGTTAGACTACCATAAATGGAATTAACAGGTCAAAATATATCTATTATCTTGATATTAGATATACCTGATATCTGCAACAAAAAATAGCTGGGCGTGGTGGCAGGCGCCTGTAGTCCCAACTACTCAGGAAGCTGAAGCAAGAGAATCACCTAAGCCCAAGAGCTGGAGTTTGCTGTGAGCTGTGATGCTACAGCACTCTACCAAGGGTGACAAAGTGAGACTCTGTCTCTAAAAAAAAAAAAAGAAAAGGAAAAAAAAGAAAAATATTCTTGTTATTAAAAATGTAATATACAGGGTAGTGCCTGTGACTCAGTGGGTAGGGTGCCAGCCCCATATACCGAGGGTGGTGGGTTCAAACCCGGCCCTAGCCAAACTGCAACAAAAAAATAGCCAGGCATTATGGCAGGTGCCTGTAGTCCCAGTTACTAGGGAGGCTGAGGCAAGAGAATCACCTAAGCCCAGGAGGTGGAGGTTGCTGTGAGCTGTGTAACACTTCGGCACTCTACCGAGAGCAATAAAGTGAGACTCTTGTCTCTACAAAAAAAAAAAGTAATATACAATGGAAGAAATACCTAGTATCCCAACTTTAAATAAATATACAAAGCAAAAAAACTGTGAGACCTACTCCTTTACCCCCATTCTACTCCCCAGAGGTAACCAATGTGAACAGTTGTTGAATTCCCTTTTGAACCTTCCTGTATAAAGAAACAGATAAACAAAAAATAGCATCTGTTCTGGTTATATAATTAAAAATAAATGGACTACAATTACACATGATTAAAAATACATAAAGTTAATAAAAACTAACATTTATCAAGTTCTTACTATGTTATTTTATTCTAAATATTATATTTATTAATTTACTTCATGGTCACACAGACACAAAACAATTAAATACAAACTCATTTTAAACCATAAACACGTACACTGAGAGTTGAAAATATAGATGCTACAGTTAAATTTTTATTAAGATTTTTTTTGTCTTATATATAAATAGCATATAAGGGCCATATGTATATAATGAAAGAGCTTGTTAGGAAGGAAGACAAGACTGAAATGTAAATTTATATGTTGCTGATTTTACCATCAACATAGACATCCTCTGTAGGTAGCCAGAATTATATTACTGGGGTTCCAAAGAGTTTTCAGGACATTTGGTAATCTCGGTTTTCATACACACCAACGCATAACATTTCTCAAAACAATTAAAGTAGCTACGATTAGATATATATCTTTTATTAATAGTTAAGAGAAAAAGAACCAGCAAATATGCCTTTTTAAAATTAAATCCATTACATAAAACAATGACTGTTATTTTAAGTATTGTTCCTAGTTAAATACAAATCCCAATAACTTCATTTACCTTACAAGTACAGATTTATTTAGCTTTAATAAAACAATCATTCCCTTTTCTGTTAAAACTGTAACAATCTGAAAAATTACCAAAAACAAATTGTTAGAACAAAAATAGAAAACTATTCTTATGGTAAAAATATGTAGATGATCTCAATAAACAGACATTCCATTCTCTTAGGTAGAATGCAAAGAATATGAACTAGCAATTTAAAGAAAAAGAAACCCCAAAGGCTAAAATGCTTAAGCTCAGTAGTAATTAGAGAAATCCAAATAAATGTAAGTAGGAGATACAACTTTACATTTACGCCAGTCCAGCAAAAAGTAGAATGCTAGATAACACCAAGTGGTAACAATCATGTAAGATAAAAAATTGCTAATCAAGGTCAGTTGTGGTAGCTCATTCCTGTAATCCTAGCACTCTGGAGGTCAAGGCAGGTGGATCACTTGAGCTCAGGAGTTTGAGAACAGCCTGATCAAGAGCTAGACCCTGTCTCTTAAAAAAAAAAAAACTAGCTAGAAGTTGTGGCAGTGATCCTAGTCCCGGCTGCTCTGGAGGCTGAAGCAAGAAGATTGATTGAGCCCAGGAGTTTGAGGCTGCTGTGAGCTATGACACGGCACTCTACAAGAGCAACAAAGTGAGACTGTCTCAAAATAAATAAATTAATTTAATTAAGTACTGAAACCAAGACAATGAGTAGCTTTTAAAAAGATTTCTATTTATATGTTTGCATTTGGCTTATCTGTGTCCTTTTCATGGAAGACTAATGGTATATAGTTGAGTTAATATCTTCCAAGGCAGTATTACTATGGCTTTTTTTTTTTTTTTTTTGAGACAGTCTTACTATGTCACCCTGGGTAGAATGCCGTGGCGTCACAGCTCACAGCAACCTCTAACTCTTGGGCTTAAATGATTCTCTTGCCTCAGCCTCCCGTGTAACTGGGACTACAGGTGCCCACCACATTGCCCAGCTGTTTTTCTTTTATGGCAGTTGTCATTGTTGTTTAGCTGGCCCGGGCTGGGTTCAAACCCACCAGCCTCTCGGTGTATGTGGCTGGTGCTATAACCACTGTGCTATGAGCACTGAGCCTACTTTGGCTTTTAAAAACAAATTAAAGACAAAAACAGCCACCTTCCAAGAGTTACTAATCGTGCAGAATGACCATCCTCTTTTCTATAGTTAACAGAATATTAACTAATTATAGTTATAATAACTAATAATAATTATAACTATATGGTTCTAATATAGTTCTGTATTTTGGTCAGCAGCAAGGTGTTAATCTTTTTTTTTTTCTGACCTGCTTTATTAGCCACTATTTTGGTTTAGGAAGAGTATCCTAATGTCATTTCAGGTAACAATGGACCATATTACGTATAGAATGGTGGTCCCAGAAGATTATAATACTGTATTTTAACTGTACCTTTTCTATATTTATGGTTTAGATATATTTAGATATACAAACTCACCATTATGTTACAACTGCCTACAGTATTCAGTATTCACATGCTGTAGGTTTATAACCTAAGAACAACAGGCTACATACCATGTACTCTAGGTGAACAGAAGACTCTACCATGCAGGTTCATGTAAGTACTTTCTACAACAGTGATTTTCAACTGGTGTGCTGTGGAACACTGGTTGTGCCATGAGAGGATCTTAGGTGTAACGTGAAAATTTTTAAAGATTAATTAATTTTTTTTTTTTTTTTTGAGACAGAGTCTCACTATGTTGCCCTCGGGAGAGTGCCGTGGCGTCACAGCTCACAGCAACGTCAAACTCTTGGGCTCCAGTGATTCTCTTCCATCAGCCTCCCAAGTAGCTGGGACTACAGGTGCCCGCCACAACGCCCGGCTATTTTTTATTGCAGTTGTCATTGTCAGTTAGCTGGCCCAGGCTGGGTTCAAACCCGCCACCTTCAGTGTATGTGGCTGGCACCATAACCACTGTGCTACGGGCGCCGAGCCTAATTAAATTATTTTTTAAAGAAGTTCAAAGCACAGTAAGTATATTCTTTTTTAAACTCTTTTTAAAATCAACATAATTTAAGTGTGCCACAGAAGTTTAACTATAGGTTCAAGTGTCCTGTAAGATAATAAAGATCGAAAAACGTTGTACTACAATGCATTCTCAGAACGCATCCCTGTTGTTAAACAACACATGACTGAACTTTCATGGGATCATAGATTTAAAACCTATGATAGGCAAAATAAATATAATAAGAATGTCCTGAATAAATCAATAATTTTAGAAGTTTGGGAGGCAGTCACTACTGCATACCTACTTTGGCTAAAAATTAAAATATTAGGAAAGTCCATACTTCAGCCACCCAGGTATGAGGTGATAAAAGTCTAAACCAGAGTAGCAGTGGTACTAAGAATTAAATTATTTAAAATGGATTTAAAACTACACAGTTTACAAAACTAATGCATGGCTGGGCAAATTAGTGCAAGAAAGTGAAAGGTTGAGTAAAAGCATAGTCTGAATTTCTAGAAAGGCTATCTAACGGGATAGGTCTGGGGAGGAGGGTCAACTTGGTGTGGGAGAAAGATTTTAGAAAGGATGACAGCATGCAAGTTATAGCAGTTCATGCAGGTGAAGACATTAACAAGAACTAAAGACACGATTTTACAAACCATCTAAAAAAAGAAATTAGCTAGAGAAGAAACACTTAAGTCAAAGAGTAATTGCTGAAAAAAAAAGGATAATCTAGTGATCAATTATCTGAATGAAGGATGGGAAACAAGATCACAAGAGACTAAGAAATACTTAATCCAAAAAGAAAAAGAGAACGAAGAAACTGAAAGAGAAAAGAAGTGACCAGAAAAAGAAAACTGAGGGTAGTAAATGTGGTCTGTTCAGAGAAATTCAGAGTGAAACAAAGGAGAATGAGGGTTAGGATGGCAGTACTGATAGACAAGAGAGCTGAGAAAGGGGTTTCCTTCATAGTACTGCATAGTTGGTTTCTAAATGGAGAAAACTAAAATGGTAGGCCAAAGTGGATATTACCACCGGCATAATGGACTGTCCAAAGTTAAGAATTACGGCTTGATCAAAAGCTCCATGTGAGCTAGGACCATATCTGCCTCCTCTCCCCAGTGCCTAGGAAAAAGCACATGTCTAATGCCACAACGAAAAGCGTTGAAACAAAATCATAAAATTTTTGAGTCAGCGAGACTTCTGGACCCCAAGAGGAGGACAAAAACAGTGGAAAACTGGCAAGTGGTTACGTGTGTTCAATCAGCCTAATCCCGGCGACAGCTTCCACAGGTATGGGAACTTAAAGAGCAAGACGAAGTGAAAGGAAAATTAGGGCAAGGAAACAGATAAAAGAAATCACTCATGAGGAAGAATCAGTAGAAAACTCCAAGCAACATAAAGAGCCAGTCCAGAACAACCCCGCCAAGGGACCATGAGGTAGCTACTGCAGAGGATTCCACTTATAAAGAAATGTTAGGAATGACACAAAGGGAATTTAGAATACACATGATGAAAACAAGGAAATGATGGAAACAATGAAGGAAACTGCTAATAAAGTGGAAAATCACCAAAAGGAAATCCAAAAACAGAATCAAATAAGAGATGAACGATATGAAGAATATAGAAAGGATATAGCAGAGCTGAAGGAACTGAAACAGTCAATGAGGGAACTTAAAGATGCAATGGAAAGTATCAGCAACAGGTTAGACCATGCAGAAGAAAGAATTTCAGAGGTAGAAGACAAAGTTCTTGAAATAACTCAGATAGTAAAAGAGGCAGAAAAAAAGAGAGAGAAAGCAGAACATTCACTGTCAGAATTATGGGACTTAATGAAGCATTCCAACATACAAGTTATAGGAATCCCAGAAGGGGAAGAAGAATGCCCCAGAGGAATGGAAGCTATACTAGAGACTATTATAAAAGAAAATTTCCCAAATACCACCAAAGATTCTGACACACTGCTTTCAGAGGGATATCAGACCACAGGTCGTCTCAACTCTAACCAAGCTTCTCCAAGACACATTGTGATGAATCTGTCCAAAGTCAAGATAAAAGAAAAGATTCTGCAAGCTGCCAGGAGTAAGCGCCAGTTGACCTACAGGGGCAAATCCATCAGAGTGACCGCAGACTTCTCTAATGAAACTTTCCAAGCAAGAAGACAATGGTCATCTACCTTTAATCTACTTAAACAGAACAATTTCCAGACCAGAATTTTGTACCCTGCTAAGCTAAGCTTTAAAATTGACGGAGAAATCAAATAATTTATGGATATACAAACACTGAGGAAATCTGCCACAAGACCAGCTGTACAGGAAATACTTCAACCTGTTCTACACACTGACGACCACAATAGATCAGCAGCAAAGTAAGAACTCAGAAATTAAAGGACAGAACCTAACCTTCACACTGATGCAAAAGATAAAACTAAGCAATGGACTCTCACAAAATAAGATGAATAGAATACTACTACACTTACCAATTATCTCAATAAATGTTAATGGCTTGAATTCCCTACTGAAGAGACATAGATTGGCTGACTGGATTAAAAGCACAAGCCATCCATTTGCTGTCTGCAAGAAACACACCTGGCTTCAAAAGACAAATTAAAACTCCAAGTCAAGGGTTGGAAGACAATTTTTTAGGCAAATGGAATTCAGACGAAAAGAGGAGTTGCAATCTTATTTTCAGATTCATGTGGATTTAAAGCAACAAAAGTCAAAAAAGACAAAGATGGTCACTTTATATTGGTCAAGGGAAAAATACAACAAGAAGATGTTTCAATTCTAAATATTTATGCAGCCAATTTAAATGCTCCCAGATTCATGAAACAGACCTGACTCAGTCTGAGAAATATGATATCCGATAATACCATAGTAATGGGGGACTTTAACAATCCTTTAGAGCTGGACAGATCCTCTAAACAGAAATTAAACAAAGATATAAGAGATTTAAATGAGACCCTAGAACAACTGTGCTTGATAGACACATATAGAACACTCCATCCCAAAGATAAAGAATACATATTCTTCTCATCACCCCATGGAACATTCTCCAAAATTGATCATATCCTGGGACACAAAACAATTATCAACAGAATCAAAAGAATTGAAATTTTACCTTGTATCTTCTCAGACAATAAGGCACTAAAGGTGGAACACAACTCTAACACAACCCTACACAAAGGCATGGAAATTAAACAATCTTCTGTTGAATAACAGATGGGTGCAGGAAGAAATAAAACAGGAAATCATTAACTTCCTTGAGCATAACAACAATGAAGACACAAGCTACCAAAACCTGTGGAATACTGCAAAAGCAGTTTTGAGAGGAAAATTTATCACTTTAGATGCCTACATTCGAAAACAGAAAGAGAGCGCATCAACAAACTCACAAGCCATCTTCTGGACTTGGAAAAAGAAGAACAAGCTAAGCCTAAACTCAGTAAGAAAAGAAATATCCAAAATCAAATCAGAGATCAATGAAATTGAAAACAAAAGAATCATTCAGAAAATTAATGAAACATGGAGTTGGTTTTTTGAAAAAATAAATAAAAGATAAACCACTGGCCAGACTAATGAGAAACAGAAAAGTAAAATCTCTAGTAACCTCAGTCAGAAATGATAAAGGGGAAATAACAACTGATCCCACAGAGATACAAGATATCATCTCTGAATACTACCAGAAACTCTATGCCCAGAAATTTGACAATGTGAAGGAAATGGATCAATATTTGGAATCACACCCTCTCCCTAGACTTAGCCAGGAAAAAACAGAGCTCCTGAACAGACCAATTTCAAGCACAGAGATTAAAGAAACAATAAAAAATCTTCCAACCAAAAAATGCCCTGGTCCAGATGGCTTCACACCAGAATTCTATCAAACCTTCAAGGAAGAGCTTATTCCTGTACTGCAGAAATTATTACAAAAAAATCTAAGAAGAAGGAATCTTCCCCAACATGTTCTATGAAGCAAACATCACCCTGATACCAAAACCAGGAAAAGACCCAAACTAAAAGGAGAATTTCAGACCAATCTCACTCATGAATATAGATGCAAAAATTCTCAACAAAATCCTAGCCAATAGATTACAGCTTATCATCAAAAAAGTTATACATCATGATCAAGTGGGTTTCATCCCAGGGATGCAAGGCTGGTTTAACAGACGCAAGTCCATAAACGTTATCCACCATATTAACAGAGGCAAAAATAAAGATTATATGATCCTCTCAATAGATGCAGAAAAAGCATTTGATAAAATCCAGCATCCTTTTCTAATTAAAACACTGAAGAGTATAGGCATAGGTGACACATTTCTAAAACTGATTGATGCTATCTATGACAAACCCACAGTTAATATTTTACTAGTAAATGGAGTAAAACTGAAAGCTTTTCCTTTTGGAACTGGAACGAGACAAGGTTGTCCTCTGTCACCTTTACTATTCAACATAGTGCTGGAAGTTCTAGCCAGTACAATTAGACAAGACAAGGAAATAAAGGGAATCCAAATGGGAGCAGAGGAGGTCAAACTCTCCCTCTTTGCTGAGGACATAGTCCTATACTTAGAGAATCCCAAAGACTCAACCACAAGACTCCTAGAAGTCATCAAAAAATACAGTAATGTTTCAGGATATAAAATCAATGTCCACACGTCAGTAGCCTTTGTATGTGCCGATAACAGTGAAGATGAGAAGCTAATTAAGGACACAACTCCCTTCACCATAGTTTCAAAGAAAATGAAATACCTAGGAATATACCTAACGAAGGAGGTGAAGGACCTCTATAAAGAAAATTATGAAATCCTCAGAAAGGAAATAACAGAGGATATTAACAAATGGAAGAACACACCATGCTCATGGATGGGAAGAATCAACATTGTTAAAATGTCTATACTTCCCAAAGCAATCTACCTATTCAATGCCATTCCTATCAAAATACCAACATTGTACTTTCAAGATTTGGAAAAAATGATTCTGCATTTTGTATGGAACCAGAAAAAACCCCGTATAGATAAGGCAGTTCTTAGTAATAAAAATAAAGCTGGGGGCATCGGCATACCAGATTTTAGTCTGTACTACAAAGCCATAGTGGTCAAGACAGCATGGTACTGGCACAAAAACAGAGACATAGACACTTGGAATCGAATAGAAAACCAGGAAATGAAACTAACATCTTACAACCACCTAATCTTTGATAAACCAAACAAGAACATACCTTGGGGGAAAGACTCCCTATTCAATAAATGGTGTTGGGAGAACTGTATATCTACACGTAAAAGACTGAAACTGGACCCACACCTTTGCCCACTCATAAAAATTGATTCAAGATGGATAAAGGACTTAAATTTAAGGCATGAAACAATAAAAATCCTCCAAGAAAGCATAGGAAAAATACTGAAAGATATTGGCCTGGGGAAAGACTTCATGAAGAAGACTGCCATGGCAATTGCAACAACAACAAAAATAAACAAATGGGACTTCATTAAACTGAAAAGCTTCTGTACAGCTAAGGAGACACAACCAAAGCAAATAGATGACCTACACAATGGGAAAGGATATTTGCTTATTTTGAATCAGACAAAAGCTTGATAACTAGGATCTATAGAGAACTCAAATTAATCCACGTGAAAAAAGCCAACAATCCCATATATCAATGGGCCAGAGAGATAAATAGAACCTTCTCTAAAGAAGACAGACGAATGGCTACAAACATATGAAAAAATGTTCATCATCCGTATATATTAGAGAAATGCAAATCAAAACCACACTGAGATACCATCTAACCCCAGTGAGAATAGCCCACATCACAAAAATCTCAAAACTGCAGATGCTGGCGTGGATGTGGAGAGAAGGGAACACTTTTACACTGCTGGTGGGACTGCAAACTAGTACAACCTTTCTGGAAGGAAGTATGGAGAAACCTCAAAGCACTCAAGCTAGACCTCCCATTTGACCCGGCAATCCCATTACTGGGCATCTACCGAGAAGGAAAAAAAATCCTTTTATCATAAGGACACTTGTACTAGACTGTTTCTTGCAGCTCAATTTACAATCGCCAAAATGTGGAAACAGCCTAAATGCCCACCAACCCAGGAATGGATTAACAAGCTGTGGTATATGTATACCATGGAATACTATTCAGCTATTAAAAAAAATGGAGACTTTACATCCTTTGTATTAACCTGGATGGAAGTGGAAGACATTATTCTTAGTAAAGCATCACAAGAATGGAGAAGCATGAATCCTATGTACTCAATTTTGATATGAGGACAATTAATGACAATTAAGGTTATTGGGGGGAGGAAAAGCAGAGAGAGGGAAGGAGGGAGGGGGGCAGGGCCTTGGTACATGCCACACCTTCTGGGGGCAAGACAGGATTGCAAGAGGGACTTTACCTAACAAATGCAATCAGTGTAACCTGGCTTATTGTACCCTCAATGAATCCCCAACAATAAAAAAAAAGAAAATCATAAAAATTTTTAACTTACATAATGATCCATATTCTATGAGGTGTTGGCCATTTTGGCATTTCCTTATTTTAGCTGTTTTGTGTATAAGAATCTGGAAAGTGAAATCTTTATTTTTTATGAAAAGAAGCAGGCTAAGAGATAAGAGTTTTTCATTCTAAGTTCTGGATAATTAAGGCATTTCTATTATTAATTTTTTAAAAGCAGAATTCAAAAAAGTTTAAATATCCAAGCGTCATTTCCTGCAGCTAGCATCAAGTGGCAATTGTGAAGCCATTGGTGCCCCTGAAATGAGGTCTGTAAAAATGATCTGGCTAAGTCCAGCCAATGCCCTACACAATAAAGTACAGACACTATTTGTTCCAAAAAGCTCTTTCTGGTGGAAGTCATTAGGTGGAACCAGCTAGCAACAAAAGAGACAGATACAGTTCTCCCCTAAAACCAACATGTAGCGTATATTCACATTTATCACAAATTACATAAATGTCAAAGATGTCTGAGATGGAACCTGCCCTTAAGGACATAATTTAGATGGGAGACAAGATTTACATATACAGATATTTGAAATACGGTGACATGTAACATAACAGACGATTCATTTATTAAGCAGCTACATATTAGTATTAAGTGCCACTCAGATGAACATTAGAAAAATAAAAAAAAAAATGTTAAGTGACTCAGTGTAGCAGGGAAACAAATATACAAAGCATGAGATAGATGGTATAACAGAGATACAGTAGAAGTTCTCACAACTAATCCCCTTTAATCAACTCTGTGGATTAATCAGTAGTTTCTAGTCCCTTTGGAAAACACTGCCCAAAGCCCAGAGCATAATGAGTATTCACAGCTCATAGACTATTCTTTCTGGTTTACTCACACACTTCGGTTTCCATGGTAGAGTTGTGTAAGTTCACCTACTCAACTGGGTTTCCTCCCAAACCTGTTTAATGCCAGTTGCACCTGTTACTTTAATTAGTTAATTAAATATTACATAAACCAGTAAAATATGAAAAGAAAGAATGCTTTGGAAAGACAAAGACAATAAAAGAAACTCACACAAAAAAACTGCTGTTGAGGTGGCGCCTGTGGCTTAGTCGGTAAGGCGCCGGCCCCATATACCGAGGGTGGCGGGTTCAAACCCGGCCCTGGCTGAACTGCAAACCAAAAAATAGCTGGGTGTTGTGGCGGGCGCCTGTAGTCCCAGCTACTCGGGAGGCTGAGGCAAGAGAATCGCTTCAGCCCAGGAGTTGGAGGTTGCTGTGAGCTGTGTGATGCCATGGCACTCTACCGAGGGCGATAAAGTAAGACTGTCTCTACAAAAAAAAAAAAAAAAAAACTGCTGTTGAATTAGACCTGGGTGAAACAACTGTCAAAGATTTGGGAACAAAGGTCATAAAAATCTAGGATTCTGCATTCAGTGTGCTTTTCACAAGGAAAAATCAAAATGAGAAATCATAAAAAATACATTGTAATTATAGCTTATTCAAGAATGACAACACAAAACTATAACTATCATTCTGAAAAACAAAATAGTAAAAGGTGGGTGGGCTTCACCTTACACTGGCAAATGACTATGCATTTATCCATTTTTAACCTAAAATAAATTATTTAAGGTACCATTTTAACCATCTTTTCGAATTAACTGATCAACTACCAGTTTGGATGGTGTTGGATAACAATGCTTCTGCCTTACATACACAAGCTGTTAGGGGAGCATGAAGTTTCCTTATGTTTGGAGGTCAGACAGGTTTCCCAGAGAAAGTAACTTGAATCTTGAAAGATTAGAAATTCACTAGGAAGACAAGAGGAAGAAAACATTCCAGTTCTGTAAATTGATCTAGAAGCAGCAGAGAAAATGAAAAATGTGAAAATATTTCCTTCTACTTACCATGACCAGACACATCACTCAACCTTTTCCCTTACCAAATTATTTAATCTTTCTCCTCAAAAACTCATTTATAAATTAGGGAATGATTAATACTTACTAATATCCAATTTTATAAGGTTTAAAATACATTATGTATGTAAAATTCTTAGCACTGTATTTGGCACAGTTACATTAAGCTCAATAAATGCAACTATTATTACTTTTTGGAAGGTAAAGAAGAAAGGAAAGAGGAAACAATAAAGTGCTAGGTTGAATTACTAGGACCATGGAAACCTTCTCCCCCACCTGACACTACCCTTTCAAGTGCACTAAGTGCACTGACCCAGATCTTCAGGCTCCTCCCTGTTCTTTCCTTTCAACTTTATATGAATCCACATTCCTCGGGAGCAGGTTTTGGTTGTGTCTATAATTTAAGTTCCTTTGCTCACTGCTTAATCTTCTTATTTGGGAAGTATAAACAAAAAATTGAGAGCAAGTCCTAGACTGGCTATAATTTTCCATCAGGTGAAATTGCTATCACCCTCACAGAATCTGACATCATGTTTATTTCTCCTAACTAGATATACTGGTATTGGATCTGACTTCTGTCACATGCAAATAAATGCTAATGAAACTGTAAGTTCAGTAATGAAACATTCCCCCTGGCTCTTTCCTTGGATCTCTCTGGTGCAGTTATGCCAAGAACCTATTTGCCACACCCAACCTTATTCAATACTTCCCAATGCTTACCTTAATTCCAGGGCTCCTACTTCCTTATTTTCTCCCATCTCATCTCCAAAACAAAATACCAACTCCTTTTTTTCTTCTGTTATATTATTTCTAGTCGACTCTACAATAAATGTTCCTTCCTACATATCAATACTTTTTTTTTATTTTTTTGAGACAGAGCCTCAAGCTGTTGCCCTGGGTAGAGTGCTATCGCATCACAGCTCACAGCAACCTCAAACTCCTGGGCTCAAGCGAGTCTCCTGTCTCCGCCTCCCAAGTAGCTGGGACCACAGGCACCCGCCACAAAGCCCGGCTATTTTTTGGTTGCAGCCGTCATTGCTGTTTGGCGGGCCCGGGCTGGATTCGAACCCGCCAGCTCAGATGTACCCGGCTGGTGCCTTAGCCGCTTGAGCCATAGGCGCCAAGCCAATACTTTTTAATATACCAACATCTTGTTCAAATAAAGTGCTTTTATAACAAAAGTTAAACAACATAAGTCAGCCAAAGAAATTTATCTTATTTCCTCAAATAACTTTCTGCATAAAAGCAAATACACAAAGGGGTACATGTCAAATCTATCAATTGTAGAACATAAATGTCTAATACAGTAATCAAGTAAATGAGGCAAAAGCTGTATTAATTAGTTTGATGTAAGCACATCAAATTGTATAAGAAAACAACACATTGTACCCCACATATGCGTAAATGTATTCAAGATCTATGTGTATATAACTCAATTAAAAAAAAAATAAAAGCAAATACACGGTTGACAACTGACAAATGGATAGGCTTAAAATAGCCTAATAACCACGCCAGGTATGACATGTGACATACAGTCCCAGCTACTCAGGAGGCTGAGGCAGGAGGACCACCTCCCTATGTCACACCTATAAATAGCCACGACCCTCTACCCTGGGCAATATAGAGAAACTCCATCTCTTTAAAGAAAAAAAAAAGTAACTAAACACTATACGAAATTTGCTATGTGATCAATAAATACAAACTATATTAAAATATATATACAGAGTAGACTGAAAAAGCTCCAAATTTTCAGATATATGTAAAAAGAAATAAGCATTGTATTTCAGTATTTCCTAAAAATCATTAAAATAAATTAAGAGTAACACACTGTTAAATACTTTTTTTTTAATTTTTTGAGACAGAGTCTCAAGCTGTCACCCTGGGTAGAGTACCGTGGCATGACAGCTTACAGCAGCCTCAAACTCTTAGGCTTAAGCAATTCTCTTGCCTCAGCCTCCCAAGTAGCTGGGACTACAGGCACCCGCCACAACACTTGGCTACTTTTTTTGGTTGTTGCAGTTGTCATTGTTATTTTAGCTGGCCTGGGCTGGGTTCCAACCCGCCAGCCTCAGTGTATGTGGCCTGCACCCTATCCACTGAGTACAGGTGCCGCCCTGTTAAATACTTTTGAGAAACACAAACCAAAAGATTTTCGTGAACTCTTTACTACATTCATTATTTCATTAAATTATTCTACTTGAACAGATACTTGAAATAAGTGATAATTTAAATTATGGCAGTTATTCAAATCTAAATCAGTGATTTTGAACTGGTGTGCCGCAAAATTTTTAAATATCATTAATTATTTTTGAAAGAAGATCAAAACAAAATAAGTGTAGTCTTTTTTTTTTAACTCTTTCTTTTTGATCAGTATAATGTAAGTGTACTACAGAAGTTTAAGTATAGGTTCAAGTGTGCTGTGAGATAAAAAAGGTTGTAAAGGCAGGGTATGGTGGCTCACGCCTGTAATCCTAGCACTCTGGGAAGCTGAAGCAGGTGAACTACCTGAGCTCAGGAGTTCAAGACCAGCCTGATAAAGAGTGAGACTCCACCTCTAAAAATAGCTAGGCATTGTGGTAGGTGCCTTAATCCCAGCTACTCAAGAGGCTGAGGAAGGGGGATCACTTGAGCCCAAGAGTTTGAGGGTGCCGTGAGCTATGATGCCATAGCACTCTACCCAGGGCAACAAAGTGAGACTCTGTCTCAAAAAAGAAAAAAAAAAAAAAAGGAAAGGAAAGAAAGAAAAGGGATTGAAAAACACTGATCTAAATATTAAAATTCACTTGGTTCCTTTAGGTTGGAAGCAGCTGCAGAGTGAGGGACCAATAAAAAGAAAAGGTACTTGGGGCGGTGCCTGTGGCTCAGTGAGTAGGGCGCCATCCCCATATACCGAGGGTGGCGGGTTCAAACCCAGCCCCGGCCAAACTGCAACCAAAAAATAGCTGGGCGCTGTGGCGGGCGCCTGTAATCCCAGCTGCTCGAGAGGCTGAGGCAAGAGAATCGCATAAGCCCAAGAGTTAGAGGTTGCAGTGAGCTGTGTGACGTCATGGCACTCTACCCAAGGGCGGTAAAGTGAGACTCTGTCTCTACAAAAAAAAAAAAAAAAAAAAGGTACAGTATGGAGAACAATGCCCTGGCCTGAGTACTAGCACTCCTGGTTCTAAACAAAGTCTACATACCAATTCAGAGTGACCCAAGGCAAGTCACTTTATGTCTCTAACTGACAAAGCAAGGGATGAGATTAAATTCTAAGGTCCCAGGTCTATAAAACTAGTGTTTGGTGCCCCATGATCACATTAATGTACATAGCTATGATTTAATAATAATAATAAAAAAATTCTAATGTCCCTCCACATACTCTTAGTCTAATGAAGGGGACAGAAAATTTAGAGTAAGGGCGGGCGTGGTGGCTCACACCTGTAATCCTAATACTCTTGGAGGCCAAAGCAGATTGACTGCTTGAGCTCATGGGTGCGAGACCAGCTTGAGGAAAAACAAGACCCCGTCTCTACTAAAATGGAAAACCTGAGGCAAGAGTATCATTTGATCCCAAGAATTGGAGGTTGCTGTGAGCCATGATGCTACAGCACTCTACCAGGTAACAAAAACAAGTCTGATGGGCATTTTCTCTGTCTCAAAAACAAGAAAGAAGAAGAAAGAAAAGAGAATTTAGAGTAGAGATATGGGTGGGGCAAGGGGAAGGAAGTGGACACACATGAATTTGTGCATGCGTGTGTGTATCACAGCCCTAGAATTTGACAAATACCAGAATGAACAATACAGATATCCTTTAGGAGTTAAGAATAGGTTAATGTGTATAGTTTCTCCTTCTGGTCTGCCTCTATCCTCTCTCCTACCCCTCAAGCCTGTCTGCTGTCTCTTCCTCTCTTCTACTCCCTTCTCCAATTTTTTTTCTTGCCTCAAGTTTCTCTCCTGAGGTCCAACTTTTCCTCTATTACTACCTCCAGTCCTCAATGCTTACAAGCTACCACTACCTACTATTGCCACCTCTAGCCTGTCCCTTATTTCCAACCCACTGTCAGTTTATTGTCTTGAAACCACTACAGGCTGAATATCCCTTACCTGAAAATGCTTAGAACCAGAACTGTTTCTGATTTGGTGGTTTTTTTTTTTTTTCTTTTCAGATTTTGGAATATCTGCATATACACAATGAGATCCATGGGTCACTACGAAAGTTTTGAGACAGACTGTGTTACGGTCCATTACTTCACTTCCAAGAAACACAGCTGACAGGATCCTTTCTGATTCATCAGGCTTATCAGTGTTCCTGGGAGGGCTTCATTTGCTTCCATGCATGCAGATTTTACATTTCTTGATTTTTGTGTATCTCAAAACTTTCATAATGATCCACATAGTTTACATACAATTCTGAATATGAAAGTCATATATGTTTCATATATACCTTACACACATAGCCTGAAGGTAATTTTATTTTTCTTTTAGGGACACTGAATAAACTGTGCTGTGCACCTATTTTTTGGTGGGAGCAGGAATTATTTGCCTTTTAGGGCCGTGATTTTCCTCAGACAGAACTCCAGCTCCTTGTCTTCTAGCACACAGCCATCTGCTCAGCCATACTGGCCTGGACTTCAAGCAATGCATGCAAGAAACTTGCCCTGATGAAACTGCTCCTCCAGAAGACTGCTTTGGCATTCTTTCCTTTCATCCTATTTCTTCTGAATTGTTTTTGATCGTTTTTATTTAAAATCTCTTCTTCCAGCTCGGCGCCTGTGGCTCAAGCGGCTAAGGCGCCAGCCACGTACACCTGAGCTGGCGGGTTCGAATCCAGCCCAGGCCCGCCAAACAACAACGGCTGCAACCAAAAAATAGCTGGGCGTTGTGGCGGGTGCCTGTAGTCCCAGCTACTTGGGAGGCGGAGACAGGAGACTCGCTTGAGCCCAGGAGTTTGAGGTTGTTGTGAGCTATGATGCCACAGCACTCTACCCAGGGCAACAGCTTGAGGCTCTGTCTCAAAAAAATAAAATAAAATAAAATAAAATAAAATCTCTTCTTCCTCAGGAGTCAATTTGGCCCCCTTCTTGGGGCCCAAAGGCAGCGCATAGTGGGACTTGTACAACTATCGGTACGGCATGCTGTCAATAAGCCAGATGTAGTTCTTCACCAAGGTCTTGGCAGAAACAGCTCATCATTGGATGCATTGTAGACAACATCAATGATCCTTGTTTTCTTTTTTTTTTTTTTTTTGAGACAGAGTTTTACTATCTTGGAGTGCCATGGCATCACAACTCACAGCAACCTCAAACTCTTGGGCTTAAGCAATTCTCTTGCCTCAGCCTCCCTATAGCTGGGACTCAGGCACCCACCACAAGGCCTAGCTATTTTCTTGTTATTGTTGTCATTGTTGTTTAGGAGGCCCTGGCTGGGTTTGAACCCATCATAGCCTGAAGGTAATTGTGGTGCATGTGGCTAGTGCCCTAACCACTAAGCTATGGGCGCAGAGCCAGATCCTTGTTTCCCTAGTACAACACCCTGAGCTCCAGGAGAAGTTCTCCACCTCTAGCATCAGGGCATGGTATTTCTGGTTTTTTACCTTCTCACATGCAGACTGTGTATACATAGCCAGGGCCAATCTTAGTGTTGGCAATAGGGCGTCCCAACTCATACTTCTGCTTCTTGTGGTGGGGCTTTCTCTTGCCCTCAGTGTTGTGGTGCTTGCACCAAGGTCCCAAGAGATGCCCATCACTCGGTGTTGGCTAGAAAGAGATTTAATTTTTTTTTGAGTCAGCGCCTAACTCTGTTACCCCAGGCTTGGGTGCCATGGTGTCAGCCTTGCTCACAGTAACCTCAAACTCCTGAGTTCAAGCAATCCTCATGCCTCAAGTAGCTGGGACTACAGGTGCCTGCCATACCACCCAGCTAATTTTCTCCTATTTTTAGTAGAGACAGGGTCTCGCTCTTGCTCAGGCTGGTCTGGAACTCCTCAGCTCAAGTGATCTTCCTGTCTCAACCTCCCACAGTAAGGCCTCCATTACAGGCCTAAGCCACCTGTGCACCTGTATTTTGACTGCAACCCATCACATGAGCTTAGGTATGTAATTTTCCACTTGTGAAGTCATGTCAGTGCTCAGAAAGTTTCAGATTTTGAAGCATTTTGAATTTAGGATTTTTAGATTAGCAGTGCTTAACATGTACTTATAGGGCAAAGAGAAACTAAGTAGTTACTAGCCAAATGGATCTCCTAAACTGCTTTCTAGCTTCTAAAATAAGATTTAAATAAATAGTACAATCTAGTACATTCAATCCATAAAAAAAAAAGTAAGCCATTTATTAGGCACCCATCATATACTACATATTTTACATACTTTATCTTTTCTAAATATTACAGCTCTCTTTGCTTGACAAGTATATTCATGTCACAAATAAAAACGTGACCTAGAAGAAATTATAGATCAAAAGTGATTTATAAGAGCCAGCTGTCTGTCTTTAAGACCTACGCTTTCCACTGCTAAATTATGACAGTCAATAGATTGTCTTGCTACCTAAGCAAGAAACTCCAAAGATCCCAAGGATAATTTTATTTCTAATAGCCCAGAATTAAAATCAAAAGGTGTAGCTGACATAAACAGTAGGCTGGCAAAGTGAAAAAGGGAACATAGTGAGGTAAAGGAACAAAAGTCAATTTGCCTTCCGAGTACTGGCCATTCAGAACAGATATCCTTACAGGTCCCAAAGGGCAAAAATCAAACTCCCAGGCCATCCTTGGTGATATACACCATATTTAGCTAAGACCCTAAAGGACTCTTAACCTCACAAGGCAAAAATGAAGCAGAAGTACACTGACTCTTAAATGTATTCACAACTAAAAGTCACATCTGATGGGTAATCCAAAAACCTTCAGCAATGAACTTGCTTTAAAGTGGTTCTGGACTGGTAATGCCTCCAGCCATCTACCAGAAGCAAATGCAAAACCTTTCTCAAGAAGATACCTTTATTTGAGAGCTTAGATTAGTCATACTTTTTCAAGGACAATAAGAAGCAACAAAGATAAATAAAGCATACAAAGGAACAAGTCATCAGAAGAACCAGCAGAAAAAAACAGACCAAACAAAGGCACCTCTAAAACCTAAGATAAAGGAAGTACAGACAGACCAAATTTTTGTTTTCTTCCACAAGACAGGGTCTCACTCTGTTGCTCAGGGTAGAGTGCAGTGGCACAACCAAAGCTCACTGCACTTCTCAAACTCCTAAACTTAAGTGATCCTCTTGCCTCAGCCTCCCTAGTAGCTGGCACTATGGGCATACGCTGTAACACCCATCTAATTATTCTATTTTTTTGTAGAGACGGGGGTCTCTATTGCCCAAGCTAACACTATTAAATAACTACTTACTAGGTTTAAAGAATAAAAGATGAGGCTGAGCACAGTGGCTCACACCTGTAATTCTAGAACTCTGGGAGGCTCAGGTGGGTGGACTGCTTGAGTCCAAGAGTTAGAAACCAGCCTGAGCAAGAGCAAGACCCCATGTCTAAAAATAGCCGGCCTATAGTCCCAGCAACTGAGGAGACTGAAGCAAGAGGATCGCTTGAGCCCAAGAGTCTAAGGTTGCTGTGAGGCAGGGGTCCTCAAACTACGGCCTGCGGGCCACATGAGGCAGTGTGATTGTATTTGTTCCCATTTTGTTTTTTTACTTCAAAATGACATTATGTGCAGTATGCATAGGAATTTATTCATAGTTTTTTTTTAAACTATAGTCCGGCCCTCCAACAGTCTGAGGGACAGTGAACTGGCCCCCTGTTTAAAAAGTCTGAGGACCCCTGCCATGGCCATGATACTCTACTGAGGGGAACAAAATGAAACTCTGTTTCTCAAAAAAAAAAAGAATAAATCACCCTGAAAAGATCTACAGAGAATAGGGAACAGGACACTACAAAAAGGAAAATGATCCTGCAGATTAGAAAAGGAACCAAAATTAACTTCAACAATAACCAAAAACTAAAAATTCATTGGATGGCTTTACTTAGGCTCAACAGAAGGGAAAATTAATGGACTAGAAGATAACTCAGAATAAATTATCCAGAATAAAGCACAGTGATATAAAAAGATGAAAAATGTAGAGCAGATAAAGGAGAAAGCCTAAGATACATGCAATCAGACTCAAAAAGAGAAGAAAAGAAAACACAATAGCGGACAAATTTAAGGAGATAATAACTGAAACTTTTACAGAACTAACGCGATGCCAACCCAGACTCAAGGAGGCTAATAAAGTTCCAAACTAAATAAAAAAGAAATCTATATTCTGACACATCAAAATGAAACCACAGAACACCAGAGAGAAAATCCTAAATGACACCAGTAAGCTAGAATGAAGTAAAAACAGTAAAGTCTTTGTGTCTATGATTTTAAATAAAAAGAAAAATAAGCATGAGCATCATGATGATGACTCTGATTGCCTCAGTAAGTTACACAAACAAGATAATGCAACTGAAAGGGCTTTAAAGGAAACTGTAAAGATAACCTGGAGACTTAACTAAAAGGGTTTATCCACAATCTATTAATCAATGGTCTTTTAACCTCTCTGCTGTCCTCTCTTTACCTATAAAAGAAAGTTGGAGCTGATTATTTCCAAAGTTCATTCCAGTTCAAATATTACTGTATCATTATATCATTCAGAGGAAGGTGATTCAAATTATAATATTCTACAGTCTAAAAATAAAATGCTAGCTATCATCAGAAAGAACAATGGAACATAACAGAAATTATCTCCCAAAGTCTATAAAAAGCCATCCATATATGGAATTATGGAATATTAACACAGTGTTGAAATCACTGAACTTTCAGTGTGTGAACACACACACACACACACATACATATAAAAAAACAGAAAAACAACTAAAGCAGTGGTTCTCAACCCCTGCTGCATATCAGAACTACTGGGGCCAGGCACTATAACTCTAGCACTTTGGGAGGCCAAGATGGGTGGACTGCTTGAGCTCATTGCTTGAGTTCAAGACCAGCCTGAGCAAGAATGAGACTCCACCTCTACTAAAAAAAAAAAAAAAAAGAAAGAAAGAAAAACTGGGCGGCGCCTGTGGCTCAACGGGTAGGGCGCCGGCCCCATATGCCAAGGGTGGCGGGTTCAAACCCAGCCCCGGCCAACTGCAACAACAACAAAAAAAAAAAAATAGCCAGGTGTTGTGGCAGGCACCTGTAGTCCCAGCTACTTGGGAGGCTGAGTCAAGAGAATCACCTAAGCCCAAGGATTTGGAGGTTGCTGTGAGCTGTGTGACGCCACGGCACTCTACTGAGGGCGGTAAGGTGAGACTCTGTCTCTACAAAAAAAAAAAAAGAAAGAAAGAAAAACTAGCTGGGTGTCATGGTGGACACACGTAGTCCCAGCTACTAAGGAGGCTGAGGTAAGAAGATTGCTTGAGCCTAAGCGTTTGAGGTTGCTATGAGCTAAGATGACACCATGGGACTCTACCCAGAACCGGTCGCAGTAATTCAAGCCTATAATTCTAGCACTTTGGGAGGTTGAGGTAGGAGGATTGCTTGGGGCCAGGAATTCAAGACCAGTCTGAGCAAGAGCAAGACCTCTTCTCTAAGAAAAACAGAAAAATTAGATGGGTGTGATGGCATGAGCCTGTAATTCCACCTTTGGTAGGATGAGAGGCAGAAGGATCTCTTGAGCCCAGGAGTTTGGGCTATGATGATGCTCAAGCAACAAAGCGAGACCCTCTCAAAAAAATAAAAATAAAAAAAAAATAAAAAATAATGCCAAGGACCTTAATTCCCAAGGTTCTGATTTAAGTGATCTGCAGTAAAACCCAGGGAATGGTTTTTTTTTTTTTCTTGAGACAGAGTTGTGCTATGTCACCCTCAGTTGAGTGCCCAGGTGTCACAGCTCACGGCAACCTCAAACTCTTGGGCTTAAGCAATTCTCTTGCCTCAGCCTTCCAAGTAGCTAGGACTGCAGGCACCTGCCACAACACCTGGCTATTTTTTTGTTGTAGTTGTTATTATTGTTGTTTGGCAGGCCTGGGCCGGGTTCAAACCCCCCAGCCCCGGTGTAAGTGGCCAGCACCCTAGCCGCTGAGCTACAGGAGCCAAAACAAGGGAATGGGTATTTTTGAGTTAGCCCAGATTATACTAAGATTACAGCTAAGGTTGAGAAACACTGAACTAGACTGACAAATAATACGATATATTCTAAAAGAGTAAAATCTTTATTATCTTTCTAAAATATAATAAATCATTATGAATACACACCCACATAAGAGAAAAACTCAATTTAATTCAAGTTAGAGGGGGGAGGAAGAAGGGGAAGAAATGAATTGCTGTGCTCCCACCCGATGGGCACAATGTAAGGGTACATGGCACACCTCCAGGGTGCGGGACACAACTACAACAAGGACCTTACCTAACAAAGACAAATATTGTAACCCAATCGTTTGTACCCTTATGTTAATCTGAAATTTTAAAAAATATTACGAAATTATCAAGGATATGGAAAAAAACTAATCTGCTCACGAAATTATACCATACCATGATGAGGTTCTTCATCTGCTCAAATTTTAAAGGAAGTGGTTTAAAGGACCAAATAAAATCAAGAATTAGTTTTATAGAGTGGTTAATAAATGCATACAATTTGTTACCTAAGATGTAATGCAAACTTAAGATAAATACATTCAGAAAAATGTATATGAATTCCAAGATAAGATACCTAGTGGGTTATTAAAGAAAGCAAGTACCCTTGAAGTATAATAAGTGTGGCTGACAATCTTATGAAATCATTCTTAGAGCCCTGGTCAGACCCAGAATATGAAACTGCATGGTCCCAGGATGGCACTTACAAGCTCTAAGAGTTCCTGACTCAAAATTATGCTTTTCTGTGGGGATATGGAGATAAATGAGAGTAAAAATTTAACAACATACATTTACCACCGTTTTTTTTATTAAGCACTTACTTTGTGTGACTGCTAGGTACTTTAAAATGTCATTTAATTCTGACAAGATAATTTATTATCTTCGTCTTACAAATGAGAAGACTAAGGCTCTGAGTGGTCAGAATTATGGCAATTATGTATTTTAGGCATATAATACAATAGGCTCAAGCTCCTGGCCTCAAGTGATCCTCCTACTTTGGCCTCCCAAAGCGTTGGGATTACTTAAGGCATCAGCCACCATGCCTGGCCTAAAATACAACAGTTAATAAATTTTAAAACAAGGATTTTAAACCAAGTTCTTTGCCATGTTGTCTTTCACAGTAATTATAAATAATAGTAATAATAACAAAAAGGAAACTCATTGTTTCGTTAAAATGCTCAGTAAATCTTTTCAAACTTATGAAGCGGGTTAGTCAAAATATTTTAGAGTCATCTTCAACTCCCTTTTTCTCAAACCTCACATCCTATCCTATAGAACACCTTGCAAGTTCTACCTTCAAATATGTACTCAGAATCCATTATATTTTGAACATGGATTCAAAGTATGTATTCATGTACCTTACCAGTAGTGGACTGCCTTAGTTCATCTCCGACCTGGATTATTTAAAATAGCCTCCTAGGGCGGCGCCTGTGGCTCAATGGAGTAGGGCACTGGGCCCATAAGCCAGAGGTGGTGGGTTCAAACCCACCCCTGGCCAAAAACAAATAGCCTCCTAAACTAGCCTCTCTGCTGCTTCTACTCTTGTCCTCCCTCCAAGTCTATTCTGAATCCTTAGAAAGGGTTCCTTTTAAATATGGTACCATTCCTTTGCTGAAAACATTCCAGTGGCTGCCCATCTTGCTGAGGTAAAATCCAAAGTCCTCATGATGGACAAGACCAGTACTTTTCAGACATCATTTCTTCCATTCTCTTCCTCTACTGTAGCCACATTTGCCTCCTTGTTAGTCCTCAAACATTCCAACTATGCTCCCTTCCCCCAACTGGTCCCTCTGCCTAGAAAGCTTTCCTCACCTGAGATGTCACCTTTTCAGGTCTTAGCTCAAATGGCTCCTTATCAGTGAAAGCTTTCTCCTCCATCCCACCCTCTCAAGGACTCAATGCCCCCCCACCCCCGCCTTGAAGGATTACTCTATCAGGGCATTTATTACCCTCCAATACATTTTATGTATTTATTTATTACTGTCTGTCTGCCCCAACAAGTTAAACCTCATAAGGGCAGGGACTGTTTTCTTCATTGTTCTATGTCCAGTCTCTAGAACAAGACCTGGCGTGAGGTAGGTGCTTGAAAAATATTTGGGGAATGAAAACACAAATCATTAATGCCAAAAGCAAACAGCCTTCATACCATACGCCACATGGCAAACTTATCACCTTTTTCACAAAATGCTAGCACTTCCAGGAAATATCAGAGCCTCCATAAGCCACACACATCATCAAAATCTAAGGTAAATAATTTTCATTTTGTATGTACATGCTTGCTTTCTCGGTATTTGAAGTCAGTAACCTTCAAATATTGAGCCTTAGGTTCTCAGGACTTCATAAAGTTTTTTCTGCTGCTATTCTATTCTCCTTGGATCTTCTCTTCTATGCTATTCTAAGAAAATTAGCTCCCCCCCCCTCAAATGATAAACACTCAATTCTTCTACATGTTGTTTATGTTCTATATACTGACCAGACTGCAACTTTCCCCTAGCACAATGTCTCACATACAAAGATTTTCTCCATAATGATTAATATTCTGTCTCCAATTCCTTTCACAAGTATAAAGCTCAGTAATAATCTTCATCACTTCTTCTCCCTCCTCTCCCATGAATTACCTATGTTCACTTGGATGGAGATGGGAGTATTACCAAAAGTAAAAAGAAAATTTACTAACTAAGACAAGCCAGGGCAAATAAACAGCAAAGAAGTTTTGGTACAATGTGGCTGTTTTCTTATTCCCAAGATGTGAAGGAGGGAGGAAGTGATACAGGTGGCCAAGTAGATGACAGTCAGGATTGCCTTTCACAACTCTGCTCTAGCAACTTGAAAGAGCAGGACTGACAGGTTCCTGAAGGAACAAATTAGACTTGATCTTAAAGGTATTTTTGTTGACTTTGGTGTTAATGGCTTGAAAAGACATGTAAAAATTACAAAGAGGACACCACACCAACTGATCCATATTTTGGTCACAATTCATTCAACACTTTTACTTCATATTGTTTTTCTAAGAAAATTGCAATGGCCAAAAAAAAAGAGAGAGAAAAATTCAAATTTAATGGTGTTGATATAAAGAAATATTTAAAATAATTTTTTCAATTATGCTAACATGATCCTATATTATTATTAACCTTATCTCCCAAAAATACACAATAGTTGTTCTGTCCAGAAGATATGCATTTTTTAAGTTTCTCTGTGGAAGCTTCATTTAAGTTGAGCACGAACCAAAAAAATATTTAGAAAGTAGTGTCCTTAATATGAGCACCAACAGGAAACTTACCTAAATTTTAACATTTGCCATAAATAACCCAGGAAGGGGTGGGGAGCGGTATACATGTCAAAATTGAAGACTGACTAGTTACAGGTAAATTGAAAAGTTTAAACATGAGGAGAGGAAGAAAATAAGGAGTAGGATGGTTTGGAAGTTCTCAAACTTGCACAAGTTGAAAGGTAAGCATTGTTTTTGTTTTTGACCAAAATAGTGTGACTTATCTTACATTCCCTACATGGGAAAAGAAATTAAAATTTATGGAGCAAAAATCATTTCCCACAATAGTACATTAAAGTTAAACCTTCCTTTAACACTTTCTTGAAGCCTGAAATCCATAAAGTCATGTACAGAATGCACTATTAATAAAGATGAAAGTACAAGCATTCAAATTTGTTGGTTACTACATAGACAATCTACATAGATTCATTATGAGAAAACTTACAGATAGACTAGGTATTCAAGCAACACAACAGCGGGGATAAAAAAGATGCCAAAGAATATAAGCATGTAACTGCAGAAATGCAGACTTAGAAGGAATCACCAGAAACTATGGGTCACTCCTTCTCTTCATTCAACTGTTCATGTCATCTCTCAGAGGCCTCCCTGACCACCTCATCTAAAATAGCTGCCCCTATCACACTATTCCTGTATATTGGTTTATTTTATCCTCACAGCAGTTGCCACTAAAGGCCGTTATATTATGTAGGTGCGTCTTCTCGATCATTTGCTTCCAACTAAAACATATGCTCCATGAGGGCAGAAGCTTTGGTCAGGCCCAAAGGCACATAGCTGGCACTCAACATGTGCTGATTCAATATATGATGAAGCTGAAACACAGAGAGGTTAAAGGATATCATCAAGGTCACAGAGCTAGCAACAAGCACAGCCCTATCTACTATAACCCTGTTTGCTCATTCCACAGCCACTTCCACTACACCAAAGCAGCCTATTCCAGCACATGATTCTATTTAACAGACTTCTCTTCTTCTTTAAGTGCCAAAGAAAATACATGTTACCAAAAAAAGTGACACACTGGGTAGCATTTTAATTTCAAGTGTTTCACCAAGACTATACTCAAGTTTCCTAAGTATACAGGATTAGCCTGCAAAACAGAAAGGCACAACTATTCATAGTTCTTGAAGTTGCTCTTGAAATCGGTGTATGCCTTGGAACTTTTGTTCTTAAAAGTTGTTGTTCTTAACCACTGAAAATCTACTTACCCATTCAGAATAGCCTGTAAAGTATCAGCCTCACCTTCATTCTTTTAAGAGCCCACAGTATCTCCTCCCTAGATACACTTTATCTTGCAGAGTATGCAAGGGCAGTGTAACCAATGTTACAGTAACTTTGCTTCCTTTTAAAGTACAAGTTAATCTCCCAAAATATTAACATAAAATTAACCCTTGGGAATTTTAGATTCTGAGAGCAGGAACCATCTCTGAACCATCATCTGATTTTGATCATGTAAGTCCTCCATTCAAAATCCATGAGTTTGAAACACCTAAAGAAACGCGAGGGAAGAAGGTGGAGAAGAAACATTTACATACTTGAAAAGGGAGCTGATATTTTAATGTTTTTACCAAAGTCAGCTTTCTCGCCTAAAGTCAAGGCCTCACTGACACGACTTGTGTTTTCTTCTTTGCCCACCTTTCTTGCAGGGAGGAGAGCCAACTGCTCATACCTTTTGCAGAGAACGTCTCTAGACTCAAGATGAGACTAGCTACAGGAAAGAGGATGATTTGCTCAGCGTCTCTCAAAACTACTGTCAGCCCAATCAGTAAACCGAGAGGGAAGCCCTAAGATGTGGGATGGCAAGAGTTGAAATGAGAATGGGAATTAAAAGTGGAAGAAGCAGACGAAAAGGCGTGAGAAGAGTAAACAACGCATCAGGAGCGACAGAGTGAGAACAGGGGTCGAAGAAGTGGGGTCAGCGAAAAGCAAAGGTGAAAGGAGACAGGGGTTGAAGTTCTGGGTGGGATGGGCTGGAGCAAACGGGGAGGAGACCCCAAAGGGCTGGGGGAAGGGGAGAAGGGTCCGAGGTGGGGCGGGAGGGAGCGGACAGGCGGGATGGAGAGGGCCGGGCCGGGAGGGTCCTTACCTGCAGCTCCGCCCGCTCCACCTCCCACTGGGCTCTCTCCACCTCGAAGCGGGCCCACTCGTGCTGCAGGAAGTGCAGGATCCCCGGGAGGCTGTACTGGGCTCGGGCCGCCCCCGTCGCAGCCGCCCCGTCGCCGACCGCGGCGGCCTCTGCCAGAGGCCCGAGCGCCTTGGCACCGCCGGCGCCTGGGTGGTTGTTGCTGAAGAAGACGCCAGGACCCGCCTGCTCGTCCATGGCGGCTGCAGGAACCTGGGGAGCTGTCCCGGCGCCCAGCAGCGGAGGCAACGGCGGCGGCCAGCACTGCCTCCTCCTCCCTCCGCCGCTCCCCGCCCACACCCCAGTCAGCAGGGAGCAGCCGCCTGGGCGCGGGGGCCGGCCGTGCCCGTGACGGGCCGGGAAATGGGTCAACTGCGGCGCGCGGGCGGCGCGAGGCTTGCCGGGAGATGTAGTCGCGCGGCGGGACGCGGCGAGCGCGCCCGGGTGGCCTGTGGGGCTGCGCCTCTCAGCAGGCGTGGCGATGGGCCCGCCCCTAGCCCGCCCTAGCTCGGCGTGGCGGGGGCCCGACCGGCGGGGAGAGCGGGTTTCCTCCCCGCCCAGCCGGGCTCAGCTCCGGTCGCCTTCGCACGCGGAAGTTCACGGGCGGCGCTCCCTGTTGCACACACGCGGAAGTTATCACGTCAAAACTGCAGTCCGAGCTCTTCGGGCTTCCTGATCGTTCTGTTAAGAAACAGGGTTAAAGCCAGCTATCCGGTCCGGCTACACGATGTTGGGTTCCCCTGCGTGCAGCGCTCAGTCCTCTGACTTAGGAGTTTCTCGACCCAGACCCCTCCATTCTGCCAGTCTGCGTCTCGGTGTCGCTCCTGCTTTTCTTTCGCTCTCGAGGGGTTCAAACCTGTTAGCTGATCAGTCTCCACTTATAGGGAACTCAGATACCCTATTCTGCTTGACTGGACGCAGCAGCTTTCTCCTGCAGTTTCGAAATTCTGGTTTAAAACTCGTCTAAGAGGGGGAAAGGGCTCGGTTAAGTACAACGTAGAGGCATATGGCACACTTCTGGGTGAAGGACACACAACTACATGTTGGACTTTGGACTTTACCTTACAAACTCAAATAATGTAACTTAATTGTATGCACCCTCATGCTAACTCGGAAAAAAAAAAAAATCTCTCAGCCGAAAACTGCTTTTTCCGGAAAAGTTTCTTTTCCCTTTGTAGTAGTCCTGCAGGAAATCCTGTAACAAATGATATCTGTTATTTCAGTCTAGTTTTTCCTTTCTTAACCTTGCGTATTTTTACTAAAAAAAAAAAAAAAATCAAAAACAAAGAACTTTTTTTTTTTTTTTTTGAAACATAGTCTCAGTCACCCAGGCACAATCATGGCTCACTACAACCTCAAATTCCTGGGCTCAAGTGATCCCACCAAAGCCACCCCAGTAGCAGGGGCTACATACAGGCTTGAGCCACCAGCCATGCCTGGCTAATTTTTTTTTTCTGTTTTTTCCAGAGACAGGGTCTCACTATGTTGCCCAGGATGGCCTTGAACCTCTGGCGTCAATCAATGGTCCCACCTCCGCCTTCCAAAGTACTGGGATTGTAGACATGAGTCACCACACCAGTGTGGGTTCAATTTTGAACAAATATTTTGATTTTCAGTTCTATCCCATCCTGTGAATATAAAGATAAATAACACAGTCCCTGACATGGAAGAGACATTTGTGTATATATACATATACATATATACATGTGTGTATGTATATACATATATATACACAGTCTATGTATATAGACTATAGACTATATATATAGTCTCACAGAGCCTTAAAGCTAGACTACCTGAAAGAACAAGATCCCTTTCTGCTTCCTAGATCAGTTATTAGTGTTCAGGCACTTCTTTTTCATTTATCTTGTTCCCAGCTTCTTCCAAGGTTCACCTGCAAACTAGCAAAAGTATTAGCCTATGAAAGGTACCCGGAAGTCCTTTCTTAAGTGACTCTGTAAATGATTTCCTTCTCCAAAGTCCCTGATATTATGGTACCATAAATTCACACTATAACAATAGGAGAAAGAAGGCCCCTGAAAAAATGATTAATAAATGCAAATGAAATTAAGAAGTCACCCTAAGAAGTTATATGTTGTTCTTACATTTTGTAGAATGAACTATGGGCTGTTAGAGTTGATGTCCATGAAAAAATGTAAAGATACAGGCTGATGAGTGGTATGTGAAGAAAGGACATCCTGTCCCTGTCCTCTCCCCCTCCTCCCCTTCCCATGGCTACTTGTGGAAAGGACAGGAAACACATTGTATCTGTTCTGGTTGCAAATAAAGATGGCAAACTCTCTTCTCTCAATTATTTAATGTTTCTGTTTTATGATCATTCTTTATTGTCATAAAAGGTTGATTCAAGCCTGGCTAAATTCCCTATGTCATAAATTATTTGGTTGTAGAGTTCTTTGAGACACAACCGAGTCTTCTCATTTACAGCTCTTTGAGTCTTGTCCACATGAGGCCTTCGGTAACTGGCAGAGCCAAAACTAGCACCCAGAAGTCCTGACCGCTAGTTCAGTGATCTTTTCATTAACAGGTTGACACCTCTCTCACTTAATAGACCTACCAGGGTACCAAGGGGACAATAATGCAATAATGGCATATTTATTTCATCTGAGAGATTTAATTAATCTTGAAAGTTTGAATGTTAATAGGTATTTTTTTCTCTAAGAGATATGTCTAGCAATTATTTTCAATCAAATCATGACAAACTATAAAATAATAAGTTATAAACTTGAATATTACACATGTGCAAAAGCACTGTTTTCATTCACAATTCAACTTTATTCCTTACAATATCTTTTTTGTTTTTCAAAGACTTATTTACACTCAAAATAGTATTGATCATCTATAATGTCATGACATGTTCATACAATATGCCAAAATATTAAGAGTGGCTATAAGGGTGGCCCCAAATACGGAGAGTGGCGGCGGGTTTGAATTGCAACCAAAAAATAACCGGGCTTTGTGCAAGCGCCTGTAGTCCCAGCTACTTGGGAGGCTGAGGCAAGAGAATCACCTAAGCCCAGGAGTTGGAGGTTGCTGTGAGATGTGATGCCAGGTACTCTACCGAGGGCGATAAAAGTGAAACTCTGTCTCAAAAAAAAAAAAAAAGTGGCTATACATAGTAAGGTGGAATAATTAAAAAAAATCTACTTTTTCCAAAAATGTCCATATGCAGTAATATTTCTTTTGTGATTTAACAAAAACATTACTTTTGAAAAGACAACCTTCCCTTAGAGTTCTTTTGCCCTAAGTTGTGTTAAAAAAAAATAAGAACCATGATTTCCATAATTTTCTCCTGTAGAGAATCAGCTTCTAAAACCGTTAGTTTTGAGTAGTGAGCCTACTGGTGATTTCCCCCCCCCTTGTACTTGTCTCCTTTTTTAAAAAACTTTTTGTATTCAACATGAATTTTTTTAAGTAAAGATTTTATCAAAAATTACATACAGGGAGGCGCCTGTGGCTCAGTTGGTAAGGCGCCGGCCCCATATACCGAGGGTGGTGGGTTCAAACCCAGCCCCGGCCAAACTGCAACCAAAAAATAGCTGGGGTGTTGTGGCGGGCGCCTGTAGTCCCAGCTACTTGGGAGGCTGAGGCAAAAGAATCGCTTAAGCCCAGGAGTTGGAGGTTGCTGTGAGCTGTGTGAGGCCACGGCACTCTACCGAGGGCCATAAAGTGAGACTCTGTCTCTACAAAAAAAAAAAAAAATTACATACAAAAAAAGCTCACAAATGGTTAACACCTCAATGAACTTTCACCAGCTTAACATTTCATGTAACTACCACCTGGATCCTGAAACAGAACATTGTGGGCATCCCAGAAGTTGCTCTTCATGTGCATTCTGATTCACTATAGCAAAAGTGTTTTGAATTCGAAAAACAAATACATTCTGGGCCAGGTGCAGTGGCTCACACCTGTAATGCTACCCTACTAGGAGGCTGAGGTGGGTGGTACCGGTTCAAGAGCAGCCTGAGCAAGAGCCAGACCCAGTCCTAAAAATAGCTGGGTGTTGTGGCAGGTGCCTATAGTCCCAGCTACTCAAGAGGCTGAGGCAAGACAATCTCTTGAGCCCAAGAGTTTGAGGTTGCTGTGAGCTATGACAGTACAGCACTCTAGTGAGGGCAACAAAGTGAGACTCTGTCTAAAAAAAAAGTTCTGAAAAATTAATAACTAGAAAGGAATTGACATTTGTAATTAGTCAAACCTAAGATTTATTTGTCAGTACAATTTTCCAAATTTGGAAATCTTAGTCACATGGTTTAATTTTTTTCATTTTCAATTCCTTCATTTTTAATATGGGAATACTATTTACCTTATTACAATGAAGTTAAATGAGAAAAAGAAATGTGAAATACTTTAGCATAATGTCTAGTAAATGGTATATATTGAATGACATCTATTATTTTAATAGAGTTTACAAGATTAACTGAAATAATACATGTAAAAAACCAGCCCTTGATAAATAAGGGGCTCAATAATTGGTCTTTCTCCTTTCTCATGCCCTATTCAAAGCTTTAATTTAGTAGAGTTAAAATAATCTTAAAAATAAAAAATATTAATGCCCTTGCCTATTCATTTAGCCTCAGACCTCTAGGTATGGTTGACTTCCAGATTCTTTATAATTAATAAAGCCTAAATGGGTGACATAAAAATAGGGTCCCCTTACTTGGCACACAAGAGCAATTGTCCAAATATTGATTTACATATTAGAATTTTAATATTTTTTCTTTCTTTCTTTTTTTTTTTTGTAGAGACAGAATCTCACTGTACCACCCTCGGGTAGAGTGCCGTGGCGTCACACGGCTCACAGCAACCTCTAACTCTTGGGCTTATGCGATTCTCTTGCCTCAGCCTCCCAGGTAGCTGGGACTACAGGCGCCCGCCACAACGCCCGGCTATTTTTTTTTTGTTGCAGTTTGGCCGGGGCCGGGTTTGAACCCACCACCCTCGGCATATGGGGCCGGTGCCCTACTCACTGAGCCACAGGCGCTGCCATTTTTTTTTTTTTTTTTTTGCAGTTTTTGGCCGGGGCTGGGTTTGAACCCACCACTTCCGGCATGTGGGGCTGGCGCCCTACTCCTTTGAGCCACAGGCACCGCCCCTAGAATTTTAATTTTGTAGTGGTTGATATTATTTTTTTTTTTTGAGACAGTCTCACTCTGTCACCCTGGGTAGAATGCCGAGGCATCCTCGTAGCTCACAGTAACTCTTGGGCTCACGTGATCCTGCTGCCTCAGCCTCCTCAGTAGATGGGAATATAGGTGCCTGCCACAACACCTGGCTAGTGTTTCTAGTTTTAGTAGAGTCAAGGTCTCACTCTTGCTCATGCTGGTATTGAACTCATGAGCTCACACAATCCATCTGCCTCGACCTCCCCTGAGCAGAAGCAATCCACCTGCTGCAGCCTCCCAGAGTGCTAGGATTACAGGCATGAGCCACCACATCTTTGGAATATTAATGGTGGTCAATTTCAGATTCTATTTCTCTAAGTCTATGCAAAGGTAAACTGGTTTTCGAACAGATTCTTTTTTTGCCCCCATTAACTCTATCTTGCTTCTCTACTCCTTTTCTCTCCTAAAATTTCCCATGAATGAAAGTGCTATTCAACAGATTGTTGTTTTAATAAATAACATGTTCCCCTTTCTAAGCCAGAAACTGATTTTCAAACAATTAATGTAATCATCATAACATTAAACATGACCATATGTATAAGAAGAACATTTTTTATAACTTGGCTATTTCTGCCAGCTATGCAACTGAGAAGCACTCGTTTCTAGGGATAGCCACTTTCTCAGCAGAAGTTACCCGATCTTTGTTTAGGCTTGAATTGCTCAGTATAGCACCTCCTGCCTAAGCTCCCAGCTGGTATTCCTTAGACATAAATTAAGTTGGCCCTCAAAAAATTCAAAAGTGGTTTTTTACAAACATGACAAGGGAAAAATCTGGGCATTGTTCCAGAGAAATAAGAAAATGAATGAAATTAAAGAAGTGCAGTACATTTTTGTTTTAATTTTTGAAGACTCAGGCTTTTCTTAGATTTCTTAAAACAGGATTTAACCTATTTTACATGTACTACATCTCCCTCCTCTACTCTGCAGGCCCTCAATATGCTACTGTTGTTCAATACATGTTAATTATAGCACTCGCAGTTGTTCTCTGTAATGGAAAATTCTATCACTATCTATGCTATCTCCTTGCCCAGATTTCCCCTCAGCTGCAGGACATAAAGTAACAAGAATAGTAGTGGTTTGAATCAAGTCATATACACGTTCACATGAACTCATGCATCATAGTGACCAATAAGCTGATTGTATTCACGCTAGAGCAGCCAATGGATACAAATTCATTATAAGAGAAACAGATAACTTAAATAACATAATGTTTAGTATTATAGCAATAACCAAATTAATGTTGCAACATTTTTCTAAGAATGTACCTAGATTAAAACATGGAAGATGGATACAAATTAGCCAGAAGATAAGGACGGAATGGAGTTTTTTTAGCAAAATTCAGATACCCTGAGGAAGAAAAGTGCACGGTGCGTTTGATATGTTGAAAGGACTTGAATATGGCTGACAAAGAGCAAGGCAAAAGTAATGATTATTATTTTTATGCCAACACTTATTGAGCATTTGCTCAATAAAAACTATGCATTTCACATGCACTAATTCAATCCTTACAATGTTTCCATGAGGTTAGTACTGAGGTTATTTTCACTTGACAGATAAGGACACTATCATACCGCCATAGGCAGCAGCATGGAATATAATGAGCAGGTGAAGTAGATAGAGGCCAAATGATGCAGGACCTTGAAGGTCAAGTTAAGGAATTGGTCTTTATGATAAAACTATCTGCAGTTTTAGGCAGAGTATCAGATTTGCATTTATAAAAATCGTTTCACTTTCTGAGTGGAAAATATGGTACTTAGCAGACCTTTCTGAATTCTTTCCTAAGGATCAGGCACTATTTTAAGATGCTTTGCAAGCATTAATTCATTTAATCCAGAGCCACTTTATTTGAGATAGGTATTATTTTTATTCTCGTTTTACAGATAAAGAAACTGAGATGAAAAGCAGACACGTGACTTGCCCAAGGTTATGCAGGTTGTTAAGTGCAGAGCCAGATTCCAACCCAGGCAAATTGACCCTAGTAGCCACACTGTTAACCACTTTGTTACACTGCAATTGAACATGATGACTTGGACTAGGGTGGTAACAGTAATATAATAATAAAGACACACGGAAGGACTTGATAAGATGCTGAGGCCGGCCTGGTGGCTCACACCTATAATCCTAGCACTCTGGGAGGCCGAGGCAGGTGGTTAGCTTGAGTTTAGGAGTTCCAGACCACCCTGAGCAAGAGTCAGACCCTGTGTCTACTAAAAAAAATAAAGTAGGGCGGCGCCTGTGGCTCAGTCGGTAAGGTGCTGGCCCCGTATACCAAGGGTGGTGGGTTCAAACCCAGCCCCGGCCGAACTGCAACAAAAAATAGCCGGGCGTTGTGGTGGGCACCTGTAGTCCCAGCTACTCGGGAGGCTGAGGCAAGAGAATCGCTTAAGCCCAGGAGTTGGAGGTTGCTGTGAGCTGTGTGATGCCATGGCACTCTACTGAGGGCAATAAAGTGAGACTCTGTCTCTACAAAAAAAATAAATAAATAAAAATAAAGTAGAAAGTTAGTGAGCGTAGTGGCAGGCGTCTGTAGTCCTAACTACTTGGGAAGCTGAAGCAAGAGGATTGCTTGAACCCAAGAGTTTGAGGTGGCTGTGAGCTATGACTCCATAGTACTCTACCCAGGGCGACAGAATGAGACTCTGTCTTTAAAAAAAAAAAAAAAAAGATGTTGAGGAAATTTGGTGATTAAGTAGAGAGAGGAAGAAAGTGAAAAGTGTCAAGTATGATACCAAAATTTATGATTTAGAAAACAAGACGAGGTATATACTGGGAAATCATGAGCTGGGAAACAGGTTTTAGATAAGGAGGTGAAGAGTTCACTTTTAAAGTGAGTCTGAGTTGTCTATAAGACAACCAGTGGGTAGGTAGTTATATTTGTAAATCTAAAGAACAGAAAAGAGGCTAGCATTCAGAACAAGCCTAAGAAGGAATCCCTGCCTATCATTTTCTTTCTTTTTCTTTTTCTTGCAGTTTTTTTGGGCGGGGCTGGGTTTGAACCCACCACCTCCAGCATACGGGGCCGGCACTGTAGTCCTTTGAGCCACAGGCGCTGCCCCCATTTTCTATCATAGTATACTTCCTACAATTCCTTCCTACTGCTTATCACAGAATGTAAGCTTATGGTGGCAGATTCTTTGACTGTTCACTCTTGCAGTCCCAATGCTTGGAATATAGTATGTGCTTAACAAATAATAGACCAATGAATAAATATGACAGCATTTTTATGTCACAAAAATCTCGGACAAACAGGAATTCAAATTCTTGTTTTACATGTTCAGTGTCAAGGAGTGCACCATCATAAGGCAATCTTTTTTTTTTTGTTCTTTGAGACAGAGTCTCAAGCTGTTGTCCTGGGTAGAGTGCCGGGGTGTCACATCTCACAGCAACCTCAAACTCTTGAGCTTAAGCCAGCGGTTCTCAACCTGTGGGTCGTGATCCCTTTGTAACAATGAAAATACATCCTGCATATCAGATATTTACATTACGATTCATAAGCAGCAAAATTACAGTTATGAAGTAGCAAGGAAAATAATTTTATGGTTGGGGATCACCACAACATGCGGAACTGTATTAAAGGCTCCCAGCATTAGGAAGGTTGAGTCACTGGCTTAAGTGATTCTCTTGCCTCAGCCTCCCAACTAGCTGGGACTCCAGGTGCCACCACAATGCCAGCTACTTTTTATTGTTGTTGTAGTTGTCATTGTTATTTAGCAGGTCTGGGCCTTGTTCAAACCCACCAGCCCTCGTGTATGTGGCCCTCACCCTAACCACTGAGCTACGGGTGCTGCCAAGGTAATCTTTTTTTTTTTTTGCAGTTTTTGGCTGAGGCTGGGTTTGAACCTGCCACCTCCGACATAAGGGGCTGGCACCCTACTCCTTTGAGCCACAGGCGCTGCCCAAGGTAATCTTTTTTTTTTTTTTTTGTAGAGACAGAGTTTCACTTTATCACCCTCTGTAGAGTGCTGTGGCGTCACATAGTTCACAGCAACCTCCAACTCCTGGGCTTAGGTGATTCTCTTGCCTTAGCCTACCGAGCAGCTGGGACTACAGGCGCCTGCCACACTTGGCTATTTTTTGGTTGCAGTTTGGCTGGGGCTGGGTTTGAACCCACCACCCTCGGTATATGGGGCTGGGCCCTACCCCCTGAGCCACAGATGTCGCCTGGTAATCCTTCTTTTTTTTTTTTAATGGCTTACTTAGAAAACTCTTCTTTATGCCCAATTGCACTTGTTGGCCCATGTGGGGCTAGCTGGCCCTCCTAGCTGAAGATTAATGATCACATTACCCTTTTCAACCTTAGTTCCTTTAAATTGCCTGGCTTACTGCACACCTGTTTGCCATTGCCCTGGCCATGTTGCATCTGAAGCTGATCCTCTACCCACCCCCACAAACATAGATATTAGAGTCACAGCGTGTAGAGCAAGACTATCACTTTCCTTGCTTTAACAATGTATGTTCACTAAAACTGGTCCAAACTCCATTAAGCTTTCCTACTAGTTGACTTACAGTCAATGAACATGCCATTGAAAAATATTTAGGTCTACCAAAATTTTTCCAGAGATTTAAGAGCACTGCCAAGTATTTTCTTGTAATTTGGAAAATGACAGAGTTTCATTTTCACATCTATTTATTCCAAAAAGTATTTTTTTTTTTTTTTTTGAGACAAGAGTCTCACTCTGTTGCCCTAGGTAGTATGCCATGGCATCATAACTCATAGTAACTTCAAACTCTTGGGCTCAAGCCACCCTCATGTCTCAGCCTCCCACCTACCTGGGAGTATAGGAGCCTGCCACAATGCTCAGCTAGTTTTTCTATATTTAGTAGAGACAGGGTCTTGTTCTTGCTCATGCTGGTCTAGATCTCCTGAACTCAGGCGATTCACCCACCTCATCCCTCCAGCACCTTGTTCAGCCAAAAGTGACTTGCTTTTGATGATAGGTATAATCTCTGTTACACTGTCTGGTAAAACTCGGCGCCAGAAATTTGCTAGACACTGTGGCAAACATTCACTTTGTGGATTATCTATTTCATGTGGTAAAATTCCAACTGCATGAGAAACTGGCATAACTATAATTATGACTAATGCAATTCTGTAAGCCCTGCAGCACTTAGCTTGACGCCTTATACACAGTAGGCATTCAATAAATATTTGATGAGTAAAACTAACCACCATAGCCAGAAGATGAGGCTCTGTAACTACCAAACATAACTGAGGCCATATTTTTGCCCCCCACCCACAAAAAAAGCAGAACATTATATACCATATTTGAAAGATTTTAATGGACTTTTAAATGAGAATTCTAATATAGTTAACAACTAAAATATAGACAAGCATAATTTAGTAATTTAATATGAAAATTAAAAGACCTATCAGAAAGATAAGAACATTTTGGGAAATGCTTAGAAAATGATTTTATTCATACTATATACACCTCAAAACAGACACTTTCCATTATTTTGGTTACTTCAAAACTTAAAATCTGCTTGCTTTTCAATTGAATTTTTCATGACAGATGCTGGATTCTGACCTGTTTTTTTTCCCTGACATTATCAACAGGCTGCCTGACATGATACAGTTATGTGTTTAGCATTTAAATTTAAAAGACTATGGCTCAGTGTTTAAAAAATAAATTAATTAATAAAAGAGAAACATTTTTAGGGAAAAATGAAAACAAATTCATCACATGATAAAAAAAATCACTCCCTAAAAATCAGTAAGTGGTGTGAACATTATTTCACTTAAATTATTTGGAAGCACAACACCAATATACAAATAAAACAGGACTCATTCTGGAATGATACCATGGCTATCACTAATTACGAGCTAGTTGACAACATAAATAAAAATGAATGGAAGAAAAACTTAAAAAAAACTTGTTTTTAGCTTAATTGTTGGTGCAGAATGAATGGCAGGGGTTGGCTGCCTGGCAGCTGCTTTAGCTTTGCTAGCCTGGCTTGCTCGAACGGCAGTTTCTAGGCGTATTTTCAACTCAGGAGCAGCCCCCATGACTGTCTTGAAAGCATGTGGATATAAAGGTCCAATATGCATTAAATTCTGGAGGGCAAACTCATGAAGATCTCTGGAAGCTGCATTTGCTGAGGCAAAAGAATTTTCATCTAGCAGGTAAGAGATCAAAGTGGGAACGAGAAGAGCAAGTAACTGGACTCCTGTAAATAGCAAAGATAAAATATGAAGAATGATTATGAACCTAAAGGCTATAATAAACTTTAATTTAAATACTACACAATTACTACAAAAGGCTGAATTAGTAGAAAATATAAGTAAACATGTACACTCATAATATATACAAATATATTTATTCATAATATATACACCTCAAAACACACTTTCCATTATTTTGGTTACTTTAAAACTTAAAATCTGCTTGCTTTTCAATTGAATTTTTCATGACACATGCTGAATTCTGACCTATTTTTTCCCCTGACAATCTCAATAGACTGCCTGACAACTTAAGATTTTGTAATCAATAACCCAAAATTAATATTAAATACCTACTAAATGCCCAAGTTACGTTAGGGTTGGAAACTAAGCTTAAGATACATTAATATGTTTTATTTTAAAAATACTAGCTAATTTATAAAGAAAAAAATGTTTTACAATTGCCATCTAGCAGAATGTATTTTGAAAGGAAGATTATGAAATTTTTAAGGACATGCTAGAATGAGGAGATTGAAGTAGAGAACGGAAACCTGAATAGCATACATTTACCATAACTTAAGTAGAACTTGGTATTTCTTTCTTTTCTAAATAGAAATACAAAACAGCTATTGTCACATATAATTTTCCCCAAAAATCCATAGTGAGGGAAAATTCTTCAAAAATAACACAATTACATAACCCTTAGGTTTCAAAAACAAGAACCCATGTCTGGCTGATATAAATTCTAAGCCCTTAAAAAAATTTTATAGAGGCTAACTCTCCTTTTGGTAGTCTGTCTTTCCATAGTAACAAGTCCATCCCAGTACATAAATTTCATTAAAGACAATTATTTTCCTCAACAGTTAACCTTTATATGTAATAGTGTATGTATGCGTGTGTATAAAACCTCTCATCATCACATTGAAAATAATGCTTTTTACACCTTTGTTTATGTTAATTTATTAGAATGACAACTAAAGCCAAGGCAGTGAGAGAGTGGGAAGCGTCTGATACAGAACATGTGACGTAACACTGATATCACCACAGACAATCAGCGAAGCCTTTTAGGATCACATTGGACCTTACTTCCCATCCTCTTTCCCTGCTGTATTTTTTCTCCATGCCACCTATCAATTTCTGCCTCTCACTATTGTATCTATTCTAAAATATCTGTAGTTATACCCATTTTTATTACTATATAAAATTGTACATAGACAAATCTATATGATATCTCTTCATAAAACAAATATGTATGTTTGTCTATGTAGTGTGGGTGTTATTGTCAGTGTTTTCCTACCAGAATGTATGGGAACAGGTACCTTCGTGTGTTTATTTCATGCTATATCCTCAATTCCTAGACCACTACCATGTACACAATAGACACTCAATGACTATTTTTTGAATTAAAAAAAAAATCCACATGTACACACACTCTCCTATAGAAACTACCCAGAAGTTTTTAAATAATTTGATTTTTTAAATATTAAATTTTCAGGAAAAAGAAGGTAACAGGCAAATATTTTAAAAGTCCTAGGTAAATCCTCCAATCTACTTTAGCTGAATATATCTCATACACAATGATAATGGTATTACAGAATAATAACTAACTTTTATAGTAAAAATACAGAAGTATCAAATAAGCTTGAAGCAGAATAGGTTTCAATAGCAGGTTAAAAAATAAGATTTTTGTTTTTTTTTTTCCTTTTGAGACAGAGTCTCACTTTGTCACCCTGGATAGAGTGCAGAGGCATCAGAGCTCACAGCAACCTCACAAGGCTCACAGCAACCTCAAACTCTTGGGCTTAAGTAATCCTGGTCTCAAACTCCTGAGCTCATGTAATCCTCCCACCTTGGCCTCCCAGAGTACTAAGATCACAGATATGAGCCACTGCACCTAAAAAAATCATCTTTTTAAAGACAAATATATAGTGATGAAATCAAGACTTCAGCATTCAGGGAATGAAAAGAAGTATAGTATAAGTCTTTGCCTAAATAAATGTGTGTGGTAGTTCTTCACTAAATAAAAAATAATTTTAAAATATAAAATCTGGAATTATTTTAATAATGATGTTTGGTATTAATACTAATCTTGTTAATTTGTTATAGCTTTTTTTTTTTTTTTGGAATCAAGGTCTCACTCTGTCACTTGGTGCTAGACTGCTGCAGCATCATCATAGCTCACTGCAACCTTGAACAGCTGGGCTCAAGCAATCCTCCAGCCTCAGCCTCCCACGAAGCTGGGACTGTAGCCCACCACACTGGATAATTTTTCCATTCTTTTTTAGAGATGGAATCTCATTTTAGCTCAGGCTAGTCTCAAACTCCTGACCTCAAGCAATCCTACTGCCTCGGCCTCCAAAAGTGCTAGGATTATAGGCATAAGCCATGATGCCCAGCCTATCATAAAGCTTTTATACTTCTATTATGGAGATTAAACTATGTTATTTTAAAAAACCTATTAAATATCCACATTTCTCTTAGTTCTTAAAGGACATATAAGTACATTATCAGTAATTCAATTTAACTTCCTGCTCATAAAAAATAAATATAAATCAATTCAAAACAATATGTTGGCCACGCATGGTTGGCTCACACTTGTCATCCTAGCATTTCAGGAGGCCAAGGCAGGAGGATCACTTAAGGTCAGGAGTTTAAGACCAACCTGAATAAGAGCAAGACCCTGTCTCTACTAAAAACAGAAAATGCAGCCAGGCATAGAGGTATGCCTTTAGTCCCAGCTATTAAGGAGGTTGAGGGAGGAGGATCATTTGAATCTCAGAGTTTGAGATTACAGTGACCTGTGATGATACTATGGCATTCTAGCCGGGGTTAAAGAGTGAGAACTTCTCTCAAAAAACAAAATAGACAAAAACAAAAACAAAGGACTGGGCATGGTAGCTCACAGTTATAATCCTAGCACTCTGAGAGGCCAAGGAAGGTGGACTGCCTGAAGCTCAGGAGTTCACGATCGGCCTGGGCAAAAGTGAGACGCTATCTCTAAAAACAGCTAGGCGTTGTGGCAGGCACCTGTAGTCCTAGCTACTAGGGAGGCTGAGGTGAGAGGATCACTTGAGCCTGAGAGTTTTTAGGTTACTGGGAGCTATGACTCCACAGTACTCTACCAAGGGTGATGATGGAGTGAGACTCTGTCTCAAGAAAAAACAAAACAATAAATAAATAAATAAAAATAAAACCATTATGTTAGTAACATGAGCAAATACATTATGCTTTTAGATAGTAACTGCTCCTTAGTTAACACTGTTACAAAGGTCTGTGTGTAATATCAATAAGATTTAAATACAATACAGATCTTCATTTTAGACTAACAGCTTTTTTTTTTTTTTTTTTGAGACAGAGTCTCACTATGTCGCCATCGGTAGAGTGCCGTGGCATCATAGCTCACAGCAATCTAGAACTCTTGGGTTTAAGCTATTCTTGTTTCAGCCTCCCTAGTAGCTGGGACCACAGGCTCCCACTACAACACCTGACTATTTTTTTTGTTGCAGTTGTCCTGTTGCTTTAGCTAGCCTGGCCAGGTTCGAACCTACCAGCCTGTATGTGGCTAGCGCTATAACCACTGTGCTATGGGTACCAAGCCTAGACTAATAGCTTTTTATATGAACATACTTACTGTTTTGTTCTTCACCAAGAGCAACCAATGTTTCAAGAACTTTGATTCCTTCTTGAACAGCTAAAAGTTCTGTGTTACTGGCTGGTCTGTTTCTTTCAACTGCTTTTAGCTTTTCAACCACTATTGGAGCTAATGAATGGATATAAGGAGTAGAAAGGGCACGATTGGAATGCTGGAACACTGACAGGAGAAGCTGGTAACATTTGGCTTGAACCTAGATAAGAAGATCACTTTATCAATAAACATGCATGATAGTTCTTATTTGCTTTATAATCACACTGCATTTTATTTATTTATTTATTTTTGAGGCAGAGTCTCATTATGTTGCCCTTGGTAGAGTGCTGCGCATCACAGCTCACAGCAACCTCAAACTCTTGGGTCGCCCTCAGTAGAGTGCCGTGCTATCACTGCTCACAGCAACCTCAAACTCCTGGGCTTAAGCTGTTCTCTTGCCTCAGCCTCCTAAGTAGCTGAGAGTATAGGTGCCTGCCACAATGTCCAGCTATATTTTGGCTGTAGTTGTCATTGTTGTTTAGCAGGCCTGGGCCAGGTTCTGTGGCTGGTGCCCTAACCACTAAGCTATGGGTGCCAGGCCATTAAGCTGCATCTTAGTTATATACTGAAAAGCAGTGATACGCAGGATGAAAATGGAAATGAAATTTCTACTCAGAGAAATGGAGTAGAATAATGGAATTTTCAATAAGCTAACTAAATAAAACTGAAATAAAAGGCGCCTGTGGGTCAGTGAGTAGGGTGTCAGCCCCATATACCGAGGGTGGCGGGTTCAAACCCAGCCCTGGTCAAACTGCAACAAAAAATAGCCAGGCGTTCTTGGCAGGCACCTGTGGTCCCAGCTACTCGGGAGGCTGAGGCAAGAGAATCGCCTAAGCCCAGGAGTTGGAGTTTGCTATGAGCTGTGTGATACCACGGCATTCTACCGAAGGTGACGAAGTGAGACTCTGTCTCTTAAAAAAAAAACCAAAAAACAAAAAAAATTCCTTATAATTACTAAATCACCAAGCATATGTAATTTTTAGTATGTCTAGAGTGCGAAAAGCTAGAAAACAGTAATTCCAATTTCTGTCTTTAATTCTTCCTTTAATGTACACTTGTTCTCCCCATTTTACTCTAATGTATTTCGAAAGGAAGCCTAATATTTGAATGATCTGAAATAAAGCTATAAAAATACATTTCCTAGATACCTAAAACCCATCTGATTTTCTGTCAGGCCTAGAATGTAAGGTGTCACATACTCTGCTTTAGATTAGACAGCTTCATATTAATAATTCAAAAAAAAAGGAAGGAAGGGAGAGACGCAAGCCCCATCAACATATGGGACAAAGAGTGGAGTAAAGCTATTTCGGTGCTTTGGTAGAACACAGGTGGCCAAACCTCAGTGGGCATCAAAAATACTTGGGGAACGTGGGACTGCAAACTAATACAGCCTCTTTGGAAAGAAGTATGGAGAATCCTCAAAGAACCAAGTTAGACTTCCCATTTGACTCCATAATCCCACTACTAGGCATCTTCCCAGAAGAAAAAAAAAAACATTTTATGATAAGGACACTTGCACTAGACTGTTTATCGCAGCTCAAATGACAATCATCAAAATGTGGAAACAGCCTAAATGCCCACAAGCTGTGGTATATGTACACCATGGAATATTATTCAGGCATAAAAAGATAGAGACTTCACATCTTTTGTATTAACCTGGATGGAGTTGGAACACATTCTTCTTAGTAAAGTATCACAGGAATGGAGAAGCAAGAATCCAATGTACTCAATTCTAATTTGAAGCCAGTAGATGAGCTAATACATGCCCATAAGAGGAAAAACTCCAATCAATTCAAGGCGAGGGGTAGGGGAATGAGGGAGCAGGAAGAGGGGAGGAGGACAGGCGTGCTCCCACTTAATGGGCACAATGTTAGGGTGTATGGCACACCTCTTAGGGGCAGGACACAATAGAAGGCCTTTACCTAACAAATGTAAACACTGTAACCTAATTTTTTGTACCCTCAATTAACCTGAAACAATTAAAAAAAAAAAAAAAAAAACTTGGGGAACATTTTAAATCTACAGATTCCTGAGCCACAAATTTGGAGACTGTGTGTGATTCAGGAAGATAGTGGTAGAGTCCAAGAATGCTTCTAGACTGATTTTTTTCCTGATGTTCAGCAGGTTTCAGAAACATTAGACTTTGACATCATCAAATAAAACTTATTTTCCAGGGCGGCGCGTGTGGCTCAGTGGGTAGGGCGCCGGCCCCATATGCTGAGGGTGGTGGGTTCAAACTCTGCCTTGGCCAAACTGCAACAAAAAATAGCCGGGCATTCTGGTGGGTGCCGGTGGTCCCAGCTACTTGGGAGGCTGAGGCAAGAGAATTGCCTACGCCCAGGAATTGGAGGTTGCTGTAAGCTGTGTGATGCCATGACACTCTACCGAGGGCCATAAAGTAAGACTCTGTCTCTACAAAAAAAAAAAAAAAAAATTAGTTTCCAGACAAACTTAGAGTTTATAATAGGTTCATTAAAACATGTAATCATGTAAACTTATCTTTAATGTCCTTGCTGTTATTTAAATAAACATTGGAAAACATAATCATGAACTTCTGTAAAGTCTCTACCAATATGTCTTAGGGTTGATCAAATATTTCAGACACTGGAGAATTACTGCATATGTGAATAAACATACATAAGTCTCTCTCCTTGTGCTTAAACCCAGTAATCTTTTCCAATTTGAAACTTACTTGGTAAAGTAGAATGTTTATCTCTACATTTATAATTGTTTTAAGTGTAACTTACCCATGGGTCACATGAATTTAATGCATTTTTAAATCTGTTCATGCAGCCGTTCTGTAATGACTGGACTCCTATTATTTCACTACTGGCAGACCACAGGAAGAGTGCAATTGCTGTTAACATGCTTACTTCATCAGGTGTAGGCACAGAGTCTTCTGAAAATTAAAAATAAAAGTAATGGGTGTTTTCTAAAATGTTTTGGAATCTCAATCTTAAACAACTCTCTCTCTGTCCTCTGTATTTATAGCAGTGCCAGCTCACAGCAACCTCAAACTCCTGGGTTCAAGTGATTCTCCTGCCTCAGCCTCCGGAATAGCTGGGACTATAGGCACTCACCACAATACCCAGCTAATTTTTCTATTTTTAGTAGAGATGGGCTCTTGATCTTATTCAGTCTGGTCTTGAACACACAAACTCAAGCAATCTTTCCTCCTTGGCCTCCCACAGTACTAGGATTACAGACATGAGCCACCATGATTAAATATATAAAGTTAAATGATTATAAGATATTCTGCTTACCTGAAAAACCCAGAGTAGACTTTTCTTAGTAATATTACTTTTCAACTTAGTAAATACGAAAACCTATAAATTCCACATGACCATAAAAAAAAAACTGCATCATTTCCTAAAAATGCCATTGTTACAATTTTAAGGAATTCTAGCTATTACAAGCATTTATTCAGGAATATATTCAATTTTAACCTAACAGAAATAAAATATGCAGTTAGAAATATGAACATCTATTCTAAAGAAGAACATACAAAATTCGAGATCCAAACTATATTGTAATTACCATTTCTTCAACAACTGAATTTATCAACACTTTCTGTGTGAATTTGGGCTAACTTGGCAATTATAAATATCCAATGATAACCTGTATTTTTTTAGGATTGAGAACATACAGATTTGATATTCTAACATTATCTCATAATGAGGGTATCAGCTTTCATAAAATACTTGTGGAATGGGGCTGAGAACAATAGTTTATATAAAGTCCTTTAACATAAAGGAAAAAAGGCTAAGAAAAAAAGAGATTTAAAATTAGAAGAATTTAACCAAGTTATAAAAATCTGAGTCACAAATATTAAAAACTTGAGAACTCCACAGTAGGAATGTTACTCTACATGGAATAAGAACTATCTCTTATTCAGAGTTTGTGATATTATAAGCAATTTTTTTGTCAGAAAATTATTTTATTTTTAAGTTGTGATTTTAAGAAGACTAGACATCTAGGCTGGTCATGGTAGCTCACATCTATAATCCCAGGACTTGAGGAGGCCAAGATTCAAGACAAACCTGGACAACATGGTGAGACCTAATCTCTATCCCCACCCCAAAGCCTCTTTAGAGAAAGGACTGATTCTAGAACAGAAACAGGTAAAATATGAGATTAGTCTGCTACATCTCGGTGCCAGAAAGTGAGGAAGTGCTCAAGAAATAATGAGGACATGTGCAAATAGTGAAATAGTAGTAGACACACTGGATTAAGAAAAGAACCACGAATCTGTACTGATAGTAATGAATAAATATACAATGAAAGGCAAACAGAAAGTGCTTCCTTTCAGTAGAATGCCAGCTAATAATGTAAAAGAAATGTGGATTAGAAAATTATCATTTTGAAACCATAAATGGTTCAGATACAATAGATGCTAAAACCATGATGTGAAAGTTTGATGGGGAAGAGACAACTGACATAGTCTTACAGCATCTCCCCACGGATTACTTATTAACTATAAATCAGAAAAACAGCAATTTTATAGAGGAGAAATATGGCAGGTATCATCTTAATAAAGTTACTAAGGCAAAGATTCCCAATAATTGGACAAGTAAATATTATATGACTCCTTACGTGATATGCTGAGAAAGACACACTACTTACGGTATTCCTCCCAAAAATGCAGAAATGGAATCTGATCAGTTTTACTGAGGAAAAAAAATCAGCCAATTCTAAATGGAGAAACATTCTACATAATACATAGCCGTGCTCTTCAAAAACATTAATGTCGTGAAAGATAAAAGCTGATCAACTGCCCCAGATTAAAGGGGACTAAAGCACTACGATGACTAAATAAAAACAAACAAGCTGTATGAAAGTCATTATTAGGACGACTGGTAAAATTTGCATATAAACAATCATGGCATTGTATCAATGTTAACTTGCCTAAATTTGATAATTCTTCCGTGGTTATGTAAGGGAATATCCTTGTCATGAAATATTTAGGAGTAAAGAGTCATGATGACTTCAACCTATCCTCAAATTGTTCAACAAAATTAATAAGATGATAATGATTATAGAGAGAGTAAAAACCCCTATGTGGCAAAATGTTAACAACTAGCAAATGTAGGAGAGGATATGATGGAACTTACTATGCTATTTTCACAACTTTTTAAAAAAAAACTGTCTCACTCTGTTGCCCAGGCTGGAGTGTAGTGATGTGATCACAGCTCACTGCAACCTCAAATCCCGGGGCTCAAATGATCCTCCTGCCTCAGCCTCCCAAGTAACTGGGACTAGTGGCACATGCCACCACACCCAGCTAATTTTTCTATTTTTTCTAGAGATAGGGTCTTACTATGTTGTTCAGAGTAGTCCTTTGCCTGGGCAACAAAGACAAACCTGGACAACATAGTGGATGTAGTTGAAGTACAAGGATGACAGGCATGACCCACCCAGTCTTTTGAAACTTTCTTTAGTTTGAAATTTATTTCAAAATCAAAAGTTCTAAAAATGAAAAGAAATGATGTAGCAATCTTTTTTTTTTTTGTAGAGACAGAGTCTCACTGTACCGCCCTCGGTAGAGTGCTGTGGCGTCACATGGCTCACAGCAACCTCTAACTCTTGGGCTTACGCGATTCTCTTGCCTCAGCCTCCCGAGCAGCTGGGACTACAGGCGCCCGCCACAATGCCCAGCTATTTTTTTTTGTTGTTGTTGTTGTTGCAGTTTGGCCGGGGCTGGGCTTGAACCCGCCACCCTCGGCATATGGGGCCGGCGCCCTACTCACTGAGCCACAGGCGCCGCCCTGATGTAGCAATCTTAACAGTGGCTTATTACATCCAAAGTAATTAATGTGTGTATATGGATTCACATATATATATATATATACACATATTTTTAAAGTGAAGATTTCTTCTTTATAAAAGGAAATAGGATTTCCACATGGAAATTCTGTGTTATAAAACTTTTCTTGTTGGGCCAGGCATGGTGGCTTATGCCTGTAATGCTAGCCTTCTGGGAGGCCAAGGCAGGTGGATTGCCTGAGCTCACAGGTTTGAGACCAGCCTGAGCAAGTGCAAGACACCCCCACCCCAACCCCATCTCTAAAAAAAAACTGCCAGGCGCTGTGGCAGGCGCATATAGGGGAGGCTGAGACAAGAGAATTGCTTGAGCCCAAGAGTTTGAGGTTGCTGGGAGCTATGACGCCTTGGCACTCTACCAAGGATGACAAAGTGAGACTGTCCCAAAAAAAAAATTTTTTTTTTCTTGTTAAGCAGGGGATCTACTTGCTTTATTATACGAATACTGTATGAATATACCTGTGGCCTTGATCCTTACTTTATAACTTACTTTATAGACTATGTCTCCTGGGAATTCAGCTTTTAACAGAATATCTTGGGTAAGTTAATTCTATTATCAGACCTTCAAATTTCACCTCATATGAATAAACAGCTTGATAAATTATCAAAACTTTCCCTTACATGTAAAGGACAATTTAAAAAATATTGACTCTGGATCCTCCCCAACAAAAATTAAAGCAGTATTTATATTTTTAAATAAATTCTTAACTATTTCTTCATCTGATTATTCCTATCTATATGCACACATACACACATATATAAATATAGCATTTAATATTTCATCAGTTTGTTAAAATCTACCTTAAGAAGCAAAATATGAACTCTTGATAAAGCTAACATAGTTTTAGTAACATTAATGAAATTACAGTTGTCAGGGTATTTTCTCCCAATGAACAGATGAGTTGTATAAATTTTTCCCTTATAGGCGCCTGTAGCACAGTGGTTATGGTGCCAGCCACATGTACTGAAGGTGGCAGGTTAGAACCCAGCCCTGGTCAGCTGAACAACGACAAATGCAACAAAAAATAGCCGGGCGTTGTGGCGGGCACCTGTAGTCCCAGCTACTTGGGAGGCTGAGGCAAGAAAATCGCCTAAGCCCAAGAGCTGGAGGTTGCTGTGAGCTGTGACGTCATAGCACTCTACTGAGGGCAACAAAGTGAGACTGTTTCTTTAAAAAAAAAAAAAAGAAGTAAAGTATATGAGACAGAAAATAAAACTTGTAACTCTACGACCTGTAATAATTTAGGTTTAATTTCTAGGTTTTGGTTTAAGTTCTTCTGATTTGGGTTAGTCTTTGTATAGTTGCTTATAAACATATTTAATAGATATAATGGATATATAATCCTAATGAATATACTATCATGTATTTTATAATTTTTCCCACTGCTGGACAGTTATAGTTTTCTCACATTTTCATTATCGTAAGACAGACGTAATAGGTGATAAATAACCTTGACCATATTTTTCGATCAGTAAGGCCAAAGAATATGTAATCAAAGGCTCTTTGTACATCCTACAGAATTAATTCCCTAAAAGTTTAAACCATTTTAAAATATCTTTAGTAAAGCATTAAAATGTTTTTCTCCTTAGTAGGTCTGAAAGTCTGAAGAGAGGGAGAGAGAGGGAGAAGAAAGGAAGGAATTTAGGATGACACAGGCCGATCAGAACGAGCTGTCCCTAAATGAATAAAAGAGTATGAAACAAAACTGAATGTGGGGGCGGCGCCTGTGGCTCAACGGGTAGGGCGCCGGTCCTATATGCCGGAGGTGGTGGGTTCAAGCCCAGCCCCGGCCAAAAAAAAAAAAAAAAAAAAAAAAAAAAAAACTGAATGTGGAAAAGTAAAATAAAGGCTGAATGTGTCCAGCTAATGCAATTAAAAAAAAAAAAATGTTTTTCTCCTGAAAAAAAAAAAAAAATGTTGTTCTCCTGGTACCAATTCCAGCTGTGCATAGTTACTTAAAAAATCATTTTTGCAAGTAAAACTTTATATTGTTCTGTTTATGTTTACATTTCTTTACTTACTAATATGGCTCATTTTTTATATGCTTGGTGGCGATTTTTATTTCCTTTTTTTAGTAACATGTATTTTTTCTTTCTTCTTTCATCCAGTGGAAGTTAAGGGAATTTCTTCTAGGACCTCTTTGTACAGTAATGGCAGCAACATGACAAATATTTTTGTCAGCTGTCTTTTTTTTCGGCTATCATTTAATGTAAGATGTTTGGACGGGGTAGAAGTTCATTTCAGCTTTTTTTTTCAGCTATCATTTAATGTAAGATGTTTGGGCGGGTAGAAGTTAATTTCTGCATAGACCAATACATTGATATTTTTCTGAGATATTGTTCACAGACTTATTTTTGCCATCTGACATAAAAGATTCGCCTATATTTTGTTTGCCAAATTTTTAAATTTTACATTATCATTTAAATTTATCTGGTACATTTTGTGATTCATGATACAAAGGGAGGACTTAACTGCAATTTATTTCTCAAACAGCTAACTGACACAAACCATTTGAAGGATAATGACTGCGCCTTAATCATGTGTTACATTCTCATGTAGATTTAATAAATGGCTGTTTCAAAGCAATCTGTTCTGCTTTGTTCCATTGTCCCATCCACTGATTCTCTGGCCCAGTCTATAGTTTTAGAAATTGTGGTCGTTTTTTAACAGGCAAAATGACAAATCTTTCTTTACTATTCTTTGTTTTCAGTTTTTTGGTTTTATTTATTTTATTTATTTTTTTTTTTTGCAGTTTAGGCCAGGGCTGAGTTTGAACCCGCCACCTCTGGCATATGGGGCCAGCCCTCTACTCCTTTGAGCCACAGGTACTGCCCTGTTTTATTCTTTTTTTTAATTGAGACAAGGTCTGACTATGTTGCCCTCGTTAGAGTGCCCTAGCGTCACAGCTCACAGCCACCTCAAACTCTTGGGCTTAGGTGATTCTCTTGCCTCAGTTGTCATTGTTGGTCAGCTAGCCTGGGCTGGTTTCATACCCCACCAGCCTTGGTGTATGTGGCTGGGGCCATAAGCACTGTGCTACGGGTGCCAAGCCTGTTTTCAGTTCTTTTACATATTTTTTACAATAGAAATAAAACTTGAAATAAAAAGTCAAACAGAAGAGAGAAAAACGTCGGTATTTCCCCCTAAACACAAACATAGAAAATGCTTATACTTAGTAGGAAAATGAAATATGCAAATTAAGACACTAAGATGGTACATTTTACCTATCATATAGTAAAATTTAAAAATCTGCCAATATTGGTGAGTATATGGGGAAACAGATTATCATATACTGCTGTGGGCACAGTGAATTCATATAACTATGGTGGAAACAATTTTGCAATGTCTGATAAAATTAAAATTAGAAAAAGCAAAAACATCCTTGACAGGATGTTTTTGTAACTGATAAATAATTGATAAGTACATGTGACAGAAAACCATACAGGAGTTAAAAAAATGAGAATTTTATATATTCACATTAATAGATCTAAAAATAATTTACTGTTGAGTAAGAGAATAAAGGTTGACTGAGATATTACTTATATAAATTTTAAAATACAAAGACTTTATGTTGCTCATAATTATCTCACTGTATATGAATACACAAATTAACAGCTAGTTATTAACATAACTAACATATGTTAATATAGAAAATATACGTATTGGGCGGCGCCTGTGGCTCAGTCAGTAAGGTGCCGGCCCCATACACCGAGGGTGGTGGGTTCAAACCCGGCCCCGGCCAAACTGCAACCAAAAAATAGCCCGGCGTTGTGGCGGGCGCCTGTAGTCCCAGCTACTCGGGAGGCTGAGGCAAGAGAATCGCTTAAGCCCAGGAGTTGGAGGTTGCTGTGAGCTGTGTGAGGCCATGGCACTCTACCGAGGGCTATAAAGTGAGACTCTGTCTCTACAAAAAAAAAAAAAAAAAAAAAGAGAAAATATACGTATTTATACAGATATTTTGAGATTAAAATACATTAATATCAACATTGTGATTCCATTTGGAAATATGTTGGGGTAGTGAGAGATGCTTCAATTTTCTTTCTTACTTTATTACTTTAATTGTAAAAAGCAACTTGAAGCAAACATAAATAGGTTCACATATGTCAATTCTGGCCAGAAATTCTTTTTTTTTTTAAACCTCCCAACAAGTATGTAAGTACTAAGACAAGGACATTTAGAGTCAACAACTCAGAAAGCAGTATTACATTTCACACCTGAAAGATGTTACTAAAACACTCCTCTGAGTTGATTCAGTATTATGCACCAGTTTCTGACAAGTTTATTCACCTAATTACAGAGTAAACATATCTCCTAATAAACTTTTTTTTTGAGGCAAATTCTCACTTTGCTGGCCTCTGTATAGTGCCGTGGCATCACAGCTCACAGCAACTTCAAACTCCTGGGCTTAAGGAATTCTCTTGCCTCAGTCTCCCAGGTAGTTGAGACTACAGGTGTCCGCCACAATGCCCAGCTTTTTTGTTGTACTTGTCATTGTTGTTTGGCAGGCCCAGCCGGGTTCGAACCCATCAGCCCCGGTGTTATGTGGCCAGCACCCTAGCTGCTGAGTCACAGGCGCTGCCCCAGATTAAACATTTTTAAACTCTGATAGCTTACCTGGTTGAGAATATTCCAGGATACATGCAAGAGTGCTGCGAATTAGAGCTGTCCACTGTTTTTGAGTTTCCTCGGTTTTGGCCATTGAAAGTGTCACAATACTTTTAATCCCTTGAAGAGCTGCACTGACTGGTGGAGGAACCTGATTATCTGCAGACTTGATTGCTGTGTCTTTCAATATTCTTGCAATTAAGAAAAGAATTGTGGGCAGAATTGTCATACATCCTGAAATAAAAATAAATAAGATTGCCTCATAATTATTTCAGTCCCCATACTATAGTTGTTTCCACTGCTTATATTTTTTGTAGTTGATTGTGGTTTAATATTGTTCCTTTGCCTTGTTTTTATACAAAATTCCCTGCATTACGATTACTATAACTCAATGTTTAAGAAAGTGCCAGGTTATTTCCAACAAACCAGAATTGGTATTGGCTCAGCGCCTGTAGCTCAGTGAGTAGGGTGCCAGCCACATACACCGAAGATGGTGGGTTTAAGCATGGTCTGGGCCTGCTAAACAACAATAACTGCAACCAAAAAAAAAAAAAAAAAAATAGCCAGGCATTGTGGCGGGAACTTATAGTCCCAGCTACTCAGGAGGCTGAGACAAGAGAATCGCTTAAGCCCAAGAGTTTGAGTTTGCTGTGAGCTGTGATATCACAACTCTCTACCCAGGGTGACATAGTGAGACTCTGTCTTAATATAAAAAAAAAAAAGAATTGATATTTTCTTTTCTTCCCAGCTAGCCTTAATTTTATTACTTCCAATATTTTATCTGTTTAATATTTCACACCCTTCATAATGAAAATGAGAAAAGAGGATAGAAAACAGGAGAACTCTACCATGCACTTTAAGAAGTATCTAAGTAACTCCATGTATCTTACAGCAATTCTAAGACATGTATGTGATCAACCCTCACTACATGAAGGTCAACCTATTCAAGCCAAAAAAATAAAAAACTAAGGGAGAAGGAAAGAAGAAATGAAAAGAACTCTCGAAATTTGAAAGAACTCAAAGTTAAACGTACCAGTCGAGAAAAGAGTCCTTTCCCCACTCTCACATGCAGCCATTGTAGCCTCTGCCTGCAAGGGTCCCATTATTTAGAATTCACTATTCCATTATGTAGGGTAATTCTAAGATCTAGAAAGGTCTTCCTTGTGTTGATATGAAATTTTCCAATATATTTACTGTTATTATTTTTACTTTCCAGACAAAACAGAGGGAAAGTCTACTTTGACATACAGTAGTTCTTCACTATCTACAGAATTTTTTAGCCATAATTTCTTGAGTTGCTCCACAGAGTTGGCTGTCACTCTTCTCTGACATTCTTTGTTTCTTCAATGTTACTCAAGAGTGGCAACCCAGATCAGAAAATAGAGTTTAGTAATTCCACCTTGTGTCTATCAGCTGACATTCAATGTCTCTCTCCAATACACAGTTTGCTTGAAACTTATCTGAAAAGAACAACTTTGGTTTGTGATTTTTTGAATTTTTAATCTTTATAAGTTCCTACAGATAAATAAAGCTTTAAAAAAAGACCAATTTCTCATTTCATACTTGAGATTTAAGAGGAGAAGAAGTTGTAACAGTGCTTAAACTAAAAGTTTTTCTACTAAAATAGAACATATTTCCAAATAGTGATCAATACCGTACCAGCAGGTGAACACAGGGATGGTAAATCAGAGAGTATGGTAACTGTGGCTGCCACCAAACGAGCACTTTCTTCTGACAGTCGAGTTTTAGTAGCTATGTGACTTGGAGAGTCCGACATCTTGGTACTGAGATGTGGCATATGCCGCACTAGAATGAACATCAACAGCTCCATAGTTGCAAACACAAGAGATTTTCCGGGAATGAGACCACCACTGTCACCTCCTTCTCCTAATACAGCACAGGACTCTTTTTCCATGTCATCTTCATCTTAAGTAACAGATAATTTAGTGAATTTCCAGCAAAAAAAAAAAATAACAAATACCATATCAAACAATATAACAAGTGTATTTAAAAAATTATTTCAAAAGGATTTAGAAGTAAATGTCTAACTGATGCCACACATCTTTCTCAGTATAACTCTCCGCTTTCCTCGAATTCTGTGCACTGACCTCTCCCTAAAAGCACAGGGAAAATCTTTATTAGGTATTTTTATTAGGTTATGTATTTTATTACATACGTATTTATTAGGTTATGCATTCCATAATAGGAATAATACATACAGTAGGTAGAAGCAAATAAAACTGATACTTTCGAAGGTGAAAAATAGTTAAATATCAGCAATTTCATCTGGTGTTTTCAAGTCTTCTAAATATATCATTTTTTTATTAAAAACTTAACATTAATATTTTAAAAATTAAACTACAAATAAAATTTACTTTGAGTTAGTATAATTTCTAGTGCTTACTTAGAGTATTTCTTTTTTCTTGCAAGTAATCCTGAGCAGCTCTTACTATCTGTTGTACGACTCCAGTAACCAACAGCTGAACGGAGGATGGGTTCCAGGTCAACAGGAGACGGTGCAGAACACTCAGCAACTCAACACCAATCAGCTATTATAAATACATACAAATACACTTAATTATTTTAATTTCAAAAGAGAAATTTATATTATTTAAATCTAAGAAAATATACACATAAAAATATAGAAATTTGGTAGTTAAAATTAATATATGAGACTATATGTCAAGTAAGAAAGAACATTATAACAACCTGGAGAAATGGTCTCATTTTATCCCAACGTATTTTTAAGCAACAAAGGACTTTACACATTTTATCAAGTTTTATATTCAATGATTAATATTCTCTTATTGGAAAGAAATACTTAGGCTAAATATTATTGATAGGGTCTAGTGCCACTAAAATTCATAATTTGCAACCTAAGCTGAATACCAAGGGTTGTCTCCTAAAGAGTACAGATTTCTGGTGAGCCTCTTTCCTATTCACCCCAGCAACTATAATATTATAAATTTTCACCACCTACTTTAAGCCCCTTACCATCTTCCACATCAAATCCATCCAATGAACCTAGGTCAATTTCAAAAAGAGGGGGAAAAAAACTCAACTGCAACCAAAGCCATCTTTACCTCTTCCCTTAAGATCAGGCTTCCAGTCTCTTATCTAAGGCTGGTAATGTGTTCCCTAATCCTGTCCTAATGACTTCCCAGGGATTCTTCAAGGACCTCAATTATCTCTTGTCTTCATAGTGAAAAAGGCTGTGCCTCTCATAAGTCTCTGAGATGCTTTTATCTACCACCATGTCATCTATCTGTTCTGCTTCTTCTATTCCCAGGCTGGATGCCTCCACTTCCTATACCCTCTTATTCATTCTTTTTCTTTCTTTTTTTTTGAGACAGAGTCTCACTATGTCGTCCTTGGTAGAGTGCCGTGGTGTCACAGCTCACAGCAACCTCAAACTCTTGGGCTTAAGTGATTCTCTTGCCTTAGCCTCCCAAGTAGCTGGGACTATAGGCACCCGCCACAGCACTCAGCTATTTTGTTGTTGCTGTTGTTGCAGTTGTCATTATTGTTTAGCTGGCCCAGGCCAGGTTCAAACCGGCTAGCCTTGGTGTATGTGGCTGGCACGTACTGTAACCACTGTGCTACGGGCGCTGAGCCAGTACAGCCAAATCTTGAATATTTATTTTATATTAATTGTCATAATATAATATATAATATTTCTTTCCTTTTTCTTTTTTTTTTTTTTTTTGAGACAGTCTTATTTTGTTGCCTCTGGTAGAGTGCTGTGGCATCATAGCTCACAACAACCTCAAACTCTTGGGCTCAAGCAATTCTCTTGCCTTAGCCTCCCAAGTAGCTGGGACTACAGGCGCCTGCCACAACACCCGGCTATTTTTTGTTTTTCTTCAGTTTTTGGCCAGGGCTGGGTTTGAATCTACCACCTCCGGCATATGGGGCCAGTGCCCTATTCCTTTGAGACACAGGCGCCACCCAACACTCGGCTATTTTTAGAGACATGATCTCGCTCTGGCTCAGGCTGGTCTTGAACCCGTGAACGCAGGTGATCCACCTGCCTCAGCCTCCCAGAGTGCTGGGATTACAGGCCAGCCACTGTGCCTGGCCAATATTTATTTTCTATATAAAAAAATTATCTTAAATATGATTAAGACAAAGCATACAATTATCTATTATAAATCTGAAATAAAAAATTATTATAGAAAAACTATACCTGATCTTCTGCAATATGGATTCGAGCATAAGGAGAATCTAGCAAGGTATGCAAAGCCTGTAGACATGCTGTGACATGCTCAATAGGCTCCTCAGGTCTAGGGGAACAAAGAAACTGTATACTCACACCTGAAATGTACAAAACAAAAATACAGTGTTTTCAATATAAAACACTTTGTTGTTTAGACACCATATTTTTTTCTTTATTTTTATCTTTTTTTTTTTTTTTTTTTTGTAGAGACAGAGTCTCACTTTATGGCCCTCGGTAGAGTGCCATGGCATCACACAGCTCACAGCAACCTCCAACTCCTGGGCTGAAGCGATTCTCTTGCCTCAGCCTCCCGAGTAGCTGGGACTACAGGTGCCCGCCACAATGCCCAGCTAGTTTTTGGTTACAGTTCAGCCGGGGCCGGGTTTGAACCCGCCACCCTCGGTATATGGGTCCGGCACCTTTCGGACCGAGCCACAGGCGCCGCCCTATTTTTATCTTTTTTTTTAATAGATTACCTTAACATATATTCATTCACTCATTGGTTCATTTATTTAGAGATGGGTTCTTGCTATGCTTTTTTTTTTTTTTTTTTGAGACAGTTTTATTTTGTTACCCTCAGTAGAATGCCATGCATCATAGCTCACAGCAACCTTAAACTCTTGGGCTTAAATGATTCTCTTGCCTCAGCCTCCCAAGTAGCTTGGTCTATAGGTACCCACCATAGAGCCTGGCTAGTTTTTCTATTTTTAGTGGTGATGGATTCTCTCTCTTGCTGAGGCTGGTCTCAAACTCCTGAGCTCAAGCAATCCACCTGCCTCAGCCTTCCAGAGTGCTAGGATTATAGGCGTGACCCACAATGGTCTTTAACGCCTGGTCTCAAGTGATCTTTCTGCTTCATCCTTCAAGTAGCTGAGATTAAAGGCACAAATCACCACACCTGGCTAACATACATTTATTAATGCCTTAAAGTTCAAAATGGTTTCCAAGTTAAGCAGTCAAACTCAACATAAGGTTGTAGCTTTGCAATTTGGTTAATATTCAAATTACCTATGTGTTGAGAAAGGAATTCCCTTGACACTAGGCCGATTAGGAAGATGTTCAGTTTTTTATTTCTAGGACTTTTTTTTTTTTTTTTCTGAGATAGAGGCTCAAGCTGTTGCCCTGGGTAGAGTGCCATGGCATCATTAGCTCACAGCAACCTCAAACTCTTGGGCTTAAGTGATTCTCTTGCCTCAGCCTCCCAAGTAGCTGGAACTACAGGTGCGTGCCACAAAGCCTGGCTATTTTGTTGTTATTGTTGTCATTGTAGTTTAGCTGGCCTGGGCCGGGTTTGAACCCGCCAGCCTCAGTGTATGTGGCCAGTGCCCTATCCACTGAGCTACTACAATGTTTTGGGTTTTTTTTTTTTTTTTTTTTTTTTTGCTGTTTTGTTGTTGTTGTTTTGAGACAGAGTCTCACTTTGTTGCCCTGGGTAGAGTGCCGTGACATCACAGCTCACAACAACCTCAAACTCTTGGGCTCAAGCTATCCTCTTGCCTCAGCCTGAGTATCTGAGGCTAAAGGAGCCTGTCACAACACCTGGCTCATTTTTCTGTTTGTAGTAGATGGCGTCTTGCTTTTGCTCAGACTGGCCTGGAACTCCAGAGCTTGATCAATCCATTTACCTCAGCCTCCCAGAGTGCTAGGATTATAGGCATGAGCCACCACACCTGACCATACAAAGTTTTTTTGTTTGTTTTTTGTAGAGACTCACTGTACTGCCCTCGGGTAGAGTGCCGTGGCGTCACACGGCTCACAGCAACCTCTAACTCTTGGGCTTACGCGATTCTCTTGCCTCAGCCTCCCGAGCAGCTGGGACTACAGGCACCCGCCACAACGCCCGGCTATTTTTTTGTTGCAGTTTGGCCGGGGCTGGGTTTGAACCCACCACCCTCGGCATATGGGGCCGGCGCCCCACTCACTGAGCCACAGGTGCCGCCCCCCATACAAAGTTTTTAAATGGTAAACTGTAAAGTTTAATTTATATAAATTTTGGAATTTATATCTATTTTGGAAGTTTTTCACATTTTCATTTATGAGATCTACTGATAAATTCTATAATTACACCTTATCACTTGTGTTCCTTTTTACCCTCAGAAAATATAAGATCAGGCTTGGCGCCTGCAGCTCAGTGAGTAGGGCGCCAGCCACATACACCAAGGCTGGTGGGTTCAAGCCCGGCAGTTTCGAGCCTAGGCCGGGCCTGCTAAACAACAATGACAACTATAACCAAAAAAAAACTAGGTGTTGTGGTGGGCGCCTGTAGTCCTAGCTAGTTGGGAGGCTGAGGCAAGAGAATTGCTTAGTTGCCAAGAATTTGAGGTTGCTGTGAGCTGCGAAACCACAGTACTCCACCCAGGGCAACGTAGTAAGACTCTATCTCAAAAAAAAGGAAAGAAAATATAAGATCACTAAAAGCTTCATTAGAATGTATAAATTTCTTTTTTTTTTTATTTTTTATTTTATTTTTTTATTGTTGGGGATTCTTTGAGGGTACAATAAGCCAGATTACACTGATTGCAATTGTTAGGTAAAGTCCCTCTTGCAATCATGTCTTGCCCCCATAAAAGAATGTATAAATTTCTTAAATATTAAAAAAGCATTCCTGGGGCGGCACCTGTGGCTAAAGGAGTAGGGCGCCGGTCCCATATGCTGGAGGTGGCAGGTTCAAACCCAGCCCCGGCCAAAAAAAAAAAAAAAAAAAAACACACACACAAAAAAAGCATTCCTATTTTAAATATTAAAATAGAGGAATTATTCTTAATTATTTGAATAATTCCTCTATACAGCAATTATTAAGATTCATTTAAATCTAATTAAACTTTTTCTTCATAGGATCATTTATTAAGAGCCAAGTAAAAAGTAAATTTATTGTTGTTCTGTGAGTAAACATGATAGCTAAAATTTTGAAGGAATGGTTTTAATAACTGAATGTTTAGATTAAAAATTCAGTTAATAATTTATAGGGTAAGGTGAAAATCCTTTTATTTTTCCTTGTTTGAATTGTGCTACATTGTACAAAACTTTTCCATAGCAGTAAAATGAAAGGTAAGAATTTTCAGAAGTGATATATCAAGAAATACATTAATATGTGTACTGTATATGTAATATAACACACCTACCTAAAATCAGATGCATTCTGTCTTTATTAATTTCTGGCAAAGATTTAGTACTACCCGCTGCTCCCGATGCCTGGTTTAAATTGACAGATGTGGAACGTTTTTGTAAGCCAGATATTGCTGCTGCTTCTGTGGACTCTGAACATGTAAATCCTGTGCTATTTAACCAAAGTGCCACCGCATGGAGAATGGGGGCCCAAGAATTCCGGTAGTGAAGTCTAGCTGTATCAATAGTCTCAGGAGTGTAAAATGCTCCACCTAAAAGAAAACAACTCAATTAAAAACATCACTGGATTCTATTAAAAGTGTTCTCTCATTTATGAACAATTAACTTAAAAACATCTATTACATAAAAAGAATAGTCTAGCTAAAGAGCGTCTCTTCTTTACATAGCCATGAAAACTTACCCCTTTCCTGTAGCTGATGAACTGGAGTATCTGTGTCTTCCTCACAGATACTCGTTTTCCAGACTTTCCTCTGCTAGTGCTGATGCCACTAAGTATCCTTACCTTTTCCTACCCTGTTGTCACAGGATTTACCTCTTCATTGTTGCCAGTGGCTCCTAAAATCCTATCACCATCTTTCTACCACAACCAGGGAACTCTGCTTCTTCTTCCTCTTCTGCTATTCCTCTACCAACACTGAGGACTTTCTCATCCCTCCTTGCTGTTGTGATGGCTTAAGAAAGGAAAAAAAGGGGAGCGGCGCCTGTGGCTCAGCGGGTAGGGCGCCGGCCCCATATGCCGAGAGTGGTGGGTTCAAACCCGGTCCAGGCCAAACTGCAACAACAACAAAAAAAAAAAACAGCCGGGTGTTGTGGCGGGAGCCTGTAGTCCCAGCTACTTGGGAGGCTGAGGCAAGAGAATCGCCTAAGCCCAGGAGTTGGAGGTTGCTGTGAGCTGTGTGATGCCACAGCACTCTACCGAGGGCCATAAAGTGTGACTCTGTCTCTACAAAAAAAAAAAAGAAAGGAAAAAAAGGGCATTACTGGCATCACTAATATATGGGAAGAGAAATAGTTTCTTTGAGAAGGAACTGATAATACATTCTCTAAATGTAAAAAAATATTACAGATAATGTCTGTATGGATTTCACTAGGAAAACTAAAGTTATAAACAATTTGTGAAGGACTTTAGGAACACAATTCATTGATAGACAAAGAACTTACATGAAAATACATACACTGACTCTACAGTAACATAGTTCAGTTCATTATGGTTATAAATAATGACTTATTATCCATAGTTATTGAGAGGATCCACGCTCATAGAGCTATTATTGTAACAGGGCTAACCTGTTTGCTTCAGCTAACAAAAGAGCTTTATGTTATATCTGAAATCAACAAATTCAATATGAGACAATGTCAAGTTTAAGTCCACAGAAATTTAAGATGTTATTATTGTTACTGTTGTTGCTAGCCTTTACCAGCTACTATTTTGAACTCTATAAAAGCAAAGTTCTGAATGTAGTACTCACCATCTGGGGGGAGCTGACTAGCAAATTCAGCAGGTAGAGTCAAAAGTGCATAATCTTTTAATGCTGCCAACCACAGGCGGCTGAGTGTTGGCAGTTCAGGTTGTACCAGTGTTATTAAACTATCTGGTGGTAGCTCATCTATGGTACTGTAGTCATCATCCTCATCATCAGTATTTTTAATTGTTCTTTTTGGTTTTGACTCTGCTTCCTTTTTAATATTCATAGCAACCACATATACCTAATAAAATATGCAGAAGAAGAAGAAAACAAGGCATAAGATTAAAATTGAGTTATTCTGTTGTTATAAATATACACTTGACATCCAAGGTAATTTGGTATGAATACTGAAATGTATACAACTTCATGACTTCCTGATAACTACAAATGCTCTAAGATGACATGTAAAACCTAAAAACAAAGAAGGCAATAATTTCCTCACACACCAGTTGATAGCCAGCAGGCTGAGGACAAGAATGGGCATCACTGGGTGGCGCCTGTGGCTCAAGGAGTAGGGTGCCAGTCCCACATGCCGGAGGTGGTGGGTTCAAACCCAGCCCGGGCCAAAAAAACCACAAAAAAAAAAGAATGGGCATCACTGTCTAAGACGCTTTAGAACTAAAGACTGAAGGTCACATTTCTAACTGCTAATTAAACCTTACTGTCCCTAATCAGCTGTTACAAAATATTTGTTTCCTTTCCTTTTTTCCTTCCTTCCCTTCCCTTCTTCTTCTTCTTTTTTTTTTTTTTTCCGGAAAGAAGGTCTCGCTCTGTTGTCCAGACTGGAGTACAGTGGTCTGATCATAGTTCACTGCAGTCTTGAAGTCCTGGGCTCAAGCAATACTCCTGCCTCAGCCTCCCGCGTAGTTAGAACTATAGTGAGCACCACCATGCCCAGCTAATCTTTCTTTCTTTCTTTTTTTTAAAGACAGGATTTTGGCATGTCGCCCAGCTTTGTTTCACACTCCTGAGCTTAAACAATCTTCCCACCTCAGCCTCCCAAGTTCTGGGATTACAGGTATGCCTGGCTCTGGGGGCAATTTTAGTTTTTTTTTGAGACAGAGTCTCAAGCTGTCGCCCTGGGTAGAGTGCTATAGCATCATAACTCACAGCAATCTCCAACTCTTGGGCTCAAGCAATCCTCTTGCCTCAGTTTCTCTATTTTTAGTAGAGATAGGGTCTTGCTTTTTGCTCAGGCTGCTCTTCAACTCATGAGCTCAAGTGATCTGCCCGCCTTGGCCTCCCAGAGTGTTAGGATTACAGGCGTGAGCCACCACGCCTGGCCTCTGAGGGCAATTTTTGAAACTTGATCTGACTATACCTCTAATAGCATATTCCTTGAGTTGGCTACTCTGAGCTTTTTGGCTTCCCTCCTTCTACTTTTCAAAGCCCTTCTTTTGTAACTTTTTTGCCATAAGGTATAACTTTCTGTTTCTGCCTCCATTCTCCTGGACTTATTAGACACAATTGAACAGCATTCAAAGAAAAAGCCTGAGGTGGAGGAAGTAGTCAGAGAAAGGATTTCCATAAATATCCTTCTAGGGCCCTTCTCACGTAGTCCTCAAATGATATTTAGCAATCTAACATTTACAACAGATAGCTGGGTCTACATAAAATAGTGTGAGTCACATACATTACCTGCCTATCTTTTCTACTTTATGAGCCAAAAAGGACATATAATAGCAACTTTCCGAAAACATAATTTTAAACATTCTTTGTTGAATATTTGTTTTCCTTTGTTTTTGTACATATATTTAGCTTTGGCAACTAGCACATGCAAAGCTCTATTAACATATTAATGAGAAAGCCAAAAATAAAAGAGCAAGAAAGAAAAAGAAATTGAACTAGATAAAAATTTTGAGTAAACTGTTTTCCCCCTACACAGTGTTACTTCCATACTACTTAATGAAAAAAGTCTAATGTAGGGCGCCGGCCCCATATACCGAGGGTGGCGGGTTCAAACCCGGCCCCGGCTGAACTGCAAACCAAAAAATAGCTGGGCATTGTGGTGGGCGCCTGTAGTCCCAGCTACTTGGGAGGCTGAGGCAAGAGAATCGCTTCAGCCCAGGAGTTGGAGGTTTCTGTGAGCTGTGTGAGGCCACGGCACTCTACCGAGGGTGATAAAGTGAGACTCTGTCTCTACAAAACAACAAAAAAAAAAATTAAAAAAGAAAAAAGTCTAATGTATAGGTACACTGCAAGTTTCTTGTTAGAAGGGACTTTATCCGATCCCTATACTGAGCAGACTTACAGCACAGAAAAGGAATGTTGTAACTGACTAAAAACTAAAATAAGGACTTTGGATCTTGTGTTATAAAAATATAACATATTAAGGCTTGGTGCCCGTAGCTCAGCGGCTAGGGTGCTGGCCACATACCCCAGGGTGGGCGGGTTCGAACCTGCTTCAGGCCTGACAAACAACAATGACAACTACAGCAACAATAACAAAAAATAGCCAGGCATTGTGCCAGGCGCCTGTAGTCCCAGCTAGTTGGGAGGCTGAGGCAAGAGAATCGCTAAAGCCCAAGAGTTTGAGGTTGCTGTGAGCTGTGACACTACAGCACTCTACCAAGGGCAACATGGTGAGACTCTACCTCAAAAATATATATATATAATAAATGATATTTTCTAGTTGTTTTAAGCTTGTTCCTCCCCCTAAATTTGTTAATTATACTGCCATTGAAAGAAAATGTCAAATGTCATTATAAGAACTGTAAGTATATTCCAAGCATTTACTCATCAAATTCTTACTAGATGCTTTTTGCCTTTGCATTTGTTATTGTTCTAGCACCTCCGCCAAGAAAGACAAATATGTGGTTTTTGCTTTCTGTGAACTCCCATATTAATATACATATAAGGATAGGGGAGTAAAAAGTGGTGAGATTAAGTGGTTTTTAAAAAAATGGTTTTTAGCATGGTGCCCCATGATTGCATTAATGTACACAGCTATGATTTAATATTAAAAAAATGGTTTTTAGGAAGCATCTGGAACATAATGAACACTCAATGGTTTGTGTAACGAATGAATCAGTGTCAGGGAGCACCAAGGATAAATGGATCTCAACCTCGGGAGAGAGAGAAAGGAGAGATAGTTTTTTGCTTTTTTTTTTTTTAAATGAAAAAAAAAATTATTTGTATAAATTTAAGGGGTAAAAATGCATTTTTGTTACATGGATAAATTGCATAGTGGTGAAGTCTGGGCTTTTAGTGTATCCATCACTTGATTATGTGCCTTGTACCCATTAATAAGCCTGAGCAAGAGCAAATCCCTGCCTCCACTAAAAAAAAAAAATAGAAAAACTGAGTCAAGAGGATAGCTTGAGCCCGAGAGTTGGAGGTTGCTATGGTGAGCTATGATGATGCCACGGCACTCTACTCTGGGCAACTGCTTAAGACTCTGTCTTTAAAAAAAAAAAATAGAAAATGTTTTGAAATATTACCCTTTAGAAAAGTTTTGCTAAGGGGTGGCGCCTGTGGCTCAGTGAGTAGGGCACCGGCCCCATATGCTGAGGGTGGAGTGTTCAAACCCAGCCCCGGCCAAAACTGCAACAAAAAAATAGCTGGGCGTTGTGGCGGGCGCCTGTAGTCCCAGCTGCTTGGGAGGCTGAGGCAGGAGAATTGCGTAAGCCCAAGAGTTAGAGGTTGCTGTGAGCCATGTGACGTCATGGCACTCTACCCGAGGGCAGTACAGTGAGACTCCGTCTCTACAAAAAAAAAGAAAAGTTTTGCTAATACTGTCATTTTGAAAATCGTGTTAATTTAGCTGAGGAATTTTTTTTTTTTTGAGACAGAATCTTACTTTGTTGCACTAGGTAGAGTGCCGTAGCATCACAGCTCACAGCAACCTCAAACTCTTGGTCTCAAGTGATTCTCTTGCCTTAGCCTCCTAAGTAGCTGGGACTACAGGCGCCTGCCCTAACACCTGGCTGTATTTAGAGATGGGGGTCTCACTCTTGCTTAGGCTGGTCTTGAACAGGGGGGCTCAGGCAATCCATCTGCTTTGGCCTCCCCGAGTGCTAAGATTATAGGCATAAGCCACAGCACTTGGCCTTCCAGCTGGGGATTTTTTTTAACCTTTTTTTCCCCCTTGTGTTTATTTGCAACTTTGTTTCCTTTTTGTGAATCGTCAATTTGTTCTTTTTCAAAAATCTGCATTTTATTTTAGAGATTGAGTCTCCCTCTGTGGCCCAGGCTGGAGTGCAGTGCCACGTCACACCTCACTGCAGCTCATGGTATACTCTCACCTCAGTCTCTGAGTATAGTGAGCAGAGGTGCCCACCACTATACTCATATAATTAAAATTTCCAGTAGAGAAGAGAGTCTTGCCATGTTGCCCAGGCTGCTCTCTAAGTCCTGGCCTCAAGTGATCCTCCCACCTCAGCCACCCAAAGTGCTGGGATTATAGGCATGAACCACCACACCCGGCCAAAATCTACACTTTGGAATGATTATTCTGATAATCTGTACAGGAAAAGCTGGGGGAAGAAAAGACTAATAAGCAGAAGAAACAAATTAGGATACAATTGTACAGGCCAGTTGACATATGACGAGGACTCAAATTAAAGCAGTAGGGAAAGTGAGAAAACATTTATTTTGGTTATGGAAAAGTATACATGATCTATTGCTACATTTAAAAAAGTTATTATTTTGAATAGGATTTCGCTTTTAGTTTAAAGAAAAAGATACACATACACATGAGCATACTCATGATATAGACATACAGATTTATATCTATACATATGTATAGCAATATATATCAAAATATTAACAGTAGTTGTCTTTAGATGATACTATTATAGATGGACTTTATTTTAGGTTTTATACTTTCTCTCCATATTGTTAGCAGTTTTATTATCAGAACAAAATTATGTTATTTTGAAAGATACTAATAATTCCCATTTATTTTACTTCAAGATTAGAGGTTGGTTAGAGGAAGAAGAGGTAACCAACACTAATACCCAGGTTCTGGTCTGAAAACTAGAAAGAAGATCATTCTCCAGGGTAAGGGGAGAAAGAGGAATGAAAAAAACAGCCTTATTTAGACACACCAAATGTGCAGTATCTTTGTGTCATCCAAGTGGAAATGTCCATTAAACAACTAAAAATATGGGATTAGAAATTAGAAAGATTTGGATAGAAAAGAAGATTTAGACCAATAATATGTGAAAACTATAGGCTATGGGCATGGATGAGACTGTCCATAAAGTATGAAGAGTAAGAAAAGGGCTACGAAAATATTACCATTTACACAGCCTGAGCAAGAGCAAGACGTTGTCTCCACTCAAAAAAAAAAAAAAAAAAAAAAGTCTCAGCGCCTATGGCTCAAGCGGCTAAGGCGCCAGCCACATACACCTAAGCTGGCAGGTTTGAATTGGCCTGGGCCCGTCAAACAACAATGACAGCTACAACCAAAAAATAGCCGGGCGTTGTGGTGGGCACCGTAGTCCCAGCTACTTGGGAGGCAGAGACAGGAGAATCACTTAAGCCCAGGAGTTGGAGGTTGCTGTGAGCTGTGATGCCAGGGCAACAGCTTGAAGGCACTTTACCCAGTGACAGCTTGAGGCTCTCTCTCAAAAAAAAAAGCTAGGTGATGTGGCAGGTGCCTGTAGTCCCAGCTATTCAGAAGGCTGAGGCAAGAGGATTGACTTGAGTCAAGAATTTAAGGTTGCCATGAGCTGTGCGACCATAGCACTCTACCCAGCTGACAAGAATAGGACTCTTTCTCAAAAAAAAAAAAGAAAGAAAGAAAGAAAAAAGAAAGGGGAGGCGCCTGTGGCTCAAAGGAGTAGGGCGCTGGCCCCATATGCTGGAGGTGGTGGGTTCAAACCCAGACCTGGCCAAAAACTGCAAAAAAAAAAGCAAAAGTTTCTAAAGGATCTGAAATGCTGTAGAAAGTTCAAGTAAGGCAGGAATTGAAAAGTATCCAATGATTTAGACAATTACATTTTTAGTGACTTGAGTGGGACTATCTCAGGGCCGTGGTGAGAGTAAAACCAGATGGCAGGGAATTGGAAAGCAAGGGACTGAACAGTTGAGGAAACGAAGATAGTGAAATTCCTGGGAATTGTGAAGAGGAGAGCAAGAGAACAGGAAGTAGAATGGGAAGCCGAGTCAGGGAGCAACACAGGCAAAGAGGAAGGGGCAGATGCTGAAGACACAGAGGGGGAGACAGCCCTGGTCTCTGCCCAGCCTCCGCCTCACATCCACTCCCAGCCTTCATGTTGCAATTTATTTTTTATTTATTTATTTATTTTTTTTACTTTTTTTTTTTTGTAGAGACAGAGTCTCACTTTATGGCCCTCGGTAGAGTGCCGTGGCCTCACACGGCTCACAGCAACCTCCAACTCCTGGGCTTAAGCGATTCTCTTGCCTCAGCCTCCCGAGTAGCTGGGACAACAGGCGCCCGCCACAACGCCCAGCTATTTTCTTTGTTGCAGTTTGGCCGGGGCCGGGTTTGAACCCGCCACCCTCAGCATATGGGGCTGGCGCCCTACTCACTGAGCCACAGGCGCCGCCCCATGTTGCAATTTAAATCTTACTTTCTCTAAAAAGGCTACTCTGAGCCTCCAGCCTATTGTACGTCTGCTACGCGTTTCAAAACACTCTGTGTATCTCCTATGATAATGTTTCTTACACCGTGGGGCATCTACTTATTTACTAGTTGGTCTTGCTCAGCAAATGTGGTACATCTCATACTGTGTTCCCAACTGCAAACCTGACACAAAGCTAACGCTCAATAACTCTGCCGAATAAATCAGAAGGTAAGAAGCAAGGGGATGAGAAAAATTAGTCTTCAGTTAGCATAAACATTAAAATGATAATAATTACAGCAGTCTCCTCTTCTCTGTAGTTTTACTTCCTGTGGTTTCAGTCACCAGCTGCTAAATAATAACCACCAAAATAGGGAAGTGAGATGCTGGGCTGGTAGAGGAAGGAATTACTTACTTGAAATACTGGAGGGCACATAAAAAGAATTTGACAGCAATAATAGCAGAAGGAATGTAGAAAAGTGAATTCAAAACGATATAATTACATTTTTTAAAAAATGGCTATGACAGGCTGGGCATGGTGGCTCATGGCTGCAACCTTAATACTCTGGGAAGCCGAGGAAGGTGCCTGAGCTCAGGAACTCAAGACCAGGCTAAGGAAAGTGAGAACCCCGTTTCACTTTCTATTACTAAAATAGAAAAAACTAGCCAGGTGTTGTGGTAGGTGCCTATAGTCCCAGCAACTTGGGATGCTGAGGCAAGAGGATTACTTGATCCCAGGAGTTTGAGGTTGCTGTGAGCTATGATGCTATAGCACTCTACCCAGGGCTAGAGTGAGATGCTATCTCAAAAAAAAAAAAAAAAAGTGGCTATGAGAACAAGATATAAAACCAGCCATAAAAAAAAAAAAAAGAAACAAGCAAGACGTGGGGGCACGTGCCTTCAGTCTCAGCTATTCAGCAGGATAAGATGGGGTAAGCACTAAAGCCATCAAGGATAGCCTGGGCAACATAATGAGAGCCCACCTATAAAACAAAAAACCAAACCCCTGCAATCTTGATTTCAAAGTGGCAAGTCTCTTAAAATTTAATCAAATAAAATATTCTTGGCATAAAATATTTTCTATTGTTTATATTTTGGTTTTTCCTGCCTAATCTCCCCCATACTAAGTAGGAGAGCCCTTCCACAAGATAGAGGTTTTCAATAACCTGATGAATAGATTTTCGAAAAAAATTTCCTACTAAGGGTCAATTTTTAAAACACAAAAACCAAACAAAATTTTTTTTTAGCAATAGGACTATGACAATATTTTTTCTTTCTTTTTTTTTTTTTTTGAGACAGAGTCTCACTTTGTCACCCTTGGTAGAGTGCCATGGCGTCACAGTTCACAGCAACCTTAAACTCTTGGTCTCAAGCTATCTTCTTGTCTCTGCCTTCCAAGTAGCTGGGACTACAGGTGCCTGCCACAACACCTGGCTATTTTTTTTTTTTTTAGAGATGGGGTCTTGCTTTTGTTCAGGCTGGTCTCAAACTCCTGAGCTTAAGCAACCCACCCACCTGGGCCTCCGAGAGTGCAAGGATTATAGGGGTGAGCCACCACACCTGGCCTTGGGCAATATTTTCTCATGCATGGAAAAATAGCTGGAAAACAACAGGCCATGGTTACCTCTGCCCATGCTTTGAGAACAGCCAGTTTTTCCATGGTGGTGGCACTCTCTCGGTACAGTTGGCTGGAAGATCCTTTTCCAGCCTGAACTTTGTCCAGAGAAGAAACAAGAAGATTGTGTACTCGACGTAGATCATTGAGATCACTGACAACTCCACTTCCAATCCATGTACTACATACCTAGCCAGAAAAATTAAAACAAAAAAAATTAACATGGTATATTAGAGAATGGAATAAATACAGGACTATTTTTCTTAAGGAACAAAAACAAAACAAAACCAAAGAACAAAACAAAATACCCAATGCTAAGGTTTGTTATACCAAATCAATGCCAATCGTATTATTTGTTATAGCAAATCAACACCAATCATAGATTTTACCACACCATTTAGAAAAGAAAACATTTACCTGTCAAGATTCCACTGCCATATTTAACAAAGATATAAAGAAAAATAATTTTCAACCCAAAGAAGTTCAAAATTGAATAATTCTTCGACAAAATTTCCACTTGCCACAGGCAAAGTTTATGCTAGCTGCTATGGAAGACATTTTAAAAAAAGTAAAAACCTACTTCCTACCCTCAAGTAAGAAAACGCAGATTGAATGAACATACAAGAACATTTTATGACAGTGATATTACACTTAAAAACAGATAAGAGAGATTAATTCTAGCAGGAGCAATGGGAATGTTTCAGTATCAGGAAGGTGGTGTGTATAGAGATAGGTGAGTTACGTGATGAAGAGATGTAATTAAGAAAGTTAATTGGGATCAGAGTATTATAAAATTTAAATGCCAAGAAAACTGAATTCAGATTTTATTTCATGGACAATCATGAGTTTCTATGGCCACAGAGCAGGGGGATGATATTATTAGAATTGTGCTTTAGGAAAACTGCTCCAGTATCTATGGACAGGAGGAATGTGCATAGACAGGGAGCAAAATATTCAGTTCAGTGTTTTTCATAATACAATAGAAGATAGAAATCAAACTGGGAATAAAATGAAAAAGGAAAGGCATAATAAAATTAAAAAGGAAAGAGACTTGCAGGTGGAAATCAATTAGATATTTTTAGGGAATGGGGCAGGGAGATGTAAAAAGTGAGGAATCAAAAATTGCCAAATTTTGACTGTCTAAGCTTCTAACGTGGATGAGTGCAAGGAAGGTAACACCACTGTTTAAGAGAATTAATACAGAGAAATATGAAAGTTTAGTGGAGAGGATAAGTTAGTAGGATTTTGACTTTGAATGTTTTTACGTGCTGAGTTCAAAGTGCTTTATGGAAAGACATTCAGCAGGCAATTAGAAACTTGGGTCTGAATGTCAGAAGAAAGTTCAAGGGTAACTATCAAAACCCAGGAATTCCCACAAAAAGATGATAGCTAAAGTATTGTTACTATATAAATTTGTTCAAAAACAGTTTTTAAAAAAGCGTTTTCAGGTAACAAGGAAAATAGTTACAACTAAGGGAGCTTTAATGCCCAAATTTGTTATAGTTGATTTGCTATAACAAATAATATACAGGCATATAAAAAAAGGGAACTTATTAAAGGTATAAGAACATGGCTCGGCATCTGTAGCTCAGTGGCTAGGGTGCCAACCATGTATACCAGTGCTGGCGGGTTCAAATCTAGCCCAAGCCTGCCAAACAACAATGACAACTACAACCAAAAAATAGCTAGGTGTTGTGGTGGGTGCCTGTAGTCCCAGCTACTTGGGAGGCTGAGGCTAGAGAATTGTTTAAGCCCAGGAGTTTGAGGTTGCTGTGAGCTGTGACACTGTGTAATATACCCAGGGCGACAACTTGAGACTTTGTCTCAAAAAAAAAAAAAAATGTATAAGAGCATATATGTTGGTGGTTTTATGAGTTTCTACAGATATAATAATGGGAGACTAATTCCCTGAACCTAATTTTGCAATTAAATTTCCATATCGTAAAATTCCCTTTAAGATGAATTCAATACCCACAAACTTGTAGCATTTTCGTAACCTGTGGTCAAAACCAATTTTTTTTTTTTTTTTTTTTTTTGAGATAGAGTCTTACTCTGTCACCCCAGTCAGAATGCCATGGCCTCAGCCTAGCTCACAACAACCTCAAACTCCTAGGCTCAAATGATCTTCCTGCCTCAGCCTCCTAAATAGCTGAGACTATAGGCATGCACCACGATCCCCAGCTAATTTTTCTATTTTTAGTAGAGATAGGGTCTTGCTCTTTCTCAGGCTGGTCTCGAACTCCTGAGCTCAAGTTATCCTCCCACCTCAGCCTTCCAGAGTGCTAAGATTATAGGGGTGAGCAACCATACCTAGCTCAAAAACCAATGTTTTTGTTTGTTTGTTTTTGAGACAGAGTCTCACTATGTTACTTTCAGTAGAGTGCTGGGGCACCACGGCTCACAGCTCACAGCAACCTCAAACTCTTGGGCTTAAGCGATTCTCTTGCCTCAGCCCAAGCAGCTGGGAGTACAGGTACCCACCACAACACCCAGCTATTTTTTGTTGCAGTTGTCATCATTGTTGTTTAGCTGGCCCAGGCCAGGTTTGAACCCGCCAGCTTTGGTGCATGTGGCCAGCGTCAGAACCACTGTGCTACAGGTGCGGAGCCTCAAAAGCAACGTTTTAACCACAAAGTTTATTACCTAATTTTTATCAGTTTATTATCTAATTAACAACAGTCTACATTCTTCAATTATTATAGATTCTGATATGTTATTTAACTTTAGTCCCTCTTAAGATTTCACATGTTTATGACCAAAAAAAGGGATGTAATTAACAGTTTACTATATAATTTCATACAGGATAAAAAAAACTGCCACTGTTGTATTTCCAAGAGAAAAATAAGTATTATTTAATTTTTTTCTTCTTTCTTGGAAGTGAACTTCTCAGACCTCGATACATTTATTGAAGACAACTATACTCACTAATAAGTGGGAGCGAAACAACGGGTGCACACAGGCACAAAGAGATATAAAGGTCATTGAAAACCAAGAAGCGGGGGAGGTGTGAGATAAAAAATGACCTATTGCGTACAATGAACACCACTGATGACAAGCACACCAAAAGCCCTGATTTAAGATTATACAAAGTATCCCTGTTAAAAAACATTGCTAGCCCCTTAATATTTTGAAATAATAATAAAAAAAGAAGACAACTACAGAAAGACCCATTTTTCTTCTTACCTGGCAAGCTTTTGCTATTATATCTGATGGTGTATCTTGTGAAAAGGCTGGTCTTAGAGCAGCTCCCACCTAGAAAAATGAATAAAGAATTTTAGTTTTTAATTAATTATTTTTTTTTTTTTTGAGAAGAGTCTCACTTTGTCACCCCCAGTAGAATGTTATGGCACCATAGCTCACAACAATCTCCAACTCTTGGGCTCAAGCAATCCTCTTACCTCTGCCTCCCAAGTAGCTGGGACTACAGGCACCCCTCACAACACCTATTTTTAGAGACAGGGTCTGACTCCAGCTCTGGCTGGTCTTGAACTCATGACTTCAGGTGATCCACCTGCCTACACCTCCCAGAGTGCTGGGATTACAGGCATGAGCCACTGTGCCTGGCCTAAAGGATTTCATTTTTAAAGTTAAGTAGTAAGTTGTCTCTTTGGAGAAGAGAACACACAAAATACATCTACGTTCCTTTCCTTTTTATTTCTCTCTTATTTCTTTTTAGTTACAATAAACTCAACCATATTATTTTACTTTTGCTTTCAAGGTACAAATCTATATGAATACTATATCAAATAGGCAATCAATCATGTTTCATTTTCCTTTGTTTTTATTTAATAGTAGATCAGATTTTCCAACAAAGCTACATTATCAGAGATAATGTAATGATATTCTGGTGAGTTTTTTTTTCTGCCTGCATTTTTCTTTCTTTCTTTCTTTTTTTTTTTTTTATTGAGACAGAGTCTCACTATGCTGCCCTCTGTAGAGTGCTGTGGAGTCACAGCTCAGAGCAACCTCAAACTCTTGGGTTGAAGCTATTCTTGTGCCTCAGCCTCCCAAGTAGCTGGGACTATAGGCACCCACCAAAACGTCCAGCTATTTTTTTGTTGTTTTTGTAGTTGTCATTGTTGTTTTAACTGGCCTGGGCCAGGTTCGAACCCACCAGCCTTGGTGCATATGTGGCTGGCGCCGTAACCACTGTGCTACGGGCGCCGAGCCTTATATTTCTAATAGTGTGTACCTCATGAGTGAATCTCATATAACTGAATCAATTTCTTTAAATAACTGAATAGTAATAAAAATTCACAGTCATTAAATAACCTTAAAGATCATTTTACCTCAAAAGAGGTGCTGCAAAAGATTACTCGAAAAATATTAATTTATGCATTGTTACTGTATTAATAAGAAACAGAGCTTTAGTTTTAAATAAGCCAACATCAGCCATAGATTCTTAGATATATTAGTAGATTTAACACGTATGAACCAAATAAAGGATTTAGATGTAGTCAACTCCCAAACTGAGATTTCTTCCCTTACAAGAAACATCCAGCTGATAAGGTATATCCACAGCAGTCTGGAAGGGAATCATGCATCCTTCTCTGTGACTAAAGACATGGCAACTAATCACAGTATGTGAGCTAGTATTGGATCCCATACTGGAGGAGAAAGAACATTATAAAGGAAGTTATTGGGCCAATTGAAAAAGCTGGAATATGACAGATTATATAAAATTAGTATCAATGTTGAACTTCTTGAAGTCAGTAACTATCTGTGGTTACATAAGCCAATGTTCTTATTCTTTGGAAATACGGACTAAAGTGTTTAAGGGTAAAAGCACCTATTTTAAATAATTTACTTTTAAATGAGTTAGGAGAAAACTGTATGTATATGTATATGTACACAGATGCAGGATGAGACAGAGTATGACAGAAAAATGTTAAAACAAACAAGGCAAGGTTAAATCAGCAAACACAAATAAAGGGTCAACATTTCTGTACTACTACAACTTTCTGTAAATTTGAAATTATTTCTAAGTAAAAGGCTTTTTTTAAAGACCCTCATTCTGACAAGGTTGTGTATTTTGGAGTAAACAACTATACACGGGCTTTCTACTGCCAATTAAAATAAAAGCTATAACTTATTCACTTGTACTTATGATGGAAAAACAATAGACTAGACATTATTCACGTTTTTAATTTTATGTATGTCTGAGCATAGCTTTTAGATGAGGTATGATTTTTTTTAAAGCCAAGATTTTGGCATAAGCACAGTAAAAAAAAAAGAATTACTTCTTTGCCATCATAATTCTTTTTTTACCTTCACATAGGCCCCCCATTGCTAGTAATTTATTGCACCTCATCTGAAGAACACAAGTAAAGGTGTAAATCTCAGGAGAAACAAGTAGATCTCTGTTTAGAACAAAATAAAAATATTATTATTATTTTTATTTTATTTATTTATTTATTTTTGAGACAGAGCCTCAAGCTGTCACCCTGGGTAGAGTGCTATGGCATCACAGCTCACAGCAACCTCCAACTCCTGGGCTTAAGCAATTCTCTTGCCTCAGCTTCCCAAGTAGCTGAGAATACAGGCGCCCACCACAATGCCCAGACATTTTTTGGTTGTAGTTGTTATTGGTGTTTGGTAGGCCCAGGCTGGATTCGAACCTGCCAGCTCTGGTGTATATGGCCAGCGCCTTAGCCGCTGGAGCTACAGGCGCCAAGCCAAAAAATCTTTTTTTTTTTTTTTTTTTTAAGAGACTTTTACTTTGTCACCCTCAGAAAAGTGCCATGGCATCACAGCTCACAGCCACCTCAAACTCCTGGGCTCAAGTGATTCTTTTCCCTCAGCCTCCTAAGTAGCTGGGACTACAGGTGCCCATCACAATACCCAGCTATTTTTTTCGAGACAGAGCCTCACTCTTGCTCAGGCTGGTCTGGAACTCCTGCACTCAGGTGATCCACCTTCCTATCCTCCCAGAATGCTAGGGTTACAGGCATGAGCCACTATGCCTGGCTGAAAACAAATAATCTTTTAAAAATACCTAATTCTTTCAGGAATACTTTTAACTGCTACTCTTTAGAGTTAATTTGTCATTCAGTATACAAGGTTCAATTGCTGCTTATTTCTAAAAATGCTTATCAAGCCTTAGGACACAGAAATAATGGCAGCAAATCCACAACACTCCTTTGAATGTCCTTGTCTTTCAAATGGCATGGCTAAATATCTAAACACGAGACTGGGAAGGTAGGCTGGAATTTCTATTCTAATGTTATCACTAATATGGTATCACAACCTAAAATAGTGTCAACAGTTTGAAACTATTTTTTCTTCAATTGTAGGGTGACTGAAACTATGTAACAGGCGATAGAAGTCAGGAAAAGCATTCTAAATGAATAAACAGATGGCAGTTCCAAACACATTCCTCCAGAAAGTCTTCCCTCCTTTAAAGGTCCCTCAAAGATCAATTTTAAGTTCTTAAATAAGTGGAAAATCTCACATTAGCTTGATACTGCTCCAGAATCACATGACCTGGAAATTCTGGCTCAGGCACAGATGCAAACTTCTTGATAATGTCTTCAAGTGCCTGGAGCCCAGCCATTCGCAGCTGGTTGCTATGATCGGTTGCAGCCATGAATGCCATGCGAATCAGGTCAGAGAGATGAAGTACCAAGAGGTCATCTAAAAATACAAGTAGAATGCAACTAGGAAAACTTTTCCAATAATAATGTAATCACATAAAAATATGAAATGAAATAAATTTTGCATAAAAACACTTATAATCCATATTATTTCTTGATATTTAAAAATAAAGACATATTCTTTCAAGAAAACTTCCATATCAATCTTTCAAGAACATTGATAAACCCCTTGAGTATATAGGATATACAAAGACACTGAAACAAAATACCCGATTCACATAACTTTCCCCAAACAAGTTTGTAATTCTTTGAGAACAGGGGTTAGCAGACTTTTTCTATAAAAAAATCAGCTAGCAAATATTTTATATCACCTCTATTGCAACTAATCAACTCTGCTATTATGATGCAAAAACAGCCACAGACAATATATTATATATAGAAAGAAATGTGCTGGGCTCCATTAGAATTTTCTTATAAAAACAAGGTATGGGGCCTGGTGCAGTGGGACATGCCTGTAATCTCAGCACTTTGGGAGGCTGAGGCAGGAGGAATGCTTGAGGCCAGGAGTTTGACAGCAGCCTGAGCAACACAGTAAGATCCCAACTCTACAAAAATGTTTTAAACACTTAACCAGTTGTAGTGGCATATGCCTGCAGTCTTAGCTAGTTGAGAGGCTGAAGCAGGATCACTTGGGCTCAGGAGTTCAAGGTTGCAAAGAGCTGTAACTGGGCCACAGTATTCTACCCTTGATGACAGCAAGACCCTGTCTCAAAAACAAACACCCTCACATTTTGGGAGGTTGAGGCGGGAGGACTGCTTAAAGTTTGAGAGCAGACTGAGCAAAATGGCAAGATGTTGTCTCCACAAAAAAACAGAAAAATTAGCTGGTGTAGTGGCATGTGCCTGTAGACCCAGCTACTTGGGAGGCTAAGGCAAGAGGATCACATAAGCCCTGGAGTTTGACATTGCTCTGAGATACATGGATGCCACTGCACTCTAATCTGAGCAATAGTGTAAGACCTTGTCTCAAAAAACAAAAAACAAACAAGAAAAAAAAAATTAAACCAGGGTATGAGCTGGATTTGCATTACAAGCTATTGTCTACTAATCCTCTACTTCAGAAAAACTGAGATTTGGAGACAGGAAACTAAAATCCACAAAATGAGAAGGAAAAGATTTACAAGGATAAGATATAAACAGAGAAATCTTTCTCCTTTTAGCCTTAGAGTTAAAGCCACTCTGGATCTGCCCCAAAAAGGTTTAAAAGTAGTCTCAAAAGAATTCAAATGATACCAAATAATGTAATTGTATCTCAGAACTAAGTCCAACATTAAAGGAATATAGAAAAATCCAGCACTATACTGACAAAATGTGCAACGTTTGTCATCTAATAGAAAAAACTGATCAAGGATACAAATAAGTAGGAAATATGTCTCACAACAAAAAGAGAAAAAAAATCAGTGGATATAAATCTGTGAAGAAATAAAAGAGATAATATAATTAGCAAACAAGGAACTTAAAACTGTTGTTATAAAATTATTTCCTATGTTCATGAAATACAATGAAGGGAAAAATGAAAGGCAGAAAAACCACAAAGAGGTCTTTAGAGATATGAACTTAAAAGCCACAGCAGAACTATATAAAGAATTTATTAAGCCCAAGGAACTATCAAGTTCTTCAGGAGGCTTCAAAACTCTCAAAGTCTTTTTGAAGTCATGACAATTCTATGGCTAACCCAGATCCCCAAACAGCTCCTTTTTAAATAGGTTTGTGTTGTTACTGATGGCATCAAAGTTCTAAGATGTATATTATAAAACTTTCTCATCTACCTACCTAAAATATCAGTTTTAGAATCTTAAATTTAAAAAAGAATATCTATTCCTCTAGAGGTGAGAAGCAAGGGGAAGAGAGAAAACATTTGGCTAAAAGTGCCTAATGCCTCCTCACCAAATAAACAATGTTTTTGTTTGTTTGTTTTGAGACAGAGTCTCACTATGTCGCCCTTGGTAGAGTGCCGTGGCATTATAGCTCACAGCAACTTCAAACTCTTGGGCTCAAGTGATTCTCTTGCCTCAGCCTCCCGAGTAGCTGGGACTAAAGGCACCCGCCACAACACCTGGCTATTTTCTTGTTTAGTTGTCATTGTTGTTTAGCAAGCCTGGGCCTGGTTCTAACCCACCAGCCCCAGTCTACCTGGCTGGCACAGTAACCACTTAGCTACGATGGGCACCAAGCCAAAATCATGGTTTTAAAATCAGTATGTCAACAAGATATTTGCACTCCCATGTTAACTGCAGCACTATTTATAATAACCAAGGTATGGAACTAACCCCAGATGTCCACAGATGGATGAATCGATGAAGAAAACAGGGTATGTGTGTGTGTGTGTGTGTGTGTGTGTATATATAATAGAATATATATATAATTATATATATATAATGGAATACTATTCAGCCATTAAAGTGAATGGAATCTTGTCATTTGAGACAAGATGGATGAACCTGGTAGACATCATGTTAAGTGAAATAAGCCAAGCACAGAAAAAAAAAATACCACATGATCTCACTCATATGTGGAATCTGAAACAGTTGATCTCATAGAAGTAGAAAATAGAATGGTGGTTACAGAAGCTAGAATAATTATGGAAAAAAGGGACATGAGGAAATGTCGGTCAAAGTACACAGAATTATAGTTAGACAGGAGGAATAAGTTTGAGAGATCTACTGTACAGCCTGATGACTATAGTTAATGACAATACATCTTATTCTTGAAAAATGTGTTTTCACTGCAAAAATGATAAGTAGGTGAGTACTATGTTTGTTAGTTACCTAAATTTAATTATATACAATGTAATATACTTGAAAATATATTTTTTTCAGGGTAACAAAGAGAGATTTTATTTAGGAAGAACACAGAGAAGCTTCAGAGCACTTCCAAACAGAGCTGGAAGTGGTCCCTCTCATCAAGGAGAAAGGGTGAGAGAGACCTCAAAATATTTTGTTGTACATGATAAACACTTATAATTTTATGTCAATTAAAAACTTTTGCTAATCTGAGGGGTAAAATGCCGCGCCCACGGCACCACAGCCGTAGTGAGGCGGCGCTGTCCACGTTCTAGAACGACGGGAAGGTGGATTGTGCTCCACGGAGCTTAGCCCCCAGCGCCCCCAGTATGCACAGCATCAGAAATGTTGCCTAGCATGCTCAGTTACCCGCTTAAGTTTAAAGATTGTGGCATCTATTCATGTGTTTGTCATTCTGTACCAGAAGTCTGTTTGTTCTGATAAACTATCAATATGCACTTTCTTAAGAATGAACACAATACACTGTTGATCCAAATATAACACCACCTCATGAGCTTGCTAGACTCAGTGACACCACTAATGAACACACAAAGAGGTTTTTCCCACCATAAATATCAGTGGGGACAGAAAAAACAGAATGAATGCATAAGCAGAACTTTTACAAGACATGACCTCCCACAATAAGGATTTGTTCAAACATCTTGCTTCACTAATTTTCATATGTAATACAAATCAATAGAGTAGTTTAATGTTTAACAAACAATCAATTATGAATCAAAGTATAGTTACTAATAAGAGTAAAAATATATAGAAAATATATATAAAAGTAGTCAAGCATTATACATAAAAGAATATGTCCAGCTGTTTTAAAAATAAGATCATAAGAAACTGAAAAGAGTTGCAGGACTGAGAAGAGTTGTAAGCCTTGACATTCCTAAAGAGGGAGTAAGCAGGTGTTACTGATAAACCACCTCCCTCCGAAGAGCAAAACCTTAAAAACATGTAATGCATGATAAACCGCATATGCAGACACAAAGATAATTTACAAGCATAAGCAGAATGAAGATTGCATTGTTTGAACCTTGGAAAAAAAATGTATAAATACCAACATATACTCTCAGTAAAATTTGCAGCTGCATACTTTAACCCGTAGTATGCCAAACTGTCATTCCTGCGCCGACCTCTCAACTTTCCTCGTTCCTTCTCCCTGCTTTCCCTCGGACTGGAGCCCACCGACAGGGTGGTCCGTGGCAGTAAAAAGAAAAAATGTTAAGATGGTGATTATTATGTTGCATGTATTTTACTACAATTAAAAAAAATGAGGCCGGGTATAGAGGCTCACACCCATAGTCCCAGCTACTGATGCAGGATAATCACTTGAACCCAAGGCTATGATAACACCATGGTACTCCAATCTGGCCTGGGCGATAGAGCAAAACTCTGTCTTAAAAAATAAAATAAAAGGCTCGATGTCCGTAGCACAGTGACTACAGCACCAGCCACATACACTAAGGCTGGAGGATTCAAACCCAACCCGGGCCAGCTAAACAACAATAACAACTGCAACAAAAAACAGCCAGGCATTGTGGCGGGCACCTGTAGTCTCAGCTACTTGGGAGGCTAAGGCAAGAGAATCAGTGAAGCCCAAGAGTTTGAGGTTGCTATGAACTGTGATGCCACGGCACTCTACTGAGGGTGACATAATGAGACTCTGTCTCACAAGAAAAAAAAAGGTAAAAAAACAAACAAGCAAGCAAAAAAAAAAAAAATGTGGAATAACCTATTGACAAAATTTGGAGGAAATTTCTAAGGCAGAAAGAAATAGATTAAAAGATTATGTTGAGGGCGGCGCCTGTGGCTCAGTGAGCAGGGCGCTGGCCCCATATACCGAGGGTGGCGGGTTCAAACCCAGCCCCGGCCAAACTGCAACCAAAAAATAGCCGGGCGTTGTGGCGGGCGCCTGTAGTCCCAGCTGCTCGGGAGGCTGAGGCAGGAGAATCACGTAAGCCCAGGAGCTGGAGGTTGCTGTGAGCCGTGTGACGCCACGGCACTCTACTGAGGGCAATAAAGTGAAACTGTCTCTACAAAAAAAAAAAAAAAAAAAGATTATGTTGACACGTATTATGCCAACATAAAAGTAAATGAAAAGACCTATTATTCCTCTTTGCAATCTCTGTCACCTAGTTCACAAACCCTAGGACTGTGTCAGTCTACCAATCCACTGTCCTGAAATAAAAGGGCTACTTTCCCCAATAGTCACTGTGCTACTGCTTCTCCACACATCTCTCCTCCGATCCTTCCTCAAAACAAGACTTCTTTTTCTAAATCCAAGGAGATGAACTCCTGAAGGGGTAGGAATGGGAAAGGGCCTGGGTAGAAAATCGAAAATGTAAATAGAATTAGGAAGCTGTAGCAGCTTAATATATTCTGGGAATAGTAACTTCCTGCAATTACGGCACAGTAGATAGATGGAGAGATAGGATGACACAGGAGGAATCTGAATAACACATTCATCGGGTCTATACTTTTTCATATACTCTACTACGATGTTCAGAATCAGAATGACAGACAGTGGTGCTTAGAAAGGACCCTATTTCAATCCAACAGAACAAAACATGTCAGACCCTGGGATCTAAGTGGAGAGCTGCTATACCAGCTTACTATCCAGTTGCAGATATAAAATGTGTAGTAAATAAAGAGAACATGGGCGATCAAGCCCCCAACTACCACACTCTGAGCACATTCCAAATATGGAGAGCACTCTTCTCTTTCAAGGATAAACAAATAAGTCTACTAAAGAAACACAATGCGGGGGGGGGGGGGGGGAGATCCTGAAGATTCCAAGAAAGGAATAATCTCGAAACAATTTTCTATCAAAACCAGGATAAAATTTAGAACATCATCTGGCATTCCCAATATGATGCAAAGAATCGTGGCTGCTTTGGTAATGAGAACAGAACATCTAGAATGAACAGGATGTGACACAACAGAGTTGGGAGAGGTGCAGAAAAATTACAGGAAAACAAAAAACATAAGAGCAGACCTGAGATTCACAATGGAGGGAGGCAGCAAAGAGTAAAACGCTATCACTGTATAAAGAGAAAACTTGTGAGGATCTGATAATGAAAAGGACAATATACAAACAATGGCAGTAAAAAAAAAAAAAAACAGTAAAGAAATACAAAGAAAGCAGGCCACCCAGAGGATTGAATGTAGTATGACCACTTATGATTCCAGGGCTTTACAAATTGTCCTCCACTCTCCGCTTCCAATAAACCAGTGTGGTAGGCAGAATAATGGCACCCAAAAATGTTTACACCCTTATCTCCAGAACCCGTGAATATGTTACCTTATGTGGTAAAGGGACTTTACAGATCTGATTAAGGTTATGGACCCCAAAACATGAGATTATCCTAAATTATTCTGGTGGGCCCAATTTAATCACATGATTCTTAAAAGCAGAGCACCTTTCCTGAATGCAGAGAGAGAGAGATGTGACTCCTGAAACACTATCACAGACAGATTTAATCTGCTGGCTTTGAAGGTAGAGAAAGGGAACCAGGAGCTGAGGAGTGCAGGCAGCTGTGCAGGAGTGCAGGCAAAAACAGGAATCAGAATCCCCCTACAGCCTCTAGAAAGGAATACAACTCTGGCCAGTGAGACTTTCGTCGTCGGAATTCCGAGCTGAGCTATAGAACTGGAAGATAATGAACTGTGTTGTTTTAAAGCAAAGTTTATGGTCATTTGTTACAGTAGCAACAGAAAACTACTAAAACTACCCTCTTCTACCTAGAAAACTCTTTCTCTGCCTTTAAAACACAGCTTCAAAATAAACTCTTCTGTGAAGTCTTCCCTGGTTTTTCAGAAAATTAACATTTTCTTTTTTAATGTTCCCATACTGCTATTGGGACAAATCATAACTATTTGACTACTAAATCTGTCTTCTAGACTACATGTTTTTTCAGGGTATAGAGAGTTTTTCTTCTTTGTATCCCCATCATATAGCAAAGAAAAGGATGCAGTGAATATCTGCTGAATAATGACAGGAACAAAAATCACTATTCACGATGTATTGTGCTTTGCTGGTACAAGGTGTGCCACCGTTTGACTTTTTGTTTTCCACATATATTTTGTGATCCCTGCTGCTTCTTATAAATAATTAAAAAACATGAAAGGCATTTTTAATTCAGAGACTTCAGTATTGTTAATACATACAATTTGTCTTCAGATACTTAAAAAATGACAGGGGGAGGAAAAGACAACACAGAACACGACAGGGAGGGGGTCTGTTACTCTGCCACCTCGATCAGCCTCTCCGGGTGTCTTCAGCATGAAATGAAAGTACTAGGTGTGATGATCTCCTTGTAGATTTCCTGTAATAAATAGTTAATCCAGAGGATATGTGGTATGAAAAGTTTGCAAAAGATAAGTGGGATACAAAGTGTTGCAAAAATAAACAATTTTCACCTTTTCAAAAAAGAAAAAAATACATACAAACACACACATGTATAAAAATCGATATATAAAATATATCAGTTCTGAAGTCTGAGAGTTTGAAATCTGCATGGCATTCATTAATTCTAAAATGCTCCATGACTAAGGATGGCAAAGCTCACCTCATTTATATTCCTTAACGTTTCACCATGTCCTTTAACGTTGGAAGTGCTAAAACCAGGACAATGTTTTGAGGGAATCTAAGTTACTATTTTCATTATCCTTAGGGACAATGATTAAGAAAGACAGATGGATTCATAGGTATATCTCTTTGGACCATCCTCTCTAGCTTATCTTCCAAGTAGGGATCAGAAGATGGACAGTATGTAGAAAGGACAGAAAATGAAGCTAAAAGGCAAACAACTTATAATAAATGAAAGGCCAAAGCATGCTACATAGCAGTTAGATTTCAAGCATATTAAAACACTCTGGGGAAAAGAAGTACTGATTTTAAATTACTTGTTGGGTTCCGAAGTTTAGCAGAACGTGCCATGGCAAGATCAAAGTGGGCCTGGTCTGCATTCTCACACAAATTGATGATTCGACACAAGCAATCAGCAGCAAATACCCGAGTGGCCCATCGAGGTGCCACAAAAGGCTTTGATTTATCTTCTTCCCCTAATGTGGTAAACATGGTATCATCATCCATCTCATCCTTCTTTTCAGATTCTTCATCTTTTCCACTACTTAAGGGAGTTGCTGTACTCATATCTATAACAAAAATAAAAAATAACAACCTCACATATAACAGAAATAATGCTTTAAAATAGCATTAAAGTTAAAAGATTCCTAATTTTTAAAAAAGAATATAATCTCATTCTGAAAAACAGAAAATTGGCAAGATTTTTTTTTTTTTTTTTTTGAGACAGAGCCTCAAGCTGTCGCCCTGGGTAGAGTGCTGTAGCATCACACCTCACAGTAAACTCCAGCTCCCGGGCTCAAGCGATTCTCCCGCCTTTGCCTCCCAAGTAGCTAGCTGAGACTATAGTTGCCCGCCACAATGCCTATTTTTTTTTTTTTTTTTTGGTTGCAGCTGTCATTGTTTGGCAGGCCCAGGCTGGATTTGAACCTACCAGCTTAGGTGTATGTGGCTGGCACCTTAGCCGCTTGAGCCACAGGCGTGTAGCCAAATTGGCAAGATTTTTTAAAAAAACAATTAAAGGCTTGGTGCCTGTAGCTCTGCGGCTAGGGTGCCAGCCACATACACCAGAGCTGGCGGCTTCAAACCCAGCCTGGGCCTGCCAAACAATGATGACAACCACAACTAAAAAAGAGCCAGGCATTGTGGAGGGAGCCTGTAGTCCCAGCTACTTGGGAGGCTGAGGCAAGAGAAGAGGCAAGAGAATCGCTTAAGTCCAAGAGCTTCAGGTTATTGTGAGCTGTATGGCACTCTACCGAGGGTGACATAGTAAGACTCTGTCTCAAAAGAAAAAAAAAATTAAAAACTAAGGAAAAGACAATATAAAAGTTCTTATGTAAATTACAGTCATATATTTCAGTAGTTTTACATATTATGTTGTATCACAGAATAGTTTGAGATTTTTATTCATGAAAATTTAGTTTGAATTTTCAAAAATTTTTGAAATATATTTTCCCCAAAATATGAAAAGTTCATTATTTTATAATTTAAAGTTTTTACAGGGATTTATAGATGACAAGTTATTAGTACTTTTAAATGTAAGCTCAAATTTATATGTGTATATTGTATATTATGTATCAGAAGTAAAACTATTTCCATTATTCTAAGAACACATATTAATACGTACCACTAGAAGCTGCCAGGACATCTTTGCAAAGCATTAGCCAATGGGAAAGTTTCTCTACTGCTAGTGATGAAAGCATATGCCCCAAAGTGTCATGAATATCAGAACATAATTTTCGATCTGTCTCCCGATCTAGCATTCCAAAAAGAAGTCCCTCAAGACCAGTTTCTGTTATATTAACACCTTGGTGCCGGCAATGGATATCACTCCGTGAACAAACCCCTGGTGCAAAAGGATTCACATCTGAAAAGTAATTTATATAAATGAACTTTTATGGGATTTTATTATATGCTATAGGTAACAATTATGTTAAGGACCAAGTCTTACAAATAAATTCACAACAGCAACAAAACCAATTAGCCATATATACAATTTACCATCTCTAGTTCACTTATTTTTAGGACTAGAATTTACTCTGACAGTATGGGTAGAACTCTGGTCTTTAATAATTATTATTCTGAGATATTTTAAACTAATCTCTAGGGAATGCTCAATAAATATTTCATTCTAATGAGAAAAGGTGTGAGGAAGGGAAAAAAAAGTGTGCAGAAGAGCTGTACTTCTAAATATATTTAACAAACCGAAAATAAATAGCTCTAACTGTTAAGAACAAATTGAAACTTGTTCAGCCTTATAGTTTAGGCTTTTAAAAATCAATAAATCTAGAACACAAACTCTAAATGAAGTGTATTCTATATGTTCATTTAACAAGTGGAATAATCCTTTCCAAGTAACATACAATAAAAAAGTAATACTATTATAAATCAGTGTTTAAATTGCTAGCTCTATCTGCAAATCATTTTCTTCTAATCAACAGCATAAATGGCAGCTGTAAGAAGGAGTACGGCTCTCTGAAGTCTAGAGTCCTCTGAACCCTGAAGGGAATTAGAGGGATATCGGTGAAAGGTAGCTGTTTTTGTTGTGTCACCCCAAAGACAGAATAAAGGGTGGCTTGAAGAAAATAGCCATAGTGAGTGAAATTCCAAGATAGTAGAAAAAGTCAGAAGAAAATGTTCCAAGCAAAGAGAACATTAGGAAGAGATTAGGCAAGATCATTTATTCACTTAGCAGTAGTGATTATTTTCCCATATCAGTTAATTCTACTTCTACAGTATGAATTTTAATGGCCACATAGCAAGCAAATGAATTAAAAGAATATGAACTGGTTAATTATTGAGGATGAATTCCTAAACCGTGAGCTGCTTGGTCAAAGGATAAACATAGTTTGAAAAATTTAGGGATACTGCCAAAAAATGTTCCAGAAATTGTGTATGAGATTCCATCTCAAAAAAAAGGAACAAAAATTTGGCCACATTTCAACACAAAAGTGTTATTTAATAAATACTACTCATTTGAAAGATAAAGGTATTTAAACAAAAAAGAACAATGACCAACAACTTACTGGCACCACTGCTCTCTTTGTCCCCTGCATTTTTGGCAAGGCTCATGGCGTATTCACAGACTTCAGCTGCTTCTCTCTGCGCAAGCTGCCGAAGACACGCCACAGCTGCTCGTCGGAGTAACAAATGGGAACTGCATAAGTGAACCTGCAAACCATAACAATTTCAGTAAATGTTTTCAGAAAAGCTGCAATTCTCTAATATCTTATTTATGAAGATGCTCTTCAGTTAACAAAGTCAGTTACATAAAACACAGTCAAATAATGGCCTTTTGGAAAAATAATGATACTAATAAAATATACAAAAAAAATGCGGTGCATCTTAGAATGGGTATAGATGAAACTTACTAAACGCAGAATATAAATGTCTACATACAATAACTAAGAAAATGCCATGAAGGCTATATTAAACAGTTTGATGAAAACATTTCAGATTATATATGAAACCAGCACACTGTACCCCTTGACTGCACTAATGTACACAGCTATGACTTAATAAAAAAAAAAAAAAAAAAAACGCAGGGTAAAAACATGTTAGTACCCAAAATAACTGTCCCAAGGTCTGGCAATTAAGTTCACAAACCAATCCTAGAAAAAGTGCTACACACCTCATTACTGAGTATCAGTAGGGTCACCTTCAAAGTATTTCCTGTGGGAAGTGATGCACTGATGCCAGTGCCCAGTCTACCCTTCAAAGCCATTTTAGAACTCTTTTTCCGGAATTACCATCAGAACGCCTGACAATTAAGCTTATGAACTTGCCTGACAATGTGTGCTTATGTTGGCAGCACTATACAAACAACTCGGTGTGGTTCCATAACTTCGGTGTATCAGTGTCTCTCAGCTGTGTTCATGTCGACACGTGGCAGTGTCTTGCTGAGTTGCATTTGCTATTGTTCTTGTGTGTTTTTGTGTGCCATACCCCAACAGCTTTTTCATTCCAGAAAAAGAGTTCCAAAACTGCTTTGAAGGATGGACTAGGCACTGACATCAGTGTACAGCTTCCCAGAGGGAGTACTTCAAAGGCAACCCTGGTGATATTCAGCAATGAGGTATGCAGCACTTTTTCTAGGATGAGTTCACGAACTTAACTGTCACACCTTATGTGCACAAAAGCTCATAAAATACATTTAGATGAAAATCCAGAAGGATATTTTGCACATCTTACTTTATACATGATCCTGATGACCTTTGTCATCTAAATTTTTGAAGTACACAGAGATCAAATGTAGTGAATGAAAAATTAGGGGACTAAGCACAGAGTAAGAATTAAAGGAGTTAATTGTTAAAATGAAAAAATAAAACCAAGCAAATGTAAGCACCTGAAAAGAACTGCAAAATGTGGCCTTTTGGAACAGAATATTTTTCATCTGAAAAGGCTCTGAAAAAATCAATATAGTAATAGACAATGTAAAGTATAAAATATAGGACAACACAATAGTTAAAAACTCAGGCACAAGTGTCAGTCTACCTTTGAATCCTGGCTCTGTCACTTATTCCTGTGTGACCTTAGACAAGTTACTTTGCCTCTCTGTGCCCTGATTTGCCCTTCTAAAACAAGGATAGTAATTCTTTATAGAAATATAGTGAAAATAAGTTAGGACAAGTAAAATGCTTACAACAGCAGCTGGCATGTGGTAACTGCTCAATAAATGTTAGCTATCATTATTATTATTATAACTCCGACTCATCAAAAAAATGTTAAATTATGTTCCATGTGCTGGTTTTTGAATAAAGAAGTAATATATTTTAGAAGAATACCAGCCACAAATGATGGAGATGGAGAAGAAAAGTTAATGTGGAATACATCTCCTCTTCACAACATTAGATAGATTATTTTTTTCTTTTGCTATAAATATAGCACTTACACCTCAAGATATACTTGCACGAAATTCATAGCCCATGAAATTTATAACAAGTATTAAGAAATATAAAATATAACTGAGGGGAGAAAATCTGGCATTTTTATCAAATTTTATCTCTTCCTGTAAATACATTTTAGAACTTTCAAATACTCTGTAATACGAAAGCTTAAATAGGGTCATATCAAATGGGAAGAACAAGTCACTTAGTCTGTTGGAGTTTCTGCCTTTTTCTCTGTACAATGCGGATAACATCCACCCTACTTGTCTTATGCGACTGCTATAAGATTCAAATGATAAAACATAATGAAACAGAACACCATAAAAATTTAATTTAATATGAGAGAATTGTGGCTAAGAGGATACAGTCAATGTTGACCAGCAGAGCCAAAGTAAAAGAAATAAAATACTTTACAAAGCATTTTTAAAAACTCTTTTTGTAAAAAGCATTTGTAAAAACACAGTGATTCTCAGGTATACTTTTCTTTTTCATTTTAGTATCTGTTACTAAAAATGCAAAGTACAGCCAACTGTATCTTATGATCCTTATACAAGTTTATTGAAAAGAGGGAATTGTAGTGGAATTCCACACTCTCAAGTTACATGACCCTGTTTATGTGTGCGCTCTACTATGGCCCTTTTGTCTATCTGTCTACACTTGCAATACTACGCTGTCTTTCTTACTATAGCCTCTGGTAAACCTTGATAGTAAGTATAGTAAATTCTCCAATGTCATTGGTCTTTAAAAGACCTTTGCATTTGCATATAAAGTTTAGAATCAGTTTGCTAATTTTTCCAAAAGCACCACTCCTCTACCCCATTTGACTTCTGTAAACAACACAACCTCTATTTTTCCTTTAATATATCTGATTGCTTCTGCATATTTTTTGTCAACTGCTCTTCTTTGTTTCTGAATTTTATATGTTAAGTTCCTCATTCAGCATTCTCTGCAGGGTGATCTCATCTACTTTTAAGTCTTTATTTGCCCTCTAAATGCTTATACCTCCCCAGTTTACCAGAACTAACCAGCACTCTCTTTTCTGAGCTCTAGGCCCATGTAACCAACTATATGATACCCACTTGTCCCAACATTCTCCTCCTCCAATGTTGCCAGTCTCAAGTGAATTACAATGTTCACATCAGAAAACTAGGTCACATCCTTCTCTCCTCTGCCCCCCACCCAGAGTCAATTCATCAAGAATCTGTCAATCTTTCCTCCTAAATTCACTCAAATCCATTTTCTGCATTCCCATTATTACCGACATAGAGCAAATCATTATCTGCTCCCCAGAATACCATACTCTTATCCTTCAGTACATTCTCCATCACGCTGCAAGAATGAAATGTAAAGTGCAAATCTGGCTTGGCACCCATCGCTTGGTGATTAGGGCACCGGTCACATGCACTGGGGCTGGCGGGTTCGAACCCAGCCCAGGCCTGCTAAAGAAAAATGAATAGCCAGGCGATGTGGTGGGTGCCTGTTGTCCCAGCTACTTGTGAGACTGAGGCAAGTGAATTGCTTAAGCCCAAGAGTTTGAGGTTGCTGTGACCTGTGACAGCATAGCACTCCACTGAGGGCGACATAGTGAGACTCCGTCTCAAAAAAAGAAAAAAGAAAAGAAAAAGTGCAAATCTGATCATGTTACTCCCCTGCAAAATACTCTTTAATGATTTCCCATTGCTTGTAGGATAAAGTACAAAGTTTTTTTTTTTTGTAGAGACAAAGTCTCACTTTATCACCCTCGGTGGAGTGCCGTGGCGTCACACAGCTCACAGCAACCTCCGACTCCTGGGCTTAGGCGATTCTCCTGCCTCAGCCTCCCGAGTAGCTGGGACTACAGGCGCCCGCCACAACGCCCAGCTATTTTTTTTGTTGTTGTTGCAGTTTGGCCGGGGCTGGGTTTGAACCCGCCACCCTCGGCATATGGGGCCGGCGCCCTACCCGCTGAGCCACAGGTGCCGCCCTAAAGTACAAAGTTTTAATATATCTGGAAAGTCTGTACGATTTGTCACTTGTCTGAAGGTCCAGTTTCACTGTGTTCCCCTCTGCCCTGCAGCTCCTTCTTCTCTCAGCATTAACCATACTAATTGGTTCCTGAAATATATCAGACTCTTTCTCATTTCAGAACAGTTTACACATTTCCCCCTCTGACTAAAAGTAAATGTGGTCTATTCTAATATTATGCCCCTCTGCAAACGAATTTCTTTCTTTCTTTCTTTTTTTTTTTTTTTTTTTGCAGTTTTTGGCCGGGGCTAGGTTTGAACCCACCATGTCCAGTATATGGGCCTGGTGCCTTAATCCTTTGAGCCACAGGTGCCACCCCTGCAAACGAATTTCTATTTATCCTGCAAATCACACCTTAAACATAATTTTTTCAGGTAAATCTTTTTTGAATGCCTGGGCTCTGACAGCCTCCTGTTACATGTTTTCAATTGCTCTCTCTCCTATAGCCTTTTCTAGCACTTATTTGTAAACAATTATTGCCGTCCATTTTCCTTTGTAAACTATAAATTTCATTATGACAGAGACTTCCTGATGTCTCATGCACAAATGTATCTCCAGTACCTTCCACAGTTCTTGACATATAACAGGTGATGTACAAGCATTTGTTGAATGAATAGATTAACAACAGATCTAAGAGCAATAAGAGCAACAGATCCTCAGAAGTTATCAATCAAGCTTTAGGAAATTAAATTCTAAGTAGGAAAGACTGACTACTGAAATTAAAACCCTAGAATTCACAATACAGGAAACTTACATTTTTTATCTCGGTCCAGTTTGGTCTTTTGGGAAAGGATATGGGGGCTCTCTAAATCAATCAATCAGTGAAACAGCTTTATACTCACACAAAGGCTAGGAACGAGACTAGATAGATTGACATGTCGTGGTGCAAACATGTGAAGCTGCTGAAGGCAAGAGATGGCAGCTGCCTGAACAAGAGAATCAGAATGGTCCTGTGTTATTGCACAGCCCACCAAACAAGAGGAACGAATTGTAGAAATTGTTGCTCCATTCCCTAGTAGAAAAATTAAAAAATATGTAAAATATTACCATTTTGTTATTTTACCATCAAAAATATTCTTAGTAAATAATTATCTCTGAATAACTCCTCCTTCCAATTATTTATTTGGTCTCACTCAGTCACCCAGGCTAGAGTGCAGTGGCATAATCATAGACCACTTGCAGCCTCAAACTCCTCAATTGCTGTGACTACAAGTATGTGCTACCAAGCCCAGCTATTTTTTTTTGTAGAGTCAGGATCTTGCTATGTTGTCCAGGCTTCTCCTCCCAATTATTATTCAGATTCTTTCCAAAACAAAAATCTGCAAAGTCCTTAGAAGTGATTTCAAAACATTACTGACAATAATGTTTCTCTCTTAGACTTAGCTAGATTTATGTTTACTCCCTGATAAACTACACTATCATTAAAAACTATCATTTTATTGGAAAAAGCCAGAAGATTTCTTATTCTCTGGTTCTCTGTTCAATCAATATTATCACTTCAATTATAGAGTAATTTTAAATATTATTTTTCTAATAAGATTAATGGCAATTTTTGCAGAGATAATCAGGGAAAATAAATGATAATAATATATGGATCATTATAAAAGTTTTGAGATACATACAAATCAAGAAGTGTAAAATCTAGGCCCGGTGCAGTGGCTCATGCCTGTAATCCCAGCACTCTGGAGGCTGAGGCGGCCAGACTGCTTAAGCTCAGAAGTTCGAGACCAGCTTGAGCCAGAGCAAGACCCCGTCTCTAAAAATAGCTGGGCATTGCAACAGGTTCCTGTAGTTCCAGCTACTCAGGAGGCAAAGGCAAGAGAAACACTTGAGCCCAAGAGTTTGAGGTTGCTGTGAGCTATGATGCCATGGCACTCAACCCTGGAGCAACTAAGTGAGACTCTGTCTCTAAAAAAAAAGAAGAGGAGTAAAATCTGCCCAGATGGAAATGAATGAAGCCATCCCAGCAATATCAATAAGCTGAGCAAGTTGAAACTTGTATTGGTGAACCAGAAGGATGCTGTCACTCTGCTTCTTGAAAGTGAAATAATGGGCCATAACACAGTCTTCCATGGTCACCGACATATATTCTGTCTACATGAGAATTTCTTAATTTCTAAATATAAGTGACTTAAAATTTTTTAATAACGTAAAATAATTTCATAAACATGTAAAAACCAAACAAGGAAATCATAGTATCACAGTTACTCTTTTTTTCCTTAGAGTCTCACTAAGTTGCCTGGGAATGATCATAGCATACTGCAGCCCGTAACTGCTACACTCAAGAGATTCTCCTGCTCCAGCCTTATTGTTTCAGAAAATGGAATACACTGATGCTTAATCACACTTATTGTTTCAGAAAATGGAATACACTGATGCTTAATCACAGATGCACATTTATTATCTTCATATCTCTGTGACATTCATAGGAAGAATTGTCAGACATGTCTAAATCACATATTTTTCATTTTTTAGCAGTCTTCCTTAGGTCCTTTCCTTCCTCTTTAAAATATCTCTTCCTAGCACTCTGAAAGGCCAAGGCAAGTGGACTGACTAAACTCACAGGTTCAAGACCAGTCTCAGCAAGAGGAAGACCCCATCTCTAAAAATAGCCGGGTGTTGTAGCAGATGCCTGTACTCCCAGCTCCTTGGGAGGCTGAGGCAAGAGAACTGCTTGAGCCCTAGAGTAGTTAGAGGTTGCTGTGAGCTGTGATGCCAGTGCACTTTACCAAGGCTGACAAACATGGAATATTATGCAGCCTTAAAGAAAGATGGAGACTTTGCCTCTTTCATGTTTACATGGATGGAGCTAGAACATATTCTTTTTAGTAAAGTATTTCAAGAATGGAAGAAAAAGTATCCAACGTACTCAGCCCTACTATGAAACTAATTTATGCCTTTCACATGAAAGCTATAACCCAGTTATAACCTAAGAATATGGGGAAGGGGGAGAGGGAGGGGAGAAAGGGGGGGTGAGGATGGGCGGAGGGAGGGTGATTGGTGGGACTACACCTATGGTGCATCTTACAAGGGTACATGTGAAACTTACTAAATGGAGAATATAAATGTCTTAACACAACTAAGAAAATGCCAGGAAGGCTATGTTAACCAGTGTGATGAAAATATGTCAAATGCTCTATAAAACCAGTGTATGGTGCCCCATGATCGCATTAATGTACACAGCTATGATTTAATAAAAAAAAGAAAAAAACGAAAAACAAACAAAAAAACCCTCTACATATGCAGGCAACATAGCACAGGGATTAAGAACATAGGCAAAGGAAACTGATCTGGGTTCTACCTCTGCCTCCAGCCACTCACCAGCTAGATATAAATAACCTCAGAAAAGTTATTAACCTTTCTCAACTTCAGCGTTCCATCTGTAAAATGGAGAGAATATCTATTTCTGGATTGTTGCCAGAATTAAATGAGATAATACATATAAAAAGCTCAATTCACTGAAAGCACATAATGATAGAAGAGAAAAGGGAAAACTCTGAAAATGGTTTATATATTCAGGGTACATTCACAATAATTTGATAAATTCAGTGTTTAACACATTAACTGCCATGTAAATTGTATTTAATTGATGCTAGTTTTGAGCCTGGGCCTTGTAAAGCATATATAACTCACGTCTCTACCTTGATTCTAAGGAAAAAAAAATTTTTTCTAGTGTGACAGTCGATGTTTTAGTTTAACCATTAATAGAATTAGTTCAGTGGAACTAAGAGGAAAGAACTCAGGCTTCAGTATCACAAATGTCCTATTCGTAAGTGGAGTAACTCTACACAAGTTACTTATCTTCACTGAGCTTGCTTCCTTAGAAAAATAAGACTTGTGTAACTATCAGCAGAGGTTTTTCAGACTATGTTCCTAATCTTCAGAGTTCAAAAAGAGTGAAGCAAAAGCCCACAAATACAAATGGATGGCACTCCAGGCCTACAGAACTCCATTTTTCTTTGTTTTCAGGGTCTCCAAGTAAAAATTTCATTTAGAAATAATTTTTCTGCTCAAAACTTCAGAAAACACTGTCATGTCATAAGTTTATTGTAATGATTAAATAAAATAGCACACATAAAAAAAAAAAGCCAAGTGCCAGGCCTTTGTTGAATCACAACGATTTAGTACAAGGCAACTATTGTAATTATTATTATTATTATTTTTTTTTGAGATGGAGTCTCAAACTGTTACCCTGGGTAGAGTGCTGTGCTGTCACAGCTCACAGCAATCTCCAATTCTTGGGCTCAAGCGATCCTCCTGCCTCAGTTTTTCTATTTTTAGTAGAGATGGGGTCTTGCTTTTGCTCAGGCTGGTCTCAAACTCGTGAGCTTAAGCAATCCACCTGCCTCAGCCTCCCAGAGTGCTAGGATGATAGGTGTGAGCCCCTGAGCCCGGCCAGCAACTATTATTATTACAAAATTTCGTTAAGCAATGTAATAGTGACATTCAGAAAATTTATAGATAATTATCTGTTTAGTTTTTAAAATTTATGATGAATTTACTTACCTTGAAGTTCAGGACCAACAGTAGTTATTATAGCACCTAAGCATCTACCCAAACACTGATGAACTTCTGTATGTGAAGGTGGAACTGTTAACAGCAAGGTAAGAACTAGAGATAATGTTGGTTCTACATATCCACGATACATTGGGCCACTAGAATCCACAATCAAAGCAAGTGAATGAAGAGACCAAGTCTAGAATGAAATAAAATTTTATTTTATTTGTGAAGAATAATTAGAGTATACTGAATTGAGTATACTAAATTGTTAAATGCATATAGTCCTGATATTTTCATATGCACTCTTGACCCTCACTGTAGTTGTATTTATTTATGTATAAAATGTTTGAGGAGAAACAACAAAAACAAAAAAATTCAAGGACTAACTTGAAGAGAGAGAGAAGGATAGTTCCTGGAAAAAAAAACTTGATCAATCTAACAAATATAAGGAAATACAAAAGAGAGGTGACAAGTACAAAGAATAATAAATAAAAAAATATGCCTAAAGGAATGTGCATGACTGAGCTAAATTCTCAGAATAAGATAAACTTTAAGGTTAGGTTGAAAAACAAAATATTGTTATACACTATTGCAAATAAGACCCTCATACATTTTTCCTAACAACTTACTACAGTCATTATTATTTTATAAGTCAAATCATTTTCCTAAAATACTATTTAAAATTTTCAAAATGAAAAATATATAATATTGTACCTGGACTTCAGGAGATGTTCCATCTTGTGCTAGAGCCAATAAAATGCTGACACTGGTCTTCAGATGTTGTCCGGAGCCTATACCACCAACATAACGATGCAAACAACCAAGAGCCAATGAATGACCCGTCCTAGAAACGACGTCTCGAGCCGATTTTAACCTGAAAAAAAGGTTATGCTTCAGGGGCTGTTCTTCTATTTCCCTAAGCTAATAATAAGCTTACGAGCTGCACAAGAAAAGAGATGTATTCTGGAAGTCAGAAAAAATCACAATCACAAACACTTCTTCCTCCATTCCCTAACAAGAGTTAGAGATTCAATTTTAAATGGTTGGCCCGGCATGGTGGCTCATGCCTGCAATCCAAGCCCGTTGAGAGGCTGACGTAGGAGGATCACTTGAGCCCAAGAGCTTGAGACAATCCTGGGCAACATAGTGAGCTCCTGTCTCTACAAAATATAAAAGAAAAACAGGCAGTACTGCACTCCAATAGTCCCAGTTACTTGGGATGCTGAGGCAGGATGCAAGCTTGAGCCCAGGAGTTCAAGCTCATCACTGTGAGCTATGATGATGCCACTGCACTCCAGCCTGGGCAAAAGAGCAAAACCTTGCGTCCAAAAATAAATAAATAAATAAACAAATAAATAAAATAGTTAAAGCTACACATTTCATTGACTAATGCCTACTTTTAGAGAAAATCTGACTTCTCACCTTTTAGCACTACTTCCTGGGTAGAGTGCTGTAGTATTATAGCTCACAGCAACCTCAAACTCTTGGACTCGAGTGATCCTTTTGCCTCCTACTCCCAAGTAGCTGAGACGACAAGCGCCCACCACAATGCCAGGCTAGTTTTTCTATTTTTAGTAGAGAAGGGGGGTCTTGCTCTTGCTCACATTCTTGGTCTCGACCTCCTGAGCTCAGGTGATCTACCCTCCTCGGACTTGAAGAGAGCTAGGATTACAGGCGATGCACTGCACTCGGCCTTGAAACTTGGATTACAGGTATAAGCCACCGCACTCAGCCTTGAAACTTATTTTTATAATCATTTTTAAATAAAATAAAGCATTAATAATTGGTTTTAAAAATATTTTTAAAAGGCATTTGTATTCACAGATTTACACAAAGTATTTTTTTTACTTAAAAAACTCCCTATAATTATGATTTGAACTTGAAATGGGCAATCTTTTTCTTTGTCAAATATTATTTAAATAAATTCATTTAACATAAAGATTTTGTATATTACTTTTAAATATAAGCTCTGAGATGTAGCTATATACAAGATTCACAAATTTTAAGTGTACAATTTTTTTTTTTTCAAGACAGAATCTTGCTCTGTTGCCCAGGCTAGGGCACAGTCACATCATCACAGTTCACTGTAACCTCAAACTCCTGGGCTCAAACGATCCTCCTACCTCAGCCTCCTGAGTAGCTAGTACTACAGGCATGTACCACCACACCTGTCTAAATTTTAAAGATTTTTTTTTTTTATAGAGAGAGGATCTCACTATCTTTTCCAGGCTGGTCTTGAACTCCTGGCTTTAAGCGATCCTCCCACCGTAGCCTCCCAAAGTGCTAGGATAATAAGCCACTGGACCCAGCCAATAGTCTTTTTTTCTTTTTTTAAGATGCCCTACCATTGCCCTTTACTTGCATAGTTTATGATTAAGAGCCTGCTGTTATTGTTATCTTTGTTCTTCTGCATAGTACCTTTTTCCTATTGGCTGCCTTAACGATGTTCTCTCTTATTCTTTTTTAAATAACGTTCTGTTTATCACTGTTTTTTGTTCTGCTTTGTTTCAGAGATGGGATGTCACTATGCTGCCGAGGCTGGAGTGCAGCGGCTATTCAGAGTTATGATCATACTGCACTGCAGACTTGAATTCCTGGCCCTAACTGATCCTTTCCCCTCAGCCTCTGTAGTAGCTAAGACTAAAGATGCACGTCGCCAGGGCTGGCTTATCACTGATTTTAAGGAATTGATTATGATGTGTTTTTCTTTCATCTTTCCTATTTGGAATTTACTGAAGCTCTTAGATCTATGTTGTCATCAAAGTTAGAAATTTTTTGGCCATTTTTTCCTATAATTTTCCTGACCTACCTTTACTGCTGAGATTTCAATTACATGTGTATTAGACTCTGTTCTTTTGTATTTTTTATTTTTTTGACAGAGGGGAGAGAACTGCAGCAAGCATGAGTTCTCTGCAGAACTTGCAGAGGGTCTTGCTCTGCCATCCAGCCTGGAGTGCAATAGTATGATCATATAAAGTTCAGTCCAGCCTCGTACACCTGGGTCCAAGTGATCCTCTGGGCTTGGCCTCCCAAAGTGCTGAAATTACAGGTGTCGGCGACCACACCCAGCCTGAAGTTCATTTTTAATTCCAGTCATTTTTCTCTCTGTGCTTTTTTTTAGGTATTTTCTATTTTTATGTCTTCAACATTACTGTTTAATTCCATTATATTGTCTACTCTTTTGTTAATCCCATCCATTGTTATTTTTTCATTTCATGTATTTTACATATCTAGAAGCTTCCTGTGGGTTTTTTTCTTATCAACCTTATAATCAGGTTTTCCTGTACTTCCTCAAAAATATGGAACATATTTGGAAGGGTTATTTTAACATTCTTATTTGCTAATTCCATTATCTTTTTTTCATTTCTGGGCTTGTTTCTATTGATTTGTGTCTTCTCCCAGTAAAAGATCTTTTTTCCTGCTTTTTTGCACATCTGATAGTTTTTTTTTTTTTTTTTTGTAGAGACAGAGTCTCACTTTATGGCCCTCGGTAGAGTGCCGTGGCCTCACACAGCTCACAGCAACCTCCAACTCCTGGGCTTAAGCGATTCTCCTGCCTCAGCCTCCCGAGTAGCTGGGACTACAGGCGCCTGCCACAATGCCCGGCTATTTTTTGTTGCAGTTTGGCTGGGGCCAGGTTTGAACCCGCCACCCTCAGCATATGGGGCCGGCGCCCTACCAACTGAGCCACAGGCGCCGCCCTCCATCTGATAGTTTTTGATGGGTTACTGGATACTGTGAATTTTATGATTTTGGGTGCTGCATTTATTGTATTCCTTTAAACAATATTGGGTTTTGTTCTGGGATACAGTTAAGCTACTAGCAATCAGTTTGAGTCTTTCACAGCTTGCTTTTAATAAAGCTGTTTTAGGGTGGGTGGAGGTTGCTTCCTTTACTGAGGCAATATCCCTCTGAGGACTCTACCTCAGGAGGTCTTGCCATCCTAACTAGTGTAAACACAATCTATTCCTAGCCCTGTATGAGTTCTGGGGATTGTTTCACTTACTCCTTTTTGGTGGTTCTTTCCCTGGTCTCAGGCAGCTTCCTTGAACTCATGCTCTTATCATTATTCACCCAGAGACTTCAGACAACCCCTCTGCTTGCAGCATGCTGGCTGCAATTCTCTCCCCTCTATCAATCTACTCCATTCCAGCTGCCTTTCTCCCCAAATACCAAGTTCTCTCTCCTGAACTCAGTTAGATTTGGGATTCTTATTCCTGCACTTTAGCCTGGAAACTCGTCCAAGGAGTAACTTGGAGCAATTGTAGTGTTCCTCTTGTTCCTTTCTCATTCCTCAAGAATCACTGCTCTATGCTGGCTGTTTTTCCAATGTCTAAAACCATTGTTTTATTTATTTTATCTGGTTTTCAGCTGTTTAAAACACGAGGGTAAATCCAGTTCCTGTTACTATACCATAAATGTCGATGAAGTGCTCTAAATCTCTGTGAGTCTGTGTGTATTGATTGACTAATTGAGGCAGAGTCTCGCTCTGCTGCCCGAGCTAGAGTGTAGGGGTGTTATCACATTTCAATGCAACTTCAGACTCCTGGGTTCAAGCAATCTTCTTCCCTCAGCTTCTCAAGTAGCTATAACTACAGGATGTGTGATGCCACGAGCAGCTAATTTTTCTATTTATTATAGAGATGAGGTCTTGCTCTCGTTCAGGCTGGTCTTGAATGCTGGCCTCAAGCAATCCTTCTACCTGGGTCTGCCAATGTACTAGGACAACAGGTATGAGCCACTACACCTGCCCTGTGTGTTTTTTTTTTTTTGCCCTGTGCTTTTTTTAATGTTTATTTGAAAGAGTAGATTTCATCTAAAATAACAAAGGAGACTAGAAAGCAATTTTAGTAGCATCTTCAATACTTGATTATAACTCTCAATAAGCCATCCATGAATCCATGACCACAGTTCTGACAACCTCAGAAGTTAAGAGTTTAATAAAAGTCATCAAGACTGGTCAGTTTACCTATTGCAAAGAAAGACAAATTCTACATGCTATCACAGAACAGATGTTAAGAAACACAGCAATGAACGAAGTGAAGTAAGGCTCTCCTTAACAGTATTTCTAACATATTATATCCTTGGATGAGTCATCTTTCCCTCTCTAAGCCTCAGGTTCTCTATTTATAAAATGAACATTATTATCATTACACCTATAGAGTAGTTGTTTTGAGGAATACAAGAAGAATAGATCAATCTGTGAATTCTAAAACATCATACAAGTTAGAGAACTGCCATTATGATATTTCTCAAAAAGTAGCAGTTTAGTGAGTTGTTGAAAAAGCAAGATCAGGGTGGCACCCGTAGCTCAGTGGGTAGGGCACTGGCCATATTCACAGAGGCTGGCGGGTTCGAACCCAGCCCGGACCAGCCAAACAACAATGACAACTGTAACAAAAAAATAGCCAGGTGTTGTGGCGAGTGCCTGTAGTCCCAGCTGCTTGGGAGGCTGAGACAGGAGAATTGCTTAAGCCCAGAAGTCTGAGGTTGCTGTCAGCTGTGATGCCACCGCACTCTACCGAGGGCAACATAGTAAGACTTTATCTCAGAAAACAAAAACTAAAACAAATAAACAAACAAACAAAAAAAAAAAACAGGCAGGGTCAATTTTCTCATGATAATTATCTATTCAAGACAGTAAATAATCTACGATAAAAGAACATATATTTCTCAGAGGTCTCAAAGTGATTTTCAATTTGAATGAAAACTAATTCAACCAGCAAAGATTTTTATTTTGTTTCTGAACTAGATCTTAAGCAATTGAAGCTACTCTCTTCAGTTTATAGGAATGATTCCTGTTTTAATTTCTGTGAATTTCTACCTTAATGCTAAGCTGGCATAAAATTTAAACCAATAACTATAGCCTGACTAATCTACATGCATGGCAAGAGATAATGTTTATGGGAGCAATCTGATACAATGAGCCTACAGGAGACTAAATATTTCTTGAATTACAACCAGATTCTGCAAATTCTAAGATGCTGCAGATGTTTTTATTTTTTTTGGGGGGGGAGAGAGTCTCACTATGTCACCCTCGCTGGAGTGCAATGGTGTCACAGCTCACAGCAACCTCAAACTCTTAGGCTTAAACGATTCTCTTGCCTTACCCCCACCAAGTAGCTTGAATTACAGGCACACGCCACAATGCCCTGCTATTTTTTTGTTGCAGTTGTCATTGTTTTTAGCAGGCCCAGGCTGGGTTCAAACCCACCAGCCTCATGTATGTGGCTGGCGCCCTCCCCACTGAGCTACGAGCACCAAGCCCCAGAGATGTTTTTAAGTGCATCATTATTCTACATAGCAATATAAGAAAATCAAAAATGTAGTCAAATAATTATAAAATTTCAGAAAGAATTCAAGAAAAATCCCAATTTCTGATAAATTGTGAATGGGTAACTTAAAATCTATTTAATAATTAATTTCAGATCATAATCAAGTATTTAAAAAAGCTAATGAAACTAAGCACTAATAATATTTGCAAACCATTAACCAGACAGGTATAAATGAATAAAATGTCCTTGTGTTTCATCTAAGTACAACTTCCTACAGATATTGAGGACACATAAATTAAAACAACTTATAACTAAAAAAAAAAATCTACCATTTAAGAGCTTTCCAAAGAAACACATTCCTATTTTACTTGTTATGAACAGAGCACAAACCATTTAATGGGTATCAAAAACTGGTTCTATCTTTTAAAAAGTCTTCAACAAAAGATGATTTCAGAATTAATGGAAAATATCTGGAAAGAGCAAAATTTATTTGTTGCTGGAAAACAGCAGTAATCATCCTGCAGAAGATTAAGTGACGGGGAATAATCTTTCTGTCGGCTCATATTTTCCTCAGTGATTCAAACAGAACAATGGTGCATTAACCGATAACTAACCAAACCACCATTCACATGTGAAGACAAGGAAAGCTATTCTCAGATATGCAATAGTTCAGAGAAAACTTTTTCTTCAGAACTGCTACTTCATAGCCACTGCTTTCCATTCTCTTTTGCTAACCAATCATAGTACAGTTTGGTATATTTCCTACTCAAAATAGAAAATAGCTAAGATTGGTAATTTATAACTCAAGTGTCAGTTCTTGACAGCCTTTTGAGTTTTTGTTTGTTATTTTTGTTTTTTTTTTTAAGGATAGTCAAGTGAGGGAGTGGAAAAGGATTAAAGGAATTTGTAACTGCTTGTGATCAATTAGTTGTAAACACCACTGCACTTGGGACCAACCCACCTTTGACTTTTTAACTTCTCTACTTAGGTATGTGAATAACAACCGCAGTCACTGATAACTACATCTTATCATCTTAATCATTCTTATTTGAATCCCTGAGATTACTCTTTAATATGCAAAAATATCCTCAAAACCTAATTCTTCACTTTATCCCATCTCAGTGATAATTTAAGATATGGTAGAACAAGAACAGCTCCTTCCAAAAAGTAAATAATTGACAGAAAGAATAATGAGAAATAAGGAACGGAAGGGAACACCTTCAAAGTGTCTCTTAAAGAAGACATATAATTGAGGAAGTCCTCATTAACATTCTTCTTGATCCCATTACATGATATTCAATTGCTTATTGAACTATATTCAATAAGTACCTAACATTACAACTTTCCCAGATTCTGTAATCAATTATTAAATTAAAAATTGAGATTATATGAAAAATATAAAATATTGTCACATGCAACATGTTATATACTATGTGGAAAACATAGTTCAGTTAATAATGATTGATTACTTAAGAGACATCTTTGCCTACATAAGGAACTGACTTATTGGTAAAGAGATCCACTTACTTGTCAAAGCTATATTGGGCCATTCTAGCAATGAAAGTTGCTTCTCCAACCACCTGAGCCATTCTTCCAAGAGCTTCCCCTGCTGCACATCGTAAGATGGGGTTTGGGTTGTCGAGAGCACCCATAACCAGGGTCAGAGCAGATTTGCGAACTTCCTCGGGTCCCAAAGTACTTTTGTTCTCAGCTAAGCCCTGTATTTATTTATTTTTAATGAGGGCAATTCAAAATTCTTGTTAAATAAAATAAAGAACACGCTACAATCTTTATCAATTACATATTATCTTCATATATTATTTTCTTCAGCCAACTTTCACATGTATATACTAATGTCTAGAATCACTTCCCTAAATATGATTTCAGAACATGATGTGATATGTAATATATTCATAGTCTAGCCCTAGAATGACCAATTCCTGGAAATGTCTCTATCCAAAGATTTAGTTAAAATTTACTTTTACATATAAAGGACACTGTATTATTAAATCAACCATTATATCTAACTGGTTGAAATTTATCACTCTAACTTTAAGGATGGAAAGAGCCTGATGAGTATGAAACTTTGATTCATTCACAGAAAAATTCACAGAAAACAATTATGTCTTAAAGAATATAATCAATATATATCTAAAGACTAAATGAGTTAAAAATAACCCGTAATGAATGTTATAATACTTTGTTTACCATACTAAATGATGTTCTAGCTACATTTAACTGTTCTGGAACTTAATTTAAAATCCAAGCCAGGGAAACGGTTCGAATTCAAACATAATATGGGCACTGGAAATGGCATAAATGTATTTATGATCTATGTACAAAAGACTTAATAAAAAAATAGATGATGTAAAAAACAAAACAAAAAAAAATAAAAAATAAAAAAATAAAATCCAAGCCAGGGTGCCTAGGGAAAATGTTAATTACAGCAGAAGCATTCACTTATCTATGAAGAAAAGTGTGATCTGTACAGCAGTATTTCAGGTGGTTTATTAGTCTTCACATAGAAGACCATCACCACCGATTATCTCATTTCGGGAGGGGGGAAGATGGGCGGAGGGAGGGTAATTGGTGGGACCACACCTATGGTGCATCTTACAAGGGTACATGTGAAACTTACTAAATGGAGAATATAAATGTCTTAACACAATAACTAAGAAAATGCCAGGAAGGCTATGTTAACCAGTGTGATGAAAATATGTCAAATGGTCTATAAAACCAGTGTATGGTGCCCCATGATTGCATTAATATACACAGCTATGATTTAATAATAAATAAATTTTAAAAAAAATTTTTTTAGAGACAGATTTTGTTCTGTTGTCTAGGGGGCTGGAGTGCAGTGGCACTATCATAGCTCACTATAACCTTGAACTCCTTGGCTCAAAAGATCCTCCAGCTTCCGACTCCTGAGTAGCTGGGACTATAGGCATGTGCCTTGATACTCAGCTAATTTTTAATTTTTTTTCTAGAGACAAGGTCTCGCTATGTTGCCCAGGCTGGTCTCAAACTCCTGGCCTCAAAGTAGCCCTCCTGCCCTGGCCTCCCAAAAGTTCTGGGACTGTAAGTATGAGCCACTGTGCCCAGCCCTCATTCTTCTTTTGTGAAAAGTTCAGATGTCAGTATCAGTTGATGGTCTCTAGGCCGTATACTAGTGGTTATATAAATGGTACTATACAAGGTTTCCATAAAGTACATGTGCAATTTAAAATAGTTTAACATAGTAAATCGCATAAGAACTTTATGGACACACCATGTTTCTATAATCCATACCTATATCCCTTTTCCCCGATACTTACATGACCTAAGACAAGTTCATTAAAACACTTATATTTGCTACCATTTTGTTTTAAAACAAATCCTTACAATAAGCTTAGTGCTGCATAATATAAAAAGTTTCCAAATATACTGTAAGAGGCCACATAGTATCATGCATGAATTCTGTGAGACCAGCAAGATCTCTGTTACAGTAGTCCCCTTGATGCACATGGGACACATCCCAAGACCCACACCTCAGACGCCCAAAACCATCCTGAGTATGGAACCCAGCTGCCGTCGGTCAGGACGTGTTTCTGTTCATGTCTTCCACCCACAAATTTAATGCCTTTTCCATCTTAACTAGCACTTATTTACACACTGTGGCCATCATTTTAGTAGTCTGAGGTGTGATAGCAAAACTGACAACAATTTTCTTCTTCCTTCTTCACAATTTCACAGATAAAAGATTCATTCTTTTCATAGATCTTAGCAACTTCAGCATATGATTTTTTCCTTTCCATATTAAGTAGAGAACTCTCACATTTTCACTTAAAAGAAGTACTTCATGGCTTCTCTTTGGTATATTGAAATGGCCAGTGTCACTACCCTTATGCTTTGGGGCCGTTATGAAGTAATGTTATGAAGTCTAGCCCTGTGATACAGCAAAAGTCTGATAACTAAGACAGATGGCTACTGCGGGCAGGGAGTGCAGACAGCATGGATACTGTGGACAAAGAGATGATTCATAGCCTAAGCAGGACACAGCAGGACAGTGTTGGATTGCATCACACTGCTCAGAGTCCTGTGCAATTGAAAACTTATGAACTGTTCATTTCTGGAACTTTCCATTTAATATTTACCACTAGTGACCATGGGTAATTGAAACTACAGAAAGCAAAATCATGAAATGGAAGAGGGGGACTACTGTATTCCACTTCATATATATAGAAAGTATAAATAAAAAATGTCAGAAGAATTACACTCAACACACACCTGGTTAGTACCTAAACCAGAACACATCTCCAAATGCAACATTCTTTCAACTATACAGCACAGCCTTATGTGATTTATAGTTTAAACCACAAATCAAATTTAATTTAGTTAACTTTTGGTACAATATCAGATTTTATTAGACATTTTTGGAAATTCTGAAAGAACCTACTTAACTTGTAAAATCTGAGGTTCAGACTGAAACAGGAACTTTAACAGTACTAAAATATAAAACATTTATTAATTACAACAGATCCCAGCCAGGCACAGTGGCGTATGTCTGCAATCCCATCTACTCAGGAATTTGAGGTGGGAAGATCACTTGAGCCCAGAAGTTTAAGATCATTCTGAGCAACGCAGCAAGATCTCATCTCAAAAAAACCCCCTGAAACCAACAACAACAACAAAAATCCCCCCCAATACAATGAACCTAATACAAAGTTTCTAGTAATTTAAGAAAGCTTAAGAAAAAGCACAATTATCAAGAGATATATATACATTAATATAAACATAATAATCTTGATATGCCTGGCTTAATAAAGAGATTAATTAAAATCTTATTTCAGAATATTTATTATGTTTTAAAATTAAATACCTTTAGAGCACTAAGAACAGCAGTAAATATATTAAGCTGCACAGCTTGCTGGCGGACCCCTTTAGCTTGTTTAACACATTCAGCAAAGTGATCCAACATTTGTAATCTATAATAGGAGGACAAAGCTCACATTAGTGATTCTTTCATTCAAATATGGCTCAAAAAGTAGAGATATTAAGAGTACAATTACTTGTCTAGCAAATAATGCCCATGCTGTCTCTTTCTATTTCATTCCCATAGCTGGTCCAAACCAAATCTCCTACTCCCAAATCAATATATGAATGTATGATTATTAAAAAGAATAACACTTCAATTTTGCTAATTTCAATTAGCAAATTAAAACCATAATTGCAATGGATTTCAATACTAACACCAGTGTCCAATAAAGTGCTTGGCATATAGAAGGCATTCGAGATTTCTTGAATAGAATAACAACAATTAATTGGCATAGTAAATCTCTAGAAGATTTTTAAGTTAGGAGATTTTAAAATGTGGTCTAATATTTTTCTTCTTACAAAATGCTCTTACATGGAAGAAAACAGTACTTCATGTCCCAGCCCCAGAAGCTACTGGAAGAATTCAGAAAAGATGTGGCTCATTACTTTTTTTTAATATAACAAACTAGAACTGAATTGCTTTTTATATTATTTCAAATTTTATAAATGAGATAGCTTTTAAAAAAATATTATGACCATATTAGACTATTCTAATAAAACAGAGTGAGAGAATTCTGCTCAAAAGAAATGGTCTGGCACAAAGGAATCCAGGGAATTGGACTTAATATTATAACTATGACCTAAAGTAGGAAATCAAAATCTCTCTAAGGTCGCTAGAGAGACTTGAGCTCAATTCATAATAGACTAAAGGTCTCAGGTTATTCTTCAGAATCCCACAGAAGAAATAATCTAGTCTTCAGCATGAACTCCAGTTAGAGCTACCTGGGGCTAAAGTGAACTACTTCTACCCTTGTTCTAATATAGATCCACATCTTCTATGCTGGAGGAAGCAAGGCATTATTCACACTCCCCAAACAAGCACACACAAGAGGACACACACAGTCTCCAACTTCCAACCTGTACACCTGACTTGAAAGACAAAACTTGTTTTAAAAAGCTTATTTAAAAACAAAACTTTTTTTCTTGTTATAAAATATTTATTTTAATTTTTAAAATACTAATAAAAAGTTACTATATAGAAATGAACCACTCTGGTACATTATCTTTTAGGTCTTTATCTTACATGTCATATTAATATGCACTTACATATATGTTTTGATGTATTTAAAAAACATAATGTATTATGTATTTTAAAAAACGAATCTGGGGTTAGCCAGGCATCACTGTGGCAGGTGCCTGTAGTCCCAGCTACTCGGGAGGCTGAGGCAAGAGAATCAGCTAAGCCCAAGAGCTGGAGCTTGCTGTGAGCTGTGATGTCACAGCACTCTACCGAGGGTGACAAAGTGAGACTCTGTCTCTAAAGAAAGAAAAAAAAAAGGAATCTGGGATCACTTACTATTTTATTTTTTAAATTTAACATGGTATCATGAGCATTCTTTGATATTAAAATATTGTCTCTGTAAAAAAAGTATTCCAGCCTATGGACCTTCCACTTTCACTCTTCTTCCATTATTGGATCTTTACATTATTTTTATATATCAAATATATACATAAAATATACATATTTTTTCCAGACAGGTTCTCACTGTTTCTCAGAGTAGAGTGCAATAGTTTCATCATAGCTCACTGCAACCTCAAACTCCTGGGCTCAAGAGATCCTCCTGCCTCAGCCTCCTGAGTAGCTGGGAGTATAGGTACATACCACCACATGTGGTAATTTTTCTATTTTTTGTAGGGACAAGGTCTCCCTCTTGCTCAGGCTGGTCTCCAACTCCTTGCCGCAGGCAATCCTCCCACCTCAGCCTCCCAGAGAGTCAGGATTATAGGCATGAGCCACTGTACTGGGTCCTATTACATTTTTTAACCTAAAGAGTTTGATAATCCTAGATTTCAGTTATAACTCTCAAAATCAGCTATATAACTTTAGGCAAATCACAAACTCTTAGATCTGTATTTCCTTAGATTTAAAATGACATTAAAATAGATGCTTTATAAGATTCTTTTCCCTTTAACGTTACTTCACATTTATGTGTGACCATAGGTTCTTAAAGGTATGTAGGTAAAGTAGCTTTCACATTTAAATTCTTTTCTCCTCAAATTAAAAAGAAATTAAGCAAGTAACCTACATATTTAAAGATATATTATCCTTTTTACAAATACAATAATGTTTTTAAGGCACATTTTGTAAAATTTTTAAGTTACCTGGGAGAGTCTTGCATTAATTGCATTTTTGCTTTTTCTTTTGGGAAAATCACCATAAATATACAAATATTTGTGTAAATATACAAAATGCCTACTTAGGTCTGTGAATATGAAGTATATTAAACCAAAATACTTCTATTCCAAAAGAACCACTTACCTTAGTTTCCCAAGATCAGACTTGAATCATTTCACAGACCCTTGTCCTCAAAACAGTTAGCAAACTGATGTCCTCAATTAAGGTACAGTCAAAACTTAACTTATGAATTGTCAACCTAATATAATGAAACTTCTGTTTTAAAACACAGAGTCCACAATAGTACTCAGGATCAAACCTTAAACACAGTCTTAAATTATGTGGAATTTGCATATAACCTGTTTTACCATGTATGTCTCACTTAAAATGGTAAATTTATGAGAGTATTATTTAATAACGTATTTTACTGTGGAGTTAACTAGGATGAGAAAATCTACTGTTTGAATATAATTTATACTTATTTTTTACTAAAATTACCTGATTTACTTTATACTAACCGGTGTTTATAAGAAACATGAGGAAACACTACACCAAAAAGAGCCACAGAGGCATCAATGACTGAGACCCCCAGAGGCAGAGGACCAGGCACAGCTTCTCCAGCAGGTATCCGTAGATAAATGGAGGAAGGATCATGTTCCAGAGCCCCGCTCCCAGATGCACTATTTGGCTGGAGCTACAAAAGAATGAAGTAAAAATATTCAAATCTACTTCAGGAAATTCATGTACTAAATATTGGACATGAAGAATGGGGAGAAAGGAAAAAAAAAGCAACAAAAAACAAATGATTGGATCTGAAAATTTTTAAACAGATAAAAATATAATTTGGCCATTAAAAACGTTATCAGTAACATCTTACATAATTTTAAGAAAAGTCTTAGCCATGCGCAATGGCTCATGCCTGTAATCCTAGTACTATGGAAAGCTGAAGAGGGCTAGGAGGCAGGAGTTAGAGACCAGCTTAAGCAAAAGACCTTGTCTCCACAAAAAGCAGAAAAACTTGCTGGGTGTGGTGGAGTACACCTGTAGTCGCAGCTACTTGGGAATCTGAGGCAAGAGAACTGCTTGGGTCCAAGAGTGTGAGGTTACAGTCAGTTGTGACAATGCCACTGCACTCTACCCCAGACAACAGAGTAAAACTCTGCCTAAAAAAAAAAGGTTTTGTCTCGGGAGGCTGAGGCAAGAGAATCGCTTAGGCCCAGGAGTTGGAGGTTGCTGTGAGCTGGGTGAGGCCACGGCACTCTACCGAGGGCCATAAAGTGAGACTCTGTCTCTACAAAAAAAAAAAAAAAAAGGTTTTGTTCATTCTAAAATATTTTTACACTAATGTGTGAACAAAACATTAGCAATAACTTAAACCCATAGAAAGTTATTTAAAAGGGAGCTTTAGTCACTTATTTTTAAAAGGACATAGAAATAACATACTCAGTTGGTAAAAGAGGTTCTAAATCTTTAGCCTACCAACTGTCATTCCTCTCCAATATGTCACAAAACAAAACACCCATAAGTAAAAAGCAAGTTAAAACTGATCTTCACCACAGCTACCACAGGATATCTAACTGCAAAGAATACCGAATAAAGATAATTTGCCAAATCCTAACTATTGCTGTTTACCTTTCTTCCCTATTTATCCACCACTAGGTTGCTATCTTTAAGTATCCAAGAAAGTTGTGTGAAAATGAAATCCTTATTTATTTATATCTACAATATTTTCTTGTCAATGACAATGTGTAATAGGACCATCGCACTTTCCTGTGTGGTTTACTACCTGGTCCTCAATTGATTTATGATCAGTTTCTTGAAGCCAGGAACCAAGAAGAACACTATCATCGTAATGGCAGAGGGATCTGAGGAGGGAAGTAGTTGTGTTGGCTGAGTTGTCAGTCAAGGTGAATTCTGCTACCAGTTCTCTAAGAAGTGCATTGAAAGATCCTAAAAGACAGAACTTCAGATCAGATTAAAAAGAATAATTTTTATGCAAATCATAATCATTGCCCATACAGAGCAGCAACATGTTCCAAAGGAATAATGTAATTAAGACACTGTTCCCTTTTTAAAAAAATTTATATTAAATATTTTAATGCTGGTTTTCATATATAATAACAGTACTTTCTTTTTTATCATGTGCCTTTTAGCCAAATTATTTAAAATAACCACAAAACTCAAAGAGAAGAAAGAGTATTTTAACCACATTAAATGTGACATGGTTATTATTGTATTTACTACTCATTGCCCAATAATGTGCAGACACTGAATCAGAGCATACCAAAATTCTTGGGCATGGTTGTATTGCAAAAAAAAAAAAAAAATCAATGATTTATTTTACTTTTAACATTTTTTATAATATTTAATTTTTATTAAACTGGCCATATTTGAATGCAAGCTCTGCCACTTACTAGTTCTAATGTTTGGACAAGTTACTTTACTTCTCTCTCTCTGAGATTCCTCGTCTGTTAAACAGGGCTAATTGTCTTGCAGGTTACATTACAGTCAGAGAAGCTAGTACACAGAAAGGACTTAGAACAGGAATGCAGTAAGTAGTCAACAAGTGTCAGCTATTCAACGAGAAGAAAAGTAAAATGAAAAGTAAAGGGGAAGAAAACCTTCCTTTTTAAGGTGAGTCAGTGGGACAGCCTTGGTCAGAACTTTGTAAGACAGCAAAGAACTATAAAGAATTTTTATCAGGTATTGCAAATTTGATTTACCTTCATAAGTTTTTGGAGGTAACAAAGCCAAGATATCATAAAGTCTTAAACGGACCATTGCAGCACTAGCTTTCAGATGAGCTCCATGGGCTTTAATTACAGATGGAATGCTGAAATATCAAAAGACAGTTGATATCAGCTTACTACAATAAGTATTACTTGTAAATTTTTTTTAGCTCTGTATCAATGTACTGACAAGGTAGACCAGTAAATGTTAGATTTTCACTTCAGTTTATCTTTACTAACAGAAATACTTTAAGATATAATTGTATTTCAGTCCATACAATAGCTGCTATTTTTAAAGTTATTTTCAAAAATAAACTTTTATGTTTCCTGGATGATTCTAAAAGGAAGTATAAAATATGACTGTGAATTACATAAATAATTATATAAATAAATAACTGTATCTGTTGATATATAAAATATGATGTGAACTTGTCATATTGCTTACTTACTGTGACATCATAGTCATGGCACATTCAATAGGAGTCATCAACTTTCTAATCACATCTTCAGTTAGGAGCTCAGGACAATGTGCAACAAAACTCCTCATAGCTATATAAAATTTTTAAAACACAGATTTAAAGCAACTTTTATGACCATAAATAAATCGATTAAATTGTATGAATATAAAGGCACCTATAATTATTAACCATTATAAAGTAAAAGGTTCTGAAACCACATCAAACCAAAATAAAGAAGAAATATCACTTCCTAAGAAATATCATTAGAGAAACCCAGAAGGCAGACAGCAGAAATGAGGGAGGGAAGATATCTGTGAGAGAGATTTCTGTAAGTGGGAATTTGGAGAACTATAATCCCATGGGAAACTCAGATGCCCACGAAGCAAGCAGTTTTAAGACAGAATGAGGAGTGAAAAAAATGATGCAGTGAGATGAAGTATCTTTACTGGCCCTTCTGCAACACAGCCAAGACTGAAGACTTATCTTTTAGATATGTGGGAGCAAAACTGAGCCTCCGCCCAGCCGCCCACCTGGTTAAGTGTGCGTATCACATTCCCAGTGTGAAAAATATCATTCACCAAAAAAGATAACCCAAAAAAGAACAAGGACATCCAATGTAATTCTGGTTTCTAAATGAAACAAAACTTGAACCTTTCCTACAAACTGCTATTTCCCAGGCAAAAGCAATATAATTTTTGTAATGCTGAAAAATGAAGTAAGGTTTGCTGATGTGATAATGTTAAAAAAAAGCTGTTTTTCCATTATGAAAAGACAAACTGTAAACTCAATAACCTTGGTAATTCTGAGTTTTGTTTTCCTTTATTATATTTCTTGATTTTTTTTCCACATGGTAACTTAGGGCTTCTTTGACAGAGAAAGATGGCAATAAGTGAGATTAAGAAGCCTGAGTTCTAGCTCCTGACTTAGGAACTCTGACCATTCTGAATCACATATTCTCTCTCTCTTTTTTTAGAGATAGAGTCTCACTATCACAGCTCACAGCAACCTCTAGCTCCTGGGCTTAGGCGATTCTCTTGCCTCAGCCTCCCAAGAAGCTGGGACCATAGGCACCCGCCGCAACGCCTGGCTATTTTTTTGTTGCAGTTTGGCCGGGGCAGGGTTTGAACCCGTCACCCTCAGTATATGGGGCCAATGCCCTACTCACTGATCCACAGGTGCTGCCCCTGAGTCACATATTCTGAAAACACAATCCTTTCAGTTCTTACCACATAAAGCTCCAGCACGACCTTCCAAAGTCACTTGCCAGGTAAAAGAATCACCTCGGGCCTTCTCAGCTTCTAATTCTTTTAAAGAACGAGGGAAAACATTTCGCCACAATAACAACATCTTGGGCAGATGGTAACGGACAACAGATGGTCCTAACCAAGAAAATGAGAATATAAAGCGATATATAGTAACATACATTACAAACAAAAGAGAATGAGCCCCTCTCAAGTTTTATCAATCTTTGTCATTTTACTCTACTTTGATTTCTAAAATTAACATTATTTTCAAAATATTCTTTAACTAGTAAGATATATATTAAAGTATAATATTCACTTTAAAAGTGAATATTGTAGCATCCAAATATGAAGCATATATACAAAAAGCAATTATTAAAAAATTACCTAACCATATTCAGAATGTTGGATTACATATTCTCAATGATAAAATATATCTGGGATATATTCTATGAGGTCTTTTTCTTAAATACATATATATATTCATAAACAAATATACCTATCCCACCCCCCATGTATGTATGTGTGTGTGTATATATCTCTCTATATGTAGAGATATGTATTCACACACACATATATTCCTCCATTTGGGGAGCAACTGATATGGTTAATTTAGTTTCGTGGAAAAGCAGCATATTCAGAACTAGGAACACATATTTACATTGTTAAGGAATTCATTTAACATATTTACTTATTCTTAACACAAACTTCTGGAAAACAGTTAATCCTTTATTTTCTTTAGAAAAGAAAACTAGATCAAAGTATAATTTCTAATAGATAAAGCTTAGAACAATGAGTAACTCTGTAGGACATACACCCACAAACTTTTATAGCAGGAATCAAACATATGAACTAAAAAGTAGACACACCTCGTTACAATGATAACAAGTATTTCTGTCCTATGTACAATGTTAAACTTTGTCTGTATCTAAGATTTGTTATAGCACTTAGGAAGGTGAAGCACATAATGGTTACACCCAAAAAAGCAGCACCAGCAATGCTCATTAAAGTAAATGTGACTTTACTACTCTACTAAAATTACATGGCTGGTCTTCACTTAGGGGATGGAATTTGCCCCCAAACATTCTATTTTTTTTTTGCAGTTTTTGGCCAGGGTTGGGTTTGAACCCGCTACCTCCACATATGGGGCTGGCGCCCTACCCCTTTGAGCCACAGGCACTGCCCCAAACATTCTATTTCTTTTGCTTAATGTAAGCTAACCCCATAGAAATGGCTACTCTGATGGTAAAGGTAAAATTTGCTAACACTTTCCTCATTAAATTTAAGCAGAATTACAAGAAGAGAGATCTAGTACCAAATGATGGGGAAAACATTTTTACCATTTACAACCTCATTCAAGTCTAGAATGTGAAGTTTAATACACTTAAATTTGCTTTAGAGTCTACTGACAGCAAAAGACAAATCCTACTCCAATATAATTATACCTAATGTCATAAGTGCTCCAAGTAAAAGCCATCCAGCTTGGGTGCGCTGTAAAGACAGCCTGCTATTTTGGGCAGCAGTCCGTAAAAGATCTTCAGCAATACTAACTACCATCTGTAAGAAAAGTTTAGAATAAGGTTTTAATTTAAACAACTCAAAGGAATCAAATAAAATAGATAACTAGTGTACTTTATTTAAAAAGCTGTCTTTTTATTTTTTTGTTGCTGTTAACATGTTTTCAAAGAGGCACCATCAAGACCTATTCTATCTCAACTGCACTGATGATCAGAGGAGACCCCAAACAGTGAAGTGGTTAAGGACAAGGTCTAAAGCCAGACTGCCTGGTTCATGTCCCAACTCTGCCATTTACCAGCTTTCTGACTTGGTACAACATAACCTCCCTTCCCTTAGTTCCCTCATTGGTAGAAAGAAAATAATGTAAGTGCCTACCTCATGTGAGGATTAAATAAATTAATACAGCCTGTGTGCTACTATTTTGTCTTTTAATAACATGACAAATTTACTTCCTACTTCTTGTTTAATACACTTCTCATTTGGCCTGTTTCTTCATTCCCTAACACTATAAACTCCACAAAATTAGCTCAATGACAGACGTATAACAGAAGGTCAGTAAATCTTTGAATATCACTTAATAGTACTAGGCCGAGGCGCACTGGCTCAGGCCTGTAATCCTTGTACTCTGGGAGGCCACGGTGGGTGGATAGTTTGAGCTCAGGAGTTCAAGACCAACCTGAGCAAGAGTGAGAGCCTATATCTACTAAAAGTAGAAAAAGTATCTGGTTGTCTGGGTGGGTGCCTGTATTCCTAGCTACTAGGAAGGCTAAGGCAACAGGATCGCTTGAGCCCAAGAGTTTGAGGTTGCTGTGAGCTATGATACCATGGCATTCTACCCAGGGAACAGAGTGAGACTCTGTCTCAAAAAAAAAAAAAAAGAAAGATAATAGTACCAATAACACTAGCATGCATTAAATGGTTACATGGGCTTGCACTGTTTTGAGTACTCTGCTGTTTACATACACAGGAGATGGACAGTCCAAATTGAGTACTTGTAAAGAGACTTCACGAAAGATATGGACTTTGAGTCAGGCCTCAAAGCAAACAGATTTAAATTTGGTACAGGTAAATAAGGGAGTGGATGTAAGAGGTTAGCAGAGGAAAGGCAGGGAGGCCGAAAAAGGCCTGAGAAGAAAGCAAGACAGTTTGAGTAGAGCAGCAGGAAATCAGAAAGAACAGGTGGCACGAAGGCAAACTGTGAGGTACCAGTTGACCAGAAAGAGGTGGTTATATTTTATTTTCTGAGACCTAGCAGGCTCTAAGGGTCTCTGAGCAAAAGTGAAGTATGCAAGTGGTGTGGGGAAGATGGGAGAAAAAGACTTCCAGAAGGATAAACAGTGAGGAGGCAACTACATGGCAAAGGGAGAGGGAAACGCGGAGTTAAGCAGTAGCTATGGAACTCATAAAAATGAATGGCTTTGGGCCTAATATCCCAGAAAAAAATCAGAATTTAAAACTCTAGCTCCAATCTACCAATGTAAAGTTACAAATAATATTTATATAAACTCTTAGGATTCCTGAGAAGAAAAGTATGATAATAGTATAAAGTATAATGTATAATAGAAAGGGGGAAAGAGATTTATTAAAACCATTCAATTTTTACATATTATCAAAATGCTAAATATGGCAACAGCATATTCTCCTGACATCTTTGAATACAGCAATATGAACTTAACATTTTTTTTTTTTTTTTTTTTTTAATTTTTTTTTGTAGAGACAGAGTCTCACTGTACCGCCCTCGGGTAGAGTGCCGTGGCGTCACACGGCTCACAGCAACCTCTAACTCTTGGGCTTATGCGATTCTCTTGCCTCAGCCTCCCGTGCAGCTGGGACTACAGGCGCCCGCCACAACGCCCGGCTATTTTTTTGTTGCAGTTTGGCCGGGGCTGGGTTTGAACCCGCCACCCTCGGCATATGGGGCCGGCGCCCCACTCACTGAGCCACAGGCGCCGCCCTGAACTTAACATTTTTAAAAACTGAAAGAAAAGCTGATCTTTTTTGTTTGTTTGTTTGAGACAGAGCCTCAAGCTGTCACCCATGGCATCACAGCTCACAGCAACCTCAAACTCCTGGGCTTAAGCGATTCTCTTGCCTCAGCCTCCCAAGTAGCTGGGACTTCAGGTGCCCGCCACAGTGCCTGGCTGTTTTTTGATTGTAGCTGTCATTGTTGTTTGGCAGGCCCAGGCTAGATTTGAACCCACCAGCTCTGGGGTATGTGGCTGGCATCTTAGCCGCTTGAACTACAGGCACCAAGCCAGAGAAGCTGATCTTTAAATAATTACTGTAAAGTGTTGTTTTCCCCTCTAAAATAAATTATAACATACTATACCGAGACGAAATCTATCGTTTCTGTATCAGAAATAAATATCAAATTATAATTAGGGTCTGTTAACCCCATATTAGCAGGACACCATATTAACAAAGGAGACTACTGTTATTTGATCACCCAGTTCAACACTAAACACAGCAGTGTTCCTGTGCAGACTAAAGCCCATGTGACAGATAGCATTCACAAATCTAGGATCTCTGTCCTACCTTTCCTTTGGCATGAGGAATGCCCAAAGGACATTGATGAACTCCACCTAACAAAGCAGCCATTGCAAAACTGTATCCACTAACAGCTTCTGGTGAAGTCTTCAAGTTGTTGAGCCGTTCCGCACACCTGTCTAGAAATGGTGTCAACTGGAAAGGCAAAGCCACAGCCACACAGCGCAAGCACCAGGCAGCAGCAAGTCGCGCAGCCATACTTGGATGAAGCAGCACTGAAGTCACAATCTCCAAAAGGCCTAAAAAAGAAATAATCAAAATATTACTCTTTTTTAAAGCCAAGTGATTTCAAAAACTAAGACTATATGTAACATAATAATTAAAAGCATAATGCCCATGATTTCACATGTATAGTTTTATGACTTTGCCCAAAACCACATATACTACTTCTAAACTGCAGAATACTTTAACCCACAGGAACTGTGTTAAAGGGCCACAGCAATAGGAAGGTTGAGAACCACTGCTTTAAAGGAACATTTTCTACAAAGAACATAGTAGAATTATACCCATAAAATACAAATGGTGATGTAGAATTAAATGAAAGTCTCCAACAAATTTTCATCAATTATTAGAAACAATCACCATGACTATCTCTGATGTGTCTCTCAAACTCAGTATTTCCTACCACAATGAATCTTACATTAAATGAAGCCCAGTGATCTTAACTGTTAATTATGATAATGAACAACTAATCAGGGGTTAAATGTCACTCACACCCATGGCTTTGAAAAATAGTGAAAACACAGGCTGGAAGTAACTGAAGTCCTACCTATAGACGCCTCCTGAATTAGAGGGGATGCGGTGGCATTCAGGCTCTGCACCAGGCTCCCGAGCTCCTGGAGGGCACAGACCATGACGTGCTGGCTGGCTGCGATGTCTGCTGCGCCAGATTTGTTCTCACCACTAGTATCATTCACTACTGCTTCTAGAAACACAAAATTTTATCTCTAATGTAGGTGAAATGAACTGTGATATAATTTATTTGTTCTACATTACTTACGATTTTAGTTATACCAGTTGATGACTATCAAGAAATCTTATTCTCAGCAAAAACCTGAGGTAACTAAACTTAAAAACACTGTTTAATGCCTTCATGACAATGCTAAAATATATACTGAGGTATACATTTCACTGCTTCTAGGAACACAGCCTAACTTTAGAAAGGAGCAGCAATCCACAGTGTACAAAACCAGACTTCGGAGAAAGACAACTGTCGTGCACTTGTTACCATCAGGCAAGATAACTCACCTTTTCTGTCACAAGTTCCTCATCTGTTAAACGGCTTATGTGCCTATCTCAAAAGGCACTGCAATGATTCAAAAGTCAATGCATAAAGAATTTAACACAATGCTGCTTCCAATACACAATGAATAAATTTTAGCACCTATTACTGTTACTTTGTTAATAGTATTGCTATCAAGGCTCCAATATACTGGAGGTATCATTGTCAAAGTACTGACCCAGAAAGTGGATCTGTAAGGAAAGTGCCTTTAGATCTTCTGACTGCAACGTTTCTCAAATTTCCCATTAGTTTTGCTGGCCCCTCTCCATACTTTTTAACTTCTACTACAGTTGAAATGTATTTGACGTGACACACCTAAAGATCCCTTGACAAATTATTAACTGACGATAAAAACTGGCCCATAAATACCCAGGTATATCACTGTGTTTAATTGTGCTTTTAGGAATTTTTTAAAATCAAGTAACTAATTTATGACCTTAAGATTAATAACTTTCAAATGACAATAAAACTTTTCTTTCAGGTGGCGCCTGTGGCTCAATGAGTAGGGCGCCAGCCCCATATACCAGAGGTAGCAGGTTCAAACCTGGCCCCGGTCAAAAACTGCAAAAAATAACAATAAAAAAAAAACAAAAAAACTTTTCTTTCTTTTTACATTCATCATAAATAGAGTATAAAAATATGTAATAAAGAATAATAGAATATGGTAGATTAATAAACTATTAACTATAATTCAATATCTCTTTTCTTTTTAGATATTTCTGGACTTGGAGATGCACGCATTCTATCTTTGATTGCTAAACTATAAGCTCCCTGAAGACAGATGCTGTCTGTTTTTGGCTTGCTATTTTAGTCCCACCATTTGGCATAATGTTTCTGGCACTCAAACGTTCCTTCAATGAATCAATGTACAATTATTTTTCAAGTTGTGAATGTAGACCAGATTACTATTTTAACATATCTAAAGAAAAATACCTGGCTCGGTGCCCATAGCTCAGTTGTTAGGGCACCAGCCACATACACTGAGGCACGAACCCGGCCTGGGCCAGCTAAACAACAATGACAACTGCAACAACAAAAAAACAGCCAGGTGTTGTGGTGGGCGCCTGTCATCCCAGCTACTTGGGAGGCTGAGGCAAGAGAATTGCTTGAGCTCAAGAGTTTGAGGTTGCCACGGCACTCTACTGAAAGCAATATAGTGACTCTGCCTCAAAAAAAAAACCACTTTATTATTTTAAACACTACTCAACTCACAATTCATAATTTTCATTTAAAAAATGGTTTACTAAGTTACCATAAATAAAAACTACAACTAATCCATAAATTTATTTTTATTAATTTATCAAATATTTAATACATTCTCTAAAAATAAATACTGATTATATCTGTTCATTAAATCCTTAGGTTTTTTGTTTGATTTTTTTAGAGACAAGGTCTTGCTTTGTTGTCTAGGTTGGAAAGCAGTGGTATAATCACAGCTTACTGTAATCTTGATTGCTTAAGCAATCCTTCCATCTCAGCCTCCCACAATGTGCGTACCACCATGCCTGGCTAACTTTTTTAATTTTTCATAGAGAGGTCATCTTTCTGTGGTGCCCAGGCTGGTCTCAAACACCTGGCCCCAAGTGATCCTGCTGCCTTGGCCTCTCAAAGTCCTGGAATTATAGGCATGAGCCACTGTGCCCAGCTTAAATCCTTATTTATAAAGATCTCTATTGGGCAATATAATTTTTATTAAAGTTAACGTGTGTTTCTAACAGTTATAAAACGAAGTGTTTTATAGAATTTATATTTTCCCCTGCTTTAGTTCCCTTATAATTGATTTATAAGTTCCATGAAGACAGGAACTGTATCTCCCTGATTACTTAAAATCCTGAATTATTACTCTGCAAATCTCAGAAACTCAGTAACTATTTACACTGAAAAGTTAATAAAAATTGATACTTCTTTTTTTTGAAACCATGTACTACCACAAATTATGCAGTTGAGTTTCCCACATTTGGGGAAATTGCAGGGGTCAGCACATCTAGAGTGCAATGGATAAGCCTCGCCCTGGGAAAACCACCTTCATGATCATGGTATCTCCCCAGTCAGGTAAGTGTGAAAATTGATACTTCTTAAAAAAGGATTTCTTTTAATTATGAATTACTGAGTTTTCACAACATATTTTATAGGGGGCTAATAACTATCTGTAATAAGCCTATTAGGAGAGGAAAAAAAACCAACAAAAGTATAGGTTTATAAAACAACAGCCTCCAACCAAAAAAATTATAATAAGATTATTCCTTGAAGATAGCAACCTTTGGGCTGCTATATACCAGGAAAGCTGTAAAATCACTACAGATACTAGAAGTAAAACAGAAAATGTAATCTTACAAACATGCCACTCAAATCTTTAGAAATTCTATTTCATTATATTTTGTTTAATCTAAAATAAGAATACTCAATAAAAATGACTACAAAAGCATTGTCCAGAAAGATACAAACTATTATCTATTAGTATGTGTTAAGAATAAAGAACTAAAGGACAGCACACATTATGATATACATTCTCACCTACTGCTTTCATTTGTTTTCCAATAGCCTGGCATATTTCTTTGGCAGCTGCAATCTGGGCTTTTTCACCTAGTAAACTGCCCACAGTAGCTCTCAGGATAAAGGAGACGCATCGTCTTGAGTACACAGCCTCCACATGTGTCTGTGTTGCCCGAGGATGGGAAACCAAATCAAGTACATGGGACAAGAATGTAGCAAAGCTACGCTCCAACCACTGACCACCCAATGTTGTAACAAAAACAACATATGCCTATAAATAAAGATAAAACTTCATATAAATTTACATAAGTAAACAATAATCACAGATAAAGTAACTGCAGAAATGACTGATGACAGCAAACAGAATAAATTACATTTGAGGCTAACAAAGAGAATTTTAGTACTTTTGATATAGGAATTAGTAGTAAAGTATCCTTGACTGAAAATAATTCTAAAGATAATTGTTTCATGAAGAACAGAAAGAGAGTGGTGAAGAGGGAACAGAAGGCTGAATTCACCCTAGTGATCAGGAAAGTAACAGATTATAAGAATAAGAAAACCTTAATATCTTAAATAAATACACACTTAGAGCTAAAAAACACTTGTTTATGACTTTCTCTATAAGATAAAATGGTTTACTTCTATTTTATTCCTGTTCAAGGACAACATAGCATTGCAGTAATTTTGACCTAAATTATGATGTTGACTATGATCACTATTTCTTATTAGGTGTGAATTATTATTAGATCATTAATTATGGCTTCTCATTTGATGTCAATCATTATTTTGAAATTATAATTTCAAGTCAGATTTAATCTTACAATTATACTGGTATGTGCATCCATAGAAAACCCAATCAAAGCAATAACCAATATTTTTAGCTGAAGGTCCTTAGAGAACATTAAAATCTAAATCTACCCAAATACAGCTTTAATTAATACTGAATGATTACATATTGATTTTCTGACAAGTTTAACCTGGGACAATTTTTTTAGATATTTATATGACTATAGTAGACATAGGCTTATTTACACATCATTAAGTACCTACCTTTCCATATAAGCATATAATTTGGAAATTGAACATATTTCATTAATTTGGTAAAAGAAACGCTTTAAAAAAACCAGATAATATTAAAAATCTCTCTGTGTGTGCTATTACTTAGTTAAAATTTCCCACGAAACCTCACAAGTGATATGAACAGAATCATCTTCTACATATGTTACAAACCTGTGTAACTCCAACCCTCACTTCACGATTAACAGACCCTCCAACTTTTAACATTTCTCCACCACTCTTCAAGAAACCTGATCCTCCACGTAGAAATCCTGTAGCCATGAGTTCCAAGACTTCGTCAAATGTTGCTCGCTTCACATTTTGACGCATTACTTTCAAAAAGAAAAGTGAATTCATCAGAAAGTATGTTTCTGCAGGGTATCTTTTGCCATTTAGCTCATCATATTTCTAACAATCCAGCTTAAAATTCAAGTTTTATTTTAAAGGATACTTTACTATAATAGGACAGGGTTTAGTTTCCTTATAAAAATTTTTCTTAAAGGCTCAACGCCCATAGCACAGTGATTACAGCACCAGCCACATGCACCAAGGCTAGCGGGTTTGAACCCTGCCCAGGCCAGCTAAACAACAATGACAACTGCAAAAAAAAATAGCGGGGCATTGTGAGGCTGAGGCAAGAGAAATGTTTAAGCCCAAGAGTTTCAGGTTGCAGTGAGCTATGACACCATAGTACTCTACCTAGGGCAACGTAGGTAGAGACTCTGTCTCAAAAATATGTATTTTTTTTTTCTTAAAATTTACAATGTTCTTGTAGACTTTGAAACAAAAAATGCTAAGAAAAAAACAAAAGGAGCTAGAAAATAAATGCAATTCAATAAATCTAAGCCCAATCATCTAATAATAATGATAAATTTAGTATTACAGGTAAAACAAGAAGGACACAGCACATTCACAGCAGAAACTACTAACCGATCACAGGTCTTATTCCCAACTGAGATGAACAAAAACAAACTTTCTCAACATACTGCTTTTTATACAGTAGTTACCAATGGATTAAAATGTCACTAGACATCAAACCAACTTCATATCTTATACATATCTTTGTATCTCATAAAGTCCTTTCCCATGAAGTAGCAAACACAATACTCACAAAAAAATCTGTGGAGAATGTATAAAACTCATAGTTAAGAATATAGGCCACAGAGTTTGGCTGTCTGGGTTTAAATTTCAATTCTAACACTTACTGGAACACTCTTTAGGACATAAGTTATACAAGCTCTCTATAAATGATCTATAAAATGGTAACAACAGTGCTGATAATTCATAGGTACTTGATGATCTATAAAATGGTAGATTTCATGATCTATAAAATAGTAATAACAACAGTACTTATAATTCATAGGTACTTACATATTTATAAGTACTTATAATTCATTAAATTTTGTAATATATTTAATTTGGCGCCTGGCACACAGCACTTTAAACTGTTACATAATCACCTAATGAAATAATTACTGTTAAAGACAAAGAAATGGAAGCTGAAAGACATTAAATAGGGTTTCACAGGTAATAAAGGTGAGGACTTGAACGTAAAACCACTTGGTTCTCTTACTACTACACAGAGATGGAAGAGGGATTGAGACAATGGCAGAGATGGCTCACTCATCACCTGCTCACCTCTGAGACATCTCCGTGGAACTGTGGGGCAAAGCAAGAGTCACTCGAAAAGTCAATGTGCCTCTGTTTCTGCTTATAATAATGGTCCAAAAAAAATGAAAATTAAGACTGTGGTATAAATGAGAACCTGTGCATCAGAGATTGAAAGTAAGAAATTAGCAAAAAGGCTCATGCCTATAGTCATAGCACTTGGGAGGCGGAGGCAGGAGGATCACGTGAGTCCAGGAGTTTGAGGTTGCAGTGAGCTATGATGACACCACTGCACTCTAGCTAGAGAAACAGAAACTCTCACAAAAAAAAGGAAGCATTCTATAAACATTCAAAGATCTAGTACAGTCTAAATAAGGGTTGGCAAACAATACCTGTTGCCTGTTTTGGCATCAATGCTGTAGCCATGACTGTTCCTAAGAGTTTAGACACTGCCACTCTCACTCCATAATTTGAATTTTCCAAAGCCTTAAAGCAGAGAGTGGCTATATTTTCCAATTCAGCAGTCCACATGAAAACAGCTTCATTCTGTAGTTCTAGCAGACACTAAAAATATATAAAATATATGGAAAAATATATGAAATAACAGTTTTGAAGATACTGAACATTAGGCAATGAAGAACAGTTATCCTTAAGAGATGAGAAACAAGATGAACCCTGCAACTGTCCAGCTTACTGCCTTGAGAGAGTTTCCAGTACTTAGAGAGAAACGTGTAATACTGGACTCTATCTTAGAAAAGAGGAAGGGTTTCAAATCAGTTATGTCGGCTTCCACCTTCAGAAACTGGATGAGCAAATACAACACAAAAAAGCAGAAAAGAGAAATAATAAGATAAGAAAGGAAACACATTAACACTGAAAAATAACAAAATACAACTAAAAGTTCACTGAGAAGACAAATTTGATAACCTCTCCAGACTGATCAGGAGAAAAAAAAGAGAAAAGATACAAATTACCAAAATTAGGAATGAGAGGTCAAATCACTACAGAGTCATCATATTTTGAAAGGATGAAGCAAAACCTCATCAGCATGCTCACTCCTGTAATCCTACCACTTTGGGAGGCTGAGGTGGGGGGAATGCTTGAGCACGGGAGTTTGAGACCAGCTTGAGAAAAAGCGAGACCTCTACTAAAAACAGAAAAATTAGTTAGGTGTCATGGCACATGCCTATAGTCCCAGCTACTCAGAGGCTAAGGCAGGTGGATTGCTTGAGCCTAGGAGTTTGAGGTTGCAGTGGGCTATGATGATGCCATTGCACTCTAGCCCAGGTGACAGAAAGTATGTCTCAAAAAAAAAAAAAAAAAAAAACCCAAACCACCAACAAAACAAAAACCTCACCAAGATATTTTTGTAGGTGATGATAAGCTAATTCTAAAGTTTGTATGAAAATACAAAGGATCTAGATGAGGCAAAAATTTTTGAAAAAGAACAAAGTTGAGGGAGTAACATCACCTGATTTCATGACTTATTATAAAGGTACAGTAATTAGGAAAGTGCTGTTGGCATCAAGACAAGTAGATCAGTGGAACAAAATAAGAGTCCAAAAATAGATCTACACAGATGCGAATAACCAATTTTCAACAAAGATGCAAAGGCAATTTCATGAACAAAAGCTAATCTTTGTAATGTGCTACTAGCACCAGAAGATACACATAGATAAAAAAACCTTTTATTCATACTTTGCACCATAAACAAAAATCAACTCAAAATGGATCACACATCTAAATGTAAAGCTATAAAACTTCTAGAAGGAAACAAGGAAGATCCTTGGAGTAGGAAATGTTTTCTCAGCTATAACAGAGAAAGCACAATTCATACAAGAATAATTGATAAACAGATTAGACACATTTAAAACTTCACAAAAAGGTGCTGTTTAGAAAATGAAAAGACGGGCCACAGATTGGGAGAAAATATTTGCAAATCGTATATTTGATAATATAAAGACTTCTAAACCACTCTCAAAACTCAAAAAAGAAAATATTCTCCCTAGTAAAACAATGGGGAAAGGATTAGACGCATCTTTCTCCAAGAATACATGGATGGCAAAAAGCACCTAAAATCATGCTCATTAGTCATCGGGAAATTCAAATTAAAGCCACAATAGATACCACAATAGAAATTAAAAAGACTCCCAGTAACAAATGTTGGAGAGGACACAGAATTGGAATTTTCATATAATGCTTGTGGAAATATAAAATGGCATGAATACTTTAGAAAAGAGTTCAGCAATTTCTTAAAAAGTTAAACATAAATTTGCCACATGGTCAGCCATTCTACTCCTAGATATTTACCCAAAAGCATGTCTATGCAAAAATTCATATACAGATGTTCACAGCAGCTTTTTAAAAAATATATTGCAAACTGGAAGTAACCCAAATGTTTATAACAGATAAAAGAACAAATGAATGTGGTATATCCACACAATGTATACTCAGCAATAAAAAGGAATGAACTATCAATATGTGTAACAACATAAATAAATCTCTAAATAATTGTGCTAAGTGAAAGAAGCCAGAACACATATATGCACAAAAGTTCATCCCACATGATTCCATTTATATATGGTTCCAAAAAATAAGATGAATCCACAGAAACAAAAAACATGCCAACATAATTCAAAATGTTAAAGGGAAAAAACCCTACTGTTTAAGAACAAGTAGGATAAGGAACAGCATAATAAATCGCTGGAGTACTAACCTTGGCCACTGCACATCGTACAGCCATTGACCTGTCAGTCAAGAGAGATCTGGCATTCTTGTATATATCACGGTGAGAGGAAGCTGCTGCACCACCCAGTCCATTTAGAACTTTCTGTAGGCTCATTAAGATTTCACTTCGCCCTTGTGACTAGATGTGTACATAAAGCAAAACTTTAAAACTACATTGTAAAATAAATCCCAAATTTAAACGAGAACATACCAAGACATAAAAGTTCTTTGGGGGCTTGGTGCCTGTAGCTCAAGCAGCTAAGGCGCCAGCCACATACACCAGAGCTGGTGAGTTCGAATCCAGCCCAGGCCTGCCAAACAGCAATGACAACTACGACCGAAAAATAGCCGGGCATTGTGGCGGGTGCCTGTAGTCTCAGCTACTTGGGAGGCTGAGACAAGAGAATTGCTTAAGCCCAGAAGTTGGAGGTTGCTGTGAGCTGTGATGTCACAGCACTCTACCCAGGGCAACAGCTTGAGGCTGTCTCAAAAAAAAAAGTTCTTTGGGCCTAATGGTCTTATTTCCAAATTATAAACAGTAATTAATGAAAAGAAAAATAAAATTAAGTATTCTAGGAACTATCTAAAAGGTAAGAATAATTATTTAATTAAATAGCTTCCTGAAAAATTAGGTTCCAACAAGGAAACATATTCCAGCGTTTCCATGACATACTGAAATACAATATAAAGAGAACGTGAAGACAGATTCAAAAGCTTCAACATCATATCTCAAGGGTTGAAACTTTTAGATTTAAAGATTAAGTAAAAAATAGTTAAGAAATATTAGAAACCTTCCAATTGAGGAAGAAAACATCCAACACATTTAAAATAACTTGTTAGAAATATAGCAAACCTTCATCTTGTGACTAACTCAAACTCGTGTTTCTCTGCTCTTCTTAGTGCTTGTTCTTATTTCTAGAAATACTTTTTCACACATAGATCTCTTCCACTGCATTATAAACTCTTCGAGGTCAGAGACCATGTCTTATTCATCTTCGTGTGCCTAATGCCTAACAAATAATAAGTCCTCAATTCTTATTTAACGAATGAGTAGACAAATAGTTTCCAGAAGAGGTATCTAATCCTAATCTAATGTCTGGTATCCTTATAAAAGAAAAAATATATAGATACAGAACACAGAGGCACAGGAAGAAGGCAGAGATTGGAAAGATGCATCTATACGCCAAAGATTTCCAGCAACCACTAAAAGCTAACAAGGAAAGGAAGCATCCTTCCCTAGAGCCTTCAGAGATGGCTGTGCTGACACCGAATTTCAGACTTGTAGCTTCCAAAACTGTGAGACAATAAATTTCTATTGTTTTTAGCTACCTACTCTGTGGTGACTTATTACAGAAAACATAGGAAATTAATACATTAGCTATGGTACAAAAATAAAATGTCAATACAAAAATAACCATAGGGCTAAAAAAAAAAGGCAAACCTATTCATTGTCAAGGCAAAGCATCCTTTCCTTACCTTCTGAAAAATAAGGTAATGTACATGAAAAAGGGGCCAGGTAATAATTTGAAATTGCCTGTTTGATAAGCAATATAGGTACCATAGTAACAGAAAAAAGCAAACATTTTTAGTGGACATCTAACTCTTGCCACAAGCAAAATATTCAAATAATATTAGTTGTAAAACTTACCTCTGCACTTTTCAGAGATTTCAAAAGATTATTTACTGTTTCTGGAAAAGCACTACCCAACATTCTTCCCATTTTTTCATAAAATGCTCCAACACAAGCCACTGCAGCCCTGTAAGAATTAATATTTTCACTGGTCCTTGGTCAGGTTAATGGCATAATTTCACTATACTTATCTTCAAAAATCGATTTGTATTTGCCTAGGACACTTCTGACTATCATCTTTAGTTTTCAACTTTCAAAAACACCTTGTTTGTCCTTTGTAATTGTGTAACAAATACTACAGTTAACCAAACTGTATTCTTGTTAAGAATATAAAAGAATAAATATATATGTATGTAATAAATCACTCCCATCTTCTGCTAAGAAACCCAAGCTTTCCTTTTATGAAGACTCACAATGACTCTGCCCTTCTCTCAATATATATATATATATGTATATACACACACACACACAAATATATATATATATATACATACCTACATATACATATATATAAAAAACACTTAATGTCAACCACTCATTTTGACAAAATTGTGTCATTTACTGTGTGTGACCTTGACCCTTTTACATATCTTTATCTTATTCTGTCAGTGGAAATGTAAACTCCGTAAACAAGGAATGTATCTCATACATTTGTACTGCTCACAGTGCCTGCTTGTATGTGTATTTGATAATAGTATGCTATTACTTGTAAGCCTGTGAAATCTAATCTAAATTGCATTAATGGACTATGTGGACAAAGAAATAGCAGCACCTCTCTTTAGGAGTAAGAAACAACAGGACCATCACTCCTGTGAAAAGTAAGTGAAGAGCTGTGTATGCTCTGGAGTCTGGCAGACCTGGGCTTAAATCCTAGAAATTGCCAACAAATAGTTATGCGACCTGAGAAAGTTACACATGAAAAAGGCAAAATAAATTTAGCTTACAATCATACACATAATAAATAATAGAATCAGAGAATCAACCTTTACCTCTTTGACTCCAAATCTCAAGTTTTTTTCAATACTCTATAGGCTAATAATGAAGTTAAAAATGACTGAGGTCACAGGACAGAATATATTAGGGAATTCCTAAACAGAATTCATGAATCCACTTGAAATACATATGAATACTACACAGATATACTCACTGATTTACAGACTACCTATGACAGAAGTGAGCAGTTGTAACAGAGATGTACAGTCTGCAAAGCCAAAAATACTACCTGAAAACATCTGCCCTGGACCCAAACCACATATGTGGGATAGGAGTTGGGTTAAGCCCTCAGTCTAGCAGATCAGCAAATCTACAGGCAAAATGGTCTGCTTCACAACTATTGAACTCTGTCAATATAGTGTGAAAGCTGCTATCACCTAAATCAACAGACACATCTGTATTCCAATATAACTTTATTTACAAAACAGACAGTAGGCTGGCCTCGGAATAGACTTGACTTTGCCTATTCCTGCTTCAATTACATCACCTAGAAACTCTACTTTTCTGACTCAGACAAGAGTATTATCTCCATTCCAATTTACCTGTGGAAATTGCTGGTACCCTACCAGTTCTCTGTAGTGTGCTAGAAATCCCAGTGGCAATAGATATGTGGAAGCAGACCCTTCTTTCCCAGATCTGCATAGAGATTTTATTGTCAGCAGCACGCCTCAGGTTCTATCCACCCCAGGGTCTTTATGGTCAGTAGTCTCTTACTAAGTTTCCCTGAAAAAACAAATAAAAATTCAAGGGTCCCTGTCAAAGTACTTACAATTTTGTTGGTAAGTAGGCTGCAGTGTCGTCTTTATTTCTGATAATGTCATTACATTTATCAAGTGTTTGAAAAACTGTAAAGGTATCTCCAATGCTATAAAGGGCTGCAAGATTTTTTGCTAACAATTTTCGGGTAGGTGGTCCAGGTGAACTACTTATTAATCCAGTTAATTGTTCAACAAGTTTTTTCTGTTTTTCTTTTACATCAGTCTGTCATAGAAAAAAAAAAGATAACTTTTTTTTCTTATATATACTTTTGCTACCTTTTAATCAAAAAATACTTAACCATAAAACTATCAATAACCATTTTCAAGATAAGGAAAAATTTAGTAAGAAATGAATCATTCTTTGCTAGATTAAATTTTCTCCCTCCTTCCTCTTCAATGCTAAAAAGTTAGCTTCAAAAAAAAAAAAAAAGTTAGTTTCCAGTAAAATCGACTATTTTGATACCAAAAGTTTCCAGGCCAACTTGCTAAGAAATGAACCAGTAGCCAAAAGTTGCAAAATATTGGGTATATGCACAACTGATAATCTTAGAATCCAGATGGGTTTCCCATGTAAATGTAAAGTCAGTAATTCATAAAGCTACAGGTCAGTGAAGGAAACCAAAAGAAACTCAAGAGCCCTAGGAAACAAACAAAAAGTACACATATCCACCTATAATCGGTACCTAGAATTCATTTATTCATTCAAGAAATACTTATTGTGTACTTACAGTACGTCATGCACTATTCCAGGTACTGAGATGCAACAGTGAACAAAACAGACAATGTCCCCATCCTCAAGAAGTTTACATTCTAGCGAGGAGGGACAAAGTTTACCACACAAACAAATGAACAGTGTTAAGTGCTTATTGTTTTAAACAGATTAGGTATAAAAGGCAGATATGACACACACTTATAACTCTGCCTCAAACTATACAAAAGTAATTCACGTAACCAAAATGTGTGTCTACCCCCATAATATTCCAAAATGAAAAGAAAAAAAAGAAAAGAAATGGCCTTTCTGAAAAGTGAAGGGCCAAGATATGCAGATGACTGGGGGAAGAACATTCCAGGCAGAGGGAACAAGTACAAAGGTCCTGAGCCTGCAGCAGCTTAGCATCCTTGAGGACAGCAAGAAGGCCCGTTTGGCCAGAGGAATGAGAGAGAAAATAGTAAGAGATAACAGAGGGTAGCAGGGATCAGATCATTCAGTACCTTATATACCACTGTAAGAACTTTGTATTTTATTCTAAGCAAGAGTTTGAAGTGGAGGAAGGCCATGATCAGGCTCACTCTGATTGATGAGCTGAGAAATGATCCATAAGATACGCAGATACATGTATCATGAGCTAATAGGGAGCAATTACAGAAATCCAGATGAGAGATGATGGTGGTAACCATGGAGATAAGAAGTAAAAAGGCATATACCCAGAAGACCAAAAAGCACATCATAACAAAGATATTTGTACTAGAATGTTTATTGCAGCTCAATTCATAATTGCTAAGTCATGGAAGAAGCCCAAGTGCCCATTGATCCACGAATGGATTAATAAATTGTGGTACATGTACACCATGGAATATTATGCAGCCTTAAAGAAAAATGGAGACTTTACCTCTTTCATGTTTACATGGATGGAGCTGGAACATATTCTTCTTAGTAAAGTATCTCAAGAATGGAAGAAAAAGTACCCAATATACTCAGCCCTACTATGAAACTAATTTAGGGTTTTCACATGAAAGCTATAACCCAGTTACAACCTAAGAATAGGGGAAGGGGAGAGGGAGGGTAGGGAGAGGGGAGGTGGGTAGAGGGAAGGGGATTGGTGGGATTACACCAGTAGTGCATCTTACAAGGGTATATGTGAAACTTGGTAAATGGTCTGTAAAGCTAGTGAATGATGCCCCATGATCATATCAATGTACACAGCTATGATTTAATAATAAAAAAAAGAAGTAAAAAGATTCTGAAAATATTTGAGGATGGAAACACAAATTTCCTGACTATCATGATGTGAAGTTTGAGAAAAACACAAGTCAAGAATGACTCTAAGATTTTTGGCCTAAGCAACTAGAAGAATAAAATGGTCATTTCCTGAGAAGGAGAACATTGGGGAAAGGGAAGGTTTGGAGGAGAAACCAAGAATTTGGTTTGGATTTGTTAACTCAGAGATGTCACTTAGACAAGAAGGAGTAGAGTATATGTAGAGGTAGTAAAATTCCTAAGATTAGATGATGTGACTAAAGAAATTAAGTATAGACAGAAAAAAAATGTCCCAGACTGAGGAACAGCCAACAGAAGAGAATGAGGAGGAGCTGGTGAAGTAGGAGAGGATCAAAAAGCAAATGGTATATGGGGAAGCCACGAACAGGAAGAACTTCACGTAAAGCATGCAAAGTAATGATAACAACCTTATTTTTTAGTTTAGGTGGAGAGTATACAGATAATCATATTATTATGCTTTAAAACTTAGATTGTTTCATGTACTCTTATATTTATCAAGCTCACAACAAAATAAAAAATGTTTTAGTGTTTAAAGGTCAAGGCTCAGCTATATCAAAATATGGGATGGATCAAATAAGACAAAATACTGCTTATTGTTCTGGGCAATTTGTGATCCATGATGGGGGGAGAAGAGCTATTTCAGTGGAGTAGGGGCAATAAATGCCCAGGTGGATGGGAAGTAAGATAAAAATACAAACTCCTAGTTAAAGATTCCAAGTGAATCCATACATCAACTGTCTCTCTAGAAACTCCACTAAAATCACATTAAAAGACAACACCCCCCCAACACACAAATCCACAAGGGTAAATAAAATAGAAAAAAGAATCAACGCAAAATTAGGAAGCCAAGCATTCCCAATAAGGAAAGCCGAGAAGAGACCCAACTTAGAACACAAGATCTCTAAAAGATCTTTTTTTATGTCCTAGGTGGTTCTAGAGGTGGGAGTAAAGTTGCCCCTAGAAATGGAAGGAATGGTTGAGACTGTTTAAGAAGCTTTAAGACTCTCTTCTCTATTCTGGAAGAACACAGGAATCTTTTTTTTTTGAGACAGAGCCTCAAACTGTCGCCCTGTGTAGAGTGCTGTGACATCACAGCTCACAGCAACTTCCAACTCTTGGGCTTAAGCGATTCTCTTGCCTCAGCCCCCCAAGTAGCTGGGACTACAGGCACCCACCACAATACCCGGCTATTTTTTGGTTGCAGCCATCATTACTGTTTGGCGGGCCGGGCTGGATTCAAACCTGCCAGCTCAGGTGTATGTGGCTGGTGCCTTGGCCGCTTGAGCCACAGGTGCCAAGCCAGAAGACAGGAATCTTATTCTCTGGAAAGACTAAAATATTGTCTCTCTGGACTAAAGAATGCCTAGCACAGCTATGAGCTGGGAAACTGCACTGAAAATAGGAGGATTAAGTAAAAGTTTACATAGTGAGTTGAAGTCTCTAGTCTTCTCTCCTAAGTCTCAAACCTAGAACCTAGGCAGCTAGCCATAAACCTTTCACAAACTAGAGTAGAAAAGTCTCTTCTGGGAAATGATCAGCCTAGAGAAACCTAAGATACTAAAGTGAGGAACCAAATTAGCCTACAGTGAGATCCAGTTAATCAAATAGGACCTGTGCCTCTAGCCAAATTTTTACTACTATTAAATTTAAGTAGACGGCAAACATCATCAGATATTTGAGCAAAATATATATATATATATATAATTTCAAAGGCAGAAAACAAAACACTCAGACAATAATAAGCAATTTAAATCAAAGAAATTATAAAGGAAGAAACCAGAAAGAATAAAAATAAAACCCTATTATTAACTCCTCAGAGAGGTCAAGTGAAAATACTGGCATTGTTCAGCGGACTGTCAAACTACCTGCACTTGGTGATGATGAATTTAAATTCACACCAGCCACGTAGTTGTATTTTGCTCCAGTCACACTGAGTTGCCCAAGTAGAGACATGAAGTCGCAATGAGCAGGGTTTAAATAAGGTTTGGGTCTTACCACTGAATAGAAAACAAATATAATAGAAATATCCATCTGTTGAATACGTGTGTCCTCAAATTCATAAGTGACCCACAATCTTTCCAAATCATAATGTATGTTTTCTTACGAATCATAAACACATTATCTCTATAATGTTAATCCAATTAGTGATAAAAACAATACCATACCTTGTTGGCAGCAACCAATACTTTATCAAGAAATCGCAACCATTCAAAGATAAAAACTGGTCTCTTTGCTTCGGTGATTTGAGCCAAAGCTTCTTCATTTAGCAATAAACTGTGGGCTAACTCCATTACTCCAAGTTTTAAATCCGCACCTTAAAACAACAGAGTACAGAGGATATTGTAAGGATTTTTTAATGTTAAAAGTCAAGCATAATCAATATAACCACCAAGAAATGAAAAGTATGTCTTTACTTCCCATTTCATTTGGAGGAAAATAAAATGAGGCAAACCCTGAGAAGCTACTTTTAAAGGACAAAGGTACAAACAAAAACAAATACAACTGTGCTTGATGAGGAAGAATGAATAATAGGATGAAAGGAAAACAGAATATTGCAAAAAAGGGCATTAATCTAGAAAAAATATGCCTAGTAACACATGCGTCATTAACTTGTCCTATAAATGAGCAAACTTTAGCACTAAGATCAAAATCCAAGGCTGGGCCTGACAACCGGTTCTCCTTTTTATCTCGACCACCGCTCGGTATATAGCTCCTTTGCCCTTCCCCAAATGAACCTAGCTCAGGAGAAGGTCAAAACGTCCCAGCAAAAAGATCCCAAAGTGCAGGCCTCCAAGATTCTTCCCACAGACAAGAGTGGGGCAGGTCCCCGAGGCTGCAGCGTCAGTGACAGCACCGGGTGGTCAGCGAACGCGGCCAACAGGCCTCGCGCGCTCAGGGTCTGGGTTCACCCGGCGACTCCAAGGACCGTAGCGTAGTGCCAGGCCCGCAGGGGAACCGCAAGAGGCGTCCGCAGGGTTCTTGGGGCTGTCAACCGCACGAGGATGCGGCTCGGAACCAAGTACGGAGACAAAAAAGGGGAACATGTTCATTACTAACTCAGAGTCTTCCCCATCCCTCTGCAAATGTACTGGGGGATAAGGACGTGTGCGCGCGTCAAAGTGCATGCTCTGGCGACCTCACCTCCTAGTCTGGGGCCGATCAGCTGAGCTACAGGGTCGGAAGTAGGTAGCCACCAAGGGACCAGGACGCCCCGCCTCCCGCACTCCGGGCAACAGGAAGTGAGGGGTGAGCGCGTGCGCGGAGGACTGGTTTTACGCAAGCATACGCACCACTTCCTGCGAGCCCCGCCTCCTGCAAATTTCCAATCGATAACTGCGACGTGAAGCTGGGTCCCAGCAGAGGCCTGGAGGTTCTGCGCTCTCGGGTGGGGCGCGCACTTTCCGCGTGTTCTCCGGAACTGGACCAGAGCCAGTAGAGCTGTCAGGTAAGGTCAGGAGGCGATCGATGGAACGGTAAAAGGCAGTGTTCGTTGTCTGGCTCTGATTACCCTTCAACACCATCAGCTTCTTTCCCATCAGTAGATGGTCGCGTCTGTGGGACACTTGCAGCAAAGAGGAACGCGGGAGGGAAGGGATCAGCGATTCCTGACTGAAGTGTTTGGGAGTCAGGCGTTTCTTGTCATCTTTCTACTGTCCATCCAGCTGCTTAGTCCATCTCTCCACCTGCGTATGTAGTGGTACTCTCAGTATGTCTGAAAAAGCACCTCCTCGCCGCTGAAGGAAAAAAAACAACAACCTTTTTTCCTGCTATCTTCCCACTCTTAAAAAATGTTAACTCTCCGGGGCGGCACTGTGGCTCAGTCGGTAAGGCGCCGGCCCCATATACCCGAGGGTGGTGGGTTCAAACCCGGCCCCGGCCGAATTGCAACAAAAAAATAGCCAGGTGTTGTGGCGGGTGCCTGTAGTCCCAGCTACTCGGGAGGCTGAGGCAAGAGAATCGCCTAAGCCCAGGAGTTGGAGGTTGCTTTGAGCTGTGTGAGGCCACGGCACTCTACCGAGGGCCATAAAGTGAAACTCTGTCTCTACAAAAAAAAATGTTAACTCTCCTCTTCCATGTATTTAAGCCAAAAGCCTGTTGTAGTATTGGCATCGTTCATCACACTTCACCTAAAATCCATCACCAAAACCCGTAAGCTTCAGATCCTTACCACTTCCATTGCTATCACTCTGGTCCAAGCCACCCACTGCCATCTGTGCCAGGATATACTGCGAAGTCTATACTTAGTGTGGTGGGAATGGATGATGCTGAAGTATATTGTACTAATCCTATTTGCCGTAGCAAGACCACTGAGACCGGAATTCCTGGTGGTTTTGAGCGAGTCTTTAGCCACGCTGAGCTTTAATTTCTGCAGTTGGAAAGCGGAATTATTCCTACCTTATAAAGTTGTTAACGATAATTAAATGATAAAAATATATGATATACTGGGTAAGTGCTGAACCATTATGTGTTTGGGAAAAAAACTGTTATTACAAATGAGGAATCTGAGGTTTAGAGACAGTGGGTGAATTACCACAAATGCTGTATATAATCATAAATATTTTTAACTTATAACTCAAAATAGGTAAACTAAACTGTAATGTTTAAGGATGTACACGCGTGGATGGGGGGACTGTATAGAAAAGGAAGTGATTGCCATTAAAGATAGAATAGTGACTATTCTTAGAACAAAAACAAGCTGATTTGGGTAGGGGACAAAGAGGGCTCCTAGGTAGCTGATGAGGTTCTCTCTCCTGAGATGAGTGATATTTGTATTATCTTTTGCTGTACAGCAAACTTACCCAAAATTTAGCAGCTTAAGATAACTATAATCATTTATATCTCGCAGTTTCTGCAGGTCAGGAATTTGTTAGCTTGGACTTTTAAGAAGTTACAGTGAAGATGTTACTCAGGCTGAGCCATCTGAAGGCTTGATGGAGAAGAGGCACATTTTCCAAGCTGGTTAATTCATGTGGCTCCCAAGTTTGTGCTGGCTGTTGACAGGAGGCCTCAGTTCCTCCGTGTGGACTTCTCCATAAAGCTTGAGTGTCTTCATTATGTGACAGTTGACTTGCTTCAAGTGAGTCATGTACTAACTTCAGAGTTAGAGTTATCTAAGAGCAACAGTGTCTATTATGATCAAAAATGTCAACTCCATCATGTCCGTAAAATCCTATTGGTTTTACTGGTCAATCCTATTTACTATGGGAGGAGTCTACACAAGGATATTACAAACCAAGAGCCAATAATCATTGGGGGCCAACTTGGAGGGTACCACATGGTTACAAGAGCATTTGCCTCACAGTAACTAAGTAAAATACACATTTGTTTTATGTACTTTCTGTATTTATAGTACATTTATTAAAAAGTGTTTAACAATGACATGTTGACATAAGAAAAAAGCATTCTTTACAAAATCACAAATATTAAAGACACTTCTTATCCTCATTTTAGCTAAACATTTATTATTAATAATAATTTGTGGTGTTTGGGATGCTGTGGTAAGTAGAGAGGATATTGACTTGTCTTTGTTTTTATAGCCTAGTTGAGAAGATATATACAGTAAAACTATTAAAAACTGGTACTGTAATCTTTTTTTTTTCATGCAATGCAATTGTACAAATTCTTGGTTGCAGTTGACAGGAGCCCTACTTACGCAAGCTTAAATAATGCAGAAAGGTATTAGTCCATTTTGCTGAGAAAATGCTAGATCACAGCATCGAAGAAACCAGGGTCTTGGAAACTAGACTCAGTGACTTCTTGCTTTTAGGCCTTTCTCCATATTCTTTCTATCTGGCTTCATTCTTCAGACAGATTTTCTTCATATGACCAAGAAGATGGCCATCCATACCCTAACCTGACATATCCCCAGTTCAGAAACCTCAAGGAGGAGAGCTTCTTTTCCCCACAACCTACATATTAATATCATGTAAGGAAAAACTGCTTATTTTCCCTGATTGGGTCATCCCCTCCCCTGTTGCTGACATACTATACTATAATTGGCTTTCTTTGTGCTCAAGGAAATAGAGGGTATTGATATTGACACTCTCCACTAGAACCACATGGAAGCCAGAGGGCTTGTTTCTCAAAGGGGAGGATGGTGGGCAGGATTAAACAACGTATGTGTAATACACTTTTGTCTCTCTAGCAGCTGGCCTAGCAACCTTGCCCAAGAACTTGTTAGAAATGCAGGACCTCAGGTTCTAGCCCCAGAATTAAATTCTGCTTTTTAAGATATTAGGGCAATTCACATACATAACAAAGTTTGAGAAGCACTTTTCTAGATAATTATTTTAATCCTTTAGGAACTAATAATTACACGATTTTAACTATTTTGAGCGGAAACTTTCCCCCAAAATATTTCCATGTAAATGAAGTATTAATTCTGGCAAGTTCCAAATGAGCAGCTTAAACATAAACTGCTATGGAGACAGGCCTAGAGTAGTCAGGACAGGTTTTATGAAAGAATAGCTTGGCCTTGGAGGAAGGAAATGTCTGTAGTGTGTTTGAGGGCAATCATAAGCCCAGGTGGCTTGAATAATTAATCCTAAAAGAGACAGGTCAGATTGTAAAGGATGACATCTTAGACTTTGCTAGAGTGACTGGTCCTCCACTGCTTGCAAGGTCAAGTTTGTTGAAGGGTCTGAAATAGAGAAGTAACCTAACTTGACTTGTATTGAAAAAATAATGATAAAAGAAAATTTCAGAAAGCCTCTGGCGAGGGTGCTGAGGATGGTTCAGAAGAGAGGCGGTGAGAAAAAGGTGCCTGAACTAAAGTAGTAGTCACACCTGTAGGAAAAAATGCCTGTGAGGAATATCATGGAGGAAGAATTGTCAGAGCTTTGTAAGAGGTCTGAGTGGGAGATAGTGATGACAGTAAGGTAGAAATACAGGGAAGGTGGGAGGTTTGGGGGAAAGGTGATGAGTTATTTGGATTGTTGAGTTTGTGAGCTCCAAAGATAAAGATGTTCAAAAGGCCCTCAAATAGGTATTAGAGCTCTAGAGAGAGCTCGTGGCTGGGGTACATAAAGGTTTATTTCCATTTTGATAAATTAAATATATTTATATATGTAGAAAGAGAGAGTAATTCTTACTTTATTCTATCTGATTTATAGATACAATTGCCATATGAAGTTGAATATGGCAGAAGAAGAGGATTATATGTCTGATTCCTTCATTAATGTCCAGTAAGTAAACATGCATACCTAACATAATGATATGTAAAAGATGTGAGGATTATTAAACGGTGACATTAATTTTAAATGTGAAGTTGGAAAGTTAGTCTTACTTTATGGAAATACCTCCTATGTCTCCATACAAATATACTAGCAGCTCCTTCCTTTTAATATTGACCCTTGATTGTTTTATTGCCCTCATCCAAGGAAATTTACTCCTTTTTTTAAAAAATTTCATTTTATTCTCTTCTAGTTCCTGTTCATTTTTGTTCTTTATTGTTGCCAACCTCCTAGAAAAATTAGTCTAACTTAATGTTTCTAATTTCTTCAGCTCTATACTTTAGTTTGCTACAACCTGACACCAGCCTTCATCATTTCTACTAAAACAGGGATTCTTGGAGATCTGATTATGTTATAGTGTCAGTAGTAACAAAGATGTTCATAGAGATAGTGCTAAAACATTAACTCGTGTCAAGAGAGTATTGGCAAAGTTATGAGAAAACTTCACGTACTCATCTAAAATAACTTCTTCCATTATTGCTCAGAGAAGATGTCAGACCAGGATTACCAATGCTGAGGCAAATCCGAGAAGCCCGTCGAAAAGAAGAAAAGCAACAGGAAGCAAATTTGAAAAATAGGCAGAAGAGTTTAAAAGAAGAAGAACAAGAAAGACGTGACATTGGGCTGAAGAATGCACTAGGCTGTGAAAACAAAGGGTTTGCTTTGCTCCAAAAGATGGGATATAAAAGTGGTCAGGCTCTTGGCAAGAGTGGTAAGTCCTAGGCGGCTCCTGTGGCTCAGTGAGTAAGGCACCAGCCCCATATACTGAGGGTGGCAGGTTCAAACCTGGCCCCAGCCAAACTGCAACAAAAAATGGCCGGGTGTTGTGCAGGTGCCTGTAGTCCCAGCTACTTGGGAGGTTGAGGCAAGAGAATTGCCTAAGCCCAAGAGCTGGAGGTTGCTGTGAGCTGTGATGTTACGGCACTCTACTGAGGGTGACAAAGTGAGACTCTGTCTCTTAAAAAAAAAAAAGAGTGGTAAGTCCCATTCACAGATAGACAGGTGTTCTGAACCACCTAATTCTGATTTATCAATGTGACCAAGTAGCTGATGCTTACTTAATATTTATCCATCTACGTAGAAATTAAGACTTAAGCTTTTTAGTCTCTTATGTGCTAACAAGCCTTGTGGAAAATGTTTATCTTCTCACATTCATTTTAGACCACACAATGTGCCATCAAGAGCTGCTTATCAGCCCAGCTTAACTGTGAAGGCACTAACAGCAGGGTTGGATGTGGCTTACAAATGGAAGCAGCAAAGAAGGGTAACAAGTGATGGGCTAAGAAGTACAATGGCCAGAGACAGTGAAACAGCATTGAGGGGGATGGCAGGACTCTGCCTGCTTACTCTGTACCTGTGGCAAATGTCTGAGTGACCATCCAGTTGAAGATGTTCAATTCTCACTTCCCTTTTTTGAAATGAAATTGCTTATTAAGATGTAGGGACTATATATGTGTGTGTGTGTGTATGTGTTAGAGAGGCTATATATGTCTAGTAGCTTCTGTAAACTATTTTGCTTTTCTCTCTTTTATGGTAATTACTTTGCTTTCTCTTAAGTCTGTCACTCTGTTAGACCTGTGTTATCAGTTTGTCTCTTCTGTCTTTTTTTCTTTATTGGAGACAGGGCCTTACTATTTGCCCAGGCTAGATTCATGTTCCTGGGCTCAAGTGATCCTCCTACCTCAGCCTCTCAAGTAGCTAGAACTATAGACATGCACCACTGTGCATGGCCAGTGTTGTCACTTCTTAAAACCCACCTTCAGGTGGCATAGGAGATTGGCAAGTCAGCCTTTCTGATGACTAGATAGTCAAAGACAAGGGAGATAATTGATTACATGTAAAGTATTGGTGTTCAAATTTTAGTTGCAAGTATTGAAATTGGAAGTGGCATGTATACAGCATGTAAAGATGCATACTGTACTGGCCTCTAGTTTGAGAAAGAATTTCTCTCTTTTTTTTTTTTCCCACTAGAACTGTTTTGGTATTAAAAAATTGTAGTTCGGGCAGCACCTGTGGCTCAGTGGGTAGGGTGCTGGCTCCATATACTGAGGGTGGCGGGTTCGAACCCAGCCCCTGCCAAACTGCAACAAAAAAATAGCCAGGTGTTGTGGCGGGTGCCTGTAGTCCCAGCTACTCGGGAGACTGAGGCAAGAGAATCACTTGAGCCCAAAAGTTTGAGGTTGCTGTGAGCTGTGACACGATGGCACTCTACCGAGGGCAATAAAGTGAGACTCTGTCTCTAAAAAAAAAAAAAATTGCAGTGCTTCAAAATCTTTTGGCTGATTTGTTTTTGCATGTAGAGTAACTTAACAATGGGTGAGGAAGAATTTCTAAAGATGTTTGTGTTTTATTCTCTTTTTTAGGAGATGGTATTGTTGAACCAATTCCTCTCAATGTCAAAACAGGTATGTAATTGTTTTTGAGTGTACTTACGAGTAATAATAACTTTACAATTAGATCTACCATGTGTATTTATTCAATAAATACTTTTTTTATGATGGTACTATTACATTTCTTACTCTAAGAAGCCCTCAGTAAAGTTTTGTTAAAACTTGTAAAGATATTATTTTATTTTATTTTATTTTATTGAGACACAGTCTCACTGTGTCACCCTATGTAGAGTGCTATGACATCACAGCTCACAGCAATCTTAAACTCTTGGGCTTAGCGATTTTCTTGCCTCAGCTTCCCAAGTAGCTAGGACTACAGGAGCCCGACACAATACCTGGCTACTTTTTTGTTGTGGTTGTCGTTGTTTGGCAGGCCTGGCCTGGGTTTGAACCTGCCAGCTCCAGTGAGCTACAGGCGCCAAACCAAACTTCTAAAGATTTTAAACTAGAAATTAAAGTAAGTTTTAGTGTGTATAAAATAAAATTTAAATCAGACAAATATTGGGGGTAGGGATTATTGTAACCACTAAAAGAACGGTGCCTTTTTTTCTTTCTGTTGAAATGTCCAAACAAGTTTTCTGAGATACATTTATCCCCTAAATGTTTTGTTACTACTTTAGATGAATTCAAAAGAAAAAATTTATTTATTATATTTAAATAAAAGTATGACAGTTTGTATTATTTTTCTAATTTTAAAAAAATTGTGTAGTATTACTATAAGGTAAGACTAATGATCTTTGTAAAAATCGGATCATGTTTTGGGGCTTTAAAAAAAACCAGCTGAGCTCCCTTAGCACAGTGGTTACAGTGCTGGCTGGTCACATGCACCGTGGCTAATAGGTTCAAACCTGGCCCGGGCCAGCTGAACAACAACTGTAACAAAAAAATAGCTGGGTGTTGTGGCAGGCGCCTGTAGTCCAGCTACTTGGGAGGCTGAGGCAAGAAAATCGCTTAAGCCCAAGAGATTGAGGTTGCTGTGAGCTGTGATGTCACAGCACTCTACCAAGGGCAACATAGTGAGACTTTGTCTCAAAAAAAAACCAAAAAAAAAAAACCTATGGCCAAGCAAAGAAAGGAACAGGAACAGAATGAGGCTGAGAAAGAAGCTCTAGGTGATGTGGGGAAAGGAGAAAGAATCTGTTAGAAATTTGTTTAGGGTCCAGTTGATTTGTATATTTTTGTTATCACTTAACTTGTAATTTTTGTTTCTGAAGCAAATATTCATGTTGTACAAATTTCTGATTGCCCTTAAAATAGAGACTGGTGGGGAATGTATGATAGATTGTATTTTTATATCATTTTATTTTTATATTTTCATCAGGCCTTGAGAAATATCTTTTAGAACTGTTAAAATAAATGTTCCTACTGTATATTTAAAGTACCTAAAAAACAACCAAAAATTCACTGTTTTCTTCTATTATTCAAGTCAAATGATTTTTGAGTGGTTATACTCAAATGAGAATTGTGTATTAATTTGTAAATATTTACGATGTTGTGTTTTGAAGTACAGAGTCAGGAAGTTTCTCCTCAGAATTTTCTGTTTGAACAGGGAAAAGTGGCATTGGTCACGAGGCGTTATTGAAACGGAAAGCAGAGGAAAAATTAGAAAGCTACAGGAGGAAGATTCACATGAAAAGCCAAGCTGAAGAGAAAGCTGCAGAGCAGTTTCGGTAAAAGCCTATGTTTGAGCTGTTTTTGGTTTCATCTCTTCTTGGTTGTTGTTTGTTCTCTGCTACTTGGATCTATAAAATGGTTAAAGAGAATATAGACCTACATTTTTTTTCTTTCAATTAGAATGCGTCTTAAAACTAAGCAAGATGAAATGAAGCTGGAAGGAGATCTCAGAAGAAGCCAGCGAGCCTGTCAGCAGCTGGATGCCCAGAAGGTGAGCCTCTCACCTGCTTACAGTTCAGGAAAGTGTTTTGGCACCCAGTATGATTTGCCATATATTTTTATTAAAAAAGGAAACTCTAAACCTGGTTTATCTAGTCTTGGACACTTTGAAACTTTTATTTAATGTGCACTACTAACTTGTGGTAATTAATATAATAATGACTTTTACTGCAGGAAGCTGAGTTGTCTGAATTTTTACATTTAATTGTTCTCTGTTGATTTGAATATTGGTTACTCATGACTAGTATGTGCAGCATAGCCTATTTTCAGTTCATATTCAGTGTCTCATGTATGTCTAACTGTAAGATCAAGTGGAATGCTATCTATTTTAAATTGGAATGGTTTAAAAACAATTCTGCCTTGGGTGGCACCTGTGGCTCAAAGGGATAGGGCGCTGGCCCCATATGCTGGAGGTGGTGGGTTCAAACCCAGCCCCGGCCAAAAACTGCAAAAAAAAAAAAAAATTCTGCCTTTGCTTTTATCTTAGATGTACAAGTACCATAAAAATAAAATAACTTCTTTCAAGTCTCAAAATGTTTATAAAATTTTCCTCATGTAATAGAAACAATCTCTCACTTTTCTGTATTTACAAAGTATTTTGTTTTGAATGTATTTCTTGATGCTTGTGATTTCTTAGCATATATTTATTATTTTATACACATAACTAATTTTTCCTGCTATACTCACTGTCAGCAGCAATTTGGAAATAATATTCTAATTGGATTTTCGTCTACATAGTTCATGGGCACGGATGCTTTTACTCTTAAAGCAGCACTCAGTAAGTGTCTATTGAAAGAATGAATTCATGTTGACCTGAACAGATAGTCTCAGGTTTAGCTATGTTGACTTAAGAATAATTCTGTATTTTTAGAACATTCAGGTTCCCAGGGAGGCATGGTACTGGTTGAGGCTTGAGGAGGAGACTGAGGAAGAGGAAGAAGAAGAAAAAGAAGACGAAGATGAATATAAGAGTGAAGATTTAAGTGTATGTTTTGGTTCCATTTCCTTTGTAGTGAGGTGTTGCAGCCTTGGCACTATTCACACTTGGAGCCTGGGTCGTCCTGGGGAACTGTCCTATGCATTGTAAAATGTTCAGCAGCATGCCTGACCTCTGCCCAGCAGTTGCCGGTTGCACCTCTCTTTTTGACAACCAAAAGTGTCTCCAGATATTGTTAAATGTACCCTAAGGGGGCAAGTAATCCATGGTTGACAACTGCTGCATTACAGGATTATTTTATTTAACCCTAAATCAAAATTTCACGTTCCCTTATTGCAGATGACGTGTCTGAGGTTCAGAAACCTTCCAAGACTTACTGCACAGAATCAGAGAGAGACAACCTGTGAAAACTCTTACATTTAAAACTTATTGACCCAAACACTTAACAATGGGTGCATTTTATTTGATGTAAATTACAGCTCAATAAAGTTGATTGGAGATAAAAAAAAAAAAAAAATTTCCTATAATGATCCCCTTTAGTTTCCATTTGTCCTCTCACTTCGGCTTCAGTTTGGATGATGGATTCGCTGCAAATCTAGATATTGAAATTTATACTTTGTTTCCTGTTACAAGTCTGGAAGTGATTCAGCATGTGTAGTTCTTTCCCCCACCCATACACAAAACAATCAAAAAGAAATGAAGCTCATTCTAGAAAGGAAGATACACTCCTTTGGTTACTTGAGTATAAGAATTTTGTAGAAAATATTCACTATTTGAGACGCCTATGTTTCACTTAACTGGGAGACAACTGATGAGACCCTGTAGGGCAAAAGGAGACAGTGTTTATCTTCACCTTATCTGAGGGAAATAGATGCCTTGAACATAGAAAGGGTCTCTAAAGGATGCTGATTATAATAAGCCAGCCCAAACTATTTTTGAGTGTTAACAAGTAGTCCTTAATGTGTCTGGCAGATGCATGAACATCTCAGGGTGGCTAATAAACTGGAACATATTTGAATATATTACTTCTGCCCTTGATGCCGCTAATAACTGCTCAAGAGTATAATAGAAGATTTACAGCATTAGGCTAATTCAGCATTATCTAAGAACCAGAAAACTCAGGTTCTATTCAATGTGAGCTATCAATATATACTTGCCTCCTCTCTATCTAGGTCCTGGAAAAATTACAAATATTGACTAGTTATTTAAGACAAGAGCATCTGTATTGTATTTGGTGTGGAACAGCCTATGAAGGTAAGAAAATGCTTTGTACTTCATAAAAATATTGAATGTATGTAAGTGTGCTTTGATGTTTTAGTGAAAGTCACATTTCTAACAGAGACTAGAAATGTTTTATTCCATTCAAATGGCAATGTGAGGCCAATATCTTTAAAAATAGTGCATCTAGAAATAATTGAGGCCTTATTAAAATTACACATAACTTTTCAGACACTAAATGCACAGAAGGGAATTTTTCAGTGTTTTTTTTTTTTTTTCAAAAGAAACAATTTAAAATTAACTGAAGATGATGACATTTTTTCATACTTTATTTTTAAAGATTCTTTCTTTTCTTTCTTGGGATACAGATACTCAAAAGGTGTTTATGTTAAATCTTTACAACTAATTTTTTTTTTTTTTTTCTTTTGAGACAGAGTGTTGCTATTGCCCTGGGTAGAGTGCTGTGGTGTCACAGCTCACAGCAACCTCAAACTCCTGGGCTTAAGCAATTATCTTGCCTCAGCTTCCCAAGTAGCTGGGACTACAGGCACCCACCACAACACCCGGCTATTTTTTATTGCAATTGTCATTGTTGTTTTGGCAGGCTAAGTGGCTGGGACTACAGGCGCCTACCACAACACCCGGCTATTTTTTTTTTTTTGGTAGAGACAGAGTTTCACTTTATTGCCCACAGTAAAGTGCCGTGGCATCACACAGCTCACAGCAACCTCCAGCTCCTGGGCTTAGGCGATTCTCTTGCCTCAGCCTCTGGAGTAGCAGGGACCACAGGTGCCCGCCACAATGCCCGGCTATTTTTTTATTGCAGTTTGGCCAGGGCCAGGTTTGAACCTACCACCCTCGGTATATGGGGCGAGCGCCCTGCCCACTGAGCCACAGGCACTGCCCTACACCCGGCTATATTTTATTACAATTGTCATTGTTGTTTTGGCAGGCTCAGGCCAGATTTTAACCCGTCAGTTCCAGTGTATGTGGCTGGTGCCCTCACCGCTGAGCCACAGGTGCCGAGACATCTTTAGAACTAATTTTCATGTAGTGTGATAGACTATTGTCCCTATACCATAAAAATTGGATACGCTGAAATCCACTCCATTTTTTTTTCATTGTAAGAAATGGTTTAAAATTTGCCAAATGCCAAGTGCTACTACTCCTAACATATATGCCCAAGCTGCCTTTGCTAACTTGTATTTAAGAAGTTTGTACTGGGAGTAGAGAGCAAGATGGTGGCCGAGTAATAGCTTCCTTGCATCTGGGCACCGGAAGTCTGGGGAGATAGGACTCCAGGCATCTCTGGCTGGTGGGATCTGCCTATCATCACCCCTTTGAGGATACAGAGAGTCAGCAAGAGACTTCTGGACCCCAAGAGGAGGACTAAAACAGTGGAAAACCAGCACGAGAACTTAAAGAGCAAGAGGAAGTGAAAGGAAAATTAGGGCAAGGAAACAGATAAAAGAAATCACTCATGAGGAAGAATTAGCAGAAAACTCCAGGCAACATGAAGAACCAGTCCAGAACAACCCCTCCAAGGGACCATGAGGTAGCTACTGCAGAGGATTCCACCTATAAAGAAATGTTAGGAATGACAGAAAGGGAATTTAGAATATACATGGTGAAAGCAATGAAAGAAATGATGGAAACAATGAAGGAAACTGCTAATAAAGTGGAAAATAACCAAACGGAAATCCAAAAACAGAATCAAGTAAGAGATGAATGATACGAAGAATATAAAAAGGATATAGCAGAGCTGAAGGAAGTGAAACAGTCAATTAGGGAACTTAAAGATGCAATGGAAAGTATCAGCAACAGGTTAGACCATGCAGAAGAAAGAATTTCAGAGGTAGAAGACAAAGTTCTTGAGATAACTCAGATAGCAAAAGAGTCAGAAAAGAAGAGAGAGAAAGCAGAACGTTCACTGTCAGAATTATGGGATTTTATGAAGCATTCCAACATACGAGTTACAGGAATCCCAGAAGGGGAAGAAGAATGCCCCAGAGGAATGGAAGCCATACTAGAGAATATTATAAAAGAAAATTTCCCAAATATCACCAAAGATTCTGACACACTGCTTTCAGAGGGCTTTCAGAGGGTTGACCCCAGGTCGCCTCAACTCTAACCGAGCTTCTCCAAGACACATTGTGATGAACCTGTCCAAAGTCAAGACAAAAGAAAAGATTCTGCAAGCTGCCAGGAGTAAGCGCCAGTTGACCTACAGGGGCAAATCCATCAGAGTGACCGCAGACTTCTCTAATGAAACTTTCCAAGCAAGAAGACAATGGTCATCTACCTTTAATCTACTTAAACAGAACAATTTCCAGCCCAGAATTCTGTACCCTGCTAAGCTAAGCTTCAAAATTGACGGAGAAATCAAATCATTTACGGATATACAGACATTGAGAAAATTCACCACAACAAGACCAGCTCTACAGGAAATACTTCAACCTGTTCTGCACACTGACCACCACAATGGATCAGCAGCAAAGTAAGAACTCAGAAATTAAAGGACAGAACCTAACCTCCACACTGATGCAAAAGATAAAACTAAGCAATGGACTGTCACAAAATAAGATGAATAGAATACTACCACACTTATCAATTATCTCAATTAATGTTAATGGCTTGAATTCCCCACTGAAGAGACATAGATTGGTTGACTGGATTAAAAAACACAAGCCATCCATTTGCTGTCTGCAAGAAACACACCTGGCTTCAAAAGACAAATTAAAGCTCCAAGTCAAGGGTTGGAAGACAATTTTTCAGGCAAATGGCATTCAGAAGAAAAGAGGAGTTGCAATCTTATTTTCAGATTCATGTGGATTTAAAGCAACTAAAGTCAAAAAAGACAAAGATGGTCACTTTATATTGGTCAAGGGAAAAATATAACAAGAAGATGTTTCAATTCTAAATATTCATGCACCCAATTTAAATGCTCCCAGATTCTTGAAACAGACCTTACTCAGTCTGAGCAATATGATATCTGATAATACCATAATAACAGGGGAGTTTAACACTCCTCTTACAGAGCTGGACAGATCCTCTAAACAGAAATTAAACGAAGATATAAGAGATTTAAATGAGACCCTAGAACAACTGTGCTTGATAGACGCATATAGAACACTCCATCCCAAAGATAAAGAATATACATTCTTCTCGTCACCCCATGGAACATTCTCCAAAATTGATCATATCCTGGGACACAAAACAAATATCAATAGAATCAAAAGAATTGAAATTTTACCTTGTATCTTCTCAGACCATAAGGCACTAAAGGTGGAACTCAACTCTAACAAAAACACTCGACCCCACCCAAAGGCATGGAAATAAAACAATCTTCTGTTGAATAACAGATGGGTGCAGGAAGAAATAAAACAGGAAAGCATTAACTTCCTTGAGCATAACAACAATGAAGACACAAGCTACCAAAACCTGTGGGATACTGCAAAAGCAGTTTTGAGAGGAAAATTTATCGCTTTAGATGCCTACATTCAAAAAACAGAGAGGGCATCAAAAATCTCACAAGCCATCTTATGGAATTGGAAAAAAAAAGAACAATCTAAGCCTAAACTCAGTAGAAGAAAAGAAATATCCAAAATCAAATCAGAGATCAATGAAATTGAAAACAAAAGAATCATTCAGAAAATTAATGAAACAAGAAGTTGGTTTTTTGAAAAAATAAATAAAATAGATAAACCATTGGCCAGACTAATGAGAAATAGAAAAGTAAAATCTCTAGTAACCTCAATCAGAAATGATAAAGGGGAAATAACAACTGATCCCACAGAGATACAAGAGATCATCTCTGGATACTACCAGAAACTCTATGCCCAGAAATTTGACAATGTGAAGGAAATGGATCAATATTTGGAATCACACCCTCTCCCTAGATTTACCCAGGAAGAAATAGAGCTACTGAACAGACCAATTTCAAGCACTGAGATCAAAGAAACAATAAAAAATCATCCAACCAAAAAATGCCCTGGTCCAGATGGCTTCACACCAGAATTCTATCAAACCTTCAAGGAAGAGCTTATTCCTGTACTGCAGAAATTATTCCAAAAAATTGAGGAAGAAGGAATCTTCCCCAACACATTCTATGAAGCAAACATCACCCTGATACCAAAACCAGGAAAAGACCCAAACAAAAAGGAGAATTTCAGACCAATCTCACTCATGAATATAGATGCAAAAATTCTCAACAAAATCCTAGCCAATAGATTACAGCTTATCATCAAAAAAGTCATACATCGCGCGGCGCCTGTGGCTCAGTGAGTAGGGCGCCGGCCCCATATGCTGAGGGTGGCAGGTTCGGACCCAGCCCCGGCCAAACTGCAACAGAAAAATAGCCGGGCGTTGTGGCGCGTGCCTGTGGTCCCAGCTGCTCGGGAGGCTGAGGCAGGAGAATCGCGGAAGTCCAAGAGCTGGAGGTTGCTATGAGCCGTGTGATGCCACGGCACTCTACCTGAGGGTGGTACAGTGAGACTCTTGTCTCTACAAAAAAAAAAAAAAGTCATACATCATGATTAAGTAGACTTCATCCCAGGGATGCAAGGCTCGTTTAACATACGCAAGACCATAAACGTTATCCACCATATTAACAGAAGCTAAAATAAAGATCACATGATCCTCTCAATAGATGCAGAAAAAGCATTTGATAAAATCCAGCATCCTTTTCTAATTAGAACACTGAAGAGTATAGGCATAGGTGGCACATTTCTAAAACTGATTGAAGCTATCTATGACAAACCCACAGCTAATATTTTACTGATTGGAGTAAAACTGAAAGCTTTTCCTCTTAGAACTGGAACCAGACAAGGTGATCCTCTGTTACCTTTACTATTCAACATAGTGCTGGAAGTTCTAGCCAATACAATTAGGCAAGACAAGGAAATAAAGGGGATCCAAATGGGAGCAGAGGAGGTCAAACTCTGCTCAAACTCCCACTTTGCTGACGACATGATCTTATACTTAGAGAACCCCAAAGACTCAACCACAAGAATCCTAGAAGTCATCAAAAAATATAGTAATGTTTCAGGATATAAAATCAATGTCCAGGGCGGCGCCTGTGGCTCAGTGAGTAGGGCGCCGGCCCCATATGCCGAGGGTGGCTGGTTCGGACCCAGCCCCAGCCAAACTGCAACAGAAAAATAGCCGGGCGTTGTGGCGGGCGCCTGTAGTCCCAGCTGCTCGGGAGGCTGAGGCAAGAGAATCGCGTAGGCCCAAGAGTTAGAGGTTGCTGTGAGCCGTGTGACGCCACGGCACTCTACCCGAGGGCGGTACAGTAAGACTCTGTCTCTACAAAAAAAAAAAAAAAAAAAAAAAAAATCAATGTCCAGAAGTCAGTAGCCTTTGTGTACACCAATAACAGTCAAGATGAGAAGCTAATTAAGGACACAACTCCCTTCACCATAGGTTCAAAGAAAATGAAATACCTAGGAATATACCTAACGAAGGAGGTGAAGGACCTCTATAAAGAAAACTATGAACTCCTCAGAAAGGAAATAGCAGAGGATATTAACAAATGGAAGAACATACCATGCTCATGGATGGGAAGAATCAACATTGTTAAAATGTCTATACTTCCCAAAGCAATCTACCTATTCAATGCCATTCCTATCAAAATACCAACATCGTACTTTCAAGATTTGGAAAAAATGATTCTGCGTTTTGTATGGAACCGGAAAAAACCCCGTATAGCTAAGGCAGTTCTCTGTAACAAAAATAAAGCTGGGGGCATCAGTATACCAGATTTTAGTCTGTACTACAAAGCCATAGTGCTCAAGACAGCATGGTACTGGCACAAAAACAGAGACATAGACACTTGGAATCAAATTGAAAACCAAGAAATGAAACTAACATTTTACAACCACCTAATCTTTGATAAACCAAACAAGAACATACCTTGGGGGAAAGACTCGCTATTCAATAAATGGTGTTGGGAGAACTGAATGTCTACATGTAAAAGACTGAAACTGGACCCACACCTTTCCCCACTCACAAAAATTGATTCAAAATGGATAAAGGACTTAAATTTAAGGCATGAAACAATAAAAATCCTCAAAGAAAGCATAGGAAAAACACTGGAAGATATTGGCCTGGGGAAAGACTTCATGAAGAAGACTGCCATGGCAATTGCAACAACAACAAAAATAACAAATGGGACTTCATTAAACTGAAAAGCTTCTGTACAGCTAAGGAGACAATAACCAAAGCAAAGGGACAACCTACACAATGGGAAAGGATATTTGCATATTTTCAATTAGACAAAAGCTTGATAACTAGGATCTATAGAGAACTCAAATTAATCCACATGAGAAAAGCCAAGAATCCCATATATCAATGGGCAAGAGACATGAATAGAACCTTCTCTGAAGATGACAGACGAATGGCTAACAAACACATGAAAAAATGTTCATCATCTCTATATATTAGAGAAATGCAAATCAAAACAACCCTGAGATATCATCTAACCCCACATCACAAAATCTCAAAACTGCAGATGCTGGCGTGGATGTGGAGAGAAGGGAACACTTTTACACTGCTAGTGGGACTGCAAACTAGTACAACCTTTCTGGAAGGAAGTATGGAGAAACCTCAAAGCACTCAAGCTAGACCTCCCATTTGATCCTGCAATCCCATTACTGGGCATCTACCGAGAAGGAAAAAAAATCCTTTTATCATAAGGACACTTGTACTAGACTGTTTATTACAGCTCAATTTACAATCGCCAAAATGTGGAAACAGCGTAAATGCCCACCAACCCAGGAATGGATTAACAAGCTGTGGTATATGTATACCATGGAATACTATTCAGCTATTAAAAAAATGGAGACTTTACATCCCTCTATTAACCTGGATGGACGTGGAAGACATTATTCTTAGTAAAGCATCACAAGAATGGAGAAGCATGAATCCTATGTACTCAATTTTGATATGAGGACAATTAATGACAATTAAGGGTATGGGGGGGAGGAAAAGCAGAAAGAGGGATGGAGGGAGGGGGTGGGGCCTTTGTGTGTGTCACACTTTATGGGGGCAAGACATGATTGCAGGAGGGACTTTACCTAACAATTGCAATCGGTGTAACCTGGCTTATTGTACCCTCAATGAATCCCCAACAATAAAAAAGAAAAAAAAAAAAAAGGGTGGCGCCTGTGGCTTAGTGAGTAGGGCGCCGGCCCCATATGCCGAGGGTGGTGTGTTCAAACCCAGCCCCAACCAAACTGCAACAACAAAAAAAAAATAGCCGGGTGTCGTGGCGGGCGCCTGTAGTCCCAGCTGCTCTGGAGGCTGAGGCAAGAGAATCGCGTAAGCCCAAGAGTTAGAGGTTGCCATGAGCCGTGTGACGCCACGGCACTCTACCCAAATGGCGGTACAGTGAGACTCTGTCTCTACAAAAAAAAAAAAAATTTCTCCTTAAAAAAAAAAAAGAAGTTTGTACTGGAGATTGAAGAATTTTTATTTTCTAGAGTAGTTTACTATAAGAGTTGTATTAATTTTTTATTTTCCTCATATATATTACAGATAAAGAAGACCTATCTTCAAATTGCCCAGGACCAACTTCTGCAGATCATGATTAAGATTATTTCCAATAAAGTGGAACCTATAAAATGTTACTGTTTCCTAGAGGTGGATAATTCAGCAGTTTGAAATTCCAAATGTTTTATGCCAGTGAAGAAAATGGTCCTTTACATATGTTTTGTTCTTTTTGTACTGTAGAGTACCTACTTTGTACTTTAGAAAATAATAAATTGTTCACTAACTTGGAAAAAATAATGCAAGGCTATTTCAGAACATTAAGTGCCATACACATAGTTATAATTTATGGCTGTATTGTGATGCTTGTGAGGTTTAAGGATACCTATAAGTAACTCTTATTCCCCTCTTCACGTTGGAACACAGTGAGAAGTAAGACAGAGTCAGAGGGAGCTAAAAAATACTGGCTTTCTCAGTGATGAAGCTGAATTAGGGAATAACGTTGACCCTTTCTCCAATCAGACTCCTCATATTTCCACCTGATTGGAGAGAACTGCAGGATTCTGCCTTGTTGGGCCAGAGCCCATCTTTGCATTCTGAGACCAGTTAGCTTTCACAGTTAAGGAATCCACCAGGGGCTGAGCCACAGATACTGTCTTCCTCCTCTCAATATCACCTATGAGATAAGACTGTTCTCTGTTGAGAAAGAATGAACAAGGGTTCAGGGAACTTGTTCCCACCCTTTTTCTTCCAAGAAGTTCCTTTCCCTTTACCCAATAAGACTGATGTCAGAGGCAATGTTCTACTAAGACTACCAAAGTCCTGTCAGTTTTAGAGATGAAGTAACTATCAGTTTCTTTTTTTTTTGTAATTATCTATTTCTGGTAAAATCAAGAGTTTTCATTGTAAATGATCTGTTGTAAGTTTTTGGGCTAAAGAAACTTAAGAATTTAGTCAGCATTTGTTGACGTAAGTGAACATCACAGTTATTGTCAGTTGAGTTTAAGCCAAACACATGCATAGAAAAGGATCTTCCTATTAATGGAAGGTGATAATTTTAGGATATATGTTAATTTCAGTTTAGTATATTTAACTTTTGTTAAATAAAGTGGTTGAGTTTTTTGGAGTTTTTGTTTTGTTTTGTTTTTTTGCATTTTTTGGCCAGGGCTGGGTCTGAACCCACCACCTCCAGCATATGGGGCTGGCGCCCCACCCTTTTGAGCCACAGGCACCTCCAAAATAAAGTGTTTTTAAAATTTCAAAAAAAAAAGTGGTTCTACTCTGTGTCCAATTGTTTGGGCGCAAATTATCCTGAGCGTGGCTCCCAAAGGGTTCCTGAGAAATTAGTGATCAAGATGCCTGGTAAACCACATGTTTCCAAGAAAAAGTCTCAACAGTTAAAAAGAAATTCAAAAAGAAAAACATGATGATGAAGAGTTGTCAGAGAAAAAGGTTAGAAACACAGGAAAAAGAAAACTGATGATGATGAAGAGTTGTCAGAGAAAAAGGTTAGAAACACAGGAAAAAGAAAAAATCATCCAAACCATCTGTCTTCTGAAGGACAAACAAAGCATACTAATATAAAACAGATAAGGATAGCACCTAACAAAAGGAATACCTGGCAAGCACTTTCAAAGAGTAGCAGATAGCATTTGCAAACAATAATGGAATCAGTAATAATAACAATTTTGAGTAATAGTAGTCAAGAAAAAGAAGAAATACAGTATCATCTCAACTTACCGAAAAAAAGATTACTACAACTTTGTGAAACCCTGGAAGTCCTTCCTGAAAAGCTGAAGGATTTAACTCATGTGTCAAGTCTACTGGATGTGGAAAGGGCACAGGAGCAAGCTAATAAAGACGTCTGGCATTATTGCAGGAAGAAATAGAAAGAATGGTAGAGACTGCAGAATTGATGACTGAGGATATTCAGAGCCTAAGAAACAAAATTGAAATTCTGGAAAGTGAGGTAGAAGAGGAAGAGAAGACACTAAAACAAGTGCTTCAAACGGATAGTAGGAGTGGACTCTTTCTTCCAGAACTTTCTCTGAAAAACTCTCTGAAAAGTCTCAAAGCAGCCACACTTCAGAAAGAAATTTTGACACTAATTCCAAACCAGAATGCTCTTCTAAAGGACTTGGATGTGCTTCATAATTCCTCCCAGATTAAGAACATGTTAAAGCTCATTGAAGAAGCCTGTAAGAAACTGGATGCCACCTGAAGAGTTTTTTCTTAAATTGTCCCATATTAATGTTTATGACTTATAAAGCTATTAACCTATGGTGATATTGCAGAGGCTGAGGCTTCTGTAGGATTTATTATGCCCTGATAGGTACTTTAAAATTAGCCTCTGTAGGTCTATCATTAGTATCTAATGTAGTTCTGAAAACTCTTTTTAGCAGTTGTCACAGCTAGAAAAATCAGCATTTATATTGTCGTATCTGCAATTACTTGCCTAAAACCATTAAAAAGAATAGTAGGCATGACCTAATAGTTTATAATGGTTAAAAGGAACTCATTTATTGGTTAAACGTGGAATTGTAGTGTGTAAATTATGTACAGTACCTAGTATGGAAAAGCATAGGAGTTTGCTATTATTAATTCTGTAGCTGATGGGTTGTATTTTCTGCCTGATCATTTAGAAGATGGAAAAATCCTCATTTTTTTTACCTCGCTCCTTAGTCTTTTTGGAAAGTAGTTAAGAATTGCCAGGTATGTTTAACTTAGGAGGTAACATTAATATTTTATTTCGTTGGTAGGTAACTGAATCAATTTATTTTCTACTGTCAAGAAAGCATATCTTTACTTAAGAAAATTATTTTAAAAGGAACGGTAGCACATTTATTCCCCCACAATAAAAAACAACCAAAAACAAAACAAAACACAAAACCTTTCTTATAAACCTTTCCCAATGTATAATTAGCTAATTAGCTTATTATATATGTGTGTGAATAAAGTGTCACAAATATATCAAAAATCTTTTCTTACCAACTGTAGTATATTGTCTTGTGCTCTGATTTTATCTATTTGTAAAATAAAATGACTGCAATCTAAAAAAAATCTCAAAAAAAAAGAAAGAAAGAAAAAAGAAACTTAAGAATTGTGAGGAACCTAAAATATCACATGATCCAAGTACTTATGGAATTTGGAAACCCCTGGACAAGGTTCCTAGCAGGTGTTGATTAAACTTCTACCTTTTAAAGTAAGGACAAACCACATGGCACATTACTAGAGTTCCACCCAGGATCAGACATCAAAATCATAAACATTTTAAAAAGTTCCTATGCTCAGGTGTCTCCACTAGTAATTTTGATTCAACTAGTCTAGGATAATTGCTGGATATCTACATTTATTTTAAAGTCCCAAGAGTGAGTCCAATAAGCACCTGCAGATAAATGCTAGTGCTGGTTGGTTAAACAGAACACCACTATTCTTCGGATAGAACTGTGATTTCACTTGTGTGGCTTTACAGTTTACTTTTTAAGTTGCACTGAACAAGAGATCAACCTCTTTTATTAGAAGCAGCATACACAAGAAACAGGAGAAGCTAACCTACACTTGTGTAGGAGAAGCTAACCTACACTTGTGTAAATTGGTAGTACAACCTGTATTAATTTTTGACCTAATGTAACGTAATTTACTTGTTCTTCAGTTTAACTGGGGAAGCTTTAAAAAATAATATGAGTCCTATCTACCCCCAGGGGTTCTGATGGAATTGGTCACTGTGGCTTGAGCATCCTACCCTTGATTCTAAGATGAGAATCATTAATCTAGTTAGCTCAAATTTGGGTTCCCACTTAATGGGGAATGGATGTTATGAGTTACGTCTCTAGTAATAGCTATAAGCCTTTATAAAAGTTATTTTCTCTTACTGTAAGAGTTATTGTTTTCCGCTAAGCCTAAATTTGGCTCATTTTAAAAATCATATAATTCCACGGCAGTTTTAGGATGGTAGTTGGATGCAGTTATAGTTTAGATGTATAAATGTAAACGTCATGCTGTAATTTGGTCCCCAGTGTTAGAGGTGATCTAATGGGAGGTGATTGATTTATGGAGGAGGATCCCTCATGAATAGATTAATGCCCTGGGGTAGGAGGGCACCAGGAGTTCCTAATCTCTTAGTTTCCTCCAGAACTGACTGGGTTTTTTTTGTATTTTTTTAATTTTTTTTTATTAAATCATAGGTGTGTACATTAATGCAATCATGGGATACAATGTGCTAGTTTTAGATACAATTTGAAATATTTTTATCAAATGGGTTAACATAGCCTTCACCGCATTTTCTTAGTTATTGTATTAAGACATTTATATTCTTCACTTAGTAAATGTAGGTGTGGTCCCAACAATTACCCTCCCTCACCTGTCCTCACCCTTCTCTCCCTCTTCCTGTTTCCCCTTATTCTTGGACTATAATTGGATTATAGCTTTCATATGAAAGCTATAAATTGGTTTCATAGTAGGGCTGAGTACACTGGATACTTTTCCTTCCATTCTTGAAATACTTTGCTAAGAAGAATATGTTCCTGCTCCATCCATGTAAACATGAAAGAGGTAATGTTTCCATCTTTCTTTAAGGCTGCATAATATTTCATGGTGTACATATACCACAATTTATTAATCCATTCATGGATCGATGGGCACTTAGGCTTCTTCCATGACTTATCAATTATGAATTGGGCTGCAATAAACATTCTGATACAAATATCTTTGTTAGAATGTGATTTTTGGTCTTCTGGATATATACCTAGTAGAGGAATTATAGCATCGAATGGCAGGTCTATTTTTAGATCTCTAAGTGTTCTCCAAGCATCTTTCCAAAAGGAACATATTAGTTTACATTCCCACCAGCAGTGTAGAAGTGTGCCCTTTTCTCCAAATCTCCATTTGGAGATTTTGTGATGTGGGCTAATCTTACTGGAGTTAGATGATATCTCAAAGTAGTTTTGATTTGCATTTCTCTGATGATTAAGGATGACGAGCATTTTTTCATGTGTCTGTAGGCCGTGCACCTGTCTTCTTCAGAGAAGTTTCTCTTCAAGTCCCTCGCCCACCCTGAGGTGGGATCACTTGTTCTTTTCTTGCTAATATGTTAGAGTTCTCTGTGGATTCTGGTTATTAAACCTTTGTCGGAGACATAACCTGCGAATATCTTCTCCCATTTTGAGGGCTGTCTGCTAGCTTTACTTACTGTGTTCTTGGCTGTGCAGAAGCTTTTTAGTTTGATCAGGTCCCAGTAGCGTATTATTGGTGTTGCTTCAATTGCCCAGAGCGTACTCCTAATAAAATATTCGCCCCGGCCAATTTCTTCAGTGTTTTGCCTGCACTTTCTTCTAGTATTTTTATAGTTTCATGTCTTAAGTTTAAGTCTTTAATCCAGTGAGAGTCTACTGTAGTTAATGGTGAAAAGTGTGGGTCCAGTTTCAGTCTTCTACAGGTCGCCGGCCAGTTCACCCAGAACCATTTGTTAAATAGGGAATCTTTTCCCCATTGAATGTTTTTTATTGGTTTGTAAAAGTTCAAATAATGGTTAAGTAGCTGTATTCATCTCTTGGATCTCTATTCTATTCCATATGTCTACCTCTCTGTTTTTGGGCCAGTACCATGCTATTTTGATCACTATAGATTTATAGTAAAATCTGAGGTGTGGTAGTGTGATTCCTCCTGCTTTGTTTTTATTGCTGAGTAATGTCTTGGCTATTTGAGGTTTTTTCTGATTCCATATAAAATGAAGTATTATTTTTTTGAGATCTTTAAAGTATGACAGTGGAGCTTTCATAGTGATTGCATTAAAACTGTATATTGCTTTGGGTAGTACAGATATTTTAACAATGTTGATTCTTCCAGCCGTGAGCATGGTATGTTTTTTCATTTGTTAACATCTTCAGCTGTTTCTTTTCTTAGAGTTTCATAGTTCTCTTTATAGAAATCTTTCACATCCTTTGTTAGGTAAACTCCCAAATATTTCATTTTCTTTGGCACTACTGTGAAAGGAATAGAGTCCTTAACTGTTTTTTCAGCTTGACTATTGTTGGTATATATAAAGGCTACTGATTTATGAATGTTGATTTTGTAACCTGAGACGCTGCTGTATTCCTTGATCATATCTAAGAGTTGTGTAGTAGAATCCTTGGTGTTTTTGAGATATACAATCTTATCAGCTGCGAAGAGCAAAAGTTTGATCTCTTCTGACCCTGTATGGATACCCTTGATCACCTTTTCTTCCATAATTGCGATGGCTAAACTTCCATTACAATGTTAAACAGCAGTGGAGACCATGGGCAACCTTGTCTGGTTCCTGATCTGAGTGGAAATTATTTCAATTTAACTCCATTCAATACAATATTGGCTGAAGGTTTGCTGTAGATGGCCTCTATTAATTTAAGTAATGTCCCTTCTATGCCAATTTATTTAAGTATTCTGATCATGAAGGATGCTGGATATTATCAAAAGCTTTTTCTGCATCCCAATTGAGAGAATCATATGGTCTTTGTTTTTTAATTTGTTTATGTGCTGAATTATATTTATAGATTTACGTATATTGAACCAGCCTTAAGAGCCTGGGATAAAACTGACTTGGTCATGAATATAATTTGTTTGATGTGTTGCTGGATTCTGTATGTTAGGATCTTATTGAATATTTTTGCATCTATATTCATTAGTGATATTGGTCTATAATTTTCTTCTCTTGTTGGGTCTTTTCCTGGTTTAGGTATTAGGGTGATGTTTGCTTCATAGAACGTGTTGGGTAGTCTTCCTTCTTTTTCTATATTTTAGAACAGGTTGAGTAAAATAGGTACTAGTTCCTCTTTAAAGGCTTCGTAGAATTCTGACGTGAAGCCATCTGGTCCCGGGCTTTTCTTTTTAGGGAGATTTGGTATGATTGATGCTATTTCAGAACTTGATATATGCCTATTGAAAATTTCCACTTAATTCTGGCTAAGTCTTGGAAGGTGACGTGCTTCCAAGTATCGGTCAATTTCCTTCAGATTTTCATATTTCTGACAATAAAGTTTCTTGTAATATTCATTAAGGATTTTTTTAATTTATGAGGAGGCTGTTGTTATTTCTTCTTTGTTGTTTCTGATGGATGAAATTTTACTCTTTTTTTCCTGGTTAGGTTAGCCAAATGTTTTGCTGGTTAGCTTAGCCAAAGGTTTGTCTATTTTATTGACCTTTTCAAAAAACCAACTTTTTGATTTGTTGTATAATTCGTCAATTTCATTTAATTCTGGTCAATTTTGGTTATTTCTTTTCTTCTACTGGGTTTGGGGTTGGAATATTCTTCCTTTTCCAGTTGCTTGAGATTTCCCATTAAGTTGTTAACTTCCTCTCTTTCTGTTCTCTTGAAAAAGGCTTGCAGTGCTATAAATTTCCCTCTTAGGACTGCCTTTGTGGTATCCCAGAAGTTCTGATAATTCATGTCTTTATTGTCATTTTGTTCCAAAAATTTAGCAATTTCCTTCTTAATCTCATCTTGACCCAGCTGTCATTCAGCAAAAGGTTATTTAACTTCCATGTTTTTGTGTGAGTATGCAGATTTCTGTTGTTACTGAGTTCAACTTTTATTCCATAGTGGTCCGAGAAGATGCCAGGAATAATTTCTATTCCTTTAAATTTACTGAGGTTAGACTTGTGACCTAAAATGAGATTGATTTTGAAGTATGTTCCATGGGCTGATGAGAAGTATGTGTATTCAGTTTTGTTGGGATGAAATGTTCTGTAGATGTCTGCTAAATCCAAATGTTGGATGGTTAACTTGAAATCTAAAATTTCTTTGCTCAGCTTCTTATGGGAGGATCTATCCAACACTGCCAAAGAAGTGTTGAAATCTCAGACTATTATGGAGCTGGAGGAAATCAGGTTGCTCATGTCTGTTAGAGTTTCTCTTATAAATTGAGGTGAATTCTTGTTGGGTGCATAAATATTAATAATCGTAACCTCATCATATTAAGTATTACCCTAAACAAATATGAAGTGACCATTTTTATCCTCCTTACTTTTGTTGCTTTAAAGCCTTTTGTATCTGCAAATAAATAGAATTGCAACACTTGCTTTTTTCTGATTACCATTTGCCTGAAATATGGATGACCATCTTTTCACCCTGAGTCTATATTTATCCTTTAAGGTAAGATGTGATTCTTGTATGCAGCAAATACCTGGCCTGAGTTTTTGTATCCAATCAGTCAACCTGTGCCTCTTTAAAGGACAGTTGAAGCCGTTCACATTAATGGAGAATATTGATATGTCTGGTAAAATTTTGGGTATCGAGTTTTATGAAAGTCCAGTGGACATTTTTAATCCTTTCGCCACTGTGGAAGTTGGAGTTTGATCAAAAGTTTCTGAGTGAGTTTACTTTTGTGGTAGAGGATTGGGCTGTTCATTATGGAGGATAGGTCTGAGAATATCCTGAAGAGCTGGTTTTATGGCAGATTTCTTCAACATGTGAATGTCATTAAAGTATTTAATTTGTCCATCATAAATGAAACTCAGTTTAGCTGGATACAGGATCTGGCATTGAAAATTATTTTGTTTTAGGAGATTAAAAGTCGATGATCACCATCTTCTGGCCTGAAAAGTTTTAGCAGAGAGATATGCAGAAATTCTAATATTCTTCCCTTTGTAGGTAATGGTTTTCTTATGTCTGGCTACTTTCAGAATTTTCTCCTTCATATTAAGTTTAGTGAAGTTAATTATGATGTGTCTGGGGGATGTCTTATTCGGGTTGAGTCATGCTGGGGTTCTGAAACTGTCTGCTATCTGGATTTCAGAATCTCTTGGCATGTCTGGAAAATTATCTTTCATCATTTCATGGAGAAGGGCCTCTGTGCCTTGCGAAGCCACTTCATCACTTTCAGGGATTCCAATGAGGTGGAAATTAGTCTTCTTCAAATTATCCCATAGCTCTCTGAGAGAATGATCCATTTTGCTCTCCATTTCTCTTCCTCTTTGAGAGTTTCGGAGCATTTAAAACTTTGTCTTTAATGTCAGAAATCCTTTCTTCTGCTTGCTCCACTCTGTTCTGAGGGATTCTACTGTATTTTTCAGATCTTTGAGGACTGCAAATTCTTGCTTCAATGTGTTGAAATCTTCAGTGGTTTTGTCTTTAAATTCGTTGAATTCTTGAGACAACTTTTGAATTTCTCCTCAAATTTCTAATTCCAACTTTTTAATTGCTCCTTGAGTTTCTAATTCCAATTTTTCCTCCATTCTATTAATCTTGTTTGCAATCCAAATTCTGAATTCAATTTCTGACATCTCAGATATCTGTTTATGAGTGGGATTTTCAGTTACATCTGCCATATCTTTCCTTCGGGGGGGTTGATCTTCTCTGGTTATTCATGATACCAGAGTTTTTCCTCTGATTCCGCCCCATGATTATTTTACACCATTTGACTTTTCCCCTGTAGTTTTGCCAAGGTCCCATACAGTGCTATGGCCTGAAAACTGGGGACCTGTTTGGTGTGGTGGGGCTAAGTTATTCTGCCTTGTTTTCAGCTGGTCTCTGTCCAACCCTAGTGAAACAGTTACTCTGCGTTGAAGTCTCAGCTGTGGAGAAATACTAGCAGTTAAGTCACCCCACCCCCCACAGGCAACAATTGGGAAAGGAAAATCAAACCTTCCTACAACCGCACACCCAGGGCACCACTTGGATAGTCCTCAGGCGATTGGCTCAGTTCAAAATGTCCAAATCAATTGTCTCAGTCAGCACCTGTTTCAGGTGGAAGAGTTTAAAAGGTCTCTGGCAAGTAGATCACAGGGGTCTGCTGACAACTCAAATATGACATGCTCCAGTGCTCTGTGAGGTCAGGAGGACCCACTCAGCAAATAGATTAGTCTGGGTAGGTTGATGCACCTCTGTCACACCCAGTCACTGATAACCCCACTGGGCTATGACCCAGTTGCCGTCAATGAGCAGATACTCCAGGGGGTTGCACTTGCCTGAATCACAAGGAAATCTATGTCTCCTCAGCCAGGCTGCTGCTCTCTATATCTATCTGGCAGAGGGAGATGAGGCCTGACAACCTCGGGGATTGATGGAGACTGAGGGTGTGTTCACTCAGTTCCAGCCCCGCACCTGATTGACGTTACTGACTGAACAGAACAACTTTGTGGAATTTGTTTCTGTCCTGGCTAAATTCCCAGGGCCTGCGTTTTTGGCCCCGATTTGATCCGACAGTGGTTGCCACCTCAGAAGATGCCTGGCCTCCTCTTGTTGCCCAAAGAGACAGGGGAGTGACTCCAGTGTATCCAGGGGTGAGACCTATTGTTGCCAAAAACGGCTGCTGCTCTGTGCCGCAGGGCACCACTCCTCCTGCGTGGTTCCCTCTCAGCTGACTGCCCTCTCCTCACTCCTTTTGTTTGTATCCTTGGGGTTGCAGCTTGCCTCAGCAGGGTTGATGTGCATTCTTCAACCTCTCTTGGTGCATTTCTAATCTACCAGGTTACTTGCTAAATTTCTGTACTTTAACTCTCCTTCTGGACGGGAGCCTCTGCCTCTGTCAGGACTCTGCTACCACACACAGGCCTCCTTGCTATCAGCTCAGTGATTCTTGAAGATCTTAATTTGTTTCTGTGATATATTATATTTATAGATTTACATATATTGAACCAGCCTTGAGATCCTGGGATGAAATCCACTTGGTCAAGGTGTATAATTTTTTTTTTATGTGTTGCTGGATTCTGTTTGCTAGGATCTTATTGAATATTTTTGCATCAATACTCATTAGTGATATTGGTCTATAATTTTCTTTTCTTGTTGGGTCTTTTCCTGGTTTGGGAATCAAGGTGATGTTTGCTTCATAGAATGTGTTCAGTAGTAGTCCTTCTTTTTCTATATTTTGGAACAGGTTGAGTAATAACAGGTACTAGTTCCTCTTTAAAGATTTGGTAGAATTCTGACGTGAAGCCATCTGGTCCCGGGCTTTTCTTTTTAGGGAGATTTTGTATGTTTTATGCTATTTGAGAACTCAGTATAGACCTGTTCAACATTTTCACGTCATTCTGGCTAAGTTCAGGAAGGTGGCATGCTTCCAAGTTTTGGTCTATTTCCTTCAGATTTTCATATTTCTGAGAATAGAATTTTTTGTAATATTCATTAACAATTTTTTGAATTTCCTAGGTGACTATTATTATTTCATCTTTACCAGTTCTGATTGATGCAATTAGAGATTTTACTCTTTTTTTCCTGGTTAGGTTAGCCAAAGGTTTATCTATTTTATTGACCTTTTCAAAAAACCAACTTTTTGATTTATTGATCTGTTGTATAATCTTTCTGTTTTCTATTTCATTTAATTCTGCTCTAATTTTGGTTATTTCTTTTCTTCTGCTGGGTTTGTGATTGGAATGTTCTTCTTTTTCCAGTTGCTTGAGATTTCCCATTAAGTTGATAACTTTCTCTCTTTCCATTCTTTTGAGGAAGGCTTGCAGTGCTATAAATTTCCCTCTTAGGACTGCCTTTGTGGTATCCCAGAGGTTCTGATAATTCATGTCTTCATTATCATTTTGTTCAAAAAAATTGGTAATTTCCTTCTTAATCTCATCTATGACCCAGCTATCATTCAGTATAAGTTTATTTTGTTTCCATGTTTGTGTATGTGTAAGCAGATTCCTGTAGTTAGTGAGTTCAACTTTTATTCCATGTTGGTCCAATTTACTGAGGTTAGACTTGTGACCCAAGATGTGATTAATTTTGGAGTACGCTCCATGGGCTTATGAGAAGAATATGTATTCAGTTTTGTTAGGATGAAATGTTCTGTAGATGTCTGTTAAGTCTAAAATTTGTTTGCTTAGCTTCTTATTGTAGGATCTATCCAACACTGCCAAAGGAGTGTTAAAAATCTCTGACTATTGTGGAGCTGGAGGAAATCAAGTTGATCATGTCTGTTAGAGTCTCTCTTATAAATTGAGGCACGTTCTGGTTGGGTGCATAAATGTTAATAATTGAAATCTCTTCATGTTGAGTGTTACCCTTAACAAATATGAAGTGACTATCCTTATCCTTCTGGTTTAAAGCCTATTGTATCTGCACAGAAAATTGCAACACATGCTTTTTTTTCTGATTTCTATTTGCCTGAAATATAGATGACCATCCCTTCACCCTGACTTTATATTTATCTTTTAATGTAAGATGAGATTCTTGTATGCAGCAGATATCTGGCCTGAGTTTTTGTATCCATCAACCAACCTGTGCCTCTTTAGCGGACAATTTAAGTCATTCACATTAATTATAAATATTGATAAGCCTGGTAGAATTTGGGGTATTGAGTTTTTCGAAAGTGCAGTGGACATTTTTAATCCTTTTGCCACTGTGAAAGTTGAAATTTGATCAAAAATTTCTAAGTGAGTTTACTTTTGTGGTGCAGGATTGTGCTGGTCATTATGGAGGATAGGTCTAAGAATAGTCTGGAGAGCTGGTTTAGTTATGGCAAATTTCTTTAACATATGAATGTCATTAAAGTATTTATTTTCTCCATCATAAATGAAACTTAGTTTAGCTGGATTTAGGATCCTGGGTTGATTATTTTGTTTTAGGAGATTAAAAGTCAATGACCATCCTCTTCTAGCTTGAAAGGTTTCAGCAGACAGATCTGCAGTCAATCTAATATTCTTCCCCTTGTAGGTTATGGTTTTCTTAAATCTGGCTGGTTGGAGAATTTTCTCCTTCATATTAACTTTGGCAAAGTTAATTATAATGTGCCTAGGATATGTCTTATTTGGGTTGAGTTGTGCTGGGGTTCTGAAACTGTCTATCTGAATTTCAGAATCTCTTGGCATGTGTGGAAAGTTCTCCTTCATTATCTCATGAAATAGGGCATCTGTCCCTTTAAAAGCAACCTCATTGCCTTCAGGAATTCCTATAAGGTGAATATTATTTTTCTTCAAATTATTCCAGCGCTCTCTGAGAGAATGATCCATTTTTGGTCTCCACTTCTCTTCCTCTTTGAGAGTTTGGGAGCGTTGAATAGCTTTGTCTTCAATGTCAGAAATCTTTTCTTCTATCTGCTCCAGTGTGTTACTGAGTGATTCTATTGTATTTCTCAGATCTTTGAGTGCTGCAAGTTCTTGCCTCAATGTGTCAAAATCTTTGGTGACTTTGTCTTTGAATTCATTAAATTCTTGAGACTTTTGAAATACTCCTTGAATTTCCAATTCCAAATTTACCTCCATTCTATTAATCTTATTTGCAATCCAAATTCTGAATTCGATTTCTGACATCTCAGTCATTTGTTATGCATGGGAACTTTTGTTATGTCCGCCATGTTGTTCTTTGGGGGAGTTTATCTACTCTGGTTATTCATGTTACCAGAGCTTTTCTGCTGATTCCACCCCATGATTCATTTACACCATTTGGCTAGATGAGCAGATAAGGTGAAGTTGGGTTAGGGGCTCCTGGAGTAGTGATTAACCAGCCCTTTGCCCAAGAGCTGGAACTGGTGTCTCCACCTTTTTCTCTAGAGTTTGGGAAGGACCCATACAGTGCTATGGCCTGAGACACTGGGGACTTGCTTGGTGTGGTGGGGCTAAGTGGCTCTGTCTTGTTTTCAGCTGATCTCTGTCCTACCCTAGTGAATCAGTTACTCTGTATTGAAGTCTCTGCTGTGCAGATATGCCAGCAATTAAGTCACCCTCCCCCCCCACCCCGGGAAATAATTTGAAAAGGAGAATCAAACCTTCCCACAACCACACACCCAGGGTACAACTTTGGATAGTCCTCAGGTGATTGGCCCAGTTCAAGAGATACAAATCAATTGTCCCAGTCAGCAACCAGTCTCAAGTAGGAGAATTTGAAAGGTCTCCAGGAACTAGATAGCAGGGGTCTGCTGGAAGCTCGACTATGATTCACTCCGGTGTTTCATGGAGTCAGAAGGACCCACCCAGCAAAACAATGTCTGTGGAGGTTGATGCCTCCTTCCCCTACCTTGCATCTCTGTCACACCCAGTCACTGATATCCCCACAGGGCTGTGACCGAGTTCTCTCCAATGAGCAGATGCTCCAGGGGTTTGCACCTATCTGAGTCACAGGGAGATCTATGTCTCCTCAGCCATGCTGCCACTCTCTGCCACCAGCTGGCAGGGAGAGCTGAAGCTGACAACCTTGGGTACTTAATGGAAGCTGGGGCAGTTCACTTAGTTCCACTCCTGCCCCTGATTGATGTTGCTGACACTTACATTGTGGCAGAATTAGTGATTCTGTCCTGGCTATATTCCCCTGCAGACCAGGCACTGTTTGAGTTCACAGAAATTGTGACTTATCCCTGGTATGTGCCACTGCCCAGAGCTGGCATCTCTGTCTCAGCTGTAGTCTGTGTTGGCACGGGCGTGGTTAGAGCTCACACTCAGCTCTCAGGTCCTGCCTCTTCCTACCTGCTTTTGTCTCAGCTATAATCCTATGAGGGCCAGTTGTTTCTTAGGCTCACTAAAGCAGTCCTTCTGGCTCAGCCCAGCCCTGGGAGTATGCTGTCTCGGCACGTGCTTATTCTAGTCCCTGCCACTCCCCACCCAGGCAGGTACTGCCTCAGGCATACCCTTTACTCATGGGGCTTGAGTTTCTGTCCCAGATCCATTCTGCCAGTGGCTGCCACCAAAGAAGGTGCCCGGCTTCCTCTGGTTGCCTAGAGAGGCAGGGAGTGTCTCTCCAAAATATCCCTAAGGGTGTGAGCCTATTGTTCCTGCTGCTGCCGCTGATGCTCTTTGCTGCTGGACACCACCTCTCCCTCTCCCATATGGTTCCCTCAGTTCACCGTCCTCTTCTTATTCCCGTGCCACAGAATCAGCACAGACCTGCAATAGCCCACCCCGTGTCCACACCTCTCAAGAAAATGCCCAAGAATCTGGACTTTATGGGGGACAGGCTTCCAGACCTCTGGGTGAGAATGGAGGGGAATGCTGGGAGTTCAGAATTGCAGGTAGAGAATATATACAGTTTTATGCCGGACAGGAGAGTGCCATGGCACACTGGTACGTCCTCTCTGAGGAAGAAGTTCTGATTTTTAGAGGGTCTCTCCCATTGGATAAAATAGGAGGATATCTGAACTCTGCTTACTTGTTTGTAGAAAGTATGTTCTCATGAGGAGGGGACTCCCATCCGTTTGATGATGGATTTTGTACCTATTGTTTCCTGGGGGTCGCAGCTAACCTCAGCAGGGTTGCTGAATGTTCTTCCACCTGCCTTGGCTCAGTTCCAAACCATCAGCTTCCTTGCTAACCTTCTGTCCTTTAACTCTCCTTCTGAACGGGAGCCTCTGTGGAAAGCTGGCTCTAGTCAGCCATCTTGCCTCTGCTCCGCACTAGCTGTGTGTTTTTGTGCAAGGCACCAAATCTCTTTGGATGTCAGTTATCAGCTTAGAGGTCACTGGGTCCATGCAGAGCTGCTGTGAGACATCTCTGCCAGTTCCACATTTCTAAAGCTTGACTGGGTTTTGTTTGTTTGTTTTCCTGAGACAGAGTCTCACTCATCCACCCTGGGTTTAAGTGCTGTGGTGTCATAGCTCACAGCAACCTCAAACTCTTGTGCTCAAGTGATCCTCTTGCCTCAGCCTCCCAAGTAGCTAGGACTACAGGCACACCACAATGTCCAGCTAATTTTTTCGATTTTTAGTAGCGATGAGGTCTCACTCTTGCTCAGGCTGGTCTCAAACTCCTGAACTCAAGCAATCCACCTGCATCAGCCTCCCACATGCTAGGATGACAGGTGTGAGCCACCACACCTTGCCTTAGAACTGATTGCCTACAGCAATGCAATCTCACAAACCACTATACCCACTGTCCCACTAATATATCTTTTCCAGAAGTCATGCCTTGCACCATGCCCAGGCTGGTCTCCTCTCTTCTCATCTATCCCCTCACATACTTAGGCAAAGAAATGATGTTTTTGAAGATAAACAAGGCTTCAACTTTACCAGATAATGCTAAATTGCTTTCCAAAGTTATATAACACATTGTTTTATTGGTACCATATTTCTCCAACTGGGTTATACACTAGTGAAGGCAGACAAAGATTTTATAATTTTTGTCTCAGACACAGTAGACATTTAATTTATACATATATACAGACATATGAATATATATATATATTTTTTTATTTTGCCAGATTTATATTTAACAGAGAAATGGCCAGACCAGTTCAACAAATGTGCACTCAGTTGTTACCACTGACATGTTATTCTTCTAACTGTTATGTTTCCAAAGGGATCCAAAACACAGCTTTTAGCATCAAAGAGTATAGTGTTTATTAGAGAATATAAAACTAGTAATATTTAAAGTGAGTCATAAGGGTCTAGGATCATAGATTCTTTAAAATTGAAGCAAAGTGCTATGAGAATTTTTTTCCTCTCTCTGATCTTCCTTTCCCCCAACCCCCTCCCTCCTTCTTTCTCTCTGCTCTCCCTTTCCCCCACCCCCACTTGTGTCATTATCATTAATTGTCCTCATATCAAAATTGAATACATAACATTCATGTGTCTCCATTCTTGTGATGCTTTACTAAGAATAATGTGTTCCACTTCCATCCAGGTTAATACAAAGACTGTAAAGTCTACATTATTTTTAATGGCTGAATAGTATTCCATGGTATACATATACCACAGCTTGTTAATCCATTCCTGGGTTGGTGGGCATTTAGGCTGTTTCCACATTTTGGCAATTGTAAATTGAGCTGCAATAAACAGTCCAGTACAAGTGTCCTTACGATAAAAGAGGTTTTTTTTTTTTCCTTCTGATAGATACCGAGTAATGAGATGGCTGAATTCTTTGAGGTTTCTCCATACTTCTATCCAAAAAGGCTGTATTAGTTTGCAGTCCCACCAGCAGTGTAAAAGTGTTCTTTTCTCTCCACTTCCACGCCAGCATCTGCAATTTTGAGATTTTGTGATGTGGGCCATTCTTGCTGGGGTTAGATGGTATCTCAGGGTGGTTTTGATTTTCATTTCTCTAATAATTAGGGATGACGAGCATTTTTCATATGTTTGCTAGCCATTCATCTGTCTTATTTAGAAACATTTTTGTTCCTCTCTTCCCCATTGATATATAGGGGAACAATCCCATAGGATTGTTGCCTTTTTTCATGTGGATTCCTCTATAGATCCTACTTATTAAGCTTTTGTCTAATACAAAATACACAAATATCCTTTCCCATTGTGTAGGCTGTTTGATTTGGTTGTTGTCTATTTAGCTGTACAGAAGCTTAAGCCCAAGAGTTTGAGGTTGATATGAGTATGATGACAACACACTCTACCAGGGACGACAAAAGTGAGACTGTCTCAAAATTAAAACAAAAAATCAAATATAAGAATGTTTTTCAGGATGCAACTTAAAAATTACTTTGCATCAAAATGTATGCAAAATATTAATGCAGTGCATTCTAAAATGAAAGTTTGCATTTAATTAAGTGCTTAATACTGTATTTTTTTTGAAAAGTTACATTTATTTTTTATTTTATTATTTTATTTTTTTGCAGTTTTTGGCTGGTTCTGGGCTTGAAGCCACCACCTCCCGCATATGGGGCCAGCACCCTACTCCTTTGACCAAAGGCACCGCCCTGGAAAAGCTACATTTTGGTCTACTCATCTAGTTACATTTAGGCTGTTCATTTTTAACTAATAAAATGTTGTAGGTTTCACATAAAAAAAAGAATGTTTTTGAAGTAAAAATATAAAAACCTTTCTTCAGATTCCATATAAAATGAAGTATTATTTTTTCAAGATCTTTAAAATATGACAACGGAGTTTTAATAGGAATTGCATTAAAAATATATATTGCTTTGGGTGTATAGACATTTTAACAACGTTGATCCTTCCCAGCCATGAGCATGGTATGTTTTTCCATCTGTTAACATCTTCAGCTATTTCTTTTCTTAAAGTTTCATAGTTCTCTTTGTAGAGATCTTTCACATCCTTTGTTAGGTATACTTCCAAATATTTCATCTTCTTTGGCACTACTGTGAAAGGAATAGAGTCCTTGACTGTTTTTCGGCTTGGTTTGTTGGTATATATAAAGGCTACAGATTTATGGGTGTTGATTTTGTAGCCTGAGACATTGCTGTATTCCTTGATCACTTCTAAAAGTTTCGTAGTAGAATCCCTCGTGTTTTCCAGATATATGATCATGTCATCTGTGAAGAGTGAAAGTTTGATCTCTTCTGACCCTATGTGGATACCCTTGATCGCCTTTTCTTCCTTAATTGCAATGGCTAAAACTTCCATTACAATGTTAAAGCACAATGGAGACAATGGGCACCCTTGCCTGACTCCTGATCTAAGTGGAAATGATTTTAATTTAACTCCATTCAATACGATATTGGTTGTGGGTTTGCTATAGATGGCCTCTATTAATTTAAGAAATGTCCCTTCTATACCAATTTTCTTAAGTGTTCTGATCATGAAGGGATGCTGGATATTATCAAAAGCTTTTTCTGCATCAATTGAAAGAATCATATGGTCCTTATTTTTTAGTTTGTTTATGTGCTGAATTACATTTATAGATTTATGTATATTGTACCAGCCTGGCGACCCTGGGATAAATCCCACTTGGTCGTGGTGTATAATTTTTTTGATGTGTTGTTGGATTCTGTTTGTTAGGATCTTATTGAGTATTTTAGCATCAATATTCATTAGTGATATTGGTCTATAATTTTTTTTCTTGTTGGGTCTTTCCCTGGTTTAGGGATCAAGGTGATGTTTGCTTCGTAGAATGTGTTGGGTAATATTCCTTCTTTTTCTATACTTTGGAACAGGTTGAGTAATATAGGTACTAGTTCTTCTTTAAATGTTTGGTAGAATTCTGACGTAAAGCCATCTGGTCCTGGGCTTTTCTTTTTAGGGAGATTTTGTATAGTTGATGCGATTTCAGAACTTGATATAGGCCTGTTCAACATTTCCACTTCGTTCTGGCTAAGTCTTGGTAGGTGGCGTACTTCCAGGTATTGGTCGATTTCTTTCAGATTTTCATATTTCTGAGAGTAGAGTTTCTTGAAGTATTGGTTAAGGATTTTTTGAATTTCTGAGGGGTCTGTTGTTATTTCATCATTACCATTTCTGATTGATGAAATTAGAGATTTTACTCTTTTTTTCCTGGTTAGGTTGGCCAAAGGTCTATTTTATTGATCTTTTCAAAAAACCAACTTTTGGATTTATTGATCTGTTGTATAATTCTTTTATTTTCAATTTCATTTAATTCTGCTCTGACATTACTCAGCAATAAAAACACAGCAGGAGGAATCATGCTACCAGACCTGAGACTGTACTGTAAATCGATAGTGATCAAAACAGCATGGTATTGGCACAAAAACAGAGAAGTAGATGTCTGGAACAGAATAGAGAACCAAGAGATGAATCTAGCTACTTACCATTATTTGATCTTTGACAAGCCAATTAAAAACAGTCAGTGGGGAAAATATTCCCTATTTAACAAATGGTGCTGGGTGAACTGGCTGACGACCTGTAAAAGATTGAAACTGGACCCACCCCTTTCACCATTAACTAAGATAGACTCACACTAGATAAAAGATTTAAACTTAAGACATGAAACTATAAAAATACTTGAAGAAAGTGCAGGGAAAACTCTTGAAGGAATTGGCCTGGGTGAATATTTTATGAGGAGGAATCCCCAGGCAATTGAAGCAGTATCAAAAATACCCTACTGGGACCTGATCAAAATAAAAAGCTTCTGCACAGCCAAGAACATAAGTTAAGCAAGCAGACAGCCCTCAGAATGGGAGAAAATATTTGCAGGTTATACCTCTGATAAAGGTCTAATAACCAGAATCCACAAAGAATTCAAATGTATTAGCAAGAAAAGAACAAGTGATCCCAACTCAGGGTGGGCAAAGGAGTTGAAGAGAAACTTCTTTAAAGAAGACAGACGCATGATCTACAAACACATGAAAAAAAGCTCATCATCCTTAATCATCAAATACAAATCAATACTACTTTGAGATATCACCTAACCCCAGTAAGAGTAGCCCACATAACAAAATCCCAAAACCAGAGATGTTGGCGTGGATGTGGAGAAAAGGGCACACTTCTACACTGCTGGTGGGAATGCACACTAATACGTTACTTCTGGAAGGATGTTTGGAGAATACTTAGAGACCTAAAAATAGACCTGCCATTCGAGCCTATAATTAATTCCTTTACTAGGTTTATACCCAGAAGACCAAAAATCACAATATAACAAAGACATCTGTACCAGAATGTTTCTTGCAGCCCAATTCATAATTGCTAAGTCAGGAAAGAAGCCCAAGTGCCCACTGACCCACGAATGGACTAGCAAATTGTGGTACATGTATACTATGGAATATTATGCAGTGTTAAACCAAGATGAAGCCTTCACCTATTTCATGTTTACAGGGATGAATCTACAACATATTCTTCTTAGCAAAGTATCTCAGAAATGGAAGAAAAAGTATCCAATGTACTCCAATTTAGTACTATGAAGCTAAATTATAGCTTTCACATGAAGACTATAACCCAACTATAGCACAAGACTATGAGGAAAGGGCCAAGGAAGAGGAAGGGAGGGGGGAGGTTAGAGTGGAGGGAGGATAATATGGATCCAGCACTTTGTCCCCCTTGATTGCACTACTGTACACAGCTATGATTTAACAATAAAAAAAATTAAAACTGAAAAAAAAAACCTCTCCTTAATGGTAGTAAAAAAGTAACAGAAAAAAATGAAAATAAAAGGTAATTTGATCCTGAGAGTCCCCAGCAGATTTTTAGATGATTAACAGAAAATCCTACATTATAATGGAAGTTTTAGCCACTGCAATTAGGGAAGAAAAGGCGATCAAGGGTATCCATATAGGGTCAGAAGAGATCAAACTTTTGCTCTTCGCAGATGATATGATAGTATATCTGGAAAACACTAGGGACTCTACTACAAAACTTTTAGAAGTGATCAAGGAATACAGCAGTGTCTCAGGTTACAAAATCAACATGCATAAATCGGTAGCCTTTATATATACCAACAACAGTCAAGTTGAAAAAACAGTTAAGGACTCTATCCCATTCACAGTAGTGCCAAAGAAGATGAAATATTTGGGAATTTATCTAACAAAGGACGTGAAAGATCTCTATAAAGAGAACTATGAAACTCTAAGAAAAGAAATAGCTGAAAATATTAACAAATGGAAAAACATACCATGCTCATGGCTGGGAAGAATCAATATTGTTAAAATGTCTATACTACCCAAAGCAATATATAATTTCAATGCAATCCCTATTAAAGCTCCACTGTCATACTTTAAAGAGCTGGAAAAAATAATACTTCGTTTTATATGGAATCAGAAAAAACCTCGAATAGCCAAGACATTACTCAGAAATAAAAACAAAGCAGGAGGAATTACGCTACCTGACCTCAAACTATACTACAAATCAGTAGTGATCAAAACAGCATGGTATTGGCACAAAAACAGAGAAGTCGATGTCTGGAACAGAATAGAGAACCAAGAGATGAATCCAGCTACTTACCGTTATTTAATCTTTGACAAGCCAATTAAAAACATTCAGTGGGGAAAAGATTCCCTATTTAACAAATGGTGCTGGGTGAACTGGCTGGCAACCTGTAGAAGACTGAAAGTGGACCCACACCTTTCACCATTAACTAAGATAGACTCTCACTGGATCAAAGATTTGAACTTAAGACATGAAACTATAAAAATACTAGAAAAGAGTGCAGGGAAAACCCTTGAAGAAATCGGGCTGGGCGAGTATTTTATGAGGAAGACCCCCCAGGCAATTGAAGCAGCTTCAAAAATACACTACTGGGACTTGATCAAACTAAAAAGCTTCTGGACAGCCAAGAACACAGTAAGTAAAGCAAGAAAACAGCCCTCAGAATGGGAGAAGATATTTGCAGGTTATGTCTCTGACAAAGGTTTAATAACCAGAATCCACAGAGAACTCAAACACATTAGCAAGAATAGAACAAGGGACCCCATCGCAGGCTGGGCAAGGGATTTGAAGAGAAACTTCTCTGAAGAAGACAGGCGCGCGGCCTTCAGACATATGAAAAAATGCTCATCATCTTTAATCATCAGAGAAATACAAATCAAAACTACTTTAAGATACCATCTAACTCCAGTGAGACTAGCCTATATCACAAAATCTCAAGACCAGAGATGTTGGCGCAGATGTGGAGAAAAGGGAACACTTTAGCACTGCTGGTGGGAATGCAAATTAATACATTCCTTTTGGAAAGAGATATGGAGAACACTTAGAGATCTAAAAATAGATCTGCCATTCAATCCTGTTATCCCTCTACTGGGCATATACCCAGAAGACCAAAAATCACATCATAACAAAGATATTTGTATCAGAATGTTTATTGCAGTTCAATTCATAATTGCTAAGTCATGGAAGAAGCCCAAATGCCCTTCGATCCATGAATGGATTAATAAATTGTGGTACATGTACACCATGGAATATTATGCAGTCTTAAAGAAAAATGGAGACATGTTTATATGGATGGAGCTAGAACATATTCTTCTTAGCAAAGTATCTCAAAAATGGAAGAAAAAGTATCCAATGTACTCAGCCCTACTATGAAACTAATTTAAGGTTTGCACATGAAAGCTATAATCCAGTTACAACCTGAGAATAGGGGGAAGGGGGAGAGGGAGGGGAGGGAGGGGGAGGTGGGTAGAGGAAAGGGGATTGGTGGGATTACACCAGCGGTGCATCTTACAAGGGTATATGTGAAACTTGGTAAATGGTCTGTAAAGCTAGTGAATGATGCCCCATGATCATAACAATGTACACAGCTATGATTTAATAAAAAAAAAAAGAAAAGAATTGAAAAAAAAAAAAAAAAACAGAAAATCCTGTATCAGAAGCAGGAAGTTTTGTAGAAGGCTCCTAACATGTGTTTCGTTCCCTTTTCTCTGCAACATCCTTCCACAGAGACAAGGTGTTCAGTATTTCAGATGTATTAGGTCGCTCCTTGGGATCCTTCGAGATTAATTTCTGTAGAAGTATTTTCTGTAATGAGAGTGAGAGTCAATACTGAGAAATGAAACACTGAAAGAAATATAAATTTTCTTAGTTTCTAGTGCTTACTTCTTTGTCATCAAATACATTTGGAAGCAAGCCATTCCTTAGATCTTGGAAAATCTGAAAATAAAACATACATACATATATATTAATATATAAATATATGTAAATATTTATTTACTTGGGCAGGAAAACAGAAGTCACTACAGCCTGAGGATACCCTAAATCTAGGATATTTCCAGATCTTTGGGAAAGTTTCTTTAGCCACGAAGCAAGCAGGACTCCCTTCCCCTAACCCTGGTCCCAATCTAACATATTCATTATCTCCCTTCATCCTTCTTTAAGCCCCTTTCTAGTGTTTTTGCAGAGGATTAAGCTATTGACTCCAGGTGAGTCCTCTTTCCTGAGCTTCAGCATAAGATATTCAGTTGCTTGCTGAATGGCTCCTTACCTCTTAAACAAGAAAGTTTATATTCTTAGTGGCTTCTTACTTCTTAAACAAGAAAGTTCATATTCTTTCCTTGAATTAGCTCCAACTTGTCTTTCCAACTCCACTGACCACTATTTCTTTGTAATTTTTATACTCCAGTAAAACTGCACTTCCTGCTATTCCCAAACTCACTCTGTACTTCTGTCTCCACACTGCAATCTACTTCTTTCTCTTTTGAACTATTAGAAGCCATCTGATCCTACAGAGCCCAGCTTACCTGAATCCATGAAAGCTAAATCCCTATAGCTGGAAAGATCTCCCTCTGCAGTGCTTCCACAGACTTCACACCTCCTCCTAAAACATATTATCTCTCCTTTTAGAAAACCAGCTCCTTGAGAACAAGACATGGCTTATTCTAATAACCCTTATACGTAGTACTTAGCGTAGTGTCCTAACACAAAATAGTAGGTCAATAAAATTTTACTGACTGACTAAAACAGGAGTGTTATGAGAGGTACACACCTTCCAAAGAAAATAAAACGTTTTGGTCATTAACAAATGGTTGCCAAGACTTAAAAGACAGTAAATTCCTATTTTATTTGCAGTCAGATACTAATAAGTTGAAGCCCATCCCCATACAAAGGCATTAACTGTCTACAGCAGCACTTTAAAGGTCATAGTCAATAATTTTTGTTGCTTAATTCTTTCCCCCAAATTCTTTACCTTAGCTGTTTCTGCAGAAGTGTCACATATGTAAAGAAGTTCAGCAAGAATTAACCCCAAAGCATAGAGGTCCACTTCTTTTCCGTATTCTTGTGAAGAAATCTGAAGAAATCAAAATATATTTACTTTCTTTTTACTTACCATACATAAATCTCCATGCCTTCTAATGCCAAAAAAAGGTTACTTAACTAAAATATCTTATATCACACAACAATGTTTATTAGCAAGTTCTGTTGAGTCTGATGGTATAGGTTCAAATCTCTACCACTGCATAGATGAATTATCTGTGTAAATTAACCATCAACATGGAAATGATCTCAACTGTACAATAGGGATAATGATAGTATCAACCTCGAAGTCTGACCCCAGGGTTGAATGAAATGCAGCAGATAGAGCTCTAATATAGTGCCTGGTAGGTGACTTACATGCAAATGTTCACAGCATATTTATTCATAATATCCCATGTCTAGAAACAATTCACACACCCATAAGCAAAAGAATGGATAAACACATTGTGTTATATTCATACAACAGACTACTACTCAGCAACAAAATGAAATTATCTGCTGGTATAAGCAAGAACTAAAGATTTTCCAACTAGACATTACTTTGAATGAAGAAATTAAATACAGAAGAGTACCTATGGTATGATTCCTTCACATGAAGGTGGAGAAGTGGAAGAACTAAGCTCTGGTGATAGAAATCCTTCAGTGCCAGTTGCCTCCAGACAGTGGGGAGGAGGGAATGACTTGAAAGGGACTCAGGAAAAGTTTCTTTTCTTGTTTTTATGTGTATTGTGTCCTAATTTATTTATTTATTCAGACTTTACATCGTTTTTTCTTTTGAAAATAATTTAATTAACGATCTTTAAAAATGTTCACAGCACATCTAAGATCCACTCATGGCATACCAGTGTGCTGTGTCACACCAGTTGAAAATCACTATTTCAGATTAATTCCTATTTTAGGTTTTTTTATTTGTTTGTTTTATTATTTTCATTTACTTATTTATTTATGCATTTATTTATTTATTTATTTTTTACTGTTGGAGATTCATTGAGGGTACAATAAACCAGGTTACAGACTTTACATCTTTTGTATTAACGTGGAAGGGATTTTCTTGGGTGAGCAAAATGTACTACATCTTCATAGGCTTGAGGGTTATGCAGGTGTATGCATTTGTCAAAACTCAAAAATGTATACTTAAGATCTGTACATTTAATGTATTAATTATTCCTCAGCAAAATTTTTTTTAATGGTTAATTTTCTTTCTTTTTTTTAATTAATTTTTTTTTGTTGTTGTTGTGGTTTTTGGCCGGGGCTGGATTTGAACCCACCACCTCCGGCATATGGGACCGGTGCCCTACTCCTTGAGCCACAGGCGCCGCCCTCAGCAAAATGTTTTTAAATTTAAAAAACACCTAAGAAAAAGAAAATCACAATGATGAACTTAAAAAAAAAGTATTTTGAGTATGACACTATAGGATGCAAGAGACATTTAACAAAGTGATAGTGTAAAAGGAACCATTAGACACTTCCTGGGTGAAGGAGGCAACTATAACGTGGACTTGAACTTTACAAAAGCAATTTATGTAACCTAATCGTAGGTACCCCTCACATTAACTTGAATTTTTTTTAAAAAGGAGCCCTTAGCCTCCTATTGTGTTCTACTTCCACACTGCACAAAAACCCTAAATTTTTCCAAAAGGAAGACTGTGAAACCATTGGACAGTTCTGTATATATATTACTGGATGGCAAAACAATAGAGGTATTTTGAAGGCTGTATTGTCAGAAAAATCATCTTTAAAGGGCACTTATAATCAAAAAGAAAAACAGAAGAAACAACACAAAAGATGAAAAATAATCAACCCAAAAAAACCTATTAATGAGTCTATATGTAAGACAAATATTCAAACATCAATAGCATCATGTCCACAAGCAGAATTATTCGCAATAGCCCAAGAGTTGAAAGCAACTCAAGTATCCATTGATGGATAAACAAAATATGGTCCATACATACAATGGAATATTATTCAGCCTTATAAAGGAAGGAAATTCTGACAGATTCTACAAGATGGAGACAGCTTGAGGATATTATGCTGAGTAAAATAAGCCACCAACAAAAGGGCAAATATTGTATGATTCCCCTTATACGCAGTATCTGGAGTCGTCACGTTCATAGAGACAAAGTAGAGTGATGCTTGTCAGCATCTTGTCAGATGCTTTCAGTTTTGCAAAATGAAATGAATTCTCTGGGTGTATGCTAGTGATGGTAGCGCAAGAATGGGAACATACTCAATGACACTAAACCATACACTTAAAATGGTAAAGACGGTAGATTTTATGTAATGTATATTACCACAATTAAAAAGAAAGAAATGTATTTTTTAAACATCAGTAGCTTCAGCCAGGCACTGTGCCGGTAATCCTAGCACATCAGGAGGCCAAGGCAGGAGGATTACTTGAGGCCAGGGGTTTGAGACTAGCCTGTGCAAGTGCAAAATCCCAAATCTACAAAATATAGAAAAATTGGCCTGGTATAGTAGTGCGTGCCTATAATCCCAGCTACTCAGGAGGCTGAGGCAGGAGGATCCTTTGAGCCCCTGGGAGTTTGAGGTTGCAGTGAGCTATGATGACACCGCTGCTAAGCTGGGTGCCAGAATAAGACCTTGTCTCTAAATAAATGAATAAAAAAAAAATAAATAAATAAATAAAATATACAGCTTCACTAGTAACCGATTAAAGATTCTCATTTTATTAGCAAAACATTATACCCATTCTGGAGGAAACTTTAAAAATATAAACAATATTCATAAAGACAAAAATCTTTTTAAAACTTCGTTGAAGGTTTCTGAACCCAGAGAATAACAGGAAAACAAGTAAATAAACTTCACTGAAGAATATAAAAATGGCCTTCAGGTAAGTTGTGTTATTGCTCCAAATAATGCACTGACCTCCTGGTGAGGGGATTATTCTCTTTTTCCTTCTTTCTTTCTTTTTTTTTTTTTTAGGAGTATGGTGGCTCAAACTCCTGAGCTCAAGCAATCTTCCTGCCTTAGACTCCTGAGTAGCAAGGACTACAACGTGTGCCACAGTGCTCAGCTGACTTTTTAACTTTTTCTAGAGATAGAGTCTTGCTATATTGCCCAGATGGTCTCTTCAAACTCCTGGTCTCAAGCCATCCTCCTGCCTTGGCCTCCCAAAGTACTGGGATTACAAGTAGGTGTCACTCAACCTGGTCTGAATCTTCAAATTTAATGCAATTGCTATCCAAACCTCAACACCAATTATTAACATGACAAGATGATTCTAGAGTTCATTGAGATCACAAATGTGAATAGTTAAGATCATCTTAAAATTGAAGAATCATGTGGCAGGTACTGCAGTTCAAATGCTAAAACCTATTTTATAATGCTAAAATTAAAACAGTATGATATTAAAGATAAAAGGGTAAACTCGATTAATGGAACAGAACACAGCCCAGAAACAGACTCACAGATGTGTGGGAATTTATTTCATCTATCATAAAATAGCATTTTTTATGATGGTAATATATATATAACATAAAATTAATCATTTTAGTCATTTTTATGTACAATTCAGTGGCATTAAATACCTTCACAATGTTATATAAGCATCACCATTATCTACTTGCAGAACTTTTAATCGCCACAACAGAGACCGTACCCATTAAACAATAACTTCCCACTCCTCTCTTCCTCCAAACAACCTGTTTTATTTCCTGTCTATAAGTTTTTCTCTTAAGACAGCATTTTATTTATTTATTTATTTATTTTGAGACAGAGTCTCGTTATGTCGCCTTTGGTAGAGTGCTGTGGCGTCACAGCTCACAGCAACCTCTAACTCTTGGGCTTAAGCGATTCTCTTGCCTCAGCCTCCCAAGTAGGTGGGAGTACAGGTGCCTGCCACAACATCTGGCTATTTTTTTGTTGCCTTGTCATTGTTGTTTAGCAGGCCCAGGCGGGGTTTGAACCCGCCAGCCTCGGTGTATGTGACTGGCCCCGTAACCACTGAGTATGGGCGCCACCTAAGACAGCATTTTAAATCATGAACTGTTTGAAATATGGTGAGGAAACAACTGCATATTCATGTGGGGAAAATCAAATTGCATCCCTTCCTTAAAAAATTAATTCAAGTTAGAATTAACTGTTTACATTAGCAAAATCAAAATATTTTTATAATCTTGTGGTAGAAGCAGGCTCCAAAATAAAAATGAGAAAGTCAGCAGCCATGAAGAGAAAGTATTGATAAATATAACAACTTAAAAGCTTCTATGCCACAAATGACTTTATAAACAAAGAAGTGATGTGCAAAGGGAAGAATTCTGTGATATCGTTAGATACAGAATGAACACCCCAAGTATATAAAGATTAATTATAAATATATTAGAAAAATACAATAGAGAATTTCCAGAAAAATTGCAAGTAAATACATAAAAAGATGGCATACCTCAATAAAAATCCAGGAAATACTAACTAAAGTAGCAACATACTCCTCATTCATCACACTGGTCAAAACTGGAGACTGATATTAGGCTAGTTTGATTGAGAGTGAGATAAAGCAGCATTCTCACAGACTTGAGGAGAGGGTATTATCAGAATCACTTTTTTAGAATGACAATTAGGTAGCATGTATTGAAATGCATTTATCATTCTAGTCAATCATTTCACCTCAAGAAATCTAACTCAGAATATCATAGACATATTTGTTCTTAAGCCCAAAGATAAAGAGAAAGACATATATCTATAAATAGGCAAAGTTGTTAGCAACCTAAATAAATACCCTTTGGGGGTGGTCCTGTGGCTCAGTGAGTAGGGTGCCGGCCCCTATACCGAGGCTGGTGGGTTCGAACCCGGCCCCGGCCAAACTGTAACAACAACAACAAAAAATACCCTTTGGTAAGAAAATACTAAATAAATTATAGTATCTCTATACTTTGAAATACAATACAGTTGTTGAAAAAGAATGTGGTAGATCTACTTTGTACTGAAATGGAACGATTATGACATATTATGGAGTGGAAAAAAGTCACAAAATAACATTAAATTATAGTAACATTAAACATTACAATTATTTCATAATATTATTTTGTGATGCACCTAACACAAAATAGTTCCTTGTGAAAATGTGTACATGTATACGTTTATATTTAAAAAGTCTGCCTGTGTATGTGTATTTGTATGTTTTATAACTCTTATAACTTTATAACAGAAAATTATCTAAGAGGATAAAGAGCAAACTGATACAAGTAGGAGTGGAAAGACAAGTTAAAGGGAATTTTCAATTCTTATTCTGTTATGTTTTAATTCCGTAAGAGGTGTCTACTATTTTTATCATTTGAAACATAAAAGAATTAACTAAATATAGACAGAAAGGAAAGGGACTTTACCTGTTCTGGGCTCATGTATCGTCTAGTTCCCGTATCACTTGTTCGCTTTTCATCATTTTCCAGGGATGTCACAAGTCCGAAGTCTCCAATCTTTATTTTTTTCTTATCTACTAAAAATATGTTACTTGGCTATGGAAAAAAACAATACGTAATTTATATGTACCTATATGACATACTACTACCACATGTCCAAGTCATATTTATCAATTTCCTTTTAAGACTTTTACCCTTATGCAATAGCCCAAATCAGGAAATTTACTATCACTGGTCTTTAAAATGCCAGCTGAAGGAAGCAGGGACTTGTTAGCTGACAGAAGAGGCAGCCCCGTGCATAGCTGCCTTCAAGTATCTGAAGAGCTGTTAAGTGAAAGGTAGTCCGCATGGTCCCAGGGGATGGATCCAGGCGAGGGTGGAAACCACCAAAAGATTTACTTTAATGTCTCCTAATATACACAGGAGTCCAGATCTGATGGAGGCTGAAGTGGACACCCTTAGGATCCCTTCCATTCAGATTCTCTGAGTGACTCTGTTCCCAACAATACTGCACATCGTCCCAAGCAGAATTTCTCCTGAGGGCCTTTTTTACATCAACTGCTCCAAGTCCCTGACAACTTCTTAACAAACACATCTCAGCCAACTTGAAAGCATACCAAACTCACCAGAAACTAATAACTAGCACTGAAATCTTTTCTCCATGCAATTCTTAAAGTGTATTTTTTAACAAAGGAGAAAAAATAGGGACAGAACGAGAAGTTGTCGTCCCCATTCTGCAGCTTCTTGATAGTATTGGCCAATATTCTAAAGGCAATCAAAACAGGAAAGAAGTAGGTTTGGAAATTAGCCATTTTTGAAAAGGCTAGACTTTCAAAACAGTGTTGGGCTATTCACACTGAGACCCTATGGATGACACGTAGGCGAGGGCCTAGGAAAGGAACAGAGAGAAAAGAGGCCCCACGCTCAGGGTTGGCTGAAGGAGGAGGAGAGATGGCCCATGAAGAAATCAGCAGTTAGACTAGAATTCAATTAACGTCTAGATTGGAACCTAATGTCAAACATACAGATGGCAGGCTGTAGATGTGTGGGGTGGATACAGACAGAAAAATGTTCTTATGCTATGTTCAAGTTACAATGTAAGAACACGTATGTGTGGGTTTATCAACAGATAACTTCTGCTGAACATAAGTTTCTAATAATTTGGTAGAAATTGTGCCCTGAGCAATCAATTTTTTTTTTTTCTTGTAGTTTTTGGCCGGGGCCGGGTTTAAATGCACTCCTTGAGCCACAGGCGCCACCCTATGTGTTGGGTTTATAAGTGAAACTGCTGGTCTCACAGAAGGCTATAACCTGACTCTAAGATAGGTTGAATTTATGATGCTGCATATATATCTAAGCTGGATGAGACTGTGGTAGGAATAATACCAGATCACTTTTTATAGATCATTCAAAATAAAAATGATAATAATGCCAAATTTGTCTGATCAGTTACAGTACAATCAGACAAAATGCAGGGCTGGAGAGCATGAGAAGAGGGTGCAAACTTTATGCAGGAGGCACAGGAACAGCTGACCAAGCCTGGACCTGTTAGGAGACTGGACCTTCTACAGAAAAGTCCCCTCGTGGCTGGGCGCCCGTAGCACAGTGGTTATGGTGTCGGCCACATACATCAAAGCTGGCAGGTTTGAACCCGGCCTGGGCCAGCTAAACAACAATGGCAACTGCAACAACAACAACAGCAAAAAAATAGCCAGGCGTTGTGGCGGGTGCCCAGTCCCAGCCACTTGGGAGGGAGTTGGAGGTTGCTGTGAACTATGACATCACAGCACTCTAGGAAGGGCCACATAGTGAGACTCTGTCTCAAAAAAAAAAAAAGAAAGAAAAGAAAAGTCCCCCTCACACAGGACTCCAAACACCCGTATGTCCCTCGCCAGCACTTTTGGTCTAGTCCTTAAGATTCCAAAAGGGAAGCGGTGAACATACGGAGATTTTCATAAGGGCTGTTTTGGATGAACACCATTCTCTGTCAAAGCCGCCTACAGTTGCTATTTTGCAAAGCATAACACTGAAGGCGTACTCTTTCACTTTCACCTTCTACCAGATGAAAGGAAACAGCAACTGTAGCAGTCAGGTAGAGGAAGCTGAAAGAAAGCTCAGTGTACAAGTCTGACCTTTGAGCAACTGCGGCCAGAGCAAAAATTCTCTGCAAATAGACACACAGAAAGTTCAATCCATGACACAGGGCACAGAGCGTGCAGGCGACAGGACAGAATTGGCAGATCAGAGGTGGGCACCAGTCTGAATGTCACTAATTCATTCTGAGGAAGGCCAGGAAGTTAACACCTAAACTTCTGTACTTATTTGCAAATTATTGTATGTATAAAAAATGGTGCATAGTTTGTTATTTAAATACAGTATAACTTCTGTAAGTTGACCCCCAAGGGATTGCAACAAACTGGTCAACATGCAGAAGCGGTCAACATAAGGAACTGGGCCTACCGTACTGATACGTACACATGGTGCACGTCCAGTCTATGAAAATTAGGTCAACTCAAGGGGGTGGTCAATGTAGGGAGGTGGTCAACAGGAGGTTCTACTCTACATGTATGCTTCATTCCACAGTGAGGGGATAGTCACCCATGTATTCTTTTGACCATCCTCCTGATAATGTTCCAACTTCAAAGAACACCTTCAGACACTGTTAAAGAGAGATATCAGAACCAGGTGGACTCAAACACCAAGGCGTTGGATATCCATCCCCCAGTCAGACCAAGAAACAAAAACCTTTTAGAGGTCTCTAATTCTGTATAGACCCAACAAACAACTACATACATGGGCACTTCTTTTTCTCCAGGGAATTTTTTGCTTCATTCCTTATTCCTGGCTATTTTAGACAGATGGGGTAAGCAAATAGCCAAGACACACCCAGATAAGGTGCTTCTGCCTAGAACAGAAAGAGGCAGATCCAGAGTGACCAGGAAAGGCTGGTAAATAAAGGAATTGGGACTATATCTCTACTAAAAATAGAAAAATAAGACAGGCGTGCATTGTAGTCCTAGCTACTCAGGAGGCTGAGGCAGGAGGATGGCTTTAGCCTAGGAGTTTGAGGTTGCTGTAGGCTAGGCTGATGCCATGGCACTCTAGCCTGGGCAACAGAGCAAGACTTTCTCTCCAAAAAAAAAAAAAAAGAATAATTGAAAGATTAGGAAACCACATTTCCAAAGCCACACTCAACAGAGTCCCTCTCCCTCTCAAATAAGCCTGAGGAGCAGCAGAGGAGAGGATGGAGCTGTCAAATGATGAGACTAACCACAGCAATCATTTGCATGGAAATGTCAGTCCACAAAAGCTAGTAATAGTCAACTGAGATATGACTATCAGCCAAATAGAACCAGAACTGAATGGGCCTATAGAGTTCATTGTCTCAAGTTCACTAGCCCTGGAGGCTGAATATTCAGCCCTTCTGAATATTCTATGGAATGTTAATGTGGCAAGTTCTAGACCCATTCTAACCTCAGAGGATCAGAGATATTATTTCCTCATGACAATCAATCGTGACTATAAAACTAAAGATGTATTTTAAAATTATTAAATTATATTTATCAGCTAACAAAGTACATCTTCAACTTACCTTAAGATCTCTATGAATTAACTGTTTTGAATGTATAAAATCCACTCCTTTTGTTATTTGTTCAAAGAATTCCAAAGCCATTGCTTTGTTTGGTTTCTTGCCTCTTCTGTTATCAATCCATTGTTCCAATGTCCCTTTATCACAGAATTCCATTTGGATGAAAAGACACCTAGTCATTTGTCTGGACATAAAATTCATAGAATGTTAAATGTTAACAATAAAAATAAACTTATAAAAATAAATCTATACATATTTTTTGTTTGCTTTTTTTGTCTGAGACAGTCTCATTTTGTTGCCCGCGGTAGAGTGCTGTGGTGTCATAGCTCACAGCAACCTCAAACTCTTGGTTTCAAGTGATCCTCTTGCCTCAGTTTTTCATTTTCAGTAGAGATGAAGTCTCACTCTTTCTCAGGCTGCTCTCAAATTCCTGAGCCCAAACAATCCACCTGCCTTAGCCTCCCGAAGTGCTAGGATTACAGGCATGAGCCACCATGCCAGCCTTAAAAATATATTTTTTAAGATGTTATACCTTATCTTAAGAACCCCAAAACAGGCCAGGTATGGTGGCTCATGTCTTAATCCTACTCTGGGAGGCTGATGCAGGAGGATCTCTTGAGCTCAGGAGTTCAGATCAGCCTCAGCAAGAGTGAGACCCTGTCTCTACTAAAAATAGAAAAATTAGCTAGGTGCAGTGGCACACACCTGTAGACCTTGCTACCTGGGTGGCTGAGGCAGAAGAATTTCTTGAGCCAGGAGTTTGAAGATGTTGTGAGCTAAGCCGAGGCCATGGCACCCTAACAAGGAAGAGTGAGACTCTGTCTCAAAATACACAAATAAACCCCCCAAACATGTCTTAAAACAAAAATCTAATTATAGTAAATTTGAATCAAAACATAATAAAGCATTTCTTATTTAAAATATAAGTTCCCAGATATCCAGAGGTTTATTTGTTTAGCTAATTTGTAGAGTATAAGCCTTACTGCTGTAGATCCTTGATCATCTTTGCTAAGGAGCACTAATTATCATGAAGTTGCAGAAAACTAAATTGCATTACCATATAGTGTAACATTAAAACAATTTAATTCACCATCAATCTACTAAGAATCTATTTGAGGATCTTTTGTGAAAGGCACAGAATAGGGACCTACAGATGAGGGAATGAGCTAAACACCGTCCTGCTGCCATGGGGATTATAGGCTGAGAGAGGGAAAGGAAAACAAACCTAAAAGAACAAAGCAAGGCTAGGTAAGTACTCTAGCTAGATGTAAGTTGGAGGATTGATTTTGCTAATCCTGCTTCATATTTTTTTTTCTGGACCAAGTTGGCCTCAATATCAATTTATGTTCTTATATGTATGTTGGCTAGGAAACAGGAAGCAGTCAAGAATTTGCTGGAAACTGAAGAAGTTCTGATGGTCAATAACTCCTGAAATTGATGATAAAGTTCTTGATTACATGGGATAGAGATGGGGCTGGAGGCAGGAGACAGGAATGAATCCTCCCCCAGTGGCCTCAGGATTTCAGTAACAGGGCTGTGCCCCCGGAAAGTCTGAGTGAGGTTCAAAGGGGGATGCTCTTTGGAATTTCCAGCTCACTGGCAGTGGCTTAACTGAGACAAAGTTGAGAGATGCACAGCTTTGTCTTGAAGTTCTTTCACTGCTCACCGCCCCATCATAAGTGGTTAGCTGTCCAACCCTTTGACAGCCCTGCACAATCGGGGGCCTAAGAGAGGGGTAGAAAAGTATTGGCAGCTGAGGGAGCCCCAGATGCAGCAAATACATGTTGAAGCTTTCTTCACTAGGCTGCATCTTTGGCCTGTACTGGAGCCAGACACAGAAGCGACACTGCACGTGACACGAGTAAGGCAGGGAAGCTAAACCTGAGATCTTAAAGACAGCTTAGGACGTAAAGTAGGTTTTTAAGAGCAAGTATGAAACCGAAAGAGGAGTGAAGAAAAGGCTATCATTGCCTCCTAGCCTACAGGGATGGGGAGATAACAGTGTCTCTTGGAGGTGGTTGTGATTATTGAATGTGACGTAGCCTTATCGAGTGGTCCACACCTAGTAAATGACAGCTTTGTTCCATCCTATTATGGCTGTGAGAATTTTTTTTTAGTTACCCTGAATTATCTGTGCTCTTCTTGGAATCACAGTCACTAGTCTCAGTATCGTAACCACTGGTCTCAGGATCGTAACCACTGGCCTCAGGATCATAATCCTCCCCATCCCAACAGCCATGGTAGCGCACGATATTCTCATGTTCATCGAGGTCTGCCAGTGCTTTCACTTCACGCTCTACCTTCCTAGTAAAGGAAACAGAAGATGAGAGTGTCACTATACATCCCAAAGGATGGCTACAAAACACCTCGTGTAACAGGACACCACTATCCACACTCCCTTATTGAATGGCTGCTGCAGTTTCCACACCAAGTTTAGAACAAAGGCCAAGAGGCTCAAAGGAAAAAGTGAACATGGGGGGTGGGGGATGGACAACAGCTGCTCCCACTCTCAGCATAAAAGAAATAGCAGTGACCTAAATAGTTCTAAACATCAGATAACTTAAATATCACTTGCAGTGGTCTTTGAAATGCCAGTGATGCAATTTTTTTTTACATTATATTTTTTCTAGACCTGTGTTAAGAATCTTTGGTCTTCACAAGCAAACCCCATTTGGGCAACAAGGGTAGGTAACGCAGATAGTGTGAAGAACTTAATTCAGGACTTTCCATGTGTGGCAAAAACACACAAAGAGAATAATTTATGCAGAGACTGTGGGAACTGCAGAAGGATGTGTTTTCAAGAACTAAAACAATTCCAAGCTATATGGAGTACATAAATTTGAGATTTCAAAGGCGAGGAAGGATAAGTAAACATTTTACAATTTCATATTTAATTTAAAAACTTCTTTTTTTTTTTTTTTTTTGTTTGTTTTTATTTTTTATTTTTTTATTTATTTTTTTTTTTGTAGAGACAGAGTCTCACTTTATGGCCCTCGGTAGAGTGCCGTGGCCTCACACAGCTCACAGCAACCTCCAACTCCTGGGCTTAAGCGATTCTCTTGCCTCAGCCTCCCAAGTAGCTGGGACTACAGGCGCCCGCCACAACGCCCGGCTATTTTTTGGTTGCAGTTTGGCCGGGGCCGGGTTTGAACCCGCCACCCTCGGCATATGGGGCTGGCGCCCTACCGACTGAGCCACAGGCGCCGCCCAAAACTTCTATAACTCTATGGCATAAAATTTGTAAAAATAAAGAAAAAATACTGATACCACTAAATCCCACTGAAATCATTAGTTATTAGTTTGGATTACTTCCTTTTAAAAAAATGTTTTTTGTAGAGACAGAGTCTCACTATGTTCCCCAGGCTGATCTCCAACCTGTGGGTTCAAATGATCCTCCTGCCTTGGCCTCCCAAAATGCTGGGATTGCAAACATGAGCAACCATATAAGCCTGGATTATTTCTTACAGTCTTTCTGCACATACATGTCTCTGTGTTTGTAATTACATTTAATTTTTATCCTATTTTTCCATATAACATGCTGTCTTTTTAGTTTTTCTTACTGCAACACAATCTGTATAAACATCAGTTATAAAGTTGTTAATGTAAGGTTTAAAAACATAAAAAACATTAAAAAAGCAAAGAATAATAGTATAATGAACCCCCACATAGCCATTACCAGATGAAACAGTTATTGACTCCCAGCCAATCTTATCTACTTCTTCATTTTCCTCTTAATTATTCTGGTGCAACTTCCAACATCAAATCATTTCGTGTGTAAATATTTCAGTATATAGCTTTCATTTTTTTAAAGGTAAGCCATGAAACAAAGTTTAATGAGAAAGAGAAAGATAGGCTTGGAGAGCAAGAGCAAGATACAGATTTACTGAGCAAGATCCATCTGCCACAAACCGAAAACAGCACCCCCTCTGCCCCGTCTTATAACTCTCATTTTTAATGTCAGCAAAATAATAGGCACTGATTAGAGGAGAGAATAAAACATATTTCTCTATTGCTGGAATATTTTGTTTGTCCTAATTTTTCACTGTGATTTATGTCCTTTTTGTTTTGGAGACAGGGTGTTACTCTATCACCCCAGGTAGAGTGCCATGGCATCATGACAGCTCACAGCAACCTCAAACTCCTGGGCTCAGCCCAGGCCTCATCCTCTGGCCTCAGCTTCCTGAGCAGCTGGGACTACCACCACACCTGGCTAATTTTTCTTATTTTTGGTAGAGAGAGGGACTCACTCTTACCCAGGCTGGTCTCCACCTCCTGACCTCAAGGGATCCTCTTATCTGTTTCCCAGAGTGCTAGGATTACGGGTGTGAGCCATCATGCTTGGCCTATATCTTCTTTTATTAAATATATAGCCATAATTTGAATAATATTCTTAGATTAAGTTCCCAAATAGGAAATTCTTAAGTCAAAGTGTGTAAGTATATTTTTATGGCTCCAGATTCACATTTCCAAGTATATTTTTAAACATGTTTTTCCAATTTATAGGTTACTAGAAATATCCAAGATACTGTACCTCATCATCATTATTACCATTTTTAAAAATTGTCATCTAATGGAAGGAACAACAGTCCTGCATTCCGGTTAGGTAAAACAATGAAGAAGGAATAAACCTTGTTTTGATGCTGAGTAGGTCTTTCACATGCCAAGCATCGTCCAGGAGAACAGGGCATAAGTTTGTTTGACTGGAAGGTGGAGCACCTGACCCTCCCTGCCCACTTGTCCTTTGCTCGTATAATTTTCCTTATCCCAGATCCCTTTTCCATCTCCTTCTCTAGTCTTTGAGGAATCTGTCTGGTCAAGTAACAACTGTCAGAGAGGAATGAGCAAGACTGGTCAACTGGTAAAGACCTCGCTACTGTGCATTTTCCTTCCTGAAGGAGTCCTGCTATCCAGTGGGAAGGAAGGAGCAGATAATACACAAAACAAATATGGGAAGCAAGGGGTTAGAGTGGGGACACAGTGGATTGGGCTTCCACCTTGTTTCACAGTGTCCAAAGATAGTCATCTTAAATTCCTTCCCTCCCCATACACGCGTCCACTCCTCAGATTAAGAAGAGGAGTCTATTTGTCTTCCCCTAGAGGTGGCTTCAGTGAATTCTGTAATAAGGTGCTGGAAGCGATGTTCTGCAACTTCTAAGACTAGGTCACAAGAAGACTTGCCAGTCCCTCCTGTTCTTTTGCTAACTTTTTCTGGGGATGATCCTGGAAATCCAGTCACTAAGCTGTGAGAAAGAAGCCCAGACCACATCATGAGGCCATGTGTGTGCTCTCACTGACACTTGCAGCCAATCTCCCAGGCCACATCATGAGGCCATGTCTGTGCTCTCACTGACAGTTGCGGCCTATCTCCCAGGCCACATCATGAGGCCATGTGTGTGCTCTCACTGACACTCACAGATGATCTCCCAGGCCACATCATGAGGCCATGTGTGTGCTCTCACTGACAGTTGCGGCCTATCTCCCAGGCCACATCATGAGGCCATGTGGGTGCTCTCACTGAAACTCACAGATGATCTCCCAGGGCACATCATGAAGCCATGTGTGTGCTCTCACTGACAGTCACAGCCGATCTCCCAGGCCACATGCTGAGGCCATGTGTGTGTTCTCACTGACACTCCCAGCCGATCTCCCAGGCCATATCATGAGGCATGTGTGTGTTCTGACATTTGCAGCTGATCTCCCAGGCTACATGCTGAGGTCATGTGTATGTTCTCACTGACAGTCACAGCTGATCCTCCGGGCCATAGCCAGCATCATCTCCCAGCCAGCTTGATCATCCAGACCAGTCCAGCTTTCAGATGACTCCTGATTGCAAATACCTTGGAAACTTCAAGGAAGCGTAGCCCAGATGAGCATAATCCACCCACAGGCCTATGTGAGACAGGTCGTAACAATAAATTGCTGGGAGTTTTTTGTTTTGTTTTGTTTTTTGAGACAGGGTCTCACTACCTCGCAGTCAGTGGAGTGCTATAACATCACAGCTCACAGCAACCTCAAACTCCTGGGCTTAAGCTATTCTCTTGCCTCAGCCTCCCAAGTAGCTGGGACTACAGGCATCCACCACAACGCTTGGCTATTTTTTGGTTGCCATTGTTGTTGTTCAGCAGGCGTGGGCTGGGTTCAAACCTGTCACCTTCATTGTATGTGGCTGGCGCCCTATTCACTGAGCCACAGGTGCTGAGCCATAAATTGCTGTTTTTAAGATACTGTTTTTAAGACATCTTGGAGCAGTTTATAATGAATAATAGACAACCAGAACAATTACCACCTAGCCTTTACCCAACAAATCAGTTCACATCTTTGGATCCCAGTCTCCTCATCTGTAAAATGAAGAGGTGGGCCTAGAACAGATAAAGGTCACCTAAAACCAATGATTCTACAGCTTCCATTTTTCATGACAGCCTCAAAAGGATGATCAAAGGTATACCCATTTTTTAATCAAAATAACCACAAAGTAAGATCATTTCAGAGTAAGTCAAGCTTCTCTTAGTAGAATAAAATGTTTAAGGAGAACCAGAAAGAAGTAAATGATATAAAAAAACAAGAAAAAAAAGAATTAAATGATATACCAATAAAGAGGAGAGAAGCCTAAAAAGAATAGTGCAAGTTCAATATATTTTCTCATTCAAAAAAAAAAAAAATTTACTACTTACTCACTATTGTATATAACACGCTTGATAACGTATGTCTTTCCATCAATTCTGTGTTTTGCTTTGAAAACTTGGCCATATCCACCTGTGCCAATTGGTTCTATTTCCTTATAATCCTTGACAAACCTTAAAGACAAATACCACTGTTATCCTGAGATTCAGTGTCCACCCCTTCCCTCCTGTCATCCCCCTTTCCCTATTTGTGACCTTTCCCCATTTGTGAAATGGACTATGTAATAAACATGATTCTCTTTCTGAGTAAGAAAGGTCCACCCAGCAGAAAACTCTTGACTCACAAAAGGCAGTCCCTCCCTATCCTCCTCTCACTGAGAGTCTGACATAACAGATCATCCCCTGGCAGTCACAGTCAATTCAAGAGACATGATAAAGAATCCTATCACAAGCATAAAATATTAGAAAGGATTACCACCAAGCTCTTATGAGAGAAATGTGTGTATACTCGGAGCCTGCCTACATTTGTAACCACCTGGCTGTCTCCTCTCTCTCACTCCCCACATTCCATCATTAAGCCCTATCAATTCACCCCATATTCCATCATTAAGCCCTGTCAATTCTACTTCTAAAGCACATGTCTGGTATATGCCCACTGTTCTCCACCTCTAACATCATCCCAGCTCAGGCTTCCATCAGGCTCCTGCAGTACCTTATTAACTGGACCCCTGACTCCCTCTCCTGCCTTGCCCCAATCCACCAACCACACAGCAACCAGAGAATCTGATCATAGCTCAACCTTTGCATTCAGCAAAAACAGAAAGCCTTTAAGTGTCCTGAAAGGTGCCACATGATGTGGCCCCTGCCTCCATCTGCGCCTCATCTCGTGGGGCTATGCCCTGATCACTGCACTTCCTCCAAGCCTCCTGTCTGCTTCTGGAACACTCACATCATCTTTTCCACTCTCTCCCTTCCACATGCTCTTCCTTGCGCCCAGCACAGAGCCTCCCCAGTGCTCTGTGCTAACTCAACCTTCCGGGTCCCACAAAGTGACCTCAGAGAACCTCACCTCACCTCTTACCCTAAATTCAAGGGTCCTGCTTCCAATTCTCACCATGCAATTGCTTTTCTTCAGAGGTCTGACCATAGTTTGTAATGGCAGATTTTTCATGTAATTGCTTATTTAATGTCTTTCATCCCCATAAAATGCTGCAAAAGCAGGAACTGCTTGTTTCTATTTGCTCCTAGTATAAATCCAAGTCCCAACACAGAGCCAGTGATATATCACATGCTTAATAAATATTTGCTTATTCTTTACTGCTTTTTAAACTTATATTCAGTGTCCCTTTTGCCAACAGGCCTCCTTTACTACAGATATTTAATTTAAACCCAAATACCCTTTGGTTATTTAGAGGAACCCTTTTTTCAAGTGAAAAAATTCTGGTATGGAGCTGAAAAACGGCTCCACTATTTAGGTGGATCAATTCTGATCCCCCACAGTAGTACTTTTTTTTTTTTTTTTTAATCACTAGTTCACAAGATTATTTGCTTTCAGTATTAAAAACTTCCACAGGTTATCAGAGAAATCCACACAAGTGTCAGAGGGATCTACATTTCCCAAATTTCCTTTGGGTTTATCTAAATCTTACTTCTCCAAGAGACAATAATCCTTTGTGGGGCTGATACTCCTACAATTAAACTATTCAGGTGGAAATATGGTTTAATATTATAATGAGTCCTTAAGAATCTTCTGTTGAATGAACAAACGTATGTTTAAACAATTCTATTTCACAGTTCCATCTCACCTGTCATTCACCGTGTACTTTCTTCCATTCATCCCAGGAGGATCAAATCTAGGTGCCAACTTTCTAAAAATTAAGAAGAGAATGTAAAACTGGAATCAAATTGATCTTGTTTAGAGTGGGTTTCATGCCTTGTACTAGGTTTTCTCTGTTTGAGTCAGCTTTTGGAATAACAGAGTAGCAAGTGTTAACCTTTTTCATTATAAAACTACATACTGATGGTTCTCCTCTGTCCTCTACTGTCCCATCTCTTTCCTGCTTCCCTTTCTCACCTTAAAACACTCATTGCTGATGTGCCACTACCCTCTTCTTTTCTTCCTCTGGACTGGAAACCTCAGAAAGTACATCTCCGTGTACCCTTATTCTGGCCATTATTCCCTACTAGACATAAGCCACCTGCAAGTGGCAGTTCAAACACCACCTGAAAAAAAAATATCCAAACTGCTACATTCCCTTTAAGCCTTCAGGTCTTCAACTTCCTTCACACCCTCAGTGCTGTGATCCTTGACCGTGTCCCGTTGCAAGCAGTGTAAACTTCAATTCCTTTCTCCTTTAACTTCTTCTTCATGCTCTAATCCAGGTATTGAGACTCTATCTCCTCAAGACATGTCTATTTTTTGTTTTTATTTTTTACAGTCTTTCTCTCCAATTCTCCTCGTCCCTCCTCACTACCACAGTTACCATGGCTGACGGCCTAATCACCTCACCCGTGAAGACCTCTCTTCTCACCATCCACACATCCACATCACTAATCATCTTCTTTAACACTTATATCTACCACTCAGAATATACTGGTAGCTCACAATGGCTCCTGCGGCCATCTGATCCTCGTTTCTGAGTATATTTACAACCTTGCTTTTCCCTTCAGTTAAAGAAACCAATTCACCAAAATTGACACAACATTTGATTTTTTTTCTTTCACCTAAATTACTACCCTACTTTAACCCCATTTATTGGTCTGCAAAATAGTGCACTTCTCTTGAAAACCTCTCTCCAAGCCCACCTCCTTGTCAGCCTCTTCCAAAATAACAACCTTGCCATGATGGAAGAGTAGTTAAGGCTTGGACTCAAAATAATACCCTTAACGAATTATTTTAGCAATATTCCCATAAATATTGTCTATACTTTATGTCTATAGTGGAGCATGCACCAATATCAAAGATTTCCCTACACATCTAAATTATTTGTTTGTGTATTTAAGCCTTCTACTTCTTCTGAAACTCCATTCAAATAAGGGGATACAAATTCTAAAATATTGAAGACATCATGTGTAGCAGATTAAGTCTAAAATAAAACTTCAGTTCAAACTATGTTCAAATGAATAATGAGACTCACCTTCTTGCCTTCTTTTGATTATTTATGAGACTGTTCTATAAGAAAATAAAACAGGAAATATTTTCAGATGATTAAAGCAGTCATCTTATGTTCTCTCGTCTTATCCTTTCTCCTGTATTTCTAGAAGGCTCTGTGACTACATTTCTTAGTCCATCAATATCTATATTCTCATCAAGCCCTCTACCGACACTAAGTATTCCAAGACTTAAATTTTGCCAATCTGATGGGTTCGAAAGGCTTCTAATTGTGGTTTTGAATTGCATCTTCCTGATTCCTAATAAAGTGAATCACTTTTTCATGTTTGTTCCCCTCTCTTCTCTGAGTTGTTTGTTCAGATATTTGGTACATTTTTCAACAGTTGCTTGTCAGCTGGGCACGGTGGCTCTTGCCTGTAATCCTAGCACCCTGGGAGGCGAAGACTGGTGGATTGCTTGAGCTCAGGAGTTTGAGACCAACCTGAGCCAGAGCAAGACCCTGTCTCTAAACAATAGCCAGGTGTTGTGGTGGGCACCTGCAGTCCCAGCTACTTGGGAGGCTGAGGCAAGAGGATCACTTGAACCCCAAAATTTGAGGTTGGCTGTGAGCTATGACACCATGGCACTCCATCCAGGGTGACTGAGTGAGACTCTGTCTCAAAAAAACAAACAAAAAACAGAATTGCTTGTCTTCTTGTTGATTTGTATTTCTTTATAAACAATACTTTTGTGACACTAATCATCACATTAAAAATTATTTGGCTCAGTGCCTGTAGGTCAGCGCTGGGTTCGAATCCAGTCTGGGCCTGCACAACACAACCATGACAACTACAACCAAAAAATAGCCAGGCATTGTGGCGGGCGCCTGTAGTCCCAGCTACTTGGGAGGGTGAAGCAAGAGAATCACTTAAGCCCACAAGTTTGAGGTTGCTGGGAGCTGTGACGCCATGACACTCTACCAAGAGCAACATACTGAGACTCTGTCTCAAAAAAAAAAAAAAAAACCCAAATTATTTTTGTTGTTGTTATTGTTTTTGAGATGGGGGCCTATCTATGTTGCCCAAGCTGATCTTGAACTTCTGGACTGAACTAATCCTCCCACCTTGGCTTTCTAAGGAGCTGGTCCTACAGTCACATGCCCTCATCCACCTAAAACATTATCTGTTTTTAAGTTTAGTTTTAGTTTTAAGTTTAGTTCTGATTTTTAAAACAGAACCAAACAAATCAAACAAACAGAATTAAGCAAAACTATATTCATGAACCTTTAACTGTTATGCAGCTGGTGAGACAGAAAAGCAAGATCACAGGAACATATGTGGAGAGTATGGAAAGACGAAAGTGAGGGATGGAAGAATTGCTCATGTGAAGAATGGGGGTTAATAAGAAAAAAGGGAGTCAAAAGATCAGTGCATGAAATAAAAACATGAAAATTATGGTGGAATACTAAAGATCATTTTAAAATGAGGAAATACAGAAGAAAGCAAGATTAATAAAGAAGCTCAGAGACTAATACTATACTGGAGAATAAGAAGAATTTTTATTTTTTTTTTTTGGTTGCAGTTTGGCCGGGGCCGGGTTTGAACCCTCTACCCTCGGTATATGGGGCCGGCGCCTTACCGACTGAGCCACAGGCGCCGCCTGAGAAGAATTTTTTAAACTGTCATCGTTATGACTTACTGAAGCATTTGCTGAAAAGTCACTTTCAGGTGATGATTCAGAAGCACTAGAAGAAAAGGGCACAAATCTTAGTTTATCAATTCTATTTTTATTACTACTTTCTCTAAATCTTCCTTAACCATTAAATGTTTTCATAAAAATTGCTCTTTTGAGGCTACAATTTGAATCATTAAATGTCATAGTTGTTTGTTGACACTTACCACATGCTATTGTCAAAAGATGCGCTTCCAAAGTTACTCGGAGAAGTAAAAGAATCAGAGAATGCTGAATCAGATTTCTGAAAGAAAGAGCAGCCCTTCGTAACTAAATTACTTCTCCCAGTCTCTGTGTACTATCACATTTATGTCCCCACATTTGCCAAGACTACAACCATAATTACATTTTTTTTTTTTTGCAGTTTTTGGCTGGGGCTGGGTTTGAACCCTCTACCTCTGGTATATAGAGCCCTACTCCTTTGAGCCACATTTTTTTGTGGATGACTTATCTGCATTTAAAAACACCCTGAGTTGCCAACAGAACTTTTATCCCACTGGGGCCTCATGGCTCTGTGACTTATGATGGTTCATTGGTGTGACACAGAACAGAGGCGTCATTTTGCTACATGACTATCCGGCTGCCTCAGCATTATGCAAACATAGTCTAACCTCAAATCAACTTCACATGGAATTTCTTTTTGTTTTGTTTTTTTGTAGAGACCGAGTTTCACTTTATGGCCCTAGGTAGAGTGCCATGGCATCACACAGCTCACAGCAACCTCCAACTCCTGGGCTTAAGTGATTCTCTTGCCTCAGCCTCCCAAGTAGCTGGGACTACAGGCGCCCACCACAACGCCCGGCTATTTTTTTGTTGCAGTTTGGCCGGGGCCGGGTTTGAACCCGCCACCCTCGGTATATGGGGTCGGCACCCTACCAACTGAGGCACAGGTGCCGCCCAACTTCACATGGAATTTTAAAATATAAAAATTAAATCCAAAAGCCATACATACCATAGAGCTTCTTTCTGGGTATATCTGAAGATAAGCAAGTTTAGCAGCCAATTGTTTTGCCTCTTGTTTAGTAGAACCTTTACCGATATCATATTCTTTCTGCCCAATTTTGCATTTACAATGAAATCTAGGAGAAATGAGTGAGCACTTATGCAAATATGAAAAATAAAGTAAGTTCTAATTTATGATTTAAACAAAATGACATATTAACCAAGAAATTAAGACAACAGTAATTTATTAGGTAGATTCATATTTCATATCTTTTGTATATTAAACCTTCAGTAAGATGGCTAAGCAATTTGTCTGAATAACTGGGATTAGCTGATGTCTAACTCTTTGCTGCTTTGCTGAAATACCTGACACCAAGGCATGAAATGTGATTTTTAAAAATTCCATAGAGATCAAAAGATACGGAAGTAGGGAAGGAAGAAGGAGACCCAGCGAATTTTTCAGAGATGCTCAAATGGGAAAGAAAGGGCCAGTAGAGAAAGTGGGGCTTCTACAGCGGAAGCTATTAGGTTATAATCTTACGGCCTTTGTAGGAGATTAGTATGGCACAGATTTTGCTCTAACCTCAGCATTTTATGCCACTTGCTATGTGCACAAAACTTAAGAAAATCCCAACAGTGCATATGGCCCAGATTGAAGCCCAGATTCTCCTTATATTAGATGTAAGAACATTTGTGGTTAGGCGAGGATACCTAGACAATTATATAAGAACTATTTTTAGGGGTAAAGCAATAGACACTATAATTTATATCATGGAATTACTACATATTATTGCAAGATTATTCCAGTATTTTTATTTCTTTTACTTTGTGTTTCAGTTGAAGGCACAGAGAGAGACAGATCCAACCAGAGTAAATCTTCCCTGGTGGGCCCTGAATCAAGGGGTTGTGCTGAGCAACGAGGTCACTGTGGCAGCACTTGTCTTGTTCAGCAACCCCAAAGAGACCTCTTCTCTCTTTAAGGTATCTAATGTTAGAGTGCTTAATTCAAAAGGAACCAAAAAGGTGATCTACAGAAAAATAAAATTAAAATAGAATCTTAATTGTGGAGGTTGACCCACAGAATTCACTTTTGATCATTTCATTCCAACGAACACTGTCACATCTTTCTCTTCCTGGTTCTGGGCCAAAAGCCATCAGAGTAGAAAGTAAATGGCTGAGTCACCTCACAGGAAAGCATACCAAATGGAACTGTTTGCCATTTTGGTTATCTTTTCTTCACCCAGGTCACCGGTTAGTTGTAGTTAAGAACAAGCTCCCTCATACTCATTTGCTTTCTGCTTTTTCCAGTTCCACTCTCTTCTTTAGCCTCAATTCCACACATCTCAGTTCACTGGTGATGTTCTCAGCAATTCTCAAGCTCTAGTTCATCTGCCTCCCTCATCAGGTTCCTCAAATCCTGGTCTCTTCACAGTCTAGGGCTGGAAGGCATTCCTTCTGATACATGGTATTTGTCTATTTAATAAAAAATGAGGGACAAATGCCTGAACAAACAGCTCCCTGATCTAACAATGGTGGGGAGTCATTCTGCACTTGTGCCACAAAGGTTGTTACACTGTAACCGCCATCGTGACCTTAGTGAGGGGACCTCCACATCCTTCAAGCAGTGGCACCCTGCACTCTCTCAGGTGGCCCAAGACTGAACCATCTAGAATAGACCTTAGAGATAAAGGATTACCTGAACCTGGTCAATCACGGTAGATGGATCTCATTGCTGCAGCAATTAAGCATTTTAATTACAAAATTATAAGTCCCCATTTGTTTGTGAATCATACAAAACCTTCCATACAGAATGCATAAGGAGAAATATTTCCAGCAAATTAAAGAAGCATGGACTTATTTATAAAAATAAGTCCATTTTATTGTTAGATACAATAAAACAGAAGAAAGAGTTGAGCTACATCCTACCTTGTGGGCTCAGGCTCCATTGATTCACATTGTTCATAATTTACAGTTAATTTTTTCTTCTGGGCATACCTATTAACAAGGCCTATGTAATTCCCAAGGGATGATCCTTCTGAAGTATCTGTACTTGTCAATGATAAAAGACTAACACTCTACAGAGAAAAACAATTAGATAAATGACAGCAAAATTTACAATTTATAAAAAAAACAATTAGATAAATGACAGCAAAAATTTAACTTTTTAATTTTTATTTTTGTAATAAAATTGTAAAAAAGCCTCTGGCAGGTCCTTCAGAAAGTATTCCAGAAGAAGGTATTGTCATCATAGGATGACACATGACAGATCCATGTGTTATTACCCCTGAAGACCTTCCAGTGGGACAAGATAGGGAGGTGGAAGACAGGGACATTTATGGTCCTGACCCTCTGGAGATCTAGGCTAGTGCATGTACTTGTATCTTAGTTTTTAGCAAAGAAGTTTAAAAAGTAAAAAGAAATAAAAAATGTAAAATAGATATAAGCTTACACAATAAGGATATAAAGGAAATATTTTTTGTAGAGCTCTCCAATGTGTCTGTGTATTAAGCTAAGTGTTACTGCAAAAGAGTTAAAATGTTAAAAAAAATTTTAATGTTAATGAAGTAATAAAGTTACAGTAAGCTAAGGTTAATTTTTTATTGAAGAAAGAAAATGTTTTTTATAAATTTAGTGTGCCCCAGTGTACAGTGTAAAGTCTATAGAGTGTGCAGTAAGGTCCCAGGCCTTCCCATCCACTCACTGCTCACTCACTGACTCTCGCAGAGCAGCTTCCAGTCCTGCAATCCTCATGCCTGGTATATGCCCCATATAGGTACTATTTCTCTCTTTTTTTTTTTTTTGCAGTTTTTGTTCAGGGCTGGGTTTGAACCCACCACCTCTGGTATAAGGGGCCAGCGCCCTACTCTTTGAGCCACAGGTGCCGCCCTAGGTACTATTTCATATTATGTTTTTACTGTCATTTTCTATGTTTAGACATATTTAGATACACAAGTTATTATAATTACCACTGTGTTATCACGTCCCACAGTATTCAGTACAGTAACAAGCTGTACAAATTTGTATGCAGTACAGCCTAGGTGTGTAGTAGGCTATCTAGGGTTGTGTACACTCCATGATGTTCGGACAATGACAAAATTGCCTTACAACACATTTCTCAAAACATATCCCAGTCTTTAAGCAATGCGTGACTATATATAGGAGGATATACATAGGTTATAGCCAAATAATATGCCATTTTGCACAATGGACTTGAGCTCAGAGGATTTTGGTATCTGAAAGGATCCCGCAACCAATTCCCCATAGATGATTTTACAGAATGTTCTCTATAATTACTTTCATCTTTTTCTTTTTTCTAAATTTCAAAGTATTAAGGGGGTATACCAATGTTTCTGGTTACATGGATCACTTTTGCAATGCAAAGTGTGCCCATCACCCAAACACTGTTCATTGTATCCATTAGGTAGATTTTTGCCTTTTCTCCACCATTTTTCCTTTTCTACTATAGTTAGGTGCAGAAGAGTCCTCCCAGAACCTGTCAGCTCATTATTTCTTACTAAATATTTCTCACTTTTCCATACTTATTCAACTTTAGAGTATTTATCTGCTGACACTTTAAATAAGTATTATGAAGCTTTGCCCATTATTTCCTATGTGTTCCTCTCATTCAGGGTTCTACAGAAATAAAGACAGGGAAAAAAGATTGAAATACACTCTTGTATGTAAAGAAATATAAAATAAAATAAATAAATAATTAAAAGAGAAACATGAAATAGATTTGTGATTTTTTTTTTTTAACTGAAGATAAAGGCAACCACTCACCTTGTTTTCCCTATTAAGTATCTCAACAGCTAATCTGGCAGCAGCTTTTTTCGCTTCCTTCTTTGTTTTACCTTGGGCTTCTGGAAATTCTCTCTCATTTATTATAACTCGAAATGTAAACCTGATTACAAAGAGAATATTCACAAAATTGTATATAACTCATGCACCATCTAAAGACAAGTGCTCTAATCACCACTTCTTCGTATGGCTACCTTTGAGGATTGGAAATTGTTCACTATGTTCAAATGTAATTTAAGCACTCACCCAACATATCTTCTCAAAGCACAGAAAGGTTTCCACCTCTTTTTTCCTCTGGAATCATCTGGGGCTACCACTTTATGCCAAAAGGACTCTCACAGAATTTTTTGACAACTTTGCTATAGGGCTAAAGTATTGACCTCAAAATTGTGCCCTTGGGCTAAACTACTGCCATCAAAATTGTCTCCTAGCAGGGCCATATCCCCTTTTTAGTTTTATTTATTTTTTTTTCATATCCCCTTTTTAAAAAATTTCAGAATATTACATGAGTACAAATGTTGTGGTTATATGAATTGCTTTTACACAGCTGAGTCAAAGGTACAAGTGTGCCCCCCACATGGATAGTGTGCATTGTACCTGTTAGGTCTGAATTTGCCCCTCTCCTCCCGCTCCTTCCACTTACTTATTTTCCATTGAGCTTTATCATCAAATGTACATGTGCGTGTTGATAAATTATTTCCAGTTTAATAGTGAGTATATATAGCACGGATGCAGGGAGGAAGGAACTAGTACACTGTCAGTGGGACTGAAAACGAATACAACCTCTATGGGAAGTAGCATGAAGATTCTTCGAAGAATTAAAAGTAGACCTACTGCCGGGCGCAGTGGCTCACGCCTTAATCCTAGCTCTGTGGGAGGCTGAGGAGGGAGAATTACTTGAGCTAAGGAGTTCGAGACTTGCCTGAGCGAGAGTGAGACCCGGATTCCTAAAAAAATGGAAAAACCCAGCTGGGCGCTGGGGCAAGCGCCTGTAATCCCAGCGGCTTCTGGAGGCTGAGGCTGCGTGATGCCCACAGCCTGAGTCTGAGGTTGCAGTGAGCTATGACGCCATTGCACTCTGCTCAGGGCATAGGGTGGGACTCTGTCTCAAAAACAACAACAAAAAATAAATAAATAAAAATAAAAGTAGACCTACCTTTTGATCCAGCAATTCCACTATTGGGTATTTACCCAAAGGGGGAAAAAAAAGTTGTTTTATCAAAAAGATGCATGCAGTCAAATGTTTATTGCAGCACAATTCTCAATCACAAAAATGTGGAACCAAACCAAGTGCCCATCAATACATGAGTGGATTAATAAAATGTGGTATATGTATACCATGGCATACTACTCAGCCATAAAAAGTGGTAAACTAATACCTTTTGCAACAACCCAGATGGAACTGGAGACCATTCTTCTAAGTGAAGTTTTGCAACAATCCAAGAAGAAATACCATACCCTTTTTAGAGCAATTTACCTGAAATTATGGGCAGGTCCTGACTTACTCACTTCACGATACTCCAGCGCCAAATTCTCTTTCTGACTGTATTTATTAAGTTCTTCCATGAAGTAACCTGGTGTACTATCTGATGAAGGATCACCGGCCATTTCTTCTTCCAGTAACCTACAGTAGAAGAGATACAAGTATTTGAATGAATGATACTCACAGAACATTTTTAATCTGATTTTTCCCAGTCTTGTTTAGGAGACAAAAGGGGATGGGAGGAGACTCTCCTTTATATAACTCATTTCAGCCCCAGAGAAATTCAGAGACTTTTTTTCAAAACCAATCTTCTTCTCTCATGGATTGCATAATAAAGCTGACGTCTCCCCGAATTTCCTCCTTTCAAAACTTTACTGGCCAGTGAAAGAATGGGACCCTTCTCCTTAACTCTGCTCTCTGCTTTCACCGAGTGTCAAGTACAAATTTGACCACCTGCTTGAGAAGGTAAAAAGGTTGCGAGAGTACAATTAGAATTTTTTACGGTAAGAAGAAAAAGATTTGGAGTAAACATAAGTGAAACTTATGAATCAATGAAGGATTTAGCAATATAGAAATAGGTTCTCCCGTGAAATGCCAAAAATCCTCCCCACCCCCGAAATTTGCAGAAATCAATTTTAGGATAATTTAAACCATGGGTAAATTAAGACCACAGTTCACAGATCTCACTGGACTAAGACAGTGTCAATAATTTAAATTACAAACAAAATTTAGAGGACATAAAATCTAAATGTAAGGGTCCAACTATATAACTTTTTGCAGAAAACATAAAAATCTTCATGACTTTGAATTTAGAGATAAAATCGTAGATATGCAAGCAACAAAAAGAAAACATAGATAAATTAAGCTTCCTCAAAATTAAAAACTTTTATATATCAAATGATACTCCGGACTGGGTGCAGTGGCACATACCTATAATCCCAGTACTTAGGGAGGCTGAGGAAGGAAGGTGGCTTGAAGCCAGGAGTTGGAAACCAGCCTTGGCAACACAGTGAGACCTCATTTCTACCAAAGGGAAAAAAAAAATTAGTTGGGGGTGGTCGTGTACACTTGCAGTCTCATTTACTCAGGAAGATCACTTGAGACCAGAAGTTGGAGTCTGCAGTGAGCTACAATCACACATTCCAGCCATGGGCTGAGACAACCCATCTCTAAAAAAATAAAAATAAAATAATTACAATAACAAAAAAAGGACACTATGAAGAAAATAAAAAGTGTACTATCTGTAAATCATATATCTGATAAGGATTCTGATAGTATTCAGACTATATAAAGAACTACAACTCAAGAACAAAAAGACAAACAGCCAATTAAAAAATAGGCAAGGTACTTGAACAGACATTTCTCCAAAGAAGGTATACAAATGGCCAACAAGCCCAGGAAAAGAGGCTCAACATCATTAGTACGTCATTAGTCATTTGCAGAAATGTGGATCAAAACCACAACTACATTCCATTTCACACCCAGTAGGATGGCAGTAATAATAATAATAAGAAAATAGCCGGACACAGTGGCTCACGCCTATAATCCCAGCACATGAGGCTGAGGTGAGTGGATTGCCTGAGCTCACAGGTTCGACACCAGCCTGAGCCAGAGCAAGACCCTATCTCTAAAAAAAATAGCTAAGCATTGTGGCAGGTGCCTGTAGTCCCAACTACTTGGGAGGCTGAGGCAAGAGAATCGCTTGAGCCCGAGTTTGAAGTTGCTGTGAGCTATGATGCCACAGTACTTTACTAAGGTCAACAAAGTGAGACTCTTGTGTCAAAAAAAAGAAAAGGAAAGAAAGAAAAGAAAGAAGAAAAGGCTCAGTGCCTGTAGCACAGTGGTTATGGCGCCAGCCACATACACCAAAGGTGGTGGGTTCGAACCTGGCCTGGGCCAGCTCAACAATAACGACAACTGCAACAAAAAATAGCCAGGCATTGTGGAGAGCACCTGTAGTCCCAGCTTTTTGGGAGATTGAGGCAAGAGAATCGCTGAAGGCCAGAAGTTGGAGGTTGCTGTGAGCTGTGACACCACAGCACTCTACCAAGGGTGACATAGTGAGACTCTGTCTCAAAAAAAAAGAAAAAAAAGAAAGAGAAAAAAGAAAAGAAAAGAAAAGTGCTATTAAATTTCAGCATTCTTCTTTTAACTTTTCCAACATTTCCTTCAGCATTTGCTTTGAATTCAGCCAGTTATTCTCTGATGTGAAAGGGCGGTCACTTGTATCTGCAAATGACTGATTTGCTGTTTTAGGTCAGCATTTTCATTTTTTTTCTTTCTCTGCATTTTCAATAGTCACAATTTGTTGTTGAAGTTTTAACCTCATACTCTGAAGTTCCCTCTGGCCAACTCTTCTGCCGTCTGTGAAGCCCGCAATTTCTCTTCACACCCATCCTTTTCCAATTGCTTCAAGACATCACGTTGCACTTGCATTTTCTCTAAATCTCTGTTCATCACAAAAGGCTACCTTTTCTAAAAACTGCACATAATTACACAATTTACCAAAGAACTTAATATTTTTCTATCCTAAAAATAAGAAAAGTGTGTGTGAGGATGTGGAGAAATTAGAACCCTCATGTATTGCTGATGGGAATGTAAAACAAGGCAGCTGCTGGGGGAAACAGGTTGGTCCTTCCTCCAAAAGTTAAACTTAGAATTACCATAAAATCCAGCAATTCCAATATTAGATATTTCCAAGAATTGAAAACCAGATTTTCAAACAAATACGTATACAGGAATATTCATAACAGTACTGCTCACAATAGCCAAAAAGTGGAAACAAACCAAGCGTCTATCCACCGATGAATGGTTAAGGAAATGTGGTGTATCCACACTGATGGAATATTATTCAGGCAAAATAAGAGATGAAGTAAAAAAAAAAAAAAAGAGATGAATTACTTAGACCTGCAATAACATTATGCTAAATGAAAAAAGCCAGACATAAAAGATCATAAAATATTGTATGATTCCATGTAGAATAGGTAAATCCAGAGACAGAAACCAGACCCTATTAAACTTACTTTATTTATTGCTGGAAAGCTCTTTTGATTTTCCTTCTTCCAGGCCCACTCTTTCTTTTTTTTATTAAATCGTAGCTGTGTACATTAATGTGATCATGGGGCACCATACACAGTCTGTCCCCTTTAATAATAACTTCCCACTTCTTCCTCTTTTCAGTTCCTGCTACTTTCTGTCTCTATAATTTGCCTATCATACGAGGTGTTTCATATAAGAGAATCATACACTTACATACCCTGGATAAACAAAGCTTCTCCATTGCTAAATCTAATAGGTAGTTCTAAGTCCTTGTCTACCAGCATCTGATATGGCTGTTCATCTCTTTTCCCTCTGCCCCCTTTCTTAGCTTGGACTTGAGACACCCATTCTCATTGTTCTCTTCCTTTCTCAAAAGCTGCTTCTTTTTTTTTTTTTTTTTTTTTTAATTTGGCCGGGGCTGGGTTTGAACCCACCACCTCCGGCATATGGGACCGGCGCCCATACCCGCTGAGCCACAGGCGCCGCCCCAAGCTGCTTCTTTTCTGCTTCCTCTTCATCTTCCTTTCTTCTAGTATTGTAGTGTCCCAGGGTCCAGGCCTTAGACCTGCTCTTCTCTGCTCACACTTACTCCTCTGGTGACCACCTCCAGATTTGTGGCTTTAAATTCCACCCATACAGTGGTCACTCTCAAAAGTATACCTTCACCACTGACTCTGTCTTGAACCCCGACTGCCTCTGTCCAACCCCCTTCCCTACTAAAACGCTCTTGGTTGTACCCCTTTTCACTGCCTGTGCCTGGTCACCCCCTGCTTCCTACAGATACCAGTTCAAAATCCCAGATACTCTTTAATTGGCTCTTTCACAATTATTGTCCTTTTTATTACAATTGTTTATTTCACTGTCTGTTTTCCAAAATAAACTATGAATTACAAGAGTGAAGGGACCCGGCTTACAAGAGGTATCTAATGATGAATGAATACCAAAATATCCCTCCAAGAGTTGTCACCTGCTTTTTCTCTAAGCTTGAGATGCAGTGTCTGCATCCTTTATCTACCAAGCAATCTCCATTCATATATTGGGACCAGCACAGCCTTCTTTCATGCCCTAGGGGCAGCTAGTACCCAGCATGGGCTGCCACTCTACCTTGCCAGGCCTCATCACAGCCCTCACTGCTTTTTAAACTAATCAGTGAGCCCTTTGGGGAGCAAGTTCTATGTCTTACTCATCACTTAAAAGAAATCACCATCACAATCACTAACAAATGGTATTTGTCCATCTTATTCATCCCCATAGACTACTCTGTCTGTGTCTCCATTTCCTTTAGGCCCCTTGTAGGCTGAACCCCCTTGCAGGTCACACACCGTACTTCACACAAACATGCATTCAACCCTGGGGACTGAGCCCCCTGCAGGTCACACACGGTACTTCACACAAACATGCATTCAACCCTGTGGGCTGAACCCCCTGCAGGTCACACACTGTACTTCACACAAACATGCATTCAACCCTGAGGGCTGAGCCCCCTGCAGGTCACACACCGTACTTCACACAAACATGCATTCAACCCTGGGGGCTGAGCCCCCTGCAGGTCACACACCGTACTTCACACAAACATGCATTCAACCCTGGGGGCTGAGCCCCCTGCAGGTCACACACCATACTTCACACAAACATGCATTCAACCCTGGGGGCTGAGCCCCCTGCAGGTCACACACGGTACTTCACACAAACATGCATTCAACCCTGTGGGCTGAACCCCCTGCAGGTCACACACCGTACTTCACACAAACATGCATTCAACCCTGGGGGCTGAGCCCCCTGCAGGTCACACACTGTACTTCACACAAACATGCATTCAACCAGTACCTATTTTATAAATGAATAAATGATCTTCACGCCAAATAAGCAAACTGAAGAACAGGAGCATAATATGCCCAAGAGTCTACATTCTGTTTTTTGTTTTTTGAGACAGTCTCAAGCTGTTGCCCTGAATAGAGTGCCCTGGCATCATAGCTCACAACAAGCTCAAACTCTGGGCTTAAGTGATTCTCTTGCCTCAACCTCCCAAGTAGCTGGGACTACAGCCATCTGCCACAACACCCGGATATTTTTCTGCTGCAGTTGTCATTGTTGCTTTAGCTGGCCCAGGTCGGATTTGAACGCTCCAGTCTCAGTGTATGTGGCTGGCGCCCTACCACTGAGCTATGGGTGCCAACATGAGTTTACATTCTTAAAGAACAGCAGAGAGCATGTCTCTTAGCTTCCATCTGGCAAGGCATTTTAGGACTAAAGAAAACATGAAAACTTCCAATAGGAAGACTCATTATTCCAGAATTCAAAAGAGAACTTAGGAATTACCATTCATTGGACAAAAAATTAGTAAACACCTGTTATATACCAGGTGCTGATGAATGAAACCCTGCTACTGTGAACTTCCTAGGGGAAGAACTCATCCCCAACAGAAAAGGTCACAAGGTGGTAAGAACTATGCTGAAAACTCAAGTGGCGTAAGGAGGACGACGAGGGCAGAGCAGGGTTTCTGTGTTTGCAGGTTGTTGGGGGAGGATGCTCTGGGAAGCTGGCATTGGAAGAAGTGCAGGATACAGTGAGGGATGTGCCCAAGCAGGTGTCTGGGAAAGAGCTTTCCAGGAAGAAGAAAGGGCAAAGGCCTAGGGATTGGAGCAGTCCTGATTGTGCCCTGGGGACAGCAAGGAAGCCGCTGTCTAGGGGCCTTGCCTGGCCCCAAAAAACACTTTTAGAATTCTGATGAGATAGGAAGATCTGGGGAGTGTCTGGTTCTGACTTAAAGGAACCACAAGGCCGCTGAAGGATGGAGAAGATTTAATGGGGTGGCGCTGTGGAGTAGGGGCCAGAGTGGGGCCAGAAGCTGAGGCTGGGCAACTGGGACGCTACTGCAACCCTGAAGGCAAGAGATTTTTTTACCAGAGACTATTTAGGCAATCTATGGGTATTTCAGGCCTACGTCTTCGTCTGTCTGTAGAGCCATGGAACGATACATTTTCACCTAGAACCCCCCCCCAACCAATCCCCCCCTCCCCCCCCCCCTCCGCTGCAAGGGAACTAATTTTTACCTGCACTGATAAAAATTCTTCCTAGGAAGAAAATGGCTTTCAGTTCCCAGCGCGCTTCTCGACCCTTTCCCGAGATCCGGGACTGATCGGGGACTAGCGCGGTGGCTGCGGGCTGACCCGGGACTAGCGATCTGCGTCCACTGCGTCCACGTCGTCCCGCGCTCTCTGGGCGCGCGGAGGCCGACGCAGGGCAGGCCGCTCGCTCTTGGTTTCGTTTTCCCGGCGGACTCCGCCTTCTCCTCCCGCCACCCAGCTCTGCCGGCACAAGCGCGCAACTGCCCCGGAGCGAGCGCGGGGCGCGTCCTACGGCGCCGGCGCGGGGCCCTGCAGCGCCGCGCTCCCGGGACAGTCACGACCCCCTGCGGGGAAGGGCCGGCCGGAAGGACAGGACCCTGTCGCCTCGCTGTGATCCCATTTTACTCTTCAACCCAAACATTTGGGGTGGGGGGCTGGGCGGGTGGATATTAACGGCTGCATTTGACAATAGGAGAAACTGAGTAAATGCACTCGCCTGGGCCCTGCCGGAACTCCCTCGGTTCCTCACTGCTGCCCGCCAGTCAGCAAAGCTGGTGAGGAGAGGCGTGGTAGGCGCGCGGGGGGCATAATCGCCCTTCAGTGCTTTCTCATCCATCCATTTATTGGCAGAAACTTGCCTGCTGCTGTACCAAGAAGCACCTGTGGGCGAGTCCTGTGGTTAAGGCGAGACACTGGCTTCCTACAGGACCTGTGGGGTTTCCTACCAAAGTCCAACCCAAGCAGCCCTCTATTTATAATAAATTCTTAGTCCTGATGGTTTGTAACTCACTCCTAGAGCCACAGTGGCTGATTGGCACAGAGCCTGAAGAGTGCTGAGGGTTTACCTTGCCTCACACACTGTCCAGTGTGTATATCCGCACAGCAACCCTGGGAGGTAGGTGCCACTACTAACACCATTCGCTGGATGAGAAAACTGAGGTAACACAGCTAAGTAAGCAGTGGAGGTAAATTAGAACCAGGAGCCTGTCCTCTCAACATCTTAGCTGGGGTGAGGGAGGAAGACTGTCCCTAGATGGACCTCAAACACACATTAATCCTTGGGCCCTGGGTATGCACCCTGCCTCTTTTCTACATTCCTGTATTGCACAGTGTCCCCAGCTGAAATATACACTTTCCTTGTAGCTCAGGTCTGGGACATAGTTTAAGTTCCCCAAATGTGAAGCAGTGGTGGGAGGTTTAGAAGGTAGAGCCATCTTTCTGTGGCATTTCCAGGTGATAAAAAAGCTGTGACAGTGGAGGTCTTTGGAAGAGTCCAGTTGTCAGCTTCATGGCTGTGGATGGCTGTGGCAGCAGCAATGGCATTAAGAGGGTAAGTTTTCTGAATTTTTGAGCCTTTGAACTGCCCAGAAGAGCATCAGAAAAGAAAAATTACAAACATAAGCATGACCAGAGGCTTTTTTTTTTTTTTGCAGTTTTTGGCCAGGGCTGGATTTGAACCTGCCACCTTTGGCATATGGGGCCAGCACCCTACTCCTTTGAGCCATAGGCGCCACCCAAGTATGATCAGAGGATGAAGCTTTTATGACTGTCCACAAACAACCTCTTATTTCATGTAAAAAAATCAGGTGTGAAATCTGATGCTGCAGGTAGCAGAATTACAATATAAATTTAATTTGCAGCCTTTTCGGATTTCTACCGTGAACACTGAGGGCATTGATTGGGAAAGAGGGAAGCCCTTGAATGAATCCAAGTACCACTGGCCTCCCAAATTCTGTTGCAGGTCCACAGACTTTCCACTGTTGTCTGATAAGGCTGGTATACCCTACCTTGCAAGGAGGTGCTGCCTGCCCAGATGCCCCATCCCTACCTCATGTCTTCACTCGTAGCACTAGAATCAGATGTTAATGTATGGACAAGATCTGACTGAGACCCGGACAAGTGGGTGGGCCCTGCACTCCTGAGGGCTTCCACTGTGCTGCCACCTCCTTATTCATGCCTATCAATAAATCCTACTTCCTATCCACATAAAAAAAAAAGAGATCTGATTGAGAGGAGATGGTTTACACAACAAAGGAGTTGCAAGAATTCGCTAATTTTGTGTCAACAGAAACCCAGGAAATGTGCACGGAAGTGATTCTAAGATGACCTGAGGATGAAGAACCTCAGTGTGCTGGCTCCAGCAGCTGTAGCAGCTAAGCCGTTTGCTGATGGTTTACTATAACCTGAGCTCAGTGGTGGCCACATCAAATGAAATTGCAATGCCAAGGAATGCAAATGAAGAAATCAAAAATATTTAGGGAGTCAGGAAATTGGAGTAGATTAATCATACATAACCTATTCACTCACTCTCTAACCAGGGCCCCCAAGAAGAACCAAAGGCCCCTCGTTCAGCGGCTTCCCCAGAGTCAGTGGCTGATGATTTAGCTGGATGTTCAGAGATTTGGAAGGAATGAGATCTGACGGTGGGTGAAGGTCTAGGGAAAATGACGTTGATGAACCACTTGGAATGGACAGACTGTGAGCAAACTGGGTTCACTTGTGAATATTCACCAAAAGCACCCACTTCTGAGAAAGCTTATGAGAAACAGGTGAGCAAGAAGACTTATGACAGCCTTTTCCCAGCTACCCTAGTGCTCATTGAAACAACTAAAGAGACTAAGGTTGATCTGGCTGCTGAACACCTAAGGTGCCAATGGCAGAGACCCGCACTGGCCCCCACCGTAGAGTATCACAGTCCAAGGGAGACCAGCCCAGGGATTTGTCTCTATTTGGAGTGAAGCATTTACTCCATTTATTCTTTGGAGTAAACACTTACTCAATTGGCTTTTCCTTCCTGCAGACTTTCTGCCAATACATCTTTGTTGGACATTCTTCAGCTTCACTAAAGAACCCATTTTACAAAAAAATAAGTAAGGCAGTACACTGACTACCATGGGATTCAAAGGCTTTATTGTGAACATCATCACTACAAAGCAGCTGGCCTTGTGGGACAATGGGGTGGAGTGTTGATAGTCACAGCCCCAAGGAGACAGCAGGTAGCAAGTTGGAGCTACTGTCTTTCAGGAGAATACACTCTAAAGTAGGTTGCTGTGTCTTCCTGGTGAAAATATATGAGCCCAGCAAACAGAGTAGAAGGGAAAGGACTGTCTGCCACAATTAGACATAATTACACATGTGCAAAGTAAGTGCTTTCTAATTCCATGAACCTGGGCTCTGTTTCTACCAGGGGATAAATAATTCTTTGAAGAAGAACTTGAACTTGCATCTTGACTTTGCAAGGTCTTCATGCCATCAAGTCATCAAGAAAATAAGGGGGTTACCAAACTGTCCGGGGTGATTAATACTATTCACCAAGAAGAAATAATGTTGCAGCTACACACAAGTCAGGGAAGACCATGTCTTTAACATAGGGGTTTCTCTAGGGTCCATCATAGTAATTCCATGTCCAGTGATAAATGTTAATGGAAGTCCACCCATCTCCAACAGAGGCAGGACTGAGCCCTCCAGGTTTAAAGGTTTACATCACTTTACTAGCTGGAAAGTTTTCTGGGGGCAAAAGGAACATGGAAAAATGAAGGTATAAACACCACCAATTGCATAAAAAAGAATCATAAAAGCTATGTATGTTTTCTTCCCTGCTTTGTTTTTGTATGAATTAATGAATTTCTTTCAGTTACTTCTCCCTTTCCTCTTACATAACATTTGGTAGTGGTGGTTAATTTTATAAGGTAGCCTTTCGGTTTGAGTGTCTTCAGAGTGTGGGATTGTGACTAAATAGAAGAAGAACATGACATACTAATGAGTATGAAGACTTTGGAGAGAGGCTGAGCTAGTTTTCATTTGAAGGAGGGAATGGTTGAATTCGGTGGAATCTAGTTTTGTTATTTGCTTGATCCATTATTGATGAAAGGAATAGACTGTCCTTGATGTTATTTTTAACTTCTATTCTCACTCCTTCTTCATTCCTTTGTCTCTTGAATTAAAGCCACATTTTCCAGATTTCTATGGAATTAAGATTCTGAGTATAATTTTGGGTCTGCCATGTTGTCAGATTTGTAAAACGGAAGGGAGCATAACGCCATCCTTCTGTGGCAGGACAAGCTGACAAGCAAGTTTCTGTGCACAGGGACATTTCTGGAGCTGGACACCGGGTGCCCTTATAATTCTTCAAGAGTACAGGGCATCTGTGTTGGCAGCGGCAGGGTCCTGCATTTTGGATGGGAGCTGGTTACAACTCATTCCAGTCCAGGGAGACTGAATACCCACACATAACAAGTCTATGACTCAGATTTATAACTTACAGGTAGGCAGCAAGCTATAGAAGCTAGAATTCACTGTGAGCTGGTATCCTAAGGCTTAACAAAACTGCCAGAGCAGATGGAGTTTCACCTGTGTGTCCCCACTTGTACCCCAGAGATTCTAGAAAGTAACCCACCCTGGGTTTTACACCCCAAGGCCACACAGTGAGCTGAGTGGTAGGGAACACTCTGTATCTAAGGGGAAACTGGAACAGAGTCCAACTATTCCAGCCAGCTGCTCATTATCTCATGATGCTACCTTCCAAGCACATTCCACGGTTATTCTTGAGGACTACAAGTTTGAAAGGGGGGAAATGTGGTCAGTCCAAGACCCCTAGAACTGACCTGCATCGCTTCTGTGGTCTAAGCCACCATCATTTCTTACTGGTCTTCTGGCTTTCATCCTTCCCTCTTCTTCTCCTTTCTAGGGTCTACCCTCAAAACCAGCCATAACTACCATCAATGAAACTCAAACAATAAAAGAAAAAAATAAAAAACAGGAATAGTGATCCTGTGAGTCAGATCATGTCACTTCTCTGCAAAGGGCTTATAAGACTCTGCATGTCTAGGGTCCTGGGTGCCTCTCTGACCACTTCCCGGTTACTCTTTCCCTCCCTTATTCCCTTCTAACTGCACAGGCCTCCTTGCTGTCCTCAAGAATGCCAGGTACACTGCTGCCCCAGTGCCTTTGCTCTTGCTGTTCCTTTTGCCTGAAGTTTTCTTCTTTGGATACCTGCAGGGCACACAGGTCTTATTCAAATGTCACTTTCTCAGTGAGGCCCTCCGCTCCTATACTATTTAAGTTGCAGTCACTACTCTCACTCACCCTGTTGTCACTCCCCAACCCCTCATTCTATTCTATTTCCCCTCCTCTTTGTTATCTACAAATCCCTCAGTGGCAGCTTAATGTCACCTGATTCTTACTTGCTGTGAGAATCAGTTCTCAGTTCCTTCTTAGGTTTTGGGTATTGATGACTTTTTTTACTTTATTGGGAGCTGAACTGTGCATCTATAATAATTTTTAAGAATTTTCATCAAGCATTTCTTGGTTTTTCAAGGAGAGGGTTGTTAGTTTATCTAATCTACCATACTTCCAGAAATAGCAGTCCTATAACCTTTCTCAAAGAAATCTTATTTCATATTTCTGTGAATCATTCCATTCTTAATTGTACATACCTTAGTTTTGGAGTGAAACTAGCTAGGTACAGTATAAATAGTGAGAATTATTAAGAAGTTGGGAGGTGTCAGGTAGATAGAATGAGATTCTTTCTAGAACATTCTCTATCTTCTCTTTTTAGTTCCGTATGACTACTTGGGGCTCTGTGGCAGAAAAGCCTTTATGGTAGAATAACACAGTCTCTTTTGTTTAACATTGAAATATAAAGTCCCTTAGGAGTGGAGCCTTATGCAATGGCATACACATACATAGAGTAGATGAGCAATGCATTTTTCTTAAATTAGAATGGAATTTATTCATCTTATGTCAGAGCAGAATTGGACTTAAATTTCCCCCAACAGTAAGTTTGAGATAGCCACCACAAGTGCTTTGATCCAGCATGAGAAAGGAGTTATTATAAGGAAACTACAGGAGGATATATGTCATTTGGAGGCCTGTCTCATCCATGCTCATACACAGATGGAGGTGTTTCTTGATAGTAACTGCTTATGCTCTTATGTGAACCCAGATCGTGAAAGAAGTAAAAACTACAAAGTGACACATTTACATACTTTGGGGGCAGCTAAATTGTCCTTTCCTCAAAAAGTGAACAGACATATTTGTGCTCAAAAATTTCAGATGTTATCATTATTAATACATCTGTACTATTTAGATTTAAATGTTATCTTATTATCATTATCATTTGATTCTTTGATTGAATGTTCATTCGATTATTTAAATGTAATTTTTTTATTAAGGGAAATAAAAAAATCTAGGCCTCCTAAATTGACAGAATCAACCCAGGCAATATGATTCATACTTCAACTTTGCTCCTAGGGAAGTGCCTGCTAAGCTCTTTTTGAATTTTTCATCCATTTCCTGGTTCTGAGTTTCACTGAACAAATTTTTCCAATCACCAACTTCACCTGCAACAGACAAAGAATAGTAGATCCATATATCCATTAGAATATTTTCTCAGGCGGAGCCTGTGGCTCAGTGAGTATGTCACTGACCCCATATACCAAGGGTGGCGGGTTCAAACCGGCCCCAGCCAAACTGCAACAAAAAAATAGCTGGGCGTTGTGGCGGGCGCCTGTGGTCCCAGCTACTGGGGAGGCCGAGGCAAGAGAACCGCCTTGGCCCAGGAGCTAGAGGTTGCTGTGAGCTGTGATGTCACGACACTCAACCAAGGGCGATGGAGTGAGACTCTGTCTCTACAAAAAAAATAAAATAAAATAAAAAAATATTTTCTCTTGATGTTTCCATTTTCAGTGCAATGTTTCATTTGAAATGTGAAAGTAGAGACATAAAAAATTATACTCTCTTAAAACTCATAAAATTTCCCTTGTAAAATTAACAATATCCATCAGGGCTCTCCCATCTGTGGTGTGGCAGGTGATGTACTTTCTTTTTCTTTTTTTAGAGACAAAGTTTCACTTTGCCACCCTCAGTAGAGTGCTGTGCCATCACAGCTCACAGCAACCTCTAACTCTTGGGCTTAGGTGATTCTCTTGCCTCAGCCTCCCAAGTAGCTGGGACCACAGTCACCTGCCACAACACCCGGCTATTTTTTGTTGCAGTTTGGCCACGGCCGGGTCTGAACCCACCATTCTCAGTATATGGGGCTGGCGCCCTACTCACTGAGCCACAGGCGCCTCCCGTGATGTGCTTTCTTTACATCACTGGGCAAGTGGGGACACCTCACTCACATCCTCTCTCAACACCTGGAGCTTAAATTCTGGTTGCTTTTTTTTTTTTTTTTTTGAGACAGAGTTTCACTATTGTAGCCCTCGGTAGAGTGCTATTGTGTCACAGCTCACAGCAACCTCAAACTCTTGGGCTCAAGCGATTCTCTTGCCTTAGCCTCCCAAGTAGCTGGGACTACAGGCGCCTACCACAACGCCCGGCTATTTTTTTGTTGCAGTTGTCATTGTTGTTTAGCTGGCCTGGGCCGGGTTCCAGCCCCCTAACAACTGAGCTGTTGTCACAGAGCTTCTAGTCACTGTTTGAGATGAGAAAAATTCCATTTTTGAGAATGATGATTTAAATACTTTAAATCCCCTTTGAAAAATTAACATTTTATACCAGGCTTGGATTAAGAGTTCAGATATTAAATTTTTTTTTAAAAAAATGTATTTTTTGCCTGAGATTAGTACATGTTTTTATTGCTTGCTTTTAAAAGTAAAGGTAGCAGTGTGGGCAACATAACAAGACCCTGTCTCAAAAAAAAATTTCTTTTTTTAATTAGCTGGGCATAATAGTGAGTGCCCATGTAGTCCTGAGGAGGGAGGATTGTTTGAGGCCAGGACTTTGAGACCAGCCTGAGCAAGAGCAAGACACCATCTCTACAAAAAATAGAAAAAATTTCCAGGTGTGGCAGTGTGCACCTGCAGTCCCAGCTACTTGGGAGGCTGAGGTGGGAAGACTGATTGAGCCCAGCAGTTCCAGGCTGCAATGAACTATGATGACACCATTGCACTCCAGCCTGGGTGACAGAGATGGCAGCAGCTAGTATCAGGCATCTATCATGTGACTGATGCCTGACATTACCTTCTGCTGACCTTATTGTTATATGTGCAACCTCTAAATCTCACTCTACTTTCATTATATATGTAGGAAAAAATAAACTGGCAATCATAAAGTTTTATTATCATAAATGTCCATAAGAATTTAGAATACCTTAATGAAATTTAATAAAAAATCATCTGGGTCAGAGACAGCTAGTTGCCTACCCAATATTCATTTTCTCCTTCTTCCTTCTTAAGAAAACCCTGATTTGAATTGGGCAGTATGTGCCCAGCTTTAAAAAAAAAAAGAGTCACATTTCACAGCCACCACTGCAGGGAAGAGAGCAAAATGTCGCTGAGCGGGGCTTCCAGGAAAGCTCTTTAAAGGGGGTCAGTTTATATGCATGTCCCTTACTTACTCCCTTTTTCCTACCTGCAACTCGGAACTCGAACATAACAGTTGAGTTCCAGGTGCCATCTTGTCATCACAAGGTGACAAGCAGAAAAGTAGCAGGAACTTAGTACTCTAAGCCATAGTGTGGAGCTCTGGGCTGCCTATGTCCAGACTTCTTATTGACAGAGAGAAAAATAAAACCCTGTGTATTTAAGATACTGTTATTTGGGTTGCCTGTTGTGTGCAAAGCTGTTCCCAAACTGACTTTAGGGATGTGATATCCCAGAAACCAATGCAAACCTACCCTTGCGGAACAGGAAGGGGCCGACCGCACCGTGTGTGTCCTGAGATTTTGCTCTCATTGCTTGGAAGGTGCTCTTGGCAGAGATAGTTCCAATTTGTTCTTCAGTTAGAGAGAATCCTAAGAATTCAGCAATTTGTTTTATTTCAGCGGTGAGATTCTGAAAACAAAATTTTAAAGGATAAACTTTTTTCTATGAAAATTGTGCCCTGAGTAAAAATAGGCTTTTTAAAGTAAAACTATTAAGCCTAATTTTATAGTTCATCTGCTTACCTTTGTCTTTAAACTTACAGTACTTTGTTTTCCTACATAAATATTTGAGACCTCTCTCCCAAGATACTTTGTATTAATTATACTTTGTAGTTCCAATTTATGACTCTTGTTGAACTGCCAGATAATACTTTTTAGGACATAAATAAGGCAGCATTAATTAGTAAGTTAGAATTTTATCTAGGATAAAACTTACTTAAGATAAAATTTTATCTAGGATATTCATTATATTAAAAAGTAAAATTATATTTAAAAGTCTTGGCTGTGCACTGTGGCTCATGCCCATAACCCCAGCATTTTGAGAGGTTGAGGTGAGAGGATCGCTTGAGGCCAGGAGTTTGATGTTATAATAAGCTATGATTTGTACCAGTGTGGGCAACAGATAGAGACCCTGTCTGTTAAAAAAAATTTTTTTAGTAAAAATTAAAAATAAAAAGTATCAGTCTACATCAGCTGGGGAAATTTATGTATTTATATGTGCTTATTCAAAAAATGATTTTCTGGCTCTGCACCCATAGCTCAGTGAGTAGGGCGCCAGCCACATGCACCGAGGCTGGCAGGTTCGAGCCTGGCCTCGGCCTGCTAAATAGCAATGACAACTACAACCAAAAAATAGCTGGGCGTTGTGGCGGGTGCCTGTAGTCCCAGTTACTCGGGAGGCTGAGGCAAGAGAATCGCTTGAGCTCAAGAGTCTGAGGTTGCTGTGAGCTATGACGCCACGGCAATCAACCAGGAGTAACAAAGTGAGACTCTGTCTCAAAAAAAAAAAAAAAATTGTTTTCTTCCGAATCCTATGTGTAGCTAATATTTAATTTCACCAAGAAAGTCTAATTTTGGAATCATAAACACTTGAAGGAATCTTGAAATTTATCTTGTTTAACTATCCTTGCAAATCATGAACTACCCAATACTCCGCCTGACCAACAGATTCATAAATCATCTCTAACAGTTTCTTTTTTTGGCTCGGCACTGTAGCTCAGAGGTTAGGGCGCTGGCCACACACCAGGACTGGCAGGTTCGAACCGGCCCAGACCTGACAAACAACAGCGACAACTACAATAACAATTAAAAAATAGCCGTGCATTGTGGCGGGCACCTGTTGTCTCAGCTTCTTGGGAGGCTGAGGCTGCTGTGAGCTGTGACACCATGGCACTCTACCAAAGGCAACATAGTGAAACTCTGTCTCAAAAAACAAACAAAACAAAACAAAAAAGTTTCTTTTTTTTTTTTGAGACAGAGTGTCACTTTGTCACTCTTCAGTAGAGTGCTGTGGCATCATAGCTTACAGCAACCTCAAACTGTTGGGCTTAGTCAATCCTCTTGCCTCAGCCTCACTAGCAGCTGGAACTATAGGTGCCTATCACAACACCTGTCTAGTTTTTCTATTTTTAGTAGAGATGGAGTCTCAATCTTGCTTAGGCCCGTCTTGAACTCCTGAGCTCAAGCAATCCACTGACCTCAACCTCCCAGAGTGCTAGGATTACAGTCATAAACCACTGCACCCAGCCTTATAACAATTTCTTAAACTATATTCTATGAAACTCTAGTGTACCTAAGATGGTTATAGATGTTTCATGGGAAAAAAAGAGAGGGAAGGGTTGAGGTTAAATAATCTTAGAATCCTTTGGGTTAGATGAAGGTGAGAATTTTTTTTTTAATTTTAGGACTTCTTAGAGTCTTTAGAGACCAATACACAATGTGAATTATCAAAAGACAAAAGAATAGTCTATCTATCTATTTACACAGACACACACACACACACACACACATATATAAGTTCCTAAATCTATTTGAATAAACAACCTCCTCCCCAATACCCAAGAAAGAATCGTTAACATTCAGGGTAATAATGGTATTCCATGGAGCATAAGGTTCAGAAACTTTATTCTAAAGCAGAGGAAAGCCAGGCATAGTGGCTCACATCTGTAATCCTAGCACTCTGGAGGCCAAGGCAGGAGGGTCAGGTGAGCTCAGGAGTTGTTCAAGACCAGTCTGAGAAAAAGCAAGACCCATCTTTACTAAAATTAGCCAGGCATGGTGGCAGGCACCTATAGTCCCAGCTACTTGAGAGGCTGAGACAAGAGGATCTCTTGAGCCCAAGAGTTTGAGGTTGCTATATGAAAGACTGATGCCATGGCACTCTAGGCTGGGCAACACAGTGAGATTCTTTCTCAAAAAAAAAAAAAAAGGAGAAAGAAAAAATAAATAGAGGGAGAAAAGGCTAAATTAGTATGCATCCTATAAACAGAAAGGGTAGATTAAATCCTGCTTTTTTGTGATAAGAACGTCCTGGGAGACTGGTGTGAAAGACTTGCTTATGTTAAGGAGCATTTGACACATTCCTTTCTCTTCAACTTACTTTCTTCAATGGAGCTCCAGAGCTCTGGCTTCCCTCCTACCTCACTAGCCACTCTTCTCAGTCTCCGGGCTGATTCATTCTCTTTTTCCCAAACTCTTTCCCTTGGAAGGCTTTCGGGCTCAGTTCTTAGAAGCCTCTTCCCTATCTCATATAAACCTAGATTATACATACATGGTTGTGTACCATGGTTTTTTGTTTTCTTTTGTTTTCTTCTTTTTTGATTTGTAGGTCTATGAAACCCAAAAATGGAACAAGTTTATTTGAAGGAAGAAAATTATGTACAACTAATTATACAAACTCCAAGAACAGTTTACCCATAAGTTAAAAGGAACATGGCTCAGTCGGTAAGGCGCCGGCCCCATATACCCGAGGGTGGCGGGTTCAAACCCGGCCCCGGCCAAACTGCAACCAAAAAATAGCTGGGCGCTGTGGCGGGCACCTGTAGTCCCAGCTACTCGGGAGGCTGAGGCAAGAGAATCGCTTAAGCCCAGGAGTTGGAGGTTGCTGTGAGCTGTGTGAGGCCACGGCACTCTACTGAGGGCCATAAAGTGAGACTCTGTCTCTACAAAAAAAAAAAAAAAAAAAGGAACATATAAGCATACTGTGGTTAAAAATACTAGAAGACCAAGCAAAGATATCTTTACGCTCAAGTGGAAGCTCGTTAGGGCATGCTTCCCACCTGGGATGAATGTTCTGGGGCAGCACTTGACGGGTAGAGAGGATCTGCTGGATCTTGTCCAGGCAAATCTTATTTGCTGCTATCCCTGCTTCAAACTCTCAGCATTTCTCTTCCTCCTCTGCTTCCCGGGCCTGGGGCTGGTAGGCTGTCTGTATCTGAAGTTGCTTCCTGTACTCCCGGGCTAAAACCTGAAGTCTTGCAAAATTCTCCTTCTCTTCACAGTTAAGCTCTTTATGATCATCATTTATGTGTTCCTGTTCCACGGCAAGATCTTCCTGTTCCACGGCAAGTTCTTCCTGTTCCACGGCAAGTTCTTCCTGTTCCACGGCAAGATCTTCCTGTTCTTTAGCTTTGTGCTGCAACTTTTCCTGAAGTTTTCTTGTACACATGACGTCATCTGCAAGTTGGTGCCTTGCCTCCTTTTCAGGTCTCGGCTCCTCCCCCTTCTCAGCTCACTGCTTCCCATTCTCTTCCTCTAATATTCTGTCCATTTTTTTCTCCTGACCTTTTCCTTCCTCACATCTCTGTGCCAAATATTTACATATTCTGTTCTCTTATCATAGCTTCTCTTCTTGGCTTCTTTTATCTGCCTCTTCCTGTGAGACTGGAAGGGCCCTGGGCACACGCTTCAAATCCTGTTCTTCTTTGTATTCCTGCTGAATCTGCTTTCTCTTCTATCATAGGGATTTCTGCAAAACAGTCCTAATTTCCTGTTTTGCTTTCTGTTTCTTTAACTTACTCTGTTCATCCTCAGGTTTAACCTGTGCAAGGTCATTTTCCAAGGCGCACCTCTCCTCCCTTCAACGCTGCACCACCGGCCTCTGTGCCTGGATGCTGGTGATCTGGGCACTCAGCCCCAGGCGAGGGTTCTCCACCAGCTCTTCCCAAGAAGAGGAAGGAATTTTTCTTTCTTCCAGAGTCTTGCAAACATCTCCTTTTCCAACAGCTTTTGCCTCTTCATCTCCTCATTGAATGTTACCTGTGCTTTCTGCTCCTCGCACTTTCTTCTGATGGAAACAAAACAATTCAACATGGATCTCCTTGCAGCATTCCCTGAATTGCTGGTCTAGCATTTCAGCCACAAAATCCTTTCTCTCTTTTTCTTACTTCTCTTTTAATACTTAGGTTTTCTCTCTCATGATTTTTTTTCTCCTCAATGGTTTCTTCTTTCAATTGCATTTCAGTAAAATACACATTTCTGATGCTAAAAGTCCACATAGCTTATTTCATCTTTCTTCAATATTAACAACAAACCTTGCACAGCATCCTCTATTTTTGCTTGCACAAGGTTGTCCAAAAACTTGTGGTCATTGCGCTGATCTCACTCAACTTCTCAATTAATAGAAGCCAAAATAGCAGGATACCTCTGAGATCTGCACTGGATTATTTCCAGATGGTGCTCGGCCCTTTGGTCTTTGGGAGGCTTGGCTCTCGCCATCACCACTTTGGGAGTGGGTTCCTTATCTTCCTGCTGTTTGGTGCCACACCTCTTGCTGGACATTGTCAAGTCCCCTTGGGATGGGGGTGGTGTTAGCTGTGATTCTCCAACTGCCACCAAGGGACCTGCTTCTGTGACTCAGAGGTCTGATTGCCATGGTGTCTACCATGGCTTTAACGGTGATGCATGTGCCAAATTTTACCTACAGCCCGGAAGTCTCTCTGCATTCAAGACTTTTACAGATACTGCCTACTTGGCCTCTCCATTATGAGGATGTATGAGCATCTCCAACTTAGTGTTCAAAACACAACCCCAGCTTTCCCCACAAGCCTGCTTGCTCTGTTGCCATCTCCTACTCAGCTGACGGCAGCTCAGCCTTCTCAGTTGGTCAGGCCAATGACATTTGAACCTTATTTGACTCTGTCTTTCTCTCAACACCCTCCCCTGCATCCAATGCAGCAGCAAATCCTGATGGCTCTTCCTTCAACACATATCCAGAATTCAACCACTTACCGTCTGCACTGCCCCTTCCTGGTCTGAGCCATCATCTCACCTCCCCTTGCCTGCACTATTGCAGTGGCCCCCTCACTGGCCTCCCTACCTTCTCTTTGTCCCAGCTCATTCTCACACATCAGCCAGAATAATCCTGTCAGAAGCTCCAATCACCCCTCTGCTCAAATCCTACAGTGGCTTTCCGGGGTGAAAGTCAGAGTGGCCTGCCACACCATTCCTCGTCCCCCATCCAACCTGCTCAACCCTGTCTTCACTGGCTGTTCTCTCCTGGCTCATTCCTACAGGCCCAGACACATCTGCCTCCCTGCCATCCCTTAATCACACCAGGACCATCCCTGTCCCATGGTCTTTGTCCCAGTTTATTCCCTCCACCTGGAATGCTCTTCCCCAAGTTACCAACAGGGCTCACTCCCTCACCTCCTTTACATCTCTACTCAGCTCACATCTGTTCAAGGAGGTCTCACCAAACCACCATATCTCACACTGGGATTTGTCCAGCACTCTAATCCCCCGCCCACCGTGGCATTTCCAATTTTCCTTAACCAGAGATGCTGTTTCTTTTTCTCATATACCTTGTATATTTTAAATTTTATTATATTTTATTTATTTATCATTCTGTCTCCCCCATAAGCCTCTCCAGGACAGGGAACATTGTCTGGTTTGTTCATTGATGTATCACCAAGGCCTAAAACAATGCTGAGTGATCACTCCCTAGATGTTTGTTACGTTAATAAACAATTTCTTAAAAATAATGTTAACTGAAAAAAATAGATTCATCATGTATGTTCAATTAAATCAATGAGATCTACCAATTTTTTCCTTTTTCTTTTTTTAAGTAACAATAATAATTGTTATTATTATTATTATTATTTTGAGACAGCATCTTGTCTCACTCTGTTGCCCTTGGGCTAAAGTGCAGTGGTGTCATCAGAGCTCAGTGCAACTTCAATGTTTTGTTCATTACTAATTTGAACCAGTCGTCATAAAGGGAAAATAAAACAGTCACTATTAGTAATGAGTTGCTAAGCATTATTTTATTTCTGTTAAATAAACAACCTCAGGATTTATGTAAGGTTTAATATTTTTTCTAGTGTTATAACACACATATACCTGGAATTTTTTTTTTTCTTTGCAATAGGGTTTTGCTCTGTCACCCAGGCTAGAGTACAGTTGTGTTGTCATAGCTCACAGCAACTTCAAATCCCTGAGCTCAAGCAATCCTCCTGTCTCAGCCTGTGAAGTAGCTGGGACTATAAGAGCATACCACATCTAGGTGATTTAAAAATTTTTTGGTAGAGAGAGGGGTGTCACTATTGACTAGGCTGGTCTTAAACTCCTGACCACAAGCAATTTTCCAACTGCCTTGGCTTCCCAAAGTGCTAGGATTACAAGCCTGAGTCACCATGGCCTGCCTTAAAATGTTTTTTTCACTCATACCACATGTGTTCATACAACCAGACATTATAAGTGTTGTTGTTCTCAAATATCAATAATAATAAATCTTATTCTCAAATATCAATAATAATAAATCTTGTTCTGGAACATCAATAATCAGTCTTACCTCTTTCAGGTCTTCATATAATAAGACCTTAACATTTTCATCATCAAGATGTTTATTCCAATTAGTTGCAAAATCAAAATAGCTGCCCCAAGAAACTAAAAACACAAAGGGGGAAAAAAACTTCTTAAGGAATTTTCAGTAACTGAGGTTATTATGATAGGTGGTTAATTTATTCTCTAAAATATAAACTCTACATATGTGTATATACTCAGTAAAGCATGCATACAAGTTATTATAAATCCCTGGCCCCAAAGAGTAGGTATAAACCAGACCCACTATTCAATTTCTATCCATTTTCTTATCTTCTTGAACATTTTTCATAAGTAACATAATTAAGCAAGTTGTAAAATTGATTTGATAGAAAGTATAAGAAATTTGGCTTGACACCTACAGCTCAGCGGCTAGGGCACCGGCCACATACAGGTTTGAACGCAGCCCGGGCCTGTCAAACAACAATGACAATTACAACAAAAAATAGCCGGGCATTATGGTGTGCACCTGTAGTCCCAGCTACTTGGGAGGCTGAGGCAAGAGAATCGCTTAAGCCCAAGAGTTTGAGGTTGCTGTGAGCTATGACACTACAGTACTCTACCCAGGGGGACATAGTGAGACTCTGTTTCAAAAAAAAGAAAGAAAGGAAAGAAAGAAAGAGAGAGATAAAGAAAGAAAGAGAGAGACAAAGAAAAGAAAGAAAAGAAACTATAAGAAATTCATGAATATAAAGGTGAATAAAATAATTCAGAAATAGTGAAATAAACATGAAAGCTGACAGAGATTATGCCAAAAATACCAGCATTGCCCAATACAAATGCAGTGCAAGCTATATATGTAATTTACAAAAGCAAAAAGAAATAGGTGAAATTTAATGTTTTATTTAACCCAACATATCAAAAAATATCGTTTAAACATCTAATCAACAAAAAATGATTAATAAAACATTACACGTTATTTTTTATAGTCTAAGTCTTTAAAAGTCAGCAGATATTTTACATATACAGAAAATTTCAGTTTGGATGCTAAATGTTTATTGAAAATACTTCATGTTGGCCATTGGCCAGGTGCAGGGGCTCACACCTATAATCCTAGCACTCTGGTAGGCCGAGACAGGAGGATTGCTTGAGTTTAGAAGTTTGAGATCAGCCTGAGCAAGAGTGAGACCTCGTCTCTACTGAAAAAATTGAAAAAAATAGCTGGGTGCAATAGTGTGCACCTCTAATCCCAGTTACTCAGGAGGCTGAGGCAGGGGGATCGTCTGACACCACCGTACTCTAGCCTGGGCAACAGAGCAAGACTATGTCTCCAGAAAAGAATAAAATATTTGATGTGTATTTAGTTTTCATAAAACTTACAGCTGAAAAAAATATATTCACACTCCAGCTTATTATAAGCTTACTTGAAAGTTTTACAATAACTGAATTGAGGACCATCTTTAATTAAAATTTTAAGAAATTGGTGGCACCTGTGGGTCAGTGGGTAGAGTGCTGACCCCCTGTATCAAGGGTGGCGGGTTCAAACCCGGCCCTGGCCAAACTGCAACAAAAAAATAGCTGGGCATTGTGGCGGGCGCCTGTAGTCCCAGCTACTCGGGAGGCTGAGGCAAGAGAATCACGTAAGCCCAGGAGTTGGAGGTTGCGAGAGCTGTGTGACACCACGGCACTCTACCGAGGGCGATAAAGTGAGACTTTGTCTCTACAAAAAAAAAAAAAGCATTTTAAGAAATTAAAAATTTAGTTGCACTAGTCACATTACAAGTGCTCAGTTACCACATGTGGCTAGTGGCTATCAGATTGGCCAGTGCAGATCTAGACATTGATGAGCTGTGCTGTTTACTAGCTGTGAGACTTCAAGCAACTGCCTAAAACCCTCTGTACCTTAGGTTCCTCATCTGTAAAATGGGGTATCATTGGGTTTAAATCAATTAATACATGTAAAAGGCTTAAAAAAGTGGTTGATTTGGGCACTGCCTGTGGTTCAAAGGAGTAGGGCGCCGGCCCCATATACCGGAGGTGACAGGTTCAAACCCAGCCCCGGCTAAAAACTGCAAAAAAAAAGTGCTTGATTTATAGGATGCAATAAATGTTAGTGATTATTACTTATCATTACTCTTATTAATAATAACATCATAATTATTATCATTAGCGTGAAGCCCTTGCTTTGAGCCAGGTAGTTTCTATGTGTTTTATTTATTGTAGCAAATACTGTAAATTGCCTGCCCAATATCCCTTTCTTTGCTGCTAATCAAACTCTGATTGTTTGTGTCCAAACCAATCTTGGAATTGCCGAGAATTCCGTTTGCTGATTTTCTGCCTCTCTTAGAGCTGTGATGGGCCACATGACATGGTTCTGCCCAGTGAGACAAACAAACGTCTGCTGAAACAGTTTCAGTAAAACTATTGCTGTCCTGAGCTAAGAAACATAGCCAGCTGGTGCTGTCCTGCCTCCTCTTTCACGACCTGCAGGTGATGAAGGAAGGGACAGTCGCCACCTGGAAGGTGTGTTGCAAAAAACCGTGAAGAAGAGGCCAAGGAATATCGGAGGTGCTGGCCCAACAGCCCTGAGCTGCTGCACTCAACCTGTTTAGGCCACTGTGGTCAGGTTTTCTGCTCTTCACATACATTATTAATGATACACATACTTTTTCATCCTTCAACTTTTAGAGCAACCTAATGTCATAAGTACAATTTTTATGCCCTTTTTTGTGGAAAGGAAAATAAAAACCCAGAGAGGCTAAGCAACTGCTTTAAGACCAGACCTTCTGGAAGCCATCATTCATAATCAGTCTGTCATCAGAGGCAGTGCTGCCAACAGAAATGCTATATTGTCTTACCGCCCACAGGCTGAATATTTATCTCCACTTTGCAGGTACAGAAACCAAAGTTCAGAGAGAACAGAGTTCTTGCTTAAAATCACACAGGCAGTAAATGATTTGAACCTGAGTTTAAGTTCTATATCTGCTACTTCATGGCTGTGTGACCTTTCAATTCCTCTATTTCTTTCTTAAGAGAATGAGAATAATAGTTATCCTTCTAGAAGTCTTGTGAGAATTAAAAGTAGACAATGTATGATAGGAAAAGCTGTGGTTCCTTGCATGTAGTAACAACTCAGTCAGTGGCAGCTATTGTATTTTGTCAAATATTAATTTTTTTTTTAACTTGAGACAGAGTCTCACCATGTCACCCTTGGTAGAGTGCCATGACGTCACAGCTCATAGCAACCTCAAACTCTTGGGCTTAAGTGATTCTCTTGCCTCAGCCTCCCAAGTAGCTGGGACTCTAGGCACCCGCCACAATGCCCGGCTATTTTTTTGTTGCAGTTGTCATTGTTGTTTCAGCTGGCCTGGGTCGGGTTCAAACCCGCCAGCCTCAGTGTATGTGGCCGGCGCCCTACTCACTGAGCTACAGGCACCACCCTCAAATATTAATTATTAATGGATAGTAATGTGATAAAGCTTAATCTAGGCCTCCTCATTCCAAATCCTATATGTTTTCCAGTACGTTCTGCTATCTTCATAAGTTGAATGTGAGATGCTTGCAAGGCAGAAAGTCTATTCAAGTTATTACCGTGACACATTATCTTTGCCAATATAGATAAATAATTAAATAATTAGGCTAAAAGGATGCATAGAGTGAACAAAGATTACTGATGGCAAGTTTCTCAACATCATTTGTAACAACATGGATGAATCTGGACAATGTTATGCTAACTAAATAAGCCAGACACAAAAAGAAAACTACCGCATGATCTTTAAAAAGTCAAAAACAGGGTGGCGCCTGTGGCTCAGTCAGTAAGGCACCGGCCCCATATACCGAGGGTGACGGGTTCAAACCCGGCCCCGGCCAAACTGCAACCAAAAAATAGCTGGGCGTTGTGGCGGGCGCCTGTAGTCCCAGCTACTCGGGAGGCTGAGGCAAGAGAATCGCTTAAGCCCAGGAGTTGGAGGTTGCTGTGAGCTGTGTGAGGCCACGGCACTCTACCGAGGGCCATAAAGTGAGACTCTGTCTCTACAAAAAAAAAAAAATAAATAAAAAGTCAAAAACAGAGAAACAGAGAGTAGGATGGTGGTGACCAGGGTTGGGGAAGGGGAAAAAATGAAGAGATGTAGGTTAGAGGGTACAAACTTGCAGTTATGTAGTTAAGAATCATTCAGGTATGAATACATCGAGAGATCTAATCTACAGCTTGAGGCCTACACAGGTGTATTGGCTACTGAAAACTTGTTAAGAGAACAGATTGTAGATGCTCTTACCACTCAAAACAGTAACTATGTGACATGATGGACGTGACATGTCGCTCAATTATATTGATCATTGCATTATGTATATGGCAAAGCATTATGTCGTACACTTTAAAGATAAGAAAAAGTGAATAAATTGTTTAACAAAGTCGTCCTCTTAGTGTGAACTGACCACAGCTTCTTCTCTAGGGTCATCTGGCATAATTCTTCCCTCTACTACACAAGAAAGACTCAAAGAGCCACTCACAAAAAGAGGCATTGACTGGTCTCTGGCTGCTATCCCCATCAAGTGGAGTCACCACCACTTACCAGCAGTGGGAACTTTGGCCAGTGTTTTCACTGTTTTGATGAGTTTCCTCCTCTGTAGAGTGGGACTAATACCGTCTTACAGTTTGTTATGAAATCATGCATAAACACCTACTCTAGTACCTGGGGCAGCAGGAGACACTTAGAAAATTGTAGTTATCAATAAACAGAGGTAAAACATTAACATGATCTGAAAAAAACTTATTTTCTTTATGACCAATAAATGTCTTAGTGTCATTTTTTCTTGGTGTTTATCATTGTGTTGTACAATAACTTACAAGAAATTTACTAAAATGCTTTCCTGCATGACTGTTGGTTAAAGGCCTCTTTGCCCATGTTTGTTCTATGACTCAATACTCATCATAGTCATCATATGAATTGTCCAAATTCTATTCAAAAACAGTAATGCATTTTAATTGTTTGATGCGCAAAACTAAGGATGCTATAAAACTTCACTCTAATGCCACGTTTTTGTCCCTACACCTGCCTAAATTTTAATTCTTTCCATACCCTAAAACAATTTGAATTTTCATATTTATGTGGTCATGTGTTGAAGTAAGGAGAATTCTTTTACCACCAGCCATACCTTGTCCTTTCATGAACTGTCTGAAGAATTCATCCCAACAGCTGTAGCTTGGAATATCAGGGACATCGTTGTGGAAATGGAAAAAAGACACTGCTGTATCTTTAGGATTTCGAAATATCACCAATATCTATGGAGCAAAAATTTAGTTCATTTATTTATGTCTCTGTTTTGAATTTTGAAAAAGTGGGCAATATCATTGTGCCCATCTGAATATTACATAATTGTGTTAATACAGAAAGAATGACAGTAATAAACCAAGGAACCTCTAGAGGGCCGGGTGTGGTGGCTCACACCTATAATCCTAGCACTCCAGGAGGCTGAGGCCGGTGGATTGGTTGAGCTCAGGAGTTCCAGACCAGCCTGAGCAAGAGTGAGACCCTTTCCCTCCTCTCCAAAAACAGCCCCAGGGGTTCAAGAGGCTGAAGCAAGAGGATCACTTAGGCCCAAGAGTTTGAGGTTGCTGTGAGCTATGATGCCATAGCACTCTACCCAGGGCAACAGAGTGAGGCTCTGTCTTAAATAAAGAAAGAAAGAAAGGAACAGAAAGTGTCCATTGGAGAAGTCTAGGGAGAGGGGAGCAAGAAGGAAGAAAGAAAAGAAGTTTGATTAGCAAAGGACCTTTGCTAATGAATTTAGACAATAAAAAGGCATGCGTAGAAGATGTAAAAAGTAAAAAGAGCAAGCTCATAGAACAGTCACAAGAGTAGGATCTGAAAGCTTAACCCAGAAATAAAACTACAATTGCAAAATAATGTTAAGAAAAACAAAAATAATACTTAGAATTGGTGGGAGAATATTATAAGAATGGCAAGGCCCACTCTCTGGGCCTGAGGTATGATGATTGTGGTTATTTAGATAAAGCAGAACCTCTGAATTCCTATATTGTATCTGTTTTCTCTGATGAGGGAAGTGTTTCTTTGGATAAAAAGTGTGAAAAGTGAAATTCAAGAGAACCAAAACACTGCAGGACACCATATGGCCACTCCAAGTGATTTAGGGTGTTCTGGCCCGGTGCTTTCCATTTCAAGAACTAATCCTAGTGCTCTGGGAAATTCAAGACCAGCCTGAGAAAGAATGAGACACCCACCCCAACTCCCCGTCTCTACAAAAAATAGAAAAATTAGCTGAGTGGGATGGCAGGAAAGTATGATTCCAGCTGCTCAGGAGGCTGAGGCAGGACCATGGAGCGAACCCAAGAGTTTGAGGCTGCTGGGAGATATGACTCCACAGTACTCTAGCCTGGGACAACCGAGTGAGACTGTCAAAAAAAAACCCTGAGGAAATGGAGGACACAGCATTGAGCATGTTCAAGAAAACGGGGGAACCGGAGATAATTCACAAGAGGTCAGAGGACTAGAGACAGGTAGAAGTCATCTCACTTTCAGAACAGGGGAAGATGTTTTGCAAAGTACAGATTCTGACCTCCATTTGGGAGAAAAACAAGATTTAGGACCACATAAAAGAGGAAGCAGTAACCAGCAGGGGGCAACCCCGGTCCTCTCAGAGCAAGTTGCTGCTAACATCTGGATTCTTTGAACAAGATGAGTAGATGGAGTAGCTTATGATTTCTTCTGCACATAAAAGGAAGAATGTAAGCCAGAAATAAGGGCAACTAGGCAGGTAAAACTAGGTAACCATGTGCAAAGGAGGCTAAATAATCAATTGATGTAAACCTGCATGAAGGTTTTTATTTCTTTATTATTTTTTTTGAGACAGAGTCTCACTATGTCACCCTCAGTAGAGTGCTGTGGCATCACAACTCACAGCAACCTCAAACTCTTGGGCTTAAGCGATTCTCTTGCCTCAGCCTCCCAAGTAGCTGGGACTACAGACGCCTGCCACAACGTCTGGCTATTTTTTTGTTGCAGTTGTCATAATGGTTTATCTGGCCCAGGCTGGGTTCAAACCTGCCAGCGTTGGTGTATGTGGCTGGCACCATGACCACTGTGCTACAGGTGCCAAGCCTGATGGAGATTTTTAATAAGCCTTTTCACTATCCTGGATGGGCCATAGTTAACATGTTAATGATTGATTTAGGTGAAGATATAAAAGCCGGGCCGGGTGCAGTGGCTCATACCTATAATCCTAGTTCTCTGGAAGGCTGAGGCAGGTAGATTGCTTGAGCTCAGGAGTTCAAGGCCAGTTTGAACAAGATTGAGGCCCGGCTCTACTAAAAATAGAAAAAATTAGCTGGGCATCATGGCAGTGCCTGTAGTCCCAGCTACTTTGGAGGCTGAGGCAGGAGAATCACTTGAACTCAGGAGTCAGAGGTTGCTGTGAACTAGGCTGATGCCACCACACTTTAGCCTGGGGAAGTAGAGTAAAACTTTATCTCCTCCCCCCAAAAAAGATATAAAAGCTATATTTATCAAATTTGTAGATAACATGAAGCTGGGAGGGAATCTGGATCTCAAAATACCTTGTTTATCTAAAAAAATGAATTAAGGCTAGCAGGTTAAAATTAAATAGAGAAGCATGGGCCTCAGACTTGTCTTATGCTCAGATCTAAAATTCACTCCTGCCCCCAATCCAAATCTGATAGATTCTTGTCGTTTGCGGGTGTAGTGCAAGTGTCCTGAGTCTTGCAGAGAGTAACTTAGGTTCTGAGGGCAGGGGTACCACATCTTCATTCAGCTCAGGGAGGCTGTGAGCAGGCCTGCAGTGTCTTCCCTTACCTTGCTCGCGGCCCTTATCCAGCAGGTGAGCTACCTGGGAGATCCACACAGCACAAGGTCCTGAACACCTTGATGCTCAGGGGAAATGAAGGTGGCAAGGTGCCCTCAGCAGTTACCTAAGCAGGACATCCCTGTGAACATAGCCAGTTCCAGCCGCACCAATTGGTGCTGAAAGAAGAGGAGAAGGTGGCTAGTGAGCAAGCCCAAACCAATTCTGTCTGGCCTTACAAGAGTTTTACATTTCAGGGTTCAGCTACCACTTAGTAGAATGTTTGAATACTACCACAATTTTTAAGTTTATAAAGACATAAATTAAAATTGTGAGAGCCCCTTGCCTGGAGTGTGGGCCAATTGCCAGCATCACCCTCTTATTTCTCTGTTGCCCTTTTCTTGCCCTTGTATTCTTGTGAAACGTGGTTCAAAAGCCTACACGCCCCCAAATCTAACTGCTTTCCAAATTACTTCAGCTGTTTCTTACAGAAGCATTAAGGAGAAAAGGAGTCACCTGGATTTGTGATTATGTTAACTGCATTAAATGGGGGTAGGTATGTGTTAAAGTGATGTTTCCTACTTTATAGATTCTGAATATAAGGAAAAACTGTTCAACAGAGCTGTTCGAACCAAGCTGGCTTGGGGGCTACAGGAGTCCTGTCAAACTGGAGGTGCTCAATCAAGATCCAGACACCAACTTAGTAGACTTTAAACACCCAGTGGGAATTAGCGCCGACAACCTTTAAGGCATTTTCCAGTTCTAAGCTCCTGGGATTCTGGCCCTGGGCCACAGGCTGCTCACTGACCTTCCCATGTCTTCCTCTCACTCTTTCCTGCTCCTTCACTTCCCCTCCGACCTGTAGCCATTGTACGTATCTTAACCGTCTTCTGCCTTTGCCTCTCTTTGCTGTTACTTCACCATTCAAGGGTTTAAATCTCAATTTTAATTAATTCCAATCCTTTTCAGCTGAGACAAAAAAATGGAGGGGACCCCCCCCCTTGACAGGAAGCAAAAAGGACGGGGTAAAAACTAGTGATTACAACAAATGTGTCAATACTGGTTAAGGAAACAAGGTTTTCACACAAACGATGAAAGTAGCCAAAGTGCCGACAGTTGCGTATGTGTGACATGAAGTTTTTCATTGTACGTGAAATTCAAAAATAAAGTAGTTTTTAGATGTCTGGTAAATAGCACTCACCAGAAAGAACCAAAGGAACAAATTTTGGTCATTTTACTAGGTTGTATTCTTTTGTTAAACACTCTAACTATTCCAATGGGATTCTGAAATTCACTCACTGGAAAAGAGATTATATGCTTTATATATTTACATAATATTTATTCTATGCCTGTGCTTTATATCTCAAAAGGGACTTGGAATGAACGCGACTATAAACCTACAAAGAAAGAAACAACAACAAAAGAAATACTAAATCTCATACTTTACTTATTACAATCCTATGATGAGGAGAAAACTCATTATATACATCAAAGAGCCAATATCTACACATAAAAATTTCAAATTGAAGTATCAGTAGGAAAGGGCACTCACCTTGGCTTTATTCTTGAAGATAGACCCAGGTAATTTGTCATAATGGAGGTGAGTTGTCAAAAGCCTTGGCGATGGAAACTTTTTCATTCTCTTAAAAACATACACAAAAAGATGAAACTCTGTGGGTGTGTATAGCGAGTCACTCCTAAGTTTGGTATCTAAATGTTACTTTTAAGCACTATCACTGTATCTTCTCGTCCTCCAATTCTTTTTTGAGGTAGAGTCTCACTTTGTTGCCCTTTGTAGAGTGCTGTGGTGTCATACTCACAGCAACCTCAAACTCTTGGGCTCAAGCGATTCTCTTGCCTCAGCATCCTGAGTAGCTGGGACTACAGGTGTCTGCCACAATGCTGTCTATTTTTTAGAGACAGAGTTTTGCTCTAGCTCAGGCTGGTCTCGAACTTCTGAGTACAAGCAATCCTCCTGCCTTGGCCTCCCAGAGTGCTAGGATTACAGGCGTGAGCCACCACACCCAGCCTCTCCAACTTTTCTTTCTTTATTTCTATTTTCTTACATTATGGGGATGAGGAATGAAGAATGATAAATACACCAATTAAAATCTTCTTAAACTTCCTTGTTGCAGCCTGATTACCAATTCCCAATCTTCTTTGTTGTTTTTAAAAAATTTACCTTTACCTACAATCATATCAAATCCATTTTGTTCAAGACAGCTCAAAATCTGCAATCCACTCTTTCACTTAATTTGGTTCTCTTCTATATTCAGGAAGAGAACCTGAATATAGGTTCTCTTTTCAGAGAACAGAAATATTGACAGAAATATTTAAGTCTTAATCTCTGCAAATCCATTTTGAACATCTAGATCTTTCTTTTGTTTAAGTAAAACTCTATGCAATCAAATCTTCCAACATAATTTGGAAGTCCACGGAGTCTCTTAAATGTCCGAGAAATATTTCATGAGAGAAATTCTTTTCAGTATGAGGACTATAGGTGATTGATTCATTTTTGTCACCTATTTCTATTAATAATTTTGAAAATGAAGTTATCCATTCCATTTGCCAGAGTTAAGGGTTTTAACTTAAAATCAGATCTTAATGGCTTCAAATTTTCAGTTCCACATTTTTAGGGGTCACTCACTGCTTGGTCGCACCTGCTACATACCCACTCACTGCAAGTGACACAGTGATGTTAACAGCCAATTGCTCTGTAAAAACTTGGTGGAGATTCCAACTTAAGGAAGAGGGGAAAAAAATAAGATTTTAAAATTAAAAAAATAATAATTTAAATCAATGATACAGGCTCAAGCAGTGACTAGTTGTGACAATACCTGATATAGCATCAAATTGTACTTTTTAGCATTTGAAGTAATTTTGTATTCCTTTACAGCAATCCTCTAAGGTAGATATTGTAACCCTCATTTTAGAGATTAAGAACTAGCTTCGAGGTTTTAGGTGCTTTGTGCAAAGTTGCACAGGTGGTAATTTTCGGATTAAGTTCTGGGGTGCTGTTTCCATTAAACTGCATGGCCAAAAATCACATACAGACATGTGAGAAATGGTTAAAGTTACTAAAAAGATTAGAAAAATATCCAAGGGGAAAATAGAAGCCTACTGTAATAAAACAAGACAAATATAATATGTTCATTAAAAGGTGTAATATAACCAAACTGGAAGCAATGTCAAGACTATGTCTTGCTTAAGGAAAAATAAGTATTCTAGAAGAGTTTTTTGCAAAGTGAATAACTATTCAGTACAGCTCAGCTCACTGATTTCCATTTAAAAATAAATGGTGCATCATAAAGAAGTTATCTTTGGCTGGGTGTGGTGGTTCACACCTGTAATCCAGCTTTTTAGGAGGCTGAGGCATGGAGGATCACTTCAGAACAGACGTTCAAGAGCCTGGGCAACATAGAGAAACCTTTGTCACTACAAAAATTAAAAAAAAAATTAGCTGGGTATGAAGGCAGGCACTTGTAGTCCCAGCTACGAGGAAGGCTGAGGCAGTGAAGATGTCTTAAGCCCAAGAATGCAAGGTTACAGTGAGCTATGATCAGGCCATTACACTACAGCCTGAGCTGAGCAAGACCCTCTTAAAGAAAAGAGAAGGTTTGGCGCCCGTAGCTCAATGGTTAGTTTTAGGCCTGGGCTATAATGGGTTAATTCCTGGCAAATTTCTGGACTGCAAGCTTTAAGAAAAAGAAATGAAATAAGTTTAGTTTGCCCCCAAGATAAATGAGAAAGTACTAATTGATTTCTTTCTTCTAGTTTATTCCCAGTTTCTTGCTTGGCTAACTCCCTGGGAAACAAACCGGGAGGTACCAACTGTTCCCAGACTGATTTTTTTTTTCTTTCGGTTTTTGGCTGGGGCTGATTTGAACCCACCACCTCTGGCATACGGGGCTGGCGCCCTACTCCTTTGAGCCAGGCGCCGCCCTCCCAGACTGATTTTTAAACACTGCCAGGGGGAGAATACGGAAACTGAGATGTATGGGGGAAAATATTAAAACAAAGATGTATGATGTATGGCTAACTAACTGCAAAATTCTGCTTCTGTACAATGCTTGCTTGCTACCCCACCTGGATGTACCCAGACAGCCTGCGTGCCGACCAGGATGCAGACTAAACCTTAAAAACCCAACCCCTTAAGCACTTGGGGCTGCTCTCAGAAACCCCATGTTGGGACACTGAGGCAGTCACTGGCCAGCTCTTCAATAAAAGAACTCTGCTGTAAATTTGGCTTGTTTGGCAGTGTGGTCTTTGTGGAATTCCTGGGCACAAAAGTTAGGGTGCCAGCCACATGCACTGGGGCTGGTGGGTTCAAACCCGGCCAGGGCCTGCTAAAAACAACAATAACAAGAACAACAAAAAAAAATAGCCAGGCGTTGGGGTGGGCACCTGTAGTCCCAGCTTCTAGGAGGCTGAGGCAAGAGAATCACTTAAGCCCTAAAGTCTGAGGTTGCTGTGAGCTGTGATGCCATAGCACTCTACTGAGGGTGACATAGTGAGAATCTGTCTGAAAAAAAAAAAAGAAAAAAGAAAGAAAGAAAAGAAAAGAGAGAAAAAAAGAAAAAGTATCTTTACTCCTAAATATGTATACATGACAAAATTACAATTAAAATACAAAAAATCTTTTAAGGTTGGTGAGTGGAATCTCAGGCTGAGTCTTCCAATCCATGTTCTGGGGGTCTGGGGCTTGGTTGCCTTGGACAAGGGCACATTCATGAAACCTAGGAAAGTGGTGCTGGTCCTGGACCCTACACTGGATGCAAATCCATCATCATGAAGAAATTTGATAGTGGCGCCTTGGATCACTACTCCAACCATACTCTGGTGGCTGGAATTGACTGCTATCCCTGCAAAGTGACAGCTGCCATGGGCAAGAAGAAGATGAACAAGTGATCAAAGATCAAGTTTCTTTTGTAAAAGTTTATAACTACAATCACCTCATGCCCACAAAGTACTTTGTGTTCACCCCCTGGGATAAAACTGTCATCAACAAAGATGTCTTCAGAGACCCTGCTCTTAAACACAAGGCCCTATGGGAAGCCAAGGTCAAGTTTGAAGAGAGTACAAGATGGGCAAGAATAAGTGGTTCTTCCAGAAGCTGCGGTTTTAGGTGTTTTATGTTTCAGTCATTAAAAAATATTTTTAAATGTCTTTTTAAATGCCTGAAGAAAAAAATAAACATTTCTGATAATTCTTGGATATCAAAACTCAAAGTCCTAGACTTGGTTAGAGCATTTACTAGAAACCCTGGAACTGGGACCCTGTGTCTTACATTATACATCATTTTGAAGTTAACTTACATGGTTCCAGAAGACCTTGTTGGCTTTAAAAATCATCTGAATCTTTTTACTAAAGCTGAATATTCCCTTTACCGGAAGTACAACTTACATAATTAGAGCTGAGATTTAGAATACAGGGACCTGAATACAGAAGCAATGCTTTGCTTTACATTCATGCCAAAGCAGTTGGTGAAATAGAAAGAACCTTGACCTAGGGACAGGTGTTCCATGAGAAGAAAGAGAGGTTCCAAGGATATTGGGTGCATAAGCTCAGGATTGAGTCCTGTCATGGCAAAACTTGATCAGGAATAAAAAAATTCTTTGCTGTATCAGTAAGCAACGTCACGGGAAATTCCCTAGGTGTAAATGGTTTACGTTATTTTACAGTTTTATTAGAGGTCATTTCAGAGCCAACCAGAGTCAGGATCCAGCATTTACCTCCTGATCCCTCACCCTTGGAGTGCCCAAACACCTACCTCATTTACAATGTGTTTTTCTGTTACTTTGGCCCAATCCATAGCAATAGGCTCCCTTCCACCCAAATTCCAAGTTTGTATTTGTCATCATTCCCAGTGTTTCAGGCACTTTCCAGACGCTGTTCTTTATGTCCCAATCCAGTGGCTCTATTTTTAGCAACTGGGTTCTGTCTGTCTGTGGGGAGTCTTGGTGGTGCACACGTCTGAGAATTTTGCTGAGAATGTGGTTCCCCCTAAAAACAGCCTTCCCTTCCCAGCTGCATTCTAAGGGGTTTAGGAGGACGGAGGGGCTGGTTCTCCCCGCCCTTGTCCTGTCTAAGCACTGAAGTCCCAGGGCAGGTCTCTTCCCACCCCTCGCTCATCTTCCCTGGCCAGGGAGCACAGCATCCCGTCTCACGCTCAGGTCGCAGTAGGTTACACTGGGGAGGTGAGCAGTGATGACATGACAAGTAGGGTGCGGGACTCGATCCTTTCCCATCTCATACACATACACACACACATACATACACACACACACACACAGATACACACATACACACACATATATACACACACATACACACACGCACACACATATATACACACACACATACACACACATATATACATACACACACACACGCACACACACACATATATACATACACACACACACATACATACACACATACACGCACACATACACACACATACACACAGATATACACAGATACACACACACATACTCGCGCACACACACACACACATACACACACACACACACGAGTAATACGAGACTGGACAATCAAAAGTGATGTCTTGGTGGCGCCTGTGCCTAAAAGGAGTAGGGCGCCAGCCCCATATGCCAGAGGTGGTGGGTTCAGGCTCAGTCCCGGCCAAAAACTGCAAAAAAAAAGAAGTGATGTCTTACTAGGAAAAGACTGGGGGTCCCTGCTCCCATCCAGCCCATGTCCGTGTCTTCAGAGGTGAGACTTTTTGGTTTCAGTTCATTTCCTGAGGCTTCTCAACTTACCTTTCCCTCTACTTTAAAAAAGAAAAAAAGTCTGGCACACAGTGTAGTCACTAAGATTCCAAATGAAGAAGCTTGGGTTCAATTCTTACCTTTATCATTTATTCACTCCTTGGCCTTGGGCAAGTTTCAACAGTTTTTTATCTTTTGTAAAAGGATAGTAAAGTGATTTTGCCACAAAAGAATACCTGAAAAGTGCTGAGGATATGGTGAACGCATAATAAATTGCAGCAATTACAGAATTAGTATTATAGTTTCTGAACTTAAAACTAAAGAATCTTCAAAATGGAAGAAATCTTTCTAGGATAATTTGCTGTAAGGTTAAAGTCTGTTTGTACTAACCTGATATTTTTCTGAGTCCCCACATTCAAGAACTGGGAATTCTGGATATTCATACTTTTTTTTAGAAACAGCAAATACTAATTCACTGACGATGTGGAGAATCCAATTTGAACCTATAAGAAAAATCAGAGAATAAAAGTTCATTATGGAGTCTTGATATCACAAAGGGAAGTTATTTTATGATACATATGATGACAATTAAAATCTATAAGCATTCCCTGATGTGTACACTTAGTTTTCTGCATTGAAATAACCTGGGGTATGGAGAGAAAATATGGTGCAAACAGCATTTACTTATATTAGTACAAAATTCAACTTATTTGTCAGTTGTCTATAGTAGAGACAATGTTTGTTTTTGAATCTAGAATATGTTCCTTATAGAACAGTGCTATATTACAGAAGTGGCTGTTTATTATGTCTCATATTATTTTACCTTAAATTAATAAATATTTTCTGTCAGAGTATATAATTTTGATTTTACAAAAACCCAATAACAGGCTCGGCGCCTGTAGCACAGTGGTTACGGTGCCAGCCACATACACCAAGGGCGGCAGGTTCGAACCCAGCCCCAGCCAGCTAAACAACAATGACAACTGCAACAAAAAATTGCTACAGGCAGCACCTGTAGCTCAGTGAGCAGGGCGCCAGCCCCATAGACGGATGGTGGTGGGTTTAAACCCAGCCCCGGCCAAACTGCAACAAAAAAAATAGCCGGGCGTTGTGGCACGCGTCCTAGTCCCAGCTACTCAGGAGGCTGAGGCAAGAGAATCACTTAAGCCCAAGGGTTGGAGGCTGCTGTGAGCTGTGATGCCATAGCACTCTACCAAGGGCGACATAGTGAGACTCTGTCTTAAAAACAAACAAACAGGGCAGCGCCTGTGGCTCAGTGAGCAGGGCGCCGGCCCCATATACTGAGGGTGGCGGGTTCAAACCCAGCCCCGGCCAAACTGCAACAAAAAAATAGCCGGGCGTTGTGGGGCGCCTGTAGTCCCAGCTGCTCGGGAGGCTGAGGCAGGAGCATCGCCTAAGCCCAGGAGTTGGAGGTTGCTGTGAGCTGTGTGACGCCACAGCACTCTACGGAGGACAATAAAGTGAAACTCTGTCTCTATAAACAGACAAACAAACAACAACAACAACAAAAATAAAAGTTAAGAAAAAATATTAAACGAGGTTGGCTTTCATAAACAACAGTGGAAGGCTGGCGCAGTGGCCAGTACCTATAATCCTAGCCCTCTCGGAGGCCAAGGCAGTGGATTGCCCTGAGCTCACAGGATGGAGACCAGCCTGAGCAAGAGCGGGACCCCATCTCTAAAAATAGGTAGACGTTCTGGTGGGTGCCTGTAGTCCCAGCTACTTGGAAGGCTGAGGCAAGAGAACCGCTTGAGCCAAGAGTTTGAGGTTGCTGTGAGCTAGGACGCCATAGCACTCTACCGAGGGTGACAAAGTAAAACTCTGTCTAAAAAAAAGAAAAAAACGAACAATAATGGAAAGACTCAAAAGTAGGTGAGGTAAAGTAAAACGACTTAGATTCTTCATGTCTTGTCCTCCACGGATGAAAATTTTGTAAAAATAATGAGAGAAACTGGAAGACTAATGTTTGGTCCTGAAAAGTAATCTATTACATGGACATTGAAAGAGTGGACATGTTCTTGACTTTAGTACAAAATTAAGATGGAAACCTCTGCTACAGTCAGTGCTTGATGCCGACCAATATGGAGAGGGTGGTTCTCCTCACCCTGTGCCCTGGTCCTCCGACTCTCCCCGAGTTCTAGCCCCACTCACCATCCGTCCCCTTCCACCATCCAGCCTCCATCCTGGCCTTTCATACCGATTTCTTCCCCTAGACACTGGAGTTTTAAAATCTAGCAGTCCCAGTTACCAAGTTTACGACCCGCCTTTTCTGCTGTCCTGCCAGCTTCCAGCAGAGACCAGCTGCTCTCTTCCCACCTTTGTCTCAGCCCCTCCCACCTCCACTCACTACGAGAAAGGCACTTGTGGGAAATGGTTTGTTATTTACCACACTTTGGATAAGATGCGAGCACAATGTCGTCGCCTCTGGCTTCAAAGGTGTCCAGGGCTTGGAAAGTTTCGAAGGTACACATGGTGACTGGGTAAGGAATCCCCTGATAGGTGAAAAATAAGGAAGAAAGTGCGGTTTCTTGTGACTTTTCTAAAGCTTCATCAATGAACTCAATAAATTTGGACTTTTCAGCCATGGTGGCTCCCTGCTAATGAACCTGCTATGAGGTTGTCCAGAGGCAGCAATTGCTTTTAATGGAGTTTTTCAGAGGGTGGAATAAAGGGCTCCTCCCATTCACATGAAAAAGAAATCATTTAATTCCCATCTTCCCCGCCCTTTTTGCGTATCCTCCTCTGACAAAAGGTAAACCACAGGTGCAAAACAGGCTGGGGATCAGGGACTCTTAGCCCAGGGGTTGATTACATTCTCCACAACCCATACTGTATACCAAACCTCTTTTTGTAACTTAATATGAAAGCATGCATTACTGTTTAGGCAACCCACTCAGCGAGAGTGAGAATGGAATCTCCTAATGGAAGAACATCAAATTTAAATATCTAACAAGTAGGTATTTAGTTGAGTTAGGCATACAATTTTCTTATTGGCAATTCACAGAATGAAACTTCAGCACTCTCCTAGGTTGACAGTTTTCCACGCACATCCTGCATGGTATTACAAGGAAGCAATGGGACTGGAAAGTCGTTTCGTGAAGAGGAAAAGAGCTCAGATTTGGGGACAGTCCTGGCACCGTGCTCAGATATGTCATTTACTGGCTCCGTAGAGTTGAACATTGAAAGACCTGAGTTTGAATCTTGGTTCTGCCATTTACTAGTTGTGTTACTCTGAGCTAATAGTAATGTACCTCTAAAAGTTTATGTCAAATGGAGATTAACAGAAGATAGCTGTTCTTCTGTACCTATTAAACCATACAGTTGTGTGGTTCATAGAAGGGAAGGACTTTGTGAAGACAGCACACAGTGTGGTGGTGTCTCCAGTCTGTTCCCTGCTTGTCAAACTCTCTAGATGCCCACTCTCTGGGGCAGAGTCTTTCCCGTAGCCTCTCCCTTTTTCCTTTAGGTGAGTTGGCCTGCGATTTTCATCTTCCTTGCAGCTTCCTGTTGGCCCTATGATTAGTACAAAGTAAGCAGAAGTGACATGTGTGGCTACTGGGTCATATCCTTAGAACAGGGAGTTGACAGCTCTCCAGTCTTCAATATTTCCTTTCCCACACCTGGACAGAAGACATGGGGCTGGCCACCCAGACTTGCTGATTCAGAGGGAAACAGCACTCCAGGGGGTGATAGACCAGAAAGACAGAGGAAACCGCTCACTGGACAGCCTCAGGGAACAGAGTCTCCACTCCACAACCCACACTGTAGACCAAATCTCTTTTTGTAACTGGATATGAAAGAGTGCAGTTGGTTATCCTGTTTGAACCACTACATTGTCAGAATCTCTCTCTTTGTTACAGCAGTTCAGCCTACATCTTATGTAGAACAGTCTCTGGGCAAAAATTAGTCTTTGGCTTCTTGTTAAGTCAAATTGCCATAAAACGCACTGTACGTTTCTTCTCATTTTATTTCCCATTCTCTTCTCCACGTCATTCTCCTTTTCCTTCTTCCATTTTTTTCTTGAACCCTAAGAACATAGTTTTTTTTTTTTTTTACTATGTTTACTTTCTCTAAACAAGTGCTAACCAGTTAAGTGAGCCCTAGTCATGCATAATCACCTAGCTGTATAGTCATTTATATATCAGTTAAAAGGCAATAATAACGAATATCATTGAGCACTTGCCTGTGCCACATCCTCTGCCAAACTGGTCAGATTACTTAGATGATTCGATGTAGCTTCATAAAGGCCAGATGAAATGAGTATTACTTTGCGATCACCTTACAGTTTTGTTAATGGAGGCCTGGAGGGGCTGAGTGACTTCTTGAGGTTGTAGACTCAGCCCTTGGAGGAGCAGGGATTGGAACTCAGGCAGTACAACTCAGGCCCCAAAGCAGAGTGGGATTACAGAGGGCGTGGATTTCCCTGTCACTGCCCGGGCATTCTTTGGTGCTTTACTTGCTACAAGAAACAAGGCCACAGGGCTTTTCACTGGGGAAAAAATAATTCTTACCTTCTGAAGAGAGAGGTTTGTAAGGCCACGAGGGAAATATTAATAAATTTCCTGGGTTCTAGACATGTTATTTAACAATAGTATTTTGGGACAAACACTATATTCAAGGTATCCACTGATTATAAAATGCATTCCATTTTCAGAAATGTAGATATTGAAACACACGTCTTAGGACTGATGAAATTTTCTACGTCAACAGAAAGTATTTTACTGAGGCAGGTAGTGAATGTGAAAGACTAGCTGTGCTGCCCAGGCTGGAGTGCCGTGGCGTCACAGCTCACAGCAACCTCAAACTCCTGGGCTTGGGTGATCCTCCTGCTCAGCCTCCGGAGTAGCTGGGACTATAGGTCTGTATCACCATAACTGGCTAATTTTTAAATTTTCTGTAGAGACAGGGCCTCGTTATGTTGCTCAGGCTGGTCTCTTAGTCTCCTGGCCTCAAGCAATCCTCCCTGCTTTAGCCTCCCAATGAGCTGGGATTACAGGTATGACATCTGGCTGAGAGTAGCTTTTTATTCAGAAGAGAAAAAACTGACCAGAGAGGGTTCTAAGCTAGGAATAGGTATCCTGTTGGTTATATTTGTCAATATTTATTTTTTTAAATTCAATAAAAATGGTTTGTGAAAGAAAAGATCACAATATCTGAGTATCCTAATACTTTCATGGTTTCATATACCACTCCCACGTGAAGGCCTGTTACCTTACATAATGATGAAATGACATTCACTGTATTTGGGGAGGTGTATTTAAGAATCTCCCTCTCAAAAAAAAGAAGAGTAGGGCTGGACTCCATGCCAATCAGTTTAGTGGGATAATCTCCTCTAAGATTATAGAGAGTCTTTGTTTTCCTTGGGTAAGGTAGAATTTACAACATTAATCCAAACATGGTTGTTGTTTACTAGCTTTTGGGAGTAAAACATTGAAAAAGACAGGGGGCTGGGTCCTGCTCTGACACTACTGCCTGTAATTAAAGGAGGATTTGTAGGGCTCTTTGGGATTGGTAATGTGAGCTCTGATTCTTATTAGTCTCCCAAGGCTTAAGTCAACCTATTAACCTTATAGTTTGTCATACTCAACTCTTAATTGTCTGGCAGGCATGATGGGGGACACAGAATGAATAGTTGCAAAGTAAGACATATTGTGTGGTATATTTGCCCATCGTGTGGATGAGTGCAGGTGGGTCACATGTTATATGAAAAGCCCCAGCTTCCCTTTCTGCTCATGAACCTTCCCTACGTTTGGGATAAATGGCTGCAGACCTCTTAGACTTCACCAGCTGTGTCCTGGCTCCTGCCTGGAGGTGGCTGCAAGGGAGGCTTATTCAAAGTTCCTTTCCTTGGATTAAGGAAATCATTCCTTTTGCCCCATTTCCTTTTTCTAGGCTAGGGACAACCGCCCGCCCCCCATCCCCCAAAAGAAGAAAAAAGAGAGAGAGAGAGAAAACATTAAAAAAATGTCTAGGGTGTTTGAAATCGGTTAAGTAGCACAGGACTCCTGTGAGGCCACAGGCCACAGGGATGGTTTGGAGAGCAGGTGAGCCGGCCCCTCCTAAACTGTTTTCCTTCTTGTGTGGCAGGGCCCCCTTCAGGATGAAGTTGTGCTTTTTTCTTACCAAGAGATGTGCAACTTCCCAGTGTGGTTCAGGATTGACATTTACCTTGGACTCTCTCCAGAGAAATTTAGTAAGGCCTTTTGTTCAAAGTCTTTTCTGTGACTCTGTGTCTTCAGAAATAAGAATGGTCCTTTCCTGTAGGTCCATGGAGGGTACCTCTTGAATGAGGGCTTATGACCCGCTTTAGAGGAAGGTCAGAAAATCCTTCCCATGTTTTATGACCTGCTTCAGGGGAGAAGGGCAGATGGGGGAAAGGGGCAGTGAGAGTGACTTTCCTGCTTCTGGTGTTTTCTCAAATGCCAAGGTGCCCTATTTTAGGATGGTATGTCCTGAGCCCTATCACCTCCTAAAATGAGGGTGATAGAGGGGCACTTTGTTATGATGCTAGTCACAATGTCTGGCCAGTGGGACAACAGGAGTCCTATACTCCCCACACCATCCCTCCCTCAGGGACAGAGCCCATGACTCCACACTGCTCTGTGTTCTCTGGTTTTTTTGCGGGGAAGGCTCAGCCATTGCCAAGACCTTGGCCTCCATTGTCTAGTAACATCTAGCAGCAAAGGCTCATTAAAGACTAATCTCCACTGTCAGGGAAATGAAAGTACTTTGCCTTGAGGATCCCTGCCAGATTGACTACCTCCCCTTTCTTTTTTTTTTTTTTTTTTTTTGTAGAGACAGAGTTTCACTTTATGGCCCTCGGTAGAGTGCCGTGGCATCACACAGCTCACAGCAACCTCCAACTCCTGGGCTTAGGCGATTCTCCTGCCTCAGCCTCCCGAGTAGCTGGGACTACAGGCGCCCGCCACAACGCCCAGCTATTTTTTTGTTGTTGCAGTTTGGCCGGGGCTGGGTTGGAACCCGCCACCCTCGGTATATGGGGCCAGCGCCCTGCTCACTGAGCCACGGGCACCGCCCTACCTCCCCTTTCTTTGAGGTGAAAATGAAAGAAGGGACAGCAAACTTTTTTTTTTTTTTTAGAGACAGAGTCTCACTTTATGGCCCTCGGCAGGGTGCTGTGGCATCACAGCTCACAGCAACCTCCAGCTCTTGGGCTTAGGTGATTCTCTTGCCTCAGCCTCCCGAGCAGCTGGGACTACAGGCGCCCGCCACAACACCTGGCCATGTTTTTGTTGCAGTTCAGCCGGGGCCCGGTTTGTACCCACCACCGTCGGGATATGGGCCAGTGTCTTACTGACTGAGCCACAGGCGATGCCGGATAGCAAACTTTTATACTTGTTAATATGGACAGCCTTTGCACTTACGGCCCCTACACAAGACTGGGACCAGAAAGGCACTGCCCCCAAAGAACAGAGTAAAAGTTCCTAGTAGAGTCCACCCTTTTAGCCCTTGGCCTAAACATTATGGCCAAATGTATCTTGTCTTAAAATGTGTTTGTGACATCTATAGTGAGGACTAGGATATGGAAAAAGTATATATGAACATCTCAAGTTTTGTGCAATACGGGGAAATTCCCTCTTAGACTAAATCTACTCTTAGTTTATGTCTACTCTCTAGCAGAAACAGTTACATTTCTAGACAATTATTTCAGTCTTTGTTATCAACATTTTTAATGTTTTTAGAAATTTTTTTCATTCTGAACCATTCCGATGACCTTTTCATTCTGCTTTGTCATATTGGTACTTCTAACACTGATGCTCAGGTATTTCAAACTAACGTAAACAGAGCCTCGCTATAGTCTAAATGTCTGTGTCCTCCCAAAATTTGTATTCCATATAGTGAAATTCCCAGGGTGATGGTATTAGGAGGTGACTAGATCATGAGCGAGCGTCCTCACGAATGGGATTAGTGCCCTTGTAAAGAAGACCCCAGAGAGGGATCCCTGCCCCTTCCACCACGTGAGGATACAGGAAGAAGAAGCCTAAAAGCTGGCTCTACCCAGACACCAAATCTGCTTATGCCCTGATTTGGGGCTTCTTATCTTTCAGAACTATGGGAAATACATTTCTGTAGATTGTAAAGCCCCAGTTTATGACATTTCATTATAACATCCTGAGTGAACAAAGACAGGCCTGGACGCTCGAGACACCTAATAGTGTCTTAACTCAGCCTTCCCCAACCTTTTTCCCACCAGGGACTGGTTTCATGGAAGACACAGATGGGGTGGGGCAAGTGCATTAGATTCTCTTAAGAAGCACACAGCCTACATCCCTGGAATGGGTTTGAGCTCCCGTGAGAATCTAATGCTGCTGGGGCTGTGACGGGGGTGGCGCACAGGCAGCGATGCAGTGATGGGGAGCAGCTGTAAATACGGCTGAAGCTTCGCCTCCTGGCTCACTGCTCACCTTCTGCTGTGCAGCTTGCTTCCTAAGAAGGCCCAGACTAGTCCGCAGCCTGGGGATTAGGGACCACAGTTGTGGCTGATGATTTATAAAATGTTTCATGAAAGGCATGGCAGTTGCTTTTAATATGAAAAGTATTTATTATGGGTGAATCTTTGAATGGGAATACATTTTTTTTTTTTGTAGAGACAGAGTCTCACTTTATGGCCCTCGGTAGAGTGCCGTGGCCTCACACAGCTCACAGCAACCTCCAACTCCTGGGCTTAAGCGATTCTCTTGCCTCAGCCACCCATGTAGCTGGGACTACAGGCGCCCGCCACAGCACCCGGCTATTTTTTGGTTGCAGTTTGGCCGGGGCCGGGTTTGAACCCGCCACCCTTGGTATATGGGGCCAGTGCCTTACTGACTGAGCCACAGGCGCCGCCCATGGGAATACATTTTTAAAGACTGTGGATGTTTTATTCATTCTCCCCTTCTTACTACTGTGCTTGACTAGTCTTAGCAGGAAAAAAAAGAAAAAGGAAAAACATAAATAAAAAGACTGTGGGTGTCCCAGTTAGATGGAAAGGGGAACCTGGTGTAGGTGATGTCTGGGGATAGAGTTCTGAAAAGTTTTGAGAAAAAAAGTTATGACAGCAAAAACAATAACAAATAAAAAGCAACATGGTGCAGGAAGAGACCGTATGAGAGAACTCTGATGGAAAGTCAAATATGTAATATTAAATAGAATGGAGGTTCAAGCAGAGACAGTTTTTACAGAGCCAATGCACAAAGCCCAAACTTTAAGAGGCTCTGGCGGAATTGATATAGTGGAAGAGATTGTTTGGGGTAATAGAGCTGAGTGATCTTGATTAACAACATGCTTTAAATGCATATGGTCTTTGTCCACATTTCTCAATTTTTAATAGGTTAGTTGTGTAAATGAACACATAGCCTGGATTATGGGGGTGGGCGGGATAGGAAAATTGGGGCAGTCACAGAGAGCCCCACAGAGGCACTTCCTTTTCCTGGCTTTGGCAAAGTCAACTCTATCACTCCTTCTCTAAAACATTCACAGATCCTTCATTGTTATTCTCCATCAGAAGAATGGATATGGATACATTTATTGATACATTTACACCCTACTCCCCACCCCAAGACTGAACTTCAGGGAAGGTAGATCTGTGCCTGTTTTGAGTATTCTAGGCTCTTATACTTGTTAATAGGGAGAGCCTGTGCACCTACGCCCTCTACAGAAGACTGGGACCAGAAATGCACGGCATTGGGTGTTCTAGGCTTTGTCTTGCACGAGGCACCATGATAGACCTTTATCTCCCTTTCTCCTCCTTCTCTTGCCCTTCTGGTCATTCTCCTCTTGCTGGGCTTACCTCGTGGGCAGCACGGGCAGTGCTTCTCAAATGTTAATTTGCAAACTTATATTCTAGAGATTTGGCTAAAATGCAGATTCTGATTCAGTAGGTCTGCAGACCTAGCAAGTTTTCAGGTGATGCCTGAATCAGTGATGCTCTGAGCCTCACACTTTGGGTTGCAGGGTGTAGAAAGACAATCCAGCACAGCATCCTGGGTTCAAACCCAAGGTCTGTCTCATTCGCTAGCTGTCTGTGCTTGTCCTCTCTCTCTTTTTTTATATTTAATTTTTTAATTAAATCATAAACACATGGATCAGGTATACATTAATGCATTTATGGGGTACAATGTGCTGATTGCATATAGAATTAGGAACACTTACAGTGGTTAATATATACCTCATCTCATTTACTTAACTATTGTGTTGACACATTTATACTCTATACTAATAGATCTGACATGTACCCTTCCATTATGCACAATAAGTATGATCCCTCCATTCACCCTCCCTCGATCTCATCTCCCTCTCCCCTCCCATCCCCCCATCCTCCCTTCTTCATAGTTGTGATCTATTCTTCATATGAAAGTGTGAGCAATTGTAAATTGGTTTCATGATAGTTCTGAGTACATTGGATATTTTTTCTTCCATTCTTGAGATACTTTACTAAGTAGGATATGTTCCAGCTCCATCCATGTAAACGTAAAAGAGGTAAAGTCTCCATCTTTTTTAAAGCTGCCTAATACTCCATGGTATACATATAAGACAATTTATTAATCCATTCATGGTTGATGGGCACTTGGGCTTCTTCCATGACTTGGCTATTATGAATTGAGCTGTAATGAACAATCTGGTGCAAATATCTTTGTTATAAAGTGATTTTTGGTCTTTTGGATATATACCTAATAGAGGAATTGCAGGATCAAATGGCAGGTGTACTTTTAGATCCCTGAGTATTCTCCATACTTCTTTCCAAAAGGGACATATTAGCTTGCACTCCCACCGGCAGTGCTGAAGTGTTCTCTTTTCTCCACATCCACACCAACATCTGTATTTTGGGATTTTGTTATGTGAGCCACTCTTAACTGGAGTTAGATGATATCTCAAAGTGGTTTTGATTTGCATTTCTCTGATGATTAAGGATGATGAGCATTTTTCTTGTTCAGAGAAGCTTCTGTTCAAGTCCCTTGCCCACGATGAAATGGGATCACTTGTTCTTTTCTTATTAGTAAGTTTGAGTTCTCTATGGATTCTGGTTATCAAACCTTTTTCTGAAGCATAATCTGCAAATATCCTCTCCCATTCTGAGGGCTGTCTGCTTGCTTTACTTACTGTGTTCTTGGCTGTGCAGAAGCTTTTTAGTTTGATCAGATGCCAGTATTGTATTTTTGGTGTTGCTTCAAATGCCAGGGGTTGGAGTGGGGTGGGGGTCCTCCTCATAAAGTATTCTCCTAGGCCAATTTCTTCAAGTGTTTCTCCTGCACTTTCTCCAATTATCTTTATAGTTTCATGCCTTAAGTTTAAATCTTTTATCCAGTGAGAGTTAATTTTTGTTAATGGTGAAAGGTGTGGGTCTAGTTTCAGTCTTCTGCAAGTTGCCAGTCAATACTCCCAGCACCATTTGTTAAACAGGGAATCTTTCCCCCAATTTATATTTTTCATAGGCTTATCAAAGATCAAACGACGATTTTTTTTGTCCTTGCAATTTGGACGGGATCAGCTTTGAACCCACTACCCTGGGTATATGGGGCCGGCGCCCTATCCACAGAGCCACAGGCACCGCCCCGCTAGTCCTTTCCTAAAGTGGGTTACTCACAGCACCTATTATATAGGGTAATTGTGAGGATTAACTAAAATAACGTGTGTAGGCCACAGTCAGAGCCCAATAAATGGTTAATTACAAGGGCGGGAGGGGCGAAGCGCCGCTCACCCCCGCGCATGCGCGCCCCCGCGAGCTTCAGGTAAGGCTTCTGCGCGTGGCTGCCGCTCGGTGGCCTAACTGAGGGCTGGCCCGTTTGGCTAGTGCGGAGGGCTTTTCTCTTAGGGAGACCTTGACTAAGTTCTGGGGTCGCGCGGAGGACACTCGAGGGTTACTGTCTCCAGTTCGCCGCAGGCGGGCCTTTCCGGGTCCTTCGGCGACCTTAGCTCGGAGGCCGGGGCGGTGCTGCCTGCGCTGCCCTCCCTACTCGCGCTTGTCCGCTGCAAGCCGGACCCAGGGAGCTGGGGCGCTCGGGGACAGCGGAGAGCACCGGAGGAGCGGGGGCTGGGGAACGTGGTAACCAGCCCAGAGTCGCTGTCCCCGGCCTCCGCTTGGTTCCTCCTGGTGTTAGTGAGACCCAGCGAGGTCGTGCAGAGAAACCTTGTTCCGGGCCAGACTGGGACGCCGCAGTCTGGAATCGTGTGCCTGCTTGCTGCCCTGCGGCGGACCCTTCCGCACGGAGAAGCGGCCTGGTTCTAGCGGCGCTCAGCGTTGCACGTGTGTCTTGAGCCTGGGCACCCCGGGCCAGCGCTTCACCCAGAGTCACGCAGCCCTCCCTTGAACTTGGCAGAGACTGCTTCATTTTAAACTTCTACGCTCCGCCCTTCTACAAAACCTTGTCTTCTTGTGCTGAGAAGACGAGGGGCTCCTGTGTGTCCCGTTGGCCACATAGTAAACCTCACTTTGGGGTGGATGAGGCTGCCCTGCTGGTCGGCGGGGGCGGACGTTATCAGTCCTTAGAAACACCATTCCCAAAGGGAGGGGCTCCACCTGTAAAATGTATATCTGTATATATTTTTAAAAGGTAAATGCTTCTGTTGTGCCCAGATCTCGAAATCCTCCACAAAGACCACCAGGGAGCCGAGTCCCATGCAAAAGCAAAAGGGCCTTTTATTGCAAGTTGGAACTTGGGCTCCTGGATCCCAGTAGCGAGCGGGTGGGAGCCGACAGCTTGAATCAAAGGGGGCGCTTCTGGATTGGTTAGGTTGGGGGTCCCTGATTGGTGGGCGGTTGTCTCATGATCACGGGAATTGCCTGGGCTTTGTACTGAGTGAAATGGCGAGGAAAGCGAAACTTAACTCTTAAGATGGCGCTGGTCTGGTTCTTTCACTTTATTATAGAGTTATTTAGACTATTAATAATTTTTGAACCCTTAGTATTGCCCTCTTATAGCAAAACAGTTTTATGTGGAGTCCTTAAATTATGGAACTGGCTGCAGCAGACTTTTTTTTCTTCATACTTGGAACATTAAAATAGATGTGCATTTAGCATGACTTATTTTCTGTTGGTAATGTCCAGCATTGTAGTGAACAGAGCACAATTTTCCTTACCTACCCGCAGGCCTCTTGGTGATAAGTAGGTTCTTTTGTAACTTCCTTTGCTTCATTTCTTTTATGTAAGAATAATAAAGTTTTAATCTTTGGTCCATAGGGTGATCACATTAGCAGAAAGAGAAAAGGGAGTAGGGACATCTGGTAAGGATATTAACAGGATAATCCTAGGAAAGGATGGTATTTAATTACCTCCCTCTCTTGGGCATTGTGAAGAGGGAGTGGAGTAAATGCTTCAGTCTGAGATTAAAAACAGTGGTTCTATTCTTGGGGGGCACAGTAAAAACTTAGGTTTACATTTTATAATTAAGAGTTATATATTCTATCTAGGAGTTGTGGCGGGTGCCTGAGTGGGAGGCTGAGGCAAAAGAATTGCTTAAGCCCTAGAGTTTGAGGTTGCTGTGAGCTGTGACACTACAGCACTCTACCAAGGGCAACATACTGAGACTGTCTCCAAAAAAAAAAGTTGTGTATTCTGTTTTCTTGTTAGCTAGCTCTTTTCCCTGTTTAGTTTAATTTACGGCGCCTGTGGCTCAGTGAGTAGGGCGTCGGCCCCATATGCCGAGGGTGGCGGGTTCAAACCCAGCCCCGGCCAAACTGCAACAAAAAAATAGCCGGGCCTTGTGGCGGGCGCCTGTAGTCCCAGCTACTCGGGAGGCTGAGGCAAGAGAATCGCGTAAGCCCAAGAGTTAGAGGTTGCTGTGAGCCGTGTGACGCCACGGCGCTCTACCAAGGGCGGTACAGTGAGACTCTGTCTCTACAAAAAAAAAAAAAAAAAAAAAAAAAGGATAAAGATTCAAAACCTTTTTGTTTAGCTTTTATTTTGATTACAGAAAGAGAATCAAGATGTAAACGGTCTGTAGTTTTGCCACCTATTGGGTCATCACCCACTGGCTTTTCCCCCTCACTTGTGTAAAAATTATTTGGGGTGGGTGTGGTGGTTCTCATCTGTAATACCAGAACTTTGGGAGGCTGAGATGGGAGGATCACCTGAGACCAGTTCGAAACCAGCCTGGGCACAGTGGCCAGACTTTGTCTCTTAAAAAAAAATTTAGCCAGGTGTAGTGGTATGTGACTAGTCCCAGCTACTCAGGAGGCTGAGGTTAGGATTGCTTGAGCCCAGCTATTTGAGGTTGCAGTGAACTATGATCTTGCCGTTGTAGTTTTAGCCTTGGTGACAGAGTGAGACCTTTTCAAAAACGACGGGATTATTTGGAGTACCCATTAAAAGGCGATTTGCTGGAGTGCCATTCCTTTCTGAATCAGAATCCAGAGATTGGGATGTGGACAATTGCAGATTTATGTTCACTTTTTTTTTGGCTTGGGGCTGGGTTTGAACCTCCGGCATATGGGGCTGGGGCCCTGCTCCTTTGAGCCACAGGTGCCACGCTCCCCCCCCTTTTTTTAAAAGACAGATCTTGTGGTGCCTCCTAGACTGGAGTATAGGAGGCATGATCAGAGCTCACTGCAGCCTCAGCCTCTTACCATCCCCACCAAGTAACTGCCACTACAGGTGCCTACCAACCTTGCCTGGCTAATTTAAAAATCTTTCTTTGTGTAAAGACAGGGTCTTGATACGTTGCTCAGACTGGTCTTGAACTCCTGGCTTCAAGCAGTTCTACCTCAGCCTCTTAAAGTGCTAGGATTGCAGGAATGAGCCACCACACTCGGCCAGGAATGTGTATTATTATTTTTTTTTTGGAGACATAGAGTCTCACTTTGTTGCCCTGGGTAGAGTACTGTGGCATCACAGTTCACAGCAACTTCCAGCTCTTGGGCTTAGCCGATTCTCTTGCCTCAGCCTCCCAAGTAGCTGGGATTACAGGTGCCCACCACAACGCCCGCCAATTTTTTTGTTGCAGTTTGGCTGGGGCCAGGTTTGAACCTGCCACCCTTGGTATATGGGGGCTGGTGCCCTACTCACTTGAGACACAGACGCCGCCCAGGAATGTGTATTTTTAACAGGCATCTTGGCCAATGCAGTTAGTTTTCAGACTGCTAGAAGAGCCATTCTGGAACAAGAACCAATTAGTTTATTGATCAACTTTTTTTGTTGTTGTTGTTGAGGCAGGGTCCCACCCTACGCCCCTGAGCAGAGTGCAGTGGGCGTGGTTACTCACCGCAACCTCAGATTCGGGCTGCGGGCACCCCGCTGCTTCAGCCTCCGGAAGCCCCTGGGATTACAGGCGCTCGCTGCCCGTGCCCGGCTGGGTTTTTCCATTTTTTTTTTTTCATGAGTCGGGGTCTCACTGTCGCTCAGGCGAGTCAACTTTGTGTCCTTAGAATCTAGTAAAATGCCTAAAATACCTCACATAGTTTAATGTATGTTGTATTAATAAATGAGGAACCCCAGTTATAGACACTTATAAAATAATCTTAACTTTTGTAGGACACTTTACAAAGAGTTTTACATTATTTTGCCCATTAGATCATCTTTTAATTCCCAGTTCAGCTAAAAAAATTGATTTAACCTCTCTCACCATTCTATATTCTTAAAATTTTTTAAAATTTTAGTTCTGTAAATTACTAGTTTTACAATGCCCTCTTGAATTTTATCTTTTTTTTTTTTTTTTTTTTGTGCTTTATCCAATCATGTCTTTGGCTAATTGTACCCTCACACATGGAGATGACAACTAGGTATGTAGGACATTATCTTGTCTTGGGAGTCTTTCTCCTCCACAGATAAACCATTCAAACTGTGGGAATGAATTGAAGTTATTTTTATAAAAGTGGTATTAAAAGTTTAAATATGCTCATTCGGGTTGACACATTTTGTTATTGTTAAATTTAGGATGACTCGCACAATGGACCCACGGGCAAAGAAGATCTTTAAAGGAATTTTAGTAGCTGAAGTTTTGGGCCTTTTTGGAGTATATTGTTTATTTAATAAGATGAACACAAGCCAAGGTAATCAGAAGTTAATGCTTTCTAGAGGGTATACAGTTTGCTAAAACACTTTTAGATGCTAATTACTGGCATTTTGGAGAAATTGCTTCTCCATATTGAAGGTATTAAACGTTCTATGGGCAGAAAGGAAATTGAAGTATTCATTATAGTAGACTGTATGATTCTCATTTCTCCCTTAAAAATGTTGCTTGTAGACTATGGAAATCGTTTGACATCTCCATGGGTTTTACTAATCGGGCTTAGTTGGGAGTGCTGATGGAGGAAACTTAACCTGCCCATTATACTTTATTAGTAGACCCAAAGTAGGAAGTAGCATCACTATTTTCTGAGTCACTAGTTTTCTCAGGCTAGGGTGTTCTGTGCATTAATAGTGGGCACTAAAAGTCTTTCCCATGCTGTCACTGAAAGTGCTTTAACATTTTGTGGGGAGAAATTTGATATTAGAGCCCTCAACTTTTTCTTTTTTAAGACAGAGTCATTCTGTGGCCCCAGCTGGAGTGCCAAGGGGTCTTCATAGCTCAGGAAAACCTCAAACTCTTGAGCTCAAACAATCTTCTTGCCTCAGCCTCTCCTGAGTGGCTGAGACTACAGTCATGCACACCATGCCTAGCTAATTTTTCTGTTTTTTTGTAAAGATGGGGTCTTGCTCTTGCTCAGGCTGGCCTTGAGGTTGGCCTCCCAGAGTACTAGGATTCCAGGCGTGAGCCACCTTGCCTGGCCACCATCAACCGGTTTATGCCTCATATTCCATTATTAGAACAGTAGTGACGTGGGAGTTATTTATATCTTAGTGCTCAAGGTCATCACTGAGGTTTGATTTTTCACGGTTCTGCCTCCTGAGGCAGAACACATTATCACATGGAGCACAGATAGTTACTGCTGCAGATACTGGCATGCTGGGAGCTTGTCAAAAAGTCATGCAAAAAATTAAAAAAAAAAAACAACAAAAAACCCGTCACTTCCTCAAATTACTTAACTGGGAACACTGTACCAGGATAGCTAGTGGATAGTAAAAAAAAAAAACAATCTCTGTACCTTTGCCTAAAGGCATGGTGACTCAGGCCTGTAATCCTAGTACTTTGGGAGGTAAAGGCAGGAGGATCATTTGACCCCAAGAGTTTGAGATTGTAGTAAGCTCTGATGACACCACTGTACCCAACAACAGACAGACCCTCTTAAGCAAAAACAAACCAAAACTCCCCACACAAACCAAAAACCTCTTACACCATCAGACTCTGGGATAAAGAAAACATCCCAATAGTATTTAAAAGCAATTTAAAAAACTGTGTATGATCTTGAAAGATCTTAAAACAAACTTCTAATCTATTTGATTCCCACCACATAAACTCTAATGCTAACATTAAATTGTGACTTTATGTGATGAATTTCTGATGACTAATTTCAAGACTTCTTTTTTCATCAGACTTCAGACAAACAATGAGCAAGAAATTTCCCTTAATCTTGGAAGGTAAGCTTTTCCTTAAATAAAAATAAAAGTATAAACTACCCCTCAACAGTATTATTCCCATCTATTTGTTTCTTCTGAGAAAGTTCTCATCTGGAGTTATCTAGAAGTACCTAGATGAGGAGGGCACAGTTAGCTTGTGAGCTAGATTCTTAATTCTTCCAGTGGTTAAAAACAGACTTTGGTAGCCAGGCGTTGTGGCGGGTGCCTGTAGTCCCAGCTACTTGGGAGGCTGAGGCAGGAGAATCCCGTAAGCCCAAGAGTTTGAACTTGCTGTGAGCTGGGACGCCACGACACTCTACCCAGGGCAACAGCTTGAGACTGTCTCAAAAAAAAAAAAAAAAACCCCAAAAAGATAGACTTTGGAATGAGACAGATCTGAGGTGGTGATGGAATGGTTTTAAAAGATCATTTTTATCTCAGATTTGCTCATTTCTCAGAGCTGTTTAAGTAGAGATAAGGTGTACCTTCATGGGACTGTTTCAAGGACTGAACAAGATGACCTTATGTATTTACTTAGCACAATATCTGGTATAGAGTAACAATAAATAGTGTTCACTACCATGATAAGGAGAGATGCTAGAGTTTATACATATATAAGTAGTCCTGTTGTCCTCTTTTATGATGTAACAATATGGCAAAAGAAGTTTTTCTCAATATAAGTTTAACAACACTTTTATGTAACTATATAGGTAATAGCTATTTTTATTTATAGTTTATTACAGATCCATTGAACAGGCTGGAATGTATGGAATCAGGCAGCAAGATCAAGAAAAATGGTTGAACAGCAAAAATTAAAAGTAAGTAGAATTTTAATTTATAATTTACATTACTTATTTTCTTTGCTTTTTAGTTTTATAAGTGGTTTTCAGCCTCTTCTTCTTGAAATTTTTCTTTCTCTTGATGATACTTTTCACATCTTTGTTGTGTAGCCAGTCATCACGTTCAGCCTCCCATCTAAGCTGTTTGAGACCTTTGGAAGGAGAGTAAAACATGAGCCTCTACCACTGCACTGCAGACTCTGGGCCCTCACACAGAACATCCTGCTGAGCAACAGGAACTTCTGCCCTGGCCTACGGTTTCCCACCCACTAAGCAAATCAACTACTTTTTTGTCGCTTTTCTTCTATATTTATTGTCAAAATCTGTTTTATAAATAAATAAATCACTAAGGAAGGAAAAGGAACCAATGCTCTGAAGATCTTCTTCCCTTTTCTTTCACCTCTTTTACTGGTGAAAGAAAAACCAGTAACAACATCAGAAGTATGTCTTTAAAGCTACACAAAAATAGGCCCCCTTCCTAAAAATGCCACAGTAATTTTTGTAGTCTGTACTCTTTTTTGCTGTGTTCTAAATACATTTTAATTCTTCAGGCTCTCTCAAGAGGGAGAAGACAAAGCCATCCTTTCCAGGTTGTATGGTACCATAAAAAGGTCCTCCCCAAATAGTCCTATCTTCTGAAGTTCGAAGTTAAAGCTAGTTTTTAAAACATTAATAAAAAATTCAGATTACTTACTGGCATTATCTTTGTTAGCCATAGCATTCATGCCAATGTTATCAAACTTGGATCCCACATTTTCATCTAATAAGTGGCCAAACTTAAAGAAAAAAGTAGAAATTTATTAGGAAACTTAAAATTGTAGAGTAGCTAACTACTTAAAGCAGACCATTAGTCTTACCTCTTCAGCAGATGCAAATAGGCTGGAGTCATTTAGGTTTCTTTTCTTTTTTTTTCTTGGTCCTAAAAAATTTGTAAGCCTAGATTATTTAATTATAAATCTAATGATTTTGAAAAAATGTGATTCTTCCAACATGATTTTGTTAAAAGATTATTTCTGGGTAAAAATACACAACAGTTACCTTTTAGCACCATTAGGTAGTTGGCATTTAATGAAAATAATTTAAGAGTTAATATACGATTTAAAAAAATGTAATATCCTTCTTGCTTTTCAGATTGGAACATTAATCAAAATTTACTTTAAAACTACTGGTGAAAATAAAGAGGTTCTCCTAAAAGTCACCTATAGTTTTGAATATATAAAACTTTTCAAAATATACAATAAACTATTTTTAATACTTAATTTAATTCACATATTTAAGATCTTTTATTTATTTATTTATTTATTTATTTTTGAAATAAGAGTCTCACTTGGTCACCCTTGCTAGAGTGTCATGGCATCTTAGTTCATAGCAACCTCAAACTTTTGGGCTCCAGCGATCCTTTTGCCTTAGTTTTTCTACTTTTAGTAGAGATGGGGTCTTGCTCTTGCTTCAGGCTGGTCTCAAACTCCTGAGTCCAGGCAATCCACCGGCCTTGGCTTCTGCCTCTCAGAGTGTTAGGATTACAAGTGTGAGCGACGGGGCCTGGCAGCATACTTTCTTCATCAGTTAATGGATATTTGGGTTGTGTCTATTTTCTAACATTAAGGAACAGTGCTATTATGAACAAGCACGTACATGGCCTTGTATCAGGGTCATTTTTGACAAGTTTATTATTGTCCCTGGTACTGCATATAATATATATATTATAACATATACTACATATGTTAAAAATATATATTTTGAGACCGAGTTGCACTTTGTGGTAGAGTGCTGTGGTGTCAGCAACCTCAAACTCTTGGGTTCAATGGATCCTCCTGCCTCAGGCTCCCCAGTAGCTAGGATTACAGGTGCCCACCACAATGCCTGGTTAGTTTTTCTATTTTTAGTAGAGATGGGGTCTAACTCTTGCACAGGTTGGTCTCAAACTCCTGAGCTCAGGCAATCCACCTGTCTCGGCCTCCCAGAGTGCTAGGACTACAATGTGAGCCACCATACCTGGCCTTGATAAAAGTTACTAAAGCAGGGGTACCCAACCCGTGACCTGTGGTCTGCATGCTGATTTTGTTAGGACTTAGTTTGTATGCATGAACCTTTTTTTATGCTAACTAGCTTTCATTAGTTTTTGTGGCCCAAGATAATTCTTGTTCTTCCAGTGCATGGCAGAGAAAAAAAAGGTTGGACAACCCCGATCTAAAACATTTCAAATTAATTTCTATTAAAGTGAAATGTATGGCGTCTGTCTGGAAGGTATCTAGCCATTGTTAATACTATTTTTCCTATTACATGGCTGGATACTTTCTGGACAGACTGCATATATTAAGAACTGTATAAATACCCATTTCCATGCATTAGGAAGGTTGCTTTAGTTTTTCAAGCATCCTGAAGGTATGTATCTGTGTCCTAAATGAATATGCACTTCTATACTTTTCTTAAACTTGGCTTAACCTTTGTTTATTCTTAAGGATATCTAACTGCTGCAACTGTAGGGTAATCCACTCCCCGCGGCCCCCCCCCACTCCGCCCCATCAGTTCTCTGTGACTTTTTGTTTTAGTCAATTCTGTCAGACATGCTCTAATTTGCCTTCAAAACCAATAAGTGGTATAGATTTTTTGTTTGTTTGTTTTGTGTTTTTGAGACAAGGTCTCACTGACACCCAGCTGGAGTGTAATGGCATGACCATAGGTCACTGGAACCTTGCATTCCTGGGCTTAAGCGATTCTATTTCAGCCTGCTGAGGAGTTAGGATAGGTGGATGCTACCATGGCCGGCTAATTTTTACTTTTGTAGATACAGAGTCTTACTATTGTTACCCAGGCTGATCTCGAATTCCTGGTCTCAAGCAGTCCTCCCACGTCAGCTACCATGCTCAGCCTCAATAGAGATTTGAAATCTTTCAGGCTGTTATCTTCTGAAATAGTACTTGAGTAATCAAAACAAGGTCACTCAGAGAGCATCTGTCAGTAACAGGCTCAGGGGGACTTGAGGGAAAACAACACTTTTCTGAGGGATGACCCTGAGAAAAACTTTGCCTTTGTATATGCTAACATTAAAATGTGATTTTACATTAGCCAAGGGCAGACAAAATCTAGAAGATAATCATTTTATAATTTAAATGTGCATCAGTTTAAGTTACCTAGCTATTCTTAGTAGACAATGATAGTGGTAGCAGTATTTGAAAGAGCTGATAAAAATTCTGTAGGCATGTTTCTGAGACACTACTATCAATAAAAGAATCTTTAAAAATCATTTTTATTATTTAATGTTACAAATCTATTTTTATTCATTTTTACTGGTAAACAGAAGCCAGAGGCATTAGAAAGAAACAAAACTGCTTTCTACATTTTTATCAAAATCTTTAAACTGAGGCTGGGCATGGTGGCTCACACCTGTAATCCTAGCACTCTGGGAGGCCAAGGTGGATGGACTGCCTGAGCTCACAGGTTCTAGACCAGCCTGAGCAAGTGCAAGACCCTGTCTCTACTGAAAATGAAAAACTGAGGCAAGAGGATCGCTTGAGCCCAAGAGTTTGAGGTTGCTGTGAGCTATGATGCCACAGCACTCTACCCAGGGTGGCAAAGTGAGACTCTGTCTCAAAACAAAAAAACCCACGAACTTTAAACTGTCACTTGAAATAGCACCTTTTTCATTTATTAGTACACCTCCTAAATAGTACAATGTAAAGTGTATCTTATAAAAGAATTCATCTCTTTTTATGTAAGATAAAATGAGATTAAAATAGTTCTGTCATGGCAGATTTTATAAAAGGGAAAATGAAGTTAGTAAAGGAGCATGGACTTTTCCAAGGGTCAAATGGCAAAGAGTAATGGTTGAGAAAAGGAAAAAGGCAACAGGTGTCTGGAAAATTCAGGGCTTGGATACGACAGAATGTTTTAAAAATGATTGTAAAGATAATCTAGAGATATTTAAATGTGAGGGAAGAGAAAATAATTGAAGGTATATATGGAAAATAATCCACATATTTGAAAAATAATTATTTTGCAATATGAAAACATCTTTAACAACAACAAAAAACCCAAAATGAAACTAAAGTGTACTAACCAATTCATGAAAATTCATTTCTCAAAATGATAATGAATACCTTTCCCATGGACACTGCTTACTTCTAAGAGATTAAATGCATTTTCTTACCTTGAAATGAACCAGCAAAATCAAAATCATCTGCACCTTTTCTCTTACTTTTCTTAGTACTGACTTTGGAACAACCTCCATCAAGTTCTATTAAACAAAAACATTGGCATTAAGCAATTTAAAAACAATAGGACTGGAAAATAGTACTCTTAAGATACGCTAAAATATTTAGTCCAGTGCCAAGGCTCTGTACTACTGTTCCATGTGGATTTCATAGTTCCAGTAGCATAGGCTTTGAGGAAGAAGTTAGATTAAGACACTAACAATAATTGGCATATTTTTGTATTTTGTGCAAGTACAGAATTTACTACATAGCTTCATTAATAAGACCAAATAGTATAAAACTTTTTAAAACAATTTCTGCTGTGGTCCAGAATTTAAGTACAGGAATGCTGGGGAAGTCTGTGTGTGTTAGAGGCACATGAAGGGACAAGAAAGGTTTGAACACAGTGAGACACAATTTTAGGTGCTCTTTGCTAATTTACAACAATAAGATGTTTAATTCCTTCATCTATACCATAGGGCTATGATGAATACTGAGTAACTTATAAATTGCCAATTGTTTACCATAAAAAAAAAAGGGGCAACATTACAGTTCAATGGCTATTATATGAAGAAACTAATGGTTTGGTTTAAGTCTGAAACTCGAAAGTCAACTGTTTAAAAAAAACACAAAGATTTCAATTCCAAACAAGAAAATTTGAATTTGAATACAGCGCTACTTTAAAAACCTTCAGCAGAAAAAAATAACCCAAAGCTGAGGAAGTAAAGAAGCTAGTTTCCATCTTACTTTTAAAAATGATTACCTAGAATGTCTTCATTTTCATCATCTAACATATCCATGAATGTTCCTCCATCTTCATCTATTTCAGCAAATTCTTCATTCATACTTCCCAAAGAAACTTCATCATCATCCAGGTTACCAACTTCATCATCACTACCTTCTGAATCTTCATCTTCTGGGTTACACTTAGTTCTTTTTGTTTTCTTTTTCACATTGCTGAGAAAAAAACACAACTTGTAAAGTAAAAGGCGGCACAGTTTTCTAAAGTAGTGTTTTGGTGACTAGCAGGATAGTAAGATGTTAAATGATTTAAAAAGAGAAAAGACTACAGCCTCCTCAGAGTAAATATTCTAATAATGTGCACTATACAAGTCCAAAATAAATACTTTATCCATTTTCCAAGTTACTTGAATGTATTTTCCCTACATATCACATAGTTCTGTGGTCTACTATTCTGAGGGACACTACTCTGGGAAATATTAGAAAAACAGTAAAGAAAGATATAATTATGTTACCTGGCAAAATCCATATCATCCTTTCCAGAGCTGAAACAGTTATCATCTTCAAATGTGTCTGCCAGAGAATATAAAATTATGAGATATAGCAAAGAATAACAAGGTTGACATGTCTTATATCTGAATCAGTTAAAAGAGAGTTGTGATTCGGCTGTTTATGACAATAAACACCAAAATGATATAAACGTGACTATTATGCTGTGTTTTCTTAATGTATATAAGCCTGTGGAAAACTGATTTTAATCCTTAAACTAAAATAGGATCCAGTTAATTTCAGCTTCTTTCTATAGAGAATAAATAAAATGAGGTCAACCACCCTGAACAACAGAGTGAGACCCTATCTCTACAAAAAAAAAAAGAAAAATTAGCCAGCTGTGGTGGTATGGGCCTGTAGTTTTGCCTACTCAGGAAGCTGAGGCAGGAGGAACTCTTGAGCCCAGGAGTTTGAGGTTGCAGTTAGCTATGGTGATACCACCACATTCTAGCCTGGGAAACAGTGACATACTATCCCAAAATTAAAAAAAAAAAAAAATGAATGTACTGTCAATAATTTTTTTCCTCATACACAAAGTTCTGAGAATTAAGTTCACAAACTTGCCACTGTTCACATAGACCTGCAGCACTGTACAAACAATTCAGTAAGGTTTCATAACTTTGATATATCAGTGTCTCAAAGTTGTGTTCGGGTCAACATGTGGCATTGTCTTACTGAGTGGCATTCATTGTGTGCCGTGGTGAGAATGTTGGAGCTTGAATTAGAGCAATGAACAAACATTTGTATATTTTTTGTTAAATCTGGAAAGAGTAGAAGTGAAATGGGGAAATGTTAGTCCGTGTTTATGGGGATAATGCCGTGAAGAAAATGGCAGTGATACACATGGATTAAATGTTTCTCTGAGGACAAAATGTCACTGATGAAGAGAGGTCAGGGTGGCCAGTAAGAAGCAGAACCGATGAAAACACTGCAAAAGTTTGTAGAATTGTGCATCAAAATCATTGGCTGGCTGAAAGAAACACAGCAGACCATGTAAACATCAGAGAAATAAATGGGTAGGAAAATTATTTAATTGGAAATCTTGGCCAACAACTCATGGCTCTTACTTCACAACAATGCACCAGCTTACATAGCACCGTCTGTGAGGGAGATTTTAGACAGTAAATAACTAACTGTATTGGTTGGAACACCCTCTCCCTACTTAAGTGACCTGGCCCCTTGTGACTTTTTTCTTTACTTGAAGATAAAGGAAGTAATAAAGTTTGATGACTTTCAGGACATCAAGGGTAATACAACAACAGCTCTGATGGCCATTCCAGAAAAAAAGTTCAAAACTGCTTTAAAGGGTGGACTAAGCACTGGTGTCAGTGCAGAGATTCCCAAGGGATGTACTCTGAAAGTGACCATACTGATATTCAGCAATGAGATAGGAAGCACATTTTCTAGGACAGTTTGTGAACTTAATTGTTAGACTTTGTATACAGACTAAGTAGTATATTTTTCTGGAGCAAATGTGGGTTAATTACCATATGCTATCAAAGTACTTCTTAATCTCCATTCTGAATTGCATATTCCTAGATAAATGATGTTTTAAAACTAAGGCCATTTCTACCTCTGTTCCATGTTCTATTAACAAATAGTAATAAAATAGATTAATAGTGATGAGTAAAAAAAATTACCAATCAGCCTCTCAAATTCGTCATCATCCACATCTTCTATACTTTCTTCATCTGAATTCTGTTTTTGTTTCACTTTAACAGCAACTTTTTTATAATACCTAAAATAAAATGCATATTATTTATTTGATAATTTTATTAAAGATCCCATCTTACTGTAAAAAAAACAAAGCACCTATAACTAGTGACAATCCATAATTGTGAAAGCTTAAGTATACTCATCAATTGGATATAATTGAGTGAAATTCGTATTTAATATAAAAAGAGAAGTTTAGGTTGGGCTTGGCAGCTCACATCTGGTAATCCTACCACTCTAAAAAGCTAAGATGGGAGGATCCCTTGAGCTCAGGAGTTCAAGATCAGCCTGAGCAAGATCCCACCTCTACTAAAAATAGAGAAAATTAGCTAGTTCTGCATAAAAATATCTGAACTCACTTTAATCAAAATGGAATAGTAATAGGTCATTTCAGCATCAATACTAATGATGTACATACTAGAGTATTATAAAATGTGGCACTAAACGACCTCAAGTAACTATTTTAATGGTTAGCCCAATTCTTATATTAGGATACATTAAAACTTAGCAATTTACAGATGGAATCACACCCTCAAAATTATTCCCACCAAGCGTTTTGAAAAAGCTAAGCAAATCAAACCTAATTAAGGAATCAACCAGATGACAGAGCAGGTACTTCACTGCTATGGTGCACTAGTAGTCATACTAGCAGGTCCCAGACTTATTTCTATAGTAGTGCAATGAATTTTACTGCATCTGCTCAAATGCCATTGGTTGGGTGAATTACTCAAGACTTATCACTGTATTAAACTGATGCAGATTTTAAGCCTATTAGAAAAATAAATTAAAGGTCAAGTTCCACGAAGTCAGATCCTTAAAACAAAATTTTTATGCTATATTATTAAAAAAAAAAAAAATCCCTAAATTTACTTTAGTTTCACTGATAGTAGCAAAATGACTGATTTATGAATTCCCTTCATAAAAATGCATAAAGTAGGCTCGGCACCTATAGCACAGAGGTTACGGCGTAAGCCACAAGCATCGAGGGTGGTGGGTTTGAACTGGCCCAGGCCAGCTAGACAACAATGACAACTGCACCAACAAAAAAAAGGCCAGGTGTTATGGCAGGTCCCTGTAGTCCTGGCTGCTTGGAGTTGGAGGTTGCTGTGAGCTGCGACGCCACAGCACTCTACCGAGGATGACATGGTGAGACTCTCTCTCAAAAAAAAGGATAAAGATACACCGTTTGATCTTTTCAAAATATGCTGATGTTAACTGAAGCATTTTATGGAATCTAAAAATCTAAATTTTAGTAGTTCCCTAAATGAAACCATACCGAAATATAGTACCTGTGGAAAAAGACTTCATCCACTGGTATCTGGCTTTCTTCTTTTGCCAGGAACTCTTTACTGTTCACTGGAAAAATAAATTTAAATATTTTAAGTCATCATAGCAATCCCTTTTATGCAAGCTCTTAAGACTACAGCATATCTAGAATTCTAAAATCTCAAAACTGTGAGGAAAGGTGGATGGAAGGGATCCTGTAATGCAAGGAACAATCTCTGGAAAAGTCTGTAAGAAGACCCAATATTTGAAACTGGCTACAGCAAAAAGTAGGCAATACACAGCCATCAGTTATAGTAAAGTAAAATTAAAAAATGAGCCAGGCATGGTGGTATGTGCCTGTAGTCCCAGCTATTTAGTAAGCTGAGGCAGGAGACTGTTTGAGCCTATGAGTTGGAGGCTATAGTGAACTATCATGATGCTACTGCATTCTAGCCCAAGCAAGAGTGAGACCTTGTCTTTAAAAAAAAAAAGGTAGGGCGGCGCCTGTGGCTCAGTGAGTAGGGCGCCGGCCCCATATGCCGAGGGTGGCGGGTTCGGACCCAGCCCTGGCCAAACTGCAACAGAAAAATAGCCGGGCATTGTGGCGGGCGCCTGTAGTCCCGGCTGCTCGGGAGGCTGAGGCAAGAGAATCGCGTAAGCCCAAGAGTTGGAGGTTGCTGTGAGCCGTGTGACGCCACGGCACTCTATCCGAGGGCGGTACAGTGAGACTGTCTCCACAAAAAAAAAAAAAAAAAAAAGGGCTTGAATTGTAAATGATAACAATTATGTACAAAGGGGTTGCTGATGAAACTATAGATGCTACAAAGATGGCAAATAGCAAAATGCTGGTAACTATTAAAACTGGGTGATATGCATAGGGGTTCGTCATACCATTTATTTACACTGGACATGTTTTCTATAATAAATTTTTTTTTTTTTTGTGGTTTTTTGGCTGCGGTTGGGTTTGAACCTGCCACCTCTGGCATATGGGACCGGCGCCCTACTCCTTGAGCCACAGGCACCGCCCTCTATAATAAAATTTTAAAGAAGACTCAGTAGATTAGAATATATACACATTCTTGGGAACAAAAGATAGATATCTTTGGTGCTCAGATTTTGTTCTGATAAAGTAGAGCAAAGAATAACAATTTATGTGTTATTGTTGTGTACTATCTTGGCTGTCCAAGCTTTATACATACCAGTAAGACTACGAATATCCTTTATGAACTGTTTCCTTTTGGGCTGCATCACAACACTGTCTGTGTTTACTGAAATGTAAAATCATGACAGCATAATGTAAAACCTAGTTACATGTTCATACTGTTTATTGAACATCAACAACGAAACCCAAATCAGACAGAAACATACCTTTGCCTTTGTGGGGTTTTGGATTTCGGTATACAAATCGATCCAAGAATCTCATTAGAGTGAAATCCTGTAAAGGGTCACCTGAATACTGAATATAATTTCCCTGAAAAGTGGAGGGGGATGTAAGAACTTAACTCAATTTTATCTATGCATCTAGGTGTGAAAAAGATGACAAACATAAGCTTCTATTACATTGCATCAAAGGCATATATGCAATAAATGACCCTTCAAATAGCTCACCTGGATTATACTTGAAAAAATTAAACACACTTTTAATTTTGTGAAAGCAAAAAGATGGAAACCTAATTACCACATGTATATGTAAAAATAAAAATAAAAAAAACAATAAAGCATAAATAGTAAAATTAAAAAAAAGAAAAAATTGGGGCAGTGTCTGTGGCTCAAGGAATAGAGCACCAGCCCCATATACCAGAAGTGGTGGGTTCAAACCCGGCTCTGGCCAAAAACTGCAAATAAATAAATAAATAAATAAATAAAATTGGAAAAAATATAAAAAGAAAAAAGAAAAAATTAAACACACAAATACATATATATATATATTTAATTATATATATATATTATATATATATATAATATATAAATATATATAAATATATATATATATATTTAATTTGTTTCTGTATTCCATACATATTCTATAATGTGCTGTTGGTTTTATGGTTAAACATTATTAATATTGGTAATTTAGGCAATCCAACCATTATCCAGGAACCAAACCCTCCAAATGGCAAACATAGCAAATGGGAAAAGGAAGGGGATTCTTTCTCCAGCAGAGGAGCCAGAATGTAATAAATAAGTGTGGTGGTTTTATGTTTTCATTATTTCCATTCATCTCACAGTGGGAAAAATTATCTGCTGCTTTGTATTAAACAAGTTACTGCTCCTTTAGAAGAGCAGTAAAATGTCCATGATTCTGTCTGGTGGAGGAAACACTGTTTAACCAATTATTATCTAAAACCACACTACTTATTTTTTCTTATTTCTTTTCTCTGAATACTTGAGACATACCTGAAGGATAGTCTTTGCAAAAAGAGCCACAGATGGATGAAAATGCTCAGATAACTAAAAAGAAAAATGTGAATAATGTCAATATTGCTAAGGTTAACTCATATTACAGTTGTAGCTTATTTAAGAAAATACAAAAATTTGAATCTTAAGCCAATACATTAGAAAAGTGAATCGGAAATATTTTGGTCTTATGACCATTTCAGACACTTAAAAATCAAGGACCCCAAACTTTACCTTATTAAAAATAAATAAAAAATTTTAAATACTTACAGTTCATCTAAAATAACAATCCAGACATATTCATATAAATGTTTAAAAATAAGTATTTTTCAGAACAAAAATAGAGAAGACTAACATTATTTCACAGTTTTGCAAACGTCTGACTTAAGACAGCGGATTCTTTCATTTGCTTCTGTAGTCCATGTTAAAAGTACATGAAGAAAGTCTAAACTTAACAAAGATACACAGCTGGAAAATAGTCGTCACATAATTGTGAATTTTCTTTAATACTACGTTAAAACTGAAGATTAGTTGCAATATGGAAACTAAAACCAAATTCAATTGGCGTTTGGCACTCGTTAGTTAAAAACTAACTGGTCTACTTTAGAACTTTTATCCAATCATGAATTTGTAACAATGTTAACCGGCCATTCAAAAAATACTAACACACTGAGTTGTGCATTTCTTCCAAATGCTGGCACATTTCATCACACAAATTGCATTATTAGTATCACCTCTAATTTCAGCAGAAAAGTTTTTATATACTGACAAACTGTCAAGCTCAAAGTAGTGGTTACAAAATTCCTAAAATTTTTATTTTTGCTTGAAAGCTTGAATTTTATCATTGACCAGCAAATACTGCTAGTTATTTTGTTTGAAGTAACAGACTCAATTAATTCATTTTGAAGAAAATACCTAGGCCTAAACAACCAGTTTGTCTGTCAGTTTTTCACAAGAAAGAAGCTAGATGAGCTTGCAGCAACAGTATTAAGAGTGTAAGTACTCTTCCTTAAGACTCGTGACAACCTTTGTTAGGTACACAGTATAAGTATGCTATGTATACTTGCTATATGCACATGAAATACTAAAAAGCCAGCTTGAGCAAGAGCGAGACCCCCGTCTCTACAAAAAATAGGAAAATGAGCCAGATATTGTGGTGTGCCTGTAGTCCCAGCAGATAAAGGCTGAGGCAGAAGGACTGAGCCCAGGAGTTTGAGGCTGCAGTGAGCTATGAACGTATCGCTGTACACTGGCCAAGGTGACAGAGTAAGACCCCGTCTCAAAAAAAGAAATACTAAAAAGACTTGCACTTTAAGGTCATAATACTAAAGAATTCTTACTGCGTCATCTTAAATGGGACTATTTTTTTTAACTGCCAAGTATGTGGCAGTGAAGACTATCATGGCTATGAATGCAGTTTGGTGCCATTGTCTTTATTCATGTAAAGAACCAGTGGTTTTACTCATCATGTCTGTTTTCACCATCAGTGCTGCTGTCAACACAGTAACAAAGATAAATAATATCTTGGTATAACTATGAAAGTAGATGAGACCTTGCAGACTTATTGGAAAGGTATCACGAATGAGTGATACCTTGGGTCTGTGGCCACACTGAGAATAGCTTCATTAGAAGATATTTATTGGCTTTACAAAAGGAATCACAGAAAGGTTATTAGAAATATAAATTCCTCTAGTATATTTAAAAAGGCAAAATTGCCCAGCTAGCTCAGTTGGTAGGGGAAAAAACGGCAAAATTTATCCATTTTGCTGAGTCTATATATGCAATCATCTACCTACAAAAAGCAACACTTAGAAGCCAATCAGAACATCCTTTCTTTACATGCACATTTAAGATTTTCTACCAGATGAACACCTTACACAATAAGGTGGTAATTTAATGTTTATTAACTCCTATATTTATCTTTACAAGAAAAATGAAAACTCTAAGGTTTTAAATCTATGAGGGCAAAAATATATAGCACAAATGAATTTAAAGACAATTTGAAATTATTTTACCTTTTTGAGTTCCCAAAGACTTGTATTTTCAGCTCCACAGAACAAAGGGTTTCTACTGAATGGATCATATGTATTTAACTGCTTGCCACCTAAGAACAAAAAAAATAGTATTTCTCAACTGCTTTATTCCTAGTCCAAAAGGTCTTTAAAACTACCATGATCAACATTCTTAGTTAGTCAAGCAGCCTAGATTAAGAACTCCAAGCTTGGCTTGGCACCCTTAGCTCAGTGGTTAGGGTGCCAGTCACATACACCGGAGCTGGCAGTTTGGAACCGGCCTGGGCCTGCTAAACTACAATGACAACTGCAATACAAAAATAGCTGGGTGGGTGCCTGTAGTCCCAGCTACTTGGGAGGCTGAGGCAAGAGAATCACTTAAGCCCAAGAGTTTGAGGGTTTGAGGTTTCTGTGAGCTGAGATGCTACAGCACTCTACAGAGGCTGCAGTGAGACATAGTGAGACTCTGCTTCCAAAAAAAAAAAAAAAAAACCTCCAAGTTCCCTTGGTATCCAAGCTAGCATTTGCTCTAGAATAAACCAGGCATATTTGTCCCAGCTACTAAACACTACCTTCAAAACTACTCCCAGTTCTAAATAGCACCCAAAGATGCCTATTTCCAAGTCAAATAGGTTATAAATGGTAAGATGGAAATAACCTGAAGACAGAACAGGTCTGAAGTCTTTTGGAGCTTTAGAGTACTCCAAATACTTGTCATTAAAATATGTCCAGAAATAATTCTCATTTGGAACAGATTTTATGTTCATATTTTTAGAAACTCAGTATTAAATTTAAAACAAGATTTTTTTTTTTTTGAGACAGAGTCAGAGTGCCATGGTGACATCACAGCTCACAGCAACCTTAGACTCCTGGGCTTAAGCAATTCTGTTGCCTCCGCCTCCCAAGTAGCTGGGACTACAGGGCGCCCGCCACAATGCCTGGCTATTTTTTGGTTGCAGTTGTCATTGTTGTTTATCAGGCCTGGGCTGGGCTTGAACCTGCCAGCCTTGGTATATGTGGCCAGTGCCCTACTCACTGAGGTATGGGCGCCAAGCCAAAACAGGATATTTTCAGAACAAACTATGAACTGACTGCCTCACAGCCTACATGTGCATCAATTCTCATCAATTCTTCTAAAAGATTATTCTCAGTTTAGTCTTCAGGGTAACTAATATATATATTTAATGCATAAATTTATATTTATTTAAATCACTTGTTCATACAATTATATGCCAATAATATTCAGAAAGACTTAGACAAGTATGCTTTCCATAATCTTCAGTTTTACAAAGAAAGGATAATGCAAATAAGTTAACTGCTTTATGAGATCATTTATATAGTTCAGAAGCAGGAAGTCAGAAATCTTTCTATCCTCCAGAGTGCTGTGTAAGACACAAATAAGAGAAAGAAGATACAGGATTTCTGATACAAACTGTTTCTACATCTCCTTTTAAAGTACAGGCACCATACTATCAACATAAGAAACAAGTGAGGCAAGAGAAGCACTTAAGCCCAAGAGTTTGAGGTTGCTGTAAAAAGTATTTGTAACAGGATCTTCAGATTATTTCTTTGGGAAAAACAGTTTTGCAAAATCCATAGCAAGTTTTAAAAGTTAATAAAGAAAATTTTCATCCTAGTACACAACACGAGTGGAATTTTTTTTTCTCTTAAAGCATGCATTTACATTAGTTGCTATAGTAACACTATCATTGAAAATAATATATTTTTCTAGAAACTTTCCTGATGGTTACTTTTCTTTTGTACTTCACAGGCAAACTGAAATTTGGAGATGAATGAACTGAACGTCAAGTTTGAAGAAATGGGCCTGGTCCCACATTTCTAGAAGTTCAAGCTAGCATTCTGTTCTCTATAGGTTCAAATGAAGAGAAGCTGCATGCCTGTGATTTCTTTTGGCTGTAATATTCAATTAATAAACTTAATTTAATTCAGTTGGTATGTGTATGGAAAACCACTTGAAGTTTCTATCTTACACAAAGTTTTCTTTTTCTTTCTTTTTTTTTTTTTGAGACAGAGCCTTAAGCTGTCCCCCTGGGTAGAGTGCTGCGGCATCACAGCTCACAGCAACCTCTAACTCCTGGGCTCAAGCGATTCTCTTGCCTCTGCCTCCCAAGTAGCTGGGACTATAGGCGCCCGCAATAATGCCCTGCTATTTTTTGGTTGCAGCCGCCATTGTTGTTTGGCGGGCTGGGCTGGATTTGAACCCACCAGCTGCGGTGTATGTGGCTGGTGCCTTAGCTGCTTGAGCCCCAGGCACCGAGCCCACAAAGTTTTCTTAATTCCCAATGTATAACCACATATTTCTGTTTATAAATCATGTTCTATATACACTACATTTGGATGTCTCCATGTGTTAACTGTTTGAGGCTTTTATAAATAGAGACATGGCCAAAGGAACTCAGATTTACTATGCACTTAACATGTCTACAGTTTTTTAACTTATCTTCACTTCACAGCCTCAAAGGTTATTTGCTTTAATTTCTAAGATTAAAATTACTTTATAATTACCTACAGTTTTGATAATAAAGAACTCAGTGACTCTGTGTATTAAAAATTTGTGTCTAAGGTCTTGAAAATATCTGATCATGAGAGCTTCCCTTTTAAAAAAAGCAACACTGAAGATTTCTAAAATGGCAAAATGTTAAGTGTCTACGAAGATCAATATGAAAACAAACTCTTCAGTTTAAAAATCCAAGAGAATAATTTAAAGACTTAAAAAACTCACCTTTCAAATTATCAACATGTACCCAGGAAGCAGTCTCTGGTTTCTTGGTTTCTATGTCACTTTCAGATACAGTTTCCTCTGTCTCAACTTTTTTCACTGTATCTGTTTCTTTGTCTGCATCAGTGAATTTTTCTAAATCATCGTCATCATCTTTTGCATCAATAAAATGTTCTTCATCATCAGACTCCTAACCAAAAAATCGTTTCATGAATATACATTAATCAACTGAAAGTTGCAATAAAGTCTATGTTCAATTATGTGATAGAGAGTTTTGAAGCAGATTCACTTATTGCAATTCTTGTGAAACTTGAAAGTTCTAAGTAACTCTGAGGCAAGTACTATTATTTCTACTTCACAATTGAGGAAACAGGCTTACGAGACCGACTAGGCTTTATCATCTTCTGTAACTATCTCATATAATTGCAGTTTATTGTATAGTGAAGTTTATGACAAGGAGAGAGGTCAAGCAACATGACCTCCTAGAAGACTGTTCAGCTGCTTTAGGACTGTTCAGGCCTAAAATTTAGGCCTGTTTGAATCCCAAACTCACTCTTACATGCTCCAGAGAACTAAGTTATTATCATCTGAAACAAAGCAAAACACTATAAAACAACCAACGAATTTTAACACCCAATTTAAAGAGCAGTTGTAAAATATACCGGATGATCGTCCAGTTGACTTCTTAAACCTGGTTTTGCTTTAAGGATTTCAGATACAAGATATAAAGCTCCACATATGAATGGCGGCATCTGTTCACAAGTAACTTGAAGCAACCTTTTCACAAAAGCCTTCACCCGGCGCAATACAATGTCAGCTTTCAGAGATTTGTAGATAAGGTTAAGAAACATAGCTTGCTTGGAACACATTATCAACCTTGGATCCAACATCTTCCTATAAAACACGACCAAGATCAAATATTTATTCATAAAACATCTCCACAACCAAAAGCACATATTAGAGGCAAACTACTAACCTTACTTTAATTAAAGCTAACTATTTTCCTACTTATTTTAGAAGAGATCATTTTTGCCCGAAGCGGTAAAATGGAAATCAATACCAGAACAGAAAGAATGATGGTGGCACAGGGGAGAAAAAGTCACAGGAGCAAGAGGTGTTTTTTGTGATTTCTCTTGTCTTTTTCAAACGGCTTTCTGTTTTCTACATCAACAGGGCACGTTCCTAATAGTGTAGATTTTATACAGACACAGAACCCCACCAGAAAGACTAATCCAAAACCAAATAAAACTTGATCCCCAAAGGCAGTTCACTTGAAGATCTGAGTTTTTGTTCTTGTGACTATTAGCTGGATGACCAGAGGCAGCCCCCCACCATGGGTCTAGCGAAGGCCATACATGAATAGGAGAATTAAATTTTGAGGACTACAAAGAATCTGAAGTCAACATCCTAACTGTAACTCCCTTCCCATACATGCTGTTCTCCCACCCAGAATCCTCTTTACGAGCTCTCTGCACGTCCATAGTTATCAGTCCCATGTTTATGTCCTTCACAGTTTCACACCCTTTCTTTGCTTTTTCCTTTGCTTCTAAGATCTAGTGGAATAAAGACAGTGCCTGTGCTATCTGTTGTTGCAATCCCAATACCAGGCACTTAATACTTTTATATGACAGCTTATCAAATACTTGAACCTAGATAGCTAAAAGGTGTTCTTCTCTCTCTGAGGTAGGCTTCTGTAGGCTGCTCAACTCTGATCTCATGTAATTTAAGAATTTTCACTCTACCTAGTTGTTGAATCTTTCTAGATTTAACAACTATCTTCCAGATTAGCTCTAATAAAATGTGGAATCATGACGTCCTTTGTTCCAAGCACCTCCATTAACTTTATTCCACTAATTCCAGAAATGAAAATACTTAAGCTTGGGGCGGCGCCTGTGGCTCAGTGAGTAGGGCGCTGGCCCCATATGCCGAGGGTGGCAGGTTCAAACCCAGCCCCGGCCAAACTGCAACCAAAAAATAGCCGGGTGTTGTGGCGGGCGCCTGTAGTCCCAGCTGCTCGGGAGGCTGAGGCAAGAGAATCGCGGAAGCCCAAGAGTTAGAGGTTGCTGTGAGCCGTGTGACGCCACAGCCCTCTACCCGAGGGTGGTACAGTGAGACTCTGTCTCTACAAAAAAAGAAAATACTTAAGCTTGTGAAGTGTTTTTATATTGCTCTGCATACCCAATTTCTCCCAACTGGAAAATACCACCCTCTTCTGTATTGTTCCATCTTTGATATTCAGTTTTCTCTATTAATATTAAAATTTTCAACATTCCCAGGCAGTCGACAACTCATTTTTAGTTTTAAATTCCATTCCACATCAACAGAAACATTTGAGAATTTAGAGAAGAACCTGTCCACCATTTGCCAGAGAACATCTTCCTGAAGTTTTTGATAAATCATATTTTTTAAAACAAGTCAAATCATTTCTTTTATCCCTCAATTAATTGGGGTTTTTAAAATTTAAAAAGTGGTTGGGTGTGATGGTTCATGCCTGTAATCCTAGCCCTCTGGGCTAGATGGAATACCTGAGCTCAGGAATTCAAGACCAGCCTGAGCAAGAGCGAGACCCCATCTCTAAAAATAGCCGGGCATTGTGGTGGCTGCCTATAGTCCCAGCTACTTGGAAGGCCGAGGCAAGAGAATGGCTTGAGCCCAAGAGTTTGAGGTTGCTGTGATGTCTGATGCCATAGCACTCTACCCAGGGTGACAAAGTGAAATTCTGTCTCAAAAAAAAGAAAATTAAGTGTTTAAAAGGGAGAGCAAATACTTTAATAAGGCATAAAAGCCCTTTAGAAAACCCAACTATGAGAGCTCTTGGAAGATAGTAATTTAAAGAATTTAGGAATCTACTTTTCCACAGAGTTGTCATACTGCTGTGTTAAGGAGACTGTAGTATCTTAGGGATTTAGAAAAATGAGGCAGCGCCTGTGGCTCAAGGAGTAGGGTGCTGGTCCCATATGCCGGAGGTGGTGGGTTCATACCCAGCCCCGGCCAAAAACCACAAAAAAAAAAAAAAAAATCACCAGGATTTAGAAAAATGTTTTCCAATAGATTCTAAACACTTTCTGAAAACTAGAAGTTCTAATAATCCTTAAAGGTTAACACCCCCACCACCACCAAAAAAAATAAAATGAAACCACCCCAAAATAACCAACCTTCAAGACCCCCAAATTTCTATATTTTCACCCTTGGAACTCTTCTCAAACTAATAAGCATCTACTGCTAAAAAAATTACTTCAAAAAATTATAGAAAGGCCTTTGAGATTCTTTTTAGGGTACCACAGCAGTCAGTACCATGAAATATCGCGTACTCTAAAGCCACCGTAGACTTGGATTTACCACCTAACTTGGTCTCTTGATATCTGTATAACCTTGTACAAATTAGTGTTCCTCACAGACTGGAGAGCAGTGAAGAGGATTAAAGAAATATGTGTGAATAATAGTAACAAGGGTAGCAGTCAACACGTAGCACTTATATGTTAGGCACTGTTAAGCATATAACATACACATGAAGACTACATGGGTTAACATATACTTGTATATTAACTTACCAGTCTTTCTTAAAGTCCCACTTATTATCATTTACTACCTGCATAACCCTGTCCAAATTAAATAATCTTCCTATTATGAGATAGGAGCTTTTCTCTCTTTTTACCAACAAACTTAAACATGATAAAATGGGATTAATCATGTCTACCCAATAGTTTTTTTGTTTTTTTTTTTTTTTAATAGAGACAGAATTTCACTTTATTGCCCTCAGTAGAAGGCCATGGTGTCACACGGCTCACAGCAACCTCCAACTCCTGGGCTTAGGCGATTCTCTTGCCTCAGCCTCCTGAGTAACCGGGACTACAGGCGCCTGCCACAGTGCCTGGCCATTTTTTTGTTGCAATATGGCCAGGACCGGGTTTGAACCTGCCACCCTCGGTATATGGGGCCGGCGTCCTACCCACTGAGCCACAGGCGCCGCCCTACCAATAAAGTTTTAACAAGGATTAATTTGCCCAAAGTTATACAGCAAACTGACAGCTTTACATTTTCTGACAAGATATATGTATGTAAAATTATAGAAATGAATTTGACACAAATACAATAAATTCTTGAACATAGCCTACTGGCTTACTTTTATGGTTCCAAGCTGTTTACACATTGTTTAAAATGTCATGTCTCCAGGGTAAATTGCAGGACAGCTGCAAAATCCAGCAAACAAAATCTTAACCTCAACGTTAAAAGAAAATCTAAGGCCGGTGCAGTGGCTCACGCCTGTAATCCCAGCACTACGGAGGCCTATGTGGGGTGGATTGTCTGAGCAGGAGCCAGAACTGTCTCTAAGAATAGCTGGGCATTGTGGCAGACATCTGTAGTCCCAGCTACTGGGGAGGCTGAGGCAAGAGGATGGCTTAAGCCCAAGAGTTTGAGGTTGCTGTTAAGTTGTGAAACCACAGCATTCTACCCAGGGTGACAAAGTGAGACTGTGTCTCAAAACAAAAAAGAAAATCCAAAACTGCAACCCCATAACAACACAGGAGGAAGATACAGGATTGAGGATAAGGCAACTTTAATTATACTTATTCTATTTCTTTAATATTCTAAAGATTTGCAACAGGGTGGGCACCTACAGCTAAGTGGTTAGAACGCTGACCCCCTGGACCACAGCTGACCGGTTTGAACCCTGCCCCAGGACTGCTAAACAAAGACAAAAAACCAAAAACCAAAAATAAAAAGGAAAAAAAAGAATATAAAGATTTAAAACAAACAGAGCAAGATGTTAATTTTGAAATATTAGGTATAGGATATGAATACTTTTTTTGGATTATTTTTCTGTACTTTAACTTCTTAAAATAATAAAAAAAAAACAACATATTTAAAGCATTTAATATACTTTGCACCTATCAGGGAAGTAAGGATTAAGTGACTCACTTTAAGTTGATGTGCAGCAAGTTCCTTTTAGGGGGGCCTAAAATCTAGTCTAAACTCTCTTTTCCTCACATTCATAGGCTGAAATGATATACTTACCTGTATAATGCTGTATAATATCGATCCGATATTGTATGCTGAGAATTCATTACTTGAAAAAGCAACATTAGAGCCTGCACACTGGTATTAAAATTCACCATATGCAGCACTTTAAATAGCGTGTCAACCTGTTCCCTCACTTTGTCATCACCACTCTTGGCATAAGGGTATGCCCTATTCACACCCGTTAAAAGGGCACTAAGCATTTTGGACTCAATATCTTTTTTCTTGATGCAAGTCCGAAAAAAACAAAAATAAAGAGTTATTAATTTGTTAGCCAATTCACTTTCTTCATGGGAGAGGACCATTTGATTTAAAAAGCAAATTGCATAATATTGAGCTTTAGGGCTGATATTTGAGCGAAAGAGTAGCCTTTCTACTTCACTACATACAACTCCTTTCATATTGGGATGTTTACTAAGTAATGTCTCTAACAGATGGGAGGCTTTTGTGGCTATTCTGCTCTGAGGATCTCCCAGTTTATTTACCAACTGAACAAGAAAAGCCTTTTCTTCCTCAGGCTTATTACAAAGAAGCTCATGAGCCACTGTAAGGGCTCGAGTTTTCGTGGTTACTAAGGTATCATGACTTAATGTTTCTAAGACCTGAACAAATTCAGCCACTAAGTGTTTCAGCTGGTGTTCAAAATACCACAGGATCAGTCTTCTATCTCTTGAGTCCTTGTTGCCACTGGACAACTGTTCTAGTTTGTTGAAAGGATGCTGGCTGAAAACCCGTAGCTTCCTACTATCTGGCAAAAGGTCTGTAATGAGTAATTCTTTGAAAGTATCCAAAGCCATGAGGCACTGCTGTTTGCTGCCCTTCTTTTTAACAAGGTTCACAAGAGTTTCTACAAACTGGAGTGTATGAACAGCATCATCCTGAATAAGAAGAATCATGGCTGCCATCCTGTCACCTAGTGTCCCTGACGACACAATTGCCTTCATCCAGGTGGAAGAAGCTCCCTTTTGATTATTTGTCTTACTTTTGAATAAGTTTATTTCATGCTCGTACAGCTTTTGAGCAAGAGTTCTGTACTTAGTCACAATGTCCGGAGGCTGGGATTCCAAAGAATATTCATTAGTATACTCCAGGTCATACCATTTGCCTCCAGGCTTTAGTAACAATGTCTGTCTCTCAAAAAATTCAAAGATGTCTTGCTTATCTTTCTTTACTTTTGGTTTGGCATTGCTGTTTTCATTGGAACATGGTTCTGGCCTACTCTTATTTTTCTCCTTATTGATTGATGTCTTTTGACTTTCTGCTGCATTTTGCTTTTTATCAGATACTTTTGCTTCTTTTTTGCTGGAATTTTCTTTTTCAGCTGGTTCATCTTCAGTTAAGAATGCTTTTGTATACTTGGCCAAATTAAGATTTTGAATAAATGCTTCCAATTCACCATGTTGCAGGTCATCAATTGTTCCTTTTTTGCCTCCATCCACCACTTCCTCATTCTCATCCAATGTAGCCAGCATAAGGTAATCTTGCTGCAAAATAACATAAATTAAAAATGTTATAAATGTAACAGTTCAGTTAACTCCAAAAGTTAATTTGAAATCTATCTCTTTGAAATCAATAAAATACAGTAGGCTGGGCAGGGTGGCTCACGCCTGTGATCCTAGCACTCTGGAAGGCTGAGGATAGACTGCTTGAGCTCAGGAGTTTGACATCAGCCTGAGCCAGACTGAGACCCTGACTCTAACCAATAGCCAGGCATTGTGGTGGGCACCTGTTGTCCCAGCTACTCTGGAGGATGAGGCAAGAGGATTCCTTGAGCACAGGAGTTTGAGGTTGCTGTGAGGTATGATGCCACAGCATTCTACCCAGGGGGACAAAGTGAGACTCTGTGTCAAAAAAGAAAAAAAATATATAGTTATTACGGTATTACTCAGGCTCCCACCCTATCCCAAATAAATATGTGATGGGTTTAAGATTTATTTATTTGAGACAGAGTCTCACTCAGTTGCCCTGGGGTTGAGCACTGTGGCATCAAAGCTCACAGCAACCTCAAACTCTTGGGCACAGGCCATCCCCTTGCCTCAGCCTCCCGAGTTGCTGGCACTACCGGCATCTGCCATAACGCCCAGCTAGTTTTTTTCTTTTTTCTTTTTAATAGAAACAGGGTCTTGCTTTGCTCAGGCTCATCTTGAACTTCTGAGCTTAGGCAATCCACCTGTCTCGGCCTCTTAGAGTGCTAGGATTACAGGTGTGAGCCACCATGCCTGGCCAGATCTAAGATTAAAATGTAAAAAATAACACCATAATATAATAGGAGAAAGTACAACATAATTAAAAAAATAATTTCAGAATAGGCAAAACCTTTTCAAATTTGACAAAAACTCATGGCCACAGAGGAAAGGACTGGTAAATTTATACTTCTCTCACACTCAAAACATAGAAATAAAAAAAAAAAAAAAATCAAAAAACAAGTAGTAACTAGGAGAAAATATTAGCAACTCATATCAAAGAAATTATACTTAAATCATTAATATAAAAGTTCCTACACATCAGTAAGTGACAAGCAATCCAATAAAAAATGTGCAAAAAGCTATCAGCAGTTCATACAAAAAGTTCTTTAAAAATATGAAAAGGTGTCCAACCTCACTGACATTTAGAGAAAGCTACATTATAAACACAACGATACACCCATTTTAAAATCTATCATATGAGCAAAGATAAAATTATGACAGGTGGTGCTGGAGAAGGAGGGGCACTTTCATACATGGTTGATGTGAATGTAAGCTACTGGCACAGCCTCTATGGAGGGAAATAAAACACAAATAGACACTGTGATTTTCGCAGCAATAAAACCAATGACATAGAACTTTATGCACTGACACAGAAAGGTCTCTATGACTAACAAAAATGCCCACAAAATACATAAAAAGGCATATATGGTACCACTTTCATATGCACAGATTAATATTTATTTGTTTGTAAAGGTACAGAATATCTCTGGGTGGAGTGGTGGTGGGGGGAAGACTTGTAAAATAATTGCCTCCTTTCAGGAAAAATGCATGACTGGAGATAAACGTGGGAAAGTAGACTTTTCATCACGTATCTTTTAAAATTCGCCTCTTCTATATATATATTACTTATTCTAAAATTAAATTAAATCCAAGCACAAACCAAACTAAATCTGCCTTTATAGGTTGTATTTCTTCCATCCCTCAACTCAATGCCCAAACATAACATTATTTTTAAAAAATTAGCTAAATTCTGCAGCATATTTCCTTAAAATCTTCAAATGGTTCTGAATAAAACTCAGAGCAAAAACCTACCCTCTTACCTCTTGGATCTCATTTCTTACTAGTCTCCCCTACCTCAGCTACCTGCCGTTTCTGCTGTTCTTGGAATAGGTTACCCACCCTTCTGCCTTAGACTATGCACTTGCTGTTCCATCTAACTAGAATGGCGTGTGGCTCACTTCTTCCTCGGTTGTTGGGTCAACCACAAGTGATGAGTTCTGCGATCATCTCAATTAAAATTGTAATGCCCTCTCTTATTCCTTATCCTCTTTCCTTGTTCCATTTTTCCCATAGCACTAGTCAGTGTCTGTGTACTATTTAAAGGTTTGTTTGCTGTTTCCCTCCCTTATTTACGAGGCACATGCTCAAAAAAAGGAGGCCTTTTAGAGCATATACAGGGCTTCATGTGAATGTACCCGTAAGAACAAAAACTAAAATCCTAACACTATTGGCGTTCAAAGCACTGATGCCACGAGGTCAAGAAAAACCAGTTCCATCCGACCCGCTAAAGTGATGGTTATACCATGCCAATAAAATGACATGGTAGAAGGGCTAGAAGCCCTCCTAAGAAGCGCTACCGCGAAAAACGTTCAATTAGAAACTTTCTTTTTGTAAACAGCAGTGGAAAGAAGCGCGGGTAAGCGCACTGAACCTATTCTGCAGCTAAGATTTGGGTCCGGTCGCCGTTCCTCTCCGCAGCGCGAGAGCGGCAGGCCATTCGCGGAGCCACACTGGGACCACTCTCGCCTCCCCGCGCCTGCCCCCTTCCCCGGAACCTGCGGCCGTTACCTTGGTGCCTCCGAGCCGTAACACTTCCTCAAGGGAGAACCCATTTTCGGCCTCACTGATATCTTCCTGATCGTCTTCGTCTGGATCTTCCACCGCCTCCTTCGGGCGCCAGGGCCGCTTGGCATGGAACTCTAAAGGTTCCTTCGCAGCCGCCATAGCTAGCGAAGCACACGCGCACTACCCTCAGCTTACTTCCACTTGGCTCCTGACGTACTTCCTTCCGGGGGCGTGTCCTCTCCCGGAAATGGCCTTAATTCCCAGACCCGGGACGGTGTACCGCCGCCTGCGAATGTTGGCATGAGAGTCCTGGTGAGGTTCGGCGCGGGGCCGCTGTGCGTCGCGGCGCGCACGGGTAAGCCTCCGGCCTGTAGAACCCTGGTTTCTGTGGAAACTGCAGGGGGCGCGTTCTTCAGCTGGGGGCTCCTGCCTGAAAGTGCTTTGGTCTGTAGAGTGGATGGAGTTCAGCTAGATGCCAAGTGACTGTGCTGTGCGGGCAAGTGCGAGCTGTCTCTGCGCCTCGTGGGCATGCTGCGCGCATCAGTCCACCTTCTGGCGTCGTGGCGAGGTTAAGGTTTAACGAGGCTGCTTTTAAAGTGTTCAGGGTGCTTGCACATACAGATACCAAATTTTATAATGTGGCCTGTTTAATCTATGTTTTTCACAGTTATTCCCTTTATATGGAGAGGAAAATACTTAAGCTCCGGGAATGAGCCGGCAGAAAACCCAGTGACGCCGATGCTGCGGCATCTTATGTACAAAATAAAGTCTACTGGCCCCATCACTGTGGCCGAGTACATGAAGGAGGTGTTGACCAACCCAGCCAAGGTATGGGTCGGGTGGACCGAGGACCAAGCCAGGGCTAGATTTGGAAGGTGTGAGTCAAGCTGGAGAAGCCCTAAAGTCTATAGGCCAGACAGTGGGGTTGCCTTCAAGGGGAAGAGCCCTCCCTAAAGACCTGGAGACAGGTAAATTGATCTATCAATTGGTCAGGGCTGGGTTAAGTAAAGGGCATTGCCAGTAAAGACAAGACACATTTCAGGGGTGTTTGGGAGACAGAATATAACCGATTGGATTTGTGAGGGAAGGATGACTTCACCTGATTGGGCTAATGGTAGATGGTGTAGACAATTGTTCTGAGAGAAGAGAATGCAAGAAGGGGAAGAATGAAGAGTTCAGTCTGATACATGAATTTGAAATATATGGGACTCTTAGGTAGAAATCCCCAGTAGGCAACTGGAAATAGTAATTTATTGCCTGGAAAGTTGTCTGTGTTCACATGGCTTTTTTGGGCTTTTTTAGGTTTTCTTGAGAATGGAGGGAGCCTAGGTCTTTACTGTTTTAGGATTAAGCACTGTCACCGCTTTCTGACCTATATTTACTTGTCTTTTTAGACTATTACACTCTGTCATTTTAGACTATTATGAACTTTTGGTGGGTTGAAGTAGGACATTATGGAATTCCGGGGTTGTTTTGGCTATTGGTGGTACATGTGGTGGTGTAAGTCTGGTGTTCAGAGGTTTACTCAAGGCAAGGATCTTTTCATTCCCCTGAAAGGTGGTTTAGGCTACTGTGGTTAAGATAGGTGGTTTAGGCTACTGTGGTGGTAGTAGAAATGGAGTGAGAGTGGACACACGTTTAACCCTGACTCAAGTATAAGAAAATTGATTCATGTAACTGAAAACGCTTGTACCCCCAGTAATATTTTGAGATAAAAAATGGAGTCAATATTTGCTGCTGGAATGGGTAAAAGAAAGGGCCAGATTCCTAGATTTTTTAGCTCTAGCAAGTAGGTTATGAGCAAGTGGTGCCATTTATTCCTAGACTTTTAGTTTGAGCAAGTAGGTTGAGCAAGTAGTGGCATTTATTGAGGTTAAGATGGACCAGGTATGGAAGAGTAGTGGGGACAGGGTCTACATCAAGAGCTGCATTTTACACATTATTGTGTTGGCAGTAACAGCCAGGTGGAGGTAGTAAGTAAGCAGCTGGCTATAAGAGTCTGCAGTTCAGGAGAAAGATTGGGTAGGCATGTATAAACGTGGTTGTCAACAGTATGTGGATGGTGTTTAAAGCCAAGGAACCAGGAAGAGTGTACTTAGATAAAGGAAGGTTTCCCAGCATTAAGACTTGAGGCAACTAAAATTTGAATTAGAGGCTCTTAATCTAGGGACCCTTGAATAGAAATGAGGGCATTCATGAACTTAGAAAAAAATTAATCTTTATTTTCATTAATTTGTACATGAAGTTTATCATTTTTGCAATTATTAACATAGGCGACAAGTAGCATCAGCAATACCTGTGACTTTGTCATCAGTAGAAATCACTGGTATTTTCCTATCACAGTAGAGTGATCACAGATATCGCAAACTGCCATTTTGCTCATGCTTACTTTAAAACTTTGTTAATTACTAGGTCTTTGGCTTGATTCTTTCTTTTAATATACTAGGAAAGAATATACAAAGGAGGCCAAACACTGTACACACATTTCAAGAAAGGAAAAAATAGTCTACTAGTTTTCTGAGGTGACTAAATATTACTTTATAAGATTTAGGTAAAGATATAGTGTTATCTTATTTAGAGGAGAGAACTTTCTTACCAAATAACTATTTCATTGTATACATTATATGATTTGGGGGGGGGGGTGTTTCAAAAAGCAGTTTTTGAAAATTAATTGTGTTCTCCATTTTTTCTTTTTATTCAGGGCTATTATGTGTACCGTGACATGCTAGGAGAAAAAGGAGATTTTATTACTTCACCTGAAATAAGTCAGATCTTTGGGGAGGTAATTTCTAATGTAAATGATGAAAGAAACTATTATCACAAACATTAGAGAGCAGATTAATCTGTATTATTCTGTGATAGTTTTTTATAGCCTTTTTTGTGATTTATCAAAAGTTTTAACATTTCAGTAGTTTATATACTAGAGAAATAGGCAATAGAGAAGGAATTAATAAAGAGGATATTTGCAAAGTTTATACTTCACTATAGAAAAGAGAATAGAGATAAAGAGAAGGAAATGCAAGTAAAGAGGGTAGAAAAAAGGAGAACCAGATGAAATATGAGAGTAGAAGGAGACGAAAGGAAAGGTGAGGAAAGAGGTATAAGAGTACTTAAGAAAGAGGAGAGAAAAGGTTAAAAAGAATACTGATGAATTAGTGGATTTAAGAGGAAATCATGGCCCCAGCCATGATTTCGCCGTAGTTAGAAGTCTCCCTTCAATGAACAGAATTCTAGTTTGTTTACTTCCATATAAGTGCCCTTGATAAGTTTAGAAATAGGAAATAGTGCATAAGAGGAAGTAGAATCCAGGTATTGAAAAATGTCAGTTATATTTAAGAGTCACGTAATTATTTAAATCATGTGAATATGAAGAAATGGCATAATCACATTTCACAAATCTATTTTCTTTCAAGTACTAGTACCTTTTGTTAATCATCTGTGTCTTGGGACCTTTTATAGTAGAGATTGCCTTATAACTATAATCTTCCTAAAGGGTGTATGTTGTGACAGAGTCCCAGGGAAGTTCTTATGTATGTATACATATATGTGAATATTAAATAACATGATTGTAAACATTTTGCGTTCCATTAATAGCATAAACTATACATTTATATAGAATTTTACATTGTCTAATCTTATACTTTATAAAAAGATATAATGTATTTTTTTTTCTTGTCACAGTTACTAGGGATATGGTTCATTAGTGAATGGATGGCCACTGGAAAAAGTATAGCTTTCCAGCTGGTGGAACTGGGTCCAGGTAGGGGTACCCTTGTGGGAGATATTTTAAGGGTAAGTAATAAAAGAATGTCTTTAATTCCCGTGTGGTTGACTCTTACTACTTCTGACTAAGTTTGCAAATTTTGTTGATTTCCTTGACTTTCAGTTCCTTAATGTTGTATTTCTCAGCTAAGATGCAATGTTAGAATAATGAATCTTTACTTGTCTGTAAGCTTAAAAAATGGAGGGGGGATAAATGTGAAAGCTAGAAATAGGAAACATTTGGAAGACATTATGAGAGACAGTACATATATTTATCTTCTGTGTAGTGAAAGTTTTTTTAATTATATAAAAAAGCTATAAAGGAAAAGATTAGTAATTTAAACTTTATTAAAATTAATAACTTTGTCTTTCTTTAAAGACACCATAATGATTAGATAATCCACAGAGTGTGAGAAGTTATTTGCAAACATAGCCAAAAAGAACTGAAGGTTAGAATATATAAAGAACTCCTTTAAATCGGTAAGATCATGCCAGAGATGTGAATAGGCCCTTTTTATGAAGACATAAAAGACGAAATCCATTAGGCTAATAGAAACAAAAAGATGCTTAGTCTCATTAGTAGTCAGGGAAATGAAAATTAAGTGCACAGTGAGATACCACTGTAACCCTGACCACATTGCAAAAATTAGAAAATCTGACAGCACCATGTATTGGTGAGAATGGGGATATGTGGACCGACCAAAGAGTACTTATAAGTGGCCAAGCAGTACTCTTAGACGAACAGCTTGTAAAGAGTATAATTTGGTACAACCATTTTGAAAAAGCTGTTGGGCACTATCTACTGACATGAAAGCTACTACATTGCATGATCTAGCAATTTGACTGCTAGTGATATCCCCTAGAGAAATTACCAGAAGACACATACAAGAAGATAGCAACCTTGTTTAAAATCACAGAACACTAGAGTGACCCAAATGCCTATCAGTGGGGAAACGGGTCACTAAATTGTGATACCCAAATCACTGATTAAGTTTCTAGGGCTCTATTTTATATTTCTTTAAATTGGCAAAGTTACTTGAATAAAACAGATTTAATAAGGTTTTCAAATATAATAATATTTTCTTGTTTACTTTAAAATCAAGTCCATAACCTTAAATATATATGAAGTATGCATTCTAGATTGAGTCTTAAGAATTCTTAAAAAGCCAAAGAATTTAGAAGAAATGTAAAGAAAATAGCCAAAGAAGTATTACCTATTTTTATTTTTGATTTTACCCTCTGAACGATTTTTCTCTTAGGAAGTGTTTTCCATGTGCATTTCATCTCAAAACTATGAAGTTACTAAAAAAGAAATGTTTTGTTTCCTTAAGTACTAAGTTATAACAGTTGGTATCTTTGACATTTTACTTTGATACATTTCTTTTTTTTTTTTTTTTTAATTGAGAGGGTACATCTTCATTCTTTCAAACTCAATGTTTTGGCTTGTGATTATCTTTCAAAAGTTTTTTAGAGCGATTTTTGTAAAACCATGGACAAGTCAAAAATTCATGTTATTGATTTTTTTTGTTGAGATAGGGTCTCCCTATGTTGCTCTCAGTACAGTGCTATGGCGTCATAGCTCACAGCTACCTCAAACTCCTGGGCTTAAGTGATTCTCTAGTCTCAGCCTCCCAAGCAGCTGGGACTACAGACACCCACCTCAACACCCGGATATTTTTTAGACATGGGGGTCTTGCTCTTGCTCAAGCTGGTCTCAAACTCCCGAGCTCAAGCAATCTGCTCAACTTGGCCGCCCAAAGTGCTAGGATTACAGGTGTACGCCCCTGCTCCTGGCTAAAAATTCATGTTATTTTTGAATAAGAATTCCATCTTAGAACCAGTGCAGCACAGACAGCTTGAAATATCAACAGAGTGTTTGGGAAGGATGTGACTAATGAAAGTGCAGTACATTATGGTTTGAGAAGTTCCATTCTGGTGATTTTAATCTTGAAAATGAGCCACATGATGATGATGATATGAAGATGATACTGTGAGACCAAAGTGGGTAATGATGAGCTGAAAGCTACAGCGCAGTGTTTTTCGATTTTTTTCAGTCTTATGGCACACTTGAACCGATAGTTAACTTCCACAGCACACTTAAATTATGTTGGTTAAAAAAAAAAAAAAAAAGTAAAAAAAATGTACTTACTGTGCTTTGAGCTCCTTTTTAAAATACTCTAATTAAAAATCTTTAAAACTTTTTGTGGCACACCTAAGATCCTCTTGCGGCATGTCAGTTGAAAAATCACTGCTATAGTGGAAGCAAATACATCTCAACCTATATGTGAATTAGCAGCAAGGTTTGACATTACTATTCTAACAATATTTGGCCATCTGAAACCAATTGGCAAGGTAAAGAAGCTAGAGAGGTGGGTTCGACGTGACGTAAAAAAACATCAGAAAAGACACGTCAAAGCTTGCCTTTCTTTACTGTCACATTATAAAGACAAACCATCTCTACACTATATTGTGTGTGGCAAAAAAGGGATTCTTTTTCACAATTGCAAGCATGTAGTACAATGGTGGGATAAAGGTGAAGTCCCGAAACACAATCCAAAATCAAATATTCATCAAAAAAAGCTAATGATATCTGTTTGGTAGTCCAGCGCTAGAATATCCAGTACGGCTTCATGACACCTAGTCAATTGATTAGAATGGATGTCTACTGCAACCTATTGGATGATGTGAGGATGCTTGTGATTAAGCAGCAGATTGGTCAACAGAGACAGGCCAACCTCTTGCAAGACAATGCTTGACCACATGTCACATAAACAACAGTCTCAAACTACAGAAGTTATACCTGAAAACTCTGTCTATTCACCAGACCCTGCACCAACTGACTATTACTACTTTCAGGCTTCGGATTGCTTCTTGCAGGGAAAAATATTAAATTCTCAACAAGCTGTGGAAAATGCCCTTCACGATTTCATCATCACTTACTCTCTAGGCTTCTTTGCTGCTGGCATACACTAGTGACCATGGAGATAGCAAAACTGTGTTGATAGTTTTGATGCATGCTCCAATTGTGCTGCTTCTAGAGATATAATAAACTAAACTTTTGATTCAAAATGGGACATTTCAGATTTAGTGACCTTGTTCATCTTGTCAGTCTTTATCTGCATGTTCATATCTTAAAAGTAGGAAGGAGATCACTGAAAATTAAATTTTAATGAAAAATAACATTGATACATTTTATTCTTTTGCCATTCAATTTTTAGAATTCAAAGACTGGTAAAATAATAGTATTTTCCTTTTTCCTTCACATATTTATGACAGTAAAAAAAAAAATGCTATGTGGGTGGCTAAAAATTGAAAATGTGATGGAATTTCAGAGTTAAACTCTCCAGTTATTAGCGTCATTCAGATTTGATTCTCTGAGGATAGTTTCATCATCTTGAAGATGAGATTATTTCATAGATATATAGACTTTATAAAATCAAGGCTATATACATTTTATTCCCTTAGTCTTTTTTTTAGATCCCCATAATCAGAATCATTGTTTTTATTGATGGATGCTAAATGTTCTCATTTGTTAATCATAATTTATCATTAGGAAGGCAAATTGGGCACTATTTGTTTCTTACATAAAGTGATGATTCTTATAGACTACTAGAGAGTGGCTTGAGGGAGAAACATTTTCTCTGAAACCAAACATTCCTTTTATTAAGACATGATTAAATTATTGGGGTAAGTGATTAGAAAATCTAAAATCTGCTTAACACATTGTATTTTGCCAGTATTTTTTTTTTCTTCTTTCCGTATTTAGGTGTTCAGTCAGCTTGGATCTGTACTGAAAAACTGTGACATTTCAATACATCTAGTGGAGGTGAGCCAAAAATTAAGTGAGATTCAAGCATTGACACTGACTGAAGAGAAGGTCCCATTAGAGCGAAGTGCTGGCTCTCCAGTATATATGAAAGGTGTTACTAAGTCTGGGATGCCAATTTTCTGGTATCGAGATCTGCAAGACGTTCCAACAGGTAATTACATAGACAAATGAAAGAATTTTGATCACATCCCCTCTCAGTAGTAGGACCATAACCTTTTACAGCAGTGGTTCTCAACCTTCCTAATGCTGCAAGCCTTTAATACAGTCCAAAGGGGTCGCGACCCACAGGTTGACAACCGCTGTTTTACAGTAATACCATAGATGAGTTATTGCTGCCAATTCCCTTATCCATAGAGAATAGCCTATTTTTTTCTAGAAATCATATTAGGAAATAAAATGGCCTGACATTAAGGTGCATTGTATGTCATGTGGTTTTGTAAAAACTAAACCAAACTGTAAGTCTCCATTGCACTTTTTAGGATTTCCCTGTAGCTAAGGTGGTGCTGATGATGAAGCAGTGTTGGTAGGTGGGCTTGGTTCAGTTATCCAGTCTTAAAAATCCTTACTTGTCTAAAGACAAGGAAGGAGTGGTGGCAAAATCCCTGCACTAGTCAGGAATATTGATGAAGCCCAGCTCAGACCTAAAGTGGTGTTATGATCTTGGGCAAGGCATCTAAGCCATTCCTAACCTCAGCCTTCTCAGATGATTTTATGAAATTCAAATTCCCTTCCAGCTAACAAGTTTGAGTTCTGATTTCTTTCAGGCCTGGTGATGAATAAAATATTTATTAATTCAGGTATTTCAGTTCTGTGATTCCATTATGTGGAAATTGAGAATAGAAATAATCGTTCCTTTGTATGTTCTCTATGAAGAGATAGATAATTTTATCGTAGTGATGATTATAGAAGTATCATGTGGTTCTGATACTGAAAGAATAGGCATTTTATTTTTTATAGTTAATGTTCACAGGAACTAATTAAGTGCCTTAAAATGCTGAAACATAATTCTTCTTTTTAAATAGGGTACAGCTTTTATCTTGCGCATGAATTTTTTGATGTTCTCCCTGTGCATAAGTTTCAGGTATGATGGGAAAAGTGTCATGTATATAAATGAATACCAAAGGCCTTGTATTGCAAGAAGGAATATTTATTGTATTTACTTAGTATACAAACATTACTTGTCAAAATTATTTTTAAATATTATTTGGAATTTTGGTGAACATAAATCATTAAAAAGCAAAAATGAAATGTTAAAGATCATTCTTAATTCTCCTGGGATAATTATTAAGGAATTTTAATTCTTCTGAGATAAAGATATCAGAGAATATAAGATAAGATATCAGAGAATATAAGATGGCAACTGGCAATGCATGAAAGATTTTACTTTAGCAAAAAAAATTTTTTAAGAGACAGGTCTGGATGGCGGCTGTGGCTCAAGGAGTAGGGTGCCGGTCCCATATGCCGGAGGTGGCGGGTTCAAACCCAGCCCCGGCCAAAAAAAAAAAAAAAAGAGACAGGTCTGACTGTGTTGCCCAGGCTGATCTCAAACTCAAGTAGCTGAGACAGCAAGCACTTTCCACCATGCTCAGTAGACTTCAGCAAATTTTTTAAATATTCAAAGATTATAGCTGGGCATTGTCCCAGATACTTGGGAGGCAAGAGGATCTCTTGAGCCTAAGAGTTTGAGGTTGCTAGGAGCTGTGATGCTACAGCATTCTACCCAGAGTGGACTCTGTCTTAAAAAAAAAAAAAAAAAAAAAAAATTCAAAGATTGAAGTTTTTAAGGCTAAGCGATTTCATTATCATGTAGCAGTCTGTCAGCAGAAGCTTCTGATGTTTCTCCTGAGTGTATTCTCCATTTTGGGGGCACTTTGCATGCTGCTTATCTCCTTATCTCCTACACTGTCATTTGTTATTCCTTCTCCCTTATAACATTAATAGTTTACATCTATCAGTCTACTCATATTCATATTGCTCAAAGGAAGTGAAGTAATGCCTTTATATAATTTTGAATAGTACTATAAATATTTATGGTTAAGAGGAGAAAGCAAATAGTTGCTTTTGAGAGGCAGTTTTCAGAATAAGTTGCAAAAATATGTTTTTATGTGTTACTTTGTATTTAGAAAACACCACAAGGATGGCGTGAAGTATTCATTGATGTTGATCCACAAGTTCCTGATAAACTGAGGTTTGTTTTGGCACCTTGTGTCACCCCAGCAGCAGCTTTCATACAAGTAAGAATACTTTCAAGTTTCTTTTATTGCTAACAGCATCTTCAAAGTCTTATTTACTGACTTACTATTTTAGAGTTCCTTTACAGGGGGAGTGGCTAGCAACATATGAGGGAGTTGCTTTTTACTGATGGTGAAAGTGCAGAGGCTGTAAAGTCAGGTTAAAATCATTTAAGTGTGTGTGACCTTAGTATGTAATAAGAGATAAAAGTTAATAAGCAGTTACTAAGCTAAGTCCCTTCCCTCTGTGTTAGCCCAGCTGCCTCATTGTCAAATGGTATTGGTAACTGTCGGATTTTTAGGAGGCGTTCAGTATCTTGTTGCCACTGGTCCGGGCCAGGACTGGCCAGGTCTCTGGCCCCCTGCTTATCTAGTTATGTTCCTGATGGAGACCACTATGCTGTTATCTTGCTCAGGAACAATTGCTCTTAGGTGCCTAAAGGCTATTTGCTTTAGCAGAAGGGAGAGAGAGAGAGAGAGAGAAGGGTGAAGTAGTCTTCTTCTTAGACCAGTGGTTCTCAATCTTCCTAATGCCGCAACCCTTTAATATAGTTCCTCATATTGTGGTGACCCCCAAACACAATAAAATTATTTTTGTTGCTACTTCATAACTGTAATTTTGCTGTTATGAATTGTAACGTAAATATCTGATATGCAGGATGTATTTAGGCGACCCCTGCGAAAGCGTCCTTCGACCCCCAAAGGGGTTGCGACCCACAGGTTGAGAACCGCTGTCTTAGAAGGATAGATTTTAGCAGTCTTTAGTAGAGAGATGCTGTGCAGGTGTTATGCAAGCTGGAGAAGTGACAGAGTCAAGAGTGAGCTGTCCATGATAGAATGTACATACGCTCCCCATGCCTTCTCTTGCAGCCTAATATAGAGCTGATCGCATGACGCTTAACACCACAGGTGTAGAGACTGTCAATTCACTAATGCTGTAATCTCACGAGCTCTCATGCCTGTTAAGAGAGCTAAATCCCTCCCCATGCCCTTACCAAGGTGTTCCATTATCCAGCTATACAGGTGTACTTGTAACTCTCACTCCTCCTTGCCATATGCTATAGGGGTTGCTATAGAGTGTCTGTAACAGCTAGTACAGACCTCTAGTAAGGTAACAATAACAGCTAACATTTATTGAGTACTTTGTATATGTACTATATTTTCTCCTTTAATTCTCGAAACTATATTAGGTATATTCTCAAAACAACTTTGGGCTAAAGTGTGGCTTTTTGCCATGCCTCCATGGATACCTAAATTAGATTCAGGTCACAGAATGGTGATTGATGATTGAACATTTTGAGGTAATAAGGTTCTCAGGTACATTGGCATTAATTAATAAGCTGATGTTTCTAGATGTAGGCATATAATTGGGATACTTTCTTGTCCCAACAGAGAGCATCATGATATACTTGCTTAACAGGGTCTGTTTTATTATATTGGATTTATACCATTTGTTCTGACAGTACAATTTTGTTCAGTGCCTGTTATGTGCCCTGCATTGTTCTAGGGAGACAAAAATCCCTTTCCCATACTTTGAATCTAGTGGAGTGTGTTTATGTGGTTTATGATGTAAAAGTAATTTTATGTTAAAATATGCACTTGGCCATCGGGGTTATTGGGAGGGCATTTGCCTTTTCATAAGAGATTAAAATGTTTGTGTAAACCAATTGGGTAGCCATCAAAGAACCAAGACTTGTATAAGAATATTATGTTGAAAGTTGAGTCTACAGAATATAATTTGTATTAGAAGGAATTTATTTCTATTAGAACGAAGAAATGCTCTCTGAAGAAAAGCCCTAAGGAAACAGTTCTTTTGAATGATGTGTTTTGGTTCTTTTACCTATTCTCTTACCAGCATGATGAAACAAGGGATCATGTTGAGGTGTGTCCTGATGCTGGTGTTATCATTCAGGAGCTTTCTCAACGCATCGCACTAACTGGGGGTGCTGCACTGATTGCTGATTACGGTCATGATGGAACAAAGACAGATACCTTCAGAGTATGTGTAATTCGGTAATGGGATCTGTTAGAATTTCACTGTTATATCTCAACCTTATTGAAGGTCTTTATCTTTGGTTTCTACAGTGCGTAGCATTGCTATGTTACATTACTTATAATCAGTGTTAATTGCATGATAATTTTATCTCTAGATCTTACTCCTCAATCCTAAGTCCACTTTCCAACTCTCCTATTTGAATAAGGTCTGAATTATTTATTTTTCCTTAGCTGTAGAACCTACTTTTGCATAGATCCTAGTTAACATCTGAATGATACAAATGGAAAGATTTCTTTACATTCTTAAACTTTTCTTAAACTTTTCTATCTGTCCCCCCTTCATTCAAAAAACTTTTTTTTTTTTTTTTTTGGTTGGGTGCAGTGGCTCACACCTATAATCCTTGTGAGGCCGAGGTGGGTGAATTGCCTGAACTCACAGGTTTGAGACCAGCCCGAGCAAAGAGCAGGACCCTGAATTTTTTAAAAAACAGCCAAGCATTGTGGCAGGCGCCTATAGTCCCAGCTACTTTAGGAGGCGGAGGCAAGAGAATTGCTTGAGCCTAAGAGTTTGAGGTTGCTGTGAGCTAGGACAGCACCGCACTCTACCAAGGGCGACAGTGAAACTCTGTCTCAAAAAAAAAAAAAAAAAAAATTGCAGTGCTACGCACTCCAATTTTTTGGAGAATTAACCTAGCTACTATAATCAAACTTTATCATATTTTCAATTAATCTTTTCCCCCTCTCCAGATGTATTCTTTTACCCCTTAAACATCCTTTCTGTTCAATTTACTTCAATTGAAATATATTTAACCAGAAGTCATTAGTCATTTCCAGGGGTCCTCAAATTGTGGCCCATGGGCCACATGAGGCAGTGATTGTATTTGTTCCCATTTTGTTGTTTTTTACTTCAAAATAAGATATGTGCAGTGTGCATAGGAATTTGTTCATAGTTTTCTTTTTTTTAAACTATAGTCTGGCCCTCCAACGGTCTGAGGGACAGTGAACTGGCCCCCTGTTTAAAAAGTTTGAGGACGTCCCGTATCTAGACTGTGGTTCTTTCTAACTTTATTGTATCTAATAATAACGTGGACAGCTTGTTACAAAAGCTGATTATCTAGCCTTACCTCCAGGATTCTGCCTGATCGGGAGTGGGAGGAGTCCAATAACATAATCTCAGGTGATTCTCATGCATATGATGGATATACTTTGTGAAACACTGCCTGCCTAGGTGTTCTCTGCATAACTATGAGAATTCATCTAAAGAATTAATGAGATCTCTATTCCATCACCACAGGCTTTAATAAAATGTTAAATAACTTTATGTTATGGGTAGTATATTTAGGCACTTAGATGTTGCACTTTACATTGAGTTTTCCACATAGTATTCATTTGAAGAAAGGATGCTCCTGTGTAGTCTGTAAATCACAGATTTAGGCCATGTTTTCCTTTTTAACAGTTGCTATGTAAAAATGTGATAGCATTTCCTTAATCTTGATAATGACAGTCATAAAAAAGCAAAAATTTCTTTATGTTCAAGGGATTTTGTGGCCACAAGCTTCATGATGTCTTAATTGCTCCAGGAACAGCAGATCTAACAGCTGATGTGGACTTCAGTTATTTGCGAAGAATAGCAAAGGGAAAAGTAGCCTCCCTCGGCCCAATAAAACAGCAAACATTTTTAAAAAATATGGGTATTGATGTTCGGCTCAAGGTAAGGTTTATCTTATTTCACTATAATTAAATATTTTGATCTCATAGTATTTCAAAATTACTTTAAACAAGTTTACTTGGCCTTAATACTCTTGTACCTCCTTTTGGGGTAGGATTCACACATTCAAGTAGTATTTTGTTCATTAAGAAAACTGTATTCATGGGTCTGAAATTTCTAATTGTTCTTAGGACACTTAAACCTTACTATAGATCAAAGCACTTGGGGATATTTGTTAAAAATGTAAATCTATAGGTTTGGGTCATAGCAACCTACATTTTTAAGAAGTACTGCATGATTCTCAGGTAATCAGAAATCACATTTAGAGCACCTACTTTACTGGAATATTTAAGAGTTGTTAGTATTGCTGCATACAATTATAAATTCTTTCTTCTGATTATTTTTGCTAAGAATTTTTTTCTTTTCAGGTCCTTTTAGATAAATCAGACGAGCCATCAGTAAGGCAGCAGTTACTTCATGGGTATGATATGTTAATGAATCCTAAGAAGATGGGAGAAAGATTTAACTTTTTTGCTTTGCTACCTCATCAGAGACTTCATGGTGGAATGCATCAGAAGAATACATGTCAGTCAAAACCCTCTGCATCCCCTGTGGCTGGGTTTAGTGAACTTGCTTGGCAGTGATATTTCAGCTTGGACTTTTTAGCCCTCAGTCTGCCTAAGAAATTAAAATAAAGGGAATACATCAGGTAATATAAGTGTTAAAAGTATTTTATCTCTTCATAGCCAGTTAAGAAATACTCCAGGTTGTATATAATACAACCAAAAATTATAAAATTTCAAGGGTTATATCTGACTTTTGGTACAAATATATGTTCTCAACTTAATGAAATAATTTTAAGTTATTGTGAAACTGAGTTTCCTTTAATTTATAAAGATAATTGCTGTGTATCTGTTTTATTTTGAGAAGTAAACACAAACCCTGATTAAATTAAAACTACAAACTACTTAAATGGCTATTTATGGGTACTGATAAAATAGATCTATATGTTATTCTTATAAAATGAGATAAAGCAGCATGCTCTGACACAGATCTCTTAAGATTCAGTAAGTGAAAAAAGTAGGATGTAAATGATCCCATTTTTGTTGTAGGGAAAAAACTACATTTAAATAAATACAAGTAAGGTTATAGTAAAAAACAGTACTCCTGGCACATGCTTGACATGTGAGAGTAAATGTAGACTACCTAGAAACAGTAATTTTCAACTCTACTGGAAGTTTACTGGTGCGTTAGAACAGTTGCTTTTGACGCTGCTTCTGCGTTTCACTGAAACCAAGATTAGTGTTCCCTCATACACTAAAGTAAAGGATGGTAGAGGCCTTATTTTTCAGATGCTGCCCAGCTTCAAGACATTCGTAAGTCACTCTGACTCTATTTATTTAAATAAATACTTAGTTGGGAGAAATTTTTTAAGAGGAAAATGTCACTTTCCAAATATGTAAAAGTTCTATAATTAAGGGGGAAGAGTCAGGCAATGCCTTATATCTTACAATCTCTATAATTTATTTTGATAATAGGTTAACTTTTCTAAATCTTCTAATAGTTAACAACTGTTAAATAATTTGGGTAGTAACTCTTGAAAAATTTATAGTTATAATTATTCCCAAATTTTCATTCCAAGAAATGAAACCTCCAGATAATCACCTTAAATTTAGTGTAAAAATGTAAAGGAGGTTTTTTTTTTTTAAATTTTTGTCAATTAAAACAAAATCACAGCGTTAGTTCTATTTATAAATATAATTTCCCAAAGAGTTCTATTACCAAGACTTGGAAAAATAACACAACCAAATAAAATTTTGTTTGGATACTTCTGCTAGAGATAGGCTTAGGTTTTCACATGGAAAAGTATGATGATATGGAAATACATTTTATTATCAAGGTTCTTTGGGTATATTTACAAGAAGTTGGATGTAACAAAAAAATATAAAAATGTACTGAACAATGTCATTATAGGCTACTTTGTACATTATCAAATACTTCAAGCAAACAATTATTTCTTATTCAACACAACTTGACTTTAAGACAAAAGGTTATATAGGTTATACAGTATCTGGAGTAGTTACTCAACTCCAAATATCTGACAGTGCCTTCGCAAAATTTTAGAAAACTTCTTAGGCATTCAGCAACAAACAAAAAAGAGTGCATTTAATTTCATGGCTTGTAAGTTTTGATTATGTTAAGTATTGCAAAAAAACATTCCAGTTGTTTTTCACCATATGTAGTAAAACTACAGTGGGTTGCCTAGTGACTCAGAATTGTTCCATTTTGTACATGTTGATATAAACAGACTTACTTTGGAGAAATCTGAGGAAGTCATCCTTTCCCATAGGGATAATAACATTTCTAAAATGTTTTTTCAAAATTAATTTGGTTTAATCTTTGAAACTCTTATATAAGAGCAAATTACCAAAAGACAGGGAATGTCTCTTAGAGATATTTGTGGTAGATAGTATAGCATAATAGTTAGAAGGGTTTAAGAGGGACTCTGGTGTCATACTGCCTAGGTTCAGATACACTTACTAACTGTAAATTTAGGCAGCTGATTAATCTCCCTGTGCCTTAATTTCCTTATCTGTAAAAAAGGTAATATACTTGCCCTATTGCTGTGAAGGTAAATTAAAACATAAAACAACTTAGAATACAGGGGCACTATATAATGTTTGCCACAATTCTCTCAAAGACATTTTTAGTCCTAGATAGGAGAGTAGCTTTAGGGATTCCTAAATTCCCTCTCAATCTATTCATATATAGGAACATTCTTTTCTTTACTACCTCAAACTTGGTGTCAATAAGAGTTAACAGGTACAGTTTTTAGTTTATTGAATACATTCACACATATCTGATCTTCACAACACCACCATGAGAAAGGTAGATATGAGAATTACGATCTTCATTTTACAGACAGATGTAGGAACTATAGACTCAGACAAACCACCATCTGCCAAGGTCAACAGAGCTAATAAATAAAGGAAACAAGACTTAAATCTTTTGCTCTTCTCAGAGTGAGGAAGTAAAAACAGACTTAAAATGATTAGTGAAGAACAAAGAAACAAATGCTACTAGATTTCTTACAAGTGGATGGTCTCAGATCTTAAACTTTCTTTGGGGAAAATATTAGTAACTTTTTAAAAAACGTGGCTGCCAGAACTGAAATGCAAAAAGAAATACTTATTTTTCTTTAATTTGCTCTGCTGATAACATAGGCCCACTCTTATAAAGTGTTTCACGTTCTACCCTACCTGTTCTACCAAATTCCTTAAAATAACTGATTTGAAAACATTCAAGATACAAAAGGATACTGTTTGCTACATAGTAACTGTAGCATTAGCTGACCCTACACTGGCTTTCCTTTTTGTGTATATTTAATTTTCTCCCCTATACAACCATGGGTAAAGATAAATTGTGTAATTAAAGTTTAAATATGCACCCACTGAATGCTGGAATCCAGTATTGGCATCAGGATGGTATCAGTCAGAACATCAGTATTTAGTAGCAGAGTTGAGCTATATATATGAAGACATTCCTAACAGCTTAACACTTAGACCTCCTTGTTTTGTAACATAAAATGTTTCACTGTTGCAACATACTCACAGAAGGTGTGACCTAATTTTTATGTTGTAGACAGCATATTCAGAATCACAACTCTAAAAAGGTCCAAAGTCTTGATTGACCTAAAAAATAAAGGTGAAACAGTCCAGCGCTCCATTTCTAGACATCTATCTAGCAAACAAATGTGAAGTCCTTGTAAAATCACATATTGGTAGCCTCACAGTTATCTCTTAAATATAAACCTATTTAGTAATCAACCTATAACTCTTTCATGATTTGGTCAAGCTATGCAATAACTGGATTGTAGCTTGCCATTTTTTTTCCTTAAAAAAAAAAATGTAAAAACAGGAAAGGGAAGATAAATTAAGAGGTACTGTGAAGGATTAGAAAAAATGCTATAAAAATTTATAAAGTTTCTTGATTCCATTGTGAGTTTTTCTTACTCAGTTTCCTCTCCTGTACCTACTCATTATGAACTACAGTATTGGTGTCACTGATTCCTTATCATATTTCCTCATGTCTTTGCATTTTTGCAGATGATGGATTACAATGAACAACACTTATGTACCAAAACAATCAGTTCATAAAATCAAATCTTTCTGAAATTTGTGCATTGATAATTAGGGATCTTCTTCCATGTCATCTGGATTGGGAGCCATAATGAAGTGCTTTGGGTATACAAGGTTGTGTGTGTATGCATGTATTTCCCAGCGAGCATCATCACTTTCATGTGTAATGTAACGTTCTCCAATGCGAGTTTCAAATTCTCGAAGGTCAAGCCAAGTCTGATAGTCCTAGGAAAAGATGAAGTAATTATTAAACATAAAACAAAATACTGTCTATTTTTTGTTTGTTTGTTTGTTTTTGGCTTAGCACCCTGGTCAAATCAACAACCTCTACTTGTAAGTACTTGCTATACACTAACTTCTGTCTGTAGTATTTTAAATTAGCAATGTTAAAGATAAAAAACTTTTCCAGAGTATCTAATGAAGTAAAGTAACTTTTCTGAAATTAGAAAACAATTTGCTTCATTCAGGCTTCTGAAGTGGGTATAATGATCACTAAAACATGTTGTATACTTTACAAGCTTAAACCTTACTTCTTAAAGTAGGTGAAAGTGCTCAGAATTAACAGGGTATGACCAGGATAATTTAATAATCAGTGAGGCTATGATTACATTTATTTTGAAGCTAATTCTACCCCCATACTCCCTTCAAGAAAGTAGTTCTAAAGATTCTCTCCTTACTCTGAAGTTGGTTTTTTTTTTTTTTTTGTTTGTTTCTTGAGCAAATATATGTAATATCTTTGGGGCAGTTAAGCCAAACATTTTAAAAGGCTTTTTAAAAAAGTCTCTTCCATGCAAAGGTAAACCTTTTAGTGGACATTTAAAATAAATTTAGATAAATGTCATGCTAATCTTACAAAAAGGTAAAAGAAACATACAGGCTCCAAAGGCTCTAATTCCTTTCAGTTTATGAAGATTAACTATCAATACGGTTGGAAGGGTGTACTGTGCAACATTCAGAGGTTCAGCTGCAGTACCGAGTAATCACTGAAGAGCACTGCCATTATTCTAAGACATGTGTAATCTGTTCACCTTATTAGAGTGGCTTCATTAGGGATGACAATTCACAGTGAACTGGTCAAATGAAGTCATACTTTTTTTTTTTTTTTTTTACCTGTAGCCAGGGATGACTAAGAGATTTGTCAACACTGTAACGTTTTCTCATCTTCACTTGAAGTAAGTTGTTTATCAAATCAATTGCTAAGAGAAAAGACAAAGTTAGATAACATAAATTTGGGTGTTTAGAGCACCCCAAACCTGTGACTGTTTGGAAAGGAGTTTAATCTATAGAAATAGAAGGTTGAGGAATTTTTGCTTCTCAAGGACATGGATTTTAAGCTGACATGTAAAATGCTCCATACGTGTTCACTGAATTCAGTGTACGTGTCAAATTTTCATTTTATTTAGAAGGCACTGTAGAGTTCGGGTTAAAAGTATACACTCTGGAGCCAGAATGCTTGGACTGAAGTCTGGTTCTGCCACTTCCTAGCTATGTGATACACGGCCAGTTATTACTAATAAAACTATACTAAATTCCTCATCTATAAAATGAAGTTGTTGAGAAGATGAAATAGGTTTAATACAGGGTGGCCATAAAGTTGGTGTGCAATTTAAAATAGTGTGCAATTTTAAATTGCACATGAACTTTAAAGTCACTTTGTGTATGTGCAGGGCTTAGAACAGGGCTTAGCCCAGACTGTTAAGTACGTACTAATTATTATTAAAGATGAAGAAAATAGTGTGTCACACTTTATGGGGGCAAGACATGATTGCAAGAGGGACTTTACCTAACAACTGCAATCAGTGTAACCTGGCTTATTGTACCCTCAATGAATCCCCAACAATAAAAAAAAAAAAAAAAAGATGAAGAAAATAGACTCTGATTACAAGTAGACTCCCCCTATCCACCATGATACTGTGTTACTCTAATTTACTCCCTGTCTTAATCTGTAAAAGTAGCCAAAACCATTGCCTTGCCTCTGTAGACATGGTTAGACTGAGGTGATAACTGATCACAAGGTCACACTTACAACAAAATAGGTTCAGTGTGTTTCGGTGAATTCTGGCACATGTATCTTATTCATTTTTTGGAAAAAATGGATCAACTACAGATGCATTTGTAATACTGACAGCAAAAAATAGAGATGAACCAAGGAAAGATTTATCCAAGGGTGTCCAACCTTTTGGCTTCTCTGGGCCATACATTTAATACACAAACAGTAATGACAGATGATGAGCACCATAGATAAGCAACAAAAATCTTCATATAATAATCCTAATTATATTGCTGTCTTTTCAGAGTCTTTAAAATTAATGTTGAGCAGGTCCCAAGTTTGTGATCACCAATATAGAAAACGTACGTATCTAAGTAATAAAACAGCTTTCTTAAAATATTTTTTATTACAAAAGTGGGCAATACAAAACTTGTGGGATAATTTACATTGTATTTGAGAAACTAATGCATCAACATCTGATTTGATGGAATTACTTCCGTCAATTCTCAAGGTGATCACCAGATATTTTGGTTCTAATTTTACTCTTAATGTGCTTCATTCTTGAAAATAGTTACATGCAAATGTAGGTGCTGCCAAAAAGCATGAGAAGCGAGGGATATTTGTTTCTGCAAATATAGGACCTATAAAGTACAGCAAAGACAAATGATCATTGTTTTTTGTTTGGAGACAATGTCATTATGTTGCCCTTCGTAGAGTGCTGTGGTCTCACAGCTCACAGCAATGTCAAAATCTTGGGCTTAAGTGATTCTCTTGCCTCAGCCTTCCAAGTAGCTGAGACTACAGGTGCCCGCCACAACACCCAGCTATTTTTTTGTTATAGTGGTGGTTGTTTAGCAGGCCCAGGCCAGGTTTGAACCCGCCAGCCTTTGTAACCACCGTGCTACGGGTGCCAAGCCCATCACATTTAACATATTAATATTGACTGAAAATGGAGTTACAAATGCACCAAAATACTGTTTTCCCAGAAATCTTGAAATCTGTTTCCAAACTGAAAAGTAAGGCTGCATATTTTCACTGTTCACAGGACTGTCTTTAGCTAACATGTCAAAATGCATAAAATTGTTTGTCTTGATTTGAGCTTGTCATAATTTCAGTTTCATTTGGAATGCTATTGTGGTTCGAAACATTGTACTGTTAAGTTGGTTTTCACCTTGAAGATGTATGATTAACTCCTTTAATTGAGTAGTTAAATCCACTAAAAATGCTAACTAAATATGTAAGCTAGTTTTCATTGTTGTCAAGTTAGGCACAAATTTGGTTTTCTTCATAGTTGTCGATTTCTGGCACAAATTTTGTTTTTGATACCATAATGACTTGATAATATGTTGTAAATCACAGAATCTTTTCAACATTTGGCCTCCACTTAGCCATCCTACTTCCGAACAGTAATCGATGTTGTCACAGTCAGCATCAATACTTCCAAGGAATTCCTGGAATTGGCAGTGATTCAATCCCTTGTTCCTGTGAAATTCATATCTTGGTGACAGAACATTATCAATTTAAAAGCTTTTGTGCACGAATTTTCTTAATGTACTATTCAATGATACTTTATCAAACTTGAGTTTGGGGTGGCAATTCCATCATCTTTTATAATTTTACAAGTCCCTCTCTTTTATCAGCCATTGCTGGGGCACCATCAGTAACTGCAACAGATAATGGACACAGAAAACTGCTTTAACATGTTTTTTACTGCTTCATATAAATCTCTTAATTTAGTTGTGCCTTTTAATGGCTCTAAAGAAGGAATTTCACTAAAGATGACATTTGTCATCAATACTGCTAATAAAAATGGCCAGTTCAGCTGTATTTGTAGCAGCAGTGTTGCCATCCATTGTTAAAGCATGAGATTTACTCTCCAAACTGCCTTCAATAGATTTTTCTATTTCTTCAATTCACCTGGCTATAGTTTGGTGAGACAAATGGCTTTTAGAAATATCCCCCCTTATTTTCAGGGCAAAATATATGCGGCATGCTTACCATACATGGCTTAATAAACTCACCATCAGTAAATGGTTTTGATCTTTTTGCTATTAAATATGCTACCACATAACTAGCCTTTACAATCAAATCCATCTGAGTTGTAACTTTAAAGAAAACTTTGTTGAGAAGACTTTTTTTTTTTAGTTCTGTTTTGTCCTTATGCATCAATTTGGCAGCATGTGTTTGCAGATGACTTCAAATTACAGTCTTTGAAAACTTGCACACATTCCCTACAAATTAAGAAGAGTGCCTTCCTATTTCCTGCAACAAAAAAGTCATTTGTCCACTTTCCAATAAATAATGCTCTTTCATCTGTAATTTTTTTCTGGGGGGGTAGGGATTCTGTTTTCTTTTTTTTGTTGTTGTTGTTGAGACAGGGTTTTGAAATGTTACAGAAGCCATGCTGGGATTTACAAAAAAATGATAAGGGACTCTATTCATTTTTATTATGAAAATTAATTGACAAGAAAACAGAAAGCAAGGTTTGGGCCCTTCCACATCTTGGCTGCTGATGCAGAGCAAGGCAGTGGGCCAGCTATGTAAAGCACGGCAGGCAATGTATGAGGTGTGGAGGTACCCTTAATAATCAAACAGGAATGGTTACTTGTCTTCTAAATAACATTAAATGCCTAACTTGTTATGGTAGGTTGAAATATTGAAAATCACTGCCTCGGGTGGCGCCTGTGGCTTAAGGAGTAGGGCGACGGTCCCATATGCTGGAGGTGGCAGGTTCAAACTCAGCCCTGGCCAAAAACCACCAAAAAAAAAAAAAAAAAAAAAAAAAAAATCACTGCCTCACCAAGTCACCACAAGCACATTTAATGTCTGATGGTGTCAATTTGAGCTTAGATGGGAATACACTGGAAGCCACGTTCCACTGTAAAACCATGCGCGTGTACAAATAGTGAGGAGTATATATATGTTTATATGTGACATTGAGACAAGATGTTTTTGCCTACAATGTTTATGCTTGAGAACCACACAATTGAGTTCCACCAAGAAACATCTCATAGTCTTAAGTTTATGATTTGTGTTGCGCCCCATTCATTGCCAGCCGGTGGGTCACAGGATAGACACTCCTGCCAAATACCGTCCTAGTTCTACTTCTCTTTAATACACTACCAAACTAGAAAAGGGTTTCCACAGTACTTTAGTTACGAATTTTTTTGTGTTCCATACTTCAAACCCTTAATCATTGTTCCTTAAACATGTGCATCATAATCATTTGGGATATTTATTTAAAGTGGACATTCCTGGGTATCATTCCAACTAATGACTCTGAATCTCTGGGCCATGGCCAGAGGTTTGTCCTCTACTAAACTCCTTAAGTGAGTCTGATACAAGAGGTTTAAGACCATACTGCTCCAGGAACTGAGATGACTTGGCAACATCAAAAAACTTAAAAGAACTTCAATTAGCCTTCTTCATTACTAAGCAAACCTGCTACTATTTCTTTACATGTTGTTCCTCAAACTTTTCGCAGTAGTTTAATGGAGTATTAGTCACTCCTTTTGATTAGGCCCAATACTTCTGAAAAAATAAAAAAGACTTACCTATAACCTATTACAGGGGTTGGCTAAATCTAGGTGGGGATAATTACCCAGCACTGATTCTGTTAACTTCTATGGAACAGTTAAATAATTTTCTAAGTGGTGTACTCATCCTTCCTCTGAGTATCTAAACTAGTAATCTAAATTACTCTAAACTGAGTAAACTAAAGAGGGCCAACAAAGTCAGGCACGAACCAGGGGTTGCAAACTGAAAAGCCTTCATTAGGCAGGAAGGACAAATGCATGAAGGTTCCTAGCAGAGGTTTACAGGAGAGAGAAAAATGAACTAGAGGGTGGCGCCTGTGGCTCAGTGGGTAGGGCGCCGGCCCCATATACTGAGGGTGGCAGGTTCAAACCCGGCCCCGGCCAAACTGCAACAAAAAAAAATAGGCAGGCCTTGTGGCAGGTGCCTGTAGTCCCAGCTACTCGGGAGGCTGAGGCAAGAGAATCACCTAAGCCCAGGAGATGGAGGTTGCTGTGAGCTGTGATGCCACGGCACTCTACCAAGGGTGATAAAGTAAGACTCTGTCTCAACAAAAAAAAAAAAAAAAAAGAAAGAAAGAAAAATGAACTAGAGAATGTCATGCTGACTACAGAGTTCATTCTAGGTATAAGGAACTGGAGCTATAGGTATTCTTTCAAGAAGCTTATAATCATGTTCTGAAGATTAGAAAAGTAAATTAGGAAAAGGTTGAATACTTAAAAAAAAGACAAACAAACATGCACACTAGCCTAAGTAGATCAGATTCATAGGAACAGCAGTCAGGAAGATTTCACAGGTGAGTCTCAAGTTAAGGGGTCTTCAAGTGACTGGAAGGACTTTAGTAATGAGGAGGAGGGACTGTAGGCAGAGGAAAAGAGGCTTAGGCAAGTTGTAGAAAAAGTTGAGAAATGAGTAAACAACTAGGTTTGTGTGGGGCAGTACTGGGAGATGAGGCCATATGGTAAGCTTGGGTCATATCTTACAGATCTAAGGTAGCCAAAATGTTTGGGAGCAGAGGAAGATGAAAGTAATTAGTATTTCCTGAAGATAAATTTGGCAGTGGTGACTGGAAAGGACAAAAAAGGAGTCTAATGAGGACAGTTAAGATATTTTAGGAATATCAGAATGAAGTAATTGAGGGCTGGGTTAGTGCTATGCCTGGTAAGTCTGAGGAAGACAGAGATAGAAAAGGCAGTGTAAAAGGAGACTGCTCAAAAATTAGTAACTAGCTCAGTTTAGAAGATAAATGGGAAACACTAAAAAGAGGAGACAGAGAGTCAGACTGATTCAGGATCACAGATTTTTAGACTATGATAAAGCACAGAGCCAAAATTTAATTATTTTTACCTTCACCAGAAATTTCTTTCCACGGATTTGGTGGGTACATAAATGCAGCATTTTGGATTTGGTCATTGATATCTTCATCCTCATTAAAAGGAAATGTGCCACTAAGGCTCACATACACGATAACTCCCACTGACCACATATCTAAAGAACGATTGTAACCTTTACTCCGGAGGACTTCAGGGGCTAAGTATGCTGGAGTTCCTACCACAGATCTCCTGAATGATTTTTCACCAATGATGCGTGCAAATCCAAAGTCACACAGCTTAACCTGCAAATTGAAGGATATTTTTATATTATAGTGTTTTATATATATATGTAACAATCTGTCAATCTATATAGACATATGTAATGGTCCCTAAATATGATACTGTAATGTTTCAACATATTTTCCAACTCTTTTGATTATGAATATCAAATAATTATAGACACTGAATTTATAAAATATCCTTTCCAAAAAGGCAGATCCATTTATAGCCCTGTAATCCTGACAAACAGTATGAAGGGCTTTCCTTGCAATTATTTCAAAAAACTTTCAAACTCTAGCTTCCAGAATGTCAAACACCAGACTAGTGTTATGGGTTTTAAGTTTTTTGATGTAATGGAAGGTGCTAATCTTTTACAACTTATCTTCTAAGGAGATGATTTTTCTATCATCTGTGAGCAGGAAGTGTTTCATTTCTGAATCCTGGACACAAAGGTACTCAATAATTATGTTCGTTGAATAAAAAATAAGTTATAATATTTTAAAAGAGCCTTGTTTTATTTCCAGAATCTTTTCCTAAGAACACTATAAACTGGCAAGAAAATAAGACTGAGGTATATTAAAGATAACTAGTAATGTGGACAGTAGAGAAGTGATGATACTGGAGACTGCTCCAAGGACTAAACAACAGTGTTTCCCATTACTATGGAGCAATGACTGCTAGTTAGATGTTCAGATCAAAAAAATACATGAAGGTAGCTGCTGTCACTACCATGTCCTCTCAGGAAGAATATTCTAGAAGTGTGATGAGTTTTGCAGAACTCAGAACACTTATCTTGCTACCCATATTTCTGCAGAGGTTCAGATGTTGGTGATTAATGACTACATCCATGCTGAACAAGCAAACGCCACAAATCTTCTGGAGGAAATGCTCTGACTCACAGAAGATCTTCAGAAAAAACATTAAGATCAATTGAGAGAAAAGGGTTCTAGTACCTGGCAAACAGTGATACAAACAGTGACTGCACAACAAAGTAGTGAAAGTACATTCAAACGCTGCCGCTATTTTGGGATACAGACCTTGACACATTTTTTTATGCATGATATTTGCTCTGTGCCATTACTGAATTTGGCTGCTTCTCTATTTGAGTCTTTGAAGAGTAGGATTATGGACCCTGGAAAAATTTGAACTTAAATAACATTATTTTCCCTTTGCCCTTAGTGGGAACACTATGGGTCACTAAAGTAGAGGTCAAAAGGTTGGAGATTTTGCCTAAGCTGTAGAGGGATGCACTCTTTGCCTATGCCATTTTTATGATCAAATGAGATAATATATGGAAGCAGTTTATTTAAAGCATCGCACCAACTATTAGAGGACCACTTTTGACTTCACAATAGTAGGGAATCGCTTTTTAAGGACATAGACATGTAAGAAAAGAACAGTATTACTATTTTTAAAGTAAAAGAATTGAATGATTTTTAAAAATACATCTTTTTCTTTGAAAAGATAATTTAAGTTGTATTTACCAAGTGAAACAGCTATCTGCTGTCCTTCTAGCCATCTGTCTAGCTGTACCTGCTTTCAATGTACATAACTTGTCAAGATACAGTCTACTAGGGTGGAATCATCAATAACAATCATGAAAAACTGTAGGTACCACTTCCAACTTAGGTTTCTCAGAACATTTATTTCAAAGTTTGGGTTATGATCCATTTAGTGGGCTATTTCAAGATCAACACTTTTTTTTCCCCCCTCAAGACAGTCTCACTGTGTTGCCATTGATAGAGTGCTGTGCTGGTCACAGCTCACAGCAACCTTAAACTCTTGGGTTTAAGTGACTCTCTTGCCTCAGCCTCCTAAGTAGCTGGGACCAAAGGTGCCTGCCACAATGCCCAACTATATTTCTGTTTTGGTTGTAACTGTCATTGTTGTGTGGCAGGCCTGGGCTAGGTTCGAACCCACCAGCTCCGCTGTATGTGGCTGGCGTCCCAGCCGCTGAGCTACAGACGCCAAGCCTCAAGGTAACACTTTTTACGAAATGAAACTCAACTGAAAAAAAAAAAAAAATCAGAGTACACCACACATCGCCAGGACACACATGCAATGTGGCACTGTCATCCATGTGAGTCCTGGTGGTGAGAAATACAATCCTTACTTAGGTTTTGGTGAAAATGTTTGAAATAGGTACTCAAAAGAAAAGGTGTTGGCTGCCTGCCTCAATTTAAATGTCTCATGTTTCATTCCACTAGTCTGTTTTAACTTATGGGGAATTCATAAATTGAGCACTAAGCACCAACCAAGGTTGGTTCACCTCCACTTCATTCTCAACCCATGGGGAGAGGTGAACTGCAAAGGGCCTATGTGTGCAGTTAATTCTTTGAGATGTAGTTAACTAAGAAGTCTTAATGAACATAAACAATGAACAAAACATGAATTCAAGTAATAATTATTTACTTAGAAACAGTCTCTCTCTGTTACCCAGGCTAGAATGCAGTAGATGTTCTCATAGCTCCTTGCAACCTTGAACTCCTGGGTTCAAATGATCCTCCTCTAAGAGCCCCCTGAGTAGCTGGGACTGCAGGCGTGCGTCTCCATGCTTGGCTAATTTTTTTTCTTTTCAGAGAGATGGAATTTTGCTGAGTTGTTCAGGCTAGTTTTGAACTCCCAGTCTCATGCAATCTTCCTGCCTTGACCTCCCAGAAGTGCAGGGATATAGGCATGAGCCATCACACCCAGACTGAATTCAAATTATTTAAGTTATTAATCCTTGCTGGCAGTTACAGGCTAGAAATTTTACTTCTGTAGTATGGTCTGCATTTTGAACTTACACTACTTGGTACCCTTACTTGAGTACTTAAAAATGTCAGAATCATTTAAAATGATTCTTTAAAAGGTTCTAGAGAATATCTCACCTGAGGAAACGGCTCTGCTGATGCAAGCAACACATTTTCTGGCTTTAAATCACAGTGTACAATATTCTTAAAATGCAGATTCCTCAAAGCAACAAGTATCTGTTAGGAAAAAAGATTTTTTTCAATTCCTAGAAAATCATCAGTCTTTGCTATGTCTCTTTCAATGGTCTAATGACTTCAAAATCCTGCTACAGTTCATTAAGAGTTAGCTAAAGGCTTCTTGTTGTATTTTGTTCTTTGAAGTTAACAATTCCATAATCTCCCAATTTGTAAAAGCACCGCTTTCTTAGTTTTTAACTATTCTCTAGCTTGAAAAGAAGAGTTAAAAGCACCTGTGTGACCATGAATTTAGTGATCCGCTCTGGAAGCCGACTTTTCTCACTGGAGAGAATCATTTCCAGCATATCTCCATGCAGCTTTTCCATCACTACAAAGACTCGTTCCGGGGTCTCAAACATACATTCCAAATTCACAATCCCAGGGTGGTGCAAATTCTGAAGAAAGGTAGCAAGACATTTACATGACCAACTTAAATAAAGAAATAGTTTTATTATGTAAATATCCAACAGTGTGCTAGTATACTAGGACTGCACAAAATACATGGTACAGACAAAAAAACAAGTAAGAAAAATAAACAATATAAGTAAACAAAATAAAAGTTATAACCAATAAAAAGTATTTCAGATTCTGATTTCCCAAGTTGTGTACTGATGAGTGGCTGCACTGAGGACAGAGAAGGTCTTCCTAATTCTATTATACAACTGCCCTTGTCCATTGCTGCTGCTGTCCATTTCATTCCTTCATATTTTTAAAATCTCTGACACTTCTCTAGTTTTACACTGTACTTGAAGAGTACTGATAACCAATTAAGTTTTAGCCAATTACAAACAGTTTTGAAAGCTTTGGTTCTTTGGGGATTGTATTTATGAAAGTCTTTGCCCAAGATACAGTTTTGTTTTCTATTTATGTTTTGTAAGACACAGTCTCTCTCTGTCACCCTGGGTAGAGTGCTGTGGCATCATCATAGCTCACAGCAACCTCAGACTATTGGGTGAAGTGATCCTCTTGCCTCAGCCTCCTGAGTCACTTACCCCTATCCAGCAGTGTACTAGGACTGTATAAAGTACATGGGAAAGAGTAAAACAACTAAGAAAAATAAAGTAAACAAAATAAAAGTTAACACTGCTATGTCTGGCTAGTTTTTTCTATTTTTAGTAGAGATGGGTCTCACTCTTGGCTCAGGCTGGTCTCTTAACTGCTGAGCTCAAATGATCCACCCACTTTGGCCTCCCAGTATCTATTCCCTGATTTTCATGATACACAATATGTCTTTCCTTTTTTAGGCTCAGCATCTCTCCACCTCTATCATCCCATGTTTCTTGAATACAACTAGGTTACAAGGATTGGAGATACATGAATATGAATGCCACACTGTTTCTGCTTATGAAACCAATCTATTTTATACTCCCCTCACAGAAAAACCTTCCTCAAAAACAACCTTGTCAAGTCAGCCTTGCTAAAAACCTCCAATGGTTCTTTAAAATATGATATAAATTCTGTGGACTGGATGTTAATCTGGCCTCTGTCTCCCTATTTATCTTAAACATGCTCTGATCCAAGTGATTATTTCTTATTTTTATTACTTATTATAACAAAAATACACATGGGCCCCAACTTGTTATTTTAACTTTAAATTTTGCGTCACATTAGGTGTTTTCAAAAATGTTTAGAAAAATCAAATAGCAAATGCAAAAAACTGCATTTGCTAATCATTTTAAGACAATTTGAAACATCACATTCCAAGTAGTAAAAAGTGACATAATTTTGTAGTAAATTAATGAAAGTGAAATACTCCATAGTCGGTGGGGTATGAAAACGGCAATAAGCAGTGGAAGATTCAGAATATTGTAACTTTTACAGCTCTAGAAGTGTGACTGTCTCCTACGCTACAGCTGTCTAGGTCTTAATATTTTTCCCCTGCCTGCCTTTAAAAACATGTGGACACACAAAAATAGAAGTATACTATTATTATTCTTCTCCCTTGAAAACTTTCTTGGCCCTGGGTAGAGTGCCGTAGCATCACAGCTCACAGCAACCTCAAACTCCTGGGCTTGGTGCCGCCTGGACCTCCATAAGGGCTGCGCCGCAACCCCCAACTCATGCCCCACACCCGCCGGGCCTCCGCATGCCCTTACCAGGAACAGCGGGAGCTGAGCAACCCTGCATCCTCCCTCCTGGACCCTCCCTGCCTCAAAACTGGCCCACTCGTCTGGCCAGTGACTCTTGTAGCCGCATGCCTTCCGGAGCCCTCCCTGCCTCTGCGCAGAGCCCTTCTCCTGGCCAGAGACTGTTGGAGCCCTGGGCTCTCTGTGCCAAAGTCACTGGTCACCAGGCACTCCCAGAACAGAGCATACCACCTCCCACCCTGTTGCTGGATCCAGGTGTGTCACACTCTGGAGCTGCTTCCACAACCAGAACTCCCTAGCTGGGGCAGCTCCAGAGGAACTACACAGGGTCACTCCCTACAAAGATCCAGCAACAATAATGTGATCCTGCTGGGGTCTAATCTTGGATAAACAGCTCCCAACTCTAAGGACGGCCAGAGGCAATGGGTAAAAAACAATCATGAGGTGAAATCAACAGAAAAACTCTGGCAATATGAATAGTCAGAGTAGATCAACTCCCCCAAGGATCAATGGGGCAGACACAGCACAAGATCCCATGCACAAACAAATAGCTGAGATGTCAGAAATCAAATTCAGAATCTGGATAGCAAATAAGATCGAATTAGAATTCCAAGCAGTAACCCAAAAGATATCTCAAAAATTCAACAAATTCAAAGACCAAACGATGAAAGATTTTGACACATTGACACAAGAAGTTGCAGCCCTCAAAGATCTGAGAAACACAGTAGAATCCCTCAGTAACAGAATGAAGCAAGCAGAAGAAAGGATTTCTGACATTGAAGACAAAGCTTTCGAATACTCCCAAACTATCAAAGAGGAAGAAAAATGGAGGGCAAAAACAGATCACTCTCTCAGAGAGCTCTGGGATAATTTGAAGAAAACCAATATTCATCTTATAGGGATCCCCAAAAGTGACGAAGTGGCCTGAGTCTCTTCTCCAAGAAATTATGAAGGAGAACTTTCCAGACATGCCAAGAGATTCTTAAATTCAGATAGCAGTTTCAGAACCCCAGCATGACTCAACCCAAATAAGACATCCCCCAGACACATCATAATAAACGTCACTAAAATTAATATGAAGGAGAAAATTCTGAAAGCAGCTAGACAAAAGAAAACCATCACCTACAAGGGCAAGAATATTAGAATAACTGCAGATCTCTCTGCTGAAAACTTTCAAGCTAAAAGGTCATCAACTTTTAATATCCTAAAACAAAATAACTTTCAACCCAGGATTCTGTACCCAGCTAAACTGAGTTTCATTGATGACAGAGAAATTAAATACTTCAATGACATTCACATGTTGAAGAAATTTGCCATAACTAAACCAGCTCTTCAGGATATTCTCAGACCTATCCTCCATGAAGACCAGCATAATCCTCCACCACAAAAGTAAACCCACCCAGAAAATTTTGATCAAATTACAACTTCCACAGTTGCAAAAGGATTAAAAATGTCCACCGGACTCTCAAAAGGCTTATCAATATTCTCAATTAATGTGAATGGTTTTAATTGTCCTCTAAAGAGGCACAGGTTGGCTGACTGGATACAAAAACTCAAGCCAGATATCTGCTGCATACAAGAATCGCATCTTACATTAAAAGACAAATTTAGACTCAAGGTGAAGGGATGGTCATCTATACTCCAGGCAAATGGAAAGCAGAAAAAAGCAGGTGTTGCAATCTTATTCGCAGACGCAATAGGCTTTAAACCAACCGAAATAAGGAAGGATAAGGATGGACTCTTCATATTTGTTAAAGGTAATACTCAATATGATCAGATTTCAATTAATATTTATGCACCCAACCAGAATGCACCTCAATTTATAAAAGAAACTCTAACAGACGTGAGCAACTTGATTTCCTCCAGTTCCATAGTAGTTGGAGATTTTAACACCCTTTAGCAGTGCTGGATAGATCCTCCAAAAAGAAGCTAAGCAAAGAAATTTTAGATTTAAACTTAACCATTCAACATCTAGACTTAATAGACATCTATAGAACATTTCATCCCAACAAAACTGAATACACATTCTTCTCATCAGCCCACGGAACATACTCCAAAATCGACCACATCCTAGGCCACAAATCTAACCTCAGCAAATTTAAAAAAATAGAAATTATTCCTTGCATCTTCTCAGACCATCATGGAATAAAAGTTGAACTCAATAACAATAGGAACCTGCATACTCATACAAAAACATGTAAGCTAAACAACCTTATGCTGAAGGATAGATGGGTTATAGACGAGATTGAGAAGGAAATCACCAAATGTTTGGAACAAATCAACAATCAAGACACGAATTATCAGAAACTCTGGGATACTGCAAAGTCCTAAGAGGGAAATTTATAGCACTGCAAGCCTTCCTCAAGAAAACAGAAAGAGAGGAAGTTAATAACTTAATGGGACATCTCAAGCAACTGGAGAAGGAAGAACACTCTAACCCCAAATCCAGCAGAAGAAAAGAAATAACCAAAATCAGAGCAGAATTTAATGATTGAAAACAAAAGAATTATACAACAGATCAATAAATCCAAAAGTTGGTTTTTTGAAAAGATCAATATAATAGATAAACCCTTGGCCAACCTAACCAGGAAAAAAAGAGTAAAATCTCTAATTTCATCAATCAGAAATGGTAATGCTGAAATAACAACAGACCCCTCAGAAATTCAAAAAATCCTTTACGAATACTACAAAAAACTCTACTCTCAGAAATATGAAAATCTGAAAGAAATCGACCAATACCTGGAAGTATGCCACCTACCAAGACTTAGCCAGAACGAAGTGGAAATGTTGAACAGGCCTATATCAAGTTCTGAAACAGCATCAACTATACAAAATATCCCTAAAAAGAAAAGCCCAGAACCAGATGGCTTTACGACAGAATTCTACCAAACCTTTAAAGAAGAACTAGTACTTATATTACTAAACCTCTTCCAAAATATAGAAAAACAAGGAATATTACCTAACACATTCTATGAAGCAAACATCACCTTGGTCCCCAAACCAGGGAAAGACCCAACAAGAAAAGAAATTATAGACCAATATCACTAATGAATATTGATGCTAAAATACTCAATAAGTTCCTAACAAACAGAATCCAACAACATCAAAAAAATTATACACCACGACAAAGTGGGATTTATCCCAGGGTCTCAAGGCTGGTTCAATATATGTAAATTTATAAATGTAATTCAGCACATAAACTAAAAAATAAGGACCATATGATTCTTTCAATTGATGCAGAAAAAGCTTTTGATAATATCAGCATCCCTTCATGATCAGAACACTTAAGAAAACTGGTATATAGCCGGGCGTTGTGGCGGGAGCCTGTAGTCCCAGCTACTTGGGAGGCTGAGGCAAGAGAATCACGTAAGCCCAAGAGCTGGAGGTTGCTGTGAGCCGTGTGACGCCACGGCACTCTACCGAGGGCAGTAAAGTGAGACTCTGTCTCTACAAAAAAAAAAGAAAATTGGTATAGAAGGGACATTTCTTAAACTAATAGAGGTCATCTACAGCAAACCCACAGCCAACATCATATTGAATGGAGTTAAATTGAAATCATTTCCACTTAGATCAGGAACCAGGGAAGGTGGCCCATTGTCTCCATTGCTCTTTAACATCGTAATGGAAGTTTTAGCCATTGCAATTAGGGAAGAAAAGGTGATCAAGGGTATCCACATGGGTTCAGAAGAGATCAAACTCTCACTCTTCGTAGATGATATGATAGTATATCTGGAAAACACTAGGGATTCTACTACAAAACTTTTAGAAGTGATCAAGGAATACAGCAATGTCTCAGGCTACAAAATCAACACCCATAAATCTGTAGCTTTTATATATACAGATGTCCAATCCAGGAAAGGGAATGTCCCGATCTCCACCTTCCTGACCTTTAAAACCCCCATTCGCCATTACCCATGTGTGGATTTCTTCCTGGTAGGAAATCTCACCCCACCTTCACCCAGGTGGAATAAAGCCATTTTAATTGCAAAAAAATAAAAAATAGTTAACTTAGTGTCTTACCAGCCTTTTAGCCAACAGGTTATAGGAGGAAAAAAAACAAAACAAAACCAAATCTTATCTGCATACTAAATAGACTCAGGTTTAAAACTGATAAATCAAAAATTGAAACTTATACGTTCTTTTTTAAAAAAAATTTTTACCTGCAAAATAGCCACTTCATTACGGAGTTGACTTTCTTGTTTTGTAGGGAATCTCATCTTATCAATTACTTTAATAGCCACATCCCTTCCAGTCTTTCTATGTTTTCCTGTTAATAAAAGAAGCAAACCGACAGCTCATGTACAATTCAAAAGCCTTGTTGGGAAGATGTTTACAAACTGAAATTTGTATATATTTACTCTTGTATCTTTTTCTTTTGGTTCATTTTGTTCCTTCTCTACATGAGTTTTATAACCCCCCTCTGTAATAAAGGAAGTTCTATTAACTGAAATAGCAGAAAATTTGAAAGAATTTATTTATTTATTTTTTTATTAAATCATAGCTGTGTACATTGATATGATCATGGGGCATCATTCACTAGCTTCACAGACCGTTTACCAAGTTTCACTGAAAGAATTTATATACTGTAAAGTAATCTACTTTGTTAAATAAACTACCCTGACCTAGTCTTTAGAGAGACTGTCAAAATAGAAACAATTGTACTAATGAATTAATTTTACTCTAGGCCCACTGAATCAGCAGTGATTTAATCACATATTCCCCAAACTCTGGGTTCTTATAATTTAGAATCTTGATACAAAAGATATACTAACAGCAAGTCTGTAATAAATAGCCATTCTCGCATTAATTAATTCAAACTAATTGGTTTGGTTATTTTGTACCCAAAAAGTACAAGGCATTGTTTTAGATGCTATAGATTAAGTGATGAAAATGACAGGTATATTTTGGTATTTGTTCCCTTAAGCTGTATATGACTTGCTGTTCTCTATATAGCTATTTACTTGAAAGTAACTCAGACCCGTCCTCAAGGACATAATCATAAAAGTCTGATTACTTGAAAAGATCAGATAAATCCATACATATTTGGTAAGAATCTAAAAGTAGACAGACAGTTCTCTGTCCTTTCAATGAGAAGAGGTCCTCCAGAAATGTCACTAGTCTTAAAACCAACAAATTTGAAGTTCTAAGACAGATTTTGTATATGCATGTGAAATCAACGTATTTTATGGGTGACTATTATATGTCAGACATAACGCTAGGTATTAGGAATACAAAGACAACGTCTCTCAGCCTGTCTTCAAATAAAGTTCACTAGGAAGACTAAACCCAATATATTGCAGATACATACTATCATATTACATAGGTATGTAAGGTATGTATGTTAGCAGCAAGAGTACCAAGGAGGAACAATCTGTTTCATTTGATGGAGAGGTAGGGATGGAGACAAATTCTTCATGGAGGAAGTCCTTTAGTTGAGACTTGAAGTATGAATAAAGTTCCCTAGAGGGACAAAGGGATGGAGAAGGAGCAGAGGTGAAGGTACGGAGGCGTGCAAGTATGACAGCAAGGTAGAAAGAAAGCACGCAGGTGTTGCAATTAGATAGGAGAAGCAAAGTGAAATCATAGCAGCCTTGTATCCTCTGCTAGGAAAATTGGCAATGCATTTGTAGACAACTGTAAACCACTTAAGGGCTCTATGTGAGGTAATACTAATATTAGATATGAGTTTTCTGAAAGATTCACTCCAAGAGTGGTGTGAAAAGAAGGCAAGGCTGGAGACAGAAAGGCCCGTGAGGAGACCAGCCTTGGCAAGAGGTTTAACATTTCTTTTGTATCTTGGATTATAGTTTATCAAGTACTTTTATATATATTAGGTTTATATATATTTAATATTTAAAATCCTATAATCTAAGCAGGTCAGGTTTTATTAGCTCCACTAAACAGATGAAGATACTAATGTGCAGTGAGATTAAATGATTTCATCAATGTCTTAAGTCACAGACTTGTATAAACTTTTAGCTCTTCAGGCTCCATAGAAAAATCATGCCAATAGCGACAAATGTTGCCAATTGTGTCAGAATATACTTCAAGGAACAAGCCCACACAACCCAATCTGAAGTTGAAATCTTTTTTATTTATTTTGCAGTTTTTGGCCAGGGCTAGGCTTGAACTCACCACCTCTGGCTTATGGGGCCGGGGCCCGACTCCTTTGAGCCACAGGCGCCACCCAAAATCATTTTTATCCCCACACAAACATCTTTATGAGCTACAAGAAGAGATAAAAGTAAGAATATTGTAAAACAAATTTTATGATTCTGTCACTTTTAAAATTTACAGTTGAAATTAAGGAATGAATAATCAGTTACAGCGGAAAGGACTTAACTGAAAGGATACAGGTGTTTTTCAAAATTTTATCAAGCAAAAGTTCACTTGAGATAATTGTTAGATGACAAAATAGTTGGCATATGTTTTAAATTTCCCAATTTTTCTATAATATATACAATATACAAAAGGCTACAGTTGCTTACCTCCATAAACAATGCCAAACTGGCCTGAACCAAGCACCTCATCTGCAAAGATCTGGTAAACAGTACTGATGTCCTATCAGGAAAAAGTAAGCAATAAGTATTATTCACCTGTATAAAACAATGTCAACATCTCTGCCTCTCTTCATTTAAATAAATACATTTTTTTAATGTTAGAGGCAACTAATTTTCATAAAGTACAAATTATTATGAACTTAGGCTTATATGTTGTGAAAAGGTTAAGCCCAAATTTTATACTACGGTTATTAATGTACAACTATAATGTATTCTACAAGAAGACTTTCAGGACAAAATGCTGAAAATGCTTTTAATTTAAAACTTACAATAAGTAAGCAATGAACTATAAAAATTAACATACAAAACTGAGAACAAATTTTTACCTATTTTACCATAATCAGATTTACTTCCTTTGGTTTAAAAGAAAAACTTTACAGTTTCTATTTTTGGGATTAGGCTCATCTTGAGCGACAAAACAGTATGTGTGAGAGAAAGTCTGTAACTCAAATCTACTCCTCAATCTTCCCTCCCTGCTCTTCCCCACCCCCCCCTTTTTTTTTAATTTTGTGGTATTCCTGTCAGAATATCCATGTATTAACTTGGGATGTTTAGTATTAGAGTTTGATGAAAGAAAAAGTGGAGCTCCACTTAGTAGACCAACAAAGCAATTTTGGAACTCTTTTTCTGGAATGGCCCTCAGAGCGTTTGTACAAAGCTTGACAATAGAGTTCACAAATTCATCCTAGTAAAAGTGCTTTGAAGGGTAGACTAGGTGCTGGTGTCAATATACAGCTTCCTAAGGGGAATACTTCGAAGGTGACCATAGTGATATTTACTGTCAAGTTCCTGCGGCATGTTTTGGTATTCTTTCTCTCCCCCAGACTATGGTATCTATTCTGCCTCCTACCAGGACAAGAGACTCGACTCAAAGATGACATCCTTGACATTCTCTACCTCCCACAGCACTACTAGTCTTTATTGCAATCTTAGAAATCCCAAACTCTGTAAACTGACCACGCAAGGGGCTGTAACAAACATGAAACTACTGTACTGATATGTACATGTTTATATTCTTATATGGTTTTTATTAGAAAATATGCAAAATTACACATAATCAAAACAGTAAAATCATACATCCAGTATCATAGAAAATCAATACATTTTCTGTATTCTTATGGTTTAATCATTCATTCTGGAAAAAAAGTCAACCTCAGTCTTAACAAACATAAGTGGAGAAAGTACTTTCAACACTAGCTACACCACTCACCAAACCTGGGCATTTTTCCACATCAAATGACTTCAACCACATTATCAGATGCCTGACATCCTCTTCTTTTGGAGTCTCTACAGTTTGTGTCATCCTCACTTGCTTCTTCCACTTCATTAGCTGCTTCATGCACTTTTATGCATCTGTACTTAGGTCAATATTACTTGGAAAATTGCTTCTGGATCAGGTTAATTACAGGTTGCCACTTCATCATCCATTGCAATAAAACCTTCAAAATCTACTACTTCAAATTTCACCATGAGAGAATGACTCTCTGATGAGACAAAAACATTATGTTCTTGGGTTGTGACAAAGCCAACTTTCTTGAAACATTGTATTGCTTCTTGTTGAACTTCATTCCAAGCAGAACTGATTCAGAGTGCAACATTCAGAGCATTAATGATGCAGTGGATGAAGCTGCTTCCACAGGCAGACCCACAGGTTTGTGTTTTAGTAATGACCCACTGTAGGGCTGGGCTTGGTACTGCATTTTAAATGTTTTGATGATGGCTTGATCAAGAGGTTGGATTTCTGAGGTCGTATCTGGAGGCAGAAATTTCAGTGTCACCTTTGTGAGATGATTTACTTGCACATGGCCAGATCAGTAGTACTGTCAGAATAGACTGTTTCTTCTTCAATTCTTGGTTGATACACCTTACCCACTCCTCAAAATAGGGTACCAGTCATCCATGTGCATTTGTTTCATCTCCAAACGACAGGGAGCTCTTTGGCCATCAGGTTCCTGAATGCACCTGAATTTGCCAATTCATGATTTACCAAAGGTTTCCCTCTGGTTGAGCTAGAGCAAAGCAGAAATGTGAAACGTTCTTTGGAAAGTTTTTCACTCTTACATTTGTCACTCTTCACGACAAGGTTCCTATCAGGCATTGCCTTGAAAAAGAGTGTGCACTTGTCCGCATTAAAGATGTTATCATCTTTGAAGCCTCTGGTGAAATCTGAGGACTTTTTGATGAACTCTCCCATAACTTCTGATGGAACTTCTTTGGAAGGCACCACATGAGACTTTCTGGAAAAGCTCATGTCACAGTTTAAATTTCTCGAGCCAACTACTTGATGCTTGGAAATCTACCACCCTGAATTTCTGTGTGAATATTTTAGCAACTTCTTGGATCCTTAGCTGGAGACTTGGGCATTAACTGTCTTTGTTTGTTTGAACCAGCTTCATGTGGCTTCACTAACTTCACTGAGAGAAGTTTTCCTCTTCTTTCACTTAGGTCTTTGTTTTCCTCAACTATCTCTTCAAATACTCATGTTAATGTTTTTTGATATTGCTAACTACAGTCTTGCTAACACCAAAATGTTCTGCTGCCTTTCTTTGGTGGCTGCTTTCTAGAAAATGTACAACATCAACCTTTTTCTTCAATGTCAACTCTTTTGAGTTCTTAGTTCTTTCCTTTGGGCCATGATGTCTCAATTAACTATAACATTGTTCACTAATTGCAGGATGTACCTACAACTCAGATCAGCCCTTCATACTGAAAAAATCTTCCACAACATATAATAAACAAGAGGATATTAGGTCTAATCCAACATGATTAATAATAAAACATGAAATACTAAAGGAAAAATAATACACCTAAGGGGCAAAGCCCAAACCTTCTACTCCTTGGTGTAGAGTAGACTCAACTGAATATAGAGGGTAAATGAATATCGTGTGTCACAGTTCAAGTGGTGAAGATGCAATATACAGAGGTTAGTCTTCTACTGAGTACATGTGGTGCATGTCCAGTCTATGAAAATTAGGTCAACTTAAGGAGGTGGTCAACTATGGAGGGTCTACTATATTTATACATTAGAGAACTATAATAGTTGGATGCCCTAAGAAGATTAGATTTTTACTAGAGAAATTATATATAGCTAGTGAGCAATTTTCTGAATTCTTTTTCTAGCCCCTTTTCCTTCTAATACAAGGGTGTTGGCAACTACAGCTTGTGAGCCAAATCCAGCCTGCTGCCTCTTTTTGCATGGCCCTGATCTAAGAATGGTCTTTAAATTATTGGACAAATCAAAGTACTTTGTGATGTGATTACTGTATGAAATTCGAATTTCAGCATCCATAAATAAAGTTTTATTGGAACATAGTCATGCTCATTCATTAATATATTCCCTATGGTTGCTTTCTTGCTACAAATGCAGAGTTGAGTAGTTGTATATGGTTTGCAAAGCTTAACATATTTACTACTTAGCTCTTCACAGGAAGGTTGCTCACATCTGTTATAAAACCCTACATATACATATATATATACACCAGACAAATTTAACTTATTTACTTTTCCTTAAAAGTATCACATTTCCCGCTTCCCTCTATTTGCTTATCCTGTTATCTGTACTTGCATGAAATGTTGTTTCCCAATCCTCAACCCTTTGGCACTTCTGCCAAAAATCCATTTCATCCTTTTAGGAATAGCTCAAATTCCACTTCCTTTAGGAAGCTTTCCCTGCTAACCCAGTAAGAAGTGACACTGAACTCTGAATTGGTCTGAATTTCTCTGAATATTTTGTAATATTCTGCTGTCACTTTTTCTAATGAAAAGTTAACTTCATTTTTGTAATGTTAAAAATCTGCGTTAGTTTTCCTCTATGAAGCAGAAGTCCTTAGGGAAGTTATCACCCACAAAGTCTAGCCTAGTATCTTCAGGCAAATTAATTGCTTAACACTTTGGGCCATGAGCATATTTCTCTTCAAGATTTATTTTATTTTCCTAACTTCAATCACCTACTTTGTACATATCAGCTATGATGATTACTTACCACATTCTCCTGGATCTGACAATTAGACACAGAGATACTGTTTGACAACTCTTCTGTAAAATTTAAGAATGATGTGTGAGAAAAGAACAAAACTATTACGACTAAAAATATTAATTATCTACTGACATGTCAATATCCGTGGTATATCATACTTAAAAAACAGGTTAGCACACAGTTAATATAACTCAATTGTGTACATTCCATTGGTTAAGTAAAATTATGACACATTCATAGAATTATCTAAACATTAAATAAGTAATACAGATCTAGAAAGCTAGCCATGACATATTACTGAGTTAAAAACAGAAGTTGAAGGGTAGCAGTGCTTGAATTAAAAGCAAAAATAAAAACATGACTACTTCTAGTACGTGTAGTTGGGAAGAAAGAATTTTAATTTATATAATTTTGCATTGCTTGCATTTTTTTGAGACAGAGTCTCAAGTTGTCACCCTGGGTAGAGTGCTGTGGCATCACAGCTCACAGCAACCTCAAACTCTTGGACTTAAGAGTGATTCTCTTGCCTCAGTCTCCCAAGTAGCTGGGACCACAGATGCCCGCCACAATGCCCAGCTATTTTTTGTTGCAGTTGTCACTGTTATTTAGCAGGCTTGGGCTGGGTTCAAACCTGCCAGCTGGCGCCCCACCCACTGAGCTACGGGCACTGCCATGCTTGCATTTTTTATAACATAAAAACCATGCATTACTTTCATTAAAATATTACAAATTAGGTAAACCTTTATGTTGACATTAAAATATGTTAATATATTTATATATATTTTAAATAGTAGATAAAAGCAAGCTGCAAACAGTATACAGAGTATGATCCCATTTTCTAAAAAAAAAAAATATATAGCAGATAATATAGGCTTCCCTTACCTCAGTTCCTTCTTAAAATCAAGAAATATATACCAAACTGTTAATAATGATTTTCTGAGGGGGGATATACAGGATTGGAGTTATATACATATAGCAAGGACTTTCTCATTTTATATTACATATTTCTGTAAAGTTTAAATGTTATATTACTTTGGTAAGCAAAGAAAATAATTGACAAGAAAAAGAAGGGAAACATGAAAGTAAGCAAGAGAATGGGTATCAAACATCTAGAATCTGAGACAATTCAAAGAAACTGAGACAGGAAGTTTCCTTTATAATCTCAAATATAAAAATATAAAACTTTGTTAATAAGATAAGCAAACTATATATCAAAAACAATATGACTGTCAAAAAATATATTTTAAAATATTAAATCAGCTGAAAACAATTTCTTTTTCTTTTCTTTCTTTTTTTTTTTTGAGACAGTCTCTCACTGTGTTGCCCTCAGTAGAATGCTGTGGCTCATGTCACAGCAACTTCAAACTCTTGGTCTCAAGCTATGTACTTGCCTCAGCCTCCTGAGTAGGTGAGACTACAGGCACATCGTTGCTACTATGCCCAACGATTTTTAGAGACGGGGTCTCCTTCTTGCTCAGGCTAGTCTTGAACTCCTGAACTCAAGCAATCCTCCTGTCTTGGCCTTCCAGGTTGCTAATATTACAGGTGTGAGCCACTATTCCCAGCCCCAATTATTATTATTTTTTTAATTGAGACAGAGTCTTACTCTGTCGGCCTAGGTAGAGTGCCAGGGTGTCATAGCTCATAGCAACCTCAAACTCTTGGCTCAAACAATCCTCTTGCCTCAGCCTCCCCAGTAGTTGGGAAAACACATGTCCGCCACTACACCTGTCTACAAAATATTTTAAATAATTCAAATTTTAAATACCAATAATTAAGAGACTGTACAACATCAAAAAAATGCATGTGTCTAAAACTGCTTTTCAGTAGTTCCAGTTTCCTAGTTTAAGTTACAGTATTGATTTTCTTTCAAAGATCTCCAATATCTAGCTACATCCAGTTTTAATTTCTCACACCTCCCAGAAGACTCTTATTCTATATTGTAAAAATGACAACACATCACTTAATGTGCTAGGCACTATGCTAAGTGCATTATATGCATTTATTATTCTTCCCACTTTAGATTAGAGAACTGTAGCGTCCAAGATTACAGAACTGGGCTTTCATCCTCCAGAATTTTCACTCTTTAATTCTCTTATAATTTTGCCTTTAGATAAGACTCTTAACCCTAGGGAAGAGGTCTACGAATGAGCTTGAGAGGTTCTCTAAACCCTTGAAAACTATTAAAAAATACATAAGTACTCATATGGTTTTCTGAGTAAACACTCCTTGGTTTTAAATAGAATGTCGCAGAGTTCTGTCTAACCCCCTCAACTTAACCACTGTGAAGGCTCGGTGCCTGTAGCTCAAGTGGCTAAAGTGTCAGCCACATACACCAGAGCTGACTGGTTTGAATCCCGCCCAGAACTGCCAAACAATGACAACTATAACCAAAAAATAGCCAGGTGTTGTCGCGGGCACCTGTAGTCCCAGCTACTTGGAAGGCTGAGGCAAGCGGATTGCTTAAGCCCAAGAGTTTGAGGTTGCTGTGAGCAGTGATGCTACAGCACTCTACTCAGGGTGACGGCTTGAGACTCTTGTCTCCAAAAAAAAAAACAAAACAAAACGAAAGAACCATATTACTCCCCCAAATTAGTAATAAACATCAAACATTTACATGGTCATAACCCTCATCCCTTTGATCACATTTGTCTCCTCAACTAGAGTAGTATTACCCCTCCAAACTTTCCATTCAACTCTGCCTATGCAACTCCTATCTGATTCCAAAATCCAAATCAGGTCTTGCTTACTCTTCCTATCCAAATCTGAGTTCTCTGAGTAATGTCCTACTCATTTTTGCACTATACTGCTTTATGCTACTATCTAAACATATGTCACATCTCCCTAAAGAGCTTTTACAATTTCCATACTGCTTTTGTATTCTAACTTAAAGTTTTGCATAATGCCCAGAAAAGTTGCACAAAATAATATAGCTAAAGTAAATGAACTATATTTAACTGGCTGATATTTATTTCAGTTTAAATATATTTCTCTAATGAATTAATTATGTTTCCCCATGAACAACACAATGCCAATGTGGAGAAAGTAGTATTATATTATGACCTTCTGAATGTCAACTGTTCACTTGAACTTTTATCAAATTTAAATTTAACTATATAAATTGTATTGGTATAGAACATGCATTCCAATAATTTTTTAATATTTTGGAATGTTTTAATATAGTATGATGTGAACTTTTAACACTTTATTATTTGTTTATAACCCATGATGAAATAAAATTATTAACACCAGTAGTACACTCAATCCGATGAGACTTCATGAATGCTAAGGACTGTTCTATACTTTAAAGGTGCTTTTTCATTTAATCTTGACAACCCTTAAAGTAGGTACTATTGCAGAGAAGTAAAGTACTTGCCTAAGATCATTTAAGAGGTTGGCAGACCCAAGAATTTAATGCAGAGAGACTGACCCTGCAGCCCAGGTCTGGGCATTGGACGTACATGATATATACTGTAGCCAAAATAATTTTACAGAAAAATTAACTAATGGTATTGGTTTCTAAAGACAAAACTTAAGATGACACCGAAAATACATAATACACAATCATGTCCACAAAATGCTTAAGAACCAATGAGAAGAAAAAGCCATCAAAAAAGCTTATTGCTTACTGTGATCTTTCCCTTGCCCCGGAGAAGTGCAAACACTTGCTTGAGGGGTAACAGGCATGAGAGCTTGGCGAATTGCCTTTTCCCAGCTCTGTGCCACGTCAAGTCCAACTCCAGTGGCAGCAAGAACAGGATTAGAAGAGCTATCCCCATTGTTCTCACCAACAAAGTATACCATAGTATCAGTGATGATTTCAAAACAGTGTGGGTTGCTGCCTTGTGAAATACTTGTGAAATCTCGTGGTGAAGATATGCGGAGAATTTCTGAAAGTGGAATTTCCTGAAGTAAAAAATTAAGTATTGGAAAATATGAATACATCTTTACTTTTAAATACACTACAAAATCAAAAATGTGCATTTCCACAAATGTCATTAAGACAAACACAAGTATAGAGTATATAGAACACGCAGTCAAGACATGTGATAGTGTCTGCCTTAAGTGATTTCAATGTCAAGCAATGCCAGAGGCAAAGAATGGAGTAGATAACCACGCCAATGACTCGGGCCTGTAGCACATCATGACGATGCAAAGGGGAGAGGACTTAGAAGGGTAATTTGCTACTATATCCAACACCTGTCACTTCCAATTGTCATTAAATCAATTCCACAACTCCTTACCTAGGGCTACAGTCTGAAAGACATAACTGCAAAGAAAGAAGCAGAAACAATAGCAGAAAAAGCAAAATCTTGAGTCAGTATAGGTTGTTTAAACATTTCATTGTGATACTGTCCATTTGAGTACACTGTAACAATAATTTGTGTTTAGTTTACCTCCTAAGGCAAAAAACTTATTTTTAAAAAACCCCACCAGCTCAAAGCAAATCATTAGTTCCCATTCTCTTTCTTACTGTGCTACTGCTATACTTTACAACCTTTGGTGTCAACAGTGTGTGACAGCAAAAGGTGAAACAAGCCGAGCAAGACTGTAAAAAGGAAATGAAGGGCCAAAATAAGCAATTGGGAACTGGACCCTCAAGTAATGTGGAAGACAGGAGAAACGCCAAACACGTCCTTAGCCTCCCTGATAAGCAATGATCGTGGGACTTTCTAAGCAGTCCAGCCTAAATCACAGTATCTAGAAGGAAATCAGCAACAAGTTGATGGGCAAGCCAAAAATAAAGAAACATATAACAACAACAAAAAATCTTTGGTAGCAGACTGCCATGGGGAGTGAAATAAAGGGTTGGAGAATAGTTGCTTCAACAAAGAGCTTAACACCGATCTTTTTTTTTTTTTTTTTTGTAGAGAGAGAGGGTCTCACTTTATCGCCCTTGGTAGAGTAGAGTGCTGTGGCGTCACACAGCTCACAGCAACCTTCAACTCCTGGGCTTAGGCAATTCTCTTGCTCAACCTCCCAAGTAGCTGGGACTACAGATGCCCGCCACAATGTCTGGCTGTTTTTTGTTGCAGTTTGGCTGGGTTCGAACCCGAAACCCTCAGTATAAGCCGGTGCCTTATTCACTGAGTCATGTCACCCTCAGTAGAGTGCTGTGGCATCACAGCTCACAGCAACCTCAAACTCTTGGACTTAAGTGATTCTCTTACCTCAGTCTTCCAAGTAGCTGGGACTACAGGCACCCACCACAACACCTGGCTATTTTTTGTTGTTGCTGCAGTTGTCCTTGTTTAGCAGGCCCAGGCTGGGTTCAAACCAGTCAGCCTGGTGTATGTGGCCAGTGCCATACCCATTGAGCTACAGGCACCGCCTAATGTCTATATTTTTAAAATGTAAAATCCTTACCTTATAATACTTTGATCCAGATTCATTTTGAAATAATGTTAGACATTTACTGTCAAGTCTCCAATAATGTCTCTTTCTCTGTAAAATAAAGATCACAAAGCTGTGAGGTTCAAAATCATGATTCCTCCAAAGTACCTGTACTTTCCTTTTCATTTCCATTAGTACATTTGTATTTGTATGTTTAAAATTCATGAGGTTCTAAATTCTCAAAATATAAGGATGCCCAGTGAAAAGAAATCACTCCATCACTCATATTCCACACTTCACCTTATTCTAGGCAAGCAATGTCATTAGGTTTTTGTGCTTCTTTTTAGAGAATTTCATGCATGCACACATAAATACATCTATTACGCACATATATAGATATACATATACACACATAAGTATGTAATTTACCCACAGGCTAAATTTCTAGAAGTTGCCCTTCTGGATCAAAGGGTATGTGCATATATAATTGTTTGATAGTGTTCAATTATTCTACACAAGAGCAGACTCAGTGTATAGTCCCACTGGTAATATGATAGTGCCTATTTACTCACACCCTCACTAATGCAGTACTGTTATCAACTTTTTGATGTTTGCTATACTGAAAAATAACAACTAGTATTTCAGTGAGAGTTTAGATTGATATTTTTTATTATAAATTCAAGCTCTTATGCATAAGTCCATTTATATTTCTTGTATTATCATGAACTCTATTCATATCACTTGCCTATTTTTCCATTGTTACTGTCTTTTTCTTATTCATTTGTTCATATTCTTCACATATTATGGAATTATCTCTCGTTTAGAGTGTGAGTTGAAAACACATTTTCCAGTTTGTAATCTGTCTCTACTTTTGGTTTTTGCCATTTAGAATTTTTTTATGAGATTGAATTTTTTGATCTTTTTTTGCTTCTTTCCAACTGACTTTATCAATTGATCCTCCCAAAGTTTCTTCTACAGATTTATTCTTTACATTTAAATCTTTAACACATTTAGACTTACTATATGTGAAGTGTGAAACATGAATACAACTTTATTTTTTTCTATATGGCTATGTGGTTGTCCCAACACTATCGAATTATCCATCTTTTCCCCTGATGATTTGATAAAACACCTTTTGATATGCTACTGAATTCCCAAATGTATGTACACCACTTCAACTTCCATATGGAAGGATATGAACTACACACATAACTGTAGTCTATGGTGTTGTCACCATATAAAACTTCAGGGCAAATAAATGTCCTGAGTACTTCATTTTATTCTTTCTTTTTTTTGTTTTTGAGACAGTGTCTCACTATGTTGCCCTCAGTACAGTGCCATGGTGTCACAGCTCATAGTAACCTCAAACTCTTGGTCTTATGTGATTCTCTTGCCTCAGCCTCCCAAGCAGCTGGGACTACCAGCACCCGCCACAACGCCCAGCTATTTTTTTATTGCAGCTGTCATTGTTGTTTAGCTGGCCCAGGCCAGGTTCGAACCCTCCAGCTGTGGTGTATGTGGCCGGTGCCGTAACCACTGTGTTACAGGGGCTGAACCACTTAATTTTATTCTTAAAAGGTTTACTAGAAAGTTGCTTTTAGTAATCTATTCAGCAAATTTTAAGAAGAGTAATAAAACAGTGGCACATATTTATTGTGTGCTTACTGTAGGCCACACATCGTTCCAAGCTTTTCTCAGATATTAACTCACTTGCATCTCTTAGGTAATTACCATTATCATGCTAATTTTATAGATGAGGAAACTAAGATAAAACATAACTAACTTTCCTAAGTTCACACAGTTTTGGTAAATTATACAGACTTAGGTAATCTAGCTCCAAAGTCCATGTTCTTTAACTACTACACTATGTTGATTCTTCAAATTTACTCATTCCACAAGTATACATATCCTCTTTGCCAGAGGACAAACCAAACATGCTTTGGTTTTCCTATCTTTGGTAATAACTAAGAGAATTTTTCAGATTAGCTGTTTTTCCTTCCATCTTTAGTTGTAGAACTTGGTGTGTTTTGAGTAATTAGTCTTTATATGGCACAATCCCAGACTATTTGAATCTTCACTGTTCTACCAGTTTGTAAAGACAATGCATTAAATAGTTCACCCTTTAAAAATTATTTACAAATGTAACTATAATTTCGATGTAACTTTTACATACTGCTGTGGTGTACACAATGTCTTAATATATATTTCATCCTCTACTGGATTTTAAAAGTTCACAAAATCAAACTCATTATAAAGTTTTACTAACATATCACATCATACGTGATTACTGACCAGGTTATCCCTGCTGGTGTAGTGGACCATCCACCCTTCCTTTACCATTGTGCTGCTCTTCCTCTTTGTGTGCTTGATGGATTGTACAACTCTCATTAGTGGAATGTTATTGCTTGTTGATGGACTAAAAAATATTTAAAATTTATGATAAATATTTATAATTTTGATTCATAAAAAATCACATAAATACCATACACTCATTATATCTTTTTCTTAAAGATAATTAAGCTAAACTTTTTCAAAATATCTTAGGGGAAAAACTCAATGCCTTAAGAAGAAGAAAATAAATTAATCCTATTATACAGACACATATTGATTATATTGTAAATCGTCATTATTTGGCACGAATGTTTCCTGAGGGGCCTGGGTGGATCACAGAAATGCAAGAAAACAGTAAGCAGAGCAGAAAACATCCTCTTCAACTGGAAGATACGGAGTCTGAAGAAGTGCCTTATTTGATTTGCTGTTTAAGTTTTTCTACCCAACACAGCATGATAAATTAGCAAATTCACAAGACAAAATACAAGTATACACTCAAATTTACAGGGCTCAAATGTCAATTCAGTCGATGATATTGTCAGCCAAAAGTACTTCTAGTAGAAGATATTTCAAGGAAAATGATTTACAGACATTAATAAAAAAGTAATGAATTAAATCAGATAACAAAGTATAGCTGTAGAAAAAGAGCCTAAAATACATTCTTCTTTAAATATGAAGTGCTCATGATTAGGAAACAAGCTATGTTCTATAATAATCTCCAAACTGGGTAAACATGAAGTTTAGTTAATAATGGTAATGGTAATAATGGCTGTAATTTAATGATAAACCAAATTGAATAAATCATGACTCAGCCATTTGAGACTGAAAAATTACCCATTTTCTTTAAATGGCTCTTTCTTGGCAATAAAAACCAAAACCTACCAAAATGATAACATTTTGTGACAAAGTAGTAAATCCCATGGGATACAAAAATGGAATTTCTAGAAACAGTCCCATAGTGTTTTTACCAAGTCCTAAAAGATTAACTGTGGCAGTATGAAAATTGCCCCCAGGTTCATTACAATCACCTTTGTACAACATTCTCAGTATATATTTTATTGCTGTTTCCGCCAACTACCTGTGTGAAAAAGTAGTTGCTTTAACACTGCAGGCACTTTGTGGTAGCTGTTCTACATCTAGGTACACCATATTTAAACAAGGTATTTTCCTTTATTAAAAAATAGAACAAGAATCCTCAAACCTTCCCATCTCGAGTGGATGGCCAGGGTGATGTAGTTTATTTCAGAAATACTACATTGCATGTAAAATAATTAACCACAATTTAAACTAATTTAAGTGTCAAAGAGATGTGGCTTTTTCTTAATGAGATTCTGAACAGACTATGAATTTGGACACAGCTTGCAATACCTACATATGTGTTACCTGATTGTTTTAACAGCTTCTTCATCTCTTTCCACATCAAGATCAGATGGATCCAGGAAAAACATTTTATCTTCTGGGGGAGATGGCTCTTCTGTGTCATCTAAGCCCCGACTACCCTCACTACTCAAGTCATTACTGTCAATGTCCATTGGTATATCTGTATCTGTTCCCAGACTGGAAGGTTCTGGCAAAGTTTTAAATGAATTTCAAGAGTTTTATATTAATGAATTATCAATACATCTAAATAAGGCAGTCTATTAAATTTTTAAAAAGGTTTTAAAATTCTTAAAATATAAAAATAGATCTTTGATTCAAAATAAAATATTTCTTAAAATATAAAAAAAGATCTTTGATTCAAGATAAAATATTTCTTAAGGAAATATAAAACACACAAGTCATAACACACAAGGTTAATTAATTTGATTATATTAGAATTTTAAATTTCCATCTGACAAAAGATGCTATAAGCCCAAAATAAAAGATAAGTTGCCACCTTTATATGTATTATGATAAACTGATTTTTGACATGCCAAGACAATCCATGGGGAAAGAACAAACAGCCCTTTTAATAAATGGCGCTGGGACAATTGATCTCTGTATGTGAAATAATTAAGTTATTCACCTTCCTTAAACCACATGTAAAAATTAACTCAAAGCAGATCACAGACAGAAAATGTATAAGCTAAAACTATAAAACTTGTCAAAGAAAACATAAAAATAAATCTTCATGACTTGGGGTTAGGCAAAACATTGAAACACCAAATGAAACACCAAAAATATAAATAACAAAAGACAAAATAAACAAATTAGACTTCATCAAAACCACACACTTCCGGGGCAGTGCCTGGGGCTCAAAGGAGTAGGGTGCCAGCCCCATATACCGGAGGTGGTTGGTTCAAACTCGGCCCCAGCCAAAAACTGCAAAAACAAAACAAACAAACATATAAAAACCCCCCACACAATTCTGTGCTGCAAACAATGCCTTAAAAAAGTGAAAAGACAGCCACTAATGGGAGAAAATATTTATGAATTATATGCCTAATAAAGGACTGGTACCTAGAGTATTTTAAAAACTCTTACAACTTAATAAAAAGATAAATAATGTAGTTAAATGGGCAAAAGACCTGACAGATATGTTTGCAAAGAAGATATAAAAATGGCCAATAAGCACATGAAAAGATGTTCAAAATCATTAGTCATCAGGGAAATGCAAATGAAAACCACAATAGGATACTACTTCTCATTCACTAGGATGGCTATAATCCAAAAGCCAGACAAAAACAAGTGGCAGTGAGGATATAGAGAAACCAAAATCCTCATACATTGCTGGTGGGAATATAACATGCACCTGCTTTAGAAAGCAATTTTGGAGGTCCTCAAAATGTTAAAACAGAGTTACCATATGACTACTGTAATGTTACCAATTCTACTACTATGTATCTACCCAAGTGAATGAAAATACATTTCTACAGAAAAATTATACTCTACTGTTCACAGCGGCATTATTCATAATAGTCCTCAGGTGTATATATCTCAAGAACCCACTGACTGATGAATGGATAAATAAAATGAGGTATATCTCTGCAGAAGAATATTACTTGTCAATGAAAAAGAGTGAAGTATTCACTTGTAATCCTAGTATTCTGGGAGGCCAAGGCGGGTAGATTGCTTGTGCTCAGGAGTTTGAGACCAGGCTGAGCAAGAGCTAGACCCCGTCCCTAAAAATAACCGGGCATTGTGACAAGTATCTGTAGTCCCAGCTACTTGGGAGGCTGAGGCAAGAAGATCACTTGAGCCCAAGAGTTTGAGGTTGCTGAGTGAGACTCTGTCTCAAAAAAAAAAAAAAAAGAATAAAGTACTGACATATGCTGTAATATGGATGAACCCTGAAAACAATATGCTAAGTAAAAGAAACCAGTCACAAAACAGCACATTCTGTATAATTCCACATTTAACACATCTAGACAAGAACATGAAAATCTGTTCAAAGTTGATCAGTGGTTGCTTGCTAGGGGCAACTGGGAAGGAGAAGATAGGGAATGACTAGTAATGGTATGCGTTTCTTTCTAGGGTGATGAAAATGATCTAACATTAGAATGTAGTGATAGCTGCACAGCTTTGTGAATATACTTAATGAATGAATTATAGCTGTTAAAGATTAAGAAAAAGAGATTAAGCTACTGAGAGAAGATAAATTTATACTACACATAACTGAAAAAGAACTATATGTTGAATTATCAACAACTTCTGCATATCTTTAACAACAAATAAATAAGAAAATGAACGAAGCATCTGAAAAGGAAATTGACAGAGGAACCCCCCCTAAATAACTCGTAAACATTTGAAAGCTGCCCAAATACTAGTAATCAGAGAAATGTATATTAAAATAAATAGTATTTCATATCTATTTGTCAAAAAGCAGAGAAGTACAACAATATAAATAAACTATAAATTCAGAACAGACTTTGATCATTTAGAAAAATTGTATTAATTCAATTAAAAAAGAAAACCAATCAGTGGTGTCAATGGTGTTAACCGATGCTATTATTTGAATGTTCATGTCCCCCTGCCCCAGTTCATATGTTGAAATCCTAAATTCCAAGGTATAAATTAGGTGGTAGGGACTTTGGAAGGTAATGCAATTATGAGGGCTTAGTGTCTTTATAAAATATGCCCAATGGAGCTCCTTTGCTCATTCCATCATGTAAGGATACAGGTAGAAGGCACCATCTACGAATCAAATGGACCCTCATCAGACCTTGATTCTACCGGTGCCTTTAACTTCCCAGGTTCCAGAACTATAAGAAATAAATTTCTATTGTTTATAAGCGACACAGCCTTGTTAAAGGAAAATTATGCTGAAAGGTTAGAGTCCTTTTTTTTTTTTTTTGAGACAGAGTCTCAAGCTGGGTAGAGTGCTGTGGCATCACAGCTCATAGTAACCTCCAACTCTTGGGCTCAAGTGATCCTCTTGTGTCAGTTTTTCTATTTTTAGTAGACAGGGTCTCACTTTTGCTCAGGCTGTCTCAAACTTGTGAGCTCAAGCTAGCTACCCACCTCAGCTTCCCAGAGTGTTAGAGTTACAGGCGTGAGCTTTCACACCCAGCCTAGTGTACTCACTTCTTACTTCCAATAAAAGGTAACTGCTCTGCTTAGCATTATCCAGAAAAGAGGGGGAAAAAATGGCCTTGAAGGGAAAATATTTAAAAAAGATTATTTAACAAACAAAGAGACAGTAAGGCAGGATGGTGTGTTCTAACAACTAAGAACTAAGGAGCTAGATCACATGGGTTCAAATTCCAGCTCTGCCACTTACTGGCTCTACCTCTGGAGCAACTAAGTCCTTTTATGTCTAAAGATGAAAGAGGATATACAACACTGCTGGCTACAGTAGACTACAAAGTGGTAGGTGGCTAGAGGAAAGATGGAAAGGTACAAATACTAATAAATGTACACTGTCACTCATAAACAAACTATGCAAATATTATATAACCTCTTGCAAAGAATTGTGACCTTTTCTGATTTCATAGATATTAGGAAAGAATTTTACCTCCATTGAAAGTAACCTCTCCAAGGCAGTCTCTTGGTACTTTTGATGCACAGCGTTTATGGCAATTGAATTTGCAATCTAAAATAAAAATATTCAGTTTACTAATTTACATAAAAAATCAGGCAACATCAGATATGGTTAGACTTTCTTTAAATCACTCATGGATGGAATACTACTACTGATAAAGATGATTTAAAATAATAAGCTTCTACAAGTCACGTAACACCCACCTTCCTGGCCCCTGGATTCATCTGTACAATGAGATTACTAACATTTGTATAACTGTCAAAATGTGATGGCAGCTTCATGTTTCTTTTTCTCACATTCATCTTTTTACACTCCCCAAAAAAGTTGCTCAAGCTGATTAAATTCCTAGTCAAGATATGTCAGATACATATTTTTAATTCCTAAGTATTGGGACTACATGCATATGCAGACAAGAGATTAAGATCCAACAAACATTTATCAGGAATTGAGTAAGGGCTTTCACACATAACCCTGGAAGGACTGAGCTCATGAATGAGGTTTCCCACTTTTCTTTCTTTCTTTTTTTTTTTTTTGAGACAAGAGCCTCAAGCTATAGCTCTGGGTAGAGTGCTGTGGTGTCATAGCTCACAGCAACCTCAACTCTTGGGCTTAGGTGATGCTCTTGCCTCAGCCTCCCAAGTAGCTGGGACTACAGGTGCCCGCCACAATGCCCAGCTACTTTTTGGTTGTACTTGTCACTGTCTGCCAGGCCGGGGCTGGATCTGAACCTGCCAGCTCTGGTGTATGTGGCTGGCGCCTTAGCTGCTTGAGCTACAGACGCCACCAAGGTTTCCCACATGATGGTTCTCTTCAGCTTACAAGAAACCTCAGAGTTGATATCACTGCAGATCAGTCTCAGACAGAATCTGTATAACTCAGTACTCTCAAATTGTGATCTCCAAACCAGCAGTGTCACTGTGACATATCTGCACATCAGTGTCAGGTACAATACTGTATAACGCAGTTCTCAAACTGTGGTCTCCAGATCAGCATTATCAACATCATTTGGCAACTTATTAAAAATGCAAATTCTTCGCTCTACCCCATATTGATTATATCAGTAACTCTGGGAGTGGGGCTGAGAAAGTGTGTTTTAATGAGCTCGTTAAGTGATAGCAAGATTGAGATGCACTGATGTAACTATACCTAGCATCACCTTTGACATCTATCTACCGACAGTAACTGGATTAAAAATAATTTTTTTTCAGTCCTGACTTAAAAATTTACGTTATATAGCACTGTCCTTAAGACCTTAGGAAAAATTAACATGATATTAATATTTTGTATATCTCTTACTCAATAGATTTGTTTCTTATCTCATGAACTTTGAAAGTTGTAAAAACAAGATTTCCATTTTCCCTTTCAAAATTTAGAGCCAAATTTGTGGGGCACCGAGCAGCAAGTACGTAAGTTCTCATGGCAGACATTTTAATTTCTCGATGTCATTGCCTATGTTTTTAATAATTTGTTTCTGTTTTTGTACATTTCACATATACTTTGAAGCTGCATTAAAGTTTAGATACAGTAAAGTATAAAATAAAAAGATAAAGGAATGGATGGATGAATGAATTTTTAAAACTGTGTATTTCCTCTAATTATCCAGCATAACTGTTTATCTTAACTAAATCATTTTTTTCTTTCTTAGCTTGACAAATGAATGGAAATAAAAACTATTTTAAGTATCTTTTTTTTTTTTTTTTTGTGTGGAGACAGAGTCTCACTTTATGGCCCTCGGTAGAGTGCCGTGGCCTCACACAGCTCACAGCAACCTCCAACTCCTGGGCTTAAGCGATTCTCCTGCCTCAGCCTCCCAAGTAGCTGGGACCACGCCTGGCTATTTTTTGGTTTTACAGTTTGGCCGGGGCCAGTGTGAACCCGCCACCCTCGGCATATGGGGCCGGCGCCTTACCGACTGAGCCACAGGCGCCGCCCTATTTTAAGTATCTTAATTCATACTATAAAAATACAGATTTCACTGAAATAAATTATGATTATTTTTTAATTGATAACTGAAATACCCTTGCTATATAGAAATAAAACCTGCCATTTTCTGAATTAGCAAGTAACAAAACATTACTCTTCTAAAACCTTAAGAAGTTAAATAAGCCAGTGGCAGAATTGACAAGCTTTATTTAAAAATTCATTAACCTACACATTCACTTTAGTCCCTCTACAAAATATTGTACTTTTCTGCATTAGGTTTTAAAAATGTTTCTGTTCTATTTAGCAGGGTGGAACTATTAACTACCTTTACTAAGATTATCTGTTGACTACAATTTGTACATCTGTTACTAATGTTCTTTCCCAAAACATTTCTCAGTGGCTGCTTGCCAATATACTTTTGTGTTGATATTTTAAAAGTATTGATTTATGTATTAAATCATATTCAAAGCAAGCTATTGAAATAAAATCCCAACATCTAAATATGCTTTCCTAACGGTTATTAAATATCTCACAATAAATGGTCTCATATGCTATTATATATTGCCAAGAAAAGCTTTCTTATATATTTAAGTTAAATTTATATACAATTATCTTACCCTATGTTGCAAGTAAGAATTTACTGTTATAAAAGCCTCAACCTTAATGTTTTATTTAGATCACTTAATTCAATTCTACAAATAATTGTATTATATTAAAAAGTATGGTACTAAGAATTGCTACATAAGTATATGAAAAGTACATAAGATTATAGTTAGGCTACTTATCCCATATTTCAGTTGTCTATTTTAGTTTTCACTCTATTGTATGACATTGTTGAGAAGATGTGAAACAAAAAGAAAATCTTAAAAGCATAAAAGCATTATATAAACAAATTATTCCATTATTCTATTAAAAAACTTGGTTCATAAAAAACAACAACAACAACAACAACAAAAAACCTGGTTCATTAAGAGGTGTCTTGGGGTTTGGCGCCTATGGCAAGCGGCTAAAGTGCCAGTCACATACACCTGAGCTGGCGGGTTCGAATCCAGCCCGGGCCCACCAAACAACAATGACGGCTGCAACCAAAAAATAGATGTGCGTTGTAGAGGGCGCCTGTAGTCCCAGCTACTTGGGAGGCAGAGGCAGGAGAATCGCTTGAGCCCAGGAGTTGCAGATTGCTGTTAGTTGTGATGCCACAGCACTCTACCCAGGGGGACAGCTTGAGGCTCTGTCTCAAAAAAAAAAAAACAAAAAAAAACAAAAAGGTATCTTGGGAATACTACCATAATGTGCTAGGTTTGCATCCAAGTAAGGATGGTCCCTAATATAATTTTAGTAACTTATATATATCCTATTTCAGTGTGATTATTCCCTGGAATGCCAATTTTTACACAATTCCCCTAGTTATACCATTAAAAACAAAAAAACCACACTAAACTCTTATATTTATGTGTATAGAATATTTAATGAAAAGAAGAAAGCATGATTTCTATTTGGGGTAATGTCTGGCAATGAAATCAAAAAGACATAAGCTCAAATATCAGCTTCGCTGCTTTCTAGCTGTTCTGCATTGTGCAGGTTAAGAAGTCATAAGTCACTGATCCTAATTCTAGTATTTCTGTTTCTTAGCTATGTGATTTTAAGTTACCCAATCTTTCTTGCCTACAAAATAGAAAAGTGTTTCCTATTACTAATGCAACAGCATATTTCACATATAGCTGCTTTGGAAATTGAGTATGTAAAGTTTTTTTTTAAGCATAGTAACTGGCACATAATATACACACACATTGTAGACAGTAGTAGTTGTTGTTAGCGTGCACACACACACGGGCTGTTTGGAGAGTATCTAGCCACGTAATATGAAAAAGAAAGACATTTATGGCTGGATACTTTCTCGATAGTCCCCATATTGTTTTCCTTTCTTTTTTAATTTAACAAATATGAGAATGATTTCTTTAACAAATACTTCCAAAATGTATGCCTTTAAAACCTATATTTGCTAACAAAAACAGACAATTTTATTGAAGGAAAACACCGAGTCCTACCTTTACACTGCATTCCTTGGCGAAAGAGGCCTTTCAGTAACCGCTTGCAGTACTGACATATTGTGGGACGAGTATAAGAGTGAACAGCAAATGTGTGTGGAACTTTTACTCTGCACATTACCATCTTTTCCATCCAGATTGGGCGACCACTCCAAGAAGGAATTCTCTTACTTGGCTCTTGGTGAACATGTGACTGAAATATAAGTAATTTCTGTAAGCAAAAAATTAAAAATAAAACATTGGGAGCAAAGCCAAACCACAAAAATCATTTATTGGACCACAGAAGCCAAATATCTGAAGATGTAAATCTCAGCAGGTTCCTGTGCAAAGCTTAATTAACCAAACTCTGAATGAGAAAAATGCAGATTATTTTTGCTCATATTTATGCTTAAAAACCCTAAAATATGTTCATTCTTGTGTGCATACTTACTGATTAAATATTGTCAGGTACAGTCATCATTTTACAAATAAAAACCAAAACCTTTAAAATGAATTTACAACAGGTGTTCAGATCCCTTCAAAAACATCATGCAAGGAAATAATCATGGAAAAAATAAAATCACAAAATAAAAAGCAATGTTATTGCTGCTCACATTGTGTTACTGAACATGTTTTAAAAACTTAGTTTTTTGAATTTCTGTTAATGAATAAAATTTTAAGTCTAATTGATAATGATGAAATAAATGGCAGATCCAAAACTAATTAAATCAACTTTAGTCCCAGTAACTAGGTTTTAAGAAGTTCCCATATTTTAAATATTTTCCATTTGTTTGAGTTTTCCCCCCACTTGAACAAAAACCAAAATTACAGAAAGCATCAGTTAAAAATCTTTTGGTAACCTGAGGAATAAGTGGATTTTTGTAATTATGGCTCTTTCTATATAGGGAATAATCAACTAAATTGCAGCCCAGTTTAATATGGCTCATTCCATGAATTCAACAACATTCATATGATAGGCCTTACGCTGTTAACAGAGGACAAAAAAAAAAATGAATAAAACATACTCCAAGTTCTCAAGTACAAAATCCAAATACTTAACTACTACGATGCTCTAATAAATTTTGTTGAAGGTGGGCATAGTGGCTCATGCCTGTAACCCCAGTACACTGGGAGGCTGAGGTGGGTGGATTGCTTGAGCTCAGGAGACCAGCCTGAGCAAGAGTGAGACCCCATCTCTACTAAAAATAGAAAAACTGAGGCAAGAGGATCACTTGAGTCCAGGAGTTTGAGATTGCTATAGGCTATGGTGATCCCATGGACCTTTACCCAGGGTGACTGACAGAGTGAAACTCTGTTGCCCTCCCACTCAAAAATAAAATCTTTGTTGAGCCTGCTTGCATCTTCACTGTCAGAATTGAGGTCCTGAGATCTTTTTTATTATTTTCTATAAGTAGTAAGGTTTGTAACTCAGAGAAATTGTATCATTCTACATCGGGGTGTTCAATTGAGGGAAAAAAGTTAGAAGAAACCAGGAGACAGTATAAGTATAAAGAAGAAGAAAGGAAAGGAGGAAAATAATGGAAGTAGAAGAAAAGAAACGGACAAAACAAATGGGGGAGAGCATTGACACAAAAGGAACCTTAGATTGATAGTTTCTTACTTACATGTAGCCAAAATTTTCTAAAATGAATTATGGAAGTTTTATTCAGGAAAAGAAAAAAAAAAAACAAAAGAGTATGAAAACCCAAACCACACTCTGTGTTCCATACTGCCATGTATGAACCACCTTCAGCAAAAAGAACATCACTGATTCTGCAAAGAAAAAGCACCTGGTGGGAACTAGAAACAGATGTTTCAGGCCATTGCATATCCCTGGCTCCCTCTTCTTGTGGTGACTCAACAATGTGCTGCTTTTGCTCCTACGTCTTCTTTTGGTTTGTCTCAAGTTCAAAATACCAGATAGAGTAAGACCAATTTAGCCAGTCATCATTAAATCTACAGACTACGCCTGGAAGGAAGAGATTTCATAGCAGACACCTTCCTATGCCAACAGCCAGTTAGTGACTGCCTTTTGCTCAGGTCCTGTTGGGATCAGGTTATTAGCGACATGGTACAGAGCCTGTGTGCCAGGAACTACTCAGAAAAGTAAGGCTGTAGCAGCTACCCACTTTGTCAAGTAGTGTACAAGAAATTATTTGTGTTATTACCCTTATTTTAACTATAAAAAAAAAAACAGGCTCAAAGGGACTAATACTACCAAGTGGTAGTATGAGAATCGAGATTGACACTCAGGTCTTCCACACGACAGTCCAGTGATCCTTAACCTTTCTCCCATCTCAATATCCATGGGTTTAACACAATCCCTTTAGTAACAGTGGTTCGCCACTTATTGGATGAGGATGACAGGAAAGACTTAATCAGAATTCAGGGGGAAGAGGATGTTCATAGAATTACTTAGAGTATTTGGTTAAAGTGGGACCACAGAGACTGTGATAACTAGAACTAAGTAAAAGTTTTTTCTCTCCTTGTTGGAATGTCCCCTATATACAAATTAGTGCTAAGTTTAAACTGTTCAATTTCTTTATTAATATGTAGTTAAGAAATTTTCTAAAAGTAAAAATTATTTCCACAACTTAATTTTAAGCTAACATTTGCCAAAGTAATTGCAAACCATGTTAACAATATTGTCAATTCTCAATTACCTATAATAATGATCTAACCAATTCAGACATGTCATTCTACTTCTTATACTTCCCTAAGGATTTTTCATCTCTAGGATAGATATAAAAAAGCATTTTTTTTTGTAGAGACAGAGTCTCACTTTACTGCCTTCGGTAGAGTGCCATGATGTCACAGGACTCACAGCAATCTCTAGCTCTTGGGCTTCCGCGATTCTCCTGCCCCAGCCTCCTGAGCAGCTAGGACTACAGGCGCCCGCCACAACGCCCGGCTATTTTTTGGTTGCAGTTCAACCGGGGCTGGGTTTGAACCTGCCGCCCTCGGTATATGGGGCTGGCACCCTACTCACTGAGCCAAAGGCGCCGCCCATAAAAAAGCATTTTTAATAAGGTCAGTTCTTCAATTATGTACAGTTAGTTGGCTCTGCAGTATTACTCAGTGAAGTATCTCCGCTTTAAACTTACACTTAGACCCAACATTTTCTTTCTAACTTGATTCTGTACTCTGCTCCTCAGAAAATTTCCCAAGTGTACTGAAAGGAACGTTTATCTGTCTCATCTTCCAACAGCCAGCACTTAATTCTGGTCCTATTTTAAGTCTATCTTCTGTTCTTCCTTATCTTTACTTGATTTCCTTCAGACTAACTTCTGACATTATAACAGAAACTACCTTCTTACACGCAACACGAGAGCATCAGTGGCTCTCAGTGTGTAACTGCTATCTCCTCCACAATTCCTTGACGGTCCTCTCTTCCCATTCTCCCTTCCCTCTGATTTTGCTCTACAAGCTCTTTTACTCTACCTCCTTTTTGAAGTTGTATGCCTGGACTGACAAAAGGAAACCTTCTTGAGAAGATCTATGGTTCCACTCTACAAGTTCTTTTTGTTGTGAAATACCCTGAATGATCTAACCAATTCAGACACGTCATTCTACTTCTTATACTTCCCTAAGGATTTTTCATCTCTAGGATAAAATATAAACTCATGAATTAAAATATAGTACCTTATCCCCCTGCTCTGTCCTTTTCCTGTTTTGTAACTAGTAATATTCAACTGGATGTAGCTGGCACACCAGCATCATTTGGGGGGCCCTTGAAACAACAACACACCTCTATCCCATAGTTCTCACTCCCAGGTAAGTTCTCTGTGCAGTTCAGTGTGTAAAATACACTAACTTTTCTCCTGCCAATCTTTTCCCAAGTTTTTCCACAGGTTTATAATGCCCTCTCATTCTCAGTCTCTTAAAGCCATAGCATTCTTTTGCTACTTCAAAAATCTCACACTAAGGCTAAGCAATATATAAATACTGGACTTCTGTAAAAAGATTTCAGAGGCTTTTAATCTGATATCTCAGTTTAGCAAAATCTTGTGACTAGGGTGCCAAGATGACAGCCCAAGGCCTTGATTTTATCATTAATTTACAGAAGAACAAAGAGGTTATAGAAATAACTAAATGACAAGATTACAATCTATGGATAGAAGTTATTTCAAGTACTATGAAATATACAAGGGAGTTATTACTTTCTTTCCTGACCTACCACTTTTACCCTTCAGAAGTATAATATATTTTGAGGAAAAAAAAAATCACTGATACACAAATAGTAACTTTTGGATTTCATTCTAATATCTCTTACTAATTTGCTCTGTGATTTAAGACAAGTCATTTAACCATTCTGTGTCTCAATTGTCTCATCTGCACACAGATGTATATTGTGAGGATCACTGGAGTTACTCTTCCTAAGTATCTACCAAGTACCAAGTGTGGCACTGGACATGATGGGGCACATAAAGACGTAAGTATTGTCTTCTCTAAACAGACCATAGACTCCTTGAGGACAACCTGGTATACAAACACAGATATTAAGTAGAATGTTATATACACAATTAGGAAGGTTAAAAAAGTGAAATGGCATTCAGAAAGTAAAATAACTGCTACCAAGGAGAAAATCAGAAAGGGTAGCTTTGAGCCAGGTCAGGAAAATCTATGTATTATGAACCACAATAGCAAAGGAAGGAGAAGCAAGGGTGTCATCGGCAAATGCTAAATAGTACAGATTATAAGAAACGTAGGAAATATAAAGCTTTCCTAATAGGGAGTGATATCCTCAGAGCATTATAGCAGAAAACTTGATCTGGCTGCTGTGTATAAGATGAAGTACAGAGACCAGGACCAGGGATACTGGTTAGGAGGCCAATACAGTGATCTAAGTGATAAATACAGGCAATCCCCAAGTTATGAATGAGGAAGATTCTGTAGGTTTGTTCTTAAGTTGAAATTGTATGTAAGTCCAAACAAGTACACTTACCTATTACCTGTAATAAGCTCTGTTTGTGAATGCAAGCCATATATCAGTCGAATGTTCGTAATTCAAAGACTTACTGTAACAACCTTAGTTCGTAAGTACATTTACCTATTATTTTTAATAGCCCCCATTTGTAAGTGCAAACTATATGTAAGTCATATGTTTGTACTTAGATTGGTAAGTGCAAATCACACATTAGTGGGAAATTTATAATGAGGGGACTGACTGGTAATGCAATCCCAAGGTGTACAAAATGCAATTCATTACCATTGGTAAGCCCTGCCTCCATTATACATTTTATTTCTTAAGCATAGGAACATTACTATTCTTTAGTTAGTATTATCAATTATGGTCTAGAATCTCATACACACTATAAAAACAGAAGGAATAACTAGTCCTTCTATAACCTTATAATACATACCTCTTCACTGGGAAGGGCTACATATTCCGGTTGTAGGGGTCTTGGAACTGAGAGACCGGGTCCTGGTAAAGACACATTTGACAGACGTCTCTTTCTTACTCCACTACAATTATTTGGAATCTTGAAGGCACATCGTTTATGGTAATTTAATCCACAGCCTAAATATATTTTAAAAGATTAAAAAAGAAAAGACTAAAAATACCTTTACTATTTAAGTGTGATACATAAAAATTGGTGCTTCTTTTATTAATTTATTTTTTCTGTTAGCAATATCTACCTAAGATGACAGGCTAAATCAGTGGTTCTCAACCACAGGAACTGTATTAAAGGGTTGCCGGCATTAGGAAGGTTGAGAACCACTAGGCTAAGTGGAAGCTAAAAAACTGAAGAAGAATAGGAAATGGGTAGAACAGTCTACTTAGAAAGGTTCAGTAGCCAGAGCAGTGGTTCTTGAAGTGTGGTCCCTAAAGCTACCACCTGGGATGGTAACAGAAGCCTTAAGAGACAGCAGAGACCACACACCCAGCAAAACCTAAAATATTTACTCTCTGGTATTTCACAGAAAAAGTTCATTGGCACTCCACCTTAGAAGACTGTTTTCTTAATCAGTAATGCACATTTGTGCCCTACCACCAGCACCTGTAATTCAAAACAATGTTGGCCATTTTTTTGTAAGGAAAATTTAAAAAAGCAATTCATGTACCCAAAACATCTATACCCCTATAATACTCTGAAATAAAAACAAAGAGTTAAAAACAACATTGATATTTATTGAGTCAGTACATTGTGCAAAATATTCTGCCCATATTACCTTATTTAACCATTTACTCTTCACAAAACCCATGGGGTAAAGCATATTTTATAAAGAAACTGATCCTCAGAGAGACGTAGTAAATTGCTCCAAAATATTAATGAGTAGGTGGCAGAGCTAAGACCAGACTCCTAATCTCTCCAATTCTAAATACTGGTTACTCCCTAGTCACCAACTAATAACCTTGTATTCTCAGCAATAATGCAAGAATGCAAATGTGAAATCCTATTTTAAATGACCGCTAACATTTTAGAACACATACCTTCACATTTTAGTCCCTGACGTACCAATCCCCAGAGCATCTCACCACAATAATCGCAAAAAGTAGGAGCTTTGTAAGAATGTACATAGAGGGTATGTGGACGAATCTGGAAGTCTTCTACTGTGGCCAAAGCTTTCAAAACAGAAAAGTATTAAAATAAACCTTAAACTTGTAATTGCAATGAGATTAGGAATGTTCACCAGTTCATTTATGTGATAGGCCATTTTTCCTCTGCAAATTTCATCTGAGCATCAAAATAAATTACTTTAAGCATTTAATACAATGATTTTTGAAACTCTAGGAAGTTTATCAGCTTCAAATAATTTTGAACTCCAAAAATAGGTCTCTAGGTTAGGTATTTGGAACCTCAAAAGCATTTTCTTATAATTATAAAATTACAAATAGGTCTATTTTAGCCAACTAAAAACTGTTTAACTTAAAATACACTGAGACATACACTAAAATAAAAAATAGTGTGGAACTTAACGTTAATTTACAATGTTTCCCATGAAAAAAGACCATGAGTCCTAACTTAGGATCCCAGCATATACTCCCTGTATGTGCTCCATAGTCCCAATGATTTAGAGAAAGAGACTCCCCTCCTCTCAGGGAGCAACAGAGCAGTAGATGCAAGGATCTTTCCCTTGCCTCAACCTACAGAAGTCGTTAGTAGATGTCCCTGGGTCTAATGACAGGTCTACTAGCAGATGTGTCCAACCTTCAGGGGGTCATGTGCTGACTCTGTGAGGACTGTTTTTGTTATTTGTGGTGTCAGATATCATGAAAAGTATTCAAGGATCTCTTTTTTTTCTCTAATTAGCTTTCCTTAGTGTTTGCGTACTTACCATGTGGCCTAAGACAACTCTTTATTCTTCCAATGTGTGGACAGAAAGGGAAAAAAAAGTTGGACAGTAAAGAAGAAATGGACTTGAGCATGATTTCCAGGAAAGACAGGGAGTGAAGCTCCTCAGGAGTAAAGAGTAAGACAAGGATAGGGAAGTACACTGATGGTTGGGGTTGTGGGTACAGATGAATGATCAAGTGTGGGGAACTAGATGAATGGGAGGATCAGAAATGTAAGATGAGAGGAGTGGGGACTCATAAGAAAAGGTGATGGTCAGCAAAGATCTCAAGAACATGCTGAAAGGTGAGTTTGGGAAAAGGAAATGTGTTAGCAGGACTTTGGACTCTGGCTGGCCAATTTGCTTTCTTTCTTCTCAAACAAGAAGTGTCACAGACATACGTGTATATTATTATGGCATTCCTTCTTCCTTTTCACTCCTCTTTAACAATCCTGTTCACAAGGCTATTAGATGACATCAGAAATAGTGGGAACTAAGGAACAAAGTATGACAAGAATGGGTGAGGGTGGAAAAAGAAGAGAGGTAGGAAAAAACCCACTGAGAACAAAAAGGAGCACTTTTTTAAGCCACAGTAACATTGTAGTTTCCTCTTCTATCATCTTCATTACTTTTCTTTCTTTCCTAACCCTCTTTTCTGAACCCCAATTCTCTTCTTTTATGCTTTTTACAGAAATGAGGAAAAGGGAACCAAATTTCAGTACAATTGTTTTTCTTGACTCAGATAAAAGTATATTCCTTTCAGTTCAAATGATAATTCCCTTAGCTTATAGTGACATTCAAATAATTCTCAGTTTATTTTCTTTTATCTGTGATATAACCTTCCTGAAAGTAAATATTATATGGCACCTATTACTATAGATGAAAGAAGTTAACAGTATAAGTGAACACATTTAGTACATAAAATGAGGCTCTCTGAAAAAAAAAAGTCTAAGAAAAAGAAAAGAAGCTATTTACTTACCCGAAAGAACAACTTCTACTAGGTCTCCCTCATGTATTTCATCTGCTGAGGTGATTAGCTGCAAAATATTTTCTGAGTTCATGTCATGGCGAAAGAGAAGAATTTTATCATACATGCCAAAGAATCCACACTCTGGAAACTGCAAGAAAGTAAGTCTTGTATCAGTAGACCCAGAACTTTCTATTTTTATCAGTAAATGTCTCAATTTTATGAAAAATTTTAAACATAATGTTTTGGTTTAATACTATTAAATCTAACTCAAATAATATCCAAAAGGTGAACCACATACTCAAGCATCCTGGTTAATTTTAAAGTTCAATAAAAGAAGAAACAGACTCGGTACCTATAGCTTAGCAGCTAGGGCACCAGCCACATACACCAGAGCTGGCAGGTTTGAACCCAACCCTGGCCTGCCAAACAGCAATGACGATTACAACAGAAAAATAGCTGGGCATTGTGGCAGGCAGCCGTAGTCCCAGCTACTTGGGAGGCTGAGACAAGAGAATTGCTTAAGCCCAAGAGTTTGACATTGCTGTGAGCTGTGACGCCACAGCACTCTACCCAGGGTGACATAGTGAGACTCTGTCTCAAAAGAAAAAAGAAAAAACAAACTTACAAATAAAAAATCATCGATTACCTTAAAACACATCTCTTAGAAATATAGGATTTCTATATTCAGTTACTGAAGGAGAATATAATCTTGAATTTACTGCTACTCTATTCTTATCCTGAAAGATAAGTTGGTTTTCCCATTCTCTAGAACTTGACTGTCTAAATATATGGTTTGCTACTGCCCTATGCAGTTAATTAAAGTAATTAAAATTGTATAAAGTTAAAACTTCAGTTCCTTAATCATTGTAGTCACATTATGAGCACTCAATTGCCACCTGGGCTACCAGCTAATCAAAAAAGGACTCTACATTCCACCCCCATAAAAATAAGAAGTCTAACAAAATATTTGTATGAATACAATTGATTTTAATAAGTCATATTTCTTGCATGTCTTTTAAGTGTAGGATATTGGTTCTACAGTTTATAAAGATAAAATAGCCTTTACCTTCCAGGAGCTTACAACTTACTAGGAAGATGGAAATAAACACAAGTATTATACAGTATGTAGAACAAAGCAAGTGATAAAAATGAAATATAAACAAAATAAGAGGGAACAGAACACTGTAACTGGGAAGGTGGTGTACAGGGATCCAGGACCATATAAGAGCAGAACTATAACAGAGAAGCAGGGTTTCTATAGGCTGAACATGAAAGTGTCAGTGTCATCATTAAGAAATTACAAGGTAAATGGAAGAGGGTAACTGGAGCCTTGTGACTGAAGAATGAGTTTGGGGAGTGTTGGTAGAAAAAAGGCAAAAACGCACATAGGGCCCCACACAGAAACCTGGAGTCAACTGAGCTGGCATCTCAAGCTTTGCTACCTGCTAACTATAGCACCTTAGATGAGTTGCTTAACCTCTCTGTATCAATTTCTTGCTTATAAAATGAGGATAATAATAGGAAGTTAGCTTTATAGGGTTTTTGCCAAAATTAAATTACTCAATGGCTATAAAAACTCTCAGCACTCGGGCGGCGCCTGTGGCTCAAGGAATAGGGCGCCGGTCCCATATGCCGGAGGTGGCGGGTTCAAAGCTAGCCCCGGCCAAAAACCACAAAAAAAAAAATAATAATAAATAAAATAAAAAAAATAAAAAATAAAAAAATAAATTGTCTTTTAAAAACTCTCAGCACTCGGGCTGTGCCTGTGGCTCAAAGGAGTAGAGTGTCGACCCTATATACTGGAGGTGGTGGGTTCAAATCCGGCCCCAGCCAAAAACTGCAAAAAAAAAAAAAAAAAAAAAAAACAACAACCTCTCAGCACTCAATCCATAAATACTAGGCATTTATATTGTTCTTCTATATCTGAGAGAGATACAGGGTCCCAGAGCAAGGCAGTAACATGATCAAATCTGTATTTCAAAAACTTAATGCAAGGAACTGGAACAAGAAGAGACCAGAGCAAGCTCCTGAAGAAAGGATGAAGCTATTGGTTAGGTAGGAAAGAGGCATCAAAGTCTATATTATAAAATAAGTAAATGGAAAAAACATACAAGGAGAACTTTTCTCCAGAAACTATTTTTGGTAAATCATACAGATCATTAATACTGTTTTGATCAAAGCAGAAGTCCTAAACAAAGGCAACAAAGAATGAATAACACAATAATGACAGAAGGAAGACAATATTAAGATAATAAATTTTTAGCTTGGAGAAAAAAATATAAAATAATCTTCTTAATAAACAGTATTAATAATGTCAATATAGGCGGGTTTGAACCCAGCTCTGGCCAAACTGCAAACAAAAAATAGCCGGGCATTGTGGTGGGTGCCTGTAGTCCAAGCTACTTGGGAGGCTGAGGCAAGAGAATCACTTAGGCCCAAGAGTTTGAAGGTGTTGTCAGCTGTGATGCCACAGCACTCTACCGAGGACGACTTAGTAAGACTGTCTCAAAATAATAATAATAATAATGTCAATATAAATAAGCAAGTAAAGAAATTATAGGGAGTGTTAAAACTATTTAAAATAGACATTTGTTTATCAGATGATGGAAAGCTGTTAGTGAGGATAAACAATAAAGTCATTTTCTAGGCTAGCAAATGTTTTCATATTATACTCATCTGTATGAATGACAAGTTACAGAGTTCCTATGGAAAAACTAATAACTAGCCTATGAAATCTGTGAAAAACAGATTTCTGCTATTCATAATTGTGATTTGTATGTATGTTTGGTAGGATAGCCAGAAATTATATTAAACAAAACATCAAAAAATGTGGCTTGAAAAAAGCCAAAGAATGGCGGCACCGGTAGCTCAGTAGGTAGGGCGCCAGGCACATATACTCAGACTGGTGGGTTCGAACCCAGCTAAAACAACAATGACAACTGCAACAACAAAAAAATAGTTAGGCGTTGTGGCAGGCGCCTATAGTCCCAGCTACTTGGGAGGCTAAGGCAAGAGAATTGCTTAAGCACAAGAGTTTGAGGTTACTGTGAGTTGTGAAGCCACATGACTCTACCCAGGGTGACAACTTGAGACTGTCTCAAAAAAAAGAAGAAGAAAGCAAAAGAAGATTAAATACTGCCATTGAACATCAGGCAAACACTGTGGTCAAGCTTTAAAAACGGTAGAAGTCTTGAGGCAAGGGTATTTTAAACACCTATTAAAAAGAGAAATAAACCATGAACATACATCTTAAAAGGTCTAAATAATTACACAAAATAAACAAAAAACAACTTGTCAATGAATAGGGATTTACTATATTAGATTTTGAAACATTCAGAAATTAGGGTTTTAAGTAGGAATGTATACCTAAAACAACATCTCAACTGCAGCCACACATCAGAACCACCTGTGGAGCTTAAAAAGCTGCTGAGCCAAGAGTCCTGAGGCTGCTATGGGCTATGATGCAAGGGCACTCTACCTAGGGCATCAGATTGAGACTCTGTATCAAAAACAAAACAAACAAACAAAAAAAGATGCTCAGGCTTTTGGTTAAGCTCTAGGGAGGTTTATGGTTAAGCTCTGGGAAGTAAAACATGGACACTACATTTTACATTTACTTTTTATTTACAATGTATTATATATACTCTTTTTTAAAAAGTATTTTTAAACTAGTTTTAAATGTATAGAAAGAAAAGTTAGACGATAGTACAGAGTTCCTATATACTACCTCATACCCACTTTCCTCTATTATTAACATTTTATATTAGTATGGTACATTTATTAGAATTAATGACCACATAGCAACACATTATCAGATTAGTTTTTTTTTTACCTAATATCCTTTCTCTGTTCAAACATCCCAGTTACCACATACTACATTACCTTAAGTTGTTGAGTACCCTTAGGCTCTTTTTGACTGTGACAGTTTTTCAGACTTTCCTGAGTTTTAATGATCTTAGCTGTTCTAAGTACTGATTGGGTATTTTGTAGGATGCCTCATTACTGGAATCTCATCTAATGTTTTCCTCAGGATCAGACTAGGGTAATGGAGTTTGGAGAGGCAGACCACAAAGGTAAAATGCCATTCTCATCACATAACAAGGGTGTGGTATCATGACATCACTGTTGATAATGGCTGATTTGGCATTTGCCAAGTTTCGTCACTGCAAAGCTACTTGTTTTTTCCCCCTTTCCATACTATATTCTTTGTAAGTAAGGCACTATGAGCAGACTCCACCTAAAGAATGGAGAATTATATACCCTTTTATTAAAGTCTGAGTATCCATATACATTTCTTTGAAATTCTTCTAAATAGGAGATTTATCTATTTCCCCCCACTTATTTATTCACTTATATATATATATCAGTATGGATTCATGGATATTTATTTTATACTTTGGGATATATGTTCTTTTAAAATATAATTTTATTTACTTTTGATTAGATGATTTATTCATATGGTTCAAACTTCAAAAGGTAAAATGAGTAAAAGCACAAACTGCCCAGTTAACCACCCTGTAAACAACAGTGTTTCAAGTTTTCTCAGAATCCTTCTGAAAATATTTTATATATAATCAAGTAAACACAGATATATCTTTCCCACATTTTACACAAAAGGTGGCGCACTAGCAACACTGTTTTGCACCTTGCTTGTATATACAACAAACCCGTACTTGAACTAAGTACTGACGGGGTATTTTGTAGGATGCCTCATTATTGGAATCTAATGTTTTTCTTCAATGAACTTGCTAATATATATGTGAACTTCCTGGCCACCCTGTATATATACACAAACATACATATAAATATATTCATATTTACTGCTTTTAAAGAGACAGGGTCTTACTCTGTCACCCAGGCTGGTCTTGAACTCCTTGTCTCAAGCTGTCCTCCCACCTTGGCCTCCCTCCCAAATTGCTGGGATTATATGTGTGAGCCACCACAGCTAGCCAGCATTTTGTTTCTTTATTTTTAAATTTTTATTTAAAAGGTCTCACTCATTTGCCAAGCCAGGAGGAGTACAGTGGTATGATCAAAGTTCACTGAAGCCTCAGAGTCTTGGACTCAAGTGATCTTCCTGCTTCAGCCTACCAAGCAGCTGGGACAAGTGTCCATCACTATGCCTGGCTAATGTTTTTAAAAACTGTACAGACAGAATCCCACCAGCAGATGTAAGTACAGCAGCAGGGAGATTGCAAACTGGAAAGACCTTACCTGTGAGCTGTTTTGTTTTTTTTGGACTTGGCACTCAGTTGAACTACCTTGGGGGAACGTGGGCAAGAGTGCGGAGGACTTTAAGCATTGTCTAGGGCCCCAGACTGAGCTGCTGAGCCTGATGGACGGAGCTAATAGTGTTTGGCTGTGGGCTACCAGGAGCCAATGTGGGAGAACTGCCCAGGCAAGCTCTGCCCTCAGGGTCGTAGAGCAAGGATCCAGCTGGAGACCTTGGGTGAGTAATCTAGTGACTGAGCAGCCTAAAGGCAGGGGGCTAACATGCCTTACAGCCTTGGTCCTCAGGGGCATAGAGTGAGACCAGTTTTGGCACACTGGATAAGTGGGCAGCCACTTCAGGAGTGATCCCAGCGACAAGTGCTTTCCTGGGAAAGCTTCTGCTTAGCCAAGGTTAGCAGTTTAAAGTGCCTTTTAAGTGGGCTGAGGAGAGATTTAATTAAATTTAAAAGCTTCTGAACAGGTAAGGAGACAATAACCAAAGTAAACAGACAACCTACACAATGGGAAAGGATATTTGCATATTTTGAATCAGACAAAAGCTTGATAACTAGCATCTATAGAGAACTCAAATCGATCCACATGAAAAAAGCCAACAATCCCATATATCAACAGGCAGGCGACATGAATAAAATCTTCTCTAAAGAAGACAGACAAATGGCTATCAAACATATGAAAAAATGCTCATCATCCCTAATAGAGAATGCAAATCAAAACCACCCTGAGATATCATCTAACCCCAATGAGAATGGCCCACATCACAAAATCTCAAAACTGCAGATGCTGGCGTGGATGTGGAGAGAAGGGAACACTTTTACACTGCTGGTGGGACTGCAAACTAGTACAACCTTTCTGGAAGGAAGTATGGAGAACCCTCAAAGAACTCAAGCTAAACCTCCCATTTGATCTGGCAATCCCATTACTGGGCATCTACCCAGAAGGAAAAAAAATCCTTTTATCATAAGGACACTTGCACTAGACTGTTTATTGCAGCTCAATTTACAATTGCCAAAATGTGGAAACAGCCTAAATGCCCACCAACCCAGGAATGGATTAACAAGCTGTGGTACCCCGTCTCCCCGAAAATAAGACATCCTCCAAAAATAAGACCTACTTACAGGAAAGATAAGACGTCCCCTGAAAATAAGACCTAGCGCATCTTTGGGAACACACCTTAAGATAAGACACTGTCTTATTTTTGGGGAAACAGTATATGTACACCATGGAATACTATTCAGCCATGAAAAATAATGGAGATTTTACAGCATTTGTATTAACCTGGATGGAAGTGGAACACATTATTGTTAGTAAAGCATCACAAGAATGGAGAAGCATAAATCCTATGTACTCAATTTTGATATGAGGACAATTAATGACAATGACAATTAATGACACAGTGGGTGGGGAAGGGGAGAGCAGAGAGAGAAAGAAGGAAGTGGGCATGGGGGAAAGAAGAGCAGAGAGAGGGAAGGAGAGAGAGGGTGGGGTCTTGGTGTGTGCCACACCTTCTGGGGGCAAGACATGATCCTAAGAGGGACTTTATCTAACAAATGCAATCAGTGTAACCTGGCTTATTATACCCTCAATGAATCCCCAACAATAAAAAGAAATAAAAATTGTACAGACAGGATCTCACTATGTTGCCCAGGCTGATCTTGAACTTCCGGCCTCAAATAATTCTCCTACCTTGGCCTCCCAAAATGGGATCACAGGCATTAGCCCCAATCCCGGCCCAGCCCATAATATGTTTTAGAGATCATTTCACATACAAAGAAAGTTTTTCTTTTTCTTATAGCTGCATAGTTTTCTATATAGGGTGAGAATTAAAACTAAAGCTAAGAGTTCAAATCATGATTTCACAAATTATATATTCTTTTTTTTTTTTTTTTTGTAGAGACAGAGTCTCACTTTATGGCCCTCGGTAGAGTGCCGTGGCCTCACACAGCTCACAGCAACCTCCAACTCCTGGGCTTAAGCAATTCTCTTGCCTCAGCCTCCCGAGTAGCTGGGACTACAGGCACCCGCCACAACGCCCGGCTATTTTTTGGTTGCAGTTTGGCTGGGGCCGGGTTTGAACCTGCCACCCTCGGTATATGGGGCCGGCGCCTTACCGACTGAGCCACAGGCGCCGCCCAAATTGTATATTCTTAAGTTACTTTAACCTCAGTCTCCCCATCTGTAAAATAGTGTCCACTTTACAAAATTATCAGAAGAATTACAGATGTTAATATATGTACAGAGCTTAGTGTCCTCTCTAATTTCCTTCATCTTTTATAGGTTTCATGGTAGAGATCTTTCACTTCTTTAGTTTATTCCTAGGTATTTTATTTGTAGCTATTATGAGATTATTTTCTTAGTTTCTATTTCAGATTGTTTGCTGTCAGCATAGAGAAATGCTACTGATTTTTGTATGTTGATTTTGTATTCTACAATTCTATTGAATTCATTTCTCAGTTCTAGTAGTTTTTTGGTGGAGTCTTCAGGTTTTTCTAAATATAAGATCATATCCTCTACAAGAATAATAATTTGACTGCTTCCTTTCCAATTCTGATGTCCTTTATTTCTCTCTTGTATAATTGCTCTATTACTTCCAGTACTATGTTGAATAAAAGTTGTGAAAGTAGGCACTCTTGTCTTGTTTCAGTTCTTAGAGGAAAGACTTTCAGTTTTTCCCCACTATGATACTACCCTGTTTCCCCAAAAATAAGACAGTGTCTTATCTTAAGGTGTGCTTCCAAAGATGCGCTAGGTCTTATTTTCAGGGGACGTCTTATCTTTCCTGTAAGTAGATCTTATTTTCAGAGGATGTCTTATTTTCGGGGAAACAGGGTAGCTATGGGTTTGCTGTGTATGACCTTTATTGTGCTATGTTACCTCTATAACCAGTTTGTTGAATTTTTATCATGAAAGGATGTTGAATTTTACTGAATGCTTTTTTGTCATCTATTGAAATGATCATATAGTTTTTGACCTCTATCCTACTGATGTGATGTATCATGCATATTGATTTACTTATTTTGAGCCATCTTTGCATTCCTGGGATGAATCTCACTTAATCATGATTACACTAGGAGAAAACAGTGGGGAAACACTTTAGGACATTGATCTGGGTTTCTTGAATAAAATTTCCAAAGCACAGGCAATCAAAGTAAAAAGGGACAAATGGAATCACATCAAGTTAAAATGCTTTTGCACAGAAAAGGAAATAATTAACAAAGTGAAAAGATAACCTACAAAATAAGAGAAAATATCTTTAAACTATTCAACTGGTGTAGGACTAATACCTGGACTATATAAAGAGCTAAAATAACTCAATAGCAAAAAACACAACTGACTAAAAAAGGGACAAATGATTTGAACAGACGCTTCTCAAAAGAATACATACAAATGACCAATAATACATGAAAAAATACTCAACATTACTAATCATCAAAGAAATGCAAATCAAAACCACAGATATCATCTCACTCCAGTTAAAATGGCTTTTATTAAAAAGATAAAACGCCAAGAAATGCTTCCGAAGATGTAGAAAAAGGGGATACTAATACACTACTAGCAGGAATGTAAATCAGTAGAGCCACTATGAAAAGCAGAATGGAGGTTTCCCAAAAACAAACAAAAAAAAAAACTAAAATAAACGACCATATGATCCAGCAATCCCAATGCTGGATGGAGATACACACACACACACATCAGTATACTACAGAGTTATCTGCATTCTCATGTTTACTGCAGAAAAATTCACACTAGCTAAGAAATGAAATAAATCTAAATGTCCATCAATGGATGAATATATAAAGAAAATGTAGTATAGGATATTATTCAGCCATAAAAAAGAAAAGAAACCCTGTCCTGTCATTTGCAGTGACATGGATAGAACTAGAGGACCCTTATGTTAAATAAACCTGGAATAGGAAGACAAATATTGCATATTCTCACTCATATGTGGGACCTAAAAAAAATTAACCTCATGGAGATAGAGTAGAATAATGGTTACCAGAGGCTGGGAAGAGTGGGACAGAGGGTTTAAAAAGGGGTTGATTAATGTGAACAAAAATACAATTAGAAGTAACAGAACTAGTGTTCAGTAGCACAATGGGGCAGCCACAGTTAATGATTTACTGTGGTTTTCAAAATAACTAGAAGAATAGAATTAGAATGTTCCTCACCAAAAGAAATGGTAAATGTTTAAGGTGACAGACATCTCAATTACCCTGATTTGATCATTACACATCTTATGCTTATATCAAAACATCACATGTACACCATGAATATGTATAACTATTATGTACCAAGAAAAATAAAAACAAAAGAAGCTTAGAACTCCTACATTTTGAGTGCCAAATGATAAGTGCTGAAAGGATGTAAGTACTTAGTTATTATTGGTTCCAATCCTTTGTCAATAAAAACAACATCCAATGATTAATTGTACATAAATGTCTTTTCCTACTTTTTGAATGTAAGTATGGGATAACTTTCTAAGAGATTCACTCGGTCAAAAAACATGCATATTTGAAATTTTTAGAACCTGCCAAATTGCTCTTCATTGAGACTATAGCATTTTATACGTTTACAAGTTATATATACCCCTGCCCCGTGAGAGTCTTACTTTGCTGGCCAGGCTCAAGTGTGGTGTCAGCCTAGCTCATAGCAATCTCAAACTTCTGGGCTCAAGCAATTCTCCTGCTTCAGCCTCCTTCCAGAGAGCGGGAAGTATAGGTGCCTGCCACCATGCAGCTAATTTTTCTATCTTTTTTATTAGAGACCAGGTCTCGCTCTTGCTCAGGCTGGTCTCTAACTCCTGAGTTCAATAGATCCTCCTGTCCTGGACTCCCCAAATGCTAGGATTACAGGTGTGAGCCACTGCACCTGGCTCACAACTAATATGTTAAGGGTATGTACTTGTTTTCTCTACATTTTGTTTTATAGAGTATTATAAAACTTGATTTTAGGTGAAAAATGGTATTTTGTGAAGTTTTATTTTGCATTTCTAAGAAGTTGAACATTTTTTCATATGCTTAAGAGATACCTATATTGCCTTTTCTGTAAATTTGATACTCATGTTTTTTGCCTGTTTTTAATGGACTATCTTCAAAACTACAAATAGAATTATTACTCAGAAAGATTTTCACTATGTGGGAGATCTTCAATAAGTCCTGAACTACATATTAAAAAACATAACCAGAAATACTTCACATTTCAAAGCACATATATTGAATTTCTCAAAATGATCTGTTGCTAGTGAAACGTACAGAAAAGCTTTTAAAATAATGTTTTTTTGTTCTAAGGCAAACTTCAATAGAATAAAGAACAAGGGAAGAGAATATTTTTTCTTTCAGTTGTGTAATCTGAAAAGAGAAAATATTTGGGCAAACTAATGGAAACCCATTTATGACTCAGCAATACTCATCAACAAAGGGAAAAAGAAGGGGGGGCAGAAACTGTTGTACTACTGCTGTTTTCTATTTTTCTGCCTAAAATATAATTCTTGCTCAATGAAATGGTGTATGTCTTTTAAACATTCTAGTCTCATGGGGGGAAAAGGGCCATGTGTGAGAGGGCACAAGATCACAAGAGCAACAAAGGTGGTAACATATTACTAATTGTTACAGGCTATTATTTAGTTTATTCCTCAAGAGCAATGGTTCTTGATTTAAATTATCTTGCTCCTAGAACCTATGTCTTCAGACACTTGGCTTTCACAACTTGAGCTGTTGGTGTCTATTACATAGAACATTGTAGAAGGCACAGGACAGCCCCCACAATAAAGAATTATCCAGTCCAAAAATGTCAACAGTGCTGAAGTTCAGAACTGTACTTGAGAGAACAAAGGAGTCAAGAGCAAAGACTGGTAAATGTGGAAGGAAGATGGCAACCTCCTGAAAACTAGATCTGTTCATATTTCCTTCCCTAGCATACCTCAGGCTTTTATTAAAAGAAAAGGAAATGAAAGAAACAGCAAAAAAACTAGTGGGGTAGAAGTAAAACAGGCCTTTCATTTGGCCTCTTTTCAACCCCGTCCCCCAAGCTTTTCTGGATTTGCTTTCTACAGATTGTGCAGCCACAGGTCTTCTGATACATACTTAATTTAAGATGCTGATACCAGTAATTTTAAAATTTGATGCCAAGTAAATCTTAAGCATAAGTCATTGAAAATATAAATCAGATCACAGTAAAATAAAGTTTCACAAAGGCAAGAATGTTCTCTTTTCATGTTCCTTTCAAATCTCTGAGCACCTAGTATATGAAAAATGTGTTAACTACTGGGCAAGTAATTTAGCACTAATAAATTTTCTAGAAACAAAGCTAATATTAACATAATTTTTAAAGAAAATATATAATTAAAGAATCTCAATGACTGTCTCTATATATAGACATAAAGCATTATAGTCTAGATGAGTCACTGAGAAAATTATTCAATGTGAACTTGAATTTATTCTTAGCTTTCATTATTAACCCTAGAATCTTCTGGATGTGACATACCAGAAGAGCTGCTTTATGTAACACCTGCCTTTCTGATACTAACTAGAGAAATCTTTTTTTTTTCTTATTTGTTATTAGTTCTTTTTTTGTTTTTTTTTTTTGGATTTTGGCCAGGGCTAGGTTTGAACCCGCCACCTCTGGCATTGGGACCGGCGCCCTACTCCTTGAGCCACAGGCACCGCCCATGTTATTAGTTCTGATTATCTTTAAAATTTTTTGGGACCTTTTATTTTAGCCAAGGTCGTAAGATAAATATCTAGCAGAATTAAAAAAATCTGTATCTATATCTATATCTCTCTATATATTTCTTCTTCTAGTTAGACAGAGCCTCCTGTTAGTAACAGCTGCCTAACACTGTTTTGCCTAGACAAAAAACGTAGGGGTAGAATAAAGTAGGATGCCACTATGTCACTGCAACACAGCTGTAATAGAAAGAATGGGGCAGAGAAAACAACACAGAATGACAATTAGTTTCCAGAAAACAAAAGATACAGCTGGGGTTTTGCTTTCACTTCGTCAGAACCTGAAAATTACACCCAATTCACATCTACAGAGACGATATAATTCCATTGAAGACTACACCAACATCACTCCTAAGTTAAACTATGTACGCACACTGTCTGCAGGTCTAGTGTCATGTAAATGGTCAAAACTAAAACCCAATGTTCTAAATCAGCTAAAAGCAGACATTTGGTTTTAGTCAGAATAATTTCAATTTCAGTAAATAGAATTGTAACTTAAAATGAATTGCTACCTGCCAATTTCCTTTCTCCCTCCAATTACATTGACTATGTTCATTCAACAAATTAACACAGTAGCAGAAGCATTACAGTGGCATCTTCTAAGCCTCTGGACAATATGAAAGCAAGAAGGTGGTGTGTAGAAATTGTACAAAACACTTGATACAGGCTATTTTATTTAATTTCTTCAAAGCTCCTAACACAGGTGATCCCAGCTTTTTAATAAGATAAACACTTCATCCCTATTTTTCTTTCTATAGATTGTTGTATGCTAAACACTAAAATTGGAAGGCAAAAGCAAATTAACGTAAGCATGTTACCTGGCTACTACCTCTTATAGTACATGCTTTGGTATTTACTAAAATTTAAGTCCTCTTTAGGACCAATGATCCTTCCAGATTTAAAGAGATTTTAAAACAATCGGTGTTACTATTTTTGAGCACTAATAATGCACTAGACTTTTATATTAAATGCTTACATTTAGTCACCATTATTTTCTTATGGAGGTAGATATTATGGTTCTAGCTTCCCAGATGAGAAAATTGATGATTAGAAGTTAAATGACTTGAAAAGGACCTATCATCAAAAAACAAGAAAAGTGGTGGAATAAAAATCTACATGCCACGTCTGTCTCCCCAATTCAAAAACTCTGCTCTAGGATAATATAACTATCTCTTTCTTAGATTATTCCTTTTTTTTTTTTAACATACCTCAATAACAAAGCTAATATAACTTTAATATTGGTAACTCATGCATAAATAATCACTGCAAGCTGGGCAAGGCTTCTGGACTATTCCCTCAGTATTGATTTGCTCACTTGTTGCCTGACTCTTGTAAGTGGACTCCCAGCTATGATCTATCAGCAAATATTTGCTTGGCACTAATCCCAGTTCTACCTGCTGCTCAGATTTGTCTGCCTTCTGGGTTCTCCTGATTGCCAGTCACACTAATCCTTTCGGTTTTATCAGTAAAAACACATTCCCTTCAGTTTATAAGCCTCTAGAAGGCAAAGATCTTATTTTTGTTTATTTTGCCTTACAATATGAAAATATAGGACTCTAAGACATACACACGTTAAAAATTTACACTTATTGTTTAACTATATCCATATTCCTAATGGAAAGTATGTTCTATTCTTAAAATAAACAACTCCCAGCCAAACTATTAATAGAAATCCTATTTAAAAGGTCTCAAGTTATAATTCACATTCATAAGATTTTAATCTAGGAGATACTCACATTCCCTAATTTTCTAAGACCCTACAATATTATTAACAGAGATAAATTTTAGATTCCTCCAAACTTCATAAATTCTATTTCTGATCAGTTTAATTCAGGTTCTTTCACTGTCAGCATTATTAACATTTTGGGCCATACAATGTTTTATTGTGGGGACCTCTTATAGCAGCATCTCTGTCCTCTATCTATTAGAAGCCAGTAGCATTGCTCGTCCCCAGTTTTGACAAACAAAACTGTGTCTAGACACTGCCAATGTCTAGAGGTCAAAATCTTTCTAGTTGAGAACTACTGGTTTAATTTGATCTTATGGATCAAAATTAGATACTAAGATTGTAATATTTGCTAATAAAACAGTCCAAAGTCTTAATCTATATTCTTATGTGAAATAAGGAAGAAGTTCACTAATGTCCTCAAGAAGTGAATGACTCTGAGAATTTCAGCACATTCTAGAAAAACATGGTCTTTTGTACAATCCCATGGAAAAAGAGCACTACAAATTAAATACCATATCCAACCATTTAAACTAGTGGATCAGCTAGGACACAACTAAGGCACTCATACATGGAACAAGATGGAAAAGGATACTGGTGATCATCTGCTCATTTCTTTCTCTTTTCAGCTCCGACAACAATAAACTATTTCATCAGTGAAAAGTAATTATCACCACAGGTGTTTGCAGTATCATGTTTGCAATAGTAGGAGCAGGCAGAATGTGTCTTTTACCAAAAGTCTACTGTAAGCCATTTCTGAGAATAGAAAGAAGGATAAGATAGCACCAACCTCAACATATAATAAATGTCAGAAGGGTTTCAAATTTTAGAAAAATGAAGGTAAATTTTGGCTTATGCTAACAACAACAAAAGAAACTCCACCCTACCCCACTCTTGGGATGTGTAATAACATTAGATGAAATTCAAAAAGTCATATCCAAGTTTTAAACAAAGCTCAACTATAAATGATCTGTTGGTTTGAATTCAGAGATATTTTCTCGGGAAATATTTTTAGTGTACGTGTTTTATATTACCCTTATTAGAATTTGATCCAATTTTAAAACTATAAGCTTCAAATCACTCTCGTCTATTTCTACACTTGATCTTAGCCAAAATGCCGAGAAATGATACACTCCTCTATTTCTATAAAAATTATTTTTTTCATTTCATATTTTATTTTATTTATTTATTAAGTCATTTGCACATAGATCATAAATACATTTATGCCATTATGGTATTCGATGTATTGATTTGTACAAATTGGAGTGCTTACATCCTACTGATCAACATAGTTTTCACCTCATTTACTCAATTACAGCATTAAGACATTTGTGTTCTACACCTGAGAGATCCAACTTGTACTTGCAATATGCTCCATAGGTGTGGTCCCCATACTAACCCTCCCTCTATAAAATTTTGCCATATTTTCTCCTATAATGAAAATACCAATTTCATTTTTCTCTAATTGAATACACAATACCTAATCTGTATTTACTTTAAAACTACTATTTTGAACACTTTCCCACATGTTTGGCAATTTAATCTTTTTGGAAAATACATTTTTAGGTCATTTGACCACACGTGTAAATTTATTGAGATCACAGTATTTTTCTCACAAACACATGAGCTGTCTAGAGAATGAAGATGTTGACCTTGTAAAATACTTGCTGTCGTATTTTTCTAATCTTATTTTTATAAATGTATACAATTTTGAATAAACTCTGTAAACTGTTCTTTTTCCTTGTGTTTCCTTTTATTGATCTGAAAATGAGTTATCCCACTATTTAGAACTTTGATAATCTAAGTCACTTTATACTAATTTTCCTTTGAGCTTTCATATTTAACTTTTCACACTAAAACTTACCTTAGTGTTAGGTATTAAGTGGAAGTCTATATTAATGCTCCTTCAATGGCTTAAATCTGATTTTTCTAAATTCCATTTTTTTGAAAGATAAATCCTTTTAATTTCTCATGCCTCTTTTGGCATATACCTACAATATACCTTGGGCCTTTCTATTCCTGTTTAAGTACTATATAATTTCAATTATTATACTTTCTTTCTCTCTTATTTTTTCAGATTTTAAAACTCAATGCTCTTTACTAATTATATTCCTTCCAGAAAAACTTTAGAATAACATTGTCAGGGTAAAAAGAATTCCAATCTTTAGTGGGAAAAAATTTAATTTGGGAAGTAAAAATACACACTAGCAGTCTTCCTTCTTCAGGAACATGATAAAACAGTAATTTCACAAAGTTCTTAAAAAAACTTAAAGAATCGGATTTATCCATTTCTTAAATTAATTATCACTAAATATTCTTAGCCATTTTTTTCCCTAATGAAGATATCTATGTACTCTTGGTTAGTTTTTCTGTCTCTGTTGCAGTATCAAAAGATTTTATATAGTTCATTTAACTGTTCCGATCCCTTTATAGTTGTCCTATATGCTTTTTATGGCAGTTTAACACTTGAGCATGTGTGTACAATGCAGAAATACCTCAATTCCATTATACTAAATATAACACTCTAAAGATACAGAAGTACAAAAAGCCACCCTTACTCACTTGCTGCTCAAGTGATAGTAAAATAGTAATTAACTAACAAGTTAAATCAGTTGACCTCAAAATTACAGGACTCTGAAACCACACATGAAATCATCATTAATCTAAAGAAATACAAACACATTATGCCCTTAGGAATATACTATTTTTTTTTTTTTTAAGAGACAGGGTCTCATTCTGTGACCCAGGCTGGAGTGTAGTAGTATTATCATTATTTGCTACAGCCTCCAACTCCTGGGCTCAAGTGATCCTCCTGCTTTAGCCTCCAGGGTAGCTGGAGGCACATGCCACCGTGGTTGGCTAATAGTTCTTACTTCTTTAGAGATATGGTCTCACTATGTTGCCCAGGCTGGTCTTCAACTCCTGGGCACAAGCGAACCTTTCACCTCAGCCTCCCAGAGTTCAGGGATTATAGGCATGAGTTACTGTGCCCAGCTATACTATTTGACTATAATATAGAAATCACAATTTTTCACATGCAGCCCAAAAACAGATGATTAAACAAATCACAGAAATGATACACCATTATCCTTTAATTTTCTGTACCAATGAAAGAATTAGTAAAGCTTATAGAAAATTGTGAATACTCATTCAGATCAAGGAAGGAATCCGTTGTCTTCCACACAGAAAACTGGTAGTAGCTTTTAATTATTTCTAGGTTACCACTGACTAATTTTAATAAATTTTCAACACAAAGGGATTTCAAAGAATAGTGGTTAAAGTTCTTTTCGGTTTAGAAACCACTAAGATTAGATTAGTAAATAATACTATGGATAAAATTACATTTACTGTGTGATTATTATGTGTTAGGTATTGGACTAAATTTTCAGAAACATATTTAATTCACATACATATGTATACACACAAAACCATTTGAGATAAGTACTATCTTTAACTTCATTTTTCAGACAAAAAACAAAGGTTACACAACTAGTTTAAGTGGTAAAAATAAACTCTTGCTGGACCCCAAAATTCATGTTTTTAACTACAATACTACACTGGTTGATTTATTCAACCAAGAAGTGTTTGTTGGGCACCTACTGTGGCCCTAATAACTGGCCTCATTAAGCTTTATGGTAGATACATTCAAGTAAAGGGACAACTATAATCAGAGTGATGTTACAATCAATGAACGGGTCAAATAGGGTACTAGCACCTATACAGAGAAAGACTTGCTAGAGGTCTAAGCAGAGAATATATGTAGTGAGGAAAGGATGTTCCAAGCAGAGAAATAGCAGGCATGAAGGGCTAATTAGTAAAGGACAATATGGCATGTTTGAAACTTAGAGAAGGAATCTGGACCACAGAGATATGCCTTGTGAATCATCAGCATATTTTCTAAGTAATCTTGCAATAATACCTTACAATAAGCAATCACATATTTCTGTCACCTGCTCATTGCTACCAACTACAAACCAAATGTTTGTGCAATTAACTGCAAGAGAGTGACAAAGACAGAGATCACCATGAATTGCTTGAATGACTAGGTCTAGCTCACGTAAAATTTAGAATACTACTACAAAGTAGAATCACAAAGCTTCAATTCTTATGTGCATAAACAGACTAGTTTCTGCCCTCTCAATGACTACTGAGGATGTTAAAGGCATCTTGCATTATCCTTGTTACAAGCTATCAGAAACAGTAGTAAGGTATTGTACCAGCCGCTGAGATTTACTCCCTGTAGGTGATGGCAAAGCAAAAGTATGGTTTTAAACCCAGGCTTTCATAACTCCCCAACAAGCCGGTAGTTGTCCTTTGAGTTATTTTGCCATTTTGTGCCTTTACTTCAGGACTTATCATACTCAACCTTATATTATGGTAATTTGACATTTGCTCATTTTCTCTCTTTTTAGAGAATAAAACACAGGGGCAGGGAATTTGTCCATCTTGGAAGCCTCTGTGGCACTGTGGCTAAAAAAAGTGACCCATAAATATCTGTTCAACTGAAGCAAAGCCATAACAGATATTGCCACCTAGATAAGGGGTAGTTGTTTTACACTACTTAGCTCTCTGCAAACTGCCAAGCAGAAAAAACGAAATCACTAGCATTTATTTTATATCTAAAATTTTCAAGTATCACAGTAACCTATAATCATATGTAGGCCTCACTTGAGGTTTGGGTTATAAGATTATTTTAAAACACAGTATTATATTTTCAGTATGTGGAAAATAATGAGATGGCATATTTAAACAACAAAAATACACAATTTAAATATTTGAAAACAGTATCTTCTGATTATTACTTATATGGTCCTTAAGCTGATTTCCATTTAGAACAGAGATCCTAAACTCTGGCTGCTCATTAGAGTAACAGAACTCTTAAAAAGACTGTTCTCTCCCAGAGATGCTGACTTAATACAATATGTAGGTCAGGGGAGGACCTATTTAAGCTCCCAGGTTATTCTCTGGTGCAGCCAGGTTGAAAAATCACTGTTACAAATCAAGTTGCATTTAAGTTGCACACAACTTTGCTACCACAAAGTACTTAATAATCCTGATCCTTTATAACACTTTGCCACTGGTAAAAAATTTTAAATATTAAGCCATTTTTTTCAATTTCAAAATAAACTTTGAACATTTTGCTTCTAATGTTCAAAGCAGATTGGGTAAGATTTGTGTAGGAAAAAAGAGACACAGTGAAATAAAGCCTGTACTGCCAAGTATATGTATTAACTTGTTTGACTGTAACCAAGTTACTATTTTATCAAAAATTACTAAATCATGGAAAAATTTGATAAGCTTTGTTCATATTCCTTCAACTTATTTCTAAAACTAGGGTGGGACTAAAAACATTTTTAAACAATGCATTAGTTTTCATGCCTCAACTCAGAAGCAAATATAGCTTTTCCACTGCACTATATACTTCAAGTAAAAGTCTTCTGTTTCAAGCTCTGCTTTCTTGTTTTATTGTGGGTTTTTATTATTTATTTATTTTTGTTTGTTTTTTAAAGACAGAATCTCACTATGTCACCCTGGATAGAGTGCTGTGCTATCACAGTTCACAGCTCACAGCAACCTCAAACTCTTGGGCTTAAGTGATTCTCTTGCCTCAGCTCCCAAGTAGCTGAGACTACAGGTGCCTGCCACGACGCCTGGTTATTTTTTTGTTGCAGTTGTGATTGTTGTTTAGCAGGCCCAGGCTGGGCTCAAATCTACCAGCCTCGGCATATGTGGCCAGTGCCCGACTCACTGGGGGCTACAGGCACCAAGCCTGCTTTCTTTTTTTAGCTCTTGCAGTGTAAATAATTTTCCTTTTCATAGTCTATTAAGCACAATGTTTTCTGTATTTTTCCTGTTTTTTTTGTTAATCATTCCTCTTTCTAAAATGGCTTCCGCGCATGTGCTGAAGCACTGACTAGTGTTCCTAAGTGCAAGATGTCTGTGATGTACCTTAATGGAGTAAGTGTGTCAAACTTCATTTAGACATCAGTTATAGGGCTGATGGCTGCAGGAACAATGTTAATGCATCAAAAATATCTACTAAATAAGATGTCTTTAAACAGAAACACACATTAAAAAAGGGTATGTATTTACTGGTCAATAAAAATATTGTGAGCAAAGGTTTGTAGAAACCTAACCACATATTGCCACTAGGAGCAATGGTTTACTATTTGCTAATTCAGTGTTCACAATGAATGACACAATTACAGAACATAAATACTATGAACAATGAGAACTGACTGTATGTAAAAATAAAATGTATCCTAACAATAGCATAAATGACAATAAGAACAAAATAGAAATAGAAATATATCATCTTAAGCTATACATTAAGTTACACATAAAGTGGTATAAAATTGTTTGAATTAAAGATGCAGAAATTCATAAACATTTTCTATAAAAGGCCAGACAGTAATATGTCAGGTTTGGTGGGCCAATATGGTCTCGGTCACAACTATTCAACCCTGCTGCTGTAGAACGAAAACAGCCATAGGCAAGATGTAAATGAACGAGCATGCTGTGTTCCAATAGAACTCTATTTTAAAAAACTTACAGTGAAAAAGGGATCACTAAATCAAAGGCGGTAAAAAAATCCTATATGTGCTTACATATAATAGCTTCAAAAAATACAAAGCAAAATTTGATAAAATGGAAAAAAAAACAGGAAAACCTTGAATTATTGTTGAGAGACTTCAATACTCTTTTCCCCATAACGACAGAGCATGTAAAAAGAAATTAATAAAGACATAGATCTGAACACTATTAACCAATTACTAATACTGTATTCGGCAAGAACAGATTATACTAGAGAAAGGTAGAGTTGGGAGGGTTTATCCACTGCCAGAGTCAAGCAGAACATAGGAGCCCCAATTATCTCCCAATTATCTTTCACTGACCAATCTGTCAGTGAAAGAATACTTTGACCCTCTTAAATCACCACAAGACCTCTACTTTATTAAAGTTTGATACAAGTCAATTACATTATCTCTATCAGTAAAGTCTTACTGTTCCTTCTGGTTTGTCTATGTTGGTCATCAGCATCATCACCCATCCAGTCTCTGTCTCCAACCCTCAGTCATTTGGGGTTGGCTGTCTTTTGCCCTTTGCTCTTTCCTTATATTCAATAGGATATCAAGTCTTATCAACTGTGCTTTTCAAATATTTCAAATGTCATCACTTTCCTACTCATTCAGTTCAAGTCTTCATTACAATAGCCTCCTATCTTATCTCCCTATTTTACCTCACACTCAGTTGCCCTATTTCAGCCTTCCAAAACAGATTCCATCATTTCCCTTTCCTGTGCAAATACTCAGGCCAACCTCTGAAGAATCAAGTGTGAAACTTTTCACTGGCACAGGGAAAGCAGCATGGTGCAGCGAAGAGTGTATAATCTTTTAAGTCATGTCAGACCTCCATTTATTGATGGAGAGAGGAAAATCATAACCTTTATTAACTCAAATTTAGTAATCACTCTTGTGATTCAGCATGGCTATCATGAAGAAGTATCAAAATCACCTAGGAGCCTATTAGAAATGCTGACCCACCCCAAATCTGACTCAAAATTCACATTTGAGTACACTCCCCAGATGTTTCACTTGTATATTAAAGTTTCATATACACCACAAACTATTAACTAGGATTAAAATGAATTAAGGAAAGTTCCTGGCATAGATAGAGTACGGTTGCAAGAAATGTTACCGGTTGTCATATCCCACTTTCTTTCATATCTTTGCTCATCCTCATTCTTCTGCCTGGAATGTATTCTCACCTCTCAAATTCTGAAATTTTGCTCATTCTGTATCATATTAAATGTTACTTTCTGTATGAAGTCTTCCACATTATTCCTCAACCTAAAAAAAGCAATTTGTATTTTAACTTCACTTGCTCCTTTTCATGTTTTATTATGGAAAACATGTTTTCCTCACTAGACCTTAATCTTTTGAGGAAAAGAACAATGTCTGGTTAATGTATTTACTAAAATTTAAACAGTGCCTCCCCCTCTTTTTTTTTGAGACAGTCTCACTATGCCACCTTTGGTAGAGTTCCCTGGCATCACAGCTCACAGCAACCTCAAACTCTTAACACTTAAGTGATTTTCTTGCCTCAGCCTCCAAAGTAGCTGGGACTACAGGCACCCACCACAATGCCTGGCTATTTTTTGTTGTTGTTGTAGTTGTCATTGTTGTTTTAGCTGGCCGGGGCCAGGTTCGAACCTGCCAGCCTCGGTGCATGTGGCTGGCGCCCTACCCACTGAGTACAGGTGCTGCCCAACAGTGTCCTATCTTAAGAAGGTTTTACATAAATACATTTATGATCAAGAATAAACAGGTGTGTCCACGAAATCAAACTATCTAATTAATTATAAATAAAAATGTTAAGTAACAGTGACATTTCTAGAGTTTTAAATGTCAATTCTCCTGAAGAATAAACAGAACAATTTAACTCAGTCTGTTAGATTAATAGCAGGGTTCAGAAGAGCAGTTAGCTTCAGGAAAATTACATTTTGTGGTTCCTGACTGTACTGCATCTGTAATCGGAAGACATTTTACAATCTGTAGCGCTTGATAATGGAAAGACAACGTGGTTGGTTAGAGCAGCACAGTTAAAGACAGCTCTAAAGTCAGACTGCTGGATTTATTTCAAATTCTTACTGTTAAAGACTTTGGAAAGTTAGATAATCTCTATGTGCTTGAAATTTCCTTACCTATAAATGGAGGTTTTAATAATACTTGCCTCATATACAGTGACACTGTGAAGAATGAAGGAAATATGTATGTGGCCAGACACAGTGGCTCACACCTGCGATCCCAGCACTCTGGGAGGCTGAGACGGGTGGATTGCTTGAGCTCAGGAGTTTGAGATCAGCCTGAGCAAGAGCAAGACCCCATCTCTAAAAACAGCCAGGCCCCTATAGTCCCAGCTACTTGGGAAGCTGAAGCAAGAAAACAGCTTGAGCCCACGAGTTTGAAGTTGCTGTGATGTATGACACCATGGCATTCTACGAAGGGGGTCAAAGTAAGACTCTGTCTCCAAAAAAAAAAAAAGAAAGAAAGAAAAGAAAAAGAAATATGTGTAAAGAGGTTAAAACAGAGTAAGAACCATTCAATAAATGAAAGCTATTATTATTAATGTAAGCTATTATCATTTTTTAAATCTGAAGCATTTATTGATGGAGAGGAAAATCATAACCTCTATTAACTCAAATTTAGTAATTTTGCCCCCTTTATGACGTAGTTTTTCCCATCTCCAAGATGAGTTATGGATCCATGAAAGCTTTCTGTAAAATCACATACTCTAAGCTAGTTCCCTAAATTATCTTTCCAATCAGGAGCTAAAGAGGTCATCTATACATTGAGACTCCTTTAGCACTTATCTATCCCTTGCAGTGAACAACCAAATTTAGATTAAATAATTCAAAATTTCACAGCTGGAATTACATACTAGAAATCATCCCAACTCAATGATTTGACAATCTAGAAACTGTAATGCAGAGAAGTCACTTGTCCAAAATCATACAGTGAGTAAGTAATAGAGCTAACTTAATTCCAAGCTTTTCACAATATATAAACAACAGGATTCTGGCACATGCCAAAAATAATGTGTAGTATGTTGATGTTATAAATTTTGGCAAATACCTCACCATCACTAAAATATTGATTCAAATTCAGTTCACTATGATATCCATTTTATGTTGGACATATCTATAGTCAATAACTATTTTATATTTGTATAGAGGTCACCCTGAATTATCCTTTTTTGAGCTATACTGTTTACTTCTTTGGCATCACTCTAATTTTTCATGAACTATGATTTTTAATCTGGTTTCCAAAGAGTTTAACTCAATGACCCACTTCTCACATTTATATAATGGTAAAGTAACATTGATTTTAGAATAACCCTGCGGAAAATTAGGAAGCCTTTGTGTAAATATAAGAAGTAAATGAATCTAAGTAGATTATAAATAAATCAAGTTAATTAACTCAAAGTAAGCCATTACATAATGTACCATTTCAAAACAGCATATTATACGCAATAAATATATACAATTTTTTTCAATTAAATTTTTTTTTTGAGACACAGGGTTATTCTGTTGCCCAGGCTAGAGTGCCATGGCCTCAGCCTAGTTCATACAACCTCAAAATCCTGGGCTCAAGCAATCCTCCCACCTCAGCCTCCTGGAGTAATAGGATTACAGGCATGAGCCACTGTGCCCAGCTGCAATTATAAAATTTTTAAAAAGAAGTGACACTCTGGGAGGCTGGGGGGGGGGTGGATTGCTTGAACTCACGAGTTCAAGACCAGCCTGAGCAAGAGCCAGACTGCCCCCATCTCTAAAAATAGCCAGGTGTTGTGGCAGGTGCCTATAGTCCCAACTACTTGGGAGGCTGAGTCAGGAGAATTGCTTGGGCCCTGGAGTTTGAGGTTGCTGTGAGCTATGACGTCACAGCACGCTACTGAGGGTAACAAAATGAGACTCTCAGAAAAAGTAAATGAAATTTCCAAAGATTGAAAATTGATTAATAGAGACTAATAAAAACATTGGTTATGAGTTTTTAGGGTTTCAAATAAAAAGGAATCATTACATTTTGTTACCAATTGTATTTAAATTTAAAATCTTTAAATAAAAAAATTACAACCTAATTGCAAAAGTATTTGAAAACTCTCTGCAAAGTGCAATGAAAGGGAAACTAAAAGTTGAGATACCAAAGAATACATGGTTCTACCGGTCTACTTCTACCGGTCTACAAAAGTAACGTTATTCTTACTTCAAACCACATTTAACTATGAAACTCAGTGTTAGGAGGCATAAATCATTTTCACAAACTGCGTAACATTTTTGGATTCCTAATTACTTCCACATCAGAAGATATTGATAAACAATGTAAAGAAAGCATAAGGAATCGAGACAAAAACAGTTAAAATGAAGACTGAAGCTAGGTGTCGTGGCTCACATCCATAATCTTAGCACTCTGGGGGGCTGAGCCAGGTGGATTGCTTGGAGCTCAGGACCAGCCTGAGCACCTTGTCCCTAAAAAATAGCTGGAAATTGTGGCAGACACCTGTAGGCCCAGCTACTTGGGAGGCTGAGGCAAGAAGATTGTTTGAGCCCAAGAGTTGGAGGTTGATGTGAGCTCTGATGCTACAGCACTCTACCAAGGGTGATAAAGTAAGACTCTGTCTCAAAAAAAAAAAAAAAAGAGGGAAGACTATGAATAGAAACATATTAATCTCATTGAAAGATAAGGTTTTTACAAACAGGAAGTTTACAAATTTGTTGGGATTTTTGTTTGTTTTGAGACAGAGTCTCACTTTGTTGCCCTCTGTGGAGTGCTGTGATGCCATAGCTCACAGCAACCTCAAACTCTTGGGCTCAAGCAATCCTCTTGCCTCAGCCTCTTGAATAGCTGGGACTACAGGTACCTGCCACAAAGCCTGGCTATTTTTAGAGATGGGGATCTCACTTTTGCTCCAGCTGGTATCAAACTCCTGAGCTCAAGCAATCTATCCCTTTCGGTCTCCCAGAGTGCTGGGATTATAGGCATAAGCCACCACACCTGGCCCTAGAAAGTTTACAAATTTGTTTAGAACAAATCTGAAACATGCTTTGCCTGTTAAAAAATAAAACCAATCCATACAACCCACATAGTTTTATGATAAAAGAGAAAACATGCTAGCTCTGCAAATCAGGATTGTTAAAGACATTTAGCTAAGCTTCCTTAAAAAATGGCATAGTACAGGGCAGGAGGTGGATGTATAAAAACAAAATAAAATCACCCTGAATTTTCAAATTTTCATATATTTTAAAACATATTCAAAATTGATTTACCTTTTTTTAAAAAAGAGCGTGATACTATACTAAGTAGCAGTTTAATATAGGTTATCTGAAAAATAATCAGGCTCTAAAGAGAAGAAAAAGGGTCAAAAAGAGGGGGCAGAACAAAAAGCACCTAGAAAAAACAAGGTGTAGATGTGGGACTTAGTTGCTGGTGTGCCCCCATGCCACCTGAATTCCTCATACCTTCTACCTCCAGCTGTCTCTGAAAACATTTAAATAATATTTCTTATGCCTCTTTGACTTTATAAGGATTTTCCTATATAAGAGACAAAAGATTGTGGTCTTTTAGATCTGGGATATAGGCTCAGCGCCTGTGGCTCAAGTGGCTAAGGCGCCGTGCCAACCACATACACCTGAGCTGGTGGGTTCAAATCCAGCCTGGGCCCAAACAACGATGGCTGCAACCAAAAAAATAGATGGGCGTTGTGGAGGGCGCTTGTAGTCCCAGCTACTTGGGAGGCAGAGGCAGGAGAATGGCTTGAGCCCAGGAGTTAGAGGTTGCTGTGAGCTGTGATGCCACAGCACTCTACCCAGGGCGACAGCTTGAGGCTCTGTCTTAAAACAAACAAATAAATAAACAAACAAACAAACCTGGGATATAGGTTGTCAATTAGTTAGACTCTCAGATTTCAGACATTAGGCTCATAGTCTATTAGGACTCTTCCGGAAATGCTCAGAATTGATGGATCCATATGTGTTAACTCATTGTTTTATGTGCAATTTACAGAGAAGCAATGGTAACAGTATCACCTAGAAAAACTATTGACATGAATAGCATGCACAGTACCTTTTGATAAACAATGGAGCACACAAGATCTTTGACAGCAGATAAAGACAGTTCCTGGGCTTCAATGGTAACACTCTCCCGCGTAAGGCCAATCTGCAGTAGAAATGAAACCGGATGCACTGAGCTTCTGGAGTTGGTGAGTGATGGTGCACTGAAGCTTCCATTAGAGAGTCGGGTAGAGAGTCCTGTCTTAGGACTTGAACACGGAGAAGCAGTTGGAAGCACAGCAGGAATAGGTGTGGGTAATACAGACTTCTGGGCTGATGGAGGGGAATTGTTTGCAGACATCTGCCTTTCTTTTATCTTTTAGAGTAGCTATTAAGTCTTTTTAAATGATTAGGAAGAATTTTTTAAAATAATAGCAAAAAAAAAAAAAAAGAGTGCACTTTGGATTTAGTTGAAAGCTCTCTTTTAAGCCATTCATGCTGATGATTCTAAGTTTTATCACTGAGTTGAATGCACAAATGGTGCTACTTCTCTTAATACTAGTTCCACCAAAAAAGGGTCTTACTTTTAGGACCACAACCAGGGATTTGTATTTAACATCACTTGGTTATCTTAATCAGAATACAACTGACAGTGCTTATTCTTTAAACATCTTCATCTATTTTCTTTTAAGTCTGTTCTTGTCTCTCTCTTTAATCCCAGAAAATACATACTGGATAAAAGTTCTTTTCTGTCAAGATGAAATCCTCTTGGCTTAAATAAGCAAGTATTTTGGATTAATCTGTTCAGTACTTATCTTTAGGTTCACCAATTTGATGAGGACACCTTCTCAAATGTCCATATCTTAAATCACTCCTCAAATGCCTCCATTTTCATTTGAGGGGGGAAGACTTTTTTATATGAAATACAAAGCTTCTTAAAATAGTATTGGCATATTTCACTTGATGACTAGGTCCATCGAGAAAAGTTGATGCTTTCTGAAATGCAGTCAGCCTAGAAGGAATTTTAAAAAAGGATTTTAATATTTTACATTCATTCAAAATTAATTTAAAAGTTACCTATAATTTTTAAAATGATAAATTTTGGCCGTATGTTTATAATTCACTAATAAGTTCTAATAAGTAGCCAATTTTTGTTTAGCTATCAGAGCCATGTTTTACTGTGGGTATAATTTTAGAGAATGTCTCCTGCTCAAAAATACACCCGACACTCCCTAGATATTTGAAGTGTCAAGACTACATACTTTAAAAAAATCGGTTTTATTTTAATTGATGAAGATCAAACACTTTTATTCTACAATTACACAACTGAGTTATGACAGGACAAAAAAAGGAATAAAACTGACATTGTCACAGACATAAAATACCTGTAACTCAGCCATAAAAAGATGTATAATACTTTCCTAACACAGGTAAGAGTATTCTTTTTTTGCACCAAAAGCCTAATTCTATCAAAATATGGCTGTTGACTTGTTTTGTTGAAATTTCTTTCAGAAGGCTAAGGAAGCAAAAGCGGATGTATGAAACAGTGATGTGACCAACTAAGTATGAAAGTTGACATACTTCGGACAGGAACATGGGAGAGTGTTCTCATCATAAGGGATTTCTCCCATCTAAGTAAAACCAGGACCAACCCTGCTTAAGCAAGATCAGGCATGTTCAGAGTGATAATGGCTACAAACCATAGAGAATTCTAATAATAATAAACAGTAAGCACAGTTAAATATGTATCATAGTTTTTAGAAAAGCAGAGTTCAAAAAGTAAAAAAAGAAAAAGGCATAACTCTGCATGGCTAAGCAAAATGGCTCATAAGAAATGGATTTTTCTAAGTTCCACCTAGATACCCATAAAGAATTCCAATGATGAAAAAGGGTGAAGCACTCAGTGTTACTGCAGAGGGACTCTGTGCAGAATAGTTAATGGTGCTCAAACAGAATGAACTTAACAGAAGAATAAAAACATACAGTATTAGGAATGAAAAAGCTCAGAAAAAATTGAAACTTAGAAAAAAATGTTTAAAGATAAAATCTTTTATAGCTACATTTTAATAAATATTATTCCATCTTATATTGCACAGTACTTGATAGTTTATAAATGCTGCATGAAGCTTCTTTGAAATCTGACAGGGCAAATATCATTTTTACAGATGAGAAAACTGAGGCATACGGTGATAATGCAACTTGCCAAGCATCACACGGGCTATTAAGAAGTAGAGTAGGAATTAGACCTCAGGTTTCACAGTTTCTCACCCAAGGCTCTCTCCACGGTAACATACTATCTCTCGAACAGAGAAAGGAACTGAGAGACTCCCTGCTTAGAGAATGTTGCTAAGATTGTGAGATCATATAGATTGCTCAACCAGTATTTTGCCTATTTTCTCCAACAACTTTTAAACTAAAACTGCAGAAAAACATTGAAAACTGAAAACTGAGCCTAATGAGTGAGACTAGAACTATATGTGAGTTTGAGTCTCTAGACACAGACACAATCCATTCCATACTAAGTAAAGCACTTAGCAAGTGTAATCACAAAGCTGATTCCTGCAATCTTGGAGAAAAGCTCAGAAAGACAGAAGATGGGTAGAGTTTGCTTCCACTCCTGGGGACTGAAGAAGTGGGGAAGTAAATTTCAGAAATTACAGATAAACTTAATTATGAAGCAAATGGTTTGTGAATAACTAGAGAACATGAAGATCACTAGATAAATGTCAGCATAAACTCAAACAGAACAAGTAATACCAAATCACATTTACATCTTAGAAACTAATGACTATTAGACTTCTTAGATGGAGGAAATAATAAAAGCTTCTATTAATTGAGCTCTTACTATCTGCCAGACACTGTTCTAAGCACTTTGTATGTACTACCTCATTTAGTTTCAAAACAACCCATTTTACATATATAGTTTCAAAAGCAGAGTTTTAAAGTACTTGCCCAAGATCACACAATTAGCAAAGGCAAAAAAAAGAGTGTATTCTAACAAAAATAGTATTCAAGATGGGTTTCCATGCTATTTTTATGTTGCCTGAGTGTGAGTGGATATTAGTGTAGCTGGGTTAAGTTTGCTGCTGTACATCAACTCAGATGAGGAGTCTTTGGGGAGTGCCTTGGAACTCTGTCCTTAGCCTTCTGTTGTTTTTCATTTATGTGATAATAAACACACAGAAGACATGCTTACAAAGTCCTCAGACTAAACAATTCTGGGAGAAATACACTAAAGTTAAAGTGAAAATTAAGGATACATGTAAAGCTTTGCATTTAGTTTCAAAAAGTTAAACATGCAATATAGAAATGGGAAAATGCTGGCTCAGAAGTTATTCACATGAGAAGGGACTGTCAACTGATAATATAAAGAATGATTAAAAGAACTAATGCAAACCTATGCTCTAGGATACTGAGGACATATGAGCATAAATCTGTATACTTCCTGCTAGTCAGTCTATATAACTACTGTTTATTTCTATGGCTCACATTTTTGGAGCTATATTCATTTTTTTAAATCACACTTCCAAATAAAGGTGAAAAAACATCATGCAACAACAACAAAAAATATGCTAACAATCCCATATAGACAGAATAAGTGGTTTTTAAATATTTGAAAAGGTGTTAATAGAACTGGTTTTAATTTGTATCATTGCAGAAGGGCGAAGTAAAATGAAGATGTTAGCACTACTTAATTACCTCACAGGTTGTAAGGACTGAGCTACTCCCTGTAAGGAACCTACATGGGGTACCTGGCTCACAGTAAATGCTCAATAAATTTTAGTAATGTTCATAGTAATTAGTTAAAAGGATTAACAATTAAGTTCCTACGTTACGCTAAACACTCCAAATGCGGTATGATACTTTATTAAATCCTTGTAATAATACTAGATGATCTGTTTAACTCTGTTTAAAGAAAAGGAACCAGAGCTTCAAAAAAGTTGTCCCTTGTCCATTACTACGTAACTAATAAGTGATGGAAATGAGATCCAAACTTAAGTTTCTAATTCCAAAGCCCACATTCAAAAACCTAACAATGGAACAGGTTGTTTCATGAGGTAGTTAGCTCCATGACATATCTGACTGAGTAGGTATTTATCACAATCAAGTAGTGATATTATCTATGAATTATCTATGAATAACACTGTATGAAAGTTAACAACTTCAAAATACAAGATACCACTGTGCTTAATAATTTATTTTGATGGCTGCTATCTCAGTAAATTTCCACTTTATTATGCCTAGTCATACTAGCCAAACCCTGTCTAATAAAATTGACTAATTTGCCAGAACTAATGTCAATTGTTTATATATGTCATTGTATAAAAACAATCCTTAAGTTTCAGCATGAACACAAATAAAAGAAACTAAGGAGCTATCATATTAGTTTCTGCCTACTTATCCCTCCTTGTTTTTTCTCTCCTCATTTTGATTGCAGACCCCTGATTTTGTCTGTTAAGATGCAACAAGATACAGAGTACAAAATATTTAAAACTAAATATGAAAAGAAATCTAGTAACTCTAACTTACAAGAACCTTGCTATGTTGCTTAGTTTTGTCTTTATGCTTCAGTTAGAAAACTGAAATAGTACATCTCCCCCCCCCTTTTTTTTGAGACAAAGTCTCACTTTGTCACCGTTGGTAGAGTGCCATAATGTCACAGCTCACAGCAACCTCTAACTCTTGAGCTTAAGCCTTGATTCACCTCGGCCTCCCGAGTAGCTGGGACTACAGGCACCTGCCACAACGTCCAGCTATTTTTTGGTTGTAGTTGTCATTGTTGTTTGGCAGGCCTGGGCTGGATTCGAACCTGCCTTCCAGTGTATGTGGCTGGTGCCCTAGCTGCTGAGCTATAGGCACCGAGCAGAAATACCCTGTTTCCCAGAAAATAAGAAGGCGTGCTCCAAAAGACGCACTAGGTCTTATTTTCAGGGGATGTCTTATCTTTCCTGTGTGTAGGTCTTATTTTCGGAGGATGTCTTATTTTCGGGGAAACAGGGTAGTACATCTTATTAACTTATAAATTATTTATCGATTATGTCTATTTCTAACAGCCATTAGAGGCTCAAACAATGTCTCGTTGACAAGCACTTCTGTTTATTAGGAACATATCAAATATTCTTTTGGAGGGTTATTTGTCACCTATCCCATTCAAATGAATTAATAGAATCTATCCTCAGTGTTGAATGAAATCGAAGGCAGGGTATTTAAGGCATCTTCAGCCTGGCTGGCTTTATTATTAGGAGGTTATAGGTCTCACTTGAGAGTTATTTTCTGTACTATCACAAGTTCACCTGTTTTCCTCTTCCCCATGTATACGTTATCTTATATTTTAACAATCTGTAATTTAGAAGAAGCTCTAACAATAGCATTTTCATTTAATTTTTATCGAGTACTTATTATTTACCAGACTGCTATGAGAGACAATGGAGTTAAACAGCAGTGACCAGAATAGACATGTCACTACTCTTATCAAAACAGATATCAAATATTCTCATAAACACCCAGGTAATTACAAGCTATGAGAAGTGATATAACAGAACATATTAAGGGGACCCAATTTCAGCTGGGATTTCAGGGACGGTTCCTTTATGGAAATGGTATTTAAGCTGAGATTTTGGATAAGTAGGAGTTATAGAAGCAGAGAGAGAGAGGCAAGAGGATTCCAGGAAGGCAAAACATGTTACTAAATACTTCAAAAGGAAGCTCACTGTTTAGTATAGCCAGAGTTTTTTGGTACAGTACTCAGTGAAGGCTAAAATGAACAGATAAAATGTTTTTCCTATTTAGAAGAGCATAATATTTGCCACAATTCTCTACCTGTACAGAGTTTTCCAGGTTCAATTTAGTTATGCTAGAAATGCTGATGAAGTGGAGGATTGTATCCCCCCCATATGTATAAATATTCTTTTATCATGTAAAAAAGCAGGTGGCCTTTCTCAATACAGTAATAACCAGTGTACGGAAGTGAATGTCCATATTTTACCTTGATACAGGTTTGATTTTACTTAATAATCCTACTGTTGCATTTATGTTGTATACAGTTAAAAAAAAAAACTCAAAATCTTTTCTTGTTGGTTTAAAAAAATCGTATTTCGTAGCAATCCCTACATCTACTTATATTATTTTCAAAAACATGACTATTACCTCAGATTAATATAATGCTTTCCCTCCAAGAGCTCAGCATTTGACTAAATTGTTTCCTCTAAAATTCTGCTCATCTGTACCAGGGGTATTTGAATCTTAGTCTTTCCATGTCAGAGAGTAGCGAGAGGAAACACCATGTCTGCTCTCTGCTGGGGAACTGAAAGTTTATCCAGTAATAAGATCACAGCCTGGCAATCTGGCAATGTAATATGAATCTGTGGTGAGCTTGACAGAGCTTCATCTTTGCACCAGGACTATCTAAGAAATCTGATTGGCTAAACGCCAAGGAGCAATTTCTCACACACTGCCACTGTCAACTACTAACCACACAAGTGGACAAAACTTTTTTCCTACATTGAAACTAAAATCAAAACATCTTCTAAGTGCACTATCTCAAGTTTTTCTTGAGGTGACTGTTCCAAAGAGGCACACATATATGACAAGTTCAATATAAATTACATAATCAGAGAGACTCAAAGTATACTAAGCACAGGATACTGTGAATCATAATCAAGATTGTTATTAATTCAAATTAAAACTTGTACTAGCAAATAATTTTGCCATATATCAAATTCTGTACAAGTAGTTTCTTTTAAAAATAAACAATTAACTCCACTATGATAGCATTTTCATCAACTTTAAAATGTCTTTTTAAAAATGAGAACATCGCTGAAGTGCATTTAAGCCAACATCCACTTTTTTCCTGCATGAGGTGTTTTCAATCTTTTTATAATTTCCTAATGATTTATTAAGTTCTTTTTTTGTGCGTGGCAGTGTTTACATTAAAAGTAATCCACTAACAGAAAGAAATTTCTATTTTAAAGGGGTCGTCTGATGAAACTGAAAGTTTATAAAATTTGCAAAAGACTTCACTACATGGAATGCTTAAAAAATTAGTTTCAAGATATAAACTAGTCAACATTCTTGAATCTGATTCATCCTAAAATGTGAGATACCTTATACTAAATTATAGAACCTAGGATGAAAACTGGCTTGTCAAATCCAAATTGTGTACTCCCAAATTCATGAGATCAGGCCTACCACGTTTATATTACCTACTGAAGCAAAGCCTACTGTGGTTTCTGTGACACGTTTTAAATACTCCTTTTACTAAAACTTGTAACTAGGTTTTGGCTGAATTTCCACACTTGATCTCAACCCCATATTCTGACAGGGGAGGAGTGTAGGACTCGTTTACAGAGTAAAACCGGCCAAAATCTCAGTGGGGAAACTTCTGCCAGCAAATCCATAGGTATTCCCCGATTTCATTACATTAGAAGTTTATAAGCAGGCTTGATCTAACCAAAATCAAAATCTGTAAAAATATAAGAACTGCCAACACTTAGGTACAAAGTAAAAGCAGTTTAAGAGTAACAAAATAACATTTCCTACGATACAAATTAAGGCATTTTCTTTAAAGTTTTTGTTTTATTTGCGGCAACAGTTCATAAAGGCCATGTCGCACAAAGTAGTATTTCAGGGTGTAACTTATCCTTCCTAATCTAAGACGACAGTGATAGTCTTATTTCCTGTGGGGATGGGTGTGGTTGAAGAGACAGTTACGTCCAAGCCATCAATCTGTGTGTGGAAAAATCTGCGGGTCGTGCACACACTTGTCGCTGGATTTATAATAGTGCTTGCAGACTACAAGGCCTATGCCCCCGACTGCGATGACTTGAAACAAAATACCCAACAGGCAATCCAGTAGTGCCAGGTTCATTCCCCTGCTTACACAAACTGTCGCACTCCTGCGTTTCATCTTTAGAACCCACCACCCCGGCAGTGAGAACAACTCAGGGCAACTGCAAATCTAAACGCAGTCGGAGAAGTGGGGTTGGGGGGCTTTATGTCCGCCAAACATCATTTACTCACCCCTTTGAGGCGCGTACAAGGTAAAATGATGAAAACAAACGGTAAAGGAGCACCCAAAATTCGGCACTGGTAGTGACGTGGGTCTGGCGTCGGGGACTGGTTTGCGGGACCCATAAAGGTTCCCCCGCCGAGGGCCCAGGCGCGGTGGTCGCCGGCGGAGCGCGGATCCAAGTTGGCCTCGGCGCGGACGCCCGAACTTGGCCCCATCTGGCGGCCGCGCCGGCGCCCCGCGTCCCCTCGGCCGCCCGCCGCGCGCTCCCCCAACTTCCCGCCCGGTGCGGCGGCCGCCGCCCAGCCCAGCGCCGGGTCCCGGTCCCGCCGCCTCCGCAGCCGCCGCCGCGTGCGTGCGGCGGGTGGGGGAGGGGCCGCCGCCGCCTTAGCCCGACGGGCTGCGAGAACAAAGCGGCGGCGGCGGCAGCGTGAACTTTTTCGGTGTCTGCTCCGCGCTCCCTGAGAAGACTACTTACAGTGGCGGGCTCGGCCGGTCGCGAGAAACTCCGCGCCCGCCAGCGTCTGGGTCCCGGACCAGGCGCCAGCGAGGCTTCACGCGCCTCACAGGATCCCGCCCGCCGCCGGCGCCCCTTCCTCCCTCGCTCCCGCCCCGTCCCGTCCTGAGGCCGAGGGCGGGGGGCCGGGGTGCGCGGGGCGGGGGCGCGCGGCCGGCGCGGGGCCTGCCGGGAGCTGTAGTCCCCTGCGGCCCCAGCTGGGTGGTGGCGGTGCGGAAAGGTCGGTGGCTCCCTCTGCGCCGCGAAGGGGCCGTGGGAGTTCTGCGCTCTCCGGGGCTCTCCTGCGCCCCCGCTCGAAGTCAGGGCGTCTCGGTGAACACTGCAGAGTGGGGCGCAAGCGTGCCAGGAGCGCTGCTGGAGACGCGACCGTGCCTTTGCATCAGTTACTCGTCGTACTTGATACCCGCTATTGCTACTGAACTGCCTGTTTTCTTTTCTTCTGTGCGCTCTGACAGAGCCGATGGCAACAAGGGGCAGGAGGTGACAGTGTGAGCTGGGGACTTGTAACGTCCGGAGTGGAGAGCAGTTTCCACCCCGAGACAGCGGCTCACTCCTCCTCACGTTTCCCTCCCTCCCGCCTGCCCTCGGGGTGGCCGCCGAGCCCCCCAGGCGCGCCCACATGGCGCGTACAGATCCCTTCACCTACAGCGCAGTAAACTGGAGTGGTTTTCCGTCCCCCCATCCATCTTTTTTTTTTTTTTTTTTTGGAGAGACAGAGTTTCACTTCGTCGCCCTCGGTAGAGTGCTGTGGCGTCCACAGCTCACAGCAACCTCCAACTCCTGGGCCCAGGCGATTCTCCTGCCTCAGCCTCCCGACTTGCTGGGACTACAGGCGCCCGCCACAACGCCCGGCTATTTTTTTTTTGTTGCAGTTTGGCCGGGCCGGGTTTGAACCCGCCACCCTCGGTATATGGGGCCGGCGCCCTGCTCACTGAGCCACAGGCGCCGCCCTCCCCCCCAATCCATCTTTAAACTTGAATGTGATCCGTCCCACCAAAGTGAAGTGCAGTCAAGAATTACCGAACCTAGGCTTCCACACACGTGGAAACACAACGTATTTCCGCTTGTTTTGTTCCAAAACAAAGTGTGACAATCAATGTAGAGTGATTGGGACGAGGGTGGGAGTCGGTGTAAGGATCTATTAGGGGTATCCAATCTTTTTTTTCCTCTGCTGAACATTGGAAGAAGAAGCGCTTTCTTGGGCCACACAGTAAATACACAAAACACTGACAGTAGCTGATAAGCAAAAAAGAAAAGCTCTGTACATACTTTTTGTGATATCCAACACCAAAAATCAGCATGCTGCCTGGGGGACGACGGGTTGGACACTCCTGACAGGGAAAATGCCAGCAGCGTTAAGTTACAGATGGCTTATGTGAGAGAAAAGCTTGAGTAGCTAACAGCCATTGTCACAGAAACGACATAGTTCTTTGTATGTCAACATTTTATCCCAAAAGTATTGTCCTTAAGTAAACTATATTGAAATAGACAGGCTACAGTTAAGAGGGCATTTTTTGAGAAAGAAAAGAAACTTAAATGGGCCCTGACTTCTGATACCAAACCTTCAATCTTACTGGATGTCCCTGGATTTAAATTTAAGAAATGGGAATAGTAAAATAATTTATATTAAAGATGGGTTACATAAAATTGTGTATGTATAACCCTGACGTACTCTGAAGCTAACATGCTCAGGAATTGGGAGCTATTGAATATCTTACATCCAGTTGTACCTGATTCAATTTAATTATATTTTTGTACTTAAAGTCTTAACCTACTATTCTTTTACTTAGAAATTGAAAGTAGATTGACTCAAGTTTATCTTCTTTTTAAAGAATTCTGTTGGTGGGGTGGCGCCTGTGGCTCACTTGGTAAGGCATTGGCCCCCACGTACCAAGGGTGGCGGGTTCAAACCTGACCCTGCCAAACTGCAACAACAACAAAAGAATTCTGTTGGCTAACCTTGCTTCCCTCCCCCACTTGCCAACAGATGTGTTAGTCCAGCCCCAAATGTCCCCTCTCAGTAAGATTCCCAGGACCTCATTGGAGCAGTTTACAGCCAGTCCCATCTAACTATGGACTTCCATTTTCTGTTGTGGTCCTTAACTAGACAGAAGTTGTTCTTCCTAAAAGTAACTTTTTCAAGCGAATCAAACTGCTGTTACACAGAAATTTAAGAATTTGTGTACTTGTGTGAAAATATATGTATTCTGTGTGTAAGATACATATTTCATGTTCTGCTTCTCTTTTTAAAAATAAAATTGTCTCACATGGCGCCTGTGGCTCAGTGAGTAGGGCGCTGGCCCCATAAACATAGGGTGTCAGTTTCAAACCTGGCCCCAGCCAAACTGCAACAAAAATAGCGGGGTGTTGTGGCAGGCGCCTGTATTCCCAGCTACTTGGGAGGCTGAGGCAAGAGAATAGCCTAAGCCCAAGAGCTGGAGGTTGCAGTGAGCTGTGACATCACAGCACTCTACTGAGGGCGATGGAGTGAGACTCTGTCTCTAAAAAAAAAAAAAAATAGCATAAAACAAAATTGTGTCTTCCACTTTAGATGAATCTTTGAACAACACATTTAAGCACTGAACTAACTTGTGCCTGTACTTTTTTGCTTACTTTGAACTATGGTTTCCTCAAGATGTTCCATTCCAGTTCTAACAGCATTATAGAGATAAAATTTTTGGTTTAATAAGTAAGTGAATTACCATGCTAAATATTTTATCCTTAATACAAAATATAATCTGAATGACTGAGATGGAAAGGACTTTTCTTCTTGGTGGTATTCTATGAAAACAGGAGTTTACAACATTCCTCTTTTATAGCTGTACTTGAACATCTTCCTGCTTCACAGTAATGGCTCCCCTTGTACTTAATGCCACACAACATCACTGTTCACACGTGTTGTCTAATGTAAGCAAAGTGTCTCAATACTGTTGTGACTTGAGATAGCAGAACAACCTACTTCAGAAGCCTAAATGCAAAAAAAAAAAAAAAAAAGGAAAAAGGGTTTGCTAAGCTCCAGCTAGAGGAAATAGTCATTATTTAAAAATTTTAGCTGGGTTTGATTTCTAGAATGTGGTTTCTTGTGATGTTTTTTTCCCATGACCTTGAAACATAGCTGAAAAATTAAGGAAGAATTTGAGTGTCAATATAGAGTTGGTAAAATAGTGATGGGACAAAATAGTTTAGGTTCTCAGGTTCTCTTTTCATTATCAGCAGAGACAAACTTGATACAGCCTTCAAAATGTCCTTTTTCAGCTTCACTTTCATTCTCAGTATTTCATAACTATATAACTTCAACAGACTTTTTGGTCTCCTTCTAGGATAGCTCACATGGTTCCATCTTTGGAACTGTCTTCTCTGATTTTTCAGGCTGTCAGTAATTGTTCTGTGCTCTGATTGCCCTTGATAGTTAATTCTCATGTCACTTTTCACTTTTTATTATGGATTGAATTTGATCCTCCTGGACTTTCTTCCTCCGAACTTCCTCCCGAACATGTAGAAGACCATGTCTTATTGTTAGTTACTCATCACTTAGGATAGTGCTCAGCAAATTTTGATTAAGTTGGTGAATTTCTCTAATGTAGCTTGATAACGTAGTAGTTAGCCTGGTATTATTAAAAATCATACGATAGACTCTGCTGCTGTTCCTACTGCCTACCTCACCAGGTCCAAATTCTTCTGCTTGCACATAAAGGCTCTCAATAATATCAAGTGTTTTTTCAACACTAGCTGTGGGCCAAGCACATTCATCTGTTTATCCCACATAATTCCTGCCTTTTCTTTATTTGCACTTACATTTAGCTTTATGTCATTTACATTTAATTATATATTCTACACTGTAATCAAAAACAGGTGTGGTAAAAATTGTTTGACTAAGAGTACAATAAACTCTGTTAACTAAAGGGAGAGGTTACTGCATATGTTCCATCTATGATTTCATATGGTTTTCTTAAAATGAATATTCAGATAATTTGCAATAAAAAACTGATTACCTTGCCCACCTGCAATGATTCCTGTTTATCTTTGTGGTTGCAAAATAAGTTGCTCCAGGAAAGAGCAGGCAATGTATAAATGTGTACATGGATTTTAAAATAGAATTAACATTAAATTCTCTTGGGTCATACAGTCTTTTCTAAATTCTGCATTTTATTCAGTTGAGTATTAATTAAAAAGCTCTCTTTTAAAATACTGTAAACTGGGTATAATATATTTAAAAAACCAACTGAGAAAAAGAGCAAAGGTGCTACAGACCCAAATAGAGAGCAGTATAAAAATTAATTATTGGCTGGGTGCAGTGGGAAAAATTAGCATAGTATGTGCTTATAGTGCTAGCTGCTTGGGAGGCTGAGGTAAGAGGACCTTGAGCCCCGGAGTTTGAGGTTGCTGTGAGCTATGATAACACCACTGCACTCTAGCCAGGGTGCAAGACTAGTCTCAAAAAAAAAAAAAACTTAAAAAATTACCATACCAGGACTGTCCAAAACAGAAGAGTTGGGGCTCCCTCCCTCATGGCCTGGAAACTATTCCAGCTCAGAGGAGTCAAATAGAAGACAGAGTACAATCTGGGGTCTGTCAATTTGTAGTTTTAAGCTACTTAATCTCACTAAGAATCAATTTCCTTAAATGTAAGATGAGGGGAAATAATCACTTAGGTTGTTGTGACAATTAAATGAAAAGCAATGCATATAACATACCATACATTATAATGTAGTCCGTCTTGGTATGCATTAGAATTTCATCATTTAACATGCTGTGTGACCATGGGAAAATTAGCTTCTGTGTGCTTCAGTCTTTCATAGTTACTATGAATTTTATAAGGATTAAATGAGATAATACACAGAAAGCACTTTTTAAAATGCCTACTGCATAGAGAATGCTCAATGAATGCTTAACTGTTATTATTCATGTTAGAAAGTTAGAGCTTTTTATATCTCCCTATCTCCTTTCCTTTAACAGCACAGGGAAAGAACAGATGCTAAGCTTGATTCTATGTAGGGAAATTTAAAAAGATAACAAAGAGCTGAAAAGGAACAAGAATCCCTATGGCCATAGAATTCATTCAAAGATCTTTCTGCACAGGTCCTCAAGTGACCAGAAGTTGTCACTGCAACATTTTCTGAAATAAAAGCTTGAAGTGTTCTAGTACAACATAAAAATCACTAAATAATTTTAGTAGATAGTTAGTTAATTTTAATAGTTAGTAAGACTATAATGACCTGAACATTTTTCTATAATTTGTACTCTGATCATGACACCTCATGATTAATTTCACTACCTCACGATCTCCAGAAAGAATTCTGACTATAGAGCCTAGACTCCTTAAATGTTCTTTAAATGGTGGTGCCTAACTTAGCTGAAGGCTAATTGATTTTAATTTAGCTCGTTTGTCACCCACGTCAATTAATGGAGCTGTGAATGAGAGATTAACAGTTTCACTTTTATTTACAGAAATGCAGGCAAGTATGTAGAGCAGCAGGGATATCTCCTCAAAGAACTGCTTTCCCCTCCTCCTTTTCTTTGTTACTTTTTTCTCCACGGTAATAGTATACATCGGCAATGTTATTAATCAGCGCCTGTGGCTCAGTGAGTGGGGTGCTGTCCCCATGTGCTGAGGGTGGCGGGTTCAAGCCCAGCCCCGGCCAAACTGCAATAAAAAAAAAAATAGCCGGGTGTTGTGGCGGGCGCCTGTAGTCCCAGCTGCTCGGGAGGCTGAGGCAAGAGAATCGCCTAAGCCCAAGAGTTAGAGGTTGCTGTGAGCCGTGTGACGCCACGGCACTGTACCCGAGGGCGGTACAGTGAGACTCTGTCTCTACAAAAAAAAAAAAAAAAAAATCATCGTATATATATACACACACACACACTATACACCAGATTCCTTCTCATAGGTTATAAAGTTACACAGTATTTTCCTATCTTAAAGTGGTTGTCACATCAAAGCATTTTTATTCTAGACTGAATTTATAGTTAGTCACTATACAGGTTGACAGAGGGCACTTCACCTGGTACACAGCGTGCCCTGTGTTCTTGACCAATACCGTGGAGTTCAGTTCCCCAATTTATCTATGACAGTGGCCTTGGAAGTGAATAAACAATCTCCAGATGTCTGCATGTAGGCTCATTCATCCTTGTGAGGGCCCGACCAGCATAAAATGGCTGTTGAGATTAACAGTGGCTGGTAACAAAGAGAGTAAAAAAAAAATTAACCAACCTCTCTCTCTCTCTTTTTTTTTTTAGAGACAGAGTGTCACTTTATCACTCTTGGTAAAGTGCCGTTGTGTCACAGCTCATGGCAACCTCCAACTCCTGGGCTTAGGCGATTCTCTTGCCTCAGCCTCCCACAACACCCAGCTATTTTTTTGTTGCAGTTTGGCCAGGCCAGGTTCGAACCCGATACCCTTGGTGTATGGGGCTGGCGCCCTACCCACTAAGCCACAGGTGCCGCCCTCACCAACCTCTTTTTATCTACACCTTCCCTCTACCCTTCCCAGCTTCTCCATCATTCTACTCTCCATCTCCATAAGATCTCATGGAATCTTTTCTTCTTATATCCCCCATCACTCTGCCATCAAATTGATAGTTCTAAAATGCAGAATTGATCATATGATTCCTTGAGCCTTAAAATCTCTCATTTATCAATGCCTGTATGTGCAAAATTTTTATAATGATATGTAAGGTGACCCACTCAACAAGCCCCCTCCTACTTTCTCATATTGCTACTCTCCATTCTCCACATATCCAGCACCTCAAATGGTGGTAGACTGCTGGCAGTTCCCCAATGTTCTTTTGCTGAGGTGATACCTATCTGCCCTCTTCTGCCTGGCAAACACTTCCAAGATTCATTCAGTTTAGGCTGCTTTTCCTTGAGGCCTTGTCACATGGAAATAATTATTCCTGTCTTCATGTTCCAGGCACATTCCTGCATGGCACTTGTAATACTTTATTATACAACTATTTATCTTACTAAACTGCAAGCTCCTTGAGAGCAGGGGTCATACCTAATTCAAATTTCTTGCAGAGTACTTTGAATGGTTTTATTCCTCCACTGACATGGTTGAGCACTAGAGCTTTGGGAGTCATTGCATAGGAAGGAAAAAGAAACCATAGGATGGGATGAAATTGCCCTGTGGGAAGTCCCACAGCAAGAATTATATTTATTGATATCTTACTGCATTGAAGGGAGTAGGATTTTAGGTTTGACCCAAGGGCCTCTATGCTTTCTGCTAATCATATAAAGACTGAAGAAGATTCGTTCTACTTAGCAATTATAAATTCATAACTTAACTCTGGAGAGAGAGATGTTAGGAGGAGATTTAGGGCCAAGCCAGACTGCAGTGGGTTGAGGAGGTAAATGGTAGATGGGAGGAGGACATAGAGAGTACATGGGTTGTTCTTGGATTTTCAGGTATCAAGGACAAATACATTTATAAAAATTAGGAGATTAATCAAGTTGCCAATTTCTTGTTTTACCAACTAGGTACATTAAAACAAAGTGAGACCTCAATATCACTAATCATTAGGGAAATGCAAATCAAAACCATAGTGAGATATTATCTCACACCTATCAGTATGGCTACTATTTAGAAAAACAGTGGCCACTGCAGTGAGTGGTGTTACTGAACTTCATTGCAACCTTGAATTCCTGGGCTGAAGCAATCCTCTTGCCTCAGCCTCCCAAGTAGCTAAGACTGTAGGAGAGCACCATCACACTCAGCTTATTTTTCAAAAAATTTTTATAGAGATGAGATCTTGCTATGTTGCCCAGGCTAATCTCAAACTCCTGGCCTTGATTGATCCTCCCACCTAGGCTCCCAAAGTGCTGGGATTATAGGCATTAGCCTGTATGACTATAAGTTGGAAAATAAACTTTCTTTTTTCTTTATATATTATTATTATTTTTTGGAAACAGAGCCTCAAGCTGTTGCCCAGGGTAGAGTGCTGTGGCACCACAGCTCACAGCAACCTCTAACTCCTGGGCTCAAGCGATTCTTCTGCCTCTGCCTCCCAAGTAGCTGGGACTATAGGCGCCCGCCACAACACCAGGCTACTTTTTTGGTTGCAGCCGTCATTATTGTTCGGCAGGCGGAGCTAGATTTGAACCCACCAGCTCAGGTGTATGTGGCTGGCACCTTAGCCACTTGAGCCACAGGCACCGAGCTTCTTACATATTTTTAAATTTTTTTACGTACACATGTGTTTATTGATGCAAGGCAAAAAGAGGAAACCAAATCAACTTTCTTTTTCTGAGGCCAGGCATGGTGGCTCACTCCTATAATCCTAGCACTCTAGAAGGCTGAGGCTGGTGGCTTGCTTGAGCTCAGACCAGCCTGAGCAAGAGTGAGACCCCTTCTCTAAAATGTGGCAGGTGCCTATAATCCCAGCTACTCAGGCTGAGGCAGAGGCAGCATATATATATATATATATCCCAGATATTATTTTATTGAGAATTTATATTTATTGAGAATATATATATTTATTGAGAATATATATATACATATATATAACCCAGATATTATTTTATTGAGAATTTACTAAACTGCTATGTCTCTGTCCTTATAAGGATTATGCATGGTATTACCATAATCTTCAATACAATCTTCTTTTTTTTTTTTTTTGTAGAGACAGAGTCTCACTTTATGGCCCTCGGTAGAGTGCCGTGGCCTCACACAGCTCACAGCAACCTCCAGCTCCTGGGCTTAAGCGATTCTCTTGCCTCAGCCTCCCGGGCAGCTGGGACTACAGGCGCCCGCCACAACGCCCGGCTATTTTTTGTTGCAGTTTGGCCGGGGCTGGGTTTGAACCCGCCACCCTCAGCATATGGGGCCGGCGCCCTACTCACTGAGCCACAGGCGCTGCCCCAATACAATCTTCTTTAGCACTAAGTATGTTCTGAAGATATATTTGTGTGTCTTATAAAATAGTAGTATTCTGTAAGCAACTGTATTATTTAATGGAGATAAACACATGCACAGAGATGTGTACAATCAGGGCGATTTTCTACCCAGTATACCTTGTTCCTCTTCTATTTTCAGTCTCTAAAAATCCTAATAACAATTTTTACTGCATCCTTTGTTTACGGCTTCAGCATGAAGCCATAAGCTTCATTTGTTTCCTGTCTGAGCCATTAGTTTGTTTTTTCATTTGTTTGTTCTTGTGACAGAGTCTCACTCTGTCACCCTGGGTAGAGTGCTGTGGTGTCATAGCTCACAGCAACCTCTAACTGTTGGTCTTAAGCAATCCTCTTGCCTCAGCCTGAGTAGCTGAGATTACAGAAGCCTACCACAATGCCCGGCTATTTTTAGAGAAGGGGTCTCACTCTTGCTCAGGCTGGTCTGAGCTCAAGCAATCCACTAGCCTCCGCCTTCCAGAGTGCTAGGATTACAGGAATGAGCCACCATGCCTGGCCTCAGAAAAAGAAAGTTGATTTTCCAATTGATAGTCATTTTCTCCAAGGGTAGAATAAAAAAAAGAGATCATTTTGCCAGTTGAAGAATGAAGGTGCACAGTTCTTTTAGGGCCCTTCCCTTTTGCTTATGAAATTTCCTCTTGGTCCTCTTTCTAAATTACTACTTTGCTTCTTAATAATTTGTAATAGAGATCTAACCCTGTCAGAAGGATTTTCTTGAAAGACTAAACAAATATATTATGAAAGGCAATTAATCAATCTCTCTTGCTTTCTCAGAGATCTCTAAATTCAAACTTTAGTGTTCCCCAAAATAGATATGTGAGTTACTGAATGAGGCCCTTCAAAGATCAAGGTTTGAACAGCAACAGAAGGGGATTAGTCTTACTAAAATTCTATGCTGAATAATTTAAGCTTCTTTTTTTAGGGAAATTTAGGTATGCTCTTGGCCTGGTGCTGATCATGAGCCCTACTGAAATGCTTTTTCAAACATTAAAATTAAAGATGGATTAGTTCATCTAATAAATTATAATCTGAACAATGGAGTATATATAAACCATAGTGCTGAAATGATTTTTAGTGACCTTATCTGTACTCAGTATCACTAAAACATCCAAAATACATTGCTAATGTTTATATATAAACATATTTAAAGTCATTAAAAAGTCAATATGTATGCATGTATATATATTTAATAAAATCCTAAAGTAGGTAATGTCAAGATATTTATAGGAACATATGTGGTTTAAAGGCAGAATTGGAGTTTTTTTATGGTATTATGTTGTAACTTTCTAGCTATTATTATTAATAGTTATATGTGGCATAGCCAGCTTTATTTTTAATGACTGTTGCTATTTTTTGTGAATTTGTGTCATTTTTATTTGCTGTCTAAAAGTTCTACTTTTGGATGTGGTGGAAAGGGATTTTAGGAGTTTTTCTTCATGTTTGAGACTGCTGGCCCTTACCTAAATCTTTAAAACAAGCATTTTTTTGGTATGACTTGAAAATTACTCTAGGTATGATTATTCTTTCATGAAAAATCTGAAAGGGACTAATTGGCAAATGAAATTCATATTTTTCCAACATTACAAGATTGAGAGGAAGGTTACTTTTTCAGTTAAGTCTGATTATACTGTGGATAGATAGATTAGTAGAAAATTTTACAATTTGACACTAAAATATACAGTAGAACTAAAATATGGATAAATAGAATATAACACCTTAGAACATCCACAAATGATCTCAGAACAAAAGATAACCAAGTATCTCAGTGTTGATTTTAGATTATAACTTTAAAAAAAATTTCCCTTTTCCCCTTCAAATAGCTATGATAGTAGATCTCTCATTAAAGGAGAAAATGAAATACAAAAATATTCTGTTTAAAGCCTGGAAATAAAATAATTTCAGTAGTGTCTGATTTTACCTTCAATAAAATCTGCAACATATTAAAAGCCAGATTTTAATGGCTGCTTAACATTTTCTCCTTTGAAACCATAATAGCCTAAAGGATATTAGGCAGTAGCTGAATCAACTTTGTGTGGCCCAGGACAGATGAATTAACTTCCCTGTACCTTAATTTTTTTTGTCATTAACAATGAGGACAATAATATCGCTAACCATATTTATTTATAGAATTAGAAGATTTTAAAAATGCAGTGGACCCTCTGTAAGTTGACCACACAAGGGACTGGGGGTCAACTAAGGAACATGTACTGACAGGCACATGTGTGCATGTCCAGTCTATGGAAATTAGGTCAACTTAAGGAGGTGGTCAGGTTTGGAGGTTCTACTGTATATTATTGCCTCACCTAACATCCCTGGTCACCTTTATAACTTAATGCCATAAAAATTTAGCTAGTAACTCTGAATGAAAATACATTTTTGAGTTAAGAACTTTTTGTCACATATTAACATACTGTAGAAATTGGTGCTCTGTCACCTCATTTGCTCTGACAAGATGCAAAAAAGTAAACATAGATGGAATATTTAGAAGTCAATATGTATGCATCTATAAATAGGCATACACATACTGTATTTATACTTCCCATAATAAGTTGATTGTAACTTCACATCATAGTCAGTTTTGGTATTGTGTAGATTAGTGAGCTGTGAAGAGTGAAATTTCCTTTTAGTTCTTTATCTTTGATTCTCTCTGCTCACATCTCTTTGGGTGCATTAAAATTCTTTACTAGAGATTCATTTCTTTGGATTTTGAACACTCTGGCTTTCAGAGCCCTCAGAGAAAAACTGATAAAAAGTGTGACAAAATTTGTAAAGAAGTGAAAGGAATTGTCATTGAAGGGCAAGATTAGTGTTGGTGAAAAGAATCAGGGCATGTGGGGACTGCTTTTCTCCTCTTCTTTGAGAGAAGAAAGAGTATTATTCAAAAGGGCTGGGAGAGGAGAGGGCCAGAAAACCAGAGCGAAGGAGCCTTTCGTCTAACTTTTATTGCCACCTGGACCTGACCGGACCTCTGATCTCATGAAAGGAGTTGGGAAGATTTGTAGAAAATCTGGATTCCTAAGACTTTAAGGAATAGCACAAATCTAACTCTGGTCTACAGAAGCAAATATTTTAATTTTTTACTCTATTTTTGAAAGTAGAGGTGAAGAAATTCAGACAGGGGTACAAAAAAACGACAGGATGCTTCAGTATGAGGCTTATGCAGGGGTAAAAGGGGGGGAAAGTTGGAGGTTTTGAATTTGAGCTGCCCAGTTGATAATTTTTCTAAGACTGGCCCACTTTCCCAATCTTTTTTTAACTGTTCCCCCTGGGGCCTTACAAAATAATTACTACACCAACATGATTACTAATGTTATCATTAATCTGACTATATGATTTTTGCTAATCTGTTTCTCAAATTGTGTGGCTTAATGCAATGATTCTCAGCCCTGGTTGCACATTAAAATTATTTGGGGAGCTTTCAGAAGTCTGATGCCCAGACGAAACACATCAGAATCTCTGGGACTAGAACCCCAGACATCACTGTTTCTTTAAAAAAGTTTTCTGGATTATTTTAATGTGAAACAGCCATTAGAACCATTGGCTTAATGTCTTTGCTTTCTCAGGTGTAGTTTTACTACAGTGGTTCTCAAACGTTTTGGTTTCCATACCCCTTTCATTAGCAACAATTATTAAGAACCGCAAATAGCTTTTCTTTATGTGGATTATGTCTATCAGTATTTTTTGTATTGGAAATTAAAGCAGGCATTTTATAACATGTAATTATGAATTTATTGATAAAATAATTACTTGATAAATAATGCTTAAAGAACTTTTCTAAGAACTTACAAGATTGGCATTGTTGAAATAAAAAAATGTCTTTAATGTTTGACTTCTTAAAAGACAACTGGATTTCCATATTTACTCAGGGATTCCATCTGTTATGACCTTTTATTTTGGTTGAAGGATAGGAAAAAAGTTTGATTCCACACAGATATGTAGTAGGAAAAAGGAGCAATAATTTAATAGCCTTTTCAGATAAATTTATATACTCTTTGTTACTAAATCAAAACTTGACAAATGGTAGTGTTCTAAACATTAGTTGCAATTTAGATCTGAAACTATATAAACTTCTTTACTCTGCCCTGATCTTTCTTTTTTTTAATTTATTTTTTTATTATTAAATCATAGCTGTGTACATTAATGCGATCATGGGGCACCATACACTAGTTTTATAGACCGTTTGACACATTTTCATCACACTGGTTAACATAGCCTTCCTGGCATTTTCTTAGTTATTTTGTTGAGACATTTACATTCTACATTTACTAAGTTTCACATATACCCTTGTAAGATGCACCGCAGGTGTAATCCCACCAATCACCCTCCCTCCACCCACCTCCCCCCTCCCTCCCCTCCTTTTCCCCCTTCCCACTATTCTTGGGTTATAACTGGGTTATAGCTTTCATGTGAAAGCCATAGATTAGTTTCATAGTAGGGCTGAGTACATTGGATACTTTTTCTTCCATTCTTGAGATACTTTACTAAGAAGAATATGTTCGGGGCGGCGCCTGTGGCTCAACGGGTAGGGCGCCGGTCCCATATGCCGGAGGTGGCGGGTTCAAGCCCAGCCCCGGCCAAAAATAAAAAAAAAAAAAAAAAAAAAAAAAAAAAAAAAAAAGAATATGTTCCAGCTCCATCCATGTAAACATGAAAGAGGTAAAGTCTCCATCTTTCTTTAAGGCTGCATAATATTCCATGGTGTACATATACCACAATTTATTAATCCATTCGTGGATCGATGGGCACTTGGGCTTTTTCCATGACTTCGCAATTATGAATTGGGCTGCAATAAACATTCTGGTACAAATATCTTTGTTATGTTGTGATTTTTGGTCTTCTCAGTGTATACCTAGTAGAGGAATTATAGGATTGAATGGCAGATCTATTTTTAGATCTCTAAGTGTTCTCCAAACATCTTTCCAAAAGGAATGTATTAATTTGCATTTCCACTAGCAGTGTAGAAGTGTTCCCTTTTCTCCACATCCATGCCAACATCTCTGGTCTTGAGATTTTGTGATACAGGCTAATCTTACTGGAGTTAGATGATATCTCAAAGTAGTTTTGATTTGCATTTCTCTGATGATTAAAGATGATGAGCATTTTTTCATATGTCTGTAGGCCGTGCGCCTGTCTTCTTCAGAGAAGTTTCTCTTCAAGTCCCTTGCCCAGCCTGCATTGGGATCACTTGTTCTTTTCTTGCTTATACGTTTGAGTTCTCTGTGAATTCTGGTTATTAAACCTTTGTTGGAGATATAACCTGCAAATATCTTCTCCCATTCTGAGGGCTGTATGCTTGCTTTACTTACTGTGTTCTTGGCTGTGCAGAAGCTTTTTAGTTTGATCAGGTCCCAGTAGTGTATTTTTGAAGCTGCTTCAATTGCCCGGGGAGTCCTCCTCATAAAATACTTGCCCAGACTGATTTCTTCAAGGGTTTTCCCTGTACTCTCTTCTAGTATTTTTATAGTTTTATGTCTTGCCCTGATCTTTCTTATAGTTTGAATATGTCTTTTCTTTGTGATTTTGTAAAATAGTGAATGGTGCATTTGGAAAATATTGCCTCACTGAGTTCAGAAGGTATTTCAAATGTTGAATATTTCATTATATATAACACATAATCAAATTAGTTAAAATCGCCAATTTTGACAGAAAATTTGTTACATGTCAGGAAATAGTTAACTTATGGTAAGAGACACAAGTTTTCCAAAATTCCAATTTTCACTTGAAATTATTGGAACAAATACTATCAGTTGTCTTCCCTTGAAGACATAGGCATACTATTCATTTTTCAAGCAAACGTCTGCTAAATATCCAAGTCTGAAAAACCATAATTTATCAGCTATGTTTCTTTCAATTTAAAATGAAATTTCACGAAAAAAGCTGATAGTTTGCCCTGCATCAAAAATATTATTGCCTTCATGGGTTGATGTGCACTTAAGTTGTTTCCATGGAATACTATTCAGCCATAAAAATATGGAGACTTTCCATCTTCTGTATTCACCCGGATGGAGTTGAAACACATTCTTCTTAGTAAAGTATCACAAGAATGGGAAAGTAAATATCCAATATACTCAATACTCATATGAAGCCAGTAGACAAACTAACATATGCCCACACAAGAGAAATATTCAATTCATGTTGGAAGAAGAGGGAGAAAGAGGAGAGGGGAGAAGGGAGGAGGATTAATGTGCTTAAATCTAATGGGCACGGTGTGAGGGTATGTGGCACACCTCCTGGGTGCAGGACACAAGTACAACAGGAACTTTACCTAACAAATGCAAACACTGTAAACTAATCATTGTACCCTCGTATTAATCTGAAATTTAAAATAAATAAATAAAATAAAATAATGGTGCAAGTGCTTTCCCTTGAGAAAACAATTGTCTTTTGGTATGCAGCAGAAGTGCTTTATTTGTTCCTCCTATTTTGTCATGCAAATGATAAAAAAGCAGCATACTTTCAATTCCTGCTTCCAGTCAATATGGGACTGGAAGCATTTGTCTTCTCATGTTGAAAAAATATATTTCATAAAAATAATGTTCAAGTATTGGGTGGAAAACAGGCATCATAGGAGAGGAACAAAAAAGGGGAAAGAAATGAGATGAGCCTGATATTTTCTCCAGATCACTTGAAAACATGCCATGAGAGTCTCCAGGATGTGGTACAGGTGGGGAAATCCAAATTGAGCTGGGTGAGCTCCATGAACTGAAAAGACAGAGTTGAGAACGTGGGAAGGTCAAGTAGCTAGAATTTTGCAGGACAGAGGATGGGAGGAGAGAGAGGTGCACGGAGGGAGAGCTTCAGAGATCAACAGAGATCTCTCCATGGCTCTTTCAGCTGAGTACTGGTCAGTACATGCTGGTGAGGACACTGCTTAAGGATGGGGAAAGAAACACCAGGAACGAACAGGCGTAAGAGCCCTGTGGTGCAGGCAGGTTTGGGAATATTTCATGTTTTCACCAGTCAGTGTGAGGAAAAAACTCAAAATACCAGGAACCAATAGACTACTTAGGCAAACACTGCCTCAGAGGTAGATTAAATTAGCCCTGGATCGTTTTGCTCTGCCACAGCTTAACAAAAGTTATAAGCAAGTCTTCAAAGGATCAAACTGTTTCTGATTCAATTATGCCTACAAAGATCAAGAATATTTAAAGAAATACAAAAATGCCCACCACCCCCAAAGGCAAAATTCATGATATGTGGTGTCTACTAAAAAATTATTAGTCATACAAAGAAGCAAAACCAATCTGCAGGAACAGACACATAAATAACACAGATGATAAATCAGCACATAAGGATATGAAAATAGTTGCTATAACCTCCATTCCATATGTCTGAGAAGGTAGAGGAAAGGATGAACATGCAAGGGGAGGGATGGTGATATAAATAAGACCTAAATCAAACACCTAAAGATGGAAAAGAGCAGCATCTGAGATGAAAAGGACATAAATGGGATTAAGCACTGCAAAAAAAATGAGTGAACTCGAAGATATAGAAATTACACAAATGGAAAAGACTGAAAAAAGATAGAAAAAACTAAACAGAGCATTATACATATAATGTGTATAATTGAAGTCCCCTAAGGAGCTAAAGGAAGAAGGAGGGAACAATAAAAATATTTGAAGAAATAATGGCAATATGTTTTCCAAATATGTTAAATTTTAAAATGTGATCCAAGAAACTCAGTGAACTCCAAGCATAAGAATGTAAAGAAAATTTCACCAAGACATATCACAATCCTCCTCCCCTCCCCTTCTCTTCCCTTCCCTTCCCTCTTTTCCCTTTCCTTCCCTCACTCCCTTCCTTTCTTCCTTTCTTTTGTTCAAAGACTGAGTTTTGCTCTTTCATCTAGGCTGGAAGGCAGTGGTGCAATCATAGTTCACTGCAGCCTCAAACTCCTGGTTTCAAGTGATCATTCTGTCTTGGCCTCTTGAATAGCTAGAATTACAGGCCTGTGCCACCATGCCCACCTGACTTTTTTCATTTTTTAGAGATGGGGTCTCCTATGTTGCCCAGAGTGGTCTTGAACTCCTGGGCTCTAGGGATCCTCCTACATCACTGGGATTACAAGCATGAGGCATTGTATCCCAAATTTCTTAAAACCTGTGATTACAGAGAAAATCTTAAGAGCAGATTGAGAAAAAAAAGACACATTACCTGCATGATGTGAAAAGCATGAAGGACCCAAATGCCAAAACAAATCTTTTCCATAAACCTGGCATGGCAGGATGTTCCCACACCCAGTCTCACCTTTAAATGACCTGTTAGATCAAAGCAGTAAGGACCAGAAGATTCTATTAAACCTCAGAAGTGTGGTTCATAGACCCTGGGGATTCCCAGGGATCCTTCTGGTTTGACTTCTCCAAAGTCAAATCAAATTTTATAATCACACCAAATCAAGATTTGCCTTTTCTACTACCTTGATTTTGCATGGATGCTACAAAAGCAGTGGTGGGTACAACTGCTGGCACCTTGGCATCTATCAAGACTGGATGCAAAACTGTATTATTAAACAAAAGACTACACATACAGTCATAATATTTTTTACTGCTATGCACAGAGGAGAAAACAAAAAAAGAAAAAGAGTCAATCTTCTTAAGAATGTCTTTGATGAAGCAATAGAAGTTGTTGTTTTTATTAAATCTGGACCTCTGAATACATATCTTTTTTAACAGCTTTATTGAGATATAATTGTAATACATTAAACTGTACATGCTTGAGGTATACAATGTTATGAGTTTTAACATTACTGACCACCGAAAATAGGGAACTGAGGCAAAGATCTCAATCAATTGAGGTTTATTAAGTCAAAGTTTGAAGACACTCCTAGGAAACACACGAGCAACAGATGACTGTTTTTCCTGAAAAGGAATTCGGAAACTCCGTATTTATAGGGTATAAAGTATTTGGAAAGAAAAAGGAGGGAGGTGTGTAGTGAGATAATGGGTGCATTCTTTTGAGGCCTAGGAAATATACATTTTACATAAGATAAAGTGAATGTTTGAAGAGAAAAGGGGGAATAATGGAAGAATCAGTTGTGTAGATATCCTTGGGTAGGTGAAAGAATGATTGATCTTGTTTTGTCTCTGTTCTGCACCTTGAAAGATAAACTTGTACTCAAGTGTGGAATCCAATAGATCTTAGTTTTAGGAACTAGACTTAGCCTGCAGACCTAAATTTATAATTTGTATGTCCTTGTTTATGGGAAGCCAGCAAAGAATTTCCTTATGAATTATCTGTGAGGACAACAGTCCTTGTAGATGAAAGAGGATTTTTGCCTTTCCCTGGAGATGTGGCTAATGTATAATGTTAGCAACAGCTCTTCATTGGAAATGGGGTATTGCATGATTCAGCCTCCAGGTTTGACCTTCCTTTTGCATAAGGAGTTGAGGGGGCAGTCCTATACTATAATGGAGGTGAAAGTCTCTTTACTTGTGAACAGACTGTTATCACTGTATAGACAACTAAATTTTTTTCCATAATGAAAAACAAAGTTTGGGCCAGGTGTAGTGGCTCATGCCTATAATCCTAGCATTCTGGGAGACTGAGGTGGGAGGATCTCTTGAGCTCAGGAGTCTGAGACCAGCCTGAGCAAGAGCAAGACCCTGTCCCTACTACAAATAGAAAAATTAGCCTGGTGTTGTGGCAGGCGCTTGTGGCCCCTGCTGCTTGGGAGGCTGAGGTAAGAGGATGGCTTGAGTCCAGGAGTTTGAGATTGCTGTGAGCCATGAAGCCCACAGCACTGCACTCTAGCCTGGGGCAACAGAGTGAGACTCTTGTCTTAAAAAAAAAAAACGAAAAGGAAAAGAAAGAAAAACAAAGCCTGGAATTTTAATTAAATATAAGTCATTGTTCATCTTCCACAGGAAGAGTTTGAAGAAAGGAAAATTTGCAGTAGGGAAAAAATAGCAGATATAAGGGATTTCTAAAGTTTTCTAAATGCTGGGAAATAGAAAAAAAGAATGAGTGGAAGAAGAAGACAGATGTTTAGCATGTAAAATACAAGAAAAGATATAAATAAGGAATGTAGGAATACATAAAGTTGTTTTGGATTTGTAGATTTGTGGAAAGTTGTCAGAATAGCTCACATGCATGTAAAACCATTTATTGAAATCAGCCTCATTATGTGAAAGGTTTTAGATTTGTATCAGATACATCATATGGACACATTTCTGGTGGATACAGACAAGTAGAGCTCATATGACCCTGCTCATGCTGTAGGGGACCTGCTGACTGTCTCTAGTGGTCAACTGGATGGCCTGTAGAGCAGCCTGTAGGAAATCACTCCATCATGGTGTGGACATAAAGTTACAGCCACTTTGGCCCACCATGGAACAACTATGGCAGGCTATTTCAGCCTCAAGTTTCTTGATGGAGTTGGATGAAACTGTTGGGCTCATTTTGCTGCTAATTTCTACCTCTGCCCTGTCCTATTCCTCCTTCCTCCCACAGGAGTTTGTCCCAAGAGCACTCTCTAACACTTATCCTGCATGCTAAACTCTGTCTTGTAGTCTGCTTCCTGTATATACCAAACTTCAACAGCATCTTGTTGACTTACATATAACCAAGACTGGAGAACCCTTGGGAATAGAAATTATCATCATGTGTTATCACTTTAATTTAAGTATTTCCATATTTCTTATTCTGAATTGCTTATACTTAGCATGGTATAAGTTTTATTTATCACATTTATTTTATTTATCACATTTTATTTCATATAGGTTTGCTGTGTCCACTTCCTCTTTCATATAGGAATCATACTGTGTAAAGGTATAAAGTTAATAGGGTAAGAAAAACAAATAGGTTCATCATTACCCAGCCACTCAGGAAACCCACTATTTCAAGGTTGGCCTAGGCAACAAGAGAGGAAATACAGTGTATGTTGGAAAATGTGATAGTGGTTTTGTTCTGAATATCAAACCAATCAATAGGAAGTTCTGAAGTGGTTTGATTATCTGAACTGTCCATGGATGTCATAAAGAAGCTATTTAATTTTATTTAAGTCTGGAGATTTAAATTGCCACTTAAATTTTTCAGACATGAGTAGGGTTAGCGATTTTGGACATCAGAAAAGGAGATATGCACGTCAATTCTGTCTTTTCCTGTAGCTCCAGAGAGGGGCAGAACAGTGTATTCCCAGACAAGCCCTTTCTCTCTTAAAAATCTCACCCTTACAGCCAAGCATAGTAAAACGGAATAATGGGCCTTCTGGCAACCTTCATTATTTTCAAACCTTCGCTCTCCAGGAAATAGTTCTGTTACAGTGTCTTTGTTATGACTGAGGGGTGGGGAAGCACTATAAGTTACTTGTAGACTGTAGATGGCTCAGAGCAGGCCATGCTCTGATTCTCACCGTGGAAGATCAGGAGGAGAGTGAAGTGATTGTGCTGACCACTTAGATCAGAAATTTACAGACAAAATGGAAATGTTTTTTCCCCTTCTAGGATTATCTGCGTAACAATGACCTTTGATGTTACAAAGTCACTAAAATTGTTTTTGGGTATTCCTTTTGGGGGTATGCACTGGAGAAGATGGAGGCCTTCAGAGCCACTGTGACTATTTTAGATCTCATTTATTGCAGATAATTACTTTAAACATATTCTTAATTTGTGAGTATAATGATCTGTCTCCTACAAAGCCAATTCGAGAGTATGCAGGTCTGTCTCCCATGAGGCAAGGCAACTATTCCTGAGAAAATGGAGAAAAGGTAAAGATGCACTGTTACAGAGGAAATGCTTTTTCTTGAGGAGTCCATACAGAATTTCTATAGAGGGTCTCCGTTTCCTTTTCTGTAAAATGTGATTAGGGGTTGAATAAGGAAACTTCGGAGCCTGGTATAGTTCTCAGCAAGTGTGAAGCATAACTCCCCAGTTACCGCACCCCCGCCGGAACTGGTGATGAACCCTTCTACCCCTTTCTGTTCCCTGTTTTGGCATTGGAGATGGTAGAAAGGCTTTTCCATGCCCTTTTCTTCCTTCCTTTCATCCTCTCCAAGGTAAGGAAGCGGTCGTCTTTGTTCGCTTGGACTCAGAAGCTTGTGTCACCCAAAGCAGCCCAGCCCCGGGTTTGCTAAGGTCCGGGGGAGGAAGGCTGTGGCTGTAGCCTGCGCGGCGCAGCCGGAGGCGACCGGCTGGCGATGGGGAGGCGGGCGCAGTCGACCCAAGGGTGGAGAAGTGGGAAGGCGAAGGACGCGCGTTCCCGGGCTCGTGACCGCCGGCAGCCAAGGGAACTGGCGCCCGGACAGCCTGGGAGAGATGGCAGGAGTCAGAGACCTGCACGTCGTGGGCACACTCCACCTGCTGTTGCTGGTGGCCGCCCTGCCCTTGGCAGCGGGGGAGATCAGTCGTGGAGTCGCAGACTGGACCGACGAGAAGGTGAGGGGCTGTTTCGGCGTAATTGTACCAGGATGGCTCTTGGCGGGTGCAGGGACAATTGGCCCCGCAAGCTCTACCTAGGCAGACCGGGAGGCGGGGCAGGGCCGCGGTCTCCAGCCCCGGCACACGCGGCCCCATCCGGTGGGCGCCCGAGTCCGAGGGGGTCTGCGTCCTCGCCAGCGTGCCTCGGCTGGCCTCGGGGCTGCTTTGGATACGTCAGGGGGACTGCGTGATGTCACCGGCCTCCCTTCGGCTGCGGTCTGGCGGGGATGCTGATAGGCACAGGAAGTGTGTCTCGCCAGCGGCGGCTGAGCGGGAGGTGAGGGCGCATCGCCGCTCCCTCGGGACTGTGAGGCCCGCGGTCCGTGCGCTCCGCGGCCGCCAGGGTGCGGGCGCGCCTGGGATGTGCCTTCGGCTCCGCTCTGCTGCATCCAGGGATGCTGTCGGGCGCCGGGTCTCGCAGCGCAGGGCGGGCGTGGGTTTGTTTTGTATTTTTAAGCGATGGCTTCTCAGCCTTTTGTTTAAGATCAAGTGTAGATTTTTAAGTGGAGCAACTTGGAATAAAGGACCTAACTGGAGATCTACTTTACTTTAAAATCATTTTTTTTTCTTAAAAGACGATACATATTATTTTCGGAGGAATTAGTCTAGTGGTAGGTGAACATGTCATATAAGGAAGTTAGGTAAAAGTGATTTGCAAGTTCCCCCTGTGTGAAGCAAATTGGTTTGCAGTTATTTCCTTTTCTTGTGTTATGGTTTTTAAATCATAAAATTGCTAAGGGCTTATGTAAATGTTAATGGCTCTAGAGCAAAATGGTATGTTTATAAAGATTCTAAGAAAAGCAGCAAAGTAAAGAGAACTAGACTTTGACAATGCAATTGAATGACCAAGGCTGGGTTTGAACCTGCCACCTGTGGCATATGGGGCCAGCGCCCTACCCCTTTGAGCCACAGGCGCTGCTCTGAACAGCTTTTTTCAATGTTTACAATATGCCTGTATTTACTCAAATGTTTTAAAATAACAGGGCATGCTAGTGAATACGCACTCCTGGCCAGCCACCTGCATATGTATATGAATAGCTCACTTCAGTTCTGGATCCTGCTTACTTAGCTTCATGACTTAGGGGTCATTACAAGCCTCACTCACACATGGAGACCCCTGGCCACAGGGAACCTGGTGGGAGTGAAGGAAGTCAATGTGAGAACTTCGTTATAAGAAAAACAACTTCCTGTGGGAGTTCAGTAGAAGCAGCCCCATGAAGAAGAGCATTGAGTTACACAAACAAATCCTCTCCTCTCCTTCACCTTGAACACCTTCCTGGTAGGAAATTGGGAAGGGGATATTAAAAACCATACATCTAAATAGAAGGGACTAATAAGATGGAGACCATTTCAATGAACTGCTCTGAAAAGATCATTTGTAGGTGTGTGTAGGCAGGGGGAATTTGTGGGTGAGAGCAGGTACTGTGAGTCTTAGAATGTTTAAAACTAATGAGAATTTAACTTTTGAGAAGTGTCTTGTAAAGCATGAAAACCTTTTATACTTATCTTAAGAAGCTTCTCCATGGAGAAACTGCTTTCAAATAATATTCAGTGAATGAAGCAAATGGCAATCACCACGATGTTTCCCAATTTCTGTTCTCTTTTCCCTTAAGCAAGGCCTTCATAAAGTCTTGCAGCCTGGGAGAAGAATCAGTGCACTGAAATACATGCCTTCCTGCTTTTTATGGCCTTTCACTTTTTTTTTTTTTCAACTATATGAGATATGCTGTTGGTACACTGGTTTGCCCAAGGGTGAGGCATGGTGATGTAAGCATCCGTTTTGAAATCCATTTCCTTTGTTTTGAAATAAAGGTGTGTGTCTCTTTCAGTGTCATCAAATATGGAAAATCAGGCCAATCCCAGTTTATGGTTGTATTTAGAGATTATGATTTGATTATTTGAAACCTGGAAATAATTTTTCCATAGTAATAATATTATAAATTACTAGGCTCTCAGGTGGTCACACAAATATATAGTTAGGGGCATTGGTGTCTGGGTAAAGGATATCTAATATAAATATAACTAATCTCACTTGAATTTCACAGTACTCCTGTGAGGAGGGTACATTCACCCTCAATTTACAGATGAGGAAACTTGACCACTATGATGCTAGCAAATTGAAGAGCTAAGGTTTGGCCGAAGCCCTGATCTTTCCTTTCCTCTTCTATTCTCTTCTCTAAAGGTAGGTGAGTCCTGGTGATGTGCATGGAATGGTGCCCAGGTAGCACAGGAATGTGGGTGTAGTGGGGTGGTTGGAGGCCAGGGGAAGAGCTTACTTTCCCTTTCTGTGTCAGAGCAGACCCTAAGTGGAGTTCCAAAACAGGTCATTTGTTTTTGGTACCTTCTCTTCTTTTACCCCATATTTTCCTCTTTTCTTGATGTCCCTCGTGAAGCTCAAAGGTCATCATTATTCTAAGAGTTGACCCATATTCCAGTGTTACCTCTCCTGACTCCTTCCCTCCTCCCTTGATCCCCAGCCTGATTCTTTTAGTACAGGCCCATTCCTTTAGTACAACATTGTCAGCAAGATTCCTTATTAAAAGGAATCTCATTAAATCAGCCCTCTCTTAGGTGCAAATGACAGATGTCTGTTGAAAGAGATTCATATGCTTTATTAAAAAATTTTTAAATATTTTTAGTATTTTTTAGAGACAGAATCTCACTTTGTTTTTCAGGCTGGAGTGCAGTGGCAAAATCATAGCTCACCGCAGCCTTGAACTCTTTGGGCTCAAGCAATCCGCCTGCTTCAGCTTCCTGGGACTACAGGCATGGCATCACACTTGGAGAATTTCTCATATTTTTTTGTAGAGATGGGGTCTCACTGTGTTGCCTGGCCTGGTCTTAAACTCTGGGGCTCAAGCAATTCTCCTGCACTGGCCTCCCAAAATGCTGATTTTACAGGTGCGAGCCACCATGCCCAGCCAGGCTTCATGTTTTTAAACAGATATTAGCTCTAATAAACTAAAAAGTATGGCTTCTATTGAAGTCTTTTAATTATAAAGTTAACGTGCTTATTTTAGAAAACTTGGAAAATACAGAAAAGTATACTAAAAAGAAAACTAATGTCACCCATAATCTCACTATTCATAGATAATTGCTTTTTTATTTCTATTTCTCTCTCTCTGTATATCCATATATGTACACATATGTTTACATTTATGCAGATAGATAGCAATTATACCGATTTTATAGGTGTTTCTTAGGAATGAATGAGCTAACTCACGTAAAGCACTTACTTAGAATAGTTGCTGGCATGTAATAAATAGTCAATAAAGGTTAATTATTTATTTAAAAAATAAACACATACCGGGCAGCGCCTGTGGCTCAAAGGAGTAGGGTACTGGCCCCATGTATTGGAGGTGGTGGGTTCAAACCTGGCCCCGGCCAAAAAAATAAATAAAAAATAAATAAACACACATCAATATTTATTTCATACTAGAAATTGTGCTGCATGTAGTTTTGTATCTTGTGATATTGCTTAATAGTGTATTATGAGTATTGTCGTAAGCCAAGAAAATTCATTGAAAGCATCAGTTGATGATTCTAAAATCATTATCATTCTATTTACTCTTAAATATTTAGATTATTTTCAAATTTTCTGTATTATAAATCTGGGACCCAGTGTTATTTTAACTGGTAGAATTTTCCTTCGTTGTAACAAAGGCAAAGTAGAAAAATTCAAGTTATATTGGGGGTGGAGGGGTAGATTTTTTGAGGAGAGGAAACACATAAAGGAGATTTGGCTTCACCTTCCTCCAGGGTCAGCTCTGGTAAACTACTAACTGTTGTCTCTAGCATGTCAGAGTTTTCTGCTTCTGGGAGCCATATATATTCTAAAGTACCTAGAGTTCTGAAAGTCCTAGGGTTCCCCTCTTCCATGGGTCTAAGTGTTCTTAGCTCTTTACTCCCCCAAGCTGCATGGTTCTTATGAAAGCAGTGATAGGGGTGCCAAGACAGGAACAGGATGGTCAGTGGGAGGCTAGGTGTTGGCAGGGAGAGAAAGACAAAACGTTCCTTTGGAGTTTCTATCATCGGATAGGTAAACACTATAATATCTATTTTACAGATAAGAAATCTTTCTAGTCACAGTTGGTAAGTGAGGGAGATGGTATTTGATTTTAAATTGTGTTTAAAGCCTAAATTGCTCTGCTTTTAAGTAGAGGGCTGCTTGTATGTAAAAAAAAAATAAAGACCCAACTGCATTTGTAATGTCAGTGTCTTGTGACACACAGAATTTCAGTAAATGCCGGTTGAGTTGACTTTGCAGGCAGGCAGTGGTGTTGGTCTGAGGGCTGCCTGGAAAACAGTCATATGGGATGGAAACTGGACTTGAATTGGCTGCACTTCTGTAATAATCTCCCTTAAATTCATTGGTTGGAACTTCAAATTCCTCTGCAAACGGGGCCAGCTCTTCAAATTATGAAATTAAAACCATTTCTGGCCTTGTACCTTGTGATTAGCATGAGCAGATTCTTCTGGATATCTTGTTGACACACTATTTTGGCTGAAAGATTCTTGTCACCCAGAGCAGACTTATTGTCCTTTCTGCCTGGATGAAAAGACAAGGCTGTAACAGAGCCTCATTCCTCTGATAACACCTGCACCAATAGAAAATGGTTTAAATTCCTTTTAACTGAGATGAACCTCCACTAAGTTGTGTTTGTACTTGCCACTGGCCTCGAAACCATTTTTGCCTCAGTTACTTTCCTCCTGCTGAGTCCACACTTTCTTCCCAGGTTTCTTCTCTTACTTGTTCTTCTCATCTCCACATAGGTTTTTATATTTAGTGAGTTCTCAGAGTAATATACCTTAAAAATTAAATATGTGCTATTTAGGTTGGGTGAAATGCTTTTCCACACAGGGCTTTAATGAACAACAGGACTTAAGTAATTAACTGAGGGTGGTGGTTCCTCTTCTCTATCCTTCATTGACAGGGAACCTTTTTTCCCTGTGAGTTCACAGGGACATCTTTGCCCCCAGACAGGCAAGGGGAGACAGGCCTTATTGATTAAATAGGAGAGCCCAGGAGATTGGAGGAACAAATGCATGTAAGTCTCTAAATTCATGAGCATCAGTGAGCCTGTCTTCTGAATTACCCTTTATTGATTAACTTTTTTAGTGCTATTTGCCAACTAGGTTTCATCTGCACTATCTCTTACAATTAAAGATGCTGGGGCTGGGGGAATTTATTTTGGTCCTGTTTTTCTTAAACATTTTAAGAGCTTTTTCAAGTCTCTATAAATCACCCATTTATTTTTTTATTTTGTCACCACTGGTAGAATGCTGTGGCATCATAGCTCATCATAGCTCACAGCAACCTCAGACTCTTGGGCTTAAATGATTCTCTTGCCTCCGCCTCCCAAGTAGCTGGGACTACAAGCGCCGGCCACAACACTGGGCTATTTTTAGAGGTGAAGTCTCACTCTCGCTCAGGCTGGTCTTGAACCTGTGAGCTCAAGCAATCCACTGGCTTTGGCCTTCCAGAGTGCTAGGATTACAGGCGTAAGCCACTGCGCCTGGCCCTAATTATCCTTTTAAATATGAGCCTGCTTTCCTTTCTCTGTGGACATGGAGTGAAGTATTATGTAGGTTAATGGACAATAAATAGCTAAGAAGCCACTGCTCAAACTGCCTTTGACAGAACAGTTCTTGATTATCATAGTGACTACCTGGGTTAATCCAGCTCAGAAGCATCAACTCCAGAAATTCAAAAAGAACAAAGGTCACTGATGTTGAACCACAGAATTTACCGGACCATCGTAGCAGGTGGCCACTTGCCTCTCTATCTTTATACTTGCTTGCATATTCAACTGATTTGGTATTTATCATGACAAAAATGCCCAGTTTACTTTCTTATTATGTAAACACAGTCTTAGCAAAGATAGTTCTAGAAACATAGTTCATGTCTTGATTGCTTATTTGATGAGTTTGCCCAATTCTTACTGAATGCTCAGTGTGAACCAGGCCCTGTGGATCCTGCATGGGGGAGAGTGGTAAACATGAGAGTTTCAGCCCTCAGTATGAAATGCAGATATGAAACAAGTAAACACACTAGGAAGCCGTTTCCAAGCTACAACCTGAATTGAGCAGGAATTAACCAGGTGAAGAGGAACAGACCAGCCCACAAGTCAGAAGGCACTAACTTTGGTGCACGTTAGGGCCTGGACGAATGCCAGGGTGACTGAAGCATGGTGAGAAGGGGTGAGGGGGGGAGATCAGACCAGCTCCTGTTGGCTGAATTAAGTAATAATTAACATGGAAGTCTTCCATTTTCCGTTTTTTTCTGTTTGAACATTTATGTGACTTTGTCTTTGAGCTTCAGCTTTCTTCTCAAAGTGCTATTTGAGAGCTAACATGACTTAGATCCTGGAGGCACCAAGAAATTTAAAGGCTGCTGTGACAAATCTATCAAGGAAATATATTTTAAAGTGTGTCATCAGGGGCGGTGCCTGTGGCTCAAAGGAATGGGTCGCTGGCCCCATATACCAGAGGTGGCGGGTTCAAACCTGATCCAGGCCAAAAACTGGAAAAAAAAAAAAGTATCATCAGTAAACAGACACAAACCTTCTGACCGTTCAGGTACAACACCCGCATTCAGGAGTAAACTGGAGGTGCAAGGTGAAGATGGGGCAGGGGCGCAGAGTGGGAGTAGCACGGGACAGGGAAGGCGCAGGCAGGATCTTTTCATGGACTTACCTGTGACCCTGGGAAGTTAGCTGATCTCTATGAACTTCAATTTCCACTGATACCAATCAAGGAGGTTGGGCTAGACTAGCCCACTGATCTAGCTGCTAGGTCATCCCCAAGGGGCTCTTCTGGCTCTAAAATTCATTTAGAGTTTGATAGAAGGGAGTAATAGAACTAACATATTCTGTATTTACTACAGCAGTTTACATATAGTAGTTCACTTAATCCTAATGATGCCTGCGATTGTAGGTGTTACTACATCTACTTTTACAGATGAGGAAATTGAGCCTTAAGGTTTAGTCACCTGGCCAGAGTTACAACTGTTAAGTGGTGGGGTTCTGAGTTGAGGGGGTCTGTCTGATCCTACCGTTCATGCTCTTTGCACGATAAATACTGCAGAGTAACACTGAGCCATCTCAAAGTGTAGGTGAGTATAATAAGTAATTTGGCACTAAGCGTTCTCTAATCCCAATTTCTTTCTCACTGGCCACGTGAAGTGGTTCACATGGAGTGAAAATACTTGCACTATTATTTAAACAGAGTCAACTAACTCGGTCCTGGAAAAGATGTAAAACAGACAAGACTTCCCTAATTTCTGTTTTGCATTCCAAATAACTCAATATCCTTATATTACCCTCATCATTCTGGTCCATCACTCTTTTTCCTTTGAGGAGAAGTAACACATTTCATTATTCAGTGCCTGAAAAATAAGTAATGAATGAATCAGTGAATGAATGATTCATCATTAATAGTATCATAGGAAAATACAGAATGTATAAGGTCATACCCAAAATACAAGTTTACATGTTATGTTAATTTTTGTGGTTTTTGGCCGGGGCTGGGTTTGAACCTGCCACCTCCGGCATATGGGACCGGCGCCCTACTCCTTGAGCCACAGGCGCCGCCCCATGTTATGTTAATTTAACATTTTATTTTATTTCATTATTTTTAGAGACCAAGTCTCGCTGTTGCCTAGGCTGTGGTGTGATTATAGCCACAATAGCTTCCAACTCCTGGGTTCAAGGGATCCATCCATCTCCCTCCTGAGTAGTTGAGACTACATGCCCAGCTATTTTTTTATTTTTTTTTTATTTTTTGTAGAGATGGGGTCTTGTTATATTGCCTAAGCAGGTCTGAGTTCTTGGTCTCAAGCTGTGCTCCCACTACAGCCTCCCAAAGTGCTAGGATTACAGGCATGAGCCACCGCTTCAGCCATTATTTAGCATCTTAAGTTCGACTTAACTCATATACCTAAAAGTATGAGTATTATTAGCATATTAAAATGATTTTAGAGCCTGGTGAGGTGGCTCTAAAATTGGGAGGCAAACAGTTGCCTCCCAAGCCACTGTAACCCCAGTGACTTGGGAGGCAACTTTTTATTTATAAAAAATAAAATTATATACAAAATTAATAAGTAAAATAATTTTAACTGAAGATAAAAAATTTATTATTTAGTGGGTAATAGAATTGTCTAGCTTAGGTTGAAAGGAACTGCTACATTCATCTGTGTCAGTGTTGTCCAATAGAAATAAGATAAGGAAAGGTACATATGTAATTTTAAATTTTCTAGTAGCTACATTAAAAAAGCAACAGGTAAAATTAGCTTTAAGAACATTTCTTGGCTAGATGCAGTGGATGTAAGGGGCCAACTTTAAAGTTTAATTTACTTCATATGACTAAAAGTTATCCTGTATTTTGCGGTTTAAAGCAATTAATTGTAAATGTGTGAGGATCTTAAACATATTATGCAATGATAGCCAGTTAAACAATTTTGTTTAATCCTCAGAATCATCACCAACCAGCCATTTTGAATTCATCATCTCTTCAGCAAGTTGCAGAAGGCACCCGTATTGCTGAAATGTGGCAAAATGACCTGCGGCCATTGTTGAGAGAGAGATACCCAGGATCCCCCGGAAGCTTTGCTGCTCGTCAGGTGAGAATACAGGACACAAACCTAAAAGTTGTTGAATACTTGGCTTTCGCATGAAGGATAAGGTTATGGCTGTTCTAAGTTGTCTAATATTCAGATCTGTCATCTTATGACTCATCAAATAAACAACCAAGAAAATCAAACGACTGAGAGTAAATGATCTGAATTAAGTGAGACATGGCAATCTAAATGAGTTTATATGTGAGATCTCTGTCTGGAGTACAACATCACAGGAAGTACCGAGTCCTTAACTTTTTTTCTTCTTTTTTTAAAATTTAGATTAATATGAAGGTACAAATGTTTAAGTTACATTGTTATCATTTCTAGGGTAAAGTTTAAGTTGTAGTTGGGCCCTTCACCCAGGACGTATGCTGTATACCCTTACATTGTGCATCTTCGGTGAGAATTTGCCAACCCCCTTCCCTCCTTTCTTTTCTTTTTCCCTCTTCCCCCCTCCCTGCCATATGAATATAATTGTGCTTTTCTCTTGTATGGGCATGTAGTTGTTTATCTATTGGTTTCATATTAGTATTGAGCACATTGGGTACTTGGCTTTTTCCATTCTTGTGATACTTTACTAAGAAAAATGTTTTTCACCTGCATCCAGGTTAATACAAAAGATGTAAAGTCTCCATACTTTTTATGACTGAATAGTACTCCATGGTATACCACAGTTTGTCAATCCATTCGTGAGTTGATAGGCACTTGGGTTGCTTCCACGTCTTGGTGATTATGAATTGACAATATCAGAGTGAAATGCAGGTAACAGGAATATCTTCCATAGAACTTTTGTTTCAATTAAATATGTCAGTATGTTTGTGTGTATAAAATGAAAAATATATTTTGACTGTGGGCCAGACTCTGAGCCAGACTCTGCAGTTTGAGAAGCACTGCCCTGGAGAAAGTAGATTGTCACTGGCCTTATTCTCCCTCCAGGGAGAAGACAGTTTCCCTAAGGCAGTGGTTCTGAACCTTTCTAATGCCGCTGCTCTTTAATACAGTTCCTGTGGGTTGAGAACTGCTGCCCTAAGGAGAATGAGGGCCTGACAGTACAGTGACACTCCTGGCCCAGAACTTGCAAGGAAGGATTATCTAAGGCTGTTGATAGAACATTGGTTAGTGAATTAACTTTTGGAGTTATCAATAAAGACGCACATTGGTATGGATTCTTTTTTAGACAAAGAGAATATTTTGGGGGCCCCATATCCCACATTCTGTGTTTTCATGGTCTCTTAACCATTGAGCCCAAAGTTGCCTATTGGATTATTGGACTATTTTTATTTTGAGGAGGTAATTTGTAAAATAAATAATTTAAAGGGGTTAACATTTAGAGTTGTTTCATTGATTTCTATCAAAGATAGGAATAAAAAATAAGTTTAAAAATTAGGATGATAAAGTCTCACAAAGGGGCAAACAATGTCATTTGTCTAAAAGAGGCAAACTAGGCGGGGCACTGTGGTTCACGCCCGTAATCCCAGCACTTTGGGTGGCTGAGGGGAGAGGACTGCTTGATGTCAGAAGCTCGAGACCAACCTGGATAACATATTGAGACCCTTGAAAAAAATAACGAAAGTTAGTGGGACATGGTAGTATTAGCCTGTAGTCCCAGCTTCTGGGGAGGCTGAGGCATGAGGATTACTTGAGTCCATGAATTAAAAGCTGCAGTGAGTTATGATTAGTGAGTTATCCCCTCCAGCCTGGGTGACAAAACAAGAGCCTATCTCAACCATAAATAAACAAGTAAATAAAGAAATAAAAGAGGCAAACTAGAAACTTCAGGGGTTAAAATACCCCATAGATAAACATAGTGCCTCTGAGAAGCTGAAAGTGAACTTCAGAGAAAAGTATGTGTATACTGGGGACACCCTCAGGGCAGCCGTCCCTGAGGGACTTGTATGCGGTATACTCAAGAATAAAAAGGCACCTGAAGTTCTCAGTGGTAGCCCTCTCACAATAATCAGTTTGTAGACTTAGTGCAAATACTGGACAATCTGCTTCCTTCAAACAAACCCAGTCTATTGACATTCTTTCTTACAACCTGGAAATTAGAATTTAAGTTTAATTAAATGAGTCCCAGGATCATTCACTAATGTTAACCTGGAATGAATCTCCCCTGTCACCCTGTTGGCAAGTAGAATGTCACATGAGATCCTTTTTACCCGTCCCCTCATCTCTAGCTCTATCTCTGTATTTTCTTCCTTCTCTACACAATCTCCATCTGACTTCATCTCACAGTCTCTGTCACCCTCCCTGACTCCCTCCCAACATCCGTCTCCCCACCTGATTTTAAAACACAAGTGTAGCATGCCTGGAGGGCCCAGCCTTTTGCTGTTTTGGACTGGGGAGAACACAGCTGCTTTTAGACGCCCTGCCACAGCCAAGCACGCCCTGCTGTTGAGAGCCTCTTCTAGAAACTTGTGGTGGGAACTTGTGGACTAAATCTGAAAGCCAAAAGCACAAGAGATATTGGTGACCTAATTAGATTATACACACAATTTGATTGTTTATAAAGATGATTTCTTTTGTTGCTAAGATAAACAAAACATATACTCATTAAAAAAAGATTACTTCAGGGAAAACTCTTGGGGGCATTTGCTGCTTCTTTTGTGCATTTTAGTATCAACTTAGACATTAGAAATTGTGCCTGAGACCTGGTTACTAGTTGAGAAATGAGTTTGTGTGTGAGACTTTTGAGCAATGCCAACAGATATCTTTTTTAAAAATCCCAATTTTGTAAACTTGCAAGCTGCAAGTGGTTTTGAAAAAGGCATTTCATGGAGCAGCTCATCATCTGGACACCAGATGTGCGGAGTATATGCTTTTTTTTTTTTTAAGATGACCCCTTTTATGGAAATTTTTTGTTTTTACAAACCCTAGGAATAACTTATTTTCATATTAAGTAAAAAAGTGTATCTCAGATGCACAGTAATTTCTCTCTATTCAGACTATTAATGTTTTGTGTCATATAATTTTATATATTATCATTGAATTAACTTTTATTTCCAAATTACAATGAAGCTATATTTACTGATAGGGTACTGTGAGCAAAGCACAATACTAAAAATTGTGGAGAATAATAAAATAAGTGAGTTCTGAATGCTGATTTCAAAAAGATTATAAATATATTATTTATATATTATTTATATTATATATTATAATTATTATGATTAAATTTTATTTATAACTTATGATTTATTATATATTATAATATATAATATTATAAACATAATTATTTTGATAATGTGAAAAGACATGTGAACTTATAACAGCAAGGGTAAGGTTCAGTATATGCAATACTATTTGGGGCAGAATCCATCTACCACAAAAAGCAAGGAATGAACAGCTGGGGAATCCTTTGTTTCTTCGGCTTTCACAGAATTGACTGTAGAATCAGTGTCCTCCCTTTGGTAAAATTCCCCTCTCCTTGGAAGCTTCCTGCTGCAGTTTTTTCAAGGCCCTTGCCTACGTGTCATGTCACATTAGTGAGAGGCAGGCCACAGGAGACTTGGCTATGATAGAAAATCCTGTATTTCTTTAAGGGGAAAAGCTCCTATTCGTTTCCAGTTATTGTTAGTTATTCATTTATCATTTTAAGGTCCTTCCCTCCTGAATGTTAACTGTGGGACAAACTGTTATTTTGATAGTTTGCCATTGGTTTTTTTAGAAGAAAATTCAAGGCAGCTTACAAAGATGCATACAATGTTTCAAATGAAGGGAACACATTGTGAAAGAAAAATGAGGCCAAGGGAAAATAGGGATGAACTAGCCGTGAACTTAGATCCCCTATCACTTCTGAGTTTGTTCCTAAAGAAGTCACCTTTAGTTCCCGCCGTTGTGCATCGTGCCACTTGCTTTACCTGTTGCTTTCTTCTGTCAGCCCTCTGTGTTGCCTATTAAGGCCCAAGGTGACCAGGAAAGATGGGAAAGAAATTGTTTTTTATTTTTGCCAGTGTTTTCAGTGGGTCTGCCCCTGCGTTGGGTGCAGAGGGAAAGCTGCTTGCTATGTCATTATGGTTCAGAGTTGCTTAGTGATTCTTACAGTGATCTCAGTATCCTCTAAGCACCCTCTGTTATGGGAGCTTTCTATGTTGTCCTCAACAGGTGGGCATTACTATCTTTTGTTAATGATCATTACATATGAAACATTTGGTGAACCTGGGCACATGCTATGCACTTGGCACACATTTGCAGTTCTTGCCTTCGAAGAATCTAGGGTAGAGGTGGAGATCTGTGGGACTTTGGTCTCTGTGATTTCTCAAACATCCTTGATAGCCTCCTAGAAATATTAAAAGTGGATTTTAATACTTCTGAATTGGATCTCTATCTCTTAAATTATGACTGTGTCTGTAATACTGGGTGTCCATAAACTTCATGTGCAGTTTACTATGTTAAACTAATTTAAATTGCACATGAACTTTATGGACACCCCGGATATTGGCTTTTTTTTTTTTTTTTGAGACAGATTTTCACTTTGACCCTTTTGGTAGAGTGCTGTGGTGTCATAGCTCACAGCAACCTCAAATTCTTGCATTCAAGTAATGTACTTGCTTCGACCTCCCAAGTAGAGGGACTATAGGTGCCCTCTACAATGCCCAGCTATTTTTAGAGATGGGGTCTTGCTCTTGCTTGGGCTGGTCTCGAACTTCCAAGCTCAAGCAATCCACCTGCCTCTGCCTTCCAGAGTGTTAGGGTTATGGGCATGAGCTACTGAGCCTGGCTAAAATATATTGTTAAGTGTGAAAAGCAAGAGACAGAATAATGTGTAAGTAGGTTCTTTTACTATAAGAACATATTACCCCACCCCACCAAACATATATGTTTATATGCTAGTATGATTTTATACAAGCAAAGAGAAGATATGTGGAAAGGTCTACACAGGCATATTAACATTGGCTAATATTAACAATTGGCTAGGATTGATTGGAAGGGGGAAAAAGTTGGGGAGAGGAAGAGGATTAGTATTAGTAAGTAATGCTATTACTTACAGTAGCAATTATAGCAATATTGTTAGTAATGGAATAAGCACACAGTGCAAATTTAACTTGAAAGACATCACGTAAAATATAAAAAACATAGTTAATAAATGAAAGCTGTTTAGATCTGAAATTTTGGTTTCTGTTTCCATCAGCACATCATGCAGCGAATTCAGAGACTTAAGGCCGACTGGGTCTTGGAAGTAGACACCTTCTTGAGTCAGACGCCTTATGGGTACCGGTCTTTCTCAAATATCATCAGTACTCTCAATCCCACTGCGAAACGACACCTGGTCCTGGCCTGCCATTACGACTCCAAGTATTTTAATCATTGGGACAATAGAGTGTTTGTGGGAGCCACAGATTCAGCCGTGCCATGCGCAATGATGTTGGAACTCGCCCGTGCCTTAGACCAGCAACTCCTTTCCTTGAAGGTATTTGTTTTCTGCTTATTGGTTCTTAGGATAAGGCACATTTAACAGTAACTCAGAGTAAATTCTAGAATCCTTGGGGGAGTGAGGAGGCCATTTAGAAGTGGAGACTTTTGATACATAGTACTTTTTATTTCTAACTTGTTACAAAATGATAGGAGGTTGAATGCAAAATTGGAAGATTACATGATTTGAAATGTCAACCAGGGCCAACAAAGCTAAGGTACAAGGCAGTGCATTCATTAATTGGCACCTGATTTCCCAGCCTTGAATACACATTAAATTAAATGCAGCACTTCTTTGCCAAAAATGAGAGAGGAAGGTTGGTTCAGGCATGAGAACTACCTTTATTTCTTCTTGTTTATAAAGCTATGAAATATCACAGTCTTCTGATCTGAGAGATGGTGGCTCTTGAGTGGGGGGGGTGTGTTACAGCACCCTGTGACTTCAGAGAGTGGGTAATTCAGACCTATCAAGATGAAAAGCATGGAGCAGAAATGCATTATTGTTATTATCTGTGAATCTCGGCCCCATTTTATGTAGCATAGCAGGGCTTTTGTTGTGCCCTCAGCTCAAAATACTTCTGGGACTCTCAGATGTTATTTCAGTCCCTGTGTTCTTAAGGGTATATTGGAAAAAAGTGCTAAAGTAGATGAAGACATTTTGTTCTGATACCACTCATAACCAAGTAAACACAACAAAGCAAAAACAAAAAACTTTGTTCGCAGGCCATAGATGCCTTTTTTCCCTTCAGAGCTTTATGAAGGGCCCAGCCTTCGGTATAATGGGGGTAAAGAAGTAAAATGTTTATCTTGTAATGGAAGTAATAGAGATATTTGGTTCTATTTTTGCTGGATATGCTTGAAGAAAGCAAGAATTGTTATCCCCACTCAGTCTCCTTTTCACTGTTTTTTCTTAGTTTTGTTTTGTTTTTGAACCTTCTGTAATGCCTTTGTACCATGATCTGCCCTGCTTTTAACGAGCACCCGTGCCTAGTAATTGGGTAAAAGCTGAGGGAGTTTGCAAGCTGATGTATTAATGGAAGTTAAATTGTTCGTATTTCATGTCCAGTGTAAGGACGTGAAAGGAAGCCTGACTGACTTGCTGAGCCTTCCCGCCGTAGCCAGTTGTGTTTCCTCACCCCTTTCCTCTGGACATGGTGACTTCCCAGCTTTGACCGGTGACAGTTCTTGTTGTGGATGTGTCTGCTCTTGGTCAGCTCCACTAGCTTTTCCCACCTAGCTTAGGCCTGCTTTTTGTGGCCAGAAATAGAAAGGCCTGAATACGTTGTTGGATGGGGATCACCATTCAAAATATTTCCGTCAGCACACACATTCTCTTAATTATCCTTTCTATTAGAGGTAAACAATGAGGTGGAGAATTCTAAAAAGGGCTGCTTTTGATACTTTTTTCTTCCAGTTTTACTTTGACTACATTTGTCTTAAGGAGTTATTTTCAGTTCTTCTGTTGCCGTGGATTGGGTAGGTGGTGGTAGAAGAGGACTTGGAAAAGGGCTGGATAGTAGACTGGATTAATTCCAGCTCTTTGCCATACCACCTCTCTCCAGTAAGAGGATTGTAATGATGTGCCCACACCTTTTCTTGTAACTCTGCTATGCCTTCCCATTGTAGCCAGTTGTGTTTCCTCACCCTTTCACTCTGGATGTGGTGCCTTGGCTGATGGGAGGTTAGCAGATGTGACACAAGCACAGGCTTGTCCTCTTCTGTCTTTGCAATCACAAGGAGAGGGACACACCCTGGCTGGCCTGCCAGTCTAGCAGGAAGATGAGAGACACAGGGCACAGAGCCTGCCTTGCTGGCTGCAGGGTGAAGCAGAGCTGCTTCAGGCATACCCAGGCCAGAACAGTCATTCCCCAGCTGACCTGCACAGGTTATGTGTCCTGGGAGGATATGTAATTATTGTTTTAAGCCACTGAGTTGGGGTGATTTGTTACATGATATTATTGTGGCACTGGCTAACTGAATAGCACTGGATGAGGAAAGACTGCGGATAATTTAATGACTTTGTGAACACTGGTAACTAGGCATCTATGGTATCATCATGAAGACCTTCCCACATCACGCTGCTCAGGTAACTAGGCTGAGTTACTATGATAGAAACTGAAGGCCATGGTTATTTCCCTGCTAACCCTGAAATGGAGCAAAACAGCAGATTTTGCTTTGAATCTCCCATAACCCCTGTAATCGTTAAGCAGAGAATGTGTTTGTGCAATATGCATGCTCTCAGGGTTTAGTAATCATTAAGAAATTAAATAAATGTAGTGCCTCATGGGACTCAGGATCAGTACTCACAATAGTCTACTACCACTAAGTAAACTGATGCTAAGAAAACAGAATGAGCATTGGTGTCACCTGGCTGTTGCATTTTCAGTGTGGCACCCAAACCAGCAATCCTGCAGGTGAAAATGACCTCCTTTTGCCCCTGCCGTGGGCATGAGCAGAATGCCTCTGGTCCCAGGCAGTCTTATTCTGCCCTGGTGTTCTGTGAGTATGCTGTTTGACTTGGAGCTGGAACTTTGGAACTAGTAAAGGCCCTTTAAATAACTGGAAGTCTCTGCTGAAGTATGCACCTTACACCTTTGGCCAAGGAGAAAATCTATTTAATTACTTAATGTGTATTAAACCCTGAGTGCATATATATTGCACAAAAACATCCTCTGCTTAATGCTGATAGGGGTTATGGGAGATTCAAAGCAAAATAAACTGTCCTTTTCTTGTGGTATAATAAAGGAGCGATATGAAGGCCATTGAAATAATTAGCATACAAAAACTACTTCGTTTTCAGATAATAAAGACATTGTTCTCTTTTTTATGAAATAACCCTTAAAAGAAACAGGGAAACTCCATTTCTGAAGATGCCAGAGAACCTCTATTAATGGAACCACAATATGATGATAGAAGGTGGATGGAGAAATGACAAATGCCAGATCAGAGTGGAGACAAGTCACGCTGTCTGGGAGAGGGGAGGAAATGGGAAAGCCAGATGGTCCCCTGAGAGAATCCTGCAGATGTGATATACTCAGGAAGGTAGAGGTGAGGCAGGGGCTGGAGTAGAGAGTGTTTATACGTCTGTACAAGGTGTAGATACGTGGATATAGATGAGAGACTCCAAACCTACACCAGTTAGGTAAGCAGGTGCCCCACCTGTGCCTTTTCAGGAGCTGAGAGAATACTTTTGCAGAGAAATTGAACCAGGGAGATACTGGACTTGGGGATACCAGGTACAGAGGACAATACTGAGATGCCCCATGGAAATAGGGCTCACATTTAACAGTGAGATCTCCAGTCTTTATCCCACTTCCAGCACCAGAAAGCCAACTGCTGCTGTACGAGGTGGGACTTTTAAGTTTGTGAACTCATCCTAGAAAAAGTGCTACCTACCTCCTTGCTGAGTATCACTACTGTCACCGGATGACCAAGGGGAGTTCTGCAAAGGTGACAGTAGTGATATTCAGCAAGGAGGTACGTAGCACTTTTCCTAGGATGAGTTCTTGAACTTAATAGTCCAACCCCGTATACCCATTAGATAGGAAACTGGAGGATGCTTCTCCAGAGAATGTGAATCACAGAAAAATTCCAGACGGTGACATTTGGTGATCCTCAGTGAAAACACTGACTGGAAGAAAGCAAAACAAATAGTATAAATTGAAAAATGAAGTTGGAAACATTAGAGCACAAGGAACAGAAGATAACTTAAATGACATAAGTTTTAATATCCTCATACAGATAAGGAAGTTGTATCAGTGAAACAAAACCAGAATGCTACAATAACAGAATAATCACAGAATAAGAAAAAGCCCTTGGAAATTAAAAATTCTATTTTCATAATTTAAAAAAAATCAGTAAAGTAGTTGGATACTGAAGTAGAATAAATACATTTTTTTGAAAGATGAACAATGATAAAAAAGAGATGATGGTTACTTCTGAATATTCCAAGAATTCCACTGGTGCAGTGGCTCACATCTGTAATCATAGTATTTTGGGAGGCCTAGGACTACTTGAGAATAGGAGTTTGAGACCAGCCTAAGCAAGAGGAGGACCTGTCTCTGCAAAAAATAGAAAAAATTACCAAGGCATGCACATATCTATAGTCCCAGGCTGAGGCAGGAGAATCCCTTGAGCCCAGGAGTTGAGGTTGCAGTGAGGTATGATGACGCCACCACACTTTAGCCTGGGCAGTGAGGTGAGACCTGTCTCAACAAATAAACAAAAACAAACAAACATTGAAACAAACTATTGGGAATGAAAATGACATTGGACTTCTCAGTAGGAAACTTGGGAGCTAGAAACAATGAAATTATACCTTAAATAACCTTAAATATTTTTTTTTTGTAGAGACAGAGTTTCACTTTATTGCCCTCGGTAGAGTGCCGTGGCATCACACAGCTCACAGCAACCTCCAACTCCAGGGCTTAGGTGATTCTCCTGCCTCAGCCTCCCAAGTAGCTGGGACTACAGGCGCCTGCCACAACGCCCGGTTATTTTTTTTGTTGTTGCAGTTTGGCCGGGGCTGGGTTTGAACCCGCCACCCTCGGTATATGGGGCCGGCGCCCTGCTCACTGAGCCACAGGCGCCGCCCAATAACCTTAAATATTTTACATAAAAATAATTGGCAACTTAGAATCCTTATACCCAGTCAAATCAAATAGAAGAATAGAGTGAAGCCATTTGTAGACATAAGTCTCAACAATTTTCACTGTCATATGCTGTTTCCTTTTTAGAAGTTGCTTAAAGATATGCTCTAGCAAAATCAATGAATAAATCATAGAAGAGGAAATCATGGGTTTGGGTCACCCCTAGGGTGATGGTGAGGGGAGACCTAAGAGAGCAGAGGGTAGCAGGCCTAGGCGCCTGCCCAGGCTGGAGGTAGCAGGGGAGGGCTCCAGGAGGAGCACGTCCATGAAAACAAAACCAGACAGACTCACGAGAGACAAAGGTGCTGTTGTATCTGGAGAGTTGGACCACATAATTGTGGAGATCAGTTAGGCTCAAAGAAAACAAAGCAAACGAAAAAGAGGTATGTGGTGAGTAAGGGTGAGCAATAGGTTTGCAGAGGCACGATGAACTGGATTCGGGGGCAGTGTGTATGGAGAGAGAGAGAGAGACCCAGTAATTCTTGGTTTGAGTAACTGCAGGGTGGTGTTGCCATTAATTTAGCTGGAGAAGGGGGCTGTTAGTAATGCATATTTCAGGAGGAATATCAGGACTTGAGTTTTGACACTTCATGCTTGAGACACCTATTAAAATTTGGGTGGCTATGTTCATTTGGCAATTGAATCTGCAGGCCTGGAGATCAGGAGTGAGGTCAGGGATGGACATAAGCTTTTTTTTTTTTTTTTTGAATTTTTGTAGATATATATACATATGCGTATATATGTATGTATATATAGTGTGTGTGTATATAATTTAAAATCTCAAAAATAGATATCAAAGGAGTGAGTGTGTACAGAGGAGAGAAGCAAGGAACACGTCCTGGGCCTCTGTCCAGCATTAGGAGGAAAGGGTGAGGAAGGGAAGTCAGTCCATGCTGACTAGGGAGGGAGGAAGTCCTGGAAACCAAATGAAGAAGCTGCATCCAGGAGGGAGCGATCCACTGTCAAATGCTGCCAATAAGTCAGGAAAGATGAAGATTGAGACTTGACCATTGGACTTAGCAACGTAATTGTCATTGGTATCCTTGACAAGAGCCCAAAGGCTAAGATAAAGCATGACTGGTGCAGGTTTAGGGAGGGGAATTGGAGACACGTGGATAAACAATCCCTCAGGGAGTTTGGCTGTAGATGGGACCAAAAAAAAAATAGGGCAGCTGTTGGTGGAGGTAGTAGAGTCAAACATTTTAAGGTGAGAGAAGCAAGAGCTGTGTTTGTAGGTGGATGGAAATTATTCAGCAGAGAGAAACAACGATGGAAGAGGGAAATGGTATTTGCTAGTGATGACCTTGAGCAGAGGGAATGGAGTAGGATTTTGTGCACAGGTGGAGAGGCTGGTATCTAATATGAACATGGCAAGAAGAAATCAGGGTGATTCATGAGGACCGAAGATGGGTGAGGTGTTAGCGAGGGGAAGAAGAGGAAACACAGGGAGAGTGCAAGCGTGAATGACCTAATACTTGCCAGTCAACTCGAAAGGCCAATTCGAGGTTTGTGGTCTTGTGTTTTAAACAAGACCAGAAAATATGTATCAATTATTATTATCTCTAATAATAATTAGATTTAGCTAATTTACCTGCATGAGTGCAGGTACAAAAACAGGCATAAAGATGGATTTAATGTTACATTTTTGCCATGTTACATTGTTTAATGTTACATTTTTGCCAGGACAGTTTGACCAAGGCTGAGGGAGCGATTAGCATGACTGACTGCAATTTAAGCTAAAGGTGGAGAGAAGTGAGGACATTATGAGAGCGAAGGACTGTGAAAAGTGAACGAGTCAAAAGATTCTGGTTTCCAATGGGATTGAAGGACTAGGGTGTGGAGTTAGAGTATCAGGATTAATTTGAAATGTTAAAGTCGTTAGACAGTGGAAAGTATACAGTCAATCAGAATCCTATTCATCCTTCTTAGTTCTTCTCGAACAGTGTCTCTTTCGTAAAGCCTTTCTTGACACCTCAAGGATTCAAATTCTTATTCCATCCAATTTCCAGAGGCCTTTTATGTTACTTTTGTGGCCCTTGGCACATTTTTGTCATGCTCATGTATTTGTTTGATCTCTCCCTAACCCAGCTGAAGTTCAGGCTCTTTCAAGGGAAAGGCTATAATTATTATTCTTTGGGCCTCTGTAGCATTCCTAGGGGAGATTTAAGTATGAATTGCAGATGTAAATAAGGTGGGAAGCAAGAAAGAGTTACAGTCGTTTCAGGGTGGATTCTCAAGGAAGTGCGCTCACATGTGGAGTGTAGCATCCAGGTCATTTATTAGGGAGTAGCCTTGGATCAACATTGGTGACAGGGAGGGGAAAGAAATGGGGTTGGGCAGAGGGAGAAGTTGAGCTGCAATGCAGGATCAACAACGGTTGCAGCCAACCCCTGGGAAGCTGTGGAGGTACAGTGGCCCTTTGGAGAGGCCCCAGGACCTGCATAGGGCAGCAGCCATTGGGTGCAGTACACTCCGGGGGATGCAGCCAACAGGATCCCTAAAGTGGCTAACAGCTTTCCCAGCAGCTGGGGCAACGCACCCTCCCGCACAGGAACTGCGTGGCGTATCCCATTGTTCATCACACCATAGCAATTTTGTAGTTTCAAAGTTCTCTGACGAGTAAGAAAAAAACTACAAGACCTCTATTTTCGGAGGGAGTGGGAGAAGGTGATTTGTTTATATGGGTGAAGATAGTGGGAGGTGTGATGATTTTTGGCAAGGAAGTAGTGTGAAATAAATTTTGACACAGTTTCACTTGCTTGGGGTGTCTTCCTTTCTTCGTGGCACATCTATCTTTTTGCCCAGGTAATAGGAATGCATGCTATGGTTTAATCATCACGGCATTTTTTGTTATCTTTTTATTGTTCTTTGTACCAGAATGTCTCAGACTCCGAGCCAGATCTCTCACTCCAGCTCATTTTCTTTGATGGGGAAGAGGCTTTTCTTCACTGGTCTTCCCAAGATTCTCTTTACGGATCTCGACACTTAGCTGCAAAGATGGTATCCACCCCGCATCCCCCCGGAGCAAGACACACCCACCAGCTGCATGGCATGGTCAGTCTGGGTCATTTTCATGAGGCTGCGGCTGCAGATTCTCCCTCCCGGGAAGAGGTTTCTAAAGCCAAGTAAAGACCTAAAAATGCCATGGCATTTTTGGAACAGTGTGTTTATAATAGAACATTCCTTGGCAGGCATTGAATTTTTGAGGCATCCCAGAGCTAAAAAGAATGATTCTGGGTTAGAAGCCATGTTTGACTGAGCTTAATTAAAATGATGTATGCAATCAGATTAAGGAAATGACAGATGCGGTTAGGTTCAGTGGGAGCGCATTCCCCCAGCGCTGAATAGAGGTAGAGAGAGCAAACCCCTTCTGGGAGGGGTTTATAAAATCTGAGGGGTGTAGGTCCTGGGAAGTCTATAAGAGGAGGGTGGCAGTGAAGGAGTTCCTCAGTGGCTTCACAGCATTACAATGTCCCCAGAGTCTATATGACATTTTGATGTTTTGGTTTTGATGTGGCATTTTTGACATGGGTGGAGACGCTTTGATACTGCCTTAAACCCTGCTGTCACTACTAAGTAACAGGTGCAACACGCAGCCTCGTTTTCTTCCGTATTCCACCCACACTCCATACCCACCCCTGGATCCTCTCCCTGCTGTGCCTGTCTTGCCTTATTTGATCTTTACTCAGTCCCTGAGTCCTCATTAACTCCAGTTTGGAACCTCACACTACCCTTGGGACTTCATTCTTCCCAGTGCCTCCTCCATCCCTGACCTCTCCATCTGTGAACTGACTGCTTATTCCCAATCTTTGTACTCTCTTCTGTTTTTTACCTGTCACTATCTTCACCCTGTAAGGCCACATGGCCATGCCCAGTGTCTTCTATGACCCTAATGGACCTCACGCTGGCCCTCTCTCCTTCCCGTTGCTCAGTGGCAGCTCACAATGTCAGGAGACTGTGTTCAGCACCTTGTTCATTTACGTGTGCCCAAGCGGCCAATAGGTTCAGAGAATCTGGGATTTATTGATCAGTACAAATATATGAATCCACAGTGATAGTTAAGACCATTTTTCTCCCCAGAAACAAACTCTTAGTAATTTATTCAACCTCATGCACAGGTTCCTATTTCAAATAAGCCTAATTTTCTTAAAATGAATGTATTTAATTACGATTCATGAATTTATACACACTATGTCTTTAGAATCATTGACTCTGAAATATTTATCTAATATGTCTCAGGATTTATGATGGATATATACGTTATTCCACTTTTATAAATCAGGAAGTTCCTAATCTGGGATAGTCATCGTGGCATCCTCAAACCTGCTGTTTTATGGCTCAAAAAAGTGAAGAAGCACTGGTTTAATGATACAGGGTTATAACCAGAAGGAACCTTTTAGAGATCAGTGGTTTGAACTCATGTGATATATAAGAAAATGGAGATTCACAGACGCAATGTCACGTAGCTCCCGTACAAAGGATTTCTCTTAGATGCTGCTTGATCGATACATAATTACTATCCAAGTACTCTGTTTAAGGGAGCTGTATCATACAGATTAAGAAGAAAAAATGGCTAATTAAAATAGAAAATCAGACAGGCTAGGGCTCCCATCTGAAAGTAAAGTAAATGTATTCTTTTTAAACCTATGAAATATTTATCCCGATATCCTCTTTCTGATCGATGCTTAATGATACAGTTTGGGAATTACATACATAAAGATTCAACACTTTGCCATTTGTGCATATTGCATAAAAAGTTCTCCAAAATAATTGGCATACAATGTTTTAAAACCTTATGTTCATTTATGCAACTCCCCCCATTAGTCTCAAGTTCTGAAAGGCAGTTAGATATCACTGATTGCTTTTCCCTGTTGATGAGTATGAAACACGCTTTGGTGATAGTGATTCAACAATATTTTTTCCTCCCTTAGGACTTATTGGTCTTATTGGATTTAATTGGAGCCCCTAACCCAGCATTTCACAATTTTTTCCCAAACACTGCTAGATGGTTTTATAGACTTCAAGAGATTGGTAAGTGCCGCTGTTTTTAAAGAATAAAAGATGGTTTCTTCCTATGGATAAACACAACATTTTAAAATTCAAAATTTATAATTAAAATGTTTGACTTAAATATATAATATACTGGCTTTTTTACTTGCTGCATTGGTTCCTATTCATTTTCTTTTAGAAGGCTCAGTTTATTTTCCTTCATGAAACTATATTTTGAAATGGAGACATACAATACTACATTTCAGTTTCCACATCCCTAGAAATGGTTTGAAAATATTTTCCTAAAGTTCTGTTTGAAGCATATGGAAGGTATTTCTAGGGAAAACTTTACTTAGCAAAGCCTGTTGGCTAATGATGAATGTTATGTTCTTACAATGTACCAAACCATATTCTTTAATTTTTCTTTCTTTTCCAAATCTTTGTCATCTTTTACTTTCTACCTTATCCAGACATCATTGTCCTTTAATTCAGGTATAATTTCTGTCAGTTTTCCAAAGAAATCAGAATGAAGAGAAAGTCAGATCCTTCAAGAGGTGTTTAAAAGAAGATTGGGAAAATGAATGGGAGTAGACTAGGCCAGATGAGGGCAAGCCAGGCCAGGCCAAGAAACATAGATACCTATGGCTCCAGAGAGAGAGGTTTGGGGCTTGAAGAAAGAAAAAGAGAATGACTTCTTCCTTTCATACTTCCACCCTGCCCCAAACAAAACAAAACAAACCCTTCACGTATCAGGGAAAGAGGAAAATGAGATCGACCTTTATTATAGAATCCAAGCCAGAGGGCTGCTTTCAAGGCAAGAACTTCTTGCTAGAAATTCCTTATTAACCACACAAACTTCTTGCAGCAAGATATAATTATATTGCTTCTAAGCAGTCAGAGGAGCACACTCTTGCAATGAGTTAAGAATTTGACAATATCCAGATCTAGAATCTTATGAAAGAAACTTCTATCTGAACTTCAGATGCTTATCTTTGGCAAATTTAAGTGTGCAGTTTGAAAGAATTGCTATTATTGTATTGTGTGTATTAATATAAGTTTCCTGGGCCTCTTCCTTGCAGCTTGTTTCCCTTACTTTGCTGGTAGCCTCAAGAAACAAGATTCAGCTTTTGTTCAAGGATTTTGTGCACTTTTCTTATTTCCTGTACCAGAATGAACTTACATTAATTGCAATTTTAATACAATTAAAAAAAAACCATTTTGCCACCCTGCCTACTGGCATTTACATTTCAAATCATATTTATAGTTGTGTAAGAAAAAGTTGTATCCTATGGTAAAGGAATTATAGGTATCAATAGACAGATGGGACTACTGTTTTGGGTAGTGGGTGGGGCTTTCTCAGTGTTCCTAAAGTCGTATTACATAGGCTTGTTTAACAGCTCATCCCGTTTCACCCTTTAAATTTAGCAATTAAAAGAAGTAAACAGCTATCCTAGTTTCATTTGGTTGTATTATAATATTCGTGTGTCACTTGTCATTTTGTAACACATAACACATGGGTTATACAGGCCAGTGGTTCTCAGACCTTAGTGTGCCTCAGAATCACCTGGAAGGCTTGTTAACAACACAGATTGCTGCTGGACTTGACCTCCAGAAGTCTGAAGTAGGACCACACAATTTGCATTTCTAACACAGTCCCAGGTGATGCTGATGTTGTCAGTCAGGATCACACTATGAGAACCACTGAGGTGGGTCACAATAGGTATCCCTTTCCCATAAAGTCGTTTACTTGATATACTTCACCCCTATTCTGCTTCAGTATTCCTCTTTGAAACACCGTGTCTCCCCCTTGTCTCATCTTAAGGCATTCTTCATGCAGCATCTTGGACTTAGAAGCATGGTCTTGTGTCTCCCCACCCCCATTTTCCTGTGGTTTTGTCATTCTCTGTTTCTCCATTGTTCTGCCGAGTTTCTACTTCCGGAGCCATGTGTGGCTTTTCTTTCTTCCTACTCCAAAATGTACACACCCAGGTTCAGCCCAGATGTTTGTTGTCATAGGTGTGGCTGTGCTCACTCTTGTGTAATCCTTTAAGAATAGTGGCCAAATATACTAATTTTGAACCTCTTGAAGAGGGATACATTCTGTGTCTTATCAGATAAAAATAGATATTCATCTACTGTCTAATTGTCATCTACAGAACGGGAACTTCATGAATTGGGTCTGCTCAAGGATCATTCTTCAGAGAGGCAGTATTTCCAGAATTACGGTTATAGAGGTGCAGTACAGGATGACCATATTCCATTTTTAAGAAGAGGTATTGTGTGTGCATGTGCATTTTTTAAAACCATAATATTCACTGTATTTTAAGTGCATTTCGAATTTCCAGGATGACAGTCACCGATCCACTCTTTCTCTTTCTCTCTCTCTTTTTATTTGAGTCTTCCTCTGTCACTCTGCATAGAGTGTAGTGGCATTATCATAGCTCACTGTAACCTCGAACTCCTGGATTCAAGAGATTATCCTGCCTTAGTCTCCTGAGTAGCTGGGACTATACAGGTGCATACCACCATAACCAGCTAATTTTTCTATTTTTAGTAGATACAGGGGTCTTGTTCTTGTTCAGACTGATCTCAAATGCCTGAGCTCAAGCAATCCTCCTGCCTTAGCCTTCCAGGGTGCCAAGATTATAGGTATGAGCCACCGTGCCCAGCCCACCTATCTACTCTGAAGAGTAGATCACTTTTTCCAGGCTCAGCTCATTTCCAAACCTTATTTAGCTTTTGGTGCCATCAGATACCCCACTTCAGCACTGACATTCTCCAGGTCTCCAATTGCTGCATACATTTGAGAAGGAAATTAAACATGAATAATAATTGGTGCACTTTGGGGCGGCGCCTATGGCTCAGTCGGTAAGGCGCCAGCCCCATATACCAAGGGTGGCGGGTTCAAACCCAGCCCCCGCCAAACTGCAACCAAAAAATAGCCAGGCGTTGTGGCGGGCGCCTGTAGTCCCAGCTGCTCGGGAGGCTGAGGCAAGAGATGGCTTAAGCCCAGGAGTTGGAGGTTGCTGTGAGCTGTGTGAGGCCATGGCACTCTACCAAGGGCCATAAAGTGAGACTCTGTCTCTACAAAAAAAAAAAAAAATAATAATAATAATTGGTGCACTTTGAATCACTAAGACCATCATTCTTTAAAGACTGTGCTAAATTTAGATATTAATGATCTGAACCAATCTAAAACTATTTTAAATAATTGAAAGCAGACAATAAAATTCATTTGAATGACTGCCTTCCTTTAAAACAGAATGACTGTTGTGCTACAAATAAGCTTTCACTAATATATGTCTTTTGATTATATGCCTGGAAACTATTAATAGAAGTCAGATACTTAAACCAAATTGAATGAGATGGAAGAAGGCTGACACTCTCTGGCCTGATCTTTATTGACAGTAGGTACAATTCAGATGCAACATTTTAAGCTTTAACATCTCCTTACAAGGCCATTCCTTCAGGTTTTCAAATGAAGTGAGAGCTCTCCATTGTTCATTGCTATGGAGGAATGATGGCCTGGACAGTGACTGGAGAGCTTCCTCCAGTCTTTCCCTTCCCAGGAAATGGGTCTACGTTTATCCAGTTGCTCAGGCCACACTCCTAGGAGTTGTCCTTAATTCTGCCCTTTCCCTGCACCCCACATCCACATCTTAAATACATTTGGTTTTAGATTTTGAAGGTGCCATCTTAGTACTGAGATGCAGCGCTGGCCTGTAATGGTAATTCCTATTCCCTTTGTTTTGCAACAATCTACACCAATGTTTGTTGACCTTTTTTTAATCTCACAGCATACTTGAACCTATACTTAAACTTTCACAGCACACTTAAATTATGTTGATCAAAGAAAAGAGTAAAAAAAAGAATACACTTACAGTGCTTTGAATGTCTTTTGAAAATAATTTAATTAATGATTTAAAAAAAAATTTTGCGGCACCTCCTCTCATAGCACAGTGGTTGAAAAATCACTGATCTAGAAGTTTGAGAAACCATCAGATTTAATTAATTGATCATATGAAGGCACTTATCATGGCTTCTATTTTCTCATAATAGTCATTCCACATCCTTGAGGGCTCCTTTATTGTTTTCCCTATACCTAGAATATTTGTGAAAGGTCACACCCCACTGACATTCCCTTTCATAGCGTTAGGTTGTGTTCATACACTTTGTGTAACACTGGCGTTTCCTGGTCCATTAGGGATTAATATCCTTGGTGTAGAGATGGTAGGTGTCTAAATTAACCCAATGACCCCTGTGGTAACCTCCCAATTGATCTCCAGCATTTGCTGTTGCTTCCCAGTTCTCTGCAAAGGAGCTAAAGTTACCTTTTCAAGATGTGAATCAAAAGCTACTTTCCTGTATTGAAGCTTTTGTGGCTTAATTTTTTCTCTTTTCTACTTTATTTTATTTTTGTTTCAGATTGATATGAGGGTACAAATGTTTAGCTTACTTTGTTTTCCTTTCTAAGGTAAAGTTCAAGTTGCAGTTGAGCCCTTCACCCAGGGGGCAGGCCGAACACCCTCACGTTGTGCTCATTAGATGAGATCCCATCAAGCTTTAGTGACGGCTTTAAAGCCATCATATAGAATAAGACCCAAGTCTTTGCCATGATCTACAAGGGTCCCCATTTTTTGACTCTTGTCCCTCCTCAGTATCACCTCTTACCTTACCACTGTTCCGATCCATCCGCACTGGCCTTCTTGATGTTCTTTAAGCAGGCCAAGCACGCTATCTCACGACCTTTGCACGTGATAATGCTGATGCCTGAAATGCTCATCCTTAGATCTCCACATGGCTTTCTTTCCCTTTGGTGTGTCTCTATTTAAGTGTTAGCTTCTCCAGCTGGGTGTGATGGCTCACGCCTGTAGTCCTAGCCCTTTGGGGGGCTGAGGCAAGAGGATTGCTTGAGGGCAGGAGTTCAAGACCAGTCTGAGCAACATAATGAGATGCCATCGCTACAAAAAATAGAAAAATTAGCTGGGTGTGTGGTGGCATGTGCCTGTAATCCCAGCTACTCAGAAGACTGACACAGGAGGATTGCATTAGCCCAGGAGTTTGCGGTTGCTGTGAGCTAGGATCATGCCACTGCCTTCATGTCTGGGCAACAAAGTGAGACTTTGTCTTTGAAAAGAAAAAGAAAAACTAAAAAAGGAGGCTCTTCCCTGATTTTAAACACTCCCTCTCTTGGTTCCACTGCCCACCCCTCATTCTCTACTCCTTTACCGTGTTTTATCCTCAACAAACCTTATCACCTTTAATAATTATGTTTTATATTTCTTCACTTAATTCTTTCTCCATTGGCTATGGATAGGACTTTGCCTTTTCACTAATGAAACCTCAATTTCTAGAACAGGAACATAGTAGATGTTTTATACTTATTTACTGAGTTAATTAATATTTGTTAAATGAAAATGATTTTGGAGTACAAGGGTAAGATATAAAGAGGTACACAGAAGATGATGAATTATCAGCTGTCCTTGAATGGTACAGAGCTCCCTTGGCTTCAAGAACGACACTTTCTAGTTTAGTCCCTGGAAATATGCACATAATTACAAGTCAGTTCTTTCTTATTAGGTGTTCCAGTTCTGCTTCTGATACCATTTCCATTCCCTGATGTCTGGCACACCATGGATGACAATGAAGAGAATTTGGATGAATCAACCATTGACAATTTAAACAAAATCATACAAGTCTTTGTGTTGGAATATCTTCATTTGTAACATTCTGATTTAGTTGATGGTGCTTGCTTATAGCATCAAATTCAAAAGTCAAGGCATCATTTAAAATAATCTGATTCTAGACAAATGCTGTGTGGAAACTTCTATCCTAGATTCAGTCTGTGGATGTCTTTGAATATGAGATCAATGGTACCAATGATTATTTTGTGTTCTAAGTTGCTTATTAATTTTTATCCACAGATAAAAAGAGAACAGGTAATAAAAACAGGAAATAAATATCTTTTTAAAAGTTCTCTAGATGAAAACCAAGAAGTGAAATCAGATTCAGTTATTCAGTATCATAGTCTTCTAAATAGTACTTCAATGGCTGTTGCAAATGTAGCCTTAGTTTTATGACTTTCCCCATGTGAGACTCTATTACCTATAATGCAAAATAGAGATGTAGTTTGAAGACTCTCAAATTTCTTTGAGAAATCTTTGTAGGGTTAATTTCATGGAAATTAAAATCAGAATTAAATGCCGTGTTGTGAATTTCTTTTCTATATATATAAAAGAAGAATTAGGGCGGCGCCTGTGGCTCAGTCGGTAGGGCACTGGCCCCATATGCCGAGGGTGGCGGGTTCAAACCCAGCCCTGGCCAAACTGCAACCAAAAAATAGCCGGGCGTTGTGGCGGGCGTCTGTAGTCCCAGCTACTCGGGAGGCTGAGGCAAGAGAATCGCTTAAGCCCAGGAGTTGGACGTTGCTGTGAGCTGTGTGAGGCCACGGCACTCTACCAAGGGCCATAAAGTGAGACTCTGTCTCTACAAAAAAAAAAAAAAAAAAGAAGAATTATATAATTTAATGCCTCATCCAATTTGTATAGAGCTTTAAAAATTTAACATTTTATTATAAAAATAATACAGTCAAAAACAAAAACATTGAAAATTGATAAAGAAGAAACTATAATCCTATTATACTAACTATAGAAATTATAATCCCATTATACTAACAGAATCACCATCAACTCTTTAATTAATTAGCTCCATTAGCTAATTAATTAAAAGAAGAAACTGTAATCCCATTATATTAACAGAATCACCATTAGCACCTCACTTTTTTTAATACAGATTTTTTCTTGTATAGGTATAACTAAACTGTATTACTTTTTTGGCCTTTTTTTCCCTGTTAAACTATGTAATTACCAGACATGTATTTGCTATTTTAATCTCCAGTGAGATGAAGACAGAAAACGACTGTTGTGTGTGACCTCTAGAGTCAATATTAAGGTAACACAGTACTAGCACGACAGTTATGGTAATTTTTGTGTAGGTAAATTATATGATGTTCAAGTTTGGTTAATTACTTACAGAATTTTTTTTCTGGAAACACATAAGGCATCAGATTGGCAATAAGAAACAATACTTAGAAATACAGACTTGATCCATTAAACAATTAGGAAATTGAGCCTGTCATGTGGATGAAGTTAGTTGGGACCACCATTCTCTGTGTGTTCCCTATTCTGAGCAGATATTTACTAAATATTTACCGAACTAACGTGCAGGAGCTGGGTAGAGAGTGAGACAGAGAAGCTGGGTGGGGAAGCAGTGGCAGCTTTAAGTTCAATGAAAGTCGTTGAAAGTCATGAAAGTCATCAGGAAAGTAAATTACTAGCTTTTTCAGGTAAGACAAGGGTAAATATAATTTTATCTATATAACTATTTATAATTACAGTAGAGTTTCCATAGCTGACATCTCCCTACCCTGACCACCTGCTTACATTGACCTAATTTTCACAGGCTGGACATGCACCACATGTACATATCAGTACAGTAGGCCTAGTTCCTTATGTTGGCCGGCTCCCTATGTTGACCAGTTTGTTACAGTCCCTTGAGTGGTCAACTTACAGAAATTGTACTATACATAAAAGAATATAGCCAGAATTATATATATTACATGTTATACATATAACATTTTCTGTAATTTCATGTTGATAAGTTTTATCGAATTAGATTTTTCTAGGATTTCTTTGTATCTTATAGATATTTCTCTAAAGTTATACAAAGGGATATTGTGCCTTTGTGAGTTTATAATATTAAGAGCTAACACTTACTGAGTGCTAACTATATACCAGATAGAGTCATAAATGCTTCAGATATTTCTACCAATTTAATCCTCACAATAATTCTATGAGGTATGTGGTATTAATAACCTTATTTTACAATGCTCGAAGTAGTTAAGTATGTTCTCCAAGATCACATAGTAAGTGTAAACCATAGTATTTGACCTCAAGCAGTCTAACTTTAAAAGCTTATGATTGGAACCATTATAGAGAATTGCTTCAGTACATGAAAAGAACTTTGCAGAATATTCTTAATGCTGAATGCAAAACAACAATTTTATCTTGAAATTATTATAGGTCATTCCTTCAATCTGGGGATGCATTCTTAAATCATTCCTGCTGCCCTTCACCTACCAATGTAGGCTTCAGAGGCACATACCTAGACTTCTCGAGCATAGTAAGAGCTGTTTTTGCATTAGCATGGGTGTAACAGAAATCAGCATGACTGGTTCTAGGCTAAAGAATCTAAGCCATAAAGCAGGATTAAAGGGAGCTGAGTGTTCTGGATTAATTTTTGGATAAGAGAAAACATTTGAAAGTAGTTCATGGAAACCACACTTTTTCTTTTTTACTAGAGTAACAAATGATGTTAAAACAATGAAAAGAAGTTTTAATAAGGAGCCTAAACGTTAGTTGACAGTACTGCATATATAATTATGAACCTAAATGATAAGCTCTTTTTGAAATAGGATGAAATCAATGGGAGATTTCATATAATCTGTTAGGTTGACATTAGTGAAATTATTTTTAGAGGAGGCTGATGGATATGTTGACATGGGATAAAAGGAAAAATAAAAACATAAGCAGCTTAATTCGATAAAGGTTTTCTTCCCTTGAAAAGGCACATCCTAAAATTCTACTCACTAAAGAGGTTGTATTATTATGGGAAAAGCTATCATGACATCATAAAGGAGACATTTTAAGGTATTAACTTTGATATTAATCTCAGAAATACGTTGCACATAATTCACACCAGTCAGAAATATTATTTTTTAAAAATCATAGCTGCAAAAGCAAAGCTCCATAAACACTATATAGCATTTGGAATTTTTCTATGTGCATTTTGGAGCATTTTAGTGCCCCTAAGAGAACAATTTGTACATTTTGTCTATTACTGTCAACTCTGCAACACATTGGGTATTTTTTTTCCTTGAGAGAAATGAGTTCAAAGGAAAATATTCATAAAAGAGCATTCATAACCTTGGCATCTAAAGAAAAAATCATGAGCCTATTATTGTAGCTTGAGGGTTGTGGCTGGAAGAGAAAAGACAGATCCCTCAAAATGGAGAAATATTTTAGATGGTGAAGCAGTTGTCATAAGAACAAAGCAGCCCATGTTTCAGCTCCAGCTCCAAATCCTTAAGCAGTTTATTTCACGACGGGTCTTTCTTCTATCAAAGAAATACATTCATTATGGTGCTGCAGGAAAATCACGTGAAAACTCAACGAACTTGCCCAGCTGGAGGTGATTGCTTTGTATAAAGGAGGGACAGACAAGATTCAAGTCACTTTCATTCCTTTAATGTACAGAGAGCCCCACATGAACCTTGGTGACGGTACATTTGCTGAAAATAAAATCTCAGTTTCTTTGTAAACCTTAGGAATGAGGTGGTGGTGGGGGAATAAAGGAAATAAAGAGAAGATGAGGGACACTATTCAGGGCAGCTGCAGTAATTTAAAGCAAAGCTAATGCAGGAAATTTGGGGAAAGTACTTAAATTTGCTATTCATAAAGACATGGGGATCTGCTTTCAGAGCCAGCCTGCCCATCAACTTTTGGCTTCAGAGATGAATATACCAAAGATTGAGGTTTCACTCTCAGTTTCAGGGCCTCTTTCTCTATAGCCTGAAATTCTAAAAGTAGTTTTGAAGTGGTTTAACTGCCTCCCCTTCATTCCCCCTCTGTGTCACTTCTCTGACCTCTTTGGTGCATCTTTTTCAGCCTTCAGATAGTGAAATCACTGCTTTGTTTCCAGAGGCAGACACCACTGTGGAAAGCCACTGCTGGGTGCTCTGGAAGGGCTCAGGTAAAGAGGGGAGGTTGTTAGCTAGTTGAGTCTGTGGGGTGGTGTAAGATATTCCTTAAATCCTCCTGAACGTGAAAATTAGCCCCAGGCTCCTGGCAATACATCCAACAGCAATAATTTATGACAGTTTTGAAGAGAGCTGGGATGAAAGGACTGTCTGTATCGTGGCTGTACTCCTCAGCCTGAATTTGGTTGGTGTACTCACGCAAAGTGAAGTCATCTTATTGTGCTCATATTTCAAAGGCAGCACATGGAACATAGCCCACTCTCTCGACACATCTAAATTTGCCAGTGGAGAGTTTAGACCATTTGTTTGAGAATTAACATTAAGATCACAGAATTGCCAAAAAGGGAAGACAACGTGCCTTAAAGCAAAAATAAAAAAATTGAAAAAATAAAATAATCCCAAATCCCAATTTTTAAAATCTATATAAAATTGATTTAAAAACTGACAAATTAAAATTAAAAACAGTGCTGGAAACTTTATTCTCTTCTACTTGCTTAGCCCTGTGTGGTACAGGAGGTCCTTGGCATTTGTGGACTTAACATTTGTGGTTTTGGCTAACAAAGAATGACATGTAGTAAATTACGTGAGCTAAGAGATTGGTGTGGAGCAGTGAATGGGCATGGCTGACTCCCAGCCATCAATTTCACTATTGTTTCCTAGTCATCCTTGCAACAACACTTGAGACGTGACTAATGTATTTCTGTGTAAAAATGACACCACCACCCCCCCAAGCCAACTGCTCTTGCTGGAGATATAATTAAAGAGATTTAGAATAAAGGATGGCTGCAGGGAGTAGTTTTATAAATGATTTTAATCCTTTACTAATAGACGAATTAAGGGTATGAAAGGATTAATTTAGAATTTCATTATTTTATTGTTTATTTAATGGGGCAAATTATATGCAACAATGGTATTCAGAAGTATGTAGGGTTATTTTCCTTGGGAATGTTAAGGATCCACTTTAGGTTATATTATTTCAAGTACTCTGGGAGGCCAAGAAGGAGGATTGCTTGAGCTCAGGAGTTCCAGACTAGCCTGAGCAAGAGCTAGACACAGTTTCTACTCAAAATAGAAAAACTAGCCAGGCATGATGGTACAGGCCTGTAGTCCATCTATTTGGAAGGCTAAGATAGGAGTAGCACTCAAACCCAAGAGTTGGAGGTTGCTGTGAGCTATGATGATACCCTGGTAGCATTCAACCTAGGGTGACAGAGTGAAACTCAGTTTTGAAAAAAAAAAAAAAAGACCCAAGGGTGCTTCTGGCATTTAGAAGGCAGGCGTGAAAATGAAGGTTCAGCACAGTTTGCACCATAATGAATTATTCTACCCCAAATGCCAACAGTGCCTCCACTGAAAAACACTCACTAGTTTTTGTTGTTGTTGTTGTTGTTGTTGTTGTTGCAGCTTTTAGCCGGGGCTGGGTTTAAACCTGCCACCTCCAGTATATGGGGCCCATACCCTTCTCCTTGAGCCACAGGCACTGCCCACACTAGTTCTTTTTTTTTTTTTTTGAGATAGTTTCACTATATTGCTCTCAGTGGTGTCCGTAACAGCTCACAGCAACCTCAAACTCTTGGGCTCAAGCGATTCTCTTGCCTCAGCTTCCTGAGTAGCTGGGACCATGGGCACCCACCACAAAGCCTGCCACAATGCCCAGCCTTTTTTTTTTTTTTTTTTTTGGTTGCAATTGTCATTGTTGTTTAGCAGGCCCGGGCCAGGCTCAAACCCATCACCTTTGGTGTATGTGGCTGGCATCCTACTCACTGAGCTATGGGTGCCAAGCCAATATGCACCAGTTTTTAATATCCTCATTTTAAACGTTCAGCTGTCAAGATCCAGAGAGGATCAATCATTTACAATTCATTTGGGTACAAGTGACAGAAAACCCAATTTAAATTTGCCCACGCAAATAAGGAAATTTGTTTCACGTCTCTGGTTTCAGGGACAGCTGACACCAGAACCCTATCTCTTCTTATCCATCTGCTCTGCCTTCTTCTGGGCAGGTTCTAAGATTAGTTGCACACTTTCTCCCATGGGCATGATGGGTGCTAGTAGCCTCAGGTTCATAACCCATAATTCCGGTTTGAGTGAAAAGAGACTACCTGTCCTCTGTGCAACAGTTCCACAAAGTCCCCGGCCTGATTGCTATTGGTTTTAGGACCTTTGGTGATTCATCTCTGGTTGGCAGATGGAATGCTCTAATTGGCTTTGGTCTGTGTCTCATGCTCATCCCTATACCTGGAAGAAGGGTCAGCCTTACCAAACCATAGGGATGAAGTGGGACAAAGGTGACTCCTCAAAGGAAGGCACTTGCAGGGGTCCTCAAACTTTTTAAACAGGGGGTCTGTCCCTCAGACCGTTGGAGGGCTGGACTATAGTTTTAAAAAAAATAACTATGAACAAATTCCTATGCACACTGCACATATCTTATTTTGAAGTAAAAAAACAAAATGGGAACAAATACAATCACACCGCCGCCGCATGTGGCCCACGGACTGCAAAGGATGCTGTACAAACAAGAGCAATAAAGATCTACTGTGGTAGGAAAGCCCGCTGGGTGCTTATGCATGGTATCTTAAAGCATAGAGGCACACTGCGTGTCTGTTCTCGTATATACCGTGTAAGAGTTACAATGTTCTCTTAGAATGGAGATATACTTAGTTCATCACAGTTCATAAACTATGGGGTCAAAGTTGTGGAAGAACACAGGAGTTATAGACTATGCGTCAGGCTTTAGAAAACTAGATTAGAAGATTTCTAAATTCAGCTGTTTATGCTTCATTTCCTCGAGGTTGTATCCTCTGTAGGAACTGAGAGTTTGTTAATGGAAAACAAAGTTGCTCCACCTAAGTGTTATCGGGGCGGGGTCTGTCTGCCGTTCACTCATGTCAATCAACAGAGAAGTGGATGAGAGATCAACAATTTTACTTATTATATAGAAAAGTCAGCAATTCCGGCGAGCAACAGGGATATCTCTTCAAAGAACTGTTCTGCTCTCCTGTTTCCCTTTGTTATTTGTTTACTTTTTGAGACAGAGTCTCACTCTGTACCCTGGATAGAGTGCTATGGCTTCATTGCTAATAGCAACCTCAAATTCTTAGGCTCAAGCAATCCTCTTGCATCAGCCTCCTGAATAGCTGGGACAAAAGGCGCCTACCACAATGCTGGGGTAGTAGAGATGGGGTCTCACTCTTGTTCAGGCTGATCTCAAACTGCTGAGCTCAGGCAATCCACCTTCCTCAGCCTCCCAGAGTGCTAGGATCACAGGTGTGAGCCACCATGCCTGGCCTCCCTTTGTTATTTTTATATTCTTAACAGTAAAGGTAAGCATTAGTAATGTTATTAATTATCCTAGTATATATTAAATATATTTTCTTCATGGGTTATAAGGTTATATAATATCTTTTTATTTTAAAGTGATTATCTCTTCCAAGTATTCCTATTCTAGACTAAAGTTATAGTTAGTCAGTACTTGGGTCTGGCGCTGGGGAGGGGTTGCGGATATAGTGTTAGAGTTATCAGAGGAGCAGAATGTCTTGCTGCTCCACAGGGGCCATGTAGGCTGGGGGCCCCAGCAGCTGATCCAAGTCTTGGCAGAACATCCATGATTCTCCCAGAACACAGGGCTCTGTTCTCAGTCTCCCAGCCTCCCATTCTCCTGGGAGGCCACCCCAGCACTATGGTCCTTGGAGCATCTGGTCTTTTAACTTTATAACAGAAGGCCTTGTACATGAATAAACAACTCCAAGTGAGGGCACATGGGCTCATCTGGCCCTGCCGGGACCCATCCAGTGGCGCCCTGTGTGTGATCATTATTTAGGATTACAGTGATCACCATCATAAGCTCAGATTTTCTTCAGATCATTATATTTCTTCCCCAGACCTATATATAAGTTGATGAAGCTTAGAAAGTTTCATCTAAGGCAGCAGTTCTCAACCTGTGGGTTGCGACCCTCAGGAACTGTATTAAAGGGTCGTGGCATTAGGAAGGTTGAGAACCACTGATCTCAGGGAAGAAGGCCCTTTTTGGTAAACTTAACATTTACTTTGACAGAAGTCAGAGGGATTACAGTGTGTAAGAAACCAAGAAAAATTTAGGATACTTGGGAATTGAGCAAGAAAAGTAAATGTCTGTGCTATAGGAGGTTGGCAGTCATGAACAAGACCTTGTCCAGACACTGCTTGAGGCTGTGAAGCTGCTGATCACTGCTGGCAGAGGAAGGAAGCACTTGCTGACTCACTCACCATGAATGTTTTAGTCCAGTGGTTCTCTTTAAAGTCAGAGAGTTCAAGACAGCCCTTTGATCAAATATAAGCTGCTTACACCACTTCTTTGAGGTCCATACATGTTATCAGGTCAATGTGTGAGGGCCGGCCAGGCCATAGATCTCTGTCAAGGTCATTATCAGACCACAGCATGAAATGGATGGAAAATGTTGTTCAGGGGCTGGGACCTTAGAGAGTAGAATCCAAGTGCTTTAGAGTTGAAACAGACCTTAGAACTTATATGTGTGGTTTTCCCCTTCAGCTTTAGACTTTTTTCCTGGGGCTGCCCAGCAAAGAGGGTCCCTCTACACATTTTCCACCCTTCCCAGCATAGAATGTGCTCTAACAGTTTTCAAAGTTTTGGGGCTGAAATAGGAGAATCCTTTCTTCAAAGGAAATCTCACATGGAAACCCTAAAAGATAAAAGCGGAGCAGATATAATTGAAACAGAGAGAGAGAGAGGATTGGACCCTAACTGGCTAAGCCCTGTCCAAACCTCCACCACATTTACCCCCACCCACTCCTGCATGGACCCCTCAACACCTCCCTGAGACCAGGGGCTCTGCAGACTGAGGCTTGGAACTCTGACTTAATTCCTCATTTCTCAGAGGTAATGATTCAGTGATTACTCACTCCTTGGCCTCTAAGCCACCACTTTCTCTTGGTTCTCCTATCTCACCAATAACACCTGTCTCTTTTGCTGCACCTTCTGTGTCTTCCTGACTCTTAAACAACACAATATTCTGGAACTCAGTGCTTGAACCTCTTCTCCAGCTATACTCATTTCCCTTGTAATCTCATCTAGCCCCACAGCTCTAAAATTTTATGCAGACAACTTCCAAATTTGTATACGAAGTTCCAACCTCTTCTTAAACAGCAGACATCACCACTGGGGTGTCCCAAAGCTACCTTGAATGAAAAAATGCAAAACTGAATTCACGTCATGGTTCTATTCATTCCATACACCCCAAAATCTTCTCCTTCTCATCTCAGGGGTTTTTTTTTTCTTCCATTTGACTAAGTCTTACTCTGTTGCCCCAGCTAGAGTACAGTGGCATCATGATAGCTCACTGAAACCTCAAATTCCTGAGCTCAAGCATCCTCCTGCCTCAGCCTTCTAAATAGCTGGGACTACAGGTATATGCTACCATGCCCAGCTATTTTTCCTATTTTTTTTTTTTTTTTGTTAGAGAAGGGAATCTCACCCTTGCTCAGGCTAGTCTCAAACTCCTGAGCTCAGGTGATCCTCCTGCCTCAGCCTCCCAAAGTGCAAAGATTATAGGCATGAAGCATTGCCCCTGGCCAATAAATGGAAATTTTTGGCCCAGGTGCCAACTCCTTCTTCTTGGTTCAGGACATCAGCAGATCCTGTTGGTTCTCCTTTGTACTATATCCTGAATCTGTCCACTTTTGAGCCTTGCTCCCCCTCTGGGTCAGTCGGGTCATATCAATGTTCTGCTCAAGACTGTCCAAGGGCTTCTGGTTTCTCTCTGAATAGGATCCAGTGCCATCCCCATGGCTGGCGAGACCCCCTGGGACCAGGCTCCTCCACCTTTCTGGACTCTTGTCTCACCATTCTCTTCTTCACCCAAACAACCTGAGCATAGTCCTGAATCAAGGTCTTTATATTTGCTTTTCTTCTGTCTGGGATGGTTCTCCCAGGTATTTGTGGCGTGTTTGCATACATTTCATCTGGGTTTCTTCTCAACTCCAATTTTATTGGACATCCCTTCCTTGGCCCCCTTTGTTCTGTCCCCTGGCTTGCCTTGTTTCCAACCTGGAGAGGACTTAGTAATGACTCACTTGGTAAAGCCACCACCATCAATCACTTTATCCCCTAATACTACTGATTGCCTCTTCTTTCCCTAGAGATGAAGGTTGGGCTCAAGTGTTTCTTCCATAGCACCTATTTTTGTGGGAGCTGCAGGCTGGACCTGAGTGGACCCATTAGGTAGGCTCTGGCTTCCCAGCAGCTGCCAAGAGGCGCCAGGCGACACAACCCAGGAATGCATGTAGTGTTCTTAAACCAACGATAGGCGAGAGATAGGAAGAGACTGAAGATGGCTTGCTTACCCTTCCTATCTCAGTGGATTGTTTTGAGATGAAGTCATTTCATATAACTACTCTAAGAGGCAGAGACATCAGAAACAAGTCAGATTTGTTGCAAAGTTGGCCAGGTTGGTAACGCACTGCTTGTATTTACTTTTCTTCCTTCCCTACCTCACTTCCTACTTTCCTTCAATTTTACTTCCCTGCAATTGCACTCTCTCCCATAATGCCTTAGCTGTGAGCGTGGGCCTCAGGTTCTGATGTCTGGGGAACTGTTATCTGCTGGTTTGTGTCTTATCTGTTGCTTCTGGAATGTGAGCCCATGAGAAAAGCAGGGACGTTGTTTCATTTTCTGCTATATCCTCAGTGACCAGCCTTGTGCTTGGCAGATAGTAGATGTCCATCAGATACTTGTTGAATGAATTTCATGATGAAGAAATATGTCTTTCCTGATCCTGAATCTTAAGTCACCCTAGTCTCATCCGCAGCAATCATCTTGATACCATTGCCCTTGATCTTGTTCCCTGCTCTCTTGTCTGGCACCTGCAGTGTGGAACAGCCTCCCCACTGAATTCCCTGCAGCACTCTGCCTTCTTCTAATCTAGACTCATAGAGTAGTTAGAGAAATCTTTTAAATGCATGAGTCATCTCATCACTATGCTGCCTGAGACCCTCTATTGGCTCTTTATTGCCCTGAGAATTAATATGAACTCCTGACTATGGCCTACAAATCCCTGCCCACTGGTCCCTGATCACTCAGAAACTCAACATTCTACCATTCTCTCCCTCCCTCTCTCGGCTGCAGCCTCACCAGCCTCTTTTGTTTTTTGAACTTGCAAAACATTCTCCTGCCATAGGGAGGCTTTTGGATGTCCTTTACCTCCACATAGGTTCTTCTTGCTACTACCCCACAGGACTGTTTCTTAGCCTTCTCACAGAGGCCATCCTTTACACCCAAAATAGGTCCTTCCCTGTATATTGGTATCTCAGTACTTTGCTCATTTCCTTCATCTTACTTGATGTCAACTTGTTGTCACAATATTGTTTTGCTCTTGGTGGGCTGTATCTCCATTTTCAAATTGTAAGTTCCATGAGGGCAAAGACTATGTCTATTTTATTCATCATTGTATTCCCAGCACCTTGGAGAGACATTAGTATGTGGCAGACGTTTAATGAATATTTGATAATTAAAAAAATACTCAGGTATCAATCTAGGTTCTATTCTTTTGGCTTCAGGACTGTGCAAATGCTCCTTTATCAAAGAATCCTTCTCCAACCATATTATATAAAATATAATGATGTATTTCCTGGCTTTGGCCCCTTGATTTTGGTAAGAAAATTGGTATCCTTAGTTTGGGTCTTCAGTGTTTTTTGTTTCTTTTTTTAGACAGAGTCCTGCTCTGCTGCCCCAGCTACAGTGCAGTAGTGTCATGGTAGCTCACTGCAACCTCAAACTCTTGGGCTTAAGTGATCCTCCTGCCTCAGCCTCCAACATAGCTGGGAGTATAGGTGTGTGGCACAATGCTTTGCTTATTTTTTAATTTTTTTGAAGAGATGGGATCTTGCTCAGGTTTGTCTTGAACTGACTTCAAGCAATCCTCTGGCTTTGGCTGGAGTGTCTGGATTACAGTTGTGAGGCTGCCTCAGTGCCCTGTAAAAACACGACTTGCCATCTGCCTCTTGGGCCTATTGATTGCCTTTGGTATTTACTCTACCCAGCTGCAGCCCTTAGGACCCTTCATTCAAGGTTTTCCCTGTCCTGTTGCAAAGGAGATGGGATAAATGGAGGCACAGAGAGCTTAAGTTACTTGTTCAAGTTTATATACAAGATTTGAGACCAGTCAGGTTTGGGGATTTCCATCCAGTCCAATGCTTTTTTCACTGTGTTATGCTAATCCTTTAAAAAAAATTTCAATTATTTATTTATTTTTAAATTTTGTATCAATATGGGGTACAAAAAATTAAGTTACAATGTTTGCATTTTTTTGGTAATGTTCCTGTGTAGTTGTGTCCCACACCCAAGAGGTGTGCCATATACCCTTATATTGTGCCCATTAGGTGGGAGGACAGCAATCCCCTCTTTCCCCCAACTTGAACTGAATTGAGTTTTTCTCTTGTGTGGACATGTATTAGTTTGTCTACTGGCTTCTTATTAGTATTGTGTACTTTGGATACTTCCTTTTCCATTCTTGTGATACTTCACTGTAATACTAGAAGAATGTGTTTCAAATCCATCCAGGTTATACAAAATATGTAAAGTCTCCATCTTTTTTAATGGCTAAATAGTATTCCATGGTATACATATGCTACAGTTTATTAATCCATTCCTGGGTCGATGGGCATTTAGGTTGTTTCTACATGGCTAATGTCTTTTCTCTGTTTCAAATCAAAGTGACTCACTTTGGAGTTTCAGATGGATTCTCTAAGGGTTATGGACTACATGGTTATTTGAAGTAAAAAAAAAAAAAAGAAAGAAAGAAACAAGAATTAAAGCTTCTGGCTTGACGGACGAGGCTCAAAGTATTGGACAGGTGCTGGGACCAAATCTTCCCTCAAAGCTGGAATTAGGCACTGAGGGAGCAGATGCTCATGTCCAAGAGCTGGCTGCTGGGTTGTGAGCCTACCAAGGGAAGCTCTGAGCTCAAGGCTTAGGGTTTGGCCTTCACTTTCTAGTAGGCTCTGAAAGTGCTGCCCTCAGAGAAGTGGTGACTAGAAACAGATCATGAACCAGGATCAGTGGGGCCAGGGAATTTCTGAGATCTGCCTCTTGCCTCTTTTTACCTCTTTCAAAAGACATGTGAGGAAATTCCAGGGAAGAGAGATGAGAAATACAGATATGAAATAAAGTGGAATGAAGAACCACAGTGTCGAGTATTTTTTAACACTGGGTAAACTTTTGGGGGTGATACAGAATTGGGTGGAGAAGAGAAGGCCAGAAGAAGTAGGTAGAGGAGTTAAGCTCCTTCAGGCTTTGGGTGAGAAACTCACCTGCAGATAGTCACACTTAGTCTCCTCTTGTCTTCTGTGTACCAGCAAGATCTTTGGGTTCAGGCTGTTTCCTCTGTGGTCACAAAGAAGGCCCAAGAAATTTGCGTAGGCAGCTTTCAACAAAGCCTGAAGTGAAGAGTTTCTGACTCATCCAAGTGACTTCTTCCTATATCTGTCAACAGGGGAAACTTCAGGTAAGGAGATTACATTTCCTGCTTCCTTGTTTTGGACTATTTTCCTTCCTGGGCAGTGGGTGTGGAAGTGAAAGGCAGCTTTATTCATTCTTATCATCCCACGCCATGCTCCTTTTTCCCATTCCTCCTTATCAAGCTTGATGTTCCATTTTGAGCTCAAAGTAAGGACAGAAGGGTTTATTAAAAACATTTTTTTTTTGAGGTAGAGTCTCACTTTGTTGCCCTCAGTAGAGTGTGGTGGCCTCCTAGCTCACAGCAACCTCCAACTCTTGGACTCAAGTGGTCTTCTTGCCTCAGTCTCCTAAGTAGCTGGGACTACATGCAGGTGTCCACCACAATGCCTGGCTATTTTCAGAGATGGGAATCTCACTCTAGCTCAGGCTGGTCTCAAAATCCTGAGCTCAAGTGATCCACCCACCTCAGCCTCCCAGAGTGCTAAGATTACAGGTACGAGCCACTGTGCCAGGCCTAAAAACATTTTTTAATCAAGAAACATTTTTAATCAAAACTCTGATAATGGTGGAATTTCAAATATGAGTCAGTATGTAAATCAGGTAGTACAGTTGAAGCTTTGAAGATAGAATAGAACCTCCATAGCTGACCACTTCCCTACATTGACCACCTCTTTAAGTTGACCTAATTTCCATACACTGGACATGTACTGTAAGTACATATCAGTACTGTAGGCCTAGTTCCTGTGTTGACCTCCTCTGTATGTTGACCAGTTTGTTATGGATTCTTGGATGGCCAACTTACAGAGCTTCTACTGTACTTCTGTGTTCTCAGAACCTGAGAAATTAATTCCTAGATGTTGCTTCCTGCTTGTAATAACTGCAGGCCCACAGGATGTAGGGGAAGACTTTTCTAGATGCAACAGGCTAAATGTCTAAAGTTGTAGGATGCTCTGTGCCCTCAGGTCTATCTGTCCTCTTGCTACATTCAGTACATCATCTTCTACATGCTGCGTAGCTGCCAAAAGGTGCGTGACACCCAGACAGTTTGATGTGGGCAGGTTTCACGAACATTCTCTCATTCTGTATTTCGGTAGTGCTGGGGAGGGCACCATCGTGAGTTCTGTTTTGATTCATAGTTCTCCCTCTGGACATGGGTGTTGTCAGAGTAGCAAACAGGATACCCATCTGAGCCATTTGCCTGACATCAGGGTTGCTGCTCTGGCTGCTAGCAAATCTACACTGTAACTGTGGGGACAGAGCTTGAAATGGTTGGTATTAAACACAAAGAACAAAAGCACACACATGTGTGGAATTTATTCATATTGATTCAGGGAATAAAAAAAAATTTATTGGAAAATAGAATGTTCCTGGCTTGTATGCCCATGGAAATTCGAAGCTTATTATACTTTCTAGTGCTCTGCCAACTCACTGGTGGCCATTTTCCAGTCTCTCTAGCTGATTCTTCTTCATTTTTAGACTTGTCAATGTTGAAGGGCCCTTAAGTTCTTGTCCTGTTCATTTTTCTGTGTTATTTAGTTCATGATTGACCTCATCAGTTCTAAGTTTTTAAATACCACCTATATGCTGATAACTCCCAGAGCTCTCCACTGCCTTCTGGACTCATGTATCCAGATGTATCCAGTTGCCTACTAAACAGCTCCACCTGGAGGTCAAACTCAACATGCCGTCTCTGATTCCTGGTCTTCCCGGAACAAACCTGCTTCACCTATGGCCTTCTCCATCTCAGTTGACCGTAGCTTCATTCTTCTCCCATACATGGAGCAATTCTTTTTTTTTTTTTTTTTTTTGTGGTTTTCGGCCAGGGCTGGGCTTGAACCTGCTACCTCCGGCATATGGGACTGGCACCCTACCCCTTTGAGCCACAGGCGCTGCCCCCATGGAGCAATTCTTAACTCCTCTTTCTCACAACCCATACCCAACTAGTCAAGAAATAGCCAGGTGTTTCTTCAAAATATACCCAGAATCCAATCACCTTTTACCACTTCCATTGCTAGAGCATTGGTCTAAGCCACCATCATCCCCTGTCTCTGTTGCTAAGAGCCTCTTATCAAGCCTTCCTGTCTCTATCCTATTCCCCTTCTGTCTATTCTTCAAGTAGAAGGAAAAATGATTTTTTAAGAAAGTAGGTCTGATTATGTCAGTTCTCCACTCAAAGTCCTGCAATGGTTCTTACTCTGTTCAAAGTAAATGCCAACATTCTCACAGTGGCCTGCTTATCTCTCCATGATCTGTCCCCTAACTACACTCTGACTTCACCTGTGATAAGCCTCCCCCATTGGTCACTCTGCACTAGCCACACAGGCCTACATGCTGTTTCATGTCAGTCTTGATTCTACTGTAGTACCTTTGCATAGGCTGTTCTGCCTGGAGTTTTTTCTCTCCAGATTCCTTCATGGCTAGTTTATCTTCTTCCACTCCTTGCTAACACGTTTGTTTTTCAGTGCAGTATTCTTTGATCTCTCTATTTTAATCTTGAGCTCTCTTATTCTGTAATACGTTTTTTTGGTATCACCCTCTAACATACTGTACCATTGACATTTAATATGTTTGCTTTTTATTCTTTACTTATCCTTTTAAGGATATAAGTGCCACACAGGTAGGGATCTTTGTTTTGTTTATTTGAATAGTGACTGGCATAAAGCCAGGGTGTGTTGAATGAATGAATAAATAGCAGTGGAATCAGGGACAGTCTTACAAGGGAGCCAACTGAAAGGCAGGCAATAGAGGCCACAGAACACAGGAGTTTAAGTTGTGGCTGTCTATGGTTGAGGACCAGAGAGCTCATAAGTTATAATTGGAGCTAACACTGTGGACCAGAATGGTCAATTTAGATGCCCTCTGGGGTTTCTTGCATGGTCACTGATAATAAGCCAATTCAATTCAAAGAAAAATCAGTCATCCTACTGGATAGACCCCATGAATAGGCATGACATCTAGATTATTTTAGCTTGCCTTGGCTATTGGGAAGCTACATCGTATTTCATGATGAAAATAGGATATTTACTTGATAATGTTTTTCCTCTTTCATGTAGAAATACAAATAGAGGGGAAAGTGAAAAGTTTCAGGTAAAAATACTTTATTCATGGAATTGCAGCTGGAGTGGGAAGTAGAGCTCGAGTGAGTTAAATGGGAACCTTTTTGTGGTGAATCCTATGTTCAGGCATACTTGATGCATTTGCCGACTTTCAGATTGTTTGTGATCTTGGCATACACTACAGTCATTTCTGTCACTGTCTATGGGCTAAGGCACAGCACCAGAGAAGAGACAGTTAGGTATTAGTGAAGAACAAATCCCGTTTGGGACCACAACAGGATTGCTCAAAACCAGATTCATCTTTCTGCTTCTACTCTCAGACCCTTTGATTTAGGTTCCAGTATCTCTGTTCCTTGCTAGTTTCTCCTTGAATGTGGTGTTTATGACCATGGCAATGAATATGGTGACTGTAATTATTAGTATCCCCTTTCACCCTGAAGTGCCCTAGTTAAAATGGTAAAATTTGAAAATTTGGGGACATTCTCTACCTAGGGCTCAGCTTGGCTGGTGATCCTGGACCTCTTCCACTTGTAGGTTTTTTTGCCACTCCCCTCCCCATCTCTCCCTTCCCTCCTGCTGGTGAAAAGATTGTGTGGAAATTCTCTTTCTCCAGAAGTTCAAAGGTTCGCCCAATATGGTTCAGAATATGTAATTTGGTCATTGAATAACAGGGTGGATTCAAACGTTTCTGGTTACCAGCAATGGAGAAGTGGCGCTAAAAGAAAACAGGAACCCGAGCCCACTCCCTGGGGCTCAAGTGCCCAGGAACCACACTGGTTGGAAGCTTGTGCACTGGGTCTTCCTGTTCTGTGAAGTGAAATTTGTGGTGTTTGTTGTTGGTTGCATGAGCAAGTCGTGTTCCCTTTCTGGACCTTGGTGTTTCCATGTGCAAACTACAGAGGTTTATCTAATGATTTGCTGGGTCCTTTGGAAATCTAAGATTCTATAGAGCAGAACAGCATAGTATTTAGAACAGAATCCAAACCGTGGCTCTGCAATGTAAAACCTGTTCAGTTTTCAGCATGTTATACATTTAATTTTCTCATGTGTAAAATGGAGATTATACACACTCATAGGCTGTTTATGATGATTAGATGAAATAATCTGTAAGAAAACACCTTGTGAAATACCTTCACCTAATTATTCAGTAAAAGATGTTGATTACTATGACTTTGCATGCCATTTGCATGGGATTACTTTCAAAGCACATTATCTCCCTGTGATGATTCATGCCTGTAATCCCACCCCTCTGGGAGGCCGAGGAAGGTGAATTGGTTGAGCTCAGGAGTTCAAGACCAGCCTGAACAAAAGCAAGACCCCCATCTCTTAAAATAGCTGGGCATTGTTGTGGGCGCCTATAATCCCAGCTACCTGGGAGGCTGAGGCAAGAGGATCTCTTGAGCCCAAGAGTTGCTGTGAGCTATGATGCCACGGCACTCTACCCAGGGCAACAGAGTGATGTTCTGTCTCAAAAAAAAAAAAAAGTACATTATCTGATATCAAAATTGTAACTATGAGAGGTTCAGTTGGGTGGCTATTGTTATTTTATTATTACTAAAGAAGAGGGAAGGTCAGAAAGTCAAGTAATTTCCCTTTAGCTACAGAGTTGGTATACGATAGAGGCAAGGCCTTCCCTGATAACTGTGGGGGAAATAAGTGGTTCTTCCGTTAGACATTCACTGAAGAGATATAAATAGTTGTACCCACTTAACCAACAGAGAAAACCTTTTTATTGCAGTCACGTATGTAAGAAAATTTTCTAGAGATAACACAAAAGAAGAGGCAGTCATTAAGAATCTGATGAATAGGCCAGGGAAAATAAAAAACTTTCTGCTTCTCAGCTAATGACATAGCCTCATTCTTTTGTTCTTTTGTTCCACTGTCCTGCAAAGTGGTAGGATCTGGTGCTGCTAACATCACCGTAAAGGTCCGTCTCTGTTTCTCATCAGCTTCTCTTATCATATTTCCTGAGATCTGAGTCTCAACTCTTCACTTCTGATCTTTACTACTTCTACCACCAGAGTTTTATTTTAAAATGTCTTTAAAATTCTTTTTCTTTTTGAAAAATTTATTTTTTATTCCTTTTCTTTCTATTCCCTAACATAATACATACTTATTATAAAAATGTTGAAAACGATAATAACATATAAAGAAGAAATCATTGGCCAGGGTGGTGGCTCATGCCTGTAATCCTAGCACTCTAGGAGACTGAGGTGAGAGCTGTGATCACTTGAGCTCAGGCGTTCAAGAGTAGCCTGAGCAAGAGCCAGACTCTGTCTTTACAAGAAAAAAAAAAGAAGAGAAAAGAAAAGAAAAATTAGCTGCACATTATGGCAGATGCCTTTAGTCCCAGCTACTTGAGAAGCTGAGGCAGGAGGATTGCTTGAATCCAGGAGTTCACGGTTACTGTGAAGTAGGCTGATGCTATGGCATTTTAGCCCGGGCCACAGAGAGAGACTCAAACAAATGAACAAAGGAGAAAACACTTGTTGTAGAGATGATCTCTTCTTACTTTTCATTCTGGATTTCTTTCTATGAGTATATACAGACATTGTTTTTACTTCATCATCATCTTATTTGTTATGTGTTACAACCTGTTTTTTGTATTTAATATGGGTATTTATTCATGTTATTAAAGGGATTTTAAAACGTAGATTTTAATGGCTGCTTGATAGTCCCTGGTAGGTGTGTACCAAAATTTAACCTGATTCCTAACATTGAACTCTATGTATTCTGATACTTCACTTTTATAAATAACACTTGATGTAAACTTTTTTCATGCAAACCTTTGTCACATTTCTGCTTATTTCCTTGGTAGTAGCATTTTGTACGTAAGAAGGCAGTGGAATGAATACTTCAAGAATTAATCCAGGCTGAGGCAGCTAAGCAGGGTCCTCATGCTGCCAGCAGGTGTCAGCTTTGCCACATGGTTTCTCCTCTTTTTCCTAGGATTATTTTTCAAGGCCAAGTCAATAGAGTTCAGCTCCAAATAGTAAAGTCTCTTATAAGGAACACAATCAGCAGTGCCTGAGGGCTGTGGGCCTGGTTTCTTTGCTCTATTGGGTTGAATTAGTCCAATCCAGCAGCATGTTTGCTGCTGACCTGATTCTGAGAAAAAGCATTCAATCTGGACAGCTGGCAAAACTCCATCCTTTTGGACTCTCTAGGAAACACATATACATACACACATTAAAAAAAAGAAAAAAGCTGTTGCTATTGAAAAATTTCTTGAAGCTTCTAGTTATTAAAAATTCACAATTTTAAGAGATAGTTATTTTCAACATTCTTTTCTAGATACAGACTGAGGCTCAGAGATGGTAATTTGTCAAGGTGCCACAACTGTTTAATGACTTAAGGCAATATTCAGATTCAAGTACATCTGTCTCTAAAGCCTGTGATTTTTTTTTTTTTTTGAGACAGAATCTCACTCTGTTGCTCTGGGTAGAGTGCTGTGGCTTCACTGTAGCTCACAGCAACCTCAGACACTTGGATTTGAGCAATCCTCTTGCCTCAGCTTCCCAAATAGCTGGGACTATAGGTAAGCACTACTACATCCAGCTAGTTTTTCTGTTTTTAGTAGAAATGGGGTCTTGCTCTTGCTCAGCCTGGTCTTGAACTCCTGAGCTCAAGCGATCCACCCCTCTTTGCCTCCCAAAGTGTTAGGATTATAAGCGTGATTCAGCACTCTGCCTGAAGCCTGTGATTTTAACACTTTTCCTATGTATGTTTTAAAAATGCAGATTCAATGGGCAAGAGACATGAATAGAACCTTCTCTAAAGAAGACAGACAAATGCCTAACAAACATGAAAAAATGTTCATCATCCCTATCTATTAGAGAAATGCAAATCAAAACCACCCTGAGATACCATCTAACCCCAGTGAGAATGGCCTACATCACAAAATCTCAAAATTGCAGATGCTGGCGTGGATGTGGAGAGAAGGGAACACTTTTACACTGTTGATGGGACTGCAAACTAGTACAACCTTTCTGGAAGGAAGTATAGAGAAACCTCAAAGCACTCAAGCTAGACCTCCCATTTGATCTGGCAATCCCATTACTGGGCATCTACCCAGAAGGAAAAAAATCCTCTTATCATAAGGAAACTTGTACTAGACTGTTTATTGCAGCTCAATTTACAATCGCCAAAATGTGGAAACAGCCTAAATGCCCACCAACCCAGGAATGGATTAACAAGCTGTGGTATATGTATACCATGGAATACTATTCAGCAATAAAAAAAAGTGGAGACGGACTTTACCTAACAATTGCAATCGGTGTAACCTGGCTTATTGTACCCTCAATGAATCCCCAACAATAAAAAAAAAAAAAGTGGAGACTTTACATCCTTTGTATTAACCTGGATGGAAGTGGAAGACATTATTCTTAGTAAAGCATCACAAGAATGGAGAAGCATAAATCCTATGTACTCAATTTTGATATGAGGACAATTAATGACAATTAAGGTTATGGGAGGGAAGGAAAAGCAGAGAGAGGGAAGGAGGGAGGGGGCGGGGCCTTGGTGCATGCCACACCTTCTGGGGGCAAGACATGATTGCAAGACGGACTTTACCTAACAAATGAAATCAGTGTAACCTGGCTTATTGTACCCTCAATGAATCCCCAACAATAAAAAAAAACAAAAAATGCAGATTCTGAGGTCCTACCCCAGGCCTAATGGACCAGATATCTGGGCCTGAGGTCCCAGAATTTGTATTTAAATGACCATCTTGGAAGTTTCATATGTGCAGTAAATGGAAGCATCCACTCCATCTGTTCTATGAACAAATGAACCAATTAGAAATTGTGACTGCAGAGGCTGGGTGGACCTTGGATGATCTGGGTCATTAAGACACTTGTCCAGTCCAGAACAGATCTGGGATGGAAAAGCAGGCCCTGAGAGTAAGGGTTTGCCTGAGGCGGTACCGGCCTGGGTGGAGTGCGGAGACTAGAAAATGCATGCACAGTGCCACCTGACTCCTAGGGCGGGGCTGATTCAGAGGACCACTTTACTGAGCCTAAGATGCACCCGGCCCTCGGGATCATCAGCCTAGACAAAGGAGGGCAGGAGGTTAACCATGCTGTGAATACAAACCTGCAGCAGCAAAGACAGGGCCTGAGGTGCAGGTTCTGTGAACTCAACACAGCTTCTCTTCTGCAGGGGAATTTAGCCGGGATAGAAACAAATTCAGCAAAGTTGTTCTCTAATGTCAGTAACATCATTCGGGGGCGGGGCTGGAACTGAGTGAACACCCCTCAGTCTCCATCAAACCCCAGAGGTTGTCAGGCCTCACCTCCCCCTGCCGGATAGAGGCAGAGAGCAGTGGCCTCACTGAGGAGACATAGATTTCCTTGTGATTCAGGAAAATGCAAACCCCTGGAGTATCTGCTCATTGGAGGCAACTAGGTCACAGCCCTGCAGGGTTATCAGTGACTGGGTGTGACAGAGGTGCAAGGTGGGGGAGGCATCAACCCTTTCAGACTAACCTATTTGCTGGGAGGATCCTCCTCACTTCATGGAACACCAGAGCAAGTCATATTTCAGTTGTCAGCAGACCCCTGCGATATAGTTGCCAGAGACCTTTTAAACTCTTCCACCTGAGACAGGTACTGAGTGAGACAATTGATTTGGACCTTTTGAACTGAGCCAATTGCCCGAGGACAATCCAAGTGGTGCCCTGGGTGTGTGGTTGTAGGAAGGTTTGATTTTCCTTTTCCAATTGTAGTCTGTGGTGGGCAGGGTGACTTAATTGCTGGTATTTCTCCACAGCTGAGACTTCAACACAGAGAAACTGTTTCACTAGGGTCAGACAGAGACTAGCTGAAAACAAGACAGAGCCACTTAGCCCCACTATGCCAAACAGGTCCCCAGTTTCTCAGGCCGTAGCACTGTACGGGTCCTCTGCAAAGCACCAGGGGAAAAGTCAAATGATGTAAAATAATCATGGGACAGAATCAGTGGAAAACCTCTGGTAACATGAATAACCAGAATAGATCAACCCCCCCAAGGAAAGATATGGCAGATGTAACTGAAGATCCATTCATAAAAAGCTGGCCAAGATGTCAGAAATTGAATTCAGAATTTGGATTGCAAATAAGATTAATAGAATGGAGGAAAATTTGGAATTAGAAATTTGAGGAGCAATTCAAAAGTCGGAATTAGAAATTCAAGGAGAAATTCAAAAGTTGTCTCAAGAATTTAACAAATTTAAAGAAAAAACCACCAAAGATTGTGATACACTGAAGCAAGAATTTGCAGGCCTCAAAGATCTGAAAACTACAGTAGAATCCCTCAGTAACTGAGTGGAGCAAGCAGAAGAAAGGATTTCTGACATTGAAGACTAAGCTTTTGAATGCTCCCAAACTCTCAAAGAGGAAGAGAAATGGAAAGCAAAAACGGATCATTCTCTCAGAGAGCTCTGGGATAATTCGAAGAAGGCTAATATCTGCCTCATTGGAATCCCTGAAAGTGATGAAGTGGCTTTGCAAGGCACAGAGGCCCTTCTCCATGAAATGATGAAAGATAATTTTCCAGACATGCCAAGAGATTCTGAAATTCAGATAGCAGACAGTTTCAGAACCCCAGCATGACTCAACCTGAATAAGACATCCCCCAGGCACATCAGAATTAACTTCACTAAAGTTAACATGAAGGAGAAAATTCTGAAAGCAGACAGACGTAAGGAAAGCATTACCTAAAAAGGGAAGACTATTAGAATGACTGCAGGTCTCTCTGCTGAAATTTTTCAAGCCAGAAGAAGGTGTCATTGACTTTTAATCTCCTAGAACAAATTAACTTTCAACCCCAGATCCTGTATCCAGCAAAACTGAGTTTCATGTATGATGGAGAAATTAAATACTTTTGTGACATTCACATGTTGAAGAAATTTGCCATAACCAAACCAGCTCTTCAGGATATTCTCAGACCTATCCTCCAAAATGACCAGCCATATCCTGTACCACAAAAGTAAACTCACTCAGAAACTTTTGATCAAAATTCAACTTCCACAGTGGTGAAAGGATTAAAAATGTCCACTGGACTTTTGAAAAACTCAATACTCAAAATTTTACCAGATTTATTAATATTCTCCATTAATGTGAATGGCTTAAACTGTCCTCTAAAGAGGCATAGGTTGGCTGACTGGATACAAAAACTCAGGTCAGTTATTTGCTGCATACAAGAATCACTTCTTACCTTAAAGGATAAATATAGACTCAGGGTGAAAGGATGGTTGTCCATATTTCAGGCAAATGGTAATCAGAAAAAAGCAGGTGTTGCAATTCTATTTGCAGAAACAAAAGGCTTTAAACCAACAAAAGTAAGGAAGAATAAGAATGGTCACTTCATATTTGTTAAGGGTAATACTCAATATGATGAGATCTCAATTATTAATATCTATGCACCCAAGCAGAATGTGCCTCAATTTATAAGAGAAACTCTAACAGACATGAGCAACTTGACTTCCTCCAGCTCCATAATAGTTGGAGATTTTAACACTCCTTTGGCTGTGTTGGATAGATTCTCCAATAAGAAGCTGAGCAAAGAAATTTTAGATTTAAATCTAACCACCCAACATTTGGATTTAGCAGACATCTACAGAACATTTCATCCCCAAAAAACTGAATACACATACTTCTCATCAGCCCACAGAACATACTCCAAAATCAATCACATCTTAGGTCACAAGTCTAACCTCAGTAAATTTAAAGGAATAAAAATTATTCCTTGCATCTTCTTGGACCACCATGGAATAAAAGTTGAACTCAGTAACAACAGGAATCTGCATACTCATACAAAAACATGGAAGTTAAATAACCTTATGCTGAAGGATAGCTGGGTCACAGATGAGATTAAGAAGGAAATTGCCAAATTTTTGGAACAAAATGACAATGAGTCACAAGAATTATCAGAACCTCTCAGATACTGAAAAGGCAGTCCTAAGACGGAAATTTATAGCACTGCAAGCCTTCCTCAAGAGAATGAAAAGACAGGAAGTTAACAAGTTAATGGGACATCTCAAGCAACTGGAAAAGGAAGAACATTCCAATCCCAAACCCAGTAGAAGAAAATAGATAACCAAAATTAGAGCAGAATTAAATGAAATTGAAAACAAATGAATTATACAACAGATCAATAAATCAAAAAGTTGGTTTTTTGAAAAGTTCCATAAAATAGATAAACCTTTGGCTAACCTAACCAGGAAAAAAAGAGTAAAATCTCTAATTTTATCAATCAGAAATGATGAAGACAAAATAACAACAGACTCCTCAGAAATTCAAAAAATCCTTAATGAATATTACAAGAAACTTCGTTCTCAGAAATATGAAAATCTGAAAGAAACTGACCAATACTTGGAAGCATGTCACCTTCTAAGACTTAACCAGAATCAAGTGGAAATGTTGAACAGGCCTATATCAAGTTCTGAAATAGCATCAACCATACAAAATCTCCCTAAAAAAAAAAAGCCCAGGACCAGACAGTTTCCCGTCAGAATTCTACCAAACCCTTAAAGAGGAACTAGTACCTATATTACTCAACCTGTTCCAAAATGTAGAAAAAGAAGGAAGACTACCCAACATGTTCTATGAAGCAAACATCACCCTGATCGCCAAGCCAGGAAAAGACCCAACAAGGAAAGAAAATTATAGACCAATATCACTAATGAATATAGATGCAAAAATATTCCAGCAACACATCAAACAAATTATACATCATGACCAAGTTGGTTTTACCCAGGGTCTCAAGGCTGGTTCAGTATACATAAATCTATAAATATAATTCAGCACATAAACAAATAAAAAAAACAAAGACCATATGATTCTCTCAATTGATGCAGAAAAAGCTTTTGATAATATCCAGCATCCCTTCATGACCAGAGCACTTAAGAAAATTGGTATAGAAGGGACATTTCTTAAACTGATAGAGGCCATATACAGGAAACCCGCAGCCAATATTGTATTGAATGGAGTTAAACTGACATAATTTCCACTCAGATCAGGAACCAGACAAGGTTGCCCATTGTCTCCACTGCTTTTTAACATTGTAATGGAAGTTAGACAATTAGGAAAGAAAAGGTGATCAAGGGTATCCATATAGGGTCAGAAGAGATCAAACTTTCACTCTTCGCAGATGATATGACTGTATATCTGGAAAGCACCAGGGATTCTACTACAAAACTCTTAAAAGTGATCAAGGAATACAGCAGCATCTCAGGTTACAAAATCAACATTCATAAATTGGTAGCCTTTCTATATACCAACCATAGTCAAGCTGAAAAAACAGGTAAGGACTCTATTCCATTCACAGTAGTGCCAAAGAAGATGAAATATTTGGGAGTTTATCTAACAAAGGACGTGAAATATCTCTATAAAGAGAACTATGAAACTATAAGAAAAGAAATAGCTGAAAATGTTAACAAATGGAAGAACATACCATGCTCATGGCTGGGAATAATCAACATTGTTAAAATGTCCATATTACCCAAAGCAATATACAATTTTAATGCCATCCCTATTAAAGCTCCACTGTCATACTTTAAAGATCTTGAAAAAATAATACTTCCTTTTATATGGAATCAGAAAAAAAACCTCGAATAGCCAAGACATTACTCAGAAATAAAAATGAAGCAGGAAGAATCATGCTTCAGGGCCTCAGACTATACTATAAATCGATAGTGATCAAAACAGCATGGTACTGGCACAAAAACAGAGAGGTAGATGTATGGAACAGAATAGAGAACCAAGAGATGAACCCAGCTACTTACCATTATTTGATCTTTGACAAGCTAATTAAAAACATTCAGTGGGGAAAAGATTCCCTATTTAACAAATGGTGCTGGGTGAACTGGCCGGTGACCTGTAGAAGACTGAAGCTGAACCCACACCTTTCACCATTAACTAAGATAGACTCTCACTGGATTAAAGATTTAAACTTAAGACATGAAAATATAAAAATACTAGAAGAGAGTGCAGGGAAAACTCTTGAAGAAATTGGTCTGGGTGGATATTTTATGAGAGGACACTCCCGGGCAATTGAAGCAGCTTCAAAAATACACTACTGGGACCTGATCAAACTAAAAATCTTCTGCACAGCCAAGAACACAGTAAGTAAAGCAAGCATACAGCCCTCAGAATGGGGGAAGATATTTGCAGGTTATGTCTCCAACAAAGGTTTAATAACCAGAATCCACAGAGAACTCAAACGTATAAGCAAGAAAAGAACAAGTGATCCCATCGCAGGCTGTGCAAGGGACTTGAAGAGAAACTTCTCTGAAGAAGACAGGCACATGGCCTACAGACATATGAAAAAATGCTCATCATCCTTAATCATCAGAGAAATGCCAATCAAAACTACTTTGAGATATCATCTAACTCCAGTAAGATTAGCCCATACTACAAAATCCCAAGACCAGATATGTTGGTGTGGATGTGGAGAAAAGGAAACACTTCTATACTGCTGGTGGGAATGCAAATTAATACATTCCTTTTGGAAAGATGTTTGGACAACACATAGAGATCTAAAAATAGATCTGCCATTCAATCCTATAATTCGTCTACTAGGTATATAACCAGAAAACCAAAATTCACATTATAACAAAGATATTTGCACCAGAATGTTTATTGCAGCCCAATTCATAATTGCTAAGTCATGGAAAAAGCCCAAGTGCCCATCGATCCATGAATGGATTAATAAATTGTGGTATTTGTACACCATGGAATATTATGCAGCCTTAAAGAAAGATGGAGAGCTTTTTCTGGGGGCGGAGCAAGATGGCAGCCGAGTAACAGCTTCCGTGCATCTGGGCACCGTGAATCTGGGGAGATAGGACTCCAGGCATCTCTGGCTGGTGGGATCTGCCTATCATCACCCCTGAGAGGATACAGGGAGTCAGCGAGAGACTTCTGGGCCCCAAGAGGAGGACTAAAACAGTGGAAAACCAGCAAGTGGTCACGTGTGTTCAATCCATCTAAACCCGCCTGCAACTGTAAGTTCAGTAGCAGCGAGACTGCAAACCAGAAAGGCCTTACCTGTGAACTGTTTTGGTGTCTTTGGACTTGGCACTCAGCTGAACTGCCTTGGGGAGAGCCTGAGAGGGAGTGCGGAGAACTTTGGCCTTTGTCTAGGGCCCCAGTCTGAGCCGCTGAGCCAGACGGAGCTAATAGTGTTTGGCTCTGGGTCACAGGCAGCCATTGTGAGCGATCTGCCCCGGCAAGCTCCGCCCTCAGGGTCGCAGAGCTGGAATTGGGTGGGAGCTGGTAATGCAGCGACCAAGTAGCCTCAGGGCGGGGTCTGAGCTGCCTTGCAGCCCTAACCCTCGGGGGCAGAGGGAGACCAGTTTTGGCACACAGGGTAAGTGGATAGCCACTTCCGCAGTGATTCCAGCGACAAGCACTTCCCTGGGAAAGCTTCTGCTCAGCAAGTGAACAAGCTCAAAGTGCCTTTTAAGTGGGCTGAAGAGAGATTTAGGGTGTCTACCTGCTGGAGTTTGAGAAACTAGCAGCCTCCAGTCGTATCAGAACTGTGATTAACATCTCATACCCCAGAAGACCACGTGTTGCCCAGACAATGTTCAATAACATATACATACTGCTTTGTTTTTGGTTGTTTTTTTTTTTTTTTTGGTTTGGTTGGTTTTTTTGTTTATTTTGATCTTGTTGATTGTTGTTTTGTTTTTTAAGTTCAAACTTTTCCATACAGATCCTTTTTCTTTCTCAATTTCTCTAGTTTAATTATAATTTCCCATTGTGGCCTATTTCAATAATTAGAACTTAATTTTTGTTAGTGTTTCTACCGCTATTATTTGGTTTTTCGAGCCAATTTTATCCTGTAAAGTTTTCTGTTTGCTTGTTTTGGTTTGATTTATAGCATTTTTGTCTTTCCTCTCTACTTGGTGGAGGTGGGGTACTGTGTCTGATCAGGTTAGCAAAGAGCTGCTGACCTCAAGGGAACCACCCAACTGGGCACCCTGAGAAGGTGGTTTGTTTTTTAAGGTTGTATCAAAGTACTCTACTGTACACCTATATTGCTCTGTCTCCCTCTTTCTGTGCCTCTCTTCTTTTTGTCAATATTCCTTTTACCACCCCCTCTCCTTTCTCTATTTTTCTTTTTTTTTTTTTCTTATCACTCAGTCCTCCTTTTTTCATCCCTTTTTGCTCTTCAACCTTCTCACCCTTCTGGTCCTGTAACCCTTAGTCCATAGGCACGAGAATTTAAAGAGCAAGAGGAAGTAAAAGGAAAATTAGGGCAAGGAAACAGATAAAAGAAATCACTCATGAGGAAGAATCAGCAGAAAACTCCAGGCAACATGAAGAACCAGTCCAGAACAACCCTGCCAAGGGACCATGAGGTAGCTACTGCAGAGGATTACACCTATACAGAAATGTTAGGAATGACAGAAAGGGAATTTAGAATACACATGTTGAAAACAATGAAAGAAATGATGGAAACAATGAAGGAAACTGCTAATAAAGTGGAAAATAACCAAAAGGAAATTCAAAAACAGAATCAAATAAGAGATGAACAATATGAAGAATATAAAAAGGACATAGCAGAGCTGAAGGAAATGAAACACTTAATTAGGGAACTTAAAGATGCAATGGAAAGTATCAGCAACAGGTTAGACCATGCAGAAGAAAGAATTTCAGAGGTAGAAGACAAAGTTTTTGAGATAACTCAGATAGTAAAAGAGGCAGAAAAGAAGAGAGAGAAAACAGAACGTTCACTGTCAGAATTATGGGACTTTATGAAGCGTTCCAACATACGAGTTATAGGAATTCCAGAAGGGGAAGAAGAATGCCCCAGAGGAATGGAAGCCATACTAGAGAATATTATAAAAGAAAATTTCCCAAATATCACCAAAGATTCTGACACACTGCTTTCAGAGGGCTATTGGACCCCAGGTCGCCTCAACTGTAACCAAGCTTCTCCAAGACACATTATGATGAACCTGTCCAAAGTCAAGACAAAAGAAAAGATTCTGCAAGCTGCCAGGAGTAAGCGCCAGTTGACCTACAGGGGCAAATCCATCAGAGTGACCGCAGACTTCTCTAATGAAAGTTTCCAAGCAAGAAGACAATGGTCATCTACCTTTAATCTACTTAAACAGAACAATTTCCAGCCCAGAATTCTGTACCCTGGTAAGCTAAGCTTCAAAATTAACGGAGAAATCAAATCATTTACGGATATACAAATATTGAGGAAATACGCCACAACAAGACCAGCTCTACAGGAAATACTTCAACCTGTTCTGCACACTGACCACCACAATGGATCAGCAGCAAAGTCAGAACTCAGAAATTAAAGGACAGAACCTAACCTCCACACTGATGCAAAAGATAAAACTAAGCAATGGACTCTCACCAAATAAGACGAATAGAATACTACCACACTTATCAATTATCTCAATAAATGTTAATGGCTTGAATTCCCCACTGAAGAGACATAGATTGGTTGACTGGATTAAAGAACACAAGCCATCCATTTGCTGTCTGCAAGAAACCCACCTGGCTTCAAAAGACAAATTAAAGCTCCGAGTCAAGGGTTGGAAGACAATTTTTCAGGCAAATGGAACTCAGAAGAAAAGAGGAGTTGCAATCTTATTCTCAGATACATGTGGATTTAAAGCAACTAAAGTCAAAAAAGACAAAGATGGTCACTTTATATTGGTGAAGGGAAAAATACAACAAGAAGACATTTCAATTCTAAGTATCTATGCACCCAATTTAAATGCTCCCAGATTCTTGAAACAGACCTTACTCAGTCTGAGCAATATGATATCTGATAATACCATAATAAAAGGGGACCTTAACACTCCTCTTACAGAGCTGGACAGATCCTCTAAACAGAAATTAAACAAAGATATAAGAGATTTAAATGAGACCCTAGAACAACTGTGCTTGATAGACACATATAGAACACTCCATCCCAAAGATAAAGAATATACATTCTTCTCATCACCCCATGGATCATTCTCCAAAATTGATCATATCCTGGGACACAAAACAAATATCAACAGAATCAAAAGAATTGAAATTTTACCTTGTATCTTCTCAGACCATAAGGCACTAAAGGTGGAACTCAACTCTAACAAAAATGCTTGACCCCACCCAAAGGCATGGAAATTAAACAATCTTCTGTTGAATAACAGATGGGTGCAGGAAGAAATAAAACAGGAAATCATTAACTTCCTTCAGCATAACAACAATGAAGACACAAGCTACCAAAACCTGTGGGATACTGCAAAAGCAGTTTTGAGAGGAAAATTCATCGCTTTAGATGCCTACATTCGAAAAACTGAAAGAGAGCACATCAACAATCTCAGAAGAGATCTTATGGGATTGGAAAAAGAAGAACAATCTAAGCCTAAACTTAGTAGAAGAAAAGAAATATCCAAAATCAAATCAGAGATCAATGAAATTGAAAACAAAAGAATCATTCAGAAAATTAATGAAACAAGGAGTTGGTTTTTTGAAAAAATAAATAAAATAGATAAACCATTGGCCAGACTAACGAGGAATAGAAAAGTAAAATCTCTAGTAACCTCAATCAGAAATGATAAAGGGGAAATAACAACTGATCCCACAGAGATACAAGAGATCATCTCTGAATACTACCAGAAACTCTATGCCCAGAAATTTGACAATGTGAAAGAAATGGATCATTATTTGGAATCACACTCTCTCCCTAGACTCAGCCAGGAAGAAATAGAGCTCCTGAACAGACCAATTTCAAGCACTGAGATCAAAGAAACAATAAAAAATCTTCCAACCAAAAAATGCCCTGGTCCAGATGGCTTCACTCCAGAATTCTATCAAACCTTCAAGGAAGAGCTTATTCCTGTACTGCAGAAATTATTCCAAAAAATTGAGGAAGAAGGAATCTTCCCCAACACATTCTATGAAGCAAACATCACCCTGATACCAAAACCAGGAAAAGACCCAAACATAAAGGAGAATTTCAGACCAATCTCACTCATGAACATAGACGCAAAAATTCTCAACAAAATCCTAGCCAATAGATTACAGCTTATCATCAAAAAAGTCATTCATCATGATCAAGTAGGCTTCATCCCAGGGATGCAAGGCTGGTTTAACATACGCAAGTCTATAAACGTTATCCACCATATTAAGAGAGGCAAAAATAAAGATCACATGATCCTCTCAATAGATGCAGAAAAAGCATTTGATAAAATCCAGCATCCTTTTCTAATTAGAACACTGAAGAGTATAGGCATAGGTGGCACATTTCTAAAACTGATTGAAGCTATCTATGACAAACCCACAGCCAATATTTTACTGAATGGAGTAAAACTGAAAGCTTTTCCTCTTAGAACTGGAACCAGACAAGGTTGTCCTCTGTCACCTTTACTATTCAACGTAGTGCTGGAAGTTCTAGCCAATATAATTAGGCAAGACAAGGAAATAAAGGGAATCCAAATGGGAGCAGAGGAGGTCAAACTCTCCCTCTTTGCTGACGACATGATCTTATACTTAGAGAACCCCAAAGACTCAACCACAAGACTCCTAGAAGTCATCAAAAAATACAGTAATGTTTCAGGATATAAAATCAATGTCCACAAGTCAGTAGTCTTTGTATACACCAATAACAGTCAAGATGAGAAGCTAATTAAGGACACAACTCCCTTCACCATAGTTCCAAAGAAAATGAAATACCTAGGAGTATACCTAACGAAGGAGGTGAAGGACCTCTATAAAGAAAACTATGAAATCCTCAGAAAGGAAATAGCAGAGGATATTAACAAATGGAAGAACATACCATGCTCATGGATGGGAAGAATCAACATTGTTAAAATGTCTATACTTCCCAAAGCAATCTACCTATTCAATGCCATTCCTATCAAAATACCAGCATCGTACTTTCAAGATTTGGAAAAAATGATTCTGCATTTTGTATGGAACCGGAAAAAACCCTGTATAGCTAAGGGAGTTCTCTGTAACAAAAATAAAGCTGGGGGCGTCAGCATACCAAATTTTAGTCTGTACTACAAAGCCATAGTGGTCAAGACAGCATGGTACTGGCACAAAAACAGAGACATAGACACTTGGAATCAAATTGAAAACCAAGAAATGAAACTAACATTTTACAATCACCTAGTCTTTGATAAACCAAACAAGAACATACCTTGCGGGAAAGACTCCCTATTCAATAAATGGTGTTGGGAGAACTGGATGTCTACATGTAAAAGACTGAAACTGGACCCACACCTTTCCCCACTCACAAAAATTGATTCAAGATGGATAAAGGACTTAAATTTAAGGCATGAAACAATAAAAATCCTCCAAGAAAGCATAGGAAAAACACTGGAAGATATTGGCCTGGGGAAAGACTTCATGAAGAAGACTGCCATGGCAATTGCAACAACAACAAAAATAAACAAATGGGACTTCATTAAACTGAAAAGCTTCTGTACAGCTAAGGAGACAATAACCAAAGCAAAAAGACAACCTACACAATGGGAAAGGATATTTGCATATTTTCAATCAGACAAAAGCTTGATAACTAGGATCTATAGAGAACTCAAATTAATCCACATGAAAAAAGCCAACAATCCCTTATATCAATGGGCAAGAGACATGAATAGAACTTTCTCTAAAGACGACAGACGAATGGCTAACAAACAGATGAAAAAATGTTCATCATCTCTATATATTAGAGAAATGCAAATTAAAACAACCCTGACATATCATCTAACCCCAGTGAGAATGGCCCACATCACAAAATCTCAAAACTGCAGATGCTGGCGTGGATGTGGAGAGAAGGGAGCACTTTTGCACTGCTGGTGGGACTGCAAACTAGTACAACCTTTGTGGAAGGAAGTATGGAGAAACCTCAAAGCACTCAAGCTAGACCTCCCATTTGATCCTGCAATCTCATTACTGGGCATCTACCCAGAAGGAATGAAATCCTTTTATCATAAGGACACTTGTACTAGACTGTTTATTGCAGCTCAATTTACAACCGCCAAAATGTGGAAACAGCCTAAATGCCCAGCAACCCAGGAATGGATTAACAAGCTGTGGTATATGTATACCATGGAATACTGTTCAGCCATTAAAAAAAATGGAGACTTTACATCCTTCGTATTAACCTGGATGGACGTGGAAGACATTATTCTTAGTAAAGCATCACAAGAATGGAGAAGCATGAATCCTATGTACTCAATTTTGATATGAGGACAATTAATGACAATTATGGTTATGGGGGGGGAAACAGAAAGAGGGAAGGAGGGAGGTGGGTGGAGCCTTGATGTTTGTCACACTTTATGGGGGCAAGACATGATTGCAAGAGGGACTTTACCTAACAATTGCAATCAGTGTAACCTTGCTTATTGTACCCTCAATGAATCCCCAACAACAACAACAACAACAACAACAACAACAACAAAGAAAGATGGAGACTTTACCTCTTTCATGTTGACCTGGATAGAGCTGGAACATATTCTTCTTAGTAAAGTATCTAAAGAATGGAAGAAAAAGTATCCAATGTACTCAGCCCTACTATCAAACTAATTTATGGCTTTCATATGAAAGCTATAACCCAGTTATAACCTAAGAATATGGGGAAGGGGGAAAGGGACGGAAGGGAGTGGGGAGGACAGGCAGAGGGAGGGTGATTGGTGGAATTACCCCTGTGGTGTATCTTACCAGGGTACGTGTGAAACTTAGTAAATGTAGAATATAAATATCTTAACACAATAACAAAGAAAATGCCAGGGAGTTTATGTTAACCAGTATGATGAAAACATGTTAAATGGTCTATAAAACTAGTGTATGGTGCCCCATGATGGCATTAATGTACACAGCTATGATTTGATAATAATAACAAAAATAATAATTAAAAAAAAGAAAGTGAAAGTTTTGTGGTCTGGGCAACCACTCTCCTTTCTTTTGAGAAAGGAAGAGATTCTTCTTAACTGAGCAGCAGTGTGACTTCTGGACTAGGGACTAGGCTGGTCCTTCTCTGTTTGTTTGTTTGTTTTTGACAATTATTTAAGAACTTTAATAACAGGTGCTTGAAGTTTGTTGACTTTTTTGAAAAAAAAACAATCAAGTTGTAAACTTTTAATTACAAGTTAAAAATGAAGTTCTTAAAAATCTCAACTTGACCAGATTGAAACAATTTAAAAACCTTTAAAAGTATGTTGAGAAAAGAAAACCCAGGCTTTAAAAAAATGTTTGTCGGGCAAGACATGATTGCAAGAGGGACTTTACCTAACAATTGCAATCAGTGTAACTGGCTTATTGTACTCTCAATGAATCCCCAACAATAAAAAAAAAAAAAATGTTTGTCATTATCAAAAATGTCTTTAGGTAAAAATAATAAAACCCCCAAGCTGCACAGATAATGCAGATAGCTCCAGTTGTCTGGTCAACAGGCAAAATGCAAGCATATAAGGTCTTCAGCTCCGGTGTTTTATTCATTTCTTATTGCTGAAATTTCATATTTATTTCTTTTTGTAGGATGACTAAACCAGATAACTGTAGCTATGGTGAACCTGCATTGACTCAGCCTCAAGAACAGATGAATTCTCAGCTGATGGCTGGGCTGCTTTTGTCTCTTCATCCTCTTGTAGTTTAGGGCTTTCTGGATGTCTGTGTGGTAAAGTAGCAGTGGTACCAATGTTGAGGTGGCTGCTTAATTTGGGTCTTGTCTCCTTGATTCTATTTATCCTTTTTTGTTGTTGTCTTCTGTAGGCTGTCTTTGGTGACAAGGCACCTGCAGGATTGTGACCTATTACCCAGACACATAGTTTGTCTTACTGGTCTACCTTGTGCTCCTGAGTCAGAATCCTACGTCTCTTCTCCCTGTGCAGGAGGGTTGATATGCTGTGGTTGAGTCACAGGGCTAGTATTGTTGAGCCTGGCCTTGGGGAGCCCTCTGGGATCTCTCCTTTTTCCAAGTCTCACTATTCTGGTAATTCCACTGGTAATTGTGTGGATCCCTGAAACATGGGTAGCATCTATAATGGTTATGGTCTGCAGCATATTTACTGCCCTAGTGGGAACTCTACCAGGTAAGCCTCTGCTTTGTAGTCCAACAGGAGTGGGGTTTGAATTCCAGCTCTGCTGCTTATCATCTCTCTGATCCTGTGTAGGTGACTGAAGCTCTAAGTGTCACTAGCTTCCTCTGAAAATAGGGTATAATTACATCTGCTGCACACAGTTGAGGTGAATAGAAATAAGATACAAACAGTAAAACTGTAACATCCAGCACTTGTCTCATAATAGGTGTTCAGGAAAGACAGAAAAAAAATGACCATTTACTTAAACAACAGGGAGGAAAATGGGACATTTATGGAGACAGAAAGAAGATCAGTGATTGAATGTTCCATTTCTGGACATTTCATATAAATGCGACTGTAAGATATGCAGTCTTTAATGTCTGGCTTCTTAGCATGTTTTTGAAGTTTTTCCATGTTGTAGCATGTATCAGTAGTTCTTTTTATTGTTGAAAAATATTCCATTGTATGGATAAATTAAATTTTGCTTATCCATTCATCAGTTGACAGACATTTGGGTTGTTTCTACTTTTTGTCTATTATGTACAATGCTGTTATGAACATTTGGGCACAAGTTATTGTGTGGGCATATGTTTTCAGTTCTTTTGGATATATACCTAGAAGCAGCATTGGTGGGTAATATGGAAACCTTATTTATTTATTTACATATTTATTTATTTTTAGGCTAGTCAAGTGAAGCAGTGGGAGTGGAGAAGGAACAAAGGAATCTGTAACTGGTTGTGATCAATTAGTTGTAAACACCACTGCACTTGGACCAGTCCATACCTAATTTTTTGACAAGACTATCCAACTGTTTTCCAAAACAGATGTACCATTCTATATGTTTCTACCAGAAACGTATGAAAGTTCAATTTCTGCACATTCTTATGAAGTTGTTATTGTCTGTGTTTTTGATGACAGCCATTGAAATAGGTGAGAAAGGGTATTTCATTGTGGTTTTGGTTGCGTTTTATTAATGACTAATGATATTGAACATCTTCATGTCCTTTTTGGCTATTTATATATATAAAACTTCTTTGGAAAAAATGTCTATTCAACTCCTTTTCCCATTTTTTAATCATCTTATGTGTCTTTTTATTATTGACTTATAAAAGGTCCTTATATATTCTGAATTCAAATATCATAATTGGTATGTGATTTGCAAGTACCTTTTCCCATTTCATGAATTGTCTTTTTACTTTCTTGATGGATGAAGCTCAATTTATCTATTTTTTCCTTTGTTGTTTGTGATTTTACGATCATACATAAGAATCTGCATTTTGTTCTAAGAGCTGTTTTAGTTCTTACTATCAAGTCTGCAACCTTTTGAATTAATTTTGTACATGGTTTGAGGCTGGGGTCCAGCTTCATTCTTTTACATGTGGATATTCAGTTGCCCAGCATCATCTGTTGACAAGACTATTTTTTCCCCACTGAATTTTCTGGGGACCCATGTTGAAAATTAGTTGACCATAATGTAAGGTTTTACTTTTGGACTCTTAATCTATTCTGTTGACTTATATGTTTTTCCCTAAATGAATGCTACACTGTTTGGATTATTACAGCTTTGTAAAAGATTTTGAAGTTAGGAAGTATAAGTTGTCTGAGTTCGTTGTTCTCTTTCTCACTTTTTTTTTTTTTTTTTTTGTGCAGTTTCTGGCTGTGGCTGGGTTTGAACCCACCACCTCCAGCATATGGGGCCAGTGCCCTACTCCTTTGAGCCACAGGCGCTGCCCGTTCTTTGTTCTTTTTTTCAAAATTTCTTTGGCTGTTTTGATTCCTTAGATTTTATAAAAATTTTAGGATCAGCTTTCCACTTTCAGTAAAAAGGGACTGTTAAGATTTTGATGGGAATATGTTGACTCTGTACATCAGTTTGAGGAGTTTCACTGTCTTTGCAATATTAAGTCTTCCAATTCATGAACCTGGGATGTCTTTCCATTTGTTAGGCTATCTTAATTTCTTTCAACAATGTTTTGTAATTTTTAATTCTTTTTTATGCTACTCTAAATATAATTTTTTAAAAATTTCATTTTTGGATTTCTCATCGCTAATGTATGCAATTAACTTTTGCATATCAATCTTGAATTAGGCAACCTTGCTGAATTTGTTTATTAGTTCTAATGGTTTTTAAAAGGGATTACTTAGGATTTTCTACATATAAGGTATAGTTTTACTTCTTCCTTTCCAGTATGAATGCTTTTTATTTCTTTTTCTTATCTAATTGACTTGGCTAGAACCTCTAGTACAATGTTGAATAAAAAATCTTGAGAACAGACACCATTGTCCTTTCCCCAATACTAAGGAGAAGTTATTCATTCTTATGCCATTAAGTATAATGTTAACTATGGTTTTTTTCATAGATACCCTTTATGAGGTTGAGAAAGTTTCTACTTATAGTTTATTGAGTATTGTTATAAATCATAAAAATGCGTTGTATTCATTAAACAAAAAATGGAGTTAGTTTAATAAAGATCATAAAATTGTGTGGTTTTTATTCTTTGGAATTACTATTTTTAATTTTGCCAAAAGCAAAGACTTAGAAGACACATGATTTGCAAAAAAGATGACTTATTCAGTCAGTCATTAGATAATTTACCTTCACAACTTTTGTGAAGTAATTAGAACACTTTTCCAAGATTTATCAAATGACTATGAATTGTACCCACTGCTCTTTCACTTTGTTTAATCCAGTATACTCAGAAGGGGCTGGCGCTCGGTGTCTGTTGCTCAGTGCTTAGGGCACTGGTCATATACACCAGGGCTGATGGGTTCAAACCCGGCCCCGGCCTGCTAAACAACAATGACAACTACAACAAAACAATAGCCAGGCATTGTGGTGGGCACCTGTAGTCTCAGATACTTGGTAGGCTGAAGCAAAAGAGTCACTCGAGCCCAAGAGTTTGAGGTTGCTGTGAGCTGTGATGCTACAGCACTCTACCAAGGGTGATGTAGTGAGACTCTGCCTAAAAAAAAAAAAAAAAAAGAAGTGACTAGGAAAATATAGATACACTTTTTGTTAATATCAATGCAATATCAATATCAAGTTTTCATAAAATGCTCTAAATATTTTTCATTAATTTCTTTAATTTTTTTTTTGACAGAGTCTTGCTCTGTTGCCTGGGCTAGAGTGCAGTGGCATGATCCACTCCTCCAACTCCTGGACTCAAGCACTTCTCTTGCCTCAGCCACCTGAGTAGCTGGGACCATAGGCAGGCACTATTGTGCTTTGCTAATTTTTCTATTTTTACTTAGGCTGGTCTCAAACTCTTGGTCTCAAGCTATCCTTCCACCTCAGCCTCCCAGAGTGCTAGGAGTACAGGCATAAGCCACCATGCCTATCCTTATCAAAATCTTTACACCACACATAGAATTCATTCAACTTGTGGAAAATCCCTGCCATATAACCTAAGTGGTAAAGGCAGACCTAAGTGTTAAACTCATCTAGCAATCTTATTTTCTTTCAGAAAAAGTATTTTTTCATTTTATGTTAACAACAACATTTTATTACATGGCTCCATGGCAACCATCACTTCTGAGGACCAATTGCTGCATTTGAGTTGATTGCACTTCTTCACACACAATAGCTTTTGAAAATATGAATTTAGCACCTTGTATTCAATAATATTTACAATATTAATGGCAACAGCCAATGCTCTGTGAATATCAGGACTTATTTTTGACAACTAAAGCATTTAGAATAAGATAGTATTACCAACTTAATGTTTATTGTGAGGATAAGAGTGATAAGGTTGCCAGCTCTTTTCTTTGTTTGCCATAGCTCCATTTGGAGAAATGTTTATGTGAGATTTGAAACTTAAAATCTAATCAACTCAGAATAATAAGTTTGAAAATCTATTCCAAGTTGTATTCTTAAGCAGTCTTTGATACCTGTCTTACTAGTAATGTCATTTTAATTTCTGTAATAGTAGATAAATTCTTTATTGAGAATGATTGATGATGTTTGTCAATGTACTAGGGATATCTCTTATCTACCACAATTTTTGCCACAATAAGGTATTGTGTCTCCTACTATTTCAAACACTCTATGAAATAAAGAAGTTTCTGAAAACCTTGCATACCATAGAAGTCACACATTAAAATGATAGGGCCTATGGAAAAAAACAGGTGTGGGGAATAACCCTCAAAATCAACTTTTTAAATAGCACATCCACAAAACCAACACCTGGGGAGAGAATTCGATATATCCAGGCAGGCTGCCATAGGAGATATAAAAATACAAGAAAAAAAAAAAAAGGATGGGAATATTGGCATATCTTTAATTAAAATAGAGCTGGTTCCAAATATAAGCAGAGCTTGAGTCAGTGGAATTGAAGCTGAAGCAATGGTGGGGCTTGAGTGTCTGGGTAACCTTCCATAAACTGAGAATCACAGACACCTGGGGTTGTACTTCTCACCCTTAAAAAAAGCGTTGGTTTGAAAATACCTTAAAATACAGCACTGCCAATGCCACAGTGGAACTGAGGCTTTTTTCTTTCTTAATGAAGGTTGTAATTTAACTTCCATTATTGTGACTCCCCTTGTCTAGGAGAAAACCCATATAAGGCAGCAAGGCTAGCGCATATTAAGAAACATTGTCTGAAACTTAGAAATAAGGCAAAGGAACAGCATGTTCTTTTGATATCATATTGGAACATTGTTTAGGAGGCAAAGGATTATTTCATTATCTAGAGGAACCCACCCTTATCAAACCTGCTATTCACTCTTGAACAAAAAAGCAGATTTTGTGAAATTACTTGCTAATTTTGTAGATTTTTATCCAATAAGGGGAAATCTTTTTCTGGGGTGGTGGGGCCTCTAAAAGTTATGGTTTGATTGCCTTTTAGGTCATTAACTAGGTTTGTAATGTTCTTTTTTCAAAGAAAAGATTACATACATACCTAGTTTCTCAAATGCTTTTTGAATCAAATCCACCATTTTACAAGTTGCCTCTTTAGCACATGTTCTTTCTACATTTTTGTAAGTCAGGTTTTTAAATTAAAAAAAAAATACGGATATATTGAAGTCAGGGAATATGGGCTGAATCTTTTGAGGTTTGCTCTGTCTAGTATATAGTCAGTGTCGAATGAGCATTTTTGGACCATTGGTGGCAAGTTTTTAAAAAATACCATTCATGTCAAACTTTCTTTTTGTATATTTTAAATTTTCTATGACCCTATTGCTTTCTGTGTGCATATTTGGTTTACTTATTACTGATAGAGGTGTGATAAAATTTCCTACTATACTGTCAGTTCATCAACTTCTTTTTTCAGTTACATTAATTTTTACTTTACATGAGGTGTGACAATTAAGTTCATGGACTCATCCTAGAAATAGTGCTACATACCTTGCTGCCAAGTATCACTATGATTACCTTCAAAGTACTCCCCTTGGGAAGCTATGCATCCATGCCAGTGCCTAGTCCACCCTTCAAAGCAATTTTGAAGCTCTTTTTCTGGAGTGGTCATCAGAACTGTCATTGTATTACCCTTAATGTCCTGAATGTCATCAAAATGCCCTCTTTTCAATGTTTCCTTTATCTATGAGTAAAGAAAAAAAATCAGTGGGGCCAGATCTGGTGAGTAGGGAGGATGTTCCAATACAGTTATTTCTTTACTGGCTAAAAACTCCCTCACAGATAGTGCTATGTGAGCTGGTGCATTGTTGTGATGCAAGAACCTTGAGATATATTGGTGAAAAGTTCAGGTTGCTTTCATCTAACTTTTTCATCCAGCCTTTTTAGCGCTTCCAAATAGTAAACTTGATTAACCATCCAGTTGGTACAAATTCATAATGAAAAATCCCTCTGACATCAAAAAAGGTGAGCAATAGGGTGGTGCCTGTGGCTCAAAGGAGTAGGGCACTGGCCCCATATACCAGATGTTGTGGGTTCAAACCCAGCCCTGGCCAAAAACTGTAAAAAAAAAAAAAAAGGTGAGCAACATTGTTTGGATTCTTGATTTGGACAGATGGAACTTATTTGGTTGCAGAGAATTGGCTGACTTCCACTGTGCACCTTGACACCTTGTTTCAGGGTTTTATTGGTATACCCATGTGTTACCACCTGTGATAGCACAGCCCAAATCATCATCTTGCCCCTACAAAGGTCTTGGAAAACTTCAACTCTCCTTTGTTATTACTTATTGGTGAGCTCCTTTGGGAGGGACCATTTTTTGCACACATCTTTCTCGTGCCAGGATTTTCAGTTAAGATTTTCCTAACTGTTTCTCTATGGAGGTTTACTTGTCTGCTATGTTTCTCACAGTTGGCTGACAATTTTGACACACAATTTGACAAATTTTTGCAATGTTTTTGTTAGTTCTGCTTATTACTGGCCACCCTGACCTTTCTCTCTCCTCCGAAAAACATTTAATCCATTTATACACTGCTGTTTTTGTCATAGCATTATCCCCATAAAGTTGGCCTAACATGTTCCCAATTTCACTTTCATTTCTAGCAAATTTAACAAGAAGTTTAATGACTGCTTGTTGCTCTAATTCAAGCTCTGGCATTCTTGTGATGGCACACCAAAATATGCAACAACAATAATGAATGCCACTCAGCAGGACACTGCTACATGTTGACACAAACACAGCTGTGAGACACTGATATACCAAGGTTATGAAACCTTACTAAGTTGTTTGTGCAGTACAACAGTACTACAGTACAGTTGTTTGTAAGCACAAAGAGGCAAATTTGAGAAATAAATTGTCAGACATTGTAAATTTCCCGTCCTTTTATTCTTTTTTTTTTTTTGTAGAGACAGAGTCTCACTGTACCGCCCTCGGGTAGAGTGCCATGAGGTCACACGGCTCACAGCAACCTCTAACTCTTGGGCTTACGCGATTCTCTTGCCTCAGCCTCCCGAGCAGCTGGGACTACAGGCGCCAGCCACAACGCCCGGCTATTTTTTGGTTGCAGTTTGGCCGGGGCTGGGTTTGAACCCGCCACCCTCGGCATATGGGGCCGGCGCCCTACTCACTTAATAGTTTTTTTCTCTTATGTTTTAGGGATGCTTCTAGTAAATAGAATAAAAAGAGATTTTATTTTTGCAGCCAATCTGATGGTCTTTGTCTTTTAGTGGGGTGTTTAATTTAATTTGCTTTAATTATGAAAAGTCTATGTTTAGATTAATTTCTACCACATAATTTTATGCCTTCTATTTATCTGCTATTCATTCCCCCCTACCCCTTTTTTATTTTAAATGGACTATTCTCATTTCATCGCCCTGTCCCCCAAACTAGTTAGGAAATTATATACTCTATTTCTGATATTTTAGTGATTGCCAAAGAACTTTCAATATGTACCTTTTTACTTGAATATTATTTTTTCCTCTGGTATTTTAATTCCCCCTAGCTTTCTAACTCAATAAATTAGATGTTATTTTTGGCATTTAAGTACGTCAGTTTATTTGTATTTTCTCTCATGTATAATTTCTTTGTTCAACATTTTTCCTTGGGTCTCAGACCTTACTTCTGGAATCATTTTCCTTCTTCCTGACATACATCCTATAGAAATTCGTTTGATTTTGTTGGTAGAAAACTCATTTGTCTGAAATACTTTCATATAGTTTTATTGAATATATTAATGAATATCTGGGTTGTCAGTTGTTTTCTGTTAGCCCTTTGAAATGCTGTTACAGATGCTGTTAAGCTCATCTATTTGTCATTTCTTTGTTAATAATGTGTCTATTTTTAAGATCTTCTCTTTTTCTTTGGTTTTCTATAATTTTAGTACAGTATATCTATATATGAATTTCTTCAATATATTTAAATATTAATGAATTTGTCTTTTACGAATTTATCATGTTGTTACTTATTGACATTTTTGATTCTAAAGATTTGTTTTTCCTCAATTTTGAAAAATTCTCAGCCATTTTTTTTCTAATTTCATGTTTCCTCCACTTTCTCTTCTTTTCTCACCTTCTAGAGCTCCGATTAGACATATGTTGGACAATTGCTATTCAAAGTGTGGTCTGTGAATCACCAATATTGGCTTGATATATGAGTTCATTATAAGATCTCTAGAAGATTCACACACATATTGAAGTTTAACAAACACTACCTTAGACCTTCTTACTCTGTCCATATCTCTTAAATTTTCATCTGTTTCTCTATGATTCATTAGTCTTAAGAACAAATTCTTCAGATCTTTAAGTAAATGATGTTCTCATTATGTTTAATCTGATGTGCTTATGTTTTATCATGAATCTCTCTCTAATTTGGAGTATTTTATATATATATATATATATATTTTTTTTTTTTTTGTAGAGACAGAGTCTCACTTTATGGCCCTTGGTAGAGTGCCGTGGCCTCACACAGCTCACAGCAACCTCCAACTCCTGGGCTTAAGCGATTCTCTTGCCTCAGCCTCCCGAGTAGCTGGGACTACAGGCGCCCACCACAACGCCCGGCTAGTTTTTGGTTGCAGTTTGGCTGGGGCCGAGTTTGAACCCGCCACCCTCGGTATATGGGGCCAGCGCCTTACCCACTGAGCCACAGGCACTGCCCTGGAGTATTATATTTTTAATTTAAAAAACATTGAAGGTTTTTTTCAAGCCTGCATGAACTCTTTTTTACTTTATTGTAACTTCAAACTTGTTCATTCCATTAAAAATGCTTCACATAATTTTTATTTTATATCTGATAATTTCAATACCTATATCAATTATTCAATTTTTTAATAGTTTATTTTTCTATGACTGTTTCTCAATCATATTGGTTAGTTTTCTTGGTTTCATTTTCATTTTAATTTTTGTGATTTTTTTTTTAGTATAAGCTCATGTCTCTGACAACTTTTATCAGCAGAAATTTTTCTAGCACTGGACTATGTCGTATTTCCTCAGGGAGAGTTTATATTTGGTTCTTCTACATGACTAGTGGCACTACCAACCTGGGACTACTTTAAACTAAATTTTCAACTTGGAGAGGTTTTTCTTAGCCACATATATCATACTATAAATTCAGTCCCAGATCCAATTGGTGATCTGGATATGAATTCTCAGAGCATGTTTTTCCCCTTCTCATGCATAACAAGGAGTCCAGCTTCTTTGTGATCTATCTCTATGAGACTATTGTTTTTTCTTTCTCTGACCATGTTGTCTTTTTGGGGTCCAGGCTTTAACAGGAGTCCTTCATCAGGCACCTCACCTTCCTTAAGCTTTAGGATATAAGCTTTGTTACTTATGGTTTCTTGAAATCCGAGTTCTAGGCTATCAGAGGTCGGTATATCCCTGGCATATCCATTGGCTTCAATATTTAGCTATCTTGCTAAATTTTTACTTTTTAAATAACTTTTGACCTGAAATATTTTTGTTACTGTCTTGCCAACTGAGCTGTTAGGCATTTAAAGAAATGCTTTGTATTTTTTCAGCATTATTAAATATCCTTTATTAGGAAAGGTTTTCACGATATTTATTTAGCTGTATTGCTAGAAAGAGAAGTTTTGGAGGGTTGCCTTATATTTTTAATATATAAGGGAAAGTAAATTTGATTTTAGACTTGAACCTCTTTTGAATTTTCGTTTTTTAAGACTTAAAATTGTAAAAGGATTTAATTTGAGGGCTTCCATTTCTTTTCAGGAACTTCATAGTTAGTGGACTTAAATGTATACATAGGTCAGCTAGCATATTATCATTAGAGTGTTTTTATTTTTGTTTTTTGTAGAACTGTTAAGATTTTTGACAAAGTGAATGGGCTGATCTGAAGTGGAAAATAGAATAGGGAGCGAATTTTCAACATTGGATGAAGAGTGGCATTAGGATAAATGTAATCGATGAATTCTTAAGGCCTATTTTAGAACCTTTTAGGGATAAAATTGTCATGGTTCAACATAACTTTTATTAATAATAGAAAAGTACTGATATACTCTGCATCTGTTTTACTCCTTTGTTTCTGTCTGTAAAAGAAGAACTCTAACAGAGGAGAGAATGGGTCCTCCCAAACCCCAAGAGTGAATAATTGAGGCTATGAAGAAAAAAAAAAAGAGCAAGAATGGGTTAACTCACTGTTTAGTCTTTTTTAAAATTTCCCTCTATTTGATTTGCCAACTAGGAAAGGAAAGAAGATTTAATAGATTAAGTAGGATTTCTGAAAAGGCAAGTCAATCATTTCTTTGGTGAAGCAGAACAAGGAGATCTGTGTTCCTGACTGTTAGTGTAGGGGTGGTGAAACCTATTGGAGTTCAATTCTGCTGGCCTGGAATCCTGTCTGTGGTACCTGTTTCCTGTGTGATCCCAGATGACTGACTTACTTGATCATAATAACTATACTATGTGAGTAGTTATAAATTACTGTTTGTAGATGAGCAATCATAAATCATTATGCTGGAAAGTTGAGTGAGACAATACCTGTAAGGTACTCATCAAAGTACTTAATCAATGGAAGGTGCAAATATTTTATCTTCTAATTCAAAAGTAGACTTTCATTTTCAAGTCTATCTTGGTTTTCAAAATACAAAAGAGGGATACTCTCAGGGAAATTTTAGGTGAGGAGCAGAGAGTTCAAGGGAGACTGGAGGTGACTTCCTATAGAAAAAGAAAGTAATGCGATAGGATTCACAAAAGGAAGACAAAGAAAGTTCAGCCTTTCTTGTGGAACCTCGAAGGGCCCTGTGAGTGAGCTGAGGAGTGTGAGAGGATTCAAGATGGCTGCTGGGTGAGTTTCCCAGGGCTGTTGTAACAAAGTACCAGAAACTGGGTGGCTGAAAACAACAGAAATTTATTCTGTCACAGTTCTGGAGGTTAGAAGTCTAAAATCAAGGTGTTGACAGGGCCATGCCCCCTCTGAACAAAGAAGGAAGTATTCTTTCTTGCCTCTTGTAATTTCTAGTAGCCCCAGGTGTTCCTTGGCTTGTAGCAGCATCACTCCAACTCTCTGTCTCCCGGTGGCCATCCTCCCTCTGTGTCTTTGTCAAAATTCCTCTTTTCTTATAAAAGGAACCAGTCATATTGGTTAAGCAGCCCACCCTACGCCAGTATGACCTCATTTTAACTAATTATATCTGCAGTGACCGTATTACCAAATAAAGTCACATTGTGAAGTACTTGGGGTTTAAAACTTCAACATATCTTTTTGGAGGCAACAATTCAACCAGGAAGAACTGCTAACTGGTCTGAGGATTCTTAGGAGAGAGATGGAGAGACCTAGTAGCAAGACTGGATTTCAGGGCTGTGAGTGGGAGCCATCAGAGTGGATTGCGGCTGATTCTCCTTAGATATTCTAAGTCAGGACAATAACTTGAAGACCTGGAAAAATATTGTGGGACATTAGGGAAAAAGGATTTCCCAGCATCTTATATAGTCACCATGTTAGTATTAAATTGGTGTTTTTGTTGCTTAAGCTTGTAGAGTTGGTGAGTGGGTGAGTGGGGGCTACTGGTCACTGGTGTCCCCCACTCAGTCATACCAGCTCTCCATGACTGCTGCTGGTCTGTTCGTGCCAGCTTCAGTTTGATTAATGCCATTTCAGTTGTTAAATCTTGTGAATTCCGCCCCTTGAGAATAGCTGTTCAAAGAGAACATAGCTCTAAGGAGGGAGGAAGAAGAATCAGCTAGGCAGAAAATTTTTGAAAACTTTGGTGGTAAAAGGAAGGTTGGTTATTCTAGCTTGTTGGGGGAACAAAGTTAAGAGAAGACATGTTATTTTATTTTGTTTCTTAATGTAGATATGATATGAATGAATTCATTGTCAAAGAGGATGGCTCAAGGCCATGCTGTGGGCAGGAGAGTTTGGGATCAGGCACACTGTTGCTAGGTCGATATTGGAAAGAAGCTAAGTTTTCCTACCAAGAAATTATTTTACTCCAGGTCTGACCTTTCTGGAAGTGTCCTCTAGGCTCTGAGTCAGGCCAGCTGGGATGAATGCCCTAACTCATGGATTCTTTCTTAGTTTGGAATCCATCCTGGCCATCTGGCAGGCAAAGATATAGCCATTTTCTCCTTATGGGGACCATGGAGAGTGGGCACACATACATACCATTGCTGGAGGCAAGTGACTCAAGAGAGGCCAGGGCCATTCTTGATTTCTTCCCTTTCCCCCTGTGCCTTTTGGTGGCCAAATGACCTAGTTTCCAATGGGAATAAAGACATACTGACTTTCTTTAATATTTTTTACTAGTGGAATTTCATCTGAGATCTTTATGCTTCTGAGTGAATAGAATTTATTGTAAAATTACACTTAGAGTAATGAGTGGGACAAAAGTACAAGTGAAAGCCAGAATTATTAGAATTTTAAATGAGGTACTTGTGTCTTATAGCCCATTGTAACTGCCTGGGTTAAACAACCTTATCATGAAGCATATTACTGAGTTTCTTATAGCCCACTTCTAGTGACTGCCCATTGTGACTGCCTGGGTTAAACAACCTTATCATGAAGCATATTACTGAGTTTCTTTGAGGCAGCAACCCTGTTCTGGGATCTTGCCACCATCTACTTAAGCCATTATAAAAAGTGGACTTAGTTGGGCATGGTGGCTCATGCCTGTAAACTCAGCACTTTGGGAAGCTCAGGCAAAAGGATCACTTGAAGTTAGGAGTTAAGACTAGCCTCATCTCTACAAAAATTAAAAAAATTTTGGGCAATGTAGTGAGACATCATCTCTACAAAAATTAAAAAAATTATCCATGTGTGGTGGTGCACACTTCTAGTCCCAGGTATTTGGGAAACTGAGGTAAGAAGATCACTTGAGCCCAGGAGTGTGAAGTTTCAGTTTGCTGTGATGGTGCTACCACACTCTGTGCACTTCAGCCTGGGGAGAAGAGTGAGACCCTGTCTCTATTAAAATAAAATTTTTAAAAAGGAGTACACTAGACTAGATGTTCTCAAGCTTATGAAGTAGTAGAGTTTGTTGGAGAGTGAGCTGAGTGAGGAGAGTACTGTGGTTTTCTGCTCCTCCTGTGACCTCCTGTCCTCCGACCCCAAGCCACACCACTCTAAGAGAGCTATCTAGAGATGGGGATCCCATAAGAAAGCAAGACTGAACCTTATTACCCAGTTGTATTTCTCTTATGCAACATATTGGTGTTCTTCGCTTGGTTCCTGTTTAAGCTGGAGGAGAAAGAACTAAAGAGACTGGGGGTGAAGAGGGATGAGGATATCTTCTCTTTGTTAGGTCAAGGAATCTTGAATTTCATCTAGGCCAAGTTGGATGCTGTGTTCAGGCTTGTGCCTTCTCACGGATAATCCACTCAGGAGGGCCTGATGTAGCCTAGAGGGCTTCAGGAGTTCATAGCCACGACCATGGCAGGTATAGGGGGGAGGGATCAGAGAGGTCATGTAGGGGAGCACCCCACATGGGAGGAGCCTGTGCCCCACAAGGGACGCAGCTTGCAGACACCTGCTTCCAGGCAGGCACCTCCAGCCAGGACAGCCAGTGAATTGAGTAGACCAATCTTCTTCTCCCTTCTTCACTGTGAAAGGGCAGAAGCAGGGACACAGGGAGGAAAAAGGAATGGATGATGCTCCTTGCCTCAAGATCCCTGGAGCCAGGAGTGAGGCCTGAGTTGGGGGTGGGGGAGGGAAAGCCTTGAATTTGTCATAAAAATTAAAGTTTTAAACTGAAATGGACTAAGATTTTTAACGTCTCGAAGAAATGGGAAAGCTAAAGAATATGTCCAAGATGTCATCAAGGGTCAGAGAAAGGTGCTTCCATAGGACATGGATGAGGCAGTGAATGAAGAAAAAAAAGTTTTATGATTGTATTCAGCAAGCACAAACTGTATCGTTTTCTGGTTACCTCAGTGGGGTAGGGGTCCTGTGGGGGAGAGAGAAAGGGCACAGGCATATGCAAGGTCAAGTACAAGCGACCTGTGCTTGGAGGAGCAGGTGTGACCGTGTCTGTTGGACAGTGACTCCTGCTGGATGGGTGTGCGGATGTCTTAGGGACGCTAGCATGCTGTGTGGGGCCAGCTGAGAGCAGATCCTGCCCTTGCCTCCCCCCAAATCCCCTTATCTACTTCAAACTCTGCCTTGTCCCTGCTTAAGCCTTCTAGAATTTGGATGACATCTGAGAGAAAATGTGTGATGGATTCTGAATTGATAAAGATCTAGTTTTTATTACCTGGCATAATTGGGGGCTGTTTTGAATTAGAAACTAAGTTACCATAGATAGATAACAAAAGTTTTATTCCCTGCACATTTATCAGTTTGCGTCACCTTTGAATGTTCTGCTTTCTGGGCATGTAAAATTCTTCAATACATCATTGGCATAAATTCTTTCCATTCAAATAGCCATTTAAAATTTATTAGATCTGCCCACTTCCTCTTGTCTTTAATCATTGGTCCTGCTAATTCAGCAAGGAATTAAAAAACTCAACAAACGTAATTATTTTCTATCATGAAATTAATACAGTGCATTTAGAAAAATTTTTGGAAATTCAAAATTTATAGAAAAAATGAATTCAAATATTACTAACTAGAGAAAAAGAGAGTTAATAGTTTGTTACACTTGCTGCTAAACTCCTTTCTTTCCAAACTTTCTTTCTTTCCTTTCTAAAATAGTTGTGATTGTACTATGTATACAGATTTTTACTCTGCTTTCAAAACTTTGTTACACATAATAGTTTATCATGTAAGTTTATGGTAATCTATATACCCACTCACCTATTGCTGCTATCGAAGTTGTTAACACTGCCAAGTTCATCTTTGTGCAGTGCGCACAGGATAATTAGAGAACTTGCACCATACACACCTGTTTTTAGAGACCAAAACCCTCTAAGGCAGTGGTTCTCAACCTTCCTAGTGCCTCCTAAAGCTGCGACCATTTAATATAGTTCCTCATATTGTGGTGATCCCCAACCATAAAATTATTTTTGTTGCTACTTCATAACTATAATTTTGCTACTGTTATGAATCATAATGCAAATATCTGATATGCAGGATGTATTTTCATTGTTACAAAGGAGTTGCGACCCACAGGTTGAGAACCGCTGCTCTAAGGCTAGCCCAGCTTGCCGGGGGGAGCCCACATAATGAAAGCTAGTTCTTTAGCTCTTCTAGAGTGAATGTCTCACAGGGTGCTGATAATGCCTGAGAAGGAAACTGGGGTTGGAGCATATCAACTCAGGGCCTGTTAGATGCCTGACACAGAGTTTTTCACTTTATGAATATTCGTGTGCACTCTTTACAGCCACATTACAAAGTGGGTAGTATCTCCATTTTAGAGTAGGAGCTTGAGGCTTAGCAATAAGTATTAAATGACTTTCCCAAGGTCATACTCACTGAGTGGCAGAATCTGGTTGATTCCAAAGTCCAGGTTCTTTGTGTGATCCTCATTTTGTTCCACTGCCTGTTGTACCTGTGGGACACACTTAAAAGGCTAAGGACTCCTGGGGCCTGGGAGGTGCAGGGAAGATAAGGCCCTGTCAGTTGCTGCTTCTTCCTGGAGCTGGACTCAGGGTAGATTAGGGCAGGAAATAGTATTTTCTTACAGTTTAGCTTGGGGCCACAAGAACACAGTGTGTTTTCTGGCTCTTGTACTCAGAAGGCTGGAGGTCATACCTCACTGGACCTCAATTTCCCTAATGCTTCTTTGGTAAGAAGCAAGACTGACTGTCCATCCCTTTAACAGTGAACCCTCTGCAGATTACCCGGAGTAGGAATAACTCCTCTGTCGTCTTTCCCTGACTCTGTGTAAAGGATGAGCTAATTTGAAAGATCACCACTAGGAGATGCACAAGATTCAAAGAAGTTAGAGAGAGCCGTGCTTGCTGATTTTTGTTCCACGATTATCTGAGCTTTGCAGGTTTCTTTTGTTCTAAATCCATTGAGAATTGAAGGCAAAATGTCTGTTTCTCGGATCCCATTAACTCCCGGAAGTGGAAAAAGGTTGGTTTTGCCTTTAGTTCCATCTAGTGATATAGGCTGAAGGAAATGACCAACCCCGTTCCCTGTGATAAGGATAATAATATGCACAGTGCTTGATTCCCTTCAGGGCGGCATCCACACTGCTTTGCCAGTTTGATAAGAGGGCGGTGGTGATGGCAGTGCAAATGGTTAACCTTTTCACCCTGTACTAAGGCACCATGCTTACGGCTTTACACTCCCTTATCATATTTAACCACCATGTACATTGTCTCAATTCACAGATGCAATAATTTTGTTACACCCATTTACGGGTGAGGAAAATGGAGCATAGAGAGGTCAAGGAACTTACCCAAGGTGACCCACTCAGTAAGTGGCTTTAAACTTAAGGTCTCTGACCACAGAACTGCCCATTTAACCCAGGAGCTGTCCTGCTTTTTGGCTGTTATCCCAACTTGACAGACTAGGGTCCATTTGATAAAGGTTAGACTAGTTAAGGACCTTGTCCTTGGTCTCAGCTGTTTAAGGAAGAAGCCTAGACTGGGCGTTCCTTCTCCTGTTCTAGAGCATTTCCCTTTATCTTGCGCTTGCAGCATTTGTAAAAGGCTATGAGGAAGAAAGAGGAAGAGGTGGGGTTCATTGGTGGTGCTGAATGAAGGGGATCTCAATGCAAAGGAAACAGAGGAAGAGTGCTAGGAAGTTGACCCTGCTACCACTGGGCCTTTCTGGCTGTGGCCACCTTGACCCTAGCTTGGGCCTACATTCTGGGCTCTGGGTTGAACAAGCTGGAGTAGATGGCAGAGCTTGAATAAAAACACCATGCAACCCGCTTTGAGTCATCCTGGCTTTGGAATTGCCTGGTTAGCTCTGTCAATAGTGGGTGGCAACAATCCCTTCCTGGAAGAGACAGGTGCTTTGAGTCCCTTTCTTCTACCTTTGCTTAGTCTTGTCCATGACAGTGTTGGAATTCAAAGCAGAATGATTGTAAGGTCTTATTCTTGTGCTTAGAGGGATTTGCTTGTTTTTTCCCCCCTCTGTCCACACTTCTATCCCTTAGCTGCTTGTCTTCAAGAGAAGCTCTCAGCTGTCACTCAGGCAACCTTGATAACTATTCGCACTCCACTCTATCCTTGTCACCACTGACAGCTGCCTTTGCTTGGAGACCTCACCCGCACAGTGATCCAGGACTCCAAAGCCTGAGAAGTCAGTGGACGCCTCCTCTTGCAGTGGATTCAGACACTGTTCCCAGAAGTCCTTTCTGCAATCCACAGTGCTGAACTGCAGAGAAGCATGGCACTTTTACCTTCACAGGAGAGGGTGAAGGGTTGGAACAGCTGGTGGAAATCTTCAGAAATTAGGGATGAATGGATGTTCCTTGATAGAGTGGAAAGTGTTTTTGGGTGGGGGGCTTCCCTTCCTATTTTTTCTATCCAAAAAACATATGAGGCTTGAATCTTCTTCCTCCCTCCCTTCCCTCCCCGCCTCCCCTTTCTTTTTTCCTTCCTTCTCTTCTCTTCTCTTCTCTTCTCTTCTCTTCTCTTCTCTTCTCTTCTCTTCTCTTCTCTCTCTCTCTCTCTCTCGCTTGGGGATATACAGGTATGTGTTTCAGTTGTAGACAACAGTATTGGTGATTTCTTATTGTGAGCTCAGCTAAAAAAATATTGGACAGTGAGTTGACAGTGAAGCTAGGTTAGATGGAGCTAGCTTAACTGATGTATAAACCCTGCTGAACCACCGTTTCTTCTTCTAATAACTACAGATTTGGACAAGAAGAACTTTTGGCAGTTTTAAGACTTATATTAATTCTAATATTTTATTTTCGGGAAAAAATTAGAATTTCAAACTGTTGTTTTGAACTAAGAAAGTGATGCCAATCTTTAGAAACACAATGTGGAGAAGAATGTCGGGTGGGTTCTTTTTTTTTTTTTATTAAATCATAACTGTATACATTGATATGATCATGGGGCATCATACACTCGCTTCATAGACCATTTGACACATTTTTATCACAATGGTTAACATAGCCTTTCCGACGTTATCTCAGTTACTGTGCCAAAACATTTACATTCTACATTTACCAAGTTTCGCAAATACCCCTGTAAGATGCACCACAGGTGTGATCCCACCGATCCCCCTCCCTCTACCCACCACCACCCCCTTTCCCACTTCCCCCTATTGTTAGGTTGTAACTGGGTTATAGCTTTCATGTGAGAGCCCCAAATTAGTTTCATAGTAGGGCTGAGTACATTGGGTACTTTTTCTTCCATTCTTGAGATACTTTACTAAGAAGAATATGTTCCAGCTCCATCCATGTAAACATGAAAGAGGTAAAGTCTCCATCTTTCTTTAAGGCTGCATAGTATTCTATGGTGTACATATACCACAATTTATTAATCCATTCGTGGATCGATGGGCACTTGGGCTTTTTCCATGACTTAGCAATTATGAATTGGGCTGCAATAAACATTCTGGTACAAATATCTTTGTTATGTTGTGATTTTTGGTCTTCTGGGTATATGCCCAGCAGAGGAATTACAGGATTGAATGGCAGATCTATTTTTAGATCTCTGAGTGTTCTCCATATATCTTTCCAAAAGGAATGTATTAATTTGCATTCCCACCAGCAGTGCAGAAGTGTTCCCTTTTCTCCTTATCAATACTCTCCATCAATGTGAATGGCTTAAACTGTCCTCTAAAGAGGCATAGGTTAGCTGACTGGATACAAAAACTCAGGCCAGATATTTGTTGCATACAAGAGTCACATCTTAACTTAAAAGACAAATACAGACTCAGGGTGAAAGGATGGGCATCCATATTTCAGGCAAATGGTAATCAGAAAAAAGCAGGTGTTGCAATTTTATTTGCAGATACAGTAGGCTTTAAACCATCAAAAGTAAGGAAGGACAAGAATGGTCACTTCATATTTGTTAAGGGTAATACTCAACATGATGAGATCTCAATTATTAATATCTATGCACCCAACCAGAATGCACCTCAATTTATAAGAGAAACTCTAACAGACATGAGTAACTTGATTTCCTCCAGCTCCATAATCGTCGGAGATTTCAACACTCCTCTGGCAGTGTTGGATCGATCCTCCAGCAAGAAGCTGAGCAAAGAAATCTTAGATTTAAACCTAACCATCCAATATTTAGATTTAGCAGACATCTACAGAACATTTCATCCTAACAAAACTGAATACACATACTTCTCATCAGCCCATGGAACTTACTCCAAAATTGACCACATTTTAGGTCACAAGTCTAACCTCAGTAAATTTAAAGGAATAGAAATTATTCCATGCATCTTCTCGGACCATCATGGAATAAAACTTGAATTGAGTAACAACAGGAATCTGCATACTCATACAAAAACATGGAAGTTAAATAACCTTATGCTGAATGATAGTTGGGTCAGAGATGAGATTAAGAAAGAAATCACCAATTTTTTGGAACAAAATGACAATGAAGACACAAACTATCAGAACCTCTGGGTGGGTTCTTAATCTCCCGCGTTGTTATGGATGCAAAGAGTAATACTCCTGTCAGGGCCACCTACGTAGCATGACCCACCATAGGGCTTCTAAACTGTATCCATATAGAATACCCCTCAGACTGTGTGGCAATTACACAAAGCTGACCATTTATAGCCTTTTGGGGCTTGCTTGTGTGTCTTAAACACTCTTTAGACAAATAAATTGTCCCAGTGGTCTATATTTTGGGCCACTTTTTTCATTCCTGTGTACAGAGCTGAACTGAGTTGGCTGCCTGTTCTTGGTGCAAATATAATGGCCCAATTGTCCCCTTATGCCAGGGGGCGGGTGGTGGAGCACACCAGAGCCCTGTGGGAACCCACAGAAGGGAGGTGGCTATTTGGACATGTAGTCTGTAGTGGAGACAAGTTAACGACCATGCCCGGGGCATTCCAGAGTTTATTTAATGATAAAACTGGCCCCAAATTTTCCACTGGGGCTTGTTAGTTCTGTACAGCACACGATGGGGTGAGAATGCAGTTAAACACACATCCTAAAGGAATTTTAGCTTGTGAGGAAATGGTAAATCCCCTCTGTGATTTGATTCGAAAATAACCGTTTAAAAGATTGTGCCAGAAGAGTCTTTTTGCTAACCCAGCTCCTATAACGCAGAAAAACAAAATAGTATTTGAATCTATGACTACACTTGTCATTGCAAGTGATTGAAGAGTGAAAACTCATCATTTGTGTCATGTAAATAAAGAGCATGTGGTTATCTAATTGAATTATATGTACATATATTCTTCGGAATCCAGTCAAACTGATTCATGCTGATGTAGCCTCAGTGTGCCATTGGCCTGACATTTATGGTAAATAAATTGGATGTGAAAGTCTTTAATAAATCAATATTCATTCCCCAAGTATCAACTTCCTTACATTATTATGGTGGCAGGTACCAGGTTTCTAGTTTTGTTGGAGTCAGTGGCAAACCCAGAGTCAAGGAGTTGCCAAGGGGATGGGCTGTTGCTAGGAGGATATCTCTGAGCTGAGGACAGACTCCTGGGGTGTTAATAGCATGGATGACAGGGAAATTGAGAAGAATGGGCATGTCACCTTCTGATGACAGCATCACCACTAATACCTTGGCTTGATGGACCTTTTCCTTTCTAAGCCCCGGGTTTTTTGCAGATGGTCTCTCATTAACTCATTAGTTAAGCTAATTAAAGGGGCTCTGGGAAGGAAGGAAGGTGGGGGCCACAGGCTCTGGGTATTCATTTTGCTTTCTGTTCCTTTTGGTGGTGAGCACAGGAGTGATGCAGGTGGTCAGGGAGAGCCCATCCCAGGGCGGGGTGGGAAAGGCAGCCTGCTCTGCTCTCCCTGTGGATTCTTCCTTCTCTTAGACTTGTGCACAAGCCTGTGCAGGTTGGCTGTCTCTGGGATCCTGGGCTGGGGGGGTCTTCAGAGGGAAGAATCACTCTGAGAGTGAAGACAGTGTAGGTCCAGCCAGAGAAACCATGTGTGCGCGGGGACCCAACTATTTTACACTGGGGATTGCTTTGAAAACATTGACTTCCAGGCCAGGGAGTGGGTTATGCAAAGGCATCAAGAATTTGGATATAGCTGGGGCAGATGATGGAGCAGGGCAGGACCTCTCAATGAAAGGAGGCTTAGGACAGAAGCAAGAAGATCATAGAAAGAATAGAAAAAGAAGAGGTGAGACAAGAAAGTATAACACAAACGCTGAGCCCTACTGTAAACTATGGGCTTTAATTAATGAGAATGTATCAATATTAGCTCATCAGTTACAATAGCTGGATCACATGAATGCAAGAAGTTAACAATAGGAGAAACTGGGAGGTGGGATTCAGGGGATTTGTGGAAACTCTCTGTACTTTCTACTTAAGTTTTCTGTAAACCTAACTGTTCCCTCCAATAAAGTCTAATTAAAAAAAAAATAAAGGCAGTGAGAAGAGAAAGTTGTGGCAAGCTGAGCTAAGTGCCGCGGACCGCCAGTCGAATGAGTCTCAGTCTGAGGGTTTTTCAGGGCGAACGTTACAGGTTGATTGGAAGGTCGACGCAGGATGATTTTGACAGACTACTAGACACCACAAGTGATGATGAAAGTAGCTGCAACTTTACTGAATTTTAAGAGTGTCTTTTATACATTTTTGACAAAGCATTACAAATCACAAAAGACATTTTTATGACTTGCAGGTGGTCACAAGTTCTTATCTTGTCTTACAAACGTAGGCATTTAACCATCTATCTTACACAGTGTTTTGCCTGCAAGGGGGAACAAATGGCAGCTGTGAGGTAGCTGATAAGCAGCAGTTACTTTTCAGCTCCCTTTATCTAAAGTTGAAATGTGTATTTTTAACATACAACACTACTTTCTTTCATAGTTTTAGTTTCATGATTATATATAGTTGTTATGATTAGAGGTGTATTATGAATCATATAAGTGATTAAAGTGTGAAAGAAACATGAGAAATAAAAGGATATTGTATGAAAACTAAACTATATTGAAAGTGAGGTTAGGAAAGACAAGGTTAGAGATAGGGGGAAAAGGTGGGTGGATATCAGGTTGGAAGCATCTTGTTTATGGTATTTACATTCTTTTGATGTATTGTATATTTTCAAGGTTTTTGTTCTAAAGAAGTGGTTTCATTAGTAACACCTGGTTGCTTCCCCTTATCTAGGAATGTCAAGGCTTGTAACTTCTTTTAGTTCTTTAATTGTTCTCAGTTTTTTATGATCTCTTTTAAAAACAGCTGAACATATTCTTTTATGTATAATGTTTGACTACTTCTATATATTTTTACTCTAATTAGTAACTATATTCTGATTCATAGTTAATTGTTTATTAAACATTAAACTACTCTATTGATTTGTGTTACATATGAAAATTAGTGAAGTAAGACATTTTTCTAAGTAAAGTTTTACTAATTAGTGAAGTCAGATGTTTTTCTAAGTAAAGTTTTACTGCAGGAGGTGTCATGTTGGAACATCCTGTTTGCCGTGCCTGCATTCTCTCGATGTACTATTTCAATTCACTGACATTTATGGTGGGGATGTGCTGTTGTACAGGCTCTCTTGGAGCCACTGAGTCCGGCACAGCCATACTTGCTGTGTTTAATTGTGGATCAGTAAGTCACTGTGTTTATTCTTGGTTTCTCAAAACAATCAGGCAATAATCAGTCATTCAACTGAACAGACAGGTTTCAGGGTAAAAGTTTCTTAGGCTTTTATGCCGCACCTCATGACTTCCTACGTTCACTAAAAGGCATGCTAGGCAACTTATGCGCTGCTGTCGCAAGCCAGGGGGACTGGGGGCAACGCTCCGAGGAGCACCCACCGCCTTACCACAGTTTTTACAACGCGGACAGAGCCATCCCGCCACGGCTTGATGCCGGGGGTGCGGCAGCTAAGAGCCTTGCTGCCAGTGCTAACAAGTTAACCTTCTAGTTGAGTTGAAGGTAGGAAGAAAAATAGAGAATTTTCAGAATGAATTGAAGAGAGAGAGAGTAGGTCCTGCCAATAAAGTCAGGAGAGAAAATATAACATGTTAGAATTTCCTTGGATCGGGGAAGGTGGGAGTGTGATAACGTCAGCACAAATAGAGATGAGAGTGTGTATGTGGTGTGGACTGAGCCCAGGGAGAAGACTAAGAAGTAGGTGTGAGAAGGTCTGATTAATGCCAACAATGACACTAATTACTGTTACTTATGAAGCACTTACTCTATATAGGCGTTGTGCTAAATAAGCCCTTTACAGATATTATTTTATTTACTCTTCATAACCACCATCATAGCAGGCGCCATTTTCATCTCCATACCTGGGATAAGGAAGCTGAGACTTGGGAGGTTAAGTAGCTTGTCCAGGATCACATGGATCACAGGTGTAGGGGCCAGGATTTGGAACCACGGTGGCTAATGCTGCAGAGTGGCTCTTCACCACCAGTGAAGAGTGGCTCTTCACTGCACCTTGTTCCCTGAGTGTCGCTCTCTGAATAATTTCTTGCTTTGGAAGTAGCACTTTATTAGTTAAGGTGACAAAATAGCATGAAATTGTACTTTTAATATTTTCCTCCGTAATTAGTTTCTACCGCACCACACACCCACAATCTCTTGCTCTCTACAAATTTTTAGCTCACTGATGACATTTGTTTTCTGAACTGGAAAGAAACACAGAGGCTGAGCTAGGCTACCAGAAGAGGCCCTGCATGAGGCCCCCCCTTAATATAAAATTATTCCCTGGTAATTATAACTAATTTAGAAATGATAGCACAAAAATATGCACATAGTTATTATGCCCAATTTCAAATGGGGAGCTGTGTGCACTTGACTTCAGTGTGGCAGATTTCCTGAGTAATGCCATGTGTCAGAATCCACACCAGGTGCTGGGGAGGGAAAGATAAACCAGACTACATCCCTGTTCTAAAAGAAGTCATGTGGCGACATATGTGAAAACAAATAGCCCCACTTTGTATGATAAATAGATTTGAAAGTCTGTTCAATATGCAAATCCCACCCAGACCACACTGCCTCCGACTCCAGAGAATTCCCAAGGCTGGATATGGCACCTCTTCTAGAAGACATTGTAATACTGAATCTCAGCTGCTGAGTCTTCAGCCAATCTCCTGTTGTTTATAGACTGTGTGATGATGGCCCAGATGAGGAAAAGAAAGTTGCATGCAAAACCAAACCCATACCCACTCCCAGCGTTATGCAAAGCTCACACCACATTCTTGGCTGCCTCCAGTCTTGGAGAGGTATACAGAAGGAAGATAATTATTGATGCATTCATCCCCAAATAACTCTGGCTCTGGAGACCCTGTTATGTGCTTCATATGACAGTGACAGACTGGATCTTTGGGGAGCCAATGGGACTTTGCTTACCCTGCTATGGAATTCCCAGATAAACAGGGGTTGGTTCATCTGCCAAGCCTTCATAGTGTCCCAAATACATTATCATAGACTCATTATATGACTCAAGGAGTAGTGTATTTCCCAGATCTTTGGTTGTATAAATAACCAAGAGTACACAGGGACCACTGACGGAGCCATTCGCAATCTCTAACAGTACATCCAGCTGTAGTCATAGGGCTGCACAAATGGAAGACGCTGTAGGTATACACTGAACACGTGTAATGTGGATACTAACTCATTCCAATTCCTCACCTGCAATTTGGAAGTTATTCCCCTCATCTCAAGTAGTCCATTCATTTATTCATCTAGCTAGAGTTGGGTACCCGTGATATATCAGGCACAGTTCTAGGTACTAGAGATACAGCAATGAGCAAACACTTAAGCCATCATTGAACTTACATTCATGTGCATGTTTGTGTATATGAGGCAATGAATAAATTAATGAACAATGGACAAATAAATAAATGAAATTTGTAGCATGTCAGATGATAAGGGTGATGTAGAAAATTTAGAGCAAAAGGGGAACCTCAGAAGAGCTTATCTGCAAGGAACAAAAGGGGAAACTCAAAACAGCTTATTTGGAGGTAGGTTGTAATGTTCAGTTAGAAGGCACTTAATGTAGGTGAGTGAGTAAGTCATGTGGCTGTTTGGGGAAGAACATTCCAGGCAGAGGAAAGAGTAAAGTGCAAAGGCCCTGAAGCAGGGCATGCTTAGTGTGTCCAGAGATATCCAGAAGGGCACTGCATAAGGACAGAGTAGGGGATGGAGGTGGATGGAGACTAGATCAAAGAGGTGACGAAAGGCCACGGTGGCCTTGGCTCTTTGTCTGAGGGAGAAGGTGAGCAACTGCAAGACTTGGGCAGGGGAGAGGCATGATCTTTCAAGAGCATAATTATAGCTGCTCTGCTGAGAAGTCTCTAGGGTCATAAGGATAGAAGTCAGGAGATCAATTAGAGGTTACCGTAACAACCTGATGACAGAGGATGGTGGCTGGGACTAAGGTTGTAGCAGTGGACATGGCTGAAAAATAATTGGACTCTGGATACATTTTAAAAATAGTGTCAACAGGATTTCACAAGAGATTGTATGTAGGATATTAGACAAAGAGAAGCATCAGGCATCTGACAGCAACATTCCAGTGGAGATGGTTATTTTATGCAAGTCTGAAGTTTAGGGAACAGATCTGGGCTAGAGATAAATTATGCTTTGCCAGCAGTAGAGGGTATTTACAGCCACAGGCCTCGATGAGATCACCAAGGCAGTGAGTGTAAATAGAGCAAAGAGGCCAGAGCAGAGTTCTGGGGCTCTCTGTTTGCTCCAGTCAGTGGAGGCATATGTATAGGGATGTACAGGTAGTTGTGTACTTGTTCTGTAGGAAAGAAAGTAAGTTGAACCTTTATTACCTATTTGAAAGAATGAATATTTCAGCACAGGATGTTAGAATTGGCTAGGGTATCAGAATTGGCTGGGACATTTGAGATCATTTCAGACAGAATCACCTTATGAAGAAACTGAGACCTGGACGAAAGAAGTGAATTTCTCCTTGTGGGTCAGCTCTTTTGTGTTTTTTTAGTTGCAGAGGTGTAATGAGGTGTGTGTGTGTGTTGTATGTGTGAGTTGTAGGGTGTGTGTAGACCGAGCCCCTCATGTTGAGTGCCATTTGGCATTTACTAACCCCACAAGTGACCCTGGCGATTCTTAGGTGAATACCCCTTCAGAGCCATGGGATTTAAAAGTAGAGTTCAGGCATGGAGCTGAGGTGGTATCAACCTTTACAATTTGTTTTCATCCCTTCTTTTCCTTCCTCTGAGGTGTTAGTGCTCTTAGATTCTATGACAAGTTTCTCTTCAGGGATTAGCTGAAACTTGGTTGAGTGTGAAATTATTGTATTTTTGATGCTGGTTCTCCCAAGGGTATTTGCACTTCAATTCCTATATCTTCCACGGCAGAATAAACAGCTTTGTCATGTTAGGGGTGCAGTTGAGGAGGATGGCTGGGAAGGAATTAGCTCATGGTGTTTCCCCCATGCTTCTCTGAGATATAGAAGGCATGCAAGTATAAGAATAGGTCTTCTTTACAAACACGGGATGAACCGTACTACAGGGAGTCTGGGCACCTAGGACTGGAAGGTGGGAGGTTGAGTTAAGAAGGAAAACAATAATGGAGTTTATGATGAAGACTATGTATTTTTAACATCCATTAAGTCATATAAACTTTATAACATTTCATGGAAGAAGGTGTCTTTATCTTCATTTTATAGATGGGAAATTGAGGTTCAGAGGAAACTAGAGGACAAAAACAAAGAGGAGAAAAAGTGGGTTTTGAACTTTAATCTCTACACTCCCAAAGCCAAACTAAGAAGCAGTTTTAAAGGACTTAGCTCTCCTAGATATTATGGAGATGAAGAGCATGGGCTTTGGAAACAAAGCAGTTGGTTTTAAATCTTGGCTCTGCCATTTACTATCTGTGAGACCTTGGAAAAATTATGTATCCTTGAACCTGGGTTTCCTGGGGAGATTGAGTAAGATAATGTATTTAAAAGGTACAGTGCAGTGCCTGGCACATTATATGTGATGAATTTATGGTAGAAATTATTAACATTCTAGCTGTTGGGGTGGTGCTGGCCCCATATACCGAAAGTGGTGGGTTCGAACTGGCCCTGGCCTAACCACCACAACAACAATAACAACAAAAAAGATTCTAGCTGTTGAGAGGCTGGCACACATTGGTATAGACACACTAAACTTGAGGGCTGGTGCCTGTTGGGTCTAGCTGATGCCCATGTTTTGCCAGATGGTCAATATTCTGATCTGGGGCACCCTAGGAAAGATTCCTAACTCCCTTTAGGCCAGATAATAAAGGCTGAGAGCCAAGCCAACTGTGCAGGGTAGGGGATTAAAGGTTAGAGTTGGAGCAGCAGCAAAAGCACTAATACCATGGCAGTGCCCAGGACACAATACAATCTGCATGCCCGCCATGGGAATTTGAACTTCACCAACACAGAGGACTCTTCATGTCAGATTCCTTGAATATGACCCACCATAAAAAACCCATAAAAATGATGCAGGAAATGAACGAAAAATTCACTAAAGAAATCAACTTATTAAAAAAAATCATGTAGCAGAGCTTCTTGAAATGAAAAATTCATTGAAGGAAATACATAATAAGGTGGAAAGCCTTAAGGATAAGCTAGACCGGGTGAAAGAAAGAATCTCAGAGCTAGAAGACAACACCTGTGAACTAAGCAAGTCAGTCAAAGATAAATAAAAGTAACAGATAAAGCCTACAAGAAATATAGGATTATGTAAAGAGGCCTAACATAAAAATCTAAGTAAAAAACATAAGTATCTTTGAGGGTAAAGATGAAAATACACAAATAGGTCTGGAAAACCCATTTGAAGGAATACTTGAGGAATATTTCCCAGGTCTTGCTAGAAATCTGGACACCCAGGTACTAGAAGTGCAACGGATTCATGGGAAATACATTGCCAAGAGGCAATCATCACCACATAGATTCATCAGACTTGCCAAAGTTACTCCTATAATTGTAAGGTGAAAGCATCAGGTAACTTAAAAAGAAAAACATATCAGGCTAACTGCAGACTTCTCAACTGAGACCTTACAAGCCAGAGGGACTGGGGCTCCATTCTCAGTCTTCTCAAAATAGTGGCCAGCCTAGAATTTCATATTCTGCAAAACTAAGTTTTTTATATGAAGGAAACATAAGGACTTTCTCAAACACTGAAGGAGGTAATTAGATTTGCATCACATACTGTTCAGCATAGTAGACACCTAGCAGTGTTAAACCATCCAAATGCTAAAGTTCAGAGTCCATATACCACAGTGGTTTCAGAGGTCCAACAAAGCTGTGAAGTACTACTCAACAAGATGAACAGAAATCCACATCACTTATCAATCCTTTCAATAAATGTGAAAATATTGAACTCCCCTCTTAAGAGACATAGGCAGGCTGAATGAAAAAAAATTACAAGCCAAGTATCTACTGTCTGCAGGAAATGCATCTAATCCACAAGGGCTCATTCAAATTCACAATGAAAGTGAAAACACTATTCCATGAAAATACAAAGAAAAAAATGCTGGTAGCCATTCTTATATCAGATGGCATAGACTTAAAAGCAACAAAAGTAAAGAAACACAAAGATGATTATTATAAAATGTTAAAGAGAAGAATCCAATAAGATAGCTGGTCCCCTGCTGTCCCCACCAGTAGGCTGCTGAGTGCACCTTTGTGTACACTCAAAATTACAAGCACCATACACAACAAATCCACAGCCAACATCATACTGAATGGGGAAAAATTGAAAGCATTTTTGCCTAGATCTGGAACTAGAAAAGGTTGTCTACTGTCACTACTTCTATTCAACATAGTGCTGGGAGTCCTACCCAGAGCAATTAGACAAGAGAAGGAAATCAAAGGTATCCAAATGGGGCAGAGGAGGTCAAATTATGACCCATGGCTGACAATATGATCTTATATCTAGACCCCCCCCCCAAAATCTGCCAGCAGACTCATGGAATGGATAAATTCAGCAGAGTCTCAAGACACAAAAGCAGTGTATGCGAATCAATAGAATTCTTATTTTTTTTTATTAAATCATAACTGTATACATTGATATGATCATGGGGCATCATACACTCGCTTCATAGACCATTTGACACATTTTCATCACAATGGTTAACATAGCCTTCCTGGCATTATCTCAGTTACTGTGCCAAAACATTTACATTCTACATTTACCAAGTTTCGCAAATACCCCTGTAAGATGCACCACAGGTATGATCCCACCGATCCCCCTCCCTCTACTCACCACCCCCCTCCCTCCCCTCCCTTTCCCACTTCCCCCTATTGTTAGGTTGTAACTGGGTTATAGCTTTCATGTGAGAGCCCCAAATTAGTTTCATAGTAGGGCTGAGTACATTGGATACTTTTTCTTCCATTCTTGAGATACTTTACTAAGAAGAATATGTTCCAGCTCCATCCATGTAAACATGAAAGAGGTAAAGTCTCCATCTTTCTTTAAGGCTGCATAGTATTCTATGGTGTACATATACCACAATTTATTAATCCATTCGTGGATCGATGGGCACTTGGGCTTTTTCCATGACTTAGCAATTATGAATGGGGCTGCAATAAACATTCTGGTACAAATATCTTTGTTATGTTGTGATTTTTGGTCTTCTGGGTATATGCCCAGCAGAGGGATTACAGGATTGAATGGCAGATCTATTTTTAGATCTCTGAGTGTTCTCCATATATCTTTCCAAAAGGAATGTATTAATTTGCATTCCCACCAGCAGTGCAGAAGTGTTCCCTTTTCTCCACATCCACCCCAACATCTCTGGTCTTGAGATTTTGTGATATAGGCTAGTTTCACTGGAGTTAGATGATACCTCAAAGTAGTTTTGATTTGCATTTCTCTGATGATTAAAGATGATGAGCATTTTTTCATATGTCTGAAGGCTGTGCGCCTGTCTTCTTCAGAGAAGTTTCTCTTCAAATCCCTTGCCCAGCCTGTGATGGGATCCCTTGTTTTTTTCTTGCTGATGCGTTTGAGTTTTCTGTGGATTCTGGTTATTAAACCTTTGTCAGAGATATACCCTGCAAATATCTTCTCCCATTCTGAGGGCTGTTTGTTTGCTTTACTTACTGTGTTCTTGGCTGTGCAGAAGCTTTTTAGTTTGATCAGGTCCCAGTAGTGTATTTTTGAAGCTGCTTCAATTGCCCGGGGGGTTCTCCTCATGAAATACTCACCCAGACCAATTTCTTCAAGGGTTTTCCCTGCACTCTCCTCTAGCATTTTTATAGTTTCATGTCTTAAGTTTAAATCTTTAATCTAATGAGAGTCTATTTTAGTTAATGGTGAAAGGTGTGGGTCCAATTTCAGTCTTCTGCAGGTTGCCAGCCAGTTCACCCAGCACCATTTGTTAAATAGGGAATCTTTTCCCCACTGAATGTTTTTAATTGGCTTGTCAAAGATCAAATAGCAGTAAGTAGCTGGATTCATCTCTTGGTTCTCTATTCTGTTCCAGATATCTACTTCTCTGTTTTTGTGCCAATACCATGCTGTTTTGATCACTATCGATTTGTAGTAAAGTCTGAGGTCTGGTAGTGTGATTCCTCCTGTTTTGTTTTTATTTCTGAGTAATGTCTTGGCTATTTGAGGTTTTTTCTGATTCCATATAAAATGAAGTATTGTTTTTTCAAGATCTTTAAAATATGACAGTGGAGCTTTAATAGGGAGTGCGTTGAAATTATATATTGCTTTGGGTAGTATGGACATTTTGATAATGTTGATTCTTCCCAGCCATGAGCATGGTATGTTTTTCCATTTGTTAACATTTTCAGCTATTTCTTTTCTTAGAGTTTCATAGTTCTCTTTATAGAGATCTTTCACGTCTTTTGTTGGGTAAATTTCCAAATATTTCATCTTCTTTGGCACTACTGTGAATGGGATAGAGTCCTTAACTGCTTTTTCAACTTGACTGTTGTTGGTGTATATAAAGGCTACCGATTTATGGATGTTGATTTTGTAACCTGAGATGCTGCTGTATTCCTTGATCACTTCTAGGAGTTTTGTAGTAGAGTCCCTAGTGTTTTCCAGATACACAATCATATCATCTGCGAAGAGCGAAAGTTTGATTTCTTCTGACCCTATATGGATACCCTTGATTGCCTTTTCTTCCCTAATTGTGGTGGCTAAAACTTCCATTACAATGTTGAAAAGCAATGGAGACAATGGGCAGCCTTGTCTGGTTCCTGATCTGAGTGGAAATGATTCCAATTTAACTCCATTCAGTATGATATTGGCTGTGGGTTTGCCGTAGATGGCCTCTATCAGTTTAAGAAAAGTCCCTTCTAGACCAATTTTCTTGAGTGTTCTGATCATGAAGGGATGCTGGATATTATCAAAAGCTTTTTCTGAATCAATTGAGAGGATCATATGGTCTTTGTTTTTTAATTTATATATGTGCTGAATTACATTTATAGATTTACATATATTGAACCAACCTTGAGACCCTGGGATAAAACCAACTTGGTCATGATGTATAATTTGTTTGATGTGTTGCTGGATTCTGTTTGTTAGGATCTTGTTGAATATTTTTGCATCTATATTCATTAGTGATATTGGTCTATAATTTTCTTTTCCTGTTGGGTCTTTTCCTGGTTTGGGGATCAGGGTGATGTTTGCTTCATAGAACGTGTTGGGTAGTCTTCCTTCTTTTTGTACCTTTTGGAACAGGTTGAGTAATATAGGTACTAATGCCTCTTTACAGGTTTGGTAGAATTCTGACGTGAAACCATCTGGTCCCGGGCTTTTCTTTTTAGGGAGGTTTTGTTTAGTTGATGCTATTTCTGAACTTGATATGGGTCTGTTCAACATTTCCACTTGATTCTGGCTAAGTCTTGGAAGGTGGCGTGCTTCCAAGTATTGGTCAATTTCCTTCAGCTTCTCATATTTCTGAGAATAAAGTTTCTTGTAATATTCATTAAGGATTTTTTTGATTTCTGACGAGTCTGTTGTTATTTCGTCTTTGTTGTTTCTGATTGATGATATTAGAGATTTTACTCTTTTTTTTCTGATTAGGTTGGCCAGAGGTTTATCTATTTTATTGATCTTTTCAAAAAACCAGCTTTTTGATTTATTGATCTGTTGTATTATTCTTTTGTTTTCAATTTCATTTAATTCTGCTCTAATTTTGGTTATTTCTTTTCTTCTACTGGGTTTGGGATTGGAATGTTCTTCCTTTTCCAGTTGCTTGAGATGTCCCATTAAGTTGTTAACTTCCTCTCTTTCCCTTCTCTTGAGGAAGGCTTGCAGTGCTATAAATTTCCCTCTTAGAACTGCCTTTGCGGGCATCTGGGCACCGTGAGTCTGTGGAGATAGGACTCCAGGCATCTCTGGCTGGTGGGATCTGCCTATCGTCACCCCTGAGAGGATACAGGGAGTCAGCGAGAGACTTCTGGACCCCAAGAGGAGGACTAAAACAGTGGAAAACCGGCAAGTGGTCGCGTGTGTTCAATCCGTCTAAACCCACCCGCAACTGTAAGTTCAGTAGCAGCGAGACTGCAAACCAGAAAGGCCTTACCTGTGAACTGTTTTGGTGTCTTTGGACTTGGCACTCAGCTGAACTGCCTTGGGGAGAGCCTGAGAGGGAGTGCGGAGAACTTTGGCCTTTGTCTAGGGCCCTAGTCTGAGCCGCTGAGCCAAACGGAGCTAATAGTGTTTGGCTCTGGGTCACAGGCAGCTATTGTGAGCTATCTTCCCTGACAAGCTCCGCCCTCAGGGTCGCAGAGCTAGAACTGGGTGGGAGCTGGAAACCCAGTGACCAAGTAGCCTAAGGGCGGGGTCTGAGCTGCCTTGCAGCCCTAACCCACGGGGGCAGAGGGAGACTAGTTTTGGCACACAGGGTAAGTGGATAGCCACTTCAGCAGTGATTCCAGCGCCAAGCACTTCCCTCGGAAAGCTTCTGCTCAGCAAGTGAACAAGTTCAAAGTGCCTTTTAAGTGGGCTGAAGAGAGATTTAGGGTGTCTACCTGCTGGAGTTTGAGAAACTAGCAGCCTCCAGTCGTATCAGAACTGTGATTAACATCTCATACCCCAGAAGACCACGTGTTGCCCAGACAATGTTCAATAACATATACATACTGCTTTGTTGTTGGTTGTTTTTTTTTTTTTGGTTTGGTTGTTTTTTTTTTGTTTATTTTGATGTTGTTGATTGTTATTTTGTTTTTTAAGTTCAACCTTTTCCATACAGATCCTTTTTCTTTCTCAATTTTTCTAGTTTAATTGTAATTTCCCATTGCTGCCTATTTCAATAATTAGAACTTCATTTTTGTTAGTGTTTCTACCGCTATTATTTGGTTTTCCACCCAATTTTATCCCGTAAAGTTTTCTGTTTGCTTGTTTTGGTTTGATTTATAGCATTTTTGTCTTTCCTCTCTACTTGGTGGAGGTGGGGTACTGTGTCTGATCAGGTTAGCAAAGAGCTGCTGACCTCAAGGGAACCACCCAACTGGGCACCCCCAGAAGGTGGTTTTCTTTTAAGGTTGTATCAAAGTACCCTACTGTACACCTATATTGCTCTGTCTCCCTTTTTCTGTGCCTCTCTTCTTTTTGTCAATATTCCTTTTACCCACCCCCTCTCCTTTCTCTATTTTTCTTTTTTTTCTTATCACACGGTCCTCCTTTCTTTCATCCCTTTTTTGCTCTTCAACCTTCTCACACTTCTGGTCCTGTAACCCTTAGTCCACAGGCAGGAGAGCAAGAGGAAGTGAAAGGAAAATTAGGGCAAGGAAACAGATAAAAGAAATCACTCATGAGGAAGAATCAGCAGAAAACTCCAGGCAACATGAAGAACCAGTCAAGAACAACCCGGCCAAGGGACCATGAGGTAGCTACTGCAGAGGATTCCACCTATAAAGAAATGATAGGAATGACAGAAAGGGAATTTAGAATACACATGTTGAAAACAATGAAAGAAATGATGGAAATAATGAAGGAAACTGCTAATAAAGTGGAAAATAACCAAAAGGAAATTCAAAAACAGAATCAAATAAGAGATGAACGATGTGAAGAATATAAAAAGGATATAGCAGAGCTGAAGGAACTGAAACAGTCAATTAGGGAAGTTAAAGATGCAATGGAAAGTATCAGCAACAGGTTAGACCATGCAGAAGAAAGTATTTCAGAGGTAGAAGACAAAGTTTTTGAGATAACTCAGATAGTAAAAGAGGCAGAAAAGAAGAGAGAGAAAGCAGAACGTTCACTTTCAGAATTATGGGACTTTATGTAGCGTTCCAACATACGAGTTATAGGAATCCCAGAAGGGGAAGAAGAATGCCCCAGAGGAATGGAAGCCATACTAGAGAATCTTATAAAAGAAAATTTCCCAAATATCACCAAAGATTCTGACACACTGCTTTCAGAGGGCTATCGGACCCAGGTCGCCTCAACTCTAACCGAGCTTCTCCAAGACACATTGTGATGAACCTGTCCAAAGTCAAGACAAAAGAAAAGATTCTGCAAGCTGCCAGGAATAAGTGCCAGTTGACCTACAGGGGCAAATCCATCAGAGTGACCGCAGACTTCTCTAATGAAACTTTCCAAGCAAGAAGACAATGGTCATCTACCTTTAATCTACTTAAACAGAACAATCTCCAGCCCAGAATTCTGTACCCTGCTAAGCTAAGCTTCAAAATTGATGGAGAAATCAAATCATTTACGGATATACAAACATTGAGGAAATTCGCCACAACAAGACCAGCTCTACAGGAAATACTTCAACCTGTTCTGCACACTGATCACCACAATGGATCAACAGCAAAGTAAGAACACAGAAATTAAAGGACAGAACCTAACCTCCACACTGATGCAAAAGATAAAACTAAGCAATGGACTCTCACAAAATAAGATGACTAGAATACTACCACACTTATCAATTATCTCAATAAATGTTAATGGCTTGAATTCCCCACTGAAGAGACATAGACTGGCTGACTGGATTAAAAAACACAAGCCATCTATTTGCTGTCTGCAAGAAACACACCTGGCTTCAAAAGACAAATTAAAGCTCTGAGTCAAGGGTTGGAAGACAATTTTTCAGGCAAATGGAATTCAGAGGAAAAGAGGAATTGCAAACTTATTTTCAGATGCATGTGGTTTTAAAGCAACTAAAGTCAAAAAAGACAAAGATGGTCACTTTATATTGGTCAAGGGAAAAATACAACAAGAGGACATTTCAATTCTAAATATTTATGCACCCATTTTAAATGCTCCCAGATTCTTGAAACAGACCTTACTCAGTCTGAGCAATATGATATCTGATAATACCATAATAACAGGGGACCTTAACACTCCTCTTACAGACCTGGACAGATCCTCTAAACAGAAATTAAACAAAGATATAAGAGATTTAAATGAGACCCTAGAACAACTGTGCTTGATAGACGCATATAGAACACTCCATTCCAAAGATAAAGAATATACATTCTTCTCTTCACCCCATGGAACATTCTCCAAAATTGATCATATCCTGGGACACAAAACAAATATCAACAGAATCAAAAGAATTGAAATTTTACCTTGTATCTTCTCAGACCATAAGGCACTAAAGGTGGAACTCAACTCTAAAAAAATGCTCGACCCCACGCAAAGGCATGGAAATTAAATAATTTTCTCTTGAATAACAGATGGGCGCAGGAAAAAATAAAACAGGAAATCATTAACTTCTTTGAGCATAACAACAATGAAGACACAAGCTACCAAAACCTGTTGGATACTGCAAAAGCAGTTTTGAGAGGAAAATTCATTGCTTTAGATGCCTACATTCGGAAAACAGAAAGAGAGCACATCAACAATCTCACAAGAGATCTTATGGAATTGGAAAAAGAAGAACAATCTAAGCCTAAACTCAGTAGAAGAAAAGAAATATCCAAAATCAAATCAGAGATCAATGAAACTGAAAACAAAAGAATCATTCAGAAAATTAATGAAACAAGGAGTTGGTTTTATGAAAAAATAAATAAAATAGATAAACCATTGGCCAGACTAACGAGAAATAGAAAAGTAAAATCTCTAGTAACCTCAATCAGAAATGATAAAGGGGAAATAACAACTGATCCCATAGAGATACAAGAGAGCATCTCTGAATACTACCAGAAACTCTATGCCCAGAAATTTGACAATGTGAAAGAAATGGATCAATATTTGGAATCACACCCTCTCCCTAGACTTAGCCAGGAAGAAATAGAGCTCCTGAACAGATCAATTTCAAGCACTGAGATCAAAGAAACAATAAAAAATCTTCCAACCAAAAAATGCCCTGGTCCAGATGGCTTCACTCGAGAATTCTATCAAACCTTCAAGGAAGAGCTTATTCCTGTACTGCAGAAATTATTCCAAAAAATTGAGGAAGAAGGAATCTTCCCCAACACATTCTATGAAGCAAACATCACCCTGATACCAAAACCAGCAAAAGACCCAAACAAAAAGGAGAATTTCAGACCAATCTCACTCATGAATATAGACGCAAAAATTCTCAACAAAATCCTAGCCAATAGATTACAGCTTATCATCAAAAAAGTCATTCATCATGATCAAGTAGGCTTCATCCCAGGGATGCAAGGCTGGTTTAACATACGCAAGTCTATAAACTTTATCCACCATATTAACAGAGGCGAAAATAAAGATCACATGATCCTCTCAATAGATGCAGAAAAAGCATTTGATAAAATCCAGCATCCTTTTCTAATTAGAACACTGAAGAGTATAGGCATAGGTGGCACATTTCTAAAACTGATTGAAGCTATCTATGACAAACCCACAGCCAATATTTTACTGAATGGAGAAAAACGGAAAGCTTTTCCTCTTAGAACTGGAACCAGACAAGGTTGTCCTCTGTCACCTTTACTATTCAACGTAGTGCTGGAAGTTGTAGCCAATGCAATTAGGCAAGACAAGGAAATAAAGGGAATCCAAATGGGAACAGAGGAGGTCAAACTCTCCCTCTTTGCTGATGACATGATCTTATACTTAGAGAACCCCAAAGACTCAACCACAAGACTCCTAGAAGTCATCAAAAAATACAGTAATGTTTCAGGATATAAAATCAATGTCCATATGTCAGTAGCCTTTGTGTACATCAATAACACTCAAGATGAGAAGCTAATTAAGGGCACAACACCCTTCAGCATAGTTTCAAAGAGAATGAAATACCTAGGAATATACCTAACAAAGGAGGTGAACGACCTCTATAAAGAAAACTATGAAATCCTCAGAAAGGAAATAGCAGAGGATATTAACAAATGGAAGAACATACCATGCTCATGGACGGGAAGAATCAACATTGTTAAAATGTCTATACTTCCCAAAGCAATCTACCTATTCAATGCCATTCCTATCAAAATACCAACATCGTACTTTCAAGATTTGGAAAAAATGATTCTGCGTTTTGTATGGAACCGGAAAAAACCCCATATAGCTAAGGCAGTTCTCTGTAACAAAAATAAAGCTGGGGGTATCAGCATACCAGATTTTAATCTGTACTACAAAGCCATAGTGGTCAAGATAGCATGGTACTGGCACAAAAACAGAGACATAGACACTTGGAATTGAATTGAAAACCAAGAAATGAAACTAACATTTTACAACCACCTAATCTTCGATAAACCAAATAAGAACATACCTTGGGGGAAAGACTCCCTATTCAACAAATGGTGTTGGGAGAACTGTATGTCTACATGTAAAAGACTGAAACTGGACCCACACCTTTCCCCACTCACAAAAATTGATTCAAGATGGATAAGGGACTTAAATTTAATGCATGAAACAATAAAAATCCTCCAAGAAAGCGTAGGAAAAACACTGGAAGATATTGGCCTGGGGAAAGACTTCATGAAGAAGACTGCCATGGCAATTGCAACAACAACAAAAATAAACAAATGGGACTTCATTAAACTGAAAAGCTTCTGTACAGCTAAGGAGACAATAACCAAAGTAAAGAGACAACCTACACAATGGGAAAGGATATTTGCATATTTTCAATCAGACAAAAGCTTAATAACTAGGATCTGTAGAGAACTGAAATTAATCCACATGAAAAAAGCCAACAATCCCGTATATCAATGGGCAAGAGACATGAATAGAACTTTCTCTAAAGATGACAGACGAATGGCTAACAAACACATGAAAAAATGTTCATCATCTCTATATTTTAGAGAAATGCAAATCAAAACAACCCTGAGATATCATCCAACCCCAGTGAGAATGGCCCACATCACAAAATCTCAAAACTGCAGATGCTGGCATGGATGTGGAGAGAAGGGAACACTTTTACACTGCTGGTGGGACTGCAAACTAGTACAACCTTTCTGGAAGGAAGTATGGAGAAACCTCAAAGCACTCAAGCTAGACCTCCCATCTGATCCTGCAATTCCATTGCTGGGCATCTATCCAGAAGGAAAAATTTCCTTTTATCATAAGGACACTTGTACTAGACTGTTTATTGCAGCTCAATTTACAATTGCCAAAATGTGGAAACAGCCTAAATGCCCACCGACCCAGGAATGGATTAACAAGCTGTGGTATATGTATACCATGGGATCTATTCAGCCATTAAAAAAATGGAGACTTTACATCCTTTGGATGGATGTGGAAGACATTATTCTTAGTAAAGCATCACAAGAATGGAGAAGCATGAATCCTATGTACTCAATTTTGATGTGAGGACAATTAATGGCAATTATGGTTATGGGGGGGAACAAAGAGGTAAGGAGGGAGGTGGGTGGGGCCTTGGTGTGTGTCACAGTTTATGGGGACAAGACATGATTGCAGGAGGGACTTTACCTAACAATTGCAATCATTGTAACCTGGCTTATTGTACCCTCAATGAATCCCCAACAATAAAAAAAAAAAAAAACATTCAGTGGGGAAAAGATTCCCTATTTAACAAATGGTGCTGGGTAAACTGGCTGGCAACCTGTAGAAGATTGAAACTGGACCGACACCTTTCACCATTAACTAAGATAGACTCTCACTGGATAACAGATTTAAACTTAAGACATGAAACTATAAAAATACTTGGAGAAAGTGCAGGGAAAACTCTTGAAAGAATCAGCCTGGGTGAATATTTTATGAGGAGGACTCCCCAGGCAATTGAAGCCGTGTCAAAAATACACTACTGGGACCTGATCAAACTAAAAAGCTTCTGCACAGACAAGAACATAGCAAGTGAAGCAAGCAGACAACCCTCAGAATGGGAGAAAATATTTGCAGGTTATACCTCCAATAAAGGTCTAATAACCAGAATCCACAGAGAACTCAAACGTATTAGCAAGAAAACAACACATGATCCCATGTCAGGGTGGGGAAAGGACTTGAAGAGAAACTTCTCTAAAGAAGACAGATGCACCATCTACAAACACATGAAAAAAAGCAAATCATCCTTAATCATCAGAAAATGCAAATCAAAACTACTTTGAGATACCACCTAATCCCAGTAAGAGTAGTCCACATAACAAAATCCGAAAACTAGAGATGTTGGTGTGGATGTGGAGAAAAGGGCACACTTCTACACTGCTGGTGGGAATACACACTAATACGTTCCTTTTGGAAGGATGTTTGGAGAATACTTAGAGACCTAAAAATGGACCTGCCATTCGATCCTATAATTCCTTCACTAGGTTTATACCCAAAAGACCAAAAGTCACAATATAACAAAGACATCTGTACCAGAATGTTTATTGCAGCCCAATTCATAATCGCTAAGTCATGGAAGAAGCCCAAGTGTCCATCAACCCATGAATGGACTAGCAAATTGTGGTACATGTATACCATGGAATATTATGCAGCCTTAAAGAAAGATGGAGACTTTATCTCTTTCATGTTTACATGGATGGATCTGGAACATATTCTTCTTAGCAAACTATGTCAAGAATGGAAGAAAAAGTATCCTATGTACTCAGCTCTGCTATGAAGCTAAATTATAGCTTTCACATGAAGGCTATAACCCAACTATAGCACAAGACTATGGGGAAAGGGCCAAGGAAGGGGAAGGGAGGCAGGAGGTTTTGGTGGAGGGAGGGTAATGGATGGGGCCACATCTATGGTGCATCTTAGAATGGGTACAGGCGAAACTTACTAAATGCAGAATACAAATGTCTACATACAGTAACTAAGAAAATGCCATGAAGGCTATGTTGAACAGTTTGATGAGAATATTTCAGATTTTATATGAAACCCACACATTGTACCACTTGATTGCACTAATGTACACTGCTATAATTTAACAATAAAAAAATTAGTAAAAAAAAAAATAAAAAAGAACTGCCTTTGCAGTGTCCCAGAGGTTCTGATAGTTTGTATTTTCATTGTCGTTTTGTTCCAAAAAAATGGCGATTTCTTTCTTAATCTCATCTCTGACCCAGCTATCATTCAACATAAGGTTATTTAACTTCCATGTTTTTGTATGAGTATGCAGATTCCTGTTGTTACTCAATTCAAGTTTTATTCCATATGGTCCAAGAAGATGCAAGGAATAATTTCTATTCCTTTAAATTTACTGAGGTTAGACTTGTGACCTAAAATGTGGTCAATTTTGGAGTAAGTTACCTGGGCTGATGAGAAGTATGTGCATTCAGTTTTGTTGGGATGAAATGTTCTGTACATGTCTTCTAAATCTAAATATTGGATGGTTAGGTTTAAATCTAAGATTTCTTTGCTCAGCTTCTTATTGGAGGATGGATCCAACACTGCCAAAGGAGTGTTGAAATCTCCGACGATTATGGAGCTGGAGGAAATCAAGTTACTCATGTCTGTTAGAGTTTCTCTTATAAATTGAGGTGCATTCTGGTTGGGTGCATAGATATTAATAATTGAGATCTCATCATGTTGAGTATTACCCTTAACAAATATGAAGTGACCATTCTTGTCCTTCCTTACTTTTGATGGTTTAAAGCCTACTGTAACTGCAAATAAAATTGCAACACCTGCTTTTTTCTGATTACCATTTGCCTGAGATATGGATGCCCATCCTTTCACCCTGAGTCTGTATTTGTCTTTTAAGTTAAGATGTAACAAATATCTGGCTTGAGTTTTTGTATCCAGTCAGCTAACCTATGCCTCTTTAGAGGACAGTTTAAGCCATTCACATTAATGGAGAGTATTGATAAGTCTGGTGGAATTTTGGGTATCGAGTTTTTCAAAGGTCCAGTGGACATTTTTAATCCTTTCACCAGTGTGGAAGTTGGAGTTTGATCCGAAATTTCTGAGTGAGTTTACTTTTGTGGTATAGGATTTGGTTGGTCATTGTGGAGGATAGTACTGAGAATATCCTGAAGAGCTGGTTTACTTATGGCAAATTTTTTCAACATATGAATGTCATTGAAGTATTTAATTTCTCCATCATAAATGAAACTCAGTTTAGCTGGATACAAGATCCTGTGTTGAAAGTTATTTTGCTTTAGGAGATTAAAAGTAGATGACCACCCTCTTCTGGCTTGAAAAGTTTCAGCAGAGAGATCTGCAGTTATTCTAATATTCTTTCCTTTGTATGTAATGGTTTTCTTTCTCCGGGCTGCTTTGAGAATCTTCTCTTTCATGTTAACTTTAGTGAAGCTAATTATGATATGCGTGGGGGATGACTTATTGGGGTTGAATCGTGCTGGGGTTCTGAAGCTGTCTGCTATCTGAATTTCAGATTCTCTAGGCATGTCTGGAAAATCTTCTTTCATAATTTCATGCAGAAGGGCCTCTGTGCCCTTCGAGGCCACTTCATCATTCTCTGAAATCCCAATTATTCGTATATTGCTTTTCTTCAAATACCTGAGAGTTCTCTGAGCGAGTGATCCGTTTTTGCTCTCCATTTCTCTTCCTCTTTGAGAGATTGGGAGTGTTTGAAGACTTTATCTTCAATGTCAGAAATCCTTTCTTCTGCTTGCTCCATTCTGTTGCTGAGGGAATCTACTGTATTTTTCATATCTTTGAGGGCTGTAAATTCTTGCTTCAGTGTGTCTAAGTCTTTGGTGGTTTCATCTTTAAATTCATTAAATGCTTGAGACAACTTTTGAATTTCTCCTCGAATTCCTAATTCCATTTTATTAATCTTGTCTGCAATCCAAATTCTGAATTCGATTTCTGACATCTCAGCCAGTTGTTTATGAATGGGATCTTCAATCACATCTGCCGTATCTTTTCTTTGGGGGGCTTGATCTATTCTGGTTATTCATGTTACCAGAGTTTTTCCGCTGATTCCGCCCCATGGTTATTTTACTCCCTTTGATTTTTCCCCTGGGGCTTTATTGAGGGCCCGTATAGTGTTGTGGCCTGAGAAACTGGGGCCCTGTCTTGTGTGGTGGGGCTAAGTGGTTCTGTCTTGTTTTCAGTTGGTTTCTGTTCGATCCTATTGTAGCGTTTACTCTGGCTGGAAGTCTCAGCTGTGTGGAAAAACCAGCAATTAAGTCACCCCACCCGCCCACCTCTGGCACCAGTTGGAAAAGGAAAATCAAACCTTCCTACAACTGCATACCCAGGGCACCACCTGAAAAGTCCTCAGTGTATTAGTTCAAAAGGTCCAAATCAATTGTCTCAATCAGCACCTGTCTCGGGTGGGAGAGTTCAAGAGGTCTCTGGGAACTGGATCACAGCGGTCTGGTGACTCCTCTGATATGGCTTACTCCAGTGCTGCGTGGAGTCAGGAGGAGCCACCTAGCAAATAGATCAGTCTGGGAAGGTTGATGTCTCTTTCCCCACTTTGCCCCTCCGTTGGACCCAGTCACTGGTATCTCTGCAGATGGCTAACCCAGTTGCTTGTAGTGAACAGATACTCCAGGGGTTTGCACCTGCCTGAATTGCAAGGAAGTCTGGCAGGCCCCTGCAGTCTGCTGCTATCTAGCAGGAGGAGATGGGGCCTGACATCTTTGAGTGCTTGATGCAGGTGGTGGGAGGGAGGTGTTCACTCAGGCTTAGCCTCGTCCCTGATTGATGTTGCTAACAGAACAGAAAAGAACAGACATCTTTGCGGGGTTCTGTCTCTGTTTCTGCTAAAATCGCCTACAGAAGACGGGCTGTTCTGAGTTCAAACGTCTTTGCTGCTGGAGGTTTGTGTCTGATTACCTCTCTGAGTCAGCCCTGCCCTGGAAGCTTCCCGGGTTTGTGAGCAGTGTCAGGCAAATCCTTTGCTCACTGGTTGCCCAGGGATACAGGGCCTGTGACTTCAGAATATCCAGAAGTGAGCCGTTTTGCTGTTAAAGAAAAAACGGCTGTTGATTTGCCTCCAGGAACTGCCTCTCTGGTGTGGGCACCCAGCCGACCCTTTTCTCCTCTGTCTCACGCCCCAGAGTCAGCACTGAGCAGCCGCAGTTTATGCTCTGTCCACACCCCTCGAGAGATCTCCCAAGAATCTGGATTCCTGGGGGGCAGGCCCCCAGACCCCTGAATGAGAGTGGGGGGAAGCTAGAGTTTCATTCAGTTTTATGCCTGGCTGTATTGTTGCCCGGGGAGGACTGCTGCACCACACCGCAGGGAAGTGCCGCCAAGGCGTGACTTTCCCTCAGCCGAGTGCCCTCTCCTCACTCGCGTGTCTCAGAGTCAGCGCTGACCAGTTGCGGTTCGGGCACTGTGCACTCCCCTTGAGAAATCACCCAAGGATCCGAACTACTGAGGTACAGGCCCCCAGACCCCGAGTGAGAGTGGGAGGAAACCAGAGTTTCATTCAGTTTTATGCCTGGCTGTATTGATGCATGGAGAGGGCTGCTGCAACACACCACAGGGAAGTGCCGCCGAGGCGTGACTACCCCTTAGCCGGGTGCCCTCTCCACACTCGCGTGCCTCAGAGTCAGTGCTGACCAGTTGCAGCTCAGGGACTGTCCACTCCCCTTGAGAAATCACCCAAGAATCCGAACTCCTGTGGAACAGGTCTCTAGACCTCAGTGAGCAGGAGGGGAGTGTTGGGGATTCAGGGTTGCCGGCAAAGGATTTTTAAAGTTTTATACAGTTTTATGCCTGGCAGGAGAATGCCATGGCACCCTAGTAGGGGAGGTAGGTCCAGTTTTTAGAAGGTCTCTCCCATGGAGTGTAGTGGGAGGGCCTTTAATTTCTGCCCATTTGTTTAATTGTGGGGCTCTTGAGCCGGTCTCATAGGGGAGGGGGACTCCTGTCGCTTGGTGGTGGATTTTGTACCTTTTGTTTGAGTCCTTGTGATCACAGCTTGCCTCAGTGGTGTTGATGTGCGTTCTTCAACCTTCTCTCTTGGTGCGGCTCAAATCCACCAAGATACTTACTAAATTCCTGTCCCTTAACTCTCCTTCTGGATGGGAGCCTCTGTTGAAAGCTGGCTTCAGTCTACCATCTTGTCTCTCCCCCCTAGAATTCTTACACATCAACAACTGTCAGTTGAGAATCAAATCAAAGGCTCAATAACTTTCACAGTAGCAACAAAGAAAACAAAATACCTAGGAATATGTTTAACCAAGGAGGTAAGAGATCTCTATGGGGAGAGCTATGAGTCTCTGAGGAAAGAAATTGTAGGGAATGTAAACAAATGGAAAAATATCATGCTTATGGATTGGCAGAATTAATATTATTAAAATGTCTATACTACCCCAAATGATTTGCAGATCATTGCCATTCCTATTAAAATATCCATGTCATTTTTCAGATCTAGACAAAATAATTCTATACTTTTATGGAACCAGAAAAGTGCCTAATAACCAAGGAAATCTTAAGTAAAAAGGACAAATTGTGAAACATCACTTTACTAGACTATAAGCTACACTACAAGGCTATAGTAGCCCCAATAGCATGTTGTTGCATGAGGGCAGAGACAAAGACCAATGAATCAGAACAGAAAATGCAAATATAAAACCATCCTCATACTGTCATCTCATCTCTGACAAAGCAGGCAATAACATGCGCTGGGGAAAAGAATCCCTATTCAATATGGTGCTGGAAAATCAAATAGACACACATAGAAGGTTGAAACAGGATCTGCACCTCTCACCACTCACAAAAATTAATTCGTGATGGATAATAGACTTAAACCTAAGGCATGAGATTATAAGATTCTTGGCTGGATGCGGTGGCTCATGCTTGTAATCCTAGCACCCTGGGAGGCTTAGGTAGGAGGATCCCTTGAGTTCAGGAGTTTGAGACCAGTTTGAGCAATATGGTGAGAGCCTCTTTCTACTAAAAATAGAAAAAAATTAGCTAGGCATTGTGGCAGGCATCTGTGTCAGCTTCTTGGGAGGCTGAAGCAGGAGGATCACTTGAACCCAGGAGTTTGAGGTTGCTATGCGCTAGGCTGATACCATGGCACTCTAGCCTGGGCAACAGAATGAGACTCTAGCTCAAAAAATAAAAATAAAGGTAAAAATAAAATTTAAAAATTCTAGAGAAAAATGTTGGAAAACTCTTACAGACACTGGCCTAGGCAAAGAATTTATGAAGAAGACCCCAAAGGGAATCACAGCAACAACAAAAATTAACAAATGGATCTGATCTTTAAAGTTAAAAAAAAAATTAACAAATGGGGATGGATTAAATTAAAAAGCTTCTGCACAGCCAAGGAAACATTCAATAAAGTAAATAGACAACCTATAGAATGGGAGAAAATATTTGCTTGCTGTACATCTGATGAAGGTCTGGTAATCAGAATCTATAAAGAACTTAATCTTACCAGAAAGAAAAAATCAAACAACCCCATGAAAACATGGAGAAAAGACATGAACAGAAGATTTTCACAAGAAGATAGACTTTTGGCCAATACACATATGAAAAAAATGCTCAATGTCTCTAATAATTAGGGAAAGGCAAATCAAAACCACAAAAGGGCCAAAGAAGATGAAATATTTGGGAGTATACCTAACAAAGGATGTGAAAGATCTATACAAAGAGAACTATGAAATCTTAAGAAAAGAAATAGCTGAAGATGTTAACAGATGGAAAAACATACCATGCTCATGGCTGGGAAGAATCAACATTGTTAAAATGTCCATACTACCCAAAGCAATATACAATTTTAATGCAATTCCTATTAAAGCTCCATTGTCATATTTTAAAGATCTTGAAAAAATAATACTTTGTTGTATATGGAATCAGAAAAAACCTCGAATAGCCAAAACATTACTCAGCAATAAAAACAAAGCAGGAGGAATCACGCTACCAGACCTCAGACTGTAGTATAAATCAATAGTGATCAAAACAGCATGGTATTGGCACAAAAGCAGAGAAGTAGATGTCTGGAACAGAATAGAGAATCAAGAGATGAATCCAGCTACTTACCATTATTTGATCTTTGACAAGCCAATTAAAAACATTCAGTGGGGAAAAGATTCCCTATTTAACAAATGGTGCTGGGTAAACTGGCTGGCAACCTGTAGAAGATTGAAACTGGACCCACACCTTTCACCATTAACTAAGATAGACTCTCACTGGATAAAGGATTTAAACTTAAGACATGAAACTATAAAAATACTTGAAGAAAGTGCAGGGAAAACTCTTGAAGTAATCGGCCTGGGTGAATATTTTATGAGGAGGACTCCCCAGGCAATTGAAGCAGTATCAAAAATACACTACTGGGACCTGATCAAACCAAAAAGCTTCTGCACAGCCAAGAACATAGTAAGTAAAGCAAGCAGACAGCTCTCAGAATGGGAGAAAATATTTGCAGGTTATACCTCCAATAAAGGTCTAATAACCAGAATCCACAGAGAACTCAAACGTATTAGCAAGAAAAAACACGTGATCCCATCTCAGGGTGGGAAAGGGACTTGAAGAGAAACTTCTCTAAAGAAGACAGATGCACCATCTACAAACACATGAAAAAAAGCTCATCATCCTTAATCATCAGAAAATGCAAATCAAAACTACTTTGAGATACCACCTAATCCCAGTAAGAGTAGCCCACATAACAAAATCCCAAAACCAGAGATGTTGGCGTGGATGTGGAGAAAAAGGCACACTTCTACACTGCTGGTGGGAATGCACACTAATATGTTCCTTCTGGAAGGATGTTTGGAGAATACTTAGAGACCTAAAAATAGACCTGCCATTCGATCCTATAATTCCTTTACGAGGTTTATACCCCAAAGATCAAAAGTCACAATATAACAAAGACATCTGTACCAGAATGTTTATTGCAGCCCAATTCATAATCGCTAAGTCATGGAAGAAGCCCAAGTGTCCATCGACCCACTAATGGACTAGCAAATTGTGGTACATGTATACCATGGAATATTATGCAGCCTTAAAGAAAGATGGAGACTTTACCTCTTTCATGTTTACCCATGGATGGATCTGGAACATATTCTTCTTAGCAAAGTATCTCAGGAATGGAAGAAAAAGTATCCTATGTACTCAGCTCTGCTATGAAGCTAAATTATAGCTTTCACATGAAGGCTATAACCCAACTATAGCACAAGACTATGGGGAAAGGACCAAAGAAGGGGAAGGGAGGTGGGAGGTTTTGGTGGAGGGAGGGCAATGGGTGGGGCCACATGTACGGTGCATCTTAGAATGGGTACAGGTGAAACTTACTAAATGCAGAATACAAATGTCTACATACAGTAACTAAGAACATGCCATGAAGGCTACGTTGAACAGTTTGATGAGAATATTTCAGATTGTATATGAAACCTGCACATTGTACCCCTTGATTGCACTAATGTACACAGCTATGATTTAACAATAAAAAAAAAACACAATGAGGTTATCACCTAACTCCAGTGAGAATGGCTTCTATTAAAAAACCTCAATAGGCTGGGCCCAGTGGCTCATGCCTGTAATCCTAGCACTTGAGAGGCTGAAGCAGGTGGATTGCCTGAGCTCACAGGTTCAAGACCAACTTGAGCCAGAGAGAGACCTCGTCTTTAAAAAGTATCCAGGCATTGTGGCAGGTGCCTGTAGTCCCACCTACTTGGGAAGCTGAGGCAAAAGAATCTCTTGAATCTAAGAGTTTGAGGTTGCCGTGAGCTATGACACTACAGCGCTCTACTGAGGGTGATAAGGTGAGACTCGGTCAAAAAACCCCACAAAAAACCAAAACAAACAAACAAACAACAACAACAACAACAAAACGAGGAAAAAATACCTCAATATAACCAATGCTTTCATGGATGTGGAGAGAAAGGAGCTCTTATAGATGTGAGACTGCAAAGTAGGGCAACCTCTATGGAAAGTAGTATGGAGATATTTCAAAGAACTAAAATTAAACAACTGTTCCATCTAGCAATCCCACTATTAGCTATTTACCCAAAGGAAAAAAAGTCATTTTATCAAAAAGACTTATGTACTCAAACGTTTATTGCAGCACAATTCACAATCACAAATATGTGAACCAACCCAAGTACCCACCGAAACATGAGTGGATTAATAAAATGTGGTATATGTAAACCATGGAATACTATAGAAAATGGTGAACTAATACCTTTTCAACAACCTGGATGGAACTAAAGACCACTCTTCTATGTGAAGTTTCAGAAGAATGGAAAAAGAAACCACACATGTACTCTCTGTTGAACTGGAATTAATGAATCAACACCCATGTGCACATGCAGTAGTAAAACTCAATGGAAATCAAGCAGGTGGGAGGGGGCAGGAGGGATAAATTCACACCTAATGGGCATAAGGCACACTATGTAGGTGAGGGGCACACTTTAAACTCTGACTCAGACTGTACAAAAAACAATTCATGCAACCAAAACATTTGTACTTCCATAATATTATGAAATTTTAAAAAATATGCAATGCAAAAATAAATAAATAAATAAAACATGCCAGCTTAGCTCCCGTTACTCAGTAGTTAGGGCACTGGCCACATGCACTGGGGCTGGTGGGTTCAAACCCAGCCTGAGCCTGCTAAACAACAATAACAACAACAACAATTAGCTAGGCGTTGTGGTGGGCGCCTGTAGTCCTAGTTACTTGGGAGGCTGAGGCAAGAGAATAGCTTTAGCCCAAGGATTTGAGATTGCTATGAGCTGTGATGCCATAGCACACTATCGAGGGTGACAGTGAGACTCCGTCCCAAAAAATAAAATAAAATAAAATAAAATAAAATAAAATGAAATGAAATGAAATGAAATGAAATGAAATGAAATAAGTTAAACCAAAACATGCCTGTAACACAGGCAAAACAGAGCTCATATCCAAGGTTATTTGGGTCTGAGTCTTCCGGGCAGTTGTCCTTATTTTGGCTCAAGTAAACTCTTTAAATCACGTTTCGTGTTTTGGCCTCTTCCTTTTAGGTCGCCAAAGCTAAACGGCAATGATGTTTATTTGGGATTAGGGCATTGCAACGGGAAGGCACATGCCATAGTAAGCTATGTGTGTATTCAGGGAGGTAAAGCAATGTTTTTAAAGGACAAAATGAGGGGGATTATATAATTTAAAAAGTAATTCTTGGCTACAAAGATGCATAACAGAGTGACACTGGTCTGAGATCGGAAATGCTGTTGCTGGGTGGATATCCACACAGAAGTATTTTTTGCTAAGATTGCATGCAATGGCCTTTGTGCCAGGTTGTGGTTTTTATAGAGTTTTTTTCATTATCAGGTAAACAAGTGCAAGAATACTCTCTTCATGATTTTCACTGGTTATATTTGTCAGGGTTCTTTTAACCTGATTTACTCCATTTTTTTTTCCCCTGACCACTTTCATATCACTTTGACAAGTTTGTATTTGTATTGTGGAGATACTCTGTCTGGATAAGTGGCATTGGCCATTAAGAATCAAAGCTCCTTTTCTCTTGGACAGGAGACCTGCTGAGAAATTCACTTTATGCAGACAACTCCTGCTGCTAACAAATATAATGTTAGGCACAATGCAATAACCATTTTTTTTTTCTTTTAGCCTGTTTATTGTACTTGGACTAACATACATTTCTTTTATTTTTTATTGTTGGGGATTCATTGAGGGTACAATAAGCCAGGTTACACTGATTGCAATTGTTAGGCAAAGTCCCTCTTGCAGTCATGTCTTGCCCCCATAAAGTGTGACACACACCAAAGCCCCACCCCCCTCCATCCCTCTTTCTGCTTCCCCCCCCATAACCTTAATTGTCATTAATTGTCCTCACATCAAAATTGAGTACATAGGATTCATGCTTCTCCATTCTTGTGATGCTTTACTAAGAATAATGTCTTCCACGTCCATCCAGGTTAATACGAAGGATGTACAGTCTCCATTTTTTTAATGGCTGAATAGTATTCCATGGTATACATATACCACAGCTTGTTAATCCATTCCTGGGTTGGTGGACATTTAGGCTGTTTCCACATTTTGGCGATTGTAAATTGAGCTGCAATAAACAGTCTAGTACAAGTGTCCTTATGATAAAAGGATTTTTTTCCTTCTGGGTAGATGCCCAGTAATGGGATTGCAGGATCAAATGGGAGGTCTAGCTTGAGTGCTTTGAGGTTTCTCCATACTTCCTTCCAGAAAGGTTGTACTAGTTTGCAGTCCCACCAGCAGTGTAAAAGTGTTCCCTTCTCTCCACATCCATGCCAGCATCTGCAGTTTTGAGATTTTGTGATGTGGGCCATTCTCACTGGGGTTAGATGATATGTCAGGGTTGTTTTAATTTGCATTTATCTAATATATAGAGATGATAAACATTTTTTAATGTGTTTGTTAGCCATTCGTCTGTCATCTTTAGAGAAAGTTCTATTCATGTCTCTTGCCCATTTATATATGGGATTATTGGCTTTTTTCATGTGGATTAATTTCAGTTCTCTATAGATACTAGTTATCAAGCTTTTGTCTGATTGAAAATATGCAAATATCCTTTCCCATTGTGTAGGTTGTCTCTTTGCTTTGTTTATTGTCTCCTTAGCTGTACAGAAGCTTTTCAGTTTAATGAAGTCCCATTTGTTTATTTTTGTTGTTGTTGCAATTGCCATGGCAGTCTTCTTCATGAAGTCTTTCCCCAGGCCAATATCTTCCAGTGTTTTTCCTACGCTTTCTTGGAGGATTTTTATTGTTTCATGCATTAAATTTAAGTCCTTTATCCATTTTGAATCAATCTTTGTGAGTGGGGAAAGGTGTGGGTCCAGTTTCAGTCTTTTACATGTAGACATCCAGTTCTCCCAACACCATTTATTGAATAGGGAGTCTTTCCCCCAAGGAATGTTCTTGTTTGGTTTATCGAAGATTAGGTGGTTGTAAGATGTTAGTTTCATTTCTTGGTTTTCAGTTTGATTCCAAGTGTCTATGTCTCTGTTTTTGTGCCAGTACTACGCTGTCTTGACCACTATGGCTTTGTAGTACAGACTAAAATCTGGTATGCTGATGTCCCCAGCTTTATTTTTATTACTAAGAACTGCCTTAGCTATACGGGGTTTTGTCTGGTTCCATACAAAACACAGAATCATTTTCTCCAAATCTTGAAAGTACGATGTTGGTATTTTGATAGGAATGGCATTAAATAGGTAGATTGCTTTGGGAAGTATAGACATTTTAACAATGTTGATTCTTCCCATCCATGAGCATGGTATGTTCTTCCATTTGTTAATATCCTCTGCTATTTCCTTTCTGAGGATTTCATAATTTTCTTTATAGAGATCCTTCACCTCCTTTGTTAGGTATATTCCTAGGTATTTCATTTTCTTTGGAACTATGGTGGAGGGAGTTGTGTCCTTAATTAGCTTCTCATCTTGACTGTTATTGGTGTATACAAAGGCTACTGACTTGTGGACATTGATTTTATATCCTGAAACATTACTGTATTTTTTGATGACTTCTAGGAGTCTTGTGGTTGAGTCTTTGGGGTTCTCTAAGTATAAGATCATGTCATCAGCAAAGAGGGAGAGTTTGACCTCCTCTGCTCCCATTTGGATTCCCTTTATTTCCTTGTCTTGCCTGATTGTATTGGCTAGAACTTCCAGCACTACGTTGAATAGTAAAGGTGACAGAGGACAACCTTGTCTGGTTCCAGTTCTAAGAGGAAAAGCTTTCAGTTTTACTCCATTCAGTAAAATATTGGCTGTGGGTTTGTCATAGATAGCTTCAATCAGTTTCAGAAATGTGCCACCTATGCCTATACTCTTCAGTGTTCTAATTAGAAAAGGATGCTGGATTATATCAGATGTTTTTTCTGCATCTATTGAGAGGATCATGTGATCTTTATTTTTGCCTCTGTTAATATGGTGGATAATGTTTATGGACTTGCGTATGTTAAACCAGCCTTGCATCCCTGTGATGAAGCCTACTTGATCATGATGAATGACTTTTTTGATGATAAGCTGTAATCTATTGGCTAGGATTTTGTTGAGAATTTTTGCATCTATATTCATGAGTGAGATTGGTCTGAAATTCTCCTTTTTGTTTGGGTCTTTTCCTGGTTTTGGTATCAGGGTGATGTTTGCTTCATAGAATGTGTTGGGGAAGATTCCTTCTTCCTCAATTTTTTGGGAATAATTTCTGCAGTACAGGAATAAGCTCTTCCTTGAAGGTTTGATGGAATTCTGCTATGAAACCATCAGGACTAGGGCATTTTTTGGTTGGAAGATTTTTTATTGTTTGTTTGATTTCAGTGCTTGAAATTGGTCTGTTCAGGAGCTCTATTTCTTCCTGGCTAAGTCTAGGAAAAGGGTGTGATTCCAAATATTGATCCATTTCTTTCACATTGTCAAATTTCTGGGCATAGAGTTTCTGGTAGTATTCAGAGATGATCTCTTGTATCTCTGTGGGATCAGTTGTTATTTCCCCTTTATCATTTCTGATTGAGGTTACTAGAGATTTTACTTTTCTATTTCTCGTTAGTCTGGCCAATGGTTTATCTATTTTATTTATTTTTTCAAAAAACCAACTCCTTGTTTCATTAATTTTCTGAATGATTCTTTTGTTTTCAATTTAATGATCTCTGATTTGATTTTGGATATTTCTTTTCTTCTACTGAGTTTAGGCTTCGATTGTTCTCCTTTGTCCAATTCCATAAGATGGCTTGTGAGATTGTTGATGCGCTCTCTTTCTGTTTTTCGAATGTAGGCATCTAAAGCGATGAATTTTCCTCTCAAAACTGCTTTGGCAGTATCCCACAGGTTTTGGTAGCTTGTGTCTTCATTGTTGTTATGCTCGAGGAAGTTAATGATTTCCTGTTTTATTTCTTCCTGCACCCATCTGTCATTCAACAGAAGATTGTTTAATTTCCATGCCTTTGTGTGGGGTCGAGCATTTTTGTTAGAGTTGAGTTCCACCTTTAGTGCCTTATGGTCTGAGAAGATACAAGGTAAAATTTCAATTCTTTTGATTCTGTTGATATTTGTTTTGTGTCCCAGGATATGATCAATTTTGGAGAATGTTCCATGGGGTGATGAGAAGAATGTATATTCTTTATCTTTGGGATGGAGTGTTCTATATGTGTCTATCAAGCACAGTTGTTCTAGGGTCTCATTTAAATCTCTTACATCTTTGTTTAATTTCTGTTTAGAGGATCTGTCCATCTCGGTAAGAGGAGTGTTAAGGTCCCCTGTTATTATGGTATTATCAGATATCATATTGCTCAGACTGAGTAAGGTCTGTTTCAAGAATCTGGGAGCATTTAAATTGGGTGCATAAATATTTAGAATTGAAACATCTTCTTGTTGTATTTTTCCCTTGACCAATATAAAGTGACCATCTTTGTCTTTTTTGACTTTAGTTGCTTTAAATCCACATGTATCTGAAAATAAGATTGCAACTCCTCTTTTCTTCTGGATGCCATTTGCCTGAAAAATTGTCTTCCAACCCTTGACTCAGAGCTTCAATTTCTCTTTTGAAGCCAGGTGTGTTTCTTGCAGACAGCAAATGGATGGCTTGTGTTTTTTTAGTCCAGTCAACCAATCTATGTCTCTTCAGTGGGGAATTCAAGCCATTGACATTTATTGAGATAATTGATAAGTGTGGTAGTATTCTATTCCCCTTATTTTGTGAGAGTCCATTGCTTAATTTTATCTTTTGCATCAGTGCGGAGGTTAGGTTCTGTCCTTTAATTTCTGAGTTCTGACTTTGCTGCTGATCCATTGTGGAGGTCAGTGTGCAGAACAGGTTGAAGTATTTCCCGTAGAGCTGGTCTTGTTGTGGAGAATTTCCTCAATGTTTGTATATCTGTAAATGACTTGATTTCTCCATGAATTTTGAAGCTTAGCTTAGCAGGGTACAGAATTCTGGGCTGGAAATTGTTCTGTTTAAGTAGATTAAAGGTAGATGACCATTGTCTTCTTGCTTGGAAAGTTTCATTAGAGAAGTCTGCGGTCACTCTGATGGATTTGCCCCTGTAGGTCAACTGGCGCTTATTCCTGGCAGCTTGCAGAATCTTTTCTTTTGTCTTGACTTTGGACAGGTTCATCATAATGTGTCTTGGAGAAGCTCAGTTAGAGTTGAGGTGACCTGGGGTCCGATAGCCCTCTGAAAGCAGTGTGTCAGTATCTTTGGTGATATTTGGGAAATTTTCTTTTATAATATTCTCTAGTATGGCTTCCATTCCTCTGGGGCATTCTTCTTCCCCTTCTGGGATTCCTATAACTTGTATGTTGGAACGCTTCATAAATTCCCATAATTCTGACAGTGAACATTCTGCTTTCTCTCTCTTCTTTTCTGCCTCTTTTACTATCTGAGTTATCTCACGAGCTTTGTCTTCTACCTCTGAAATTCTTTCTTCTGCATGGTCTAACCTGTTGCTGATACTTCCCATTGCATCCTTAAGTTCCCTAATTGACTGCTTCAGTTCCTTCAGCTCTGCTATATCCTTTCTATATTCTTCATATCATTCATCTCATATTTGATTCTGTTTTTGGATTTCCTTTTGGTTATTTTCCACATTATTAGCTGTTTCCTTGTTTGTTTCCATCATTTCTTTCATTGTTTTTATCATGTGTATTCTAAATTCCCTTTCTGTCATTCCTAACGTTTCTTTATAGGTGGAATCCTCTGCAGTAGCTACCTCATGGTCCCTTGGCAGGGTTGTTCTGGACTGGTTCTTCATGTTGCCTGGAGTTTTCTGCTGATTCTTCCTCATGAGTGATTTCTTTTATCTGTTTCCTTGCCCTAATTTTCCTTTCACTTCCTCTTGCTCTTTAAGTTCTCGTGCCTGTGGACTAAGGGTTAGATGACTCCTTTTGGTACAGAACCAGAAGGGTGAGAAGGTTGAAGAGCAAGAAAGGGATGAAAGAAAGGAGGACCGAATGAAAAGAAAAAAGAATAGAGAAAGGAGAGGGGATGGGTAAAAGGAATATTGACAAAAATAATAGAGGCACAGAAATAGGGAGACAGAGCAATATAGCTGTACAGTAGGGTACTTTGACACAGCCTTAAAAAAACCCACCTTCTGGGGTTGCCCAGTTGGGTGGTTCCCTTGAGGTCAGCAGCTCTTTGCTAACCTGATCAGACACAGTACCCCACCTCCACCAAGTAGAGAGGAGAGACAAAAATGGTATAAATCAAACCAAAACAGGCAAACAGAAAACTTTACGGGATAAAATTGGGTGAAAAACCAAATAGTAGCAGTAGAAACAATAGCAAAAATGAAGTTCTAATTATTAAAAATGGTAGCAATGGGAAATTATAATTAAACTAGAAAAATTGAGAAAGAATAAAGATCTGTACGGAAAAGGTTGAAATTAAAAAAACAGAACAACATCAGCAACATCAAAATAAAGAAAAAAACAAAGAAACCAAAACAACAACAACAACAACAACAACAACAACAAAACGAAACACAACCAAAAACATGTATATGTTGTTGAATATTGTCTGGGCAACACGTGGTCTTCTGGGGTATGAGATGTTAATCACAGTTCTGATATGACTGGAGGCTGCTGATTTCTCAAACCCCAGCAGGTGGACACCCTAAATCTCTCTTCAGCCCACTTAAAAGGCACTTTGAACTTGTAAACTTGCTGAGCAGAAGCTTTCCCAGGAAAGTGCTTGTTGCTGGAATCACTACTGAAGTGGCTATCCACTTACCCAGTGTGCCAAAACCGGTCTCACTCTGCCCCTGAGGGTTAGGGCTGCAAGGCGGCTCAGACCCCACCCTTAGGCTACTCAGTGCTGGGTTACCAGCTCCCACCCGATTCTAGCTCTGCGGCCCTGAGGGCGGAGCTTGCCGGGGCAGATCACTCACAATGGCTCCCTGTGTCCCACAGCCAAACACTATTAGCTCTGTCTGTCTCAGTGGCTCAGTCTGGAGCCCTAGACAACGGCCAAAGTTCTCTGCATTCCCGCTCAGGCTCTCCCCAAGGCAGCTCAACTGAGTGCCAAGTCCAAAGACACCAAAACAGTTCACAGGTAAGGCCTTTCCGGTTTGCAGTCTTGCTGCTACTGAACTTACAGTTGCAGGCGGATTTAGACCTATTGAACACATGTGACCACTTGCTGGTTTTCCACTGTTTTAGTCCTCCTCTTGGGGTCCAGAAGTCTCTCGCTTACTCTGTATCCTCACAGGGGTGATGATAGGCAGATCCCAGCAGCCAGAGATGCCTGGAGTCCTATCTCCCCAGACTCACGGTGCCCAGATGCAAGGAAGCTGTTACTCGGACGCCATCTTGCTCTCCTTCCTACTCGTAATAACCATTTTAAAATTACTTTTAGACTTCTTGATAAAATTTGAGAGCTAACCTGTATTCTTTCCATAGAGTTATAGAAAATTTTATCAGTTCATTTGCTACCCATGTCTTACTGTAAATTATAGATAGCCAAGATTCATAAGGAAATGTCCAAATAATATCAAAATAAGTGGCAAAAAGGAAAATACTTGGTGGCTGGAGAGATCTAGAGGGATCAGGAAAGACATAAGTCTTTACTAGAGACTTCAGTGACAGGTAGAATTATTTTTTTGCTGTGAACCAGAAACCCATAACAAAATATTTTTTTTTTCTTTTTCTTTTTGTTTTGAGAGAGTCTCATTTTGTCACCCCTGGTGGAGTGCATTGGAGTCATAGCTCATAGCAACCTCAAACTCTTATGGTCAAGTGATCCTCTAGCCTCAGCCTCCCAAAGAGCTGGGACTACAGGCACCTGCCACAGTACCTGGCATTTTTTAGAGATGGGGTCCCGCTTTTTCTCCGGCTGGTCTTGAACTCCTGAGGTCAAGTTAAAAGTTGTGCATGTCTTTGCAATCAATTCGTTTTGAAAAAAGTACCTTAGCAAAAAAATGAATTAGACGTTTCTTTTTTTGTTTTAAAATTACATTTACTTAGTGAAACAAGGCGAGATGTTTTCATTACTATATGCAATGTGTATGTACTATTGCTTAGTCATATTCTTCTACCTTCTTTTCCATTAATAATAAACATAATGTTAATTTATTTGACAGATATTACCTATTATGCCTAATGCATTCTATTGGGCACCACTGATGTTCAAAGATAGTTTCTGCAAATTAGACATTTACTGTTTGAACTAGTTACCCTTTATGATTAATCCCTAAATAGGAAATATTTGAGTCCCATTTTTAACAGAAGCTCTAGAAGTGTGAGCCATTAATTTAGTTTTGACTTTTACTGACTTAGAGTTTCAGAAAAAGAGAACTTTTCTTGATGTATTGTTTTATATAGCTTTAGTTCAACAACAAAAATGGGATTTTACTGGTCTCTTTAGAATTTTTAGTGCAGAGGCTTTCATGAGGAATTTCTTTCCTTAATTTTCTCAATCAGTTGTAAAACAAAAATATTTAAATAGTGAAAGGGTTCCTGAACCCAGTAAACCCATCATGCTGATAGGGCTGTGACCATGACATTGGAGTTAAATATGTCAAAACTGTTCCAACACAAAGTGAATTTTGTCCTCTGGAGAGCTCACAGCTGGTTTATTTTTGAGTTTACTGAAGTTTCAAACGTTGTGCTGAAGTCAATTTAAATCTCCCTTATTTATTTTCCTAAGTGTACATGTTCTTGTGTTTGCCTTTGTGGTGGTTGTCAGTGCTAAGATTCATAGTTTATTCCTTTTCAAGCATCACTGGAGGCTTTAGTTCTCTGTTTTTGAGGTAACTATAATAGCTCAGTGAGCCTTTGTGATTTTAATGGTTTAAACACACCAATTAAGAGGCAGAAATTGTCAGAATGGGTAAGAAGGCGAGACTCCATTGCTTGTGATGAGAAACAGTGCAATTGAAATAGAAACAGACAAATAATTTGAAAAGAAGTTGATGGAACAAAATGTGTCAAAAAACCAGTAAGTGTATGAAGGCTGAAGTGGGTTATTTTAGGATCAGATAAAATAGACTTCAAGAAAAGGAGTAATCCCCATCAATGCATTATTGTACACAGCTATGATTTAATAAAAAAATAAAAAAAGAAAAGGAGTATTGCCAGAGATAAAAAGGAATGACAAAAATATTAATTCATTAGAAAACAAAATCACAAATGTGCTTAAAAAGAGCCTCGAAATACATGAAGCAAAAATTGACATACGGAGATAATTCTGGCATTTTAATGGAAAATTTTTATTAACTACCTCTCTGAAGTTGACAGGCTTAATAGCCAAAAATTAGTAGTAAATACATAGAGGATTTGAACTGTCTTGACCTAATTAATAGTTGTGAATCCCTCATGCAACCACTGAAAAATGAATATCATCTTACTGTGCGATAGAATTGGTTTTAGCGGACGTGGTATGTAAAATATATACCATGTTTTGGGCCATAAAACACGCCTCAAAAATTTTGTAAGAATTGAAATAGTACAGAATATGTCCTCCAACCACATGAAATTAGTTAGAAATCAATAACATTAAGGTATTTAGGAAAATCCCAAATGTTTCACAATTTAAAAACATTTAAAAATATTGATGGGTCACAGAAGAGGCCGCCAATAAATTATAATGCATTTCTTAACTTGATGAAAATGCAATGTGTCAAAATTTATAAGATCCAGCTAAAGAAATGCTTTGAGGATAATTTGTAGCTTAAAATGTTTATCTTAGCGCAAAGAATAGTGATCTAAAGTGTTACCTCAAAACACTAGGAAAAGAAGAGTAAAGTAAACCCAAGAAGGAAGAAAATAATAAACACAAGAGCAAATACTGCCAAAACAGAAGCAAATGACAGAGAAGATTAACAAAGCCAAAAAGAGGTTCTTTGGAAAGATAGACAAAATAGATAGACTTTTAATTAAACTGATGAAGAAAAAGGACATAAATCAGCAACACTGGGAGGAAAAGAGGGATTATCACTACAGATCCTACAAACATTAAGGGGATAAGGTGATAATACTGTGAACAAATGTATGCCCCCAAAATGAGGTAACTGATGAAATAGACAAATTTTTTGAAAAATTTAACTAAATTTGATGTAAGATGAAAGAGATGTTCTGAATAGCATTTTATTTAATAATAAACTGAATTTATTACCAAAATTTTCATATAATAGAAAATTCAGGCACAAATAGTTCCACTGGTAAATTCTTTGGGACATTAAAAAGAATTATAACCCAAACTATTTCAGAGAACAAAGGAGGACAGAATATTTTCTAGGTTTTGAAGCCAGCATAACCCTGATACCAAAATCTGACAAAGAGAAGGCAAAAAAGAAAAATAAAGAAAATTCAAGATTATTATTTTTCATAAACCTAGATGTGAAAATCCTTGAAAAAATTAACAAAGTGAATCCAACACTGTATGAAAAGAATATAAAAAGTTTTTTTAATAGAAATTGAGAAGCTTATTTTAAAATTTACATAGAAATACAAATGACCTAAAATAGCCCAGCAACTTTTAAAAAGAATAAAGTTCAAGGGCGGGAGGAGACAAGATGGCTGACTGAAGCCAGCTTTCCACAGAGGCTCCCGTCCAGAAGGAGAGTTAAAGGACAAAAATTCAGCAAGTAACCTGGTGGATTTGAGGTTCACTAAGAGAGAAGGTTGAAGAACGCATGTCAACCCCGCTGAGGCGAGCTGCGACCACAAGGATACAAACAAAAGGTACAAAATCCATCACCAAGCAGACAGGAGTCCCAGCCCCCATGAGAATGGCTCAGAATGCCCCACAAACAACCGGGCAGAGTTCAAAGGTCCTCCCACTACACTCCACAGGAGAGACCCTCTAAAAACTGGACCTACCTCCCCTACTAGGGTGCCACGACATCCTCCTGCCAGGCATAAAATGTATAAAGTGTATATACTCTCTACCTGGAATTCTGAGCTCCCAGTGCTCCCCTTCACTCACACTGAGGTCTGGAGGCCAGTCCTGGTCAGCAGAGAGGGGACTGCACCGGAGTGGCAGTTCCCTGAGGCACAGTGCGACAGCTGTCTTTTGGTGATAATACGGCCAGGCATAAAACTGTGTAAAGCTGTGTATGTTCTCTGCCTGCAACCCCAGGCTCCCAGTGTTCCCCTCTGCTCTCGCTCCAAGGTCTGGAGGCCTGTCCCCCAGGGGTCCAGACTCTTGGGTGATTGCTCGAGGGATGTAGACAGTGCTGGGCTGCAGCCGGTCAGTGCAGACTCTGGGGTACGGGAGCGGAGAGAGGATGGTTGGCCGGAAGGGAGCTACACCGGAGCAGCAGTTGCCTGAGCCATAAAACAGCAGCCCTCTTTTGCTAGCACTATGGCTCACTACCGAATATTCTGAAGCCACACCCCCTGTCTCCCTGGGCAACCAGAGACTCTGAGTATAGGGTTTGCCTGAGGCAACTCCAACTTGCTAACCGGGGGAACTCCCAGGGTGGGGCTGACCCAGAGGTCTGCTTTACTAAACCTAAGACACACCTGGCCCTCAGGGGATCATCAGCCTATAGACAATATAAGAGCAAAGACAAGCTGATTTGGAACTCAATTCAGCTTCTCTTCTGCAGGGGAACCGCAGAGTTGTTCTGTTCCATTCTGTCAGTAACATTAATCAGGGGCGAGACTGGACCTGAATGAAAACCCCCCAACCTTCATCAAGCACCCGAGGTTGTCAGGCCTCACCTCCTCCTGCTAGAGAGAGGCAGAGTGCAGTGGCCTGGCAGACTTCCTTGTGATTCAGGCAGGTGCAAACTCCTGGAGTATGGATTCACTATAGGCAACTGGGTCAGCCAACTGCAGGGCTATCAGTGACTGGGTGTGACAGTGGTGCAAGGTGGGGAAGGAGGCAGCAACCTTCCCAGACTGATCTATTGGCTGGGTGGCTCCTCCTGACTCCACGCAACATTGGAGCAAGCCACACCAGAGTGGTCACCAGACCCCTGTGATCCAGTTCCCAGAGACCTCTTAAACTCTCTCACCCAAGACAGGTGCAGACTGAGACAATTGATTTGGACCTTTTGAACTGAACCAATCGCCTGAGGACAAATCAGGTGGTGCCCTGGGTGCATGGTGATAGGAAGGATTGATTTTTCTTTTCTAATTGTTTGCCAGTGGGGGGGCGGGGTGACTTAATTGCTGATATTTATCCACAGCTGAGACTTCAATCCAGAGTATCTGTTTCACTAAGGTGGAAAAGAAACCAGCTAAAAACAAGACAGAACCACTTAGCCCCACCACACCAGACAGGGCCCCAGTTTCTCAGGCCACAACACTGTACAGACCCTCGACAAAGCCCCAGGGGAAAAAAATCAAAGGGAGTAAAACAACCATGGGGAGGAATCAGCGGAAAAACTCTGGTAACATGAATAACCAGAATAGATCAACCCCCCACCAAGGAAAGATATGGCAAATGTAATTGAAGATCCTATTCATAAACAACTGGCTGAGATGTCAGAAATCAAATTCAGAATTTAGATTGCAACAAGGTTAACAAAGTGGAATTAGGAATTCGAGGAGAAATTCAAAAGTGTCTCAAGAATTTAACGAATTTAAAGACAAAACCACCAAAGACTTAGACACACTGAAGCAAGAATTTGCAGCCCTCAAAGATATGAAAAATACAGTAGAATCCCTCAGCAACAGAATGGAGCAAGCAGAAGAAAGGATTTCTGACATTGAAGATAAAGCCTTTGAACGCTCCCAAACTCTCAAAGAGGAAGAGAAATGGAAAGCAAAAACAGATCATTCTCTCCGAGAGCTCTGGGATAATTCGAAGAAGGTGAATATCCAAATCATTGGAGTTCTAGAAACAGATGAAGTGGCCTCGCTGGGCACAGAGACTCTTCTGCATGAAATTATGAAAGAGAATTTTCCAGACATGCCTAGAGATTCTTTAATTCAGATAGTGGACAGCTTCAGAACCCCAGCACGACTCAACCCCAATAAGACATATCCCAGGCATATCATAATTAACTTCACTAAAGTTAATATGAAGGAGAAAATCCTCAAAGCTGCCAGGAGAAAGAAAACCATTACCTTCAAAGGGAAGAATATTAGAATGACTGCAGATCTCTCTGTTGAAACTTTTCAAGCCAGAAGAGGGTGGTCACCGACTTTTCATCTCCTAAAGCAAAATAACTTTCAACCCAGGATCTTGTATCCAGCTAAACTGAGTTTCATTTATGATGGAGAAATTAAATACTTCAATGACATTCATATGTTGAAGAAATTTGCCATAAACAAACCAGCTCTTCAGGATATTCTCAGACCTATCCTCCATAATGACCAACCCAATCCTATACCACAAAAGTAAACTCACTCAGAAACTTCAGATCAAACTCCAATTTCCACACTGGCGAAAGGATTAAAAATGCCCACTGGACTTTTGAAAAACTCGATACCCAAAATTTCACCAGACTTATCAATATTCTCCATTAATGTGAATGGCTTAAACTGTCCTCTAAAGAGGCATAGGTTAGCTGACTGGATACAAAAACTCAGTCCAGGTATTTGTTGCATACAAGAGTTACATCTTAACTTAAAAGACAAATACAGACTCAGGGTGAAAGGATGGGCATCCATATTTCAGGCAAATGGTAATCAGAAAAAAGCAGGTGTTGCGATTTTATTTGCAGATACAATGGCTTTAAACCATCAAAAGTAAGGAAGGATAAGAATGGTCACTTCCTAATTGTTAAGGGTAGTACTCAATATGATTAGATCTCAATTATTAATATCTATGCACTCAACCACAATGCACCTCTATTTATAAGAGAAACTCTAACAGACATGAGTAACTTGATTTCCTCCAGCTCCATAATAGTTGGAGATTTCAACACTCCATTGGCAGCGTTGGATCGATCATTTAACAAGAAGCTGAGCAAAGAAATCTTAGATTTAAACCTAACAATCCAACATTTGGATTTAGCAGACATCTACAAAACATTTCATCCCAACAAAACTGAATATACATTCTTCTCATCACCCCATGGAACTTACTCCAAAATTGATCACATCTTAGGTCACAAGTCTAACCTCTGTAATTTACAGGAATAGAAATTATTCCATGCATCTTCTTGGACCACCATGGAATAAAACTTGAGCTGAGTAAAAACAGGAATCTGCATACTCATACAAAAACATGGAAGTTAAATAACCTTATGCTGAATGATAGCTGGGTCAGAGATGAAATTAAGAAAGAAATCGCCAATTTTTTGGAACAAAACAACAACGAAGACACGAACTATCAGAACCTCTGGGACACCACAAAGGAAGTTCTAGGAGGGAAATTTATAGCACTGCAAGCCTTCCTCAAGAGAACGGAAAGAGAGGAAGTTAACAACTTAATCGTATATCTCAAGCAACTGGAAAAGGAAGAACATTCCAACCCCAAACCCAGTAGAAGAAAAGAAATAACCAAAATTAGAGCTTAATTAAATGAATTTGAAAACAAAAGAATAATACAACAGATCAATTAATCAAAAAGCTGGTTTTTCGAAAAGGTCAATAAAATAGATAAACCTTTGGCCAACCTAATCAGGAAAAAAAGAGTAAAATCCCTAATCTCATCAATCAGAAACAACAAAGACGAAATAACTACAGACTCCTCAGAAATAAAAAAAAATCCTTAATGAATATTACAAGAAACTTTATTCTCAGAAATATGAAAATCTGAAGGAAACTGACCGATACTTGGAAGCACGTCACCTTCCAAGACTTAGCTAGAATCAAGTAGAAATGTTGAACAGGCCTATATCAAGCTCGGAAATAGCATCAACCATATAAAACCTCCCTAAAAAGAAAAGCCCGTGACCAGATGGTTTCACGTCAGAATTCTACCAAACCTTTAAAGAGGAATTAGTACCTATATTACTCAACCTGTTCCAAAAGGTACAAAAAGAAGGAAGACTACCCAACACGTTCTATGAAGCAAACATCACCCTGATCCCCAAACCAGGAAAAGACCCAACAAGAAAAGAAAATTATAGACCGATATCACCAATGAATGTAGATGCAAAAATATTCAACAAGATCCTAACAAACAGAATCCAGCAATACATCAAACAAATTATACATCATGACCAGGTCGGTTTTATCCCAGGGTCTCAAGGCTGGTTCAATATACGTAAATCTATAAATGTAATCCAGCACATAAACAAATTAAAAAACAAAGACCATATGATTCTCTCAATTGATGCAGAAAAAGCTTTTGATAATATCCAGCATCCCTTCATGATCAGAACACTTAAGAAAATCAGTATAGAAGGGACATTTCTTAAACTGATAGAGGCCACCTACAGCAAACCCACAGCCAATATCATATTGAAAGGAGTTAAATTGGAATCATTTCCACTGAGATCAGGAGCCAGACAAGGCTGCCCATTGTCTGCATTGCTTTTTAACATTGTAATGGAAGTTTTAGCCACTGCAATTAGGGAAGAAAAGGCAATCAAGGATATCCATAAAGGGTCAGAAGAGATCAAACTTTTGCTCTTCGCGGATGATATGATAGTATACCTGGTAAACACTAGGGACTCTACTACAAAACTCTTAGAAGTGATCAAGGAATACAGCAGCGTCTCAGGTTACAAAATCAACATTCATAAATCAGTAGCCTTTATATATACCAACAACAGTCAAGTTGAAAAAACAGTTAAGGACTCTATCCCATTCACAGTAGTGCCAAAGAAGATGAACTATTTGGGAGTTTATCTAATAAAGGATATGAAAGATCTCTATAAAGAGAACTATGAAACTATAAGAAACGAAATAGCTGAAAATATTAACAAATGGAAAAACATACCATGCTCATGGCTGGGAAGAATCAACATTGTTAAAATGTCCATCTTTGTCTTTTTTGACTTTAGTTGCTTTAAATCCACATGTATCTGAAAATAAGATTGCAACTCCTCTTTTCTTCTGAATTCCATTTGCCTGAAAATTGTCTTCCAACCCTTGACTCGGAGCTTTAATTTGTCTTTTGAAGCCAGGTGTGTTTCTTGCAGACAGCAAATGGATGGCTTGTGTTTTTTAATCCAGTCAGCCAATCTATGTCTCTTCAGTGGGGAATTCAAGCCATTAACATTTATTGAGATAATTGACAAGTGTGGTAGTATTCTATTTGTCTTATTTGGTGAGAGTCCATTGCTTAGTTTTATCTTTTGCATCAGTGTGGAGGTTAGGTTCTGTCCTTTGATTTCTGAGTTCTGACTTTGCTGCTGATCCATTGTGGAGGTCAGTGTGCAGAACAGGTTGAAGTATTTCCTGTAGAGCTGGTCTTGTTGTGACGAATTTCCTCAATGTTTGTATATCCATAAATGATTTGATTTCTCCGTCAATTTTGAAGCTTAGCTTAGCAGGGTACAGAATTCTGGGCTGAAAATTGTTCTGTTTAAGTAGATTAAAGGTAGATGACCATTGTCTTCTTGCTTGGAAAGTTTCATTAGAGAAGTCTGCGGTCACTCTGATGGATTTGCCCCTGTAGGTCAACTGGCGCTTACTCCTGGCAGCTTGCAGAATCTTTTCTTTTGTCTTGACTTTGGACAGGTTCATCACAATGTGTCTTGGAGAAGCTCGGTTAGAGGTGAGGCGACCTGGGGTCCGATAGCCGTCTGAAAGCAGTGTGTCAGAATCTTTGGTGATGTTTGGGAAATTTTCTTTTATAATATTCTCTAGTATGGCTTCCATTCCTCTGGGACATTCTTCTTCCCCTTCTGGAATTCCTATAACTCGTATGTTGGAACGCTTCATAAAGTCCCATAATTCTGACAGTGAACGTTCTGCTTTGTCTCTCTTCTTTTCTGCCTCTTTTACTGTCTGAGTTATCTTAAGAACTTTGTCTTCTACCTCTGAAATTCTTTCTTCTGCATGGTCTAACCTGTTGCTGATACTTTCCATTGCATCTTTAACTTCCCTAATTGACTGTTTCAGTTCCTTCAGGTCTGCTATATCCTTTTTATATTCTTCATATCGTTCATCTCTTATTTGATTCTGTTTTTGGATTTCCTTTTGGTTATTTTCCACATTATTAGCAATTTCCTTCATTGTTTCCATCATTTCTTTCATTGTTTTCAACATGTGTATTCTAAATTCCCTTTCTGTCATTCCTAACATTTCTTTACAGGTGGAATCATCTGCAGTAGCTACCTCATGGTCCCTTGGTGGGGTTGTTCTAGTCTGGTTCTTCATGTTGCCTGGAGTTTTCTGCTGATTCTTCCTCATGAGTGATTTCTTTTATCTGTTTCCTTGCCCTAATTTTCCTTTCACTTCCTCTTGCTCTTTAAGTTCTTGTGCCTGTGAACTAAGGGTCATGGGACCAGAAGGGTGAGAAGGTTGAATACTATTCAGCCATTAAAAAAAATGGAGACTTTAGATCCTTTATATTAACCTGGATGGAAGTGGAAGACATTATTCTTAGTAAAGCATCACAAGAATGGAGAAGCATGAATCCTATGTACTCAATCTTGATATGAGGACAATTAATGACAATTAAGGTTATGGGGGGGGAAGCAGAAAGAGGGACGTAGGGAGGGGGGTGGGGCCTTAGTGTGTGTCACACTTTGGGGGTAAGACATGATTGCAAGAGGGACTTTACCTGACAATTGCAATCAGTGTAACTGGCTTATTGTACCCTCAATGAATCCCCAACAATAAAAAAAAAAAAAAAAAAAGAAAAAAAAAAGAATTAAAAAAAAATGTCCATTCTACCCAAAGCAATATACAATTTCAATGCAATCCCTATTAAAGCTCCACTGTCATACTTTAAAGATCTTGAAAAAACAATACTTTGTTTTATATGGAATCAGAAAAAACCTCGAATAGCCAAGGCATTACTCAGAAATAAAAACAAAGCAGGAGGAATTATGCTACCAGACCTCAGACTATACTACAAATTGATAGTGATCAAAACATTATGGTATTGGCACAAAAACAGAGAAGTAGATGTCTGGAACAGAATAGAGAACCAAGAGATGAATCCAGTTACTTACTGTTATTTAATCTTTGACAAGCCAATTAAAAACAATCAGTGGGGAAAAAATTCCCTATTTAACAAATGGTGCTGGGTGAACTGGCTGGCATCCTGTAGAAGACTGAAACCGGACCCATACCTTTCACCATTAACTAAGATAGACTCTCACTGGATCAAAGATTTAAACTTAAGACATGAAACTATAAAAATACTAGAACAGAGTGCAGGGAAATCCCTTGAAGAAATTGGTCTGGGCTAGTATTTTACAAGGAGGACCCCCCCAGGCAATTGAAGCAGCTTTAAAAATACACTACTGGGACTTGATCAAACTGAAAAGTTTCTGCACAGCCAAGAACACAGTAAGTTAAGCAAGCAAACAGCCCTCAGAATGGGAGAAGATATTTGCAGGTTATGTCTCTGACAAAGGTTTAATAACCAGAATCCACAGAGAACTCAAACGCATTAGCAAGAATAGAACAAGGGATCCCATCACAGGCTGGGCAAGGGATTTGAAGAGAAACTTCTCTGAAGAAGACAGGCGCGCAGCCTTCAGACATGAAAAAAATACTCATCATCTTTAATCATCAGAGAAATGCAAATCAAAACTACTTTGAGATACCATCTAACTCCATTGAGACTAGCCTATATCACAAAATCCCAATACCAGAGATGTTGGTGTGGATGTGGAGAAAAGGGAACACTTTTGCACTGCTGGTGGGATGCAAATTAATACATTCCTTTTGGAAAGAGGTATGGAGAACACTTAGAGATCTAAAAATAGATCTGCCATTCAATCCTGTAATCCCTCTGCTGGGCATATACCCAGAAGACCAAAAAGCACATCATAACAAAGATATTTGTACCAGAATGTTTATTGCAGCTCAATTCATAATTGCTAAGTCATGGAAGAAGCCCAAGTGCCCATCGATCCACGAATGGATTAATAAATTGTGGTATATGTACACCATGGAATATTATGCAGCCTTAAAGAAAGATGGAGACTTTACCTCTTTCATGTTTACATGGATGGAGCTGGAACGTATTCTTATTAGTAAAGTATCTCAAGAATGGAAGAAAAAGTACCCAGTGTACTCAGCCCTACTATGAAACTAATTTAGGGTTTTCACATGAAAGCTATAACCCAGTTACAACATAAGAATAGGGGGAAGGGGGAAAGGGATGGGAGAGAGGGGGGAGGTGGGTAGAGGGAAGGGGATTGGTGGGATTACAGTGGTGCATCTTACAAGGGTATATGTGAAACTTGGTAAACCATCTGTGAAGCTAGTGAATGATGCCCCATGATCATATCAATGTACACAGCTATGATTTACTAAAAAAAAAAGAAAAAAAAGAATAAAGTTCAAGGACTTATATTATCTGGTTTTATAACTTACTATAGAGTAATTAAGATTATAATATTTGTGAAGAGATAGGCCTATAGATCAATATAAGTAACATAGGTCAATAGAAGGGGAGAGAGTTCAGAAATAATCCCATGCATGTTATATGTATATGTATAATATATAAACACACATACATATATATATGGAGAGTGAGAGAGTTGATTTTCAACAAATGGTGCTTCAATAACTGGTATTGATATGAAAATGGAAACAAAGGCTTTCATTTTACTCCATACACAAAATAAATGCAATATTAATCACAGACATAAATATGAAAGGCAATACTATAAAAAATTTAAAAGAAAACGTGGGAAAAAATTTTATCACTTCAGGTAGCCAAGGATTTCTTAGATATAACATTATTAGGCACAAACTGTAAAAGAAAAAATGGTTAATTGAATTTCAATAAAATTGAACACTTCTCATCAAGAGACACCACTGTAAACATAAAAAGGCAAGCCATAGAATAGGAAAAAATATTTGCAATGTACATATCTGACATATATAAAGAACTCAATTTCAGAAAATATACAGAATTCTTCTTATAATTGCATAAGACACACAACTCAGCTTTAAAAATGGGTAAAGGACTTGCACACATAAAAACGATTCAACTATTTTGGAAAAGTATGGCAGTTTCTTAAAAAGTTAAAGATAATAGGCTGGGCGCCCATGCTCAGTGGTTAGGGCACCAGCCACATGCTCTGGGGCTGGTGGGTTCGATCCTGCCCCAGGCCAGCCAAAAAAAAGAGAATAAAACAAACAAACAAACAGCTGGGCATTGTGGCAGGCACCTGTAATCCCAGCTGCTAGGGAGGCTGAGGCAACAGAATCGCTTGAGCTCAAGTTTGTGGTTGCTGTGAGCTGTGACACTATAGCACTCTACTGAGGGTGACAAAGTGAGACTCTGTCTCAGTAAAGAAAAAAAAAGTTATACATAATATAAAAACCAGAAGGCTTCCCCTAGCTATTTATCCAAGATAAATAAAAACTTAAATCCATACAAAAATTTGTACACAAGTATTCATAGTATTATTCATGATAGTCCAAAGCTGAAGACAACCCAAGTGTCCATCAATATTTGCTGAATGGACAAACAAAATGTGATTACGTATCAATATGATGAAAAATTACAGAGCAATTAAAGTGAGTGAACTACTGATAGATTTAGTAACATGGAAGAATTTAAAAAATCATTATGATGAATGAAAGAAACCAGACACAAAAAGGTGTGTACTGCATGATTATATTTGTATAACATTCTAAAAAATACAAACAAATCTGTAGTGATGAAAACTACATTAGTGGGGAGGTGGGGCTGAGGTGGAGAAAAGGAAGAATTTTTGGGGAGTAATGGAAATATTTATATTTTGATTGTAGTGGTTGTTTCATGTGTGTTGTTGAAAGTCATCCATTTTAAAGTCTAAAAGGTGTAGTTAATTGTGTTTTCATTGTATTTCAATAAGGATGATAAAAAAAGCCTGAAGGTCAAGAAAAAGACAGTATTGATAGAAAGTACCAGTGGTAGTTCAATTAATTTAGAGAAGAGTAAATGGATGAGTCTAATTAACAGTCTTTTAAATAAACATTCAGTTTCATTTTTTGCCATTAATACTATGAGGGTCTGTGTTAGAACAGTCTGTTAAACTATGAAATCATCATCTCTGCCAACCTTCTAATAGAAACTTCAGCATTAATTTAGAAACTCTAGTGTTAAAAAAGAGAAAATATGTTGGTGATTATAACTAATTGATTTTTTATATATTTGGAATAAAAGTTAAAGATCTTGCAATGAATTATTTGCAGAGAAATGTTTCTAAATAGCAGTTGAAAATCTTCTCTTTTATTATGTCCCTTAAAAATAAAATATAAAATCATAAAAATAATTTTTTAATAAAAAAATATAGATTTCATTAAGCACACCTCAAATGTAATCACAGTAACAATAATAAATAAATAGGATCTAATAATAAATTAAAAAGCTTCTTTTTTGGGGGAGTACAATGTGCTGGTTTTAATACAATTTGAAATATTTTCATCAAACTGGTTAACATAGCCTTCATGGCATTTTCTTAGTTATTGGATTAAGACATTTATATTCAATCAAGGAAACAATCAAAAGAACAAATAGACAAAATTTTCCCACAAAATGGGAAAAACTATTTGCGTGCTATACGTCTAATAAAGGACTGATAACCAGAATCTACAAAGAACTCAAGCAAATCATCAAGAAACAACCAAACAACCCCATTAAAAAGTGGGCAAAAGACATGAACAGAAACTTCAAATGAAGATGACCAACAAACTCACGAAAAAATGCTCAACTTTTTTAATCATTAGGGAAACACACATTAAAACCACAGTGAGATGTCACCTAACTCCAACAAGAATGGCTTGTATTAATAAGTCCTAAAACAACTGCTGCTTGTGTAGAAGCAGAGAGAAAGGAGCTTTTATACACTGTTGGTGGTACTATAAACTAGTAAATCTCTATGAAAAATCATGTGGAGTTTCAGTGAGTAGGGCACCAGCCCCATATACTGAGGGTGGTGGGTTTAAACCTGGCCCCGGCCAAACTGCAACAAAAAAAATAGCTGGGCATTGTAGCAGGCACCTGTAGTCCCCAGCTACTCAGGAGGCAGAGGCAAGAGAATCGCCTAAGACCAAGAGCTGGAGGTTGCTGTGAGCTGTGATTGCACAGCACTCTACTGACAGCGACAAAGTGAGACTCTGTCTCTTAAAAAAAAAATCATGTGGAGGCACCTCAAAGAACTTAAAGTATACCTACCATTTGACTCAGCAATTACACTGCTGGATATATACCCAAGGGAAAAAAAAGGTCATTTATAAAAAGGACACTAGCACATGAATATTTATAGCAGCACAATTCACAATCACAAATATGTGGAAACAGCTCAAGTGCCCACCAATACATGACTGTATTAATAAAATGTGGTATATGCATATTATGGGGTATTAGTCTAAGAAAAATGACAACTTAGTATCTTTTGCGGGAACCTGGATGGACTGGAGACCATTCTTCTAAGTGAAACTTCATAGGAATGGGGAAACAAATACATGTGTTCAGTACCAGGTTGGAACTGATCCATTAACACTTCAGCGCACTTATGAAAGTAAATTGCAATGAAAATCAAAAAGGGAGAGGGGGTGGGAGGGGATGAGTAAATTCCTACCTATTGTGTATGGTGCACACTGAGTGGAAGGCACCTCTATAACCTTGACTCAATTTGTGCAAAAAAAAAAAGTATGTAAACAAAACACCTGTACCTCCTGATATTCCAAAATAAAAAATAATTTTAAATACTGAGTCACAACAATTTTTTTAAATTCCAGAACATAGAGTTAAATTTTCTCTATAGTTTTATAAATACTTGGACTCTAATTTAACCATGATATAAGTCATTTCATAATCTATTAGTTGAGAAATTATGTTATATAATTGAGTTAAAATAAATTAAGCACTTTATGTTACTTGTTAAATAGTGAAAAGATGGATGTTTTCCTTGATTAATGATACAGATTAAAGATATAAATTAAATTATTTAATGCAATGTTAGTAATATACTGATCTAAATGAAATGTGTATAATAAATAATTGGCTGTCCTTTGTTCTTGGTTTCTGGGAGGAAACTCTAAACCTTTGGAATTTCCTGAGTGATAGGTGTAGTGAACTACACCTGATAGTTCAGGCTAATGAGATGAGTCAGGATTGGAGCTGGCCATACCAGAAAGAGTAATCACTTGGTTAGCGCATTGATGCTTTGAGACACCCCATGTCCAACCTCAATATGAGTCTCACCTATGGGGTGTGAGAGGAACTGGATATTGAGTCACACAGGCAATAATTCAGTCAATCATGCTTATGTAATGAAACTCCAATAAAAACACTGGACCTGAAGTGTGAGTTAGAGTCCCTGATTAGCAATACTCTTTGAGTATTGCCACTCTTTGAGTATTGCCACTCTTTGATGCCAGAAAAGTAATGCATCCCTGAGGATGATTGAATCTGTGTTTTGCAGCTCTCTCCAAAATTATGCAACTCTGCTACCCATCTTTTCTGGCTGGTTCTAATTTGTCTCTTGTTGCTATAATAAAGCTGTTAAATATACCATGCTCTGAGTTCTGTGAGTCATTCTAATGAATTATCAAACCCAAAGGAGTCTGTAGGGACACACAAACTTGTAGCCAGCTGGTCTGAAATGACAGTGGCCCTGGGGACTCCCAAACTTGAAGCTGATATCTTAAGTGAGTACAGTCTTGTGGAGGACTGTGCTCTAAAATGTTGCAGTTTATAAAACTCATTGCAAATATCTTAACTTAAAATCTTTTCTATAAAATATAAAATAATGTTTGAAAATTTCTATGGGAGATCTTTGAGATAATTTACTGTGAAAGGGTTTGCAAATGAAAAACTTCATGCAAGTGGCAAGTGTAACCACCACTCAGGGAAGAGCAGATTCTCAGCTTTGTAATCCAAATGCAGTGACAGTCTCTGGATGCCTGGTTTTTGCAGATATTCATGTTACATCATGACTGTTGCGGCCAGTTGCCATTTTAGCTTATTTACCCCCTCAGAAAGCAGACTGATTTCTGTTCAGAATTCACCCCTCCCCACCTTTCCAGCCTCCAATTCCACATTTACTTCTCTTACTGGGACAGATAACACCAACCAAGTTTAAATCTAAAAGTGTGTCCTTTTTGGTTTAAACCAAATTAATATATTTCTTTCCTCTGACCATGGTGATTGACTCATGTGGCCCATTTTAGTTCAAGGAGCTAAGGAGAGACATTTTCTAAATGCTTCTAGGAAAGAAATTTTCTTGAAATTTGAAAAACCTGCCTGAGAAGATACTCTCTTCCTGCTGGATGTTAAGGAGAAAGCATGTAGTTCCAGAAACCATTGGCAGCCATCTTTCACCCACAGGCTGAAGCCTTAGGAAGAAGACACTGCATAAAGCAGTCTTTGGTATCAATGTTGCGTGGCTCAGTCACACCTCACCTGCAGTTCATGTGACCTCTGAAATTTCCAGTTACATGGGTCAATGCATTCCCTTTACTTTCCAGTCAATTTGGATCAATGCTTTGTGGTCCTTGTATCCAACACCTTTCTGAGACAGTAACTTTAATATAGAAGATAATGATGGTTTCGATAGACAATTGAAGTCAAGTATAGGATAATATTATACTTACAAGAGAGAAAAGGCATTAGATCATATGAACTTCTCTTCCTCTCCTCTAAATCCCTTGTAATAAAAGGGATTGTTCCCACTTTCATGGAAAACAAGAAAAAGCAACATCAACATACTGGAAATTATGAAAAACTTCCTGGACAATGGAAAGTAATGAGATTGACTTGGGAAGGACTGAGAAAACACACAGAGAAGACAGCTAAGCAGATAATAGCTGATTTTGAGAAATTTTATGAGAACAAGGAACAGGAAGGGTCATAATGGTAATAGTGGGTCATTATTACTGAACAGAGGTCAGTTAGGCCCATAAATCCTCTCACACTGAGCCATAAGTTACAGGGGTTAAGAGTGGGTAAGTGGGACATAGACCCTAGGTTCAGACACCAGGATCTGCACATAAGCAGGTAAATTATTGCCTGGGCAGGGCTCCAACGTAGGATGTGGGAGCCTGCTAAGTGCATATAGTCAGCTTGTACATTCAGGCCACTTGGGGTGGGTGAGAAAAGACCTTTGCAATTGTGAAGCTATCTAAATTAAGTTTCCGAGGTCTTCTTTCATAGAGAGGAGTGGGAAGTCCAGGAATACCACGTACCTTATAGAAAACCAATAGCAAGAAGGTGAAGGATCAGGCTGAAAGGACAGATCAGTGGACCCGAGAAAATACAGAATATTCGGAGAACACAAAGCATCTTAAAAGGATTACATTTCTATCTTTGGATTAAAATAACAACGTCAACAACAAAAGCAACAATAACACCCAAGAACGTATTGCATTCATAAAACAAGAATACAAGCTATGCAGAAGTAACTATCAGAGAACAAGAGATGGTTTTTAAAAATTAGAAATATGATCACTAAAATATTGTAAAAACTTTAATGAAAGGAATAAGTAATGGAATGAACTCAATTTAAGACTGAAATAGTCATCCAGGAATAAGAATGGGGTTAGGTTGGCAGAAAGGATTTTTCCATTTTATTCTATATAACATATTTCTATTTTGTTTAAACTTTTAAAAAAGAAAGCATTTGTTGAGTAAAATAGAAGAAAAATTAAAAAATTGAGCTGACCTAATAATTCCACTTTTGGTAATTACTTTTTAATGTTAATTCTAAAGAAATCAACTCAGATGCAGATAAAATTGTATATACCACATATTTAATACATCTTTAACATTGATAATAGCAAAAATTGGAAATAACCTGAGTGTTAAACAATAGGAAAGAGATGTAATAAATTATTGAGCATTCATCTGATAATATGTCATGCTGCCATTAAAAATTATGTTTTCAAAGACTATATCTAAATTTGAGGAAAATATATAAGATATATTAAGGGATCAAAATAGAATTAAAACTATATTTTGGTTGGAAACTATATCAGACCAAATATTCCCTGTGATTATCTCTGAATGATATTGGTTTTTATTTCTGCATTCTCTAGTGTTAATATTTAAATTGTATCATTAATTTAATTATGAAATTCTCTTAGAAAGGAAAAAAGAAAGGATGTGGTAGCAAGGAGAATATGGAGGGAGTTTACATAGTTCCTCTGTACCTCTCTCCCTACGAGGTGTATGTGTCAGTGAGTCTGAGGGCTGCGCTGGAGAGAAGCCCTAGATGCAAGAAGATTCTCTTGCTTTCTGGGATAGAAAGTGTGTTTATAGTTTTGTAGGTTGTTTTGGTTTTGTTTTGTCATCATTCAGAGCCACATCAACATGCACCTACTCAAATAAATATTTATTTCAACTAACTCATGTAGTGAGAACAAAATCTTTGTGCATTCATGTACAGGGCGACACACACAATCCATACACCACTTATACACATACACTCCCCCAAATCTATGTCTGTATATGCTGGCCAACAAGTGCTGGAAAATGTTCAGCTTGTCACCATTTTTTTTAGCCCACATCTGGTAGATTGAAAAGTTATGAATATGTCTGCAGCAGAACATTTTGCAAAAAAAAAAAAAAAAAGCAATCTTTCTTTGCTCTAAATCTATAACATTTTATTTAATTGGTGTTTTCTTACATTCTAGTTGTTTTTAGGATTTTAAGATTACTATTCACCGATTTAAAAGATACTTTATTTGTCTGTTTTATTTTACTATTTAATGTTTAGTGACTATTTGATGTTTGCAATATCCTAGCGATATCTAGGCATTATACTATTCTCCCCCAAAGTTACTTAATTAGACTAATATTGTTGTTTCTCATAGTAGCTCTCTTCATTTTTGTAATTGATGAGGAGATAACAGTGCTTTTGAAAAGTGCTTTGAAATAGAGCTTTGATTTGTTTGGAACGGATTTTTAATGTGAGGATTTAGGTCAAGGCCATTCAACACACTTATGCAATTTTATATTCAAGGTAAATCAATTTGATAAATCATCATTTTATGATTAAATATAGAAGCTTGAATTTACTCTTCCTTCCCTGGTTCTCAGGAAATCAGTTTGGTGGTGGGGAGAAAATACAGGTTTGGGGTTCATAACTGGCTTCATTTGGAACTCTGGATCTACCATGTTCAAACTGTATGTTTTGGGGTAAGTTACTTCTCTTAGTCTCAATTTATATGTCTGTACAATGAGGATAATATGAAGAACTAAAGGGAATGACATTTGTAAAGAAAAAGAAAAAGATGAACTAGTGCAGAGCTTGAATATGAGTTGATTAAATGTCTCTAATTTTGTATACCATACAATAATCATTGTTATTTTCAATATTAGGGGTTTGGTATTCCATTTAACTGAACTAGAAGTTAGGAGGTTTAGAATCCAGCCTAAGTTTTACTGCTGTCTGACTGAAGTAACCATGAGCCTGTTTCTTCATCTGTATCATGAGGAGGTTAGAGGAGCTTACTAAGGCTTCTTCCAGTTCTGAGTGGGAATTTAGAGCATAAATCTTAATTTGCACAGCCACCCATGCAACAGGAATTATGGACATGTCAGCACTGAGATTGTTGAAATTAGCAAAATCTTCCTGAAAGAGTTTCTGTGTTCGAGGCTGATCTGTCTCCCTTCTCTTCTCTCTCTCTCTCTTTTTAATCTATGACAAGGTCTTGCTCTTTCTCCCAGTTCAGAGTGTAAGTGGTAGTATCATAGCTCACCATAGCCTCAAACTCTTGGCCTGAAGCAATCCTCCTGCCTCAGCTCCTGCATAGCAGAGACTACAGGTACATACCACCACATTCCACTAATTTTTCTATTTTTTATAGAGGTGAGATCTCACTATGTGTCCAGGCTGGCCTTGAACGCCTGGTCTCCAGAGATATTCTTCTTTGGCCTCCCAGAGTGCTACAATTCCAGGTTGAGCACCACACCCAGCTTGATCGATCTTCTAACTGTCTTAAGAGGTTGATGGTGAGGGCTGGGATAGGGAGCACTTCTTATTTTTTTTAATATACATAATACTTGTACATGTTTATAGGGTACATGTGATTTTTGATACATGCATACAATATGTAATAATCAAATCAGGCTAATTAGGGTATCTCTTACCTCACACAGTTATCATTTCTTCATATTGAGAATACTCCAAATCTTCTAGCCATTTTGAAATATACAATAAATTATTTTTAACTCAAATATCACCTCTGTGCTATCAACACTAGAATTTATACTTTCTCTCTACTATTTTTGGATTCATTAACCAACTTCTTTTTCATCACCTCTTCTCCTCAGCCTCTGATCACCACCAATTTACTCTCTATCTCTATGAGATCCACTTTTTGAGCTCCCACCTGTGAGTGAGAACATGCAGTATTTGTCTTTCTGTGCCTGGCTTATTTCAGGATGGCCTCTGGTTCCATCCATACTGCTGCAGATGACAAGATTTCATTCATTATTTTTTTAAACAGCCAAACAATATTCCATTGTGTATAAGTACCACTTTTTCTTTATCCATTTATCCACTGGTGGACATACAGGTTGATTCCAATATTGGCTATTGTAAATAGAGCTGCAATAAACATGGGTGCAGATACCTCTTTGATATACAATTTCCTTTCTTTTGGATATGCAAAGTATCCATCGTGTATCTATCAGTGGGATTGCTGGATCATATGGTACATCAATTTTTATTAATAGTTTTTTGAGGAACCTCTGTATCGTTTTCCATGGTGGCTATACTAATTTACATTCTCACCAATAATGTACAGGATGCCCCAAAGGTCTCCATGTATACATACATATGGAAAAATGGGAAATTGTAGCTAAATGTACCTTTATTTACAAAATATTCATTACAAATTTTTACAAAATATTGACAAAGTATTTCTCTGTGTTAATATATGAGTATAAAAAATATAATACAGTCTTGTTAATTTTCTATGTATGGCAACCTTTGGGATACCCTGTAGAGTGTAGACTGTAGAATGTTTTGTTTTCTCTACTTCCTCCCCGGCTTCTTCTTTATCTTTTTGGTAATGGGTATTTTCATTGAGATAAGGTAATATCTAACTATGGTTTTGATTTGCATTTTCCTGGTGACTCATGATGTTGAGCATTTTGTCATATACCTGTTGGCCATTGGCGTGTCCTCTTTGGAGAAATGTCTATTCAGATCATTTTCCCATGTTTTAGTGGGATTATTTGTTTGCTTTTTTTTGGCTATTCAGTTGTTCTTAACATTTTAACTGTCACGGACTATTCAGGGAATGAGATTTAACCATACTTTTTTGCTTTGCTTGGAGCCCAAGAGTCTTGTGGAAAATATCTGAACTTTGTCCATTTTTGGAATTTTAATATGTACTGAACTTTGTGAGGTATTTGGAAGGGGGGTGGTCTAAAGGAAGCCAGAATGAAGAGAAAGATAAAACACTTTTTAAAAAAATCACTTTGCGTGAGGAAGAATTTTGGCAGGTTGGAGGCCACGCTGAACAGCAGGGCCTAAATATTAGAGTTCAGACATGGTGTGGGGCTGTGTTTATCAACCCAGACATGGCCTTTACTTCCCAAATCCCCTTGTTCCACCACAAGGCCCCCTTTCAAATCCTGCAGCACATGTGCACTCTATCTGCTCCATGGAGAACGGACTGTGGTACAGAGAAGAGATGAGAAGCGCTCAACAGCTCTGCGATGGGACTCTTTTCTGCAAGAGTTCTAATGGGAAGCAAGTGGTGTTTTCCAACCGGCTAGGGGCAAAGAGGAGTAGCTGTAGCCCGCTGGCTGGTTTGGAGAGAACTAGTTAGCCTGGAGGTCAACAGAGCAGGACAGAAGAGGGCAGATAGAGACCATGATCATATATGAGACACCCTGACATTTTTCTTTTTATGATTCTTAGGGGAATTCATCTAAAGATCCACCAACTGATGGGCATTTGGGGTACAGCCCTGGACATTCTTTGGAACTGATTGGGAAAAGGAAATACAAAAAAAGACTGGGTTTCCAGCTAGTAGTAGGGTGTGTGTGTGTGTGTGTGTGTGTGTGGTGAGGGAGGGTTTGCACTGACTACCGAGATCTGCAATCTTACTATGTATTTGTAACTGCTCCTGTCCTTGCCTGGTGTTCTCACTTGGGATGTATTCCTTATCCCCAATATTCAGAATCGTGACTGCTGTTATGTTAATCTCGTCTATGACAAGTGCTTGATGCCTGGTGTGTGCAAAAGCCTGCAATAAGTGCTATGGAGGATACTGTCCGGCCCTTGGCTAATCATTGTCCACACAGCCTGGTCTCACGATCTTTTCTCCCATGGGGAAAACTGTCTCTTTTGTCCCTGGATATTTTTCCCCAGATAATACAAATGGTAGACTAGAACACTTTAAAAAAAATTTTTATTGTAAGAAATTTTTTTATATGAGAAAAGTTGAAATAGATGAGCAAAAAAAAAAAAAAGAGAGAGAGAAAAAGAAAAAAAGTAAAAAGGAAGATCCTGCACTTAGCTAACTACCGTCAATTTGGTATTTAGTATAGATGCTTACTGTCTCCATTTTTGCATATTTATCTTTCAACATTGAGTCTACTGCATTTAGAAAATGAATCACCATATTTTACTGTTTCATAACTTGCTTTATCGCTTAGGAATACATTGTGAATAATTTTCCACGTATAGACACAGAAATCATTCTTCAGCTGGGTCTCTCAAATGGCCTAGTGCTTTTTCTTAAGGATGCTCTCTTTAACGAAAACTTAAGTCCCAAATATAGATCTTTTCCCTCCATCCCTAGGTTTGCTTATTCCAAGAAGCCCATTTGTTAAAAATTATGAACAGAAGGATTGAACGAAGAGAAATCTTTCTTTCCATTTAAGAACCACATAAAAATGCTCTGAATGTATATTTGACATCCTCATCTGCTTCACAGATTTCTTTGGCTGGTATCCATGTTAATTGTTCACTCCCTGCCGCATGGGCTCTAGGCAGCTGTATCAACCAGTCTTTACCAGGGAGATGTGGTGGAAGGGGGTAGTGAGGGACATAGAGAATTGTTGAGAGTGAGGAGCACTTGTTCCTGACGTAGGGCCTGGGGTTCATGAGGAAGGCTTCATTACTCTAGTGAGGAATCACATCTTCAGAAGCTTTTCTTTGGAGACACATTTGCCATTGTCTTCAAACCAAACAGACTCTATATGGCCAAATGCAGACTTTTCCTTTTGGAGGGCAACATTTTGTGCAGAATATTAATAGGTGTTAGGAACAAAAAAAGGTTCTGTGATCAAGAGAATTTGGGAAATGCTGTGTTTTATCTTTATTTTTATTTATTTATTTATTGAGACAGAGTCTCACTTCGTCACCGTCAGTAGAGTGCAGTTACAGCTCACAGCAAACTCAAGTGATTCTCTTGCCTCAGCCTCCTACAAGCGCCTACCATAATGCCCGGCTATTTTTTTTAAGAGACAGGGTCTTGTTCTTGCTCAGGCTGGTCTCAAACTCATGAGCTCACCTAACCCACCTCCCTTAGCTTCCTAGAGTGCTAGGATTGCAAGTATAAGCCACTATGCCTGGCAAAATGCTGTATTTTAGATAAACACATTTTTTTTAGGTGCAGGACCTCTCAAAAATGTTACCCTGCTTTAGTTTTAATACGCACTGTGACTCTCCAAGAGAAGGAAGCTGTCAATTTTTCCGAAACTGCATACCCTTACCATTTTGATTTAGAGTGTACATATACGAACAAGTTTGGAAGACACTAGTCTTTTAAGAATAGTCCTCCACTGATAATGAGGTCAGGAAAAACAAAAGTAATTCCATTGTTCTACTTCAGGTTGAGATGTTCGCTTGTAACTTGCCCTTCTAGGGGTTACTTCAGTCGAAAGCTACCTTCTAACTGGGAGGTTGGAGGAGGTGAAGTCATTCTTGGGGACCTTAAGTGAGAAACTGTAAGCTGAGAAGCTTTTCTGATCAATCTTTGAGGAGAGTTGGTTCTTTCCTTATTCAGTTGCAAAGTTGCAGAATAACAGGTGTTGGCTAAGAGATGAAAAGTATGTTTATAGGACCTGGCATCATCCTTTATACCTTGTATTCTATATTCTCAAACCTTTCTGCTTTATAGGGGCTATCATCCTGGAGGAAGACCCATGCAGCTCTTCTTCCTGAAGCCAGGAGAAAGATCTCCAGCTGCTCTCCATGCTCCACCCACCCTTCAAGGAGCCAGTGATTTAGTGCAGTGGTCTATACCCCTTGAAAATGCCTTAATGAGCCTGAGGGCCTGGGGCTGTGCTTGGAGCTGACCCTCACTACAACTATTCTTAGCAGAAAAAATGCCTCAGAAAACTAAGACTCCAAAAGTGGACCTCTGGTGGAGGAGTGCTGGGTGTTTAAAAAAAAAAGGAGGTGATGCAGCATTCCTGGTCATACATAAATTAAAACAAACAAAGGAAAATCACGTCCAACTGTAGTCAATTGCTCCTGTAAGAGAAGGAGTGCAATTCAAAGAGGTTTATGCATTTTGGCGGAGGATGGTGTATGTGTGGGAGTGGAAAGGCATAGAATAACATGACCAGGAGCCTGCTCCAGAGGCTGGGCAGCTCACGCTTCCTCACTCCATCCAGCTGATGTGCCCTGAACCAATTTTCTTTGCTTCCTTTTTTATCCCTATTTGATCTCTTCCATGTCTGAGGCACCAGGGTGTGTGGAGAGAAGGGCTGCATGTGTCCAAGATAACATCTTACATTTTCAAAATTAGGAACCCTTTCAAAGCACAGTCACATATTGTATTTATTCTATCTTAGTCTTATACTAAGCTTGTGAACAGGCATGGGACTTACCTCCATTTTATAGATAAGACACTAAAACATAAAGACATTAAGATCTTATGCCTGAAATTACAAAGCACGTCAATGCAGAGCCTGGAGAAGACTCTGTTTCCCAGCCAGGGGTCTAGGCTTTTCCGATCTAGGATTCTCTGGTTGCCATACTAACCCGGGCTTTGACATAGCAAATGAAAAAGGACTGATCTTTGGTCTTAGTGTCTACCCACTACAGGTTGAATCAAAATCACGAAGTGTGTTCATTAGAAAACTCTTCTGAGCCACTTTTCAGTACCAGGACTTGAGTTTGGATTGTAAAAATAAATGAAGACCACCCATATATACCCAAATATACTATCTTCCTATTGTGGTGTTTTTATATGTAAATGTCCATTTATATAAATATATGTAAGGCTACATAACAAATGCTACCAGTGCTTTTGTCTAGGCTGTTTGATATGGGCTTCTTTATTTTCTTCTTCAAATTTTCCTATATTATTTATTTTTTTGCCATCAGAAAATAGAAATTCATTTAAAAAGTTTACTTCTATAAAAGGAAAGGGAATGATTTGATCCTCTTAGAATTTCTTTGGAATAAGAAGAGACTATTTATTCTCTGTCTAATAAATAGATACATATTTGTAAATATAGAAATATTTATAAATTATATAAATTTATATGTAGCATATGTGTACTTGGCTTCCATTAGTAAAATATGCATATCTATTTATATAAAGGCTACATATGCATTCTCTGGGGAACCTAGAAATATACTTTTCTGATGTGGTTACATTTTCTTTTTTAAGAAGATCGAGTGACTCTACATAATGGTGCATTTTTCCCTTTAGAAATTATAGTCTTTTTCAGGTGGGAAAAAGCACTGCCTTAGCTCTGGATCTTTCAACTAAGCCTTGGGGAGTGGTTGCATAGCAACTACTATTGGTGTAAATGACTAGTCTTAGTTCTCTGGGGATGATATTGATTTGTACAATAAAGTGATGCATTCAGATACTTTTCTTGCTATAATAGGATAAAAGAGCTGCCTGAGAAAGGACCTTTTAAGAGCCCTTTGAAAAAAGAATCAGTGGATAAAGGGCATTCAGTTTCTTCCATTGGAGGTGATGGATTGAATACAGGGCAGCTTGAAACACTGAAATTCAAAGATTGCAAATTCCTCAAGAAATGGATCATTTCCTATCTTTCTGTCAACGTTCATTGAGTTCTTACTAAGTACCAAACACCGTAATAGTCACCTAGGGATACTGTCGTGATAAAATGTTAATCTCTACCATCTAGGAGCTAATACTCTAGAAGGAAAGAAAAACACAAAAGGTAAATAACTTCAATACTTGATGCTGAGTGATGGAAGAATTTTCAAAGGTGTTTTGAGACACAGAGAAAGGATATTTAATGCCAACCCAGGACTGTTCCATAATCCTTTCTTGAGCAGCAACTGTGTGCCTTGGCATCAGAGATACAAAGATAAGTGAAACTTGGCTCTTGACCATAAGGCTTTTATAGTTTGACAGGGGACACAGATACACAGTTGACAGGGGACACAGATACACAATTCAATATGATATGATGTAGTGAATATTGCATGGCACAAGATTAAAGTGTGAGAACACAGAGGTGAAGATTAATGAATGATTTAATGCCTTTTTAAAACTCTACTCTTTGAAACCCCCTTAAAACATACATTACCTCATTTGATGTTTATAAACAGGTAGGATTTATCTCTTTTTTATTGATGGGGAAACTGAGGCCTACAGATATGATTTGCCTAAGATCAATATCCTTTTATGCTCTGGCTATTGTAACAAAACACCACAGACTGAGTAGCTTATTCCATATCAAGGTCTAGCAGAGCTGGTTCCTATTGGAACTAATCCTTTCTGACCAGGACTCACTCATATAACTTTATTTAATTATCTTCTTAGAGGTCCCATGTCCATATAGTCACACTGAAAGGCTGGGCTTTCAACATAAACATTTTGAAGGAACATAAACCTTCAGTTCATAACAATTGTGCTGTGACCTTATCAGCTTTAGCCTCCAAATTGTGTGCCTGTGTGTACACAATTCCTATACCACATTGGGTCTAAGGCATTTTTCCCCAATGTGATGAATCAGTGACCCTCTCATAACATGGAGGACATAAGTGGCTGTGATGCTTTGGGCATCTGGTTACTGTCCCTCCCCCAGCTTGCCTTTAGGACTTGAAACCATGCAGTCCTTTCCACAGCTCTCCCCTAGCTTATGCACAGTGCATTCACACCCATTTGGGGCTTGTCACTTGGAATTTCTAGTTTTAAGGAGGAGGCGAGAGGGTGGAGACAGAGCAGGGCTTGTGAGGAGGGAGCAGGGATAGTGGTGGAGACCCTGATCCAGAGGCTAGTTTTGTTTAAAAAAAAATGGTAGGATGCCTGGCACAGTTCCTATCCTCCCATCCCCAATAACACTGCAGGCTATTTTAGGACCATTTAAAGGGGATGAAGGAAGTGGTAGAGGCAAACCAAGGCAGCAGCAAGAACTACAGGGCTGGGAAGGGCATTTTGCCCAAGAGCAGCAGCTGCTGTTTCATATTGGGCTTCCTACCTTCTAACCCTGCTCTGTGGGCAGAGCAATCTGCTTCTTCTTGCTTGTGTTGGGCTAACATTCCCCTTCTTGGCCCTCTCCAGCCTTGCGATCTTCATATTAATTGGGTACATTTAGATACTATTAGTTCTCACACCTTACCCCCAGAGATTCTGATTTATTAATATCTGGTGTGGGATATTGGGTCTCTATTTTCTGAAAACTCCCTGAGTGATTTCAACATGTGGCCAATGATGACGATCTGACGTGTTCCTGCTGCCCCATTTTCATGGGTGTGGGGCATACAATGTGACTCCCAAACTCTTGACAGCCTCATCCAATTTGATCCTCTCAAGGCCTATGAGGGAGGCAGGTATCATGATTTTGTAGACAAAACCCGGAAACTGCATTTGACTTGTGAGTTTGGATACTTCAGTTGGCAGGCAGGAGGCAGAGGTAGCAGGAAAGACCATGCTTGTATAAGGAAATCAAGAATAAATGATTTTGTTTCCTTGCGGTTTCAGGCAGACAAGTTTTCATTCATTTATTCATTGGAAAAATATTTATTGAACAGCCACTACATGGCAGATTCTGTATCAGGTGCTGAGTTAAAAGCTAGTCCTTGGCGTATGGCAGAGGGTGAAGATGGTGGTTCAGGGAGAAGGCCACGTCTGGGACTCAACCTTGGGCAGAAGCTCTTTGGAGAGCTGTGCATTGTGAGAACACTGTGGACTTAGAAAAGACACTGCCAGGCACAGTTTTCTTTGCTTTCATGACTCATACACTGAAAGAATGAAACTAATTTGTTCTTCCATTTGAAATTAAGCTTAGTCAGAATCTGTAATCTTGTTGGGGCAAAGGTTTACAAACTGTAGAAAAGGATAATTACAGCAAATTTAAACTATGGCTTGATGATCAGGAAGATAGAACATATGGCTCTAGACTCACAAATCCTACTCTGGAGATGCTAACTGCTCTGACACCCACAGTTGTCTATCCATCAATGCGCAGGGACATTCTGCTAAACAAAGCCAGCTGATATCTCACATTCTGAAGATTTTTCAAATATTATCACAAAGGAATTTTCCACTGTTTTGTTTTAATTCAAGAGGGTTTTTATTTAAGACTTAGAGGTCATAAGTTTTATATCCTCAGGCTTGATTTAAAACCTAGCCATCACAGATAGTAAACAGCGGTCTCCTTCTCTTGCAACAATAGTTCACTACACTGGGGTAAGAAACTAAGCTTGGCAACTGAACGTAATGAAAAGTGCACAGTCTTTGGAGTTGAACAAGCCCAAATATGAATCCTAATTCTGTCATTTATTTCACTGGGATCTAGGGCAAATTACTTAACCATTTTGAGCTTCTGTTTCTTCATTTTTTAAATGGGGATATAAATGTGTAGGTACATGTATATGCCTTGAACTGTGTCTGGAATGTGACTGGTTTTTGATAAATATTCCTCTCTCCATTTGTAATGATGTGACATGTGGCACATTGTAGGGCCCAAGTTTAAGGAAGAGTATAGCACACAGGTAGGTGGTCTTGGTTGAAATTTCACATTGGAACAGGAGACCTCCTAATTTTTACTATGAAATACAAATATAGAGGGAAGAAAAATAGCATGTTTCTTTTTTTTTTTTTTAATAGCATGTTTCTTATGTGTGTGCATAGCATTTTGATTTTGTATGCTGGTGGACAGGTGAATGGTGGGCAGATGCCATGGCGTTACGTTGCGGTAACAAGAAAAATAATAACACTTGTCAATAGAGCCTTAACTATGTGCCAGGGACTTTACATATATTATTTTATCCTCACCAGAACTTTTTTTTTTTTTGTAGAGACAGAGTCTCACTTTACTGCCTTCAGTAGAGTGCCATGATGTCACAGGACTCACAGCAACCCCTAGCTCTTGGGCTTCAGCGATTCTCCTGCCTCAGCCTCCCGAGCAGCTGGGACTACAGGTGCCTGCCACAACGCCCGGCTATTTTTTGGTTGCAGTTCAGCTGGGGCTGGGTTTGAACCCGCCACCCTCGGTATATGGGGTCGGCGCCCTACTCACTGAGCCACAGGCGCCACCTCTCACCAGAACTTTTAAAGAGAAGTGTTATGATCTCTACTTGTAAATAAGGTAATTAAAAAATAGACAAGTTAATTGTCTTTCTCTAAATAATACAACCAGTAGCAGAATGGGATTCTAAGCCAAGAACTGCCAGGAAATCATTGAGGATGGTGACTGTTAGGTTAAGAATATATATATATATATATATATAAAAAAAAAAGAATATATATATATATATTTTTACTAAACCCAATTATGGGACTAGCATTTCAGTATCAGTATACTAGAGACTTGCTGGATGAATGAATAATTAGTATCTATAAGTTGAGAATGCTTAATAGTCCAGCAGGATTATTTTCTGAATGGAAGCTTGAGTCAAGTGAGTGCACTAATGTCCTCAAAGGAACCTGGGGTCATTAAGTAGTAGCATCTACAAAGCAATTATTATATGCTAATAATTTTAATGTTTGCCTTTGTTCATGAAATGAATGGAAAATTATTTCCTTATCGTGTTGCCTTTGCTGGACAATTTAGTTGAGTGCAATTTTTCCTTATCTTCTGAATACTTTCCTGAATATTTTCTTATTTTGATTTTCTTAACAGTCTTTGTAAGTGTATCTCTCAGGTGAAATGTATGGTGTTTTAACATTTATGTTCTAATGACACGTAAGGGCTTCAAGATGTGTAGTAAGGTTACAATTCATCTCCAGTGAATACATTGTGAGCAGAAACAGAATATGCACTTTGTAATGATAAAAATTTTTAGTAATTTTTCTTAGTCAGCCTAATGATTTCATCAACTGATCTTTATTAAGCATGAGCTTAATTCCTCTCAAGAGTAGAAAGTTTGGATTCCTTTCAGGTCTCCTTTCATACTTATCTTCAATAATTTAATCTTTTTATGAGTATGAGTCCTGTAGCTGGTCATTTTTCTCCATTTATATGCATTTATCCCGGTCAAAATGTGGTTAGAATCATGCTAGACAAAGGAAATTCAGGCTCTTGACTCAGAGCCAGAGGCCTGTATAAACATTCCTGCCTCTGAGATTTGGGGTTGGGGAAGGTCCCTGCGCCTGTCCCCTCAAAACATCAGGAACTTACTGCATTTCCAAAAAAGATGGTTCCTTGAAAATGCAGTCTTTGTTGATAAAAAATACATAGTGATCATATCATAGTGTTGATAAAAAAATACATTGACATTTGACATATCTGGCTCTTTTCAAATTAGGCAGATGATGTTAAAAGGTCATTGGTGATGATAAAACAGATAGCTGTTGGCAAGCAGGATCTTAATAATAATCCATTATTGGGATACAAAAACAAAACCCAAAAAACAATGTGTGGGCAAATACTATTAAAAGCACATCTCCACAAAACTCACAGACCTCCTGGCTTATATAATTCCAGAAAAGACCCGGTAAGGGTCTGAATAAGGTGTCTGTGGCTAAGAGGAACTGACCAGGTCAAACTTCCCAGGGCCTTCACGTTTCTTTTGGTTTCCCATAAGATTATATCTCTCATGTCAAGCAGTAGAATATGGTAAGAGGGATAACAAAGTCTCTTTAATTCAACTTTTCAGAAAAGCTGGGGGAAGAAGCAAGACCATGCCTCTGTGTGAATAATCCTCTGTGCTTTAGGCCACAGTGTGAGGATTTGAAGGTGAGGACAAAAGGAGACTACAGCAGGAATCTAGACCTGGGGTAAGTTTTAGGGAGTTTTGCATAAAGGTATTTACTTCTGTAAGATAATAGTAGGTCAATTATTTCCTATGGAAACTGGAAAATAAACACTCACATTTATTAAACTAAAACATACGCACATAGTTACTGTTTGCACCCTTTCCCTGACTAGTAAGTGAGAAAGGGCTGAGCATGTGTATGTGTGTGTGGAGAGAGAGAGAGAAAGAGGGAGAGGGAGAGGGAGAGGGAGAGAGAGAGAGAGAGAGAGAGGGAGAGGGAGAGAGAGAGAGGGAGAGGGAGAGAGAGAGAGGGAGAGGGAGAGGGAGAGGGAGAGAGAGAGAGAGAGAGAGAGAGAATGCTTCTTTGTGGCTACATTTTTGTTTGCTTAAACTTATTTTATGCTTGCTGCTAGCAGACATGGATGGATGGATTTTGATTGGGGTAAAGGCAGTTTGCCCATGATCTGCCCTGGTGGGACTTAACACCTCTCTGAAGTTTAGCCTGTCTGGTCAACATGCTGATGCAGCAAGATTGATGTGTTTTGAGCTGGAATTATTTTTCAAAGTCTTGTTTGGGCCAGCTCCTGGTCTGGTGCCATGTCTTACATAATGTATATCATGAACCTCCACTGACAAAGAAACAAACTTGTGTTTCTGAAGTGCCCTTTGGCTGAGGTCATTACTGTTTGCCCATATACTTTAGGTAAATTTCTTTTTCTAGGAGCCTCAGAGTGAGTCCAGGGCCCAGAAACAGGGGAGTATTGTGCTTGTGGGTTTAACAGTTTATCTGTCACCACCCCTGTAAAAAAGCTGGGCCGTCTTACTGGGAATAATTTAATACCACTTTTCTAGGATAACACATTAATGCATATGTTTAGCCAGTCTTTGAGGTAAAAGAAGGTGTGCTGATTTCTATATAGGAATAGGGAACCCAAAGGAATGGAATGGTTCTCTTCCTTCATGTCTTCACCTCCCCATCCATAGCTTTTGAACACTGCGTAAAGTGTGGTATTGTTGAGGCTCTCACTGGCGCTATTGTTCCAGCTATTTTTATTACAGATCAGACCACACAGTGGTTTCTGCAGGTCAGAAATTTGAGTAGTTCTGGAATAGTAGATGGGGTCCTTCATGGGGTTGTAGTCAGACAACAGCTGGGTTTCTCTCTTTCTCTCTGTCCATGTGGTCTCAAGGCTTCTCCATGTGATCTTTCCACTTGGGGTAAGCTGGGCTTCCTCACAACATGGTGGCTTCAGAGAGTTGGCCTGTTTATATGGTAACTCAGGACTCCAGAGCTAGCACTCCAGCGATCTGGGAGAAGCATCACCTTTTCTAACAGCCTGGGAACTCAAGCAGCCTTACTTCTGCTGCATTTCTCTTGGTTCTAAACAAGGCATGAGTGTACTTAAATATAGGGAAAGGAGACACAGACTCCACTTTTTTATGGGTCATATTAACAATCGCATTACAATTACCTTATCAAGGTTGTATTGTAGTATAGCATGTGCCATCTTTGGAGAATACAATTTGTCATAGGTATCAGAATGTTCAGGAAGCTCTATAATCTCAAAATCTTGTATGACAGTTTGAATGGTAAAAGATACATTGGTTCTTCAGTGAAATCAATTTTTTAAAACTTTTAAAATAAGTTATATTGTGGTGTAATCTACAATCAATGAAATGAACACATATAGTTCAATTTATTTTGATAAATGTATATGCACCTGTGTGACAATCACTCCATCAAGACAGAAGAGTTCTGTCACCTAAAAGATCTTTTGTGCTCTCATGTAGTAAATCCTAGACATTCTTGGTCCCAGGCAACCACTGGGTCGCTCTCTGCTACTATTGATTAGCTTTGTGTGTTCTAGATTTTCATGGAATCTTGTAGTGTATACACTTTTGTTGGCATAATATTTTTGAGATTCATCCCTTTTGGTGTACATATCAACATTATTGTGGGTAGTAGTCCAATATATGAATATACTATAATTTGCTTATCCATTCTTCGGTTGTTAAACACCTGGGTTATTTAGTCTTTGGCTATTATGAATAAAGCTGGTGTGAACATTCACATACAAATGTTTGTGTGGGTACACTTTTTCATTTCTCTTGTATAAATGCTGGAAAGTGGGACTTCTGGGTTATATAATTATATGTTGAATTTTATAAGAAATTATCCCTCTGTTTTCCAAAGCATTTGTTCCATTTTACATTCTTACCAAGAATGTATGAAAGTTCCAGTAGCTTCATGTCTTTGCGATACTTGGTGGTGTCAGTTTTCTCCTTTAGATACTTTGGGGCATGTGTGGTGGTTTAAGTATACATTTTCCTGAAGATCAGGATGTTGAGCACATTTTCACGCATTTGTTGAACATTTGTATACTTTCTTTTGTTAAATGTCTGTTCAACTCTTCTGCCCATTAAAAATTAAAAAAATAACTTTTCCTGCTGAATTGTGATTCTTTGAATATTCTTAATACAAGAGTTTCATTGCATGTATGTATTGTGAATATTTTCTCCCAGTCTGTGGTTTGCCTTTTTATTCTTTAATGGTGTCATTGGACTAGAAGTTTTTAACTTTGATATTTAATTTATATACACACACATATTTTTATTTTATGTTTTGTGCTTTTTGTATTTTCTATATAAAAAATATTCTGTATCCCATGGTCACAAATGTTTTCTTCCATGTATTATTCTAGAAGGCTTATAGATTTAGCTTCTATTTCTGTAATCAAATTTTAACTATTTTTTTGTGTATGGTATACATTAAGAGTCAAGGTTTATTTTTTAAAATAAGGTACTCAGTTTTTCTAGAACCAGGTTGAAAACACTGCTCTTTGCTTATTGAATTACCTTGAAACTTTGTTAAAAATCAGTTGATCATTGCATGGTTCTATTTCTGGTTTGTTGTGTTTCATTCATTTATATGCCTATCCTTATCTGATTGCCATCCATTTCCACTCCTATAGTTTTATAGAAAGTCTCAAAGTCAGAGAGTTCAAGTTCTCCAAATTTGTTACTCCTTTTCTAAATGCTTTTATCTTTCTTGGTTCTTCTAATTATATAATTTTTAAAAACAGCCAGTCAATTTCTTTGAAAAGCTTCCTGGGATTTTTATTGAAATTGCATTGACTCTCTAGATAACTTCAGGGAAAATTTAGCTTTTATTCATACAATATTGAGTCTTTTATTCTATGAATATAGTATCTCTGTTCATTTATTTGGGGTTTTACAAATTTCTCTCAGAAATAGCTAAATCATTTTTAGCTATTCACTAGTACTTTTAGTATAACATAGTTTTTGTTAGATGTATGCTTGAATATTTTATGTTTTGGTATTGTAAATGATGTTCTCTTTAAATTTCATTTTGCAATTATTCCTTGTGGTAATATGCAAAATTTCAGATTTAATAATGTTGACCTTGTATCCTACAACCTTGTTATGTTCACCTACTACTTATAATAGATTTTATTGTGAATGCTTTAGGATTTTTGATATATACAACCATGTCATCTATGACTAAAGGAAGCTTCACTCCTTCCTTTCCAGTCTGTATGTCCTTTATTATCTTTTTCTTGCCTTATTGCACTGGCTAGGGCCTCAATACAATGATGAATGGAAGTGATAAGAATACATATCCTTGCCTTGTTCCTAATACAAGGGGAAAAACATCCATTAAGTATGATATTTTCTGTAGGTTTTTTTTTTTCAGTAGATGCCTTTCATCGGGTTGAGGAAATTCCCTTTTGCTCCTAGTTTTTGAGGGATTTAAACAAATTATATATGATTTTTAAATTTCTTTAATTTTTTATGCATCCATTATTTTGATTATGGAGTTTTTTCCTTGATTCCATTGATATGGTATATTGCATTCCTTGATTTCCAGTTTTCTCCTTGATTCCACTGATATGGTATATTGCATTAATGACTCTTTAATGGTAAACAAACTCGCATTCCTGAGATAATTATCATTTGCTTGTGAATTTTATTTTTTTTTTCATCTTGTCTGACAGTGCAGTCTCTATCATGAGGTTGCAGCCAAGACATTGGCTGGGGATGAAGTTATCTGAAGGCTTCTCTGATATTAAAGGATCTGCTTCCAAACTCAGTCACATGACTATTGACAGGAGACTTCAGTTCCTTACCAAGTGGGCCTGTTTTCTCAATGTGACATCTGGAGTCCCTCAGAGTGAGTGACTGAGAAGGTGGTTAAAGGAGAGAGAGAGAGAGAGCGATAAAGAGAGAGACAGATGGATAGAGAGAGAGAGAGTGCTCTATTTTTTTCTGTGTTTAATTTCGTTGACTTTTGCTCTTATTAGTGCCTTCCTTCTATTTACTTAGGGTTCACTTCAGGTCTTCTTTTTCAGCTTCTTGAGTAGGACTCTTTTATCATTGATTTGAAAATTTATTCCTTTTCATGTAAGCATTTAAAGCTATAAATTTTCCTTTAAATGCTGCATTAGCTCATTCTGTACATTTTGATATGCTATGTATATCAGTTAAAATACATTCAAATTTCTCTTGTGATTTCTTTGACTCATGGCTTATTTGGAAGTGTTTTTACTTAATTTCAAAAAAATGGGAATCCTACAGTTATATTTTTGTTATTCATTTCTAATTTATTTCCCTTGTGATCAGAGAATATGCTCTGTATGATTTTAAATTTTAAAAATGTATTGGGACTTCTTTTATGACCTAGCATAGGTCTACTATGATAAGTATTCTATTTGTACTTGAAAAGAATGTGTATTTGTCTATATTACATGTAGTATTTGAAAAATGTCAATTAAGTCCCATTGGTTGTTTGAGTTTCCATGTCTTCTATGTCTTTACTGATTTTTTAAGAACATAGTTGTTCTTTCTATCAGTTACTGAGAGAGATGTGTTGACATTTTCGTCTCCATGTTGGCTTGTTCATTTTTTCTTATGTTTTTCTTCCTGTATTTTGAAGCTCTGAAATTAAATGCATACACATTTAGGATTGTTATGTCTTCATAAAGATTAACCCTTTTATCAATGAGGAAATATACTTCTTTCTTTCTGTTGCTCTTTGCTGTCTCTAATCTCTTCCTATATCTGAAATAAATACTTTCTAACTTTTTTATGTTTAGTGTTTGCATGGTATATATTTTTCTATCCTTTTATCATTAACAACTCTTTTTCGATATGTTTGAAGTGTTATTTTTCACAGACAGTATATAATTGGGTTTTGCTTTAAAATTTTTATATAATAATCTCTGCGGATTTTTTTCTTATTGATGATTTCTGTTTTTTAAATTATAGTGCTTAGACCATTTACATTTAATGAAACATCAATATTCTTGGATTTAAGTTTACTATCTTGCTATTTGTTTTTCCATACCTTCTCTCCTCTATTTTCTTTTTTTTACATGTTTTGTATTGTAAAATTTATCATTTTATTTTATGTACAATATTGGCTAATTTTTGTACTTTTTTGGAGGTGTTTACAATATGCATCTTTAAGTCATTATTATTTACTTTCAAGTGATATACTAGCATTTCATATGTAACATAAGCACATTAAAATTATATACTTCCATTTCTCTTCTCTCATCCTTTGTGCTCGTATTGTCATACATTTTACTTATGCTTGTAAGTCTCATAATACATTGAAATTAAAATTTTAAACCATAATTATGCAAGCAAATATGCAAAAATAATTCTTTTATTTCATTTGGTTCTCTGTCTTTAATTTCTCTATTTCTTTTGTTTATATATTTTAAATCTTTTAATAAATATATAAAACCATTTTTTAAGTCTCTGCAAATTGTCTTCTCTGTCATTTCTGTGTATGTTTCCATTGACTGATGTTTTTTCTTGACTATACGCCCCATTTTACTGCATTTTATCAGATTCACTGTTTTTTGATAGGATATTGGAATATCACTTTGTTGAGTGGATTTTGAAATCTTCTTATTAAAAATATTTGGATTTTATTTTGGTAGACAGTTAAATTACTTGACATCAATTTGATTCTTTTAAGGTTTGTTTTTAGTGCAGGCCTGCTACAGCCTCATTATAGCCCTAATACTTCTGGGGTCTTTAGTGAATGCTCTGCTTGTTCAATGGGATTTCTGCACAATTGGTTAGAACTTGGATAACTCCCAGGCCTGTATGAGTTATGGGAATTGTTCACCCTACAGCTCCTTGTTAGTTCTTTCACTCATACTTATTCTTTTCCTGGTTTCACAGTGTCTTACCACACATATGTAGAACTGGGTACACTGCCAAAGACTCAAGGGGCCACCTAGGAAGGTTTTTGAGGCTTTTTTTCTCTGTGTAACTCCTCTCTGGTAATCTGCTTTGCAGATTCAAGCTCCTTTAGCTTCTCCAAACTCCAATATTACCTATGAAACTTCATGAAATCTATAATCTACTTTGTTTCCACTTTCATAAGTGAGTGTCCAGGTAGAAAGCTTACCTTGCTTATTTTCTGTCCTTCAGGGATCAAGTCCTGTATAGTCTGTAGTATATGGTTGAAAAGAGTTGTTTTATATATTTCATCCTTTTGGAAAAGTAGTTTATAGTGTGAAGATAATTCTAGTACTAGTTACTATATCATACACTGGGCATAAAAATTATGAAATTGTATTTTAAGTCAAAGTTGAATACTCTTTTCTCATTACTCTTTATAGGCATGTAAAGTTTTAGCTGATAACTGAAAAAAAAAATCTTTGTAGCTCAACACTCACAAATTAAGAATTTCCATAAAAGAACTAGCCTCTTAGAGCTGAGTTATTTTGATGTGTATTTTGTCCATTGGACAGGGCTCCAAAATGATTTGGGAGAAAACATGATTGTTTGATCTCTTAAATATCAAAATATTCTTTATTTTCTCACTTACTCTTTTTTTGTCCACAGAAACTGAATTCAAAACAGCTGAAGGAGAGGCATATCAGGTCAGAAAGGATTGTGCTCCTCAGACTGCCAATTACAGTGCACAAAAATATGTCACGTATCTTTTTGTAGAGCCACTAGTGTGGCATACATAGAAAGGGACTCTTAGTGCTATCTTGAATAGTGTTGTGGTTTTGTGTTCTCATGGCTTGGAAGCCATGACTTAGAAAAAGCCATGGTACCTGGCTGAAAAACCAGTCTACATAAATGTGCTAACCATATTCTGGCAGGTGGTCTGGTCTGCTAGCTGGCTTCTGAGAAATGATACACATGGAGGCCTCACAGACAGATCACCATTATCTCCAGTCTCTGAAAGCTCTGGAATCTGAATCTGGAGTGAGTTCATTGCTCTTTATTTTCACTGGAAATGGACCAAAGAAACTGCTAACAGCTCTTTCTGTGTCTAACACCAATCATATGATGTGACACTGTTTGTCAAGGTGTTGTGTTCCTTAGCTGGGTGGGCCTAGGAAGTTCAATCAATCAACAAATCTAATATATATGATATAGATGTATATATTGTATATATAGTTTATATAATGTTTCAATATATAAGTGAAAGTAGTGCAGGCTAGTTTCTCAATCCCTCATCTGTAATATAGGATAATATTAAATTTTATTGCATAGGATAGGAGGGTACAAAAAATTAATACATGTAAATAACTCAGTGTCTAAAATGTAGTGCCTTAGCTCAATACATTTATAGTACTGTTATAATAATTATTATTTTGTTACAGATACAAGCTTGATTACCCCAAGATTTATTGTATAGAGTAAGGTATGAGCTTGTCTCCTCTCTGGCCCTGTTTTTAGCTTTTTAGTGGTGTTTATCTGCGTATTCTATTTAGCAAGCACTTTAGGAAACACATTTTGATGGTTGAGGTAAAGGATCTACCTCAACGTTCAGGTCTACCAGCCAAAACCAGAAGAGAATTGAAATAAGAAAATGAAAGTTTAATTGTGGTCAGTCATAGATATCACGTGGTGAAGCAGACGTCTCACTCTGTAGGTGTGGTTCTCCTGTCTGAGACTTGGATCTGGGTGTGCCAAGTAAGAATGTAATTGCAAAATGTTGAGAGTGTAATTATAAAATGTTAAAAGGCATCATAGAAGCCACCGGGCCCATTATAAACAGAAAGATGCTAAGGAACATACCACTATCTGTGATGGTCATTTACCTACTCAGCCCCACACCCACAATGCTGTGCTCCACCCTGTGGTGCTGAGTTTAGAGCTCTGCCAACTGTAGGGCCCAGATTCTTCTGTCAGCTGACTTCCTTTTGGATTCTAATTTCCAACACTAGAGGGAGATTGGAAGGTAGGAACTTCCTTCCTATTTCTTGTTCGTTTTGTCAGTGTTGCTCTGACATTGGGCACTTACATTGTTTTTGTGTTCTTTTAATTTCATCTTACCCCCTCAGAGATGTCGTTAGCCAGATATTGTTTCCTTCTCAGGTTCCTTCTCTTAGGTGTTGAGATTCCATCAGCAGCTGAGAAGTGAGTACTATTTCTTCAGAGGACAAAACCCCTAGCTTAATAGAGATCCCTCTTCTGAGTGTCTAGATTTTTATAATCCCAGTCTTTCTTTTACCTATTCCCAGGGGTTGGAGATTCTTCCTTGAGTTACTATCTCTGGGTTGTCTTATTGCTCTCATTTGTTCTTTCATTTCTTCAACATCTGTGAAACCAGTTGGCTATGCAGTAATTGTCTCTGGACAACAGTTTTCTTTTTCTTTCAGTTACCCATGGTCCACTGTGGTCCAAAAATATTAAATGGAAAATTCCAGAAATAAACAATTCATAAATTTTAAGTTGTGCACTGTTCTGAGTAATGTGATGAAATCTTGTGCTGTCCCTTTCTGTCCCACTCAGGATGGGAATTATCCCTTTGTCTAGGGAATTTGTGCTATAGATGCCACCCACCTATTAGCCACTTAGTAGCCTTCTTGGTTATAAGATCTACAAACATAGTATACATAGAGTTCAATACTATTTGTAGTTTCATATCTCTACTGGGGGTCCTGGAACATAAACCCCATGGATAAGGGGGATTGCTATTTTCTTTTTGTTTACAATTTGAAGGGTCAAAGAAGGAATGGGGAGGAGGAAAAGACTATGTGGCCTGCAACACTTAAGTTATATTCTGTCTGGACACTTGCAGGAAAAGTCTGGGGACCCCTGACAAAGATAAAGGAATCCAAAGGTTTACGGAGCATGAATAATGGAATACATTAAGCATGTACAAACTCTCACTTTCTCTACATTTTCCAATTGTATTCACAGCCATGGTGCTGTTTCATGTGGGCTCAAGGCGAGCATCCCCAGGGAGAAGTCCCTTCTCCTGCTTCACTATTTGCACTGAAGGGACAATAAGCATGTCCACAGAGTTTCTCCCTATGTGTCGCTGTTCCCCTCTAGTACCCCTTGAGGGATGGGGGACACGGGATATTGAAGAAAACAATGAGCTTTTGGGCAGGGACCAGTTATCTGTTGGATCTTTTCTTCCTTTAGTCAATGTGGTTTCCTAAAGGGCCATAGAAGTAATGTCTAAGACATTACTGGGACCCAGGCTTCCCAAACATGTATTCAGGCTGAGGCAAAGTTCCCTAAGAGAAAGTATTGGGGTTTGATACAGTGATTGCTGATTGGGTTTTAGTCTTCATAGTTAACATAAATTCTTTTTGGGGGGAGAAATTCTGTCCTTTCTTCAACTTACCTTTTCCAACTCACATAATTTTAAAAAGCAATGTTTGTAATTCCTGCCACTACAGTGTCAATAAGAGAATTTATTTTATAATGTGCAGAACTGGCAACTTCTCAGAAAGAAAAGCATTGTTGTTGGAATGAAGTCATCTGTTTGAAGAGCAAAGCCTCAAGAATCATTCAAGGGGAGGGAACCCAGTGCCCTCTGCCTACTCAACCCCTTGGCACACTGAGCCATTGTCAGAACCTGTTTCCAGAGCAACCAAATTCTTTCCTGAAATTACTTGGCAGTTGACAAGCTCCTCTCCCTAAGGGTCTGGTGTAATTCTTTTCAAGGGCCTTATTTTAAGGCAGCTTGTCTCTGATGGAAACCAAGATCATTGCCAGCCAAAGAATTTAGCAGTACCCTAAAATGGGCTCACCTAATAAATATTTATAGTGTGGAGAACAAGGTGTGTTTGGGAGTTGGGCTCTAATTGATGTTTCCATCATTTTAGAAATATGGAACTTTTTTTTTTTTTTTGAGACACAGTCTCAGTATGTTGCCCTGGGTAGAGTGCCGTTGCGTCACAGCTCACAACAACCTCAAACTCCTGGGCTCAAGCGATTCTCTTGCCTCAGCCTCCCGAGTAGCTGGGACTACAGGGGCTCACCACAATGCCCAGCTATTTTATGGTTGTAGTTGACATTATTGTTTAGCAGGCCTGGGCCAGCTAACGGCCCATACTCAGTGTATGTGGCTGGCTTCCTACTCACTAAGCTACAGGCACCATGCCAGTAACATGGACGTTTTAATGTCAATACATGGTGAGCTTTTTGGATAATTTGCTAGATAATACCATATGTGGATATACAATGTTGAGAGGACTGCTCTGGGGGATATTTCTCATACGTATTTGCCCAAATTGAGTCTGGAGTACATAGTCATTCAGTATCAGAGCCTCTATTTTCTGACTGTGGCACAGTAAAGTCTGGGGAAAGAAGATGAGACTCTCTTTTGACTTTTTAAGTCTTTGCTTAAAAAAAAAAGTCATTTAAAAAACCACAATAAAAGCTTAATTTAAAAACAGATGTCCAAGATGAATTGCTAGGTCAAAACCAACAAAAATGGAATTTAATATAAGTGTAAAAATCCTGTGATTAAGTTAAAAAATCAGTTTCCTAAATAACTATCAGGTGGGGAAACTCTCCATTTTGTAGTCACAGTGAATCTTTTTTTATTAAGAGAAACTGACTTGTACGACTCCTTCAACCTACCTCCCAGAAAGGCCTCTCTTGGAACATGTGTGAACAAAGAATAATTTAAATCTCATTAGGAAAAAAAAAACCAAAAACGATTAAACTGAATTCTTCATTGTTGAATGGTATCCATCAATCAAGGGCAGAAGAGTGAAAGCATTTTTACCATACAGCTGAACTAACAAAATTTGATATTTAGGTTATTAAAATCCAGGTCAATCATTGAAAATAAAATTGGACACATACAGAAAGTAAAAACTTAACTGAGACAATACAAATGGATACACAGAGAAAAGGAGAAGGCATTGGGGTCCCATGGCCAATCTTCCTGAGCTAAGTATGTTGGGTAAACTTAGGTCTCCTGATTAAACCCAGGCTGGTTTTGGCATTTGTGGGGGAACAAAGAGAGACTCGGACTCCATTAGATCATGTGAAAGTAGTTGTGGCCATCAAAAGTAAGACCTATCGGAAAGATTGAGCATTGTTAGTGCAGAACAGGTCTTCCATGTGACACGGTGCAATAACTGTCAAAGTGACTTCACCTCCATTCTCTCTCATTCCTCTAGTCTTACAGATATGGTCACTGGAGGACTGAGAAGCAGAAATTTCTTCAACTTCCCAGAGCTAATTAGTAGCAGAGTGGGGCTGGTCTCTTAGGAACATGCTTTTTTTGTGTTAGTTACCTGTATCTAACAGAAGGCTGTTACCTTATCTGGGAAATGTTAACCCTAGTTCCTATCTTGAATTAAAATTGGGTGGGTGGAGGTGGGTGGGAAATAAAGATTACGTGCCTGCCTGTCCATTCTGTCTTCTTCCCTGGGATAGTCTGCGAACCTCTGGGCCCCTGGTTCTTGTTTCTTATCAGTGGGCTTCAGCTGGATGTGAATTGGCAGCATCAGTTGGGCCTTTGGAGTTGATGATGCTTTGTTGGCCCTTCTTGAGCCAACAGAGCCAGGGACACTCTTTACATGAAGTGATGGGGTCCACAGAAGCCATCATTCCTTTATTTGGGTGCAAATGCCCTTGTCTTTGCAGGGAGCAGAAATTCTGGTGGGTACTGGTTTGGAGAAATCTCTGCCCCTTTCTCTCTCCGTTCCTAATCTTTCCTCTCACATCACCCCTTTTTTCTCATCACTGCTCACATTTCTGGCTTACACAGAATACTCTGCCTTTGTATATACAGCAGCACTGGTTCATTAATAAGCACCGATACTCTGGATTTTTAGGGGGATTTGGGGGGTTCTCAGTCACATAACCTCATCACTGGTTTTGATATGAATTCCCATGATGTCATCTCTGGGCCCTGTGGGGGAAAATCTCAACCTGTCAAACCAGTCCTGTTGGGTCCCAGGCTGATTTACTTAATTATCCTCTTTAACACCCTCCCTTTGCTCCCACTTTCCCCCACTTTGATCATATGTCATTCTGTGTCTCTATGTTTCAGAAACTTAATTGCAAGACTGGAATTGCATGGATTCAGTTTACTCAATCATTACAATCCTACAAAGTATTTATTAAATGCCTAATTGGGCCTGGTGATATATAAAAGGGGCTGACTTAATGATGTGAAAATAATAATAATCCCTTACATTTTATGACAGCTAATGCTATTATGCCATGATCGCCTTTAGTGCATCAACTCCAGCTATTTGTGTTTTACAAGTTTGCCTCAGGAGCTGTGGGATAGTTTTGGCACAGCCTGGACACTCCTTGCCAGTTAAACACCTAGGTCAAAGGGATAGTGTAAAGAACCTCAAGGGTCAGTTTTAGGCCTTTGACATTTCTCTGCCTCTAATTTTGAATTATTAATAAACACCCATCATAGGGAATCAGGGATTGGAGGAAGTGGTCATTAGGCGCCTCCCCTCATCCCCAGTTTAGAACTACAAGCAGGTGAATTGAAGGAAGGGGAAAAAGTGGGGGCACTGTTCAAGGTGTTGTTTAATATTTCAGGGCTGGGTCCAGTTAGACTTGCTAAAAACTAAACAAGAGTTTCACTCACTAAAATTCTTTAGTGAGATGTTAATAAGTACAATACAACTAAAGGCACCCTCAGCTTATTTCCTAAATTAGTATATTCAAGGCTCTGAGAAGTCCTTCTGCAAAGAGCTTCACCAAATCATTGGCTCCTGGAACTATTTGGGGGAACATCTGTGAGCATCTGTACACCCCTCAGAAGGACAAATTTATTCTGCGAAGTACTGGATTTGACTAAGTTTTATAAAAAAGGGGCTATAACAACAAAAGAATCAAACAATCTTTGGGACACTAAAGGAGAAAAACAGAGTAGTTAGGAGAAGGCAGAAGCATCCCAGTGGTGATGGCGATGGTGGTAGTGGTGGTGGGGTGGGGGAGCCTGGCTGAGGTTATTTGCAGCGGGGAGGTATGTGCTGTCCTGACATCTCAAGCCCTCATCATCTCTCTGTGCATTGCCTTTTGGGGAAGGGTGAACAGCTTTTTTTTTTTTTTCTTTCAAAACATCTTCAGTTTAGGGACAAAGCCAGAAGTTTCTAGGATTCTCATAGACTTTGAATCTGGGATAAATGGATTCAAAGTTGGACTCTTGATTTCTTAGCTATGCTTGTGACCAGAAAGCAGACATTCATAATCTACATTGTTGACCCTTCATCTACTTTTGGGAACCCTTTTCAATTTTGCATGATTTTCCCCAGAGGTTTGCTATCAGGCTGCTGCAAACCTGTGAGATGACAGGTACCCACAGCTGCTATTTCTGGAAGCACTTGACCATGTAAAAATACCAAAAATGTCTTTTTCCTTGTCAAAATAGAAGAACTGATCTTAGTGAGATTTGAACCATAAATTCATTTTGCTTGGAAAACCCCCAATATTTGGTCTCTCTTTCAGGATGGACTTTGAGGTTCATTTCCAGGCCTTTAACATATGTTCTTCAACAATTAACTTGATGTATTCGAATGGTACTCTTAAATTTCTGAAACAGCACTAAAGGATGTTATTTTTTGGTGTGGCTAGGAATAAAAATACCCTGTTAAACTTTTGAACCATATATCCCTGTGCCTTGTTAGCTGGGCAGGTGGTGGAGAGACTGCCTGCTATTTCTTTTTTTTTTTCATGGAAAGGGGTGGGTACCAAGTACAGTTCTCTCCCAGCATAGTTCTGCTTTATTTGAAGAAGTTTATTAGACAAGGCTAGTCTATAGGCAGTAATAGAGATTCTTTGAGAACCAAATATTTACACTTTGAACTAGCTGTAAAAATATTTACTGATCCCTATGACAGCTTAGACACTATTACCCATTGTATTGAATTCATGCTTTTGCTGAAAATAAAGTTTGAAGTAATGACATGAAATATATAAATAATTAAGGTGATGGGAGATATTTTGAAACTTAAAAATTAGGGAGTAATTTTTCCATTGAGAAAGGTTTAAGCATGACTTAAAAAGAAATCTGAGGCTGGCTTTTAAACCTCACAATACATTTTTGAGGTAAAAAGGACACTTTTTGCTTTTTTTTTTACTAAATCATAAACACATAGATCATGTATACATTAATGCATTTATGGGGTACAATGTGCTGACTTCAGTACAATGTGTTGATTTCATATAGAATTAGGAACGCTTACATCACACTGGTTAATATATACCTCATCTCGTTTATTTAATTATTGTGTTAAGAAATTTATACTCTATCCCGGGGTCCTCAAATTATGGCCTGCAGGCCACATGAGGCAGCGTGATTATATTTGTTCCCGTTTTGCTTTTTACTTCAAAATAAGATATGTGCAGTGTGCATAGGAATTTGTTCATAGTTTTTTTTTTAAACTATAGTCCAGCCCTCCAACAGTCTGAGGGACAGTGAACTGGCCCCCTGTTTAAAAAGTTTGAGAACCCCTGCAACAGATCCGACATGTACCCTTCCATTATGCACCATAGGTGTGATCCCACCATTCACTCTCCCTTGATCTAACCTCCCCCTCTCTCATATCCCCCGTCCTCCCTCCTTCATCTTGGGCCATAGTTGTAATCTATTCTTCATATGAAAGTGTGAGTGATTATAAATTGGTTTCATAATAGTACTGAGTACATTGGATATTTTTTCTTCTATTCTTGAGATACTTTACTAAGTAGGATATGTACCAGCTCCATCCATGTAAACGTAAAAGAGGTAAAGTCTCCATCTTTTTTTACAGTTGCATAATATTCCATGACATACATATACCACCATTTATTAATCCATAGGTTGATGCACACTTGGACTTCTTCCATGACTTGGCTATTATGAATTGAGCTGCAATGAACAATCTGGTGCAAATATCTTTGTTATAAAGTGATTTTTGGTCTTTTGGATATACACCTACTAGGGGAATTGCAGGATCTACTTTTAGATTCCTGAGTATTCTCCATACTTCTTTCCAAAAGGGACGTTATTAGCTTGCACTCCAGCAGTGCAGAAGTGTTCCCTTTTCTCCATATCCATGCCAACATCTGTAGTTTTGGGATTTTGTTATGTGAGCCACTCTTACTGGAGTTAGATGATATCTCAAAGTGGTTTTGATTTTGATTTCTCTATGATTAAAGATGATGAGCATTTTTTCATGTGTCTGTAAGCCATGTGCCTATCTTCTTCAGAGAAGCTTCTGTTCAAGTCCCTGGCCCATAATGAAATGGGATTACTTATTCTTTTCTTATTAATAAGTTTGAGTTCTTGTGGAGTCTGGTTATCAAACCTTTGTCAGAAGCACAGCCTGCCAATATCCTCTCCCATTCTGAGGGCTGTCTCTGCTTGCTTTACTTACTGTGTTCTTGGCTGTGCAGAAGCTTTTTAGTTTGATCAGATCCCAGTAATGTATTTTTGGTGTTGCTTCAATTGCCTGGGGGGTCCTCCTCATAAAGTATTTTCCCAGGCCAATTTCTTCAAGGGTTTCTCCTGTACTCTCTCCAAGAATCTTTATAGTTTCATGTCTTAAGTTTAAATCTTTTATCCAGTGAGAGTCAATTTTTGTTAATGGGGAAATGTGTGAGTCCAGTTTCTGTCTTCTACAAGTTGCCAGTCAATTCTCCCAGCACGATTTGTTAAATAGAAAATCTTTCCCCCAATTTATATTTTTGATAGGGTTATCAAAGATCAAATGGTGATAAGCATCTGGGTTCATCTCCTGGTTCTCAATTCTGTTCCATACATCTAACTCTGTATTTTTGTGCCAATACCATGCTGTTTTGATCACTATAGATTTATAGTATAGTTTGAAGTCTGGTAGCAGGATTCCTCTTGATTTGTTTTTATTTCTGAGTAATGTCTTGGCTGTTTGAGGATTTTTCTGGTTCCATATAAAACAAAGTACTATTTTTTCCAGATGATGGTGGTGTTTTAATAGGGATTGCATTAAATTTGTAAATTGTTTTGGGTAATATGGACATTTTAACAATGTTGATTCTTACTAGCATGATATGTTTTTCCATTTGTTAACATCTTCAACTATTTGTTTTCTTAGAGTTTCATAATTCTCTTTATAGAGATCTTTCACTTTCTTTGTTAGGTGAATTCCCAAATATTTCATCTTCTTTGGCACAACTGTAAAGGCAATAGAGTCCTTGACTGTTTTTTTGGCTTGACTATTATTGGTATATATAAAAGCTACTGATTTGTGAGTATTGATTTTGTATCCTGAGGCACTACTGTATTCTTTGATCACTTCTAAGAGTTTTTGCTTGAGTCCTTGGGGTTTTCCAGGTATAAAATCATATAATACGTGAAGAGTGAAAGTTTGATCTCTTCTGACCCTATTTGCATACCCTTGACCACCTTCTCTTGCCTGATTATGATGGCTAAGACTCCATTACAATGTTAAAAAGCAGTGGAGACAGTGGGCAACCTTGCCTGGTTCCTGATCTGAGTGGAAATGTTTTCAATTTTATTCCATTCAATATGATATTGGCTATGGGTTTGTTGTAAATGGCCTCTATCAGTTTAAGAAAAGTCCTTCTATACCTATTTTCTTAAGTGTTCTGATCATGAAAGGATGTTGGATATAGTCAAAAGCTTTTTCTGCATCTATTGGGATAATCATATGGTCTTTGTTATTTACTTTGTTTATGTAATGTATTATATTTATAGATTTACATATATTGAACCAACCTTGAGACCCTGGGATAAAACCCACTTGGTCATTGTGTATAATTTGTTTGATGCATTGCTGGATTCTGTTTGCTGGGATTTTATTGAATATTTTTACATATATGTTCATTAAAGATATTGGTCTTTAGTTTTCTTTTCTTGTTGGGTCTTTTCCTGGTTTGGGTATCAGGGTGATATTTGCATCATAGAATGTGTTGGGAAGTATTCCTTCTTTTTCAATGTTTTGGAAAAGGGCACGTAATATAGGTACTAGTTCCTCTTTAAAGGTTTGGTAGAATTCTGATGTGAAGCCATCTGGTCCTGGACTCTTCCTTTTTGGGAGATTTTGTACAGTTGATTCTATTTCAGTACTTGATATAAGGTCTGTTCAGTATTTCCAATTCTTTCTGATTAAGTCTAGGAAGTTGGTGTGCTTCCAAGTACTGGTCAATTTCTTTCAGATTTTCATATTTCTGAGAATAAAGTTTTTTGTGGTATTCATTAGGGATTTTTTGAATTTCTGAGGTGTCGTTATTTTGCCTTTGTCATTTCTGATTAACGATACTATGGACTTTAATTTTCTATTTTTGGTTAGGTTGGTTAAAAGTTTGTCAATTTTGTTGAATTTTTCAAAAAACCAACTTTTTGATTCATTGATCTTTTGAATAATTCTTTGTTTTCGATTTCATTTAATTCTGCTCTAATTTTAGTTATTTCTTTTCTTCTGCTCGGTTTGAGGTTGGAATGTTCTTCCCTTTCCTGTTGCTTAAGCTGTCCCATTAAGTTATTGACTTCCTCTCTTTCCATTCTCTTGAGGAAGGCTTGCAATGCTATGAATTTCCCTCTTAGGACTGCCTTTGCAGTATTCCACAGGTTCTGATAATTCATGTTTCCATTATTGTTTTGTTCCAAAAATTTGGCAATTTTCTTCTTAATCTCATCTATGACCCAGCTATCATTCAGCATAAGATTATTTAGTTTCCATGTCTTTGTATGAGGATGCAGATACCTGTTAGTGGTGAGTTCAACTTTTATTGTGTGATGATCTGAGAAAATACAAGGAATAATTTCTATACTTTTAAATTTGCTGAGGTTAGACTTGTGACCTAAGATGTGATCAATTTTGGAGGACGTTCCATGGGCTGATGAGAAGAATATGTATTCAGTTTTGTTAGGATGAAATGTTCTATAGATGTCTATTAAATTCAATTGCTGTATGGTGAAGTTTAAGTCCAAAATTTTTTTGCTTAGTTTCTTATTGGAGGATCTATCCAACAATGCCAAAGGGTTGTTAAAATCTGTAACTATTATGGTGCTGGAAGATATTAAATTGCTCATGTCTTTTAGTGTCTCCCTTATAAATTGAGGAGCATTCTAGTTGGGCACATAAATGTTAATAATTGACATCTCATCATGTTGAATGTTTCCCTTGAGAAATATGAAGTGACCATCCTTGTCTTTCCTTACTTTTGTTGGTTTAAAGCCTGTGTATCTGCAAATAAAATCGCCACCTCTGCTTTTTTCTGATTTCTGTTTGCCTGAATTACAGATGCCCCTCCCTTCACTCTGAGTCTATATTTATCCTTTAAGGTAAGATGAGATTCTTATATGCAGCAAATATCTGGCCTGAGTTTTTGTATCCAATCAGCCAACCTGTGCCTCTTAAGAGGACAGTTTAATTCATTCACATTAATTGAGAGTATTGACAAGCCTGGTAGTATTTTGGGTGTCAAATTTTTCAAAACTCCAGTGGACATTTTGAATCTTTTCACCACTGTGGAAATTGGGTTTTGGTCAAGAATTTCAGAGTGAGTTTACTTTGGTGGTAGAGCATTGTGCTGGTCATTATGGAGGATGGGTCTGAGGATATCCTGAAGAGCTGGTTTGGTTATGGCAGATTTCTTCAATGTGTGTATGTCATTAAAGTATTTTACTTCTTCATCATAAATGAAGCTCAATGTAGCTGGATACAGGATCCTGGCCTAAAAGTTGTTTTATTTTAGGAGATTGAAGGTTGATGACCATCCTCTTCTGGCTTGAAAAGTTTCAGCAGAAATATCTGCAGTCATTCTAATATTCTTCCCCTTGTAGGTTATGATTTTCTTATGTCTGGCTGCTTGCAGGATTTTCTCCTTCATATTAACTTTGGCAAAGTTAATTACAATGTGTCTAGAAGATGCTTTATTTGGGTTGAGTTGTGCTAGGGTTCTGAAACTGTCTGCTATCTGAATTTCACTATTTCTTGCCACGCTTGGGAAGTTCTCAATTATTTCTTGGAGTAGAGTATCTTGTGCCTTTTGGACCATCCTCTTCTCCTTCAGGGATTTCTATGAAGCGAATATTTGCTCTTTTGGAGTGGTCCCACAAGTCTCTCAGGGAATGATCCATTTTTGCTCTCCATTTCTCTTCTCTTTGAGTATTTGGAAGCATTTGAAAGCTTTGTCTTCAATGTCAGAGATCCTTTCTTCTGCCTGCTCCATTCTGTTACTGAGGGATTCTACTGTATTTCTCAGATCTTTGAGGGCTGCAAGTTCTTGCCTCAAGGTGTCAAAATTTGGCGATTTTGTGATTTTGTCTTTGGTGATTTTGTCTTTGAATTCATTGAATTCTTGAGACAACTTTTGAATTTCTCCTCAAATTTCTTTTTTTTTTAATAACTACTATTATCCTTTATTCTTACATAATGAGTTACCATTTACAAAGTATTTCTTTTTTTTCCTTAGCTAATATTTATTATCTGTCTTTTGTCTTTTTTCCTTTTACAAAGTATTTCTAAGTCCATTGTCTTATTTAATTCTTATCACAAAGCTAAGGCAAAATTGATGCTTTATAGCTATTTTATGAATGAGGAAATTGAGGCCCAGAGAATTACAGACGTTAAAAAGCATTCTCAGTTGAACATTCATTATCAGATTAATTAAAGTAGCCATTGTAAAGTGTTAAAAAAGAACCTAGCCTTGTTTATGGCTTCATCACAAAGTTCTCAGTCAGGCTTTCATTTCTCCTATCAGGACTCCTCCAGTCCTGGTCAGTCCTGTCCCTGATCCACTTCTCCTCCGTGGAGGCCCATGCCCAGTCTGGGGACTCCTTCTGAGAAGATGGAGACACGACCCTGGGAAGAGGGGAGTAGGAAAGAAGCAGAAGGCAAAGAAATGCTGAAGGGGGTCAAAGGGTGAGGATGTGGGCTCTGGGGCAGGGGCCTCACTTGCAAAGTGTTTGCTTACTCAAGCACAATCCTCTGGGGAAAACCAAACCCAAGCTTAGCAATCAAGCTGAGTGAGAAAAATAAGTCCAGTCTCATTCCCTGACAGTGTTCTTAGAGCACACAGTTGTTTGGGTAAGGGTGTATTAGAATAACTCACTCATTCCTTCATTCAGTCAACACAGTGTTGCCACCATCAGACTGAGGATACAAAATGGACACATCACAGCCTTCTTCCCCCAGGCCACAGTGAGTGGAGTTTCCTCTAATTTCTAATTCCATCTTCACCTCCATTCTGTCACTATTATTTGCAATCCAAATTCTTAATTTGATTTCTGACATCTCAGCCATTTGTTTATGAACGGGATCTTCTCCTTTGTCATTCCTTGGGGGAGTTGATCTACTCTGATTATTCATGTTGCCAGAGTTTTTCTGCTGATTCCACCCCATGATTATTTTTCATTGTTTGGCTAGAGAAGCTGGTAAGGTGAAATTGAATTGAGGGCTCCTGGAGTTGTAATTAGCCAGCCCTTTACCAAAGAACTGGGAGGGGGTGATTGTGGCTTTTCCCTTAGAGCTTTACAAAGGTCCCATTCAGAACTATTGCCTGAAACTCTGGGCACCTGCTTGGTGTGGTGGGGCTAGATGGCACTGACTGGTATTCAACTAGTCTCTATCCGATCCTAATGAATCAGTGGCTTTGGACTAAAATCTCAGCTGGGGGGATATATAAGCAACTAAGGTATCCTGCCCCCCCCCCAAAGGCAACAACTGGAAGGGGACAATCCCACACTCTCGCAACAACACAACCAGGGTACAACCTTGGTGGGTGCCTGGGTGATTGGCTCAGGTCAAGAGTTCCAAACCAATTGTCCTGGTTGACACAAACACCAATCAGGTGGGAGAGTTCAAAAGGTCTTCAGCATCTAGGAGTGGTGGTTCACTGGTAGCTCAATTTGACCCCAGTTGGAGGGATTATAGAGCTTCCACCAATGTCAGGGGTGGGGCTGCCAGTCTGGGGTACTGCTGTGTTCAGGTTGCAGGAGCCAGCGGGGAGCTGGAGAGTGTTGCCACCGGCCAGAAGGGTCACGGGAGCCTGGCAGGGAACCAGAGGGTGGAGCTGCTGACCCCTAGCCTTGGGCTGCAGAAGCTGGGCAGGTAGCCAAAGGGTGGAGTTGCCAGCCCCAGGCTGCGGGTCTCAGGAGCCAAGGGGAGCTGGAGGGTGGAGTCTCCAGCCATGGGTCCCACAGGTCACAGGAGCCGGGTGGGAGTCCCCGGCGGGGCTGTGGGTCTCAGGAGCTGGAGGGCAGAGTCACTGGCGGGCCACATGGATTGTAGGGGCATTGCAGGAGTCTGGTGGGAGTCATCACTGCAGGTCGCAGGATGCAGGAGCCCAGAGAGCTGCCAGGGAGCCAGTGGTCGGTAGCGTGGGACCCAGCTATGCTCTTTCCAACATGGGGCAACTCTCTCTCCCCTTGTGACTCCCCGCCTCTATTAAAGTTACAGTTTCAGTGCAACTGTCCCATAGCTCATGAGGTGCCCCGCCCTAGCAAAAATCTGCCAAATGCTCTGGATTTTGCAAGTGGTAGTTTTCCAGACCTACCTGGAAGGGGGAGAGGTGGATGGGGAATTCAGGAAGGTAGGGAGAATACTAGATCAACTTTTGGCCAAGGCAAGAGACTCCACGTTTTGCTTTTGTAAACATATTTTAATTGACTTATTTCTATGATTCTTTGTATGAAGGTTAGGATTTCCAGGAATGGGGCTGAAACATTTTATAGCTAAGGTCTATTCCTGATAATTCGAATTTATTGTTTTTAATTTGTCTTTTTTTCTTCTATTATTTTTATGTGGGTAAATGGAGGGTATTCCTGCCTGCAGTGTTTTGACATTTTATTAGATAAATTTGAAAACCACTTATTCATGCCAATTCCATATCCTGTGGAGCTTCAAATGATAGAGTCTGCAATATCCTAGTGATGAAACACCTCAAAAAGGACTAAAATTTATCCTTAAAGATAAAGTTTCCCTTGTATATATTTAGTCAACATATTGCAGTTTAAAAAATTTGTGCAGACAAGCATTTCGAAAAGATTATTCCACCAATTTAAATGTGATTACATAACGTTTGTAACTCAGTGTACAATGCTGTTGGTTTTGTCCTTATTCTCAAATATATATTAAGTGTTGAAACCCAGAAGTGTCCTCCTGAGTTATCATTATTGATTTATCAACTGTCCTTTCTCTTTTCATATTGCAGAGTATTGATTACATAGGAATGAAATCTTATGGAGCATAAGTTTTAGTGAAAAAAAAATCTCATGAAATTCTTTCAGTCTCTCTTTGTGTTCAAGGACTAATTTCTTTTGTTGTTTTTCTTCAAAAGCAGAATTCCAAAATCTTTAGTACAAAGGAAAATTACACATTACAAAAAAGCAAGCTGGGCGGCGCCTGTGGCTCAGTCGGTAAGGCGCCGGCCCCATATACCGAGGGTGGCGGGTTCAAACCCGGCCCCGGCCAAACTGCAACCAAAAAATAGCCGGGCGTTGTGGCGGGCGCCTGTAGTCCCAGCTACTCGGGAGGCTGAGGCAAGAGAATCGCTTAAGCCCAGGCGTTGGAGGTTGCTGTGAGCTGTGTGAGGCCACGGCACTCTACCAAGGGCCATAAAGTGAGACTCTGTCTCTACAAAAAAAAAAAAAAAAAAAAGCAAGCTGATTTCAGATTCATATAGGGGATACGCCTACTTTGGACAATTTCATGAATGATCTCAGACTGTGTTATTTCCATGTAGTAAGTTTCTGATACAGCAACAATTTAGTGGGATTTCAAGGTTTATAGACCACTGCAGCTCCCTTAGTCATGCCACCATGAATTTTTGTTAGTTTTTTGTAGAGGCGGGGTCTTGCTATGTGTCTCACGCTGCTCTTGAGCTCCTATTTTCAAATGATCCTCCTGCCTTGGCCTCCTAAAGTGTTAATGTTATAGGCATGAGCCACTGCAGCCAGCCTAATCTTAACTTCCAAAAGAATCTACATGCTTAATGACTTTCAAATTTTTATCTTATCTCAGATTACCCCATTGAAGTCCAGACTCCAAATGCTTTCCTCAACTTTATCACCTGGATATCTAATGACATTTCAAACTTGATGTGACCTTGATCTTCTCTCTTATTTTATTTAATTAATTTATTTATTTATTTATTTTTGAGACAGAATCTTACTTTGTTGCCCCTGGTAGAGTGCTGTAGTGTCATAGCTCACAGCAATCTCATGACTGTTAGGTTCAACTGATCCTCTTGTCTCAGCCTTCTGAGAAACTGGGACTACAGGCACTCACCACAATGCCTGGCTAAGTTTTTTATTTTTAATTTTTTTAGTAGAGAGGGGGGTTTCACTCTTCCTCAGGCTGGTCTTGAACTCTTGAGCTCAAGCAATCCACCTGCGTCAGCCTCCCAGAGTGGTAGGAGTACAGGCATGAGCCACCACAGTTGGCCTCTGATCTTCTTTAGATAGAAGACTTGGTCAAGCTACAGCCTTTTCTGTCTCAGATGGTGGTACTCCATCTTTTCTGTGGCACAAGCCAAACACCTTGGAGTGGTTCTTACATATGCCACATCCAATCTCTCTGTGAATTTTTTCCATCTCTACCTTTAAGATGTATCCAAAATCCAAGCACATCTCAACACATCCCTTGCTACCACTGAGGTCCAAGCCACCATCTCTCTCACCTTGATAATTGCAATAACCTCCTTGCTGGCTTTCCTGTTTTGCCCTTGTCTCCTATAGCCTGTTCTCCATATAGCATTCAGAGTGATGCATTTTACATGTAAGTTATATCATGTTGAAAACCCTAAAACACCCGGTGGCTTCCCTTAGAGAAAGAGCTGGTGGCGAATCATGAGGCCCTGTATAATCAGGCCTCCTCTTTACCTCTCTGAGATCATGAGTGGTCTTTTCTCAATCTGCTCTAGCCACATAGCCTCCTAGTGTTTCCACAGAAACCTTTTGTTAATTGTCTCTTGCCTGAAATTCTCTTCCCTCAGTATCAGATATTGCCAGGCAGGCCTTCCTTGACTGCTATGTTATAATTTGCGTAACTATCTCTGCAAAACTGTCTCTCTTCTGTGATTCTTCCCATATCATTTATCAACACCTAATATACTGTGTATTTTTTTTTTTTTTACTTGTTTTATTAACTTCCTGACTCCTTGTGAGTTCCCCAAGGGCAGGACTGTTGTGGTGACTGCTGTATCCCCATTGTCTGTGTTGCTAATAAATATTTGTTGAATGAATGAATAAACGGGTGAATCTCAGGGGACACTTTACTTGAATTTATCAGTGGGTTACAGGGATGTTTTGTCCATTCCATATTGATTTATGGACAACCTATTATATGTTGGGCAATGTGGTTATTACTGAAGAAAGAAGAGAAAATAAGACTCTTCCTTCGCCCCTTCAAGTTCATATGGTAACATGGCCCTGCTTACTCAGAACATGCCCTGGAGGTCAAGTCTGGTTTACCTAGGCAATGCTATCAGGGAGATATAGGACAGGTTTTCCTTCTTTATTTTTGGAAAATCTAAGGAAATATGTTGGGTGCTTCTGGAAACCCTATTTAGAAATTAGGTTTCACAAAGTTTTTTATGAAATGGGAAAGAAACAAACTTTTTAAATTAAGCCAGTTTTGAGTGGTGCCTGTGGCTCAAAGCAGTAGGGCACCGGCCCCATATTCTGGAGGTGGCGTGTTCAAACCCTGCTCCAACCAAAAACTGCAGACAAACAAACAAAAAAGCCACTTTAACTATGAGAATATCATGTAATTGCTTTGGTGGCTATACTTAAGAAAAAAAGCTTTTATTTTACTGTTGGGGATTCATTGAGGGTACAAGAAACCAGGTTACACTGTAAGATTTGTTAGGTAAAGTCCCTCTTACAATCATATCTTGCCCCCAATGGTGTGGCACACACCAAGACCCCACCCCCCTCTCTCCTTCCCTCTCTCTGCTCTTCCTTTCCCCACTCCTCCCTCCTTGTTTCTCTCTCTGCTCTCCTCTTCCCCTACCCCAACCACGTCCTTAATTATCCTCATATCAAAATTGAGTACATAGGATTCATGCTTCTTCATTCTTGTGATGCTTTACTAAGAATAATGTGTTCCACTTCCATCCAGGTTAATACAAAGGATGTAAAGTCTCCATTTTTTTAATGGCTGAATAGTATTCCATGGTGTACATATACCACAGCTTGTTAATCCATTCCTGGGTTGGCAGGCATTTGGGCTGTTTCCACATTTTGGCAATTGTAAATTGAACTGCAATAAACAGTCTAATGCAAGTGTCCTTATGATAAAAGGATTTTATTCCTTCTGGGTAGATGCCCAGTAACGAGATTGCAGGATCAAATGGGAGGTCTAGTTTGAGAGCTTTGAGCTTTCTCCATACTTCTTTCCAAAAAGGTTGTATTAGTTTGCAGTCCCACTAGCAGTGTAAAAGTGTTCCCTTCTCTCCACATCCATGCCAGCATCTGCAGTTTTGAGATTTTGTGATGTGGGCCATTCTCACTGGGGTTAGATGGTATCTCAGGGTCATTTTGATTTGCATTTCTCTAATAAATAGGGATGATGAGCATTTCTTCATGTGCTTGTTAGCCATTTGTCTGTCTTCTTTAGAGAAGGTTCTATTCATGTCTCTTGCCCAATGATATATGGGATTGTTGGCTTTTTTCATGTGGATTAATTTGAGTTCTCTATAGATCCTAGTTATGAAGCTTTTGTTGGATTCAAAATATGCAAATATTCTTTCCCATAGTGTAGGGTGTCTATTTGCTTTGGTTGTTGTCTCCTTAGCTGTACAGAAGCTTTTCAGTTTAATGAAGTCCCATTTGTTTATTTTTGTTGTTGTTGCAATTGCCATGGCAGGCTTCTTCATGAAGGCTTTCTCCAGGCTGATATTTTCCAGTGTTTTTCCTATGCTTTCTTTGAGGATTTTTATTGTTTCATGCCTTAAATTTAAGTCATTTATCCATCTTGAATCAATTTTTGTGAGTGGGGAAAGGTGTGGGTCCAGTTTCAGTCTTTTATATGTGGGTATCCAGTTCTCCCAGCACCATTTATTGAATAGGGAGTCTTTCCCCCAAGGTATATTCTTGTTTGGTTTATCGAAGATTAGGTGGTTGTAAGATGTTAGTTTCATTTCCTGGTTTTCTATTCGATTCCAAATATCTATATCTCTATTTTTGTGCCAGTACCATGATGTCTTGACCACTATGGCTTTGTAGTACAGCCTAAAATCTGGTATGCTGATGCCTCCAGATTTATTTTTATTACTAAGTACTGCCTTAGCTATATAGGTTTTTTTCTGGCTCCACACAAAACACAGAATCATTTTTTCCAAATCTTGAAAGTACGATATTGGTATTTTAATTGGAATGGCATTGAATAGGTAGATTGCTTTGGGAAGTATATACATTTTAATAATGTTGATTTTTCCCAGCCATGAGCATGGTATATTCTTCCATTTGTTAATATCCTCTGCTATTTCCTTTCTTAGGATTTCATAAGTTTCTTTATAGAAGTCCTTCACCTCCTTTGTTAGGTATATTCCTAGGTATTTCATTTTCTTTGAAGCTATGTCCTTAATTAAGGAGTTGTGTCCTTAATTAGCCTCTCATCTTGACTGTTATTGGTGTATACAAAGGCAACTGATTTGTGGACGTTGATTTTATATCCTGAGAGATTACTGTATTTTTTGATGACTTCCAGGAGTCTTGAGGTTGAGTCTCTGGGGGTTTCTAAGTATAAGAAAGATCATATCATCAGCAAAGAGGGAGAGTTTGACCTCTCTGCTCCAATTTGGATTCCCTTTATTTCCTTGTCTTGCCTAATTGTATTGGCTAGAACTTCCAACACTATGTTGAAAAGTAGTGGTGACAGAGGAAAACCTTGTCTGGTTCCAGTTCTAAGAGGAAAAGCTTTTGTTTTACTCCATTCAGTAAATATTAGCTGTGGGTTTGTCATAGATAGTTTCAATCAGTTTCAGAAATGTGCCACCTATGCCTATACTCTTCAGTGTTCTAATTAGAAAAGGATGCTGGATTTTATCAAATGATTTTTCTGCATCTATTGAGAGGATCATATGGTCTTTATTTTTGCTTCTGTTAATATGGTGGATAATGTTTATGGACTTGTGTATATTAAACCAGCCTTGCATCCCTGGGATGAAACCTACTTGATCATAATGTATGACTTTTTTGATGATAAGCTGTAGGCTATTGGCTAGGATTTTGTTGAGAATTTTTGCATCTATATTCATGAGTGAAATTGGTCTGAAATTCTCCTTTTTGGTTGGGTCTTTTCTTGGTTTTGGTATCAGGTGATGTTTGCTTCATAGAACGTGTTGGGGAAGATTCCATTCTCCTCATTTTTTTGGGAATAATTTCTGCAGTACAGGAATAAGCTCTTCCTTGAAGGTTTGATAGGATTCTGGTGCGAAGCCATCTGGACCAGGGCATTTTTTTTGTTGGAAGCTTTTTTATTGTTTCTTTAATCTCAGTGCATGAAGTTGGTCTGTTCAGGAGCTCTATTTCTTCCTGGCTAAGTCTAGGGAAAGGGTGTGATTCCAAATATTGATCCATTTCCTTCACTTTGTCACATTTCTGGGCATAGAGTTTCTGGTAGTATTCAGAGATGATCTTTTGTATAACTGTGGCATCAGATGTTATTTCCCCTTTATCATTTCTGATTGAGGTTACTGGAGATTTTACTTTTCTATTTCTAGCTAGTCTGGCCAAAGGTTTATCTATTTTTTCAAAAAACTAACTCCTTGTTTCATTAATTTTCTGAATGATTCTTTTTTTTTCAATTTCATTGATCTCTGATTTAATTTTGAATATTTCTTTTCTTCTACTGGGTTTAGGCTTAGATTATTCTTCTTTTTCCAATTCCATCAGATGGCTTGTGAGTTTGTTGATGTGCTCTCTTTCTGTTTTTCGAATGTAGGCATCTAAAGTGATAAATTTTCTTCTCAAAACTGCTTTTGCAATATCTCACAGGTTTTTGGTATCAACAAAATCAAATCCAGTCAGCCAATCTATGCCTCTTCAGTGGGGAATTCAAGCCATTAACATTTATTGAGATAATTGATAAGTATGGTAGTGTTCTATTCATCTTATTTTGTGAGAGTCCATTGCTTAGTTTTATCTTTCGCATCACTGTGGAAGTTAGGGTCTGTCCTTTAATTGAGTTCTTACTTTGCTGTTGATCCATTGTGATGGTCAGTGTATAGAACAGGTTGAAGTATTTCCTGCAGAGCTGGTCTTGTTGTGTTGTATTTCCTCATTATTTGTATATCAGTAAATGATTTGATTTCTCTCTCAATTTTAAAGCTTAGCTTAGCAGGATATAGAATTCTGGGCTTGAAATTGTTCTGTTTAAGTAGATTAAAGGTGGATGACCATTGTCTTCTTGCTTGGAAAGTTTCATTAGAGAAGTCTGCGGTCACTCTGATGGATTTTCCCCTGCAGGTCAACTGGTGCTTACTCCTGGCAGCTTGAAGAATCTTTTCTTTTGTCCTGACTTTGGACAGGTTCATCACAATGTGTCCTGGAGAACTCAGGGGTTAGAGTTGAGGTGACCTGGGGTCCGATAACCCTCTGAAAGGAGCATGTCAGAATCTTTGGTGATATTTGGGAAATTTTCATTTATAATATTCTCTAGTATGGCTTCCATTTCCCTGGGGCATTCTTCTGCCCCTTTTGGGATACCTATAACTCATATGTTTGAATGCTTCATAAAGTCCCATAACTCTGTCTGTGAATGATCTGCTTTCCCTCTCTTCTTTTCTGCCTCTTTCAGTATCTGAATTATCTCAAGAGCTTTGTCTGCTACCTCTGAGATTCTTTCTTCTGTGTGGTCTAATCTGTTGTTACTTTCTATTGCATCTTTAAGTTACCTAATTTGACTGCTTCAGTTCCTTCAGCTCTGCTATATCCTTTCTATATTCTTCAAATCATTCATCTCTTATTTGATACTGTTTTTGGATTTCCTTTTGGTTATTTTCCACTTTATCAGGGGTTTTCTTCATTGTTTCCTTCATTGTTTTCATCATCTGTATTAAAAATTCCCTTTCTATAATTTCTAACATCTCTTTATAGGTGAAATCCTCTGTAGTAGCTACCTCATGGTCCCTTGGGGGCATTGCTCTGGACTGTTTTTTTATCTTGCCAGGATTTTTTTGATGATTCTTCTTCATGAGTGATTTCTTTTATCTGTTTCCTTGTCCTAATTTTCCTTTCACTTCTGCTTGCTCTTTAAGTTGCCATGCCTCTGGACCAGGGTTTTGATTAGTCCTTTTGGTATAGAACCTGAAGGATGAGAAAGTTGAAGAGCAAGAAGGGAAAAAGGAAAGGAAAAAAAAGAAAAAAGAAAAAAGATAAAGGAGAGGGGGTACATAAAAGGGTATATTGACAAAAAGAAGAGGGGCACAAAAAAAGGGAGACCGAGCAATATAGGTGTACAGTAGGGTACTTTGACCCAACCTTAAACCCCCCCAACTTCTGGGGGTGCCAGGTTGGGTGGTTCATCTGAGGTCAGCAGCTCTTTGCTAGCTTGTTTGGACACAGTACCCCACCTCCACCAAGTAGAGAGGAAAGACAAAAATGCTATAAATCAAACCAAAACAAGCAAACAGAAAACTTTATGGGATAAAATTGGGGGAAAAAGCAAATAATAGGGCTAGAAACACTAGCAAAAATGAAGTTCTAATTGTTGAAAAAGGCAACAATGGAAAATCATATTTAAACTAGAAAAATAAAGAAAGAAAAGAAAAAAGAAAAGAAAAATGTACAGGGAAAATGTTTAAAAAACAAAACAAAACAACAACAATAACAACAACAAGCAAAACAAACAAACAAACCCCAAAAGAAAGCTGAATATGTATCCTGATGAATATTTTTTGGGCAACAGGTGATATTCTGGGGTATGAGATGTTAATCACAATGCTGATATGCCTGTATTAGATGGAGACTGGAGGCCTCTGCTGATTTCTCAAACCCCGCAGGGTGGAGATCCTAAATCTCTCCTCAGCCCATGTAAAAGGCACTTGAAACTGCTAAACTTGGCTAAGTAGAAGCTTTCCCAGGAAAGTACTTGTTGCTGGGATCACTCCTGAAGTGGCTATTCACTTAACCAGTGTGCCAAAACTGGTCTCACTTATGCCCTTGAGGGCTAAGGCTGAAGGGTGTTTCAGTCCCTGCCTTTAAGCTGCTCAGTCACTTGATTACTAGCTCCCACCTGATCCTCATTCTGTGACCCTGAGGGTGGAACTTGCCAGGGAACTTCTCCTACAATGGCTCGTTGCCGCCACAGCTGAACACTATTAGCTTCGTCTGCTTCAGTGGTTCAGTCTGGGGCCCTAGACAACTCTTAATGTCCTCCACACTCTTGCTCATGTCCTCCCAAGGTAGTTCAACTGAGTGCCAAGTCCAAAAAAACCCAAAGCAGCTCACAGGAAAGGCCTTTCCAGTTTGCAATCTCATTGGTGCTGTACTTACAGCTGCCGGTGGGATTAGACAGAACGAACACATGCAATTACTTGCCAGTTTTCCACTGCTTTTGTCTTTCTCCTGGGGTCCAGAAGTCTCTAGCTGACCCCCTGTGTTCTCAAAGAGATGTTTCTTGGCAGATCCCACCAGCCAGAAATGACTGGAGTCTTGTCTCCCCAGACTCACCATGCCCAGTTGCAAGGAAGCTGTTACTTAGCTGCCATCTTGCTCCTCGGAGATACCATGATCAAGAAAAAAAGCTTTCAGGATTACTTTTTAACTTTAATGCCTCATTATGAGCTCATTTCTCTGCTTCTGGGCTGAACTATATTTTTTGTAAGGGCAGGCCAATGTGTATTCAAATTTGAATTTTAAGAGGAACATCTTACTGTTACTAGAGCAGTGAGTTCAATGCAGCAGGGCAGCAGTTAAATGATTTAGAATTATTTTATGTTGAAATATGTTTTTCAAATGTTATTTTAAGGGAATCTACGAAAAGCCCACAATTTGATGGGAGAAGTAGAACACTTGAGTATTTACATGGAACTCTGCAATAGATGAAGACAAGTTTCTTAGAAAAACGTGAACATGGGACGCTCTGATAGAGTAGAACCTTCTTAGTTGACCACCTCCTTAAGTTGACCTAATCTTCATAGACCAGACATGCACCACATGTATGTGATCAGTACAGTAGGCCTAGCTACCACCTCCATGTTGACCAGTTTGTTACAGTTCTTTGGGTATTCAACTTACAGAGGTTGTGTACTGTACTTATAAAAATGACATAGGATTCTAAACACACTTCTAGAACATTGAAAGGTTCTTGGCCATAAACTACAGCATGCTTGGAACAGTACCTACCATTAGAAGGGGTAGGAGTGGATAAATGTCTTCTCTGCTAGAGAAAAAGACTGCTGCTGCTGGGGAAGTTATATCCCTTATAGCAATGGGAGTTATATCCCTCTTCCAGGCTCAGGTAATTATGGATGCCAATGATTTTGCATTAACTTAACAAACAAATCAGAAGCAAACAGAAAAAAATTCTCTCTTCCTGGTTTTCTTTCACTGGGAAAGCCAAAGCATTAGCCTTTTTCTAGATTTTGTCATAAATATATGCTAAATATGATTTGTCATTTAACAGGAAAAATAGAAAACTTCTAAAGACCCAGGTAGAATTATGGTGGGAAAGACTAACAAAAGTTTTAATCTCAGACTCTGGGAGATGTCTCGCCTCTTTAAGTAGAAGCAGATTCAATATCATTTCTTTAATTGAAACCATCTGCTGTACAAAACCCCTTCCTAGTTTCCCTGAGTAACTTACTTTTCAGCTCCATCTTCAAGCAGTTTGTCTTCCAATAAAGCATGTTATCATTTATTCAGAAAACTGATAACCCAAGAGTAGTGAATAATGGAAAAATGACAAAACTTGCTATACATAATCAGTTGGCAAAAGAAGAAGAAATAACAGCTGCTCAACTGTTATAACATATATTTTTAAATTGAGCTTGTATGTCAGTAGAGCTGCCAAGTCACAGATTTTCTTCGACAATCTCAAGATGGCTTAAGGCCATACAGATAGGAGTTTGTTGGTGGTTTTCTTCTACCTCCAAGTCTTTGCCTTTGAAAGGATATTGGGCAAGGAGAAAGGGTGATTTTAGAGCCACAGTTGTACAAGGTCCTGTCTTCCAGTGTCAATGCCAAATGGAACCAGATAGTGACGTTTTAACAGGCACATTTTTGTCAGTTGAACAGTGTCAACCTCAATGAATGTAGGTAGTCATCGATTTATGGGAAAAAAAAAAAACAATGTTATCCCGAAAATTGATTGGCACTCAAATTAAGGTAAATCAAAATAAAAATTCAATGAAATGATGGAACTTGATCTTCATAGAACTCCATAGATAGTCATTTTGTAAGATAAGGATTTTTGGGGAGAAGTATGTTTATTAAAGTGACTTAAGTTGGAATGCTAGCTCTACTCCTTACTGGTTTTGTGATAGTTGATATTTAACCTTAAAGAACCTGTCTTCTCATCTCTAAAAAGATATATAAGTAATTAAGTTTTTAAATTAATTTTTAAAAATTGTGGAGAATAACTTAACAGGTACCCATGTACCAGTCACTAAATTTAAAAGTTCATAACATTTTATTTTCCATTTCATATTTTTTAGAAATCAAATATTAGCAATACAGATGGTTGTTTCTCATCTCATTCTTTTCACTTGTTTAATAGAGTTAATGGTTATCCTGAATTTATTTGTATCTTTTTTATCCATAATTTTGTATATATTCATATTATATGTCTGTGTATCCCTAAGTAACATGTATTGTTTTGTAACCTCTACAGATTTCCATAAATGAAATCGTTCTAAATATTTTTGCATTTGCCTTACATGTGGCATGAATTCTGAGATTTAGGCACATTGATATATTAACAAGTAGTGTATTCATTTAAGCAACTATGTAGTATTCCATTATATGTAATTATTCATTTCATCAGCAAAAAAATTTGAGGTTTTTTTCTAATTTTTTCTATTCAAACAAAGTTACAATGAACATCCTTGTAGATCTCTTCTTGAGCATGTGTGGGAAGATTCTATGTGTTTTGCGTTTAGAAGGAAAATTCTGGACCATAGGCAAATACCTCTTCATCTTTGCTAGACATTGCCAAACTGCTCATCAAAGTATCTGTACCAGCCATATAGAAGAGTTCCAGTTTCTCCATTTCCTCCTCAATTATTAATTTAGAAATGTTCTTCCCTAGTAAGACTGAGAAATATTAAGTGTTTTCAGATTTTTCTTACATGAATTGCCTGCTTGTATCCTTTGCCCATTTATCATTGTATTCTTTGTTTTCTTACTGATTTATATGAATTTTATTTATTTTAAGATATATAAAGGGTACTGTATCCTTTTAATTTATATTTGTGACAAATAGCTTCTCGCAAGTGTTTGGTTTAGCTTAGTTTATGTTATCTTATATCGTAAAAATTTTAATTTTTAACATAATAAAATTCAGTATAATTAAAAAAAATACAAACTTTTCCTTTATGATTTGTGCCCTTAGCATCTCCTTTAAGAAATAATTTACTTCCCTATTGTCACAAAAATACTTTTTCTTCATTCTTCTCTTTCAAAGTTCTTATAGTCACATGTTTTTTTTTTTTTTGAGACAGAATCTCACTATGTTACCCTTGGTAGAGTGCTGTGGCATCACATCTCACAGCAACCTCAAACTCTTGGGCTTAAACGAATCTCTTGTATCAGCCTCCCAAGTAGCTGGGAGTACAGGCACCTGCCACAATGCCGAGCTATTCTTTTGTTGCAGTTGTTGTTGTTCAGCAGGCCCTGGCTGGGTTCGACCCCACCAGCCTCAATGTATGTGGCTGGTGCCCTAACCACTGAACTATAGATGCCGAGCCACATTAATAGATTACCAACAATTCAATCATCCTTGTGTATCTGGAATAAACACTACTTAGTCATAATTTAAACAACCATGCACAATTGGATTTAATTTGCTGCTATTCAGTAATTTTTTTCCATACAAACTTATCTAGCTTTAGTATTAAGGTTATACTAGGCTTATAAAAAGAGTAATAGACCTTTTACTCTTTTCCTAAACTTTGAACTATTTTATAAAATATGAATTATATGCTATTTAAAGGTTTGAAAAAATTTCAAAAATTGGGGGGCAGATTGGTGGCGAGATGGCTGACTACAGACATTGGTTGCCAGATTGTCTCAGGAAGAAGGAAAAATTTTAGATGAAAAAAACATAACCACAGTAAAATTATGAGGGAAAAATGCCAGACCCTACTGGAGATTTCATGGGAAGAAGTTGTGGAGTAAAACAAGAAGGAGCAGGATTTCAGCAAACATCAACTCCCAAGGGTTTTAGGGCCCTGAAGAAAGGGTACATGAGGGTGGGGGTGTTTCTTTTTCTCCTGTCACACCTCTGGCAGACTGGAGGCTCCCAAACTGTTGGGGAGCATCTGTACTTTCATGAGCCCAAAAGCTGTGCCTGCCAGGGAACTGACAGTTTCTTGAGAACAGAGCCCAGGGCCTCCAGCCTCCACTGGGTCACTCACCTTCATGACAGAACATGAGGTGAAACAGTGGGTGCCATACTGCTTTTCCACCTATGTGTGACTTTGTCTTGTCAAGAAAGCTTGAGGTCTTCAGTTTTTTTGCCAATGGTCCCCACACAAACCTTTCCCAACACCTGCACAGGTTGCAGTGGCCACAAAGGGTTGGTGGGTCCCAAGGAAACTGTGTGATCCCAAAGCTTGGACATTCAAGATGGGCTGTCTCCAGGAGAGAGGATAGTGTAGCAAGCCATGGAAGCCCCTTGGGACAAAGGGGATCAGGGTGCCAGCTCCTCCATTCAGACTCTTCTCTTCCTCTTCCCCTCCCCTGCCCACAGCTGCAGATGCAGGCCTGGCAATTCCCACAGAAAGATTGAGCTTGAGCTCTCATTAGGTGGTTGCTTCCTGTCTGTTGGTGTGTCCATCTCACTGAGGCTTCCACAGAGAGTGGAGCTTGTACCGTTCCTTTTACAGACCTACAGTGGACCAAGGGATGTGCAGACTGTGAGCTCCCTGTTCAACAGCCCTCCCTAGTGTTGCCTACCTGACTGCTCCAGTGGAGCAACAAACACTCTGAAGTAGAAGGATATTAAGCTTATTGGAGTACCCCATGGGGAACCTGAAAACAGCATGCTTCTCCCTAGCACATCAGGGACTGAACTTGAGTACCAGAGGACAGACCCACAGACCAGATCCTGTACCCCCAAGTCTTGAGTGTGTCAGGGGGATGAAGGGGAAGTTTGCAAACTAATCTTGGGAGGTGAGGGAGCCCACGTGGGCAGAACTGAAAGGAGAGTGCAGTGTGGGTCTGAGCCACAGTACACTGGGAGAGCACTCTTCTCCTGATAGGAAAGCCTTGTTTTCAGTCCAGGGTGGAATCCTGGGCAGGGAGGCTCCCATTCTGTGACAACATTGTTGGTGAGCTCGGCTGCCTTGGGCTCCTGCCTGAATCCAAACCCGGAAGGATATCTGTGGGGCCAGGGAAGAGGGAGATGAGTGAAACCCATTCCTACGAGCCAGACTTTGAGTTGCAGGTACCCTTCTCCTATGAGCAGAGTTTTTGGTTTGATGGGGCCACTTCAGCCCCTTCTTAGTGGCTTTCCCCAGCAGCCTGGGAACTGACCCTTGAGCTTTGCCAAAATAGCTCTTATGAATGCTTTTGTGGAGCCTGAGCCAGGCTCATCTAACCCAATCCTGCCCAACTTTACTCTTCTACCTGTGTTGGTAGAGAATAAAGCCAAATAGCCTTACCCTGGGACCTTTAGGTCCCCACCCTCTATCTCAGACATTCAAGTGCTTCTCCTGATCAACTAGAGCCAGTCACAGCACCCCCCAAACACTACTGCAGTTGGCTTTTTCCTGCAAGTACCACCTACTGGCTGGGAGGATAACTTGTGTGACCTATTACAGCATTTGCTGATTCAATCATACAGAGTATGGCTGATTCTTACCCACAAATACCATATATTGACTTATGTATTAAATTGGGCATCACAGTATAATTCATACTGTTAAAGGTCACAGGGCTAGGGAAAGAGAAAGGATTTCCAAGATCTCTATCTTCTCTTATTGACAAGAGATAGGGAATCTGGCCCCACACATAGCCTGCCACCACTATAGCCTACAAATAACTAGCAATTGAGAAAAGCACCACATTAAGGATATCTATAACCAGGGAAACCATCAAGAACGTAGAGCCACCACAAAGTACCCATAGCAAAGCCAAAGAGCCTTACCCAATAGGTACACCTTTAAAAAGGAGAGGAAAAATAATTCCCATTTGCAAAAGAAAATCCAAAATGAAGAAGTTACAGCTGCTTCAGATGAGACGGAATCAGTCTAAGAACTCTGAAAGTGTGGAAAATCAGAAGAAATCCTCCCCACCCCCAACATACACCAGCTCTCTAGGAGTGGATTATGACAGATAAAGAATTCCAAATTTGGATTATAAGGAAGCTCAATGAGATCCAAGAAGAAACAAAAACCCAACTCAAAGAAACTAGAAAAATAATCCAGGAAATGGATGAAAAATTTACTAAAGAGATATATGTATTAACAAGAACAAGAACAAGAACAAGTAGAGCTTCTGGAAATGAAATTTCATTTAGAGAAATAAAAAACACATTGGAAAGTTTGAAGAATAGATTAGAGCAAGAAAGGGAAGAATTCAAGAGATTGAAGACAAACTCTTTCAAATTAACACAATTAGTAAAAAATAAAGAACAAAGAATTCAGAGGAAGGAATAAAATCTATGAAATATATAGGATTAGTAAAATGGTCAAATATAATAATAATAGATATCTGAGGATGAAGAAGAAAAAGCAAAAAACTTGAAAACCTATTTGAAGGAATACTTGAGGAAACTTTCTTGGTCTTGCTAGAGATTTAGGCATTAGGATATGAGAAGTCTAATGAACACCTGAGAGATTTATTGCCAAAAGGGCATCAATAAGGCATATAGTCGTCAGATTGGCCAAAGTCCATGTGAAGGAGGATCCCTTTTGACCTGTGAAGTGAAACATTAAGTAACTTAGAATGGAAACCCGTCAGATTAACAGCAAACTTCTCAACAGAAAACTGACAAGCCAGAAAGAAATGGGGTCTTATCTTTAATCTCCTTAAACAGAATAACTTCCAGCCAAGAATTTTGTATTTTGCAAAACTAAGTTTCATAAATGAAGGAGAAATAAAGTCTTCCCCAGAAAAACTAACAATAAAGAAATGTATTACCACTAGACCTGCCCTACAAGAAATGCTTAAAAATGTTTTGTATATGGAATAGAACAATTAATATTCTCAGTGCACAAACTGCCAAAAGTTAAACTCATACCTCTTATAAAAGAATAACACAAGGGAGAGACCAAAGCAACTAGGTAACAGAATGACAACCAGAATAGTATCTCACATATCAATGCTAGAATTGCATGATAGATAGATAAAAATAGAACCCAAATATATGCTGTCTTCAAGAAACTCATTTAACTTGCAAAGGTTCTCATAGACTCTAGGGGTAGAAAAATATTCCATGCAAATGGAAACCAAAAGCAAAAAGGAGTCACAATTCTCATATCAGATAAAATAGACTCTAAATCAATCATGGTAAAAATAAAAAGACAAAGATGGTCATTACATAATGGTAAAGGGATCAGTTCAACAAGAAGATATAACTATCCTGATCTGGGCACCGTGAGTCGGGGGAGATAGGACTCCAGGCATCTCTGGCTGGTGGGAACTGCCTATCATCACTCCTATGAGGCTACAGGGAGTCAGCGAGAGACTTCTGGACCCCAAGAGGAGGACTAAAACAGTGGAAAACCGGCAAGTGGTCGCGTGTGTTCAATCCGTCTAAACCCGCCCACAACTTCCACAGGCACAAGATCTTAAAGAGCAAGAGGAAGTGAAAGGAAAATTAGGGCAAGGAAACAGATAAAAGAAATCACTCATGAGGAAGAATCAGCAGAAAACTCCAGGCAACATGAAGAACCAGTCCAGAACAACCCCGCCAAGGGACCATGAGGTAGCTACTGCAGAGGATCCCACCTATACAGAAATGTTAGGAATGACAGAAAGGGAATTTAGAATACACATGCTGAAAACAATGAAAGAAATGATGGAAACAATGAAGGAAACTGCTAATAAAGTGGAAAATAACCAAAAGGAAATCCAAAAACAGAATCAAATCAGAGATGAACGATATGAAGAATATAAAAAGGATATAGCAGAGCTGAAGGATCTGAAACAGTCAATCAGGGAACTTAAAGATGCAATGGAAAGTATCAGCAACAGGTTAGACCATGCAGAAGAAAGAATTTCAGAGGTAGAAGACAAAGTTTTTGAGATAACTCAGATAGTAAAAGAGGCAGAAAAGAAGAGAGAGAAAGCACAACGTTCACTGTCAGAATTATGGGACTTTATGAAGCGTTCCAACATACGAGTTATAGGAATTCCAGAAGGGGAAGAAGAATGCCCCAGAGGAATGGAAGCCATACTAGAGAATATTGTAAAAGAAAATTTCCCAAACATCACCAAAGATTCTGACACACTGCTTTCAGAGGGATATTGGACCCCAGGTCGCCTCAACTCTAACCGAGCTTCTCCAAGACACATTGTGATGAACCTGTCCAAAGTCAAGACAAAAGAAAAGATTCTGCAAGCTGCCAGGAGTAAGCGCCAGTTGACCTACAGGGGCAAATCCATCAGAGTGACCGCAGACTTCTCTAATGAAACTTTCCAAGCAAGAAGACAATGGTCATCTACCTTTAATCTACTTAAACAGAACAATTTTCAGCCCAGAATTCTGTACCCTGCTAAGCTAAGCTTCAAAATTGATGGAGAAATCAAATCATTTATGGATATACAAACATTGAGGAAATTCGTCACAACAAGACCAGCTCTACAGGAAATACTTCAACCTGTTCTGCACACTGACCACCACAATGGATCAGCAGCAAAGTAAGAACTCAGAAATGAAAGGACAGAGCCTAACCTCCACACTGATGCAAAAGATAAAACTAAGCAATGGACTATCACCAAATAAGACAAATAGAATACTACCACACTTATCAATTCTCTCCATAAATGTTAATGGCTTGAATTCCCCACTGAAGAGACATAGATTGGCTGACTGGATTAAAAAACACAAGCCATCCATTTGCTGTCTGCAAGAAACACACCTGGCTTCAAAAGACAAATTAAAGCTCCGAGTCAAGGGATGGAAGACAATTTTTCAGGCAAATGGAATTCAGAAGAAAAGAGGAGTTGCAATCTTATTTTCAGATACATGTGGATTTAAAGCAACTAAAGTCAAAAAAGACAAAGATGGTCACTTTATATTGGTCAAGGGAAAACTACAACAAGAAGACGTTTCAATTCTAAATATTTATGCACCCAATTTAAATGCTCCCAGATTCTTGAAGCAGACTTTACTCAGTCTGAGCAATATGATATCCGATAATACCATCATAACAGGGGACTTTAACACACCTCTTACAGAGTTGGACAGATCCTCTAAACAGAAATTAAACAAAGATATAAGAGATTTAAATGAGACCCTAGAACAACTATGCTTGATAGACGCATATAGAACACTCCATCCCAAAGATAAAGAATATACATTCTTCTCAAAACCCCATGGAACATTCTCCAAAATTGATCATATCCTGGGACACAAAACAAATATCAACAGAATCAAAAGAATTGAAATTTTACCTTGTATCTTTTCAGACCATAAGGCACTAAAGGTGGAACTCAACTCTAACAAAAATGCTCGACCCCACCCAAAGGCATGGAAATTAAACAATCTTCTGTTGAATAACAGATGGGTGCAGGAAGAAATAAAACAGGAAATCATTAACTTCCTTGAGCATAACAACAATGAAGACACAAGCTACCAAAACCTGTGGGATACTGCAAAAGCAGTTTTGAGAGGAAAATTCATCGCTTTAGATGCCTACATTCGAAAAACAGAAAGAGAGCACATCAACAGTCTCACAAGAGATCTTATGGAATTGGAAAAAGAAGAACAATCTAAGCCTAAACTCAGTAGAAGAAAAGAAATATCCAAAATCAAATCAGAGATCAATGAAATTGAAAACAGAAGAATCATTCAGAAAATTAATGAAACAAGGAGTTGGTTTTTTGAAAAAATAAATAAAATAGATAAACCATTGGCCAGACTTACTAGAAATAGAAAAGTAAAATCTCTAGTAACCTCAATCAGAAACGATAAAGGGGAAATAACAACTGATCCCACAGAGATACAAGAGATCATCTCTGAATACTACCAGAAACTCTATGCCCAGAAATTTGACAATGTGAAGGAAATGGATCAATATTTGGAATCACACCCTCTCCCTAGACTTAGCCAGGAAGAAATAGACCTCCTGAACAGACCAATTTCAAGCACTGAGATCAAAGAAACAATAAAAAAGATTCCAACTAAAAAATGCCCTGGTCCAGATGGCTTCACTCCAGAATTCTATCAAACCTTCAAGGAAGAGCTTATTCCTGTACTGCAGAAATTATTCCAAAAAATTGAGGAAGAAGGAATCTTCCCCAACACATTCTATGAAGCAAACATCACCCTGATACCAAAACCAGCAAAAGACCCAAACAAAAAGGAGAATTTCAGACCAATCTCACTCATGAATATAGATGCAAAAATTCTCAACAAAATCCTAGCCAATAGATTACAGCTTATCATCAAAAAAGTCATTCATCATGATCAAGTAGGCTTCATCCCAGGGATGCAAGGCTGGTTTAACACACGCAAGTCCATATACGTTATCCACCATATTAACAGAGGCAAAAATAAAGATCACATGATCCTCTCAATAGATGCAGAAAAAGCATTTGATAAAATCCAGCATCCTTTTCTAATTAGAACACTGAAGAGTATAGGCATAGGTGGCACATTTCTAAAACTGATTGAAGCTATCTATGACAAACCCACAGCCAATATTTTACTGAATGGAGTAAAACTGAAAGCTTTTCCTCTTAGAACTGGAACCAAACAAGGTTGTCCTCTGTCACCTTTACTATTCAACATAGTGCTGGAAGTTCTAGCCAATACAATTAGGCAAGACAAGGAAATAAAGGGAATCCAAATGGGAGCAGAGGAGGTCAAACTCTCCCTCTTTGCTGACGACATGATCTTATACTTAGAGAACCCCAAAGACTCAACCACAAGACTCCTAGAAGTCATCAAAAAATACAGTAATGTTTCAGGATATAAAATCAATGTCCACAAGTCAGTAGCCTTTGTATACACCAATAACAGTCAAGATGAGAAGCTAATTAAGGACACAACTCCCTTCACCATAGTTTCAAAGAAAATGAAATACCTAGGAATATACCTAACGAAGGAGGTGAAGGACCTCTATGAGGAAAACTATGAACTCCTCAGAAAGGAAATAGCAGAGGATATTAACAAATGGAAGAACATACCATGCTCATGGATGGGAAAAATCAACATTGTTAAAATGTCTATACTTCCTAAAGCAATCTACCTATTCAATGCCATTCCTATCAAAGTACCTGCATCGTACTTTCAAGATTTGGAAAAAATGATTCTGCGTTTTGTATGGAACCGGAAAAAACCCCGTATAGCTAAGGCAGTTCTTAGTAACAAAAATAAAGCTGGGGGCATCAGCATACCAGATTTTAGTCTGTACTACAAAGCCATAGTGGTCAAGACAGCATGGTACTGGCACAAAAACAGAGACATAGACACTTGGAATAGAATTGAACACCAAGAAATGAAACTAACATCTTACAACCACCTAATCTTCGATAAACCAAACAAGAACTTACCTTGGGGGAAAAACTCCCTATTCAATAAATGGTGTTGGGAGAACTGGATGTCTACATGTAAAAGACTGAAACTGGACCCACACCTTTCCCCACTCACAAAAATTGATTCAAGATGGATAAAGGACTTAAATTTAAGGATGAAACAATAAAAATCCTCAAAGAAAGCATAGGCAAAACACTGGAAGATATTGGCCTGGGGGAAGACTTCATGAAGAGGACTGCCATGGCAATTGCAACAACAACAAAAATAAACAAATGGGACTTCATTAAACTGAAAAGCTTCTGTACAGCTAAGGAGACAATAACCAAAGCAAAGAGACAACCCACACAATGGGAAAGGATATTTGCATATTTTCAATCAGACAAAAGCTTGATAACCAGGATCTATAGAGAACTCAAATTAATCCACATGAAAAAAGCCAACAATCCCTTATATCAATGGGCAAGAGACATGAATAGAACTTTCTCTAAAGACGACAGACGAATGGCTAACAAACACATGAAAAAATGTTCATCATCTCTATATATTAGAGAAATGCAAATCAAAACAACCCTGAGATATCATCTAACCCCAGTGAGAATGGCCCACATCACAAAATCTCAAAACTGCAGATGCTGGCGTGGATGTGGAGAGAAGGGAACACTTTTACATTGCTGGTGGGACTGCAAACTAGTACAACCTTTCTGGAAGGAAGTATGGAGAAACCTCAAAGCACTCAAGCTAGACCTCCCATTCGATCCTGCAATCCCATTACTGGGCATCCACCCAGAAGGAAAGAAATCCTTTTGTGATAAGGACACTTGTACTAGACTGTTTATTGCAGCTCAATTTACAATCGCCAAAATGTGGAAACAGCCTAAATGCCCACCAACCCAGGAATGGATTAACAAGCTGTGGTATATGTATACCATGGAATACTATTCAGCCATTAAAAAAATGGAGACTTTACATCCTTTGTATTAACCTGGATGGACGTGGAAGACATTATTCTTAGTAAAGCATCACAAGAATGGAGAAGCATGAATCCTATGTACTCAATCCTGATATGAGGACAATTAATGACAATTAAGGTCATGGGGGGGAAGCAGAAAGAGGGATGGAGGGAGGGGGGTGGGGCCTTAGTGTGTGTCAAACTTTCTGGGGGCAAGACATGATTGCAAGAGGGACTTTACCTAACAATTGTAATCAGTGTAACTGGCTTATTGTACCCTCAATGAATCCCCAACAATAAAAAAAAAAAAAAAAAAGAAGATATAACTATCCTAAATATACAGAGGGGCCATAAAGTTTGTATGCAATTTAAAACAGTAAAACTTCCAAACTCATTATATGACCCCAGTATCACTTTAATACCAAAGCCAGTAAAGGATACAACAAGGAAAAAAAGTAAACACCAATATCCCTTATGAACATAGATGCAAAAATCTTCAACAAAATACTAGCAAGCCAAATGCAGTACCAGATCAAAAACATAATCCACCATGATTAATTGGGTTTCATCCCAGGGATGCAAGAGGTGTTCAATATGTGAAAATCAATAAATGTGTTTCACTGCACAAACAGATGCCAAAAGAAAGACTATATAATCATCTCAATAGATGAAGAAAAAGCATTTGATAAAGTCCAGCATCCCTTTATTATAAAAATTCTCAAAAAATTAAGCAAAGAAGAAAAAAATCTTGAAATTATGACAAACCCACAGCTTGTCACAGAGGTAGGGATATTTTTCATTTTTCTGTATATGGCTATCTAATATTACATAGTCCCAGCATGATTTATTGAATAGGGCTTTCTTTCCCCAGTGTATGTTTTTCTTATGTTTCATAAGTTTTGGAAAAGTTGAAAGCATTCTCCCTAAGAACTAAAACAAGATGAGGATGTCCACTGCCGCCACTTTTATTCAACATGGTATTGGAAGTTCTAGCCAGAGCAATCAGACAAGAAAAGGGTATAAATGGTATGCGAATCAGGATAGAAGAGGTCAAATTACCTCTGTTTGCTGACAGTATGAGCTTATATCTAGAAAACCCTAAAGACTCCACCAAAAGACTCCTAAAATTGATAAATTCAGTAGACTCTAAGTTTACAAAATCAATGCAAACATTATCAGAAGCATTTGTGTGTACTAAAAACAGTCAACCTGAGAATCAAATCAAGAATGCAGTACCATTTACAATAGCTGCAAAGAAGATAAAATATCTAGAAATAAACTTAACCAAGGAGGTGACTAATATCTAAAAGAAGAGCTATAAAACACTGATGAAAGAAATTACAGATGACACAAAGAAATGGAAAATATTCCATGCTTATGTTTTGGAAGAGTCACCATTGTTAAAATGTCAATATTGCCTAAAGTGATTCAGTTTCAATGCAATTCCCATCAAAAGTGTCATTCTCCACAATTAGAGGAAAAATAATCCTAAATTTCATATGGGACCAAAGTAGAGCCCAGATAACCAAAACAATCTTTAACAAAAAGAACAAACCTGGAGGCATCACATTACTGACCTCAAATCACACTACAAGGCTATAATAACCATAGTATTGGTATAAAGGGAGAAACATAGACCAATAGAACAGAATAGAGAACACAGAAATAAACCATATAGCTGCAACTAACTAATATTTGACAAAACATACAAAAACATACAAAAACAAACATAAAGTAAATAAATGGAACTTAATTAAAAGTTTCTGCACAGTAAGGGAAATATCAGTAGATTAAACAGACAATGTACAGAATGGGGGAAAATATCTACAAACTGTACAATTGACAAAGCCTAATATCCAGAATCTCACAGATCAGCAAGAAAAGAAAACAAAAACCCATTAAAAAGTGGGCAAAAAACATGAACATAGGTTTTTCAAAGGAAGATATACAAATTGTCAGCAGACAATAAAAAAATGCTCACCTAATCATCAAACAAATGCAAATTAAAACCATGATGAGATATCTCCATATCTATCAGAATGTCCATTATTAAAAAACAAAAAAAACAATAGATGTTGGCATGGGTATATGAAACAGGAAAGCTTATACACTATTGGTAGGATTGCAAGTTAGTTAAAACCTCTGTGGAAAACAGTATATAGATTCCTCAAAAACTAAAAGTAGACCTACCATTAGATCCAGCTATACAGTACCCAAGGGTAAAGAAGTCATTACATCAAAAATATGCCTGTGTATTGAATGTTTATTGCAACACAATTCACAGTTACAGAGATATGGAATAAACCTAGTGCCCATTAGTTGATGAATAGATAAAGAAAATGTGGGGTGTACAATTCCCCAACACACGTACCCCCCATGGAGTACTAGTCAGCCATGAAAAGATGATATAATGTTATTTGTAAAAACTTGGATAGAAGTGAGAACATTGTCCTAAATGAAGTATCTCAGTGATGGAAAAGCAAACACCATATGTTCTCACTAATAAGTGGAAGCTAAATAAATGATGGGTACACATGGTCAGGAAGTGGTGTGAAGGACATTGGAAATTAAGAAGGAGGGAGGGCGGAGGGGAGTGAGCATTAAAAACCTACCTTTCAGGTACAATGTACACAAATCTGGTGATGGGCACACTAAAATCCCTGACTTCAGCATTATATAATTCATCCATGTAATAAGAGCACTGTATATACTAATATTTTGAAATAAAAACTATTTTAAAATTTGGGGGAGATTTTGATCTCTAGATCTTTAAACTAGATCAGTTTTAAACTTTTATATAGTTTTCATGGTTTTCTTTTTTTTCTTTAGTCAATGTTGGCAGTTATATTTTCCTAGAATTTTATTTGTTTCACCTTTACTGGTATAAAGCCTTGCATACTTATTCTCATATTTTTTAAATCCCCATGCTATCTATAGTTATATCCCTTTTTATTCCTAATATTTTTTATATATTCCCTTTTTCTTTTTCTCCTGATCAATCTTCCATAGATTCATATTTCTTTGTGCGTTTTTTTCTTCGATAAAGCAGCTTTTTATTGATTGATTTTAATATTTCTTTGTTGTTTCTTCTATTAAGTCCTGCTTTCATATTTAATATTTCCTTTAAGCTTACTTGCTCAGCTGTTCTCACTTCTGGCGTTGTTTGGCTCATTCCTTTTCTGTCTTTTTCTTTCTAATATGTATGCTTAAAGGTTATATATTCCTTCTTAAGGAGTAAACTACTTCTCACACGTTTTATGTTTTTTCTTTTAATTTTTTTAATTGGTAAATTATAGCTGTGTACATTAGTGCAATTAAGAGGTACGATGTGCTGGTTTCATATACAACCTGAAATATTCTCATCAAACTGTTCACGTAGCCTTCATGCCATTTTCTTATTGTATGTAGACATTTGTATTCTGCATTCAGTAAGTTTTGCCTGTACCCATTCTAAGATGCACTGTAGGTGTGCCCCACCCATTACCCTTCCGCCACCATAATCTCCCCCTTCCCTTCCCCTTCCTTTGCCCTTTCCCCATATTCTTGGGCTATAGTTGGGTTATAGCCTTCATGTGAAAGCTATAATTTAGCTTCATAGTAGGGCCGAGTGCATTGGATACTTTTTCTTCCATTCCTGAGATACTTTGCTAAGAAGAATATGTTCCAGCTCCATCCATGTAAACATGAAAGAGGTAAAGTCTCCATCTTTCTTTAAGGCTGCATAATATTCCATGGTATACATGTAGCACAATTTGCTAGTCCATTCATGGGTCGATGGGCACTTGGGCTTATTCCATGACTTAGTAATTATGAATTGGGCTGCAATAAACATTCTGGTACAGATGTCTTTGTTATATTGTGATTTTTGGTCTTCTGGGTATAAACCTAGTAAAGGAATTATAGGATCGAATGGCAGGTCTATTTTTAGGTCCCTAAGTATTCTCCAAACATCCTTCCAAAAGGAACGTATTAGGGTGCATTCCCACCAGCAGTGTAGAAGTGTGCCCTTTCCTCCACATCCACGCCAACATCTCTGGTTTTCGGATTTTGTTATGTGGGCTACTCTTACTGGGGTTAGGTGATATCTCAAAGTAGTTTTGATTTGAATTTCTCTGATGATTAAAGATGATGAGCTTTTTTTCATGTGTTTGTAGATGGTGCATCTGTCTTCTTTAGAGAAGTTTCTCTTCAAGTCCCTTGCCCACCCTGAGATGGGGTCACTTGTTCTTTTCTTGCTAATATGTTTGAGCTCTCTGTGGATTCTGGTTATTAAACTTTTATCGGAGGTATAACCTGCAAATATTTTCTCCCATTCTGAGGGCTGTCTGCTTGCTTTACTTACTATGTCCTTGGCTGTGCAGAAGTTTTTAGTTTAATCAGGTCCCAGTAGTGTATTTTTGATGCTGCTTCAATTGCCTGGGGAGTCCTCCTCATAAAATATTCACCCAGGCTGATTCCTTCAAGAGTTTTCCCTGAACTTTTTTCAAGTATTTTTATAGTTTCACATCTTCAGTTTAAATCTTTTACCAGTGAGAGTCTATCTTAGGTAATGGTGAAAGGTGTGGGTCCAGTTTCAGTCTTTTACAGATCTCCAGCCAGTTCACCCAGCACCATTTGTTAAATAGGGAATCTTTTCCCAAATGAATGTTTTTAATTGCCTTGTCAAAGATCAAATAATGGTAAGTAGCTGGATTCATCTCTTGGTTCTCTGTTCTGTTCCAGGCATCTACTTCTCTGTTTTTGTGCCAGTACCATGCTGTTTTGATCATATCGATTTATAGTACCGTCTCAGGTCTGGTAGCGTGATTCCTCCTGCTGTTTTTATTGCTGAGTAATGTGTTGGCTATTCGAGTTTTTTTTCTGATTCCATATAAAATAAATATTATTTTTTTAAGATCTTTAAAATAAGACAATGGGGCTTTAATAGAAATTGCATTCAAATTATATATTGCTTTGGGTAGTATGGACATTTTAACAATGTTGATTCTTCCCAGCCATGAGCATGGTATGTTTTTCTATTTCTTAACATCTTCAGCTATTTCTTTTCTTAAAGTTTCATAGTTCTCTTGGTAGAGATCTTTCACATCCTTTGTTAGGTATACTCCCAAATATTTCATCTTCTTTGGCACTACTGTGAAAGGAATAGAGTCCTTGACTGTTTTTTTGGCTTGGTTATTGTTGGTATATGTAAAGGCTACTGATTTATGGGTGTTGATTTTGTACCCTGAGACATTGCTGTATTCCTTGATCACTTCTAAAAGTTTTGTAGTAGAATCCCTAGGGTTTTCCAGATATATGATCATATCATCTGCGAAGAGTAAAAGTTTGATCTCTTCTGACCCTATGTGGATACCCTTGATCGCCTTTTCTTCCCTAATTGCAATGGCTAAAACTTCCATTACAATGTTAAAGAGCAATGGAGACAATGGGAAACCTTGCCTGGTTCCTGATCTAAGTGGAAATGATTTCAATCAAACTCCATTCAGTACGATATTGGCTGTGAGTTTGCTGTAGATGGCCTCTATTAGTTTAAGAAATGTCCCTTCTGAGAGGTGGAGCAAGATGGCAGCCGAGTAACAGCTTTCTTGCATCTGGGCACCGTGAGTCTGGGGAGATAGAACTCCAGGCATCTCTGGCTGGTGGGATCTGCCTATCATCACCCCTGAGAGGATACAGGGAGTCAGCGAGAGACTTCTGGACCCCAAGAGGAGGACTAAAACAGTGGAAAACTGGCAAGTGGTTGCGTGTGTTCAATCAGTCTAAACCCGCCCGCAACTGTAAGTTCAGTAGCAGCGAGACTGCAAGCCAGAAAGGCCTTACCTGTGAACTGTTTTGGTGTCTTTGGACTTGGCACTCAGTTGAACTGCCTTGGGGAGAGCCTGAGCGGGAGTGTGGAGAACTTTGGCCGTTGTCTAGGGCCCCAGTCTGAGCCGCTGAGCCAGACGGAGCTAATAGTGTTTGGCGTTGCATCACAGGGAGCCATTGTGAGTGATCTGCCCTGGCAAGCTCCGCCCACAGGGTCTCAGAGCTAGAATTGGGTGGGAGCTGGTAACCCAGCGACCAAGTAGCCTAAGGGCGGGGTCTGAGCCACCTTGCAGCCCTAACCCTCAGGGGCAGAGTGAGACCAGTTTTGGCACACAGGGTAAGTGTATAGCCACTTCTGCAGTGATTCCAGCGATAAGCACTTTCCTGGGAAAGCTTCTGCTCAGCAAGTGAACAAGTTCAAAGTGCCTTTTAAGTGGGCTGAAGAGAGATTTAGGGTGTCTACCTGCTGGGATTTGAGAAATCAGCACCCTCCAGTCATATCAGAACTGTGATTAACATCTCATGACCCAGAAGACCACGTGTTGCCCAGACAATATTCAATAACATATACATACTGCTTTGTTTTTGGTTGTGTTTTTTTTTGGTTTGGTTGGTTTTTTTTTTTTGTTTATTTTGATGTTGTTGATGTTGTTTTGTTTTATAAGTTCAACCTTTTCCATACAGATCCTTTTTATTTCTCAATTTTTCTAGTTTAATTATAATTTCCCATTGCTGTCTTTTTCAATAATTAGAACTTAATTTTTGCTAGTGTTGCTACTGCTATTATTTGGTTTTTCACCCAATTTTATCCCGTAAAGTTTTCTATTTGCTTGTTTTGGTTTGATTTATAGCATTTTTGTCTTTCCTCTCTACTTGGTGGAGGTGGGGTACTGTGTCTGATCAGGTTAGCAAAGAGCTGCTGACCTCAAGGGAACCACCCAACTGGGCACACCCAGAAGGTGGTTTTTTTTTAAGGTTGTGTCAAAGTACCCTACTGTACACCTATATTGTTCTGTCTCCCTCTTTCTGCGCCTCTCTTCTTTTTGTCAATATTCCGTTTACCCACCCCCTCTCCTTTCTCAATTTTTCTTTTTCTTCTTATCACTCGGTCCTCCTTTCTTTCATCCCTTTTTTTCTCTTCAACCTTCTCACCCCTCTGGTCCTGTAACCTTTAGTCCACAGGCACAAGAACTTAAAGAGCAAGAGGAAGTAAAAGGAAAATTAGGGCAAGGAAACAGATAAAAGTAACCACTCATGAGGAAGAATCAGCAGAAAACTCCAGGCAACATGAAGAACCAGTCCAGAACAACCCTGCCAAGGGACCATGAGGTAGCTACTGCAGAGGATTCCACCTATGAAAAATGTTAGGAATGACAGAAAGGGAATTTAGAATACACATGTTGAAAACAATAAAAGAAATGATGGAAACAAGGAAGGAAACTGCTAATAAAGTGGAAAATAACCAAAAGGAAATCCAAAAACAGAATCAAATAAGAGATGAACAATATGAAGAATATAAAAAGGATATAGCAGAGCTGAGGGAACTGAAACAGTCAATTAGGGAACTTAAAGATGCAATGGAAAGTATCAGCAACAGGTTAGACCATGCAGAAGAAAGAATTTCAGAGGTAGAAGACAAAGTTTTTGAGATAACTCAAATAGTAAAAGAGGCAGAAAAGAAGAGAGAGAAAGCAGAACGTTCACTGTCAGAATTATGGGACTTTATGAAGCGTTCAACATACGAGTTATAGGAATTCCAGAAGAGGAAGAAGAATGCCCCAGATGAATGGAAGCCATACTAGAGAATATAATAAAAGAAAATTTCCCAAATATCACCAAAGATTCTGACACACTGCTTTCAGAGAGATATCAGACCCAAGGTCACCTCAACTCTAACCGAGCTTCTCCAAGACACATTGTGATGAACCTGTCCAAAGTCAAGACAAAAGAAAAGATTCTGCAAGCTGCCAGGAGTAAGCGCCAGTTGACCTACAGGGGCAAATCCATCAGAGTGACCGCAGACTTCTCTAATGAAACTTTCCAAGCAAGAAGACAATGGTCATCTACCTTTAATCTACTTAAACAGAACAATTTCCAGCCCAGAATTCTGTACCCTGCTAAGCTGAGCTTCAAAATTGATGGAGAAATCAAATCATTTACGGATATACAAACATTGAGGAAATTCGCCACAACAAGACCAGCTCTACAGAAAATACTTCAACCTGTTCTGCACACTGACCACCACAATGGATCAGCAGCAAAGTCAGAACTCAGAAATTAAAGGACAGAACCTAACCTCCACACTGATGCAAAAGATAAAACTAAGCAATGGACTATCACCAAATAAGACGAATAGAATACTACCACACTTATCAATTATCTCAATAAATGTTAATGGCTTGAATTCCCCACTGAAGAGACATAGACTGGCTGACTGGATTAAAAAACACAAGCCATTTATTTGCTGTCTGCAAGAAACACACCTGGCTTCAAAAGACAAATTAAAGCTCTGAGTTAAGGGTTGGAAGACAATTTTTCAGGCAAATGGAATTCAGAAGAAAAGAGGAGTTGCAATCTTATTTTCAGATACATGTGGATTTAAAGCAACTAAAGTCAAAAAAGACAAAGATGGTCACTTTATATTGGTCAAGGGAAAAATACAACAAGAAGACGTTTCAATTCTAAATATTTATGCACCAAGTTTGAGTGCTCCCAGATTCTTTTTTTTTTTTTTTTTTTATTGTTGGGGATTCATTGAGGGTACAATAAGCCAGGTTACACTGATTGCAATTGTTAGGTAAAGTCCCTCTTGCAATCATGTCTTGCCCCCATAAAGTGTGACACACACCAAGGCCCCACCCACCTTCCTCCTTCCCTCTTTCTGTTTCCCCCCCCATAACCATAATTGTCATTAATTGTCCTCATATCAAAATTGAGTACATAGGATTCATGCTTCTCCATTCTTGTGATGCTTTACTAAGAATAATGTCTTCCACTTCCATCCAGGTTAATACAAAGGATGCAAGGTCTCCATTTTTTTTAATGGCTGAATAGTATTCCATGGTATACATATACCAGAGCTTGTTAATCCATTCCTGGGTTGGTGGGCATTTAGGCTGTTTCCACATTTTGGCGATTGTAAATTGAGCTGCAATAAACAGTCTAGTACAAGTGTCCTTATCACAAAAGGATTTCTTTCCTTCTGGGTAGATGCCCAGTAATGGGATTGCAGGATCAAATGGGAAGTCTAGCTTGAGTGCTTTGAGGTTTCTCCATACTTCCTTCCAGAAAGGTTGTACTAGTTTGCAGTCCCACCAGCAGTGTAAAAGTGTTCCCTTCTCTCCACATCCACGCCAGCATCTGCAGTTTTGAGATTTTGTGATGTGGGCCATTCTCACTGGGGTTAGATGATATCTCAGGGTTGTTTTGATTTGCATTTCTCTAATATATAGAGATGATGAACATTTTTTCATGTGTTTGTTAGCCATTCGTCTGTCGTCTTTACAGAAAGTTCTATTCATGTCTCTTGCCCATTGATATAAGGGATTGTTGGCTTTTTCATGTGGATTAATTTGAGTTCTCTATAGATCCTAGTTATCAAGCTTTTGTCTGATTGAAAATATGCAAATATCCTTTCCCATTGTGTAGGTTGTCTCTTTGCTTTGGTTATTGTCTCCTTAGCTGTACAGAAGCTTTTTATTTATTAAATCATAACTGTATACATTGATATGATCATGGGGCATCATACACTCGCTTCATAAACCATCTGACACATTTTTATCACAGTGGTTAACATAGCCTTTCCGGCGTTATCTCAGTTACTGTGCCAAAACATTTACATTCTACATTTCCCAAGTTTCACAAATACCCCTGTAAGATGCACCACAGGTGTGATCCCACCGATCCCCCTCCCTCTACCCACCCCTCCCTTTCCCACTTCCCCCTATTGTTAAGTTGTAGCTGGTTTATAGCTTTCATGTGAGAGTCCCAAATTAGTTTCATAGTACGGCTGTGTACATTGGGTACTTTTTCTTCCATTCTTGGGATACTTTACTAAGAAGAATATGTTCCAGCTCCATCCATGTAAACATGAAAGAGGTAAAGTCTCCATCTTTCTTTAAGGCTGCATAGTATTCCATGGTATACATATACCACAATTTATTAATCCATTCGTGGATCGATGGGCACTTGGGCTTTTTCCATGACTTAGCTATTATGAATTGGGCTGCAATAAACATTCTGGTACAAATATCTTTGCTATGTTGTGATTTTTGGTCTTCTGGGTATATATGCCCAGCAGAGGAATTACAGGATTGAATGGCAGATCTATTTTTAGATCTCTGAGTGTTCTCCATATATCTTTCCAGAAGGAATGTATTAATTTGCATTCCCACCAGCAGTGCAGAAGTGTTCCCTTTTCTCCGCATCCACGCCAACATCTCTGGTCTTGAGATTTTGTGATATAGGCTAGTCTCATTGGAGTTAGATGATATCTCAAAGTAGTTTTGATTTGCATTTCTCTGATGATTAAAGATGATGAGCATTTTTTCATATGTCTGAAGGCCTTGCCCCTGTCTTCTTCAGAGAAGTTTCTCTTCAAATCCCTTGCCCAGCCTGTGATGGGATCCCTTGTTTTTTTCTTGCTGATGCGTTTGAGTTCTCTGTGGATTCTGGATATTAAACCTTTGTCAGAGATATACCCTGCAAATATCTTCTCCCATTCTGAGGGCTGTCTGCTTGCTCTGCTTACTGTGTTCTTAGCTGTGCAGAAGCTTTTTAGTTTGATCAAGTCCCTGTAGTGTATTTTTGAAGCTGCTTTAAATGCCCAGGGGGTTCTCCTCATGAAATACTCACCCAGACCAATTTCTTCAAGGGTTTTCCCTGCATTCTCCTCTAGTATTTTTATAGTTTCATGTTTTAAGTTTAAATCTTTAATCCAATGAGAGTCTATCTTAGTTAATGGTGAAAGGTGTGGGTCCAATTTCAGTCTTCTGCAGGTTGCCAGCCAGTTCACCCAGCACCATTTGTTAAATAGGGAATCTTCTCCCCACTGAATGTTTTTAATTGGCTTGTCAAAAATCAAATAGCGGTAAGCAGCTGGATTCATCTCTTGGTTCTCTATTCTGTTCCAGATATCTATTTCTCTGTTTTTGTGCCAATACCATGCTGTTTTCATCACTATCGATTTGTAGTAAAGTCTGAGGTCTGGTAGTGTGATTCCTCCTGTTTTGTTTTTATTTCTGAGTAATGTCTTGGCTATTCGAGGTTTTTTCTGATTCCATATAAAACAAAGTATTGTTTTTTCAAGATCTTTAAAATATGACAGTGGAGCTTTAATAGGGAGTGCGTTGAAATTATATATTGCTTTGGGTAGTATGGACATTTTGATAATGTTGATTCTTCCCAGCCATGAGCATGGTATGTTTTTCCATTTGTTAACATTTTCAGCTATTTCTTTTCTTAGAGTTTCATAGTTCTCTTTATAGAGATCTTTCACGTCTTTTGTTGGGTAAATTCCCAAATATTTCATCTTCTTTGGCACTACTGTGAATGGGATAGAGTCCTTAACTGCTTTTCAATTTGACTGTTGTTGGTGTATATAAAGGCTACCGATTTATGAATGTTCATTTTGTATCCTGAGACACTGCTGTATTCCTTGATCACTTCTAGGAGTTTTGTAGCAGAGTCCCTAGTGTTTTCCAGATACACAATCATATCATCTGCGAAGAGCGAGAGTTTGATCTCTCCTGACCATATGTGGATACTCTTGATCGCCTTTTCTTCCCTAATTGCAGTGGCTAAAACTTCCATTACAATGTTGAAAAGCAATGGAGACAATGGACAGCCTTTTCTGGTTCCTGATCTGAGTGGAAATGATTCCAATTTAACTCCATTCAATATGATATTGGCTGTGGGTTTGCTGTAGATAGCCTCTATCAGTTTAAAAAAAGTCCCTTCTAGACCAATTTTCTTGAGTGTTCTGATCATGAAGGGATACTGGATATTATCAAAAGCTTTTTCTGCATCAATTAAGAGAATCATATGATCTTTGTTTTTTAATTTGTTTATGTGCTGAATTACATTTATAGATTTACGTATATTGAACCAGCCTTGAGACCCTGGGATAAAACCGACTTGGTCATGATGTATAATTTGTTTGATGTGTTGCTGGATTCTGTTTGTTAGGATCTTGTTGAATATTTTTGCATCTATATTCATTAGTGATATCGGTCTATAATTTTCTTTTCTTGTTGGGTCTTTTCCTGGTTTGGGGATCAGGGTGATGTTTGCTTCATAGAACGTGTTGGGTAGTCTTCCTTCTTTTTGTACCTTTTGGAACAGGTTGAGTAATATAGGTACTAATTCCTCTTTAAAGGTTTGGTAGAATTCTGACGTGAAACCATCTGGTCCCGGGCTTTTCTTTTTAGGGAGGTTTTGTATAGTCGATGCTATTTCTGAACTTGATATGGGTCTGTTCAACATTTCCACTTGATTCTGGTTAAGTCTTGGAAGGTGGCGTGCTTCCAAGTATCGGTCTATTTCCTTCAGATTTTCATATTTCTGAGAATAAAGTTTCTTGTAATATTCATTAAGGATTTTTTGGATTTCTGATGAGTCTGTGGTTATTTCATCTTTGCTGTTTCTGATTGATAATATTAGAGATTTTACTCCTTTTTTCCTGATTAGGTTGGCCAGAGGTTTATCTATTTTATTGACCTTTTCAAAAAACCAGCTTTTTGATTTATTGATCTGTTGTATTATTCTTTTGTTTTCAATTTCATTTAATTCTGCTCTAATTTTGGTTATTTCTTTTCTTCTACTGGGTTTCGGGTTGGAATGTTCTTCCTTTTCCAGTTGCGTGAGATGTCCCATTAAGTTGTTAACTTCCTCTCTTTCCGTTCTCTTGAGGAAGGCTTGCAGTGCTATAAATTTCCCTCTTAGAACTGCCTTTGCAGTGTCCCAGAAGTTCTGATAGTTTGTGTCTTCATTGTCGTTGTGTTCCAAAAAATTGGCGATTTCTTTCTTAATCTCATCTCTGACCCAGCTATCATTCAGCATAAGGTTATTTAACTTCCATGTTTTTGTATGGGTATGCAGATTCCTGTTGTTACTCAATTCAAGTTTTATTCCATGATGGTCCGAGAAGATGCATGGAATAATTTCTATTCCTTTAAATTTACTGAGGTTAGACTTGTGACCTAAAATGTGGTCAATTTTGCAGTAAGTTCCGTGGGCTGATGAGAAGTATGTGTATTCAGTTTTGTTGGGATGAAATGTTCTGTAGATGTCTGCTAAATCTAAATATTGGATGGTTAGGTTTAAATCTAAGATTTCTTTGCTCAGCTTCTTTCTGGAGGATCGATCCAACACTGCCAAGGGAGTGTTGAAATCTCTGACGATTATGGAGCTGGAGGAAATCAAGTTACTCATGTCTGTTAGAGTTTCTCTTATAAATTGAGGTGCATTGTGGTTGGGTGCATAGATATTAATAATTGAGATCTCATCATATTGAGTATTACCCTTAACAAATATGAATTGACCATTCTTGTCCTTCCTTACTTTTGATGGTTTAAAGCCTACTGTATCTGCAAATAAAATTGCAACACCTGCTTTTTTCTGATTACCATTTGCCTGAAATATGGATGCCCATCCTTTCACCCTGAGTCTGTATTTGTCTTTTAAGTTGAGATGTGACTCTTGTATGCAACAAATATCTGGCTTGAGTTTTTGTATCCAGTCAGCTAACCTATGCCTCTTTAGAGGACAGTTTAAGCCATTCACATTGATGGAGAGTATTGATAAGTCTGGTGGAAATTTGGGTATCGAGTTTTTCAAAGGTCCAGTGTACATTTTTAATCCTTTCGCCAGTGTGGAAGTTGGAGTTTGATCCGAAGTTTCTGAGTGAGTTTACTTTTGTGGTATAGGATTGGGTTGGTCATTGTGGAGGATAGGTCTGAGAACATCCTGAAGAGCTGGTTTACTTATGGCAAATTTTTTCAACATATGAATTTCATTGAAGTATTTAATTTCTCCATCATAGATGAAACTCAGTTTAGCTGGATACAAGATCCTGGGTTGAAAGTTTTTTTGCTTTAGGAGATTAAAAGTTGATGACCAGCCTCTTCTGGCTTGAAAAGTTTCAGCAGAGAGATCTGCAGTTATTCTAATATTCTTACCTTTGTACGTTATGGTTTTCTTTTGCCGGGCTGCTTTGAGAATCTTCTCTTTCATGTTAACTTTAGTGAAGCTAATTATGATATGTCTGGGGGATGACTTATTGGGGTTGAATCATGCTGGGGTTCTGAAGCTGTCTGCTATCTGAATTTCAGATTCTCTAGGCATGTCTGGAAAATTTTCTTTCATAATTTCATGCAGAAGGGCCTCTGTGCCCTCGGAGGCGACTTCATCGTTCTCAGAAATTCCTATAATCCTTATGTTGCTTTTTTTCGAATTATGTGAGAGTTCTCTGAGCGAGTGATCCGTTTTTGCTCTCCATTTGTCTTCCTCTTTGAGAGATTGGGAGCGTTCGAAGACTTTATCTTCAATGTCAGAAATCCTTTCTTCTGCTTGCTCCATTCTGTTACTGAGGGATTCTACTGTATTTTTCATATCTTTGAGGGCTGTAAGTTCTTGCTTCAGTGTGTCTAAGTCTTTGGTGGTTTTGTCTTTAAATTCGTTAAATTCTTGAGACAATTTTTGAATTTCTCCTCGAATTCCTAATTCCATTTTATTAATCTTGTCTGCAATCCAAATTCTGAATTCGATTTCTGACATCTCAGCCAGTTGTTTATGAATGGGATCTTCAATCACATCTGCCGTATCTTTTCTTTGGGGGGTTGATCTATTCTGGTTATTCATGTTACCAGAGTTTTTCCGCTGATTCCGCCCCATGGTTATTTTACTCCCTTTGGTTTTTCCCCTGGGGTTTTATCGAGGGCCCGTACAGTGTTGTGGCCTGAGAAACTGGGGCCCTGTCTGGTGTGGTGGAGCAAAGTGGTTCTGTCTTGTTTTCAGCTGGTTTCTGTTCGATCCTATTGCAACATCTACTCTGGCTTGAAGTCTCAGCTGTGTGGAAAAATCAGCAATTAAGTCAACCCGCCAATGTTTCCAAATATTGATCCATTTCTTTCACATTGTCAAATTTCTGGGCATAGAGTTTCTGGTAGTATTCAGAGATGATCTCTTGTATCTCTGTGGGATCAGTTGTTATTTCCCCTTTATCATTTCTGATTGAGGTTACTAGAGATTTTACTTTTCTATTCCTCATTAGTCTGGCCAATGGTTTATCTATTTTATTTATTTTTTCAAAAAACCAACTCCTTCTTTCATTAATTTTCTGAATGATTCTTTTGTTTTCAATTTCATTGATCTCTGATTTGATTTAGGATATTTCTTTTCTTCTACTGAGTTTAGGCTTCGATTGTTCTTCTTTTTCCAATTCCATAAGATCTCTTGTGAGATTATTGATGTGCTCTCTTTCTGTTTTTTGAATGTAGGCATCGAAAATTCATGAATTTTCCTCTCAAAACTGTGATGAATTTTCCTCTCAAAACTGCTTTTGCAGTATCCCACAGGTTTTGGTAGCTTGTGTCTTCATTGTTATTATGCTCAAGGAAGTTAATGATTTCCTGTTTTATTTCTTCCTTCACCCATCTGTTATTTAACAGAAGATTGTTTAATTTCCATGCCTTTGGGTGGGGTCGAGCATTTTTGTTGGAGTTGAGTTCTACATTTAGTGCCTTATGGTCTGAGAAGATACAAGGTAAAATTTCAATTCTTTTGATTCTGTTGATATTTGTTTTGTGTCCCAAGATATGATCAATTTTGAAGAATGTTCCATGGGGTGATGAGAAGAATGTATATTCTTTATCTTTGGGATGGAGTGTTCTATATGCGTCTATCAAGCACAGTTGTTCTAGGGTCTCATTTAAGTCTCTTATATGCTTGTTTAATTTCTGTTTAGAGGATCTTTCCAGCTCTGTAAGAGGAGTGTTAAGGTCCCCTGTTATTATGGTATTATCAGATATCATATTGCTCAGACTGAGTAAGGTCTGGTTCAAGAATCTGGGAGCATTTAAATTGGGTGCATAGATATTTAGAATTGAGATGTCTTCTTGTTGTATTTTTCCCTTGACCAATATAAAGTGACCATCTTTGTCTTTTTTGACTTTAGTTGCTTTAAATCCACATGTATCTGAAAATAAGATTGCAACTCCTCTTTTCTTCTGAATTCCATTTGCCTGAAAAATTGTCTTCCAACCCTTGACTCGGAGCTTTAATTTGTCTTTTGAAGCCAGGTGTGTTTCTTGCAGACAGCAAATGGATGGCTTGTGTTTTTTGATCCAGTCAACCAATCTATGTCTCTTCAGTGGGGAATTCAAGCCATTAACATTTATTGAGATTATTGATAAGTGTGGTAGTATTCTTTTTGTCTTATTTGGTGAGAGTCCATTGCTTATTTTTCCTTTTGCATCAATGTGGAGGTTTGGTTCTGTCCTTTAATTTCTGAATTCTTACTTCGCTGCTGATCCACTCTGGTGGTCAGTGTGCAGAACAGGTTGAAGTATTTCCTGTAGAGCTGGTCTTGTTGTGGCGAATTTCCTCAATGTTTGTATATCTGTAAATGATTTGATTTCTCCGTCAATTTTGAAGCTTAGCTTAGCAGGGTACAGAATTCTGGGCTGGAAATTGTTCTGTTTAAGTAGATTAAAGGTAGATGACCATTGTCTTGTTGCTTGGAAAGTTTCATTAGAGAAGTCTGCGGTCACTCTGATGGATTTGCCCCTGTAGGTCAACTGCCGCTTACTCCTGGCAGCTTGCAGAATCTTTTCCTTTGTCTTGACTTTGGACAGGTTCATCACAATGTGTCTTGGAGAAGCTCGGTTAGAGTTGAGGCGACCTGGGGTCCGATAGCCCTCTGAAAGCAGTGTGTCAGAATCTTTGGTGATATTTGGGAAATTTTCTTTTATAATATTCTCTAGTTTGGCTTCCATTCCTCTGGGGCATTCTTCTTCCCCTTCTGGAATTCCTATAACTCGTATGTTGGAACGCTTCATAAAGTCCCATAACTCTGACAGTGAATGTTCTGCTTTCTCTCTCTTCTTTTCTGCCTCTTTTACTATCTGAGTTATCTCAAAAACTTTGTCTTCTACCTGTGAAATTCTTTCTTCTGCATGGTCTAACCTGTTGCTGATAATTTCCGTTGCATCTTTAAGTTCCCTGATTGACTGTTTCATTTCCTTCAGCTCTGCTATATCCTTTTTCTATTCTTCCTATTGTTCATCTCTGATTTGATTCTGTTTTTGGATTTCCTTTTGGTTATTTTCCACTTTATTAGCAGTTTCCTTCATTGTTTCCATAATTTCTTTCATTGTTTTCAACATGTGTATTCTAAATTCCCTTTCTGTCATTCCTAACATTTCTGTATATGTGGAATCCTCTGCAGTAGCTACCTCATGGTTCCTTGGCGGGGTTGTTCTGCACTGGTTCTTCATGTAGCCTGGAGTTTTCTGCTGATTCTTCCTCATGGGTGATTTCTTTTATCTGTTTCCTTACCCTAATTTTCCTTTCACTTTCTCTTGCTCTTTAAGTTCTCGTGCCTGTGGACTAAGGGTTACAGGACCAGAACGGTGAGAAGGTTTAAGAGCAAAAAAGGGAATGAAAGAAAGGAGGACCGAGTGGTAAGAAAAAAAAAAAAGAGAAAAATAGAGAAAGGAGAGGGGGTGGGTAAAAGGGATATTGACAAAAAGAAGAGAGGCACAGAAAGAGGGAGACAGAGCAATATAGGTGTACAGTAGGGTACTTTGATACAACCTTAAAAGAAAAAACTACCTTCTGGGGGTTCCCAGTTGAGTGGTTCCCTTGAGGTCAGCAGCTCTTTGCTAACCTGATCAGACACAGTACCCCACCTCCACCAAGTAGAGAGGAAAGACAAAAATGCTATAAATCATAGAAAAACAAGCAAACAGAAAACTTTATGGGATAAAATTGGCTGGAAAAACCAAATAATAGTGGTAGAAACACTGGCAAAAATGAAGTTCTAATAATTGAAATAGGCAGCAATGGCAAATTATAATTAAACTAGAAAAATTGAGAAAGAAAAAGGATCTGTATGGAAAAGGTTGAACTTAAAAAACAAAACAACAATCCACAACATCAAAATAAACAAAAAAAGCAACCAAACCAAAAAACAAACAAACAAACAAACAAAAACCAAAAAACACAACCAAAAACAAAGCAGTATGTATATGTTATTGAATATTGTCTCGGCAACACGTGGTCTTCTGGGGTATGAGGTGTTAATCACAGTTCTGATAATACTGGAGGCTGCTAGTTTCTCAAACCCCAACACGTAGACACCCTAAATCTCTCTTCAGCCCACTTAAAAGGCACTTTGAACTTGTTCACTTACTGAGCAGAAGCTTTCTAGTGGATGTGCTTGTCGCTGGAATCACTGCTGAAGTGGCTATCCACTTACCCTGTGTGTCAAAACTGGTCTCCCTCTGCCCCCGAGGGTTAGGGCTGCAAGGCGGCTCAGACCCCACCTTTAGGCTACTTGGTCGCTGGGTTACCAGGTCCTACCCAATTCCAGCTCTGCGACCCTGACGGCGGAGCTTGCCGGGGCAGATCGCTCACAATGTCTGCCTGTGACCCAGAGCCAAACACTATTAGCTCCGTCTGGCTCAGCAGCTCAGACTGGGGCCCTAGACAAAGGCCAAAGTTCTCCGCACTCCCACTCAGGCTCTCCCCAAGGCAGTTCAGCTGAGTGCCAAGTCCAAGGACACCAAAACAGTTCACAGGTAAGGCTTTCCTGCTTCGCATTCTTGCTGCTACTGAACTTACAGTTGTGGGCGGGTTTAGATGGATTGAACACACGCAACCACTTGCCGGTTTTCCACTGTTTTAGTCCGTCTCTTGGGGTCCAGAAGTCTCTCACTGACTCCCTGTATCCTCTCAGGTGTGATGATAGGCAGATCCCACCAGCCAGAGATGCCTGGAGTCCTATCTCCCCAGACTCACGGTGCCCAGATGCAAGGAAGCTGTTACTCGGCTGTCATCTTGCTCCGCCTCCGCCGCTCCCAGATTGTTGAAACAAACCTTACTCAGTCTGAGCAATATGATATCTGATAATACCATAATAACAGGGGACTTTAACACTCCTCTTACAGAGCTGGACAGATCCTCTAAACAGAAATTAAACAAAGATATAAGAGATTTAAATGAGACCCTAGAACAACTGCACTTGACAGACGTATATAGAACACTCCACCCCAAAGATAAAGAATATACATTCTTCTCATTACCCCATGGAACATTCTCCAAAATTGATCACATCCTGGGACAGAAAACAAATATCAACAGAATCAAAGGTATTGAAATTTTACCTTGTAGTTTCTCAGACCATAAAGCACTAAAGGTGGAACTCAACTCTAACAAAAATGCTCGACCCCACCCAAAGGCATGGAAATTAAACAATCTTCTGTTGAATAACAGATGGGTGCAGGAAGAAATAAAACAGGAAATCATTAACTTCCTTGAGCATAACAACAATGAAGACACAAGCTACCAAAACCTGTGGGATACTGCAAAAGCAGTTTTGAGAGGAAAATTCATTGCTTTAGATGCCTACATTCAAAAAACAGAAAGAGAGCACATCAATAATCTCACAAGAGATCTTATGGAATTGGAAAAAGAAGAACAATCTAAGCCTAAACTCAGTAGAAGAAAAGAAATATCCAAAATCAAATCAGAGATCAATGAAATTGAAAACAAAAGAATCATTCAGAAAATTAATGAAAGAAGGAGTTGGTTTTTTGAAAAAATAAATAAAATAGATAAACCATTGGCCAGACTAACGAGAAATAGAAAAGTAAAATCTCTAGTAACCTCAATCAGAAATGATAAAGGGGAAATAACAACTGATCCCACAGAGATACAAGAGATCATCTCTGAATACTACCAGAAACTCTATGCCCAGAAATTTGACAATGTGAAAGAAATGGATAAATATTTGGAATCACACCCTCTCTGTAGACTCAGCCAGGAAGAAATAGAGCTCCTGAACAGACCAATTTCAAGCACTGAGATCAAAGAAACAATAAAAAATCTTCCAACCAAATAAAATGCCCTGGTCCAGATGGCTTCACTCCAGAATTCTATCAAACCTTCAAGGTAGAGCTTATTCCTGTACTGCAAAAATTATTCCAAAAAATTGAGGAAGAAGGAATCTTCCCCAACACATTCTATGAAGGAAACATCACCTGATACCAAAACCAGGAAAAGACCCAAACAAAAAGGAGAATTTCAGACCAATCTCACTCATGAATATAGATGCAAAAATCCTCAACAAAATCCTAGCCAATAGATTACAGCTTATCATCAAAAAAGTCATTCATCATGATCAAGTAGGCTTCATCCCAGGGATGCAAGGCTGGTTTAACATACGCAAGTCCATATACGTTATCCACCATATTAACAGAGGCAAAAATAAAGATCACCTGATACTCTCAATAGATGCAGAAAAAGCATTTGATAAAATCCAGCATCCTTTTCTAATTAGAACACTGAAGAGTATAGGCATAGGTGGCACATTTCTAAAACTGATTGAAGCTATCTATGACAAACCCACAGCCAATATTTTACTGAATGGAGTAAAACTGAAAGCCTTTCCTCTTAGAACTGTAACCAGACAAGGTTGTCCTCTGTCACCTTTACTATTCAACGTAGTGCTGGAAGTTGTAGCCAATACAATTAGGCAAGACAAGGAAATAAAGGGAATCCAAATGGGAGCAGAGGAGGTCAAACTCTCCCTCTTTGCTGACGACGTGATCTTATACTTAGAGAACCCCAAAGACTCAACCACAAGACTCCTAGAAGTCATCAAAAAATACAGTAATGTTTCAGGATATAAAATCAATGTCCACAAGTCAGTAGCCTTTGTATACACCAATAACAGTGAAGATGAGAAGCTAATTAAGGACACAACTCCCTTCACCATAGTCTCAAAGAAAATGAAATACCTGGGAATATACCTAAGAAAGGAGGTGAAGGACCTCTATAAAGAAAACTATGAAATCCTCAGAAAGGAAATAGCAGAGGATATTAACAAATGGAAGAACACACCATGCTCATGGCTTGGAAGAATCAACATTGTTAAAATGTCTATACTTCCCAAAGCAATCTACCTATTCAATGCCATTCCTATCAAAATACCAACATCGTACTTTCAGGATTTGGAAAAAATGATTCTGTGTTTTGTATGGAACCAGAAAATACCCCGTATAGCTAAGGTAGTTCTTAGTAACAAAAATAAAGCTGGAGGTATCCGCATACCAGATTTTAGTCTGTACTACAAAGCCATAGTGGTCAAGACAGCATGATACTGGCACAAAAAGAGAGACATAGACACTTGGAATCGAATTGAAAACCAAGAAATGAAACTAACATCTTACAACCACCTAATCTTCGATAAACCAAACAAGAACATACCTTGGGGGAAAGACTCCCTATTCAATAAATGGTGTTGGGAGAAGTGGATGTCTACATGTAAAACACTGAAACTGGACCCACACCTTTCCCCACTCACAAAAATTGTTTCAGGATGGATAAATGACTTAAATTTAAGGCATGAAACAATAAAAAGCCTCCAAGAAAGCATAGAAAAACACTGGAAGATATTGGCCTGGGGAAAGACTTCATGAAGAAGACTGCCATGGCAATTGCAACAACAACAAAAATAAACAAATGGGACTTCATGAAACTGAAAAGCTTCTGTACAGCTAAGGAGACGATAACCAAAGCAAAGAGACAACCTACACAATGGGAAAGGATCTTTGCATATTTTCAATCAAAGCTTGATAACTAGGATCTATAGAGAACTCAAATTAATCCACATGAAAAAAGCCAACAATCCCTTATATCAATGGGCAGGAGACATGAATAGAACCTTCTCTAAAGATGACAGACGAATGGCTAACAAACACATGAAAAAATGTTCATCATCTCTATATATTAGAGAAATGCAAATCAAAACAACCCTGAGATATCATCTAACCCCAGTGAGAATGGCCCATATCTCAAAATCTCAAAACTGCAGATGCTGGCGTGGATGTGGAGAGAAGTGAACACTTTTACACTGCTAGTGGGACTGCAAACTATTTCAACCTTTCTTTGAAGGAAGTATGGAGAAACCTCAAAGCACTCAAGCTAGACCTCCCATTTGATCCTGCAATCCCATTACTGGGCATCTACCCAGAAGGAAAAAAATCCTTTTATCATAAGGACACTTGTACTAGACTGTTTATTGCAGCTCAATTTATAATCGACAAAATGTGGAAACAGCCTAAATGCCCACCAACTTTGGAATGGATTAAGAAGCTGTGGCATATGTATGCCATGGAATACTATTCAGCCATTAAAAAAAAATGGAGACTTTACATCCTTCGTATTAACCTGGATGGACGTGGAAGACATTATTCTTAGTAAAGCATCACAAGAATGGAGAAGCATGAATCCTATGTACTCAATTTTGATATGAGGACTATTAATGACAATTAAGGTTATGGGGGGGAAGCAGAAAGAGGGACGGAGGGAGGGGTTTGGGGCCTTGGTGTGTGTCACACTTTATGGGGGTAACACATGACTGCAAGAGGGACTTTACCTAACAATTGCAATCAGTGTAACCTGGCTTATTGTACCCTCAATGAATCCCCAATAATAAAAAATAAAAAAGAGAGAGAAAAAAAAAGGAAATGTCCGTTCTATACCAATGTTCTTAAGTGTTCTGATCATGAAGGGATGCTGGATATTATCAAAAGCTTTTTCTGCATCAACTGAGAGAATCATATGGTCTTTATTTTTTAGTTTATGTGCTGAATTGCATTTATAGATTTACGTATATTGAATCAGCCTTGAGACCCTGGGATGAATTTTATTTTCTTGTTGGGTCTTTCCCTGGTTTAGGGATCAAGGTGATGTTTGCTTCATAGAATGTGTTGGGTGATATTCCTTATTTTTCTATATTTTGGAAGATGTTTAATATTATAGGTACTAGTTCTTCTTTAAAGGTTTGGTAGAATTCTGATGTAAAGCCATCTGGTATGGGCTTTTCTTTTTAGGGAGATTTTTGTATAGTTGATGCTATTTCAGAGCTTGATGTAGGCCTGTTCAACATTTCTACTTCATTCAGCCTAAGTCTTGGTAGGTGGCATACTTCCAGGTATTGGTCAATTTTGTTCAGATTTTCATATTTCTGAGAGTAGAGTTCCTTGTAGTATTCGTTAAGGAATTTTTGAATTTCTGAGGGGTCTGTTGTTATTTCATCACTACCATTTCTGATCGATGAAATTAGGGATTTTACTCTTTTTTTCCTGGTTGTCAAAGGTTTATCTATTTTATTGATCTTTTCAAAAAAACCAACTTTTGGATTTATTGATCTGTTGTATAATTCTTTTGTTTTCAATTTCATTTAATTCTGCTCTGATTTTGGTTATTTCTATTCTTCTGCTGGGTTTGGGGTTGGAATGTTCTTCCTTCTCCAGTTGCTTGAGATGTCCCATTAAGTTATTAACTTCCTTTCTTTCCGTTTTCTTGAGGAAGGCTTGCAGTGCTATAAACTTCCCTCTTAGGACTTCCTTTGTGGTTTCCCAGAGGTTCTAATAATTCGTGTGTTCATTGTTGTTTTGTTCCAAAAAGTTGGTGATTTCCTTCTTAATCTCATCTATAACCCATCAATCCTTCAGCATAAGGTTGTTTAGCTTCCATGTTTTTGTATGGGTATGCAGATTCCTGTTTTTATTGAGTTCAACTTTTATTCCATGGTGGTATGAGAAGATGCAAGGAATAATTTATATTTTTTAAATTAGCTGAGGTTAGATTTGTGGCCTAGGATGTGGTTGATTTTGGAATATGCTCCGTGGGCTATGAGAAGAATGTGTATTCAGTTTTGTTGGGATGAAATGTTCTGTAGATGTCTGTTACGTCCAGCCATTGAATGGTTAAGTTTACATCTAAAATTTCTTTGGTTAGCTTCTTTTTGGAGGATTTATCTAGCACTGCTAAAGGGGTGTTAAAAACCTCCAACTAATATGGAACTGGAAGAAATCAAGTTGCTCATGTCTTTTAGGGTTTCTCTTAAAAATTGAGGTGCATTCTGGTTGGGTGCATAAATATTAATAATTGAAATCTCATCATATTGAGTATTACCTTTAACAAATATGAAGTGTCCATCCTTATCCTTCTTTATTTTGCTTGGTTTAAAGCCTATTACATTTGCGAATAGGATTGTAATGCCTGTATTTTCTGCTTTCCATTTGCCTGCAGTATAGATGACCATCTGTTCACCTTGAGTCTATATTTGTCTTTTAATGTAAGATGAGATTCTTGTATGCAGCAGATATCTGGCTTGAGTTTTTGTATCCAGTCAGCCAACCTGTGCCTCTTTAGAGGACAATTTAAACCATTCATATTAATTAAGAATATTAATAAGCCTTTCAAGAGGCCAGTTGACATTTTTAATCCTTTTGCGACTGTGGAAGTTGGAATTTAATCAAAATTTTCTGGGTGGTTTACTTTTGTGGTAGAGGATTATGCTGGTCATTATGGAGGATAGGTCTGAGAATATGCTGGAGAGTTGGTTTAGTTATGGCACATTTCTTTAACATGTGAATGTCGTTAAAGTATTTAATTTCTCCATCATGAATGAAACTCAGTTTAGCTGGGTACAGGATCCTGGTTTGAATGTTATTTCGTTTTAGGAGAATAAAAGTCGATGACCATTCTCTTCTAGCTTGAAAGTTTTCAGCAGAGAGATCTGCAGTTATTTCTAATATTCTTCTCCTTGTAGGTGATGGCTACTTTTGTCTGGCTGCTTTCAGAATTTTCTCCTTCATATTAACTTTAGTGAAATTGATTATGATGTGTCTGGGGGACGTCTTATTTGGGTTGAGTCGTGCTGGAGTTCTGAAACTGTATGATATCTGAATTTCAGAATCTCTTGGCATGTCTGGAAAGTTCTCCTTCATAATCTCATGGAGAAGAGACTCTGTGCCTTGTGAAGCCACTTCATTGCTTTTGGGGATCCCTATAAGATGAATATTGGTTTTCTTCAAATTATCCCAGAGCTCTCTGAGAGAGTGATCTGTTTTTGCCCTCCATTTCTCTTCCTCTTTGAGAGTTTGGGAGCGTTTGAACGCTTTGTCTTCAATGTCAGGAATCCTTTCTTCTGCTTGCTTCATTCTGTTACTGAGGGATTCTACTGTGTTTATCAGATCTTTGAGGGCTGCAACTTCTTGTCTCAATGTGTCAAAATCTTTGGTCATTTGGTCTTTGAATTTGTTGAATTCTTGAGATATCTTTTGGGTTACTGCTTGGAATTCTAATTCGATCTTATTTGCTATCCAGATTCTGAATTTGATTTCTGACATCTTACCTATTTGTTTGTGCATGGGATCTTGTGCTGTGTCTGCCCCATTGATCCTTGGGGGAGTTGATCTACTTTGATTATTCATATTGCCAGAGTTTATCTGTTGATTTCCCCTCATGAGATTGTTTTTCACCATTACCTCTGGCCATCCTCAGAGTTGGGGAGGTGTTTCTCCAAGCTTAGTCCCCAGCGGGATCACTCTATTGTTGCTGGATCTTTGTAGGGAGTGACCCTGTGTAGCTATTCTGGGGCTGCCCCAGCCAGGGAGTTCTGATTGTGGAAGCAGCTCTGGTGTGTGACACACATGGATCCAGCAACAGGGTGGGAGGTAGTGCACACGGTTCTGGGAGTGCCTGGCGCCCAGTGACTTTGGCACAGAAAGCCCAAGGCTCCAGCATTCTCTGGCCAGGAGAAGGGCTCCGGATAGAGGCAGGGAGGGCTCCAGAGGGCACGCGGCTACCAGAGTCCCTGGCCAGATGAACAGGCTGTTGTGGAGGTAGGGAGGGTACAGGAGGGAAGACATGGGGTTGTGCGGCTCCCGCAGTTCCTGATCAGGGAGTACGGAGTCCCGGCGGGCACGGGTCTTGGGTCTGGGGTCGTGGTGCAGCTCTTATGGAGGTCCGGGTGGGAAGTGATCGCTATTGTAGTGCAGCTCTTATGGAGGTCCGGGCGGTGCAGCCACGTTTTATGTTTTAATTATTTTTTAGTTCCACGTATCAAACATTTTCCTATGACTTCTTCATTGACTGTGAATGACTTAGAGGCATGTTTGTATATTTCTAAATGCATATTTTGATCTTTTAGTTGTTGGTTTTTAAAATTTATTGCATTTTAAATAAATTAATTAAAACAATTATAATTATTGAATTTATAATTAATGTCATTATTTTGTCTTTTTCATGTTGTCCTGGCTTCCATTACTTAGCTCTCTAGTTCCTAATTGACCCTGTTTGTCATACCTGTTGGTTTTCTCTCATTGCCAATTATTTGTAAGCATCAGCTGTGTTTTTTGTTGTGACTTCATCTTCAATGTGACATAGTGGCATGGACTTCCTCTGCCCTTAGTACAGGGTATTTTGCATATATTTTTCCTGGAAGCCCTGGGGTTTCAATAGGCAAGGGCCCATTCTTATGTTATTAGTCATTACTTGACTTGCTATTTCTTTATCACACGGGTAGTGTAAATTTGACCCTTCACATCCACCTATTTCACAGGTTCAGGAATTTTTCTTCTTTCACATGAACTTTCTTCCCAGACCTCTGTAAATGACAAGCTGTCGCACTGCTGTCCTGGACTGGTGAGAGGATGCTCTCCTGAAGTCCTTGTTTTACCTTCTGCCTTCTCAGGGGCTTAAAAAAAAGAAGACTTATATTTGTGGGTGAATGTTAAAACTCAGCCCCAATCAGGATACTCCCTGAATCACTATGGCTTCTACGTTTGTTTTTACCACTCTAGTGTTGAGTTAACTGTTCATTCCTGTAATTCACTTTTGAGAACAGCTATATATCAAAAATAGTTTTGTTTCTGATACAGGGTGGGTGGCACCCCAGCCAGCTCAGCGGAGCTGAGGAGAGGACCTGTGGCCTCCATCCTGGTGTGCAGGGGGCAGAGGAAAGGAGTGGGCTGGAGGGTGGTGGGAGGGGAGTTTTGGGCAGGAAGGAGGGAAGCTTGGGTCTGAGTTCAACCCCCAGTTCTGCCCTATGGTGTAGTTTATCCTTGACGAAGTTTCTTCACATCTCCCCTTGTACTTCCAGCTCAACGGGAACCCTCCCCACCATTTCCTAGGCCTGGTCAATTTCATATATGTTTCCTAGTCCTGTTCAATTTCATGTAAGTTTCCTAGGCCTGGCCAATTCCATGAATGGACTGTATCTATTCATTAATGCATTCATTCACCTTTCCCAAGCAGAAGGGACTGTATGCATTCATTTGTTACCAAGTCCTGGCCTATCCATGTGACTACATATACCCCTAGACAAAGAACCCAAGCAGGGAGAGGGAGAGAGCTTTCTTCCCACTTGGGTTTTTCTCTCTGCCAGGAGCTTTGGTGTTTTTGTCTCTGTGTTCTTTTCTGTAAAAGAAATCCTGTCTTATCACTGATTTGTGGTCTGTGGATTCATTCTTGGAATCACAGAGACCAAGGACCTATTGAAGATGAAATTCTGGTATCAGTTCTATTTTAGAATTTCTAATTTTCTAGATGAGCAGGGGGTTTACTGTCAGATAAGGCAAGCTTGTTTGTGTAACATATGTAAAATTTTATAAATGAAAAAGATGTTTTTCATCTTGTACCGAAAACTGTCATTCCTGGAGTAAATAATTCTTACAGGTAACAGTTTTTATGTATTAAGTTTTCTTATTGCAGGCTAGATTTAATTGTTTTAAATTCAAAGGTAAATTCACTTAGCAGAAATCTAAGCATGCAGTGCAAGTCTGTTCTAAGATTATCATAGAGTCTTGGAAAAAAGGACAAACGAGTCTTGGCTTCAGGGAGACAATATAATTCCATTTGCTGCTGATTTATAGGAATTTCTAGATTTACATCACTGTTAATTCTTTGGACCAAGATCAATTGGATCCTGTTGGACAGTATAAACCCAAGAAGCTCAAAAGGATGTGTGTAGCTTTGTATGTCTAAAATGATAGGTTTTGGCATTTTGATAGCTTGACAAGCTTTGCGCTCATCTGCTTTTCCACTGAGCTTTACACATAAAAATGGGCTTCTTTCCTTACATGGAGAATAATAAGAATTTATTTCTTAAAGAACTTTTTTCCCCCCATTTTAGGCCTGATTCTCTTTGACAGAATGAAGTTTTTTCAGAAAGATAAGAGATTTCTGTTGGTTGGCCAGAGTGCCTGTCTACTAAAGGCCTGAAATACTAGCTGATACATTCAAGTTACTAAGGATCTCTCTCCTTTTTTTTAATGCTTATTATTCAAGGAGTTTTATTTTGCACTGACACAAACTCATTTCAAAAAGAGGAGGAACAGTTAATAAACTCAGGTAATTTCATACCAGACCTATTTATTGTTTCATTGTGAAAATAACTTGACAGCTTAGGAAAAATTAGTGACTTGATTATATCAGCTGAACTTGAAGATGTTACCTGAATTTAGGAACCCCTTATGATAGGGAGACTACTAATAAGAGAATTCACATGTACTAATGTATTTACAACATAGAGCTCATTTAAATGAATTGGTAGAAGAAATACAAACAGGATCCTACTATTAAATATATAAGTGCTCTTCCCAGCTTTTGGCATTGGCAAAACAAAAACAAAACAAAACAAGAGTGACTGTTGGGCTCGTCTTCTGTGAAAACCTCTTTGAACCTTTGAATCTAGTTGGTAAAGGTAATTTCCACTCCCGAACTTTGAGTATGATACTTTTTTTTTTTTTTTGTAGAGACAGAGTCTCACTTTATGGCCCTCAGTAGAGTACCATGGCATCACACAGCTCACAGCAACCTCCAACTCCTGGGCTTTAGCGATTCTCTTGCCTCAGCCTCCCGAGTAGCTGGGACTACAGGCACCCACCACAACACCCAGCTATTTTTTGGTTGCAGTTCAGCAGGGGCCGGGTTTGAACCCGCCACCCTTGGTATATGGGGCTGGCGCCTTACCAACTGAGCCACAGGCGCCGCCCTGAGTATGATACTTTTATTAGCATTATATAGAAGTGATTTTGAAATTTTCTCTCAAAGGATAAAATTAGATGGTCTGAGTTCAAATCCCAGCTCTGCCCTATGGTATAGTTACCCTTGACAAAGTTTCCTCATGTCTTGATTTTGTGATATGGAAACTACAGTAGTATCTGCCTCACTGGGTAACTGTGGGAATTAGAAAATATGCAGCAGGCCTGTGTCTCCTGTGTGGTGAGCATTCAGTGTTAGCCGTGGTAATTAAATATGCACATATTCTGCATGGAAGCACACACAAAGTACCTTGAGTCTGGCTCTTACCAACATGCTAATTATTGAAACAATATCTACCATCCTTTTGGGAAATAAAATTTTATTTTTCTCCTGAGAAAGCAGGCAATCTGTCTTGGTTGATGATTCTACAGAAAAGAAAAAGCCTGCCTTTTCTGATATTTCAACCTTGTTAGGAATGAATCCTAAGAAAACTAAATTCACATTGTAGCTTGAGCTGTGTTTTGCTGGTTGCTCATCTTTCTAATCCAAAATTTAATGAAAGAAATCTGATTTTTACACGTGGGCAAGGGAAACGTAAATAATATCAATTGTTTTGTATTCATGCTGCCTTGTCCAATTCCTTTAATTGTCTTTGCAATGTCATTTTACTGTCCCCCAGCCTTCTTTTGCTATTCAGAACCCAGGCTTTTCTAACTGGATCTATTCACTTTGACTTCTGAAATGCTGGCCTTGCAGCTGGGAATGGGACGGGTGTCAACTGCAAAAAGCCTGTGCTTGTGAATTTCTGGTTTGCATTAGACCATCATAGTTTATTATTCCAAAGGCTCTTAAAAGAAGGTTCAATTCCACAGTGCCATGCAGCCTCTCCAGGGTGAGCCATCCTTGCAAACGGCTGTTCACTTGAAGTTCTTGAATTTAGAAATCACTTGCGTAAGTCTTTAGATACAGTTCGTCACCCTCATGTATCAAATGAGGATAATCTGAATCCCCTCGAAAGCATGCATAAAATATGTAATTGCCCTTGAAAATAAGCACAAATAATTTACTGGTAAATATTTGTTTTTCCAGACCACATCCCACTTCCCCAGGCTGCAGTCTGTACTCCACAGATGCTAGTAAAACCCACATTAAAAAAAAATATATGGTTCTCTGCAGTCCTAAGTCAGTGGCTACTATTAAAACTGTTTTTCTCAAGTCACAAAGTAATGAGACAGAGTGAAGGATATATTATTGATCCCACTGTTGACTTCCCTGGCAGTGATTTCCATTATTTCCCAGCTGGTGTGCTGTTGATCATTAGACTTCATTTACACACTCGGCAGTCAAGACCCTCCACTTCTGAATCTTTTATACTTACCTCTGGGGTCCTCTGAGCACTGTTTTCTCTCTGCAGCCAGGTTTGTAAGGACCAGTCCTCCTGTCAGCCTCACACTCTCTGTAGTGCTTTTCTTCTCTCTTTCCAGCTCCACATCCTTATCCATAGCTTTCTTCTGGTCTAAAAATTTTAGACTTGGCAGGCTAGTCTCTTTCACCCCACTGAAAAGTTGCCGTGCCCAGTTCCAGTGACCTAGCCAGTCTTGAGTTTAGAAATCAATCTGTATACACATGGAAGAATAGTCTTATATATTGCCTTGGATTTCTGGCAAGCCCAGTGGGATTACTGGTTGTCTCCTCCCTTCAACTCCAAGATGGATTGTAAGGACAAAGACAGTCTCTTATTTCTTTGGCATCACATGTTAAAAAAGTACCCCATGATCTGTGTCTGTATGTGAATTTTGTTCATTGCCTATCTGTATCTGGCATGTCTTTGTTTTCGTATGACTGTTATGGTACATTTTAAACATTTTATTATTGAAGATGATGCCCAAAATAAGTCTTTAGATGTACTTCCCAAGATATAGCATAAGTATCATAATATACGGTCTAGCTAGACTTATTACCTTGCCTTCCTATCCTCAAAGAACTAAAAGTAAACCTGCCATTTGATCCTGCAATCCCATTACTAAGTATCTACTCAGAAGAAATAAAATCATTTTTACCATAAGGACATTTGCACTGGAATATTCATTGCACCTCAATTTGCAATCGCTAAAATGTGGAATCAACCCAAGGGCCCATCAACTCATGAATGGATTAATGAACTGTGGTGTATATATACCATGGGATACTATTTGGCCATAAAAAAGATGGAGACTTTACATTTTTTATATCAATCTGGATGGAATTGAAGAACATTCTTCTTAGTAACGTATCACAAGAATGGAAAAGCAAGTATCCAATGTGCTGAATACTAATATGAAACCCTGAAATAACTACATGCCCACATGAGAGAAAAACAATTATATTCACATGGAGGGAGAAAGGGAGGGGGGATAAAGGAGATGGAAAGGAGGGAGATTGGTAAGCTTTCACCTAATGGGCACAATAAGTTGGAAACACTTGTCTTGAGAAAGTCAAGGATGGGTTGTAGGTAGATGACACCAAAAGCAATAAAAGGTTTTTTCAAGTACGTGGTAAATGACCATATTTGCTTCTTCATTTTTTTCCATGATACCTTTTGCCTCAGAAAATTAAATCATCACAAGAAAAAGAAAGTCGGTAGTATTTTGTTTAGGAAGGCACCTTATTAAGTGTTTTGATTTACACTTACGGATATATCAAATCAGTTTTCCTGGATTTCATCCTATAAGATCAGAGTTCTGAAAAGGTTTAATGAATTAATATGACTTCAGTGTGTCTACTTAGTCTGCTAATGTATAGTAATTTATGAATATTGTAATTATTCAGAGCTATTTAAGATGGGAAATATTCCAAGAATGCTGAACAAATCCATTATCCATGAAAAACTGTATATATTTAGATGATTCCTGGGGTAATAGCATTCTCCATTCCACATGTTTTAAGATGCTTTCTTGAGAGTTTCAATTTGTCACAGAATCTTTGCTTGCAGATCCCATTAATGTCTGTTTACCACTAGAAGAAAGTTTTTTTTTTTCCACAAGAAATGGCCCTTCTAAGTGATCTAGATGTTGCCAATTTGTTTTGCTTTTTGTTTTTTTACGATATGATTAACATTTAAATCAGTAGACCTTGAGTAAAGCAGATTACCCTCTGTAATGTGGGTGGACCTCATCTGATCAAGTGAAAGCCTCAAGAGCAAATACTGAGATCTTCTCTCTGTTCCCCAAAGAGAAAGGAATTCAAATTCTCTTCAAGACTGCAACATAGAAATTCCGAGTTTCCAGCCTTCAGATGCAAGATTTCAATATCAACTCTTGCTAGAGTTTCTAGACTGCCTTGCACATTTTGAGCTTTGAGCTTGCCAGCCCCTACAATCAGGTGAGCGTAATTCTTTAAAATAAATCTCTTCCTCTTTCTCCATATATAGATGGAGATATATATTATATACATATATATATAATATGTATTATATAATGCATATAATATAATATATATATAATATATATTTTATAGATAATATGTATATTGTATATATATTATATATGTGTGTGTATATATATGCCATATATTTATCTCCTATTGGTTCTGTTTTTCTGGAGAATCCTGACTAATACAGGATGGGAAGAGGACTTTAGCAGAAGGAACTATATAGGAACCATACATACATGCAAAGGCCCTGAGGCAGGAGGGAACTAGTGTTTGAAGGAATAAAAACATGGGTTATATTGCTGAAGCACAGAAAGCTAGTGGCTGGAGGAGTAGACAGGAAGGATTTTTGTTGTTGTTGTTGTAAAGCCCTTTAGGTAGTTCTGGGATTTTAGATGTGGCTGCAAATATTAATTTATTGAATTTATATAGAACTCCCTTAGAGTCATCCAATCTTAAAATTTTTTATTATAAAGCATGATATGTTATGCATTCTTACAACTGTGTAAGACTTCCATCAATCACTTACAAACCCTAACATTTTCATTCTTTTCCCCCTTGTCATGTCTCCCTTCTCTTTTCTACACAGTGTCCTGCCCCCTTCGACATTTTCTCTTTTGACCTTCAGATTCCTCATGCACTTGATTGGCCTTCACGTTACTTGTGCACTTGGGCATTACTCCTGAGTCTTAAGGTTCAAACTCATGCTTTGGAGCCAGCCACATTTTACACATTTTCAGTCAATTGGCTCCTCATATCTTTCCCTGTGATGCGTAGTTCCAGGACCCTGGTTTTCTTCTGAGACATTATTCCTCTCTCTTTCTGCACTGTCTGGCAGTAAAGGTGACCTGCTTTCCTTACCATGAAATGTGGCATGTGACAATTTGAATCTTGAGCTGGATGGAAAATCATAGAAGCCAGTTCATCCCATGGTTTCTTTCTGAAGAGATGCCCAGCTGTTCCTGGTACCTAAGTTCTGAGCTCCACCCTGGTTTCTATCCTTTCTTTTATTTTTTTTATTTTTTTTTTAATTTAATTTTATTTTTGTAGAGACAGAGTCTCACTCTATCACCCTTGGTGGAGTGCCATGGTATCACACAGCTCACAGCAACCTCCAGTTCCTGGGCTTAGGCGATTCTCTTGCCTCAGCCTCCCAAGTAGCTGGGACTACAGGTGCCTGCCACAACACCTGGCTATTTTTTTTTGTTGCAGTTCGGCCGGGGCCAGGTTTGAACCACCACCTTCCGTATATGGGGCTGGCGCCCTACTCACTGAGCCACAGGCACCGCCCCTGTCCTTTCTAAAGCCTGGTTTTCCAGTTTTGCCTTCAATGCTGTAAGCTACCCCATATGTGCCTAGTAAATCCCTTCTTTGCTAAATTTAGCCAGAACTAGTTCCTGAGAGTTTCAGCCTAGTGAGTATACTGATCTAACATGAAATGAGAAGGGGGAGGGTTGGGTGTGACTGAGGGAGCAGCATGTGTGGGAATGGTGGACATGAGGCAATTGGGGTCTGGTTTTAAAGGCTGACAAAGAAATGGGAAATAAAAATGTCCTCTGGGAGGATATCGATGGGATGTGTTCAGTTACTGAGAAAGTGAAGCAAGAATCAGTTGGGTCCATCAGAGAGTCTGTTACTGAAGATTTTAGGAACTCCCAGAATTCCGAGGGCAGCACAATCTCAGGTGGCATGAAGTCTGTGCAGAACGTGGGGACCTAATCCACTGTTTTGTACCAACAGAAAAGGGCTGTCAGCCTGGATTGGAGAAAACAGAAGCCCACATGAAGTGGTGTCATGTCTCATGGGAGACGTGCTCCTTGAATCTGTGGCATTTGCCTGCAGCAGTCATGGCTGCCAGAGCCATCACCCTCTCAAGGCCTCATATGGCCAAACATCTTATTCTTTAGCTAATTCCGTGGCCGTAAGAATTTTATTATGAAATGGCTACTTATGTAACTCTGCTTCTGAGGGAGGAGTATGCAGCTCAGGCTAAAAGGAGGATTGGGACTTGTCTAGCAGGTATGTTTCAATGAAAATTAATTTGTTGACAATTTTCATTTATTCATGACTTTTGTAGGCCTAGTTAGTGTGGGTCTACTGTTGTGATACTGATCAAATTTCTGCCTGTAGCTTGTGGTGAATTCATTCATTCAAGTAATGTTACAAGCCAAAACTGCACTGCACTTTCCATAAAGCTGTGCTTTCTTCTGTTTTAGGCAAAGGTTTCTTACCTAAGAAGGTTTTTCAGGTAGCAAGTGAAGTGACCAGATTAGGCAGAATCCTGGTTGTAAGTAAGAAAGATGTGTCAGAGGGAGTAGGGAGGGAAGTACTACGAGTGCCCCGGGGAAAGCTAATGAGTTCTGCATTAAGGCAACAGCAGTGAGAGCGGGGAGATGCCAGCTGTAGGCCCAACTAGTGTCTCTAGATCTTGGTGATCTGCTGGATATGAAGGTTGAAGGCTAGGCTGCAAATCAAGAATAGTAAAAGAATGTCTCATTTGTCATTTTTCTTTCATTAATTAACCTTATCTGAATTCTACAACCAATGCTGCGACAGTTAAAACTGTGACAGTACGAAACCCCGAATCTGAATTAAATTATTGCTATGTCAGTTCATTGCACTAAACCATAAATTCCCTAAAAGATTTAGCAACATATTGGATAAAGTGAAATTAATCCTTCAGAGCCACAAATTGGCATATGCTATGAATTCATAAACTATACTGTGTGCATTAGAGAAAGAAGCTAAAAAATGCTTGCAAACATCTGTATTCTGTCCTGCAAATACAGCCTAGCTCACGATGTCATTTTCTTCGGTGGTGTTAGGAGGAGGCTGTGAAATGTTAATGTCGTTGACCTTTACCATCTGATGTGTTGTTGATGGTACCCCTAGAAAAACTTGATGAAGCTTTGCAGTCAGGTCACCATTTGATATGATTCACTAGCCTAAATTTAGAAAAGGCTCTGATTCTAATAGCAAGTGACAAAAACCAGAGAATTTCAAGTTCTTGTTGGCTGCTCTGGGTTACATTCCCCTGCAGGCGCAGTCAGAGCTGCCAGCCTCGTTAATGAAAATTACAAGCCTGTTAGGAGAAGAATAACCAGGAGGTGCTGCCGATAAGAAGTTCCAGAGAATTAAAACTCTCCTCAACCTTTGGCTTTTGGCTTCAAAATAGCTCCTTTTGTTTGAAATATTTTAAAATCAAGTCTTGGGAGTGACTTTGGTGACTTTTCACTGACTGGCATGAAAGAAAGGCTTGTGTGGTTCTGTGATGAATTTAGAATTGTTACCATAACCAGTCTTGATGTTGGAGACCATACTTTCTGCTCGAGTGTGGGTAAAAACAGTTACAGATTTGCCCATAAGTTATAAAATACAGCGGTTTGCATTTGACTCTGGAGTCCCAGCCAGAGGCATTTTGAAAATTGGACCTTATCGAAGTCTGAGCAAACCAGAAATCTTTATCATCTGACTCCTTTGGGTTTATCGATACTTTGCTCTCAAGGGTACAAAGAATGCTTTGTGCTGCTGAGCTGATAGGCTCTGCTGGAGGAGTGTGCTTGGCAGAGAGTGTGCCATAGCCTTAAAGAGAAAAGCAAATAGAAAGGCAATGTAGACACTGTGAAAATGAAGTGCCATGTTTTCATTCACTCTCTGGGGCTACATCTTTATGTTGAGCAGATCCAGGGCCATCAAAATGCTGGCTTTGTTCCTTAAGCAAACATTCCCCGCCCCTTTATATTCTCATTTAATTAGCTATCCTGTGTTTCACATGTTTTAAACATTAAAATACTTAATTTTACTAGAAAATAGCGCAGGCATTGCAACTTGGGATATTAAAAAGGACATCTATTCTCTATTTTAATATAACTGGGTACAGATAAGATTCATGGAGGAGGGCCCAGATTTTCCTAAATCCTAATCCCCAGTTCAGAATCTTTGTAATCAATGCAGATTTTTGAATACTAGAAATTTTGTCAGCAACCTCCAAACAAACTGGACAGCCAAAGATCAATGCAACTACTACTGTAAAACCATGATCTGCAGCAACTCTCAAACCATCCTCAGTTATTGCCATAGTCACCGTCTCCTCTCAGCATGGCATTGCTGTTTCAATAGATTTAATGTCCCGCCCACATTCTCATATACACTCTTGAGGATAGTATATCACATTTCTAGTAAACATAATATCTTTCTTTGAATACTCTGCTTCTTAACACTTGTTCTAAATCTGTTATTCCCTGGGCTGTGCCCGATCCCACAAACTCACGAATCTTAACATTCCATCGGGCATACATTGCGAATGGCATATTTTACTCTGTTGTAGTAAAAATAAATTTTATACATAGATAAAAACTTGGCAGCATATTTACATGGTTCTTGAGCATGCCTTGCACACTGCCTTTGCACAATATTGGCGCCTTGGATACACTCAAGCAAGTCACATACATTTTGTGCCTCAATTTTCCCTTCTGCAAAATGAGAATAAATTTGTTTTCTATAGAAATATGGAAGATAGCATTGTGAGTTCTTCAAAGGTAGTTAACTATGTAATCTTGCTGCAGGGTGGATCATCCAGGAAACTGACTCTGAGATCAGGATCAGCTCATGGGAAGGGTACTAGAAAATAGTCTTGGGAACAACAAGTATGGAAGGAATGGAACAGGAGAAGAGGGCAGAGGAGGAGAATGGCTGTGCTTCCCTCCAGTAAGGGCTTAGCCACCCTCTGGGAAGCTCATGGGTTGGCATGGTTCTTTAGAGTTGTACCAAGCTGAAATTAGGGGCAAGATCTTTATTTGGTCCTTGAATATAGGCTGCTCTAAGATAGGGCTGTGACTTTGATTGAGGTACCTATGGTTAGCTGAGGCAGTTCCTGAAGAGGGCTCTCCACAAAGGGCTGTCGTCTCACAATCATCCCAGCAGGTGGGGAACCAATCCTTCATTTCTGAAGTGGAGATCTGGGTAACACAGCATCGTACACACGACCAAAACAAGCTAGGAGCAGCATATATGAAAAGCTTTGTTTCCCTTTATGGTGGTTGGCAGCTTCCATTAAAGACAGAATTATGGCATGAAAAGTTACAGTGAGAATTCCTGTTCTTTATCTATAGCACTCATCAAGTTTTTTTTTTTTAATTTTATTTATTTTTATATTTTATTTTATTTTTTTTTTATTAAACCATAGCTGTGTACATTAGTATGATCATGGGGCACCATACACTTGGTTCATATATCATTTGACACATTTTCATCACATTAGTTAACATAGCTTTTGTAGCATTTTCTTAGTTATTTTGCTAAGACCTTTACATTCCACATTTACTAGGATTCACATATACCCTTGTAAGATGCACCGCAGGTGTAATCCCATTAGTCCCCCTTCTTCCGCCTCCCTCCCCCCTCCCTCCCCTCCCTTTCCCCTTTCTCCCTACTCTTAGGTTGTAACTGGGTTATAGCTTTCATGTGAAGGTTCTACATTAGTTTCATAATAAGGGTGAGTACATTGGGTACTTTTTCTTCCATTCTTGAGACACTTTACTAAGAAGAATATGTTCCAGCTCCATCCATGTAAACATGAACTTTTTGAAACCTCTGATGCTATAGATCTCATTGTAGGATTCTAGCAGGGAAACTGCTAAAGGGTCTTTTCTGGAATTGGGATGATCTTCCTGCCTTCAGTGAGCCTCTCTTTTTGTACACACAGTTACATTTCCTCTCTAATACTGAACTCTCTAATTTTCAAAGTATAATATTTATGTTATTATGTCTTTCAAGTCTTGGTTGTGTGTGCAAAAATGATTAGCTGTTTAGAAGAAGAGAACATTGTTGCATTTACTTGACCTATTTTCTAAGTCTTAAAGCAAAATAGTACACCTGATGACTCCCTTTTTATGACATTGAGATTTTGAAGATCACAGGCCAATTTTCTTACAGAACATTTCTTATTTTGAATGTGTCTGATTGTTGCCTTATAATGTTGTTTAACTTGTTCCTGTTCAGGACAGGAAATTAGGTCTAAAGTCTTGACAAGATTAGGTTAAAGATTTGGGCAAGACTACTTACTTGATTATATCTATTCTGGAAAACAAAAAGTTGCAAGACACGTTTTGGAGCTTCAAAATACATGAAACAAAAACTGACACAAGTAAGGGGAAATAATCAATTCTAGAATCATGGCTAGAAATTAAAAACTCCTCCCTCAAGAATTAATACAAAAATAAAGCAAAAAAATTAGTACAGATGCAGGGAATCTAGAAAAGACTATCAATCACCTAATTGATATTTATAAAACCTTATACCAAATACTGAAGAGGAAACATTCTTTTCAAGTGTAAATGGTACGTTCATCATGATAGACCATATGATGAACCATAAAACAAGCCTCAATAATTCAAAAAAATTGGAATTATTTAGAGTATACTCTCTAACTCTAATGGCATTTAATCATAAGTTAATACTTCCCAAAGTATCTAGGAAACCCCAAACATTTTGGATTTAACACTTCTAAATAATTTATAGGTGAAAGAAATAACAAAAAAATTAGAAAATATGTTAAACTAAAAGAAACAAACATCACATATAAAAGTTGTAGCAAGTAGCTAAAGCAATACTCAGAGGAAAATTTATAGCTTTCAATGCGCATGTAAGAAAAGAAAGGCCTAAAGTCAATAGTTGAGGATACACTTTAAAATGTTAGAAAAATAACAGTGAATGTAAACCCAAAGTAGTGTAGCAAAAAGGAATTTAAAAAGATTAGAACAGAAAAGAGAGCAATAAAAAAGAAAACATAGAATTGGAAATCTCATATATTATTGATAGAAGTGTAAATGGTACATTTACTCTAGAAAATTTCTAATAAAACTAAACATGCCCACCCTACAAACTAGCAATTTCTCTTCTAGGTATTTATCTAAGAGAAATAAAAACATGTACAATTGACCCTTGAACAGCAGGGGTTTAAACTGCATGGGTCCACTTACATGTAATTGTTTTTAATAAAAGTTACACCAGTAAGCTCACTTCCCCTTCCACCTCTGCCACCCCTGAGACGGCAAGACCAACCCTGCTCTTCCTCCTCCTCTTTTACCTACTCAATGTGAAGACAAGGATGAAGACATTTGTGATAATCTACTTCCACTTATGAATACTAAATATATTTTCCTCATGATTTTCTTAATAACATTTTCTTTTCTCTAGTTTACTTTATGGTTACGATACAGTATGTACTACATACAAAATACATAGTCTGTGTTAATTGACTGTTTATGTTATCATTGAGGTTTCTGGTGAACAGTGGTCTACTAGTAGCTAAATTGGGGGGAAGTTAAAAGTTTGACAGGATTATTGACTATGTGAGGGACTGGTTGGCACCCCTAACTCCTGCATTGTTCAAGAGCAAACTATATTTGCAAAAAGAACTGTATAGGAATTATCGCAGAAGTTTCATTGATAACAATTATAGCCTAAAAACAATTCAGGTGTCCTAGGAGAATTGAAAATCAGATTGAGGGTATTTTCATAAAATGAAATAGTTCTCAGCAATAAAAGGAAGTAAACTATATGCAACAACATACTGTATTTTGCTGTGTATAATGCACAATTTTTTGCTCAAAGTTTTGAGGGAAAAACAAGGGTATACATTATACATGGGTAATGTGGCTTGGGAGCAGTGGAATGCAGTAGGCCTCATGGGGCTTCTGTGCCCTCTTGCCTGGGCCAACCTACTGCACAAGGGGCCAGTTCAGGAGGATTCAGGATCCAGTGGGAGTGGGCTGGAGCAACCTCCACTGAGCTATGCAGTCAGGGGAGGGGTGGGGATGGGGGTGGTAAGGCCATATCCATGCAGGGCGAGAGCCAAAGAGGAGACCTGAGGGGACTGAAAGCCTCATGTAGGCCCCAGAGACCTGCCTGGCTGCCCATAGGCAGGGCAGAAGCTCCTGCCTCACAGGCCCTACACATGGTCATTTCAGTCATTGCTCTGATGTGGCAGGGAATGAAGGATTCTTGGTAGAGAGGGAAGGGGCAGGAATCACAGAGAAAGTGGCTACTGGAGGCTTGTGTAATCTGCTCATTTACCAGGGACATATTAGCTCTCCCCAGATGTGTCTTTTATGGCCAAAAAGCAACCACTTTCTCAAGGGGGTGTTTTCCTGAAAGTGTGGGCCAAAAACATGGGTGCTCATTGTATACTGGAGTGCATTTTACAAGGCAAAATATGGTAGATGATTCTCAAAAGCATTATTTTGAATGGCAGAAGCCACACCCAGAAGAGTTTATACTGTATAATTCTATTTATATAAAGTTCTAGAATGGGCAAAAATTAATCTGTGGCAAGAAAAGAAATGAAGAAAAATGCTTGTCCCTGAAGATGAGGAGTGGGAGAGGGGAGTAGGTGGGAAAGTTTATGAAAGAACTCCCTGGCAGTGTTCTGTTTCTTGATAAGAATGTGGGTTATGTTGATGTATCTATTTGTTAGAATTTAGCGAACATGGCCAGGCTTGGGATCACGTCTGTGATCCTAGCACTCTGGGAGGCCGAGGTGGGAGGATTGCTTGAGCTCCAGTGTTCAAGATCAGCCTGAGCAAGAGCAAGATGCAGTCTCTACTAAAAATAGAAAAAGAAAAACTTATCGTGATTGTGGCAGGCGCCTGTAGTCCCAGCTACTTTAGAGGCTGAGGCAGGAGGATCACTTGAACCCAGGAGTTTGAGGTTGCCGTGAGCTTGGCTAAGGCCACAGCACTCTAGGCTGGGGCAACAGAGTGTGACTCTGTCTCAAAAGAAAAAAAAAGAAAAAGAAATCCAGGGGGCTTTCTCCATAGCTATAGGAGGGAGCCGGAGTGCTTCTCCCGAGTTGGTGATCAATTGGTGGTAGGTTCAACATGCAAGTGAGTGAGCGATGAAAATCAGCAGAGCTGATGGGTTGTGAGGATGTGAGTGGGTTTGAAGGCTTCCACACCCTCTACTGCAGGATCCATGGAAAAATTGTTGCCCAGGGAACTGGTCCCTTGTGCTGAAAAAGGTTGGGAACTACTGCCTGTGGGAGTGCTACCAAGGTATACAAAGTAATAGAAGAAAATATATTGATTGGTGCCTGCCCGGACCTCAGTAAGAGCTATGCCTCCTGGACATCCATAAAAACTGAGCCACCACCACAATTGGCGCCTGCCCGGACATCGGTAAGAGCTGCACCGCCTGGACCTCCCTAAGAACTGCGACCACGATTGGTGCCCACCTGGACCTCCGGAAGAGCTGCGCCACGACCAAGATCACCACCCAGCTGGACCTTGGTAAGAGCTGCGCGGTGAACCCTGACCCGTGACCCGTGCCTGCCAGGCCTCCACATGCCCTGACAAGGAACTGTGGGAGCCTCACAACCCCATGTCCTTCCTTCTGTACCCTCCCTGCCTCCACATCAGCCCGCTGGTCTGGCTGAGGACTCTGGTAGCCACGTGACCTACGGAGCTCAACCTGCCTCTGTGTGGAGCCCTTCTCCTGGCCAGAGACTACTGGAGCCTTGGGCTTTCTGTGCCAAAGTCACTGGGAGCCAGGCACTCAAAGAATCGTGTGCATCATCCCCTGCCCTGTTGCTGGATCTGGGTGTGTCACACTCCGGAGCTGCTTCCACAACCAGAACTCTCTGGCTGGGGTAGCCCCAGAGGACCTATACAGGGTCACTCCCTACAAAGATCCAGCAACAATAGAGTGATCCTGCTGGGGTCTAATCTTGGAGAGAAACCTCCCCAACTCTGAGGACAGACAGAGGCAATGGTGAAAACAATCATGAGGCAAAATCAACAGAAAAACTCTGGCAATATGAATAATCAGAGTAGATCAACTCTCTCATGGATCACTGGGGCAGACACAGCACAAGATTCCATGCACAAACAAATAGCTGAGATGTCAGAAATCGAATTCAGAATCTGGATAGCAAATAAGATCGAATTAGAATTCCAAGCAGTAACCCAAAAGATATTTCAAGAATTTAACAAATTCAAAGACCAAATGACCAAAGATTTTGACACATTGAGACAAGAAGTTGCATCCCTCAAAGATCTGAAAAACACAATAGAATCCCTCAGCAACAGAATGGAGAAAGCAGAAGAAAGGATTTCTGACATTGAAGACAAAGCTTTCTAACACTCCCAAACTCTCAAAGAGGAAGATAAATGGAGGGCAAAAACAAATCACTGTCTCAGAGATCTCTGGTATAATTCAAAGAAAGCCAATATTCGTCTTACAGGGATCTCTGAAAGTGACAAAGTGGCTTCACAAGGCACAGAGTCTCTTCTCCATAAGATTATGAAGAAGAACTTTCCAGACTTGCCAAGAGATTCTGAAATTCAGATAGCAGACAGTTTCAGAACTCCAGCATGACACAACCCAACTAAGACATCCCCCAGACACATCATAATCAATTTCACTAACTTAATATGAAGGAGAAAATTCTGAAAGCAGCCAGATGAAAGAAAACCATCACCTACAAGGGCAAGAATATTAGAATAACTGCAGATCTCTCTGCTGAAACCTTTCAAGCTAGAAGAGGATGGTCATCGACTTTTAATCTCCTAAAAAAAAATAAGTTTCAAGCCAGGATCATGTACCCAGCTAAACTGAGTTTCATTTATGACGGAGAAATCAAATACTTTAACGACATTCACATGTTGAAGAAATGTGCCACAACTAAACCAGCTCTCCAGGATATTCTCAGACCCATCCTCCAAAAAGACCAGTGTAATTCTCCACCACAAACGTAAACCCACCCAGAAAATTTTGATCAAACTCCAACTTCCACAGTCATAAAAGGATTAAAAATGTCCACCAGACTCTTGAAAGCCTTATCAATATTCTCAATTAATGTAAATGGTTTAAATTGTCCTCTAAAGAGGCACAGGGTGGCTGACTGGATACAAAAACTAAAGCCAGATATCTGCTGCATACAAGAATCTCTTACATTAAAAGACAAATATAGACTCAAGGTAAAGGGATGGTCATGTATACTCCAGGCAAATGGAAAGCAGAAAAAAGCAGGCGAGGCAATCCTATTCACAGATGCAATAGGCTTTAAACCAACTGAAATAAAGAAGGATAAGGATGGACACTTCATATTTGTTAAAGGTAATACTCAATATGATGAGATTTCAATTATTAATATTTATGCACCCAACCAGAACGCACCTCAATTTATAAGAGAAACTCTAACAGACATGAGCAACTTTATTTCCTCCACTTCCATAGTGGTTGGAGATTTTAGCAGTGCTGGATAGATCCTCCAAAAAGAAGCTAAGCAAAGAAATCTCAGATTTAAACTTAATCATTCAACAGAATGATTGTTTTGGACTTAACAGACATCTACAGAACATTTCATCCCAACAAAACTGAATACACATTCTTCTCATCAGCCCACGGAACATACTCCAAAATTGACCACATCCTAGGCCACAAATCTAACCTCAGCAAATTAAAAAAAATAGAAATTATTCCTTGCATCTTCTCAGACCATCATGGAATAAAAGTTGAACACAATAACAACAGGAATCTGCATACCCATACAAAAACATGGAAGGTAAGCAACCTTATGCTGAAGGATAGATGGGTTATAGACGAGATTAAGAAGGAAATCACCAAATTTTTGGAACAAAACAACAATAAAGAAACGAATTATCAGAACCTCTGGGATACTGCAAAGGCAGTCCTAAGAGGGAAATTTATAGCACTGCAAACCTTCCTCAAGAAAATGGAAAGAGAAGAAGTTAATAACTTAATGGGACATCTCAAGTGACTGGAGAATGAAGAACATTCCAACCCCAAACCCAGCAGAAGAAAAGAAATAATCAAAATCAGAGCAGAATTAAATGAAATTGGAAACAAAAGAATTATACAACAGATCAATAAATCCAAAAGTTGGTTTTTTGAAAAGATCAATAAAATATATAAACCTTTGGCCAACCTAACCAGGAAAAAAAGAGTAAAATCTCTAATTTCATCAATCAGAAATGGTAATGATGAAATAACAACAGACCCCTCAGAAATTCAAAAAATCCTTAACAAATACTACAAGAAACTCTACTCTCAGAAATATGAAAATCTGAAAGAAATCGACCAATACCTGGAAGTACACCACCTACCAACACATAGCCAAAATGAAGTGGAAATGTTGAACAGGCCTATATCAAGTTCTGAAATAGCATCAACTATACAAAATCTCCCTAAAAAGAAAAGCCCAGGATTAGATGGCTTTACGTCAGAATTCTACGAAACCTTTAAAGAAGAACTGGTACCTATACTACCAAATCTCTTCCAAAATATAGAAAAAGAAGGAATATCACCCAACACATTCTACAAAGCAAATATCACCTTGATCCCCAAACCAGGGAAAGACCCAACAAGAAAAGAAAATTATAGACCAATATCACTAATGAATATTGATGCTAAAATACTCAATAAGATCCTAACAAACAGAATCCAACAACACATCAAAAAAATTATACACCATGACCAAGTGGGATTTATCCCAGGGTCTCCTGTAGAAGATGAAAACTGGGTCCACACCTTTCACCATTACCTAAGATAGACTCTTACTGGATAAAAGATTTAAACTTAAGACATGAAACTATAAAAATACTTGAAGAAAGTGCAGGGAAAACTCTTAAAGGAATCGGCCTGGGTGAATATTTTATGAGGAGGACTCCCTGAGCAATTGAAGCAGCTTCAAAAATACACTACTGGGATCAAACTAAAAAGCTTCTGCCCAGCCAAGAACATAGTAAGTAAAGCAAGCAGACAGCCCTCAGAATGGGTGAAAATATTTGCAGGTTATACCTCCAATAAAGGCCTAATAACCAGAATCCACAGAGAACTCAAATATATTAGCAAAAACAGAGCATGTGATGCCACCTCAGGTTGGGTAAGGGACTCGAAGAGAAACTTCCCTAAAGAAGACAGATGCGATTTTTGGTCTTCTGGGTATATGACTAGTAGAGGAATTATAGGATTGAATGGCAGAACTATTTTTAGATCTCTAAGTGTTCTCCATACATCTTTCCAAAAGGAATGTATTAATTTGCATTCCCACCAGCAGTGTAGAAGTGTTCCCTTTTTTCCACATCCACGCCAACATCTCTGGCCTTGGGATTTTGTGATATGGGCTAATCTTACTGGAGTTAGATGATATCTCAAAGTAGTTTTGATTTGCATTTCTCTGATGATTAAAGATGATGAGCATTTTTTCATATGTGTGTAGGCCACGTGCCTGTCTTCTTCAGACAAGTTTCTCTTCAAATCCCTTGCCCAGCCTGCGATGGGATCACTCGTTCTTTTCTTGCTTATACGTTTGAGTTCTCTGTGAATTCTGGTTATTAAACCTTTGTTGGAGACATAACCTGCAAATATCTTCTCCCATTCTGAGGGCTGTTTGCTTGATTTACTTACTGTGTTCTTGGCTGTGCAGAAGCTTTTTAGTTTGATCAGGTCCCAGTAGTGTATTTTTGAAGCTGCTTCAATTGCCCGGGGGGTCCCAGAATGTTTACTGCAGCCCTATTCATAATTGCTAAGTCATGGAAAAAAGCCCAAGTGCCCATCGATCCACGAATGGATTAATAAACTGTGGTATATGTACACCATGGAATATTATGCAGCCTTAAAGAAAGATGGAGACTTTACCTCTTTCATATTTACATGGATAGAGCTGGAATATATTCTTCTTAGTATAAGTATCCCAAGAATGGAAGAAAAAGTATCCAATGTACTCGGCCCTACTATGAAACTAATTTATGGCTTTCACATGAAAGCTATAACCCAGTTACAACCTAAGAATAGGGGGAAAGGGGAAAGGGAGAGGAGGGAGAGGGGAGGTGGGCAGAGGAAGGGGGATTGGTGGGATTACACCTGCAGTGCATCTTACAAGGGTATATGTGAAACTTAGTAAATGTGGAATGTATATGTCTTAGCACAATAACTAAGAAAATGCCAGGAAGGCTATGTTAACCAGTGTGATGAAAATGTGTCAAACGTCTATGAAACTAGTGTATGGTGTCCCATGACCACATTAATGTACACAGCTATGATTTAATAAAAAAAAAAAAAGAAGACAGATGTATGATCTACAAACACATGAAAAAAAGCTCATTATCCTTAATCATCAGAGAAATGCAAATCAAAACTACTTTGAGATATCACCTAACCCCAGTAAGAGCAGCCCACATAACAAAATCCCCAAACCAGGGATTTTGGTGTGGATGTGGATGAAAGGGCATACTTCTACACTGCTGGTGGGAATGTTTGGAGAATACTTAGAGGCCTAAAAATAGACCTGCCATTCGATCCTATAATTCCTTTACTAGGTTTATACCCTGAAGACCAAAAATCACAGTATAACAAAGACATCTGTACCAGAATGTTTATTGCAGCCCAATTCATAATTGCTAAGTCATGGAAGAAGCCCAAGTGCCCATCGACCCACTAATGGAATAGCAAATTGTGGTACATGTATACCATGGAATATTATGCAGCCTTAAAGAAAGATGGAGACTTTACCTCTTTTGTGTTTACATGGATGGAGCTGGAACATATTCTTCTTAGCAAAGTATCTCAGGAACGGAAGAAAAAGTATCCAATGTACTCAGCCCTACTATGAAGCTAAATTATAGCTTTCTCATGAAGGCTATAACTCAACTATAGCACAAGACTATGAGGAAAGGGCCAAGGAAGGGGAAGGGAGGGGGGAGGTTAGAGTGGAAGGGAGGGTCATGGGTGGAGCCACACCTAAGGTGCATCTTAGAATGGGTACAAGTGAAACTTACTAAAGGCAGAATACAAATGTCTACATACAATAACTAAGAAAATGCCATGAAGGCTACATTGAACAGTTTGATGAGAACATTTCACATTGTATATGAAACCAGCACATTGTACCCCTCGATTGCACTAATGTACACAGCTATGATTTAATAATAATAAAAAAAGACATAAGAATGAACCAAAAAAAAAGTCAAAAAATTAGTTGAATTGATAAATTGATGGATGTATGTGAATAGATGTAAAGATGTGGTAAAATGAGCATAATAAAAAATTAAGGGTACCGTCTGGAGTTATATCAGTGTACACTTTAAAATGCTTTCAACTTTGTTCTTTGAAAATTGTCAAAATATTGAGATAAAAACATTTTGGGAACCCTGGAGGGAAGCTCAGTAAGGCCTGGATATTAGTACTATTTGGAAATTTTTTTTTGGCCAGTTCTCTTTGGTGTTTTGATGGTGTTGGGGTTATGTTTGAGTTTAAACCTAAACTCAAGAGATGAGCTAAATGCTTGGTAGTAAAGTGTCATGATGTGTGTAACTCACTAGGATGGAACTGGTTTAACAAAAACTTAGATGATAGGGAAAATGTTAACAACTGTTGAATCTGCACCATGATTATGATGTTTTTAAATAAAATATTGAAAAAGTAAGCAGTAGAAGTTGTTAGGTATTATGTCAAAGGGGAAAGACTATGAAGAATGGGGACACTGTGCCCTTTTGGGGTTACAATTTTCAGTGTTTCTTTAGAAGAATCAACTTTGAGTCTGTGACTACAGGGGACTGTTCCTAGGCCTGGCTCAGAAGGCCAATTCGTCAACACCCTCTTCTTGCCTTCTGTTTTATTTCATGTATCTAGAAAGAGCCTGCTTCAGAGTTTGAATGTGAAGTCCTGGACTCATGACCTTAACTTCTTGTCCTGATTCTGAGCTACACCATTTATGAATGTGATATCATATATATATATATTTTTCTTTTTTCTTTTTTCTTTTTTTTTAACCGCAGATTGAGATCTGGGTTTTTAGCCTCATTCTGGTCATTGAACATTAATGGTCAAATTTGACTTCACTAGAGGTCCACTGGGATGTCCAACCTGCAGCCTGCAGTCTGCTTGCTGATTTAGTGAGGACTTTGTTTGCTTATCTGTGGTGTTGGATATTATGAAAAGTATGCCCGGACCTTTCTTTGTCTAATCAGTTTTTGTTAGTGTTTGTGTATTTACTGTGTGATTCAAGACAACTCTTATTCTTACAACGTGGCAGAGAAAAAAAAATTGGACACCCCTGCAAAATGCTTAATAACAAATTTACTGCTGGAAAAAAGTGTAGGCAGAAGAGTAGGTATAACACAGCAAGGCGTCTGTCATCATTCAGGCTTTGGCTTCTGCTGTGTGCAGTACCATGAGATGAACCACATGACTCTCTGGGCCTGGGATGCAGTTAGAGGAGTGGAAGTACCCACAAAGACCAAGCACTCATGGTCACAGTGCTGTGGATGTATTAGAAAGCAGCATCTGGCTGTGTTCTTGGTCTTGTGTTATGTTTGTGTCAGTGTCTGGGTACTCTCTTGGCTATGTCAGTTTGCTTCAGGAACTAGAAGGGCTTCTTTGGAAAAATGCTTGCTTCGTTTTGTTAAAATTCCTCTGCTAACATATTTTCCTATTATGGAATCTCGTTCTCCAAGGATTTTTTGTGGGTGAAAATAGATAAATTTCTTGATAAAAATGTAAATATAGTAGATCATAGAGTATATAAAGCTGCTTTCATTTCAAAACTCTGTATGATTTCTGATGAAAACTCGGGTGCCCTTTACAGTGGATACTCCAGATAAGTGGACTCTAAACCTGACGTCCCAAGGATTTCATGGAGAGCTATTTTAAAATGTAGATTCCTGGGTCCATCAAAAATCCATAGAATCAGTATCTCTGGGGGATGGGCCCTTAGACCCTCTTCTTTTAAAAAAGTAACTCAGATGGTAAGCAAGTGTATAGACCTATAGACCAGGTTTATGCTTCTAAACTTTGGTGTACATGTGAATCACTAGAATATCTTATAGCTGAAGTTCCTAGCTGATCCCCTCAAATATTGGAAAGAAACAACTCTTTATAAAATGTAATATAAAAATTTTGATGTATATATCTAGTAAGAGGCAAACAGGACCAACTATTCTCCTTCAAGAATGAAAGTCTTGCATAACCATATTGTAATATGCTTTAGGAAGCTGGACTTTTTTGTTGTTAGTTCACTGTTTTATGACTAATGAATGTTGAGTTATATAAATTATTCAACTTCTCAATTCTGTGCTTTTTTTTTTTTATAATAGTTCAATTCCAAATGAGCACAGACTCTTGATCTAGCAATGAGAATTTGCTAAGCAAGTAGAAGAAATGCACTAAGTGAGTGCTAGCATGCTCATGTAATTATAAAACATTGGACTGTGTTGGAGGTGGGGGAGGTTGTCTTCTTTGAAGGTTTATATAAGATTAAGACTTTTTTATAATTGTTGTAATTGGAGAATGAAGATATTGGCTAGAGAACCTTATAGTCCTTGTATGTGCTGCAGGAAGTCTGAAGCATTGTGGTCACTTCATCTAAGATGCCAAAGATGACTCAGTTGAGGAAGTCAGAATATGAGGGAGAAAATGCATGGGGTTTGGAATTGATGAATGTTGATGTGATTGGCTTTATCACTTACAGGCCATGTTTTTGTTTTAGGCACTTCAAGTTTTATGTCTCAGTGTTCTTAGTATGTACGTACAAAGATCTTTGTAAAAATTTAATGAAAAATATACATAAACCCTTTAATAAAGTAGCAATGAAATAGATGTTAATTTCTTATTTTTCATAGGATTTAAAAGATTGAAACAGTTCACTATTTTTTTGAAAATTATTTTTTAAAAGTCTTTTTAATCAGACTTTTCTGATGCATCATTTTTCTTCTTTTTTATATCATTATTGAAGCAGTCTTCTTGGAATTTCTCTCTGTAGAGTATAAACTCCAGGAAGACAGTGAACTTGTCAGGCTCATGTTGCATTCCTAAATACTAACATAACGATTGGTACACAGTATGCAATGTTTAGTTCTTCAACAAGTAAATGAGCGCTGTTTTCAAGTCATTGCAACTGTTGGGTCTCCAGAAAGCTTCTTAATTGCCTATTTTTCCCCAAGAGAGGCCTTGACACCAGAGTGCATTTCAACCAGGAAAGGCTACTAAAGTGGAAAACATACACAGATGGCTAGAGGCAGTTCAACTCATTCTGCTTCATTCCAAAAATCAACTCTCCAAATAGAATTATTTTCCTGATAGGGATATTATACCTTGGGGAGGGGTAGTTAGCTGATTGTTAAACTGAAAAGGTCTCGGTTATGAATATTGTGTCTATCAGCTTTTTTAGGGTTTATTTGCTTAACAGGGGAGTTTCTGTCTCTGCTGTAGCTTTCTGCAGATTAGTGGCTATATAACTTTGTAAAAATACGTCATATATAATACAACTAAAGCTGAAGCCCCTTCTTCTGCAAAGTTGGGAGCTATTGAGATTCTGGCTGTTTAAAAAATTCAAAAGAGAGTTTGAGTGAGTGCAGCATAAATCAGATCTCTACAGGAGTGACCCAAGAATAAAGACCTCCTTTTGTACAGTGACTGAAACCAGCAGAGTCCTTTGAGGGGTACGCAAGGACGATGAGGAAGCTTCACGCAGCTAGCTGGCTTCTTGACTGGCACGTTAAACCAATTAATGAAGGCACACCTGATATCTGAGTGTTTTCTCTTCCAATTTTTCGTCCAAGAAAGAGTATATTTCAGACAGAGGAAGGAAGGAAGGAGGAAAGAAAGAAAGAAAAAGAAGGACAATCCATTTTATTATTTTTTTTCAGGATTTGTTCTTAAAGTTTTCTTTTTAGAAAATAAATGCAAGAATGTGTTTTTGGAACCATCTGAAAAATGTGTTACTATTTCCAGTAGGACTTGAACCAGGTTCGAGATAATTTTAAGTTTAATTGACAGCTCTTAAGCAGAAAGGCCAAACCTTCAAATCTTCAGTCCTCTCCACAAGTGGAGTTTTCTTTAAGATTGTCAAATACATATGTTTGGGGATGATGGTAATTAAGTGTGAACAGATGGCCGTTTTAACTGAGATATTAAGTTTAATAGAATGATTTGCCTGCTGGAATCAGCGGGTGTGATGTAGTATACTGGTTGGCAAGACACCAAGTTTGTCGGAGCTAATTGGGAACTGCCATAGATTCGAATTCCTTATATGGCTTTCGGGACTGGGGAAGTGTTAAAGGCACATTGAGACACTGTGCTGCTCCACGGCGAAACCTTACCCTGCGGCTCTGCAGACTTAAGATTGCCTCTTGAGCAGAAATGTACTGTTTCCAACAACACTGTGGTGGAATGAAAAGGCCGCTGGATTTCTGGTTCCATACTACTTTGCCCTTCGCTGACTTCGTGACCTGGGCCAAGTCCCTGAAACCCCTAGGGCCCCAGTGTCCTCATTTTCCAAGTGGAGAAGAATTGAAATGAAAATGCAATGCAGTTATTGCCCAAAGCACTGCCCAGCTAGGAAAGTGGTAGAACATGGTGACAGAGCTTCCCCAGTCCTATTAGATCACAGGGAGCTTCTGTGCCTTTGTGCTGGGGCTGTGTGTTTGTGCTAAGTGCCGCGAGAAGCTTCCAAGCACCAGGGTTCCAGTGCGCATCCTTTTCCTTCCAGCACTTCATATTTCATGTTTTATGGTTTAAGAATTTGAAACGTACGAGAGGTGCAGATTTCGGAAAAATCCAGGAGCTCGGGGCATCGCTAAGATTGTGTCAGAGGTAATTAGGCAGCTAAGAAAGGCCATTGTGGTGACAGAGGGGTTGTAACCAAGGACATCCCCCACCCCTCCAGCCATGTGAATACTCAGACAGAATGTGGACCTTTGGGCGGCATTAGAGATTTTTCAGCTTTCATGTGACGTCTACTCATATTATATTTATACACACACATAGGCACATACACATGCACACACATATTTAATAAAAGTTTATCTGAAAAACCTGTGATCAGAGTGTGCGTAAAACATTTTTTTGTTAAACCAAGGGATGGGAGCTGTTGTAGGGGAAATTTCACAGCAAAGATAACATTTCCTGAAATTTATAATCTAGGGGAGCCTCACAGAAGGAAGGGCACGTGACTGAGGTTAGCAGTGATACAACTTGACTATTCAGAAATAATAATGTAGTTTCACTAAAGGAGAAGGAAGGTCATGTCTTCACAAGTCCATCTCTTGCCAAGTGTGTAAATCACCCAGGAAAATAGTGCTTATGACCATTATAATCTGCAACGTCTAAGACTTGTCACTGTGAGATTCATGTTACTGGTGATCATTGTCAGGATCAAGGCTTGTTTTTTTAGTAAATGGACACTCATGGACTCAGAGGCCGATGACAGCTTCCCTGAGAATGAACAGGAGACTTGGGAGAGGATGGCAGCTCAGCCTGGCGCACACCTCCTCATTTTGATAGAGGAAAGTTTTGGCTGTTAGAAGAATGTTCCTACCTTGTGGCCAAAGTCAGATTTGGCATTGGACCTTCTCACCCACAATCTTTGGACAGTTCTGTCTGAGCCTGAACAATGGGCCAGATGGACAATTGGCCTGCTTCGGGTGGTGTTTCTCATGGTTTTAATTAGACCAGAATCTATCAAATGCAGGCAAGTGCCCAGAATGGGGCAAGAACAAAATATCTTTCCAGCAGGCATTTTCTTCCCTTATAATCGATGTCAAAACAATTTTTGCTTTGTATGCAATCTATTTGACTAATGAGTGAGTCTAAAACTTAGAAATCTCTTCCAGTATACTTTAGTGCAAAATCTCCCCATTCCATATTCTTTAAGCCTCTCCCTGGGGGTGCCCAATAGCTTAGGCTATAGCAAGGAGAAGATGGTAATTGTTGTTTGGAAATTTGAGTTGAATGAAAAAAATTCAGAGTTAAGAATCTTACCAATTAAAAAAAAAACTCAATGTGTGCTCTTTCAGTGAGCTTGTCTTAAATAATGATGTATTATAATGATTAAAAAATAAAACTAAATGTGGGTGTGGTGGTGCGTGCCTGTAGGACCAGCTACTTAGGAGGCTGAGGTGGGAAGATTGCTTGAGCCCAGGAGTTTGAGACCAGCATGGGCAAAACAGGAAGACCTCATCTCTAAAACATTAATGAATAAATAAATAGATAAATAAAAGTTTAAAAATAAAATAAACATAGATTGAAACTTTAGTTTGAAACACACACATACCCACTGTCATTTTAACACATGGTTGCTAGTATTTTAATTCTCACATATGTCACATGACTTCATCCTTTGTGTCTTTCAGATCTCCCATCAAATGTGACCTCCTCAGAGGTCTTCCATGACTAGTTTATCTTACAAAATTCTCATCTAAAACATCCTCACCTCTCTAACCCAGGGTACAACAGGACAATTGTGGCAAAGAGCACAACATATGCCTTTTTTCCCTTTCTTTTTTTTTTTTTTGGTGCTGCTCCACTTTATTTTTTTTTTTTTTTGCTTTGAGATTTTATTTTATTTTTTTAATTTTTTGATTAAATCATAACTGTATACAATGATATGATTATGGGGCATCATACACTCACTTCATAAACCATTCGACACATTTTTATCACAGTGGTTAACATAGCCTTTCCGGCGTTATCTCAGTTACTGTGCCAAAACATTTACATTCTACATTTACCAAGTTTCGCAAATACCCCTGTAATATGCACCACAGGTGTGATCCCACCGATTCCCCTCCCTCTACCCACCCCCCCCTTTCCCACTTCCCCCTATTGTTAAGTTGTATCTGGGTTATAACTTTCATGTGAGAGTCCCAAATTAGTTTCATAGTAGGGCTGTGTACATTGGGTATTTTTTCTTCCATTCTTGGGATACTTTACTAAGAAGAATATGTTCCAGCTCCATCCATGTAAACATGAAAGAGGTAAAGTCTCCATCTTTCTTTAAGGTTGCATAGTATTCCATGGTATACATATACCACAATTTATTAATCCATTCGTGGATCGATGGGCACTTGGGCTTTTTCCATGACTTAGCTATTATGAATTGGGCTGCAATAAACATTCTGGTACAAATATCTTTGTTATGTTGTGATTTTTGGTCTTCTGGGTATATGCCCAGCAGAGGAATTACAGGATTGAATGGCAGATCTATTTTTAGATCTCTGAGTGTTCTCCATATATCTTTCCAAAAGGAATGTATTAATTTGCATTCCCACCAGCAGTGCAGAAGTGTTCCCTTTTCTCCGCATCCACGCCAACATCTCTGGTCTTGAGATTTTGTGATATAGGCTAGTCTCATTGGAGTTAGATGATATCTCAAAGTAGTTTTGATTTGCATTTCTCTGATGATTAAAGATGATGAGCATTTTTTCATATGTCTGAAGGCCGTGCGCCTGTCTTCTTCAGAGAAGTTTCTCTTCAAATCCCTTGCCCAGCCTGCGATGGGATCCCTTGTTTTTTTCTTGCTGATGCGTTTGAGTTCTCTGTGGATTCTGGTTATTAAACCTTTGTCAGAGTTATACCCTGCAAATATCTTCTCCCATTCTGAGGGCTGTCTGCTTGCTCTGCTTACTGTGTTCTTAGCTGTGCAGAAGCTTTTTAGTTTAATCAAGTCCCAGTAGTGTATTTTTGAAGCTGCTTCAATTGCCCGGGGGGTTCTCCTCATGAAATACTCACCCAGACCAATTTCTTCAAGGGTTTTCCCTGCATTCTCCTCTAGTATTTTTATAGTTTCATGTCTTAAGTTTAAATCTTTAATCCAATGAGAGTCTTAGTTAATGGTGAAAGGTGTGGGTCCAATTTCAGTCTTCTGCAGGTTGCCAGCCAGTTCACCCAGCACCATTTGTTAAATAGGGAATCTTTTCCCCACTGAATGTTTTTAATTGGCTTGTCAAAAATCAAATAGCGGTAAGTAGCTGGATTCATCTCTTGGTTCTCTATTCTGTTCCAGATATCTACTTCTCTGTTTTTGTGCCAATACCATGCTGTTTTGATCACTATCGATTTGTAGTAAAGTCTGAGGTCTGGTAGTGTGATTCCTCCTGTTTTGTTTTTATTTCTGAGTAATGTCTTGGCTATTCGAGGTTTTTTCTGATTCCATATAAAACGAAGTAATGTTTTTTCAAGATCTTTAAAATATGACAGTGGAGCTTTAATAGGGAGTGCGTTGAAATTATATATTGCTTTGGGTAGTATGGACATTTTGATAATGTTGATTCTTCCTAGCCATGAGCATGGTATGTTTTTCCATTTGTTAACATTTTCAGCTATTTCTTTTCTTAGAGTTTCATAGTTCTCTTTATAGAGATCTTTCACGTCTTTTGTTAGGTAAATTCCCAAATATTTCATCTTCTTTGGCACTACTGTGAATGGGATAGAGTCCTTAACTGTTTTTTCAATTTGACTGTTGTTGGTGTATATAAAGGCTACCGATTTATGAATGTTGATTTTGTAACCTGAGACGCTGCTGTATTCCTTGATCACTTCTAGGAGTTTTGTAGTACAGTCCCTAGTGTTTTCCAGGTACACAATCATATCATCTGCGAAGAGCGAAAGTTTGATCTCTTCTGACCCTATATGGATACCCTTGATCGCCTTTTCTTCCCTAATTGCGGTGGCTAAAACTTTCATTACAATGTTGAAAAGCAATGGAGACAATGGGCAGCCTTGTCTGGTTCCTGATCTGAGTGGAAATGATTCCAATTTAACTCCATTCAATATGATATTGGCTGTGGGTTTGCTGTAGATAGCCTCTATCAGTTTAAGAAAAGTCCCTTCTAGACCAATTTTCTTGAGTGTTCTGATCATGAAGGGATGCTGGATATTATCAAAAGCTTTTTCTGAATCAATTGAGAGGATCATATGGTCTTTGTTTTTTAATTTATATATGTGCTGAATTACATTTATAGATTTACGTATATTGAACCAGCCTTGAGACCCTGGGATAAAACCAACTTGGTCATGATGTATAATTCGTTTGATGTGTTGCTGGATTCTGTTTGTTAGGATCTTGTTGAATATTTTTGCATCTATATTCATTAGTGATATTGGTCTATAATTTTCTTTTCTTGTTGGGTCTTTTCCTGGTTTGGGGATCAGGGTGATGTTTGCTTCATAGAACGTGTTGGGTAGTCTTCCTTCTTTTTCTACATTTTGGAACAGGTTGAGTAATATAGATACTAATTCCTCTTTAAAGGTTTGGTAGAATTCTGACGTGAAACCATCTGGTCCCGGGCTTTTCTTTTTAGGGAGGTTTTGTATAGTCGATGCTATTTCTGAACTTGATATGGGTCTGTTCAACATTTCCACTTGATTCTGGTTAAGTCTTGGAAGGTGGCGTGCTTCCAAGTATCGGTCTATTTCCTTCAGATTTTCATATTTCTGAGAATAAAGTTTCTTGTAATATTCATTAAGGATTTTTTGGATTTCTGATGAGTCTGTGGTTATTTCGTCTTTGTTGTTTCTGATTGATGATATTAGAGATTTTACTCTTTTTTTCCTGATTAGGTTGGCCAGAGGTTTATCTATTTTATTGACCTTTTCAAAAAACCAGCTTTTTGATTTATTGATCTGTTGTATTATTCTTTTGTTTTCAATTTCATTTAATTCTGCTCTAATTTTGGTTATTTCTTTTCTTCTACTGGGTTTGGGGTTGGAATGTTCTTCCTTTTCCAGTTGCGTGAGATGTCCCATTAAGTTGTTAACTTCCTCTCTTTCCGTTCTCTTGAGGAAGGCTTGCAGTGCTATAAATTTCCCTCTTAGAACTGCCTTTGCAGTGTCCCAGAGGTTCTGATAGTTTGTGTTTTCATTGTCATTTTGTTCCAAAAAATTGGCGATTTCTTTCTTAATCTCATCTCTGACCCAGCTATCATTCAGCATAAGGTTATTTAACTTCCATGTTTTTGTATGGGTATGCAGATTCCTGTTGTTACTCAATTCAAGTTTTATTCCATGATGGTCCGAGAAGATGCATGGAATAATTTCTATTCCTTTAAATTTACTGAGGTTAGACTTGTGACCTAAAATGTGATCAATTTTGGAGTAAGTTCCGTGGGCTGATGAGAAGTATGTGTATTCAGTTTTGTTGGGATGAAATGTTCTGTAGATGTCTGCTAAATCTAAATATTGGATGGTTAGGTTTAAATCTAAGATTTCTTTGCTCAGCTTCTTTCTGGAGGATCGATCCAACACTGCCAAGGGAGTGTTGAAATCTCCAACGATTATGGAGCTGGAGGAAATCAAGTTACTCATGTCTGTTAGAGTTTCTCTTATAAATTGAGGTGCATTCTGGTTGGGTGCATAGATTTTAATAATTGAGATCTCGTCATATTGAGTATTACCCTTAACAAATATGAAGTGACCATTCTTGTCCTTCCTTACTTTTGATGGTTTAAAGCCTACTGTATCTGCAAATAAAATTGCAACACCTGCTTTTTTCTGATTACCATTTGCCTGAAATATGGATGACCATCCTTTCACCCTGAGTCTGTATTTGTCTTTTAAGTTGAGATGTGACTCTTGTATGCAACAAATATCTGGCTTAAGTTTTTGTATCCAGTCAGCTAACCTATGCCTCTTTAGAGGACAGTTTAAGCCATTCACATTAATGGAGAGTATTGATAAGTCTGGTGGAATTTTGGGTATCGAGTTTTTCAAAGGTCCAGTGGACATTTTTAATCCTTTCGCCAGTGTGGAAGTTGGAGTTTGATCCGAAGTTTCTGAGTGAGTTTACTTTTGTGGTATAGGATTGGGTTGGTCATTGTGGAGGATAGGTCTGAGAACATCCTGAAGAGCTGGTTTACTTATGGCAAATTTTTTCAACATATGAATGTCATTGAAGTATTTAATTTCTCCATTATAGATGAAACTCAGTTTAGCTGGATACAAGATCCTGGGTTGAAAGTTTTTTTGCTTTAGGAGATTAAAAGTTGATGACCAGCCTCTTCTTGCTTGAAAAGTTTCAGCAGAGAGATCTGCAGTTATTCTAATATTCTTACCTTTGTACGTAATAGTTTTCTTTCGCCGGACTGCTTTGAGAATCTTCTCTTTCATGTTAACTTTAGTGAAGCTAATTATGATATGTCTGGGAGATGGCTTATTGGGGTTGAATCGTGCTGGGGTTCTGAAGCTGTCTGCTATCTGAATTTCAGATTCTCTAGGCATGTCTGGAAAATTTTCTTTCATAATATCATGTAGAAGGGCCTCTGTGCCCTTGGCAGCCACTTCGTCATTCTCCGAAATTCCTATAAGCCTTATGTTGTTTTTTTTCGAATTATCTGAGAGCTCTCTGAGTGAGTGATCCGTTTTCGCTCTCCATTTCTCTTCCTCTTTGAGAGATTGGGAGCGTTCGAAGACTTTATCTTCAATGTCAGAAATCCTTTCTTCTGCTTGCTCCATTCTGTTACTGAGGGATTCTACTGTATTTTTCATATCTTTGAGGGCTGTAAGTTCTTGTTTCAGTGTGTCTAAGTCTTTGGTGGTTTTGTCTTTAAATTCGTTAAATTCTTGAGACAGTTTTTGAATTTCTCCTCGAATTCCTAATTCCATTTTATTAATCTTGTCTGCAAACCAAATTCTGAATTCGACTTCTGACATCTCAGCCAGTTGTTTATGAATGGGATCTTCAATCACATCTGCCGTATCTTTTCTTGGGGGGGTTGATCTATTCTGGTTATTCATGTTACCAGAGTTTTTCCGCTGATTCCGCCCCATGGTTTACTCCCTTTGGTTTTTCCCCTGGGGTTTTATCGAGGGCCCGTACAGTGTTGTGGCCTGAGAAACTGGGGCCCTGTCTGGTGTGGTGGAGCAAAGTGGTTCTGTCTTGTTTTCAGCTGGTTTCTGTTCGATCCTATTGCAACTTCTACTCTGGCTTGAAGTCTCAGCTGTGTGGAAAAATCAGCAATTAAGTCACCCTGCCTGCCCACCTCTGGCCCCAGTTGGAAAAGGAGAATCAAACCTTCCTACAATCGCACACCCAGGGCACCGCCTGAAAAGTCCTCAGTCTATTAGCCCAGTTCAAAAGGTCCGAATCAACTGTCTCAATCGGCACTTGTCTCAGGTGGAAGGGTTCAAAAGGTCTCTGGGAACTGGATCACAGAGGCCTGGTGACTCCTCTGACACAGCTCACCCCAGTGCAGCGTGGAGTCAAGAGGAGCCACCCAGCAAACAGAGCAGTCTGGGAAGGTTGAGGTCTCCTTCCCCACTTTGCCCCTCCGTCGGACCCAGTCACTGGTATCTCTGCAGATGGCTAACCCAGTTGCCTGCAGTGAACAGACACTCCAGGGGTTTGCACCTGCCTGAATCGCAAGGAAGTCTGCCAGGCCCCCGCAGACTGCCGCTATCTAGCAGGAGGAGATGGGGCCTGACATCTTTGAGTGTTTGATGCAGGTGATGGAAAGGAGGTGTTCACTCAGGCTTAGCCCCGTCCCTGATGGATGCTGCTAACAGAACAGAACAGAACAGACAACTTTGTGAGGTTCTGTCTCTGTTCCTGTCGTTGCCTACAGGAGACGGGCTGTTTTGAGTTCAAACGTCTTTGCCGCTGGAGAATTGCGTCTGAACACCTCTCTGGGTCGGCCCCGCCCTGGAGGCTTCCGGGTTTGTGAGCCGTGTCACCGGTGGCCTTCTCTGGTTGCCCAGGGAGACAGGGGGTGTGGCCTCAGAATATCCAGAAGTGAGCGTTCTGCCGTTAAAGAAAAAACAGCTGTTGATCTACCTCCAGGGAACTGCTGCTCTGGTGTGGGCACTCAGGCGACCCTTTTCTCCTCTGTCCCGCGCCCCAGAGTCACCACTGAGCGGCCACAGTTTGTGCTGGGTCCACACCCCTTAAGAGATCCCCCAAGAATCAGAACTCTTGGGGGATGGGCCCCCAGACCCCGATTGGGAGTGGGGCGGGGGGAAGCTAGAGTTTCATTCAGTTTCACGCAATACTACGGTCCGGGGAGGGCTCCTGAACTGCACCGCAGGGAAGTGCCACCAAGGCTTGATTTCCCCTCAGCAGAGTGCCCTCTCCTCGCTCATGTGTCCCAGAGTCAGCGCTGACCTGACACAGCTCAGGCACTGTGCACTCCCCTCAAGAAATCACCCAAGGAGCCGAACTCCTGGGGGATAGGCCCTCAGACCCCGAGTGAGAGTAGGGGTTCTCAGCTCTCAGCGGGGAGGCCAGAGTCTGATTCAGTCTTGGGCCCCGTATGCCCGGGGAGGGTTGGTGCACTGCACCGCAGGGAAGTGCCGTGAGGCGTGACTCCCCCTCAGCCCGGTGCCCTCTCCTCACTCGGCGCGCCTCAGAGTCAATGCTGACCAGTCGCAACTCGGGGACTGTCCACTCCCCTTGAGAAATCACCCAAGGATCCGAAGTCCTGGGGGACAGGCCTCCAGACCTCAGTGGGCGGGAGGGGAGCGCCGGGGATTCAGGGATGCCGGCAAAGGATTCCCAAAGTTTTATTCAGCCCTATGTCCGGCAGGAGAACGCCACGGCACCCCAGTAGGGGAGGTAGGTCCAGTTTTTAGAAGGTCTCTCCCGTGGAGTGTAGTGGGAGGGCCTTTAATTTCTGCCCGCTTGTTCAATTGTGGGGCTCTAGAGCCGGTCTCATGGGGGAGGGGGACTCCCGTCTGCTTGGTGGTGGATTTTGTACCTTTTGTTTGCGTCCTTGTGATCACAACTTGCCTCAGCGGTGTTGATGTGCGTTCTTCAGCCTTCTCTCTTGGTGAGGCTCAAGTCCACCAGGATACTTACTAAATTCCTGTCCCTTAACTCTCCTTCTGGACGGGAGCTTTTGTTGAAAGCTGGCTTCAGTCCGCCATCTTGTCTCCTATACCCTTTTTTTCCCTTTCTTATCAAAACAATAGAACTCCCCAATTTAGCTGGACGTCTGTTCAAATAGATACTACATTTCCCAGGTGGCCTTGTAATTAGTTGTAGCCATGTGACTGAGTTTGGGCCAATAGGGAGTGAGAGGAATGAAGACACATCACATGTGGGTCATCTCCTTAATGATGAGCTGTTTGCCCTGGACATCCGTTTTTTCCCTCCCTAGCTGGGAGGCAGGCGTGGTGCTGGTGCACTCACTGCTCTGTGTGGTTGAGAACACTGCCCTAGGGCATGGACAGGGAGATTAAAGGAATCTTTGTCTTTGGAGATCCTTGTAGATGAAGCCACCTTCCATCCCTGGACAGATCTCCTCTGGGAGCAAAAAAATACTATATATATTGGCTTTTTTTGTTACTGAAATTCAGCTGGATCCTAAGTAAAACACTCTCTATTCCATGTCTCTATTTTGTTTTCTTTTTAACAGTAACCACTATTTTGGCTTTTCTCTTTCATCTGTGTACATGTTTGTCACCTTTCAATGCAGTATAATTTCCAGGACAGCAGAAATTTTGTGTTGCATTCTGAATCTCCAGTTGCCAGAACAGTGTCTGACATGTAATAGGTGCTCAGTAAATTGTTGTGAATGAACAACTTAATAATTATGCAAGTTGTAATTGGCGAACTAGTTACGAGTACATTTTAATGAATTGTTATGAGGTGACTGAGGAAAGGGATAACTGGATATCACTAGAATTTGCTACTGTTATGAATCATAATGTAAATATCTGATATACAGGATGTATTTAGGTGACCCCTGTGAAAGGGGCTCTGATTGGCATTGTCACCATCATCTTTCAGTAAGTCAAATTGTTCCATTTTGGACCACTTCCAAGCTTCCTTGCAGGAGGCTGAGGCTGGGAATGGCAATTATTTAGTTCTTCTGTTGTTTCAAAAGGGAAAGTTCTATGGGATAGGATGAGAAGGGAAGAAAAGGGGGAGGCGGATGAAACTCTAGAACTTGAGGCTTATGAGTAGGGTCGTCCAATAATGCAGTGGACCAATTGCACACACAGAGAATGCTATGAGTAATTATATTGTGAGCTTACCTGCAGATGCCGACTGTTTCAGAAAACTGAGCCACTGCCTAGTGAAGCATCAGTTACACAGAAAATTTACCTACTTTCCTTGAAGGATAGATATTATTATTTGAGTGTTTGATGAGTGACAAGCTTGCCAGGAAACACGTACATATCCCTAAGTTTTCTCTCATGACTGCATATTTTGCTGAGACCTGAGTAGTTACTCAATGTATCAGTTCTCAGAATGTTTAACCTCCAAGCTTGATTCCATGTCAATTAAGCATGAAGTAAAAGGTGGCCAGTAGGGAGCAATACAAAAGAAAAAAACATTGATTGAAGTTTTAAGGTCAGGAAGGACTTTAGAGTAGCTGAATTATTTAGAAAGATTTACATTCAGCCATAATCTGGAGGCCAGAAGAGCACATTTTTAGGACATCCATGAGGTGAGAGGATCAGCTACTCATTCTTGGGAGAAATCCTGAACAGAGGATTGTAGAAATGGGGAAGTTACAGAAAAAAAAAATAGATATATGTAAGAGAGGGAAGAAAAGAAAACCTTTTGAAAAAAGAAAGATATATTTGTATGTATACATGTATATATGATGAGAAATTTAGTAAGATACCAAAATCACAGGAGCCTATTATGGGGTATGGGAGAGCTCATAGGACTCTAAGAGCGGCTCCTCAGCAGGCTTGTGACATATGTGGTGCCGTGCCAGAACAGTGGCATTCATCTGGTTATTCATTCCACACTTGTTTATAGACGGACTCTTGGTCACCAGGTGACAACCGGTGGGGGAAGGGGAGCCTTTTATTCTGGTGTCAGGATTGATGTCAATACATTAAATGCTCACATATATTCGCACTTGACAGACCACAGAGAGTCATACCAATGGGGAACTTAGCCACGAATGATGTTTACAAGTAAATCTGTAATGAAAGGAAGCCACAGAGGAACACAGTGCCATGGCAACACATATTTACCCACGAAGCCTGGTTTTGGGAGCTTTTTCTATTCGAGGGAGAGATGCATTCTCTCTTGCAATGAATTGGGGACACAGTCTGACTCCTATAAGGGCCATATTAATAAAGTGTGCAATATTTTATATCTAGACTTTACTGACTAATGAGAGTCAGTAAAATCCTTTACACTGAATTTCACAGTAATTGGAGAGGGGAACAATATAAATAAGTAGATGAGAGTTTACTTGACCTTCAATAAAAAAAAGAAAGTTTTGCTGAGAGAAGATCAGAAAAGGCAGATTGGGGTTTCTGGTTGTGGAAAATACCACTTGATTCTCCAGATTATAGTGGTCCTCAAATTTTGCCACACTTAAGAAAGTGCTTAAAATGCAGATGTCTGGGGCCATTCCCAGAGATTCAGATTTGGTGAGTCCAGGGCTAGGGATAGAAAACTGCATTTTTAGTAAGTTTCCCTGGTGAACTCTGAGCAAATCATTCTTGGGCCATACCTTGAGAAGTCTTGTCCTAGGAAAACCACCCCATTACCTGGATGTCTCTGATAGGACTGCAGAGATCTCAGGCAGGTTTTTGGAAGTACCTGGCACAGGCTTCCAGGAGGCAGGCTGCTGCTGTACTTTTCCATCCCTAATTAATAGAATCTGGAGCCTACAGTAGCTGGCATGTGATTTAGAGTAATTTTAAACACGAGAGAACAAATGATATGCAGCTGGAATCTGCTACCTTGCAATATAAATTCTGCTCCAATTTGTATTCAATTTCTTACAGATGTGCTACAGCAATGTGATAGCCCTTCTTAAAGCCTGTAGTGCTGGAGTGGTGACCCACAAGAAATGAAAAGGACAGCCTGACCTCGGGCCTATGTGACCATTATTTTTTCTTGAAGTTACAACCATGTAAATATAGAACATGATAAAAGTTAAAGGTCCTCAGCATTTCATTTCAACAGAGCTCTTACATTTTCCTGACTGTAGTACAAACTTGCACATAAAGTAAAAGTAATTTCTCAGAAACTTACAAAATGAATTATTATTTTTTAATCAAAAGAATAAATTTACAATTTCATTTATATTAAAAATTCAAAAGATATGCTGTCATAAATTCCAGCCAGGTACTACACTTAGCCCTGGAGGTATAGAAATAAAGGATCTTGCAGAGATTACATTGTAATGGGAAAGACAGAGCTGTCACAGTCCAGGACAATGCCTTGGACAGCTATGGTTCTGTATTGGTGCTGGAAAGATGGAGAGAGCACCATAGCTTTTAGTGGAAGCACGGGGCAGTGCAAGGGGGTGGAAGGGAGTCTTGGTGTCCAACTATTGACTGAATTCAGATTACACTGATACTTCATGGAAGACGTAAGGCCTAAGAGGCAGTTGAAGAATGTATCATCAAGTCCTTGAAAATTGAAGTGCCTACCATATGCTCCATCCTCCCTTGGGGAAGCTTTTTCCACAAAGATTTTCCATTCTTTATATCATGCAACTCTGTAACCCCATCTACAACCACCTAGACCAGGGATTACTACCTAACTCAGTCACTAGGAAAAAGGGGGAAATTAACCCATTTATTTGGGGAGCATGAGTGCAAGTTATAACTTGGAAGCAGCAGACAAGTTATATCTTGTCACTGGCCTGTGTTTAAGGTCAGCGACAAGTGGTCAAGGGAACTACTGTTCTCAAAGCATGAGTTGGTGCCAATCCACGAACTGTTACAAGTGTGTGAAAAGGCAAGTACTGAAATGGAGAATAAAAGTTTAGAAATTGCCACAGTGATTGAACCATGACATTCAAGCTCATGACTAATGGGTGTATTAGTGATCTATTAATGCAAAACAAATTATCTGAAAACTTAGTCACTCCAAACAGCACTAAGGAATTCAGGATCTGCCTAGCAAGGGTTTGTTATGAGGTTGCAGTCAAGATGTAGACTGTGGCTGCAATTGTCTCAAGGCTAGACCAAGCTGGGGTGGTCTACTTCCAGAGTGACTCAGATGCTGGTTGGCAGGAGACCTCAGTTCTTTTCCACATAGATCTTTTCATAAAGGTGCTTGAGTGTCCTTACAACATGGTGACTGGCTTTTCCAGAGAGGCAATCTAAGAGAGAGAGCGAAAGAGAGAATGAGCAAAGAAGAAGCTACAATGCTTTTTGTGACTGGCTTCAGAAGTCACACACAGTAACTTCCACCACATTCTATTTGTTAGAAGCAAGTCGTTAAGTTCAGCCATGAACTCAAGGGAAGCAAAGCTGGATTCCCCCTTCTTAAGAGAGGAGTATCAAAAAACAGTGAATATATTTTAATGCCACCACACTATTTTAATGCCACCATCCATAATATGGATTTTGTTGAACAAGGTATAGATAAGTTCACGTATCATGGAATTTACATAGGGAGACACATGTGGTATTGCTATCAAGTAGTCATGTGTACCTGGACCTCTGATTATTTCATAAAAGTTAGGAATGTTCTTTACCAGAGAGGGCTTTAGAAACACTAGCCTTGAATATTTATCTGTAATATAAAAAGATTTTTAATAACAAAATCCCCCAAATTTTGAAAATCTATGTATCCTCTCTAATACATTTTAAAGTTAACACCAAAAAAAATGTATAAATGTTTAAAAAGTCAAAGAATGTAGTTCTGATATGTTACAAATATTGACATTTCAAAGAAAACAATTGCATTTCTTTTAAAAATGTATTCACAGAATCTTAATAACACAATGATTTGATATTCACCATCTCCAGTTAAAAACACAAGAATAAGCCTTCTTAACATTTGGAAATTATGGTGGAGGGGCGGAGGCAAGATGGCTGACTGAAGCCAGCTTTCCACAGAGGCTCCCGTCCAGAAGGAGAGTTAAAGGACAGAAATTTAGTAGGGAACCTGGCGGATTAGAGCTGCGCCAAGATAGAAAGTTGAAGAACGCACATCAACCCTGCTGAGGTGAGCTGCAACCCCAAGGATACAAACAAAAGGCACAAAAATCCATCACCAAGCGGATGGGAGTCCCCTCCCCCATGAGAACAGCTTGGAGTACGCTGTAAACAAGTGAGCAGCATTCAAAAGTCCTCCCATTATATCCCACGGGAGAGACCTTCTAAAAACTGGACCTACTTCCCCTACTAGGGTGCCATGGCACTCTCCTGCCAGGCATAAAACTGTATAAAACTGTATATATTCTCTATCTGCAGTTCTGAGCTCCTAGCACTCCCCTCCATTCTCATTCTGAGATCTGGAAGCCTGTCCCCCCAGGAGTCCTGATTCTTGGGTATTTTCTCGAGAGGTGTGTACAGGGCATGGATTGCTGCTGGTCAGTGCTGACTCTGTGGCACAGGAGTGAGAAGAGGATGGTCAGCTGAGAGGGAACCACACAGGAGCAGCAGTGTCCCAAGGCACAGAGCAGCAGCCATTTTTGGCAACAACAGGGCTCACCCCTGGATATTCTGGAGTCATACCCCCTGTCTCCCTGGGCAACCAGAGGAGGCTGGGCATCTTCTCCATTGGCAGCCACTGGCAGAACAGATCTGGGACCAAAACGCAGGACGTGAGTAAAGGGTTTGCCTGAGGCGGTACCAGCCTGGGTGGAGCACGGGGACTAGAACATGCACACACAGAGCCAGCAGATTTCCAGAGTGGGGCTGACCCAGAGGACTGCTCTACTAAGCCTGGGACGCACCCGGCCCTCAGGGGATCATTAGCTCAGACAAAGAAGGTCAGGCAGAGGCTGGAACTGACAGCTAACTTTGTACTGCTGGAATACAAACAGCAGTGAGATGAGCATAGACAGGGCCTGAGGTGCAGGTTCTATAAACTCTAACAGCCTCTCTTCTGCAGGGAAAGATAGCTGGGACAGAAACAAATTCTGTGAAGTTGTTCTGTTCTGTCAGTAACATCAATTGGGGTGGGGCTGGAACTGAGTGAATAGCTCCAGCCTCCATTAAGCACCCAAGGTTGTCAGGTCTCACCTGCCCCTGTTGGATACTGGCAGAGAGCAGTGGCCTGGCTGAGGAGACATAGATCTCCCTGTGATTCAGGCAGGTGCAAACCCCTGGAGTATCTGCTCATTGGAGACAACTGGGTCACAGCCCTGTGGGGTTATCAGTGACTGGGTGTGACAGAGGTGCAAGGTGGGGAAGGAGGCACCAACCTTCCAAGACTAATCTATTTGCTGGGTGAGTCCTCCTGACCTCACGTAGCATGGGAGCAAGTCATATTTGAGTTGTCAGCAGACCCCTGAGATCTAGTTGCCAGAGACCTTTTAAACTCTTCCACCTGAGATAGGTGCTGACTGAGACAATTGATTTGGACCTCTTGAACTGGGCCAATTGCCCAAGGACTATCCAAGTGGTACCCTGGGTGTGTGGTTGTAGGAAGGTTTGATTTTCCTTTTCCAATTGTTGTCTGTGGGGGGCAGGGTAACTTAATTGCTGGTATTTCTCCACAGCTGAGACTTCAACCCAGAGTAACTGATTCACTGGGTCGGACAGAGACCAGCTGAAAATAAGACAGAGCCACTTAGCCCCACCACACCAAGCAGGTCCCAAGTTTCTCAGGCTGTAGCACTGTAAGGGCCTCGGTAAAGCTCCAGGGAAAAAGGTACAGACACAAGTCCCAGCTTTTGGGCAAAGGGCTGGTTAATCACTACTCCTGGAGCCCCCAACCCAACTTTTCTTTATCTACCCATCTAGTAAAATGGTGTACAATAATCATGGGGTGGAATCAGCGGAAAAACTCTGGTAACATGAATAACCAGAGTAGATTAACCCCCCCACAAGGAAAGATATGGCAGACGTAACTGAAGATCCCATTCATAAACAGATGGCTGAGATGTCAGAAATCAAATTCAGAATTTGGATTGCAAACAAGATTAATAGAATGGAGGAAAAGTTGAATTAGAAATTCGAGGAGCAATTCAAAAGTTGTCTCAAGAATTCAACAAATTTAAAGACAAAATCAACAAAGATTTCAACACATTGAAGCAAGAATTTGCAGCTCTCAAATATCCGAAAAATACAGTAAAATCCCTCAGTAACAGAGTGGAGCAAGCAGAAGAAAGGATTTCTGACAATTTAAGACAAAGCTTTTGAACACTCCCAAACTCTCAAAGAGGAAGAGAAATGGAAAGCAAAAATGGATCATTCTCTCAGAGAGCTCTGGGATAATTTGAAGAAGGCTAATATCCTCCTTATTGGAATCCCCGAAAGTGATGAAGTGGCTTTGCAAGGCACAGAGGGTCTTCTCCACGAAATTATGAAAGAGAATTTTCCAGACATGCCAAGAGATTCTGAAATTCAGATAGCAGACAGTTTCAGAACCCAGCATAAATCAACCCAAATAAGACATCCCCCAGGCATATCATAATTCACTTCACTAAAGTTAATATGAAAGAGAAAATTCTGAAAGCAGCCAGACATAAGAAAACCACAACCTACAGTGGGAAGAATATTAGAATGACTGCAGATCTCTCTGCTGGAACCTTTAAAGCCAGAAGAGGGTGGTCATCGATGTTTAATCTCCTAAAACAAAATAACTTTCAACCCTGGATCCTGTATCCAGATAAACTGAGTTTCATTTATGATGGAGAAATTAAATACTTTAATGACACTTACATGTTGAAGAAATTTGCCATAACCAAACTAGCTCTTCAGGATATTCTCAGACCTTTCCTCCATAATGACCAGCCCAGTCCTCTACCACAAAAGTAAACTCATTCAGAAACTTTTGATCAAACTCCAACTTCCACAGTGGCGAAAGGATTAAAAATGTCCAGTCAACCTTCAAAAAACTCGATACCCAAAATTTTACCAGACTTATTCATATTCCCATTAATGTGAGAGACAATTTAATTGTCCTCTAAAGAGGCACAGGTTGGCTGACTGGATTCAAAAACTCAGGGCAGATATCTGCTGCATAGAAGAATCTCATCTTACCTTAAAAGATAAATATAGACTCAAGGTGAAGGGATGGTCATCTATATTTCAGGCAAATGGAAATCAGAGAAAAGCAGGTGTTGCAATTCTATTTGCAGATACAATAGCCTTTAAACCAACAAAAGTAAGGAAGGATAAGAATGGCTACTTCATATTTGTTAAGGGTAATACTCAATATGATGAGATTTCAATTATTAATATTTATGCACCCAACCAGAATGCACCTCAATTTATAAGAGAAACTCTAACAGACATGAGCAACTTGACTTCCTCCAGCTCCATGATAATTGGAAATTTTAACATTTCTTTGGCCGTGTTGGATAGATCCTCCAAGAAGAAGCTGAGCAAAGAAATTTTAGATTTGAATGTAACCAACAAACATTTGGATTTAACAGACATCTACAGACCATTTCATCCCAACAAAACTGAATACACATACTTCTCATCACCCCATGGAACATACTCCAAAATTGATCACATCTTAGGTCACAAGTCTAACCTCAGTAAATGTAAAGAAATAGAAATTATTCCTTGCATCTTCTCGGACCACTATGAAATCAAAGTTGAACTCAGTAACAACAGGAATCTGCATACTCATACAAAAACATGGAATTTAAATAACTTTATGATAGCTGGGTCAGAGATGAGATTAAGAAGGAAATTACTGAATTTTTGGAACAAAACAACAATGAAGACACGAATTATCACAGCCTTTGGGATACCGTAAAGGCAGTCCTAAGAGGGAATTTATAGCACTGCAAGCCTTTCTCAAGAGAATGGAAAGAGAGGAAGTTAACAACTTAATGGGACATCTCAAGCAACCTGAAAAGGAAAAACATTCCAATCCCAAACCCAGTAGAAGAAAAGAAATAACCAAAATTAGAGAATAATTAAATGAAATTGAAAACAGAAGGATTATACAACAGATCAATAAATCCAAAAGTTGGTTTTTTGAAAAGGTCAATAAAATAGATAAACCTTTGGCTAACCTAACCAGAAAAAAAGAGTAAAATCTCTAATTTCATCAATCAGAAATGGTAATGATGAAATAACAACACACTACTCAGAAATTCAAAAAATCCTTAATGAATATTATAAGAAACTTTATTCTCAGAAATATGAAAATCTGAAGGAAATTGACCAATACTTGGAAGCATGTCACCTTCCAAGACTTAGCCAGAATCAAGTTGAAATGTTGAATAGGCCTATATCAAGTTCTGAAATAGCATCAACCATACAAAATCTCCCTAAAAAGAAAAGCCCAGGACCAGATGGCTTTATGTCAGAATTCTACCAAACCTTTAAATAGGAACTAGTACCTATATTACTCAACCTGTTCCAAAATATAGAAAAAGAAGGAAGACTACCCAACACGTTCTATGAAGCAAACATCACCCTGATCCCCAAACCAGGAAAAGACCCCAAAAGAAAAGAAAATTATAGACCAATACCACTAATGAATATAGATGCAAAAATATTCAACAAGATCCTAACAAACAGAATCCAGCAACAAACATCAAACAAATTATAACATCCTGACCAAGTCGGTTTTATCCCAGGGTGTCAAGGCTGGTTCGATATACGTGAATCTATAAATATAATTCAGCAAATAAACAAATTAAAAAACAAAGACCATATGATTCTCTCAATTGATGCAGAAAAAGCTTTTGATAATATCCAGCATCCCTTCATGATCAGAACACTTAAGAAAATCGGTATAGAAGGGACATTTCTTAAACTGATAGAGGCCATCTACAGCAAACCCACAGCTAATATCGTATTGAATGGAGTTAAACTGGAATCATTTCCACTCAGATCAGGAACCAGGCAACATTGCCCATTGTCTCCACTGCTCTTTAACATTGTAATGGAAGTTTTAGCCATCACAATTAGGGAAGAAAAGGTGATGAAGGGTATCCATATAGGGTCTGAAGAGATCAAACTTTCACTCTTCACAGATGATATGACTGTATATCTGGAAAGCACCAGGGATTCTACTACAAAACTCTTAGAATTGATCAAGGAATACAGCAGTGTCTCAGTTTACAAAATCAACATTTATAAATCAGTAGCCTTTATATATATCAACAATAGTGAAGCTGAAAAACCAATCAAGGACTCTATTCTGTTGACAGTAGTGCCAAAGAAGATGAAATATTTGGGAGTTTATCTAACAAAGGATGTGAAAGATCTCTATAAAGAGAACTATGAAACTCTAAGAATAGAAATAGCTGAAAATGTTAACAAATGAAAAAACATACCATACTCATGGCTGGAAAGAATCAACATTGTTAAAATGTCCGTACTACCCTAAGCAATATACAATTTTAATGCAATCCCTATTAAAGCTCCATTGTCATACTTTAAAGATCTTGAAAAAATAATACTTTGTTTTATATGGAATTAGAAAAAACCTTGAATAGCCAAGACATTGCTCAGAAATAAAAACAAAGCAGGAGAAATCATGCTACCGGACCTCAATTTATACTATAAATTGATAGTGATCAAAACAGCATGGTACTGGCACAAAAACAGAGAAGTAGATGTCTGGAACAGAATAGAGAACCAAGAGATGAATGCAGCTACTTACCATTAGTTGATCTTTGACAAATCAATTAAAAACATTCAGTGGGGAAAAGATTCCCTATTTAACAAATGGTGCTGGGTGAACTGGCTGGCTACCTGTAGAAGACTGAAACTGGACCCACACCTTTCACCATTAACTGAGATAGACTCTCACTGGATTAAAGATTTAAACTTAAGGCATGAAACTAAAAATACTAGAAGAAAGTGTAGGGAAAACTCTTGAAGAAATCGGTCTGGGTGAATATTTTATGAGGAGGACCCCCTGGGCAATTGAAGCAGCTTCAAAAACACACTACTGGGACCTGATCAAACTAAAAAGCTTCTGCACAGCCAAGAACACGGTAAGTAAAGCAAGCTTGCAGCCCTCAGAATGGGGGAAGATGTTTGCAGGTTATGTCTCCAACAAAGGTTTAATAACCAGAATCCATAAAGAACTCAAATGTATTAGCAAGAAAAGAATAAGTGATCCCATCTCAGGCTGGGCAAGGGACTTGAAGAGAAACTTCTCTGAAGAAGACAGGCACCCGGCCTACAGACATATGAAAAATTGCTTATCATCCTTAATCATCAGGGAAATGCAAATCAAAACTACTTTGAGATATCATCTAACTCAGTAAGATTAGCTCATATCACAAAATCCCAAGATCGGAGATGTAAGCACAGATGTGGAGAAAAGGGAACCCTTCTACATTGCTGGTGGGAATGCAAATTAATACATTCCTTTTGGAAAGATGTTTGGAGAACACTTAGAGATCTAATAATAGACTTGCCATTCAATCCTATAACTTTACGTCTTTCATGTTTATATGGATGGATATGGAACACATTCTTCTTAGTAAAGTATCTCAAGAATGGAAGAAAAAGTATCCAATGTACTCAGCCCTATTATGAAACTAATTTATGGCTTTCATATGAAAGCTATAACCTAGCTATAACCTAAGAATATGGGAAAGTGGGAGAGGGAGGGTAGGGGATGGGGAAGGATGGGCAGAGGGAGGATGATTGGTGGGATCACAGCTATGGTGCATCTTACAAGGGTACATGTGAAACTTAGTAAATGTAGAATATAAATGTCTTAACACAATAACTAAGAAAATGCCAGGAAGGCTATGTTAGCCAGTGTGATGAAAATATGTCAAATGGTATATAAAATAAATAAATAAATAAATAAATAAATAAAATATGTGGAAATTATATCCTTTCCTTTTATTTTTTATTGTTTGGGATTCATTGAGGGTACAAAGATTAGTTTACACTGATTGAATTTGTTAGGTAAAGTCCCTCTTATAATTGTGTCATCCTCAAGAGGTGTGCCATAGACTGTGACCCCCCCATTTCTCACCCTCCACCCCTCTCCCTACTTGCTCATTCCCCTACCTCCATCCCCCTTGAATTAGTTCATCTGCTGCCTTCATATTGGAATACTTTGGATTCTTGCATCTCCATTCTTGTGATGCTTTACTAAGAGGAATGTGTTCTACGTCCATCCAGGTTAATACAAAGGATGTAAAGTCTCCATATTTTTTAGTGGCTGAATAGTATTCCATGGTATACATATACCACAACTTGTTAATCCATTCCTGGATTGGTGAGCTTTTAGGCTGATTCCACATTTTGGCGATTGTAAATTGAGCTGTGATAAATAGTCTAGTGCAAATATCCTTATGATAAAAGGATTTTTTTTCTTCTGGGTAGATGCCTAGTAATGGGATTGCAGGATCAAATGGGAGGTCTAATTTGAATTCTTTATATTTATATATATATATATATATTTTTTTTTTTTTTTTGTAGAGACAGGGTCTCACTTTACCGCCCTCGATAGAGTGCCGTGGCGTCACACGGCTCACAGCAACCTCCAGCTCTTGGGCTTATGTGATTCTCTTGCCTCAGCCTCCCGAGCAGCTGGGACTACAGGCGCCTGCCACAACGCCCAGCTATTTTTTTGTTGCAGTTTGGCCGGGGCTGGGTTTGAACCCACCACCCTTGGCATATGGGGCCGGCGCCCTACTCACTGAGCCACAGGCACCGCCCATTGAATTCTTTTCAAAAAGGTTATATTACCTTTTCTTTTTTCTTAAACTAATTTTTCCACTTCACCCAGAAAAATCTTTAAGAAAACTGTTTTTGATTGAAAAACCTTTTAAAATCACCCTGTCACAATTCTCTGTTAGAAAAATATGTATATAAATTAAAATCTTCAAATTCATTTTATTTTTATTTTCTTTAATTCAAGACTCTCAATGTTAAAATTTTTGGTCTGAATTGAGTTATCATGGAAAGTGTTATTAATATATAATTGATTAAAATATTATAAATATAGGTATTGGTAAGTAACTATTGAAGGAAAAGCCAAGTTTTATTGGAATTGCATCTCTAAATGACATAAATGGAGCTTTTACTGTTTTAGTTTGTGATATTTTTGATTCTATTGGATAAAATGACTTATTGCCAGAATGAGAGTTCAGAATTAATTTTAGACATATATATCCTATGGTTATTGGGTCTCATTAATAAAACCACAACACTCTAGACTAAAATAGAAGAATATTTAAAATCTGAGGATTAGGAAGTCTTTTAAGTTAAAACCTCATAGAAGAAAAGGGAAATATTCTGATTATGTAGAAATATAAAACATCAAGAAACAACTTATGCAATTAAGAGGAAACACTGGTAAAGATAATAGGCAATATATATGACAAAGAAGTGCTTAATTTCTTTGCCAAGTAGAGATACATTAAATTCATAAGAAAAAATACTAAAACTAACTAGACAGAAGGCATGAATGCAGAATTCACAGAAGAAAAAAATCAAATGGCAAATAAACATATGGAAAAATTTCTGCCTCATTAAGTAATATGAATTAAAATGAGGCATAATTTTGCTTTCTACATTATCAAAGATTTAATTGTTCTGAAGACTAATCGTACTGACGAGAGAGCAGATTTAGCAATTTAGCAACATTTGTCAGGAGCTTACAAATGTCAGTACTTGTTGGCCTTGTAATTCTATTTCCAGAATCTATCCTGAGATAATAATACAAAGCAGAGCAAAAGTTTTGTATTTTTGCAGAATATTTATAAACATGAAAAATTAAAAACAGCTAAGACATAAGGCAATAGTTAAGTAAATTATGGTATCTTCATATAAAGACATATTGTGATACCAATATGTATGAGTAGTTTTAATAATATAGAGAAATGCTTCTATTATAATGTTAAGCAGAAAGATAAAATTATACCTTTTCAATATGTTTTACAGAAAAGACTAGAGGGAGAGTCATCAAAATATTAACAAAAAAATTTTGTCAGCAGTGCCAGAGACAGTATCACTCTACTTTGGACCATGTTGTATAAATGCAGCCAAATTCTTGTTCTTTGGCTCTTTTATTTGACACCATGTGGCTTGCCACCCTTCTGTTAACTCATAATTTCCTCAGTCAGATGATAATAAATTTAATTTGATTACCTCTTTCTTTCCATTAGTGATATCAGCAGGTATCCTTGATTATGTGTGAGACATTTTGGCTTCTTAATCAGGTTTGGGAATCTCTTAAGATTTTTAAGAAACCCATTTGGAAACCCTATTTGGATGAAATTCTTATGCAGTTGACATTTATTTTTAAGTTGGTTCTACTAGCTTTAGTTTTATAAAATACCACCCTCTCAATTGATTCACAAATTTGGTCAACAAATTCTGGGGCTGTATTTATTTGGAGCCTATAGCCTGCCTTGTACTGACTACATCACTTATTATCTTTGTTTCCTCTTCTCCCCCACCCAACCTTGATTCTTCCTTGTGTTGGCTACAGTGTCAAGTTTGGCTATTTGGCGGGCTACAAGTGTGGGAGGAAATTTTCAAGCAATCTGACCCAGTTTAGGAATCCTGGCTTTCCAATCAGGAATGCAGGTGGGCAGGCACCCTTGCTGTTTGCTCACGGCATGCCATGGAACACATCACTTGTCATTTTTGAAACATTTCCTGTTCTAAAGGACATAGATTGGAATCACGAATACATAAGACCTGCTACCAGTTTCGCTGATCCAGACAGGAATGAGGTTAGTTTGGCTTGTCTTTTTCTTGGGAAACTCATGGACTTAGGAAGTCATGCTGACTTCTGGCAATTACCTTATCCTTTCCAGGTGCTCATAGAACTTCTGTTTACAAATCCTTCTGTTTAGTAACATTTGCCAAGTATACATGCAGTAATACTTTTTCCTGGTTTTTGGAAATCAAGACATCTGCTCATCTCCAGTTTTGTGCCTGTCTTGCTCCTCAGGATTCTCAAAGGTTATCATAATCACACCTGCATGCTCTTGTAGCTTGCTGAAATGAAATTGATTTGGGTGTAGAGATCTGAATTCATTTAGTGTGATAAGGTGCTTGCTTCATCTACCTTGTATCTAGGTCTTCAGTTCCCTGCTAATGATGTTTATTCCGGGCCTTTCAGATGGAAGATCATGCTTGTTGAAAAATATAAAGGTAAACTGAATGAAAGAATTATTTTCTTACGTAATTTGTTTACACTAGACTATCCTCTCCAAGAGAGTAAAGACCTAATGTGTTCTTCATACTCTATCCATAGTCCATTGACTTAAACATTTTTTCTATACTTCTTATCTACTTTACACTTCCTGGAGGTTTGTGACAGCCTTTTATGAAGACCTTGAGCAAATTACTTAAACTTGATTTCCTCATTTGTATAAATAAAATAATAGTATTTTATATCATCAAGTTATTTTGAAGATTGAATGAATCAAAATTTATGAAGGGCTTAAGGAGTAAGCATGACCTATTTGTTAAATAAATAGTCTTAAAAAATAATATTTGTGTTCCCTAGAGAACCTCTCCCCATGTCTTATATACCATCCCTCTTGTTCAGTCACTGGGATTATAATCGAATGATCAGAATTTGTTTCCTCATTAGTGAATGCTATAGAGCAGCCTCAGCGGTTTATGAAGCACGTCCATTCTCATTAGTAAACTCTTTAAATCACTTAATCATTTGATTGTGGCTCACTAGTGTTTATGAATGATAACTTTTGAAAATGTTTCTATAGCCTTGATGTGTTCTAGCTTTTTAATACATTTTCTTTTCAAGTTTTAAAAAATAAATGATACCATTTCTCACTCAGAGAGAACAGTAAGATTTTTTTTTTTTTTTTGAGCCAGAGTCTCACTTAGTCAGCATGCTCAGTAGTGTGCCATGGTGTCACAGTTCACAGCAACCTCAAACTCTTCATTGATTCTCTTGCCTTGGCCTCCCAAGTAGTTGGGACTACAGGTGTCCATCACAGCACCCAGCTGTTTTTAGAGACAGGGTCTCGCTCTTGCTCCAGCTGGTCTCAAAGTCCTGAACTCAAGGGGTCCACCCACCTCAGCCTCCCAAAGTGCTAGAGTTATTGCATGAGCCACCACGCCCAGCCAAGAGTTTAGTATAAGTCCTTTTGATGTCTTCCTCACTGACATATGTTGGAATGATGACAAAATGATTTCAGTCTCATTCACTAAGTCATATATGATTTATAGCTCTTATTTACAAAGTGATTAGCAGGTTTATGTGCTAGAAAGTTCTGATATTTTTTCCAATGATTTAATATAAATCAATTCTTCAAATTTTATATGCAGCATATTTCTTATGTGATTTTTTTTTTTTTATGGTTGGGGATTCATTGAGGGTACACAGAACCAAGTTACATTGATTTAATTGCTTTTGTTAGATAAGGACCTTCATATATTTGTGTCCCACCCCCAAAAGGTTTAACACATCCTTTGACTCCCCACCCCCTCCCTCCCTTTTTCAGCTCTCCTCATCCCCCACCTCCCATCATGTACTAGGACCTTAATTGTCCTCATATCAGAATTGAGTACATAGGATTCTTATTTCTCCATTCTTGTGATGCTTTACTAAGAAGAATGTGTTCTACATCCATCCAGGTTAATACAAAGAATGTAAAGTCTCCATCTTTTTTACTGGCTGAATAGTATTCCACGGTATACATATACCACGGCTTGTTAATCCATTCCCAAGTTGGTGGGCATTTAGGCTGTTTCCACATTTTGGCGATTGTAAATTGAGCTGCAATAAATAGTCTAGTACAAGTGTCCTTGTGATAAAAGGATTTTTTTTTCATCTGGGTAGATGCCCAGCAATGGGATTGCAGGATCAAATAGGAGGTCTAGCTTGAGCTCTTTGAGGGTTCTCCACACTGCCTTCCAAAAAGGTTGTATTAGGTTGCTATCCCACCAACAGTGTAAAAATTTTCCCTTTTCTCCACATCCGCACCAGCATCTGCAGTTTTGAGACTTTGTGATAAGGGCCATTCTCACTGGGGCTGGATTATATCTCAGGGTGGTTTTGATTTGCATTTCTCTAATTATTAGGGATGATGAGCATTTTTTCATATGTTTGATTTTCAAAACCATGTATTTAAGTGAATTTCCCTATTCCAAACTTCCATCCTTCTATGCTGATTTTCCAACTTTGATTACATAACTTTACTTAATAAGCAGCTTTGGTCCCTTTTTATCAACTTAGAAAAAGAAATGAAAGCTAAAATGTATATATCTAACTGTTATATATCTATGATGTAATACTCGCATGTCTAAATGTGTAAATATTTATCTCTTTTTTCTTTACAGGATATGTAAAACTCAATATTTGTTGAACTTTCTAAAGTATTTTTTTCCCCTTTTGAGTAGAGAAGCTCTGTAGGAGAATATGGAGAATATTAAGTAATTTAGAAAATGTACATTTCCCCGAAACCCTTCAGGCAGGATTTGTCCAAAAGAAAGACAGAATATAGCAGAAGAATTTAGGAAATGAATCATTCAGCCCTATAAAAGAACAAAATATAGCATAAGAATTTAGGAAATGAATCATTCAGCTCTATAAAAGTAGGTGAGGTATTTCCAGCTTCCAGTCAGGGGGAAAGCGCAGGGCAAAGTGTGCCTGCTTTCTGCTGGCACAAATCCATCTCAGTAAGCCGAAAAGGGAGGAGTTAAAAGAGCTTAATGTTTAATCCTTATTGTACATGCATTGCCTCGGTAAGAATTTGTACGAAAGTGACCCAGAAGCACGTTTGGAGGCCTCCTTTTCTTGCTCTAACCTACCCTGCCAGCCCTTGTTCTAAGACCTCCCTGTAAGAGCCTGACGGTCTGCCTAAATTGAAATGTTTTCTACTTCCTAAATCTATCCCATGCTTTCTGCTATCTGTAGTTTAATCAACAACTGAATCTTTACTAATTAGCACATGAACGTCCAAATTTTTTTTTTTTAGTTGGTAAACTGGCACCTTGTTAATTAGCATAATAAATTCTGGAAAAGGAAGTTCATTGGTAAAATTAAAGGTATTCAGTGTATGTAGACTGGCTACCATACATTAAAGACACTCTTTCCACCTTTGATGAATAGTTTCAGAATCTGGCAAGGGTGGTGCTCTACCCCCTTTGAGATGTGCCAGAGCTTGGTCCCTAATTGTTTCTATGCTCAGCCATTGGTCTGGGACAGAGTTTCTCAACCTCAGCGCTACTGACATTTTGGACTAGCTAACTCTTTGTTGCAGAGGTGTTGTCCTGTGCTTTGTAAGATGTTTAATAGCATTTCTGGCCTCTCACTGCTAAATGCTAGCAGTATACTCTCCCACTTATTACAATGAAAAATGTCTTTAGTCGTTGCCAAATGTCCCCTGGGGTTTAGATTTTATCAATCCTAAAACACATGTTTTATGCTATAGCATCTCTGAAATTGGAATGTGTTTTAGCAATTGATGGTATCTTATAATTTCTTCCAGCCAGGAAGCAGTAATGGTATGGTCATCATTGGCCACATATTCATAAACTTAGTTGTTTTAAGATTAAGATTAAAGATTTATTGCAGTTCAATTCGCAGTCACCAAGAGGTGGAAGAAAGCAAAGTGCCCATCAACTCATGAATGGATTAATCAACGGTGGTATATGTATACCATGAAGTACTGTTTAGCCATAAAAAAAAAGAACTTTACATCTTTTGTATTTACATGCATTGAGTTGAAACACATTGTTCTTAGTAAAGTATCACAGGCAAGGAAAAGTAAGTATTCAATATACTCAATCCTACTATGAAACCAATATATAAACAACTATACACCCACACAAAAGCAACAGGTAATATCCTAAAGAGAGGAAGGGGAAAAGGGAGAAGGAAGGGTGATTGGCAAATTCTCACCTAATGTGCACAATGTAAGGGTATACAGCACATCCCCCTGGGTGAAGGGCTCAACTACAACTTGAATTTTATCTTAGAAATGAAAATCATGTAACCTAAACATTTGTATCCTCATGTCAATCTGGAAAAACAAACAAACAAACAAATCAGAACAAGTTCTCCACAAGGGAGAAAAAGCATTTAAAGAGCATTTGAGGAAAGAATATGAGTATTGGCCTTGGCTTATAACCTGTCAACACCTGGAAAAATCAAGAATGCTCTAGCTCAAAAATTGCAGAATGAGAGTCAGCTTCTTGGAAGAAAGTTCCAGAAAAAACAGAGGAATGCTCAAAAGAAATACTGCATTACCAGTGCTGTTGATAGCATGGGGAACAATAATATATGGAAAAATATAAACTTTGATGACTCTCAGTTGAAAAATGAATTATAATAGTTTGAAGGCAAATACACAGAATTCCCTAATTTATTTAACGTATTTCTTTTTATATGTATACAAGACTAATATATATTAAAACCTGATTTAAAATAAGTACAAAAGATCTCTAAGTGATGTGAAAGAATTGAAAATGCAATTTTCTTCGTACTAAAGCAAAAATACTCTTAAGGCTAAAAATATGTAAAATACTGAGCTTTAACACTGTTCTGTCCTGTATATGGAGCCTATTTATGTTGCCATTAGGGATTTAGGCTCTACAGCACTGGCAGCTACCAGATGTGGTCAAGGCTGAGTGTGCCATGTACCCTCAAGGCCTCTGTTCTAAACTGACTCACCTAAAATATGACCATCGCTTGCAGGTGGAGTTACATTAATAAATACTGTTGCAAAACAATTCTTCTAGAAAAAGCAAATTTAGACAACTTTTAATGTTTCCCGGTGTATGAAACAGTTTTAAGAGAATTTTAATGTTTTTTTCCTATACAAACTCTCAAATCATTACATGAGAACTTATTTAAAAGGGAATTGGAGGATGAGAAAAATAGAGAATAACTTTAAAAGTATGGTTTTAAAAAAACTGTCACTATTGAATGTACAAAATCAGTCACACTTGAGTATGACTGATTGTATATTACCTAAAACTTGGAAATAGACAGAAGAGATCATTAGATATTCATTCAGTGCAGTGCTGAGTTTAATTTTCTACTTACTTGGCTATTTTACAAGTATAGGGCAAAATTTAGTTTGTAGATTTATATCCAGTAAAACTGCAGATAATTTCTGTCCAGTGAAATGGATAAGCCCAATGATGATAGCTAAAACCTTGTCTGACATGAATGAATCTTTTGTTTTGTTTCATTTAAATTTAACCCAACCATCTATTAAACTGTCTCTATGTGTACCTAGCTTCTCAGATGCTCTTTGGACTGGTTTTAGCATCATTCTTGTTCTTTCAATAATTAACAAGTTGAATAAAATCTATGACATGCTTATTTTAAATTTGCACGAGGGTTTTATTCTTTAAACCTTTGAAAACTATCCTTTAATGAGACATAGGGCACTGGGCAGCATTCCTTTAGTGGTGCATAAAATGATTGCATGTCTCACAATTGATGGCATGCTAGCTTTGATGGTTTATGGTATTGCTGCGGCATCAGCTTGCATGCCTGCAGTGAGCTAATTAAAAGGATATTAGTAGGACCCAATCACCAGTGTTGTGAGAACATGCCATCTCAAAATATATTGATGAAGCGTTAGTCTGAACACACTCTGTAGTATTATTTTGCCTGTTCAACATCAGAAATGGATTGCTGTACTGGGGGAATTTTTTGGCTATGATGATATCTTACAGCACATGGAGCTACTTTCCCGTGGCAGAAGTTGAACTTGGCGGGTACTTGCTCCCCCAGCCTCCTTTGAAGCCAGGACACAGGTATGTGGCACGCTGCCCTTGATCGTAACTGTAAATTAGGAATTGGTGCCTCAAGGAAGCAGGATCTTCAGGATATCCTCTCCAGGGATAGTGCTGGCTGGGCAAGGAGCTCTGGACAAGTACCTAGGGTGGGGCAGTTTCCATTATCCATTTGGGGCTCTCGAGGCAGCTTGGTGGCCTGATTTGATAGCCTGCATCCTCTCAGGTTGTGCGGCCTCTGAACCTGCCTCTCCAGCTACCTTGGAAATGCTGTGAACCCTCAATATCTTTTTAATAGCTTCTCAATCTTCTCTAATCGTTGACAGTCAGTTTCTTGAAAAAGTGAACTTTGATAAAACAGACATTGGGACTAGAAAGGCCCGCAGGCAGCAGTGCTTTGGGAGTAAATTTGGTTTTCTATCTGCCAGGTGTGGTGATGACCCAAACTAATTACATTTGAGATGACAGACATTTTAAAATGTAATGTAGATGAAACCCCAAGTCCTAGAGAGGCAGTGATGCTGTATTTCCATTCTCCATCTGTGACCCTTGAGGTGGCCTGCAGGTATTCCCTTTCTCAAAGCATTGAGAGCATTCCCAGCACCTTTGAAAATGATGGCAGTAGGGGACCAGAGATGGCCAGTGGATCCTGAGTGGGGCTAAAGACAGTGAAAAGACACTAGTGTTCTGGAGTTTTCCCCTGGTTTTCTAACTTTTCCTTCTTAGTCACCTTGATAATGGCTCTGTGGAGGCTAGTGATGGAGGTGAAAGATGCTGCATTTGAAAGGGTTCTTTAGTCTCAACTTGTATATCAGGACGCCCAGGGTTCTGGCCATGAGCTAATGATGATTCCTGGGGACTTGGAATGCCACTTTAGCCCTCTCATCAAGGGGTAAGGATTTATTTGGTCATGTAATAAACAGAATTTTTAGCCAAGCTCTCCCCACTGAGGGCCCAGGGAGGGGAGTAGGGCAGAGCCCAGTTCTTCATTGTGTAATTGGTTTAGGTGTGGGGAGCCTCTAGCAGAATTCCCACATTGGCTCCCTAACCCATGGGAAGGATAAGAAGGGACAATGAAAAACCTCTGAAACTCCTCCTCCATACAACCAGTTAATCTTTTAAAAGATTCTTGTTCTGCTTAAATCATCTGGAGACTGTCTAATTTAAAGTTACCTAACTGATACAATCATATATCGTTATCTTTACAATCAATTATAGAATTTAAACCCAAAAGTAAAAAAAAAAAGTTTCAGTCTTGGCAGGTGGTGTGTGTATCAAAGTCAGGTAACCGCATTTTGAACAGAGAAAACTAGCGCCCATTATAAAATAGTCGTGAGCTTCTGCAGGCACTTAGCAGTTCAATGAGTAGAAGAGGCTAGAATTGGACACACCAGCATGTTTTACTGATTTAAACAAAGTGCATGCATGCCCATTTATTGGACTGCAGGCAAAAGTCCTGAGGTTTGGCCAAAATCAGAATGCTGCATTATGATGGAACAAGAATCTGTGGAAACATAAACAAATCCAGAATCTCTAGATTGCTCTATTATAAACAAATAATTGAGCTTTATGCTGTCATTCTTGGAAAATAATAACTGGCTTCTAATAGGAAAATAGTTCTAGGAAGAACAGACATTTGGAAAATATAATTTGCAGAGAGAAGAGGAAGCATACATTTAGGAGACCATAAAACCCTCTAGTCTATATAATAAGTGGAGTTTAATAAAAAAGGGTAGGGCAAAATTAAATTATGCTAAAAGAATTCAGATAAAGTCTCTTGCTACATAAATGAAAGAGCAATACTTATAAAGACACTTCTTTTGTTTGCATAAAATTCATGTATAAATTTCTAGGTAAAAGCAAAAAATAAACTATGGAAGATTTGGGTCCCCCCCCTTAATTGTTTCCTTAATTTGTTTTAAATCAGTATCACCAGTTACTACAGATGTCTTCCCTATTGAAGTGTTTGTCCATCCAACACAGTTTCTTCAGCACCTCTCTGTTTCAGGCTCAGTGAAAGCTTGGCGAGTGGCTGGACTATAAGAAACATGGTACATTTAGGCAACTGAAAGCAGCTGTTGGAGCATGGAGAGCATAAAGGCTACAGATAAATAAGGAGCAGATGACAATGTCCTTTGGCGTGGCATCCAAGAAACTTCACATTATATGGTGTGAAATGGAGGGATATTGAAATGAGGTAAGACATAGACACAATCAAGTTTGGGTTTTGGAAATATTATCGCTTCCATGTGGAGAGATCAAAAGGGCCCAGAATAGGCATTACCATATTATAAGAAATAGAGGGCATTTCAAGAGCTTAGGGGAAGAAATGGAGGCAACAATTAGAAGGATTCAAGAGAAATTTAGTGGGTAAATTTACCAGAAATTGATTAAGTGTATGTTGGGGGGAAGTGCTGGGGGCAGTGTGAGCCCAGACTCTGACTTGGGCACTAAGACTGGTGGTAGGACCAATCTCCATCATAAACTATATAAGAAGAACACAATTGGGGATGGTGAAAATGATGAGTTCAGTACTTGATGTGTTAGACTGCAGATGTTTGTGGCACATGCAAGTCAAAATGTCCAAAAGGCTGTTGGATACATGAGTCACGAAGGAGAGATCTGGGCTGCAGTCATGGGCTTTGAGGAGATCAACATCATTCCACAGGTGGCTGAAACCAAGGGCTGGTGAAGGCCTGAGGAGACTGTAAAGATATGGAGAGTCATTTGACAAGTCAGAACTGGGGTAAGAGGTAAGAGATTTTGGGAAGGTCAAGTGAGCCATGGTCAAAGCAATTGGACTCTTTTCTGTGACTTGTTTCTGGGGAAGAGAGTCGTGCTACCTGTCATAACAAGGCAATTCTTCCCTTTTTCTTTCTCCTCTCCTGGCTCCTCTTTCTCCTTCCTCATCTATTTCTTCTCTTCCTCTTCCTTTTTTTCCTTTCCCTCCTGTCCCTCCCCTCCTCCTCAGTCTTTTTCTCAGACCTCTCAAATTCTATGACCAATGGAATATTTAAAAATTTGACCAGAGTCTTCACATCCTGTGATTGCTTTTTGTGGAAAGACTTTCTCCAATGTGTCCAAGACAGACTTTGCCACCCAAGACAATCTGTCCCTGCCTTCGGTAGGTGATTAGAGGGGTGGAAGAGCTCCTGAATAATGGCAGGATTGGAAGGGGAAGGAAGAGGCCTGTTGCCATTCTCTAACTGAAACATCATCAGTTTTGGGGGTACAAAGAGCATATGAGTGTTGATCAGGGGAAGAGATGAGAGGAAATAGAGGAGAAAAAAGTTCAGATGAAGAGCCAGGAAACTAAATAAGCAAAAGGAAGTTAGATGTTCAGTGTCTGGATTTTGAGAGCAGGGGAAAGTGAAATTTTGAGGCTGCTAATTCAGAAAAACTGGCAGCCACAATTGTGTAGAGAGCAAGGACCCATGGGCTTTCACTCCCTGAGTGCACTGACTAAAACTTCTCTCACCTATTTTCCCTTTGATCCTTTATATTTTGGCTTTCCTCTACCTCACTTCCTGTTTTCTTACTTGTTTATTCAACAAATAGTTGTTGAACATCCACTATACATTAAGTAGTAGGTATATACAGATGAATACACAGCATCCTTGGCATTAGGATATTTAAAGTAGCAATAGGAAGACTCATAAACAGGCTTTTCTGCTCCCACTGTGATGAGTATTATAGAGGAATTAGGTATAAATTTTGCTGAGTTACTGAATGAGAGAACTTCTGCATCTTCTGGGACATCAGGGAAGCCTTCAGAGAGGAACAAATTTCTGTAAAGCCTTTTTCACAGTTTCAGAGACCGCTTATTTAGAGTAGCCTCTGTGACTCTCTTACCCAGAGGAACAATCTCTCCTCACTGCTGCACTCTTTCTCTTCCTGAGTCTTCAGGGATAATGACTATTAAAATATTCACATTGATTTTTTTTGACCTCTCATTCAGGACCTCTCAGGCTGGGATTTTGTTCAATTCTCTATTAGCATGTTGCAAGTTCTGGGCTAGTTGCTCTCCTCTCTCTGCCAGAGTCATGAGCTCATTGCCTCATGGCCAGAGAATGAACATATTATCTCTTTCAGTCTGTTTCTTATTCATAGGAGGAAAAAGAAGAGGAATTCTAACTTCCTTGCCCTGGCCAAACCTAATGACTCTGATGATAAAGTACTTAGAAATAATAAACAAAATAGCATCACTCTGTGAAGCATGATAATGTCTTCCTAGGAATGTCTTCCTGCAGTTACATACAGCAAGAATCTGGTTCTGAGAGTTTCAAAATTAAACCTCCAAGTCTGCTGATAATGGAGCATTTTAAGTTAGTAAAAATAGTGTTCTTGGAAACAAACCAAAGTAGTGAGAAAACCAAATTGTTTTAAGTGCATTCAAAGGATGTACTCTAGGCATTGTTATAAATAAGCTCAGGCAAACCCCCACTATATGGGGAGTGCCTTTTTTATTTTTTTTTTACAAGAAGATATAAATACATTCCTTGTTGTAAATGCTGTCTAATGAGAAAATCAGAAAAAGAAAAGAAATGATGTCCCCATGTCAGAATAAAGCTTAAGAAGAGAGCAGGGATGGAGCAAGATGGCCAAACAGAAACATCCAGTGATTGTCACTCCACAGGAAGACTAAAATCAACAACTGTCCATACAAGCAAGCACCTTCATAAGAGCAAAAAATCATATGAGCAATCGGAGTATCTGGTTTTAACCTTATATCATGGAAAGAGGGATGGCAGAGGGCAGAAAAGGCAGTCTTCCATCACCTAGGACACCCCTCCCTAATCCCCAGTGCACAAGGCGAGAATCTCTGTGCCCTGTGCAGGAGAATGAAGTGATTGTGGGACTTTGTCCCAATGTGGCATAGGGGAACTCAGCACAGGGCTGCATTTAGACCACCTGACCAGAGAGAAATCCTCTGCCCCCAAACTCAATTTCTGGCTAGCCCAACCACAGGCTGACAAAAAGAAGCCTTAGGGCCTGTAGTAAATTTGTAAGGCAGTCCATAGGGCAATTCCTGCGACTGTCCTGGCTCAGAGCCAGTGGTCTTGGGCTGCTTGTGACCAAGTGAGAGACCAGTGGTGGTGGCCATGTAAGTGCCTATGTCACTCCTTCCCCAATTTCACAAAGTACAGGTCATGGAGAATCTTATTCCACTTGGAAAAGGAAAGGGAAAAGTTCAGAGGACTTTGTTTCGCAACTTGGGTACCTACTTAGCCATGGTAAAATATAGTACCATGCAGATTCTTGAAGCCTCTGTATCCAAGCCTTAGTTCCTAGAAGCGTTTCTAAACTCACCCTGGACCAGAAGGAAGAATACTACCCTAAAGAGAATGACCCAGTCCTGGAAGGATTGACTACCTGCTGACTAAAGAGCCCTTGGGCTCTGAATAAACATCAGAGATAATCAGGTAACAGTCACCACAGACTTCAGGTGAAACTGGGCTGGCTTTAGTGTAACCTGGTGCAGTACTATCTGCAGTTTCTGAGTTATGAGGGAGTGCTCACATCACTCTCCTCCAACACTAGTAACCTAGTACAGAGAATGAGGGAAGATAGTGAGAGACTGCCTGGTAATCTTGATAATTCTTTCATAGCGTACCCAAGTCCACCACCAGGAGTCTGCAAAAGTCATAGAATTACTGGGATTGGGGTATCCCAGTGCTGAAATGACTATAGTGACCAAGGATTTAGACAACACTCAATTCCTTTGAATACCTAGAAGGCCTTGTCAAGAAGGATGGGTTCAAATAAGCCCAGGCTGTCAGGATTAAAATAAATACCTAACCCTTCAATGCCTGAACATCAATGAACATCCACAAACATCAAGAACAACCAGGAAAACATGATCTCACCAAACTAAATAAGTATCAGTGACCAATCCCAGAGTGATGGAGACTTTTTAGACAAAGAACTAAAAATATTTACCCTGAAGAAGCTCAGTGAACTTTAAGACAACACAGAGAAGGAATTTAGAAGCCTATCAGAGAAATTTAACTAAGAGTTTGAAATATAGTAGAACTACTATAAGTTGACCACCCAAGGGACTATAACAAACTGGTCAACATATGGAGGTGGTCAATATAAGAAACTCCCACTAATTACATGTGGTGTATGTCTGGGCTATAAAAGTTAGGTCAATTTAGGAGGTGGTCAATATAGGGAAGTGGTCAACTATGGATATTCTACTATAATAAAAAAAATCAAGCAAAAATTCTCCGCTAAAAATTCAATTGACAAACTGAGAAATGCATCAGAGTCTCTCAATAGCAGAAATGATCAAACAGAAGAAAGAATCAGTGAACTTGTAGACAGGCTATTTAAAAATACATAGTCAGAAGAGAAAAACAAAAAAGAATTTAAAAAAGAAGTAGGCCTATAAGATCTAGAAAACAGCTTTGAAAGGGTAAATCTAAGAATTATTTGCCTTAAAGAGGAGGTAGAGAGAGAGGTTGATTAGAAAGTTTATTCAAAGAAATAATAAGTCTAAACCTAGAGAAAGATATTAATATTCAGGTACAAGAAGGTTATAGAACACCAAGCAGATTTAACCCAAATAAAACTTAATAATCAAGCTCTCCAAAATCATAGATAAAGAAAAATTCCTAAGGAAGGCAAGACAAAAGAAAAAAAGAACATATTAAGGAGCTCCAGTGTTTGGCAGCAGACTTCTCAGCGGAAACCTTATACCATGAGAGGAAGGCATAACATAATCAAAGCTGAAGGAAAAACCTTAATCCTACAATGTTATCTAATACATCCTGCAAATATATCATTCAAACATGAAGGAGAAATTAAGACTTTCTCAAACAAAAGCTGAGGGATTTCATCAACACTAGATCTGTCCTATAATAAATGGCTAAAAGGCTGGCTCAGTGCCCATAGTACAGTGGTTATTATTGCACAAGTCACTTGCACCAAGGTTGGCGGGTTTGAACCCAGCCTGGGACAGCTAAACAACAATGACAACTGCCACAAGAAAATAGCTGGGCTTTGTGGCAGGTGGCGCCTATAGTCCCAGCTACTTAGGAGTCTGAGGTAAGAGAATAATTTAAGCCCAAGAGTTGGAGGTTGCTGTGAGCTGTGACACCATGGTAATCTACCAAGGGCAACACAATGAAACTGTCTCAAAAAAAAAAGAAAAAAAGAGATGTTGAAAGTAGTTCTTCAATAGGAAAGAAAAGGACAATGAGAAGTGAACAATAAGAAGTTACAACTCACTGGTAACAGTAAAGATAGAAATACAGAATACTCTATTGCTATAATTGTAGTGCAAAACCCAGTTATATCTTGAGTATGAAGACTAAAAGACAAACCTATCAAAATTATTACAACAACTTTCTGAGAGATTGATAATATAAAATGATATAGATGGAAACAACAAAAGGTTAAAAAGTGGGAGGGGCAATGGAGTTAAGGTGTGCACTTTCCGTTAGATTTATTTTTTCTTGTTTATTTGTGTGTTTGTAAGTAGAGATGTCATGATTGAACTAATTAGTTACAAAATTTTTTATTTTGCAAGCCTCATGGTAACCTCAAACCAAGGAGCCTACAATGATATCAACCCCCTCCCCCAAGAAATTAAAACACACTATCAGAGAAAATCACTTTTAACAAAGGAAGGGAGGAAGGAAGGAGACCATAAAACAACCAGAAATCAAATAACATGACAACAGTAAGTACTTACCTATCAATATTAACATTGAATGTGAATGGACTAAACTCTCTAAGCAAAAGACATAGAGTTGTTAATTAAAAAAATAAGACTCGGGCGGCGCCTGTGGCTCAAGGAGTAGGGCGCCGGTCCCATATGCCAGAGGTGGCGAGTTCAAACCCAGCCCTGGCCAAAAAAAAAAAAAAATAAAATAAGACTCGACTATATGTTATCCACAAGAAGCCCACTTCCACTGTAAAGACATGCATAGACAGAAAATAAAAGGATAGAAAAAGATATTGTATGTAAATGGAAACCAAAAAAAGAACAGGAATAGCTATACTTCTATTGTGTAAAATAGATTTCACAACAAAGAAAGTCATTATATATATGCACTCAACACTGGAGCATCCAAATATATTATAAGAGAGAGACTTCAATAAAATAATTGTTGGAGACCTCAACACTCCACTGTCAGCATTGTATGGATCATTTAGACAGAAAATCAAGAAAGAACTATGGGACTTAATCTGCACTATAGACCAAATAGACCTAATAGATATTTACAGAACATTTCATCTAACATCTAACATACATGTTCTTTTCAGTTCACAGATTATTTTCAAGAATAGACAATATGTTAGGCCACAAAACAGTATAAATTATGTAGAATTATGTCAATAATTTTCTCTGACCACAATGGAATAAAATTAGAAACTAAAAAAAAAAAAATTTACAAAAGATCAGTGAAATAAAGTTTTTTTTTGGAAAATACAAACAAAATTGACACACCTTTAGCCAGCTTGAGAAAAAGAGAAGAGCTAAACAAATGAAATCAGAGCTGAAAAAAGAAACATTATAACTGGGGCTGCAGAAATTCAGAGGATCCTTAGAGACAACTGTGAGCAATTATATGACCACAAACTGGAAAACCTAGAAGAAATGAATAAATTACTAGAACATGCAACCTACCAAGATTGAATCAGGATGAAAAACAAAACCTGAATAAAGCAATAAGTAATAAGATAGAATCAGTAATAAAAACTGTTTCATCAAAGACAAGACGAGGACTCTATGTTTTACTGCTAAAGTCTACCAAGCATTCAAAGAAGAACTAATACCAATTCTACTTAAACTATTCCAAAAAATTGAGGAGGAAGGAATGCTCCAAAACTCATGAGGCCTGTATCGCCCTGATACCAAAACCAGAAAAAAATACACAACAACAACAAAACTATAGGCTAATGTTTCTGACGAACATAAATGCAAAAATCCTCAATGAAATGCTAGTAAACTAAATTCAACACCACATTAAAAAGATGATTCATCACAATCAAGTGGAACTCTTCATCCCAAGTATGCAAGGATAATTCAATATATGTAAATCAATCAATGTAATACATCATGTCAACTGAACAAAGGACAAGAGCCAAATGATCATTTCAATTAATGCTGAAAAAGAATTCATAAAATTCAACATCCATTCATGATAAAAACACTCAAAAAACTGGTGTAGAAGTAACTTACCACAACATGATAAAAACCATACAAACTAACAGACCTATAGCTGGTGAATGGGGAAATACTAAAAGCCTTTTATTGAAGATCTGAAATAAGACAGGGATACCCACGTTCACCACTGTTATTCAACATAGTACTGTAGGTTCTAGTTAGAGTGATGAGAAAAGAGAAAGAAATAAAGGGCATGTAAATTGGAAAGGGAGAAATCAAATTATCCTTGTTTGCAGATGATTTGATCTTATATCTAGAGAAACCTAAAGACTCTACAAAACAACTATTAGAACTCATAAACAAATTCAAGAAATGTCAAATTGACATGCAAAAATCAATAACATTTCTATATTTTCTACAATAAACAATCTGAAAAAGAAACCAAGAAAGTAATCCCAGTTACAATAGCTATAAATAAAATAAAATACCTAGGAATAATATTAATCAAAGAAGTAAAAGATCTCTATAATTAAAACTATAAAATATAGATGAAAGATATTGAAGAGGGCACACAAATAAATAGAAATATATTCTATGCTCATGGATCAGAAGAATCAATATTGTCAAAATATCCACACTCCTCAAAGTGATCTACAGATTATATGCAATCCCTATCAAAATACCAATGAAATTCCTCACGTGAATAGAAAAAAATATTCTAAAATTTATATGGAAGCACAAGAAACCCAGAATAGCTAAAGCCATTCTGAGCAAAAATTGTAAAACTGGAGGAATCACATTGCCTGAGTTCAAAATTGTACTACAGAGCTATTGTAATCAAACAGCATGGTATTGGCATTAAAAAAAAAAAAAGACACATAGACCACTGGAAGGTAATAGAGAACTCAGAAATAAATCCATACATCTATGGTGAACTTTGGCAAAATTGCCAAGAACCTACAGTGGGGAAAAGACACTATGTAATTCTGAGAAAAGTAGATATCTATATACAGAACAATGGAATTAGAACCTTTTCTCCAACCATATACAAAAATCAAATAAAAATGGATTAAAGACTTATATTTAAGGCCTGGAACTGTAAAACTACTAAAAAAAATCATTAGAGGAAATCCTTTAGGACATTGGTCTGAGCAAGGACTTCTTGAGTAACAGGCAACCAAAGCGAAATTGGATACATGGGATCACATCAAGCTACAAAGCTCCATCTGCATAGCAAAGGAAGTAATCAACAAAGTGAAGAGAAACAGAATGGGAGAAAATATGTGTAAATTACTCATCTGACTGAAGATTAAGAACTAGAATATATAAGCAGCTCCAACAACTCAATAGAAAAAAGTCAAACAATCTGATTAAAAAATGAGCAAAGGATCTGAATAGACATTTCTCAAGAGAAGACATACAAATGGCCACCAGGTAAATGAAAAAATGCTCAACATGTAAGTTGTCAGAACATTGCAAATCAAAACTACAATGAGACATCATCTCATCCCAGTTAAAATGGCTTTTATCAAAAAGACAGGCAATAACAAATGCTGGCAAGGATGTGGAGAAATGGGAAACCCTCATACAATATTGGTGGGAATGTAAATTAGTTCAACCACTATGGAGAACAGTATGGAGGCTCCCCCAAATCTGAAAATAGAAGTACCATATGACCGAGAAATCCACAGCTAGGTATATATAAAAAACAAGGGAATTTGGAGTATTGAAAAAATAACTACAATGCTTCATTGCAGCACTATTCACAATAGCCAAGATTTGGAATCAACCTAAGTGTCCCTCAATGGATGAGTGAATAAAGAAATTGTGGTATGTATATGCAACAGAATATTATATAGCCAGGAAAAAATGAAATCTTGCCATGTGCAGCAGCTTGGATGGAACTGGAGAATATAATGAAAAATGAAATAAGCCAAGCCTAGAAAGAGAAATCTTGCATGTTCTCACTCATATGTGTGAGCTAAATATTAAAAACAATTTATCTCATGGAGACAGAGAGTAGAATCATGATTACCAGAAACCAGAAGGGTAGTAGGGAGGGGCTAATAAAGTGAAGATTGTAAATGGGTGCAAAAATATAGTTAGTTAGAGTGAACAATATTTGATAGCACAACAAAGTGACTATCATCAGTGATAATTTAGGGTATGGTTTATAATAACTAAAGGAGGGGACTAGAAATGTTCCTAACACAAAGAAATTATAAATTCCTGAGGTGATGGATACCCCAGTTACCTTGATTTGATTAATTCACATTGTATGCGTGAATTAAAACATCACATGTATCCTATAAATACATACAATTATTACATATCCATAATAATTAAAAATATTTTTTAAAAAAATTATACTAATGCATTAAAAAAGGATAAGTGCATTTTTAGTGGATTTTGTGTGATTAGTGTATAGCTATCATTCTACTGTGAAAACTAATTTTTTTCTTGAACTAAAGGTCTATGCATTTTTTCTCAGGAAGGCGAAAATGGATGGTCAAAATGATAAATACTATAAAATTAGTGAGAAGCTAATTTCAATGTTTAGAGGATGTTAAAATGGGTCTTTTCCTTCCTCAATTTCAAGTGAGGCAAAAATATGATAAACACTAGACACCAAAACGAGTGCGAAACAGATTGTCATATGCAGACTTTACAAAAGCAGTGCTTAAGAAGCAGTTCCACAACTTTGAGACTCTTCAGTGCCCTAATTTACTTTGAGAATATAGAAGGTGGGAGAGGGAAAGGGAATGGTGGAGGAGGGAGGGTTTTACCAACAGATTTTTAGGGAGAAAAGTATGGCTTTCTGTGAGTTCCCACCCCACTTCTCCACAGGAAAAGGGAGGGGCTGTCCTCTAATGCCAGGTCTCAGGAGAGGGTGCTTCTGAGAGTCATCTGGAGAGTCTGCTGTATATTCCCTTATAGGGAACTGCCCTTGGAGGGGTTATGGACTGGGGCCTGACTCATACCTGGAAAGGTTAAAGAAGCCAGTGTCAGCTAGATACAGGTGGTCACTGTCTCAACACTCAGATGAGTGTCTTCCATGGAGCACAGTTGCAGACAGAGATGAGCTCAGTTTTAAGCCTGTGGCAGCTTTTAAAAATGATCTTTGATGATCCCCTCCTCCTGGTATTCGTGCCTTTGTGAAATCTCCTTTTGTGTATGGGCTAGACCTAGTGTCTTCTTTCAAACAAACAGAATATAACAAAAGTGATTGATGTTTCTTTCATGGTTAGGTCACAAAAGACTGTGACTTCTGTCTTGCTGGGCTCTCTCTCTCTTCTCAGCTTGCATGTTTTAATGGAGTGAGCTGCTGTGTTGGAGAGGCCCGCATGGCAAAGCACTGAGGACAACATTCAGCAAAAAGCCAGTGAGGAGGTAAGGCTCTGTGTCCTGCTGTCTATGAGTCTGTATCCTAATGACATCCGTGTGAGTTAGGAAACAGCTCCTTTCCAGGTAACCTTGTGGTAACTGTGGCCCCAGCCTTGTGAGAGACCCCAAAGCCGAGGACATAGCTAAGCCAGGCCTGGTTTCTCAGACTTATAGAAACCATGAGATGATAAACGTGGATTGTTCTAAGCCATGAGTCTTACAGTGATTTGTTACACAGCAATAGCTAACTGATACAAATTCCTACCTAAAAGGTAGGCTCTAACACTGACAGTCTGTGTAGATCACTAGCCAACAGTACAGAGTGGGAAACAGCAGTCTGAGGGACAGAAACATCACTCATGTCAAGGAAGCCCAGGAATGAGAACTCTACAATGAGCCCTTGGAAGTGTCCATGAGAGAAATGATTAATTGTAACACACAAGCTCAGAAAGCACAAGCCCATCAGTAAGGGAGAAACTTCTTTTGGCCTTCTTTTCCTTCCCACATGCCTCACCCCAGCCCCAGAGAAGGAGCAGAGAGGAAGTGAGTAGATGGCAGCCACACCCCTGTGTCCTCTGTGAGCGGTCTGCTTGGAGCAGGTTCCAAATGAGGAAAAGATTTCTCTCTAATTTGGGTATAGGTTTTAATTAATATTTTGGACTTGACAGTTTCTGCTAGTGAATTGAGCCTGCATTTTGTGACTTAAAATGACTAGAAAAATCAGCATTTTCTTTCGGGGACTGGAGAAATTTATCCTCATTGTACATATTTAAAATAAAAGTGTGTTTTTTGATCATCACTAATTGTGCTTGTTGGACATGCTGGTTACAAATATATTTTAAGTCTTGGAAAATTGGTCAATTAATTATGCTAACTATATTATTCAATTTCCCCAAAATTTTAGGTAATAATCTACTACACTAGTTTTTGTTTTGTTTACGTACAAGGAATATAACAGATTTTTCTAAAATTCCAGGTAAAAATCTCTTGAGTTTTTTTTATCGTATTGCATAAAATTAAAATCTGCAACACAGGGGATTTTTAGGGCAGTGAAAATACTCTATATGATACATGTCATTATGTACCAAAACCCAGAATACACAACACCAAGAGTGAACTGTAACGAAAACTACAGACTTTGCATGATAATTATCTATCAGCATAGATTCATCTATTGTACCAAATATACCTCTCTGGTGTAGAGTTTTATTTTTTATTTATTTATTTTTCATTAAGTCGTATACACATTGATCATGAATACATTTATGCATACATGGGGTACAATGTGTTGATTTTTTTTATACAATCTGATGTTCTCACATCAAACTAATCGGTTGTAGGTTTTTATACTGGTATAGGGTTTTAATACTGGGGGTGTTGCCCATGTGCAGCAGGGGTGAGGTGGTGTATGGGAACTCTCTGTACTTTCTGTTCTAAAAAATAGTCTCTTTAACAATAAAAATAAATTAAGATTCCCTTCTTTGCTGCACATGCGATGAGTTTCTAAATATGTCCTAAACTTGTAATATCCCCAGAGAACAAAGAAGAAGAAGCACTTGCTTATTTTCTTACTGTGCTCTTTTGGATTCAGCAATGAAAGTAAAGAGAATTAAAGTCTCCGAAGGGGAGTACTGAGGAAGAAGTAAACAGAACATAAGTAGTCTAGCCAAATAGAGAAGAAAGAGAAGACATTGGCACCCAGTTATAAGCAGCGTCTTTAGTTAGCTGAGGTGCTAAACCAACCAAGTACATTATCTGTCCTTCTCTGCTCTGTGCCCCAGGAGACTGGCCTCAATGGACTCATGTGCTCAGGGTCCTGGTTCACAGTTGGGCGTGGCCAGTAGGTAGAAGGTCATGTGACCACTCGTTGCAATTCCTCCTCTCCCATGGCACAGTCTGGCCCTGTTCCTCCACCGTCACAGCTCCAGTTGGGCTGCCTCCTTCTGTAGTTGGGGCTGTTACCCTGCTCTGGTGATACTATTTCTTGCCCTCTGCCTCTTTTGGCCTACCAGTAGCTATGGCTTTCTGCTATTGCCTGTCTTTGGGTTCCCCAGCATCCACTGTGGACCCCAACTTCCTGCCCACACCTCTGTAGAGGATCCCGCCATTTAAAACCTTAAAAATCTCAAATGAATGTGCTGTTTCCTGCCAGGATCCTGACTGATATAGGAAGGAGCTAATTACACACCTGAAAGATCCAAAAACTGAAATGCATGGTCTAATCTGGTTAATAGTTAAGTATTTGTTTTCTATACATATCTTAGAATTATATAAACGGCTTAATTTTGAGTTTTGTATCATTAACAGCAAGTAAAATATGATCTTCTTTCAATACCTTTTGATCAGAGGAGTTTGTTTTCAGATGTGCTAATCAGAGTGGGCTCTGAACCCTTCTCTCCTTGCTAGACTCTCATTGAGCTGACATTTGCTACACACATTGCACCAGGGCCTTGAACCTGGCCTCTGACCTCCTAGGAATACTTGGCAGTGGCTAATTTTGTTCCACATGCACCTAACCCTGCCATGTCAGGGGAATTTTATGCTTTGAAGTGTGGATTCAGCAACTCTAAGCTGTGTGTAGGAAATTAATAATATGGAAATAAAGTTGAAACCACAAAATCACCTGCTAACCAAAATTTGCTAAAATGAAATTTCCTCAAACACCAGTGTTAATTCAAGCCTCAGATGAAAGCCAGGTGTGCCAAATGAATCCTCTGTGCTGTGGAGGTTGACAGACTCAGACCTTATGGAAAAAAGGAACTATAGCCAAACCCAAACTTGGACCCTTTCCAGAAAAGAAAGCTGTGTCTTCTGGCACAAGACCAAATTACCCAACCTGGGATCTGCTTGCAGGATTTTGTCTTATTAATTTCTATGGCATTTTGCCTAAAGTGAGGTGCATAAAAAAAAAAATCCATATTTGGTTGATGTTTCAAATGGGTGGAGGTTTAAATTAATAGATTAAAATCTATACTTATTCTAACACTATAAATATGTTGTTCATTAATAGCTATATCAATAAAACTAAAAGAATAAAACTCGTTTAAAAAGAAAAGGTTCTACTTTCCAAAACAAGTTTTGGTGGCTACTAAGGTCAGTCAAATATTCTCTGTCATCTTTGTTGGGATTGTGCTTCCTGCATCTTTGAGGTTAGGCACGGCCACATGTCTGGGCCGTGGTGGCAGGTGTCTCTCCTGCGTGGAAGCTTAATGCATGAGCATGTTTGTGCAATGTTTTCTTCCAACCAGGTCACCTAGCCAGGCCTCTGATGGTGACTACTTCATGGGCTTGGGCCCCTAAGTGAGGGTCAGGGGAACAGAGTCCCTGCCAACCCACGGTCATCATGTAGCACAAATGGGCAATACAACTTTTTTGTATTAAACCAGTGAAATTCTGAGGTTATTTGTCCCCCATAAAATTAGCCCATATAGAAGGAACATATTCCTGAACACTCTACGCTAAAACATGCAGAGTATATTCCTAAACAAAATTAGATGAGAAATACAGTAGCTGCTCCTTATGTGTGGGGGATTATGCTCCAAGACATAATTAGTGGATGCCTGAAACTGTGGAGCTCTACACATACTATGTTTTTTTATCCTATACATACATATATATCTATGTAATTTATAAATTAGAAGTTATTTTATAACACAGTAAGAAAGTAACAGTTCACAGTAAGAAATTAACAATAATAAACTAATAATTGAATAAAGCAATTTTAACAATATGCCAACATTACTACTCTTGCATTTTTGGGTCATTCTTAAGTCAAATAAGGCTTACTTGAACACAAGCACGGTGACACCCACCCTGGTGGATCTGATACCTGAGACAGTCACTAAGGGGCAAAGGGGCAGGTAGGGTCTACGGCGTGGATCCACTGGACAGAGGGATGACTCACATCCCATGTGGAACGGGTAGAACAGCCTGAGATGTCATCCCACTACTCACAGCAGTGCACAGTTTAAAATTTGTGAGTTATTTATTTCTGTAATTATCCATTTAATATTTTAAGAGCATGGATAAGGGGTAGGGGGCTGTTGTAGTATAATTGGAAGTTGCATTTCTGATCAAGGACTAAACAGCAAATAAACCTAACAATGATAGACATAACATAGCTATTATGGATATAAATAATTTTATGTGAAATAGATATATTTATAAAATAAAAATTTCATAGCTATAAAATTTCATTATAATTAAAAAATTTCAGAATATTAGGGGGATGCATAAGTTTCAGTTACATAGTTTGCTTTGTACAGATTGAGTCAAAGTTATAAGGGTGCCCCTTACCCAGATAGTGTGCATTATACCCGTTGCGTATGAATTTACCCATTCCCTTCTCTCCCCTCCCACCTGCTACATTTTCATTGAATCTTACTCAACATATGTGCACAGAGGTGTTATCAATTAGTTCCAGAGCAACATCATGCAATAAGAACAAAGCACGAGGCATCACTTTACCAGACTTCAAGCTATATCACAAGGCCATAGTAACCAAAACAGCATGGTACTGGCACAAAAATAGAGACACAGACCTATGGATCAGAACAGAGAACCCAGATATGAAACTATCCTCATATTGGCAATGATCTTTGACAAAGCAGACAAAAATATATGCTGGGAAACCCTATTCATTATAATTTAAATTAGCTTTATGAAATGTGCACTGATTCTGTAAGAAACCCCAACTCTGCTGTGTCATTAATTTTACCTGCCATGAATGATAGAATTTAGAAGTTTGGTTTTGTTGTTGTTGGACTTGCTTTCCCACACTATGGAGAGCTCTGGAGGAGCACAGGGAACGAAGGCGCATGAAGGGGAAATGATTCAGACAGGCATGTCTCTTTAAGAGATGCCTTCTTAATGTCCAGATAAATGTTCCTGTTGAGTTCTAAAATCATTCAACCTACACTTAAATTTCATTTTTCTGTTTTAAAAAATCATGACATCCAAACAATTGAAGGCTTCTTCAAGTCTTTTAGTTCTGCACACATGTGTAAGGCAGGGGTTCTTGACCTGGATTTACGTGGCCCACTTTCTCGGCAGGTTTGTTTTCTGGCAAGGAGAACACCTGTTAGCTTTGGGGAAAATGGTGGGCATTTATTTTTTGATAAACAGTTCTGGTTATTTTTTTTAACACTAGATAATAAAGACTTAGCCTCCCTGAGCTGTTCCTAGTTCCAAGCAGCAATGACCCGTCACAAAGTTACTGGAAACTTCAAAATAGCCAAAAGAGAGTTCTGAGTATTCTTCAGTGAAGTACTTACTAAGTTTAACTTTCTATGGGGTGCCTATTTTAAAACTACGCAGACAAAGGTTAACTTAGGGATCTTTTTCAAAAGACATACGAAAAATTCCTATCTCCTGGGAAAATTATCCCTGAAAGATTTATTCAACTAGAAGACATCAACCAGTTTCAAAAAATATATACCTAGCTTTTAACTAGTCTGAACATTTTACTGTTTACCTCATTAATTAATAGATTAAATAAAACATTTAACAGATGTTCTTTTTATTTTTACCTGTGAGTCATGATTCTACCTTCTTGAAAATTGTATTTTAACAGGTTCTATTTCTGTGACAGGCATTAGGAAACAAGCATTGTTGGTGCTTGGAGAACAAAAAGGTAGTGTTAGCAGTTATTCATATCTTATTCCAACAGGACCATGGACTGCTGTGTTATGAATGCAGATACGATGTTTTTAAAGTTTGCAGTTTAATTGTAAATACTGGCTTTGCAAAGATGCTGCAAATGGATACTGATTTTGTAATCAGAGCAGCAGTTATGGCCAACAACCCACTTAGCCCTAGCTGCTGTGGCCATATGAAATGGTAGCTTAGCAGCTGCCTGTGCCCAGGTGAAATGAGGAGACCAAGGCTCTGTACATGCTGCCCCATACCCCTTGCTTGCTATAGTGTCGTGTATGTTACGGATAGTCATGTGTGTTGGGTTTCTACAAGTAATTGACAAAATTTCCTTGGTTTACCTGGACAGACCAATGGCTGTAGATGTCTGAGAAGATATATTAAAGGTAGATGAACTAGTAGGGTTGAAAGAAGATGGAAGAACTACCCATGAGGCAGGAGGATCACTTGAGGCCAGGAGTTTGAGACTAGCCCAGGAAATATAGGGAGACTCTTATCTCCACAAAAAATAAAAAAAAATTTAGCTGAGCTTGGTGGCACATGCCTGTAGTTCCAGCAGTTGGGAGGCTTAGACGGGAGGATGGCTTGAGCCCAAATGTTTGAGGTTGCAGTGAACTATGATCATGACACTGCAACCCAGTCTGGGCAAAAGAACAAGACCTTATCTGAAAGAAAGAAAGAAAGAAAGGAAGGAAGGAAGGAAGGAGGGAGGGAGGGAGGGAGGGAGGGAGGGAGGGAGGGAGGGAGGGAAGGAAGGAAGGAAGGAAGGAAGGAAGGAAGGAAGGAAGGAAGGAAGAAAGGCAGATGATAGACTTAAAAGTTCTACAAGACCTGGGAATCCAAAGGGCCTATAGTTCAGAGTCAGAAGTCAGTAGGGGCTGGAAACTATTAGACTATAAGCATCTTAAGGGGTAAGATACTAGATTAGCAGTGTTTGGTACCTAGTAGAAGCTTAACCAATATTTTAAAATGAATGCCTCTGATTGGCTCAGGTGATTATATGAAAGAGAAGGTTTGGAATGAGAAATAATTTTTAGAAGAACACAAATGGTAGAACAACTGTGGCTGAGGAATGATTTGGGAGGCTGAGAAGAGGAAAAGAAAAGTGCTGGACCAAGAGTGGTGAGAAATATCTGTCTCCTGATCCAAGCTAACCTCTATATCCTTGGTGCTCTGGGGAAAAAGCAGGAGCTGAGACTGTAGAAGTTCATGCTTTGTCATACATTACTGCAGTGATAGTGAATAAGTCTTTGAACTTCTCCCCAGATGAAAACTAGAAATAACTCCATCACTCTGCCTCCATCGCAGGGAGGTTGAGGCTAGGAGGAAAAATGTGTGAACGTGCTTTGCAAATTCCGAGCACTACTCAAGTATAAGTAATTCCATAATGTGATCAGATGAGTGTAGCAAATGCAGGGAAACTCTGCATTGCTCCTTGTAATGTGGGACCATGGCAGAAATTTAAAGTCAAAATCTAAGTGTCTTCAGTCTATAAGGACTGGAAGCCGTTTTCAGATGATCAAATAAATATATGAACAATGTAGTACCAGCAAAGCTAAGTTCCTGGAGAAGAGTTTTGCTCAGTGTCTCAGGATGGCAGCCTCACCCCTAGGTTTCCAATGGTCACTGGACTGAGAACGGTTTTGTGAACCTTTGTCCCCATAAATGTTAGCAGCGCGCTCCTTCACTCAGAAGCTGTGTCCAACCCAAGGATTCTGTCTTATTCGGTCTGAGTTTGCTGATGTTCTGTGACTACCAGTTCTGGATGTTTTATAAACAATTACTGATGATTTGATGGACGAGGGTAACATTTGGGCATCATCTGCACTACAATGCAAGACAGATGATTATTTTCGACAGAAACAATCACTGGCAACATGGAAACGGAGAAGCCAGAGCCCTGAGGCTCCCACTGCACAGGGATGTAGGGCCAGATCAAACCCCACTTGAAATTAGGCCCAATAGTGTGGGTGACAGTCCCGATGTAGGCATTGCAAAGGCACACAACGTATTTCAGAAAAGCCTGTGCTTGCAGTGCTAAATCTGAATGAAACAAAGAGAGAAGGAGGCAAGTCCTGCTCTGGCAATGGTAAAATCGACAGAATATTCTTAGCCCTGAAATTCACTTTGGCTCACAATGCAGTTTTTTTAATTTTTTAATTTTTTTTTATTTCAGATAATGTAAGGGTACAAACAAGTAGGTTATAATGTTTGCAGTTGTTAGGTAGAGTCTCTGTTGTAGTTGTGTTCCACACCCAGGAGGTGTGCCAGATCTTTACACAGTGCCCATTAAGCGGAAGCACAGCAACCTCCCTCTCTCCTCTCCTCTTCCCTCTCTCTCCTTCCACCTCCCCCCAACTTGACTGAATGGAGTTTTTCTCTTGTTTCGGCATGTACTAGATCATCTACTGGCTTCATATTAGTATTGAGTACATTGGATACTTGCTTTTCCAATGTACTCAATGTACATTGATTCTTGTGAGGCTTTACTAAGAAGAATGTGGGTTTTTATTATTTTTTAAGTTTTGCATACTATTTTATACCTTAATCAGTTTTTTGAAATGTTATATAATTCACATATCATAGACTTCACCCATTAAAAAATGTACAATTCAGTGGGTTTTAGCATTTTCACAGCTATGTGTAACCATCATTACTTTCTCTTTCCAGAATATCTTTATCACCCCCAAAGGAAACCTTGTACCCATTAACATTCATTCTTTATTCCCTTTTACTCCCCAGCCTCTAGCAACTTTAATCTACTTCCTATCTCTATGAATTTGCCTATTCTTGACATTTCCTGTAAATAGAATCATATAATAAGTGGTAATTTGCGTCTGACATAATCAGTTAGTATAATGTTTTGAGGTTCATTCATTTGTGGTCTTTATCAGCACTTTATTCCTTTCCGTGGCCAAATAATATTCCATTGTGTGGTTAAATTACATTTTATCCCTCACCAGTGGATGGACGTTTGGGTTGTTTCTACTGTTTGGCTATTATGAGTAAGGCTGTTATAAATGTTCATGTACAATTTTTTGTTTGTACATATAATTTTCATTCTCTGGGGTAAATACCTGAGAGAGAAATTTCATTGTAAATGGTAATGCTGTGTTTAACTTTTTAAGGAACCATACCTTAGATTTTTAAGGGAACCAGGTCAGGATCAGTGTACCTCCTCATCTCTGTTAAAATATTTGGGAAAAGGGTGGGGCTAGAAGAGAAATGTGTAGGCCAGGTGTTTTGCAGAATGCAGAATGGTGTGAGTGGGGATGTCCCTTCAGGTGCCCAAGTCTGCACAGCAGCAGCAATGCTGGTATCCTGAGTCTACCCCACAGCAGCAATGCCGGTTTCCTGAGGCAGATGAGTAGGCATGTCTGCCACTTGCCAGTAAGATTTAGTAGGGTGGACAATCCCCCCATTTTTTTCAACTTCAGGTCATCCAAATATACAAATGTCACAGCTACATAGTATTATCTACCCGGCACACTGTGAGATTGTTCTGAAGGGCACAAATAAGTATAGCACAGTGGCCTTGGCTCTCCAGGACTTGATAGTATAGCCTCAGGAACAAGATACAGATGTCACGCAAAAATATTTTAACTACTGTTGGGCACTGTGCTGTGACACATGCCTTTGGCTCCAGCTACTGGGGAAGCTGATGCAGGAAGATCATTTGAACCTAGGAATTTGAGGTTGTGGTGAACCATGATGATGCCACTGCACTTTCGCCCAGGTGACAGAGTGAAACTTGGTCTCAAAAACAAAAAAAAGTTTTAACCAAATACAAATTGTCTGATATAGATTACAGGTGTTTCAGGGAATAGAGCATCCAATGTGGGCTGTGAATATATATACATATGTATGAATATATATATTCATAGTCTCTCCTGGAAGAGTAATATAAAGCTAAGTTGGCTCTACTTTTACATATGCAATTCATCTTGAGATAGAAGCATCTACTTTGCCTTCTTTTCCTCCCTCAGGCACGGTCTGCCCCAAAAGTCTGAAGACCAATGAACCATGCTAGGGCAATGATAGGATTTGTTCTAGTTACGTGGTAATGCTGAGCAAAAGGGCCTGCAAGACATATGGCCCTTGTTCCAATGTTCTGTGAAGAACCATGAGTCACCTGGGCAAGCCACCCAGTCTTCTAGATTTTGGACATAGAAAAAAGTGGGCCTTTCTGGAAACCAGATGCCTCTGTGATTTGATTTCTTTCTGGTATATGACTCACGTGGAATGATTTAAAAAATTGCTATGGACTGAACAATGTTTCTGTTCTTTTCTGCAGCTGAATCTGGGTACATGGAGATGAAGCTGAATCAGTATTTTTTTCCACACTTAATTCAATTCATCACAGCAGGATCTGGATGAAGCAGGAAATCAGGAAGCAAAGGCACCCAGGGTAAATGTGGGAGAAGAGAGTTCTGGTTCAGCTTAAAGTTAAACCAACACCAGGGTTAGATGAGCCCTTATGGAAATCAGCATTTTCTTTCTGAATCAGAAACAAAGATATTTTGGGTAACAGAAATAGGAGGCATTTGGGCTGCTTAGGAGAGTTTCATTCTAAGAGCCATATTTGATTTTCCTAGAAATCCATGTTCTTATAATTTCCCCAAAGTGCACAAAGAGAGGGTTTGGCTTCTTTGTCACTACTTATCAATTTGATACTACGTTAACAGTAGAATAGCAATTTTGTAAAGAAAAAAGGGCATGGAGGGGAGAATGTCAGAGTTCTTTGGATTTAATAATATGTAGTCACTAGAGTTTTAGATTAGTGGTTGCCAGAGGCTGAGGGGAAAAGGGAATGACTGTTAATGAATACAGACTTTCCTTTGGGGTGATGATATTCTAGAAAGAACTGGTATCTGTAAAAATGCTAAAATCTACTGAACTGTACATTTTTAAAAGGTGAGATTTATGAGATGTGAATTATATGGCAATTTTTAAAAATTGATTAAGGAGTAAGGTAGAGAAGATACGTTCAATATCAGTGTTTAAGGGTAACTACATGTGGTATAGTAAATATTTCCTAAGTTGGTCAAATCCAACACAATTAAAAAATAAGTGAATTGGGAAAAGTTTTTTGAGAAGGGCAGAGGCATAGGGATTGACCTCCAGTTCATTGGAGATTCTAGGTTGGGTGGCCCCAAGTTACTGTAGGTGGAGATCCCTTTTGAATGTTTGGAAAGGTCTGTGAAATGTAAGCTAATATTTTATGAGAACTTATTATGTATGCCAGGGACTATTTTGAGTACTCCACTTGTGTTAATTCTTTAATCCCCCAAATAATTCTATGGGCATGAGGGATTTCAATTACTCTCACTTCAGAAAAGAAAAATAGAGAGAGGGAAAGGAAACAAAAAAGAAAATGATAAAGCAAACAGGAAAAATGCTACAAAGGCAAAATGTGAAATAAAGAATAAATAGAATTTCTTTGTACTAATCTAGCAACTTTTCTCTAAGTTTGAAATTATATCGAAATAAATGTTTACCAAAAATATCATATAAAAGATATCATTTTCATAATAAAGATGAGAAAATGGAGGCACAGTCATTTTAAGTAACTTGCTTTTGGCCTCTGATACCAAGTAGTAGAGCTGGGATTCCAGATCATGGTTCAGAGCCCTCTTGAAATTTACATGTTAAAATCTTAACCCCCAATGTCATGGTATTTGAAGGAGGAGCCTTTGGGAGGGAATTGGTTCATGAGGCTGAAGTCCTCTTGAAAGGGGCACTGGAGAGACCCTCATCCCTTCTACCTGTGAAGACACGGTGAGAAGATGACCAGGAAGCAGGAAGAGGCCCTCACCAGACACTGAACCCCAGCATCTTGGCCGTGGACTTCTCCACCACTAGAACTGTGAGAAATAAATTTCTGCTGTTTATAGGCCACCTCATTTATAGCAGCTGTAAAACAGTAACTGACTCTTGAAACATAATTTTGATTTTGCCACCAAACTCAACATTTGGGTGGAAAACTTGGGAGAATCTAATGGAGAAACAGGCAGGCTGTGGGAAGAGGAGAATATGAGAGCCAGATGTTCAACTCAGCCATTGCTGAGCCACTGCTCAGCCATTGCTCCTCAAAGTGTGGTGCTTGGGGTGCTCCTGGTCCATATACTATTACCTCTCCATGGTAAGATAAATACAGAAAGTGAAGGTAGGCAATTATTTATAAACTTTCATGGCAATTTGACATTGCTGCCACATCCAAAGATTATTGTTTTTCTAGTAATTTATTTTTATCATATCTCACAAAAGATCAGCCTACAACGCACTGGGGAGAAAAAAAAGAAAAACTTTGTTCTTTCATCACAGGTAGATTGAGAAGCATTGGTGTAGTTATATTCCCTTTCTTTACAGACAAGAAATCCAAGGCTCAGAGAGGTGAAGAGCTCTTTCTGGGTCTTATAGTTAGTGGGAGGAAAGACCTCAAACCAAGTTCTTCTGCTTCAAGCTCTGGGCCTTGCACATCTCTAAAGGATGCCCTCCCCTCAGTGCCTTCACAGCCTAGATGGTCGTCAGGGCAGCCCAGGACCCCACTCTCCTCTATCTTCAGGTTGCCCCTGGGTACCAAAATAGGAGGCAGAACCCTGGCTAAAGACTGCCCATCTCAGCCTTTCTTGAGCTGAGGGAGAGAAGAGGCTTCTCTGGAAGCATTGTGGCTGACATCCCATTGTTCCCTGCCTCCTCTGCTCACTTGCTTGTTATTACCTGGAAAAGATTGATCCTGGGGAGAAGAAATCAGAATCAAGGTTGTTAAGAACATTTCCCAAGGATATAGAACCTTTTTAATCCCACAGAAATTCATAAATTGGTCAGCTGTGCCAGAGGCACATGGTTGCAGGGTGTAGAAGCCAACTGGCATTCTAAGTGGAACAAGTAGAAAATTTTGGCTATGGAAGCCAAAGGGAATTCTTCACCTTAATTAAGAAAGAATGCTGCAATATTGAAAGTCTAGGTAGAGAACGCAAAGCCTGCTTTCTGCTTTCTGATTTCGTTAAAACGAACCCTGCTTAATTAGAACTTAGTTAATGCAAATTGGAAAAGATTAAGACTAAAGCTCATTGAATTGGGTCTGGTTTAGGGATTAAAACCCTACAGTTCAATCTCTGCCCTTGCCGGCCATCCTCCTACCTTCTTAGTTTTATAGGTAACAAGCTGGATCCACTTCTTAAGGGAACGTGAGAAAGCTGTCTGCTTCTCTAGGGGAAATGGACTCTGGCATTTCAAAAATATTACTCTTAAATGGCAATTTTCATTCACAGTTCTCTAATTCAATAAATATAGAGCTTCACATCAATCAAGAGCTTTTTTAGGATCATTCCTGGTGTCTGGCTGCTTGCAACGTCACATCAGTTAACTGTGTGGGACAAAACGTTACTCAGGTTGAATAACTTCATATTAATGAAATGTAAATAAAACCAGAGAAAGGAAAATTTTAGAAATTCAAATAAATACCCTTAATGTGATTTGTCTTCCCAAACAGTTCCTTGGATTTTCTTTTTTTCTGTGGTCATGTCTCAAATATCTTTCAGTGATAACCCCGGATTCTTCTCATTTCAGCAAGAAACATTTCTTTCTTGTGTTCTTGTTTGCTGTTTCTGTTAGAAACACAAAAGCCACATCAGCTAGATGGATATCCTGTAGGAATTTAGGAAGAAAAGATAGATGTTTGACAATAAACATAGTGAATTCCATGTGATCACATAAATGTGTACAGATGAAAGCAAGAATATTGCACTTTGACCTGTTGACTATAAAGTCAGAGCTAAAAACGATTGGACAGGTGACTTGTTGGTAGGGGAAGCTGTATTTCAACAGAAAGTCAAAAAGGTCTTGATGAAAAGGCAGAAATCAGTGACTATGTGAGGGTTGACATTTTCTATTGCTAAGGTTGTTTCTTTCTTGGCTTAAGAAAATAAATCTGGGATCATCAAGTATTTATAAACTCCTGCAAATGAAGTGGCCTCAGTTGTATTGCTGTTGTTGAAAGGGACTGATCCTTGTCTCCAGCCTTGATGGGCAGTGTGAATTTGGGAAAGAGAACCTAAGTTTGCTTGTCAGTGCTGACCGGCTAGAGGTGCCATCAGCCGGGCTCATATGTCTGTCAGAAAGTTCAGTTCTCTACTGGTAAAGCCCCCTCTGTACCAGGATCATGTGAGATTCACCACACAACACTCAGAAAACATGAGATCATCTTTACACAATGAGGGAGTGAGAGCTGGGACCTGATTTCGTATTTTTTTCCCACAGATTTTGCTTTCTACTCTTCATATCTGAAAGGCTGACAGTTACCAGGGGCTGTGGCCAGGCATGAGGGAGAATGTGTTATGACTGGCTGTGTTGGTCATAGCAACGTGTCTGCTTTGGAACCGATCCAGTGTGGATGAATAAACAGAAAATGTGTAAGAAGGCTTGCAACTGAAACAGACCAAAGGTGAGTACTGGGGCTGTCCATCGGGAATGTTCAGTCACCAATAACAGAATATTCACACAGTCAGTTTACTTTTCAATAAGTTATCAAGTTGGCCAAGCAAATGAGTAGTGATGGTATATCAGTAGTTGGCAACTTCTCAAAAAGTTCATGGTTGATAAGGACCCTCATTTCTGATAATCCCAGCCCATACTAAATTACAATTCTTTCTTTCTTTCTTTCTTTCTTTCTTTCTTTCTTTCTTTCTTTCTTTCTTTCTTTCTTTCTTTCTTTCTTTCTTTCTTTCTTTCTTTCTTTCTTTCTTTCTTTCTTTCTTTCTTTCTTTCTTTCTCTCTCTCTCTCTCTCTCTCTCTCTCTCTCTCTCTCTCTCTCTCTCTCTTTCTTTCTTTCTATCTTTCTCTCTCTCTCTCTCTCTCTGTCTCTCTCTCTTTCTTTCTCTTTTATGAGACAAAGTCTCATTCTGATGCTGTAGCTTACAGGAAACTTAAACTCCTAGGTTCAAGTTATCCTCTTGCCTCAGCCTCCCGAGTAGCTGGGACTACAGGTACATGACACAATACCCAGCTAATTTTTTCTATTTTTAGTAGAGAAAAGTCTTGCTCAAGGCCTGAGCTGGTCTTGAACTCCTTAACTCAAGCAGTCCTCCTGCCTTGGCCTCCCAGAGTGCTAGGATTATAGGTGTGAGCCACTGTGCCCGGCCATAAGAAGTATGTCTTACAATAGAAACTCAGAGGTAGTAAGATGTGCAAACACATTTTTGTCAGGCAGTAGGATGAGAGCTGTAATGGATGTATGGAGAAGGCCCTACAGGAATACAGAAGGGAGGAGGGCCAATCGATTCTGCTTGGGAAGCGATTCTGAGAAAGTGTCAGAGGGGAGGAGAATTTAGCTTTCTTGAGGGATGAATAGAATTTACCAAAAAGGAAGATGTCCTAAGCAAAGATGTGCATGGGGTATGATGGCTTCAAGTCAAGGACATGCTAGTCATTGTCAGGGTTTGAGTGCAGGGAAGTTTCATTGTCATTATTTCTGTGTGTTTAAAAGGCATATTTTCCTAATATGTCCAATTTTCAAGCCTATTGTTTTACTCTGGATTTGAAAATCTAATTTGAAATGCAGATCTGAGCAATGACCTCTTTGTTGTCCCTAGAGCTGATGACTGCAATGGCCCCACAGGTGAAATTATTGCCAGGGGAGTTGGCAAGCCACAGGGCATGGTGCCTGCCCTTGAATAGGAGCCAGGGGAAGTAGCTACTCTGATGTGGTGTCATGTGCAGGAAAAGACCAGGAGCACTGGGGCTGCAGGGCAGCGTGGGAACTTCAGATGGGGACTTCGGACTGGAGGCTGGAGCAGGATCCACTGTCCTCAGCAACAGAGGCCTACACAGGAGACTAGAGAGCATTGCTCAGGAGATACCAGAGGAAGATTCCCTCTATGGGCCTCAGATGCTTTCTTCACGAAATGAGCTAGTTTGACTGCTGCAGTCCTGGGCAGACTGTGCCCTAGACTCCTGGGGTTCCACGAAGGTTTAATACTTCAGGAGCTGGAGATGAGAAGGAATAAGGCCAAGTTGGGAAGGCCGAACCTGCTCACCCCCACTTCACCAGAGCATCCTGATTCCATTCGTTTCTGTATTGACAATCGGCATAAGATATAATGTGAGAACAGTATATTTTATAGCATCAAATAAAAAACGAATCAAGTGCTGGCTGTCTTTGAGTCCAAGCTTTCGTTACTTCCTCTGTAATCCTGCAGTACTTGATTTATAACTCTCCAGAACACTCCGTTTAGTCCCGTGTTCTTCACGTTTCAAAGATGTGCTTGTGCAGTTCGTTTGTTTGTTCTCTTATCAATCGTTTTCTGCTCCATGAAGGCAAGTGCGTGGGGTAAAGCCTTCACAGACACATAGGCCTGCTTCCTGTTCCTCACATTCACCAAGCTCACACCTCAGGGCCTTTGCACTTACAATATTCTCTTTCCAGGATATTCTTTCCTGGGTATCCATAAAAAGTGCTCCTTTGCTTATTTTAGGGGCCTCCTTAAAAGTTATCTAAAGAACTTTCCTGGACACCTTACACAGGCAGTCCCCCAGTTACAAACATCCAACTGACGTGTGACAAGCTTATAAATGGAGGCTATTACAGGCACGAATAAATGTACTGGTTCCAACTTACATACAGATTCAACTTAAGAACAAACCTATCTTGTTCATAACCCAGGGACTGCCTGTCTATTAAATAAAGCCCTCATTCTCCTTTCATTCACACACACACTTCCAGTCACTTTATTCTAATTTTTCTTTTCTCGTCTTTCTTTTTTTTTTGAGATAGAATCTCACTTTATCACCCTCGGTAGAGTGCTGTGGCATCATAGCTCACAGCAACCTCAAACTTCTGGGCTTAAGCCATTCTTTTGCCTCAGCCTCCCAAGTAGCTGGGACTACAGGTGCCTGCCACAATGCCTGGCCATTTTTTAGAGATGGGGTCTTGCTCTGGCTCAGGCTGGTCTCAAACCTATGAGCTCAGGCAGTCCACCCAACTTTGCCTTCCAAGTGGTGGGATCACAGGCATATTCTAATTTTTCCATAGCACTTACCATCATTTGACATATTTTTTATTTCATTACTTATTTTGCATCTGTCTCATCCCACTAGATTGTAAATTCCCGGGGGGTAGGACTTTTCCACTTTGGCCATTGATCTATCCTGGACACCTGGAACAGAGCTTGGCCCAGACTTACTATCCACTCAGTGGAAGCATTTGGGACTCAACTCCTGTTCAGCCAAGATCTCCCATTATATTATAAAGACAAGATCCCTCCTGCAGTGGCTGACAGTTTAGCAAAGTTTTCTTATTATCTGTAATATCCAACCAGGGTATCAACAAAACCCATCTCCTCTGGAACTAATAGTAATTTATCAGAACAGCAAAGAAAGAGCATGGGATTTGGAGGCAGAGGATTTGGATTTGGGTCTTAACAGTGGCACATGTGGGTAGAGTACCATTAGGCAAGTCACCTCATCTCTCCAAGCTTCAGTTTCTCTGTCTATAAAATGAGGTAATAACCCGTTACAAGGGTTTATCATGAAGATTATGTAAAGTAAGATGTGTAGAAAGAGGTTTGTAATCTGTAAAGGACCATGTTAGATGTGGCCCAAGTTGATAGAAGACCTGGACTCTGAAGTTGTCCTTGAGCAAATACTACTACTTTTGGTGATCACTTAATTTCTCTGGAAATGGGATAAGAGCACCCTTTTCTGTTTGAAACTGGGGAAGTGGGTCAGACTATCTAACTGAAACACCTTCCAGCTTATGACCCAGGATTTTGTTTTTGATGAAATTAGTAAGAAAATATTGAGCACAAAGTATTTTTATTGATACTACAAGATTTTCAAATTAACTGTCTCTCTAAAAACAGTTCCTTTTAGCCCCATAGAATCGTCTGTTACCATTTGGAAAGGCACCTTGACTTTATTTGGGATGTGTGCTAATTTCTGTTTCCTTGCATTTTATACCACATGCCTCAGCTCTCTAGATTTGGGGGTGGGGGGAGTTCACGTATCCATGGAATGAATTTGGCATTTAACTTGAATTGCTTCCTCCAAGAAAGTTTTTTTTATTTATTACCGTTGAGATAAAATGCTTGAATGCTCAGGAAGCACCATGCTCAGAGACAAGGAACACTGAAGAAAGAGTTAAGAATTGTAACCAACCAGTTGAGTGATCTCAGGCAAGTTGCCATCTCCGCTCTTCAGTTGCCGTACATATGTGTACGTGTGTGTGTGCGTAGTCCATACATATTTACACACACTGTACATAACAGGGTGGGAGAAATCACATGAAGCGCTGGCCATAAACTCTCAGGGAGAGAATTGCCTTCACTTCAGCAAATACCTTATATGGGTATGTTTGGTTATGAAAATGAGATCCACTGGGCATAGCTTCCCTGGGCTAGGAGTGAAACAAAAAGAGATGTATTTCTCTACAATATAGGAGGAAAAGACACTGGTGAGATGAGCCAGGAACAGAGAGATTCCGGAAACGGGGCTGTGAGCAGGGGATGGGGATGAGAGGCCCACCAAATTGGCCAGGGGCTGGGACTCAATGAGAAATGGCCATTGAGAAGCTGTGAGGGACGAGAAAGGCTAAAGAACTTGAGAACAGAGACGACTTATGCCCAGTGAAGAGACATTTCAACTGACACCCAGTGAGGAGACATTTCCCCGATGGACCAGGGAACAGATCCCTGGACATGCAGATGGGTCTGTTCTGGAGTTCTCCTCTGAACACATGTGCAGTCTCCTCTCCTGGGCGCCAGTTCTCTGCCAGAGCTTCTCCTTCCTTAGCATTCTCCTGGCTGTGCTTGTAATGCCAAGCCTTTGCTGCCCAACCCCCACCCCACCCCCACCCCGTCCCAGTTGCAATGGCATTTTTAAGAAAACCTCACTTCAGTGGGCTGTAGGGTAATGAACAGCATTGTTTTCCCCATCTAGATCCCTCAAGATCCTTTTCCCCTTCACCATTTTTGTGCACACTCTTTCACCCCTTGGCTGTGCACGTGCTTCTAATTCACAGCATCCAAGTTCTTTGGAGAACTGCTGGTAGGATGGCAGGGCCTGGGCAGGGAACACCTCAACCCAAAGTCCTGGGAATTTATCTCCACACCCTGCTGTGGCCCTCCATTAATGGCCTCCAGGTGAGGTAGGTCTGAAAACCCAGCTCTCTTGCCTCTCTTGCCTTGGGGACAACCTGGAGGTATAACTTAAGCTCCAGAATTCCCTTGCAGGATCAGGCCCAGGCTACCCGCTGTAGGATTTTGCCAGAGACCAGACACCCTTGCTTGGCTTCCTCCCCTTCCTGTCAGCTTCCCCTGCTTTCTTGTCAGTCTCCTCCAGAAGCATTTTCAGCCTTGATGCCAGGGCGGCTGGGTCGGAGGTGGTGCAGCATTGCACATGGGTTTACTAGGCCCTCCTATTGCTTAACTCCATGGGGCACCATGGGAACAGAATGCATGCTGATTCACTTCTCTTTGGAATTGTCTCTGTGTTCACTGTTCTAATTTTCTTCACCTATCTCCAGCGCCAATGACACAACCAAACTGCCAACATTATACAATAACTAATGCTAATATGGCACTTTGTTCTATGATGCTTTATGTTTCAATAGTGCTTGCAAATATACCATCTTATTTGATCATTGATCATTTCTTCCTCACACTAGCCTTCTGATGTATGGGGACTGGTTTTTATAATCACCCTCATTTTATAATGAGGAAAGTGAGGATAGGCAAGGTTAACTAACTTGTATACGTCTTGTAGGCAGCAGACCTGGAGTTTGAACCCAAGCCTGTGTGATTGCCAAATTCTCTCAAGGAGTCCCACATATTGAATGGAGAAACATGGTGCTGTTATCATCGGAGAAGGAGTGCAGGATCCCTGGCCCCAATCCGAGCAATCCCATGGCAAACCCAGGGACATTTGAGGACTTTTAGAACACAGTTTGTAAACCTGTGGAAAATACAGTCTCTTGAAGCCATTCCACATCCATCCAAAAGTTTATGATTCTAAATGAATTTCTTGTGTACCACTGATTTTGTATTTGATTATCTCCATTTTACAGAGAAGAAAACTGTGGCTTAGAGGTATTAAAATGCCTTGGTTTACTTTTTCCCTCTTGATTTGCCTGGCTGACGTTTAAAAACAAAAGGAGCCTTGGCATTAGGGAGGGAGGAAGAGAAGTGTGCTCCTATTGGAGTATATAGAGTCATGATTCCTTTCATCAAGTGAAGACAGTTCACACCAGGGAGGTGAGCCAAGGCTGCACGTATTTCCTGTCGCCATTCTTATGTTTCTGAGCCTGAAGTTTTATTGGAAGGCACTCTTGAGCAAGTGGAAGCAGTACCTGCTATTAAACAGCTTTTATTTATTTTGTTGCTGGAAAGGAAGAACACCATGTTAATATTCCAGAGGAAGCCCTTACAAAATATAAAATGGTAGCAGTGGTTGTTCCAAAGAGAGTCTCATTGGTCTTAGCATCAAGTGAATGATGATGAAGTGTTCTTTATGTTCTGACAGAAAAAAAGTATTATTTGAACTAAAGTCTACTTTTACAAATCTGACTTCAATTTTTATCAAATAGAAGTTTGTTTGCTGCCCGTGCTCTTCCCACATTTGGACCATGTAAGAAAGTGGTTACAATATTGGCAGGGTCCCCTGCCACCAACTGAGGCACAACTACAGATCCTGCCTGAATAGATGTGCCATAAATCACATTGTTGTACAAAACATCTCCATTTTGTTAGGATGTGACAGCCACTTAGACAGGTTGATGGAAAACTTTTAACATCACACAAGCAAAATGTTACTTTGAAGAGAATTCCTGACATTTGTTTCCTTTTATTTGCTGGTATCAACTTCTCTGGAAAGACTTACTTGTTTATTATACCACCCCTTCCCTAAAATGGATCAGGTGGCTCAAATAATAAAAAAGAACCAACTGTTAGCAAAGATGTGAAAAACTCAAACCCATATAAAGGAACTAGCAAGATAACCAATTATTGTAATTAAACTTTCAATTGTTGTCCAAAGATTTTCTGGTTTCCAGGGCAAAAAGGATAGCAGATGCGATTCTTATCTGCTTGCTTGGAAAAAGCATGCCAGGTCTTTATGCAAGAGAACCCTTTTCTAGTATAAAAAGGAATCTATGATATTGAGAAGACTCAGGCTGAAATTGGTCCTATAAATAAAGTTTTTAAAGTTTGAAATGAAATTAAATAAATTGTAGATGATCATGTCTTCTGTATCTGTCAGAATAGACCAAGTTTTGCTGTGATAACAAATAAATTCTCAAATCTTAGTGACTCAACCCACAAAATTTTCATTTCTTGTTCACATGATACATAGTGTGATGCTGGCAACATGACTTTTCTGGGTTATTCTCATTTAAATAGAAACTCAGGAGTCTGGTCTCCTTCCACCTTGAAATTCTGACAAGGGAGGGAGAGGGAGAGAGGGTGGAAGAGGACACGAGAGCAGGCCTAGAAGAGGTACATATTATTTCCACCCACATTCTATTGCCCAGAACTCAGTCACATGCTCCTAATTTATCTCCAAGGGCAACTGGAATATGTGCTACCCTTTCTTCTCAGGAGGAAGAAAGGGGATGGATAAGCCCCTTTCTGCCCTATTCAGTATTCATCTTAGGGTTTTCCTTCCTCTCATCTTTAAGTCAGTTTTGAAACACTTTTATCCCTGGGGTTACCTGGGACAGGGAAGCATGTCCCCCAGTGACACAAATGGACAGTATAATAGTTCTATTAACATAACTCATAACCAAAAATATATTTATAAGCTAAATTCTATTATTGACTAAATAGTAAACATGAGGGAAATTTCTAAACAAGTTTCTGTAAGTACGGAAAATTTTATACTCCTAAACTGCGTGGATCATTACGAACATTTCGAGATACACAAAGGTCAAGAAACATAAAATCCACACAGATGGAAACAAATGATGTTCTCCCAGCAACACTGGCAAGCTGAGCAAGTTGAAGGGTGAATGAGTGAATCAGAAAGGACACTGTCAAATGTGTTTCTTTGAAGTGAAATAATGGAACATAACAGTCTGTCTCAAAACTTTCATAGTGACCTACATAAGTGGATATACATATATTAATGTAGTCAGTAAGATGAGATGACTCTGTTCTCTCTTGGCAAGCATCCAGTGAGGCTCTGATTTTAATAGATTGTGTACTGGAGTTCCAGATAAAATTCTTTCATAGAAGAATTTCTCTTCCAGAAAAATAGATGTGAGAAGAGCTGAATTTGGACAGGATACTCCGCTGGCTAAGGTGAAAGTGTATTCAGAGATCAGAACCATCTTTCACTAAATACAGGAGGAGCTGAAGAGGATCTTCTTGCAAAGTTCAAAAAAGGACATTCAGGGACCTCCATGCGGAGTGAACCTATTAGAGAAAAGGGAGAATGTTCAATCACATTCGTATTATTCTTGATTGTGGCCAGAGTCAGCACCAATCCAAGCTTCAGGTGATCTGAAACACTGTGCCCAGCAGAGTTTTGGGGAATTAATCAGCTCATATTCAAGAACACGTACATCCTCACACATTTATTTTATAAAGTTTCACACCCAAACATTTGGCTTTGAGGTTTGCTCCATTCAGACACGTACTGGAAAGGCCTGAATTCCTATGACAGCCAGGATTTTCTTCAGCTCCAGGGATTTGTTTGTTTTTTTGCCATTTTATCCCAAGTTTTATTCCTTCCATTTGATTCAAGTATTTCATTACCTACTCACAGTTGTTCTTAAGGGTAGGGTAAGAAAAGAAAAGAAGAATTAAAACTACACCTCTTTTGAAACAGGAAAACGTTCCGGTTTGAATTTCCTGTCAGATTTTGGGCAGGTTAGTTGGCAATTAGTAACTTGAACTCATTTGAGATTTCCGAGTAAATTTCACAGAGAGCTTTATTGCTTACCTCTGGACTCCTGTTAGAGAACAGTGAGATGCGAGGCTTCTACAAACTAGTTTGTTGTAGTGAAAAAAATAAAAAAAAATTGGAGAGGAGGCAGTTGCATTTACAGTATCCTAGAGATGTAGAGAATTCAGGCCGAAATGCCACTCAGGTCTACAGGGCGGTATAGAGTTTTCAAAGCAAGCCCTGATGTGTTTCTGCCATGGACGTTCATTTCTTTCAGGAGTGTTGTTTGTCCTTCATGACTCATAGCAGCCACTGTCAGATGTGGTGAACTGCCTGGGTCTAGAAAGACTTTGGTACGTAGGTTTGGGCTTCCTTGGTTGTTTCCCATGGGAAAATGAGTTGATTAGATTAAAGATGAAAGACTGTCTCTGTCAGCTGTTTAGGCCATACACAGATGGCAGGAGGCAGGGAAGGCAGGGTGTGTACATTTGTCAAACTACTCTGTCCAGATATGGAGTCTCCATGTTTAATATGGAGTCTCCATCTTTTTATTGGTGGAAGGTAGGGAGTGGTAAGGTCAAAGGTGATGAGCAATATGAAAGTATTTCTTGTGCTGATGGTGTAGCCTTTAACCTAACAAATTACTACATATAAGGTGCCCTTGAAAGCTTTGGGAAAATGATAGAAAAGAATAGACGGAGAGGAGAGAGATTGAATGGATTCAGGGCTTCTGGCTCACTAAGAATGGAATTTCTATGGGGTAGACAAGTAAGTTGTGACTGGGAAAACCCTTTTCAAGCCAAAGGGAACAGAATCAGTTAGAACTTGTAAATAGATAGGATATAGATCTGTGTTTTAATTTTGAAAAAATTAATTTCCTAACCTTAGAATCCACTGGTGGATTTTCCAAGCTCTTAATCTTTCTGCTTGCCTCTAAGCAGGCAACTCAGTCACAACCAGCTGTTCATTTTTTTGCTTGCAATCTTTTTTTATTTCTTAGATTTTTTTTATTTAGTAATTAAAAATGATGTGAGTACACCATAAATAACTTGGATTGATTACTTGGAAAAATTAAAACAGGACAGGGACGATTTTAAATGGTAGCAACCGCTTGATTAAACATTGATGGAAGAGTTTGTGGCTTATTCAATCCATTCACATTTACTTCCCCTGACGTTCTCCTTTCCCCCCCCCCCACCAAAAATTTGGACTATTTTACTGGTTTATGAAAGTAGAGAGGGAAACAATAAAATAAGTGAATCCATTCTACTACTTGTTAAGTGATCTGGTAATTTGGGGGTAGGAAAAGAAGTTGAAAAGATAAAATGATGCATTTGCATTAATTCTCTCTCAACATTATGAGGAGAAAGTTATTTCTAATTTTGAGTCATTTGTCACCTCCTCCTTAAAGTGAGAATAACTACCCTGCCACACACATGTACACACACATACCCCTTCAATCGTCACTTCCCCTAATATCTCAGCATCTCTTTGGTTTTTCATATTTACTTGTGATTCATAGAGATACATTTGCTGTTTCCAATCTGCTTAGTCTTGGTGTTTCTATTCAGAAAGTAAATGGCAAAAGACCACGTGACTGCCAAAGGTAAACACTGTGGACTGCCGCAGCTGCTGCCCAAGGGGGAAAGTCTGGTTGGCTGGAAAAAGCCAAGGCAGCGCGCATGGAGGAAAGGTTAAGGATGGGATGAAAGAAAGGGGGCCTGTTCCTTCCCCACTGCCTCTATTCAGGTCCTTCGGGGAGCAGATGCTAAGAAAGAATTAGAAATGCAAAACATTACCCGGGCATGGTGCCTGTGAAGGATAAAGGGGAGAGAGTGTGCAACTGCCACAGACCAATCTGGCCCAACTTCATGTAACAAGATTTGAGTTGTTTTCACTTGCTACAAAGCCCTAGAGTGAAAGTCAATGTACACGGAGCCTGGTCAGACGAACCAAGCATGCAACCACTGGAGGGAACCTAAGTGCTTGGACCCAGGAGTGGGGGCGGGGGACTCATTTAGTAAGTGGACACCTCATGGCGGGCTCCAGGATCCAATCAGATCAAACCCTGGTGCTAGTGTAGGGGACACACCACTTTGGGAACTAAACCCAGTGTGCTCCTTACTTGTGCCGAGTAATAAAACCCTGTTGGTATGACCAACTTTGCTTTGGCTATTGGCCTGATGCCTAAGCTACTTCTTTTGAGGAGAAGTAACTGGAGTAGCTGGGGCAAGCAAGTCTGACATCTGCAGACAGAGAGCGGAGAGGAAGAAGAATCAGGAAGGTCGATTTCTTAGAAAGCTTCAACGAGGCTGATAGGGAGTCCCTAAACAACAATTCCCACGGGAGAAATTCCTCCATTGAGCAGAAATGCCCAGCTCTCACAGTCCCTACCTCTGTCCCCCATCCCACCTCTATCACAGCAGCTCTGGAGAAGAATGACCTTGGTACCAATGCTGTCTCAGATCCCACAGTGGGACAGATGCAGCCTGGCAGATAACACTTCTAACCAAAGTTTCTCCCTCTTTTTGGAAATTTATTTTTATTTCTTAAATTCATTTTTTGTCTTACTATGTATATATTTAAAGTATACAGCATAGTTTTGATATACAGATACCTTGTGAAATGATCACTATAGCCAAGCAAAGATTCTCTCTTAAAGGAAGATCTGAGCAGCACCTCCCCATGTCTGCCACACCCATGAATCATATTAGCAAAGGAACTTAAAAAAGGCAAGACAGGGAGGTATACCAGGTCCTTCTGCTACTGTTTCCCCCACAAAAGCACAAAATTGAGTTAGTTTCCCTTTAGTTCTTAAAATCCTAAGGCACCTTGCAAAAGTTAGCCTGACCCAGTTTAGTTTCTTCTAGCTGCCTCATGTGGTCCAAATTCCATCTAGAACAATTTGCAGGTGCTGATTCAACTTGTCAGAGCCGGAAGCCCCTTGGCAGATGGGAGAACTATCTCACCTCTCAGATCTATACGGAAAAGGAAATTGATTCACTGATGTTTTCATTTTTTTTTCTTTTTCTGGTGTTGTTTCTAAGTGCTGGAAGGTGTTGGCTTTAGTATGACTCAGAAGCATAAATCCTTTTCTAAGATGACAGCTTAATTTTCAGAATGGCAAAATGTTAATCTTCTCTAGTTAATACTGTTAAGTGTGAGCACTGGTTACCCAGAAGCAGTTGATCTGAAATGTTACAATGGGGGAGGGAGACAGGAGCATAATTAAACTCTAAACCAAAAGGTAGTTTCTGAACACCACTCTATAGGTAAATTCAGCTTTGCAAAGAGCTTTTCAAAATCATTAGGGCACTCACCTTCAATTTAGCCCATTGCAGAAATTATCTGCTCATTTACTTTGATCAGTGCATTCATACCCAGGCCTCACATTCTGCCTGTCTGAGTCCAGAGAATAAAATTCTCTTCATGTGAATGATAAATTGGAGGCTGACAAATCAAGAGCACAGAGGGACATGAAATGCCAGTTTTGGATTAACAATCAGCTTCTCTCAGAGTTTCAACTTTTCCAGATGCACATTTCAGCACGGGATGAGATATTCTGCACTGAAGCTCTGGAGCAGTAGCACATGGAGACACTCAAGGAGCGAGGATGATATAGTTGATGCAACCAGGTCTGCTTCCTTTAGGGAAGGTGGCCCAGCTTCAGTTGTCCAGGGGCTGGTAGAAGTGGGTATTGTGAAGATCGGAAACTGTATATTTTTGCTGAGGAGTAAGTCTATGTGTTAGGTATCTTGCTGTCCCTCTGCCCTGAGCTTCCTGTGAAAAATCATGTCAACAGAAAGTAAGAGAGACAGGGTTTGTTTAATTTATTTCAAACCCAATGCTTGACTTCTCAGGAGCTATTTTAATTTTTTTAAGATGAAGGTACAGTTGTTCTTCAGTATCTGTAGGAGATTAGTTCCAGGACCTCCATGGATACCAAAATCCAAAGATGCTCAAGTCTCTTATCCGAGATGCTGTAGTATTTGCACATAACCTACGCATATCTTCCTATACACTCTCATTCATTTCTAGATTACTTATAATACCTAATACAGTGTAAATGCTATGTAAATAGTTGTTATATTCTATTGCTTTTTAATTTGTTGTATTTCTGTTTTTATTGTCCTTTCTCCCCTAACATTTCTATCTCTGGTTGGTTGAATCTGCAGATACAGAGCCCACTGGGTGGGGAGGGCCTGCCTGTAAGGTCCTGTCCTTTGCTTGCTACTGATCTCATTCTTTTTTTTAATTTAATTTTTTATTAAATCATAACTGTATGCATTTATGAGGCATAATGTGATGATTTGATATGCAATGTGGGGATGCTTAAATCAAACCAGTTAACATAACCATAACCTCACTTACTTATTTGTTGTGATAATACATTTATAATTTACTCCTAGTTATTTTGAAATGTACCCTTGCATTGTGCACATTAGGCGAGGTCCCACCAAATGCCCTTCCTCTTCCCTCCACTGGCTCTCTCCCCTCCCCGCTCCTTCTTGTTGGACTATATTTGTGTTTTATCATTCATATGAATGTGTAAGTGATTATATATTGGTTTTATACTAGCATTGGGTACATTTCTTTTTTTCCCCATTCCTGAGATACTTTACTAAGAAGAATATGTTCCAATTCCATCCAGGTAAGTATAAAATATGTAAAGTCTCCATCTTTTTTATGGCTGAAGAGTATTCCTTGGTATACATATAACACAATTTGTTAATCCATTCATGGGTTGATGGGCATTTGGGCTGCTTTCACAACTTGGCAATTATGAATTGGGAAGCAATGATTTTTGTAGGTTATGGTTCTGACAAAGGTTTGATAACTAGAATCTACAGAGAACTCAAATTAATCAGTAAGAAAAAATGATCTCATTCTTAATGACGGTACTATGGAAACCACAGTCCACAATGTTTTCAGTTTCTTCTTTGTTTAGCAATGGATCTCTTGCTTCAAAGGAAATACAAAATATGGAAAAGTGAGGATAGAAGGTCTGAAGCTCTGACTGTCCAGCTGCTCTTTTAGGTGCCCCCAAATGCCTCAGACTTGATAAGAAAGTCATTATTAAAGTGGAAAGGGTCTTGGGTGGGAGTTGAGGTCTAGAACATAGAATGTTGTTCTTGGTCCAATTACTATTTAGTTTTTGTAACCTTGAGTAAATAACAACAATAGCAATGACTGTAGTAATGCAGTGCTTTATAAATGCTAATGATTATAATTAGAAAGGGTTGATAATTAGTACTATTTATAAAGATCATTTATGGAACATATTCCACATGCCAAGCACAGAGCTAAATTACTTAACATGCATTATTTCATTTAAATGCAGCAAACCTAAGAGGTTTAAATGAGGTTACTAGGATTAGAGAGATTAAGTCATTTGCTTAAAGCCTTATAAACCCAAACAGGAAGTGATTGGCAAGGAAGGGACACAAACTCTCCTCTGGAGACAGGACTCTAACCCCATATGTGCACTATCCTGGCCTTGCCCTTAATCTGTAAAATATAGAGATTAGATTAAGTGATCACTAAAGTGTTTGGTTTTTTTTTTTAAACTCTGTCATTTCCACAGTTGTGTGCTAAGCCAAAAACAAACAAAAAAACAACCCTTCCTAAATTGCAGCTTCTATCTATTACTATGATCATCTGCTCAGAGCCCTATTCTAGCTCTCATCCCTCACTAGGGAATGATGAAATGCTTTACCCTCTGTTATAAAGCCCCCTCAGTGTAAACTATTAGGCCCACTACAATTCTACCCAGCTAACAAATTTTAACTGTCATCACCAATTTATTGTCTCTCCTAAGTATTCCTCCTTTTTTTCCCCTTTAAATCTCCACTGGCAGAGAATTTGTCACTTCCAGGCCCTCACTGAAAAGTCAATAGATCATTGTTCATATAACATTAGCTCAATGGGAATATGGTGTTATGGTTATTTTCCTAGTTTCATTAACTGAAAGGCCCAGAGACGTAATGACTTCCCTGTAGCAATAAACACAACCTGTGTTGAGTCTAGATCTTGGTTTCCAAATTCCACTCTCCATCAAAATGAGTAGACAGTTATATTTATGCCTTGATATGTGCTGGGCACTCCTGAATATATATAGAAAGGCCCCTACCCCCTGGGTGGACAGGGAGCCCTGGATGTGAGTTTGCAGATCTGGTTTTGTGGCTCATCAGCCCAGGGAACCTGACCAAGTCATATTATTTAATTATCAAATGAGAAAGTTAGGTTTGCTTTCTCTCAGTCCATTCGCCACTCTCCAGCCAGAGTGGTCTTTCTGAAACTTGGACCTGATCCATATTACTCCTTTGCTTCCCCGTTAATTGGCTCCATGTTGCTCCTAGGACAAAGCCACCCCCTTTAACACGGCATGAAATGGTCCCTGCTCACCCTTCTTGTGTGGCATTTCCTTTGCTTTTGTCCTGCCCCACCTGACCTACGCCGTGTGCTCCTGTGTCAAGCTCTCCCCTGTCCCCTGTTCCTGCTCATGCTGTTCCTTATAACTGAAAAGTTTTTCTCCTCCTCTTCTTTGTACCTACCTCTTTCTTATGAGAACTGGATGTCTCTTTGTTCAGAAAGCTTTCCTTGATCCCCCACACTGAGTCAAATTCTTCCTGTGTGCTTCCCATCAGCCTATGCACTTGTCTGGTACTGGTTTGTCCCAGTAAGCTGTAAGGCCTGACACAAGTCTAGCACCAACTAGTAACAGTCTCATATAAGTGTTAAATGAATTAATGATTATTCTATTCACCTCCAAACCTCAGGCAGCTCATCTGTTATGTGAAAATAATATGTCTGTCCCAGATTGTGACGAAGATGGTGTAGGGCCGGGTAGAAGAAATAACTATACCTGCCTGTGTAGGATGGGAGGGGAAATAGATCTTTTTGGTCTAGAGTTTCTTCTAAACAGGGGCTGGCAAACTATGGCCCACAAGCCAAACCTAGCCCAACTCCTCTTTTTGTGGGTTTTAGATTTTTTTAGCAGTTAGATAAATCAAAAGAAGAAGAAGTGAATATTCATGAAATTCAAATTCATGTCCATAGTCTCATTGAGAGAGAACCCTGCTCATTCAACTAGCTGCTTATACGTTACAATGGCAGAGTATCTGTATCTGTAACAAGGATACCTTTTGGCCCTTAAAGCCTAAAATATTTACCTTTAATCTTTAAGTTTGCAGACCCCTACTTTAAACCCAAAACACCTCTCATTGTCCAACTTTGGACCTGGATTCTACTTTGATCTCTGAGCCTTGGGGACATTTGATATTTCCTCATGCATCTAGAAAGAAAGAGAGTTTTTTTTTCTTATTTATCCTAAAACAACCATATGAGTATATCCACAGAACACAGCAGGATGCTTCTCCCAGGATGCTTTATATTAGGCCATGTATAATGTGAAGACTTTAAGAGCAAAACTACTGGGTTCCCCTGCAAACTATCTCATTACCTGGGTTATTTGCTAAAGGCAAAACTCTTTCCTTTTCTTCTGAGTTTGAAATTTAGATGTGTATGAATTCATTTTTAAAAGAAATTAATGGAAAGAAACTAAAAGCCACTGTGTAGCTAGTGAATGATGCCCCATGATTATATCAATGTACACAGCTATGATTTAATAAAAATAAAATAAAATAAAATAAAATAAAATAAAAAAAAGAAACTAAAAGCCAAAGTAGTTCCCATTTTAAAAACAAAGTGCCGGGGATGTTAAATTAGAATAGAATCAGTCACACAGTTGGAAGTGTGTTTGCCTTTATGTGGAGAGGGAGGTGGGGAAAGAGAGAGAGAGAAAAAGAAAGAGAGAGAGAGGAGCGAAGAATTTCAGTGGTCATTTAATGAGAAGACAGACCAGCCAGGAATCCTGTTAGGAAGCGGGGAGCCCCTGGAGATTAAAGGAGAATACCTCAGGGGTCGTGGTGGCTCTGTGGAGGGAGAGGCCCACGGACATTTTTGTGGTAGTTAAATTGCTTCCTGCAAAATCCTATAACTGTTTGGCATCTGAGCCTCCCTTGTTCTGTCTCCCCTGTGTGGTATAGCTGTGGGTGTATGTGAAAGGCAAAACTTAAAATATCCCATCTACACAGAGGAATGTGGTGTACCACCTTCTGGAAAAGAATCCAGTGACTGCTTGAATGCTTCCCTGCATTCCTGAGCTCCTCTGAGGAGGTAGTAAACAAGTCTTGGGATCCAGAAATTCATGAAAAGAAGCTTCAACCTTGGAAAATACTTTTGACATCTTGGTTCCTCTATTTGGCACCATCCCACACTTTGTGAGAGAAAACAATTATTTCGACAATGTTACAGACTGGTGTAACCACAAACCCACCAACTTCTCCCTTCTCTGCCTTCTGCAATTGCTCCAACCAAATATAAAACCCTAACAGATGCAATATTCCGAAATGATGGAAAATCAAATATGAAGGTCAGAGAGGAAGGGATCAAGCAAGTGTGAAGGTGTGAAGAGATACGGGTACGTGAGCGTTCAGTTTGAGCAAGTTTGTAACACAGGCTATGTGTGTAAATCCACAGCTTGAACTTATGAAGTGAAAATATGCTACTCTGAGTCGATTTGGGGAAATTACGCATCTCACGTGAATCAATATCTATCACCAAGTTTTTTTTCTTAATACTTTAATTTGAGGGTTTTTCCTTAATTTTTGAGGATTAGCTAAACCCTCCTTAGATATTTCTATTATTTTTGCTCTCCTCCTTATCCTTTGGCAAGGCTTTTAAATTATATCAACCACAAAGATGTACTGCAATTTCATCTGTGTTGGTATTTCTCTTTATATAGGACATAGTAAATTTTTGGTAACAATAAACATTTTCCTTTTAGGGGAATGGACTGGGCCTGCCGTACAGACTTCCATTAACCTATATTGGGACAAAGTATCTGGGAGATGCTTAGTAAGCCATGCATCTGTTCCCTGGGACAATTTCTTTGTTTTATAGCCCCAATTCCAATGTAGTATATAATAAAATGCTTTTCCTTCAGACATCAGCTTTCCAGAACCCAGTTTTTTCTTTCTGCTAATGTAAGCAAAATACCATGCATTTGGCTGATTTACTAATCAGCAATTTTTGGACATTACTTCTTCTTTCTCCTAAACGAATCCCTGCCCAAACTAGGGACAGGCAACAATTTTTCTATCAAAACCCAGAAAACCATAGAGGAGATATCAAATAAGAACACCTCCTCCTCTTGAAAAAACTAAACAACATCGGGCGGCGCCTGTGGCTCAGTGAGTAGGGCGCCGGCCCCATATGCCGAGGGTGGCGGGTTCAAACCCAGCCCCGGCCAAACTACAACCAAAAAATAGCCGGGCGTTGTGGCGGGCGCCTGTAGTCCCAGCTGCTCGGGAGGCTGAGGCAAGAGAATCGCGTAAGCCCAAGAGTTAGAGGTTGCTGTGAGCGTGTGACGCCACGGCACTCTACCGAGGGCGGTACAGTGAGACTCCGTCTCTACAAAAAAAAAAAAATAAATAAATAAACAACATTAAAAAACAAACAAACAAAGAAACTAGGATGTAGTTTATCAGTGTATTTTTTTATTCTGACAATACAGAAATGTATAAAAAAGAACAATCAGTCATGTTTTCACTTCCCAGTATAAAGTATTTATCTAGGTTTAAAGATACTAGTGTTTTTATGGAAATATGTGCTCACTATAACAAATTCAAAAGATGAAAAAAGTTACTTCAAATTCTACCACCTAGAAAAGTCATTGTTAACATGAGAAAAATGATTTTAGAGTCCATACACATTTTTTATGCATATATATTGTTTGACCACTCTAAACTGTCACATTGAAATTTGATCTCCAGTGTTGGAGGTGGGGCTTAATGGGAAGTGTTTGGGTCATAGAAACAGACCCCTCATGAATAGATTAATGCCCTCCCTGGGAGGGAAGGTGAGTGAGTTCTAACTTTATTCCTACAAGAGCTGGTTGTTAAGAAGAGCCTGGCTCCTCCTCCCTTGTTCTCTTGCTTCCTTCTGGCCCTGTGCTCTCTGCACTCCATGAGTTGAAGCAGCCTGAGGTCCTCCCCAGAAGCATGGACCTGGAGTTAAATAAACCTCTCTATAAATTATCCAGACTCAGATATTCCTTTACAGTAACACAAAATGGACTAAGACACACACAGAGATAAATGAGAAATACTTTGATTAAGAGACAACCTTATTTGGAAGACATTTTAGTGAAAAACAAAAAAGATAATTTTACTTTAATGGAATAAAAAAGAAATTGAGAATTGTTGCACTTCAAATAAATGTTTGTTTGTTTATTTATTTATTTATTGAGACAGAGTTTTACTTTGTTGCCCTGGAAAGAGCATGGTGGTGGCACCACAGTTCACACCAACCTCAAACTCTTGGGCTCAGGGCATCTTCTTGCCTCAGCTGGGACTACCGGCATCTGCTACAACCCCCGGCTATTTATTTTTTATTTTATTTTATTTTATTTTTGAGACACAGTCTCACTATGTTGCCCTCGGTAGAGTGCCGTGGCATCACAGCTCACAGCAACCTCAAACTCTTGGGCTTAAGTGATTCTCTTGCCTCAGCCTTCCTAGTAGCTGGGACTACAGCTACCTGCCACAATGCCTGGCTATTTTTTTGTTTTAGTTGTCATTGTTGTTTATCAGGCCCCAGGCCAGGTATAAACCTGCCAGCCCCAGTGTATGTGGCTGGTGCCCTAACCACTGAGCTATGGGTGCCAAGCCCCGGCTATTTTTTAGAGAAGGGGTCTGCCTCTTGCTCAGGCTGGTCTCCAACTCCTGAGCTCAGGCAATCCACCCATCTCAGCCTCCCTGAGTGTTAGAATTATAGGCATGAGCCACCGTGCCTGGTCTAAATGTTTCTTTAGATAAGACATATCATTTTCTAAAAGTTTCCTGTCAGGTTAAAAAGAGAAATTTTGAAAAATAATCAGAGTAATTCTTTTTTTTTTTCTTTAGATAGAGTCTCACTGTGTCACCCTTGGTAGAGTTCTGTGCTGTCACAGCTCACAGCAACATCCAGCTCTTGGGTTTAGGTGATTCTCTTGTCTCAGCCTCCCGAATAGCTGGGACTATGGGTGCCCACCACAATGCCCAGCTATTTTTATTGTTGTTGTTTCTGTTTGGCTGGGGCCGGGTTCAAATCTGCCACCCTCAGTATGTGGGGCCAGGGCCCTACTCACTTAGCCACAGGCACCACCCAATCATAGTAATTCTTAAGATACATGTTTCAATCTTAGACAGTATTATCAAACTTTCTCCTATAACTTCCCACATTTGGTATACTATCTGGAAATATAATATTTACATCTTTCCCATAACCATGGTTTTCCCTGGGTCTTTGTTAATGGTCATGAATGAAGACCTACCTAAGGAATATCCCCTTTCTTGTGGAATTGTAGCTTTGGTCCCTTCAACTGTATACCTGTGGAGCTTTCTTTCCTGCAAAACCAGTGCCTATTCCACTCCGTTTTCCCTACTAGTGTCCCCTCTCCTGATTCCTCATTTGGAATGGGAAGAGATAATGACCCAGTTGACTTCTTTTCAGCTTTGATTTCATCAGTTCACCAGTACTACTCTGGCCGTTTAGGTAGGAGTAAAAGCAAAGCTATGTAACCTTTCTGCTTCCCGTCACAATCTTCTGTATCTTCTCTTACTTGCTAGTTTTTGAAGCTTTGTGCATTAACCTAACATCCTCCTCCTAGCCTTTTGTTTTGTGGCTGTTAGTGATTTTCCTTCTAGCTTTAGGTTTATACAAATTTTAAAGGAATTTCCCCTTCCTTTTCTTAGATGTTGGAAACAGTTTTAGTCTGCAATCTTAAAGTTAAGACAGGCTATAGCAAGAACTGTATTCAAGGAATACACCAATTGAGTTGTTAATTCTGTATTATAACCAGTTAAAAGGGAGGAAATTGAGAAGAGATATATGATGAAAATTCAAGAAACTATAATATAATAGAGAAAGCCCAGGGGGAATAAAAGAACAATAGAAAGGAGAGAAGGAAAATTTTTAAAGAGTGGTTTCTGCTCATACCAGTGATAAACTGCTTTGGTGGGCAGTATTATCTTTTTGGACTGAAGGTATTGGTGTTGGTTATGTATTATCACTGTTTTTTGAAATTCTGGTAGGCTTTTCATCTTCTGTAAAATAATCCTTCCTGTTCTAGGAAATAGTTGGGGTGTTTTTATTCTAACACTTTAGAGTTTATGTTTGAAATTAAGTCTTATTTTCCTATGTAACCTTGGAATCTCAACAGATGTCTGAAGTAATGACTTGGATTTAAAAATTTATTCTGTAATACGAGATTTGATGGTTGCTGTGCCAACTCTTCTGTAAGTTCTTGTCATTCCGTGTCACAGGCTGTGGCTGAGCATTGGGAGGGAGCTATGGCGAGAGTGGCGGTGGGAGGGGAACCGGGCCCAGAGGAGAATGAGAGTGAGTGCAGGCAAGGGATGGGGGCAGAGTCCTCGCAAACAGCTAATAAGGGGTTCGCTAGAGAATGCACAAAGAAAAAAGTCAAGTGTCCAGTTAAAAGTCGGCAAGTAGGAGAGCCACAGAGAGCAGGAGCAAAGTGGTCAGGAAATCAGCACCCACTACAAGGAGTGGGCCCCGAAGTGACTGCTCTCTGTTACCTTTAGTCTATCTTGACTATGGGAAAAGTCAGTTGTGAGAGAGAAAACCTGAAATGATAAAAAATGATCATTCTGGATGAAGAGACAGCAGAGAGAGAAAGAGAGAAAAAGAGGGAGAGAGAGAGAGAATGCATATCCTATTCCTTTGAAAGCTCCAAACCTTTATAATTAACCTATTTCTTTTTTTTCTGACATGGTAGGTCTGTTTCATGATAATATTCATTTTGAGTCACCATTTATGAATATTTTATTTTTGAAAAATTTCTGTTTCAAATTCAATTTTTGAAATGGAATTTAAAAACTATTTGCATGAGTTTCGACAAATGTCTATGCCTGATAAGCCACCAGCACATCAAGATACCATATATTGCCCTTAAAAAAGAAACATTTCCACTGTATTGAATTCCTCCCTCTTCCTGAGATACCATAGGTATCTTCTTAATTAATTTTTTAGACTGTTCCTAATCTTGTGGTGATGAGATATGCTAGGAATTGAAAAAAAGGTTGATAATTTAAACTATTAATCACAGTTGTTTTCAAGTCAATGCCTGATAACTCTAATATCTAAATTATTTTTATCTTTGTCTTTCTGGTTTTCCTTTTTTCTTATTTTGTGGAGCAGAGTTGAGGTCTCCAGCCAAGTCCAGCCCAGATCAGCTCCTCCAGCTATCTCCTTTTTATTTATTGTTAAATCATAGCTGTGTACATTAGGGCAACCAAGGGGTACAATGTGCTGGTTTCATATACAATCTGAAATATTCTCATCAAACTGTTCAACGTAGCCTTCATGGCATTTTCTTAGTTATTGTATGTAGACATTTGTAGTCTGCATTTAGTAGGTTTTGCCTGTACCCATTCTAAGATGCACTGTAGGTGTGGCCCCACCCATTACCCTCTCTCCACTCTAACCTCCCCCCTCCCTTGGCCTCCCTTGGCCCTTTCCCCATATTCTTGTGCTATAGTTGGGTTATAGCCTTCATATGAAAGCTATAAATTAGCTTCATAGTAGGGCTGAGTACATTGGATACTTTTTCTTCCATTCTTGAGATACTTTGCTAAGAAGAATATGTTCCAGCTCGATCCACATAAACATGAAAGAGGTAAGTTTCTATCTTTCTTTAAGGCTGCGTAATATTCCATGGTGTACATGTACCACAGTTTATTAATCCATTAGCGGGTCAATGGGCACTTGGGCTTCTTCCATGACTTAGCAATTATGAATTGGGCTGCAATAAACATTCTGGTACAGATGTCTTTGTTATATTGTGATTTTTGGTCTTCCAGGTATATACCTAGTAAAGGAATTATAGGATCGAATGGCAGGTCTATTTTTAGATCTATAAGTATTCTCCAAACATCCTTCCAAAAGGAACATATTAGCGTGCATTCCCACCAGCAGTGTAGAAGTGTGCCCTTTTTTCCACATCCACACCAACATCTCTGGTTTTGGGATTTTCTTATGTGGGCTACTCTTACTGGGGTTAGGTGATTATGTCAAAGTAGTTTTGATTTGCATTTCTCTGATGATTAAGGATGATGAGCTTTTCCTCATGTGTTTGTAGATTGTGCGCCTGTCTTGTTTAAAGAAGTTACTCTTCAAGTCCTTTGCCCACCCTGAGATGGGATCATTTGTTCTTTTCTTGCTAATACGTTTGAGTTCTCTGTGGATTCTGGTTATTAAACCTTTATTGGAGGTATAACCTGCAAATATTTTCTCCCATTCTGAGGGCTGTCTGCTTGCTTTACTTACTATGTCCTTGGCTGTGCAGAAGCTTTTTAGTTTGATCAGGTCCCAGTAATGTATTTTTGATACTGCTTCAATTGCCTGGGGAGTCCTTCTCATAAAATATTCACCCAGGCCGATTCCTTCAAGAGTTTTCCCTGCACTTTCTTCAAGTATTTTTATAGTTTCATGTCTTAAGTTTAAATCTTTTATCCAGTGAGAGTCTATCTTAGTTAATGGTGAAAGGTGTGGGTCCAGTTTCAGTCTTTACAGATTGCCAGCTAGTTCACCCAGCACCATTTGTTAAATAGGGAATCTTTTCCCCACTGAATGTTTTTAATTGGCTTGTCAAAGATCAAATAACGGTAAGTAGCTGGATTCATCTCTTGGTTCTCTATTCTGTTCCAGGCATCTACTTCTCTGTTTTTGTGCCAGTACCATGCTGTTTTGATCACTATCAATTTATAGTACAGTCTCAGGTCTGGTAGCGTGATTCCTCCAGCTTTGTTTTTATTTCTGAGTAATGTTGTAGCTATTTGAGTTTTTTTCTGATTCCATATAAAACGAAGTATTATTTTTTCAAGATCTTTAAAATATGACAATGGAGCTTTAATAGGAATTGCATTAAAATTATATATTGCTTTGGGTAGTATAGATATTTTAACAATGTTGATTCTTCCCAGCCATGAGCATGGTATGTTTTTCTATTTCTTAACATCTTTAGCTATTTCTTTTCTTAAAGTTTCATAGTTCTCTTTGTAGAGATCTTTCACGTCCCTTGTTAGGTATACTCCCAAATATTTCATCTTCTTTGGCACTACTGTGAAAGGAATAGATTCCTTGACTGTTTTTTCAGCTTGGTTCTTGTTGGTATATATAAAGGCTACAGATTTATGGGTGTTGATTCTGTAGCCTGAGACATTGCCGTATGCCTTGATCACTTCTAAAAGTTTTTTAGTAGAATCCCTGGTGTTTTCCAGATATATGATCATGTCATCTGTGAAGAGTGAAAGTTTGATCTCTTCTGACCCTATGTGGATACCTATACCTTGATCACCTATTCTTCTCTAATTGCAATGGCTAAAACATCCATTACAATGTTAAAGAGCAATGGAGACAATGGGCAACCTTGCCTGATTCTTGATCTAAGTGGAAATGATTTCAATTTAACTCCATTCAGTACAATATTGGCTGTGAGTTTGCTGAGATGGCCTCTACTAGTTTAAGATATGTCCCTTCTGTACCAATTTTCTTAAGTGTTCTGATCATGAAGGGATGCTGGATATTATCAAAAGCTTTTTCTGTGTCAATTGAGAGAATCATACTGTCTTTATTTTTGCGTTTGTTTATGTGCTGAGTTACATTCATAGATTTACGTATATTGAACCAGCCTTGAGACCCTGGGATAAATCCCACTTGGTCATGGTGTATAATTTTTTTGATGTGTTGTTGGATTCTGTTTGTTAGGATCTTATTGAGTATTTTAGCATCAATATTCATTAGTGATATTGGTCTATAATTTTCCTTTCTTGTTGGGTCTTTTCCTGGTTTGGGGATCAGGGTGATGTTTGCTTCATAGAACGTGTTGGGTAGTCTTCCTTCTTTTTCTACATTTTGGAACAGGTTGAGTAGTATAGGTACTAATTCCTCTTTAAAGGTTTGGTGAATTCTGACATAAAGCCATCTGGTCCTGGGCTTTTCTTTTTAGGGAGATTTTGTATAGTTGATGTTATTTCAGAACTTGATATAGGCCTGTTCAACATTTTCACTTTGTCCTGGCTAAGTCTTGGTAGGTGGTGTATTTCCAGGTATTGGTCAATTTCTTTCAGATTTTCATATTTTTGAGAGTGAAGTTTCTTGTAATATTCGTTAAGGATATTTTGAATTTCTGAGGGGTCTGTTGTTATTTCATCTTCACCATTTCTGATTAATGAAATTAGAGATTTTACTCTTTTTCTCCTGGTTAGCTTGGCCAAAGGTTTATCAGTTTTATTGATCTTTTAAAAAAAACAACTTTTGGATTTATTGTTCTGTTGTATAATTCATTTGTTTTCAATTTCATTAAATTCTGCTCTGATTTTGGTTATTCCTTTTCTTCTGCTGGGTTTGGGGTTGGAATGTTCTTCCTTCTCCAGTTGCTTGAGATGTCCCATTAAGTTATTAACTTCCTCTCTTTCTGTTTTTTTGAGGAAGGCTTGCAGTGCTATAAATTTCCCTCTTAGGACTGCCTTTGCAGTATCCCCAAAGTTCTGATAATTCGTATCTTCACTGTTTTTTTGTTCCAAAAATTTGGTGATTTCCTTCTTAATCTCATGTATAAGCCATCTGTCCTTTAGCATACAGTTGTTTAGCTTCCATGTTTTTGTATGGATATGCAGATTGCTGCTGTTATTGAGTTCAAATTTTATTCCATGATGGTCTAAGAAGATGCAAGGAATAATTCTATTTTTTAAAAATTTGCTGAGGTTAGATTTGTGGCCTAGGATGTGGTCAATTTTGGAGTATGTTCCGTGGGCTGATGAGAAGAATGCGTATTCAGTTTTGTTGGGAAGAAATGTTCTGTAGATGTCTGTTAATTCCAGATGTTGAATGGTTAAGTTTAAATCTAAAATTTCTTTGCTTAGCTTCTTTTTGGAGGATCTATCCAGCACTGCTAAGGGGGTGTTAAAATCTCCAACTACTATGAAACTGGAGGAAATCAAGTTGCCCCTGTCTGTTAGAGTTTCTCTTATAAATTGAGGTGTGTTCTGGTTGGGTGCATAAATATTAATAATTGAAATCTCATCACATTGAGTATTACCTTTAACAAATATGAAGTGTCCATCCTATCCTAAATTATTTTGGTTGGTTTAAAGCACAGAGAACCCAATGCTCCAGCAGTCTCTGGTCAGGAGAAGGGCTCTGCGCAGAGGCTGGGAAGGCTCTGGAGGGTTGCATGGCTTCCAGAGGTCCTGGTCAGTGAGGGCAGGCATGGGTTGCGGGTTGCAGTGCAGCTCTTACGGAGGTCCTCTTTTTCTTTTTTCATATTTTATTTTATTTTCATTTCAGATTAACATGAGGGTACAGATGTTTATATTACATTATTTTTTACTTCTTTATTTTTTTCATTTTTTAAAAATTAAATCACAGCTGTGTACATTAATGCAATCATGGGGTACACTGTGCTAGTTTTATATACAATTTGAAATATTTTCATCAAACTTGTTAACATAGCCTTCCTGGCATTTACTTAGTTATTGTGTTAAGACATTTATATTCTACATTTACTAAATTTCACATGTACCCTTGTAAGATGCACTGTAGGTGTGGTCCCACCAATTACCCTCCCTCCACCCATCTTTCCTTCTCCTCTACCCTCCCTCTCCCCTTTCCCCGTATTCTTGGGCTATAATTGGGTTATAGCTTTCATATGAAAGCTATGAATTGGTTTCATAGTAGGGCTGAGTATATTGGATACTTTTTCTTCCATTCTTGAGATACTTTGCTAAGAAGAATATATTCCAGCTCCATCCATGTCAACATGAAAGAGGTAAAGTCTCCATCTTTTTTAAGGCCGCATAATATTTCATGGTTTATATTTCACATATATCACAATTTATTAATCCATTCATAGGTCGATGGGCACTAGGGCTTCATCCATGATTTAGCAAATATGCGTTGGGCTGCAATAAACAATGTGGTGCAGATATCTTGGTTATAAAGTGATTTTTGGTCCTCTGGATATATACCTAACAGAGGAATTGAAGGATCGAATGGCAGGTCTATTTTTAGATACCTAAGTGATCTCCTAACATCATTTCAAAAGGAATGTATTAGTTTGCATTCCCACCAGCAGTGCAAAAGTGTTCCCTTTTCTCCACATCCATGCTAACATTTATGGTTTGGGGATTTTGTGATGTAGGCTAATATTACTGGAGTTAGATGATATCTCAAAGTGGTTTTGATTTGCAGTTCTTTGATGATTAAGGATGATGAGCATTTTTTCATGTGTCTGTAGGCTGTACGCCTGTCTTCTTCAGAGAAGTTTCTTTTCAAGTTCCCTGCCCAACCTGACATGGGATCACTTGTTCTTTTCTTACTAATACTTTTGAGTTCTCTGTGGATTCTGGTTCTTAAAGCTTTGGCAGAGATATAACCTGCAAATATCTTCTTCCATTCTAAGGTCCATCTGCTTGCTGTACTTATTGTGTTCTTCTCTGTGCAGAAACTTTTTAGTTTGATCAGATCCCAGTAATGTATTTTTCATGCTGCTTCAATTGCATCAAAATTGGGTGGGTCCTTCTCATAAAATATTCTCCCAGGCCAATTTCTTCAAGTGTTTTCCCTGCAGTTTCTTCTAGTATTTTTATAGTTTCATGTCTTAAGTTTAAATCTTTAATCCAGTGAGAGTCTATCTTAGTTAATGGTGAAAAGTGTGGGTCCATTTTCAGTCTTCTACAGGTTGCCAGCCAGTTCACCCAGCACCATTTGTTAAATAGGAAGTCTTTTCCCCACTGAATGTTTTTAATTGGCTTATCGAAGATCAAGTGACAGTAAGTAGCTGGGTTCATCTCTTAGTTCTCTATTCTGTTTCATACATTTACCTCTCTTTTTTTTGTGGTAGTACCATGGATACCCTTGATCGCCTTTTCTTGACTGATTTTGATGGCTAAGACTTCCATTATAATTTTAAAAAGTGGTAGAGACAATGGGCAACCTTGCCTGGTTCCTGATCTGAGTGGAAATTATTTCAATTTAACTCCATTCAATACAATATTGGCTGTGGGTTTGCTGTAGATGGCCTCTATCAGTTTAAGAAATATCCCTTCTATACCAATTTTCTTCTAATCATGAAAGGATGCTGGATATTCTCAAAAGCTTTTTCTGCATCAATTGAGAGAATTGTATGGTCTTTGTTTTTTTTTTTTTTTTTTTTTGGTTTTTGGCCGGGGCTAGGTTTGAACCTGCCACCTCCGGCATATGGGACCAGCACCCTACTCCTTGAGCCACAGGCGCCGCCCTGGTCTTTGTTTTTTAATTTGTTTATGTGCTGAATTATATTTATAGATTTACATATATTGAACACATAATTGAACAAGACTTGAGACCCTGGGATAAAACCCACTTTGTCATGGTGTATAATTTGTTTGATGTGTTTCTGGATTCTGTTTTCTAGGATCTTATTGAATATTTTTGCATCAATATTCATTGGAGATATTGGTCTATAATTTTCTTTTCTTTTTGGGTCTTTTCCTGATGTGGGGATCAAGGTGATGTTTGCTTCATAGAACATGTTGGGTAGTATTCTTTCTTTTTCTATGTTTTTTGAAAAGATTAAGTAATATAGATACTAATTCCTCTTTAAAGATTTGGTAGAGCTTCTTCCTTCACAGGGACTCCAAGCATGCCTCTTCTGTGGCCTGCATGCACCTTGCCTCCACTTGCCACCATGTACTGCTACCTGGGCGAAGTGCTGCTGCTGTTCCGGACCAGGCCGGCTGCCCTGGGCTTGGCAGCCACCGACTCATCCCCATTGTTAGGCCCGGCCGCAGGCAGCCTGGGCTCACGCCGGCTGCCTGACACCACTACAGCGAGGCAGTGGCTGACCTCAAGGATGACCCTAACTTCTTCAAGATGGTGGAGGGCTTCTTTGACTGTGGTGCCAGCATCATGGAGGACAAGCTGGTGGAGGACTTGAAGACCCAGGAGAGTGAGGAGCAGAAACGGAACCAGGTGTGTGGCATCCTGCGCATCATCAAGCCTTGTGACCATGTGCTGAGCCTCTCATTCACTATCCGGTGTGACGATGGCTCCTGGGAGGTCATCGAGGGCTACTGGGCCCAGCACAGCCAGCACTGCATGCTGTGCAAGGGAGGTATTCATTACAGCAAATGTGTGAGTGTAGGTGAAGTAAAAGCATTGGCTTCTCTGATGACATACAAGTGTGCAGTAGTTGATGTACCATTTGGGGGTGCTAAAGCCGGTGTTAAGATTAATCCCAAGAGCTATACAGATAATGAACTGGAAAATATCACAAGGAGGTTCACCATGGAGCTAGCAAAGAAGGGTTTTATTGGTACATTGATGTGCCTGCCCCAGATATGAGCACAGGCAAGCGGGACATGTCCTGGATTGCTGACCAGGACCATGGGGCACTATGACATTAATGCACATGCCTGTGTTACTGGTAAACCTATCAGTCAAGGATGAATCTCTGCTATTGGCTGTGGTGTTTTCCATGGTATTGAAAATTTCATCAGTGAAGCTTCTTACATGAGCATTTTAGGAATGACACCAGGATTTGGAGATAAACATTTGTTGTTCAGGGATTTGGTAATGTGGTCCTGCAAAAACATGGAAACTAAATAACCTTATACTGAATGATAGCTGGGAAATAGATGAGATTAAGAGGGAAATTACCAAAATTTTGGAACAAAATGATAATGAAGACAAATTACTAGAACCTGTGGAATAATGCAAAGGCAGTCCTAAGAGGGAAATTTATAGCATTGCAAGCCTTCCTCAAGAGAATGGACAGAGAGGAAGTTAACAACTTAAAGGGACATCTTAAGCAACTTGGAAAGGAAGAACATTCCAATCCCAAATCCAGCAGAAGCAAAGAAATAACCAAAATTAGAGCAGAATTAACTGAAATAGAAAACAAAAGGATTATACAACAGATCAATAAATCAAGAAGTATTCCTTCTTTTTGTATATTTTTGAAAAGGTTAAGTAATATAGGTACTATTGTCTCTGATGATTAGAGACAATGATAATTTTTTCATGTGTTTTTTGGCCATTCATCTGTCATCCAGTTGTTACTGAGTTCAACTTTTATTCCATGATGGTCTGAGAAGACACAAGGAATAATTTCTATCCTTTTAAATTTGCTGAGGTTAGCCTTGTGAACTAAGATGTGATCAATTTTGGAGGATGTTCTGTGGGCTGATGAGAAGAATGTATATTCAGTTTTGTTAGGATGGAATGTTCTGTAGATGTCTGTTAAATCCAATTGTTGAATGGCTAAGTTTAAGTCTAAAATTTCTTTGCTTAGTTTCTTATTGGATGATCTATCCAACACTACCAAAGGGGTGTTAAAATCTCTGACTATTATGGTGCTGGAGGAAATCAAGTTGTTCGTGTCTGTTAGAGTCTGTCTTTTAAATTGAGGCACATTCTGGTTGGGTGCATAAATGTTAATAATTGAACTCTCATCATGTTGAGTATTACCCTTAACAAATATGAAGTGACCATCCCTATCCTTCCTTAACTTTGTTGGTTCAAAGCCCATTGTATCTGCGAATAAAATCACAACACCTGCTTTTTTCTGATTTCCATTTGCCTGAAATATAGATGACCATCCTTTCACTCTGGGTCTATATTTATTTTTTAAGGTAAGATGAGATTCCTGTATACAGTAGATACCTAGCCTGAGTTTCTGCATCCAACCAGCCAACTGTGCCTCCCTAGAGGACCATCCAAGCCATCCACATCAATTCAGAGTATTGATAAGCCTAGTAGTATTTTGGGTATCAAGTTTTTTGAAAGTCTGGTGGACACTTTTAATCCTTTTGCCACCATTGAAGTCAGAATTTGATCAAAAGTTTCTGAGTGAGTTCACTCTGGTGGTAGAGGATCATGCTGGTTATCATGGAGGATAGGTCTGAGAATATCCTGGAGAGCTGGTCTAGTTATGGCAAATTTCCTCAACATGTGAATGTCATCAAAGCATTTTATTTCTCCATCATAAATGAAACTCCATTCATCTGGATATAGGATTCTGGGTTGAAAGTGATTTTGTTTTAAGAGGCTAAAGTTCGATGACCACCCTCTTCTAGCTTGAAAAGACTCAGCAGAGAGATCTTCAGTTATTCTAATATTCTTTCCCTAGTAGGTTATGGTTTTCTTACATCTGGCTGCTTGCAGAACCTTCTCCTTCATATTAACCTTGGCAAAGTTAATTATAATGTGCCTGGGAGATGCTCTATCTGGGTTCAGTTATGCTGGGGTTCTTAAACTGTCCACTATCTGAATTTCAGACTCTCCTGCCTGGTTTGGCAAGTTTTCCGTGATTATGTCTTGGAGTAGAGCCTCTGGGCCTTTTGAAGCAACCTTGTCATCTTCAGAAATTCCTATAAGGCAAATATTAGTTTTCTTCGAATTGTCCCAGAGCTCTCTGAGAGAATGATCCATTCTTGCTCTCCACTTCTCTTCCTCCTTGAGTGCTTGGGAGCATTCAAAACCTTTGTCTTCAATGTCAGAAGCCCTTTCTTCTGCTTGTTCCATTCTGTTACTGAGGGATACTACTGTATTTCTCAGATCTTTGAGGGCTGCAAGTTCTTGCCTCAATGTGTCAAAATCCTTGGTGATTTTGTCTTTGAATTTATTGAATTCTTGAGACAACTTTTGAAATGCTCCTTGAATTTCTAATTCCAATTTTACCTCCATTCTATTAAGCTTATTTACAATCCAAATTCTGAATTTGATTTCTGACATCACAGCCATTTGTTTATGAATGGGATCTTCTAGTGTGTCCACCTTGTCATTCCTTGGGGGAATAGATCTCTGATTATTCATGTTGCCAGAGGTTTTTTTTTTTGTTGATTCTGCCCCAGGATTATTTTTCACCATTTGGCTAGATGATCAGATAAGGTGAAATTGGATTGGGGGCTCTTGGAGTAGTGATTAACCAGCCCTTTGCCCAAGAGCTGGGACTTGTGACCGCAGGTTTTCCCCTACAGCTTTGCAAAGGACCTGTACAGAACTACAGCCTGAGACACTGGGGACCTGCTTGGTGTGGTGGGGCTAAGTGGCTCTGTCTTGTTTTCAGCAGGTCTCTGTCCAATCCTTGTGAAATCAGTAACTCTGGATTGAAGTCTCAGCTATTGTTTGTTTCCTTGGGGTTGCAGCTTATTCAGCAGGGGTGATGTGTGCTCTTCAATCTTCTCTCTTGGCTCAGCTCCAAACCATCAGCTTACTTGCTAAACTTCTGTCCTTTAACTCTCCTTCTGGACAGGAGCCTCTATGTAAAGCTGGCTCCAGATGGCCATCTTGCCTCCTTCCTCCATTATTTTTAATTCTAAGGTAAAGTTCACATTGTAGTTGAGCCCGTCACCCAGGGGATGTGTTAAATACCCTCATATTGTGTGCATTAGGTGATATTCCCTCCTGTCACCCTCCCTCCTGTACCCTTCCCTCTCCCACCTCTCCCTCCCCCTTGGAGACTATACTAGCTTTTCTTCTTTCTTGTGGGTGTGCATTTGTTTATATATTGGTTTCATATTAGTACTGAGTACATTGAGTACTTCCCCCCCCCCCATTCTTTAGATACTTTACTAAGAAGAATGTGTTTAAACTCCATTCAGGTAAACACAAAAGATGTAAAGACTCCATCTTTTGTTATCGCTGAATAGTACTCCATGGTAATTCTAGAAGACAGTGTGAACAAAACATTTGACAAAATTGGCCTGGGGAAATATTTTATGAAGAAGTCCCTCTTGGCAATTGCAATAACAAACACAAATAAATGGGACATGATCAAACTAAAAAGCTTAGGGTGCCACAACCAAAGCAAACTGACAGCCTTCAGAATGGGAGAAGATATTTACATGCTATGAATCTGCCAAAGGGCTTATAACTAGAGTCTACAGAGAACTCAAGTTAATCAACATAAAAAGAGCAAACAACCCCATTTATAAGAGACTTTTTTTTTAAAGATAGAGTCTCATCTTGTCACCCTCAGTAGAGTGCTATGGTGTTATAGTTGACAGAAACCTCAAACTCTTGGGCTTAGATGATTCTATTGTCTCAGTCTCCCAAGTTGCTGAGACTACAGGCACTCACCACAGTGCCCAGCTACTTTTTAGAGACCGGGTCTCACTCTTGCTCAGGCTGGTTTCAAATTCCTGAGTTCAACCAATCCACCTTCCTCGGCCTCCCAAACTACCAGGATTACAGGAGTGAGTCACTGCAGCTGGCCTTTGGGCAAGAGATTTGAATAGAAACTTCTTTGAAGAAGACAGATGAATGGCCAACAAACACATGAAAAAATTATCATTGTCCCTAATCATCAGAGAAATGCTAATGAGAACCACTCTGAGATATCATGTAACTACATTGAGATTAGCCTACATGACAAAGTCCTGAATCTGCAGATGCTGGTGTGGACATGGAGAGAAGGGTATACTTTCGCACTGGTGGGATTGCAAATATGTACAAACTCTATGGAAAGAAGTGTTGAGAATTCTTAAAGAACTAAAAGGCAACCTTTCATTTAATCCCATAATCCCATTACTAGGTATCGACCCAGAAGAACAAAAATTATTTTACCACAAAGACATTTGCACCAGAACCTTTACTGCAGCTTTCTGGTTTTTCGATCAATCACCAGCATGATCATATAGTTTATCTTGTTAGCTCTGATTGAATGCCACACACTAAATGTGAAAAAATTATAGTGACAATTTGAGGCTTTAGATAAAGGTTTTTCCTCAAGAGATGGTTTAGAAAAAGAAAAATCACCTTAACTTAGTCTTGGACCATTCTGATTGGAAGCAGGGTTTTGATTTTAGTGGGATAGTCTACGTCTAGTTCAACTTTATTCCTAAAATGAAGTTATTTAGAAGTCTTATATGACAGTCTATGTTTATTGGTTTATCAAGTGAGCTCTGAAGTTCTATTTTTTTATCTTCCTCTTTGAAATGCTAAAAGTGCTATTTATGTTCTCAGCTTCTCTAAAGATGCTGAACAACTGACAGACTCCTAGGTGAAAAGCATCACTGATTGTTGGTTCATCTCAAAACTCTTCTCTTCTCTCCATAACCTTGGCCCTTCAAACATACACATAATCTTTAATGCCTCCAAACACACACACACACGTGCGCGCGCACACACACACACACACACACACACGAGCTGTTTCTTGTATTCTTTTAATTTGTGACTTCATTATTTCATTGTCAACCCAGTTATCTAAACTAGGAATCTGAGTTTGATCTGTAACTTCTTCATTGCATATATAAGGAACCACCAAACTCTATTTTACCTTCCAAATTTTTCACTAATCTATCCTCTCCCCTACATCTCTATGACTATATTACTATTTCAATTTGGAACTCAAAATTTACTTTCTCTGAGGAACAATGTTCTAAACAATGGGTTAATTTTCAAGCAGGCCTCAAAAGTCATACTCTGTTAGAAATGCCATCACAATATCACCGGTAAGCGCCCTCCACTTCAAGTTCTGAGGCTTTTGATCACTGAGTTCCATATCTTCTCTAAGTCAAGAACCCTAAGAACTAACCAAAATTTAAATATCATGAGCCCTAGTAGATGGATAAATAAGGGGAAAGAAAGGGATAGGAATTTAGTGTGGGTCCCAGAAGCATGAGGGAAACGCTGGATGAGGGAGGGATGAACATTCAAGGTCTCAGGGCTAGTGTTGCCAGTTTAACAAGACATGTAATATTTAGGAAATACTTATGCTAATAATTATTAATTGCTTATCTGAAATTCAAATTTAACTAGGCATCCTGTAATTTATTTGCTAGCTGTCAGTCCTATGATAAACTATTAATGAAAAATCAGGGGTAAGGAACTAAAGTGTGGGATGTGTGAGGAGAGTATATATAAAAATATAGATAAATACTGGCAAGTAAAGAGTTTTTTTTTTTTTTCAAGAACTGCATTTGTATACCACTTTGATACATAGATGCAACCAAAACCAGGTCTTTAGTAGCTATATTGTAATTTTGAATTAATGTGGGCACCTTGCCATTCCTATGTCTAAGAAGTAATGTGATAGTTGACATTGGCAAGATGATAGAAGTTTTCATCCCTAATCCCTGTCACAGAAACACCGTTTTTGACAACTATCCAAAGAAAAGACCACCTTTGTGGGAGCTCCAGAGTCTAGTGGAGAGATCCTGGTACCTTGTTGGAGCAAAAAATCCCCAGGAGAAGATGGTATTTATTCTTAAGGAGGGTAAGAATAATTTTACTATACCCATTACACCCCTTTCCCAATGTGGCACAGCTCAGTGACAAGAGGGGCCACCTCAACCTGTGATTTCTCTCTCAGGTAAAAATTAATGGAGTAAGCTCCCTAAGAGACCCATTTATGCAGCCCAGAGCATTGAGGGTATTAGCATGGCTGAGTAGTCTGGAGGTAGCTAGGAGCAGGGAAAACAGGCAGAATTTACAGAAAGTTGGATGTGGTATTCAACAAAAGGCCACAGTCTCCATGAAGAGTCCCCCTCACAAACTTGTAGAATGAATAATCTGCAGATTCCTTAACTACCCCATATGTATCCCCAGTCTTCTGCATGACCATTACAAGAAATGCTATTGAAGAACTGAATTCTTTCAGTTCATCAATCTGAAAGAAAAGATTAGTTAGAAACATGAAAATATATAAAAGTAAAAAACTCACTAGTTGGCTTAGTGCTTATAGCTCAGTGGTTAGGGTACTGGCCACATACACCACAAACCCCACCCAGGCCAGCTAAAGAACAATAACAACTGCAACAAAAAATAGTCGGGCATTGTGGTGGATGCCTGTAGTCCCAGCTACTTGGGAGGCTGAGGCAAGAGAATTGCTTAATCCCAAGACTTTGAGGTTGCTGTGAGCTGTGATGCAATAGCACTCTACAGAGGGCGACAAAGTTAAGACTCAGTCTAAAAAGAAAAAAAAAATCCTCACTGGTTAAGGTAAATATATAGTCAGATTCAGAACACTTAATATTGTAATGGTGGTGCATAAATCATTTTTATTTCTAGTATAAAAGTTAAAAGACAAAAGCATTACAAATACAGATGACCCTTGAATAACATAGGGCGTCAGGGTACTGACCACCCATGGAATCACAAATCTGCACATTACTTTTGACTTCCTCAAACTTAATTGCAAATAGGCTTTTGACATCTCCAAAACTTAATTGTTGATTAGAAGCCTCACTTATAACATAAACAGTTGATTAACACATATTTTATACGTTATATGCATTTTATACTGTGTTCTTACATTAAAATAAGTTAGAGAAAAGAAAAAGTTATTAAGAAAATTACAAGGAAGAGAATATATATTTACTATTCATTAAGTGGATGTGAATCACCATAAATGTCTTCATCTTCATGGTCTTAATGTTGAGTAGACTGAAGAATAGTAGGAAGTGAACAGATTAGTCTTGCTGTCTTAAGGGTGGCAGAGGAAAAAGAGGTGGAAAAGGAGGTGGAAGGGGAGGAGGAGAGGCAGGCACAGCCAGTGTAACTTTTATTTAAAAAAACCTGCACGTAAGTGGACTCGTGCCGTTCAAACTGATGTTTGTTCAAGGGTCAACTGTAACTATAGCTATAATAATTTGTTAATAGATACACAATATAAAAAGATGTAAATTTTGACATCACTAACATAAAATATGGCAGATAAAGAAGTATAGAATTTTTGTATGTGATAGAAATTAAATTGTTATCACCTTAAAAAGACTATTAAAACTATAAGATGTTTTATGTATGCCTCATGGTAATCACAGAGAAAATCCTCTAGTAGATATACAAAAGACATGAAGAAAGAATAAAATCAAAGCATTACACTGCCAAAAATTAAAAAAAAAAAACAAACCAAAAGCAAAGGAAGACAGCAAGAGAGGAACAAAGGAGCAAAGGACAGTAAGATAGGAGAAAATAAGACATCAATAATAACTTCTTGTCTAACAACAATTATTTTAAATGTAAGTGAATTAAATTCTCAGCTCAAAAGACACAGAGTGGCTAAAGGAGTTAAAAATTACAAGATCCAACAATATGCTACCTACGAGAGACTCACTTTAGATTTAAGAAACCATGTAGGCTGCAAATGAAGGGATAGAAAAAGTTATTCCATGCCACTGATAATCAAAAGAGAGCAGGAATGACTGTACTTATATCAGTCAAAGTAGATTTAATCCAAAAAACTGTCACAAGAAACAAAAAAAATTATTATATAATAATAAAGGGGTCATTTTGTCAAAGAGGATGAAACAACTGTAAATACATATGTACCCAACACCAGAGCACCTAAGTATATAAAGCAAATGTTAACATGTGAACATGGATACACAATATAGCAACATTGGATACAGAAAAAGCACTTCTAAGAGGAATGTTTATGGTGATAAATACCTATGTTAAGAAAAAAGGAAAGATCTCAAATAAACAACTTAACATTATACCACAATGAACTAGAAAAAAAAATGTGTAAGCCCAAATTTACCAGAAGGAAGAAAATAGTAAAGAAAACAGCAAAGATTAGAACATAAATAAATAAAAAAAAAAAACATAAATAAATGAAATAGAGATTAGAAAGACAACAGAAAAGATAAATAAAATGAGTTTTTTTAAAAAGATAAAAAAGAAAAACCCCTTTAAGGTAAACCAATCAAGAAAAAAGAGAGGAGGCCAATCAAATTGTAAATGAAAGAGACACTACGACAGATACCACAGATATACAAAGGAGCATAAGAGATTACTGTGAATAGTTACACACAAACTGGATAACTTAAATAATAAATTTTAGAAACATATCACCTACCAAGACAGAATCATGAGGAAATAGAAAATCTGAACAGAGCAATAATGAGTAAGGATGTTGAATCAGTAATAAAAAGTCTCTCAGTAAAGAAAAGCCAGGACCAGATGGCTTCACAGGTAAATTCTACAAAACATTTTTGAATAAACACCTGTCCTTCTCAAACTCTTCCAAAAAATTGAAGAGTAGGGAACACTTCCAAATTTACTTTATGATGTCAAACACTTAAGATGCTTCAAGAAATTATGAACATAGATGCAAAAATCCTTGATAAAATAGTAGCAAATTTAGCAGCATATTGAAGATATCATACGCCATGATAAAGTGAGATTTATTCTTGGAATGAAAGGACATTTCAATATACAAAAGTCAATCAAGATAATATATTACATTAACAGAATGAAATATAAAATCATACGATTATCTCAACAGATGTATTTGACAAAATCCAACATCCTTTCATGATAAAAACGTAACAAATGATGTGTAGAAGGAATATACCTCAATACAATAAAGGTCATGTATGACATGTCCACAATTAACACATTCAAGTGTGAAAAGTTGAAAGCTTTTCCAAAACAAGTTTGCCTGCTTTTACTAGTTCTAGTCAACAGAGTACTATAAGTACTAGCTGAAGCAGCCAGGAAAGAAAAACAAATAAAACTCATACAAATTGGAGAGGAAAAAGTAAAATTGTCTGTTTATAGATGACATGATCTTACATATAGAAAATTCTAAAGACACCACCAAACAACTATGAGAACTAATAAACAAATTCAGTAATGTTGCAGAAACAAAATTAGTTGCCTTTCTATGATCTAGGAGAGGGATCAACAAGCTATTCAAATAAGAAATTTTTCAAAAATTCATTTATAATTGCATTAAAAGAATAAAATTCTTGGGAATAAATTTAACCAAGGTAAAATATCTATACACTGGAAACTGTAAAACAATGATGAAATCAATTGAAAAAGACACAAACAAATACATCCTGTGTTCATGGATTGGAAAAATTAATATTGTAAAAATGTCCATACTACATAAAGCAATCTAAAGATTCAAATGCCCAAAGTGATCAATGCAATTTCTATCAAAAATGCAATAGCATTTTTCACAGAAATAGAAAAGAAATCCTAAAATTTATATGAAGTCATGAACAACCATAAACAGCCAAAACAATCTTGAGCAAGAAGAACAAAGCTGGAAGAATCATATGTCCTGATTGCAAAATATATTACAAAGCTACAGTAATCAAAACAATATGGTACTGACATATAAACAGACATATAGACCAGTGGAATGGAATAGAGTCCAGAAATAAATCCAAGCATTTATGGTCAACTGGCCTTTGATAAAGGTGCCAATAATACAAAATGGAAAAAAGACGGTCTCTTCAATAAATGGTATTGGGAAAACTAGATATCCATATGTAAAAATGAAATTGGACTCTTAATTCACACCATGTACAAAAATCAACTCAAAATGGCTTAAAGATGTATATGTATGTGCTGAAACTGTAAAACTACTAGAGGAAAACATAGGATAAATCTTGCCATTGATCTCTGGGCAATGATGTTTTTGGATACAACCCCAAAAGTACAGGCAAGAAAAGTAAAAAGTGACAAATGGGATTGCATCAAACTAAAAAAACTTCTGCACAGCAAAGAAAGCAATCAACAGAATGATAAGACAACCTATGTAATGGGAGAAAACACTTGCAAACCACACATCTGATAAGGACTTAATATTCAAAATGTATAAGGAACTCAGATAACTAAAAAAAAAACAACAAAGAGATAACTTGATTGAAAATTGGGCAAAAGAGCTCAACAGACATTTCTCAAAAAAAAAAAAAAGAAGACAAGAAAAGATGCAGAAACAATCCTAGTGTCTGTTAATGAAGGAATGAATAAAAAATGTGGTATATATGCAATGAAATCTTCAACCTTAAAAAGGAAGGAAACCCTACCATTTGTTACCACATGGGTGAATCTGAAGGATATAATGCTGAGTGAAATAAGCCAGGCACAGAAAGACTAATACTGTATGATCTCATTTATATATGGAATCTAAAAGAGTGGAACTCAGAAAAACAGAGAGTAGAATGATAGTTTCCAGGGCCTGAGGGGTTGTCATGGGGAGTTGTTATTAAAAGAGTGCAAAGTTGTAGTCATGAAGAAACATCCTGGAGATGTAATGTGCTGTGTGGTGACTATAGTTAACACTACACTGTATACAAAAAAAAGTAGTGATGTTATGTGATGAACAAGTTAGCTTGACTGTGATAATTATTTCACAATGTACAATATATCAAAACATCATTTTGTATACCTGAAAAATATATAATTTTTTGGCAATTATACTTCAATAAAACCGGATGAAAAAAGTGATGATACCATCTATTAAACTTTCTCCCAAGTAATCTGTTGCAGGTTCTTTTTTTTTTTTTTCTAGGAAAATACATCACTCTGAGTTCAAAAACATGTAAGTGACTTTATCTTTGCTAGCATAATCTGATGAATAAAATTTATTTTATTGTATCAAGAACCTTTCAAGAAGGCTAATGAATGAATAACGTGGACTAAGTTTTCCCTAGCAAAAGAAAGCATCACCTGAATTGTTCTTTTAATTTTGTCTATATCTGTTTTGGTAACAGAGAGCTGGCCAAACAGCTTAGTGACGTCTGAAAGGGTAATTTCTCACCACAGCTTCACTGATGGCAGAGTTAACAAAGGAAATCAGAGGGGAAATGTTCAGACGTTAGAGTGCAGAACAGACCAATGTCTTGAACGATGCTTCTGCCAATGTCAGGGGATATATAAGCTATCGTGTTTAAAGCCCAGATCTTAATTTATGAGTGAGTGCAAATCAGATATTATTTTTAAGTACACTTTCAAGAAAACTTGTCTGGAATTCCTTCATAAAACAGAGAATCTTTTTGTAATGCAAACCACTCCAAATTTGGGAGAACACAACGAGAGAGAATTTCAATGGTCTGCCAAGATCAAGTTATTATCTGAGTCAGGAATGGTTCACTTGGCCCTTTAGTGAGGGGACTGACTTGGAAAAAAAAAAAAATCTGTGACCCTAAGTAGAAACATTTGCTAGAAGGCAGCTGGTCTTCTAGCAGCAGCTAACCTCTGGCTGGGCTAACTTGAATACCATGTGTTAGTGAGGACCACCGAAGAGCCCTGAGGACCCAGGCAAACTGACCATCAGCAAACTGATGGATTCTAAAAGTGAAAAGAATTGAGAGCAGTATCTCCAAACTGTTGCTGCACGTGAGAATCACTGGTAAAATCTCCAAGAACCTTATGCCCAGGGACTTTTAAGGGCCATGCCAATTAGATCAGAATGTCTGAATGTCTGAGGCTGGGCTTCAGGCAGCCACAGTTTTGAAAATTTCCCAGGTGATTCCAAGGTGTGGCCAAGACCGAGAAACAATGACTTCAAAGCAGAGAAGGGATTCTCATCCTAGCTGCTTATTAGCATCACCTGGAAAAATGTGAAAAATGACTGATGATCAGGATTCACTAAGAACAATTTCAGCAGAACGTACAAGTGGGTGAGCCAGAAGATTTTCAACTGATGCCTTAGGGAGCATAGTAGGCTCCAGAACTAGCAGCATCAGCGTCACACGGAGACTGGCTGGCAATGCAAATTCTCAAGCCCCCAATCCCCTATCTGCTGATCCAGAATCTCCAGGGATAGGACCCAGCTTTCTGCATTTTAACAAACCTTCCAGATGATTCTAACACATGCTGTAGTTTCATAACCACTAGTATAATAAGAACATATCCCTGCAATTAGACTTTCTGCTTTCAAATCTTGCCTCTCCCTGTAACTTAGGGATTAATATGGGCAATTTGACTTTTCTGTGCTTTAGTCTCTTCTGCCAAATGGAGACAATATTAGTAGTCCCCTCAGAAAGTTGTTAAAGGAGGCAAATGAGTGGCGTTTGAGCAGGGCCTGGCCTGGGTAAGCATTACATAGTGCTTGTTGACTAAGCATGTAGACATGCTGTTCACAGAGATGCCAGTCTCCCATGACATTCAGTAACATTATTTGTTACCACAGTAGAAGAAGAGTAGATGCTCTTCTGTGATTTCTTGGAAAAAGAGCAAGATGGCAAATGAGCAGCAGCCTAAGTACGCTGCCCTGGAGGGGGGAGAAAGTTTCTGAGTGACCTTCATGGAGAGAGCACTGTAAGTCACAGAGAGACAAGGAGACACTTATGAGTGAAGGGGACAGAGATGGGCTGATCCATATGGCCAGATTGGAAGGCATTATACCCGAAGGAGGTGTCCACACATGGGGAATGATTACTTAGGGTGGAAATGGGAAGGTGGCTAAGTCAAATCACAAAAAGCAGGTCAGCCAGGTTTCCTGGCTTCTAGAGAAGGTAGAGGGGAGTGGTTTCTTCTCAGCAGCAGCTGAATCCCATAGTGTTAGGATATGGAGACACTTCATGAAATACATTCTCAGGGATTCCCTTGAAGAATATGACCAGCTGAAATAAAAGCAGATTTATTAGGGTCCTGAGGGAAATGTAAAATCCAGCAGCTATTTTGGGATTGATTTTTCAGAAAGAAAAATGTATTTGGCTATGATGATATACTTGTACTCTTAAGAAAGACTCCTCCAAGGTGCCGGCCTCATACGCCAGAGCTGGCAGGTTTGAACCTGGCCCAGGCCAGCTAAAACAGCAATGACAACTGCAACAAAAAAAATAGCTGGCTGTTGTGGTGGGCACCTGTAGTCCCAGCTACTTGGAAGGCTGAGGCGAGAGAATCGCTTAAGCCCAAGAGTTTGAGGTTGCTGTGAGCTATGATGCCGCAGGACTCTACCCAGGGCGACAGCTTCAGACTCAGTCTCAAAAAAAAAAAAAAAAAAAAGAAAGAAAGAAAGGGACTCCTCGAGAAGAAAAAAATTGACCACAAGCATTCAGCTGTCCTTGTAGACTCACTGAGGTTTGGGGCTCTTCCTGGAGGCACCCCATTAGTATGCTGATAGGATGCCTCAGCTTACAAACTGAATTTTCTCCAGAGCTTGTTGGTGACATTTTTCCTGAATCTTAGGTGGGTTTCCCAATAAGCAACATTTTCTCTTTATGTGACACAGAATGCTAATTGTTGGCTACACAGCCTCGCCTCCATCTACAGCATGAAACATTCATCAGGTTTCCTCGTTCTGGTCTTCAGCTTCTGAATTTTCTAATAAAAATTATTCTTTACTCCTTAAGGAGAAAAATTATGCTTGATACATAATCTGTATCCTTCAAAGTTCTTAGAAAATACATAGTTCTTAATAATTGGTTACTTTTCCTGATGTTTCTCTTGGCTGCCTGGGAAGTTCAGACTTAAATACGAGAGCTCAATTACAATAACAACATTGTTAATACAATTAATTTTCCCCTTCTTTTACATGGTTTCAATTGTCTTTATTATCTTTATTTAACTTTTAAAAGAGCATAGAACGTCAATTTATTAAAAGAAAAATGTTTTAAGTTTAATCAAAATGCTTATTTTGTACCACACTATATTTAATGTCTTATGTATATTCTACAATTCTCTAGGATTTAAAGCGGTGGTTATTTTGGGATACATATATATGTGTGTGTGTATAGGTTTCAAGGGAGTGTATATTTCACATGTATATACACACTGACACACACACGTGGGCATATATATGCTTTATGTGTAATATACAATATATGAATTATACATGCTTTATATATAAAATAATAGTATGTTAACATGTGTGTATATATATACACATATACAAGTATACCGACATTTTTACACATATACATATACAGCATAGGAGTGTGTGCATTTTGGAGAGAAAGTGTCTCTGACTTTTATTAGTTTATGAAAGGAATTTATGATTCTTCTCTTGCCCCCACTACCCCAAAGTTGAACATTACTGGATTAAAGAAGGGAACCAGAAGTAAATATCCAATAATATGAATCCACACAGCTCTGTCCTCAGTTCTCCCTCCCCAGTCAGCAAACATCGTCATTCAGTTTGGACCTTTCCCAGGAATTGTTCTTCTGACCAAGCCTACTTGCTTGCTAGATGAATGACTATTAGTGAAATGAGGACCAAGCAAGGAACAGCTGGAGGCCCACAGTTAGATTAGGATCCAAGGGAGGTCAGAGCTCAGAGCAGGTGACCCTTGCTCCTGAACGAGGCCAAGGCAGAGGAAGCAGGCTGGCCTCACTCCTTCTCTTCCTTGTTCCCTAAGGAGGGCTGGGTGACAGGTGCAGAGATGCCAAAGACTATGCTGGGCTGGGCTATGCATAGGAATAGATGGGGCCGCGGTGGGTACCCCCAAAATTAAATCTACCAAAGTATCCATGAGTCACCTCAGCAGCACGACCTGAGTCCACGTGAGAATCTCTTGCCAGGAGCGCCAGACAGTGTATTCCAAAGATGCTTAGTGGGAGTCAGTCTCCTGTGTGGGCTCAGGACACACCGCAGGTGAGAGGTGTGGGGTGCATGGGCCATCACTCTCCCCATCCTCTTCAATCAGGAGGCAAAGCTGTGAACTGTTTAACAGTAAGACCTACGCAGCAGCAAAAAGCGCACACTCAGTTATGACTCCTCTTGTTTCCCCATAGCAGGAACTTGGCGGTTTTAACACTTCTGCCCCTTCACTTCCTCACCCTAAGGGATGGAGTGATTTATCTGATGAGGTGCTCAGACTCTTCCCCTCCATTCTAGCTTTGAGATCAGCCCGTCTCAGAGGCTGTATATTCTGGTCGTCTTCTTTCCTTCGTGCTACCCAGGGCTGTTGTAGATACACTTAACTTGGGGGTGCCATGCTCTCAGCTAGAGACTGAGAGCAGTCTCAGTCTGCACATGAGTCTCAGTCTGCACTGTGGCTTAAGTGGAGGGCCACAGTCTCCAGCAGCTTCACCAGTAAAATACATGATGTTTGGATCACCACTCCTTTCCACTGGTTCTGAATATGAGCTCACAAGACAGGGATGCTTTGTATTGGTTCACTAAAATTCCAAAAACTTCTTTTGAAGTTGTTTTAAAAAGCTTGAAATAATCTGGTCTCTGGCTCTGTGTGGTGTTAGCTATGCAGGGGCCAGCCAGGCTGGCCACAGTCAATAGGAAGGAGCTCTTGGAGAAGTTGGGGGTGAAGAATAGGTGAAGCAGGCTAAGGAAGAGTCCCCACACCCCAGCAACCACAAAGAGGCATCCAACATCAGCAACCTGATCTTCCAGCTTGAGCTGCCTCCTCATTGCTCTCTCCAGCCGATCTGATTTCACAGATGCTCACCAGAGTCTGCTCGGACCAATGGACATATCACCAATACACCGCACAACTGCGGTTTGATCTGCATGATCATGAAGTTTCCTTGTTTTCACCGGGCCTTTCTCCTGACTTCTGTCTTTGGATGAAATCTCACATAGATGTAATCCTCTTGTTGGTCATTCTCAGATAATAATGAAAGTCTCTGGATACATCTAGCCAGAAAAATATATCATATTTATAATAAAAATGTTCAGGTCCAACATGATTGCAAGAGGGACTTTACCTAACAATTGCAATCAGTGTAACCCGGCTTATTGTACCCTCAATGAATCCCCAACAATAAAAAAAAACAAAAACAAAGGCTATAAATCACTGAAGTGTGACTGATATACACTTCAAAAATGTCCTTTTTTTTTTTTCCAGAGTATGGAATAAAAGCTATAAGTCACTAAAATAAATAAATAAATAAATAAAAAATAATAAAAAAAAATGTTCAGGTCCAAATAATAGTTACAACTGGAGCAGAAGCTCTGCTGTCCTGAGCAGGTTGGCTTTTGCCTGGAAACATGTGGGGATGGGGAGGGGAGGCATGCCTGGCTTGCTGTTCCCTAAGGAGCCCCTTTTCTATTCCCCTTTAACTCACCAGGTTGCCTTGGATGGCCCAGGGCTTGGGCAGAATAAGAGGAAGAGACGTTTCTACGATGAGTCTGCATCTTGCAGTCACATACTGGTAACCCGGTATTTTAGTCAGAGGGGACTTCAGCTAGCATCTTCGTAGCACTAGAGACAGAGGGTTCGTAGCCCAGGTGTGAATACTAAGGTGTGGAGCTTGTAGGGACTTTGGCTTAGGAGGGAGGCGGGCAGAAACATGAGCAGCTTTGCCCTGAGCCCGTGCTAGCCTGTCTGTCCCGCTCCTGTTCCCTGATGTTGGCTTCCTGTGCTTCTCTTAGGCCTTCCCTCTTCTTTGCGTTCACATCAACTTTTCCTTTTTCCCAGGATTTTTGGCTTCTTGGTGGTGCCAGCCTTTCTGTAACTTCGTTCTGACCCAGCCACATCTCCCCTTTTTACTTACTAGACTGAAAGTATTTTGGGTGACTTTATGAATTGAGCAGAGGTTCACTTGGCCATCTATACACCCAGGGAAATGGATTGGGCCTTTAGGAAGTTGGTGTCAGCTGACATGCAGACGTAAGAATGGGGCTGCTGGGAGAAAGGAGCGGGCAGCACAGAAGTCATGACGGCATAAAAAGAGGAAGGTGCTGCCTTGGAGAAACACAGGCTCTGCCTGCCAGGAGTCCACAGGGTCCCGCAAACTGCCCAATTGTCTTCAGATGAGAGAGATGCGCAGAGGGAAGAACCGGCCACGATTATATTCTTAAGCATTTAAACATGCCAAACAAAACAATAAGAGCTCTGGGTATCAGCTCAATAATCCTGCTAGTTCTAGGATTCTGGGAAAACCCATTTTACCAATTTCCTACAAAAGGTTTCCAAATCACTCAGAGAATAGTGCATTCACCTCAAAACTATCCGGTCATTCCTTGGCAGGCTCATGCTGCCAGCAAAGGTAAAACTTGCTTTCCTCTGAAGAAGTGCAGGACTATGCGTTGTGGAAGGGATCTTTGCGGTTTATGACTACCCCCACTGAAGCCTGACTGCTTTTAAAATAGTACCTTTCAGGTGCCTTCTGATAAGCACTGCCTGCGTTTGTTAGAGGCCTCTCAATACAGTCTCTCAACTCCTCTTACTTTTGACTGTGTGGTTCCAGGAATGCTTGGATTGTGGCAAAATCCTAGCCTTTGGTTCAGACTGACACTGCCCACAGCTCAAATGGTACCTGGTGAGTTAAATATCCCTGAACTTGGTCTTGATGAGTTTGCTCTGATGAACTCTCCTTACCACTGAGGGAAAGGCAATGAATGCTCTTTCTCTCCTGGGTTGGATTCCTAGAGCTAAACCAGGCTTGCCTGGGTTAGCGTTACTTCTTCTTACATACTTTCACCATGGGAAAGAAAAACAGGGACAGGTGGTTGCATAAAGGCCCCAGTGGATAAATCTGAAGCACCTGTGAAAACTCCAAGTCAACACTTTCTTTAAAGTAAAGGAAAAGTGAGTGTACACAATCATAGTCATTAAACTTAGTTGCCATAGCAGACGTGACCTGGGTATCAATGACTGGCTTCATTACCTGCTCAGTGTGCCCTTAGGGTCACAAAGTTGGCAGTGTCCTCTGCCAACTTGTTATTAACAAGATATCCTAGTATTTTGAACAACATTGCTAAGCTTGTATGTCCACCCTAATGAAAACAAGGATAATATCGCTTATACTTTTTAAATGCTAGATATGTACCCCACACTGAACTAAATGTCTTGCATAGATTATCTTGTTTAACCCTCACAATAACCCTGTGAAGTGGCTACTATTATTTTCATGCATAGATGGTAAAACTGAGGCTTAGAGAGAGGATTAATTCACCCACAGTCATGTAGTTTGTAATTGATTCAAGCCACGGCTGTTGTGACTCCTAAGTTCTTTGTCAGTGTTGCCAGGATGTCTTCATCAGTTGAGTAAAACTTACCTTCTACATTGTGGGGTGGTTTTTCCTTCCTAGGTGTTTCAGTTATCAACCAACAATGATGTGTTAGTTCTGGTGCTGTGGTGCTGTCACCATTCAGAGGGACCTCAGGTCTCTTCTACACAGCCTCTCTCTGCGCGTGGTAGCTCACCCTCCTGGTCATTACCACGAGGCCTCTCTCCAGCAGCAGCTAAGATGCAAGAGGGAGCTTTCTAGGAAAACAAGCCTCATCGCTTCTGGGCCTTTTGGCTAAGATCAAGTGTAGAAAACAAGCCTCATTTTGGAAATTCTTGGAAGGCCTCTGGGTGTAGCTCACTTGGCTAAAGTCTTATTGGCCAAACCAAGTCACATGATCAAGCCCAGCTTCACCATAGGAGGGGGCTTTACCAGAGCAAATATTGGGACGTGCCTTCAAGGGGGAAGCCACCATGTACAAGTCCACCACACCAGTAATGACAATCATAACTTTCATTTTCTGGCATTGACCATCTGCTAGTCAATGTGTTCTAGGCTTTACATAGCATTTTAGTCATCACAGTAACCCAGGCTATCAGCTTGGTGTTATCCTCATGTTATAGCAGAGGAAATTGTTAGAAACTCTAACTCATCTGAGTAAGTGAGTAAATGAAAACATGGGTCATTCTGTTTCCAGTCCCCGTCTAAGAGAGAAAAGTGTGGTATATAGAAAAATGAAGAAAAAAAAGGAAAGAATGTATTCTTAATGTAATGATAGCCCTTGGAATTTGGAAGGGAAGAAGAAAGGTGCTCACCAGTGGCTTCCATGTTGAGCGGATAGTGTGTTTGAGGGCCTTCCTGCCTCAAGACTGACTTTCTTACACTTGCACCCAAACTTTCTAATTCTGCCATATTGAATGGAGGACATAGTCAGTAAACAACATTGAGGATAATTAGGCTAATCAAACAATGAAATATAGTATAATGTGACTTTTCTTTTAATTGGCCTTATTTTAATCTTTGTCAAAAAGAGCTGGTTTCTCTTCTGGCTGTGTTTTCAAAAAGTTGTTCTCTGAACCATTTGGGAAGCAGAAAGCTGGAGAGGAATGGAGAGGCAGGAGACATACCCTGTAATAATGCAGATTTCAAAACATAGCTGAGATTTTTGGAAAATCCCTTCATGAGCATGAAAAGTGCAATGACTGTGTTCAGATGTTTTTGCCAGCTGAAAACCACCATGACACTTGAGCTTGGTTGCAAATGTTCTCTCCTTTCTCCCTCCCCTGCACCCAGGGCTGTGGTTTCGGCAGTGAACACAGTGTTTGGCCTGTCCCGGGGCTGAGGGTGTATGAAGCGTGGGCATTGTTGGGTGAGCCTGCGTGGGAGGGCAGTGCTTAAAAGCAAGGGAATCATGTGGAAAGATTCATGGAAACTTATATTAAAATATGATACCTCCAAAAATAATTTCTTGCAAGCAGCAAGAATTAATGCATTGTGAAACAAACAGGCCTTTTACTATTAACTTCAGGGAAGAAAAAAAAAAAAAGAGGGGTGGCTGGCTCAGTGGAAAATATCTGCTGTGAGAGCTGTGATTTTTTCTTTTTTCTTTTCCATGCTAGATGGCACTAATCAATTGAGAAGCTTGGTTATTTGGGGGAGGGAGTTGCTGGTGTATATAAAATTTAGACCATGTGATTTGGGGTATGTTATAGGGGTTCCTAATTTATCTGCACTATTTTGTCTGTCTCATTATTCTACTATTGTTTGGATCTTTGAGGGAAGTTTCAATTTTAAGTCGATTGCATGGTTTTTTCTGAATGTCAGTGCTTGAAGGGAAAGCTGACTAATGGGCCTGCAAAAGTGTTGGGGTGGGTGTTGACAGATCCACTGACATTTGCGTGGCATTTCCCTGTGTCCTCTTCCTCCACCCTCGTAGCAGTAGTTTAATGATACAAACATCTTGCAAAAGAGTGTTTCTTAACCCATTTCTTTCAAAGGGAAGCCTGGAAAATGGAGCCATTTTATCTGAGAAAATAACAAATTCTTACAGAAGCTTGTAATCGCCATCAATTCTCCCTCTCCGCTCCCCCTAAAATAGACCTTGTGGTGTGAAATGAGGACAGCAAATGATTCATATGTAAGTTTATAATTCATTTTAGAAATAAAGCTGAGCCCGTAAAGTACAGTCCAGGAAAAATAAGGAAGAATGAGTGGCTTTACCGGCACATCAGACTATTGGGGCCAAAATAAAAATATTGAGTGTAACTTAAAATAAGTCTATGTTTACTTTTTGAAAGGTAATGGGCAATTAAAATTTCTTCTGTCTGTTGAATAATCACTTAAAAATAGTGTTGTAACGTTCGTATTGCGATTTACAATTTACAGAGGGACTCTATGCTTTGATCTCGTCAATAGTTCTTCTGTGAAGAAGGCTTGCCGAGCAGTGGGACCGAGACAAAAACGAAGGCTCAGAAGTTTCATCACATGGGTTGTAAATGAGTTGAACTTGGATATTATGGCTCTCAAGCTCGTTCCATTTCACTTAAGTCATACTGTATCTCACTCTCGAGGTCTCTGTAATGATGATAGCCATGGTCCCTGGTGTTCATCTGTGATCTGGGTGGTGAAAAGAGCTAGGCTCACCTGACATTGAGCTGGGTGACGTGAAGCACATCGCTAAAATTCTCTGAGTCTAAATTTTATCATCTGTAAATCTGGAGGGGATATTATTTGTCTATAGAGTTGTTGTAAGACCAAAGATGATTACTGTAAATTTGACATGGTAAAAGTTCTTTGAAGACGGTGAAGTGCTCTATCCCAGTACACTATTATCCTTTATTAGACACAAACTATAAATCCAGCAAAAGGCCAGGAGATATGAGGAATTCAGAAGCCTTTTTTATAGCCCACCTGACAATATCTTTATGTCTTTTCCATCTGCTCCAGAAGCTTCAAGCCCTAGACACTCTGAAATGTAATTTTTCCCTACATGACCTGCCCTTTCATATCCCACTACCTGTGTAGCATTAAATTTCATCTTCTGGGGTCCTATACCCTTTTTTCACATCTCTATTATAGCACTTTCCATGGCGTATTAAAGTTCATCTGATTATATATTTGCTTTGACCCCTTCCTAAGCAAGCTGTCTATGTTAAGTGTGTCTGGCACATTATAGACATCCAAAGACTTGCTTGTTGAATGAATGATTAGATGTGTAAAAATGCCTGTCCTTACTCTCAAATATATGAAAACTGAATTGAGGAGCAAGATAAATAGACATGAGACACTTAGTAAAGCACACAGGACAACAATCATATGATGTGGTACAGACCATTAGCAGTGCATAAATTCAGAGGTGCAGGAAATCATTGAAAGTAACGAAAGTTTCAGTGAGTATGTGGGATTGCTTAATGGTAAGTAATGAATGGGGAAAACATTAAATACACCAGAATTTCTTCAGGGACGGAATCTTAGTTTGGAAACCCAGCTGTCGTAGATGCTTGGGGGCAGAAGGTTCTGCAAAAGGAAGAGGATTTATCTGTTAGAGAGATAAAGGATGGGGAAAGGGAAAACGGCCGTGAATTTGGGAAGCTGGCTGAAGACCACGTGCCCAACAACTCTCAAAGAAGTTGACTAGATCAACTTCTTTTCTTAACAAATGGAAACAGTGAATGGACTTGAACAGGTGACATTCCATGTGAATACAGAAGAGAGAATCAAGGAGACAGTCAAGGCACAGATATTCAGAAAACGTGGAAGGTACTTCTGAGGAGCCAACGACATAGATTTGGAGATTTGGGCCAGATTTAGCCAAATCTCTGAAGATTGGAGCTGGGAGCAAAGGAAGGGGGAAGCTGTAATCTGGATGACAATATCAAAATGAACTATTTCTCTAAAACAAAGAGCTGGCTATAGGTCTTAAGGAATCATCCAAGTTGAAGCAAAATACCTCAGTCCTTTTTATAGACATTCTTGTAGCCACTGATGCTTCAAATACTGGTTCATAGATGTCAGGTTGCTGACCATGCTGATGAAGGAAAAGCTTTTACCCGTCTCTGGTTAAGTGAGGAAAAGACTGGGACAGTGTGAGTTGTTCAAAATACCAAATTCATTTAATTTAATGAATTGTCTTTATTTTAAAATAATGTTCTTGTTAACGTTTGTCATAAATATCCTTTCTAAGCCAACTGATGGTTGTTGATGTGTTTACATGGCAAAATGTAACTGCTATCAACTTCACATCTATCTCCTAAATTTCTTGGAAATTTCACTGCTCTATAATGCCAGAAGTCTAGGAACTACCTTTCTCAATATGACCCACAGTATAATTTCAATTAGCTAGTTTGTCTCAAATTGAATGGAAGATTAATTTTCAGCTCCTAGATCTATTTTTGCTGGTCATGGTTGGTGCTGTTTAAGGAAATACCTTTTTAAGTCACATCATCCATAACCTCTTCAAATTAAACTTGTGAGTTGATACATTGCCACTGGGTCCCTCTAAAGACTGCATAGAAACAGGGTTTAGTTCTATAATCAATATGCCATTCAACAAAGTAAACGTTACAGCTGGTAAAAAAAAAAATGAAATAGCTTACACTGTATTATTACAAGTAGTATTTATATAATGAATACATATGTGTTTATATAAATATGAAATGTACAATTGGTATTGTGCTGCACACTAACTGGTCCCAAGTGGCCCATATTTCATGTAAATGGCTGCAATTCCTGTGGCTTTTCATATCAGGAAAGCTTCAGGAGCATGTGACTTGTGTAGCCCCAGAGGATCCAGCTCAGGATAGCCCCATGTTTGGCTTAATGCTCTGTGGTCACTGTCTTGAAAGTTGTTCATTTTGAACAAGGGACTCCGCCCACATTTCCTCTTTACAGTGAGCCCTACAAATTATGTGGCCAATCTTTTTCCGTATCTCACTGCTCTTGTGGAGATTCAGGTTGGGCTCCTGCCCTCTCACCACTCATCACCACAGTGATGTGCTCTGCTTAAGTAATGAGCCAGGAAAAAGGCCCTCACCAGATGCAGCCATTCAGCCTTGGATTTCCCAGCCCCCAGCACTATAGAAATAAGTTCCTTTTCTTTATCAATTACTCAGTTTGTGGTATTTTGTTATAGCAACAGAAAACAAAGACTTAAAATTGGCACCAAGAAGCAGGGCTTGTTGCTAATAAGAACTACCTGCAAAATGTGGAAGTGGCTTTGGAACTAGGTGATGGGTAGGTGCTTGATTCTGCAGAGAGAGAATATTTCACGGTGGTCACATGGTCAAGAAAGAGCCGTTAGGGAGATTTGCAGTACTTGATGGTGTAAGTTGTTGCTGAGGTCTGCAAAGTAACCTCATCACCCTCCCCGACTCTTCCAGAGCATTGTCAGTAAAGGTGATATTGTTTTTCAAGGTTTTGTGTTAGTGGATTTCTTTGTGGAGCTCAAAGGAGTGTGCCAAATTCCAGACCAGGTTGATATGACATGAAAATAGAGACTGTTCATGTAGGCTTAGGAGCCAGAAAATGGGGATGGAGAATGATCTCAGGGCCACTGGTTGGGGCCTGTGACTGACCAGGTCATGGGCCCTCTGCTTATCTAGGTTCTGGACGCGGACCACTAGGCTACCTTGCTCAGGAACAATTGCTCTTAGATGCCTGAGGGCTATTTGCTTTAGCAGAAGGGGGAGAGAGAGAAAGACAGTCTTTGAGGGAGAAGCAGTCTTAGTAAGAAGAATGAATCTTAGCAGTCTTTAGCAGAGAGACACCGTGTTGGCGTTCTGCAAGCAGGAGAAGCAGCAGAGTCAGAGTAAGCGGGTCCGTGATAGAATGAGTTCAGTCCCGATGGCCTTTCCTCCAGCCTCTTATGGAGCTGATCTCGTGGCTCTTACACCACAGGTGTAGCAATTGCTGCTGCTCTCGTCTGGTGAGCTCTCTCATGCTTCTTAGGAGAGCTAAATCCCTCCCCTTTTCCCCACGGTGTTCCATTATTGAGCTATACAAGTGTTACCTATAACTCTCATTCCTGCCTGCCATATGCTACACAGGCTGCTTCAGGATGATGGAGGGACGGGTGGGCAGCTGGCCTCTGGGTGGTGCAACCTCAGTGGGAATTCTAGTTCTGCTATGATTTCTCTGCAAAGTCCCGAGAATGTGTGCACTGGCTGCCACGTGGCTGTGGACTATGGTGTGGAAGGTGGTGGGTGTTCCCCATACTTGAGCAGAGTGAAACCTTTGTAAGCTGTGAACTTATCAGCTTTGGAAATGAGTCATCCTTGCCTCAGCTCTTCATAAAGGTTTTTTTTCTTTTTTTGTTTTTTTTTTGGGACAGAGTCTCACTATGTCACACTCAGTAGAGTGCTGTGCCATCACAGCTCACAGCAACCTCAAACTTTTGGGCTTAAGTGATTCTCTTGCCTCAGCCTCCCAAGATGCTGGGACTAGAGGTGCCCACCACAGCGTCTAGTTATTTTTTGTTGCAGTTGTCATTGTTGTTTAGCTAGCTTGGGCCGGGTTTGAACCCACCAGCCTCAGTGCATGTGACTGGCGCCCTAACCACTGTGCTATGGGCGCTGAGCCTTCATAAAGTTTTTGTACTTGTTAGGTTGAGGTTTCACTTAACTCAGATGGTAGGCTTAAGACACCATTGAAAATCGTATTTTGTCATTAGCTATGTTGCCCTTTATTATTAAGATTCTTATTTTCTTCTGTCTCTTTCTCTTTCTCTCCCCCTCCTCTCTCTCTCCCTCCCTCTCCCCTTCCCACCCTCTTTCTATCATCACATAAGTACACTTACAGCTGTACCATTGCTACTGGGGTAACTTAAGGCAGAGGGTGTGTTGACAGCCACAGGCCAAAACTCTGGTTAGGCGTGTGGGAAAGAAATATTTTGGCAGAAATATAGCTTAGGAAGCCAACATTTTCAAACATAAATTACATCAAATATTCATAAATCAATCTCCTGTGGGTGTTCAGATTTTGAGTGTAAAGCATTTCATGCATTGATATTTACTTTGAGTGTGTTCTCCTTTTTTCTGTAACCATGACTAATCCCCCTTTTCACAGAGCAGCAAACAAGTTGGCGCTTCATTGAGGACAAAATTTGACTATACACATTCTGGCAGTATGCATACAGTCACAATACAACTCCCCAAATGATAGAATTAATTAATAAATGAACTAAACATCTAAATGTCAATGCTAAAGGGGGCTGAAGCAAAGATCCGCTGCTTCTTACTCTGGCTTCTTCTAGGAAGGCAAAGAACTTGTCAATCAGATAAAGACATTTACTGAGTGTTGATGTTGATGCTGCAAGAGATGTGAAGGTAATAAGACCTTTATATTTGTAAAGAAAACATATCAATAATGCAAAGTGAAGTCATCCTAGAAATAGAAATGATGCTTTAGATTAACAGGATAACACTAGAAGGGAAGAAGAGGACAGAACATGCTTAATTTACAAATGGAATGCATGGAGTTGTTTGAGGGAGGCGAGAGATTATTTGGAGCTGGCAGGAAAATGAATTCTCCCTGGAGGAGGTAGGTTAGAGGTGAGTATCGAAAGGCGGCATTCTAGGCAGGCAGAAGGCAGGAGTGGAATGATAGAGGTGGTGAAATATCCATGTGCGCAAGAGTGAGATGAGTAAGCCAATCTGGCCGAAATGAAGTTTCGTGATGGTGAGTAATTGGAGGTAGTGCTAGAAACAGCTAGTGAGTTGGACTCTAGGAGACCTTGGCTAGTGGTATAGGAGCATCTTCATGCAGGAGAGACCTGCTCAGACATGGTGTCCATGTCTGAATCCCCTTTCCCTCTGAGCCATCCTGGCCTTGTTTCCTTTCTGCTTTTCTCTTGCAGCCAGAGTCTATTCCCATTGGGCAGGCCCATTCTTGCTGGCTCTACTGGACCAAGTCCAATGGAAGATGAGCCACGGCAGGTGGGTGTGCAAGGCTGCGGTGGGGATTCCTTATATCTTATTCCTACTCCAATGTGGTCAGGGCCAGTTTGAAAAATGGAGTGAAGATGTCCTCCTGCCTTAAGATGTGTGGAAACTCCTTCTGTGTGTGTAGTGCAAAGAGAGAGAGGGTTTCTCTTACCCTTCACTGCCCCCAGAACCCACTTATGTGGTTCCTAACCCAAGACCCTGAGAAGTAGGTATAACACTGGGAACTTGTTCAAAGGATCAGTACTCAGGCAGGCATAGTGGCTCTGTAATCCCAGCACTTTGTGAGGCTAAGGTGGGAGGGTCAGGCAGAAGACACTCATGGAATGATCCCATGTGCGCAAGCGATGAGTAATTTGGCTGAAATGAAGTTTCATGATGGTGAGTAATTGGAGATAATGCTAGAAATTCTAGACCCACCTGAGCACCGTAATGACACCCTGTCTCTAAAAAATAGAAAATTTAGCCGGGCATAGTGGTGTGCACCGGTAGTCCCAGCTACTCAAGAGGCTGAGGCAGGAGGCTTGCTTGAGCCCAGGAGTCTACACGCTAGTCTGGGTGACAGAGTGAGACCCTATCTCAAAAAAAAAATAAAAATAAAAAATGGACTAGGGCAAGGCATTATACACGCAGACTGGATATTGTACCATTATAGGAAAAAGAAAAGCCCAGACTTTGTGGTAGCGCCTTCAGAGCTGAGTAATTTGGAGAGCAATTATGAAGCAGGGGATGATTATACAAAGTGCAGACTAAACATTTAGGCCCCGTGTGTGAGGCCAGCTGACAAAGCGGAGGTAATTAATAGGCAGTTACAATGTGGAAGATTCTGGAAAATAGAGTTTTGCCATCTGAAATGCACAGTCTCTGACAAAAGGGTATTAGTAAGATAAATGTAGTTGGATCAAGGACTCTTGAGGGGAAGGGCATTCTCAAATCATTTTTTGTAAAGAGTCCCAGTGGTGTTGGGCTCCCTCGGTCCCTTTGTGAAACAGTTCTCCTGGAGTGTTACGATTGGCAGGCATGTGGGTAAAGGAGATGTCACACACACACAGCTGTACAAGCAAGCTGCTGTGGGGATTAGACACGTGTTAGTTTTTATGAAGTTAGGTGTCTGCTCTCTGTTTCTTTGCCTTTCAAAAGCACTTCCTGGCCGAGAGCTACATAGTGCTTTGCAGAAAACCCCAGATTGGCAGCATCTGCTCCGCAGCTTGGCAGACGTCCGCTGCCCCTGAGCACACCCTGCTAAGTTCCCGGGTCAGATGTGAGGCTGTGGTGTGATGGGCCCAGGCCAGGTGAGACCCTCTAGTCTCTGCTCCCTTTCTCCTGCTGTTGAGCTCAGACCTTTAGAAAGTATGTTGGGGATTCTTGCCTTCCTTTGGGTCACAGGAGAAAAAGAACTAGTTGGAGAGCCAGGAGCCCAGTCTCTAGCGTGGACTCTTAGAAAACCATGAAGTTTTGATGATTTCGAACTTTTCTTCTCCCATATTCTTTTGGGGCCCTTTCCTCCATAGCCCCTCATCTTCATCACTAATAGATTCCTTCCTTCTATTCTTTAGATGTTCAAGTTTATCTTCCTTTGGAATGTGGTCAAAGTCTTCCTGCCTTTTGCAGTGCCCCTCTATTAATCCCTACACCCACCTCTTCAGGACATCCCTTTCCTCAGGACTAATCCAAGAAGCAGCACATACATTGATTAATTCACACTAATAGGTGAATGGTTGATTGGTGCCCTTAGTGAGTTAGAAAATTAAAGTGGTTACTTGCTATAGAAAATCTTTGAAAAGCAAGTCGGTAAGAATATTTTGTGTCTTTTTTGCGTATATTAATCTATTCACTCCTGTGAAGCAAATAATTATACCATCTGAATTTATCAAAGAGGAAAAGGAGGCTCCAAAAATTTTAATAGCCCACTTAAAATAGTTTAGGCAGAGCTTGAACCCAGATTTCTGACTCCAAGAGGGCTTGCTCTTTCCTTCACACCTGTTGCCTGAACAGCAGATGGAAATATATTTGCACAGTTGACACTTCTCTTGACCCTTGAGGAGGACTGTGGTCCCCAACCCTGGGCCCGCCCTCTGGTACTGGTTTGTGGCCTGTTAGGCACCTGGGCTCACAGCAGGAGGCGAGCAGCAGGCAAGCCAGTGAAGCTTCCTCTGTATTTACAGCTGCTCCCCGTTGCTCACATCCCTGCCTGAGCTCTGCCTCCTGTCAGATCCCTCTGACCCCCAGTCTGTGGAAAAATTGTCTTCCATGAAACCAGTCCCTGGTGCCAAAAAGGTTTGGGACCACTGCTTAAGAACACCAAATAGGTGAATCTGTAGAAATCAGCAATCTGCAGTGGGGATACAGGGAGAACTGGACCTCTGTGCCAAATCTGAGGCCATATTTGTTGCCTGCTCACCAAGTTACCCTTTGGTGAATCCCAAAAACAAGAGAAGAATTATAAACATTAAAAAAAATCAGAACATTATGCTGCTTTTTTTTTTTTTTTTTAACTAGATTTTCCTAAAATCATGTTTCACTACAAAACCCTGAGGACAGGCCCTTTGCAACAAGATGATCCCTGGTATTTCTTAGTCAGGTGACACCTGCTTTTTATCTGTTTTCCCTAATTGGGTACAATATTCCCAGTTATAAAAGATAAATGTAAAAACCATTTAAAGTTGTTCTTTCCTTGGCCCTGCTGTTCTTTCTGGTCCTCTGGATGAAAGAAGTATAAAGCACTGAGCTGAGTTTTGCCCCCCAGTGAGCGTTATTCTCTAGAAGTTACTTTCTGTGGCCACAGGCACATGTCGGTGAGTGGCAGAGGTGGTTTCCCTTGGGAAAAGCCAAGTAGGGGTGATTCACATGGGCTGAGGGTGATGTCAGAGCTCGAGATCCACTGAAGCTTGCTTAGGCAAAGGGAATTCCTTGTCTCTCATACCCAAACTATGGGAGGGAAGGGGTGCGGCTAGACCTCAGGGGTAATTGGGATGAGGATTTGGCATCATGAGGCTTTGGCTGTCCATCCCTTGACTCTGCTTTTCTGTCCTTGGTGGGTCCATTCTGTCTGACAAACGTCCTCCCAAACAGCCAAAAATGTGGCCAGAGGAAGCAGCTGATCTTGGGCGCAGTGCTCACCCCTAGGACCAGGGGACACTGATGGCAGCTATTTTAAACCAGAGGAATAACATGGAGGCAGGGACAAGCAATACTGTTCCCAGAGACAACAAATGCTGTTCACAGTAGAGAAGTGCTATGTAGATTCCAGATAAACGTTCCTGTAAATGGCGATGAGAAAGCTGATGACTTATGCATTACAGAAATGTAATGATGTAGGTTTGAAAAACTGATTCTTGGCATGTAAAATTTTCTATATTGCATATTACTAAAATAGAAATAAGAAGGGATGGAAACATTTTGCTTCAAATATATAATGAAGTTACACTAACAGACGTTGGTTCCTTTGACTCACACATTTTAAAAATGGTGGCAGTTTTCAGTGGACACTAACTCTAAAAAGGGATTTTTAAAAATAATCATTGTGAAGAATTCAAGTAATGAAATATTTATTTACCCATTATTTTCTTTCTTTCAAGAAGGTAGAATGAAACCATAAAATAAAGAGACTAGAAAATTACAGGCCCACCAGAACTTTAAACCAACAAATTTAAAGCGTAGTCACTTTGTTGGCGTAATAAGAATAGCTAATGTTTATTGAATCTTTACCAAGTGTAGATAACACATAAAACCTTTATTGGAGTTATCTGAACTAATTCTCAAAACAAGTAGTGGGCAGGCTAAGGCCTGTGGGCCAGACTCAGCCCTCTGTTTTTATGCAGAGTTTTATTGGAACACTCATTCGATTGTGCATTGTCTGTGGCTATTTTCATGCTACAGAATTTAGCAGTTGGGAAAAGGACTGTAAAGGCTACAGAGCCTAAAGAATTTATCGTATGGTCCTTTTTTAGAAAATGTTAGCAAAATCCTGGAAAATCATCCTGTGAAGTAGGTACAGACCAGTAATTGTCAGCGCAGTGACTAAACTCAGGCCTGTTTAGATGTAAAGTCTCTGGTCTCTTTAGGTAGTTTCACAACAGGGAGCACAGGTCCTACAGTTAGAGGGGTTCAAATCAGACTCCACCACTCAGTAGCTGCGTGTTGGACATTTGCTTACCTCCCCTGTGTCTCAGCTTCCTCATTAACTCTTCTAGTTGGTAACAGACGTGCCCCGTCACCCTTAATGTCAGCACAGCCCTTGGGCCTGGCTCGTCAGTCCTAGGCTCTGAACTCTGGGCCTCCCATGTGGGAGTGCCTTCTAATTCTCAAAGCTCCCCTGAGGACAGCTGGGGGAGGGTGGCAGTGCCATCTTGGCAGGGTTCACCAAGTGAGGGACAGGATGCTATAAATCCTGGTCCCTGTTTCTCACCTTTGGGGTGTTCTTTGATCCCTATTCCCTGTCATTCATGTGTAGTTGGCCAGAGGCCCCCAGGAGCTCCAGAACTCATAAGACGGGTCCATTCCCTCGCCTGCCCCTGATTCCAGGAGGGTGCCCTGATCAGTGACTGCTCCCCAGTGTCACCGGGGCGTTCTTGGTTGAGATTGTGTGATATCAAGCCACTGTACGAGTGCAGACACATTTTTGATGACTCTCTCATGTAGAACCCCTGAGTTTAGGGCTCTGGGGAACCCACAGCCCACCGCCAGCCCTTGAGCTTGAGCCACATGTGGAGACCATGCCTCAGCTGTCACCCCCTCCCCATCTTCCAATAAAGAGCAGCTTCTGGTCTGCAGTACCCCAGGGCAGTGTAGGTGGCATCACACAGCCTTTCATGAGGATGGCCAAATCCCTTCGCCCAGCATTCTCCCAGAGGTGGCCGTGCCACATCCTGTCCTCGGAGAATTTTTGGCACTGCTGCTGCAATGCTAGCAGGCACGCCCACCTGGTACTCCCTGGCCTCCAGTCGGCGTGTGGAAACTGAACTCTCCAAGCTTGTGCTGTGTGGGTGAGAGGCAAGCATTCCTCGTACAAATGTCACTCTCCTTTTCCTACATGTAGCCCTTCTCCCTTCTCCCACTGGCAGTCGTGTGTGGAAGGCAGAGGTGCTGCCAACATTGAAAGAAATCACATTCAAGAAATGCAGGGATTACCCTAGGGCATTCAAGAGCCACTATGGTTGGAAAATGTGCTGTTCTGAGTTTACGCTATACAGTTTCAAACAGTAAATTTTACACAGTCAGAAAATGAATTAACATTCACATTTTCCTGCATACTCGGGCCAAGACGTGACTTTGTGGGCATCATGTACAGAGCGCAGTGACAACCCTTGGGAGAGTCACTGGAAGCTGGAATTCATGGGTGGTAGGACGGATGATGCAGCATCATGTGTGATGATGTAACCAGCATTGAATAAATGACATTACAGAAATGCAAGAAAATGTATGTTATTTCAACAGAAACAAATTCTGAAGAGCCATGATGATGTGAGTACTAACAGTATTGCTTACCTTTTTCTCCCAGCGAGAAATGTGAAGTTAGCACATCTAACAATAAAGAACACAAAGAGATGGCTCTGCCACCTGCCGCGGAGGTGATGGAGCCTAGACACTGAATAATCTTTGCTTACGTTGACACAACAACAAGAAACGCAAAATACCTCTTCTTTACCCATTATTCTAAATCTTCATCAGTAAACCATTATGCTTCACATAGAACCATGAATTTTGTAAGACATTTTAAAAATCAAAATGTATAGACAGAGACCCCGCAAAAAAAATATTTGCCAGAGATGATGCCTGAGGGATGGCCCTTCTTGGTGCCACTGTATTTTCTTTGCTATGAAGTCACTCTTGATTTCACGTGTTGTTTCTCCCATCTGTCTTCAGGTTTGCGCTTTCCCATGTTTCCTTCTCATTTAGGTCGCTCTTTCTTTGTTGTCTCCTTTTCAAAAATCAGCTTAGGCTTTGTAATACTTGTGGCCTTCAACTTGTTTCCCAGCAGTTTGCTTTGACACTCTTTCTCTCTTGCTCGTTGGTCATCTGGCTACCATAGTCATTCTCACTCTGTCTCTGTCATTTTCTCTCTTTCACACACACACAACATTTTGTTTTAACACGTAGACAGCACATTTACATAAATGTGTTCCCTGCTTTAGAAACTATAGAAGTCTTGACATAGAGGGCTACATATATGATACAGGAAAGAGTCCAGGATCACTTGGCCCCGTTCTCAGATCTCACGTCTGGACAGTCAGGCCGTAGCATGCTGTGAACACAAAATGCCCAGGATAGCACAAGTGCAGATTCTCAGATACTCGGTTACGTGCTCTTGAGCGACTGTGCTTGCAACTTGACTCTTCACTTGCCTGTGGATGGAGTGTCCTGCAGCTTTGACAGCTGCAGTGCTGGATGAGATAATTGGGTGCTGTGTGTAGTCCACGCTTCTGGGTCTACGTTTTGACTATAAAAAGCTATTGAACTAAAAATCACATTTTATATCATTTAAAAATATTTGGATAGCCTAAGATCCAATTTTTGCTTTGTACCAACAGGAACTAATGGTTAATTCTTACATGTTTTTCCTCTTTCTTACTAACAGATTAATTTATATTTCTTTATTCCTAACACTATTTAGCTGTCCTAGAAATAGCCAATGACACCAATTAGGATATGAAATTAGTTGCTGCTGACTTTCTATCTAATTACGTGTTCATGCACAGCAGGGCAGAGTATGGGAAATGCATTTGCCTTCGCACATTTAGAAAATGTATGGTAAAGGTGACAGGTTTTTTTTTCCTTTCTGCTAACTTGTACATTAGTGTCTCTTAAGTGGCAGATTAAAAATGTCTTAAGGCACTAATGCTGATTAAAAATGTTTGTTTAGGCTTGTTCAGGACTCTAAGTGCTTACAGGATCCAAATCACATTCTTGTCCTTTAAGCCAACAACATTTTAAAAGCCTGCTGTAATGGCTGTATCTTATTGAAGCAAAGGGTAATAGTTTTCTATAGGGCTATTTTATTTTATAAGGTAAATAACTAGAACTTGTAATTATGGAAAAACAATCTAGCTTCATGGAAACATTTGCAAGTATACATATATTTTTAAATATATTATATATATTGTAATTCTATTTTCAGTCTTATTAATCTTCATACCATTTGAATATGTTGGAGAAATGCAGGGTACTTGGTTTGCTTTGTCTCAAAAATTCTTTTTCAGAATTGATGACATTTCTTGTATCCTGTAAAAACCCCAGAGAATCCATTTCTTGTATATTTAACAAAAAAGGTTTTCTTTGGTAAACATTAATTTTAGTCTGATTTTTATCTTTTTATTCATTCTTTCATCCTTTCCTTCATTCAACAACAGTCCCTGTGCTGGGCTGGGAGTCAGGTTGGAGGAATGTGCCATTTCATCAGGAACTGGGGCTTGGTTGTAATACTGTGAGCAGCCCATTGAGTACAGAGGCTGGTGCAGAGTGTGATGTAGCCAGAAAGGACAGAATGGCTGACAGCCAGGGATTCTAACACAGGCTTCACAGAGCAGGTGAAATTTCTAATGGAGGTGTCAGTGGGTTGGGGAGAGAGGAGATGGTTATGCAAAGACATAGAGGCTGAAGAATCTGGTATTTGGGGAGTTTGGCTACAGTCAGCATGGTGGAAGCTAAGAGCGTTGGGCTGTTGACATGAATGGGCATTATGTATAGATTGAAGCCAGAAGAGAAAAGGCCTTAAGAGGAATTTTGAGAAGGAGTTTAGACTTTCTCTTCTAGTCATGGGGACCTGGTGAGTATTTCAGTCAGGGTGGTGACTTAGAGCAGACGTATTGGAATCAGACAATAGTATGAGAGGGAATGAGGACTTATGACCTTCTATGTGATTATAGACTAACTTATTATGAAACATAATACATATAAAAGGTAATGTATAAGTTATAACTCCTCTTCCTGTTCTCTTCTACACCTTCCAGGAAAATTCTGGAAGAGGTATGGATTATGTATTAGATTTCCTTTGGTGTTCTTTTAGAGAAGAATATAAATATTAAAAATAAATAACTGTTTATTGTTACATTATGATTTGCTTGGTTTTTTTTTTCACTCTGAGCTGCACTATGATCGTCCCACATGGAACTCTAGGCTATTAGGGTTACATAACGTTTTTTAGGTGAGCTAGTATAATATTGAGTGGCCCAAAGGTTAATGCCTACTGGGTAGCAGTTTGAAGAGCCACTGGTTAGTCATGCCTACAAAGAGAGATAGGCAAGACCCAAATCCTGTCCTGTTATTATTACCACTGTAAGTCCCTAAGGAACACTCCAGGAAGGGGACATGCTATTACCAGCTAGGGCTTATGTCAGTGCCTGTTCTGGGTGGTGCATGTGGACGAGGCTTGGGTAACTGTGAGGACCCTTTGTCTCTTCCAAGCCCAACCAGAAGCAGCTGAGATCACATCCTTGGCTCCTGTCTTCCTGACTACCTGGTTCCAAGAAGAGGATGATGCTTTCCAATTATAAGGGGACCTCAGGGCCATATTACCCAACCAGTTCCTAGGAAAGGAGAGTGAAATTATCTAAGCTTTTAAAAAAACTGATCCTTAAAGGAAGACATTCTGAATGACCTACCATACCCAAGAGCAAGGAATCTTTGTTCCTCCCAGTTAACCCTCGGCAGCATAGATCCAATTCCCCCTGCTTGGTATGGATTAGGGTGTTGGGGGAGGGGGTAAGCATCCAACTTTCATTCATGAAATTTGGATTTTATGTCCAGGTTCTGCCACTAACACAAAGAGTTGATGGAGGGCCTGGTATGCCTGCTTCAGAGTTTGAGCTTTATATGGTAAAGGAGAGTCTGTGAATCTTATTTGTTTGGGACTTCAGATGCTCATTTAGAGATTTAAAAATTTAAAATATGTTAAAAAGTAAAGTATTTAAAAATATTTTTAGAACTGACCACCCACAAAATAAAACAAAAACATTGGCAGGGGTCCTACTGAAGACAGGGAAATGGTTTAGAAAGTGTTGCTATAACAGAAGTAAAGATTTATGGGGACCTGAAATAAGTTGTGGCAGTGTGAATGGAGAAAAGAAGTTGAGTCTGAGAAATATTAAGGAGATAGAGGGAGACAGCTGGTATGGGGAGGAGTCACCTCTCAGGGTTCTTCCTGAACAGCTGGCTGGATGCAGTGTCACTCACAAGCACAGGAGAAGGAGGGTGGAAGCATGTTATTAGTGGTGGGAATTCAGTTTGGAATCTGGTGAATATGAGGTTGCTATAGATCAAACAAGTGGAGATGTCCAGGGCTCAGCGGGCTCCTCAGGTCTGAAGCTGAGTCACTTGAGAGTCATTAGAAAAAAAGCTGGGAGCTGAAGCTCAGAAACCAAGCATCACCAAAGGAGGGGTGGGGGTGACCCTGGGGTGCGACAGGGCAGGTATCAGAAGAACCAGGAAGTACTCATGGGGGTGTAGTTAGAGAGGGAGAAGGGCAGCTGGAAGGGAGAGAAAGAACAAGCAGTGCCCAGTGAGTCAGAGGCTGCGGAGAAGGAAGGGGTACAGGTGGACAACGTCTGTGACTTCAGGAACACGGCTCATCGGCTACTGTGGGGGGTGGGTGCCAGTAGATCCAGGGAACCTCGATAAATGTGAAGGGAGGAAATGGAGACACAGGAGGTTGTGAAGTGGCTCGGGGGTTGGGGGCAGGGCAGGTTCTCCGCAGAAGCCCCTAGGCAGCACGGCTGAGAGAGACTTTTCGCTGTGGGTGGTCAGCAGCAGTGCCGGCCTACTCCTCCTGTGGTCAGACTGAACACGTGTGCTGTCTGAACTCTCTCCAAGCTCACCAGCTGGCTGCCAGGACTCCCGGGCTGCTAGGCCCCCTCCCCTTATCCCAGGTGAAGGACTTGCTGGGTCACTACTGAAGCCACCTCTACTGCCACCAAGATCAAGTTGTGCCTTATCTGGCGTGACACTTTTTTTCTTTAATTAATTTTTTTTATTAAGTCTTTTGTACATAGACCATAAACACATTTATGCCCATTTCAGTGTGTTGATTAGGGGTACATTTTTCCTTCACACACTTGCGCCTTCAAAGAGGACTCCGAGTCTTCTGAAGAGTTGCAAGGTAATCCCATAAATAGCCAGGGGCCAATCAGCTGACAGGAAGCCACAGTGTACATGTTGGGTGTCAAATGTGTTCCGATGGCAGAGGCATTGAACACTCAGCACCTGTGGCAGGTGGGTGGGGCCTGGGTCAGCCATGACACCCTTTCCTTTTCCCCTGGTGCTGCTGTTTCAGGGCCATCCGTCTCTCTGGCTGCCCTGATGTGGGAAGCGCTGCCCAGTGAGGCTCCATCTCCAGCACACTGCTTGTGTGTTTGCCAGGCGGCTTCCTGTGTGGTATTTAAATGCCCCTCACGTCACTCTTGGGCCCTAGTGAACCTTCTGGCCCCCTCTTTGGTGCGACCTCTGCGTACTGGGAAGGCCTATTTAACTGCCTCACATTTGTGTGGGAAGGAACACTTCTGAGGCAAAGAGCTACTGGAAGAAAATCTCCCTAGCAACAACTGAGCACCCCCTCTGTGGTCTTTTCTGCTTCTCTTTTGTTGTTATCTGGATGACAGGCATAGAATCTGTACTCTACCCATATCAAATGCTGTCTGGGGCTGGAAACAAGCCTCAAACATGTTTTAAATCTTTTATTCTCACCCCAGTCTCCCCAAAGTCTGGCCACCATGAAAACACTTGACTAAGGTTATACCAGCAGCAATCAATCGTGGGTGACAGTGACCCCCCCGAAGGCAGCTGACTTAGCCTGTCGGTGCAGCATGACACCTGTGTCACATCAGACGCTGTGTTACCCACCTGAATACGTGACCCAGGAAGACCACTTTCTCTCGTGTGCTCATGGGGGACGGCTCTCTGGAAATGTTAGAGCAGCCTCAGCTTTGCTCCTGAGGACCCCAGCTTGGGCTGTTCTCCCCTTCCTTGTCACCAGCCAGAGCACCACTCACTCAGTGTGAACTCCTCTTCTTACATGGAGACCAGCCAGGTACACCTTGTATTTATTTCCTTAAAGAACCTCTTTATTTATTTATTATTTATGTATTTATTTGAGACAGTCTCACTGTGTTGCCCTGGGTAGAGTGCCGTGGTGTCACAGCTCACAGCAACCTCAAACTCTTGGGCTTAAATGATTCTGTTGCCTCAACCTCCCAAGTAGCTGGGACTACAGGCACCTGCCACAAAGCCCGGCTATTTTTTAGTTGCAGTTGTCATTGTTGTTTAGCTGGCCCCGGGCTGGGCTCAAACCTGCCAGCCTCGGTGTATGTGACTGGCACCCTACTCACTGAGCTACAGGCGCCGAGCTGTAGGACCTAACTCTTCAAGGGCTCTTCTTTGTTAACTCTGTGTGTTAGTTGTCTAGGACTGCCATCACAAAATACTGTGGACTGGGTGGCCGAAACAACAGAAATGTGTTTCATTACTGTTGAAGGTGCCAGCAGGCTTAGTTTCTCCTGAAACCTGTTTTCTGAGCTTGCAGTTGACAAACTTCACACTGAGTCTTCACACGGTCCTGCCTCTGTGCACTTGTGCACCCCTGGTGTCTCATCCTCTTCCTATCAGGACATGAGTCCTACCCGAGTAGGGTCCCACCCTTGTGAGCTCATTCAACCTTAGTCACCTCTTTAAAGGCCCTAGCTCCAAATACAGTCACATTGAGGGTAAGGCTTTCACATATGAATTTTAGGGGAACACAGCTCATTCTGTTAACATTCTCTATCCTGCGCAGCCTCCATTTTTCTGTATTAGCTCCTTTGCTTCTTTATTTGGGTATTGCATTAGTTTCCCATGGCTGATTTGACAAACTACTACAAACTTAGTGGCTTAAAACATCATAAATTAATTTTCTTACAGCTCTATTATAGAAATCGGAAGTCTGAAATTGGTATCAGTGGACTGAAATCAAATTGTGACTCTTGGGAGAAGGTTCTAGGGGAAAAGCTGTCCTAGCCTCTTCCATCTACAGGGGGCTGCTGGCATTCCTTGTTAATATATCACTCCCATCTCTGCCACTATGGTCATGTTGTCGCCTCTTCTGGACCAAATTTCTCCTTGGCTCTCTTGTAATAACAATTCTGAATACATTTGGGGCCTACCCAGATGATCCAGGGTAACTCCCTATCTCCAGATCCTCACATTAATCACATCTGTCAAATCCCTTTTTCCGTATCAGACTACATTTACAGGTTCCAGAAATTAGGACCTCATATCTTTGGGGCCATGAATCACCCTACCACAGTTATGTCATTCATAAAATGTCATTTGATGGTAGTAGTGGAGAGCCCTTGTCAGACAGGCAGGAGACTCAAAAATGTCTTTGCGGGGTATGCCCAGGCAGGGTCACACCCTCTACACCCTAGTGCCCTGGCTCCGACCTTGCGCACGTCCTTCTTGTAGGGCCTGGGCAGAGGGGTTGGGGAGCTGCAGAGTTTCCCTGTAGAGGTGAGAGGAAAGGAGAGTTTCTCCCATGAATTTCTATTTCATGGCTGGTTAGAAGGTTGGGCACCCCACTCCTGGAAGACTTCTACTTTCAAGACTTCATTACCTGTGGCTAGGGCTGCCATAACACTCCAGTGGGTGGACTTTGGTATGGGGAAGGTCCTGCTTCCCCTGGTCTTACAAAACTGAATCTGTCTCTTTTCTGCATTCTGCTGTCACAGCATAATTTTTCCTTTTCATTACCTAAGGTACCTGATGAATATTCAATGTGTTTATTGAAGTCCAGAGAGCCAGCTGTGTTGAAAATGAGCAATTTTAATCCACAGTAAACCCATTATTTTTTCCTTTTTAAAGTGAGAGGTTAGTGCAGAGTGAAGCTTCACAAACAGTGCTTTATTTGGTCACCGGAGCCTTGGTGTGATACTGGGATGGGAGAACTTTATTGGCCGCTAATCTTAATATCTAAGATTGCGTTCCTCTGCTCTTCCCTCTTGCCATTTATGGTGAAAAATCTGCTGCCAGAGCACTGTAAATATTTTGTTTCTTGTTTCTAGTTTCATCTCAATTTCATTTTCACGCAATGGGAGTATAGGCTGGAAGATAATTACAATTTTTTTCCTCCCACTTTTAACAATGCCCTTCTTATTTTACAAAGGTATTATGGCTGAACATTACTGCTTACTCTGAAAAAGTCAATATGTAATTTTTAAGGTTGTTTCAGGTTTTTCTAAGTTTTATGTGTTCCTGGGCCATGGCTAATAACTTTCCTTAATATGCAGAAAAGACTATTATAAAGGAGACGTCAGGGTAACATAATCTCCTCAAGGAAATCACATCACTAAGATGCTGTTGTTAAGAGGGGGAAATGGGGCAGGGGGAAGATCAGACAGTGATTTAGAAGCATCAACGTGTGGCGTCAAAGGCATTAATTAATGCATTGAAGCCTTGTGGCCTGTAGGGTGAATGGAACCATGTCAATCACTGAGAGCTTTATATTAATCTTCTGTCCTATCTAATTTGGTGTATTTAAAATTAGATTTAATTGCAATGGTTGTGTGGACTCCTCTGGTACCAACAAGAACCTTCATTATCTCCTGCAGTGAAGGCCACATTTGGTGACAGGCAAATAAATCTCTTCAAATCTCCTCACTGGCCTCTTTTCTCCCCCTTCATTCCTAGGGAGAATTATACATCATGTGCACTCACTCTTCATGCTGTTCCAGGTCTCTCTTGCTGCCTCGTCCTGGTCAAGTTGCTGGAGGTGTGTGCTCCTACAGTAGGCAGCTGATAAGTGACTTCACATCCCCTTTTGGTGGCTCACAGATGCCATTCCACTGCCATTCCAAGGGGACTCCCCACCTAATGCAATGCCTGACCCAAGGCCCCACATGTAGCAGTGGATTTTCTAGCCCTGGGACCAGATATTGATTTGAGCAAGATTGTTTTTCCAAGGTTATTAAAGTTTTGCCTATTTCCCTTATAGACAGGGCTGGCTGTGGATACCAGGACAACATCCTTTGGAGTTTCAATGAACATTTCTTGCAATTGATATTAAGGATGGGAATTTTCTAAGGAAACAGTGCCTCAAAGGGATTTTTGAGGGATTTTTTGGTGAGATTTTTCACAACTCAAATACAATGAAAGAATCTTTTTAGTACAGAAGCCTCTCCATTTACTGATGGGGCTCCATCCTAATAAGTCCATAATAAGCTGAAGATATTCCGTAAGTCAGGGGCACCATAAATGTTTGTGTTTTGTGTATTTGTGGTGTAAAAGGTGGTGTTCAACCCTTGGAGTGAATGTGATTTTAAGGGGTGAACAGTCTAGGACCTCTTTCTGAAAAGAGGCAAGTTCTCAGAAGTCTAGGACTTCAGACTCTCTGTAGACCTTAGTTTTGTGAGACTGACTTCAAGGAATTTGAGACAACTTCAGAAGCTGTTTGTTTCTGCATGGAGTTAGTTTTCCTACTTTGTATATTAGAACCCCTGGCCCTCTTGGGTTCCAGGGAACCCAGGAAAAAGGAATTCTCAGTTGAGAGACTTTAGTGACATTTGGATTATTTCCTGAGGAGCTTTCTCCTTTAACCCTGAGAATAATCAAAACATATAAACCAGCATAGACCAAGATGGGTTGAGGGGAGGTGTAAGGAGGCCCCAAGGGTCCTGCTGGCAGGACAGCTGCCCGGCTGTGTTCAGTCCAGGGACTGTAGCACAGACTTGCTTCTTGCTTCATCTGCAGCTGTTTCTGGGACATGTAGCTTCTCTCACATCCTTTCATCATTATAAATGACTTTCCCTGAACACTTCACACCAGCCTCACTCAAGTGTCCCTACTGTGGCCTTCAGGTCATGGAATAGGCCATATGGACTGGGCCTGAGCTTTCACAAGATGCTAATTTCATGTAAATACTTAACTCCGAGAACCACCTGTTCAGCAATCTGATTCCAAAATTGTTTATTCTTCCACTCTGGGAGAATCTTCCCAGGAATGGGTCCAATCTTTTAGGCCTAGGATTATTTTTTGGTTTGTTTTTAACCTCAATCCTGTTCCTGGTCTGTTACGAATAGAAACCCACTACTAGGATGGGAGTATATGCTTTTGTTTGCTCATAATATTCTTCCTTCAAAGAATGATCCCTTTCTTGAAATAATCTCATCAGTCCCTTGAGGTCCCCTTCAGATCCTTCTCTTCCATGAAATGACCCGGGTCTTACACTCTCCAGAACTCAAAGCCTTCCCCCCCTTGTTAATGATCCTTTTGGTAATTAATCACATGCATACTTTAGGACACACTCCAATAATCACTTCATGGTGAGTGTAATGCCCACTTCACTTACTCAGCCTTGCTAATTTTGATGTATGGCAGACATCTCTGTCTCTGCCTGATGACCCTCTGGGATATTAACTTTATTCTGCACAATGGCTTTGATTTGAGCAGATGTTTTTATCTATCACCCATGTCAATCTGTTTTCCACGAAGGAAATTTGGCTGACTTTCAAAGGACGAAGATTATTGACCTTTCTTGGAAGCCAATGGTGGTGACATCACTATTGGATTTTTTTTAAGTAAAAATGGAAGATAATTAAATGCAGTGCAGTAGTTGTAAAACAGATTTTGTTGTGTTGTACATCATTTCATAAAATAAGCATAGTTCTCATTCTTCCAGATGATGTTCTTTGTAGCATTTTACCACAGAATGACTCTCTGAAAACTCAACTAATAAACAGTTAGACATACTTGCTCTAAGGATAAGGTCAAAGTTAAACTTTTCCGAATGGAAAGCTCACTGGATGAAATGATGTACCCTCAGAATAAAGCATTCAGTGCTCTAGGTCTATTCAATAAGCCTCTCTGCATGGCTTATTGACTTGTCTAAGAAAGAATAAGAGTTGTTCAGATTAATCTGGTGGACTATTTTTAAAATCTGAGAATTTTGTTTACTAAGAACTACTAAATTTAAGGCTAGGTTACTAACAGTTTCCAAAGAATACACTCTCATCAAAGAGGAACCAATGAGAGTTTTTACACGTGTTTATATATATTTCACAGTAAAATGATTCCATCTCACCAGCTTCAGTATTAGGAAAATTAGAACCATCACCTAATGTATAATTTTCTTTTGTCTGTTCTAAAATATTTATCAAGTTAATTCATGGACTCATGGATTTCCTCAGTTCCAGAACTTCAAGTATTTGTACAGAGGCTTGAGAGAAAATGGTAGCTTGTAGTAATATAAAAAGGAGTAAACTGTGATTGTGGAAATGCAGGTTCTCTTGTTCAACCGGTTTAGTCTTGTGTGTATGCAGCTGACAGTGACTTCAGGCTCACTGGAAGGTGATAATTGATGCCTTCATATTTGTGAAGAGATAAAAATACCCTGAATATTTTGGTATTTTTAAGTAGATAATTTTAGACAGAAATAATACAGACTGTTGTTGTTAGGTCTCACTGCTGGTGGGGGTGAGGGGGAAAAGGGGAAGGGATCACCAAACGAACCCTGACCACCTCAACAAGGACCTCTACTTAGACAAATTGCAAGGTCTCTTTTCAGGTTGTTGGGTCACAGGTGGTTTACTGTTCTTTGAGTTTTCAAATAAAGTGCATCTTGGTTTCCTTGCTTTTAAGCAAGTAAAGACAAATTAGATTAAAAGTGGGAAAATGAGCCCAGGCTGAGAACATCAATTCAGTTCTCAGCAGGTGTGAGTCTAAAGTGCCTCTTTGCAGGAAAGCAAGCCACCACCAGCTGTGCACCTGCTCCCAGCAGCCAAGGGCAGCCAGGAAAGAACTGACTCAACATCAGTTATCAGCCAGATATAGTTCTGTTTCCTCTTTTTAACGGGTATATTTGTTGCCATCTCAATTATAACTAATCTAAGGGGAGAGAATGTACGTGAAAGGGCTTGGAGAAAGTAAAATGGCTAAATATAATACATGCAAGATGTGTGAGTAGACTACATCAGACAAATCCAGCTCTGTTAGGGCTGTTGTCCATACTTAGCAGAGAGGGAGCAGAGAAAATGCACACACCCACTCCTCTTTTGCAACAGCTCCAAACCCAGTGAAAGAATCACTGAAGTGGTTGGGAAAGGTGGTCATTTCAGGGATAAATTTCAAGGATAAAAAAAAGTTTGAGAGAGAGAACTGGCAGTTACTGTGTACAAGTGTTTTTCTTTGAGGTGGAGGGAGTGGTTGATGAAGGGACAGGAATCAGTGTGCACATTTCCTGTTTCTGTTACCAACCCCCTCAGGGTATCCCTGACTCCTTGGGGGCACCCTTACCGCCCTCCGTTTAGCTGCTATAATCTTGTCTACATGGCACTTGCTACATGGACAACCTACAGCAGAGGTTCTCAACCTGTGGGTTGTGACCCACAGGAACTGTATTAAAGGGCCGCGGCAGTAGGAAGGTTGAGAACCACTGTCCTACAGGGTTAAAAATGAGCTTGCGGGTGGTGCCTGTGGCCCAGTCGGTAAGGCGCCGGCCCCATATACCGAGGGTGGCAGGTTCAAACCCGGCCCCGGCCAAACTGCAACCAAAAAATAGCCGGGCGTTGTGGCTGGCACCTGTAGTCCCAGCTACTCGGGAGGCTGAGGCAAGAGAATCGCTTAAGCCCAGGAGTTGGAGGTTGCTGTGAGCTGTGTGAGGCCACGGCACTCTACCAAGTGCCATAAAGTGAGACTCTGTCTCCACAAAAAAAAAAAAAAGAATGAGCTTGCAAGATTTTGCAGTAGAGGATGCTAAAGTTAGGGAAGAGTGGCCAGAGATGAGCATCAAGAGGGAGGCATTAGCACTGACATTAAAAATATTCTGATCCTACATATTCACTTGAGGGGCCCAATGTCTAGAATCTCAAACCTTAAGGGAGTAATCAAAATTAGAATGGATGAAAGTCATCTCTTACCTTAAAGACTTGTGTACACTTCAGAGCAGCAGTTTTTCTAGCTAGACTTAAAGAAAATATTTTTTTCTTACGTTCTTGTTTATTACTTTAAACAAGCAAGTTCACTTTAACATTTACTCTTTATTGTGTTGTATGAAGTACCTATGTAATGCAAGTATGTACTGTGCTAAAATACCCATTTCCAAATAACATTACGTGGTGTGGCCCACAGTCTCTGCAGAAGCATCAGAAGTAAACTGTGCCTTTATGCTTTACAATCCATTATTGGCTGCTGTTAGAAGTATGATAACAGATGAAGAAAAAAAAATAAAGCTAAGTATGAGTACACTTTTCCAAACACACACATACACAGCTTACAATGGAACCCCAAATGAAAACAAGTCAAATGACCACATCTGATTATCTATAAAATGTAGACTCTGCAATAAAAAGCCAAAGGCACGTAAAAATATATTTTAACTTTAAAAATAACTTAGTTACAGTAATACTTTGCTTGTGTCTTACCAACATGTAGCTGATAGTCAAAATTTTGCGATATAGATAAAACATATAGGGTTACATAAGAACTACAAGAAAATCCCCCAAAGCCGCAAAGTTGTTCAAATGTGAAAACAGAGAAAAGCTTTAACACTGGAGAATTCGCTATGGTAAGCCCAAACAATATAAGATAGAAAAGAGTCTAGAAAAAAGGCTTAGGTGTTAAATAAACTTTGACTTCCTCTTGCTCAGAAAACATTGGAGTGTCGTGAAGTTCTGTAAAGTTCCTTGATGTGACTGGTCCAGCCCTTCATAGCCAGGGCCAATCCCGGCCAAGCCAGCTTTCTTGCGTGTCTGCGAACAACAAAAGTGAGCTGATCTGCCGAAAATGGGTTCTGACTCACTTCCTCTTTTTGCCAGGGTGCTTTTCTTTACTTATTTTTTTCTGAACTGTTGGTGCAAACAGGTAAAAAAAATATTTTGTAGGAAGATTATTTTAGAAAACCCATCACACAACTGCAAACACAGCCCAGGAAGCCCTTCTTTCAACTGTGCGACTGTGGTTAGTCTAGCTTAGTTTTTGTTGTTGTTGTCTGATGCTTTTTACCCCAGAGGAGAAGAGCTGGCATCCTGTTACTTATTTTTATCCATGACGTTCAGCACCTCATCCAAAAGTGAGGGCCCAAAGTCGAGCTGCAGGGAGAAGAGGGACCCTGTGAGATCGGAGAGCGACTCCTCTGACTCAGTCTTTCCCTTGACGAGCTCACACGGGGCAGGACGGTCAAACATGTCCTCTGCAGGCCAGTCGGAGTACTGTTCCGACAGGCTGGAGGAGTGGCTGTCCCTGCCCTGGCTGGACTGAGAGGCAGAACCACTGGAGCCCCATGAGGTGTCTCCCTGGTGGACTCTCCCCCTCTCCAGCAGACTGCTCTTCTCCTGAGCTTTCTCCTCGATGACGGGCTCACAGCTAAGCCTGGGCAGCTTGGCAGGCCCGAAGGACTCCTGTTTAGAACTGAATGTCACGGGTGACAATAAAGGCAGCATGAGAGCTTGGGACCCTCCGATGGTGGGGAGGGAGATGGCATTTTTGAGCACCGGAGAGGGTGTTTCTGAAAACATCGAGTCTGAAGTGCTGTTGGCCCGGAAGAACTCGTTATGCCCAGAGAACTGGCCCATGCAGGCTTTCTCCTGGTTCCCAGGTAAAAGCTCATAGTTCCCCTGAAGGAAAGAAATATCTCCAAAAACGTCGTGCTGGCCCTCTTTGCCGATGTGAATGGTGTGGCGAAAGTCTCCAAGGGGAGGACTGATCATATCAGGAGACAAAATGTCCCTCAGCTTAAATTTCTTTCCTTTCTTGTTATTGGCCGCTTTCAGATAAATTGGGGTCTTGGCTGGCATCTTGGAATTTGAGAATTATCTATTTCACAAGAGGGAAAAGGGGCCACTTTCTTCACAGATGTATGTTTCTGAAAAGTCCTGTTTGATAGGAACCATCACATCATTTTTCTCAAGTGCCTTCAGAATTGGCTCTGAAATGAGATGGGGTCTAAGAGACCTTCCTGTGGTTGCAGCCAAGTGGGGCTTCCCAGAGAGTTGGTTACATCATCCAGCCCCTTCCACAACAAGGAGAAACCTGGAGAAGGAACCAAAGCAGGTTACAATCTACCTTCAGGGTTTCACAAAAGCCTGTAAATAATAGCAGGGCCAGTTCCCACCTAAAGCTGAACTTTACCTTGTCTTATTATTTCCCTCCACTGAGCAGGATCAAAACTTCAATCTTAATAAGGGATCACTAATCTTAGTCTTAACTTCGGGGGGAGAAAGAAAAATGGACAGAGACAAGAACCTCAGACCTCTGGCTTCAGCATTTTATAGACATGGCCCTGGACATAATTTTCTGGCTGTTTCTAAGATATTAGTCTTCTTCCCCCATTCTAAACTTCTTGTTAGCATATGACCAGTGATTTCAGCTCCTTAGGTACTAATGGATTTAAAATATATTTTCTATTTTGCTTTGCTGTGCACACTAGCAAGACTAATATTTTGTTGTTTAGTTCTATATATAAATAAAATTAATGCAATAAAATGAATACTCTTACAAGGAAAGAGCTGAGAATATTTACGAAGTGATAAAACTATTATATGCTAGTGTCCAAAAAAACTTAGGGAATGCATTCTACATGTGAGAAATCTGAGATTCCAGAGCTCTCTCCTTCTAAAAAAAAAAAAAATCACCCTTTTATAATAACATATAGCAAGTAAACAAAAGAGCTAGCGTTGGAATCAAGTTGTGGCAGAGAGTACTGGGCTATCAAGGACTTCTGTATTTAGAGGCATTCTGAGATAGAAAGAAAAGAATAAAACTGTTTCATTTCAAAGAAAAAACATTGTGATCACATTTTGATCACATAGGTTGAGCCTTCACTTGGGAACACTTGAAATAGGGCTGATAAGGCCTGTCTCTTCCCCCTTCTTCTCACCCACTAAAAGTAGGCAGAATTCTCTGGGCGCTCCTAGGATCTTCCTCCTGGCCTCTGTGGGTGGAACCTGTAACTTGGTCCTAACCAACAGAATATAGCATTAGGTTAGAAGTTTCCATCTGAGCTGGTGAGGGAGAGGCGTCCCCCCCACCCTCCCTTGCTTGTTTTGAAAAAATAAGCAGGATGTTGTGAGAGGGCCTGTGGAGATGAATTATGCCAATAGTGTTAAGGAGCTCAGATCAGTGGATCTTTCCCGGGTTGAGCCTCTGATGAGACCACTACCCCGGCCCACACCTGGATTACAGATCAGTGAGACCCTAGACCTTAGCCCCATCTAGAAACTGTGAGTTTGTAAGCCCTAAAGTTTTTTTTATTAAATCATAGCTGTGTACATTGATATGATCATGGGGCATCATTCACTAGCTTCACAGACCGTTTGACACACTTTCATCACACTGGTTAACACAGCCTTCCTGGCATTCTCTCAGTTACTGTGCCAAGACACTTACATTCCACATTTACCAAGTTTCACATATATCCTTGTAAGATGCACCGCTGGTGTAATCCCACCAATCCCCTTCCCTCTGCCCACCTCCGCACTCCCTCCTCTCCCTTTCCCCCTTCCCCCTATTCTTAGGTTGTAAGCCCTAAAGTTTGTGGTAGTTTGTTATCAGCATAGAAAATGAACACGTTCTCCCTTCAAAACTATGTGATAAGATTAGAAGTGACTAGCTAGAAGGCTGTGTGGGAGGTGTCAGCCCCTCCTTTACTGATGAGATACACTTATCTCTTGAAAACAATCCTCCACTCCTTTAGCTGCATCAGCTGACATAGAGAAGCTACCACCTTCCTCACTGTAGGAACTCTCCCAATGGCTCTGCTGTGACCTCTGCTGTCAGGCGTTCATTCTCCCCTCCCCCCAGCTGCAACTGTGCAAATAAATACTCCACAGGCTGGATTAGGTTTGGGTTAGTGTGGCTTGAAAGGAGCCACATTTGCTCTGAAGCAGCTAGAGGCTGACTGCATCTGTCCCGTATTTCTTCCTTTTCATCAAGAGTTTTAAGTTTACTCACCAGTGGCGGGTGACAGGAACTACTCTCCACCACCCTCTGGCACAGCAGCAACTCACTCTGTTTGGAAAGTGGCTTGCCCAGTGTGTCAGCATCAGCAACCTGGGCCTCAGAAGGCCAAGAACAATGAGCCAGACCTCAGCTTTGGGTGTGGGAGGAGGCCGAGGCAACAAGAGGAGGTTTGAGCCCATGCAGAGTGGGCTGACTATGGGCTGCCAAGCCTGGCACAGTTGTGGGTCCTGACAGTCTCTGTTTCAGCGCTAATTGGGGTCTTGTCACAGTAACAACAGTTGAAACTCAGAGTCTTCCTGCTAAAACATCAGCGCTTCCTTCCCATGTAAGTGCACAATACCCGGGACTGGCCTAGAGCCCCTGCCACCCTGAGGTGGCCTTCCCGCCTCTCTGGGCACGGTGTGGCTGACTGCCTGCCTACAGCAACAGCTGAGCAGCCCCAAGCAGCAGCTGTCCACTGGAGTGGCGTCTTCAGGCCACATGGCCAGGACAGCAACTGTCATGGAAAGATACAGTGTGTTCACCACAACTCAGGGCATGGAGGGTTGCCTGTGGCCAGCTGGTGGAGCCAGGGTTGTGTGAGGCCAGAGCCTGGGGCAGGGTGTTCTAAATTATGAAAAAGAAATATCCCACAAAGACATAGCCAGAGAGCAGCTCCCTACCCCTCTGTCTAGATCACTCACAAAAAGGAGAATTTGGGGCAGTAAGGAGGAAGAGAAAGGGGTGGGGAAAATGCTTGCTGCTCTCTGAGACGACAGGGAGCAAGGCCCAGTCCTTAGGCCTCCAGGTCGGGACCAGGCAGGGAGCAAGGTGCTGGCCAGGCCCTGGCCATCAGTCACTCCACTCCCTGCCCAGCCATAGTCATGAGTCAGGGGCTTGCTCTGCCTGCTTGAAGTTAGGTTTTGTGTCTATAGTATGGTGAGACATGGCCCAAAATAAGGAAAAAGGTAAGAAAACAGTTGGTGACCTAAGCTGTAGACAGTGGATTCAGCAAAGAGGGAGGGTACGGCAGCTGCCCCTTCAAAGGCCTTCTCGTTCTTTCTACACATATTCACATCACATGCACTGCATGCCAGGGGTTTAGCTTTCTAGGGTTTAACAATCATAACTTGCATTGAGTATCCATTACATGCTAGCCCTAAGAACTCCCAAATACTTTGAAGTTACAAAAAAAAAAAAAGACATTTTGGAAAAAAATGCCAGTTTTTCAGCTTTAGATGCGTTGATGTTTGTGACACTGGTGGCTCTGGTCTAGTCTCTCTACCTCATCTGTTATCTTCCCTCCTCCAGCTCAGGGGAAACCACACTGAATCCCAGGAGAGTCAACGCACAGCCAATGGCTTCTTACACTGACCATGTCCTCTTCTCCCTTCTGGATATTTTGGGCTAAATGCATGCAGCTCTATCCCTTTCCCTTTCCAGGCTGACTGCTCTTTCAACTTCGTCTCTGCCAACTGCTTATATGGAAACCTAATGGGGTGGTTTCTTCCCTGGCAAGAAGTGGCTGGTAGTGCAGAGGGTGTGAGCATCGCCTGGGAAGCAGCAGCCATCAATGCAATGGTCGAAAGGTATTGAGGGCCTCTCTATATGCTGGGCACTGGGCACTGGGCACTGGACTAGCTCACTCTGGGAGGCTGAGGCAGTGGATCACTTGAGCTCAGGAGTTCGAGACCAGCCTGAGCAAGAGTGAGACCCCTCTCTACTAAAAATAGAAAAACTATCTGGATGTGGTTGTGTGTACCTATCTAACCAGTGGCTCAGGAGGCTATGGCAGGAGGATCCCTTAAGTCTAGGAGTTTGAGTTTGCTGTGAGCTATGATGATGCCACAGCACTCTACACAGGGTGACAGAGTGAGACTCTGTGTCAAAAATAAATGAATGAATACGATTCCGATTACATTTTCTAAAAGAGCCAATTTTATACAAAGTCCTTAGATCCTGAAAAGCCTATTGAATCCATCCATGAGTTACTGGTCATAATGCCACCACTTCTACAGGGAAATGTGTTCAAAAGCAATGCTGGGGACGGCAGCATGTGGACATATGAGGCCCTCACAGAGGGCTAAGCTACGTCCCATCTGAGCTTGGCCAAAGACTGATCACTTCTTCCTTCTGTGATCAGGTCTTTGTGAAGAAGCAACATCCAGATGGATGCAGAATGGAAAAGATCTCAGAAGAGAAGCATTTTTAGTTAAGAGGAAAATGAGAAAGGGCAAGAGGTGGAAAGCACAGGGTCAGGAGGGTGGTGGTGAGCGCCACAAATAACCTTCTACTGCAGAACAGCTCTATGTGCTGTGTCATGAAATCCTACCCTTTTCATCGTTCCAGGAGGCTGCTGGTGGCCGACCAATGTGGCAGGAGACAGGGCAAGGCGTGAATCAGAGCAGGAAAGCCTGAGTCAGGAACACCAGGTCCTGCTTTCTGCTCAGAAGGGAGATGGACCTGCTTATAGGAGGAAGAGGGGACAAGAGAAAAGGAAGAGCTAAGGAGAAGGGCTTGCAGGCCGGAAGTGAGTTATTAGCCCAGGGGCGAGCCCCCCACCCGGGTGTCCTGGGAGCCAGAAGAAGGGGATTTTAGCTTTGTGTATAGTCAAGACTCTACCATCAGCAAGAACTCATGTGCACTGAGCCATCCCAGGGTGCGTGGCACCCACACTTGGGCCTCTCCTCTCCCTACCCTTTATTCCTTTCCAGCAACCAAGTCTCCACTCTGCTCTGTCTCTTTGGCTTTCCTGCACTGCTGTCATGCCTCTCTGTTCCTGCTGTCTTCCCCAAGCCTAAGACAGACAGACAGAGGGTTTCTATGCATGGCCGCTTCTCAGAAACTCTTCTCTTCCCTTCACCCTGAGACCTCACCTTCCCATGACTGTTCATCCCCTTCTAGTTCTAGGATCAGGGTCTGCTTCTCTTAGATGACACTGCGAAACGTTCACCTGGGAAATTAGACTGTTGGTGAACAAACAAGAACACTCCAGCTCTCGGGGACTAGAGAAAAAAGATTTCCCAAGAGAAGGATCCAGCTCAGCAGTCAGCCTCTTATCACTCTCTGTCAAGGTCAGAGAGAACGTCCGGTACATAAAGGTGTGGGCACAGAGTCCAGCTGCAGACAAACTCCCACTTACAGGCTCTTGTGAGAAATCTGAGAGCTTCAAGACACAAAAGGACCTGAGAGGAAGTTGCAGCCACCGTTTTGATAAGAAAGGCAGACAGCCAAGTTTTCATTCCTGTACCAGGCTTGACAATTCTAGTTTCTTGTGACTGACTTAAGCATAAATGACAGTGATACTGACAGAGATAATCACAGCAATAATAATTCAATTACAAAAATAATTGAAATGGTCCTTTGCTTCATTTCCTTACCATCCTATTGGTAAATAGAATGATGCTGAAAATACCCAAACAGGTAAATAGAATGATGCTGAAAATACCCTGTCTTTCCCTTCTCCTTGGCATTACAGGGGTTAAAGTGTGAAGGACTGACAACTTAAGAGTTGACAGCAGTGGTAACTCACAGGTCCCTGAAAAGATCAAAGAGGCTGGGATGTTAAAAAAAAAAAAAAAAAAAATTCCATTTATTTTAAGCAAGGAATGTTTGGTTTGCCTACTTATGTTTTGAGAGTAATTCTTAGTGGAGAGAAAGGGTGAAAAAATTTCTGCATCTTGCGAAATGTTGCAATGTTAATATAAAACACACATGTATGAAAAACAATGGCAGGTGGGTGAGGGGCGCTGCGATCCTGAGGGGCCTGTGGCCTTTTTCCTTTTCTTTCTCCTGCTTGCAGAAAGTGAGCCTGTGCACCATGTTCCCTTTCTGGCTTGGCTTTCACAGCCTTCAAGGACAAGCCACCATTTATCGCTCTGCCTTAGCACCGTTTGTATCTGGAGGTCCTTCCTTCCAGCACCCAGCACAGCACCACTGCACGACTGAGCCCCATGGCAAGACATTAAGCGATTTCTCCTCCATATCAGAAACAACGGGAAGGGGCCAAGCATCTTCCTCCACCTCCCACCACCAGACACCTCTGGGGTACTTCTCTCTGCTGCCAACCAGGAGAAGACAGCAATTCCATAGTGCTCAGCCCCCAGAAAACCGTACTGGACCCTGGGCTCCACATTTAGAAGGGATAAAGGCTACCTGGAACATGTTCTTACATGTTCTGAGAAGGGGGCCTGGGAGGTGAAGGAACTTGGTGGGAACGTGTAAGAAGCAGCTGAGGGAGTAGAGCAGCTTAAAGCAAACCAATAAAAAAAACAAAAAAAACCCTAATCTTTAGGGATCTGAAGGATTCGTTTAATTATAATGAAAAAGGGATTAATTTGTTCTGTGAAGCCCTAGAGCCACCGAGCAGAAACTATAAAGAGACAGACTTTGGCTTTTCTGAGGAAGAACCCAGGATGGAACAGGCTGCTGTGGAGAGGGCAAAAGGGCACAGTACATATGGCCACAGGACAGGACCTCACAGGGGGAGCAAAGTGTGGGAAGGCTGGTTGTCAGGCCCCTGTTCATCCTGAGTCTCCTAGATGGGGACACCGTCCCTGCCAACTTGCCTTGTGGTCCCAAGTCACATTCCCACATAAAAACACTCACAGACTTTGCCTTGAAGAGGCTTTCTGTTTGAACACCGCTGAGTTTTTCCTCACAGTGAGACAACCAGCCAAGCTTTGGAATCAGAACCACTAAAACATTACTACAACGTGAGCAGGCATGCCAGTCATTTTGCAAACCTCTGGAGGAGGGCTTCTCCAAATCAGACAAAGACTTTTAAATTTCAAGGGAAAAAAATCTGGTAGAAATTTAGCTTTGAACTTAAACGAAAACTTGTAACCAGAGAATGAATACCCAGTAGCCAGCATCTTGAAGGGGATACTTTGCATGTTTTTTTAGTCTGTTTTACTCCACCCATTTGAGAAGATAAGAAGATGCCTGTTCTATTATTAGATTCTTTATCCTCTCCGCATATCATCTAAACTGAGGACATAGCTCTAACTGTGAAACTATTAGCTGGGCTCCCAGCTGCTGAGCGTGGTCATGCAAATGAACTTAGCCAGACTGAGCAGGTCGCATTTTACAGGCCCACTCAGAAAGTCTGATACATTTGACCTTCCATTATTTATAAATGGACTTCTCATTTATGAGTCAACCACAGCTTGAATTTATTATTCTTTACAACTGTGATTATATAGAGACCCACACATACCACAGGGGAGACTCATTGCTAATTCGCGTACATGCCTTGCAATTACAGCATTTAATTCAAGAGATCAAAATTGGAAGCCAGAACATGCACCTCCCAAAGTACTAAGGCTGCAGTTTTGAAGACAGGCCATTAGGACCTGTTTCCCTATAAAAGCAAGTTACTGGGGAGGACTCAGTAATGACACTGATCCCTGACAGTTATAGCAAAGCAGGAAGAGGACAGGTTCTCTAACACCTGGTTCACGTATCATGACTAGTTTTCCGGGAGACTCACCCGCAGGGCTGGACAGAAGCACCCAGCAGGCACTCTCACTTGGTGGATCTGAACCTAACAAGGCCACTGCGGTGAAATGCCTGCCTGCTTCCCTAACTACTGCATCCCAGTTGGTCTGCGACGCAGCAAGGCCAGTAACAACACAGGAAAAGAACGTGCTGCTGAAGTTTTCAGCAACGTTCAGCTAAGATATTCATTCTAAACTCTGCTCAAAAACATGAAACGTGTAAAGCTGCTTTGTTGTTCACAACGAACTACTTTCATTTCATAGTTATTCCATGTAAAACTCCAATTCTGGCAATAGTAAAATCAAATGATCCAAAATAACAAGTTGACAAGCATCTAGAAATTCAGACAATGGTCACTCGACCCAGACCACCTGAGAAAGCCAAGTTGTTAGTCTTTGGCCTTTATGCCACATCCTCAAATTTAAGTCCCTTGAATACTCTATTTTCCGACAGGGTGAAGGGACAGATACGGGATTTCCATGCCATCCTGCTAGGGCCCTCTACAATCATCTGTGTTTTTGGATGGGCTGATAACTTCTCTTTAATCACACCAGCCAGCCCTGGGCACACTTGGAATCTGTTGGTAGCCATTCCATAATCACCTCGCTTCCACGGCAGACTCCCTGATAGTAGTATTTGTATACTTGTCTGTATACAAACATAAAGCTCTTCTGTCAGCATGAGCTGGGTCTTATCTTTTTGCCTCCCACAACACAAGGAACACAATGAACTTCAAATTTACAAGTGTTCCATCCACAATCCCCGTTACACTGTCTGATGACAGATGGGTTGGTTTGTTCCCAGGGTGCAGCCCCTCGTACAAGTCTACAGAGGCTTTCTGGAACACGGCAAATCTGACATGCCTGGTTCTCTAAGGAACTTACAAGTGAAGAATAATAGCTAACATTGGAGGACTTGCTATGAAGCTAGGAAGGTAAATATTATACCATGTAACACTTAGAATATACCTCTTAACAAACAGTCTTATTTTGTACTTTAATCAATTTTTTTTCACAACACTACCAAACTCCAAAGGAAATAGTCTTAGGTGAAGCCCACGTCTCCAGCAATCAACCAAACTGTGGCACAACTAGGGTTCCCTCTGTAACTTATCGTCACTGCCCCTTTGGTGACGCAAGGACTGCCAACCTATCTTGAAGTCTGTCTTGAGGGATTTTCTGTCTTGAAGTCCAGCTGCACCAAGAGGAAATGATGCACTAAGATTTCAAAATCGATACAAGGCAGAAACGTTAACCTGACCTTGTCAGAAACCAAGAATGAGTAAAAAGGGACCCTCTGGCTCTAACTCACTAGGACTATTCAATATTTTTGCTATTATTAAAAAGAATCTCACAAGGGTTCTGGATTGTATGGTTAAAGTCAAAAGATTAAAAATTTAAAGCAATAAAGCCCCCTGAACCTCAATGAGAAAAACAAACATCCTGTTCTTAGAAAACAGCGTTAGGTAAGTGCTGTTAATTCTTTTCCCAGAGGAAACCCATGCGTGGGACAGCGCAGTCACACGGCTTTCACCAGGGACAATAGCTGCCTTCCCTTGCTATTGACACTACATTTCCCTCTTTTCTGAAACTAAGAACCCTGTGTTCCTTATATGGACTGTTCTCCCACTTTCTTCCCCTCAACCACTATTCATAACATCCTCTGAGACCTGCTTCAGTCACTTCCTTCCTGGAGGAAATCTCGAATTCACCTCACATAATCCAGCTGCACTACTGTCTTGCTTGGGGATTTTCTTAGCGTTTCCATAGAATTTTCATTATGTGATTTGTTATATTTTCCTGTTTTCTGCTTCTTTGATTTTAATATCTGGTATCTCTAGGTAGGTGGTAAGCTCAAAAAGAACAAGGTAAGCAAAAGTGCTATAAATGAGAGCTACGCGGTTGTATAAGTCTCTTTCTCTTTACATTGGATCACTTATAGAACCTCCCGTTGAGCTGGGAACACAGAAGTCCTCAAATTTTACTGAATAAACTCTTTAATTTTCCCTCTTCCTATCCCTTAGGTCAAAGGTCTACCAACTACAGTAGTTGGGCCAAATCTGGTCCCTTGCCTGTTTTTGTAAATAATGTTTTATTGAAAATACACCTATGGCTATTCATTTATGCAATTATCTACAGCTCAGTGGTTCTCAGCTGAGGCTGATTTTGACATTTGGCAATGTTTGGAGATATTGTTGATCTTCATGAATGGGAATGGTGGTGCTACTGGCATCTAGTGCACAGAGGCCAGGAATGATGCTAAATATCCCACAATGTACAGGAGATTCCTGCAAAACAAGGAATTACCTGGCCTCAAATCTAGTAGTGCTGAAACTGAGAAACCCAGGATAGCTGCTTTGGCCCTGCAAGGTCAGAGTAGTGGTGACAGAGACTACATGTGGTCCTCAAAGCCTAACATATTAACAAAGCCCTCACAGAATATGTCTCAACCCCTGTCTTAGATGTTGGCACTTGCAGTTGGGTCACTGTTTTCCATCCCCCATCCCTCAACCACCCTCCTACACAACTTCCCCTCAGCTTCCTCTTCTGATGATAACTTCCAAATCAGGGTCCTCATCCCACACGGGCCTGCGAAAGTCCAGACCAGTGCTACTCAAAGTGGGCCCATGGACCAGGGCCAGTCCCTGACGAGGTCAGTAAAATGGAAAGTAAGCTCTTATAAACTTTGACATTGCCGTAACAATCAAATACGTGATCAGTGGGTTTTTCCTCATTGAACAGGCTGTCAACAAGTCTGGCAGCTGTAAGCTGTGAAGCTTGTGTGGGGACTGTGGTTGGCCCAAGCTACATCCTCACGGTGCATAGCAGTATCATGAAATAAACACACACCTGGGCCTTTCCCAGGTAGGCTGACAAGCCCTGGACTTCTCTCTATATTCCAGGCTTCTCTACTCTGCCCCCCTGAGATGCTCCATATTCACCTTACCCTATAAGACTTGCCATCTTCCTTCCCCCTGCCTGGCCCAGGCATCGGCCTTCTGCACTTCGCTCTCTTAGTAAGTAGCAGCAAGTTATCCAAATCCAAAGCCCAGGTGTCCCCCTGCCTTCCCATTCACACCAAGTCCTAGAGTCCCATTAGTCTGTTTGGACTCTGCCTCCCCTCAGCCCCTCATGTACCCTACCGCCTCCACTTTACTTCTGGCCCCCCATAATCTCTCTCTTGCATGAGGATATGCTCCCTCTCACCCTTGCACTTTACTTCTGATCTGCATCAAAACAAGAACTCCAGAATCCCCACGTAACCTTGTCAGTCTCTGCTGGAGACCCTTTTAGGGCAGGACTGCCCTTATAGCCTGGAGATAATATAAATAGAATTTGTGAGCCCCCAACCCCAGCAATCTGGGGGGCCACCCATCCCTGCAGGGACATCTGCCAACTCCCAAGGCTTCTTCAGCTTGCACAGAACCTTGTCCACACCTCAGACCCACCAACTGTCACATGGTCCTCTCTCCCCTGCAGGGTGCCATCTGGGAGAGAGAGCTGCATCTTGTTCATAGCAGCTGCTGAATAAATGTTTGTTGAATGAATAAACAAATGAGAAAGCTGTTTGAAAGAGACTGCTACAATTCTTCCACTTCAACCCTGCCTGCCCTGCTGAAATTTCAAGGCAGAATCATTCTACAAATCCTACACATTATTATTTTATTATAAAACACATTATTTGACAAGGAAGCTGTCGCCTCTTTTCTTGTGACAAAGGCTTCATTTTTCCATCTGTAAGACATTTTAACCTTCCTCTACCCAAGCAGGGTAATAATTTAACAGTGTATCAATGTGAGGCGGGGTAAATCTGCAGGATCATGCAGATCTGTGGAATTAAGGCAAGCGTTTGTGGCTATGCCATTGGAAAGGGAAATGACTTCGACCCACGACTGCAGCATGCACAAAGTGTCTCAGAGGGGCAAGACTCCAGGAAAATTTGACAACATATTCAGACTCACTGGTTATACATATTTAAGTCAAACTAAAGAACGAGGCCCAGGAGAAGCAATGAGCCTGTTCTCTTGACTCTTCTTTAAAAAGGAAATGGGTGAAGGGGGAACTCGGCTATTTGCCCTAAAATGTACAAGGGAACCTAAATAAACTACAGTGAACATTCTATAGAGAAATGCATGACTGGCACAGATCAGATACTTGGGAAAAATAAAAAACCTATCAAAACATCTACCAAACAAATGCAACACTGTCTCGCTGCTGTTCTAGGCCTCTGGGCGGAAAGAGCTGGGCCAAAACTTTGAGCCAGCCCCTGGAAGGTCCTCTGCCACACCTGGGTGCCAATTACCTCCCATCTGAAATGGAGACAGTGAGCCCAAACCTTGTCACAGTTACAGGTGACTGTAGAGCTGAGCGTGAAAATCTGTAGAGTGCTATGCAAACACAAGGCATTGTCTTTTCCCCAAATGACAAACCAGATTATCTACTGAAATCCAATATGGAGGAAAACCATTCTAACTTTGCTAAAATAACCATTTGCATTTTCTCCTTACATGCAGTATCAGTCATCAACAAAATGGTTGCAGATGAGGCTAAAATGGCCCACCCTATGAACCATCTCCACAACTGGAAGAGATTCCTACCAGTAGCTTGAGGAGAGGTTAACTGCTCTGGCCATGGGACACAGAACAAGGCAAGCTTCTCACAGTGGATATTCAGTGGAATATCTACAGTGGATATTCAGCCTCAGGAACAAATGGGACTTCCTTGAGTTGGGAAAAGTACTATCAACTATTTCAGATCAGATGAAGGTATTGTTTTAACATCAACCTTGGATTTCTTATAATAGCCCCCCCCTTAAGATATAAAATAATACAAATGGTTGAACATTTTTCTCTTCTAAATTCTCTGGTGATCTACTCTACCTTTTGGAGGATTTCCATTTAATTCCATTTCATTTTACTTTCTATGGAAGAGGAAGTTGAGGAAGTTCTCTGATTTATTCAACTTCTATTTTTCTTCTTTCTGAAGGTTAAAAGAAAAAAGGAAAGGAAAAAAATGGAAAGACCTTCAAATTGGTGGTGCTGGGAGTGGTGGGGTCTGGAGTGTGTGAGGCTGTGGTGTGGCCATAAAGAATCCTGGCAAAGGGAAACGAAGCCCAATGTGGAGCAGTAATTATAGGAAAGGACTTTACATTAGTCCATTTCCAGGCTTGATGAATAAGGAACTGCCTAAGGTCCTACACACATGTGTCTCCTGAGCATGGAATGATAGCGTAGAAACTGTGGGGGAAAAAATACCTACACAAATGACTTGGTTTTCAGAAAAGAAGAGACAATTAATTACATGTTGGTGATCACATCTATCATCAGTTTTGAGCACTCAGGACAGATATACCCAGCAGGCCCTGTAAGTTCACTGGTACCCAACTTTGTTTACTTACTTTGCAATATAATTGCTAGATCTGTCCATTTATTTGTCATAGACTGATTTTAGCCAAGCATCAGAGGAATCTTAGTGACAGGCCAGCTGACATGAAAGACCCATCAAACCTATGGGTACCACAAGGGACAGCTTCAGTGTGCCCCTGACAAACTGGATGCAGAATTACCTTGACAGATGAGAACAGGGGTGGGATGACACCCACAGGGATAAACGAGTAATAAATGGGCAGTCCTGCGTTTGGGTTAACATTAATTATATAATCTCATTAGCACGGTAATTCTTACAAAAGTCCCCCAGATGCTTACTGTAAGGCACAGGCTGAAAAAGCTATAGACATTTACGTTTCTCTGGACAAATCCCACCAGGATCAGTGATGTGTGAGGGAAGAGACAATACAGATGGGCATATTGTTTTAAACAATACGTAAGGCCAATATCTTTCCTCTTTAATCAAAGAAAGATCTCATTATCTGCTTTATATTGAGATTTAGATTTCCCTTCTTTTCCACGGCTTAAAATGAAAAAACAGTTTGAAAGAGTTGGGCCAAGAATGAAGATTCATGCTCCCATGTTGAGTGGACGTCTAGGGCCTCAGAATGACAGCATGGGGAATGTTAATGGCTCTGTGATTCTAAATTTTTGCAGAAACATCTACCTTCTGGGAAATTTCAAGAAAAAAAATGTAATCTTTTCAATGACAGTAAGAATACTTTTTCCCAGATTATACAATTTTTTTCATCCTTTCTCATCCTTCCTGGTATCAAATTAAGCCCAAGCAATGCCAGTGACTCCCTCTAGAAGCCTCAGTCAGTTTCCACATCTGTGGAGTGGAAATAGCTATAGGACGAGTCTTCTTAAGAGGCCATGCACACACAGTGCCCAGCAGAGATCCAGAGGCAGTGAGCCCCAGCACCGGGAGCGGCGGTCATCGTTAATCACTCCTAGAAAACCTGAAGCTGCATCAGGACCAAGATGGGCTGGAAGCTCACTGTGGGATTTCTTCCAACTTTATTTCTTTTAGACCTTGGGATCTGGTCATTTAAATTGATCATTTCAAATACTGGGTGAAAAACTCCCAAATATTCTGGTTCCAATAGGCTAATTCCCTATTCTGAGAAAACAACTGAAATTTGAAAGAAGTCCTGTTTTTGGCCTCTACGGCTCTGGGATACCTCTGCAGCTGTTTCTGCCAGGCTGAAGAGCACCACCTTCCCCCAGGGATTGGCCCTTGAGGAGTGCAGAACAAAATCTGCCCACCAACATACACTTGCACCACACTTCATATAAGGCCAAAAGTCAGTGCTGTTTTAAAAGACATTCCATGCTGAAGTCATCTAAGAGCAAGAAAACAGCTTCCAGTTTGGTGCTATGACAGGCATGTGGCGAGAAGTGGGCTTTAGAGAGATCCTTCCATTGGCCTTCCTGGGACCCGGGCTGGTCCCTCGGGTATTCACTCAACAAACATCTATGGAGGATTACTGCATGCCAGGCCTCCTGTTCTAGAAACTGAGCAATGATACACTCCACTGTGGAGAGACTAATGCTAAGTAAATACATCAGTGGATAAATGGTTCATACAGTCACAGCTGGCAAGAGGTCCAGGCAACACTAGGAAATACATCCACCCTTATTCTGTGACCTAGGTGGACACATGGGTACCAGACGGCCACAACAGCCCCTGGGGCATGAGAAAAGACTCTAAGACTGAGAAGGTTCTGGTGGGGGCTTGACTGTTTCCACAGTGCCCTTGGATGACCATTATTGCCTTAACCAGTGACTGGGGTGACTCCTCTTACAGAAGGTTCCAAAGCCTGAGAAGGAATAACCGTCATGACCCCAAAAAAGATCACGCGAGACACGGATTGATTGGTGGCTTTTGTAGTAAGTATGATGTTTAATCCTCTATAACAACTGTACTGCAGCAGGACTTAAAAATAAGCAAGGAGAGTGGTAACAATTTCTGACTTGACAACAGCTAAGATTCCTATTGGAGGAATCAGATGTTGTGGCAAGACCAGACCGCCCACTTTTTCATGAAATCGTGTTGTAAAAAAAAATGACCACCAAGATAAACCAGATTCAGTCTCTACTCTCAAGGAGCTAGGTGTCCAATTAGGCAGCCAAAAGAGTCAATAAATTATAGTTCAAATAGTCTTAACTGTCACAACAGGAGAAAGTATATACTACTATGGAAACATCTCTGAAACAAGGAAAAAGAGGGCTGAGATGACAGTCCCCCCACCCTCTTCACAGAGGAGGGGAGGGAGCCTGCCCAGAGGAGGGGATGGATTTGCCTGCTGACTAGCTGGGCAAAGGCTTGGAGCCTCATCTCCTGCTGTGTTAAAACCAATGTTTGAAGTATGAACTGATCCTTGGCAAAAAAAAAAAAAAAGTTTTAAAAATAAATAAAAGGGGAGAGAAATCAAACACATTCTGAAAGGGCAAAGCCACATTTCACTCAAAATGTTTTTTTTAAAAAAAAAAAAATGTGTGTAACCTAAAAGATCATGATGTATTTGAACAGAACAGGTCTTTTCCAACTAATCACACCATAGTGATCTATCACTGGCATGATGTGTCTATAAACAGGACCTTCAAGTTGTCGCCAGGACATGATGGATTCCCAAATGCGGACGCTGTCTGAGTAGAGGCCGGACTTGGAAGTTGCCCTCCTTGCCTGCTTGCTCAGGCTGCTCTGCTGCAGAGCTGCACTGGTCTCTTGTTCAGCCCAGGGTCTTACATGATTATTAGTAAGATAGCTGTGTTAACAGGAGCCACTGATCCTGGTTTGGTTGATTCTAAAGTGAGAGATTATCCGAGATGATCTTGCAACAAATGTCACATTTTAGGGATAGGGAAAAGACCCTGAGAGGTCACAGTTATATAATTTGGGAAAGAGCTAAGACCAGAACTTATGTTTGTTGATCTCTAGACCTTTAAGTATTTCTTGATTATACCCTATTTGATTCTGCTTTTGTTTTATCAAATAGCACAACAATCAGGTGTTTGCCAGAATCTTCTGATGTGTTCTTAGGACTCTCTTCTTACACAGGCTGTGTGATTCTCTACAATGTTCTTGAGTTCCTTCAGCTCCAGAGGGCACACTGCGGTATTTCGCTTCTGTTTCCTGCCAGGCTGGTCCTACAGCTGCTCTGTGGGTAAAACTACCTGGGAAACTCTGGACACCCTGTCTCTGTGGAGATTCACTGTACACAACAACTTACTAAATGCTCTGAAAAGTCTGGCAGAAAAAGACCTTTGTCAAACTGGGGTCCCACAGAATCTTTTTCTGATGCTGTTCAAGTCTCCATGGGCACTGTAGTCCTACCCACTAATTACAGGTGTGTGATCTCTGCAACACTAACAAAGAACCAAAGGCTAGAAGGCTAACTTTCTCAAATATGCAAATAAAATTCAATCACTGAAAATCCTTCTCTTAAAATTTTGAATGTGGGATTCTAGAATTCTACTATTAATTCATGACATGGGTAAGCAGTAAGGACTAAGCGAACCATTGCCTGAAACCCGTCAGCTTTCACAGTTTGCTTGGCTATTTAGGAACAGTATTTTTAGTATCTATGTCAGGCTTCATGGTATAAAACTATATGGGTAAATTCTGAAAACTGCTTTTCCACCAGAGGTACTGTCAAGCTCAGTTCATCATTAAATGACTCTGGGGATACTTGGCACTGAAGTAGATCAAGGCCAAGGAAGAGGTTTTTTTGGAAAGGAAAGAAATACATCAGACTGTTGCTGCAGAACGATTTGGCTACTTATTTATTATGGTTTGTGGGGTGTTGCTTTGTTTTACAGCCTTTAAAGAGTGGGGATAGAGAAGAGAAGATTCCAAGTGGAGTTGGACAGCTCCAAGGCTATTTATTACCCTTGGTTTTGAGGCAATATGAGTTATTTTGAATTATCCTGTTGAGAACCCCCACTTGAGTATGAGCAGTTCCCCCAGAACACCCTCACAGCTAAGCAGAAACCCAGAGCATCAAAGGCAATGCAGACCAAGCAGGCCACCAGGGTTATCTAGAGCACCCTCTAGGTGTCAAAGGCCTCCTGCTCTATCTTTCACACCAGAAGCTTATCTAGGAGGGTCCATGGCAAATGCAGAACTGTAACAGAGCCCAGAGCGTTCCTGCTCACCCTACCAGTGGCCACTCTTTTGTTTAATTCTTGGAGCAACATCAGCACCAAACAGACATAAAGGTCCCATGAGTGGCAGGTACTGAAGGTTCAGGCACTGTGGATAAGGTTCCTGGCCTCAAGGAGGAGACTGTTCAGATGTGGAGCTTGTGCCCCTGACACTCAAGAACTTTGAAGCAAGACACCAGAGCTCTACATTACCCTGGCCCCCCAAATTCATGGTCCCTGGCTGTGACACAGCTTGCTTTCTTCATTCCAAAGTCCCACATTTTTACCTAGTAAATCTCTTCAATTATGGTATAAACCGCCTATGTTAACTCTAGCAGTTTTCATATTAGATCCTCTGTAGGAGAATGTTGTTCCCATATATGTAGGATTGAGCCATCTTTAATCATAATAATTCATGGAGCACTCCCCAAGGCTATCAATTATTGTCATTTTGCACAGGAGATACAAGGTAATACCAAATGACTTCCTTGCTGGAAGTCAAAAGATATAACAAGAATCAGCTGGGTGGTAGGGGTATTCACTACAAGGTCAAGCAGACGCAAATTCTAATCCTCATTCTGCTACTTACTTTACTGTGTGACCTTGGCCATGTTACTAAAGATTTCTAAGCTTGCATTCTTATCCGGAAAAGAAGAGCAATACAATAGCCGCCTTTATCTATCAGGGATACTTTCCAAGACCCCTCCACACACATACACACTCCTGTGAGTGCCTGAAACCTTAGACCAGTGGTTCTCAACCTTCCTAATGCTGCAACCCTTTAATACCGCTGCCTTAGACACTATCCAATGCTACATATGCTGTTTTTTCCTATACATACCTACCTATGATAAAGTTTAATTTATAAATTAGGCATAGTAAGAGATTAATAAGAATAATAGAAAATTTACAATATACTAATAATAAAAGTTAAATGAATGTGATATCTCCATCTCTCAAAATATCTTAGTGTCCTGTACTCGCCTATTTTTGGATCTTCATTGACCATGAGTAATTGAAATACCAGAAAGTAAAACCACAGAGAAGAAGGGACTAGTGTACTATCTGTCTCAAAGAATAGATATACATATTAAATGAAAGAACCAGTATTAAGTCTTTAGGAAAACAACAAAAGCAACAATGAAAACATCAACATTTCATTGTGCCTGGCCAGTATGCTCTAAAAACATTATATTCTTTTAACCCCTATAATCCTCAGGGTGATATATTATGCCCATTTTGCAACTGGTAAACTGAGGTACCCAGGCTAAGTTACTTGCCCAATGAGCTAGGACATGAGCCCAGGCAAACTGACTCTGGGAAGCTTCATAACCTTAGGATTTCCTTTTCCATCCCCTTAACCCAAAGAGCTTTCCTGTAGGATTAGCCACTTATGCATGTCACATTGCATATGCATGTGGCAGTATTTTTCTTACTGTGACTTTGGGTTAGTTACATACCTGATCCATGAAAGAAATATGTCCACAAGTTCTGGTTAGAAAGAAAGTAGGCCAGGACTAGATGAAATCAGGCTAAATACAAGGGCCTTAATAATAATTTTTGTTTTTAAATCAGAGACATCTTCCTGGAGGTTTTCATCCACTAGATAAAATGTTATAGCTAATAAGCAAAGAGCCTGGGAAATGGTTATAGTCTGGTTAAAAATAAATAAAAACAAAAAACCCTTGGGGTGATAATAGGTTAAAGCAACTTTATCCCTGACACTGTTGAATACCAGAAATTTTATAAGTAAAAAAGGGCAGTTTTTGTGAACATGTTGGACATTAAACACCACATTAAACCAAAAGCTGGAGCTCAGGGCAAACTAACTCACATGAGCCCTTCTGCAATGATGGCTGTGGCTTTGTATTTCTTCATCTTGCACCACACTTAAATTTCCAAAAAAAAAAAAAAAAAGGCAAAAAACTGTTCATCACTACTCTAGCTGCCTTTACATGTTCCACTGAGATAGAAAACAGAATTCCACTGCTCAGATTGAGGGAAGGGGGAGCTCATCTTATTTCAAGTCTGTAGCTGCCACAGCCCCAGCACCATGCTCCAATCATGGAATTCATAATGTAAATCTCTAGCAGATGATACCACCAGAAAACAGAAACTGCCATGGGCACAGAAACACATCCAAATTTCCCACTCAAGCTCTTATCACAAGGCCCAGAAGCCTTGTGACTGTTTTATTCAATGGGTAAGGCCTACTAGGAAACCTACATTCTTTGGGAGACTTAATGATGAACTTTCAATCATTCCTTGAATATACATTTAGTCATCATTTATTTCACATGTGACAGTGCTAGACATCTCAAAACTGCCCTTAATTCTGAGTATTTGATTCTCTTCTGAAAAGGACTTGTGTGACACAAACCCATGTGGCTTATTCCTAACTGCTAATAGGAGCTCATACAAAGACAGGTGATATCAAAGGGAAGACGTCTGGAAATGCTGAGAAGAGAAGCTGCATTTCCTGGTTGCAAGATGAAAGCTCTTTTATAAGTTAGAACATTTTATGAGCCTTTTAAATCGCCTTAAGGATACCCCTGGGGCATCATCAGTGCTTCCTGGTGAGCTTTATGTATTCCCTGCAATGAATGTTAAGGGGAAGTCCCTAAGACTGGCTTTGCTATTAAAACACAGACATTGCTACTCTCCCAATTTTTGTTCTTTTTAAAAGGCACTACCTCCCAAGAAACTCTGATAGTGTGAGGGCTAAGATCTGGAGGGTGGGGAGGGAATGTTTGTCTCCCTAACATTCGTCAGTTCCCTCCCCAGAACCCCCTGCACCCTCAGCACAGATGAGCAGCCTACTCCCCCAAATACAGCAGGGCTGGAAAGATTCATGTTGCAATAGCCTCCTGACATTCCTATTCCCACCCTCATTTTAATTCATTCACTCCCCCCCACCCCTTAAACAAAATGTAATTACTTGACTGTCAGCCTGGGCTGCACTCTGGGGCTTTTACTCCTTTCAACACAGCTGCGCTCCCGGCTTTGATGCTGCTGTCCAGGCAGCTTGTCCCAGCCACAGCCTGGCTCTCGGTAATGTAACATTCAAGTGCATATTTATTTTTAAACTGACCTCTCCTAGACTGTACAGTATAAAGGAGGTCCTGCCAAAAAATATGCTACTTTCTATTTATAAGATGAAACACATGCCTCCCTAAGTCGAGAGGGGGATGGAACATAATAATTCATAACGAAAAAATGACTGGCCAGATCCATTCGTCCTCACATGTCTGATACTTGTCTGCGTCAAGACACTTAGTTTCAAGAAGAAAAGGTGGGGGAGGGGGCTTGTAAATGTTTCAGCTGTTCAAAACCCACCGTCAAAAACAAGCCCCCAGTATATATCCATTGCCAGATCTGCAGGTTGGAGGCTTAGATCTACAATGTCCCCCGCCAAAAGAGAAGAGGTCAGCCGGCGGGCACTGCCACCGCAGATCTGCAGGGTGCACCCATGTACATGTGCGGCCCTGGTGCCCATCCACAACGCCAGGGGCGCGGTAGCCAACTGCGGCTTGTTCTCTGGTGGAAAAACGCAATGCACGCCCAGAATGGCTCTTTCAATGGTTTGGAGGGTGAAGTGTAGCCGTGTAGCTCCACCCTGAAGAGTGGTGGGCACAAACGGTGGCGCTCCTTCCTGGTCGTGTTACCCGAGCCCCTAGTCACACCCTTGGGTCCTTTGGACACTGGCTAGGCAAATGGTGCCCTCGGTATGCCCGCTCCCCGGTGGTCTCTAAGCCAGCTCAGGCCGGAAGCGGCCACCGCCGCGGGTCGGACAGACTCTCACAGAGGTAGAGAAGAAGGAGCCAAGGGCAGCACCCACTTACCCGAGCCTCCGAGAATCCCAGTCGCTGCCCCAACGCCTCCCGCGGGCGCACGCAGCTCCAGCCGGTGCGCGCGGATCCAGCCCAGTCGGCCGGCGCGGCGTCTACTCACAGCATTATCCGCTCCGAGGCGGCGTGAAGGCTTCCCAGGCCGGCGGCCGGGTCTCCGGGCTGACCCCCTGCTCGGGCCCCACCACCGCGCTCCCGCCCTCTCCGGCCCCGGCAGCCGCGAAAGAAGGTGCGAGCTAGACTGAGCGCGCGGTGGCCGGACGCGAAGACTGAACCTGCGGGGGGCGGGCCGGGGCGGGGCCGCGGCGCGGGGGGCGGGACCGGGCGGGGCGGAGGGCGCGGGCAGCCGCGCTGACCCTGTGGTAGCGCTACCTGTGCTTTGGCCTGGGCTAGCCCGCGGCCAGAGGCAAGCGCGCAGCGATCACCGGCCGCGGGGCTCACGGAGCTGGCAGTTCCTGGGAGGACAATAGGCACTCATTGTTACCGTGCCAGCGCCACCTCCCAGGATGCGGCTTCCTTCGGAGGACAAGCCACGTTCGACTCCCTGGGCACAAAGAAAGGCCGCAGGACTCTTGGCTCAGAGACCCCGGGGTGCTGCCGCCTGGGTGCCCGAGGACAATAGGACTCCACCCGCACCCTGACCCCTAAGCTTCGTCCGCCCACCTCTCTTCGCCTCCATTAACCGATCTCTCCCTGTCCCAACACGCAGGGAAGCGGGGCCACCTGACCGCGCCACCCCTCCCTGCCTGGCCACTGCTCTCCAGGCCACTCCAAGCCGGAGCAGGGAAAGGGGAGAGGTGCGTTCTGTCAGTTTCTAGCTCGCTCCCGTGGAGCTGCATCCAAAACCCGGAGAGTGGATTTAGCGAACTGGAGACGCCCAGGGCTCCTGACCGAGCAAGTGGGCACAGGAACAACAGCAGACGCTGCAGGTTTTTCTTGTCCAGAGGGAGGCGTCTCTTCTCCCCCGGGATTTCTCAAAGGGATCTGGCTAAAGCTGAGGCAAGCGGGTGGTGGCTGCCCAGACGCGCGCCGAGGCGCAAGTGGCGCAGCTGCCGGCCAGGGAACGTAAAATTCTGCCCTGGGCTGCACCTGCTGCCGCCGGTCACCCCGCCAGCACCGCAGCACGTCCCGCCCCTCAGCCCCAGCCCAGGGTGAACCTGGCTAATTTACGCTAATTTTCTCAATCGGCCTCCCTCTCTTCCTCGAGTCGCGGGCCTGGGGAAGGAGTAGGCGGCAGGAAAGGGCGGTGTTTTCCGGCTGTGAGGTCCCGGCCGGCAGGTCAGCCTGGGAGGGGGTTGGGATCCCGGGGATTTGGACTCGTAGGGCCTGGCCTCTGTCCTAGGACTGTCAGGTTGGGTGTAAATCCTGGAACAAAGCGGAATCTCCAGGGGTTCTTGGCTTTCCAGAGCCCTACTGGTCATCCCCGCGATGTCCTGGGGTTTGTCTGAAACCTTACAGGGGGCACTTTAAGACAACGACGTTGTGAACCAAGGCTGACGTTAAGGTGAAGTGTAAAGGAAACGGACACAACTGTTCTGGAAAGCGAAATACTTGGGTGGAGCGTTACAAAGCCTCAAAGAAAATAATAGTTGGCAGGTCAAATGACCATGAGGTTGGAAGTCAAACACAAAACACAGCTGAAGGGGTGTTAGAAGTTTGACAAGCAAAACAGTCCATGGAGATAAGAGACCCGGCATTGTTTCCTTTCTTCAAAGACAAAGTTTCCTTTGGCATATACCTGAATTCTACTCCAGATTCCTGAGTTTTACTTGGGGCTCATATTTCAAAATATATGTTCCATTTGGCACTAATGTATATATTTTATATATTAATTTATTGAAAAATAGTAAATGTTGCTGGCCTACTTAGAAAAGGTATTTTATAAATGTTTATGCATAGCTTTCATTACATATGGCATTTTGCAAACCCAAATAATTTGTGTGTGTATATATATATTTATAAATTACCACATGAAAAAATCCTTTTGCACATATAAAGACAATACTTACACATGTCTTTTATGCAATTTTCTTCATTTGCTCTATTATTAGCTGTTGTTAAAAGCACTTTATTTCCACATGACTAAGTAAATAACTTATTTTTACAGTTTGTGCAAATATAAGGTGGCAGGTTTCTTTGAGACAGCGATTTTACCCTAAAATCCTATTTTCACTTTTCTCCTCTATTCTTTACCTTCCAGAGGCTTTCTCTCTCTCTCTTCCCTTTTTAAAGAAGCTTCACTTCTGGGCTTTAAATAGTTTATCCAGGATCTGCCAGAGAGGGCCTGGTGCTGTTGATTTATGCTGGTTCCTTTGATGCCCCATATTATTTATTTGCACTAAACCTCTTCAGTGAGAAAAAGAACGCCCTCATTTGGTGAATTATTCTTTCTTTTTTTTTTTTTATTGTTGGGGATTCATTGAGGGTACAATAAGCCAGGTTACACTGATTGCAATTGTTAGGTGAAGTCCCTCTTGAATCATGTGAATTATTCTTTCAAATGAGTGCATTTCCTGTACTAAATCTGATGGCTTTTAGATTTGATGGATTTAAATTTCAATATGTTAGGGGACTGGACTACTGGAGAAGAGGAAAAAGTGTCATTTCAGGAAGATTTTAGGAGTTTTGAGATTCTGCTCTGAATCTGCTCTGAATTTGGAAAGAGCCTTAAGGAATTGGTGGTACCCATAGAAGTCTAATTGTTGGGACTAATATTTTAGAATATCTGTCAGGCCCAACAGTGGGCTTTTTCAGTTAGCTGGTACTTGGGAGAAGAGTGAGGTAGTATGGGCAGTGCCCTTGCTGTCCAGCAACCCACAGTCCATGTGAGGGGCAGAGAGCAACATGCCAATAAATGTACACAAGCCCTTGCTGATAACACTCTAGTCTCCTTCTACCAAATGTGGTCACAGATCAGCAGTACCACATCTCACCCCAAAGCTACTGAGATAGTTTGAGTGCATACTTACTGTTTGAGAAGCGCTGGCCAAGAATGTTGTGGTTTTCCACCTTTCTAAGTCACAAACTTGTTTTAAAATCTCGTGGAATCTATAAACACCCTCGTTGGGAAAACATGAAGAGAATTACACACAGACTCTTTCAAATACAATTTTAGGGTTCCTCTAAAGACCAATCTAAGGATGGTGGGGGAAGTCCTAGGTTAAGATCTCCGGCTACAAAGCAAGTCGAGTGACTTAGCATCAGTCAGAGGAGTTGGGATGATTCTTACAGGAGGCAGACTTTAAATTAATCTTTAAAATCTGGGAGAAATTAGGAAGAGGAAAGAAGGGCTCTTCAGGTTGCTGGGATGCAAAGGTAAATAGGTTTGGGAGGGAAAACAGGAAATGTCTATTCTTATATGTGCTCATGTGAAACTTAATGAGATTGTAGTCTGACAGCAGGCTGTCCTTGTAATTCATTGTCATCACTTGAAATTCAGAAAAATGAAGCCAGACTGTGGGTCCAGTGAATATTCCACTTTGTGGGTTAAGAACCTGTGACGTGGGGTTGTATGTAAGAGCACACAGGCTACAGCATAATCTGGCCCACACTATCTGCTTGGGTTACTTCTTCCCAAAATCCCCCAATGACTCTCACTCTCCAATCACTAAAGTCTTCATTCAGATGACACTTCAAGGGAAAAGCTTTCCCTGGAAATTATCAGCCCCACCCACATTCCCTTTTCCTGAATAAAACAGAAGCATAATGGCTTCATTACCTGACATTGTATTTATTTATAAATTCATGTATGCCTGTTTCCTCTACTGTCTGAAATTTATTTGGTGTTTTATCTCCTATACCTGAAACAGGACACAGCCCCTAGTAGACGATAAATATTTATTGACTAAACGACCCCTTAACTACAACCAGTAATGAGCATATAAGCCATGTTTGTAAGCACCGTAGCTACAGAAATAATAACATATGAAATATTCTCAGAATAGACTGCATGTTTTTTGAGACTAAATTTTCAACTGCTTCTCTTCAGTCAACGTGAACAAGAAATACTAAACACATGGAACATTTTAAGTTCTAAAATTCAAACATTTTAAAATAAGGCTTACAAAAAATGTCTTTATAGTCCATGTATAATGCATAACTACTTTTCTTCTGGCAAAGCTGAAACACACGCGTGTGTACTCAGCTGGAGTTGAGTGCCACATTCAGGCTGCATTCGTGTGTGTATGTTCTTGATTATCTCCATAAGTTACATTTAAAGAAAAACGTAAGAGAAGCTGGAAAGTTAGAACAACATTTTGAAGGAGAATCTCCTTGTAGCTTAAGGATTCAAGCTCAATTACAATTTCACCTGTCCTGGAAAAATGTCGACCTGTGCTAATGAATTTGCTGGACTAATTGCCAAAGGCTAGGGAATTTTCTTACCAGTGATTTTCTTGCAAATAAAGAAATTCAGGTTATATTTTGGCTAGAAGATTTCAGATTTGCCTAATCAAATGCAGCAGAAAATGGTGTACTAGGAGATTACATTTGCATTTGTGTGCAGGCCTCACGTATAGTTCTGAGCAGATTAGAGAGTAACTCACCATAAGCACCAAATTCCAGAACAATTTTGACACTTGTATTAGCTCTTGGAGTCAGGCCAGCGCCGATTTAATTTATGCATTAGATCTTCAAATATAGATGTATACTTGGTTGGTCTCGGAATGTTAGTGGAAACTGGTGTCTGATAAATAGCGTTGCTATATATTTATATAGCCTTCACTGCCTTTAAAAATTCTTTTACATTCACCTCATTTTATCCTTGTTTTAGGTTGTTTTGTCTATGTTGGGCGTTTATGGTTGATTTACACTTTCCTTCTTCCCAGAAGGGATTTCAGGCAACTTAGAAGGCTTTTGTGTATAATGAGTCAATCATTCCTTTATTTCCCGCCCCCCACATTTCCTGAAGTATAATAGATTGAGTCATTCCAATTATACTCTTTGTTATGCTCTTTCTACACTCTTTCTCTACATACCTGTATGTCTCCTTTTTAAGCTTTTTTCAGGTGTCTGCTTAAATCTTAGGTCCCCAGAGACCTGTCTTCTAAGACATGCTATATAAAGTTCGCCCATGGCCTTCTTTATTCCTTACCTCCTTTGTTCTTCATAGCACTCCACACCTGCCATATTGAGCATATACTTACTTATCTGTTTACAATCTTTCCTTTCCCCACAAAACCAGCATAAGAACTTCATAAAGGCAGAAACATTGCCTATTTCATTCACTGCTTGATCAGTGCTCGGGACATAGTAGGGACTTAATAAATATTTATTGAATGAATGAATAAACGTATCCTCAGTGCTTAGTGTAGGTGCCTGACATGTGAAAAATATCTGTTGACTAAAACAATGCTTTAACAAATGAATTAAAGATCCCTGATTTGTTCAAAGTCACATAGATAGTGAAAACTTGCACTGTCTAGATTTCAGTCCCTACTAATTTTTTTTTAAGACTTCTCCATTTGCATACCTGGTAAATCCAGACTGTTGCACTGTCAAAATTTCTTTGTTCATTCTATTTGATAATCTGACACAAACCAACATTATAGAGCCATGACAGTGATTATAAGATGAGCAGGAAGGATAATTATTTTAGGGACTATTCTGGGTTGGTGAGAAACAAGATGAAATAAGACAGGGTAAGTGAGAGGGCTCTTCCATTTCTCCTGCTTCCCTGCATGCATTCATACACATGGACACATACCCAGTTAGCTCCCCCCACACACTGTACACAAAACACACCCCTGCACCTACCAGTGTGCACAGAAGACAAGTCTTCTGAGGGTTAATTACAGGTCTCTTGATTGGAACTCTCTTAAAGAGAACCCCCAGACTGTCATTGGGTTTATATCACAAAGAACATCCGATAAAGAATCATAAACCGGGGCAGCGCCTGTGGCTCAAAGGAGTAGGGCGCCAGCCCCATATGCCGGAGGTGGCGGGATCAAACCCAGCCCTGGCCAAAAACTGCAAAAAAAAAAAAAAGAGAGAGAGAGAATCATAAACCGTGTCTGGGAATTGTCCCCTCCTGTTCTTAGGGTCCCCAAGGTGGCTCAGGGCCAGAGCCCTTGGCTACAGCTCACCTGATTGGCATGCCAGGCTCTGGAACACACCTTCCGCAATCTGCTGCTGAAACACACCTCCGCCACCTGCTGTAGTGGGTGCTCTGAAGGCCACCAGTTAGCCATGCCTCATTTTCAGTTGATTTTCATGTGGTCATCAGCTCTCTAGAAACAGTGGCTGTGGTGTTCGCCTCAACAAGGGCAACAGACAAGTAAATAGGTGTGTGGCTTTGACAGTAGTTGTCTGGCTACTGACTGAACAGGTTGGAGATGGAGGGGAGGGGAGCTGTGTCACACATTCTATATGTATTTATTGGATGCCCTCTTTGCATCAAGAAATTGGGTCAACAATGCTGGCCCTTCCTTTGGGCTGACCTGTATGTCCCTCATCTGTTCAAACCTGTGACTGAATGTGGAAACTGTATTCTCAAAACCTCCATCTGAATCTTCCAGAAACATTTAAGCATCCCTGACTATGTTTTAAGCATCAGGACATGCACGTATACAAGAGTCAGTATGGGGTGACCCTATGTTTTGCACCTTAGCGCAGAAATGCTGTGAGACTTACACATGCAAGAACGCTGTATGCTGAACATCTTCCAAGGCAGTAGTCTCCTCTGTGGCTCTATATTAAAATCTTTGTTCTTAAGAGTGGTCTAGGAGTTCCTTTGGCATTTGTAAAGTCTTACCTTTAAGTTGTTTCTAATTATAGGTCTATTTAGAAAGCCATGGTAGGAATTTTGCATGTTCATTCTAACTCTTAGGACCGGTCATATAAATCTGCTTGCTAGTGACTCTAACCTTCACTTTGTATGTGTTGAACACCAGCGTGTAAGGGACGGGGACACATGCTTTGGAGGACACAAAGATGAATATGCTTCCTACACTTAAGCAGTTTAAATTTGTAGATGATTAAACAAGCACATGAGTAACTATTACACCAGATCATATATGATAAATGTCATCAATTCCATGGTATTTTCCAAATGCCCAAAAGGGAAACCAATTCTAATGTATTATCTGACATGAGGACAACATGTATTGAAGGTGGGATTGTCTGGGATGGTAGGTCCCATGTTGACATTTCATCATACACTAGCAGTTTGACAGTTTTCCTCTTTTTAAATGGAATTGGAAGGAGGACCTGGGTGGCCATTATAGGTGACTGTGCCACTGCTCCAGCTGAGCTGTCTTGAGGGAGGAGTCTTTCGCTCTTAGACTCTCACCAAGAGGCCCCTGAAACTTCTTCCTGATTCTCACTGGCTCTGTTACAGACTGAATGTTTGTGTCCCCTCCCAAATTCATATGTGGAAATCCTAACCCGCCAGGTGATGGTATTAAGAGATGGAGCCTTCAGGAGCTGATTAGGTCATGAGAAGGGCGTCCTCATCTGTGGGGTTGGTCTTATAAAAGAGACCTCTTATAAAAGAGACCCAGAGAGCTCCTTTGCTCCTTCCACCATCTGAGGACACAGTGAGAAATGGTCCTCACCTGACACCGACCTTACCCTTGATCTTGTTATAGGAGCCCAAACAAACTAAGACAAACTCCATTCTCTCCACAGTTTTAACCATGGAGAGAATGTCAATGAGTAGAGAGATTACTTCTGGTTAGAGTGATCAGAATAGCCTAGATAAGATAGGGTGATGATTGGGCTTTTCATCAGATAAGGCTGGGGCATGTGGTCTGAGCGCACATATAGCCATGCAGATCTTTACAAGCCAAGTAATTGGCCTCCATAGAGAGCTGCAGAGAGGATCCTGATTAGTGAGCATCACAGCCTACATGGGTTCCCGGTCATCCTCCTCTAGTTCATTGTAGAGGTTCTTAGAATACGCATTTTTGCTAAATAATTTTGTTTGTATTTGAAAAAAGAGGCTCATCCCTGTAAGGGTTGGGATGAGGAAGTACTCTGAGTCATGTAGGTGGTAGGCTCTGACATCCAGAGGAGAAGCGTGTGCCCTTGGGCCAGGCACCTGGGTTGAGATCCCTGCTGTCCATCTAGCTGTGTGACCTTGGTTCGTTACTTCAACTCTCTAAGCCTAGGTGCTATCTATAAGCTTGGTGGTGGTGAGGGAAAGTTATCGCAGAATCCACCTTGAGGGTGATTTGAAGATTAAGTGAAGCAACTCTTATGAGTATGGCTGATACATTACCAGGCCTCAGAACGTATGTGTTCTTACCTATTTTTCCTACCACACAAGGACAGCCTTATTCATCTCTGTGTCCCTGAGCCCTGGCACCTTTCCTGAGAGTCTGATGAATGAAGCTTCAGGAGCGGCCTGGGGGGAAAGGATGGCACACAAAGCTGGAGGAAAAATGGGCAGCAAAACACAGAACACAGGATGATATGTGGACAAGGGAGATCTGTAAATATTGAGATTCTGAGGCAAGCGGAAAGATTTGAGAAATGTTAAATGGCAATAAAAGTGAAGAATTTCTCCTCCGCCTCCTGAAGGGATGGCGTCACACAGGGTCAGATAACAGGTGTACTTGATGTGTTTTGCAAAGCTTAAAGGACAAAACAGGTGTATAAGTCATCAATAGCATAAGGAACCACACCTAATACAATTTGAAGAAGGAAATGTTGCCTCGAACATCTGAAGTCTTACACCGCTCAGACCTCAGCAACCAGGGAGGTCAAAGGGGAAGAGACTGAAAAAGAGGCTGCAAGGAGAAGTGTATTGCACTTGTCTTTTTATTGTGATGAGTTAACACCCAGTAAAGTCCCTCAGGGAGGGACTTTCCCCTCCCTGAGGGGTGTAATTCCTGGAGACAGTAAACAACTGGCCTGAGAGCCCATCTTTCATATGCAAACTTACCAATACAAAGCCCACACCTCCTGCATCTGGCTCTCAAGTGCAGACTCACCGTCCCTCTATTCTACTTACCCCAGGCCAGATAGTTAGAGACAGTCCAGCCACTATAGCCCAGAGCCTGCTGACAATATTCTAACCTGACAATCCCAAACCCACTTACTTAGCTTACTTTCGCCTCGCCTGGGGAAACTACGGTACAGATTCTTGCCACTTTCCTCGTCTTCTCTCCACTGACGCTGGTGCCTCTCCACGTGGCCTCCGTGATGTGCTGCACCTCCTGTGTTTAGGGATCTCCAAGTATAAAAAGGTTTTCCTTTATGAACGTCTTTTCTGTGTCTGCGTGTCTTACCATCCTGTTTGAAGGCAGTCCTAGGTATTCTTGTAAAAAGAATCCACCAAATTCTAGGGTGGTCTCCCCTACCCAGATGACAGCCTTCTCCTCTCTCATTGGGCATATTTTTCATTTTGTCTCTAATGTGTTTTCTGAGGATTTATTTTCTGTATCTCTCTCTTGTCTTCTGAGAATTTACTTTCTGCATCTCTCCCTTTCTCTCTCTCTCTCTCTCTCCCTCACATCTAAAAGATTAGCTCTCACATCTATTTTGTTCTCTTATCTGAGGATGCAAAGTATAGGAACTAAAGTCAAGTGAAGGAAACCAGATAATGGTTTCTACATCCCATTTCTAAGCCAAAGAGGAACACCTCGTCTCCTACAGCTTAAGCTATTTCAAAATTGTTCTCAATAGTTCGAGGAGGTGACTCAGATTTCTTGTTTAAAGTTTTACTCCCCATCTGTGACAAACATTTAATAGTTTTAAAAGGTGTTGAACAATGAGAAGCTATTATACACCTGTTAGAATGGCTAACATTAAAAAAAAAACCTGACAATACTATTTGGTGGCAAGGATCAACAGAACTTTGTGGAACAAAAGGAACTACCATTTCTATTGCTGGTGTGAATTAAGAATAATAACAACTACTTTGGAAAACAGTTTGGCATTTTCTTACAAAGTTAAACATAGTCTTACCATAAGACTCAGCAATCACACTCCTAAGTATTTACTCAAGTGAGGTGGAAACTTATGTCAACACAAAGGCCAGTATGAGAATGTACTTAATAGTGCTATTTTTAACCATCAATATCTAGAAGCAAATTTCAGTAGGTGAATGGTTAGAAAGACTGTGACACACCCATGTAATAGAATAAGTCATAAAGCTGTGGAAAGACATGGGTGAGTTTCAAATATGTGGTACTAAGCGGAAAAAAAAAAAAAACCCAACCCTGTCTTAAAAGGCTACATAATGTATAAGTCTACTTATATGACATCCTAGAAAAGGCAAAACTCTTATAAAGTGGTAAACAGATCAGTGGTTTCCAGGGATTTGTGGCAAAAGGAAGAACTGAATAGGTTAACCACTGAGGATTTCTTTTTTTGGTGGTGAAACTATTATTTATGATGTCATACAATACTAATGGTAGACGCACAAAGCTATGCGCTTTTCACAACCTGTAGAACTTTATAGTACAAAGACAGAACCTTAATCATGCACATTAAAAAAATCATTTTGAAGGTTGGGAGATCCCAGGATGAAATGCAAACTATGACAAAATAACTATTTACAAATACACAAAATAACCTTACTAAAGGAGTAAAATGCTGACCTTAGTAAATTTGGAAATGTGTGGAGCCTGTGAGATCAAAGACAAAAGGAACTCTACAAAAGCACTCTAGTTTATAAAGTTACTTTTTATGAAGGTATGGTTTAACAGTTATGGAACTTCTAGACACTGGAACTGAACAATTAAGTACATGGATGCTGGTGGGTGGGAGCCAGGTCTTCACTGTGGGAGGAAAGGGCACACACCAGCCAGGGAAAAGGCTAGCACCATCCATGCAGTACTGGGTGAGAGGAGAAAACATCAGTATCAACTCACATTTAGCTTAATAGAGGTACAGAGAGTTACACATAGGAATATTTATAGCTATATGTGTAGACGTGGGTTAACATATACAAATATGTATTATTTCTCCCTCAACTGAGCTTAGAAGCAACACACACTCCCCAGTAGCAGGAAGCACACCCAGATCTTAGTTTCTAACATCATTCTCCAGTAGAAGAACAGAAGTTTTTTTGAGAAATGGCTGATTTTAAGTCTAGGGCAGGAAATATAGAAGATGAGCCTGCAGCATGTGCTAGTTCCAGAAGGCAGAGAAGTGCTCAGCAAAACCCCATGATGACAGGGCAATGTCCAAGAGACACCAGAACCATCTGAAAGAGTGGTTGGTGGCTAAAGCTGGGACAGACAACAACAGCAGCAAAATAAAGTATTATTAAAGTATAAAGTATTAATAAAGTATCATTGTTAACTGATATCGCAAAGTGTAAAATTAATATTCACAAGTCAGTAGTACTATAAATAAATGATTGAGTAAATAAATAAATATGGGACAATAGACACATTTCCTGTGCAGAAGAATTCCAAATAATTTATACACATATTTTACCATCAAAGAGGCAGAGTATGAATCTCCACTCCTTAATTGTAAACTGTACATTGTGATTTCCTTTTGAAGAGCACAGTACAAAAAGGGAAAGGGGAGTCACTTTACAGTAGAGAAATCCAACAAACACCACCCCAGACAGGTGACTAAGGTCAATGTCAATAATCGTAAATCATGTGGACATTATGCAGGCTTGATGTAGTATGATGAGAATGGCACTTTGCCTCTATGGTCTTTCTCCCCAAATCCATAACTCTAGTATAATAATGAGAAAAACACAGACAATTCCCAACTGAGGGACATCCCATAAAATATCTGACCAGTACTCCTCAAAACTGTCAAGGTCATAAAAGCAAGAAAAGGTTTAGAAACTATCATGGCAGAAAAGGGCCTTTGGAAACAAGACAACTAAATGTAATGAGGAACATTGAATGGGATTCTGGAACAGAAAAAGGATGCTTGGTAAAAACTATGGAAATCTTGATAAAATAAAGGTTTTAATTAAAAATAGTGTATCTAGGGTGGTGCCAGTGGCTCAAAGGAGTAGGGCACCGGCCCCATGTACCAAAGGTGGTGGGTTCAAACCCAGCCCCAGCCAAAAACTGCAAAAAAAAAAAAAAATAGTGTATCCATATTGGTTCATTAGTTGTTACAAATGGACAATATTGGTGTAAGAGGAGAATAATAGGTGAGAATGGGTATTGGGTGTATGGGGACTAACTATTTGCAATTTTTCTGGAAGTCTAGGATGAATTTAAACTAAAAAATTTCTTTTGAAAGTGCTAAGAAGAGGGTATACACTTAATTCCTTTGCTTAAAGCTGGTTTCTGCAATTTAGGGCTTGGACATTTAACTTTTTAAATAATAAAAGCATAATATAGATCTGAAAATATTAAATAAAGCAAAAACAAAGAGCAGAAAACTGGAAGTAAACAATTAAATCAGCAAGAAAGGACATTAGGACTTTTTTCCCCCTACTAAATGATAAGGATTGATCATTGCACTATTGTGATTTGCATTACCCAAGTGAAAACATGAAAGTTCTTTCTTTTCTTTTCTTTTTCTTTCTTTCTTTCTTTTTTTTTTTTTTTTTTGTTGCAGTTTGGCTTGGGCCGGATTTGAACTTGCCACCCTCAGTATATGGGGCAGGCGCCCTACTCACTGAGACACAGGCGTCGCCCCAAAACATGAAAGTTCTATGACAAAAGTAAACAATAGTAAACTTCGCTTGTCTATCTTGCTGTATGGTTTCAGTATACATAATACTGCTGGTTTGGGAATTTGCATGGAAATGTATGGCTTTAGGGCAGTCGTCCTCAGCCTTTTTGAGACCAGGAATTGATTGGTTTTATGGAAGACAATTTTTTCACAGACGCAGGGTGGGGGAGGTGTGTGAGACAGGAGGCAGAGCTCAGGCAGTGATGCTGCTTCCTAATAGGCCATGGACTAGTATTGGTCCACAGCCGCGGTGGGTAGAAGACCACAGCCTTAGAGGATCCTGGTGAAGCTGAAGCCCTAGGTATTAATAGATAGGCGAGTGGGTATCTGGAAACAGACGAGAAGGTCCTATTCAATTTGACTCTGGTGCTGGCATGTATGAGTGACTGACTCATGAATTCAGACCATTTTGAATGTCTGGCAACCTACTTTGGAATCTTCTGGAAATTGTATAGACTCATGCCCACCACCTCCAAGAAGATGGGCAGCAAGGGCAGAAACCTTCCCTCTTCAGGTCTCTGGTGCACCACACGTGTCCTGTGGATGGATGTGCAGGATGAAAGAATAAGTAACCTTTCTGCAAGGGAAGGATTGGAAGGGGTTTCTCTTGGTTTAAATACTGACCCTGGCAACCTCTCCCCACCCCAATACATACAAATTTTGTGTTTTCTTGTTATTCAACCCGTATTTCAGAATGAGTAATGTGTGTAAGGTTTGCGTTAGACAATATCGGCAACACAAAGATGAATTAGATGTAGCTCTCTCTGATTTCCATTCAAGGAACAGATAATTGAATAGAGGTGCTGACATTTGCATAAATAATGAAATATAGAGTACAGAGTGATCATTAGAAAATAGTATTACTGAGTAGATAGGAGAATTATTCCATTTTCTTCCGCTTCCTTGTTCAACCTATGGGATCACACAAGGCCAGTTTATTTGTCGATTTTACCTTCGGTTGAAGGTCTCACCATGTCTCCCCTGGATCCTTTGTCTGCACCCTCTCCTCAGATCCAATGAGTTACCCAAACAGATTGAACTACCTCACGTGGCTTCCCACAGCCAGCAGGATAAAATACAAAGTACTAAGCTGGCTACAAAAAGCATTTTGTCATGTCCTGGCCCTGGCTCCTTCTCCATTTTCTTCTTCTACCGTCCATAGGTTGCAAACATACATAGTTAGGATGGAATCCAAAATTGCTGTGTTCTTTCATCTCTGTGTGCTGTGTTGCTTCATGTTTCCAGAATGTCCCCCCATCCAGCCACCTGCCACCTCCACCCCCTCTGTGAAGGGTTTTGGGGTCCTGTCCACTGAGTTGTGGTAGCTCCTTGTCCACACCTCTGTACCGTTTCATGTGTCCATGAATGTACACCTCACCCCTCCTTCACATGGCCCTCCTCCCCTTTGTCAGAGTTAATTATTCCCTGTTCCGGTGCATCATGAACACTTTGTTTATCCCTCCATTATAGCACTGAGTTGTATCTGACTTGTGTTAGCTGCTGGCATGTTTTGTCTGGCCTTTTCATGCCGTTGCAAACCATTCCAGAAGAGGCAACTTCTATTTTAGCCCAATGCCTGGCACAACACCTGTTGATTAAGCTAATTACCTTTTCTGAGGTTCCTTAGGCTTCTAGGCAACCAAACATCTCAAAGCAGACCCAGAAGTTGCCCCAGTTAGCTCCATTTCTGGGCATTCTAACCAGCAGGTTATGCCAGTCTGTATATGACTCAATGAGCCTCAGACACCCAGGAAGTGGAATTTACAGCATGTTTATTTCTTCTCTCCAGACACCTGCTCTGCAATCACGACCAAACAGAAGGAATAAATCTGGATCAGACTCTGAAATGTAAAAAGGCTACTTGTCAACCTCACCACTGTTTTCTGCTGGAGCTAGCAGAGCAGCCTGAGCTGCACATTCCTGGGACGTGAATAATATCAGTTGTGATTACACTTCAGTATCTCATCCATCATAGCCCTGTGAACACTGGATATAACCTAATTAGGAAATGTGAAGGGCCCTTTGCTGCGCATGAGTGCTGGGGGAGCAGAGGTCCTCATGCCTCTCCCCAGCATGGGGACTCCCAAGGGTTCACACAGGTTTGGATCCAGCAGGGCTCCGGGGCAGACCTCACCAGTGTTGTACACATTCCTTATATAATCACCAGTAAGCCGAGAACGTGACACCTTGGATTCCATCCTATATTACACTCCTCCTTAAATGCATTGCGAAGGAGATATGTCAGGACAGATAAGTCAGTCAATTGCAAATAGGTATTAAAGTATTAATGAAGTGATTAACTCTCTCTGCTAACATGGTCTTTGTTTACTAGTTTTGACTGGCCTTGAATAGGAATCCTGAATTTGTTGTTGACAGTTGGCTTCTCATCTTTCACTAAATTCTTCTTAGCTTGTTTGTCTTGTCCTACATGGCTCTTAAAATGCACTCGAGGCTGCATTCTGTCTTCCGAAGTGCAGAAAGCAGAGAATGAAGGACGTCTTCAGGCTTAATCACAAAGGGTAAGATCCTGTTCTTAATGTTCCATAGTTTTCTTTGTACAATCCCCCTGCATTCATTTACTCAATCCTCTAACCATGCATTCATCTGACATTTGCGAGCACCTGCTATGGTGCCAGGTACCCTCGTGACGTGGTGGCTTGGCACCTAGCATTTACTGAGTAACTGGCAGGAGAAAAGAAGGGGCCTCTGGCCAAAAGGCAGTGAGACAGAGTCACCTGCTCTGGGAGTGGACACCTGGCCACACATACAGAGCCCAACCAACTGAATTAAGTGATAAATTGGTCTTAACTCTATTTTTAAGATTTTATTTATTTATTTAAGTACAAGTGTTTTTGTTACATGGTTATCTTGCCACACATACAGAGCCCAACCAACTGAATTAAGTGATAAATCGGTCTTAACTCAATTTTTAAGATTTTATGTATTTATTCAAGTACAAGTGTTTTTGTTACATGGTTACCTTGTACAGTGCTTAAGTGAGGGCTTTTGGTGTGCCCGTCACCAAAATCATGTTCATTGTATCTGATAGGTAAATTTTTATTCCACAGCAAACCCTCTTGCCCTCCTTCCTCCTTGGTTTCTAAGGGCCTTTATGTTGCTTTGTGCCCATGTGCACCCATCTATTAGCTTCCACTTATAAGTGAGAAGATATTTCACTTAGGATAGTTGTCTTCAGTTCCTTTCTCATTGCTGCAAATGATATTATTTTATTCCTTTTAATGAATGAATAGTACTCCAAGTTGTGTGTGTGTGTCTCACAATTTTCTTTATTCATTCATGAATTGAAGGGCCCTTAAGTTGATTCTACATCTTTGCAACTGTGAATTGCACTGCAATAAATATTCAAGTAAGATGACTTAATTTCTGTGGGTAGATACCCAGCTGGATTGAATGCTAAGTCTGCATTTGTTTCTTTGAGAAAACTCCAAATTGTTTTTCATAGATGTTATACTAATTTACAGTCATACCAGCACTGTGTATAAGTGTTCCTTTCTCTCTGCTTCTACATCTATTATTTTTTGATTTTTTAACAAGAACCATTCTGATAGGTGTAAGATGGTAGTGAATGTTTAATTGCATTTCCCTGACGGTTAGTGATCTTGAGCATTTTTTCATGTTTGTCGACCATTGTGAGCTTCAATGTCATGGTCCACGGGTTCTTTTGCTGCTGAAACATGGGTTCCCAGGGTTGATCCCTGGAATCCTTTATTTGTCTTGAATCATGGTTTAGCTGTTCTAGAGCATCACTGCAATTTGCCACCTAAGTTGCCAATGTCCTCTCTCCCCTCATTTCATAGAACTGAGCTTTCCTTGAGTTACAATTTCGGGTATCTAGTTGATTTCCATGTACTTTTTATTGCTGGGTTCTCTCCCCAAAGAACAGAGCCTGGCTTTGGTGTGGACCTCCATAAAGTTCTGGGATTCTATATAGCACCTGCTCAATTTTGTCACATGGCTCTGACCATGAGTGGAGCCATCCTGCTACTGCTGCCGTCTAGCCTGGTGTTTGCTTGTATTATGTCTGTGTGTTGCTCAATGACCTTGGTTGCTATGCCCTACCTGCTTGTCTGAATTTCTATTGTCACTCTAGCCCCCACCTGTCCTAGTAGCCCCACTTCACTCCCAATTTTTCTTGCTGCCATACCTTACTGAAAGATCTTGAAATTTGATAGGGAAGATAGTGTTGTTGTTGTTACTGCTATTGCCTTACTGTTAAGGAAACTGAAGTTCTGAGAACTAAGTGACTCAGCCAAGAACGTGTCTAGTAAAGAGCAGAGCCAGGCCTTACGCCAGAATCCCTGTCTCTATATAGTTTTCTCTTTGCCCAAATCCGTGCTGTTTGCTCTGAAAATCTTAAGAGTTACTTTAAAATTAAAGGCAATAAAAAGGTGAAAATATCCAGGATATAAACATTTCATTATTATTATTAGTAGTAGCAGCAAATGGCCTTCCCCCAGTGTACAGCAATCCATTGATTCTGGATCTATCCAGTCTTTGAAACAGAAAGGCTGCTGTTTCTTGCATCAGAGGAAGCTTACTTGCACGTGGGTGGAAAATTATGACTATGTCTATAGGTGCCAGGTGTGAACAAGTTTATTTGTGGTTATTTAGAATGGAGATCTAATTTTCCAAACAGATAATGCTACAGTGGTGGTTAGATTCTTGGGCTGGCCCAGAAAAGCTGTTTAACTATTAATGCAGCTGGAGTGCATTTCTAGTTCCTAAGGTAGCTGAAGTAAAGTAGATATTATGCTCTTGCAACACCATATGAAGGCCCTCATCAGTGAAGGAATGTTCATTTTGAGTCCTGGTCTCTGAAGAACTGTCTCCTCACAGCAGTGGTGATTCCTTCCCTATTGGTTCAAGAGTGCTGAGGGGTTGTTGGGAAACTTCCCTGAATTTTCATAGCTATGTAAGCTGGTTTGTCAAGTCAGAAGTCAGAAGGTGTGCTGGAGAGAGGGCAAGGTGCAGTATTTTGAAAAAACGAAGTGCCAGTGTAGAGTAGGAAAAGGGCAGGAAAAGAGGAACATTGGAAACAAAAATGGTATAAGCAGAGGAGTTGGAGGAAATCGATTAAGAATCATAGTCAGTGAGAATGAGAAGTAAAACTTGACAAGGAACTGGGAAATAATAAACAGATTTGGGCAAGGCAGAGTTAGAAAGTTAGGAATATATAATGCAGATGATTTTGGCAGAACATGATCTTAGATGGCTTTGGATAGAGCAAGTTCAGTTTTAGAGAAGTGTTTTTTAAGAGAAAACTATACTAGTAAAACTTATGTAACTTAGCATTAACTAGGTGTGGATTAGCTAGGAATTCTCACTGATGGGAGACAGGGTGCAATCTGGGAAGAACATGGGATCTGAAGATGAATGGGAAAGAGAGACTCACAGGGAAGCTAAATATTACTCCATGCCCAGAAAAACAGGGAAAAATCCATCCTGCAGAGAAGAAACAGAAGGCTGTGCTGAAATCTGCATCTTTATGCTAGTCTTTGCTCTCTTACCAAAATTAGAATGGGGAAGAAGTCTTGCCTACAGTAGAATTTGGTCTAAAGCTGAGAATGGGGATTTGGGAACAACACTGATGTTCTCAGAGACACTAATGGGCTCCTTTATTTGTTGGTTGGTTGATGTAAAAAAAAGCATGGACAAGATGATCTGGACACCAAAGAATAGAAAAAGGGAATTGAAATCTCTGTGCCAATAATTAAAAAGTGTTATCTCCATTGTGACATTGGGCAAGTGCTTTAGATTACATTTCCTTTAGGGCAATGTTTCTCTTTTTTAACATTTATAGAGAGACTCTGACTACACTTGCTATGGGGAAGCAAGCGTGTATGGTTTGGCTGAAGGTCCTTAGTGTTGCTCCAGGTTGGATAACTCAGTCTTTAGGGGAGAGATTGTTGTGAGCTAGTATGTCTCATGACTATCCTAGTGGGGACTAGGGGATTGTGTGGACAAGACCAATCCCCTTAATTAAGGGGATAATGTTTCCTAAAGGTAGAGACTCATTACATGATGGATTTAAGAATGTTCTTTTTCTGAAGGTCAGAGAGCAAGGATAGGAACCGGGTACACTCAGGTAATCCATAGGAAGGCTATAGCTTGTTCTTTGATTTTTTTCATAGACCCTGAGAATGGAGTCATTTTTAGGGTTATTAGTAATGTTTACAGGTATTTTAATACTAAAAATTATTATTACATACATCTCCAAAACCTTTATGAAGTCCAATAGCCTTGTGTTATCTATGTAGTGGGGTGAGTGAAGGACTGTGACAGTGGAGAGAAGTGTCATCTTCTGCTGAGGTCAATGTAATAGCAGCAGAGTTCTATGGAGGGGACAATGCCCTGGAGATCCAGGTGGTGGACTAGCAATGAGGAGCCAGAAGCCCAAGGTGGAGCTGGGAGAGGCAAGCAGTGGTGCTGGAGTGTTTGGAGAACACATGAATCAGAGTAACCCTTAGTGGGGGATGTGTCCACAGGGATTACACAAAGCGCAGAAGGGAGGCTTTTCCAACTGCTCTTCCATTAAGATGTTGGAAGGGCAGACTTCTCAGGATTCCCCATAGCTGAGTATGCATGCGGCCGAGGCTATCTCAGGAATTTGTGGAGTCCAGAAGGGTTGAAGAGGCGTTGAGAAGGTGAAAGCCAGGAGGGACCCATTACAGGACTCCTAACAGAAGCCAGAAGAGAAGCCAAGCCAGAAAGTCATTCCACCTCATTGGTCACTATAAGGAGGTGGAAAAATGCATACGTAAAGATGTAGGATTTTGGCAGGACTAAGAATTGCTGTTGCCATTCGTCATTTACTATTTATTACATGTTGCTTCCTGTTAATTAAACTTCTATTAAAATAATCCTGTAATGAGAGTGTTGGCAAGAGAAACACCTGTTCTTTATTTCAGATCTTATTAGGCAATTTGGGGCTATTGGCAGAATATTCCAGGAAAAGCAATATTTTATGAAACTAATTATCTAGAAAACTTGTGGAAGGGTTTGCTGGGGCGAGTGTTGCATTTTGAGGAATGTTTTAGTAGCTGCAGAGGTCTCAAAGAAGTAGGAGTTAACAGTTTTGAATGTGGGGAAAGAAAACAGGGCCTGATACAGTGTTGTCACTGCAAAATTAAAACAAGGCTTCGGTAGTGCTTCCAGCGATATCAGATAATTAGGCAGGAGAGTTGGTGAGGGAAAAGACTGGGGATTTAGCCTTAACTATATCGCCATTTTGCTAATTCTTTTATATATAATGTCCTACAGATTTATCCTGTTCAGGTCTTCATTACTGCTAATTAGACTCTACAAAAACTAGATAATTTTCATGTTTACTGTCTCGTGTTATGTCCTATAGTGGCTAGCTGAATCTTTTTAAATACGGTTTTCCAATTTCATCCATACACCTCATTTCTGGCTTCAGTTCATTTATTTATTCAATCAGTTTTTTGTTTCCAGCAACAATTGCCTACCTACTTTGTGCCAGCATAGTCACTTACAAATAAAGAAATACAGTACCTTGCATCAACATGTTTCTGTAATAATGATTTGCTTATATGTGGACGGTAAATAGAAAAAGGATATCAGAATAGTGAAGCAGTAATGTTGGTTTGTGCGATCTCAATATGCTAACATTTTGTGCCACTAAATGATAGCACTGAGCACTTTAAACACAAAGGAACCATTGCTGCTGAATGCAGTGAGCCATGACAGTATACAAGGCCCAGTCACTGCTTTTGTTCTTTCCTCAGTTTGGCTACATGCTATATGTTAGAGATTTTTTTCTTCTAAGAGTTTATAATTGGAAGGGTCCTTGATCTTAATGTATGTGCTTTTACTAGAAAAACATTACACTATTTTGAGATAATTGTAGACTCTGAAATAATACAGAAAAATTTCACGTGCCATTTACTCAGTTTCCCCTGGGCACATGTTGCAAAACAATACTACAATATGACATCCAGGATATTGACACAGAAAGAAGACACAGAATATTCCCATCACCACAGGAATGCCCCATACTACCCCTTTATAGGCATACCCATTTTCCACCCTACTCTCCCCCTTAGTTCTTTTTATTTATTTATTTATTTTTATTGTTAATTCATAGCTGTGTACATTAGTGCAATCAAGGCGTACAATGTGTGGGTTTCATATACAATCTGAAATATTCTCATCAAACTGTTCAACATAGCCTTCATGGCATTTTCTTAGTTACTGTAGGTAGGCATTTGTATTCTGCATTTAGTAAGTTTCGCCTGTACCCATTCTAAGATGCACCGTAGATGTGGCCTCACCCATTACCCTCCCTCCACCAAAACCTGCTGCCTCCCTTCCCCTTCCTTGGCCCTTTCTCCATAGTCCTGCACTATAGTTGGGTTATAGCCTTCATGTGAAAGCTATAATTTAGCTTCATAGTAGAGCTGAATATATTGGATACTTTTTCTTCCACTCCTGAAATACTTTGCTAAGAAGAATATGTTCCAGCTCCATCCATGTAAACATGAAAGAGGTCAAGTCTCCATCTTTCTTTAAGGCTGCATAATATTCCATGGCATACATATACCACAATATCCTAGTCCATTCGTGGGTCGATGGACACTTGGGTGTCTTCCATGACTTAGTGATTAAGAATTGGGCTGCAATAAACATTCTGGTACAGATGTCTTTTTTATATTGTGAGTTTTGGTCTTCTGGGTATAAACCTAGTAAAGGAATTAGAGGATCGAATGGCAGATCTATTTTTAGGTCTATAAGTATTCTCCAAACATCCTTCCAGAAGGAATGTATTAGTGTGCATTCCCACCAGCAGTGTAGAAGTGTGCCCTTTTCTCCACATCCACGCCAACATCTCAGGTTTTGGGACTTTGTTATGTGGGCTACTCTTACTGGGGTTAGGTGATATCTCAAAGTAGTTTTGATTTGCATTTCTCTGATGATTAAGGATGATGAGCTTTTTTTATGTGTTTGTAGATTGTGCATCTGTCTTCTTTAGAGAAGTTTCTCTTTAAGTCCCTTTCCCACCCTGAGATGGGATCACGTGTTCTTTTCTTGCTAATACGTTTGAGTTCTCTATGGATTCTGGTTATTAGACCTTTATCAGAGGTATAACCTACAAATATTTTCTCCCATTCTGAGGGCTGTCTGCTTGCTTTACTTACTATGTTCTTGGCTGTGCAGAAGCTTTTTAGTTTGCTCAGGTCCCAGTAGTGTATTTTTGATACTGCTTCAATTGTCTGGGGAGTCCTCCTCATAAAATATTCACCCAGGCCAATTCCTTCAAGAGTTTTCCTTGCACTTTCTTCAAGTATTTTTATAGTTTCATGTCTTAAGTTTAAATCTTTTATCCAGTGAGAGTCTATCTTAGTTAATGGTGAAAGGTGTGGGTCCAGTTTCAATCTTCTGCAGGTTGCCAGCCAGTTTACCCAGCACCATTTGTTAAATAGGGAATCTTTTCCCCACTGAATGTTTTTAATTGGCTTGTCAAAGATCAAATAACTGTAAGTAGCTGGATTCATCTCTTAGTTCTCTATTCTGTTCCAGACATCTACTTCTCTGCTTTTGTGCCAGTACCATGCTGTTTTGATCACTATTGATTTATAGTATAGTCTAATGTCTGGTAGTGTGATTCCTCCTGCTTTGTTTTTATTGCTGAGTAATGTTTTGGCTATTTGAGGTTTTTTCTGAAACCATATAAAACAAAGTATTATTTTTTCAAGATCTTTAAAATATGACAATGGAGCTTTAATGAAATTGCATTAAAATTATATATTGCTTGGGTAGTATGGACGTTTTAACGATGTTGATTCTTCCCAGCCATGAGCATGGTATGTTTTTCCATCTGTTAACATCTTCAGCTATTTCTTTTCTTAAAGTTTCATAGTTCTCTTTGTAGAGCTCTTTCACGTCCTTTGTTAGGTATACTCCCAAATATTTCATCTTCTTTGGCACTACTGTGAAAGGAATAGAGTCCATGACTATTTTTTTGGCTTGGTTATTATTGGTATATATAAAGGCTACAGATTTATGGGTGTTGATTTTGTAGCCTGAGACATAGCTATATTCCTTGATCACTTCTAAAAGTTTTGTAGTAGAATCCCTAGTGTTTTCCAGATATACGATCATATCATCTGCGAAGAGTGAAAGTTTGATCTCTTCTGACCCTATGTGGATACCCTTGATCGCCTTTTCTTCCCTAATTGCAATGGCTAAAACTTCCATTACAATGTTAAAGAGCAATGGAGACAATGGGCAACCTTGCCTGATTCTTGATCTAAGTGGAAATGATTTCAATTAAACTCCATTCAGTATGATATTGGCTGTGAGTTTGCTATAGATGGCCTCTATTAGTTTAAGAAATGTCCCTTCTATACCAATTTTCTTAAGTGTTCTGATCATGAAGGGATGCTGGATATTATCAAAAGCTTTTTCTGCGTCAATTGAAAGAATCATATGGTCCTTATTTTTTAGTTTGTTTATGTGTTGAATTACATTTATAGATTTACGTATATTGAACCAGCCTTGAGACCCTGGGATAAATCCCACTTGGTCATGGTGTATAATTTTTTTGATGTGTTGTTGGATTCTGTTTGTTAGGATCTTATTGAGTATTTTAGCATCAATATTCATTAGTGATATTGGTCTATAATTTTCTTTTCTTGTTGGGTCTTTCCCTGGTTTGGGGATCAAGGCGATTGTTTGCTTTGTAGAATGTGTTGGGTAATATTCCTTCCTTTTCTACATTTTGGAAAAGGTTTAATAGTATAGGTACTAGTTCTTCTTTAAAGGTTTGGTAGAATTCTGACATAAAGCCATCTGGTCCTGGGCTTTTCTAAGGGTATATGTGAATCCTAGTAAATGTGGAATGTAAAGGTGTTAGCAAAATAACTAAGAAAATGCTACAAAAGCTATGTTAACTAATGTGGTGAAAATGTGTCAAACGATCTATGAACCAAGTGTATGGTGCCCCATGATCATACTAATGTACACAGCTATGGTTTAATAAAAATAAAAATAAAAAAAAGAACAGAATGGAACTAATAAAAAAAAAGTAATATAAAAAAAAAAGAAAGAAAAAGAGATTTTGTATAGTTGATGCTATTTCAGAACTTGATATAGGACTGTTCAACATTTCCACTTCGTTCTGGCTAAGTGTTGGTAGGCTGCGTACTTCCAGGTATTGGTCAATTTCTTTCAGATTTTCATATTTCTGAGAGTAGAGTTACTTGTGGTATTCGTTAAGGATTTTTTGAATTTCTGAGGGGTCTGTTGTTACTTCATCATTATCATTTCTGATTGATGAAATTAGAGATTTTACTCTTTTCTTCCTGGCTAGGTTGGCCAAGGGTTTATCTATTTTATTGATCTTTTCAAAAAACCAACTTTTGGATTTATTGATCTGTTGTATAATTCATTTGTTTTCAATTTCATTAAATTCTGCTCTGATTTTGGTTATTTCTTTTCTTCTGCTGCATTTGGGGTTGAAGTATTCTTCCTTCTCCAGTTGCTTGAGATGTCCCATTAAGTTATTAACTTCCTCTCTTTCCGTTTTCTTGAGGAAGGTTTGCAGTGCTATAAATTTCCCTCTTAGGACTACCTTTGCAGTATCCCAGATGTTCTGGTAATTCGTGTCTTGATTGTTGTTTTGTTCCAAAAATTTGGTGATTTCCTTCTTAATCTTGTCTATAACCTATCTATCCTTCAGCATAAGGTTGTTTAGCTTCCATGTTTTTGTGTGGGTATGCAGGTTCCTGTTGTTATTGAGTTCAACTTTTATTCCATGATGGTCTGAGAAGATAAAAGGAATAATTTCTATCTTTTTAAATTTGCTGAGGTTAGATTTGTGGCCTAGGATGTGGTCAATTTTGGAGTATGTTCCATGGGCTGATGAGAAGAATGTGTATTCAGTTTTGTTGGGATGAAATGTTCTGTAGATGTCTGTTAAATCCAGATGTTGAATGGTTGAGTTTAAATCTAAAATTTCTTTGCTTAGCTTCTTTTTTGAGGATCTATCCAGGACTGCTAAAGGGGTGTTAAAATCTCCAACTACTATGGAAGTGGAGGAAATTGAGTTGCTCTTGTCTGTTAGAGTTTCTCTTATAAATTGAGGTGCATTGTGGTTGGGTGCATAAATATTAATAATAGAGATCTCATCATATTTAGTATTACCTTTTACAAATATGAAGTGTCCATCCTTATCCTTAATTATGTTGGTTGGTGTAAAGCCTATTGCGTCTGCAAATAGGATTGCAATGCCTGCTTTTTTCTGCTTTCCATATAGATGGAATATAGATGACCATCCCTTCACCTTGAGTCTATATTTGTCTTTTAATGTAAGATGCGATTCTTGTATGCAGCAGATATCTGGCTTGAGTTTTTGTAACCAGTCAGCCAACCTGTGCCTCTTTAGAGGACAGTTTAAACCATTCACATTAATTGAGAATATTGATAAGCCTTCGAGAGTCCAGTGGACATTTTTAATCCTTTTGTGACTGTGGAAGTTGAATTTTGATCTAAATTTTCTGGGTGAGTTTACTTTTATAATAAAAATTACGCTAGTCTTTATGGAGGATAGGTATGAGAATATCCTGGAAAGCTGGTTTAGTTATGGCAAATTTCTTCAACATGTGAATGTCATTGCGGTATTTAATTTCTCCATCATAAATGAAACTCAGTTTAGCTGGTTATAGGATCCTGGGTTGAAAGTTATTTTGTTTTAGGAGATTAAAATTCAATGCCCACCCTCTTCTAGCTTGAAAGGTTTCAGCAGAGAAATCTATAGTCATTCTAATATTCTTCCCCTTATAGGTTATGGTTTTCTTATGTCTGGCTGCTTTCAGAATTTTCTCCTTCATATTATCTTTAGTGAAGTTAATTATGTGTCTGGCGATTGTCTTATTCAGGTTTTTGAGTTGTGCTGGGATTCTGAAACTGTTTGCTATCTGAATTTCAGAATCTCTTGGCATGTCTGGAACGTTCTCTTTCATAATTTCATGAAGAAGACCCTCTGTGCCTTGTGAAGCCACTTCGTCACCTTCAGGGATTCCTATGAGGCGGATATTAGTTTTCTTTGTATTATCCCAGAGGTCTCTGAGAGAATGATCCGTTTTTGCTCTCCATTTCTCTTCCTCTTTGAGATTTTGAGAGTGTTCAAAAGCTTTGTCTTCAATGTCAGAAATCCTTTATTCTGCTTTCTCTATTCTGTAACTGAGGGATTCTACTGTATTTTTCAGATCTTTGAGGGCTGCAAATTCTTGTCTCAATGTGTCAAAATCTTTGGTGATTCTGTCTTTGAAGTCACTGAATTCTTGAGACAAGTTTTGAAATGTTCCTTGAATTTCTACTTCCAACTTTTCCTCTATTCTATTAATCTTGTTCGCAATCCAAATTCTGAATTTGATTTCTGACATCTCATCTTTTTATGAATGGGATTTTCAGTTGTGTCCACCATATCTTTCCTTGGGGTGGGGGTGGGGTTGATCTACTTTGGTTATTCATGTTACTGGAGTTTTTCCACTGATTCCGCCCCATGATTATTTTACACCGTTTGACTAGATGATTAGATAAAGAGAAGTTGGGTTGGGGGCTCCAGGAGTTGTGATTAAATAGCCCTTTTCCCAAAAGCTGGGACTGGTGTCTGTACCTTTTCCCCTAGAGCTTTGCCAAGGACCCATACAGTGTTGTGGCTTGAGAAACTGGGGACCTGCTTGGTGTGGTGGGGCTAAGTGGCTGTGTCTTATTTTCAGCTGGTCTCTGTCTTACCCTAATGAATCAGTTACTGTGGGTTGAATTCTCAGCTGTGGAGAAATACCAGCAATTAAGTCACCCCACCCCCCACAGGCAACAATTGGAAAAGGAAAATCAAACCTTCCCACAACTACACACCCAGGGTACCACTTGGATAGTCCTTGGGGGGGTTGGCCCAGTTCAAGAGGTCCAAATCAATTGTTTCAGTCAGCACCTGCCTCAGGTGGGAGAGTTCAAAAGTCTCTGACAACTAGATAGCAGGGGTCTGTTGGCAGCTCAAGTATGACTCGCTCTGGTGCTCTGTGAGGTCAGAAGGACCTACTCAGCAAATAAATTAGTCTGGGAAGGTTGATGCCTCCTTCCCCACCTTGCACCTCTCTAACACCCAGTCACTGATAACCCTGCAGGGCTGTGACCCAGTTCCCTCCAATGAGCAGATGCTCCAGGGGTTTGCACCTGCCTATATCACTGGGAGATCTATGTCTCCTCAGCCAGGCTGCTGCTCTCTGCCACTATCTGGCAGGGGGAGGTGAGGCCTGACAACCTCGGGTGCTTAATGGAGGCTGGGGTGGTTCACTCAGTTCCAGCCCCAACCCTGACTGATGTTGCTGGCAGAACAGAACAACTTCACAGAATTTGTTTCTGTCCTGGCTATGTTCCCCCACGGATCAGACACTGTTTGAGTTCACAGAAACTGCGACTCATCCCTGGTCTGTGCAGCTGCCTGGTCTTGACTGCAGTCTGTTTGGGGTGGGTGCAGTTAGAGCTCACCCTCAGCTGTCAGTTCCAGCCTCTGCCTGCCCGTCTTTGTCTCAGCTATGATCCCCTGAGGGCTGGTTGCATCTTAGGCTTAGCAAAGTGGTCCTCTAGGTCAGTCCTGCTTTAGGAATCTGCCGTCTCTGCATGTGTGTACTCTAGTCCCTGTGGTCCGCCCAGGCCGACACCACCTCAGGCATACCTTTTACTCATGGGGCCTGCATTTCCATCCCAGATCTGTTCCACCAGTGGCTGCCAACAGAGAAGATGCCCAGCCTCCTCTGGTTGCCCAGAGAGACAGGGGGTGTAACTCCAGAATATCCCCAGGGGTGTGAGCCCTATTGTTCCTGCTGTGGCAGTTCAGGGCACCACCACTCCTGTATGGTTCCCTCTCAGTTGACTATCTTCTCTCCACTCCCGTGCTGCAGAATCAGCACTGACCAGCAGCAGTCCATGCCCTGTCCAGGCCTCTCAAGAAAATACCCAAGAATCTGGACTCCATGAGGAACAGGCTTCCAGACCTGGGGTGAGAGTGGAGGGGAGTGCTGGGAGTTCAGAATTGCAGGTAGAGAATATATACAGTTTTATGCTTGGCAGGAGAATGCCATGGCACCCTAGTAGGGAAAGTAGGTCTGATTATTAGAGGGTCTCTCCCGTGGGATAAAATGGGAGGATATTTGAACACTGCTCACTTGTTTGTAGAAACTGTGCTGCCAGCCATTCTCATGGGGGAGGGGACTCCTGTCGGCTTGGCAATGGTTTTTGTACCTTTTGTTTGTATACTTGGGGTTGCAGCTCACCTCAGCAGAATTGATGTGTGTTCTTCAACCTTCTTTCTTGGTTCAGCTCCAGACCATCAGCTTACTTGCTAAATTTCTGTCCTTTAACTCTCTTTGTGGATGAGAGCCTTTGTGGAAAGCTGACTCCAGTCAGACATCTTGCCTCCACACCCCAAAGTGCTGGGTTTTGAGAGTTCTTTATATGTCCTAGATTCTAGTATTTTGTCATATATGCTATTTGCAAATATTTTCTCCCACTCCATACTTTTTTGTCTTCCTCTCACCAGAGTTGCTTGCAAGGCAAACATTTTCAATTTTAATGAAGTCTAATTAATTTTTTTATTGATTCACTTTTGGAGTTAAGTGTAAGAAATCTTTTCCTAGCCTTAGATCCCAGATTCTATTTTTTAAATAAAAGTTTTGTAGATTTTTTGTTTGTTTGAGATAGGGTCTCAAATCTGTCATTGCTCCATCATTGATTGTTGAAAATGCTATCTGTTTTCCATTGAATTATTTTACATCTTCATAAAAATCAGTTGGGCATATTTGTATGGATCTATTTCTGGGCTCTTTACTTTGTGCCATTGATCTATGTATCTATTTCACTGTCAATACTACGCTGTCTTTATTATATAGCTTGAATTTGGGTAGATGATTCTTCCCACCTTATTTTTCTTTTTCAAGTTTGTTCTAGCTATTGTAGTTACTTTGCTTTTTCACGTAAATTTTAGAATAATCTTGCCTATATCTATAAAAAAAACTTGCTGGTATTTTGACAAAAGTTGTATCAAATCTGTGTATCAATTTGGGAGAGAATTTAATTCTTTACTATGTTGAGTCTTCCAATCCATGAACATAGTAATTCTCTCCATTAATTTAGATCTTTGATTTCCTTCATCAGCATTTTATAATAGTTATACTAAAGTATTTCATTTTCTCAAGCATTTGTAAATGGTATTATATTTTTAATTTCTGTTCTTCTAAGCCTCCCCATTCTTGTGCCTTTGGCTAAAGTGAGTAGCTTTTTGTTTGGATATTTTTTGTCTATGCCCACCGACTTTTCTGGGATTGCTGGATTATTTGGCTCTAAGTCTGTCATATATAAGGTAAAAAGAAAGATTGGGGAATTTACCACTTGTTCCTTGGGTCTCAATTCCCTAGCTAATTCTGTAATCACTGTTACATTTTTGTGCATAATTTTTGTATACCTCAGGTTTTCTGCTATGTATAAACATATGTTGCATGATAGCAGAAATGCCCATATATTAAGACTGAATTCTGCCTTTCAGGAATTTATAGTTTAGGAGGAGGCTACAAATTTCTCGCACATATAACCTAATGTTGCATAGTAAGTTAGCAAAAACAAAGGCACATTTCTTGGTTGCTAAATATCTCCTCCACCTGCCTGTAGTTCTGCTTAAAGCTTTACTGTTTGCATTGAATTCTAGTGGACTTTATTCCTTTTATTAAAAAGGTACAATTACTAAAATATTTCAAGAGAGTTCAAACAAAAATGCTCCTCCAAGGAAAGAAAGGAGGAAATAGATTCGGACACTCCCTACCACAGTTGGCCCTAAAGACTCATTTCAGCTTCCTAGATTTATTGAGCACAGGTCCTACATGCTAATGACTTGTTCTCTTACACTGGCTCAGATTCTGTCAAGTAAATGGGCCTGATATTTTTCTCAATAGAGCTTTTATCTTCTGTCTTTTGTACACGTCATTTCTTTAACCTGAAATGCTATTTTTTTTCCTGTTAAGCTACTCATGTTTATACTAACAACAATACTCACCTTATGTAGCTGGTTCTGATTACATTCACCCATTTCTGACCATTTTTTTTTCATTAGGAGTTCTCTAGAAATGTATGTATTCAGTTTGTGTTTTGTTAGTTTACATTTGCTGAAAGATTTTTAAAAACTATGTATTGCCAAACATTGCATATGTGTGCAGTGTACCCTGTAAATTCCATTATGACATGGGCTGTGCTAGTTTTGCCTCTTCCCAGATCATCTATATCAGTTATTTTGCATAAGCAGACACTGTGTTTCACATGAGAGAGTGCTTCTGAGTGAAACGGAATTTAGGGCATTTCAAGAAGTTACAGCATATCTAACTAGCAGAAAGGTCAAGAATGCTAGAAAAATAGGATATAAATATTTAGTAGGTGTTCTTTTGCTGAATGAACAAGAGTAAATGAAAGCCTGCATGCATGAAGACCACTGGGGATTGGCAAATCCATTTTCAATGGAAATTATTTTGGTGCATCAAATATTTATTAAGTACCTAATATGTTCCTGTCATTTTGCTAGACCCACAGATGGAAATGTAAAAAATGTAAAAGATTCAGTCTCTGACCTCCAGGAAAATAGATACATAGGAAAGATGTGCATATACTCGTACAATTAATACAAGCCAATCCTGGATGCTGAGAGCACACAGGAGAGGTGACAGAGCTTCAGGAAATGATTCCTGGATAGGATGATAATAATCAAAGTTTAGTATGTCAGAGACAACCAGGCAAGGAATGGGGTCGAGTGGAAAAGGACATTTCAGGCAAGAGGAATTGCATGAGTCAAGGCACAAAAGCATTTTAGCATGATAAATGTGGTAAAGGACAAATTGCTTAGTATTATTAAAGCATTAAGAGGGAGGCAGAAATTTGGGAGACAAGAATAAAGAGATGGATAGGGACATAAGATGGGGGGAGTGTTTCTTCAAAGAAGGGCCTCAGCCAGGCTTGGTAGAGTCACTGAACCACTAGAGGCAGAAGAAAATCATGGTAAGCTCTATATTAGAGTAATCTTTCTGAGAGCTTGGTGGAGAATGGATTTCCTTAGTGAATTCAAATGAGGAAAACAGAGTGATAATCTAGGTAGGAGAAGACTAAGGCCTTGAACTAGGTGGTAGTAATAGAAGCACAAACAAGGAATGGGTTAGAGAAGGAGTTGGCTGGAAAAAATTGGCAGGACTTGGTGATGATAGAACATGGGAGATGAAAGAGAAACAGATCCCTGCTTTTGGTGACTGAGTAACTTCTGTGTCACTATGTCATGGAGGTCGGGGGGGGGAGGCGAATAGAAGATGTAGTGACAATGACAAGTTCAGTTTTGTGCTTGTTGAGTTTGAGGTACCTGTAGGATAAGTGTCTAGCTATAGGAATGCCATTGGAGAAGGCTACTTGGGAAAGGCGTGTCCTCAAGGGAAAGCCAGATTTCAGTCAAGGTCAGGAAGTGGAGGGAGTATCTGTGGAGAAATTGAAGATGTGGGCTAGTTGGGTTATTGTGGAAATGGAGTTCCAGGGGACACTGATGACAGCTTTGAGGCTAAGGATTGGACAGAGATAGGAGGCTTAGAGCCCTATGAGGTGACTGTATGGTTGAGAAGGTAACAGGAGCATTGGCAGCATTGTTTCTGGTGACCAAGGTTGACATGGCTTTCACACTGTGGCAGTGCCAGCTGGCTTTGAGGGTCCTCCATTGAATTTAGGATTTTATCAGGGCAGGGTCTAGGTTCGTACTTGGGTGGCTCTGGTCAAGGATAGTTAACACTGGTGGTGATTTTGGCCTCATGTGAGGATGGAGTCTGTGGTGTGGTGTCCAGGGAGCGGCTCCCATGAGCTCTACAAGCTGTGTGATGAGTGGAAGCCAGACTGGCAAAAAATGGCTCCAAGGTATGTGTCTATGTGATTTTATCTAAAAATATACATTGACTAGAAAGTTAACCAGGAAGTACACATTTACTTAATTGGACTATTTCAAATTTTCTTCTACACTGGTGGTGGAGACAAAGTGCGGAGGCAGGGGCGGGAGAAGAGAGGTCAAGAAAACAAGTGAATGCTAAAAACCACATAAATTAAATGACTTCCGCTTTGTTGTTCAGAAATGGTTTTGAAGTCATTTGTAGGAGTCGAAGTTGAAGTCATTTGTAGGAGTTCCTAGAAGAGATTTTTTTTCTCATGCAATCCAATTTTTCATGCCTTCTCAAGCCTTCTGATTTTTTCCTGAGTGCTACTGATAAGAGTATTACCACTGGGCATTTGACTGATCAAGAAGTCCAACAACAGATATGTGCTTTAAAGTAGAAAGCCATTTAACACGGAATCATGTGTTAGGAAGATCCAAGGCATAAAGGATTTAAGAGATGCATCTTAAGCTTTCTTCATAGCTTTCTCCCACACAAAACCTGTCACAATGACTTCCTACATCAAAGCCTCAGCATATTTTCCTATCTTTCAGAGCTGTCAATAATCTGGCTTCATCCTTGTCTGTCTAATGGAAATGATAATAATAATAATAATATTAAGCCCCATTTATCCCATATTCAACAACATATGTGAAAGTGATTTGAAAAATGTAAAAGGTAGTTCTTTCATGGCTATGGTTTTGCTTTATCAGTAACAGATAATTTAAAGGAATTTATTGGTAAATGAATGATCTAGGTTTATACATTGGATAATTGCTCATTCCTTTATCTATTTTATAAGATTTAACTTTTATATGTCAGATTTCTAATGACAAGATACTCCCACATCTGATAGAGATAAAATGTATCAATTTTGAGTGAGCTTAAGCAAATATAACTTAAGTACATGACTGTTACCTCTACTCCCTGCATATGTGACTCTAAGAATGGACTTTAGGGTCAACCCATGCGAAGAATTGTGGAATCACAGGCTAGTAACAGGGAGTTATGAGTGGCATTTCCTCTTTGGTGTGTCTCCTCCCTTCATCTATATAGGCCAGGTGAGGCAGGGGCTGTGTTCTATTCATAGCCATGTTCCCAAAGCTTCACACAGTTCCCAGCTCACAGTAAGGCCTTGGGAAGCGTGTGCAGGATGAGGAGAGTTATTGAAAACTGTTCCCTTTTTCTCAAACAGACATGATGACACAGAGAATGAACCGAAGGGATGCTCAGGGACCCACTGGGTTGGTGAGGAGGGTGGTGTGGGATGAAGAAAGGGGATGTTTCACATTTTAGTTACCTATTGCAGTAACTAACTACCCCAACACTAGTAGCTTAAAACAACAAGAATTTATTATTTTTATTATTTTTCACTGTCCTGTGGATCTATGGGCTCAGCTGGGTGGTCCCTTTGCTGCAAATGATGTCTGATAGGTTGCACTCGGCTGGGGGCTGGGAGTTACACCCAGCCAGCCTCACCCTCCAGGGTCTCTCTGGATGAGTCTTCACTTCTTTCTTTCCTTGCCAGAGTTTCCTAAATGGGGGCTGGAACCCAGAGGGCAATGGCAGAGTTGTCAGTTCCCTTGAGGCATGGGCCCAAGCTGGCAACGGCTCACCTCCATCACAGTCTGTTGATCAAAACAAGTCATGAAACTTGGTAAACTGTGAAGCTAGTGAATGATGCCCCATGATTATATCAATGTACACAGATATGATTTAATAAAAAAAAAAAAAAAACAAACAAGTCATGAAGCCAGCCCAGCTGAGGTAGAGAAGGGAGACTGACTCCCTTCCTGGAGTGGTGGCAGGCACAGGAATGGAGGTACCGTGGAGACCATTTTTGCAGACAGACTCCAAGGGAGGAGAAAGTCTATAGTAGATACATGTAAGAAAGACACCTTGGTGAGTGCTTATCTTTAAGAGAAATGTACCTGTCCAAGACCATTTTTAAAAATTTGTATAAAAATATATGAGGTACCGTGTAATTTTGTTACATGGATATATTGCATAGTGCTGAAGTCGGGGCTTTCAGTGTATTCATCACCTGCATAACAAATTATAAGGAGACCAGTGCGCTTTATTACTTTATGTCTCTTAATCAAGAAATTCCTGACACTGTTTTGGGCACCCAAAAGGGATTTTCAAGACATTACCTCTGAAGGTATGAGTATAATAAAGATATCTGGCTACTGCAACTTTTCCTTTGTGCCTGCTAGGGCTTTAAATGAAAGCAGTAAATTTTCCTCTTCTACAATCATGAGAAACCCTGAAACCATTTATGTGGCATAATTCAGAAGTTGCAGGACAGTTTACAATGAAGCATTTTTATAAGCAATCAAATGCAGCAGTCAAAAAAGATTTTTCTTATTTCAGCTTCAAAATGCTAAGACTTCCCCGCCGCCCTGTGATCAAAGGACAAAAAGGAACAAAGCATGTCAGGGGAAGAACTGGAAGGCCCGAGTCCCTTTGCAAACTCTGCTGTTCACTAGCTCCTGGCCAGGGCTGACGGTCCAGCTGCTCCCTGACTGTGTCTTCATTTTTCAAGTGGGGATGATAAAAAGAGACCTGCCTTGTCTGGTCCTGTACGCTCTGAAGGATTTCCAGGGGCGGCTATTGGATAGTAGAGGTAAACATTTTAAACCCTCAGAAGTGCTCTGAATGTTGTCATTCTTACCGTGCAATCTCAGTGATTGACTAGATACATATGCTAATAAAATATCTGTCTATATTTAAGGTGAATGTTATTGGTGTCTTTGTAGAAGCTTCATTATCATCGTTATTATTTCCATACTTGCCAAATTAAAGTATTGGCAAAGGCTTTGTACCTTAACTGAAGACACTCTTTGCCAATCTTATGCTTACAAATTGTTTTCTTCCTGTTTATATTACTTATTTTGAAGATTTTTTATTTTACGGACTAAAATAAATGCATTTCATTGAATGCATCTTTGTAAAGTTCTTTAAAACTCTTCAGTATGAAATTTGAAAACATAAACTCATCACGTCGGTGGTCCCCCCCGCCCCCACCTTTGATGGCTTTTTCTAAACAAAACTCCCAAGCTGATAGCAACAAACAACTTCTCTCTCCCTCTGCCTTTAATATTTTACTGGGTCATTTGCAGTTCACAGAGCAACTTTTACCTCGGATAACCCCTTCTTCATACTCAAATCCAAATCCACCTTTGATTTCCTCTAACATTCTTGCATAGTTACTTCAGGGAAATCTTAGCTTTCCAGTTCCTCCCTGAGTCATTCATCTGGCTAAAAAAACACACTCCCCCCATGTGAATTGTGCTAGTGACAGTCTGTATCAATGTCTGCTTGCTAATTTACTCTACTACCAACACTTCTGGATAGCGTACTATGTGCCAGGCACCCCACAAGCATGTGTCAGGGATCCTGGCCTGATTTAGGCTGTCATGGAAGGGTTGTCTAAGGAAGTGGGGACTTGAACTGAGATCTAAAGAAGGAGGAGAAGGTCAGTAGCTGAATGGGTATGTGTGCGTAGGGAGTAAGGGTGGGGGAACATTCCAGGCAGGGGCTGAGCATACCACTGGTTCTACCGTGGTAGAGAGAAACCTGGGACTTCTATGGAAACAAAAAGACACTGTGATTGAGCTATAAAGAATAAAAGGGATAATGGTAAGAAATTGGGTTTGAGAGACAGGCAGGGTCATGTATCACAGATCATATAGCATAGATCAGCTGCATGTTAAGGGTTTTAGCCTCCAATTCTAAGCGAATGAAAAGGTGTACAAAAATTTTTTGTAAACAGGTGTGTGTGTGTGTGACAAAGAGGAAGAGAGCTGATCAGATTTGCATTTTGAAACAATTCTGACCACAGCATAGGGAACAGGTTGGGAAGGTGCAAACATGGATATCGGGAGACCAATTTAAAAAGATTCAAGTAAACAGACAGTAAATTATGAGGATTAAAAACCTCTAGTAATCTTGAAACGACACAGGTATGCTCTTCAAAATCTTCAAAAATGCCCGTTTATCACCTCATGCTATGATAATTAAATCCACTGCATGCATTTAAATATTTTGAGATGAAAATTTGAAGAATCTATTGCTCAATTATCATGACTCATATCACAACAAGAACATTTTCTACTATTTTCAGTGTAAACTTGTGCTGGTCTTGCTAGAGTATGTGCTGATCAGGGAGGATGGAAGGGAGGAAGGTTCCAGGAGGCGTGGAGGGAGAGAGGATCTGAGGCATTTACCTTGGTTTGCTTATATGGTCAGGGTACAGGCCCCCAAACTTGATGTACTGCCTTCCTGCCCCTACTGCCTTAGTTTCTCCTAATTTAATTTGAAATCACTTATTCACGATCCAGATTTTAAAATGGCCATATGTATGAATAAATACTCATGAGTCATTTGTTGAGAAGGTAGGGAAAAAACCAAACCTATTCAATATGACCCAGAATTCCCTAAGCACAGGATTTTGCAATGCAAGAGACATAAAAATTAGGAGCTTAATTCATTCTTGTTCTCAACAAAAGGCTTAAAAAAGCAGTATTAACCATAATGGAAATGAGCAGGCTATGATTGCAAGAGGGACTTTACCTAACAATTGCAATCAGAGTAACCTGGCTTATTGTACCCTCAATGAATCCCCAACAATAAAAAAAGTAAATAAATAAAATAATAAAAATAAAAATAAAAAGAATCAGCAATTGGCATTTAAGGGGGAATCTTGGAGAAAGGGCATCTATTTTCTAAAAATTTAATTATTGTGATTTAATCCACATGTTTAAAATAATTAAAAATAAAAAATAAATCACCCTAAAGAAAATTGACAATGGTGTCACTGACTTTTGGTTCATGGGGTACTGATTTCTATTTTACTTTTAACCATGGTTTGATGTATTTCTATTTTTCGGCCCCTAGTTTTGTTTCCTTTACTGTAGTATTTCTAGATTTCCCTTTCCAGAAGGTTGGTGAATGGTTCTGCCTGGAAATGCATTCTCTGGTGAGGTTGAGGAACAGTAAACACATTAGGAAAGTAAAACAAGAGAACAAAAAAAACACCATGGATAAGAAGAAAAATGGATAATTTTGCAAGCTTTCTACAGATGTGACCAACTGAGAATAACCCATTCAAGGCACAGATGTGGCCTCTCCAGTCCTCACTTGGAGGAAAAAAAAAAAACAAACAGGTTGGAAACATGTACATAAGAATTCATAATGTGGGTTTCTCACCAAAACATGGAACAGAAATGGAAGACAGTAAAATACAGACTAGAGCACTGGCTCTGCAGTCAGCCACATCTGCCTGGACTATCAGTTATTCAGAGTGTTTTATTTTTCTTTTTATTTGTTTGTTTTTTTGTTTTTGGCCAGGGCTGGGTTTGAACTCACCACCTCCGGCATATGGGACCGGCGCCCTATTCCTTGAGCCACAGGCACCGCCCCTTATTTTTCTTTTTAAAACATTCCTTAGGTCTCACTTTTTTTCACTTGTCAAGTGCAATTACTTTGCAGAGCTATGATAAGAAAACACATATGTGCAGGTATATACTCTGTCAGTCTAAATATATAAATACAAAATCTCTCTATGTAGATATCTATATTTATCACATAGTAAACACTCAATGGCCAGACGTGTCTGTTATTACTATTGTCTCAAGGTCAGATTGGCTTAGAGCTGTTGTGGTCGGCTGAGTAATGATCCCCCAAAGCTGTTCATATCCTGAGCCTTGGGACCTGTAGGAGTTACCTTATATGGCTAAAGGGGCTTTGTAGGTGTGACCAAGTTATGGATCTTGAGATGGGAAGATTATACTGAATGGCCTGACTGGGCTCAAAGTAAACCCAAGGGTCCTTATCAGAAGGATGGAGAAGGAGTCAGAGTCAGACAGATAAGCAGAGAGAAAGAGATTTGGAGATGTCAGTTCTGCACATGGAGGAAGGGGCGATAAGCCAAAAGATGCAGGTGGCACTTAAAAGCTGAAAAAGGCAAGGAAATAGTTTCTATCCTCTACATGGAATTCTGTCCTGTGTACCCATTTTAGACTTCTGACCTCCAGGATTATAGGATAATACATGTATGTTGTTTGAAGCCACTAAGTTTGTGGTAATTTGTCATGATAGTAATAGGAAATTAATATGGTTGGGTTGGAAAAACCAAGTTCCCTGCATAGCCTCCGCTCTCTGGTGGTCTATTAAAGAGTCGCAGTCACAATCTTACAGGAGCCAGAGCTTTGCAGAGAAACACTGAAGGTACTCAGAGTAAAGGTCCCAGTGCTGTCCTTAGAGACTTTCAGGCAGGTGCGTTGTCCTGTACATCACCAGCAAACAAATGCACCTCCTTTTGAGCAGGCTCGGGATTTGGTGGGAGCTCAGGGAACCAAGGAATACAGGAAGGAGCAGAAACAGCCACACACATTGCAAGTGATGGATCCCTGGCTGTGGTTTTCCTGGAAGGCTCTTAAATGGCTTTCAGAACATTCTTTGTTGGGGCTCCACATTCTTTGGCAGGGCTGTCATGACTTTAGGGGTGTGGCCAGCAAGCCACATCCTCTAGGGGGTTTTGTGGGCTGCCTTGCAGCGTGGCATAGGGACCCTGGTTTGAGACACCAGTTTCTCTCTAAATCTCTTACTCAGGAAGTATTTGGGCCTTTTCTGCTTACCCTTGAGATGAAAAAGTATCCCCAATCTCCCACTGTGGAAAAGGACTTTGCTCAGATTCCTTATACCAACTAAAATATCACCCCAAGACTCAAAGGCCAAAAATAAAAGGCAACATTCTGCCCCCTCCCCAAGTGATGATTCACCCACCATGGTGAGACAAGAGGCCATTATCCCATTCTGTAACATCTTGCTCACTTCTCTTTGCCCCTATATATAGCCCTAGTCTATAGCAGCATTAAAGCACTTGTTCCAGCACTTTGGAATTTTTTGTGACTTTTTCCTCCCTCAGAATCCATGCATTCTTCAGTGCTAGGATCATGTCTTACAGAGCTTGCCATTCCTGGATATCAACATAATGCTTGGTACATAATGAGTTATTCATAAATATTTGTTAAATGCACAAGCTTTACCTTTTGCAGTTATTTATGAAGTTGCTATCTACCAGATGTAGTGGCTTTTTAAAAAACTTAAGTGTAATTTACATACCGTCAACCAGAAAGTATTAAGTATTTGGTTCAGTGATTTTGACAGTTGACTATATCACCACAGCTGACTATACCACACAAAAGCAGCCACAGTTCATGTTTGTATTTTTTTATTAGATGACAGATTAATTTTACCTATTTTAGGGCTTCATGTAAGTAGAATCATACAGCATATACTTTGCACAGCTTCTTTCATTTAGCTTAACTAGAAGTCTCACATTTCATCCATGTTGTTGCATCATAAGATCATAAGTAATTTCTTCATTTCTGATTAGCATTTCAGATTATGAACATATCATAGTATGTCCATTTTCTTACTGATGAACATTTGGGCTGTTTCCAGTTTGGGTAACTTTTCCAGTTACAGAAAAGCTTCTCAGGATATTGTTGTTCAAATATCTTTGTGGACATACCTTTTCATTTATTTTAAGAAATACTAAGGATGGTTGTAGGATAGATGGGAAAGTTAATTTTACAATATAGGAATCTGACCAACTGTTTTCCTAAGTGGTAATACCATTTCCATTCCTACTAGCAATGTCTGAGAGTTTAGTATCTCCACATCCATGTTGACTTTTGGTATTATCACACTTTATATTTAAGCCATTGTAATCGGTGTAAAACAATATTTCATTGTAGTCTTAATTGGTATGTCCATGACCACCAATAATATTGAAAAATTTTAAAGTGCTTATTGACCATACTTATAGAATAGTGCCACCTTATCCCTCAGGGATACATTTTAAAACTCCCAGTGGACACCTGAAACCACAGATATTACCACATCCTACATGTACTCTGTTTTGGATCTGTTAACCAAGATGGCTACTAAGTGACTAAAGGGTTGACAGCATAGACAATGTGGATATACTGGACAAGGGGATATTTCAGATCCCAGGTGGTATGGAACAGGAGAGTTTGCTACTCAGAATGGTGGGCAGTTTAAAACTACAAATTGTTTATTTCTGGAATTTTCTATTTAATATTCTGACCGTGGTTGATCATGGGTAACTGAAACTGTACAAAGTGAAACTAAGGATAAGGGAGGACTACCGTATCTTTCCTGGTGAAATGACAACTCCAGTCTTTTGCCCATTCAAACAGATTAGATTGTCTTGTTATTGACTTGCAGGAGTTCTTTATACACGTATACTGGATACAAGCCCTCTGTCAGGTATGTATACCGACTTGCCTATTCGTTTTCTTAATGGTATCTTTGGTATGTTAAATTTTTATTTTAATGAAAGACCATTATCGTTTTTCATAGTGCTTTTTGAGTTCTTTCTAAGAAATATTTGGCTACTCCAAGTTCACAATGTTACTACTTTATGCCTTCTACTAGAAACTTTTTCTCAGTTATGCTTTGTTCTATAATCTATCTCAAACTAATCTTATTGTGTGCAGTGGGATAAGTCAAGTTTATTTTGTTTTTTATATTACAATCCAGTTGTTCCAGCACTATTTGTTAACAAGTCCTACTTTTCTTCATTGAATTACCTTGTCACATTCAGTCAAAAATCAATTGACTCTAATTTCAATGTGAACCTAGAACTGCTCTAATAGAAGAGGGTCTTTTAAAAATTGATTGACTTTTATACATTAATCTCTTTCTGGATCCTGTTCTCTTGATTTTTTTGCCTATCCTCATGTTGCTTATTCTGACATTATGTTCACTTACAGACCCATACATTGTAAGTCTCCCAACTTCATTGTTTTCCAAGATTGTTTTGGGATTTTTATAACAGTTTTAGACTCAGCTTGTAAACATATCTAAAAAGTCCTGCAGGGATTTTGATAAGGTTTCTGTTAAATTCATAAATAGATCTAGAAAGAATAAATATCTTAACAACATTAAGTCTTCTACTTCATAAACATTGTATGTTCCTTTACTTTGTCTGGCCTAGTTTAATTTTTTATAGCAATGCTTTATAGTTTTTTATTGTAGACAAATTATATATATTTCTTACACTTTTCTTAAGTATTTGATATTTATGATACTATTTCAAATGTTAATTTTCCAATTTTTATTGATGCATATAGAAATAGAATTGATTTTTGTATACTGGCCTTGATTAAATTCACTAATTAGTTCTCATAGTTATTTTATCCTTAAACAATACACAACCAATCCTGTCGTCTGCAAATAATGACAGTTTTACTTTTCTCTTTATACAGATTTCTTCATTTCTTCTTTCTTTCCTTTTTTTTTTTTTTAGACAGAGTCTCACTTTGTCACCCTTGGTAGAGTGCTGTTGCATCATAGCTCACAGCAACCTCAAACTCTTAGGTTCAAGTGATTATCTTACTTCAGTCTCCAAAGTAGCTGGGACTACAAGCACCTGCCACAATGCCCAACTATTTTTTCTTTTTTTCAGAGATGAGGTCCTGCTCTTGCTCAGGCTGGTCTTGAACTCTTGAAATCAAGCAATCCACATGCCTTGGCCTCCCGTAGTGCTGGGATTACAGGCATGAGCCACCATGCATGGCCTTCTTTCTTTTATCTGTGTACCTTTTATTTCTTTTTATTTTCTTATTGCATTGGCTAGAACCTCTGGTTAAATGTTAAATAGAAATGGTAAAAGTGATATCCTAGTCTTGTCCTTGATGTTGGAAGGAAATACCACTAAGTATTATATTAGCTGAAGGTTTTCAGAGATGCTTTTTAGCTGTTTGAGGAAGCTCTCCTCTTTTTCTAATTTGCTCAAGAATTTTTATTATAAATGGATGTTGACTTTTGTCAAAACTTTTTATACATCTATTGGGGTGATCATATAGTGTTTCCTTCTTTATTCTTTAATTTCATTGACTAATTTTCAGATGGGAAAACAATCTTACATTTCTTGGAAATTCTGTTTGATCACAATATATTTTCCATTGAAATATATTAGTGGGTCACTTTAGCTAATGTTTTATCTGCACTCATAAGATATTGGTTTGTAATTTTCTTTTATTATAACATCATTGTCAGTATTTGGTTTTGGCATTGTTGCTACCTTCTTAAAACAAGCTGGAAGCTATTCTCTCCTTCTCTCTCTCTCTCTTTTTTTTTTGGAGGCAGAGACTCACTATGTTGCCCTTGGTAGAGTGCTGTGGCATCACAGCTCACAGCAACCTCAAACTCTTGGGCTTAAGCGATTCTCTTGCCTCATCCTCCCAAGTAGCTGGGAGTACAGGCATCTGCCACAATGCGTGTCTATTTTTTTGTTGGAGTTGTGATTGTTAGTTAGCTGGTGTGGGCCAGACTTGAGTCCGCCAGCCTTGTTGCATGCGGCTGGCTCTGTAACCACTGGGCTATGGACTCTGAGACTCCTCTTCCATTTTTGAAAGAGTTTGTGTTGAATTGTTACCATTTCTTCCTTAAATCATAATAGATTTCATTAGTGAAATCACCCAGATCTCAAGTTTTCTTCATAAAAATATTTTTGATGATAAATTTAATTACTTGAATTGACATTTTAATATTTATTTATTTATTTAGTTATATTTCTGTAAGTTTTATTACAGAAATATAACTTGGTAAGTTTTATTTTTGGTAAGTTTTGGTAAGTTTTATTTTTCAAATTATTTTTCTATTTCACCTAATTTGTTTAATCTAGTGACATAAAATTGTTTACAATCTTTCCCTGCTGTCTTTTTTTATAACTGTACAATCTGTAGAGTTGCCCCTTTTTTATTTCTAATGCTGATAATGTGATTTTCTGTTTTACTTGATTATTCTTGCCTGGGATTTGATTAGTCCTTTTTTTAAAGCAAACTTTTGACACTGCTGACAGCCTCTGCAAGTTTCTATTGTATTGATTGACATTCTCACCTTCATTATTTTTCTTTCTTGTACTTTGGGCTTTATCAGTTATTTTTCTACCTTTTTAATGTGAAAGCTCAGATAATTGATTCTATACCTTCTTTTTTTTGGGGGGGGGTAGATAAATCCAATACTATACATTCTCTCTAAGCACTTCTTCAGCAACATCTCACAAAAGTTGATAAGTTGTGTGTTCATTATCCTTCAATTAAAAATATTTCCAATTTCCTTGTAACTTCTCCTTTGACCACAGGTTATTTAGACACATGTTTAATTTTCAAATATTTGGGATTTAAAAATACCTTATGGTTATTGATTTCTACATTAATGCCATTATGATAATAAAATGTACTCAGTATGATTTCAGTCTTTTTAGTTTTAATAGGTCTTGTTTTATGGTTTAGCATATTTCATGTATCTTGGTTAACAGTCCATGTACAATTAAAAAGATTATATGTCTTGCTATTGTGGGAATAGTGTTTTATAAATGTCAATTAGGTCATATTGGTTGACAGTGTTAATCAAACTTTTTCTTTTTTTAGTAGAAAGAGATCTTGCTATGTAGCCTAAACTGGTCTCAAATTCCTCGCCTCATGTGATCATCCTGCTTCAGCCTCCCAAAATACTGGATTTATAGGCATGAGTCACCATGCCCAATCTGATCAAACATTTTTAAATTTATTTTTTCCCTACTTTTAAAATTAATTACTGAGAAATTGATGTTAGAATATTTAGCCATAATTATAGATTTTTCTTTTTCTTCCATTAACTCTACTTTGTTTTGCTTCATGTATTTTGAAGCTATTTTTTCTCTCTCTTATCTATCCATTCATTTACTATACTTTTTCTGTTGTTTTGGGGTGAACCACTTATTATTCAATATCCCACTTAAACTTTTGTATTAACCTTTAAGTTCTACCTCTTTGTAATACTGTGTGATTTTTAGAGTTGTTTTAAATATTACAATATACACTTTTAAATTATTATAACCTACTTTCAGTAATATATTATTTCATAATCAACATAAGAACCTTCCAGCTGAATAATTGCATTTACAATTCTCCCATCCTTTGTGCTATTTTTTATTATAGTTTATTTCTACATAGGCTACAAACTCTATTTCAGTTGATAATCTTTTAAAGAATTACATACATGTGTATCTATATATATAGTTATATATACCCACTTATGTCTACATATTGATATAAATATATGTCACTTAAAAAAAGAAAGGGTTCTTTTACATTTTCCCAGGTATTAACCCTGTTATTTTTCATTCTTTGTTATCTTTTTAACAATTTATTATACTGCAAGTCTGTTAAAGATAAATTCTATTAGCTTTTGTCTTTCATGTCTTTTATTTTACTTTAATTTCTGGTGCATATTTTTGTAGAATTCTAGGTTGAAAATTTTCTCCTTTCAACACTTTAAAAATGCCATTCTAAGAAATAAACAATACAAATTAAAAGAAAATTCCATTCCGTTTCTCTGAGAAGTTAGCCTTCATGTATATTGTCTCCCTTCCCCATGTAATTTGTCTTTTTCCTGTGGCTTTTTAAGATTTGGTCTTCACCTTTGGTCTTCAGCAATTTGACTATGATATGCTTAGGACTGTTTATCTCTGCTTCCACCATGTCCTTTGCAAACAGTGTTTCCTGAAGACGGCTAATTTGGCCCACTCCTTTAAGGAGGGCAGCCAGGACAAACTCTCTGGGTCTGTGACCTGGGGATACTTGCCCAATTGGAATATTTTCCTTTTCTTTCTTTTTTTTTTTTTTTTTTTTAATGTTTATAGCAGCTTTATTCATAATCACCCCAAACTGGAAACCAAATGTCCCTCAGCTGGGAATGGATACAAACGGTCATACATCCATTTAAAAAGGAACAGATTACTGGAGTATGCAAAATGGTTGAGTCTCAAAAGCATAACTTTGAGGCTAGACTCAAGGTTATAAACTGCATGAGTCCAAGTATGAGTACTGCAAAGAAATAAGGATAGTGAACAGGTCAGTGGTTACCAAGGGCCGGGGTGAGAGGGGGTTGGCTACAAAGGGGCTTAGGCTAACTTTGGGGATGATGGGATTCTGTAATTTAGTTGTGGTTAACTAATATTTTCTAAATAGGCTCCATGATATTATTGCTCTTGATTTGTTGTTGTTGTTGTTAGCACAGAAGATTACAGAAGGTCAGAAGAACTAGCACTGGTGGTTATCCCATTTGTGCTCCCATCATAAAACACCTAAGACCAAGTAATTCATAAACAGCATAAAGTTATTACTCACAGCTATGAAAGCTGGGAAGTCCAAAATTAATATGCCAGCAGGTTGTGCCTGGTGAGGGCCTGGTGTCTGCTTCTAAAATGGCACCTTGAATGCTGTGTCCTCAGATGACAGAAAGGCAGAAGAGTAGCAAGTTGTCAATTAAACTGACCTATCCACAAATTGAAGACATTGCCTCACAGCAGAGACCTTAAAGTATGAAAACAAAATAGTCCATTATTCTTCAAAGTGTGGTCTCTGGGCCAGTTCACTGGCATCACCTGGGAGCTTCCCAGCCTGACCCCAGACTTTTTGCATCAGAGACTCTAAGGGCAGGACCCAGCAATCTGGGTATAACAAGCTATTTTAGTGATCCTGACGTGTAATGAAGTTTCAGAACCACTGAAATAGTATATCTTAGCATGTCTAGAATATATTGTTAAAAAATTTCATAAATCCGGTTATATAAGCAAATCTTTGTTGAAAGTCTATTACATGCAAAGTGTCATGCAGGATACAAATACAAAGTTGAACAAGACTTAGTCTTTCATCGTAGGGCTGAGTACATTGGGTACTTTTTCTCCCATTCTTGAGATACTTTACTAAGAAGAATATGTTCCAGCTCCATCCATGTAAACATGAAAGAGGTAAAGTCTCCATCTTTCTTTAAGGCTGCATAATATTCCATGGTGTACATATACCACAATTTATTAATCCATTCGTGGATCGATGGGCACTTGGGCTTTTTCCATGACTTAGCAATTATGAATTGGGCTGCAATAAACATTCTGGTACAAATATCTTTGTTATGATGTGCTTTTTGGTCTTCTGGGTATATGCCCAGTAGAGGGATTACAGGATTGAATGGCAGATCTATTTTTAGATCTCTAAGTGTTCTCCATATCTCTTTCCAAAAGGAATGTATTAATTTGCATCCCACCAGCAGTGCAAAAGTGTTCCCTTTTCTCCACATCCATGCCAACATCTCTGGTCTTGGGATTTTGTGATATAGGCTAGTCACAATGGAGTTAGATGGTATCTCAAAGTAGTTTTGATTTGCATTTCTCTGATGATTAAAGATGATGAGCATTTTTTTCATGTCTGAAGGCCGCGCTCCTGTCTTCTTCAGAGAAGTTTCTCTTCAAATCCCTTGCCCAGTCTGCGATGGGATCCCTTGTTCTATTCTTGCTAATGCGTTTGAGTTCTCTGTGGATTCTGGTTATTGAACCTTTGTCAGAGATCTAACCTGCAAATATCTTCTCCCATTCTGAGGGCTGTTTGCTTGCTTTACTTTGTTCTTAGCTGTGCAGAAGCTTTTTAGTTTGATCAGGTCCCAGTAGTGTATTTTTGAAGCTGCTTCAATTGCCCGGGGGTGGGGGGGTCCTCCTCGTAAAATACTCTCCCAGCCTGATTTCTTCAAGGGTTTTCCCTGCACTCTTCTCTAGTATTTTTATAGTTTCATGTCTTAAGTTTAAATCTTTAATCCAATGAGAGTCTATCTTAGTTAATGGTGAAAGGTGTGGGTCCACTTTCAGTCTTCTACAGGTTGCCAGCCAATTCACCCAGCACCATTTGTTAAATAGGGAATCTTTTCCCCACTGAATGTTTTTAATTGGCTTGTCAAAGATTAAATAATGGTAAGTAGCTGAATTCATCTCTTGGTTCTCTATTCTGTTCCAGACATCTACTTCTCTGTTTTTGTGCCAATACCATGCTGTTTTGATCACTATTGATTTGTAGTATAGTCTGAGGTCTGGTAGCATAATTCCTCCTGCTTTGTTTTTATTTCTGAGTAATGTCTTGGCTATTCGAGGTTTTTTCTGATTCCATATAAAACGAAGTATTGTTTTTTCAAGATCTTTAAAGTATGACAGTGGAGCTTTAATAGGGATTGCATTGAAATTATATGTTGCTTTGGGTAGTATAGACATTTTAACAATGTCGATTCTTCCCAGCCATGAGCATGGAGTTTATAGTCAAGAAGTAGATTTCTAATTAAAAAACCAAATGATCAAACATGATGAGATGAGGCCTTTGACTGAGGTATCCCCAAAAGGCAGGGAAGCATGGGGGAGGAAGAAGTAACTTTCAACTTAAATTTCCATGAGACTTCACAATAGAGGTGGCTTTGAAACTAGGCCTTGAAGACTGTGCAGGATTTTATTTTTTCTGAATAAAAATAAATGAGAAATAATACCCCACAGAAGGCTTTTCTCTCCAATGCCCTTCCTCTCATATGCGTTCCTGAAAAAGTAAGAAATTAGAGAGGTATATATATTATCAAGAAATAACTGTGATGAACGGCATCCAAGTCTTGGGCTCTCTGGATATATGTTCCCCACAAATACCCTGGTGCCAACAGACATCCTGTGACTGCCAGAGAAAAAGGCAAGCCTGGGCAGCTCCTTTTATCATGTATAATACCCATGATGGAAATGTTGTTGATAAGTGGTGAACAGTGTCCCAGAGCAAACAGTTTTTAAAGGGAACACAGAGTGGAGAGAACCAGGAGACCAAGAAATCTTGGTGTGATGTGTTTTGGGTCTGAGCAGCTGCAACGGAGACATCCTCTAATTTCCCTACCATGGAATGGCTCAGGAAAATCTCAAGGAAACATCATATCTACCAATTTTCTGAACATGTGTAATTTAGAAGCGTACAACATTTGTGTTTAAGAGGTAAGTTTAAAATAAGAAAATAAAGGAAAATGGTATTTTTTAAGACCCCAGCAGTAACAAACTGACTAATTTGGACTAGGGTCTGTTCTTCAAACTGACTTCAGCTGCAGAGCACTGTGTACCATGTTTGTTGCTCACACCTTTATGTAGAAGAGGTACATACAGCCTGTGTTAATTGGAAAAAACAAATAGCCCTCCTTGGGCCATGCAACTGCTCACCCCATCAACAAGAAGAGCAGGGTTGTGAACATGAGACTTGCCAAAGGGTCTGGAGTTAGAACTGTTCTAAGGCTTTCAGGAACATCACACACCCGAGGTCTGTCTTCATCTCCTGAATTTTAGAGACGAAGGGAAAGCAAAGTTCCAACAAAAGGGTGCAAGGTGATCTTGCCATGTCTTCTGGATGCTTCCCTTAGCTACAAACCCTTCTTCTTTTCCATGTTGATTGAATGTTAACCCCTGTCTTTCCATCTCTCATCTCTCTTTGCCAGAGAGATAGACTTGTGTGATGTGTTCTTTACCTGTCAGAGTTAGTGTACAAAACACACAGGGAGGGTTTCAGTGACTCTGGATACTTTGGAAGAGCAGTCTCCATCATCTCCTCTTTTGGCACATCAGTGGTATAAAGTCATACTCTTTTACCCACTGTTTACCACCTGGGGAACGCTAAGGAAACCTTAGGTTAGCTGCAGGGCTGAGACAAACACAAAGAGGTATCTACTGCAAACCAAGAGCATAGCTTTCTTGCCTGGAGCAAGACCACATTTTGAAAAGTCATGGATTCTGTTTTTCTCCTTATGGGGTCATTCTCAACCCACTTTACACTCCATGAGCTTATTTAACACACCACTTGATGTTTTTGAACTCTATGTGATATCCCCTAGGAAGATTACAGTCTCAGGCTCTTACAGTACTCATTTTTTTGCCTGTTAAAATGCAGTGGATGAGAGAACATAAGATTTCAACATGGTCTTACTATTTTATGTAGGGGAAAGTGGAAACAAGGAGGGATCTTAGTTTTAGATATTCAAGGTACAATATACATTCATAAAATAATATCTTGGCCAAGCTGAGCTCATTGCTTTTTCAGATGCAATGATATTTCACAATGAAGAAATAAAATAGACTATAAGGAAGGCACTATTATCAAGTATTATTTTAATTAAAATCTGGACTTGGGCCTTGCAAGACTTCTGTAAGTACCCAGAGGGATAGTAGAGGAGGCATGTATGAATTTGTTAAGAGCCTGAACTTTGCAACCAGATAGGTTCGGCTTTCAACATCAGCTCTTCCATTTACTTGGGCCTTGAAAAAGTTTATCAGTTTAGGTTGTAGAATTGTTTGAGTTGTTACTGAGGTGCAAATACACCGATGTTTCTAAGTGCAGGATGTGGCATGTGGTGTGTTCTCACTGAATGATACTTTCAAAATTACCCATATGTACATCATAAGCTTTATAATCCCTTAACCTCCTCTATTCCCAGTTAGCAGAGACCAGGCTCTGGAATCATCCTCCATGGGAGGCTTATGGGAGGGAAAGGAATGGGAGAGACAGGGTACAGGGGGAACGAGCTGCTAGCATGAGGCATGCTGAGTGCTCCAGCGCAGCCCATCAGAGGAGGTCTTGCTCCATAATGATGATATAAGAAGTCAGGGCAAATTAGTCCATCAGTGCCAGCAGAGGGACTGGGCTTCACCACACTCTTCTCCACCAGCACTCAGTCACAAATCCCGACTCCCAACAAAAAATGCTTTCCACTGGATGCTTTGTGAAGAAACTCTCAAGCAAATGATGGTTTTTAGGAAAAGCAAAATGGACATTGAACTGTGACTGGGTGGTGAGGGGGTGATGCCTTTTGGTTTTAAAGCAACAATGAATACAAACTTTCTAAACTGCTCATCTGTTTTGCATGTGTGAAACTGGCCTCTGAGCATGTCATTTGGCACAAAATTGCATGACATTAACGTTTTCATATGGATGATGAAAGTAGATAAAAAACTAATTGCAACGTGGGAAACCAGTGTTGGCTTTGGCCAGCTGACCCTTAATCAGTAATTATAAGAGTGACAGCTGGGCTGAGGGTGGCACCTATTTGCCCACATTGCCATCCATTTCTCTGCCCAGGGAAACAGCATTCTGATCAGATGTAGCCTTTAAAATCACAAATCTTGGCATACCCTTGATCTACCTTGCTCTGTAGGTCTACAACTGGGTCACTGAGATCTCTATACTAATGCACTTTTTTTTTTTCAGGTGAGAATCCGGAGTTGAAAATGCAAGCAAATATACAGAAATAAACCACCCGCGTGCCTCCTTTGGGTATCTGATTTGGCCTATGAGTATGGGCCCAAAAATAACTAGATGCTTAATTACACATCTAAACTTAGTCCATGAATTTGCATGTGTAAGTAATCAGGGAAGTATTTGCTTAGAAATGTGTTCCATTTCCTCTCTTTGCTCTACATCAAATTACTGAGGAAGACAGGATCTTGAAATACTTTTCAAAACGTGCTCTAGAGTCCCACCTCTTTAGCCTGTGATCCTGTGGGATCTCATCCTCCACCTGGTTAGACACTGTGAGAACTCTTTTGGGGGAGGCTGCCAATGGCAACCAAGGACATGGGCCAACCAGGTCCCAGGACATACAATATGGGTTCCTTCTTTCACGTTCTCCACCTTAACAGAAACCAGAGCTTATCCATACTAATTTTGCTTTCATTTTGGTGACAGTAGGCACACAGAAAGACATTATGAAGGATCAGGGTCAGAGCCTGGTAGAGTGCTGTCTGCTTTCAATTCATTCATTCATTAACTCAAATATTCTCAAGTGCCTATTATATATGTATATATATATTGGATTGGAAAGACAAAGATTAAAAAAACAGCCTCTGATTTTAAGAAACTAAGAGTCTAGAGGGAGACTTTATATAATGACAACACACTGTAATACTTGCTGTTAATACATGTATAGGTGGGGAAGATTGAATTATTGGCCTCAGTTCCTCACTTCCCTGAAGTAGTACTATTATATATGCACATCCACCCTTCCCATGGCCTCAGAGTGGGTGGAGTGTCCTTCCTTCCTTGCCCTTGGTTCTGGAATTGCTCATGTGGCTGGCCTTGACCAACGGATACAAGCAGAGGTTTGAACCAGGCTTGCTAGGTTGGGTGTAAGTCTCTGAGCTTGTGCATCACCATGACTGAGCTGGGGCTGTCCTGGACAACCTGCGGAAGGATGAGTGAGAATTAAGTGCTCACTTGTTGTATTCCACTGAGACTTTGTGGCTGCTTACCTGTGCAGCAGGTGCTGACTGACACACTAGGACTAGGGCAGGCAAATCTATGAGGACACCCAAGTCCAGGCTTGAAGATTAAGGAGGCTTTTGAGCAATGGTAATGGCTGAACTGAAACCTGAAGGATAAGGTGTGTGTGTGTGTGTGTGTGTGTGTGTGTGTGTGTGTGTGTGTGTAGGAAAGAGGAGGGTTGGTGGCAGGGGTAAAAGAAGGACAGATAGAAGGAGTGTGGGTGAGCAAGAGCATGGCTTGCTCTGTGCACTTTGACTGCAGCTTGGCTGGTGCAGGTGGAAGAGCCAACGCCTTACATAGGGCCACTGTCCTGATGAGAGAGGAGGGCTGGGATTCAGCAGTGCCCTTGAGGTGCCCTCACTGGACACTGATGACTGGTGTAGCATCACTAATAATTCCTCTGCCAGGAGTTATTTTGAGAAAAGTTACCCTAAGGAAAGCCTTGAGTCATTTTGATTAATATTCATTTCCTCTTACCCAGCATGAAAGAAAGGGTCAAGTTGAGAAGGCTCTGGCACATGCAATCCTGGTATGTGGTATACGTGTGAGTATTCTATGTCCTATATAGAATTCAGTATCCAAACTGAATTTTGTGGTAACACCTTCCTGCTTACAAGATTGCTTCCTTTAAGAACCCACCCTTCTTCTTCTTCTTCTTCGTCTTCGTCGTCGTCTTCTTTTTTTTTTTTGAGACAGAGTCTCACTTTGTCACCCTTGGTAGAGTGCCACAGCATCACAGCTCACAGCAACATCCAACTCTTGTACTCAAGAGATTCTCTTGCCTCAGCCTCCCAAGTAGCTGGGACTACAGGCGCCCGCCCCAACACCTGGCTATTTTTTAGAGATGGGGTCTTGTTCTGGCTCTGGTTCAGGCTGGTCTCAAACTCATGAGCTCAGGCAATTCACCCATCTCGGCCTCCCAGAGTGCTAGGATTACAGGTGTGAGCCACCGTGCCTGGTCCCAGAAGAACCCATCTTTTTCAATGTCCAGAATCATAGAATTGTAGAATTGGTAGAGACTGTCAGTTTTCTAATGCAGTTTTCACAGATAGCGCCAGAGGGGTGAAGTGAGCAGCTACAGATAACACAGCAAATTCTCTGTAGGGCTGGAGTGGGCAAGGTTTTTGATTTTAGTCTGCTGTTCAACATCCTACTTTCTTTCCTCCCTCCCACCCTCGCTTTCTTCCTTCCTTCCCACCATTCTTTCCTGCCTTCCTTCCTACCACAGTGGCCCTTAACTAGAATATTTTTCTTTTTATTTCATTTTATGCTAGAAAATTCCATTTTTTCCCTACTGCATCAGAGTCATGATCAAGCTAGTCCAGGCACCTGCCTTTATGGGAAAGTGCTGTCCCCTGAGGGCCCAACCCAACACATACACACACACACACACACACACACACACACATACACATACACCAGAACCACCACTAACAGCCTCCTTTTCTATTTCCTACTGACCCCAGTATTGTAAATATTATTAAATATTTTTCTCATCTTTTATTTTCCTTTGATAAAGGTTCTTAAATGTAATAACCCTATTGATTCAAAAGGAAGAGGATTTTAATTGGTTTGGATTCTAATGATCCAAACTACTTCTTGAAAAGAATAATAATGCATTTAGCCTCCGAGGATTTGTCATTTTGTCTGACCAATGCAATATTAGAGAAATGTTATAGATTTAGCAGGATTAGGTCACCTCCCATACATGTTTCTGTATGGTACCTGAAACCTACATCATATTACATGGTAATAATAAGAGCCATTTCCACCTATAACTCATACTGAAAATTGATTTGGTCATGACTCACAAGCACACTGTTAACACATAGTTAAATATATATGTGTTTTCCTTCTTTCCTTTTTTTTCTTTTTGCCTAGTAGAATTTTAACTTCACGTGGCATATACTTTTCTGACATTTGACTGACACTTCGACTACATACTTCTTTAATGAGATCTATAAACTCAAAATTCAGAAGATTCCTTTTATTCTGACATATACAAGATTGCCTTAAAAACCCAATGGTTTTACTAGAGACCATAGAGTCAGTGATTAAACAGAGAAACCACTTAATTATTTGCCGAGAGCTTTTACCTGTAAAAGTGTCCCAGAGTTAGAAACTGTCCAGATCATATAACTGGGACGTTAAAATTAACGACCAGGAAAAAGACTGGCTTTGCCTTTAGAATGTCTCTTGGAGAAAAGCTGGCATCAGGACAGTTTCTAATCTGAGTTCTATTCCCTGCTCTGCCACAATTAGACATGTGACCTTGGCCAATCACATAAGCCTCTGGTCTTCAGCCTCCTCATTCTGCGGATTAGAGGGCCGAACCAAACAAGGCTGAAATTTCTGCTTCCTTCTATGTGTAGCACTTAAAGTTATTATCCAGAAAGTAGCTGGTTGTTATTTATGCTCCAGATCCACTTAGATGAGAACCAGTGAAGGAGGCTGAAATTGGAGCAGGGAGCACACAGGTTGAATTTGAAGAACTTTACCATGGAAAGAAATAGTAACTGTGAGACTGGATTACACAGTTTATCTGACTGCTTGTAGTGGTCCCTCAAAATGAATCAGTGATGTAAAGCCCGGGCTTACATTTCTTTTTGCATACAGCCCTTCCTAGGCTTAGCATCAGTTGAAAAGAAGGGAGGCTTTCTTAGGAATAGGGGCCAATTTTACCATTAAGTGGCTATTTAGTCTTTTTGTTAGGACTCTTAGACTGCTAGTAACCACAATCAGTTTAAGTAAGTTTCAACAACACTTGTTTTAAGGATAGAAGCATCTCATAAAACCTGAGAAGAGCAGTGCAGCCGGGCCCCCAGAGAGGTGTGTGGCCGGGCGGAGGCAGGTTGTCAGGAGCCTGGGTGGGCCTTTCTCTCTAACTCTTGCTGCTCATTCCGCTTATTGCTCATATACTTTCCCTTTGAATAACATGCAGCATCAGGGAGAAGATTCCCCCTTCTCAACCCTCACCCAATGCATCTGTACCCCACACTACTCCAGAGGACTTTAATCTATCTTCACTTAAAGAAACAACATAGGTTAATTGGAAGTTTTTCAGTCCAAATTCCCAAAGAGAAAAGATCAGACTTCTCTGATTGGTTTAGTATGATCAAAAGTCATCCCTGGTCTAATCACTGCCGGTGAGGAGGTCAGGTCCTGTGTTCCAGAGCAGGCAGCTGAGCAAGGATTCTGCACTGCACAACTCGACAGGCACTATTTATGTTGTGCCCCCAAAAGCTGTGTGGTGGGAGGTCCTGTGTTGCTAGGAGAGAGTTCTCAGATAAGGGGAAACACTGTCAGCTATAGCCAAAAGGCATTTGCTATATCTAAATAACTGTAGTAGCTAGAAAACCAACCCCTCCTCCCCATCCATACAATTGCTACCCACTTACCAGATCTTAGCAGCCATCAGTTTTCCCCACTCAGAGCCAGATATCTCACCACCCTGGCAGACCTATGAGACATATCTCATTCTTTACAGTTCTGTACCTTTGTGACTGAGAGGCCCATTTAGTGATGGATAGAAGAGGCAGTGGACTGCCAGTGTTTCCCTTCTTGAAAGCCACTCTGAAGTCAGGATGGCTCCCAGGACATTTATATGAGACCTCTTTCCTCTTCCTCTTCTTCCTCCTCACTTAGCGGCAGGCACTCCAGGGGAGTAGTCTCCTGAAGAGCTGTCATCTAGAGCTCCAGAATTTTCCTGGGTCTACTTCCATAGTTTGCACCAAGAAGAGACAGTCTTCACAGCAATGAGCCACATATTTCTTCTCCAAAATGCACTGATCCTGTGACTGTGAACCAGTATTACACATTTTTAATTTATTTTCTTTGATTCAGAACTTCTTCATGCAAATTTATGAACACTAGATGTAGAGATCAATTTAGTCCTCATTCTGCCTTATTTAACTTGGCCATTCTGGGGACCAAGTCTTTACTCAAGTGGCTACAGTTAAGGTATCAAATCTTTGAAAAGTTGAGCTGCTTTTGTTTGGTGCTTGGCATCAGCCGCATGTAAAATGGCTTGGCTCTGATATTTCCTTTCCTGCTAACTAAGAACACATCTCTTAAAAAGGTTTGATACAGTCTTGCCAAAGAAGGAAGCAGGAAACTCAAGCCAGCCTGGAGTTTCATGAACCATGGAAAACTGGCTAAATTCACCATGAAAATAATTTGGAAACATGAAGTGAGTATAGAATGGCCTCTTTCTAATCCAATTCTTCATCCCAGCCTTGGGAATACCATGTGTTAATGCATATTTGCTGAAATATGACAATTATGCTTAGATCTTATTAATTCATTTCACCCTAGTTCAGAATTATGATTATTTGAAGAAATTTCATGCAGTGTACTTTCAGTTTGCTTTGAGAAATAATGTTTGCAATGGAATTAATGATACACACAAATGGTAGATACTCAGTTTACCTGACAGACTAAAGGCAAGTGATTAACAATTTAATTGGCATATGATGAAAACGCATATTTTAAATGACCCTGTGCTTTCACAAACCAAGTTCAAGTTGTTTTAAAAAGAAACAATTATATTTAAAGCGTTTTAAAATACAGAATTTCATTAACTCAAATAGTTGTTTCACCCCTTAGTCTGAATTAGGGAGAGTCACCTATTCATAAAAAAAAAAAAAAAGGGAAAAAGTTAGTCTCATTCTCCCAAACCAGTTCACGCTGGTGCTTCCAAGCTTCTGGCGGTTTCCAAATGTGCACAAGTAGCAGGTCTTTGCAAAACTCAAAACTGTTAGTTTAGATTCAGTTCATCAGCTGTGGTTTTTAGTTTCCTTCAGTCAGGCCTGCGTTCTTCCCACTTTTCAAAGGTTCTTTCATATTTCTAGTACATATATGGTAAACAGGGTTTTTGCTTGTTAGATTATCTATTTTTAAAGATTAAATTTAGAAGGCCTCATCTGCAAGCGTTAATAAAAGTGACAGAGAAAGGATTTGATGGTATACAAGTAGAGAGTGCTAATTAACTTGAGAATTCTTACTGTGTGCCAAGAAAGCTGTGCTCAGTGCCAGTGATGCCGTGATTAATGCAACACGATCCCAGGAAGAAAGATAAATTACAATGCAGTATAGATGAATGCAGTGAAGAAAGCAGGATTATGATACCAGGGAGCGCGACGATGGAAATAATTGTGGAAGAAGGTTCAATGAGGAAGTAACAAATAAGCTTTGTCTTCAAGGTTGGGTAGGAGTTCTTTGGAGTGAGAGGATCAAAAGGGCTGTTCCAACAAGGGGTGCAGGAACCCTGTTGTATCCATGGCTTGTTAAGGTGCTTTGAGGACTTGGAGCAGAGGTAACCAGGAAAATGGCAGGAGAGATGGGGACCTTTTATGTCATTGGAAAGAATTTTAATCTTGTGGCCAGTAGCTTTGATTATTTGTTTTTGATCAACATTCTTCTTTTTCACTGAAATCTTTCACCCAAGCTCCAACATGTGGAAGTGAGGGATGAAAAGCAGCTTCTTTGAAGCAGAGGGGCTCTGAGGTTCAGCTTCTTTGGCCCCTAGTGCTCCTGGCAGAAGGCCATCTCAAAGCCAAGTTGGAAGACAATGGGGGAGACATTGAAAGCTCTGAAGGGATCCAGTGCTGTGGGTCTGTGAAAGTTCAGTCTGGCTCACTGCGGAGAGGAAATGAAGACAAACAGGAGGCAGGGAGACCCCTCTGTGGGCTGCAATTCACATCCGCGATGGCAGGGCCTGAAGAAAGCGCCTCACAGTGGGAATGGGTAGGAGACGGAGGTATATTGAGTAGCGAAGTTTCCTTCTATTTGCTATGTGCAAGGCAGGAATGTGAGAGCTTCCAGATCCATCTAACATCCAGAATGTTCCTATTAGATTCTGGGTGGTTTCGTTCTGATGGAGGACTCTGAGACCAGGTTTGCAATATGCCAAGTTCTCATGAAGAAAGAAAACGACATGATTAGAGGAATCGTTTTAAGATCTCTCCTTTTCTGGAATTTGAGAAGGTTTCTCAGAGGCAAGTTCAGTACTGAATAGGACTTAAAGGTTGTTTTAACTCTCTCTCCGGGCCCTTCACTTTGTCCTTCAGGACTAATCAAGTAGTTCATGGGAGACAAAACTCTAATATTGTCAGCCAAATTTGAACTACCTCTTTCTGCTGCAAATGTTTCTTGAAGAGCACATAAAAGGTATAAATTAGCATTCTGTAAAAAATATCTGAAAACTTCAAAACACAGCTTATTATAGGGAAGATGTATTGGCAGTTTGCACTTCACAGCCTCCAAAAGAAAGATCTCTGATGGAAAACATTTACTTAATTCTCATTGGTGAATGCTTGGAACTCACAAAGAAGTAAGACCTTTTTATTTCCAGAAACGAAGCTGCGATTACTCTTGTCTCCTGTTTCTCATGAAATATACCCTTTGAGTTAGACCAAGAAAGAGAGGAGCATACAGAAGCTTTCTTTCTTCCTTAGGTACAGAACAATTTTGAAATGACAAACAGTATGTTCTGGCACTCAGAAATTAATGACTTTCTGTTAGCCCTTTGCTAGTTGGCCAGAATGAACGCCATCACGGGGGTATCCTAGCAGGAACAAGAATGTGATTTTGGTCTGTGGTAAAGAACTGTGGAAGGCAGATTTTGGACCATTTCATCACATCCGCTAGCAACCATAAAATAAAAAGTTATTTCAGAATGAGGACTATGGATGTAGAAATACTAAAAACTAAATAGAAAGAAGATCATAGAGACATTTTTATAGTTTCGAGAGTGCGCTCACTACCAAAGGTTGGCTTTTTTTTTTTTTTTTCTTTTTGAGATAGAGACTCAAGCTATCATCTTGGATAGAGTGTTGTGGCGTCACAGCTCACAGCAACCTCAAACTCTTGGGCTTAAGCGATTCTCTTGCCTCAGCCTCCCAAGCAGCGGGGACTACAGATGCCTGCTACAACTCCTGGCTATTTTTTGGTTGTAGTTGTCATTGTTGTTTGGCAGGCCCAGGCTGGATTTGAACCCACCTGCTCCAGTGTATGTAGCCAGCACCCTAGCTGCTTGAGCTACAGGCGCCACAAGGTTGGCATTTTTTAAAAACTAAATACTTATATGCAGTGTTAGGTGTTCGTAAAGTTTGATGAAGGCCAGGCGTGGAGAAAGAACTGAAGAATTCCACTGTTGCTCTCTCCAAAACAGGGCGGGAGGGAAGCACAGAACATTCTATTGAGAGCAATACCAAACAACCTTTCTTTTCTTTTTTTTTTTTTTTTTTATTGTTGGGTATTCATTGAGGGTACAATAAGCCAGGTTACACTGATCAAACAACCTTTCTTAAAACAAAATAAGGCCCCTGTTTTCTCAGAAGGGGCCTAGAGAATTCAGTAATTTCAAGATAATTAGATTCCTTCCTGAGAGCTGAATAAGTGTTTCATTTTTCTCTGGAGAATATGGCCATTTTCAAAGAAACAATTAAAATGCTTTTAACCATGATAACACAACCCTCAGAGTGTCTCAAAGTGCCCCAAGTGGCCAGCTGATGCTGCCTCTCTGACCCAGGGCATTGTGTGTGTGTGTGTGTGTGTGTGTACACACTTCACATTTGTGTTATCTCCTGGTCCTTAAGTAGAAAACTCTAGCTAAGAGTCTCTAGGGTACTTTCCATTCATGAAATTAAATACTTATAAGAGGCTATGATTTATAACAGGCATTAAAATTCTCTTCCATTTCACAGTACCATTAGTTTTAATGAGTTAACAATTTTGGTTTACTTGAAGTAAACAAACAGAAATACTCTAATTGCAAACAGTATTGTATTGAATTCCCCTGGTCCTGGCATGGCCCCTCCATCTAGTACGCTACTGCCTGAAATTCCACGATTAAAAATTCATTCTTTTAGGTTAAATATCGCTCTCTCTCTTTTTAAATTAAATTAAATTAATTTTTTTTTTAGAAAGAGTCTCATCCTGTCACCCTAGGTAGAATACAATGGTGTCCTGGCTCACAGCAACCTCAAACTCTTGGTCTCAAGTGATCCTGTTGCCTCATCCTCCTGAGTAGCAGAGACTACAGGTGTGGGCTACTATGTCTGGCTAGTTTTTCTATTTCTAGTAAAGATGGGATCTCACTCTTGCTCAGGCTGGTCTTGAACTCCCGAGCTCAAGCAATCCATCTGCTTCTACCTCCCAGTATGCTTGGGTTATAGGCATGAGCCACTGCGCCCAGCCTCTTTTTTAAATTTTAATCTTAATCAGGATTAATTTTATTCTTAATCTAGGAGGAAAAATACATTAAATCCCTTGTGTGAACTAGTTTAATCCTTAAAAAAATTAGAAAGTCTGAAAAAGAAAAACAAGATTTGGTAAGAATGCAGAGCAACAGCAATTCCCCTGCAGGGCAGTGGGGAGTGCAGATTGACAGAACTACTTTTAAAAGTGGTTTGGTAAATTCTATTTCTGGATCAGATGGATTACTAGAGACTTAAAGTTCCTGCCTGAAACAATGTTTAAAAAATCTGATAAATTAGATGAAATCATATTATTCAATATAAGGAATATCAGATTATGAAGAACAGTGACCCCTGAGAGATGAGAACCAAACAGGATGAGCTTTGTCTTGAAAGCAATTGCCTTGAAAGAGTTTCAAGACATCTAATGGAGGAAGGACCCAGGAAGACCCCAGTGCGCCACTGAGTTGGGGAGACAGGTGGATGGTTTGGGAGACTCAAGTTGACAGGGCAGAGTCCTGGAGAGAAGAGAGCTGCACAGAGAGAACTATAAGGACCTACAGAGAGTATTGATCGGCACCTGTATATGAAGAGTCACCTCAAAGCCACCTGGGAATAGAACCATCTGGAAGGGAAACGAACAGTGCTCACACTCACTCCAGGACAGGAGTCACATCTGTTTCTACCAGACAGCCTGAAAAACTTCCTAATTCACAGGGTCCTGGGAGGATTATTCAGAAGGGTCTTATCTCCACAGTGGGAATAATTATTTCTAGAGCACATTTCTTTGGTCCTGCCTAATGAATCTTTAAAGCGAGACCTGAAAGGATCAAACTGTTTTCAAACAACTCAACGGTGTCCCAGAACAAAATCTGAGAATATTTAAAGGAACACAAAAATATCCAGCACCAAACACGATAAACTCACAATGTCTGGCATCCAGTGAAAATTTGCCAGTCACTCAAAGAAGCTGGGACAGGAGGGGAGAAGACACAGACGCCGCCTTTGGAGGTGAGAAGTGTTAAAGAATTTGAGGACACATTTTGAGACTATCACAAACCCATCAGTGACAACATTGTTAGGGTAGCTAGAACTTAATATAATACATGATTCATCAGATTATGTGCCATAACCCAACCATTTATTTCTTATAAATTCTGAACTTTATTTCTTTTATTTGGGGGGAAGGGAGAAAGTGATTTTTGTGCTTGTGGGTGGTTACAGAGATAGCCATACACCTTGCTAGCCCTTTACCCTGACAATGGGGAGTCTTCATTCCCATGTTAGGTTTGTGGACACAGCATGGTTTTTATTTATTTTTGTTCTGTTCAGCAGTGGTCAGACCTGTTTCATTGACCCTAGTAGCACTATTGAGGCTTCCAGTGATTCCAAATACCTGTGTTAGCCCTTGGGGATTTAGACAGCTGAACGCAGTCAGTGCCCTGTTCTGAGGAGCTCATCATTCTCTCCAATGACAGCAGGTTCCCAATTGTGTCAAAATGCACTTGGAATTTTGATGGTGTTCAGGTGTTGTAAGAATGACAGATTAGGAGAAAATTGCCACTGAGAAGATAGTTCGTTATTCATAGTTCCCGAGAGGAGGGGGCGTGCCATGCCACGTAGGGCCACATGGGGAAGCACCAGGGTCAGGCAGGTCTCAGAAGGAGCCAGGGAAAAGCATGGGCAAAGCCTCAGTGTGGTTTTCATGGTCACAATGTGTGAAACCAGGTATGCAGCTGAGTGGGTTGGGGGTGGTAATGTGCATAATTCCTGTGGGTTCTGGGGATGGGAATGCCCCTAGTTGTCTGGTCCCTGGGACGATTAAAACAGAGGAATATTCCCTTCTTGAACTAAGCGCCTGGCAGAGGGGCAGTTGAGGGTATGAACTCAGGAGCTGTTGGTTTGCATATCTAAGGCTGCAAGGGAAGTGTTCACCATCTCTAGGAATTAGCTAACCTGGGAGGGTCAGCCTCTCCCTGGGCAGTGGACCCCAGATGCCAGAACATTAAGAATATAGAAAATAAGAAAACATAGTTGAAAACAGTTTATACCCCAATGTGGGTCTCAGTGGGCTCCCCTGTGGACTCAGGCCTGTTTGGGCACATCTGACGGATTAATTGGAGGCTCCAGCAGCCTTGGTTTGTACTCAAAGGTGAGAGTAAAAGGACCTCACCAAAGAAACAGTCCCCTAAATGTAAAAATGCTGTGATCTATCAGTTTGTTTAAGGACAGTAGGCAGCAGTAATCTGAAATAAAGCTTTCTTCTGGCCTAGCCTCCAGTGTGGGCCACTGTGATGGGGGAAGTTGCTTCTTCATGAGCATCTGTGGGGTATGAGGAAAACCAGGCATCAGCAGTGCCATGCCCCCGGCCTCTGCAGAGGAGCTCGCACCAACTTGGTGCCGTCAGCTCGGCTACCGGGACACACCGGCCACGCCTTGCATCTCCTTACCATAGTGGCAGATGAGGACATCACAGCACCATGAAGCAGAAGCAGCTGAGGTGGTGGCCTTAATGGTCATCCATGGGCAGAGCTGGTGCTTTCCTGCCATTGTCACAGCCAAAGGAGGTAAATGGCCAGCACTTCAGAGTGGCTGTGAACACTTGTTCTTGGAGCTCAGGAGAGACATTTGGGACACCCACAATTCTTTTTAAGGAATCTGAGGGTAGTTGGAATTCCTAGAGCAGATGGTAGCAAGGGCGGAGCAGCCCTGCTCCTTGGCTGTTGGCATTGCCCTGTTTTTGCATACACATCTGGGAAGCCTGAGCGCCCCACCTTAGTTCTCCAACTAACGCCCCAGGGTGTATCCCTGAGCATACTTCTGTATGCTGCTCAGGAATTTATTTAGGAGGTTATCATTTTGATAATAATCTTTAAAAAAAAATCAAGTCTCTAATCATCTGGATGAGCACATCTTTTTTTTTTTTTTTTTATTGTTGGGGATTCATTGAGGGTACAATAAGCCAGGTTACACTGATTGCAATTGTTAGGTAAAGTCCCTCTTGCAATCATGTCTTGCCCCCATAAACTGTGACACACACCAAGGTGGATGAGCACATCTTAACGGAGTGCTGCTACATAATTTCAGTGCTCACGTTTGCAATTTGGTTTCTCTTCCTACTTGCACATCTGAGGACAATGACATGGAACACGGTCTGAAGGAAGACTGCTCCGTGTGTGGCTGAGCCAGCACAAGCCCAGGATGACAGAGGCACACCCGAGGGAACTAGTGCTGAGCTGTGAGTGGTGTGTATCACCCAGACTGCCTCTTTGTTCCTACCAGCTTGCAGTGAGGAGGAACTGCACAATGGAAAATGTTCTGTTTCTGATTCACACCATAGTTAGTTGTATTAGATTCCCATGAAATGCAGGTTTCCAAAATTCCACAAATACAGCCTCATCCTTGAGTATTTAAAGCAGCTTTATATGGTTATCAAGTGGTACACCATAAAAGTTGGCATTTGAGGTTGACTCACTGGCAGAACTTTTTAAAATTCACTTTGAGGTCTGCTTATCTTGAACCAGAAAACAAAGCTTTGCAATTTCATAATTTTTTATGGTATACTTGTGCTAATAAGTGCTCACGATAGTAGTTCTCTGTGGTCAAAATTGAAGAACAGAATTAAATGCAGAACTAGAATCAAGCCTGTTATTTTCTACTCTTAAGTCTCATTTTGGTAATTTAGTTTATCAAAACAACATCATCAACCACACTAAATTGGTATTGTAAAGTAACTAATGCTTTTGTAATTTCATTAGCATCGACTTTGAATTGTTTTGGTTTTTACAGTTGTATAAAAAGTATAAGGACTTTTTAACCTAGATCTATATACATTTCAGTAATAGGACAATAGACTATCACTGAGAATGTTCTTTCTTTATAAAAGATCCTGTGCTTTTTTTTTTTTTTTTTGGAGATAGAGTCTCACACTGTTGCCCAGGCGTTATATATCTCACACAACCTCAAACTCCTGTTCTCAATTTCTTCTATTTTTAGTACAGACAGAGGTAGGGGTGTCTCATTCTTTCTCAGACTGGTTTCAAACTCCTCTGCTCACACAATACACCCACCTAGGCCTGTGCCCAGCTGTGTGTTTCTTAATTTTGGGAAATATTTGATTAGCTAAATGAAGCATCACATCTTTTACTACACATTGAGTTAGTTTTTCTGGTATTATTCAACACAACTAAGGCTTATCCATAGACTTCTTAACTTACGATTAAATGCCCTTTAATATCCAAACTATGAAAGCCCAATCCTCTTTCTCTCATAGATGAGATATGCTCTCTCTTAATGGGTGTCTGCTTCATGTAACTTCTGGGACTTCTGTAGGCAGGCTGACATTTTCTTGTCATTGCCCCCAGCCACATGTTCCCAGTGAACTGGAGGCTGTTATCATGAGCAGTGGCCAGTTTTTCAAATGTCCAAAGCACTTTTAAGACTGGGCCCTGGAAATCAACTGAAAGCACAGGGATAGTCCAGAAACAACAAAGAGTAACATAGTCAATGCCACAAAGGGTAGCACTTAGCACTCTAAGACCAGTACCCAACCTCTGAGCTCCTCTCCCCTACCCAGCTCCTTGCCTTGTTTCCAGAAGATCAGCCTGCACCCTGCCTCTCCCCACCACACAGAACTGGCCTCCAGCTTCCTTCCTCTCCCAGAATGACTGACGGTGAAGATGTCCACCTCCATTAGGGAAAATTCCTACCACTACCCAGATGGTGAGTCCTGCCCTCCAAATGCTGGGTCTTAAATAGTGTTTCATGTGCTATCCTAACCACACAGCTCCCATCCATATGAAGGGACCAAAAAAAGTCTCTAATTCTGTAAGGATACCGTCATCCTAAAAATACATTCCATTTATATTACAAAATAGAACTTAATAAAATGGGCTACAGCATCTACATCCGGGTTTATGATAACTTCATTAGTCTCCAAGAAAAATAAAAGCACATGTTTTATATTTGTGAAATCAAACAGCCCTTTCTGTTTTTTTTACCCCAATAGAGAAAGTCTTCCCCAAAAGTCAATTGACATTGTATCCAAAATTTCTAAAATAATGACACTAATAATAATAATAATAATAATACTGATGATGAGGAAAAACAAACTCAGCTCTTTTGAGTAGGATAGCAAATCAGGAAAAGTTTTTTTAAAAGGATACAAAAATAAAATTAGATATTCTAAAGCCCTTTGTGTTTTATGAGAGGAAATAGAATAATAGTAAAACCTGTAAGTTCTGATTCAGACTAGCTGTGATTTAGGTTTCCGGCTCTCCTATTTCTAGCTGGGCAAATGACCTGAACTTTCAGGGGGAACTATGTCTCCCTCTCCTTATCTATAAAATGGGGATTACAGTACCTCCCTCATAGGGCTGTTATAAAGATTTAAATGTGCAAGTGCTGAAGATATTGCCCACTGGGGCGGCGCCTGTGGCTCAGTCGATAAGGCGCCGGCCCCATATACCGAGGGTGGCGGGTTCAAACCTGGCCCCGGCTGAACTGCAAACCAAAAAAAAAAAAAAATAGCTGGGTGTTGTGGCGGGCGCCTGTAGTCCCAGCTACTCGGGAGGCTGAGGCAAGAGAATCGCTTCAGCCCAGGAGTTGGAGGTTGCTGTGAGCTGTGTGAGGCCACGGCACTCTACCGAGGGCGATAAAGTGAGACTCTGTCTCTACAAAAAAAAAAAAATATATATATATATATATAAAAAGATATTGCCCACTGTATACTCAGTATATATGAACTATGATGATAATGATGGTGATATTGGTGGTGGTGGTGGTGAGGGTGGTGATGGTTGTGGTGATAGTTGTGATGGTGCTGTGGTGGGGGTAATGGTGATGATGATGGTGGTGGTGATGGTGGTGATGGTTGTGTTGATGATGAGGGTTATGGTCGTGATGGTGGTGACGATTGTGGTGGTGATGACGGTGGTGGTGGTGATGATGATGGTGGTGATGGTGGTGATGCTGGCTGTGGTGGTGATGGTAGTGATGGTTGTGGTGATGTGGTGATAATGGTGGTGATGGTGGTGATGATTGTGGTGATTATGAGGGTGGTAGTGATAATGATTATTGTGGTAGTGGTGGTGATGGTAGATGTGGTGGTGATGACCGTGGTGGTAGTGATGATGATGGTGGTGGTGATGATGGTGGTGATGGTTGTGGTGATGGTGATGTGGTGGTGATGATTGTGGTGATGGTGAGGGTGGTGGTTTTAATGATGATTGTGGTGATCGTGGTGATGGTTGTGTTGATGGTGAGGGTTGTGGTGATGATGATGATGGTGGTGGTAATGATTTTGGTGATGGTGATGGTGATGATTGTGGTGATGGTGAGGGTGGTGGTGATAATGATGATTGTGGTGATGGTGGTGATGGTGGTGATGGTGGATGTGGTGGTGGTGATGACAATGATGCTGGTTGGCATTTGGGTATTCTTTAGGCAGTGAAAACAAAAATCAGAAAAGGTGTCAATTTATGCTGATCTCCATCATCATTCATAATACATGCTGAAAAGTGGACACTGTTTCCTCTTCCTCTTTGACTCCCTTTCTTCCCAAGTGTAGTGCATGACATTTGAGCAGGCTATTGTTGAGCTATTTTGTTCTTCCTGACCCTCTGTTCTTCTCTGTGGTAAGTACCCTGGTGGGCATGGTTCTTGACACTGCAGGGCAAAGCAGTGTTAAGCTCAAGTGGGAGCTGAAGAGTCTGAGAAGGTTAGAAGACTCCAGACTGTAGTAAGAGAAAGGCACTGTGAGGAGAGGGTGCTAGGGGGAAGTGTCTTCAGATCTTAAGTTGAGCAGCTAAAGAACTTACCCTAAGCTAGAAACAAAGTTCTTCTGCTTATAGATCCTTAAACTGCCTGACTGTATGGGAGGTACACTCCACTACCTGGACTCTGAGGGTCTGGCCTCAGCTGCTCCTTCAGAGGGAAACTGTTAATCTTCTTACCCATGTCTCAGGACACTCCTGATGGGAGCTGGAGAGGAGCTTTCTGCATCTTGACCTCAGTTCATTTTGCTTCTGCTCCCCACTCTTACCTCTGGGGATCTCATTTATACACCTCAGATGCACCCTACTGAGAATATTTCTGCTCCCTGCCTTTATCTTAGTGGCAGGAGCATGGTGGGCTCATTCCAGAGCAAACAGGACATGTACAAAGGTAAGGTCTCCCAAAGCTATCCCTTATTTGGAATACATCCCAGGCATGGTTTATGTAGTTTTCAGAGTCCCCAGCATAAGTGAGCTCCCTTTGCCCATGGAAGTCTCATGCCTGCTGGTCCCTCCTTCCCTTTCCTTCCTGGCCTCATTTCTCCTTCCTTTACTGGTTTTCCTGACATCTCTTTCAAATAAATTACTTATACCCAAACCCTTCTCTCAGAGTCTACTACAGAGAGAACTAAAAATAAGATATGTGAAAAGCACTTATTATAGTGTCTGGCATATAATAAATGATAATAATTATTAATTCCACAAGACATATTTGATTACTGTGTGAAACAGCAAGGAGTTATATTTTTGAAAACTACCCTCATGGCTGCCACATCTGTTACTTTTATTTTTCACTTTCTCTTGTTTGAAAAAAAAATCATTCTTTGAAATTGTTTTCCAAAAATAAATTATCTGAACAGTAGGAACAGGTCCAATAGGCAAATTTGGACAGTGACTTCACATGCACCAAGGTTTCTGCCTTTTAAAATAAAATTTTCTGAGTCCTCTTTTGGTCTGGAAGCTAATCTGGAAAATAATAAAAGCAGAACTTTAAATGTATAGGTAAGAAAAATTGTATTAGTTTTTGATAACACTGTAGAAAAGCAAGAGCTCTCTATTTCACCAGAAGGACTCAATTTCCCGCTTTTCTCAAACACTGAACATTGATAGTGTGTTATGATAAATTAACTATAATACCTTTGGAGGCCAAGTGTCTCAGAAAAAAAGCAACAGTAACATCTTAGGCAAAATGGAAAGTTTCTGGAACTAGGGCTGATTCTTTTGAGATGCATAATCTGGGTAGACCCAATTGATGCAGGAACCAGTTCATATTTTAGGAAGCTCCCTTCAAGCTCAATTAGAAATCTGGAGACCCAGTTTGAAATTCTCATTTTTCACACAACATACTATAAAAACAAATTTGTCTCTTTTTAAAAATGAACTCATGTAAGATTATTTAATCTATTCAACTTGTGGCTTGCTTGGTTTCTAATATCAAAGTAAAGGTGTTTTAATTTCCATAAAACTTAATAAGCAAATAATGATAACTAACTTTATTCACCTGACTAACCTTTCACAAATGATAAATGACAGCTCTTTGAAGTAGCTGGGACCTGGACACCCACTCCCATTTGACACACAAGGAAACTGATCACCAAAGGTGAAGTTCACGTGGCTATTAAATGGTGGGTCTTAGCTAGAATTTATCTTTCAACCTAGAGAAATTACTTTTAATTTTTGAAGTAGAATTTGCACTGATTTTGGACTTGCTTCATAGACTCATGAAGTGAATCAAGACTCAGAAATCCAAAGAAAGAAATGAGAATCCACCTTCAGAAGTGAGGGGAGATGGGTTCAGACATCCCCCAATAGGTGGCTATTTACAAACTCCAGGCCACAATACTCCCTTCTCTGGTGGTGTTTCTACTACTGCTCCTACTGGGATGTACTGGGACATCACTAGCCAGACCTGCTCCTTTAATTTTCTTACCTGTGTGCAACAATCTCAGGGAGCAAAAGACAATTCAGTTTAAAGAATGGGTTAGGTTCTTTGCCAGATAAACAATAATGACAAATAACCTTGAACATGAAATGTATGTTGAGCTCATGTTTATGATGTCACAACAAGAACACAGGCTCTGGGGCAAACAGATTTCATCTGTATCTCAGCTTTGCTAGCATTGGCTGTTGCTTTCAGGCAACTCACTTTGCTTCACCAATCTTCACTTTCCTTATCAGTAAAATGGGGATATAAATTCCTACTCTGATGGACTTTTGTGACTATTAAATCAGATTTTATGGAAAAGAATACTAATAAACAGTGATGCTTAATCAATGCAGGTTCCCCATCCTACGCTCCACAGACCTGGCTCTTGAACAGCTTAGTATTTGAACAGCTTCATTAATTCATGTTTTAATCTCCAAAAGTTAATGGTGAGCCATTACAAATTTCTGGCAAAGACCCATCACTTTGGTATAGAAGAGGCAGCTCTCTCTTCCTGGCTGCTCTGAAGTGAAAAATCTTTCTTGTATGCAGCCCACAGAAGCCTCTGGTCCTGGTTCAATGCCTCTGGGGCGATAGGGAGTAGGTTTGATTGCTTTGCATCTAACAGTCTTTCAAAACTGTGAAGACAGCTATTGCTTCTCCCCAAGGCTTTGAGGAACAACATTCCCAAATCCTTCTGCACTACCACACATGCCATGCTTCCCTCTCCATGCTGTCATAGCACTTCTAATCCCTGGGATGGTGGACAAAGAGCAAGGAATGGGAACCTGCTGTGGAAAGCAGGCTCGAAGCTCATACTCTGACATTTCTGGCAACCACATGAAGGGGAATGGGCAGAGCCAAGGTCTAAAGATATCTAGCATGTATCAAATGTAGACTTTGGAGCAAATGAATTAGGCGGATATTAACTGCAAGGAGATGGAATAAAAATAGGAGCATTTAGACAGATCTTCAGGAAAACTTCCCAACCATGAGCCTTGACTGTGCCAAACCCCAAGCATTTGGAAAATAGCTTGAAATGTTTAGTAAATCCCAAACTCTAGCATTTGGGGATGGTTTGCGCTGTCTTAATTGCATTGTCCTTGTTTTCACTAGTAACTTGACAAGGCACTCATTTGATGAATTTCTTCCAGAGAAAGAGTGATTTCTGATTCAACACAAGTTGAGAGCCTCTCCTTTCTCTTTGTTGTTGGACAAAGTTCTTCCCAGGGGACCACAGATTCCCCTTGACGGAAACGGTTTTCATTATCAGGTATGATGAGCATACGGAGGAGGTTGATTTATATTCAGCTGGAAATTTCTCTTTAAGAGAAAAAAAGTGATCATCTCTCTTTTAAATAAAGTAGCTGGCACTCGTGCTGCAAATGTATTAAACGTTTCCAGATTAAATTCCAGTGGAGTAAAGTCTATCGTTCTACAGGGATAATGGGCTACAGCATCTAGACAGCCCTCTGCTTTCTTCCAGGGAAGAACAGTTTCGGGTACAAGGGGCTCTATGATGCCCAGGGACTAAAGGCTTCTGCAGCCCAGAAAGACAGCCAAGGAGGGCTGGCTGATATACCGGAGTCATCTGGAGCTCTATAGCTGAAGTAGCCCTCACCTTCCAAGGATCACAGGGAAGAATGTAAGAAAAAAAAAAAATTTCACTTAAGGACATTTGGTGTCAACATACAAGAGGCAGAACACTAACCCTGATGGGAAAGCTTCCACGTGACATAATTCCTGTGAGAAGAGAAAAGTTCTGGGGCTATAGCCGGAGGCAGCAGGAAGGCCAGAGACAGAAGATCAGTATTTTCCTTTTACAAAGGAAAGATTCTTTTTAGCCAGAGAGAGGACAGCCCCAGATTTGCCAGCACTCAGGCATACTGCTCCCTCATGTAATTGACATCCAAGTACATTTAAAAATGTATTGTCCTCAGTCTACTCATATTCACAGACTGACTCAGCCAGAGGGTGGTCTATCAGACCCTGCTGATTGTCTACCCAATATCCACTCTTGCATCATCCTCATAAGAGAACTCTGATTTTTTTAGGGGTTTGATCGATTGCTTCAGTTTTCATGTTATTCTTCTCAGCATTCATGGCAACAAGGACTAGCCTTGGAGCACAGTTTTAGCCAAGGAGGCATAAGCACAAGTCTGTAGGGATTGCTGGAAAAGTTTTCTCATTCAGATAAGTTGCCATCAACATGCTTCCTTTTTCATCTTCTTGTTTTAAACATGGATGTGAGATGGGAAGTACAGCAGCTGTTTTGTGGCCATGAGGATGATAGCCATGCACTAAGATGGGAGAGCAGAAAAATGGAAGGAGCCCGAGGCTACAGACATCATAGATCTCCAGCCTTAGATCTAGACTGTACAATCATCCCCAAAGCTTTGGGAATCATTCTTGGCTCTTCCTTTCCCTTTACCACCCCCTCTGCTCTTGCATATTTAACACATTATCAAGTTCTGTCCATTCTACCACAAAATAGATCTCGAAATTAATCTCCTTTTTATTTCTGCTGCCACCTCTGTAGTGAACTCATTGATGCCTAGAATGCTGTGGGAGTCTCCTTATGGGTCTTTCCACAAGTGCTTTGCTTCCTACAATCTATTTCCATACAGTAGCAGAAGTGCTTTTCCTTTTTCTTTTTTTTTTTCCTGAGACAGTCTTACTCTGTCACTCTACATAGAGGACCAGGGCATCAGCTTAGCTCACAGCAACCTCAAATTCATGGGTTCAATTGATCCTTCTGCCTCAGCCTCCCAAGTAGCTATGACTACAGGCATCCACCACAAGAGCTAGCTTATTTTATTTTTCTATTTTTAGTAGAGACAGGGTCTCACTCTTGCTCAGGTTGGTCTTGAACCCCTGCACTCAAGTAATCCTCCCACCTCAGCCTTCCAGAGTGCTAGGATTATAGGTGTGAGCCACCACAACTGGCCTCCAGAAGTGCTTTTTCAAAACAGATTTGATCTGTTCACTTAACACCGTTTGTGGCTTTTCAGAGCACTGAGCTCCTCCTCACAACAGCACTGAGGCCGCACAGGATCAAATGGGAGGTCTAGGTTGAGTTCTTTGAGGTTTCTCCATACTTCCTTCCAAAAAGGTTGTATCAGTTTGCAGTCCCATCAGTAGTGTAAAAGTGTTCCTTTTTCTCCACAACCGCGCCAGCATCTGCAGTTTTGAGATTTTGTGATATAGGCCATTCTTTCTGGGGTTAGCTGATATCTCAAGGTGGTTTTAATCTGCATTTCTCTAATAATTAGGGATGATGAGCATTTTTTCATATGATTGCTGGCCATTCATCTGTCATCTTTGGAGAAGATTCTATTCATCTCTCTTCCCCATTGATGTATGGGATTGTTGTTTTTTTCTTGTGAATTAATTGAAGTTCTGTATAGATCCTGGTTATTAAGTGTTTGTCTGATTCAAAATATGCAAATATACTTTCCCATTGTGTAGGTTGTCCATTTGCTTTGGTTGTTGTCGCCTTGGCTGAACAGAAACTTTTCAATTTAATTAAATCCCATTTGTTTATTATTTCAGTTGTTGCTATTGCCATGGCAGTCTTCCTCATAAAATCTTTCCCCAGGCCGATATCTTCCAGTGTTTTTCCTATTCTTTCTTTGAGGATTTTTATTGTTTCATGCCTTAAATTTAAGTCCTTTATCCATGTTGAATAAATTATTGTGAGTGGAGAAAGGTACAGGTCCAGTTTCAGTCTTTTACATGTGGATATCCAATTGTCCCAGCACCATTTATTGAATAGGGAATCTTTCCCTGTGGACGCTCTTGTTTGGTTTATGGAAGATTAGGTGGCTGTAAGTTGTTGATTTCATTTCCTGGTTTTCTATTTGATTCCAAATGTCTATGTCTCTATTTTTGTACCAGTACCATGCTGTCTTGACCACTATGGCCTTGTAATACAGCCTAAAATCCGGTATGGTGATACTCCCAGCTTTGTTTTTATTACTAAGAACTGCCTTAGCTATACGGTCTTTTTTCTGGTTCCATACAAAATGCAGAATCATTTTTTTGCAAGCTTTGAAAATAGGATGTTGTTATTTTAATAGGGATGGCATTGAATTGTTAAATTGCTCTGGGAAGTATAGATGTCTGATTCTTCTCAGCCATGAGCATGGTATGTTCTTCCATTTGTTAAGGTCCTCTGCTATTTCCTTTCTTAAGGTTACATAATTTTCTTTATAGAGGTCCTTCACCTCTTTTGTTAGGTATATTCCTAAGTATTTTATTTTCTTTGGGGCTATGGTGAAGGGAGTTGTGTCTTTAATTAACATCTCATCTTGGCTGTTGTTGGCATATACAAAAGCAACTGACTTGTGGACATTGATTTTATATCCTGAAACATTACTGTATTTTTTAATGACTTCCAAGAGTCTTGTGATTGAGTCTTCAGGGTTCTCGAAGTATAAGATCATATCATCAGCAAAGAGGGAAAGTTTTACCTCTTCTGCCCTGATTTGGATGCCCTTTATTTTCTTGTCATGTCTAATTGTATTGGCTAGAACTTCCAGCATTATGTTGAATAGTAATGGTGACAGAAGACAACCTTGTCTGGTTCCAGTTCTAAGAGGAAAAGCTTTCAGTTTGACTCTATTCAGTAAAATATTAGCTATAGGTTTGTCATAAATAGCTTTGATAAGTTTCAGAAATGTGCCACCTATGCCTATACTCCTCAGTGTTCTAATTAGAAAAGGATGCTGGATTTTGTTCAATGCTTTTTCTGCATCTTTTGAGAGGATCATATAGTTTTTAGTTTTACTTCTGTTGATATGGTGAATAACATTTATAGACTTGCATATATTAAATAGACTTGCATATATTAAACCAGCCTTGTATCCCTGGGATGAAACCTACTTGATCACGATGTATGACTTTTGTGATGATAAGCTGTAATCTGTTGGCTAAGATTTTGTTGAGAATTTTTGCGTCTATATTCATTAGTGAAATTGGTCTGAAATTCTCCTTTTTGCTTGGGTCTTTTCCTGGTTTTGGTATCAGAGTGATGTTTGCTTCATAGAACACGTTGGGGAAGATTCCTTTTCAATTTTTTGGAATAATTTCTGTAATATAGGAATAAGCTCTTCCTTGAAGGTTTGATAAAATTCTGGTGTGAAGCCATCCGGACCAGGGCATTTTTTTGTTGGAAGAGTTTTTATTGTTTCTTTGATCTCAGTGCTTGAAATTGGTCTGTTCAGGAGATCTATTTCATCTGGGGTAAGTCTAGGGAGAGGGTGTGATACAAATATTGATCCATTTCCTTCACATTGTCGAATTTCTAGGCATAAAGTTCTGGTAGTATTCAGAGATGATCTCTTGTATCTCTGTGGGATCAGTTGTTATTTCCCCTTTGTCATTTCTGATTGAGGTTACTAGAGATTTTACTTTTCTATTCCTCGTTAGTCTAGCCAACGGTTTATCTATTTTATTTATTTTTTCAAAAAACCAACTCCTTGTTTCATTAATTTTCTGAATGATTCTTTTGTTTTCAATTTCATTAATCTCTGATTTAATTTTGGATATTTCTTTTCTTTTGCTGGGTTTAGGCTTAAATTGTTCTTCTTTTTCCAATTCCATCAGATGGCTTGTGAGTTTGTTGATGTGCTAAAGAGATAAATTTTCCTCTCAAGACTCCTTTTGCTGTGTCCCATAGTTTTTGGTAACTTGTGTCTTCATTGTTGTTATACTCAAGGAAGTTAATGATTTCCTTTTTTATTTCTTCCCGCACCCAACTGTCATTCAGCATAAGGTTGTTTAACTTCCATGCCTTTGTGTGAGGTTGAGCATTTTTGTTGGAGTTGAGTTCCACTTTTAGTGCCTTGTGGTCTGAGAAGATGCAAGGTAGAATTTCAATCTTTTGATTCTGTTGAGGTTTGTTTTGTGTCCTAGGATATGATCAATTTTGGAGACTGTTCCATGGGATGATGAGAAGAATGTATATTCTTTATCTTTGGGATGGAGTGTTCTATATACGTCTATCAAGCACAGTTGTTCTAGGGTCTCATTTAAATCTCTAACATCTTTGTTTAATTTCTGTTTAGAGAATCTGTCCAGCTATGAGAGGGGTATTAAAGTCCCCTGTTACTATGGTGTTATAGGATATCATATTGCTCAAAATAAGCAAAGTCTGTTTCAAGAATCTGGAAGGATTTAAATTGGGTTCATAAATATTTAGAATTGAAATGTCTTCTTGTTGTATTTTTCCCTTGACCAATACAAAGTGACCATCATTGTCTTTTTTGACTTTAGTTGCTTTAAATCCACATGTATCTGAAAATAAGATTGCAACCCCTCTTTTCTTCTGAATTCCGTTTGCCTGAAAAATTGACTTCCAACCTATAACTCTGAGTTTTAATTTGTCTTTTGATGTGAGGTGTGTTTCCTGCAGACAGCAAATAGATGGCTTCTGTTTTTTAATCCAATCAGCTGATCTATGTCTCTTCAGTGGGGAGTTCAAGCCATTGATGTTTATTGAGATAATTGATAAGTGTGGTAGCTTTCTATTCATCTTATTTTGTGAAAGTCCATTGCTTAGTTTTGTCTTTTGCATCATTGTTGAAACTAGGTTCTGTCCTTTAATTTCTGGGTGTTTACTTTGCCAAAAGTCCATTGTGATGGTCAGTGTGTAGTACAGGTTGAAATATTTCCTGCAAGGCTGGTCTTTTTGTGGCAAATTTCCTCAATGCTTGCATATCAATAAAAGATTTGGTTTCTCCATCAATTTTAGCTTAGCGGGATATAAAATTCTGGGCTGGAAGTTGTTCTTTTTAAGTAGATTAAAGACAGATGACCATTGTCTTCTGGCCTGAAAAGTTTCATTAGAGAAGTCTCCAGTGACCCTAAGAGGTTTGCCCCTGTAGGTCAGTTGGCGCTTATACCCAGCAGCTTGCAAAATCTTTACTTTTGTCTTGACTTTAGATAGATTCATCACAATGTGCCTTGGAGAAGCTCTACTTGAATTGAGGTGACCAGGGGACCAACATTCCTCTGAAAGAAGTGTCAGAATTTTTGGTGATATTAGGGAAATTTTCATTTATAATATTATCTAGAATGGCTTCCATTCCTCTGGGGCATTCCTCTTCCCCTTCTGGGATACCTATAGCTCGTAAGTTTGAATGCTTCACAGAGTCCCACAATTCTGCCAGTGAACGTTCTGCTTTCTCTCTCTTCTTTTCAGCCTCTTTAACTATCTGAGTTATCTCAAGAGCTTTATCTTCTACCTCTGAGACTCTTTCTTCTGCATGATCTCATCTATTGTTGATACTTTCTACTGCATCCTTAAGTTCCCTACTTGACTGCTTCAGTTGCTTCTGCTCTACAATATCCCTTTTATATTCTTCATATCTTTCATCTCTTATTTGATTCTGTTTTTGGATTTCCTTTTTGTTATTTTCTACTTTCTCAGCAATTTCCTTCATTGTTTTTTGATTGTTTTCCACTTTCTCAGCAATTTCCTTCATTGTTTTCATCATCTGTATTTTAAATTACCCTTCTGTCATTTCTAACATTTCTTTATAGGAGGAGTCCTCTGCTGTAGCTACCTTGCGATCCCTAGAAGGGTTACTCTGAACTGGTATTTTGTGTTACCAGGATTTTTCCACTGATTCTTCTTCATGTGTGCTTTTTTGCATCTGTTTCCTTACGCTACTTATTCTTTCACTTCTTCTTGCTCTTTAAAGTTTTAATGAGTTCTTTTGGTAGGGGACCAGAAGGATGAGAAAATTGAAGAGCAAGAAGGGAAAAAAGATTTAAAAGAGAAAGAAGAGGGGTTGAGTAAAAGTAAATATTGACAAAAAAAGGAAAGGCACTGAAAGAGAGAAACAGGAGTAATATAGGTGTATAGTAGGGTACTATGACCCAACCTTAAAGACCCCCCACCTCTTGGGGTGCTGGGTTGGGTGATTCCCGTGAGGTCAACAGCTCTTTTGCCAGCTGGATCAAACACAGTACCCCACCTGCACCAGATAGAGAGGAAAGCCAAAAATACTGTAAATCAAACCAAAACAAACAAGCAAGAACCCTTATGGGGTAACATTGGAGGAAAAAAAAAAACACAATAGGGGCAGAAACACTGGCAAAAATGAAATTCTAATTGTTAAAGAAGTCAAAAATGAAAAATTGTATTTGAACTAGGATCGTAAAAAATATATATATAATAAAACAAGAAAAATACCAGGAAAAAATGTTGAAATTAAGAAAAAAAACGAACAAACAGAAAAAGAAAAACCTCCCCAAAACCCCAAATCCCAAAACCAAAGTACCAAATAGTATATATATCTTGCTGAATATTGTCTGGGCAACCGGTGATCTTATGAGGTGTAAGATATTAATCACAATGTTGATACAGCTGTATGAAATGGAGACTGGAGACCTCTGCTGATCTCTCAGACCCTGCAGGCTTGGGAGCCCAAAAATGTCCTCAGCCCACTTGAAAGACACTTCAAACTATGAACCTTGGCCAAGCAGAGGCTTTCTAAGGAAAGCACTTATCCCTGGGATCTCTCCCGGTGTGGCTGCCTGCTTAACCAGTGCACCAAGTCCAGACTCCCACTATGCCCCTGAGGACCAAGGCTGTTAATCTGCCACACTTGGAACTCCACACTTCCCCAGTGTCTCAATACCCTCCTTTGGGCAGCTCGGTCACTAGATTGCTCACCCAAGGTCTCCCGGCTGATCTCCGCGCTGCATCACACAGGGGCAGCTCTCCCACAGCAGCTGTGCCGGCAGCCCACAGCTCAACGATATTAGCTCCCTTCCGGCTCAGCGTCTCAGACCAGGGCCCCAGACAAGGCCCAAAGTTGTCTGTACACACCAGCCCAAGATCTCCCAAGGCAGTTCAATCGAGTGCTCAAGTCCAAGAAAACCAAAACAGCCCACGGTAAGGCTTTTCCTGCTTGCAGTCTCGCTGTTGCTATGGGTACAGCTGCAGGCAGCCTCCCACTGAACAAACGCACCTACCACTTACCAGATTTTCCATCACTTCTGTCCTCCTCATGGGGTCCAGAAGTCTCCCACTGGCTTACTGTGTCACCAAAGGGAAGCCTCTGGGCAAAACCCACCGGCCAGAGATGCCTGGAGTCTTTTCTTGCCACTCTCACTATGCCCAGCTGCACAGAAGCTGTTCCTCGGCCGCCATCTTTTCTGAATCTCCCGAGCCTGGAGTACTTTCTCATTTTTCATTTGAGGCCTGATTATATAAGAAAACATGTTTTGAGTCATGAATACCTATTAAAATGGAGGTTGAAATTTGACTTTATTTTACAGCATCAAAATACTTTCCTGACCTGTTTGGAATCTTTTTTCATGTTATTCTTATAAAAACAGGTTTCCCTTGGTGATTTTTGAATTTTGTTTCTAAATGGAGAGATCAGAGGGACATTTCAGGCTAGGATTTGTAATGACTTCTTTGTAAAGGACACATGCATGTTGTGAACACGCTTACTGCTAGTTAGCAGCATGGGCTATGGTATTAGACAACCTGGATTCAAATTTCAAATCCAGTTTTGTTTGTTTGTTTGTTTATTTGTTTTACAGACACAGTTTTACTCTGCTGTCCTGAGTGGAGTGCAGCAGTAATGTGATCATAGCTCACTGCTGCCTCAAACTCCAGGCCTCAAGCAGTCTTCCCACCTTGGCCACCCAAAGGGCTGGAATTATAGGCACCAGCCTCCATGCCCTACCCCGAACTTAATTTTTGCTAGTCATTTATGATATGTGTGACTTCTCTGTGTCTTCAGTTTTTCAATTGCACTATCAGAAGATAGTACATGTGTTAACATCCATCAGAGAGTTCTTGTGAAGTTTCAGAGAAAATGCAACATAAACACATGTCAAAGTGTTTGGAACATAGTAAATACCACATAATTTTAGATATTTGCATGAATTTCTTAGGGCTGTCTAAATGAAATAATACAGACTGGGCAGCCTGAGCAACAGAACTTAATTTTCTCCCAGTTTCGGAGTCTGTAAGTGTGAGATTAAAGTACTGTGGGGTTGGTTTATTCCGAGGTTCTCTCCTTGGCCTGTATCTTCACGTGATCTTTCCTCTGGACTGGGCCAAAATTTCCTCTTTTTACAACCTACGAGGTACTCCAGTTGTACTGGATTAGGACCTGCACTTACGACCTCACCACTGCTTAATTACCCCTTGAAAGCTCCCATCTCTAAATACAGTCACATTCTGAGGCATGGAGGGCTGGGGGGACACACAGGAGCCCATGAAACCATTGATATCGTTCCCCCAGATAAGCCAAATTGACAGCGTGTGCATGGCTTCTTTTTTCAACATTGTTTTTCAAAGTACTGCAGACTTGTTGATGAGAATTTCGAAGAGATGAATATAATTAAATCGAAGAGATGAGAATTTCGAAGAGATGAATATATGTGTCTCTCTATTATCAAAAAGCAAATAATGACAAATGAGCAAACCAATTCAGAGAGAACTTCTCTCCTATCTCATAGAACTCTTATCAGGAGGAAGGGATATTATGTATAATAAAGCATTTAGAAAACTACAATGAACCAACAAACCAATACAACAAGCAAAATAAATCGATACCGGTAGCAAATACTTAGATGGTCCTTACTCTGCCAGGCACCATTCTAAGAATTTTATATGTGTTGATTCATTTAATCCTCATAGCAATCCTATGAAATTGTCATTAGCCTCAGTTTACAGAGAGGAAACTGGATTAGAGAGAATGAAGGTAACTTACCAGGGTCACAGAGCTAATGAGAAGGAGAGGTAGGATTTTAACTCAGACATTCCAAGATACTATACTGCCCACACCTGTAAGTCATATGACTGGATAATTTATCATCTAAACTGGGACACTTTTAAGAACGGAAAGAGAGGTATTGGCAGTTATATTGGTACAACACACATAACCAAGGACTTGAGCAAGGCAAATAGGATAGTTGCCTTCACAGTGAGGGACTTGGAGGCTTCCTGTGCATGTGAGGACATTCCTGCAGGCTGTGGCAGTGCCCAGAGGCGAGTCCCACATAAATGGACCGTGTGTTGTTCCTTTGTACTTCCCTCTTCCTCCAAGTCCCACCTGGAGGCCAGCAGGCACTGAATTGAACAATTCTATTTATTCAACAGAAATATGTGCATCTAAAACTTCTACCCCCCTGGTTTTTGGTCTCCCTTTGTAGAATGATGGGCACCCACAGGCAGAGCCTGTGCAGTTCTCCCCAGAGGTCAGCACTCCTGGGCACAGTGCAGCTGAGGGAGGGGACGGGAAGACTGGACACAGTTCTCAGGGTTATCCTTGCCCAGGTGCACATCCAGCATTTTGTCATTTTGTGCCTTCCCATTCATTTACAAAAGCAGAGGTGATCTCTCATGGGAGTCTGTGGAGAGAAAGGGAGAACAAGACTCAGAAACTAGATAAAGCGTGTGTTCAAATGCCCCCTCCTCTGTGAAGTGTTTCTGACACTTTCTGTCCAGTGTCTTCCACTGGTTTCCATAGTTCATTTTATATGCTTTTTAAAACCTTACATGTTAATATAGAATTTAATAATTCTCTAACTTAATAGAGAAAACCTAGCACAGTGTTATAGGATGTGGACTCCAGAATGAAGTATTTACCCAAGACATGACCTTGGGCTAAGAATGCAATCTTCACTTTTACATCTATAAAAAAGAGATTTTTACCTACATCATAGAGTTGCTGTGAGGACACCCTCCTCCTCTCCGTTCTCCTGAATGAGACAGAGAATGTGTTTTATTTCTGTTCGATTTCATAGTGCCAGTACAGAATAAAACACAGAGTGAATTCACTATAATGTTTATTGAGTAAATTGAAGGAAGAACAAATGAACAAGCAAATTAACAAACAGGAGATTGGTTCCAGGCCTAAGCTAATATTTGATTGATTTATAACAGTGGTTCTCAATCTTCCTAATGCTGTGACCCTTTAATACAGTTCCTCATGTTGTGGTGACCCCCAACCATAAAAATATTTTCGTTGCTACTTCATAACTGTAATTTTGCTACTGTTATGAATCGTAATGTAAGTATCTGATATGCAGGATGTGTTTAGGCGACCCCTGTGATAGGGTGGTTCGACCCCCAAAGGGGTTGCGACCCACAGGTTGAGAGCCTGTGATTTACAATGACAAAAGTCTAAAAACATTCAATAACACAGCTCTCCAGTAATATCTAGGTAATTTTTTTCTCTAGCAACACAAGATCCACTTTAAGTGAACTGCAGTGCCAACTGGGTGTCTTTAAGGGACTCTCAACTGGCCTTGCAAAAGTAGTTACACCCTCATGGTTGGCAAAGGGCCATTTTTGTCCAGCAGCAGTGGGATCCTTTTAATGCCTCCATACCTCTCCTACAAAACAAGCAGTTGAAATACTTTCATTCATGTTAAAAACAACATGACTAGGATTGGCATAAAGCAAGACAAATGCTCCTAAAATGAGATCAGTGGTGTATATACACCAGGTGTAATCCATCAAGAATCTAGAAGCCAGGAAGAATCTAGTTTGGGGAAGGAAAAGGAACAAAAAGACACAACAGGCAGCCGAAGGAATGACCTTCAGAAAGTTGCAGGGCACAGAGGTCAGAATTCTCAAAGGGGATAGAACACAACTGTGAATAAACCACTGGAGGCAGCTGTTTATTTGTCTGACCTGCAGCTCTGTGAATTCCTTGAGAGCAGGAATTGTGCCTTAGTCTTCTCTAGCAGTGATTGTCAAACTTCAGTTTACATATGGGTCCCTTGAGGACCTCGTTATGCAGTAGAACCACTAGAAGTATCTGTTGAGAATATAGATGTGTGATTAACACACAGAAGGACTTATGAGGCCAACAGAGAATGCCTACCTTGCTCCTTTTGGCCTTTAAGGATAAAAAATTTTTAAGAATTTGAATAGGCAAATAGACATAACCCAGGACACCTTCTAGAAAGAGAGGCAATGCCCTAGGGCAGTGATCCTCAGATCGTGTGGGTCACGTGGGTCACATGGGCAGCTTTAACAACTACTGGTGCTAAGCCCAACGCTGGTGATTCCAGTGTGATTGCTCCAAGGTCTCTGTCCATTCAGAGGCCGACACCATCTAGTTCTCTCTCTCTTCAGTATAATCCTGAATGCTGCAGCCCTCAAGTGCAGCGGCCCTCCCTGGGACTCCAGAACTTTGGATAAAGCACAAGGAACATAAGAAATCTTACACAGAAGAAGAAAAATCTTAAAGCACAGTCCAATTTCTTACCTGCTGAAAAACCTAAAATTATTCATTCAACAAAATATTTATTAAGGGCCTACTATGTGCAAGGTATTGTATAATTATTTGAGACATCACAGTGAGCAAAGCTGACAAAAATTCTTTCTTTTAGGGCGCTTACTATCCACTTCCAAATGGCTATTGAACTGATTACACAAATTTTACACTGGCTTTTAAATTCCTTTATCACTTGGGCTTCTCAAACTTCAGTGTGCACAGGAGTGCCCTGAAACGCAGGGTCATATTTAGTAGATCTGGATGAGGCCACTCAAATTCAAGATCGCAGAGAGGTATATTGTGCCAGTGGTTCTTGCAGCACTGTTCATGACAGCCAAGATGTAGAAACGATCTAAAGGCCCATCAACAGAGAAAATGTGGCATATAAACACGGCAGAATACTATTCAGCCTTTGGAAAGAAGAAAAATCTGCAATATATGATGACAATGAAGATAAAGCTTGAGAGGTGCTGGGGGAAGGGGCAATAGGGAATTACTGACTAACAGGCAGTAACTGTCTGTCCAGCAAGAAGAAAAAGCTTCAGGTGTCGGCTGTGCAACACTGCACCGATAATCAATAATAATGTCGTGTACGCTTAGAAAATTTTTAAGGGGGGGGAATATCGTGGTAAGTGGTCTTACAATGATAAAAGGAAAAAAAAGAAAACAATACACATGTTTACAAAATTCTTAAAAAGAATAATTATAGAAATGAATAATGTTATAAAACTAAATGAATAGTCTATTTAACTCAATTGAAATCACACCAACTGGATAAAGAAATAGGCAGGACCCAGCAGAGGAGAAAGAAAGGAAATCTGGCTCCTTTAAGATATGGGGCTTCATACATCAATACAAAGGAGTATTATTCTTCCATTTTTAAAGCTATTGTAAATGAATGTTTATGACATGGAAAGATATCCATGGTATATTAAGCTGAAAGAGTATACCACAAGCCATGACAGACAACCTGATTCTGATTTTGCCAATATAGAGACATGAATGGATGAATAAACGAAGGTTTGGAAAGACACCACCTGACTTGGGGAATTATGAATAGGTTTTTCTTTCTTTATATTTTTATTCATCTATGTTTTCTAGCTTTTCTACAAAAGTCATAGATTGCCCTTCTTGTCAAATTTGTTTTTATAATAGCCTTATTGAGATGTTATTCATACACCATAATTTCATCTTTTTATTTTATTTTATTTTTTTATTAAATCATAGCTGTGTATATTAATGTGCTCATGGGGCACCATAACTGGTTTTATAGACTGTTTGACACATTTTCATCACACTGGTTAACATAGCCTTCCTGGCATTTTCTTAGTTATTGTGTTAAGACATTTATATTCTACATTTACTAAGTTTCACACTACTTTGAGATATCATCTAACTCCAGTAAGATTAGCCCATATCACAAAATCCCAAGACCAGAGATGTTGGCATGGATGTGGAGAAAAGGGAACACTTCTACACTGCTGGTGGGAATGCAAATTAATACATTCCTTTTGGAAAGATGTTTGGAGAACACTTAGAGATCTCAAAATAGATCTGCCATTCAATCCTATAATTCCTCTACTAGGTATATACCCAGAAGACCCAAAATCACATTATAACAAAGATATTTGTACCAGAATGTTTATTGCAGCCCAATTCATAATTGCTAAGTCATGGAAAAAGCCCAAGTGCCCATCGACCCACGAATGGATTAATAAATTGTGGTGTATGTACACTATGGAATACTATGCAGCCTTAAAGAAAGATGGAGACTTTACCTCTTTCATGTTTACGTGGATGGAGCTGGAACATATTCTTCTTAGTAAAGTATCCCAAGAATGGAAGAAGAAGTATCCAATGTACTCAGCCCTACTATGAAACTAATTTATGGCTTTCACATGAAAGCTATAACCCAGTTATAACCTAAGAATATGAGGAAGGGGGAGAGGGAGGGGAGGGAGAAGGGAGGATGGGCAGAGGGAGGGTGATTGGTGAGATGTGAAATTTCATCTTTTTAAAGTGGGAGGGAGAGGACGGGGGTGGGGAGGAAGGGTTATTGGTGGGATTACACCTGTAGTGCATCTTACAAGGGTACATGTAAAACTTAGTAAATGTAGAATATAAATGTCTTAACGCAATAACTAAGAAAATGCCAGGGAGGCTATGTTAACCAGTGTGATGAAAATGTGTCAAAACTGTTTATAAAACCAGTATATGGTGCTCCATGATCGCATTAATGTACACAGCTATGATTTAGTAAGAAAAAATAAATAAATAAAGTGTACAATCCTGTGTGTTCGTATATTCACAGTTGTGCAAACATTGCCACTTAATTTTAGAACATTTTTATCACTCCAAAAAGAAACGTGAACAGTCTTCGCACAGCACCTGATAACTACTATTGTCTCTATGAATTTGCCTTTGCTGGACATTTCGTATAAATAGAATCGTATAATAGGTGGCCTGTGACTGGCTTATTTCACTTAGCACAATGTTTTCAAGGTTTGTCTGCATTGTATCATATATCAATACTTCTTTTATTTTTATAGCCAAATGATACTATTTTTATGGTCAAATATTTTGTTGCACAGATATGCATTTTATTTATCTACTCATTAGTTGATGGACATGGGGTTGTTCCCGCTTTTTGGCTGCCATGGATAATGCTATTATGAACATTCATGTTCAGGTTTTTCTGTGGATGTATGTTTTCAATTCTCTAGGAGTAGAATTACTCTGTCATATAGGAACTCTATGTTTAACATTCTGAGGAACTGCCAAACTGTTTTCCAAAGCAGATGCACCATTTTACGTTCTGCTCAGTAATGTATGAAGGTTACAATGTCTCTACATTTTTGCCAACACTTTTTATCATCTGTCTTTTTGATTATAGCCATTCTACTTGTGTTTGGAGTAATGACTTCTTGATAAATAATAATGTTGAGCATTTCTATATGTGTTTATTGGCCATTTGTGTATCTTCTTTGGAGAAATCTTTTGGCTATTTTTTTAATGGAGTTGTCTTTACATTACTGAGTTTTAAGAATTCTTTATATGTTCTGAATACAGGCTCTTGTCAGATGCATGATTTGGAAGTATTTTCTCCCATTCTGTGTAGAATTTGTTTGATGGTTTCCAGCATCTCTGGAACATTGTCTGATAGTATATTTGAATTGACCCAAACCCCCCAAATGATAAGATCATTCTGTTGAATAAAACTTCATTAGAAAAGCAGAATTCAATATGGTTCATAAAACATCTTTGAATTTCTGCCATAATTTAAAATGTCACATCTTTTTCCTCCTTGTTATCTGCAATTCCATTTGCTGCCTCCCTGGGAGGATTAGGGAAGTCAGGGATGGTGCAAGGTTGGTGACCCAGGCACACACTCTAAAATACAGCAATTTAGGGGAGGCAAGACCAGCAAGTAGAGGCAAGAGCAACCCATGAATTATGTCCATCTGGTTAATTCTGCTGGTAATCATGGGCTTATAGCCTAAGGGGTCGGAGATAACTTATGTCACTCGATTTCTTTCTTTCTTTTTTTTTTATTAAATCATATCTGTGTACATTAATGCAATCATGGGGCACCATACACTGGTTTTATATACCATATTTTCATCAAACTGGTTAACATAGCCTTCATGGCATTTTCTTACTTATTGTGTTAAGACATTTATATTCTACACCTAGTAAATTTCACAAGTACCCTTGTAAGATGCACCGTAGGTGTGATCCCACCAATCACCCTCCCTCTGTCCATCCTCCCCCACCCCAGCCCATATATTGGGCTATAATTGGGTTATACCTTTCATATTTTTACATCTATTTTTATTATTATTTTTTTTAGATCATTTTTAGATCTCTAGTTTTGGCTGGGGCTGGGTTCGAACCCACCACCCTCGGTATATGGGGCTGGCACCCTACCACTGAGCCACAGGTGCCACCTCAATCTTCTTTATTCTTTTAAATATTTCTTTCTTTCTTTTTTTTATTATTAAATCATAGCTGTGTACATTAATGCAATCATGGGGCACCATACACTGGTTTTATAGACCGTTTGACACATTTTCATCACACTGGTTAACATAGCCTTCCTGGCATTTTCTTAGTTATTGTGTTAAGACATTTATATTCTACGCCTAGTAAATTTCAAATGTACCCTTGTAAGATGCACTATAGGTGTGGTCCCACCAATCACCTTCCCTCCACCCATCCTCCCCCCCTTGATTTCTTGACCTTAAACCAAGCTACTGAAACACAGGAATAGGTGATGATTTTCACTTCAGATTAACAGTTGCTAATTGGTTTTCACAATTGTTTTAGATGTTTGTACATTCTTATAGCTTTTTTGTAAGGTGCTCCATTTAGAGTATGGTAGTAGAATGTACACAGAAATAAAGGGGCAGCAAAAGAACTTCGGTCAAGTGCAAAGGGCTTCAAGGCACATGTAAAATTAATTTAATCTGTGTCTGTTAAATGTGTATCAGTGCAGATGGCTTAAACTTTCTACCTTTCTTCACTGCTCCCATTAGTATCATAGTTCTCACTGCCAGGAAGTCTTTCTTACCTCAAACCAGCCTCTTTCTCTTGTTTTTGTCATCAGTGGAGATGGAGAACAGCTGCTCTATTTTATGGTCTCGCTGTTAATTTAATTTATATCTGTTGTAAATATGATTGCTTAAAACTTAATAGAACATTTCAGTGTGGCCTGTAGACAGGGCCTTCCATCTTGCCCCAGTCATTCCCAATAGATGTGTTTTATTGCTTTAATTTATGTTTTCTGTTTCTGTTGTCGTTTTTTTTTTTTTTTAATTTTTGTAATAGTGTGGTTTTATTTTTATGACCATATTCTTCCTACGAATTCTCAGGGCATGTGGTATTTCAAAATCTTACTAATTTAAAGACCCATTACACAGCCAGACAGATGATCATGATAAGACATGGAAGTGAAAGTTTACAGAATACTGCATGGTCTCAAAGTTGGCGCAGTCTCAGGCCCTGACTCCAGCCCCTCAGAGGTGCTATGTATGAAGCGTGTAAGAAAGGGTCTTACCTAGATTTGTGTGTCTAGCATCACTGCTAATATTTCACACAAATGAGAAATACCTAAGAGGGGAAATTTGGGCTGAAGTGCCTTTTTCCCTTGACCTTTTTATCCAGGCCAAAGGATGGAGAAGTCTTTTGCAAGGACTGACTGGTAGCTTCTACCACAAGTGGTTCTGACCTATGGCCCAGAGGGCAAGCATGAAAAATTTAGAAATAGGCATATGATTCCCCCAGAGGAATTTGCTTAAAGTTTAAGCCACAGGGCTACCTTTCTCCTGCCCTGTGGATTTATGGCCTTGCATGTGGCTAGGAAAAATTGGGTGAACCAGCCATTCTGCTCTGGGCTGTAATTTCTTACCCTTTTAACTAATCAAATCATGTTGCTTCCCCATGTAGTAATGTTCTCTTTCCAGCCCATCACCTACTCCTTGGTGAACTTTGAGACATTCCGTCACTGATACGAGCAGCCCCAAAGCTGGCCAGGATTATCTTTAGGGATTTTACAAACAGGGGAGAAGAGCTCAGAGTTGAAGCAGGGGTTTCAGTTTTCATTGCTAATATAACTTTTCTTTCTTCCTAGAAGTGGTATCAATTACATATTTTCTAGCAGAATCAACTCTTTTTAAAAGGAGCAGGTGAGAAGGCTCTAAGGATCTTCCTAAGGGATTTCTCTTTTCTATTATCAAATGCCTTGGAAAACATGAATTCTTCTGACAGTCTGTTATTTCACCAAAGAACTTTTAAAAGCAGGCCTATGTCAGTAGCAGATTAGTGCCATTGCCAATCACTTCTCCTGTGAACTGTGCTCCACTGCCTGGGTTCTAATCCAAGCTCTTACTTATGTGAATTTGTACAAATTACTTAAACTCCTTGGGCATCAGATTAGCAATATCTGCCTAAATGCACATGAATCTCTTAGAACAGTGCCCAGCAGATGATGGAGTGCTCAAACTAAACATGGCCGTGATGATGGTGATGGTGGTGGGAGTGATGATTGCTGGGTCCTTTTCCAGGCTTTTTAGATGTACTGTAACCCACACAAGTATCTGTCCCCCTTTTACAGATGAGCAAGTAAGGCTGAGAGGGAGCAAATAATGAACCCAAGGCTACAAAGTTAAAAGGGGGCAGGGCAGGCATTCGAACCCTTGCCTTTCTAATTCTTCCCTGGAGCTCTTCCCTTTATTGCATCAGTAGGTTACTAGACCAGACATCGCCAATACATATTAGGAAAGTTTCTTTAACAATTTAGAAACATTTTCACTAGGGCAGGGCGCAGTGGCTCATGGCTGTAATCCTAGCACTCTGGGAGGCTGAGGCAGGCAGATTGCTTGAGCTCAGGAGTTCGAGGCCAGCCTGAGCCAGAGCAAGAATCCATCTCTAAAAATATCTGGGCATTGTGGCAGGTGCCTATAGTCCCAGCTACTTGGGAGGCTGAGGCAAGGGAATAGCTTAAGCCTCCAAGAGTTTGAGGTTGCTATGAGCTATGATGCCATGTCACTCAAAAAAATAAATAAATAAAAAGAAACATTTTATAAATATTACTTGTAATTGTTTTAGCCTTTACACAAATCTATAGGTTTGGGTTACCAGCATCACAATTAATAGGTGAGAAATGGGTTCAGGTAGGGTGAGGCTGGCCTGAGTTTATCAGCTAAGGAGGGACAGTGCACATCGCAGCTGTGTCCCTCCACCTGAGGCACGGTGCCTTTCTGGAGCCCACTGTGGCTTTTGGTGCCCAGTCTGAAGTTTTTTTCTTGGCTATCAGGATTGCCCTATGCTTCTTCAATTCATGCTTTTGTTTTTCTTTAAAACTCTAGTCAGATTTCTTTTTTTTTTGTGTGTGTGTGTGTGTGTGTTTTTAACTGGCTTCTTCTAGGAAGAGCTAGCTATTTAAATTCATCTGGTCTACTCACTCTGTGTTCCATCTAGTTCCTCAGCATTGCTGTGCTGCTCTGAACATGGCCATGGCAAGCTTTCCCTCATGGCTGCTCTATGAAGAAAGTACCACAATGGCCTAGGTCACAGAGCTCGGAGTTGACCCAATCTGGATCCAGAGACCGCTCTTCACCACCTCCTTAACCCTGCTCTGTGGTCAGAGTTGGTGCCCGATGTGGTCACCTTTAGAAGGCTAGTTCAGTGACTCTGAGCTCTCTGCAGATAAAGTGGCCATTTCTGAGATAACCTTTATCTGAAAAAAGTAGCAATGGCTCTTAACAAGAACTCCTTGAAGTTCTCTTAAAAGTAAGCCAGTCTGTAGATGTAGGTATTTGAAAACAAGTATGAAACATAAATGGCTCAGTTCTGAAGAAAATATGTGATCTGCATGACTAGCTTAGGAACTAGTGGATTGGATTGAATTCAATCAGTTGGAAATTATAAAGTCAAGAGACTCAAGAGACTGTGCCCTACATCATAGAAGGTATCCCAGGACTACTTATTGAGTATATTTGTCAAATCTTCATTGAGCACCCTCTACATGTTAAACTCTATACTAGGCATCATGGTTACGGTAGAGAATAAGATAAACAAAACCCCTGTCCTCATAAGTTTATATCCTATTAGAGGAGTAGACTGAAAAATAAATATGTATTATCACATTTGTAAGTAATAAGGCAGAAAAATAAAGCCCGGTAAGGACATAGGATTGAGCACAAGGGGGTACATGGTGACTATTTTGATAGGAAGTGGAGTAAAGCAACTCTGAGGAGGTGATTTAAAAGGTAAGAAGGAGCTGGCAATACAGTGATCTGGGAGGAAGCAGTCTGGATTGCAGCAGAGTAGGAGAAGAAAGGAACTAGGTATATTTATTGTAATAAATAGCAAGAAGTCATTGCATATGCTAGATCCCTTAACAAAGTTGTTGACTTTCTCGCTCATTGCCTTTACCTACATAAAACTCAGATGTTAACTGTAGCCTTTCTTAAAATGGAGGAAAAATTAACATAATTCATCCTTCTCTCCTCCCTACCTACACTACAATCCCATAGCCAATAAAAGTCCAAAGTCCTTCCCCTCAAACATTTCGCACTTCCTAATCCCCTATTTAGTTTTGTCTCTTATGACTTTGACTGAGATGGTAAAGCCTGGCCCTTTTGTAAGAGGTACAGAAACCCTGTCCTGAGGAATTGTGCGCACAGACGATGACCTGAAGATTTGGGAGTCGAGAGAGACCCGAGGGGAGGGCAGGCAGCTTGTTCAGGGGTTACAGGCTGATACTCAAAGGGAACAGTCCTGCGTGTCTTACTGGGTTTCTCAGGGGGAGCCTCTAACTTTCTGGCTCCTTCTCCTCTCCTTTCATTTCTCTCATCTCTTCTTCTAGTAGCAAAGCAACTTTCTCCTTCTTCTACTCCCATCTCCTCTTCTATCGTCACAAAAGCTTAACCACCCCAAGAGTATCTTTCAAAGTATTTGCTTCAACAAACATAGCAGCATCTCTGGACATAATTTCAGGGCCTGCTTTAGGCAAAAGTTATTTTTCACATCTTTCCCTTTACATTGCAGGCTTTGACTTTGTTGGATTATTGGAAGGATTACATGAGATGATGCGTAGACGAGCTTTAGCAGTATTACTGCATGCAGTAAGTGTTTAGCTAATGGACTGTGGGGATTACTCACTATTATTTGAGGCCAGACAACTTTGGGAGTTAACTTAGAGAAGTTAAGGAGATGGAGGACTAGGAAAGTTCTCACTGCAAAAAGAACATGAAGGCAACTCTGAGAGGCAAAACAGAACAAAAACAAACCTCTAGAGAAACAGTTCTCAACCTGTGGGTCACGACCCCTTTGTAACAATGAAAATACATCCTGCATATCAGATATTTACATTACGATTCATAACAGTAGCAAAATTACAGTTAGAAGTAGCAATGAAAATAATTTTATGGTTGGGGGTCACCACCATATGAGGAACTGTATTAAAGGGTTGCAGCATTAGGAGGCATTAGAAGGTTGAGAACCACTGCTCTAGAGCTTTGGAGGTAGGGCAAAGGGAATAAAGAAGAAAGGTGATGGATAAACCATTATGCAAGAAAAATTGAAATAAACTGCAGATCTAAATCTTAAATATGGTGAGTGGGTGGCAGTTAGGATCTCTCTGACATAGTTTCACAATCTTGCAGAATGGAATTGAAAGTGTATAACATGACTTCTGGTTAAAGATCATGGTGTAGAGACATTAATTCTCTTACTCCCCTCCTTTAAAAATCTCAAAAAGAACCAAAAATGGAGAAAAATATGTTAGTTGCCAATAAAATAAGGATATGACTGCAATCTTAAACCACAAACTATGTGGCAAACCTACCAGATGCTGTGAAATCTGGACCAAAATGAGGAAGAACATGGAGAACTAACAACATATCCTCAGACCTTGGGCAAGATGAACATTTCTCCAGAAAGCAAATGAGATGCACTGAAATGCATGTCCAGTGATTCAGTTATGTAAGATCCAGGGGCACAGAGGGCCATGGCAGGACCCTCTCGTTAGGCACCCAAGTTGTCACCACCAAACACAGCAGGTAGAAAAGAAGAGGAACCAGGTGACACATGATTTTTATCTGCTGTCTATTCTCATAACTGTGTAGATGGCCAAAGGTGAAATGAGGTGAAGAAAGTGGAGGAAAACAGCATTTTCCAAATTACCAACATTTTCAGTGCAAAAACTGAGTGGTGACGTACAGTCTCAGGTTAAAGAACAGATTTGGTTGGAGGCTATGAGAGGCCATGTACTCTGACCTTCCTGCTCATTTTCCTCCACCAACCATTTTTCAATACATGTATGAGATGAATAATAATCGAAAGAACCATCTCTCAGACCTTCTTTGAAATGAGAGAGAAAATAGGAAAGAGAGGAATGAAAGACAAAGGAAATTAAAGAAGTACAAAAGAAATTATCTAAGAAAACAGAAGAGGAGTTCAGACAGAGTTCTCTATAATCTCAAAGAAAGGAGATAGGTTTAAGTGAAAAATATTGCAGAGAAGAAAACCATGCTATAAACAACCAAAATTAGAATAAGCCCATTTAAAAACAGATAGGACTTTCATGCATCCCTTTGACAAGTGATTACTGAATACTTTCTCCTTGCTGAGATTGCTTCTAGATGCTGGGGGTTTAGCAGTGTCTACAGTGGGTAGTACCTCTGCCTTCATGGAGCTTAAAATGTAGGGTGGGCAGAGAGAGAGAGTAGAGAAAATAGAATATAATAAGAAATAAATTTTGATGGTCCTATGTAAAAAAGTAAAATATGACCATATAATACAGGATGTCCTAAAGTTCACCCCTACCGTCAAGTCACCATACACAGGGAAAAAGGGAAATTGTAGCTAAATGCACCTTTATTTACAAAATACTCATTACAAAATTTTACAAAGAGGTGAACAAACATGTAAAGAACATTTTGTAAATATCTTGTAAAATTTTGCAAAAAATATTTTGTAAGGAAAGGTATCTTTAGTTACAATTTCCCATTTTCTCTATGTATGATGACTTTAGGGGAAACTTTTGGGACACTGTATAAAGTGTGAAAAGGTATTGGGTGACCAGGAAACTCTCTTGGGTAATGTGACATTTTATCTGAAACTTGTATAACATGAATGATTCTGGAGGGACATTCTAGGCACATGTAATATTTTTTTGAATGATTATAAAAGATAGATTTGAGTGACAGGTAAGAAAAAAATCCAGCAAATACATAATTGGTATTTTCAAAGAAGAAATGAACAAAAGAATAGAAGTGTGTTCAAAAACATTATAAGAAAAGTAAGCCAAAATAAATGCTTAAATCTGCAGCTTGAAAGAACAATGCTCTAAAGAAAACTTGATTCTTGAACGGTCAACACCAGTACATAGGAATAATAGGAGTAACCAGTTCTGAATCTGGGCTGGTCTCATGGCTTGCTTTGACCACCATCCCATGTGGTGGAAATGATCTTGTGTCAGCTCTGAGCTTAAGCCTGAAGAGGCCTTGCACACTTCCACTCTGTCTCATAACCCTGCTACCATTGAACAAGCCTGGGCTATCCTGTTGAAGCATGAGAGATCACAGGGCCAGGTCACTCTCTTTGCCCCTGCCAAGAGGTAACCAGCTACCATACATGTGAGTGAGGACACTGTAGGCCAGCCAGGCTCCAGCTGACACAAGCCATTCACCCAAGATCAGCCAAGCCCCACCAGCAGAACCACCCTACGTACCTGTAGACCTGTCAGCATTAATGTTCACTTTTAGCCACAAGGTTTTTGGGTGATATTTTAGGCAACAAAAACTGACAAATATCTAAATTTTTTTGGTAATCTTTTTCTTGCTTTTAGAGACAGAATTCAGGAAATTATATGACTTTTGTGAAGTGTTTACCTGAAACTTGGCATATCTAGTTATATTTTAGTTTATTTTTCTTCTGTTAAAGTGAAATTACATTAATAATTTTTATTAAAAATAAAATTTAATGCTTTATTGCTAGTTTTATTGAAAAACTGGCTCCATTTCATCAAAATTCTATCAATTTATCTGTCTTTTTAACTGTGCGTATGCATAAAGAGATGAGATGGATGATTTCATCAAATGTTAACAATTATTTTCTCCTGGTTGCAAGAATTCGTACAGTTTTTACACTGCTCTTTGTAGCATTCTGTGGCTTGAATTACCATAAGGGAGATGTATCAACTTTGTGAAAACCAGTTAAATCACTGGGTCTCATTCTGTTATCCAGGCTGGAGCGCTCACTGCAGCCTGGAACTCGCAAGCTGGATCGATTGTCCTTCTTCAGCCTCCCAAGTAGCTGGGACAACAGGTGCATGCCACCATGCCTGGATAATTTTTAAATTTTTTTTTGCAGAGATGGAGGTTGGGGGTTTGTCTTGCCATGTTGCTGAGACTTATCTCTAACATCTGGCCTCAAGTGATCCTCCCTCCTCAGCCTCCTACAGCACTGGGTTTGCAGGTGTGTGCCACTGCACCTGGTGCAGTTGAGTCATTGTTTTAAAAATATCTTGACAGGTAGAAAGGAAGTACTCAATAAAGGATAGGAGTATGCGGAAAGGACAGAACAGCAACATGAATCCCGGACTGACTCCTGAGCCCCAAAATGGACATGAGTAGAGAAACTGCTGAAAATTGAATAAGGTCTTTAGGTTAGTTGGTATTGGATCAATGTTAATTAACTGGTTTTATCAATGTACTGCAGTCACATAAGATGCTCAAAATACAAGGAGTGAGGGGAGAAAGGGAAATTTCTATACTATTTTTGCAACTGTTACCTAAAGTTATTTCAAAACATAGTTGAAAAAGAGCATAAAATTATGCCAAATTGTGTAAATAAAAAGTAGGATTTTGTTTTATCTTACTTTTATAATGTACAACCTGTTATTCTTTGTGAAATAAATTCAGGAACAGCTAAAAAATGACCAATAACTAATGCATATAAGAACTATTAATAAAAATTGCTATCAGGTGTATGCTGATTTTGATTCATAATTTTGGAGTTCCAGAACATTCTGGGAAAGAACTTTATTGGTGTAAATGTTTAATATCTGCAACACACTCTCACTGTTGTTATTAACATACTGATAAGATTTGGTCTGTCAAGGACCAAATCAATTCTGTGCGCTCGATGAGCTGTTTGTACACTTCCTATACTTCTAAAGTATACACTTATAGGTTAGTTTTTAAGTTTTTTATTTTCTTTAATCAGAGGAACAATTAAGGAATTAGAACAGTAGGTTACATCTCCATGTTAACCAAATGTGACAAATATATAATCTGTAATGGAAAGTGATGGAAGCCCAGTATTTCTGATGTGTTAAGGGAAAGACTATTTGGTCCAGGTTGAAACAGTGGTTGCCTTAAATGAATAAGGCAAAAAGTAGAATACTCTACTTTTTATGGGTTTTACTATTCTGTATATCCATTTTGGTACTAGGATTAAATGACACTCGTACTACATACCAGATGCCAAAACACTCTATAAATAAACAACTCTAATACATTCCAATTGTTTCATAAAGGAGCTATTTTCTTTTTTTTTTTTTTTTAAAGAGCAGAATAATTCCATACTAGGTTCATTGTAGAGGAAATCCCTGGTGGATTCCGAAGCAAACAGAAAACAACAAAACCTTAGAAACTTGTGAACCGACGAAATAAACTGCATTCCCTTAGTTTGGAAACAGTACCAATCTCTTTTTTATAAAGGAGCAATAATTTACACCAAGAATATTACATTTGTTTACAAGAGTTGTGTCTGAGACCTTTAAAATACTGCTGTCAAGTCAAATGTCAAGAATGTTAATTAGTAAAGGGAAGGGAGGAGCCAAGGGGAGGGCCGCCTGAGCACCAGCTTGCTCTGTAGACAGAGCTGGGTGACTACATGGACGCAGTCTTGCAACAGCATCTAGCAAAGAAGATAGGAAAATTTGCTGTTTCAAACCTGTTTATCGAACAAATAGACTCATATTGCAAACTGTCAAAAACTAGGTTTCAGTGTTAGCTTACCAATGTGTGAGTGTTCACTACTTGAGTTTATCACAGCTCTTCTGGTGGTATTCATTCCTTGGGATTAGTTCATGTCCTCTGTTTGAGATAATCTCTCCCAAGTGGATTACAGAATTTACAGATATTTTTAAAGTCCATTCATACGTTGTCCCATTCTAAATAATCTACTGTTTAACCGTCAGTCCATTAACCCAAGGGTAAGTTGCAGAAGAAAGAGACACCCACATTGAAGCCAATAGGTTTTTTATTTCTTACTGTGTTCCTGTACCCGACCCTACTTAGGGATCAGCTGGTGTGTACAGACAGATGTGTATGGGTTAAACAATTAATTTATTATTTTATTTTATATTCTCAGCCCTAGAGTTTAACCCAAACCATCTTTTCTATGAAATGCCACCCCAAATTCCACGGAGTGGGACTTGGCAGGCAAGTCTTTTTTCTTTTTATTATTTTTTTATTTTTACATATACATGTGTTTATTAGGTTTCCATTTTTTGCCTTCACAAATTAAAGAGGCTTAAAATTTCATAACAATAACAATGTTTAAAATAAGGACTTAAACAAAAACCTCGTAAAGAATGAATGAACATAAATACATTCAGAAAAGAAATCAGAGAATTGCTGCATTGAAATATTAAGCAAGGGCGGCGCCTGTGGCTCAGTCGGTAAGGCGCCGGCCCCATATACCGAGGGTGATGGGTTCAAACCCGGCCCCGGCCAAACTACAACCATAAAATAGCCGGGCGTTGTGGCGGGCGCCTGTAGTCCCATCTACTCGGGAGGCTGAGGCAACAGAATCACTTAAGCTCAGGAGTTGGAGGTTGGTGTGAGCTGTGTGAGGCCACGGCACTCTACCGAGGGCCATAAAGTGAGACTCTGTCTCTACAAAAAAAAAAAAAAAGAAAGAAAGAAAGAAATATTAAGCAATAATAATAATGTAAAGAAAGTAACATTCACATTTATTATGCACCCTGCATCTGCCATGTCTCCATCAATGTCCTGGTTAGCTTGGAAGTTGAAGAAGCATTTTGTAACATCATGCATCATTTCAAAATTCATTTCAAATTAACCCCAGCTAAAATTTGTTTATTTAAAAAAACTCAAATTGAGTCCCGGCTGCTTGGGAGGCTGAGGCAAGAGAATCGCTTAAGCCCAGGAGTTGGAGGTTGCTGTGAGCTGTGTGAGGCCACGGCACTCTACCGAGGGCTATAAAGTGAGACTCTGTCTCTACAAAAAAAAAAAAAAAAAAACTCAAATTGAACGGGGTTTTAAAAAGATTATTTTTATAGGTACACTGTCAAAATTACAAATCAGTTTTGCTTAAGGAGTAAAATAAGACACACCGAAGTGTAATATTTTCTTTTTTTGATTTTTTTTTTTTTATTGTTGGGGATTCATTGAGGGTACAACAAGCCAGGTTACACTGATTGCAATTGTTAGGTAAAGTCCCTTTTGCAATCATGTCTTGTCCCCATAAAGTGTGACACACACCAAGGCCTCACCCCCCTCCCTCCGTCCCTCTTTCTGCTTCCCCCCATAACCTTAATTGTCATTAATTGTCCTCATATCAAAATTGAGTACATAGGATTCATGCTTTTCCATTCTTGTGATGCTTTACTAAGAATAATGTCTTCCACTTCCATCAAGGTTAATACGAAGGATGTGAAGTCTCCATTTTTTTTTTCTTTTTTTTTTTTTTTTATTGTTGGGGATTCATTGAAGGTACAATAAGCCAGGTTACACTGATTGCAATTGTTAGGTAAAGTCCCTCTTGCAATCATGTCTTGCCCCCATAAAGTGTGACACACACCAAGGCCCCACCCCCCTCCCTCCGTCCCTCTTTCTGCTTCCCCCCCATAACCTTAATTGTCATTAATTGTCCTCATATCAAAATTGAGTACATAGGATTCATGCTTTTCCATTCTTGTGATGCTTTACTAAGAATAATGTCTTCCACTTCCATCAAGGTTAATACGAAGGATGTGAAGTCTCCATTTTTTTTTTCTTTTTTTTTTTTTTTTTATTGTTGGGGATTCATTGAAGGTACAATAAGCCAGGTTACACTGATTGCAATTGTTAGGTAAAGTCCCTCTTGCAATCATGTCTTGCCCCCATAAAGTGTGACACACACCAAGGCCCCACCCACTTCCCTCCTTCCCTCCTTCTGTTCCCCCCCCCAACCACAATTGTCATTAATTGTCCTCATATCAAAATTGAGTACATAGGATTCATGCTTCTCCATTCTTGTGATGCTTTACTAAGAATAATGTCTTCCACGTCCATCCAGGTTAATACGAAGGATGTAAAGTCTCCATTTTTTTTAATGGCTGAATAGTATTCCATGGTATACATATACCACAGCTTGTTAATCCATTCCTGGGTTGGTGGGCATTTAGGCTGTTTCCACATTTTGGCGATTTTAAATTGAGCTGCAAAAAACAGTCTATTACAAGTGTCCTTATGATAAAAGGATTTCTTTCCTTCTGGGTAGATGCCCAGTAATGGGATTGCAGGATCAAATGGGAGGTCTAGCTTGAGTGCTTTGAGGTTTCTCCATACTTCCTTCCAGAAAGGTTGTACTAGTTTGTAGTCCCACCAGCAGTGTAAAAGCGTTCCCTTCTCTCCACATCCACGCCAGCATCTAAGTCTCCATTTTTTTTTTAATAGCTGAATAGTATTCCATGGTGTACATATACCACAGCTTGTTAATCCATTCCTGGGTCGGTGGGCATTTAGGCTGTTTCCACATTTTGGCGATTGTAAATTGAGCTGCAAGAAACAATCTAGTACAAGTGTCCTTATGATAAAAGGATCTTTTTCCTTCTGGGTAGATGCCCAGTAATGGGATTGCAGTATCAAATGGGAGGTCTAGCTTGAGTGCTTTGAGGTTTCTCCATACTTCCTTCCAGAAGGGTTGTACTAGTTTGCAGTCCCACCAGCAGTGTAAAAGTGTTGCCTTCTCTCCACATCCATGCCAGCATCAGCAGTTTTGAGATTTTGTGATGTGGGCCATTCTCACTGGGGTCAGATGATATCTCAGGGTTGTTTTAATTTGCATTTCTCTAATATATAGAGATGATGAACATTTTTTCATGTGTTTGTTAGCCATTCGTCTGTCATCTTTAGAGAAGGTTCTATTCATGTCTCTTGCCCATTAATATATGGGATTGTTGGCCTTTTTCATGTGGATTAATTTGAGTTCTCTATAGATCCTAGTTATCAAGCTTTTGTCTGATTGAAAATATGCAAATATCCTTTCCCATTGTGTAGGTTGTCTCTTTGCTTTGGTTATTGTCTCCTTAGCTGTACAGAAGCTTTTCAGTTTAATGAAGTCCCATTTGTTAATTTTTGTTGTTGTTGCAATTGCCGTGGCAGTCTTCTTCATGAAGTCTTTCCCCAGGCCAATATGTTCCAGTGTTTTTCCTATGCTTTCATTGAGGATTTTTATTGTTTCATGCCTTAAATTTAAGTCCTTTATCCATTTAGAATAAATTTTTGTGAGTGGGGAAAGGTGTGGGTCCAGTTTCAGTCTTTTACATGTAGACATCCAGTTCTCCCAACACCATTTATTGAATAGGGAGTCTTTCCCCCAAGGTATGTTCTTGTTTGGTTTATCGAAGATTAGGTGGTTGTAAGATGTTAGTTTCATTTCTTGGTTTTCAATTGGATTCCAAGTGTCTATGTCTCTGTTTTTTTTGCCAGTACCATGCTGTCTTGACCACTATGGCTTTGTAGTACAGACTAAAATCTGGTATGCTGATGCCCCCAGTTTTATTTTTATTACTAACAACTGCCTTAGCTATATAGGGTTTTTTCCGGTTCCATACAAAACGCAGAATCATTTTCTCCAAATCTTAAAAGTACGATGTTGGTATTTTGATAGGAATGGCATTGAATAGGTAGATTGCTTTGGGAAGTATAGACATTTTGGCAATGTTGATTCTTCCAAGCCATGAGCATGGTATGTTCTTCCATTTGTTAATAACCTCTGCTATTTCCTTTCTGAGGATTTCATAATTTTCTTTATAGAGGTCCTTCACCTCCTTCGTTAGGTATATTCCTAGGTATTTCATTGTCTTTGAAACTATGGTGAAGGGAGTTGTGTCCTTAATTAGCTTCTCATCTTGACTGTTATTGGTGTATACAAAGGCTACTGACTTGTGGACATTGATTTTATATCCTGAAACATTACTGTATTTTTTGATGACTTCTAGGAGTCTTGTGGTTGAATCTTTGAGGTTCTCTAAGTATAAGATCATGTCGTCAGCAAAGAGGGAGAGTTTGACCTCCTCTGCTCCCATTTGGATTCCCTTTATTTCCTTGTCTTGCCTAATTGTATTGGCTAGAACTTCCAGCACTATGTTGAATAGTAAAGGTGACAGAGGACAACCTTGTCTGGTTCCAGTTCTAAGAGGAAAAGCTTTCAGTTTTACTCCATTCAGTAAAATATTAGCTGTGGGTTTGTCATAGATAGCTTCAATCAGTTTTAGAAATGTGCCACCTATGCCTATACTCTTCAGTGTTCTAATTTGAAAAGGATGCTGGATTTTATCAAATGCTTTCTCTGCATCTATTGAGAGGATCATGTGATCTTTATTTTTGCCTCTGTTAATATGGTGGATAATGTTCATAGACTTGCATATGTTAAACCAGCCTTGCATCCCTGGGATGAAGCCTACTTGATCATGATGAGTGACTTTTTTGATGATAAGCTGTAATCTATTGGCTAGGATTTTGTTGAGAAATTTTGCATCTATATTCATGAGTGAGATTGGTCTGAAATTCTCCTTTTTGGTTGCGTCTTTTCCTGGTTTTGGTATCAGGGTGATGTTTGCTTCATAGAATGTGTTGGGGAAGATTCCTTCTTCCTCAATTTTTTGGAATAATTTCTGCAGTAGAGGAATAAGCTCTTCCTTGAAGGTTTGATAGAATTCTGGAGTGAAGCCATCTGGACCAGGGCATTTTTTGGTTGGAAGATTTTTTATTGTTTGTTTGATCTCAGTGCTTGAAATTGGTCTGTTCAGGAGCTCTATTTCTTCCTGGCTAAGACTAGGGAGAGGGTGTGATTCCAAATATTGATCCATTTCCTTCACATTGTCAAATTTCTGGGCATAGAGTTTCTGGTAGTATTCAGAGATGATCTCTTGTATCGCTGTGGGATGAGTTGTTATTTCCCCTTTATCATTTCTGGTTGAGGTTACTAGAGATTTTACTTTACTTTTTCTCGTTAGTCTGGCCAATGGTTTATCTATTTTATTTATTTTTTCAAAAAACCAACTCCTTGTTTCATTAATTTTCTGAATGATTCTTTTGTTTTGAATTTCATTGATCTCTGATTTGATTTTGGAGATTTCTTTTCTTCTACTGAGTTTAGGCTTAGATTGTTCTTCTTTTTCCAATTCCATAAGATCTCTTGTGAGATTGTTGATGCGCTCTCTTTCTGTTTTTCCAATGTAGACATCTAAAGCGATGAATTTTCCTCTCAAAACTGCTTTTGCAGTATCCCACAGGTTTTGATAGCTTGTGTCTGCATTGTTGTTATGCTCAAGGAAGTTAATGATTTCCTGTTTTTTTTCTTCCTGCACCCATCTGTTATTCAACAGAAGATTGTTTAATTTCCATGCCTTTTGGTGGGGTCGAGCATTTTTGTTAGAGTTGAGTTCCACCTTTAGTCCCTTATGGTCTGAGAAGATACAAGATAAAATTTCAATTCTTTTGAGTCTGTTGAGGGTTGTTTTGTGTCCCAGGATATGATCAATTTTGGAGAATGTTCCATGGGGTGATGAGAAGAATGTATATTCTTTATCTTTGGGATGGAGTGTTCTATATGCATCTATCGGGCACAGTTGTTCTAGGGTCTCATTTAAATCTCTTATATCTTTGTTTAATTTCTGTTTAGAGGATCTGTCCAGCTCTGTCAGAGGAGTGTTAAAGTCCCCTGTTATTATGGTATTATCGGATATCATATTGCTCAGACTGAGTAAGGTCTGTTTCAAGAATCTGGGAGCATTTAAATTGGGTGCATAAATATTTAGAATTGAAACATCTTCTTGTTGTATTTTTCCCTTGACCAGTATAAAGTGACCATCTTTGTCTTTTTTGACTTTAGTTGCTTTAAATCCACATGTATCTGAAAATAAGATTGCAACTCCTCTTTTCTTCTGGATGCCATTTGCCTGAAAAATTGTCTTCCAACCCTTGACTCAGAGCTTTAATTTGTCTTTTGAAGCCAGGTGTGTTTCTTGCAGACAGCAAATGGATGGCTTGTGTTTTTTAATCCAGTCAGCCAATCTATGTCTCTTCAGTGGGGAATTCAAGCCATTAACATTTATTGAGATAATTGATAAGTGTGGTAGTATTCTATTCATCTTATATTGTGAGAGTCTATTGCTTTGTTTTATCTTTTGCATCAGTGTGGAGGTTAGGTTCTGTCCTTTCATTTCTGAGTTCTTACTTTGCTGCTGATCCGTTGTTGTGGTCATTGTGCAGAACAGGTTGAAGTATTTGCTGTAGAGCTGGTCTTGTTGTGGCGAATTTCCTCAATGTTTGTATATCTGTAAATGTTTTGATTTCTCCATCAATTTTTAAGCTTAGCTTAGCAGGGTACAGAATTCTGGGCAGGAAATTGTTCTGTTCCAGTAGATTAAAGTTAGATGACCATTGTCTTCTTGCTTGAAAAGTTTCATTAGAGAAGTCTGTGGTCACTCTGATGGATTTGCCCCTGTAGGTCAACTGGCGCTTACTCCTGGCAGCTTGCAGAATCTTTTCTTTTGTCCTGACTTTGGACAGGTTCATCACAATGAGTCTTGGAGAAGCTTGGTTAGAGTTGAGGCAACCTGGGGTCTGATATCCCTCTGAAAGCAGTGTGTCAGAATCTTTGGTGATATTTGGGAAATTTTCTTTTATAATATTCTCTAGTATGGCTTCCATTCCTCTGGGGCATTCTTCTTCCCCTTCTGGGATTCCTATAAGTCATATGTTGGAACACTTCATAAAGTCCCATAATTCTGATAGTGAACGTTCTGCTTTCTCTTTCTTCTTTTCTGCCTCTTTTACTATCTGAGTTATCTCAAGAACTTTGTCTTCTACCTCTGAAATTCTTTCTTCTGCATGGTCTAACCTGTTGCTGATACTTTCCATTGCATCTTTAAGTTCCCTAATGGACTGTTTAAGTTCTTTCAGCTCTGCTGTATTCTTTTTATATTCTTCATATCGTTCATCTCTTATTTGATAATCTTTTTGGATTTCCTTTTGGTTATTTTCCACTTTAATAGCAGTTTCCTTCATTGTTTCCATCATTTATTTCATTGTTTTCATCATGTGTATTCTAAATTCCCTTTCTGTCATTCCTAACATTTCTTTATAGGTGGAATCCTCTGCAGTAGCTACGTCATCGTCCTTTGGCGGGGTTGTTCTGGACTGGTTCTTCATGTTGCCTGGAGTTTTCTGCTGATTCTTCCTCATGAGTCATTTCTTTTATCTGTTTCCTTGCCCTAATTTTCCTTTCACTTCCTCTTGCTCTTGAAGTTCTCATGCCTGTGGACTAAGGGTTAGATGATTCCTTTTGGTACAGAATGAGAAGGGTGAGAAGGTTGAAGAGCATGAAGGGATGAAAGAAAGGAGGACCGAGTTAAAAGAAAAAAGAAAATAGAGTAAGGAGAGGGGGTGGGTAAATGGAATATTGACAAAAAGAATAGAGGTACAAAAAGAGGGAGACAGAGCAATGTAGGTGTATAGTAGGGTACTTTGACACAACCCTTAAAAAAACCCACCTTCTGGGGGGGCCCAGTTGGGTGGGTCCCTTGAGGTCAGCAGCTCTTTGCTAACCTGATCAGACACAGCACCCCACCTCCACCAAGGAGAGAGGAAAGACAAAAATGCTATAAATCAAACCAAAACAAGCAAATAGAGAACTTTACGGGATAAAATTGGGTGAAAAACCAAATAATAGCGGTAGAAACACTAGCAAAATGAAGTTCTAGTTATTAAAAAAGGCAGCAATGGGAAATTATAATTAAACTAGAAAAATTGAGAAAGAAAAAATATCTGTACGGAAAAGGTTGAAATTAAAAAAACAAAACAACATCAACAACATCAAAATAAACAAAAAAACAACCAAACCAAAAAACAAAAACAAAAACGAAAAAACAAAACACAACCAAAAACAAAGCTGTATGTATATGTTGTTGAATATTGTCTGGGCAACATGGGGTCTTCTGGGGTATGAGATGTTAATCACAGTTCTGATATGACTGGAGGCTGCTGATTTCTCAAACCCCAGCAGGTAGACACCCTAAATCTCTCTTCAGCCCACTTAAAAGGCACTTTGAACTTGTAAACTTGCTGAGCAGAAGCTTTCCCAGGAAAGTGCTTGTCGCTGGAATCACTACTGAAGTGGCTATCCACTTACCCAGTGTGCCAAAGCCGGTCTCACTCTGACCCTGAGGGTTAGGGCTGTAAGGCGGCTCAGACCCCACCCTTAGGCTAGTTGGTGGCTGGGTTACCGGCTCCCACCCGATTCTAGCTCTGTGACCCTGAGGGTGGAGCTTGCTGGGGCAGATCACTCACAATGGCTCCCTGTGGCCCACAGCCAAACACTATTAGCTCCGTCTGGCTCAGCGGCTCAGACTGGGGCCCTAGAAAACGGCCAAAGTTCTCTGCATTCCCGCTCAGGCTGTCCCCAAGGCAGTTCAACTGAGTGCCAAGTCCAAAGACACCAAAACAGTTCACAGGTAAGGCCTTTCTGGTTTGCAGTCTCGCTGCTACTGAACTTACAGTTGCGGGCGGGTTTAAACCGATTGAACTCATGCGACCACTTGCCAGTTTTCCACTGTTTTAGTCCTCCTCTTGGGGTCCAGAAGTCTCTCGCTGACTCTCTGTATCCTCACAGGGGTGATGATAGGCAGATCCCACCATCCAGAGATGCCTGGAGTCCTATCTCCCCAGACTCACGGTGCCCAGATGCAAGGAAGCTGTTACTCGGCCGCCATCTTGCTCTTCTCCCAAAGTGTAATATTTTCATTAAAATGTCCGAAAATGAGTTCATATATGACTATGAAGTTTTGTTAAAGAGAAGCAAAATTCTCTGATGTACTAAAAATAATTAAGGGTGGACAAAAATCTCCCCCACCAATGCAATTTATTCACATACTCATTAGTCAAATATTTAGTGCATGCCTTAAGCCCAGAGTCCCGGGTACACCACAAATCAATCCCTTCTCTGCTCCTCTCCCCCAGTGTCCAAATCCCTCCTGTCCCTATGTTCCCCAGAGAATTGTAAATAGCTCAGTTGGACAAGCTTACCCTCAAAGCCAAACTCTCTGATATATTTCTGACATTTGCAGATAAGGTATGTTGTTTTCCTCTCTACCTAGTGATGTCCCATCCTAGCAAGGAAAGAAAGCTGGGATGAAGGGGCCTTGCCCCAGCTGGCTGGGTTACCATGTACTATGCAGACAGTAGGAGGTAGGAGCTTCCATGAGTGTGAACACTTGAGACAGGGCAGAGACCCAGAGGTCTTCTTTGCCTGCTAGTCAAAATCCAAGTGTCTGATTTTTAAGTCCAAAGTTTTTTTGTTTGTTTTTTCTTAATCTCATTTGTGGTGTGTAGCCATCAGCAGAATACAAAGCTTAGGATCTGCCCCAAAGACTAGCAGCACCTGGGCTCCTGAGACCACCATGAGACCTCACTATATCCAGATGTCATCTTGTCCTTAAGAAAGCCAGGCTGACTGCCAGCTGCAGAATTGGTTATTTGTACGCATTGAAACAGACATCAGAAATCGTTCACATTTGGTGAAAGGCAGGATGTACGTATAATTTATGATCTCCACTAGACTCTTTCACAAAGGGTACTATTAATACCTGTGCCAGATCAACAGGCATGAATGGGGCCTGCCCCAGACAGACTGGGACACATTAGCCACACTGGCTGGAGAAGACTTGCTCAGGAGCCCTACGGTTTTTCTTCAGCAGGTTTACAATTACTGCATACTTGAAACATTGATGGCTTCCTTGAGTCTCTACCTCCAGGGTTCTACTGCCTGGAAGCGATTTTGAGGTGTATTTTGGGGCACAACAAACTTGTTGCAGAAAATGTCCTCATAAAGGAATGGCGGTAACTACAAAAGAAGTCACTTTTCCACTTGCCTTCCTAGTGTGGTTAGAGGAGAGTCTAGAATTAGAAAAGAAACCAAAAAATGAAAGACTTTGCTTGAAGGGCTTAATTTTGCCCTTCAGGGAATAAACACACAGAGTGGCCCGTGGGTTCTCTCAAAATGTGTCCCATCAGTCTCCCACCTCCTGTTCATTCAAGTGACTCTATTGTATTTCACTTTTTGGAGAAAGTTATTTTATGCCTGGCCTAGAAACGTTGACACAGTTGGTCAACATCAGGAAGTCGGGATGGGGGACGAGATTATGCATTTTCCTTGCCAGAACATGCCTTGCTGTTCTGCACACATCATTTTAGGTTTTTGTCTGTTGAAATACCTTTAATAGATCATCTCGAACAAAAATGCAGTGGTTCAACAGCTCAGGGAAGAAAGCCTGGACTGCCACAGGAAGAGATGGGCTGGGGCCAGGGAGGGTGGTGGAGGGAGTGTAAATAAAGCAAAGGACTGGGCAGAGCTACAAGAAATATTTAGCATTCCTGGCTTCCCACAAAGGGTAGGTCAAGGAGAGGGGACGAGCAGTTGGGATGGAGTGTACACCACAACTATTCTTTTTCAGGCCAAATCCAGTCCACTGTAACACATAAACGTCCCCAGTGGGAAGACCCCAAGTTTATTCTGCTGTGTGGCAAATGCTCAGAGTAATTACACATGATGCCTGTCTATATGCAGGATGGGGTCAAACTCTGTGGCAGAGGCACAGCTGCTGGTCCCCTGGCTGTGTGTTAAATCCACTTTTGCCAAAGATCATCAAAGCCGTATTCACAGCACTCTGTGTTTAAGGGATTGAGCACGAAAAGTCCAGTTCCACAGGCCCCAGTCAAAACAAAGTCCTCTTCTTCCACGGTATGCCCACAGGCAGTCTGTTTCAATACCCTGATGTCAGCTTTTTGGACTGGGATTTTGGAAGAGGAGCCATCGCTGTTACTTGCCTGGGTAGAGAATTGAAGATGTGCCTGTCTTTGCTCTGAAACTCGGGGCGGGGGGGGGGGGCGGGAAACAACAGCAAGAATAATCCACCTTAGCAACAATAACAAAAATAGCCACACACTCTAAAACAAAAAACATCCATTCAATTTAAAAAAGATTTGGTCATCGACAGACTCTTTTTCTGCCGGGCACTCTGGTCCTTTTGGGTTAATGCAGCCCCTGCTGTAGGATCTATAAAATGCTATAATGAGACTACTTCACCAGGTTTCCAGCAGTGGGATTTTCCAGCTACTGGAAATACCCAAGGCCAGTGTAAGCACATTTGTTTTTCTTAATTTGAGTCTCTGTTTAGGGACCAAATAGCAGAGCCTGCTTGTTGCCGGATGCTAATCCCCTCAAGTGCTTCCGAGGTAAACTCCACAGGAGAGATTATGAGGAGAAGAACACATGAAAAACGAGGCACAGGGCCAGAGGTCAGAGGTGGACAGACGTCACATACGTCATATACACCTCCTCTGAGCCATGTGGAGGAACAGGTGTCGGGTGACAAAATCAAGAAGGTGCCTCTTGTTGTCAGGCCCTAGTGGCAGAATGGTCTTCATATTCCCTCATCTGCGTTCTGTCTCCATGGCCCAAACTAAAGAGGCAATTTGATCATTGTGTTAAATTTGATATTTAGCAAGAATTGCTTTGGAGCACTTTTCATTTTTATTTAATTTAAATGAACAGTAGCCTTGATAACATGATTGCACATCTTGGATTTCCAGAGATGGCACTAATCGTCACATATTACATCAGCCCTATAAGTACCCTGCATTCACGTTCCCTCCATTTTTGGTTCAGAAAACACAATTACAGCAATCTTAGAGCATCTGTGTATAAAGGAGTAGGAGAGAAAGGAGGGGTAGGCATTGAACAAGCAATGCCTACTTTGTGACAAGCAACATGCCTGGAATTTGCACGGGTAGTGTAGCTAGTTCTCACAGTGGTAGGCATTATTGATCTAATTTTATAAACGAGGAAACTATTGCTCAAAGAGGTTCAGCAATCTGCCTAAAGTGCCGGTATTCGTCAGGATTTTTCAGAGAAACAGAATCAATAGGAGATGATAGATGGATAGACAGATAGATAGACAGAGATTTATTTTAAGGAATTAGCTCACACAGTTATGGAGGCTGACAAGTTCCACAATCTGTAGGGTGAACTGGCAGGGAAAGCCTTCAGCGTAACTCCAGTCTGAAGGCTGGCAGGGTTCAGATCTGGGAAAAGCAAATGTTTCAGCTCAAGTTCAAAGGTGGGAGAAAGCCTATGCTCCAGTTCAAAGGTCATCAGGCAGGAAAACTTCTCTTTTGTATTGGGCTAGATCAGCCTTTTTGTTCCATTGAGGCCTCATCTGATTGAATGGGGCTCACCTACATCTGGAAGGCAGTCTGCTTTACTCATTCTGCCAATTTCAACTTAAATCTCATCCAAAAACTTCCTCACATGAATGTCCAACATAATGTTTGACCAAAGATCTGGGCACCCTGTGACCCAGATGACACAAAATTAACCATCATAGTACCTGGCAATAAAATCATGAGAACAAGCTTCAAATTCAGGTCTTTCTGACTCCTAAACCTGTGCCCTTTCTACCACTGTATGAGTTACTGATTTTGTTTCCAGGAAACCTAACTATTTTTAGAGAGGTAAAATTTATAAACATAAAAACTCCAGATAATATATGTATAAGAAATAATGTGTTACATTATGAAAAATGATCAAGTCTACTATTCAGGTAATTTGCTCATCTGTTGTTAAATGTGAACCATGTGGACACCCAGGTTTTATTTCCAGGGAAATAAATTTTTTCAGAAGGTTCTCAAATGTGGCACAGAGTGGAATGACTTTCTTTTTTTTTTTTTTTTCTTTTTTTTTATTGTTGGGGATTCATTGAGGGTACAATAAGCCAGTTACACTGATTGCAATTGTTAGGTAAAGTCCCTCTTGCAAGCATGTCTTGCCCCCATAAAGTGTGACACACACTAAGGCCCCACCCCCTCCCTCCCTCCCTCTTTCTGCTTCCCCCCCCCATAACCTTAATTGTCATTAATTGTCCTCATATCAAGATTGAGTACATAGGATTCATGCTTCTCCATTCTTGTGATGCTTTACTAAGAATAATGTCTTCCACTTCCATCCAGGTTAATACGAAGGATGTAAAGTCTCCATTTTTTTTAATAGCTGAATAGTATTCCATGGTATACATATACCACAGCTTGTTAATCCATTCCTGGGTTGGTGGGCATTTAGGCTGAATGACTTTCAACATGGAGGCTAGAACTCAGAGGAGCCAAGACCCTGGCTTTGCCCAGGAGGCCTGGCTATCTGTTGATGCCATACCACGTGCTTGGTGAGGGCAGAGATGGACAGAGTGCCAAGGACTGCCCTCAACAAGCAAGGGCCGTGATGCTTTACAATTACTGTGGGCCCACAATTAACTTCCATTCCATAGACATTCGTGGATTTCTGCTTCATATAAAGCAGAAATTTCTGCTTCATATGTTGAAACATACTGAGACTGTAAGGAGATGAAGACCCAGTTTTCACTCTCCAAATGCCTACAATAGAAGGGTGTGAGAAACCACAGCTGGGTAAGACCGGACCACAGATGCAAGCAAGATATTCCTGCAGTTCCCAAGGGGAGTGATACCACTGCCCCTCTGGGAAGATCAGTAGAGGACGCACCTGACATAGGCCTTGAAGTATGTCTAGGAGTCCAGCAGACAGGAGTGGGGAGGGAAAAACAGGAGCAATTGCACAAAGGAGAAGAGATGAAGAGGATGTGCCCAAGGAAGAGGGAGTCATCCAGGCCATCTGAATTGTAGAGTACACAAGAGGGAGTAGTAGGAATGAGACTTACTTTCTGGGCTTGCACTTCACCCTGAACTTCAGTCATTTGCAAAATTCATCACTTTAGGCTTGTTCTGCTGAGCAGAGCCAGACTCCCCCAGTTTATAGGAAGCGCTTGCCCAGTGCTTAGGCAGCCAAGCTGGTCTCCTGTGTATGCATGTGAGGGTCCGTGACGCAGGGGTCCGTGGTGGCTTCCTCAGTATGAGAATGGGCCTCGCTGGCCTGGGCAGTTAGTGTGAGCCACTTCCTGACCTCTTCTCTCTCTGTCCTCCTCCTTAGCTTAGCCCATTTGTCCTGAAGCTCAGACCTCCAGGACAGAAGGCTGAATCAGCTCTAATTGCAGCCAGAGGACACCAAGAAGGTCAGCTCTCTCAGGGACCCTGGTCCTCTCCTGTCCCCAACACTGCTGGGCCAGGCAGCCAGCATTGCTTTCTATCTGGTTCCAGGAAATGGCCAAGGCTGGCACCTACCTATCAATTAAGCTATAAAATGTTTGCCCTTCAGATGTGGTTTGAGTGTCAGTCTGAGGTTTAAAACAAAACAAAACAAATTGTTTAACTTCATATTAAATTATTGATTTCTGATGAAGTAAATATCTTCCAACAACCTGCTGGGCACAATCACCATGGACCAAACTCTGTGAACAGAAGTGGGCATGTAAAAACCTGATTTAGCTCTTCCTTCATTTCAGTGCCTGGGAAAACATCCAGTTGTGCCTGTGGCCCCAGCTTCTCAGCTAAGACGCCTGGTGTACACGTCCAGAGTGACAGGTCAGTTGTTAAAGGTGCAGAGGCTGGGCCCACCTCAGCCCTGGAGGATCCCCAGACGGAGGACATTGGCCTGTGGGGTTTTATTTTTATATATCTCCCAAGGTGATTATTATAAACAGCCGGATAGAAAACCACTGCCTTAGTCAAATGCCTTATTTATTTATTTATTACATTCATATTCTCTATCCATTGCATCTTCTAAATTCAAGAGTTAGGAGGGATCTTAGAAATCAACTAGTCAAGCACTTTCTAAGCTCATGGCCAGTCTAGGATCTGGGGATATAGTGAGCAATCTTTCTCCAGCTCATGTGACTAAGAACCATCTGTTCGTGGAGTAAGGATCAGCATCCCACTGCCTGAGGAACGCAAGGCAGGAAATGCTGCCTGATGGCGTCAGACTCCAGCTTTACCCCCTCTGCCTGTCCCTACCACCCCAAGGCTTGGGATGAACAGAGCATGTGAAAACAGCTGAGACCTTTATTAGAAATCCTTGCTCTAGAAGTGGGTGAAGAGATGTATGCAGTGGGCCAGGTGATTGGGCCTTTTTCTAAGCATTGCTTTAAGACTATGCCATCATAGAGCATTTAGAATTATTGAAGAAAGGAAGCCTTTTTTTTTTTTTTTAAGAATTAAGAAATTTCAGACCTTGGAACTTGTAAATCAAGAATCTTTCTGCCCAATCTTGAATAGAGGTTCCATGTGAATTCAGAAGGACCTAGAACAGAAATCAACCTCCAACCCCATGGGCTATCTAGGCAGAGTTCCTACCAACGTTCATCCCAGGGTAGATGCTCATAGCAGTGGGGAAGATGGGCAGCGGGATGAGGAAGACAAGAATGGAGAGCAAGGGGAAGTTGGCAGAAAGTATGGACAGAAGAAGGCTGCTTTGGCCCCTCCCTGGCCCAGTGCTCTGGTTGCATGGAACCCACCTGACACCTGACACTCCATGTGGCACCAGTTAAATGGACCCTTCATCTAAAGATCTAATGCAGACATCTGCTTTATACCCTCAGGAAATCTAGCCTGGTGCCTTGTTCATAGAGATTGTTTGGTTATTTTCTTGATAATGATGACCTAAAAATGGCACAGCAAGGGACTTCTCCATCTTCAGAGGAAAGTTGCTCTTACCTATACTCTCCTAGGGAAATTTCACTCCCTTGTGAGAGGCAAAGCTTTCTGGCTTCTTGAGGCTGACCCCCATTCTTCCCAGTTCATCAACGAGAGACAGTACTATTCCAGGAGCTCCCTCTCACACCCCCCTTAATCCACCTACTTTCAGGTCCTTGCCCAGAAATCTTCTGGAACCCTAACTGGATTCTGTGTCCCTAGGTCCAAAAAAATTTGGTACAAAAACCATTCCAGCCTGAAACTTTTAATAGCAAATACATAAAGTGATCCAGGCTCCAAATGGTCCAGGCATGGCCACCCCACATAGGGCTGTGAATATCACAATGGGTGATTGTTTTAAAGTGTTTTAATGAGTCTCAAAACATCCTACATAATATCAGCCTCCACTTCAGTCCTCTTGATGGGCTCTAGTAAATAACATGAGTTGACAGGAATAAAACAGCTTGCTCAGGAGTAATTGAGTGGAATTAGAATGAACAGACAAGAAAGAAAAATTGGTGCTTGGGTCACAAGGAACTTTTTGTTAGGAACGCCCTGGGGGGTTTGGTGGGATGTGGTCCCGCTGACTAATCACCAGTATAGAAAGTTTACAATCTCTCCACCATGCCAACATCTTTAATAACTTGAAAAGCACAAGAGGTGGCTGTTAATTTCAAAGACAGTTATATGAAGCTTTTATTGAGTGTGGTGCAGAGTATATAGTTAGCAGCCTGCAAGATAATGAACCCTTTAAATAGGACTTTCAAAAAAAAGTCTTATTTTTGCTTGAGCCAAAAGAACAGCAATTTTCTTCTGTTATTTTAAAGCAGAAAAATGTGTATGAAGTAGGATTTCTCCATTGCCCTTGAGACAGGCCATTTTCATTATCCAGGGAACCTGTCATGCCAGGGAGCCATGATCGTTCAGGTGGGCTGAGCATTGCTGTTGTAATGACATCCTTTCCCAGGAAGAGTGGATTGGCAGGGACGGGGTTGAATGTGGTGGGCACCACCTTGGTTTTCCTGTGAGAGCTGGCTTTGGGGACGTCTCTCACACCCTTGGCTGATAATACTAAGAAGAGGTAGAGCCTCCGCATGCCTGGTAATGTCACTATGTGCAGAAAACAGTGAGTTCTTTGAGAGAAAGGAAAACAACCATGAAAAGAGCAGAACTTCACATCCTTCCCCAAGGGGTGCCCTGGAGCCAGGGACCACACGTGAGGCGCAAACTGGGTGCCCATGGCCTTCCCAGTCTGCCATCCTTCAGTGTGGCCTATTCTGGTCTCCTGGTGCTGCATGTCATCAATGACTGAAATGGACCACGATGGGGCCTGAGACCCCTGAGTTATGGTGATGAGGACGGGCCCTCCCTCTATCCCCCAGGCAGCCACCTACGATTTTGTGCCATGGGGCACCTTATACTTCTACCATCTCCTCTCTTCTTCTTCTTCCTCCTCCTCTCATTCTCTTCCTCCTCCCCCTCCTCTCTCTCTCACCGTGTCTCTATGTATAAGGGTGTGTGGAGAGAATGAGGTAGAGAAATTTGTGTAGCCCACCTGGGAAACCATCTCTCATTCACTCATCCGTCATTGTTGTGTCCAGCATTTGTTAGGCACCACACCGAGAGCCGAGGATACAAAGCCGAGAACATATGGGTCAGCCCCACCTGAGCCCTGCCAGCAGTGGGCAGGTGCCAGCCCGGCTGGGGGAGCTGCCTTCCCCCCACATTCCACAGCAAGTCTGCTACAGCTCACAGCGATGGCTCTGGCTCCTGCCTGGGACAACTCTTACTGGCCAAGGAGGCAAAAACAAACAAAACAAAACAAAATAAAACAAACAAACAAACAAAAACCCCTAGGTCTTTTTGAAGCCAGTCCTCTGGAGGAAAAGGAATAATATAAACACAGGGATTGGTTAAAGGAAAATGAATTATTTCCTGTCTCAACGCTAGCAATAAACATTGTCTTTTTTGTTACCTAATTCAGTCTTGTTGGCAACATGCCGTCTGGCTTTACTCTAATTTTTTTTCCTGCCTTTCACATAATATGAGCAGTTTAGCAGTTTCCAAGGATTTGTCCTGCAATAGGCATCAAGTTTTACTTCTTCCTAGGTGTAAGTGCTTGATAGCCAGGGAAAATTCCCTTCTAGAAGTTTTTAGGATCTGGTAAGCCCTGGGCAAAAGCTCATAGCTTCACTTATCTCCAGCAGTTTGGGGAGGTGCTGGGAGCTGTGTCTGTCTGTAGGAGTCAGGAATGGGAAGGAAGGCAATTTGCAGTCCACACTGTATTGGAGACACTCGCAGATTCCTGCCAGCTTGGGATGTACAAAGTGCCCAGAGGGTCTCTTCATTTTAAGAGAGAACTGCTTTCTTCTACAGCCATCAGGAAGCAAAAGTATCTCTAGGTGTCAAATTCCTCTTCTAAAAGTCTTAACAGAGAAAAGGAGATTCTTAATGCACTTTTTAAGTTTTTATATGCCAAGTTTTAGTGATCCCCCAGTCCTAGCAGTGTCTTGGAAGCACGTGGGGACCATGTCTGAACACGGCAGTCTCTGCAGCCCTGCTCCCCAATTCCCACCCTCCACCCAATGATAGACAAGTGAAGCCCAGGAATCTGAGTTTTTAATAGACTCCTAGCGATTTTTATGCAATCAATCAGCCAGTGACTCCACATATGAGTAATGTAACAGTAATGCTGCCACTCAGGGACTGTCTATGGGGCAGGGACATCGGAGGGACTTAAGACTGGAACGTTCTGGAAGCCCTTGTCTTTGGGGGAAAAGGTGATCTTGGGGCTTTGATGCAGCAGGAGAGCAGGAACACTGGGGCCCAGAAGCTCCCAAGTCAGACCGAAACCCTATCTTTCTAAGCATGGCACCTTGCTGACTCACATCCTGGGCAGCTTAGTCAGCGTGCTCCCAGCAGCCCCCAGAGATGCGGTTCAGGGAGGGAGGAGTGTAGGAAATACCAGTGTGTGACAAATACCAGCAGTGGAGAATGGCTGGTGAGAGTCCCTCGAGATGCCCTTGAGAGTCAAGCTGAGCAGCCAGCTGGCCAGGAGGTGGGTATTTCTGAAGTAAGCCCAAAGTCCCATAAAAGCCACCTCCCTGAACTGCCCCACCTGTCTGATGACCCTTGCCAGGCACGTATGTGCTTGCTGCTTGAGAGGCTCTTGGGGCAATCCTGTGCTCACACAGAGCCATCCTTTTGGGTTGGAATGAATCCCTCAGTCAGAGAGACTGGGACATTTCTGACCATTCTGGAGCTTCTGTAATAGCACCTCCCTGCAGGGATTTGACTACACATCCTCTGGGCATGGAAGAGGTTTGTTTCCCCCACAGAGCACACTTGCTGCAGGGAAGAAATAGCTTCTTTGCTAGTGTCTAGGCTTTGTCCTTTTTAATAGCAACACACAGCTAAGGGACATTCACAGTTTCTCTTCTGACCAACATGCGGAATGGAAAGGCTGCTACCTGCATGGGTTAGAGTCACTGTTAAGACCTGCCTTGGCTCTAGGTAGATGGCACTGCAATCAGGTACACAGGCAGCCAGGGCAATGCTGGGTCAGTCTATCGACAACTGTTATTCTTCTGGACTTCTTCTCTTGTAAATTAACCTTTAAAAGAGCCAGGAACTTTTGGGCTGTATTGCAGCTCTATAACTCACTGTGATCACATCCAACCCCCCCTTACCATGCCTGAGTTTATCAGGCTCTCCACAGTGAATCCGCTTATAGCATTTTCTGGAGAACTCAGACGGTGCCTGTTTTACCATATCTCCCTTTGATCCCCAGTTTTCATGAAGTTCCTTCTTTAAGATGGACTGACCAGGATAACTTGTCAGGTGGCTGTAGCACCACTGGCCTTATCTTTTAATATTGTGAGTATAATTTAATCCCAGCAGATGAGGCATGGGTATGTGAGAGCCCCTTTGCTTCTGAGCCCAAGCAACAGCTGTGGAAACGATTTAGCTGGGAGGACCGTCCAAACATGGCTCACCACCTCAGCAGCCCTGAGCATCAGAGAGCGCTCATCACTTCTGCACTCTAAGTCCTCCACAGGCCCAGGCTGAGCAAAGCCTGGAGAATGCCGAGGCCCTTGATCCCAGCCTGGGCTGTGGAGGAAGTGCTTCTTCCTCCCTCATCCTCACAAGGGGCCTTGCCCTGTCCCTGGGGCAGCAGCGCCAGAGAAAACCTTCAGAGCAAGGGTCCCCTCCCATTTTCTTGCCTCCGGTTCCTCCTCCTGAAGCCTTCAGACTGCAGTGGTGGCAGGTGGCTCAAACCACTTCTGTTACCCTCTCTGTTTGAGTTGGGGGCTCTCGACTCTCCCTGGGGAAGCAGGGCTGGAGTTTCACACTTCACTCATTCCTTTCTTCATTCATCCATCACATATTTATTGAGTTGCTACTAGTCCTGCGGATACCATGGAACCCACCATGGTCTGCCAAGCTAGATACTGAATCCTTACCATGGTGAAGGTCCTATCAAGGTGTGGTCAGGCAGGCACAGTGAGCCCTGGGATGTCAGCCAGCAGGCGAAGGAGAAGGAAGGCAGTCTGGAGTCACCACAGTAATTTGCCATACCTGGGCCCCACTCTTCTGGATTAGAAGGGCTGGTACCAGATTCAAAGCAGACCTTTTCCCCCGGCATGGGCAGCATAGAAAGAGATCCAAATGCTTAGAATAATATAGTTTATTCTTTGATTTTAGTAGGGATATTATAAGAACCATAGCATTTGGGCCTTGCCTTTGAGTTTTCTCTGTCTGTGGGAGTACTGTCAGTATTCTTCCCAAAACTACAAGAATGAGCCCAGGGACAAGAGGAGTGGGGTGCCCCAGAGCCTTCTGCCCTGAAATATGACGCCAAAGGGTGCCTGTTGTCCCTCACTGCACACTGAGGAACTGTGCCCACACCCTGCACTCTTTCAACATAGCCCAGGGACAGAGTGTCCTCATCATCACGTGCTGGTCTACCCCAGGCTAGAGGAAGACAAGCTGAATGAGGCCTTTCAGGTTTCCTAAGTATTGACTCCTCCCATTTCTTAGAGTCTCAGAGAAGGCTTTTCTCATAGAATAAACTTCTTCCTTTTTTTCTTTTTAATCACAAGGTCGTTTATAAGCCATATTAAGCATAAACTCAAATCATTCAATCATCTAATGCTTAACAGTGTGGTACAAATAGCTAAAGTGAAGAGCCCCTGACTGATGATGGCATTGAAGTAATAAATCACTCTGATCAGAAAAAGATGCAGGAAAAGCAGCTGAAGTCTATCTCCCCAGCTGCCTGGCTTTGATCTCTGGGAAAGTGGATATTAGTGCAGACAGCAGTTCATAGGTCTTGATTAGTCCATTCAAACTGGTGACTATGGTTTCCCTGTAGATACAAGCACAATGAAGTCAGTAAGTGTTGGGCCAAGCTTTAAACAGCTGTCTTTTCAGAGAAAATCCAGTTGCACATGGGGAAGATTTCTACATTATCCTGAAAACAAACATCTACAAATATTGTACTCTCAGGTCTGGAGAGTAATCTTGTTCAAGGCATCACAGGAAACAAATTACTGTAGTTTTACTTAAATAAAATCCTTTTAACAGGCAGAGGCAAATCAGCACAAATTAGGATAAATGCATTGTTAACTGAGAGGGTTTCCTTATTCTGCTTGAAAAAAATATGCCAGACTGTAGACAGCTATTTCCTAAACTGGGGCCTCTGGTTACATGGTTGTTGAATCAATTTGGTGGAAGGTCAGATCTCTAAACCAGCTCCTTCATTCAAATCCTTGAGCACTTGTCTCATATTTCAAGGCAGGCCATTGAAACTTGGCTATGGTTTTATTTTATACCTTTTAGCCAGTGCATGTAAATGCAGCAACGGTCTACAGAGTGTCTGGCACTCTGGCAGAGATTGGGCATGATGGAGAACAAGAAAGACCACAGGTCCCAGCTTTCCAGAGACAACCTCAGCTTATGCCTATTGTTCTAGAGTCCCATTTGCCACTTTCATTTGCCACTCTGTAGGCTTCTCAGTTTGGATGATGAATTATAGTCACTCTAAGGGAGACCATTTTCCCAGCCCCAGGTCTTATTACAAGGAATTGAAGTACACAGAAATTTTTGTTTTAGATCAAGGAAGAATCTGTGCTCAGGCAGGTGGGGCTGAGTCTAGATCAAGAAAGAGGCTCATCCCTGGGACTTTTCTTTCCAGGGGCACCACACACTGAGCCCTGGTTTGGGTGAGTCAGAGGCTGAAGGGGTTCTGGTGATGATGAATTTAGTGAGATCTGGGGAGAAGGGCAGGCTTTCAATTTCTGTGGTGAAGACAAGGATGGCATCTAATGGAGATCAGGGATGTATAGAGACCTAATGGTGGGAGGCAGGTTCTGCCACAGGACTCCAGTCCCTCCCTCGCAGGCTCAGCAAAAGAATGTACGTGTGTTCAAGACAGTCCTTTCAGATGCCCAGAATATCTGTGGGAGGTTCTGAGACCAATGCCAAGGGCCAATAATATTGCAGGCAAAGGCCAAGAGCCATTGAAAAGTAGTTTTCCTAGGGGTGGAGCAAGATGGTGGACCAGGAGTATCATTCAGCTGAGCTATCATAGAATGAATGGGGAAAAAGAGATAACCCAGCCATACCTGGCATGGAGACATTACCTGGATTGTAGCTCAAAAAGCACAGCGAGGAGGTAATGAACTGGATACAGCATATGATCTGGAGCAGTGGAAATCTGATGAATTAGGCAAGTGATTGTGACCAGTTGGGATTGGCTGCCCCCATCCATGGAGGTCCAGGATAAGAGGAAGCCTTTCTGGAATTTCTAGTTGTTGGGAGAAGCTGCACATTGAGTGGAAAGCTTGGAATAGTGGGTGGACTCAAATAGTATACAGCAACCAGATTTGAATGCCAGTTAGAGTGGATTTGCCATAGGTTTGGTAGTTAAAGAGGCAGCCATACTGAGCAGGTCTTGGTGGCCAGGAGGCTGCCATTGTGGTAAGGTCAGGAAAAGGTCTTAGCAGCGGCATAAAGCTCACCATCTTAATTTCACCTGCTGGAATCAGAACTCCAATCTTGGGACAGGCTGAGGGACTCCAGCACCCCATGGAAACTGGAGTCAGGGGACACTGTGATACTTGCCCCTGAAGGATTCTTGTGAGCTTTAAGATCCCAACCCAGCAGGGTTTGAATGGTGAGGAAGGAATCAGGCAATCACCAAAGGCAACTAATTTTGGAATAAGGACCATAGAGGTTGCTAGCTGTGCTCTCCATCTCTTTAAACCCCCCACAGTGCCACCTGGTGAACCAGTGACATATTGTAGCATATTGTCATCAAGAGCAAGGACTTCTGTTTATTTGGCCATGAGGAAGAGTTTGGCTTTGCTCAGGCTGAGGCCGCCTGAAGACCTAAACTCTGAGACAAGGTAATTTGAAGCAAAGGAAGTGGTAAGAAGGAAAAAGGAGGACAAGGAGGTGAATAAGAAGAAAGAACACATGAGGAGGAATCACCTGAAAAATTCAGGCAACATGAAAACCAAAACAGAGGAGGAACTTCCTCAAGGGACCATGAGACACCTACTACAGAAGATTCTATCTAGAAAGAATTAATGGAATTAACAGAAAGGGAATTTAAAATATGGATGATAACGACAATCAACAAATGGTCAAGAAAATGGAAAGACAGAGCCAAAAGTCAGACAAGAGATATGTAGACTATAGAAAGGATATGGCGGAGCTTATGGAAATGAAGGAGACAATCAGAGAACGTAAAGATGCAGTAGAAGTGTCAAAAATAGGTTAGACCATGAAGAAAGAATTTCAGAGCTAGAGGACAAAGTTTTTAACTTAACCCAGTAGTCGGGCAGAAAAGAAGAGAGATAAAGCAGAACAGGTGCTTAGAGAAGTGCGAGACTCCATGAAGTGTTCAAACATACAAATAACAGGATTGCTGAAGGGGAAGAAGATTGTCCCAAAGGAATGGAAGCCCTACTGGAGACTATCATACATGAAAACATCCCAAGTTTTTACTAAAGACCCCGACACACTTTCTCAGTTGGATATCAAACCCTGGGTCATCTCAACTCAAACAAAGCCTTTCTAAGACACATTGTAATGAATCTGTCCAATGTCAAGGTGAAAGAAAAAATTCTGCCAGCAGCCAGGAGTAAGCACCAACTGACCTACAGAGGCAGAACCATTAGGATGACAGTAGACTTTTCAACTGAAACCTTCCAAACCAGAAGAGCATGGTCATCCACCTTCAACATTCTTAAACAAACCAATTTTCAGCCCAGAATTTGCATCCTGCTAAACTAAGGCTCAAAATTGATAGAGAAATCAAATCTTTTATGGATATACAAGCACTGAGGAAATTCACCACAACAAGACCAGCTCTATAGGAAATACTTAGACCTATTCTCAATGCTGACCATCACAGTGGTGGACCAACAGAAAAATAAACACCCAGAAGCTAAAGGTCAAAACTTAGCTTTCACAATGGTGCTAGGGATTAAAACTACCCAATGGACATTCACAAAATAAGATGAATAGAACTCCATGACACTTATCGATTCTCTCAATAAATGTCAATAGACTGAATTCACCACTGAAGAGGCACAGGCTGACTGATTGCATTAAAAAAAACCAGGAGCCATCCATATGCTGGACAAATCAAGACTCAGGGTCAAGGGGTAGAAAACAGTATTTGAAGTAAATGGAAATCAGAAGAAAGGAGGGGTTGCAATCTTATTTTCAGATAAAGTGGACTTAAAGAAACTAAAGGTAAGAAAGACAAAGATGCACACTTAATACTGGTCAAAGTAATAATACCATAAGAAAACATTTCAATTTTAAATATTTATGCATCCAACTTAAAATGCTCCCAAATTTGTGAAACAGACCTTCATAGGTCTGAGCAATATGATATCCCATAATGCCATAATAGTCAGGGACTTTAACACCTTTAGAGGATCTGTCTGAGAAAACTGGATAGATCCTCTAAATAGAAACTAAGCCAAGATACAAAGGACTTAAATGTGACCCTAGAACAAATGGGATTAATAGACATATACAGAATACACCATCCCAAAGCTAAAGAATATACATTTTCTCATCAGCTCATGGTACATACTCCAAAATTAACCATATCCTAGGATACAAATCCTCAGCAAAATTAAAAGAATAGGAATTATATCTTCTCAGACTATAAGGCAATAAAGGTGGAACTCAACTCCAACAAAAACGTTCATCTCCACACAAAGACTTGGGAATTAAACAAACTTTATGCTAAATGATAGTTTGGTTTAGGAAGAGATAAAAGAGGAAATCATAAATTCCTCAAACATAACAACAATGAAGACTCAAGTTGCCAAAACCTGTGGGATACAGCAAAAGCAGTCTTAGGAGGGAGATTTATTGCATTAGATGTCTGCATTCGTGAAACAGAAAGAGAGTGCATCAATAAACTCATGAGCCATCTTTTGGAATTGGAAAAAGAAGAACAATGTAATCCCAAACCCAGCAGAAGAAAAGAAATAACAAAACTTCAATCAGAGATGAATGAAATTAAAAACAAAAGAGTCATTCAGAAAATTAACAAAGCAAAACGGTTTTTGAAAAAATCAATAAAATCAATAAACCTTTGGCCAGATTAATTAGAAACAAAAAATTAAAATTTCTAATAACCTCAATCAGAAATGATAAAGGAGAAATAACAACAGATGCCACAGAGATATAAGAGATCTTCTCTGAGTACTAAAAGAAACTCTGTGCCCAGAAATTTGACAATGTGGAGGAAATCAATCAATACGTGGAATCACACCCTCTCCCTAGACTTCATCAGGAAGAAATAGATCTCTTGAAGAGACTGATTTCAAGAACTGAGATTGAAGACACAATAAAAAATCTCCCAACGAAAAATTGCCCTGGTCCAGATGGCTTCATACCAGAATTCTATCAAAACTTCAAAGAAGAGCTTATACCCATACTGCAGAAAATTTACAAAAAATTGAGGGGGAAGGAATCTTTCCCAACACATTCTGCAAAGCAAACATCACCCTGATACTAAAACTAGGAAAAGACCCAATTAAAAAGGAGAACTTCAGACCAATTTCACTAATGAACATAGATGCAAAAATTGTCAATAAAATCCTATCCAATAGATTATAGCTAAACATTAAAAAAATCATTCATCATGATTAAGTATGTTTCATCCCAGGGATGCAAGGCTGGTTTAACATACACAAGTCCATAAATGTAATTCACTATATCAACAGCAGCAAAAACAAAGACCATATGATCCTCTGAATAGATGCAGAAAAAGCATTCAACAAAATTCAGCATCCTTTTCTAATTAAAACAGTTAAGAATTTAGGCATAGGTGGCACATTTCTGAATCTGATAAAAGCCATCTATGACAAACCCACAGCTGATATTTATACTGAATGGAGTAAAACTGAAAGCTTTACCTCTGAGAACTGGAACCAGACAAGGTTGTCCTCTATTGCCACTACTATTCAACATAGTGCTAGAAGTTCTAGCCAATACAATCAGGCAAGAGAAGAAAATAAAGGGCATCCAAATGAGGCAGTGGAGCTCAAACTCTTGCTCTTTGCAATGATACGATCTTATAATTAGACAATCCCAAAGACTCAACCACAAGACTCCTGGAAGTGATAAAAAAAAAAACCAGCAATGTCTCAGGATATAAAATGAATGTTCACAAAACAGTAGCCTTTGTATGTGCCAAGAACAGCCAAGATGAGAAATGAATCAAGGACACAATCCCTTTCACAACAGCTTCAAAAAAACAAATACCTAGAGATGTACATAACAAAAGAGGTGAAGTGTGGAGAGACCTGTAAGACAACGACGGCCGCTGGCCTAAAATGGCGGAGGGATGGGAAAAACCTAACCTGTAGAGATAGCTGCTCCCCAGAAACAGATGACGCGCTAACTGCTTGTACTACATTAGGCAACCTATAGCGGAGCCCCTTCCCTAAGCCCGGGGGCCCCCTCCTCAGCCGGTGAGACTCAGTACAGAAGCGTCCCTCCAGGAGGGTTTTAGACTCTGTAGGGAAGATGAGACAATTAGGCTTTCTCGCCTGAGGGCCACGAGGAGCCAGATTATTTTGAGTAAGGATGATTAGTCAGGCAGGTGTCCATGCTTTCTTAAGTAATGGTCATTAGGCATGATTCAGAGTCACTGTTGTTCTGGCCACTACTTAAGGCTTTCCACCCGGGGGGACGCTTCGGCGCTTGCTCACCTGTCCTCCGCAAGCTGCCTGCAGGGCGCCCCACGGGTCTGTCCGAATCCCGTGTGAACCTTCCTGCCTCAAACCCTGGCAGTACAGATTCCATTTCAGGAGAAAGAAGAGGAAGGAAGAGGAGAGCTTGCTTTTTTCCGAGCTGTATCATTTCTACAATAAAGGGCCCTTGATCCTTCCGTTGGTGTCCTCGTCCCTGCTGGTCAGCGGCCCTGCGACACCGACAGTGAAGGCCCTCTAGAAAGAAAATTATGAAACCCTAAGAAAAGAAATAGCAGAAGATGTTAAATGAAAGAACATACCATGCTCATGACTAAGAAGAATCAACATTGTGAAAATGTCTTTACTACCAAAGCAATCTACAGATTCAATGCAATCCTCATTAAAATACCACCATCATACTTTCAAGATTCAGAAAAATTAATTCTTCATTTTGTATAGAGCCAGAAGAAACTCCATATAGCCAAGGCAATTCTTAGTAATAAAAACAAAACCAGAGGTATCACCCTACCAGACTTTCAGTTATACTACAAGGCCATACTATTCGAAACAGCATGGTATTGGCACAAAAATAGAGACAAAGACATTGGAAATAGACAATGTCCAAAGATATTGGAAATAGAAAACCATGAGATGAAACTAACATCTTACAGCCATCTTATCTTTGATAAACCAAACAAGAACATACACTGGGGAAAAGAATTCCTATACAATAAATGGTCTTGGGAAAACTGGATAACCACATGTAAAAGACTGAAACTTGACCCACGCCTCTCACCACTTACAAAATTTGATTCAAGATGGATAAAAGATTTAAATCTAAGGCATTAAACAATAAAAATCCTCCAAAAAATGTGGGGAAAACACTTGAAGATATCAGCCTGGTGAAAGATTTTATGAAGAAGACTTCTGTGGCAATTGAAACAACAAAAAAAAAAACAAACAAATGGGACTTAATTAAACTGAAAAGCTTCTGTACAGAGAAGGAAAGAACAATGCAAGCAAAGAGACAACCTTCAGAATGCAAATACATATTTGCATATTATGAATTGAACAGAAGCATGATATCTAGGATCTATAGAGAATTCAAGTTAATAAAAGAAGAGCCAACAATCCCATATATTCCTGGGCAAAAGAAATAAATAGAACCTTCTTTAAAGAAGACATATGAATGGCTAACAAACATATGAAAAAATGTTCATCATCCCTAACCACCAGAGAAATGCAAATCAAAACCACCCTGAGATATCACCTAACCCCAGTGAGAATGGCCCACATCACAAAGTCTCAAAACTGCAAATGCTGGCATGGGTGTGAAGAGAAGGGAACACTTTTATACTGCTGGTGAGACTCCAAACTAAACAACCTTTTTGGAAGGAAGTACAGAGAATCCTCAAAGAACTCAGACTGGACCTCCCATTTGATCCTACAATCCCATTATTGGGCATCTACCCAGAAGAAATAAGTCCTTTTATCATAAGGACATTTACACCAGACTATTTATTGCAGGTCGATTTAAAATCACCAAAATGTGGAAAGAGCCCAGCAACCCAGAAATGGATGAACAAGCTGTGGTATATGTATACCATGAACTACTACTCAGCCACTAAAAAGGTGGACACTTTACATCTTTTGTATTAACATGGATGGAGGTGGGGCGGCGCCTATGGCTCAGTGAGTAGGGCGCCGGCCCCATATGCTAAGGGTGGTGGGTTCAAACCCAGCCCCGGACAAAATGCAACAAAAAAATAGCCGGGCGTTGTGGCGGGCGCCTGTAGTCCCAGCTGCTCAGGAGGCTGAGGCAAGAGAATCGTGTAAGCCCAAGAGTTAGAGGTTGTTGTGAGCCGTGTGACGCCATGGCACTCTACCTGAGGGTGGTACAGTGAGACTCTGTCTCTACAAAAAAAAAAAAAAAAAAAAAAAAACATGGATGGAGGTGGAACAAATTCTTCTTAGTAAAGCATCACAGAATGGAGAAGCAAGAATCCAATGCCCTCTATTCTAATATGAAGGCAGTAGATCAGCTAATATGTGGGGAAGGGGGGAGGGGAACGAGCAAGTGGGGGCAGGGGAGGAGGAAGGGGGATGGGGTCACAGTGTATGGCACACCTCTTGGGGGGCGGGACACAATCATAAGAGAGACTTTAACAAATGCAATCAGTGTAACAATTCTTTGTACTGTCAATTCACTTGCTCCTCTAACTCACACGCTCCCCTCAAAATGCCAAAATATTAGTGCTTAAGACAATACACTTTTAATTATGCAGGAATCCTGGCAAACTGCAATTAAGTATTCCATTAAAGTTCCAGAGAGCTGAGGATGTGTGCATGTGCGTGTTCATGCACATGTGGGCAAGGAGAGAAGGGGCGGGGGTGAGAGGGAGAGGAGCAAGTGAATATTTAACACTTCCTGGGAACTCTTCAGGCCACATTGAGAACCTCTTTTCTAAGCTGCTGTAGCACACCCTACTCTTATCCAAAACCATGCATTGTTTTGTATTTTTAAAAATTTCAATTGACGGGCGGCACCTGTGACTCAAAGGAGTAGGGCGCTGGCCCCATAAGCCCAAGGTGGTGGGTTCAAGCCCAGCCCTGGCCAAAAACTGCAAAAAAAAAAATTCAATTGACACGCAATATCATACCTATTTGTGGGGTACAGAGCGATATTTCCATACATGCATACAATGTGTAATCATCAATCAGTTGATTAGCATATCCATTGCCCCAAACCTTTATCATATCTTCATCTGGAGAACATTCAAAATTCTCTCTTGTAGTTTTGAAAACATACAATAAGCTATTTCAAACTGTAGCCACTCTACATTACTGTAGAACATTAGAATTTATTCCTTCTATTTAACTGTGATTTTGCATCTGTTGAGCAACCACTTCTTAACCTCACTTGCCCCCACCTTTCCCAGTCTCTAACAACCGCATTTTTTTTTTTTTTTTTGCGTTTGTCCAATAAACACTTGTTGAGCATGTATTGTGTACCAGGAACAAAGCCTGGCCCTGTGGATCCTTTTATCATAAGGACATTTATAGCATAGCCTATGCTGAGCTCTCACTTTTTGAGTCTCTCTCCCTAGAATTAAACTAGTAGAGTAGGGAGCTGGAATCACTTGTTTTTCATTCTGTTGCAGTATTTTCTGGCACAGTATCTATGACATAGCAGATATTTAATAAATTTTGTTGAACTGAAATTGAGAAACTAAACAAAAAACTATACTCCCTATTCAGGTTCTTTGTTCAAAGTTGTTAGAGACTAAAAAAGGGATGAAATAACAGAATGCTGGTTCTTGGAAAGTACAAAAAAACAAATTTATAACTAAAGTAACTACTTTGCTTTACTCTTACTATTTTAATAGAATCCCTTAACAGGACAGTCTACAACTAGTTCACACTTTGCCAGAAAAATGTAAATGAATTTTCTTCTTTTATTAAGATTAGATAGGCCATTTGTTATTATTTAAAAAAAAAGAAGGCGGAGCCTGTGGCTCAAAGGAGTAGGGTGCCGGCCCCATATGCAGGATGTGGCGGGTTCAAACCCAGCCCAGGCCAAAAACTGCAAAAAAAAAAGAAAAGAAATGTAGGTTTTCCTGTCAACGTGTCTCATTCGTAGCACAGAACCAGGGAGGCCTGAGAACATTGAGCTTCCAAGTAAAGCTCAGTAAAGGTATTTTGGTGAGACCGGACTCAATCACTGTGGTCATCTTCCAGGCCACAGTCTCCCTCCCCTCACTTTTGGACAGCTAGCACTTTGTGTACTTGGGGTTGGACCCTCCCTTTCTAGAGCCTCACTTGCGGGTACTTGGTCTCCCATCAGACTGAAAGCTCCCCTGGAGTGGTAATTCATCTTTGCCTCCCTTATAGAACCTGATCACACTTTATTTAAAGGATGCCCCAAATTGAATGAATGAATGGGAGATGATGACATACAGCGCATCTAATTCTCCAGCTGGGTAGCAGCTAGCAAAACATAAAGGCTGAAATTATCAAGGAAATGGACTAATTCATAAAACACCCCCAGCTTCATGCCCCTCTTCAATATAGGAAATAGTAGCTCTCTATGCACATTGTTAATGACTAGAGTCTAAAAATGCAAGTCCTTTTTTAGCCATGATTTTTTTCTGAAACAGAATCACTTTAAAGGTATGAGAAGGGAAGTTGCCTGACAAAGTGTTTAACTTATAGGAAATGCTTTGGACTTGTACTGAATGTTGGTTTAAAGGCCAAACTCTGCATCCTCCTTCAAGAGATCTCTTTGTTCAGAGAGCAATGGATTCTGGCCCATGGCTGCCATGCTGGGTCTGCATGGCTTTCAAGGGAGATGACCACACTTTATTGACAGGCATTTCCCTTATTGAACCACATGTTCCCTGCACAGCTGGTATTTATCTTCAGGAGATGACTCACACTCTTTGTCAGCATACCTTTCTATATTAAATATCAAGTTTGTCAAGTGCAAACCCAACCAGGCCTCAGAGTGGGCTGGCTGGCATTACAACAATCTCTTCCTCCTGTTCAGGCTCTGTGAAGATTTGGGAATTTTTTCCCAAGACTGACTTCTCAATAGATGAAGACATTGTGGGAATTTTCCTATTTAAGGTCTGGGTTTAAGCTCAACTTCCCCATTAAACTAGCTAAGGGTGGTGCCTGTGGCTCAAGGGAGTAGGGTGCCGGCCCCATATCCTGGAGGTGTCAGGTTCAAACCCAGCCCCTGCCCATTAAACTAGCTAGGTGGTCTTAAAATTATTGTCTCTGTGCCTCTATTTAATTACTTAAAAAATGAGACCAATGCCAGTGATCTCATAAAGTTGTTGAGAAGATTAAATGAGGTAATGACCCTGAGAAAATTTGAAGCAAGTATTTTTTGAATAAATGACTAAACCAATAATATAAACGTTAAAAATTATGAACCAATCCAGTGTGTATAATGAGACAGTATTTACTGACCGTTCCCTATATAATGAGGCTTATGATTCACCAGCTGTTCCCAGTGTATCAAGAATGGTTCTAAGTTCTGGAGCACAAAAACATACATCTGGTGGGCAACAAGACCATGCTGTTGGCCAGGTGTGGTGGTTCATACCCATAATCCTAGTGCTTGGGAGGCTGAGGCGGGAGGATTTTTTGTGCTCAGGAGTTAGAGACCAGCCTGAGCAAGAGAGAGACTCCATCTCTACTAAGAGTAGAAAAACTACCCAAGTTCTGTGGCTGGTGCCTCTAGTCTCAGCTAGTTGGGTGGCTGAGGCAAGAGGATCTCTTGAGCCCAAGAGTTTGAGAGTTTGAGGTTGCTGTGAGCTATATCATGGCACTCTACCCAGGGCCACAGAGTGAGACTCTGTCTAAAAACAACAACAACAAAAAACCCATGCTCTTGGGCGGCGCCTGTAGCTCAGTGAGTAGGGCGCCGGCCCCATATGCCTGAGGGTGACGGGTTCGGACCCAGCCCTGGCCAAACTGCAACAGAAAAATAGCCGGGCGTTGTGGCGGGCGCATTGAGACCAGTCCCTCCAGCCCTGGCCCCAGCTTTCCCTGTAGTCCCAGCTGCTCAGGAGGCTGAGGCAAGAGAATCGCGTAAGCCCGAGAGTTAGAGGTTGCTGTGAGCCGTGTGACGCCACGGCACTCTACCCGAGGGCGGTGCAGTGAGACTCTGTCTCTACAAAAAAAAAATATATATATAAAAAAAAAAAAACCCATGCTCTTAACTTTCAGCACTGCCTCTGCTATACTTGACATAAACTCCTAGAGACTATCCTAGAAAGAATGGTGAGTTTAACTATGCCCTCCAATACTCTAATGTTAGAGAGCTTTTTGTAGTTTTATTAGTTACAGGGTTAAATAGGAAAAATATTCCTATGACATATTGGTTTCTTCACTAAATAATCAATGCCAAATTTTGGAATCAAATACTCCACCTCTATTATCTGTTATTCTGAGTGGAGAATGCATTAGGGCAGCTTACACCTCGGAAACAACTTCCTCCAGAGTGAGGACAGGAAGCTGCAGTTGTCCTGTTAACTATTTTCTGGTTGGTGAAAACGGGAGCACATCACAACTTGTTTCTACCTACACATTGGAAAGATAGTGCTTCTCTCTCTCCCGTTCCTGAAAAGGGTCTCATTTTTCTCGGGCACAATGTTTCCCTGGGTTCTGATAGCCTCTGCTCACATTGAACTCATCCTTTATTACTACAAAAGCATGTGCAGCATTTGCCCAGAACTCTGCTAGATTCTGTATAGTTCCTTTAAGAAAGTGGCCTTTGTTCTAAGAATCAGGGTAAGAACTATCATTTATTAGGAGGCTACTAAGTTCTAGGGACTTTGCCAAGTGCTTCATATACTGTCATAGTCAGAGTAGGCTAGTTCATGCTGTGCCAACAAACAACTCTTGAATCATAATAGCTGCTAATAAGTTTACTGCTCAGTCTCATTAAATGTCCAGGGCAGGTTGGTGGAGGCCCTATTCCACCTTTCCTCCCACAGTGACGTGGGATAACAGAACTTCCATCATCACGGGTATTACCAGTTACCCAGAGTCCCCCCTCTAGACTTCTTGCATACATATCAAAAAGTCTCCCTGAACTTTCTTAACTTTGGTATCTTGAGCTCTTAAAGAAAACACTAATTGCATGTTTTGAAATCCAGAAAAGGAAAGGGGTGAGGGCATTGAGACCAGTCCCTCCAGCCCTGGCCCCAGCTTTCCCTGGCACAGGCCCCAGGGGTGAGCTTGCCTCTGTGGATTCCCAGCCGGGAAGCACCACCCTGATTTATTTTCAGAGGTAGAAACTCAAGCAACAATTATCTCCTGTCACAGCAAATTAAAAACCCAGGCTCACCCATCCCAGAGCAGGGCGCACACAGGACCATAATGACAGGCTGAGGCTGGTGCATTTCCTTTAAAGGCAAGAGCCACTCACAAAACACACAAAATAAACAGAGACATAAAAGTCCATGGAAAAGGCCCACAGGCAGGAGCAAGCTTTTGCACCAGGATCTGAGAATGTGTTTTGATTCTGCAAGGGACTAAGGATTGTGGCAGCAAAAAATGCTCAGTGGAAGATGAGTTTTGGTCTGTGTTTAGGATAAAGTAGGAGCTGTAGTGTCCAACACAGTAGGGTGGGAACACACACACAAACACGCACACACATGCACCTAAGAGCATTGCCCACTTCTACTCACTGTTATCAGAATCTCTGTTCCTGCACAGAGCAGCGTGGCCTGCTGGCTGGGCTTCTGCTTGGAATGCCTCTCCTCTCTTCTATTCTGAGCCAGCATCATTGGCAGGAACCTAGACAAAATTCACCTGTTTCAGGAAGTCCTCCAGGACTGTACTCCTGGAATCCTATGCCCTCCTGTTGCACCTTCTTTATAATCTGTCTTTCCTGCATTATATCAGGGAAGGTTTGTGGCTGTGTTAGTTTGTCAGTTTTTTGGGAGTGCTTTATTGCTTATGGGATCTACAGGAATCAAGACTTTTATTTATGCCATGTGTGTTTAACTTTCAAAAACATTTTCTCACCAACCATCTAATTTTATCTCCAATATCACCTGGTGAGATAGGTGGGAGGTGGATCCCATGACAGACGGGAACTTACATAGAGAGATGGCTAAGAATGTGGGTTTTGGCTTGGTTGGATTTCTAATCTCTCTAAGCCTCAGTTTCCCCATCTGTACAATAGGGATAAAAATAGTTTCTGCCCATAGCTTATTTTAAAGATTAAATGAGATAACAGAGGTGACACACTTGCCTCACACAGTAAAATTGTCATTATTTTAATGATGGTGCAACTCAGGTAACATATAAGTGTTGGAGGGAAAGCAAAGGGCTTTAGAGGCAAAGATTCTGATCCTATTTGATATGTGACTTTGGAAGACTTCTGCCTTTCTGGGCCTCAGTTTCTTCATCTATTAAATAGGAATAATAATATCACATATCGCATATGTCATGGATGGATTGAGAGGATTCATTCAAACTTTAGAAAGCACATTGTAAATTGGGACAATTCAAACAGGATAATTTAACTAACTTGCCTGAATTTGTGCCATGGTCAGTGTGGTACCAGGTCTCTTGTTCCTGGTGTCCTTTCCAGCAGACTGTGCTTCCTTTCTCAGTACCCTTGGACATTCCATATGTGCTGCTGGCTGACTGGTGGGACAGAGAGGTGGCCTGCACCACAGCACCAAGATGGGACCGAGCATTGGTGGCCCTCAGTTGGTGGCTCTCCCTTTCTCCTCCCCACACTCGTGGACATCGGAACCATGCAGACAGAGCAGAGCTCAGAAACGAGACAGAGCCACTTCTGCTGGCCCTGTTATCAGAATCTCTATTCTGTCTCATCCCTGCGGTTAGCAAAGAGAACCAGATATGAGAGCAATGAATGAATTGCTAAAATGAATCTTCATACATTAGGGACTGTAACACTAGGAACTAGCCCAAGAAGGGAGGGAGGAATCTTCGAATCAACACAGCAGCCTGCATCCCGGAGTGTGTGGATTTTTTCCTTGCATCTTCTCATTGGTCCATGGATTAAGTTCTCTAAAGCCAGTCTCATTTTTGGCCTGCAAGGAAAATGTGGTCTGGGCTTCACTGCAAGAAATCACTTCAGCCTTCTCCTGTCTGTGGACAAGTTTGGGGGTAGAAACTACTGAAGTCCCTGAGAAATGCACCATGGACTTCCCTGCTCAGAGAACAGTCTGCTTTGAACATTTTGCTTTGGTTGTGCAGGACTTCAGGGGTCGTCTCAGAGACTTCAAACCAAAAGTTCTCTGAAATGTTCAGCTGGACCTAGACAGGCACAAGTCTGGAGTAATCAGTACACCTTATCCTGAAATACCTTTTTTCCATCCTCGCTGCTTCTATATCCCCTTTTCTAAAGATTATTTGCTCTAGAACAATTTAGAGTTCTTTGAGGAGCTCTTACCACATGGACAAAGGATTGGCGGAGATCAAGGACTGAGAGGTTTGCTTCTAAGATTCTGAGAATCTTAGAATGCTGAGAATATTCCTAATACCCTTGTCAGATATGTATAGTCTGACCCTTTACTGATCATAAGGATGAGCCTTTAGAGCAGGCGTCCTCAAAACTGTGGCCCGCGGGCCACATGAAGCGGTGTGATTGTATGCGTTCCCGTTTTTTTTTTTTTTATTATTACTTCAAAATAAGAAATGTGCAGTGTGCGTAGGAATTTGTTCATAGTTTTTTTTTTTTTTTTAAACTCTAGTCCGGCCCTCCAACAGTCTGAGGGACAGTGAATTGGCCCCCTGTTTAAAAAGTTTGAGGACCCCTGCTTTAGAGGATAGTCCACTTCCACTCACTCCTATCAGAATCTCCATTCCTGTCTGGACACCTGCCTATCTTGCCCTGGACAGGGCAGTGTGGCACACTGACCAGAGCTTCCATTTAGAATGCTTCTTCTCTCTTTTATTCTGTGCCAGCATGACTACCAGGAACTTAGCCAAAACCTCACCTCCTTCAGGAAGTCCTCCAGAACCAGTGCTTCTGGGTTCCAGTACCTCTGAGACCAATGAGACCAGTGAGACTTGAGCTTGAAGCTCCCTAGATGTAAGATTGTATTACAACTGTTTAACCAAAGAATTACTTGTGTCAGAGGAGTAGGTCTTCACAAATTCTTCAGGTTCGTAATTCCAACTTCAGTCAAAATGACCACTAGATTGGGTAGAATCAATCATATTTTAGAGGAGAAAGATAATGCCATGAGTTTCCTTCATACCCTCAATCTGTATCTACGCAATCTTACCTTCTAAACGTTTTCCTTCTAGCTCACCTTAGTTGTGTATCACTCATCTATATATGCATAACAATCTACCACAAAATTGACTTGCCTAAAACAACAATCATGTATTTTTTCATGATTCTGTAATTGTCCCAGGTTCAACTGGGCAGTTCCTCAGCTGGTCTCACCTGAGGTCAAGTATACTGCAGTCAATTGGCAGGTGAGACAGTGGGGAGTGCAGGAGTAGCCTAGTGGTCCCAGATGACCTGAGCTATGTGTCCGGAGCCACAGTGATAACTGCTGCAACTACTGGTAGGACTAGGACACTCCCTGTAGTCACTCATCCTCAAGAAAACCATTCTGGGCTTTCCTGAATGGGAGTCACAGGGCATCAAGATGAGAGTAGACAAGCAAGGCTCAATGTCACTTCTCCCACATTCCATTGAATGAAGCAAGTTATAGCACCAGCCCAGAATCACAGGGAAGAGAAAAATAGTCTTTGCCTTTTATTGAGATGACAAATTCATGTTGCACGGAAACATGCACCTAGGAATGGAAGAAATTGCTGGGGCTAGCCTTATAATCCATCACTGATGCTGCATATTTATCAATTATTCCTTCACCCTTTAGAAGTCAATTGATAATTGCATTAGACTTTCTTTTGCAAACACTTACTGTAACTAGAACTAGTGAGCCCACCAGGCAGCCCCTCCCATCAACAGGGTAGATGGAGACGCCAATTGGGATAAATCATTCAGTGCGGCTATAGAATGAACATTTATGGATGGTGTTAACTGTGTGCAAGCATAATCTGTACATAAATAATCCTGTTTAATTCTTAAACCATCTTCATGATAGGTCTTCTCTCCATTTTGTTACTAAGAATGTTGATGTTCAGGCACAGTTAATGACTTACCCACTGTCACTCAGTTATAAGGAATGGAGCATGGAATTTCTTCATCTGTGAAATGGGAATCATAAGCCTCATCCCCCAGCACAAGTGGGGGGATGGAATGCAGTCCTGTATGTGAAATTGGCTGGCAAACCCCTGAAGAGTACATATGTTAGCTATAGTTTTCATTGAGCCTAGCAGACATTTTGTGGGGAGGGGCTGGTCTAGGAAGGCGCCAGAGCCATCTGAGCCAGACACCAACTGTTGTGTGTCTCTCAGCTGCTATTTACTTTGGCTTCTGATCAAATCCTTCACCCAATGCATTTGGCGGTCACAGATGAGAAAGCCCTCTGGGCCAGCTGGCAGGCCAGAGCATGCTATAGATGAGGACAGGCGGGCTGCAGGCTTTCCTTGAAGGCACAGACTGTGGCAAAGCTCCAGGTGTCTTGCTGCTATCCTCACCTGCCTCAGCAGCAGGTCAGAGTGGAGGAAGTACATGCTTTTCATTTGACTCAAGGTCACATACACATCCTTGAATTGCTCTGAGCTTACATTCTTCCAACTCTTCTTTTCACTGATTTTCATCCCTTTTCTTCCCACTTTGCCTTTCTTAAACCTCATTCCTTTATGCTTATCTCATCCATATCTTCAATCTATACACCCAACGTTTTCTCCACCTCCTTGTCTTATCTAATACCTGGATTCTTTATGACCTGATTCTATGACAGATCTTATTCCCCCTGTGGCCATCAGGCACGGTCAGCCTACACCAATCTTCTCTTTGCCTATCTACCATCTAGCCACAGGTAAGACCTCTTCCTCCTTTAAGGTTCATGCTACTCAGATCCACTGTGTTCTTTCTGCCCTGCCTTGTTGCTGTTATCCTCCCCATCCCCCCTTCAATCACCACCATCCCTCTTGAAGAGTTCTGACATCTCACTACGCCCTACCTGCCATCACCAAGGACAACTTCAACACTCTTCCAATATCCTGGTTTTTTTGTTTTTACTTTTACAACCCCCTTTAATGCATGCCCCATGACAGCTGAATGCAAATAACTATAGGCCTGACATGAGGAAGAGGAATTAAATGCACCCACGTAGCTGGGGGTGGCAGAAACAGAACCTGTGAGAAGATGTTAAAGGAGGCAGATCTCAGCAATTGATTAGGAGAACCTCCCTCAGAGCCATCCATCTGCTAGTGGGAGGGGCTGCCTAGCAGGCTCACTAGTTCTAGTTACAGTAAGTGTTTGCAAAAGAATGTCTAATGCAATTGACCAAAGAAAAGTCATATTTGGAATCAGGAAATCTGGCTTTTGAATCTAATCTCAACTCTTTACCAACTAATGGAAGTTGGATGGAGTTCAACGTCTCTAAACCTCAGTTTCCTCATACTTGAAAATGAGAAATAATCACAGTTTATTGGGGCAAGACATGATTGCAAGAGGGACTTTACCTAACAATTGCAATCAGTGTAACCTGGCTTATTGTACCCTCAATGAATCCCCAACAATAAAAAAAAAAAAAAAGAAAAAAAAAAGAGAAATAATAGTTTCTGTCACACTAGGTCATAGTAAAAATTGAAATAGATCGAGAATGAAAAAATTATTATACACTGTAGGATACTCAACAAATACCACTATAATCTCTGAGAAGACAAAGTTTGAGTGTATAACTTACATGAGTCCAAAGTTCTTTGTTAGGCCAAAGTAAAGAGAGAAGACAAATAGTGAGTCCTGGTTCAGCTGGTGGACTGAATGCATGCATCTATTTTTACTTCCAGATATTTTGTAAATATAAATCTACAAGGGTAGGAAGAAAGAGAAAAGAGACAATAGCAGCAGTATGTTGGAAGCACGTGGTAAATAATAAACCTAAGAAAATGGAATCCTTAGGAAACCATGGGAGAGCAGAGAGGGATCCGAGCTTACACTATAAAATTTCCAGAGAAATCAGAGCCAGGACTCTGGAATCCAGGGCTTCACCCTCATGGCAGAAGACTGGGCATGGCTTCCCTGGGAAACCTAACCAGCTCAATAGGAAACACCTCAAGATACCAATACTGGGGGGGGCTAGATCACCCCATAAAGAAGCTCACATTCAATAAAAGCCATCTTGTTTTAAAGATTCCAATCAGCTTTTTAGTGCCTTAAGATAACCAAAGACCATCAGACATGTAAGAAAAAGCTATAATCTGAACAATCGAAATGCTATTAATTTTTGTATGTTGATTTGTGACCTGTAACTTTACCGAATTTGTTTATTCTTTCTAATAGTTTTTTGGTGAAGTCTTTGGGATTTTCTATAAATAAGATCATGTCATTTGCAAAGACAACTTACATCTTTCCTTTCCAATTTGGATGCCTTTTATTTCTTTTTCTTGTTTAATTTTTCCAGCTTGGAATTTCAATACTATGTTGAATAGAAGTGGTGAGAGTGGGCCTCCTGGTTCTGTTCCTGACATTAGAGGAGAAGGTTTCAACTTTACACGAATGAGTGTGATGTTCACTGTGGCTTATGATATGTGGACTTTATTGTGCTGAAGTACATTCCTTTTATACCTAATTTGTGAGAGCTTTTAGTATTAAAGGATGTTGAATTTTATCAGAATCTTTTTTTCTGTTTCTACTGAGATGATCATATGGGTTTTGTCCTTCATTCTGTTAATGTGGTATGTCACACTCATTGATTTGTGTATGCTGAACCATTATTGCATCCTATGGATAAGTACCACTTCATCATGGTGAATTGTCTTTTTAACGTACTGTTGAATTCAGTTTCCTTATATTCTGTTGAAGATTTTTATATCTACTTTTATTGGGGAAATGGGCTTGTAATGGGCTTTGGTACCAGGTAATAATGGCTTCATAAAATAAGTTTGGAAGTATTTTCCTCTCCTCAATTTTTCTGGAAAAGTTTGAGATGATTAAAGTTGAGAAATCTTTTAACAAGTAAAGCAGAAAGATAAAGACATGGAAAATGGAAGAAAAAAAGTTAAGAAAAATAGATGAGTTTAAGAAGTCTAATATGCAAACAACAGGCAACCCAGATAAGGAGAAAAGACAAAATTAGGGAGGGAAATAAACAAAGAAATAACTTTCCAATTCTAGAAAGTCTTCTCAAATATTGAAATGACCCACCAAGTACCTAACCTAATGAATAAAAATACACCCATAGCAATGCAAATCATTGTGAAATTTCAGAATTCTGAGGACAAAGGTAAGATCCAACAGGCTTCCTGAGAGAAAATACATTTACAAAGAAGCAGCAATCAGAATGGCATCATTATTTTCAGTTGCAATGTTGTGAGTTAGAACCATGGACCAACACCTTCAAAATCCTGAATGAGTATAATCTATAACCTAAAGCTCTACATTCAGAGAAACCGTCAATAAAATGTGAGTATAGAATAAGAAAATTTACAGATATATAAGAACTGTAAATGAACTTCCTACTTACCTTTTCTTAGGAATATCCTGTAGGATATGCTTCTCCGTAATGGGAGATTAAACCAAAGAAGAAAAGACATGGGATACAGGAAAGAAGAGATTTCAATGCAGACCTACCTCCAGGACAACAGCTATGATACAGCATTAAAGGTTACCAGACCACATAGGAACAGGTTGGAGAGCTCAAGAAGACATTTCCAAGGTGGAATTGATGGGTGGTCAGTATGTTTGAACATATATGTTTTAGAAGAAGATTTAGACAACTGATAGAGAGTTTGAAGTTGCTGTAACATAAGCGGATAGTAAATTAGGCAAAGAAAAAGAACTCCCCCCCCCAAAAAAAAATAATTATTAACTCTGAGGAAAATACAAAGTTTTCAGGAAAGAAAAATAAGTTTACTACATCAGTTCAGCTGTGAATAATATTTACACAGTCATAAAAATGTAAAAATTGAATATTGATCTTACCAAAATTATAAATTGCAACAAATAGATGGGGAAACTGGAAAGATGTATGGTGGTGGGGAGGGGGGAGATGAAAGAGGACTAAATTCTCTGTCTTTCATGATAGGAAGTTAACAGATAATTCCTAAAAATGGAATCTCAATAAGTAGCAATACAACCAGGTATGGAGGGTCAGCCATTTCAGCTGGAAAATCATTGCCTCTTGGGATGGAGAAGTGATTTTTTGTGATAAACCTGGTGGAATAGTTTAATTCAATAAAATACAATATGGATAAGTTTAATAAAAATGCAAATGAAAAATTTCTAAATGCTGTAAATGATTCTCCCTCCCATACCACTTATAAGGTGGATTGTGCCCAGAGGTAAGAGTGATACCAGGGATCCAGTTCTGCTCACCACCCCCACCCATTGCTTCAGGTCCCACACACATCTCCTATCAGGATTTTCAAAGATGTTGTTGACAATGCTAGATTTTGCCCTGCATGCTGACTTTGGAACCTAATGCTTGATTAAGATATGCCTACTCTGTAGGAAAGGGGCTTCCTGCCCCCAGTTGGAGGTTACTATATAATGAAATGTCTTTTTCAGTTCCTTCCAACTCCCAGACAAGACATAAAACTATACACAACCAACTAGAATTAGACAGACACATACCCAAGGGCCTGTGGGGTCGATGAATGACTAGAATAGATGGAGCCAAGGAGAGATCAGGGAAGGGTCCCTAGAGGAAGCTGTGAACCGTGTCAATATCTTATATTCTGCTACTTGAAACTGTGCATCAGCCATCTGCATTAATTTAAGCATGACTGATTTGATGCTTTTTAATGTTTCCCTTTTTTCTGTGTAGTCAAACACACAAAGTCACAGCTGAAGAAATCGATGTTTCCAGTATCAAGGTCTTCTGTAATAGAAGTGTATGTCTGCTGTCTAGCTGATTTGCTTCATAATAAGAGAGGCTCCAATAGACATCAAGAATGACAAATTGCAAGCAGCAAGTGGATAAATAATAGGACTCAGGTTGTTTGATGTTCTTGGCTAGATCTTCCACCTGACTTCCATTAGTCTTACTGTCCACCTACCAGTGGGGCCACCAGCAACCACAAGAGAGCAGCATCCTTGGCAACGGAGAAGCAAACAAGAGATGAGGGGAACATAAGATCTGAAGCAGTAGTTGGTTCTTTGGCAAAACAAATAGCTTGTGATAACCTCATTCCAAGCCTTAACATATCTTGTGCCAAAAATGCAAAATGCCAAGTGGAAGATAAGCACTAGACTTCTCAAGGACCCCATCCAAAAGTCCTCGTAAACCCCATTCAAACCTGATTGCTCTCATTATCACCTCCCAACACAGCCGGTGCTGCTCCCCACCCCCCAGAGGAGTGTTCAAATTTCCTTCAGGCTGTGATCCAAGCATTCAAAGATTTGCCAAAATGCTAGAGTGTGGGTGCTGTTAGAATAACCCATTCTCTGGTTCAGCCACCCCCATGAGATGACATTTTTGCACGAACAACATGAGGATCCAAACCATGATTGGGAAGAGGCTTAGTGGCCATGATAAATGACTTTCTTTGGGATAAGAGGGAGCTTTTCAACAAGACCATGGCTGTGTTAGGAGATGATGTGCATTCAACATGGCTTAAGGAAAGAAATATATCTGATGAGGTATTGTGTAGGTGTGTTAGTTCAGATCCTCTGGGAAGCAGACTCTGGGATGAGAGAGAGAAGTGGGAGAGATTTATTGGGAGGTAAAGTCTGTGAAAGAGAAAAGGGCAGGAAGCAGTGTTGGGCAGGAAAATTCTTCAGACTGTGATGAATATCTGGTACCTGAAATGTAAGGAGGCTGGAAGAAAAATGGGGCAAGGAAAGCCTCAGCCCAACTCAATGGGAACTTCATTACAAGAGTCCCACATTGCAGGGAAATGGCCATACCTAGTGCCCCTGCCAAGCTCAGTCACTGCCCAGTGGCTGCAGCAGAGCATTAAATCAGTTCTAACACTGACAATGGAATCTGAAGGCGCCACAGATGGAGGCTGTCCACTGATCACACTGTGCACAGCTGAACATCAAATTCTTTCTTAAAGGAAGTTGGGAGCAGCATGGCTGTCACAGTAGGGATGGCAGTAAAATAATAAAATGCCAAGACACTCTGAATTCATGCCTTGAGCCAAGATTTAATGGATGTGGAAAGAGTATTGCTAAACACTGTCTGTCATGAAAGGAATATACTGAGCTGATTGAAATTTGAATGGCATAGTTTTCTATCCAGTTTCTCATTATAAACTTATTAATTCATTACTTTAAAATTAACCATCAGCAACTGTTTATTGATGTACCACTGTGTATCAGGTGTACTATGCTTGGCCTCTGCTCACAAAGAGTTCACAGGTAGAAAATCAAATAATTGAAACAATGCATGACAAGGACTAACAAAAATTATTACAGAGGCTCAGGGGAAGGAAGGGCAAAAATGTAAAATGATTTAGACGTCTCTTTTGTTCTCACACAGGGGCCTTGCCAGTCCACTTCATATGACACCAACCGTAGTGTACATGTTGCTAAACTGAGCTTCCAAAGTGAGTTGGAATAGCTAGGCAACTGATGTTCTTGGGAGCAGAAAGTTTTCTGTTGAAAAGGAGATTGAAGTCTCAGTTACTAAGTTCAGATCATACAGGGATCCAAACCAGTTCACTTTTAGAAAATTGAGGACCTACCGCCACCCTCTTCCACCCCAACCAAATTGGACTCCAACTTCAGGCGGAGGAACGTCAGGTAGATTTCAGTTACGAAAATGGAAAGCTTAGAGGCTCTTAGACAATTCTGCCAGCTCAAAAGGCTAGAAGATGATTTTTTCCCATTGGGATTCCTTTTGGTCACAAAGACCTGATGCCCAAGAGTGTAAATGGTGATCAATGAGTGTACACGTCCCACCAGTCCTTGATGTGCATGGCTGTAGGGTGACACTCTGTGGCAGAGGCTGGGGAATGGAATGGTGTATAAAGCATGGCCCTGAGGGAGTAGATAGCACCAGATCTTGAAAATCCTACTTGCTCCCATGGAGCTTCCCTTGGTTCTCTGATGGTTAAGAAGGGACACAAAGAGTCTTCAAGGGGAATGGGAGGAAAGTCTGGCCTGCTGAACAAGGAAGTCTGGAGAGCCCATAGGAACATTCACTACTCAACAGTTCTCACCAGAAAAAGGAGAAAGAATTGGGGACGAGGTAACCTAGGTAAGCAATGACCAATAGAATAAGACAATAATAAATGACCAATAGAAAAGAGTAATAATGCCTGGAGATGCAGAGAGGCCAATGAAAGAGTTGCAACCAACTTCAAATGGAGAGAAGAGGATACTGATACCTCTGTACCGCCTTTGCATCTCTGCCTGTCTCCCCTCTTTTCTTTCACAAGAAGGACCAACTTCCAGCTCTCTTTGAAAGTGCTCAAAGCTTTCTCTTTGTTCCTGAATAAAAGTTCTCTTCGTTACACTGAAATTTGTGTAGCTTGCTTTTGCTTTCTATTCACGCTGCCTGTGCTGCTCCAGTTTTATTTTCAGTTTTCACCCACTTTAACTTTCAATTCTCTCTGTGCCTCGGTTGAATTTCCTAGCTCAGCCGAGTAATAGAACCCATAAACTGGGTTCAGGAAACAGAGACACCACCTCAGCCTCCCAAAACAGCCTCTGGGCTTTTCTGATATCTCTCATCATGATAATCTCAGATTGTCTGAGTCTGTGTCCAGCTCTCCTTACTGGCCTGAGCCCTGCTGCCTCCAGACAGCCTGACAGCTCAGTGTGAAGCCTGCTGCTGCTGTGATCCCTTTATACTGTGCAAGTTTGACACTTCCTGAAGCCATTATACCCATCTGGCCTCAGGACCGAAACTCCCATTTTCCTGACAGGCCTAGAGTGGGATCAAATCTAGCCCTTGTACAATTCATTTTAATGCCCAATTATCTGCAGTGGCTCAGGAATCAGTGGCATTCTCAGAAGATCTGCCATGCATGTTTTGAGATATTTTTGGTAACAACAGGGAAAAATAGAGCTACCCTACATGAATTAATACAAAACCAACTTCCAAGTGTGCAGTGACTTGCATCTAAATGCAGAAAAAATATACAAAAAGGACCATATTTTATTACCAAAGCTTACCCACTCTTTCCCTGTTCTGAAGTGGGCTAATGGGAATTCTGTTATGTTTTCTTTATTCTTTTCTTTTTTTAACCCAGGGTTTTTACATTTTAGCTATAAATCACCCCATTGGTAAGGGAGGCTCTATTCTGAACCACATGCTTCATCAAAAGTAAACCTCACATTCTTTCCTAATTGTTGCCCCCTGACAGGTCCAGGAAAATAGTTTTGTCTTCACAGGGAAGTCATAGGCATGAACCTCTCAGGATGAAGGCCCTTGCAGCCACGCGGCATGCTCACATCCTCACAAGAGCTCCTTCAGGCTCATTCCTTTCTGGGAAAAAGGAAGATGGTGAGCAGGAGAGATTTCCTCTAGAAAACTCAAATTCTGGAGGCTAAAAGTGCATTAACCAGCCACCAGCTCAAATGTTGACCAGTCCTAAGCTGTAGGTCCAAACCTAAGCTTGAATCTCAACTAGGCAATCCCCTGTCATCTCATGGGAGTATTTCCTCCCTTTCTCCTCTGCAAATTCATTTATTTGTTGTCTACAGTCTATAGTCTTAGGGGAGAAAGCACTGGCCTTGGTGTTAGAAAGAACCAGGTTCAAATCCCTTTCCCTCTGCTTTCTAGCTGAGCAGCCTTTGTTGTTTGCCCTCGGCCTTTTCCCACAGCTGTTATAGAGGAGGAGTAAGGTTATTGGGGGAAATACAGAACACAACATGCACAAACACATCTGGCACAGAGGCCTTTCATGAAATCTACTGGTTTTCACCTCTGTGACTAAATAAATGCTTTTCTGAAACAAGGATGCACAATGAGCAGTCCCAAAGCTGGGAGACCTGATTTGTGAACAGAAATTGGCTGCCATGACCAGCTCAGAGTGCCTCAGCTGAGGACAGAAACCAGTCAGCCTCACTGCGCTATTGGCCGCCATGTGCCTCCCCAAGGAACCTGAGCTAATGGATTCTTCAGGACTGAGAGAATTCATTTGCCAGTACCTTTCTCCACTTCCTGTAACTGAAGGCCCTGACATTGTGCCAGGGAAACCAAATTAGAAGAAACAGTTTATGTGAATAATTAAGTTTATCAGAATATTTTCTTTTGACCTTGCAAATATTATCCACGAAACCACCATCCTCTCTCCGCTACCTCTTCCCTGTCCTCTCTCCCTCCATACTCCTGCCTACTCACTTCCCGCTGCCATAATTGTTGCCAAAAATAATCACTTAAAAATGGCCTAGGGATGGATAGATAAGATGAGTTGGTTGCATCACTTAGACTGAGATTAGAAAACCCAAGAAATCCCTCTCCCATGGTGAATCATGTGGAGACTCCTCAGCCAGTATTTCAAGGGCTTCCACACTTGACTCTCTCACTTCCCGTCACTCTTGCTGGGCTCTGGCATGAAACTCTGCCATGAGCCTTCCCAACTCTCCTTCCCTGTCCTCCCTCTTCCTCCCAAATTTGAATTTCTCCTCTTCCTTGCTCCATAGACAGTTGGCAGGCCACCTATAAGGGTCATTGTAAACCCTCTCTGCTGCCCTGCCTCCCTCCCTGGTGGGCAGCACATATGTGTTCTGGATTCAGATGGGTTTAGCTTCAAATCCTCTCTCTGCTACTTACTCATTATGGAATTTTGAGCAACTTAACCATGGTCTCTTTGCTTCAGATACCACACTTGTAAAGTGAGGATAATAACACCTTATCATGTGGTTGGAAGAATGAAATGAGGTGGAATGTGGAGCACAGTGGCTGATAAGCAGCCACCAATCAATAGTGAGGGCCCCTACTATTATCCTCTCAAGGTCTCTGCCGTACCTGTGACCTAGCATCAGCTAACGGCAGTGCTCCACAATTCGCCCACATTATATTGTGTTCATGACCCACTGAGGAGATTTTATGAAAACCTTTATGGTGGAAAAATTTCCAGGTGAGGAACACGGGACCTAAGAGAAAAATAGGATTAGGAACACCAAGGTCAAGCACAAATCTATAAGATTAATGTAAATAAGGTTACATTTATTAAAGTAAGTCAGTATAGACAGAGCATTGAACAAAGAGACAATAGTAATATTTTCTGCATATCAAGTTAATGAGGATTGATTTCATTTACCATCCATTGCTCACCAGAAACTTCTCTGGGACTCCTTGGCTATGCAGAGTTAAAATGAGGCATATGTATTCAGCTTGCCCTCACAGTTACTGCCTACTCCAAGAGGGATCTCACTTGTGCCTGGGCCTCTGCCCAAACAGTATGTGCATTTCTGACTTGGTGACTCAGAGCTACTGACTGCTGCATCCAGGCTCTGCCTTGCAAGTCTGCACCCCACCCACCTACGTGTCTCATGCCATCTCGGCCCCTTTGAAAAGACAGACCCATGGCTGCTGTTGCCCATGAGAGATCAGAGGTAATTCCCTCTCTTTCCTCTTTCTTGTCCCTGTTTCCCTATAACAAAAGCACCCAAGATCGGGATGAAGAGCTAAGTTAGGTTTTGCTGAAGGGCTTCTTTCTCCTTCTCAAAGCTGTCCCACTACCAAGGAGAGGAAATCAAGCGTCATGAGCCCAACGCAGCTCCTCATTTCCTTACACTACTCAGAAGGTGACACCTCACTGCGGAGGCCTTCTAAAGATGTCCCTGAGTATGAGTCCTCTCTTCTTACTCCACCCTTCCTTCTCTTCCCCTCTGCCTTTGTACTTCTTTGTCCTTTCAACACCTCTCTCTCCCCATGTTTTCCAGGGAGCTACAGGAGTCCTTTGGCAGCAGGCCCTCAGAGTCTTCTAGCATGGGCAGCTTTGGCTGGGTCAGGCATTCTCAGGATGCTTCTGGCTTTCCTCCCCAGTGGCTATAGTCTCCTGGGAAGGAAGGAAAAGAGTGTCTAGTCCTCTCAACGGGGGAAAGTAGAGGGGGATTCCTCCCTGTCTTGAGATTTCTTCTCCCAAACCTCTGAAATTAAACACACTTCACCTTAGGGATTTGTCTCTCTGCAAAGACTCCTAACTAGACTCCATTTATAGTGCTTCTGGTGACATAACATGGCTCTTTTCCATGATAACTAGAGCCCTGACCTTATGCCATCATCTTATAATAGGTGAATATACAAGGAGGGGCCATGTTCAGATTGCTTCTCCCTAAACACTAGGTTTTTTCCACAGGTATACAGTTAGGAAAAAGTGGCAAGAAGGAAAAGGGCCTCGGTGTACTCTGTAACTCTTACAACCCTAAAACCCCCAACTACTCCTTCATCTGTTGAAAGCTAAGCCTGAGAACTGCCCCAAAGGAACATGGAAGTAATTATACATACCAGAACATCTCATTAGGGGAGAAGGAAGGATATTGCTAATATAATAATCTCTCATTCTATTTGTCTAACAAGGAACACTGTATTATATCAGGATACGTGACTATTGAATGTAATGCTGTCCTGTTCCATATGTATTTTCCATATATGTGTGTGTGTGTGCCCCCAAAATGCACACATTTTAAGAAAAGAAACCATATTAAAATTGTAATACTCAAATCACATTTAACTTCTGCAATTATAAAAGATACAAGATACAATATACAAATAATAAATGTTATCAATATATATTTTGTATTATATTTTTAATAAGTTTTTCCTTTCCGGGGATACATATTTTAGCACTCTCTGCATATTTCCATATATATTCTCCTTTTACTCTTAGATGACAAAGTCCTTATGTGAAAAGAGCATGTCTTACATTGCTTTTGTATCCCCATGTGTCCCTAAAAAGTATTTGTCAAGAGCTGATTTTGCACCAGTGGACTGAACAGTTGTCTCTGAGCTCTGTCATCCTGACCACAGCTACTCGAACCAGGGATCAGCATTCAACCCCCAAATAGTCCCAAAACAAGTTGGTCAGCATCATAGAAATTGTTTTAGTCATACAGCTTTGCCCCCAAAGAGAATTCCACAGGTGGTGATGGAACACCTGTAACGCTCAGGGGAGTTTGAATAACAGATACAAGATCTATTAGGTAATTGGTGGCAGCAGGCAAAGAGAAACTGAGTCACTAAAATGCATTCACATGTCTGAGGGAATGGCCACTGGTGTTGCTGTTGAGTTACTGACTTTTTGGCCCATTGACCCAAACTAACACTGTTTACTAAAGGATGTTCCAGTGACCATGAGACTTTGCTTAGCAAGGCAGCTGCTGGGACAGTTTTGCTAATTCCTTTCCTTCCCATATATTGTTACGATGAATACCTTTTATTGGAGTTAATTAGGATGTGTCTCTTTTTCTTACATTTTGAAGGAACTAACTGACAGTGTGAGCAGTGCTGGGGAGGTAATGATGAGCCTGTGGTCTCTACTCAAAGAGATGGACCTGGATGTAGAAATGTCTAGAGTGATTCAGTTTGCTGTGGCTGCTGTAGAAAACTACCTGAACTTGGTGACTTTGTCCAACACAGATTTATTCTCTTACATGTCTGGAAGCCTGAAATCTCAAATCAGTCTCACTGGGCTGATGTAAAGGTGTCAGCAGGGCTAGTGTCTTCTGGAGACTCTAGGGGAGCATCCACTTCCTTCTGGCCTTTTCTGGATTTTTATGACCCTTTACTCACATCAGTCCAACCTTTCGTTTTCATAATCACATCTCCTACTTCTGTCTGACTCTGATTTCTCCTGTGCCCCTCTGATAAGGACCACTGCAGTGACACTGGTCCCATTGGGATAATCCATGATAATCTCCCCAGGTCAAGATTCTTAATTTGATCACATCTATAAAGTCCACTTTGCCACATCAGGTGACATTGGCAGGTCCTGGGGATTAGGACATGGACATCTCACTTACTGCCTGGAGCAAGTCCAAGAGTGATATAAAGGCAGGGGACCATTGAGGTCTAGATAAGGGGCACCTGGGCCAGCATAGGGAGGTCATACACACACAAATGCTCTCAGCAGAATCTTTTTTAATCATAAAATTTTTCTTTCCTCATTCTCTGTAATTTGTCCATCACCTCTGGAGTATAGGAGAGAGATGAGCACACAGACCCTGCCAAATAGTATGCCACTCAGGGAGCAGCAACACCATCCCCCATCCCATGCTGTAAAAGTCACTGAGCTTATTCATTTCTCAAAATAGGACTTGGAAAACAGCCTCACTATCCCACTGCCCCTAACAAGGAAGTGCAATGATTCATGACAGCAGCCACACATGGGAGTAGGATTGCTTTGCTCTGAGATGACAGGCATGGGGATGAGCAGAGCTGTTTCTTCAGTGAACACCCAGTGTGGGGGTTCTTGCCTGGGAGTGAAGGACTGTGATTAATACTACAGGTGCCTGCCACTGTGCCAGGGGGAGGCTGTGATTTGAATTGAAGCTGGGTTGTGTATCAGAGGAAAACTGCAGAATTTCTCACTTAGGATTAAGGGAGGACTTCTGAATAAAATAACTAGTCATTAGAAATTACTCCAGACAACCCCAAAATTTGACGAGGGTGTTTCTACTAGGAGAGGAGGCTTCATTTACTGGATGATAGGGAGGTTAATTAAGAAGTAAAAGGGTTTAGAAATAGGATGCTCAGAGGATGATGTTGTTCTTGTGATTACATGTTTTCCTGGTATAAAAATACTCCCTTGGCACTTATGAAGATGGTTGATTTTCATTATTAGCCATTCCCTTATTCACTGCAAAATCAATGTGTGTGTGTGTTGGGGGGGTGGGGGTGTTTCCAACCACCAAGTCAAGAGTAGGTAACTATATTATGCGATACACAGAGAATCAAAGCCTTGAAGAATGGATGGACACATGAATGGGTGGAAAGAGGGAGAGAAGAAGGGATGGGAGGACGGAAGCACAAACTATCTGTCATGATTGGAGCCTCTAGCCCTAAGATTTCTGACTCTGAATCCAGACAGAGGAAGAGTTAGATTCACTGGTGTTAGGGAAGTATCATTGAAAACTTATTTGCAGTCACTTCTGGTTTATCTTTGCTGGTTGGATTTGATTTCTCCCAAATCCCTGTGAGATGGGGCCCTCTGTGACTTTTGCTTGGGGTGACAGGAGGTGGCTTTCCATTCCAGTTCACACAGCAGCTATCATGACACTGGCCTTTTGCTTCCTTCCCTGCCTGTGTCAATTTTAAACTTATCTGGATGCTCATTCTGAATGTTCATGAGGGCCAATTCCGTTACATTGCTCCACAAAAGAATTCTTGTGTTCCATTTTTAAAAATAATTTAGTTGACTTCAAAATGAAGCAAAAGAAGTCATTCCCTGAGGAATTTTGGCAGCACATAGTTTGACACTGTTTATGCCATAAGAGTGTGTTGCAGCAGAGCTAGCCTGGCTGGCCTCTTGTTCTCCCAGTTCTGTTGGATTTCCACTGGCCCAGCCCACTGTCCAGGTTTACCCCTTGCCTCAGCCCCACTCTGCAGCCTATGCTGAAGCCAAATCAAACTATTTATGGCTGCTCTTGTACTCTAGGTAGTGTCCAGCATCCTGTGACTTTGCTTATGTGGTTCATTGTGCCTGGAGGGCCCTTCTCTCTGACTCCACTTCTCTCCACTTTGCCTTCCCCCTCCTCATCATTCCTTGAAGACTTGCACTCCAAAATTTTCCACTCTAGAAAGTTTTCATTGGTCCTTCTCCTCCATCTCCACTCATTACCATGTTCTCTGCTGTACATTCTTCTATCAGGGCAATGATAAAACCTCAGATAAGTTCACAGGGAGGGAAAAAGCACAAGCCAATTAGCAGGTGACTAGAGTCTGAGGAGGGTCCGTGTGGGAGATGAGCAATCAGAGGTCTCTTATGCAAAAGGGCCTGATGGGGATGAAGGGACAATACTATCACAAGGCAAAACAAATAACCAGTGTGGACTCTGTTGAATCTTACGGAGATGCTTTTCTAGGTTAAACATTTTTGAAATACAGACTGTGTTGCTCAATGATGGGGATACATTCTGAGAAATGCATCATTAGGCAGTTTTATCCTGTGTGAACATCATAGAGGGTATTACACAAACCTAGATGGCACAGTCTGCCACACACCTTGGCAGCACGCTGTATAACCTATTGGTCTTAGGCCCCAAGCCTGTACAGCACGCAACTGTATTGAAGATGGTGGGCAATTATAACACAATGGTACATATTTGTATATTGAAACATATGTAAACTCAGAAAAGGTACAGTAAAAATATGGCATGTGTTATAATCTTATGGGACCACTGCCATATGTGCAGTCTGTTGTTGACTGAAAACGGTGTTACATGGCACAGGACTATACATTCAATGGGGAAATATAAATATTCCGAGGAGGAGAAGACTGTATCTCTGAGAAGATAATCCTCCTCTATGACATACAGATTCTCTGAGCAGTGCTCAGAGATTTGACCAAGAAAAGGGGCACTCACCAGACCAGCCACATTCACCCTGGATGTCAAAGGGATGAGATAGGTCATGCTGGAGTCTGTTTCATTTCTTGATGGTCTGTGTGTTTTCATTTCTTTTGGGGGCTTGTTTATTTTATACATGTTTTCTTATAATTCTATTTTTATCTTATTTATTTATTTTTTAATTGTTATGGGTACATAATAATTATATATATTTATAGGGTAAATGTGATGCTTACACTGAGAATCAATCAAATTAGGGTAATTAGGGGTATCTATCACCTTAGGCATTTAACATTTCTTTGTGTTAGGAACATTCTAATTCTACTCTTTTAATTATTTTAAAGTATATCCTAATTTACTGTTGATGAGAGTTATTCTGTTGTCCCATCAAATATTATTCATTCTATCTAACTAACCATATATATATATATATATATATTTTTTTTTTTTTTTTATTGTTGGGGATTCATTGAGGGTACAATAAGCCAGTTACACTGATTACAATTGTTAGGTAAAGTCCCTCTTGCAATCATGTCTTGCCCCAATAAAGTGTGACAAACACTAAGGCCCCACCCCCCTCCCTCCATCCCTCTTTCTGCTTCCCCCCCATGACCTTAATTGTCATTAATTGTCCTCATATCAAGATTGAGTACATAGGATTCATGCTTCTCCATTCTTGTGATGCTTTACTAAGAATAATGTCTTCCACTTCCATCCAGGTTAATACGAAGGATGTAAAGTCTCCATTTTTTTTAATGGCTGAATAGTATTCCATGGTATACATATACCACAGCTTGTTAATCCATTCCTGGGTTGGTGGGCATTTAGGCTGTTTCCACATTTTGGCGATTGTAAATTGAGCTGCAATAAACAGTCTAGTACAAGTGTCCTTATGATAAAAGGATTTCTTTCCTTCTGGGTAGATGCCCAGTAATGGGATTGCAGGATCGAATGGGAGGTCTAGGTTGAGTGCTTTGAGGTTTCTCCATACTTCCTTCCAGAAAGGTTGTATTAGTTTGCAGTCCCACCAGCAATGTAAAAGTGTTCCCTTCTCTCCACATCCACGCCAGCATCTGCAGTTTTGAGATTTTGTGATATGGGCCATTCTCACTGGGGTTAGATGATATCTCAGGGATGCATATTTTCAATCAGACAAAAGCTTGATAACCAGGATCTATAGAGAACTCAAATTAATCCACATGAAAAAAGCCAACAATCCCTTATACCAATGGGCAAGAGACATGAATAGAACTTTCTCTAAAGACGACAGACGAATGGCTAACAAACACATGAAAAAATGTTCATCATCTCTATATATTAGAGAAATGCAAATCAAAACATCCCTGAGATATTTTTTTTTTTTTTTGAGACAGAGTCTCACTATGTCACCCTCAGTAAAGTACTGTGGCATCACAGCTCACAGCAACCTCAAACTCCTGGATTCAGCCTCCCAAGTAGCTGGGACTATAGGCGCCTGCCACAATGCCTGGCTATTTTTTGGTTGCAGTGTCATTTTTTTTTAGCAGGCTGGGGCAGGGCTCAAACTCACCAGCTCTGATGTATGTGGCTGGCATCCTACTCACTGAGCTGTGGGCACCAAGCCTATTTAACTATATTTTTGCACCCATTAACCATCCCTCCTTTCTAACTACCTTTCCCAGCCTCTGGTAACCATCATTCTTCACTGTTTCCAGAAGATAATTTTGTTTTAAATTGAACTCCCACATATGAATGAGAACATGTGAGACATATCTTTCTGTGCTTGGCTTATTTCACTTCATGTTATGTCCTCCAGTTCCATCCAAGTTGTTGCAAATGGCAGGATTTTATTCTTTCTGCGGCTATATAATATTCCGTGGTGCATATATAACACAATTTCTTTATCTAGTCATCTGTTCGTGGATACTTAGGTTGATTCCATATCTTGGCTATTGTGAATAGTGCCGAAATAAAAATGGGAGCACAGGTATCTCTTCAATATACCAATTTCCCTTCCTTTGGATATATACCAAGAAAGGTATACAGTAGTTCTACTTTTAAGGGTTTTTTTGAGGAACCTCCATACTGTTCTCCATAGTGGTTGCACTAATTTACATCCCCACCAACAGTTTCTCCACACCCTCATCAGCATTCATTATTGCCTGTCTTTTTGATAAAAGCCATTTTAACTAGGGTAAGATACCTCATTGTAGTTTTTATTTTATCTCTGATGACTCATGCTTTTGAGCATTTTCTTCACATACCTGATAGGGATTTGAATGTCTTCTTTTGAGAAATGTCTTTTCAGATCCTTTGCCCATTTTTAATTGGATTATTTGCTTTTTTTCCTATTGAATTGTTGGACCTCCTTATATATTCTAGTAATCCTTTGTCATATGGGTAGTCTGCAAATGTTTTCTCCAATTCTGTGGGATTTCCCTTCACTTTGTTGATTGTTTCTTTTGTCGTGCAGAAGCTTTTTAATTGATGTAATCCTATTTGTCCAGTTTTGCTTTGGTTGCCTGTGCTTTAGAGGTATTATTCTGGAAGACCTTCCATAGACCAAAGTCCTGAAGTGTTTCCCTGATGTCTTTGTTCCAACTTTAGTATATGTGCTGCCAAAGTGAGAATTTCCCCAATGTTTTCTTTTAGTAGTTTCATAGTTTCAGGTCTCAGATTTAAGTCTTTAACCCATTTTGATTTGATTTTTGTACGTGGTGAGAGATAAGGGTCTAATTTCATCCTTCTACATATGGGTATCCAGTTTTCCCAGCACCATTATTGAAGAGGCTTTCCTTTCCCCACTGTATGGTCCCAGTACCTTTATCAAAGATAAGTTCACTAGGTAGTAGATGAGTGGATTTATTCTGGGTTTTCTATTCTGTTCCACTGGTCTATGTGTCTATTTTTATACCACTACCACAACTCTATTTTTTTTAATGTTGCGGAATACTTTTAAAAAAATAATTCATGATACAAATTCAAAATCACCTAGTAAAGATCTTCAAACATCATAATTTTCCTTAATAGTAGCTTACAGAAGTGGAATGAATACCTCAGTTTATCCACTCACTTAGCTGACCTCATGATTAATGGTCTAAATTTGCAGGGTGGTTGCAAGGATGAGCCCAGATGGTAGAACAGAACACAGGTGTTGGCCTAGGATTTAGCATGAGCACTGGTCTCATTGATTTTATGCTTAAGATGCTGCACAATAACCAGATGAGAATTCCCTTTCTTCTGAAGGAGAATGAACAATAGATTGGGAAGAAGAAAAGATTACAATGGTTCCTAGAGAGCTGCTAGACCAATATAAACCAGTATTAAGGATGAGAATGGCTTTCTCCTTGATTCAGGGGCCCATCGATATTCTTAAGCCAGCTCTGCATGCAGAATGCTGAGAGTCATATATGGTGAATTCATAACTTCTCAAAAGGTTATTTCAGCCTAGCTATAATCTTTCAAATTCACCAGATATTTGTCCAATGCTGTTTGGAATTGATTAATTGGATTTTACGTAAGGGAAGCCACATCACTGGCCAATGGCATGTTCCAAAAAGCAAGACATTAAAGGGATTAAGAATTATTTTTGCAAACTCAAGACCACCAATGCTTACTGCAAACTTTTAAATCTTTAGAGATCAAAAGCCCTGCTAGAGGACAAAGCATACCAACGCCACAGAGAAACGTTGGTTTTGGCAAGATGAGCAAAGAGAAGTGGGAAGAAAGGAAGCAAACAGAATACAGAGAGGAAATTCCACCTTGACTCTCCTCGCAGAAGCTTTATTTTAAAACAGCAGACAAGCAGCCAGCAGTCTTTTTATTTTACATACAAAAAAATAATAATTAAAAGAAAAATATTCAAAATGAGCAAACTCTGCAGGCTCTGCTCTTTCCAACATGTGAAACTCTGAGTTTAAAAGTTTTATGGAATTTAATCTCTTTGGAAATTTAGAGACAAAGTCATGTTCCTGACCTCAGGAGTTGGATGATTGGTTGTCTCCTTCTAGATAAGAAAAACACTCAATTGTGCATGAATAAGACTATCTCATCAGATCAAACCCTGTCCCTACACATAATGATTCAATGTAGTGGCCTTTAATTAGGGTACTGCATTCAGTATTTTAACAAGAGAGTTAAGAAGTCATTCAGCTGTGTCTGCTTAACAGAAACAGCAGAAATACAGTTCAGATCCCTCCCCAAAGTTGCCTATGTCCACTGAGTTTTAAAAATACAACTTTATTGGTTTACAGAACAATTATGCCATTTGCAAAGTTAAATACAGGGTAAGAACATTTCTTCCTTCTCTAACACATACATGCCCAGCAGTGAAAACCTTTTCCTTTTCAAGTCTCCTCCACTTCAAATTTACCGGCATCAGAACTAGTGTTCCAGGTAAGCTGAGTTGTATGCAATCTAGAGTCATTCTGTTGGCTAAAAGAACTCACGCGATCGAGGTAAATAATGAAAATTGTGTTTCATAATAAAAACTCCCCAAATCCCCACCCCCCATACAGCCAGTTTAAGCCCAACTGCAACAGTTGGCTTGCACTCAAAGAAAGAATTTAATCCAACAGCAGGCTGTAACTGGGTCCACCTGAATTTATGGTCCATTTCTCTGCTGGCTCCATGCTCTATGAGACTGATTTGAGCATGTTTCCTTTTCATTCAGAGAAACTCAACCCCAGGCCATGGAAATCAATAAGAGCCCTGTACTCAGTTTGGCTGCAAAGCTAGAAAACAAGGTGAGAAATGATCCCTAAATTAATACAAGGAAATAGAATACATGTACACACACTCACCCACACACAGGCGACTGAACGCACTTCCAGACAGGCTGCCAGAGGAAGCTTATTGTGAGCAAAGCTGGCAGAGAGAGCACGGAGAGTGATTAGCTGTCACGAACATAGAATGATGCTCTCACTTCCCCCTAAAATATGAAGAAAATGACATCTCCAGTATCACCAAGGGCAGCAAATTCCAGGTAGATCATTCAAAATTGGCAGGCATAGATATATTTTATAGCACATGGGAGAGGGTAAGAGAAGAGCATTAAAATTTTAACCTGTAGTAGGTGAAGGGCACATTCCTGTCCTAAGGGCTCAAATCTGGGTTCTTTCTCTGGAGAAGCTCTCAAATGTTTTACGGCAAGTCTAGATGGGGAGTGAGCATGTGGGCAGGGTGTGTGGATGTGTAATGTTAATATCCCAGGGAGCAAAGACTGCAATTGAGGAATTTCATCCTTAGAAACAAGAACAAAGAGATCCTCCCTTTAATATCTGATTTGCCCTGTGGATTCTCAATGTTAATTACCTCTATTCACATGGGCAAAGAAATACCTTGTTCTGGGTGCAGTATGTTCTTATAAAGAAACTTCTCAGGAGCCCTAAATAATCCTTCAGATCTATGCAAACAAGCCTTTCTACCCCATGCCAGTAGCTCATGGCTTTGGTTGCCCTCTTCCTCTGGGAAGACCCCAAGGCCTCTGAGAGAGGACTCATTCAGACCCTCTGTGCACCTCTGAACGTTTCTGGGAGTGGCTTTTCTGTCTGAAACGTTAAAGTGGAAGAAAACCTCATAATGAACAGAACTGTCACTTCTTGACAGATACAGTGTTAAACTCTACATTTACCATTACAGTTAATCTTCACTACATGCATTGAAGAAGATTCAACTATTTTCCATATTTCGTGGAAGAGAAAACTGAGACACAAGGAGGGCAGTGGCTTGCCCAAGGCTGTGTAGCTCAAGCGTGGGTCATGGAGCCTCTGTCCCTAAGCCTGCAGTTCTCTGCATTAGGGAGGGTTCGTGCAGCCAGCTTAGGTCTTTGCAGCTCTACTGGATAACTGAAGTCTCTAGGAAAAACCAGTTCCTTATAGAAAACCCCCGAGAAAGAAGCATGGCACAGCCTGGTTGGCCCTGGAAGGCCCTGGCTTCTTCATGCTGTTACTGACAGATGTGTTCCCAGCACACATGCTCCTGACAATGTGAACCTGATACATACACTGTAGGCATATTTTCTTTTACTTCTGGCTCTAGCAGAGTCACTCCTGCCTAGCTGACCACCTGCTATCCAAAGGTCATTTATTGAGACCTCTGTTTCCACCTGTGCCTCGTAGTGGTAAGAGCATAGCTTCCAAGTCAGTTCTGGCTGTGAATCCTTAGCCACTGACATATTTTACCTTGAGTACAAGATTTAATAGTGCCAGAGGGCTAGTGTAGCCTGGAGAAGCAGTGCAGGGAAGGTGCAGTTTGGGGTCTGTAGTGTAACCCGACCACCATCAGTTGAGCCCTTGAAGATGTGAAGTTCTCTAAGCCAAGCTTGTGCAGGGTCATCATCCCCTGCAGACTGCTGTGAAGCATCCTGCCCCACCTGTACCCATGGGAGCTACTGGAGAAGAGGCCTCTGCCACCATGCTCTGGGCAGGGTTTCTGAAGTGGATATTTGTCTCCCATGGTCCTCACTGTCCACTGACGTCATCCTTCTGTTGCTTAAGCCCATGAGGTGACCAGCTCCAGAATCTCTTTCATTCTTGCCACTCTGTCTGGGCAGCCTAATAGCCTATGGGGGATGCTGAGTGAGGGAATCATAAGAGCATTAATGAATGGCCAGCCATTCTGGGAGCTACCTTTACTGAAGCCAATGTTTGAAGTGAGCCATACTGGTCCTGAAGAGTCTAACCACTGAGACAAGATGGTGCCTCCTGCCCAGGCCTGATGGAGAACAGGGAGGGAGCTGGTGTTCTTCCTGCTTCAGTGTGCTGGATCCAGCTTGCCAAGGGCACTACTGTTCCTGGACTTGCCAGCTCAACCCAGCCCCTCACAGAGGACCTGCTGACTCCTTGGTTCACGATGATGGGTCTCTGACTCAAAGACTTCACCCACACCTGTGTGTCATGCTTGGAATCAGTCCTGTGCAACTCTAGGAAGTCTCGGAGGATGAGGAATTGACCTGCCTGCAGAAGCAGCCACACCATACATACTTCCATTCCAGCTGCTGGTGAGTCAGGAAACCAGAGACGTGGGAGTTTGCACTCTCCTCAGACGTGTCATAGGAAAAGGCCAGAGGTCAGGGAAGGAAGTACATCCAGGAGAAGTGGCCCCAGAGCTGGAGTGTGTTGACTGATTGACATCTGCAAAATGTGACTTCATTCTGCAAACATTCACTGAGCAGCTATTGCACACCAAGTACTATAATAAGCTATGGAGAAACACAGGTGAACAGGAAACAAGACCTTACAGTTCAGCAGAAGATAACTAACTCAAATATCACATTCTAACCTGGCAGGAGAGACTCCTTCTCCCTGAGAGAAAATACCTAAATTCATTTCTCTTCTTAGAAGATAGCATCCATTTTCCCCCAGATCGCTTTCTCTTTCACATCCAGTTCCTCAGTACTTTGAAAAGTACTGAGGGAAAGAAATCCATTGACTGATAACTCAGATTCATGTTACCTTTTTTCAAAGATGCTGGCTTTTAAAATAGGGTATCCAAGAGCACAGCACCTTATCCCACAGTCACACCTCTCCAGTCGCAGAATTTCTGTCAGAAGGACAGAATGGTGTATGTATGTACATCTATCTATCTATCTATCTATCTATATATCTTTAATAGTGACATTATTTTAATATTCCTTCTTATGGATAAGACCTCACTGAATTTCATAACAATCATCTAGTTAATGATATCATATAGGTAAGGACATAAAACTCGGAAAGTTCTAGGGTTTTACACATGATCACACAGCCAAGAACAACAAAAGTAAGATGGAGACTCCCTGAAGCAGGGTCTTTCCACGGTACAACAGCACTTCCCTTGGCCAGCACTTTGTGCAAGTCTTTAGGCCATCACTTGCCTTGACTCAAGGTGGACATGGACTCCAGTGGGACTTTCCACACCTCAAACAGGTACCTTGGGAATTACTTTCCTTTTTCCTCAGTGATCTGCTGAAAGTATTTCCCCTTCTACTTTCCTCTGAACCTACTAACTGAATCTCACATCCAAAATTTTGAGGTATCAAAGATGGAGGGGATAATGACTTATGCAAAGATGCCAATGCCCCCTCCTGAGGACGTTGTATGTGGATTGGACTATCCTCTCACCTTCTGTGAACAGAGGGATCAGCCCCAGTTGTTGAGAACTTCTCATAGTGATCAGTCAGGGAAAAACACCATCTCTGTGATGGCCTTGGCCCGGGCTGGGCCATAAAAAGGGATTTCATGGCATTAGCAACTTCCCTTTCACAGTTAGCATGAAATGTCTTGGCAACTGAAATGACAATGGGGACTCCCTCCTCACCAGTGATCAGAGACTGAAAATACTCCATCCAAAAACCAGTCATGATGCAGCTGTATTTGCTGCTTTAATTTGTGGCTCTGACTCAACTTTAAGTTGAGAAGCTGGAAAATGCTTGTAGCTCTGGTCATCTGGCAACCAGATGGCAAGTTGGATTTAACTTTACATGGTAGATCTGGTGGGTAAACTAGCTGAGTCTTGAAACCTAGCTTTGTTCACATTACTAGAAGGTTCTGCTATCAAGACTGAGCTGGACATGGGACTGTGGGGGTGGGGGTGAGCTGAGATACCCCAGATGGTCCCAGTGAAATGTGTATACAAATACACACACATATGTATACACCATATTTGTACATATACCCTGTCATCACTTGGTATATGCAGGGGATTGGTTCCAGGACCCCTGCATATAGCAAAATATATACTCAAATAGGCCTGTGGAATCTCTATATATGAAAAGTTGGCCTTCCCTATATATGAGTTTCACATCTCATGGTCCAAAGTACTTGAACAAAAATCTGCCTGTAAGTGGACCCACATGGTTCAAACCCAGATGGTTCAATGGTCAACTATATGTGTGTGAATATATATACAATAGATGCATAAAGAATATATAAATAATTTATTCTTTGCCCAATATTTGTTATCTATCTTCCAAAGAAGATGGAAGATATAGTTGTATGAGTCCCTAAGCAAATTGCAGTTAAGGTTGGGACATGAAATCCAAATATCTTTTCTAGGGGAATTTTAAATTCTAGAAAAACAGATAGGAGTTAAAAACAATAGTTCCCAAGGGTATCTGAAATGTGCACTTCTTTAAAAGACAAAAAGAAAGGGAGCAACCCTGTTAACTGTCTCTCCATCAATGCCTAAGATGACACCCATAGCTCCTGCTGTATTTGTGAAAATTCTAGCATTGACCTGCCCTAAATTTAAACATTGGTTTTCCTTCTGCTTGGAGCCTATTAGTTTAACTACTATCAACAGGCAGAGTTCAGACCAGCCTCACCCCTGCCTATTTACCAAGTAGAAATTAAAAGATAGAGGTGAAGATGGTTTGATGCAGAATTTTAGCCCTGTTGTTTGCCTAGGGCAGCATGGCAAGTACCCCCTGAGATGACACACAGGGAATTGTGGTCCCTAGTCTTTGCACCCTTGTGTCATTCCCCCACCACTTGATTATGTCCTGACTTTGACTTGCTTCTAAAAAATATTAAAAAATGATGGAGTGTCACTTCTGAGTTTAGATCATAAAAGGATTGAGGCTTCCATGTGGGTGCACATTCTCTAGCTTTCTCCTTTGTTCTTTCTCTTGTTCTATCTCTCTCGGTCTCTCTCTCTTGCTCTTGTTCTCTCTGACTGCTCTTTCTGTTGGGAGTCAGCTACATGTTGTGAGTTAGTCTAGTGAAGAAGGACATAGACCTGCCAATAATTTTTTTTTTTTTTTTATTGGTGGGGACTCATTGAGAGTACAATAAGCCAGGTTACACTGATTGCAATTGTTAGGCAAAGTCCCTCTTGCAATCATGTGTTGCTCCCATAAAGTGTGACACACACCAAGGCCCCATCCCCTCCCTCCGCCCCTCTTTCTGCTTTTCCTCCCTCCCATAACCTTAATTGTCATTAATTCTCCTCATATCAAAATCGAGTACATAAGATTCATCCTTCTCCATTCTTTTTTTTTTTTTTTTTTTTTTGTGGTTTTTGGCCGAGGCTGGGTTTGAACCCATCACCTCCAGCTTATGGGACTGGCGCCCCATCCCTTTAAGCCACAGGCGCCACCCCCATCCTTCTCCATTCTTGTGATGCTTTACTAAGAATAATGTCTTCCACTTCCATCCAGGTTAATAAAAAGGATGTGAAGTCTCCATTTTTTTAAATAGCTGAATAGTATTCCATAGTATACGTATACCACAGCTTGTTAATCCATTCCTGGGTTGGTGGGCATTTAGGCTGTTTCCACATTTTGGCGATTGTAAATTGAGCTGCAGTAAAAAGTCTAGTACAAGTGTCCTTATGATAAAAGGATTTTTTCCCTTCTGGGTAGATACCCATAATGGGATTGCAGGATCAAATGGGAGGTCTAGCTTGAGTGCTTTGAGGTTTCTCCATACTTCCTTCCAGAAAGGTTGTACTAGTTTGCAGTCCCACCAGCAGCGTAAAAGAGTTCCCTTCTCTCCACATCCACGCCAGCATCTGCAGTTTTGAGATTTTGTGATGTGGGCCATTCTCACTGGGGTTAGATGATATCTCAGGGTTGTTTTGATTTGCATTTCTCTAATATATAGAGATGATGAACATTTTTTCATATGTTTGTTAGCCATTCATCTGTCATCTTTAGAGAAGGTTCTATTCATGTCTCTTGCCCATTGATATATGGGATTGTTGGCTTTTTTCATGTGGATTAATTTGAGATCTCTATAGATCCTAGTTATCAAGCTTTTGTCTGATTGAAAATATGAAAATATCCTTTCCCATTGTATAGGTTGTCTGTTTGCTTTGGTTGTTGTCTCCTTAGCTGTACAGAAGCTTTTCAGTTTAAAGAAGTCCCATTTGTTTATTTTTGTTGTTGTTGCAATTGCCATGGCAGTCTTCTTCATGAAGTCTTTCCCCAGGCCAGTATCTTCCAGTGTTTTTCCTATGCTTTCTTGGAGGATTTTTATTGTTTCATGCCTTAAATTTAAGTCCTTTATCCATCTTGAATCAATTTTTGTGAGTGGGGAAAGGTGTGGGTCCAGTTTCAGTCTTTTACATCCAGTAAAAGATGGACATCCAGTCCATCTTTTAGACATCCAGTTCTCCCAACACCATTTATTGAATAGGGAGTCTTTCCCCCAAGGTATGTTCTTGTTTGGTTTATCAAAGGTTAGGTGGTCGTAAGACGTTAGTTTCATTTCTTGGTTTTCAATTCGAGACCAAGTGTCTATGTCTCTATTTTTGTGCCAGTACCATGCTGTCTTGACCACTATGGCTTTGTAGTACAGACTAAAATCTGGTATGCTGATGCCCCCCAGCTTTAATTTTATTACTAAGAACTGCCTTAGCTATATGGGTTTTTTTCCGGTTCCATACAAAATATAGAATCATTTTTTCCAAATCTTGAAAGTACGATGTTCGTATTTTGATAGGAATGGCATTGAATAGCTAGATTGCTTTGGGAAATATAGATATTTTAACAATGTTGATTCTTCCCATCCATGAGCATGGTATGTTCTTCCATTTGTTAATAACCTCTGCTATTTCCTTTCTGAGGATTTCATAATTTTCTTTATAGAGGTCCTTCACCTCCTTCGTTAGGTATATTCCTAGGTATTTCATTTTCTTTGAAACTATGGTGAAGGGTGTTGTGCCCTTAATTAGCTTCTCATCTTGACTGTTATTGGTGTACACAAAGGCTACTGACTTGTGGACATTGATTTTATATCCTGAAACATTACTGTATTTCTTGATAACTTCTAGGAGTCTTGTGGTTGAGTCTTTGGGGTTCTCTAAGTATAAGATCATGTCGTCAGCAAAGAGGGAGAGTTTGACCTCCTCTGCTCCCATTTGGATTCCCTTTATTTCCTTGTCTTGCCTAATTGTATTGGCTAGAACTTCCAGCACCATGTTGAAAAGTAAAGGTGACAGAGGACAACCTTGTCTGGTTCCAGTTCTAAGAGGAAAAGCTTTCAGTTTTACTCCATTCAGGAAAATATTAGCTGTGGGTTTGTCATAGATAGCTTCAATCGGTTTTAGAAATGTGCCACCTATGCCTATACTCTTCAGTGTTCTAATTAGAAAAGGATGCTGGATTTTATCAAATGCTTTTTCTGCATCTATTGAGAGGATCATATGATCTTTATCTTTGCCTCTGTTAATATGGTGGATAACGTTTATGGACTTGCGTATGTTAAACCAGCCTTGCATCCCTGGGATGAAACTTACTTGATCATGATGAATGACTTTTTTGATGATAAGCTGGAATCTATTGGCTAGGATTTTGTTGAGAATTTTTGCATCTATATTCATGAGTAAGATTGGTCTGAAATTCTCCTTTTTGTTTGGGTCTTTTCCTGGTTTTGGTATCAGGGTGATGTTTGCTTCATAGAATGTGTTGGGGAAGATTCCTTCTTCTTCAATTTTTTGGAATAATTTCTGCAGTACAGGAATAAGCTCTTCCTTGAAGGTTTGATAGAATTCTGGTGTGACGCCATCTGGACCGGGGCATTTTTTGATTGAAAGATTTTTTTATTGTTTCTTTAATCTCAGTGCTTGAAATTGGTCTGTTCAGGAGGTCTATTTCTTCCTGGCTAAGTCTAGGGAGAGGGTGTGATTCCAAATATTGATCCATTTCCTTCACATTGTCAAATTTCTGGGCATAGAGTTTCTGGTAGTATTCAGAGATGATCTCTTGTATCTCTGTGGGATCAGTTCTTATTTCCCCTTTATCATTTCTGGTTGAGGTTACTAGAGATTTTACTTTTCTATTTCTCATTAGTCTGGCCAATGGTTTATCTATTTTATTTATTTTTTCAAAAAACCAACTCCTTGATTCATTAATTTTCTGAATGATTCTTTTGTTTTCAATTTCATTGATCTCTGATTTGATTTTGGACATTTCTTTTCTTCTATTGAATTTAGGCTTAGATTGTTCTTCTTTTTCCAATTCCATAAGATGGCTTGTGAGATTGTTGATTCGCTCTCTTTCTGTTTCTCGAATGCAGGCATCTAAAGCGATAAATTTTCCTCTCAAAACTGCTTTTGCAGTATCCCACAGGTTTTGGTAGCTTGTGTCTTCATTGTTGTTATGCTTAAGGAAGTTAATGATTTCCTGTTTTATTTCTTCCTGCACCCATCTGTTATTCAACAGAAGATTGTTTAATTTCCATGCCTTTGTGTGGGGTCAAGCATTTTTGTTAGAGTTGAATTCCACCCTTAGTGCCTTATGGTCTGAGAAGATATAAGGTAAAATTTCAATTCTTTTGATTCTGTTGATGTTTGTTTTGTGTCCCAGGATATGATCAATTTTGGAGAATGTTCCATGGGGTGATGAGAAGAATGTATGTTCTTTATCTTTGGGATGGAGTGTTCTATATGTGTCTATCAAGCACAGTTGTTCTAGGGTCTCATTTAAATCTCTTATATCTTTGTTAATTTCTGTTTAGAGGATCTGTCTAGCTCTGTAAGAGGAGTGTTAAAGTCCCCTGTTATTATGGTATTATCAGATATCATATTGCTCAGACTGAGTAAGGTCTGTTTCAAGAATCTGGGAGCATTTAAATTGGGTGCATAAATATTTAGAATTGAAACGTCTCCTTGTTGTATTTTCCCCTTGACCAATATAAAGTGACCATCTTTGTCTTTTTTGACTTTAGTTGCTTTAAATCCACATGTATGTGTAAATAAGATTGCAACTCCTCTTTTCTTCTGAATTCCATTTGCCTGAAAAATTGTCTTCCAACCCCTGACTAGGAGCTTTAATTTGTCTTTTGAAGACAGCTGTGTTTCTTGCAGATAGCAAATGGACGGCTTGTGTTTTTTAATCCAGTCAGCCAATCCATGTCTCTTCAGTGCGGAATTCAAGCCATTAACATTTATTGAGATAATTGATAAGTGTGGTAGTATTCTATTCATCTTATTTTGTGAGCGTCCATTGCTTAGTTTTATCTTTTGCATCAGTGTGGAGGTTAGGTTCTATCCTTTAATTTCTGAGTTCTCACTTTGCTGCTGATCCATTGTGATGGTCAGTGTGTAGAACAGGTTGAAGTATTTGCTGTAGAGCTGGTCTTGTTGTGGCGAATTTCCTCAATGTTTGTATATCTGTAAATGATTTGATTTCTCCATCAATTTTGAAGCTTAGCTTAGCAGGGTACAGAATTCTGGGCTGAAAATTGTTCTGTTTAAGTAGATTAAAGGTAGATGACCATTGTCTTCTTGCTTGGAAAGTTTCATTAGAGAAGTCTGTGGTCACTCTGATGGATTTGCCCCTGTAGGTCAACTGGCGCTTACTCCTGGCAGCTTGCAGAATCTTTTCTTTTGTCTGGACTTTGGACAGGTTCATCACAATGTGTCTTGGAGAAGCTCAGTTAGAGCTGAGGCGACCTGGGGTCCGATATCCCTCTGAAAGCAGTGTGTCAGAATCTTTGGTGATATTTGGGAAATTTTCTTTTATAATATTCTCTAGTATGGCTTCCATTCCTCTGAGACATTCTTCTTCCCCTTCTGGGATTCCTATAACTCGTATGTTGGAACGCTTCATAAAGTCCCATAATTCTGACAGTGAACGTTCTGCTTTCTCTCTCTTCTTTTCTGCCTCTTTTACTACCTGAGTTATCTCAATAACTTTGTCTTCTACCTCTGAAATTCTTTCTTCTGCATGGTCTAACCTGTTGCTGATACTTTCCATTGCATCTTTAAGTTCCCTGATTGACTGTTTCAGTTCCTTCAGCTCTGCTATATCCTTTTTATATTCTTCATATCATTCATCTCTTATTTGATTCTGTTTTTGGATTTCCTTTTGGTTATTTTCCACTTTAATAGCAGTTTCCTTCCTTGTTTCCATCATTTCTTTCATTGTTTTCATCATGTGTATTCTAAATTCCCTTTCTGTCATTCCTAACATTTCTTTATAGGTGGAATCCTCTTCAGTATCTACCTCATGGTCCCTTGGCAGGGTTGTTCTGGACTGCTTCTTCATGTTGCCTAGAGCTTTCTGCTGGTTCTTCCTCACAAGTGATTTCTTTTATCTGTTCCTTGCCCTAATTTTCCTTTCACTTCCTCTTGCTCTTTAAGTTCTCGTGCCTGTGGACTAAGGTTTCGATGAGTCCTTTTGGTACAGGACCAGAAGGATGAGGAGGTTGAAGAGCAAGAAAGGGATGAAAGAAAGGAGGAATGAGCAAAAAGAAAAAAAAATAGAGAAAGGATAGGGGGTGGTTAAAAGGAATATTGACAAAAAGAAGAGAGGCACAGAAAGAGGGAGACAGAGCAATATAGGTGATAGGTGTACAGTGGGGTACTTTGACACAACCTTAAAAAAACCCCACCTTCTGGGCGGTGCCGAGTTGGGTGGTTCCCTTGAGGTCAGCAGCTCTTTGCTAACCTGATCAGACACAGTACCCCCACTTTCACCAAGTAGAGAGGAAAGACAAAAATGCTATAAATCAAACCAAAACAAGGAAACAGAAAACTTTACGGGATAATATTTGGTGAAAAACCAAATAATAGCGGTAGAAACACTAGCAAAAATGAAGTTCTAGTTATTGAAAAAGGCAGCAATGGGAAACTATAATTAAACTAGAAAAATTGAGAAAGAAAAAATCTGTACAGAAAAGGTTGAAATTAAGCAAAACAACATCAACAACATCAAAATAAATAAAAAAAACAACCAAACAACAACAACAAAAAAAAACACAACCAAAAACAAAGCAGTATGTATATGTTGTTGAATATTGTCTGGGCAACACGGGGTCTTCTGGGGTATGAGATGTTAATCACAGTGCTTATACAACTGGAGGCTGCAGATTTCTCCAACCCCAGCAGGTAGACACCCTAAATCTCTTTTCCTCTTAAAAGGCACTTTGAACTTGTAAACTTGCTGAGCAGAAGCTTTACCAGTAAAGTGCTTATCGCTGAAATCCCTGCTGAAGTGGCTATTCACTTACCCAGTGTGCCAAAACCGGTCTCACTCTGACCCTGAGGGTTAGGGCTGTAAGGCGGCTCAGACCCCGCCCTTAGGCTACTCAGTCGCTAGGTTACCAACTCCTGCCTGATTCTTGCTCTGCGACCCTGAGGGTGGAGCTTGCCGGGGCAGATCACTCATAATGGCTCCCTGTGGCCCACAGCCAAACACTATTAGCTCCGTCTGGCTCAGTGGCTCAGACTGGGGCCCTAGACAATGGCCAAAGTTCTCTGCACTCCCGCTCAGGCTCTCCCCAAGGCAGTTCAACTGAGTGCCAAGTCCAAAGACACCAAAACAGTTCACAGGTAAGGCCTTTCTGGTTTGCAGTCTTGCTGTTACTGTACTTACAGTTGCCGGCGGGTTTAGACCCATTGAACACATGTGACCACTTGCCGGTTTTTCCACTGTTTCAGTCCTCCTCTTGGGGTCCAGAAGTCTTTCGCTGACTCCCTGTATCCTCACAGGGATGATTATAGGCAGATCCCACCAGCCAGAGATGCCTGGAGTCCTATCTCCCCAGACTCACGGTGCCCACATGCAAGGAAGCTGTTACTCGGCTGCCATCTTGCTCTCTCCCCCAACCTGCCAATAATTATATAAATGAGCTTGGAAGCATATTCTCTCTGGCCTTCAGAGGAGCCCCTAGTTCTGGTTAACAGCTTGCCTGCCGTCTTGACTCATGAGCACCCAGTCGAGCAGTGCTCAGATTTTTTTTTTTTTTTATTGTTGAGGATTCATTGAGGGTACAATAAGCCAGGTTACACTGATTGCAATTGTTAGGTAAAGTCCCTCTTGCAATCATGTCTTGCCCCCATAAAGTGTGACACACACCAAGGCCCCACCCCCCTCCCTCCGTCCCTCTTTCTGCTTCCCCCCCATAACCTTAATTGTCATTAATTGTCCTCATATCAAAATTGAGTGCATAGGATTCACGCTTCTCCATTCTTGTGATGCTTTACTAAGAATAATGTCTTCCACTTCCATCCAGGTTAATATGAAGGATGTAAAGTCTCCATTTTTTTAATGGCTGAATAGTATTCCATGGTATACATATACCACAGCTTGTTAATCCATTCCTGGGTTGGTGGGCATTTAGGCTGTTTCCACATTTTGGCAATTGTAAATTGAGCTGCAATAAACAGTCTAGTACAAGATTTTTGAACCACCTAACCTATGAGATAATAAATGTTCGGTGTCTGAAACCACTAAGCTTTGGGAGTCATTTGTTAATAGTGGTAACTAACCAACACAGGCAATGGAGGAGAAGGTGATTCCCCATTACCCACTGAGTGGGTGACCCACATGGTTATAAGACTCAGTGGCTAGTATACTGATTATAAATGAATCCTGATTTTGAGGAGGAGTCTTTCCAACCTTATATAGTGGAATCACCACATGTAACTCATTGTATATATAGGGACCTCATCAGACACATTTCTACAATTGGTTAGAATGATTTTAAGAGGGTTCTGCAGAGTTGTTTTGTTTTTTTAAATACAGAGTCCAGGACTCCACCCTGACATGCTAAAAGCGAATCTTTTGGTGTGGGATCTGAATCAGTATTTTGAGAAAATCATCCTGGTAATTTTGGTGCTTACTTCACTTTTGAAACTACTGGAAAATAACCTTTCCAAGCCATCTTCTGTGTTAGAGGTCTTCATATCTAGTGCAGGTAATACATTTTGGAACCTGGGTTCTGCCAGTGGGCTCAGCATCTCAGAGTGTTTCAAATGTGGGTGTGGTGGGAGCAACTATCAGGACTGGGAAAGTTGAGTGATACCCCAGACTCATTTGTATTCCTGGATCTACTCAAAGTAGTAACAGACTCTAGTTTAATTCCATGAATGGTTTGTTTTCTAATAACTGAAACATGTATTGCTCAGACTAAATGTTTTCAGAGAGACACGGTGGTAAGGGGAGGAGACATTGGGATCAGTGTCAGAAAAACTGAGTTTAGGTTCTGGCCTCTCTGCTTGGCAGCTCTGTGACCTTGGGTAAGTTAACTAAGTAATATTTTCTTCCAGTTTAATTTGTATAGATTTACATATGTGATTTTATATAACCTTGATGCAAGTATTTCACCTGGCTTTTTTTCACTTAACAATACATTCTGAATGTTTTCTCATGTTGTTAAAAGTTCTTTAAATACATCATTTTTTTAGAGACTCCATAATATTTAATTATGTAGTTGTATCATAACCATTTCCTGTGGTTAAATATTTAGGTTATTTCCAAGTTCTCACTATTATAAAAAATATAATAAGAAATATCTTTCCATGCTCAATTTGTCCATATTTCTTATTACTTTCTTAGAAAGAAATCTCAGAAATAAAATTATAACATCCAAAGGTACAAATACTTTTAAAGGCCCTGATACTCTTCAAAAATTGCTCTTCAGAAAGGCTTAATTGATGTGCATATACTCCCACCAGCAGAAAGAGAATTTCCATCTCAGTGTGACCCTGCCAGCATAAAACATTATCTAATTATTAAATCTTGTTAATTTTATGATCTATATATGTAATAGATATAATATTTTCTAGTTTGATATCAAAATATGATATACTTTCTTGTTTTAATGTGTTCTTCCTTTCATGCTAGTGAGGTCAAATTCTTTCCCCATATTTAGTACTGAGACTCTCTCTTCCTTGGTAAAATGAGAGTAAGAATTCCTACTCATCTCCATGCATACTGGAAAAACTTATGAAATGATGCCTGCAAATACTTTTTATAAATGCAACCACACGATATTTGAAAAGATATAACTCTTACGGTCTCAATTTAGTTGATAGCTATTTCATAGGAAGACAAGTCAATCTCTTAAGGGCTGTGAAGTCGAAGGCAAACCCTCTTCAACTCCTTCATGTCATACATTTCCATGTCATGTGATCAGATTCAGTAGGAGGAAGACCTGTAATGAAGGAATACTCAAATGAATGACAAATGGACTCATGTAGCCTGCATGGCTGTCTCCATATTGTCACTCTCAGAAATGGTAGGCGTTGGAGTTGGGATGATTCAGTCAATTGCATATTAGTTTGGGGATCCAGTTATTTAACAGCAACTCTTCATAGCCATGTCTTCCCCTGTGCCAGCCAGATCCCTGAGTCATTGCCCAATTGTGAGTTGCAGCAGCACTCAGCTCTCTTGTAGCCAGGACCAAGACAGTACCTCTTACCACACACCCTAGGAACTGTTCTGCCTCCATGTAGAAACTGCTGGATTTTAACGAAATGATGGCAAGCACGAAATGAAAGCTATAATTCCCAGAATTTCCATATTAACTAGATGACTTACATATTATTGCTCATTCAATTTGATTCTTTCACTGATTTGAAAAGAAAAATTAAGAAATAAAGACACAGATTATGATAAAAACCTTTTAACATGCAAGAAGAATTTTTCAACAAATGTAAACCATTTAATAATATGTAGTTTTCAAAGTATAAATATGGTGAATTTAAATGTAATCAATGTTCAGTCTAACTATAACTTCTCTATTAGAGGTCTAGAAGTACGTCTGCCTTTTTTCTAAGAACTCTGTCCTCTGTGCCTGGAGACTGCAATGGAGTAGATGTTGTAAGGGTAGAATCTGTTCTTTTTTATTTATAATTAAGAAAATAAAAAGGGGTATTTGGGAACCACTTGTGCAAGTGCCTGTAAACCCATAATAAGGAATTTTGCCTTAATAGCTCCAAACAGACTATTGTTTTTTCCTCCAAATTTATGGAAGGGCTTTAAAGGTATTTTGTGTACATAATTATGCAGTCTGTACTTTAATCCAATGGGAGTTCTGGCTGGGTACAGACTGCAAAATTAGACATTGTGGGTTCAGTTTTCTTTAGTGTATCTGTCCCAGATATTACTTTATTTATACAATCACATGATGTCTCTATAAACCTGCTTTTTATCCTCATCTCCTGAAATCTTATGCAATAAATAGTGGTGGCAGAGGGAAAAACAATCAGATTCTTAACTCTCTCAATGAGAGAGCCATTATTTTGTCCAGAAGGACAATTCAGTTATTTCTGCCTTCTTTCTGATTACCAAAATGGTATGGTGAGGCACTTGCATCCCCCTAGAAATGAGGGTGACTGTAGTGCTTAGCTAGCCTTTTCTTTTTTTTTTTTTTTTTCTGTAGAGACAGAGTCTCACTTTATGGCCCTTGGTAGAGTGCCGTGGCCTCCCACAGCTCACAGCAACCTCCAGCTCCTGGGCTTAAGCGATTCTCTTGCCTCAGCCTCCCGAGTAGCTGGGACTACAGGCGCCCGCCACAACGCCCGGCTATTAGCTAGCCTTTTCCAAGGAGGCCAGCATCCATTGCCCCGCCGACCACTTAGGTTTGTAGAAATGGCGATGCTTTGTGTAGGGTGGCACTGGGGACATGGTGCAGTGTTCCCTTAACTCATGGCTGGTTTGGAACAACCATAACCACTAAAAATGGAGGACACAGCAGATGAACCGCAACAGAGAAAGGATCACTAGGGAATTCACTGGTTTGGAACTGGTCATTCTTTTTTTTTTTTTTTCTTTTTTTTTCGGCCGGGGCTAGGTTTGAACCTGCCACCTCCAGCATATGGGACCGGCGCCCTACTCCTTCAGCCACAGGCACCGCCCAGGAACTGGTCATTCTTAATCTTCATGTATGACAGCATGGGCTGCTTCATGATTCTTCAGCATGGGCTGCACTCAGGAAAATGCCTGTCTCCTCCACCTTGGAATTCTCCTTGTTACATGTTGTCTAGCCAGTGCAGAGCAGGTAACATTGCTTTCTCCTGGTTATTATTTAAAATAATATTCATATTAAGTAGTAATAATAACTTGCTAAATCCTTGACACTAAGGCAGGGCAAGGATTCAATAACATGTGAGGCCCCCATGAGGTAGGTGCTGTCATTATGTCACTTTAGAGGCCAGTAGACTGAGTCTGAGAGGTCAGATTATTGCTCAGCACTTGCCTAGAAATGGGCTCAGCTGGAAATCTGACATGGGCACCTAAATCCCAGAGTTCCTGCTCTTCTGCACCATGACTGCCGTAAGTACCACAGGCCAGTGTTTTGGGTGCAGACATTGAATGGACTCTGTTCACTTTGTCTCCCATTTTATCAGGGAGGGAAGGGGAAAGGCCTTGCTCCTATGGGGAGCTGTGCTACAGGTGGTAAGGCCAGACCTGGTGTCTAATCTGTCAGAGTATTGTCACACCAGTAGATTTTCCCTTTCTACTGCTGTGACTGGGATGGAAAGACAAATGAGAAAGAACTATAATTACAATATTTCTTTCCCTATTTGTCTCTGCCTTGAAAAAAAACAGAGGTTGATAGAAAACTGAGAAACAGATGGCAAGGTCAAAAATCAACACATTTGACCTCCAGGATTAAAGAGCAAAGGCCAGTGAAAAATCTTTAGAAGCCTCCAGAGGGGTTTCACAGAATCGCCAAAGCTGCGTGCCTCTCTCCATGAAGGCGAATACACTGAGTTGTCCGTGACCTCAAGACCCGAGCCAGGTTCTCCCTGCTAAGATTATTCCCTCGGAGAAAGCCAAAAACTTGGGGACAAGCATGGAATCTTAGGTCTCTAGGAACAGAGCATCTTAACCTCTTCTGGCTTGTTGACAATGTAGGTGTTTCCCCGAGTTGACTGATCAGACACCAAGCCCTCTGCCCTCTGAGCTTCGCGGCTTGTAATTCAGTTCTTCTTCTGGCAACTTCTCTCTCACACATACACACCAGGAGTTCCCTCATAACTCTTCACAAAGTCGTCCCTCACTTGCAAAGTCTCCCTGCCTCCTTCGCCTCTCCTTCCTCCCTCCGTGAACATAAGAGTGATCCCGGGAATTCAAGACTCCAAACCCTGAGAGAGGTGCTAGGAACACCCTGTGTAAGGAAGAGGAAAGACTTAAGGAAATACAATTTGAATATTATGAAACTGAGACCGTCAACCTCTAGAGTGCTGGAACCATCCTTTGAACTTCTTCAGAATCTCCCTTTACAAATAACCAAAGATCACATTGGAAAATCTCTAGTTAAAAAAGATCACTGAGGTAATCTGGCCTACCACCTGGCTGTCCTCTACAGCATTCATGCATTCATTTAAAAGCAAAGCCCAAGCCCTGGGTCAGATAATGAAACTTTGAGATAAATAAGACCCAGACAGTGCCCTCAAGAAGCCTGGTGCTGCAGGGAGACTGAGGCAGCCACAGGGAGGGAAGTGCAGATGCAGTGGCATAGATACAGCTTGGTGGGGGGAGGAGGTCAGGAAAATTTTTGTAGAAATGGAGATGCTTGGACTTGTTCTAGAAGGGAGAGGAAGTATCTCTTGCTTGCACATAAATGGAACACCATTCAAAGTCCTTAGGTAAAACAGGGTGCATATCAGAAGGACAAGGGCCATCTCACATTACTTGGGAAGGACAGTGAACCACTGAGTCCAGGGCTTCATTTGTTCATAGGGCTCTTCATACACTTACTCCTTTTATTTTTTCTGCACACCAATTTTATTCTCTTACTGAAGAGACTGAAATAGGAGGAAACCTGGCTGCTGCAGCATGCCCACCTCGCACTGCACAGCTATGTCACCAAACATGGGCTGATTTTATTTCCCCAAATCCAATTTGAAAAATCCTGGGGATGTGGATGGGGCCCACCACAGAGCTGGCCAGGAAGCAACGGGCTGTTACACAGACATGGCTGCTCGAAAATAAACCCTGGGACTTTGGCCCATTCCCAGAATAGGAGAAATTCTGGGGGCCGCACAACTTTTCCATAGACAGGTCAACTCAATGCACTTATTGAGCCCTAAGTTACTGACCTTAGAAGCTGCCCCGTGACTCTTGAAAACCTACCTGGCTTCCAGCTCAGTTCTAAGAACACACTCTTTGAATACTGCCTCTCACAACACACCTGCTCAATAACCATTAGCTGAAAATAAAGGCAAGAGTAAACCATATGGGGGAGACCTAGTCATTGGATGATGATGGTGGTGGTGATAATTAACAGTTGATTACACTGCCTGCTCCTGCATGTGATTCCTATTTGATTTGTGCCAACATCCTGTGGGGAAAGTTAGAGTAATACAGATGAACACTTCACTGAGCACATACTATGTGCCAAGTACTGTGCTAAGAGCTTCATGTATGTTAATTCACTTAATCTTCACAACAACCCCATATGGCACCTACTGTTGTTATCCTAATTTTATACATTGAGGAAAATCAGATATTCTGATTTTATGGATGAGAAAGGGGACTTTAGCCCTGATCCTATAAAATCAGAACAAGGAAAATGAAATAATGTACCTAAGATCACACAGGTTGTAAGGATAAAACTGGAATTTGAACCCAGGCTGTCTGATTACTGAGTTTACTGAAATTACTCATAATTTCTATTCAGTAGGTCATTATTATTATGTTCATTTTATAGTGGAGAGTTTGACCAAAGCAAAGTTATAGCAAGTAGTTATACTGATAGTAATCGAAACAGCAATAGCTAACAGACATTCCACACCTACAATACATCAGGCACTGTCATAGCAATAGTGCTTTAATTTTTCCAGCTTTCCCAAAAGGGAAAAGTTTTTCTGGGTTCTTGTTTGTTTGTTTGAGGAAAGCTATGTAAGTTTATTTTTTTCCTTTTTTTAATTATTAAATCATAGCTGTGTACATTAATGCAATCATGGGGCACCATACACTGGTTTTATAGACCATTTGACATATTTCATCACACTGGTTAACATAGCCTTCCTGGCATTTTCTTAGTTATTGTGTTAAGACATTTATATTCTACATTTACACATGCTAGGTGCTAGGACCCGTCTGAAGCCAAAGCATTTTATGCTCACAGCAACCCTGGATGTCCTTAGAGGGGACCAATTTATGAATGTTCAATAGCTCAGTCAAGGTAACTCAAGTGGTAAGTGGTGTATTTGGTTTCCAGTGGCTGCCATAGCAAATTACCACAAACTGGATGACGGAAAACATTTATCTCTCACTGTTCTGTGGTTCAGAAGTGCAACGTCAAGGTACTACCAGGGCCCTGCTTCCTCCAAGAGCTCTCAAGGAGAATCCTTCCTTGCCTCTTCCAGCTTGTGGTGTCACCAGCATTCCTTGGCCTGTGGCAGCATCACTCCAATCTCTGACTTTGTTTTCACGTGGTCTTCTCTCTCTGAGTCTGTGCCTTCTCCTCTTCTGTCTCTTATAAGGACACCTGTCAATGGACATAGGACCCACTCTGGTAACCCAGGGTGGTCTCATCTCAGAGATCCTTAATGTAATTGCATTTGGAAAGACCCTTTTTCCAAATGAGGTCACCTTCACAGATACCAGGGATTAGGAGGTACACATACCTTAAGGGGGCCACCGTTGAAAGCCCAGAGAGAAGCAACTGGGATTTGACTTGAGCAGTCCAACTCTGGAGTGTGGCCTCCTGGCCATCGCCCTACACTATCCCACCCTTACATTTCACAGGTGTCAGCAAAATGCCTGCTGGATTATCTGAGCTCTTCCCAAATCGTCCCAGAGCTGAAGGGCTCATCTTTCCACGCTGATATTCTGTCCATATTCCAGAAGGGCAGCATGTAAATTCTACACTCCCTGGTACATCCCCTGACTGAGGGAAAGAATAACAGCAAATCAGGCTGCTTATTAAAGAATCTTGAATTAAACTTTGCAAATGTTGAAAGCTTGTATGTTTTCAACTTTCAAGCACAAGTATAAAACCTCACTGCCTCAAAACCACAGTGGACAAAAACGCCCTTGACGAAGAATTAGTCCACATCTAATGAAAACTTGATGTAAGGCAGAGCAGAGATCATCCAAACCATGGTGCTAGGTCACCACCCTAGTTCTTTTTTGATGAGGAAAAACCACTTTTAAAATGGAACCTGCCTTTCAATAGAGAAAGCTTAAAGCTGTGGACGATCGATACTGTCCTTTAAAGGGTGAACTTTATTTCTACTGAGGCAAAGTGAAGCACCCAAAGAGCTCACTCTATCAGATGTGATTGAAAACAGCTGAAAAATAAACCTTGGACAATAAAATTTTAGGACAGAAATGCTGCCAGAGCTCGAAGCACCGTTCAGAATATAACAAGAAAATAAACAATGCGGAAGGCCACATGGACAAAAGGAAAATTCTTACTTCATTTGTTCTCATCAAGTACCATAGAAAAACAATCTGTGCTGAAGCTGCTCTTCTGGAGTCCAAGTCCCGGTGCCCTGCTCATCTCTTCTTTCTGTGTCAGCTTGGTGCTTTGCAAGCTGTCATTAACTCGCTTACGCTGGTGCATGGGGCCAAGATGGTTCTCACTCTAAAGCCAGTGAGAACCTCGAGGCTGCTTCTGAAGGCCTCTTTCCACCTGCGCCTGGCCGGATGGACTCTTCCTTTCACTGCTGTGACATTGCCTTGGCGTCAGACCCACTGTGGGAGAACCAAGTCCATTAGCAGAATCCTAATGCTGTCAGCAACTTCAGTTACCCAACTGCAGGGCACAGAGCAGAGGTGCTGGTGATGGAAAACAATGAATTGTGAGAAAATCCTGGGGATTAGGCCTTTCAAACAAGAGGAACCCATTTGCCAGACGCTCAGAATTGTCCAGTGAATAAGTTAGAAACTCAGTGAGGCAATGAGGGAACAAGGAATGGATGAATGGCAAACGGGACTGTTGATTACATAACTGAGGCTTGACTGTATTAACAGGCATGCAGTGATTAAACAGGCCAGTGCCAGGGTTTCACCAGCTACCCCGAAGCCTGCCGACTGACTGTCCCTGGGGCCCATGTTATAATGAGGTCCTTCTGACAACTTACTCCTTTGGATAGGGTCCAAGAGGGACACGTGCCCTGTGGAATTCCACACTGTGACCGGCCATGCTTCAGAGAGATTCCAGAATAATGATGATATTACTTATTTAGGCTCCTTCTCCAGATGCCTATAAGCCCAGGGAAGAGCACCTCATTGGTGTCAGATGACAAGGGTCTGGTTTCCTTTGCTAGAATGAGCTTCTCATGTCATACAGACTCTGGAAGTCCTGAAACGCCATTCTTCTTGGCCTGTATTTAGGAAATAAAGCTTCATAACCTGACATAGCACTGGAGACATCTGAAGCCTGGGGTTACTGCTTATCCTTGATGCTATTCATGGAGGCTCTTGGGGAAATGTCCAAAAATCTCTTTATAGCTCTTGCAATTAATCCTGAAATTCTGGTTGTCATTTGTGGGTAGAGACATATGGATTACAAATGGGTTGATGATTATTATTCAAGAAAAAGCTAATACATTATAATGAGCATTGTACTATTATGGTGGAATAGTATGGATAGAGAATCTGTAGTATTTTCTTCTTTCTTTTGTTGTAAGAAGAATCAGCGAGGGGAAAAATAAATGGAACTGAGGCCAGGTGCAGTGGCTGATGCCTGTAATCCTAGCACTTTGGGAGGCAGAGGTGGGAGGACTGCTTGAGGCCAGGTGTTTGAAACCAGCCTGGGTAATGGCAAAACCCTGTCTCTACTAAAAATTTTTAAAATTATCTGGGTGTGGTGGCATGCTCCTATAGTCACAGCTACTTAAGAGGCTGAGGCAGGAGGATCACTTGAGCCCAGGATTCAGAGGCTGCAGCAAGCTATGTCAATGCCACTGCACTCCAGCCTGGGTGACAAAGTGAGACTTTGTCTCAAAAAATTTTTTAAAATTTAAAAAAGAATGAATAAGATTATTTAAGAAGTCAATACAAATCGCTTCTTTTCCCCTATCCAAGTTAAACTAGCTAAAGAATAAGGAAAGAGGAGTCAAAGTATAACCTTGGTTTGTGAGAACAGCAAGGAAGTATGGCAGGGCCTGCTCTGTGCCTGGAATGAGGTAGCATCACAACACTTACGCTGAAGCCTTCCCACTGAGGGACCTGGCAGACGTGACCAGGCAGAGCTTAATGTGGCAGCTTTGGAGGGGGAGCCGACTCCCACAGGGAAGAGGGAGAGGAAGGATCCAGGCTACGTGCAAATTCATTTCCCTTGGTCATCATCAGGTAAGTCACCCCACCTCGCGACACATTAACAGAGAGGTAAGAAGTAAGGGGAATTTAGGGGAAGTCTGTTTCTGGAAACCGGAAAGGAGGGGGAGAGCATTCATTCATCAATAGCAATGTAAACAGTTAAATCTGTCTCCTTGTAACAAACATCCATGTAACTAGGTGAGACCAAATTCCTAGGGGTGTTCCTTTGCATGATTTCTTTAATGGAGGCCTGTCACATGCAGGGAATTTTCACCAAGATAAGAGTTCATGTGTCCAGAGCCTCATCTACACTCAGAGGATTAAAAAAATTGTATCCACTTCCACAAACTATTAACCAATCAGTTCAAAGCTTCCATGGATACCTACCATTACCCCAGAGGCAGTCCTGGTCCCAAGGTTGATTTAGTTGGGATCTGTTCATTATGGACATCAGTGATTCATGTCCTAACTGCATTTAAAATCACCTACAGGGAGTTTTAAAAAGTACTGGTGTGTGGGCCCCTCCTTAATCCTGGGCGTGGGCCAGGCATGGACAGTCTTACAAAGATCTCTGGGTGAGTGTTATGTGCAGCCTGATGTCAGAACCACTGAAGTTGACAATGTCCCTTGGTTGGGAATGGCTATCACGGCTACCCAGGTTGGCAGCTATCTGGAGTAGGCAATATAGAATGGTGGTTAAAACTCTTAGCTCTAGCGTTGAATCCTGATCCCACTCCTTACTGGGTGATGGTTAAGTGGCTTAAACACTCTTTGTCTCTCCAGGGTGACCCAGGCCATCTATAAAAGGAAATCTGCACCAGTAAGTATGACTGTGCAGCCCTTGTCCTCAGCATTTCTGATCAGCAGCCCCAGAAGGGTTCCTTGTGCTTGATCCACAAAGCTTCATATCTGCTGCAGTGGCAACAGGCCAGTACTATGACTTGCAGATGGTCAGGTTATGCCCCACACCAGAGTCCCAATGTGGCTTGGGCTCTTAAGCAACCAAAAGAGAAGGTACCCTCCTAAAGTCAGGTGCTGGAGCCCACCTATTGTAAAATGCAGCTCTGTGGACTCTTGCTCATTACTACATGGTATGAACTTTTTTTTCTCATTCAGTTCATATTATGAAATCATGTTATGAATTAGTAGAATTTTTAGATCTCACTGCTAAAGCTGGTGGTCCATGTCACAGCTATCGAGCCTTTAACAACTGTATCTTCTTGCTCTTATCTTCAGACAATCACATAATGGTGCTTATATAATAAATGGTTGTTAATAATAGGGATAATTACAGTCTTGAAGGAATTCTGTTTACATAACCAAGGACTCTGAAGTCTTAATCTGACAGCTCAAAGAGATCACAGAGACCCAGGTCTCCAAGCTGAAAGGCAACTTGCCTAGAGTCACACAGGCACTCAGAGGGCAGCCCAAATTTGAGTGTTCTCTCTCCAAGTCCATTTATTTTTCTGCTTTATCATGTTGTCTCTCTGGATAACTTTATAACCTACTTCTCTCTCTTTTCTATATCCATGTCATTCCATTTTCTTTTTTTCTGCAGCAAACACTGCAAATTCATGAAGAAAGAAAATGGAAGGAAGGTTTGTTGGTTTTTTTTTTTGCAGTTTTTGGCTGGGACTGGGTTTGAACTCACCACCTCCGGCATATGGGGCTGGCGCCCTACTCCTTCGAGCCACAGGCGCTGCCTGGAAGGAAGGTTTAAATATAAATTTCTGGCTTCCATGTTGGGATCACTTTGGAGGATTAGCTTTACTGCTCCAGCTTTTTTCCCTGTCAGCTTTAAATGCATAAGAATCCCTAAGTTTTTGAAGCAGTAATAGTCAGTCCACTGCCATCCTCCTTCAGGGCCAGGCAGAGTCAAGTGCAGCCCATTGCAGTAATTCTACCACTTTCTTCCCTGGCACAGAGCCAGATAGACCTGCAGAAAGGCACCCTCTCAGCCTGAGCAGCCAAGGCAAGACCTGTCATCACTGTAATTGGCTTGAAGCCAATGCCCTTCACTGCCTTCTTTGATGGCTTTACCTGTGAATACTCTCCTTACAAAGGAGGCTCTCACAGTCTCCAGCCATGGGAGTCCTCCTGCCAGGATTGCAGGAAACTGGGTGAAATGGGCAGAACCAGAGTTTGTCAAAGAGTGAATGGGATAGGAGGTTTCCACTGCTTGGAAATCTATCTGTGAGTTCCAGAGATGTGCAGAGCAAAGACCTATACGTGGTTATTTTGGCAAGAACAGGAAGGTTTAGATTATCCTTTTCCACCCCGTGAAAGTGGCCACCTAAGATGTGAGTGCTGAAGGAACATCTGTTTTAGCACTAACGGAGCCTCAGTGAGGGTCCCACTGTGGTCTTCACAGCAGACACAGCACTAGCGATGGGAGGGCCACAGATGCTGGACACACACATAAAGGCTTTGCCTCTCCCTTTATCTCAGTGTTCCCAAAGTGACAGTGGGCACTGAGTAAGTATCCTTTCAGCTCCTACCAGCAGCTCTGGAAGGCCACATCTTGCCTCCATAAGGTGTTATTTTTGGAGAAGACAATGGGAAATGACAAAATCCACATATAACTCTCTGTACATCTTTCATGCATTAGGTGCCTGAAGTGATAGAATTGGACCTGCAGGGATACGCTATGTGTAGGGCAGCTGTCCCCATCTGGAGCCCAGGTGTGCAGGTTCACCCCTGAGTCCCAGATACAGATATTGATGAGGAGTGAGAACAAGGCAAATCCAGGTCTCCCTGCTCCATAGAAGTGATTTTACCCTTCAGCATACAAGTTCAAGATCCAATTTTATCTGTAGATCAAGTTCAGCCACATTTGAGCCATTGAATACATAAAGAAAGATGGGATTTGGTTAAGAGGTGATGTGGCATACTGGTTTAGAGTCTGCATTTTGGAATCAGAGAGACCTGAGCTCAAATGCTGGCTCTTTTATTTGCTCTCTTTGCGACTTTAAAAAAGTCATGTAACTTGTCCCAACTTCAGTTTCTTCATCTACAAAGATAATTATTGTTCCTTCCTGGGAGTGTTGTTGTGGGGATTAAGAAGAACACTTGTTAAAAACATGAAATACCACCAGGCCAGTCATGTCATAAAAGCACAACTCCCTGGTTGCTGTCATTATTATCGATCTTAGAAGCATGGACTCCCTTCTACAAGACTCCTTTCCAAATGCCTGAGTCTTAGAGCTGTCCGTCCTATATTCCTTATCTTAAGCCCAAAACTCACTACCCTTGTTTTCTGCCCTTTTAGTTTTTAATCTGCCTTTTGAAGCCACATGTAGAAACTCAAATCCCTTTTTATAAAGGCAGTAACTGGACCGTTGCATTGCACAGTTGTAAGGGACACACTTTACGTTGTAATCTGTGTCAATGGCACCCCCTGGTGTCAGCCCCACTGGAGAGGAGGGAGGAAACAAGGGAGGGAGGAAGGGTTACACAGAAGACTGGCTAATCTTTCTCACGAAAATCCCCAGCTAGTATAAATGTCTGACCACAACAAATAAGTAAGTGAGATGATGATTATGTTAACCAGTTTTATGTAAGCATTCCACATTGTATATCAAATCGGCACATTATACCCCATAAATGCATTAATGTACACAGTTAAGACTTAATAAAAAAGATAGAATGCACTGCTATATGTATATGTTTGTGTAGATATGTATAGATACACACACAAAAAAAAAAAGAAAGAAAGAAAGAAAGAAAATCCCTAGCTAGGTAAGGATCACACAAATGCTCCACCTTCGCCAAAGCCATCAACGCTCCTTCACAGGACATGACTCTGCACCAAAGCCCATTGTGTTTGGACCATGTTTCTCTTAAAGTGAGCTGCCCGAGAACCAAGTCAACATTCCAGGTGAGACATGACTAGGAACCAGAAGAGGAGAATTTGACCTCTTTCATTTTTCTAACTCCCATAAGAAAGGTGCCTCTGTGATACGAAGCAATCTAAGTCCTGAATCCCCCTTGAAAGCAATTATTTCCCAAACAGTAGCTTTGGACTTTTCATCACGTATTGTTCTATAATATCTTTTCACCTGTCTTTAATTGTTACTCACACGTTTGATTGTTATTTTACTATATACCTATTTTGCTACCTATTTTGAGAGCTCCCCAAGATGCATGTTTTTAGACATTTCAATGACTCCTATAAAATCTAGTATAGTTTCTGGGTTAAGAAAAAAGTGTTTCATTTGAATATTTAAGTAGAACCAAAGCAAAGGGACAGTATTTACTAAAATATAAAATGGTCGCTGTGGCAATGCAGTAAACCTATCCTGTGTGCTTAGCATTCCTAGGATGAGGTACCCTTGAAGACAGGGTGGTAAGTTCTTATTTGGTTAATGAATCATAATTCCCCAAAGTGCATGCATGATGCTTATGGCCGCCTTTAGCAATAAGTCTTCACGTGTGGTTTTCTTGTCATATTTTTCATTTATGTAGTGATTTCCAAATTGCACTCTGTGGAGTCTGTGGGATTCTAAAGGGATGTTCCGGGGATGTGTGGGAGGACCAGAAAGAGCAGGGTCAGAGGGCAGGGCTCCTGCTGGCCACCTATTTCACCCAGAGCTTGCCAACCTTAGGCTGCTGTATGTATTGGCCTTCCTGATAATATTTCCTTTAGAAAAGAAAAAACAAAGGTGAGTTAAGCCACTCTCTGGTCACCTCAGACTGATCATACTGACTAGGCCGTATGATCACTTTCTTGTTTCTTCTCACATGAAGGATTTCTAGGTGACGAAGATTTGAAAGAAGTCTCAAAATTGGGTTTTGAATTCCCACAGTTGGCACTAATGTGGCCAAAACTCTCAACAGCCGTGGTTTAAAGGGAACACACCCACATCATCACTCCTATCAACATCACTGTCTCTGTCAGGCCTCAAACCCCCAACACACAGCGGAGATAGAATTCAGATCTGGAGGAAGCCTGGCTGTTGACAGACAACTTCTAAGCAGTATTACAGGCTGTGGTTTGCTTCAGTTTGGGGAGAATTCCTTGAAAACTCTAACCCTCATCTTCTGTTTTAATGACAGAAAAACAGTACTTTGTCTTTATTTTGTGTTGCTATAACAGAATGCCACAGACTGGATAATTTATAAAGAAAAGAAATGTATTTCTCATGTTTTAAAGGCAAGAAGTCCAGTATTGAGTGGCCATCACCAGGCAAAGGACTTTTTGCTGAGTCATAACTTGGTGGCGTCACATGGTGAAACAGTGTGCCGGCTCAGGTCTCAGATCCTCTTCTTATAAAGACATTCGTTTTATCATGGAGACACCATTCTTGTGACCTCATCTGATTACTTCCTAAAGCCCTTCCTCCAAGTACCATCAACATAATTTGAGGATGAAGTTTCTAACACATGAACTTCAGGGACCACATTCAAGCCATCACAGGCACCTCTTCTACTTTCTGAACTCTTGTGTGTTTTTCTTACCAGATGTCTAAAAATGGCTCATTGACTATCATTGGTGGTGGTCTTCTCTGGAGAAATTTCCAAAGGAAAAAGAGCACAATGAATAGACAATAATCATATGTCTCTTAACAACAAGGTATGTTCTAATAAAAGTTTTGTTAAGCAATTTTAGCATTATATGAACATCATAGAGCATCCTTACACCAACCTGTATGGTACAGGCTACTACACACCTGGCCTATATGGTATAGCCTGTTGTTCCCAGGCTATACACCTTTACAGCAAGTTACTATCCTGAAAACCATAGGCAATTGTAATACAGAGATAAATATTTGTCTATCTAAACATATCTAAAAATTAAAAATGTACAATAAAAATGTGGCATCAGAGTCTTATGGGACCCCTGCCATATGTACAGTCTGTCATTGACTGAATGTTCTGTACATGACTATTTTCTTTCTCCACCCCACAGCCTGACTCCTAGAGTTCCATGATTTGAGGAGGCCAGGGTAAGTCTCTCTGGCCTCACCTTCAACCCTCAAACTATAACTGTGTTGGTCAAGCCTCCTCTAAGAATTATACTTTTAATAAAAATTGGGGCTTAGAGCAAAGTTATCATTATTTTTTTAATGTGTGATAAATATTTATGAATATCTTCTCTTAACTCTGATGATCCATTGTTTCTTTACCTCCAAAACGGAGATGATAATATCTTTCATAGAGGGCATTTGTGCTAATTAAATGAAGATTAATGAAATAATTTAAAAAATATCTGTAATAAAGTCGGAAAGAGACAGTAGCAAAAATTCACTGGCAGTTGGCTAAGTTAGTGGTCCAAACCCTGGATCCCAGGAAGAAGGATGAAGAACATCACAACAGGTGCAAATGCCATTGTACTAGAGAAAAGGACATTGCTGCGATGTCTTCCCTGCCACCTCCTTCATATTTGTAAAGTACCAGGAAAAAAATCTTACTTGTGTTTAGTATAAAAAAATTAACTAATTGAAACATAATGAACTATTTCTATTTTTTTCTTTCTTTTTTTTTTAAAAACATAATGTTTTATTTTATTGTCCTGTGCACAATAGTTTTTATTTAAGTTTGGCACATTTTATTACAGTCTTCTTTTTAAAACTTAGTTTTATTTAATACCAAGGATGTGTGTCAGTTTCTGGCATGGGGTGGAGTTGACTTTTTTTTTTATTAAATCATAGCTGTGTACCTTGATATGATCATGGGGCATCATTCACTAGCTTCACAGACTGTTTGACACACTTTCATCACACTGGTTAACATAGCCTTCCTGGCATTCTCTCAGTTACTGTGCCAAGACACTTACATTCCACATTTACCAAGTTTCACATATATCCTTGTAAGATGCACTGCTGGTGTAATCCCACCAATCTCCCTCCCTCCCCTCCCTTTCCCCTTTCCCCCTACTCTTAGGTTGTAACTGGGTTATAGCTTTCATGCGAAAACCCTAAATTAGTTTCATAGTAGGGCTGAGTACATTGGGTACTTTTTCTTCCATTCTTGAGACACTTTACTAAGAAGAATATTTTTTCTTTCATTGTTATAAATAAAATCAGTTTGTGGCAAATAATTATGTCCATTCTTTCTTCCTAACCAGTGTTAGCAGTACTTAATACACAAGAGATGAGGAGCTCTTCATATTGAAGGATTCTACCCAGTTGGATATTTAATTACATTGAAAGGAACACATGCTCTGTCTCCTATCTGTGGTGCTCCTAACTACATGGTTGTGTTAATACACTATACAAGTGAGCCACACCTTTTTATTTCTCTGCAATGAATCTTCACAAGTCCCCATGCTGGGCCTGAGGGTGGGAGTAGACAGAGGATAGAAAATTTTCCTTCTTCAGAAATCTTTGCATTCAAAATAGACTCTTCAAGTTTAAGTAAAATCTTTAGGATAAGCTGAGTATCTTTGGGAAAATATTTAATCCTGTAGGCTGTCCCTCAGCCATCTTGGCTGATGCATCTGGCTAAAGAAAGACACTCATGTGTCCTCCTGGTTTGGGGGAAGAAAGTTCACCAGCTGGGGGTCTGACCGGGTGTGGCTGGCCAGGGCTGTATCCTGGGCACTGGTTGGATATCTCTGGCTAAAGTCCATGGCCAGTGAAACTCATCGTATGCTTGCAGTTGGCTTCAGGCATTGGTCACCTCAAATTGTCTGGTTTGAGACATTGGTGGCATCTAACTGCTGACTCAATCATGCAGCACGTTCACTTGTCCTTGGACAGCTAGCTAGATGTCCCACCAGAGCTTCTTGGTACTACAGAGGCATGACTTACTCCCTTTCCCTTACCTAAATAAGATAAGAGCCACTGGTGATGATGGTGGGGGTGGGGTTCCTTCATAATGCAACTTTACACGGGGCTGGTACAATCTTCTCTATGCCCCAGGAAACTGAGGAATTCCCATGTATTAACCACTTTTGTAGAAAATTTATACCTTACCCCAAATCATTTTGTTCCCACCTTGCCTTTTCTAATAACATAACCTAAGAATGTTGTATTTAATGTCGGAATTCTTTAAAGACACTTACCATTTTCTCTGTCTCTTCCCAGGAAAACCCCTCTGCTCTAGATTCTTCTGCTTTTTAGAACCGGGCTCAGTTCTCCTCTCTGTCTATATGTCATCTTCTCCTTCCCGAAGCAGCATCTACTTTCTTCCTTCTCTCTAGGGCCATAACAGTGGCAAGAAATCTGTCAAAGAAAAACACAGCACCTCTTTACACATACTTTAACTAATTTAGTCTCTGCAATAGCCTGAGAGGTACTTTTTTTGCAGAAAAGAAAACTGAAGGTACAAGTAGTTGTGTCACTTTGCTATGTGATGGGACCGGACTTGACAACAAATCCTGGGCCATTCACTATGCTGAACCCCTGCCCAGGGAGGACTTGGAGGCAGATACTGCTGACCTGTTTTCTGTTGACAAGAAGCTGCTCCCCCAGCACTTGGGTCTGAGTCCCCTTTCATGTTCCTTCCTGTCCCCCCTCAAATGCAATGCAAGAGAGGCAAGCTACATGATGTGTAAAGGTGCTTGCCCAAAAAGTCACTTTGTATAGAATTAACACATCACCACTACAAGGAGGCTTATCCATTGGGGAAAAAAAAAAAAGAGATGCTCATTTCTTTGTCACCGCTCCCCTCAGAGTGCACTAGGAATGCTGGTGAGACAGTGAGATGACAATGAACAGTAGAAAGTGAGCACAGAGGCTTTTAAAAACAAGTCCAAACATTTGGCAAGCGCCCAGAAGACATTATTCTTTGTCCATTAGGATTCTCTCCTACACAATTTTCCAGAGGCGGATGAAATTCCTCGGGTGGTGTTATAAATCATGCCCCTAATAGAAAGAACAGAAAACCAAGCCTGTGCTGGAAGTCATTCGCCCTCTGGATATGCTCAGCACACAGTGATATAACATGTAAGGTCAGCCCCTGTGTCAACAGCCAAATACCCAAGTGTAAAGAGATGGGAGGAACAAGACAGATTGCACATGGCCAGCCTGGGGGAGGGCAGGTGGCCCTCTGGGGAGGAGAGTCTTGGAAAAGACTTGTTAGGGAGGAGCTGAGGGGAATGGGGATTCACTGGGCTTTGCAGTGGTGCACGACAGAGTTGGGAATAAGTGCATGAGTGTGGGGGTCCTGCAGGGGGAAGGGGAGAGAGGATGGCTGCAGGGAGTCAGGTGATTCTTTGGCCAGGTTAGAGAAGTGGTATAGTCTAGAAGGAGTCTAAAGCTAAGGGAGGCACTTCCTGCTTTCCCCAGGCCGCCCGTGCTTTCTGGATTCCCCCTAAATCCTCCTCTCCACCTCCTCCTTTCCTTCTGGACACAAAGGAAAAATGGCAAGCAGGCAGTGCAAGGAAGCAGTTTCTGCCCTTGCCCCTTGTCAGTCCTTTCTTCTCCAAGGAGATCAAATCCTTAGCTTTCCTGTCAACCAGCCAAGCAATATATGCATGGACTCTTATATATATATATATATATATATATACACACACACACACACGTGTCCTGCGGCTTTGCAGGAACCAACCCCAGATGACCCTTTTGAGTCGCTGATAAGCACCTCACCTTGTTAGCCCCTCTTTCCCACCTCAGGTTCACAGCCTCTTATTCATACTGCTTAATTCAAGCATCACAACCCAGGGAGGCAGCCCCCACGGAGCTCTGGGCAAGGAGGCAGAAGGCCTAGGCTCAAATATTGGTTCTGCTTCTAATTAAGTGAGTGGCCAAGAATAATTATGATCTCCACCACCAATGGCGCATGTAGCAAGATGGGCCCTACATTAAGGATTGAGAGTTATTATCCTAGGAAAGGATTCCCGTCATTCTAAAATTTTCTAGGAACTGGAAGCATTGGTACTTTACTAACTTGTCTTATTTTTCCCCATGGTTACTAAATTTGAAAGCAAAACAACAATAGCTCTAAGCTCCATAAACTTGAAAGAGCAATCCTGAATCTCAGAGGAGGGGAAGGAAAAGAAGGTGTGTGTGTGTGTGTGTGTGTGTGTGTGTGTGTGTGGATTGGGTGATATTTCCTCCAGTGGAATCCAACTGAGAAAATAGGTGGGAGAAAAAGAAAAGGTAGGTGGGCAAATCCCTGGGACATTTAGGGAAGGAAGAAAGCAGAATGCTGCTCTGGGTGGCATGTGTCCATACCTTGACCAGTGACTGTTCACCTTGGCAGTATCTGAGCTCCAGTCTCTGCCTGGGGACAGGGAGAAGCTATCTCACCGTGGTGAGTTTCAGGTCCTGCTTTGCAAGCTTGGCCACCACCAGTTACCAAACTCAGAGGACACAACCATGATTCAGACTCCCTCTTTCTGACAGAGTAGCTGTGTGTGACTTTGGGGGACTCATTGAACAGCAGCTTCTGGGTTCACTTTCTCATCTGAAATGGAAACACTGATGCCCACCCTACCTTACAGAGCTTAGTGAGCACAGTGTGATAATGCTGGGGCTGTTCTCATAAATCTGATGGCATATGGGTGCTGGGCAAGCCCTTCTAACTAAGACAGATCTCGATTTTATGATATGGCACAAGCAGAATGGCCTTGCAAAGTCTCCTGCAGCCCTGCAGCTCCTGTGGCTGCTCCTTGTTTTCTGCAGCTGTAGACTGAGGGAAGCCTCCCTGGGATTGCTCACACAACAGGCATCATTATCTGATTTCTCAGCCAATCAGAATCTGGCCAAAGAATAAAAGATTCCTCTTTCAATCTGGCAGTCATTTTCTTCTTCACTCTGAAGTCATCAAGCAAGGTCAAGTTCAGGGAACTGAATTCCTTAGAAGAGGATTCCCTGATCATCTGGGAGAAATTATAGTTAGGATAGGTGAGGCAAGACTCCTATGATGTTGTTTCTTGGAGTATTTGTAAATTCAACCAAAGGCAGATTGTGTTGACCCAGACATTAATTATGACTGTTTTTTATGGACTATCTCAGGTGCCTGTTGTGAGTTTTATGATCTCACCTTGTTTCCTCTCTTGTGGGATGGGCAGAGTGGTGATGGACATTATTTTTCAGTCATTGATTTAAATTAATCATAGCTTATCCTGTGTAAATACAGGATGTGTACACAGGTGGACATGCTGTTCATACTTAAGCATGTAAATCCTGACTACTTTTGCATGTGGGTATAGACAGGCTATCAAGCTGCAAAAATATAAGGACCGTCTTCCAGTGAGCCTTCTCTGACAACTTCCAAAAGGTTATCAAAATAGAAAAGAAGCAATCAGCTTCTATACTGATTGGAGTCTATACTCTGATTTCTTTTAAGCGGCTGATGTTGGGAAAATAAATTGAATTCTATCTTTGTAATAATCAAACTTGTTAACATCTTTGGAGAGCCCCAGCTCCACTACTTAACTGTTCACTCCTTAATAAGTCACTTCACTTCACCAAACCTCAGCTATGTTTCCTTATCTAAAGATGAGGGTAGAGTATAAAATGACACTATGTCATTTTTTATAAAAGGTATTTATTTTCATTTTATGATGTATGGCATTTTCTCCCCTACAATCCATGAGCTGAGGGCTAGGAGTATACATTGTTTCACATTAGCATTACCGTAGTGCCTTGGACACGATAAATGTTTGACATATAGTTATTGAGGGGAATGGAGCAGAGTTAACTACAAGCAGCACTCACTCACAACTTGCAGTTCTTCACCAGGCTGATTTCCCAGAGGCAGCCCTATTGAACATCCTCATCTTGTGAGAAAAGGACTCAGAAGGTGGGGAAGGAAGCTTGCCTCAGGGAGGTGAGCCAACAGGCACACAGTCACAGGTGGTGAACCTAGGACTAGACAAATCCAGCTCGTCTAAATCTCAGTCCAGTTCTCTTTTCACCCCAAACAATAATCCCATTTGCACTTATTTAGGGGGGGAAGGTAAATGACAAAAAAGACATATGATAATGTTAACTACACTCTGAATTACCAGAGCCCCAAATCAGCAGAGACTGAATTGTTTTTACATTTTCAATTAAATGAGGGTAAACTTGACCTTGAAACTCAGAGAAACATGTGTGTCCTCAGGACATGTGCAAAATATAAAGGAACACATGTGAATATGGGGCTGTGAATGAGAAAGAATAAGGGGGAGTGGGTGTCATGTTTTACAAGGTGGTCTGCAAAGGCATCTTGGACAGGGTGAGCCTTAGGTAGAGACCTTAAAGGGAGGAAGTCAGCAATGCAGGTATCTTGGGAAAACATAGAAACCAAAGGTAAAGACGAGTGTGCACTCAGGCCACCATGGCTGGAGTGGAGGAGAGAAGAGAAGAGTGGGAGGAGATGAGATGAGATGATAATGTCCACATTACACACCAGGATATGCAGGACCTTGGTAAAGACTTAAGACAGCGGTTCTCAACCTGTGGGTTGTGACCCGCAGGAACTGTATTAAAGGCTCACAGCATTAGGAAGTCTGAGAACCACTGACTTAAGACTTCACCTAAATGAGATGAAAGTCATGCAGGATTTAGAACAAAAGAGGAAAGTTATCTGATTTCCATTTTAGAAAGATGACTTCTATGGAGAACAAGCTGTGTAGAGCAAGTGTGCAGAGGGTACCAGTTAAATGTTCAGTCTGGTGGGGGAGGGTGACAGTTTTGACTAGGCTATGGTGCTTAGAAGAGGTTAAGAGGTTATCAGATGTAAGATGTAGTTAGAAAGTAAAACCAACAGAATTTGTCAACAAACCGAAAATGGGTGAGAGGTGAGAGGAAGTCAAAGATGACACCAAGATTTTTGACGTAAGCCACTAATACCAAGGAGCCACCACTACATGAGGTGGAGAAAACTAAAGGATAGGCAATTAGAGCATAGGGGTGGGAATGCAGAGTTGGAATTTAGAAATGTAAAGTTTGACCTTCATTTTGGATATTCAAATAAATGGAGAAGTCAAGTGAGCAACTGGATAAAGTCTGGCGTTCAAGAGAAAGGTCAGTTTGGCTTTATGAATTTGAAAATTGTCAATGGAGATATGGTGTTTAAAGTTATAAGACTGGCCGGGTGTAGTGGCTCATGTCTGGAATCCTAGCAATGTGGGAGGCTGAAACAGGAGGCTCCCTTGAGGTCAGGGGAGATCATGGAGGCTCCCTTGAGATCATGAGACCAGCCTAGGCAAAGTGAGACTCCGTCTCTACCAAAAAGTAGAAAAATTAGTTGAATGTTGTGGTGGATGCTTGTAGTCTCAGCTATTAGGGTGAGTAGACAGGAGGATCTCTTGAACCCAGGAGTTTGAGGTTGCAGTGAGCTAGGCTGAGGCCACAGCACGCTAGCCTGGGTGACAGAGTGAGACTGTCATATAAGTAAATAAATAGATGGGATAATATAATCCAGGAAGCGAATGTAGATAGAGAAGAGTTGCCAGGACTGAGTCCTGGGACCCTGACATGGCTAGCGACCAAGAATGTGAAGAGGAACCTCATGAAGCAAAGACACAGGGAAGGTGCATCCTCCAGAGATGACCAAGAGCCAAGAGAAGTGGTGAACCAGGGCTAAGTGAAGAAATTGCTTCAAAAGGAATAAGTGATCAACTGTGTCAAATGAGGACTGAGATATGATCTTTGAACTTGGCAGCATGGAGGTGGCCAGTGAATTTGGCAAGAGCTGATTTAGCAGAGTTGTGGGAACAAAAGCCTGATTGGAAAGTTTCAGGGATGACTGGACGAAGCAGCAACTGTAAATACAGATAATTCTTGTGGAAGTTTCATTATTATTATTATTATTATTAATTATTCAAAGAAGAGCAAATTGGAATTGGATATGTATGTGGAATGGAGGGAGGACCTTGAATGATGTTAGAAATGATCCCAGTACAGAGAGAAAAACTGACGTGAGAGGGAAGGAAATGGCTGGAGCCATACCTTTGAGTCAATGAGAGAAGGCCATCTGGTGATCCCATGGAGGGTTGGCCCCAGGTAGCCCAGGCAATTCACTGTAACCAGAGAACAGGCCAAATAGGGATGCATAGATGTAGTTGGTAGGACCTGTGAAGCTGCTGTTCTGTTATCTCCTATTTTCTTGGTGAGTTGAGGAGGAAGGTCCTCTGAGAGAGAGAAGGATGGATGAAGTATTAGAAGGCTGAAGAGAGAGAAAGGTTGTGAACTAATTGCCCGGGAGAATGATGGCCTAGAGAAATCAAGTAGGACCGCTGGACACCTTGCACACTCCCTGGCACAGAGTCAGGCTCAATAAATCTTCCCTGGATGAACAATAATCCAAGAGCCGAAGGAAGGAGCCAAACCGAGGATTCAGGTACTAACACAGTGCACAGTTCAGCCTGTCAGGTTTAGAGCCATACTCAGTCATGCAAATTTGGCCATTTTCCTGAAGTTCCATTGAAGGAAACCATAAAAACTGTGATTTAAGCATCTTTCCTGGCAACCCAAAAGAGGGCTCCCATCTTTGCCAAATGATAGAATTACAGACTTTCTCCTTGGAAAGCTCCTTTCCCAAATAGACCTTTTTTTATTGCCGCATTCCATCTCCCAGTATAGTACTGTTCTCTTGATTTTATTCCTTACAGGTTTTTAAACATGTTTCTCAACATACATCATTTTAACAGCCCCTCTTCCCATTTTCCACACAAAAATTCCCGTCTTACATTTCCCCTAGGAATATCTCATTAATTTCATATATTTACACAGTTTTGCTGGCCCATGAAGGTCCTTCCCTCCATTGTCAGAGAAGTATCCAGTCAGAGAAATAAAAGATGGCAACAAAGGCTCAGCATTCTTTTCTACTCATTCATCTACATGAGCAAGGTCTCTTGAGTCTTCTAAATGGATGATTCACCAGCTTGTGGAGAATTTCATTAATTTGGAGGGGTAATGGTCTTTGGTTTTTCAGCCAGAGGTGGCCTCTGGAAGCATATTATTCTACAGTTTTGAGACTCACGAACTTCAACCAGAGAATAATTCTCTAGAGACCTTATGTCAGGTCCTGCTTTTCCTCTTCATTTCCTCTCTTTTTTTTTAAGAATATATCTTAGGCCCTTTTGACTAAAACCAATCTTTCTACAAAGTAAGAAATCTATCTTTAGAATTAACCCAAGTCTGAGATTTAGTTTTTTTGGAAAGATCTCTAACACAGGCAGCATTCAGAAATCAAATACATAAATAATAGATAATACAAATACATAAATAAAGAATTTGTATTTTTTTTATTTTTGAAACATTGCAAAAAGAGAAATATACAGACAATAATAAAATGGGACCCGATTTCTTCTTTTACTCTACACCTTCTGCCTGGAGTACATCTGTTAGTAGTTCTTTCAGCAATACTTTATTTAAACTCCCTGCTTTTGCCTGAAAATAACTATATTTTACCCTCACTCTTTAATAATTTATCTGACTATGTAATTTTAGTATGTTTTTTTTTTCTCAGCACATTCTTGTATTACTCCACTGTCATCCAGTCCCTGTTGTAGCTATTGAGAAGTCTTTTATAAGCCTAAATATTCCTTTTTTAGATAAATTAGGTTGCTTTTAAGATTTCCTGTTTCTTAGTAGTGTTCTGAATTTCCACTCTAATGCATCAAGGTGTGAATGTGATTTTATTTATCTTCTTTGGGATTCACTGTGCTTCTTGTCTCAGAACTCATATCATCAGTTATGGAAATTCCCCAGGCATTTGTTTTTGTAATATTAACTTTCTCCTATTTCCTCTCCATTTCCTCTTTTGAAACTCCTTCCTAATAGGCATAGGTTAGTCATCTTATTTTTTTTCATTGTGTTGTTATTTTCTTGTGCTTCTGATTCCTTCATTTATACCCTTAATTATTTAAATACATGTATTTTAGTCCCTAGCCAATTGTTCTATTATCTGAAATATTTGGAACTTCAACTCTCCAATGGCTGGGTCTGCTTATTTTCACTCATTTTGGATTTTTTAAAACTTCTTAAGTTTTATAACTTTTAACTGTAAGTTCATCCTTAGTGGGGCTTTTTCTGCAAGAATCTCCTGCAGACTTTGTTATGAAAGGATTTCTAGAGATCTTTTTATTTGCTTCTAAAGGTGACTTGTGTGCATCACTGTCTCTGGCTTTAGGCTTCTTGGACCAAAGGGTAACATATATTTGAACCACGATTTTTGAGGAGCTCAGGCCTGGGGTTTCCGTTTTACCAGATGCTTTTATTCACTAACAGCTTAGGCAGAGGTAGACGAGTTTCCCTGTGATCATCCGGGGCCACTGGCAGGACATTTTCACATTTTCTAGTCTAACTTTTCACTGGGTGCCTTTAAGAGTCCAGGCTTTAATCAGACATCTGGGCACTTTGTGCGGATCCATAATCTTGTCTCTGTCCCTGCATACACAAGCTAGTAAAGTATCTGACCAAACCCCAATCCCTCCCTCCACAGGCTGCACCATGAACACAAAAGCTTGCTTTTATAGTTTCAATTTTCTCTTTCTTTTTGGTGCTCAGGTATTTTTCATTCTTCCCTGAGAAGTGAAGCAGATATAAAAACGCTTCTACAAACTTCCATTCTACATTGACTTCACTGACCAGTAACTCTGCTCTACCTTTCCTATTACTAAGGATGAACCCTTTTCTTGTGCACTAGCTCCTAGTCTTTCTCACTTGTTCAAAAACAACACTCACTCCACCAATTCTCTCTCTCCCATACTAATTTCTCCTTCTTCCTGGTTTATTACTTTCAGCATAAATATGCTGATATTACTCGTCTTTTAAAAAGAGAAAGAAATCTCAATTCCTCTTTCCATCCTTCTACCCCCCACCCACTTCTCTGTTCTCTTTACAGAAAATTTCTCAAAGACTTTGCTTCTAATTTCTCTGCTCCATTTCTTTCTTACATCCATTCCAAGCAAATTTTGTTCTCATCATTCCACTGAAAGCACTCTTTGCAAGGTCCCCAATGCCTTCCACATGGCTAGTTCAATTCTCAGTTATCATCTTTCTTAATCTAGAAGTAGAATGTGATGTAATAGATAGTTTTCTTCTCCTGGAAATCCTTTTATCTTATGATGCTCAGAACTTTTTCCTTCTTCCACATCTGCCACATTTCAGTCTCCTTTGCTGCTTTTTCTTTTTCTCTCCAAACTCTGGAGTACTCCAGTGTTCAAGCCGTGGATGTCTCCTCTGTTCTAGCTATGCTCAATCCACTGATGATCCCATCCAGTCTGAAGACTTTAACTGCCCTTTATAGGCTGACATCTCCAAAATGTATATCTCTAGCTCATATCTCACTCCTAACTTCCAAATTTATGTCAAACTACCCACCCAGCATCTACAATGGGTTGTCTAATAGACATGTCAAGCATACCTTGTCTAAAACTGATCTTTCCTGCCAATCATGCTCTACCCTTGATCTGCCCCCATCTTTGTTAAAAGCAGCTCCATCATCTTTCTGATTGCTTGGAGTCACTGCTGACTTCTTTCTCTCCCCTTTGGATCTGAAAATAAAGCTCTGGAATCAGAGCATTTGTTCCATTCAAATAAATAAAATTGTATGAACGCAGAGCAAAGGGAGCTTCCATTCTGTTAAGGAAGGGGTACAAGAATAAAAATATATGATATAAAACTAAACAGGCCAGATTAGAGATGTGAAAATGCTATAGGGGTTGAAAAGAGAGGGAACTCATGCCTACCAGTAGAGATTCCAGCGGGCATCTAGAAGGCAGGGAGTTTTGAGATGCTCCTGGAAGACGGCAAGAATTACTCAGGGCAGGAGTGAATGGGAGTTCCAGGCAGAGAAGCAGCTGAAAAAGACACACATCTTCCTGGCCAGTTGCACCTTCCCCTGGAATTGCATTCTTTCTTCCTACCCTGGCAATGTGTCTTCTGGAAGCCTTTGATAATGCCTTGTTCCTCACCTCACCTCCAACTTAGGTCAAATAGTAGTTGCTGCGTATTACCAACACTGGCCTCCAAACTATCGCCCACAGGCTACCCTCTCAACGCATTTTACCACCATCCCAGTCCACACTTCCTTCTCCATATTGTATCTCATTGATGAACTTTTGGTCTTTGGGTGCCTCCCCCTCTGTCCATTCTATTCACTGCAGCCAGAATTGTGTTAACAGGAATAATATCTCCTTTACTCAACATGAAAGACCCTGTTCCCCACCTGGCCACGTTCTCACAGAGGCTTGTAATCAAGCCAAAGAGCCTACTTGAACACATAAACAGGCTACAGACACTTGTACAAAACTGCAAACAATACAATGGATATAAGAGAAGAAATGGTCGATTCTACCAGGGATGGCGGGAGCAATTATGAAAATCCCTCACAACCCATCCATAGCTCCTCATCACCTGCAGAATGAAGATCTTCCCCCAATAAGACCCTCACTACATTTTCTGCTCTGTTACTTCCTACTCTCCTTCACACAACCGACCTGCCTTCTAGACACATTACTTGGTTTGCACAGAGAGCCTGTGCCTTCACTTGCAATTCTATTGCCCTTGTTGGTCCATCTGCCTGGAGTACTGTTGCTTCACCTCTCATGTTTAAATCCTACTCAGCACATATAGCACTTATCACAGTGCCCAGCACGACAGTATCAATCCTCCTCCTCATCACCATCATTATCCTAAAAAGATTAACTCAATTCTCACAACTCTTAATTTTTTTTAAGTCATTTGTTGTCTTACTTGTGTTATATGGTAACATAATGTTATTTCCCTGCTTTTGAGGACAGAATATGTTATATAAAACTGTTTTTCCTTTTGGCAATTCACTATCATCATTGACTAGTCAGAAGGAATAACCAGAAAATAAATTAAAATAAAACAAAACATATAAAATATTTAGAAAGGACTATTTTTTAACTTGTTGAATTAAATGGCCATAGATTAAAGATACAAACTAATTTGAATAGGATGGAGTGATCCTCTAAACATCTGGGTAATGTGCAGATAGAATGCCTGAAAATGCGAAATAATAGTGTTCAACCTAAGATCACACTCTGATTCAAGACATCCTAAATTACTTTCATCATTTGAATGGTTCTGTTCAGAGGCAACCACTTGGGGTTTAAACAGCCTGTAAGAAGAATTTGTACAGAATCTGAGTTTATCAGTCAGTTGGGGATTATAGGGAACTAAGAACAAAGGCAGCAACTTTCCCAATATAGGTTGGTCAAGGAGATAGTGTGTAAAGCAGTCGAGACCTAGGTTACCTTCATATGGCTCCTCCAGGACCCATCCATCAAGGTGGACAGACTATGTTGGAATGGACTTGAGGGGTGGACTTCACGCATACCATGAGGGTGAAGACGGGGCTTCAGCCAGTTTCTCCCTCTACCACCACCAGCCAAAGAACTGATCCATGCACTTCTGGACCCAATAGGCAGCTCATCTTCTATGGATCAACCACCAGGAGAGGGGCTGAGCCAGGACACAGCCCAACATGGACAAACAGGCAGATGCACTGGTAACGTCTTCTCTTGCCTCCCACTACCAGGCACTGTGCTGTGAGAATGACAGGATAGGGGAGATGAGATCAAAACTGCAATGACTAGGTCAGACTACAAATTGCTGAGTCAAGCTGAATGTATGGGATGAGCTGAGACACCTTCACAACTCTGTTTCGCATTCCCCCACCTCCCCACGCAGCTAGCTGTATCCAAGGTACATACTGATGTGAACTGTCGTACTCCCTGTGCCATCTTCCTTCCTTCCTTCCTTTCTTTTTTTTTTTTGAGACAGAGTTTTATTTTGTCACCCTCGGTAGAGTGCCAAAGCGTCAGAGCTCACAGCAACCTCCAACTCTTGGGCTCAAGCCATTCCCTTGCCTCAGCCTCCCAAGTAGCTGGGACGACAGGCACCTGCCACAACACCTGGCTATTTTTAGAGATGAGGTCTCCCTGTGGCTGAGACCTGTCCCAAACCCATGAGCTCAGGCAATCCACTCGCCCTGGCCTCCCAAGTGCTGGGATTACAGGCGTGAGCCACCGCACCCAGCCTGTGCCATGTTTCTTAACTCCTGAACTGTTTCCCTGTTCTAAAAATGGAGTCAACCCTTCTCCCAGCACTGGGAGTTAAGAAAGGTCCTGCACAAAGCCCTTAAATGTTAGTTCCCTGGCATGGAGACGTAGGTGGAGAACTGGCTTGGCTGAGGAAGTAGTAAATTATCTATTCTGTCCTTTCCATGGACTTTAACCAGAGAAAGAGAATACGCCCTTCTTGTTTTCTCATCCAACAGGTCTCAGCTTAAATGTCACTTTCTCAGGGAGGTCTCTCTTCACCGCCCTGTCCAAAGCAGGTAGTGCCCTGTGTTATTCTTTAGCACATTTCCTGCTACTTCCTCTGGGATCCTAATCAGGATGTGGACTTACTTAATGAACTTATTTGTTGAGTTGTTCCTTATCTCTGTCCTGACCCCCTGTTGACTCCTCAAGGTCAGAATCCTCTGGTTTTCTCTCTCTTGTATGTCTAGTCTCCTTAAATTTGTTAAATCTTGTTCCGTAGGGTTCAGAGCCATCAGTGTGAAAGTTCTTTTCTCTTATTTAAAGAATCTGAAATAAATTATCTTCTTAGTTTGGTCTTTCCTGCTGCTGTTTGCTTGCTTTGGCAGAGTGAGAGTGAAATGTAATTTTTTTAACTTACAGAAGCCATTAATATAAACCACAGAAACGGTGAGTTTCAATACCTGGGGCCCTGTGAATAATTACTGGCTGGAATTATCCACATAAGGCAATTTTCTGTCTTCCTTAGAAGAAGACGCAAAATATGTTACTGTAGCAGCCTATTTCCTTACTGAGACAAAAGAAAAAGCAACCTACAAATTAGCATCGACTGTTCCCCCTGCATTGGGTATCCTCCCAGATGTTAGCCTTAGTGTGCTGGGATATACACCAGATGTCAGGGTAGTGAGATGTTTGATGCCTACACATGTGGAGAAAGGGTGCACGTACACACACTACAATTTAGTAGCTTCAGGAGTAACCGGAGAAGTTGCCCTGAAACACAGTGGTGTGTACTCACATCAAGGCACTGGGAAGGAGCTGTGCACTAACTTGGGGAATTTCCTCATTTTCCTATTTAGCCCAGCAAAATGAATGGGTTCCAGGGTTGCCCCCTGCTCCCAATTCCACCATCTTTAGCAAATTCATTGGTCAGCTCATAGCCAGATCCTGTCATGAGTCAGGGCTCACATGAGCACATATGGTTTTCCAGAACCAAATACTCTCCACAGACAGAAAACCATCTGGCCACCTCTCTTGACAGCCAAGTGGAGGCGGTGACACCCAGAATCCTTATAGAAATTACAAAAAGGGCTCAGAAAGCCCCTCTCACCCATGGTTGGGTTCCCAAGAGGCTCTACCTGGTCCTAGATGGTTTCTTAGAAGTACAGAAAGCAGATCATTCATTAAACAAAGTCATTTCCTAAGGCTTGGGGACTTTTAGAAGCATCCACTGGACACATCCTAGGGGAGAGAATGCGGGGGGGTGGATGTGGAGAGACCAAAGTAGAAACTACTTCTGAGGAGCAGAACTTTGCTCCTTCTGGTGGGCCAGGAACCACAGCATCACAGTCCTGACACAGAGCCACAGGCCCAGCCCAGCCCTGCAGGCTCAGAACCTGCATGTTCACAAAGTCCTGAATGAGTCACGAGCATAGTGAAGGATGAGAAGCACTCGCTGACTTTGTAGATCCTCAAAGAAGTTTTATAGAAACTTAAGTCTGGCAAATGTGAGTTCAGGGAAGACAGGGATGGTGCCTTATTAATCTTTTAACCACTAGAACCTGTACGAAAGTATGAACAGGCTTGAAGTACTCTGTGACAGACACTGTCCTATGCCATCCAGATCCACCCACTTTGTGTCCACTCATCCCAGCCACCCCCTCCCACTCACCACACACTGTGATACAGCATAATCCATGGGCTGAGTCCTGGCTCTACCTCTTCCCATATTGGGCAGGCCCCACCTGCTCTAGGCCTCAGATGGCCAGTGGGAGGTAAAACAACAGAAACAAAACGAAACAACCTATGAGTGCAGCACTCCTGGCATGCAGTGGGATGATTATAAAGAGCCACTCTGGTGAGGGAGGCTGGTGGTCTGCTGAGGCCATCGCAGTCTGCATTGCAGCAGCTCAGCATCCTTCACTGGCCTCTCCAGCATCCATCCCCTCCCTAGGGGAAGGAAAAGGTGCTGGGAAAAAAACACTCCAAAAAATCCTGCATGCTAAACTTCATCTCAGAGGCTGCTTCGCTGGAAACACAAGTCACAGCACTCATGACAGGAAACCTTGTCATCGTCTAGGCTTCTAAGGTGGTTGGGGGGGAATTTATGGAACAGTTGAGCAAAATCAGAAATGAATATGTTCTCAGGCATTTTTCATGTGGCTGGGAACCGTATGCTGTAACTTAATTATTGTATAGCTAGCTTTATGGCAAAGTTTATACCAGAAGCTTCCACATTATGATTAGCACTTAATACCTTACCATTATAGCATATAATTTCATTTTTGCTCTTGTGGGTTTTTTCCTTGTTGTTACATTTCATCTCCTATTGGGGAACTGAGACATGGAGCACCAGTGACCTGGCCAGGATTGGAAAGGTAAGAGCCTCCCCCATGCCACGGCAGTGAGCAGCTCTGCTATCAGGGATGAGTAGAGCTTCCTTAGCCGTCTGTGTGGAAAAGATGTCAAGAGATTATAAAATGATTCACCCTCTTGTCACTCATTTCTATGGTAAGCCCTTGTTTTCTGTGCAGGGAGTCTTCAGAACAATTTAGTAGGCTTGACCTTGGGCATGAGCTTGGTGACTGAGGATTCTTTGCTGCGTTGGCAGCAATGCTCAGCAAGCATTCCTGAGCCTAAGCCTCAAAGCCTCCAGTCTCACTGTGAGCTCCTGGGGTGGGGGGTGACACCATGCCCTCTTCCCTTGTGCTTCCCCACCATCTGGCCAGTACAGGATACGGAGTTAGCACCCTACACATGGCTGCTCACTGACCAGGTGGGAGGCAGTGAACGAGCAGTGAACACCACCTGCCTGAGAGCCCACTCGGGGAATCAAGAGAGGCAAAAGGATCACATTTTGCTACAGACTTTCAACTTTCCATGCTCAGACCCCAACAGACTCAGACCTCCTGAGTCTATGCCACATTCCCACAAGGGTCAATCTCTCATTCTCAGTGCTTTTCTGACCATTGTACTATCTTTCCAGCCCAAGACTGGCCCTTTCCTGCAGGAGTGTCTTATCCTGCTTAAGCCAGCAGATACAATGTACGTGGCCAGGGTAGGGCAGACTCCTAGGACCTTGATGACTACCTCTGGCTGCTGTGAGCTGCAGAGCTTGGCCTGCCCTGTGCCTCCTGCCAACGAGGTGGAAGCAGCTGGGTGTTGCCTCCAGGATTTCAGCCAACTTCCCTTGGCAGGAGTAAAGCCTATTGTTGGAGCCACTATGTTGGCTGCCGAGGGGCAGTAGCCAGTAAGGGTGTCTCCAAGGCTCAGGCTGGAGGCCACACACAGGGCCGCAGGGGCTCCTGGAGCCAGCACACCACTTGGATCCCAAGACTGGTCTCTCGCCTCTGTCTGAGTCTTCACTATGTAAATGAGTTTCCTTCTGGTCCAATCTTATGGGTAAGCAGACTATTTGTAAGAGAAAAGAAAAGAAATACTGGCTCAAAGCTGGTGCAGCAGAGCTGAAGGCCTGGAAGGCTGCCTCCCGCCTCTCTGCCCAGGTGTTTCGGCTCTGACCTGCTGCGTCCAGTGTACACCATTCCTGCCGCACAGCCAGGGGTCAGGGTGGGACAGCGGGCACCCTATCTGAGGATGGGGGCCATGGAAGGGAAAACAGTGGGCTTCGGTCCAGGGAGGACAGATGACAGAGCTGGGAGGAGCAAAACTGTTTCCTCTTTCAGCGTCTGAAACAGAGAAACAAATCTGAAGGACAAAAAGCCTCCAAGTTCAGTGACTTGGCCAAGGCATCATGCCCAGGGAGTGCCTGAGTCTGACAGCAACTGTGGCCATCAGGGTCAGAGAGCAGCCCTCTCGGAGGCAGCAAGAGCTGTGCTGCCCTCCTTGGCACAGCGTGTCTGCAACATTTCAAGCTCATTTCCTAAGAATGACATTTACCAAGGCATCTTGGAAATGGAAAACAAATGGCAAGAGCCTCCCACCCACTGGCCCACGGGGCTGTGTGCCAAAGCCTGACCCAGAGAGAGCAGGACAAGAACACAGCCCTTGAAGAAAGTACTCTGCCTCTCTCTGCCCTTTCTCTGTCTCAAGCCCTAAGCTTTGCCCAGGCCCAGAGAGGGTCAGAAAACACTGGACCATGATCCTGGCAGTGGGAGTGATGGCCCAGCCACAGGGCACCTGGGGGGCCAGCAGGAGAGCATTGGGGCGAGTGCCCCCTGCTGCAGCTCAAAGCACACACTCCCCAACTGCTGCTCTCCAAATGAATTGTGGCAGCCCCTTCATGACCTCCCCAGCTCTACCCTCACCCTCCTCCAATCCAGTCTCCATTCTGCAGCCAAGGAGCTTTTTCAGGCCCGACTCCAATCATGTTGCTACCCCACCTGAAACCTTCAAGGGCTGCCCAAGGCCCTCAGACTCATCCTGGACCACTTAATGTGACTCACAAAGTCTCCACGTTCAGTACCCTAGCTCTGATTAGATGTTCCCACACACCTGTCCCATTGATCTCCATTCTCAGGTGGACCCTGCCTCTTCCAGCTCTCAGAGAACATCAGACCTCTTCTTGCCTGCAGGGAGTGGCCTTGAGCTTGTGGTACCCTGCTGGGAAAACCTTCCCCAGAATCCTTTCCTCACCCCCACAAACCCACAGACTGCCCAACCACTTGCTCCATCCTTCCATGTCCGTCCTTCCCCACCACAGTCCCAAACCCGGTGAGGCTCAGTGCCCCTCGGAAGCATCCGAGCTCCCCTCCCCGGAGCCTGCAGCACAGTGCAGAGCAAGCGGCTCAGTTGTGCACAGCCAGATAGTAAGCACCACATGGCATGGTGCTGGTGCTTTCCCCACTGGGCCTGGTGCTAAACAAATGCTCAACAAATATTTATTAGGTGAAAGAAATTATGAATGAACACAAACAACACAAAATTATGAATGAACACAAACAACACACAAAGCAATTTGGACATTTCCAAGGCTTCCTCCATTAGTGTGAGATAGAGGTGACATCTGGGACTCAGCCCCTTGGCTGCTACCAGTCTGAGCAGCTGCATTACATGGGGTAGGAGTCTACAGGTGAGCTGTGCAGCAAGCAGATCAGTCAAGGAGGAAAATATGAGCTGGGAAACAGCCTTGCCAGGGTTGCCCCAAAGCATGGGACCAGAGGACAAGGGAAGATGTCCAGGTTCTTTGGACATGTATTTTTTCCCTTGACAAAGTAATTAATCATTTCTCAGGGACCCAGGGATGTAGAGGAACTCTGCCCTCCACAAGCACCCCCACAGTGCTTGTGAGCCAAAGAAGAGGCTTACCCAGGACACAAAGGAAATGGAGGTCAGCAACAGGCATAGGCTGAGTGCGAGGACATCTTCCCAGGGACCTGTGAGCCACAAGTGCCTCTGTTCCCATCTGGGCTCAAGACTAATTGTGTGTTGGCCTTCCTGCTTCTCACCCCTTCCGCCCTACTGAAAAGCTTAAACCAATAGACCAGCACCTATTTGTCTTTGAGCCTCCGTGTGAAAATATGTAGGTGCACATTTTCAGACTAAATAGCAAATAGTTGATTAATGAATCAATATTCCATTTTAAATTCTGCCATAAATTGTAATCATCCACCACTGCTGCCTAAGTCTAGATCCCTGACAGCAAATGACAGACAAACACATCATGATTGGTTTGCTGACATTGGTAAAAAGCCAACAAGCATCATCTTCTGTCCCAGACTATGGGCAGAGGGTGAAGTCACAAAACTGCAAATATTATTTCCTCATGCTTGTAATAAAGATAAAGGTACTTGTGGTCAGATGCTAACCAAATGAGTTCTAGAAAATATAACCACCATTGAGGAAGGAGCGAGAGTGGTGGGTAAGCAGTGAGACCGTGACCTTCTTTTCTCGGCCGAGGTGGTGCAAGATCAGCTAGGCCTCCTCTTTGGGACATGCCTTTTCCTCCTGCATTCTCTGGTTTCCAGGCTAGCTGGGCTTCCTAATTCGGAAGTTGCCAGTGAGCAAGGGAGAAGGCGTCCTGCTGAGAACTCTCTAGAGGCCTTGCCTGGTTTAACCCCTCCATGACCTCCCCAGGCTCCCGGACTGAGCAAAGGCTGCAGCTCTATGCCCACCGGGCCCTGCTCTGGAGCTGTGCCTATTCAGGCCCTGGTGTCAATGACTTCAACTAGCCTCCCTTCAGGGTGTCCTTGGGGAAGGGCTGACAACAGGCACACCTGGGACTTGATGACTGCTCCAGTCTAGGAATCATGAAGATCATGACACGACACCTCCTCCAACTGGTTCTGTCCCAGGATAAATGGAGGTTCCTGGTCATCTGTCTTCTGAGCCTCACAGTGACACTGACAGGTAGTGTATGGCATCCTCTGCCCTCCCTGTCCTCTGCCAGCTCCTTTACCTTCCCCACCCTCTCACAGCAGTGTTCGTGCCTAGAATTTCACTTCGGGGCAGCTGGGAAGGTGAGGACTTCATATCCTTCATGTCTGCTCTGATACACTGCTGGGCTCATCACAGGTAAACAAGCAGCAATTGTGCAGAGACTGAGAAAGTGAGCAAAGAGATGACACAAGTGGAGGAGAGTGGGAGAAGCAGCCTTTGTCTCTCTTCATTTGTTCGTTTTTGAGCCCATTATGAAGGCTCTTGCTGTTCAGTTCAGGCAGGTCAGTTCCATAGAGGGCGACAGGCATTGTCCATAGCTCCTGCTTGGGGTCCTGAGGCAGCCCCTTGGCCTAACCTCATCGATCAGACATTTCCACCAGTGACACCACCACATCACAGCAATGTCATTCTAAATTTATATTGGTGTTAATGGCTTTGATATTATTTTATCATAAAAGGGAATTTAAGAAAATAACTTATCCCTAATCTCCAAGCCCTGACTCTTCCTTACTTCTTTTCATTCTTCAAAGTGTTTTACCTGGGGATTAGATACACCCAAATCAGCAGGGATTCTTGTGGCTAGAGTGTGTTTGTGGATTATAATGTTCTGCCCCCTCATTGAAGAGCTCTTGAGGGAACATGACTTTGACTTTGATACTTAGCAGGTGCTCACTGAAGATTCACTTACTGAATAAATTGTCCCCAAACCAGGACCTTGCCAGAAATGTCTGTTGAAATCAAGGGCAGGTCAACCTATAATTTTAACATAGAATAAATGAAAATTCTCATGCAAGTGAAAGCATGGCCAGAGGAGAACACCAGAGTATTATCTAGAGGCCCCCAAGTCCACGCTGGAAGAGTTCACTGTACTTCCTTCCTGTGGGAGGAAGGATGGAAATGGGAGAGCAGAGTTGACCACCTGAACATGCAGAAGCAGGACAGGGGGCGAGTGGGGAACAACAACTTGAAGCAGGTGGATGAGAATCAGGTCTATGAATTGAGAGGGTCTCCTGGGAGGTCACACAGTTGGGGCAAGGCATCTGTTGCGGGGGTCAGGTGTGCTAGCTTAAAGGAAGCTCACAGGGCTGAGGATTTACTACTGCTCCTAGGTCTTCAACTGCTTCATATACTTAAGGTAGAAGTTCTGCTTTTGAGGGTATAGTTATAGTTATTAGTGAGCAAATCATTCTCTTGACAAAAGTAGCAATGGCCATGTGCCATAGCTCTATTGCCTTATAAGACTCACAGAAGAAAATAAAATAAAAATCCTCAAAGAAAGCATAGGAAAAACACTGGAAGATATTGGCCTGGGGAAAGACTTCATGAAGAAGACTGCCATGGCAATTGCAACAACAACAAAAATAAACAAATGGGACTTCATTAAACTGAAAAGCTTCTGTACAGCCAAGGAGACAACAACCAAAGCAAAGAGACAGTCTACACAATGGGAAAGGATATTTGCATATTTTCAATCAGACAAAAGCTTGATAACTAGGATCTATAGAGATCTCAAATTAATCCACATGAAAAAAGCCAATGGGGGGGACGGGCAAGAGACATGAATAGAACCTTCTCTAAAGATGACAGACGAATGGCTAACAAACATATGAAAAATGTTCATCATCTCTATATATTAGAGAAATGCAGATCAAAACCACCCTGAGATACCATCTAACCCCAGTGAGAATGGCCCATATCACAAAATCTCAAAACTGCAGATGCTGGCGTGGATGTGGAGAGAAGGGAACACTTTTACACTGCTGGTGGGACTGCAAACTAGTACAACCTTTCTGGAAGGAAGTATGCAGAAACCTCAAAGCACTCAAGCTAGACCTCCCATTTGATCCTGCAATCCCATTACTGGGCATCTACCCAGAAGGAAAGAAATCCTTTTATCATAAGGACACTTATACTAGACTGTTTATTGCAGCTCAATTTACAATCGCCAAAATGTGGAAACAGCCTAAATGCCCACCAACCCAGGAATGGATTAACAAGCTGTGGTATATGTATACCATGGAATACTATTCAGCTATTAAAAAAAATGGAGACTTTACATCCTTCGTATTAACCTGGATGGAAGTGGAAGACATTATTCTTAGTAAAGCATCACAAGAATGGAGAAGCGTGAATGCTATGTACTCAATTTTGATATGAGGACAATTAATGACAGTTAAGGTCATGGGTGGGGGGAGGAAAAGCAGAGAGAGGGAAGGAGGGAGGGGGGTGGGGCCTTGGTGTGTGCCACACTTTCTGGGGGCAAGACATGATTGCAAGAGGGACTTTACCTAACAAATGCAATCAGTGTAACCTGGCTTATTGTACCCTCAATGAATCCCCAACAATAAAAAAAAAAGAGAAAAAAAAAAAAAAAGAAGAAATACTTCAAAATCATTCTACTTCATATCTGGATTTACCTGATATTAAAATTAGAAAAAATATATTATTATAAAGGGAAATTACAAACATATTTTACTTATAAATGAGGATGCAATATCCTAAACAAATATTAACAAGTTGAATTAAAAATTCTTGTTCAAATAAAAATAAAAACAAAAGACTCACAGAAGAAAGTCTTTCATCAAAGGCAATGAAATTTCTGTCCATTTGCACAGATTGGATCAAACTCTGATTCTCTTCAGGTTTCACTTACATTGTCCATTTCCCAATACATCCTTGCATATATACACATAACATGGGCCATTTAATTCATATTTGAAATAGAAGTGCTTTGATTTATCTATCAAACCTCAAAGGAAAGCTCTGGGAAGAATCTATTTACCACCAAACTAAGCTCATGATAAACTGTTTCTCTAGTGACAAGATTCCTTCCTTTCTGGTGGGCAGGCCCTTCCTCGGTAATGCAGGGACAACTTGGGTTGCACTAGAGTGACGCGTGGGTAAGGCCTCGGTCTTGGAGCTGCACATGGCCTGAGCTGGCCATAGGTGGAAGGCAGTCTGGCCCTTAGCTGGGCACACTAAGTTAGTGCTCAGTTACATGTCCCATGCTTCCTAGTAATTCTCCATCAAGCCTGGATTTTGGAATTCTGGCATTCTGTAAGTCCTGATTGAAAAGCATTAAATACGGGTGGTACCTGTGGCTCAAGGAATAGGGTGCTAGGCCCATATGCTGGGAGTGGTGGGTTCAAGCCCAGCCCTAGCCAAAACTGAAAAAAAAAAAAAAGTATTAAATATATGTTATCATCATACAAAGACTTTTTTTAGAAAGTCAAGCTGATCTATTTGTGAAGACACATAGATGTAGGAGTGGATCCTGTGTGATGGATAAAGTAGACATGAGTTTCCAGAGTGTAAATGAGTTAGGTAATGACATTGGAGAAATCATAAATATCTGGGAATAAGTCATAAAATGCACACTTTGGAAATACTTCCCAAGAATCAACCTGGCTTGAATCTCATCCATCTGCTAGAACCCTCCTGTGCAATCGGCCTCCTCCAGTGGAATAGTCCTTCCTGCTACCCCTCTCATCCTCTGTCCCTGTCTCCTGCCACCATGCTAATCCAGAGCCTCAACAGATTACGTCTGCTTTATTGGTCTTCCTGTTTCAGTTTCCCTGTGCGTCTTTGGTCCATTCTCCACCCTGCTCTGGGCTCAGGGCTTTCTTTGTCCAGCTCTGCTCAGAACCCTGCTTTCCTTTGTTACGCTCCACTGGATAATTTTAAACTAAGCTCCCCGTGTGTTTTCAGATGAAGGAATCAGAAGGAAGTAGGGGGGCAGATCAAGAGGGAGGCATTTGCATTTATTTATTATTCTGTCCTAATGCTTCAGTGAAAGTCCACTGAAAAAGACAGAACCCACTCTAGATATTTCTTTTTTTTTTTCTTGGTCCAAGTATCATGTAAGTAATTTTATTTCTTTTTTATTTCAGATTAATATGAGGGCACAAATTATTAGGTTACATTGTTTGCATTTCTTAGGTAAAGTTCAAGTTGTAGTTGAGCCCTTCACTCGGGAGCTGTGCTGCATACCCTTACACTGTGCACCTTTGTTAAGAGCTTACCAGCCTCGCTCCTCCTTTGCTTTCCCCTTTCCCTCCTGCTCCTTCCCCTCAATTTGAATTCATTTCTGGAAGGAGGTAGGGTAATCAGAGCCCGGGAGCCAGGGCCATCAGTCAGGGGCTGCTTAAAGGGAGTAGGGACTGTGGAGGGAGAGTCTTCCCAGGAGGACCTGGAACCAAGGGGGAAACACAACCACTGCCATTGATGCCACAGGAAAAGGGAAAAAGGTGAGAAATGGCCCCACCTCTTCCTGTCTTCTGCCCACAGTTCTCTACCTGTGCACCCAATGTTGTACCCTGCCAGAGAGCTGGAGGCCGAGGAGCCTGGGGAGGACGGCGTGGGTCTGAAGGTGCTGGCACCATGTTCCCCACACAGCCTCTGCCACCCCACTCTCATTCCTCCTTGGCCTTTCCAGATGCCCATCGGACACCTTTGTGACACCCTCCTGACCTTGACTTCTGCCATACCAGCCCTGTCCTTGCTGCCCTGGCTCTCTCTACCCTCCCACCTGAGCTGCCAAGCATGGAGAAGAACAGCCACAGTGCTGTGCTCCCTGAAGCCACCAGATGTGGTCTTTCGAGCCTCCGAATGGTTCCTGGGGCTGGAGCTGAGCCTGTAGACACATTTTGTAGATATGGGGGCATCTCTCACCTTGGCTCTCCCACGTATTTCCCCTGTTCTGCAAGTCCCAACCAAACCTCAATCCTGAGACATCCAAGGCCATAGACAGGCCCTTTCTCAATGTCACTCCTTCTGACCTTCATTCATCCTCTTTTTCCCGCCTGTCTCTGAGGAAGGAGCACTTGTCTTTTTTGTCATGTGCCCCATCTAGAACTTGGCTCCAGAAATTGTCCCTTCTGTTTTTCTGTCTTAAAGCTTACTTTTCCCTTGGCCTCATTCTTTCTGCCTAAAATTAAGCACAAGTGCCCCATTGTTTACAAAGCACGACAAAAAGCCTTTTGATCTCTTTTCCTTGTAATTTTTTTTTTCAGAATATTACAGGGGTTCAAATGTTTTCATTACATGGATGAATTGTATAATGCTGAAGTCAGGGCTTTTAGAGTGCCCATCACCAGAGTAGTGTATGTTGTACCCAGTGGGTAAGTTTTTATCCCTCAACACCTTCCCAGCCTCTCCTCTTCTTAGCTTCCATGGTCCTTTGCACCACTTTATGACTGTGTGTATCCATAGCTCAGCTCCCACTTACTAGTGAAAATGTATGTTTGTTTTCTATTCCTGAGATACTTCGCTTAGGATAGTGGTCTCCTGTTCTATACGAGATGCTGCAAAAGACATTATTTCATTCGTTTAATGGCTACTCAAGTGCTCCACCCATGGTGTGTGTGCATGCATATACAGAGGGCGCCAAAGAAATGTATACACAGTTTAAGAAAGAAAAAACCTGTATTGAAATGTAAAGACCCAAGTCACATTTGAGTGCTGCGATTACAAGAGGTACAAGGTACAACGTATAAGATAGCATATGTTATCAGTCTGTATTGAGTATTACAATACAGCGAGCAGGCTGGCCCCAGATATACAACCATCTGGAAATCCAGAATCTTCTGCCACCACAAACCTGTATGGCCCAGATCACACTACAACTCCCCATAATTCCTCAAACAGCTCCTACCACTGACTTTACGCTTTTCCTCACATTATTCTTTGACAGTCTAGTAAGGTCTTTGACTCCTCCCTCCCCACATCCAGTGAGCCCCCAAGCCAAGGCAATCCATGGAGACAGATGCCATTTCTGCCTCTACTGGCTTCTTCACTGAACAAGCCCCTGTTATACTCAAACCTGTATTTTATATGTAATGTAATGCAGAATATACTTATTATATTTTGTGTTTTATATATTCTTATACTGTACATATTTCATTTATAAATATCATTTCATATATATGTAAATATAAATGATAATATATAAATATTTATATATGCTTTTATATTACTATATATTTAATATATAAATCACATGTTATAGATATATCATCAAACATTTCATACACATAAATGTGTCATCATTTCCAGTTTGTGTGCTGAGGCACCCAAGACACCATAGTGAAATCCCAGGAGCATCACGGGGTATATTAATTGTTAAAGGGCAACAACCAATCTACTAAGTTATTTGAATCTCACTACTTAACAACAAAACTATTAGGTTTTCGGTTTTGTTTTGGGGACACTAAAAATTTTGCTGAGATACTAAGAGCACCATGAACTGAGAGAGTTAGTGAAACTCTGAAGACTGGAATATGATGACCATGTGTGCCTACAATACAGCTCAGGAATACAGCATTTGAACACTGGTGAAGCCCCCTGAGATTCCTTTTCTAATTCCATCGCCCCCTGTCTTCCCATCCTTCCCCAAAGTGACTACTGGTCTGAATTTTTGCATTTACGATTCCCTTGCTTCTCTTTATAGTCTTTTATTGCAGGTGGCTGTGTTCTTACATGCATATCGTTTAGATCTGCAAGTCAGCTTGCATCACATTTTTCAATGAATGCTAGGTGATCTCCTGGCTAATTTTTCTACTCTTTTATCTTATTGCCGCTCCATATACTTCTTTAGTATTCGATCAGGTCTCTTTACTCTTCAACAACCTTCAGGGACACCCCATCTACCACTGAATCAATTCCCTTCACAACCTTGATGCTCTCCTCTTTGCCAGCTCACTTTAGATTCTCTGAGTCCCAGCTTCTTTATCTGTAACATAGGAATGACAATTCCCACCTTGCAGGATTATTTTGATGATCCAATGAGACAGTCATGTAAAGTGCCTACCATGGAGCCTGACACATGGCAGGAAACACAGTACATTGGAGCTCTTCTTGTTATTTTCCCTGAGATTTCTTTTTTTTTTATGATTATTATTACTCCTCTCTGAGCTTCTCCCTCAGCCATGCAGAGGGCCCTGCACATAGTAAGTGTTAGGGAAATATTTGTTGAATGTGAAGCAAACCAGTCTAGATCAACTCATACACAAGTTGGTAATGCCCAGGGTGGGATCTCCTAATAATTGGTCTTTGATGAACCCCCAAAGGGAAGTGAATATTGCATATTCTTAAAGAAGGGAGGAGGATGCTGATGCTTCTTTTGCTGAGCAGAGTAAATAAGAGATGACAGCGTCGTTGAAACGTGTAGTTGAGCGTGCATGTATGTGCTTGGGCTGAGCTCCTCCCCAGCTGGCTTTTGTCAAGCGTTAGTTGGCTGCCCTCAAAGCAGAGCTGCTTAGACTGCAGAGTGAGCTCTTGCCCAGCTGCAGGGAGAGAACTCATTCCTCTGACGTGCACGGTTGCCTCAGGCCTGGAACCTACTACTTGCTCAGATGCCAAAGCACTATTTTAGATCCTATAGAGTTGGCAGGAGTCCTTGGGATATGCCATGTCTCTGTGTGTGAACTGCTGGTCACTTGCCTCTTCCCCTGGGATATTTCAAAGAAGATGGGAGAAATTAATGGCTGTAAGTGATGAAGGCCCTCTAGTTATGGTTTTATTCATGTATAATTTTGACAGGTTGTCCCCTTATTGAGAAATGGCATGCTTCTTATCTCGTGAGAAAGATTAGTCTCACTAATCTGAGAAGTAGACTCTGCTGTGCATGATGCCAGAGAAGGGCAACATATAATCAGTCTTAGCAGAAATACACCCCCAGAGGCCTGTGGTCCATGTGGAACCACACTTCATCTTTAATTTGGTTTGTTTCCCCAGTAGTACCTCATCCCTGCTTCTCGGTTACTGCTGCCTAGTCTTCAGAGTTGCAATGGAAATTCATCATTTGTCCTCCAGCAGGCCATGGTGGAAGAAACCATACACATACTGAAAAACAGAAAAACGTACATGCATGTGCAACTGTGTCTTCTTAACTGTATATTTCTATGCATCAAATCAATAAAATGGGATAATGTTCCTATGATAAGAAATGTATATTAACTACTCAAACAAAGAAAAAGTTTATTTGCCTTCTATCTTGGGTGGCACAGGGTGACTTATCAAATGTCAATGGCTACACTAACATTTACTTTCACAGAGAGATAATTACAAGGGTTGAAAAGCCTGTTGAAACCATCAGACTCTCCACACATCAGCTGGCTTCCATCCAAACCAGTTTATAATCTAAAGCAGGAAAGTCTTTACTTTAGAAGCAACTAAGGTCATAACCTTTTGTTTTTTGTTCTTAGCAGGGTTCCATGGCCTTAGTGACCCTAGCCAAGTTTCTGAACTTCTGAACACAGCTCTGCGGCCAGTGTTGGCCGAGTAAGGGCAGGAGCTGACCACTGGCTCTGGTTGCACTTTCCATCTATGGGAAATGTTTCTAGGAAGGTAGATGTGACCTCTCATCAGTGAGAGGCCAAATGAGTTGTGAACTACATTTATAAAGCCAGTTAATAATAGGCAGGTTATCTCCCTTTTTAAATACAATAGAACCTCCATCAGTAACCACTCCCTACCTTGACCACCTCCTTAAGTTGACCTAATTTTCACAGACCAGACATGCACCACATGTACAGTAGCCTAGTTCCTTATGTTGACCACCTACATATATTGACCAGTTGGTACTGTTCCTTGCATGGTTAACTTACAGAGGTTCTTCAGTGTTTGCTTTGAAAGTCCACGAAACTCACAGAATAATCCTTTTCTTAGAGATTGTAACTACTAATTTGAGATTTGACATTGAATATATATATATATACTCATATATATTACATGATTTAAAACTTCATGGTGACCTTTTGGGAGGAAAAAGCAAATATCACTTAGATGTGCTTCATTGTACACAAAACCATGAATAGTTGCATGCAGAGCCAGTGTGTTTTCTCTTATTGGCTCTCATTTCTTTGGTGCTTTGTCTTAATTTCAGATAGAACTGAAATTCTTTACTAAGTAAATAATTATTTCTAGCAACAGGTCAACTTCCCTTTCAAAGAAAACTTTTTTAATTTATTTCAGATTAATATGAAGGTACAAATGATTAGCTTACATTGTTTGCATTTGTTAGGTGAAGTTCAAGTTGTATTACCTGGATGGAGTTGAAGAAAACACTGTTTTTTTAATTAAACAATCCTTTTGTGTGCCTAAAAATCCTTTGTAAAATACTCTTATTCACCCACTGTGTAAGCTTCAACTTTTTAAAGAGTGTTTTTTCATAGAGCCTGCTTTGAACACCTGTGTAGATTTGCTCTCCAATCATGTGAGATTTCAGGTTTGAACTTTGGTGCTTTCAGCCAACCCTTACTTTCCACCAGGAGGAGGCAGTGGTTCCACCCTTCTGCTTTTCACCATTGATTCGTTCATCCATTCATACCTGACATTTATGGTGTACTGGGAACTACACTGGACGAAGATGGAAGAGGCTCTCAATGGAGGAGGTGACTTTGTAAAGTCATCACAATTGTGTGAGATAATTACCTGCCATCAAAGTAGCACCTGCTGAAGGGACTGACCCCTTGCTTGAAGGAGTCAGAAAAGTCTCCACAAGAGGAGGACATTTGAGCTTGAACTTGCAAGAGTTTGCCAAGCCAAATAGGAGAGAAGGGCTTTGAGGTTAAAGTACTGGTAAGAAAATACAGAGATGCTATGAGGAGTATCTGGTGGTACAAAGTGGGGAGTGGCAATTTATGAAACATACACACATAATTAAATGCCTACTGTATGCCAAGGACTGGACAAGTGTGTTTTTCATCCATTATCTCATTTTTATGAAGATGCTATGAGCTAGGATTTCTTCTTAAATCACCACCTTACAAGGTATTATTGTCACTACTTTACAGATGCGGTGACACATGATTCAGGGACTTACCTGAGGCCCTGAAGCTCATCAAGGGTCACTAACATCAAAGCTTTTGCTTTTTAGGACAGTCTAAGCAAGTTCAGGCAAGGTAGTGGGGGTCCTTCCAGGCCATATAAAGATTTTGGTTTTTATTCTGTTGTCAGTGGAAGACCATTGACAAGTTTCCAATAGGGCAATGAAGTACCATGGCTAAGTTTCAAAAAGATAGCAGTATGGCAGGAATGTGGAGGAAGATTGGAGTAGAAAGGGATCAGAGGCAGGGAAACTGATTAGAAGGGCATGAAAATCATCAAGGAAAGGAACAATGAGGACCTGAAACAAGACGGGGTCAGTAGAGCAGCAAAGGTGGATTTGAGAGATAAATCGGAAATGAAATGGAAGGGAGAGAGGAACCATGCTGATGTACAGTGGGGGTGGGGCAGAGATTACCCAGCTCCTTGGTATGAGCCTCAGAATTGATATATACAAGCTAGTTTGAGAAGAAAATGAATTTGCTAAATGATAGAAGAGAAAATATAGAGTTAGAGGAGAGCCAGAGAATCAGGTTTGGAAGCTTCACAGTTAACGGAAGGGCCTGAATTGCATCACCAGTGGAGACCCTGCTCCCACAGTCACTGGGCTCAGGAATTTAAGTATCGAGATTTTAGTTTCCTATTGCTGTTACAACAAATCACCACAAATTCAGAAGCCTAGAACAACATAAATTTATTTTCTTATGGTTCTGGAGGTCAGAAGTTCAAAATGGGTCTCTATGGACTAAAATGAAGGAGTTGGAAGGGCTGCATTCCTTTCTAGAGGCTCCAGGTGCGTGTGAATTTACTTGCCTTTTCTGGCTTCCTAAAGCACCTGCATCCTCACCTTTAGCCCCTTCCTCCATCTTCAAATCCCGCAGCACTCCTTATTCAAATCTCTCTCTCTGTCTGACTTCCACTTTTATAACCTCCTTCTCTCCATTCTGCTTGTCATCATATCACCTGCTGTGACTCCAAACCTCCTGTCTCCTCCCCCTTTGAAGGACTCTTGTGACTGTGCTGTGCACACCCACAGAATCCAGCATAATCTCCCCATCGCAGGATCCTTAACTTGATCACATCTGCAAAGTCCCATCTGCCATATGAGGTAACAGATTCATATTAGGCTCCAGGGATTGGGACATGGGTATCTTTGAGAAGCCATGATTCTGCCACATAGTATTATAGCTTATCCCTCAAACACTGGTCTCAACTCTCCCTGAAAGACCTCAGCACCCTCGTCTCTAAAATCCCAGCTGTCACTGCGTCCACTCTTACCAGAATGGCTGCAGGACAGGCCTGCTTCTTCATGTCCATAGCTTGCAAATCACAATCTCACCTGCTTGCGTGTGATCAGGGTATCAGGATCATGTGCCCAAACCTCAGCTGCAAGGAGGCTTGGAAAGCAAATCCTGGCTTCCTCCTTAGGGAAAAGCAGGTGCTAATGGGGGGTGTTCAAAGCTTGCTGGTAGACACAAGCAGAACAGATAACTACAAACCTAGTCTAACCTCAGGTGGTGGCATGAGTGGTGCTGCCAGTTCCACGCTTAAGAGGAATATTTGCAAATTGGACCCATGACAAAGATGGTGTTCATAGACTTGGGGACCTAAGGCCTATCTTAAAAGGCACATGGTTGTGGTTTCCTAATGAGTAAAAGACTTGTACATGGGAGGGAGACTGGATTTGTGCTGTGTGTCTCCAGAGGGCGACGCTAGAACTACATAGAAGGTGCCATGGTAACAATGTTCCGTGTCTCAGTGAGCATGATCCAATGACAGGCTGCTCCACCAGGCTTGCTGCTGCTCAAAGTCTCGGAGCAGAAGCAGGATGACAAGAAGTTGGAGTGCAGAGAGGCAATTCAAATGTCAGATGAGGATTGCAATAGATGGCTTCTCAGTTCATTAACCAGGTTATTGGCAGTGGGGTACTAAGGATACGTCACGATTTTTCCTGAAAGTCTTATATTTTTTAAGGAGAAAATGCTTGATGTTTTAAAAATCTTGCTCTATATTTTCTTTTCTGATTTCTTACTCCTTACTTTTCTTGTTTCTAACAGTAAGCAGCATTTTTAAACAGTGTGGCTTGCTCCCACTCGGACTGCGCAGTCTGGTTTTTATCTCAGGCCTGCTGCTGTCTTGGAGGACTTGACATGCCTTTTGTGTTCTGTAATGTCTTCATCTGAACAACAGGCCTGTAAAGATGGATCTCCCAGGGATGGGGCCAAACGCTGACTGGACGGAAGTTGATAAATTTCTATAGGAACCGAGTGATGCGAATCTGCCTTCCTCTTCCATGTAGGCAATTCCCTGTCTGCATTCTGGCAGGGGAATGCCCTGGTCAGCGTTGGCTGGGAAGCCCTGGTCAGCTGCCACAGTTCAGCATCTCCACACAGAGGGGACGCTGGCAAGCACTGAAGCTGAGTGTTGGAGCACTGCTGACCTACTTCTCTCCCTCCAGGGATATACCTCTACACACACCCCTAGAACATGTCCAGGAAAGTTTCATTTCAAGACTGTGACACTGATGCATTGAACATTTTTAAGCTAAAAGTGAAGGTGTTTTGCTTGGATTTAACCTGACCTTCTTTTGTTCTAATCTAAACTGCACATTGCTTGATATGATACAGATTTCCTGAGTGACCCAACATCATTAGTAACAAGTACTTAGGCTTTTAATTTTTCTTTTTGTAAAATAGGAAAAGCAAATTCTATTCATCTGCAGATCACTGTAATTGGATAGGTTGGCAGATTAGATGCTGCGATTTCTGAAACTGGCATGGAGCTCATGCTCCGAGAGCAGGGCATATATGTGTGTGCATATACGTGCACACGCATGCGTGTCAGAGTGTTGAGCAGTAGGGAGTGAGGGGTATAGGGTCCTGCAAAACACTAAAAAATATTCTTCCTGTTTTCTTGACCTTCTTTTACTAACTTCTCATCAGATAATTTTTTTTAAAGCATGTGGTAAACTTATAGGCATTTTTTTTTTTCATTTTTCTTTATTCTTAGAAAGCATTCCTTCTGGTTGTTTAGTTTGGGTCCTGAGTAGTAGCTGTGCTGCATGGGAATAAAGGGAATCTTTACGAGCAGGTGCCACAGTCAAATGAAATTCACAAGAAAAGATTCTCTGACAGGTATTCACATGGGTGATCCAGCCTGTGTGGTGGGTGATTAGCTGGAAAGGCGAAGCAGCAGTTCTCATAGATGACTGTAATTAGCTTTTAACACAGCTAAACCAACTTGCAGTGCCTCTTCTTAGAATTTCTCTTTCTTATCTGTAAACAGAATATGTGAAGCATTTCCCCACCACTGGGTTCAGTCTGCTTCTCTCCTCAAAATGTCCCCTTCCTTATTTTTCTTTCCTCACTCCCGATTCCCTTTCCGTCTGCTTCCTCCTCTCAGCCCTCCCCTGCAGTCCAGCCCAGACATTTGTTTCTTCACTCTCAATTTTTCCTCTCTTTCTCATTAAAAGAGAAAAATTTTGCATCTGACTCTCCCCCTGCCCTATGACTAGAGTTCCACACCCTGTGTCCTTTTTCGTAAACACCCCCAAAGGACTTCCCAGTCCTGTAGAGGCCAGCTGAGGTCAGGAGTCCAGGTAGCCAAGGGCTGGCTGGACAGGGAGGTAGGTGCTGTGGACCACAGCTTCCCTTCCCTTCCCATGATTCCTGTAGTGGGGGAGGAGTGAGGCGGGGAGGACTAGGCAGCTGGGCAGGCAGCGGGGAGAATGGATGGAGCAACCAGCTGGCCAGGAGGCTGAGATCCCACTGGAGCATTAACCTGGTGGCCCTGACCCCTGCTCCAGGACAGTGAGGCCATGGCGGGGCAACTGGCTTCGGACTCTTACAATGCACCTGCTCACCCAGAGCTGTAGCTAACGGCTAAGCCAGCCATTCCCACCCCCAATTACACGCATGTCCAAAACGCTTAAAAGTTGAACATCAGAGAGAACCGAGAGGATAAACTACTGAGCATTTAAAGTAGAGCCTGGGAGGAGTAACAGGACGCCACTATGACCTGTTTGGCAGGACAAGAGCGTTGTCCCCTACACACACACAGAGCCTGCCACCCTGTTCCCCAAACCTCCTGCACACACACTCAGACTCCTTGCATTCCTAGAGGTCACATGTCAGAGGAAGTCACAGGGCTCAGAAAACAAGAGGTTTCTGAAACCTAAGGAGGCAGAATGGGAACTTTTCCAGCAAACTTGCTGTTTACGCTCCAGCTCTCCAGTCACACACACACACACACACACACACACACACACACACACGCACACACACGCCCTCTCCCCCCACTCCCTCCCCTCCACCATTCATTGTGCTTCCTGAGTCTGTGGGCACAAGGTGGCTAAAAGGGACCCTTATTCCTGAGACTCCCACCTTTTTCCTCCAGGAAACTGTAGACAGGACTGGGCATTCTCATTGCCTCCTCAATCTAATTCGCTCTTGCCCTAGCCCCTCACCCCTGGGGCAGTCATGTCCTCCCTCCCCACTCCGCCATCCCCCATCCTCCCCACCCCCACCACAAAAATCCCCTGGGATCTTCTCCTGTGGCTACTGACTGTCCTTCCCCACAGAGCCCCTAGCCCTGGTCTGCCTGTCTGTGTTCTTACTAGTGAGACTCATCAGCTCAACTGCTTTTGCCTTAGGGGGTCAGGACAGAGACAGGCCAAGAGCATCAACTAGCAGAAAGGAAGAATGATAGGAGCAACTAGCCTGCGTTTCTCTTTGGATTGCCAGCACTCTCAATACAGTATCTGATATTCATTCAGTAAATGTTTATCAAGGGTCACTTCCATGCAGCCACTGTTCTGGACTCTGAGGATACAGAGGGAAAAAGACAAAGTCCCTGACCTCATGCAGCTTCCGTTCCAATGGAGGAGACAAGCAATAGACAAACATCTATGTGTAACAGAAAGTCAGCTGGCATGGAGCATGTTATGGTAGTTTTTCATTGTCAGGATGCAAGCCTTTGTTCTATATCTGGAGAGTTCCTGCCTCATAGAGCCTTGTGAGGATACAGAGTCTATGGCCCACTACATGGACACCAACATGATGGGGGTTATGTCAACCTCCCTTGCAGAATAAGCCAAGGCCAGTGGTCAAGGCTCATCCAGTCAGACATGCTGGTCCATATTTTGAGGTAGGAGTCAATGATTGAAGGATAGAAGGCCTGCAGGAAGTATTGACCAGAGGGTCCACCTCCATCAGGGGAAGAAACTTATTTGCTTCTTGTTGGAATAGACATTTGCTTAGGGTCAAGTTCTGTGCAGGTCCCTTCCCCACAAGGAGTAATAAGTGTTTTATTCTTGGAGAGAAAGGCAAGTTGGCAGGTAGAGAAGTCAGGATCAAGAGTTTGACTTTAGATCCAGTAAGTGTGAGACTCGTAGAGACAGAGTCAGCAGGGGGAGGTGGGAGGCGGAATGAATCTGGGCAAAGTCAATGCAGCAACTGAACATGTGAGATTCCTCAGGACATAGAGGCAATTTATAGCCATGAAACTGCATGTGCTCACTTGGGGGGTGAATGTGCTGAGAGCTGGGGGGCTCGGGACAGAGTGCTGGGGAACCCAAAATGAAGAGATTGCAAAGAGGAAGAAGACCCAGCAGGAACTGCAAAGTAAGAAGAAAAATGAAGGCTGCTGTGTCCTGGAAGCCAAGAAAAAAAATGGCCTTGAACACTACCCTGGGGGACTTTGAGAGGCTGCTTCTATCAAGCAAGTGAAGGGACTGAGGCTCAGAGAGGTGGGGTCACCCAATTTCCATACTTGGTCCAGCGTCCCCCCACCAGATTCCAGAACGTGCTCACTCTGCACAGGGCAGACAGCAGGGAGGCCACACACTGTTCCTGGCCCCCTTTTTCTCTGAAAAGAGCTCTTTATAACTTCTTTAAGGAGGAAACACCTCTGTCAGGGGAGGAACATTATTTGCTTCCTGTTATAACAGACTTTTGCTTAAGGTCAGGTTCCATGCAGGCCCCATCCCCACAGGGAGTAATAAGGGAAAGAGAAGGAGGGGGTACCCCAGACGCTGTTGGTGTGTTTAGTTTAGCAAGAAAGCCTTGAGCTGCAAGCCTACTAGATCTGGTCTCTCTTGGCTAGAAACCCCCTCTCAGCCACCAGCTTGTCCTCCCAGGCTCAGTTTGAAAGGCCTAAAAGATGTGGAAGGTCTGGTCAGTCTGGACAATTACCCTGCCAGTCCTTTCCGAGAAAGGCTAAAGGAAGCCAGGCATTCTCTCATTCAGTCAACAACTCTTTGCTGAACATCCTCTCTGTTCTCGTCCTTGTGCCAGGCATGGGGACACAGCAGTAGAAGACAAACTTAGCTGCATCCCACATGACCTTACAGTCTAGTGCGAAAAATTGAAACAAACCACACAAACACTTCTATAATCACAAATGTAGTAAGGCTGCAAGGGGATATCATCCAGGAATATGTATGATAGTGGACTTGATGAGGGGCAGCAAGGGGTTCCTTCCTAAGGAAGGAATTCTCTGAATCTGTAAAGGCAGAAGGAAAGGGTCAGGGTTCCAGAATCTGCCCACTACACTTCTAGAAGCTGGACAGTCACCATTATGCCATAGCAGCAATTCTTTAGGTCCCCAAAGCCAAGATCAAATAGAGGAAGATGGAATATGGGTCATTCCTAGCTGGAATTGAGAGCCTGAATCTCCTTTCCTGGCCTCCAGGCTACTGATATGGACGGTTTGTTCTGCCCTTGGGTAACAGCCACAGGTTCCTTGAGAGGCCCAGGGCTCCTGACACAGAAATGGCAAAACCTTGCGGATCTTTGGTTAAGTGAATATCCAAGAGGTCTGATGATTAAGTTCCCAAACTCATCCTAGAAAGAGTGCTCCGGGTGGCGCCTGTGGCTCATGGGCGGCGCCTGTGGCTCAAGGAGTAGGGCACCTGTCCCATATGCCGGAGGTGGTGGGTTCAAACCCAGCCCCGGCCAAAACCCACAAAAAAAAAAAAAAAAAAAACAAAAAAAAGAGTCCTCCATACCTCATTGCTGAATCTCAGTGCAATCACCCTGGAAGTACTCTGCTCAGGAAACTACATACTGCACCCATGCTAGTGCCTAGTCTACCCTTCAAAGCACTTTTTTCTCATAGAAGCCAAAGGAAAGCTTCCAAAAAGGCTTTGTAGAGTTCTGACCATCTCCCCAGCTTACCTACACTAAGTCTGTACCCCATGGATAAGTGTTAATACTTCCCTCACCTGCACACCCAGGAACATACACTCCCCCAGAGGATTGGCAGTGTAGACAGTTAGGGGAGGAAAGGATATGCTACTTCAATGCACTTCAATGTTTTGGATACAAATGTCCTTTTATTCCATTCTCTGGTTAGCTTAATGTTAAGCAAATCACCCCTTTTTACTGTTGAAAATACCTTAGTCCTTTTACTTACATGAATCTAATCCACCAACACTTATTAAATTGTTTAACCAATTTAACACTGAAGTGTTTCTCTATATTTGGTTTTAAACCTGATAAAATTTTGTAAACACCTTAAGAGATTTTCTCTAAAATCCCAAATAAAATGCACGTGGATCATATATAGGAACAGCTCAATTACATTGCAGTTCCCAACTTTTAATTTCAACTCTTCACTGGGATGAAATATTTTAACAGGCATTTGCTTTGTTTCCTAGTGACTAAGGAAAGAAGAGGGTGATGTTAAGATCTTTGTCTCTTTTGATAATCAGCAGTGCCATCTACTGTCAAAAAAGATCATGACATATTGTAACACCCTCTCAATGAAAACTAGGGCTTTGTAAGGGAAAGACAATTTTATACACCAGCACTCACAGATAAATATTCATATATACATATTTTTACATTATGAAATCCTTTAGCTGCACACAGATATCAAATGAAGTTAAAATGCAAATACAGTAGAACCTCCATAAATAATCATCTCCCTGCATTGACTACCTCTTTAATTTGACCTAATTGTACCAGTTTGTTACAGTCCCCGAGGTGGTCAACTTACAGAGGTGGTACTATGTTTATGCAGTGCACAAGCACACCAAGAGGATAAGAAAGGGGTGAGTCTCAGCTAGCTCACTTAGGAGCTATGTGACTTCTCTCACCTTCAGTCTTTTCATCAGTAAAATATGAATAATTGCACTTGCAAGGTGGTTTTGTTGATTAAATGATATTTAATCTGGCATTTTACTGAGCATGTATCATTCTGTGTTAGAAACTTCCTTCACAGCAACATTATGAGCTGGAGGGACGCTCAGCCAGCAGGTGCCATATCCACACCTGGCCTTGGCTTCTCCAGGTGAAAGTGGATACGCATGCAGAGGGCCTTGGTAAGCCACGCAGCTGCATGAAAACAAACATACCATCTTTATTGTAACTACTGATACCTGGTGGTAACCAGCATCTGCAAGCTGATAGCCTCCCTGGGGGAGAGTTAGCTTAATGATAGGGGATAAATGAAAAGTATCATGATGACTTTTTTGCTTGCCGTTTGAATAGGAGTTTGACTTTCAAAAGTTCGAGAGTAGCCATGGTCTTTTTCATGGTCTTCAGCAGGAGAGACAGAGGTCCAACAGCTTCACTTGGGAGTGATGGATCCAGCTTGAGATGCCCGACACCTTAGGGCTAGGAGTAGGCCAGAAAAATTCCTTCCCAAATTGGCTGTGACTGAGATTGGGGATCATCATCTTTATGGATTCATCCAAGAATCTAGGTGCCTGGAGGAAAAAGAAGTAGAATTGTACTTGTACTGGGTCTAGAAACTGCAAATTTAGAAACGGCTAGTTAGACTATATGAAGAGAAACAGCATAGTTATGGAGAGCTAGGGATTCAGTATCTATTAGAGAATCCAATCAGAAAAAGGGTTGCCCATACAAAGTTTCAAATGAGCTGAAAAGTTGAAGCTTGTTTGGGCACAGATGTTGAAAGACCTCAATATATCAGTCAGGGTTATTAGCATGACAACATAGATCTGTTCTGATTTGTTTTAACTCAATAAGGGAGAAGAGCTGTATACCAGTGCTGGCCCGTACTCTCCACCAGCCGTCTCACCAGGGGCAGAAACCTTTTGGCTCAGCCCATGGTGGCCTGGTATACAGCGAGAGCCTCAGGCACAGGTGGGTGAAGGGGCTGTAGAGGAAGGACCAAGGCAAGAAGGTAGGGATGGTCCCATTAAAGATTTAACCTTTTGGTGACAGACATCATGTTGATCTCTGAGATGGAAAAATACCCAGATGCTTACAAAAATTGTCTAAGGCAGTCAATATTTAAGGTCCCATTAAGTGGGCAATGTTGAGAATTTTCTGATTTATATTAGAAATGTATTACAAAAGAAAATCAAATGGTACTTTAAGAGTCTGGAGATCAAATTACTTCCGATTAGAAAGAATACATCTCAGGTGGGATATATGATTGAGGACCAGACTGCTGGTTACCCATCTAGACAGAGGAAACGAAAAGGCTAGAGAGCCCAGCGTCCCAGGGTCTAATCAGCTACCCTTTCTGCCACCGAGTAGTGCCTGCTGTCCCCTTCAGACGTCTCAGAAAGAGACAGTCTCTCACCAGTGAAACCCCTGGGGTATGTTCCAGGGATCCTGGGCAGCCACCTTCAGAGGTGAGCCTCCGCAAGGAGACTCATTTGCAAATGGGAGTCTCTGCAAAGAGACCTGACCGGCACTGGGAGAAAGGAACAACGTGAGAAAGGAGAAGGGGATGGATGGGACTATTAGGCGCTGGTGAACTAATGCTGCCCCTTAGCCATCACATGGAAAAATAAAAATGTAAAGGGGGAGAAGGCAAACTTGAAGGACTAGTTTGTCTGACGTAGGCCGCTGAAGTGACAGGCTTGGTGCATCTCTCACTCAGATTACTGACAGGCTCCGACATGGCTAGTGCTGTTCACTGTCTCAAGTAGCTAATCAGGAAGGCAATTGTGGGAGGCTGATTGGAAGCCTCAAGGTCTCACAGAAAGCACACCTCTTTACCTCCACTAGCTCAATGTCTGGCACTCCTCTTCTCACCACCTTCTAGTAAAAACAGAAGGAAAGGGGATCAAGTCCTAGGAATGCAATGCAAATCCAAAGAAGCCATTTGGTAAGACCATGCTGGCCATAAAAAAGGAAAGTGACAACTCCCGGGCACCTTCTCCCACACAGCCATCTGCACTTCCTCAGGAGTCAGAGAAAGAAGAGTGAAGAAAGTAAATCAGCAAAACAAACCTCCCCCCGGCTGGCTCCACAAAATGTTAGAGCTGCGGGGTAGTTTGAGGTCATTGCAGAAATAATTAAAAAGAGCAAGTACAATTTTAACAGGAAAGAAAAGTTTAATAAAGGAGATACCAGTCCTCATCCTAAAGACTGCAGGCACTGTAGAAAGCACAGCCTCTGGGTTTTATCCACAACTTTGAGGAGTATCAGTTGCGTCTTGGAAGTCTCTTAGGGTCTGAATTGACTCTGTTCTTGAAACAGCCCACCAGTACGACCATAACAACCCACCTGCAGCCTATATTGGCCCAGGTCAGGCTGACGCAGACCAGTCCGAAATAGCCTAACTGCATCTGTCATCCACCCTGCTCATGTCTAGCTAGCTACCTAACATTTCCCTTGATGCAAGAGTGTTTTGGCACAATTCACATGTACCCAAAGCTGCAGTGACATTAGGTTATGATTAAATGACTGCAGTGGAATGAAAAATAAAAAAAGGAGAAGCATTCCAGTTCTTAGGCACAGTCACACAGACCTCTTTAACTCCTTTAAAATCAAGAATTCTTTGTTCCATTAACAGAACAATACCTTTATTAGATTAGTAAAGTAAAAAGAGAGAACACTTACACAAAAGAATTGCAAGTCACATTATTTCTGAAGTAAGTTCATTATAATATACATTCTATCTCAAATGCCACTCCAATTTTCTCCTTGATAAACTACAAGTATTTATTTCTTGGATCAATAATTTATAAAAGAAATAATAGATGTGGGGCAAGATTATGCTACTAAGGACCAATGTTACAAACTTGGTTGAATCTTTTGCTTGCCTAAGTTCATTTTTAACAAATTCTGTCCAGAATGGTGATACTTTTTTAATTTTTATTCGGCCTTTTCCTCTGGGCAAAAACTAATGTTAATACAAGCTAAGCAATGCCCTGGTCCCAGTGCTGCTATTCCATGTAGGAGACTGTAGGTCTGCTCCCAGATTCTGCCTGGAGAACAGGAGTTGGAGCAGTAGCACACTGACTAATCACATAACAGTTTTAGAGGTCACTAAAGCTGTCTTTTTATTCAACCCACTTTTTTTTTTTTACATATTACATTTATTTGTTTGATTAGCACAAATATGCCCAATATTAAAAAGAGAAGGTTTGGCGGCACCTGTGGCTCAAAGGAGTAGGGCACCAGCCCCATATGCCAGAGGTGGCAGGTTCAAACCCAGCCCCGGCCAAAAACTAAAAAAAAAAAAAAAGAGAGAGAAGATTTCTTCTATATGCTTATGACATGATTATATGTTACAAACTAACAGGGCTCCAAGGGGAAATTGGTTCAGTTTGTCAACTATTATCAGAAAGGATTGCTTAAAATTGTTCACTTACAAAACAAAATTATTATTTGGGTCAGTTATCTTTCCAAATGTAATTGATTACATCAACAGCATATAACAAGATATTTATTTGGTTACTTAAGTGTGCATTTCTAATGAAAATATGCTGGCAGTTTCACTAAGAAAATTAATTTCTTAAAACCAGATGTCTATTGGTTCATTTGATTTTTTTTTTCTATAGCCACAGAGGGTGGCTACTAACTTATGCTTTGAGAATGTTCCAGTCTAAATAATGTTGGATACATGGTATAGTGAATAACTCTGGATACTTAATGATTCACTCATTCATATGCTATAAAAAGATTCAGTGACCTCTGGGCCTGCCTATTCCATTGGCCCACCTCAACGTGGGGATTAGGTAGCCAGCTGTTCAACAAGTACTGTTGATTTTTGGTCCGATTTTCACAGGACTGTTAACTCTACTATTCAGCTGGTTGATTTTTAAAATACAGACTCTATACTTAATCAGTAACAAGAAATCATTCCTTGCCAAAGAACATACTCCAAACTGTTTACTACATAACTTCTATCAGAAGCCATTTGAAAGGAATTTTACTTCTGGAAATTGTTTTGAAATGTGAAATTCATGTGTTTCCATAGATATCCATGCTTTTAACCCCTGAATCATGTTACACTATTAAATAGTTTCCTATATAAACCACATTTTCTTAACCTCCGACAAGGTATTTTCTTTGTGGTAGTTGTCCCTCAGCTTACATTAAGGGATGCCCTAAAAAAGGTTTATGAAATGGACAACTATGGTTACTTCATGATGCTGTTAAAATGTAACCCTCTGCATCACCCAGAACCTCCTACACAGAGACCCATTCCAGGCATGGGCCTCTGTGTCTGACTTCTCAACTATCTCCTCCTTACGTGATAAAGCGATTCCTGCAAACTGATCATAGCTCCTTTTTTCTTCAACTACCAAGAATTCAGAGTTAAATTTATTAATTAAAAGTTTACAACTATTTAAGATTTACAATGTGTATTTCTTTGTTCTAAATTTACTCCAAATTTGTTTTTTTTTTCTTCTATATTTTTCATGGTCTTGACTTTTTAATTTATGCATATATGAGTATATCTTGAATTTTGTGTATTTCATTGAAGGACATCCCAAAACATTTTACTGAACAAGATGAATTGCAGCTAAAAATTAAAAAAAAGCAAAGCTAGCTATTCACCATATTGTGAAAGGATTCTGTAAAAGGTATGAGTACAGAAGGAAAAGAAAAGATAAAATTATGATAAAAAAAAATCACTGAGCACTGATGGTAAATAAAATAGAAATAGTAATTAGTGAAATTACAAGTAAATAATATTGATATTATTACATAATAAGATTAAAGGAGGCTGAGAAAAAGAAGAGAAATACAGATTAGAATGTAGCCCATGAAAAGAAATACAAACCAAAGGCTGAGTCTGCAGGCAAGAATAAAGAAAGTACTTTGAAACACACACTGCAGCAAAACCTTCAAGTTATATGTCAACTAACTAAAGAATGAACACTGTTCCTGCACGTTATCTGTACAGTATTCTGGGGAAAACAAAACCTGGGGTCACCATCTTCTATGTCATCACCTATAAAGGTTGATTTAATTTTATTACATCACCAAACATTTAAAATCCAATTGTTACAAAGTTATCCTTATTTAATATTCTCAAATCCATGAATTTACTTAGTAGATCAACAAACTCATGCTCAGTGAACAAAGGGTTCTTCTCAGAATGCTTTGAGTCTTGACCCCTAGCCCTTGAATTTGGGAGGAGGAGGCAGGTTTGATGGAGGAAGTTACTGGGAGAAAGATGGTGATGAGCATTTCATGAGCTTGGTGGAGGGAGGCAGTGCTTCTCTTCCCAAATAATTCATTTGTATTTCCTCTCAATGGTTCACTTTTTCAGGTGTTTTTAATAGCCCACTGAATTACTAAACCATTGGTTTTCAAAGTGTGGTCATGCACACCAGCAGAATAATTCCCAGAATTATTACCTGGGAATGTTACAAATGTAAATTCTGGCCTTCTAGTTCAGGCCTAAGGAATTGAAAATCCTGGGGAATCAGGCCCTGCCATCTGTGGTTCAACAAGCCTTCCAGGTGATTGTAATGCACATAAAGTTTGCGAACTACAGCTTAAAGGAACACCTGAATATGAGGAGCAGGCATCTGCTCACTCAGAAGTATGTCAAATGTGAATGATAAAGACAGAGATAGAGGCAGGGTTAGAAAAGTGAAAAGCTGCAGAAAAAGAAAATAAGCAAGTGGCCTCTTTCTACTCCCTATACATGAGACTCAAATGTAAGTTTTATTGTTCATATTTTAATTGTTTTAAATTTACTATTTGAAAATTTGTGGCTATGCTGGTTTTCACTTTTGGTTTGTACTGAAAATAGAAAATACAACATTAAGTTTACTGAGCAAAATGGTATTCTCTAAACTTTCCTAACTCATTATCCTCAAACAGACAGCATCACTTATCCCCAATTCATATGTCATTTTGCAAATGATTAAGTTTCTTCTAAATTTTAGTTCTATATTGAGATCAACATCACCCATACAATTTAGTCACCCCTCGAGTAAAACTACAGCTGTTTAAACAGTGCCATGGCCCATAACATGACAACGTTGCAAAGAAGAATTATATTTCAAATTGAACCTCTGATGGGAATTGAAATAGGCAGTATTTGACTTGTTAAACAAGAATTCATTTGCTTATCCTAAATGTTGCAGCAGCATGCTTTCTCTCTCCAAGTACTATCACTCTTAAAACCACTTCCACTGTTGCAATCACTCCTTAATTACAGATTTCAATAGTGAATCTTCTTTGAAAATAGGTACTCTTAGCTTTGAACTGTTGCCACACTGTTATGGGCTGAAAATTACAACCTGCTTTATAATCGCCAGAGACGATTCATCAAAATCAATAAAGATAGGCTTAAATATTGGATTAAAATATTGGATTATTTGGCCTGAATGAGTGAAGATTAATAGGTAGGTTAACCACGTAACTTCCAGATTTTTAAATCAGGGAAACTTTTTAGAAAGAAAGTAGAGAGTGGCTATTATACATTTTGCCAAGACAACAAACCCACATTAGGACTAACAGGCAAATAAGGAACATGTTCACTCTATCAACAGACTTATTGGTTAACTTCAAGTATATGAAAGATTTTATTGAGAAAAATTTATTATTTATTCTCCTTATCCATAATAGACCAAATAGAAAAGCATGACAGTATTTTTGTTCATTTACATAGTTATTGAGGACTCTGCTAACATTAGGATCATTAATTATTACATATATGCTTACGTAAATTAATAATTTTATTACCCAGTTATTAGACATACTTAGATCATCTTGACTTTCAGAATATTAATTGTAAAAATAGATATTGTGGAAGATGTAGAGTTGCCATCCATAAGGACTACTGCCTTGGCTCTTAGCTAAGTATCCTTAAACATACAGGAGTTTAGGTAGTTTTTGTGAACTACTTAGAGTAGAGGCAATTCTACATAAAATTCTACAACTATACAACTTTATGAAAAAAAAATACTGAGATATTATGTTCATATTACTTCCGAATCGACAGAGTTCAAGATTGCTTTCCTATTATTTGGGAGCCTTCCAGATACATACATATTCCCTCTACTTCTCTGTACACTGCTGAGGGTTCATTAACAGGAAGCCATTCAAAAGGCAATCAAATTGCTATCAAGTAGATGCCTCTGCGACTCCACAGAGGCTATGGTTGCAACAGCTTCCCATAGATGTCTCCACCTGCTCCCCTTTGGAGCACCATGTCAGCCTTGGACACACAGCTTCACAGATTCCATTGTATTCAAACTGTCCTCATACAGAGGATTAGATTAATATTATAAGATCAGTGTTTCACAAAGGGATCATACCAATTTACTTTGCAATGTCTGACAGTTTCTATTGTTCCATAACCTCAAAAATACTTGATATTCGTTGATTCTTAATTTTGACCAGTCTACAAGCTACACGCTGTTACCTCCTTTTGGCTTTAATTTGTATTTCCCTGAAAATTAATGACGTTTGGCATCTCTTAATAGTTCTCGTGACCTCTTGGATTTTCTTATTTATGAAGTACACATTACTTTTGCCTATATTCCTACTGGGTTGTCTGCCTTTTTCTTATTGATCCATGTTCTTTATACACTCTGGATATTAGTCCTTTATCAATTGCATGTATTACAAATATCTTACCTCATGCGTAGCTTAAATTTTCACTATCTTTAAAAAGTTCCTAATTTTGATGTGATCAAACACTTGTCATACACATATAAAACATGAGCAATTCTACTTCTAGGTATGTACCCTAGAAAAATGCTTGACAAATTTCCCATGTGCAAGACTGTCCATAGTTGTGTTGACACTAATAAGAAAAAGAAAAAAAGAAAACCATAAAACCTGGAAGCTTGTAAACGTTCATCAACCTAAAGGATTAAAAACATATAAGCTTGTTCATATAAGGTGATGAACTTAAACTCATGTATCCAGGGGGCAGAGCAAGATGGCAGACTAGAAGGATTGTTCAGCAGAGCTCTCCTAGAAAAACTGGGGCAGTGGTTCTTAACTGTATTAAAGGGCTCTGGCATTAGGAAGGTTGAGAATCACTGGACTCAGGGAAAAGAGAGAACCCAGCCATACCTGGGTTCCTGGAGACCTTACCCATAGTCATAGTTCAGGGAGCACAGCAAGAAGGTAGTGAGCTGGATTTACTCTATGATCCTGAGTGGTGTAAATCTGATGAATTAGGCAAGTGATTGCAACCAGCAGGGATCAGCTGCCTGCCCATAGAGGTTCATAATGGGGGGAAGCCTTTCCAGAGTTCTCAGTTGTTGGGGAAAGCTGCACATTGAGTGAAAATCCTGGAAGAGGGGTGAACTCAAACAGTATACAATGAGATTTGAATGCCAATTGGAGTGGTTTTGCCACAGGTTTAGTGGCTGGCAGCCATACAGAGAAGGTCTCGGCAGCAAGGGGGCTGCCATTGTGGGAAAGTCATGAGAAGGTCTTAGTAGGGGCCTAAAGTATGGCCATCTTAATTCCTCCTGCCAGGATCAGAACTCACCTTGGTTCAGGTGATGAGAGATTTCCACACCCCACAGGAACTGGAGTCAGAGGGCATTGTGATACCTGCTCCGGAAGGATTCTCATGAGCTCTAAGATCCCAACCCAACAGGGTCTGAATGCTGAGGAAACAACCAGGTGATCACTGAAGGCAAGTAAATTTGGAATAAGAACCATAGAGGTTGCTAGCTGTACTCTCTGTTTCCTAAAAAAACCCACAGTGCCACCTAATATCCCAGTGACATACTGTGACATACTGTCATCGAGAGCAAGGACTTCTGTTTGAAGCAAAGGAGGCAGTGATAAGGAAAAAGGAGGACAAGGAGGTGAATGAGAAGAAAGAGCACACGAGGAGGAACCAACAGAAAAATTCAGGCAAAACAGAGGAACACCCCCAAGGGACCATGAGGCAGCTACTGCAGAAGATTCCACCTATAAAGAATTAATGGACTTGACAGAAAGGGAAGGTAAAATATGAATGATGAAGACAATAAAAGGAAAGGACAATAAAATGGAAAGACAGAACCAAAAGTCAGATGAGAGATATGTAAAACATAGAAAGGATATGGCAGAGCTTAAGGAAATGAAGAAGACAATCAGGGAATGTAAAGATGCAGTAGAAAGTATCAAAAGTAGGTTAGACCATAGAGAAGAAAGAACCTCAGAGTTAGAGGATAAAGTTTTTGAGTTAATCCAGGTAGTCAAAGAGGCAGAAAACAAGAGAGAGAAAGCAGAACAGGCACTTAGAGAACTATGAAACTCCATGAAGCATTCAAACATGTAAATAATAGGGATTCCTGAAGGGGAAGATTGTCCCAAAGGAATGGAAGCCCAACTATCATAAATGAAAACTTCCCAAGTTTAACTAAAGACCCCGACACACCCCTTACAGATGGAAGTCAAACCCCAGGTTTGAACTCAACTCAAATATAGCCTCTCTAAGACATATTGTAATGAACCTGTCCAAAGTCAAGATGAAATAAAAATTTCAGCAAGCAGCCAGGAGTAAGCACCAACTGACCCACAAAGGCAGAGCCATTAGAATGACAGTAGACTTTACAACTGAAACCTTCCAGACCAGAAGAATATGGTCATCCACCTTCAATATTCTTAAACAGAACAATTTTTAGCCCAGATTGTGTATCCTGCTAAACTAAACTTCAAAATTGATGGAGAAATCAAATCTTTTGTGGATATACAAACACTGAGGAAATTCACCACAATAATACCAGCTCCACAGGAAATATTTAGATCTATTCTCAACACTGACCACCACAATAGACTACCAGCAAAGTAAACACCCAGAAGCTAAAGATCAAAACTTAGCTTCCACAATGGCACAAAGGATAAAACTACACAATGGAATTTGACAAAATAAGATGAATAGAACTCCACCACACCTATCAATTATCTCAATAAATGTCGATGAACTGAATTCACCACTGAAGAAGCATGGGCTGAGTGGATAAAAAAGCATAAGCCATCCATATGCTGTTTCCAGGAAACACACCTAGCCTTGAAGGACAAATGAAGACTCAGGGTTAAGGGATGGAAAATAGTATTTGAAGCAAATAGCAATCAGAAGAAAGGAGGGGTTGCAATCTTATTTTCAGATACAAGCAGATTAAAAGAAACTAAAGTTAAGAAAGACAAAGATGGACATTTTATACTGGTCAAAGGAAGTACAACAAGAAGACATTTCAATTTTAAATATTTATGCACCCAACTTAAATGCTCCCAGATTTGTGAAACAGACCTTGATGGGTCTGAGCAATATGATATCCCATAACACCATAATAGCCAGGAACTTTAACACCCCTCTGACAAAACTGGATAGATCCTCTAAACAAACTAAACAAAGATACAAAGGACTTAAATGTGACCCTAGAACAAATGGGATTAATAGACATATACAGAATACATCATCTCACAGCTAAAGAATATACATTTTCCTCATCAGCCAGTGGTCCATACTCCAAAATTGACCACATCCTAAGATACAAATCAAACCTCAGCAAAATTAAAAGAATAGGAATTATACCTTGTATCTTTTCTTTTTTTTTTTAAACATTTTTATGTTTTTTTTTAATTTTTTAATTTTTTTTTATTTTCGTTTGTTTTGTTTTTGTTTTTGGCCAGGGCTGGGTTTGAACTCGCCACCTCCGGCATATGGGACCGGCACCCTACTCCTTGAGCCACAGGCGCAACCCCCTTGTATCTTTTCAAACCATAAGCAATAAAGGTGGAACTCAGCTATAACAAAAATGTTCCTCCCCACACGAAGACTTGGAAATTAAACAACCTAATGTTCAATGATAGTTGGGTTCAAGAAGAGATAAAAGAGGAAATCATTAAATTCCTCAAACATAACAACAATGAAGACCCAAGTTACCAAACCTGTGGGATACAGCAGAAGCAGTCTTAAGAGGGAAATCCATCACATTAGATGCCTACAGTAGAAAAACAGAAAGAGAGCACAATAACAAACTCATGGACCATCCTATGGAACTGGAAAAAGAAGAACAATCTTATCCCAAGCAGAAGAAAAGAAATAACAAAAAATAAACCAGATATTAATGAAATTAAAAACAAAAGAGTCATTCAGAAAATTAACAAAACAAAAAGTTGGTTTTTCAAAAAAATAAATGAAATTGATAAGCCTTTGGTCAGATTAACTAGAAACAGAAAAGTAAAATCTCCAATAACCTTAATCAGAAATGATAAAGGGGAAATAAAAATAGATGCCACAGAGACATAAGAGATCATCTCTGACCACTACTAGAAACTCAATGCCCAGAAATTTGACAATATTGAGGAAATGGATCAGTACCTGCAATCACACCCTCTCCCTAGATTTAATCAAGAAGAAATAGATCTCTTGAACAGACTGATTTCAAGAACTGAGATCGAAGAAACAATAAAAAAAACTCCCAACAAAAAAAATGCCCTAATCCATTCACACCATAATTCTATCAAATCTTCGAAGAAGAGCCTATACCCATACTGCAAAAATTATTCCAAAAAATTGAGAAGGAAGTAATCTTCCCCAACATGTTCTACAAAGCAAACATCATCCTGATACTAAAACCAGGAAAAGACCTGATAAAAAAGGAGAATTTCAGACCAGTTTCCCTAATAAGTATAGTTGCAAATATTCTCAATAAAATCCTAGCCAATAGATTAAAGCTACACGTTAAAAAAAATTATTCATCGCAATCATGTAGGTTTCATCCCAGGGATGCAAGGCTGTTTTAACATACCCAAGTCCATAAACATAATTCACCATACCAACAGAAGCAAAACAAAGAACATATGATACTCTCAATGGATGCAGAAAAAGCATTCGATAAAGTTCAGCATCCTTTCCTAATTGGAACACTTAGAATAAAGGCATAGGTGACATATTTCTGAATCTGATTGAAACCATCTATGACAAACCCATAGCTAATATTATACTGAATGGAGTAAAACTGAAAGCTTTTCCACTTATAACTGGGACCAGACAAAGTTGTCCTCTATTGCCGCTACTATTCAACATAGTGCTGGAAGTTCTAGCCAATACAATCAGGCAAGAGAAGGAAATAAAGGGCATCCAAATTGGGGTAGGGGAGGTCAAACTCTCCCTCTTTGCCAACAATATGATATTATACTTAAATAACCCAAAAGACTCAACCACAAGAGTCCTGGAAGTGATAAAAAAATACAGCAATGTCTCAGGTTATAAAATCAGTAGTCTTTGTGTATGCAAATAACAACCAAGATGAGAAGCTAATGAAGGACACAATTCCCTTCACAGTAGCTTCCAAAAAAATGAAATACCTAGAAATATATATAACAAAAGAGGTAGAGGACCTCTACAAAGAAAATCATAAAACCATAAGAAAAGAAATAGCAAAAGATATTAACAAATGGAAGAATGTACCATCCTCATGACTAGGAAGAATCAGCATTGTGAAAATGTCTATACTACCCCAAACAATCTACAGATTCAATGCAATCCCCATTAAAATACCATCATCATACTTTCAAGATTTGGAAAAAGTGATTCTTCTGGTATGGAACCAGAATAAACCCCATATAGCCAAGGGGAATACTTAAGAGAAGAGTCCTATCTTGATATGCTTGCATAACTACTAATAATGATTTTATAAGCTTGAAACCAATATTCAATTATTAGTTATAAATAGGTTAGAAATTAAATTAGGAATAGGATTGCAGAGAATGGACAAAAGGAAAACAGAAACAGGAGAAAAGTTGATTCTGGAAATTCCTAGTTTTCAGAATCTCCTACTTTAAAATTCTGAGAGCTCCTGGATTTAAAAAAAAAAAAAACTCTGAAAGCTGTCTTGCTGGAGACTTCCCTCTTCCCCCAAGCACTGCACCGCTTCAGGTGGCAGAATTTCTCTGTCAGTGCTGTTTGCTCCAGGGGAGTGCTTTTGGGGAGTTAAAAATGTGGAATGTTTAAACTTTGTTGAACGCAGCAAGAATTGCTCCAGATCAGATAAGAAGATGAAATATTTCTTTTCTTCTGTTACCTTTGTTTGGCCAGAGGAGTCTATCTGTCTGGATACAAGGCTCTCAGGGTGTTAAAAAAATCACATCTGTGGTTTGTGAGTGTGGTACAACTGGGGCATTTTCCTGATGTCCTACTCCTGGGCTGTATAACTTTCCAGACTTAGTTTGTATTAAGATCATAAATACCTTAAAACAATAAAAGTAACAAGTAAGTCTGTACAATTAACATAGTTATTTAAAGAATTAGTTTGGTTAAAGAAATGTAAGCACAGCAGGAGCCATGATAGGATTGTTTGCCTTGCCTTCATGAGATTTATGATTTAAACACTAATGTATGAAATAAATACAGAGCTAGCCTGATACTTGGGGTGACATACTGGAAGTCTCACAACGAAGGGTGCGCTGCCTCCTGAATCCTCGCTGCTCTCAAAACTATCTCTATTGCCTGTCTATTATTCCCAATTTTTCATATCATTCCATCAGTCTCCCTGCACCACCAAGCCACTGGAAGGAAACCCAAAGAGTGTTGGGGCTGGTTCCCAACATAATTAAACTGAAAAGCTTCTGTCCAGCTAAGGAAACAACAACCAAAGCAAATAGACAACCTTCAGAATGGGAAAAGACATTTTCATATTATGAATGGGACAAAAGCTTGATATCTAGGATTTATACAGAACTCAAATTAATCAACAAAAAAAGAGCAAACGATCCCTTATATTACTGGGCAAGAGACATGAATAGAACTTTCTCTAAGGAAGACAGACGAATGGCTAACAAACATGAAAAAACACTCATTGTCCCTAATCATCAGAGAAATGCAATCAAAACTACCCTGAGATATCATCTAACCCCAGTGAGAATGACCCACATCACAGACTCAAAGCTGCAGATGCTTGTGTGGATGTGGAGAGAAGGGAACACTTTCACACTGCTGGTGAGACTGCAAACTAATACAACCTTTTTGGAAGAAAGTATGGAGAACCCTCAAAGAACTCAAATTAGACCTCCCATTTGATCCTACAATCCCATTACTAAGCATCTACCCAGAAGAAAAAAAATACTTTTGTCATAAGGACATTTGCACTAGACTGTTTATCACAGCTCAATTTACAATCACCAAAACGTGGAAACAGCTTAAATACCCACCAACCCAGGAATGGATGAACAAGTATGTGGTATGGCTGTATAGTATTCCATGGTATACTATGGAATACTATACAGCCACTAAAAAGATGGACACTTTACATCTTTTGTATTAACATGGATGGAGGTGGAACATATTCTTCTTAGCTTCACAAGAACGGAGAAGCAAGAATTCAATATACTCTGTTATAATATGAAGGCAGCCAATCAGCTAATACAAGGGGGGTGGGGTAGGGGAACAAGCATGTGGAGAGAAAGGAGAGGGGAGGGGGATCAGGATCATGGTGTATGGCACACCTCTTGGGGGTGAGACACACTGTAGGAGGGACTTTACCTAACAAATGCAATCAGTGTAACCTAATTCTTTGTACCCTCAATGAATCCCAAACAATAAAAATAAAAAAATTCATGTATCCCCATTGATAATTCTCACGTTCTGTTAACTGAAAATAAAAATTCAAAATTAGCCTGAGTTAAATAATATATTATCCTTGGGCAGCTCCTGTGGCTCAAAGGAGTAGGGCACTAGCCCCATATGCTGGAGGTGGCGGGTTCAAACCCAGCGCCAGCCAAAAACTGAAAAAAAAAAAATATATATATATATATATATATATAATCTTTAATATATTAAAATAAAGGCAGAGATGTTAATATTTTGGGAGAAGAAAGGTGTTTTTCTTACCAACATCAGGACGGAGTTAACCTCTGGGAAGAGAAGGGGATGGAAAATTAGAGGGCACTAAGGGGTGCAGGCAACCTCCAATTTTTTTAACCTGAGCAGTGTCTAGCAAAGAAAAACTATTTGCTTTTTTATTCTTTGAAATTAATATATGTTTTTTATATTCATTTTTTTTTAATTGTTGAGGATTCATTGAGGGTACAAGAAACCAGTTTACACTGATTGCATTTGTTAGGTAAAGTCCCTCTTTTGTGTCTTGGCCCAAAAAGGTGTGTCACACACCAAGACCCCACCCCCTCCGTCCTTCCCTCTCTTTGCTCTTCCTTAGATTTATTTTCCTAAGAGAGCATTTTAACAGATATTAGTTTCCTAACAATCATATTTGCCATTCTAGTTTAAGGGAGCAGAATGGAAGATTTTGCATACTTTTGGGGAGCAGTTCCCATATCACATGGGCTGTGTGTTAAGAATTCAGACTGCCAGGCCCCATACAGAATGAGAATGTCCAGGGTGGGGTTGACCATATGTCATTTTGCCTAGTTCATGTTTATGTAAATATTGTCTGTATTGGGTCACTCTGGAACATCCAGCTGTCTGCAGTATTCAGTAGCTCTCCACTTCCCTCTTGTGGCCAGATTTTCTACCCAAACTGGGTGGAGTATAATAGCCAAGAAAAGCAGGAAGCAGATTCGGTCCTCAGATCAGCAGTCTGTCTGGGTTTGGTGGTGGCTCTGAGTACTTGCATAGTTGGGCTAGATGCCAAAACATGACATCTAGAACCCACCAGCTTGGCTATTATTTTATTATTTTTGTTGAAGTCCAAAGTGCTCTAGCCTGGCTTACTTTTCTGAAATGTATCTGTGCTTTTCTCCAGTGTCATAGATTCATAAACCCCTCCTACCTGCTCTGAGTCTGCCCTGCCCCTGGGGAACCCCCCACTGTGGATTCTGCATCTCACCTGCCCCTACCACATGTACCCACCTCCCCCATATTATCTGGTCTTCTTTTCTGCCTGAAAAAATTGTCTGTGGTCTAATGAGACGCCCAGTCCTGGTCTCTTCTGGATGATCCTATCCTGTCCTGAGTTCATAAGACCAGGACCTTGTTGGATGCTCTGTTCCTGATGCTTCCCAGCCCCTTCCTCCTTCCTCCTTTCTGCTCTTTTTCCTCCTGAATCTGTCAGCATTTCTAATCCTGATGCTTGGACTGGACAGTTTCACTCAGGGAAAAAAAAAAAAAATAGGGAATTGGTACAACTGAAGTAACAGCCTAGACCAAGTTCCAGGGGCAGATTCCAACTGTCTGTAGTCCCCACTCACTTCACCCTTCCTCGGCCCCCAGCTCAGACATTGTGAATCCTAAGTTTAGATGCTGCTGTTACATATGGCTGCTGACTTCTCTTGAATGAGCAAGCCCCTGCTTCCTCCCAAGAAAGTCACAACCCACCCAGGGGAAGGCAGTGTAGTGCAATGATTAAAAATGACTTCAGAATGAGAATTTGATTGGAATCTCTGTTTGTACTTTTCCTAGGATAAGTTCACAAACCTAATTGCCAGACCTTGTACAACAACAGCTCCAATAGCCATTCCAGAAAAAGAGTTCCAAAATTGCTTTGAAAGTGCATAGTTTCACAAGGGGAGTATTTCAAAGGTGACTGTGGTAATGTTCAGCAAGGGGTATGTAGCATTTTTTCTAGGACGAATTCACAAACTTAATTGTTAGATCTTGTATGCTGCGTCGTCCTGAACTACTTATTCTCACATCTCTAAATTTCAATTTCCTCATCTCTAAAGTGGGGGGTAACAATATTTAACTTAAAGGTTGTGGTAACTATCAAATGAGACATTGCTTTAAAAAGTGGTTCTGAGAATTCATAAACTTGAAAACACTTAACAAATATTGTTATTATTTATCATGAAGGCCAGATCTTGCAGGGCTCAAAGGATTTCATCTGAAGGGTAGAGTCATTTAAAGCAGCAGTCCCAACTGTTTTGGCACCAGGTACTAGTTTCATGGAAAACAGTTTTCCACAGGTAAAGGGTGGAGGATTCAGGATAATTCAACCACATTACATCTCCACCTCAGATCATCAGGCATAAGATTCTCATAAGGAGGGTGCAAACTAAATCCCTTGACCATGCAGTTTACCGTAGGGTTTGCACTCCTATGAGAACCTAATACCATTGCTTATCTGAGATGGTCGTGCAAGTGATGCATCTGTAAATACAGATGAAGCTTCACCACTCACTTCCTGCTGTGAGGCTTAGCTTCTAGGGGTTGGTGACTGCAGATTTAGAGTCCAGGGAGCATCAGTTAGGAGAGGCTCCTTTCTAAACAGGCAGCTCCCTGGGAACTCTTTAGGGAATGCTTCTGTTTGACTCCATTCCTCTTCAAACTTCCCATGATTCATTCTGTTCTAGAGTCTCCCCATCAGTCAATTCTGCTGTAGGCCTGCTCAGGCAGGAGAGAGTGCCCCACTCTCTCTTCTGTTCTGCTGCTGGCTTCCTCCTCTTCCTTCTCTTCTTTCCCCTCACTTACACGCCTTCAGCTGCCAAGAACAGGACAGTGTTTTTCCCACATCCATCTATAGATGGATGTCACTCAGAGTTTGGAGACTAAGTCTTCCTGAATCAGAGAACACCACTCTTTCTAATCAGGTGGCATATAATATATGCTTCAAAGGAACTCTACAGGGTGAAGGGTAGCAGAATATGCCATCACCAAATACTTCATATGCCACTTTGACATAAGGATTATTTTGAGCTGAAGTCAATAGGAGATGGGAAGAAGTAAAACTCTCTGCCCTCCCTCTTTCTAACCAGGAAGGGCAGAATAATTTTTAATGACAGAAGACAACTCCAGAGTGTCTAGACCCCACATTTAGACCAGAGGTAAGGTCTAAAAACATTAGCAACTAGCTCTTATGTTTTATTAGTTTCCCATCTATCTTCCTGTAATCTGCTGCCCCTTGGAGTACAAAGTCACTTCTCTAAAAAGCTATTCTTTCATTAAGTTGTTATATAAGCCCAGGTTCTAACCACCTCTTTTAGAGTTACTGATCCTTAGGTAGCCCCATATGATGTAATGTACATGCTAATAAACTTCTATTTGTGTTTCTTTCGTTACGCTAATTTATAGGGCCCTAGTGAGAGAACCTAAGATTAACAAAGGAAAAAGATTTTCCCTCATCCCCTACAGGAGAGTGGGAAGGTGGAGGGGACAACAGAGGTGTTGTGCTTGGTAGTTTTCTGTTATGAAGTCCTCAGTCCTCTGCTTCTGCCTTCAGCCCTGCTCTCCTTACTCAATCTTTCTTCCTCCTGCTCTCCCAAGTCAAATCTTGGGAATACTCCTGAGGTTACCTCCTACTTGAGAGTTGCTAAGAAGCCTCATTCTAGACATGATAGCACTGATTGGAATGCATACTTAAAACAACTTTTGCCTATTCATTCCTTAAATCTCCCCTCTGCTCTCTAGGACATGAAGCCTGGAGAACATGAGCACACTTGCCTTACATTTAACCATTAAATACTTGCTTTATTCATAATTAGTAAAGGATCTCAGGGAATTTCACACCAAAATATGACTCCTTGCTATAAAGAGTATTTTGCATTAAAAGCTTTTGGAGCCCAACAAATGTCTGAAGGAATTTTCCCTCTATCTGTGTAAAACCAGACAGACTTGTCAAAAGGAAAAAAATGGCCTTTTCTTTCCCTCCCTGTTATCTCAATAGATTGCAGGAAAGAAGATCAATAATGGAACCAGACCAACCCCAACCCTTTTTAAAGATAATATTTGTCTCTCAGGTCAATTTAAGTTCCAAAGAGAATTATTTACAAGTCAATGTGTTTCCTCATCCATCCATTAATTGTTCCAAGTATCTATTAATCATCCCTATTAACAATTTATTGCCCCAAACAGAATTATTTATATTCCTCTTTTCTCCCTCCTGTCTAAATGAAGGTATATAAACTTCTGGAGCCCACTAGGATACTGGGTAATCATTCTGTGATTCTCTCCATGTGCATGATAGATACATTTGTAATCTCTTTCTCTTATTAATGTGCCTTATTGTGAGTTGATCTTTCAGTGAACCTTCAGAGGGCAAAGGGGAAGTTTTCCTTCTCTCCTACAGTTAGACATGGGGAAAAATTGTAACAGAGGCAATGGCCTGAAAAAGGGTAAAAATATCTGTGTTCTGTCTCTTTAAAACTTCTCCCACCCTGTTTGGGAATTATACCTACATCTCTGCCTCAGGCCAGTGGTCAAAAGGGACAGGGGAGTGTCCTTTATTCTTTATACCACCAGGAGATAGCTCAAAGGAACTGTCTGGGCAGAGTCATGAGATTGTCTTCTCCAGAGAAGGGATGGATCAGAATAATCAACTATAGTTAAACAACAATAGCCTGAAGATGAAAACTCTTCCTTTAAAAGCTCTGTATTTCTGCTTATATTTAGGGAAATCATTACTTAAGATAGGAGTAAGACATTTCCTCATTTGCTAGACAATTAATAAACCACCCATTCATTCTCCTCAAAACCACTTGCCCTCATTCTTCTGATGTGGCCTCAGGGACAAGTGCTAAACGTATAGTAACAAAATGACAACTCTAGCTGGACACGGTAGCTCATGCATGTAATCCTAGCCTCTGGAAGGCCAAGGCAGGAGGATCCCTTGAATTCAAAAGTTTAAGAGCAAGAGAGAGACCCTGTCTCTATGAAAAATAGAAAAATTAGCCAGGCATTGTGGTGGGTGCCTATAATCTCAGCCATTTGGGAGGGTGAGGCAGGAGGATTGCTTGAACCTGGGAGTCTGAGGTTGCTGTGAGCTATGATGACACTATAGCACTCTAGCCTGGGCAACAGAGTGAGAATCTGTCACAAATAAAAAAAAAATAATAATAAGACAATTCCATGGTAACTGTAAAACCAGAGTTATAGATCAAACTGTGTACTGATTGGCTATGTGACCTTAATAAGTTATTTTCCCTCTTCTGCCAAATGCAAGGGCTGAGCTGGATGGTCTAAGGGCCCTCTAGCATCCCTAAAGGGTCAACATCTGGTTTCCAGCACATTGGAAACTCAGATTTGCTCTTTCTGCAGCACCACCCCTCTGAGAAGCTCTAATCATTCAAATAGTGTGTCTGTTTATTCCTCAATAAAAACTTCAAGGGTAGGTATGCAAGCTATCTAAGACACACATTCCACAGAGAATCAATGTCAGAGGACAAAATAGCCGCTCAACTTTATCTACCAGGTTTCTTCCATCAAGACAGTGCAAGATAAAAACAACCCCCACTGCTATGATCTTTGAAATGTTTGATAACTTTGTATCCATCCAAAACTATTTAAGAACAAAGTTTTAAATTAAAAAAATGGTGTGTATGTAAACATGTAGACAATCATCATTCAAAACTCTTCCTTTAACTTGAACGAAAAAACATTTGGACATTGGATGAAACTGCCAATTTTTCTTCCCATGGTTTAAAAAAAAAAAAAAGAAAACTAGAAACTTCAGTTTAGATACAAAACCCACACATCAAGCATGCCCTGGTGGCCCTGACTCAACATGAGAGTGGTTGGTATTTGGCAGGTCTTCATTTCAGAAGCTGTATGCTTTATACACAAATCTCACTGGCACTAAACCAACACTTATTGGGCTTAAAGGACTACATCTCAAGGTTAGAGTCATTTATAGCCCTGCCAGCATCAGTTGCAAAAGGTTCTGATGTCTGTGGTCAGCACTGAGTACCAAGTCCCCAAAGGCCACTGGCTCCCAGATGAAAAAACAGCTGAAAGTCAACATTTCTTCCCAAGGCAACATTATCTTATCTTTGACATTGTTCCCTTATCTAGGAAGAGGGGATCAAATTCTTTCAGCTTTCCCACAGCAGTATTTTACTGTTAGAAGCAATAATAATTTATTTTCCTCTATTATAATCACTTTTCATGCAACTTTGTAAAAGTAAATTAGGGATTTTGTAAGAGCTCATGGGGAGAAAGTTTGTTAAATATTTATGTTTAATTGTGTCATCATTATTTTTACAAATAGTCCCACTTGTCTCAGAAAGTCCTGGGTTCCCTATACAGGTAGGAAAGTAGGTTAGGGTTCCTGAAACCCATAGGATGGGACTAGGAGCTGGGAAAATGAAAGTGCTAATAGGGCCAGAGACCAGAAAAGGCTGTGGTTGAATCATTGAAGAAACAAAACACTAGACCTTGAAACTAAAGGTCATAGAAATGAACACAGACATCGGCGCAGTTGAAGCCAGAGCATGAAACCAAAGACAGATTAGAGATGGAGGCTGAGAGAAGAAACAAACTTCCACCTTGGGAAGCAAATGGGAGCAGAGCATGGCCAGATGATACATGAGCCTCACCCCCAGGGAAAAGCAGGGAAAGTGAATGGGGAAGGGAAGAGTCCCAGACTGACTGATTATCCAAAAGAGACAGATTTTTAGATGTGCAAGTAAATAGATAGCTTGAATCAGCTGTCTTAATTTATTTTTTTCTATTGCTGGCCAGAAATAAAGGTTCCACAATTAACTTCAGTTACAGATTTAAAAAGAAGAAAAATGACATTTTGGTATACATAAATCTTGTGACTGTGAAAAGCTTACCTGCCATACTAGCAATAATTTGTTTTATTAAGGGATTTAGTAATCTCTGTAAGATATTTTTACCCCCAAAGAGTTAAGGCAGTTGCCAGCATGTCGTATAGAAGCATAATTGAATAATTAAATTAAATTAAATAATTAAATCAGGAGAGATTAAAGATGGCGGCTGAGTAACAGCTTCCCTGCAACTGGGAACAGTGAGTCTGGGGTGATAAGACTCCAGGCATCTCTGGCCAGTGGGATCTGCCTACATCATCCCTTTGAGGATACAGGGAGCCAGCAAGGGACTCCTGGACCCCAAGAGGAGGACAAGAACAGTGGAAAACTGGCAAGTGGTTGTGTGTGTTCTATTGACCTAATCACGCCGGCAACCATAAGTACAAGCAGCAGTGAGATTGCAAACTGGAAAGGCCTTACCTGTGAACTGTTTTGGTGTTCTTGGACTTGACACTCAGTTGAACTGCCTTGGGGAGAGCTTGAGCAGGAGTGTGGAGAACTTTGGGCATTGTCTGGGGCCCCAGACTGAGCCACTGAGCTGGGCGCAAGAAGCCATTGTGAAAGAACTGCCCTGGCAAGCTCCGCCCTCAGGGTCTCAGAGCAAGGATTGGACGGGTCAAAGTAACCTACTGACTGAGCAGCCTAAAGGTGGGGACTGAGCTGCCTTACAGCCTTAATCCTTAGGGGCAGAGTGAGATGGTTTTGGCACACTGGAACCCTGGGCTGTTGCCCTGAGTAGACTGTCATGATGTCACAGCTCATAGCAACCTCAAACTCCGGGGCTTGGCGCCACCCAGACCTCCATAAGAGCTGTGCAGCGACCCCCGACCAGTGACCCGCACCCACCGGGCCTCCACATTCCCTGACCAAGAACTACGGGAGCCACGCAACCCTGCGTCCTCCCTCCTGTGTCCTCCAGCTCCCACACTAGCCCGTTCATCTGGACAGGGACTCTGGTAGCTGCATGCCCTTTGGAGCCCTCCCTGCCTCTGAGCAGAGCTCTTCTCCTGGCCAGAGACTGGTGGAGCCTTGGGCTCTCTGTGCCAAAGTCACTGGGCGCCTGGCACTCCCAGAACCGTGTGCACCACCCCAGCCCTGTTGCTGGATCCGGGTGTGTCACAAACTGGAGCTGCTTCCACAACCAGAACTCCCTAGCTAGAGCAGCCCCAGAGGAACTACACAGGGTCACTCCCTACAAAGATCCAGCAACAATAGAGTGATCCCGCTGGGGTCTAATCTTGGAAAGACACCTCCCCAACTCTGAGGACAGCCAGAGGCAACGGTGAAAAACAATCATGAGGCAAAATCAACAGAAAAACTCTGGCAATATGAATAATCAGAGTAGATCAACTCCCCCAAGGATCAATGGGGCAGAAACAGCACAAGACCCCATGCACAAACAAATAGCTGAGATGTCAGAAATTGAATTCAGGATCTGGATAGCAAATAAGATCGAATTAGAATTCCAAAAGTTATCTCAAGAATTCAATGGATTCAAAGACCAAATGACCAAAGATTTTGACACATTGAGACAAGAAGTTGCATCCCCCAAAGATCTGAGAAACACAGTAGAATCCCTCAGTAACAGAATGGAGCAAGCAGAAGAAAGGATTTCTGACATTGAAGACAAAGCTTTTGAACGCTCCCAAACCCTCAAACAAGAAGAGAAATAGAGAGCAAAAACAGACCATTCTCTCAGAGAGCTCACGGATAATTTGAAGACAACCAGTATTCATCTTATAGGGATCCCCAAAAGTGACGAAGTGGCTTCACAAGGAACAGAGTCTCTTCTCCATGAGATTATGAAGGAGAATTTTCCAGACATGCCAAGAGATTCCAAAATTCAGATAGCAGACAGTAGCACAACTCAACCCAAATAAGACATCCCCTAGACACATCATAATCAATTTCACTAAAGTTAATATGAAGGAGAAAATTCTGAAAGCTGCCAGACGAAAGAAAACCATTACCTACAAGGGGAAGACTATCAGAATAACTGCAGATCTCTCTGCTGAAACCTTTCAAGCTAGAAGAGGATGGTCATCGACTTTTAATCTCCTAAAACAAAATAACTTCCAACCCAGGATCCTGTACCCAGCTAAACTGAGCTTCATTTATGACGGAGAAATTAAATACTTCAATGACATTCACATGTTGAAGAAATTTGCCACAACTAAACCAGCTCTCCAGGACATTCTTAGACCTATCCTCCATAAAGACCAGTGTAATTCTCCACCACAAAAGTAAACCCACCCCCAAAATTTTTGATCAAATTCCAACTTCCACAGTCACAAAAGAATTAAAAATGTCCACCGGTCTCTTGAAAGGCTTATCAATACTCTCAATTAATGTGAATGGTTTAAATTGTCCTCTAAAGAGGCATAGGTTGGCAGACTGGATACAAAAACTCAAGCCAGATATCTGCTGCATCCAAGAATCGCATCTTACATTAAAAGACAGATATAGACTCAAGGTGAAGGGGTGGTCATCTATATTCCAGGCAAATGGAAAGCGGAAAAAAGCAGACGCAATAGGCTTTAAATCCTATTCGCAGACGCAATAGGCTTTAAACCAACCAAAATAATTAAGGATAAGGATGGACACTTCATATTTGTTAAAGGTAATACTCAATATGATGAGATCTCAATTATTAATACTTATGCACCCAACCACAACGCACCTCAATTTATAAGAGAAACTCTAACAGACATGAGCAACTCGATTTCCTCCACTTCCATAGTAGTTGGAGACTCTAACACCCCTTTAGCAGTCCTGGATAGATCCTCCAAAAAGAAGCTAAGCCAAGAAATTTTAGATTTAAACTCAACCATTCAACATCTGGACTTAACAGACATCTACAGAACATTTCATCCCAAAAAAACTGAATACACATTCTTTTCATCAGCCCACGGAACATACTCCAAAATTGACCACATCCTAGGCCACAAATCTAACCTCAGCAAATTTAAAAAAATAGAAATTATTCCTTGCATCTTCTCAGACCATCATGGAATAAAAGTTGAACTAAATAACAACAGGAACCTGCATACCCATACAAAAACATGGAAGCTAAACAACCTTATGCTGAAGGATACATGGGTTATAGACAAGATTAAGAAGGAAATCACCATATTTTTGGAACAAAACAAAAATCAAGACACGAATTACCAGAACCTCTGGGATACTGCAAAGGCAGTCCTAAGAGGGAAATTTGTAGCACTGCAAACCTTCCTCAAGAAAACGGAAAGAGAGGAAGTCAATAACTTAATGGAACATCTCAAGCAACTGGAGAAAGAAGAACACTTCAACCCCAAACGCAGCAGAAGAAAAGAAATAACCAAAATCAGAGAAGAATTAAATGAAATTGAAAACAAAAGAATTATACCACAGATCAATAAATCCAAAAGCTGGTTTTTTGAAAAGATCAATAAAATAGATAAACCTTTGGCCAACCTAACCAGGAAAAAAAGAGTAAAATCTCTAATTTCATCAATCAGAAATGGTAATGATGAAATAACAGCAGACCCCTCAGAAATTCAAAAAATCCTTAACGAATACTACAAGAAACTCTACTGTCAGAAATATGAAAATCTGAAAGAAATCGACCAATACCTGGAAGCACGCCACCTACCAAGACTTAGCCAGAACAAAGTGGAAATGTTGAACAGGCCTATATCAAGTTCTGAAATAGCATCAACTATACAAAATCTCCCTAAAAAGAAAAGCCCAGGACCAGATGGCTTTACGTCAGAATTCTACCAAACCTTTAAAGAAGAACTAGTACCTATACTACTAAACCTCTTCCAAAATATAGAAAAAGAAGGAATATTACCCACCACATTCTATGAAGCAAACATCACCTTGATCCCCAAACCAGGGAAAGACCCAACAAGAAAAGAAAATTATAGACCAATATCACTAATGAATATAGATGCTAAAATACTCAATAAGATCCTAACAAACAGAATCCAACAACACATCAAAAAAATTATACACCATGACCAAGTCGGATTTATCCCAGGGTCTCAAGGCTGGTTCAATATACGTAAATCTATAAATGTAATTCAACACATAAACAAACTTAAAAATAAAGACCCTATGATTCTTTCAATTGATGCAGAAAAAGCTTTTGATAATATCCAGCATCCCTTCATGATCACAGCACTTAAGAAAACTGGTATAGAAGGGACATTTCTTAAACTAATAGAGGCCATCTACAGCAAACCCACAGCCAATATCCTATTGAATGGAGTTCAATTGAAATCATTTCCACTTAGATCAGGAACCAGTCAAGGTTGCCCATTGTCTCCATTGCTCTTTAACATTGTAATGGAAGTTTTAGCCATTGCAATTAGGGAAGAAAAGGTGATCAAGGGTATCCGCATAGGGTCAGAAGAGATCAAACGTTCACTCTTCGCAGATGATATGATTGTATATCTGGAAAACACTAGGGATTCTACTACAAAACTTTTAGAAGTAATCAAGGAATATAGCTATGTCTCAGGCTACAAAATCAACACCCATAAATCTGTAGCCTTTATATATACCAACAATAACCAAGCTGAACAAACAGTCAAGGACTCTATTCTTTTCACAGTAGTGCCAAAGAAGATGAAATATTTGGGAGTATACCTAACAAAGGACGTGAAAGATCTCTACAAAGAAAACTATGAAACTCTAAGAAAAGAAATAGCCGAAGATGTTAATAGATGGAAAAACATACCATGCTCATGGCTGGGAAGAATCAACATTGTTAAAATGTCCATACTGCCCAAAGCAATATATAATTTTAACGCAATTCCTATTAAAGCTCCATTGTCATACTTTAAAGATCTTGAAAAAATATTTCGTTTTAGATGGAATCAGAAATAACCTCGAATAGCCAAAACATTACTCAGCAATAAAAACAAAGCAGGAGGAATCACGCTACCAGACCTGAGACTATACTGTAAATCCATAGTGATCAAAACAGCATGGTATTGGCACAAACACAGAAAAGTAGATGTCTGGAACAGAATAGAGAACCAAGAGATGGATCCAGCTACTTACCGTTATTTGATCTTTGACAAGCCAATTAAAAACATTCAGTGGGGAAAAGATTCCCTATTTAAGAAATGGTGCTGGGTAAACTGGCTGGCAACCTGTAGAAGATTGAAACTGGACCCACACCTTTCACCATTAACTAAGATAGACTCTCACTGGATCAAAGATTTAAACTTAAGACATGAAACTATAAAAATACTTGAAGAAAGTGCAGGGAAAACCCTTGAAGGAATCGGCCTGGGTGAATATTTTATGAGGAGGACTCCCCAGACAATTGAAGCAGTATCAAAAATACACTACTGGGACCTGATCAAACTAAAAAGCTTCTGCACAGCCAAGAACATAGTGAGTAAAGCAAGCAGACAGCCCTCAGAATGGGAGAAAATATTTGCAGGTTATACCTCCAATAAAAGTCTAATAACCAGAATCCACAGAGAACTCAAACGTATTAACAAGAAAAGAACACATAACCCCATCTCAGGGTGGGCAAGGGACTTGAAGAGAAACTTCTCTAAAGAAGACCGATGCAAGATCTACAAACACATGAAAAAAAGCTCATCATCCTTAATCATCAGAGAAATGCAAATCAAAACTACTCTGAGATATCATCTAACCCCAGTAAGAGTAGCCCACATAACAAAATTCCAAAACCAGAGACGTTGGCGTGGATGTGGAGGAAAGGGCACACTTCTACACTGCTGGTGGGAATGCACACTAATACGTTCCTTCTGGAAGGATGTTTGGAGAATACTTAGAGACCTAAAAATAGACCTGCCATTCAATCCTATAATTCCTTTACTAGGTCTACACCCAGAAGATCAAAAATCACAATATAACAAAGACATCTGTACCAGAATGTGTATTGCAGCCCAATTCATAATTGCTAAGTCATGGAAGAAGCCCAAGTGCCCATCGACCCATGAATGGACGTAGCAAATTGTGGTATATGTACACCATGGAATATTATGCAACCTTAAAGAAAGATGGAGACTTTACCTCTTTCGTGTTTACATGGATGGAGCTGGAACATATTCTTCTTAGCAAAGTATCTCAGGAATGGAAGAAAAAGTATCCAATGTACTCAGCCCTACTATGAAGCTAAATTATAGCTTTCACATGAAGACTATAACCCAACTATAGCACAAGACTATGGGGAAAGGGCCAAGGAAGGGGAAGGGAGGGAGGAGGTTTTGGTGGAGGGAGGGTAATGGGTGGGGCCACATCAATGGTGCATCTTAGAATGGGTACAGGCGATTGCACTAATGTACAGAGCTATGATTTACAAAGATAAAAGTTATCCCAAGCCCTATATTGACATATGTTTCTGAAATAGGTATAAACATAAATGTTCTATAAAATCCTTGTTTAATTTCCCTTTATAATTAGAAATTTAAAATATAAATTAAATATAAATAATACTGATATAATTCAAGTTAACAGTACTAATTAAATGATAGTTGAAGTTGTGTTGCTGAAACTAAATCGCTATTCAAAGGTTGACTGACACTTTGGTGCAGTTTCTTTTGTGTTCCGCATGTTTCTCCTATCACATGACCTGGAACCACTCAACCATTCTGCTTTATTTCTTTATTTTTTTAATGCACAAAAAGCACGTACAAAGTCTAGTGGTCATTGTAGCTCATTCACATGGAGTGGGGGACTCCTCTCTGCAGGTCAAGTGGTCCACAGCCCCCAGTCACTAACCTTTTATCATTAAGCTGGCAGAGGGACCTCCCTCACCAGTGATTTGTACCCTATTGCCATTTAAGAAAATTTGTGCCATGTCTTCCTCTCTTGCTCAGCCCTACAACATCCCTGCCATGGTGAGCCACAGATGTCTAAGGAGCAAGTGAATAAAAATGTGTACTGAGTGCACCTCAGCTTTGAAATTGTGCTTATATAATTTAGCAAAAGAGCTAATGCCTTCATCCATCAGTGTGCATTTATTAACCAAGTGATTGCAATCTAGTTTGAACATGTTAACCTGCTACTTCTCTTGGGCATTTAACCCATTTATTTGTACATATAGATTCAAAAGACTGTGAAGACATTTTAAAAATAATCAGTATTTCCTGGTGGTTGGGGGAGGGAGTGCATTGAGGAGGAAAAAAATTGATTTATAACCCAAAGTAGTCCTAAGAGTAAATCTGACATAATCTTATGGCATGTCTGGACCCTGAAGAGTCCATTTCGAAACTCTCTTATGGGAGGTGAAACTGGTCTAGTCAGGTGTTGAAAGCTTATTCCCAGAAGTGTCTAAGAGGACCCCATCAATGACTCCTGGGATCTGGAGTCAGCTGTGTCTGCCAGGCAGCAGGCAATTCAGTGAGTCTACACCTTTTCTCTAATTCAGTGCTCTCCCCACCAATCTCTTTCCTAGCAAAGTAATGATGGAGTCCCCTCCCCCTCACATACTATATAAACCATTTCTTCCACCACAAGAATCTCAGAGGTTTCTTGACTCATTTTACAAATTTGGGGAGCTAGAGTACATCAACACCCTTTCCTTACCTCCTGTACTATTCAGGCCTCTGTTAATGAAGTTTCTGACAGCACAATGTTTCTGGATCACATTCTTCTTTTTAACACTCACATGTCTTCTTAAAGTACAAAAGTATGATAGTCAGAGAGCTAGTTCAGACTCGTGATCAGCATCCTATTCCCTGAAGTCAATAAATAGGCCAGAATTATTCTCAGGGGGTCAGAAATATCTGGGTCTGAGCTGCTATGAAGTCAGGTTTAGAAATCTGACTCACTTTATTGAAACATAGAGGAAGCTATCAAATCTGTAAATGGAACAATTTTGTTTTCTCTCCCATGAGGTTTCCTGCATACTACCCATTGCTATCCCTGTTCTGGCAATTTGGCAGAGGCTAACTCCTCCTACAGAGTTGGAAATGATAATTTTTGTCTTCTAAAACAGCTTCCTTTCAGCTATTACACAGGTATGACTAGTTATAGCCATTGAGACATACGGAAAATCTGGGGAAACTTTTCTCACTAATAAAAAGAAAGAGATGCATAAGAAAAGCCTCCTTTTCCCTCTTGCCTTTTGAAGACATTATGAGAGGGCATGATTCCTAAAGCTACTTTGCAACTATGAAGGTAAGGCCTAGGATAAAAGCCAATATGCTGTGGACAGCAGCATAAAAATATGGAAAAGGTATAGGTTTCTAATGGCATTGTTGAAATACTGAATTAATTTGATCGTTATGTAAGATAATAAAAAAAATCAGTGTTTAAGCCACTTCAAGCTGATTTTCTGCTACTTGAGGCTAGAAGCATCCATGTAATCAAAAAGTTATGGAATTGAGGTGCTAATTCTCATAACTTGATAAAATGGAAAAAAAAGTTTTAGTTTTTGTTTTTGTGTTCTTTCTGTGATTTTATTGGATCTGGATATATTAGACAAGGATAATCAGGCAGACAGGAACACAGATATCACAAATGGACATTCAATGCAATTATTCTAAATATTTAAAGATAAGAAACAAATTTTAGTTTACTTATATAACTCCTTAGTCTGTTCAAGTTGCTATACAAAAAATATCATAACTGGATAACTTAAATATTTGTTCCTCATAGTTCTGAAAGCAGGGAAGCTCGAATTCAAAGTGCCAGCAGTTTCAGGATCTGGTGAGGGCTTACTTCCTGATTCCCAGACACCTCCCCCACCTCCCTTTTCACTGTAACCTCACATAGTGGAAAGGGAAGGAAGCTCTCTGGGTCTCTTTTATGTGGGTATTAATCCCATTCAGGAGGTCTTCTCCTTCATAGCCTAATCATCTACCAAAGGCCTCTCCTCCTAACACTAATAGGAGTCAAAAAGCTTTAAGAAGGAACAGAGAAATGGGACAGAGAACAAGGGCATCAGCCGGCAAGTCTGGAGGTTCTCTAGGGGGAGGTTTCGCAGACACCATGGAGTACCTACAAGACCTGTGCAACCATTGGTCACTGGCTTTTGCTGGGTTTGCCAGGGGAAGGGGTTTCCTATTTTAGAAAAATAACCTTGCCCAAATTTACTAGTAATTGGCAGTTCCTGTGTAACGATATTCTTGGACTCAGTAGCACATAAAAACTGAGTATGAAATTGAACCTAAAAGTTAGAATCATATGATTGGATAAACAACGATATTTCTTTAAAATTTTTTAGTGAAGGGATCTTTTGTTATAGTTATGTTAATCTGTTAGAGTATGGCGTGAAGCACTAAAGACAGTATTGTACAAAGATGAGAGATTGACAAGACATTATCCCATACATACCCTGAGTGCTTTACCTCCACTTTTGTGTATTTCAGAGTTCCACATCTGGGTCTTGATTATGAAAGAACCAGACCAGCGCCATCTTAAGAGTTAAATTTTGCTTTCCCCGCCATTTCACTCTTCACTCAATAAGTTTCACTTTCCAGACAAGCTCAGGCAATTCCCCGAAATCATGAGACAACCACCCACCAATCAAAGACCCCCACCTAACCAATCCAGAAGCACCCCCTTTGTTTCAAACTGTGCACACCCACCTGCTGCCCCGGACTATAAAAAACCCCTGTTCCAGAGCTCCAGGCTCCTGGCTCTGATCCGTTGCAGTGGAGCCCCCGGGAGCCCAAGCTCGAGCTTGCAATAAAGGCTCTTTTGCTTTTGCATGGGACTTGGCTCCCTGGTGGTCTTTGTGGGGGATTTCGAGATCTGGGCATAACAATTACACACTCTCTCTAACTCCCACTTGGTCAGTGCAGCTTGGTCAGTGTCGGCTAATTAACCCAGATTCATTCCCAAACTCTTCTCTTTCATTTTCCTCCTCTTGAGATCAGAAAGCCAAATACTTTTTTTTCCCTGATTCTCTTGCAGCTGAAGATGGGCATGTATTCTATTTCAGGGTAATGATTTGAAAGCACAAGTTTCATGGAGATTTCTGAGACAGCTTTTCTTTCCTGATGAATGGCACTATGTTCCTCCTTTCTTCTTGCCTTGAGCAAGACAAGCATCAGGACAAAAAGCCAACACTGAGAATGATAGAACCAGAAGGCAGAGTTTGGCCTTTGCTGGCATCACTAATTGAAGAATCAATGTCGATAACCATTTTCTTTTTGTTTTAAAACTGTTAGTCAGATTATTTTGTTGTTGTTATTATAGTTGGAAGTGTTTCCACCTAATACATCAATATTTTTCAACTTTCTCCTTCAGGCAATCATTCTCAGAGCTCATTGCATTTAGAACAGCGGTCCCCAACATTTTTGGCATCAGGGACCAATTTCATGGAAGATGGTTTTTCCACGGATGAGGGGATGGTGGAGAGATCTGACAAGAGGCAGAGTTCAGGTCTCGCTTCTGTACAGCCCAGCCCACTGGCCTGTTCCAGTCTGCAATTAGGAATTGGGGGTTGCAACCTTAAGTAATTAAAGGAGAATATGCCAGAAGATAGGCATGTGTTAAATTTTAGAGTCCAGAAAATTATCCAATGAATCAGATCCCTGATCTCTATTATGGCCTTTCCAAAATCTCTCCTTTTTGGTTTGAATCGTATCAAGTCTCTTAGGGTGGAAAAAGATTGGTTAGGTTTTTTTAAATGGGGAAATCAATAATGTTTAACCTAATCTAAAATATCTTGTCAAGCATAAAGAAATGCAGGGATAAGAGTATTTTTTGTGAATTGTCTTGATGGTTGTACAACTCTGTAAATTTAGTAAAAATTATTGAACAGTGCACAAAATGGCTGAACTTTATGGCATGTAACTTATACTTCAAATAAAACTTTTAAAAAGAATGTTTGTAAATGAAAGCATAGGGCTGTCCAGAAAGTATCCAGCCATAAATGTCTCTATTTTTCATAGTACATGGCTGGATACCTTCCAGACAGCCCTCATATATTCACACAAACACTTGTTTATTTCCACAAAAATATGAATGTTCACAGTAGCATTATTCATGAGAACCAAAAAGTAGAAACAACCCAAATATCCATGACCTGATGACTGGCCAAAGTAAATGTGATCTATCCATAAAAATGAAATATCATTCGATAAATTTTAAAAAAATTAAATAAAATAAAAAAATTTAAAAAAGAAAAAGAAATACCATTCAATAATGAAAAAGAATTATCAACACATACCACAACATGGATGAATCTTGAAAATACTATTGTATACAAAAGAGGTCAGAGACAAAAGGCCACGTATTATATGAATTCATTTTTATGGAATATCCAGAATAGGCAAATCCAGAGTCAGGAAATAGTTTAGTGGTACACAGGCTTGTATGAGTGGAATGGCTTCTAACTGCAAATGAATGCTGTATTTCTTTAATGGGGTGATTTAAATTCTCAGATTATATTGTGGTGATGGCTGCCATAGTTGTAAATATACTAAAACCATTGAATTGTACACTTTAAATGAGTGAATAACCTGGCATGCAAATTATATCTCAATAAAAAAAATTTTTAAAGAAAAAATATCTGTTGCAGCATTGTTTTTAACAGTAAAAAATTCAGCAATTAGAGTTGGTTAAATAAATTATGGTACAACCATACTATCAATGAAATACTTTGTGGTCAAAAGTGATGATACAAGTCAGTGGTTCTCAAACTTAAACATAAATCATAATCAGCTGGAGTGCTATGGCAGCTCAGAAGCCTTTGATCAATAGATTTCCAATGAGGAAATGAGGAGATACATTTCTTATAATTTCTAATGCTGCTGGTCTAGGAATACTCTCTGATAAACATGTCTTTGTATATCTATGAATAGAGAAAATGGTCACAATGTACTGTTAAAGGATCAAAAAAGTGGTCAATTAAATAGTATGATGCTATTAAAATATATACATATTTATATCATAAAAATTATTCTAATATATACAATAAATTATATTCATATAACATGTGCACACAGAAAAAATATCTCAGAGGATGCACACCCAAAACTAAATTATTATTACTTTTCAGTAGAAATGTTTGTCTTCTTAATAATATTTGGCATTTATTTTTATGATGAACCAGCTATACTTTTACAATCATAAAAGTTACAATAAATATCTTTACTTTTACAATCATAAAAATTACAATAAATATCTTTCAAATATTATAGATATTTCCCCAGTATATTTGAAAAATCTTCTTTGTTTCTGTTATTTTCTGTTTTAAATTTTTTTGATCAGTCAAGTGTATCAATAATTTTCTTTATAGCTGATGTTTTTCATGCCATTATGAGGAAATCTCCCCTGCACGCTGGTTAAAAAATTTTTTTAATTTTATTTTTTCCTAATTGTATGGCTTAATTTCTTGGCTAAATCTTTGATTCGTCTGGAATTTTTGGTGTAATAAAGTAGGCATCTGGCTATAATTTTTCCTATATCCTTAGCCAGGTATACCATCACTATTTCATCTATTTTTCTTTGGTTTCTAATGCCATATGTGTTAGGGTCTATTATTGTATTCTAGTTTCTTCTGTTAATTAAACTGTCCCTATACTGGTTCTGTGCTTTTGCTTCTGTTTTATAATCAATTTTAATAATTGGAAGACTTTCATTATTATTGTTCAGATTCTTCCTGGTTACTAGTACATATTTATTTTTCCAGTTAAACATTAAAATTATTTTGTCAAGTACCATAAAATGAACTGGTTTTGCTTGGAAATTTGTGGGTTCATATGAAAAAAACATATCGTCTTTAAAACAGTGAATCTTTGTGTTCAAGAACACAGTCTGGCTTTTTATCCTTCCAGCTTTCTTTCATATCTCTCAATCGGACTTTTGCTTTTCTTTTTCACATAGACCCTGCACACTTTCTATTACTGTAATGAAGCACCATGGTACAAAGGACACAAGCAGGAGCTCTGGAGCTTGATTATTCAAAACCCAGCTCTAGCAGTTCCTGGCCATGTGACCTTGAGCAATTGCATAACCTCTACCCACCTCAGTTTCCTCATCTCTTAAATGAGAATCCTAGAACTTACATCATAGGTTTGTTACAGGGATGTGAAAAGAGTCATACCGTGGAAATCACTTTAAGAAGCACCTGGTTTATTATAAACAATGTCATCATTATGAAAAGAAAGTTTTACATAACTGTAAGAAAAGGGTAACAACCAATAGAAAAACTGTTTTGGAGCATTTAAAAATTGTGAGCCAGCTCAGCGCCTGTGGCTCAAGCGGCTAAGACGCCAGCCACATACACCTGAGCTGGTGGGTTCGCATCCAGCTGGGGCCCACCAAACAACAATGACAGCTGCAACCAAAAAATAGCTGGGTGTTGTGGCAGGTGCCTGTAATCTCAGCTACCTGGGAGGCAGAGGGAGGAGAATTGCTTGAGCCCAGGAGTTGGAGGTTGCTGTGAGCTGTGATGCCACAGCACTCTACCCAGGGTGACAGCTTGAGGCTCTGTCTCAAAAATAAATAAATAAATAAATAAATAATTGTGAGCTATTTGGAGCACGCTTGGATAATATTTATTACAATTTTAAATAGTTATCTATTTGATCAAGGAATTCAAGTTCTAAAAATGTTACCCACATATTTAAAGAACTTAACTGTCAATGTCCTCCAACAGAGACCTCCAGGAACACACCTGTAGTTGACCATGGGCTATCCCAGTAAAAGGGTATCAGAATCAACATATTATAGAATTTGGGGTTTAGCTAGATAATGTTAGGGAGGTTCTACGAAACAAAATGCTCCAGATCAGTGTTTTTCAACCTTTTTTATCTCACTGCACATTTGAAATACAATTAAACTTCAGGAGCACATTTAAATTATGTTGATCCAAAAAGAGAAAAAAAGAATATACTTACTGTGCTATGAAGTTTTGAAAATAATTTAATTATCTTTAAAAATTTTTGCAGCACACCTAAAATCACTGATGTAGACTGTGTGCTATTGGAAAGGGAGCAATTCTACAACTGAATGTCTCAATAAATCTTATCTCTAAATAGGGAAGATAGAGCTAGGATGAAGCTGTAACTGGTAAAGACTTGGCAATCACTCATTTTGTGCTGTATTTTGTGTGCACAGCATCCTTGTTTGAATCGGACGTTCTGTAAGATGGGTCTGCTGTGCATATCAGATCTGTTTTATACATGGAGGCCTCTATGTCAGGTCTGTTCCTAAAAAGGACTGAATTTATCTTTCTTTCTTATTACATACTTGCAATGACTCATTGTTTTCAATGTCAAATAATAAAAATAAGCTAGCTGTCTATTAGTTCAAAGACTAGTAAATATTATAGCATAGACTCACAATGAAATACCAAAAGTTGTCAAAAAGAACAAGGAAGACATTAAATGACATCTATGATGCATTAAGTGAAAAAAGCAGAATATTATACATATTTTAAACACTGTGTATCTCATACATACATATATACATTCATAAAAATACATAAAAATATTATATGCTCAAAAAATTTTTTTTATATACTCAAAATCTTAACATTGTTTACCTCTGGAAAATGAGAAGGAGTGAAAAGGACAGAGTGCTTTCATTCTTGACTTAATAAATGTGTACATGTTTTCAAATCTAAATGTTGAATTCCTTTACTAATAAAAATATTTTTAAATTGTGATAAGCAAATAAGACTGGTTTTAAATAATAAATAACACTATTCTCCTTGATTAGAAATGCAAGCAACTTCCAAACTTGCTCTTCAGTGCTATGACATTGTAAAAATAAATTAATTTCATTTGCTCTGTTCCCTCCATCCTCCAGGGACATACTGGATTCAGGTAACAGTTCCCTGAGAATGCCTACAGGGAAATAATCTTTCTCATCTTTCCTTTGGATATAATATTAGCATTGGAGTTTCTGAAAATCATGATAACTAATTGGTATTGAATTATATTGTTTAAAAAGCATAAATCTATCCTTCTTCATGTACAGAATATCAGCAGTTCCATGCAATAGGACAAGGTCTTGCTCTGTTATCTAGGCCAGAGGGCAGTGTTATCGTCATAGCTCACTACAACCTCAAACTCCTTGGCTCAAGCAATCCTCCTGCCTCAGTCTTCTGAGTAGCTGGGACTACATATGCCTGCCACAATGCCTGTTTTTTTCTATTTTTGTAGAGACAAGGTCTGGCTCTTGCTGGTCTCAAACTCCTGTACTCAAGTGATCCTCCTGCTTTGGCCTCCCAGAGGGCTGGGATTACAGGTGTGAACCAGAATGCCCAGCCAAGGGTATTACTTTTACTCTTTAATATTTTTTAGGTTTTCCTTGCCTATGAAGTAAATAAATAATGCACAGGGAGAAACTTAAAATGAACTGCTTATTTCATACATTAAAAATTAATTAGCCCTTGGTGAATAAAGCCCTTCCTCTTATAAAAAAAAATTAATTAGCCCTCTCTACCTTCTTGTACACTCACTGTCGAGCCTATGCTTGCTATCTTGAGTACCAGAAGTTTACACTACCAAGTAGGCTTTGGCGGGAGAGACTAGAAAGTCATCAATCCTAAGTAAAGATCTATGAGCTTTGGACAAATCAGACTTAATCACTGAGATTGGCTTTCCTCGTCTGCAAAACTAGAATGAAGGTATATGCCCTGCCTATCTCAGAGGTTGAATTGACAATCAAACAGAAACACATGGAAGCAATTTGAATGCTCCACATTTCCCATGAGTGCAAGGTTATATCTGATAAAGGAGGCAGAAAGCATTCTCATACTTCATGCATCAAACCATTGATCGTTTCCACTGGACATACACATCCAGAGGATTAACTTCCAGTGGAAATAAATTTGTCAAGCACTGAATAATTGTGACACAGATGATCACTGTGGCTAACAACAATAAACCTGTTGGCCAAGTACTAAAGAATAGGTGTTGCTCTCAGGATCATGGCCTCATTTTAGGCTGCCAAGTCTTGCTAGACATGTGGTCTCTTAGGGATGCCAAACAGACTAAAAGCCAAAAGCTCACCTATTAGAGGAAGTTTGAGAAAAGCAGGAACATCTTCCTCTCGTGCTGAAATGAATCTCTTTTCTCATTGCTTTCTCTCTCTTTCCCTTTCTCACTCTCTCTCTCTCTCAGGAAAAATTGTAATAAACACTAATAAAGTTCCAAAACAAAAATTTCATTTGGTTAATTTCAACATGGTCTTTGAACTTCTTTTTGCATAAAAAAAATGAATGAATAAGTAAACAGATTCAATAATAGTTCTTCTATAATGCTGCTGCCTGATCTCATTTTTACTTTAGAAATTCATCAGTAGATCATCAATGACATTGCTACGTGCTATGTTTCTCAAAGTGTGATCCATAGCAATATCAACTCAATACTCTTTTGAACTGCAAATTCTTAGGCCCCATTTCAGAACTAGAAATCTGAAGGTTTGGTGGTGAAAGAATCTACACAATTTGCAAGCAATTACATGCATGTAAATACCCTGCAATAATTTGGATGTTTGTTCCCCAAATCTCTTGTCAAAATTTGATCCCCAGTGTTGGAGGTGGGGTTTAATGGAAGATGCTTGGGTCATGGGGGTGGCTCTCTCCAGAATGGATTGGTGCTATCCTCGAGGTAGTGAATGAGTTCTCACTCTATTAGGTCTCACAAAAAGCTTGTTTTTAAAAAGAGCCTGGTTCCTCGCAATCTTTGATCTGCCTTTCTCTCTCATCATGTGGTCTCTGCACACACTGGCTCCCCTTTGCCTTCCATTGTGAGTGGAAAGCCAGAGGCTTTCACCAAAGGGCCAATCTTCTAGCCACCAAAGTTATCAGCCAAATAACCTTTTATTATTTATAAATTACCCAAACTCAGGTATTTCTTTATAGCAACACAAATGGACTAAGACATACCCATCTTTCAGTTTTCCATACTAGTTACAAATATTACCTAAAAGATTTAGTGGTCCTTGCAAAACAGAAGCAATGACACTAAAGAATTTTAAAGTGTATGTATATTTAGAAAGAATTCCAAACACTAGATAGTAAATTCCAACGAGAAAAGATAGTTTGGTAGTCAGAGATGGCTTTAGGCAAAATTTAGGTGTCCAAAGTGAAGTCAAAAGTTTTCATTTATTTTTGGAAACTTAATTCTCCCTTCTCAGTTTCCACACAATTCTATGTTCCATGACCAATGAGTCTTTCTTCTCTATAAGCTATCTCACCTGGAATTAACCAATTTAAAAAAGTAGCAAGCATATAGGCTGGTCACATATGTAAAAACTGCTAAAACTTCTGTTTAAAAGTGAAGAATTTCATTAACTAGGTATTTTTATTTATCCATCAATTTATTCAGTCATTCAAGATATCTATACTGAATTTGAAGTACTAAAGGTAGAAAAATGAATAAGACATGGCCCTTCCTGTTAAGAAAAATTATCAAAAACTCTTAAATTAAGAATCTCCTGTGTATTCTTTCAAAGTTGGGGTACTGCTTAACAAGCCTACCCAAGCATTATTTAATTCTCTAGAAGAAGGTACCCGTGTTTGTGTTGTTTATGGTTAATTGAGGGTTTACATTCTATGAAGTTACATATTAACTTATAGATCTACTGGCTCCTAGTGGGTAAAGTTCAGAAATATTGCTGCACCTTCTATAAAATAGAATTCTCCTTACAACAAAGATCTCTCTAGTCCAAAAAGTCAATAGTATTGAAGTTGATGTTTCAAATAGATCAAAAGCCACTGATCTGGGAAATCATAGGACCTTTGTCCTCCCTGATAAGAGTAGTTTTAGAGGTTTCTTCAATAGGTTGGTAAGTGGGAGGAAAGTCAGGAAGTGAAGCCCAGGTTAGGGAATCTTACAAATGCTGGGTAGGGAGGAATGTCAGATAAGGTAGTAGCAATACCAGAGGGTGGACAGCATTACTGGAAGAAAGTCTTAGGAAGGATGGTTGGTGGTACTGAAGTGTTTTAAGGTATTTGAATCAGCTGAAGTGTTCCTTTTTTATTTAGATATCTAATGCTTGTGAGGCTTTAATCTAAGCCATAGTAGCAACATAGTGTTTTGATGAAAGATCTTTACGGTTGCTATATCTTAAAAGAGGGAGAAAACAACTGCCTATTTATGGTCACTTCTCATAATTGTTAACATTTAGCAAAGGGAAATAACAAAAGTGCCTTAATGTCTAAAGTTGGATACTCACAATTAAACATTTCATGAAAATCTTTTATGCTCTTTTAATGTCACTATGTGAAGTCTTACTGCATTTCTGTAAGTATCCAAATCATTCAAATTGGTTTATTAACAGTTTTTCATTTGTTAACTACTGACACTCCTGAAGTTATGCTTCCTATACTATGTGTGACTGGCTACTTACTGTGTCCAAATGAAAGGTTTTCAGCTGACTTCCAACTCAGACCCTCAGCACCCTTCTGTTTGAGAAGCGGAAGATTTACCCTATTAGGAGAGGAAGTAAATGTGAAGTTATTACTGTCAGAATTTTATTTTATTTTGTTTTTGGAGACAGAGTCTCACTCTGTTGCCTGGCCTAGAGTGCCACGGCATCAGACTAGCACACAGCAACCTCAAACTCCTAGGATCAAGCAATCCTTCTGTCTTAGAATCCCAACTAGCTGGGACTATAGGCACCTTCCACAATGCCCAGATAATTTTTCTGTTTTGGGGGTCTTGCTCTTCTCAGGGTGGTCTTGATGTCCTGGCCTCAAGCATTTCCCCTGCCTCAGCCTGCCAGAGGGCTAGAATTACAGGAGTAAGCCTAGCCCCAGAATTTTTTTTTAAGATGTTGGTTTTCAAGAGTTGTGTTGCCTTATGTGAGAAAGTCAAAGAGCCCTGTGGCTCAATGGGTAGTTCTTTTCTTTCTTTTCTTTTCTTTTCTATTTTTTTTGTAGAGACAGAGTCTCACTTTATCACCTTCAGTACAGTGCGTAGCTTCACAGCTCACAGCAACCTCCAACTCCTGGGCTTAGGCGATTCTCTTGCCTCAGCCTCCAGGGTAGCTCGGACTACAGGCACCTGCCACAATGCCCGGCTATTTTTTTGTTGTAGTTTGGCCAGAACCTGCTACCCACTGAGCCACAGGCGCTGCCCATGGGTAGTTCTTTTCTTAGTGGAAGCATGGCAGAGTCTGTGGCTGGTGGTAAAGAAGTCTTTTTGTATTAGCTGATAGACACCATAACTGGTGGGTGGGGTTTTCTTTTCACTGGACATTGAACAGTTATCAGCTTCAGTGGCTGACAGGGACAAGTCCACTTTTTTTTTCTTTTGTAAGTGAAACCAGCCAAGGTCATAGCAACAGATAAATGATTTCCTGACATCAGCAGGTCTGAGTTGGAAGTCAGCTTAAAACCATGCTATCTGTTATCATGTAGAGAGTGTAAAAGGTTTCTGGGTCTATCTGAGAAACTAACCATTTGCAGCATAATTTTCATAAGATATGTCCCCTATTCTAAACAATTGAACTACAATTATTCTGGATTATGATACATAGGTATTGGTTTCTTGCTTTATAAGTCAAGCTTTCCTTTAAAACAATTATAGTAGTGAATTTCAGTTTTCATCTTTTTCTAAATTTACTTCTGTGAATTAGAGTACATATAAAAAGCATGTCAATTATAATGATGGGAATGAAATTTTTATAAAATGCAAAAAATTTTTAACAATGTTTGGTTAATTTGTGTGTCTCTCATAACGTATGATAGTAGATTCTATTTATTAGTATACCTAAAGGCTCTATCTACTGAACAATGTTTTGAACTGGATCTGCTCCTAAAGGGAAAACCACTTTTTTATATACTCTGAGGACCGTAGGTCTGGAAAGTTGCTAACCCCAATTTTTCCCAGCAAAATATTGTACAAAATTGCCTTCTCACTCAAGTCCAAAATGAAATGTTTTATTCTACATATTATATGTAATTAAAACTATCCACTTAACTTTTACATCCATGTGTTACACCAACATTTTTTCTGATGAATATTCACCTTCATTTTTAATCTGTCTTAAACAACGGAATTGACCTTGGCTTGTGAAGTTGACATATATACTGTCAAGGATGCCCTTGAAGATATTTCTCAATATGAAGAAAGAATGCCAAAGGAGGAGCAAAATCCTTCTTTACTTTGAATCTGTGTGTTCCATTTTACATTACATCCAACACTGTTTTATACAGGTCATGGAAAATCCACATAGGAATATGACTTACAAAATCTGCAACTTCTGAAGAAACTTCATTCATATTTTAAAAGGTCACAGAACAACTGGTGATAACCATTGAGCAAGGTTAGTGTCTGCCTTTCTGAAAATGTGTTCATTGAACAAAAACTTAACTTTTCTAACAAAATAGAAATTTCTAGTAAGAATTCTATATCTTAATGAGGTAGCATATTTTTAGTAAATGGATTCAACACGGAACTACTAAATAGTATTATATAACTATTGTTGCTATTCTTTCATATGTATCTTTCTAAAATACCTTTTGATTCATTCAGTATAGAACTATCGAGCCAACCATTTTAGTGTATTTAAGTGACTAATAATTTATTGCTCTAATCACTTAGTCTTATCAAAATATTTCATAAACTTATCCTCATTTCTTTTTCACAGAAAGCCATTTTTTCCTTGGAAGATGCAAGTTAATCAGTTTCTTTTCAGAAAAATTGTTTTGTAATTTTCTTGTGTTTTACAAAAGAAAAAAAAAACTATTTACAATAGATACTATTTCCTCTTTTCCCTAAATCCTATTCCTAGCTTAACCTAAATACAGTAAACACACCATAATATTGTACACCGTGGCTTACAGATTGTGCTAACCCTCCACAGAAAGCCCTCCACCTGGTAAGGGATCAGATGGAGGATTCAGTCCCACCTTTAACAGAAGCAGTGATGGCTGAACCCTAACAAACTCAAGTGGGGGATACAAACTGTACAATATCACAGGAGATGTGTTTACAGAAGGTGCTATGAAGCGCCCGTTCAGGTGTTCTGTAAAAGATGATGTCTTCATGTTTAGACTGGGCTCACAGAAAGTGGTTAACAGAAAAGACGCTTAGATAAAGCTGGGTTTGCTTATTGTCTCTAAAACTAACGGGGTGTCCTGGGACAAGTTTCTTCATCTCTCAAAGCCTTAGTTTCTTCACCTGTAATGTTGTTAAACACTGATTTTGTATATAAGTTGGAACAGGTACATTTACCTATTACCTGTAGCCTCCTTTTATGAGTGGGAGTTGTACATAGCTCAGATGTTTGTAACTTGGGAACTGCCTGGACATGAAAGACGATACATTTCCCAAAGCTTTGCCCTCAGGGGTTACATATTACCTGCATTTATGTAATATAGACGATGTGCACTGTACCAGGTGTTGGGGATCCAAAGATAAACATTACCATCCTTGCCTTGAAGATGTTCACAGCCTCATGGACACAGTCACTGACAAGCAGGAATTATGTAGTGTGAGACAGGTGTGGTGAAAGCAAGGAGGGGGTTTGTATTCATTTAAATTCCTTATCCTTCCGGGAGTTTAGATGGGGAAGGGATGAATATTTATGAGAAGAAAGCGAACAGTAGCTTCTTGCAGCAAACAGATTCACATGAAATGGTTTTAGACGGGTGGCAAACAACAGGGCATTGAAGACATAAGGAACAGGATAAAAAAGGACACAGCTTGTGGAAAGCTAATCAGTAGCTGGAGTATAACTAAAGCATAGACAGGATGATGCCTGGTGGAACTGGTAGAGAAAAGGTGGGAAAGTAGGTGTGGACAAATTGGAAAGGGCTCTACATCACTATTCCCAAATGATTATAATGTTGTGCTGGTTGTGATGAATCTCAACTTTGGGATTCCTGGTGTTTTTTGTTTTTCCTCCAGCATTTTCTTTTTCATCAAACACTCCAGTGGGGTAGGAGCCATTTCTTTTTTATGCACCCCTACAACACTGTCTGACAAAAATAGCTATTTAGTTTTAAATTTGCCAAAATCAATGGCTATCACTGAGTTTCTACTGCTCAGATAATTTTTATTGATCAGTGAGAGCAGGCAGGAATAGGTGTTACATAGGAAAACAGGCTGAAGGCAGCTATTTTGCTCTATTTCCTAAACTGGAAAACCATACTTCAGCTGCTATCTTCCTTTTAGAGCAGAGAGCTGGTGAAGCCTTATTCTCAGCTCACCCTCACATTTTTATTAAAAGCCTCTTCTGTGCTATGTCCTGGACATGCAGCAGTGAACAACTTAGTGGGCTCTTGGAAAAGCTTAAATTTTCTATTAAATATTAAGAAGTGTCTTTTAAGTATTACTAAAGAGACAGTAAAGTTTCTTCTGTTAAAAAAGAAACCTATTATCACCAGGCATGATAAGTTATATTCTGATTAAGTAAAGCAGACATTTGCATTGTATTGTAGTATCTTCGCAAACCGTAATAAAAAAAAGTGAAAAGTGGTTATACAGAGGTTAAATTTTTGGTTTGAATCTGAAAAGTTAAGTATGAGTCTACTTTCTTCCTAAATATCACTTAGTTTTAATAAAATGACCATGGCTAGGCTTATTCTTCAAAGCAGCTTGCTTAAAGTTCAAAAAAACTGTGTTGTGTTATGGAAAACCTACAGAATCTCCAAATCCCAAAATAAGCCTTCTGATTCTCTGTAGAATTTTGTTTTTAAATGAACAAGAGTGTGCCCATTTTTAATTTAGTTCCGTATACTGGTGGGAAATTTAGAAAATAAACTGCTACCAGCAGTTTTCTGCGGCCGGTCCCTGGTCTGGAAATCTCCAGACCGTGCAAGTGACAAGACAAAATTTATTTTACAGAGAACATAGAAGGGTAACAAAGCAGCAGAGGGGGGCAATTCCCAAGTGGGAAGACCCCCTCGTATTTTGTCTAGGGTTCATACACTGTCTGGGACGGGGAGGTGAAGGGGGTGGTGTCTTAGGAAGTATATCACACTTCCCCGGGAGCCAGCAGACAGAAATATCCTGCCCATGTTGATTAGCCAGTGAATTTATTAGTAAATGAATGAGGTCCTCACAGTTCCCGCCCCAGGGAAGCAGCAGGGTGTATGCTTTCCACTTCAGGAGGAGCTGCCCAGATGGATATTGGTCAAGCTGCTTTTCTCCTATCCTGATTGCTCCCAGAAAGCGTGGTTTGGAACAACAAAATATCTGTTTGCCCTGGCGAGGAAATGGAGAACCCTGTTATCAATACGACAAAGCTCTATACCAACCTAAGTTTAAAACAGTAATGCTCAAGAAGAGGACAAGACAACTGTGTGAACAGTTTTTAAGAGTCTACTTTACAAATTTTCATTATGCAAACCATAGAAAGTAAAGTTGCGTAAAACCTCAAAGGTCAGGCATTTGAGAAGAAAGTGGTTTTTATCCATAGGTAACTCAGACTGGTTGGGGGACGAAAAGGCTGGGAATTTTGTTCATTAAAGGGGACGCTGAGAGGCTCACTTACGCAGTGGTTACGGCACCAGCCTCATACACCGAGGGTGGCGGGTTCGAACCCAGTCCGGGCCAGCTAAACGACAACCCCAACTAAAAAATAGCCAGGCGTTGTGGCGGGCGCCTGTAGTCCCAGCTACTCAGGAGACTGAGGCAAGAGAATCGCCTAAGACCAGGAGTTGGAGGTTGCTGAGAGCAGTGACGGCAAGGCACTCTACCGAGGTCGACAAAGTGAGACTCTGTCTCTACATTAACAAGGGGGTGTAAGGGGGGGCGACACTGAGGAAAACTGGTCTATGGACACGACTAGTAATTAGCGCAAGACATCTGCGTTTGACTCCTCTAGTGGAGCAAGGTTCCAGGCTTGCGCCTAGAAAAGGGCACAAGAGAGGGTTACCCAGAGGAGAGGGGGTGGGCTTGGCAGCGGGTACGACCCGGGTGGGGATGGGTTCTGGAAGCGGCGGAGACCGGGGAGAGGAACGCGCCGGGGAGAGCGTGGCGGGGGACGGCAGGCTCAGAGGGAGGCGGGATGCGAGCCGCACGGTCCGGGGCCGGCCACAAGCCCGGCGGCGCGCAGTTTTCTGCTTTTGCAAACCACGCGCCGGGCGCCCGTCCCGGGAGAACTGAACCCCCCGAGGGGAGGAGGCGGGAGCCGCGGGGCGAGCGGCCGGCGGGCTCCTCCCCCGGCGCCTCCGCTATCAGCAACAAGACCAGGCGGCTGCGGCTGCGGCCGCGGCGCCGAACCTCGGAACCCGCAGACTCTTGGGCTACCGTCCGCCCGCTGCTTGCTGCCCGCAGGTCCCAGTGCCCGGTCTCTGACAGCAGAGACGCAGGCGCAGCGAATACAGGTAAGCGCAGAGCCTGGGAGAGGGAAGCTCGGCAGCCTAGGGCCAGACGCGGCCTCGGGGGGGTGCGGAGGGCGGCGGAAGCACTTCCGGCGGCGGCGACTGTACTTCCGGGTCGCTGCATCCTTTCACGGAATCTTCCGCCCCTCCTTGTGTGTGTGAGTGTGAGTGTGTCTGTGGGGGTGGGGGGGAGGGTTCGGTGTGTGCGCTGGAGGATTGGCCCGATTCTTTCGCAGAATCTTCCCGCAGTGTGTGTGCGTGTGTGCGCGCGTGTGTGTTCCCGAGCTGGAGAACTGGCCCGAAGTGGCTTCCCCCAGCTCAGCCCTTGCTGAGCCGGCGCCTCGGAAGCTCCAGCCCCAGAGGTCGCCTGCATTTCGGCACAGGCCACCCTTCTGGGTTGCGTGGGGAGTGGGCGGTTGGCTGCCTCCATCCAGTCCGTCCCTGCAGATCCCGAAGAGTTTGAGCAGGAACGCTGCTGGGCTCTCACCTCATCTTCCAGGATCTTACTTTCAACCAACCTTTTGTTTTGCTTTGTTTTGTTTCCCTTCAAACTCGTTTCTCTTCATTTTAACATAAAAAGGAAGGCCAGATTATCAGTGCTGCCAACATTTGCAAATAAGTCAAACATCTGGAAGCCCTAAATTTAAAGTAAATTATATTAAATAAAATATAAAACACCCATGAAGACTTGAAGAAATCAGTATAAGAATTCACTTCGAAAGTATCGAGTTTTCCAGGTCGCTGTAGGAAACCTGATCACTTATTCAAGGTCTCAGAGCAATTCTCTTGGGAAACTTCAACCTTCGGCCTCTCTGTAACTAATGTTCTTTTAACTTCTCTTGCAAAGTTTTTCATACGTTCCCCGAATTTATCAGTTTTGGAACTTATTTTTTCCCTCTTTCGTAATTTATCAAGCATAAATTAATATATATGCTTGATAACAGGTAAAAGCATTATTGTAATTAATGTGGTAAAGCATAATTTCTTTATCTAAAAATTTTAACTAAAACTGGAACATGAAAATGGAATAATGTTTTTTTCAGATACTTCAGAAAACTCATTTTCATGCTTTAATTTTCTTGAGTCAACTTTTTGGTGCTTTATTTTCAATAGAATTTTTGATTCTCAGCTCTGCAAATAATCTTTGATTACGTAATAGACATTAATTTTAGGTGCCATAATTTATATTAAAACAATGTTTATTGTTTCCTTGTTATTACTAGCATCACACAATTGAAACTTGTAATAGGAATGATACTTGGCATCTGATTATTAAAATATTAAGAGTTATAAAATAGGGTCAGTAAAAATTTTAATTACTGTATTTTTATACTGCAGTACAAATATATACTAGTGATATGAGAATTTAAAATATAAAAACTATATACGTGACTTTATACTGCAGGCAAGCAAGTGTTACGATTTATTACTTTTGCATATCATTATAAATCAGGGTCATCTTCAAATTATTGGCATAGTAGCACATTCATTTTGTACTGATACAGAACTCCAACATAGCTTGAGCTATTAATAGTTTCTAATTGTGGTTATTTAAAAAAAAATGCCTGCTCCATTGATTCCAGGATTTTTTTTTCCCCCCAGTTAATTTTTGTAGTTCTAAACATTCTCCTTCATGTCCTTGTTAATGCTTTCTGAATTTTCCACATGCAAGAGTGCATCCAAAAATTAGGCACAGGATCTCAAGAGTGACACTCACTTCCTCCTTGGTTGAACTCTGGGTAAATGATTTGACAGCTTTGTGCCACACTGTACTTAACCTGGGAAATGATAATAGGACCTGCCTTAAAGAGATAGTTTGTAGTTGATGCAACTCCTAAAGAAAGGTCAAACTCTTTCCTGTTTAAACCCAATTCTGTTTTAGGAATAAGGTTTCCTTCCTAGGTAGATATTCTCTTCCATTTATTTACTTATTAAATAAAAAAAATTGAAACTAGACTATGTTTCTTAATGTAGAGTTCAAGGAAGACTTAGCAGGAATGGGCCAGAGAAAGCAATTAGAATAGGAATATTTCTGCTAAAAGACCTGTAAATCAGCATATGGACATCCCACGTTAATCTCTTTATTGACAGAAGCCAAGATGATCAAGCTTGATTATTAGCTGTAATGCAAATGTAAGTCTTGGGCAAATAGTACTTAAAAATAACTATCGTCTGGCCAAACAGCAACAAAAAAATCGCCGAGCGTTGTGGCGGGCGCCTGTAGTCCCAGCTGCTCTGGAGGCTGAGGCAAGAGAATCGCGTAAGCCCAAGAGTTAGAGGTTGCTGTGAGCCGTGTGACGCCACGCACTCTATCTGAGGGCGGTACAGTGAGACTCTGTCTCTACAAAAAAAATAAATAAATAAAAATAACTATCGTCTTTTTGCAAAAAGTTTTAAAGATAATTTAGTTTGGGGATATAATTTTTTGTGGAAATAAAATTAAGCATAATTACCTACAACTTCAGCTGAAGTTACAAATTGATGAGACTCTGCTGCTGGCAGCCAGACACAGTAGCACATGCCTGTAATCTTAGCACTCTGGGAGGCTGAGGCGGGTGGATTGCCTGAGCTCCTGGGCTCAAGACCAACCTGAACAAGAGCAAGACCCCGTCTCTAAAAATAGCCCGGCGCTGTGGTGGGCGCCTGTAGTCCCAGCTACACTTGAGCCCAAGCGTTTGAGGTTGCTGTGAGCTATGATGCCATTGCACTCTACTGAGGGCGACAAAGTGAGACTGTCTCAAAATAGGCTTGACTCCAGGATGGAATGGAAGTGGGTAGATGATTAGACTTTACAGTTCCCAGTTATATCAAGTAGATGAAAAAGGAATCTCAAGCTAAATACCCTGAGGTCAGGCAGGCTAGATTAAGTACCAAGGCCTTCCCTGGAATCCTTGGTTTAGGAGAAGAGATTCTTAAATCTTTCGGATATAACATTCAGTGACACCTGAGGTTAATTTGTGGATGACTATTTTAAATTCTTATTTACACTTAGGCCTGTAATGAAGGGCAGGGCATCCAAATAATATAATCTCTATGTTCCATGTGTTAATACATTATCTAGTAAAATAGGGATCTAAAGAGAGATTTTTTTTTTTTTTTTTAAGCAGGCTTCTTGGAAATGGAGTCTTGCTGCTTATTCTTTCAGATCCTCTTCCATAGGGCATTTGAAACTTTACATTTAGTTGGCCGTTTAGAGTATAAGAAATAATAATGCTTTGCTAGAATGTGTGGAATCATAGGCTATAAGCCACTAGAAAGTGGCTATAGAAATTTCAGGTATACAACCTAATTAAAAATTTCACTTTACCAATATTGCTGCTCTGGTTCTCACTCCTGCCTGTTTAGATTACTTCCTGTTTCACTTAAAACAGTGAAGCAATCAAAGAGAACTTTCATAACCTCGCGCCATCACATCTAGCCACCTACCTGACTCTCTGCTCACATATCCGCCTGTTCTAGTTACTATGGATGAATGGTTTGTGTTCTCATCACTGGCCAACCCTAATACCCACTAGAGCCCATCCCCTTTGCCGCCTTAAGTTTATTGCCATACAGTTTTCTAATTTGTCTTCTGCTTTATGTTTTCTTTATAATTGGGTCTTTTCTGTTGGCAAACAAAATACTGTTATATCTTGATCTTTTGGCACATTTCCCCATGTACTTACGGCATCATGTATCTCCTCCCTATTTTCTGTTTGATCATTTGTTCTCCCCCCCCTTCCTGCCTTCTTTTTGAACTAAGTTATTTTTGATATTCCATTTGTATCTCCACTGTTAGCTTATTGTCTATACCTTTTTGTTCCTTTGTTTTGATCATGTTAGGGTTTCCAATTATGCATCTTTAACTTAATATTATAAACTTCATTATAATCTAAGACACTCAAAGTAGTATACTTCCATTTGTCATGGGAGTGTTTGGGCTATTTTCCCACTTTTTACTTCTACATATGTTAAAAATTCTATGATATGTTATCATCTTTCCTTTAATAAGCATTTATAAAGAAATTTTATAGTGAGAAAAATGACTCACATATTTTCCCCTACTGGTGTTCGTCATCCTTTATATAGATCCAAGTTTCTATTTTTTATCATTTTCCTTGTGCCTATAGAACTTCTGTTAGCATTTCTTATTTCTTTTAGTCATAAATTCTCTCAGCTTTTCTTTTTCTTTTTCTTTTTTTTTTTGTAGAGACAGAGTCTTACCCTATGGCCCTCGGTAGAGTGCCGTGGCCTCACACAGCTCACAGCAACCTCCAACTCCTGGGCTTAAGCGATTCTCTTGCCTCAGCCTCCCGAGTAGCTGGGACTACAGGCGCCTGCCACAACGCCCGGATATTTTTTTTTTTTTTGGTTACAGTTTTGGCCAGGGCTGGGTTTGAACTCGCCACCCTCGGTATATGGGGCCGGCGCTCTACCGACTGAGCCACAAGAGGTCTATTTTGTCTTCCCTTTTGAAATATTTTACTGGGTATAGAAATTTAAGTTGGTGATTTCTTTCAGCATTTTAAAGATGTGTCACTCCATTGTTTTCTCACTTGAATAGTTTCTGAGTCTTCATCCACTTACAATCTTGTCTTTTTTTCTTGGATCCTTTTAACACAACTGAAAACATCACTAGTTTTCATCAGTCTAGTTTTACCAATTTTACCTTGGTTTAGTTTTCTTATTCTGCTTGGATTATGTTGATCTTGTATCTGGAGTTTTTTAAGTTTTATCCAATTTTGGAATTTTGGGGGTTACCTTTTTTCCCCTTTCATGTTATATAATTTTTAGATTGCTTGATATTTCCTCATAGGCTCTGCTTGTTTAGTTTTGTTTTGCTCTCTGTGTATTTCTTTGGGACTGGTTTCTGTTGCTGCGTCTTCAGGTTTACTGATTTTGTTGTTGTTTACTGTTACACAGTGAGTTTCTGCTATAATTCCATTCAGTAAAATTTTTTTCAGATATTTTATTTTTCATCTCTAGAAGTTCTATTTGGTTCTGCTTCATACTGTCTTTTTTTCTTTTCATCATATTTATGTTTTCCTTTAATGTATTTGTATGTTTATATTATACAGTGAACATATTTATAATAATTTTTTAATATTTTTGTCTGCTAATTGTATCACCTCTGTCATTTTCCTGCTTCTTTACATGTCTAGGAATTTTTTATTGGATATTTGACATTTTGGGTTTTTTGGTTTGTTTTTTTTTTTTTAGACTGAGTCTCAGTTTATTGCCCTCGGTACAGTGTGGTGGCATCATAGCTCCCAGCAACCTGGATCGTAGCAGGGCCGTGTATGCAAAAAGGCAAGAAAAGGTCAGAAAGAAAAAAGGAGTTAAATAAATGATTTTTTATTATTAAAAAATGAAAATTTAAAATAACATAAGAATATTAAGACCTCAGATATAAGTTGAATATAATAAGCAGAAGAATTCTGGGCCAGAAGAAGAAAGGAGATGAAGCCTACACTTATGTTATTGTTTCTGCTTTCAATGTTGGATAAAACAAAGATGGGGCAGTTACAAACTTGCTACATCTACTATATTTTATATACCAAAGCCCTGAGCTTTTAAAATGTTGTTAATCCCTTCAACATTTAAGTACTAATGTGAACTGGTTGCTAAGGAAGAACTTCTTGACCTTTTTTAAAGATTAGTTGAAACCCAGAAATCAGCCACATTCATTTTATACAAATAAAAGTTCAGAGACAGTTAAGAGTAAGTATCAGAAATTTAAAATGATGGTTTTACTTCTTTTTATTAAATACTTTAAAAATATACTGTAAAGAGTAAATTACAGATTGGTCATGCAGAATACAAATTCTGAATTAAAGTTGATACTTTACATTAATAATATCTTTAAAATAAATACTTCCACTGCGCTATCTATGTTACAGAGGTAATCACTCATTCTGTAATTTAGCTTATGACTTGCCAGTTATTTAGTGATAAGATAGACTTGGCTTTGTTGATTGTAAAAGCACCTAGATTTTTGTCTTGAGGAAAGACAAAAACAGCATTCATTTACATTTGTGTTTTTAATTTTAGAAACAAAACCCAAGAAATGCCTCATTCTACAAACAAAGAACTGGTAGTTGGCATCATGGTAGGAACGGCTGGAATCAGCTTGCTGCTTTTGTGGTACCACAAGGTGCGTAAACCGAGGATAGCAATGAATTTACCTAAATTTCTTTCTCTGGGTAAGACATTTGATTCTGTAACTTTGCAAGATGAAACGTATAATGACCGAGGAACAGCAGTGATCTTTCAAGAAAGGCAGCTTCAGATACTGGAGAAATTAAATGAATTACTGACCAATATGGAAGAACTCAAAGAGGAAATCAAATTTCTTAAAGAAACTATTCCAAAGCTGGAGGAATATATACAAGATGAATTTGGAGGGAAGATAACTGTTCATAGGATAAGTCCTCAGCACAGAGCAAGAAAAAGAAGGCTTCCTGCAGTTCACAGTTCAGCAACAAGTAATAGTTCAGAGGAAGCAGAAAGTGAAGGAGGGTAAGTTTCCTTAAGAAATTTCCCGTGTTGAATTGATTATTTGTCATTATTGCTGTTATTTATGTATTTTTATTATGTATTTCTAGTCATATATTCCATACTAGTAAGAAATGTTAAGAAGTGATGTTTTAACTTAGATCATCATCTAAGTATTACTGTAGCATCAGGTGAGTATCGAGGAAGACAGTAATTGTTTGTCAAAATGTGTTACCTATTTTTTTAATGTGGTCACCACATGACCCCTTCTTTAAGAGCTCTCTAGACCAGTGTTGTCTAATAGAATTTTCTGTGATGATGGAAATGGTCCAAATCTGTGCTGCCCAGTATGGTGGCTCCTAGCCACATGTGGATGTTTAGTGCACTTGAAATGTGGCTGGTGTGACTGAGGACTGAATTTTTAATTGTATTTCATTGTCACTGTAATCCTTTGTATTGCATTTAATTTAAACTTAAATAGCTACTTGAGGCTAGTGGCTTCTCAACTTTAGTGTGGGTCTAAAAAGATTTGAAAATGTGTAAGTGATTGAGGCTCATCCTTTCATGGGTTAATCCATCAAATTCTACCAGGAATACAAATACTATTTGTTTAGAGGAAAAATAACTAATTTGTGAATAAGAAATTGTGCCTGATTAGTGTTGTTGAATAGAATAGGCAGTATGAAAAGGAGGATTACTGAATATAATATAGCCTGAAATTCTTTTTTTTTTTTTAAACAGAGTCTCACTCTGTCTTCCTGTGTAGCACGCCATGTATGTCCTGGCATTACAGCCCACAGCAACTTCACACTCCTGGGCTCAAGTGATCCTCTTGCCTCAGCCTCCCGAGTAGCTGGGACTACTGGTGTGGGCTACTACGCCCATCTAATTTTTCCATTTTTAGTAGAGATGAGGTCTCACTCTTGCTCAGCTTGGTCTAGCCTAAAATTCTTGAGGGCAGGGACCCAATGTTTTCACTGTACTCCTAACATCCTATTTTTATGCCTAGCACAGAGTAGATGCCAGTAAAGATTTCTTGAATAAATGAGTGATCTGGTCAATTACCATGGATTTGGGAAGAAGGGACGTGGAGGGAGGAAACAAAGGGTAGAGATAAAGGGTTTTTGTTTGTTTGTTTGTAGGGACAGAGTCTTACTTTATCACCCTCGGTAGAGTGCTGTGGTGTCACACAGCTCACAGCAACCTCCTACTCCTGGGCTTAGATTCTCTTGCCTCTGCCTCCTGAGTAGCTGGGACTACAGGCGCCTGCCACAACGCCTGGCTATTTTTTTGTTGCAGTTTGGCTGGGGTCGGGTTTGAACCCGCCACCCTTGGTATATGGGGCCAGTGCCCTACCCACAGAGCCACAGGCACCACCCAAAGGTCATTTTCAAACATTAAAAAATATAAATAGTTGATCAAGTCTCTGAGATCAGCTCTAAGACTGGAATCGGTTAGTACCTTTATATATGAACTGAAGAAATGACACTATGAAAAAATTTCAGACAGGGAAGAGACACAAATGTTTGATCTAGATAATAAGAAGATCTAAAAATTTTGTGTTCCTGAACAATGACAGTTGTAGACTTGTTTGGGTGGGCAAAAAATAGCCAGGCGTTGTGGTGGGCACATGTAGTCCTAGCTGCTCGGGAGGCTGAGGCAGGAGAATCACGGAAGCCCAAGAGCTAGAGGTTGCTGTGAGTCCTGTGACATCATGGTACTCTACCGAAGGCAGTAAAGTGAGACTATGTCTCTACAAAAAAAAAAAAAAAAGTAAAGGAAGTGTTCAGAAGCAATCTAAAATCATTCTAAATCTTTTAAAACTGTAAGTCATAAAAAAGACCTGGTAGTTTTGGGTATAGACACTTAGTACTTTGATAATGTCAGAAACCTTCATAACGTTGAGCATCATTGAGAACAGTTGAAGACAAACCAAATGGTTATCCTGTCTGTAAATCGTGATGTTTCCTGATCCTGAGTCCGATGGGCGGTTTTGGCAATCACGTCTTAGAAAGGAGATAATAGAATTAGGACTAATTAGGGAAAATCCACTAGACCGAGAGAAAAAAATGGCAGCCCTGGTAATGGAGTATGGACAAAAGGGTGAATGGCTCTCAATCCAAGAGAGACCATAGTTAAGTTAAGCAGAAGCTTATTCAAGAAATTCTCAAATTCTAGAGAGAGAAGCAGACTTTAATTAGTTTAGCATTAGTTTAGGATAAATAAAAAGAAGATAATTATGGGACTTAATTAACTTCAAGTAATGGTATATTCATACATTTTTTTTATGAGGGTTTAAGAAAGATTTGTGAAATTTGTGAATGGCAGTTACAATTTTAAAAAAATAGATATGTCAAAATCTCACAGCTGATGTCAGGAAAGACATTCCCTCCTCTTGCTTGATCCTGTGTGCCTTCATTAACAGGATAGAATGCTAAAGATGTACTACATAGAATGCTAAAGATGTACTACATATAGTCCTAAGGACTTGAACTAGCTTACAGCAAATGATACTTAATAGAAAAAGAGAAACTTTTTTCTATTTAGCCCTCTTTTAGGGAAAAAAAAAAAGCCAATAAACTTACACTTAATTTGGATTTTGGTGGGGAAAGGAATAAGATACAGAAAATTTGTCTTTCTTAATGAATATATAGAAATTAACTCTCTAAATAAAATATTTTTTTAACAAACAAGGTCTTTGTAAAATATATTTGTGTAGATTTTAGGTTGCCTAGGCTTTTACAATCTCACATGGGACTAAAATCTCTGCCCATGGTGATGTACAGTCATAGCTCCTTTACCACATTTCAAGGAGGCTGTTTCCTTTGCACACAGTGCCCTGGACAGCAAAATTAAAACGTTAAGCAATAATTACTTACTCAATATGAAAAATTTCTCTTTTGCAAGCAGTACTTGGAGATTTTTACTTTTTTTAGTAAAATAGTATCAGTCACAATTTTCTAATACAATTAATTTTATGTAAGAAAGGAAAAAATCTAATTATGTCCGAATTTGAAGTCTAAATTCAAATTAGAATTCTCAGTTCTCTAGAATTTGAGAATTTCCATAATTTCTAATTATCCTAATGTTGAGAAAAACTGGAGTGTAGGACTCAAGAAATTTGAGCAGTCAGTGGAACACATTTTGTGTAACCCTTATTAGAATCTCTTGCATGTCTTCTCTTATTACATAATTATTATTGAGAACTTATGGATTTATGCATTTTTTGAGCTCAGCTAATTTTGTCTATTGGGTGTGATGATTGATTTTTGAATTCGTCATGTGGCCCTCAGAGGATCTCTTAAGGTTTTTCCTTTATCCTTTTCAGCACTCATGTTATGTTGGAAAGCATGCTTCCTGGTAGTAATATGTTTCAACTAATTTTGGTTTTGTCCATGCTCCGATGCATGGAATCGGTTACCGCCTTGACAGTATCACTTCTTTTCATTGAGACTGGAATTCTTAGACACCAAAATCTGGGTATATGCAGGAGTGCTGTTTTTAGACAAGATGATTTCGAAGGCTGTTTTGGTCCCTTCGGGGACTTGGAGAAAAATATATTTTAAAATATTCTTTTATTATTTTATTATTATTATTTTTTATTAAATCATAGCTGTGTACATTAATGTGATCATGGGGCAACATACATTGGTTTTATATGGGCCTGTTCAACATTTCCACTTGATTCTGGCTAAGTCTTAGAAGGTGACATGCTTCAAAGTGTTGGTCAATTTCCTTCAGATTTTAATATTTCTGAGAATAAGGTTTCTTGTAATATCCATTAAGGATTTTTTGAATTTCTGAAGAGTCTGTTGTTATTTCGTCTTTGTCATTTCTGATTGATGAAATTAGAGATTTTACTCTTTTTTTCCTGGTTAGCCAAAGGTTTATCTATTTTATTGACCTTTTCAAAAAACCAACTTTTTGATTTATTGATCTGTTGTATAATTCTTTTGTTTTCAATTTCATTTAATTCTGCTCTAATTTTGGTTATTTCTTTTCCTCTACTCGGTTTGGGGTTGGAATGTTCTTCCGTTTCCAGTTGCTTGAGATGTCCCATTAAGTTGTTAACTTCCTCTCTTTCCGTTCTCTTGAGGAAGGCTTGCAGTACTATAAATTTCCCTCGTAGGACTGCCTTTGTGGTATCCCAGAGGTTCTGATAATTCTTGTCTTCATTGTTGTTTTGTTCCAAAAATTTGGCCATTTTCTTCTTAGTCTCATCTATGACCCAGCTATCATTCAGAATAAGGTTATTTAACTTTCATGTTTTTGTATGAGTATGCAGATTCCTGTTGTTACTGAGTTCAACTTTTATTCCATGGTGGTCCGAGAAGATGCAAGGAATAATTTCTATTCCTTTAAATTTACTGAGGCTAGACTTTTGACCTAAGATGTGAACGATTTTGGAGTATCTTCCGTGGGCTGATGAGAAGTATGTGTATTCAGTTTTGTTCAGATGAAATGTTCTGTAGATGTCTGTTAATTCCAAATGTTGGATGGTTAGGTTTAAATCTAAAATTTCTTTGCTCAGCTTCTTATTGGAGGATCTATTCAACACTGCACTAGGAGTGTTAAAATCTCTGACTATTATGGAGCTGGAGGAAATCAAGTTGCTCAAGTCTGTTAGAGTTTCTCTTATAAATTAAGGCGCGTTCTGGTTGAGTGCATAAATATTAATAATTGAAATCTCATCATATTGAGTATTACCCTTAACAAATATGAAGTGACCATTGTTATCCTTCCTTACTTTTGTTGGTTTAAAGTCTATTGTATCTGCAAATAGAATTGCAACACCTGCTGCTTTCTGATTACCATTTGCCTGAAATATGGACGATCATACCTTTCACCCTGAGTCTATATTTATCTTTTAAGGTAAGATGAGATTCTTGTATGCAGCCAATAATTGGCCTGAGTTTTTGTATCCAGTCAGCCAACCTGTGCCTCTTTAGAGGACAGTTTAAGCCATTCACATTAATGAAGAATATTGATAAGTCTGGTAAAATTTGGGGTATTGAGTTGTTTGAAAGTCCAGTGGACATTTTTAATTCTTTCACCACTGTGGAAGTTGGAGTTTGATCAAAAGTTCTGAGTGAGTTTACTTTTGTGGTGGAAGATTGGGCTGGTCATTATGGAGGATAGGTCTGAGAATATCCTGATGAGCTGGTTTTGTTATGCCAAATTTCTTCAACATATGAATGTCATTAAAGTATTTAATTTCTCCACCATAAATGAAACTCAGTTTAGCTGGATAGAGGATCCGGGGTTGAAAGTTATTTTGTTTTAGGAGATTAAAAGTTGATGACCACCCTCTTCTGGCTTGAAAATTTCAGCAGAGAGATCTGCAGTCATTCTAATATTCTTCCCTCTGTAGGTTATGGTTTTCTTACGTCTGGCTGCTTTCAGAATCTTCTCCTTTATATTAACTTTAGTGAAGTTAATTATGATGTGCCTGGGCGATGTCTTATTCATGTTGAGTCATGCTGGTGTTCTGAAACTGTCTGCTATCTGAATTTCAGAATCTCTTGGCATGTCTGGAAAATTCTCTTTCATAATTTCATGAAGAAGAGCCTCTGTGCCTTGCGAAGCCACTTCATCACTTTCAGGGATTCCAATGAGGCAGATATTAGCCTTCTTCGAGTTATCTCAGAGCTCTCTGAGAGAATGATCCATTTTTGCTCTCCATTTCTCTTCCTCTTTGAGAGTTTGGGAGCAGTCAAAAGCTTTGTCTTCAATGTCAGAAATCCTTTCTTCTGCTTGCTCCACTCTGTTACTGAGGGATTCTACTGTATTTTTCATATCTTTGAGGACTGCAAATTCTTGCTTTAAGTCAAAATCTTTGGTGGTTTTGTCTTTAAATTTGTTGAATTCTTGAGACAACTTTTGAATTTCTCCTTGTAATTCTAATTCCAACTTTTGAATTGCTCCTCAAATTTCTAATTCCAAATTTTCCTCCGTTCTATTAATCTTGTTTGCAATCCAAATTCTTTTTTTCTTTTTGTTTCTTCCTTTCTTTCTTCCCTTTTTTTTTTTTTTTTTTTTTTTGCTGTTTTTGGCTGGGTCTGGGTTTGATCCGGCCACCTCTGGCATATGGGGCTGGCGCCCTACTCTGTTGAGCTACAGGCGCCACCGCAATCCAAATTCTGAATTCGATATCTGGCATTTCGGCTGTTTGTTTATGAATGGGATCTTCAGTTACATCTGCCATATCTTTCCTGGGGGGAGGTGGGGCGTTGATCTACTCTGGTTATTCATGTTACCAGAGTTTTTCCGCTGATAACGCCCCATGATTATTTTTCACCGTTTGTCTTTTTCTCCTGGAGCTTTGCCAAGGACCTGTACAGTGCTACAGCCTGAGAAACTGGGGGCCTGTTTGGTGTGGTGGGGCTAAGTGGCTCTGTCTAGTTTTCAGCTGGTCTCTGTCCGACCCTAGTGAAACAGTTACTCTGGGTTGAAATCTCAGCTGTGGAGAAATACCAGCAATTAAGTCACTCCACCTCCCCACAGGCAACAATTTTAAAAGGAAAAACAAACCTTCCTACACCCACACACCCAGGGCACCACTTGGATAGTCCTCGGGCAATTGGCTCAGTTCATAAGGTCCAAATCAATTGTCTCAGTGGAAGAATTTAACATATCTCTGGCAACCAGATCACAGGGGTCTGCTGACCACTCAAATATAACTTGCTCTGGTGCTCCGTGTGGTCAGGAGGACTAACCCAGCAAATAGATTAGTCTGGGAATATTCATACCTGCTTCCCCACCTTGCACCTCTGTCACACCCAGTCACTGATAACCCCACAGGGCTGTGACCCAGTTGCCTCCAATGAGCAGATACTCCAGGGGTTTGCACCTGCCTGAATCACAAGGAAATCTATGTCTCCTCAGCCAGGCCGCTGCTGTCTGCCACTATCCAGCAGGGGGACGTGGGGCTTGATGGAGGCTGGGGGTATTCCATCAGTTCCAGCCCCACCCTTGATTGATGTTACTGACAGAACAGAACAACTTTGGGGAATTTGTTTCTGTCCTGGCTAAATTCCCCTGCAGAAATGAAGCTGTTTTGAGTTCACAGAACCTGCACCTCAGGCTCTATCTTTGCTCCTGCAGGTATGTATTCACAGCACCGTTAGCTGTCAGTTCTAGCCTCCTGCCCTCCTTTGTCTAGGCTGATGATCCCCTGAGGGCTGGTTGTGTCTTAGGCTCAGCAAAGCGGTCCTCTGGGTCAGTCCTGCCCTGGGATTTTGCCGGCACTGCACGTACGTTTTCTAGTCCCCGCACTCCACACAGTACAGTACCGTCTCAGGCAAAACCTTTCCTCACAGGGCCTGCATTTCTGTCCCAGATCTGTTTGGCCGATAGTTGCCACCTGAGAAGATGCCCAGCCTCCTTTGGTTGCCCAGAGAGACAGGGGGTGTGAATCCAGAATATCCAGGGGTGAGCCCTATTGTTGCCAAAAACGGCTGCTGCTCTGTGCCTCGGGGCACCATCGCTCCTGCGTGGTTTCCTCTCAGTTGACCATCCTCTCCTCACTCCCGTGCTGCAGAATCAGCACTGACCAGCAGCAGCCCCGGCCCTGTCCACACCCCTTGAGAAATCACCCAAGAATCCGTATTCCTGGGGGACAGGCCTTCAGACCTCAGAGTGAGAGTGGAGGGGAGTGCTGGGAGCTCAGAATTGTAGGTAGAGAATATATACAGTTTTACATAGTTTTATGCCTGGCAGGAGAGTGCCATGGCACTCTAAGGGGAAGTAGGTCCAGTTTTTAGAGGGTCTCTCCCATGGAGTATAATGGGAGGACTTTTGAACTCTGCTCATTTGTTTATGGGGTACTCTGGGCCATTCTCAGGAGGGAGGGGACTCCCGTCCGCTTGGTGATGGATTTTGTACCTTTTGTTTGTATCCTTGGGGTCGCAGCTCACCTCAGCAGGGTTCATGTGCATTCTTCAACCTTCTCTCTTGGCGCAGCTCTAATCCACCAGGTTACTTGCTAAATGTCTGTCCTTTAACTCTCCTCTGGAGGGGAGCCTACTTTTGCTTTGCTAGTTCTTGTGTTAGATCTTCATATACTTTTGAAAAAAGGTCTTCTTCAGATTTTGTTCCATCTAGATAAACTATTTCCCACGTGACTTCCTCTTTCATTTCTTGTTTGTGCTTTAGTTACATGGGCCACATGTGGCCGTCAAAGTGCCCTAGGGTGTCTGGAGGCTTGTAGACCCTTGTACTCCTCCACCTCTTACATTCCTCATACGGAATGGTTAGAAAATAGCTTCTGTTCCACAGAGTGTCAAGGGGCCATCATACTGTAAAAATCCATTTTTATCTGTCTCTATCTCAGATTCTGGCCACTGATTCCAATGGTAAATGTTTTCATAATTAGCTTTGGAAATCATGTCTTCCTAATACTTCCTGGCACCAGTTCCAGTCCTCTTTAGCAAGGCAGCAGAGGCAATGGCCAAGCACGTGCCTGTTGCAAACCCGCCACAACCCACTGCTGGCTAATCTAGGGGCTCACAGCCTTTTACCTGACACCTCTCTTAGGTCAGAAGGCCTATTTTTAAATATTCTTAAGGTCACTAGTTTACATCGATGTTTTCAGTTTAAATTTAACCTCTTATTTCTGAAGACTTTCATTTTCTTAAGCTCTACATCTCTCTTTTATCTGTCGTATTTCACCTCTTACTATTATTTATTCCTGTCAATTTGAGTGTTGAACTTTAATTTTATAAGGCATTAAATTAAATAGAGATTCAGATACTCAATATGTCATCAATATGTATTCCATAATGTTGTAGTAGTCTAAATTTGCAAAAAATAAGTTGTTTTCTACTTCAGATCTTTTTTTTAAATGAAATATTACACATATAATTGAAGTGAAGTTGGTGTGCATTTTTCCTTTGAAAGTTTTAATGTTTCTCGTACATTGCATTTTTATATAAACGAAGCATAAATGGTCTTTTGTTCTTAAAGAATAAATGTCATTGTATGATAAATCACATTTTGTAACTTGCTTTTGGATTAAATGTTTTTTTCAGGTTTTTTCTCATTGATATATAAAAACTTATTTCACTGTTTTTAATTTCTGTGCCACATTCCATTGAATAAATATACCTTAATTTAATTCCCTATTAATGGATGTTTAGGTCACCATCATTTTTTTTTTGTTCTTACAAACAGTACTTTATGGAATAACATTCTTCATAATTCCTTAGGTACATGTGAAAGTTTTTTTCCTTTCTTTCTTCTTCCTTTCCCTTTTCCCATTTCCTTTCCCTTCCCTTCCTTTTCCCTTCTCTCTTCCCCCTTCCCCTTCCCTTCTTTCCTTCTTTCTTTTTTTTTTTTTTAGACAGTCTCATTCTGTTAGCTAGGCTAGAGTGCTATGGCATCTGCCTAGCTCACAGCAACCTCCAACTCCCGGGATCAAGTTATCCTCCTGCTTCAGCCCCCCCAGGAGCTGGGACTTCAGGCACTCACCACAACACCCAGCTAATTATTTCTCTTTTTGGTAGAAGGAGGACCTCATGGTTGCTCAGGCTGGTCTTGAACTCCTCAGCTCAAGCTATCCTCCCACCTTCACCTCCCAGAGTGCTAGGATTACAGGCATGAGCCACCACACCTGGCCTTGGAAGTATTTCTTAAAAGTATATATTTGGAATGCTGAGTTGTAAACTAAATATATTGTTACTGTATATCACTAAAACATTCTTAAGAGTGTGTCAATTCACAATCCTACAGGCAGTTTGTGAGAATTTTTATCTTCCCATGCAAATTCTTATATTGACAGACTTTTTAATTTTGGCCAACCTGATGGAGATGGAATGCTAACTAATCATTTTTCAATTCTCATTTCACTAGCAAGATTGTGCATCTTTTCATCATTTAGGACTTATATGAATTTCTTTAACAATAACAACAACAAAAAAATAACACCAAACAGTTGAAGTCTCTCTTACTCATTCGATATGAGTGTTTGCTCCATGCCAAGCACCATTTGGAGATCCAGCAGGAAACAAAACAAAATTTCACAAGTCAAAGAAATGTTTAAAAAAAATGTAACAGGATGTTAAAAATCCTCTCAGTCTCAGTTTTAACTGGAGTCCCAAAGGCCAACAAAAAGATAGTAAGGGCCAAGTTCCTTTGCAGCCTACAGCCAGATGCTAGACCTTCCTGGGCACGACTTGCTAAGAGGTGAAAGCCACTGTCATCATTAGCAGCCTCTGAGAGAAACATGCCTCTGGGAAGGTTGTTCACATGCTCACTGATATGTACATGAAGCTGGGTGCTATGGGAACAGATGCCATTGCTCAAGCAGAATGTGTACCATGGAAAGAGAAGAAGGTGGAATCTGAAGCCTTCTCAAACCAGTGCTGAATGGGGGAGCAGAGGTATATGAGCCTGCGAAAGAAGAGGTGGGAAAGGAAACAAAAGACAATGGTGTCACAGAAACCAAGAAAAGACAAGGTTTCCAGAACAGGGATGAAAGCCACAGTTGTTACCATCATTCTGACCCAAGCCTAACTCCTGGCTTAACCTTTAACTAGCTGTATAATTAATTTCACTTTGCAAAACCTAGATTTAGTTATCTTTAAATGTGATTAATAATGCATGTCTTGTGTTTTGTTTTTTTTTTTTTTACATCTTAGATGACATAGGAAGGTACTTTACAGTACTTCTAAAGTATAGTAAATTCTAAAAAAAAAATTGAGTTGGAAATAATTAAATGTATCAAATGTACTAGAATAAGAGGTGGCAAACTTTTTCTATAAGAATTTTAGGCATTGAGGATCATATGGTCTCCATCCTAACTATTCAACTCTGCCATTGCTGTGTGAAAGCAACTATAGACCATACGGATGGCTGTGTTTGAATAAAACTTTATTTACAAAACTAAGTGGCACATGGATTAGGCCCCCAGGGTGCAGATTGCCAACCCCTGAACTAGAAACTATGTTTAATCATAGCCTTTAAGTTACAGTGTTTTAGGTCAAGTAAAATAGAGACTAACCTTTATTTCCTGTATCTGGAACTTAGGAGGTCATCTATTAATAAGCTTTGCAGGATCAGTTGCTGGATACTGGTAAGTACAGAAACCTGACCTAAGCTTGGGCACATGAAAGAGAGGTAACAATGTGGACACAGGAAGAGTAGACCTTTATTTCAAGAAACTCGACTTTCGGGCGGCGCCTGTGGCTCAAGGAGTAGGGCGCTGGTCCCATATGCCGGAGGTGCCGGGTTCAAACCCAGCCCCAGCCAAAAACCACAAAAAAAAAAAAAAAGAAACTCGACTTTGAATGGAAGAAGAATATATAATCAAGAAGGGGTGTCAGGGTCAAAGAGCATATATTTCATGTGTTACTTTTTGGTTTTGACTTTGTTTTCACCTGTGGGCTACTTGAACATATTTATGGGCTACCAGACAGAAGCCAGTACAGACAGCAAGAATGAAAATACAAGGAAAAGACATTTAAATAAATCATAAACAAAACCCATGAAATAAGGTGTGATCTGTAGCAGAAGAACACTATTGGAACAACAGGTAGAAGAAAGAGAGTACTATCACTTGCAGACTTTAGAGAAACTTTGTTAGCCTTAAGGTAGTAACTGGTAACATGGAAACACAATATAAAGCTCCTGGCACTCCCCAATAAAGGAGTACTAGTTTGGAAAAGGTTGAGCTCCTCTCTACATTGCATTATCTTCCCAATCAGTATCCCTGATACCACAACATCTGTAAATATAATGCCTCGTAGGTTATTATGGAAGACAGAGTAATTTTGTTGATTCACTAATTTCTAAAACAAACATTTATTGAGCACCCACTATGCTACACTCTTATAGACGGTACAGTGGTGACAAAGTTCCTGCATTCATGGGACTTACATTCTATGACTTTTACCTTTTACATTCATCTTCAGAAGTCTCATCTAGTGATCTTTTTGTGCTTTTTCACAACTTGAAGTATGCAGCATTCATTCATTATTAGCACATCAACAAACAAATCTGAGTGTCCTTGACATCTTGGCACCAAGAGTAATAATTAGATTTCTACACATCCTTGCCAATGCCCAGGACCAACAGATAAAATGTATACAAGAATCAACATAATTCCACAGGTCCTATAAAGGAAAGGAAAAATCCCAGTTCTGTGACTACACAATTATTATAGAAAAAATGAAAGTCAATAATACATCAATAATTTTTTTCCAGAGCCTCTACTAAGTGTTTTAGATTCACTATCTTATTTAAATACACATGTTAACTCTGAGGTTTTAGTCATAAGGCAATGGAATCTAGGAAAGATTAGGAAAACTCACTACTAAGGGTAAGAGTCTAAACAGCAGTAGTGATTGAGAGTATTGAGATCAAGTCATAAACTCAGCATTTCTTTTGGGGTAGCTCAGTGGGTAGATGCTTCTTTTAGAGGCCCTGGGTAGGAGTATTAAAGAGGAAGCTGACCCAATTTTGCAAAGAAAATTTTTTACAGAAACATTGTATATTCTATTCTTAAAATGACCTTTTGGAAAAGGTCAATCACAGATGTGATTTTGGAACAATAGACAACAATCCCCAAGCGAGGAAAAAAATAGGTTGTTTTAGAGTGAAAGATAATCCTCCTGGATCGGGTTTATCATGCCCCTACACATCTCGCTAGATGTGATAAAAAATGTAAGGCCTTGCCTCTTCTTTAGATGGGTCATTTTTCAGGAATGTGGCAAGAACCCTTGAAGAATGAGTTAAAGTTTCCCTCCAGGACCAAGAACAGATTTAGTAGAGTTGCTTACTGCTTGCTATAGAAGTGGTCAGTCACCAAAGCTCAGTGTTCTTTTCTTTTAACATAATCTAGTGTGAATGCAAGTTTCTCTGGGCAATGTGGGGCCAAGAAAAGCCAACACAAACGCTCTGGTAATAATGCTTCTTACTATCTTCTGAGTAACAGAAATCTTCTGACTCTGAGCCATGAATCTCACGTCTTCCTTCTCCCATCATCCAAAATTATTAACTTTTATGGTAAAATCAAATTACAGATCTGATGAGAATTAGATTTTTTTATTATTAAATCATAATCATAATCAGATGACCACGGCAATAACCAGACCTGCTGGTTCACCACTGTGTGTAGTGCCGGTGTCCCTGGATGCCAGTGTGGTTTTTCAAAACAATTTCATTGGTGTATAACACACACACACACACACACGTGTGCACAGTCATGGGGTACAATGTGCTGGTTTTATATACAATTTGAAATATTTTCATCAAACCGGTTAATATAGCCTTCACGGCATTTTCTTAGTTTTGAGTTATACACTCTTAAAAGGAATTTGTTCAAGGATTTCCTGGTTTAGGGTATTAGGAAGACAGCAAAGACTAGAGGGGGTAAAGGGTATAGGATCAGGACATTGAGCAGTAAATAAAAGTATTTGAGGGGTTGTTTCATGACATAGGTGGCTATACACATCTATGAGGTTGGACATGAACTCATCCTAGAAAATGTGCTACTTACTTCATTGCTGGGTGTCACTATGGCTGCCTTTGAGGTACACCCCTGGGGAAGCCAGGCATCAACCCAGTGCCCTAATCCACCCTTCAAGCCAATTTTAGAAATCTTTCTGGAATGGCCATCAAAACTCTCATCTAACAACTAAGTTTCCAAACTCATCCTAGAAAAAGTGCTTTATACCTTGTTGTTAAATATTACTATGGTCACCTTCAAAGTAGGGGGCACCTTCACCCCTTGGCCATCTGGTGACTGTAGCGACATTCAGTAATGAGGTAGGTAGCACTTTTTCTGGAATGAATGGTGAAATTAATTGTCGGGCCTTGTACATACACTTATTAGGGAGACAGTACTCCAAATTGGTTTGGAAAAGGAAAGGACAATGTTTCTTTTCTAACTCTATTAACCTCACCTTTAGATATGTATAAGGGACAATAAATAGTAACATGACAGATATGCAATAATCTGTACATATGACCCCACGATAGGATGGCATCCTTAACTGCCAAGGTGGATGAAGTGTGTTCCATTTGGGGGGCAATGGCATTAGCTACTGGTTAAGCTTTTTTTATTCCTTCTCAATGTATCTTCAGACCAAAGTTTGTAACAGTCACTTTTCCCTATCCTCCAGAGGATAGGAAAGCTGAGGCAAAAAATGTTCAAATGAAAAAAAAAAAAAGAGTACGTTAGTAGGACAGGGGTGTGGAAGGCGGCTGGTGAGGGAGACAGCCCCAAGTACTGTGCAGGTATCATGTATGTTACTGCCCTCATCCTGCCGTTGTCTCCTTGAGTTGTTGGCTGACTCTTCAAATGTAAGGAAGGAAGAATGCACATTCCACAGCCATGCAAGCAGCAGCTTTTCAGAAAGGTGAGCCATGGAACAATTTTATGCTGAACTGATGTCATTAGATTCTAGAGTCTTCTGTCACCACATTCTATGTTATTGCCATGGTAACTCCATACGCAACGTAAAGCATTCAGCCTTCTGACCTGTTCCACCTACCCAGGGCATTTTATGGCTTAAGGATGATAGTGTAAAAGGGAAGGGCAAGATTTACTTTGGATTAAATTCAATATGGGGAAATGTTTAAGGTAAGCTTTGAAAAAAAAATACACTTCATCATGCATTTCACATGCTAAAAGGACATTGAAAATATTCAGAAGCTAAGCTTTAGTGCTTCCTGCGGTTTCCCACAGTAATTGATACCTGGAATGTCTGGACACTTAGCAGAAATGTTCTCCCTACAGAGGTTAATGGGTAATATTTTAAAATGCAATTAGTCAACAGGGTATAAGTTTATTCTACTGAACTCCTTCAAATATAGTAGTTATATAGTCTCACATGGATATTGTGATTTATTTTTAAAACTGGAAGTTCTGTTTTTTCCTTCAGGAATCCTTTAGTTCTGGTGTCTGTTCATATATTTCCCCTAATCTTTCCTTCTCCATTTCCCCAGTTCTTTCAATTTCTCTCCCCAGGTTTAGTAGAGTGGGCAGCTATGGTGTAGGTAGAGATTATCTTTTAGGCTCATGCTGTCTTTTGGGTGTGGCCATCAACTATTTTTCTTGTTCCCTGTTGGTTTCGTATTGGTAAGGTGGATATTATTCTTCAGGATGCTTGGCAATTCTCCACCCTGCTCCCTATTTTTTTCCTCATTTGACCCTTTTTTCACTCTAGCTGCTGCAAAGAGGACCAGAGCTCCCAACCATATTGTTCTGAAAATCAAGTTACTTCAGACCCCCAGCATCATGGAGCCTCTTCTATTTCACAATCGAGTAGATATCTTGGTCTTAAAACACCTCCCTCCTCTGCAATGCATAAAGTCAGTTTACCCAGAGGAAGTAAAAGGTCATTGCTTCCATCAAGTTCATCTTTTCCTGAAAGAAGAAAAAGTTCTTTATTCGTTAGATTTCAAAAAAGCAATTCTTCCCCTTACCGGCAACAAAGTAGAGCAAACTTTGAGTCTCAAGAAGACCTAAGCTGCACTGATGTAAAATCATCCTCAACCCGTTTTGGTGGCTATAAACACAGAAGACGGTTCTCTTCCCGTGAACTAAGTATTGTTTCCTGTTACAAGAGTACCATTTGTTTTGATCCTCAGTCAGCTCTGAACCCATTTAATATTAATGAAGTCGAACTCTTTTCTAAAAATCGAAGAAATAGTGATGCTGAAAGACACATGAGCTTCTGTTGTCCTATGTATGGCACTAAACATTTTAATAATTTTGAAACAATATCTACTTCTTCAGCCTGTCAGAACACTTGGGGTGGAAACTTCTCACAACCAAGTACAGGATCCTTCGTTTCTGTCAGAACTGAGGTTTCCTCTACCCATCAACAAAATGGAATTGCCACTGATATTCAGCAAAATGGCCAATTAAGTAAAGATATGAAAGATTACCTTCATTCTGGTTCTCAAAGTCACAGCACAAAGCATTCTCCAGCTCTGATTGAACAGCATCCCTCTCAGTATGTAACTCCCCCATGTCCTCCATCATGCTGGACTATCTTCATCTCCTAAAGATGCTGGTAGCGTTAGCCCATCTCAAAGTGGAGATACCTTGGGCTCATTTAGAGTTGAATACTCTGTTGTCTCAGCTCAGGATGAAGACCTATCTTCACCTATTGAATTACCTTTAATAAGGTCCCCTCAGACTTTTTACCACTCATAGAAGGGCAGCTCAAACCAGACATTTTCCCACCAAATACCTCCATAGTCTGTAGAAGTCATTGCTCACTTCTTATATAACTCCCTTCTGCTCAATAAGCTTCTCTGCATTTTCTGAAATCCTATGTTGCTGTATAAGTTTAATTTTAATTGTGGCATTTTTGAAAGTTAGTTTATTGCCAGTTTTGGAATATGGAAGTCAAAGATGATTTCATCTGTTTCAAGGTGGTTGTTTTTATTTTTTAATTTTTCAGATTTATAGCTTAAAGATTGGTTAGTTTCCAAAATTTTAAGTGACCATTATAATACTTCTCTGGTCTGAAAATAACATTGAGCTTTGATGTTCAGGTCTTCTAAATGTAACACATTCTTTGAGAATTTAGTGCCTTCTTTCATCTTACTGTAATCATCAGAGATAGTGTTCTTGCATAATATATAGAGCTATATTCATCAATTCACACATTTTCATTTATATCAGCCTTGCTAGCTATATTTCTGATACCACTGACATATGATTTTATTAACACAAGAATCAAATTGTAAGTTAAAAAAATTATAGTAGAAATATGTAAAATAGTTAGAAACCAGATATTTTAATTAACTTGAATATGCATTTGTGTCTGCACCAATCTGGGAATTCAGGGAACTCTGAAACCAGAGGTAAAAAGTGCATATATTAGTCTCTAAAAATTTTATTTTTAGAAGGGACTATTTTTTTTTAAATTTTCCATTAAATAAAGCTTACAAATGTACTTATCAAAGTAACTACTGAGTAGAAAATTTGCATAGACAATTAAAAACACCTAGGTTAGAATACAATTAGACTTAATAAAGGAATGGAATTTGCATTAAATTATTTGTCATAGTAAAATGTCCCCAAAGTCTACCATTGGGCTAAGATACTATTTTTACTTTTCTAATTTTCTCTTCCTCTTAGCATGTATCCTTTTAAAAAATTCTTTTGATTTCAGTATTTTTAGTTGTGATGAAATACACATACCATTTACCATCATAATGGTAACCATTTTCTAGCATAGAATTAAGTGGCATTAATTACATTCACATTGTTATACAGCCATCACCACCCTCAATCTCCACAACTCTTTTCACCTTGCAAAACTGAAACTCTCCACCCATTAAAAAATAACTCCCGCCCCGGGGCGCGGTGGCTCACGCCTGTAATCCCAGCACTGTGGGAGGCTGAGGAGGGAGAATTGCTTGAGCTCAGGAGTTTGAGACTCGCCTGAGCGACAGTGAGACCCCGACTCATGAATAAAATGGGAAAACCCAGCCGGGCGCCGGGGCGAGCGCCTGTAATCCCAGCGGCTTCCGGAGGCTGAGGCAGCGGGGTGCCGGCAGCCCGAGTCTGAGGTTGCGGTGAGCTACCACGCCCACTGCACTCTGCTCGGGGCATAGGGTGGGACCCTGCCTCAACAACAACAACAAAAAATAACTCCCTATCCCTCTCTCCTCCTAGCCCTTGTCAGCCATTATGTTACTTTTGTCTATGATTTTATGGACTCTAAGTACCTCATGTGAGTGGAATTGTAATAGTATCTATTTGTTACTGATTTTACTTATCATAATAAGTAATAATCCAATGTCCTTAAGGTTCATCCATGTTGTAGCATATATCAAAACGTCTTTCCTTTTAAAAGCTAAGTAATATTGCATTGTCTGTTGTATATATCATATTTTGCTTATTCACTTACACATCAATCGACAACTTGGGCTGCTTCCACATTTTACTCTTCGGAATAATAATTGCTGTGACCATGTCTCTTGCAGGCACTGTCTCTAGTTCTTTAGAGTGTGTGCTCAGAAGTGCAATTGCTGGATCATATGGTAATTCCATTTTTAATTTTTTGAGGAACTACCATGTTGTTTTTCATAGTGGCTGCACTATTTTACATTCCCACCAAGAGTGCGCAAGGATTTTGACAGAGCTTATTTTGTTTTGTTATAGTAGCCATCTATAGCAGTACTCCTTATTGGGTACAAGGTGGTATCTCATTGTGGTTTGAGATTGAGCATATATTTGTATATCTTCTTTGGAGAAATGTTTGTTTAGGTCTTTTGCCCATTTTTAAATTAGGTTGTTTGGGGATTTTTTTGTTATTGTTGAGTTGCAGGCATTCTTTATATAGTCTAGATATTAACTCCTTATCAGAGATGTAATTTGCAAATATTTTCTCCCAGTATATGAGTTCCCCTTTTACCGTGGTGATCGTGCCATTTGATGTACAGAAATTTTAGATCTTATTAAAAAATTAATTAATTAATTTTTATTTTTTATTTTTTTGTTGTTGCAGTTTGGCCGGGGCTGGGTTTGAACTCACCGCCTTCGGTATATGGGGCCAGCACCCTATTCACTGAGCCACAGGCACCACCAGAAATTTTAGATCTTGATATTGTTCAATTATCTATTTTTTTATTTTATTCCCTATACTTTTGGTCCCATGTCTAAGAAATTATTGCCAAATCCAGAGTCATAAAGCTTTGCTGTAGGTTTTCTTCTAAGAGTTTTATAGTTTTAGCTTTTACATTTAGATCTTTGATGCATTTTTGAGTTAATTTTTGTGTATAGAGTTAAGTAAGGGTCCAACTTCATTCTTTTGCATGTGGTTATCTATTTTCCCAGCATTATTTTTGGAGGAGTCTATACTTTCTCCATTGAATGGTCTTGGAACTCTTGTCAAAAATCATTTAGCCATATATGTGTGAGTTTACTTCTGGGATCTCTATTCTATTCCCTTAGTCTATACATCCATCTTTATGCCACTGTTTTGATTACTATTGCTTTGTAGTAAGTTTGAAGTCAGGAAGTGAGACCTCCAATTTTGCATTTTTTTTTCAAGATTGTTTTGGCTATTTGGATTTACTTAGAATTCCAAATGAATTTCAGGATAGATTTTTCTATTTCTACAGAAAAAAGTCATTGAGATTTTGAGAAGGACTGCATTGAAACTGTAAATCACTTTGGGTGGTATTGACATCTTAACATTATTAAACCCTCAAATCCATGAACATGGGATGTCTTTCCACCTGTGTCTTCAAATTCTTTCATCAGTGTTTTGTAGTTCTAAGTGTATAAGTCTTTCACTTCATTAGTTAAATTTATTCCAAAGTATTTTATTCTTTTTTGTACTAAAAATATAATTATTTTCATGATTTCCTTTAGGATAGCTCATTATTAATGCATAGATATACAGCTTATTTTTTGCATGTTGATTCTGCAGCTTTGCTGAATTTGTTATTAATTCTTAGTTTTTCTCTGTGAAACAGAGTTTCTTTCCTACATATAAGATTGTGATTTTTGTGAACAAAAAATAATTTGCTTCTCTTTTTCCCATTTGGATGAGTTTTATTTCTTCATCTTGCCTTCACTCTGAGTAGGACATTAGTACTATATTGAGTAGAAGTGGTGAATGTAGACACCCTTGTCTTGTTTTCAATTTTATTTTATTTTATTTTTTTAGAATAGCTATGTATTTTATTTTATTTTTTATTATTAAATCATAGCTGTGTACATTAATGCGATCATGGGGCACCATACACTGGTTTTATAGACTGTTTGACACATTTTCATCACACTGGTTAACATAGCCATGCTGGCATTTTCTTAGTTATTGTGTTAAGACATTTATATTCTACATTTACTAAGTTTCACATGTATGCTTGTAAGATGCACCGCAGGTGTAATCCCACCAAACACCCTCCCTCTGCCCATCTTCTCCCCTCCCTCCTCTCTCTCTCCCCCTTCCCCATATTCTTAGGTTATAACTGGGTTATAGCTTTCATATGAAAGCCATAAATTAATTTCATAGTAGGGCTGAGTACATTGGATACTTTTTCTTCCGTTCTTGAGATACTTTACTAAGAAGAGTATGTTCCAGCTCCATACATGTAAACATGAAAGAGGTAAAGTCTCCATCTTTCTTTAAGGCTGCACAGTATTCCATAGTGTACATATACCACAATTTATTAATCCATTTGTGGATCGAAGGACACTTGGGCTTTTTCCATGACTTAGCAATTATGAATTGGGCTGCAATAAACATTCTGGTACAAATATCTTTGTTATAATGTGATTTTTGGTCTTCTGGGTATATACCTAGTAGAGGAATTACAGGATTGAATGGCAGATCTATTTTTAGATCTCTAAGTGTTCTCCAAACATCTTTCCAAAAGGAATGTATTAATTTGCTTTCCCACCAGCAGTGTAGAAGTGTTCCTTTTTCTCCACATCCACGCCAACATCTTGGGATTTTGTGATATGGGCTAATCTTACTGGAGTTAGATGATATCTCAAAGTAGTTTTGATTTGCATTTCAGTTTTTCACCATTGTGTATTATATTAGCTGGGGGCTTTTCATATATGGACTTTATTATGTTGAAGCAGTTTCCCTTCTTTTCTAGTTTTTGGGGTATTTTAATCATAAAAGGGTGCTGAATTTTGTCACATGCTTTCTCTGCATCAATGAAGATAATCATGCAGTTTTTCCTCTTTGTTTTGTTAATGTTGTGTATTAGCATTGGCTGATTTTTATATGTTGAACCCCCTCGCATTCCTAGAATAAATCCCATTTGGTTGTGGTGCATAAATCTTCTAATGAGCTGTTGAATTCTATTGGCTCATATTTTGTTGAAAACTTTTACATTAATATTCATCAGGGATATTGGTCTATTGTTTTCCTTTCTGGAAGTGTCTTTGTCTTGCCTTGAGAGCAGGATAGTGCTGGCCTCATGGAATTATATAGTTTGGAAGTGTTTCCTCTTCTTCAGTGTTTTGGGAGAGTTTTAAGAGGACTGCTGTGAATTCTTCTTTAAGGGTTTGGTAGAATTCAAGCCATCAAGTCCTGCACTTTCCCTTGTTAGAAGGTTTTTGATTTCTAATGCAATCTCCTTGTGAGTTGTAAGTCTCTTTGGAGTTTCTGTTTCTTTCTGATTCAGTTACGTGTGTTTCTAGGAATTTGTCCATTTAACATACAGTATCCAGTTGGCTGGCATATAACTCTTCAAAGTAATCTCTTATAATTCTTTTTTATTTTTTTATATGAGACAGTCTCACTTTGTTGCCCTTTGTAGAGTGCCATGGCGTCATAGCTCACAGCAACCTCAAACTCAGGCTCAAGCAATTCTCTTGCCTCAGCCTCTCAAATAGCTGGGACTACAGGTGCCACCACAATGCCCGGCTGATTTTTTAGAGATGATGTCTCGCTCTGGCTCAGGCTGGTCTCAAACCTGTGAACTCAGGCAATCCACCTGCCTCCGCCTGCAGAGTGGTGGGATTATAGGCATGAGTCACTGCACCCGGCCATAACTCATTTTATTTCTATAAAACTGGTAATATTGTTTCCTCTTGTATTTCTGCTTTGAGTCTTCTCTCTTTTTTTCTTAGTCCAGCTAAAGATTTGTCCATTTTATTGATCTTTCTGAAGAAACAAGGCCTCAATTTTATTGTTTTTCTCTACCATTTTTCTATTACCTATTATGTTTACTTCTGCTCTAAAGTATATTTCCTTCCTTCTGCTAGCTTTGGGTTTAGTTTGTTCTTTTCTAGTTTCTTAATGTGCAAATTTAGGTCATTGACTTGGGACCATTATCTTTTTTAATGTAAGAATTCATAGCTACAAATTTCCCTCTTAGAACTACTTTTGCTACATCTTGTAAGTTTTTGGCATTTTGTGTTTTCATTTTCATTTGATTGAAGATATTTTCTAATTTCCTGATAATGTATTTTTTGGCCCATTAGTTTAACCCTGTATTGTTTAATTTTCACATATTTGTGGATTTTCTATTTTTATTTCTATGGATTTCTAGTTTCATATTATCTTGATTCAAAAAGATACTTTATATAGTTTCAGTCTTTTAAAATTTGTTTAGACTTATTTTTTGGCCTAAATATGATCTACTCAGGAAACATTTTGCATGCATTTGTGAAGAATATGTATTCTGCAATTAATGGTAACATGGTCTGTATATGTTGTTAGGTCTTCTAATGATGTCCAAGTTCTTATTTTCCTTAAAGATCTTTTACATTGTTGTTTTGTCTACTGTTTAAAGAGAAGGACTTTACCTAACAAATGCAATCAGTGTTAACTGGTTCCTTGTACACTCAATGAATCCCCAACAATAAAAAAAAAAAAAAGTGGAGCATTGAAGTCCACTTTCTATTTCCTTTTTCTTTTTTTCTATTACTTTACTGTTAAAGTGTTATAGTGTTACTATACTACTACTATTTATTTTTTAGTTTATTTTTTCTGGTATTAGTATAGGCAGTCCAACTCTATTTTGGTTACTATTTGCATAGAATATCTTTTTCTATCCTTTCATTTTCAACTTAACGTGTTGGCGTTGTGGCGGGCGCCTGTAATCCCAGCTGCTTGGGAGGCTGAGGCTGGAGAATCGCGGAAGCCCAAGAGCTAGAGGTTGCTGTGAGTCCTGTGTACATCATGGCACTCTACTGAAGGCAGTAAGGTGAGACTCTGTCTCTACAAAAAAAAAAGCAAAAATTAGTCTCTTATAGACAGCATATAGTTGGATCCTGATTTTCTTCATCCTTTCTGTCAATGTATTATTTCAATTGGGGAATTTAATACATTTGCATTTGAAGTAATTACTGGTAGGGAAGGACTTAACTATTGGCATTTTATTGTTTTCTGTGTGTCTTATAGGATTTTTGTTCCCTCATTTCCTTCCTTTGTGTCTAGTTGACTTTTTTGTAATGACACGTTTTGTCCCTTTTGTTTATTTTTTGTAGTTACCAGAGGGGTTACATATAACATTCTAAAGTTATAAAAATGTACTTTAAACTACCAGCTTAATTTCAGTTGCATACCCAAAATATATTCCTTTAAAAAAAATTGGAGAGCCAGAAGTCTCACTATGTTGCCTGGGCTGATCTTCAGTTCTTGCCCTCAAGTGATCCTCCCACCTTAGCCTCCTAAAATGCTGGTATTTAACAGGCATGAACCAATATGCCTGAGTAAAAAGTCTACTCTCTTACAGCTGCACCACCCATTTATGTTGTTGATGTCACAAATTATACCTTTATATACCATTAATACAGACTCGTAATTATATTTGGCTTTCTCATTTAAGTCCTATAAAAGAATAAAAAGTGGAGTTATATACCAAAATTACATTAAATGTACTTTTCCACATATTTACCTTTATCAGAGCATTTTATATTTTCATGTGCCTTCAATCGTTGTCAAAGTCCTTTTGTTTCAACTGGAAGGACTTTGGTTTAGCAATTCTTGTAGGTCAGAGCTAGTGAAAATAACCTCTCAGCTTTTGTTTATTTAGAAATATTTTTTTTTTTTTTTGTAGAGACAGAGTCTCACTTTATGGCCCTCGGTAGAGTGCCGTGGCCTCACACAGCTCACAGCAACCTCCAACTCCTGGGCTTAAGCGATTCTCTTGCCTCAGCTTCCCAAGTAGCTGGGACTACAGGCACCCACCACAACGCCCGGCTATTTTTTGGTTGCAGTTTGGCCGGGGCCGGGTTTGAACCCGCCACCCTCGGTATATGGGACCGGCGCCTTACCGACTGAGCCATAGGTGCCAAGTTTTTTCTCATGTTTGAAGGATACTTGTGATGATTATTTAAGTTTTTTCTCATGTTTGAAGGATACTTGTGATGATTATAGATTCTCAATTGATAGTTTTTCTTTCATCACTTCCAATACATATATTCTCCCACAGCCTTCTGGCCTGTAAGATTTCTGCTGAGAAATCTGCTCACAGTCTTATTGAGGATTTCTTAAAAGTGATGGGTTACTTTTGCTGCTTTTGAGATTGTCTTTGTCTTTCCCTTTCAATAGTTCGAGTATGATGTGGATCTCTTGGCATGGATCTCTTTGGGTTTATCCTGGTTATAGTTTGTTAAGTTTCTTGCATTGTAGTTTCTTGTCTTATCTCAAAGTGGGGTTTTGGTCATTATTTCTTCGAATATTCTCATGCCAATTTCTCTCTCTCTTCTTCTTCAGTAAACCCTAACATATGTATATGCATGTGCCTCATAGTGTTCCTGTTCACTTTTCTTCATCCTTTGTTCCTTTTATTCCTCAGACTTGATTATTTTCAAATGACCTATCTCCAAGTTTGTCTGTTGTCTTTTTTTCTGCCTGTTCAGGTCTTCTGTTGTTTCCCTTCAGATAATTTTTCAATTCAGTTATTGTATTTTGCAGCTCCACAATTTATGTTCGATTCTTTTTATAATGTCTTTGTTGATATTCTTATTGTGTTCATATATTATTTCTATGAGTTTTAGTTTTTCTTTGTGTTTTCCTTTAACTTTTTCAGCATATTTAGTATGGTTGTTTGAAAATCCTTGACAAGTTAATCCTAAGTCTTTGTTTCTTTAGGGTCAGTTTCTGGAGATTTATTGTGGGATTTTTTTGTTTTGTTTTTCTTATTGAATGGACCATTTTTCCCTGTTTCTTTGTATGCCTTGTGACTTTTGTTGAAAATCGCAAACTTAAAACAACAGCCACTTTTCCTAGTCTTGGTTGATTGCCTTCATGTGGAAGAAGACCCTTAGTAATCAGCCCAGCATGAAAGAATGCGTGTTTTTCTGGATATTTGTGTATATGTGCATGTATTTTTCCCAACCTCCCCTCCCCATATACATGGCTGCTTTTAAATATCTTAATTTCCATAAGGAATTTAACAGCTGCTGCTTCTTGGAGCCATAGGTATTCTGTATTCCTCTTTCCATAGTCTCTTGCAGCTGGGTGTCCACAGGTATATAGTCCCTGTAATTCTTTTGTGCCATAGTATCCATTACGGCTTTTTTAGTACCCTCCAACATAACATACAAACTATGCCTTCATTTCCATCTGAGTTCTGAATCAAGCAAGACAGAGAGTATTCTCTTACAGGACAGAACATTGCAAAAAAGTTCCAATATTTTTCTTTTGTCCTGAGTGCAGAGATAGGAATCAGGTATTTTTCTCCTATACCAGAGGAAAATGTGAAGCAAGGATGAGCAAAAACACAATGAAATTTTGTACCAGTCTGAGTGTGGCTTTTTCTTTTTTTTTTTTTTGTAGAGACAGAGTCTCACTTTATGGCCCTTGGTAGAGTGCCGTGGCGTCACACAGCTCACAGCAACCTCCAACTCCTGGGCTCAAGCGATTCTCTTGCTTCAGCCTCCCGAGTAGCTGGGATTACAGGCACCCGCCACAACGCCCAGCTATTTTTTGGTTGCAGTTCAGCCGGGGCCGGGTTTGAACCCGCCACCCTCGGTATATGGGGCCAGCGCCTTACCGACTGAGCCACAGGCGCTGCCCCTGAGTGTGGCTTTTTCATGATTGGACATTTACTTAATTGTTGCAGATCCTTAACTAGCTTCTGGATCTCCCACAAAGATACTTTTGTAAGTAATTTGCCATTCTGTTCGTGTTTCCATGAGAAATGAGGGCCTATTCCAACACAAATCACTATTGATATACTTCTGTAATTACTCTGCTTTATTTTCATGGTAAATAATGTCATTTTCTCTCTGAGTATGCCTTAAGAGATGCTGTTGTTGCCATTGAAACAAATAGTTGATCGAGCAGAATTGAAAAAATAGGAAAAATGGCATAGTTTTTATTAAACTTGAGAGCAGAAAATGGGATTAGAAAAGTACATGAGGAATAAGTGTAAGTAAATTTGACATTTTAAGGTGAACTTCTCCAGACCTGCTAAAAGGCTGTTTGGAAAATTCCAGATTTGTCATTAGAAAATCTAAGAAATGCCTTTTTTGTGGGGAAGGAGGGCAGGAGTACAAATCTCATTTCTAACCAAAAGTTGGTAGGTATACATGGAGTTAAATTTTCCCAGTAATATTAATATTTGTATATGTTCTACTGCTTAAATTGGATTTCAGAACTTTCTTACAATTTTCTGAGAAATACCCAGTTATAAATAGAAAATCCCTGTCCAAAGTAGGAAAGCAATTTTCCCACTCTTGGGTTTCTTTAATGTGGGAAAAGGACTACCCTACATGTTAACTTTTGTTTTGTTGGCCACTTTGCCTGATGCTATGCCAATACCATAATGACTTAATTTCTGTAGTTTCATCCTGTATGCATTAGTCCTGATAGCTGTTCTTCAAAATGTGTTGGCTCTTCTTACACTTGCCCTTCCATATTAATTTTAGGGTTGGGTTTCATAGGAAAATCCTATTGGAATTCGCTTAAAATTGCATTATAAATATAGATTAATTTGGGGCCATATGAAATTGTTTTAAAACTGAGTTTCTTATCCAGGAATATCTTTTTTTCATGGTAACCTTTAATATTCTCAGAAGATATTTTGCAATTTTCTCCAGAAAAGTCGTTTAAAAACTTCTGTGAAATTTTTTCCATTGGTACTTTATATTTTGCCTACTATTATGAATGCTAAATTTTATAAAATTGTATTTTCTAGTTTGTTTTATAGAGCATAAGAACACAAACGATTTCATAGAATTTATCACAAATCTTAATTAGTTCTTTTAATTTTTCTATTCTGTTGAACAATCTTCAAATAATGGCATTCTGCTTCTTTCCGATGATTCTAATTTATATTTATTGCTCTTTTAATGCTGTGCTAATAGAGCCTTTAGTACAGTGTTGAATAGAAGCAACAATATTGGATATCCTTCTCTATTCCTGATTTTAAAGAAAATGCTTCACACTTGTCAGTGAGGGTGAAATGTATTATAGTTTTTAGTATATAACATTTATCAGGTTTGAAAGTCGTCTTTGTTTCTTGTTCAAGAGTTTGGCCTTTCTTTTGTTCTGAAGTGGTGTTGGATTTTACTGAGAAAAAAATTTTTTGGCAACTTCCAAAATGATTATATAGTTCTTTTTGTTTTATCTGTTGTTCCAAAGAAATTTCCTAACATTTAATTGTGGTTTTAATTCTTGGGTAAAAACCAATTTGGTTATGATACAGCCTTTCGTATTTATTCTAACTCCTTGGATGATATTTTATTGAGAATTTTAGTATCTGTGATTATGTTTGAGATTGGCCTATAATTTTTATTTCTTACAATATTCTTGTTTGGTTTTGATACTAGGTATATTAGCTTTATAAAATGGACTGAAGGGTGTTCCCTATTTAATAATTTATTAGAAAAATTTAAATAAGTCTGAATTTGGGAGATTTGGTAGAATTCACTGTAAAACTATTCTGTGTTATGCATGGGAAAGAGAGGAAGAAGAAGGGGAAAGGATAAGGATATATAATTTCAACTAAATTTATGTAATGACTATAGGAACATTTAAGTTTATGCTTTTACAAAGAATAACAACTTCATTGAGTTATTGTTTATTTACCATAAAGTTTATTCTTTTAAATTATACAACTTGGTGGTTTTTATTTGCTGAGTTATTTATTTTTAAATTAGATTATTTGTCTTTTTATTGTTGAATTGTAAGAGTTATTTATGTATTCTGTATACAAGACCCTTATCAGATATTTATAAGTATTTTCTCCCATTCTGTGGATTATCTTTTCACTTTCTCAATGATGTCTTTGAGGCACCTAAGTTTTTCTTTTGATAAAGCATCATTTTTAGTTTTGTCACTTGTGCTTGTGACTTTACAACTAAGGGTGGTGCCTGTGGCTCAAAGAGTAGGGCGCCGGCCCCATCTTCCAGGGGTGGCAGGTTCAAGCCCGGCCCTGGCCAAAACCACACACACATGCACAAAAAAAAAAGAAAACACAGAATCTCATTTGACCTCAGACATAATGAATAATAATAAAAAAAAAGTCCATTTAAAAAAAATTTATAAATATTTACTCCTAAGTTTTTTCCAATAATTTTATAGTTTTAGCACTTACATTTAGGTTTCTGATATATTTCAAATTAATTTCTTTATGGAAGAGTTTGACTCCATTCTTTTGTATGTGTATATCCATTTGTCCCAGCACTATTTGTTAAAGAATATTATTTCTTCCACTGAATTGTCTTGCCAGTCTTCTCAAAATAAATTGATCATATACGTCAGAATTTGTTTCTGGGACCCTTAATTCTTAATACATCCTTAATGTCTTTCCTATGTCTGTCTTTATACCAACACTGTGCTCTCTTGATTACTGAAGCTTTGTAGGAAATTTTGAAACTAGAAAGTATGAGTCCTCCAATTTTGTTCTTTTACAATTTTTTTTTTTAATTTTCTATTCTTGGTCCCTTGCATTTCCATATGAATTTTAGAATTACATGCCAATTTCTAGTGGGGTAAAAAAATGCCAGCTTGGGTTTTAATGGTCCAGGATGATAGTGGGGAGAAGCAGGGAGAATAGCTAGATTCTGGTTGTATTTTGAAGATAGAACTAACAGGATTTGCTAACAAACCAGACATTAACTTAGGAGACAAAAAAAAAAAGAACCAAGGGTGATGCCAAGTTTTTTTGGTCTGAACAACAGAAAGATTGGAGTTTCCTTTAATAAAGAATGCTGTTGGACTGGGTACCCGTAGCCCAGTGGTTAGGATGCCAGCCACATGCTCTGGGGCTGATGGGTTTGAAACTGGCCCAGGCCTGCTAAAAAAAAAAAAAAAAAAAAAAAAAAGCCAGGCATTATGGTGGGCGCCTGCAGTCCCTGTTACTAGGGAGACTGAGGCAAGAGAATTGCTTGAACCCAAGAGTGGGAGGTTTGCTGTGAGGTATGACATCACTGCACTCTACCTACGGTGACAAAGTGAGACTGTCTCAATAAAAAAAAAAAAAAAGAATGCTGTTGAAGAAGTTATATATCAATTCGTATAGTATATTTTTAGAAGGCCTTTTAAGGAAATTTGTTACAAGTCTTAGTATTTGGAAATAGTTAAAGCGCTCCCAACAAGTTGCTGTGTTTGTATGTTTGTTTGTATCTCATGGGAACTACATGTGACCCATTGCATTGGCTGCTAGAAAATGAAGAGCCACATTTGTGTCCCTTGGAGCAAAGGTGTAGCTATCAAAATATGTGTGTTTTTAAATTGACTTCATTCACATTTGATTTTGTTTTTTATCTTTTTTCACTACTTCTAATTTGTTCTCTTATGTGTTAAGTGTCTTTATGTAATATAACATATGTTATGTTTTTAGAACCTTTTTTAGAACCAGCAGGGTTTCGATTCATAAAAATAAGTTGTTTGTATTGTGTACCACCAAAAATGAAATGGGAAGGGGAATAGTATTAATTTAGAAACACCAAGTTGAAGTTAAAGGTTAATTTAAATAGTGTCATGTAGACTGTTGTTATAACTTGAGCTTTTTCTGAGGGAAGGGAGGCATTGCAGAATTTCAAATGTAAGAGGGGCATGATTTGACTTACATTTCAGAAGGAAGCGTTCTGGCTATTATGCGTAATGTTCGAAGGACTTGACAATCATATCTGCAATTTTAGGTATATTACTGCTAATACCGACACAGAAGAACAGAGTTTTCCAGTCCCTAAAGCATTTAACACACATGTAGAAGAACTAAATTTAGACGCCCTTCTTCAGAAGGTAGATCACTTACGCACAGATGACTCTGGCAAGTTGGAGAGCTTTGAACTACTTTGCGACCACAAAGAAAAGGTAAGAGATAGTGACAATAACACTTCATGTTGTTTTGATTTTTGATTTAATCTATCTGTTATTCATATTATGGCCATAATAAATATGTCATATTCATATACGCTAAATAATCGATGCAAAATATTTTTATAAAATGACTAAAATTTTAGAAGCAAATATGAGAGTTTATTAGACTCAAAGACCATAAAAATGAGAACCAGAGCTATAATTATACTGATTTACTTTGGTTTGATTTTCACTAGCTTATATATTTATTAAATATTTTATAACCTATAAAAGAATAAGACAGCATGCCAAAGCATATAATACTTCTTCTCTGGGGAAAGGGCAAACTATATCTTAAGTTTCTGTCTAATTATGAGTATAACAGCTATCAGCATTTAAAGCCGCTTCTGTCGGTAATTGTTTGGTCATATTGGGCCTGAATTAGAAAAGCCATCTCTCTCACCAGTACTAAAAAAAAAAAAAAAGTTTGCAGTAGTTGAGGATTTCACAACTCTAAACACATTTAACCATTGTCTAAAACTTATAAAACCTCCAGGATTACAGTTTAACTAATTTAGGTAAAAAAAAATGAGACTGCTCTTTTGAGTGTATGCTATTCAGTTTACAGATACTATCTAACATGCTCGCTGAACTGTTATATTGGCAGTAGGTAACTTAGAAAGAAAAAGAAGATACCACAGCCCAGGGGACATTTTTATATTCTGACACCTATCCATTCTCTCTTCAGCATAGGTGACTATGTTTAGATAATATGAATAGGTTTTAAGATCCAAATGTAACACTAACTATATAAGGTCACATTTCTTAGCTTTTAGTATTTAGATTTAAAATGTTTCATACTACTGAAAACTAATATGAAGCCAGTAAAGGAACTAATAGTTGCACAAGAGAAAAATCTCAATTCAAGCTGGGGGGAGAAGGGAGAAGGAGGAAGGAGAGGGGAGGCAGGCTGGGGGAGAATCGATGTGTTCCTACTTAATGGGCACAATGTAAGGGTATATGGCACACCTCTTGGATGCAGGACACAACTACAACAGAAACTTTACCTAACAAATGCAAACCTGGTAACCTAATTGTCCGTATCCTCCTATTCATCTGAAATTAAAAAAAAAAAATAAGTAAAATGTTTCATATTAAATATGCATAGATTCAATCATGTGTAAATACCAATTTACCTGCCTAAGTTTTTAAAAGTTGCTGTAGAAAATAATTATAGTCTAGAGACATAACTGAGTGAATCTAATGTGCAATGTTCTCTTTTCTTTTCAGTTTAGAGATGAAATAGAGTTTATGTGGCGGCTTGCTCGTGGTTATGGAGACATGTATGAGCTATCTGCAGATACCCAAGAAAAGAAACATTATGCTAATATTGGTAACTATTTTGTAAAGATTGATTATTCTCATGTGGCAACTAGGATCTAGAATAAACCACTCATGAGTTTTAATTAATGCTAACTTAGCTAAACCCAAATGTTTAATATATTTCAGTATATCCCGATACAAAAAAAAAGTCATGATCTCAGAAAAGGAAGGTGTTTTTAAGACTAAAGAATATGTTCTTTAAAAATACTTTAGTATATTAAAATTGGCACCTCAAAAAACTCATTTCATTTTTTTGTTTATAAAATCATAGAGAGATATTAAGTGGTAGTGTTGGGGAAGCAATAAAAGGGAGAGAACAATTATCTTCATCAGTAGGCCATTATAATTAAAATCACACAGCTTACTGCCTATAATGGAGAACTCCACGTACCACAAAGAAATAAGCTTAGACTTTAATGTTTTTCAGAATGTATCTTGATGAAACAAACTTAACATTGAATTGATCATTGTTAAGTTGAATGATAGATATATGGTAGTTCATTGTACAGTCATCTATACTTTTTTGTGTATATTTGAAATTTTTCATAACAACAGTAAAATGGCCAGAATGTCAAAGTGATGATATTTTTTGTTTTTATATCTCACCTTATCTCCCTCTGGATTTCAAAATGCTTTCTTGAACCGCCCTCCTGAACTGACATCAAAAACCTTTTGTTTATTCCAAAGTTTTCTCTTTTCTAGGGTTTGATTCTATAAAGAGCATGAAGAAGAAACAGTAAGAAAGATCTCATTCCAGTCCAATTTTCTTGTCATTTTTACTTATAAAGAGGACGTATTACCAAACTCCTTATAATTATATTCCTTCCACTTGGAAATTTCTTTGCTGAATGACCTCTGCACTCTAATTTTCTCCTAGTTTTTTACACATTCATCATCAGGTTTGTGAGGCAGTTTTTCTGTAGCAATCCAGTTTGCAGACCAAAGTAGAACTCTAGAGAAGAGATATATTAACTTCAAGGTAAATAAAAATATAATGAAAGAGAACAAAGGGATTTATTTTCAGATCTACTGAGAAAATCAAAGTGTATCTCTATAAACTGTTCCAACATTCATCGATATTAAACACATTTCTTTTATAAGCCAACCCTGGTAGCAGGTAGGAAAAGGATAGCCAAATAGGCATGTTATCAGAATGTTAATGGCATTGTGGGGGAGGCCCTATTGTTCAAATAATCATACCTATAAAGAAAATAAATTGAAATAAGTTATTGTTAAAGAAGAGTGCAGGGTGTTGAGAAAGTGTAGATCAGAAAGGGGAATCTGATGGCAGAGGTTGACGAAGGAAAGTCTTTCTTATGTAAGTAACAGTTTCCTGTAGGTGAAATGACTTATTTTTAAATGAAATGGGAGTTTAATTGAGTTAATGTATGTGATGGTAAATTGGCAAAGAAAGAAAAGGGTGGAGAAAATGTGAAGACAAGAATGGAACAAAGGATTAAAATAGGATATGTATATCCCCCCCCCAAAGAGAAGAATGTATAGTAGCAGAGAAAAAGGAATAAAGCCTCAGATGTATTCACTCAGATATTGAAATAAATTAAGAAGAAGGCCTCTTATTTGTCCATTCAAGAACTATTTATTCAAAATTGCTATGTCCAGGAACACAGTGGTGGAGGGAGGGAAGGGAGAGTAGTCAAGAAAATTAGGATGGTTTTACACTAAAGGACTTATTCTGTGGAAAAGATGGATAAAGAGACAGCTGTTATAATTCAGTGTATAAGGAGTAAGTGCTCCAGAAGGGTGATGACCGAGTACAGTGGAGCTGAGACCAAGGCAGGGATTCAGACTGGCCATTGAAGAATGTTGGCATTCAGCCTGAGGAAGGAAGAAGTGCAGAGGTTTTTACTCCTCATAGTATGTTTGAAATTGCTATGCTAAGGAAAGATTTGATCACCGGAGAGAGCAGAATTCTTTCACAAAACTCAAAGTGAGTGTACCATAACACGATAACATTTTTTGAAGCACAATGCTTGATCATAACTTATGTTCCAAATAAAATATGAATCTTATATTTAAAGGAATATCATTATAATTTTCATAATTGATTGCTATGAATTCCTCAAGAAGATCACATTATAATTCTCTAAGGGAAATACCTTTCCTTGTGGTCTTCAGCTGCGTAAGTGAGACTATGAAACCAGTTTGTACTCTACTCAACTTCCTTTACATTCCCACAGTGGGAGAATATCTAAGGCCTGAAAGTTTCATTCATTTGACAGTGTGGCTAAAATGTTGATTTAGTTTGTAATGGTTTTACTTTAAAGAGTATGTTTTTAATCATTCATTTCAAAATTACTAATATTGATTCACATATATTAAATAATATCAGTTATTATTAAAATACTTCGCTTTTTAAATTCTTTCCAATTTATGTAGCTTTCTACACAGGATTGCTCCTTTAATGTGGATAGAGCTACAGAGTGTCAACTTAAGAAATTAACAATTGGGAGAATGATTTTGGTATAAAACACCCTTATTTATAAAGATTATCTCAACTACTTATTTAGAAAGTCATTTTGGGAGTGGTGCCTGTGGCTCAAGGAGTAGGGTGCCGGTCCCATATGCTGGAGGTGGCGGGTTCAAACCCAGCCCGGGCCAAAAAACCACACACACACACACAAAAAGAAAGTCATTTTGGATAGGCAATAATAATAATGAAGGAGGAGGAAAACAAGAAGGTATAAAAAGATGGCCCCTTTTGAGAAAGATTCTCAGAATGCAAGTCTGTTTTCTTACAAGTATTTTGTTTTGTTTTTGTTTGGGTTTTTTTTGTTGTTGTTATTGTTCTTGTTTTTACTTTTTATTTTTATTTTTATTTTGCAGTTTTGGGCTGGGGCTGGGTTTGAACCCACCACCTCCGGTATATGGGGCCTATGCCCTACTCCTTTGAGCCACAGGCGCCACCCTTCTGATTTTTATTTTTTTGAGACAGAGTCTCACTCTGTCACCCTGGGTAGAGGGCCATGGTACCATAACTCATCGCAACCTCAAACTCTTTGACTCACTCTATCTTCTTGCCTCAGCTTCCCAAGCAGCTGGAACTATAGGTGTCACCACAACACCAGGCTAGTTTTTTGATTTTGGTAGAGATGGGGTCTCACTCTTGCTCAAGCTGGTCTCAAACTCCTGAGCTCAAGCAATCCACCCTCCTTAGCCTCCCAAAGTGCTAGGATTACAGACGTGAACCACTGTGCCTGGCTCTTGTAAGCATTTTGATTTCTCAAGCCATTAGACATATTAATTATTATATAGTTACAAATCAAAAGTATAATTATTTAGAAGAATTATTTATGTCACTGAGACTGTTCATTATTGTGAATGAGGAGGCCAGAACTTCTCAGAGAAGCGTTCCCTTCCTCCTTTAGACAGAGCAGTGCACTCTGCTGTGTACTCTTTTTGCCTTGCTTTTATGTTTCACATGTAATTTGTTTATATGCATATACCTGAAACCACCTGAACCGCGAGCCCATGGAGGTCAAGAACTGTGTCTTATTCAATGTTTTATTCCCAGATTTTGGCAAAGTGTGGCACTTAGTAAGTGCATGGTAAAATTGTTTGAATGGATTACCAAAGAACAATTTCTATTATATTTTTAGGTGACGACTAAATGACTTTTCTTGCCTTTGGTTAAACCAGTTAGTCCAGTGGGTGTCAAAATTGAGCACTCATCAGAATCATTAGAGGCCTATTGCAACACAGATTGCTGGACCCCACCAGCAGAATTCGTGATAGAGTATGTGGCTGAAAAGTTGCTTTTCTACAAGTTTCCAGGTGATGCTGTTGTGTCTGATCTTAGGACCATACCTTGGGAACCACCAAGTTAATTGAAGAATTTGCCTCCTACCAAGTCACCTGAAGATGCTAAGTATAAGTTCTTTTATCTTTCAGGCAAAACTTTAAGTGAAAGAGCAATTGCTAGAGCACCTCTGAATGGACATTGTCATCTGTGGTAAGTATAGAGGATGTAAAGTCTTTCAAATTCTAATACACTTATTAATTAAAAAGGATCTTTTGAAGTATTATTGACACAAATATGTATAGTTGGTAGTGCAGAAACTGTCCTTGTTTGTTAACATATTTCATTGAATATTTTATAATTTTTTTTTTTGAGACAGAGTCTCACTATGTCAACCTCAGTAGAGTGCTGTGGCGTTACAGCTCACAGCAACCTCAAACTCTTGGGCTTAAGCCATTCTCTTGCCTCAGCCTCCCAAGTAGCTGGCCACAACACCCGGCTATTTTTTGGTTGTAGTTGTCATTGTTGTTTGGCAGGCCCGGGCTGGATTTGAATCCGCCAGCTCCAGTGTATGTGGCTGGCACCCTAGCTGCTGAGCTACAGGTGCCGAGCCTTTACAATTTTTTCCATAGGGTCTCTCTCTGTTGTCTTGGCTAGATTGCAATCCTCCCAAAGTAGCTAGGACTATAGGCACTCTACACCTTGCATGGCTGATTTTTCATAGTTTTTGTAGAGATAGGGTCTTGCTATGTGGTTCAGGCAGGTCTCAAACTCTTGGCCTCTAAGCTCCTCCCACCTCAGCCCCTCAGAATGCTAAGATTATGGGTATAAGCCACCATGCCCAGATAAAAATTTTATAAATTAATCTTTCAAGTCTTTGAAGATGATGAATTGTAACTCTCATTTAATGTAACATTTTGTTTGAAAAAAATAGTAAAATGATGCCATGTTTCTAAACAAAAGGTAGAAAGACTGCTTCAGAGAATAAAAGCATATCAGCCATTTATTATATCTTAATGAGTCATGGTGTACAAATTCTACAGGTTGAGGAGCAACCATTTATAATATATAAAACACAAACAAAAGAGAATTAGTTTGATGAATATAAGTAGTTATCCTTGGGGCAAAAAAAATTATTCTTAATTATGTTGTGTTTTGGACCTTTGTATATTTATGTAAATGTTTTTTTATAAATTATAAATCAAAACATAAATAAGAATATATTTTACATAACATTTTTTGATTTCCTTAGATTTTTTTTTTCTCCCCAGCATTACAGGTACTTCAGAAGTTAGGAAGTAATAAAGTATGAGGACCTTTCTTGAGCATAGGTTTCCAGAAACCCACCCTTCTTGGTGTTATTTTATTCCTCATAGAGGTACTCTTAGGCAAAACGTCCCTCAAATTGGTTCCCTTCCCCCAGGTCCACATTAGTCGTGCAGGAAACTCATTTTTGTCCCACCAAGATGTTAAAAGCACAAACCATTTTCCTAAAGCTGATCTGTTTCTTCACTCTGCCATCAGCAGAGGGAGCTCCACTCACAAATTCTAGCTTAAAACTTCCCAGGGCAGGAATCAGGTGACATTGTATGTGTCTCCAAACTCTAAGGGACAGGTGCCAAAATATGAATAGTCTGTTAAAGAAGCTGCTCTGGTACAGGATCTTTAGGATCACTTCCCTAATACCTCATGGTCCTGGCAATTATTGCTTTAGCCAGGTTTACATGATCATCTAATTTACATAATGCCGATACTAATAAATTAACATATGTGTTAAAGCATTTCTGTTCTTCCACTTTTAGTGGTAACTGTAACGAACTTGTACTGACCAAGCCATACTTCCTCTCTCCATCTCCATTGATGTTGGAGGTGTTTGGGGGCTGGCTAACACTATTAGAGTACAAAAAGAATACCCAAGTCCTGCTCTGAACTCTGAGCTTGTCTTACCTCTCCTTCCTCCTCCTCCTCAGTTCTTTCCATCCTGTCCTCTTTCTTTCCTGTACCCATGAAGAATCACGTCAAAAAAAGATATTTGATGTTAATCCTCCTCCTTTGTTGGGTTTACATTGAGGAATGATGTTGAATTTTCTTTGAGGGCTTCCTAAGTACCTTCAGCTGTCTCTTGTGAGGCTAGATTATGCAGAGCTCTCCCTAATGGGTTTCCAGTCTGTCTTCCACTAATTTGGCCACTTCTCCTGTGTTCGTGTTTTTTCATTTTTTATTGTGAACTAATTATCCTGTTTACCACTATAGGATTTACCCCTAAGATTAAATCTTCAGAACACACACAGAGTAATGACCCAATTGTGTTTCACATGATTTCTTCTTATTCAGTTATCAGTTTTTAATTTAAATCTTATCAGTTAAAGTTCTAATAGAACTTTAATAAATTTAAATGTCAATTTAATCCTAATTCTGAGGATATATTATGTCCTACTGAATGCAAAAGTTCCCATTCCTTAAATAGTAGAGGTTTAAGGTGATTAAAAAAAAAAAAAAGAAAGAAAGAAAGAAATTTAGATGTTGACTTGAGAAACAGTGGGTGAAATTTAGGTGAAGTGAATATAATTAACTGTAATAAAATGTTGAGAAAAAATCTTATTCTGCTGTATCTTTTTCCACATGTTAAGATTGAATTTATTAGTATGTCACTAAAACATTTTCTCATTTATTTAGCATGAATAACAAACTATGGCCTGCAGATTGTTAGACTGCTTGTTTTTGTAAATGAAGTTTTCTTGGAGCCTAGCCACACCCATGCATTTGTGTACAGCAATAGAGTTAAGGAGTTACAAAGGAGACTATCTGGCCTCAAAGCCTAAAATGTTTACTATCTGGCCCTACAGCAAAAGTTTGCAGACCCATGGTTTACAGTGTTATATGATTATTATAAGCCTTCACTTTGAAACAAAAGATTTAATCATAAAGGATAATTTTCATAAAGGGTTAATATTTGGGAATGATTGAAAAACATCATCTTCATCTTTTCCAAAATGAAATTGCTCTGTATCTTTCTGGCTGCATAAGCTTTCTATAAAGTTCTGTTAATCTTTGTAATGCTGGCCAAAAATACTTCTAAAATCAAGAGAATAAAGTTACCAATGGATTTGCAGTTTGTTAGCCAAATAGGCCTAACCTTAATTATAAGTAATGTCTTACATATTTGTTATGCTCTACCGTTTGCAAATTACATCCACATGCCTTACAGCGGGTAATTCTCAGAATGGCCTGTTTCCACTTTATGGATGGCATGAGCAAAGCACAGCATGTATGTGTGTTTGCACATGGAAAACAGAAACTAGAACCCAGATTCTATATTTTCAAATGCTCAGTCTTCTTTCTGTTATAGTGCATGCTACTTCTGCTTTCTCACAGCATAAATGGCATGATGCTGAATCAAAAATATTAAAGGGAAATTAATGGAATTTTTTTAGTAGTTGTTAAAACAATATTATACTCAATTATTAAGGTTATAATCAATGACATTGCCAAAAAAGTACAATGTTCTTGTCAAATTATGTATAGTTAGAATGACCTCTAGATGGAGATAATACACCACATTCTGAACTAACTTTCTTCAGAGTTCCCATTGACCTGAGAATTTGAGAAATGAAACATTATTTTTTAAATGAGCAATATATAAAACGGCACACACATGCACACACACACAGGTAGAACTGATCGAAAGAAAAGAAGAGAAGATCCTTTGGAAGATAGTAGGCAAGTGAGCTTTGAGAGATGCAAAAAGATAAACAATACTTCAGACTTTAAAGAAGTTGGTTTTGAAAAGATTATAAAATATAGAACACTCCCTTTTACCTAAATGTTTTAGATAATGGTATGTCTAAATCATGCTTTTTCCTTTTTTCCCCTTCACTCAGAGTAGCTTGGGGAGACTGTGTTGAGAGAGCAAAGTAAAAGCCTAGAGATGTGCATAAGTTGTTCCAATTTTCCAAAAATAGAAGATTAATTCCACCACTGTAGACCAGTGAACACAGCATCTATTTCTTTGATTCCAGAAAGAAACACAAACAGGTAGTTGGCTTGTTTTGTGAATCTTTAGATGAGGAAGTAAATTCAAGTAGACCCAACATAGATTTTTCTAAAAATGTGACACGATCTGTTTTTTATTTCCTTGTTAATAGATAGAGTATGGAAATTGGCCTAATATATCTGGATTTAAGCAAGGCATTGAGGCAAGTTCCTTCATAACATTCTTTGGACAAGAAGTAGGAATGTGAGCAAGCTGCTGGACTACCCATACTGACTGAGCTTTTGAGCCTCAGTTATTCTACAGATCATTGTCCTTCTGGGGGTGATTCTAGGGCCAGATCTATAACTGAAATCCCAGTCATTCAGTGGTTTCGTCAGTAGATAAAGATATAGAAGGTATGCTTATATAAGTTGCAGATAACACAAAATTAGCAGGAATGAGGTATATGATGGATGACAATAGGAATTCAAAATAATTGAAAAAATACTAACAAATTGTGAATGAAACGCAATAAATATGGAGGGGAAGGACAGAGACCGGGTATCAAAAATGACCGAGGACATTAGGGAAAATTGTTGGACATTTGAATAAATTCCTGAGCTTAGTTAATAGTGTATTAATGTTGATTCATTGTGATAGTTGTGTATCAGTGTTGACTAATGTACAAACATGACAATATTCATGTATGAATATTGGTACAATTATGACAAATGTACTGTAGTATAAGATGTTAACAACGGGAAAACCAAGGTGTAGTGTGTATGGGAACTGTCTGTACTATGACAACTTTTCTGAAAATCTAAAGCTATTTTAAAAAAATAAAAAGGTATTTAGATAGAAAGTAGCCCCAGGTTTTAAGACCAAATAAATGACACAGTGATAATGACAATAACAAAAATTGAGAGTTTGGGGAAATGTTTGTGTGGAATTTGGAAGAATAGGAATTACTCTCTAATCTGGAACTCTTTGGGTGGAATGATAGAACAGAGTAGCTGAGAGCATTTCAAAAGAACAAGGTGAATAGATTATTTGAATAGACCTATGTGTATTAAAGAAATAAAATAATTAATAATGTTCCAAAATAGAAAGCACCAGGCCCAGATGAGTTCACTGGTAAATTCTACCAAATATTTAAAGAAGAAATTATACCAATACTTTACAATCTTTTCCAGAAAATAAAAGCAAAGGCTATACTTCCCACTTATTCTGGGAGGCTAGAATTACCCTAATACTAAAACCAAATAAAGACATTATATGAAAACTATAAACCAGGATCTATCACAAAACTTAATTTCCCACGTGAAGAAACTCAGATCAGAAATAAGGCAAGGATTCCCCTTTCATCCCTGCTTTCTAGCATTGTCCTAAAATTTATAGCTACTACAGTAAGACAAGAAAAGAAAAGGTTTGCAAATTAAAAGGAAAGAAATAAATATATTTTTCAGGTAACATGATTGTCTTTGTAGAAAATTCAAAAAGAATCAACAAAAATGTTCTTAGAATTAAGCAATTATAGCAAGGTTATAGTATACAAGATTAACGTACAAAAATCAATCACTTTCTTGTATACCAGCAATGAAGAAGTGGAGTTTGCAGTTAAAACCATATCACCATTTACATTAGCACCAAAACTTTGAAATACACAGGTAAAAATACTAACAAAATATTTACAAAGTCCGTGTGGGGAAAACTGCAAAATTCTGATGAATGATCAAAGAAGAACTAAAAACAATGGAAAGATGGTCCATGTTCATGGTTAGAAAGACTCAGTATTGTCAAGATGTTAGTTTTTTTCAACTTGATCTGTAGATTTAATGCAATCTAAATCAAAATTTCAACGCTTATTTTGGCAAAAGGCCAAACTCAATATTGAAGGAGAAGAATAAAGTTGGAGGACTGACACTACTCAACTTCAAAACTTCCTATGAACCTATAGTAATCAAGACAGTATGGTATTAGCAAAAAAAAAAAAAAAAAAAAAAAGGACAGATGGATCATTGGAATAGAATAGGATTCCCAGAAATATACCCACATAAAATATAGTCAACTGATCCTCGACAAGAAAACAAAGGCAATGCAACGAAACAAAAATAGTCTTTTCAATAAAAAGTACTGGAACAATTGGACATCCACATGCAAAAAGAATAAATCTAGGGCCAGGCACCATGGCTCACACCTATAATCCCAGCACTCTGGGTGGCTGAGGCAGGTGGATTTTCTGAGCTCATGGGTTCAAGACCAGCCTGAGCAAGAACGAGACCTCATCTCTAAAAATAGCCAGGTGTTGTGGCAGGCGCCTATAGTTCCAGCTACTCGGGAGGCTGAGGCATGAGAATCACTTGAGCCCACGAGTTTGAGGTTGCTATGAGCTATGATGCTACAGCACTCTAGACTTTATATCCTTCACACAAATTAACTCAAAATGGATCATAGACCTAAATATAAAATGCAAAATTATAAAACTCCCGGATGAGAAGATAGGAGAAAACCTAGATGATCCTTGATGCAGCAATGACTTTTTAGATATAACACCAAAAGTACAATCCATAAAAGAAATGACTTGAATTCATTAAAATTAAAACCTTCTGTGAAAAACAGTGTAAAGAGAATGAGAAGATAAACCACAGACTGTGAGATGTAAAATACATATCTAGACTGTTATATAAAATACAAACAATACTTTAAACTCAACAATAAGACCACAAATAATACAATGTAAAAATGGACAAAAGACCTGAACAAGACACCTCACCCTGGAAGATAGACAGATAGCAAGTAAGCATGTGGAAAGATGTTCAACATTGTATGTCATTAGGGAACTGTAAGTTAAAATAATAGTCAGTTACCACTACACACCTATTAGAACGGCCAAAATCCAAAACACAGACAACACCAAATACTGACAAGATGTTTAACAAGAAGAACTCCTATTCTTTGCTTGTGAGAATATAAAATAGTACATCCATTTTGGAAGACAGTTTGGCAGTTTCTTACAAAACTAAACATACTCTTACTGTAGGATCCAGCAATCACACTCCTTGGTAATTACCCCAAATTGAAAACTTATGGCCATGTAAAAATCTGCACATAAATGTTTTTAGCAGATTTATTCATAACTGCCAAAACTTGGAAGCAAGCAAGATGTCCTTCAGTAGATGAATGGTTAAATAAACTGTGGTACATCCAGACAATGGAATTTGTTCAGCACACAAAAAAGAGCTGTTAAATCATGAAAAGACATGGAAGAAACTCACATGCGTATTACTATGTGAAGGCAACCAGTCTGAAAAGGCAGTGTACTGTGTGATTTCAATTATATGACATTCTGAAAACTGCTAAGCTATGGAAATGGTGAAAGGATAAGTGAGTGATCATCAGGGTTGGAGAAAGGGAGGGATGAATAGGATGAGGACTTTTAGAGCAGTGAAACTATCTGTAAGATATTTCAGTTGTGGATACATGTCATTATACATTTGTCAAAACCCCTGGAATGTGTATCTTCAAGTGTCAACCCTAGTGTAAGCTATGGACTTTGGGTACCGATTTGTCGATGTAGGTTCACTGATTTTAATAAATGTGTCACCATGGTGTGGAATGTTGATAGCGGGGAGATTGTATGTATTTTTGCGACAGAAGGTATATGGGAACTTTTTGAGGGTTCTTATTTTTGCTATGAATCTAAAAGTGCTCTAAAAAGTAAAATTTGTTAATTTAAAAAAAAAATACATAGTGAGGTCTGAGGCATCCATGGCAGTTTTCACAAAGGAGCTGTAGAGTCTTTTTCTCTTAATCTGCCTTTCTTAAGTGTACAATCTCTGGAAAGATTTTTATTGGTTGTAGAGAAGTACATGAAAGTCAGCCTGATTTTAGAATTTGTGAGTAATAGTATATCCCAGTGGTTCTCAACCTTCCTAATGCCATGACCCTTTAATACAGTTCCTGTGGGTCGCAACCCACAGGTGGAGAACCGCTTGTATATCCTAATTTAGTTAAGTTGTAAGGTCATTTTTAATAGGTTTTATAGTTGTTTGTCTTGCTTAATGTAGCAGGTTCTATTGAATATGTATAAACTAAAAATTGAGAGATCAAAAAGTTATAACTGACTAGTGGCCATTTTATTGGTTGTGTACAGGTGGTGTGAATTATGTCATCTTTTGTGCCCAGAAATAGTCTTGTTTCAAGTGAAGAAAATTGTTAATTTCATTTTTTATATGAATAAGTTATGCTTATTTATAGAATCCATCAAAATAACCTCCACGATTCTATTTTCATCTCAGTTACTATGGCAGTGCAAGTGAAAATACTACCTACTCTTGAAATATTTAGGCAAATGAATAGTTTGCCTCAGACAAAAGTAATCTAAAATACTCTGAACACTTCCACATAGAAACACTCTGTGAAAATTTTAGAGCAAATAAGCAAATCATATAATTATTTATGTAAATTTTGTATTCCCTATAGAAAAAAAAGTAAATAATCCATGGGATACATTATTCTAGCAATGCAGTGTTTCCAGGAAGATTTGAGAGAGATGAAGAATTTTGTGAAAAAGCTAACTCTAAAATTATCTTTGACTTTATTTTGTTTTAGTCATGATATTTGTTTTTATTTTCAATGACACTAATGGAAGTCATAATATTATTTTTTATTTTTTAATGAGAGAATAATATTTAAAAGATTGGTTTCAATAATGTTTTTTAAATTTATAAATCTGACATGCTTTTCAATTTAATACTTATGTGATTAGACTTTCCTAGAGCTTTTTGACTTTGGTGTTAATAATGCCAATGATAGTGGCAGGTAACATTTATTCAAACTCCATACATGCCAGCCAATTCTCTAACCTCATTCTCTCTTTTAGCTCAATTTACCCTCGCAACATACATGTAAAGTATTGTTAGTGTCCCAGTTATAAATGAGGAAAGCAGCCTCATGCTAATGTCAGGTACTTATTGTTAGGTCCCCAGTATCTATATAAATACTTTTGTTAAATATTAATGAATTCTTAGAGTTTTTTTAATGTTATGCTTTGGTGATACTTGATTAAAAATTTATACAATAGCCATTGTTTTTATTCTTTTCAGGTATGCAGTTTTGTGTGGCTATGTATCTGAGTTTGAGGGCTTACAAAACAAAATCAACTATGGACAGCTCTTCCAGGTACTTCTCATCATTTAAAGAAAGCTTAACTGTAGCTATACGTTCCATTAATAGGTAGAAATTAGATTATTTTAAAAGTAAGCTAGAACTTATTTTGTTTTATTTTTAAAACAGGAAATGAAATGGTACTCTTTAAATAGTACTGCCACAAAAAGAATCAAACCACTTGGGTAATTAAAGATTATTATTATTCCATATCCTGAATGATGTCTCAAAGTAATATTATTTGTTTCAAAGGTAGAGTATTAGCATTTTGGTCATGAGTTAACCAACATCATAAGTGTGGCTGGGACCAAGTAGTTAACAACCTCTGCATGTGGACTTGACCAATCCAGGGCTTAAATTTACCATGATAGGTAAACAAAATAAGTAATCCACATGTGAAAAATAGCATAGCCTCATTTTTAGAGTAAATAAGCTGAACAAATACTGTACCTAATTTGTAGTCAAATAATTATGTAAATTATATACTCCCAATGGAGAAAAGTAAATAATCCAGGAGATAAACTATTCTACTAATGCAGCATTTCCAGGAAGATTTGAGGGAGATGAGAAATTTTGTGCAAAAGCTTACTCTAAAATTACCTTCGACTTTATTTTAGGCATAGTATTTATTTTTATTTTCAATTACATTAGTGGAAGTCATGAAATTTTTATTTATATTTTTATTTCTTAAGGAGGGAATGAATTTAAAAAAATTGATTTTAATAATGTCTTTAAATTTATAAATCTGTTGATATGTTTTTCAGTTTAATACATATACATGATTTATTATTTACTTCTAGTTATAGTAGCCCAATAAATAATCCCTTGGGGTCAATAATGACAGGGACAAGTAAAGAGTTCCTTATAACCATTTTGATAATGCCAGAGGAATCTATTCCTCTGAGTTCTGTTATTTTTCTTTCATTACACCCTATTCCATGTCATTTGATATCTATAAACTCAGCTTCTGATTCAGTAAGTATCAGCTAGGCAAGTCATGGGCAGACAAATATTTGAGTTTGGTATTTTCTACTTTTATTGCAACATGTTGGCTTTAAATTATACATAACCTTTCATAGTCACAGTTCTGGTTGTAGTTAGAAGCAATCTTTTTTTTTTTTTTTTTTAAATTTAGGATCAATATGAGGGTACATACAATTAGGTTATGTTGTTTGCGTTTGTAAGGTAATGTCCGAGTTGCAGGTGATTTCCTTCACCCAGGAGGTGTACCATATAGCCCTACATTGGACCTATTAGGTGGGAGCTTACCAATCCTTCTTCCCTACATCCCCTTCTCCCTTCTTGAATTTATGTTTTTCTCTCATGTGGTCCTATGGTTGTTGATCTACTAGTTTCAACAATAGTATTGTGTACGTGGAATCCTTGCATTTCCATTCTTGAGATAATTTACTTAGGAAAATGTTTTCCAAATCCATCCAGGTAAATACAAAAGACTCAAAGTCTCCATCTTTTTATGGTTGAATAGCATTCTACGGTATACATACACCACAGTTTATTAATCCACTCATGAGTTGATGGGCAACCAGTCCTTTTTGATAATCGAATTATTGATAACAATGATTGTGATGTATTAATGATAGGGATGGGGTGGGGAATGAGACAACATTTCAAAACCACTTTTGAGTTTGTTAGCCTTTGGCATAGTTTCATCCAACAACATCTGAGACTTGGGAGATGACTTTTCCTTTATATGTTTCTTTCAGGAGCATTTAGAAATAGCAATCCAACTTTTACCTGAAGAACCCTTTCTATATTACCTCAAGGGAAGATACTGTTATACTGTAAGTTGAATGCCGTTATTTATAAATGTTATTTGAATATGCTATGATTATATGACACATTTTCAGTGACTTATTTATGCCTTTATTTTTACCCAGTGCCATGTCTAGGGAAAATTACTGTATCAGTATACATTTTATATGAATGTATCATATACATATTTTATAATTCTATGTGAATTTATAATTTATACATATTTTAAAAATTAGAGTGATACATTCTATAATTTATACATATCTATGTATTAAATGCAGTATTTATAATATACGATTTTTATTTCTTGCCTTTCCATTTCCCCTTGCAATAGTCACACTGTGTCCCTTTGTTACTGTCCTGGTTGGGATCCATCTTCCACATACCTGCACTCTGTATAAGTACTATTCATGGTTCTGTGGGAGGACTTCTTTTCATACAACAGTGCCTATTGAGCATAAATTATGTGTGGACTAAGTGGCCAGAAGATGAATAAAACACTGTCCTTATCCTCAAGGAACTTTATTTAGGAGGGAGAGGAGATATATAGAAATAATTTAAATAAAGGCAGCTGGTCAGCCTAAGACCCAGTGTCTTAAATAGCACTATTAATTTATAGAAGAGTAACAGAATGCAAAAATGTATCTTAAGAATACATGAAAATAGCTGGGCGTTGTGGCTGGTGCCTGTAGTCCCAGCTACTCGGGAGACTGAGGCAAGAGAATCGCTTAAGCCCAGGAGTTGGAGGTTGCTGTGAGCTGTGTGATGCCACGGCACTCTACCAAGGGCCATAAAGTGAGACTCTGTCTCTACAAAAAAAAAAAAAAAAAAAGAATACATGAAACGCTATTTGGTTTTGGGGGTTTGTTTGTTTATTGTTTTTTTTGTTTGTTTGTTTTTTTGTTGTTGAGATAGGGCCTCACTTTGTCACCCTCAGTAGAGTACAGTGGCGTCATAGCTCTCAGCAACTTCAGACTCTTGGGCTCAAGCAATCCTCTTGCTTCAGCCTCTCATTTAGCTGGGACTTCAGTCGCCTCTACAACGCCCAGCTAGTTTTTCTAGTTTTTGTAGAGATGGGGTCTCACTCTTGCTCAGGATGATCCTGAGCTCAAGCAATCCACCTGCCTCAGCCTCTCAGAGTGCTAGGATTACAGGAGTGAGCCACCGTGCCTGGCTAGAAATGCTATTTATGAATGAGAAAAAAGGTAACTTTTATTGAGGTAGAAAGAGGTGAAGAAGGGAATTTACTTTGAAAACCTGCCATATGCCAAATTGCCAAATGTGCTTTATATACTGTTTCTTGTCACATTTAATCCTTAAAATAGTACTGTAAAGCACGTAATTATTACACCAGTTCTTTTGTTTTGTTTTGAAACAAAGCCTTGCTCTCTTGCCTGAGATAGAGTGCAGTGGCATCATCATAGCTCACTGCAACCTCAACTTCCTGGGCTCAGCCTTCCAAGTAGCTGGAATTACAGGTGTGTGCCAACCATGCCCACCTAATTTTTTCCAATTCGTGTAAAGAAAGAATCTAGCCCTTGTTCAAGCTAGTCTTGAACTGCTGACTTCAAGAGCTCCTCTCCCCTTTTCCCTCCCAAAGTGCTTGGATTACAGGTGGAAGCCACCGCGCCCAGCAATTACACCAGTTTTAAAGATGAAGAATCTGAGAATAATGTTAAGAACCTTCCCAAAATTCAATTTAACTAGTCAGTGAAATAACCAGCTTTGAAATTCAAATTTAATTGTAAAATTCATACTTTTTATACATGTATAGTATCCTGTAGGAAGGGAACTTACATTTTCATAAGGAAAAAGAAGAAACGATCTATCATCGGTTTTTCCCTCTATAAGCTGGTTGTGAGATTCCTAAGTCACATAATAGAATGATCACAGCCCTCAGATTTTTAATAATATACTTAATGTAAAATACAGTGTTGTCTTCATTCTATGAAATACTGCACTGTTAACTATACTTTTCATTTGCTAAGATCGTACTACCTTGTAACAACTCACATTGTTTTGCTTTTTGTTTGTTTTTTGTTGATCCCATGTTATCTGAAAGCTCCTTGAGGAAAGAATCCACATTTTACATTTCTTAGTATTCTTTTTTTTTTTTTTTTTTTGTAGAGACAGAGTCTCACTTTATGGCCCTCGGTAGAATGCCATGGCATCACACAGCTCACAGCAACCTCCAACTCCTGGGCTTAAGCGATTCTCTTGCCTCAGCCTCCCAAGTAGCTGGGACTACAGGCGCCCGCCACAACGCCCGGCTATTTTTTGGTTGCAGTTTGGCCGGGGCTGGGTTTGAACCTGCCACCCTCAGTATATGGGGCCGGCGCCTTACCGACTGAGCCACAGGCACCACCCATTTCTTAGTATTCTTTTAAGCTCAGTTCCTTACCCCTAAAATAAGCTTCTCGAGTATTTGTTGCTTAAATAATTGATAAATTAGAGAAAAAGGACAAAAAACAAAGACCACAAAAAGACAGTAATGACTAATATGTATGTGGCTCTTGTAAACGTTTTAGATGGCAGTAAACATTTTATATGTGGTTGCTCACTCAACTCTTTCAACAATCTTAGAAAGTGAAGCCCAGGGTCACTTAACTAGTGAGTGTTAGAACAGGATTTAAACACAGGCAGTTTGTTTTCAAAGTCTTTGTTCGTAACTAGTATGTTCTACTACCTACACATTAGAAGTACAGATGGTAAATATAAATTGTGCGAGAGGAAGTTGGAATGCATTCTGGCAAGGGAATCACCTTTCACCAAGGTATTAAGGCAGGAATGAACAAATGTGTACAGAATGTTTCCAGCACATGCAGACTAGAAAGCTCGAAATTTTCTGAGCACAAAATATCATAAAGTATGTGTGAGTGTGTGGTGTGTGTTTCTAACCAAATCAGTGGGAAAACCTAGAGGAAAAATATAAGGGGAACAGCCAGAGGCCAGAAAAAAGCACCAGTTCCAAGGTCTGGTAAAGCAGCCTCAAAGCCACCTGACAATCAGAGGCATTTATTAATACTAAGCCTGGTAACCTAGAGCTTAGTGCGTAGACTTTTATTGGGGTTGGTAGCTGCTGACCTGAGCAGAGCAGGGAGCAGCTTGACGGCTACCACAATATATCTACCACGCACAACGTGCTATGCCTAGAGGGGAATGAAACTGACTCAACAGAAGCTTACAGAAATTCAAATTCATTCTCAGCCTTGACAATGTAGAAGATAAAGGTAATGGGAAGAAACTCCTAAGATCTAGAGGACATTGACTCAGTCTCCTCACAAGTGGCCAGGGCTTGAATGCAGACTTTTTTGTTTAGGCTTTAAAACCCAAGAAAGAAATTTTAATTCAAAACAGACCCTGATCTTCATGCCCTACGCCAATGGCAGCAGCAAATACTAATTCTCCCTAGAGGAATTTACCTTCATATACGCCTTGTAATACTTTCTCAGAAAGTGTCTCAACGATGATGAGTTCACAGTCAAAAATTGTGGTATATACAAAGAGACAAGCCAATAGGAATCATAGTCAACAGAAACAAAGAAGAACAGCAGTAGACCTTAAAACATTTCAAATTTTGGAAACGTAGGATACGTCTTTTTCAAAAAGAGAAGTTTGGAGGGAGGAAAAATGAATGAGAAGCATGAGCATAGTTCAGAGCTGCTTTCTGAAAATAAACTGTTGGTTATATCTGTGCAATAAGACAAACTAGAATTTGCAAATGGATCAAAGGAGCTTTTCTCATAGTCCAGGCTGTCGGGTACTTTTTATAACATTACCTTTATCAGTTACAACAGTCCATCCAATATTGACTGACAATTGAAAAGGAGAAAACTAAAAGTGTTTCCACATATACAGGGTGGCCATAAATTTTAAAGTAGTTGTCTATTTTAAATTGCACATAAATTTATGGCCACCCCGTATTTGACTGTTTTCCAGATAAAATTTCAGTTAAATCATGTCACAAAAGAAGGTCTCAGAGTGGCAAGTAAACATATTGTGAAAAGATAAATAGCAACGTTAGTCATTAGAGAAACACACTACTCACTACAAGAGCTAAAATTGAGCAGACTGACACTACCAAGTGTTGACAAGGATATGGCACAATTGAAACTCTCATATATTTTGATGGGAATATATGAATAATAAATAAATATATGCATTAATAAATGATACATCAGTTCCTATGCATTTACCAAGAGAAATGAAAATATATGTTCACACCAAGACCAGTACACAAATGTTCATAGCAACTTTAGCAGTATAATAACACATATGACTCTTCAGAGCATTATGCCAATTAAGTTAATAAAGAATACATAATGCATAATTCCATTGATGTGAAATTCTAGAAAAGACAAATTATAATCATAGCTTAGCAGTTGGAACTAGGAATGGTTAAGAATTTTTTTTAATTTTAAATATTTCTTTATATTTCAATATTCAAAGGCATACACATGCAGTTTTGCTACCTGGATATATTGCATAGCTGTGACATCTGGCTTGTAGTGTACCTATCACCTGAATTGTGTACATTATACCTAATGTGTAATTTTTTTATCTTTCTTCATCTTTCCACCTTTGGGGTTTCCGATGTCTGTTATTCCACTCTGTATGACCATGTGTACCCATAGCTTAGCTCCCACTCCTGAGAACATGTGGTATTTGATTTTCTATCCCTGAGTTACTTCCCTCAGGATAATAGCCTCCAGTTCCATCCAAGTTGCTATAGAAGACGTCATTTCAGGAAAATCTGGCACTGGAGTAAGGGACTGGGCTAGGTGTCCAGGCACCAGAGGCTGGGGCTTTCCAACTCCCCCTGAAGCACAGGCAGCCCCAGGGATGGGCCTGTGGCCATGAGGTACATTGTTTCTCTGAAAAGAATTGACCATATCAGAATGAAAAAAAAACTCTCTGTGCAGACTGCTGACTGTGGAATCTTTGAAGACAATAAAATAGTGTTCATTTTTGTCAAAGATCTTTTCTGGATCAAGCGATGGTGAAAAATGTTTCTGAAAGGCAAAAAGTGGCACAGTGATAGCAGTTCCCAAAGTAGTGAGATCAGTACTAAGAGCAAGTCTGTAGATTCTAGCCCTGGGGGTCCTTCAAGATACAGCACTGTGGCCAGCCTTGATACAAACGCTACCAAAAGCTCAGGACAAAGCAACAATAATTCAAATAACTGTGCAGAATTTTGAATAAAATATGTGGATGCCATTGAGAAGCTGAAGCTGGTGAGGGAAAAGGTCTGGAAGGGACACTGGACCTGATATATTACATAGATGTTGCCCAGCAAGATGGAAAGTTGCCTTTTGTTCCTCTGGAGAAAGAATTTATTATGAGAGTTTCCAAGTATGATATAAAAGTATCAACATCAGATCAGCATGACATCTTGCACAGGCATGCTCTATATTTAATCATCTGGATTTGTTATGATGATGGTCTGCAGGCAGGAAAAAGCTTATTGGCTCTGAAGACCACAGATACAAGCAATGATGGATACAGCCTATGGGTTTATCAGTGCAACAGCCTGGAATAGGCGCAAGCAATTTGCAAAGTTTTTTCTACTGATTTTAACTCTGTATTAACATCTGAGAAATCTTGAATTCTGTAATCAAGTCGAAATCCAGTTAATCTGAAAGCTCAGCTGTTTTCAATCTGTAAAGTTGAATTGTTATGGAAATAAGTGAGCTGTGCCAGGGGTCCTCAAACTATGGCCCGCAGGCCACATGAGGCGGTGTGATTGTATTTGTTCCCATTTTGTTTTTTTACTTCAAAATAAGATATGTGCAGTGTGCATAGGAATTTGTTCATAGTTTTGTTTTGTTTTTTTTTTAACTATAGTCCAGCCACATTATTTGTGGATATATATTTATGTTTGTATATGTTATATTTGTATGCACATACATACGTATATACATACACACACTAACTGGGGAGAAATTATCCATTCAAAAGGTGAACAACTTTCTAAGAATGATGTTACTCTGTATTTGCAGGTATCAAAACTAAGCTGGATTGAGAAAAAAATGGCTGCTACTCTATTTGGAAAAATACCATCTTCAACTGTACAAGAGGCTTTGAAAAATTTCCTTAAGGTACATTTTGTCTATTTGTTATTTTAGTGTTCAACAAGCTACCATCTGGACCTGTCCCTGGTACCCTTGTTGCCCAGAAAATCTTTTCCCCATGAGAAGCCCATTTGTAATCCTACTTTTGGCATATTCTATTTTAAGTCTCTTATAATTCAAATTTTGTTTGTTGTTTGTTTGTTTTTGAGACAGTCTCACTCTGTTGCTCTGTTGCAGCTAGAGTGCAGGGTGTCATCATCATATTAATAGCTCACTGAAACCGCAAACTCCTGGACTCAAGCTGTCTTCTCACCACAGCCTTCCAAGTAGCTGGGACCACAGGTGCCCACTACCATGCCTGGCTAATTTTTCTCTTTTTGTAGAAATGGGGTCTTGCTGTTGCTCAGGCTGGTCGAACTGACCTCAAATGATCCTCTCACCTTGCCTCCCAGAGTACTAGGATTATAGGGGTGAGCTACCACGCCAGGCCACAAGTTATGTTTTAAATGTCTACTTCTTAGAGTAGCTAGCTATGCCCTTGGTCCTAGGAATAGTCATCTACTTTTTAAAAATAAGAAAAGGGGGAAGGGGGAAAGGGAGGGGAGGAAGGCGAGTAGAGGGAGGGGGATTGGTGGGATAACACCTGCGGTGCATCTTACAAGGGTATATGTGAAACTTAGTAAATGTGGAATGTAAATGTCTTAGCACAATAACTAAGAAAATGCCAGGAAGGCTATGTTAACCAGTGTGATGAAAATGTGTCAAAGGGTCTGTGAAACCAGTGTATGGTCCCTCATGATCACGTTAATGTACACAGCTATGATTTAATAAAAAAAATAAAAAAATAAAAATAAATAAAATAAATAAAAAATAAAAAATAACTCAGCAGCCTAGATGAAAGTTTCAATATAGCAGCCCTTGCTAACAAATCCAGGAGTAGTTTTCCGAGTCACGTGAGCATGTGCAGAAACAGTTGTGCTCTGATTGTTAGACTTGGTCCAGTTACTCCTGATTAGCCTAATGGAGAGCTCGTTTAATAACTGAGTAAAAAATGCCAAGAGGACATGAGAGCAAATCAGTATTTTCATTCCTATCTTAAAACATATAATTGATATACTAATTCACCTCTGAATAGTAGTTAGTATGTAGGCACACATGTAAATGTATAATATATCATATATCCACCCATATAATCAACTTCCTCTTGGTCTAACCCTTTTACCTTTCTCTGGAACCAATTATGAAATCTTATAGTTACTAAATGTATTTTCCTTTTCAGCCTACTTACTTCAGGTTTATAAAAAAAAAAAAACAGAGAAAATCAGGCTCTGAGCTGTATTGTCCCAGATCTTGTGCATGTTTGTATTATATTTGTGTTGTATTTCAAGAATGGATTTGTAGAACTGAGAGGGGATTTAGAAATTAAAAGGTCAAAAATGGAGAATAGATTTCCTTTCACTTTCCATCTCTGACCTGTGACCAGTGGCTGCCTGGAGAGCTGTATAAAAAATTAAGTGTTCTGAAATCAAGCACAAGCCCTGCAGAAAAAAGTACAGGAAATAAAAACACAAGGGCCATGCATTTTTTATTTAATATGACCTTTTTTGTTGTATAAGAAGGAAATTAAGATCTCAGGAACTTAATTTGTTTAGTTTCACACAATGTCAATCGAAGCTTTGATTTAAGATATGAGTGAGTCTAAGACTGCATCACCCCAGTTTCTTCACCTTTTTTCTACCACTGAGCATTAGTTCTCTCATTTTAAATTTTATAAGAATATGGATCATGATATCTTTAAGGCAAAATATCTCTATAAAAAGTATCAAGTGAATTAGCAAAAATGTTATTTGAACTTGAAACTTATTTCATCATAATGGCAAAGTTATAATTGGAGATTAGGTTTTCAGAATAGTATAACAGTACCTGAAATAAAATGCAGATAAAATTAAAAGTGGTAAATGGGCTGGGCAGGATGGCTCATGCTGATTGTCCCAGCTGGTCAGTAGGCTGAAATGGGAGGATCGTTTAAAGCCAGGCGTTTGAGACAAAACTGGGCAACATAGCAGGACCCTGTCTCAAAAAAAAAAAAAAATGGTAAGCGTTGCAATAATATAGATATAAGGAGTGCAAATTCTGGAACCAGACTACCTGGTTAAATCTCAGCTCTATCACTTACCAGCTGACTAACTTTGGACAAGTTATTTAACCTCTGTCTCAATTTAATGAATAACATGGAGATGACAGTACCTACCTCATAGAGGTATTATGAAGAATATATACATTAATACAAATAAATTGCTTAGTGTGTGTCTAACATCTAATAAGCCCCCAATAAAAACTCACAGAATTTTAACTTGATGCACTTAACTAACAAGAAGTGTAGACATGGAAATGATTAGAGAAGAGAGAAGAAACAGAAGAATCAGAATCCATGAGCACTGTGGATGCCTCTACAAGATGTTTAGGGCTCTGGCCAGGACTGAATGGGACAGCTTCCTTTAACTGCTTATGGCTTTACTGTCTTTCTAGCAGGTTCCATTCCAGGTCCAGAAACTATTCACCTACTTGGTCTTAAAGAATTCCACCAAACCTGTCCTCCATTCCCCCAGGAACTTTTGTCTTTCTCTTCCTGGAACCTTACCTGCTCCATTCTGTACAGAATAAAATGTCTCGTACCAAGGATGTTCTCTCTTAGATGTTAGAACACTCCTCAGACCCCTAACTTGGATTCCCCTTCATTACTATCTGTCTTTAAAAAAATCCAAATCCTTTGACTCAGCAATTCATCTTCTAGGAATCTTTCTACCAATAAAAGTTTACATGTACCCAAGCATTTATGGGAGCAAGTATAGTCACTGATCATTATTAGTAATAGTAAACATTAAGAATAAATCAAAATGGCCAGTGGGGACTTTTTAACTATGGTGTGTCTCTAGTATGAAGTGAAGCTCTTAGGAACAATGAGATCCATGTATGTCTGCAATAGGATATGTGTTTGTGATACCTTCTTTAAAAAAATTTTTGAACCAATATGTCTCATTTTAATTTTTTTTAACAAAAACAGTTATTTTTTTTTATTTGTCTATACTTGGCAAAAAATTCTGGTAGGATGTATGTCAAACTTTTGATAGTGGTTACCTTGGGGAATAAGATGGAAATTAAAAATAAAATTAGAGGAGGCGGAGCAAGATGGCAGCCGAGTAACAGCTTTCTTGCATCTGGGCACCGTGAGTCTGGGGAGATAGAACTCCAGGCATCTCTGGCTGGTGGGATCTGCCTATCATCACCCCTGTGCAGATACAGGGAGTCAGCGAGAGACTTCTGGACCCGAAGAGGAGGACTAAAACAGTGGAAAACCGGCAAGTGGTCGCATCTGTTAATCGGTCTAAACCCGTGTGCAACTTCCACAGGCACGAGAACTTAAAGAGCAGGAGGAAGTGAAAAGAAAATTAGGGCAAGGAAACAGATAAAAGAAATCACTCATGAGGAAGAATCAGCAAAAAACTCCAGGCAACATGAAGAACCAGTCCAGAACAACCCCGCCAAGGGACCATGAAATAGCTACTGCAGATGATTCCACTTATGAAGAAATGTTAGGAATGACAGAAAGGGAATTTAGAATACACATGTTGAAAACAATGAAAGAAATGATGGAAACAATGAAGGAAACTGCTAATAAAGTGGAAAATAACCAAAAGGAAATCCAAAAACAGAATCAAATAAGAGATGAACTATATGAAGAATATAAAAAGGATACAACAGAGCTGAAGGAACTGAAACAGTCAATTAGGGAACTTAAAGATGCAATGGAAAGTATCAGCAACAGGTTAGAACATGCAGAAGAAAGAATTTCAGAGGTAGAAGACAAAGTTCTTGAGATAACTCATATACTAAAAGAGGCAGAAAAGAAGAGAGAGAAAGCAGAATGTTCACTGTCAGAATTATGGGACTTTATGAAGCGTTCCAACATACGAGTTATAGGAATCTCAGAAAGGGAAGAAGAATGCCCCAGAGGAATGGAAGCCATACTAGAGAATATTGTAAAAGAAAATTTCCCAAATACCACCAAAGATTCTAACACACTGCTTTCAGAGGGCTATCGGACCCCAGGTCGCCTCAACTCTAACCGAGCTTCTCCAAGACAAATTGTGATGAACCTGTCCAAAGTCAAGACGAAAGAAAAGATTCTGCAAGCTGGCAGGAGTAAGTGCCAGTTGACCTACAGGGGCAAATCCATCAGAGTGACCGCAGACTTCTCTAATGAAACTTTCCAAGCAAGAAGACAATGGTCATCTACCTTTAATCTACTTAAACAGAACAAATTCCAGCCCAGAATTCTGTACCCTGCTAAGCTAAGCTTAAAAATTGACAGAGAAATCAAATCATTTACAGATATACAAACATTGAGGAAATTCGCCACAACAAGACCAGCTCTACAGGAAATTCTTCAACCTGTTCTGCACACTGACCACCACAATGGATCAGCATCAAAGTAAGAACTCAGAAATTAAAGGACAGAACCTAACCTCCACACTGATGCAAAAGATAAAACTAAGCAATGGACTCTCACCATATAAGACGAATAGAATACTACCACACTTATCAATTATCTCAATAAATGTTAATGGCTTGAATTCCCCACTGAACAGACATAGATTGGCTGACTGGATTAAAAAACACAAGCCATCTATTTGCTGTCTCCAAGAAACACACCTGGCTTCAAAAGACAAATTAAAGCTCCGAGTCAAGGGTTGGAAGACAATTTTTCAGGCAAATGGAATTCAGAAGAAAAGAGGAGTTGCAATCTTATTTTCAGATACATGTAGATTTAAAGCAACTAAAGTCAAAACAGACAAAGATGGTCACTTTATATTGGTCAAGGGAAAACTACAACAAGAAGACATTTCAATTCTAAATATCTATGCACCCAATTTAAATGCTCCCAGATTCTTGAAACAGACCTTACTCAGTCTGAGCAATATGATATCTGATAATACCATAATAACAGGGGACTTTAACACTCCTCTTACAGAGCTGAACAGATCCTCTAAACAGAAATTAAACAAAGATATAAGAGATTTAAATGAGACCCTAGAACAACTGTGCTTGACAGACCCTAGAACACTCCATCCCAAAGATAAAGAATATACATTCTTCTCATCACCCCATGGAACATTCTCCAAAATTGATCATATCCTGGGACACAAAACAAATACCAACAGAATCAAAAGAATTGAAATTTTACCTTGTATCTTCTCAGACCATAAGGCACTAAAGGTGGAACTCAACTCTAACAAAAATGCTCGACCCCACCCAAAGGCATGGAAATTAAACAATCTTCTGTTGAATAACAGATGGGTGCAGGAAGAAATGAAACAGGAAATCATTAATTTCCTTGAGCATAACAACAATGAAGACACAAGCTACCAAAACCTGTGGGATACTGCAAAAGCAGTTTTGAGAGGAAAATTCATCGCTTTAGATGCCCACATTCGAAAAACAGAAAGAGAGCGCATCAACAATCTCACAAGAGATCTTATGGAATTGGAAAAAGAAGAACAATCTAAGCCTAAACTCAGTAGAAGAAAAGAAATCTCCAAAATCAAATCAGAGATCAATGAAATTGAAAACAAAAGAATCATTCAGAAAATTAATGAAACAAGGAGTTGGTTTTTTGAAAAATAAAATAGATAAACCATTGGCCAGACTAACGAGGAATAGAAAAGTAAAATCTCTAGCAACCTCAATCAGAAACGATAAAGGGGAAGTAACAACTGATCCCACAGAGATACAAGAGATCATCTCTGAATACTACCAGAAACTCTATGCCCAGAAATTTGACAATGTGAAGGAAATGGATAAATATTTGGAATCACACCCTCTCCCTAGACTTAGCCAGGAAGAAATAGAGCTCCTGAACAGACCAATTTCAAGCACCGAGATCGAAGAAACAATAAAAAATCTTCCAACCAAAAAATGCCCTGGTCCAGATGGCTTCACTCCAGAATTCTATCAAACCTTCAAGGAAGAGCTTATTCCTGTACTGCAGAAATGATTCCAAAAAATTGAGGAAGAAGGAATCTTCCCCAACATATTCTATGAAGCAAACATCACCCTGATACCAAAACCAGGAAAAGACCCAAACAAAAAGGAGAATTTCAGACCAATCTCACTCATGAATATAGATGCAAAAATCCTCAACAAAATCCTAGCCAATAGATTACAGCTTATCATCAAAAAGTCATTCATCATGATCAAGTAGGCTTCATCCCAGGGATGCAAGGCTGGTTTAACATACGCAAGTCCATAAACGTTATCCACCATATTAACAGAGGCAAAAATAAAGATCACATGATCCTCTCAATAGATGCAGAAAAAGCATTTGATAAAATCCAGCATCCTTTTCTAATTAGAACACTGAAGAGTATAGGCATAGGTGGCACATTTCTAAAACTGATTGAAGCTATCTATGACAAACCCACAGCCAATATTTTACTGAATGGAGTAAAACTGAAAGCTTTTCCTCTTAGAACTGGAACACCAGACAAGGTTGTCCTCTGTCACCTTTACTATTGAACGTAGTGCTGGAAGTTCTAGCCAATACAATTAGGCAAGACAAGGAAATAAAGGGAATCCAAATGGGAGCAGAGGAGGTCAAACTCTCCCTCTTTGCTGACGACATGATCTTATACTTAGAGAACCCCAAAGACTCAACCACAAGACTCCTAGAAGTCATCAAAAAATACAGTAATGTTTCAGGATATAAAATCAATGTCCACAAGTCAGTAGCCTTATACACCAATAACAGTCAAGATGAGAAGCTAATTAAGGACACAACTCCCTTCACCATAGTTTCAAAGAAAATGAAATACCTAGGAGTATACCTAACAAAGGAGGTGAAGGACCTCTATAAAGAAAACTATGAAATCCTCAGAAAGGAAATAGCAGAGGATATTAACAAATGGAAGAACATACCATGCTCATGGATGAGAAGAATCAACATTGTTGAAATGTCTATACTTCCCAAAGCAATCTACCTATTCAATGCCATTCCTATCAAAGTACCTACATCGTACTTTCAAGATTTGGAAAAAATGATTCTGCGTTTTGTATGGAACCGGAGAAAACCCCGTATAGCTAAGGCAGTTCTTAGTAATAAAAATAAAGCTGGGGGCATCAGCATACCATATTTTAGTCTGTACTACAAAGCCATAGTGGTCAAGACAGCATGGTACTGGCACAAAAACAGAGACATAGACACTTGGAATCGAATTGAAAACCAAGAAATGAAACTAACATCTTACAACCACCTAATCTTTGATAAACCAAACAAGAACTTACGTTGGGGGAAAGACTCCCTATTCAATAAATGGTGTTGGGAGAACTGGATGTCTACATGTAAAAGACTGAAACTGGACCCACACCTTTCTCCACTCACAAAAATTGATTCAAGATGGATAAAGGACTTAAATTTAAGGCATGAAACAATAAAAATTCTCAAAGAAAGCATAGGAAAAACACTGGAAGCTATTGGCCTGGGGAAAGACTTCATGAAGAAGACTGCCATGGCAATTGCAACAACAACAAAAATAAACAAATGGGACTTCATTAAACTGAAAAGCTTCTGTACAGCTGAGGAGACAATAACCAAAGCAAAGAGACAACCTACACAATGGGAAAGGATATTTGCATATTTTCAATCAGACAAAAGCTTGATAACTAGGATCTATAGAGAACTCAAATTAATCCACATGAAAAAAGCCAACAATCCCTTATATCAATGGGCAAGAGACATGAATAGAACTTTCTCTAAAGATGACAGACGAATGGCTAACAAACACATGAAAAAATGTTCATCATCTCTATATATTAGAGAAATGCAAATCAAAACAACCCTGAGATATCATCTAACCCCAGTGAGAATGGCCCACATCACAAAATCTCAAAACTGCAGATGCTGGCGTGGATGTGGAGAGAAGGGAACACTTTTACACTACTGATGGGACTGCAAACTAGTACAACCTTTTTGGAAGGAAGTATGGAGAAACCTCAAAGCACTCAAGCTAGACCTCCCATTTGATCCTGCAATCCCATTACTGGGCATCTACCCAGAAGGAAAAAAATCCTTTTATCATAAGGACACTTGTACTAGACTGTTTATTGCAGCTCAATTTACAATCGCCAAAATGTGGAAACAGCCTAAATGCCCACCAACCCAGGAATGGATTAACAAGCTGTGGTATATGTATACCATGGAATACTATTCAGCCATTAAAAAAAATGGAGACTTTACATCCTTCGTATTAACCTGGATGGAAGTGGAAGACATTATTCTTAGCAAAGCATCACAAGAATGGAGAAGCATGAATCCTATGTACTCAATTTTGATATGAGGACAATTAATGACAATTAAGGTTATGGGGGGGAAAGCAGAAAGAGGGACGTGGGGGTGGGGCCTTGGTGTGTGTCACACTTTATGGGGGCAAGACATGATTGCAAGAGGGACTTTACCTAACAATTGCAATCAGTGTAACCTGGCTTATTGTACCCTCAATGAATCCCCAACAATAAAAATAAAATAAAATAAAATAAAATTAGAAAGGAGAAACTTCTACCCTTTAATTTTTGAAATGACTAGATTGTATTTGTAAAACCAGCACATTTTTATAAATTTTTAAAAGTGTCCCTGTTCTCTTGGGTTCTGCATCCATCTGGGTTGGGAACTGGGGTAGGCACCTGCCTAGACCTTCACAACAGGAAAAGCTGGCTTGGAAGCAAAGGTTGACTTAAGTTCTAAGATGAGCTCTCTAATAGCAATACCATCTACATGAAAGAATTCTCACTTCCTAGAGAAAAAACTAGTTCATAAAATATTAGTATTTGAAGAGAAATGTACCTTCGTAATACCGATTTTTGTCTACTTGGGCCAGTTTTTTCAAGGATCTGTCTTTCCTTTCCACTTGATGTGATGGACTCCAGATAGTATTTTACTTCTATAGATGTGTTGAAATCATAGGAAATCAAATATTAATCTAGTGGGAGACGCTCGCCATGGGGTACTAGTCACACTGTACGCCCATTCTCTAAACAGACTGTGAAATGTATGGGACTTGTCTGGGGGAGAGGGTATCACCAGTTGCTTTTGCTCTTGAAAGGAAAAAACAGAAAAGTTAGAGAAAGAGAAGTGAGGAAAATGATTATGTTAAAGGAATCTAAAAACCTTGAAGTATCTCATTGCTTTGTATGCTTTATGTGGATAGCAATCTATTTTATTTTAATGGATAAATAAATGCAAAAGCCACGTCTCTACCCAGAAGATGCTGAAATTGATAAAATGATTCCGATGTGAAATAGCCAACCTGAATTCTCAGGGAAGTTTGGTTAATAGTATCTGATTTACTGAATGACAGTCTCTTGCCTTGTGGTTTCTGTTACTGTTTTAATATTGTCCTGTTAACTCTCCTGTCTCCTCTCTCACATCAGGCTGAAGACCTACACCCTGGTTATTCCAATGCCAATTACCTGTTCTTGGCAAAGGTAATGAAAACGACTCTTTTAAGATCACGGTGAATCCATTACATAAATCTGTGATTACCTTTAATATGGGTTATTTTTCATTTCCAGTGTTATGTTGATCTTGAAGAAAAGCAGAATGCTTTGAAGTATTGTGAGTTGGCATTGCTGCTTCCTAGTGTTACCAGAGAGGTAAGTCCAGCCTGTGACAAGGAGCACTGTCTGTTGTCAAACTGTTCTGCTCTGAACTATTACTGTTCAAGCTCAAAATATGAATAACTGGCTTAGATACACTTAGAATTTTCTCTCCTTACTAGATTTTACTTACTTTCTATTTTTTCCAGATACACTAAGGTGTATGTAAGTAAGGTGCACAGCAGGATGTTTTGCTAATACGTACACATTGTGAAATGACTGCCCTGATCAAGCTAATGGACATGGCATCGCCTTCTCTAAGCAGATTTCAAGTATACAGTACAATATTGTTAACTGTAGTCACATGGCTGTCCTTTTGATCTCCAGAACTGATTTGTGCTGTATAATTGAAACTTTGTATCCTTGATCAAAACCTCCCCAATTCTTTCACCCTCTTAGCCCTGGCAGCCACCATTCTACTCAACGTTTCTATGTTGGAGTTTTCTTTTATGGTAAAACATTTTGACTCGTTTTTACGTGTACTATGGAGTTTTTAAATGTGCTACATCTCTGTAAGATAACCTGGCACCAAGAAGTTCCCTCGACTTTTTAGGGAACACACAATCATGGGCTAGCAACTAAATATCCTGATGCCTGTTAGATTTAAGGCAGCAGCGAATGGAGCAAGCACCCCGTGAAGGAGGGAGGATGGCACAATTCAGGGGAGCTGGTGATTAAACTTCGTAGGCAGCAAACAAGCTACACAGGTTGTCCAGCGCAGAGCAAAGCAGTCACCCTTCTCAGTCCTCAGCTTACAGCAGGGTGGTGTTAGCCAAGGCCACGAAAAAGATTAACAGTGTATTTTACCCTTTTATTTGTTTTGGGACTCCTGTCATTAATGAAAAAGAAACTATTGCATTGCCTCTTACCCCTTTTATTTAATTAATTCAGGATTCTGGATTGGCCATAAATTCCAGATTCCAACAACTCAATCTGTGTTCCTGTGAGCCATTGGCTAGTATTATAGGAAAAAGAAATAAGTAAATGTTTGCCCGCTCCCTTCTGATACCAACAAACCATCATCCTCACAATCATCTCAGAAAGGAAATGCCTCAGGAAGAGCACTCCTCTTTTTCTGTATGGAAGCAGTATAGGCTCCAATATTAGGTGTGATCTGGAATATAAACTAAGGTGACATCTCTGTCACCCTGCAGGAGCTTGTAGCCTAGAAGAGAATGTATGATGTGTCCAGATAACGATAGCACAGGATAGGAAGTGTGAAGTGCTAAGAGAAGTATGAATACTTGGTTATGTAAATTTTGAAAAAGGAGAAATTTTCACCGACGAGAGGAAGACTTTGAAAGAGCTATACAGTGCAGAGGTGTGGGCAAGTATCCTGCAGGTTGTAAAGTGAGAATTAAAGAGTCGTTTGCCTGGAACAGAGGAAGAGTGCAGGACTGTCTCGGGACATGAGGCTGAAAAAGGGAAGTGAAACAAAAGCTGCCAAGGAATTTAGGGTTTCAGGGTCCCTGTGTCTCTAAAGAGAGGGCTGATCTGGCTCCACTGGGTCTCTTCCACAACCACAGGAGCAAGGTCTGGGCTGCTTGTACATACACTCCACAGGTTTGGAATTTCCCAGAATTGATTGTCCAACTCTGTCAAATCCCTCGGTTGATCCCATCAGTTATAATAGGAAGTGCAAAATAGCACAGTCTTAACACGACATAGCAGCAGTCTTTCTCCAAAGGACAAACATTTAGTGTAATTTTTCAGCAGAAAGCAGATCTTGTTCCTCTGGTTGCTTGCCTTGTGTTGGCCGTGGGGACCCTGCTGTTGCTCACATTTCTCCTGAATGATGTCACTTTGGGTTACATGCAGTCATTTTAAACTTAGTGTCTGTGCATTCTTATTAGAATATAAGATTAGAATACACTATGATAATAAGGTATAATACCTGCTTTGACACAGAATGCTTCTGAACAAAATTTAGAGCTCTCATAGGAGAGCTAAATATTGATGAGCCTCAGCGTTTGGTCCTTGATCTGTAAGTCTCTTGTCTAAACCGATCCTCCATGGCTTCAACTCCTACCTACCACCAGGGTCCTCAAATTTATTTCTCTGGACCTGTCTTCTGATCTTCAGACCTGATTCCACAACTTCCTACTTACCCTCTCCACTTGGAGGTTTCTGAGACATCTCTAACAAACTGGACTCATCTTCAGGCCTACAGATCTGCTCTCCCACCCTCCACCCTCTTATAGGTGGCACCTCCCTCTACACAGCCGGAAAGGTTGGAAATCACTTTTGATGTCTCCTTTTCCTGCAGTTCCCCAAACGTAGACATCTACCCAGTTAGCAAGTTCTCAGATTTCTCCTTCTAAGACCTGCCTTGAACCACCACCCCCTGCTCACTTGCTGTTACTCAGAGCAGGGCACTGCCCACTTTTCCCTGGACTGCAGACTCTGAGAGCCTCCCACCGTGTCTTCCCACAGCTTCCTGGTCTCCTTCCAGGCCACTCTTGGCATCCAGTAGCAGCCAAAGTAACAGAGTAAACATAAATATATGTCAGCTTATCACTTCCTTGCTTCACACCTTTTGCTGTTAGGATGAAGTTCAAAACACTTTGCATGTCCTTCGAGGCTCTGATCAGCTCTTACTTATCTCTCAAGCTTCTTTGTTCTCACCCTTCCCTCCTCTGCACCATGGTCCTCCCTGCTCTGCTGCCTTAGAACACACTCTTCCCTCTTCCCGAAACACCCCCCACTCCTGTCCCTGGCTTTTTTCCTGCTTATCCTTCAAGCCTCACCATGACTGCCCTTTCTTCAGGAGAGACCTCCAGACACCATGGGCCAGAAAGCCCCTTAAGACCTTTCTTCCCTACATTTAGCATAGTTGTGATTATATAGTTATTGGTGTGATTGTTCTATGAACAGCTGAATCTATGAATGTTGTGTGTGGTTAGTCCATGAATCATTGTTACATAGAGGAGCAACCAGATCTGTTTCGGTTACCAGCTCTGCTCAGCACTAACTATACTGCTTAGCACATCTAAGCACCCAGCAAGTACTGGTAGAAAGAGTCAGAACACCAGTACCATACAAATAAAAATAATAGTGTGAATAGTGACAGTGAAGAGGAGAGATGGTCCATCTAAGAAAGCTGGACACTGGAGGAATGTCTGTAATGAGCACTTATTTCCCACATACCTTTTTTCTCAGTGATATCTCCATTTGTATTCTTTTTTTTTTTTTAGATAGAATCTCACTCTGTTGCCCAGGCTAAATTGCTGTGGCATCACCCAGGCTCACAGCAACCTCAAACTCCTGGGCTCAAGCGATCCTCTTGCCTCAGCCTCCCAAGTAGTTGAGACTACAGGTGCCCACCACCACATCCAGCTAATTTTTTTTTTTATTTTTAACAGAGACAGGGGTTTTGCTCTTGCTCAGGCAGGTCTTAAACCCCTGAGCTCAGGCAATACTCCCACCTCGGCCTCCTGAGAGTTCTAGGATTACAAATGTGAGCCACCACACCCGGCCTCCATTTGTGTTCTTAGCAATTTTTTTTTTAGAGTAGTAAAGGTACTATTGTTAATACTTCAATTTCTTCTTCAATAACAAAATGGGATCCACGGAGTTACTTGTAGTAACCCCCATCTCTATCTAATGTTTTGAGTTTGAAATATTCCCTCATTTTAGTGATTTTGCCGACCTGTTTATTCCTAGCACTACCACTAATGTCTACACTACCACTAATTATAGCGAGGACCCAGCCTTCAGTTCTCTCCCTCATGTGAACTTGATAACATGTTTGCTTCTTTCCTTATGGCATTTGTACCACCTTCCGTCCCCTCTCCGGGAAGTCTAAGCGCATCACTCTGCTATGAGATTGATATTGGGAATGTCAGCTATTTGGTCTCTAGAGCCCAGATTCATGGGTATAAGCAGTTTTATATTCTCAGAGTTTGAAGCTACAGTATTTTTATTATTCATGTGGACTTTTCCTGACCCTGGGAAAGTAACCTCAGATCCCAAGAAACATTCATTATTCTTTTAAAAGGGATTCCTGTGTCTAAGGCAGTGCAAGAGTGATTGCTGAATGAAGTAATGACCTCGCTGGCAGCCTGAATGTTGTTTGCCTGGAGGTAGTTTTAAAGTTCATGGACTTAGAGTCTACCGAGAAAGCTCAAATATAAAAAATATTGTGTAATGTCTTTATAGTAAGGGTTGCACTAATCTGATTTAAAAAATAACCTATGTTTTAAAATGGCTGTAACATTTTGAACTGGCATTAATTGTCCTTCTAAGACAAACAGATTTTTATAGAATAGTAAATACAATGTACAGAAACAACTACAGGAAGAAATGAATTCTAGGAGTTCTGAGAGTTAAGAATATCACTTCATATTTAGCAAGTAGTATATTGTCTTTGAAGTTGCTTGTTGATTAAAGTCCTAACCTGCATTTCCAGCCTGTTTTATGGGTTGGGAATCATCACTCTCATTGAACATTCCTCTTAGTAATAAAATCCTAATCCTGCTTTAAACGTTCTATCTTAATTAAGACATTAATTTTTCAAGTAGGCTTATGAAATAGAATTTGTCCACATATGTTCACTCCCAGCCTTCCTATGATAGGATTGCTACAGCTCACAATGATGAATGTGTTACTTACTAAAATCCAGTAATACATAGTATTATATCGTTGTTAGAAATTCCTATCTGCCTGTTCCTTTCTAGTTAGAATTTATATCTTGTAGATTAACTCATCGAGGTTATTCATGCCTGGAGAATATATTCTTCCTAGTACATTATTTTAAAATACTAGTAAGGCCACTTTCTAAACAGACATTGTAGATTGTACGCAGGGAGCATTACAACCTCCTACTTCTAAATTTTTGGCTTTTACCTTCTAATCATTTGCATTGAAAATGTGTTATTTCAAAAAAGAAAAAAGCGAGAGAGAGAATGTAGAGAATGTATTATTTCTTAAGATTTCCCAATATTTAATGACCTTGGTTGTTTTCCCCAAATTGATCTTAAAAACACCCTAAAGAAGTTTCTTAGACTTTTCTTTTATTTATTTATCTTCTTAAATAACTAATGATACAGCATCCATTTGGGATAAGCCATTCTTAACCACTACCCAGTCTAGTAAAGTTGATGTTTGATAATCATTACCCAAATGTTAGGAGCATAATAACAGTTTGATATAATTAATGCTCTTTCTTATTTACCTAAAGTCTTTAGCAGAGAGCATTGATGTATTTTTCCAAAACATGCTTTTACCACATTTCCAGATGAAATAAATCTGTATTTCTAAATGTACATGTGTAAGTGAATGAAAAAGAGGGATTATCTTTATTCATTTATATTACAAATATGGGGGTGTACTCTGCTAGAGGATTGGGATACAAAGAGAAAATAACAGACATCATCTCTGCTGCCATGAAGTCTGTGGTCTAGTGAGGAAGGTAGGCAGGCCTTGAACAAGTCATAACAATAAAATGTGATGAGTGGTATGGAAACGAAAGCACAAAGATTCGTGAGAAAATGCAACCTGTGCCAGGGGCTCCGAAAGGCCTTTCTGAGGTTTTGCTATGTAATCTGAGATTTTAAGGAAATGAGAATTCAAAACTAGTGATTTAAATCTTTAAGTAAGACTTGCTTGGAGGGTGGAGGGCTTTTAAACATACAGATTCCTGGTTTTTTTCTGGAGAGAGAAAAGTTCTGAGACCAACCTCAATATCAACATGGTCTCATTCAAGTCTGTGTCTGTCTGAGTTCTGCTTTGCTGGCTTAGTGCTCAGATTGTCCCTGGATGAGAATATGGAAAAAGACAGGTGGTGGCTGAATTCTTGACAGTGCAACAGGAAATTGGGACTGTTGAGAATATGGGTGAGGACTTGCCTCAAAAAAGGGGACTCTGCTGGACCCATCACTGGGGAACGTCAGTCATGTGGTCTCCCAGGGGTTATCACTCTGAAAATAAGATGTGACTTCCCAGTTAATGCAAGGAAAGGCACTATGGAGGGAAGGAGGATGATTTCCCCAAAGCTGGTGTCCAGACAGACAGGCAGGGCTTAAGAATAAAGAACTTTCATGCAGAAAGTGAACAGGACAGAGCCATCTCACAGCATGTCAGCTCTGTGGTTTATGAGGGTGAACCCTGTTCCTTTATGTTAGAGTTGGCCTAGGATTGGGCTGAGTTAGGAATGCAGCACAGTCATGTACTTAAATTTCGGGTTAGAGAAAGTGTGCTATTATAGCTCAAGGTTTCAATAGCTTGAATTTGGGGAGGAAAGGAATAACCTGATCTGAAAACCATAACCTGACTTCTCATAAGTGGCCAATTGAATAAATATAACCAATATATGAAGTACTGGAAACATAACAAAAATCTCAATATTAATCAGCTAGCTATGCAGCTGACCTGCTACAAAGGAGAAAAGTCGCATGAAGGAGAGTAGCACACACCACTTGAGCGCTACCGATGTGGGAGACTTTAACTGGAGACTGTCACTGAATGTTTGGCATGGAATTCATACGTAGAAAAATGAATGGATGAATAAATGTGAGCAAACTTTTAACAGCCTTTATTTCCTCAGTAGCAGAAAGGAGGAACTCCAGATGTAAGGAATATAAGGAAGTTGCTAACTCCCAGTTCACTACAGACTCAACATGTATCAACTCACAGTAGAGAGAAACCCAACAAATGTAATGAATGTGGGAAACACTTCAGCCAGAGCACTAACCTTCATTCACACCAGAGAACTCACACAAGAGAGGAAATCTCGTAATCAATGTGGAAATGCTGTCAGTAGCCATTTATTCTTTAAACGACATGAGTAAGTTAACACAGGAGGGAACCACATGAATGTGATGTATGTGGGAAAGCCCTCAGTCAGTATCCATAAAGAGACGGTGCACACTGGAGAGAAACTCTGCAGATGAAAGGAACATGGAAGAGCCTCAGCCTTGGGTCTCACCTTTATAGACACCAGAGAGCTCCCATGGCCTTCAGGCACAGCTCTAGCCTGGAAATGCAGAAAAAAACAACAGAGTAAAGGGCAGTGCCTGTGGCTCAAAGGAGTAGGGTACCGGCTCCATATGCTGGAGGAGGTGGGTTCAAACCCAGCCCTGACCAAAAAATTGCAAAAAAAAACAATAGAATAAAACAGGAAAAAAATGTTTTTTTTCCAAGTGTTTACCAGGAAAAAGAAGCCTATTATAAAATCTCAGATAATTCATACTGGAGAAGCAATGCAATGAAATAAACACAAGAAGGCTTTTACTCACGGAGTAGCTCTGTTGGACATACAAGGATTCACACTTGTCATGATAAAGTCTTCAGTGATTACACGCATTAGTCAGCCTTTCAAAGTTCTCACACTGGAAAGACTCTCAGGGCTCAAGTCAATGTAGAAGTGCCTTCACCTGAAGTTTACATAATTCATACTGGAAAAAAACTCTATCAAGAACCCTTTAGTGCACAATTCGACTTATATTTTTTTATTATCATCATTATTATTATTTTGGGGGGAGGGGGGAGAAAGAGTCTCACTGTCACCCTACATAGGGTGCCTGGGCATCATAGTTCACAGCAACCTCAAACGCTTGGGCTTAAATGATTCTCTTGCCTCAGCCTCCCAAGTAGCTGGGACTACAGGTGCCTGCCACAATGCCCAGCTATTTTTTTGTTGCAGTTGTCATTGTTGTTTAGCAGGCCCGTTCAAACTCACCACCCTGGGTGTATATGGCCGGCGCCCAATCTACTTAGTTACAAGCGCCGCCACAATTCAACTTTTAATTTAGACTTTTGTCCAATGACATATTACTGAAAACATGTAGCACAGAAGTGTTGAACTGTGATGCTTTCTTGGAAATACTGAATATAGAGTTTGGTAATACTTAATAAGCAATGAGATAAACCCCTCTTTAGTACATTAGTCCTAATGAATGTGTAGGCAGTAAAAGTTGTTGATGAAAATGTAATCCATCAATATTTATCTTTCAAAAAACCAAAATATTATGCTGAGTAATTGGACCATTTTTTCTTTAATGTTCCATCACTTTTATCAGTTAATAAGTTTTTATTTTTCATACAGCTCTAACCCCATTTACAAAGATTTTTTTGATCAAAAAATAACGTCTAATGTAACTAAAAAATGTGAAACACAAAATAATGTGTTCTAACTATTGTTATTAGTGTTGAAATATCTATATGGCAAGGATGAATGAAAAGATGAACAAATGTTCATGACAGAATGAAATATCCCGAGAATGCTGGAAGCAGGTGGGACCCAGACCGTACATTGTAGCACACTAGAAAACAGGCAACTGCCTAGAACTGAGAAATACAATACATAAAACCACTGAATCAGGTGTGTAGTCGAACTGAAATATTGAGTGCCAGTGGGAGAGAAGACATGAGAGTCTTATATGCCTTTTGATTTTTTTACTTTATTTCAGGTTAATGTGAGGGTACAAACAACCAAATCACAATATTTTAATTTGTAAGTAGAGTTCTTCTGACAGTTGTGTCCCGCACTCAAAAGGTATGCCCTACACCCCACACTGTGCACATTAAGTGCCCAAATGCCCCCTCCCCCGAACTTGAATTGAGATGAGTTTTTCTCCTAAATGGGCATGAATTAGATTGTCTACTGGCTTCATATTAGTATTGAGTACTTGTATATTTGCTTTTTCCATTCTTGTGATACTTTATTGAAAAGAATGTTTTGTATTGACCTGGAAGAACCTCTATCCAGGTTAATACAAAAGATGTAAAGTAACTATCTTTTCTATGGCCAAATAGTATTCCATGGTATATATACACCACAGTTAGTTAATCTATTTCTATCCTAGAAGAAAGTGTGGGAAATCTTTTGAGATGTTGGTCTGGGGAAAGATTTTATGAAGAAGACTTCAATGGCAATTGCAACAACAACCAAACTAAACAAATGGAACTTAATTAAACTGAAAAGCTTCTGCACAGCTAAGAACACATCAAAGCAAATAGGTAACCTTCAGAATGTGAAAAGACATTTGCATGTCATGAATCTGACAAAGGTTTGATAACTAGGATCTACAGAGAACTCAAATTAATCAACAAACAAAAAAGATCAAACAATCCCATCTATCCCTGTGCAAGAGACATGAACAGAACCTTTTCTGAGGACAGACAAATGACTAACAAACATAAAAAAAAATTCATCATCCCTAATCATCAGAGAAATGCAAATCAAAACCATTCTGAGATATCACCTAACCCCAGTAAGATTGGCCCACATCACCAAGTCTCAAAGTTGCAGATGCTGGCATGGATGCAGAGAGAGGGGAACACTTAACTGTTGGTGGGACTGCAAACTAATCTAGCCTCTTTGGAAAGAAGTATGGAGAATCCTCCAAGAACTCAAATTAGATCTCCCATTTGACCTAACAATCCCAACTGCTAGGCATCTACCCAGAAGAAAAAAATCCATTCATCAAAAAGACATTTGCAAAATTGTTCATCACAGCTCAATTTACAATCGACAAGGTGTGGAAACAATATGCCTTTTTCTTAAAGGAAAGGGAAAAAACCACTGGAGGCTATAAAGTAATAGATAACACAGTGAGGTTGTGAGAAGGAAACAGTAGCCACCGTGTGGAGACTGTCACTAACTACTACAATAACACAGACATGACAGGGTCACCTGGACTACGATGATGGCAGTGAGACATTAGCAAGAGGAAAGGACAAATGTAACAAAATTGTGGGTCATATTCTCTACAAGGCTTGGAGATTGGTCGTTGAGGGGGGAGGAGGACTCAAGGGTGACCACTGTCTAGCTTGGCAAACTGACCAGGGTAGATGAGATGCTCTTTACTAATACAAGGAACACAGGAGAGCCAGGTTTGATAGGGAAAGTGAGTTCAGTTTGAAATGTTGAGTTTATGTTTGTGAGATGTTTAAGTCCAGTGAGTAGTTGGAAATATAGCATATTAGAGAAGTTTGAAGCCTGTGGAAGAGATTACCCAAGAGGTTATCTAGTATGTGAAAAGCAGAGTGCAGAAGTTCAGCCACTGAGAAACATCAAAACAGTGGAACGGGGGGGAGAAAGGGGAAGCTGCAAGTGAGAGTGAAAGGAGTGAAGGCTGTCCCTCGGAAGCCACAGGATGTGAGTGACCAGCTCTGCTGGGAGCTCTGGAGAAGCCCAGCTGGACGGATGACGTGGGCGTCGCTGGTGACCTTGGTCAAGGCTGAGTAGCACAGTGGACATAGAGACCAAAGCGCAGAGCAGTCAGTAGGTAGCGATGCCCTTCCACAGAATCTCATGGGAAAGGGAGGAGAGATGTAGATGGAAATTAAAGGGACGTTTGAGCTGAAGAGTTTACTGTAGATGGGCAATACAGGCGTACCTTGAAAGGATGGTGAGAAACAGCCGGCAAAGAAGGAAGAGTTCAGTACAAACTGTAGAGGGAGGAGATAATCGATAGAATAAACTCCTGAGGAAGGCAGAGAAAGTGAGATCCCAAGCACAGTAAGGCACTCTTTCATTATAGTTTGTAAAGATATACACCAGGTATACAAGAGAAGCTCCCCGCACCTCCTTGAGCTGAAGACCAGACATGTTGACCACCTCTGTATATTGACCAGTTTGTTGTTACAGTCCCTTGAATGGTCACTTTACAGAGGTTCTACTCTATATAGTTTGTGGGTATTTCTTCAGTCATCTGATTGAAATAATTCTTTCGTCTGTGTCATTTTTCTGTAAGAAACTGATCCCTAGATTTGGAAAATGGTTACTGTGTTGCAGTCTAACCATTCATTTAGGAGGCATTTATTTAGGGCTATCTAGGTGCCAGGCACTGAGATAACCCAACAGTTCCACAGGTAAACATGTACCTCAACACCTAGAATTATAAGTTTTAAATATCACACTCATATCCTATATATCATTGATCTTATTTTCTCACAACTTTTAGTAAATACTGCTTGATAGAAGGCAGACTTCTATGCTGATCACCACAATAAAATCAGTGTTTTAATGTTCATGATAATTTAGATTTTTAAAAATCTGGGTAGCAGCTACTTCTCAATATTTACCTTATCCTATTTTCTTTGTCTGATTATTTTAAACTTGTTACACTCCTTAAGTCCTTTCTGATAGATGCTCAGCAAATATTTATTAAGTACAAAGGTACATTAAAGTACTCGGCCATCTGAATTTATTGTCACTCCTTCTAACTTCTACATTTGTTATAAAGGGACAACAACAGGTGGTATCCTATAAAACATACTACTTGATTTTTAATCTTAAATATAATTGATAAAATCAATAATGAAATATATGTTTTGTCTGACTCTTACTGTAGAATCTCACATTTCTTCAAATCCCTCTGCTCAGGCCAGGGCTTCTTCACATCTCATAGAGAAAAATAATAATGTTAACACAAAGGCAAACCCAGCGTCAGCTTACATGAAAGGCTCTCTCCTTCCTGAGTCCCACCACGTCGGGTCTGTGTGGATGTATTATCCTAGAAACGGCTGTCCACGTTACTTGCATTCTTATTGATCTAGATTATGGCTGCCCCTAAGAAAAACACAGTTTCTTTGTAATGGTCTTTCAGAAAATACCCTTGCACTCAACAAAAGCCTATTTGAAAGTACTAGAGTATCAGTACTAAAGTATCAGGATGAATACTTGAAATTTCATTGTGTATTTGTATTTTCTTTATAGGATAAAGAGGCTCAGAAAGAAATGAAAAAAATAATGACTTCCTTGAAGAGGTAAATAAAAGAACTTACTCTTCAACAAATCAGATGTGGTCTACTAAAATTTAAACAAATCAAACTTGTGTTTTTATTATTCCCTTTTTCTTTTTTGATGTAAGGGTAGATGTGCTCAGATTTGAAGCATTTCTGCAGAAAGCATTCCACTAGTCTCGCTACAAAGCTAATCATGTTACGTGGAGAACCTATTTATTATACTGTCAGTATATGATGATCTATAGACATGTATGCATTATATTTTTCCTAATAATAAACAATAGCCTTCAGAATATTTCTTGAAATAAAATATTTAAATCTAATAAAATGAAGTCTTGTGAGTATGTTATCGTTGTCTCAATGTAGACTTTATAAAACAAAATAATTTTATTCACATGAACGAAACACAGAAAAATGAGCAAAGGACATGAACAAGTTGTTGGCAGAAGAGGAAAAAACCAAAAAAGAAATATATTGTGACTAGTAATCAAAGACATATAAATAAAGTTACCATAAAATACTATTTTACCATCAAATTATCAAGGATTTTTTTTCTTCTTTCAGGAAATAGTCAATATTACCAATACTGCCATGAGGTGAAACATTCTCATATGTTGTTAGTGGGGTGTATTTTGGCACAAACCTTTGCTAAAACTTATCTAGAGCCTTAAAAAGTATTAAGTTTTTTGGGCGGCACCTGTGGCTCAAAGGAGTAGGGCACCAGCCCCATATTCCAGAGGTAGTGGGTTCAAACCCAGCGCCGGCCAAAAAACTGCAAATAAATAAATAAATAAATAATAAAAATAAAAAAGTATTAAGTTTTTAATCTTGTAATTGCTTTTTTAGGGAACTAATCCTTATGAGAAAAGTACAATGATTTATGTACAAATATTCATAATAGCATAACACTATGTCCCTCAATAACAAAGCAGTTAACCACATTAGAATATAACTACAATAGAATATTATTTTGACATTAAAAATAGTTATAGAAATTATATCGAGAAGTGCACAGAGCACCTTAAATCTAAGTACAAGATAAAATAGTCCATCTATAATCTTGGCTGTATGAAGATGTGTGCAGAAAACTGTCTGGTAGGAAATACAGTAAAATGGTAGTAGTTTTATTCTGTAGGGCAATGTTTTATTTCCTGTATTTCCCACTTTTTAATAATAAACTAAAATAAATATTTTTAAATTGAATACCATTTATCTCTAAAGAGTCCCTGAACCAGCCGCAACCTGGAAATTAGAGTAAAACTTGAATTTCCTGTTTGCTATCCCAAAAATACACACACACACATATTTATAAGCTGTAGGAGCAACTCATTTCAAGAGAAAGTGGTATAAAGATTTCCTCTAGAAATTGTAAAGAATATCAAGGAACATTTCTGGTGAATAATAGTGGCTTGCAAAGTGCTGAGATTATAGGCATGAGCCGAAGTGCCTGTCCTAACCACGTATTTCTTGAATCAGAAAAATATTGATTTTTTTTTTTTTAAAGCTCAGGGAATATTATTTATTTATCACCACTTGTCACCACTTAACAGTTAGGGTAAAAAATAGATGATATGAATTTAGCTTCTTTAATTTAGTTAATAACAGTTACTAATTTAAAAAGTTTGCTTGATTAAAAAATAAAACAGTCACGGAAACAATAACAGATTATAAAATCACTGTTGTGTATTTTGGGGTGCCATTGTGAGAATGTTGGAGCTTGAATTAGAGCAATGAACAAACACTGAATTTCTTGTTAAAACTGGCAAAAGTAGAAGTAAAATCAGGACATGTGAGCCCAAGTTTATGGGGACAATGCCATGAAGAGACAGCAGTGTACAAATGAACATTTTTCTGAGGAAAGAGACAGTGTCACTGATGAAGAAAGGGCAGGGCAGCCAGTAACAAGAAGAACTGATGAGAACATTGCAAAAATTCATTGAATTGTGCCTTCAAATCATTGGATTTGGTCCCAAAGGAGCTCACCAATGAACAAAAGCAAAGGAGAGTCAAAGTTTGCAAAGACTTTGCAGAGGCAAGATGATGAAGCATGGGTCACCGAGTTTACTATTTAGAAGTGCTGAAAAGGCTGCATGAAAGAGACAGAAACAACCTGAACTTTTCGCCAAGACCTTATGGCTCATGCATCACGACAATGCACCAGTTCACGCAGCACTGTCCGTGAGGGAGTTTTTAGCCAGTAAACACTTTACTGTATTGGAACACTCTCCCTACTCACCTGATCTGGTCCCAATGACTTTTTTTCTTTACCCAAAGATAAAGGAAATATTGAAAAGAAGGCATTTTGATGACATTCAGGACGTCAAGGATAATACAATAACAGCTCTGATGGCCATTCCAGAAGATGAGTTCCAAAAGTGATTTGAAGAGAGGACAAGGTGCTGGTGTCAGTGCATAGCTTCCTAAGGGGAGCACTCCCGAGGTGACTGCAGTGATATTCACCAATGAGGTGTGTTGCACTTTTTCTAGGAAGAGTTTGTGAACTTAACTGTCGGAACTTGTATTCCTAAATATTTCATATATTTTGATGCTATTATAAATGATATTTTATTTCAATTTATGAATTTGTATAGAGATACAGTGAATTTTTGTATATTAATCTTGCATCCTGTGATCTCTTTAAATTCACTTATTATTTCTGGTAGCTTTTTTGTAGATTCTAACTAGATTTGCTGTAGAGGTGATCAGATCTTTATGAATAAAGATAGTTTTACTTCTTTCTAATATGGATGGTTTTGTTTTGTTTTTCTACTAGCTAGAACTTCCAATATAATGTTGAATAGAAGTAGTGAAGGCAAATGTTCTCAATTTGTTTTTGCTCTTAGGGGAAAGCATTCATGTTTTGCCATTAATTATAATGTAACCTATAGATTTTTGTAGATACCCTTTCTCAGGTTGAAGACATTCCTTTTTATTCCTACTTTAATGAATATTTTATGGAATTAATATTGAATTTTGTCCAACTGTGTTTATTGAGATGGTCCTTTATGTTTTTCTGCATTAGTTTGTTTATATGTTGAATTATATTGATGGATTTTTTTAAATATTAAGACAACCTTGCATTCCTGGGATAAACCTAATTTAGTCCTAATGTATGTTCCTTTCTGTGTATTGGTAGATTTGCTAAAATGTTGTTAAGAATTTTTCCATAAATATTTACACTGTGTACTGATCCGTAGTCATAATGTCTTTTCTGGTTTGGGGATCAGGGTACTCCTGGCCTCAGAGAATGAGTTGAAAACTATCCACTCTTCTTAATTTTTCTGGAAAACATTGTATAGAATTGACATTATTTCTGCCTTAAGCTTTGCGCAGTGGCAGTATTGTAGCCAATGAGGTTTATCCGAGGCACGATTATTGCTATTTCTGCCTTAAGTATTTGGTGAAATTCACTAGTGAATCCATCTGGGCCTGGAGGGGCTTTTTTATTAGGGAAAGTTTTTAACTACAATTTCAACTTCAGTTCCTTTAAGGGATATTTGAATTATCTTTCTTCTTGAATGAGCTTTGGTGGTTTGTATCTTGCAAAGAATTTGTCTGTTTGTCTATTTCATCTAAGTTGTCAAATTGATTGGCATACATTTAGTAATATTTTATTATTCTTTTATTATTTATAAAATCTACGGTGATAACCACCTCTCTCATTTCTGATATCAGCAATTTGTATTTTGCCTTTTTCCTGCTCAGTCTAGCTAGAGGTGTATCAGTGTTACTGAGTTTTGCAAAGAACTTTTGATTTCTTTGATATTTCTCTGTTTTTCTATTTTTTATATCATTGATTTTCACTCTGATCTTTAATATTTTCCTTCTTCCACTTGCTTTGACTCTTATTTGCTCTTCTTCTAATTTCTCTAGGTGTAAACTGAGGTCACTGAGTTGAGACTTTTCTTTTTTCTATTCTAGCCTTTTAGTACTATAAAATTCTCAATACTGCTTTCACAGCACCCCACAAATTTTAATAAATTGTGTTTTCATTTTCATTCCATGAAAAATAATTACTAATTTCCATTTTGATTTTTTTCTTTAATACACAGATTATGTAGAAGTCTATGCGGTTTCCAGCTTTTTTTTTTATATAGCTATCTTTCTGTAACTGATTTCTAATTTAACTCCATTGTACTCAGGAAACATAGTTGGTATGTATGACCTGAATTTTTTTAAACTTATTGGAACTTGTTCTTTGGCCCAGAATATGGTCTATCTTGGTAAATGTTCCACATACTCTTAAAAAGAATGTGTATTCTTTTTTTTTGTTTTGTTTTGTTTGAGGCAGTCTCACTATGTCGCCCTCAGTAGAGTAGTGTGACGTCACAGCTCACAGTTACCTCAGACTCTTGATCTTAAGCAATTCTCTTGCCTCAGCCTCCTGAGTAGCTGGGACTAAAGGCGCCCGCCACAACATGCGGCTAAGGAACGTGTATTCTTTAAAGGTCACTGACATCATGGGTTCAAGGCTCCTCCCTGCATTGGTGCCTGCAGTCTCAGTGCTGTCTCATGAGCTCAAGGAAATCACAGGACTCCTTTGGTTCACCTTCCACATACCATGACCTCTCTCAAGGCAGTGAGTTGTAGGGTTCATCTTGTTACCATCTTTCAAGGGATCATTGCTCTTTCTTTCCTGTTGTCCAATACCTTAAAAACCATTGTTTCATATTTTTTGCCCAGGTTTTAGATTTTGAATGCCAGAAGTTGTGACTTTGGGAAGCTATAATTATAGCATTGTAATATAGAAAAATCACCTCCCCACCATACTCTCCAGTCCTATAAACCATTATTTTATAGATAGCAAGCTCAAAAGTATTGAATTTTTTATCATGTTTCAAATGCATCCTCTCTGTAAACTAAAGCAAGTTGAGCCAACTGTGCTATGAAACCACTCAATGAACTGGGCTTTGGTTAGAGCACGGAGATAACTATTGTTTGTCTTTAAATTAGCATCCTTGTGCTTTGGCAAATGAAATTTATGGTTGGAGAGTTAAATTATACTTTTCCTCTTTCTTGAATACATTATGTTTACACAACCCAACTAATTTAAAATTGGGAAACCTAACTGGGAAATTAATCTGCTGAAACTTACATGAACTGGCATTAAAATTCGTAATGCTTCATTCCTGTGGCTCTCATACAACACTCCCTTTGAATCAGGCAGACTGGCCCCACCATGTTGGGTGTTGAATTCTTTTGCAGCCCACCCAATTTTTAAAAGATCCTAGTCATGAAGATAGCGATTTTCCAGCCAAGACACCAATCCAGTTATTCATTTTTATTCTCTTCATTTGAAATGTATTTTATTTCCCTTGTGTTCTAGGATTTCAGTATGTTCCAGGAAAAACAGGTAATTAAAACTGACACTTACACCAACAATATAGAGCTGCGGTTCTGTATTATCCCATAGGAACTGTATGAAAGGGCCGCGGCATTAGGAAGGTTGAGAACCACTGATATACAGGAAGGGACCTTTAATTGCCAGTGAGAACTCAGGTGCCTCAAGTCATGAAACGGTGAGTTTGGCGGGGGACAGTTTTTTCCAAACTCTTTCATACGTTTTTTCTTCAGCTCAGTGTCAGCTGCATAGTTACAGTTACAACAAAGGGTACAAAGAGTTAATGATTATATTTCTCAAGAAACCAGGGTGCTATTATCTGTTACATAGTTTTTTTCCAAGGTTATTTTAGCTCAGTGTTAAATTTGCTCTCATCTTTGGAGGAGAAGTTCTTCTGCAGCTTGCCGGTTGCTTTCTCAGAATTATTAAGAAGTATAAGATTTATTTCTCCTTCTTCAAGTGTACTTTGCAATTGTAATTAATCAAACATTTATTGAGCTCGGACTATGAGGACCCTCCGGGAGCTGATCCAAATTTTGCAGGGGGCCTGAAGCTTGCACAATTTGGGGATTCTTTAAAGAAAAAGACTACAAAATGACAAATACAAAATTAGATATGAAAGCAACCATTTATTTAGACTGAAAATGATGTCATGACAAATTATAAAATGTAAAAAGCTGACAAATACCCCGTACATCACAAACTCCAGAAAAATGACATATTTCATTATTGAATATTATAACTGTGAAATGCCTCTAGAATACTTTTGTTCTACATTTTGCCACATTCTCTTCATTCACTTCATGTGGCGTTAATTTTTTAATGTCATTTTCTATTGAAAGGAGAGAGGATGAAATATTGGTCTTTCCACTACCACAATTGACATTTGTTTTTTATTAAGGATGATTGAGAAAAGCTCCTCCCAGCCTCACTTCTTGCTGGTAATGGCATGCAGTGACTTCCTCAGCAGCCCTTCTTCTCAGCCCCCTGAGCACCCTGAGCCAGCGGGATGGCTCCTCTGCCTCAGCTGGACCAGCTCTGCCCAGTGTCTGCGCCCCAGGTCCCCCACATCTCAGCCCCAGCTGTGGGCAGGTCCCAGGAAGCCTTGGAAAAGTAAAATGACATTACCTTTATTGCTTTAGAGATCCAGTTGTTACATATCATGAAGGTACATATAGTACATTTATAACATGTTGAAAGTTTTCTTTTAAATGCAAAAACTCACTCTGTGAGTTTTTATTAAATTTCTAACTTGTCAAACTATCATATTTAATATTTCAACAAAACCTTTTTATTGGTTGAAATAGGCTAAGAAAATAATACCACCATGGAAAAAACTGGAGCAAAGGTTAGATTTTCTGAAGGTCACATACCTGGTTACTGAGAGAAGATCAGACCCAGGTGACCGACTTCCAGCCCTGCCTGCGTAGCATGGGAAGAAATTATATTCACAGCCATATAGTCGGAAACTACTTAAAGTTTAATGTCTTTAGGGACTCTTTGTTTTCTTTTGCTTTTGTTCCCACTTTCCCAAAAAGTGCTTCGGACAGCTAAAAAAGATAGACTTCCAAAAAAAAGATAGACCTTGACATTTGTATAATTATTACGTTGGCCAAGAACATACAAGTATCTCCCACAGGGGGAGAAAATGGTTCACTGAAAAGGAAAGCAGTAATTTAAGATGGGCTTTGGATAGAAAGTTCAGTGTCTGTACAAGATAAATTCGTGGGAATGGCCTAATAAGGTGCCTTATTCTACTTAGGGGACAAATGACTTGCACATTGTCCAGCTTTGTTTCTCTTTTTGGTATAAAGATGTGCATTTTCACTGTTCAGAATTTTAATTTACATTTCATAACATACTTAACTGAGATTATGATGGAACTCATAACTGCAAAGTATGAGTTGAAAAATCTCCATCCCCAAAATTGAACTGCTCCATTCGGCTCCCTAAATTGGCCAAAGAAATTTGGGGATGATGAAGGGAAAGTTTATTTAGGTTTTCCCAAACACAGTTTCTTTCCAAAGAGAACAGGGTGAGAAACAGACCTTCAGAAATCCCCTATACAGAAAGCTGAGCGGGTAGATTGAGCCTGTGGTCTTGGATTGTTGCTGGAGATGGGAGATGTAAGACACACATCCGTCCTTCTCTCTCGCCCTGCTACACTACGGGAACTCCTGTTGATGCAATCCCAACAACCAGTCATGAGGCCTCTGACCTCTCACGACACAGTGTATGCTTCTTATTTTGCTATTCAATTCTACATTTTTAAAAAAATTGTGATCTACTCCATCTGGACACGTATGTATCCCCTACACTAATGAAAAGACACCACATCTTGTCTTGCTTCTGTGTTTTTGTTGGGCTTAATAAATATTTTTAAGGTTGAATTGCATTTGCAATTTTCACTACATGATTAACAGAGAGAAAAGGGAAATTTCAGATCAAATTTACTCTAGATTTCAGATCAGTCATTTCATGTAAACCCAAACTTTTTATCTCCAGGACTTCATGGTTCCTCCTCCAACCTCCTGCTCTGATTAACAATGTAAAACTAACCGCCGTTACCCTGGGAATTGTCCTTACGGAATAGAATCAGCACATTGTTTTGAGGTTTTGTACCACACATATTAATTTACAAAGATCATATGTCTTGGTTCAGTAAAACTTTGCAGAAAGCCAGACATCCCGTAAAGAGAATTTGTTAGATGAGATGTTTATCCCCACAGCCATCTTTTCCCTTTTTATAACTACAAAGTACTAGTGTTTCTTTACTTTTTGGAATCACCTACTCAGGAAGACTTCTGGCAGCCGCCCCCACAGGAAGTTACCACTGTGCTAAAGCAAGTGGGTCTTTTTGAGGTCTGGTTCCTTCCCACCCCTTGACTGCTCTGCGCACATGCCAGCCCCCCCGCCTCTCCCACACACACACACACCACACCACACCTCTGCCAAAAAAGGACCAGGATGCTCAACTTGTGTGAGGCAGAACCCAGAGGAACTGGCTCCAAACTCACCCTCTACCCATGGCTGTGTCACATTTTCCTCCTGGTGCTGGAGAGTGAAGGAGGGCTGGGGGAGCTCAGGGACAGCTGCTTTATTGGAACTGGTATAGAGAAAGACATCCAGAGAGCCATAAAAATCAGCCTTGTTTAGAACAGCACTTAGGCCTTCAGATGATTGGTTTTCAGTTAACCAACCTTTTATCAACTGACCAGATCATCAGCATCCATAATGATGACCCTAAAGCATTCAAGATCCTGAGGTGTTTTCTGCATTATCAAAGAAAGATTAAATTGCCTGTGATAAACGTTAATATTAAGCCTCTAAACCCAGGGTCTCCAAACATTTTTTATTTCATTCTTGACTCAGTTTAAAAAACTGGCACCCTCTAGTATATTTGTATGTATTTATTTAGAAATTATACGTATTAATAATATCCCACTAAAATATTCATGATGAAGCATACACAAATATAGGGCAGGGTATGGTGGCTCACACTTGTAATCTTAGCCCTCTGGGAGGCCAAGGCAGGTGGACTGCCTGAGCTCAGGAATTCGAGACCAACCTGAGCAAGAGCAAGACCCCATCTCTAAAAATAGCTGGGCATTGTGGTGGGCACCTGTAATCTTAGTTACTTGGGAGGCTGAGGCAAGAGGATCACTTGAGCCCAAGAGTTTGAGGTTGCTGTGAGCTATGAAGCTACAGCACTCTACAGGGCGACAAAAGAAGATTCCATCTCAAAAAAAAAAAAAAAACCCATACACAAATTATAGAGTGTTTTAAAGGATAAGATTACCTATTTTCTTGATTTTAAAAATTCTTAAGTTAAAAATAAAGGAATATTCCCTAAACATGATAAAAACTTTTTATCTGAGCTCCTCATGCTTACTAGCAAAGTATTTAGATTTATGCTGAAGTCAGGAACAGTACAAGATAACCCTATAATTGCTATTATTTAATATGGATCTGAAGATACTAGCTGTAATTAAAAAAACAAATTAGAGTATAACATTTAAAACTAATGTATTAACAGAATATAATAAATATCATTATTTATGTTGGCAAATAAATTTGTACACAAGGAAAAATCTGAGAGAACTGAAAATCTATTTTCAACTAGAGACTAAGAGAGTTAGTTAATGTGTAGAAAACAATAGCCATCGTAAATACAGATAGTAACCAGTTAGAAGATAACACTTCTTTTACCACTACAGCTAAACAAAAGGAAAAACCTAGGACAGTGGTTCTCAAACTTCCTAATGCTGCGGCCCTTTAACACAGTTCCTGTGGGTCGCGACCCACAGGTTGAGAACCACTGACCTAGGAATAAGCATAAGAATCAAGCCTAATACACTAGAAGAAATTGAAGGACTCTAAGGGTTAGAACCAATAGAAAGATACGCTATATTTCACTAGGAACACAACATCCTCAAATTATCAAATATCCTTCAGGAAATCTACAAATTCAATATAATTCTAATGCAAATATCAACAAGATTCTTTATGTGTTCTAAGGTTCAAACAAAAACAAGTGCGAGCAGTTGTGAAAATTCTAAAAAGTCAAAATGAGAAGCAACCGCATCTACCAGATATGCAAATATATATATAGTTATAATACTCAAAGCAATATTGTGAATGAATAGACAAATCAGCAAAACAATATAAAGTCTACAAATACATTCAAATACACGTGCAAATTTAATGTATTAGAACAGTAGCATGTAAAATGATTTATTCAAATAAAAAGGCCCTGGAAGATAAGGAGAGTGAGAGAGAAAGCAAGTGGATAGACCTAGATAAGTTAGCAAGGAGCAAGAGCATCTTTGCCTCAGTTCTCCCCTAGCACCACGATGTTCAAGCCACAAATGTGTGGCTTCCCCAGCATTGCATTCCAAACACTCATAACTATGTCTGAACACATTAACTAGACCGTGGTACAAAACGGTAACTGCTGAGCAGAAATGATAGATTTATATACTATTTAGCTCTGAATATCACAGCTGGGAAAGATCCAAAGTAAAGGAAATTTAAACTCAGAAGAAATTAGGACAAGGAGGGAAAAAAAAAAAAGATCCATGGGAGAGAATTATCTTGCTGGGCACATACTTATGGGAACCTTATTGATGTGGCCCAACTTGAACATAAAGAAGTGCCTATGAAGAGAACCATAAAGACCTCACCACAGAGACAGCCCTGAGGTGACCGCCAGGAGCATCCCTCCCTGCGGAGTCCCACCCCCGGAGCCCAGAGGCATGGCTCCGTGCCATCTCCACCATGCCAAGTGCCCATTACGGGAGTGCTGCTTCCTGCTGTGCTCAGCTCACAGGCTTCATGCAAGAATGACATGAAAATGACACTCGGCAAACTCTAAAAGGTGGTAGCCACATGAAGAAAAAACGTTCCTTTTGAGTTGAGGCTGCTTGCAACTCGACTTCACTGTTGTCACCTTTTCTTCCCTGGGAGCCCTGGACGATGTGGACCAGGTAGACCCAGCAATAGTCCCTGTATCCTCCCCCAAGGGAAGCCCAGGCTGGGAAGCATGGAATGATCAGCACCTCCCTGCTGCCCTGTCCAATGCAGGCCCCGGGAAGCAGAGTTTCCCTGGGAGCCTCCGGCTTCATTTCTCTTTCATCTTGGCAGACAGTGGTGGGTCTTGGGGACCTGATGAAAGACACAGAGCTCCAGCCAGAACCAGGCAGCCGCAAGGACTCTGCTGCCTGCAGAGCTCACATCAAAGCTCGGCCCTTCCGTGCTGACATGTGCAGCCAGTTATCACATTCAGAGACAGACCCTTGGGTTCCTGCTGTGGGAAAACAGAACCAGAGATGTGCTGTCTGGAGCCGGCAAAGGCAGTGCTCTCTGCTAACATCTGCAAGGGAACTAACTCAGCCGAAAGTCCGCGGTGCTGACTGCGGTGCAAGGAAGACCGAGGCCACTTCCGTGACCTGCTGGCTTTACTGTCTATTTCCGGGAAAAGATTATGTAGGGATCAAGAGAAAAGAAATGTGGGAAAATGTACTGCGTTGTCACTAGAGTCCACTTATGTTCTAGAAATTTAGGCATCTAGTAAGAGGCAGCATGCTATGAAAAAAAAAAAAAAGGCATTGAATTCAGAACCTGATTCAAATCCGGACCTGACCACTTGCTACTTGTATAAACTTAGGTGAGTGACATAAGCTCTCTAAGCCTCAGTTTCCTCATCTATAAAATGAGGGGGGAAAATTGTTCATTCTGTTTAGGAAGATTAAATAAATGCACTAAAACGATTGTCATATAGAAATGGAGACTATTTCTCAGCTTCCCTTCCTGTGGGTCAGAGACTTTTGGCTTCTAACGCCCTTCCCAGACTTTGCCACGTTGCTCTTTCTGCCTGATACCCTATGAAGGCTGCCCAGGTACAAGATCTGGGTAAGTGTTTGCTGGCTAATCCCTGAGATTCTGGTTGTGTAATAAACATCTGCAGGAACGGGCTCAGGGATGGGCCCAGTGGTGGCAATCCCAGAAGTACAGGACAGCCCCAAATGAACTCTGTGCAAGTCCCAGGGGAGGGGCTGTCATTTGCTCCCTCACACAGCAAACTGCCCCTGGGACTGTGTGCCAGTTTTCTTGACTTAACTGGGCTCAGAACCCTGGGGACCCTTCCTGGAATCCCCATGTTTAGTGTGATGGTATGTTCTGCTTCCCATGAACTGGAGGAAGGAACCCGGCAAACTGCTTGTGCAAGACAGTGCGTGGAACGCTGGCGCACTGCACTCAAATGCACATTTTACAGACTAGGAAAGGCAAGCTCCCCAGGGTTAAATACCTCATACAGAGTGACAGAGCTGGGACTGCCTGTCAGAGAGCCACATCCAGATCCTTCAGAATGAGACGGTGGGAGAATGGGAATTTTAAGAGGATAAAAATGCAATATACCGCGATGTTCTGTGAGCCTGCAAGAGCCCCTGGAGTGCAGCATTTGTTTACTTTACTTGCAAACCAGCCGAAAGCCTCTGGCCACCTTCCTTTCCTCCTCTCCCCTCTACTGTCTCCATTTCCTCCTTCCTTTCTTTCCATATCTCCCCCATCTAGGCCTAGAAAGACACAGCCAGGAGCCATTCAAGCAGCAGGAATCTCAAGCCCAGCAGGACCTGGGGACTTTCCACCAGAGAGCCCCTCTCTCCTGCCTTAGACTCAGGAGTTCTTCGAGGGGGAGCCTTGTGTCCCCAGGGCACGAGGGGAGTCCAGTCAGGCTCCAGCAGATGCTGGTTGCGGCCTTTTTCTGCACAGGACAGCATGTTGCCTTCTACTCCCTTGGGGTCTTTTGAGTTTTCCCAGCAATCAAATAAGCTGAGCTCTGTGTTACTTACTGGTTCAGTTATCTCAGTACACGCGGGAGAGTGCCAAGGGGGAAAACTGATAGCCTGTGTTGAGTAAGCTGTGTTCTGGGAAATTCTGCATTTCTTTGGTTCAGGAGCCCTCTGAGCCTTTGGCCAAAGCCTCAGCATTTGGAGGTGTGGTTTGTACTTTTTATTTTCCAGAGTGAGGCTATGGCCAAACAGAAACCACACATCGTCAATCTTTGTATCCACAGCACCTAGAATATAACTGCCCACAGGGCAGGCACCTGGTGAAAGTCTGTTGGGATCAGAATGGAGGATGAGTTGATTACACTGGGTGTTCTCACAGCCCACTGGACTGGGGGTGGCTGGACATGAGGACCACCCAGTCATTTCTAGGCATCTCCCCTGCCAGCCTTGCCCCACGATGTTCTTCCCCTCTCGGCACAGGGAGGGCCGAGCCTGTGGTTCCCACTGAGGTGAAGCCCCTGGCAGCCAGACAGCGTGCAGAGTTCCCTCGTGTGCAGCTGTGGTTTGAGTTTTGCAAGTGACAATAAAAAGAAAATCATGTTTTCAAGGAATAGTTAAGCCCTTTGTATACAAGTATGTCATTTAAGTCCATATGAGTTGTCCTGCAAAAAAACATTTTAAGATCACTCTTTAGGATTTCAGTTGGTTGGGATTGTTCTCTTTTTACAAATGAGAAAAACCGTGACTCCGAGGGGCAAAGTAACTTGCCTACGTTCACACAACTAGTGAGTCTCAGAAACAGAATTCTCACTCACAACTGGCTGGTTCCAAAGTCTGTAGATTAGCCACAAATGCAGAACAACAGAGAGTGTTCAGCAGTTTCCGTGAGTAGCTCCAGGCACTCCATTCTCTGGCTTTTTCCCTAGAAGCTGCTGACTCTTCTTTCATGTAAGAGATACACTCCCTGCTATCTACAACTGGGCTCCTCGGGGAAAATACAAAACAATCTGATACATCATTCACCCTCACCTGGATATTGTCCTTATAAACTTACATGTCAATCTTACAAACTCCTTCTTCCCTCTCCCCGCCTCTATCATGACCCCTAAAGGAGAAAGGCAAACAGGATCCAGGGAACCCAGGAAGCTTACAGGCTTCCCCTAAAGGAGAAAGGCAAACTGCAGGCAGGGAACCCAGGAAGCTTACAAGCTTGCTTGTGGCCTCATTTTACAGAGAGAGGCACAGGAGGACCCATGTGTTCCAGAAATTACCAGGTATGTAAACTGGCCCTGCTCTTGGCGCACAGGTTCCAAGCTGATCTAAGAAAGTTTAGAACTGGATGAGCCTGTAAACAGAAAGCCAAAGACTCGATTGTAGTTGACACATCTGTTAAAGGATCTCCAACATGATAGAACCACCAGGTAGCTGAAATCCTTCTGCAGGAAATCCACTACCTCTGAGACCCACCTGCAGAAGAAGCAGATGATGGGGATGTAAAGTGATCAGACTCACCCAAGGCTGCTTGTTGACATCACATACCTTGTGGTTTTATTTTCTAGTTTGGGAAAACAAGGGTCCCAAGGGTCCCATCCTGTTTCCCAGGAAGCTTCTTATCAACTGGGTCTAGTTCCTTCATATATGAAAGATTGTAACATGTACGTACTCTGGAAAGTCTATCTCAATAGGATCCTTCTCCCTCCTTAGGGGAAAAAAGAGAGTATGTGGGGAGGAAAAGAGTTCGCAGGGAGGAAAGTTAGAGCCCCTGGGAGCAGACCCAGCGCGACCAACACAGCCCTCACAGAGGACCGGCCCATCCCGCAATGAAGAGGAAAAGAGGAAGATGAATAAGGACATCCCCGCTTCCTCAGGGATGACAGCCTATGCTGTTCACAGGCCTCCAAATCCCTGCAGGGAGTGAAATGTGAAGGCTCTAGAAGCCCGTCATTTAATCCTGTTTTGCATTACCATTGTTTACACATGTTTCTCACACCCTGAACTTGATTGAACCTTCTCAGGCGGTTTACACATCTTTTTGTGATCTTGCTCCCCGGGCCTCTGTGCTTGTTGTTATCAGTAACAATCATCGTTACTATGATAGCTCATCTTTGCCACATGCTGACTGTGTTCCTAGTTCTGTGCTAAGGCTCGCGGCAAGCATGATTTACTTGCATGTTCATAACAAGCAGCGAATTGGGAACCTTTTTTTCCTCCATTTTATACGTGAGGGAAGGGCCTGCTGAAGAGGTCAGCATGCACATGTTTCTACCAAGGAGCAGAGGCGAGATTTGAACCCAAGATTTAAAGGAAGCTGTTAGACCTACATCCCACGAACTCTGTGAGACCTTCGCCATGTCCCCATGTGCCGCGTATCCATCCTCTCGTCCCTTCTCAGGGACTAAAGTCCTGCGGGCCTCTCCTTTTGTCTTGCCTTGTCCTTTTCCTCTATTGCAGTTGGACCAATCTAACCAACATAAATACATGCCTAAGTATCACCTGTTTCAAAAAAATATGTCTCTTGACCTTACGTCCCCACATGCAACCCTAATTTCTCTAATTCTTCCCTTGTATTCCTGCAAAAACAAGCAGTATATCTAGTCTGTTGTTACATTTTGTTCAGGTTCAGACATTTTTGGTGGAGCTTTAACAGGTCCATAGAGCCTGTGCTCTGCCCAACTGGGAAGCAGTGTGGTTTTAGAAAAGGTGTTCTGGCTACCCCATCATGGTTTGATTGTTTTTTTGTTGTGGGTTGTTTTTTTTTAACCAGAAACCATACCAATTCTTCTCTATTTCATTCTAATTTTAGTACATTAGCTTCTGAAGTGAGCACTGAGGTTCAATTGCTAATAGAGCTCCTACCCACCTCACTAAGAACTCAAGAGTTTAGAGAAAACACAATTCTGCGTGAACTTCCACATATATTTCGTAATGTAAAATTAAAGAACCGTTTTACTGTCTGGTTCTCTGCAATTGATTTCCTCATCTTGGTATTAGTACCATGTTATTTTACTGAATTGACATATGTTATCATCTATAAGGATCTATGCAAAGATGAAATCAGCCAATAAATATATAAAGGCCTCACAAAACCAAGAGCACCCCATGAAAATAAGATATGAGTTAAGAGTTTAAGAAATTGAAATGGGTTCTGATTTAATTTTTGGTGATTAATTGTGCTTATGTTTTGTATTTACTGCTTTCCTGCTGACGTGCTCTAAAAGAAGCATCAAACTTTGAAATTGAATAGTAATTCTTCATCTGAATCCAGCTTTCTGGCCAGGAGAGAGATTCACTGGATTTTAGATCTCAAGGTGGGCAACCCCACCTAAGAATCAGGAGGTAGAGAGAAAGAGTCACCATGCAAAGCAGCCTCCTAGATAACCTTTTGCTTTTGTGAACCTTTCATGTGGAAATATTACCCAGAAAGTATCATGAAAAGCATGTTATTTACAAGTGCCAGAATCAGAGTTGGGGAGAGAGAAGAACAAGTTGCAGCGTGGCCCAGGGAGGCCGCTTGTGCTTGGGGGAAGGGGCCTCTTCAGGAAAGACATCTCTGGCCCAGTGACAAGGATTAAGATATACTTTAGGGCATGAAACCTCATTAATTCAGGCTTCATTAATCTGGAATTTATGCAATTAGACTGAGTCCTGCCAACCCTTTCTTCAGGGTCATGCAAATTCACAGTGAAAACAAAGGGGCAAGAAGAGTTGAGTGTCTAAGATAAAATAAACACTGGGTACCCCCACATTCAACTGGATGTGTCTGGAGGCATTTGTGGATGGTGAGAGAATTTTAAATTCCCTCTGTACAAAGCAGTCAAGTGGAAATGAAAATTTTGAATGGCATTAATATTCTTCTTTTAAAGTTTGATACATAATATTTGTACATATTTATGGAGTGCCTGTGATACTTTGATACATGTGCACAATGTGTAAGGGTGTTTAGGGTTTCTACCACCTCAACGTGTAAGGGTGTTGAGGGTATCTACCACCTCAACGTGTAAGGGTGTTTAGGATATCTACCACCTCAACGTGTAAGGGTGTTTAGGGTATCTACCACCTTAACGTGTAAGGGTGTTTAGGGTTTCTACCACCTCAACGTGTAAGGGTGTTGAGGGTATCTACCACCTCAACGTGTAAGGGTGTTTAGGTTATCTACCACCTCAACGTGTAAGTATGTTTAGGGTATCTACCACCTCAATGTATAATGGTGTTCAGGGTATCTACCACCTCAATGTGTAAGGGTGTTTAGGGTATCTACCACCTCAAACATTTATCATTTCTTTATGTTGGGAACCTTTCAAATCTTCTCTTCTAGCCATTTTGAAATGTACAATCTATTGTTGTTAACCACGGTCACCCTACTGTGCTATTGAGTACTAGAACTTATTCCTTCTAAGAGTATGTTTGTGCCCTTTAACCTACCTCTCTTCATCCCTCCTCCCTCACAGCCCCTGCTAACTATGATTCCACTTTCCACCTTCATGGGATCCACTTTCCAAGGCCCCACGTATGAATGAAAACATGTGATGTTTGTCTTTCTGGGCCTGGGTAATTTCACTTGACTTAATGACCTCAGGTTCCATTTCTGTTGCTGCAAATGACAGGATTTCATTCCTTTTTGTGGCTGAATGGTATTCCATTGTGTATATATACCACAGTTTCTTCACTCCTCTACTGAGGGATGCTTAGGTTGATTTCACATCTTTGCTACTGTGTATAGTGCTGCAATACACATGGGGATGCAGGTGTCCTGTTGATATACTGATTTCTTTTCCTTTGGATAAACACCCATTCAAGAATTGCTGGATTATATAGTAGTTCTATTTTTTTAGTGTTCCGAGAAACCTCATATTGTTTTTCATAAGGGCTGTACTAATTTACATTCCCCACTAGCAGTGTGCAACTTTCCTTTTCTCCATATCTTTGCCTTTATATTATTTTTTGGTTTTTTGATAACAGCCATTCTAACTTGGGTAAGTTGAATAACTCAGTATGGTTTTGATTTGCGTTTCCCTGATGATTCGTGATGTTAATACTGTCTCATATACATATTGGCCATTTGTGTAGCTTCTTTTGAAATACTTCTATTCAGTTCCCTTGCCAACTTTTTAGTGGGATGATGTTATTATTATTGTTTGGCTGTTGATTTATTTACATTCTCTGTGTGTTCTAAAAATTAGTCCATTATTGGATGAAGTATTTATAAAATGTTTCTCCCACTCAGCAGGTTTTCTCTTCACTCTTGATTGTTTCCTTTGTTGCACAGACACTTTTGAGGTCTTAGCCATAAAATCTTCGCCTCGATGAGTGTCCTGGAACTTTTCTTTGTGTTTTCTCTTAATAGTTTTATAGTTTCAGGATCTTCCTATTCTTAATGATTTTTGATAGACATTTATGAACCTGGCTAAGGAGCTTTATTCCTCAGATGGCATCTTTTTTTTTTTTTTTTTTTTTACTGCCTCACCAGGAATTGCTGGGTTTTTTGTTGTTTTTTTTAATGGAGTCATGTCTACAAACTTAGTTTTATCAGTTCCCAAGAACTATAGAAACTCTGAAGTCAAGTAGTAAGTGTTAATGCTACTTTGACACAAGAAGTGAGCAGCGTTGCAGTCAGTACTTAATGGAGTCCCTCCCATCTACTAGTCCATGGGATTCCATCTTGGTGCCTCAGCAAAATCACCATGTGGAATGGATTCTCAGTCACTAAGTCCACGACTGCCAAGTCTCACAGATGTCAAAGCTGCCAAATTTACAAATGTCCAGGCTCCGTTTTGGTTCGAGGCACTGGTTCTTAATCCCAACTATGTCTTAATTTATTATGAGATTGAAAGTTATGAGAAATAAAATAGCTCTAAGAGCAAATAATTCCCATTAAAAAATAAGAATGGGTCAGGATCACACCTATAATCCTAGCACTCTGGGAGGTTGAGGCGAGTGGATAGCTTGAGCTCAGGAGTTCGAGACCAGCCTGAGCAAGAGTGAGATCCTTTCTCTGAAAAAAAAAAAAGTAGCCGGGGATTGTGGCGGGCGCCTATAGTCTCAGCTACTTGGGAGGCTGAGACAAGAGGATCGCTCGAGCCCAAGAGTTTGAGGTTGCTGTCAGCTGTTACACCATAGCACTCTACCCAGGGTGACAGAGTGAGACTTTGCCTCCAAAAATAAAATAAAATAAAATAAAATAATGGGAGTGGTTGACTTAAGATTATCCTTATAATAACATAACTTTCCCACATGAATTGTGATTTGCTTTTATGAAAGAAAAAAATAATGACTTTCAAATGCAATTGTCTTACCTAAGACCAAACATTCAGCCCTGAGTGACCATTCCTGATGATCATTAACAGGGGGGTATCTTCAGCATTATTAATTTAAATTTTCTGGGACGTTTTTGGGAAGCTCATGTGAATGTCCAACGTGTATGACTTGTCCACCGTATGTACCACAGCAGGAGAGGGTTCTAAAAATGCTGCTGAGGAAAGAATACAAGCGATTTTCAAGGGATCCATGAAGGTTCATTTATTTATTCGCAGACACAAGAAATATTAAATTAAAAATCAATCTCATCTAGGCCATAAACTGGTTTGTACATAGCATGTTACTAATGAACAATTTGCATAAACAAATGTAATTAATTTCTGTTACTAATTCTGCATTTAACTGAAATAATAAAATGCATTTTAAAATTCAGATCCCTAGTGGTTTCAATAAACATTTCCATGCTAAGTTAAATTAATGGATTTTGAGTATGTGTATTCTTATTCTTTTGAGTATGTGTATTCCGTTCTGTTCTGTTTGAGTATGCGTATTCCGTTCTTATTCTTCTTACTGTGGTTCTCAAATCCGGCTGCACATTAAAATTTACTGAGACATGCTGAAAAAATACCAATGCCAGGATCCCACCCTAGAGATTCTTATTCAATTTGCCTGGGAAGGACATTCACAGCTATTGCTTTGGTTTTTTTTTTTCCACAGGTCCAGGTGATTCAAATGTGCAGGCAGGACTGAAAGGCCCTTATTAGTTATTTGACAGGAAAGTAATTAAGAGGCTATAAAACCGGCCAAGAACCATTCATTGGTCCTGCTTATTATGCAGATATGTTAGGACAGGCATCCTCAAACTTTTTAAACAGGGGGTCAATTCACTGTCCCTCAGACCGTTGGAGGGCCAGACTATAGTTTAAAAAAGAAAACTATGAACAAATCCCTATGCACACTGCACATATCTTATTTTGAAGTAAAAAAACAAAACGGGAACAAATACAATCACACTGCCTCATGTGGCCCGCGGGCCGCAGTTTGAGGACCCCTGTGTTAGGAGGTCTATTGATTAACCTCCATTTGGCCACTCCTCATATTAATGTATGCACTCTCCCCTTAGAAAATGTGCTAATAGATGTCCCCCACTCTGACCACCCATGGCCAATGAGCAGTCTTGACCTTTGCCTATGCACTTCTGCTCCCTCAAGTTGAACTCTGTGTTTATCAAGAATCCGTGGGTTTGTTAAGCCTTATTCCCACAATTATATAATTTAATTAAAGTTATGACATTCATGAAATAGGAGCATGAAAATAAGGAGCTGCTGAATTGATGAACACAAAGATGAACTCTTTGGAAAGGCTCAGTGAAGTTGAGGGGCTAAAAGTATTTGGCTGATGGATTAGGCAACTCTAAGGGTTGAGAGGAAATATATTACAACAATTTAGAAAAAATCTGCATTCAGATTGATTTGCAAGTATCTTTTAAATCTTTGCTTCACTTTAAAGACACAGAAACTAGACATCATAGGTGGTGCACTATGGACACAGTCCACTTGCAAAAAGCACTCAACATTCCAAAACGGGAATGCTAGCTAAGAAAAGACCTTAGACTTATAAGATTGATGAATGAATGTGTGGTCACATATTAAGAAAAATGTGTATTATTTTAAGTGATTCTGTAGTTTGTTTTTTCGAATGACTGTTGAGACAGGCTGTCCACATACACCATGCATCCCTGTACATTCTTGCTGAGGATGCCAAGAATACGAGGCCCTGACCACTCTTTCTTTTTTGTTTTTCCAGACAGAGTCCCACTGTGTCATCCTCGGTAGAGTGCTATGACATCACAGCTCACAGCAACCTCTAACTCTTAGGCGTAAGTGATTCTGTTGCCTTAGCCTCCCAAGTAGCTGGAACTACAGGCGCCCGCCACAACACCCAGCTATTTTTGTTGTTGTTGTTGCAGTTGTCATTGTTGTTCAGCAGGCCCTTGCAGGGTTCGAACCCGCCAGCCTCAGTGCATGTGGCTGGCGCCATAACCACTGTGCTACGGGTGCCGAGCCATCCTGACCACTCTTGATGCAGACACTTCTCAGAGTTGTACTGCAGTAAGCAGTATTAACCATGAAATAATACATCCCCACAAAGAGTAAGGATTATTTTGCTCACTTTCACAGAGGCAGATTCTCTGAGGTGTTCCTCAGCTGTGACTCGAATCTTTTGCCTGCACAGTATTCATATGGGCTCCTCCACTTGTCCTTGTGGAACTTGAGGGCACGGGGAACCAGCAGCAATATCATGTTCATGGTGCCTGCTGAGCTGTGAGTAATAAAGGCCTTTGTCTAGGGTCCAGCAGTCTCATGTCTTGTGCTGTTTCTGAAACAACCATCTGTAAGTAGGATAAAATCCCAAACTGCCCAACTACAGATAGCCCCCATTTTGGGGGGATAACAGGGCTCCTGCTAGTCTCACAAATGTTAAGCCCCCCTTTAAATGTAAGAAGCAGGTTTCTGCAGACTCATGGAGACTTATCCTGTCTCAGGGAGTCTGAGTATTCCATGTTCCCTGTCCTCTCCGGTCTGCTTTGCTGCTCCAGGGTACAGTTGTCTGTCTTCCAGCTCATTCTGTGACTGACGGCGTAGCTACATACACCCATTTATGGGTTGTCTTCTTACTGCCTTCCTTCAGGAACGTTTCTTCCGATATTCACCAGTTAGCTTCATGCTGTCAAACTACTACATGACCCCAGATACGGATGCCTCACTGCTGAACCATCTCTCCTCAAGCCTACACCTCATATAGAATACAGCACATCCTCCAAAGGCAAGGGCTTTGCCCCTTCACGAAGGACAGAGGGACAAGAGCTGCATATGTTCAATCACATTATGTTTGTAAAATCAATAAACTGTATTCCGAAAGACCAGAATTGTCTTAAGTATGTACAAACCACATAGTACATCACCTATTCTATATGGCAAGCATTGCTTATTATACTTCTGAAGTGTCTCTGTCCACTCCTTCTCTGTCCCCCAGTGAGTCCAGGCCCAGTCTACTTGCTCTTTTGCCTGGATGATCTCGTAGCCATGCCCCTGGATGGTCTGCCCAGTATCAAACATTCTTCCAAGTCAGGGTCCATCTTGCAGCCAGGGTCACCATTCTGAAGCACTTGCCTACTTCAGTTCTTCCTGTGCTACCTACCCCAGACTTTTGGAGAAAAAAACCCCAAACTCCTCAACCCAGCATGCACCTTTTGTGGCCCGCCTCAACCTACCTCTACAACCTCACCCTTGCCCCAGAGGCCACAACTGCCCCATCTGTTAAAAAGTCTTTGGCTTCCAGAACCAGAAAAATAAAACCCTGACTCAATTGCATTATATAAATGAGCACATTAATTTGTCTCACCTGGGAGGGAAACCAGACATGTAGGAAGCCCTGAGTTGGTTTACCGAGTGGCCCGATGACCCTGTCAAGGACAAGATCATGCAGTTTTCCATCCAATCATACTTGGAGTTTCAGCTTGGTCCTCTTGGCTGCCAGATCACTACAACATTCACATTCAGACACACTAACGTTCTACAGAGTGTCTCTTACTTGTACTTATTTTAAGAGCAGTAAGTGAAACCTTTGAAGCATCCCTCCAATAGACTCTCCTCTTAAAATTCATCAGCCAAAATGGATTATATATCCCTGTCTGAACTGATCACTGCAAGGGGAATAGGAATGCTATAGTCGGTTCAGGATTTACCTGAGTGTAGACAGAATCAGCTCTCTGAAGCCTGAGTAGCTGAAGAAAATCAAGGTTTTGTTAACAAGTAAATAGGACAGCGGATGTTGGTTGGGTAGACACACACCCACACACCACATGCAAATGCACACACATATTCTCCACCCCACCAGATTGCTCCCCAAATATTCATTCGTCCAACAGATATCTACTGGGCACACACGAGGCGGCAGCACTGTGCCATGCTCTGAGGATCCAGCAGGGAACATGCCCTTTCATCCCTCAAGGCCATGTCCAGGACCTTCTTGTCCTCCCTGCCCAATATCATGTCTCCCTGGCCAACCCCTAAGCATCTTTCAGGGCCCAGCTCGTGTGGCATCTCCTCCATGGGGCCCTTTCTAACCCTCATTTCCCTCACAGTCTCTAGGAGAATTATGTATATTTCTTGGTCTTAGTCCCCTTAGCACCTCCACAAACTGGTACAACATCCATCACATGGTATTAAGGGTGCTTAAGTGTCTTGCCTCAAACAGAAGATAAACACCTCTGAATCAGGGCATGTGTTTGTTTTTATAACAGTTTTTAAAAACAGTATCTAATAGGATATAACAATATTTAGAAACATAAACTAGATGCTGAATAAATGGTGGCCTGGATGATCTGAATGTATATTAAATGATACTGGATTTACTGTGTTGTGCACACAGGAACAAATGAGAATTCTCTAACAGACATTTCAGAATGTCCCATGAAGCTAGAGGAGAGGATGGATTTTATGTGGTTGGTTGCATTATTTTAGGTTACATGTAAAAATTGTGACACTCTGGGATACCCTAAATAATAAAAAATTAGAGATCAAATTAGGAAGAAGAAAATCAATAAGCACAGGTGTCAAGTTCTAAAACCACAACCTTTTTTTGCAATTTTGTTTTAGTTGTGTTATTATAGTACTTAGGTCTGAGTTTTACCTTCTGTTTAACTGCTGTGTTTGCATGCTAGTCTATGATAAAATGCCAACATTTCTAAACAATCTAGAAAATTGCTTTTTGGAAAAATGTCTTTGACCTGCTTTTCTGCCTCCTAGTGCCTCCTTTGGGGCCATGGTTTGTGAGCTCATGTCCTTCTGTGGAGGAGCAGCAGCCTGCCAAGACTATAGCGTAGTCCAGGGCCCTTCAGGACAGAGGCAGAAGTGATGCATATGCAAGTACTTTGTCAACCATAACGTACTTTGGAAATGAGTGGAGGTTGTTACCATCATTAGTAGTTCTGTGAGAAGTGATGGTATAGACCAGGGTTGGCAGCCTTATCCTGTAAAGGGCCAGATAGTAATTATTTTAGGATTTTCAGGCCATGTGGTCTTTGTCATAACTATTCAACTGTCCCATGATAGTACAAAAGCTGCCACAGGCCATAGACAAATGAGTGTGGCTGTGTTCCAACATAATTTTATTTATGGACACTAAAATTTGAATTTCATAAAATGTTCATGTATCATGTTCTTCTTTTGATGAGTTTCAACCATTTAAAAAATGCAAAAATTGAGGGGGTGGAGACAAGATGGCTGACTGAAGCCAGCTTTCCACAGAGGCTCCCGTTTAGAAGAAGAGTTAAAGGACAGAAATTTAGCAAGTAACATGGTGGATTAGAGCTGCACCAAGAGAGAAGGTGGAAGAACGCACATCAACCCCGCTGAGGCGACCTGCGACCACAAGGATACAAACAAAAGGTACAAAATCCATCACCAAGCTGACAGGAGTCCCCTCCCCCATGAGAATGGCTCGAGTGCCCCACAAACAAATGAGCAGAGTTCAAAGGTCCTCCCACTACACTCCATGGGAGAGACCCTCTAAAAACTGGACCTACCTCCCCTACTAGGGTGTCACGGCATTCTCCTGACAGGCATAAAACTGTATAAAACTGTATATATTCTCCACCTGCAACTCTGAGCTCCCAGCACTCCCCTCAACTCTCACTCTGAGGTCTGGAGGCCTGTCCCACAGAAGTCCAGATTCTTGGGTGATTTCTCGAGGGGTGTGAATGGGGCCTAAACTGCAGCTGGTCAGTGCTGACTCTAGGGCATGGGAGTGAGGAGAGGACAGTCAGCTGAGAGGGAACCGCACTGGAGCAGCGGTGTCCCGAAGCACAGAGCAGCAGCCGTCTTTTAGCAACAATAGGGCTCACTCCCAGATATTCTGAAGCCACAGCCCCTGTCTTCCTGGGCAACCAGAGGAGGCTGGGCATCTACTCAGGTGGCAACCACTACAGAATAGATCTGGGATGGAAACACAGGCCCCGTGAGTAAAGGGTTTGCCTGAGGCGGTACCAGCCTGGGTGGAGCGTGGGGACTAGAAACGCACGTGCAGAGCCGGGAAGTTCCAGGGCAGGGCTGACCCAGAGGACTGCTTTACTGAGCCTAAGATGCACTCGGCACTCAGGGGATTGTCAGCCTATAGACAAAGGAAGACAGGTGGCTAGAACTGACAGCTAACCGAATACAAACCTGCAGGAACAAGGACAGGGCCTGAGGTGCAGGCTCTGAGAACTCAAAACAGCTTCTCTTCTGCAGGGGAATTTAGCAGGGACAGAAACAAATTCCTGCAAAGTTGTTCTCCTCTGTTCTGTCAGTAACATCAATCAGGGGCAGGGCTGGAACTGAGTGAACATCCCCCAGCCTCCATCAAACACCTGAGGTTGTCAGGCCTCACCTCCCCCTGCTAGACAGAGGCAGAGCACAGCAGCCTGGCTGAGCAGAAATAGATTTCCTTGTGATTCAGGCAGGTGCAAACCACTGGAGTATTCACTACAGGCAACTGCGTCACAGCCCTGTGTGGCTATCAGTGACTGGGTGTGACAGAGGTGCAAGGTGGGGAAGGAGGCATCAATCTTCCCAGACTGATCTATTTGCTGGGTGGGTCCTTCTGACTCCACGGGGCACCGGAGCAAGCCATATCTGAGTAGTCACCAGACCCCTGTAATCCAGTTGCCAGAGACCATTTAAACTCTCTCACCTGAGACAGGTGCTGACTGAGATAATTAATTTGGACTTTTTGAACTGAGCTAATTGCCCAAGGACTATTCAGGTGGTGCCCTGGGTGTGTGGTTGTAGGAAGGTTTGATTTTCCTTTTCCAATTGTTGCCTGTGGGGAGGTGGGGTGACTTAATTGCTGGTATTTCTCCACAGCTGAGATTTCAACCCAGAGTCACTGTTTCACTAGGGTTGAACAGAGACCAGCTGAAAACAAGACAGAACCACTTAGCCCCACCACACCAAACAGGTCCCCAGTTTCTCAGGCCATAGCACCTCGACAAAGCTCCAGGGGAAAAATCAAACGATGTAAAACAATCATGGGGCGGAATCAGCGGAAAAACTCTGGTAACATGAATAACCAGAATAGATCAACCCCCCCAAGGAAAGACATGGCAGATGAAACTGAAGATCCCATTCTTAAATAGCTGGCTGAGATGTCAGAAATTGAATTCAAAATTTGGGTTGCAAACAAGATTAATAGAATGGATGAAAATTTTGAATTAGAAATTCGAGGAGCAATTCAAAAGTCAGAATTAGAAATTCAAGGAGAAATTCAAAAGTTGTCTCAAGAATTTAAAGAATTTAAGACAAAACCACCAAAGATTTTGACGCACTGAAGCAAGATTTTGCAGCCCTCAAAGATCTGAAAAATACAGTAGAAGCCCTCGGTAACAGAGTGGAGCAAGCAGAAGAAAGGATTTCTGACATTGAAGACAAAGCCTTTGAAGACTCCCAAACTCTCCAAGAGGAAGAGAAATGGAGAGCAAAAATGGATCATTCTCTCAGAGAGCTCTGGGATAATTCAAAGAAGGCTAATATCTGCCTAATTGGAATCCCTGAAAGTGATAAAGTGGCCTCGCAAGGCACAGAGGACCTTCTCCATGAAATGATGAAAGAGAATTTTCCAGACATGCCAAGAGATTCTGAAATTCAGATAGCAGACCATTTCAGAACCCCAGCATGACTCAATCCCAATAAGATATCCCCCAGGCATATCATAATTAACTTCACTAAAGTTAATATGAAGGATAAAATTCTGAAAGCAGCCAGACGTAAGAAATCCATTACCTACAAAGGGAAGAATATTAGAATGACTGCAGATCTCTCTGCTGAAACTTTTCAAGCCAGAAGAGGGTGGTCATCGACTTTTAATCTCCTAAAGCAAAATAACTTTCAACCCCGGATCCTGTATCCAGCTAAACTGAGTTTCATTTATGATGGAGAAATTAAATACTTTAATGACATTCATATGTTGAAGAAATTTGCCATAACCAAACCAGCTCTTCAGGATATTCTCAGACCTATCCTCCATAATGACCAGCCCAATCCTCTACCACAAAAGTAAACTCACTCAGAAACTTTTGATCAAACTCCGACTTCCACCGTGGCAAAAGAATTGAAAATGTCCACTGAACTTTTGAAAAACTCGATACCCAAAATTTTACTAGACTTATCAATATTCTCCATAAATGTGAATGGCTTAAACTGTCCTCTAAAGAGGCACAGGATAGCTGACTGGATACAAAAACTCAGGCCAGATATTTGCTGCATACAAGAGTCACATTTTACCTTAAAAGATAAATATAGACTCAGGGTGAAAGGATGGTCGTCCATATTTCAGGCAAATGGTAATCAAAAAAAAGCAGGTGTTGCAATTTTATTTGCAGATACAATAGGCTTTAACCCAATAAAAGTAAGGAAGGATAAGAATGGTCACTTCATATTTGTTAAGGGTAATACTCAATATGATATTTCAATTATTAATATCTATGCACCCAACCAGAATGCACCTCAATTTATAAGAGAAACTCTCACAGACATGAGCAACTTGATTTCCTCCAGCTCCATAATAGTCGGAGATTTCAACACTCCTTTGGCAGTGTTGGATTGATCCTCCAATAAGAAGCTGAACAAAGAAATTTTAAATTTAAACCTAACCATCCAACATTTGGATTTAGCAGACATCAACAGAACATTTCATCCCAACAAAACTGAATACACATATTTCTCATCAGCCCAAGGAACATACTCCAAAATCGATCACATGTTAGGTCACAAGTCTAACCTCAGTAAATTTAAAGGAATAGAAATTATTCCTTGCATCTTCTCGGACCACCATGGAATAAAAGTTGAACTCAGTAACAACAGGAATCTGCATACTCATACAAAAACATGGAAGTTAAATAACCTTATGCTGAATGATAGCTGGGTCAGAGATGAGATCAAGAAGGAAATTGCCAAATTTTTGGAACAAAACAATAATGAAGACACAAATTATCAGAACCTCTGGGATACTGCAAAGGCAGTCCTAAGAGGGAAATTTATAGCACTGAAAGCCTTCCTCAAGAGAATGGAAAGAGGAAGTTAACAACTTAATGGGACATTTCAAGCAACTGGAAAAGGAAGAACATTCCAACCCCAAACCCAGTAGAAGAAAAGAAATAACCAAAATTAGAGCAGAATTAAATGAAATTGAAAACAAAAGAATTATACGACAGATCAATAAATCAAAAAGTTGGTTTTTTGAAAAGGTCAATAAAATAGATAAACCTTTGGCTAACCTAACCAGGAAAAAAAGAGTAAAATCTCTAATCTCATCAATCAGAAACCACAAAGATGAAATAACAACAGACTCCTCAGAAATTCAAAAAATCCTTAATGAATATTACAAGAAACTTTATTCTCAGAAATATGAAAATCTGAAGGAAATTGACCAATACTTGGAAGCACATCACCTTCCAAGACTTAGCCAGAATCAAGTGGAAATGTTGAACAGCCCCATATCAAGTTCTGAAATAGCATCAACCATACAAAATCTCCCTAAAAAGAAAAACCCGAAACCAGATGGCTTCACGTCAGAATTCTACCAAACCTTTAAAGAGAAATTAGTACCTATATTACTCAACCTGTTCCAAAATGTAGAAAAAGAAGGAAGACTACCCAACATGTTCTATGAAGCAAACATCACCCTGATCCCCAAACCAGGAAAAGACCCAACAAGAAAAGAAAATTATTGACCAATATCACTAATGAATATAGATGCAAAGACATTCAACAAGATCCTACCAAACAGAATCCAGCAACACATCAAACAAATTATACATCATGACCAAGTTGGTTTTATCCCAGGGTTTCAAGGCTGGTTCAATATACTTATAAATCTATAAGTATAATTCAGCACACAAATTAAAAAACAAAAATCATATGATTCTCTCAATTGATGCAGAAAAAGCTTTTGATAATATCCAGCATCCCTTCACGATCAGAACACTTAAGAAAATTGGTATAGGAGGGACATTTCTTAAACTGATAGAGGCCATCTGTAGCAAACCCACAGCCAATATCGTATTGAATGGAGTTAAATTGAAATCATTTCCACTCAGATCAGGAAGCAGACAAGGCAGCCCATTGTCTCCACTGCTATTTAACATTGTAATGGAAGTTTTAGCCACTGCAATTAGGGAAGAAAAGGCAATCAAGTTTATCCATATAGGGTCAGAAGAGATCAAACTTCGCTCTTCGCAGATGATATGATTGTATATCTGGAAAACACCAGGGATTCTACTACAAAACTCTAGGAAGTGATCAAGGAATACAGCAGTGTCTCAGGTTACAAAATCAACATTCATAAATCGGTAGCCTTTATATATACCAACAATAGTCAAGCTGAAAAAACAGTTAAGGATTCTATTCCATTCACAGTAGTGCCAAAAAAGATGAAATATTTGGGAGTTTATCTAACAAAGGACATGAAAGATCTCTATAAAGAGAATTATGAAACTCTAAGAAAAGAAATAGCTGAAAATGTTAACAAATGGAAAAAACATACCATGCTCATGGCTGGGAAGAATCAACATTGTTAAAATGTCCATACTACCTAAAGCAATATACGATTTTAATGCAATCCCTATTAAAGCTCCACTGTCATACTTTAAAGATCTTGAAAAAATAATACTTCGTTTTATATGGAATCAGAAAAAACCTCGAATAGCCAAAACATTACTCAGAAATAAAAACAAAGCAGAAGGAATCACACTACCAGACCTCAGACTATACTATAAATTGATAGTGATCAGAACAGCATGGTACTGGCACAAAAACTAAGAAGTAGATGTCTGGAACAGAATAGAGAACCAAGAGATGAATCCAGCTACTTACCACTACTTGATCTTTGACAAGCCAATTAAAAACATTCAGTGGGGAAAAGATTCCCTATTTAACAAATGATTGGCAACCTGTAGAAGACTGAAACTGGACCCACACCTTTCACCATTAACTAAGATAGACTCTCACTGGATTAAATTTTTAAACTTAAGACATGAAACTATAAAAATATTACAAGAGAGTACAGGGAAAAACCCTTCAAGAAATAGGTCTGGGCTAGTATTTTATGAGGAGGACCCCCCGGGCAATTGAAGCAGCTTCAAAACTACACTACTGGGACCAGATCAAACTAAAAAGCTTCTGCACAGCCAAGAACACAGTAAGTAAAGCAAGCAAACAGCCCTCAGAATGGGAGAAGATATTTGCAGGTGATGTCTCCAAAAAAGGTTTAATAACCAGAATCCACAGGAACTCAAACACATTAGCAAGAATAGAACAAGTGATCCCATCACAGGCTGGGCAAGGGACTTGAAGAGAAACTTCTCTGAAGAAGACAGGCGCACGGCCTACAGACATATGAAAAAATGCTCATCATCTTTAATCATCAGAGAAATGCAAATCAAAACTACTTTGAGACATCATCTAACTCCAGTAAGATTAGCCCATATCACAAACTCCCAAGACCAGAGATGTTGGCGCGGATGTGGAGAAAAGGGAACACTACTACACTGCTGGTGGGAATGCAAATTAATACATTCCTTTTGGAAAGATGTTTGGAGAACACTTAGAGATCTAAAAATAGATCTGCCATTCAATCCTATAATTCCTCTACTACGTGTATATATCCAGAAGACCAAAAATCACATCATAACAAAGATATTTGTACCAGAATGTTTATTGCAGCCCAATTCATAATTGCTAAGTCATGGAAAAAGCCCAAGTGCCCATCGATCCACGAATGGATTAATAAATTGTGGTATATGTACACCATGGAATATTATGCAGCCTTAAAGAAAGATGGAGACTTTACCTCTTTCATGTTTACATGGATGGAGCTGGAACATATTCTTCTTAGTAAAGTATCTCAAGAATGGAAGAAAAAGTATCCAATGTACTCAGCCCTACTATGAAACTAATTTATGGCTTTCACATGAAAGCTATAACCCAGTTATAACCTAAGAATAGGGGGAAGGGGGAGAAAGAGGGGAGGGAGGGGGGAGGTGGGCGGAGGGAGGGTGATTGGTGGGATTACACCTGCTGTGCATCTTACAAGGGTATATGTGAAACTTAGTAAATGTAGAATGTAAATGTCTTAACACAATAACTAAGAAAATGCCAGGAAGGCTATGTTAACCAGTGTGATGAAAATGTGTCAAAGGGTCTATAAAACCAGTGTATGGTGCCCCATGATTGCATTAATGTACACAGCTATGATTTAATAATAAAAAAATAGAAATAAAAAATAAAAAATGTAAAAATTATTCATTGCTCACAGCTGTATGAAATTAGGTAGTAGACTGGATTTGGCCCCAGGGCCATAGTTTGCTGACGTCTGGTGTAAACCACAGAAGATTCATGTAGCAAGGCGGCTGGTGACCAGTGGAGCCCACGGAGGGTTACTCTCATGTGAACAGTGTGAGCGTAACCACTCAGGAAAGTATTCAATTTGTAGTAGCAGCATGAGAGAGCCACATTAACTCCTGGAAATGTAACTTTTTTCTTTAGAAATAATTGTGCTCCCCACATTCCTTGTTCTTTGACCTGAGTTTTCTTTTCTACTGGGAGCACACCCTTCTCTGCCTGTGGGTAAACCCCAGGGGAATACAGGCAGCGCCATAGGTTAGAGCAGTGGTTCTCAACCAGTGGGTCGTGACCCACAGGAACTGTATTAAAGGGCCGCGGTGTTAGGAAGGTTGACCCTCACTGGGTTAGAGGCAGGGATGGAGTCCAGAGTGGAAAATCTCAGGTATCTGAAAAATCACACTCAGCCACTCCTTATCACTTAATGTGGCTCTTGAGGTCATGGCTTCAAGCTTTGACCTGCAGGAAGCAGCAACATGCGAAGATCATGCAATCCCAGCCTTGGAAGAGACAGATTAGAAAAGCAACCGACCAGATTCTGTTACTTCCGCCAGCAGTGTGTCTCGGCTCCGCTCAAGCAGGGCACAGCAGGACCATGGCCACTGTCTCTGCAGATGTGGGGGCTGCGAGAGCACAACCCTGGAGCCATGGGAACTACTTTGAACCTCATTGTTCAGAGTTCACTTTTCAACCAGAATATTGCCCTATATTGGTCTCTCTTTTAATCCTCTCAGGGTTGAGTGTTCTGTGTTTCAAAACTGAGGTAGGGGCAGTTTTTTGTTTCAAACCCACCTCCTCCAAGAAAGTTTCCTTGATTTCCTACCCTGAACTTGGAAAATGTAAATCTCTTCTTCCCTTGAACTCCTGAAGCACTTGTATACCTATATATACCTTCACACTATACTTATCTTCAGATTCACAAGGTGGGGGGGGGGGTTGAGAAAGCCTGTGGGGTCAGACTAACTTTTTTTTTTCTTGCAGTTTTTGGCCAGGGCTGGGTTCAAACCCACCACCTCTGGCATATGGAGCCGGGGCCTTACTCCTTTGAGCCACAGGCGCCGCCCCAGACTAACTATTAAACAGCACGGTCGGGTAGGCTTCATTAAGGAGGTGAGATCTGAACTCAGACTGAATGAAGGTGAGGCACTTGGGCAAAGAAAGTGAGAAAGGTGCTGACCTCTGCAGAGTCCAGGGCACGTCTCAAGGATCAACTCCCCTACGTGCTCTCACAGAGAAAATCAGGGCACTGAGGAAGAAGGACAGTTAGTTTCCCCTTTTTGTTAGTGAAACCTTGATAGAGTCATCTCTTGAGGTCAAGATGGTGGGCAGGCTCACCTTATTTTTACAGCCATAAGTTCCGGAAATCACATTGGAAAATACACAGTGAAAAATCACCCTTATTCTTCTACCATTTGTCCAGCCTGTCTTTCCCCACTTTTTCTTCAATGTCGGTGCCAAGCTCTAGGATGCCAACCAGATTTGTTTGGGAGCTGTGGAAATTGCAGAAGCACAGTCTGAAATTTAAATGGTGATTGCTGAGAAGGGCAGGCAGAGAACAGCGGTGGCCTTTCGGCAATCCTGAACTGGAGCAGCAGAGAAGTGAGTGCAGAGAGAGTAACAGAGGAGACACAGGAAAGGGCAAGGGCAGAGTGTCCAGCACCCATCTGGAGCAGGGGGGCACTCGCAACTTTCCCCTACGCAGGAGAGGCTGAGTGTCGCCTGACACCTAGTATCCCAAGGCCTCGACAGTAGCAAGAGCTACTGTGAAACAATAAAGCCAGACACACAGCTAGGAAAGCACAGCTCATAGGAGATCTGAGAACAGGAACACCAGACTGCCTGCTCCGCTCAGCAACCCCGCAGATTAGGGTGGACATCCTATCCGATCAGATATGATAGAAGTTCTATTCAAGGGCCAGAGGTAGAGTCTATGAAATACTCTAGAAGATTCACTAAGGGCTTCAAAGAATCCAGTTGGATTCCTTTGGTACACGTAAAATTAAAGAGTTAGCAGGCCATTATACTTTGTATTGTTGAAAAGTATGTTAGTTCCAAGAGCCTGCTCTCTGGTTATTCAGAAATTGTGTCAGTACTCCAAGGGAAATGATTGGGAATGAGCTTACAAGTCAAGGGCAGGGGATGGTCTGGACCACACTAAAGCCATGTGGCAAAACCAAAAGCCCACTCTGCCTACATCATCTGCCATGGAGTGTGCTGAGATTATTTTCCTTCCAACCGCCCTAATTTAGTAACCCTAAAATCAATTGAATGGGCTGCAACCAGTTTTGTGATTTGATGGTAATTAATTTATTGCCTAACTCAGTGCTTGTATTTTCTTCACCCAGAGTGGATGTGAGAGGAAGCTTGTCCTCAGCACCCACCCATTGGTGTTGCCTCATTTACAAAGGCTTCCCTGACTACTCATTCTAAACAGCACCCCCAGCATACACTCACATGTACACATGCAATCCACTTTGATTTACTGTCCTTACAGCACTTATAATTAACTGAAATCTTATTTTTCTCTCCTCTGACCCATCCTATTAGCTCCATGAGCTCAGGGTCTGGGTCTAGCCCTGGTGCCTAGAACAGTTCCTACCACCCAGCAGGTGCTCAATTAACACTCATGGTATTAAATTAAATTAAAATTGCCTTGGTTGGGAGGTTCCAGTCCATGGCTTTAGCTGCTGTTGCTCATCACCAAGGCTAGTGCTCTACTTCCTGTTTTGCTGCAAGAATCTGCACCACCCTTCCTGCCTAACAGCCTGCAAGGACTTCAGCACAGGCCATGACCCCAGCTTATTCACGCTTCTATATGCACAGTACCATTCATAGCAAAATTGGTGTAACTCAGTCCCTGCTTCTCAGTGACTACCACCTAACATTGGAGACACAATGTAAACACAAATATGGGTACGGAAGTATTGAAAAATGACCATGGAAAAGACCAAAGAAGAGTCTCTTTTTTCTTTTCTTGGTGAAAAAAAAAAAAAAGAAAAAACATGTAATATATTATCTCTCCCCAAAAAGAGATATTACATTTAAAAATAAAGAGGTTCACTATGTGTTGGTGGGAAAGTGGGTCTAGGGGAACCCACATGCACAGTTGAGGGGCCTATGGACTGGTCCGGCATTCTGGAGAACATGTGTGCTGTATTTAAACTGTGTATGCATATAATTGCTGACCCAGCACTTCCAATCATGGGCATGGAAGTTTTACAAGTTTTACCTAAGTCCACAGGGAAACACATACAAGGATATTCCTCGAAGCATCATTTGGGAGCTCATAAAATTGGAAGCCACCTGGGCATCCATTCCCAAAAGAGCAGAATAAAAAAAAAAAAATGCAGTGGATGATTACCACAGAACACTAGGGATTACACAGAGGTGGGGCTTAAAAATACCGTGCAAAGAAAAGACCAAGCAACAGGATGAGCTACGTACAGTACTTCCGTAAAGTACAAATAACGCCTGTATGCAAAACGGTAGGACAAATTTTGCTGGAAGACACAAAAAGTAGACACTGTGATGGTCATTCATTGAGAGACAGGGTAAAAGAAGTAAGCAAATAGGAAGAAAAACAGAATTTTAAAAACAGAGAGAGAGAGAAAGACCAGCTGATTTTTCAGGTTTGCACAGTGACTCTTAGCCCTGACCCAAAGCGGGTCTCAGGGCGTTAGGCATCTGCTGTTAGTCAGTTGTTGTTGTTTATGTAGCACACAGCAGCCCCTCTCTGCTTCCGGTGCAAGGGCCTTGGTTCTGCTCTCTCCCCGTGGCTGGTGCTCACGGGCTCTGAGAGATGGAAAGGCTTTGACTATCCACATGCCCCAATACCCAGTATGGTGCCCACCAGCCTGTGGATGGTGATCAGGCCAAGATGCCTGGAACAGACAGGTTCCAGGACAGAGGGTTTTAGGACTGTAAGACAAAGCATGAACTTTTGGGGTGCATAATGAACAGCTTGAGAAAGGTTTTCTCAGAAAAGGACAGTGCTGTGAGTCCTGCCCCACATCACAATGTCAGTAACTCCCTGGCTAGGGTGGAATCTGCTCCTGACAAAGGAGGTAAAGTGTTGTGAAACTTCAAGGATCTCAAGGCTTAAAAAATAAACAGACTAAAAAAGGCAGGTTGGGGAATGATAATCTATGGTATAAAGACAACAGGCTTTGAAGCCAGTCTGTCTGTAGGAAAATCCAGACAAGAACACATTTAAATGTATAATTTGGGCATGATACCTTCCACCTCCTTCACGAGATTGTTGCACAATAATGCATTAGACAGTTGAGCAGTGATCCAAAAATCCTGTGTTCAACGTATTTTAGTTCTATTTCTTCCCCTCCTGACACGCATTGGAAAGATCACAACGTTCTTCCTCAGAGTTTGTATGCAGCTTAGCAAATGAAGGAGCTGTAGACATAAGCCATTATCTGTATCTTGCCTACATGCATTTAAACTAGATTATTTTCCTCCAAATCCTTAGTTAAAAAGAATTGCTTTTGAATGTGTTTGAATATATTTAAATTTTCTTTTCATCTGTCTCTTTCTGAGAATTATAAGTAATATTCACAAACTGAACAGCAGAGAGTGAGAGTTGCTGAGCCAAATGAAGTTTCTAGCCAGGTAAATTCTGCAGCTCTTGCGCAGAAAAACAGACAGGGTCTGAGGTTTAAGAAATGCACTCTGAGTTTCCAGGGCCCACACCTGTCTTATGTCCAAAGCTGCCTTCCCTTCCAACCCTGCAGGCCAGTCTTCTCCTCCCTGGGATGGATTGGGTAGAATCCAACACTGCTCAACAGTTTTGCAAACAATTTTGATTTTTTGTAAAGGAATCTTTTTCCAGTGAAACTATTTCCTTGACTTATTTTGCCCTGTATGACCATTTCCAAGGTCCTGTGGTAGCACATCTGGAAACAAATGAGGATTCTCTTAAACCAATTCACAGCCACACCTTTCGGCTGCTAAAGTGACATTCCCAAGCCAAAGTAGTGGTGACACTGTTTATAATTTTTCCTTCATTATATTTCCTTTCCTGTTTTCACAGAATTAAGAGCTGCCATCCAGAAGAAATAAGGGCCTTTGGTACTGCATAGACCTGTCTTCTGTTAGTGGGGGAGACCTGGAGATTCATGGCATGGGCCCTGTGACGTCAAGTCCTTTTACCAAGTAAAAGGTCAGCAGAAAAGTTATTTCCACGTGGTGTATTGCAGAATCCTTGCACCCATCCTATTTTATTGGAAATTAATTGCACTTATTAACCAAGGCAATTAACTAATTAATTACTCAGAGAAAGAACTGGTGTGCTGCTGAGGGGAAAAATGTGCACTGTATCTTTTAGATGAAACAGAAATATCAGCTCACCATCTTAAAGTCTCAGTTATGCAATCTTTCAAAATTGCAAATGAAATCTCATTTGCTTGATTTTTTGCCATTGAAATTTAACTTGTGGGCCATGAATGCCTGTAATCCTAGCACCTAGGCCATGGTGGGTGGACTGCCTGCTCTGGAGTTTGAGACCAGCCCCAGCAAAAGAAGACCCTGTATCTGCTAAAAAAAAATAGAAAAATTGAGGCAAGAGGATCACTTGAGCCCAAGAGTTTGAGGTTGCCATGAGCTATGATGCCAAAGCACTCCATCCAGGGCAACAGAGTGAGACTCTGTCAAAAAAAAAAAAAAGAAGGAAGGGAGGGAGGGGAGAAAGAGAGAAAACTAGAGAAAGAGAGAAATTTAACTTCTATGTTGGTTCTTATAGATACAAAATATAGAGATCAGGATTTTGGTAGGAAACTGGATACAGAAATCCCCATTTGAAAAAAAAAGCAATCTAAAATGTAGACTAGCCAAATGAAACGTTTATGATGCAATTAAAATTCAAGAATGCATAGTAATGGTTGAAATAAATTGATGTATTAGACTGTATTTGCTACAACATAAAATGAAACTTCAGAACAAGATTATGAAAGTGATTTTTATTATTTTGGTAATGCTGTTCAGTATATGTAATCAGAAACAGATCTGTCATAAATTTGGCATATCAAACATTAAAAGCTACATCTTAATGCTGATTCCCCAGAATTTATTTCAAATGCAACCATGTAATGTAACTACTACTATGTATGTATACACTCAAAGCATACATGATAAAGCACAAAATTAATAAGAAGCTGTCCTCGAGTTAGAAACATCTATTAAAGTATACCTTTTTTAATCACACAGTTGTATCACAGCTACAAACATACAAATTAATATATACTGCTATGCAACTATTTGATCTAATATAGATCTAGTATGAAAATATTAAGGCCATAGTAACATTTCACAGGTAAAGGCTAAGTTCTGGAACATGAAAGTTTTTTAGACAAACCTCAAAACAAACCTGAGACATCCTTTTGTTTTGGAAAAAAAGCAATTTCTCTTACAGAGTCCAAGCTTTAACATGCAAATGAGGCATTTATAAATGAAATAATTGTTGCAATAAACTGGACTACAGGTGTTGACTTTAATGGCAGTCAGTAAGTGTGATCTATCTCTGGTAGAAATCCAATGAGATTTTCTGATTAACCCAATAATCTAATTTTTGTCACCTCCCAATTAAGTTATTTTTGTTCCTTTTGGATTTTGTTTTCCTTCTTTAAATTATATTATAAGCATATCAGTAAGCCAGGTAACCTCCAAGCACATACCTTACTTTCTTCTCTATAAGCACTGCTTTCTCTTTGCTACAAGCATCAGACGACGACTGAGCCCACATACATGAAAATGGATTATCGCATATCTGGACTTGGTTGACTTAATGAGGCATCCAGATTGGCATGTGATTATTTTTACTGTTACACATCTAAATAAATGCTGTTCAGTATATGTAATCAGAAACAGATCTGTCATAAATTTGGCATATCAAACATTAAAAGCTACATCTTAATGCTGATTCCCCAGAATTTATTTCAATTCCAACTATGTAATGTAACTACTACTATGTATGTAACTACTACTATGATTTGCAGACGCAAATCACTGTCTCAGCCCTGCTGGGTATAATGTTTTGGAATGGCCAGTGTCAAAAAAATTTAAACGTATTGGGCAAGCCTTTAGTTGAATTTAGTATCTTGACACAAACAATGTTTCATAGTCAAGAAGTACAGCTATAAACTTTTAAAATAAAAATTACATGAGTTTTATCATAAAATATTCCAAACTACAAAACAGATCTGCTATATTGTAGATTTTTAAAAAATAGACTATTTAAGATATAATACTGCTATATCAAACATCTTTTTTTTGAAATGTTAAATTGCTTCAAATTTTGTGCTCCAAATTAATCAATTTGCAATGAGTGGGAAAATGTTTAACCATCTTTCCTCCTCTTACCATCCATACACACAGCCATCATAAACGCCTTTCTTTGTAATTTTGATACAAAGAGTCCAAAAACTTAATAAAATTTAACAAGCAAGCTCTTACACTGTAGAACTTCCTTCAGAAGTTGAATTGCAGTGAAAATTGAAACTTACAACTTCACTTTGTACTTTCGCAACCTTCTGTCACTTTTTAAAAGGTTTTCAGGTTATTTACATAAACCAAATGCATACTTTGTGTTAGAGCTTTAGGCTTTCCCAGCTACCAGTGTAAATGTTCACAGGATTGGCCATCTTAAAGCAACTGATCTGATCGGCTCCCCTTCTTTCAATGTAATTCTTAAAACGGCTTCCCAAAACTATCTTCTGATTTTAACTTTCCAAAAAGCAGACATAAAGGCTACCATTTAAAAAATCACATAAGGAGAAACTAGATCAGTTCTAATGGGAGTTTCCCCCTTGTTACCTAGTGAAGAGAACGTCCAGATAAATCACGGCCTTTGTCTTCAGCAGACGCTGGTTAGAGTTCTCCGCTTTCCAAGGATAACGGTGGTTCTCACTAACTCCAACTGCAACTCAATAATCAGAATAGCTTTGAAATTAAATTTAAATTTAAGCACACCAAGAGTTAAATTTTAACATATTAATTAAATCAGTTTCAAACAGAGATTCTGTATTATGAATACAATTTTAATGTAGAAAGTTATAAAATAAAAACTCATCTTTGGATCTGATTTTGAGATTTGTCAGTTCTTGTCCAAGTTTTGGATGAAAAAAAGAGGCCTTGCTTGGTTTCCTTGTGCCAAAAATAGGGTGTTGATTTAATCAAGCTCATTTAATGGTTTTTTAGTCACATTTAATTTGAGCCACACTTAGTTGAATTGGTTGTACTTTTCAATTTGCAACATTATACAAGGCATATTATTCAACCTTTTCCTTAACAAAATAATACTAATATACTGCTTACAGATGATTATGTAATATATATTATATACGTGTATATATATATATAGAGAGAGAGAGAGAGAATACTACTTGATAGCTTCCTTTTAACTTATGATACTTACTAAAATCAGTATATTACAATCACATAATTTGAAGTTTAGTTGGAAATTTGGGGGTTTCTTTTTTGTTTATTTGTAGGTTTCTTGCTCATGATTGAAAAATTGTACTTTGGCAAAATTGTACTTCGGCAACCAAAGCTTGGAATTTTACAATTCAACAATTCATACTTCAAAATGCATGATAAATTACTTACACCCACTATCATCACTAATTCAACTATTAATTTCTTTTTAAGCAACTGACCTTATGATTTATCCTAAAAAGTATGGAATTATATCAGAAGCAAAAGGGTAAATCCACTCACAAATACCAGTCTGTCTAAGCGATTTCACTGAAAAGGCCAGAAGGGATTATTGGCTGTCTTTCTCTTTCCTGCTTAACCCCCTCAATCACATATGTTACACTGAAATTACTTGCCTTTGTATCTTCAACAATATACTCCATAACTTTTAACACAGTTTTCTATGGAGTCAATTTCTGTACGTGGAAGATGAATCAATCTCTCACCTAGAAAGGTATATCATTTATTGAAATACCTCTTCATTAGAAAGCGTGTGTAAATATAGAATGTAAATGTCTTAACACAATGACTAAGAAAATGCCAGGAAGGCTATGTTAACCAGTGTGATGAAAATGTGTCAAATGGTCTATAAAACCAGTGTATGGTGCCCCACGATCGCATTAATGTACACAGCTGTGATTTAATAATAATAAAAAAGAAAGCATGTGTGTGTGTGTGTGTGTGTGTGTGTGTGTGTGTGTGTGTGTGTGTTTTAGCTCCAAAGAAGGCTACCCTAAGAAATTATTACTAGCAGGCTCCAGTATATGTATAAAAATTCCTTGGACCCTTTAACTCTTTGATTTGAAGACTCTTCCAGGCGCTGGTGCACAGCCCAGTACGCAGGAGGAGCTCCTCAGCATGAAGCCCACCTCTACTGTGGGGTTTATGCTCACCTTACAGGCTGAGAGGCATCACAGAACAGGAGCTAGAAAAAAACGGAATTTTACTTCCCATCCCCCAAGACTTGAGTAGTTCTAAAATTTCCGCTTGCCTCTGGCTTCTCACTGGCAAACTTCCTCGGCTTGTAACTTTTGGACAGCACCGTCAAGGAGCTCCATGGACTCTCTGAGAGTGATGTTGATTTTAAATGACTTGGGTTTAATGCTCAGTCCATAAGTGAAATTCATTGTCAAGGGCTCTTTGGGGTTGGCTCTGAAATTGCACTGATGAGCAAGGATGGAGGTGAAGAGAAACAACTGCATCTTAGAAAGCTCTTCACCGATGCACCGCCGTCTGCCCACTGAAAAAATCATCACGCTGCTGGTCAGGTCCTTGTTGATGAAGCCATCCTGGTCCAAGAATCGAGTTGGATCAAAGTCTTCTGGGTTAGGCCATTTCACTGGGTCATGATTCACAGACCACTGGTTAACGAAAACCACTGTGTCTTTGGGGATGTGGTAGCCCAATATGGAAGTGCTGGCAGTGGTGGCATGAGGAATGGTGACAGGCACAAAGCTGGAGAAGCGCATGGCTTCATAAAGAAAGGCCATGACATAGGGCAGGTTGGGCTGGTCACCCATACAGGGCAGACGGTCCCTCCCCACAACCTGATCCAGTTCTGCCTGCACGCGAGCCTGCACATCAGGGTACCTGTTTTGTTTTTAATGCACAGGAAGAAGAATAAGTGAGCAAAATTAATTTTTCTTTCATCTAGAAAGTACATTACAATTTAATTTTACTTTTCTTTAAACAGGGTATGTAGGTCAGTGCCTGAATTAATATTTCTGGCAAAAAAAAATCTGAAACAGTTTCCTAATTTCTCACTAAATTATAAGACGGACTTGAGCAATTATATTTCCTGTAATAAGACTTGCATGGCTAAAGCTCTCTCTCTCTCATTATAAGGAAAAAACTCTAAATTTTCTCAGTCTAAAAAAGCACGGTAATGGACAAGGCTGATTTATCCGTTATGTACTACAGGGGCAAGGCCTGAGGCCCACGGTACTTTTTAGGGGACCATGAAAACTGTTTCATGTCTTTTACAATTTTCAGACCTAAAAAATGATCTTTTAGATAGAAGAAACTGTTTCATATGTCATTTTAATCTATTAATCTTTATACCAATGTTGTCATAAAATATAATTGTACTTTGGCAATAATATAATTTTCTTATAGAGTAAGGAATCTACAAAGGCAAAAGCACCTGAGAACCACAAAAATTCAAATGTGGCTCTTAAAGCAGATTTCTAAAAATTTTCCCCTCATTTATGTGGATAATTGCAACAGACATGCTGTTCTCGTTTTACACAAAGATAACTGGTATCCTCATGGATAAAGCTACAGACTTCATTTTCTAAATTTAAAAGCAAATTCCCAGTGTTCATAAGATTATGGTGTTAATTATAATATACTGTTGATTGTATCAACTGGTCTGATCCTCTTGGGAAACAATCTTAGCACAAAACAAGATCCACAGGGTAACTCTCCCCCCTCATTTTAAAACCAGTAACCATGCCTAGAGATGAATTTTTTAGGAAACAATCTAACAGTTACAAAAATACGCAACTATAACACTAGCTAAATTGTAAAAGTGCCACCAAGAAATGATTATATATAACTATACATCCTTATGGCAAAATTATGTAGTCATCAAAAATTATTCAAATAAATATTATAAGATGGGGAGATAGCCCCTACAATAATTCATGTACAAAAAACTAATTATTGCAACTCTGAAAAAAAGTGTAGGTGATGAAATTATGGCTGATCTAAGAAACTGCTTGTTCGACACCACATGGCAGGGGTCTGCCAACTTTTTTCATGAAGGATCGTGTGGACCAAAGCCGCTCTCAAAACCATTCAGTTCTGCCCTGTGATGTAGGGTGTAATCAGCCAGAGACAATAATTAATGAATGGGCATGGCTGCATTTCAACATTTACATACAAAAACAGGTAGTGAAATATGCCAAACCCTGTCATATTATCTTTTCACTAAAAAGGAAGAAAAAAGTTTTATCAGTGTATAACCCCCAGAATTATTTACTTTTGCTATTCAAAAGTACAGGGAGAACTGTGTACAGTTCAGCGCTAGTGAAAAAGAAAGGTTGTTTCAAAAGATAAAATGCACATCTGGGGATGCAAAGCACCTACTGAACCCGTTCTGGCATGACCTTTTCCCTGATCTGTGGTTAACTTCTCTTTATTTGATTTTAGCCACACACACCCCATACGTGTCTCTATGATCTCAATACTATTTTAAAGATACAAAAATGTTTAATTTGTGAAGATAGCTGTACAGAATTAAGGAAATATAGATTGCAGTAGATTTTCATGAGAAAAGGTGTCCCTCTGCCTTCCAAATACCACATACTGTGGCGTCTGCGGATTCAGCATTTCCAGCTGCTTATTTGCGCGCCAAGACCTGGCACAAACCGGATTTCGGGTCTCTCGGGCAATCAATGATGCTTTCGCCATGCGTGAGCGGTATTTTCTCCTGGGCTATGGTCTCCCAAATAAAATGCGGGCCGCCCAGTTAAATCTGAGTTTCAGATAAACAGCTACTAATCTTTCAGTGTAAGTTAAGTCCCGTGCAAAATTTATTTTTAATTTACTAAATCTGGCAACCAGACATTGCGGACCTGTGGAAATCTTGCGCGTTGGAGTGAGCACAGGTCGTCGCCCTCATCAAGGTGCTCACTAGATGAGCTGAGGGCAGGGCTCTGGACACCCCCGAATGCCTTTCTTGCTGCTAAAAGTGCTTTTTATGCCGACACTTTTCTCACTCCTAGCGCCACAGTTTAATAAATCCAGCACTACCCGCTAGCTTTGGGGCGCGGTCGGAAAGCCTCGGTGTGTGTTATGCGTCTGCGGAACTGACCTTCCGACTTCCTTCGCCCGGGAACAAAGCCCTGAGCCGCGTTGCGCTTTCAGTGCTGGGACTGTGCAGCCTCGGATCCGCGCGGAACACTAGCCGCGCGGAGGATGTGACATTAAACCTACATATGGCGTCCCCCATTCTTTGGTAACCATTCCAATTTTACTTCCACCGCGGCAGGGAGAGAGAAAGGTCAGGGGTGATCTGTAAGCACTTTAAAACCTTGGTTTTCAAGGGGGTTCTTAGAAATTTGTTCCCACTCGCTGTGGGGTAGAGAGTAGAGACACCCTGGGAGACGCGGGGAGAGGAGGTCGGGGCTCCGCTGGGTGGGGTGGGAGCGCTAGGGTCTGGGCCCGCACCCCGCCGCCCTGGGCGTTGCTTTCGGGACACCATCTCAATTTTGAGGGGTGGCGAACTGGATCGAAACCCCAAGCCTCGCTCACTGCTCACGACCTCAGCATACCCCACTCCCACTCTGCCTTTTTCTAAGGGGAAGGAAGTCCTGATCCGCACCCCCCGGAGGCTTTACCTGGCCAAAAGGAGGAGCAGCCACTGCAGCGCCGTAGACAGCGTGTCCTGGCTGGCGCCGAAGATGTCGGTCAGAGTGGCGGGCACGTTCTCCAAGTCCAGCTGGGCGCCACCATGGCCAGAGTTTCCGGTCACCTTCTTTTCCGCGGAGAGGATGAAGGCGTCCATCAAGTCCCGAGGAGCGGCCCCGGGCCCAAGGCATTCCCGGTGCCTCAGGAACTTGTCGAAGACGAAGTTGGTGAAACTGAGGTTGATCTGCGCGAATTCGCGGAAGGCGGTGCGCACCGGGTTGGGGAAGAGCTGCAACCAGGGCAGCACGTCCACCAGGCTTCCCGCGCCCACTGTGCGCCCAAAGTCCTCGTTGTGGCTGAGCAGCTCGCGAAACTCGGCATCGTCGTGGCTGTAGCGACAGCCGAAGCACACGGCGCTCATGACGTTGGCCACGGCCACGAGGGTCAACGGCCTGGGATCGAGGAAGGCGCCGCCCGCACTTCCCCGCACCAGCAGTGCCACCAACTCGCGCGCTTCGCCCAGCACGTGGCCCTCCAGGACGCTGCGGCTGTGCGGCTGGCGAGTGGAGAACGCGCGCATCGTGCCGTGCGCCGCGCGCCGCTGAGTCTTCCAGTGCTCTGAGTAACGCCCGAATGCTATGCTGCGGCCCCCGGACACCACGCGGAAGGAGGCAAAGGGCGGCCGGTCAGCGAAAACCGCGCCCTGCTGCACCAGAGCCTCGTGGATGGCGCGCTCCCCATTTAGCACTACTATGGGGCAGCTGCCTAGGCGGATCTGGAAGACGTCGCCGTAGCGCCGCGCCAGACGCGTGAAGGAGAGGTGAGCGGCCCTGCCCACCGTCAACACGTTTCCGATCACCGGCCATGGGAAGGGGCCCGGGGGCGCGGACCCCAGCTGCTGCCGCCGCTGCCTCAACAGCCACTGGCCCGCGTGTACGGCGGCCAACACCGCGAGGAGCAGCAGCAGCGTGGTCTGCTGGACGGACAGCAGGCTTAGTGGCCAAGGGTCGTTCCCGCAGAGGCTAGCGGCCATGCTGGGGACAGAAAGGTGAAGGTGTGATACAGGTGTGCAGAAGAACGAACAGGCGCCCCAAGCTCCTGTACCCAGCCTCGGACTACTGTTTGCCGTTGGGTGGAGAGGAGCCCACGCGCAGGTCAGATCCGGACTGGCTGTCCGCAGAAGTGGCCAAAGACGCCCCTTTTCATCCCCAGCCCAGTGTCTTGTGGAGGAAAGAAGGGGTGTGTTTCCGCCTCTCTGTGACCCAGCGCCAACCCCGCACCCCCCTCCCAGGCGAGTAACGGTTCCTGTAATTCGGGGCCAGCACCCGGGGAATCGAGGCGGCGGCTACTGGTTTCCTTTAAAGTGCCTACCACCCCACCCCCGCCCTGCAGGGACGGTCTGAAGGGGCCGCGGGAGGGCGGCTCAGCGGACAGACTAACCTTCCCAGACCCGCGGTTTCCAGCGGCGCGCAACAGAGGATCCCGAAACGGGGTCTTTACCGAGCACAAGACGACCGCCCAAACATCTCCAGGAACCCTGGCCACCTGCTGCCCGCTCTGGGAACTTTAGCACCTACTCTGGAGTCTCTTGGCGTCCTCAGATCAGAAGCGCTCGAATTGGGATGGGGACAGGGGAAAGGTGACTCCTCGGCCAAGCCCCGCTGCACCTGAGGCTCTGGCAAAGTGGGCGTTCTCTCATAGCGGTGGGACTGACACTGGTGTAGATTAGATGAGTGGTGTCAAGTCCTATGCTTCCCTGCGAGGCTCTCACCGCTGCATCGCAGAGGTGTTTCCTCACAGGGCTGAATCAAAACTCGCCATCCCGCTTCTCCGAGTTTTAAGGACTGGAGGAGAAAAAGAGCCCTGGGGCGGGGCGGCGGGCGCTGGCACCGTCCGACTGCTACTAGAGTCTGGGCGCTCGGGTTGCCCGGCCCGGCGGTAGCGGCGCAGCCCGACCGCCAGGGAGCTACACCTGCAGCTTTACTGGGAGCGGCGGCATAAAATTTCCGTCTGTTGAGTAGCCGTTCAGTCACCCCAAATCGAGACTGCACGATTTCCCCAGAAATTGGGACAGAACCACTCCAAGCCGCTGCGCTCTGGGTGGGAGCGCGCCTTACGCTGCGAGCGTACGACCTCCCTTGCCTCTCCGTGACCTGAGCTTTGTCCCCCGAGAGAAACGCGCTATAACGATCCGCAGGCACCCGAGTCGGGAAGGGAAACCTCTTTTAAAACAAGGAAATTCGGGTTGTGCTGGCGGTTTGCCTAGCAACGCTCCTGGTTATTTATTTTTCTTAAGTTCTCGACAACAAATTGGCCTCTTAGTTGAAGCGCTTTGACGTGGAAATATTTTTCCACCTAGTGTGATGAGATCAGGAATCCCTGAGAGCAGCTTCTCCCCAACCAGAAGGCGAGGGACCGTCCTGGCCGCGTCCGGAACGGATGGCGCAGGGCGTGAAGCCGCGCTGGGGCGAATACGGGGGCAGGGGACAGGGGGAGGAGAGACCAAGGAGGGAGGGACGCGAGCAAGGGCGGAGAGTGGCCAGAGGAGGAAAACAGCCCGCCTGCAAACTTGGTCGGGAGGTAATTTACTCTGCTGTCGCCTCCCCCTTGCGTGCGGAGCTGTGCTTTGTGTGCGCGGCTTCTGGAAAGTCGGCTACAGTCATACCCTTGGGCGCTCCCCGCGGCACCTGACGCGCGGAGGCGGCGGCCGCCACCACCCTTAGCGGTGCACGCACAGCCGAGCCAGCCAGACGAGCGGGTGGACTCTCGGTCCCAACCTGAAGGCCGCTCCATCCACGCATCGCGACCCCGCCTGGCACCCGCGGCTGGGTCCGGTTCCCAGGCACGCGCGCGCTCCACTAGGGGTCGCTTCCTTCAAAGGAGGAGCCACGGCGCTCAGGCTGGGGCTGAGCCCTTTCCAACAGGCTGGCGCATAGTATTTTGAAGATACCCAAGACAACAAGGTCTTCCCTTCGAAGCCGGGGAGGAGGAAAACGGGGTGGGGGGGAAACTCGGGGTCGAAGTGGGATCTATCTAGTTAAGCAGGTAGCAATTGTACCTCAGGGCCTCACAAAGGGTAAATATAAAAGTTGTGTTTACCACTGACAATCTTATGCTTTAAGTATTTTTCAAAGTACTTCAGATATTTGTCCTCCAAGCTATGGCTTCCTGAGCTTGGCTCTTTTTCTGGGATATGCCTCGCAAAGCACAGGAGCCAGGTTAAGGTTACGGCTCTTAACCTTTGTCAGGACTGTGGATCTCTTGCTATTACTGACCAGTTTACAGATGAGTAAACTGGGGTTCATAAAGGTTGTGTGACTTAACCCAAGTCACAAAGCAACCAAGAAGTGGAGCCAGAATCTGAACCCACGAAGTCCTACTCCAGATCCCTCATAAGTTTACTGGGAAGAAAATTTCAGATAAGAGGCAGAAAGGCCTTCTTTCTTGCCTGCTTTAAAAAAAAAAAAATTCATCTGGAAAAAAAATTGTTTTTGTTTTCATAAGTGAGAATTCTGAGGATCATAAAAATATCATATGCTCACCCTTTGCAATTAAATCGGTTATGAGGAAGGCCCACAGACTGCTGTCTCACAGCTGACCTTGGATTAGCTGATTACATCCTAAAGAAATATAAAGTGGTGTCTGAAGAGAGTGGACTTCTTGAGAGATTGAAACTAGCGATAAACTATCAGACCTGATAAGAGAATGCCTTTATGTAAAAGTTTCTATTCCAGTGGTTCTCAACCTTCCTAATTGCAACATTGATACAAATAGAAAAAAGGGATAATGACCCACAGGTTGAGAACCGCTAGTCTATTCAGTAATGTTTGCAAGATTCTCTGGGACTGATCTCACACATCATGAGTACTCAGACCAGTGGTAAGGTTAGTTTTTGAGCAACTGCATTGGTTTCCCAGACTGGTGTTGGCCTACAGTATATCCTTGCAATGTCCAACTGTAGCAAGACCCTTGCAGAACAATTCAGGACTCTGCTGTGTGTATCAGTCTCTCCTAGACTTTAATTTGGTGGATGAGAATTAGCTATAGGCTCATGCCAATTCTGGGCTGTCACCATTCTGGAAAGCATTTATCAAGGTTTCTCTGCCAGAATCGGAGCAAATAAATTTCTATTTTAAAAAACGTAAAGCTGTACCTACAACCTTCTGTTTGACTCCTTAATAATGCCATATAGTTTTTAGACCAATTAGATGCGTGCCTTCCTGCCATAGCAAGTACTTCAGATATATGTCCTCCAAGCTATGGCTTCTTGAGCTTGGCTCTTTTTCTAGAACATGCCTCACAGAGCACAGGAGCCAGGAGGGCAAAGCAAATGCTGGTGGAAAGATAGGCTCTTATTTAAGGTAGCTATGGTAACACCTTCTTCTGAATCTTCAGGCCTCAGGTTCTTAGGTCTTTATGATGCTAACCTCATTGCAAAGCCCTTCTGGCACCCAGTGAAGACTTTGAATAGATCAAAAGTGGCCTGAGTGTACCCCTGATCCAACTTAAGGTGTGGTCCCCCCTTTAGTCAGAATCTGTCCTTTAATTGTCACCACAACTTCTAAACCAAAGCTCAGATATGAGGCCCAAGAATCTCCTTTTAATCGACATAGAATATGAGCATTTTGCCCTCTCAAATCTTAAACTTGAATTGCTTGCTGCAAATAACTTTCAAAAAGAACAGCTAAGCTAGAGGGATAGTCTAAAATAGAGGTTTAAAATGGCTTATATTGTATTGGCTCAAAGGAACAGCTTAAACTTGTTTCAGCAGGACAGGAATGCGCTGGCCCAAGTGGCAGAGAAGGATAACTGTGGAACTTCACAGGGTGGAAGGATCCAGGGCTCCCCTACTCGGTCCTTGTCTGTGCTGGTCTTTGCTTTGGCTTTGTTTAGCAATTTCTCCCACCCACCACCCACCCCCCAGCAGGGAAGCTGGCCATGGGAAGCTTCAAATTAACAATTTCAAGAGAAAAAGAACATCTCTTTTCCAAGGTCCTTGAAGGAATCTGGTGAGCTAGGCTGGCATCACATTTTGCCCTGTGGCCAAGGGCTGGTTCTGTCATAAAAAGACAAAGAGGTGAGTCATGCTAGGAAGCCAAAGAGCCACCACCGTCCACTCCATGTGTACATGTCTACTCATTGCTTTCTTTCGATTAGAAACCCAAACCCATCATCATCATTACTATTTTTGCAATAAGCAGCTAGATGCATTGTCCCTGAAGCCAACAGCCAAGAATGCTCTGGCCTTCTGTTATCAGGTTGGAAGTCAGCTTTCTATGTGGTCTCTCTCGAGCATGATCCCACATCAATTCTATGGGCAAATACTGTACTCTTCCAACCCCCCTCCAAGCACATATACAGGCCCACACGTGCTGAGCAGAGTGGAGTAGAAGCTGGCAAGCCTTTGACATGGGAGTGGCAGGAATCAGTAATCAGACACATGCTGGTAGATGGTAGGAGCAGGAATAAAAAGACATACCAAGTGTCCAAAGTGACTGAGGGAATGACAGGGGAGAAGCTGTAGGATAAAGCACCCTATGTGCTGGAAACTGAGAGGATTCTTAGGAGTTAGTTGATGCCAAAATCCTGTGCCTCAACAAAGTGCACTGCAGACACTCAAAAAGATACTCATATTTTACTCAATCTCAAAAGCCGTCATTTGCACAATGCATCATTATTTATGTAATTTATATAGGGCTACCAATTATAATTGTGCCTTTGATTGCAAGACAAGTCCAGATTTTAGAGATATTAAGGTATCAAGTTAAAGAAGACATATTTTAGAGTCAATGAAATATACACAACAGAATTCCTCAAATGCTCTGCCTTTGTATTAAGCAGTGCTGTTTTTTTTTTTTTTTCTTTTAAGACAGAGTCTTACTTTGTTGTCCTTGGTAGGTGCTATGACATCACAGCTCACAGCAACCTCCAACTCCTGGGCTTAGGCGATTCTCTTGCCTCAGCCTCCCGAGTAGCTGGGACTACAGGTGCCCGCCACAACACCCGGCTATTTTTTGTTACAGTTTTGCCGGGGCTGGGTTTGAACCCAAGCAGTGCTAGTTTTGAGGGTTTTTGAATGATGTACCTGGGTCCAGGGGTATTAGCTACCAAAGCCATCCTCATTTTCAATATATTGTTTGATGTAGGCAATTGATGTTTTCTCAATCCTGTGTACAGTTTTGTTAGAAGCTGCTTTGGAAGATTTTGCTATTTTTATTGACCTAAGTAAATCTAAGAAAAAAGAGTTACTTGCTAAATCGATGGAGCTTAAACCATGTTTCTTACCCTCCCCCATCACATCCCTTCCAACCTGATTGCCTCCTAAGTGCTTTCTATATAATCTGGTATTAATGAAAACCATGGGGCTACACTGTATTCTTCTAGTTTCCCAGAAAAAATGCTTTCATAGTATTTTCAAGTAAAGGGGGCATCAGTGTCTGCCATTCACTATCAAATGATTTAAGGAAAAAGTAAATGAATAGGGGGAGAAAGAGAGGTAGAGGGAGGAGAAAGATATGGAAAATGTGATGAAATGTTCACTGGTGAGTCTAGATAAGTGAGAGTTCTTTGTGATATCTTTGAAACTCTTCTGTAAGTTTATAATCATTATATATCAAAATTGAAAGTTTAACATAAGAAAGATCTTGATAATATTTTGATCTTACATTGTCCTCTCAGCTCCTGCTGAGAGTTTCTTATAAGAAAGGACCGTGGAAAAACCCTGGGGTTGATCTGTAATTTAAGGTCATGCATCTGATATGTCACTCTTAGAGTTCAAGGCTAAAAAACAATTTGTGTCAAATAGCAATGGTTTTTCCCCCAGAAAATCCTCCCTCTTCTTTGCTTCCCTTGGTCTCCCTTTCTCTCTGCCTTTTTCTTCCCCAAAAAGGAGGAGCAAAATATCAAACCCTAGTGCTCAGCCATCACTGTGGTGATCAGGCATTGTGTCGGCTCTTGGTTCTTGGCCAAGGCATGAGCCCTCCTGCTCAGCACTTGTGGGTGAAGCTCTCACCCTCTCTGCATAGTGACGATTCCATAGGATGGGAAGGGATGCCAAGGTCTGTGGCTGCTTTTGCATGTTTGTTCTCTAGGTTTGTACTAACACCCCAACCAGCTCAGGAAACTTACTTTTAAACTGTGGAGTAGGGAGCCTGCAGTCCATGAATTTGGACAGCAGAGGAAAACTTTACTTTCCTAATTTTATGACCAAGCTCAGAAAATCTTTAGGCAGATGAAAGATACTGGTTTTCATTTTCATTTTTGTCTTCTAAACATAGATATTTGCCAAGTTATCAAGAAAATACAGAAAGCAACAATAGGTAAAGTACTTGCCCACCTCCCCCCAAAAGACAGATTATACATCTGGGCTCAGCCAGACCACATCTAGCCATGGGCATGTTCCCGGCACAGCTGCCAGGTTCGGGGTGAGTAGGATTCATATTCCTATTCATTTTATTTTTATTTTTTCTTCATTAACCTCATAGTTTTTAGTGTCACCTTTTTTTTTTTTTTTCTTAATTAACCGCTTAGTTTTTACTGTTAGATCTGTATTCCCTCTTGGGTTTTCTTTTCCTCTTTCCATGAAACAACTAACATTCAAATTAAAAACTGTGGTTGTATCCAGGGTTTGAGAAAATGATTGAGGGTTAAATGACCTAAGCAGTCAGCCCTCCCCTACACATTCCCAGAAGAGAACACAAGGGCTGGATAACTACACAGCAGGTTTGGGATGTTGGCTACCCATGGGATTTTTCCCTTCTGCTCATGAAGTGATCATCTCTCAACTATAATCTGTTCTATCATTGAATTACTTTGGCTAGAAAGCTCTAGATGTTAGGAGGTTCTTCCCAAGATTATGCAGAAATCTGAGTCAACTTTCTTGCCTTCTGCTAAACCTAGAGCCCCCACCCCCACTCCTTTGGGAAGTCATAAATGAATACTAATTCTCCTTTCACGTAACATTTTTGAAGATGGCTACTGTGCTGCCCCTCAGCCAGCCCTCCATCAATTAAAAATGTCCCAGTTCCTGGTCTGTGCCTTCTGGACAAGGTAGTTTTTCTATACACCTGTCTTAGTGTGCGCCTGAAACTAAACACAATATCCCAACAGTGTCTTCCAGCCCAGAGGGAAGTGGTTACTTCCCATCACACACAGTGTTTCTTTCAGTGCAAACTAAGTTTTTGGTCTGTTTTGAAACATCTGCATTCCACTGCTAAGACATCTGTATTCTACAAAGATTGTGATCAATTAAAATCTTCATCTTTTTCATTAGGACTTCATAGCCAGCTGAGTCTTAAATTGTACTGTGTAATTTATTTTTAAAAAACTAAATATGAGATTTTACATTCCTATCAAATGTATCTTGTGGCTTTAGGACAGTGTTCAAGACATGGAAGCCATGCTGATACTCTTCCCATCCCTGAGGAGCAGAGTCTGGAACAGGACAGGGAAAGCATGTCTGTGGCCAGGTGACCACTGGCCCACTTTCAGTTACTTATAGACAAAAAATTTGGGTTTGTGATTTGTGTTATTTACTTGTTATACATCCACAATATTATGTATATCAAATTGTTTTTCTGTTTTGGCCAGATATTAGTTCTTAAAACACACATAGTATATAAACAGATTCTTAATTGCAGAAGAGTCAACTAACATATAAGAATATACAGAAAAATGAGAAAACCCACACTCTCGCCCTTTCCCAGACATAACCACAGGAATTATATGCTTTATTTTTATGTACATTCAGATCCTTGTACATAAATACATATTTTAATACAAATATAATTATGCTAGAATTACTGTTTGCTGACCTCTTTTTTCAACTTAACAATTATCTTGGTGACCTAAATAGAAAATAGACCTACCTCATGCTTTTAAACTAGTGTACAGTGTGACTATGACATAATTTATTTAACCATAAACAGGGACTTAGATGGCCAATCTGTGCTGTTTTCAATCTTATTATTATGGGCTCCACTGTGGTGATTTCATGTTTGTTTCTGTGCAATTCCATATCCATTCCCAAGCATCACCTCAGCGTGAATTCCCAATAGAAATGCTTGAACCAAGGGGATATATGCATAATTCATGGTATCCCACATGGTTTTCTAAAGAATGTGCCAGTTTGCATCCTCATGAACCTGGAGTTTTGTACCAAGTAGCATGTACCAGAGTAGTTTTCATTCTGTAAAAGACTATTACTTTAAGTTAGCTTTGCAAATGCAGAATAAAAACAAATGAAACAAAAATATTGTCTTTCAGACCTCTTCCTTATTTTAAAGACTATGTATGCTTTGAATTGGACCATTTCCTCTTCCTGACAGATGAGGGGAATCCCCAGATTAAAGCTGGTAAAATAGTAGTGGGAAATTCCTGATCTCTACTTCCCTACAGAAGACATCGCAGAAGCCAGGGTCAGGAAGAGAACTTGGCGCACCTCCAGATCCTGTCTGAGAAGATGATTCTTTACAGGTCCCTGGGCACAAGCCCAAATGCCTCCCAGGTTTATCTAATCCTACAGAGGAGATTAAAAGCAAGACAGCCAGCATACCCAATCACTAGGAATTTGGCTTCTGGGGCCAGGCGCTCTTGAGTGTGAGGCCCAGATCTCTAGTTTATAAGCTGTCTCCATGACCATATTATTTAACTCTTCTGAGCCTGAGTTTTCTCACTCGTACAAGACAGGTAATAACCAAATGACAGAGAATAGTTGTGAGGATTAAGGGAGATACTGATTATAAGGGAGACAATTAGCATAGCTGATGGTAGAGTGAGCTTCCAGTAACAGTTAACCATTATTATTATTATTACTACTACTATTATTACCATTACTATTCCCTTACTTCTGCCCAGTAAAATCTGAGTCACAGCAAAGACTTGAGCCTCACAGTAACAAAGACATGTGCTGCTTGGTTCAGTGTGATGACTCCCAGGGTGGCCCACCCTTAGTCACCTGCAAGCTCGGGACAGCCCATGGCGCCACTGATCCCCTCCTCCTCATCTTTCTCAGGCAGCACACTGAGAGCTTCATAGCATCTGACAGAGACAGACTTCCAGGATCTGAATCGGGCTCTACCACTTATACATAAGTGACTTCTAGACTACAAATCACTTCTTTGAGTCCAGTTCTCACTTCAGTACATGGAGATGTAAAATGCAGGACGTGCTTCATGGAGTCGTGCTGAGGGCTAAATGAGCTAATGTGTGGTGGGGGCTGAGACATCATCAGCTATTACCATTATTCTGTGGGAGGCCACTTGCTGACCTTCAAAGGCTGACCTCATAGAACCATCTGCTCCTGGCCGAAGAACACAGTGCCAATAGCCAACTTGACTTCCCCCTGCTCCCAGACGGTGCCTAGCACATTTTTCTCACCTCATGTCACCTCACCCAGCCTTGCTCTGTGTCTGGACCCTTAGTGCAGAGGCAGCTTTTTAGGCAGAAGGAGGCCGTGTTTCCCAAAGATCCTGGAGAGGCCATGTCAGGCTCCTTCCTCCAAGCTAGGCCTTGATCAGTCCCTCTATATGGCTTTTAAGGATGCTTAATAGCCCTGTGGTAGTGAGGCTCTGGGACAACAGGCATGCAATTCCCTGCCAAGAGAGTTAAGAAAATACCGCTCTACAAAGTGCAAACAGGAGAAAGCTCAAGGGAGTGCTGTGTGGGACATGCTGGAGATTTGTACAAATGAAGCAATGCTATCCAGCGTTCCAGAAGACACAGCCTTCTTAGCTTACAGCTCTGGGTCAAAGTGTACTGTGGCCTCAGCCCTGGGGACTAGGCCCATCTTACAGCTAGACTGAGGGAAGCTGAGCCTGCCTGGGGGAGGGGCTGTACCAGAAGACAGGACAGAAGGCTCTCAGTTCTCCCTTCCTAAATCCCAGGGAGGAAATTTTCCAGAATGCTCCCCAGTCCGAAATGGAAAGATGGTGCAGACTAATCATCTTTCCTCTTCATTGCACTGAGTTGGTCCCTGGTGGGCCATGTGTTTTTAGGGTGTAAGGTAGAAGGAAGGAGGGGCTTGTCAGCTTCTGAGCCTTGAGAAGGGTGGCACTGTGGCCATGCCTTCAGGCACCGGGCTCTCTTACCCTATTTCAGGGACTTCTCAATGCAGTAAAGATGCGACAGAGCCCTGAACCTCCATGTTACCAACCACACCCCACTGGGATCGCTGGGACTGTGGGGTAGAATGGACATCACTCCACGGCAAGGACACAGGAGGGACTCTGAGCTAGCAGGAAGCCTCATTTTTGTTCTCTTTTACTCTGGGCTCTGAGCGCAATACCGGAGGCTCTCCGTGGCACATCAGGGAAGCGCAAACCAAATTACACATATCATTTAAAAAGGAATAAACACTCCCCAAAATGTTGGGTATCACATGTAGAGCACTGTGTAGAAGGATCCTCCTCTCTGAAGTTTAAAATCAGGAAGGCCAGGCCCTTTGGCTCGTGCTCCTATATCCTCTTAATGTCCTTAACATCACAAAGCAAGCTGGGGACAGAGAAAGGAAAGTAGCTAATATTTTCCCCAAGTGACAAGCAATGTATTCTATGCTTTACATCAATCATTTCATTTATTTCTCTCAATCACCTAAACTACTACCTAAAACAATCACCTAAAATACCGTTATTTTTAGCCTACATTACATGTAAGGGGACTTAGACTCATAAAGAGTGAACTATTTGCCAAAAGTCACAGGTTGCAAGTCTGGGGTCGGGTTGGGAGAAGGACATTTGAACCCAGGTCTTCAGGCTTCACCAGTAAGCATAGCTGTTGATCACCATAAGTCTTACAGAAGCGCCTGCCTGCCAAGTGCACTAAGTATGGACTTCTCTCGCACTCTTGTGCCTGTCAAGGACCTGAGCCTCCCAATGCCTCTCCTGTAGGGTGGGCTGATTCCCTCCAAGGGCTCAGAAGCCTACCAGGAAAAGCCATCTTGGTTCCAGTGCTAGATGTAATTCAAATCCTTTCCCTCCTTTCCCAGTGCAAAGTACGTTGGTATCTGCCCAGCATGACCTAATCTCCATAACTTAAATCAAATCTTGGGAGGGCTTAGAAAATCCTCCTTTCAAATAGTGGCTGGAAGATGCAGAGAGTTGGCATGAAGCCTCTACAAAGGCTTCGTGACTGTATCTGCAAAGCTCAAATCCATTATATTAAAATTACCCATAAAATTCACACTGTTCCAGTCCCCAGAAATAATAGTTTTACTTAGAAGAGAGTGAACAAAGCAATGATTTCATAGGCTCCAGTGCCAAAATCTTAGCTCAATGTTTTTCAAATAGTTTGTTTTCAGGACCTCTTCAAACTCTTAAAATTATTGTGGAGTCCAAATAACTCTTGTTTATCTAAGTTAGATCTATCAATATTTACAATTTTAGAAATTAAAGCTGGAAAAAATTAAAACATTTATTCATTAGCTCATTAAAATTAATAAATCTAATATATGTAACATCAGTAATATATTTTATGGAGAATACCTTTATTTTCTGAAATCAAAAATATTTGGTAAGGGCAGTATTGTTCTCCATTTTTACAAATTTCTTTAATTTCTGACTTAACAGAAGACAGCTGACTACCCCTATCTGTTTCCTCATTCAGTGTGTTATGATGTTAAACATCATGTAATCCCTTGGGCAGTGCCTGTGGCTCAAGGAGTAGGGCACGGCCCCCTATACTGGGGGTGGTGGGTTCAAGCCTGGACCTGGCCAAAACTGCAAAAAAAAAAAATCATGTAATCCCTGAAAGACCCCTGGGTAAACTTGTGAGAGAATGAAAGGGAGAACGGCAAAGAACCTCTTGTGAGAACAGCTTTAACCTTGTGTATCCCCTGAAAGGGTCTGGAGGGCCACACTGCAAGGTGCTCTCAGCCACACTTTGAGAACCACAGTCTAAGATTAAGATTTAATTGTGATTTTTGTTGAGTATCTCTCCATCAAAAAAAAAAAAAAAAAATCTAAAGGACCTATGGTCTTGGCATAGGAAGTTGGTGAGAGTGGGGTGGATGTCAGAGGAATGATGTCTCAGCTTCTGGTTTTAATTTAAAAGCCCCCTGAAATGATTCAGGTGGCACACTGAATCAGCATTGCAACCCTGCTGGGCTACTGTGTAGTGCCGCCACCAGGTGTCTGGTCAGAAAGTTGTCCCATAGCAGCCACCTGCCCAGATGATACACCTTGACCCCAAGAAGGGTTAGGAAGATGTGGCAGAGTGGAACCCAATCCCTGCTTCCCAGAGCCTAGGTGGTGCCTTAGTTAGGCAGCTGGAAGAGCCTAGCTTAGTGGAAAAGACAAGTGGGATCCTGCTCAGGTGTGGAGCCAGGAGGGCCTCTGAGCCACAGTCTGAAATCTTTGGATAGCAGATCTGCCCATAGTACCAGTGGTAACAATACTAATACACTCTAATAACGTAACAACTATCATATATTGGTTTTTTGTTTTGTTTTTTTTTGTAGAGACAGAGTCTCACTGTACCTCCCTCGGGTAGAGTGCCATTATATCACACGGCTCACAGCAACCTCTAACTCTTGGGCTTAAGCGATTCTCTTGCCTCAGCCTCCCAAGCAGCTGGGACTACAGGCGCCCGCCACAATGCCCGGCTATTTTTTTGTTGCAGTTTGGCCGGGGCTGGGTTTGAACCCGCCACCCTCGGCATATGGGGCCGGTGCCCTACTCACTGAGCCACAGGTGCCACCCATATATTGAGCCTCTTGAGCCAGGCAATATGCCAAGAACTTTACATAAATTGTTTCATTAATCCTGCACAATCAACCCTTTGAGATAACTATTACCCTAATCTCTTTTTTACCAACAAATAAAGTAAGGCAGGAATAGTTGGAGTTATCAATCAAGGTCACACAGCTCGCCTGGTGGTTGAACTGAGATTTGAATTCAGATGCCCAGGCTGCAAAGACTCTGTCTTATTTCTTCATGGCCACACCAGGTGTGCACACACCTGTCGGAGGAAACCTCACAGCTGCAGAGCAACAGGCAGATGTTTCTTCTATTTAAGGGTGGTGAGGTGGTGCAGGAAGCTATAGTTACAGCAAAGGGAATATTGCTGCTTCCCACTGGATGAAACGTGAGGACAGAATGGACACTCCATTCCATTCTTCCTCCAATCAGCCTTCCAGAGAGTTCAGAGCTGAACTGTATTAGGGCATCACAAAACTTAGGGAGGTGGGAAGTTGAGGTGACAGTTCCCCAAGGTTTCAGGTCCCTTCTGGTGTCCTCCCCATGCAGGTCTGTCCTTGCAGACCAGTAAATAAGACTAAAGACTACACTGTCTTGGCATTGTTGCTACTAGACAGGAATTCAGGGGTCTGGCTACCCTCCACTTCCAACCTCCCTGTCAGAGCACGTTTCCTCCAAAGTTTGAACTTGGGGTCCCTTGGAGCCCTGACCCCCAGCAGACCATCTGACACAGGCCACCTCCACATCTCACCCCTTCTGAGCTCAGCCTCCCTGAGGTGAGAACTTCCCATAAACACGCTCTCTATCACTCAGTTCCCTGGAAAAATAAACAGGGCGGTCTTGTGAGAATTCCATTCCAAGTCATCCTCCCTTCTCTGTAACCAGAGGCTCCAAGGAGTTCAGCTTCGCACGAGCTTTTAATTTGCGTGCAGACAAGCACAAAAGGCCCAACCGGATATACCTGTTATTTCCCAATGACCTGAGAGCCCAGAAGTTTATGTTAAGCCTTGGGTTATGGCACAGCTTGCACGCAAGGCTCCATGGCTCCCGCAGGCAATCCAGAGGTGGTGGCGCAGAGGACAGAGGAGCAACTCTGAAGTGACAGCACATAATTTAATTCCCCCTAAGCTTTCCAAGCATGCAGACTGTTCCTTTTTTGTCAGCCTATAACCTAAGTGATTTGTTCTACTCAGGCAAGAAATGTCTAATTTAAAGCACATTGCAGCTAAGCGCTTAGGGAAGAAAGAGAACTCTCTCCAGCTTAGGCTGGCGGCGGCTGAGGCAGAGCAGACCTCTCTGGCTCCCGTATTTCTTACCCAGGTCACGACTAGAGATATGGGGGATTGGGAGGCGTTAATCACCACCCTAGCTCTTCTGTCTCATGCTTTGTCCCTCGTGAATGGGTTTAATTTTAGTAAGAATGTTTACAGGAGAGCGCTGGCAAGTGTCCCCCGCCACCAGTGGCTGGGTGACTTCGGGCAAACCTCTTAAACTCTAATCACTGCTTTTTCTTCTCTGAAAAATAAGATAGATGGGCAGCAGGGGTGCACAGCTTGACACATTTTCGTGGCTAGTGATCCGGCTTAAGAAGGCTGGTGCTCCAAACCAGCTTCGCCCCTAACTAGCAGTGGATTTGGGGTGAGGAACTTTTCTCTGGACCTCAGCTTCCCCACCTGTAAAATAAGTGGGCTGGATGAGATGATCTTTAAAGTTTCTTCAGCTCTAAAACACCATGGATGTCCTAAATCACTTGGAGTTTGACAAAGTAATAATAATAATAGTTGTTATTATAGTTATTTGGGATTCCCTCCTGTAATTCCAAAGATTTCACTAGGTGTGCAAATCTTCTTTTAAATTTTTTTTTAAAATACTTTTATTTGCCCTGGATGGTACGATTTGGAGGGGAGGTTTTGTGTGCCTCTCCTTCCCTATGGAATTATCTAATTTCCCCCTAGCCCACCCCAGACTGCCAGATGGTCTCAAAATACAGCCTGCATTTCAAGGTTGTTTCCTCGGCCCAAAACGCCCCTTCTCTTTCCCCACTTTGAAAATTCTCTTCCTTCTGCCCTTCCCTTCCCATAATGGGACTGTTTTCTCTCCTGGGCTCCCTTGAGCAATGCAGGCTGTTATTCCATTGACTTCATGCTGTTATTTTTGGTTCTGTATCCAATGTTTCTTTGCTCAGCAAGAGCCTCAGGGACTGGGTCATCTGTGTGACCCAACCCCTCCTCCCTTCTCCTTTCCGGCCTTTCCCAGCACCTGGTATACATTCAATGCAATGTACATGGAAGAATTAACTTGTTGAACCTTGCAGACTTCATCATAATGGGCTGAGAATGCTCCATGGGGTTAGGCTAGAAGCGCACAGCTGGGGGTGAGCAGACTAATCCCCTAACCCCCCTGCAAGGAAGCCTGGTCAGGCTGGGGACCAGAGAAATTTGAGCAGTTTCTTCAGGAAAGGATCAAGTTAATTGAAAAACTGATTTTCTTGGTGAAAATGTTGTAATTACTGAAAGACTTAAGAGATAAGGTAACAATGTCTGTGGAGGTGCCTTCTTTTTAAAGAATATAAACCATCTCAGCAAAGATATATGAAAGATAGTGTGTATGGTTTTCTGCATGGAGTTGCCAGTAGCTAAGAAAGTTCGGAATTTCATTTCTCCTGGGCTTATTCAGCCTAGTGGGCAGGTTTGAGGTTACTTTTCGGGAGGAGGGTGTACTTACGTTAGAAATTCCATGGATGGTAATTAAGTGGCCTTTTTCTTTAATAACTGGGATAACCATGACAAATACAACTTTACAAAATGTTCTCAGAGAGTGAGACGAGAGGCTGGAGAAGCTGAGACAGTGAAATAAATGCTTGAGAAACTAAGCCAACAAAGGCATTTGGTATTACCAGTAAGGAGAGGAGAGCAGCATTCCTGCCCCGAAAAAGGGTGAAAAAAATGGCAGGTCCCAGAGGGAGAAGCAGCCCAACGCTGACTTTCACCATCCTGGGCAGCTGGAATTTGGGCTTAAAGAAAAAGGAAAGGTTGGTGGGCGGGGGTGGGGGGGTGGGGGGGTTGTTGTTGTTGTTTTCTTATACAAGACATCTCAGAAATGATCATGAACATGGTAAAGATGGCTTTTGAAGATCAGAAGGGAAATTCGAATGGTTGGGGAAGAAGGAGAACTTGTGAACCTAAGAAGACTGTGTACCCCCTTTGGGTGGATGAGTCCGTAAAGCCTTTTGGATCAATGGGCCAAGTTGAGAAATGAAAGTGCAACAAGAACAACTTCAGGGAAAAGGCAGCAGGGAGGAGGAGAGGGTGGTGAGTGTGTAGTTTTCCTTTACGATCTGACAAACGGAAGTTTTGTGCTGGAAGAGTTCTGGAGGAAGGGCAGGAAAGCCACCAGGAACACCTGGAAGGTGTGTGTCATCTGACCGTGTAACCTCCCACGACAATTTCTGCAAGGATTGAGACACCCTATACGTAAGTATCCCTTCACTTCTGCTCTAAAAACACAATTAGGTAAAACATTTACTAGCGCCTTGTGAAATTGAAACCACCATTACAAATTGATGAAGCGGTGCAAGGTGAGGACTAGAGCAAGGGTCTCAAAACTCCTCCATGGAGTAGGCCTAGCCAAAACAATGATAGTTATCAGCTACCACCCCTTGTCCCCTTTGTGCTTCTGTATAACTGATACTCTAGAGGGCCCAGCCAGTAGTTGTAAAGATTCTTGACTCTTCCCAGTAAGTAGCATCGCCTGCTCAGAACCTAGGGGTGTTTTTGAGATGTCCTTCAGGTCCTGCATTCCAGTGGATTGACTTACCCACCCAGGCCAAGGGACTGACTCAGTAGGTCTTGTGAGCCCCCCCCCCCCGAATCTGGTCCTGCATTCCAGTAAACTGTCTGACCCACCCAGGACAAGGAACTGACTCAACTGATCTTGGACCTCCCTGGCCCAAGGAATTACATTCCAACGGACCAGCTGACCCATGGGCAGTGCCCATACCAAAGAACTGATGATTCCTCCCTGAAACCAGCCAATTAGCAGACACTGATTACTAACCTTCTGCCCATCAAACTGTTTTTAAAAACACTGTTCCCATTTGCACTAGATTGTTTATTGCAACTTAATTTATAATCACCAAGGTGTGGAATCAACCCAAGTGCCCCTCAACCCATGAATGGATTAATAAACTGTGGTGTATGTATACCATGGAATACTATTCAGCCATAAGAAAAGATGGAGATTTTACATCTTTTGTAGTAACCTGGATAGAGTTGAAGAACATTCTCTTTTGTAAAGTAGCACAAAAATGGAAAAGCAAATATCCAACATATTCGATATTAATATCAAGCCAGTAGATGAACTAATACTTGCTCATGCGGGAGAAAAACTTGATTTAACTCAAGCTGGGGGGTGTGGGGAGCAGGAGGGGGGAGAAAGGAGGAGGAGAAAGGAGGAGGAGGACACCTCCCAGGGTGAGGGGCACAGTGACAGGGACCTTACCTAACAAAGGCAAACTTTGTAACCTAATGGTTTGTACTCTTGTAGTAATCTGAAATTAAAACAAAAAAAAAAAGAAAGAAAGAAACTTATCCTCCCAATTCTCAAAGAGGTAGATTTGAGAGATTTTTCCTGTCTCCCTGCTTAGTGCTCTGTGGAATAAATCCTTTCTCTGCAGATGAACCTGGCGGGGCAGCTTTGTTTGCAGACTTCCCCCAAACAACCTACAGTAATGAGAGGCCCTGGGGTGTGGGTGACACAGGGAGAAGCAGTGCCTTCTCTGAGTCCGCAGGGCTCTGGAGATACCTCGGCAGGTTTATAATCCTTCCTTAGAGATTTTGAACCTAGTGAAATAGGAGAGAACATTTGTCTCAGAATAATAACAGCACCAATCACAGTCTTAATGCCTAGCAGGCTGAGTCTGTTGAAATAATTTACCTAGGAAATCCACAATTCCAGTGCCCCCCAACCCCCCACCCCAAAGTCTGAAGAAGAGTGAGAGAAAAAAACAGAGATCCTTCCATACAAGGGAGGTAAGTTTGTGTACAGACAGAAAGTCCATCTCCTGCAGCTGCCTGAGAGCAATGGCTGTGGAGTGGAATAATTTATACCTGTGTAAATATGTTTTTCTACATATTTATCCAAATATATGTTAAAATATCTGAAAACAATTCCAGACAAGCACCCTCCCATCTTATTTTTACCCTAAAGTCACTATGACATGGATACCTAAAGATTCTGAGCACATAATCTTAAACATACAAAGGATTTCTGAATTTATCACCACACACGTGAACAATCGCCTACGGTGCTAGTTGGGTAATATCCTTTTAACCCTAATAGAATTACATGTGAATTCCTGGGAGGTGGTCTTAGATTTCAGACACTGTTAGCCAATTATGGAGGAAAAGCAAGATGGCATGGTTCATGAACTGTAAGAGCAGCAAAAGTTTCTAATTTCCACTCATCCTCCGCATCATGTGATATATTTCAGAAACTCACTTAAAATTGAGAAAATAAGGTGTTCCTAATTGTACTTCAGTAAGGAAATAGCTTGTTTATGAATCTAAGAAGATTGAAGAATATGCCTTTAGTGCGTTTGTTTAGAATCTATGCCAAACTTTTTTTCAGAGGCGCAAATCTGGTTTTTCCTTTCTCTTAACAACAACAAAAAACTTTCATGAAGCCAAATATTAAAAGCAAGAAAGAAAAGAAAGAATACAATTGCAGCACTAAAGGTTCTTAACAAGTAACTTACCTCCGCTTTGAGTGTGGACTTTTGCACTCTATGGGAAAGATTTTTTTTTTTTTTTAAGGAGTATATCATTGTGTGTGTTTAAGGAATACATACATTTCTCTGATTTTAATATAAAAAATGAGACTATTCTCCAACTAGTTGTTTGGATTTCCATAAAATTCAATTTCCATCGGTTAGCTCAAGAGATCTTTTAAAAATGAAACCCCAAGCATGTTGCTTGAAACTCTTTCCTGTGTCCCCAATGAATGTGCAGTAAAGTCCAGCCCCCTTGCTGTGGCCCATCCCATCCGAGCCTCCTCCCTTCTTCACACACAGCGTTCCAGCCTTTCCTACTCCACTGTGCCCTCAGCCAGTCAGCCTCTTCCCCACCTGGCACCCATGGCAGTCTACTGACCTTGCTTCTTGGTTTACTGTATCTGTCTCTGCCCTTAGATTATGGGTTCTTCCAAGACAGAAGCCTAGTTGTCCATCTCATTCATCCTTCTCTTCCCTCAGGGCCTGGCACATAGTAGGTGTTCAATAAATATATATTGAAAGAGTGGATACGTAATATCACATTGATTATCTGGTTTTCTTTCTGGGCCATCTTTGTCATGTTTTCGTGTTGCTTATATATGCTGGTTCCTGAGAATAGAGAAGGACTTGAGTCATTGGGCAAATGTGGTTCAAGAGAGGTGTTGACCAGGGCTAGCCAGATGGAGTCTGCCCCCGTGAAGGGGGAATGCAGAGAAGATGGGTTCCAGTGTGTGTCCTAATTCTTGATTTCCTGGCAGTGCTGTCTGCTCACTCCATTTCATCAGGTTGCTACTTATGAGCACAGATCAAGTCCTCAGAAAGAGCGTTGGGACTATGTGTGTGTGTTGATTTGGGGATGGACAGGTAGTGGTGTTACTCTCAATAGCTTTTATTTCTTTTTTAAAATATGACAACAGGACACCGGCTGAGCATGTAAGAAGGGAAGGGATGTGGTAGCAGTGTTAGGAATGAAAAGATTTAGGAGGATTATCTTGAAGAGTAGGAAAGCAAACTATATCGAAATGTCTGGGAGAATTGCAGTGTTGGGTTTCCATGTGAGTTTTGCCATCATGAATTTGAAGTGAACCAGCTGGAGTTTGGGATTTTCCCAATACTTGAGGTGGAAATGTAAATTGTTACCACTTTTCTGGAGGCAGTGTCTTTTGATCCAACAATCTCACTCAGGGAATTTATCCTAAAGACAGTGGGACAAGTTGGAGAGGATATATACACAAAGATGTTTAACAAAATATTTATAATTAATTGAAAATAATTGGAAAGTACCAAAATATTTAGCAATATGGGATTGGATAAATAAATTCTAGGATATTAACACAATGAGATATTTTGCAGCTATTAAAGACTGTATGTCTATATTTGTTGATTGGATGGATAGCCATGATGAGTTATTGAGTGAAAAAGAATGCAGTTTTCAAGGCAGTACGTAAAGTAAATCTCATTTTTTAAGACATTATTTACCTTTATGTATTTTAGCACAGAGAAAGGCCTGGAAAGGTGTTCATCAAAATGTCAAATCTCATCACCCTCTGCTCTGTATCTTTTTGAATTGGTTGAAATGTTCTACAGTAAACATTTGAAAAGATAAATAAGGAAATAAAAAAGGAAAAAGAAAGGTCCATCTGTGTGGTGTCCTCTCTCTCTTTCATTTCCTTTTTAATTTATGTTCCTTATTCCTTGTTCTCATTGTACCCATTGTACCCAGTAAGCCAGGGACCCTAAAAGATCAGCTAGCAGATTCATTAAGGGCTGAGTCCAGTGACACTGAGGCCCTAATAACCCCTAACCCAGGGCCCTAACCTGACATGACTAGTCAACTTATGAGAGGAGTAGTAACAATAAGGATTGGTACGGAGAGAGGACCATGGGGAGACCTGGGATAAGACAGCCATTGATGAGCCAAGGAGAGGGGTCCGAGAAGACATTCTGACTTCTGGCCTCCAGAACTGTGAGAAAATAAACTTCCATCGCTTAAGGCACCCCATCTGTAGCGCCTTGTTCTGGCAGCTTTAGCTGCCAATACCACAGGGTTCCCTAGAAGCAGACTTTGAGAAGGGACCATGATGTGTGGGGTGTATTTTCCACAGACTATGGTGAGGAGCTGATGAGATCCTTTCCATAAAAATGCTCTGTGAACTGCAAGGGCCCCTCTGTGTGGTGGTGTTCCTCCTTATCTATTATCTGTCCTTTCCTCACCTTCCCCAGGACTGAACCATCACATTTTCTCTTTCTCTCTAGCTGTATTCCTGGGTCATTGACACAGGGAAAAAATGAGAAGAGAAAGTGGAGTGGAAGGTATTCTAAAGAGAAGGGGCCCATGCTTTTCTGCCCAGCATATGTATAATCCTTAGTTAGCCTTGACAGAAGAGGGACCTCTGTGCACCGGGTGGTGGCAATGCCCCATAATGCCACCTGCAGCCTCTGAGTGAGTGGGACCCTCAGGCCAGCCATTTCTTCCTCTCCCCTGAGACAGATTGGACATGGGCCCAGGGATTACCCTGCGAATGAAAACAAGGAAGAAAGGAAAACCCACCTTGGGCAACTGCATTTTGCAGCAGTAACAGAGAGTTGTTAGGAAAATCTGGGGCATGGTTTAGAGTGGCTGCAGATACCATTCTTACAAGAGTCAGACGAGAGAACACAGAGAAAATCGAGGATGTCTCTTGAACTTTTCTTAGGAGAATTTTTTTCCTGTGAAGCTAGTAAACATCTTTTTAAAGACTGTGTGTGGTCATACAAGTTGAAGGGCTAAGCAAATTACTCCCCACAGCACAGATGGTTTTAAATGGGAGCAGATCGAAGGAGTGGGTTAAGGCTCCTCGCCCACACCGCAGGCCGCAGTCCTCAGCAGCTTCCCTTTTCCATTAGCCCAGGACGCCGGCCTGCCTTTCAGACCCAGGGACGTCCTGCAGGCTGACTGCCAGGCCCTCCAGAGGAGAGGTCTGTACATATTTTCTCACCCGACTTCTCCCTCTTTATTAGGGTGCTCTGAACCCCTCTGGGAGGATGAAACAGCAGACACAGGGATTCCTGGCAAAAAATAAACCCCAAATGAACACACACACAGAGGAAACAGATCAACTATAGGAGAGAAATAGAGAAGAAAATGGCCTCTCTTCCCAGAAACGCCCACAAGAAAGACAGAACACAGGCAGCCCTGTTCTGCACACCACCCGGCCCCCAGTAAAATACTGCTGCTGCTGTGGGACTCAGGGGGTTACGGGGCCCGGTTAGAGCTCCAGTCAGTTTTACTTATGCCTTGAGCCAAGGTTATGAGTCAATATGTTTATCTTGATTGTAGTTAAAGTGTCTGCTTGGGTCCATCCGGATGCGGAATACTGCACCAACATTAAAAGCCATGGGAACACAGAGAAATGTTCACGATGCTCCCTTAACTTAATATAGGTCAACAGTACATCGTTAACACAAATAAAACAGTGCATTGAGTTGGATTTTCATATTGAAAAACAAAATAAAGAGCCCTCAATCTGCCAAGTACGAAGACCAGAGTGCCAGCTGCGAAATGCTAATGTTTCTCTCCTTGATGCAATTTTATTCTTCATACATTTCTGTATTTCCTGATTTTTTTCTATAATAATTGTATTTCTACAGCACTCTGAAAGATAAAATGTGACAATAGTTTGATCAGATGAGTAGGTTCCATGAATGTGATCAGTTCTCCACAAAAGTACAGATGCTTCTCAATTTAGAACAAAGTTTGATAAATTCATCGTAAGTTGAAAATGCCATTAAATCAAAAATGCAGGGCTCAGAGCCCATGGCTCAGTTGTTAGATCGCTGGCCACATGCACAGGCGCAGGCCACTGAAAACTGATGGTGGTGGATTGGAACCTGGCCCAGGCCTGCTAAACAACAATGACAACAGCAACAACAAAAATAGCCAGGTGTTGTGGTGGGCGCCTGTAGTCCCAGCTACTTGGGAGGTGGGGGCAAGAGAATCGCTTCAGCCCAAGAGTTTGAGGTTTCTGTGAGGGCGACATAGTGAGACTCTGTCTCAAAAAAAAAAAAAGAAAGAAAAAAATGCATTTAGTTTGCCTAATCCGCTGAACATCCTGGCTAGCCTCCCTTAAACATGCTCGGAACACTTGCATTAGCCTACAGTTGGGCAAAATCATCTAACACCAAGCCTATTTCGTAATAAAAGTGTTAAATAGTTAATATAATTTGTTAAATACTGTATTGAAAACAAAATACTTACAGGGGTCCTCAAAATACAGTTTCTACTGAATACATATCTCCTTATCATCGTAAGGAAAATTTGGAAAACTGTAAGTCAAATCATCATAAGCTAGGAACTGCCCGTATGACTACATACGTACACGGCAGATATACCACGTGTGCGCTCATGCATGCATGTGTGCGCGCACACCCACATGTAAATGTGTGCTCTAAGACTTTGAGGTGATCCTTCTTTTCCAACCAAAAACCATGCTCCCTCTGTTGAGCTCTCGAATCCTGTATAACCTCAGGCCACATTTCTGGGGAAATAATTTCCTGGTATTGCCCCTGCAGGCTTCTCCCAAAGGTTTCCAGCAGATGGTCACTCCCAGCTCAGCTAGGAAAGGCTCACCAGGACCCTACTTTCAGTCTCACTGTCACTGTCTGGGGTAGTGTGGGCAGAGCACCGTGGTTTGAACTCCAGCTATGCCCATATGCCCTCTACTTGGCAGGAGGACTCCCAAGTGGTGCCATTATCCTGTAGATTTTAGAGAGGACACCACCTACAGAGAACCGAACTGAAAACTGGCAAGCTCCAAAGATCTGGGAAAGGAGAGCACCTGCCAGGCCAGCACCCTCAGGCTGTTGGCACCCACCTGAGGGAGAAAGCTGGGACCAACTGCCTGATCCCGTCACTTCATGCTTCCCTCATCCCTGTCAGAGGTTTGGATTTCTTGTGACATTAACTGCTTCCTTTCCTCAAAGGGTTGTATGTATTTTAAAAGACAGTTTAAACAGAGTGGTGTATTAGGCAAAGATTTGTGATCTCTGTGCCCTTTTCTTTTTGCATCTGGCAGAATTTCTCCCGTTCTAATGTTACGCTCTCTGTAGACACCCATTCATAGCTCCCAGGGCATTAGCTTAGGAGCTTAGCTCTAACCGTCACCACATACCTGTAAATAATTAATACGCTGGGTATGGTTAATAAGCAACATTCACCTCTGATATTAATCACAGATTTTTAAAACCAGACACAGCTGGTGAGGATTCAGTGACGCCAAGTCACCCTCGTGCTTTTGAGCATTAGCTTGGAGACTGAATGCTGTCAGATGTCACCAAGCTAAACAGAGAAAAGAACTGGGTCCTAAGAGAGGACCCTGGTGGGTGTGAGAGCACACTCACACACACACACAACCACACAGAGCAAGGGATCCCTGGTTTCTCAAATGTCACATCTATTGTCACCTCCCAAGACCCTGTGGATCCTTCTCTTGCATATGACTCCCCAGCAATTCACATTTCTAGAGAAAGCACATTTTCTGAATCCAAAAATCAGGGTTCATTGGTTGGCTATGAGTCAGAAATTAAGAATACCCCAGAAAAGTTTAGGGGAAACGTGTTCCTCAGTAAGGAGGTCTTCCACCAGGGCCTTGCTCGTCAGCCATGCTGAACAACTTCCTGCATGCTTAGCGCCTCCAGGGACTGTGGTTACAGAGAAGAAAAGCCCCTGTCCCCATGGGCCTTTGCAGGTGCGTGAGGCCGCTCTGGTGGGGAGCTCCACTGTGCCTGGCATAGGCACAAGTAGAGGTCGGGCCTCCCTCAGCTCTGCCGATGCCTCCCCTTGGCACGCTGTTTCCCTGATTTCTCGCTCTTGGCTCTTCCCCATCCGGGACTGGTGTTCTTGCTCTGAATTCCTTCAGCCGGAGTAGGTAGGCCCTTTTGCTTGCTTTCTCCAGACACTGCTCTTGAGTTCTGTCCAACAGGAAGTTTATATAGCACCTTCTATGGGCCAGACTTTACCATCTCTCAAACTGGCTCTTTCCTCCAGCACGGACCAGCTACTCCTAACATGTCTCTTCTGCATCTTCTATTACTCCTAGTCTGACAATGGCTTTGAAATCATCTTTCAATTTTCCCTTCATCATGGCCTCCTTATTCTAAATGAAGATCCAGGAATGTCTTATGTACATTAAATATACTATATGGAAGGTGACTCCTGTCTTCAATTGCAGAGAAAGGTATAGGGACAATGTATTTAGACCATTTCACCTGTCAATGCTTACCTTATGAAAGACCAGTGAGCTGGGACAGGTGGGCCAAGTCCTAACCCTGGGCCTCTGTGTCCTGGGAAGTCACAGTTCTTCTGTTTGCCCTGCAGAATGATGGATGCAGCAAATCACTATCTCTTTTGAAGATAAAAACAGACTCCCTTTAAGCAAGATCATAGTGAAGAAATTACTGGCCCAAATTCCCTTTTCTGCCTGCAGTGGAGTCCCCACCCTGCCTCACAAAGGATCACTGATCTGCAACTTGGACATCAGGCACTGATGAACAGAAACACAGCAAATCACTGTCTCTTTTGAAGATAAAAACCTCCCACCTCCCCTTTCCTACCCCACTGCCTTCATAGATCACCACCCCTCTCACCCCTTTCCAAATGCTTCCTCTTCCTTCTTTTAAGAAAGAATATAATATTTGATGGTGTATGTGTCAGGAATCTGAGATTCTAACTGTAGCCCCATCACTATTAATCTGCATGACTTGGGGAGCACTGCTAACCCTCTTTGAGACCCAGTTTCTTCATTGTAAGTTGCAGAGCTTGCTGGTTGAGCTTTGGGTTTTCATTCAGCTTTAACATCTGAGATCCTGCATAATCAGACTTTTATACCCTAGTACATAAATAAGTCTTTTTTTTTTTTTTGAGACAGACAGAGTCTCACTTTGTTGCCCTAGGTAGAGTGCTGTACATCATAGCTCGCAATACCTTCTAAGTCTTGGGCTCAAGCGATCCTCTGCCTCAGTTTCTCTTTTTTTTTTTTTTTAGTAGAGACAGGGTCTCACTCTTGCTCGGGCTGGTCTCAAACTCATGAGCTTAAGCAATCCACTCACCTTGGCCTCCCAGAGTTCTAGGATTACAGGCGTGAGCCACTGCACTCTGCCAATAAGTCTTTCTTAAGGCATTTGTGTTTTAAGGCTTACATGTCACTGTGGAATGAACTTTATCTTTAGTTCAAGAACTTCAAACTTCAGAAAAAGTGTAGGGAGAGCCAGAGAGGTGATGGGTATGGTAAGAAGCTCTCCAAAACTATATTATACACCTTTTTCTTGAATTATCACCCCTGTGGCTATCAACTTTCTTAACTGACTTCCTGCTCTCTTAATTCAGATTTAGTGGTTTCTACAGAAATTACTTTATAGAGAAGTCCTCTTCTGATTGTATTTAAATCCACCTCCAATATAATTTATTCTCTTATGATGTTTTCATATGGAAACATTTACCCAGAAGTAGCCAGGCATTGTGCAGAGTCATATCCATTTTGAAAAGCAAAACAATTGTAACAAATAAGAGATGACAAATTTCATTGTGTAATTTATTTTTTCATACCAGTCTGTCATTCTGACTTCTTTCTATTCAACCAGATGCTGTCTCAGAAATTGTCATCTAACCAAGTAAAGCCCTGTGAATAAAGGATTAACCAAACCCTTTCCACATTTGAATTTTGGCTATCTCTCTAACTCTGTTCCTCTGGAAACCTGATAAAGGAAAGAAAAAATAGGCCTTGATTGATAAATCCTGCCTAGATTGGGATAGCTCTAAATACCAGACAGGAAGTCATATGTTTGAGTTTCCCTAAGTGCAGTGACCCTTGTAATTCACATGACCCTGTAGGGACCTTGAAGCTTGCGCCTATGGAGTTCCTCCCTCCACAGGAGGGTAGCTGAATCCAGCATTAAGTGGCTTACATACCAATGTGAGTCCCAGGTCCTCACACCTGAGTCCTCACCTGGGGCCCCAAAACAATAACTTCTGTCTACCGTGTGGATGGCTATGTGGTCTGCTACAAGCTCCTACAGAAGAGGGGTGCTGGCCGTGTCCTGCTGACACACTCTGCCTCTGGCTCAGGCGCCCATCTGAGTTAACAGGCGCCCAGCATGAGCCTTGGCAGTCTTGTGAGTTAGTGTGTCGCACAGAGCTGTAAAAGGCCTCCTGGCCAGCATTGTGCATGGAGGTTTTGACATTTAGTGGTTTGAACAAGAGCATTTGCCTGTGAAGCTGTGTGCATGAGACCAAAGTCCAGCCCTATTATAAAAAATTAATTACTAGTTTTTTTCTTGCAAATTAAAAAGCATTTTTGAGATAAAAATGCACATATCCTTTTTTAGAATATTATGCTAAGTGATATGAGCCAGTCACAAAGAGGCAAATACTTTTCCCCACTAACATGAGGTACTGACAGCAAGTAGAATGGTGGTCGCCAGGGCTGAGCGGGAGGGAATGAAGACTCGTTTAATGGACACAGAGTTTCAGTTTTGCAAGATGAAGCGTTCTGGAGATGGCAGCTTCACACTACTGAACTGTACCCTTTTTAAAAATGCACACTTCTAAAATGGCTAACATGGCAAATGTTATCTTTTGTGTATTTTACCACAATTAAAAAGTTTTTTGAAAAACATGGCAGATTCCTCTAAACATCACACTTAACATCATATTTTCAATGACTAAACTAATGCTAAGTGTTTCCAAATTTCATTGTAAATAGCATAGGAAGATTTTTGTTTGATTTTTGAATTTTGATTACATTTCCAATTCTGTCTTCCATTTCTGGTGAAAAGTCGCCTCTTACCCCTGACTAATGGACGGTTTCAGCCACCCAGCCTTCACTCAGGCACCCACGTAGTTTGGCTGCCACCCCTCTTGCTGAGAAGATCACGAAGTACGGGCCAATTGTGTAACTACGGGCCGCAAAGGCTGACTGGGTACCTGGTGCTCCTTGAATGGAAAGAGCAACTTGAAATGGAAGGCAGCAGCCCTCAGCACCTTTTTCATTTTCCACTAACCTTGTGAGCACAGCACCAATGTCTTGCTGATAAAAGTTTCCATGCTTAATCCTTCATTATTCTCTTAAAATAATATAACAGCTCCTATACCAATAAGGCTAAAATCTTGCATACACTCCAGATTTCACTTACAAGGGTATAATAGAATAGTTCTGGAGAGCGACTGAATGCTTCGGCTTTTGGCAAATTTGCCACAAAACTGCTATTATGAAATCAGAGTCACAGGACACTAGAACTTAAAGAGCTGCAGAGACAAGCTAGTTTAGAGACCATCCAGCGATCAGTAGTTCTTAACCATTGTCGGATCACAGACCCCTTTGACAGCCTGATAAAAAATTAAAGGCTTTTGTCCCACAAAATGCTCTTTTATACAGAACTTGGAATAGGATTTTAAAAGTTCGTCATAGATGAATCCCTGCTCTAGCCCCACCCCATAATTTAGGAGAGAGGTTTCTGAGAAGCACCACCGATGTCAAGATGAGCAGACTGGGAGTCAGAGCTGGACGTTGGAGGAAGAGGTGATCCCACACTTGGTGAGTGGAGAGTGGTGCTGGGTAGGAACCAGCCCTGGTCAAGCCCAGCCCTGCCACCCTCCCATCCCCCCCCCCACACACACATACATGCCCTCCAGGAGGAGCATGCTGGGTAAGAGCACACAGAATTGCCCGCTGGAGGCCTGGCTCTCCAATTGGAACCTGTGGCCATGGAAAACAAGAGCTGTCTTATTGGCTGAAGAGCAAGAAGAACATGTGTAGGTGGCTGTCCAAGGACAGACAGTCAGAAGGGACACAGACAATGACCCATGAGCTGAGCAGAGGGAGGGCATTTCACAGCAGGATGGATTATGAAGCAGGAAACAGAGAAATAATAGTCAAAGGAGCAGAAGGCAGCAGAAGGTGTGCAGACCAAGATCAGTGGCCCTGCAGGGACATGTCTGGATTCCATGTGAGGCCTCTCCCCAGGGCCTCCTAAAGAGAATCAGTAGGGAGGACTAACAGAAGACTGGACTTCCCATGTGGATGGGAGCATTGCTCTTTGGGTTCTTGCTTCCAATGCAGAGCTTTGATTTCCAGAAAACAAGGGGTTCAAATGACTAATTATGATATGCTTTGGTTTAAATCTCCCCACTGAAATATGACAGGAGTCCAACTGGGATGCCAGGTAAGTCTTCTAAAGCTGCTGCCCAGGGAGGGCACCCAGCTGTCACGGACTTTGTAGATCAGCGTATCTTTCTGAACCTCAGTTTCCTCATCTACAAAATGGGATCAAAACTTGCTGAGCAACAACAGTCCTTCCAACTCGAAAAGTCTCCTGAGTCTGTGACCAAATTGGAAAGCCTGGGTTGGGCTCTTTTTATTCTGCAGATTTAAATGAGTCATTTCTGAATTGTTAGCATAAGCACTAGTCTTTTCATTCAAATATTCCCTTGAGGTATCTTTTTTTTTCTTTTTTGCAAATTGAGTAACAGGAGCATACAAGAAGTTGCAAGGAAAATCTCTAAAAGACTAAAAAAATGTTTCCTATAACTGGAAGGAAAATGAAAAAGATACAAATCAGAAGTAGAATTTTCAAGTTGATCAGTTAAATTCAAATTATAACTGATCCCAAGAGTATTTGCTATCAGAATTGAGCCTCCTACCTGGAAACTTAGAGACAGGGTGAGCTTCAAGGCTGACTAATCAGTGATTACCGTTCCATTTTTATATGAGTCTCAGCTCTGCCTCATCTGTATTCAATTTAAGTCTCAGGTAGAGGTTCAGTTTTGCTGTAATATGGCCAAGCTTGACCTCTGCAGATGGGGACTATGTTAACCAGTGTGAAGAAAATGTGTCAAACGGTCTATAAAGCCAGTGTATGGTGCCCCATGATCGCATTAATGTATACAGCAATGATTTAATAATAATAATAAAAAAAAACTATTGAGGCTGAAAAAAAAAAAAAAAGAATGGGGAATTTTCCAGCAGCCCCAATAAATTTGCCCTTAAATTTCCTAAAGCTAAATTGGTTCGTATGACTTTTTTTGGAGACAGTGCCTCACTGTCACCCTGCATAGAGTGCTGTAACATCATAGCTCGCACTCTTGGACTCAAGCTATCTTCTTGTCTCCGCCTCTCAAGTAGCTGAGACTATAGGGACTTGCCACAACACCCAACTAGGTTTTTTTTTTTTTTTTTTTTTTTTTGCAGTTTTTGGCCGGGGATGGGTTTGAACCCACCACCTCTGGTATATGGGGCCAGCGCCCTACTCCTTGAGCCACAGGCACCGCCCGTTTTTCTATTTTTAGTAGAGATGGAATCGCACTCTTGCTCAGGCTGGTCTCCAACACCTGAGCTCAGGCAATCCGCCCCCTCCTCAGCCTCTCAGAGTGCTAAGGTTACAGGCATGAGCCACTGTGCCCAGCCCATATGCCTGTTTCTGAACCTATCACTGGCAAAGTGATGACATTATACTTAGACAATTTAGGCCTAGCCTGGAGGTACAAGGAATACAATGGAGAAGGAATGAAAAACCTAAAAAAATCAGGGTTCTTAGAAGAATGAAGTGAAGCATGACTGCTGGGTAGACAACCAGCAACCCTCTTGCCCATTCCTGCCAGGATCAGCTGCTAAAACACAGCGGGTGTATGGTCGTGTGCCCCACTTAACAGGTAGAGTAATTAGGCTCAAGGTCACACATTGGGTGGGAGCTTGGGTCAAAGATCTTACTACAGACCTCACTAGCAGAATCCCGGGCTTATCTATGTACCTTTCAAAGGGTTTAAATTTTGGCTTATCTTTTTACTCAGAAAGTCTACTTCTAGGGATTATTATAAGGAAATAATGAATGAAATAAAGAGTTAGAGGCAAGAATTTTTGTGTCTGCGTGTGGTGAGCGGTGGGGTGGAAACTACGTGAAAAATCCAGTGACATGTAATTAGTTAAATCAGCAATGGTACATACATCTAATGAAATGTCATGAAGCTATTACGATTCTATTGTAGAAGAAAAGGCAATGGCCTAAAGAAATGTTCACATTTATTGTTACCTAAAAAATAGGTCACAAAAGTGTTGTAAGAAAAAACACAGACGAAGGATGCCTGTGCCAACATTTTATTAATACTGTCTTGTGTGTAGTGGAATCATGGGCGATTTTAATCTCTCATAATTGTGTTTTATCTCTGTTTTCCAGGCTTCTTTTGTGAGAATACATAACCAAGAATTTCTTTGGTGACAACAGTATTAATCAGAAAAAGTTCTGTTTAAAAATATTTTGAAAATGAAATCATTTTCCTTTCACTAAGAACACTGAATTTCAGTCATAGCTACGGGCACCACTGAGTTCCAGGAGGGGATTCTGGAAATAGAGTTGGGAGGTCCTGGCAACATCCTCCCCAGTCTTGTCCTCCATGTCTGTGGAGTCCTAGGTGGGGAAGCGCCCTTTGGGAGGATTCTAAAGTTTCTGCCTTCCACTGCCCTTAAAGAGTGGACATTGTATTCATGGCAACAAATGAGGCAGGCAAAGTGCACTTTGGGATCACAGAGAGAGCAGAAAACTACAGGTTCTTTTCAAGACAACAATTAGAAGAATATTTTTCCCTAAAGGGTAAAGTTCCTGACATATACTTAGTGCTTAACAAATACTGGTTACATGAAGAGATGTTAGGTAGAGAAAAATTATTTGAAAATACTGTATTAAACGGTGGAATTGCCAATTTAGAAATGTATAGCAAAATGACTTCCACAAATCATTTTAGGAGTAGAAAACAGAACAACTCTCAGACACTCTGGTTTTTGCAGAATCATTCCTGCGTCTCTTGACCACCGAAGTCTGGCCAAGCTCTCCCACATCCATCCCAGTTGTTACAGATCAGAAACACTTTTCTTTCTCTTCTGTTGACCTCTGGCTCCTGGGTGATTCTGTCTCCCGTAAATACGGAAAGTACCCAGGAAACAGCGTAACCCCAAAATTCATATTTCAGCTTCAAAGCAAAACCCCAAAGTAAAATGCCAAAGCCTGAAGGAATTTAAGGTCAAAGTTATTCAGGTCAGAAGCTACTCCCCCATCCCCCAAACCCCATGCTTCAAATAGGTGTAGGCAGGGGGCTGCCAGAGCCTGAGCAAGTATCTTCAAAGAAGTGCACACCCCAGCATCCCCTCTGCTTTGAAGACAAACAGCCTCCCATGATTAGAAACAGCTTTATTCACATCCAGATGTTCATGCTTCCCTTCCAGTTATTTTCAGAAACATCATAAAGAACCACTAGTAACAGCGGGAAACATCCAGGGTTGTTTTTTAAATAATCTGTCCATTCTTACGAGTTGAGTTTGATATGAGTAAGATTGTAATCTGCTTATTCTCAAGAGGTTTTTGGGGGAGAGGGAGGATAACTCAAGAATTTATCTTTGACTTGAACTTTTATCACCAGAAATATGATAACACATTCGGTTTGATCATAAAGAGCAGACGTCTTACAAACATTTTAACCAAATGTCTTTTTATATCATACCCGCAATTAATACACCCTAAGCCAGTGGTTCTGAACCTGTGAGTCGCGACCCCTTTTAACTGTATTAAAGGGTTGCGGCGTTAGGAAGGTAGAGAACCACTGCCTAAGACTTCCTTACGATAATGGGAATGATCACAGGTTTTTGGAATCACAAGATCAGTGTCATGAGTTATAGTTCAAACCACTTGGGAATATAGCATCCAGTTCTGGAAAATCATCTGGAAAGGGACATTCACCAACTCAAAAACCCCAGGGAGTGGGAGGATCACAAGCAGGATGGGCCGTGTCATGTCCCCACTGCCCCCGGGCCCAGGGCCTTATTCATACTTATTGACAAATGAGTGAATAAATAGCCCATATGTGATGCATAATTGTTGAAGGAAGTATAGATGGCTAACCTAGAGAATAAAAGATGTAGAGGCCTTCTCAGCTCATTTTGAATACCTGCAGGTGCACCGTGGTGAAGAGGGCAGAGGTTTATGCTCGTGGGCTTTGGACCCGGAGCAGGGCAGTTCAGCGAAAGCTATAGGAAAGCAGCTTTGACCTGGGATGGTTATTGTTTTGCATATCTACCTTAAATAACTGTGGGATGCTCAGGTATGTTCCCAGGAATCGCATTTTAATTTCAGAAATTTGGGCTTGTAACCCAAATTTCTCAAGTGAATAATTTGCTCAAGAAATCTTTATTGAGCATGGTGATAGGGGATGCTGAGGAGCAAGAGGCACACACACAAAAACAGGGCATCTTTTTCTCCTCTGAAGTGTGGAGTCCACTGAGGAATGCGGCAAAATCAAGCATTAACCACAGTATGCAGGGATGGGGAGGGCGCTGATAAGGGGGGTGCAGGCACCTGCAGAGGCATTCTGGGATCCCTGGAGCCTCAAATCAAGTGAAAAGGGAGGCGTATTGTGGGTGGGAGATGATTCTGTGTGTGTAAGGGTCCCCGAGCAGGAGGGAGTGACACTTCAGAGGGTCTTCCACCATCCTGAATCCAGCTATACTTTCCCCTTCAGTTCTACTCACTCGTGGCTTTGGAAATTTTCTGCCTCTTTGCCCTGCAAATCAGCTTTGGTGGTTGAGTTTTCCTTTTCAAAAGGTTTTGATTCTCATTGCTAGGGCTTATTTTGAGGCTTAGTGCCTGTCACCTCCCCCACAAATGGCCCTCGAGAGAGTCAGACACCAAGCTCTCCAAAGAGAAAGTGAACTTGGGATATCGATCATCCGGGCCAAGATGAACACCACACAAGGGGCTGGAAGTAATATGCCCAAGCTGAGAGCCACACCTGAGTGAAGCTATACTCAAGCCAACCCGGCTGATGTTCAAAAAACAACAAAAGGATGAGAATGTCCTGGAATTAGAGAGCAGTGATGGTTACACGGCCATGAATATGCCACTGAGCTGTATATCTTAACATGGTAAATTTTATGATATGGAAATTGTGTCTCAATAATTTTTTTTTTTGACCAAACAGCTTGTTTTTATTCAAAGATTGTAACACAAAAGCGAGCTGGAGGGAAGAGGTATAAGAAGTTAGGACCCTCTCCCAGACTCTACTCCGATTTCCATGAGCATCAGGGAGGGTCAATAATTTTTTTTAAGCAACAGGAGATGGCTGCTGAAGAAGGCTGAGCTTAAATATCTCTGGTTAAACTTTCTGTTTTCCTTGTATTTAGTGGAAGGAGAAGGATTTGTGTTCAGACAGATATTTTTGCCATCTTCAGAAGTTCCTGCCAACCTATGATCCTGTTAAGGCACAAAAAATCTGATCAGCGCTGACACAATATAGAGTCTATTAATTAATAACTAAATAATTCCATGTCTCCTTTGTGTTATGATTATGACGGTAAGCATGTGTCGCTTGCTGTTTGTCATCATAGGACCTTAATGACCTCCAGGGAGTCACAGAGCCACCAGGGTCTCCATTACCCTCCCCAGGCCCACCTTATCACCACCATTCTGTGAATTTCTAACTTGCAGAATCTTCAGAACAATCCTGCAGGATAAGCAGGTGGTAATTATTGTCCAAATTTTTTTTTTGCCATGAGGCAACTGAAGGCCAGGGAATTTAAAGGGCTAATCAGCGTTTGAACTAGAACCAGAAGTGAATTCACCGGAGTTCTAATCCCAAACTCCTAGTAGGAGAGACGTGTGCAGACTTCATCCCAGAGGCTCTTCAGCTGATAAGGGTTTGAGGAGCGATGGTAGGTTCCTGAGAAAAGTAAACAAGGACGGCAAGAATGTCGGAAAGGGTCAGTCAGACTCAGGTCGCGGCTGCCGGAAGGGAAGTCAGGGGAGGTTGTTTGCTGAGGAGTTTACGTTTCCCAGAGCCCAAGGATGGTGGAAGTTGCCAGGAAACCCTGAGTTTTCCAATTTGGCAATCATTACACAATTCGGTTTTTAAAGAAAATTGCCCAGCTCTTTGGAAATTTTATGTGGTATAAATATGGCCTTAAAATTCTATATATTAGCTTAGCAAAAGGCAGAAAGGTTTTGGAACCCATGGATTTGGGAGCTCTACTGGCATTATTGATATAATTACTCTTAGCAGAACTCTACCAAAGCAAATTACATTGCTAAAAGAAATTCAATTTTCTGGTCTTTGAGACTTTCTGAAAAACAAGAGAACCTCAAGCAGCAGGAAGGTGGACTGAGAAAAGGAGTTTATTCTGAATTCATTCTGCTTCTGACTGGCTGTGCAGACTCTCCACCTTCCCAACTGTGAAGACAGGGGTTAGAGATCATCTTTAAAGTACAGCTCAGCCCCGACGGACTGTGATCAGATACCATATACCCGACCCCATACTTCTTCCTATTTCTTGGAGATTTCTCTTCCTTCAGCCTCCCCAAATGGAACCTTTCACTGTCCTAGTAACAGAAAGCCCAGCCGCAATCTGGTGTCACTACCAAGAGCTACAGCAGATGGTACCTAGTGTCTCTGCCCTTACTGTCTACCCTCCTAGGGAAAGTTATCTGAGAGGAACATAGAGAGCCCGATCTTGGCTAACAGCATGGTATAGTACAGTGTTAAAAGCACAAGCTCTGAAATCAGACAGATCTCGGTAAAGGTGCCCATACTAGTGACCTTGGACAAGCAAGTTCACAGCACTTGGTACTCAGGGAGTACTCAACAAAAGCTGGCTGTGTAGACCTCTGTTCTGGAGGCACAGCAGGGTCTTATAAAACCAACATAAGATGGTAAATATCACACAGGCTGGATTTCTAAGAAGAAATGCCACCATTCTTTTTTTTTTTTTTAACATCTCTGACAAAAATTGTTGCCCAAGATAAACAGGCCCAGCCAGTCATGGAGAGGAGGAAAGTGATCTCTATCCAAGGGAAGGACATCTGATTTGATGTTTAAACACGGGGAGAGAGGAGGCAAAGGCAGAGAGGGGATGGATGAGAACAAAGAAGGAGAAGAAACAGAACAGGTGTTGAGTGAGAAGGGTAAGGCAGATAATGTTTATGATAAAAGACATTTTCAAGCAAATCCTAACCATTTTATCAAGAAGAACTGAATTAGCTAATTTACATTCCTGTTTTAAAAAGGTGTGGGCATTTTCTCTGCATGTGGAGTTTGTTTAAAACCTAACCATTGCATATTTTTAACATATCTAGATCTGATCTAGACACGCACATCCCAACCGATCGATCCAGATGTGATTGATTTTCTCACCAGCTTCAGAGAAGCAGAAACCACACCTGGTATTAAGTAACTTGGTACCCATTGCCAGTGCTCTGGTATTATTATTATTATTATTGCTCTTAGCAAAACTGTACAAAAGGAAATTATATCACTTAAAGAAATTTAGGACAGCCCAGAGGCCAAGCCTAGTTCATCAGAAAAATGCCAAAACATGGGCTCTGGATCCAGATGGCTTTGGTTCAAATTTCAACTACCTCATTCTCTACATATGTGATTTATGGCAAATACTTACCTCTCTAAGGCTCAGTTTCCACATCTGTAAAATGGAGCTAAAGATACATAGTACTTACTTCTGAAGGTTGAGAATTGAATGAGATAATGCTTGGCTCAGTGCCTGTCCACAGACAATGACCAACACACACTTAACTACTATGTTCTTTCCCTGGGAACCCTGGGATGCAGGATCTTATGAATGGCCTCAAGTTCAAGCAAGGTAAGTATAATGTAGGAGTACAGATATGGCTTTTAGAAGATATCTACTGTGGCCCCTGACCTGTATCAATTTAATATCTATTTTCCAATACAATGCCCTGAAATCTCAAAAGAGAAAAAAAAAGAATTTTTTCTAATAATCAGAAGCATGATAAAACTATCAAAGGTATATTCATTCGACTGCACAAATTATAAAACCATAGGAATCATTCTATTTGTTTGGCCACAACAAAAGAGAAATATCTTGCATGAAAAATAAATAAAAGCAAAGGAAAATACTGAATGTCACCACAGAAGAACGACTGATCCAACTATTTCATCCTGCCTACCTCCACCGTGTTTCTCACGATATGCCTATAAAAATTAGTGTCACCATTGATTGTCCCAGGCAGTATACCAAATGCTTTACGAACCCTGACTTATTTAACTGTCCAAAAAGCCCTGTGAGCAGACGTATTCGCACCACGCCCATTACAGATAGGGAGATGCGACTGGTCTGAGACGGGCTTTGGGACTCATGCACAGGCAGATCCCCCGCAGGGCTGGTGCACTGCCCTGATCCCAGGAGTGAAATCTCAGCGTGCAGGGCCTCTGGGTTGGTTAGATGCTGAAAGTAGATCCCGTACACACCAAGGGCTGACGTGGGAGTGGAGACTGTGCAGTGCTGGGGACCATAAAAAACCGAACTCAAGCAGTTTTGTTTTTAAAACTGGGGGAGTAAGGTGTAAATGCAAATCTCATTTCTCTTACCATCGCACCCCATGAGTGCTTCCAGTAGTTCCTTCTGAGTTATTAAAGACAAACCCCAAATAATAGTATTCTGTGTATCCTTGAGTCTTCCTAACCAGCTCGGTCAAGTGTCCTCTGGGCCAAATCATTTCTCCTCAAACATTGCAATGTGCCCAGCCTTCTCGTTACAGAAGGTCCCCACCCTATTTCTCAAAATCTGAGATGAAAAAAGAATGATTTCATCATTTGACTTTTTTCTCTAAAATTCAAAATGCTTTTATATAAAGACCCTCATGTTTTAACCTGGGGGGTGTCCAACCTGCGGCCTTCGGGCCACATGCTGATTTTGTCAGGACTTTGCTACTTATCTTGTGGTATCGGCTATCATGGAAAGTATCCACAGATCTTTTCTTTTGCTCACCAGCTTTCATTAGTGTTTATGTGTTTAATATGTGGCTCAAGATAACTCTTCTTCCAATGTGCAACAGAGAAAAAAAAAAGTTTGGACACCCCTGTACCCAATTCACCCCAGAAGTAGGAAGGGGACAGCTATTATTATTTTTAAATTATGGACTGAGAATTCAAGATATACAGAAAGAAATAAAGCTGCTCTGCAATTTGGGAAACCATTTATGATGCTATAAAAATGTCTCACTGTACTCTTAACCACATAAATCACTATTTTTATTGCCCTTTCCCTAGATGAGATGTGGCTTAGTTTGAGAGAGCTGTTTATCATTTGGCAAGCTAAACAGAACCTAATTTCAATTCTCCACTCTAGTGGGTGGTAAGAATAAAGGGAATTTCATGTAGGAGAAGAGGAAATGATAAGAACGGGAAGGAAACGTTAGACTTTAAAAAAATCTACTCGTAAGGCTTTTGGATAATCCATGGATTTAATTTGTCCAAGCATGGGCTTGAGTTCAGATGGGTCTGAATTCTGAGCCACTGTGCTGACCGCCCGTTTGACATTGGTTCCTACCACTCCCGTTCAGTCATGAGGCCCTGAGTAAGGTAACAACAGCTTAAATGAGTTAGCCCATCCCTGGGGTAGCACCAAGGAGAAGGCCCAGGAGCAGGGGAGAGAGAAACAGCTCATTTCTTTCATTTTTCTCAGTGTTTCTTACTCCCTGTCTGTCATTCTCATCCATTTTTCATTCCATCCCATTTCCTCTTTCTTCCCTTGCATTTCCTCATTTGGGGACAGCGAGAGTTCATGGTGTTGCTGCCAGCAGACACTCTCATTAGTCACAGCGGCCACAAAGCCAGGGCTGGGCCCCGTCTAGCAGCCGATCTATGGCAGGATGGAGTTTGTGGTGTGCAGGGCTGTCCCCAGCTGTCATTTAGAGCCCAAGCTGTCCCTTCACTTTTAATTTTGTTCAGGGTGTCTTCTGTTAAACGAGAGTTAAAATTTAGCAGCGGGTAGTGTAATCTGTCAATCTTTTCTTTTCTTTATGGTTTCCAGATTTGCGTCTTACTTAGGAAGGCCTTCCCAATGCTGAGATGATATATTTAAACAGATACACCACATTTGTCTAAACAGAAATTTAGGCAAGCTGACACATTTGAAACAGGGCTGCTTCATTAAATTTGGGGTGTGTGGATCACGTGCATGCACTTGGACTCTGAGATTTCCTTTCTCTGGAATAGTCCTTCTGCCTCCCTTACTCTTTGCCCTCCAACCTCATTTCTCATTTCGTTTCAGGGTAGGGGAGCATTTGGTGGCTAGGGCCAGAAATCCCCTCTGCTAAGTGACCGGGGCTGACGCAGACACTGAGGAATCACACCTGGGCCCTAAGGAGCTAGCGTCCTTGGCACCCGCTCTCCTGCTCCCCTTCTCTTGGTTGTCTTTGTCTCTGAGCATCTTTTCTTTCTCAGTCCAGCCGCCTCTGTCTGCACATGACCTTACGTGGACGTCTGCCTCAGTCACTGAGCCCAGGGGATCTTATGAGTCCAGCACTCACCAACCAGATAGCCTCGGGCTCTCAGTGTCCCAACTCCCAAGTTCTAGACCCACCTTGGTCATGCATCCTCTCCCGATTCCATTATCTGCAGCCAGGGATCTCGGTCATGTGGTTGCCCCTTCGGGGCAGTGAACCAGATAAGGTTCTCCAAGGAGGAGAAGTGGCAGGGAGGAAATGACCCTGTAATTGGTCCAGTCTCAGACCCATGTCACAACTTCTGCTGCCCTTCCAGGTTCCCTTCATGTTGTCTCTAAGTGAATTTTGTTTTCTCGCATGGTCAGATTTATACCAGATCCAGGATCTAAAGTCCTGATCAAAAACTACATGCTCTGGGAAGTCAGGCAGGTGGAAAAGCCTGGGCTACCAATGGAGAAGAGGGAATAGTCCCAGCAGCCGTGGCCACGGCACCTCTGGAGACACAGGGATCTCTGAGTGTGGCCACTTGTCACCAGGCAGGTGCCCAGGGGTGGGAGGGTAGGAAGGGTGTTCTAGTCCATGTGTGTTTTTAATTCCTACTGCAAATTACTCTTGTCTCAGGCTGGGGGACTATGGTGGTGAAAATAAGCATAAAAAGTTGAGTATAAACATTGCTTTCTGAATTCTCTACATAGGGTCAATGTAGTCTAAAAAACCTGACTTCTAAGAAAAAAGAGCTTTTCTTCTTTCTGAAGCCAGGCTAAGGATTTAATAGTAAATGGAGGGAGAGGATGTGGTAGAACCTTGACTGGTTACACAGTCCCTGTGAGGCTTGATTTCCTTATCTCTAAAAGGTGGAACTGTCTGCCTAACCTTTTGAAATCCCACTAAACTCTAAAATAATGTTATTATACAATATGTTCTCACTGGTGGGGCGCAGTGGCTCACATCTGTAATCCCAGCACTTGGGAGGCCGAGGCAGGTGGATTGCCTGAGCTCACAGGTTCAAGACCAGCCTGAGCCAGAGCAAGACCTCATCTCTAAAAATAACTGGGCATTATGGCGGGCACCTATAGTCCCAGATACTTGGGAGACTGAGGCAAGAGGATCACTTGAGCCCAAGGAGTTTCAGGTTGCTGTGAGCTGTGACACCACGGCACTCTGTGACAAAGTGACGATCTCAAAGAAAAAAAAGCACTATGTTCTCATTTAACATTTTTGATAGGCTATTAGAAACTGCAATTTTAGGTAAAATGACATAAAACGAAACAATTTTTTCCCCATCCATGTTGCAGCAAAACAACAGTGAAAAAAACATTATTTGTGGATCTGCCATGCATCATTTTGCTTAAAGGTGCAGTTTCCAAGAATCTGTCAATCTATGTTGACAGCATAAAGTGAGGACTCACTATGCTGATATCTGTGTCTTACAAGAGAGCTGTCTTTTAATTCATGTACCAAATAATATGATGTTTTCATGTTAGAGACCATTTAATAGGAATATTTTGTTAACATATCTCTCTTCACTTCACCAATCTTGACCAAACCTCCTTCCTCCAGAATATTCCTCTAGTATTTAAAGGGCCTCGTTGACATGACAGGAAAGCAGGAAGCACACGTTTGCCATGATTCTCCCAGTGAAGCGGCTGTGGTGTAACGACCACAAAGGCACAAAGCTGGAGTCTGAAAACCTCTCCCCATCCCAGTGCTAAGCACTGACCCAGATGCCGTCACTAACCCATGAATTGGCACCAATGACTTTTGAGCAATCGATCATCCTCTCCTGACACATGGTCCTTCGGAAAAACACGATGTAATACTGGCAATCATCTGTGGTCGTTTGGATTTAGATTTTTGCCTTAAGGTTTAGGCAGTGGGTGATATGCTGGCATTTAAAAGGACTTAGGGTTATTTGATGGCTCTCAAGCCACTGCAGATAGAAAGGGTTTGCAGTTTTGTCATTTGAGTTGCCTCTGATTGAAGGCATGGGCCTGTTTGATGTAGCTTTGAAATGTGATCACAGCTGTATCCACATCAAAGTGACTGGTAACCAGCTTAAAGTATTGGTAACTAGACGCCTTTACGTGAAACATAAACATGAATTGCTTGTTCTTTTTATTTTTATTTTAAAGTCAAGCCAGATAGTCTAAGATTCCCCACTGTAAGGTGCTTGTATTCCAGCTCCATGGAAAGCTTGGATGTGCCAGATGTCCAGAAGGTTAAAGGCACACAACACCCTAGTTGGGGTGGTGGTTCTTCTTAGAATCAACTGGAGAGATGGACTCCAGCTCCACCCTTACCAGGGCCACTGGCCAAGGCATCCACAAAAGCCAAGACAATCCCTCGGGCACAGGAGAATTCTGGAGTTACCCTAAAATAGGGCCCTGTGAGCTGTTTCTGTAAAGGGCAGAAAAGTAAATGTTTTGCTTTTGTGGGCCTTCCCATCTCCGTCACAGCAACTCAACTCCATGGTTTTCAAGAAGCCTTTAGACAAAATGTAAATGAATGGACATGGCCCAGTCTGGCCCTTGACCCACAGGCTGTAGTTTGCTGATGCCTGCAAGAGTCAATCCCTTTATGAACTGGAGAGCTCCACACTTGAACATGAATCCAGAGAGTGAGAGAAAGCAAACCTCGCACCTTTGCTCCTGTGTGCCTCCCAAAAGCCCGGGCCAGTGTCGGCTCCCCGTGCCTAGGAAGGGCCTCAGGCACCAGCCACATGTTGACCTAAGGAGAAAAAGACTGTTGCCTTGGGAGTCAGAGGGTGTATCAGCAGTCTCTGGAGCCCTTGACCTCCTGACTGACATGGCGACAGATCACGCTCTCCTCAGTTCTCTAGCTTTGTTCCCGGGGCCACAGTCACCCTCACAGGCTGGGGACTCTGCCTCTGGGATGGCGCTGCAGTAGGCACAGGGGATGGGTATTCACTTGAATGCTTAGCATGGGGCCTCTATGGGGGAAGGAATGCTAGGTGGCTCTTGGTCAGCAACTTTCAAGGGTCATGTTTCTTTACTGTGTCACCAGATGCATGCTACGGTCCTCTGTTAAAGAGAAAAATTCTGAGCTGCTCCTGCCAGATGGAAGGTTTCAGGCAGCAGAAGTGTGGCCTTGGCCTTATGGCACGTGGGGATTCTCCTTCTCTTCTGCCTTCATTCAACCTACCTGACCTCTGCTCTATTCAGCAATGACCCACACTTTCCTGGCTGCCTGTCTCCAGAGGACAATGATTCATCCACCTTGCTCCATCTGGGACCAGTGCCCTGGCCACCTTCCTCACTTCATCCTGAGCTGGTGAAACACCTCCTTTTTGGGACTCCTCCAAAGGCTCACCAAGTTCAGAACTGCCATGAAATAGTCAGCATGCAGGCCCGCCTATCCTTTCAAAGACTGTCTTGAACCCTATCGTGTTCTGAAACATTTTCAGCAAATTTTTGAATCTTTTTATTATTAAAAAATTTTTATTATTTTTATCTTTTTATTATATGAGGCTGTAAGAAACTCATCAGAGCTCCCTCAATGTGTTTCCATTTCCAAACGGGGGGAAGACATGGAGTCCAGGCAAGGAGCACGTGAACAACACTAAAAGATGCGATAAATAGGGCAGCGCCTGTGGATCAAGGAGTAGGGCGCCGGTCCCATATGCCAGAGGTGGCGGGTTCAAACCCAGCCCCTGCCAAAAAAAATCACACACACACACACAAAAAAAAAAAGATGCGATAAATACAGCAAAGCTTCATAGCATCAAGGGATAGAGAAGGTTGGAAATTACCCTTTGAGCTCATGCTTTTAGCCATTATTTATTTTTAAAGTACTGTTTGTGCAGAGCCTTCCCCATGATGGTAAGTACACACCCTACAGCAGGGTATTGGCAGACTGTCCGATGGAAGCAGAAATTAGAAAATGCACACAGGAAGCTTCCTTGAGCCCATGAACTCAGCACGATCATGAATATGTAAGATACATTAGTTCATTAGTATGCTCCAAGACGCTGCAGATGCTGGGCGTGGGCGACGTGGGCAGGCACCTCTGATGCAAATGGCAGCATATGGAGGACACTTTGCCAAACTCTGAGGCCTGTCTGGTTTGAGGCACACTGTTGGGGCCCCCATCAGGGCTGGGTGGAGGCCAGGGCAGGACACAGTGGCCTGGGCCTGAGAGGAGCGACATTGAACTCAGCAGAGCTCAGAGCTTAGCATGCATGCACAGTGGTGCTTGAGAAGCGTGTCTGCTCTGATGGTCCTCTCCAGCTGAGGGCCTGGGGTCTCTGAAGAAGCAGGGTGACATCCGCATGGAAAAGCTAAGAATGCCAGTCTGCCTTCAGAGTTCAGCATAGACTGAGGATTTTAAGACTTTAAGCCAAGGGGCTAAAAGAAACTCAGTTTATCATAGCTCAGAGTTCAGGTGCCTTCTTCTAGACCCACGAAGCATGAAGGCTTCCTGCAGACCTAAACGCTGCAGTTATCAAGCCTGTTCTGAAGACCTTTCTTTGATGCCTTTTCTTGTTCTATTCTCTTTCAGGTTTCAAGGGAACATGGAATTTTAGGTCAACTCTTTACGAAATACAGAACTTGTTCTGGGGATATTCATATTCTTTTAGTATAATAACATCGAGAGGCTGAAAGAAATCAGAGATCTCTGGGAGGGAAGTAGCTTCAGAATATGCCCTTCAAGTTGCCATCGACTTGACACCTACACACATTTGGAGTCAGAATGGGGCTCGATTTTAGAACTCAGGCTGTGTGGTCTTCCTGCCAGGGGTCCTGCGGCTGCCCCCACCTCCACCCACAAGGTGTGGCAGAAGAGCCCCTTCCAGGTTGCCCTGTGTCTGACTAAATCCAGAGTGCTGAGATGGCAGGGGATGGACAGAGCCCCAGATGTTGCTGTCTCGGTGTGGTGCAGTTGCCAAAGGGCAATGACAGGGTTTCAGGCAGCACAGACTGTCCTCCCCTATTCTCCGATGGAGTCTCCTTAGATGGGCAGCTGAGGAAGGCAGAGGCACGTGAGCTTTAGCTCTTCTGGAAATCTTGACTCTTCAGAGTTCATTGACTAATCTCTTCCATGGAGTTGGCTACAGGCAAATTCACAGTTTTACTCAATGCTTTAGAATTTCTACAGAGGTGTATAGCTCAAAAATGGCCTCTATTCTGGGATAGAGGCTGATAAAGGAAAGAGATGGAGAAGGAAAACAGTGCCCTGCCACCCAGCAGCAAAGACACATGGCCTTAGGGTCAACACACTTACACTTGCAGCATGGTTCTGCCACTTATAATGAAGGGACCTATTGCCAATTGTTGAATCTCTATTCAATAGAGATTCTTTGCTGAATCTCTATTCGCTCATCTATAAAAATAAGGCCTGCTTCTCATTTGCCATAAAGTTTTGCTATAAAGTGACCAGCAGGACAAAGTAGGTGGCTGGTGCAAAGTAGCTGCTGCCAGTCTGCTCAGAGTCCATCCTGTTTAAGTCTCATCTAGACGCGTTGTCCATTCAACTGTCCTGTGAGCAAAAGATAAGTTGTTTCCTAGGACCACTTTGATTTTCTAAGTTAAATACTCCATGCGTGGGAGTCTACCACTTGCATTTAATTTTCTTGTTTTATATGAAACAAACTGAAAAAATAAGACATTTTGTTTGTAGCAAAATTTCATCTTCCAATATCTTTTTAACATGTTCTTTGTAAACATAAAAGGCCTGTCCAGAAAGTATCAGCCCGATCGTTAATACTATTTTCCTTATTATGTGGCTGGGTGCTTTCCAGGCAGCCCTCATATACATGGCCAGATGTTTTCCTTGCTTTCAAAAAAAAAAAAAAACACCCTTTTTGGTTTAAGGCTGATTACAGTGGAAATTTGGTGCCTAGAAGCAATATGTTCAGAAATTTGGATTTAGAATAGGAGGAAGAAGGGTTTGGAAAGGAAGGGCACAGTGAAAATCTGGATGTCCCCTGGAGGCTTTGTGTCACTTCGATGACATTGCAACTGTTCTCTTTCCTTGGCTTTTGTGACTCACAGTTTGGTGGTGAGGGTGGTGAATGATTCTTCAGGACTTTCTTACCTGCCCTTTTCTGGGACAGTAAACACAAACACATTAGGAAAGGATGCGTTCAGGTTCTACCCCAATTTGCTGCTGCTCTTTACAGCTAAATGCCTGTCATGAAGTTTACTGTGCACATCTAATCTTGCCATTCTCCACATCATAGCCAGGATGGGGTTTTTGAAATGCAAATCCAGAAGTCTAAGAATGCAAATCGAATTCTCCCTCTCCACACGCACATTCACACACACACACACACACACACACACACACACAGAGGAGTTTAAAAAAGGACTTCAATTGTCTTCAACTGCTTCCACTATAAAACCAAAAGTTATTAACATGGACTGGCCCCTACCTGACTCACATTACCACACTTTCTTTGCTCTATGCCTTTCCATTGTCCTGGCCCTATCTCTGCCCTGTAGTATCTGTTCTTGCTTTGATGGAGCATCTGCCCCTGCTCTTTGCCTGAGCTGTTCCTCTGCCCATCACCTGGTTAACCCCTTTTTCTCCTCCAGATCTGAAATCAATCAGCCTTTTCTATAGGAGGCCTTCCCTGAACCCCTTGATGGTCAGATCTCACTCTTATGCCCACCTTGGCACAATGCACCTTTCTTTTGTAGTGAGTATAGAACTTCTAACTTTACATTTGTTTCCATGATTATTTTATTCATCCATGGTGCCCTTCCTGAACATTAAGGGCCATGAAATCAAGAATTGTGTCTGGTTATGCTCACTTTTGTATTTCCGAATCAATCATAGTGCAGGTGTTAAGTAAATATCTATTGAACCAGTGTGGAATGAATCAAAAGTGCTCCTCTGCGGTTCTCCTTTACACTCGGGCTTAGCTCTGGCTTTACTTTTTTAGCAAATCATCTGAGCAGAGGAGGATGCTAAAGGGACAGTTAAAGCAGCAAGAAAATCAAGGAACAGAAAAAAAGTAAGTTGATTCCTTGCAATTAGACTTCTTAGAGAAACTTTTTATTGTTTTTGCCTTTAAGTGAAACTGGAGTAATAAAATTGATATTTTTGTTCCCTAGAAGATAAACTACAAACCATCATCAAAAAATACCTTCTGTTGGGACTAGTGTCTCACTTTGTTCTTCCTACCTGTTAGCCATGAGAAGGTATCAAAATGATTCTGTCATCAAGGGCATCACAAAGCCTGGGTCTTCACCTGCTATTCAGTGCTTCACCTCTAGCACAAAGTGCTTCATTTTCAAGGGATTCCATACTACACTGTCAGGCACCTGGCTGGGCTGGGATATAGTTGCCTTGGTGGAACAGGGTCAGTATTAGAGGATATGATTAGAGATCATATTGAAAAGAGCAGGCCTGGGGAAATGAGGGTGATTATCAGGACTGAGTCTGACACAAAGACTGGTCACCCGAAATCAGTTGATTCTGGCAATTACTAAGAGATGATAATAGCTTATGCAGGTGGAAATCCAGGAAGTGGTCTGGGGTTAAAAAACTCAAGGTGAGGGAAGATACAAGAGATGACTCAGAAATTAGATGGCATGGACAGGGTGGATGTCAAGGGCAGAAGGGTATCATGGGGCACGTGAGCCAGTCTGAAACATAAGACAGAATATCTTGGGAGTTGGTTTTATTGATTTGAATCATTTTTATCTCTGCCTGCTGCTCACACGATGTTTTCTTTTTTGCTTTTTGGGTGAGTTTTGGCATCTCATACATGTATAAGTAGGTCAGAGGAGAAGCCTTTAGGCTGCTTGTAGCAAGGGAGCAATGTGCCAGTAGAGAGTGATCATTCCTTTCACAAAGGCCTTTATTCCGCCCTCAAATAAGACAGTTTTCAGTCTATTATTTGGTCCTTTAAAGAAAAGAAGAAAGGAAAGAAAGCCTGAAATCTATCTCTCTTTTGTCTAAATGCTACCAATTGACTTTTCTGTTTGGAACTAGACTTTCTCCTGTTCCACATGTTAAATGCTTATTTTTTAAATGCCTCTTGGCTCCTTGGATTCCCAGTTCTTACTAGAAAAAGAAAATGGTCAATAATTTATTTCAACATTCAAACTTAACTGAAAAGTTTTTGGTGATTCAACCCCACAGATGAAATAGGAAAGAGTTCCAGAGAGCAAGCGAAAGCTGAGCGTTTGCTCCAAGTCAGCAGACACGTTCTTCTCAAGGCTCACCGAATCCCAAGGTTGACCCCTGAGAGGTCTGGAGCCAGTAGAGGAAAAGGTCCGGGGTGAGGAGAGCGGGGGCAGCTGGGCCAGGCCCCATCCGGCACTTCACCCGCTCCCGCCTGCCTCACCGCTCCCTGGAGAGGTGTGCTGGGTAGGAGGAGGCCACTGCCACACAACAGTCTGGGGTTTTCTTTTTTTTTTTGTAGAGACAGAGTCTCACTTTACCGCCCTCGGTAGAGTGCCGTGGTGTCACAGGACTCACAGCAACCCCCAGCTCTTGGGCTTCCGCGAGTTTCCTGCCTCAGCCTCCCGAGTAGCTGGGACTACAGGTGCCCTCCACAACGCCCAGCTATTTTTTTGTTGCAGTTCAGCTGGGGCTGGGTTTGAACCCGCCACCCTCAGTATATGGGGCCAGCACCCTACTCACTGAGCCACAGGTTGCCCCTCCTGCAGGAAGTCCATGCCACACGCCCCTCCCCAGCCTGGAAACAACTTCCAGAGAGGAGAAGGGGAGCAAAGCATTCACCAACAGGCATCCACGGCGGGGTTTAGAGAGAGGGGCCCCTTGTTCAAGCATGTCTCCCCCAGGTTTGAAAAGACACTTCAGATTCAATCATTTTAGTCTTGATGCTTCTTCAGTATTTAAGAAGCCACTAAGAAAATTGACCCTGGGAAGACAAACTCCTGACACTGCATCACATATAACCCGCTGTTACCGCAGACTCTGACCCTTCATGACCTCTGACTTCCTCCCTTCCCACTCCCCTGACTCAGCTGCTGTCTGTCCCGTCCCAGCCCCCTCGCATCTCCCTTCATCCAGGGCTCTGCTCGGAGGTCACCTTGTCAGACAGGTTTTTCTAGCCAATCTGCTGGTATCCTGGGCATTTTCCTGGACAGTATTTCTTACTACTTGATACATCCAGTGGTCGTGTATGGTTCACCTGACTAGAATGTAAGATCCACATGAGAAGAGACCTTCTCTTCTCATGTGGATGAAGACATCCACTTTCTTCACCTTGGTGCACAGTGGATGCTCAGTTAAGTATTCAAAGAAGGAAGGAAGGAGAGAGGCAGGGAAACTGAAGGAAGGAGGGGGGCCCCGAGGGAATATGGCACAAGCTGGGGGTGAGACTTGCAGGGAGATTGGAGCTATAAGGGGTCTCTGAATGTAGACGGGGGAGGCAGCAGGAGAAATCTTCCTACCTCAGCTGTTCCCCATGCCTGGGATAATTTACTTTTGGATGGTAAAGAAATGTCTCAGTCTTATCTGTGTTAAATTAACCTTGGTGATGTTGCAAGCCAGCGTTGCTCCATAAGCATGACCTTGGCGCATCTTTTCAAATATACCATGTTCATTGCTCAATGATCAAGTCATAAAGTAACATAAGGAGATTGGTCCACAGCTGCATTATTGCTGATGTGGTGGTGACTGGCAAAACTGGACGCATGTGTTACACTGCTCTTCAGGTGGTGCTCTCAAAAGCTCCTCACTGTGAGAACCAAGCTACTCCCCTAGGGCCAGGAGCCAGGACCATTATGGGGCTTCCCTGTGTTCTCACTGCCAATCAGCTCCCAACCTGGGGTCCTAATAAAGAGCCTAAGTGTACAAGTTGCTGGTCTCTCCACCCTTTATTCTCTTCCTGCCCCTAACCCATGTTAGTCTCTGCCTTAGTTCCTGTCCTGTTGACCTGTTTTGTCCCTCACTATTCCCCAGGACCTTTAGGAAGGGATCCCTGCCCTGACCACAGTCCGATGGGCCCTTCTGCTCTGCTTTCCAGGCGTCTGACTTCCTCCCTCATCCCCTAGCCCAGCATACCAGCAGCCTGTGCTGCCTCTGAAGCCCTTTCCCAACATCAGCAAATGGGAAGGAACCCCATGACTTCCACTTGCTGCACACACAGAATAGACCTTTCCTTCAGAGCCAAGCCCAGCTGCCCCCCTAAAATTGTCCCCACAGTTAGTTTCAGTCTGATGAAAACTTTTCTCTTGCCCCACTCTGGGCAGAGTGGGCCTTTTTGACTTACATCCAAGACATCATTACAGTTTATAGGAAGAGATAATTAAAAAAAAAATGACCTGGCAAGCGTATACCTCAGATGGCCCTTGCCCTAATGATAACATGTGACATCAAGGCAAATAACCAAAAACGGTCCCTATTTACCTCCCTGAGTGGGCTCAGGTGCAGACATAAGGTCCCAACCAGGGTCCTGATCACTTTCTGTCTCCAAAGGCCACCCCGTGAGCCTATGCTATCCAGAGTTGACCCAATGAATGGTGTACAGGTCCAGGCAAGGCCAGCAAGAGGTGATTCCCTCTGAACTGCCAGAAGAGGGCCGGGGGCTCCCCTGAACTCATACTTCCTGGGAAGCCATAGCCTGTCCTAGTCTTTTAGAGGCTCTGCATGACCAGCAAGGCCTGCAGATCGGTGTAGGCCCTGTGTCTCAGACACAAACTCCCAACACTGACCTAGAATCAGTGCTAGGTGGCTTTGGCCTGGAGTTTTTCTCAGCTAGACTCACTGTTTTGGGAATTTCTTTAAGTCTTTGCCTGAGAAACTTCTTCTACAGGCCTCCCCCAGTATAGTGAGACTGTTTATAAAGAAAAATTGATTGATGAAGGTTGATGTCATAGTGCTGCAGTCAGGCTATTTTTCTTGAAGACTGACCATGACATGGTACCGTAGTCATCCAGACTGAAATTCAGGGAAAGAAAGCAGAAAACAGCTTGTCATCTTTGTTGGTAATAGAAACCATGTCTAGTAATCCAAAAGTCCCTGAGTTGGTTCTTCTTGTTCAAGAATAGCAACAAAAAATTTTACTTTCAAAGTGCAGAGTGGACAAATTGAACAATTAGTAACAGCTGGGTGAATTTGAGTTTTCATCTCTCATTCTCCTGATCTGTGGCTTTTCTAACTTGTATGCAAAACAAGTGGAAAGGAACTACCAGGATCATTAAACCTGGACAAGGAGATTGAATAACTAGGCTTGGGAGTATTCCAGCAATATCCTGGATCATTATTAAATATGGTATTATAAAACATTGTCTAGATAATTAGGCACACTTCCAGGAAAGACTTAAAGTGAGCAAATGATTGCTTGCAATTTCTCATTTTCTCTGATCCACCTAGGAGAGGCCCAGGAGTTGAGCTGATCAGTAGGTACACCAGTTCTCAACACACAAAATGGATAAAAGGATGTGGTTAAAAAACTATTACTCTGAGAACAATGTACGACCTGGCGGGAAGGATGGCTTTTTTAACAGTTGGATTCCAAAGAATTGAGCCAAACTGAAGGCAATAACATAAATGGTTCTGGTGGCTGCCTGACTTTGGAAGAAGGAAGTACACCAAACTATCCCCTCAGTTAAAATACACATGTCCTCTGTTCCTTTCTTTCAAGGTCCAGCTTAGTGTTAAATAAAATTTACAGAAGTCCATTAGTTTGGACTGAGTTCCTGCACTGGACCCAACAGACCAAACCAAAATGGAGTCACTCAAGCTGAAGTTCCACGGCGCCAAACCAAAATTAAGTTAATTATCTGACCTTCCCAGAAATCAGGAGAGCCAGATAATAGCCAAATCCCCAAACAGGCCAGTTTTAGCCGGCATGATAAGGAAGTCCCCTCTGCTTAACCTTTACAAGAAAAATAACTTTGAGACGACCAATTCCCTTTCTGTTCCCTGTTTTTGCTTTTCTCAGCCCTTTTCTGTTTGTAAAACCAATATCCTCTGCTTGGCTCAGCTCATCAGAACACTCGTTCTGTTTTATGGAATAAAGTATTACCCAATTCTAGAATCACAAATGAAGCCAATTAAGTTTTTTTCATATATCTTAAAACAAATGTTGGTACATTTATAATTATACAAATTTATGGTATGTATGTGATATTTTGATATATCCATAAAATGTGTAATGATCAAATCAGGATATGTAGGTTATCCCTTGCCTCACATATTTATCATTTTTTTTGTGCTAGAAACATTCAAAATCAGTTTGATGAGAATATTTCAGATTGCATACGAAACCAGCACATTATACCCCTTGATTGCACTAATGTACACAGCTATGATTTAACAACAAAAAAAAAAAGAAAAAATTCTTCTCTTTTAGATATTTTAAAATATATACTACCTTGTTGTTAACTATGGTCACCCTACTCTGCTATTGAATATTAGAACTTATCCCTTCTACCTAACTGTTCATTCTCATTAAACAACCTCTCTCTTCAGCCTCTGGTAACCATCATTCCACGCTCTACTCCATGAGATCCACTTTTTGAGGTCACACATAAGTGAGGATATCAGATGGTTGTATTTTGTGCCTAGCTTTCTTCATTTACCATAATGACCTTCAATTCCATCCATGTTGCTACAAATGACCGTATCTGTAAATCACTTTGGGCAGTATAGGATTTTCATGATGTGGATTCTTCTCAATGGCTGAATAGATTGTGCGTGTATACCACATTTTCTTTATCCAGTCATCTATTGATGGCCACTTAGTTTGCTTCCATATCCTGGCTGCAATAAACATATGAGTGCACGTATACCTTTAATATACTGACTTTTTTTCCTTTGGATAAATACTCAGTAGTGGGATTTCTGGATCATATAGTAGTTCTATTTTAGTTTTTAAAGAAACCTCCGTATCATTTTCTGTAATGGCTGAAGTGATAAATTCAGTAAAGTGGCAGAACACAAAATCGACCTGTAAAAGTCAGTAGTGTTTCTATATACCAATAGCTAAGAAAAAAATCAAGAAAGCAATCCCTTTTACACTGGCTACAAAAAAATTAAATGCCTAAAAATAATTTTTTAAGTTTTATTGAAATATAACATTCATTCATATATTTATATATAACATATATGTATGTATATATATATTTAAATATGTATGTGTATATTTTTGTGTGTGTGTGTATATATGTATGTATATATATATATATATATATATATATAAAATAAAGGTACCCTAGATATAAATTTAGCCAAGAAGGTAAAAGATCTCTATGAGAAAAACCACAAAACACTGCTAAAAGAAAATGGACAAGACATAAACTAATGAAGAGACATCCATCTTGAATTAATTTTTATATATGATGAGAGATAGGGGTTCTATTTCATTCTTCTGCAGGTGGCTATCCAATTTTCCAAGTACCATTTATTGAATATGGCCTCCTTTCCCAGTGTATATTGTTGTCTGCTTTTCTGAAGATCAGTTGGTAGTAGCTACATGATTTTACTTCAGGGTTCTCTGTTCCATTGGTCTACATCTCTGCTTCTATACAAGGACCATGTTGTTTTAGTTACTATAGCTTTATAATATAATTTGAAGTAAGGTAATGTGATGGCTCCAGATTTGTTCTTTTTGCTTAAGATTGCTTTGGCTATTCAGACTCTTTTTTGGTTTTAGATAAAGCTTAGAATTACTTTTTCTAGATCTGTGAAATGTGATGTTGGTATTTTGATGGGGACTGCATCATATCTGTAAATCACTTTGGACAATATGGGCTTTTCCATAATATTGATTCTACCAATCCATGAGCATGGGATGTTTTTCCATGTGTTTGCATCATCTGTGATTTCTTTCATCAGTGTTTTGTAGTTCTCCTGGTAGAAATCTTTTACCCCCTTGGTTAAGTAAGCTCCTAGGTATTTTATTTTCTTTGTAGCCATTGTAAATGGTATTGAGTCCTTGTTTTTTGGTATATAGAAATGCTGCTGATTTGTGTGCACTGATTTTGTAACCTGAGATTTTGCTGAATTTTTTTTTTTTTTATCAATTCTAGGAGTCTTCTGGTGGCGTCTGTAGGGTTTTCTAGATATAAGACCAGATCATTAGAAACAGAGATAGCTTGACTTCCTCCTTCCTGATTTGGATGCCCTTTAGTTATTTCTCCTGCCTGATTGCTCTTGCTAGGACTTAAATTTAACACATAGAACAATAAACATTCTAGAATACAATCTGGGGAAAAACTTCTAGACATCAGCCTAGACAAAGAATTTATGACTAAGACACAAAAGGCATATATAGCAACGACAAAAATAAATAAGTGGGACTTAATTAAATTTAAAAAACTTCTGCATAGCAAAGGAAATAATCATCAGAGTAAGCAAACAACCTAGAGAACTGGAGAAAAATGTATGCAAACTATATATCCAACAAAGGGCTAATCTCAAATCTACAATTAACTCAAACAAATAAGCAAGAAAACAACCCTATCAAAAAGTGGGCAAAAGACATAAACAGAAGTTTTTCAAAAGCAGATAGTTAATAAACATATGAAAAAATGTTCAACATCACTAATTATCAGGGAAATAGAAGTAAGATGCTACCTTATCCCTGTCAGAATAACCATTCTTAACAAATCAAAAACCAATAGGTGCTGACAAGGAAGTGGAGAGAAAGAAATGCTTATACATTGGTGGGACTTCAAATTAGTACAGCCTCTGTACAGTACAGAGATTCTTCAAAGAAATATAGACTTCTTATTTGATACAGCAATCCCACTACTGGGTACTTACCCAAAGGACCAAAGAGACACACCTGCACTCAAATGTTTATCAGAGCACAATTCACAGTTGCAAAGATGTGGAATCAACCTAAGTACCCTTCAATTCATGAGTGGATAAAGAAAATTGGTATTTGTATATAACATGGAATACTCCTCAGCCATCAAAAGGAATGAAATAATATTGTTTGCAGCAACTTAGATGTAACTGGAGACAATTATCTTAAGCAAAGAATCCCAGGAGTGGAAAATCAAGCACCAGGTGTTCTCACTAAGTGGGAGCTAAATTATGGGTGCACACAGGCACAAAGGACATTGGAAACCAAGAAGTGGGAGAGAGAAAAAGTTACCTTTTAGGTGCAATGAACACTATTCCGGTGATGGGCACACTAAAAGCCCTGACTTAAGCATTATACAAGGTATCCATGTAAAAAGAAAATGTGTACCCCCTTAATATTTTGAAATTAAAAATAAAAAGACATCACATGCTCATGGATCAGAAGAATTAATATTGTTAAAATGATCACACTACTCAAAGTGGTCTATAGGTTTAATGTAACCCCTACCAAGATGCCAATGATATTCTTCACACAAATAGAAAAAAAATCCTAAAATTTATATGGAACCACAAAAGACTTCAAATGAACAAAGCAATACCGAGTAAAAGAAAAAAGTTAGAGGCATCACACTACCTGACTTCAAAATATGCTACAAAGCTATAGTAACCAAAATGAAAAGGTATTGGCATTAAAATAGAGACATAGATTTATAGAACAGAGAATGTAGATATAAAACTAGCCTCATATTGCCATCTGATCTTAGACAAAGCAAAAGAAAGCATATACTGGGGAAAAGAATCCCTATTCAATAAAGGGTGCTGAGAGAACTGGTTAGCCACATGTAAAAGAATGAAAATGGACCCAGACCTCTTACACTTACAAAAATTAACTCATGATAGATAAAAGATTTAAATCTAAGGCATGAAACTATAAAAACCCTCGAAGAAAATGTGGAGGAAAAACTCTTAATCTTATTGGCTAAGGAAAAGAATTTATAAAGAAGACCTCACTTTCAATCTCAGCAAAAATGAAAATAAATAAATGGGACTTGATCAGATTAAAAAGCTTCAGCATAACTTAAGACCCCATCAACAAAGCAAAGAAACAAGCTACAGAATGGGCGAAGATATTTGCATGCTATGAACAAAGGGCCAATAATGAGAACCTACAAAGAACTCAAGCAAATCAATAAGAAAAGATCAAATAACCCAATTAAAATCTTGGCAAGAGACATAAACAGAAATTTTTCTTACAAGGACAGGCAAATGGCCAACAAACACATGGAAAAATGCTCATCATCTCTAATCATCAGAGAAATGCAAATAAAAACTACTTTGAGATATCACCTACCCCCATTGAGAATGGCCCACATCAAAACGTCCCAAGGCAACAGATGTTGGTGTGGGTGTGGAGAGTAGAGAACACTCATCAACTGTTAGTGGGACTGCAAACTGGTACAGCCTCTATGGAAAGAAGTATGGAGATTCCTCAAAGAGCTAAAAGTAGACCCATCATCTGATCCTGCAATTCCATTACTAGATATCTACCCAAAAGTAGGAAAATGTCAAATGTTTATAGCAGCACAATACACAATTGCAAAGATGTAGAAACAACCCCAGTGCCCTTCAATACATGAATGGATTAATAAATTGTGGTATGTGGGTCATTAGGAAGGTTTTAAGATACAGAAAGGTCAAAAAATGTAAAATCCACATGGACAGAAACAAATGAATCCCTCCCAGCAACACCAAAAAGCCAAGCAAGTCTGAGCAAAAGTTCACGGCTCAGAGCACAAAAGCACAGAGACCAATTAATTTGGTCTCTAAACCAAATTTGTTATAAGTTTGTCTTTTGACATTAGTAATATCAGTAAATTTTAGAACTATTTGGTCACCTACTATGGAACAAACTATCTTCAAAATGTGTAGTGACTTAAAGTAATCACTGTTTTTCCGTGGATTAGGGATCCTGTCGGTCAGTTATTTAATTATGACCCAGTAGAGTGGCTTATCTCTGCTCCACACCATCTGGGACCTTACCAGGAAAGATCCAAAGTCTAACAGTTCCCTGATGTTCAGGAGCTAAAATCATCTTGAGGTTCCTTCCTTTGCCTGTCTGGTTCCTGTGCTAGCATGACTCAAAGACTGCATATGATGACCAAGCCCCTTCCCGCGGCCTCTCAGTGGGTTGGTGTGTTCACAATAGGGTGGCCCCAGGGCAGCCAGACCTGGGCTCTATTGCTGGTATTCTAGCAAGCTAAGGGGAAGCTGAGTCACTTTTTATGATTCAGCCTCACAAGTCAAGCAATATCACTTTCACTTTCTTCTACTGTTTTAAATAATCACAAGCCCAAAGGGAAGTGAACCCATGTCTTAATGAGAGAGACTCGAGGTCACGTTGTAGAGGAACACACAGGATAGGAGACATTTGCCTCTTTGGAAAATACAATGTGTGGCCCACCATCTGTTACTGCACAAGTGAGCCGAGGCTGTGTGCTCCTCTCCCCTCCACTGCACACCTGCCTCCTGTGCCCATATCCTGACCATGGATACTACCACACACAGTACAGGGGGTGCCAAAAACATGTATACACAATTTAAGAAAGGAAAAAAACTTGTATCAAATTACAAGTATTGTATTTATGATTGACTTCTATAATTACCAGAGGTGCTCAAATGTGACTTATATTCATCTTTTGTTATCAGTATCTATTAAGTATTACAATTTTAATACAGTTTTTTTTCTTTCTTAAAATATGTATGCATTTTTTTGGCACCCTCTGTAGAATAAGGATGTTTGAATCTGAAAGGAGTGAATCTCCTGCTGGGCTTTTCAAACCAAGCTAATGGACTAATAATGGCGGAAGGAGGGAAAGACTTTTTTAAGGCTGGCAGCTCTAAAGAACTTTTCAAATTACACAGGTAGAGGCCCTACAGATCTTCAACCCCAAGATTTCCAGAGGCCACATGTCTGCCAGTATTAAGATGGCCACGCTTATGTCCTTAACAAATCTATGTTAAGAATATACAGCAGAACCTCATTATTGGCAGATTCTGTATGTGTGAATTTGCCTACTTACTAAAATTTATTTGTAACCTCCAAATCAGCCTCATTCACAGAGCTTTTTCCTGTCATTCCTAGGCAGGCACCCTTTCCTGTCATTCATAGGCAGGCACAGGGTGGCAAAATATTTAAGTTGCCTGATGTGCATGTTAACAGCTCAGGTCGAACAAGGTAACACTGTTTCAGCTCTTATATTATAAACCAGTGTCCTTCCATGGCCAATCTAGTGCTATATTTTTCAAATTTTCATGTTTTTGTTAGTAATTTCACTCCTTATAAAGGCCTCCAAGGGCAGTGCTGAAGCACCATCTAGTATTCCTAAGCACAATAAGGCTGTGATGTGCCTTATGGAGAAAACTGACGTGTTAGATATACCTAATTCAGGCATGATTTTAGTGCTGTTGGCCGTGAGTTTAATGCTAAGGAATCAACAATATATATTAAATAAGGTGTCTTTAATCAGACATACACATAAAGTTATCTACTGACTGGCAGACAAAATGTAATGAGAGGTTCATAAGAATCTAACCTTGTATTTCCCTTTGGAGCAATGGTTCCATATCTGCTAATGAAGTTCTCATAGTGACTTGACAGATGATCAACTATCACGAATAATGAGAATCACCTGTGCTGTATGTCAGCCAGTTCAAAAAGCCTTGGAGATACCATGATGAAAGAAAAAGACAAAAATCCTTGCTCTCAGCATTTATATTCTGGGTAAGGGGAAGACATAAATGAAATAAATAAGTAAACAATTAGCATGTTAAGAGGTGATAAGGGCTGTGGAAAAAATAAAGCAGGGGATGGGAGATCCAAGTGACCTTTTTTGTTGTTGCTTTTACTATTGTTTCCTGGGGTTTTTTTGCAAAAGAGAATGGTCAAGGTGGGCCTCAGTAAGAATCAGATAACACGTGAGACAATTCATGAAAGAGGTGGGGAAGCAAGTTGAGAAATTTCCTGGGGTGAGCAGAAGGAACAGCCAGCACTCAGACCAGGGTGGGAACAAACCTGGCCTGGTGTAGGAGTCGGGAGAAGGCTTGCGTGCCTGGAGTGGAGTCAGTAGGAGATGAGGTCAGAGAGGAAAGAGGGGGCCAGCTCACAGGGCCTGGCAGGCTGCGTGGACGACTGGGGCTTTCACTCTGAGTGGGAGACCATGTAGGCAGGCAGGGGAGAAACAGGAGAACAATTAGAAGAGTGTTGCGAAAATCTAAACTTGGAGGGTGGTTCTAGTCAATTATAAGAAGAGGCCAGATTGCAGATGAATTCCAAAGGCAGAGCCAGCAGGCCTTGCTAGTGGGTTGGGCGTGTGGTTGTGAAAGAAATAGTGGAGTCAATCATGACTTCAGGTTTTTTTGGCCTGAACAGCTGGAAGGATGAAGTTGCCATTAACCAAGAAGGAAAAGACTGCAGATTGAGCAGGCTTTGGAGGGAATACCAGAGTTTCAATTCTACTCCTTGTAAGTTGAAATGTCCATTTATTCCAATATATGTCCATTATAAATGTCCATTTATTCCAAGTGAAGAAGTAAAGTAGACAACTAGATATGCAGGGCTGGAATTGAGAGACATCCAATGTACAAACAAAATGCAATGTGCACGTTGGTGTCCTCAGCATACAGATGGAAGCCTTCTCCCAACTTCTATACCCGGCCACCACTCCTCCATGAAACTGACAGAGAGCTTAAGGCATGAGTCTAGGTAGAAAGGAGATGAGGTCCGACAATGGAGCCTTGAGGCACTCCAGTGTTGAGATCAGAGACGAGAACAAGGAAAGCAGGTAGTGAGGGTGAGAAGTGCGGAAGCTGAGTGAAGAGAGGGATCCACTGTGTCAGTATGCCTGGGAGAGAGAGGGAGAGGACGCTGATTTGCCAGTTTCCATAATGAAAATACTCCCACCAAGGCTAGTTTCAAACTACTGCTGTGATATCACTGAATGCAGAGTTTAGAAGAGAGACACACAGTTGGCTCTCAGGAAACACTGCAAGCTGGCCTCAGCACACCCCTGCACGCTAACGGTATCCGTTGCCTCACCAGGCTTTGGCTTCCAAGAGGGAGCTGCCTGGCACGTGTGAAACTGGCATGTTTGAACCTCTGTCTTCAGTCAGGGCCAAACAGGATTTCTTTAAGGTGATAGGCTGGGGGCTTTCTCAGAGGGCAGCCCAAGCTGGGCTGGGCAAAATGGGCCCAGAGAAGGATGGCGCGGTCTTTGCACAGACTCTTGCTAACCCACAGAGAGAGTGCATTTCAACAATGACTGCCAGAGGAATGGCTCCTCAGCCAACAGAGAGTGTAGCCCTCTCTGCAGGCCTCCCCGGTCCTTCTGAGTTTGAGTCTCAGATTGACTAGGCAGGTACACTAAAGTGATCTGGCCATTCCAACAAAGAAAGGGAGAATATTCTCTCCCAAAGAATTGTTAAAACAGAACCTGATGAAAAGCTCTCTTGAAAAAAACGTCTCCAGGCTTCCGGGAGCCTTGATTTCCAAATCTTTCTGTCCCCATTCCTCCCACATCCTGAGAATTCCCGTATGTGCTCTCCGACTCCAGACCAACCTTCATACTTTCCTGCTGCCCAGACCTCATCCTTATTGGCCTGATTGCTCACACTATCTGATTCCAGTCACTTAATTCCCAGCAGCCTGAAATGGCCGCGTGCCCAAAGCAAAATGCTCTTCGAACTAAGAGGAACAGCCAGCGGTCCACGTGGTGGGGCCTTTCCACTTACACCCAGGGAGTTTCTCAAGAAGGTTTTGTTCCTCCTTCTCTAGAAGTCCTTAAATGTGAGATTTTTTATTTTGCATGAAATACTTCAACAAATAACAAACATACATTGATTACCTATTGAATGCAAAGCAATCTCTACACCACATGCAGAGAAGAATAAGATATGTGCTTACCCAAAGGTTGGGGAAATGTGGTGTTTTCTTAGAAAAAGAGCGTTACAATCAGCATGAGTGCCCAGTGAGAGTCTCAGAACCAGGTACTAGGGAAGAGTGAGACACAGGGGACCCATTAAGTTGCAGGCTAAGGATGGGCAAGATCAAAAAAAAAAAAAAAAGGAAAAGGAATCTCTTATTTGCTTGTCACCTCTGTGCGCTAGAACTGTTATGGACCCCACACTTGTTCAGTAACATTTTAATACTTCTTAGTACTGTAAAAAAAAGATTTTTAGACTTTATTCCTTTTTTGAAATGAGGCCCAGAGTGGTAAACTATGTAACCAAATCCCACAGAACCAGTCTGGGGCAGAAGTGGGACCCCAGCCCAAGAATGCCTGTCTCCACTGCTTCACACAGCCTGCCTCAGACTGAGGGGTTGGTGGGATTATGTTCCTCTTGCCCCCACAAAGATGTGTCTAACTCAGGGTTTTTCAACCTTTTTTATCTGATGGCACACTCAAACCTATAGTTAAACTTCTGTGACCCACTTAAATTAAGTTGGTTTTTTAAAAAGAGTTATAAAAAGAATATACTTACTGTGCTTTGAACGTCTTTAGAAAATAATTTAATTGGCTTGACTCCCGTAGTTCAGTGGTTAGGGCACCAGCCACAAACACCAAAGCTGGCAGGTTCGAACGCAGCCCAGGCCTGCTTAACAACAATGACAACTGCAACAAAAGAATACCAGGTGTGTGGCGGGCACCTGTGGTCCCGGCTACTTGGGAGTCTGAGGCAAGAGAATCGCTTAAGCCTAAGAGTTTGAGGTTGCTATGAGCTGTGACGCTACAGCACTCTACCGAGGGAAACCTAGTGAGATTCTGTCTCGAAAGAAAAGAAAAAAAAGAAAAGAATTTAATAAACGATCTATAAAAATTTTTGTGGCACGCCTAAGATCCTCTCATGGCACACCAGTGTGCTGTGGACACTGGTTAAAATCACTGGTCTAAGTTCGAAACCTTCATACCTATAAATGTGATCTGATTTGAAAATAGGGTTTTTTCAGATGTAATTAAATGAAGCAAGTTGAGATGAGATTGTCTGGAGTTAGGGGCTAGCAATGGGGAGCTGAATCCAATGACCATCATTCTTAGAAGAGAAGAGAAAGGAAAACAGTCATGGTGGTCCAGAGGAAAGTTTGTGTAAAGACAGAAACAGATTGGAGTCACGCAGCCCCAAGCCCCAAATGCTGATTGTCAGTGCCCACCGATTGTCAGCACCCACCAGGAGAGGGGCCTGGAACCAATGTCCCCTCAGAGCCTCCAGAATGAACCAAACCAGCCAACCCCTTGATGTTAGACTTTTGGCCTTCACAACTGTGACAGAATAAATCTCTGTTGCTTTAAGCCACTAAGTTTGGTGATTTATTACGGCTGCCCTAGGAATCTAACACAGACTGTCAGGATGAGGGCAGTCTCCACAGAGACATGGGGGATGAGAGAGAAAAAGAAAAGATTTCCAGTGTGATTCTAAAGCCAAGTGAAGATCGTATTCCCAGGAACAGAGAATGATTCCCTTTCTGCTGCCTGTGATAAGTCCTGGACTCCTGCCTCATTTTTGACCCCTGGCTGGCTCCTGTGCAGTTTGCCTGAGGACTGCTAACATCTGGTCAGTTTTCTCAAATTACTGGTTTGATTGATGGAAGCCACTGTTTGAGCAAGTTTCATCTGCATAGACACGGCTGCTGGAATTCCTGGCCTCAAACATCTGAATCGTGCCGGTGTACCTTTCTGGGCACATGGAAGGGATAAGCTTTTAAGAAATAAAATGGTATCACTGGCGATGACTATCACTGGTCACAAGCAACTTGCCCAGTGGCTCTTGGTGGTGCCTAATCTTTTCCTAATTGCTCTGTTTTCCTATGCAGGCACTAGATAAAATGCAGCTGCTCTAACGGTTAAGCTGTCATCACCTGTTAGCACGGTATCTCTGTGCAAAGCATCTGTCTGGGGATTTATCATGGAACGAAGGGAGAGAAAATTTTGTAGTCTTACGCAAGACGCAAAAGGGAACAATTTGAGGTCCTGGGCTCTTAGGAATTTTAGCAAGAGAGTGAGGAGGAGACTGAAATGAAGTCGATGAGGAGCGAGAATGAATCATGTCTGGAGGCTGGATGATATGTTCCCCGACTCATCCTGGTGTACGTGCTCCATACCTTGTGGCTGAATGTCACTACAGTCACCTTTGAAGTACTCCCCGGGGGGAGCTCCGCCCCAAGACGCCAGGGCCTAGTCCACCCTTCAAAGCAATGTTGGAACTCTTTTTCTGGAAGGGCCATCCAGAACTGCTGTCCTATGAGGTCAATTAAGTTCACGAACTCAGCCTAGAAAAAGTGCTTGGAAGGATGGACTAGGTGCTGGCATCAGGGTAGCACTTCCCAAGGGGATTAGGTCAAAGGTGACTGTATTGATATTCAGCATTGAGGTATGTAGCACTTTTTCGAGGATGAATTTGTGAACATAATTGTCCAACCTCGTATATTCTTTTTGCATTGGCTATTCAAGAATCAAAAGTGGCCATTTATTGAATTCCATCCAGCACTTCCTAAGGCCCTACCAAGGTAGGCAGGTACCAGAGCCACACGGAAGAAAGGGCCCATACATCTGCTCATCCAGAAAGAGGCAGATCCTGGGGGAGGGGCACCTATGCTGTGAGCGAGAGTAGAGGGAAGGAAAATGATACCTACTGTATCCCTCAGATTCTTGATGGAGAAGCCAATGAGAGTGCAGCAGAATTTTTAATGTTAAGCATTTCATGAAATTCTACTTGAAAGGAAGCATGGACACCCGTAACAGACTAAAGTGTTCACAGCAGTATGGCTGCTCAGAGATCCACACGTAGGTATTTGTCAAGGAAGAAAAAGTGAGGCACCTTTGCACAGACCAGGGCCCACTGCATGGACTTTTGCCATTTTCTCAGGAAGCAGGCAGCTGGCTCTTGGAGAAATGACAGAAGCTTGATGAACAGCAGATAGGTTGGGTTTTGTGTCAGGAGGTCAGAGAGGGTCCTTATCGGAACAAAAAGCTCATAGTGTCCCCTTCAAGAAACTCCTTTGGGTCTAAGGACCTAAGAATGATCATAGGCAGTGAGGCCATCATAAAACCAAGTAGGGGCACAGGGCAGGACGCCAGGGAATTGAGAGAGGGACTCTCCTGACACCTAAACACCCATATTATTTTTGCAAGTATCCAACCAGACTTCTCCATGGAGGTGCTCCTGGCCTCCATCTGCCCTAACCTCCCAGCTCCCCATGTTCTGACCAAAGGTCCATTGCAAATGAGTCCAGATGGAGATACATTGGAGGAGTTTTTCTTTCTCATTATAGGGTAAGAAGAAAACAGCAAATGGAGACAATTATTTGTTTAACTCACTCCCATTAGAATCACATATTTTTCTCGGTATTCATTATTTGAGGATAAAAACTGCTTTTAGGCCTAAGGAACTCAGCTCATATGTCAATTTCCCAGCTTATTTTTCTGAAGTAGGCAAAGCTTTGAGAGAACAGTTTCTACCCTCTCAAGCTCTCATTCCATCTCAGATAAAAATGTATTAAGAAAACGAAGCCAAGTAAAGCAAAGGTCAGGAGTGGAGGAAAAGCTGATACAAAAGCTTCAGCCACAGCAGCTGGCCCCAGGAACTAGCAACTGATAAAGAAAACTTCGGGCAGAGGAGCCCGAGCTGAATGGGGCATTTGTGAATAGAGCTGAGCCAGCCACACAGCAAAGTTTCGCAGGAAGAAAAATGAGCGGGGGAATTAACTACAATGAATTCCTCCTAAACATGGAGAGTTGGAGATAATGCAAGGTTATTCAGAGGGTAACTTCTGCTAATCCTGCACAGTCTTAGAGAGCTTCTTACTCACGAAGGAAGCTGCAGGGGCCTCTGCAAGCATATGGAATTGCCAGCTTAGAGCCAGGAGAACTTACTTCTGAGCCTCCTGGAAATGGATATGTGGACACAGATGGTGGGTTTGCTTTCAGGGTTAGTGAGGAGTAAACCTATGTTTGTTTGGTTCTCTTACTGGTCTCTATTCCCTGCTGATATTTCCCTTGGCAGAGAATGTTGCTCTGATCAAGCCAAATGCAGCAGTCAGTCCAGCACAGCTTTATACTGCGTTCACTCCAGCGAGGGGCTAGAAGGCCTCGGACAACATGCCTACCGTGACATTAGATGTTCGCTGTTTGAAAAGCAGACCAAATCCTGGAGAGGTCTGGGGATGTGGACCAGAAGTTGAGAAAGGGTACAAGGATTGGGAACTTTGCTTTTGGTCACCCTTCCCAGAGGATGGTGGGCAGACTAGAAAAATCATTCTGGGGAGAAGCCAAAAAAATAAAGATCCCAGGAAGGTTGAAAATGAAGAAGGTCCTTTTCTAATAAAGGGATCAAGAGGCTTCCAAACACAGCTCACTCCAACCCATTTTATTGGCAGTGAGGCAGGTCAGATACTTGCTATCAACACTAGCCCTTTCTTAGAAGTGACTCTTGTTGAAAAAAACATCCTGTGCTCTGTGGAGTGGATGTCTCTGAAGAACACTGTGAGTGAAGAGAGAAATTCCAGCTGTGACTCTGGCCGAGTCAAGTGGTCTTGCTACTGATGAGGGGGCTGAATCCTCGCTATTCTGACTAATACAGAAAATAGAATGGGCTAGGGAAGGAGGTATAGAATGTAATGCTCTGTTTGGGGGGATAATCTCCATGCAGAAGGTCTCCACTTTCTACCCCTGACCCTGACCTTCACTTTTGAGCTATTTATACTAGAACAGAGTTGCCTTGGGGATGGGGTATAAATTAGGATTCCCTGTGGCCTCATGGTTTTGAACACAAAGCATTCCTTTCTGGATACAAACCGGTATAATAGAGTGAAAAGCATTAATTGAATACTTCCCCGGTTGTTTTTATTGAAGCACAGATTTGCAAACTAGACAAACTAGAATATACATTTAACGGGATAACTCACAGGGCTTCCAGGGACACATCCTGGGACCATTGAGGTGGTCTCTTGGGATGGTTACAGGGGGACATGGGAAGTTAGAGGTGGGGCTGAAATGCCCTACAACAATTAAAGTTGATAAATTGAAAAACTAAGGTTTAGAGACAACCTCTTACATTTTGGGGAAACATGTCATCTGTGCCCCAAAAAAGAAATGATGATCAGGTGGACTTCCACTGAAAATGTCCAGTAATGATTTCATACAAATGATCTAACTCCCATCTTTCCATGAGCCAGCAAATTATATATCTGGCTGTGTGAACAGCAAACACTGTGAGGCTGCTAATGGTAGAAAAATGCTGTAGTAAAAGACCTTTCCCGTTTGGGAGGAGGGGCAGACTTGTTTCTCCAAGGGCCTTGCTTAACGCTCTTTCCTGGGCATGTTCCTCTCGCTCTCTCTCCCTGCCTGAGTTGGAGACTGTTTCTTCTCAAGGACTTTAGAAGGTACACTTTTGGGCCACCTTCGTAAGTCTTTTGCTAAGAATCAAAATTTAAATCCTTTGAATTTCACTGAGGGCATTCAGGATATTGAAAAGTAAGGGTGCATTCCCTCCCCCCCCTTTCTGTCCTTAACACCTGTCTGTCACATGACTTTCATGCCTGAGGTGTTTTGTTACAATCTCTCTGGTTTGCCATAGCGTATCACAATACAAGAAGTCTAGTCTTTGAAAACTTCTGTTCATGGAGTCTGTGCCATTTGCCAATGATAGTAGAATGTAACAATAAAAACAAAAACTCGGCAGGAACATTACAGCCTGTCTTTAGTCCTGAAGGAAGGATGAGAGAGTTCGTAAAATAATTCCATCACAAAATAATTCTCATTAGTCTCTATGGGAATCTGTGTTTAAGGTATTTTCAGGGGAGAAGAATGTACTTTTACTTACTCTAAGGACACACATCTTAAACAGAGATATACCCGCTCTGGGAGGGTTGCAGTCAGGGGTAGCGTGAGGCAGCAGGATAAATCTGGAACATCTTTTTGTATTGAAACAAATACAGACAAAAACTGAACTCCATTTGGAATGGCCTGATGAGCTCTTAAGCTGCTTTGCTCTCGGGCTGTTCACTTCAGGCACCGGCTCTGGCTCCTCTTCTGGCTCCTTTAATCCCCACCCTCTTTCAACTTTGAAGCCATTTCCAGCTTGAACCACTCTAATTGCAAACACCAACAGGAAGCAAAATATCCAGACCTCCACTGCGGGATGGATGAGTAATTGCAAAAGGTTTAGCTAAAGCCACCCAGACCCAGTGTGGCTTCCTTCCTGCTCAAGCTAAAAACGACTGCTTTATCCTCCATTCTCAGCACCATCCCTTTAGGCCCTGGGCAGACACTCACCTTCCTGAGTTCCGGAATGGACTCTTACCTTCTCTGGGCCTGAGCCATATAAAAAAGAAGCACTAAATTAGGGGATCGCCAAGGTTCCTTCCAGCTCTAACTTTCTGGAATGCTGCATATAGCATAAAGGAATTTCAGGAAATACTTCCCTATGCTTATTGTTAATCTCTGTCTGTTTTCTCCAATGTTCTCCAAAACAGGAGCAAAGGAGAAATAGTACTCATCTGCAGAGAGAGCCTCTCCTTAATTAGGGATTCGGAGACAGGGTTTGTGTGAACTTTGGAACTCAGCTGCAAAAAACCCTGGACAAACTGGTTGACACCAAGACCCTGGATAAAAAAAATCCCAAAGTGGGTCATAGTTTCTCTTGTTGGTTTCCTACCTCTATTTCTGAACCCCTTCCCAACTTTCGCTGCCTTGTTTTTAGAAGACCTCAGCCATCCCTGCCTAGTCCACCTAAGTCTACTGCAAAACGCAACGTTCCTCCTTTCTCCTCTCTGTCCCAGGCAAAATTTCTATTCCCCGTATGTTGGTCTTAATCCACTGAGAACATCATGTTCCAATGGAAAGTAGCCAATTTTAAACATAGAGTTCAACTCAAAAAAAAATCTTAAATGATCTGCCATGAAGGAAGATACCTGAAGACTTCCTTCAGATAAAAATCAGTGTAATCGAGTCAAACCCCATCCATCCTCTCTTCACTTACCTAAACTTTGCAACAGAAAATACCTGAGAACCTATTAGCATGAGTGCTGGAGGAGCTGAGTCTGCATGGGGTGGAGGCCTTGGAGTGTAGAACCAGAGCGCTACTTGGCATTATCCAACCCAGCAGCCAGGTGGGGAGCTCTGCAAAGCCAGGGGATGGTGTGAGAACAAAGGGAGAGAGTCAGGGTTTGTCTAATTCTTGGGTTTGCTTAGGTTCAACAGCTTGTGTGTCAAAATATGCCCTACCACAAATTTACTAGGCTAGCTTGACCTCACTTGGACTCCCTCCAATTTCAGGTGTCCCTCTGCTTCCATCCAAGGAGCTTTATTCAGGGTGAGCAGAGCTTCATGCAGTAGGCACACCAATTCAATTTCATGCATACATACTACATGTATGCTGTTTGCCCAGCTCTGTGGAAGGGCCAGAGCATGAGAATGCTTGATCTCTGACTTAAAGGAACTTGAAAGTAACCTGTGGCCCAACCCACAGGAATGGGTTACCAACATGGAATAACTTTGGAGGCTCCGGGAAAATCAATCTGTCCCTAAACTGGCTCTCCCAGCAGAACACTAGCCTGCCAGTCATTCCGGTGCATACTCTATGCATTCCGCTTCCTCCCTGAAGTCCTCTCTGAACATTCATCTGTCTCTCAACTTCCAGTTGGCTGAAACTGTGGCAGCAGCATTAGCAGCTGGTGGAGGTGGAAGCCCTCCCAGTTCCAGAAACTTCCCAGAGTGGCCTACGACAGTTTTGCTCTGCCGAGGAGCACGTGGAAACTCAGAGGCATGCTCTCTTACAGAGAATGGTTTGCTAAGAGCAAAACAGTAGATCTGCAAACTAAGGCAGGCACGTGTCCTGACACATGAAATACTGGTCAAAGGTTGTCTGGTTAATTAGGTCAGTCGGAAAAGTAGATCAAGCCCTTTCTCATCTAGTGTACCTTCATCACATAGGTCAAGATTTGCTTCTAAACTGATGTTTTGCGTAACTTCCCTGAGAATCTGGGCAACGGCAGAACTCTGCCATGAGTGAAAGGGCCTCCTTTGCCGCTCCCATGGTAGCACCTCCTTCCTTATCCACTTATCCTCTTATCCTCCTTCCTTTCTACTTCCTTACCCTCTGCTCGGTCTGAGGCCCTCACCTTCTCTCTCTTCACTAGCCCAACAGCCTCCAAGCCTTTCTGCTGCAAATCCTGTCTTTTCAGGGCAGTGCACCAAGCTGTTTACAATGCAACATGCAATGTTTCTCCTGTGCCCAGACCTCCCTCTGACCCTGAAAAGAAAAGACCGTCTGAGAAGCCTTGCAAAGCCCTGCCTGCCTCCTTCAGTGTCACTGCTACCAGCCCACTGCCTTGCAGATAGACAAAACATTCCTTGCACACACCAAGCTGATGCTCACAACCATGGCTTTTCTTTTGCTGTCTCTTTTTGGAGGGCTCCCTCTGCTCCACTTGGCTAACTCCTATGCATCCAGGAAGGCTCAGCTGGGAGACTTTGCTGGGTAATTGCCCTTTCTGCTCCCAATACACCCTGTGTCAGGTGTCACCATCACTTCCATGGGGAGTTGTAACTGTACAATGGGTGTCTTCTCACCAGAGACCGTGAGATCCTTGAGAACAAAGAATGGACATTATTCACCACATTCTCAATATCAAAGACAGTGATTTTTGCCCCCCAGAGAACATTTGGAATGTCTGGAGATATTTTGGGTTGTCATATGGGCTGGGGTATTACTAACACCCAGTCAGTAGAGACCAGGGAAGCCACCAAACATCCTTCAGCACACAGGACAGCCTCCCATAGCCAAAAGTTAGCTGGCCCAAAGTGATCCAGGACAAAGAGAACATAGTTAATGCTGCTTAATAAATGATAAAGAAGTGAGTGTTTCAATCCTGTAATTCCTCTACTGGGCATATACCCAGAAGACCAAAAATCACGTCATAACAAAGATATTTGTACCAGAATGTTTATTGCAGCCCAATTCATAATTGCTAAGTCATGGAAGAAGCCCAAGTGCCCATCGATCCACGAATGGATTAATAAATTGTGGTATATGTACACCATGGAATATTATGCAGCCTTAAAGAAAGATGGAGACTTTACCTCTTTCATGTTTACATGGATGGAGCTGGAACATATTCTTCTTAGTAAAGTATCTCAAGAATGGAAGAGAAAGTACCCAATGTATTCAGCCCTACTATGAGACTAATTTAGGGTTTTCACATGGAAGCTATAACCCAGTTACAACCTAAGAATAAGGGGAAGGGGGAAAGGGAGGGGAGGGATGGGGGAGGTGGTTAGAGGGAAGGGGATTGGTAGGATTACACCAGCAGTGCATCTTACAAGGGTATATGTGAAACTTGGTAAACTGTCTGTGAAGCTAGTGAATGATGCCCCATGATCATATCAATGTACACAGCTATGATTTAATAAAAAAAAAAAAAAAGAAGTGAGTGTATTTTAATACTCTTAAGCAAGGTCTGTGTTACAGTGGCTATGTCCTGAGAAGGTATGCAAGTAAATGTACTGCTTCCTTAGAACAATTAATATTATAGTTTAAGCCTGACCTCTCATTAGGAACTCCAGTTAAGAAGGTGTTCTAGGTAATGCTGAACAACTAGGAATCTGGAAAGTAGTTGTCTACACAGGCTAAGTATTCCTAGACTGGATAAATCAGGATGTAAAAAATAAAAGGGATGTTAGAATTCAACACAATCCGCCAATTTTATAAATGAAGACTCTGGTCTTCCTTGATGACGTGGCTCACCCAAGGACACCTAGCCAGGAATGACAGGGTCTGCAGGCACTTGGAAAGATAGCCTGCAACTTCACCTAAAATGAATATAGGACTGGGCATAGTGGCTCACATCTGTAATCCCAGCACTTTGGGAGGCTGAGATGCAAGGATCCCAGGATTTTGAGACCAGCTTGAGAAGCACAGTGACATCTTATCTCTACAAAAAATTTTAAAAACTAACTGGGCGTGATGGTGCATGACTGTAGTCCCAGCTACTCAGGAGACTGAGGCAGGAGGATCACTTGAGCCCAGCAGTTTGAGGCTGCAGTGAAATGTGATTGGGCCACTGCACTCCTGTCTTCGCCCTTATCTCTTAAAAGTAAAAAAAAAAAAGTCTATAAAACCAGTGTATGGTGCCCCATGATCGCATTAATGTACACAGCTATGATTTAATAAATAAAAAAAAAAGAATATAGAATTATTGGGTCCATCTCTGGGACCCTAAGAGAGTCTAGATCAGGGCTCAGGGTGTGGTTAGAATCACCCACTTTAAGAGACAAGGCAAAGACAGAAATCTGGACAGCTGGAAGATAAACTTCATTACATGTCTTGGTTTCCCGAACTTTCAGACTTTTCCTGAGCCCATGGCTACTGTCTTTGATGACTGCCTGGTGCCCAAGTCTATGTCTTGATACTTCAGATTATAGACAATCTAAATCTTTCCACCTTCCAGTGTCTGTCACACTGAAACACCACTGGCATTTTGGGCAGGACAATTCTTCATTACAGCACAGATTGTTTGGAATACCTGGCCTTCACTCACTAAATATCTGTTGCATCTCCAGTTGGGATTATTAGAAGACAAGATATTTCCAAATGCCCCCCAGGAGGCTGGTCCTGCCTCTTTTGCTTGTTCCTTCAAAGGAGAATCACCAAAGGCTACATGGCAGGTTGCATTTATGTTAAACAAAGTCCATCTGAGTCAGGACAGGAAAGCAATCAGAACAATGGCGAGTATAGTCTTAACAAGCACTCTCAAAATAGTCATCAAAATGACCCATGCGTCTGTTAAGAAAAAGAGTCTCAGGCCCCACCTTCAGAGGGTGGGACCCAAGAATATTCATTTTTTAATAGTCTCACCAGGTGATTCCTATGCACACTGGAAGTTTGAGAACCCCTGCCTTCACAGTATTTGTCAACTCCTATTTCCACATGCCTTTGCTCAAACCCTACTCTCAGAGATTCCGAGTTAATTCAACTGCGTGGGACCCTGGCGATGCCTGTTTTAAAAGCTGCCTAAGTGATTCTGATATTCAGCCAGAGGTAAGAAACACTACCATTATGGAAACTGGCCAGGTAAGCAGTAACCACAAATTAACCGACCCTCCCTGCTCCCCCCCCCCCCTTTCTGGGTCAGACGCAAGCAACTTAAAACAACGATGTTCATCCTTGGCTGCCTTCACTAGTAAGTTTTATAAAACCCCAATGAGCAGGCTACACCCCAGGTCATTGAAGTCAGAATCCTTTGAGGTAGGACTCAGGCCTTAGTAAATTTTTAAGGCTCTCAATTTACTCCAATGTGCAGCCAAGTTTGAGAGCCATGGTTTCGGAATATCTTCCTGACTTCTCCCATAACCTTCTGCTCCCAGCTTTTACGTTTGCTCCAACACCCTAGTTTGAAAAGTCTGAGTTTGTGGCTGCGGCTCAAGGTGAGAAGGGTAGAAGGGGAAAGGGCACAGTTCCTCCTGGTTCTCTTGGCCGCTTGATCCCTGGCCATCGCTTACTCGGGACTCTGGAAGAGTTAAAGGGCAGTGGAGAAACCTCTAGAGACCTATTGTTACATATTTCCCAGAGGAAGATTCTGGACTGCCAACAAGTTTGTTTTTTACATCATGATTCTTCCCTGAGGTTTCTAAATATTGTTCTAGCACAGGAATTTCGGTTTTTATTCTTTTCCAACTTCTCATTGACGTGGCATGAATGCATGGGTCAGAGAAGCAACAGAAAGTTGGAAAGCGTCTAATCAGCAGACGGCTTGGAGGTTGAAATTATTTGCCAGTCATAGTGACAGAGAGGCACTGAGAACATTAATTGCTCTCAACAGCCCTCAAGCCTGTTTTCATAAGTGGTAGTGATTGTTAATATGTCACCACTGAAATTAAAGACTGAGAAAAGACTTTTGCCCTAGCACTACTAATTATCATTGGGAATGATCCCTCCCCCCATTTGCCTTTGAGTGGACAAGGTCCAGCAGTGCCCGCTTTTAAAAGAGATGTTGTATCTGATGTCAGGTGCTAAAGGCAGAAGAGTAAACTGAGATTTGTGACAGACCTGGCTCCTCTTTGACCCTTTGACCCGTCATAGTCACATCAAAGCCCATGGCCCCATTCCTGCCAGCTCTAGCCCCATCTTTTGCTGCTTGCTTGAGATGTAAGCAAAGGTCATTCTTCCTGCTGTGCTAGACAAGGTCCCAGGTGCTCTGAGTAAAACTAAGTAAGCCTAAGTGTTACGACTCCCAATGTTCACGTCTTTCAATAAGAAACACCCTGTTTCTCTAGGACATATAATTTGCTCTGGGTTGGTGAGCTCTGCAGTCAAGTTGGGGGTCACTCATCCACATTCCTCTTCCCTATTGATCAGTAGTCCTGCCCTGACACGTGGCCCCAGTCAGTGCCAACTCTGATCAAGGGACAGTCTAACAAATCTGAACTGCAAATTCAGGAGAATCTTTCTCCTAATGTAAACTTACGTCAGCAAATAGACGTGAGGTGGGGGAAGCACAACCTAATGACACACAACAGTGGTATCTAAACCCCAATTTAAAAAATACCCTCCGGTGGGTGGATACTTGCCTTAAAACTGCAAGCTCCAAATGGGCCACTCAAGTAGTTCTCAGAATTCCAGACATTTTACACTGAAAACAGCTTCTTGGAACTTACAGTGGCAGCTTCAAGAATATTAACAGCAAAACTCCACCAGCTACTACTTCATGTGTGTGGTGCTAAGCTCTCAACATCCCAGATCTTACTTAGTGCTCACAGAACCCACAGGAGGGGACACAACATCATAGTCCCCATTTAGCAGAGGAAGAAGTGGCCTCAAAGTCAGCGAGTCAGGAGGTACGAGGGTCTGAGAAAAGGCATGTCTGGGTTCCGAACCACACCCTGTGCCCTCTGCCCTTCCTGGCACTAGCTGCGGCCATGGCTGCTGTGCGGGCCAGGCCGCTCCTGCTGTGAGTCTGGGGAAAGCCCGTGCTCTCCTACAGTCTCTGTTTCCACTCTGTTGCCTTACCCTTCATACAGCCTGGGTTTATTTCTCTCTGACATGGGAAAGGCCTGTGCCAACCAGCCTCGTAGTGCTTTAATTAGGTCCCAAGTGTGGTGTCTTTCTGCTAGGGTCTGTACAGTGCTCTGGTACCATGAATGTTCAAAGGCGAGCTTCTGGGTCTCTCACACGTGTCCTTTGTCCTTCCCCCCTGCTTCTGGGAACTTGTTTTGCTAACTTCAGACTTATAAGTCCTTGGAGGCTGGGTCGGAGGAATTTTTGTGGTATTAAGGACATAGAAAAGTAATAGATCTTCTAAACACTTTGTATTAGTCAGGGTTCTCCAGAAAAACAGAACCAGAAACAGAACCGAATTTGTATAATTTATTATACAAATCAACTCACCTAATTACAGAGACTGAGAAGTCCCATAATTTGCTATCTGTAAGCCAAGTGTAACTCGGTCTGAGTCCAAAGGCCTGAGAACTGGAGTAGGAAGACTGTGGACCTCTCTGACTTGAGTATGCCAGCGGACTTTTTTGTTACATAAGATATTATCTTTTTGTTTAAGCCAGTTGGGTTGATTTTCTATGGAAAAGCTCCTAACTACTGCAACATTCATTAGATGGCTCCTCATGCAAAAAATTGCCCAGATGCTCTTGTGGGACAAATTGACCACAAAACACCCCTCTGCTAATACGTACGCTTATGCCTGGAATCTCATCCACCCCTGAGAAACGGCTTTGTAACCAGCAAACTGAGTGCCGCTGCGAAGCGATAGTCACACGCCTCAGCGTGAGTTGAGTGAGGACAACATGTGAGGCTTCTGGGCACACAGGTTCCACAGGTGTGCTAGGCTGGGGTATTGGGAAGAAGCTGGAATTGGGGAAGACAGGAGAAAATGACAGATGTTGAAAATGAACATCTTAATTTTGCCTCATACCATAGTTTCCATTGATTGACTTTTGGACCTGAACCAAGAATAGCAAAATTGAAAACTTAATAAAAACAAAACTTAGGAAGAGAGGAAAATTCTTCATAATAGCCCAAGTGAGAGTAATGACGTGATCTAATCTAATTTGAAGTGTAAACAAAGAAATTACTTCATGCAGTCAGACTGACTCATTTAGTTTTAGAGCTACACACTATGAAGTAAAAGGTATATCAAGGAATCTAGCCTAAATGTGCCAAGGGACAAGAGAGATGGATGTTAGTTATTCCATTGGAGGACAGAGAAAAAGAAACAAGTTCTCCTATGGCAACTGACCATGAAGTTTTTTAAAAGAGACACTCAAATAGCATTTCAACCCACCAGGCATGATACGAAAGGCTCATAGGGATAAATATTGTAGTTTTTAAAAACTTCACTAAAAATGGCAAATTGCATTCTATTCTCCACTCATGATTGATAGATCTGTGTCTTCGGGGCCAGGCATATTAATTGGCCTTCAGATATCAAGTTGCATGGAAAGAGGGACAATTTTTAAAGTTTCCTTGAAAATAATGATTTCCATCATTTTCCATGTCATGCACACAGAAAATGACAACAATTTTACGGCTCTCAGGTAAAAGGACTAGCTCATTTGAGACAGAGGTTGCTGACCTGGGCTACCCTATGTCCACCCAACCTCTCTAAAGATTGAGGGATATCTCTTTCACACACAAGCAAGCGGGGTCCACCAGTTAAGAAGCCCGGTCAAAGACTGTGGGACCAAGCCACAGACTGAGCCACTGAGGCCACATAGAGAAGGGAACAAGACACTAGACCAGAAGGCAAGACCAATAATTTGGTTCTGGGCTGCCAAGTATTGAACATTGAAGAAGGCCCTTAACCTTGGTGCGCCTCAGTCTGCTTATGCACAAAACAGGGTAAATGGTATCACTCCTTCCCCACCTTGTAGGGTCTCTCTGAGGATCAGGAGTATCATGTTCATGAACATCATTCGCAACCACAAAGTGCTACAGAAATGCATGAGCAGATGATGATGATGGGAGGGATAATACTTTCTTCCCAGTCCCATCCTCATCTGGACCTCCTTTACTTTCAAGAGTCCCCTGCAATGGACAGGAGATGGCCGGTGGAGAACAAGGCACTGCGAACCTTGAGCGTAGCGTGTGGGAGGCTACTCTGCAGCTGAGCTTCTGAGTTGGGCCAAAGAGCCACAGGGGTTTTGGCGTCCTGAGCACCTCTGTTGAAACTCCCTGGGGAATTTTGCTTTATGAAATTCCCAGCAGCTGAAGATCCCACTGGGTTGGTGAATAGGAGCCTTGAGGCCTCCCTGTGGGATGAAAAGATGTGTTTGAAGTCTGGTGGGAAGAGCTATGGGAGGAAACAGAGGGTTCTTCCATGACACCCACTGTGCACTAGCAGAAGCTGCTCCTACTACTGTTTATCACCATTTACTTTTGACTCCAGGGCCAAAGGAAATATATCTGAAGCCAGCCATCTGAATTAAGACCCATCTTTCACTAGGATCCACAGATGGTGGAACATAACAGGTGGGTTGCACAATACTTCAAGGTTGCATTAGAATTGATTCTTATAGGATAAATTATTAACACCAGAAGCGCTACATATATTCTGGTATGGTTAGCAAATCCAGAAGCCATGAACATCAGCACAGAGTAAGTTCAGAAGTATCAAACACAATGTCTCCTTTGCTAGGAATAAAGGGGCCAGTAAAGGGATGGAGATCACATCTCACACGTCTCTAAAAACAAGCACAGCTAATTTTGTAAGGAATTGCCAGCAAAATTTATGATGATGCCGTCTCCAAAAGTCTCTAGATTTCTTTTTGACCCAGGAAAGGTGTTCTACGATACTCCAGTAAGGAAGGATGGAAGATACGGAGTGGTTTTACTGGAAGTCATGTCTGTCAATAGAACAAATCTTGAGATTCCCTCAAATTTCAGTATGTGCAAAGAATTACAGTTCAAAAGGCACTATCTATTAACTAAAAAGTGTTCCAATCATGACTTGTGCCTTGCAAAGATCACTCATCAGGTAATACTTCTCAAATCCTTTGCTCCAGATCGCAGAGTTCTGCTCCTCCTTGGTGAGTGATGCTCTTGCTTATAAAGCCTAAGCCTCTTCTCCAGCCCTGACAGCTCAGCAAAACGGATAGACTTTGCTTAGATTTTGACTTGAGCTAAGCAACTACAATGCAACGCTTTGAAGACAAAGAGGGAAATTTGAATTTGGACTGCATATTTGAAGATACCAGTAGCTCACTCTTAGTTTTGATAGGCAATGTGGTTATATAAGAAAACACCCTATTTGGGGCAGTGCACACTTAAATACAGAAGGCTGGGATAACGTGATTCCAGGATTTGCTTTAACCTACTTCAGTCGGAATAAAAGAGGAAGGATGGAAAAAAGTATAGATGATGTAAAAGTGGGAAAATGCTAATAATTCTGGAATTTGAATGATATTGGAAGTTCATTATACAAAATTCTCTATTTTCTTGTATGCTAGAAATAGTTCCTAGGAAAATTCTTCTAAAAAGGAGAGAAAGAGAAAAGCAGATGTAAATATGTTCAGAACATCAAAAGAAAAGGCAAAAACAAATTAGAGAAATGTATTTTAAAACAATCATAAAAGAGGTAGCTTGTTGTTTGTTGACAGAAAAGTCCATCAAACAACGTATCTGAGTACCATCTGTGGAGCCATGATCAGCAGTGTTAACATTATAAAACCAAGATTTGATACATTTCACGCCTTTATCATTCTTTTAAGGCTGACTGGCTTAGCCTACTTATAAAATATTTTCTAAATTTATATTGCTCTTAACACTGGCAACATCCTACTAATTGATTTATTTAAAAATTTTAAGGAGACAGACTGTTTAAAGAGAAAAAAACCACTCTTGAGTAAAAAATAGTATGAGGTGAGGTTGGGCTCTGAGAGGAAGGGAAGTTGTGTTAAAACCGTTCAAGATGGAATTTAACTTCGTATTTTTAAAGCATCCTTTTCTGGCAGAATTCACGGTTTTACTCCCACACTCCCCAGTCTGTGGCCAGTATCCGGGGGAAAGCATTCCCATGTCTAAGTGGGATTTTAGAAACTAGCGTGGATACTAAAAGAAGAAGCCATTGGAAAACAAACAAAAACGTTCTCCAGGTCTTCAAAGAGAACTGGTATTTGTAACAACATGGTCGAGCCTGGAGGACATTATGCTGAGTGAAAGAAGCCAGTCACAGACAGACAAATCCTGCATGACCTCAACTTATATGTAGGGTCCCAAATAGTCGAGCTCATGGAAGCAGAGAGTAGAAAGGTGGCTGCCAGGGTCTGGGGTGTGGAGGAAATGAGATGTTGGTCAAAGGGTACAAAGTTTCAGCTGCGTAAGGGGAATGAGTGCTGGAGACCTGACATCCAGCGTGGTGACACGGTTAGCAACACTGCCTTGTCTACTTGAAATCTGCTAACAGGGTAGATCTTAAGTGTTTCCACCACACACACACACACACACACACACACAGCAACTAACATATGCGGTGATAAAGAAGTTAACTGGATTGACAGCAGTGACCATTTTACCACTGTATATACATATCAAAACATCACATTGTATGCCTTAAATATATATAATTTCTACTTGCCAATTGTACCTCCATCACGCTGAAAAAAATAAAAATAATGAGTGGATATTTGCACCCAATTGCAGTGAAAAGCACAAGCTTCATTGAAAAACTATTCAAGAAATTTGGATTGACCCGCCCCATGCTGTATGAGCTGAGGCCAAGGTGAGGTTTCATGCTGCTAATCACTAAAGCAGATCGCTCAGAAGCAGGAAAACAGGCTGGGGTGACAGAATATTGCCTGAGAATATCAATCAGTTCCTTTCTGTGTCTCATAATCACATTTTTTTTCTCAGCTCTTATTTGAGCAACACTCGGTGTATCAGACATTGATCTAGCCAACTGACTTAACAGTTGGGTGCAAATTGGTTACTTAGCATCTCGTTAGCAGAAGGGGAAATGGCTGTTTGAATGATGGTTCAACCTTAACGCTGACATGTAGAGACCTGAGCCCTGCCGAAAGTTCCTCCAGCTCTTGAGCTAAGGATGAACACACAGGACTGGGAAAAAAGTGAGCCATCATGTTAGACAGGTATGATTACAAGCAGATATTTTAAAAGAGAAAAAGATATTTGGTCTTCAGAAAGCAGCTGCTCAGGTTAGACCCTGAAGGACAGGAAAGGTGAATCAAACATATAAGCAAATGCACAGAGGCCAGAGGTAGAGAGGTGTGGGGGAGGGGAGGAGAGGGTGGCCATTCGACTGGACACAGGATAAATATAGGGGCAAGAGAGCCCCAGAAGATTTACGGAAATTCTGCAATACCAGAATGCGATTGTTAGGTAGACACTGTGTAGGGGTCATTAAGGATTTTAAAAGCATGATCAGAGCTGCCCTGTTGAAGGTAAATCCAGCAGTGGTGGGTCAAGTGAAATGAAGTAACGAGAGGACAGATGCTAATAATCACTACCAGGAACTGAGTACTTTGCAGGTGCCACTTTACATGGGTAACATGATTGCATTTGCAGAGCAAGAGTTCTATCAGCTCTCTTGATAGATGAGGAAATTGAGGATTAAGGTGATTATATAACTCGCCCGAATTCACCCAGCTAAAGTAGTAGAGGCAGTGTTTTAATCTAGACACACGGACCTGCTCTTGACTGCTTCTTAAGGAAGCTGGAATGGGTGTCAGGTGACAATGGGTGTCTGAATTAGGAAGGTGGTGATAACAAAGGAAAAGAGGGATCAAACTCGTAGACACAGGGCTGGCCAGAGTTAGAACAACTGCCTGCAGACGTCCTTGACTTGGAGCCTGAGTAAAGGGAAGAATGACAGGGTCACTAATACAAATAAAGGCACCAGAAGAAAGACCTGGTATAGAATCAAATGTTACTGATATGCTTTTGGTTATGGGACATTTGAGATTCCAGTGAAAATGTCCATCAGGCTATTGGAAAGGTAATTTGGCTGCTTGAGGAGGAAAATGGAGCTAGAAAGAGAAACTGAGATGTCACATGCAAACACTGGAGGGGAAAATAGGCTATTTGGTGACTGTAGTTATACCTCAGAGGTGAACGTAGTGATGTTCAGCAAGGAGGTTAGGTAGCACTTTTTCTAGGATGAGTTTGAGAACTTAATTGTCAGACCTTGTACCTTTTGAGTTTTCTCAGTCATACCCTCTCCAACTATTTATCCCCACTTAGGAATGAAATGGAGAAATGTAGGACAAATTATATAAAATAATCGTGTGGAATAATTCTTTGCCCTCCCATCTCTGGAAGGGAGAGAGGCAGTTTTAGGAGGAGTGTGAGGATTCCAAGTATAACCATGGTGGCAAATTGACTCTCTCTACGTCGTGTTCCCCAGAATAAGACAACAGTGTAAAGGCCTGCTCAGTCTTCCAGCGGCCACCAGCACTGCTGGCCAGAGCAGGCTGGGCAGGGCCAGCACAAGCAACAGAGAAAACCTTGCTTTGGAGGGCAAGAAGAAACTTCGAGCTGATAAGATACGCCCCTGTGAGATCCTCCATCTGAGAAGTCAGTCAGCTCTTGACTAAACAACAGAAAGTGCATTGGGAGGGCAAGATTCCATGCTGAATTCACCCACTGGCCCTGCACTTGAATGACACAATGTCAATGGCAGGGAAAGTAAAACAATAAACACAGACAGAGTTTGTGCAATCCCCTCTGGGTCAAGGAAATCACCTCATCACTCTTATTTGATGGACAGATTCCCATCTCCTAATTTATCATCTTCCTCACAACTTCCCTCAGCTTCATCCAATGTGCATTTTTGAGTCAAATATTCGTGAGTACATCACATGTTTCTCTTGTGAGTGTGCAGGGGTTATCATGGAGCAGTTCCCCCATGATAAACTTGGAACAGCAAGAAACAAGATTTCCTTATGAGAATGAAACTTTAAAGTGAATGCTGATGAATCAGAGAAGAAATACAGGAAATGACTTTAAATAACCACCGTGTTCTTGGGACAGCAAGACTTGACTGGACCCTGACTGATGAGATTAATACGGTAGCACCTCTGTAAGTTCACCACCCCAGGGACTATAACAAACTGGTGAACATACATAGGTGGGCAACATAAGAAACTAGACCTCCTGTACTAATATGTATGGGTGGTGTATGTTCAGTCTGTGAAAATTAGGTTAACTTAAGGAGATGGTCAATGTAGGGAGGTGGGCAACTGTGGAGAAGTGACAAGTTCTACTATATAGCTAAAGAAAGAATTCATCTGTGACAAGGGGAGCTCTGCTCGGCTATAAACAAGGAAGCTGTGTTTCATAAGTATTTGTTGAGTACTGAGTATGTGCTAGCAGCAAGGTCATATTCTAGTTGGGAAAACAGAAAATAAACGTATACATGTATGACCGACTATCCAGTAGGGATGTGTGTGTCCCAAGCAGAAGTCCACAGAGCGAACAACAGCATCTAGTGCAGAGGCAGAGGAATGTTTGTTCAAGTTCTGAGCCACATTTGGGAAGGGTGCTTGGACCTGCTGCCCCAATCTGCATCTCTAATACCTACTGGTGATAGTTTGACCTACCTATAGCTCTCCTATTGATTTCACTTGTGTGACTTTCCTGAAGGCATGTGTAGAGAAAAGAGCACATATCACAAGTGGACAGCTCCCTGAATTTTACAAACTAAACATGCCCATGGAAACAACACCTGAATCCCTCCCCTTTGCCCCTTTCAGACCTCCTACCACCAAAAGGTAACCAGTATTCCTGACACTAACATCGAAGGTTTGCTTTGCTTTGTCTGTTTCTGAACTTTATATAAATGGATGTAGACAGTACATTCTCAGTACATATGGTCTGGCTTATTTTACTCAATATTATGTCTGTGAGATACATTCATATTGTTGTTTGTATCAATGTATTGTTCCTTTTCATTGTCATATATTGTCACTGTATGATCATGTCACAGTTTATTTACCCATTCTATTTGATGTACACAAGAGCCATTTCCATTCTTCTTTTAACAAATTATTTCTCTGTAGAAATCTGTTACAGGGGGCGGCGCCTGTGGCTCAAGGAGTAGGGCGCCGGTCCCATATGCCGGAGGTGGCGGGTTCAAACCTAGCCCCGGCCAAAAAAAAAAAAAAAAAAGAAATCTGTTACAGGTGGCTTCTGATGTTTGCACCCAAGACTCCTAACTCCTACATTTTTGCTTTAATTTTAAATATTTATTGAGTTATCTAGGTTTATAATGATTAAGAAAATGAAATTTGTCTTTTCTGGAAGAAATATTTCCTTTTTAACAATGCTTTTGAGGACACAGACATTTTCTTCATCAGCTGCTTGGCAAAGAATATCAACTCACTCTGTTTCAACCATGAGGTCTGATGAATAAAAATAATATCCCATGTAGATAAAGCACTGAGCTCCCAGCTTAAATACAGCACTTTCTGGGACAACAGCTATAACTTACGTTCTCTTAGGTTGCTAAACAAGTTGGTTAGCGCCTGTGGCTCAAAGGAGTGGGACGCTGGTCCCATATACTGGAGGTGTCGGGTTCAAACCCAGCCCTGGCCAAAAATTGCAAAAAAAAAAAAAAAACAAGTTGGTTAGGAGCTTTTCTCTGTGGGGGAGGGAGGGTGAAATGACTGTTTCTGGGCAGCTTCAGTGGTTTGCATCTTGATTGCACAATACCAGAGATTTTGAGGTTGTGGTTTTCTCCACATCCCCTATTCCCCTAGCTGCTACTTTCAGGAACCCTGAAGAGCATTAGTAATAGGTAAACACAATCTCGTGACAAAGGAAATGAAAAACTCAATTTAAAGACAGTCCTATAGGGCCGGGCATGGTGGCTTATGCCTATAATAGGTGGCTTAAGCCTATAATAGGTGGCTTATGCCTATAATCATAGCACTCTGGGAGGCTGAGATGGGTGGCCTGAGCTCCAGAGTTCAAGACCAGCCTCAGCAAGAGTAAGACCTGGTCTCTAAAAATGGCTAGATATTGTGGCAGGTGCCTGTAGTCCAAGCTACTTGGGAGGCTGAGGCAAAAGGATTGCTTGAGCCCAAGACTTTGAGGTTGCTATGAGCTAGGAGGCCACAGCACTATACAGGGAGCAAGAAAGTGAGACTCCGGGTCAATACATACATACATACATACATAAAGACAGTCTTATCAGTCATTCATCAGTCACTAGGGTCTTCCCATGTTTCATGCATATCATATCAATGCCTCTCATGTGGGCATTGTCTGGGTGGGGCTGCAGGGGAGAAAGCTGGCCCACATTACAGCTTCGTCATTTACCTCTTTGTCCAGGCCATCTCTACTGCCAGAGCATTGTTTGAGGCCTGACTTTTGAGCACTGAGGTGGGCCAGCTGACAGTGGCTCCCCTTGGCTATTCAAGGAGGCTGAGATTTGTAGTAATGGTGGCAAGTTCTTACTGAGCACTTAGCATGTGAGCAGGAATTCTTAGCATGCACCCCAGGGATCTGCGGAGTAGACATGTCCACTTCATTAAAGGGCAACTTACCAGACCTCATCTTGCTGTGAGCCCTTCTGCCCCCTACCTGACTAATTTCTCCCTCCCTCCTGGCTCATTTCCATGAGCAATTAGAAAAGCTCTGGTGCCTCCTGTCAAAAAGAAACTGCCACCACCACAAAAAAAAAAACCTTTGAAATCACATCTCCCTCTAGACACAGTCCCTTTTGTCAACTCTCACAGCCCAACTCCCTGAGAGAGTTGTCTACAGTCGCTGCTCCATTTCCTCACAGCCTATTCTTAGCTTAGCAGACTCCATCAGGCTTCTCTTCTCTCCATGCCCTGAATCTGTTCATTTCAAGGTCATGATCAACCCTCCTTTGCCCAATCCAATGGTCACTTCCGTGTCTTCATCTTCCTCAACTTTTCAAAAGCAATGGGTGTGGTTGACCTCTCTCCCTGCCCAGGTTCCATGGCGCCACTCACTCCTCTCTTCTTTTGACCTTGCTGGCTGTATCACCCCAGGATTTTTTGCTGGTTTTTCTTTCCTTGCCTGGTCTCAAAATGTTGGAACCACTCCAGGTTCTGTTCTAGATAGTCCTCTCCTGTCCATCTAGCCTCTCTTCCTAAGTGAGCTCTTCCAATCTCCTGTTCTTAAATGCTATCTGCATTCTGATAACTTCCAATTTAAAATTTCTAGTCTTGATGCTGCCAGCCTATCCCTTGAGCTCAAGTACCCCATGCCTGCTGTATCCCACTACCAGGATATCTCAGATGTTCCTCAAAGTTAGTAGAGACAAACAAAGGTCTTGGTTTCCCAATATCCATCTCCCAATCCATGCTCATTTCAGGAAATAGCACCAATATCCACCTGACTGTTCCAGCCAGACCTTCAGAAGTCATCTTTACATACTCTCTCTGCCTCACTTTCCCAAGTGAATCATCAGCAAGTGCTGTTGGCAACAGCTTCACGCCAATGGTTCATTTTAAGAATCCCTTATTCATTTTAACTTGAAAGGTTTTTATGTTTGGAAAGTAAGAGGGAAAACACTCATGATTTCTTGTCATCTTCACTTTTATTACTTTAATAGCACACGTTGTCTCATTGCCCATTGAGTAGACACATCCTAATCTACTTCACAATCCCGCTGATGTTGCATCTTTCGATTCTTCTCATATTTGACTTTTATAAATCATTGTCAATGAGTATCTGTGTGCAACAATGGAGAAACAGGTGCCCATTATTCTGGTGTTCAGATAACATAGAATGCTACCAAAATTGTCACTCTGAGAACCATCACAGTTCAAAGCTGATCACTAAGAGGAGATGGTTAATTTGTCTAAGGAGTAGGGCTGATAGCAGAGAAAAAACTAATATCCCCAAACTACCACATGTGGAGTTCAAAATCAGAGAAACCAAGAGGGATCAAATGGTGTGGCCACCCAAGAAAAATTAATGACCCTTGTGACAAAGGTTCATGAGGAAAGGGAGAATCAGAGTATGGTCCAGATGAAACATGGGGGGTGGTTGCACACACTGTGCAGCTGAGACCCGAAGCCTCCCTGGATGCAGCCACTCTGGCACTTGCTCTTGTTCTGAGAACTGAACGACGACACCAACACAGGCCTCAGAGCTGGAATGTGGAGACTGTTAGCAAGTTTATCCCTGAGGCTTCAGAGGACACCTGTGGCTGTGCTGGGTTCACCAGGGACCTCAGTATGTCCATTGACATGGCCCTGGGCCATTTTCAATAGAGAAGCAAGTGGTAGTGGCAGAAGCCACAGAAATGGACACTGAAGGACTTGCTGTGGACGGCTCTGATGCTTCTCTCTCTCTGACCCTCTTGACCAGTAGGGGTGCGATTGGGAAAGTCATCACTAGTCTTTTGGCCAATAGGATGTTGGAAGTCCCAACAAGTAACTAGGAAACACATTGTCATCCTCGCACTGTGGAGCTGACCTACACGCCACTTGCCCTATTGGGGATGCTTTCTCTAGGCTAGGTTTCCAGAAGAGGGATTACTGATTCAAAGGACATGGACATTGCTATGACTCTTAGCCTAAATTACAATTTTTTTCCAAAACGATGCACTAATTGTCACTGTTTCTCCACACCCTCTCTAGTGATGAATAATTGACTTGATTTTTTTTCAGTTGAAGCCAAGATAAAATCCCTTGCAAGAATGATCAGTGTGAGAAGTGGTAGCCCATGGTGGGAGTCCATGCTAAATACAAACGTGAAGTCAGCAGCATTTTAAACCCATTCTTTGCCAGTAGTTCTGAGACAGCATTCCCAGGCTCCTCCCTGTGTCCCTCCTCCACACTCCCAGGGGCATCCCCTCTGCACCAGCCCCCCTCAGAGGACACTCACACCCTTGCCCTCCCTTCTTTAATGTGCTCATTAAAACCGGCTTAGGAGCAGATATGACATCAGTTGCTTACCTCTTCATGTGGCTCTAAATCAAAGTGTCACCTCTCTCAAGCACATGCTTGCATGTTAGCTCTGACTGAGGAATGAAAAGCTTTGTTCTCTGTTAAAGGAACTTTGAGCTTAGATGCCTCAGACTGAGAAATCCACCAAAAGCTAGACCTTTGACTTGAGGGGCAAAGGACCCTCATAGACAGGCTGTGATTTGAAGACCATCAAGAGGCCAGAGATTCATAGTTGGGACTTGGAAGGTGGAGATGGCAGGGGGAGGGGAAGAGCAGCCAGGATTCTGAACCTACCAGAGGAAAGCAGTGGTAGGAACCAAATGCAGAATAAGGAATGAAAACAGAAGCCTCAGATGCTGAAAACACATTGACATCAGCATTTTAGCTAGAGCCACTCCTAGATGAGCATAACTCACTTAAAAACCTGAAAGTTGTTTCTATGCCAATAAATAAAGTGCAGTTTAATAAAGAATTGTCAATCATTTTTATATAAACCACATTGGGAGCATGAGTGGTTTTGATCTTGTATAGTCATGACACAAAAGCTTTTAGTCCTGTTCATGGTTATACCATTGCATGAGCCTGGGCAAGCCTCACAACCTTACTAGCCTTGACTTTCTTATTTATGAGCTACAGACAATTACTCCCTGCCTACTGGCCCGGGTCAGGGGATAGTGGGAAGGGTGGTACATTGGGTGCTTAAGTTGAAGATCAGATATGCTCTTTAGTGGTCAATTCCAAGCATCACCTATGATCACGATCTAGCCTCTGGGAGTCTGAAATTAAATAACAAAATTGAATGCCTTGAGCCTGTTGTGCAGTGATATGAGTTGTGTAGTTAATAGCCTACAGCCAAGATTTGTTAAGATATTAACTGGAACATAATGCAAACCCCATGGAGAGTAAAGGACGAAGGGAACTTAAAAATAAGAGGCAGGAAATAATAAAATGATATTTAATTTGGACATGTGCCCCCAGTGCATCTGGAGAAAAATCAACAAAGCATAAATATCAATGGGAAAACCTAGAAAGATGAGCTGTAATTGCTCTAAAAGATCCAGGGAGAGGAAATTGGATAGGAGTTTGTGGTGCCGTTTGGGGGTGCAGGGACAGCCTTTTGTGCCTGCAAAGGGAAATGAGAGTTTACCTCTGAATAACAGAGGGAATCGTACATAAAATGGGGCTAAAATGTGTCTTCGCATGATCACAGGGGCTTCTATTTTCTGTCAGCCCCAGACTCTTGCAGGGAAAGGGCTCAGGCTTGTGGTCAGACGTCTTCATGAGATCTTTGCCACAGACTGGCTGTGTGACATTAAATATGTTTTAACTTGTTTGACCTTCAAGTTTAGCTCAACAAAATATAAAGAAGAAAGTCTCCCTTTCAAGGTTGTGGGAAGGACTGCAGACAGAGTATCTAGATTTCCTACAAGATGGGAAATAGCAAGTAAGTATCAACTAGTAGCAGGAGGAGAGATGAAAGTGACTTCCGAGTAATCAGACTCCGCAAATCAGAGTCTTTCTCTGCTCAGAGAGCTCCAAGTCTCACATTCCTGACACACACACACACACACACACACACACACACACACACACACACACACCTGTGTTCCTCAACAGCAACCAGTGGGAGCTTGAGAATTGTTAAGTAAGCAGGGCTTGAGCAGACACTGAGAGAGGGGTACGGACTGGTGCCCAGCTCCTCAGTCGAAGCTGCCTTTAAAATGTAGGGGATGTGACCAACCTGCCAGCTGACCCCCACACCAGCACCACCAAATGCAAATCCACATAGAGAGAGTTTCTTAAATGGACTCAATAAAATCAAATCTAGAATGTTTCCCCCTTTCAAACCATCTATTTTTTCCAATGGCAAAGTAGAGGATTGTCTTAGTATCTTCCTTCTACAAATTATGGTGTAATGAATTTTAAACACCTTTTACCAATTCTTTTTTAAATGTAGTTTTATGTGATAATGTTAATCACATGCTTTGCCAATAATTTTATGTATATGTTTACATGATGATGTTAACCACACGCTTTGCTACATGCTTGCTGTGAGGGATTTTAAGAGAAGCTGTTAGAGTTTGGGTCCCTAGAACCCCTGGTTGGCATCATGGCAGCCTCCCACACCCTCCCTTCCATCTCCTTGGTACCCCATGTCTGCTATTTGGGGACTGTCACTTCTGCTATTGAGAATGCAAGGTGGGCAGCAGCTCCCCTTGGTAATTTTGGTATAAGGATCAGGGATATTTCCCCAACAGGGCTCCTGTTTTCCTAGGATCCACCTGCTCCTGAGCTGGGAGGCTGCCATGATACCAACCAGGGGTTCTAGGGACCCAAACTCTAACAGCTTCTCTTAAAATCCCTCACAGCAAGCATGTAGCAAAGCATGTGGTTAACATCATCATGTAAACATATACATAAAATTATTGGCAAAGCATGTGATTAACATTATCACATAAAACTACATTTAAAAAAGAATTGGTAAAAGGTGTTTAAAATTCATTAAATTCATTAAAATTCATTAACTTTCTTTAGGCAAAATCCTGTTGCATAGAAAGTTTTGTGCCAGGCAGAGTCTCTGAATTTGGGCTTGGTGTGAAGTTGACTTTCTAGGGATGAGTCAGGTTTTCTTTGTCCTCACCCCCCAAATTGTCCTTGTCCTTCTCATGTCATTGGTTTCAGACTGAGTATAGTGGTGTCTTTGAGTCAGAGTACTTTTCAGAGAGGGATAATCAGAAATAAAGCCTCTGGGGAGAGAGAGAGAGAACAAGAGGACTAGACCAAAATTTGAGCTTTGAGAAAGAGAAAGCTAAGAGGAAAGAAGAATGGAATTCAGAATTTGGAAGTTATGACTGACTTCTCAAAAGCTAGCAAACAATTTGAAGCTGGAGTAGAGAACATGAAGAAATATATGAGTGATAGCAATTTAATTTAATTTACTTTTCTTAGCGATAACAATTTTAGCTGAGTTGAGAGAACAAGCATTGAACTTTTCAAATGAAAATAATGTTCAAAGAGGTGAACATGGGGTCCACTCAAGACGTGAAGGGAAACGATGGACGAGCAGGGAAATACAACCAGAGAGAGACTAGATGGTATTTGAAAAAAGTGGGATTGGGATAAAGGTTCACACACACAAAATTTTAATGGTTTCCTTTTCCTGTGATCTACTTTAGACTTCACCCCAAAGCCAATTGTTTTTGTGGTTATTCAGATTTTGTTTCTCTTCTCACTACCTCCTACTCTCTGCTCCCCCATCCACAGCATTTGGACAGAACAAGGGAGAGGAAGTGAGATTCAGATCACTTTATCTTACCCTTTCTTGGTCTTTTGGCTAAGAGATGTGAGGGATGAGGATGGCTAGCACATGGGTTGTAGAAAGTGCTAGTGCTTATGTTTGTTTGGTTTTGTTTTTCACTCCCACGCTCATGTCCCCCAAGTTTACCACATCAAGTCCTGTTGGTTAGGAGAGAGAAAGACTCCCAAACATTTGTTGAATTTGACTCAGCTTTGTCCCTTCTCCTAAATATTCCTCCTGTGGAGTCTTAGCAACTTCCTAATGAAGATCCATGCTGAAGCCTGATTTATCCAGTCCTCAATAATGTGTTAATCATGGATTGAATATAAACTAATCTAAAGCCAGCAAAAGATTTTATCCATGTACTCATAGTGTTAGCAATTGTGTAAATAGGAGGAATCCAAACTACTCAAGAAGATAAGCTGTTTTTAAACATTTTAGCGGTCAATATTTGCATACCACCAAGAAACACACTAAATACTAATGGCATTTCTCAATTCATTAAAGCGCCTCCCTCAACCTGGGAGTGTCGAGGACACTTTCTCAACCTCTCGTTCATACCACTACATGTACATATTAAACAATGCATTGTTTTCAGAATTTTCAACATTTCAGATCACTCCCTACTTGGTCGGCCTTTCAACAATTTAAATCTGAATAAGTGATTTATAAAACTATATAGCAAAGGAGAAAGAAGTCTGTTCATCTAATATTGGTTGGGTTTTTTTTTTATCTCGTTGCTTAATCTGGAAAGGAGGAAAAATAAAAAGCAAACACCTGTGAAGCCAGATGCCTTAGGGCAGGAGAAAAGACGAGTGTCTCTGAGGTTACTGGCGATATTACAAATGTGATTTGGAAGAAGTGAAGAGATCTGAGAAAATGGAAAATGCTATTCAAGGTGCAAAGTCTTTTCTATTTGGACGTGGATTATAATTCCATCCTACCAAATTGGACATAACCACCGGGGAGTTTAAAGTCCCTTCCTTACCAAGCATGCGCCATAACCTGTGGAGAAATCCCACCCATTAACATGCATCTAGAACGGCCCCAAAGAGCTCTATATACCTTGCGTTTCTTAGGCCAACTTCAAGTTATCTACAAGAGAGTATATCTCTGGCCTCTACCCCTGGTGGTCACATTGCTTTAGAGTCATCAGAAAAAGATAGCTTTCCCCCTCCCGCCACACCTGCCCCTCGAAAACTGGAAAGCAAAATGAAAAAGAAAGACATAGTATATTCCAGGATTCCCACATTTCAGAAGCTCTTCGCCTGTGAATCTGCATTTTGCTGAACTCGTATATGCTTTCTGAAGAGCTGACCAGTCTTTACCCCACATTCAACTCATTCACCTGTTTGACTCAAGCAAGAGACAATTTTAATAAAAGTCCCATAAAAGTGGATGAAGAAAACTTATGGCAAAAGGCAATCAATATCAATATAAAACTGATAAACACGTTTAACACAGAGGAGGAAATTTCCCCCCCCATTAATATTTTCTGTTAAACTTAGTATGGTCTATAAGTCTTCGATTATCAAATCACTTCCTGTGAACTTTATCCATTCTCTTCCTCTCTTCTTCACTCTTTGTGAGATAATAGGTCATGTCTAGGGTACTTGGTGGTCCTGCCATCAATATCTGAGGGACTGAGGCTAGGGGAGCACAAAAAAAAATCAAGTTGAGTCATTCAGGCACCAATTAGATAATGACCTTCTGAGTGGGCTGCTCACCAGGTTCTGGGCTAAACCCTCCCTGGGGAGAAGAATAAGGGGATGCTATAGGCATTGATGTCTGGTCTATGCTCCAACAAAGCAGTGAAGAGTAAGTTCCATTCTTACCCTTCACCAGTCATCTCCCCAATCCTTTTGCCCAGTCCATTCTTGTCTTCTTCATCCATTTCACCTGGTTTTTCTGACCCTAAATTCTAAAAGAACCTTAATTCACTTCTAGATCCCCTCTTTCCTTCATGAATACAAAGAAAGACAATAACTGTATCCAGTCCTTCTTTTATATATTAAAATGGACTAGATTTCTAGCTGAAATCAGAATTGGCCAGCTCTGGTGTTTTTCATGAACATTAACCCTTATTTTGATCCCTGGATCAGCCAACGGGCCATTGTAAATGTAAGTAAAACCATTGTTTAAATAAATGATGCTTAAAGCCATAGACACACTATCTACATGGCATGAATCTTTGTTCAGTTTTTAGTCTACAGCAGCAAGCCAACAGCTCCACTTCAGCTGGGAGGGGGAGTGCTGAGATATTGTACAAATGCACATACTTTTCCAAGCTTCGGGAAATTTGAACTGAAATATTGACTGGAAAGAGCCCACAGTGTACTTGCATGTTGAGCTGTTGTTTAAGGCCTTGCTCACATATAATGAGCTCAAATCCAGAATGTGTTGACTCAACACGCAGGAGGACTTGGCAGGAGCCTGTGGGGAGGAGCACCCTGTCATGGGAAACAGGAGAAAAACAAGGTCGGCTCAGCACATTCTCTCAGAGCACACGTGAGCTAGGGTTTCTGTCATTAAAAAAAAAAAAGCAAATGGAGAATTTCTCCTCTCAATCCAGCATGAATCCCAAAGTTGTGATAAATCAGCACCTTTCCATGGCTACCTGCTACAGAGAATCCCAATAAAAATATTATTAGCATTTGCCTCAAAGAGTAGAGCAGTTAAACATCAGCTAATATCTGTTTTGATTATGTTCAAGTCACAAATGTTTGAAATGCACAACATTTCAGAGTTGACATATTATAATTAGTGTATTTCACACTTGAAAGTGTCACACATTTTCTTAGGACATGCCAGTCTGAGGGGGTTTGTAGACTACATTCTCTGAGGCCATTATATTTCTGGTATTCAATGGACTATATTTCCCTACAACTTTGGATTCAGCAACAGATTTACTCTCAGCCTTCCATACTTCCTGAAAAAGTCCTTGGAAGAGACTATAAATGCAGTTCATACATAAAGTTTTCACCCACAAAGAGATAGCCATTCTCTTTGTTTCAGTTGAACCTGCAGAAGAAGCCAGGAAGGCCTCAAGGAAGGGAACACACAGAAGGCCTCGGCAAGCTGTGCAGACTTTATTTTGCCATTAGTGAGATCCCGTAAAGTTTTAAAAGTCTGTCTGAGGATGTTAATCTGGCCAGAGTAAAGAAGATGGATGCAGGGGAGTAGGCACCGTGGGCAGATAAAGGCCTGGACAGGTGCAACATTGGTAAGAATGGAGAGGAAAGAAAGATAAAAGGGATTTTAGAAAGAAAAGTTGACAAGCTTTGGTAACTGGAAAATGTAGGGGACTGGGAAGAGAGGAGAATGGGATACAGAGATGACTTCCACGTTCAAAGGCTGGGAGAGTGATGGGGCTATTGACAGAAACAGAATTAGGAGTGGGAGCCGGTTTCCTATCAAGAAGAGGTTTGAACTCAGAGGATCTTAAAGCTGGAAAAGATCTTAGAAGCCACCACACCCAACTTTCTACCTCTTTTATGTATATCAGAGACATAACTGAGGCCTGGGGAGAAGAGGATGGAAGACTTGTTGAAGGAACAACCCAATTTGACTTAAATAGCAAAGGAAATTATTGGCTTGCCTAACTGTGTGGAGGTTTGAGGTGAGGCTTGGTCCAGCAGGTCTTCAACGTCACTGAGCACCTCATTTCTTTTTGTCTCATCTCTACCCAACATCTTTTGTGGTTCCAAGATGGCTTGAACAGGTGCCTGAGCCATGTGCATTCTCACTTATATGCAGCAGGGAAAAAAGTAGGGTTTTCTTCTAGAATCCCAAGCAAAAGTCCTGAGATTCACTCTAATTGAATTTGCTTAGTCCCATGGATGCCCAGAGCAATCACAGTGGCTGGAGAGCTACATATACTGACTGGGGCCACACGCTTCAGCCCAGAACTCAGGACGAATGAGATTCCATAGAGCCAAATGGGTCACCAAACGGAAATGAGGGCTGATAGAAAGGAAATAAAAGCACTCAGAGTTCAACAACAAATATCTATTATATATTATTTGGCTAAATCTCTCTATTTTTCCATATCAAGTTTATGACTTATATATTAGATATAAGTGGTTTGTCCAAGAGTTTCAAAAATATATTATACTGAAATCAGAATTGTCATACTTGCCATAGTATTGAGAAAAGTGAGTGCAGGTTTAAAAAAATCATTTCAAAGAAAAGTGTAGTAAATTAGAATCACATCCTAGGCAAATCTGAGTACAGTGGTCTCTACCTATAGTCCCACCTACTTGCGAGGATGAGATGGGAAGATTCTTTGAGCCAAATAGTTCAAGTTCAGCCTATACAACACAGCAAGAGCTCTAGGGGGAAAAAAAGTCTAGACAAATGCAAGGAAATCTTTGCTTCCGAAATATTTTCTAGGCAACGTTCTCTAAAGCCAGGTAAAGTTTGAGGTTGCTGCATTCTGGGGGCTGTTTCCCTCACTTTAACTGTGGGCTGGCTTGGTGGTTAATGACCCTGCAATATGAGGCCTTTTACCACTCTGCATCAATGAGTGGTATGGCAGGGTTTGTTGTGTCTCTGGTAATTATTGAGAAATGACTCCAAACTACTCAGATTTGATGTATCTTTTTTCTACACCATTGCATAAGGAAGTCTTTAGTAACCACTGGTACATGCTTCTGAGAAACATTTGACCACAGAATGTCTTAGATTCAAAACACACTACTTTGTGGAAAAAAAGGAACCACCCAGTACACACACCCATCCTAATTTTGAATGGGTTTAATTTCTGAATTCTAGACATTGCTTCACAATGCTATAAAAATAATAAGTGTCTCATTAAAACTCCAGAGGCTGAGCCCACAAACAGGGACTCGTGGAATCCCTAAGAGAAAGGTATCTGAGCCACATTTCTAAATTTTGAGCTGTCTGGCTTGTTGAGACACATGGTCCCATGGCAGGAATGATTTGGAACACATTCAGTATTGACTAGTCAAAGGAGACAGCCAATCTAAGTCTTAAAGACTCTCTCCTTATAGTTAAATATCAGCCCTGCCCTATAGACAGGTGATCTAAGGAGGGAAATCTGTACAGGACTGGGGACCAGAGGGAGAAAAGCTGCTGTGAGAAAAGAGTCAGCCCACCCACCCCAGATCAGAGGACTCCCAGAGTTCCAGGCAGGAGGCGCAGAGATGAAAAGAGGGAAGGAGAGAAGGAGGAGAAGAAGGGATAGGAGAAGTGGGAGGAGATGGACAAGGATGGTAGAGTGGAACCCAGTGAAGAGAAGGGGAAAAAACAAACAGAAGAGAGCAGACAGGAACGGAGACCAGGGACAGTAAGATAGCAAAGGAGATTGTGAGCACGAGAGTAGAGGAAGAAAAGACTCACGTGAAAGGCAAAAGGCAAAGGTAGCAATTTTCAATGGTTTTTCATAACTTTTAACCCACAAACTGCAGTTTCCTGAGATTCACTCTATCTGCTGCTAGATTGTCCATCTGTGTGCAAAGGAGTGGCTACAGACAGAGGAAAGGAGGGAATGTTCCATTCTGGGACAAGGTCAATGAAAGGGTAGATGTTCTCAGTACCACCCAGGCCAGCATGGGCAAGAGTAGATGCTTAGTTGCCTGGTCAGCTCGACCCGCCATAAGGAAAAATAAATAACACTGACTGGGTGGCATACACAAAGAGATTTATTGTTTCATGTTTCTGGAGGCTGGAAGCCCATGATCAGCTTGGCAGCATGTCCAGGCTCTGATAGAGGCTCTCTTCCTGGCTTGTTGACAGCCACCTTCTCACTAAATCCTCACATAGCCTTTTCTTTTCTTTGTTCCTCTTTTTATAAGGGAACCAAACCCATCAAGAGGGCCCAATCTCCACCACCTAATCTAACCCTAGTTACCTCCTGAAGACTTTATCTCCAAATATCATCACATCAGGGTTAGGACTTCAGCATATGAACTTGGGGAGGGGAAACACAAACATTCTATCCATGACACTTAGGAAAGGCCTTTCATTAATTTTTATTTTAAAAAAATACACCGTTTTTTTTCCGAAAAAGAAGAACCAGCCTTTATGACATTCGTTAGAGGCCTCTCCCCCAAAAGGATGAGACATGTTCATGGGAGAGAACCACCAGATCTAATTCAGAGGTTTACATTTGGTACTTAATAGTAAAGGTCATAGACTGGGAGAGAGGTCTTTATGCAACAAAAGAAATAACTCCACAGAGTTTAGATCTGGGCCAAGTGCTGCCCCAGAGACCAGGACTCAACAAATATTGTCTCTTTAACTCACACCTGCCCTTGCATCTGTACCTCTAGCTGCTTGAATGCCCCCAGCCCAACTGCAGAGCTGGCTTCCTCTCCCACCACCATTACTTTCCCAAGGGGGCATGTGGAGCTTGGGAACACCCTCAGTGACAGGAAGTGACAGGATCCGGCCAAGCAGAGCTCTCCAGGGCTTGGAACACACTTGGGTACCAATCATAGACGTTGTGGCTTACTCTGGCCCCAGGCTGAGACCTCTGGCAATGACTTGCTTCCTCTTGTCCCTTCCATGGTTTGGAAGGGCACTTTGAAGCCTCTGAGATGGGCAGGTAGGCTTGGTGACTGGTTTCTATTTGAGGAAGCCAGAGCCACGAGTCCATGGCCTCTGAACCAGAGTGCAGGGCATGCAAGGCTGATTTTGCACTTGGTTTGCTTCCTTTTATTTTCATTTGGTGGCTGGCACCCTGGCTATTTTTCCAAGTTTGTCTTGGCACCTGACTACAGCCTTTCTTTGGGCACCAGCAATTTTTAAAGTTTTCTTTAAAGTCACTTACTAGGGTAGCATAAGCTGCCTTGTGAATTACCATAATGAAGAAATAGCCCCCAAAGGCCATTCTCTTGAGGCCACAGGAGAGACACTGCCACAGGACTCCCTGTAGGCAAAGTGTGAATGACGCCAAACATTCAGAAAAGGAAAGGCTGAATACATCTAACAGGATCAACAACTTCGCATTCCAAAAGGGACAAGTAGTTCTTATAGGAAAAGAATTCTAACTTGTCACTCTCAGAATAAGGCACATTGTCCCTTTATAGGCATTTTGTCTTTAGGAGAAAATAATTTGGCTTGTATTTAGGAGCAAATGTGTATGCCAGTACGTGTGAAAATGTGCAAATTGGCTTTAAAACATTTTCCAGTAACTGTTGACAGCAGCGACCCCACGGCACCAAGACACTCAGTTTGAAATGACCATTTTGCTCCCCAGAGCAGAGGCTGAGGCATCCCACAAGATTGACCTTGTCCTCGCTGGCCTGGCCTCCCCATGATCTGAACTCTGCATTTCCTCACCCTTCCTCCCTGGCCTCTTCTTCCCAGTGTCTCTGCTCTTGTCACGCAAGGTTACTCAACACCAGTAGGAGCTCACCAGAGCCAAGGCACCATGTTCCAAGGGCTCTGCACTGCCACCATGGGGCAAAGGAGAGAAAGAGCTCCACATTTACATCCCAGCCCCGGGGACCCTCCAGCACACCCACACAAGCCCTCCCCCTGCCCACCATCAAGGCCCTTCCTCACCCTGTTCTCTGCAGCCTACCACGTTTCACTCAGTGCAGGAGGGAGAAGAGACAGTCTAAGTTTACTAAATCTTTTCTAGCTTCTGTTTACACTTCTGTAAAATAGTGATAATCAAGAGTGGAAAAATAAACACCACATGTGCTCACTATTAAATTGCAACTCACCCATGAGGACACATGTGCAGAGAGGGAAGTCAAATCCAGTGGCAATCAAAAAGGTGGAAAAGGGGGTAGATCGGAGTGGGAATACCAATGTAACAGGTGCTATGAACACTATTTGGGTGACAGGCACACCGATAGCCAATACTCAATAATTTCAAAAGTGATCCATGCAAACTCAAACATTTATATTTTGAAATAAAAGAAAAATGGTGATAATACTTTCTTACTATCTACTTCCCCTGTGCTGTGGTAAGGAGCAAATGAGGAAATACATGGAAGATCCCTACCCTGGACCCTGATTCATCATCAGTGCTCAGTTAAAGTGTTAATAACACTGGCCACCCCTCTAACCGTGTCTACTGTGACTACAGTCAGCTTAGTTTGGCAAGTCACACCTTAGAATAATGCTTTTCAACCCTGGCTGCACAATACCATCACCTGGGAGCTCTAGAATGTATGGGTACCTGGCCACCAGCATCAGCTCTCACTTTCAAACACCCTGCACATTTCAACCTCCCCTGTTTCTTGTTTTGATCTTAGCATCCTTCCCAGGCATTAGCCCCTGCTGCCCGACCACACATGTGGGTTTCTTCCTCTTGCCCATCTCTCTTTCTTCCCTTTCCACTAAGTTTTAGGATAATTTGTCACCCAGCACTAGATAATTAATATAGCACAATTATCACAACGTGGCACTCTTTTGTCCCTGACTTCCTTATATATTTTTTTCTGCAGATTTTTTCTTTCCCAGGAATAAAGTGGTCATTAAGTTCGCATGTTCTGATATATTTGTGTCTTGTTCTATAATTTTATAGATTGGCCTGGTCTGGCAGCTTTATTTAAAACATGAACGGCTTCTTCAGCAGTAGTTTATTCTCACTGGTGGAGCCAGGCTCAGATTTCATCTCTTGAGAAATAAAAGACAACTTCCCTCCTCAGGATACTGGATAATTCATTAGTGTAGACCATCCTGGGGAGCCCTCCTTCTATCTGCAAATTCATGGGCCACTTCCTTGTGGATTATTAACCATGACCACAGATGCTGCCAAGTCCTTCCTGCCCTTGTAACAGACCCTACTTTTTCAGGGGCATAATAACTTACTACACTAGGTCCCTGAGTCTGTTTTCTCCCTGCTTGTGCAAAGAGAACCAAATACAGATCAATACTTTGAAACAGACATGTACTTAATATTTTTATACACTTAACTCTTTAGAATATTGTTACGAGCTTATAACCTTTCACAAACTTGACTTGCATTAATTAGCCATTATTGGGTTTTTATTTGATGTTCACATATTCACAGCAGGCTGAGAGAAATGCTTTCAAGCCCTGCCTCCTATGTTGTCAAACACTCCTGGTTTTCAGTCCACAGTGACAAGATGTCCCAAGACATCCTGACTTTCTTTTCTGTGCCCAAAGACTGGAATCAACTATCTTTCAAAAAGTTCTGATTTCTGGGGAAAATAATAGTGCCAGACATCACAGTCCTAGCCTGTGCACCAGCAGTGAAGAGCAACAATGAAGGGTGCTTTGGCCACTACCACTTAAGACCAGTTTTGTGACAGAGCCAGAAAATATGCTTTGTAGGGTAGGAATGCCTAGTGATTTTCCTTATAGAATATAAATCGTGTTGTTACATCTTATTTCATAGGAGCCAGAATCTCCTGGCTGAGAGTGAGTGAGTGTTCCTACAATATCTAGAGGTGCACAGCTTTCGGGCATCGGGGCAGAGCATCTGTACGCCCCCAGGGCATCCCTGCAGAGCTGCAACTCGGCTTCAAGCAGGAGCAGCACTTTGTCTCCAGTTTCTTTCTATCTTCTCCAAATTCACTCCTGGACTGTGAACAGCCAAGCTGCCAATCACCAGGTTTACTTGGGACTGAGGCATCTTTCAGGACACAGGATTTTCCATTTTCAAGTGGAGACAGTCCCCAGGCCTACCAAGATGAGATTGTCAGTGGGTCACCAGTGAGCTAATCACAGAAGAGCCTGAGGAGCTTATCACTTCTGCAAGAGCAGGATAGAGACACTCCACGCTCTGCTCAGCAGGAGACCAGAGGACAGAACGAAAATGTGTTGGGGATTTCCTCATAACACAGTCGATGGGAACTGAAGAGTCGCAGTGCAGCTCTGGCGAAGTCTCTGGCACTGTTGTCCAGGTATTGCAGGGAAAGCTGGAGATGCTGAGCTGTTTGACAGCTGTGAGCAATTTCCTCATTCAGCAAGTACTGCTCTTCTGGCTGGAAAGTCTGCTTTTCCCTGCCTATCTGAGAGCCCTATGGACGGTAGATGGTAGGTCTGAAATCCCACCAGCAGGTTCTCTGGGAGCAGGGTGTGGTTAAGCACAAGGAGCCTCTGCAAGTCCACTTTCAAAACTGGGCCTCACCCTGGAGCAGTGATTTTCTTTTCTTTCTTTCTTTGTTTCTTTGTTTCTTTCTTTCTTTCTTTCTTTCTTTCTTTCTTTCTTTCTTTCTTTCTTTCTTTCTTTCTTTCTTTCTTTCTTTCTTTCATTGCTTGGGATTCAATGAGGGTACAAAGAATTAGGTTACACTGATGGCATTTGTTAGATAAAGTCCCTCTTAAAATTGTGTCCCACCCCCAAGAGGTGTGCATATACCATGACCCTCCATTCCCCCCTCCTCCCCTCTCCCCACTTGCTCATTCCCCTACCCCTAACTGGAATTATTAGCTCATCTACTGCCTTCATATTAGAATTGAATACATTGGATTCTTGCTTCTCCATTCTTGTGATGCTTTACTAAGAAAAATGTCTTCCACCTCCATACAGGTTAATACAAAAGATGTAAAGTCTCCATCTTTTTTAGTGGCTGTCTAGTATTCCATGGTATACATAGACCATGGCTTGTTAATCCATTCCTGGGTTGGTGGGCATTTAGGCTGTTTCCACATTTTGGTGATTATGAATTGAGCTTCAATACATAGTCAAGTGCAAACATCCTTACAAACGTACATAAAAGGATTTTTTTTCTTCTGAGTAGATGCTTAGTAATGGGATTACGGGATAAAATGGGAGGTCTAATTTGAGTTCTTCCAGTATTTTCCATACTTCCTTCCGAAAAGGTTGTATTAGTTTGCAGTCCCACCAGCAGTGTAAAAGTGTTCCCTTCTCTCCACATCCATGCCAGCATCTGCAGCTTTGAGACTTTGTGATATGAGCCATTCTCACTGGGTTAAGTGATATCTCAGGGTGATTTTGATTTGCATTTCTCTGATGATTAAAGATGATGAGCATTTTTTCATATTTTTGTTAACCATTCATCTGTCTTCTTTAGAGAAGGTTCTATTCATGTCTCTTGCCTAGTGCTATATGAGATTGTTGGCTCTTTTTATTGTTGTTGATTAATTTGAGTTCAATATGGAATTAAAATTAGGATGTTTTAGCAAGCTTTTGTCCATTCCTAATATGCAAATATCTTTTCCCATTCTGAAGGTTGTCTATTTGCTTTAGTTGTTGTTTCCTTAGCTGTACAGAAGCTTTTCAGTTTAATTAAGTCCCATTTGTTTATTTTTCTTGTTGCAATTGCCACTGAAGTCTTCTTTATAATATCTTTCCCTAGGCCAATATCTTCAAGTGTTTTCCCCACACTTTCTTTAAGGATTTTTATTGTTTCATGCCTCAGATATCCATCTTGAATCAATTTCTGTAAGTAGTGAGAGATGCAGGTCCAGTTTCAGCCTTTTCCATGTGGTTATCCATTTTCCCAACACCATGTATTAAATAGGGATCCTTTTCCCCAATGTCTGTTCTTGTTGGGTTTATCAAAGATTAGGTAGCTGTAAGATGTTAGTTTCATCCTATGATTTTCTTATTCCGTTCCAAATGTCTGTCTCTATTTTTGTGCCATGACCATGCTGTTTTGATCACTATGGCCTTGTAGTATTAGCTGAAAGTTTGGTAGGGGGATACCCCCAGATTTGTTTTTATTATTAAGAATTGCCTTGGCTATATGGGGTTTCTTTCGGTTCCATACGAAACAAAGAATTGTTTTTTCCAAATCTTGAAAGTATGATGATAGTATTTTAATGGGGATTGCATTGAATCTGTAGATTGCTTTGGGTAGTAAAAACATTTTCATAACATTTTCATAATGAAAACATTTTCATTATTCCCAGCCATTAGCATGGTATGTTCTTCCATTTGTTAATATCTTATTCTATTTATTTTCTTAGGGTTTTATAATTTTCTTTGTAGAGGTTCTTCACCTCTTTGTTATGTATGTTCCTAGGTATTTCATTTTTTTGAAGCTATTATACTTCAAAAATACTAAGGGAATTGTGTCCTTGAATAGCTTCTTATCTTGGCTGTTATTGGCGTACACAAAGGCTACTGATTTGTGGACATTGATTTTATATCCTGAGACATTGCTGTATTTTTTGATCACTTCCAGGTTGAGTCTTTGGGGTTCTCTAAGTATAAGATCATATCATTGGCAGGGAATGAGAGTTTGACCTCCTCATCTCCCATTCGGATGCCCTTTATTTCCTCTCTTGCCTAATTGTATTGGCTAGAACTTCCAGCACTATATTGAATAGTAGTGGTGATAGAGAACAACCTTGTCTGGTTCCGGTTCTAAGTGGAAAAGCTTTCAGTTTTACTCCATTCAGTATAATATTAGCTATGGGTTTGTCATAGATGGCTTCGATCAGATTCAGAAATTTGTCACCAGTGCCTATATTCTTAAGTGTTCTAATTAGAAAAGGATGCTGATTTTTATCAAATGCTTTTGCTGCATCTATCGAGAGTATCATATAGTTTTTGTTTTTGCTTCTGTTGATGTGGTGAATTACATTTATAGACTTGTGTATATGCCCTTCCCTCCCCCCACACACACACATACACATTTTTCTCCACCAAACCCTCATTCTGTAAACTTATTTGGAAAAACTTCTTTGCAGATGTGATTGAGGTAAAGATTGAGATCATCCTGAGTTAGGCTGGGTCCTAAATCCAATGAGGGTGTCCTCAAAGCCCTCCAAACATGACCCCAATTTACCTTGCCATTCTTAGCTTGTGGATTGTCTATGCTGATGACCAAGCACTTTGGCTTCAGCTTTTCTTCATGCATGCCCATGCCATATGCCATTTCTCTACCTGGAAAGCTCTTCCTTTTCTCACCTGAGCTTGTGCTAATATCACTCTTCCTTCAAAGGATGGTGGGGTATTGACTGAGGCAGCCCTGCAGGACACAATGTCAGAAAGACTTCAGTACCACTGTTCACATGTGCCCTTGTGTTGCCCATTGTGTGTGTGTGTGCATGTGTGTGCAGGAATGTATGTGTGTGTACACATGCACACACTCCCCCAGAGAACAGGAGCACTATTCCAAAGTAATTTTATTTGCCTGCCTGTGTTGGTTTTGTTTTAGTGTTGTGTTCTGATTTATTCTTCCAACCTTGAACAATCCATGGATGATGTGACAATATGCAGAGTAAGTAACAAATGCCTGTGTTATACAAACAAAAAGCCACTTCCCTGCCAACTCACATCCTACAGCAAGTCCTCTCAGCCACTCCCCACTGCAATGCACGCTTCATGTGACTCTTGGCCAACATTATTACCAAATAGATTCAGAGGCAGAGAAGTGGAAAATGGCAGATCCCTTTTCCCGGGCTATAGAGATGATTTGAGATAACTCAGGTAGAACATAAAAAAAAAAAAAACTGGGGATCTATTTGGAGGGTCCACACAGGTGAAGACAGTCAGAAAAATACAACCTTACTTCAGGCTCACTGTTGCTGCCATCCTCACCTTGGGAGTTGCTGCCTGCTGTTGCTTTCCTGAAGTCAAAATGAACTCAAACCACATGCCCCTGAAATCACTCTGAGGAACAGTGACCTCATACACACATACTCCTGTGTCACCACTGATCCAATAACTCCAGGCAGGCTGTCCAAGCACTGCCTTCCTGGAGTCTCGGAGATTTTATTGCAAAACACGAGATTTATTTCTGCGAGCAGCACCTCTGTCCCCAGAGCTCATTTTAAACTGACTCTGGCCTCTTAGCATGCTACATTCCTCTTCCTTATCCACAAACACTCCTTCCTTATCCAAAACACCTTATCTGCTTTCTCGCCTTTGCATGATCACAGGTCTTTCTGGGTTCCATAATCAACTATTCCAGTACAAGGTTTGTTTTTCACTTTGAAACTTGAGGCACTGAGGACAAAATTTTACCCACTGTTAGACTGTATCTGTCCATATTGAGATGCTGCTCCACAAATTTTGCTGTGCAACTATCCAGTTAGAATACAGATGAATGTGAAAGTTTCATTTAAAACACTCCTTCATGAAGTTTTTTGTGCATTAAATAATTAAAAGCTCAAACCACACACCAGGTTGAAAGCAGGAAGCCCTCTCAATTGTCAGAAGCATTTTGAAATTGAATTTTAAAAAATCAGATGGTCTCTTGGGGACAGATACTGTGGTTTGTAATCGAGTATAGAAACAGTGATGGGGAAAACAGTGGCCTCCTCTGAGGGGCACGCATCCTCCCTCAGTTTCTTCCTTCTATGGTCAGTGGGTTGATCACCTCATGGTCTGCCCCACAGACCATGGGAGGCATGGGAGCTGCCCCACATGGCTCCCTCATGGCTGGGAAATACACATTTGCCACCAAATTTACTTCCAAACAGTAGTTTACAGTTACATACTTAATTTTATTTTCTGAAAGAAGTACTTTGTGTCTATTGGCACAATCTAACTAAAAACATACCAAAGGAAGAGGTCCCATATAATGTGGCCATTTATGGACACAGTACTTGGTGAAAAAAATTTTAATTCTCTGTCTTATAAATTAAGAAAGTTATCTGTTCCACATGAAAAAAAGCCAACAATCCCATATATCAATGGGCAAGAGACATGAATAGAACCTTCTCTAAAGATGATAGATGAATGGCTAACAAACACATGAAAAAATGTTCATCATCTCTATATATTAGAGAAATGCAAATCAAAATAACCCTGAGATATCATCTAACCCCAGTGAGAATGGCCCACATCACAAAATCTCAAAACTGCAGATGCTGGCATGGATGTGGAGAGAAGGGAACACTTTTACATTGCTGGTGGGACTGCAAACTAGTACAACCTTTCTGGAAGGAAGTATGGTGAAACCTCAAAGCACTCAAGCTAGACCTCCCATTTGATCCTGCAATCCCATTACTGGGCATCTACCCAGAAGGAAAAAAATCCTTTTATCATAAGGACACTTGTACTAGACTGTTTATTGCAGCTCAATTTACAATCGCCAAAATATGGAAACAGCCTAAATGCCCACCAACCCAGGAATGGATTAACAAGCTGTGGTATATGTATACCATGGAATACTATTCAGCCATTAAAAAAAATGGAGACTTCACATCCTTCGTATTAACCTGGATGGAAGTGGAAGACATTATTCTTAGTAAAGCATCACAAGAATGGAGAAGCATGAATCCTATGTACTCAATTTTGATATGAGGACAATTAATGACAGTTAAGGTTATGGGGGGGGAAGCAGAAAGAGGGACGGAGGGAGGGGGGTGGGGCCTTGGTGTGTGTCACACTTTATGGGGGCAAGACATGATTGCAAGAGGGACTTTGCCTAACAATTGCAATGTAACCTGGCTTATTGTACCCTCAATGAATCCCCAACAATAAAAAAAAAAAGAAAGTTATCTGTAAGACCTCTTGTTGAATTATAGCTGACAACAGTATGCACAGCACAGTCACGCCACTGAATTCTTTCCAGATCCAGCTCCATAATTCATTCTCTTCCACACACGTCCTCTACTCTTGAACTTAGAAAGCTCTTCTTTAATGAGGGTCAGTTATGGGATCCTAATTGGGGATGCAAGAATAAACAAGTTTAATTATTACTCCAAGACTGACAGCATGGTAGGGAACTAATGTTGGATTTGAAGACTACACAGATTTAAGACTGAAGGCAGCTTCCACCAAGCACAAAAAGACATTTGCCTCCTTTAGTGTCAGCTTCTCATCTGTCAGTTGTTCAGTGGGTTCAGCCACTTGAAATAATTTTTATTATCTTCTAAAGTCCCTTTTAAGTATAGGTATTGTGATATAGATGATTGATAGATAATAGATAGATAGTATTACGGGCTGAATTACGCCCCCCCCAACACACACACACACACAAATACACCAATTCACATGTTGAAGCCCTAACCTCCAGTATATTAGAATGTGGCTGTATTTGGAGATAGGGTCTCTAAGGAGAAAATTAAGGTAAAATAAGGTCATATGAGTGAGTTCTAATCCACCATGACTGGTGTCCTTATAAGAAGAGGAAATTAGGACCCAGACACAGAGAGACAAAGTGGACATTACCAAGCCAAGCAGAGTCTTTAAAAGAAGTCAACCCTACCGACACCTTGATCTCAGACTTCTAGCCTCCAGAACCATGAGGAAATAAAATCCTGTTGTTTAAGCTACCCAGGATGTGATATTTTATTACAGCAGCTCTTGCTACTTAATATAGATGAATGGAAGGATAGATAAATGATGATAGATAGATAGATAGATAGATAGATAGATAGATAGATAGATAGATGAAAATATGGACTAGATAGATCCATCATATCAAGATTCTGGCACTCACAATGGGCAAACCAAGTAAAGAGAATCCCTTTCTATAATGTTGTCCTGGCAGTCAGTAGCTCCTGTGTGGGTGTGCTATATATTACAAAGATTTGGGTTGTATATTTAATGTGTAAAGCATCAGCTGACAGCCATCTACTGATTCCATGGGTTCATTAGGAAATTATGAAATCATTAGGAAATTATGAAATCAAGAGACTCCAGAGTGAGTTAAGCTCCTTATTGCCCACTGGACCTTGGACATGAACCCCAGCTCTGCTGAATTGGGCTGGACATGTAAATGGAGAGGACTTCTATTGCCTGGAGACCTGGTAATCCCAGACCAAAAGCAGCAGAGTAGCCAACTTCTCTCCTTCCCTAAGGACCACATACTCATCTGGGGACTAAAGGCTTAACAACTCAAAAAAGTAAGGAAGGATGATCCCAAGGAACAAAAAGAAGCAGAGATTATCTCTGTGGGGCTGAGAGCAGATGACCAGAGTCATCCTTCCTTGAGTCCTAGCTTGTTCCTTTTTGGACTTCTTAGAACAGGACCCTCTCAGCTGTGAGGCAGTCCCAGGCCCTTTGTACTGCCCCAGAGGCCTAGGGAACAGTATTCTTTTTTTTTTTTTTTTTTTTATTGTTGGGGATTCGTTGAGGGTACAATAAGCCAGGTTACACTGATTGCAATTGTTAGGTAAAGTCCCTCTTGCAATCATGTCTTGCCCCCATAAAGTGTGACACACACCAAGGCCCCACCCCCCTCCCTCCGTCCCTCTTTCTGCTTCCCCCCGCCATAACCTTAATTGTCATTAATTGTCCTCATATCAAAATTGAGTACATAGGATTTATGCTTCTCCATTCTTGTGATGCTTTACTAAGAATAATGTCTCCCACTTCCATCCAGGTTAATACGAAGGATGTGAAGTCTCCATTTTTTTTAATGGCTGAATAGTATTCCATGGTATACATATACCACAGCTTGTTAATCCATTCCTGGGTTAATCCAATACTGTTTAGGGAACAGTATTCTAAAGGGAGGGAAAGGATCAGAGAGAGAAAAAGACAGCATCAATGCCTTCAAACTCTGCTAAGATTCCCCTAGTAGTTTCCTTCCCTTGCTGTGGGTCATGCTCTGCTTCCCTAGGCATGAAGTGAGGGAAAGGCATGGAAGTGGTTGGGGAGTAGTCTGGAAAAGGCACTTATGAATGCAAATGAGAAGTCATAGATTTCATTACCAAGTCATAGCCTCAACCATCCCAGTCCAATGCTTACTCACAGTACAAGATGATCCAATGTTTGAAGAAGGAAGGAAAGAAGGGAAGGGAAGGGAAGGGAAGGGAAGGAATCTTATGTTTTCTTCTGGAGACTTCTTACCTATTCAAGGAAGATTAATTTTATTTTTAAGGTAAGCATGAAACCAAGTTCATTGAGAGAGAAGAAGATAGGTTTACAGATTAAAAGCAAGATACAGGCTTACAGAGATACCCCCAATTGTCCCAACAAGGAAAAGGCAAAGAGACTGGAAGAATTAATTTTTAGAGTTTATAGGTTTTATATTTTAAGCTCTCTACCTTACTACCATATATTTATTCTGTGACCAACCCAATAGAAATGAACATATATTTTAAATGAGTCATTTTGAAGATCAAAGAATAAATCAGCTCTCAGAACTAAGGGGCTCTCAGAAGCAGGCCAGGCTGCTGCATCGCCACAAGGGATTGTTCCAGCATCAGAGCACTGGGACTTCTAACACGCACACCCTGGATTTATGAGACAGTCATTGGAGGGGCTTTCCCAAATGTTATTTTCATAAACAGATTAATCTAGGGGGCTTTTTCTTGCATTTATTTGGAAAAATTTTGCCCTGATGTAGAGCATTTAAGCTTGGCTACCTACAAATAAGCTACTCTTTCTTCTGAGTTCCTTAGCCTTCGATCCCATCTAGTCTGAAGCAAAAGTCATGCGTAATTTTGTGTTGCTTTCCTTCTAATACAGAGAGTGCTTCCTGTCAAATAACTAGAGAGAATGTGAGTGCTGACCCTATATCACACTATTAGTCCTTAGTGGTTTCCTCACGCATTCACCTTGGTGTGGACTTTTTCCTCTTCATTCCCTTACACCCCAGGCTATTAGGATCCTGCCAATGTATTGTTGTAAGCCTGGAGGTGCAGCTTTTTAATTTACCTGCAGCCATAGGTGGACCACCCGGTTTCCGCAACCATATAGTTCCATCAGAAGTCAAGATTTCACAATCACAAGTGGAAGGGGTCTTCATGGATCTTTCAGATTCAATGATGCCTCATTCGAGGGCCTGGAAGCCGCCCAAAGTGGCTGGATGTCAGTGTCATCCTTTTTCTTTGCCAGAAAACTATCTTTGAAGGGAAAAAAAGAAGTATCTTTGAATGTACCTATTTCTTTTCCAAATTATCCTGTTTAATAAATTCCCTGTTCAGCTAAATCCAACATGCTGTACTATCTGCCGAGCATTCTGCACAAAAGGGGGTTGCAAGCAACCCGCAGCGAGTGTGCGGAAAGGACATGTGAAGGGGCTGGGCATGGAATTTCCCATGCCGGCTGGAGGTCTACTACTGCTGGCTGTGTGCAGATTTGGGCTGAACTTTGTAGCACATTGTTCCTGAAAGAAAAAGCAACTGTTCTCTTTGAGTGCCCCCTCCCCTCTCCAAATGGCTGCAATCAACAGCCCCAAGACCCTAATTGCCACAGCCTATTAGAAATAATGAGACTTACATGGCAGAAGCCAAGGGTAAAAGCGACATCTCGCAACACGAAAGGTTAATACCAACATATACTGCTAGCAAGTGCAAAGGGCACATCAGTTGGTGGCTCATTATGGCGGGCTGACCCAGGGGAAAGTGTCATTCTGTGGAGAGGCCTTCTCAGGATGTGGCAGCAAAAGTTACAAAAGATAAGGACTTGCCCGTGAAACACGCTCAACTAATGAGAGCTGAAAATTGTTTGAAATATCCTGATGACCTCACAGATGGGGGATGCTGATTAAGATGGCTACAGGAGGCTCCTTTCTTGTCTGACAGCCCATTGAGAAGCTTTGGTGAGATGTGACTAACAGGCCGTGAAGGTGTCTCCATCTTCTCTAAACATGGTCCATGCTTTGGGCAAAACAAACAGGAAAAATAAGTCCAAACTGACACACATTTGAATTTACTTTCCAGAGATGTGTTTTGGGAAAAGAGCACCGATGGGGCCATCAGCTGTGATTCCTTAATGGTGAAGGGTGTTCGTGACCACTTGCGTGACTAATCGCATGACTGCGCTGGGGATGAGCCAACGGCAAATTGAGGTCTTGAATACTTGACAAAACAACCCCACTGTTCTGTGGGTGAAATTCTATAGAGCTTCATGTATAATTAAATGTAAGTTTCACAAGAGTCTACACCTCAGTCACTTAGTGCTGATGTGTGGCACAAAGGAAGGATTTTTGCCACATCGAAATACATCCATGAAACAATGAAGAAATATCCAAAGTTTTCTGAGACAGAGATGCTCACAGAAGAAACCCTGGAGTTCTCTCAACCTCCTTTAGTGCCTGAAACATGGAAAAGAGACCACCTTTGTGCATGTCTTCCTCTACCTCAGACCAGATTTGAAGAAGAGAATGCATCTCATACTGCTTATCTTAATTCCTTATCCAGGAAAACTGGAAGTAACATCTGCCCATTCGCAGGAGCACAAAATCACTCATGTCTTCCAATAATGGATCTCCCTTGAAAAGAGCTTATCACTATATTAAACAAGGGTATACAGGGTTTTTATAATGAGATTTAGAAAAATTTCTTCGAACCTTTCTAAAGAATTTATTAGTTATTGACTGCTGAATAAGAAATCAACTCAAAAATTAATCACTTACCACTGCAAAAAACAAAATTATACAAAGGTTTTTATAATGAGATATAGAAATTTTTTTTCAAGATTTTCTTATTAGTTGTACTAGTTATCAATTGCTTTATTATGAATTACCACAAAACACAGTGGCTTAAACAACTATAAGCATTTATTATCTCACATAGTTTCTATGTAACCTCTCAAGACTGCAGCCAAGATGTTGATCAGAGGTGTGACAGCATGTGAAGGTTTGTGTGATGGATGATTCCGTCCACAGTGGTTCACTCATATGCCTGGCACATTAGTGCTATTCATATGGAGAGGCCTTAGTTCCTTGTCACTTCAGCTTCTCCACAGAGCTGCTTGAGTATCTTAACAATATGGCAGCTAGCTTCCCCCAGAGCAATAATGCAAGAGAAAGAAAGAAGCCAAAATTCCTTTTTTGACCTAGTCTCCAAAGTCATGTTCATCATCATATCCACAATATCAAGTGTTGACACAGGTCAGCCCTATTTGATGCAGGAAGGAACTACCCAAGGGCTGAACACCAGAATGCAAGAATCTTTGGGAGCCATCTTGGAGGCTGGATGTCACACTATTTTTTAAAATTTTATCAGCCTGATTAAAAAATATAAGAACTGTAATTGTTGATGTGGACAACCAGAAGTCTGTAAGTGAGAAAAAAAAACAAAGAACTCTTGTAAAAAAATTGTGAAGAAAATATACTTCACCTGGGTAAAGGGCTCAACAATGTGGACTTTACCTAACAAATGCAAACAATGTAACCTAATCATATGTACCCTTATATTAATCTGAAATTTAAAAAAAATAAAATATACTCCACTCAATTCAAAACATTTTCTTATACTAATTGATACACATTTTTATCTTGTACCTGAAATAACAAAGTAAAAATATGAATTAGGAAATTATTCAAAAGAAATTGATCTTAGTAGACAAAACAAGGCTTTCAGAAACAACGTGCTCTCTTTTCATCTCAAGAGCAGGATGTTTTGCTTAAAACATCTAGGAAACTTTAGTCTTCCTTTTCAAGGTGTAGAAAATCTTAATCAGCTGATGTGAAAATTCATTTATGGAGAGACCCACCTCTTTGAGGAAATAGAATTGATACAGATACTTGGGAAAAGTGAGTCTCTGTGAATATAATTATGATCAATGCTGATATACAGTCATGTACCACATAACAACATTTTGGTCAATAATGGACCATATATACAGTAATAGTCCTATAATATTATAATACCATATTTTGACTATGCCTGTTCTATATTAGGATATGTTTAGATACACAAATACTTATCACTGTGTTACAATTGTTCACAGTATTCAGTACAGTAACATGCTGTACAGTTTATAGCCTAGGAGGAATAGGCTAGACCACATATCCCAAGTATATAGTAGACTATATCATCCAGGTGGGTGTAAGTGCAGACCATCTAGGTAGGTGTGAGTACACCCTGTGCTGTTCATGCAACAGTGCAATCACCTAATAACATATTTCTCAGATCACACCCATATCATTAAATGATGCATGACTATATATTCTATATATTGGGCTAAACTGATGTATAAAATTTATCAATATTTTATTTCATAAATTAAATTCCTATTTAAGCCCTTGATGAGACAGTTTAATGAACCAACTTTTTTTTGTTTGTTTGTTTCTCCATAGAACGTAGAATAGACTCATTTACCTCTTAGGTTAGTGTTACCATAAAATTAGATATTTCATGCTTAAATTTATATTGAATTACTTTTCTCTGGATAAGAACCACAACTTTCTTAGACTTCTTTTCCTTTGTTTAATTTCCATCATCAACACTTGAAGTTGTTTTTCTTTTCTGGGCCATCTTTCATCAAAAAGTAGAATTTCCATTACTTCATAAGAGCTAATGAATTCATACTAATGAATAGAGAACCCTAAGGCAGATTAAGATGTGAGTTCTGGGTCATCAACTGGGCTCACCTGCAATTTCACAGGACTCAAGACTCCAATTCCTGACAAAGCAGAATGGCAAATTACTCTGTGTTGTGTATCATCAGAATCACATGTGAAGAATCAAAGTCACAAATGGGAAATCCACAAATACCAACATTTATTCTTTACTACGTATCTTCTAAGTAAAACAAAGGGCTATTTATTTGCAAATAGAAATTTAACCACTATTAACAGTGTTCATTTAAGGTTCAGTGCCCATAGCACAGTGGTTACAGTGCCAGCCACCAAACCTGGCAGGTTTGAACCCAGCCCAGGCCAGCTAACCAACAATGGCACTTGCAATAAAAAATAGCTGGGCTAGGGCAGTGCCTGTGGCTCAAAGGAGTGGGGCACTGGCCCCATATACCAGAGGTGGTAGGTTCAAACCTGGCCCCAGCCAAAAAGTGCAAAAAAAAAGCTGGGCTACTTGGGAGGCTGAGGCAAGAGAATCGCTTAAGCCCAAGAGTTTGAGGTTGCTGTGAGCTGTGATGCCACCGCACTCTACCAAGGGTGACATAGCAAGACTCTATCTCAACAAAAAAGAAGAAAAAATGTGTTCATTAAATAAATCTGTGTGTATTATCTGGAGCAAAAAGCTAGGTACAAATAGTCACCAACATATATTAATCTCTCCTTGATCAAAGTAGTTTTAAATCAAGGTTTTCTAGTTAATGATGTAGTTTTAATAGTGATAGCAGTGTTTTCGGAAACAGGTAAGTCAAGAAAAAGGAGATTTGAATAAGGGAATAAGCTTAGTATCGGTCATTTAGGTTTGAGGTACTTGTATATGGTGGAGCCTATGGAAATGTCTAACAAGCAGGTGTCAGGAAGGACCAAGGGCTGCCTCAGAGGATGGGCTAATAATGGAGATAATTAAATGACTGGAGGCAAAAAGTAGAAGGATTAAAATAAAAGTGAACAGGTAAATACTCAAAGAGATTGGGACCCAGAAAGGAATCTGAAGAACCAGGATCAAAGCCCTCATATATTAGACACCAAAGTTTACATTTTTCGCACTTTGGAACAGAGTCCAAGAAAGTTTGTATGGCTCACTGGATGGGGTCACTTTCAGTGCTAGATCCAAGCATGTCTATTTCTCTTAGCTTATGAAGTAATTAAACAAACCCAAGCTGTTACTATTTCTTTTGCCAAAAAGCCATATTATAAAAAACAAAAAAGGTTTATTTATGAGACTAGACTACCTGCTATAATAAACAGCTCTAAAATCTCAGGGGCTTAAAATATTAACATTTCGTTTCTGCCTCACACAAAGTTCAATGTGGACGTCCCTAGTGAAGCAGCTCTTCTCTTCTCCAAGTGGTGACTTGGAGCCCAGGCTCCTTCCCTTTGGGGGATGTCACCCCCTCAACATGGGACTTTCAAGGCTACAAAAAGTAAGAAAACATAGGGAAGGCACAAGGGATACTCAGCCACCTCAGTCTGTAAGTGACATTTAACTGTTCACATTCCACTGACCAAAACTATTCACACTGCTCCACCTGGATGCATGGGGACTGGAAAATGTCATTTCCAGCTGGACAGCCACTTCCCAACAAAATTATACATGGTAGAAAGGAGGCATGATTACTGATAATCAGCTAGCTGTCTCTGTCGTGGTTTGTTCGATTTTTTCATTTGCTTTTCAAGTTAAGAAACAATTTACATCTATTAAATAAAATTTAAAAGGTTACTTGGGTACCTCTTTTAAAGAAAATCATTGATGATGGCACCCTATAGCTTCAGAGTAACCTCCCATGTGTTTGAACTCATTTAGATTTCACAGCAATCCACTGAGATAAATATTATATTGATTTGAAAATGAATACTCTCCACTGTGCCCAGTACAGTTTCACATTCCTATACTGGACAATGCATTAGCTTGCTTCATTTAAGATATTTCTAAATATAATAGATATTTTAAAACTAAAACCATACATGGGATGCAAGGCTGGTTTAACATACGCAAGTCTATAAACATTATCCACCATATTAACAGAGGCAAAAATAAAGATCACACGATCCTCTCAATAGATGCAGAAAAAGCATTTGATAAAATCCAGCATCCTTTTCTAATTAGAACACTGAAGAGTATAGGCATAGGTGGCACATTTCTAAAACTGATTGAAGCTATCTATGACAAACCCACAGCCAATATTTTACTGAATGGAGTAAAACTGAAAGCTTTTCCTCTTAGAACTGGAACCAGACAAGGTTGTCCTCTGTCACCTTTACTATTCAACGTAGGGCTAGAAGTTCTAGCCAATACAATTAGGCAAGACAAGGAAATAAAGGGAATCCAAATGGGAGCAGAGGAGGTCAAACTCTCCCTCTTTGCTGACGACATCATCTTATACCTAGAGAACCCCAAAGACTCAACCACAAGACTCCTAGAAGTCATCAAAAAATACAGTAATGTTTCAGGATATAAAATCAATGTCCACAAGTCAGTAGCCTTTGTGTACACCGATAACAGTCAAGATAAGAAGTTAATTAAGGACACAACTCCCTTCACCATAGTTTCAAAGAAAATGAAATACTTAGGAGTATACCTAACAAAGAAGGTGAAGGACCTCTATAAAGAAAACTATGAAATCCTCAGAAAGGAAATAGCAGAGGATATTAACAAATGGAAGAACATACCATGCTCATGGAGGGGAAGAATCAACATTGTTAAAATGTCTATACTTCCCAAAGCAATCTACCTATTCAATGCCATTCCTATCAAAATACCAACATCGTACTTTCAAAATTTGGAAAAAATGATTCTGCATTTTGTATGGAACCGGAAAAAACCCCGTATAGCTAAGGCAGTTATCTGTAACAAAAATAAAGCTGGGGGCATCAGCATACCAGATTTTAGTCTGTACTACAAAGCCATAGTGGTCAAGACAGCATGGTACTGGCACAAAAACAGAGACATAGACACTTGGAATCAAACTGAAAACGAAGAAATGAAACTAACATTTTACAACCACCTAATCTTTGATAAACCAAACAAGAACATACCTTGGGGGAAAGACTCCCTATTCAATAAATGGTGTTGGGAGAACTGGATGTCTACATGTAAAAGACTGAAACTGGACCCACACCTTTCCCCACTCACAAAAATTGATTCAAGATGGATAAAGGACTTAAAATTAAGGCATGAAACAATAAAAATCCTCCAAGAAAGCATAGGAAAAACACTGGAAGATATTGGCCTGGGGAAAGACTTCATGAAGAAGACTGCCATGGCAATTGCAACAACAACAAAAATAAACAAATGGGACTTCATTAAACTGAAAAGCTTCTGTACAGCTAAGGAGACAATAACCAAAGCAAAGAGACAACCTACACAATGGGAAAAGATATTTGCATAATTTCAATCAGACAAAAGCTTGATAACTAGGATCTATAGAGAACTCAAATTAATCCACATGAAAAAAGCCAACAATCCCTTATATCAATGGGCAAGAGACATGAATAGAACTTTCTCTAAAGATGACAGACGAATGGCTAACAAACACATGAAAAAATGTTCATCATCTCTATATATTAGAGAAATGCAAATCAAAACAACCCTGAGATATCATCTAACCCCAGTGAGAATGGCCCACATCACAAAATCTCAAAACTGCAGATGCTGGCGTGGATGTGGAGAGAAGGGAACACTTTTACACTGCTGGTGGGACTGCAAACTAGTACAACCTTTCTGGAAGGAAGTATGGAGAAACCTCAAAGCACTCAAGCTAGACCTCCCATTTGATCCTGCAATCCCATTACTGGGCATCTACCCAGAAGGAAAAAAATCCTTTTATCATAAGGACACTTGTACTAGACTGTTTATCGCAGCTCAATTTACAATCGCCAAAATGTGGTAACAGCCTAAATGCCCACCAACCCAGGAATGGATTAACAAGCTGTGGTATATGTATACCATGGAATACTATTCAGCCATTAAAAAAAATGGAGACTTTACATCCTTCGTATTAACCTGGATGGACGTAGAAGACATTATTCTTAGTAAAGCATCACAAGAATGGAGAAGCATGAATCCTATGTACTCAATTTTGATATGAGGACAATTAATGACAATTATGGTTATGGGGGGAAACAGAAAGATGGACGGAGGGAGGGGGGTGGGGCCTTGGTGTGTGTCACACTTTATGGGGCCAAGACATGATTGCAAGAGGGACTTTACCTAACAATTGCAATCATTGTAACCTGGCTTATTGTACCCTCAATGAATCCCCAACAACAACAACAACAAAAAAAAAGAACTAAAACCATATAAAAATGTTAAACAGTAAAAAGTGGACAGACATGGGATAGGAAAGAAAATTGAGCCTGTGATAAATTTCCTTTTATCGAAGAAGGAGAAGAAAAGGAAGAAAGAGGAGAAAGAAGAAAGAAGAGGAGAAGGAAGAGGTAAAAGCAGAGGGGGATGAGGGGAATATTTTCCAATTTTTGACACTAACAGTTGAACAACTGTGAGACTCACATTGGTTTAGCACTCGTGTCAAAATATCTGTCTCCTTCCTCAACTTCTCTGACCTGAATGGAGAGAGAAAGCACATTCATGGATTAGAAATCTCTATGTGGTTACAATGGCCATGCTACCCAAATTCTCCCCAAGATTCAATACAATCCCAATCAAAATTCCTATAGGCGGAGGCGGAGCAAGATGGCAGCCGAGTAACAGCTTCCTTGCATCTGGGCACCGTGAGTCTGGGGATATAGGACTCCAGGCATCTCTGGATGGTGGGATCTGCCTATCATCACCCCTGAGAGGATACAGGGAGTCAGCGAGAGACTTCTGGACCCCAAGAGGAGGACTAAAACAGTGGAAAACTGGCAAGTGGTCGCGTGTGTTCAATCCGTCTAAACCCGCCCGCAACTGTAAGTTCAGTAGCAGCGAGACTGCAAACCAGAAAGGCCTTACCTGTGAACTGTTTGGTGTCTTTGGACTTGGCACTCAGCTGAACTGCCTTGGGGAGAACCTGAGAGGGAGTGCGGAGAACTTTGGCCTTTGTCTAGGGCCCCAGTCTGAGCCACTGAGCCAGACGGAGCTAATAGTGTTTGGCTCTGGGTCACAGGCAGACATTGTGAGCGATCTGCCCCGGCAACCTCCGCCCTCAGGGTCTCAGAGCTGGAATTGGGTGGGAGCTGGTAACCCAGCGACCAAGTAGCCTAAGGGCGGGGTCTGAGCCGCCTTGCAGCCCTAACCCTCGGGGGCAGAGGGAGACCAGTTTTGACACACAGGGTAAGTGGATAGCCACTTCAGCAGTGATTCCAGCAACAAGCACTTCCCTGAGAAAGCTTCTGCTCAGCAAGTGAACAAGTTCAAAGTGCCTTTTAAGTGCGCTGAAGAGAGATTTAGGGTGTCTACCTGCTGGGGTTTGAGAAACTAGCAGCCTCCAGTCGTGTCACAACTGTGATTAACATCTCATACCCCAGAAGACCACGTGTTGCCCAGACAATATTCAATAACATATACATACTGCTTTGTTTTTGGTTGTGTTTTTTTTTTTTTTTGGTTTGGTTGTTTTTTTTGTTTATTTTGATGTTGTGGATTGTTGTTTTGTTTTTTAAGTTCAACCTTTTCCATACAGATCCTTTTTCTTTCTCAATTTTTCTAGTTTAATTATAGTTTCCCATTGCTGCCTATTTCAATAATTAGAACTTCATTTTTGTTAGTGTTTCTACCGCTACTATTTGGTTTTTCCAGCCAATTTTATCCTGTAAAGTTTTCTGTTTGCTTGTTTTGGTTGGATTTATAGCATTTTTGTCTTTCCTCTCTACTTGGTGGAGGTGGGGTACTGTGTCTGATCAGGTTAGCAAAGAGCTGCTGACCTCAAGGAAACCACCCAACTAGGCTCCCCCAGAAGGTGGTTTTTTTTTAAGGTTGTATCAAAGTACCCTACTGTACACCTATATTGCTCTGTCTCCCTCTTTCTGTGCCTCTCCTCTTTTTGTTAATATTCCTTTTACCCACCCCCTCTCCTTTCTCTATTTTTCTTTTTTTTTCCTTATCACTCAGTCCTCCTTTCTTTCATCCCTTTTTTGCTCTTAAACCTTCTCACCCTTCTGGTCCTGTAACTCTTAGTCCACAGGCATGAGAACTTAAAGAGCAAGAGGAAGTGAAAGGAAAATTAGGGCAAGGAAACAGATAAAAGAAATCACCCATGAGGAAGAATCAGCAGAAAACTCCAGGCAACATGAAGAACCAGTCCAGAACAACCCCGCCAAGGGACCATGAGGTAGCTACTGCAGAGGATTCCATCTATACAGAAATGTTAGGAATGACAGAAAGGGAATTTAGAATACACATGTTGAAAACAATGAAAGAAATGATGGAAACAATGAAGGAAACTGCTAATAAAGTGGAAAATAACCAAAAGGAAATCCAAAAACAGAATCAAATCAGAGATGAACAATATGAAGAATATAAAAAGGATATAGCAGAGCTGAAGGAAATGAAACAGTCAATCAGGGAACTTAAAGATGCAATGGAAAGTATCAGCAACAGGTTAGACCATGCAGAAGAAAGAATTTCAGAGGTAGAAGACAAAGTTTTTGAGATAACTCAGATAGTAAAAGAGGCAGAAAAGAAGAGAGAGAAAGCAGAACGTTCACTGTCAGAATTACGGGACTTTATGAAGCGTTCCAACATACGAGTTATAGGAATTCCAGAAGGGGAAGAAGAATGCCCCAGAGGAATGGAAGCCATACTAGAGAATATTATGAAAGAAAATTTCCCAAATATCACCAAAGATTCTGACACACTGCTTTCAGAGGGCTATCGGACCCCAGGTCGCCTCAACTCTAACCGAGCTTCTCCAAGACACATTGTGATGAACCTATCCAAAGTCAAGACAAAAGAAAAGATTCTGCAAGCTGCCAGGAGTAAGCGCCAGTTGACCTACGGGGGCAAATCCATCAGAGTGACCGCAGACTTCTCTAATGAAACTTTCCAAGCAAGAATACAATGTTCATCTACCTTTAATCTACTTAAACAGAACAATTTCCAGCCCAGAATTCTGTACCCTGCTAAGCTAAGCTTCAAAATTGACGGAGAAATCAAATCATTTACGGATTTACAAACATTGAGGAAATTCGCCACAACAAGACCAGCTCTACAGGAAATACTTCAACCTGTTCTGCACACTGATCACCACAATGGATCAGCAGCAAAGTAAGAACTCAGAAATTAAAGGACAGAACCAAACCTCCACACTGATGCAAAAGATAAAACTAAGCAATGGACTCTCACAAAATAAGACGAATAGAATACTACCACACTTATCAATTATCTCAATAAATGTTAATGGCTTGAATTCCCCACTGAAGAGACATAGATTGGTTGACTGGATTAAAAAATACAAGCCATTCATTTGCTGTCCGCAAGAAACACACCTGGCTTCAAAAGACAAATTAAAGCTCCGAGTCAAGGGTTGGAAGACAATTTTTCAGGCAAATGGAATTCAGAAGAAAAGAGGAGCTGCAATCTTATTTTCAGATACATGTGGATTTAAAGCAACTAAAGTCAAAAAAGACAAAGATGGTCACTTTATATTGGTCAAGGGAAAAATACAACAAGAAGACATTTCAATTCTAAATATTTATGCACCCAATTTAAATGCTCCCAGATTCTTGAAACAGACCTTACTCAGTCTGAGCAATATGATATCTGATAATACCATAATAACAGGGGACCTTAACACTCCTCTTACAGAGCTAGACAGATCCTCTAAACAGAAATTAAACAAGGATATAAGAGACTTAAATGAGACCCTAGAACAACTGTGCTTGATAGACGCATATAGAACACTCCATCCCAAAGATAAAGAATATACATTCTTCTCATCACCCCATGGAACAGTCTCCAAAATTGATCATATCCTGGGACACAAAACAAATATCAACAGAATCAAAAGAATTGAAATTTTACCTTGTATCTTCTCAGACCATAAGGCACTAAAGGTGGAACTCAACTCTAACAAAAATGCTCGACCCCACCCAAAGGCATGGAAACTAAACAATCTTCTGTTGAATAACAGATGGGTGAAGGAAGAAATAAAACAGGAAATCATTAACTTCCTTGAGCATAACAACAATGAAGACACAAGCTATCAAAACCTGTGGGATACTGCAAAAGCAGTTTTGAGAGGAAAATTCATCGCTTTTCCTACATTCGAAAAACAGAAAGAGAGCACATCAACAATCTCACAAGAGATCTTATGGAATTGGAAAAAGAAGAACAATCTAAGCCTAAACTCGGTAGAAGAAAAGAAATCTCCAAAATCAAATCAGAGATCAATGAAATTGAAAACAAAAGAATCATTCAGAAAATTAATGAAACAAGGAGTTGGTTTTTTGAAAAAATAAATAAAATAGATAAACCATTGGCCAGACTAACGAGGAATAGAAAAGTAAAATCTCTAGTAACCTCAATCAGAAATGATAAAGGAGAAATAACAACTGATCCCACAGAGATATAAGAGATCATCTCTGAATACTACCAGAAACTCTATGCCCAGAAATTTGACAATGTGAAAGAAATGGATCAATATTTGGAATCACACCCTCTCCCTAGACTCAGCCAGGAAGAAATAGAGCTCCTGAACAGACCAATTTCAAGCACTGAGATCAAAGAAACAATAAAAAAGCTTCCAACCAAAAAATGCCCTGGTCCAGATGGCTTCACTCCAGAATTCTATCAAACCTTCAAGGAAGAGCTTATTCCTGTACTGCAGAATTTATTCCAAAAAATTGAGGAAGAAGGAATCTTCCCCAACACATTCTAGGAAGCAAACATCACCTTGATACCAAAACCAGGAAAAGACCCAAACAAAAAGGAGAATTTCAGACCAATCTCACTCATGAACATAGACGCAAAAATTCTCAACAAAATCCTAGCCAATAGATTACAGCTTATCATCAAAAAAGTTATTCATCATGATCAAGTAGGCTTCATCCCAGGGATGCAAGGCTGGTTTAACATACATAAGTCTATAAACGGTATCCACCATATTAACAGAGGTGAAAATAAAGATCACACGATCCTCTCAATACATGCAGAAAAAGCATTTGATAAAATCCAGCATCCTTTTCTAATTAGAACACTGAAGAGTATAGGCATAGGTGGCACATTTCTAAAACTGATTGAAGCTATCTATGACAAACCCGCAATATTTTACTGAATGGAGTAAAACTGAAAGCTTTTCCTCTTAGAACTGGAACCAGACAAGGTTGTCCTCTGTCACCTTTACTATTCAACGTAGTGCTGGAAGTTCTAGCCAATACAATTAGGCAAGACAAGGAAATAAAGGGAATCCAATGGGAGCAGAGGAGGTCAAACTCTCCCTCTTTGCTGACGACATCATCTTATACTTAGAGAACCCCAAAGACTCAACCACAAGACTCCTAGAAGTCATCAAAAAATACAGTAATGTTTCAGGATATAAAATCAATGTCCACAAGTCAGTAGCCTTTGTGTACACGAATAACAGTCAAGATGAGAAGCTACTTAAGGACACAACTCCCTTCACCATAGTCTCAAAGAAAATGAAATACCTAGGAATATACCTAACGAAGGAGGTGAAGGACCTCTATAAAGAAAACTATGAAATCCTCAGAAAGGAAATAGCAGAGGATATTAACAAATGGAAGAACATACCATGCTCATGGAGGGGAAGAATCAACATTGTTAAAATGTCTATACTTCCCAAAGCAATCTACCTATTCAATGCCATTCCTATCAAAATACCAACATCGTACTTTCAAGATTTGGAGAAAATGATTCTGCGTTTTGTATGGAACGGGAAAAAACCCCGTATAGCTAAGGCAGTTCTCTGTAACAAAAATAAAGCTGGGGGCATCAGCATACCAGATTTTAGTCTGTACTACAAAGCCATAGTGGTCAAGACAGCATGGTACTGGCACAAAAACAGAGACATAGACACATGGAATCGAACTGAAAACCAAGAAATGAAACTAACATTTTACAACCACCTAATCTTTGATAAACCAAACAAGAACATACCTTGGGGGAAAGACTCCCTATTCAATAAATGGTGTTGGGAGAACTGGATGTCTACATGTAAAAGACTGAAACTGGACCCACACCTTTCCCACTCACAAAAATTGATTCAAGATGGATAAAGGACTTAAACTTAAGGCATGAAACAATAAAAATCCTCCAAGAAAGCATAGGAAAAACACTGGAAGATATTGGCCTGGGGAAAGACTTCATGAAGAAGACTGCCATGGCAATTGCAACAACAACAAAAATAAACAAATGGGACTTCATTAAACTGAAAAGCTTCTGTACAGCTAAGGACACAATAACCAAAGCAAAGAGACAACCTACACAATGGGAAAGGATATTTGCATAATTTCAATCAGACAAAAGCTTGATAACTAGGATCTATAGAGAACTCAAATTAATCCACATGAAAAAAGCCAACAATCCCTTATATCAATGGGCAAGAGACATGAATAGAACTTTCTCTAAAGACGACAGACGAATGGCTAACAAACACATGAAAAAATGTTCATCATCTCTATATATTAGAGAAATGCAAATCAAAACAACCCTGAGATATCATCTAACCCCAGTGAGAATGGCCCACATCACAAAATCTCAAAACTGCAGATGCTGGCGTGGATGTGGAGAGAAGGGAACACTTTTACACTGCTGGTGGGACTGCAAACTAGTACAACCTTTCTGGAAGGAAGTATGGAGAAACCTCAAAGCACTCAAGCTAGACCTCCCATTTGATCCTGCAATCCCATTACTGGGCATCTACCCAGAAGGAAAGAAATCCTTTTATTATAAGGACACTTGTACTAGACTGTTTATCGCAGCTCAATTTACAATCGCCAAAATGTGGAAACAGCCTAAATGCCCACCAACCCAGGAATGGATTAACAAGCTGTGGTATATGTATACCATGGAATACTATTCAGCCATTAAAAAAAATGGAGACTTTACATCCTTCGTATTAACCTGGATGGACGTGGAAGACATTATTCTTAGTAAAGCATCACAAGAATGGAGAAGCATGAATCCTATGTACTCAATTTTGATATGAGGACAATTAATGACAATTATGGTTATGGGGGGGAAACAGAAAGAGGGAAGGAGGGAGGTGGGTGGGGCCTTGGTGTGTATCACACTTTATGGGGGCAAGACATGATTGCAAGAGGGACTTTACCTAACAATTGCAATCAGTGTAACCTGGCTTGTACCCTCAATGAATCCCCAACAATAAAAAATATATATATATATTCCTATAGGCATTTTTGTAGAAATTGACAAACTCACTCCAAAATTTATAATAAAATCCAAAGAACACTGAATGGCCAAAGTAATTTTAACAAAGAACAAAGTTGAAGGACTTACTCTACTTTACTTCAGCATTTACTATAAACCTATGGTATTCATTCTCCTTGATTTCTTTTAAGAATTGACATTTAGATCAATGGAACAGAATGGAGTCCAGAAACAGACTACTTGATTTTTGACAAAGCTACCAAAGAAATTCAATGGGGAAAGAAAATCTTTTCAATAAATATTGTAAAAATCAATCCTACAGCCTATTATACACAAAAATCAACTCAAAATGTATGTTACAGCTTGTTGTGAAACCTGAAGCTATGAAACTTCTAGAAGAAAACAAAGGAAAAATATTTTCCCACCTTAGGGAAGGCAAAGATTTCTTAGATATGACACTAAAAGTAAAAAATATATTTATAATTGAACTACATCAAACTGTAAGTAATTTACTCATTGCCAAAACCACTGAGAAAACAAAAAGACAAGCAAAAGACTGGTGAAAAAATATTACAACATATTTATATGATAAAGAATTTGCATTCAAAATATAGAGAGAGCTCTGAAAACTCAGGATGACATGAACAGAATCTTCACCAAGGCAGAGATAAAGTATCCAATAAACACACAACAAGATGTTCAGCATCATTAGTCATCAGTCATGACACATGTATACAATGAAGATTAAAACCACAATGAGAGACTGCGTGTTTGTGAATATGTGGAGGAACAGTTACCCATATACCACAGAGGGAAAAACAAAATAGTACAACCACCACCAAAACAATTTGACAGTTTCTTAAAAAGTTAATACAAACCTACCATACAACTCAGTCATTTCAGTCCCAGGTATATATCCAAAAGAAACAAAAGCATATGTCCACACCAAGATTGTATGTGACTGTTATTAGCAGTGACATTCATTAGACAAACACTGGAAACTATCCAAATGTCCATTGATCCGTGAATAGATATATAATTGTAATATATTCATACAATGGATTACTGTTCATCAGTTAAAGTGATGAACTATTGGTACACACAAATGGCTTAATCACAAAATCATTATATTAAATAAAAGATGTGGCAAAAATAGGCAATTCCATTCCTAGATGAGAATCTAAGAGAGATGTATATGCTCACAAAAACAACTTACACAAGATGTTTAAAGCAGCATTTACTCATAACAGCCCAACACTGAGAACCACCCAAAATATCCATCAACAATAAAATGTGTTTTAGAAATTGTGATATATGCCCATAACGGAATATTACACAGCAAAGAGAATAAGCAAACTACCTCTACATACAACTCTTGGAATATTATAAACATGATGTTGAATGTAAAAATATAGCCACAAAAGAGCTCCTACATTTGATTTCATTCATATTAATTTCAAAAACAGGAATCATCTATGGTGTTATTCTTGGGGTAGGGTGGGTAGTGACTGGAAGAGCACACAAGGGATTATGCTCTGTTTTTTTGATCCTGCTGATGGTTACAAAGGAGTGTTCCTTTTATAAAAATTCCTCAAACTGTACACCTATTATTTGGTACATTTTTCTACATTTTTTTTACATGTCAATAAAAAGTATACCCCTATAAAAGCAAGTTTGGGGGTTGGAAGATGCAGTCAGAGTCAACCTGCATCTGTGTTCAACGTGTAGGAAGAAAAGTGGGTGTGTGCTGGTAGTTGACAGGATATTCCTAGAGATAAACATGTATGTGTCATTCACTGCATAGTCATAGATAATGATAAAGAGGGAAGAAAGCTTAAGAAACAATCTTGGGGAATTTTTACCTATAGATATTGGAAGAAGAAAACAAAGAGATAGAAAAAGATCAAAAACTACACGCACATAGATGCCAAGGCAGAAGAATGCTTCAAAGCAGACAGAGAGTCAGCTCATTAGTGATGGCAAAAGCAGCACCATGGTAGAGAAAATCCTCCACTTTCTCATCTGTAAAATAGGGTTATCAATGGACACACTACCTCACAGTGTTCATTAATTTTGACAGTGGCTAGCACACAACCTAGGGAGCTCCAAGAGGATGAGAACTATGAGAAAAGGCTCCTGGATTTAGCAGTTATTATAGAAGTCAGGCTGCTGAGTCTGGGGAGAAAATATATGCAAAAAGAGGAAACCAAAATCAGGAAAAAACCTCGAATAGCCAAGACATTACTCAGAAATAAAAACAAAGCAGGAGGAATCACGCTACCAGACCTCTGACTATACTATAAATCAATAGTGATCAAAACAGCATGGTATTGGCACAAAAACAGAGAAGTAGATGTCTGAAACAGAATAGAGAACCAAGAGATGAATCCAGCTACTTACCATTATTTAATCTTTGACAAGCCAATTAAAAACATTCAGTGGGGAAAAGATTCCCTATTTAACAAATGGTGCTGGGTGAACTCGCTGGCAACCTGTAGAAGGCTGAAACTGGATCCATACCTTTCACCATTAACTAAGACAGACTCTCACTGTATTAAAGATTTAAACTTAAGACATAAAACTATAAAAATACTAGAAGAGATTGCAGGGAAAACCCTTGAAGAAATTGGTCTGGTGAGTATTTTATGAGGAGGAACCCCCCCAGGCAATTGAAGCAGCTTCACAAATACACTACTGGGACCTGATCAAACTAAAAAGCTTCTGCACAGCCAAGAACACAGTAAGTAAAGCAAGCAGACAGCCCTCAGAATGGGAGAAGATTTTCAGGTTATGTCTCCAACAAAGGTTTAATAACCAGAATCCACAGAGAACTCAAACGCATTAGCAAGAAAAGAACAAGTGATCCCATCTCCAGATTGGGCAAGGGACTTGAAGAGAAACTTCTCTGAAGAAGACAGGCGCACGGCCTACAGACATATGAAAAAATGCTCATCATATTTAATCATCAGAGAAATGCAAATCAAAACACTTTGAGATATCATCTAACTCCAGTAAGGTTAGCCCATATCACAAAATCCCAAGACCAGAGATGTTGGCATGGATGTGGAGAAAAGGGAACACTTCTGCACTGCTGGTGGGAATGCAAATTAATACATTCCTTTTGGAAAGATGTGTGGAGAACACTTAGAGATCTAAAAATAGATCTGCCATTCAATCCTATAATTCCTCTACTAGGTATATACCCAGAAGACCAAAAATCACATCATAACAAAGATATTTGTACCAGAATGTTTATTGCAGCCCAATTCATAATTGCTAAGTCATGGAAAAAGCCCAAGTGCCCATCGATCCACGAATGGATTAATAAATTGTGGTATATGTACACCATGGAATATTATGCAGCTTTAAAGAAAGATGGAGACTTTACCTCTTTCATGTTTACATGGATGGAGCTGGAACATATTCTTCTTAGTAAAGTATCTCAAGAATGGAAGAAAAAGTATCCAATGTACTCAGCCCTACTATGAAACTAATTTATGGTTATCACATGAAAGCTATAGCCCAGTTATAACCTAAGAATAGGGGGAAGGGGAAGAGGGAGGGGAGGGAGGGGGGAGGATGTGCGGAGGGAGGGTGATTGGTGGGATTACACCTGCGGTGCATCTTACAAGGATACATGTGAAACTTAGTAAATGTAGAATATAAATGTCTTAACACAATAACTAAGAAAATGCCAGGAAGGCTATGTTAACCAGTGTGATGAAAATGTGTCAAACGATCTATAAAACCAGTGCATGGTGCCCCATGATCACATTAATGTACACAGCTATGATATAATAATAATAATAATAATAAAAAAAAAAAGAGGAAACCAAAGATGAGCAACTGGATGCCCATTACCCACAGGTGGATTCTCCAGCTTTCTAATATGACACCAAGATTATAGTCAACCTTTCTAGTCCCCAGATATTCACCTGTGGAGGCTACAAATTGGCCAGGGTCTCCATTAGTCAGGGACCTGCAGGCATCTGCTCCAGAAGAAAGACTGGTTTTCTCAGTTGTCTGAAAAGTTTGAGTGCAGAAATACCCATCTTCTAGAATTAATATCATCTATAGAAACAATGTCTGAGTGAGGTCCTTTTTCTAAGGTTTAGAAGTTTCTCCAGTAAAACCCTCTCCAGGAAAGAGAGAGGAAGAATCCTATGCAACTGTCCACAGAAGGCCAACTCAACGGCTCTATTTAAAGTTTCTTTTCCAATGGTGCTGTTGAGCAGGAGCCCGCTGGTGAAACATAAATGATGTAACAAAATATTGCCTTTGTCCTGACCTTTCTAATATTTCCAAGGACATCTCAGCCACTTCCATCACTTTTTTCAAAAAAGCATCTTCTAAACTAGGTTCACAGAATTTCTCTGGTGCTTCTGTGTTCCTGGTAAGTGATCAGAGAGGTCTTCTGGCATAAATATAGATTCATTAAAATGAATTAGAGTCATTGAGCTTTGTACATCACTCAGGAGGCTTTTGTATTAATACGAATAGGAAAGGAAAAATATGAAAAGTAGCATAAGCATATTCATCCTATGTGGTGACAGATGAATCTGAAGAATCCAAAAACCCAGATTGGTTCATAGAAATTAAATGAAAAGTGTCACTTTTATCTTTAGAAATCTTGCTGTTGCAGGAGTAGGGACAGGTAGTGTGACCCTCATAGTTTTGTGCAAGCTGACCCCTTCAGGGTTTCAAGTAAGAATAAGAATAGACCACATAGAACTAAAATAGTGTCCCAAAGAGATGACATTATGAAGAAATTACTGCACAGAACACTGAGCATAAACTTCTGTATTGCTTACAGAGAGTGCCAGAACAGTGTAACACAAAGCTTCTTTTTAAATATCCTTTGAAACAACCTAAATGCCCACCAATCCAGGAATGGATTGACAAGCTGTGGTTCATGTATGTCATGGAATACTATACAGCTACTAAAAAGGATGGTGACTTTACATCTTTTGTATTAATTTGGATGGAGTTGAAATACATTCTTCTTAGTAAGGCTTAGAGAAACAAGAATCCAATGTACTCAATTCTGATATGAGGACAATTGATGCTGGTACATGGTGGGGGGAGTATGGGAGAGGGGAGAGAGGGAAGAGGGAGCGGGTGTGTGACACACCTCTTGGGGGTGGGACACTATTAATAGAGGGACTTCACCCAGCTAACACAAGCAGTATAACCTGGCTCATTGTACCCCCAATGAGTCCCCAACAATAAAAAAAAACAAGAGGAAAAAATTGTAAGGTAAAAAATAAATAAATAAATACATAAAAACAAAATATCCTTTGATTTAAAAATAATTTACTCCTAGAAACTTACCCTAAGGAAGAAGTTCAAGAGAGGACAAAAGAAAGCCATATGTGGAAAGATCATTTTACAGTGTTACTTCCAACTGCAAAAACATAAAACAAAGTAAAATAAGCGGGAGTAACCATCAACAGGAAAAACTGTTTTGTAAAATAGAGGTGATAACAGCATAAGTATTAGTGGCTATTAGAATGGTAATTATGAACTGTATAAACATATGGGGAAATGTTTTCTATGTTTTGAAATATAATAAATGAAAAAAATAGGACATAAAAAGGTAAATATACCAATTACTGCCCTGTAAAATATTGTATGTATGTTGATAAGAAATCAAAAGAAACATATGAAAACAAAAATTTATGTTAGGATGAAATTATGAGTGGATAGTTTTTTTTCTTTTATCAGCAATGTGTGAAGACTTCTGCTCCCATAAACGTGTGGAAGTAAATCTCAGTGAATCAAGCTGGAAGGAGGCGGGAGCAAAGGGTGAATAAATTACACACATCGGGAGCAGTGCACACTATCTGGGTGAAGGGCACACTTGTAACTTTGACTCAATCTCTACCAAAACAAAATATGTAATCAAAACATGTGTACCTTCTAATGCGCATATTTTTAAATGAAATAACAGTTTGTTTGTTTTTTTTTTTTTGCAGTTTTTGGCCCAGGCTGGGTTTGAACCCGCCACCTCCGCATATTGGGCCGACGCCCTACGCCTTTGAGCCACAGGCGCTGCCCTAAGTGAAATAACCTTTTTAAAAAAGACTTCTGGGTGGCACCTGTGGCTCAGTGAATAGGGCACCGGCCTCATATACCAAAGGTGGTGGGTTCGAACCTGGCCCTAGCCAAACTGCAATAAAAAAATAGCCGGCCGTCGTGATGGGCGCCTGTAGTCCCAGCTACTTGGGAGGCTGAGGCAAGAGAATCGGCTAAGCCCACAAACTGGAGGTTGCTGCAAGCTGTGATGCCACACCACTCTACCAAGGACAACAAAGTGAGACTCTGTCTCGAAACATATAAAATAAAATAAAATAGACTTCTGCTCCAAGAGCAATGGAACAGATGCTAAACAGGAGGAATGAGAAAAGCACATCTTTCTTATATCTATTAATTATATATATTAATATTTATGATATATTAATGAGAAAAGCACATCTTTATTTTTATATGACATATACATTAAAGCACATCTTTATATATAATATCTAAAGCACATAGATATATATAAAGCAAACATAAGAAAACTTTGAAAGGTGGAGAGAAGGCAGACCAGGGTTTTCTTTTTTCCTCATATATCCCAGACTTGGAACTGAAAACGCTGACAGTCGGCCAGGGGTCCTCAAACTTTTTAAACAGGGGGCCAGTTCACTGTCCCTCAGACTGTTGGAGGGCCGGACTATAGTTTAAAAAAAAAAACTATGAACAAATTCCTATGCACGCTGCACATATCTTATTTTGAAGTAAAAAACAAAACAGGAACAAATATAATCACGCCGCTTCATGTGGCCTACAGGCTGTAGTTTGAGGACCCCTCGCAGAAATACCAGCAGGGACAGACCAAAATACACTCCAGCAAAAGCCTGCCCTCCCCCCACCAAAGGACTAGCAAAGGGCAGCTTAGAGAGATGAAAAACTTCTAGGCAATTTACCCAATAACCACTTTAGTCCAGCCAAATACCAGAGAGAAAACTGTACCCTCCCCCCCACCCCCCCCACACAAGCAAAGGCCAAGTGAGAGCCTAGATTTTACCCCTTGCCAAGCTCCTGCCAGGATGGTTTTAGAAAAGAACAAATAGGGAAAGTGACTTTCATTCCTACTGGCCCATAGCAACTCATCTCCCTCCCACTCCCCTGTCTCGTGTACCAGGGAAAAGACTGTGGGGAGCTTGGACTGGCAGTAACAAGAACCCCTCTCTCTCTCCACAAGATGATATCAGAATCAGGTGAAGAGTCGAGACTTTAATTAACTTCACGTCTTTTGTATTCACCTGGATGGAGTCGAAACACATTCTTCTTAGTAAAGTATCACAAGAATGGAAAAGCAAGTATCCGATGTACTCAATTCTAAAGTGAAGCCAGTAGACAATCTAAAACACGTCCACCTAGGAGGAAAACTCAATTCAATTCAAGTTGGGGGGAGGGGAGAGAAGAGAAGGGAGAGAGGGGAAGAAGAAGGGGGTTGGTGTGCTCCCCATTAATGGGCACAATGTAAGGGTATGTGACACACCTCATGGGTGTGGGACACAACTACAACAGAGACTTAACCTAACAAATACAGAATATTTCAGATTGTATATGAAACCAGCACATTGTACCCCTTGATTGCACTAATGTACACAGCTATGATTTAACAATAAAAAAATAAAAAATAAAACAAATACAAAAACTGTAACCTAATTGTTTGTACCTTCATGTTAACCTGAAATATAAAACAAACAAAAAAAGGGTGGCGCCTGTGGCTCAAAGGAGTAGGGCACCGGCCGCATATGCTGGAGGTGGCGGGTGGCAGTGGAGACCAGGAAGAGTGGGACTCCCTCCCATGCTTCTCCTTGGCCACCCCCACCAAGGCTTAATGACCACTGAGAGGGGAACCTGGACTTTTACCTGTGCTTGGAAATAACGAAATAGTACTCTGCTCCATGTCCCCTGCCAGAGGGGCGTCAGAGAAAGCCAGCTAAAGCAAAAGATTAAAATAAAATCCAGGGTCTGATAACATAAAATGTTCAGGTTTTAATTGATAAAAATAATCCATCCTACCAAGAAGTAGGAATATGTCTAAAAGAATTTTGAAAAGGACAATCAAGAGAAGCCAACACCAGGAAGAGAAAGCTGTGTCGTTTCTTACAATTGCATATGAGTCTATAATCATCTCAAAACACAAAGGGTTTTAACATATTGCATTCTCTTTCAGAGCAGATCCTGGATACTTAAGCATATTATGTCCAAACCTTCAAGAATCTCCAAATACAAGAAAATCAACACGTTTGCCTACCCTTCTCTCACATTGCACTTTCTGCAGAACCACACGTCCCCTGGGCACCTCCTCCCCTCACCTGACCACATTTGCAACTTCTGCTGGGGTTCCCCCACCCCACCATGTTCATTTTCCACAATCGCATCATTTCCCCCCTGTTTCACCATGTGCAGGGGCAACAGGGAAAAATAAAGGCATGTATTTTCCTGTTGACTCAGGCTGATGCGGGGTGCCATCCCCTAGCAGGAGCGGGCATAGAATGACAGCTTAGCAGATCTGGTGCACTTGTGCATGGTGCCTGGGCCGCTGTCACTGACAGCCCATTGAGTACCTCCCCAGATGAAGTCCCAGCTGGACGTCTGAGCTGTTTTTTTAACCCTAACAAGATCTGTCATTAAACCTTACTGGAGCCTGACTTACCCTCTTTCCCCCCAGGCCTCTATAGTGATGGTCAAAGGTCACGTCATCCTTCAACACAGGCCCCCGGGCCCCAGGCTTTTGTTCCCCAGGTCTCATAGTGATGATGGGCAAACAGCCTCTTGGCTCTTGGAAGACACACAAGAAACCAGCGAACCATGGTCCTTAATGAACCAGCCCAGTCAAGGCCAGCCGGCCACAACTACTTATGATATTTACAGCTTTCTGTCCACACAGATTAAACACAGGGAACCAAAAATGGACTCTTTTGCCTGGTAAACGTATGTCATTCCTTGTTAAGACAAATTGAGAACACAAGTAGATTTTGTTGAGAAACAACTTCTGCTTCTAAAAACAGGCCTAGGTGAAGATAGGAGCATTTCTGGGGAAGGGACATCTGGTATAGTATTAGTATTAAGTGACAACATTTTCTGGTAATTTCATAAACACTTCAGCTATTGTTTTCTAGAAACAGAATACCTTTTGGCCTACAGCAATATTTCTCACTTGTTTACTGGCAATTAGTGTTGGAAAGAGATGCCTCAGCACAGAATCAACATGAAAGCAACAAGATTTTGGCAACTTAAGTTATCACTTTTTTACTTACAATATGGACATTTTGTTATAAAGATACATTAGCACTTTGGATGCAAAGGCTGAGGGAAGTGTTATGTTCATTATCTTTGTAATCTGAGAATCGTGAGTTTAAAGGCAATTAATTTTGGCAGGGAAACCCTTTTCCTGAAGAAGCATATTCATGAGCTCAATATGTTGATTTAAACCCAGAACTGCTTTAATTCAACACAAGTAGGAGGCCGGAGCTTGGCCTGATCATCAACTCTACTTGTCCATGCCCACCCCATCCCCACTGCTCCTATCCTTGGGCCTTCCCCGAAGAGGCTCTATAGAACATAGCTTGAAAATCAGGTCTGTAAATTAGTGGATTACATTGTAATCCATTAATTACAACGTATATACCATACAAGGGATATATATTTTATTTATCCGTTCAGCAGCTGGTGAGCACGTGGGCTGTTTCCATCTTTTGGCCATGATGAATAATGTTGCCCTGAACATTCATGCACATACAAGAGTGTTTTCTATTGTTTTTGTTTTGTGGACATGTGTTTTAACATCTCTTGTGTATATATGTAAGAGTACAGCTGCATCGTATGGCAGCTCTAGGTTTAATCTTTTGAGGAATTGCCAGGCTGTTTTCCAAAACAGCTGCACCATTTTACATTCCCGCCAGCAATGGATGAGGGTTCCAATTTCTCCACTTTCTTGCCAACATTTGTTATTACCCGTCTCTTTGATTACAGCCATCCCAGAGGATACAAAGGAGTATCTCCTGGTGCTTTTGATTTGCATTTCCTGACAACTAATGATGTGGAGCTTCTTTGTGAATGGTCATCATGGGTCTTTATTTTTTTTTTTTTTAGATAATGGCAGGAAATTTAGCAGAAAAAAGTATCAAGATAGATGAACTTCCACAGGCACCAACTGTTTTCTATGCATGCCAAATGTACCTCTCACTTGAAGATTTGAAAATATTTTATCTCGAATAATATGTACCAATTGTCTCTTCCAGCATCCACCACCCTCCCTAAATCACCTAATTCCATTACTATGTTTTGAATTGGGCCACATTCTATTTCTTTTTTTTTTCAGTCTATTTTTATTTTTTATTATTATTAAATCATAGCTGTGTACATTAATGTGATCATGGGGCACCATACACTGGTTTTATAGACCATTTGACACATTTTCATCACACTGGTTAACATAGCCTTCCTGACATTTTCTTAGTTATTGTGTTAAGACATTTATATTCTACATTTACTAAGTTTAACATGTACCCTTGTAAGATGCACCGCAGGTGTAATCCCACCAATCATCCTCCCTCCACCCATCCTCCCCCCTCTCTCCCCTCCCTCTCCCCCAGGAAAGAGATTTTGTACAAAACTCTTTAACAAACAGATAACCTCCAAGATACAGCCAGTAACTCAACTTTCTCAATAAATGCCAACATGCTAGATCACTGAACGTCACAAGGCTGCCATGCACATGGGGGTCTGTGCCCCTGGCACCTCTGAGATTTACCCTGTAAGGCAGCCCTCAATACTCATTTAACAGATGTGTCCCACTGAGTTGCTGTTTAGTCATAGGAGTGGATCTGCACTGACCAAGCAACATCTGTAAGGTGCCCAAGTCGGGCAGTGGGGTGGAGCTGAGTGGCCTCCTGGATCTGTTCATTTGCCTAAATGTTATTTTAGCTTGCCTAGAGCAACAGCCACCCTGACATCTGCAGCAAGCACTTCCTCAGTCATAGCCAATATCCCAAGTCAGCTCTTGATCAAAGCCCTTCCCCACCACCTGCCAGTTCCTTGACCTTACAAAGAGCTATTTATCATTCTGGATCTTGGTTTCCTCATGTGTGAAACAGGGTGGCTAATAATAATTGCTCAAAAGGCTGCTATGGGAATTAATGAAACAGTGTATATAAAGCATTCACCCAGTGCTCAGTACATGGTAAGTCCACGGCCAATGTTGTTATGGTTTGTGTTACCAATAGTCCGTTCCCTTTGTGCAGAATGCGGTCTCTCATGCTTTCCCCAGGTCATTTCTATTAATCCTCTGACCTAGGCTTCTAAGGACTCCTCCAGAAACCCCCCTTCCCTGAACCCCAAGAGTAGGTGCCTCTCATGGGGGCTCACAAGCTCCTCTAATTGCCCATATGCTTGTCTGCTTCCCCCACCTGACCCTAGGTTCCTGCAGCTGGAAGGAACCCCCAAAATATTCGCCCTCATTTTGACGAGCCTTAACACCTCTCCAAAAGGAAAAGAAACTAATATTTTCCTGAGTGTTCGCCTTGTGTCAGTAACTGCCATAATATGTTAGTCCCTGTAGTCCTAATGGAAAATTCGGTGAGGTAGGTATTTACCCTTTCTAAGGATAAGGAGCGGTGGCTCAGTGGGTTAATTAACTTAATTAAGTATAACTTTCCTGAGCTCTGGTAGGCATAGGGCTAAGGCTGGGGCTGAGGCTTTCGCACCACCTCCACGGAGCTTTGCCCGCCATCCCTGAGAGCCAGCTCCAAACAACCTACTGGGACCCCAGGCCACTTCTTGCTTGGTGTTCTTGGCTGACAGGAAAAAGAATAACTTTTTGCCCTCATCCTTTATTACAAAAGCTCTCAGTACTGTATTCAAATGTGTTGTTTGTCTAGTTGGTTTGGGAAATGTCTGGAAGGTGTCAGAAACAATTCCTCTCTGGGGGTCTTTCTCAGGGAGAAGAGTTTGGTGGAGTTAGAACAGGCTGGTGAGCTTGGCGCCTGTAGCTCAGTGGCTAAGGCACCAACCACATACACCAGAGCTGGTGGGTTTGAACTCAGCCCAGACCTGCCGAACAACAATGAGAACTACAATCAAAAAATAGCCAGGCGTTGTGGCAGGCGCCTGTAGTCCCAGCTACTTGGGAGGCTGAGGCAAGAGAATCACTTAAGCCCAGGAGTTGGAGGTTGCTGTGAGCTGTGACACCACAGCACTCTACCAAGGGTGACATAGTGAGACTCTGTCTCAAAAAAAAAAAAAAAAAAAAGAACAGGCTGGTGGGGGCTGAGGTCTGATGGTCAGGACCTGGTGTCCTGGGGAGCCAAAGAGGTGATGACAGGGCACAGGCGAGGCGAAGATCTGGCAGGGGACTCAGTGCAAAAGCTCTGGCTGTGCTTCTGACTGACCATTTCCCAAGAGGCTACCCAATTGGAGCTGATTACACATCTGATGTGGGTCTGTGGGCCACAGTCACCCCAGACATTCTCTGTGCTGCCCTAGCACTGCCAGCAGACACGGTTATTCACAAGATTGTAAACCCCTGGGGTTCGAGGGCACCTCCCCCTGATGCAGAGTCTTGCGAGATGGCTCCTTCGGGAGAAGGACAGTGGGAGCACCTAAGGACTCGTCTCTCTGTCTAGCGAAGAACTCCAGAAGCAGCACGTGCATTTGGCAGCACATCTGCTATTTGCCGGCATCTGTTTTATGCAGCATGATTATCGATGAACGGAAGAGGATCTCGCTGCTGCTCTTATTTTGAAGACATGAGAAGAAAAGTAAGGCACCCATCTGTTCTTTAGTTTATTCAAAGCATCTGCATTGAGCACCTCCCCTGTACAAAGTAAAGAACAGAAAAAGACTGGAATGGAGTTTTGGTCTGGGTCTCTCAGCAAGGGCGGGGGAAAGGCGACGTTTGTGAGGAAATGTGACATCTCTGCATCTCCCGCATGCTGAGTACTCGTCAGGAGAAGGGGTCCAGAGAGAGGCCGTCAGTCTTCCTGGAGGAGGCGTCATCGGAGAGAAGAGAAGAAACGCCACAGGCCAGTAAGATACAAAAAGCATTGCAGGTGGAAGGGAAGGTGTTAACCAAAGTGGAGATGAGAAAGCAGAGCGTATATGAGCGAGTATTGTGACTGACCCTAAACTAAACTGCATGGGGGAAGGAGATCATCCTGGCAAGGCAATCAGAGTCATAGGGCCTCAAATGTCACACAAGGAAATCTGCAGCCACCAAATATCTCAAGGAAGTGATGGAGTGTCCTGACTGAGACTATGTTTCAGGAAGATAAATTTGCCAACAATATACAAGATGGACAGTGCTGAGGGTGGGAGAGAATAAGAGCAAACATAACAGAATCTGGCAAGAGGCTTGCGTCAACCAGCACAGGCTCAGTTACATCACAGTGGCAGACAACTCCCAATAGTAGTGGCTAAAACTGCTCATGTTACATGGCAGTTGTGAGTGATCTGGAGACTCTGCGCCTCATACCCTCTCTCCCAGACACAAAGTGTTGGAGAAGCTTGCAGCTCAAACTGCCAGTTCCTGTGGCAGAGGGGACGAGAACGCTGGCTGGCCTTGTACCAGTAGTTAAATGATCTGGCCCAGAAGTGACACAGATGACATCTACTCAAAGGTCATTGGTTAGAATGAGTCACATGACCTTTTCTGTGCAGAGAGGGTGGGTAAGTACGGTTCTACCACATGTCCAAGGGGAGAACTGGAAATATTTGGAGAATGGCACAATGGCTATCACACACACTTCAGGAAGGATCTCAGGTGGTGGCTGCTGGCAATGGAAATAAGAAAAGAGTTCAAAAGCAACGCTGGAGTCGGATCAAGTAATTAAATGGGTAACTGAATGGAGGAGTTGGCGGGCAGGGAAGGGTAAAGTGGGTGTAGGAGGAAAAGGGAAGATGAAAGTAGCAAATGAAAAGTTGGCACAAGAGGCAGCCTGGGAAAGAAGTTGAAGAGCATATGGGACATGTGTGTCAGGGACAACGCCAGTCTAGACCCCAGAGCGCAGGTTGCTCTTGAAGACAGAGACTTGGAAGTCACACAGAGATGTGATGGGTGAAGCCGTGGGGCGCCAGGGGAGGGAGAGAGGTGTGAGGAGTAAAGGAGAAAGTGGTTATTGGTGTATCTCTTTTTTTAAAAAGAAACTTGTCTTCCAGGAAGCCTCCCCTGCCTCCCCTAACTGCTCCCCCATCCAGTTCAGATGCTCCCTACTCTGTGTCCTGATGCTTCCCATGCAAAGCTCACTTGCAACACTTACTCAGCGGGCTTATGCAAGGTGGGGGCTGCATTCCATGAGTTTCTCTAGATTGAGTTTCTGTTTGTGACAGAAACTGTGGGTTGTCAACCTATACCCTTTCCTCTATGTTAAAACAACCTCAATTCAGGGAGGCAGTAAGCCTAGCTGAAATTCAACATTTCCCAACCTCCTTTCCTAAGTAAAATGTAAGCTATGGTGTTGGATATGACTTCTAGGGAAAAATTTTTTAAGGGTTAAGGGTATTGACTCAAAGGAGAGGTAACCCTTGCCTCATCCTCCATTCTGCCACCTGAAACATGGCTGTGATGACCAGAGCAATAGCAACCATCTTATAACAAGGAAGTGACTTTGAGAAACTAAGCCATGTGCTAAGGATAGCAGAGTGAACAAGACAAAGGCCACCAAACTGTCTCTGAGAATCTTTTCATTTTGTTCAAGCTACTCTTATTTTGGCTTCCTATTACTAGCAGCCAACCAAAATTACTAAAGCATATTTACATAAAAAAGGCTCTAAGAGCACTTGTTAAATGAATGAAGGGCTAAATAAATACACATCTATATAAATTTTAAAATGATATAATCCAAATATAACATGCAGCCTCCCTATCCCCCTGGAGATTTAAAGTTGGTGCAAACCATCCATGTCCTGACCTGAGCACATCCAGAGCAATTCTTGTGACTTTTGAGAGTCCTGTCTTATAGCCACAAGGTCCCCTCTGCCTCCACTCCTGTGTCTGTTTATGCTTCAGTTTTCACATTTCAGCATTTGTGGCAGCCAGGACACTGCTTTTTACGTCAGTGCTATTTTCCACACTGACTTTGGGAATATCGGAGAGGTTTCAGGACAGCCCCCTCCTCAAGCTCTGGCCTCTCAGCTCCACCTCTTTCCAGATGACCCTTCCGGATAACCAAGAGCCTAATCTGGCAGCCATGACCTAGCCTTGGTCATTTTAGAGACTAACCTATCCACCAATGCCAGACAATAGGCCCAACTTTGTGGTCTAACCAAAAAGTCAGAGATCCCTGTTAGCACTTGTGTATGGAATCAATATAAACTTTCCATTTGCATTCCCAGTGTTTTGCCAGCAGTTTTAGTTAAGCACAAGGCGATTCTCCAATGCCAATTTTAATAAGATGCCACCGGTCGATTCTGTGGAAGATGATTATCTTCAAGTTGAACATAAGATTAGCATTGTGAGATTACTGGAAGTAGTATGAAATGGGTGTCTAACATCATTATTTTCAGAACAGAAATTGCAAATAGAAAACTTTTATTGCTGTAACCACTGCAGCTGTTGTGACTGAGCAGTAGTAAGTCAGGACACACACAAGTGGGACACCCTCACTGTATGGCCCCCAGCACCCACGTGGCTCTGTCTGCTCCAGGGAAGGCTCTTAGGTGTGGTCCTTGACTTATTCCCAAGCCGCCCACATGATGATCCAATTCATCTCCACTTCCTCATGATCATAAACAAAAACACTGTTTGTGACACTGAAATCATATGGTCATAATATCTGAAGATCTTCTAGAGCAAGGCTAGTAGACTTTCTCTGTGAAGTGCCACATAGTAAATATTGTCAGCTTCGTGGGCCATATGTTTCCTGTCACAACTACTCAACCCTGCTATTGTGGCATGAAGGCTATAAACACATCAGCATGGCTGTGTGCCAATAAAACTGGTTTCACTAATAAATAGGTGGTGGGTCAGATTTAGGCTATGGGCCATAGCTGGCTGACTCTTATCTGGAATACCCTTAAATTATCTTAAACTTTTTATATTCCAAGACCTCCCATGGCTGCCTGAAACCATGGATAGTATGGAACTTTGTATATATGTGTGTGCATGTGTGTACGTGTGTGTACATGTGTGTGTGTATATATGTATATATATGCTGTTTTTTTCTATACATATGCACCTGTGATAAAGTTTGAGGTGCTACAGAAAAACTAGTACAAATATCTTTTTCCTTCTTCACAATTTCATGGAGAGAAGATTCATTCTCACTGTAGATCTTAGTAACCTCAGTATATAATTTTTTCTTTCCTTGTTAAATTGAGAATTCTCACCTTTTCTTCTAAAGAAATCACTGTACAGGGGCGGCGCCTGTGGCTCAATGAGTAGGGCGCCGGCCCCATATGCCAAGGGTGGCGGGTTCAAACCCAGCCCCGGCCAAACTGCAACCAAAAAATAGCCGGGCGTTGTGGCGGGCGCCTGTAGTCCCAGCTGCTCGGGAGGCTGAGGCAGGAGAATCGCGTAAGCCCAAGAGCTGGAGGTTGCTGTGAGCTGTGTGACGTCACGGCACTCTACCGAGGGCGGTACAGTGAGACTCTGTCTCTACAAAAAAAAAAAAAAAAAAAAAAAGAAATCACTGTACAACTTCTCTTTGGCATATCCATATTGCCAGCACCACCACTCTTACACTTTGGGGACACTGTTGAGTAACATAAGGGTTATTGAACACAAGTACTGCAATAATACCACAACAGCCAGGATGGCTACTACGTGACTAACGTGAGGTAGCGTGTACATTGTGGATACACTAGGCAAAGGGACAAATCACATCCTGGGCAGGATGGAGCAGGATGGCTCGAGATATCATCACACTACTCAGAACTGTGTGACATTTAAAACACATGAATTATTTATTTCTGGAATTTCCCACATTATAATTTTGGGCCTTGGGAAACACAGGTAAGGAGGGAACTATTATATAATAATTAAAATATAAACATACAATTTTTAAATTATCTTATAGAACTCAAAATCTTGAGAATGTGGATCTATGGACTTGTTTGAGAAAAGCTTGCCTAAGGAAACCAGAATATGGGTGTCCACAGAAAGAGGGGGAAGCTGGACCCTGTTTGAGAGGCAAAGTATTAATAAACACTATAAAGATGGCCTCATGTGGTCCCTAAAAACAGAGGCTTGAATTGGCTATGCCTGTGTCTTGCATTAGGTCAATAAAGAGACTTAGGAACAGAAGGTGCTCAATAAATGACCATTAAATGAATTGAGTAAAACTCAGCAGAGGACTTCCAGTGTCAGCTCTTAACACGTAAAGAGCTTGGAGGTTATTTTTTCAGTCCTCACAATGATAAAAGAGGTGAACAAACTATAAATCAACAACTTTTCTCAGAACCATCAGAGAAGACACTGGAGCCAGTAACTAGGAGCACTTAAATGGTAATTTTAAAGAAGTGGTGGAGGCTGAGTGTGCACTTCTTGAAGTCTGAAAACCCTTGGGAGACCAGCCTTGAGTGGGGAAGCGGGTGCTGGATTCTGTGGTTTTGACCTCAGGGATCCGTACCAAGTTTTCACAGTGAAGATTAGAGGAAAATCTCCACGTTTCAACTGCGGGAGGGCAAATGACTGTTTTGAAACTTGTCAGGGGAAAAGTAATTATTTTTAAATATACCAAAAGAAAAGTGATATTGCAAAATATGCCCACGCATTCCTCATAACAAAACCTTGTACTCTAAAAGAACCAGGCCTATGTGACCTGGGAGAGGGGAAGTGCACCAGCTCCATACCCCTTTAGGCTTCCTGTCCCCAAGGGGAGGTAAAGGGCTAAGGAATACTTCTGAAGGTCACAGTTCAGAGACTCAGGCCCACTAAAAATATGAGATATAATCTTAAGATTGTGAAACACTTCCCCTTCCCCCACACCTTATCCTGCCATAACTAGGGCTCTAGTATAACAACTGAGAGCCCTGCAAGATATCGTTTCTATTTAAGAAGTTCTTAGCGTGATGGATCAGCCTGTAATCCTAGCACTCTGGGAGGCTTGAGGTCAGGAGTTGGAAATTAGCCTGAGCAAGAGTAAGACCCTGTATCTACTAAAACTAGAAGAAATTAGCCAGGCCTTGTGGCAGGTGCCTATAGCTACTTAGGAGGCTGAAGCGAGAGGATCACTTGAGGCCAGAAGTTTGAGGTTTTATGAGCTAGGCTGAGGCTATGGCACTCTAGCCTGGGGCAACAAAGGGTGATTCTGTCACAAAGAAAAGAAAGAGAGGAAGGGAAGAAGGAAGGGAGATTAAAAAAAAAAAAAAGAAAGAAAGGTGTTCTGAGGAACACAGACAGACATCAGGAGAGGGAAAAAATAGGAAAGTAGAGGAAATTGAAGCCTCTGGCACCTGCAGCTGCAGAAGGCTTTAAACACAGACCAGCTTCTAGCCCAATTAATATAAAAACCTCACACTAAAAGTTAATTACCTCAGTTTTTTAATCCAATACATCATGTCCCACATTCAACAAAAAAATTAAAAGACATGCTAAATGGAAAGAAAAAAAAAAGTCCAAAGAGACAAAGTAAGCCTAAGACTCAGGTATGACACAGATTTTGAGGATCAAAGAGGAAAATTAAAATAACTTTAATTAATATGTCAAGGGCTCTAAAGGAAAATTAGCCAACATACAAGAACAGAGGGATGGGAAACCTAAAAAAAAACAAAGGAAATCTCAGAAATCACTGGAAATTCATGTCAGAAATCTCAGAAAACTGAGAAAAAACTATCATAGAAATGTAGAATGTCTCTCACGGGCTCATCATTAGACCGAAAATAGCCAAGGAGAGAAAAAATCAGAGATTGAAGATATGTAAAGAGAAAGAAATATTTTGTAAAAAACAATAGAATATCTAAGAACTGTGTGACAATTACAAAAGGTAGAACTTGTGTAAAATGGAACTACTAAGAGGAGAGAAAAAAAAGAGACGATATATTTGAAGTAGAAAAAAGCTGAGAAATCCCCCAAATTGAAGACAAACATCAAACCACAGATCCAAGAAGCTCAGAGAAGATTGAGGTAAATACTCAAAAATCTATATGTAAACATATCAAACTTCAGAAACCAAAGATACAGAGAAATTTGGAAAAAAAAACTTATGTGTAGAGAAACAAAAATAAAAAGTATATAAAACTTTTTTTATAAACAAAAAGAGAATGAAGTGAAATATTTAAAGTATTGAAGGAAAATAATCACCAACCTAGAATTCTGTATTCAGTCAAAATTATCCTTCAAACATGAAGGAGAAATAAGAATTTCTGAGACAAACAAAAACTGAAGGAATTTGTTGCCAGTAGATGTGACTTGCAAGATGTGCTAGACGTTCTTCTAAGAGAAGGAAAATGATACAGGTCAGAAACTCAGATCTACATAAAGAATGGAAAAGTATCAGAGTAGGCATAAATTAAGAAAAAGGTAACCTCTTTTATTTTTATTATTCTTAACTGATCTAATAAATAACTGTTCAAAGCACTAATAGCAACAATGTATTGGCTGATTTTAAAATATGGATAAGTAAAGTGAAGGATAGCAAATCTTATATAGGATGGAAGGGAGGAATTGGGAATACTCTACATAAGGTAACTGCACTATTTTTAAAGCAGGATAGTATTATTTGAAAGTAGATTTAGGTCAGTTATAAATGTATAATGTAAACTCTAGGGTAATGAGAAAACAGTTTTAAAGACTTAATTGAAATGCTAAGAAAAGGAAGAAAATGGAATCATGTAAAATACTCAATTAGAACCAGAGAAGGCAGAAAAAGAGAAAATAGAAACAAAGAACAAACACAATGGAAGAAAACAGTTACAAACATGGTCGATAGTAGCTTCACTATACTAATAGTCACTATAAATGTAAGTGGTCTAATGCCCCAATTAAAAGATAGAGACTGTAAGAGCAGATAAAAATAAGACTCAGATTAACCTGGGTGGAGATTAAAGATGGCGGCCAAGTAACAGCTTCCCTGCAACTGGGAACAGTGAGTCTGGGGAGACAAGACTCCAGGCATCTGTGGCCAGTGGGATCTGCCTATAATCATCCCTTTGAGGATACAGGGAGCCAGCAAGGGACTTTTGGACTCCAAGAGGAGGACAAAAACAGTGGAAAACTGGCAAGTGGTTGCGTGTGTTCGATCGACCTAATCATGCCGGCAACTGTAAGTACAAGCAGCAGTGAGACTGCAAACCGGAAAGGCCTTACCTGTGAACTGTTTCAGTGTTCTTGGACTTGGCACTCAGTTGAACTGCCTTGGGGAGAGCTTGAGCAGGAGTGTGGAGAACTTTGGGCATTGTCTGGGGCCCCAGACTGAGCCACTGAGCTGGGTGCAGGAAGCCATTGTGAAAGAACTGCCCTGGCAAGCTCCGCCCTCAGGGTCTCAGAGCAAGGATTGGGTGGGTCAAAGTAACCTACTGACTGAGCAGCCTAAAGGTGGGGGCTGAGCTGCCTTCCGGCCTTAATCCTTAGGGGCAGAGTGAGATGGTTTTGGGACACTGGAGCCTTGGGCTGTTGCCCTGGTTAGAGTGCTGTGACATCACAGCTCATAGCAACCTCAAACTCCTGGGCTTGGAGCCGCCCAGACCTCCATAAGAGCTGTGTAGCCGCCCAGACCTCCATAAGACGCGCCGGTGGGTGCGGGTCACTGTGTAGACCAGTGACCCGCACCCACCGGCCCTCCACATTCCCTGACCAGGAACTGCGGGAGCCACGCAACCCTGCGCCCTCCATCCTGTGTCCTCCCAGCTTCCACACTAGCCTGTTCATCTGGACAGGGACTCTGGTAGCTGCGTGCCCTTTGGAGCCCTCCCTGCCTCTGCGCAGAGCTCTTCTCCTGGCCAGAGACTGCTGGAGCCTTGGGCTCTCTATACCAAAGTCACTGGGCACCTGGCACTCCCACAACTGTGCGCACCACCCCCAGCCCTGTTGCTGGATCCGGGTGTGTCACAAACCAGAGCTGCTTCCACAACCAGAACTCCCTAGCTAGAGCAGCCCCAGAGGAACTACCAGGGTCACTCCCTACAAAGATCCAGCAACAATAGAGTGATCCCGCTGGGGTCTAATCTTGGAGAGACACCTCCCCAACTCTGAGGACAGCCAGAGGCAACGGTGAAAAATAATCATGAGGCGAAATCAACAGAAAAACTCTGGCAATATGAATAATCAGAGTAGATCAACTCCCCCAAGGATCAATGGGGCAGAAAAAGCACAAGACCCCATGCCCAAACAGATAGCTGAGATGTCAGAAATTGAATTCAGAATCTGGATAGCAAATAAGATTGAATTAGAATTCCAAAAGTTATCTCAAGAATTCAATAGATTCAAAGACCAAATGACCAAAGAATTCGATACTTTGAGACAAGAAGTTGGATCCCTCAAATATCTGAGAAACACAGTAGAATCCCTCAGTAACAGAATGGAGCAAGCAGAAGAAAGGATTTCTGACATTGCAGACAAAGCTTTTGAACGCTCCCAAACCCTCAAAGAAGAAGAGAAATGGAGAGCAAAAACAGACCACTTTCTCAGAGAGCTCTCGGATAATTTGAAGAAAACCAATATCCGTCTTATAGGGATCCCCGAAAGTGACGAAGTGGCTTCACAAAGGCACAGAGTCTCTTCTCCATGAGATTATGAAGGAGAACTTTCCAGACATGCCAAGAGATTCTGAAATTCAGATAGCAGACAGTTTCAGAACTCCAGCACGACTCAACCCAAATAAGACATCCCCAGACACATCATAATCAATTTCACTAAAGTTAATATGAAGGAGAAAATTCTGAAAGCTGCCAGACAAAAGAAAACCATTACCTACAAGGAGAAGAATATCAGAATATTCTGCAGATCTCTCTGCTGAAACCTTTCAAGCTAGAAGAGGATGGTCATCGACTTTTAATCTCCTAAAACAAAATAACTTTCAACCCAGGATCCTGTACCCAGCTAAACTGAGCTTCATTTATGATGGAGAAATTAAATACTTCAACGACATTCACATGTTGAAGAAATTTGCCACAACTAAACCAGCTCTCGAGGACATTCTTAGACCTATCCTCCAAAAAGACCAGTGTAATTCTCCACTACAAAAGTAAACCCACCCAAAACATTTTTGATCAAATTCCAACTTCCACAGTTGCAAAAGGATTAAAAATGTCCACTGGTCTCTCGAAAGGCTTATCAATACTCTCAATTAATGGGAATGGTTTAAGTTGTCCTCTAAAGAGGCATAGGTTGGCGGACTGGATACAAAAACTCAAGCCAGATATCTGCTGCATCCAAGAATCGCATCTTACATTAAAAGACAGATATAGACTCAAGGTGAAGCGATAGTCATCTATATTCCAGGCAAATGGAAAGCAGAAAAAAGCAGGCATTGCAATCCTGTTCACAGATGCAATAGGCTTTAAACCAACCAAAATAATTAAGGATAAGGATGGACACTTCATATTTGTTAAAGGTAATACTCAATATGATGAGATCTCAATTATTAATATTTATGCACCCAACCACAACGCACCTCAATTTATAAGAGAAACTCTAACAGACATGAGCAACTCGATTTCCTCCACTTCCATAGTAGTTGGAAATTTTTAACACCCCTTTAGTAGTCCTGGATAGATCCTCCAAAAAGAAGCTAAGCAAAGAAATTTTAGATTTAAACTCAACCATTCAACATCTGGACTTAACAGACATCTACAGAACATTTCATCCCCAAAAAACTGCATACACATTCTTCTCATCAGCCCACGGAACATACTCCAAAATCGACCACATCCTAGGCCACAAATCTAATCAGCAAATTTAAAAAAATAGAAATTATTCCTTGCATCTTCTCAGACCATCATGGAATACAAGTTGAACTCAATAACAACAGGAACCTACATACCCATACAAAAACATGGAAGCTAAACAACCTTATGCTGAAGGATACATGGGTTATAAACAAGATTAAGAAGGAAATCTCCATACTTTTGGAACAAAACAACAATCAAGACACAAATTACCAGAACATCTGGGATACTGCAAAGGCAGACTCAATTTATAGCACTGCAAGGAGGGAAATTTATAGCACTGCAAGCCTTCCTCAAGAAAACGTAAAGAGAGGAAGTCAATAACTTAATGGAACATCTCAAGCAACTGGAGAAAGATGAACACTTCAACCCCAAATGCAGCAGAAGAAAAGAAATAACCAAAATCAGAGCAGAATTAAATGAAATTGAAAACAAAAGAATTATACAACAGATCAATAAATCCAAAAACTGGTTTTTTGAAAAGATCAATAAAATAGATAAACCTTTGGCCAACCTAACCAGGAAAAAAAGAGTAAAATCTCTAATTTCATCAATCAGAAATGGTAACGATGAAATAACAGACCCCTCAGAAATTCAAAAAATCCTTAACGAATACTACAAGAAACTACTCTCACAAATATGAAAATCTGAAAGAAATCTACCAATACCTGGAAGCACGCCACCTACCAAGACTTAGCCAGAACGAAGTGGAAAAGTTGAACAGGCCTACATCAAGTTCTGAAATAGCATCAACTATACAAAACCTCCCTAAAAAGAAAAGCCCAGGACCACATGGCTTTACTTCAGAATTCTACCAAACATTTAAAGAAGAACTAGTACCTATACTACTAAACCTCTTCCAAAATATAGAAAAAGAAGGAATATTACCCAGCACATTCTACAAAGCAAACATCACCTTGATCCCCAAACCAGGGAAAGACCCAACAAGAAAAGAAAATTATAGACCAATATCACTAATGAATATTGATGCTAAAATACTCAATAAGATCCTAACAAACAGAATCTAGCAACACATCAAAAAAATTATACACCATGACCAAGTGGGATTTATCCCAGGGTCTCAAGGCTGGTTCAATATACGTAAATCTATAAATGTAATTCAACACATACACAAACTTAAAAATAAAGACCATATGATTCTTTCAATTGATGCAGAAAAAGCTTTTGATAATATCCAGCATCCTTCATAATCAGAGCACTTAAGAAAATTGGTATGGAAGGGACATTTCTTAAACTAATAGAGGCCATCTACAGCAAACCCACAGCCAATATCCTATTGAATGGAGTTCAATTGAAATCATTTCCACTTAGATCAGGAACCAGGCAAGGTTGCCCATTCTCTCCATTGCTCTTTAATATTGTAATGGAAGTTTTAGCCATTGCAATTAGGGAAGAAAAGGCAATCAAGAGTATCCACATAGGGTCAGAAGAGATCAAACTTTCACTCTTTGCAGATGATATGATCGCATATCTGGAAAACACTAGGGATTCTACTACAAAACTTTTAGAAATGATCAAGGAATATAGCAATGTCTCAGGCTACAAGATCAACACCCATAAATCTGTAGCCTTTATATATACCAACAATAAGCAAGCCGAACAAACAGTCAAGGACTCTATTCCATTCACAGTAGTGCCAAAGAAGATGAAATATTTGGGAGTATACCTAACAAAGGATGTGAAAGAGCTCTACAAAGAGAACTATGAAACTCTAAGAAAAAAAATAGCTGAAGATGTTAACAGATGGAAAAACATACCATGCTCATGGCTGAGAAGAATGAACATTGTTAAAATGTCCATACTGCCCAAAACAATATACAATTTTAATACAATTCCTATTAAAGCTCCATTGTCAAACTTTAAATATTTTGAAAAAATAATACTTTGTTTTATATGGAATCAGAAAAAACCTCAAATAGCCAAAACATTACTCAGCAATAAAAACAAAGCAGGAGGAATCACGCTACCAGACCTGAGACTGTACTATAAATCCATAGTGATCAAAACAGCGTGGTAGTGGCACAAAAGCAGAGAAGTAGATGTCTGGAACAGAATAGAGAACCAAGAGATGGATCCAGCTACTTACCGTTATTTGATCTTTGACAAGCCAATTAAAAACATTCAGTGGGGAAAAAGATTCCCTATTTAACAAATGGTGCTGGGTAAACTGGCTGGCAACCTGTAGAAGATTGAAACTGGACCCACACCTTTCACCATTAACTAAGATAGACTCTCACTGGATCAAAGATTTAAACTTAAGACATGAAACTATAAAAATACTTGAAGAAAGTGCAGGGAAAACTCTTGAAGGAATCGGCCTGGGTGAATATTTTATGAGGCGGACTCCCCAGGCATTGAAACAGTATCAAAAATACACTACTGGGACCTGATCAAACTAAAAAGCTTCTGCACAGCCAAGAACATAGTAAGTAAAGCAAGCAGACAGCCCTCAGAATGGGAGAAAATATTTGCAGGTTATACCTCCGATAAAGGTCTAATAACCAGAATCCACAGAGAACTCAAACGTATTAACAAGAAAAGAACATGTGACCCCCATCTCAGGATGGGCAAGAGACTTGAAGAGAAACTTCTCTAAAGACCTATGCAAGATCTACAAACACATGAAAAAAAGCTCATCATCCTTAATCATCAGAGAAATGCAAATCAAAACTACTCTGAGATATCACCTAACCCCAGTAAGAGTAGCCCACATTAAAAAATCACAAAACCAGAAATGTTGGCGTGGATGTGGAGGAAAGGGCACACTTCTACACTGCTGGTGGGAATGCCCACTAATACGTTCCTTCTGGAAGGATGTTTGGAGAATACTTTAGAGACCTAAAAATAGACCTGCCATTCGATCCTATAATTCCTTTACTAGGTTTATACCCAGAAGACCAAAAGTCAGAATATAACAAAGACATCTATACCAGAATATTTATTGCAGCCCAATTCATAATTGCTAAGTCATGGAAGAAGCCCAAGTGCCCATCGACCCGTGAATGGACTAGCAAATTGTGGTACATGTATACCATGGAATACTATGCAGCCTTAAAGAAAGATGGAGACTTTACCTCTTTCATGTTTACATGGATGGAGCTGGAACATATTCTTCTTAGCAAAGTATCTCAGGAATGGAAGAAAAAGTATCCAATGTACTCAGCCCTACTATGAAGCTAAATTATAGCTTTCACATGAAGGCTATAACCCAACTATAGCACAAGACTATGGGGAAAGGGCCAAGGAAGGGGAAGGGAGGGGGGAGTTTTTTGTGGAGGGAGGGTAATGAGTGGGGCCACATCTATGGTACATCTTAGAATGGGTACAGGCGATTGCACTAATGTACACAGCTATGATTTAACAATAAAAAAAACTAAGACTCAACTATATGTTGTTTGTAAGAAACCCACTTTAAATATAAAGGTATAGAAGAATTAAAAATAAAAGGATGGAGAAAAATATACTATGCCGATCCTAATCAAAAGAAGGCTGAAGTAGCTGTATCAATTTCAGACATAGTCAATATCAGAACAAAGAAAATTACCAGGCATAAGAGGGGCATCAAATAATGATAAAGGAGTCAATTCTCCAAGAAGAGATAACAATCCGAAACATGTGAGTATCTACCTAATAACAGCATCAGAATACACAAGACAAAAACAGACTGAACTGCAAGAAGAGAGAGAGATGCAGGCGGAGCAAGATGGCAGCCGAGTAACAGCTTCCTTGCATCTGGGCACCGTGAGTCTGGGGAGATAGGATTCCAGGCATCTCTGGCTGGTGGGATCTGCCTATCATCACCCCTGTGAGCATACAGGGAGTCAGCGAGAGACTTCTGGACCCCAAGAGGAGGACTAAAACAGTGGAAAAACGGCAAGTGGTCGCGTGTGTTCAATTCGTCTAAACCCGCCCACAACTGTAAGTTCAGTAGCAGCGAGACTGCAAACCAGAAAGGCCTTACCTATGAACTGTTTGGTGTCTTTGGACTCAGCACTCAGTTGAACTGCCTTGGGGAGAGCCTGAGCGGGAGTGCGGAGAACTTTGGCCATTGTCTAGGGCCCCAGTCTGAGCCACTGAGCCAGACGGAGCTAATAGTGTTTGGATGTGGGTCACAGGGAGCCATTGTGAGCGATCTTCCCCGGCAAGCTCCGCCCTCAGGGTCACAGAGCTTAGAATAGGGTGGGAGCTGGTAACCCAGCGACCACGTAGCCTAAAAGGTGGGGTCTGAGCCGCCTTGCAGCCCTAACCCTCAGGGGCAGAGTGAGACTGGTTTTGGCACACTGGGTAACTGGATAGCCACTTCAGCAATGATTCCAGCGACAAGCACTTTCCTGAGAAAGCTTCTGCTCAGCAAGTTTACAAGTTCAAAGTGCCTCTTAAGTGGGCTGAAGAGAGATTTAGGGTGTCTACCTGCTGGGGTTTGAGAAATCAGCAGCCTCCAGTCATATCAGAACTGTGATTAACATCTCATACCCCAGAAGACCACGTGTTGCCCAGACAATATTCAACAACATATACATACTGCTTTGTTTTTGGTTGTGTTTTTTTTGTTGTTTTTTTTTTTTTGGTTTGGTTTTTTTCTTGTTTATTTTGATGTTGTTGATGTTGTTTTATTTTTTAATTTCAACGTTTTCCATACAGATCCTTTTTCTTTCTCAATTTTTCTAGTTTAATTATAATTTCCCATTGCTGCCTTTTTCAATAACTAGAACTTCATTTTTGCTAGTGTTTCTACTGCTATTATTTGGTTTTTCACCCAATTTTATCCAGTAAAGTTTTCTGTTTGCTTGTTTTGGTTTGATTTATAGCATTTTTGTCTTTCCTCTCTACTTGGTGGAGGTGGGGTACTGTGTCTGATCACGTTAGCAAAGAGCTGCTGACTTCAAGGGAACCACCTAACTGGGCATCCCCAGAAGGTGGGGTTTTTTTAAGGTTGTGTCAAAGTACCCTACTGTACACCTATATTGCTCTGTCTCCCTCTTTCTGTGCCTCTCTTCTTTTTGTCAATATTCCTTTTACCCACCCCCTCTCCTTTCTCTATTTTTCTTTCTTTTCTTATCACTCGGTCCTCCTTTCTTTCATCCCTTTTTTGCTCTTCAACCTTCTCACCCTTCTGGTCCTGTAACCCTTAGTCCACAGGCACGAGAACTTAAAGAGCAAGAGGAAGTGAAAGGAAAATTAAGGCAAGGACACAGATAAAAGAAATCACTCATAAGGAAGAATCATCAGAAAACTCCAGGCAACATGAAGAACCAGTCCAGTACAACCCCCAAGGGACAATGAGGTAGCTACTGCAGAGGATTCCACCTATAAAGAAATGTTAGGAATGACAGAAAGGGAATTTAGAATACACATGTTGAAAACAATGAAAGAAATGATGGAAACAATGAAGGAAACTGCTAATAAAGTGGAAAATAACCAAAAGGAAATCCAAAAACAGAACCAAATAAGAGATGAATGATATGAAGAATATAAAAAGGATATAGCAGAGCTGAAGGAAATGAAACAGTCAATTAGGGAACTTAAAGATGCAATGGAAAATATCAGCAACAGGTTAGACCATGCAGAAGAAAGAATTTCAGAGGTAGAAGACAAAGTTCTTGAGATAACTCAGATAGTAAAAGAGGCAGAAAAGAAGAGAGAGAAAGCAGAACATTCACTATCAGAATTATGGGACTTTATGAAGCGTTCTAACATATGAGTTATAGGAATTCCAGAAGGGGAAGAAGAATGCCCCAGAGAAATGGAAGCCATACTAGAGAATATTATAAAAGAAAATTTCCCAAATATCACCAAAGATTCTGACACACTGCTTTCAGAGGGATATCGGACCCCAGGTCATCTCAACTCAAACCGAGCTTCTCCAAGACACATTGTGATGAACCTGTGCAAAGTCAAGACAAAAGAAAAGATTCTGCAAGCTGCCAGGAGTAAGCGCCAGTTGACCTACAGGGGCAAATCCATCAGAGTGACCGCAGACTTCTCTAATGAAACTTTCCAGGCAAGAAGACAATGGTCATCTACCTTTAATCTACTTAAACAGAACAATTTTCAGCCCAGAATTCTGTACCCTGCTAAGCTAAGCTTCAAAATTGATGGAGAAATCAAATCATTTATGCATATACAAACATTGAGGAAATTCGCCACAACAAGACTAGCTCTACAGGAAATACGTCAACCTGTTCTGCACACTGACCACCACAATGGATCATCAGCAAAGTAAGAACTCAGAAATTAAAGGACAGAACCTAACCTCCACACTGATGCAAAAGATAAAACTAAGCAATGGACTCTCACAAAATAAGACGAATAGACTACCACACTTATCAATTATCTCAATAAATGTTAATGGCTTGAATTCCCCACTGAAGAGGCATAGATTGGCTGACTGGATTAAAAAACACAAGCCATCCATTTGCTGTCCACAAGAAACACACCTGGCTTCAAAAGACAAATTAAAGCTCCGAGTCAAGGGTTGGAAGACAATTTTTCAGGCAAATGGAATTCAGAAGAAAAGAGGAGTTGCAATCTTATTTTCAGATACATGTGGATTTAAAGCAACTGAAGTCAAAAAAGACAAAGATGATCAGTTTATATTGGTCAAGGGAAAAATACAACAAGAAGATGTTTGAATTCTAAATATTTATGCACACAATTTAAATGCTCCCAGATTCTTGAAACAGACCTTACTCAGTCTGAGCAATATGATATCTGATAATACCATAATAACAGGGGACTTTAACACTCCTCTTACAGAGCTAGACAGATCCTCTAAACAGAAATTAAACAAAGATATAAGAGATTTAAATGAGGCCCTAGAACAACTGTGCTTGATAGACACATATAGAACACTCCATCCCAAAGATAAAGAATATACATTCTTCTCATCACCCCATGGAACAGTCTCCAAAATTGATCATATCCTGGAACACAAAACAAATATCAACAGAATCAAAAGAATTGAAATTTTACCTTGTATCTTCTGAGACCATAAGGCACTAAAGGTGGAACTCAACTCTAACAAAAATGCTCGACCCCACCCAAAGGCATGGAAATTAAACAATCTTCTGTTGAATAACAGATGGGTGCAGGAAGAAATAAAACAGGAAATCATTAACTTCCTTGAGCATAACAACAATGAAGACACAAGCTATCAAAACCTGTGGGATACTGCAAAAGCAGTTTTGAGAGGAAAATTCATCGCTTTAGATGCCTACATTCGAAAAACAGAAGAAGAGCACATCAACAATCTCACAAGAGATCTTATGGAATTGGAAAAAGAAGAACAATCTAAGCCTAAACTCAGTAGAAGAAAAGAAATCTCCAAAATCAAATCAGAGATCAATGAAATTGAAAACAAAAGAATCATTCAGAAAATTAATGAAACAAGGAGTTGGTTTCTTGAAAAAATTAATAAAATAGATAAACCATTGGCCAGACTAACGAGGAATAGAAAAGTAAAATCTCTAGTAACCTCAATCAGAAATGATAAAGGGGAAATAACAACTGATCCCACAGAGATACAAGAGATCATCTCTAAATACTACCAGAAACTCTATGCCCAGAAATTTGACAATGTGAAGGAAATGGATAAATATTTGGAATCACAGCCTCTCCCTAGACTCAGCCAGGAAGAAATAGAGCTACTGAACAGACCAATTTCAAGCAATAAAAAGAAACAATAAAAAAATCTTCCAACCAAAAAATGCCCTGGTCCAGATGGCTTCACTCCAGAATTCTATCAAACCTTCAAGGAAGAGCTTATTCCTGTACTGCAGAAATTATTCCAAAAAATTGAGGAAGAAGGAATCTTCCCCAACACATTCTAGGAAGCAAACATCAACCTAATACCAAAACCAGGAAAAGACCCAAACAAAAAGGAGAATTTCAGACCAATTTCACCCATGAATATAGATGCAAAAATTCTCAACAAAATCCTAGCCAATAGATTCCAGCTTATCATCAAAAAAGTCATTCATCATGATCAAGTAGGCTTCATCCCAGGGATGCAAGGCTGGTTTAACATACACAAGTCCATAAACATTATCCACCATATTAACAGAGGCAAAAATAAAGATCACATGATCCTCTCAATAGATGCAGAAAAAGCATTTGATAAAATCAGCATCCTTTTCTAATTAGAACACTGAAGAGTATAGGCATAGGTGGCACATTTCTAAAACTGATTGAAGCTATCTATGACAAACCCACAGCCAATATTTTCCTGAATGGAGTAAAACTGAAAGCTTTTCCTCTTAGAACTGGAACCAGACAAGGTTGTCCTCTGTCACCTTTACTATTCAGCGTAGTGCTGGAAGTTCTAGCCAATACAATTAGGCAAGACAAGGAAATAAAGGGAATCCAAATGGGAGCAGAGGAGGTCAAACTCTCCCTCTTTGCTGACGACATCATCTTATACTTAGAGAACCCCAAAGACTCAACCACAAGACTCCTAGAAGTCATCAAAAAATACAGTAATGTTTCAGGATATAAAATCAATGTCCACAACTCAGTAGCCTTTGTGTACACCAATAACAGTCAAGATGAGAAGCTAATTAAGGACACAACTCCCTTCACCATAGTCTCAAAGAAAATGAAATACCTAGGAATATACCTAACGAAGGAGGTGAAGGACCTCTATAAAGAAAACTTTGAAATCTTCAGAAAGGAAATAGCAGAGGATATTAACAAATGGAAGAACATACCATGCTCATGGACGGGAAGAATCAACATTGTTAAAATGTCTATACTTCCCAAAGCAATCTACCTATTCAATGCCATTCCTATCAAAATACCAACATCGTACTTTCAAGATTTGGAGAAAATGATTCTGCGTTTTGTATGGAACCAGAAAAAAACCCCGTATAGCTAAGGCAGTTCTTAGTAATAAAAATAAAGCTGGGGCATCAGCATACCAGATTTTAGTCTGTACTACAAAGCCATAGTGGTCAAGACAGCATGGCACTGGCACAAAAACAGAGACATAGACATTTGGAATTGATTTGAAAACCAAGAAATGAAACTAACATCTTACAACCACCTAATCTTTGATAAACCAAACAAGAACATACCTTGGGGGAAAGACTCCCTATTCAATAAATGGTGTTGGGAGAACTGGATGTCTACATGTAAAAGACTGAAACTGGACCCACACCTTTCCCCACTCACAAAAATTGATTCAAGATGGATAAAGGACTTAAATTTAAGGCATGAAACAATAAAAATCTTCCAAGAAAGCATAGGAAAAACACTGGAAGATATTGGCCTGGGGAAAGACTTCATGAAGAAGACTGCCATGGCAATTGCAACAACAACAAAAATAAACAAATGGGACTTCATTAAACTGAAAAGCTTCTGTACAGCTAAGGAGACAATAACCAAAGCAAAGAGACAACCTACACAATGGGAAAGGATATTTGCATATTTTCAATCAGACAAAGGCTTGATAACTAGGATCTATAGAGAACTCAAATTAATCCACATGAAAAAAGCCAACAATCCCATATATCAATGGGCAAGAGACATGAATAGAACTTTCTCTAAAGATGACAGACGAATGGCTAACAAACACATGAAAAAATGTTCATCATCTCTATATATTAGAGAAATGCAAATTAAAACAACCCTGAGATATCATCTAACCCCAGTGAGAATGGCCCACATCACAAAATCTCAAAACTGCAGATGCTGGCGTGGATGTGGAGAGAAGGGAACACTTTTACACTGCTGGTGGGACTGCAAACTAGTACAACCTTTCTGGAAGGAAGTATGGAGAAACCTCAAAGCACTCAAGCTAGACCTCCCATTTGATCCTGCAATCCCATTACTGGGCATCTACCCAGAAGGAAAAAAATCCTTTTATCATAAGGACACTTGTACTAGACTGTTTATTGCAGCTCAATTTACAATCGCCAAAATGTGGAAACAGCCTAAATGCCCACCAACCCAGGAATGGATTAACAAGCTGTGGTATATGTATACCATGGAATACTATTCAGCCATTAAAAAAAATGGATACTTTACATCCTTCATATTAACCTGGATGGAAGTGGAAGACATTATTCTTAGTAAAGCATCACAAGAATGGAGAAGCATGAATCCTATGTACTCAATTTTGATATGAGGACAATTAATGACAATTAAGGTTATGGGGGTGGAAGCAGAAAGATGGACGGAGGGAGGGGGGTGGGGCCTTGGTGTGTATCACACTGTATGGGGGCAAGACATGATTGCAAGAGGGACTTTACCTAACAAATGCAATCAGTGTAACCTGGCTTATTGTACCCTCAATGAATCCCCAACAATAAAAAAAAAAAAAAAAAAAAAAATAGCCTGTTGGAGCAGGTGGATAGGCAAAAAAAAAGAAGAGAAAGAGATGAATCTCACTATTATACTTGGAAACTTTAATACTCTCTCAGTAAGTAGCAAACCCAGAGGGCAGAAAAATCAATTAGAGTTCACCTACACAGCATCATCAACCAATTGGAGATAATTAACATTTATAGACTCTTTCATCCAACAGTAGAATACACATTCTTCTCAAGTACACACAAAACATTCACCAAGATAGACTACTTTCTGTGCCACAAAACACACTGTGAAAAATTTAAAAGTATACCCTCAGGTCACAGTGGGATTTAACTAGAAATCAATAAGAGAAAATATCTGAAAATTTCCCAAATACAGTAGATCCTCCATAGTTGCCCACTACCCTACATTGATCACCTCCTTACTAATTTTCATAAACCAGATATGCACCACATGTACATCTCAGTCCAATAGGCCTAGTTCCTTATGTTAACCACCTTATGTTCCTTATGTTGACCCGTTTGTTACAGTCCGTTGGGTGGTCCACTTACAGAGGTTCCACAGTATTTGGAGTTTAAACAATATACTTCTAAGTAATACATGTCAAAGAAGTCTCAAAAGAAATTTTAAAATATCTTCAACTAAATGAAAAATCAAAATGCAACTTACCTAAATGTGTGGAATGCAATTCAAGTAGTGCTTAGACGAAAATTTATACCATTGAACGCACATACAGAAAAGAAGAAAGATCTAAAACCAATCATTTAAGATTCTACCTTAAGAATCTTAAAAAAGAACATTATAAAACTAAAGTAAGCAAAAGTAACAAAATGATAAAAATTGGAACAGAAATCAATAAAATTAAAGACAAAAAATTAATAGAGAAAATAAAAAAACCAAAACCTAGTTCTTTGAAAAATGTTCATAAAATTGATAAACCTCTAGCCAGGCCAACAAAGAACCAAACAGAAAAGGCACAGATCAGTGAAAACAGAAATGAAACCGGTTTCGTCCCTACTGATTCCCTGGACATTAAAAGGACACTAAAAAATCTTTTATGAACAACTCTATGCCCACAGATTTGATAACTCAGTTGAAATGGACCAATTCCTTGAAAGACACAAACTACCAAAACTCATACAAGGAGAACAGAACATCTAAATAGGCCTGTGTATGTCTTCCCCTCCCCCGTGACCCACTCCTCACTGGGGAGTGGGAGAGAATTTCAGGGAATTCTGGTGTCGGCCTTCCGTGCATGCTTGGAGAACTCTGCCACATATTGCATCCATGGCATATGGGCCATAATTTATCTTGTTTATGACTGTATCTCCCAACATCCCCAGCACCAAGCACAGCAACTAACTCATAGAAGGTTCTCAATATTTGTTAAATAAGTAAATGAATGAAGTTCATTAAGAAAAAAATGGAATTACTACAAAACTCTATACTTTCTGTATCTCACCTGGATTTTCCTCGCACTCTACAGAGAAAAGAAATCACCCATGATCACAATTAACAGCCCAATGTGGACAGTTCACCAAGGTATAGAAGAGTTCAAAATCTAAACCTTCTCAGCAGTGCTCTCCCCCAGGGTTTCTGTCACCCGAAGATGAATATCTCTTCCCAGCTGGGAGTTCAGGACACACTAAGGAAGGTGAGTCTGCTGCACATCCTGCAACTCCTCTTTCGAGGCATTCAACTTGCTTTGCAAGAGTCAGTTGGGAATAGCCTCTGAAGGCTTGGATTGTATTAAGAGGATGCTTGACAGGCAACACAACAGAGCCTTGCCCTCTTGCCTACCCCATCAAAAGTTTTCCAAGGATATGTTTTCCCAAAATGGGACGAGGAATGTAGCCTGGTAGCAGCTGTCCCCAGAGGATGGATTGCATGTAGATTACAACTAACTCAGGTCAAGAAGAGATTGTCTACAGCCTTGTAAAGAAAGGGGTATGTCTTAGGCTAAGAAAGTCCATGTTCCCTCAAATGTTTTCCTCCTCCCAAATGCTTAGTCCCTTTGGTACTTGGTGCTCTTACCCTGTGCCAACTTCTGTCGTTGAGAAACTGAGGAATGATCAACCTCATTTTTCTAGGGACTCAGGGAGTGCTTTAGCCTCCTCCAAATACAACAAAGGAAAAAAATCTATTGAGCCAAAACTCAAGCCTAAATTTGAAATACAAATACAGGGTCTGGCAGAAGTAACGTCCTTTTGTGCTTAGTATGATATTGTTATGTCACAGAATTACATGCTTACGATTTTGTAATGAAAGATTGGTATAAATTACCAGATCATAAAAAGAGATGTTATTTGTGCCATTATTTTTAATTAATTTGTAATTTTGTGACATAATATCATACAAAAGTACAAAAGGGTGTTACTTCTGCCAGATCCTGTATTTGCACTGATTGTGATGTCTGTGTACTACAAAAATATAACTTTCTTTTAAAAAAGAAAACCTTGATCATGCAGTAAGATTTTATGCAGAATGCTTTTAAGTCCAGGGCCATTTTAAACTCTCAAAACTTTACACATCCAAGAAAAGCAAACTGACAGTGAACATCACTGTGTTCACTCTTATTTCCAGGATTAATTTTGACTTCCCTACGTTCCAACACTCGCACCACTGTCCAGACTACTAGATGCAGCTACGACGAGGGATTTCTTCAATCACGTAGGGAACCTGGACTGAATTACTCTGGAGGGATGTGTGCTGTTTCCAAGCCTGTGGTCTGCTTCACTATGTTTAAAGCAAAGGTTATTAGACGCTAATGCTACACAGATTTTCTAAATATTCCGTATTTGCCAATGGCAGAGCCAGATGTGGACCACATCAGGAGAGACGTGCGTGACAGCGTTCTGCTAAATGTTCGTGATGCATCATAATTTACCAAGGAGAAAATTGCAGCTGTCTGGTGCCAGGATAATTTCCTCTAAATATCACTTTCATCGGGTCATTTTCTCCCCAGGGAGATTTAGGGCTCCCTTTTATAGGAAATCTAAAGTCTAGCACCAAAGACCTCAGTCATCTGTTCTACCTCGGGACTATCCGAAAAAAGCCCCGTGTGCCAGGACCAGCTCTCGAGTCTCCAATATATTTTGCTTAGTGGCTCCCTCAGTCTGGAATACATAGCTCTTACACCCTTCAAAATCTGGCTCAAATCTCATCAATTTTAAGGAGACTTCTCTCCCCAGCCTCGCCTCCAAGCCGATCATTCTCAAGACTTTGGCAATCCCTGCAGTTACCTACAGTTGTTGCTATGACTCTTGGTGGTGGCTGCTGCAAAGCTTAACATCAAATCTGTGCCTCGAAAAGCAAGTGTGTGGAGCAGCCCCCCTGGTGGCATTTATACACCTTCTTGTCGCACCCCATCACAGTGCTTCCCGCTCTTAATTTTGCTTTGCTTTTTCATCTGGTTTGTCACTTTGCTCTAATTGATTTATGTGTATGTGATTTCTTAAGTGGTTTCTGGGTCAGAGCAGCATGTAAATATCAGTCTTTGCACCCTGTCAGCTTGTCTTTCTCTCTCAGCACATGTCCTCTGTCGTCCTCACCTCCCACAACTTCATATGCTCTTCCAAGGGAAAAAAAATCATCTCAGAAGCAAGTTATCTTTTTCTATTCTACTTTCTGGAAAGAACTTTTTTGGTTGTACGTCCTTTGATTCAAAGAGTATTTGTGCAAGAACCTTTACAGATACTATCTGCAACCCAGAATTACCATCCCATGAGCACACGCAGAAGCACATAACCAGATAGACTAAATGGTTAACCCAGTGTCACCCAGTTAATAAAGTAGAGCCAGAACTTGAACCCAGGCCTGCCTAATTCCAAATCCTTTGACTCTGCATCCCCTCAAAGTGCCGAGGCACTTGGTGATATGTACTAATTGTTGAAGAATGGACAAAAAAGACCCAGAACTGAATGAAATCTTGAAGGCAAAGCATTTGAAGGTTGAGCTTGCAAAATGAGTACAAATCAGCTTTGTAAAAGACTGAAGAGACCCTAATCTTGTCTGAGAAAGACAAGATAAACCTGTGAGGTAACCAAAACACTCAGGACATGGGTAGTCATAATACCAGAAGAGAGGCCATGTGTAGATATCCAAGTTTGGATTTAGAAATAAGAATGGATGGGCACACTGGTTTGGAATCATAGGTCCGGGCAAACTGACCCAACCATGGAGCCATCACAGTAATTCTGGCTCAACAATTGGCTTCAGTGAAGGTAGCCTTGGTGGCTCCTTCCAATTCCAAGGGGTCTGACAAATGAGATAGATGGGTTTTTTTTACTTGAAGCCAGAATATAGGATCTTTGTTCACTAACAATTTTCACAAGTTACCTTCTCTGACAATTTTTTTCATACTTCTAACATGAGAATGTGTCTGTCTGTCTCCCCCGCTAGACCACCAGCCACTCAAGGACCATAATATTATCTTTGGAAATACTGCACATGTGTCATTTTTCCCCAAACGGATCCAAGGATTGGATGCAATTCCAATAAAAAGCCACAGAGAATTATTGAGGAACTTCACTGATAATGTTCAAGTTTTTATGGAAGAACAAAAACTTAAGAATAAGCAAAGCACTCCCACAGGGGGATCAAGACTTGTGACAAGGCCGGAGTAATGCAGACAGTGCCGTACTGACACAGAGATAGACAGATCACTCGCTGGAATAGACTAGCGAACCAGAAATGAGAGAGAGACAGAGAGAGAAGAGAGGGTGCTTGGTGGCAGGGAAGGCCCTGCAGACCCCTAAGGAGACAATGAACTCTTCAGTAAACAGTGCAGAGCCATTGGCTATCTACATGGGACAAAATGTGACTGCTTTGTACCATACGGAAAAAACAATTCCAGGTGAATTTAAAACTTAGATATAGGCACAACCACCAAAGAGACTGAGGGGACCCAGGGGCAGACTTGGGGGGAAGCATCCATAAAAAGGAAAGGAGACTTCTAGGGACTGGGAAGGGCTTATCAGGAAAGGGCAGGAAAAGCAGAGTGGAGGTGTGACCAGGAGTCAGCTCAGCTTTCACATGGTTTCCAGGGGATTTTATTATCCCATATCAGTAGGGTTGATTGTGGGAGAGGTGGTTCCAGAGGTGGCCGTCCCTTCTGCAGAGAGAATAATTTTTGCACTGAGAGCAAATTCTAGCTGGGGCCAGAATAAAAGTTACTGTTCTGTCAAACGATCTATGAACCAAGTGTATGGTGCCCCATGATCATATTAATGTACACAGCTATGATTTAATAAAAAAAAATAATAAAAAAAAAATAAAAGTTACTGTTCTATTGTTTCCCAGGAACATGGGCCTTGAAGTATTCCAGGGGTCGGGAAAGGGGTTTGCTGTGGTTGTGCAGCTTGGTTTCTGGTCTGGCTGAGCTGTGTCCCAACATGGCTGCACTCTCGTCAGGGCCAGGAGGATTTCTGTCCCACAGGGACCTTACCTAACAAACGCAAACATTGTAACCTAATCATTTGTACCCTCATATTAATCTGAAATTTAAAAAAAAAACAAACTTAGATGTAAAAGGCAGAACTCTAAAACTTTGAAAGACAATATAAAATAATACCTTTAGAACCTCTGCATAGTAACCCTGGCTACATTCAAATTAAGAACTCCTGTTTAACAAAAGCCCCCATGAAGAATGGAATCAGAAAAGCCACAAACGAGGAGAAAGTATTTTCAATATATATAACCAATAAAACCTACGTCAATATTTTAAATCTCTTCAAAGTTAATAAATAAGTTAATAAACGTATGGTTCACAGATCAGGAAACACAATGGCCCATCGACACAGAAAAGAATACTCAATCTCCTTGGTAATTGGAGAGACAGTAGACACCAGCGAGAGTCCACATTTTGGCCCCTGGATTGGCAAAAATCAAGAAGTGCGACACTGTCAAAGACTTAGCAAGGATAAGAGTCCACAGAAATTTTTCCCCACTGTTGATAGGAGTCTAAGGCATAACCAGTTTGTAAAAAAAGTAAGTTGACATTCACATACTTTATAGCCTAGCAATTTACCCTGGAGAAACTCCTGCACATGGGTACAAGATTTATGTGATTCTATTTCTAAGAATACACCTAGAGAAACTCTTGCACAGGATTTATGTATAGGAATGTTCATAGCAACATTGTAATAACAACCGGAAATAACCCTAGCATCCAGAGTGTTCAGGAGAAGAATAAACATTTACACCAACTCACACAATAAAATGCTATAGATGGTAGGGAAAATTAACGAACTAGGTACAAGATGGGTGATTCTTAGAAACAAAATATTGTGTAAAAAAAGCAAGTGAAGATTGCACAAAGTAAAATACCACTTTGATAAAGTTAGCAAAATTAAATAATGTATTTCTTGATGTTGTATACATATCTGCTATGTTATTTTTTAAAACCAGGGGTTTATAAAAATCAAATTCAGAATGCTGGTTCCGCCCAGGTGTCTGCAGGGGCTGATATAGGGAAGGAGCCCACCAGCTAACGCCATGGTACTGATGACGTTGTCTTTCAAGGAGGACTGGCAGGTAGGCGCTGCTACTATTGCTATGCCTCCACTTCACTGGAGGATACAGTCTTATAGTCATTCGCATATATCAACTACTATATAAGAATTAAAAAAGAGGGCGGCACTTGTGGCTCAAAGAGGTAGGGCGCCGGCCCCATATGCTGGAGGTGGCAGGTTCACACCCAGCCCCGGCCAAAAACTGCAAAAAAACTGCAAAAAAAAAAAAAAAGAGAAAGAATTAAAAAAGAAAATACAAACAAGTACTCAGGCTCTTTTGAGAACTCAGAAACAAGATTGTTCCAGTTACTCATGATTCTGCCTATCTTCACAGACTCCCCAACATTGATGTTAGGGTGGACATAAGGAAGGAGACATAAATCTCATACCTCTTAGTGATCCCGAGAAAGCAGCAGGCAGCTGCAGGGAACTCCTCTTCCAAAGATAAGAGCAAACTTTACGCTGAGCTGAAATAACCTTGAAAAGCAAAAGAAAAAAAGACCGTCCTAATAACAATATCCTGATTTCTAACATCTGTAGCTATTAACTATGTAGCTGATACAGAACTGAAGGGAAAAAAAAAAAAACGGTATAAAAGAGTTTGGGAAAAAAACAGTTCCCCAGAACTCAGCGTTTCACGCCTTGAGGCACCTGAGTTCTTGCTGGCAATTAAAGGTTTTAATTCCTGTTTTAATTCCTCTTTTTCCTGCAGCAGGCTGACCTGTGAGGTCTTGTAGGCCCATCTCTAATGAAGTAGGAGAGGAAAACAAGGCTCTGAGCTAATAAGTGACACTTGGCAGAGCCAGGAACCAAACCCAGGTCTTCTGATGCTTCTTCCCTTATACCACATCTGTAGGGGTGTCCAACCTGCAGCCCCACGGGCCTCATGCTGATGTTATGAGGATTTCCTTTTGTTTACCTGTGGTGTCAGATATTATGAAGAGTATGCACGGATCTTTTTATTTTGTTTTTTTTTGCTAGTCAGCCTTCCTTTGTGTCTGGGTATTTAATGTGTGGCCCAAGACAATTCTTACTCTTCCAGTGTTTAGTAGTGGATAGTAAAAAAAAAAGATGGAGAAAGGAAAGAGGAAGAGAAGGAGAGAGGAAGGGAGGTGGGAGAAAGCTCCAGTTCTTCTTTATTTTGTATCTCTAAGACCTGGTTGGTTCAGGGCCTAACAATTTGTCGGCCCTCAAAATGTTTGTTTGCTGAATGTTATGGAATTTTTATTGGATTAGTCACGAGAAGTCTCTAACGTAGTAAGAAGTCTTTCTCTCTCCTGGTTCAGTGGCTTCAAGCCAGGAAAAGGTTCCTAGAAGCAAGACAGCAGGAACTCTGAGTTGTGCTACTGACGGGCCCTGCAGAGCTCGCACGCGTGGGCACCAGGGCAGAGAGACTGTGGGAGGAGAGGGTGGAGCTCTGTGAGGTCCCAGCAAGCTGGCCTCAAGTGACAGACTTCGTTAGCTTAAGGTGTAGAATTCAGGGGCATTCCTGTGACTGTCTTGGCATCCTCCAGGGAGAGGAGTGGCCAGGGTCTGTGGTTTGGCTGTGGAATGAAAAGTGGAAGCACTTTCTCTTTCATGATATGGAAATAGCAGGCGGGCAGGTCTCACTTTACACTAATAAGTTCCTGGCAAGGCCTGTGACTCAATCTCACTTCATTAGCGGCTTCCCCCCGAACTTCAGGTTCCCCCCATCCCCTAATTTTAGGGGTTAAGGTGCCCTCAGGTATCATTAGTCTTCCTCCCTTCCTTATCACCAGGGGGCCGAGCAGCAGAGCTGGGAAACTGGCCTCCCCTGCCTGGTGCGGGGCTGGAGGTCTCAGGTGTCTTTTTTTTTTTTTTAAATCATAGCTGTGTACATTAAAGTGATCGTGGGGCACCATACCCTGGTTTCATAGACCGTTTGACACATTTTCATCACACTGGTTAACATAGCCTTCCTGGCATTTTCTTAGTTATTGTGCTAAGACATTTACATTCCACATTTACCAAGTTTCACATATACCCTTGTAAGATGCACCCCAGGTGTAATCCCACCAATCTCCCTCCCTCTGCCCCCCTCCCTCCTCTCCCTTTCCCCCTTCCCCCTATTCTTAGGTTGTAACTGGGTTATAGCTTTAGTCACCAAGATCTCTCTCTGATTTCACCTCCATGCTTTTTTCTTCAGTGCATTGAGCTGACAAGAATTTCAAGTCTTCCGATCAAGGAACATGACATTAACGTCTCCCTCCCTTCACTCAACCTCTCTTTTATGTTTTCTGCTCTCTCTGTTGACTCCTGCATATTTCTCAGTCACCACTTTCCAGGTGTGCTCCATTCTGAGTGACTCCAGCCAGCAGCGCAACCAGGTGACAGGAGGGGCCACTTCTCCCCTGCATGAGATGCCTACTAGTTGGGAGCTGAAGATGACATTTGCCAACACACACCCTTTGTCTACTCAAAACAGACCACTTCTGTCCTGCATAGAAGCGCTATCTTCCTGCAGGTGATGCTAAGATGTGTGTTTGTAATTTCTAGTTTGTGCAGGTCCTCCCCAGGGACTGTAGAGAGGCAACTGCCCACTGCGGTGGGATCCTTGGCCCAGTTCCCCCCACAACAATACCGCCAAGAGCAGGGTGGCCACCACTACTGGTCACCATGACTTGGCTCAGGCTGCCTTACTGACTGCCTCAGAAGCAGCTGCGGGCAGATGAGAGGAAATGCCTCCTTCTCAGCTGAGGCTCACAGGTGCTGCTCTGGGGCACATCAGCGGCAGTACTGTCCCTTCCCCTCTGCAGACAAGCCCACCTTTCTAACTCACACCCCTCTGCTTCAGGAGGCAGGGGCTCTCTGCCTTTGAAGCCAGTTTCACTTGAGGGGTGTAAGGCCCAATTTATAGGCTTTGCATATGTTTGTAGTTTTTGTTAAATTGAGTTTTTGATTCCCAGAAGACATGGGCTACAACTTCTGTGCCTGGTTTTTCATGTTGCTCACTCTGATGCTCCACCTTCATCATTTGCCCTTGGGTTCAATCAAGGGTTGTTCCCAGTCATTCTGGGATAGAGTTATCCCAAGGTGGGCAACATTTAAACCAATGGCACCCAAGTAACATCCACCATTTCCATGTCAGAACACAAGAAGCAATTATACTGAGAACTGGAGTAAGGTCTATCTCATCTATTGTTTTTTTAAAGAACTGGGATTTCTGGATATCTGAAGGTTAAATTCCTCTGTTATTTTATCATTGGCCAACAATAATTAAATCACTGCTACTGTTCCCAAGAAGATCATAAACAAACCTGCAAACCTCATTAAATTGTGAGCCAGTAATCATAAGAAGATGGTCATCTAGGTAATTAGAACCAGCTTGTTTGATTTCTTTTAGATTGCCATCATAAGAGAAACACAAAATTTAAACATTTTCTAGAGAATCTGGGATCAATCTGTAGCTCTTCTGTTTGTGAAATCCAGCCATAAGCAAACAGCATTCTGAGGCATATGGTCGATTAACTAGTCATGGGTCTTTCATAAATACTGCCTTATAAACATATACTCAATATATTATTCAACATGTGTTATATATTAAATATTTCTTCTACACAGACTTACTCCTCATGGGTCTGTTCTGGAGGAGGAAAAATTTACATGAAAAGCAAAACTGTGTAGTTCTCACATAGCACATAAATCCAATAAGCAAAGAGTCAGGGTACTTTCGCTCCAACATAAAACCGCCCACTGATTTACAAGGTCCTCGCATTCTTGGAAAACTTAGCGTATGTTCCCCCTACATGAATTATTTGCGTTTATATGTAAAATGGAGTTCATATCTAGGTTCAAGAGTTTTTTTTTTTTTTTACCCACATGAATTTGTGGTGGGACATTAGGAAATCACATGGGATGTGAACAGCACTTTGAGGTGAAGGACGGTGCCCTGCCTCTGGGACCCCACCTGGCCATTACTGGCAGCGTTTGCCATCTCAGTGAAGGAAAAAACAGCCCTGAAATTCTGGAAATGCTGTCCCTGGGCAATCCCAGTCACCCAACTGTCAGAGTGCCCTGCCCAAGGTGCTTTCGTGAGTCCCATCCTAGGGCAGCCGGCAGGGCTGCGGCCATGCCTCTGTGCAGGGATGAGATTGGGCAGCTGGCACAAGACGGGCTCAGACAATTGGTGGGCTTGCTGCCGTCCTGAGACACAAGGCGCTGGGACTGGGCATCTTGCCCTCCTAAGGCAGGGATTTCTTTTGCATCACTAAACTGACACGAGAAAAAGGCAGGGCGGGAAGGAGTGTGATGGTTGGGCCTTCCTAGTAACACTTAACCTGCTCAGAGCCCCACCGTCCTGGGTAAGGAGGAAGGAGTCTGATGGTTGGGCCTTCCTGGTAACACTTAACCTGCTCAGAGCCCCACCGTCCTGGGTAAGGAGGAAGGAGTCTGATGGTTGGGCCTTCCTGGTAACACTTAACCTGCTCAGAGCCCCACCGTCCTGGGTAAGGAGGAAGGAGTCTGATGGTTGGGCCTTCCTGGTAACACTTAACCTGCTCAGAGCCCCACCGTCCTGGGTAAGGAGGAAGGAGTCTGATGGTTGGGCCTTCCTGGTAACACTTAACCTGCTCAGAGCCCCACCGTCCTGGGTAAGGAGGAAGGAGTCTGATGGTTGGGCCTTCCTGGTAACACTTAACCTGCTCAGAGCCCCACCGTCCTGGGTAAGGAGGAAGGAGTCTGATGGTTGGGCCTTCCTGGTAACACTTAACCTGCTCAGAGCCCCACCGTCCTGGGTAAGGAGGAAGGAGTCTGATGGTTGGGCCTTCCTGGTAACACTTAACCTGCTCAGAGCCCCACCGTCCTGGGTAAGGAGGAAGGAGTCTGATGGTTGGGCCTTCCTGGTAACACTTAACCTGCTCAGAGCCCCACCGTCCTGGGTAAGGAGGAAGGAGTCTGATGGTTGGGCCTTCCTGGTAACACTTAACCTGCTCAGAGCCCCACCGTCCTGGGTAAGGAGGAAGGAGTCTGATGGTTGGGCCTTCCTGGTAACACTTAACCTGCTCAGAGCCCCACCGTCCTGGGTAAGGAGGAAGGAGTCTGATGGTTGGGCCTTCCTGGTAACACTTAACCTGCTCAGAGCCCCACCGTCCTGGGTAAGGAGGAAGGAGTCTGATGGTTGGGCCTTCCTGGTAACACTTAACCTGCTCAGAGCCCCACCGTCCTGGGTAAGGAGGAAGGAGTCTGATGGTTGGGCCTTCCTGGTAACACTTAACCTGCTCAGAGCCCCACCGTCCTGGGTAAGGAGGAAGGAGTCTGATGGTTGGGCCTTCCTAGTAACACTTAACCTGCTCAGAGCCCCACCATCCTGGGTAAGGAGGAAGGAGTCTGATGGTTGGGCCTTCCTAGTAACACTTAACCTGCTCAGAGCCCCACCGTCCTGGGTAAGGAGGAAGGAGTCTGATGGTTGGGCCTTCCTAGTAACAATCTGCTTGGGGCCCCATCGTCCTGGGTAAGGAGGAAGGAGTCTGATGGTTGAGCCTTCCTAGTAACACTTAACCTGCTCAGAGTCCCACCATCCTGGGTAAGGAGGAAGGAGTGTGATGGTTGGGCCTTCCTAGTAACACTTAACCTGCTCAGAGCCCCATTGTCCTGGGTAAGGAGCCAATGACCATGTGGATTTAAGTAGCATGGACAGTGAGTGTGGCAAACAGGCCCTCAGCCCTTCGTGCTCCTTTTTTTCATTGCCTAAGGAAAAGTGAGGAGTATAGCGGGGACTTGTGGCAGGCAAGTGGGGCTAGAAGGGTGGAATGTTGAATTCTGATAAGAGAGGAGAAGGCAGAGGGCAGAAAGAACTGGATGCGAGTTGCCAAAGCTGAGAAGGCTTGCCTGGCACTTTGTAGGGTGAAGCCATGGGCTGTTTTCTTTGCCCTCCTGTTTTAGGGGCAAATAAGGGCCGCCTAGAGAGTATTTGTGGACAGGAAGGTAAAGGAAGACAGAAGAATTCTGCAGTCTGAGCTCCTCGCAAAGAATTACCTCTCCAGTTACATGGTAACTGTAAAAATAGCCTGCTTTAACGAAACCATATCGTGCCAAAAAATCAGATGGATCTTCTAAGCTAAACAGACAGGTCAGCATTGTCCTCAGGAAGGAGGGGCTATAGGCCTGAAATTGTGAATAGGGGAAGAGATCTGAGGCGTCTCTGAATTTAATGTTTTCCTTCCTGGAATCAGTCTGGTAAAGTTCTTTAACCACCAGGGAATAGAAGAACGATAGGGTCCCAGCCCAAAGATGGCTTGTCCTTGCTTTGCTTTCCAGAATGTTCTCTCCTTCTCTTGCTCTCTTGCTCTTTTTCTCCTTCTCAGCTTTTTCCAGTCTTGAAATCAATCTTCATGTATGGGTCCATGTGCCAGGCCTGGCTGGTTGGAGGCTGGATAACATCACCGGGTGGGGTTTTACTGTCTCGTCTGTGGTAGAGGCTCTCTGGTGGGTGTTAATGTGCGAAACAGACTCTTTCACACTCTGTGTCCCTGACCACAGATCTTCCACAGGTCTTTTTCCCGTACATCCTTCCCCATGCCTTCTAAGCCTTGTCTTCCAGACCCCTGACCAAGCAGCCAGGCTATTACCCACTGACCATGAATGTTTATATCTTCTTACCTTGGGTACTTCTCTTTCCACACAAAATGAAGACCAAGACCAGTCCAGATAGAATTGTTGCTCCTTGGTGGAGTGGGTTTAATGCAATCAACTTGCCACCAAATGGTTGATAGGTGTTCTTGGGGAACGGGGTGTGATAGTGGGGATTCAGCAGTAGTTTCTGTTGCTGATAGCTTGAATATTTGGCCAGGATAGTGGCTGGATCTGCCTTAGTGAGTGGGAGCCCATGATAACAGGTTCATGAACAGACCTCATCTCTGCCATTAGAACATGAAAGCATCTATAAACAACCTATAAACAAATAGGCTTGGCTATGTTGCAATAAACCCTTACTTACAAAAACAGGTGGTGGGCTAGATTTGATCTGTGGGCTATAATTTAGCAATCCCTGCTTTAACTCAGCAATTAGGATGTAATAAGCATTTATATAAATTTTCACCATCTTTCTCCCTTTACTTTCCAACTTTTGTTACATATATTTTACGTCATCAGGGAAAATAATGCTTAAATTCTGCTGTATCACTCTTATTTCCATATTTGGTTAGGTGTAGATTCTACAGTTCAGTAGATTTGTTCAATGCTCACCATCAATGTTTTATCACAGTTTTTCCAATCACCTTGCAGTTGGATATAACTTTTTAGCTAATAGGTTCCTTAACAGGGGTTCATGTGAACTGTATTTCCTGGGTTCTTACATGTTCAAAATGGCAAGTTATCTCCAAAACTGAATAAAAATTGTAAAATCTTTAGAACACTCTTTCTGGGAGGATTTTGGTGTCTCAGCAACTTTTATGTGAAAAAAAAATCTAAGATCAGTCTGCTCGTCTCTTATAATTGACTTGATCTTACTGCTTGGATGATCAAACAGAGGAGTCCGTACAATGAAATATTTACAATGTGCTAAAAACAAAACACAATGTAAAAAAACAGGACAGACTTAATTTTGGCATAAATTAAAAAGACTTTATATTATTTCACAAAATAAAATATAATTACATATATATTGCATTTTATAGAACAACATAACTAAATTTTTTTTAATTAAGGAAGGTTGAATATGAAAGAATGGCAAGGCCAGGCACAGTGGCTATGGGCTTGGCTAATAGCACTCTGGGAGGCCAAAGCTGGAGAATCACTTGAACTTGGGCATTGGAGACAGGCCTCAGCAGGAGTGAGACTAGGACTCTACCAAAAATAGAAAAATTAGCCAGGCATCATGGAGGCACCTGTAGTCACAGCCACTCTTGAGACTGAGGCAAGAGGATCACTGGTGCCCAAGAGTTTGACTTTACTGTGAGCTATGACACCACAGCACTCTTTAAGGGCAAGAGAGTAAGACTTTGCCTCTTAAAAAAAAAAGAAAGGCAAAATTCCAGAGGCAGAAAGAACTCAGAGATTATGATTATGAACTTCAGACAAAGCCCAAAGTACATTCTAGTCACTTATTTCAGGAAGGTTCAGTTGAATTATGTCAATAAATTTGTGTTCTGTTCCATTTATTTGATGAAGCTCCTCTTGATCCTTTAATTATTTGTATCTCCTTTCCCTGTCTTCCAATCTCATCATTTACTCTAGACCTTGTTTGTTTGTTTGTTTTTTAATTCTCAAATTTAAAAAAAAATCATCATACTTTTGTTTAAAATTATCTTGACTTTGGGGGAGGAGCAAGATGGCAGCCGAGTAACAGCTTCCTTGCAACTGGACACTGTGAGTCTGGGGAGACAAGACTCTGGCTGGTGGGATCTGTCTATAATCATCCCTTTGAGGACACAGGGAGTCAGCAAGAGACTTCTGGACCCCAACAGGAGAACAAAAGCAGTGGAAAACTGGCAACTGTTCATTCGGTCTAATCCCACCAGCAGCTTAAGTACAGCAGCAGTGAGATTGCGAACTGGAAAGGCCTTACCTGTGAACTGTTTTGGTGTTTTTGGACTTGGTACTCAGTTGAACTGCCTTAGGAGAGCTTGGGCAGGAGTGCAGAGAACCTTGGGAATTGTCTAGAGCCCCAGACTGAGCCAGTGAGCCACATGGAGCTAACAGTGTTCGGCTGTGGGCCGTGTGGAGCCATTATGAGAGAACTGCCCTGGCAATCTCCACCCTCAGGGTCACAGAGCAAGGATCAGGTGAGAGCTAGTAATCTAGTGACTAAGCAGCTTAAAGGCGGGGACTGAGCCACCTTACAGCCTTAGCCCTCAGGGGCAGAGTGAGACCAGTTTTGGCACACATGGTAAGTGGATAGCCACTTCAGCAGTGATCCCAGCGACAAGCGCTTTCTTGGGAAAGGTTCTGCTTAGCCAAGTTTAGAAATTTAAAGTGCCTTTTAAGAGGGCTGATGAGAGATTTAGGCTCTCCACCCTGCGGGGTTTGAGAAATCAGCAGAGGTCTCCAGTCGTTCAGCATTGTGATTAACATCTCATACCCCAGAAGAACACCTGTTGCCCAGTCAATTTTCAGCAAGATATATATACTGCTTTGTTTTTGGTTTTGTTTTTGTTATTGTTGTTTTTGTTTTGTTTTGTTTTTTAATTTCAACCATTACCCTATAGGTTTTTCTTTTCTTTTTTCCTTGCTCCATTTTTCTAGTTTAAATACAATTTCCCATTATTGCCTTTTTCAATAATTAGAACTTCATTTTTTGCTAGTGTTTCTACACCTATTATTTGGTTTTTCCCCCAATTTTATCCCATAAAGTTTTCTGTTTGCTTGTTTTGGTTTGATTTATAGCATTTTTGTCTTTCTTCTCTACTTGGTGGAGGTGAAGTACTGTGTCTGAACAGGCTAGCAAATAGCTGCTGACCTCAAGGGAACTACCCAACCCAGCACCCCAAGAGGTTTCGGTTTTTTTAAGTTTGTGTGAAAGTACTCTACTGTATACCTATATTGCTCTGTCTTCCTCTTTCTGTGCCTGTCATCTTTTTGGTCAATATTCCCTTTTACCCACCCCCTCTCCTTTCTTTCTTTCTTTCTTTCTTTCTTTCTTTCTTTCTTTCTTTCTCTCTCTCTCTCTCTCTCTCTCTCTTTCTTTCTTTCTTTCTTTCTTCCCTTCTTGTGCATCAACCTTCTCATCCTTCTGGTCCTGTACCAAAAGGACTCATCGAAACCCTAGTCCACAGTCACAGCAACTTAAAGAGCAAGAGGAAGTGAAAGGAAAATTAGGGCAAGGAAACACATAAAAGAAATCACTTATGAGGACAAATCAGCAGAAAACTCCTGGAAACATAAAGAACCAGTCCAGAGTAACCCCTCCAAGGGACCGAGAGGTAGCTACTGCAGAGGATTCCACCTATAAAGAAATGTGAGAAATGAAAGAAAGGGAATTTAGAATACATATGATGAAAACAATGAATAAAATGATGGAAACAATGAAGGACACTGCTGATAAAGTGGAAAATAACTAAAAGGAAATCCAAAAACAGAATCAAATAAGAGATGAATGATATGATGAATATAGAAAAGATATAGCAGAGCTGGAGGAACCGAAGCAATTAGGGAACTTAAAAATGCAATAGAAAGTATCAGCAACAGATTAGACCATGTAGAAGAAAGAATTTCAGAGGTAGAGGACAAAGTTCTTGAGATAACTCAGATAGTTAAAGAGGCAGAAAAGAAGAGAGAAAAAGCAGAACATTCACTGACAGAATTATGGGACTTTATGAAGTGTTCCAACATATAAGTTATAAAAATCCCAGAAGGGGAGAAGAATGCCCCAGGGGAATGGAAGCCATACTAGAGAATATTATAAAAGAAAATTTCCCAAATATCACCAAAGATTCTGACATAGTCCTTTCAGAGGGATATCGAATCCCAGGTTACCTCAACTCTAACCGAGCTTCTCCAAGATGCATTGTGATGAACCTGTCCAAAGTCAAGACAAAAGAAAAGATTCTGCAAGCTGCCAGGAGTAAGTGCCAGTTGACCTATGGGGGCAAATCCATCAGGGTGACTACAGACTTCTCTAATGAAACTTTCCAAGCAAGAAGACAATGGTCATCTACCTTTAATCTACTTAAACAGAATAATTTCCAGACCAGAATTCTATATCCTGCTAAGCTAAACTTTAAAATTGACAGAGAAATCAAATCATTTATTGATATGCAAACACTGAGGAAATTTGCCACAAGACCAGCTCTACAGGAAATACTTCAACCTGTTCTACACACTGACCATCACAATGGATCAGCAGCAAAGTAAGAACTCAGAAATTAAAGGACAGAACCTAACTTCCACAATGATGCAAAAGATAAAATTAAGCAATGAACTCTCACAAAATAAGATGAATAGAACACTACCATACTTATCAATTATCTCAATGAATGTTATTGGCTTGAATTCCCCACTGAAGAGGCATAGATTTTCTGACTGGATTAAAAAACACAAGCCATCCATTTGCTGTCTACAGGAAACACACCTGGCTTCAAAAGACAAATTAAAACTCTGAGTTAAGGGTTGGAAGACAATTTTTCAGGCAAATGGAATTCAGAAGAAAAGAGGAGTTGCAATCTTATTTTCACATACATGTGTATTTAAAGCAACTATGGTCAAAAAAGACAAAGATGGTCACTTTATATTGGCAAGGGAAAAATGCAACAAGAAGACATTTCAATTCTAAATATTGATGCACCCAATTTAAATGCTCCCAGATTCTTGAAATAGACCTTACTCAGTCTGAGCAATATGAACCCGATAATACCATAATAACAGGGGACCTTAGCTCTCCTCTTACAGAGCTGGACAGATCCTCTAAACAGAAAATAAACAAAGATATAAGAGACTTAAATGAGACCCGAGAACAACTGTGCTTGATAGATGCATATAGAACACTCCATCCCAAAGCTAAATTGACCAATACTTGGAAGCACATCACCTTCCAAGACTTAGCCAGAATCAAGTGGCTAAGAAATGAACAGGCCTAAATCAAGTTCTGAAATAGTATCAACCATACAAAATCTCCCTAAAAAGAAAAGCCTGGGACCAGATGGCTTCACGTCAGAATTCTACCAAACCTTTAAAGAGGAACTAGTATATTACTCAACCTTTTCCAAAATATAGAAAAAGAAGGAAGACTACACAACATGTTCTATGAAGCAAACATCACCCTGATCCCCAAAACAGGAAAAGACCCAACAAGGAAAGAAAATTATAGACCAATATCACAAATGAATATTGATGCAAAAATATTCAACAAGATCCTAACAAACAGAATCCAGCAACACATCAAAAAAATTATACATCATGACCAAGTTGGTTTTATCCCAGGGTCTCAAGGCTGGTTCAATATACGTAAATCTATAAGTATAATTCAGCACATAAACAAATTAAAAACCAAAGACCATATGATTCTCTCAATTGATGCAGAAAAAGCTTTTGATAATATCCAGCATCCCTTCATGATCAGAACACTTAAGAAAATTGGTATAGAAGGGACATTTCTTAAATTGATAGAGGCCATCTATAGCAAACCCACAGCCAATATCGTATTGAATGTAATTAAATTGAAATCATTTCCACTCAGATCAGGAACCAGACAAGGCTGCCCATTGTCTCCACTGCTCTTTAACATTGTAATGGAAGTTTTAGCCATCGCAATTAGGGAAGAAAAGGCAATCAAGGGTATCCATATAGGGTCAGAAGAGATCAAACTTTCACTCTTTACAGATGATATGATTGTATATCTGGAAAACACCAGGGATTCTACTACAAAACTCTTAGAAGTGATCAAGGAATACAGCAGCGTCTCAGGTTACAAAATCAACATTCATAAATCAGTAGCCTTTATATATACCAACAATAGTCAAGCTGAAAAAACATTTAAGGACTCTATTCCATTCACAGTAGTGCCAAAGAAGATGAAATATTTGGGAGTTTATCTAACAAAGGACATGAAAGATCTCTACAAAGAGAACTATGAAACTCTAAGAAAAGAAATAGCTGAAAATGTTAACTAATGGAAAAACATACCATGCTCATGGCGGGGAAGAATCAACATTGTTAAAATGTCCATACTACCCAAAGCAATATACAATTTTAATGCAATCCCTATTAAAGCTCCACTGTCATACCTTAAAGATCTCAAAAAAATAATACTTGTGTTATATGGAATTAGAAAAAACCTCAAATAGCCTCAAAACCTCAGACATTACTCAGAAATAAAAACAAAGCAGGAAGAATCACGCTACCAGACCTCAGACTATACTATAAATCAATAGTGATCAAAACAGCACGGTACTGGCACGAAAACAGGGAGGCAGATGTAAGGAACAGAATAGAGAACCAAGAGATGAACCCAGCTATTTACCATTATTTGATCTTTGACAAACCAATTAAAAACATTCAGAGGGGAAAAGATTCCCCATTTAACAAATGCTGCTGGGAGAACTGGCTGGCGACCTGTAGAAGGCTGAAACTGGACCCACATCTTTCACCATAAACTAAGATAGACTCTCACTGGATTAAAGATTTAAATTTAAGACATGAAAATACTAGAAGAAAGTGCAGGGAAAAGACATGAAAATACTAGAAGAAAGTGCAGGGAAAACTCTTGAAGGAATCTGCCTGGGTGATTATTTTATGAGGAGGACCGCCCCCCAAGCAATTGAAGCAACATCAAAAATACACTACTGGGAATGATCAAACTAAAAAGCTCTGTACAGCCAAGAACATAGTAAGTAAAGCAAGCAGACAGCCCTCAGAATGGGAGAAGATATTTGCAGGTTATGTTTCCAGCAAAGGTTTAGTAACCAGAATCCACAGAGAACTCAAACGCATTAGCAAGAAAAGAACAAGTGATCCCATCTCAGGCTGGGCAAGGGACTTGAAGAAAAACTTCTCTGAAGAAGACAGGTGCACAGCCTACAGACATATGAAAAAATGCTCATCAACCTTAATCATCAGAGAAATGCAAATCAAAACTACTTTGAGATATCATCTAACTCCAGTAAGATTAGTCCATATCACAAAATCCCAAGACCAGAGATGTTGGCGTGGATGTGGAGAAAATTGAACCTTCTACACTGCTGGTGGGAATGCAAATTAATACATTCATTTTGGAAAGATGTTTGAAGAACACTTAGAGATCTAAAAATAGACCTGCCACTTGATCCTACAATTCCTCTACTTGGTATATACCCAGAAGGCCAAAAATCACATATAACAAAGATATTTGTACCAGAATATTTATTGCAGCCCAATTCATAATTGCTAAGTCACGGAAGAAGCCCAAGTGCCCATCGATCCACGAATGGATTAATAAATTGTGGTATATGTACACCATGGAATATTATGCAGCCTTAAAGAAAGATGGAGACTTTACCTCTTTCATGCTTACATGAATGGATCTGGAACATATTTTTCTTAGAAAAGTATCTCAAGAATGGAAGAAAAAGTATCCAATGTACTCAGGCCTGCTATGAAACTAATTTATAGCTTTCATACGAAAGCTATAACCTAATTATAACCTAAGAATATGGGGAAAGGGAGGGGAAGAGAGGGGAAAGGATGGGTGGAGGGAGGGTAATTGGTGGCCACACCTATGGTGCATCTCACAAGGGTATATGTGAAACTTACTAAATGTAGAATATAAATGTCTTAACACAATAACTAAGAAAATGCCAGGAGGACTGTGTTAACCAGTGTGATGAAAATATGTGAAATGGTATATAAAACCTGTGTATAGTGCCCCATGATTGCATTAATGTACCCAGCTATTATTTAATAATAAATAATTTTTTTTTTAAAAAAAGAGAGGCTATAAGGACACAACTCCCTTCACCATAGTTTCAAAAAAAATGAAATACCTAGGAATATACCTAACAAAGGAGGTGAAGGACCTCTATAAAGAAAATTATGAAATCCTCAGAAAGGAAATAGCAGAGGATATTACAAATGGAAGAACATACCATGCTTATGGCTGGGAAGAATCAACATTGTTAAAATGTCTATACTTCCCAAAGCGATCTACCTATTCAATGCTATTCCTATTAAAATACCAACATCGTACTTTCAAGATTTGGAAAAAATGATTCTGCATCTTGTATGGAACTAGAAAAAAACCCATATAGCTAAGGCAGTTCTAAGTAATAAAAATAAAGCTGGGGGCATCAGCATACCAGATTTTAGTCTGTACTACAAAGCCATAGTGGTCAAGACAGCATGGTACTGGCACAAAAAATGAGACATAGACATTTGGAATCAAATAGAAAACCAGGAAATGAAACTAACATCTTACAACCACCTAATCTTTAATAAACTAAACAAGAACATACCTTGGGGGAAAGACTCCCTATTCAATAAATGGTGTTGGGAGAACTGGATATCCACATGTAAAAGACTGAAACTGGACCCATACCTTTCTCCACTCACAAAAATTGATTCAAGATGGATAAAGGACTTAAATTTAAGGCATGAAACAATAAAAATCCTCAAAGAAAGCATAGGAAAAACACCGGAAGATATTGGCCTGGGGAAAGACTTCATGAAGTAGACTGCCATGGCAATTGCAACAACAACAAAAATAAACAAATGCGACTTAATTAAACTGAAAAGCTTCTGTACATCTAAGGAGACAACAACCAAAGCAAATAGATGAACTACACAATGGGAAAGGATATTTGCATATTTTGAATCAGACAAAAGCTTGATAACTAGGATCTATAGAGAACTTAATCCACATGAAAAAAGCCAACAATCCCATATATCAATGGGCAAGAGACATGAATAGAACCTTCTCTAAAGATGACAGACGAATGGCTAACAAACACATGAAAAAATGTTCATCATCCCTATCTATTAGAGAAATGCAAATCAAAACCACCCTGAGATACCATCTAACCCCAGTGAGAATGGCCCACATCACAAAATCTCAAAACTGCAGATGCTGGTGTGGATGTGGAGAGAAGGGGACATTTTTACACTGCTGGTGGGACTGCAAACTAGTACAACCCTTTTGGAAGGAAGTATGGAGAAACCTCAAAGCACTCAAGCTAGACCTCCCATTTGATCCTGCAATCCCATTACTGGGCATCTACCCAGAAGGAAAGAAATCCTTTTATCATAAGGACACTTGTACTAGACTGTTTATTGCAGCTCAATTTACAATCGCCAAAATGTGGAAACAGCCTAAATGCCCACCAACCCAGGAATGGATTAACAAGCTGTGGTATATGTATACCATGGAATACTATTCAGCTATTAAAAAAAATGGAGACTTTACATCCTTCGTATTAACCTGGATGGACGTGGAAGACATTATTCTTCATAAACCATCACAGAATGGAGAAGCATGAATCCTATGTACTCAATTTTGATATAAGGACAATTAATGACAATTAAGGACACAGTGGGGGTGTGGGAAGGGGAGAGCAGAGAGAGAATGAAGGAGGGAGGGGTGGGGAAAGGAAGAGCAGAGAGAGGGAAGGAGGGAGGGGGGTGGGGCCTTGGTATGTGCCACACCTTCTGGGGTAAGACAGGATTGCAAGAGGGACTTGGCCTAACAAATGCAATCAGTGTAACCTGGTTTATTGTACCCTCAATGAATCCCCAACAATTAAAAAAAAATTATCTTGATTTTACCTTTTAGAAATTTGGTCTTTTTGGGGTGGTGCCTATGGCTCAGACAGCAGGGCGCCGGCCCCATAGACAGAGGGTGGTGGGTTCAAACCCAGCCCCAGCCAAACCGCAACAAAAAAATAGCCAGGCATTGTGGCAGGTGCTTGTAGTCCCAGCTACTCGGGAGGCTGAGGCAAGAGAATCTCCTAAGCCCAGGAGCTGGAGGTTGCTGTGAGCTGTGTGATGCCACGGCACTCTACTGAGGGTGATAAAGTGAGACTGTGTGTCTACAAAAAGAAAAAGAAAAAGAAAGAGAAATTTGGTCTTTTTCAAATAAGCATGCTTTAACTTTATGTGCTTCAAATGCTTAAGATGATATATACTACCATAAACTGTTTTACAAAATCTGTACAATTTGTAGAAGAAAAGCCCATTTTACAGAAGGTGAAAGGGCAGAGTCTGTCCTGGGGTTACACAGACTGGTAGTGTGCCCTAGCCTTTAAAATCCTTGGTTTCCTTTCCATTTTGCCCCCATATCTCGTTTATATTCTCTTGTTTAGCAATGCCTATTTTTGTTGGTGTTCCTTCCACTATGGCCCTAATTTCAATGATGAGGTTTCATTTAGGTCTTTGTTTTTGCTTTAAGTTAGAGCTCTGTGCTTGTGGAATGATAGATGGTTGACAGCTCTCTCTTTTTTCTAATATAATTGTTCTCTAAAGATACTCTATCAGCTCGGAGCCTGTAGCTCAGCAGATCCGGTGCCAGCCACATACACCAGGGCTGGCGGGTTTGAACCTGGCCTAGAGCCTGACAAACAACAATGATAACTACAACAACAACTAAAAAAAAAAAGAAATAGCCAAGCATTGTGGCAGGTGCCTGTAGTCCCAGCTACTTGGAAGGCTGAGGCAAGAGAATCACTTAAGCCCAAGAGTTTGAGGTTGTTGTGAGCTGTGACACCAAGGCACTCTACTAAGGGCAACATAATGAGACTCTGTCTCAAAAAAAAGAGATTCTATCATCCTTTGAAATTTATTTAGTATTATGGGGGCAAGACATGATTGCAAGAGGGACTTTACCTAACAATTGCAATCAGTGTAACCTGGCTTATTGTACCCTCAATGAATCCCCAACAATAAAAAAAAAAAAAAAGAAAAGAAATTTATTTAGTAGATTTATATTATCCCTATTTATATATCAGTAACTTTTGTTATTTCAGCATATCTCCCCTGATGTTTGTGTCTTTGCTTTGGGGCCTTGATTTAATTATTTTTAATTAATTCTAAAATGGTATGTCAGAATTTTTAAAAATAGACCTTACTTTTTAGAGCGGTTTTAGGTCCACAATAAAATTGAGCAGAAAGTACAGACTCCCCATGTGTTCCCTGCTCCCACAAATGGACGCACCCCAGAACACACTATCAACATCCCCCACTGAGTGGTGCATTTGCTATAGCTGATGAACCATTAACACGTCATCACTCAATGGCCTCAGTTTACTTTAGGTTTCACTTTCGGTGTTATACATTGCCTCGGCTTGAGAAGATATAGTCACATAATCACAGGCACTCACCATTACAGTCTCATCCAGAATATTTTCACTGCCTTAAACATCCTCTGTGCTCCACCCATTCATCCCCGGACAGTCACTGAGCTTCATGGTTTTGTCTTTTCCAGGATGTCATACGGTTGGCATCAAACTGTATATAGACTTTTGAGATTGGCTTCTTTCACTTAGTAATTTGTATTTAAGGATCGTCCAAGTCTTTTCATGACCTGATAGTTCATTATTTTTCAGTGTTCAGTAATAGACCCTCATCTGGTTGTACCACAGTTTATCCATTCAGCTCCTGAAGAACATTTAGTTGCTTCCAAGTGTTGGCAATTATGAATAAAGCTGCTGTAAACATCCACGTTTACATCTACATTTTGTTTGGCATGTTTTTCGATTCACCTGAGTAAATATCAAGGTGCTAACTGCTGAATCACATGGCAAGCGTGTGCTTAGTTTTGTAAGAAACTACCAAGCTGTCTTCCAGAGTGGTTGTCTGATGTACACTGTACCATTTTGCAATCCCACCAGCAGTGAATCAATGAGAGTCCCAGTTGGCCCCACATCCTTGTCGCACTTGTTATTGTTGGTGTTTGGATTTTGCCCATTCTAACAGGTGTGTAGTGGGCCTCATCGCTGCTTTTAACATCACAGTTTTTAGCAGCTGGACTGTAACATTTTCCTAGAGCTGGTAGCTCACTTGATAATTCGTTTTTCCTGCCCTTTTCCTCTCGTAACATCTTTGTATGTTCATTACTTTTTTATGGAAACGGGTGACATTGTTTCTGTAGGCTTTTTGCTTTCTTATTCACGTAACTTCCCTATACTAGACAAGCAATTACACTGAAAATGGTGATATAGAAGAAAAGGAAAAATGGAGCAATTTATAGTTCCTTTTCCCTTCAGTTTTCCTTTTACCCATCCTTTACCCCTTTACACTGAGTTGGTAGAATGTGCGTAGATCTAGAAATGAAATGAAAATAGTGAGTTAGTTTTGGTCAGTGTTTCCATTGTTCTGATAAAAGCAAAATACGTGTAACTGTACAAGCTAGGAAATATGAATAGTATAAATTTAACAATTCTGCTTATAACTTAAGTGTTTCTGTATGTACATATAAAAGTGGTATTGTATAATATACAAATAAATGGTAAAAATTCATGCAAATAATATTTTAATTTTTCTTTACTTAGAACAAGATTAAATAATAAATATAAAACATCATGACAGTTCAAGAGAGAAAGAGCACAGAAGAAAAGAAAAGCTTTGTATTTTGGTAACTTTCGTTGTATTTTTCCCCTGAGTTTCGAACAAGAGCCCTGTGTTTCATCTTGCTTTGGACTGCACAAATTATGTAGCCAACCTTGCGTAGAAGGTCAGCACTGAAAGACTTCAGAGATCATCTTGCTCAATCCCTTCGTCAGACAAGGAAGATGGGCCGATGGAGACGAAGTAACATCTTTCTTAGGCAAGGGGGACAAGGGGAAAGGTAAGATGGGGAGAACTTCCTCCATCTTTGGACCTTGAGGAATGAACCGGGGTTTCATTGACAGACATTAAGCCCACGGCAGTCACACCTCTCAGATCTCCCGCCCATCCCATGATGACCTGGAGTTCCCTGAGCCAGCCTAGTCTCCAGTGCCGGATGGCTGTGCAGCCAAGTCTGCAGCATTCTCTGCAACTGCTGCATATTCCCGCCTGTGAAGGGATATTCCCATCATCCCATGTTCCCCCCAGTGGGCATCCCACATTCAATGCCAAACAAGAGCCTACTCCACCGACCACATCCCTCCAGCCTGGAGTCCCTATGAGGACATTCAATGGACATGTATTCTAGTCTCGGGAACATTTGGTTTCTAAGAAGGCCACAAAGCCTTTTAAAGTGTGGAAAAGAAAGTCTGGGCACAGTGGCTCACACCTGTAATCCTAGCACTCTGGGAGGCTGAACTCAGGAGTTGGAGACCAGCCTGAGCAAGAGCAAGACCCCATCTCTGAAAATAGCCAGGCATTGTGGCTGGCACCTGTAGTCCCAGCTACTCAGGAGGCTGAGGCAAGAGAATTGCTTGAACCAAAGAATATGAGGTTGCTATGTGCTGTGATGCGACAGCACTCTACCAAGGACAGCAAAGTAAGATTCTATCTCAAAAAAATAAATAATAATTGTGGAAAAGGAATTGTTAGAGATGGGTTTTGGGGGAGAACAGAAAGTCCTGGTAAAATGTTGTGGCTCTTCCTCCATTAGATGACTTTTTCCTTCCCATGAAGACAATCTGGGAGGGAAGAGAGTGCTGCCACTGAGTTGGGAAAGATGTAATGTCTTCTCTGGTACAATCCTTGCCAGCAGACTGGGAAGTATTGATTTTGAAAGACTTTTAAGAATTTCTTTCCAAAGCAATGAATTCAATAACACACAAAACAAGAGTCTTTTGTCACACATCCTGTCCTCTGAGAACCAAGCAAGCGCCACACTCACACTCATACACACACACACACACACACACACGTGCATGAGCACAAGCACACTTCATTTTCACTTCTCTTCTCCTACAGGCCAAGACATTCCCAAAGCACAGCAAAGCAGTATTTGCAGCTTTGAAAGGACACCATGTACTGAGACATGACTTTGAACCCCACCCTGCCTTCCCTCCACCTACATTAAAATCCTTACACATTCTCTTCAAATGATATCTTTTCTGGGACTCTGTCACGTTGCCTAAAAAGTACTTCTTTTCCAATCACAGAGTTTCAGGGACAGACCATGGCTACTTGTGGAGTGGTGAAGCCAATTGGAGTTATGGTTGAAGAGTAGAAAAAAGGGACCTCCCACCCCAGACACTGATGGGCCCTCTTCCAGCTTCCAGGCTGCCCAAGTTTGCTCAAGAAACATCTTTCCTGGCCATCACTAGCAGATTTTACAGCAAAAGATCCTCTTTCTGGCTTCCTTACAGTGTGGCAGTTTTAGGCGCTACCCCTCAACCCGAGAGCCCTGCACAAGTCCACCCCCTCACACACAGCCCTCCCAGCAGACCTCTCCTGGGGCTGGACCCTTCCTTCCCACCAGCTCCCATGTGCTGGACTTCTGGGTTCTCGTTGCTCGAACTTGAAATTCAGTCATCCTGTGCAGTTCTCCTGCTGCTCCCAAAGGAACTAGCTCCAAAGCAAACCCTGGAGGTCCTCCTCATCACTCTGAGGCCCACCCCCCAGCAGTGGAGCAGCTGTTCCAGCATAATGCCTGGTGCTCGCCTGTGCCTCCCCACGAAGCTGTCACCCAGGAACAATGGTGGGATTAGCCAGGCCTGCCCCTCCAAGCACCTGGTACGGGACTGGTACCGAGGCACCCATTTGGTGCTCGATGACCAGGTGCCGGGCAGACAAGAAGATCCCCACAGCCAGCACAGCTCCCCTCGTTAACACACCGGCGCAGAAGTGCGGCGAACAAGTGTGGTTGTGACTCTGGTTTCAGTGTGATATGTGTCTTTCATCTGTGTCCCTGGAGCCATCCTCAGCAAAAGGCTATGAATCAGGAGGTTGTCACACATGTGAAATCTAAAAGGTCTCATGGCTGCTCTGCCTACAGTAGGGCTCCAGGGACTGTTACCGATCTTTAAGCAAATCCTGGGATTATTTATCACTTTAAATCAGCCTCTGAGAGCCTTTGAGCTATGAAGGGGTTTATTATGTTCCATCCCCGCATGCTTCTCCTCTGCTCACAGCAGGCTCTCCAGCTCCCGCAGGCCTCTGATCACCCACGCCAAGCAGACGGCCCCCTTCCTGCCACACTGAGAGGCGCAACCAGCTGCACGCCCACACGTGGCTTCTGACTTCCAGGGAGCATCAAAGGATGGCTGGAAGGGCCAGGTGGCTGGCTGAGGCAGAACACCGACCGGGCTGACTTATTCCCAGGCTTATCTCAGCAGGGCCCTGCAGAAGTCGGAGGTGAGGAATGGAGACCACTGTGCGTCTTTGGTGTGAGCTTAGTCCCACTTTCAACCCACATAACCACCGCTGACCCCCTCCGCATTCTTGGCCTGAGCCAGTCTCTCTCGTGAATGCAGCGAAGGCTTGATGACCTAAACTGAAGAGTAAAGAAGACCAGTCCCGAGAGGCGAGGAGGGTGCCCCTGGCCGCACAGCCCTTTCTTCAAAAGAACCTTACCGGAAAGGCAAACAGGCAAAACCCACAAAAACCCAGGCAGAGGGTCCACACCCTTTCACTCTGGTTTTGCTTTTATCTGGGCAAGACATTTCCCTTCTACTCTTCTTCCTTAGCTCCCTTCCACCCCTGGCAAGCAGAGGCCTCTGACATCGCTGAACCCAAAATGATGCTGTGGGGCCCGGAGCCCTGCAAAGCCAGGCCCACAGGCAGGGCTCCTGCCCATCTAGGAATTGGGCAGCTGCAGAAGACAGGCACACGGGTGAGGGCAGCGATCAGAACATTCCCTCTTGAGAGCTATAGCAGCTCAGTACAAGCTAGCTTCGTTAAAACGGGGCTTTGTTGGAAGGGTTCTGGAGCATCCACACACATGTGGGATCTCCGTACCTAGCATGGGGCCCCTGTGCCACAGGACCCCTCTTTCTCTGTCTCCCCTCTCTCCTTCCCCTGTCAGCCCGAGATTCCCATCCTTCCAACCTTCTTCCTGAGTCAGGCTGCCTTTACCACCAGCTCCTCATGGCACAATCTCAGTGGCCCAGATTCCGCCACTTGTCCATCCCAACCCTGTAGTCAGAGGGACAGACACCTGCTCACACTGTGGCCAAGAGTGCAGAGTTCTGGGACTGGCAGTCCCATCAGGACCACCAGGCAGGGGCCCAGGGAGAAGTAGCTCCCAAAGACAGAGGGGCTTCTGCCAGGCTGATGGGAAAAGGCATGAGTTCCTAACATTTGACAGAGACTGTCCCGGAAACAGTCCCTTAACCAAAAGCAATCTCCCCCATATGTTCCAGTATTTGATGTAAGAGCATGGTCGAAAAATGTGAGCTTAACTTCCAGCATTATCGACTGTGGCAAGGGCAACCTTGCAGAGCCCCTCAGAGGGAGATACCTGCCCTCCTTCCCTGCACTATTAGACTTAAAACCCAAGCACTCACTGGGAATGTGTGTGTTGTTTTTCTTTTTAGACTTGATTCAACTTGAAAGGACCCTTCATCTTATCTTGTGCAAGTGAGCAAGGGAGAGTGTGTTGGTTCAGCGGTGCAATAAATAACCTCTCCTTATGAGAAATGTGATGCCTGCTCGCTGCACTGAGCCATTTGGTAACCATGATCTGATGTTACAGAAGCTTTTCTTGTGAGACCACAGATAGCTGAGCCACTTCCCTTCTCAAGTGACTTCAGCTAATGGCTTTCCTTGCTGTCAGTGGAATGCGTCTATCTTTGATTTGTGGTCGCTTGATTGGGTTTTGAAAGGAGAGGCTCCACTTGGCCAGGAGGCATAATTGCCTGGGAACCCTGCAGAGTAACATAATTCCTGAGGAATTGGAGGGACCACAAATATGGTGAAACTTTACTCCCCTGGGGAGACCACAATATATGTAAAAGGGTTTCTCACTCCCATGCTGGCCCCTTCCCTTCCTCTGACAGCTCACTCCTGCGCTTTCTGCCTCGCCAGTTTATCTGGACACTGGGAGTGTTTTCCTAGAAAGGAGGAGGAGGTCTTCTTGGATCGTGCCCCACAGAGCCTGCAGGGGCTCAGCAAATGTTCCCAGCCTCACAGCCTAGAGAGGCAAACCACTGTTCTGTTAGGCAAAATGTCAGTCCTCAGACTGCACCAGTGGTCTGCCTGTGAATTTCAAACTCACTGCAGGCACTGGAGGGAAGCCAGAGTGGGAGGGAGGCCAAGAATCGACCATCTACTAATAGAAAAGGAAACACCACTGTAGATACTAAAGTTGCACGGCTACCTGCAAGCTTCCGGGCTAACCACGGGCCCATTCTGAGAGCCTTTGGGACTGTCTAGTCCAAAGAAGATGACAAAGGAGCTCGACACTGCTACGGACGCTTCAGTGGAAGAAAGACACCAATGAGGCAGCATGTGCCTTGACCCCAGAAGCCAGCTTCCTCTTCAGAACCCAAGCAACCAAAGGTCGTCTCAGGAAGGGATGTTTTCTTCTTCTTCTTTTTTTTTTTTTGTAGAGACAGAGTCTCACTGCACCGCCCTTGGGTAGAGTGCCATGGCCTCACACAGCTCACAGCAACCTCTAGCTCTTGGGCTTATGCGATTCTCTTGCCTCAGCCTCCAGAGCAGCTGGGACTACAGGCGCCCGCCACAACGCCCGGCTATTTTTTTGTTGTTGTTGTTGTTGTTGTTGTTGCAGTTTGGCCGGGGCCGGGTTTGAACCCGCCACCCTCGGCATATGGGGCCGGCGCCCTACTCACTGAGCCACAGGCGCCGCCCGGATGTTTTCTTCTTAATAAACTTTTTTTGTCTGAGAGTAATTTGAAATTTATAGAAAAGCTGCACGTCTAGTACAGAGAGCTCCCGTATACCTTTCACCCGGTTTCCACCCACATTTCAGTCCTTCATTAGCAAGCCGCGTTTTTTCAAAACATCAGCTGAACTCCAGACTATTCCACTTTCACCAGCTTTCTCACTAATGTTCCAGGATCCCACCCAGGACCCCACATTGCACTTAGTCATCACATCACTTTCGTCCCCTCTGATCTATGGCCGTTTCCCAGGCTCTCCTCATTTATCATGGACCTTCACAGTTTTGAAGGCTACTTGTCAGACACTGTGTATTAGTCACATGGTGTTTGTCATGAGATTATGAAACACTGGGAAACTTGTGGTTCCTGTAATTTGTCTGTCTCACAGGAGCTAATGTTTATTGATTTTCTTCTGTAAGAAGCAGAGTCATCAATTTGGTCTGCCAGTGTTGAAAGTTCTCAGGTTTCTGGAAGAAGCTTGAACCAAGAGAATTGAAATGGGCATCTCTATATTGGTTTTCTCTCCAATCACAAAGAGTGGATATTGCTATACTGACGGCTTTCACAGACATCCAACACTTAATTCTTTTGCAAACCCTCAGGAATTGAAAATTATGGAAGAAAATAAGCATTTTATTGAATACCTAACACGTGTCAGACAGTGAGCTAGGTTCTTTTACAAGACAGGGGTGAATTTAATTCTTGCAAAACCTCCAAAAGTTATTATTATATCCATTTCATTGAAGAGAAAACTGAAGTTTAAAGAGCTAATAGCTTTAGTACTTGGGAAGCCGAGGCAGGTGAATTGCCTGAGCTCACAGATTCGAGACCAGCCTGAGCCAGAGTGAGACCCCATCTCTAAAAAAGAACCAGGCATTGTGGTGGGCACCTGTAGTCCCAGCTGCTGGGGAGGCTGAGGTGAGAGGAGCACTTGAAGCCAAGAGTTTGAGGTCACTGTGAGCTAAGACGCCACAGCACCCTACCAAGGATGACCAAGCAAGACTCTGTCTCAAAAAAAAAACTAATAGGGCGGCACCTGTGGCTCAAGGAGTAGGGTGCTGGCCCCATATGCTGGAGGTGGTGGGTTCAAACCCAGCCCCAGCAAAAAACAAAAAACTGCAAAAAAAAAAAAAAAAGAACTAATAGCTGGCCCAGAGTCCCCTAGCTAGTGTGGAGCCAAACTGAGATTCTGATCCATGTCAGTTTGTGTCAAGCTCCTGCCTTTTCTGTGCCGTCCTTCTGCCTCTCTGACTGGCTCCCCCCAAGGCCTTAGGAATCTAGAGTCCATAAAGAAACACACTTTGGCTGGTGTGAGTGCCCACTCCTGACCTGACAGCTTTATGTGACAGCCTTGGAGCAGAAATCAGGGGAAGCTTAGAAACTCCTTTCTTAAATTAATTATCATTTGTTCTAATATTTTATTTTTAGATTCCTATTTTTTACCAACCTGGAATTTTTATTTTTCAATGAGATGTAAATGAACAATCTAATTTTATTTTCATGAATAAAATTCTATACATGGCTATCCCTGTATACTAGTACAATTTATTTTTTAAAGCATCCCATTGGACTGAAAGTGTCATTTTTTCCATTCATTATGTTTTCCCATTCATTTGCTCTACTCCTGGACTCCCTTCTTCTTTCCACTGATCTATTCCAGCACCAACCTCCAACTGTCTGAATTCCATAGCTTTGTTTTAAATTTTACTCCCTGGGGAAGCCAGTCACAATTTTTCATGTGTCTTTTATGTGTAATTTTTTGTGTGTCTTTTATCTATCTCACTAAATCATTAGTACTTTTTAGTTTTTCTTCTTTTTTTCTTTGAGACAGAGTCTCACTTTGTTGCCCTTGGTAGAGTGCAGTGGCGTCACAGCTCACAGCAACCTCAAACTCTTGGGCTCGAGCGATTCTCTTGCCTCGGCTTCCTGAGTAGCTGGGACTACAGGCGCCAGCCACACCACCGGGATGTTTTTAGATTGGGTCTCACTGTTGCTCAGGCTGGTCTCAAACCTGTGAGCTCAAACAGTCCACCTGCCTCGGCCTCCCAGAGTGCTGGGATTACAGGTGTGAGCCACTGCACCCAGTTCAGTTTTTGTTTCTATCAAGAATGGAATTTATTTTTATTTCTAATTGGGTATGCTCATTTAGATACAAGTGGCTGATTTTTATGATTCTCGTATTTACCTTCCCAGGAGAACCTTACCAGAGTCTCCTCTTCATTCTAGCAAGTTATTTAAGTCATTAATTTCTGAAAACATGTTTCTATTTTCTGAAAAAAAGGAGATAACGTGTTTTATTTTTCTCCCAACATTTTATGCATCATCTCTTGCATTACCTAAAACTTCCAACATAGGGTCAAGCACAGTAGCTCTCACCTGTAATCTCAGCATTCTGGGAGGCCAAGATGGGAGGACTGCTTGAGCTCAGGAGTTCGAGATCAGCCTGAGCAAGAGTAAGTCCCTGTTTCTACTAAAACAAGGGAAAAAATTAGCCAGGCATGTGGCGAGTGCCTGTAGTCCCAGCTACTCAGGAGGCTGAGGCAGGAGGATCTATCACTTGAGCCCAGGAGTTTGAGGTTGCCGTGAGCTAGGCTAACGCCGTGGCACTCTAGCCTGAGGCAAAAGAGTGAGACTCTGTCTCAAAAAAAACAAAATATATATATATATGTGTGTGTGTGTGTTTCTAAAACAATAATAAATAATAGTAATAGCAGGTAATCTTGTCTTGTTCCTGATTTTTAAATGGCTTTAATATTTCATAATTTGCTATAGTCATTATTATGTCAAAAACTTTTATTCCACCACGATTTTACATGAAGTTTTATTGGTAATTGTTGCTAAATTTTATGAAATGCCTTTTATCATCTACTATTATATTTTTTTCTTTTTTAATCTATTAATATAGTAAATTTTGTTGATACATATCCCAATTTTAAACTATCTTTACACACCTAAAATCAATTTGATTTAATTTCTACGCATTCTTTTTATAACTTTCTACTGGACATTACTTACTAATTTTTTGCTTAGCATTTGGCTTTCATATTTATAAATGAAATTATCTAGTTTTTTCCCTGTCTCTATCATGTTTTAGTATTCATAGTATTATGCTAGCTTCACAAAATGAATTGGGAGCTGTTTCTACCTTTCTCTATGGCCTAAGATAGTTTAAATAATAACCTACTACAGTTTAGTGGATGGTGGTACAAAACTTCTAGATCAGAGACAAAAGATGGTTTATTACTCATAGCAATAGGAGGAGTTAGACATCAGCATTTTGGTACCAACTTCCAGAGCCCCTACTCCCATAGGGCAACTTGAGGAGGGCCACCTGACATGCAGTATGTTAGATTACAGGAGAGGAACTCTGAGTTTAGGGATCTGATTGTTTTATAATGGGCATTAAGTATACTTGCTTTTTGCTCCAGGGCCAGACACTGTATCTTTCAAGGTTATAAACAAACTTGCCCTCTACTCTGAAGGGAAACACTAACTCTATCCAAAGTTATTTACTATACAAACATCCTTGAAAAGAAAGCCCAGAACCAGGGCAGTGCACCGATGCACAAAAAGGTGACAGACCCATGGAGAATTATTTCCCAACAATGTACGTAGAATAACTGAGGCAAAAAGGACAAAACGTGACTATTTGTTAATTTTTACACATACGAATGTCACTACAGTATTTTCTATTTCTATATTTTCAAAATATCTCTCCCTTTGTTCCCCAAAAAGAAAAAGAAAGAAGTCCTATCTAATAACAGAATGGTTTCCTCAGCCCAGCTCAGTGGCTCCCGCCTATAATCCCAACTCTCTTGGGAGGCGGGTAGATTGCCTGAGCTCAGGAGTTTAAGATGCCTAAGCAAGAGTGAGACCCCCAGCTCTAAAAATAGCCCGGCCTTGTGGCAGGCACCTGTAGTCCCAGCTACTCCGGAGGCTGAAGCAAGAGGATTGCTTGAACCCAAGAATGTGAGGTTGCTGTGAGCTATGACACCACAGCACTCTACCCAGGGTGACAAAGTAAGACTCTGTCTCCAAAAAAAAGAATGGTTGCCTCAAGATTTAGTGAGTATTCCAATAAAATATGAGTGACCTCTTTTTGGGAATATTGTAAGAATTTCTGAATTTGATGGGTGGGGCCTTTCTAACTCAAAGAATCTACAATGTTAAATGGCCAAGATTAAAGGCATTTCAAAGAATTCTTTACCTATTCCTACATATTATCTCCTAATTGCATCATATTCACAGGTGGACCAGGAACAAATAGTTAGAAATCTCTCTCTTCTCTCTCTCTCTCTCTCTCTCACACACACACTATACAAATGCAATTACCAAATAAATCATGCCTGGGATTATCTACATTTCTTAATCTCTTTAGACTTTTTTAATGAGGTCGGGGAGGACTGTTATTGATGCTCCTAAAGCATTGGCATTTGAAAAACATAGCAGACAAAGGAAAGCCAAGCGTGGGCAAGATAAACGTGCCCCTGTCCCACAGAACTTAACATCGAGTGGGGAAGGTAAATCACTCAACAGCCTAATAAGATGAGACTGGCTTTCAGATTCACTAGACACTGAGTTAGCCCCCTCCCCTTCCTCATCTTCTCCCCCACCAGCTCTCCGGGGACCCAGAGGCAGAGAGGATCGGTGTAACTCTCTTATTACTGTCCTGGGACAATAATAGAGCACCAGGGCCAGGGAGTCTTTATGTTAACAAGAGACCCAATAAGACACAGGCTGACAGAACGTGTCTGCTCAGGTGTCCTCTCCCTAGCTCAGATTCTCCTTTTCTAAAGAATTTCAAATATCTAGCTTCATACCTCAAAGGCATACTGACGACTTTAAAAAGGACCCAACAGGGTGGCGCCTATGGCTCAAAGGAGTAGGGTGCCAGCCCCATATATCAGAGGTGGCAAGTTCAAACCTGGCCCTGGCCAAAAACTGCAAAATAAATAAATACATAAATAAATAAATAAATAAAACTAAAAAGAACCCAACAAATCTAACATAGCATTTAAAAGTCCAAAATTAGAATATTCTCTTGAGGTCTCTATTCAAAGTGCAAGACCCCCACGCCCGGGACTTCCCTCTCCCTTGCCACTTCAAACATCACCCTGACAACATTCTCACGGCCATAACAATATGTCAAATGCATGCACCAGTGCATTCACTTTCTCTGCATTGCTGTGAATTTCCTCTTACACACTCTCAAAGGCTGAGAATGTGAGCAGGATGAGGAGGTGCTGAAATAGAGAAAAGATTAGCTAACTTAACGGGAGTGATTTCTTTACCCATTTTTTTAGCAACAGTACAAATGTGGCTGCAGTCTAAGGAAAACACCTAAATGAAAATCCAGACTTATGAAAATACTACATTAATATTAAATCTATTTAATAGTCTTTATTTTTGAAAAGAATCTGAGTAGAATTATTTAGCAAGCTCCCCAGTAACTATTCCAGAAAAAATATTCTGTCATTCTAAAGATGAAGGATAACTGCAGTTCGTTTTTTCGCCTCGATGTAATCTTAGGAATACAAAAAAACAAGATAAGCAATGAGCATAAATGCTAAATCAGATTTTAGTTTTCTTTGAAAGTTGAACCTAGTAACAATTGAAATCCGCTACTTGGGAAATGTTAGGCTAACACAAACAACTTTGAAAAAAGATGGACTGCGTCTGCCCCCTGCTGTACTCTTGGTGAATAACAGGACTTCTGAATTTAGCATCAGGAAGTAGATTATTTGGCATCCTTAGCTAGAATACAGAAGCTGTGGCAAAGGAGACTGGGCACGTGGTTCCCTACTGTGTCCCCAGCTTGTAGCATAGTACCAGGAATATAGTAGGCACTCAATAAATTCAGTGAATGAACATACAGCTGAGAAAGGTGTGACTACAGACTCTAAGTAGGTAGGCAGACTCTAAATAGGTAGGCATAATACCAAGACTTATAAGCCCAAGAAAAAAATGCAAAGGTTTTGCAGTACTCTGTCCATAAGAGTCTGAAAATAACTTGATGCTAATTGGGCATGCATTGTCAGCAATCTAATAGTTCCACTAGGCTAAACAAACTAATTAAATTGGGATATTCAGGCTTAAGGATGTGAGTACATTTTCTAAATGTGACTGCCAAGAGAACTTAGGATCTAAAAGCCACGAGGTGAAAAACCACAGAATTGTACACAAGATCATAGAACTTGTTGAGAGATCACGCAAAGTTTTCTGTTTTCACCTGCCAACCCTTGCCCGGCGAGACCGCTACAGCTGCCAGCCCTCCAGTGATTAACCATGTCTCTCAAGGATTAGTGAGGGCAAAGATGGGAAGATAGGCATCATCTTTAATTGGGGTACATTTATTGAATAAAAAGAAGTCATGGGAGGGCTAAGATTTCAACACACACAGGCATATCACTGATAGTATACATTCAGGTCCAGATCACTATAATGTAAGTGAATATTGCAATAAAGCAAGTCACAGGAATTTTTTGATTTCCCATCGCATATAAAAATTATGTTACACTAGTCTGTAGTCTACTAAGTGTATAGTGGCATTATATCTAAAAAACTATGTACATTTCTTAATTTAAAGATACTTTATTTGGTCAAGCTCAGTGGCCACAACTATAATCCTAGTACTTTGAGAGGGTGAGGCAGAAGGATTGCTTGAGGCTAGGAGTTTGAGACCAGTCTGAGCAAGAGCGAAGCTCCATCTCTACAAAAAGCAGAAAATTTAGCTGTGGTTGGTGTTATATGCTTATAGTCCTAGCTACATGGGAGGCTGAGGACAGAGGATCTCTTGAGCCAAGGAGTTTGAGGTCATGGTGAGTTATGATGACACCATGGCACTCTAGCCTGGGTGACAGAGTGAGACCCTCAAGGAAAAAAAATGTATTACTGAAAACTGCTAATAATCATCGGAGCCTTCAGCAAGTCATACTGAAAACTGCTAATAGTCATGGGAGCCTTCAACAAGTCATAATCTTTTTGCTGGTGGAGGGTCTTGCCATCTTGTTGAGGCTGACTGACTGATCAGGGTGGTGGTTATTGAAGGTTTAGGTGACCATGGCAATTTCTTAAAATAAGACAATGAAGTTTGCTGCATCCACTGACTCTTCCTTTAACAAAAGATTTCTCTGTAGCATGTGATGCTATTTAATAGCATTTTACTCCAAAACGCTCTGAAGTTGGAGACAATCTTCTCAAATTCTGCCACTCCTTTAACAACTAGATTAGTTCAATATTCTAAATCCTTTATTATTTCAACAAGTCCATAGTATCTTCACCAGGAATAGATTCCATCTCAAGAAACCACTTTCTTTGTTCATCCATAAGGAGCAACTCTCACCTGTTCAAGTTTTATCATGAGATTGCAGCCATTCAGCTACATCTTCAGGTTCCACTTCTAATTCGTACACTTACTATTTTCACATCTGCAGTTATTTCCTCCACTGACATCTTGCACCCTCAAAGTCATCCATACGAGTTGGAACCAAGTTCTTCACAACTCCTGTTAATGTTGACATTTTGATCTCCTCCCATGAATCAAGAATGTTAATGGCATCAAGCATGATGAATCCTTTCCAGATGATTATCAATGGCTTTGCCCACATCCGTCAGAGGAATCACTATCCATGGCAGTGACAGCCTTACAAAATTTATTTCTTAAAAAATAAGACCTGAAAATCTAAATTACTGCTTGATCTGTGGACTGCAGAATGGATGTTAATATTAGCATGAATGAAAACAATATTGATCTCCTTGTACATTTCCATCAGAGCTTTTGGGTGGCTAGGTACATTGTTAATGAGCAGTAATATTTACAAAGGAATCTTTTTATCTGAGGAGTAGGTCTCAACAGTGGGCTTAAAATATTTAGTAAACTATGCTGTAAAAGTCAGATGTATTAGTCTCTAAATGCATTAAATGAACAACAAAAACAAGATAATGTTGTAATTCCCAATCTTCATTTAAAAGTCTCTTTTCTTCCTTCAGCATTTTCTTGGTCTCCTATGATGGGCTGTTAAGCAGACAGAATTAAAATGTACTATTGAGCTGTGTAACTATTCACAAATTCCACTTCAAACAGAAACACAGTGCACCGCTGTCAAAAGCTAATAACAAGACTGGTGCACGGAACCCCCATAAACTCTGGCCAACCAGCCTCACGTGGTCGTAGTGCCAGTCAGGTGGAGGAAGCGAGAACTAAGTCACGAGAATAGTAGCTACCAATTTTGCCCTATGGCTAACTAATGTTCTAATTGTGCCCATCAGTCGGGGAGAATTATTTCATTGAAATTTATTTTATTCTTTGATATTTTAACTATGTTTTCTTTAAAACAATAAAAATATAAAAGACGAACAAAAGCATATTAATAAAAATAAAAGGGTTTGTTCTGTAAAATTTGGATTCAGTCAAAATCCTGCACTTAAGGACCTAGAAGGTCACAAGTTCCCCACCGCTGGCTTCACGAGACAGTCAGCCTGTATTTTGAAGCTTTGAAGCCAGGCATTGACTTCTCCTCTCTGGCTATGAAAGTCTTAGATGGCAGTTTCCTCCAGTAGAAGGAAGTTTTGTCCATGTGGAAAATCTGTTGCTGAATGTAGCCACCTTCCTTAATGATCTTTGCTGGATCTTCAGGATAATCTGTCGCATCTTCTCCCTTAGCACCTGCTGCTTCAACTTGAACTTTCCTGTCCTTTCCTGAAGCCTCATCAACCAACCTCTGCTAGCTACAAGCTTTTCTTCTACAGCTTCTTCACTCTGTTGGCCTTCATAAAATTAAAGAACATTAACCCTGCCTCCGGATTAGGCTGTGGCTTAAGGGAATGTTGTGGTTGGGTGGATCTTCCATCCAGACCATGGAAACTTTCTATGTGTCAACAATAAAGCTGCGTCACTTTCTATTTGTGTGTTCACTGTTGTAGGACTTTTAATTTCCTTCAAAAATTTTCCCTTTACATTCCCAACTTGGCTAACTGACATAAGAGACTTGGGTGGTGTCTTAGATTTTGATATTCCTTCCTCACTGTGCTTAATTATTTCTAGCTTTTGATATAAAGTGAGAGATATGTGACTCTTCCTTACACTTGAAAGCTCAGAGGCCATTATATTATTATTAATTGGCCTAATTTCAATCTTGCTGTGTCTCAGAGTGACATAGAGATTAGGGTGGCTGGAGGAGAGGGAGAGAGACGGAGGACTGGCTGGTCAGTGAGGCAGTCAGAACACACACACCTGTCAATTAAGTTCACCACCTTCTATGGGGACGGTTCATGCTACACCAAAACAATTACAATAGTAACAACAGTAACATCAACAATCAGAGATCACTCTAACAGATTTAATAGTGGGAAAGTTTGAAATACAGTGAGAATTACCAAAATGGGACAGAGATATGAAGTGAGCACATGCATGCTGTTGGAAAAATGCTGCCCGCTGACCTAGTCCAGGCAAAGTTGCCACAAACCTTCAATTTGTAAAAAGTGCGATATCTGCAAATCGTAAGAAAGTGGTGCATGATAAAATGAGGTATGCCTGCATCTACCTATTGGCGTTCCCATGAACCAGACAGGTTCTGTAGGTTTGCTCTTAAGTTGAATTTGCATGTAAGTTGGAACAGGTTCGTTTACCTATTACCTGTAATTGCTTCTGTTTGTCAGTTGGATGTTTGTAACTCAGGGACTTAATGTAACAATATCCTCCATTTATAAGTGTGAGTTGCACATTAGTTGGATGTTTGTAATTCAGGGACTGCCTGGATGTACCTACCCTGAAGGGAAGGAACATGGCACAGGCCCCCACACAAGGGAAATAGCAAAATGAGCCCGACTTCTCAGACACGAACATGCTGTGACAGAATCAGACAAGCAGAAGGAAAAGAGAGAACATTTCAGAGTAGGGGAAGTGAATGAGTGACGATTCGGCGGAGGACAGCATGGCCTGGGCTGCTCCAGGCAGAAGCAGGTCTTCCTTCTCTGATGAAGTTGCTCCCACCTCGCTTAAAGACTCTGCTAGACCTGAAACTACAATTGTATCCACTTATTCCATGAGGCCAATTACAAAGTCAAACCTGGAGAAAATACAGTACTTAGATACAAAGGAAAAAAAGGTAGCTTTTCAAATGTTGCTTATTTATGCAGAAAACCTGAGCAAAGTTCATCAGAATGGATCCCGAGGATGCTAGATCACGCAAGATCGGGTTAAACTGTGACAAGAATGCACTTAGCAGAGATTTTAAATTAAAATGATGAAGCAGAATGGGAAAAGATTCAATTGTTTGTTCATTCGGATCCTGAAATCTGGACTCAATAGTGGTTTAAACTAAATAAAGCTGAAATGTCAGAAAATCCTGAGAGGCTGTTTTCCTGTAATGCCGGAGCTTACTTAGTAACTTCCAGAACGCAGTCACCACGCAGATAGAAGTGGAAGGAGTGGAAGTTACACCAGGCTCAGTGCACAGACGTCTCGTCAAGGCTGATCTGTCCCCACTATGGCCAGGAGCCCAATCTGTCAATGGTAGCAGCCAACTCTGAGCCTCCAATACAGTGCTGGAACTCGGGGAGACGGGTTTACACTCTGGATGGAGGGTTACACAGGACCACTTTCAGCCCAGAAAGGCAACAATTTGTTCTCACTGGGCTGCACACGTATTCTGGCGATGGCTTTGTCTTCCCTGCATGCTGCCTTTTGTGGACAAACTAATCATGATCACCGTATTCCACCCAAAGGTGTGTTTATGCAGGAATTCACTTAACAACAGAATAATGCAATCAGCCAGTGCTCACAGGGATAAATGGTGAGACCAATGAAGCAGTTAGCCTTAGAGAATGGTGGAATGGGCCTCCGAAAACCCCAGTGCCAGCCAAAAGTCAACACTTAGTGGGACTGGGCACTGCCCTACCAGACGCAAGATACGCTGTTGTTATTTCTCCCAATAGCCAGAATGTATGTCTGGGGTTCAATAGATAAAAGTGGGTGTGGCAACTTCTCCTGTAAGTCCTGATCCACTTGCAAAATTTCTGCCTGCCTTTCCTGTGATTTTAGACTCTGTTGGTTTATAAATATTAATATCCAAGAAATGTTTCCACCTGAGGAATGTTTCTACCAGTTGAGATTGGTACTTGCCATTTCAGGTTCCTTGTATCACACCACTACACAAGCACTATATAAGAGAGGGGAGTTACCACATTAGCTGAGGTCACCGGTGCCACGTAAGACAGGCCAGAAGGCACATTTGGAAACTAGTAGATCTCCTGAGGGCCCCTCATCTGGCCGTGTTCAACGGTAAGGTTAACAGAGGACTAGAGGGAACCCAAAGGCTCTCTAGTCCCTCAGGAATAAAGGTTTTTTGGGCCACTCCACACACACACACAAAAAAAAGACAGACAAAGTTAAGCTGAGGGCTTATGAAATGAGTAAGATAAACTATAGCCTTATTTTTCCCCTTCCTTTATGAATTATGTATATAAGTATATATGTTAATTCTTTTTATTCCCCTTCTCACATCCCCAACTATTCTAGTCTCTGATGATTAATTTTATAATTTATCCATAGTTTATAGGATATAAAGATGAAATGGTGTTTAAATCAGAAGGAACATCAAACAAAAATCCTGAATTTAGAGATGACTGCAGTAAATTGGGATTTGGTATTTGTATATGGCATACAGTGCTTAATAAATAACTGTGAAATAAATTCAATGAACGAATGAATATTGCTCCTACAGCTGCTTGATTACACTTACACCAGCTCTCTTTCTTAGTCCTACCATAGTCAGTCTCTAAATTTACCCTGAAAACTGCCATGGCAGGAAGTGGGATTCAGGGCCAGAAATTACTGAGCCAATGGCATGATGTTTCCAGAGGCTCCTACAATTACAACCATCTCAATAAAAAGCTTTTAATTCTGAAATGCAATTTGTTTTTGGTGTGAGGGGAAGGAAAGGTCTAAGAAAAAGTGGATTTTTTTTATTTGTTCATCCTCAAATATGCCCTGATCAAGGAAACCTTGAGTGATTCGTTCTAGATGCAAAACTCTGAAAGGATTCCCGAGTAAGGTAAATGGATCCCCCTTCAATTCCGAGAAACTGAGTGATGCACTAAGCTTGTGCCACAGAACAGTCCAATGCTCACACGTGCTAAGTTCTGCCTCTGGTAGTGGACAGTTGGGGCTTTGGCTACGCAAAGTTATTTATGAGACAACCAAGGAAATTTGAATGCTGACTGGACATTTAACATTAAGTAATGTTTTATTCCTCTAGGGCAGAGACAGGTATTATGGTCACTAAAAATGAGGTCATTTTAGAGATACATACTGAAGTATTTATGATAGAAATGATATAGTAGCTGAGACTTCCTTCAAAATAGTGAAGTCTGAGATGGGAAACAGGGGCGTGTATAGATAAAACCAGAGTGGATGAGTGCTTAGAATCATTTCAGCTAGGTGACGAGTACATGGAAGTTCACCACATTATTCATTATTCTCTCTGCTTTCATGTTTGAAAATCTCCACATTCACATGTTTAAATAGCCTTTCATAGACTTTTTCATTAAGTCCACATTTGATCTCCTACACCTGGCCCCACACATCCTCGGCTGGGAAACACAGTCTGGAGGTTCACACGCACTGACAGCGGGACCAACCAGAGGCAGGATCCTGACATTGACTCAATACACGGCTGTCCTCACACACCCGGGCGTCAAAGTCTTTGGCAAAATCCACCAGAAGCAAAACAACGTGCAACTTACCAGAGAGTAAGTTCATTTTTCTCCTTATTTTTTCTCCTCCCCAAAGTCTCTACTTCACCTACCATTCTGCAGCCTCTACCTATAATGTCCTTGAAGAATTTGGGATGAATGGATAGTATCTCATATTCACCTATGGACAGTATCTTTTTAAGTACCAGAGAGTATCTGCCAAATATTTTTAGTTTAGTTGATGTAAGACTGTTCTTTTAGTGCTAATTAAATGTATTCATTCACTTCTCAAGACCCCCTTCAGGTTAGTGGCATGAGGATGTTTATGTGATGGCAGAGAGAGATGCAATTATATTTCATCCAACCGGCCTAAATCTGTGTTTAAAACATCCTTACAGCTCTGACAGTTCGGGTAGTTTATCATATTCATTGTGTTCTGGCTGTGCCAGGATCTAAGAGCTGGAAATCTGACGGTGAACAAAGGGAATTCCTCCTGTTTTTGGAAGCTAACACACAGAAACGTGTACATAGAAATACATACACATCGAATGCATAAGTATACAGATGAAGTTCTGATGGGACGAGTTAGGTTCTGATGAGGTACGTGAATCCAATAGTGACTCTGGGGTAAGGGCACAGACATTTTAATGAGGGTGGGAGGGTGGGGGGGGTCTCTGAGGAGGCAACAAGTGAGGGGAGATCTGAATGAGAAAAGGAAGATCTGGTGAAGGCTGTTCCTATGGAATTCACAGGCAGCAGAGGCGGCTAAGACTCAGTGCGTTGAAGAGACGATTCAGTGTGACTGGATGGAGCATAGTGACTGAAAGAAAATGAAGATGACATCGCTTTGTGGCTGTGGCGAGGGGCTGAGCTCTATTCTGGAGTCGAGGGAAACTCACTGGGGAATTTGAAGCAGCAAGGGCATCTGATTGGATAATCTCTCTGGGTAATTGCATTCTGACCACATTGGGGAGGACAGACTGCAGGAGGGCCAGGCCTGATGAGAGAGGAGGGATGACCAGAGCTGGAGTGTGGAACCAGGGAGGCGGCAGATCCCGGGCGTGCTCTGAATACAACCAGCGGGCTTAGTGACTGCTTGAATGTGGAGTAGGAGGTAAAAAAGCGTCTGGATTTTTCACTGAGACGGGGAAAGGCTGTGAGTGTGGTGAGTTGGGGTTGGGTGAGAACCAGTCGTTCGTTCCATGCCAGCACAAGTGTGAAATACTGAGTAGTCAGAAGTCTGGGTGGGAGATACATATTTAAGAGTCATCAGTTAAAGACGGTTTGTGGGATCACCCAACAAAGGACACTGAGCAGGAGACTGGTGAGATAAAAAGAAAAATCAGTAAGAATGTTTCAATGAGGGCATGCAAAACTCTGCCAGATGCTGCTGTGAGACAGAGAGGCACTAGACCCACCTTTGGCCTTGAAGACGGGGCTCTCCTGTGGCCCTCATAGGAACTGTTTCCATAAAGTGGTGGGAACAAGCCAGGCTAGCATCCAATGATAAAAAGGCAAGAAACAAACAGGAGTGAAGCTGAAAGAGAACGGACAGGTCAAGGGAAGGTTTTTAGTTTTAAGTTAGGTGATAATAAGACATATTTGTGAGCCAAAAGAAATGATCCAGTAGAAGAGAATTTGATGATGCAGGAAGAGGCAGGAGAAAAAAAGGATATTTGCAGCATCAAAGTCCTCAAGAAGATGGATTTCAGAGCACACACCACGAGTTGCCCTTACACACGGACAGGGATGCTCTCTACTGCAGCTGACTGGAACACAGCATCACGTGTGGCACGTAAGGAGTTGCACTGCCAGACCAACAGCAGCTTTATAATCGTCTTACTGCCTGCGTATTCTCTGTGAGACTGAAGGTGACGTCCTCGGGGCAGAATTAGAGCAGGGAAAGGACTTCACTAATCTGATGTGCAAGAAGGTGTAAAATAGCACCTCGATTTTCCAGAGAAGCATTTCAGACTTGTGGTAATGCAAAAGACACGCTCGTCAGCAGAACTCCGTGGTTTTTCTCAAACAATATTCAGCTGCTAGGGTACGGGTCCCTGTGATCAGAGGGTTGGACTTGTAAACAAAGTTGAAGTGTTGGCAACGGGGTACCAGAGTAGCTATGGGTACTTAGAAAGGAATGGCTGTGGTGCTGGGCCATCCCATCTGTGGCAAGTGACGTAAGGGTGAGATGCATGAAAATGTAGCAGGGTAAAAGAGAACTGCCTGAAAGAGGGTACGGGAGCCACTGGACTAGAATGACAGGAAGCGATGGCTGGCATTTTGGTTTGGGAGGCAGCATGGTCACATAGGAGGGGATGACTAAGTGGGCGGGGAAGAAGACATCCCTGGGGCTGGAAAAAACTTCAGGTATGGGATGAACCATTTATGTGAAGTTTCCAAGAATGTGCACAGGAGGAACAAGAAAAAGGCTGGAAGCCAGATGCTCGAATTATCAATGAAGGAGTGGGGAATTGTAAGGAGGTTGCTAACAGTTTAGGTGGAAAAGTCTGACAACTTCAAAGAATCTGTTCTGTTTGTTGTTTAATAGAAAAAAGACTTGAAATGGATTAAGAGCGCACAGGTGCATCTGCCCCTTGCCTAGGAGCTGCAAAGGCCAGGGTGGAGCGAAGGCCAGCCTCGGGAGGGCTGCAGGGCAGACATCCTACTGGGGGGCAGAAGAGGCCCCCAGGTTCCCAGTAAGGCAAGAAATAGAGAAAGCAGGGAGAGAGAGAAAGTGCTTAGGAAAAACTGTGAAAAACAACAGACTGAGTCACAGAAAACACAGAGGCAGGGAGGACTGAACACAGGTTAATTATTAAGTAAGGGTCCTTAGTCCTAGCCACAAAAGCACTTGGAAAACGTTTAGAAATACTGACGTCTGGGCCCAGGTCAACTGAATCAGAATCTCCAGGAGTAGAGCTGGGGGACACACAGCGTGACCAAACTTTCAAACAGAGTCATCCTTCAGTGTCTGGGTAACTGGGTTCTAGGAGCCCCATGGACACCAAAAGCCACTATTCTCAAAAGTCTCTTACAGAACCTACCATGGAATTTGCATATTCACATCTTCCCGTACACTTTAAATCATCTCTGGATTATTTATGTCTTGCTACAATGTAAATGCTATGTAAGGAGTTGTCATACCATATTGCCTAGGGAGTAAAGACCGGAAAAGTTTTTGTTCAGTACAAATACAACCATCCATTCATTTTTTTGAATATTTTCAATTGGTAGCTGGTTGAATCCAGATGCAGAATTCAGAAACACAGAAGGACAGGTGTCCACCTAATTTTTTGAGACACAGTCTCACTCTACTGCCCAGGCTAGAGTGCGATGGTGTCAGCCTAGCTCATAGCAACCTCAAAGTCCTAGATTCAAGCAATCCTCCTGCCTCAGCTTCCTGAGTACCTAGGACGACAGGCACCCACCACAACATCCGGCTATTTTTCTAGTTTTAGTAGAGATGGGGGTTTCTCTTGCTCAGGCTGGTCTCAAACTCCTAAGCTAGGCGTCCACCCATGTGGGCCTCCCAGAGTACTAGGATTAGAGGTGTGAGCCACTGTGCCCAGCCTATATTTAACTTTCATACCCTGAGACAGATAACAGACTAGAAGAGGGAAAATAGTATCAGTGTTTATCTCTGAAACTAAAGAGTTCAAAGTATTAAGGGTGAATGTTTTTGTACTTCTAAAATTTATTACATACATTTTATGTTGAGAAAAAAGTTTTGTTTGGAGGGATTGTTTGTTTTAAGGAAAAGGGTTTATAGCATAGACCCAATTCTCAATTTCCAAGTGAAGTTTAGTCTGACCCAATCATTTCTAGAGAAAGAAGCATGATATGGGCTCTGAAGTTTCAAGAAAAATTATCCAAAACTTAAAAATAAAGCAAAAGACAGAACAGCATGTCCTTTCAAAGTCACACTGCCATGGATATTTCTTAATCCAGGACAAGAGTTCTCAAAGTGTAGTCCAAGGACCACTGGGACTTCCCAAGATACTTGGGAAAGGTTCTCCCCTTCCAACTACACTATCTGTGTGAGGCTGGATTTTCTTCGTACATGTCAGCCAAAGCATACTGCAACATATGAACGCAGAAGCTGACTTCCAATAAGCCTATTCATGTTCTATTTGCAAAAAAGTGTAAGACAGTAACATTTTTCTCAAAATATTTTAATTTATCATATAAAATGTTAACATGTAATGAAAAGGCATTCTACGCGAGAAAATATTTGCAAACCGTATACCTGATAAGGGGTCCATACCCCAAATATATAAGGAGCTCACAGAACTGAATAACAAAACAAACAAATTTTAAACATGGGCAAAGGACCTGCATAGACATACCTCCAGAGACAACATAAAACAGCCAATAGTTATATAAAAAGGTGCTCCCTGTCACTAAGTGATCATCAGGAAAATGCAAATCAAAGTCACAGTGAGATTACTGACTCACAGGCATTAGGATGGCTTTTGTAAAGATGTAACAAATGTTGGTAAGGGTGCAGGGGGAAAAAAAATTCTTGTACACTGTTGGTGGGAATATACATTTGTGCCACCACCATGGAAACAGTAGGGAGGTTTCTAAAGAAATTAAAAATAAGACTACCAGCAATCCCTCTTCTGGGTATATACCCAAAGAAAGAGAAATCACTACCTCATAAAGATAACTGCATTCCCGTGTCCACTGCAGAACTTTTCACAAAAGCCAAGATACAGAACAACCTAAGTGCCTACTGATGAAGAAACTGTAGTATACACACACTCGTGCACACACTGAAACATCATTCAGTCTTTACAAAGGAGATTCTGCCATTTGTGATAGGATGAAGCTAGAGAACATTGTGCTAAGTAAAATAACCCAGGCACAAAAAGCAAAACACAGCATGACCTCGCTTACTGAGATACGTGGAATCTATGAAAAAAGAGAAGGGGCAAAGAATTGAACACATAGGAACAGCGAGCAGAATGGAGGTTACTAGGGACGAGGGGAACTGGGAAGGTGAGGGTTGAAGAATACAAAGCTGCAGTTACGTAGGATGAATAAGCCTAGCCATCTAAAGCACGGCATGAGGACTACAGTCAACACTGTATACTGGAAACGTGCTAAAGCATAGAGGATATTTTAGTTACTCTTACCAAAGAAAAAGGGGGGGGGGGAGAACCATGTGAAATGATATGTTAATTTGCTTGACTACAATAATCACTTCACTACATATATACCAAAACAGCATGCTGTACACTTAAATACAGGATGCCCGAAAAGTTGCCCCAAGATCATCAATACATAGGGGAAATAGGAAATTATAGGTAAATATACCTTTATTTACACAACATTCATTACAAAATTTTACAAAGAGGTGGCCAACACATAGAGAAAACACATGCTTAAGAATGAGTCTGTAGGGCGGCGCTGTGGCTCAGTGAGTCGGGCGCCGGCCCCATATGCCGAGGGTGGTGGGTTCAAACCCAGCCCCGGCCAAATTGCAACCAAAAAATAGCCGGGCGTTGTGGCGGGCGCCTGTAGTCCCAGCTACTCGGGAGGCTGAGGCAAGAGAATCGCGTAAGCCCAAGAGTTAGAGGTTGCTGTGAGCCGTGTGACGCCACGGCACTCTACCCGAGGGCGGTATAGTGAGACTGTCTCTACAAAAAAAAAAAAAAAAAGAATGAGTCTGTTATTTGGGAGAAAATATTCACTCTAATATGGAAACATACTTTCAATCTATTGTCAACATCTGTCCTTCCCAACATAGGCCCCACTTCCCTCCCTGGGAAACAATGCTACGTGATTTTAGCTCTGTGAATGCGGAAAGCACACAAGCAGCAGGGGTCACCCATAATCCGCCCACCTACTAGGAAATGTGTAATTCTGGATCTTAAGCTTCAGTATGTAACAGAACTGAGTGGGGGCTGCAGAAACACAGACTTAAATTCGTCATGCAATGTGGGTGGGATCAAGAATGTGCACTTAGGTTACTCTAATTAAAAATAAAAAAAGCACTCCAGGTTACTCTGATCAAAAATAAAAACTCAGCCTAAGCAACACAGCAAGACCTTGTCTCTACCTAAAACAGAAACATTAGCTGAGTGTCGTGGTGAGAACCTACAGTCCCCACTACTCAGGAGGCCGAGGCAGGAGGACAACTTGAGCCCAGAAGCCTGAGGTTGCTGCAAGGTAGGCCGACGCCACTGCACTCTAACCTGGGCAACAGAGACTATTATCTCAAAAACATTTTTTTAAAAATAAAAATCCATAGTTTGAGGAACTACCCTTGAGCATTAGAATTCCTGTTTAACACTTATTTTTCTGAGAATCATCTGTGTATCCACGGTATCTAGATGTCAAGTCCCTCTGTGTGCGATTTGTAAGGCCCTTTACCATCTGGTCCAGGTCCTGGTAACTCCACCCCCACCGCTCCCTGTATCTCTGTAACTCTACGTGGGAGCCAGACGGGACCACTGCTGCCTTCCTCCTTGATGCTGACCTTTCCCTCTCCTTCCTCTTCTCTGCAGGTGCCAAACTATTTCTTCTTCACAGAGGCATAAAGGAGCAGGCAGCACATAGCAAGCCTGGCTTCCAACCCCAAAGCACACTCCCTCTGGTAACTGGAGGTGACCTATATGAGTCTCAGGTGACTCCCCTATAAAATCAGAGGTTAAGACTATCCACCCCAAGGCTGTGACAGGGGCACTGGCAGCATTTAGTTTAGTTGCTCAACATGTTTGCTTGTCCCTGCTGACCCCCATCACTGTAAAATCTTCTATCTTCCCAGGAAGAACCGCCTTCTCCTCTCCATTCTAAGTAATCTGAACATTCTTCTTAGAGAAACATGATGATTATAATAAGGACTCTGTTGCCTTACAGGACACGCCTGTAAACCCAGCTCTAGGAGAACTAGGGGCAGATACTTAGGAAATAGCATTAGAGCAAGTCAGTACACTGAATTTCTACAGAAATTCACAGCGCAGCCTAACCTTGCCATTCTCCCAGGTTATTTTGCCAGAGATTTTTTTTTTTTTATTGATCACATTCCTTGGTATTTTGACACTAAGGGAGAAAAGGCTACTGCCAATATTTAGGAGATCACAGTTGCCAAATAACCGCATACCTCACATAGGTAGGCGGAATACGAACGTGTGGAAAGTATGGAAGGCAGGTGGAGGGAGAGAAGTTGACAAATCCAGCCCAATTACAATATTCTGAGCATTTATGACACACCAAAAAAACTTGATAATGTAAAAACCTAAGCTATATATAAAGTATGGCTTCCAAGGAGCTCAGTCCACTTGGGGAGAATTTACTGATCAACACTTTCTTCCATAGACAAAAGAGCAATGACCACCACCCTCCAAAATCCATCTTGTTTGTTCTTTTCAGGAAACAGAGGAGTTTAAAACAGATATAATTGTATATCATTCCCCCATTTTAAAAAAAAAAAGTCTACCAGGATTTTCATATACTTTCTTGTCACATTCTAACATCTCTGACAGGTAGATATTAACCTCATTTCATAGTTGGAGAAGCAGAGGCTAAACCACTACATATGCCCTTGTCCAACTCCACAAGGCCTGGGTGGTGGCGCTGGGAGTGAAGCTCAGTTTTAACTCTAAGGTCCACTTCCTTTTCCTAAAATGAAATTTAAGTTCTTCCAGTTTTGAGTTACACAAATTTTTAGGTAGTCCTCATGTTTTGTACCTGGGACATCTGAAGGATGCCACTTTAGATAACCAATCTCTCTTTTTTTACTGTCAGAGGCTACTGACCCATTTAGCTCCAGAATAACTATGTTATTTACTAATTACCATATAAACTTGTCAGAACATTTTTTCAAAATTCTTAAATATAGGACAAATAACAAGGTAGGGAAAAAGTAAGTTATGGACAAGCTTCAAGAAGTACAGGTGGCCAAACAGGGTCAGCAGATGGAGGCCTTAAACAGCAAACTTGAGAGGACAATTTTCTGTTCTTGCGCCTGCCTCCCAAGAGCCCTCCACATTAATTGAGTCTGTCAACAATCCTGTGGTAGGAGGAAAACTGTCATAAAAAAAACAGTGATAGGTCTGATGTTCTCCCCTCAAAGCAACCATGAGAGCATTAAAGAATTAATCACCTAGTCTATGTTATGTGAAAAAAACCATGTGCAGGAAAACTATTTTTTGTATTTAAAAAAGTATGTTTTATATTCTATGCATATACAGATGCATCAAGAAGCACAGGAAAGATTTCAGTAGTATACACACCAAAGTAATCCTTCTCAGGTGTACAATAAAACAGGGAAATTTTCACTTCTTGCTTCAGATGATTAATTTTTCAAAAGTTAATTTTCACCTCAAGTATTAACATTAGCAATAATTTTTCTTCTCCACTTTTTAGTGCTTTTCAGAATGCAGTCAATATAGAGCTAACATCGCAAGTTGTAATCATTCATCTGTGTCTGAAGCTTCAAAGTGATTCATACCTTGGGTAAGTATATAGTGGAGTCCTAGGTTTGCAAACCTGAGATGCCATCTCAGACGACTGTCATGAGTGTGAAAAAGTACTAACATATATAATGACATGTTTTGCTGAGCTATGCCGGGGCTATGATCTCTCCCCAAAGCCCTTTTAGTTATCTTTAAGCACTGTTGACCTGGTCAGCTGATAGCTTTGGCCCTGAAAAGTCTAAAATGTCACAAACCTACAAGGATATAAAAGTTGTATTTCACTGAAAGTATGTTAAGGGCAGCTCAATTCCTCAGCCTAAATTCCAGCAAAATGCAATCTAGAGGAGAGAAGTTCCTAGGATCTGGACATAAAATATAAGTAGAGAGAAGGTAGCAATTCTCTGAGATGCTTGGAAATGCTCCAATTTGGCTTTGTTTAACTAGCAGCCAACAACTAGAGGATTCCTCAAAACCAAGTTTTCTGTATGGAAGAGGCTCTGGACACATCCAAGTAAGACGGTCATTTGCTGATAAACTCTGGCCGAGTGAGAAGATGGCTGCCAGGATAACCACCAGCAACTCGAGCTGATTTTTACTACTTGCCCTACAATTACGACACAATGAACAACAATTCTGGGCAAGTCAGAGGGTGAAAATTCAGGCCATGAATTCCCACACTAGCAGATAAGCAGCTAATCAAAAGCCTACTTTTTACCTAGTTAAAGGGCTAAACTGCTTTCAGACGGGCCATTTTGGGTAGATACAAATAACCACTAACTACCATCATCATAGTGTTTTCTGAAAATTTACGATATATTTTAATAGGCTCTTACCAAGACTAAAAACTTTTTAATCCCATAACAGAACGAAGTAATTAAAACTAAAAGCACGCATGCCTACAACAAGGATAGTCTCTAGTCTGCCCAGATCAATTCTGAAAGTAAAATAAAACAAGCAAGCCCAGCTCAGAGTTCTCTGGAAATACAACCTTTAAAGTGAAATGCTACTACTATTCACTTCTACAAATAGAATATTTTCACTGAAGCAAGGATGACTATCATCATGAGAAATACACAAGCCATACTCAATAGCTGGGTCAAATGACTGCCCCCTTCACAAAAGTAAGTTATGTATGTCTTAATTATGAAGATGAATCATTTGTCACTGAGAAACTTGTACCATCAGAAAATGTGCCAACACCAAATTTATTTCAGTTAACAGTTTTGAGTGTGTCTTTAATACCTTATTACCGCTTGCTTAATAAGGTCCAGCGTCTTCAAACTGAAACACCAAAGTGTTTTCCTGGAATCCTGTAAAGAATTATGTCTTCTGTGGATAAAACACTCTTTCCAACAAGAAATATTAAGAAATTCAATGGTTTAGACTTAACAACTTTTTTTTAATGTAAGCTATTTAAGTCTTTAATTTCAGAAAAATTGCTATTATAGAACAATTTTTTTATTTTTTCATTCATAAAAAGTTCACAGCACTCATAAAACAGGGTGGTAAAAGAAATAAAAGAGACACTTTTCAGGTGGATTCTTTATGTTTAAGAACAGATGAGTGTAGGCAGCAATTTAATACAAATGGAAACAAATGCAATCCATATAAAAAGGATTTGAAGAGGGTGGGAGGGAAGATACATCAACCAAACTAAAGTAAACTTAGAGCTTTCATGCACACAACTCAACATCTGAATTTTCTTTGTTTAGAAACCAAATTAGGTGCTTAATAGATGCTGATAAAGAAAACTACAAAAGTACTGAAAAAACTGTTATACATATACCACAAAAAAAAGAGAGAAAGAAATTAACAAATCCCCAGCTACACCTAGGTTAATCACAAGTTTTCCCTTATAGAGAAGAAGACACAGAAAAATAAAAACTTTTTACAAGCTTAGCTTCGAGGTACAATACCTTGGAGCTCTCAAGTAGGGTGTTCCCACTCGTGCGTTTTTCAGTATAAACAGGTATGATTTAATAGTGGAATACATACTTGAAGAATTCCTTAAAAAAGAATCACAAGTTTCATTTTATATATACAACAAATTTTTAATTATGTACTGAAAATAAATTACAGGAAATAACTTTAAAATGCAACAGAGGACAAAGTCACAATAAACATTCCCATTGAATTCCTTTGGGTGGTGGGTAAGATTGCGGTGCTAAAGGAGGATTAAATATCACAAATATATCAAAAACTTCAAATTGTCTATGCATTCACACACTGACATGAGCCACAAACATTCTTTTCACAGGGACTGTACTTATTAATGCCTACCACAGAACCAGATTTTGCCATAAACTACAAAACTTTTAATACAAAATTGTATTTATATATTTATAATTCATATACATGCCCTATCTGTGATTTTAGAAAATAAAAGCTGCACACTGTACACTCTTAACTCATAGCTGTAGGCAACATTTTTGGATGGAATTTCTCCCCCAATAAAATTAATGGCATATTTTATGTACATGAAGGCTAAACTGCAAAAAGACAGTTCAGTTTCCCAGATATGCATCTCCTTTTAGGGCAGGTTTATAAATTTGAAAAGGCAAGACAAATGTACACCTCAGAATAACTTTCTTAGCTACAAGAGTTGTCATGTAATTTCCGTGAAGTTTCTGATACATGCATTTATGTAATACTGGCATTGAAGGCAGTAAAGCAATATATACTTTTAATGTAGTGGCTCAATAAAGGCTTCATTGTCAAATCTGATTCTTGATACAGTGATTCATAACTTCTCTAAAAATTATAATTTCAATGGGACACTGTGTTAAAGAGACTCAAATAGATTAAAATATTTTCCCTGAAATATCCTTTTACATAAGACAAATTTCACTAAACATTAGATTAAGTAAAATGAAATAAAAGAATTAAACATGGCACGAATGTGCATGATAAAGTAATGCTCCTCACCCAATCTGCATGTCTTCGGAGCCATTAAAAGAATGCTTAAAACCAACAAACAATTTTCACACTCTGTGGCAGCCATCTGTGAAGCCAGTTATACTAAACTACTTCTACAGTTGATTGTAAACTTTGGTTTATTTTGAGTTTTCATTGTACAGCAAGCATGAAAAAGAAAAGAGAGTGGAGTCCATGAGGAGATGAACTGTCAGTCTGTCTTTAATCTGGCATGATGAGACACCTGGTCAGTGAGGCCTGCTTTGATAGAGTTTGTTACAGACTGCCTTATGTTCTCCTCCATCAAATTATCACCCAGGGGCTTCAATACCTGTGGTATGAGAAATGTGCAAAACAAACAAAAATGTGAGGTAAAAAAAGTTACATATAAAAATAGATATAAAAATTCAATTCAAAGCAATGATGAAAATAACCAGGAATGTGGGAAATAAAAAGATGCTTCTCCCAAAAGTTATGATGCTATAAATAATGCAGTTAGACATTTTATAATGCAACAAAAATTACTTTCCTCTTATTCAAACCATTTACAATTCCTATGAGATGGATGTGCAATTCCATACCCTATATGCAGCATCAAATCTGGTATGTATACAGCATTTATGCAGACCGGCACAGACGGTCCTGCTTATTGTCCTACATGTATAAGTGTCAACACTTCAGATAGAGAAAAAAGTTAAAAATACTGTCTAATTTTTCTTCTTGTTATTGTTGGATGACAGTCTCTGTCGCTGTGCTGATGAAAGAGGACGATGAACCATTCGACGTCTAGTAACTTCAAACAGTTTGGAAAACACCTAAAACATGGAGTGATTTGTTAGGAGAATGACTCAAAGTGCCTTGAAGCTAAAGAGTTTAAGACTACAAGAATTTGAGACTTTGTAGGTTTCTCACCTTCCTGGGACTCCTCTGAAGCAAAAGAAAAGAGAAATGCAAAGAAATTTAGACAAGGTTTGTTGACACAGCACAGATCTCTGACTAGTGATCACCTTACCTCAACTATACTGAAAATAATTTTACACACTTGAGATTCTTCCATATTTAACCGTTTTGTCGTAATGGCACCTCTAAAATTCTAGAATCAATGCTGTACAGAGATGTACATTTTTCAAAAGAAAACACTGTATAATTAATTGAAAATTATGTTGCAGAAAATAATGGTCCAAAGTTTTAGTCATTTTTTTAAAAGTGAGGCTAATCCATCTTCTATTACATGATACCAAAGAAAATGAAGTAGTTGAAGGTTTTTTTTTTAAAGATAAAAATAAAACAAATATTCAACATAAACTTCCAAATCAGATGTGAATACAGCATTTCTCTAAAGAGTAAATACAAAATCCAAATATAGGGAGTCACTTTATAAATTAATGATGATCTTATTACAAGAGTCAACATCCAATCAACTTTCTTCAAAAAATGTCTATTTCTTCAGTCTTTGAATTTAAAGCCAAAATAAACATGGATTTGCATGTGCTAAATCTTCAAGTTAAGTTTAATAACTTCAGAAATGACATCTAAAAATGCCCATGATATCATTCATCAGTGATAACTGCAGGTTTCATTCTGGTCCTTGACGTGATGTTCAAGTATTTCACAGTGATCATTTTAATAACATCCTTGAGTGGCACATAGGTATTTCTTCTCCACGGATGGCAGATACATAAAATGTCTTTCCTTAGGGGACACTTTCTGGGCAAGAGTTCACAGTTCGACTTTCAAGTCTAGTTTGAGGTAAAAGATTATGGTGGAAGTTGCTTCTCTGCTCATGATGCTTTGTTCATTAGTATTTCCATGGTATAGAGGGTCAAAGTTTCTTTGGTAAGAAATCTAGTCTAGAGAATTTTTCTTTGTAGTACAAGAGGAAATCACTACTATCCTTCATGGAAGGCAATGAAGACCTGTCTACCATCCAACATTTCTCCTGTATTACATCTTGCCAGTATTAGTAAGAAACTTCTTTTGCTTTCCAAACTTCTTTTCCTTACCTTTAAAAATCACTCATTGGTTATATTTTTTTTTTTCAAAGAAAAAAAATTATTAAAGACTCTGGTCCTGCCCATTGTCTGGCATAATCACAGGCCTACGACTAAAAATCTATCCAGAGGATATTGCAGATTAAAGCTAACCAAAGCACATTATGATTATTAATATGAGTTTAAAAAAAAAAACTCTAGAATTATACAGATTCTGTGTCCAAACAAAACAGAAAATATCTTTTGACATTCCTTAATATAAAAGAAAAGCAGATGTGCAAATACTGCAGGGAGGGTGGGAGGGGGTGGGAATCAAAAGGAAAATGAGATTAGTCACCAAAAAACCAAAAGACAGATACCAACCTGTTCCCATAGTGTTTCAGCAATCTGATCAATCATTGTTCCAATTTCTCTGAACTCCCCAGAGTATTTAACATATGCCCAAGTACAAAGAGATGTCAGTGATAACCCCATGACAAGGTTACACAAGACGGCTATAGAGTTTAGGCCAATGAAGCCAGTCAGTCCTGAGATTATATACATAGCAAACATGACTGCAAATAGTGTGGCAGGGGTACGAGCAGCATAGAAGATATTTTTGCCATCATTGTGCTTTATAAAATTTGCATAGGTTTCTTCAATTTCAGCTTCAAGCTGGTCCTGATAACGACGGCAGAATTCATCTCCACCCATTTTCTTCACTGAACGAAACTGTTTAATTGCCACTTCCTTGAGATCCAGGTGTTTTCGCTCCAGATCTGAAGGTGCAATGTAAGGCTTGTCCCCACCACATACCTATACAGACAGAATTACAACAGGACAGCTTACCTTCTAGAAATGATTAACACCTGAAAGAAAGTCCCTGCTAACAGTGTTTAGTCTCAGAAAGTCAAATCACTTACACGGCTCTGGTTTAAACTTATTTTTAATATCTCACAGGTAATCCTAACTTATTTATTTTTTGTATGTTGAACTAACTCAAGCAAAATAATTTTCCAAATATGACTAATCTCAATAGAACCGAAGATAAAAAAAGTTACGCTGCACTCTCTACCTGCCTTCACTTAATCCACCAGTACACCATAAAAGTACAAAAGAGTGCCATGAAGAGAATGAGTAAAGGTAACACACTACAAAGATATTTCACGTATGAGCAAGCTAAGTGCAGAAACTGCTACTGGCCTTAAGCTAATGTCACTACTATCAAAGGCTACTACTAAGAAAAGCACTCTGAATCATGTGTCAGAAAATATTTCAGTTAAAAAAAAAGAAAAGAAAAAATTCAGTGGAGTTTATTTAATAACCTGCCACACAAATTCTAAACTCTAACCACATGAATTACTTTCTTACAGTTTATGTTTAGCAGAGATCCACAATAGGGAGTTAGGGAATGACAAAATATGTCAATATACAAAGTAGCACAAATTAGCTCAATAATTTTAAATATAAAAATCTTCTATCCCACTCTGGCCTCAAAGTAAAATTTTATTTTATTTTATTTTGTGTGTGTGTGTTTTCCATCCCTTTAATGATAACGATCACTTCACAAAAAGAGAACTCCTGCCTGTTGGCTGGAAAAAGTCCCTTTACTTGATTTTCAGGTGCAACCACTTGTCCATTCCTCTAGATCAGTCTTTCCATATTCTAACCTGGGATTACCATTGTCAATTTATAATGTCTAGGTTAAAATTCATTGTCCTAAACTGCATCTTGAAGTAGAGTCGTTAGTGTTTGGAGTTCTCATTGTAACCCCTCAATGCTGGCACATTCAGTGCATCCATTGCCAGCAATGGATTTGGGGCAAGGAAAACAAACATCCCAAAACAGAGAAACTCAGGAAGAATGGGCATTCTCCAACAGTGGTGGTCCGTCTCTGTGCATGGAGGGGTGTGTGTGCTCCCGTTTGTAAGTTTTTGGCGGGAGTTTAGGGATATGTTGAGAAGTGCTTTGACGTGGAGGAACAGGCGGCCCAGCAATGGAATGAAGGTCCACTTCTTGTGTCAATGGTGGTGATGGCAGATGCCTTCTTGTGCCATGAGGAGAAGGTGTTTGAGGAGGAGGTGGTGTAAAGGGGGAAGGGCTGTTTGGGAAGAAGGCATTGCTGTGGTCACTTCTTTTGCCCAAAGGGGGAGGTTGGAGATGTAGTGGTGAGCTTGAGAAAACATCAGGTGTCCTTACAGGTTCTCGTGGTCATAATAAGGGAGGGCTTTCTGGAGGGTCTGATACAGAGGTCTGGTCTGATATTGAATAGCGTGGTGAATAGGCTTTTGATGTGGGGTGCCTAGGAGGGATGGCTGGGGGGCTGTCCAAATGCTTAGACATGATCTTAGATGGCGAAGATTCTGCTGGGGCAGACTCTGGCCGTCTTCGTGGAGGAACAGAAGGGGGGATGGGCATGTCATCGGGGCCCTTGGTTAAACTAATGGATGACACTGAAGCAGATCTTGGGCCATGGGGCAGTGTAATTTGGATAAAGACGGTATCAAAGTAAAATTTTAGTTACAAACCTGTTCCATACTTTTGCAATAGATATCTCTTGCTCCTGCTACTGCAGCAAGATTATTAGCTTCAGCTGTTGCCTAAAAAAATAAAATTGAATGTACAATTATTATGCAAAAAATACCCTATGCTAGAAATAACAGACACAATAAATTCTGAAAAAGTCTGACAATGAATCAGAGAAAATATTAACTTCTAGTTTTCCTTTCCTATGGGAGAGAATAGTGGTATAAAAAGAATGTGGTAAATGCTTTCAACAGGACTGCCTACCTAATTCTGCTTTGCTTAGGTTGATGCTAAAAATGTGTTTGTAAAAAATACCACATATGCTCAGAAAATGGACAGAGATAAATAGATATACCCCTAAAATATGCTGAGTCTCAAAATGTTAGGAATCACGAATGACCTTCATGGCTCTCTCTCATAATCAGTATTACAGAAAAGACACTTGAAACTTCTAAGTTTTATTACAGAATACCGTTTAATCTAGTATAAAATTGAGAAATTGCCCAAAGTAGTACATTTTTAAAAACATGAACAGGTTAAAATAACACGGTCCCAAATGAGCATCATTAAAAAAAGAAAAAAGTTTTGTGTTTACTAGAAGCAGCTCTAAATCATTAATACCAAAAAAAAAAAAAAAAAAAAAAAAGCAAGACAATTTCAAATGGCATTCACTGTCAAAAGACTCAACAAATAGAAGCAGCTTAGTTGAGAGAGACCCACGTGAAGCCATCTTCTGCCAATGGCTATTTTCCTACACATTGAGCATCTGAAAAGAAGGTACTAAGGACTCTATTTCTGGTGGCCTATACATTTGCAAAGCTTACAATCTGCAGCTAAGACAGGAAATGTAACGAGTTGTATATTGTAAAGGAAAAAAAACACAGAAAACTTTAGGACCCATGACATACATTGCATACAGTAGAACCTCTGTAAGTTGACCACCCAAGGGACTGTAACAAACTGGTCAACATAGGGAACTAGGCCTGCTGTACTGATATGTACATGTTGTGTACATATGAAATGTACACATGCACATATGAAAATTAGTTCAATTAAGGAGGTGATCAATGTAGGAAGGTGGTCAACTATAGAGGTTCTGCTGTATATAAAATTTATTTACATGTAAAAAAGCACACACATACCCATTTCCAGCATTTCTCTGTAAAGCAAAGATTTTTATTCTCTCTCATAAGTACATGTACAACACAAATCATATACTCTCTCTACCTGAAGCATGGACTTTGGATGTGGAAGTTCCTCTCCTTGATAAATTTTAATGTAAGCCTAAAAAGAGAAAAGGTTCATTATATTAGTAGGTTATTTGACTTCTATCCTCCCCAAGAAAGAAAAATCATGAAATATACAAATAATTCACACCATTAAAAAAGACATTTCTAGGCTCAAAAATCATACTCTCTCATTCCAACAAAGTTAACCTATTCTAAATATTATTAAATACATGTTGCTAAGTAATACCCTAGAAAAATGTTTCTAAATATAATTCTAACTTGCAAACAAGTTATAGCTCATATTTAAAGTTATATATAAAATGTCATCCACTTTATGAAAAGAAATCCATAACTCTCCCATACCGCCAGTGTTTCAAATATACATCATGTTAAAAAACATTTTTACCCATTATTTTGCTTTGACTAGCTTAAATTATATTTCAGCTCAAGGAAAAAAAATTACCTAATTTAAGAAGAAGAAGAAGGCAAGGAAGGCAGTTTTTAGAAGTCGATACAGGAGTCTTTCAACTTTCTACTGACTCAAAATTAATTCATAACAAAGATAATATGAGAGTGACCTTCAAGTGCTCAATAAGTAAAAATATACTCTTAGCTAACTGTATTTTCCTTTCCACCTATCTATAACTACTATGAATAATACAATCTTTTCCCAAGGTCTTGTTCTGGCAGACAAGCTACAAAAACTACAGAAAAGTAGAGAAAAAAAAAACAAGTTAATGCATAATTAACTTGAACTCAGAAACTGGCCTCGAGACTTTTGGCTGTATCAAAACCTGAGAACTCTGAGAAAATGCTTCTATGAGAACTCAAGGTGCCGAATTATGCTCCCAATTCCTATTCACAAACGACAGAATGGTATTACAATATAATAAATAGCTCTTCTCTCCATGTCAGAGATGGAAAAAAAGTTGGATAATTCTGTAAACAAATAAAATCACTGTCTAGAAGACACAAGTAGTCTACTACCATCTTTTACAGATCCTTAAATATTGACACATTTAATTCAAGGCAGAAAAATAAACTATATGTATATTTTTGCTTTAAAATACAGACATACAGATAAGTTTTAAGTCAACTATGTTTCTATCTTACACAAAGCTTTTTAATTTTAAAGTGATCACCCACCTTAAAATATTCTACAAGATCTCTACAAGTGACTTTAGATCCACTTATTTCTTTTTCTACCAAATTTTCAGGGGCAAGCAGCAATGGAATCAGATTTCGAAGCTCTCGTTTAAAGTCATCATCAATATCTAATGGACACAAAATTAATCAACATCTTTGTTACTTAAAAAGAAAAAATTAAGGAAGTCCCCACTGGTATGAGTTCATAAAATTCTGTTTGATGAAATAAGAGTACACATATCTATAAACTTAAGTGGATTCATTTAAAAAAAAAAAAAAACTCATCTAAACATGCCACATTGGCTGGGAACAGTGGCTCACTCCTGTAATCCCAGCACTTTGGGAGGCTGAGGTGGGAGGATCATTTGAGGTCAGGAGTTCAAGACCACCTGAATAGGAGCAAGACCCCATTTCTATTGAAAATGGAAAAATTAGCTGGGTATTGTGGTGGGCACCTATAGCCCCAGCTACTCAGGAGGCTGAGGTAGGAGGGTCACTTGCGTCTAGGAGTTTGAGGTTGCTGTGAGCCAGGCTGACACCACAGCACTCTAACCTGGGCAACAAGAGTGGGATACTTTCTCCCTCTACCCCCCAAAATGCCGTATCTCACAGAAAAAAATTATACTCCATCCTAGCCCATTTCTCCCAACCCTCAAACATCCTTTCAGCTCAAATAATAAATAAAACAATTTTTGGACCACCAAAACAAATTCCACATTAAGTATTAAGTAAAATATCCTTTTCAAAAAAGGCAAACAATTCCTGAGATTGTATTAAACATTACTACTAAAATTGTTTTTTCCAGTCATACAACTGTCAAGTCTCAAGCCTTTTGCCATCGCACTCCAAATAACCCCAAAGCACATACACAAAAGTATCACCACCCCCAAAACACAGACTTAAATCTGATTTATCAGCAAGCCTTTCAGCAGACTACAATCAGCTGAAATATTGTAAAGAAATGTTCTCACAGCCTTCAGAATTTTCAGGACATCAGTGCTGAGCAACAAAACACATTATTAAATAGATTAATCAATTCACTAGATGCTGCAAATAAATCAGTGTAAAGCTGGAGAGACAGCACAGAGCACTGCAATCACAATGTTAAAAATGTACCCACATGCCTCCAGTATAAGATAGGAAATTTAACGAGTTGTGTATTGTAAAGGAAAACTTTCAGCCTCTAAAAAAGTAACTTCTGAATTTAACAAGAATGGGAATTCCCACCTTTCAGTCTCCCATCAAAACTAGGATTAGTTGCAACTTTAAGACCGGGATGTGGCAAAAGGAAGCAACCAAGATTTGAGAAACAATTGTGAATATGCTTCCTTACATTCTGTAACTCTTCGTGTTGATTTTGCTTTACCTGAGGGCAGAGGAAACAGGGTGAAGTTGTATACAAGAGGGGGAAAAAAATTTTTTTTTTTTTTAAAGAAAACACACACTCACATTCATGTGATACTTAAACAGATGCTACTACAGAGGGATGTTTCTTTTTTTGACAATTAAAAAAAATGACTAAAGGCCCATTCTAACCACTCAGTTAAGACCCCACATTTTTCTTAAACTTTCTTAAATTTAGGAAAAGATATTTTCTCCCTAAGTAAACTGCCTAGAGTAGCAAAAAACATAAATAATCATAATATCTAACATCTGAATAACAAGTTGTGATTGTGACTTATGTATCAGTAAATAAATTAATAATTTACCTTTGAAGTACTTATAATGCCAATAAGACAAAACAGCAAAGTATTAATATGCCTATAAATAAAAAGATTAGCCCCTGAGCAAAGTAAGAGCTAAGGCAGAAAGTTCCAGTGCAGTCCAAAGAACCTTAGAAATCTGTTAGCATTTCAGGGTTCTCTCTACTTATGTTTTGTGCTAGTTATTAGAATTTCGGAAGAGAAATTACTGTATATTTTCAGGAAGGAAATCTTAAACCTAGAAACATTCTGAATAATTACTTGTTTACCCCAATGTAACTCACAGAGTCTCCCAAAGACTTCTCAAAAAGTATTCTAACAAAACACACACCATTCATAATTAAAATCTGGAAACTACCTAAATCTCCACCAAAAAAGGAATGAAGAGACTGCTGTCCATTCCGTCAGTGCAATGTTGTATAGCAAAGAGAATGGACTAAAATATATGCAACAATATGGATTTACCTCAGAAACACACTATTAGGCCCAAAAGCTAGACACAAAAGAATACATTCTGTATATGATTTCATTCACATAAAGTACAAAAACAAAGTCTATCAGAAGTCAGGATGGTGGTATAAAGTTTTAGGGATTAGTGTATGAGAATGGATGCTTCTAGGTGCTGGCTACATGGCTATGATCATTTTGTACAAATTCATCAAACTACACAATTTTCTGAATACATGTTTTATATATCAACAAGAAGTTCAGAAACCATGTTTCTGAACTACATAAATCTGAGTTTAGATTGCATGCCTCATGTGCTTTGTGTTAATTTCTTCTGAACAAAACAGAAGAAACTCCAATGATTCAAATGATTTCTGACAGCAGGGTCTGGAAATGCCCTGCAAATAATCCAAGAAAGAGAAATTGGGAAAGCGGCACCTGTGGCTCAAAGAGGTTGGGTGCCGGCCCCATATGCCAGAGTTGGTGGGTTCAAACCCAGCCCCAGCCAAAAAAAAAGAAAGAGAAATTGGTAATCTCACTTTAGGAATAAAAATAATTGTAGTGTACTCCAACCTTGTGAATGTGACTGAAAAACCAAATGCATCATCCCATAGACAAACCAAATCTTATTAACCAAAAGAGAGCACCCACCTACTTATGAATAAAGGAATCTCTATGCATCTTTTGTGTATCTGAGGAGGTATCTGAACTGCAAGGTACCTTCCTAAAGAACGGGTCATGATCACGCTGGTGAGATTATTTCCCAGAAATGCCTGCACAGGAGGGGCATGCTGCATAGGAGTCAGGACATTTGGGTCCGAGTCCCAGTTATCAATAATTAGGTAAATAAACACAGGCAAGTCACACTGCTGTGTCTCAGTTCCATTAAGTATTTAAAAAGAAAACAAGGCTGACCTACATGATGTTTAAGACCCCCTTCCTAGCTCTACATGCTGTCACTCTAAAAGATAGCATTTCTAGGGTGGTGCCTGTGGCTCAAAGGAGTAGGGCGCCAGACCCATGTACCACAGGTGGTGAGTTCAAACCCAGCCCCAGCCAAAAAAAAGATAGCATTCCTCTGAAGGGAGGGCTCACATCATGCAAGCACAGACCTGTCCCAAATGTTCAGAAGCTCAATTGGCCCAGAAAGAGACATGTAAGAAATCCAAGTAAATCAAATAGTCTCCTTTAAACATTTATCCTTTGAATATTTATTTACAGAGGGGGGAAACTGGCTCTGGAGAGACATACTTGTTCTATAATTTTGATTCCAGGGCATTTTCTTCTTAACAAGGAGTACAACCAATTTACTTTTCACCACTTATGCGTATAGTCACCTGGGCTACCTTGGGATACCTCATTCCAATGACATGTAGAGACTGGTAGTATGAGCAAGAGTCTAAATAGACCATCTCTTCTCCTGGCATGGTGTTTATGCTCTCTTCTCCAGGAAGTGGGGGCTTACCTGCAATCTCTTCTCAAGAAATTGTTTTCCACCTTCCAAACCATATGAATGTTCATAAGGATAACTCCAATCTCGAATCAAAAACATTAACGTCTATACAAAAAAAAAAGTCATTTCTTTAAGAAAAAAAAAAAAAAATCAAAACTTTAATAATTGAAGCTTTCCTTACTCTCCTAAACAATCCTTATCAAAATTTGAGTTACAGTATCCAAATGATCAGTACTGCTGATGGGTATATCAAGAGTAAACCAGCAACATTCCCAGCCTCTAACACCTAGGAATTGCCACCATTTGAGAACATCACTGCAAATAAAAACAGAGTCACCACAAACAGTAATATAGGATTTAAAAAATGAACAAGAAAGGTGTAGCAGGGCACACAGATCATCATTTTAGAAGATTATATAACTAGAAGACCAACTAATTCCAGATGGCTAATTACAAACTGATTATAAATTTATTGTCAAGAAGACAATTGCACTTTTTTTTGGGGGGGGGGAGACAGTCTCACTTTGTCACCCTTAGTGGAGTGCCGTGGCATCATAGCTCACAACAACCTCAAACTCTTGGGCTCAAGTGATCCTTTTGCCTCAGCCTCTCAAGTAGCTGGGACTACAGGTGCCCACCACAACGCCCGGCTATTTTTAGGGACAGGATCTCGCTCTTGCTCAGGCTGGTCTCCAACTTCTGAGCTCGGGCCATCCACTTGCCTCGGCCTCCTAGAGTGCTGGGATTACAGGTGTGAGCCACCACGCTTGGCAATTTCACATTATTCATAAAGGATTAGGCTTCTCAATTCCAAGTATACCGACGTTTGGGGCCAGGTGACTTAGTCACGTGTGGCTGTTCTGTGTCTTGTAGGATGTCGAACAGCATTTCTGGCCTTACTGCACTAGATGCCAGTAGCACTAACCTCCCTCACAAAACTGGGACAATCAAAAACGTCTCCAGGCATTGGCAAATGTCCCTGGGTGGCAAAATTACCCTACTTCAGAAAAGCTTATATAGGATAAACAGAGTATATTTTAGTCATATACACAAAAATGAAGCCACAATGTGCCCAACTATTTCATAAAAGTAATCACTTCAGCCAGGCAAGGTGAGGTAGAATCAACGTAAACTCAGTACACTAAGAATCAGTGGCAATGTTGTCATATGAGAAGGATCTCACACTGATGAGCAAATACGGTGGAGTCACTCCCCCTACTACAACTACAGCTTGCCAAGTAGCATTAATGACAACTTATAAATCACACTTGCTTTCAAAAATAAACTGAATCTTTTTATATGAAATCAATATAAATAACAACAAAACTAACTTCAAAGTGTAATATACCACAAAAAAGAAACCTGGAGCATTTTATAATTGTTCATCACGTATTGAAAAAAAAATTCAACATGACTATCTTAAATTCTTTAAGTTTTAGACATAAATACTATCTAAGAGAAACATTACCTCCTTAATGTAAGTAAAAACATTAAGAATCCATCTACTGTAAATTTGTTCTGTTTCCTATCCTGTTAGCCTACACCAATAAATAAGCTGGTGATAACATTACTATAAGTTAGTTTCAACCCTCTGAATCTATTGGTAAAAATGAGTTTCTCTTGTCTCCAAAGTGATAGCTGAGGTAGCTTGACAGCTTCTCATAGACAACTTTTTATAAACATTAAAATATTGATTTACCTGAAAAGGTTTCTGGTAGATTTCTTCCATTGCAAGTCTTCCATATTCTGTAAATAACTGTTAAATCAAGTTACTTAAAATAATGCCCCCAAAGAGATTGAAAGAAGGTATTTTAAAAACTGTTCTATACCAAAGCAACAGATGTCAAATTCTTTAAAATCATTTGAAAGCCAAGCATTCTATTTTCTAATGCACTGGGCACATACTGAAAGTTCTTCCAACTGAAAAGTCATACATCAGTTTTAACCCATATAACTTTCGATCTTTTTTAACAATTTTATAGGCCTCTAAGTGTGAATTCACAATAAAGTGAGAATTAAATATTCAAAACTCTGGCATATTTTCTTTGAGACATACATACTTGCAAGTGTTGAAGATCATCTTCTTGAATATTCTGAGACAGATTATATACCTGTTAAAACAAAATTTGTTTTTTATTAACATTTTATTTTGAATACCCAGCTTATGTGTAAACTTTACGTGTGGGAATAAAGGTTACCTTGTACCTCAGCACAAATGAACCATTTAAGTCATTATTCAACCAGTGGCCCATAAAAAGGATTCTCTTTTTTCCTAATGGTCAAGATAAAACATTAAGGAAGAAGCAGTGGTGGTAAAATACGTAAAAAATCATGAACACATGCATATTCATGGTCTAAAGTGGTAGACATTTTTTAAAAAAACGTGTATTACATAGTTAGGTTTCTTTTTCTCCTTAAAATAAATTTTTTTAATGCTATGATCATTTAAAAAAAGTGAAGCCTGTTTCCACATCATTTTTCCAAGTCAGTGAACGTGAGGAGCAATAGTTCTACAAAGATAAATTCCTCCTCGGCATATAATCAGACTACAACAGTTATTTGGTAGATTCCTCATATACCATTGACGCTAATATAGTTTCTCCTTTCCTTATATTTATCAGTCTTTTTTTTTTTTTTTTACAGTAAAACAAATTTTTTTTTTATTAAATCATAACTGTATACAATGATATGATTATGGGGCATCACACACTCACTTCATAAACCATTTGACACATTTTTATCACAGTGGTTAACATAGCCTTTCCGGCGTTATCTCAGTTACTGTGCCAAAACATTTACATTCTACATTTACCAAGTTACGCAAATACCCCTGCAATATGCACCACAGGTGTGATCCCACCGATTCCCCTCCCTCTACCCACCCCCCCCTTTCCCACTTCCCCCTATTGTTAAGTTGTAGCTGGGTTATAGCTTTCATGTGAGAGTCCCAAATTAGTTTCATAGTAGGGCTGTGTACATTGGGTATTTTTTCTTCCATTCTTGGGATACTTTACTAAGAAGAATATGTTCCAGCTCCATCCATGTAAACATGAAAGAGGTAAAGTCTCCATCTTTCTTTAAGGCTGCATAGTATTCCATGGTATACATATACCACAATTTATTAATCCATTCGTGGATCGATGGGCACTTGGGCTTTTTCCATGACTTAGCTATTATGAATTGGGCTGCAATAAACATTCTGGTACAAATATCTTTGTTATGTTGTGATTTCTGGTCTTCTGGGTATATGCCCAGCAGAGGAATTACAGGATTGAATGGCAGATCTATTTTTAGATCTCTGAGTGTTCTCCATATATCTTTCCAAAACGAATGTATTAATTTGCATTCCCACCAGCAGTGCAGAAGTGTTCCCTTTTCTCCACATCCATGCCAACATCTCTGGTCTTGAGACTAGATATAGGCTAGTCTCACTGGAGTTAGATGATATCTCAAAGTAGTTTTGATTTGCATTTCTCTGATGATTAAAGATGATGAGCATTTTTTCATATGTCTGAAGGCCGTGCGCCTGTCTTCTTCAGAGAAGTTTCTCTTCAAATCCCTTGCCCAGCCTGCGATGGGATCCCTTGTGTTTTTCTTGCTGATGCGTTTGAGTTCTCTGTGGATTCTGGTTATTAAACCTTTGTCAGAGTTATACCCTGCAAATATCTTCTCCCATTCTGAGGGCTGTCTGCTTGCTCTGCTTACTGTGTTCTTAGCTGTGCAGAAGCTTTTTAGTTTGATCAAGTCCCAGTAGTGTATTTTTGAAGCTGCTTCAATTGCCCGGGGGGTTCTCCTCATGAAATACTCACCCAGACCAATTTCTTCAAGGGTTTTCCCTGCATTCTCCTCTAGTATTTTTATAGTTTCATGTCTTAAGTTTAAATCTTTAATCCAATGAGAGTCTATCTTAGTTAATGGTGAAAGGTGTGGGTCCAATTTCAGTCTTCTGCAGGTTGCCAGCCAGTTCACCCAGCACCACTTGTTAAATAGGGAATCTTTTCCCCACTGAATGTTTTTAATTGGCTTGTCAAAAATCAAATAGCGGTAAGTAGCTGGATTCATCTCTTGGTTCTCTATTCTATTCCAGATTATCTACTTCTCTGTTTTTGTGCCAATACCATGCTGTTTTGATCACTATCGATTTGTAGTAAAGTCTGAGGTCTGGTAGTGTGATTCCTCCTGTTTTGTTTTTATTTCTGAGTAATGTCTTGGCTATTCGAGGTTTTTTCTGATTCCATATAAAACGAAGTAATGTTTTTTCAAGATCTTTAAAATATGACAGTGGAGCTTTAATAGGGAGTGCGTTGAAATTATATATTGCTTTGGGTAGTATGGACATTTTGATAATGTTGATTCTTCCTAGCCATGAGCATGGTATGTTTTTCCATTTGTTAACATTTTCAGCTATTTCTTTTCTTAGAGTTTCATAGTTCTCTTTATAGAGATCTTTCACGTCTTTTGTTAGGTAAATTCCCAAATATTTCATCTTCTTTGGCACTACTGTGAATGGGATAGAGTCCTTAACTGCTTTTTCAATTTGACTGTTGTTGGTGTATATAAAGGCTACCGATTTATGAATGTTGATTTTGTAACCTGAGACGCTGCTGTATTCCTTGATCACTTCTAGGAGTTTTGTAGTAGAGTCCCTAGTGTTTTCCAGATACACAATCATATCATCTGCGAAGAGCGAGAGTTTGATCTCTTCTGACCCTATATGGATACCCTTGATCGCCTTTTCTTCCCTAATTGCGGTGGCTAAAACTTCCATTACAATGTTGAAAAGCAATGGAGACAATGGGCAGCCTTGTCTGGTTCCTGATCTGAGTGGAAATGATTCCAATTTAACTCCATTCAATATGATATTGGCTGTGGGTTTGCTGTAGATGGTCTCTATCAGTTTAAGAAAAGTCCCTTCTAGACCAATTTTCTTGAGTGTTCTGATCATGAAGGGATGCTGGATATTATCAAAAGCTTTTTCTGCATCAATTGAGAGAATCATATTGTCTTTGTTTTTTAATTTGTTTATGTGCTGAATTACATTTATAGATTTATGTATATTGAACCAGCCTTGGCACCCTGGGATAAAACCAACTTGGTCATGATGTATAATTTGTTTGATGTGTTGCTGGATTCTGTTTGTTAGGATCTTGTTGAATATTTTTGCATCTATATTCATTAGTGATATTGGTCTATAATTTTCTTTTCTTGTTGGGTCTTTTCCTGGTTTGGGGATCAGGGTGATGTTTGCTTCATAGAACGTGTTGGGTAGTCTTCCTTCTTTTTCTACATGTTCGAACAGGTTGAGTAATATAGGTACTAATTCCTCTTTAAAGGTTTGGTAGAATTCTGACGTGAAACCATCTGGTCCCGGGCTTTTCTTTTTAGGGAGGTTTTGTATAGTTGATGCTATTTCTGAACTTGATATGGGTCTGTTCAACATTTCCACTTGATTCTGGTTAAGTCTTGGAAGGTGGTGTGCTTCCAAGTATCGGTCTATTTCCTTCAGATTTTCATATTTCTGAGAATAAAGTTTCTTGTAATATTCATTAAGGATTTTTTGGATTTCTGATGAGTCTGTGGTTATTTCGTCTTTGTTGTTTCTGATTGATGATATTAGAGATTTTACTCTTTTTTTCCTGATTAGGTTGGCCAGAGGTTTATCTATTTTATTGACCTTTTCAAAAAACCAGCTTTTTGATTTATTGATCTGTTGTATTATTCTTGTTTTCAATTTCATTTAATTCTGCTCTAATTTTGGTTATTTCTTTTCTTCTACTGGGTTTGGGGTTGGAATGTTCTTCTTTTTCCAGTTGCGTGAGATGTCCCATTAAGTTGTTAACTTCCTCTCTTTCCGTTCTCTTGAGGAAGGCTTGCAGTGCTATAAATTTCCCTCTTAGAACTGCCTTTGCAGTGTCCCAGAGGTTCTGATAGTTTGTGTCTTCATTGTCGTTTTGTTCCAAAAAATTGGTGATTTCTTTCTTAATCTCATCTCTGACCCAGCTATCATTCAGCATAAGGTTATTTAACTTCCATGTTTTTGTATGGGTATGCAGATTCCTGTTGTTACTCAATTCAAGTTTTATTCCATGATGGTCCGAGAAGATGCATGGAATAATTTCTATTCCTTTAAATTTACTGAGGTTAGACTTGTGACCTAAAATGTGATCAATTTTGGAGTAAGTTCCGTGGGCTGATGAGAAGTATGTGTATTCAGTTTTGTTGGGATGAAATGTTCTGTAGATGTCTGCTAAATCTAAATATTGGATGGTTAGGTTTAAATCTAAGATTTCTTTGCTCAGCTTCTTGCTGGAGGATCGATCCAACACTGCCAAGGGAGTGTTGAAATCTCCAACGATTATGGAGCTGGAGGAAATCAAGTTACTCATGTCTGTTAGAGTTTCTCTTATAAATTGAGGTGCATTCTGGTTGGGTGCATAGATATTAATAATTGAGATCTCGTCATATTGAGTATTACCCTTAACAAATATGAAGTGACCATTCTTGTCCTTCCTTACTTTTGATGGTTTAAAGCCTACTGTATCTGCAAATAAGATTGCAACACTTGCTTTTTTCTGATTACCATTTGCCTGAAATATGGATGACCATCCTTTCACCCTGAGTCTGTATTTGTCTTTTAAGTTGAGATGTGACTCTTGTATGCAACAAATATCTGGCTTGAGTTTTTGTATCCAGTCAGCTAACCTATGCCTCTTTAGAGGACAGTTTAAGCCATTCACATTGATGGAGAGTATTGATAAGTCTGGTGGAATTTTGGGTATCGAGTTTTTCAAAGGTCCAGTGGACATTTTTAATCCTTTCGCCAGTGTGGAAGTTGGAGTTTGATCCGAAGTTTCTGAGTGAGTTTACTTTTGTGGTATAGGATTGGGTTGGTCATTGTGGAGGATAGGTCTGAGAACATCCTGAAGAGCTGGTTTACTTATGGCAAATTTTTTCAACATATGAATGTCATTGAAGTATTTAATTTCTCCATCATAGATGAAACTCAGTTTAGCTGGATACAAGATCCTGGGTTGAAAGTTTTTTTGCTTTAGGAGATTAAAAGTTGATGACCAGCCTCTTCTGGCTTGAAAAGTTTCAGCAGAGAGATCTGCAGTTATTCTAATATTCTTACCTTTGTACGTTATAGTTTTCTTTCGCCGGGCTGCTTTGAGAATCTTCTCTTTCATGTTAACTTTAGTGAAGCTAACTATGATATGTCTGGGAGATGGCTTATTGGGGTTGAATCGTGCTGGGGTTCTGAAGCTGTCTGCTATCTGAATTTCAGATTCTCTAGGCATGTCTGGAAAATTTTCTTTCATAATTTCATGTAGAAGGGCCTCTGTGCCCTTGGCAGCCACTTCATCGTTCTCCGAAATTCCTATAACCCTTATGTTGTTTTTTTTTTAATTATCTGAGAGTTCTCTGAGTGAGTGATCCGTTTTTGCTCTCCATTTCTCTTCCTCTTTGAGAGATTGGGAGCGTTCGAAGACTTTATCTTCAATGTCAGAAATCCTTTCTTCTGCTTGCTCCATTCTGTTACTGAGGGATTCTACTGTATTTTTCATATCTTTGAGGGCTGTAAGTTCTTGTTTCAGTGTGTCTAAGTCTTTGGTGGTTTTGTCTTTAAATTCGTTAAATTCTTGAGACAATTTTTGAATTTCTCCTCGAATTCCTAATTCCATTTTATTAATCTTGTCTGCAAACCAAATTCTGAATTCAACTTCTGACATCTCAGCCAGTTGTTTATGAATGGGATCTTCAATCACATCTGCCGTATCTTTTCTTGGGGGGGTTGATCTATTCTGGTTATTCATGTTACCAGAGTTTTTCCGCTGATTCCGCCCCATGGTTTACTCCCTTTGGTTTTTCCCCTGGGGTTTTATCGAGGGCCGTACAGTGTTGTGGCCTGAGAAACTGGGGCCCTGTCTGGTGTGGTGGAGCAAAGTGGTTCTGTCTTGTTTTCAGCTGGTTTCTGTTCGATCCTATTGCAACTTCTACTCTGTCTTGAAATCTCAGCTGTGTGGAAAAATCAGCAATTAAGTCACCCCGCCTGCCCACCTCTGGCCCCAGTTGGAAAAGGAGAATCAAACCTTCCTACAACTGCACACCCAGGGCACCGCCTGAAAAGTCCTCAGTCTATTAGCCTAGTTCAAAAGGTCCAAATCAACTGTCTCAATCGGCACTTGTCTCGGGTGGAAGGGTTCAAGAGGTCTCTGGGAACTGGATCACAGGGGCCTGGTGACTCCTCTGACACAGCTCACCCCAGTGCAGCATGGAGTCAGGAGGAGCCACCCAGCAAACAGAGCAGTCTGGGAAGGTTGACGTCTCCTTCCCCACTTTGCCCCTCGTCGGACCCAGTCACTGGTATCTCTGCAGATGGCTAACCCAGTTGCCTGCAGTGAACAGACACTCCAGGGGTTTGCACCTGCCTGAATCAGAAGGAAGTCTGCCAGGCCCCCGCAGACTGCCGCTATCTAGCAGGAGGAGATGGGGCCTGACATCTTTGAGTGTTTGATGCAGGTGATGGGAAGGAGGTGTTCACTCAGGCTTAGCCCCGTCCCTGATGGATGCTGCTAACAGAACAGAACAGAACAGACAACTTTGTGAGGTTCTGTCTCTGTTCCTGTCGTAGCCTACAGAAGACGGGCTGTTTTGAGTTCAAACGTCTTTGCTGCTGGAGAATTGCGTCTGAACACCTCTCTGGGTCGGCCCCGCCCTGGAAGCTTCCCGGGTTTGTGAGCCGGGTCACCGGTGGCCTCCTCTGGTTGCCCAGGGAGACAGGGGGTGTGGCCTCAGAATATCCAGAAGTGAGCGTTCTGCCATTAAAGAAAAAACGGCTGTTGATCTACCTCCAGGGAACTGCTGCTCTGGTGTGGGCACTCAGGCGACCCTTTTCTCCTCTGTCCCGCGCCCCAGAGTCAGCACTGAGCGGCCGCAGTTTGTGCTGGGTCCACACCCCTTAAGAGACCCCCCAAGAATCAGAACTCTTGGGGTATGGGCCCCCAGACCCCGATTGGGAGTGGGGGGGGGGGAAGCTAGAGTTTCATTCAGTTTTACGCAATACTACGGTCCGGGGAGGGCTCCTGCACTGCACCGCAGGGAAGTGCCGCCAAGGCTTGATTTCCCCTCAGCAGAGTGCCCTCTCCTCACTCACGTATCCCAGAGTCAGCGCTGACCTGACGCAGCTCAGGCACTGTGCACTCCCCTCGAGAAATCACCCAAGGAGCCGAACTCCTGAGGGATAGGCCCTCAGACCCCGAGTGAGAGTAGGGGCTCTCAGCTCTCAGCGGGGAGGCCAGAGACTTATTCAGTCTTGGGCCCCGTATGCCCAGGGAGGGTTGCTGCACTGCACCGCAGGGAAGTGCCGCGAGGCGTGACTCCCCCTCAGCCCGGTCCCCTCTCCTCACTTGCGCGCCTCAGAGTCAATGCTGACCAGTCGCAACTCGGGGACTGTCCACTCCCCTTGAGAAATCACCCAAGGATCCGAAGTCCTGGGGGACAGGCCTCCAGACCTCAGTGGGCGGGAGGGGAGCGCCGGGGATTCAGGGTTGCCGGCAAAGGATTCCCAAAGTTTTATTCAGCCCTATGTCTGGCAGGAGAATGCCACGGCACCCCAGTAGGGGAGGTAGGTCCAGTTTTTAGAAGGTCTCTCCCGTGGAGTGTAGTGGGAGGGCCTTTAATTTCTGCCCGCTTGTTCAATTGTGGGGCTCTTGATTGCATGGCACACCTCTGAGGCAACAAAGGAGTATTTCAAAAAACTGCAGCTAAAGGACATCCATGTGCAGCTACCTCAATATATGCAGTGGTGGTTCTACTTTTTCATTGCCATTTTCTGTTAAGCTTTTGGAAAACATCTGTCACAATGACCTTCACACACCTTCAAAACTCATAGGATTTGTCAGACCATTTTTAAACGTTTTTGAATTGGCAGCATGTTTTCCAGTCTCCCGGCAGTTCACTGATTCACGTCCGGAAACACCCATCTCCCTGGCCGTTCCTTCCAGGCACCTTGGGTTCCCGAGTCGCAAGGCCCTTTATACTAACTTCTGGGCTCACAGTCAAAATCAGCGCTTACGGAGTAGGCTGCGCTAAGACTTCCAGGTGGTTGCTCACAAACGCGCCGGCTCAGGTGGCCCCTGACCGCGCGGGGAGTGTCGCCTCCTGGGCCAAATCTGCGGCGCCGGCTGCTCGGCTGGGCCGGACCAAGGCGGCGCCGCGCTCGGTACCAACGAAGCGAGAGCCCGGCACGTAGGAGAGGAGGAACTAAGACCGCGATGGCTCTCACCTCCAAGAGCCCAGCTACCGTTTCGCAGGCTCAGCCGCTTTCCCACCCGCATAGCTAACGGTTCTTCCCGCCCACCCGCATAGCTAGCAGTTATTCCCGAATCGTCCTCCCTCGGCTGCCGCGCGGAAAAGCATATTCATCAGAGACAGAGTCTCATTATGTCACCTTCGGTAGAGTGCCATGGCGTCACAGCTCACAGCAACCTCAAACTCTTGGGCTTAAGTGATTCTCTTGCCTCAGCCTCCCAAGTAGCTGGGAGTAAAGGCGCATGCGACACTGCCCAGCTATTTTTTGGTTGTAGCTGTCATTGTTGTTTGGCAGGCCTGAGTTAGGTTCACACCCATCAGCTCCAGTGTATGTGGCTGGCACCCTAGCCGCTGAGCTACAGGCACCCAGCCCACAGTCTTAATAATTTAACATTAAAATTTTACCAGTCTGTGGAAGCTAATAAAACAACAGTAGGTGGCACTCTTGCCCTTTCCAGAATTTTTAGGAATGTTTCCAAGTTACAGACCAGAGCTAATAGTAGAGGGTCTAAATATCTTCAAAAAACGGAGATTTTCTTTCAGTAATTACAAGACAAGTCTTTAGAAGGTAATCTAGGCTGCCAAATGAAAAAAGTGGCCATCCACAGATATCATCTCTACTAAGAAGTAACTTATATCCGAGCAAACAGGGTTATTCCAAAGATAGAACAATTTGCTCCAACAGCAAATAAGTGATAATCTTGCTGAACCACTTGGCGGTCAAGAACAAAAATAGTCAATATAGGCCAACAAACCTAAAATGATATTCTCAGTTACTGACTAATTCCAAAAAGGGCATGTAAAAAAGGTAATTAATGACCTAGGTGATTAAACTTTAGATTTAAACTTAATATCTGACAACAAGTCCAACCTATTCTTATCCATGCAGGGCAGCTTTTGGAAAATAGCTCTAGATCTTTTCATTGTCAAGGCCAGGTTGCAAGTAATTAAGAGAGAGGAGGGTGGCGCCTGTGGCTCAGTGAGCAGGGCGCCGGCCCCATATACCAAGGGTATATGGCTGGTTCAAACCCAGCCCCGGCCAAACTGCAACAAAAAAATAGCCGGGCGTTGTGGTGGGTGCCTGTAGTCCCAGCTACTCGGGAGGCTGAGGCAGGAGAATCACTTAAGCCCAGGAGTTGGAGGTCGCTGTGAGCTGTGTGAGGCCACGGCACTCTACCGAGGGCCATAAAGTGAGACTCTGTCTCTACAAAAAAAAAAAAGAGAGAGAGAGAGGAGACTTGTTTAACTTAGATTGTTAGCCCTTGGTATATTGCCTTGTACTTATAGGTGCTTAATACATATTTGTTGAAAGAATAAATGACAAGAAGATAAATCTGCCATTGCTTTATCAGCCAGATATCTTATATAAGGAAAGAAAACTACCCTCAAAGATCAGGAAGAAAGCAATAATAAATATCTTAAATCGTCTTGGTTATTTATAGGTTACAAAGCACTTTCCTATATGCATTGTATCTCATTTGGATCTCATTACTGACTGCACACAGCCACCACGTGTGAGACGGGCAAGCCAAGAAAGTGGCTGAGTCATAGCTTTCCCCTTTGAAACTAATATTTGCTTCCAAACTCTTTGCTGCCTTAACCTATTGCTGGTCTGCAGGGAGCAAATATTCTACTTGCTCCCTAAGTCTAAAGACTGGTGCCCAAACATGTGCTTAATAAATGCCTTTTTGTTACAGACACACAAAAAAGAAAGTGCCTGTGTTGCTTTCAGTGACTGTCCAAAACCAGGTCCACTGCTATCAAAAATCTGAATGAAAACAGAAGATCACAAGGCACAAGTTTTAAAACTCAGAATTCCCTTGTTATAATTTATGACAAACCCTAGAGCCAGCTAACCTGAGGGACTATAGGATATAAACAAAAAGAGGTGGTTTCTGCTTGCCTCAAGGAAATCACTACTGTGCCATCTGATAAGGGAAGAGGGTAGAACAAGATTTTAAAAGACTTTGAGGGTTTCTTACAGCATCACTTTAGTGAGTAGTATCAGAGACCCCCAGCCCTAAAATAAATAGAAGTCAGGCTTTGAAAAGTGTTTTTTAGCTCACGTTAATATCCAACCTTCTTTCCACTCTCATAACTAGATACTTCAAATTAAGGAAAGAGGGAAATGGAGCTTAGAGAAACTGGTCTTATGTTCCAGACATTAGTGGAAAGTGTAACAACCATAGCACACTATGACAGTATCACCTACAATCTACCACCAATAAGAAAAACTTCTTATCTTAGGAGGAAGGCATATCCCCCCATTTTCTAAAAATACTTGCAAATATACTTTTTTTAAAGAATATAAAAGTGTAAGTTTATTTTATATTACAGAAAGGGAAGAGAGTGGGTGGGGGGAAGAGATGAGAAAAGAGCAGAGAACAGGGATTAAAAGAAGGGAAGATGGAGGAGAGGGAGAGAATGGCACAGCATCCCAAAGAAAGAAAGGAACAACGCCAGCCGCAAACACACTTGTCAAGACACCATCACCAGCTGGGGCTAACCAGCAAAGCTCAATAATTCATTTTTCAGCCAGAGATGTACCAACCGCGAATGATCTCAAAAAAAGAAAAGAGAAAAATGAATACAAAGTGATAATAGTATAATGTAGTTCGGTCAACCTAAATTATACAGAAAAGCTTGGTCTAGCTTAAAGAAACCAGAACTTGATAGAACACCAAACACAATTATAGTATAAATGAAATGTAGAAGGGATTTTACTCCTTTCTAAATGAAGCAGGTGCTAAAAGCATCACTTAGGTTTCCTAAATTAAGTATTAATTAATTCTTATGTTTATATGTCCTTTTTCAAATAACAGAATACTAGTTGCCATAGATATTGAATAGAAAATTATACTTCTGAATTTAATTTCTTCAGTTTGTTTGGTTTAGCTGAAAAACAAAAATATAATCTATACCTTACTGTGTCTGGCAGTTACCTGCCTGATTCCAATTACAGATAACATGCAGTATCTTTTCCTTTGGGGGGAAAAAAAAGCATAGGCTGGGTGTGGTAGATCATGCCTATAATCCCAGCACTTTGGGAGGCCAACATGGGAGGACTGCTTGAGGCCAGGAATTCATGACCAGCCTGAGCAACATAGTGAGAAGCCGTCTCTATAAAAATTATAAAAATTAACTGGGTGTGACAGTGTGCATCTGTAGCTCCAGCAATCTGGGAGGCTGAGGCAAGAGGATCACTTGAGCCCAGAAATTTGAAGTTGCAGTGAGGTATGATGACACCACTGCACTCTAGCCCAGTTAAGAGAGCAAGACCCTATCCCAAAATAAAAAATAAATTAAAAGCATACACCCTACGTTGAAAAACAAAAAGGACTGGCTATTGGTTTACTGCTCCCTTTGTAACTATCTAAAGTATGAAATTTCAAATTGTCAGCCACAACCAGAACACACCAAACATGTAAACGTAAATGACCAATAAGAAATGTAAACATTCTCTTTAATTTTAATCCTTTTTTCCTGTTCAATCAAAAGACCTTTTGTCAGGGCACAGTGGCATATGCCTATAGTCCCAGCTATTCAGGAGAACGATACAGGAGGATTTCCTGAGGCCAGAAGTTCAAAGCTATAGTGTGCTATAATCAGACCAAGCGAAAAGGCATGTACTCCAACCAGGGCAACAAAGCAACACCGTGTCTCAAATAAAAAAGCCATTTTTAGGAAGGCCCAAAGGATTGTGTGGACTCATTATATCACTTGATCACATGTCTCACCTGGACGGAGCTAGTCATAGTGCTCAAAGCAAACACCGTTGCACAGTCTTTAATAGTTGACTGGCTATCAAAGGCACCTTGGGTATCCATAAGCAGCACAGCAACCTAGAAATTTAAGAGTTTAAATGCTTAGTAAAATATTTACCAAAAATGACAATAAAAATCAAATATGAAATAGAGGAATTTGAAAATCAATAATTAAATCAAGAAAAGTACTCATATTGTATACTTTTTGACATAATAATCCATGTGTTAAATAAAGTTACCAGACATAGTTCTATGTTGTTTTCATTTTTAATAGCCCAAGAAAGGATATGGGAGAAAAAAATACCAAAAGAGTATAAAGAGAACTTTACTTTCGTTCCATTTGGTCTGTCAATCACAAACACTTCATTCCAAACTTGTATGCCTGTTGTTTCCCTTTCACAACCACCACGCCACGTAAAGCCAGTCAACGGTTCATTGTTTCCACCAATCCAACTTTGAGAATCCTGTTAAAAGTCAAGGATAAATGTAAAATAAAACATGAAAAATTAAACTAATTTAAGAAATCACCTATTTCTTATTTTCCATATGAGAAACCTAAATCCAGACAAATAAAATACACAATATAATATACACTTGTATGTACCTGTACTTACAAAAGCAGTCCCAAATCCCATGTGGGTTTTTTCCTTTGGGGGAGGGAGGGGATTCTCTGTCTTACAGAGAAGTGATCTCCTCTAAACCTAAGACTTCTCAAATCGGCTCACACTTCTACTCTTTAGGCTTCTAGATAAATAAAGTCACACTCACTTATCCCCTCTTTAGAAAGATTTCCTAAAACGTTAAAAAAAAAAATCATACAAAAATAGGTACCAGCTATTTTAACATCTTCTTGTACAGATAAGCAAAACTAAATTCCAGACTGAATGACTGTCAGAACATCAACACTCTCTGGGAATAGCTTATACTTATTTTCTTTACAAAATAATCAACTTTAAAAATAGGCAGGGCAGCTCACCCATAGCACAGTGGTTAGGACGCCGGCCACATACACTGGGGTTGGCGGGTTCAAACCCGCTCCCCCGCCCCCCCCCCCAAAAAATAGGCAGGGCACAGTGGCTCACACCTGTAATCCTAGAACTCTAGGTGGCCAAGGTGTGTGGACTGTGTGAGCTCATGAGTTTGAGACCAGCCTAAGAGCAAGACCCCATCTCTAAAAAAAAAACAGTCAGGCATTACGGTGGGTGCCTATAGTCCCAGCTACTTGGGAGGCTGAGGCAAGAGAATAGCTTAAGCCCAAGAGTTTGAGGCTGCTGTGAGCTCTGACGCCACAGCACTCTACCAAGGCTGACAAAGTGAGACTCTGTCTCAAAAAAAAAAAAAGAAAAAGAAAATCGGCAGGGCACGGTGGCTCACACCTGTAATCCTAGAACTCTGGGAGGCCAACGTGTGTGGACTGCGTGAGTTTATGAGTTTGAGACCAGCCTAACCGCAAGACCCCATCTCTAAAAATGGCTCAGTGAGTAGAGCACTGGCCCCATATACCGAGGGTGGTGGGTTCAAACCCAGCCCCAGCCAAACTGCAACAAAAAAATAGATGGGCCTTGTGGAGGGAGCCTGTAGTCCCAGCTACTTGGAAGGCTGAGGCGGGAGAATCACCTAAGCCCAAGAGCTGAAAGTTGCATGAGCTGTGATGCCATAGCACTCTACCGAGGGTGACAAAGTGAGACTCTGTCTCTAATAAAAAAAAAAAAAAAAAAAAGTCAGGCATTGTGGTGGGTGCCCGTAGTCCCAGCTACTTGGGAGGATCATTTGAGCCCAAGAGTTTTACATTGCTGTGAGCTCTGATGCCATGGCACTGTACTAAGGGTGACAAAGTGAAACTCTGTCTCAAGAAAAAAATAAAAATAACCCCAAGATTTATTTGTAACCTAATTCAAACAACCCAACTATTTCTTTAAAAAGCCTTTTTTGAAACCAACAGGGAAATCTGAACTCAGGGTATTTCATTTAGATGGTATTAAACTGGGATAAAGAAGAATGTTTGATGTAGTAACGATATTGTGGTTGTATTGAGCAAAAATTACTAAAGTACTCAAGTATTTGTAGTGAGGGCAGATACCTGGCATTTGCTTTAAAATATTCCAGTAAAAAATAGAGAGAGAGAGAAAAACAGATAAAATAAGACCAGAAAATGTTTTTAGGCATATTGGGGTTCATTATATTATTCTCTTTATTTTAGGGTATGTTTAAATTTTTCATGTTTTAACTAGAAATACAGGACTGAATTATAACTAAATATTATGAAATAAAACAAAAGCTAAAATATCCTATCAGGTAAATGAGCACACTAAATCTGGGACATAATAAATGAATACCTTTGACCAGATGTTAAGATCCCTGTACTTTAGTATATATAGAGCCCACATCTCCTTTACTTAACGTACCCCATATAAAAATTCTTTAGTTTCAGAGATACTTATAATTAGCTTGGCTATCTAGTCCAAAATATATTCAAAGAGGAATCAAAGTTGAATGAAGTGGTTTACGAAAAGCAGATGTGGCAAGAAAACAGCATTGTCCAGACCAGGACCTAACAGAGCCCCAAACTTCAAATCACATATAATTATCTTTATTCCACAAAACTCATCCCCAGGAGGCTGCTAATCCTATCAATTACAAAACGTTTTCTTGAGTTTTTAGTACCTTCAAATTAAGGAATCCTCTGTGCTGGTTATAGGCTGCTCCTCACACAACTCCGTTCACAGGATATACAAAGGACTTGTGTCAGCACCCTTCACAGGGATTAGGTGGTTAATGACAATCTTCTACATGAGCACATCTAGTAGTCCTGCCCTGGACTACATTTTGGAATCTCCAAATCGATTTTCCCGTACCTCCTTGCTCTAGCCTTAACCCACCCTTCCCACAGTCACAAGAAATATAATCATGCCACTGTCCTCCCACTATATAGAACCACCCAGAGATTCATCCATCTTTAATTTACTTTTCCTGTATCTGTTCCTGATATTCCCCATAGATCCCAACATATACGTTCCTATTTCTACTATTGCAAAAAAGTCACCATTCCCCAAATACATGTGTTGCTAAGTTTATCTATGCTTTTGGTCCACCTGTTCCGTGCCCAGACTCAGCCAGCAGTAAAGAAATCGACTTTTCTGGAGCCTTAAAGCATACTATTGATACTGCCTGTGGTTATCTTAACATGGTTTTGCATTGCAGTTCTTGTGTGAGTCTCCTAAGACCAAGGGTTGTAAGTTCAATCATCCTTGCTTACCGAACTGCTACTATCAAAGTACCGCACACTGTTACAGTTTCTCACACAGCATCTCATTCCCTCACAATGTTTAGGTCCAACCTACACAAATAAAAAAATCTATTCCATTAGAGAACTCTTCATCTATTTTACATTTTACTTATTTTTCTATCTCCTCTAAAAGAATGCAAGTTCCATAAAAGCAGCAGTTTTGTGTCCTTCTCATAAGTATTCCCACCACACAGTATTCCCTACCAACTTACAGTAGGCACGCTAAATATTTTTTAAATAAATGAATAAAAAAAAATTATTTATAAGCTTCAAATGTGCTCTCTTTTGAGCACGAGTAACAGATAAAGAGTAAACTAGGATCTTTTTTATTTTTCGTAGAAACAATACAATTACATGAGGAAGACAGTAAAAATAAATTTTTTACAGCCTAGATGACAGAAATCATAAACTAACATGTTTATTAACCCCCTCTTCAAAAGACACTTTAGGCTCGGCGCCTGTGGCACAAGTGGCTAAGGCACCAGCCACATATACCTGAGCTGGCAGGTTTTAATCCAGCCCAGGCCCGCCAAACAACAATGATGGCTGTACCTCCTGCCCCCCGCCCCAAAATAGCCAGGCATTGTGGCAGGCGCCTGTGGTCCCAGCTACTTGGGAAGTGGAGGCAGGAGACTCGCTCAAGCCTAGAAAGAATTGGTGCTTCATAAAAAAATTGACTTATTAACTATGCATCACCTCTTCTTAGTTCATCCTGTAATGGAAATGGTTAAGAAATACTAGATTCATTAGTAAATTAAAGAGTGGGAGGAGGTAAATTAGAGAACAGAGCTAATCAGATTTTTTAAAACTTGAAGTCTATAACTTCTCTAACATACAAACTGAACACTGAGAGCTTCGTAAAATGAAGTATTCATTCATTCAATAAATATTTACTGAACATTCTACTATGTGCCAACCACTGTTCCAAGTTTACAGCAATGAGCAATAAACAGTTCTGCTCCAAAGGGCATTCTAGTAGATACTAGAGGCAGCTTAGCTGTTATTAGCTTATTTGCTGTCGTAAGTTACTAAAGCAAACTAAAGAATTCAAAACTTCTAATCTAGTACCATTTATTCTAAAGAAACAAGCCTCAAAAATTCAAAAGTAATCTTATTCTTCCAGGATAATAGGAAAAGAGATCTCATAAATCTGTTGCAAAAGGCACTCTGAAATCACCTGAACTTTAAGTGTAATCAAATAGAGAATAAATATAGACCTATGTAATATAATTATTAGTAATAAAGAAACCCTACTACTCTAAATAGTAAGAAACAAATTCCTATTTCACAGGTTGGGCATGGTGGCTCAAGAGTGTAATCCTAGCACTTTGGGAGACCGAGTTGGAAGAACTGCTTGAGACCAGGAGTTTGAGATTAGCCTGGGCAACATACCAAGATGCTATATCTCTTTAAAAACATTTTTTTTTTTAATTAACTGAAAGTGATGGTGCATGCCCATAGTCCCAGCTACTTGGGAGGCTGAGACAGGAGAATCCTTGATCCCAGAATTCAGGATTATCGTGAGTTATGATGGAACCACTGCATTCTAGCCTTGGCAACAGAACAAGATCCTCTCTTTAAAAAAAAAAAAAACAACAACAACAAAAACAAATTCAAGTTTCACCTAAGGAAACAACAAAGTGGAACAACAGCAAATTAAATTTTAGATAAAAAGCTGGAGGTCCAGCCAGGCCTACGTGTATCAGAGCACACTAGCTCCTTGTGTATAGGCAAGCTGACTCCTTTAACAATGAATATGCTAAAAGAATAAGGTCCATTCAGAAACCATAACTCATCACAGCTAGCAAGGAAAGAGACAAAGAATGAAACTAAGATCCAAGGCAAGAAACACCCTAGGTGCCAGTTCCCCCAAAAAAACCACCACAAATAAGTATCTTCATCTGTATAAAACAGTACCTTTTCAGAGACAAGTCATGAACAATCATCACCCAAACTGGTGGACAGAATAAGCAGTACACGTTAGTATTTTCATTTGAATACGTGAGAACACTCTCCAAGTCCTGTAACAAATTATGAAACATTTAACTCTAAAATAATTAAAAATTATCTAATTTTTTTTCTTGTTAAATCATAGCTGTGTACATTAGTGCAATCGCCTGTACCCATTCTAAGATGCACCATAGACGTGGCCCCACCCATTACCCTCCCTCCACCAAACCCCCCCCCCCTTTCCCCTTCCTTGGCCCTTTCCCCATAGTCTTGTGCTATAGTTGGGTTATAGTCTTCATGTGAAAGCTCTAATTTAGCTTCATAGTAGGGCTGAGTACATTGGATACTTTTTCTTCCATTCCTGAGATACTTTGCTAAGAAGAATATGTTCCAGCTCCATCCATGTAAACATGAAAGAGGTCAAGTCTCCATCTTTCTTTAAGGCTGCATAGTATTCCATGGTATCTACCCCACCCCTAGTCCATGTCCAGCTCTTTACCTTCTGATGCTAGACAAATCAGTAACACTGACAGCTCAGAAAAAAAGCCAATTCTAACAACTCGGGTACATGCTGAAGAAGAATTTCTTTTTTTAGAAAGGGTTCTGCTTAAAAACATATCTAACTTTGAAGACACTATGCTAAGTGAAATAAACCAGACACAAGAGAACAAATATATGATTTCACTCACGTGAGATGCTTAGTCAAACTCACAGACAGAAAGTAGAATGATGGTAACCAGGGACTAGGGCGAAAGGAAAATTACTGCATTATTCAATGGGTAAAGAGCTTCAGTTTGGGAAGATTAACAAGTTCCACAGATGGATGGTGATGATGATTGCACAAAAATGTGAATGCACTTAATGCCACACACTAAAGAATGGTTAAAGTTGTAACTATTATGTGTATTTCATGATAAAAAAACAAAGTCTACTTGAAGGATACCAGATACCGCTAGTAATTAAATTGAGGTCTGAATCAAGATTTGTCTTTATAGTCTTCCACTGGACTATAGCTCTCACATGTAAAAAGCTTGTAAGTCATCATACCCATCCTTACAAAAAGCCTAACAAACTTAAATTCAATGACTTTCCTTTCACAGATCAGTTTGGTCACTTGTCAGTGCAGAGCAGTGGTTCTCAACCTTCCTAATGCCGTGACCCTTTAATACAGTTCCTGTGGGTCGCGACCCACAGGTTGAGAACCACTGATCTAGAGAGACAAATGAACACGAAGAATAACAAGCTGAGGCTGGCTTACCAAGGACAGAAGCTGCTGCAGCACAGGAAGAAGACACGAATGAACTGTGGAAGCTGAGCACAGACTAGCTTGAGAATTAAAAGCACCTGCATGCTCAGTCTTAGCAGACCCCTCACTTTTCTGAGTTTAATATGAAGGAACTCCACAGGTTCTCAAGATAAAAACAGAGGGAAAGTACCCTCACATCTGTCAGGGGGAGGCGGAAAGTAACCACTTTTTAACTGACCCAGGGGAAAGCAATCACTCTGAATTACATCCACCCAGGGCAGTCCCCATAGCAACACCAAATCTTCCTTGGAAAATTACCTTACTAGAGCTGACCTTGTCATAGGACCCTGGGGAAAAGCAATCAGCTAACTCCACCCACCTCTACCCTTCCTATCTAGTGTATAGTTAAATTACTTTTTAATACAAGTCACAGCCCAGGGGCTCAGGCACACTCAAAAACTAAGATTTAACTGTAAGATGGTATATAGTGCTTCCCCCCACCACATATCAGCACCACCTCACCAGGACTCCAATATGACAGTAGATTACAACTGACAAAGCTGGAACACATGGATTCTATTTAAGTCAGAGTTCTTGGGAAAACCCACAGTCAATGGGAGAAGAGGTGAAAGAAACCAGAGTCTCGATTCTGGCTGTAATCCCAGCTACTTGGGAGGTTGAGGCAAGAGAATTGCTTAAGCCCAAGAGTTTGAGGTTGCTGTGAGCTGTGATGCCATAGCACTCTAGCGAAGGCAAAACAGTAAGACTCTGTTTCAGAAAAAAAAAGAAATATCATCAAAGAAATGCAATTAAAACCACAATGAAACACCATATTCATTTAACACAGTGATTTTCAACCGTTGTGCTGAGGTATGCTGGTGTGCCATGAGAGGATCTTAGATGTGCCTCGAAAATTTTAAAGATAATTAAATTATTTTCAAAACAAGTTCAAAGCACAGTAAGTATATTCTTTTTTTACTTTTTTTTTTTAAATAAACATAATTTAAGTGTGCCACAGAAGTTAAAACTGTAGGTAGGTTCAAGTGTGCCGTGACATCAAAAAGGTTGTAAAACACTGATTTAGCAGCATAACTACAAAAAAATTAAAAAAAAAAAAAGAAACCAGAGTCTCTGGGACCTGAGTTACACAAAACATTAAACACAGTCCATCACCCAAAATAACATAAAACCTCACACTAAAAGCCTAAATCTTCAGTTCTATTACCTGACCTGTCTTGTCTGGCTTTCACAAAAACAAAGAAAAAATTCCAAGCCATTCCAAAAAACAAAAAGGACAAGGCAAGCAACGAAACCAGACTCATATGGGACATATATTTTGGAACTTTATAACAAGTAGCTTAAAATAACTGATTAGTACGTTAAGGGCTCTAACAGAAAAAGTAGACATCACGTAAAAACAAGTAACATAAGCAAAGAGATGGAAATTCTAAGAAAGAGTCAAAAGAAAATGCTAGAAATTAAAAACACTGTAATAGAAATAAAGAATGTGTCTGATATACTTGTCCACAGATTAAGGAAAAAATTAGTGAGCTTGAATACATTCCAATCAAAATTTCCTGAATTGAAATATATTAAGAAAAAAGGATAATAATAATAGAGTACTCCAGAACTGTGAGACAATTACAAAAGGTAAAACCTATGTGTAAATGGAAATACTAGAAGAAGGGAGACAAAAATGAACAGATGAAACATCTTAAGTTAATGGCTGAGATTTTCCAAAATTAATGACAGATACCAAACACATATATCCAGATAGGTCAGAGAACACCAAGCAGGATAATTACCAAAAAACCTACACTAGGTGTATATATAACAGTTAAGTTACAAAATAACAGACTAAGAGAAAATCTTAAAAAGAAGCCAGAGACAAAAAAATACTTTTTTTATGTAGAGACAGTCTCACTTTACCACCCTTGGTAGAGTGCCATGACGTCTCACAGCAACCTCCAACTCCTGGGCTTACGCGATTCTCTTGCCTCAACCTCCCGAGCAGCTGGGACTACAGGCGCCGGCCACAACACCTGGCTATTTTTTTGTTGCAGTTTGGCCGGGGCTGGGTTTGAACCCACTACCCTCGGTATATGGGGCCAGCACCCTACTCACAGAGCCACAGGTGCCGCCCAACAAAAAAATACTTTACTCATCAAGAAACAAGGATAGGAATTACACTGGACTATTCATCAAAAACCATGCAAACAAGAATAGTGTGTGATGAAATATTTAAAGGGCTGATAAAAAACATCATCAACCTAGAATTATATTATCTAGTGAAGTTATCCTATAAAAGTAAAGGAGAAATAAAGACTTTCTTAGACAAAAACTGAGGGAGGTTGTCACCAATATAACCACGTTCAAAAAAATATTATTAATAAAAGAAGTCATTCAGCAAAAAAGAAAATGAAATGTCTTCAGAGGTAGAAGACAAAGTTCTTGAGATAACTCAGACAGTAAAAGAGGCAGAAAAGAAGAGAGAGAAAGCAGAACGTTCACTGTCAGAATTATGGGACTTTATGAAGCGTTCCAACATACGAGTTATAGGAATTCCAGAAGGGGAAGAAGAATGCCCCAGAGGAATGGAAGCCATACTAGAGAATATTATAAAAGAAAATTTCCCAAACATCACCAAAGAGTCTGACACACTGCTTTCAGAGGGATATCGGACCCCAGGTCGCCTCAACTCTAACCGAGCTTCTCCAAGACACATTGTGATGAACCTGTCCAAAGTCAAGGCAAAAGAAAAGATTCTGCAAGCTGCCAGGAGTAAGCGCCAGTTGACCTACAGGGGCAAATCCATCAGAGTTACCGCAGACTTCTCTAATGAAACTTTCCAAGCAAGAAGACAATGGTCATCTACCTTTAACCTACTTAAACAGAACAATTTTCAGCCCAGAATTCTGTACCCTGCTAAGCTAAGCTTCAAAATTGATGGAGAAATCAAATCATTTACGGATATACAAACATTGAGGAAATTCGCCACAACAAGACCAGCTCTACAGGAAATACTTCAACCTGTTCTGCACACTGACCACCATAATGGATCAGCAGCAAAGTAAGAACTCAGAAATCAAAAGACAAAACCTAACCTCCACACTGATGCAAAAGATAAAACTAAGCAGTGGACTCTCACCAAATAAGACGAATAGAATACTACCACACTTATCAATTATCTCCATAAATGTTAATGGCTTGAATTCCCCACTGAAGAGACATAGATTGGCTGACTGGATTAAAAAACACAAGCCATCCATTTGCTGTCTGCAAGAAACACACCTGGCCTCAAAAGACAAATTAAAGCTCCGAGTCAAGGGTTGGAAGACAATTTTTCAGGCAAACGGAATTCAGAAGAAAAGAGGAGTTGCAATCTTATTTTCAGATACATGTGGATTTAAAGCAACTAAAGTCAAAAAAGACAAAGATGGTCACTTTATATTGGTCAAGGGAAAACTACAACAAGAAGACATTTCAATTCTAAATATTTATGCACCCAATTTAAATGCTCCCAGATTCTTGAAGCAGACCTTACTCAGTCTGAGCAATATGATATCTGATAATACCATCATAACAGGGGACTTTAACACTCCTCTTACAGAGCTGGACAGATCCTCTAAACAGAAATTAAACAAAGATGTAAGAGATTTAAATGAGACCCTAGAACAACTATGCTTGATAGATGCATATAGAACACTCCACCCCAAAGATAAAGAATATACATTCTTCTCATCACCCCATGGAACATTCTCCAAAATTGATCATATCCTGGGACACAAAACAAATATCAACAGAATCAAAAGAATTGAAATTTTACCTTGTATCTTTTCAGACCATAAGGCACTAAAGGTAGAACTCAACTCTAACAAAAATGCTCAAGCCCACCCAAAGGCATGGAAATTAAACAATCTTCTGTTGAATAACAGATGGGTGAAGGAAGAAATAAAACAGGAAATCATTAACTTCCTTGAGCATAACAACAGTGAAGACACAAGCTACCAAAACCTGTGGGATACTGCAAAAGCAGTTTTGAGAGGAAAATTCATCGCTTTAGATGCCTACATTCGAAAAACAGAAAGAGAGCACATCAACAATCTCACAAGAGATCTTATGGAATTGGAAAAAGAAGAACAATCTAAGCCTAAACTCAGTAGAAGAAAAGAAATATCCAAAATCAAATCAGAGATCAATGAAATTGAAAACAAAAGAATCATTCAGAAAATTAATGAAACAAGGAGTTGGTTTTTTGAAAAAATAAATAAAATAGATAAACCATTAGCCAGACTAACTAGAAATAGAAAAGTAAAATCTCTAATAACCTCAATCGGAAACGATAAAGGGGAAATAACAACTGATCCCACAGAGATACAAGAGATCATCTCTGAATACTACCAGAAACTCTATGCCCAGAAATTTGACAATGTGAAGGAAATGGATCAATATTTGGAATCACACCCTCTCCCTAGACTTAGCCAGGAAGAAATAGACCTCCTGAACAGACCAATTTCAAGCACTGAGATCAAAGAAACAATAAAAAAGCTTCCAACTAAAAAATGCCCTGGTCCAGATGGCTTCACTCCAGAATTCTATCAAACCTTCAAGGAAGAGCTTATTCCTGTACTGCAGAAATTATTCCAAAAAACTGAGGAAGAAGGAATCTTCCCCAACACATTCTATGAAGCAAACATCACCCTGATCCCAAAACCAGGAAAAGACCCAAACAAAAAGGAGAATTTCAGACCAATCTCACTCATGAACATAGACGCAAAAATTCTCAACAAAATCCTAGCCAATAGATTACAGCTTATCATCAAAAAAGTCATTCATCATGATCAAGTAGGCTTCATCCCAGGGATGCAAGGCTGGTTTAACATACGCAAGTCTATAAACGTTATCCACCATATTAACAGAGGCAAAAATAAAGATCACATGATCCTCTCAATAGATGCAGAAAAAGCATTTGATAAAATCCAGCATCCTTTTCTAATTAGAACACTGAAGAGTATAGGCATAGGTGGCACATTTCTAAAACTGATTGAAGCTATCTATGACAAACCCACAGCCAATATTTTACTGAATGGAGTAAAACTGAAAGCTTTTCCTCTTAGAACTGGAACCAGACAAGGTTGTCCTCTGTCACCTTTACTATTCAACGTAGTGCTGGAAGTTCTAGCCAATACAATTAGGCAAGACAAGGAAATCAAGGGAATCCAAATGGGAGCAGAGGAGGTCAAACTCTCCCTCTTTGCTGACGACATCATCTTATACTTAGAGAACCCCAAAGACTCAACCACAAGACTCCTAGAAGTCATCAAAAAATACAGTAATGTTTCAGGATATAAAATCAATGTCCACAAGTCAGTAGCCTTTGTATACACCAATAACAGTCAAGATGAGAAGCTAATTAAGGACACAACTCCCTTCACCATAGTTTCAAAGAAAATGAAATACCTAGGAATATACCTAACGAAGGAGGTGAAGGACCTCTATAAAGAAAACTATGAAATCCTCAGAAAGGAAATAGCAGAGGATATTAACAAATGGAAGAACATACCATGCTCATGGATGGGAAGAATCAACATTGTTAAAATGTCTATACTTCCCAAAGCTATCTACCTATTCAATGCCATTCCTATCAAAGTACCTACATCGTACTTTCAAGATTTGGAAAAAATGATTCTGCGTTTTGTATGGAACCGGAAAAAACCCCGTATAGCTAAGGCAGTTCTTAGTAACAAAAATAAAGCTGGGGGCATCAGCATACCAGATTTTAGTCTGTACTACAAAGCCATAGTGCTCAAGACAGCATGGTACTGGCACAAAAACAGAGACATAGACACGTGGAATCGAATTGAACACCAAGAAATGAAACTAACATCTTACAACCACCTAATCTTTGATAAACCAAACAAGAACTTACCTTGGGGGAAAGACTCCCTATTCAATAAATGGTGTTGGGAGAACTGGATGTCTACATGTAAAAGACTGAAACTGGACCCACACCTTTCCCCACTCACAAAAATTGATTCAAGATGGATAAAGGACTTAAATTTAAGGCATGAAACAATAAAAATCCTCAAAGAAAGCATAGGAAAAACACTGGAAGATATTGGCCTGGGGGAAGACTTCATGAAGAAGACTGCCATGGCAATTGCAACAACATCAAAAATAAACAAATGGGACTTCATTAAACTGAAAAGCTTCTGTACAGCTAAGGACACAATAACCAAAGCAAAGAGACAACCTACACAATGGGAAAGGATATTTGCATATTTTCAATCAGACAAAAGCTTGATAACCAGGATCTATAGAGAACTCAAATTAATCCACATGAAAAAAGCCAACAATCCCTTATATCAATGGGCAAGAGACATGAATAGAACTTTCTCTAAAGACGACAGACGAATGGCTAACAAACATATGAAAAAATGTTCATCATCTCTATATATTAGAGAAATGCAAATCAAAACAACCCTGAGATATCATCTAACCCCAGTGAGAATGGCCCACATCACAAAATCTCAAAACTGCAGATGCTGGCGTGGATGTGGAGAGAAGGGAACACTTTTACACTGCTGGTGGGACTGCAAACTAGTACAACCTTTCTGGAAGGAAGTATGGAGAAACCTCAAAGCACTCAACCTAGACCTCCCATTCGATCCTGCAATCCCATTACTGGGCATCTACCCAGAAGGAAAAAAATCCTTTTATCATAAGGACACTTGTACTAGACTGTTTATGGCAGCTCAATTTACCATTGCCAAAATGTGGAAACAGCCTAAATGCCCACCAACCCAGGAATGGATTAACAAGCTGTGGTATATGTATACCATGGAATACTATTCAGCTATTAAAAAAAATGGAGACTTTACATCCTTCGTATTAACCTGGATGGAAGTGGAAGACATTATTCTTAGTAAAGCATCACAAAAATGGAGAAGCATGAATCCTATGTACTCAATCTTGATATGAGGACAATTAATGACAATTAAGTTTATGGGGGGGGAAGCAGAAAGAGGGATGGAGGGAGGAGGGTGGGGCCTTAGTGTGTGTCACACTTTATGGGGGCAAGTCATGATTGCAAGAGGGACTTTACCTAACAATTGCAATCAGTGTAACTGGCTTATTGTACCCTCAATGAATCCCCAACAATAAAAAAAAAAAAAAAAGAAAATGAAATGTCAGAAACCCTAATCTACAAACAGAAAGAGAGAGGACAAAAAGGTAAAATAAAATCTTTTAGGTGGTTACAATGTACAGATAGGAGAAATTAAAAACAGCAATGTTATCAACAATAGGAGAGGAACTGGGAATACTCTTAAGGTAACTACACTGCCAATGAAGCAGTATAATATTATTTCAAAGTGAACTTATATTAGATGTAAATATACTGCAAACTTCAGGCAACTACAAAAAAAATTTTTAAAGAAATATAATGGATAAATAGTAAGAGTACAGAAAATGTAACCATATAAAATGCTCAATTAAAACTAAAGAAGGCCAAAAAAAGTGGGGGAGATAAAAAAAAGTACAAAATAAAAAGTTAAGAAAACATTAAAACATGGCAGCAAAAAACAACGAAACTGAAACAAGAAAAAACAAAACAAACAAAGCAAAACAAAAAAAAAAAAATCAAGGAAACCAAAAGCTGGTCCTCTGAACAGATTAAAGAAAAAATTGTTATGGGAGAGAGAGGTTAAGTTAATAATATCAGAAACCAAAGAGGAAAGCATCATTATTAATGCTATGGACATTAAAAGATAATAAATATTGAGAACTCTATGCCCACAAATTTGGTAACTCAGTTGAAATGGACTTATTCTTTGAAAGAAAACAAGGTCTGAACTCACATAAGGAGAACTAGATCATCTGACTATTATCTACTTAAAAAAAAAATCAATAAACAACCTTCAAAAGATGAATGTACTAAGTCCAGACAGTTTCAGTAGTAAATTCTACCAAACAATTGACACCAGTTCTCTACAAGTTCTTCAGAAAACAGAAGCAGAAGGAATACTTCCTGGCAGTTGCATACCAATGCCAATTCAGTACCTGATGAACATCACTGGAGTGGTCAGTCACTGACCCCAGAGTAAACAGTACTAAAATTTTATGAAAAAACTATGTATTTTACAAATCGTCGTACAAGTAACTGCCAACACTTTAATCACCTTCTCTGCATGTTCTTTTTTTATATTTTCTTCTATTGATGTGTGCGGAGACAGATGTATTTGCAGCACTCACTGTATGCCTTCACGTATATCCAGTCTTGCTCACAGGGGCAAAGGTAGGAGCAACCCTTTTTTGGCGAGCTTCACTGGCTGACTCTAACTCTTCCCTTTGGTTTGGTATGAACCATTCTTCTTCTCACCATGTCTTGTCCTAGATTGCACTCATGACCACAAAGATTCATTGCCATTGTACATTTTTGGTGGAGACAATCTGCATTTTTGGCACATCTATGCTTTCTTCACAGAATGCTGCACCAGATCTTTCAAAAAGTGTTTTCTTCCCAACTGTTTCTTCAAATGAAGTTGCAACTAATGGCTATTTGTTTCCTAAAAAATCTAATACAAGTTGCATGCTGCAATGTCTATGACATTGAAGAAAACTGCCAGGGGCCAATTCCAAGTTCTTCTGCCACAGGAATACATTCTCACACACTCATCAAGTGCATCAACACCTGCTTTAGTGGAAGTGGACCACTTCTTATCAATCGCCTTCATATCTTCATGCTGTGTGGACACTACTGCAACTTACCTTTCCTGTCTTTGGAACATAATGTACTAATGTCACAAAGGGAGAAGGCAAATTATTCTACCGGATAGTTTTTCATCAATGCTGGTCTGGGTTCTAAAGGCAAACCCTTTTTGTCACTGTAAACAGTACCAAATGTAGTTAATTCCTTTTTGAGGCAAGTCGAAAGCCAGAGCAATGAAGGTAAATTTTTGGTCCTTGGTAATATATCTTTCAGACTAATCCAAATGACACTTCTGAACCAATCTTTTTACTTTTTACAATCTCACACCCTGTATTCTGAAAGCACAGCATGGTAAACTGGAAAATTCTCCTCACTGAAAAGATCTCAGAAATATTGTCCTGATTTTGCTAGTACACACCACAATTTAGAAGAATTCCAATTACATAAATTAGTCCTAAAATTTCTTTTACAAAGTGCCAGAATTCTGGATGAGTACATCCTTACGTATCTCTATGAACAGATACAGTGTGTGGTTTGTAAAACTTAATAATTACATCCACAATTTCATTATCAATAAATAGTTGGAAAGCATGCAACGGACAATATCAAGCAATGAAACTGAAGCAGCAACAACAAAAAAAAGCTTCCAACAAAAAAATGTCCTGTGACACATGGTTTCACAGACACATTTTACCAAATCTACAAAAAAGAGCTTGTACCCATACTGCAGAAATTATCTTTAACATTGAAAAAGAAGGAATACTTCTTAACTCATTCTACAAAGCCATTATCTCCTTGATACCAAAGCCTGAAAAAGACACAACTAAAAAAGAAAACTACAGATCAACATCCCATGTGACTATAGAAACAAAAATTCTCAATAAAATCTTAGTAAACTGACTCTAGCTGCACAATAAAAACCAAATGGGCTTCATTCCAGAGATGCAAGGATGGTTCAACATACTCAGATCTATAAATGTAATCTACCACACAAATAGATGGAAAAACAAGGACTATACGATCCTCTCAATAAATGTAGAAAGAGCATTCGATAAAATTCAGCACCCTTTCTAATTAGAATACTTAAGCATATAGGCATAGGTGGCACATTTCTGGATCTGATCCAGAAATCCACCTATGACAAACCTACAGCTAATATTATACTGAATCAAGTAAAATTGGAAGCTTTTCCACTTACAACTGGAACCAAACATGGTTGCTCACTATCTCCACTTCTGTTCAACACAGTGCTATAAGTCCTAGCCAGAGCAATTAGGCAAGAGAAGGAAATTAAGGATATCCAAATGGGAAAGAAGAGGTCAAATTATCATTCTTGGCTAATGACAGAATCTTATATCTAGAAAGCCCTAAAGATTCAACCAAGAGACTCCTGGAATTGATAAATTCGGTAGGTCAGGTGTGGTGGCTCACACCTATAATCCTAGCAGTCTGGGAGGCAGAGGCAGGTGGATTGCCTGAGCTCACAGGTTCGAGACCAGCCTGAGCCAGAGCAAAACTTCATCTCTAAAAATAGTTGGGGGTTGTGGCAAGAGCCTGTAGTCCCAGCTCCTTGGGAGGCTGAACCAAGGGAATAACTTGAACTCAAGAGTTTGAGGTTTCTGTGAGCTATGACACCACAGCACTCTACCAAGTTTGACAAAGTGGGCCTCTGTCTCAAAAAAAAAAAAAAATTAATAAAGTCACAGGCTACAAAAGAAATATACATAAATCAGTAGATTTCATATATGACAGCAACAGTCAAGCTGAGACTCAAATAAAAGATGTTAATACCTTTCTCAGTAGCAACGAAGAAAATACCTGAGAATATAATTAACAAAGGAAGTGAAAGACCTCTATGGGGAGAACTATGAAACAATGAGGAAAGAAATTGCAGAGAATGTAAACATTTGGAAAAATAAACCAGGCCCATGAATCAGCAGAATCAACACTGTTAAAATGGCTATACTACCCAAAGTAATTTACAGATTCAATGCAATTCCCATTAAAATGCCAACATCATTTTTTTGCAGATCTAGAAAAAATAGTTCCATGCTTTATATGGAACCAAAAGAGTCCAAACAGCCAAGGCAACCTTACATAATAAAAACAAAGCAGGAGGCATCACTTTACCAGACTTCAAGCTATACTATGGGGCTATAGTAAGCAAAACAGCATAATAGTGGCACAAAAACAGAGACGTAGATCTATGGATCAGATCAGAGAACACAGAGATGAAAGCATACTCATATTATCATCTGATTTTTGACAAAACAGATAAAAACATACACTGGGGAAAAGAATCCCTGTTCAGTAAATAAGTGCTGGGAAAACTGGATAGCCACATATAAAAGACTAAAACAGCACCTCTTACCACTCACAAAAATTAACTCACAAGGGACAAAAGACTTAAACCCAAGGGAGGAAACTGTAAGAATCGTAGAAGAAAATGTTGAAAAAACTTTAATAGATTTTGGCTTAGGCAAAGAATTCATGAAGACCCCAAAAGCAACAACAAAAATAAATAATTTGACCTGATCAAATTAAAAAGCTTCTGTACAGCCAAAGACACAATCAAAAAAGCAAACTGACAACTCACAGAAAGGGAGAAAACACTTGCATGCCACACATCTGATAAAGGACTAATAACCAGACTCTATAAAGAACACAAGCAAATGAGCAAGAAACAACCTAACTAGTGAAAATGTCCTCAGTATTTCCTTCAAAATCTGACACTATCAGTTGTTCTAGCTATCGACAAATACTGCTGCTTAGCTATATTTGTCTCTGTATCATGGGGAAAAAGTCACAGCTTGATATAAAAGAGATTTACAGAATTATCTGATAGTCTACATTTTCAATCATACATACTACATCTTCACCAAACACAAATAGACTGCTTACTAACTTCACTATGAAAAACACTTAAAAAAAAAATAGAATGTCATCTTTTCCTGGAAAAGATGCTAATAAGTGTCAAGAACTGCTGATCCAAGAGTGCTGATATGAAAAGTGTCACAGAAGGTTGGTAAGGGTCTAATAACAAAAGTCCTAAATGGTGAAACCATAACTCCCTGCAAAAACAAATATACAATGACAAAGCCAACGGCCCATTTGTATGAAACCATTAATTCAACGCATGTTCCGAATACCAAAACCAGATAAAGATATTATAAATAAAACTACAGATGCAAAACTCCTTAATAAAATATTAGCAAAGCAAATCTAACAACATATAAAAATAATTATACACCACAATCAAGTAGGATTTATTCCAGGTTGCCGACTGGCTCAACAACTGAAAGTCAATAAATGTAATCCATCACTTCGATCCAACAGCTTAAAGAAAAAAAATTACATGATAATACCAATAGATGCAAAAAAAACATTTGACAAAATTGAACACCCATCCATCACTTAAAAAAGAAAAAAAAAAACTGACTCCCAATACACTAGGAATAAAGGAACTTCCTCAACTTGATTTTTAAAATATCTACAAAAAAATCCTACTACAGCTCACACAGTAGTAAGATACTAGATGCTTTCTCCTAATAATCAGAAAACTGACAGAGATGCGTACTCTTATCCCTTGTACTCAACACTCTACTGGAAGTGCTAGCCAGGACAAACAGCCAAGAAAGAAAAATAAAATGTTCCCAGATTGGAAAAAAGGAAGTAAAATTATCTCCATTTACAGATGACATGATCTTGTATACAGAATACTCTAAAGAACTCACCAAAAACACTGTTGGAATAAGTCTGCAAGGCTGAAGGATATAATATAAAAGACAATTATATTTCTATAAACTTGCAATAAGCAATCCAAAAATAAAAAAACAATTCTAAAAACATGAGAAAATAAATTTAACAAAAAGTATAAAATTTATACTACAAAACCACAAAAATATCCCAGCCAACCTCTTGTATAAACTGAGAATCTAAGTCCAAAATTCAACTTGGGACCTTGAATAGCCAAACAATCTTGAAAAAGAACAAGGACTCATAAAGGCAGTCGCTGAGTTATAGACATCCGACTGTCATACAATGGAGGTTACTACATGTAATAGGTAAACATACGGGTTCCAACTGACATCCAAATTCAACTTAAAAAACAAACTTATAGAACCTATCTCATTCATAACCCAGGGACTGCCTGTACTTTCTAATTTCAAAGCTTACTACAAAGCTACAGTAATCAAGACAGTGTAGCTACTGGAATAAGAACAGACAGATAGATCAATGGAATAGAAGTGAGAGTCCAGAAATAAATCTATGCCTATGATTAACTGATTTTCAACAAGGTACCGAGAGCATTCAATAGAGAAAGAATAGTCTTTTCCATCCAACGGTGCTGGAATAAATGGATAAATATTTAATTTAAAAAAATGAAGCTACACCTGGCTTATTGTACCCTCAATGAATCCCCAACAATAAAAAAAAAAAAAGAAGCTACACCCTTACCTCACACCATTATTATTCATTACTATAATATATATATATCAATATACTATGTAGCATGTTAATATTATAGCATTATTCATAACAGTCATAAAGGTGAAAACCCAACCAAATGTTTATTAACTGATGAATGGATAAATAAAATATGGTATGGCTATATTGATACACACTATGATACGGATGAAAACTGAAAACAGTATGCTAAGTGCAGCCCATCACAAAAGACTACATATTATATGATGGAATAGATAAATCTAGAGACAGAAAATAGATTAGTGGTTCCTATGACTGAGGGTTTAGAGAAAGTGTGGGGTGACAGCTAAGAGATAAAGGGATTCATTTTGAGATTATGAAAATGCTTTAAAATTAATTATGGTGATAGCTGCACAACTTTGTGAATACACGAAAAACCAGTGCATTGTGTACTGTAAGTGAATTACATCTTAATAAAGCTGTTAAAGGAAAAACAAAATATCAAATACATTTAGTACTTAAGTTTAACAAAGACTCCCAAGTCATACAAATTCCATTCCATAACACTAGACTAATCTAGAGGGAACAGTCCACTAGTTTCTGTTAACTGTCCATATACTAGTACAATGGGACATAAATTTTATGGGTGAACTTGCTTTTTTTTTTTTTTTGAGACAGTCTCACTTTTGACACACTGGGTAGAGTGCCGTGACTTTACAGCTCACAGCAACCTCAAACTCTGGGGCTCAAGCAATTCCCAAGTAGCTGGGATCACAGGCACTCACCACAACGCTTAGCTATTTTTAGAGATGAGGTCTTGCTATTGCTCAGACTGTTCTCCAACTCCTGAGCTCAAGTAATCCACCCACCTCGGCCTCCCAGAATGCTGTGATTACAGGCATGAGCCACTACCCCGGCCCTGAGCTTGCTTCTTGATGAAAAAATTATGATGTACATTCTCTAAAGTATCTATAGAAAATGTGTCCTATTAAAGAAATGTGTAAGGGGAAAATTTTTCAAAGGATCAAGTAAGTTCCATCCCATAGATGCAAGGATAGATTAACATATGCAAGTCCACAAATGTAACTCAACATCATTACCAGACATACAACAACTCAATATAAGTCTCTTTGCAATGCTGATGGAAGTGCAAATTGGTGAAATCGCTTTGGAAAAAATTTTGGCAGTCCCTACTGAAGTTAAATCGGTATTTTACCCTATGACTCTACGTTTCTACTCCTGGGTATAAACCCAAAAGAATTAAGTACTTTTTTTTTTTTTTTTTGTAGAGACAGAGTCTCACTTTATGGCCCTCGGTAGAGTGCTGTGGTCTCACACAGCTCACAGCAACCTCCAACTCCTGGGCTTAAGCGATTCTCTTGCCTCAGCCTCCCAAGTAGCTGGGACTACAGGCGCCCGCCACAACGCCTGGCTATTTTTTGGTTGCAGTTTGGCCGGGGCCGGGTTTGAACCCGCCACCCTTGATATATGGGGCCAGCACCTTACCGACTGAGCCCAGGTGCCGCCCTAGAATTAAGTACTTATATCAACAAGACTTGTACAAGAATTAAGTACTTATATCAACAAGACTTGTACAAGAATGTTCAGAGCAGTTTTATTTATAATACACAAAAACTAGGAACAATCCATATTGTTATCAATTAGAAGAGGGGTAAATAAATTGTGACATATCCACCCAATGAAATAACACTCAGCAATAAAAAATAACAAATTTTTGACACGTGTAACGACATAAATAAACCTCTTAGGGCATCAGCTTGAGTGAAAGAAATCAGACACAAGACTACATGCTTTATGATTACATTTATATGAAATTCCAAAGTAGGCAAAACTAATCTACAATGATAGCAAATCAGAACAGTGGTGGTCCTTGAGAGTTAGAGACAGTACAGTAGTAGCTGGGAGAGGGAATGAGAAAAGCCTTCTGGAGGGCAAGATATGTTCTGTCTTGATCTGAGAAGTAATGATTACAAAAGTATACACATATAAAAACTTAATGGCTATTCTAAGGTTTATACACTTTATCCTATGTAAGTCATATCACAATAAAAAATAAATAGTAAAATAACCCAAGGAAGATGCGTTTTATTTTATTTTATTGTAGAGACAGGGTTTCACTTTATCACCCTCGATAGAGTGCCATGGCATCACACAGCTCACAGCAAGCTCCAACTCCTGGGCTCAAGCGATTCTCCTACCTCTGCCTCCCAAGTAGCTAGGACTACAGGTGCCTGCCACAACGCCCAGATATTTTTGTTGTTGTTGTTGTTGTTGCAGTTTGGCTGTGGCCGGGTTTGAACCCCGAACCCTAAGTATATGGAGCCGGCGCCCTACCGACTGAGCAGCAGGCGACACCCAGGAGATGCATTTTAAAATATTGTTCTTCCTCCAAATATATTTCTTTCCTGGAAAAGAGGAGACAAATGTTTCTCCTCATGTAATCACACTTTTCCCATTAGTCTTACACCTCAGACACTATTAGCCTTAAAGAGGAAGGTGAAATCAAGTTCAACTTCCCATACGGCTGTTTCTGAGATATTTTTGCTTTGGGGAGCACATATGATTCTTTTATTTTTGCAGTTTTTAGCCGGGGATGGGTTTGAACCCGCCACCTCCGGTACATGGGGCCGGCACCCTACTCCTTTGAGCCACAGGCACCGCCCCCAGCACGTATGATTCTTAAAGATAGCTTTTACTTCGATCTCTGCCAAGTTTGGGGAGCAACTCATTAAATAGTAAAGAAAGACTACATAAAAGACAGTTCTCTTCAAATGCCACTAGCAAATATGTTATACATAGTAGATGGGGTCAAAACTCTGTATAGCAAGCGCAGCAAAGACCATCTCTATCATTAAGCTTAGATACCAGTGGGCAACTAGAAAAGTCACCACGTTTGTACTTGCAGGTGTCCTCCTGTCAGTCTAGTTCGACTCTGAAGTAAACAATGAAAAGTGAACACTTACGAAAGAATAATTTAGTATAGGTATATCCTATAATGTAACTGTACTTTACATACTTGAGATATATGGGAAAATGACCAAACATAATTTTACACAATAGTTTTTAGAAAGGCTTTGGCATCAAATCACCTTCTCTGGAATCTCAACTTTGCCACAAACTTTGACCCTTATTTCTTCAACTACTAAGTTGAAATACTAATATTACTACATAGGAGCTATTGTGAATATGGTCTAAGATAATGTCTATTAAATGCTCAGTAATGAAAATACCTAGAATTCAGTAAAGATTCAAGAACTGTTGTATTAAAAGATAACATGTGCCTTCTGATGGAATAATTCCATCAGAATCCAGTATTCTCGCCCAAAAAGTGTCAAACCTGACTTTGACCAGGTCTCTAGATTCAACTAACATTTGCAGAAAATTCATAGGACACAGGAACTACACCAATGAGGTATAATAACAGCAAATCCAGAGTGGTAAACTCTAAAGCGGTGGTTCTTAACCTTCCCAATGCTGTGGCCCTTTAATACAGTTCCTGTGGGTCACGACCCACAGTTGAGAACCACTGCTCTAAAACACCAAATTAGTCTCCTGAACAAATAAATTCCCAAGAAAAAAAGAAAGACAGAGGGAAACCTAAAAAGATAATCATAATGTGGACTCTTCTGGTTGGATTCAAACAAACTATTAAAAAAATAATAAAACATTGAGGCAACTGGAAAATTGAACACTTATCAGACATTTCACAATATTAAACTGATTTTCACATATGACATTACTGTCATGTTCAAACAAGTCCTTATTTTTAAGAAACATACATACTAAAATATTTTAAACAAAATGATATTTCTGAAAATTTACATTGAAACAATACATAAGGTGTGAAGTGAGTTGGAACATAAATGAAATGAGATCAATGGACCTGATAATTGCTAAAAATTGTTAAGTACATGGGCAATCATACTACTGTCTACTTTTATGTGTTCAAATTCTTCACAATGAAGTTTTTTAAAGAGACTAATATAAAAGTAGAAGCAACTCTACTGAATTAGGAATCTTTACTATTACTTAGTATTAATATCCCAAGCATTGTGTTTAGTTTTACACGTATTATATAATTTTGCTAAATTAAGTTTTAACCTTCGTAAGCTGATTCCTGGAATTGAAACTACTTTCACAGTAGCCAGATGGAACAATTTGATCAGCATTTTCTTATAATTCCAACTAACATTGGAGTAATCAACTTCACTTTGGAAGGGTTAATTAACAAAAATCAACTGACTAAAAATTATAACATCAAAGCAAATATCATCAGCAGTTAAGTGGATAAATAAAATGCAGTACAGTCACACAGTGAAATCTAAGGCAATAAAAATAATGCAAAAACATAGGTACATCTCAAAGTTATAATGTTAATGAAATAAGCTAAATATAGAATGCATATGGTATAATTTCATTCACGTTAAGCTCAAAACAGATAAAATGAGCCTGTGGTGAGAAGTTCAGAACAGTAGTTACTTTAGGAGGCTATAATATTAACTTGTAGAGAGCACGAAAACAAAGTGTTCTATATCTTCACCTGGGTACTCTTAATCATATGGACATATATGTATGTAAAATTCCAAACTATACACTAAGATCTCTGCACCTTTCACAATACATTTATCTGAACTATAATCCTCAACAACCAAATCAGATTGGAAAGGGGGAAGCATAGAATACTTGAGAGTATGCACAAGTATTTTGAAGGGGAAAGTTAATCTCCCTCCCACCACCACTAATTAGTTCAGTCTCTAATCACAGATTTTAATTGCCTCTTGTATAATTCACTACTTTAGTAAACTATATACTTCTGTAAATTAGACTCAGGTCAACACAGAAGATTCCTACTTATTTCAGCTAGTATCCCATCTTTGCAGGCACAGAGGTTAATAAAATAAATCTAAAACTATTACACTGTTATTTTTCCTTCTTTACTTTCATCTCAAAAGAAAAAGCTAACTCACCACCAAATCAGTGTTATGTAGAGGCATGTTATCTCAAAAATCAGACACTGCTTAAGTGTAATTCTTGATTAACAGATTAAGGTGATTTAGACCAAGAATTCTAAATGAAAAACTTATAAATAAAAGTTAATAAAGAAATTTCAACTTAGAAGCCACTAATTATACATGTAACCTCACTCAGGCCATCACAACCTTTCTGTAGGTTCCATACCTCCTGCACAAAAGGGGGAGTCATATTAGTTCAGAGATTGCACATACATGACAAATAGTCTGTTCCCCATGTGAACACTCACTACTAAATGACCAGAGATGTAATCAAAAATGACACCTGAGGTGAAACTCATCTGTCATTCCTAGACAAATGATCTAAGCTTCTTCTCCCTCTAACATTCTACTACCTGTGACCTACCTGGAATCAAACACATTTGCCGGCAACAGCTCAGCTTCACATAGATACAATACGTACAAGCTGACTTAAGGAGTTAGAGGGCCTTAAGATACAGGAATTCTTTATCATCTTTAAATGTACAAATTTTTTTTTTTTTTTTTTTTTTTGTAGAGACAGAGTCTCACTCTATGGCTCTGGGTAGAGTGCCGTGGCCTCACACAGCTCACAGCAACCTCCAACTCCTGGGCCTAAGCGATTCTCTTGCCTCAGCCTCCCGAGTAGCTGGGACTACAGGCGCCCGCCACAACGCCCAGCTATTTTTTGGTTGCAGTTTGGCCGGGGCCGGGTTTGAACCCGCCACCCTCGGTATATGGGGCCGGCGCCCTACCAACTGAGCCACAGGCGCCGCCCAAAATGTACAAATTTTTTTAAAAGAATGTGTCACTATTTATCTATTCCAAACAAGATAAGTCACATTCAAAGTGATACAGCCATACACAACATTTTTGTATGTCAGATGCAAAACTCTAAGAAATAATCAACTCTAAGTGGAAAAACCATAATGTATCTTTCTCAATTTCTTAAACATGTAAAATATTATTTTTTAATGTTAACGACATTTCTTGATACTCAAACATACTTGAGAATACCTGAAAACATCTTTATGAAAAAAATTTACTGAAAAAGCTTTCTTCTAGAAAAAGCTTTTCTAAACCAACAGGGAATGTTTACCTCATTTCTTATCTCCAGGTAAATGAATACCTAGTTACAGATTTAAACTCATAAAGAGTTCTGACAATTATATAATTCTGTCAACATGTTAGTTCTAATGTCTTCATGTGGTTTCTAAATGTCAAAAGTTCCCGTATAGCTGTTCCCCAAAACTGTTTTCCACTCCAATATTTCCAATTCCTTTTTCTTGAACCCTATCAAACTCCATTCCTGCAACCCAAATTTCAACTATTGGGAATATATTCTGATTCAAGTGAAAAAAAAAAAATTAGGGGGGGCTCCCTCCACCCCAAAGAGAAACTCAAAGTCAGCAAGAGGAAGGAAAATAACAATCATCTGTAACATTTATAAGTAAGAATGTGTAATGGGAGGGAGATTCATCAAACTAGACAGAAGTGGACAGTCTACTAAGGTCCCGGTGTGCTAGGCACTAGAGACATGATTAGCAAGATCAGGCCTCCCCTTGAAAGAGCATAAACTAGGCAGAAAAAATAAGCATCTAAACTAATGTCAATAAAATATATGACCTGTGACATGAGAAGTTAGGAAGAAAATGTAATAGCCCAGCCCCATATGCTGGAGGTGGCGGGTTCAAGCCCAGCCCTTGCCAAAAACTGCAAAAAAAAAAAAAAAGAAAAGAAAATGTAATAGCCCTAGAAGTCAAGAAAGGCTCCTATGATAATATTAGCCAAAAGTACAGCAAAATTTGAGAAATACAACACACTCAAGGAACAGCAAAAACTGCATAGTTGGCACACGAGGCAGGAAAAGAGACTGAGATCACAGAAGCCACTGTAAGGAACTGGACTTCATGGTAAAAAAAAAAAGTCACTCAAAGTGCCTTATTTGAGAAATATAGGTGTACTTTTCTAAAAGTCTCTATTCGCTTGCTTCATTCACTGTTAAGTGGCCAAGAAGGGGAAAATGTAAAGAAATAACAAAAAAGGAGAAAAGATAAATAGTACTTCAGAGACTCTCAGGGTATACTCAGACATCTTAGTTAGAACTACAATGCCTGGAACATAAATGCTCGATCATATATATCAATGTGTATTTTATGCGAAAAGGAGTTATGAACAGTCAAGACCTCAAACTTACCTTACTGTCTTAACCATGAAGTCCTTTAAAGAACTATATTTCTATAAAATTAAACATACAGCAGTTCTTAATTGGGTTTTGTCTATTTTTTTTAAAAACCGGTTTGGTCAGTAGTTTTTTTTTTAACCAGGTTCAATTTAAAAGACAATATTCACCTTGTTATACATGTATCTAAGCATGAAGTCCAGGAGAAATGATTTCCCTTTACGAAAAGCTCCTGCCACAGATACCACTACTATGTTAAGATCTCGAATGTGCTCCTGTAGCAATATCTGCTCCAAAGCTTCTTCATCAAGCTCAAAGTTATGGTCATCTTCATGAGCAAGAACAATCTGTACTGGACATGGTTTCTTCATAACCTCATCAGAGTTTACTAGGTCATCATCTTCATAATTCTCACCTAGAATTTAAAAAAGAAATAAACAGGTTACCTTAACCTCTGCATTACAACAACTAAAACAAAATTTCTAATAAACAACTGCACCCTCTGCCATCACACATCACTTGAGAATAGTTACAAAAAACGATGTTCAAGTACCTTTGGTTTTCTCACTCCCTCTGTAACAGGACAAAGAACACCAGTAAGATTTCCCACTGGACATGCAGAGAAGCAACAACACTAAGTGTAAATATGGCCTCTATCTTAAGTCTTAACAACTGTGAGCAGCAGCTGTTCTTGAGCGCTGCATTCCTCAATAAGCAATTTTTGCTACTGTATGCACAAAAACAAGGGAAAAGTCGATTTCACCTGCTAGTTCAGACATTACTTGGAAAATTACTACACATAATTACAAAGATTAAACCATATGTATGAATTGTGCATGTTATTTTTCATTCTAGAATATCATTAGTAGAGTTAGGGTCCTAACAAGTTTCCAAAAATGATACTTATGACAATGAGTCCTTAATTTAATAAGAGTAATAACTTACTCCCTTATTAAAGTAAAGCACAGAATTAATGCTTTAATAGACTTGTCAGTGAGATGCAGTTATATAGCCTAGTTTCATCTAGTTTCATCTTCCACTGGGGCTCTTTCTCACCAAACACTACAGCCACTACTTTAAGATCATATTATAGTTCCCCCAAAACAACCACATGAACCCTTTCTTTGTTCCCCACAACACACCACAATCAGGTAAACTTTGCAGAAAGAATCTTATGGAACAGTGATGAAGAAATAACTTTAAAAAAAGATAAAACAGTCGAGACAAAAAAATTTTTGAAGTTTAGGTTTCTGTTCTTTTTTAAAAACCACCTAATGGCTTCAGAGGACCTGTTCCTAGTCTGGCTTCCTTCCCTATCAACTGCATGATCCACTATAGCAACAAGTTATTCCTGGAGACCTTATCCTCTCCCATATCAAAATTTCTAAGAGACCTTCCCCTTAAGCCTGTCTACTAAGGGTCAGTTTTCAGGCTAAGGAGACATACAGTATCCACTGTGTTCAAGGCAATTACTGCCCTTCCAGCACAAGAAGGCCCAGTCTACTGAAAAGGGTACATATTAGTCATCGGTACAATGTCTTGTCTACATAACCACTATTCACAGAGTAAAGTTTATTTACCTACATTAGTAGATTTTTTTTTTTGAGAGTCTCAGTGGATTTTTAATCTTTTAACAGAAAGAAGCACCTGGCTTATCTGATTTGCAAAGACTATTTGAGCCCTCACCCAGACATCACAAGGCATCTTCACTATAAAAAGCAAAGTCAGCTACATTGTTTTAAAATGTGCTGCAAATAATGATGATACAAGCAACTTCAAAGGACAATCTTCAGAAGTGAAAGCAATTAATATTCAATTAAAGAGAGTATTATTCTTACCTATTTCAATGGCATACCACTGTAACACACAAAAAGTACACTTCCCAGGAAATGTTAAAACATAGTTAATTTCCAAAATAAGATATCATTAGGTAAGTCCAAATAAATGATCAAACAGTATACAATGTGTGATTAACAGCTGTCAAGCTTAATTAATGGTTAAGACCATGAGCTACAGAGTAAACCTACCTACATGCATGTCACTTAATCTCTCTGTGCCTGTTTTCTCCTCTGCAAAAAAGGTATAATAACAGTTCCTATCTCATGAGCTGTCATCAGGATTTGAAGACACATGTGGTACGTACTAAGGCGTATAGGTGTTAAGGTAATTAATTTTAAAATAACTCAACAGTTTATTTTACACCTTGAAATGTCAAAACGTTGTAGTGATTTTCAACTGACCAGTGTAGCTGTATACTGACTTCACCATCACCCATCTGTTCAGGCACAAACCTATGGGCTTTTTCCTTTTCGGTATCCATAACTTCATCAATAGCTACATTCTTAAATTTGTCTTCATTGCAGAAGCTCTATCAATAACACCCTACATTCATCACTGCCACCTTAGGTATCTGTGGAACCTAACTAGGCTTCCTTCATCAATTCTCTCAACCCCCTTCCTCCAATCCAATCCAATAGCTGCAGAATAGCAACTAAACACAGTTAGATGTAAATCTGATCAAGTTACTCTTCCTAAAATCAGTGTTATGGAGGACTAATGACTAAAATCCTATACATGCCTTATAAGGTCCTGTACTCCCTGCCAATCTCTCTCGCCATATTTGGTTCTGTTCTCCCCTCTTACAGCTGCAACCCAGTGGTGGGAAGGAGGGGCAGGTCCAGGACAGGGGAGGTTTGTTTTCACATGTCCCAGACAGCCCCCTCCCAATTGGTATGGGACTTCAACTACAAACAGCTAAGCTAGCCTTTCTTTAGATCCTTATGCTATTCAGCTTTTTCTAGGTTCCAACTTCACTTAACGAAATTCCTCTCCCTGGAATATTCTTTCCCACGTTGTTCCCTTCATCAAGTCATACTTGCGGCTCAGCACCAGTAGCTCAGAAGCTAGGGCGCCAGCCACATACACCAGGGCTGGCGGGTTCATACCTGGCCTGGGCCTGCCAAACGATAACTACAACAAAAAAATAGCCAGGCGTTGTGGCGGGCGCCTGTAGTCCCAGCTACTTGGGAGACTGAGGCAAGAGAATCACTTAAGCCCAAGAGTTTGAGGTTGTGAGCTATGACACCACAGCACTCTACTGAGGGCAACATAGTGAGACTCTGTCTCAAAAAAAAAAAAAAAAAAAAAATCATACTTGTTCCATTTCCCAGGAACAAGAATCTGGAGCCTGTTAGTTTAGTTTAGTCCTCCTATATGCCCCTAACTTAATCTATCATTTGAATGCTTATATGCATACTTATTAAATGTCTCCCCTCTTATGCTCACCATCCTCTGTTTAAAACCCTCAATTAGCTTCTCATCAAAAAAAACTCCTAAATTATTATAGTCCTATGTAATCTGTTCTACCCTTTCCTTTAGTATCACCTTATAAGACATTCCCAAAGCTCTAAGTCTGGGCCATAAGGCCTTCTTGATGTTCCCTGAATAGACTAAAACCTCTCTCCCACCCTAGAATCTTTGTCCCATGTTTGTGGCTTTGGTTAGAATGCTCTGTCCCTAGGGCGGCGCCTGTGGCTCAGCGGGTAGGGCGCCGGTCCCATATGCCGGAGGTGGTGGGTTCAAACCCAGCCCCAGCCAAATTAAAAAAAAAAAAAAAAAAAAAAGAATGCTCTGTCCCAAGAAATTCACTTGGTTTATATCTCCATCATCCAGGTCTCAGCTCAAACGTTATTTTCTCTGTGTAGCTTTCCTGACCATTACCATGTTCTTTCCACGTATAAATCTCTTCCTATCTGTTTATGTGTACACCTTCTACCTCCCCCTGCATAGAGTGTGCCACTAAAGTTACAATCTCAACTACCCTGTTTATTGTTCCCAGCACCTAGAGTAGTGCTGGACACCTAGCCTAACAAGTTCTTAATGACTATTTCTTGAAAGAATGAAATCTAAACATTTTACTCAGGAGTCTTATACCTGCCCTTATCTATTTTGTAAGCAAATTTGATTATCAATGAGTTTGGGGAAATATCTCTAGCAACTCAAAGTAGTAAGAATATTTACCACAAAATTACAATAGAAATTATGAAGTTCTACTAAGCGGGAAACAATTTAATTTAAAAAGAACTCAAGGCTTGGCACCTGTGGCTCAAGCGGCTAAGGCACCAGCCACATACACCAGAGCTGGATGGTTTGAATCCAGCCTGGGCCTGCCAAACAACAATGACAACTACAACCAAAAAATAGCCTGGCGTTGTGGCGGGCGCCTGTAGTCCCAGCTACTTGGAAGGCTAAAGAAAGAAAATTGCTTAAGCCCAGGAGTTGGAGGTTGCTGTGAGCTGTGATGCGATGGCACTCTACCAAAGGGAACAGCTTGAGGCTGTGTCTAAATAAATAAATAAATAAAAATAAATAAATAAATAATAAAAAAAAGGAACTCAAGGCTTGGTGCCTGTAGCTCAGCCGCTAGGGTGCCAGCCACATACACCAGAGCTGGCAGGTTTGAATACAGCCTGGGCCTGCCAGACAATGACAATGACAACTACAACCAAAAAAAAAAAAAAAAATAGCCAGGTGTTGTGGTGGGCACCTGTAGTCCCAGCTACTTGAGAGGCTGAGACAAGAGAATCGCTTGAGCCCAAGAATTTGAGGTTGCTGTGAGCTGTGACGCCATAGCACTCTATCGAGGGCAACATAATAAGACTGTCTCAAAAAAAAAAAAAAAACCTCAAAATTAAGAAGTGCTAATTTTGAGTTCTTCACCTTCCAATGACCAACTGCAGAGACTGGTAATTTTGTTAAAATCAACAAATAGTTTTGTTCTTGTTGAAAAATAAAAAACACATTAGTTTAAAAAAAAAAACCACTGGGCAAGAAACCTTTGTTATCTCGAAATTTCATCTAGATTAATTAGTTGTCTATAGTTATGTGATCCAGTTTCTTTTATTAGCATGGATAAAGATAAGCACATCAGAATATCTGTCACAATTTCATTAAAGGGAAGGGTGGCAAGTGTGTTTCAAAGGTATAATGGAGCACAACAATGACATGAATCACCTACATTTACTTCTCATCATGATCACTCTACGAAATATGGACTAAATACTGATAAAGTACTTCATCCAACACTGATACAGAAAATTGAATAAGAAAGAATTGTATGTAAATTTCACTAGAAAACCTATAAATATTGCATTAGCATTTGGTGACCACCTACAATTATAAATCTTTTCAAATTCAACTTTACCTTAGGATTTTATATGGAAATTAAATCTTATGTATATGATTTTATTTCCTTTCTTCAATGCCAAAAAGAAATTACTAGGACAAGCAGATTTCTGGTCTCTAATAGATTTCTGTGATTTACAGTTCCAAGTCAGTTCTCCCTAAGCCATACCCATCCACCAAAGGGGTCTTTTAAGATGAAAGCTGAAAGACACTTAAAGATGATCACCTATTTCTCAATCTCTCTCTACACCTTAACACTAAGTATACCTAATAATTTATTTGCAACAAGGCCTGCAAAAATACACCCATCTTAGTAAAAAGACCATGATTGTTAGGGGTTGAGGGGTAGGTGGGGAAGAACAGGCAGAGCACAAAGAATATTTAGGGCAGTAACACTATTCCCTTGGGTGAAAGAAAAGCCTGTTAGCCACAACTCAGGCATTACAAAAGTGATTCATGTAACCAACAATATTTAACCTCTTTAATAGTTTTAAGTAAATAAATAAAATGAAGCTGTTCTCTATGACATTATAATGGTAGATATGTGTCATAAATTTGGCAAAAACCCACTGAATATAAAACCCCAAGAGCACACCCTAATGTAAACTATAGATTCGGGGGTGATAATGACGCCTCAGTGAAAGTTCATGGATTTTAACAAATGAACTGCTATAGTGCAGGACGTTGACAGTGGGGGAGGTGTGAACGTTGGGGGGGCAGGCAGTACACTGAGAACTGCACTTTTCTCTTAATATTGCTGTAGATCTAAAACTGCTCTAAAATATTAAGTCTATTCAAAAAAAAAAACATCTCTTGGCTCGGCGCCTGTAGCTCAAGTGGCTAAGGCGCCAGCCACATACACCAGAGCTGACAAGTTCGAATCCAGTCCAGGCCTGCCAAACAACAATGACAACTACAACCAAAAAATAGCTGGGTGTTGTGGCGGGTGCCTGTGGTTCCAGCTACTTGGAAAGCTGAGGCAAGAGAATCGCTTAAGCCCAGGAGCTGGAGGTTGCTGTGAGCTGTGACACCACAGCACTCTACCCAGGGCAATGGCTTGAGGCTCTATCTCAAAAAAAAAAAAAAAAAACTCTTGTTGCTTAACATACTTTAAATCTGCCAAATTCATACATTCAGCATGTATCCTAATTGCAAAATTTATACTTTAGGGCTGACCTAGATCCATCAGCCAACCTCAAGCTTAACTACAATTGAAGCCAATAAAACAGTACCACACATCTGCATTACAATAAAATGTTAGCATTAACATGAGATTACATCTGCCCAAAATTAACCTTACGGAAAAAGAATTGTTCACTTTTCAAAAGCAACTGAAGTATATTTTGTTATTGTTTACATTCCAAATAAAAACTTGAAACAGATTCAGTATACTCAATTCACTGATTTAAAAAAAAAAAATTAGTTACCTGACAAAAGCAATGCTTTAGTGCTTGGTACTAGGACCTCAATATTTATATTCTATGCCCAAATGAAAACGGTATTCAAAAGTTTATCCCAGCACATTACATCACAGTAAATCCATTTCTAGGGATATATTAGGTTATTAGGTATAAAATGTCTGATTTTCTTAAGTACTAAGTTTGACAGGTGAGATCTGTAACATTTCACTTTTGACACGTCCTGTTTTATTTTTATTGTTAAGGTTCATCCTCATTCTTTCAAACGCACGTTTTGACTTGTGATTATCTTCCGATTTACATTTACAGCAGTATCTGTGAAACCATAGGTAAGTCAAAAATTCATGTTATTTTCGAGTATGAGTTCCATCATGGAATCAATGCAGTGCAGACAACTCAAAATGTCAACAAAGTATTTGGGAAAGTTGTGGCTAATGAATGCATAGTACATCGATGTATGTCCTTTAGCCACCTCATCAATGAGAAGTTCTGTTTGGGTGATTTTAATCTTGAAAATGATCCATGTGGGCGCCCTGAGACCAAGGTGGATAATGATAAGCTAAAAAAGTACTAGTGGAAGCAAGTCCATCTCAACCTACAAGTGAATTAGCAGTGAAGTTTGACAATATTATTCCAATAATACTGAACCACTTGAAACAAATCAGCAAGGTAAAAAAGCTAGATAAATGGATACTGCATGAATTAAATGAGTGTCAGAAGAGAAAATGCCCCAAAACTTGCCTTTCTTTGCTGTCACAACATAAAGGCAAACCATTTCCATACCATATTGTTACATGTAATGAGAAATGGAGTCTTTTTGACGATCATAAGCATTTGGCACAATGACTGGATAAAGGTGAAGTGCCAAAATACAGTCCAAAACCAAGTTAGTTATCAAAAAAAGCTAACAGCGTCTGTTTGGCAGTCCAGTGCTGATATTATCCACTATGACTCCATGAAACCTGGTCAATAACAGATCTCTACAGAGACCAATCCAGCAACATAATGAGGATGCTTGCAATTAAGTGGGCGAGACGGGTCAGTAGAGACCGGCCAATCTTCTTGCGAGACAACACTCCATCAAATACGGCACAAACAACAGAAGCTGGACCTGGAAACTCTCTGTCATCCCACCTTATTCACCAAACTTTGCACCAACTGACTACTTCTTCCAGGCTTTACCCCACTTCTTGGAAGGAAAAATATTCAATTCTTAACAAGCTGTGGAAAACTCCTCTTGCAATTTCGTCACCACCTGCTTACCATGTTTCTTTGCTGCTGGCATACTCAGGCTACCATTAAGACGGCAAAACAGTGTAGACAGTTTAGGCACATACTTTGATTAATTGAAATGCTTCTTGTCTGAGATACAATAAACTACACTTTTGATGTGAAATCAGACATTTCATATTTAATGACCTAATACATAAGGAAATAAAGATGCTAAAAGACAACAAATTTACTAGTGTCGTTTCTGGTGGTGAAAATTAATGCTGAGCATCTCAAAACTGGAAAGTGGCTCAACAGTTACTTTAGCCATATCATGACATATCATGCAGCATAAAAAACACACACATTAGCTCTAAAATCAGCATAAAGTAAATTGGGAAAAAGGCAGACTATAAAGTAGCACAAATCATCCTCAATTCTACCAAAGGGCAGCTACTACACGGTTGATAGAAACAGACCACCAGAAGTCAAACAGTACTGAGACACTTTTGGAGTTATGAACATCTCAGGCATCAAGCTGAGACACTAGAAATTCCACATCTTAGAATTAAAGACTATGTCGTATAGTAAAATCTAATGAAGATTCAAACAAAGAAGACCAGAAAAGTTCTGCGAGATACAGTTTTGAAACTTATTCCCATCAAGTTAAAGGGTTTCCTCTAAGCTTTCCACAGATCCACACTAATAAAGAATAAAGCCTACACAAGGTCAAGATTCACTAATAACTAACTCCTTGCCGCAACACAAACTAGGTAACAGAATCCAGAATCTCTACAATGCATAAAGTACCATATACAGCATGTAAGCAGAAATTACTAGACATACAAAGAAAGAAAAGCAATTCATAAAAACTAATCCTGCAATGACCCTGATGTTAAATTTAGCAGACAAAAGCTTTTAAGCAGTTAATATAAATATGCTCAATGTCTTAGAGAAAAAAAATAGGACTCTTTTTTTTTTTTTTTTTGAGACAGAGTCTCATTTTGTCAACCCCGGTAGAGTGCTATGATATCATAGTTTTCAGCAACCTCAAACGCTTGGGCTCAAGCGATTCTCTTGCCTTAGCCTCCCAAGAAGCTGGAACTACAGGCGCCCACCACAATGCCCAACTATTTTTAAAGACATGGTCTTGCTCTTGCCCAGGCTCATCTCAAACTCCTGAGCTCAGGCAAGTCCACCCAACTTGGCCTCCCAGAGTGCCAGGATTACAGACTTGGGCCACCGCGCCCAGCCAGAAAAAAATAGGTCTTAACAAGTAAACTAAGGAAGGGTCTAAGCCAAGAAGCAGACTACTAAAACCCAAATGAAAAGTCTAGAACTGAGAAATAACATAACTAAAATAAATTATTCACTGATGGACTTTTAACAGCAGATTGGATCCATAAATTTGAGAACGAATCAAAAGAAATCTGAAGAATAAAGAGTAAGAAGAATGAAGAAAAACGAAGAGTGCCTCAGGAACCTGTGGAATAATGTCCAACATGTAGTCAGAATCTCAAAAAAACAGTGAGAAAGGAGCAGAAAAAATATTTAAAGAAAAAATAAAATGTTACCATACTAGGAGACAGAGACTTATAGGTCCAAAAAGCTCAGCAATCCTCCAGTAGAAAGAAACACGAGTATAAAAAAAAAAAAAAAAACACATCTGGAAGGCCGAGGCAGGTGGATTGACTGAGCTCACAGGAACCAGATCAGCCTGAGCAGGAGCAAGATCTTCCTCTCTAAAAAAACGCTCAGCACCTGTAGCTCAGCAGCTACGGTGTCAGCCACAAACACCAGAGCTCACAGGTTCAAACCCAGCCCAGACCTTCCAAACAACAATGACAACTACAACAAAAAATAGATAGCCGGGCATTGTGGCAGGCATCTGTAGTCCCAGCTACTTGGGAGGCTGAAGCAAGAGAATCATTTAAGCCCAAGAGTTTGAGGTTGCTGTGAGCTATGATGTCATAGCACTCTACTGAGGGTGACATAGTGAGACTCTGTCTCAAAAAAATAAGTAAGTAAAAAATAAAAGCCAGATGTTGTGGCAGGCGCCTGTACTTCTAGCTACTCAGAAGGCTGAGACAAGATAATTGATTGCGCCCAAGAATTTGTGGTTGCTGTGAGCTATGACATCACTGCACTCTACCAAGGGTGACAAAGCTCTTGTCTCAAAAAAATCAATCAATCACTAAAGCATGTTAGTCAACTACTAAAAAACAAAGACAACAGGAAAATCTTGAAAGCCCAGGAGCAGGTGTAAGAGGATACATATTACACAAGTGGGAAGTATTCAAACGACAGCTTCTCATCACAGAAGCAACTGAACTGTACACTTAAAAACAGTAAAGATGATAAATTATTTAGCATATTTTACCTCAATAAAACATAATGGGATATTGGTAAAGTGTTTAAAGAAAAAAAAGCCTTGGGCAGCGCCTGTGGCTCAAAGGAGTAGGGAACCAGCTCCATATGCCGGAGGTGGTGGGTTCAAAACCAGCCCCAGCCAAAAAAGAAAAAGAAAAAAAAGCGTTAACTCTAACTTCTATATTCAGTAAAACTGCCAGTCAAAAATGAAAGTAAATAAAGACAATAAGCTAAAGTGAAAAGTACTTGTTGCTAGCAGATGTGTACTATCTGAAATGCTCCATGATGTTCCTCAGGCTGAAATGAAACATCAGCAAATGGACAGTCTTTATTCCTTCATATAGATGTGAATCCAAAGTGATAAACAGTTATAAATATAAAAGACTACTTGTTTCCTCCAATAATTCCCTTAAAAGATAATTCAACATTTAGATGAAAAATAAATTGCAATATGGAGTTTATAACATATGTAGAAGTAGGCTTGGCGCCCATGCACAGTGGTTACAGTGCCAACCACATATACTCAGGCTGACGGGTTCAAAACCCAACCCAAGCCTGCTAAACAACAATGACAACTGCAACAAAACATCGCCAGGCATTGTGGCAGGCGCCTGTAGTCCCAGCTACTTGGGAGGCTGAGGCAAGAAAATTGCTTAGGCCCAAGAGTTTGAGGTTGCTGTGAGCTGTGATGCCACAGCACTCTACCACGGGCAACACAGTGAGACTGTCTCAAAAAAAAAAAAGAAAAGAAAAACAAAAAGAAACCATCTATAGAACTAGAAATTTCTCAAAAATAAAGACAAATATTCTGAGGACCAGTAAATAAAATGATAATCCACTGTTATTATGAGTTTAAATAGAAAGTGGTAAAATACTGATTGTAAACAGACTTTGATATATTAAGGATGCATATTGTTAGTCCTAGAGTAATGACTTGATTATTTTTCTTTTTCATCACACTTTAAATGTGGCTTTCTTAATGACTTAAAGAAACAAAAAAAGTTATAGCTACAAAAGCCAGTAAGGAATCAATTAACCCAAGAAGGAAAAATAAGAACAAAGATGAAAAAGGGGCAAACAGAAGACAAATAATAAGATGGCAAACTTAAATACAGCTAAATCAATAATTACATCAAATATAAATACACTTAACACATCAATGAAAAGGCAGAGATTGTCAGATTGAATAACAAAAGCAAAAACATATACCATATATTGGAGCTGCCTCTTTAACATAAAGACAGAAATGGGTTGAAAGCAAAAGGTAGAGACAAGGTGTATCATGGAGACATTAATCATAAGAAAGCTGATTCGGTCACATAAATATCAAAGCACACTCGGGATTAAAAGTATTACCAGATATAAAATGGGTAGTCATCAGAAACACAACCCCAAATAAAAGAGATTAAAAATACATAAAGCAAAAACTCAGAGAACTAAAGAGAAAAGTAGACAAATGCATAGTCAGACTTGGAGATTTTAATAGACATAATAAGAAGACAAAAAATCACAAATAATGAATAACCAGTACTAGCCACAAGAAAAATGAGCCACATAGTAGGATTTTAAGCTTTCTAGGAGTCACATTAAAAAGAGAAACAAAAATAATTTTAATAACTGTCCTATTTATTAACCTAACATATCTAAAATAGTCATTTCAACATAGCATGGTTAATATTTTAAAATTAAGATTTTTTTATACTATCTTTGAAATCGGCTCTGCATTTTATACCTACAGAACAGCTCAACTGAGACATTAAATATTTATCGGAAACGCATGATCTCTGAGATGTCATAAAATTTACAACTGAAAAAGCAGATGATTACACACAATTGTTCCAAACTAAATATATCTGTACCTACACTGACAAAATTACCTTGTTTCTTTGTTTTTGTTTATTTTTTGAGACAGAGTCTCTCTGTCCGCTAGGCTAGAGTTCGGTGGCATCATCATAGCTCACTGCAACCCCAAACTCCTGGGTTCAAATGATCCTCCTGCCTCAGGTTCCCACTACAACACCCAGCTAATTTTTCTATTTCTATTTTTAGTAGAGCTGGGGTCTCACTCTTGCTCAGGCTGTTCTCAAACTCCTGACCTCAAACCAAGCTGCGGCCTCAGCCTAGGATCACAGGCGTGAGCCACCACACCTGGCATCTTGGTAATTGTTTTTTAAAATGTGCTAGATGAGGTCCTGCATGGTGGCTCAGGCCAGTAATCTCAGCACTTTTTTAGGAGGCTGAGGTGGGAGGATCGCTTGAAGGTGATCAAAACCAGCGTGGGCATCACAGCGAGATCCTATCTCTACAAAAAAATTCAAAAATCAGACAGTGTGGTGGAATACATCTGTAGTCCTGGCTACTCGGGAAGCTAAGATGGGCGGATGGCTTGGGCCCAGGAGTTTGAGGTTACAGTGAGCTAAAATGGTACTATTACACTCCAGCCTGGCTGACAGAAGAAGATCCTGTTTCTGTAAAAAATTAAATAAATAAATAAAAGTAGTTGATGCAAATTAAGAGTTTATTAGGAAATGAAGCAGATCTAAAGTACAAAGAAGAACAATACAGGCTAGTGCTATAAGAGGAGTTCTGATGTTCTAGAACTCTGCTTCTCAACCTTTTTTTCTACTTCCACAGATTTTAACAAATAGGAAGGAAAGGAAGATGCTGTGGAGAATCAAAAATGTTTTCAAAATATATAAGATAAGTTCAAGTGATTTTAAAATTCTGTGTCTAACCCACAACTTTCATTAACCCACTCCCAGAAATACAGTTTGAAACACGCACCAATCATTGCCTCCTAAAATGTGAAGTGAGATTATCTTAGTCATTATCAGTTAGCTAACTAAAAGACAGTCGACTCTTTAGTAGGGAAATCTAAAAAGAATCAACCTTAAAATAAAATCCATTAAACACCCTAAGAACAAAAACAGAAAACAAACTTGTAGGACTAGATAGCTTCACTGAATTCTACCAAACATTTAAGGAAGAAATGATAGCAATCCTACACAGTCTCTTCCAGAGAAAAAAGGAGATAGGAACAGTCTCAGTTTATTTTGTCAAGCCAGTATCATTACCAGACCAACATTCCAAGGAAACAAAACTACAGACCAGTATCCCTCATAAACAGACATCAAAATTCTTAATTCAGTATTCAGAATATGAAGAACTTCTACATTTTGAAGTGGGCAAGAGATTTAACAGACAGTTCAAAGAAAACATATGAATGGTATAAATAAGCACATGAAAAGATTCTCACCACCTTCAGATGTTAGGGAAACATAAATTAACCACAGTGAAGCACCATTATACACCGGAATAACTAAAACTTATAAGAACAAAAGAGTTGATAGGGAGTAACATTACATAGCCCCTTCAACAAAACTTTTTGCAAATATAAACATACACTTGCCAACTTACACTTACAACCAACAATCACATTCCTATGTAATTAAAAGAGAAATTAGAACATCTGATAACAAAGACTTGACCACAAATGTTCCTAACATTTTAGCCACAAAAGCCAAAAAACTGGAAACCACCCAAATGTCCGCTTACTAAAAAATGAACAAATTGCTTTAAATCCATCAATGGACTACTATGCAGCAACGAAAAGAAATGAATTACTGATTATGTATAACAACACCGGTAAATCTAAAAATTATTATGCCGAGTAAAAGAAGCAACACACACACAAAATTGTCCTGTATGATTCCAGTTATGTGAAATTCTACAGAAAGCAGATCCATGGATGTCAGGAACTGAGGAGAAAGAAAATCAACTAACTACTAATGGAACTTTTTGAGGTAACAAAAATATTCTGTATCATGATTGCAGTGGTGGTTATCAGGACCTATACATTTGTCAGAACTCATTAAATTGTACTCTAAAATTAGCAAATTTATGTAAATTGTATCTCAACATGACGGATTTTCAAAAATCAAATCCAGCCTATTCCCCTTAGCCCTTTTACTCATTAAAAGAATGAAGCATTGCAACCAATCTATTAATCATCTTCTAGGACAAAAATATTTTAGTATTGTGCCCTCTAAGGATAACTCCCCATGAACATCACACCAATGTGATGAAAAACTGAGCTACCCACCAATTCTGACGTTGCTTAAATTCGATTTAAAATATTTTCTCATAATCTACATATAGGACTTAAATAGAATTTTGAGTATCTCCAATGATGACCAATTTATACAATAACTGATGACATGCCAAGATATTTTGGTTAATAAACAGTTATTATGAAGTTACTAATACTTATTTTCTTAAAGAACTCTAGAGAGGATTTTTTATATTGGAGAGGAAAGGCATTTTCTAAGTCCTGCAAGTGTTTTAAGCATCAAGAGAATAGGCACACACTCCCTAGAATGCATATGTCAAATACATAAGGCCATTCAAGTTCCAGTGTATGTGCTTCAAAATTTGCCTCAATACTTACAATTAAATCTGATACACCACTCACAGATTATACAGCACAATTCACTTATTTTAAGGAAAAGGATAATATAATTAGACCACTGTTTGGGGGGAAAAACAGAGCCACGTCATCTTATTTAGTGCTGTTTCTTCTACAGCAGTGCTTCTCAGTCTTAACATGAATACAAATCACCTGAGGATTCTGTTACAATGCAAATTATGATCAAGTAAATCAGGGATGGAGCTTAAAACTGCACTTCTAACTCCAAGATGGTACCAACATTGTTGGTACTCAGGACATAGTATTTCACAGATGTTCAGAACGTAAACATTCAACTTAATTTTATTTCATGTAGTTTCTAACAATGTTTATAAGGAAAGAAAAAAGTTTACAAGCTAAACTATACAGCTCCATTCTGCTTGGAAGATTTCTAATCCTGACACAAATAACTACTTCCAGCCTAGCTACTGAGGATATATATATATATGTGTGTGTGTATGTGTGTGTAAAGTTCAAAAAGACAAGGTACATAAAACAATCCTTACTTTAAAAAATAGAAAATGTTTTAAGATGTTAACAGGATATACAACAAGGGTTCAAAACTATTCCGAAGGAAAGAATCGCTTGATCTTTCCTATCAGACAAACATACTGCAAGACAAGATTTTAAGTTATAATTTGCTCCTATAAAATAATGTTATTAAGGATTTATAGGTCAGGCTTGGCCCCGGTATCTCAGTCGGTAAGGTACCAGCCACATACACCAAGACTGGCAGGTTCAAACCTGGCCTGGCCTGCTAAACAAACAATGACAACTGCAACAAAAAAATAGCCAGGTGTTGTGGTGGGCACCGGTAGTCCCAGCTACTTGGGAGGCTGAGGCAAGAGAATCGCTTAAACCCAAAAGTTGGAGGTTGCTGTGAGCTATGACACCATAGCACTCTACCAAGGGTGACATAGTGAATTTCTGTCTCCAAAAAAAAAAAAAAAAAAAAAATCTATAGTCAGTTGCATTGGCACTCTGCAAGACCAAAGTGGGAGGATTGCTTGAGCTCAAGACCTCAAGACCAGCCTGATCAAGAGCACCACTCTGTCTCTACCAAAAATAGAAGAATTGGATCTACAATGCAAATTGCAGAAATAAAAACTTCAAAGACTCAAAAAAGGGCCCTATTAACAAAGTCAGTTATCTAATACTTTCCCCTATTACCCTATCCATTTGGCCAAGAAAAGAGCATACTAAAAAACATTCATGCTATAAAAATGTCTTAAAGAGTATATAATGTAGCATCTCCTTCCTCCATTACTATCAAATCAAGAGACAAAGAATTGTTTTTCCTATAACATTCACATATTATTTTCCACTTGAAATCTACCCTGTTTCCATAGTAACTAGAACTGATGTCAAAATTTTTGCTGTTCCCACTTAGAGAATAGAGGCCTAAGAATGATTTTGTGCATTTAAATAAATGAAGCAAATGTAAATTATAAATGTATACTCAAAGTATTTTCCCCAAAGTTTGTCATCAAATATTAACCAGTTCTTTAAGCATACACTTGAATATAAGTACACTTTAAGAAAAAAAAAAAACACATACACTGAGGTTAATTTAAATTCGGTATTTTAAATAAGGTTGCAGTTTATGAAGTCAACTTTGTTAGCTAGTTAAGAGATGCTAGAACACATGACAGCTCAGGAAACTCTAAGCAACAAGAGAGAAACTCATACATTCTATTTAGGTTCTGCAAGTCCTAACACTAAGATTCTTCTCTATTTTTTTCCTAAAGGAAGTCATTTTTTTTTTTTTTTTTTTTTTTGAGACAGCGCCTCAAGCTGTCGTCCTGGGTAAAGTGCCTTGGCATTACAGCTCACATCAACCTCCCACTCCTGAGATCAAGCAATTCTCCTGCCTCCATTTCCCAAGTAGCTGAGACTACAGGCACCTGCCACAATGCCCAGCTATTTTTTGGTAGCCGTCATTGTTGTTTGATACAATCATACAGCTCAGGTGTATGTGGCTGGCGCCTTAGCCACTTGAGCCACAGGCGCTGAGGCCTAAAAGAAGTCTTAAAGAAAAATCTTACCTCAAGACATAAGAAGGGTCTTGCATCTGCTCTTAGGTACGTTTTTGGAGTTGGTGAGGCAGGCGTATACTTTTGTTCTGTGGTCCAGATTTTTTAAGAATGAGAGTACACAATACAGAAACTTTTTTAGTGTAATATTTTTAGGTAAGTTGTTTATATCTGTACAAGAAGACACATAGTCCTTTGTTCACTGACGTACTGTTTTTAACTGTAAAAAAATAAATTTTGGAACAACCTAAAAATATGGATAAATAACACAAGTCAGAGAAATGAAATAAATGAATAAGATCTAACTATTTACACATGGATATAAGCCTCAAAACCAATGTGGAATGAAAAAACTAAACCAAGACACAAAAGAATACACAGTTTGAGCCTCTTACTAAAATGCTTAACAGCGAGATACATTTGTGAAATATACATGTTATAAAACTACTAAAAAATGAGAAAAAATATACACCACCTTCAGAATAGGTATGTATCTATGGAGAAAGGGGGAAAAAGTATTGAGAGAACCATTCAATTGTACAGTAAAATTTTATTTCCCTTTTTAAAAGGAGTCAAAACCAATATGGCAAATATTATGTATTAAAATCAATGCAGTGGGAATCTATTATATCTTTGTCACTTTTGCAAATTTGGAATACATTACAGTTGTTTTTAATGAAACATTTTAAGTTACCTCAGAATTACTTCCAAGGAGAATTTATATTTATTGAAAGACTCAATAAAGTGATCTCCTGTGACTTAGTTATTATTTTAAAGAGAAATGTGGACATTCAAATAAGTTTTTAAAAAATTCCAGATTCTACATCTAAAAAAGTAGTGCCTGCATAAAGATCTCTATCTTCATATTAAACTCATGTTGTTTCTACTATATCAAACAGCCTTTCAACATAACAGGCAGTGCCTGAGTCACAAATATACAACTTACGTACAACTCACACTTACAACGGGGGCTATTTCAGGTAATAGGAAAATGTACCTGTACCAACTTACATACAAATTCAACTTAAGAACCCACAGAACCTATCTCATTTGTAATCCAGGGACTGCCTGTATAGGATAATTCTTTTTTTTTTTTTTTTTTTGTATAGGATAATTCTTAAAAGATGTCAATCATTGTTCTCCAGTGACATAAGCCATAGAAAGTAAAGAGACTCAATCAGTCCACATTTTTGAATAATGCTTACCATTTATAAATCCCTAATATTAGCTTATTTATTCTTTTTTTTTAATTTTTTTAAATTATTTTTTATTAAATCATAACTTTCTACATTGATGAATTTATGGGGTTCAGGGAGCTTACCTATTCTTATGAGTGAAAAAGACAAGTGCAGAACACAGGTGTATTTAAAGGATTTGTTTTTATTTGGAAGAGGTGAACTAACACCTGGTATCTGAGATTTCGACATGCCTAAAGTTCCAGATTAAACTGGATTTTGGGCAAAGAGAGTAAACAAAATAGTCATAACTATAGATACATATAAACCTTTATCAGGGGAAAAAAAACAAAACAGTGCTTGCTATAGACCAGTCAATCTATCTATAATTATAATGTGTCTACAGTTGAGTTATACTGTCAATATTTAATCAGCCACAGCCACACTATAAATCAGTTAGTCCTATGCACACTAAAGATTATGAACCATCTTGGTGGTTTGCTCAAAATACAGATCCTTGGGCCCCTCCTTCAGAGTTTCCGCTGATCAGGCATGGGGCCCAGAAATCTACATTTTTAACAAGCACTCTACTAACAACTGATGCAGTAATTCTGATGCAGGAGGGTGGAAGGAGTAGAATTAGAAGGGCATAAATAATTACTCCTTCGATAAATAGTCACAGAACACCTATAACAAGCTCCTACAAACTGCAGATTTCAAAAACAAAACCCTGTCCTTAGGAGCTTACACCCCAAACGTGTAGAAAACATGCATCTGATGTCAGCTACTGGTAAGTACTACAGAGAAAAATTAAGCAAGTTAAGGGAGATGGAAGTTAGAGTTGCCATCTTATGAAAGAATACTGAGGGAGGGTGTCTTCCAATAAGGAGGCATTTGAGCAAAAAACCTCAAATTTGAGATAGTTGAGAAAAGAGTGGATATGTGGCAGAAGTGGGGAAAACATTAGTAACTTTCTCATCCCTGAAAATAATTTACTATATGAAATAATTTTAGGTGTTATAGCTTTTACTATAGGAGAGGGAAAAACACTTATTTAGAGTGCCTACTATGTACCAATGCTATATATTACATATATATTATATTTTTAAACCTCAAAATTGTTTCCTGGGGTAGCTACAAATTTCCTTGATTTTATAAAGGAGAACACAGATTAAGGACACACATTTTTTAAGTAATCAAGACAGGATGCACAGCCAGGACTTTGTGATCCATCATCTTCAACCATACCAAATAGCATCTTTTGTCTGGGCACATTGGCTCATGCCTATAATCCTAGCACTCTGGGATTCCAAGGCCAGTGGATTGCTTGAGCTCAGGGAGTTCAAGACCAACTTGAGCAACAGCGCAGATCCTAGGCGTTCTGGTGAACCCAAGAGTTTGAGGTTGCTGTGAGCTATGAGGCCATGGCACTCTACCAACGGGGACAAAGTGGGACTCTATCCAAAAAAAAAAAAACAGCATCTTATTATCAAATGAGCATGCTTGTTTAATAAACTCAGATCTGAATTCTTTTATGGTCAAGAGTGCTAGAAACCTGAGAAGAAGTTACTAAAAATAATATTTGTTTATAAATAATAAATAACAAATCTTGGCATACAGCTATTTTTCTAAAAAATTCCTTTTCAAAATTTATTTACACAGTCCCTGAACATTTGGAGAACTTTTTTCTTCACAAGCTTTCTAGAAGGGCAAGTTTTAAACTGCAAGACCTTCAGAATATAAGATGCAATGAAAGTATATTTGCCTATCTTCAGAAAGCTATGCATATATATTTACATGTTAATAAGTGTGTGATGCAGTGTTTCATATACTCACTGACTCCAGCAATGCTCAATTATCCAATGTGTCATAAATAACTGAGAAAGGCTACACTACCTACTTCAAGCTAATAATTACAAAGCAAGGCACTATGCTAGACAGAGAAGTACAAGCTGATAATTAACAGTCCTTACTCTTAAAGATCTAACTAAAGCAAGTATAAAAAGATACTACAATATAAAGGAAATGCTATTTGAATCAAATAAAAGAAGTGCTATGTTGGATTATTTAAATTAGGGTTACCAATAAAGACATCCTGGAGATGGCTGCATCTGTCTGGGCCCTAAGGGTCAGATTAAGGCTAATCTTAAAAATGGAGGCTGAGAATGCTGGGCATTACCCCAGAGGAGAGCCACTGAAAATTTTGGAGCAGAGAAGTGACAGGATCAAAGCTGTGTTGCAGAGACAAAATGAAAGTGGTAAGTGCATACGAAGTATAAAGAGAGTTCAAAACAGGGAAATCACATATAAAGAAATTGCAAGAGCCTGGATATTGTGAGAAGCTCAAAGTCAAAAGTGACTGTGAAAATGTAAAGAGCTTGTTTCTTAAGTATCTTCCTCTGGCCTAGTCAATAGATAACACTAAAGTATTCCATATTTTTAATAAGAAACACTCTCTTCTTTTTTTTTTTTTTTTTTTGTAGAGACAGAGTCTCACTTTATGGCCCTCGGTAGAGTGCCGTGGCATCACACAGCTCACAGCAACCTCCAACTCTTGGGCTTACGTGATTCTCTTGCCTCAGCCTCCCGAGTAGCTGGGACTACAGGCGCCTGCCACAACACCCGGCTATTTTTTGGTTGCAGTTCAGCTGGGGCCGGGCTTGAACCCGCCACCCTCGGTATATGGGGCCGGCGCCCCACCGACTGAGCCACAGGCGCCGCCCAGAAACACTCTCTTCTTAAAAGCCTTTATGAAGCAACAATCGTACACATTTCTATTTCCAAAGATTTTTTTTTGGTACAATGACACCAAGGTTTTGTAACACAGGGATCAGGAATCCATCAAAACCAGAAGAGGTTTCCTTGACTCAGGCAGTTTAATCATTGTCTTTTTGGCCCCAAAATTAACTTTGTGCAAGTTTTAAGACATCAAACCAATACACATAGAAGAGCTATGAAATTCAGGACAACCAGTTAGCAAGAGAGTGATAACACACACATACACACACCCTCACCCTTAAAAATTTAGCATAGTGTTATCAAAACAAATCTCAGAACATATCTGCCAAGACTGAAAATTAAACACTAAGTTCCATCTTGCCACATCTGTCTACCTTAGATGACTGTTATAGCAAGAGTTTAAAACAAAAAAGAGAAGTATTCACTCAAATTCCAGACTTGGCTCAATATAGGCAAAATTCCTAATATGAAGTGCAGCTGGGAAAAGGGAATGATGCCAAATACAGTCAAACATCCTTTCAACTAGATAAAAAGTGACTAATTTGGAAAAAACAAAAGCGTAAGAAAGTGCGAGCTTCCTACTATGCTCTCCTTTTAGCCCCTCTCTAGTTTGGCAATTTTAAAGTACTGGTCAGGATTCCTTGTGGTAAATAAATACACAAGCCCAAAAAATCTCCAGTTTTCCAAATTGCATTTTGGGCTACTCAGTTTTTACAGCAATCACCTAGCAATTTAAATCGATTCTTTGTCACATCTGTCTACAGAAAAACAGCCCTATTCCTTTTTTTAAAAAAATTAAACACTGATCTTTCAGTTGCCACTAATAGTTTTTAAATACTTTTTAAGTACCTCTTTTAGATCAAAATTTCTTAGAAATCAGGGACAAGTGCTTATTTTGTAAAATCATTACCAAAATTACTGTCTGTTTATCCTCAAACAAGGGGTATATCCAACAGTTTTTCAAAGACCCACCCATTTTTCAAAGCCTGACAAATCTCACTGTCCTCCATGAAATTTTCTTCAATGCTAGAACATAGAGGACGGGTATGGTGGCTCACTCCTGTAATCCCAGCACTCTGGAAGGCTGAGATGGGTGGACTGCCTGAGCTCTGAGCTTACAGGTTTGAGACCAGCCTGAGCCAGAGTGAGACCTTGCCTCTAAAATTGGCCGGGCGTCCTGGCAGGTGCCTGTTGTCCCAGCTACTTGGGAGGCTGAGGCAAGAGGATCACTTGAGCCCAAAGTTCACGGTTGCTATAAGCCGTGATGCCATGGCACTCTACCCAGGGTGACAAAGTAAGACTCTGTCTCAAAAAAAAAAAAAAGCTAGCACATAGTCATTCCTATTTCTGAACTTAAGCTTAATGATAAACTTAATTCACAAATATGCATAAGGTTGCTCCTCTCTCCCATCTACATGAAAACTTAAAATCTTAGAACAGAGATCTCTCTACACTATTCTATACAGGTATTCACTACAAGCATCTAAAAGGCCCCTTTATAAGTTAGGTACATAATGTCAACTGATAATATCAAGAGGACAAAAGCCCATCTTTGTCCAAGAATCGTGCTCTATTTGCCTTCCCTACTCCCCCTCTTTGCTCCCAAAACAAAATTAATCTTAGTCCTTTCATGTTCTTCACCCTGATGTTTCTGTACAATCAGTACGTGCCAGATGCTTTAAAGAGATTATCTTCTAATCTCAAACTTCTAAGGTAGCTTTTTTCAGTTGGGAAAACTGAAGCTTGGTAGTTACAGAGATCTGAACCCTATTCCTAAACTTGCCTTTCTCCTACCACACTTCCAGGCACTGAAGCAGATGCCCACACTCCGGCAATAAAAAGAGACAGGAATAAACAATCAATACACTGTGAAGCAGTTAGAAAAGAAAGAAAAAAGTACTTCAATGGTATACTTAGAGACAAGAAGAGATTGGCACTAAATTACTAAGTTCAAAACTTGCCAATTTATTTAAAAAACACGCTCATTAAAAAAACTTAAATTTTTAAAAACTGCAAAATTCTCACCTCCCCCCCAAAAAAATAATGAAGCAAATATGAAATACAATTTCTTGCACACAAAAAGGCTGTAAGGGCTTTTCCAATACAGTCAGAGAAACACTGAGGATGGTCAAAGAATGCAAAAATGAAAAATGAAAAAAAATTCAGCCAAGCACAGTGGCTCATGCCTACAATGCTAGCACTCTGGGAGGTCAAGGCAGGAAAATCCCTTAAGCTTTTAGCACAGGAGTCTGAGCTAAAAGTCTGGGCCATGCTGAACAGTGAGATCCCGTTTCCACTAAAAATAGAAAAATCAGCCAATGTTGTGGCATGTGTCTGTACTCCCTGTTACTTGGGAGGCTGAGGCAGGAGGATCATTTGAACCCAGGAGATTGAGGTTGCTGTGGCTGGCACCATGGCAATCTAGGCTGGGCAAGTGTGAGACTTTCTCAAAAAAAAAAAAAAAAAAAAAAGAAAAATTCACATTTTAATTACTATGTTAAATATTTCATACATCAACTGTAATCAAAGAAATGCAAACTAAACACATGAAGCCTGTGTTCACTTACGCACTAGCATTTGTTTTTAATTAACAACACACACTGTGGACAAAGGTATTTGTAAATGAGCATGAACCTAAGCCCTAAGGGAGAGAGAATACATGGGCATGATCTTTGTGAATGGATCTGACCATGTGTGGCTTCCATCTGAAAATGTGCATGCCATTTGACCCACTTTTCGGAACTTATCCTAAAGGCCAAGACTTATCTAACAAATATGTTTAACCAACATTATTTACAGAAATAACTCCATATCCAAAAGATACAGAATACTGTATCCAAGTATTACATTGCCACTTAAAAAATCATATGTAGAAAGTACCCAATGTACTCAGCCCTACTATGAGACTAATTTAGGGTTTTCACATGAAAGCTATAACCCAGTTACAACCTAAGAATAGGGGGAAGGGGGAAAGGGAGGGGAGGGGGGGAGGTGGGTAGAGGGAAGGGGATTGGTGGGATTACACCAGCGGTGCATCTTACAAGGGTATATGTGAAACTTGGTAAACGGTCTGTGAAGCTAGTGAATGATGCCCCATGATCATATCAATGTACACAGCTATGATTTAATGAAAAAAAAATCATATGTAGATATTAATCACATATGAATGAAAATGCAGATTACAAAAATTACAAGATCCTAATTTAGGAAAAATTATACTTTTAAAAAAGAATGTCATTAAAAGATACACATATATTGCTAAAATGTTAGCAGTGGTTACCACTAATTGGTATAATTTTTCTTTTCTTTGCTTTTTTTTTTTTTTTTGTAGAGACAGAGTCTCACTTTATGGCCCTAGGTAGAGTGCCGTGGCCTCAAACAGCTCACAGCAACCTCCAACTCCTGGGCTTAAGCGATTCTCTTGCCTCAGCCTCCCGAGTAGCTGGGACTACAGGCGCCCGCCACAACGCCGGGCTATTTTTTGGTTGCAGTTTGGCCAGGGCCGGGTTTGAACCCGCCACCCTCGGTATATGGGGCCGGCGCCTTACCCACTGAGCCACAGGCGCCACCCGGTATAATTTTTCTTATTTGTATTTGTTCCAAAGTATCTACCAAGATTTATTGCTTTTGAACTAAAAACAATTAAAAACTTTTAAGACCAAGTATTAGTATTAACCATCATATTATACATATCAGCTTTAGAGCTGTGATCAAAAGCCCTGTTCAATAAACAAGTTCAGCTACAGCTTAAAGACAACAAATTTCAATCTTAACATCCAGTTCCTGTTCAATAAACAAGTTCAGCTACAGCTTAAAGACAACAAATTTCAATCTTAACATCCAGTTCTAACAAGACATTTGGCATCTGCTTCATCACTCAACCTTTCCAAGAACTTCTACCCTACTTCAGAACTTTTTATTTTTTGAGAAACAATCTCCAAGTCCACCGCCATTTTCTTGCAACAGAAAGTCTATCAACTCTAAACAAAAACTCCACATAGCCAGTTCACACTGTCATATTAATTAAAAACTAAACTGCTGATAAAACAGCAAAATCTGAAGATTTGAGGAATAACTATCTTCCAAAAAATATCTAAGAACAAGGGTGATTTTCCTGTGAAAATCCTTCTTGGATTTGTCATTCAAAAATCAACCCTCTCATTATGATAAAAGTGAACTTAATCCAACTGTTGATATCCCATAAATTCATTTATTCAAAGAAGAGCAGCTCATTTAGTGTGCCTATTTCTCCCCCTAAGGAATTCCTTTATAGATGGCTCTAGAGCAGTGGTTCTCAACCGTCCTAATGCTGCAACCCTTTAATACAGTTCCTGTGGGTCACGACCCACAGGTTGAGAACCGCTGCTCTAGTTTCTAAGGTAACTTTTTATATATTATCTCTTTAATAATATATTTTTTAAAGACTGTTAAGTTTGCTATAGTAGATATTAACCACAAGTAAAATGAGTTACAGATAAACATTGCAGACCTATCTATGTATTAAAATCCAAGTCTCCATTCGAATCTATTTCGAAGGTCAAAGGAAGCTTACAGAACTCAAAAGTCTTTAGTTCCAGCCAGAACAAGAGCAAGATCTCATCTCTATAAAAAATATAAAAATCAGTGTGGTGTGTGACACAGTCCTATGGTACGAGCTTCTTAGGAGGCTGAGGTAGGAGGACTGCTTGAACCCAGAAGACTCAGGATGCAGTGAGCTATCACGATGCCATCAACGCTATCTATTCCAGGGAGTGAGACCCTTTCTCAAAAGTCTTTAGTTAAAAGATTAATGAAATAGTTCTAATCACAATCCATGACTCTATTATAAAGGATTAAATGAAGGGGGAAAAGTTTTTATGGGATTCACAATTAGTGCGGTTTCAAGTCAATCATTTTTTAGGCATTCCTATACCCAACACATCCAAGTTAAATTTTCCAGATTTTCTATTTGAAAAGCTAGTGCAGTGGCCCTTCCTACCTATGGGTTGGCATCCATGAATTCAACCAAGGACAGAAAATAATCGGGGAAAAAAATGCATCTGTACTAAACTTTTTCTTGTCATTATTCCCTAAATAATACAATATAACAATTATTTACACAGCATTTCATGGTATTAGGTATTACAAGTAATCCAAAGATGATTTAAAGTACAGGAAGGGTTGTGCATATGCAAATACCACACCACATTATATAAGGGGCTAGAACTTCCTCAGATTTTGGTATCCTAGGGAAATCCTGAAACAGACCTCCATCATAGAGATCCATGACATCCATCTCCACGATGGACACCTGTACCTGGAAATTGCCACAACCTTAAACTAAGAAATTAACTCATACTGAATCCAGCAATTGAAATAAACAATTTGAGAAAACTGCTTCACCACATGATTAAATGATTCTCTAAAATGTATATTTATTTTAAAAACTGAACAAAGTCCCTTCAAGTCATCTACTTTAAAAATTGTTAGTTCAAAGTCTCACTTTAAATAACCACACATCATAGTAGTAACTACCTCCAAAAGAACACCTGACACCAAGTTAAGCACATTTAATACAATAATCCTATCATGAACATACTATCAGCATTTTACAGATTAAGTTTAAAACTTGCCCACCATCCTTGCCCAAACAAGTACTGTTCATAAACTTTTGGTTGCATAAAGTACTGTTCATAAACTTTTGGTTGCAAGTATGTAACAGTACAAGTAATCAAACTGGCACATTCTTATCTATTTGTTACTGTCTTACACACGGCCCTAAAATGTTACAGAACACTTGTACCCTTTATTGTCCCACAACAGCCTTGTTCTAGGATTATTATCAGTACTGCTGTATGTGAGAGCTCAAGGATCAAAGAGCTTAAGAGAAGTCACTCAGTTTTTTGATTCCTCCTTTTTCCACCCACTGCCTTGCTTCTCTAATTCAAGAAATGTTGCTACCATAATCAGAGCACTTTGCAACAAAAGATGAAATGTATTAAAGATATTAAATAAGCATCTTTCATCAGTTACATGTTTCTCCAACAAGTTATTAAAGAGTTACTGGCTAACACAATATCCAGCTAGCCACTAACTGGTTATTTTGGCTCCAGTAACAAAATAAAAATTGTATTAACAATATTTATTAAGCTGGTAAGTTAACAAGAAAATCTCCTAAATTCTACTTGTACTGGCCAGAAGACCAAGTCCACATCAATCAAAAGAGCATATTATCTACTTGGGAAATTATGCTAAATTAGTTTTTCGTAACCTTAAAAGCTGTTTCTAGTAACTATCATCTAACCATAAAACTAATACTGGATAATCATTTGTCTCAGACTAGGTAAAGAAGGTAGCCACTTAAATATACACCTTTTTACAAAATTATTCAAGTTTAGCAATATTTATACACACCTAAGCACAGAGATACATTTGCCAAAAATATGAAAAATCGTTTGTAAAACAGTTATTTTGATTTTGCACTTCTCAACACTTCATGCTTCCCACTTCCAAAAAGAACTGTCTTACTTCCTTCACTAACTGTTCTACTTTTTTCTACAATAGTTACCTTTTCCTTTCCTATTTTAAAATTTCCCACCCCACTTTGTGACTTGTCGTATCTTTACAACTGCTCCATCTTCTCCTTCCCTCCTTAGCCTGATGTTAAACTTCATTTAGTCAGCAAAGTTTCAGCCACGCATCTCTAGTTACATGTGATTATTTCCAATGAAGGGCCCCAACTCTCCTCCTAGTCTGAAGAACAGTAAAAACACCTCAGAAGTTTCTATGATATGGACAGAACACACACTCCCTCCATCCCAACAGGAGTAATTTAATTCCCTCACAGTAAGATTTTAAGAAATAAAATCAAAACAAGGTGTTTAAAGTACTTTATTAAGTACCACATATTATCCTATTGCCATCGCATTTTCCAATTGGTGTTTTCTTCTGGCTATCCATTTTTAAAGCTATAGAGAAAACTTTCCATTGTTCTTCTGTATCATAGTGGTAAAGAAAAGTAAAGGATGAGTAATGAGGTCAAAGTAAACGTTGAGTAATGAGGTCAAAGTAAACGTTGAGTAATGAGGTCATTGTAGGATCTAGTTCAGTTATTCTAAGTTCACATCTATCATCCTTAAGGTAAATTATCTAAAAAGTAAATAATACACCTGGACTTTGAAAATGAAAAATGATTACAACATCAGAACGCCATAATGCTTTTTTAAAAAGAAAAAAGCTCTTTCCCTGTACCCACCTTGGAGAAAACCCTTGTTACATAAAGCTATAAATCGCCATTACCAAAAAAATTTTTAACTTCTACTCCTTCCTATATCTTACATTTCTGGCTCATAACTCTAAGACCCTGCCAAACAGCTTTGCTTACAGTTTTGTGTGTCCAACAGGTCTTCTAACTCGGCATAAACAATTTTTAAAAATGCATCTTGCTACTACAAGTCCCACAATTTTAAAAACATATCTTAAACTCCAACAACATCAAACCAGTGGACAATCAGCCTTCCAGGTACTCTTAGCAGATGCCTAGTAACAACTGTAGGAAAAGCACAATTTTGGAAAAGGTCTAAAATTTCAAGAAAGTTAACTTGTAAACATTCAAAAACTTTAGTATCCTAAAGTTACAATACAGTCACAAAAAACAGAATCCCAAAATACACACATGTGCATGCGACTTAAGGGCAAAATCTAATTATCACTCATAGTTTATTTTCCCTATGATAAATATTTCTTATGGTAAGGCAGTTCCTCCCTGAATAAAGAATTTCAAAACACTTTACAAGTTTTATAATATCTACAAAATCCTATCAATCTACAAAGTCAATAAAATGAGCGCTTAGTTTTTTCATAAAGATCTTACATTCCTAAAAAGAGCATTTCTCTTAGGAGAAATAAAAATAATCTTCCTAAAACTATAACCACTAGAGTGACACCTGACTTAGCTTTACTAATTTACTTCTCCAGAAAGCAGAGGGAGACAAAGAGTTTCTACAGGAAAACAGATGAGCTATTCATTCACAGCCAGTTTGTTCTTTAACAACAAATCCTACCAAGTTTATTTGGTTTTTAATACAGTAAAGGGCGACTCAGAGCAAATTATCAAGTACCAGGGCTGTTTTAAGCAGCCATTTGTTAGGAATGCCTATCAAGTGAAAATCTCCTCTCCCCCACCAAAAAAAGGGACAAGAACCTATGAGTAGCATTTAAATAATAAATAGGTGGGCCCTATTTATCAACAGTCTCCAGAGTCTCATCTCTTTTCACACGATGTTCCACAGCATAAACACTATCTTCACAAGGATGAATGACTTATAAATTTGTGCTTCTAGTAAGATAAGTAAAATAAAACACTTTGAAAATATATCTTAAACATCTTAAACGTTTAACTTAAAAAAAAAAAAAAAAAAAAACACACTACCTCCCCTAGAGTCCGAAAGAGCTAAATTCCATCCGCATTCCAAAGCAACTAATTACAGAGAAATCCGGCCTCTCTTTTCCGATACTATTTCATTCTACAGCGTGCTACCACTATAAACTGCTTTGGATGGCAGGCAATAATAAAATAAGCCTTATTTCCTGTTCTTTCTCCCTTAGCAAAACTCTAGTTTGTCATCACCTCTGACATATGCCAAGGACTAACATGATTGATGAAGTATATTTCAAATAAACTTTTCTGTTAAAGTGAGTCCTTGTGGTTAATATTTTACCAAAATGTTGAAAATGTCATCCAGGAAAACCTTTATCAGATTGTGAAGGAAGTAATCTGAAATCACAAGCTCATATTTGGTGTATCTAATACACTTTTCTTGGCCGTACTTAGCTAACCTAGGCTTTTACCATTTATATGCCTTTGAAAAAAAACTTTGCCTTCTTAAGTATCATCAAAATTCTCAATCAGGATTTCATGTGCTCAATTCGCACCACACACAGCGAAAGATCAAATGCTAAACTCCTATAAATAGGGGTGTTATGAGTGAGAGAGACACACAACACTGTGCTGCCAACCCAAGTGTGTCTTCGAGGGGGCAGGGGCGCTCCTTGTACGCGTACAGTACGAGCTCACATTCAGCAAAACCGGGGAGCGAAGGGTCAGGTGACTTCACACCACAGACACTCGCAGTCTGATCGGGCCTTACCGGCCGTCCGAACGACTAGTAAACGACTCGTCATCCAGTTTGACACCTAGATCTGGGGGCTTGCAACCCTAGCCACGCACAACCCGCGCGAGTGGGTTCTGGGGCCGAGGAGCCCCGGAACGCGAGCCCTGGGGCGCCCGCCAACTGCGGTTCCCTCCAGCTAGGATGTCCAGAGCGCTCTCCGACCCAGCAGCGAAGAGTCCGCTCCCTCCGCGTCCTCCTCCTCGGCGGGGCCCATCACGCCCCGGCCGTCCCTTCCTCCCTACCCGCGCTAGGACAGAGAGCAGCTAGCGCACGCCAGGTGACAGGTCGTGCCGCCCGGTCTTGGACCCAGCCGCACCTTCGCCGACCCTGGCTTGGACCCAGCCGCACCTTCGCCGACCTCCTAGCGCCTCAGGCCTGCGGCCCCGACTCAAGGCCGCCCCCTCAGGTCGGGGCGGACACCGCCGAAGCCACGCGGCGGGCGAGCGGGCAGGGGGCCGGGCCGGGAGCGGACGCGCGCGCCGCCCGTTCGCCCAACAGCTGCGGCCCGCGGGCTGCGCTTTCAGGCAGCGCGCCGCGGGTACACGGGGCGCGGCTGAGGCTAGGCCGGGCGGGCAGACGCGGCGGCGGGAGGAGACCCGAGCCGGCAGAACACTCCGACCCTGGCGCCTGCGACCGGTGCCCGCGAGCCCAAGCAGCCCTCGCCCTCTCCACACCGGGGCCCTGCAGACTGTGCCCCGCCGGCACATACCTAGGGAGGTCGTGGACGAGAGGTGGTTAACCTCGGTGCTTGGGTCGCTAGTCCGCCGCCGGCGCCGCAGCCCCTGGTGCGGATGCTGCTTTCGCGCTACCTCGTCCCCCTCCGCCATCTTGTACCGATTTAAAATTAACTCCCCACTGACGTCAAACGCCGCCGCCGCTTTATCAACCTCCCGGGAGCCGGCGGGGCGGCTGGCGGGTCCTAGCGCCGCCCTCGGGCTGCGCCTCCGTGACCGGCCCCGCCCATCGGCTCCCTCGCCCCGCCTCTGCCCTGCCTGCGGGAGCTTGGGGTTCCCGCCCCTGCGCTTTGGGTAGGAGTTGCGCGGGGGAGGGGGACGCCCTCGTCTCCGTGGTCTCACACCCCCACCTCCCCTCCTGAGTACCACACCCCCTTAGCGTTGGGTTGAACAGTGAAAACGCAGAGGGATCTCCAGAGGACTAAGTCCCTCCTTCCCAATTCAGCTCCCCAGTTCTCTTTACGCCTTTAATCGTTGGTTCGTGCACCTTGCACGTGAGGTTGCTTTCGCACCCCTTTCCCTCCCTCTTTATCCCCACCTCCTCCTCCACGGATATTCCCCGCGCCTCTCCCTATCGACACCCTTAGGCTGTTGCGTGCGCCCTGCTTTTCCTCTCATCTTTTTTTTCCTCCCTCTAGTCCCTACTGCTGCTCCCCGCACACCCCCTCACCTTCTTAAGGTATGTTTGCATCAGGTCCCAACCTACTTAGGAGACCCTCCCACTATGTTCTTAACTGAGATGCCTTTGTCCTGCTCCTAGCACCTTGTAAGGACGAGCCAGAAAGCAGTCTAATCAGAAAATGACCGTGGTGCACCTTCCTGTGCGTGTTCAGTGACTCCGTGTAGAAAGTTCCGATCACTTTTTTTTTTTTTTTTTTTTTTCCAGTTTTTGGCTGGGGCTGGGTTTGAACCCGCCACCTCTGGCATATGGGGCCGGCGCCCTACTCATTTGAGCCACAGGTGCCGCCCTCTGATCACTTTTTAAAATAAACGTCAGACTGTAAAGGCAACTTGTGAAACATAGTTCCTGTTCTTTTAGATTTTCATCACATCATCCGATGCATTAGAAATTCCTTTTCTCCAGTAAAAACAGATGCCCAGGTGTCTAAATGGACGTTTTGTCCAAGTCTTTTTACAAATCTAAAATTCATAGCCTTTCCTCCTGCATGGGTCTCTAGAAAAACACTGGTGTCATTGAGGCTTGGAGAGTACCATCCTAGAGGGGGTTTTGCTAGGCTGTTTGGGGGTTTGCTCACTCATTTTCTGTGTTTGGAGCTACTTCTGGACTTTCTAACTCCTGGCATCCTAGTTCAGTGTCCCTGGGGCAGCCTAACAAGCTACATGCTTGATAATGGATATCCTTTCATAATCTGCCTGTGTGACATCTGTTTAATACGGTCCACAGTCTGCTTTATGCAAGATATCATCTTGGGCATGAGAGAAAATGTGCAGATGAGCCTTCAAAGACTAAATAAACTTCCTCTTAGAATTAGCAGTTAACTAAGCACCGACCATTCCCCACCATAGACCCCCCAGAGAATTAAAGTGATTCCCATAGTTGCACCACTGTCCAACTGGCCTCCTAACTGGTGTCCTTTCTACTATTAGCCATTGGTTATCTCATGTGCTAGTACTCAGTGCCCTGAACAGGTGCACACAGCTCCTGACTCCAGGAATGTAAAGCTAAATGCAAGCACAGTCAATAAGCAATGGTCCCACAGCCACCTCAAATCCCTGTTAGAAGCCTTTCTTCATTTTCCCCCATTAGCAATCCTCTTCAATCTCTTATCACAATGAAAGCACAGTGTTACTCCAGACTTCTCTTCTTCCCTCTTTATACCCAGAAAAATCTCTGAGTGAAGTCAATTCTGACTTCCAAATCTCTCTGCAGCTCACTTCCTCTCTATCCCCTCCACCTCCTTGGTTAAGGCCCTTTCACTAGATTCAGGCATCTCCCACTAGACTCATTGTGACAGCCTCCCTTCTGTCCGCCCTTCTCCTCTGGGTCCTCACAGACTGTGGCTTGAGTTTTCTTAGATGCAAATCTGATCATGTTGATTTTTCTGCCCAGGATGAATCCTAATCTTTCAAATACTTGACTAGGCCTTTTATAATTTAGGCTCTGCCCAGGTATTTAAGTGTCTTTCTCACCAATCACTCCTTCATTCTTTCATTTAACAATGAATCTTGACTAAAGACACAACTCCAACAATACAAAATAATACATTTGCACAAGGATATTTACTACAGTGCTATTTGTAGTTGCAAAATATTAACTCTGTTGTGACTTTTTTTTTTCTTTTTTTGAGACAGAGAGTACAGTGGGATCCTCGCTCACAGCAACCTCCAACTCCTGGGCTTAAGCGATTCTCTTGCCCTCAGGCTCCTGAGTAGCTGGGACTACAGGCACCCGCCACAACGCCCAGTTATTTTTTGGTTGCAGTTGTCATTGTTTGGCAGGCCCAGGCCGGATTCGAACTCGCCAGCTCTGGTGTATGTGGCTGGCGCCTTAGCTGCTTGAGCTACAGGCGCCACCCATCTGTTACGACTTTTGAATAGATAAATAATGAACAAAACAAAATGGGTTTTCTCTTTCTCTTTTTTTTAATCTCTTTCTACACCCTGCACAGACTTCTTTACCACAAGAAATTGAGCTCCAGAAGCTCAAAGATCTGTCTTGTCTAGGGTATATCTCCAGCACCTAGACCAGTACCACATTCATAGCAAATGCCTGTAGAATGAACAAGTGAATGGATGAATGGATGAATGGCTTATAATTATGCTTCTACCATGGATTGACTTAATGTTTCTAACCCTCCAATTTCTTATTTTTTATAACAATATAACAGGATTCTTATGGGATCAAATTAAATGTATTGAGAGCATTTTCTTGACTGTAAATAGATACCATTTGTGGACTGTTTACTGTTTCAGACACAGTTCAAAGGACATTATTTAATACATATGCCAAGTCATTTAATACAACAGTCCTAAGAGGTAAGTGCTATTTCTGTTACTATCTTAGAGATGGAGAAATGGAAGCCCTGACAGGTGAAATAACATGCCTAAGTGGCAGGATTGGCTTTTGAAGGCAGAGTTTATGCTCATCCCCACTGTTATAGTGCTCAGCTTATCAACTGCGAGTTTCTGGAGGGTAGCGTCTATAGCTTATCCACAGCAGGGCCTCTAGGGTTCTGCCTTCAGATAATGGAAATTGTATCAAAGGCTGCTTCTGCCAAATATCTTAAAATGTTTTTAATCCTTTTGGAAAAGAAATGGGCAAAAGACATCCACAATTAATTCACAAAAAAGAAAAGTCTAAAAATGGACCTTAAACATATGAAAAAATATGTTCTGTTTCATTCATAATAAGAGAATTACAGATTAAAAGCACATTGAGACACCATTTCTCTCCCATTAGGTTGGCAGAAATTCAAATTTATGATTGCATTCTGTCAGCAAGACAGTGAGGAAAACATATATGTCATACATTGTTGGTGAGAATGCAAAATGGTACAGGCCCTATGGAAAAGAATATGACAATATCCAACAGACCTCATTTGCTTTTACACTTGACCTACCAATCTCACTGTGGGGATTTACTATGAAGATACACCTCAAACAACATAAAAGAATACATTTGCACAAGGATATTCACTGCAGCATTATTTGCAGTTGCAAAATATTTAAAACTAACTGTTCACAGACAGGTGATTACTTAAACTATGTTAAATATTCAGGATAAAGCTCTTTGCAGCTATTAAAGAGAGAGGGAGAAAGAGGAAGAACTCACTACAAACTGATATGTTTCCAAGAAACATTCTTAAGTGAAAAAAAACAAAATGCAAAAAGAGTATATTTAGTATGCTGCCTTTTGTGTGAGAAGAGGAAATAAGAAAACATACATATGTCTACTTATCTGTCCAAAAAGAAATCCAGAAAGGCTACACAGAAAACAATAAAGTGATTTCCCTCTAGAGACAGAAGGAATTCAGGATGGAGTTAACACTTCTCTGAGTGTACCTTTTTATACAGTGTAGACTTTTGGGAACATGTTCTACATGATCAGAAAAATAAACAAGAATGGGAAAGGGAAAAACTGGAAGCAAATTAAGTAAATGATCTTAACAGCATTTGAAACGAGTGGCATAATCCTGCTGAAGAAGAAAAAAAGGACAGGCAACTAATCCAAGTAATTTATAAACATAGTATTGGACCATAAGTATTGCCCAGTCTTGGCTGGGTTTGGGAAAGAACAGCAAGCCAATCCCAAACTCTTTAGTAGTCCTGTTTTCTCAGAGGTATGGGCTAAGAAATTCTGCACTTATTTTAGGGATAAGATAGTTACACTATTTAAATTTCGCACAAACTTTATGGCCACCCAGTATTAAAAGATTGAGCAAGTGAGCAAATGTAATATTGTTAAGAGCAAGAGTTCTCGGGCGGCGCCTGTGGCTCAGTTGGTAGGGCACCGGCCCAATATACCGAGGGTGGCGGGTTCAAACCCAGCCCCGGCTGAACTTCAACCATGTTGTGGCGGGTGCCTGTAGTCCCAGCTGCTTGGGAGGCTGAGGCAAGAGAATTGCTTAAGCCCAGGAGTTGGAGGTTGCTGTGAGCTGTGTGAGGCCACGGCACTCTACTGAGGGCCATAAAGTGAGACTCTGTCTCTACAAAAAAAAAAAAAAGAGCAAGAGTTCTCAATGTGGAAGAAAAAAATATACAAATAATGAAAGAGAGAAGATAAGATGAACCCTATGGAATAGATTAAATTGGAGGTACTGTATGGACTTAAGATTTTCTAAAGTATGCAGGCAAGTATTCTTGTTCACAAATGGAGCTTAAAAGCAAATACACCCAAGTAACAATGGTCATACTTGGTGCCCAGTCTTGACCACTAAAACCATTCCTAACTAAAAGGAAGCAGGAGTCCTTGGAGAAATGGGTGATTCCAGCATGGGGGCAGGGTTACTCCTAGGCCAGCCATGAGCATCATTTCTGCAGTGGAATTTAATAAGGCATCTCACAAAGACACAGAAGTCCACTTGAAGGGTTTCCCACTGGCCAAAACTTGGGACATTTTGTTATAAAGGATGATGATGTAGGCAACTTCCTTTTATAAGGTTTATAAAAATATTATGTATAGAGAGAGAAACGAAAAAAGAGGTGAGAGAGATAAAGCAATGAGGCAAATGGGGCAAAATGTTAATCTGTGAATCTGGACAAAGACTACACAGGTGTTCTATGTTTTCTTCTTGAAACTTTTTTGTGAGTTTGAACTTTTTTCAAAAAAGAGGGCTCTTTTTAAAAAATGTTAAAAATGTATTTTTAAAAATTTGTCATTTTAAAAGGACAAAATATATCTCTTTGGTTCAAAGATCACTCAACAGCTACACTGCATATATTATTAAGCAATTATTAAAAAGGACTGCCATTAACAATTTAACAACAGAGGAAAGTTTTTACAATATCAAGCACAGAAAAGTAGATTAAATCATGTAAAAAATATGTGGACTTGGAAAAAACTGAACAGAGATAAAGATAAAGGAAGGTGGCAGGTTGACATGGGGTGATGTTTTTTTCTCTATTTTACAAACTTTCTATAGTGCTGCCACATTGCCTATTTTTTAAAATTACTTTAAAACTGTCTTATTCAGACTTTTGACAAATTTTTGTGGTAAGAGAAGCCTAGATTTCAGGAGGAAGGATCTAAGTAAGACATTAGAAATGACTTCTTGTCTAGGAAAAATACATAGAAAACACTGGCATAAGGAAGCAATATCGATTAGGATACCCCTCTGGAAATTTTTTATAGAGGATAACTAATGATCCAGAGTTTCTTAAAGTCCATTTCTGATATATAGTTTTTTTCCTTCTATATAAAGTATGATTAAAAATATCTTGTCATATCCTTCACAGCCTATTCTATGTCTCCAGAAGGAAAACTCTCTACATATTCTCCAACCATACAGTCCAGATTTTCCAGATGATTCTGATTTCCAACATACTTTCCCATTGCATATTAAGTCATGCCTCAGATGTTTAGCTGTGAAAATGGCATCACTGCGCTTTAGGTCTATCTAACATAGGAGAATTGGAAAATTCTTCTCCCTATTTCCCTTACTCTTCCTAGTAATTACTCACTCTGTATTCTTTTCTCCTCCCAGGAGCTCTGGAAATTGCTTGATTTCCCTGCAAAGTTGGAAAGGAAGACTTAAACTGATTTACAGAAGAGCCAAGGGGACAGACTGTATCCAAATATATTTCAACAGAATTGGGAGTTTGTTCCATTTGTCACATCTAAGAGAATTACCATACCCATGTTTTTGACAATATTCTTTGTTGACTAAGGTTCATTCTGGAACCTGAACTATCACCACACTCCAAACAATAACTACCCTTACCCCTTCCTTCATACCAATGGCAGGCTCTTATCAACTTATTCAATGATAACAAGTTGTCCGATTATCACGATTTTAAAATAGATTTTTTAAATACATTTTTAACATTTTTTTTTAAAGAGCCACAAGTATCTTATGTCTGTGATACACAATTTAGTGCCCTCACTTTGCCAGGACATTTTCTGTTTTATTGTTGATCCAAAGAACATACTATTTTTTTAAAAAAAAAAAGCAAAGAGAAGAAAAAGACAAAAGAAAAAAAAATCTTTAAAAGGATTATTCCACAAAGATGTATTCACTATCATTTACTCACTAAAAATATTTGCTAAGGCTCATTAAAAAAATAAAAAAGAAACATAGCCGGGCGTTGTGGCGGGCACCTGTAGTCCCAGCTACTCGGGAGGCTGAGGCAAGAGAATCGCTTAAGCCCAGGAGTTGGAGGTTGCTGTGAGCTGTGTGATGCCACAGCACTCTACATAGGGCCATAAACTGAAACCCTGTCTCTACAAAAAAAAAAAAGAAAAGAAAAGAAACAAACTGTTTACAAACGAGACAGCATAGGTTGTTTGCTAAATTAAAGTTGAGACAATCAACAAATGAAAAAGCAACCTAAATCCTTACCAACCTGTGGCATTCACCAAGGTCAAACCAGCCTCTAGTATTTATTGCAGGCCTTCTTTGAAAGATACAGAACATCCTGCATGTAATAAGAGACCTTATGGTCTCGACCTCACTGTGCCTTCAATTTTAAGGAATCCAATCCTACCTATTAATCTAGTCTATCACCCCATATGTTTTTGTGTTTTTCTTTTTTCTGTTTTTTTGCTTTCCTTATGCATTTCCCTTTTTGGCATTCCCTCCCTGTCTACGGTTATTGTACCTGGATCAAGATGAGCCAAACCCTTTAAACAAAAAGAAAATGTTGGCTTCCCAGGAAAAAGGCAGTGATTCCTAAAGAAAGCTTTCCACCTCCACAACTCAGGGAGACATTCTTTCTTAAGAGTCTTTTATGAGAGAAGAAAAACACCGGGTACTAAGAGTATGAGAACTGAGTAGAACTCGCCCTATAAACATTTTCACCTTTATGGAGATGGTGTAAGAGTGAAGGAATATTCCTCCCTGTAAGAGGCAGAGATTGGATATCTATTAATGAAAACCATTCCCTTGATTTGGAGAATATCAGATGGACAGGGCAGGGTTAGGGTGGGGGAAACTAGCAGACAAATGCTTTGAGCCAGACTATATTACGGTTCATTATTTCACTTGTAAGAAACACAGCTAATAGTGTCCTTTCTGGTTCACCTGCACAAGTTTCAACATGCTCAGTTTATCACTGCTGCTGGGAGGGCTTCATTTGTTTCTGCCTGCATGGACTTTACATTTCTTGATTTTGCATGTATCTCAAAACTTTCGTAATGACCCACATATAAAGCAGTGACTTCAATAGAAAAGGCATTGAATTTTACTGTGGCTGAAATGAGATAAATGGCTATCTCTGAGAATGAAAAGGCTATCTATGTTGGGGACAAACTGCATCTTTTGTAGACTTTATCTTCTCAGTGACGTGCTTTCTGGAAGTACCGTTTAAACTACACTATGCTTGCAAATTGTTGCTCCTGGAGATGTGTGCTTTCTTGTGCAAGAATGGCTGACAGCAGACGAACGTGCTGCTTCCCTGAGTCTACGTGGAGTTCTGGACACAGGCAGAATTACTTCAGGGTCCAGGATACAAAAAGCAAAACAGGGCTTGGGAACCAGCAGCATTGTAAGCACTAAAAACCAATGAGCTTGGCCCAATGGATCACTGGCATTCTCTTGACCAACTCTGCACACTCCTTTTGTTGATTTCAGAGGTAGTCATTGATTAAGCCCAGAAATTGCATAATGACCATGGCTAATAAAGTGATTTTGCTGCACGTGAGCTTCCTTTGGGATTAAAACTTTTGGGGAAAGGGCCAGAGAAGAAATATTTCACAGGGACCCATGGAAATCAGAACTCTTGCTGGAGTGATGTGGGTAAGGATAGGGATTTGAGGTTATTGATTGGCAGGAAGATTTTCTTTATATCCAAAGCTAGTGAGTCAGGGTCTTTGGGTTCTACCCTCTAAAGGAGATCAAATCAAGAACATCAAGGGTTCCTTGGGGCTAACACTTGTCATAGGAGCCTGGACATGGGTGCATACCTCTCTGGCACAACCATTCATGTTAAGAACTATAGACATGTTGAAAGGCAGTTGCTCCCTATGAAATGCTGAGGGTGGATGGGTCTCCACCTGGGCTTACTGCTTAATATTAGTTGTCCATTTTTCTCTAAAGCAAAGGACAGCTGTGCCTTATGAATATAAGCAGGAAATAATGACCCTTTCCCCTCATATTCATCCACAGGGGCAGTGACTCGAACTGGGATATTCAGGATGGCTTATGGAAAAGAATACCAGCTTTGGTGTTCACACCCCAGATCTGACACTTGGTTTTATGACTCTGAGAAAGATCATTAGTCTCTCTGACCCTCAGTTTCCTCTTTTGCAAAGGTCTCTTCCTAGCATTTCGCATTATGGTATAAAGTATTTAGCCCAGTGGCTGGTACATGGCAGTGATAGCCATCATGATTATTGCTCCAATAAAGCAGATCTTTCTAGTCTAAAAAGGGACTGATAAGTGGGAGAATAAGTAATAGCACCTATTCATTATTTCATTTAAACTACAACTTACCTTTGTGAGGTGGGGATTATTGGCACCAGTCTTGTTTCTACACGTGAAGAAACTGGAGCTTAAAAAGGTTATATAATTTGTCCAGGGTCACATGACTAGTAAATTAGGGAGCTGAAATTTCAACCTAGTTGTCTGCCTTGAGAGCCCATGTTATTAACCAAGTATCTTCAAATAACACAGTGGCCTTGTAGCTAAGCACTGAAACTCCCTAATCATCTATCCAGACCACTGGGCAGTAGAAACACAGCATCTGGTTGTGCAGGAGACTTTTCGAGTACCCAGAGTGGACAAGGTCCAGGACAAACTCATGTGTAAGAACTACGATGAGCCTCTCGTGGATGCAATGGGAGCATTTCCTTAAACTAATTGACTTCTACAGAGTTACTCAAATGACTTAGTCATAGTAGTGAGAAAAATCCAACTCCATGAACTGGACTTTCTCGGGTATTTGGGGAAAAGTAGATAAATCTATCTAAATCAGGATCATCACCCAAAATAACACTGGCTGGAACTTTCTCAGGACTATTTGATATCCTATAGCACTTTTTTCAAAAATAATAATGAGAGAGGGAATGTAACCACTGTGATACAGAAATGTGCCTTTTGCCTGAAGCAAATGCTGCCCTGGGCCTTTTAGTCTTTAGTCTCCTCTGAGAACGGGATAGTGAATGGTACCCACCCCAGATAGCCTATCTGGACAATGCCTAATGTGTTCCCCATAACTTGCCTACCTTCAGGAATGTCTTTGAAGTCAGTGGGAAATCCAAACTTCACAGAAAGAACTGCATATCTTGGCCTCTTTTAAGTTCAAGATGACATCTACATCAGCCTTATCACACTCAACGTACATTATTTGAAACTGGAGAGCAGCCAAATCTTCCTCTTCATCTCATACCCAAGCTTAATTCCAAACTCCTAATATCTGGCTGGCTGCATAGGAAGCAGAAACACTCCACCTTGACAATGTCCTCAGAATTCATTGTTTTTGCTGTAACAAATTTAAGCCTTGAATTCACTGCCGGTAATAGAGTTTCATTATTATACTTTGATGGTGAAATCTGCACCTCACCTCAAAGACTTCCCCCCAGTTTCTCTCCTCTAATACTCCTGGTGTCTGTCTTTAAGTGTAAATGCTCAGAACATGAGTTTCTTCCTTCCATTTCCCCAAGAGTTTTTGGCTCAAACTGAAATAGTACACTGTCATTTAGTCTGCCTGGCAAATATTTATCTTTCAAGTTAATACTGATCCCCTTCCAAGAAGGTGAGGTTAATAGCAAGACATAATGAAATGATTGTTGTTTTAAGACATTACTTATTGAGATAATTTGTTCCACAGCAATAGATAACCAGAACACATGTGCATAGTATAATACCAACGTATAAATGTGTGTAGGAAACATACACATAAGCAAATATACAGCAATAACAGATAAATTCAGATGGTGAAAACCACTCTTTGATAAAGTTGCTTGTTTTCTTCTGCTGTCTAAAGCAGTGGTTCTTAATTTTTGTTTTTTGTTTTGTTTGATAGCAATGTAAATGATAAATGGCATCTACCTATAGAACATTTTCCCTCAGGAAGCACCCAAATATCCATCAGTGGTTGTTGTAATTTAAGCTATGGGCCAAGTACCTCGCATCAAGGACAGATTTAATATTTTGGGAGGTGAAAGCATCTATATGTCTGGGAAATTTCTTTCAGAAAGCAAATTAGAAGCAAGACAAATTATGGAAGTAAATGTTTATTTAGAACGAGAAGAGAAATCCCCTCAAAAATCACAAGTTTTATAAAGCTAACACATGCCATAAACTTCAAAAATATATAGAAAAATAATAATTGTTTTATTAACTTCCTGATATACTTTCCTAAAGCTTTTTTTTTCTGACTTTTTGGCTATTACAGTCTTTGATTGGCTCTTACTATTATGCAGATTTATTTAGAGAAATTGTTTTCTGAACAGAGAACAGAAAAGCAATTTAGATTTTCCTATAGTACCATAGTCACTAAAATTTTCATTTGTCAGTCACTCAGAAAAGGCTCTTTCAGCCTCATAACATTTTATTGTTAATGCCATAAAATTTTTTAGAATTATTGTCAAAGTGGAGAAAACTTCTGTCAGGTCTCTTTCACGCAGGAGCTTCAGATTTCAGGTCATATCAGGTTTTCTTTTCACTGACAATCTCAAATACCCTTTGGATTGAAAATGCAGAGGGTATTCACGATTGTATGTGCTTTATGTTACAGTATATTCTTGAAGAGAGAAATTCCATTTTTAATCATCAATGATTAGGACAAAATCGTCTTTTCACAATTTTTTCCATCTACTGATTAGAAGAATTTTTCTTAGTCTGGTTTCCAGCTCCATACATTTCAAATAGTTTTCCCTCCATTCCCCGCATACATACTGCCAGTGCTAGGCACTGTGGGACCCTTCTAACCTCTGACCATGCACATGTTCCTACCTCCTTGAAGTCCAACAACATAGAAATAGAGAGACAAAGGACAGGTATTTTCTGGTTCGCTCATTTAGGGCTTGCATCCCAAAAGTTAAAATGGGTTCTGTGCCCCTCTTCCCCCATGTGGAGTTCATGGAAGAAACTGTTCCACAGGGTGCCATACTGCACTAAGAAATGGTTGAGCAGGTTAAAAGTGATGCTGCATGGTGGTTGGGTGGACATGGGCCTCAGTTACACCTTCAGCGCTTCCCTTGGCTGGGCCCACGTGCACTGAGGAGCACTGGAGAGGTTGCTGAGCTCAGAATCAGAGGTCATGGTGGCACACAGTGAGTCAGGAATCAGATGTTGGTTACAAGTGAGAATCAGACAGGTATGTCACAGCAAGGGGACCCGAATCAGCAAAAAGGAGAACCAGGTCCTGGGCAAGCCAAAGAAAAAGCACAGGTAGGTCAGCTCCAGCTCAATAGGCACCAGTGCAGGAGCCCAGGAAGCACACAAGCCAGGCCAGCTGGCAGCAGAGACCCCCCCCCAAGGTCCCACACCAGAGCACTGGGATCCAGACACACAGCCCAGGCCTCCTCCCCTTGGCAGGTGTTCACACACAGAAGCCCTCCACTCTGTCTGCAGCCCTGTCCTTTAGCAAACAACAAGGCCTAAGATACCAGAGTCAAGTTCTCAAATCATAGGGAAAGCTCCCTGGGATCAATCCTCTACCCTCTACTAATACTTATAATAACATCTAACATTCGTCAGGTACTTATTTGTGCCTGGGAATTCATACTACTATGATAATATTTTACCTTTTTTTTCCAGGTACTCTTCACACTAACTCTAAAACAGAGGTACTACTACATCTTACACTTTGCACTGAGTAGCCTGAAGCCGAGAGAAATAATTTGTCCAAGATTACCCAGTTTATAATAAAGCAGAGCTTGGCTTGGACCCTACAGATTGAACTCTGGAGTTCACACTTGAGCTGCTAAATTCTACTGCTCACAGCACCTTGCAAAACTCTAGATGTATCATACCAATAGCTCTTTGGGGTTGGCCTGACTCTCCCCCAGCATAAGTCCCTTCCCTACAGGATCAACAGAACATCCAAGGGTGAAAGGTTGTCCTCTCTCCACGTTTGAGGCAAAGGTCACAACTGAAAGCCTATAGTGTTTCCACTGGGCTTGTTGCCACCACCGTGGCCAGGTAACATTAACAGTAGATAAGATGATTGCTGCTCCAATGTATTCAGGATAGTCTGCTTCCCAAACCCAGAGCCCAGAGTGTGATGAGGAGGGACACCTGAGACTATAGAGGCTTCGCACATCTGCCATCACCCCTTGCGGAAACGATACCAAGGCTGTGCTGGCAACAGCAACCTGTGCCTTCCAACTTGTACCCATTCTCTGCTCTGTTCCAGAAGCCTTTGCAGCATCTCAAGGCTATACTCACTCCCAGCACAATCTGTGTGTTATGCATTTTAATCTATGGAAAATCATTCTTAGAAATAACCACACCTGCTACAGATAACCCAGACAATGGAGGAGCAAGGGCTCCGGATCCCAATTCTGAATTTATGATATGAACCCTTAA